>NW_027507764.1:386302929-391842929 GCF_037356315.1 Lithobates pipiens
GGGCTTGTCAAGAGAAAGTAGGAAAGGGCAGGGGGAGGTTACAACAACCAGCTTGATGCGTCAGACTCAGCTGAAGAAACTTGTGATAATACATTGCCCAGCACACACTTGGATTGTACACAGCAGGAGCCTGTCAGCAAGTCACAGCCAATGATTCATGCCTGGGACCTGCTGATTGGCTGTAAGCAATCACAGAACAGAGCTCTTCTGTTGATAAACAATACAAAGCTCTGTGGGAGAATTTGACAGTTTCTCATCCCTGAGAGATCTAGTAGTAAAAGCAGCACACTTTACACACATTACACATAGTAGGACATATATTTAACCCCTTGATCGTCCAAGATGTTAACTCCTTCCCAGCCAGTGTTATTAGTAAAGTGACAGTTTATAGTATTATCACTGATCACTCTATTAATTAGTGGTAGTTAGTTAGTTCCCCTTCCAGTAAGTAAGTGTCAGATTGCCCACCACGCTATTGCAGTCCCACTATAAATCGCTGATCATCACAAATAAAATAAATTCCAGTATTTATACAATAGTTTGTAGGTGCTATAACTTCCATGTAAACCAATTAATATCTACTTATTGGATTTTTTTTTATCAAAGACATGCAGCAAAAAACATTTTGGCCAAAATTTATGAAGACATTTTGTTTTTTTGTTTTATTGCAAAAAGTAAAATATATTTGGGTTTTTTGCAAAATCTTTGGTCATTGTTCATTTATATCGCAAAAAATGAAAGACCCAGTGGTGATCAAATATCACCAAAAGAGTATGTTTTGTATGACTGTGCAATTACCAGTTAAAGTAGCAAAAAATGCTCGGTCATGAAGGGGGTAAAACCTTCCAGAGCTCAAGTGGTTAATATATGTTAAAACTTAGTAAATGTATAAACCTTTCTACGCTGATGATTATAATACATTGTGAGAAAATTAGAATACAAAGCTGTGAACCAGATAACTTATTCTTCTACCAAAAATCAACTGCTATAAATAAATACCATATAAACCCCTAAATCATATAACACCAATAATTACAGCACTGATTTAATGATAAAACATGTTAAAGCTTGTATGAAATGTTATAAATTTGATTTATCTATACTGTACTTTAAAGGAAGCCTGTGCTGAGAAATAAGGATGAGCACAGGCTTGTTCACAACCCGCACGTGCAGAGCTCGCCAGGAAGTCGGCACTGCACATCGCTAATCGCCGGCAGTGACACATTTTCCTGATGCGCAGCTGCAGAGATCTAGAAATGTCTCACTGGCTGCAATTAGCGCTGTGCAGTGCCGCCTTCCTGCCAGGCTCTGCACATGCACGTTGCGAACATGCCTGAGCTGATCCTTACTGAGAAATATAGAGACCGCCGCTCTCGATTTATTTTCATGTGTGGTCACAGGCATGGCCCACTGTTGTCACCATCAGGAATTCAATCCTGAGAGATTACATGCAGCCATGGCCAGTAAATTATTATTCAGTGGAGATCAGAGCAGAATGTAATGCCCTTCTTTTCAAAAAACATAACCCCCTTATTTGTATACGTCTTCTTCAAGGGGATCCTCAGAAACCACAGCTCTAGAAACCCCTACTTTCTCCACTGCTGACTTTCTTTTGAAAATGCTAGTTACCAGTGCTGGGACAAGGTCATCCAGTGCCCAGGGCAAAGATGCCAAACTGCGCCCCTTGTTCATGATGTGCATATTTAGGGGATCCTACTGGCTAGCAGTCTCTCACTTGTCAAAATCACTGCCACTGTCACTACTCCTGTCAGCCTTGTAACAGAAGGAAGGTGCATCCCTACAGTAAACCTATAGCGCCCAGGGTAACTGCACTTCTTGCCCACCCCTTGTCCCAGGCCTGCTGGTTACCTGGGTCTTGCTGGCTTCCATACCTCTGAGTCACTGACCTGTAGCTAATAGTCGGTGAGGTTTACAATGCCTGATCTCATTCTGGATCAGAGAATAAAAAAACACCACGCTTTTTACGGATTTGAAATGATTAATTTTTGTCTTTGGAACAATGCACACAGCTGAGTAAAGATAATACAGTAATAGTTACAGGACTGTAAAACAAAAATATAAAATATTAAATTTAAGCACAGTAATTTACTCTCAAACACATGTTCAGTGGCAGCCCCCCAAAAAGGGCGCAGGGGCGCTGCCCCCCTAATCCGTGTACCCAGCCCCTAATCTACATGCAGGGCACCAGACGCATGGATTCCAACATTATGCACATAACTAGAGGCTCTAATTGGCTTAAAAAAAAGGGTTGGCTCAGTTGTGCGACAATAGAGAATTAATATTCACTATTGTCTTCCTGATTCTCCTCATGGCCAATAAGGAAGCAGGTCCTGAAATCCAATTGGCACAGGGAGTCTTAGGACTCCTGGCCAATCGGGTCTCAGGACCCACTTCCTCTTTGGCCAGAAGGAGAAGCAACAGCCCCGAGGAGCAAGATCCTTGTCATCTGCCTCCTAAGATAAGGAGGTCTCTAATCGCCGCTATGCCGTCTCCCACAGGGGGATGATCGCCACTATACCATCTGGCTCCCGCTTTGGGAAATCACTGCATTCCTGTCTGTCTCCCACAAATATTGAGCACCAGCCGCCTCGGTTTACTCGTCTATAAGCATGTTTATGCGAGTATAAATGAGTATATTACAACACTGGCAATGCAGAAAAATGTTACTCATCTACATGCTTATACACTCCTATAATCAACATTACTCAGGTCTTTACACACAGTTTTTTTTTTATCAGCGACTTTCTGTCAACAAGTTTCTGAGTAAACATCAGTAAATTACGACACCCGTGTGGAAGGGACATTAAAAAGAAAAGATGAACTCTATTTTTTTCCTAATTTTTTACTATTTAAGAAAAAAAAACTTTCATTGGATTAGTTCAGTGTCACCATAGTAACACTGTACTACCCTTGGGGGGGAGAGCAGGGATTTTTTTTTAACACTTTGAGTGCTGTTACAAATATGATCATTGTAATAACATGAATGTTTTGTACTGTCATTAATGGTTTACATTCATAACCGCTGTGATTACTAGTGATCTGTGTATGTCTTGAGTTAATCATTTTACAGGGTGAAGCGATTGGCCCAGGTACCATGTGAGCCAATGACAGCATCACTGTATAGGAAACATAGCTGTTGAAGCGGGCAGGTACTAGGTACTGTGAGCCGGAATCCACTGTGCTGAACACAGCGGTCACACGAGTGGCTCGCTGTGTGCCCAAGGCTGGATGACATACATGTCGGTGATCCAGCCTGTCCGTGCTGCTCTCCCGCAGTAAAAGTACTGTGGGCGGGTGGCAAATGGTTAAAGCAAGCGAAGTATGGATGTACCTGAATTTGATATGGTATCAGCAAGATTCAATCCACTGTACAGGCGAGGTCAGACTTGGAGATGGATAAGGAACAGAAGGATCCAATCAGTTATGCTGCAGTGCTCACATAATGATAAGAAGCATGCTGATAGGAGTAAAGAGCAAAGTTCATCAGGTGCTGCTTCTTCTTTTAATGTCTGGTCATAGGATGAGGATAAGGACAAGATCTGTAAGACCCCTTTCACACTGGAGCGTTTTTCAGGAGCTTTAGCGCTAAAAACTGTGCCTGTAAGGCGCCTGAAAAATGCCTTGTCTGCAGTCCCAGTGTGAAAGTCCAAGTGCTTTCACACTGGTTCAGTGTGCTTGCAGGATGTTAGAAAGTCCTGCAAGCAGCATCTTTGGGGTGGTTTGTGAGCGGTGTATACACCGCTCCTCCACCGCCCCTGCCCATTGGGATACATGGGCAGCACTGCCAAAGCACCTGCAAAGCGCTTCAGCAGCGGCGCTACACGAGCACTTTTAACCCCTTCTAGGGGGTTAAAAGCGGCCGACCCTGCCCGAATAGCCAAGGCGCCGCTATAACAGTGGCAAAGTGGCGCTAAAACTAGTGGCGCTTTACCGCTACCACCCCCAACACCCAAGTGTGAAAGGGCTCTAAGTGTAACCTAACTGCAGCAGAAAGAAAACAGGTATTTACCCCTGATAGACAGGGCTGTGTAAATCTCAGGACTGGATAGACAGAAATACAAATCCTTTGGCAGGTACAATAGCTCCCATATATGTAATTACTGTGTAGCATCCTTGGCTCTAGAATAGGGCTACAGAAAAATGTAGTTATGCTGGGTGGTAGTCAGCCTGGCTAATTTGTAGTGTTTAATGGTCAATTGACTTCTGTTCTAAGTTGTGGCTTCTCCCTTCTGTCAGTAGGTGGTGCTGTTGCCTTTGACATTAGAGTGATGAGCTACAGTATATACAAGGTATGGATAACTTTTCTCAGCCAATCATATTTGCGGCTAAGTATGCTGGGAAAGGCTATTTTAAGGAAAGAAGTCAGATAATCCAGGTCAGTCTTCCCGCCCAGGGGCTTAGGCCTGGGTGGATGGGTGTGTGTACAGCTCCTGGCTGCTAGGCCTGAGGCCTATCCATGTGGCTTCCGGCTGCTAGGCCTAACCGAGGCCTATCCAGGTGTCCAAGTTTATACAGAGGAAAGCCTGCCAAAGATCTGGAAACATTTCTAGAGGGATGGAGTTCTGAGGAAGCACCAGAGGGGACTTTTCATGAGCTGGAGCCTATGAAATGGCTGGGAGGACTTCAGAGAGAACTCATCCAAGGGAATCAGTGTATGGAGCTGTGAGTAAAGTTCAGTTACTATAGGAGACAACTGGTCCTACAAAGTACAGATGTGCTGGTTCACCTTAAAGGCTCTTATTCCTGTACTGCTGTCTGTCTAGTCTCACCTATTTTTGTCTAAGGAGTCTGCCAATCTGTCGGGTGTTGCTGATCATTATTAAGGATGTCCTGTGCCCAATTCCCTCTCTCCCACGTTTTTTGTTCTGGGAAATAAACTTCTCTATTGTTTAAAGCATAAAAGTGACTGGCGCCCAACTTCTTTCTTGTTCATCACCCACCATGTCCACAAACCTGCACCCTGAGAACGTATGTCAGCCATCCCTACCCTAGCATAGTTTGCTGTTTGTCTTTAAAACAATTGAACCAGCATTTTAGCCAGGTAACTAGCATTTTCAGGAGAGGTCAGCAATGGTGTGATTGATGTATTTCTTCCTAAAGGTTTCTTCTATAATAAAGCGAAAGAGTCACCAGCAGCAAAATGTGTCAGCACCTCATAAGAATCATCCAAAATTGCATTTAAATCCAATCTACTTTATTAATTACAAAAAAAAGGCAGCAATTATAAAAGTTAAACTGTATTTCAAAACAACACATTACTGAGCTCCATCTAGACCAGGGGGCCACATGTGGCCTGCGCAGCGCTCTGATGTGGCCCGCGACCTCTTGCTCTGGGATAGAATAGAAAGACGACTGTTAATAAAGGTCAGTTTATTACTAAAATCACAGTATATATATGGGCATATCTTTTCTGCAGTGGTTACTGGGCTGCTTTCAAACTGATCCACAGGTGCAGAGCAGTTTACCTGCGGGTTACCTGCGGGTTACCTGCACTGAGCCATAGACTTCTATTATTACCTGCGAGTTTGGAGAGCTTTCTGAAAGTGCACCAAACCTGCAGAATATAATAGAAGTCTATTGCAAACTGCAGGAAAGCCAAAGGTACACTGCGTTGCACACGTGGTGCGGGTAAACCTCAGCTCATTGGTGGGAAAGCAGCCTTGGACCCCTTTTCACACAGTCAGTCCGGCAATCCAACCAATTGGACCCTCCATTCACCTCTAAGTAGTGGCAGACATAAACCGATTTGTGTTTTACCTCCAATACGATCTGCTAAAAAGTATCGTGGGCTGTGTCCGTGTCCGCCTTTCAAATGCAGAGTGGACACGGACATGCCATCCACCTGCTCCTCTCATTGTGGCCCGCGACCGGTTACAAAGTCGCTTAAGTGGCCCTCGCTCTTCAAAAGGTTGGGCACACCTGATCTAGACTCTCTCTAGGTTTTTCATAAACTTTATGTATATTTACTGTACCTTTCCACCTGCCCATGTCTTAAAACACCACTGCTTTGCTAACCTCCAGCTGCAGCAGGTATTTGAAACTTCTGGGTAAATTGAATAACTGCTCCCCCCAGGAACACTGTAGTTTCTCCTTCCAGCTCTTACTTCACTGCAGAACATAATATATGACGGAGCAGGTAATTGGCGCACTTGGAAATGTCAGATACCTGCATCAGCCAGAGGTCAGCAAAGCAGCAATGTTTTAAGACATGCGCCTCTGGAAAGGTAATTCTACATCTGCTTCTTGTACAAAATACATTTATGGTTGGTAATTGTCAAGACAGGGTCACTTTAATAAGAAGCTCCTGAGCTGTAGTGACTTTGCCTATGCTGAGATCATGTCATCAGTCTGCTGCAGGCAGGAGGAAGCATTTCCTTAGCCTTTTTTTCTTCCCCAGCAATCAGACTGAAATTTTGTAACTTTGTAAAGTGAGAATCAGTAGGGGCGTGAACCGAGTCAGACATTTGTTAACATTGAAAAGAACTGTGAGGGCATCTGTCATCTCTGAGCCAGCATAATGCATAAACAAAGATGGCATAACCCACCAACTGTCCCAGTTTCTAATGCCGCGTACACACGACCGGACTTTGAGGGACTAGGTCCGACAGACTTTCGACGGAGTTCTGACAGAGTTCTGACGGACTTTCCGAATCAACAGACTTGGCCACACACAATCACACCAAAGTCCGACGGATTCTAACGTGATGACGTACGACTGGACTAGAATAAGGAAGTTCATAGCTAGTAGCCAATAGTTGCCCTCGCGTCGGTTTTTGTCCATTGGACTAGCATACACACGAGCGGATTTCTCAGTAGGAACTGGGTCCGGCGGAGTTCTGTCGGAAACATTTGAAACATGTTCCATTTCTAAAGTCTGTCAGACTTTTGCAAATCAAAAGTCCGTTGCAGCCCACACACGATCGAATGGTCTGACGGAATCATTCCATCGGACTTTTGATGTTGAAAAGTCCGGTCGTGTGTACGCGGCATTAGAGACTCTAACAAGTCTTGAACAAAATCCTGGGGTCCCGCAGGCTCACCCTTTGTCCCGGGGTCACAAACAGGAGTCCACTAATGTGAATTCGGTTATAGTAGCTGGGGCAGTCAGTGACATAAGCTACGGAGGAAAGTCAGAGAGGTACAGTATAACTACTTGTTCAGCAGAGGTGAGTATCCCTAAAATGATTAACGTGCAGGGCAGGTGGTAGACTTTGGAAGGCAAAGCAGATTGGGAGTCAGACATGGAGAAGGTACTGTCTTTCTTCCATCCTCTGACATCTTCATGCTGGCCTTAGGAGAGCTTTGGTGACTTCTTGGCAGGAAGCGGCAATCCATGCTGCAGTGTTAATGCTTATGATGAATTTTCTCTTGCCTTTTTTCACCGACCTGATGGAGGTCCATCACCTAAGGACACTAGCAAAAAAAAAAAAAAAGCTAGCTGCTTGAATTCTGATGGCCCCAATCAAGCCAGCCAGAATGTAACAGTAACTCGAGCCTGGGAGAGATTGTCTTTCTCCTTTATGGAAACTGGTGTGGCTGCTACTAAGTTCAGTTTTTTGTGCAGGCTCTAGGAGCAACAAAGTTTTGGGCAAGGGGTGGTGTGACAGCTAAAATATTCTCTATAAAGATTCTCCTGCATGCTTGCAACCCAACACCCCCCCCCCCCCCCTAATTACTTGAAAACATTACAGAGGGGCAGCTGCTCCTCTTTTTTTTAAACACATATGAGCATAACAGGACTATCTTTCAAAATGTGACACCTTACAACTATGCAGGGATGAAGGCTGGATCAGGTCTCTGGTGAGTAAAACGGATTTCTGGATATTCATATACAATGCAAAGTAGTAAAAGGAGAGATTAAAAAAAAAAAAGAGAGACTTACTGGATTTTAAAGGTAAATTGACATACAGTAGGTGCTTCAGTGCTCTTTTTATATTTTGAGGAGTAATTTCACCATAATGTCCGCAGCTACAAAGGTCTATAAGGATTCACTTTAATGTTCATCTACTACTTAACAATATGTAAGTATTTAAATGCATAAAGGTAACAATATGCAATCTGTTTGTACAAACTCCTTTAGCTCTACCATCAACTACATATGTAATGCAAAGGCCTGCCAGATTTGATTAAAAAAAACACACGTTTAGGGCTGCCCTTATATTACATAGATTTGGCAAGTCTAACAGCGATTGTACAATAAGACTGTATAGACTACGGCCAGGTTAAAACCACAAAAAAAAAGTTCTGGGGTTCTGGGATAGATTACTACATTAGCAGTCACACTGACTAACTGTGTGGGTGTTTGGACACACAGGGTTACTGTATACGAAGTTCCTCTGTGGTTCTGACTAAGTGCAGTCAAAGTTCTTTTGTAAAGCATTGTAGTAAAAATACTGATATTTAGTTCAAAATAACCCTTATCCTAATGAGGCGCTTTATGCTGAACAATGTAAATAAGTCTGAATACAATGTAAAATTGAATTAAACTTTTTTCCATGACATAAAACAAAGTGATCTGAACATAATGTACTATTGCATAGCTGCACAAACATACTGCTAACTTGATATGCTTGCCTTGAAACTTTAGTGTGTTAGTGAATGACTGTGGCAGGGACATTAGACTAGAAATTCCTTTGGTGGCAAGGTAAGATGTGACTGCCTTACTCTGTAAAGCATTACCAAATTTTTGGCCCTATTAAACAAAAAATAGGATTATTGACCAGGAAATCTATTTTTTCTTTATGGAGTACACTGCACTATTCGTTAATCCATATAATATATGTGTGGGGGTTTATTTCAGGTGATTGGACACTAGCAAAGCCACCATGACATACCATATATCCCTTCCCAGTCCCAGCTATCCAGTGCTTGAAACGCTATTACAGCTCTGCCCTCCATTTACGTCCAGGCGGGGACCAAATACAGTCCAAGGCTTAGTCAAGAAGTAAACCAACCCAGAAGCCTATAGCACAGCTAGGAGAAGAATCTTTGAAAGGCAAAACCTCCATAGTAAAGAGAGAAGCTTCACTCAAAGCAAAGGAGGTCCATCACCAAAGGACACTAGCAAAAAAAAAAGAAGCTAGCTAGAAGTGGCAGAGCATTATGGGGAATGTCCCTGCAGCTTCTGTTTTGCCAACATCCAATCAGCTAAAGATGGCAGCATCTAAACCAGGGTTAATGAATACTCTGTCCTGTACTGTACAGATAAGAAAAAACAGAGTTAGATTTACTGGTAACTATTTCCGAAATACCTCACTTAGGCGGATGCCTTCTCCAACGCTCCTCTCTTGACCAACAGAAGACTCAAAACTACATTTTCCAGGCCATTAACCTACTGGAGTCAGGAAAAACGTGTAATAATATCCTCTTTAACGTGTCATCAAGAGACTTGAGACTGGGGCAAAGGTTCATCTTCCAGCAGGACGACGACCCTAAACATACAGCCAAAGCTACAATGGGATGGTTTAGATCAAAGCATATGTGTTAGAATGGCCCAGTCAAAGTCCAGACCTAAATCCAATTGAGAATCTGTGGGAAGACTTGAAAATTGCTGTTCACAGACACTTCACATCCAATCTGACAGAGCTTGAGCTATTCTGCAAAGAAGAATGGGCAAAAATGTCACTCTCTAGATGTTTAAAGCTGGCAGAGCCATCCCCAAAATGACTTGCAGCTATATTTGCAGTGAAAGGTTGTTCTACAAAGTATTGACTCACTTTTCACATATTTATTTGTAAAAAATGTTGAACACCATTTAGAATTTTCCTTTCATTTCACAATTACGTGCCACGTTGTGTTGGTCTATCACATAAAATCCTATTAAAATACATTTATATTTTTGGTTGTAACATGACAAAATGTGGAAAATTTCAAGGGGTGTGAATACTTTTTAAAGGCACTGTATGTACATACACATACTTACAGTGCTCAGCATAAATGAGTACACGTCTTTTGAAAAGTATGATTTTAATCAATATCTCAATGAACACATGAACAATTTCTGCAATTTTGAAAAACTGAGTTTTATAGAACATTTGATTAAGGCATTACAAGAAATTAAGTTTAATAATATAACTTGGATTACAAAAAACTTCAGATTTACTCAGATTAGTTGATGCAATTATGAATACATCTCACAAAAAAGCTAGTATTTTCTATGACCTCCATGATTTGTAAGGACAGCACCCAGGGCCGTCTTTAATATCGATTGAACCCTGGGCAAAAATTTTCTTAGGGCCCCCCTCCCCCCATGCAATTTCGCTCTCCACCTTCTCTAAGACATACAATAAATAGCAGCTAGACTTAAAATCAGTTTACTGAATCAGATCAGGCAGCGATTGTGATTGGTTGCCAGAGGTTACAGCATATCATTACTGTGCACTGACTGGTTGCTAGAGGTTACAGCACTCCTTAAGGCTCAATGATTAGTTGCTAGAGGTTACAGCACATTTCTGCTTGTTGATTGGCGGCTAGAGATTGCTGTACAGTAATACTGCTCACTGGTTGCTATAGGTTACAGCACATCTTCTCCTCACTGCAGGGGGGCATGATATACCTATGAATGCTGCCTTTATTTATATACAGTATCAATGCAGTTGGCCTCAGCTATTTACATATGAATGCCAGTATTTACATGTAAATACAGGTCTGCAGGTGAGTCATCTGTACGCAACAATAGGGCAGAGCTGGGCAGCACAGGACTAAAACTTCAAGGGACAAGGGAATGTAAACTTTGATAGTTGGCAAGTATGAGGCAGCTGCTTTGGGCCCCACAACAATGACAGGGCCCTGGGCAGCTGCCCCTTTTGCCCTGCCTTAAAGACAGCCCTGACAGCACCAAGTCTTCTAGGCATGGAATGAACAAGTTGGTGAAATATTGCAATATCTATCTTTTTCAATTCTTCAAGAACGACCTCTTTTAGAGCCTAGATGCTGGATGGAAAGTGATGCTCAACTTGTCTCTTCAGAATTCCCCATAGGTATTCCCCGATTGAGTTTAGATCAGGAGTCATACTTGGCCACTGAATCACTTTCACCCTGTTCTTCCTCAGAAATTCCTTAGATGTGTGTTTGGATCATTGTCATGTTGGAAAAGTGCATGACGACCACGGGCACAAAGTGATGGTAGCTTCTTCTCTTTCAATACAGAGCAGTACATCTTTGAATTCATGATACCATCAATGAAATGCAGCTCCCAGACACCAGAAGCTCATGCAGCCCCACAGAAGGACACTGGCACCACATTTCACCTTAGACACCATGCATTTTCCCTTGTACTCTTCACATTTGGTATCATGAATTCAAAGATGTACTGCTCTGTATTGAAAGAGAACATGCTACCATCACTTCGTGCTCATGGTCGTTGTGCACTTTTCCAACATGACAATGATCCAAAACACTCATCTAAAGGCATTTCTGAGGAAGAACGGGGTGAAGGTGATTCAGTGGCCAAGTATGTCTCCTGATCTGAACCCAACCGGGGAATACCTATGGGGAATTCTGAAAAGACACCTTTTGAAGCCATACAGTTATGAAGCCATCAGTTCCAAAAAATATTTACCTTGGTCTTATCACTCCAGAGTACAGAGTCCCAATAGTCTTCTTTTTCAGCATGGGCCTCTTCATTCCTCTGTAGTGTATGCCATATTGCCTCATGGGAAACAGACGCCCCAGTTTGGCTTTCTAATTTTTTAGCTAACTGCAGTAAACTTGCATGGTGATTTCCTTCAACCCTTCTTATCAGAAGATGCTCCTGTCGAGGTGTTAACTTCCATGGACAGCTTGGATGTCTCTGTAAGATGGTTGCAGTTCCATCTTTGTTAAATTTTTGGATCACTTTATCTACAGTATGCGGACTGAAGTAAAGCTTTGTTGGTCTACTTGTAGCCTTCACCTTTCTTGTGTGAAGACATTATTTTATTTCTCAGGCCTTGTGACATTTCTCTTCCATGTGGTGCCATTGCTGGCAGCAAGAAATGGGAAGGGGTTCTCTTTGTTAAGTAACGCCCTTTTGTAATCAACTGTCTGCTGGACACCTATTTAATGAATAATTACTCTCACCTGTAGTTGAATTCTTGTTAATTAGGATTTTTGTCATACATTTTGCTTTGCTCCTAAGACTTTCATTAGGGTGTATTCATTTTTGCAACATATTTTTGAATGCTTTTGTTAGGAAAAATACTTTTTGTGTGTGCACATTAACAAATCTTGGTTGCAATCAATGGCATACATTTGTGGGAGTATTTTGTAGTATATGGGCTGATTTATGAAACATTTTTGCCATCAGTAGAGGCGCATGCTGAGGCGCACATTTTCATATTTATGAAACGTTTGCGCCGGTAACAGAGTGCTAATCCCCATTTACTATAGTGATCTCGGCGCACGGGAGAATGAAATCCAAGCGCCAGTATGGACATGGCACACGGCATCTTCAATTCAATATTAACAGAATAAGGAGGTGTCCGGGCTGGATTAGCCCTTCCTTCTCTGGGCTGGCTGCTCAGCTGTCAGCTAATTGCCAGCTATCATCTCTCTCCACAGTTACCAGCTGTTCCTGATCATGCTCGTCTGACCTGCCTACTTAAAGCTGTCCAGCTCACTTTACCTCTGCCTTCGCCTTGGTCACTTCACAAGAAAACATCTCCTGCGGTTCTGTTTAAAGACTGGCTTGCTGACATCCATTCTAGCTCCTTATCCTGCTTGCTGTTGCTCTACTTGGATCCCTGACTCCATGCCTGGCTGATTACCCGATCTGGTTATTGAACTCTGGCCTGGCTGACTACTCGATCTGGTTACTGGACTCTGGCTATGCTTTGACTACGCTTTTTCGATTTACCTTTTTATTTTTATTTAACAAACAAGTGTGATTTAATTGTACTTCTGTCTCGTTCTGATTCATGGTTTCTGACAGGAGGTGCCAATATTATGCGGTGATGTGAGGAAGTTTAGTAGTAACAGCTCAAGTAACAGATATGGCCAAAATAGAATGAGAAATTAACTTTTCTGAGCAAGCTGTGCCTGCAAGTACGCTTAGAACTGCGCGAGATCAATTTAAGCACTGCGCATGCGCAAGCGGCTCTTGCGCGCATTCAAATGCATTTGTTCATTGTGCGCCCAAAATCTTAGTAAATGTCAAGCAACGCAAATGCAATTGCGTGGGTTGAACAGGTGCAACTCTAAACTTGACAATTTTTTGTTTACACTAGTTCACGTCTATGTATTTTTTTTAATGATATTTGCAGACAGGTCATGTTGGCATGTTACGTTGCCAACATGTGATATACACCTTGTTAAAACTCTGTAAAAAGACTCTTGCTCCTCTAGCTCCTCCTAAAAGGGCATTTAACCTCCCCCTCTAATGCATATGATTTCCTTGGGCTAGCTTTTGCTTTTAAATAGGAACTCCACACTACATTCTCCAATGCTCTTGTCTCCCCCCTCTAATCCCTTTGATTTCCATGGGCTAGCTTTTGCTTTTAAAGGGGAACTCCACAATCCACTCCATTCTCAAAAGGTTGTGAGCTGCCTTCACCAATCCAAACCACATCTTTTTTCAGGGCATACAACAGGGCCAGCTAGGAAAGGTGTGAGAAGAACGATCACCCAACCCCCTCCTGAACCATACAAGGCCACATGCACTCAGCATAGCTGGCTGCCTTTGGGGCATGTTGGGCTCAGCCCAATACCAACCACAAAGCATCTTGTACCCACTAGTTTAAAGGTGCTTTCCACATTCGATAAAGCCCCCTGTCTGCAGTCCCCCACAAGCCCAGCCTAGGGTTGTGTGGAAAAGGCCCTTGTCTGCCGGAATATGGGAACAAGGTGGTTGACTTTTGGGGTCCCTGTGCCCCTCCTGCCCCCAAGAAAACACCCCCCTTTCATGAGCTGGCTTGCTGTGTGTTTGGCTAGGTGTTTTTTAGTGTGTGGGAGGGGCACAATATTTATTGATTTTGGGGTGGTATTTTTCGATGCAAACTTCTCAGAGGCACAGTCCACCCTGGCAGCCTTTATTGCAGAAATGTAATCCCCTCTTATAGTCGCCTTGAAGGCGTCCCAAGTCACTTGTGCAGTGGACACATCGTCATTACAGACCTAATACTGATCAATCTTACCCTGCATACTCTCCTCCACCCTCTCATCTCATAGCCAGTGTGTCGCAAGTCTCCAACCCCCTCTGCTCCCCCTCTTTCCAAGCTGCAGAACGACCTCTAAAGGGGAATGGTCTGATATTCCCGCAGGCAAGTATGTTGCCGACGCTACATATGGAAGCACAGCCGGAGAGCAAAAAGCCAGGTCAATTCTGGAGCCCCAGCGATGGAGCGCAGACAGATGGGAGAAGCACTCCACCTCCAGACCTCCGTGAGCTGCAAGCCCGTGGCCCAGTGTCCCAGATCTGGATCCGGCAGTCTGGTCGAGTTGGAGGTGTCTAGAGTCCGATCCAGTATGCCATTGAAATCACCCGCTAAGATAAGTCTCGTTACTATATGAGGAGCCAACTTGTCACACAGCGCATGAAGCACAGATGTTGAGAAAGGGGGCGGAACATATACGTTCACAAACGCAAACATCTGGGCCTCCACAGTCAATAGCAGTATGACAAATCGTCCCCCCGGATCCGATATAACTTGTTAAACCTGGCAATTAAGGGATCTGTTCAAAAGAATGGACATCCCCCTAGCATAATTAGAATATGTGGCGTGAAAGGACTGTCTCACCCATCTCCTGCGGAGAGCAGTGTCTGCTGCCCGTCAGATGGGTCTCTTGGAGGAAGAGAATGTGCGGCTTGTGCGCTTGTAGATACTTAAACATTAATGCTCTCTTAAAGCGACTATTAAAACCACGCACATTCCATGACACCAATCTAAGCTCCATCTAGCAGATATATACATAACAGGGTAGCCCCAGCCCGCCACCCTCCCCAACAGGATACGACAACCAACACCCACACATGGACAATATTACCTTCATATATATAAGTAAGTAGTATCAGAGTATGATAATTCAGCAGCAAGCAAATAATCCCTGCCAACCCACCAGAACTATTGGAACGGGTCAGCTTCATCCCCAAACAAAAAAAAACAGAACAGTCCGTGCCCAAAACTTAGCGCAGGGCAAAAAGAACTAGGTAGTTCAACCTCCCAAATACCTGGGAAGTGCGACTTACAGTACTTGAGCTGGAGACAGACTCGGGGAGAAAAAAAAAGAACAAAAAGAAAAGGGGGAGGGGGACAACGTCCACAGGTGTAAACCTTCTTCCAATCTTCATTGCTCCGTTAATAATGAGAGTAGTAGGCAGGAGCACATTTATACCTATGGTAAAAAGTAAAGACCTCTCAGGACAAAATGCTGAACTAGGCGGGCACTATGAGCAATATCTAAGGGGAACCGTTTACCGCAGGGTAGAGAACCAGGAGTCCGCCTCCTCCGGGGAGTCAAAGAACTTCGTGGAGCCAGCGTATACCACTCGTAGCCGGCTGGGGTATAACATACTGTAGGGCAGGCCCTTTTCTCTGAGGCGCCGACGTATGTCTTGAAAGGTTTTCCTCTGCTGTAGATCTGCCGAAAAGTCAGGATAGAGGTGAATTTCTGCGTTTTCATACTTGAGATGGGGATGCTTCCTAGCTTCACTCAGGATTCGGTCAGGGTCACGATAATTAAGAAACCTTACCAGAAAGGGTCTAGGCGGCGCTCCAGGTGGTCGGCGGCCAGTTGGTACTCTATTTGCCCGTTCCACCACATAGGTCAGCGAGACAGGTGCCAGATCCAGGATACTCTTGAAGAAAGCTTCAGCAAACTCTGCAGGCCGATCGCCCTCAGATCCCTCCGGCAGACCAAGCACCCTCACATTATTTCTCCTTAGGCGGTTCTCAGCATCATCTGACTTAGCCACCAACATATTAACCATGCTCTCCAGCGCCACAATGTGATGGTCATAGTTGGCAGTTAGATCCTCCGCGGCCGAAAAGCGTGATTCAGATTCTGTGATGCGGCCTCTGATCTTGTCCAGGTCAGCCCGTATGCAATTACATTTCTCCGTTAGCTTGTCGATACGGGTCAGTAGTGAGGATCTACTGTTTTCAATGGCAAGTAGGATCACCGCCGTGTCTCCAGAGGTTGAGGCCTCTGGGGCAGATGGGCCTCCCTGCCTCGCCTCCACGTTCATTTCAGCCAGCAAAGCGTGAAGCTTGTCTGCTAGTAAGGTGTCAGATCGTTCAGCTTGCGCCGACAGTTGCTTCTTGCTGGAATGCGGGGTAGGGGATTTATTTTTTGCCGGCATGGATGGAGAATGAGGATCAATGCAGGTAATTCCAATATGGAGAAATAGCAGGCCCGTACTCACAGGGGCTATGAGGGCACCAATACAACCAGGGTAGCCAGGCGTGCGGATACTCAGTAGCAGAAGCAGTTACCCCCCTCCAATAATTGCAGCTGCAGAGTGGGTATGTGATAGTAAATGGAAAGGGTAACAGGTGTAGTAGTGACTGATGTAAGGTCAGCAGCGTCCAGGCCGTGGCAGGAGCTAAAGCAGGGCACACATAACACGCATAACAAAGAACTTTTTAACCCACAAAAAACAGAGTGCTCCTCATCTGGAAGTCACTACCTCCAAACCGCCTCAGAACAACAAATGCAACAGTGCATTTACTTAAAGGTACTGTGTTTTTACCAAAAACCAGGAAAAAAAATGTAAGTGCAATTGCGATTATACGGCCGCCTGCAAAACTTTGCAGCCAAAACAGGCATCAGCCGATGCACAGACATCTACCTTGTAGAATTTTGTAAAGGTATGGACAGATGACCAAGTCACCGCTTTACACACTTGAGCGACAGACGCTTGATGTCGGAAGGCCCAAGATGTTCCAACTGCCCTGGTGGAGTGGCCCGTGACCGGAAAGGGGGGCACCTGCCCCTTCAAGGCGCAGGCTTGTACTACAATCTGTCTGGTCCACCTGGAAATGGTGGCCGACGAGACCGCCATGCCTTTTTATCGGACCAGCCACCAAAACAAACAAGGAGTCTGACTTCTGAAAGGGAGCCGTAGCAGACAAATACATTCTCAGAGCCCAAACCACATCCAGGGAATGGAGGGCCACCTCCTTAGGATGTGTCGGTTTAGGACACAGAGATAGTAACACAATGTCTTCATTGATGTGGAACGCCGAAACCACCTTCAGCAGAAAATAAGTTATTCTTGTGAATAACCAGATAGGGCGACTTGCAAAACAAGGCCGTCAGTTCCGAAACCCTCCTGGCCGAAGGAATGGCCACTAGAAAGACCACTTTCTGAGAAAGGATCAACAGAGGGATCTCTCTGATATTTTCAAATGGCAGTTTTTGAAGTGCTGATAATACCAGGTTCAGATCCCACGGGGGTAACGGTGGACGCACCGGAGGAACTACTCGTCGGACCCCTTGAACAAAAGTGCTCACTAGGAGAGTGGAGATGCCAGGAGTCGTTAAAAAAAAAAAAGACAGCCAAAGCTGATATTTGACCCTTAATAGTGCTTAAAGCCAATTTCTGGTCTACTCCTTGCTGTAGAAACAGCAGGATCCTGGATGTAGAAAAGGAGCGCAGACGCCGTCCTTTCTCCTCACACATGGAGATGTAAGCCTTCCAGGTATGATGATATATCTTCAGAGAAGAAGATTTCTGTGCTCTCAGCATAGTTAGAATCACCGAGTCCGAAAGACCCCAGTTCCTCAACACCTGGCTCTCAATAGCCATGCCGTTAAAACCAGCGATGGTAAAGCAGGATGGAGAATCGGACCTTGAGACAGAAGGTCCTCTCGTAACAGCAGTCACCATGGGGCGTCTGCCACCAGGCACACCAGGTTTGCGTACCAGGGACGCTGAGGCCAATCTGTGGCAACCATTATTACTGGAATCCCCTCGGCCTCCACTCTGCGGAGCAGACGTGGTAACAGTTTCAGCGGAGGAAAGGCATAGATCAGCTGGTATTGATCCCATGGAGCCACCAGCACCTCTGACGCTTCTGCCCAAGGATCTCTTGTCCTGGACACGAATCTCTGCACCTTCAGATTGAGACGGGAGGCCAGATGATCCATGTCTGGTGTGCCCCACCGCAGGCACAGTAGCTTGAATACCTCCGGATGCAATGCCCATTTTCCTGGGTCCAGGATCTGGCGACTCAGAGAGTAGCCTGAACACTTCTGGAGTTTCTTGTTCCTCCTTGGTGATTGACGTATGCCACCGCCGTGGCGTTGTCTGACTGGATTCTGATCGAATGCCCTCAAAGTCTTATTGACCTTGTGGAGAGGCATAGCCTGATCGCTCTAAGCTCGAGCAGATTGATAGGCAACTTGGATTTCTCCACCGACCAGAGGCCCTGGGTCGACTGAACTCCCATCACTCCACCTCAGCCGGTTAGGCTGGCATCCGTCCTTGATCACTGTCCATTTCAGAGGTAGGAACGACTTTCCGGACCGAAATGCCGGGGACCTCAGCCACCAGAGCAGGGAGTCCCTGACCAACTGGCTCACCTGAATCTGCCGATCCAGGGACAACGGAGATTTATCCCACTTTGTCAAAATCTCCTTCTGCAAGACTCTGGTGTGCAACTGGGCATATGGTACTGCCTCGAAGGAGGCCACCATTGTAGTGATATAGTATCGTGTATTGGGTAGATAATTAATTAGTAGTTATTATCATCTTCTGCAGAAACCCAATTCTTCCAGAGAGATGCACTTTATTGACTTCTAACACAGAACAAAGTCTTGCAACAGATGACAAAATCCAACCGAGTACTATGACAACGAATACTTGCCTTCAGAGTCCCATGTTTTCTAGACCTGTGTCTTCATAATGACATACTGAGACAAGACTGAACGCCATGTTATATCCCCAATACACTGAATGGCTGAGCAATTTTATTGGCTGTTTAACAGCTGTAGTCATAAACTGCCCTCATTTATATTCTTGCATATTAACATCAACAAGTTTCCTTTAATATGCACAATTAGATTAACAGATACCACCTTAACACCCTTTTGAGGTGTAGGATAGACTTGTATGGAATACCTATATCCCTAATCTATATTCTTGCATATTAATATCAACAAATCCCCTTTGATATGTGGAGTAATTCTTGTTTTACCACTTCCCCTTTGATCAACAAGTCCTCTTTGATATGTGTAATTAGATTAACCACTTCCCGACTGGCGCACGCCGATGTACATCGGCAGAATGGCATGGGCAGGCATATTGGCGTACAGGTATGTCCAGTTTTAAATGCCGCCCTGCCATCGCGAGTCTTCTTTGGTGTGGGTCTTTAAGGTACGCTTGCCAACGAGCTGCATGGCAGGTCAACATATGTCTGGTCAAGCATGTGGTGCCCAAGCGGCAGTTTTGGCCACGCTAGATACGCTTAGACATATTTTGCAAATAGCAGCGGTGCGATCTGATGCACTCGTCTCAAAAAAGGCCCACACCAAAGAACTTTTGGAATAATGCGCAGAGCACCCACGTGGAGTCAGTGACCTCATCACCCCCTCCCTCTTCATCACTGGAGCAAACCTGGCAGTATGCTGCAGCTGGTGGAACATGACTGCCAGATTGCTTTCCTTCTTGAGCATCTCCTCTCTCTGCGCTCACGCTACTGCCTTCCTCTACCTGGGTATCATCATCAGAGCCTTCAAAACGCTGGGCATCCTCCTGGAGCATGTACCCAACACTGTGCTCAAACAGTTCGGGGGACTCCTCAAGAGGACATGGTGGATCTAGGGAAGGAGTGACTGATGACATTGAGATGAGGGAAGAGGACGCGTTGGCAGCTGCTTTGCTAGTACCCTGAGCCTGGGTGAGAGAGGATGAGGATGGCTTGGTCGTCCACTCCACCAAGTCTTCGGCATGATGCGGCTCAACGCGTCCAGCTGCCGAAAATAAGGACAAGTGTGTCCCATGGCCACATGCTGATGACGATGCACCGCGTCCACGACCAGCTTTGTTTTCTGTAGACACAGAGCCCGCTTGCCCTCTTTTATTGGCTCGTGACTGTCTGCCTCGCCTTGTTGGCCTTCCAGACATAGTAATGGCCTGCAGGGAGATGGGAAAAACAGCAATTGGGTAGCTTTAGGTGCAGATGACACAGTACACCAACTGTAATTATTGCAGCTGCCTGCCTGTGTTACAGAAACAGAACAACACCAGCACCAGCTAGCTACAGGTGTATACTGTGCTGGAGGCACACAACACCCACTTTAACTCCTGCGGATGCCCGTATTAGAGAACACCAGCAATAAAGGGTAGCTACAGGTGTATACTGTGCTGGAGGCAGCTAAACGCTGCTCGGCTGTTATACCGGAGGAGCAGGAGGGGATGTCCCCCCTCCCGCCGCTCTTACCGGGCCTTCCGGTGGAACCAAACCGATGCCTCTGGCGGCTAGGGACAGACTGGATTGAAGCCGTAAGCGACTTCATTTAAGTCTCCTGATTGTAAACACGGAAGCGACGTCATGACATCACTTCCTGTTTACTCGGCAGCCAATGGCGCGAGTTTAAAAAAAATATAAAGTATTCAGAATCACCGAAAATGGCGATCTGAATACTTTGAAGTGCAAAGGAGGGATTGAAGGTCTTTTAGACCCCCCAATCCCTCCATATAGAATACCTGTCACCACCTATTACAGTCACAAGGGATGTGACAGTAATATAAGTGATCACAATTTTTTTTTTTTTAAAACAATTTATTAATATTAAAATAAATAAAATAAGAAAAAAATTAAATTTTAAATGCCCCTGTCGCCGCAAGCTTGTGGCAGCAAAGAAAACGCATTACGGAAGTTGACCTCGCATATGTAAACGGTGTTTAAATCACACATGTGAGGTATCGCCGAGATCGTCAGAGTGAGAGCAATAATTCTAGCACTAGAACTCCTCTGTAACTCTAACCTGGCATCCGTAAAAAAAAAAAAATTGAAAGCGTCGCCTATGGAGATTTTTAGGTACCATCGTTTGTCGTCATTCCACGAGTACGTGCAATGATAAAGCGTGACATGTTTGGTATATATTTACTCGGCGTATCATCTTTCACATTATACAAAAACATTGGGCTAACTTTACCATTTCGTTTTTTTTAATTCCCAAAAAGTTGCGTTTAAAACACTGCTGCATAAATACAGAGTGAGATAAAATATTGCAACAATCGGCATTTTATTCTCTAGATTCTCTGCTAAAAAAATATATATAATGTTTGGGGGTTCTAAGTAATTTTCTAGCAAAAAATATGGATTTTAACTTGTAAACACCAAAAGTCAAAAATAGGCTTAGTCATGAAAGGGTTAAAAGGAAGCACATGGCAGAAATTGTTGATGGTTTTGAAGAGGTAGATGGGAGACATGAAGATGGATTGCACTGTAGAGTGAAAAGAATGTTGTGGGGTTGTCAAGTGAATTCATGAATGTGAGAAAAGAAAAGGCTGAGAATGTTTTGATTACTTTAAATGTGCCCAGTCCAGAGACAGTATGTGACCGAGTACTAATTTTACTGCCATAAGGTAATGAGGATTTGAATGGGCTTTGCCAAGAGAGGTGTGCAGTAGTATTGAAGCCCAGAGAGAGGAGAGAAGGGAATACAACAGACCTGATACTTTTATAGCACAAAAATGATGGTCAAGAAGATATTTCTCAGAAACAAGAAAATGCAGATTGCCTGACAGACTTAGCAGAAGAGAGGGAGATGATGGATGACTAGTAGGGCAGCATTAACCCTTTGAGCACAGAGATTAATTTGTGCATCTGTGAAAATATTAGGACTTTCGGTGGGAAAGAAAGTCAGAATAATAGTCTTAAAGTAAATATTTCTTGGATATGCTACTTTTAGACCCCTTTCACACCGAGTCTGTTTTGCAGGCGCTATAGCATTAAAAATAGCACCTGGAATCCGCGCCCTCAAACAGCTTCAACATTGTCTCAAGTGTGAAAGCCCTCGGGCACTTCTATTGCGGGCAGTTTTAACCCTTTCTGGGCCGCTAGCGGGGGTTAAAAGCGTCCCGCTAGCAGGCGAAATGCACAGAAAATTCGACGAGAAAACGCTGCTATTTTTATGGGCGGCGCAGTGTGAAAGGGCCCTTAGAATTCCAAGACTTTCAACTGTAAAGTGTTAATGACGCAATGCTGTTTATATTTGGGTACATTTATAAAGTTAAAAGGCTAAGTTCTGAATCAGAATATGTGTTTGGGTAAACAAAAAAGAAAAAAAAAGAAAAGAAAGAAAAAAAGTTGTTTTGGGACCCTGTGGATTTCAATTGGGACCAGAGAATAAGGGGAACAATACAAAAGGGGGTTCAAGTTTTCTTAAATTCTGCTAAAATATTGGGGTCTGAGAAAAAAAATATTCAGAGATATATGTGTAGTGGTACCTATGGCGGTTGCTATGGGCAGCGGCCAGCGGGCTGATCGTGAAGGCAAATCTCAGTGGGACCTCCATATGTAGCGGTACCTTCATGTGGGCTGCTGAGTTTGTGCATTACCTTTTGCCAGACTGCTCCGCTTCCAATTTCCCCATGCAATTACATGACACCAAACAGTCAGGATTCCACATTTGTAATTCTTTATTTTGGGTATAAATCAGTGGGCTATTCAGTAGGGTATATGAGATGCCCCATCCAACCCCATTTTTAGGTTAAAGGGTATTAATCTGTAGCCGTGGCTTTGGTAATTAAATCCCTTATAGTGATCCTTTCCTGGTTCCACTTCTCTCTCTGACGCAACACTCCCAATTTGGACAGATGAGCATTACTCTGAATAACGCTGTGAGTGTTGAAGTCAAAGTCACAGGCCACGCTGCCTATTTCCATATCGTCAAACTTCCCTCAGTCCTGAAAGGTGCTTGATACTGTGGTGCTTGGATACACAGTATGAAGTTCCTAAATAGCTCCACTGGGGTTGCTCTCTCCCAATCAAGAGTCCATGCTCTACTCACAGAAAGTCGATTACCCAGTCTTCTTTCTCCGCTTAGCTCCTATTTCCCCCTCCTCCCACGCTGCGCGGCACATCCCCACATGGGACGTCCTGTATTCCTCCAGCGTTACATGCTCACTTCGTCTCCAGGGGCCAGACTTTCGGCCTCCCTGGAATTCGCCTCCGGCTGTCCGGCCTGGGATCTCTGAACTCCCAGGCCTTAAGCCTCGTACCTCTAACTTCTCCTAAATTTGCCTGTCTCTATATCCAACACTGTCAGAAAAAGACTTAAGCACCTACCAATGGTAGAGGGGGTGTGTGTGTGTGTGTGTGTGTGTGTGTGTGTGTGTGTGTGTGTGTGTGTGTGTGTGTGTGTGTGTGTGTGTGTGTGTGTGTGTGTGTGTGTGTGTGTGTGTGTGTCAAATAATGAAAATAATGCTAGGAAATATGTTATGTCTGCATACTTGGTGGACTTACGGACTTATATTTTAATAAATGAAAAAATATTGTTTTTAACAACTCCAAGGTAAGGAAGGCTTTCTTTGGTAGTTTGATCGGTGATCCTGTGCTCATTCATGTTAGATAAAGAATATCCATTTTTTCCCCAGCCCCAATTCAATTGCTGATATGACACCTCCCCCCACCCCTTCCTTCTACACAACTGAAGAATGAAGCAAGTTCCTTTTTATGGGGTGGATGGGGTGGTTGTACACTGAATACATGAACGAGTAAGAAAAAATTGCACCTTTAGAGGTATTTTAGAGTTTAGAACATTAAATTAAGGTATTAAATAATGTAGACAGTCCTTAGAGACAAAAACAAAATGATGTCCTTTCTGGGTATGACAAATTTTTGTAGAGCCCGTATTCCATGCTGATGGCCCCATTGGTTCAGGCAATACATGAGAGCCCTATGGCCCCCCAGGATGCTATAAAATGGAGTGAGGAAATAGACAGCCTTTACTGACCTAAAACAAGTCCTTTCTAGTTCATCATGGCTAGCCTTACCAAACTATGACAAACCTTTCAAACAAACAGACTCAAGGGAAGGTCACATGACATCGGTACTTACACAGTCACATGGTGGACACCAGAGGCCGATTGCTTACTAGTCTACAAAACTAGACAGTGTAACTAGAGCACTTCCACCCTGTGTACAGGCAGTGGTAGCTGCAGCTGAAGCAGTTAAGGCTTCAGCATCTATAGTGCTATATCACCCGCTGACACTTAAAGTACCACATGCAGTATTTGTTATCCTTTTACAACAAAAGATATCAAATTTGAGCCCAGCGTGACACCTTTCCTGTATGACAATACTCTTGACACAACCTCACTTAATACAGAGGTGTACTACATTAAACCCATCCACACCAATACCACTTCCTACTGATGGTCACAAACATGACTGTACTGCTGCCATCGCTGAAAAGGTACTACCGCAAAGTTATTTGAAAGATGTACCGTAATATATCACCCTGACATGACACTTTTTGTTGATGGCTCCAGTAAGAAAATCCAGATGGCACACATGCAACTGGATATGCAGTAGTGACACAGGATGAAATTTTGGAAGCTAGGCCATTATCAAAACATTATTCAGCACAAGTAGCAGAACTTGTAGCACCGACAAGAGCATGCATTCTATCAGAAAGAAAATCCGTAACCATATACACGGTTGTGAATTCATTAAGAAAAAAATAATAAATAATACATTTAATATTTACTGTCAGAGAGATGAGAGATTTCAGTAGGCCTAAAAAAAGTGGATAAACTATAATGTTGATATTATTGAACTATGACCTCTTGGAGAACTTTAAAGCAAAGTACAAGATCTCACAGGTTTTTCCAAATGTTAAAGGGATTACCGTATATACTCGAGTATAAGCCGAGATTTTCAGCCTCTTTTTTGAGGCTGAAAGTGCCCCCCTCGGCTTATACTCGAGTCATCGCTGTCTGCCCGCTCGATCAGCGTGTCGAGCAGACAGACAGCGGCCATTCTATAATTCAAAAGCCGCGCCTCCGGCTCCGCCTTCGCCTGTGATAGGCGGAACACTGAATTTCCCACCAGCCTGTGTTCCGCCTATCACGGACATCGTATCATCCTCGTACTACGGACGAGGATGATACGATGTCCGTGATAGGCGGAACACAGGCTGCTGGGAAATTCAGTGTTCCGCCTATCACAGGCGAAGGCGGCGGCGCAGCTTTTGAATTTTACAATGGCCGCCGAGGCGACGACGAAGAGGGCACGGGACGGAGGCAAGGCAAGGCAAGGCAAGGCAAGGCACGGCACGGGACGGGACGGGACGGGACGGAGGCAAGGCACGGCGGCAAGGCACGGCACGGGACGGAGGCAAGGAGGCAAGGCACGGGACGGAGGCTCGGGACAAAGGCTTGGGACACAGGTAGGCTGGACACACACACACACACACACACACACGGATGGAGACACACACACACAGGGATGGATGGATGGAGACACACACACACAGGGATGGATGGATGGATGGATGGAGACACACACACACAGGGATGGATGGATGGATGGAGACACACACACACAGGGATGGATGGATGGATGGATGGAGACACACACACACAGGGATGGATGGATGGATGGACACACACACACACAGGGATGGATGGACAGACACACAGGGATGGACGGACACACAGGGATGGACGGACACACAGGGATGGACGGACACACACACAGGGATGGACAGGCATGTCTCACCCTCGGCTTATACACGAGTCAATAAGTTTGCCAGTTTTTTTGGGGGTAAATTGGGGGCCTCGG
Organism: Lithobates pipiens; assembly: GCF_037356315.1. NCBI lineage: Eukaryota > Metazoa > Chordata > Amphibia > Anura > Ranidae > Lithobates > Lithobates pipiens. Next base: position 386,328,666 of record NW_027507764.1, read on the forward strand.
CTTATATTCGGGTCGGCCTATACTCGAGTATATACGGTAGCTATCTTTTAAAGTTCTACAAGCCTGTATTGAGACAACCTGAACAAAAGGGAGATTTTGTCATAACATATACCTCAAAATATCATATTTTGTTATTTTTGTTTTAGTCTGGTAAAATCTAAAGCAGCAACACCAAAGGACCACTTTCCCCTCCCATCAGAATTAGGTAACCAATTTATATAACCCATTGGAAAGCTGGGCTGCGACAAACAAAAGTCTCAAGCTGACTAAGACTGACGCCGCAATAATTTTTAATTCAAGGAAGACTTAAATAAATAAACCTATTGTCCTAAAGTCAACCTCAATATGGACTCAGATGTCAATGAGACAATGACTAAGATACGAAGTGGAGATCTACCCCAACAGGGCAAATAAGACACCTCCATTAGAAAAGTAAACAATGGGATTGTATCCTGAATGTTCAAAGTTCATTTGAGACACTAGGATATTTAAGAAACTAAAAAGATGGAGAAAAGAAAAGGAAAAAGCTCGGAGGAGAGCTAAGGGAGAGCTCAGGGGGAAGCTTAGGGACCCCCCCTTAGAAGGGACACTGGAAGACTCCCAGAGACTGACCCTCATGCACCATGCATGAATACATTTTTACATTCATGAAGATCCCTGCTCCTTGGAACTCTGAGGTCACACAAAGTAATTCCTCTGTAAAAGGATCCATGTTGAAGCCACGGCAGCCATCTTAAAATTCCTGGTAACCAACATTCCACACTAATAGCCATATTGGAAATGGGTAAATATATGTTTATCATCTATTCTATGTTCTCTTAAATATTGATTTTTTTTAATATTCTATTATTGAAAATATTTCTCCCGAATCAATAACCGCCTTTTAGATTTTTCTCTAAATTTAATTTTTCATTATAAATGTCTTTTTGCATAGATGCCAATTTTATTGACAAACAAATGTCTCATTTATTTCACATTGTTAACCACTTACTTACCTGCAGTATAGTAACGGTTGGACGTGTGAAATACAGACATTTTGTTTAATTGTCAATTATCAAAAGGTTATTGATTCTACCGAGAAGTGAAAATGGTGATAATTGTGTCCAAGGTACTACTACGCCCAGTTTGAGGGTGTTTCCATTAATTGTCAAAATGATCAAGTAATGCAATCTGTATTTTAATATTTCATGTAAATATTTGTCTTTTGTCAACCAATAAATGTAACTATTTTGTATGATCACTCGTCTCCGTGAATACGTTTCACATGTATAGACTGTGTCATATAGATTGATTCTGTATCTTAAAAATTACTTAGTAAATATTGTGCTGGAAAATGTCCTTAAAAAGCACAACACTGACAGTCAATATGCCTTTTCAACAGTATATTTGCATGGATTTTATTGAATTAGACAAATGTGAAAGGAAGAACTATTGTTTGGCAATCATAGACACCCTGACCAAATGGGTGGAGATATTTCCGACAGGAAGTGCAGATGCACAGACAGTGATAATGGACCCCATTTTGTAAATAAAACTATACAACATTTGACAGAAGTGATGGGAACTCAAGTGAAATGTTATTGTGCCTATCATCCCCAATCAGCTGGATTGGTGGAAAGACATAATGGCATTCTAAAAAGCAAACTGAGAAAAGCTATGGAAGAAACAGGTAAAAATTGGATGTACTGCCTATTAGTAGCTGTGACCAGTATGCATATCACACTCACAAAAGGTTTAAGCCCATTTGAAATGATACACGGAAGGCCATATAAGATACCCTGAAACACCTACTGAGGAGTCTGAGCACACACTAGCAGAATACATGTCTAGGCTGTTAAGACAAAGACATATTAATGATTTTGGTTCTGTCCTAGAAGGTCCAATTCAAGAAGATGAAAAGGTGCATTTCGGAGATTGGGTCTGAACAAAAAGTAACAAGAAAAAGCAGTGGTAATCTCCAAGGTGGGATGGTCCTTTCAAAGTCCTCCTAACTACCCCTACTGCGATAAGGATTGCAGAGAGGTCTACCTGGATTCACCAGTCCCATTACAAAAAGGTTTCACAGGCAGAATAAGACCAGTTGGCTGCAAGAGGTTCAGAAAATCAGGCTACAAAGGGAGGTCTCGCACAAGGTGGGACTTGTCTCAAACCGCTAACGTCTCCCTCCCCTTTCAACTCCCCTACCCTATCCACTGGAACTGTGCAGCTGGTTAGGATAAAAGGGACAGTAATTATCCTGGGGTTACTGGTGACTCTTGGAGAGGCATCCATAAGAGGGGTTATACGTTATGGAAGAGCAGAGGAACCTTTGGACTGGGAAAGAACACGAAAAGCATTGAATCTAACCTTTATAGAGGGAATAACTAGCACTATACTGGTAGACTTCTGTCAGATTGCAGATTGTGGGGATACAGCTGGGAGACTTCTATGGGCAGATAAATACATTTGCTGGCTCTGAAATAGGGCAGGATGTCAAATATGGAATCGGGCCCTGTGGACCACAGTGTATTAAGATTGGGGGTATAATCTACCAGGGCCTAAAAAGAGTGGAATAAAGGAAAGACTCATCATTATAGAAGTGGCCAACTCCCCCTGCACACATAGTAAGAACTGTAACCAATTACTGATAACATTAAAGGAGCCGAAGAAATAAAATCAGTGGTTGTACTCGAAGGGACCATGGGTGTCAGGAACTGATCCTTCAGGCAAATTTTTCCTCGAGGTATTACCACGCAATAAAACCAGACAACAGGAAACGGTAGACACAGAAGGGAAAGAAGAAGGCCATACTAAAATAGAAGTTCTGAGTAAAACTATAAGATTTGCTAAACTAACAGTAGACGATGCCATAGCTTTGAAGATAGAATACCAAGAAAAAAATGAGTGGTTAGAATGGTTGAGGTACACGGTTAAAAGTTTAAAAAGGAGCCAGACTACATTTAGCAACTATCTCTTTTCCTCTAGATCACAATATAGATCCAGAAGGTTTAAAATGAACGTTGCAATGGTATAATAAGAGCTATAAACCTGAAACAAATTCTACCTGTCACAGGTTGAGTTTGTTGTTTCCCCCAGTACAGAGACCTCAGATACCTCCGGCAGTTACTGCTTATCCAGGCAACTTTACTTGTTTTGCACTTCCAGGGAACCGTAGTGGGGTGGATCTTGGGTCACTACCCGATGACTACTGTGTGGAGAGGATTAACACGGGAAATGGTGACTGGATTGAACATGACATTCAGATAACTGATGTCTGGTGGATGTGTAGGGATAAGAAACTGCGAGCTAGGATACTAGCCAATGCCCGAGGGAACTGCGCTATGGTCCAGCTGGCTATGCCCCTGAGGGTCCTGTCCAATGTTATGGGAGGGACACCTCTCCCATGGGGTCATTTGACTTTCAGATCTACATAGATGAGATTGGGGTTCCTCGCAGGGTGCCGAATGAGTTTAAGGCCAGGAATCAGGTGGGCGCCCATAAATAAAAATGTTGACTGGATTAACTATATATACTATAACCAACAACGATTTGTAAACTATACTAGGGATGCTGTGAAGGGCCTAGCAAAACAGTTGGCCGCCAAACCTCTAATGGCATGGCAGAACCAAATGGCTTTAGATATGCTCCCAGTTGAAAGAGGAGAGGTATACAAAATGTTTGGTAGCATCTGTTGCACCTTTATCTCTAACAATACAGTTCCTAGAGGGACTGTGACCAGAGCCTGGGAAGGACTGACTGCTCTATCGAATGAATTAGTGCAAAATTCGGGTATTATTGATCCATTCACAAACTGGCTTGAAGGATGATTCGGTAAGTGGACAGGACTTATCACATCATGTTTGATCTCAATTGCTGTGGCTTTGACAGTTTTGGTCACTTGCAGATTCTGCTGCATTCCCTGTATTCGAGGACTTTCAAAAAAACTTTCAAAAAATTGAAACCGCAGTCTCAAGAACAATGTGTCAAACTGTTATGACCTCTGAGGAGACCTATGTGGACATTAACGCTCAACTTAATGACATACAGTCCAAAGGTGTATAACACAGGGACCATCATCAAAATGTGTTGAGATAAAATAGTCACACAAGAGGATGGAATGTTAGAAAAGTTTTAAATGTTTATTGTGTGACTATTAGAAAAACAATAACCCTGAGACTGATTTTTTAAGAGGACTTCTGAGCAGGTTGTTGTATTAACTTGCTGTATCATTTGCTTTAACTAACTCTATAGTATGTTGTAGGATGATTAGGCTTAACCATATATGGTAGAACAAGACTGTACAGGAAACACTAATTAGCCAAATAAAGTACAATTTTGCATCAGGCACGCTATCTGTGTTTCCTCACCCAATAGAAGCATTATAGCTATATTATTGTAGATATTAGGAGGGGGATATACATCTTTGTGTTATTCTTACTGCATATTTTGGCTTGTAAGCGTCATCCTTTTGTGTGACATCTGAAATAAATTGTCTGCTTTTCAATACATCTGGAGTTCAACTGATCACAGGAGAAGAATAATCCTAACAACCATATTTTGTGAGGTAACAAGTCGAAGCACCGCCTCCACAATGGCCACCAGCCCCCATGAAAATATGGCTTGTTTTAGCGTGCTGCTGGTGTGAATGAGCCCTACATGTAGTTCAGCCATCCCCTTCCTCACCCTCAGCCCCTTTTTATGGTAGATTGAAGGTGACAACCCTGGTGAGATGTGACGAAAACATACAGGATCTTCTGGGGTAGAAATCTGAACTCTTTATTCTTTGTTTCCTCCTTTTATTTTAACTCAGCAGGTAGTTTTCAATTAACTACTATGGAGCTGTGAGCACCATGGTAATTAATTTATTTTTCCGGTCAGCATTTATCAGCTTCCTCATACGAGGTACTAGCAAGTCTATACACTGACAGTGCATTGCACCCGTGACTTGCTGATCTCCGCTGCAGTGCTTTACAGGTTCCTGCAACAAAAAATAAATGTACACTTTTTTTTATCTGCAAAAAAAATGTGCATTTATAAAAAAATTTTGTGAAAAGGTGAACTTATCCTTTAAGAGTGGAACTAAAGGCAAAGATGCCTTAGTTCCAAACGTCTGGCACCTGCAAAGGTCTCGATGGCACCAGTATCTTCTTACTGTCTTTTTTGCAGGGCCAGTCTTCGGCCATCTTGAATGGCCAGTGCAGGAAGACGTCACTCCCATGAATGTGCAGGAGTACAGTCATCCCGAATTACAGGCAGTGGGCCAAAATGTAGACTGAGCTGAGCATGTGCAGCTCAATGTACATTCTACAAGGGATTGAGAACAGGCAGGCAAGTATTTTATTCCAGAAAACACTGCAGGAATGTATGTAGAGGAAGAGGCATTTCGACTTACCTGTACAGGACGAACAGAAAACTGAATCATTTACTAAACGCCAAATAGAATGTGCCTTTTATAAGTGCTGTTGCTCCACAGTTTTGAAAATGAGATGATGGTTCCCTTTGTAAAGAATATTAAAACGCATGCAAGGAAAATAAAGCATTTTTGTTTGCATGGGATGATGGAAGCCAGCAGAACTTCCCCTCATTTACTAAGCTCTAATAACAGCAACTGCACTTGCAAAGTGCACAATCTATTTGCCTTTAGTAAATCAACCCCAAAGTATTCATAGACTTTGGGTTATAGGCATGTACAGTCAGGTGATTGGACACTGACAAAGCTTTGCTGGGCATGTCCCCCCCCCCCCAGCACATTCCTATAATGCCATCCCACACTGAGTTTTTATTTTTATTTATTATTTTTTTAGCAAGTGATGCAGAGAAACCAAAGATTAGAAGAGAGGGTGGCCTGCGTTCTGTTCTCTAAGATATGGAATTTACAGGTGAGTCAAAATTCTTCTTATCTTAATCAGAGTACAGGACACAGCCCCAGTATCCGTAGACCATGGGATGTCACCAACCAATGAATAGAGGGGTTGGCAACAACAAAGCAAACAGAACTGTGGCGGTGTAGCGTCACATATGGTGACCCACCACATTTGGCTACCCACTGGACTGCGCATGTGCGACGCCGCTATATGCGTTCTAACACCGTGGCGATCTGCGCTTGTGCAGAATTTTGTGGCCACACCCGAGTCCAGGTTCAAGCAACACCATCCAAGTGGACATAGAGTTAGATTCTAATTATGCCGAGCAAAACGAGGCCTTGCCTGAAGCGTGGCGAGCAAAGCAAGCCCACGAGGGGCCCTGTGGCAAGTTGGTTTCTTACAACAGTGTTGCAATGCATATGGCAGTGTCACGTATGCGCAGTCCAGTGGGTAGCCAAATGTGATGGGTCGCCATATGTGACGGTACACCCGCAGACCAAACAAAACAATTAAGAGTCAAGAGTTTAAGAGTGCACTCTATCCCTAAGCAACAGCCAGAAAGGATTTTGTTGCCTTTCACTATAAACATTTGTTAGTCCAGTCCTGGAAATCTGCATCTGCTTTACTATAAATGTATATCCAAATATGGATACCTGCAGCTAAATGCACCAAATGCATTTAGATGCGCGAGTGCTGTATGCGCGGAGGTATGCGTCCGTGGCGCTTATCTGTTTCCCGGAAGCAGCGGACAACACACAGGAATGACATCACGCCCCTATAGAAAGTTGCTTGTACTGCTGCTAATTTCTTCCCACCACCATGCCCTGCTCACTGTTCTGAGGAAGAGATGATCCTCATTTGCAAATTAATAAAATTATTATTTTTTTTATTTTTATTTTTTTAACATGGGGTGGTGTTTGTGTGGGTCACTAACACACAACATACATTCAGACATATTAGGGCCAATTTAGACAGAATCCGATTTACCCACCAGCATGTTTTTGAGTATAAGAGGAAGCCGGAGTATTTGGAAAAAACCCACGCAGGCACAGGGAGAACATGCAAACTCCAGGCAGATGTTGTTGTGGATGGGATTCGAACCAGTGACCCTTTTTGCAGCTAGGTGAAAGTGCTAACCACTACACCACTGTGCTGCCCAAATATATATCTAGAGCCGTAGTTTAAAGATTCCGGATCACTCTAGCATGTTTTGAAAAAAATGTGGGTTCTCATGTGCCTTGTATAATGCCCAAGAAATATCAATAGGAAAATACAAGTGGGTCATAGCACATCTTCGTTCCAAATTTGGCACTTAAGGTGGTCATGCACTATGCAATCTGATTAGCCAACCTCTGTACAACTCGATATTTTGGCAAAATGGGTAACAGGAAGACGCACTTGAACAATTAATTCAAATGATAGGAAATCAAACAGGCTCTTGCACTACATCTATTTTTTATAAGATCTAACTGATTGCAGTGTATGGTCACCTTTAAAGATCAAGATTGGAAAATATGAATTTATTGGTTTTATCAACATTTCTCTGCGCTTTGTAATATATTGAAAGATTTGGGTACAAATAGAAAAAAAAAAAAACACATTTCAAAGATGTAGTAGGAATGATTAACATCAAAAGGGTTAATTCACTGAGAACACCTACTAATTGCCTAACAAGACACATCCAATGAGATGAAATTAGCCAATTGGATTGGGCATGAGCTATTATCATCAATGAGAAAACTGCAGTTACCCTAGCACCAGCTGCAGTTTACATATTTTGTGTGTGTGTATAGTATCTCACAAAAGTAAAAATACACCTCTCACATTTTTGTAAATATTTGATTATATCTTTTCATGTGACAACACTGAAGAAGTTACACTTTGCTACAACGAAAAGTAGTTAGTGTACAGTTTGTATAACAGTGTAAATTTGCTGTACCCTGAAAATAACACACAGCCATTAATGTCTAAACCACTGGCAACAAACGTGAGTACACCCCTAAGTGAAAATGTCCAAATTGGGCCCAAAGTGTCAATATTTTGTATGTCCACCGTTATGTTCCAGCACTGCCTTAACCTTCTTGGGCATGGAGTTCACCAGAGCTACACAGTTTGCCACTGGAGTCCTTTTCCACTCCTCAATGACGACATCTCAGAGCTGGTGGATTTTAGAGACCTTGCTCCCCTTCACGATGCCCCACAGATGCTCAATAGGGTTTAGGTCTGGAGACATGCTTGGCCAGTCTATCACCTTTACCTCAGCTTCTTTAGCAAGGCAGTGGTCATCTTGGAGGGGTGTTTGAGGTTGTTATATTGGAAAACTGACCTGCAGCCCGGTCTCCGAAGGGAGGGGATCATGCTCTGCTTCAGTATGTCAGAGTACATGCTGGCATTCATGGTTCCCTCAATGAACTGTAGCTCCCCAGTGCCAGCAGCACTCATGTAGCGCTAGACCATGACACTCTCACCACCATGCTTAACTGTAGGCAGGGCACACTTGTCTTTGTACTCCTCACCTGGATGCCGCCACACACACACACACTTGAAACCATCTGAACCAAATAAGTTTATCTTGGTCTCATCAGACCACAGGACATGGGTCCAGTAATCCATTTCCTTAGTCTGCTTGTATTCAGCACACTGCAGTCTTTCTTGTGCATCATCTTTAGAAGAGGCTTCCTTCTAGGATGACAGCCATGCAGACCAATTTGATGCAGTGTGTGGTGTATGGTCTGAGTACTGACAGGCTGACCGCCACCACCTCTGCAGCAATGCTGGCAGCACTCTAGGTCTATTTATCAAAGACAACCTCTGGATATGACACTGAACATGTGCACTCAACTTCTTTGGTCGATCATGGTGAGGCCTGTCCTCAGTGGAACCTGTCCTGTTAGACCACTGTATGGTCTTGGTCACCGTGCTTGCTCAGTTTCAGGGTCTTGGCAATCTTCTTATAGCCTAGGCCATCTTTATGTAGAGCAACAATTCTTTTTTTTCAGATCCTCAGAGTTCTTTGCCATGAGGTGCCATGTAGAACTTCCAGTGACCAGTATGAGAGCGTGAGGGGTCGGAAATGCTGGTCACCTGATAGATACTTGATAGAGACAATATGCAGCAAAAGCCAGAGACATGAACCTATGAAACCCTCCAACCCTTGGTAGAAGCCCTCAGAATATTCTGTATAAAGAACCATTAGCCAGATCGATCACCTGTGGCCAGGATGTGCCTAATCCATGACCAACAGTGAACAAGGAGGAACCAGCTTGACCCCAATTCTACTTGATATTAAGTTGAGAAACTCCAGCTGCGCCATTGTAATACCTCATAATGAAACTGTTCCAGGACGTGAAACTTGAAAGACAGGCCTAGTCATGTCCACCTGCATGAAGAACAAGATGAGAAAGGACCCCCAACATACTACAACTTAATAGGCTGTGGCCAACCATCTAAAAAAAAAAAAAATAAAAAAAAAAAAAAAAACAGTTGCTGCCAGTATTGGGCAAATAAACAATGATGAATTATGCGCAAACTTGCCAGAAGGCAGGACTGTATTAGATTGTAATATCAGCTTGGATAGCCAAGAACCCCTGCCTAACTGTAGAATGTGCTGGACAACTAGACCCACTGACAAATACTTCAATGAAGTTCTACCAAGGCAATGAGGAATTGAGACTAAGAATATGAAATAGGCACAGTCAAATCACAAAACGACCGATATTGGTTGAAAAATAGCCACTAACCACCCCAATGGGCCTGACCAGCCTTGCAGAAAGGTGGAGGAAGAACCGGACAAATCACAAACCCCTTGGAAACTTCTGGCCTACTGCAACTCATTGGCAATGGAAGCATGACTGACAACTGAAGCCCAGTAACTACGTTCTAAAGACAGACGGGAGAGTGATAAGGCCTGTGTGAAAGCCTACTGAAAATCCAAGTTGGACTGATAACTGCCACTTGGCACACACAGGGGATTCCTTGTTGGTGAAATGCCTGCAGAAAAGTTGCATGTCAAAATTTCTCCCAGATGTCACCATCTGGAATTATGCCCAAGTGGCAGCCACCTTGCTGCAAAAACCGATGGTAACCATGGAAAATGAACCCGCCGTGCTTGTCCACCACCTAATACAATTATGGATCTAACTCTACTGTTCTACCAGGACTGACAGAACAGACGCATTCCGCCACGCCAAGTTTGTGGCTATGCCTGGAAAGCTTGCCTTGAGCACCACCGAGACCTCCCCGCAAGCAAAGCTTTGATCTCCGGAATGTCCTGAGATGCTATTGGAAGAGAGGCCAGGTTAACATCTTACCTGCCAGAATGGGAGGGCCTGGAACACTGAAGGTAACCCGCTAAAGGTGAACTGGTGCACAGAGAAGAGCAGGAGTCGGGGCTCAGCAGACACCTCTGCTCTAGCCGAGCGGGCTATGATCCCCTCCATCCTGTCTAGCAATTGTAGCAGGACATTAAGAGCGCATCAAGTACCACATGAAACTGAGTTAAAGAATAATGCATAGAAACATGTTTTGCGCTGGTAGATGAAAGAGGTTCGGAATAACAACCTGAAGTGTACTGCCCCCCCCCCCCCCCCCAGCTGACCTCCAAAGAACCAAAAACAAAAAAGCGCTGCTCCTGAGCGGTCTAGTTATTTTGGATAACATTGGAGACTGCACAGCCTTTACTTTTTCACACAGAAGCTGTCTGGCAGACTTACAGGGAAAGAGGGTTATCAAGGAACAACCATTGTGGCTATTGTCAAGCTGCATACACACGATCAAACAATCCGGTGGAAAAGTCCGGCGGACAATCCCCCCCCCGTGTGTGGGCTCCGGCAGACTTGTTTTACCCAAAAGTCCGGCGGACTAAGAAAGTAGTTTTGCACCTTAATATGTCCGGACTCACAATGTCAGATGCTACATACACCACTGCATGCTGTGGCTCCAATCACTGGCAGCTATGAGCGGTGAAACCACAGCAGGGACCAGGCACTTGACACCTCAAAGTATGTCCAATACTACAGGCTTCTTTGGCAACTGTAATTCTACAAAAGGGCGAAGACAGAAGTCTCCCCAGAATAGTATGCATTGTGAATCTTCTTAAGGTGCTTGTTGTTTAATTTTTGTCTAGTAACAAGATTGCCATCATAGCATCATTACCATCAAGTACCATTTTTGCTGGTCAGAGTGCAACCCTGGTTTCCAGAGAAGACTATTCTAGCATAACCACTTTTCTGTAGGTCTAATATACTACTGCTAGGTTTTATCACTAATGTTTAACTATTAGGAATGTGCCAATGTGTTTATTATGTTCTTATAGTTAAAGTATAAGCTGAGATTCAGCACTATAAAAACATATGTTATTTACTGTACATAATTTCTAACATTTTCAATAGGGAAAAGCACCAACTTCATAAAAGAAAAAAACAAAAACAAAAACATAAGCAATGGATTCTCCCCTAAGAGCCCATTCACACAGGGGCAACTTTGGATCCCACTTGAAGTCAGCCCTAGTCGCCTCAAGTCACGCAACAGGATAAAATCAATGTAAGTGAATGAGAGCCGTCTTAATGTACACTACTGAAGTCGCTCCGACTTCAGAAAAGGTTCCTGTACTACTTTAATCCAACTTCTAGGCGACGTACCCATTGATTTCAATGGAAGTCGCCTCCAAGTCAGATCCCCTGTCTTAACTGAAGCAACTTTCCAGGAAGTAAAAATCGTTTTCTAGGCAAACACCTCCCTCCCACAGAGATGATTATTATGTAATTGGCCACTGGCAAAGTCCCCTGTCCTGGAGGCAACTTCAAGTTGTGTTGTAAGTTGCCCCAAGTTGCGCTGTGATTCATACTCAAGTCGTGTTGCCTCCCAAAGTCGAGCTGGAAGCAGTTTTGCCCATGTGAATGGACTCTAAGGGTCTCCCTGAACTAATAAACATGTAGGCTTGCTACTGGGGGCACTCGGGGGGGGGGGGGGGGGGGGGGGGTAGAAGCCAGGACTGTCAGCAGGGGAAAAAAAAAAAAAAGTAGGAGGATTGGGGCTGCATTGTTCAAATTCATTGCACAGAGCAGGCAAGTATAACATGTTTGTTATTTTTTAAGGAAATTACAACCTTTACAATTACTGTAATGCCAATATAGCCCTGCAAGAAATTGGAGTATCTGAGTTTTGTATACAGTGCCACCTGATGAAATCTAGTATTGTAGCTCTTCCAAATTAATTCAAATGATGTTCTATGGTCATACTTAAAGTATATGTAAACCCCCCACCTTGTAAAAAAAAAAAAAAAAAAAAAAAAAACGAAAAAGGCAAAAAAAAAAGTGAGATTATTATTAGATAAAATATGATATATCCCATTATAAATGTTTTTTTTCTTATACAAGTGATCACATCTGTGCTCAGCTGCATAAGGAGTTTAGAGACCTGAGGGGAGGAGAAACAGCAGGACACTGGTCTTCCTAGTGAATGGCTGTGCAGGGAGGGAGGGGCGCATGTCAGGACAAGTTTTATAATTGGAGGAGGAGAGCAGGCTGAGTTCTCAGTACAGCCAGAACACTGACCACGCTGTGTTCTCATGCTTAGCGTCAACAGGATACTTTTTCATACAAGTACATGCTACAGAAGGCACATATCAGGTTTAACATATTCTTTAAGATGAGGGGGACATATTTTAGTCACGCAAACAATGCAGTGAACAGGCATAGGAGGTCTTGCATAGAAGGGCGATATGGGCAACTAACACCAATGGTGTAATTAAGAAGCCTTTTCAATGCCCCACACACACACACACACACAATCTTTGTATTTGAACTAACATTTAGCAAAACTGTTTCGGTTCCAGGGATGGTTTTTTTACCCTTTACTTTATCTGTTAAAAAAATGTTTATTCTACAATAGATGAGATCACTGTTTGAGTTCTGTGTATCAGAAGCTGTTAGTTACTAGATAATCCAACATTCTTGCTTATCACTTCATAGATGGCTGTGAAAGAATCATTTAGAATTACACAAATGAGACTCGCACATATGATTTTTCATTTTTTTTTTTATTTATTTTTTCTTCTTTTTTGTTTTTATTGTTTGCACTAGTTCTAATCCATATAAAAAAGTGGACATTTTCTCTTGTGCAGTTACATTGATGACAGCTTTTGAGCTGATTAGCTTATTCCAGTTTAGACACCTCGTACAAGTAAGCCCCCAGAAGTTTGACACCCTGGATGTAATTATACCTGAAAGAGATTACATTTGTAAACAAAATGTTTTTGTAAAACTGTACAAAAATGAAAAACAACATCTGTACAAGTGTATATTGTAAAATGTGGATACTTAAGCCCAACTCCAGGAAAACCTGAAAACCCTTGTTTGCAGGGGGGGTGCTAGATATGTGCTGCAAGGGTTAACTTCTTATTTAGTTCTAGGGGAAAAAAAGGAAAGAAGAAGAAGTTTGATTTACCAGAATCTCTGCTTCCCCACCATTCTCCAACTGTTGCTCTGTCCTAACACCCAGTGTAGGGCTATGGTTCCTGCAACTGTCTTGAGGACCTTATTCACCAGAGCATAGAACACTGTGGGGATAGGTCTAGTATCACAGAGCAGTCTGCAGAAGCGGAGGGTTGGGTACGTAAAAGTGCTTTATCAAGTTCCCTAAACATAAACAAGCATCTAATCCTTGTGGTACAGATGCAGCCCCACTGTATAGGAGTATTTTTAGGTCACCTGGAGCGTTGTGAAAAAGAATGGCATCTCTGACAAAGAAAATTGGTTAGTAAAGCGTTAATGTGTAATAATCAGGATTATCTACTAAAGAAATTAAACTGGTTACTTATTGTTGAAAATATACAAGATTATAAAGTTCAAAGTGTAGTAACCCATCACAACCAATCATAAATGACTTTTTACTGCCCAGACTATAGCAAGGTCTAAACACAAGAGCCAAAAGCTTACTGCCCTTTGCACTGTGAAATGCAACTGCACTGCAAATTCCAAAATATAAGAAGACTGAACCCCAGGTAAACAGTGAACTGCACGAAAGCCGCCTTACCTGCTGAAGAAATTGTATTTCTGTTAATCCTAATCTCTAAACAGCCCCATCACACAGTACAGCCAGGTAGAAGACACCAAAGATGTCTTCTCTTGAGGCAACTAAAGAACAGCAGTAGACTGATGAGGCCATCACTCTGCTTTCTCCTATCAGTAGGTTTCTTGTCAATAGGTTTGCAGGCAGACCAGGATTGGCTCCCAGTCCTGCCCCTCCATACCCTAGTCTGAGTAGTGGTATGAATGGGGCTGTGCAAATGCCCATTGAAGGGCTAATTGACTAAAACATTTGGCAGTTTTAGATCTGTGATAACAGAATAAACCAAGCATTCCCCCATACTAAACACTTGAGTCCTCTCGATCCAGTGCTGCATCCCTCTGCAGTAGAGCTGCTCTCTCACCATCTTCTCACAGGACACAGAGGCAGCATCAGGAACCATTGGCTTCTGCAGCTATCAAATCATGTGAGGAGGGAGCATGGTTAAGCCATGCTGTGTGTGTGCACGTGTGTGTATATGGGCACACACAGGCCAGCCCGGGAGCGTGCCCGAGGGGCACTTGGAGAAGAGGAGGAGCAGAGATCACTGGCAGGGGGACACAGGAAGAGGAGGAGAGGGGCGGCGCTGTGCAATACCACTGTACAGAGTAGGCAAAGTAGAATTTTTTATTTTATTTTAGGTGAAGACCCTTCTGAGCGACTTTAAACACCAGATGAGCGGTGACCGATATCGATTAGTGGCCATACACAGGTCCGAATTGTTAAACCATTTTCCAGATACATCAGAACCATAAACATTTACATGTTTCATTTACAGGAAGAGTTGCACTTGCTGTGAAAAATGCCAATGTTGGGCTACTAATTTTGGTGCAATTTGTGCCTAGTATGGAATGGAGCAATTATTTAACCAATTACTACTCTTAATATAGTAAACTGAAACCAGATTGGTTATGATGGGTGGCTATACTTTATACTGCATCAGTAGGCCTTAAACTTTAACTACTGTATATCCCTGCTCAGAAAATAAAACCATAGCATCTCAGTTCCAATATTAAAGACATTTCCAGTTACCTGTTAAGTTTTTCATTCTGGGAGTGTGCCCCATCATCTGAAGAGCCCACAGGTAGCAGCATGACATTTTTGCCAGTGGCTTCTTGGAAGGTGAGAGTCACAGGTATGCTTCCACCCTCCCGGGTTAAGTCTGGTTCAACATTAAAGACTGTAGGAGTAGAAAGTGATAATAAAATATGACAATTCATGTTGGCAAGGGGTTTCCAAAACTATTCTAGACTAGCAGACAGCAAGTTATAACAGGCTCTCTGTATATAAAGCCAGACATCTTGGAGTATCCCCTTCAATCCCCTGGCTGTAAATATTTTAGAAGTGGAGTATGTAAAAAGGAGCATAACATTTGTTTACAGCAACACAACCTGCTATGAACCAATAAAATACAACTCAAGTCTTTCCCCCCCCCTTGAGAGGTCTATGGTGACACACCAAAAATACTCAGATGAGCTTTCCACTCGCATACCTGTTTTCATGGCTTTCCTTCCAGCAAGGTAGTGAGGGTGGTTAAAGTCAGACACCCAAGGCTTTCCTCCATGACCCATTGTCACTTTGAACTTATTAGGGCTTTCCAGTGATTCAAATTGCTTGTTTAAGTAATCTTCCACCTTTAATGTAAGTATGCAGTGTTAGGCATCTGGGAGATTATTACAAACGAATCAGTACTACGGCGTTATATTTTTTTTTAAAGAAAATAGTGCATTATTGAGTGCAAATTTTTAATATATATTATATATATATATATATATATATATATATATATATATATATATATATATATATATATAGCACAGCTGCCCAGTACAAACACATCCCTAGGCTTTGTCTCCTTTAAAACTAGAAGTTTTTTTTTTTTTTTTGGGAAACAAAGCCAAAAGCTAAACATTATTGTAGATTATACTGACAGAAATGCAACTCCCACTTTCCTGAAGTATGCTCACACCTTTTCTGCTGCTGCACCTAAATCTCAAGCTGTGTTATCAGAGTTCTCCTTTGATGATCTAGGTCAGCACATCTCCCTCATCTCCATAAATCCTCCTAGTTTAAATTCTCAGCACTCAGGCTCTATTCCCACTAGTGCGTTTTTTGATGCATTTTTAAAAGGTTTTTTAACATGGGTTCCTATGGAACATGTTCACATCAATGCATCTTTGTGCCTCTGCATTTTTGGAAAGGGTCAGGGACTTTTTTTCCAGTAAATATATTGCATGTAGTAGACTTCAATGGACCCGCATCCAAAAGTAGTGCGTTTTTACCGTGATTTGAGTTCTTATTTTTTTTTCTACACTGTATATAGCTAGTTGCTAAGGAGGAGGCCAGGAAGCAGGCTGCCGCGTCCTTAACTGATGAGTCATCAACAGGCTTCCCCGCTGAATAAAAAAAAACAAAAAAACAAACACACACACACACACACACACACACACACACACACACACACACACACCAGCGTGGGGTCCCCCCCCAGGTCCATAACAGGCCCTTGGATCTAGTATAGATTCAGAGGGACCCCCCCCCACACCAAAATCAAAGAGGGTGCTTTGGGGTAGGGCACCATGTTGAGGAGGTCAAGGGCCTCTTCCTGACAATCCTTGCCCAGTGGTTGTCGGGGGCTGTGGTCAGGGGGCTTATCGGAATCTGGGAGCCCCCAGTTCCCGGCCTCCCCCCCATGTGAAGGTGTAGGGGGTTTTTGGTCATTGTACCCCCTACTCATTCACAAAAAAACAAACAAACAAACAAACACACACACACCCATCCCAGTAAGTAAATATATCTTCTTCCCCGCTTCCTCCTCCGGTCTTCTCCCGCTGCTTCTACTTCTGCTCTTCTTTGTCCTGTGTTCTCCCTCTACCGCTGCTCCCGCCAACGACCCTCCTCCAATGCTGCGTCCTGCTCATCTGTCCATGCCAATGTCAAGCATTTCTTCTTATACAACGATGGGGGCGTGGCAATCGGATTACATCATCTGGAGGCCAAGCCCCTTTGTGACAACATGGACCCATCATGCCCGCTCCAGGTGGTGACGTCACAAGGGGGCAGGGCCTCCAAATGACAATCCAATGGCCCACGCCCCCATTAGTCTAAGAAATGCTTAATATTGCCGGACAGATCAGCGGGCTTCAGGTCATCAGCGGATTGCGGTAAAACGTGTGTCCAAAAACACGGCAAGCACTGCAGAAACGCTCAAAAGCAACATGCATAGATGTGAATCAAGCCTATCTTTCTTCAATGCCACTTGCCTGCTATTTTGGGGGGCAGCAGAGGAACTAGTGCCCCGCAACAAGAAGTTTAAAAGCCAACTACATTTCTGGCAGGATCAGCGTGTATTGTTAGTATTAGCAGCATTTTTAAAGTGGTATTAAAACACAAAAGCAAACAATTCTTATATTGCAGGTTACCAATTCTTGGATGTGGTGGCTGCATTAGTTTTCTTTTTAGAGTCGCTTCTTTTATTTTCACCTGGTGATCTGGCCAATAAGTCTGATTTTTTTTTTTTTAATCAGAACAAACTGTCCTGCAGATGAAGCATTTAGAGGGATGGGATAAACTATTTAACTCTAACAGGGGTACTTACAATGATCAGCTTTTATTAAAACCCTTTATCCCCAAATGGAAAAGCTGTTCCTTTAAAGGATTAAAATGTGTTAGGATGGAGTTTGGTTTCAATTTGTTTTGTGCATCTTAATCTGCTAATACATCCAACACCACAAAACAAAAGATTTCCCATCACACTTACCGACCAGCCTGCAAAACAACAGAATTGGCCCCGTCTAAGGCTGACTTCACACCTATGCGTTTTCATGGCTTTTTGCATTTTTCAGTTTAACATGGTTTCCTATGGAACATGTTCCGTAGTGCAAAATCTGCAAAATGCTTATGGTGTGAATCCAGCTTAAAGCGGTTCTTCACCCTAAAGGGGAAGTTCCACTAATCTGATCCCCTCCCCCCCCTCCAGTGCCACAATCGCCACCTTTCAGGGGGGAGGGGTGCAGTTACCTGGATAATCCAGGTATCTGCACCACTTCTGGGCAGACCGCCGCAGACCCCCACAGACGCCCCGCCCTCCGTTGTGTTCTGGGAAACACACAGTTCCCAGGACACAGCGGGGGCCAGAAGAGACGCGCAGCAGGGAACCGGGCAGTGAAGCCCGCAATAATTCCACTTCCCGATTCCCTGACAGAGGATGGTGGCGATCGCCCGTCATCTGCCGCCATCATCGCTGGACCCTGGGTCAGGTAAGTGTGATTTTATTAAAAGTCAGCAGCTGCAATATCAGTAGCTGCTGGCTTTTAATTTTTTTTTTTTTTTTTGGTGCTGAACACACTTTTAACACGACCTCTGATATAGTGTGGTTCCAACTTTAAAATTCCAGAGCCTCACTTCCTCTGTTAAAAAAAATAAATAATAATAATCAGATCCTCCTAGTGGGGCACATAAAGAATAGAAAGATTAAGGGCAGGTATAAGTATACTGGGAAATCTTGTTTGTGATATAATTGCCCTTCAATGTGCACCTTGCTGCAAAGGCTGGTTCTAGATGTGGGTGGTTGCCACTTATTTGTACAGCTAACTCGTTCCCTAGAGAAGAGAAGACAAATGCAGCTCATCACATCTAATAACACTTAAAAGAGACATAACAGGGGTGAATATGAATGCATTGGAGAGCTGTGAATAATGTTTCATTTTTTAGATTTTTGGCTACCATATACACTTTCAGAAAGTATAAAAAGGGAGAAAAAAAAAAAATATTAGGAAAAGTAATTTCAATTGTGTAGAACCATATTTTTTTTTTATTTTTTTACATGTTTCCGAGAGAGAGAGAGAGAGAGACGAGAGAGAGAGAGAGAGAGAGAGGAGAGAGATGAGGAGAGAGAGAGAGAGAGAGAGAGAGAGAGAGAGAGAGAGAGAGAGAGAGAGAGAGAGAGAGAGAGGAGAGAGAGAGAGAGAGAGAGAGAGAGAGAGAGAGAGAGAGAGAGAGAGAGAGAGAGAGAGAGAGAGAGAGAGAGATGAGAGAGAGAGAGAGAGAGAGAGAGAGGGAGAGAGAGAGAGAGAGAGAGAGAGAGAGAGAGAGAGAGAGAGAGGAGAGAGAGAGAGAGAGAGAGATCGCTGGATCAGATAAGGAAGAAATGGCTACAGCACAGAAGGTTTTTCACCTTAATGCAAAGAATACATTAAGGCTTTAGAACCGATTTAATCTTGCTGAAAAAGTTTTCAGCCTCACAAAACCCAGTCATTGCAGGAATGGGGCACAAATGTCTTGCTTTGCTCTTTTAGGATCCAATCACTGGGCCTAAATCCTGTCACATGAAGCGGTCTGCTAGGCTCTGTGCAAATATTGACTTTCAGAAAGTCAGCATTTGTTTGGGATGTTAGAGAGGTTCTGGCAATAGATCATAGTGGTAAAGTATTGCTAAGTAACGAGTAGTGGCAAAGTATGGCTAAGTAACGAGCAGGCATTATACACCCTCACTGTTTGTTTTGTGTATGTCAGTAAGAACAAACATTCCTGGAACCTTGGCATGGAAAACAATCCTACCTGTTTTTTAACATCATCAGGGTTCATGTCTGGAACAAGTCTTATGGAGAATTTTCCGATGACTTTTCTAGGAATTACTGTTTTGGCTCCACCCGCGGAGAAAGCTCCTTCAATGCCATGAAGAGATAGAGATGGAAACCTCCACCTGTTCATCAATATCATCTCCTGAAAAGAGATATAATGTGTTGTAACAAAAGACTCAAAAATAAGGTCTGATTCCTGAGCATATTACCAACTAATAAGACATTCTCTTTATTAAGAAAAGGGTATATCTCTGCTTAAAAGGAGATGTTCAAGCAATAGAAGAAATATTATATATATAAAAATTCTTCTTCTATTGCTTGAACATTCCTTTTAAGCGCAGAAATAGCCAAAGCAACAAAAAAAACTTTAGCCATTTTTCACAGGCGTGGCCAAGAGGCAGTAAAAACAGGCAGCTGAGCAGTGGCATTTTGCTCCCCCAACAACCAAGCTGCAAGTTAAAAGCTAGCAGCCATGTTAGCACACACTGCAATGGTTACGATGCAGTGAATTTGATGCAACCTGCTGCATATGGCAAGTAATCACACTGCCAAATGAGACATTTAAGTGAATGCATATTTAAAAGGTTTACAAGCTAGAGAAGATATTATTGCAAGCGAGTGTGGCGGACATACAATGCAGTGAGCCGTCACTGTCAAATCTCTGAAAAACGATCCACTGTCAATTGCTTTTCAGAGGGGTGGAAATCCCCCCCCACACAAGTAAACAAGCCCTTAAAGCATGGTCTAAATTGCTAGGTGGGGGGTACCCATACCCTTATGCAAATGGAATATTCCTTGGATCAACAATCCCTGGTGTTATCTGTAGATAATAGCCACTTATATTTTGTCAAATGAGCTGGCTAGAACTAGTTCATCAGGGGGTCTATTCCGCATTTTCACAGCTCTTAGTGTTAAGAAGCCTTTCTGTAAGAAAGAGTGGCCTCTTGTCCTTTGTACGGACCTTAAAAAGTTATATACCTAGTGAAGTGACTAGCCTCAAGTGTTACTGACATGAAGCAAATCCCCCTACACAAGTTGAATTTGTTTACCTGTGGCCCTCACTCTTCTACAGCCCTTCAATGAACAGAATTTAGACAGCATTTCTCAGCTCCAGAAGGCAGGGGCAGGTATCTTATGTCATACACCGCACAATATAGAGCAATGAGCTAGGTGTAATCAGAGACCTGAGTGGAGAAAAAGAACACTCCCTCTCTATTCTCAAGGAAACATGCACAGCTAAATAACATTGCACCTTGTTCACTATAAGGACCATTTATGTTTTATACATGTGATCACATCCTTCACAATACAGTTCCGATAATAGTCGAGGTCCTCCATACCCCTCAGTTTATTTGCCCTTCTCTGAACCTTCTCCAGGTCCAAAGCATCTTTTATGAACTGGTGCCCAAAAATGAACGGCCTATTCCAAATGAGGCCTTTGTAATGATTTGTACAGAGGCAAAATTAGGTTTCTCCCAGAGGCAGCTATACCTCTTAATACAAGAAGGTATTTCTCTTGCTTTAGAAACTGCAGCTTGGCATTGCATAGCATTAAGTCTATGATCTACCAGAACACCCAGATCCTTCTTGATCGTTTTTGTGAATGTGCAATGCATGCATGAATGCACAAAGTACATACATTTACACTTGTCAACATGAAACCTAATTTGGCACACAGTTGCCCAATCAAATAGTGCAAAAAGGTCTGCTTGTGAGTTGGATACATCCTGTAAGGACATTATTATACTACACAGCTACATAGTCATTTGCAATCACGGAAAGTTGCGAACTCTAGAACACTTATAAATTAAAAAAAACAAAAGCCTGTGATTTTATTGAACTCTCGAGTATCTTCCAAACTAAATTCACAGGACTGTAGTTACTAAGTAAACACTTTTATCTTTTTCATTTTTTCCCCCCACTGCAAGGGCAAATAGCGTGTTTTATCTGGGTTGAGGAGAAAGTTTTCCCATACCAGATTCGCCTCTCCTCCAGCAGAGGGAGCTCCCCCCTGATCCAGCAGTGGACTGTCCCTCGGCGTCCTCACGCCCAGAGTAGAGCTATAGATCCTGCTCTGGTCTTGATGACATCAGGCCCCTAAACTGCTACAGTGCGGTGGTGCAGAAGCCACAGGGAAGAGCGAAGGATCAGGCAAGTACATTTCCTTTTATTGTTCCCCTGGATTCAAAAAAATAGCAAATAAACCTTGCAGTGCAGGCGCAGCCCTACTGTAATATTTTTTTGTTTTATTTGCCCGGAGTTGGGCTTTAAGCTAAAAATCCATTAAACCCCACACCCCTTCTGAACTATAACACCTTACCTCAGCTTCTTACTGTAGGAGAGAAAAATCCTGCTGCATAGTCAAATATGTTATATTAAGGGTAAATAAATGGTAATTTTTTTTTTATTTTTTTTTGCAAGTAGAGCAGCAGATTGTGGGGTGAGAGCTGCTGCAACAATAACAGGTTACACCCTGAATATGGGGCAAGCTGTAACAGGTTACAAAAAGGGAACTTAGCCTTTAATACGCAAACATGTTTGTTCTTATAAATTTTAATAAAATGCCACTATAAAGAAATGAGGGATTAGATAAACCCAACTATTTCCATTGTAAATTTAACAAGATATTTGAAAGCCAACTTCTTTTCCAGAGTGATCCATTACCTTTGTGGGGTGTAGAAGTTTACTAGCACCAATATCACTTGCAAAGTCTTCAAGATCAAAGTCAATTTTATCATAAATTTCTTTTTCCTCTTTTAAAACAGGTGCTACAGCTTCATTTATTCCAGGGATAAGGATTTTACCTTTCTTGTCTATTAAGCTTCCTACAGAAAAAATAAAATAAAAAAAACACCAACAGCATATGATCAGCGGAATTTTACCACACTTCTATTAAATGCCCACATTATCATTCCATGAAGCTACTATAAATTGATTCTCACATCCATAGGATGCAAAAGCCAATGAATTACATGTGGAAAGGAGATGCGCTAAGGTTGCTTACAGCAACTTTTATTTTTTAATGCACGCCGATTAGAGGCATAGTTTTGATTTCTAAATGGGAACATTCTCAAGCTACACTACATACATAATCAATAGATAACATGCAGTGCAATTTAAAGCAAGAATAGAATGGAAAGACCTTTTCCAACCCCACTGGATAGCCCTAATGCCAGACAGCAGACTATTTCGATTTCCCGACCTCAAAAGTCAGTTTATTTTACAGAGGTGAATAAGCAGCTCTGAGGCTGCAGGAATGCCCGGAGTGGCACAACCCCTCTTTGTTATGATACAGACGATTACATCCATGGATATCCTAGACTACTGCTGCATTACACTGCAACAGACTAAGCTGCATTAATTATGCAAACAACCCTTTAACAAGTGCAGAACAGCTGATGGCAAAGGTCTAAATAAGTGAACATCACTACCTGGCATGGAACGATTAACGAAGGGAGTTTGCATTTACTGAAAAAGGGAAAAAACCCTTTAAAGCAGCACCTTAATATTTATAAGGATGACCCAAAGTACAGTGTCTTATTCTTACCCATCAGAAAAATTAGATCAGTCATTGCCTCATGCACAGAGCCTCCATAGACCCCAGAGTGAAGATCCTTGTTGCTGCATTCAACCTACAAAGAGAATAGAAGATACAACTGACTCACCTGGCAGAAAAAGGAAGTTTTAAATACACACAGCAGACTTAGGCTTGGTTCACACCTATGCATTTTTGGTGCTTTTTGCACGGTACTGTATACAGGGATTGAAGGCTTAGGGCAGAAAATGTTCTATTGGTAGCCTTTTACTGCCATGTCTCTCTGGGGGAGAGTTACTAAAACTGGAGCCCAGAGAATCTGGTGCAGCTGCTCATAGTAGCAAAATAGAGAAGGCGTGTTGCATGACAACTTTCTAGCGTCCAATGGGCAGTGTAACTCAAACCAGAACAATGGCAGCTGGAAAAGACTGCTATAAGAAACCATTCTATCTAAATAGATCTGGCTTCAGGATACATAAAGATATGCCAATTTGTACTCATCTAGCATTTAGTAAGTAAAACCTCTTTTTCCAAGATTAACCACTTAAGGACCGCCTCACGCCAAGATACGTTGGCAGAATGGCACGGCTGGGCACACGCCCGTACAGGTACATTGCCATTTAAGTGCCCAGCCGTGGGTCTCGTGCACGCCACACTCACAACCCGGTCCTGAGCTCTGTGACCCGATCGCCGCCAGTGTCCCGCAATAGAGTCACAGAGCTGAAGAACGAGGAGAGGTAAGTGTAAACAAACCTCTCCTCGTGCTTCCTAGTGAGCCTGTCACTGTTCCCTGTCATAGGGAAAGACAATCAGTGACGTCACATGCCAAGCCACGCCCCCCTACAGTTAAAAAAAAAAAAAAAAACCCACACACTTAACCCCTACATTGCCCCCTAGTGCTTAACCCCTTCACTGCCAGTGACATTTTTAATTGCACCGATCGCTACATTAATGCCAATGGTCCCAAAAACGTGTCAAAATTGTCCGACGTGTCCGCCATAATGTCGCACTCACATTACTAGTAGAAAAAAAATATATAAAATAATAAAAATGCCAAAAACTATCCCCTATATCGTAAACGCTATAAACTTTTGCACAAACCAATCAATAAACGCTTATTGCTATTTTTTTTTACCAAAAATATGTAGAAGAATACGTATCAGCATAAACTGAGAGGAAAAAAATAAAATTATATAAATGTCTGGGGGGATATTTATTATAGCAAAGAGTAAAAAATATTGAATTTTTCTCAAAATTGTCGCTCTGTTGTTGATAGCACAAAAAAAAAAAAAAAAAAAAAAAAAAAAAAAAAAAGCAAAGGTTACCAAATACCATCAAAAGAAAGCTCTATTTGTGGGGAAAAAAGGGGCGCCAATTTTGTTTGGGAGCCATGTCGCACGACCGCACAATTGTCAGTTAAAGCGAAGAAGTGTGAATTGCAAAAAGTGGCTTGGTCCTTTAGCTGCAAAATGGTCCGGGGCGTAAGTTTTTAACAGAGTAAGCTGGTATACAAAGACAGCTTAGATTATTCCTTTTTCTTCTGGTGGTGGTGGGGAGTTGCAGGGAGCTTCAGAACAAAATGATTACTGCTAGTGGCTATAGCTGCTGGCAGTAATAACATGTAAAGAAATCCAACAGGATTGGTTGTCTCAACCCCCCCCGATTGATGGATCGAATCTTGGCCAGTCCCCGTTGAACCAAACAAATTTCAATCCATGCAAGGCCAGCTTAAGATTGCGACTGACTGAAAAGGTGTTCTCTAGCACAATTATATTACCTCAATAAAAAAGTAGCAGATACCACGGAGTCCATACGTAATGCATGGCTTGTTTTTGCCAAGCCAGTAGTTGTCAGAAATGCAAACATAGTCCACATCCTTGAAAAAAGTGTCTTTCTTGGAAAGAATCAAATCATCTAGGCCTTCAGATCCAGACTCTTCCATTCCCTCAAAGCAGAATTTCAGGTTTACCGGAAGTTCCTTCAAAACACAAAAGAAAGCAACAATTCCAGTTAGATACAGAAGCGTTTTGGGTTCAGATTTGGGTTCAGTAAATGCAAACTCCCTTCGTTAATCGTTCCATGCCAGGTAGTGATGTTCACTTATTTAGACCTTTGCCATCAGCTGTTCTGCACTTGTTAAAGGGTTGTTTGCATAATTAATGCAGCTTAGTCTGTTGCAGTGTAATGCAGCAGTAGTCTAGGATATCCATGGATGTAATCGTCTGTAGCATAACAAAGAGGGGTTCAGATTTGTTAAAAAATATTATATATTAAGGTGAGCCTTCATTACATGGGGGGGAGCACCTGAGTGAGAACACAGCGTCTGATTATCGCATCATTCTCACAGCATCCGGAGTGTGGAACACCTGTAAATTGGATCAATTTGAACTGTGCATGGTGCACTTAAGCACTTTTTTTTTTTTTTTTTTTTTTTTTTTTATAATTCCAGTATTTGGATCCATTTAGATTTCCACAGACTTATTTGCTTTAATATTTTTCATCACTATATGAATGCACATTGGCATTTTATTAATCAAAATTTTTGTGAGTTGCACTCTTTAGCCCCACTGCATATCCAGGATAAACTGTACAGTATTACAATTCGTTAGTTATTTCACTGCTCATTGGAACAAAAAGAAATTCACTGTTCAGAAAAAGCAGAGAGGTGACTAAAGCTGGCCATACATAATAATACAAATTTCTTGAATTGAAAATATTTGTTTTAGGGCTGACCTCATATTATATGGTTTTGGTAAAT
Source organism: Lithobates pipiens (assembly GCF_037356315.1). Lineage (NCBI taxonomy): Eukaryota > Metazoa > Chordata > Amphibia > Anura > Ranidae > Lithobates > Lithobates pipiens. The sequence continues at coordinate 386,354,451 of NW_027507764.1, forward strand.
CCAAGGGAAAATGTGTATAATGTATGGCCAACTAATATATATATATATATATATATATATATATATATATATATATATATATATATATATATATATATATATATATATATATATATATAATAGTTGGCCATACATTATACACATTTTCCCTTGGATTTACCAAAACCATATAATATGAGGTCAGCCCTAAAACAAATATTTTCAATTCAAGAAATTTGTATTATTATGTATGGCCAGCTTTAGTCACCTCTCTGCTTTTTCTGAACAGTGAATTTCTTTTTGTTCCAATGAGCAGTGAAATAACTAACGAATTGTAATACTGTACAGTTTATCCTGGATATGCAGTGGGGCTAAAGAGTGCAACTCACAAAAATTTTGATTAATAAAATGCCAATGTGCATTCATATAGTGATGAAAAATATTAAAGCAAATAAGTCTGTGGAAATCTAAATAGATCCAAATACTGGAATTATAAAAAAAAAAAAAAAAAAAAAAAAAAGTGCTTAAGTGCACCATGCACAGTTCAAATTGATCCAATTTACAGGTGTTCCACACTCCGGATGCTGTGAGAATGATGCGATAATCAGACGCTGTGTTCTCACTCAGGTGCTCCCCCCATGTAATGAAGGCTCACCTTAAGGTGTGTGACCTTGTTGTTAAGCTTGGTCAATACAGCTTTGGGACCACTACATGGTTCAACAGTGCATCAGGGATCCTGGATCAATCGCCATTGTGCCCCAGTAAATCAATGAAAAAAATCTCAAGTGTAGTGTGCTTATGCAATTTATTGAACCAAAAACTGTCACATCACCCCCTGAGGAAGATACGAAATTCCCTTGTAGCAACACATGTAGGGGGAAGGGGACAGGACAGCATGCGTAGCAGATCAGCTGTTAGGAATGATCAGCATACCATTCCGTTTCAAACATTTGTTTTTCGCTTGATGTAGAATGGCGCACTGAAGCGCTTGGATATTGTTAGTACCCTGTGTGGGACCTGTTTATTTCTCGGTTCAATAAATTGAATAAGCATACTACACTACGAGATGCTTTTTTCATTGATTTACTGAGGCACATTGGCGATTGATCAAGGATCCCGGATGCACTGTTGAACCCTGCAGTGGTTCCAAAGCGTATATTGACCAAGCTTAACAGCAAGGTCACATACCTTATGGTGAGCCTTCATTACATGGGGGGGGGGGGGCACCTGAGTGAGAACACAGTGTCTGATTATCGCATCACTTTCACAGAATACTGAATCGCAATTTGAACTGTGCATGGTGCACTTAAAGTGGTTTTGCCATAAAAAAAAAAAAAAAGAAGAAGAAGAAGTGGTTTTACTCACCTCTAAATGCCTGTTGCTAGGGGGTCCCTCGTAGTCTGTCTTCTTCAATGCCTGGGCTGGTGACATCACTTCCCTTCTTGCCGCAGAGTCATCTGGGACCTGTCATGTGTCCCAGATGACTGTGCAGCGTATCACGGCGCCGCTCGCGACTTACTTTTTTTTGGGGGGGGGGGCACCCCACTTTAAGCATTTTTTTATAATTACAGTATTTTGATCCATTTAGATTTGCACAGACTTATTTGCTTTAATATTTTTATCATTAAATGAATGCACATTGTCGCTTTATTATTTGGCTATTAAGCACGTGTCTTTTTATATATTTTTCCATCATATATTTTATACTTTATAGGGTATATTATTACCAGTTCAGAGGCTTTTTGTTTATACCTTTGATAGCGCAGTGTTTTCAATGCGATTTTGGGGTCACATTATTACTCCCCAATTAAATTAAAACTGGCCAATTCCCCTGGAAGATGTTGAGGGAGTCCGTTGTGACATTTCAATAACTACCAGTAGAGCCAGATCAGATCATCCACAAAGCAACTTAGACAGCAGTCTAGAATCCAGTGGATGTCCTAGGGGCCCAGATACAACCTTCATGCTCCTGCAGTGCATCAAGTGAAAAGCACAATTAGACCTTTCATACTGAGGCAGTTTTCGGGCATTTTAGCCATAGAAATAGCCTCTGAAAACTGCCTCCCATTCATTGCAATGTGAGCTTTCACACTGGGGAGGTGTGCTTGCGGGACGTTAGAAAAAGTCCTGGAAGCACAACGCACACCATCTTTGGGAACGCTAATTATATATATATATATATATTTATATATTTATATTACACACACAGCACTTCCAAAGTGCCACTAAACCATTTTCCTTTTCATGGTCACGTAGTCACGTGACCTTAAAAAAAAAAAAAAACCCCGCTCACGCCCAAACAGTGCAGCTAAAGCATAGCAAAAATGAGCACTTTAGCGCTGTTTTAGTGGTGCTTCAGTGTGAAAGGGGTCTTAGTCAAATCTGTGGCACTTAGAGGAAACACTTGTAAGCAATTGATGTCTGATGGGGAGGGCCATGTTAGCAAAGAAAAAAAATGCAAATCGGGATAGCTTCTCTGCGTCTATTGCAATCCTTATCAAAATCAATTGAACTATCAGCCATACAAAATCACTGCCTCAATAAAATGTCACTGAAAATGAATGAAAGAGGCATATGTTTAAATTCTCGCTAGCTACAATTCCCCCGTAGTTTTGGCTAAGAATAGTGAACATAAACTTTATAAGATGCAGGCTAAATATTAAACTGCCAGACTAGAAAACTGGATTTCACATTCAGTATACATGGTCTCTAGAGGACCTACCTAGGTGATGTAAATGGCTCACGGACATCATCTGCATACAAAAGCGCCATGCAAGTTGGTTGAATCTGTGTGTAGCCTTCTCTGTTTGGCAGAAGTAGGCAGAAGTAGATCTAATGATTGCTGCCAATATCTGCAGTCCTGATCAGTGTTTTCTGACAAGGATACTGTCAGAATACAATAGTGCAGCGGAGGAGATTCCTACATCCATGTCATTTGTGTGAATGCAGGAATCAGTCCCCCCCCCCCATTAAGCCCGGTGACTGAATGAAAAAACATCCAGCGTGTACTCCATCTTAACTGATTAAAAAATAGTAATGTTTGCATTTTATCAAAGCTCAGTATATGTTACCTGCTTGGTTTGCTGATAAGCTTCAATACAATTAAGCCATGCAAGCACTGGACCTTTGTCATCTGTAGAGCCTCTCCCATAGAGTTTACCTAGATAAAAAACAAATCAGTTGTGAAGATAAGGCAGTTTATGTTTAGCTAGAGTAATAATGACAATATAATAGTCTAGTTCAGCCAATCTAATCTTGAAGATGTGTGATCTGAATTGTCAGCACACTTATAAGTGCAAAGTTGCAAATCAACTCAAGAAGTGGTAGAGTTGTAACCTTGGTGGCTTAAATCCCCCCCCCCCCCCCCCCACCCAAGAAGAGCACATCTGTTCTCTGGGGGATAAAACACACACACTCATATAGAGCATATTTTTGGACAAAGATTAGACGAGTTTATGAGTTAAGTTTTTTTCTGCCTCCATGCTCCAATCAGAAACATGAATCAGAAGGGTTTTTTCTTCTGCCTTTAAACGTTAAACTCAAAATATGCCTCTTAATGTCCTAATGTGTATGGACACATAGGATAACATTGAGCTGCTTCTACAGTCAGAACATAAAACTCCTGTAGAAGCCACATTTTTTTTAAGCCAGTGTGCATGGAGCTTCAGATGGTACTGCAGTTCGCCTGACAGAAGCCGGTCCAACGATCAGCATTTGTCAAAAGGGACATGCGATCAGCGCTCGCAGGGGGTGCACACCAACATTGCTTTTGTTGGTACAATGACAGTTTTTTTTTGTTTTTTACCAATTGTGTTGGAAAAAAATAAAAAAGAAAAGAAAACACACAACCTTGCGGCGTGTGCTGGGTCTTCACTTACTGAACCATTTCTTATTCCCCAAATTAAAAGCTACAAGCATAAGAACAGCCAGACAAAATTAATTTGGGGCATTTACAAGTTAAGTTAAGTTAAGGGGAGAACCACTTTTGCGGACAAACATGCAGACAGATTGACAAGGACCCAACAACCTGCTGCTGACATGTCCTCTAAAGTCCCCGAGTAGGGTGGAAGCTGTTCTACCCTAATGTTGGGGAGATGCGCCCTCTTCCTTTCTACTGAAGACCACTGTTGCTCTTGGATATACATACACTAGAGAAGCTCTAACCAAACGAGTTCCCATGTCATCAAAGTTAAATGGGTCACTGCCTGAAACATCTTGAGTGGGCACTGGTAAGCCTGGGTGAACCAGAGTCTGATTAAGCAGGTAGAGTCACCAATTTATTAGTGGAAATTGTAAGCCCTGTCAAATTAGTGGGAAGCTGTGGAGTCTGCTTGGGAAACAGGGTATGCCAAGAACAAAGATGGCCACCTAAAAGTAGAAATGAAACCAGTTTATAGACTCTATTGGGCACTTATCTGACTGCTTTCAGGTCTGTTCATTCCAGTGCATCCCTATTCAGGTGACAATTGGTGTGTAGGCATACAAAGAGGAGGACATGTAGACAGCAGACACATTCTGTGCCAACTGATCAAGAAGAAAACAGTAGCAGTTAGATAACGTTTTTCCAACTTTAGAGCAACTATGTATCTGAAGCTGCATATTTTTAACACTTACTTAATGCTAGTTCACACCGGTGCGATTTCTGAAATGGGACTTCATTTGCACAGAAATGCATGACAAGGGAAACATTTTCAATAGTGCCCATTTTCATCAATAAGACTCTGTGCAGTGTTATTTTGGAAAAGTTTCCTGTGCTACTTTGGTGCAATTTCAGTTCAATTTGGCTCCACAGAATATGCCAACCACATAGTCGCATTAAAATCATACCACATAATCACATCGCAGTAGTGTGAACCGAGCCTTAATAACTAAACAACTCTGCTACTTGTATATAGCATAAGAACATACATATATTTAATGATTCATAAGTCATGGACAGGTATTCAAAAGCACAGATCTAGTTTGAATACAGAAAAGCTACACAAGACAACCTAGCAGATGAAAAAAATCATCAGAATGGTTGCGATCGTCCGGATATGAGATGAGCCAGAGAGGTCACCTTGCAGTATCTACTAAGATAGCATTTTAAGCTCCAAGAAACCTTTGTTCTCCCATTTAAATCAATTTCAGCTCAAGTGACAGCTAAAGAAACTGCTGACACTACTGTGCAAGTTCGGGCCAAAGTTGTTTCCTGTACTGTACTACTGTACCCACAAGATTGCAACATTTTTGCAAACTGTCAAAAAAAAAAAAAAAAAAAAACACACCCACAGCAAAAAATGCGTCACATTGGTCATATGAGAATAGGTCAACAGAAAAAAAATTTATTGATCAATCAGCCGTCTGAGCAGAGGGGGGGGTTTTCCTTATCCAGGGATCACATTCTAATGTGACTATAAAGTGCTAGATATGGAGCTTGTCAACAGAACTGATAGGAATAGGGAGGCAAGCTACAGTACAGAATTTTTCTTGTTTTCTCTTAGATATATACATAATGCAATCAGTTTTATATAGTAATTTTACCAAATAAGGTTTTAAAAACCATGCATCTGCAGAGTGTTTGCAATTATATAGGTTTATGAAAGCAGACATATACTATATGCTTGTTGGCAATATACATACATTGATTTCTGCTCAGTAGTGTTACAATGCGTAAGCCTTAGTGCCCTCAGTAAGAGGATTATGGACTAGGTTACATTTTAAACCACAGACCTTTACTTAATACGGCTAATAGACCATACAGGCCCAAGGAAACAAATGGGCACACAGATGAGACCACAGCTTCATGAAAGCTAGCTACAATCAGCCCAGAAGGTGAAACACTTTAGATAGTTGGTCTTCAGGAAGAGGCTCCACATGTTTTTGGCTGGTTCAAGTCAAAGAAACAAAGAAGTGGCTTCATCGGCGTGCGGCCACTTGTGTATATGGTCTTGGCTGTGAGAACTGGCTCCCTGGTCAGAACCTGCGACACCTGTAGCTGGGAGATGTGCAAGTTTAAAGCAGTGACAACTTCTGTTAATTAAGCACTCATTTAAAAGTTCTTGATGAAAAAATAATAATAAATAATAATAAATATAGGATTTTGTACTCACCGTAAAATCCTTTTCTCTGAAGTTCATTGACGGACACAGCATCATCTTGACCTTAGGGTTATATCGCCTCTTCAGAAGAGGGCTAGGCAGAACATGTTAAAAAACAGCAAAACTGCACAGTACCACCAAGGGGGCGGTTCTACTGGTTATAACCCCTCATACTGCATCCAGCAGCTCAGTTCGTCAAAAGCAGTACAAAACATAAACAGGAGGGGTGGGTGCGGTGTCCGTCAAACTTCAGAGAAAAGGATTTTACGGCGAGTAAAAAAATCCCCTTTTCTCTTTCGTTCATTGATGGACACAGCATCTTCATCTTGACCTTAGAGACGTCCTCAAGCAGTGTGTAAAAAAAAAAAAAAAAAAAAAAAAAAAAAAAACACAACCCCCAACAACCCCACCCCCCCCACCACCACACAAGTGCGAAGGGACGACCAGATCACCCGCCTTACACACTTGAGAAACAGATGATGTCGGAAAGCCCAAGAGGCACCAATTGCCCTGGCAGAATGTGTAATGACAGGAAAAGGAGGCGCCCGCCCCCTTATGGCATAAGCATGAACCACAATCTGTCTGATCCACCGAGAAATGGGGGCTGATGAGACCACCAGAGCCTTCTTCGGACCAGCCATCGATACAAACAGCGAGTCCGACCTCTGAAAAGGAGCCGTAGCAGACAGATACACCCACAGAGCTCGGACCATGTCCAAGGAAAGCAAAGCAACCTCTTTGGGGTGTGACGGCCGAGGACATAAGGACGAAAGCATAATGTCCTCATTTAGATGAAAACCTGAAACAACCTTTGGCAGATGTAATAGCCACTAGAAAGACTACTTTCTGAGAGAGTGTCAATAAGGGAATCTACCTAACGTTTTGAAATGGCGGTTTCTGAAGCAACAGATTCAAATCCCACGGAGGTAGAGGTGGTGAAACTGGAGGGGCCACATGTCGAACCCCCTGAACAAAAATGTACTCACCAACGAATGAGTTGCCAAGGGTCGCAGGAAAAAATAAAAAAAATAACCACACACACACACAGTATCTGTCCCTTAATGGTGCTTAAAGCAAGTTTCTGATCCACTCCACGCTGCAAAAACAGCAGGATCCTGGAAACTGAGTATGTGCGCAGACGCCACTCCATCGCCTCATACATGGAGATGCAAGCCTTCCATGAGAAGAAGACTTCTATGCCCTCGGCATAGTGGAGATTACCGAATCTGACAGACCCCGGTCCCTTAGCACCTAGCTTTCAACAGCCATGCAGTTAATTGCCAGTGATGGTAAAGCAGGATGAAGTATTGGACCTTGCTACAGAAGGTCTTCTTGCATCGGCAGCCGCAAAGAAACACCCGGCACTATGTCGGCGTACCACGGACACCAAGGCCAAACTGGGGCAATAAGAATCACTGGAATCCCTTCAGCCTCTACTCTGCGAAGTGGGGGAAGGCATAAAATCAGCCGATAATGCCTCCAATGCGTCTGCCGCGTCCACCCAGGGGTCCTTTGACCTGGCCACAAACCTCTGTACCTGCCGATTGAGTCGAGAAGCCAGGAGATCCACATCTGGCATGCTCCATCTTAGGGAAAGGAGCTGAAATACCCCTGGATCTAGCGACCATTCCCCTTGTTCCAGCATCTGACGACTTAGGTAGTCCGCTTGCCAGTTTTCTACGCCCGGAATGTATGCGGCCAACAGACGGCACGCGCCGCTCTGCCCACCGCAGGATGTGAGCGAACTTCAGGCATCGAGTCGGCACCAACACCGACTTCTGTAGGTTCAGTACCCAACCAAACTCCCGAAGAGTTTGCATGGCGATCGATTGCCACATTCTCCCTTAATTTTGAGGCAGAAGCTGCCCTCAGAAGGAGGTCCTCCAGGTAACACACGATTGCAATCCCTCGCTGCCTTACCCAAGCCAAAATTGGGGCTAGCACCTTGGCGAAGGCCTCGGTGCCAACGCCAGGCCAAAAGGGAGAACTACAAACATAAACCTCTGCAATTTTCAAGTATGCATCCTTGATGTCCAGGAATGCCAGAGAGCCCCCCTGATGGAGTACAGCGACCACTGAGCGAACCGATTCCATCCTGAACCTTTGTACTTTCACAAAGCTGTTGAGGGCCTTGAGATCCAGGACCGGATGGACCTCTTCCTTCTTTGAAACTACAAACAGATTGGAGTAACATCCCTGAAACCTTTCAGGCATCGCTACAGGCACTATTACCCTGCGCAGCAGCAGGTCCTGTACTGCCCCTAACAGGGCTTCCTGACGAGCCGGAAGATGATGAAGGTTGGTGGACAAGAAAGAAACTATCTTGCATCCTGATGAAACTAGTTTGCAGACCCACTGGTCAGAAAGTAGGGAGATCCACTGAGCTGCAAACTCCTGAAGGCGACCCCCTACCCGTGAGTCGGGCAGGGGGAAAACCTTCATGCGGTACCATATTTGCTGACAGGTTGTTTGTTCAGTTTCCAAAACCAGAGACTCTTTTGTCCCTCAGGGGGCACCTTGTCGGACTGGGAACGCTTACCTGCCGACCCGGGTGGAGAAAAAAAATAAAAAATCTGCTTCTGGAGCGGAAAAGGAGGGCCCTTGCCTATGGCGTGGCTCCTTACCTTTCCTGGACTGTGGGAGCAACGTACCCTTACCCTCTGTAACATTCTTAATAAGATTATCCAGCGAGGCTCCAAATAGCCTCTCTCCCTGGAAGGGCAAGTCCACCAGTGCTTTCTTAGATGCCTGGTCCGCAGACTAGCATTTCATCCAAATCAGGCGACGTAGCACTACTGCTGATACTGAGGCTCTAGAAAGCATGAGGGCAGTATCTAAGGCCGCATCACAGACATACTTAAGGCCCTGCACCAACTGGTCCGCCAGCTCCACGCCCACTGGGGAAGCCTTTTGCTTCTCCAACTCACGGTGCAACAATTCAGCCCATTCAGTAAGCGTCTGACACCAGGGCTGTGGCTAACACTGGCCGCAATGCGGACCCCACCACCATAAACATGGACCGGGCATCCGCCTCGTGGTTACCTTATTTAACTGGATACTGACCGGTGGTACCACTCCAGAACAATCGCAGCAAATGTCCATTTCTACAGGAAACTCACCGCAAAGGGGGTAACACATCGGCATGCGTTTCGGGACGGAAAAGGTCCGCTGCAGTTTTCCCCCACTCCTTGTAAATAAACTTATCAAAATAAGTTGGGTAAGGAAACTCCTTAGCTGCACGGGCTGGCTTGTGGGACATGAAAGGGACTGACACCTCGGTAGATGTCCCCGCAGTATCCTCCAGCTTTAGGGTATCCTGCACCGCTTTGATAAGTGCCTCTACAAGTTCTTACAAGTACTTTTCCTGCACTGACCTGGACACAGAGTCATTCTCACTGTCTGAACGGTCCTAGTCCGCAACCTCTGGCGTGTCAGAACAGGGGCCGTCTGCCACAGCAGGGCCCGAGTCTGAAACAGAGCTTTCCCCACCCTAGCAACAAAGGCCTCCAGGACCGCTGAAAGAGCATCCATAGGCACCACAGGTGCATGGGAACCAGTTGCCATAACAGGGATGTCTAGGGAAGAAGTGCCAGCTTCTGACACCATGCTGACCCACACTCGCCTGTCACCACTTAGGGACCTAAGGCAAGTCACACAAAATGTCCACCCTCCTAGTTGCCACAGACAGAGGGGCAACCCGCAGGACTCCCCACCCTGACCCAGGTACTGCGCTGCTGCTGTCCACTCACCCGTGTCATCCACAAGGTGTTCTGTGTAAAAGCGTGCTGTTCTAGAAGGAAAACAAGCACCCGGCGCTAGAGGCAAAACAAGCTGAGGCTACTACAAAATGGCCGACCGGCCACCTCAGCAAAAAAAAAAAAAAAAAAAAATCATAGGGCAATGGAAAACTGGCCATTGGACTTCCAGAAAATGTCCGAAAGGAAAAAACTGGCTGTGGCTATAGAAAAATGCCAATGGCCTCGGAGCTCACCGCAGCCTCCCCACATGGCATAAACACCAAAAACAGCCCACCGTGGCCCAGAAACAGGGAAGAGGATGAGCGAACCCCCAACAGCCAGCGCAGCCCCCTGTTAGGACCTGGAGCCCCCCCGGAGGACCCTGGCCAGTTATGTGCACCACACACCCCCCCCCCCCCCCATGTGCCCAGTCACACAGCGGCCCATAGCATGGGGAGGAGGGAAGGGACAGAAGAAAGGGAGAGTGAGATACTCCCTAATCGACCACCCATGGAATGCCCAGCTTCTCCATCCTGCCGAGACAGGTGGAACCATACTTGCCCCTCCTGTAGGGACTGCTGGACACATTTCAGACAGACCAATCAACCGAGCAGTACGGGGTGGCTGTCAGTCATGGCACACTGACACGGACAGCAGTAGCCCGGTCATATGTGTGCCCCGGAGCATATAGCTCACCGGCCGCCCCTGGATCAGACGGGGCATGTTGTGGCCGACCCAGCCTGTAGTTAAGGTCGGCTCACGCTCGATGGCCAAGCTGGAAAGACTACCAGGATCTATATTATCCAGCCTGTCACCCAACCCGGCTGTTGATTGTAGATCACAGGAATCAAAAAGCAGAAAAAAAATAAAAATAAAATCGAGGACAAATGGTCCCACCAAGAGCCAGGTCCTTCTACACTAGGCAGAAAAAAACAAAAACAAAAAAAACGGAGCTGCTAGATGCAGTGTGAGGGGTTAAAGCCAGTAGGACCACCCCCTGAGTGGTACTGTGCAGTATTGTTGTTTTTAACATGTTCTGCCTAGTCCTCTCCTGAAGGGGTGATATAACCAAGGTCAAGATGAAGATGCTGTGTACGTCAATGAACGAAAGAGAAGCTAGTCTTTAAAGTTAAAGATTCGATATGGCAAATTTCCCCATTGTTTCATTGGGACAACTCGGACCAGTGTAAGTGTGTGCCATATCTGTAGGATTCCTGTGGAAGCTGAAAATCACTGTAGTAGACATTGATACTAGAGGGGTGGCCCTTAAATTCTGGATCCTGTTCTACTGCTTTGCCAACACAGGACACTTGCTGGGCATTGCACCAGAGACTTTGCAATCACAATGAACGCCAAGCATTCTCAGATTGGACAAGGTGGAGAGACGGCAGAGAGGGCACAATCAGAGAACGTTATTGGAAAAAAAAAAAAAAAAACACACACACACACACACACACACACACACACACACGATTCCTGCATGCCCATGCCGAGCATGCATCCTCCTGTTTTAAGTGAACAGCAGTCACTCTGTATATTTATCTGTATACATTACTACAACTGCTTTTTGCATAAGCAGGTTGTGTTTCCTACTTTGTGGTGCTACATAAAAATTGGCTGATGTTCATTAATAATTTACATAAAGTGTGAATGTCAATGATAGATTCTCTTAAGGCAAGGAAGTGTAAAACATTCCCTGAAATACAGGAGGACCACTTGAAGGAGTATTTGCAAATCATTTGCATATCACTTATGCAGTGATAGACATAGCCACTTACGTATGTTTTTGACACAGGTCTACTTACTAAAAGTGTAGGAATTTAAACATTTACAACTAAGGTTATAGGTCCTACATGAGAAAATGAACTAAAAATACACACACACACTTGGATTCCTGTACTGTCCAGGTAAACAGTGAAAACTTTAGAATTCTTAAGTCCCAGGGGTGCCCACCTCTAACTGTATGGAGCTGGTTCTAAGATTTAGGGAAGCATTTCACAGGCACTCTTTAACCACTTAAGGACCGCCGTATTGCCAATGTACGTCATTACAATGGCACAAGCACGTACATGTACATGCTTGCCTTCCAGCGGGTGGGGGGTCAGATCGGACCCCCTCCTGCTGGATACGGCGGTCCATTTCGCTTCCCGATCCCCCCCCCCCCCAGTTACAGTGTCACTGATTGCAGTGATCATTTATTTACTGATCACTGCATTCAGTGTCAGTTGTAAAAGTAAACACTGTCAGGGCAGTTAGTGTTAGGTCCAGGGTAGCCCCCTACCACCCCCCAATAAAGGTTTAACCCCCTGATTGCCCCTAGAGTTAACCCTTTCACCCCCTTTTGCCAGTGTCACTAAGCGATCATTTTTCTGATCGCTGCATTAGTGTCGCTAGGTAGCTAGTTTTTTTTTAGGTTCACCGCCAGGTTTTTATAGCGCTAGGTACCCCCATATACTACCCAATAATGGTTTTAACCCCCCTGATTGCCCCTAGTTAACCCTTTCACCAGCGATCACAGTATAAGTGTCACTGGTGATGCTGGTTAGCCAGTTAGTTATTTAGGTTCCCCGTCAGGTTTTTATATAGCGCCAGGGACCCCCATATACTACCTAATAAAAATTTGAACCCCGATTGCCCCTAGTTAACCCTTTCACCAGTGATCACCGTATAAGTGTTACTTTTTATAGCATCAGGGCACCCACCATTTATTACCCAATAAAGGTTTAACCCCCTGATCACCCGGCGGGTGATATCAATTAGGTTTTAGGGTCAGGGTCTGCGTCGCCCCAGGCAGCGCTAGGTTAGTGCCAGTACCGCTAACACCCACACGCAAAGCATAAACCCCCCATAGTGGTATAGAATCTGAACAAATCAATATCTGATCTGATCAGATCTATACTAGCATCCCCAGCAGTTTAGGGTTCCAAAAAAACGCATTGTTAGCGGGATCAGCCCAGATACCTGCTGGCACCTGCGTTTTGCCCCTCTGCCCAGCCCACCCAAGTGCCTTATCGATCGATCACTGTCACTTACAAAACACTAAACACATAACTGCAGCGATCGCAGAGTCAGGCCTGATCCCTGCGATCGCTAACAGTTTTTTTTGGTAGCATTTTATATTTAAATCCGGAAGGCAGTGCTTGGTTTTCGGGGTCCCGTACGTGGCTAGGCTCCCAAAAAGTCCCCCAAATCTGGTATCCCCGTACTCGGGAGAAGCAGCAGAATTTATTTTGGGGTGTAATTTGACTTATGCCCATAGCATGTGTGAGCAATATATCATTTAGTGACAACTTTGTGCAAAAAAAAAAGTAAAATTCCTGCAACTTGTGGCAAAATATAAAATATTTCATGGACTCAACATGCCTCTCAGTAAATAGCTTGGGGTGTCTACTTTCCAAAATGGGGTCATTTGGGGGGGGGGGGGGGGGTTTGTGCTATTTTGGCATTTTATGGCCTTCGAAACTGTGATAGGTAGTGAGGAGTGAAATCAAAAATTTGCACCCTTAGAAATCCTGAAGGCAGTGATTGGTTTTCGGGGTGCCGTACGCGGCTAGACTCCCAAAAAGTCCCATATATGTGGTATCCCCGTACTCAGGAGAAGAAGCAGAATATATTTTGGGGTGCAATTCCACATATAACTATGGCATGTGTGAGCAATATATCATTTAGTGACAACTTTTTGTAAACTTTTTTTTTGTCATTATTCAATCACTTGGGACAAAAAAAAAAATATTCAATGGGCTCAACATGCCTCTCCACAACTTCCTTGGGGTGTCTACTTTCCAAAATGGGGTCATTTGGGGGGGGGGGGGTTTGTACTGCCCTGCCATTTTAGCACCTCAAGAAATGAGATAGGCAGTCGTAAATTAAAAGCTGTGTAAATTCCAGAAAATGTACTCTAGTTTGTAGACGCTATAACTTTTGCGCAAACCAATAAATATACGCTTATTGACATTTTTTTTAACTAAAGACATGTGGCTGAATACATTTTGCCCTAAATGTATGACTAAAATTGAGTTTATTCGATTTTTCTTATAAACAAAAAGTAGAAAATATCATTTTTTCTCAATTTTCGGTTTTTCCATTTATATCGCAAAAAATAAAAATCGCAGAGGCAATCAAATACCATCAAAAGAAAGCTCTATTTGTGGGAGAAAAAGGATGCAAATTTCGTTTGGGTACAACATTGCATGACCGCACAATTACCAGTTAAAGCAGTGCAGTGTGAAATTGTAAAAAGACCTCTGGTCCTTAGGCTGTTAATTGGTCCGGGGCTGAAGTGGTTAAAATACCATGCTTCTCTTGTAGGAATTGGCAGGTATGGTACTATTGCTGGGATTTTAACTTTGTTTATATACATTGATATAAATTTGGGTGAGTATATCATGGGTTGGAGGCTAAAGCCCCATGGGAGATGCTTTATCTTATATACCTTGTAGCTATCCATGGTAGGCTTGCTCTCCAGTACATCCACACCACAACAGCAGTTTTTACATTACTCCAGTTGTCACAATTGTCAAAGCTGGAGAAAAAGTTTACCAAATGCATCTGCTTCTCCCTTTTTTTTTTTTATCTCCCACGGTGCATCCAAGATCCAATTTGGACATTTAAAATGATTGCAACAAATAATGTTAGAAAAAGCAAACAAAATAAAAAAAGGGAAGTAGTGACACATAAAATCAGTCTCCCAAAATAAATATTGATATTGATGCTTATATGTGTCTACTAATTTTAGGGTGTAGCCTGTAATTCTATCTAAACCTACCTTATTGTCTTACTACAGATTTTTTTTTGGCAAAAACGCATGGCCAGAGATCTCAGTATAGCTCCACCCAAAAGTGTTTGCTTTATATCAGAAATATTATATCTGTTGGTTGCTACTGTGCAAATTGTGGGACTTCAGTTACAGAAAGAAGTCACAGGTTTCTCTGCTCGATTTGATAGCTCAAACAAAAAAATAAAAAAAATAAAAAAAATTCACTGATAAAAACTCAATAAGATATCCAGCTGTTTTTGTGGAGTAAGTTGACATTTTCTTTAATCAATGGTGATTCCATACTTACCATCTCTTTCTTGCAGAACAAAGGGCTCGCTATCCCACCCATCTTCCAGAGCTGCTGGCTGGACATCAAGGTGTCCGTAAACACACACCGTCTTCTTACCAGGATCTGAACCCAGTTTACCCAGAATTATAGGAGGAAGAGGGATTTCTGACCCATCAGGGAGCTAAAAATACAAACACACACACCACACAAGTATTCATGAAAATGCCACATTCATAATGATTACTAGTAAATTATACATTTGTCAGCGTGGCTATAACAAAGCCGTTTTTCTTCACCAATTGTCACATGTAAAAACAATTGTGAAAGACTTTTTTTTCTGCAGGAACTGTATGGAAACGATGCTTTCCAGTATTCAAAGGTTGGATTTTTTTTTTTTTTTTTTTTAACTAGTTTTTATTGAATTTTTTTTTTCACATCATACAAAAGAAAAAACACACATGGACATTTCCATCACATTACCCCACCCAACATCAGTGCAATAATAAAAATAAAAAAAAAAAAAGAGAAGAAGGAAGATGGAAATAAGGGCACCACCCTCCCCTATATGCGTTCATTAAACCCTAATTCCCTCCTTCACATTTTTACAAGATAGTACATATTTTATTATACATTCATTTTGCTCCAGTATTATATCTTGTTATTTTTCCATATCACTAACATACTCATCTGATTGCACCCTTAGAAATCCTGAAGGCAGTGATCAAACAGATTAGACACTACTAACCACCAATGCCAGATATTTTCAGATTATATATTATATTGCCAGATTATAAGTCAGTTATAAGTCAGTTCCTCTCTCTCTTGTCTTAAAGAGATTTTAAACCCACTTTGGGGGGGGGGGGGGGGGGGGAAGAAACAACCCACACACAAACTAAAAACACCTGCAAGACAAAAGCATAATGAGCTTGTATGCATAGCATACAAGCTCATTATGCAATACTCAGCTGAGATCAAAGCCCTCGTGGCAATGCCCTGTACACAGCACCAGCCAGCAACATCACTCCTGGGTGTTACTTCTGGGTTACTTGGCTCCAGAGCTGTGATTGGCTGGAGCCGCGATGACATCACTCCCATGCATGCGTGCAGGAGTTGCCGGTAAAAGCAGACTCACTGAAGCAACGGCACAAATGTTCCATTGCTTCAATGTGCATGTGCCGATGATGTTCGCACACGCAAATACAGGGGATATTTCCTAAACCATGCCGTTTTAGGAGATATCCTGAGTAGCTACAGGTAAGCCTCATAGGCTTACCTGTAGCAAAAAGTGGTCTGTAAGGGTTTACAACCACTTTAAATTAAGGTTAGGTGCTTTAATCCATTGATCTATCATTGGTAGACAGTTTGATATCCATTTTTGGCGAATAAGTTTACATGCTATATACATAGTTCTCAGCCACATCAAACTAAGAGTATCTTCCAGTATAACCACTAACAATTCTATTTTTGGATCAGACTATACTTGTGTAGAGTACAAGGAATTTAAAATATCAAATATGGACTCCCAGTAGCAATGCAATTTGGGGCATCGCCATAGCATATGTACCCACAGTATCTTGGATGTAATTGCTTTACCCCAGAAATAGTTTTAAAAAGGAGTGTAGTGAGCTCTATGGATGATAAATAGTTTAGTCAAACACTGTGCGGAGGATAAGGATACCTTAAATACATTTTGCAAAGCTTGCCCCATTCCTCCTCACTAAATGCCCCATAAACACTAACAGATTTTCTGCTGATTTTTTCCTTCAGGTTTACCAAAACCATGTAGTGCAAGGGCCTGCCAGACGGCATACAAATTGAATCTTCTAAGGTCTTACCTCATATTATATGGTTTTGGTAAATCTGACGGAAAAACTCAGCAGAAAAACTGATAGTGTGTATGGGGCTTAAGTGTCTCTAGATCGCTAAGCCACCTTCCTAACTGCACTGATTAACTTATGAAGACGAATGAGGTTTGACCTATGCTGTGTGAAGTGGTGCTTGTATCAAACAGGTTGAACTGAATTTCAAATCTTTCAGGGTTAAAAACATTTAAAGAGGAAGTAAACCCTGATGAGTTTACTTCCTCTTTCATTCCCCGCAAAGGCAAAGCATAATGGACTACTATGCATCGCATAGTAGCCCATTACGTGTCACTTACCTGACACAGGAGCCAGCGAAGTCACCGCTGTCCCCTGTAGTCCACCGCATCCATGTTCTCGGTGGGTCTCGCAGCTCCGCCGCTGTCATTCGGTGAAGCCGCGATGACGTCACTCCCGCGCATGCGCACGGGAGCCGAGTCGCGCGGCATTTTCATTATCGAGGATGCCACGCTCAGTGCGCCGCTGTCTACGGCGCATGCGCCGTAGACAGCGGTGCCCGTCTTTGGGCAAATATCTCCTAAACCGTATAGGTTTGGGAGATATTTCTTGGACCTACAGGTAAGCCTTAATCTAGGCTTACCTGTAGGTCAAAGTGGTTTGTAAGGGTTTACAACCACTTTAAGCTTGCAGTATATAGGATGCATTTCATTTTTACTTAAGTTCAGATTTAAAGGCCACTGAGCCCAACAAATATGCGCTACAAGAGGGTGTTCTTGTCATCAATTCAGTGTGAAATGATTTATAAAAACATAAATTTTATTCATAAACCTAATGAAACCAGCTAGACAGGCTTTACTAGGTTACTACAATGGTTAACGTAACTGGCTGGACTGGTTAGAGGCACAGAGCCAAGTATTCACAAGAACAATGCCATAGGGAAAGAGAAATTCAAAATAGGAATTTGTATTGTCAAAAAGATTTGAAAGTATCAATATTGATAACTGACTCAGTCATTTCATGAAACACAAAAATGTTTCTAGTAGAAGTGTAATGAATCTAGATCGATATATAAAAAATAAAAAATAAATGAAACACGTATTCGCAGTTGTGATGCGACTCCTGGACTGAGCTTTTTCAGTGCGATTAATTCCTTCTTTCATAGCTCGTGTTTTTTTTCTCATTCAGGATGTGGGTTATAGGTAGCAAGGTTGGCCTTAACTGGATCATGTTTCATAGTCAGGTATCAGATAATTAAATCAGTTCAGTATTAGGGTAAAAGCTAATCTCTCTTTTCATCAGTCTCAAAGTGGACCTGAATTTAGAAAGTAAAGATTTGCTAAAAGTACCGAAGCAGTACCCCGAAAATCGGAGGCTACCTAGGCTCACATTTGTATATATGCAGTTTAAGATCTTAGGCACTGCTAATCTCAGTAGATTTGGTGATGCTGCTACTACAAGGGGGGGTGGATGACAAGAAGAACAACAACAACGAGAAGAAGAACAACAACGAGAAGAAGTTCTGGCTTTGGATATACTTTAATCCAGATCTAGAAGTGCAAGACTGCACACAGCCTCTAGAGAACAGAGATACACAGTGTCAGCAGGACACCGTACTCCCTTAGGCCAGATCTGTAAGTGTGATTTTTAGTTACCAAATTCAGAGATTACAGCCCACTGATTTCTGTGAAATATAGCACAAAAAAAGAGACAAATCTGCAAAACCAATCTCCTATTACTGGCCAATGCTGTCATTTTGTTTCACTTTGGAAGTATTATTGAGTAATCTCCTCTGTAGGCTTGGAATAAGTAGATTAATCCCTCATTCATGAGGTGGTTTGGTGATTATTCTCATTTGAAGCATACTTCTGTATAGATTAAATTCCATGAAATCACAGAGCAATTCTAGTCAAGAAGTGAAAACAAATGAGGGGCTATCTGAAATCCATATGGCCTGAATTGCACTTTGTGCAAAATCTCCAAGACAAGTTTGTATCCGATTAGTGGATATACTTTAGTGATGTTATTTTCCCCCACATCAGGCTTTCTGCAGGAGTTAGATAGCAGCAAGCCAACAAGGGAAAACTCCTTGTTCTTCACCAACTGCTTTCTCAGGTTGGCTTTTTAGAGATTAAAAAGGGCATTGGGCAGCGGTGTCCTTATTACAGGCTTTCCAGCATACAAGTATTTGGTAGTGACTGTACACACAGGGCTGCATTTCAGCATAGAGATCAATGATAACTATACAAGCCTACAAGAAACAGTAGTAGAAATAAGGTCAATTTTCCATTTTGCCATGCCAAAACTACAAATCTTATAGATCAAAGGGGGTTCCTTTACAGTTACAGCTTTTTCAGGTTTAGTAGAGGTGATGGGTAGCCTGGCTTTAAAGCTTTTACTATTCAAATTTCAAAAGTCTACTGTACAACTCAGTTATAAACTATGAAAACACTTTGCAGCAGGCAGGTTACCTTTTGTTTTCCAATGTCCACCAGCTCTGTGCTGCCTCCCAGACGCTCAATTTCTTTGGCAGCCACCTCCATCATCTTCTTGATTTCATCTCTTTTTTCGGGCCAGGCTGACACACTTTGGATGGCAACCCATTCTGCCAGTCTCTGCAAAATTAGAGAACAAACGGTTACCCTTCTCCAAATACTCACTACTGAACAACAAAAAGTATATATACCCCAGGGGGGTGGTTATATTGAGTCAAACTTATTTCAGGACACTAGTTTAATCAAACAATTTTCTTTCATTTCTAACCCTTCAAAATAATATACTTGCTACATTAGGTATGTAGGAGAGAAAGAAAGAAAAGAAAGAAAAGAAAAGAAAAAACCCACAACAACACTATATAATATAAATGCATCTTTGCAGAATTTTTTATTTTATTTATTCAAATGAACCTGCAAATCATTGCAATTAGCGAATCACAGGTGCAATACCAGGCTCCAGCAGACTATTCCTCCAGCTCTAGCTTTGCACCACATTACATATTACACTCTAAACATGGGTGTAAGTCTTAAATGTGCAGGTAGTCTTTAAGCCCTTACACTTGTCAAGTTGTGTAGTTTCTAAAAAAAATAAATATACACACACACACACACACACACCCTTTTTCTTGTTTTATTTTATTTATTTATTTTAGTTGACATGCGATTGCTTGGTCTGTTTTCTCCCTCCTAGCTTCAAGGGTGGCGGGTAGCGACGAATCAAAGAGAATTAGCAGCTTCCCCCAACATCTGCTCTTCTGCTCCATGGAGACTCTAAAGCGTCCTTAGGCTTGGATAGGTGAAGATACAGGGATGATGGACATACCTTGAAAACTCCTGCAGCAGTTTGGCCGGGGAGTGCAACAGCACTAATCTGACATCGGGACTACAGGCACAATGTGTCAGCAAGGCATCCTACAGCTCTGAAGCAAAAGGAAATGCAAGAAACTGACCATGCCAAGGCTGGGTACACATAAGGGCTGAAAATGGTCAGTTTGGCAGGAACCAGCCAACATTCGGCCCATGTCTAGAGCCCTGTCTGACAGAAGCCGGCCTCACGACGCCTGGTTTCTGTTGAACAGGCAAGCTGGAAAACCAGCATTGGATCAGTGTGTTCTGGCGTGGAAGGGGGGGTTTGAAGACCCCCACCCCCCTTAGACCGCTGGAACATGGGAGAAGATGCTGCAGGGCCCAGTCTGGCAGCAAAGACAAGTGGAGGCTTGGGAAGATAAATCTTCCTATGTCCCATAGACGTAAACAAGCAGTTAACCCTTGCAGTATTTTCAAGTTTCCAGAGTTGAGCTTTAAGTTTACATATGCTGTAAAATGCTGGGCAAATCACAACGCTGAAGATACTCTGACAGGTTTTCCTTAAAACCCAAGTCCAAGTCCAGGTTTACACTTTTGTGAACTGGATGCGGGTTTCCCAAAATCCACTTTGCATGACATGAGAGCGGGACCAGCTCTCAAATCAGAAGGGTCCTGTGCGTCTGGTGAACAGGAATGCACCAGAACCCCTGCTATGCCCCACGCCACACACAGTGTAAACCCAGCCCCCCCAAGTGTCTCTGCAGTCACATGATGAGCGAGCGTCCTCCTTCCCCACTTCTTTCCTCCGGTGGTGGGCGGTGCATACTCTTGCACAGAATGGTGGAAACATATTGACCTGTGAATGCCATTCTGTGCAGCAGTGCGGTGAGGTCAAGGCGGCATTGAGAGACACTCAGGAGGCCCGAGCAGCACAATTGAAATAAGGCATTACCAAAACTATTACCATATCTGGAATTTTACATGAGCGATCGCTGCTTAGCTGTCTGTCCGAGTAGCTTCAGCACTGAAAACACTGCAGAAATGATTTTACATTTTTGCACTAGTTTCTTTAGGCGCCTCTGACATTAGCACATCTCCAAAGTCGCACCATTTCCAGTGCAAGTACAGTCAAAGGGATTTGAACAGGTGCCACTGAAAAGAATGGTGTTCGATTTGTCATGTGACTTTGATGTCCAAAGTCACATGACAAACTGCACAAGTGCGAATGTAGCCTAAGGATCAGGATGAAAAAGTGATGTGGTATAAAGTGTTGTTTGGATATCGGGTAACATGTAATAGTGAGGAGGATCACTTTGGAACCTTCACATTGGACACTCGAGGACCTGTCCCAGCACTTACAATGAGTAATATAATATACATATTTTATTTTTTTAGCAAAAAAATTACACACCTGCACTTTCCAGTGTTAGAACTGTAATCTCTAGTAACCTATTTATTGTAATCCATTTCTCAAGCTGTGCTGCTACAATTTGCAAATATTCAACCTACCTGGAAATATTTTACAAACATAAAAGAGTAAAAAAAAGAGTGCAATGTCCCCCAAACCGCTTAGGAGTGATGGGAAAAAAAAAAAAAAAAAAAAAAAAAAAAAAAAATGAATGTCGTCATGTTTTATGCAGCTTTGTCCAACTTTTTACCAGCACTTTAGATCTCACCTTTAAAGTTGGCTGTACACAATTATGACTGCACAATCTCTACAATATATTAGGACACACCTAAATAATCCATTCAATTTGTATCCAAGCATGCAGGTCTTTCAATACAGAGTCTGAGAGATGTAAACAAATATGGTGCAGTCACATTGTATAAAATATTGTTAGCTTGTAGTACAACTAACGGCAGAATTTTTTTTAGTTTTGTACAGAGTGGAGATGGATTAGAACTTCTGCCAGATTTTACAGCTGTCTGTGTCCCCGTTAGGAGATTTGCCCCCTCTATTTGTCCTGATTACCATTAGCATTGAAAGTGAATGTGAAAGAAAATCCCACATTTTGGCTTGTCCCAGGGTGGATATAAATCAATGATTTAAAAAAAAAAAAAAAAAACACTTCCCGACTGGCACACGCTGATGTACGTCGGCAGAATGGCACGGACAGGCAAATGGGCGTACAGGTACATCCCTTTAAATTTTCCACTGGCAGGGACCTCCTCGAGTCGGATTGCAGGCCCCGAGGACTCGATCACTGTGGGGATACTCGCAATCGTCTCCCGGGAAGATGCTAATGTAAACAAGCATCTCCCCATTCTGCCTCGTGACAGCGTCACTGATGTCTGCTCCCTGTCATTGGGAGCAGAGATCAGTGATATAACACATGTAGCCACACCCCCACCCCCCACATTTAGAAACACTCCCTAGGGCACACTTAACACTTACACTGCCACCTAGTGGTTAACCCCCTTCACTACCATTTACACAGGAATCAGTGCATTTGTATAGCACTGATTGCTGTATAAAAGACAATGGTCCCAAAAATGTCCGATGTGTCCGCCATAATGTCACAGAAAAAAAATAAAATAAAAAAAAGTTTTGACTACATTTTTGGGGGATATTTATTAAAGCAAAATGTAAAAAAATAAAGTGTTTTTTCAAAATGTGATGGGGTGATCAAATACCACCAGCCACGTTGCACGACCACGCAGTTGTCAGTTACAGGGACTAAAGTGCCGAATCACAAAAAGTGCACTGGTCTATGGTCAGCAAAATGGTCCGGGGCTTAAGTGGTTAAAAATCGATTTTTTTGGATTTTTATCACATTTATTTTAATAATATGCTTTTGAAGTAAAACTTTAAAGATAATTTTCTATTTAAGATACATTAATAATTTAGCTTATTCATTTTGGTAAACTCATTCAATGAATCCAGAAAGAGGGGGGAATAAAAGGACATCAATGTTATTTGGGTACAGCGTCTCCCTATCGCGCAATTGTCAGTTAAAAGTAACGCAGTGCCATATTGCAAAAAATGGCTTGGTCAGGAGGGGGGGGGGGGGGGGGGGTAAATCTTCCAGAGGCCAAGTGGTTAATGTGCAAACTGCAAATGTAGCCAACCCTACAAGATCATATAATCTGATCATATTATGTGGCCACGGTTGTCCCACTGTTGAAGAAAAACTTTCAATCAATCAGCCGCTGCAGCGCTGATCAGTATACACAGATAGCTTGTGTGGATGGGGGAATCTGTTTTTGGGGGGGGGGGGGGGGGACCTATTGTGGATTTACTAATACTGGAGAGTGCAAAATCTGATGCAGCTATGTATGGGAGCCAATCAGCTTCTAACTTCAGCTTTGACTAATAAAACCTGGAAGCTGATTGGCTCCTATGCAGAGCTGCACCAGATTTTACACTCTCCAGTTTTAGTAAATCAACCCCTATGAGTATATACGCAGCTTTTTTTTTTCTTTTATAAATTCTCTCTTTTTTCCTCTTTTCTTTTTCATAGATTTCACATTACATTCACATACATTTACAAAATAAATTTTACATTATACGCAGCTTTTGACAGGAAAGGTGTTACTGGTCTGATCACCAAACGGAAAGTGAAAGGAGAGAAAAAGAATAAAAAATAAAAAATTAGACTGCAAACAATCCATCACTTCCAAGAACTAGTAAACTGCTGAGTTTAGATGAACTTAAAGTGGGGTACCCCCTAAAAAAAAAAAAAAATTAAAAGTCAGCAGCTACAAATACTGCAGCTGCTGGCTTTTAATAATCGGACACTTACCTGCCCCAGGGTCCAGCGATGCGGGGGAACGAAGCCCCCCCCCCCTCGCTCCCCGTCCGCTCGCGGCGCCGTCATGCATACTGTGGGCACCCGGCTGTGGCTTCACAGCCGGGCACCCACTGCGCATGCGCGAGCGGCGCAGGGCGCCCTGATACGCCGTACAGTCACCTGGGACACATGACAGGTCCCAGGTGAATGTGCGGCGCGAGGGGAAGTGATGTCACCAGCCTGGGCATTGAGGAAGGCAGATTACGAGGGACCCCCTAGCAACCGGTATTTAGAGGTGAGTAAAAATTTTTTTTTTTTGCCAATTATTTTTTTTTTTTTTTTTTTTTTTTTTTTTTACGAATTTTAAGCACTTTTAATTTTTTGGTGGCAACACCACTTTAAAGAGGAAGTAAATCCTGGTGGGTTTTCCTTCCTTTCGTCTTCCCTGCAAAGTAAAAGGCATAGTGATGCATTGCATACTAGCACATTATGTGACACTTGCCTTTAAACAAAGCCTCTGTGACTGGCGGAGCCACATGACGTCACTCCCACGCATGCGTGCGGGAGGCGCAAGTCACAGCACGAGCAGCCGATCCTTCAGAGCGCAGTAAACCGTAAAGATCTCCTAAACAGTGCATGTTTAGGAGATACTTACAGTACCTATACTTTATTATAGGCTTGCCTAGAGGTACAACTGTCACAATCTCTTTAACCACATAAGCCCCGGACCATTTGGCTGGCCAAAGACCAGAGCACTTTTTAAGATTCGGCACTGCATTGCTTTAACTGACAATTGCGCGGTTGTGGCTCCCAAACAAAATTGGTGTCCTTTTTTCCCCCCGCAAATGGAGCTTTTTGGTGGCATTTGATCACCCCTGCGTTTTTTATTTTTTGCGCTATAAACAAACAAAAAAAAAAAAAAAAAAAAACAAACATTATTTACTTTTTGCTATAATAAATATCCACCCCCCCCCCCCCAAAAAAAAAAATATTATATATATAATATATATACAATTTTTTTTTCCGTCTCAGGTTTAGGCCGATACGTATTCTACATATTTTTGTTAAAAAAAAAAAAAAAATTGCAATAAGCATTTATTGATTGGTTTGCGCAAAAGTTATAGCATCTACAAACTAGGGGATAGTTTTATGGCATTTTTATTAGTAATTTTTTTTTTTTTTTTTTTTTTTGTGCAGTCGCTCTAAATCTGAGAGGTAGATCTGAAATGAGGGGAAGCTCTGCTGATTTTATCATCCAATCATGTGCAAGCTAAAATGCTGTTTGTTATTCTCCTTGCATGTCCCCCTCCGATCTACAGTGACTTTACTTCCAAGTGCACTTGCAGTGCAGAGTGGAGCAGATTTGCCTTAACCCCCTATGAATCCAACTTACACCCCATTCACACTTGTGCAATTTTTGTGAATGTGCACATCAAAAAAAAAAAAAAATCACATGATGAGTCATACCCCACATTTTCCAATGATAACCATTCATATATATGAGTGACAAGTTGTGGCGACTTCAAAGTAGTTCATGCACTAACTTTCAACTTGAGAGCCATAGGCTTCAATGTTAACCTTCAAAAGTTGCATGAAAGTAGTATCTGAATGTTTTACATGCAACAGTGTGTGTGATTTTGTAGAGGGACAACAAGTCACATCCAAGTTGCACAACAAGTGTAAATAGAGCCTTAGTGAGATT
This sequence comes from Lithobates pipiens, assembly GCF_037356315.1. NCBI lineage: Eukaryota > Metazoa > Chordata > Amphibia > Anura > Ranidae > Lithobates > Lithobates pipiens. The sequence goes on from NW_027507764.1 coordinate 386,379,844, forward strand.
AAGGCTCCATTCACACTTTAAACATTAAAAATCATATGACAAGTCACATCCCATGTTTTCCAAAGAGCACCGTTCATATCTATGCGACTCAGGCTATTTTCACACTGGAGCGGGTGGGCGTCGGTGGTAAAGCGGCACCATTCGTGGTTTTAACACCAGCTAGCAGATGAAAAAAGGGTTAAAACCGCCCGTAAAGCGTCGCTCTCCGACTGTTTTCAATGGGCAGGGGTGCTTTAGGAGCGCTGTATACACCACTCCTACAACGCTGAAAATATGCGGCTTGCAGGACTGTTTTTCTTACTATCCTGCAATTGCACCGCTCCAGTGTGAAAGCACTCCGGCTTTTACATTGGAGAGACAGGAGAGGCTCTTTACAGGCGCTATGCGGGCCCTATTTTTAGCGCTGTAGCGCCTCAATATGAAAGTAGCCTTATTGTTGCAGTGACTTCAAAGTAGTTCATGCACTACTTTGGTCCGACTTTCATGCGACTTGAGGGCCGTTTAACCCTCATAAAATCGCATGACAGTCGCACCTGAATGCTATGCATGTGACAGTTGTCCACTATCAGCAGTCAAAGCCACAAATCGCAAGATTTTGAAGTTGTACAAGCGTGAAGTGTGCCTCCGGCTCCATTCACATTAGTGCGTCTCCAAAGTTGCACAATTTCCACAGCTTTCAAGACTTAGGTGAAACTTTTGGTGTGACTTTGATCCAACTTTACATTCTCTGCACCAAAAGTTGCATCAAACTACCGAAGTCACCTTTTCTAATTTGCACCGATTTGAACAGCTGCCACTGAAAAGAACGAGCTGCGGCTTGCCATGTGATCTTTGATGTCCAAAGTCGCATAAGCGAGACCCATTTCACGTCTGCGAGTACATTGTGAGTACAGCAGCCCATTCATTTCAAAGGGCTGCCCTACCCACTGGAAATTAATTCCCTTACCTCCTTTTAAAATCCCACCGCAACGAACGGTAGCACATTTCTCTGTATGCCGGAAACGCATGCAGTTTTGCGCACGTTCACAGCACACAGTAAAATAAGTCTGCACTTCCTCTCACTTGCTGACAATGGTGTCACCAGACAGGAAGCAAGGAAGATCTGCAAAAGGAAGCCAGACAAATACAAAAAATAATAATAATAATAATAATAAATAAATATAAATATATATATATATATATATATATATATATATATATATATATATATATATATATATATATATATATATATATATATAAAGGGTTCTGGTCTAATAAGAAAATACATTTTTATTGCAGTCTGTGATTTTGTTGCAGATTTACCCTTATGGGGAGGACAGAGTCCCATACAGCAGTAAAAACCTGAGGAGATTCTAACCCCTCCCAACTTTGTCCTTAACACCATAATATTTTTTCCCCCTACTGTCCAAAGATAAAAAACTACATTTTGGACTTTAGTGTGCTCCTGAGAAGTGAGCTCAAACCCTGCAAAACATGTGTGATGCTACAGTGCAGCCCAGCCCTATAATAATGCCATGCATGGTGTACACCCTGTACAAAGCATGTCTCCCCCACCCTGTATAGGGCACACATGGACAGTACCTTTATGTAGAGCTCCTGCTGGCTGTCAATTTGCTGGAAGAGTTGAGGGAGAACGTCAGCCATGGTGTAGACACGTGATCGGTCCTCCTATGCCGGTATACAGTGCTGAGTGTGCGGCTCTGGCTCCAATCTCTGCCCTATATCATACACTTCCGCCCAGCCTGCACCCAGCCCCGCCCACATACATTACAGGGGCATCCCAGCATCCTTCTAGCTGTACCGACTCCTGACCCCGCCCACCCAGCACAGGCTAACATACCCACAGCTGTCTCTGTCTCATATACAGCAGTATCATAGTTTTATTATCATCTTTTTTTTTTTTTTTTTTTTTTATATATATAAATATATATATTTACTTTTTTTTTGAAGGAAAATTAAAAGGAGAAACATTTTTATTTGGTGACATTTCAGGGGTAACACACTTATGAGCAGTATATACCCTCCATGACCTCTTACTAAGCAACCTCCAGTGCTGATTGGAGCAATCCTTTCATCAGTGTACAACTCCTTCGCTATGACTGGTCACTCTCTCATCATCATTAACATAGACTTTTATTTTTTATTTTTTTTTATCCTTATGCTGCTAGCATTAGTAAATACAGTAGATAAGAAGGTGTGTTATATTTCCTTTTTTTAACCACTTGACCTCCAGAAGTTTTTACCCCTTCATGACCAGGCCATTTTTTGCTATTCAGTACTGCAAAACTTTAACTGGCAATTGTGCAGTCATGCGACACTGTACACAAGAAAATAACAAATAGAGTTTTCTTTTGGTGGTATTTAATACTGCAGTTTTTATTTAACTATATAAATGAAAAAATACTGATCATTTTGAAAAAAAAAAACATGTTTTTCTTAGTTTCTAATTTTTCAAATAAACGTTCTTCATAAATGGAGGCTAAAATGTATTCAGCTAAATTTCTTCGCTGAAAATAACCAGAATCAGTGTATATTATTTAGTCTGTGTGAAAGTTATACAGTCTACAAACTATGTTTTTTATATATATATATATATATATATATATATATATATATATATATATTATTATTATTTTTTTATTCAATTTTGTAAAAAAAAATATTTTTTTACACTTTTTATTTGTTTTGTTTTTTAACAATATTTTACATACTTTAATCAGAGAAGTTCCAATGTCACAATAGTATGCAGAGTCCCCTTTGATTTTAAAAGGAGCTTTGGGATTTCAATAAGCCCCCTGGCCACAGACCCCCACAACCACCGGGCCAGGGTTGAGGGGAAGAGGTCCTTGTCCTCATCAACAATATCCCTACTGTTTGTTTACATTCACCTGTCAGGAATCCTCAGCTGAGAGCTGAATGTACCAGGTGGGGGGTGAGTTTTTGGTTGTTAGGACACCATTGGGTACTGTCTTCCTAACAAACAGGAGCCCTGAGCAGGATCTGTCGCGTTTAGCAGTAGTAGTTCTCATACGTGTGCACAGCCTATTGCATTAGAGTGTGCACCTCAATGCTCAAACACACATGCGTGTGTGTGTGTCTCTACATATATATATATATATATATATTGCCCTGGCACATTGATCTCCACGATGCCACACAGAGCGATAATGCTAATGCACACTAGGTGATTAGGGTGTGCCCAGGCACACCGGCGCACCCTGTGCGCATGCCTATGGCAATATTAACGCTGCTGAATGTTTCACCACTACCAATCTCAGAAAGAAGGGATTTCACTGTGATTGAGAAAAACACAATCAGGTGACAATTTGTGGAATTACTGTTGAGCTTCTGGGATCTTTGTTGAAATGATTCCTGAACGTTTGCTACACTTACTACTGAACCCCGGCACTCTGTGTCCCTTTAAGCCAGAATCAGTATTCAGCACAATGAAAATCACACCCAACTTTTCCTGTGGCACACAGCTCCGCACTTTTTCTCAGCTGCGGGGACCCAACTTATGATCCTACACACAGGCCCACTGCTTTCAAAAAATGCCCCTGACCTGAGCTCATCATTGCGCATCCATTCCAGATGCTTGTATGTGACATCCCATACATCACATACAAGCACGTGGGCTGGATGTGAGAGGTGGATCAGCAGGATGAGTGTGCCAGGACAGGTAGATGTGTCCCATCTTTGCTTCCTTTCACCACTCTGCATATCATGCATATCATAGATGAGAAGAGGGTACAGTGGTGGAGCAGATGAGCAGGAGGGTACAGAGGTGGAGCAGATGTGCAGGGAGTTATAGTGATGGAAGAGGGGAGAAGGGGGTTCAGCAGTGGCACAGAAGAGCAGGGGGGTTCAGTGTCAGGCCAGATGAGCAGGGGGGTTTAGTGTTGGGGCAGATGAGAAGGGGGTTCAGTAGTGGGACAGAAAAGCAGGGGGAGGGGTAGAGCAGTGGGGCAGATGTGAAAGGAGGTCTATTGGTGTGACAGATGAGCGGGGGTTACAGTGGTGGGGCACGAGAGCAGGGGGAACAGAGGTGGGACAGAAGAGCAGAGTACAGAGGTGAGACAGATGTGCAGGAGGTACATTGGTGGGGCAGATGAGAAAGTGGGTTAAAATGGTGGGGCAGATAACAAGATGGGTTCAGTGTTAGGACAGATGAGAAGGTGATTCAGTATTTAGACAAAAGAGCATGGGGATACAGCGGTGGGGTAGATGTGCAGGGAGGTACAGTGGTGGGGCAGATGAGAAAAGGGGGTACATTGATGGGGCAGATGAGCAGGGGGGTTACAGTGATGGGGCAGAAGAGCAAGGGTGTCCAGTGGTGGAGCAGATGTACCGGAGGTACAGTGGTGGGAGGGATGAGAAGGGGGTTCAGCGGTGGGACAGAAAAGCAGGGGGGCACATTGATGGGGCAGATGAGCAGGGGGGGTCAGTGTTAGGCCAGATGAGAAGGGGGTTACAGTGGTGGGAAAGATGAGCAGAGGGTTCAGTGTTGGGACAGAGGAGAAAGGAGGTACATTGGTGGGACAGATGAGCAGGGGGTTACAGCGGCGGGGCAGAGGATTTGGGGGGGGAGTATAGAGGTGGGGCAGATGTGCAGAGGGGTGCAGAGGAGAAAGGGGGTACATCGGTGGAACATGAGCAGGGGGTTACAGTGGTGTGGCAGAAGAGCATGGGGTACAGTGGTGGGACAGATGTGCAGGAGGTACAGTGGTAGGGCAGATGAGAAAGGGGGTTACGGTAGTGGAGCAGATGAGCAGATAAGTTCAGTGTTAGGACAGATGAGAAGATGGTTCAAGGGTGAGACAGAAGAGCATGGGGGTATGGCAGTGGAGCAGATGTGCAGGGAGGTACAACGGTGAGGCAGATGAGAAAGGGGGAACATTGGTGGGGCAGATGAGCAGGGGTTTACAACGGTGGGACAGAAGAGCAGAGTGATGCAGTGGCGGGACAAAAGAGCAGGGTGGTACAGTGGTGGGACAGAAGATCAAGGTGGTACAGTGGTAGGACAGAGGAGCAAGGTGTTACAGTGGTGGGGCAGAAGAGCAGGGGTACAGTAGTGGGACAGATGTGCAAGAGGTACAGTGGTAGGGCAGATGAGAAAGGGGGAACATTGGTGGGGCAGATGAGCAGGGGGTTACAGTGGTGGGACATAAGAGCAGGGTGGTACAGTGGGGGGACAGAAGAGCAGGGTGGTACAGTGGTATTACAGATGAGCAGGGGGTACAGTGGTGGAGCAGATGTGCAGGGGGGGTTACAGTGGTGGGACAGATGAGAAAGGGGGTACATTGGTCGGGCAGATGAGAAAGGGGGTACATTGGTGGGGCAGATGAGAAAGGAGGTACAGTGGTGTGGCAGATATAGAGGGGGGTTACAGTGGTGGGGCAGATGAGCAAGGGGTACAGTGGTGGAGCTGATGTGCAGGGGGTTACAGTGGTGGGGCAGATGAAAATGGGGTACAGTGGTGTGGCAGATATAGAGGGGGGTTACAGTGGTGGGGCAGATGAGCATGGGGTACAGTAGTGGAGCTGATTTGCAGGAGGTTACAGTGGTGGGGCAGATGAAAAAGGGGGTACATTGGTGGGGCAGATGAGAAAGGGGGAACATTGGTGGAGCAGATGAGAAAGGGGGTACATTGGTGGGATAGATGAGCAGGGGGGTACAGTGGTGTGGCAGATATAGAGGGGGGTTCCAGTGGTGGGGCAGATGAGCAGGAGGTTACAGTGGTGGGTCAGATGAGCAGAGTGGTACAGTGATGGAGCAGATGTCCAGGGTGGTACAGTGATCTGAGGTGGGAGAGTGCAGGATGTTAATTTCTAACTACTAAAGTAGTTTACAGCATTTACTTTATAAAAAAAAAATCCTTTTAGTGATTGAAAGTGTGAAGTTGACATTTTTTTTATCGGCACGTTCACTTTCTTTAAAAACATTTTTCGACACAGTGAGCTCAAAAGGTTGCCTACCCCTGGTCTATAGTGACAAGTTATTTTCTCTATTGGTGAATGTCTTTTAACTCATTTGGTAAAATGTTTATAAGGCTACATTTCTATTAGGATTGAATGTTACAGAATGTTACATTCACTCAGTGAAAGGCCACAAATAGAAACTGATATTACACACATATTACAAACATTACCAATATTATTTGTTACGTTTGTGCTAATGATGAGACAGTCCCAAAGCTATTTTTTTTAGAAATAGACCCCTAGGTGTCTACGTAGACATTTAGCCACGTTAGATGCTCACAAGTATTTGCATGAACTCTTCTAAACTGAGAAGCTGATTGCAGAAGTACAGCTCCGCACAGCGGTAGGAAAGGATGAACAAGGAGATATCACATCTAAAGGGAAGATGGGCGCTTTCTTTCACATAATAGTAGCAAACCCACAGGACTGTACAAGCTGTCATTTCCGATGTCATGTGACATTGGGGCTGTCGGCTGATTTCACTTTGCTTGCTTGGCCAGTTTTACCAGGCGAGTCTTGTGCCCGTCAGCAAATTCTGCATCACGAGACCGAATTACACAATATTTTATCCAAACTCCAGACAATGCTTTTTTCTTTATTGTCTGTCAGCTTTTTACACCTGTCTGTTTACTGATGTGGGGAGATTTTCCATCTATTTCTGTCCCTCTGACACCAGGACAGAAAATGCATAAGCTAGTTGTCATAAGGATTGCAAACAAGTGACCTAGGTGCTGGATCATAACTTCTAAAAGTTTTATTGTGAAAAATTTTTTTCTAAAAGTCAAATGTCGCATACACAGGATCGGAATTCCGGCCAGAAAAAGACAGATGAGAGCTTTTCATCGGAAAATGCAACCGTGTGTATGCTCCATCGGAATTTAGCTGTACGAATTCCCGCCAGCCAAAAATTGATAGCATGTTCTCAATTTTCCTGATGGAAAAAATTTCTATCGGTAATTCCGATCGTGTGTATGCAATTCCGACATACCAAAAATCACGCATGCTCAGATTCAACTACAAAACAGAAGCTATTAGCTACTGGCTATTGAACTTCCTTTTTCTAGTCGCGCCGTACGTGTTCTACGTCACCGCGTTATAAACGATCGGAATTTGGTGTGACCGTGTGTAGGCAAGACAGCTTAAGCCGAATTCCATCGGGAAAACCATCAGAGCTTTTTCCGACGAGAATTCCGATCGTGTGTACGCAGCATAAGGGTAAAATAAATCTTAGCGCCTAACCCCAATTTTGCAAATTTGACACGTGTTAGTAAAACCAGTGCATTCAAGTGGATTGATTATACCTTGTTTTTTTTTTCCAGCGCAAATTGGGCTTTCTTTTGGTGGTAAATGGTAATGGATATCTCTTGATTTGTTTTTTTATATTATCAAAGCAAAACTGGCTGAAAATAGTAATATATATATATATATATATATATATATATATATATATATATTTTTTTTTTTTTTTACCATAACCTACCATCAAAGAACAACCCAAAACAAATTCCTCCTCTCCTGACGATCGCAGCGATACCACATCCTAGATATTGTAAGCTCTAACGCCCTCTGATTCCTCCTGTATTGAATTGTATTGTAACTGTACGGTCTGCCTTATATAAATCCTGTATATTATTAATAATAATAATAATAATAATAATATGTGTATGCTAGTTGTTGAATGTACCCTGTAGTACAGCCCAGAAACAAAAGTGTGCATTTTGCTTTTTTTTTCATCCTACTTAAAATGCACTGACACGAATGCCGCGAACACACGTCCGGACTTTCTGGCAGACTAGTTCCGAAGGGATTAGTCCGTCGGACAATCCGATCGTGTGTGGGCTAGTCCAATAGTTTTTCAAAAAAAGAAATCAGATGGACCTAGAAATAGAACATGTTTCAAATCTATCTAAAGGGACTCAATTCCGACGGACTAAAATCGGGAAAACCGTTTGTCTGTATACTGGTCCGACGGACCAAATACAACGCAAGGGAAGCTATAGGCTACTGGCTATTGAACTTCCTTGTTTAGTCTCGTCTTACGTCATAATGTTCAAAACAAACGAACTTTCGATCGGACTTGGTGTGTGTCCAAGTCCGTTAGTTCGGAAAGTCAGTCGGTACTCCGCCGAAAGTCCATCGAGAAGACCGTCGGACCTAGTCTGCCGGAAAGTCCGGGTGTGTGTACGCAGCATAATTGACACTGATACTAATTTAAAACATTTGACCTTGACCTTGACCCAAACACTAACCCTGGCAAACCTTGATCTAGATATATTTATATTTTTTTACATTTAATTTTTTTAATTACTATTATTGTTATTATTTTTTTTCTACACCCTTTTTTTCTATCTCTGCAAGGACAGAGAAAGATGCAAAGTATTCTTTTCATCCATTCACAGAGACAGAAAACATGGGGGCGGGCTTCACAGTGACTGGTCACTATGATAGCCAATCAGATGCTATCACAGTGATCAGGTGACCTGGAATGGAACGTTCCAGGTCCTGATCGTTAGAACTGGCTCTCAGTGAGACCCCTGGTCACTGTGCTGGGAGCATGCCACATAGTACAAAGGGAGGTATGCAAATATGCAGCCCCCCAAAAGCCCAGTGCATATATGTGTTACGTCAGCGACAAGGGGTTAAGCTTTAGCTAAAACTTACATGGATGCCTTCACAGTGGAAGAGGTGAGAGGGAATCCACAGACTCTCACAGCACAGATCGCATGCAGGCAAGCCGCCTGAAGGCCAGTGTGGGATGTGATTAACCCCATGCCGAGGAGCTTGGTTCAAGGCAAAGATGGAATTTGCAAGCACACAGATGATGGGCAAAAAAGTGCTAGACAGCAGAGGTGGCCAAGATCTCATTGACCAATACATCTGGATGGTAGGCTGAAAGGCGGGGGTACAAACCATTAGAGAAGCCGATCCTCAAGCTGTGGCTGCGATGTAATCTCACACACAATGTGCAGTCCTATGTAGACCTCATGCAAGGTATAGCATTGGATAGGCATACGTTTCAGGGTACTGACCCTTTTTATAAGGGTAGGAAGGCACAGACAAATATAAGCGATGCCTTCCCAGTGAATTACAGAGTCTTTACGTTTCTGTTCTGATTGGATAGCTTTCCCATCTTTTCCTGTTCAGAGAAGACAAGAAAGGAAAGCCTCCCCAAAAGGGCAGCTTTAAAAAATAAACTCACAGAGGGTCTAATCTGGGGTTCTCAACAGATCCATTCATGATCGCGACCAACCCTTGTGGGGGGCATCAAGCACCTAGGGCAGTCTTTTTTAACCAGGGTTCCCAGCCCTGGGGTGCCTTGAGCTTTCTTCAGGGTTGCCTTGGCAAAATGCATAAAAATTTCCCCTAAATTGTATATAAGCTGGCGTGTGGATAAAGCTGACTTTTAGTTACACAAAGCCACAGGTTTTCATTGGGCACCATTACAACCTTCTTGAGGGCACCTTAGATGAGTAATGGAGAAAAATTGAGGGAGAAGAGAAACATTAGAATACAAGTCAGTACCAGTTTGCAAAAGTGTATTTGCTTTGGAAGAATAAATCACCTCTAATGTTGGGTGTCCTACACGTGTGGATCAGTGTCGGCTGGTGAAGTTTTAGGATGGGGGGGCGCCACACCCCGCCCTTCCTTTTTGATCCCTCCCACTTGGTGAAAATGGGCGTGGTTTCAGTGAAATAGTAGGCGTGGCTCTAAGGTGGTGTGGTCTGAGATGAACAAGGAATGGAGTGAGAGGGAGAGAGGGATGGAGAGACAGCAGGCCCAGATCCCACACAACAATAGAAATATGTGTATTCTAGAAAGTTTAACAATCAGCAGATAAAGATATTTCAAACAACTGGTGTTAGCACTTCAATCATCCCGGCGCCATGGTTGTTATGGTGTCAGGATGATTGAAGCGCATTATTTCTGTAATAACATTGTAATATAAAATTAAATCATTCAACTCACCATAATGCAGAATCAGTGGGAGCCCTGAGCGTGTCACTAGCCACGTCCCTGCCACCAGATGGCATCAGGTGTCCCCAGTGGAGTCCGTCCTTACATCAGGTGCCCCCAGCGGAGTCCCTCCTTACATGCAGCCTGTGTCCCACCAAATGCAGCCTGTGTCACCATCAATTGCAGCAGCATGCATCGCCACCAAATTGCAGCAGCATGTGTCCCACCAAATTGCAGCAGCATGTGTCCCCATCAAATTGCAGCAGCATGTGCCCCCATCAAATTGCAGCAGCATGTGTCACCATCAAATTGCAGCAGCATGTGTGACCACCAAATTGCAGCAGCATGTGTCACCATCAAATTGCAGCAGAATGTGTCACCATCAAATTGCAGCAGCATGTGTCACCATCAATTGCAGCAGCATGTGTCACCATCAATTACATCAGCATGTGTCACCACCAATTACAGCAGCATGTGTCACCATCAATTGCAGCAGCCTGTGTCACCACCAAATTGCAGCAGCATGTGTCCCACCAAATTGCAGCAGCATGTGTCCCCATCAAATTACAGCAGCATGTGTCCCCATCAACTTGCAGCAGCATGTGTCACCATCAAATTGCAGCAGCATGTGTCACCATCAAATTGCATCAGCAAGTGTCACCACCAAATTGAAGCAGCATGTGTCACCACCAAATTGCAGCAGCATGTGTCACCATCAAATTGCAGCAGCATGTGCCACCACCAAATTGCAGTAGAATGTGTCACCACCAAATTGCAGCAGCATGTGTCACCATCAAATTGCAGCAGCATGTGTCACCATCAAATTGCAGCAGCATGCGTCCCACCAAGTTGCAGCAGCATGCGTCCCACCAAGTTGCAGCAGCAATTGGAGAGAGAAAACAGGAAGTGACATCATTTCAGATGTCAATCAAACCGCCCGCCCATGAAAATGAAGCGCCACTTCTGCAATTTCTGATTGCATAGACGTGGCGATTCCCATAGGTGCACTGTGTCCGGCGTCAGACTGTGTCTGGCGTCCGAACACGGTGCACTTAAGGACCTTTTTTTTTATTTTAAAGGGCCAGCTTTAAAAAATGTATATATATATATATATATATATATATATATATATATATATATATATATATATATTTTTTTTTTTTCTTTTTTTTTTGGACTGCCTGGAGGGGGGTGGCAGCGCCCAGGCGCCCCATGTGGACGGGCTGCCCCTGGTGTGGATGTTACTGTGTTATGCAAAACTATTAGAATAGTTTTTACATTTTAGAATGGGGTACCTCAAGACTGTCCATAATTTTTAAAGGGTGCCTTGACTGAAAAAGTGTTGAGAAACACTGACCTAGGGTACATACTCCGTATGACTTGACTGGAGCCACTGGTGCTACTGGTGACACTTCTGCTACCTATGTTTTCTGATGCTGTGTGCAATCCATCATGCTGCTTCCTGTCAGCCACAGACAGCCTGACCCTTGCACTCTATATTTTACACACTCTTTGTCCCTGCAGTCTGTACATTATACATTCCTGAACCCCTGCACTTAGTATGTTACATGATTCTGACCCCTGCACTCACTGCATTACATACTCCTGAATCCTGCACTCTGTACGTTATACTCTCCTGACCCCTGTGCTCACTGCATTACACACTCCTGATCTCTGCACTCTGTCCTTGAGACACTTCTGACCCCTGCACTCTGCATGTTACAGATGACTGACTCCTGCACACAGTACATCTAAACTTCTGATGCCTTTACTCACTGATTTACAGTTCCTTGAAAAAGTATTCATACCCCTTGGCATTTTCCACATTTTGTAATGTTACAACCAGAAACATAAATGTATTTTATTGGGATTTTATGTGATAGATAGAGCAACATAAAGTGGCACATAATTGTGAAGTGGAAGGAAAATGATAAATGGTTTCCCAAATTTTTTACAAAACAATATGTGAAAAGTGTGGCATGCATTTGTATTCAGCCCCCCTGAGTAAAAACGTTGTATAACCACTTATTGCTGCAATTACAGCTGCAAGTCTTCTTGGGTATGTCTTTACCAGTGCACATCTAGAGAGTGACATTTCTGTCCATTCTTCATTGCAAAATTGCTCAAGCTCTGTCAGATTGGATGGAGAGCATTTGTGAACAGCAATCTTCAAGTCTTGCCACAGATGCTCAATTAGATTTAGGTCTGGACTTTGACTGGGCCATTCAAACACATTAATATGCTTTGATCTAAACCAGGGATATGCAATTAGTGGACCTCTAGCTGTTGCAGAACTACAAGTCCCACGAGACATAGCAAGGCTTTGACAGCCACAAGCATGACACCCAGAGGCAGACGCATGATTGCAACAGCTGGAGGTTCACTAATTGCATATCCCCAATCTAAACCATTCCAACCTAGCTCTGGCTGTATGTTTAGGATTGTTGTCCTGCTGGAAGGTGAACCCCTGTCCCAGATTGCCCTGTATTTTGCTCCATCTATCTTCCCATTAACTCTGACCAGCTTCCCTGTCCCTGTTGATGCATGTTCAGGGTGATGTGCGGTGTTAGTTTTCCATCACGCATAGCGTTTTGCCTTTAGGACAAAAAGTTAAATTTTGGACTCATCTGAACAGAACCTTCTTCCATATGTTTGCTGTGTCCCACCCATGGCTTCTCGCAAACTGAAAATGGGGACTTCTTATGGCTTTCTTTCAACCATGGCTTTCTTCTTGCCACTCTTCTCTAAAGGCCAGATTTGTGGAGTGCACGACTATTAATTGTCCTGAGCTGTGGATCTCTGTAGCTCCCCCAGAGTTACCATGGGCCTCTTGGCTGCTTCTCTGATTAATGCTCTTCTTGCCCAACCTGTCAGTTTAGGTGGAAGGCCCTGTCTTGGTAGTTTTACAGGTGTGCCATACTCTTTCCATTTTTGTATGATGGATTGAACAGTGCTCAGTGAGATGTTCAATGCTTGGGATATTTTTGATAGCCTAACCCTGCTTTAAACTTCTCCAAAACCTAATCCCTGACCTGTCTGATGTGTTACTTGGCCTTCATTATGCTGTTTGTTCACTAAGGTTTTCTAGCAAACCTTTGAGGGCTTCACAGAACAGCTGTATTTATACTGAGATTAAATTACACACAGGTTGACTCTATTTACTATTAGGTGACTTCTGAAGACAATTCTTTCCACTAGAATTTAGTTGGGGGTATCAGAGTAAAGGGGGGGGGGGGTAAATACAAATGCATGCTACACTTTTCAGATATGTATTTGTAAACAAATTTGAAAAATATTTATCGTTTTCCTTCCAGTTCACAATTATGTGCCACTTTATGTTGGTCTATCACATAAAATCCCAATAAAATATATTTAGGTTTTTGGTTGTAACATGACAAAAAGTACATCAATAGTTTTCAAGATAAAATAAAATAAAGATTGGCACTAAGGCTGCTGCTGAGAGCAGTAGTGGGGGAAGTACAAGATGTGCTATTTTGGAGAACTGCTCTATAATTACCCAGGTAATGACCTCTAATGGAGTTAGGTCTGTAATATAATCCATGCAATGTGGCACCAGGGCTGTTCAGGGACAGATAGTGATAGATGAGGACCAGCTGGAGCTTGGGTGGGAGATTTTGTCTGGGCACAAACAGAACAAGCTATCGCATAATTTTCCACTTCCTTTCAGAGGCCCAGCCACCAGCACAGGCAGGAGACAGGTACAAAGGTTCTGTGAATACTTGGAAGTCCAGAAAACTTGGAATCATGGGCCCAATAGAGTATCTTAGTGTTTAAATTCATGGATAAACATTTTGCCGGAGAGGTGGCATGGTCTCAGATGGAGGTCAGAGCCAGGACTTAAGTGGGATGAATGATAAAAGTTGGTTCAGTGGGAGTATCAGAATCTTGTGAGTCAAAAGAACTGGAAAGAGAAGCTGCTAGAGAATTAGCTGCCCCAGGTTTAAAATGGTGGACAAAATCAAGCCTAGGAAAGAAAAAACACCTGCGGGCTTGTCTGGGGTTCAAGTGATGAGCTGTCTGAAGGTACTATAAATTCTTGTGGTCAGTGAAAATGGTTACCTGGTGAGCCTTCCAAGAGGTATTGCCACTTATCCAGGGCCACTTTAATGGCGAGTAGTTCCCAAACTCCAATGGAGAATGTTTTTTTTTTTATGCCAAGGAGAATTGCATGCAGAAGGTGCAGGGACACCTAGCTCCACTTGGCAATTAGAGAAGAATAGCTCCATCTCCCAGAGAAGCATTACTCTGAATAGAGAAGGGTTTGGAAATGTTCGACCTTGAAGAGCAGGGCTGCAGGAAATGGTTTTGTTCAGTGCAAATGTTTCCATTGCTTCGGGAGGCCTGTTCTTGGGACTGGCACCCTTCCTAGTAAGGGCAGTAATTGGAGCAACTAGCCTTAATTAATAATTTGTTGCCGATAACAGTTTGTGAAGTCTAGGAGGCGTTGAGTAGCCTTGAGACAGCTGGGAAAAGGCCAGTTGGTGAGAGCCACAAGCTTATCCAGATCCGTGGAGAGTCCATCCTTGGAAGCATGTGGCAGTTCAAAAAGGCATTTCTCTGCTTTGGCATATAAACTGTTATGGCAAAGGTGTCACAGAACTGTCTGGCCATTTTGTCTATGAGGTGGGAGATCCAGTGAAAAAGATAAATATGACATCAAGGTAGACGACTATACAGACATAAAGGAGGTCACAGAAGTTAATTTGCAAACTACTGGAAAACTGCTGGGGCATGATAAGAGATAAATAATAAAGGCCAAAGGACATCACAAGATAATCATAATGGTCACCCCTGGTATAAAATGCTGTTTTTCACTCATCACCATCCTATAGTTGTAGGAACCTCACAGATTGAGTTTTGTAAAAATATGGTCCCAACATAGTCAGTCAAACAGTTCTGTAATAAGTGTCAATGGATACCATTGTTTTACCCATTATTCCATTCAAGCCATGATATTTGATGCGTGGGTGGAGGGAGACATTTTCTTCTTGTAAATAAAAAAGAAAAACTGGGGGAGATGATTTATGAATATTCCTTTTTTTAAGGTTTTCCACAATGTACTTGTTGGAAGGCTGAGAGGATATACCCGATGTCTAGGAATTCTGGCACCAATCAATGGCACAATCATAAAGCCTATGCAGTGGGAGCATAAGACTAGAAACTACAAAGAAAACCAAAATAAGTGGTTTAACTGGAAGAATTTTGGCAAGACATCTGTTATGACAGGATGGGCCCCAAGTCAGTAATTGAGAGGAGGACCAATAAAACCCTGGTGAATTATATTAGTCATGGGAGAACCAAGAGAAGCTCAGAGGAGGCTTGGGGTAATACCTAAACGTCTCATGGTGGAGTATTCCCACAGACATCTTGAAAACAGACTGGAATAAGTCAAGAAGCAATAATGGTTCCATCTGTTTCTGAAATTCATAGGATCTGAGGAAGAGGTTCAAACGTCCATTTAAGTTTCTCTTACAAGGTTCTAAAGTGAAAGATTCCAATGTGTCTGCAAGGTAGGCAAGTGCAGCTGCAAAGAGATAGAAGGAAGTTTTGAAGTTAGATGAGAGCAGTGTTCTAAGGTGGGTATCAGGCAAGAAATAAAATCATTGAGCTGGTAAGCCCTTTCTTGGGTTCACTCTTGGAAGCAGATGTCAGTCTGGTTGGTAGGCATTTCACAGCCTACCAATTCATCTTTGATGCCAGACTTTGCCAAAAGGTAGTTGTGAGGTGATGTATATATGTTGCACTTTTTGACTATTTGAGATTATATGTATAGGTTTTGTGAAATATACTTATAAGTGTCCAGCTGGCATTATTTGATTAGGGTTTGCCTTGAAATTTGATTGTGCTGAATTTTTCTAAAATGTATTTTGGTGTGTATATATGTGTGTTAATTAATGTGGCACTAAATGTGTTGTATTTTTTTACATTATTGCATTGTGTTCATTAAGGTAAAAGATACCTCAGTACCTTTTTCTGCACCCCTAACCGCAAACAATTACTTGCAGTGCATAATCACTGGCACTTTATTGATCTGCATTGCTTCCCCGATCTTCCGGATTCTAGAGGTGGGTACAGGGGACAACGGAGCGATTGGTTCCTGTTGCCATCATTCAAATTGCAGGGAAGGAGGAGCATGGCTTTTTGGGAGATGTACTTGTCTATAAAGCACATGTTACCATCCAGGAGCTTGCATCCAAGGGTGTCCCCTTAGCTAAAATGACACCTGCACTTTAAGGCTTGATTCACATCTATCCATGTTGCTTTTGACCATTTCTACAGTGCGTTTTGCTGTGCTTTCCACGTTTTACCACGATTTTGCTGCAATTTGCTTTTTTTTATATTCACTGAATGCAGCCAGTTGCTAAGAAGCGGGCCACTGCTTCCTTAATAACCGATGAGTCATCGACTTTCAGTGGGCGTCCCTGCTGACAGCTGAATTTAAAAAAATAAAATAAAAATTTGCCGGACAAAAAAAAAATTCACAAAATGGGGGGGGGTGGGTGCAGTGCTTTGGGGCGAGCGCCCCCCTTTCTGGACCGTACCAGGCCACATGCCCTCAACATGGGGGGGGGGGTGCGGTGCATTGGGCAGGGCTCTGCACTCCAAAGCACCTTGCCTCCATGTTGATGGGGACAAGGGCCACTTTCCGACAAGGGTGTTTGGGCAGGGGGCTTATCAGAATCTGGAAGCCCCCCTTAACAAGAGACCCCCAGATACCAGCCCCCCTATGTAAAACAAAAAGGGTTGCTGTTGTCCTGAGGCTGTCCTCCTCTGTTGTGACATCCACCACTGTCTGACATCTCTTTTCTTGTTTTTGGCAGGTAAGAATACAGCGGCGGTGAGGAAGAAGACGGCTCAGGGAGAACACAGCACTGGGAGACACGGCGGCAGGAGAAGATGGCTCAGAGAGAAGACAGCACAAAGCTATTTTTTTAATAACTTGTCAAAAAAACGGCTCTTGTTTTTCTTTTACATGTTACTGCTTTTTTGGTGAATGGGTAGGGGTACGATGTATTCACTTATTTACATGGGGGGGGCGGATCTGGGGATCCCCTTGTTAAAGAGGGCTTCCAGATTCCGATAAGCCCCCTGCCTGCAGACCCCGGCAACCACTGACCAGTGTTGTCGGGAAGAGGCCCTGTCCCTATCAACATGGGGTGTAAAGTGCTTTGGGGTGGGGGGCGCCCCCCCATGTGGAGGGCATGCAACCTGGTATAGTTCAGGGGGGGGGCGCTTGCTCATTCCCTCCCTTTCCTTACCTACCCGGCTGCATACTCGGATAAGGAACTCGCATTAATTTTGCGGGGAACTCCACGCCATTTCTTTTTTGTTTTGGCGTGGGGGTGGTATGGTCTTTGGGGGAGGACCCCCACAATGTTTTTTTCGGGAATTTTTTTAGCCGGCAATTTTATTTTTTACATTCAGCTGTCAGCAGGGAAGCCCGCTGACAGCTGATGACTCATCAATTGTTAAGGACGCAACTCCTTAGCAACCAGCTATGTAAAAAAAAAACTCAAATCGCTGTAAAAACACAGTATTTGCGTTTTGGATGTGGGTCCATTGAAGTCTTTTACATGCAAACAAAAGTCCCTTTTCAAAAACGCAGAGGCACAAAAATGCATTGATATGAACGTGTTCCATAGGAACCCATGTTAAAAAAATTCCCAGCATTTCTGCAAAATGCAAAAAGCATTAAAAAAAACACATTAGTGTGAATTGAACCTAAGGCCTCTTGCAGACTGCTGCTTGAAAACACTCAGTTTTTGGGTATACATTTTTTTTACTGATCTAAAATGCAGCCCATTCTTTTCATGTGTCATACACACCGGCCCGTAAGCATGCTCTTCATATTGATCAGTAAAAAATATACAGAAATCTGAATTGCCAGTCAGTATTTTTTGCATGTATGATTGCAAATACATGCAAATGTTCAAAAGTACACACAAATGCCATGCTTCCTGCTTGGGTGTGCGCATACTCACAAATATTTTCAAGTGATATAAAGCCCACCCTTGCTTTTTTTTTTGCTTATACATCAGTACAGTGTGCAAGTGGCCTAAACTTCATACCTTGAGAGAGGTGCTATTGCGATGGGCACATCAGGCAACAAAGGTGCTAGGTTCCACCTTTGGTAAGACTTGTCAGTCGACACTTCTGGGAGTGGAAGTTGCTTAGGTCTCTGCCGCAACACTGTGGTTCTATCCTCCAGCCCCTACATCACTGTTGTGTTTATAGTGCTGTAGGGGTCAGAGGAAGGAACTACAGTCTGTGGCAGAGAGTGCAGATATCCAACACACCCAAAAGTATGACAGTTTGCATTGCTGCGGACTCTCAATTTCGGCTGTCACTGACAGCTCTGTCTCCACTGATGGCTGGAAGCCAATTAGTGTGATTTCCGATAATAAACAGGACATGCTAGGTTTACCAAGATGCAGAGCTAAACAAGGGCAGCAAATGATGCAAGTGAGCCTAATGCTGTGTACACACGGCTGGACTTTTTTCGACAGCAAATCCGTCTAACAATTCAATCATGTGTGGGCTTCGTCGGACCTTTGCTGTCGAAAAATCAGACAGACTTTAGATTTAGAACATGTTTCAAATCTTTCCGACGGTCTAGAGTACGGCCGAAAAATAACTTTGTCTGTATGCTAGTCCGACGGATGAAAACCGACTGTCACGATAAGGGGTCAGGCTCGAAGACCAATTGCTATAGCAGTTGCAGGACTACCACTAACCAGCAGGATGTAGGAAGCTAGTCCACCCAGTCATCCTGAAGATAATTAACAAAACATCGAAGGTACTGCTCTAACATTTGATTGGTCCGCTTGGTCTGACCATTAGACTGAGGAAGAAAAGCAGAAGATAGATTAATTGTTACTCCTAGAGCTGAGCAAAAGCTTTTCCAAAATTTTGAAGTGAATTGTACTCCTCTGTCAGAAACGACATCTTCTGGAATTCCATGTAGTCTAAAGATTTCTCGAACCATCAACTCCGCAGTTTGTTCTGCAGAGGGTACCCCCTTGACCGGTATAAAGTGAGCCATCTTCGTGAAGCGGTCAAGAACAACCAAGATGGTGGTCATTTCTTTAGAGGGGGGTAAATCGACTACAAAGTCCATAGAAATTGATCCCCATGGTCTTGATGGGACAGGGAGTGGCTGGAGTAACCCCAAAGGAGAAGCTCGGGTGTCTTATTGCGAGCACAGACCAGGCACAAATCTACATAACCTTTGACATCTCTTTTGTACCCAGGCCACCAAAAGGAATGGGGTAAAAGTTCCTCTGTCTTAGAAACTCCAAAATGTCCAGCAAGTTTGGAGTCATGAACCAACTTGAGGACTTCAACCGAGCAACTTCAGGTACATAGAGGCGATGTGCTTGAGTCCAGAAGCCATTTTTGTACTCAAGTATGATGTCCATAGGAGGATTTTTGAGGAGTGGGTCATTCTCATACCCTTCCTTGAGGAGACTCAAGAGTGCTTTAGAACTTGTGGCACCTAGAAAGTTCTTTTGAGGCAGGACTGTGTATTCAGAGTTGTTTTCCTGGAGAGGTCCAGACAACATTCGTGATAAGGCATCAGCCTTACCATTCCTTGACCCAGGTCGATATGAGATAATAAAATTGAACCTGGAAAAGAACAATGACCAACGTGCTTGTCTAGAAGACAATCTCTTGGCAGAACGAATGAATTCCAGATTCTTATGATCTGTGAGAACGGTCACAGGATGTTTAGCGCCTTCCAGCAAAGGCCTCCATTCAGAAAATGCTTCCTTAATTGCCAATAACGCCTTATTCCCAATATCATAATTTCTTTCGGCTGAAGACATTAAACGAGAGAAGTAAGCGCAAGGATGAAGCTGCATCTTTTCACCACGTCATTGAGAGAGAGGATAGCTCCCAGGGCAGAGTCTGAAGCATCCACTTCCACTATAAAAGGTAATTCAGGATTCGGATGTACCAGTACTGGCACCCCTTTCTTTGTTAGTTGGGTAATTGGAGCTATCACCTTAGAGAAGTTCCTTATGAATTTTCTGTAAAAGTTGGCAAACCCGACAAATCGTTGGATTTCCTTAACGTTTCCAGGGGCAGGCCAATCTACCACTGCTTTAATCTTCTCGGGATCCATGCTCACTCCATCTGGAGAAATAATATACCCTAAGAACTGGATCTGGGCTTGTTCAAACTCACACTTCTCCAGTTTGATGTAAAGTCGATTCTGCCTTAATCTTTCAAAGACAGTGCAAACATGCCTGCGGTGCTCTTCCAGGTTATCAGAAAAGATAAGGATGTCATCCAGATAAGCAATGACAAATTGGTCCAACAGATCTCGGAAAACATCATTTATGAAGTGTTGAAAGGTCGCAGGGGCATTGCAGAGACCAAAAGGCATGACCAAGAACTCAAAATGTCCATATCTGGTTCTAAAGGCGGTTTTCCATTAGTCTCCTGGACGAATATGGACCAGGTTATATGCCCCCCGTAGGTCAAGTTTTTGGCAGAACGAAGTTTTTCCAACATTTCCGAGATCAAGGGAAGTGGATAACGGTTTTTAATAGTGACCTTATTGATGTGCTCCTGCAGGAGAGGTTGAGTGTCTAATAAAACCCTTCTCTAAAATTTCATCAAGCCACTCCCTGAGCACTTTTAATTTAGGTTCTGACAGATTAAAGAGGCGGCCAAAAGGTGTTTCAGCACCTGGGAGCAGCTCAATGGGGCAATCATATGGGCGGTGAGGAGGTAATTTATCTGCATTTTTCTTATCACAGACATCCCGGAATGTATGGTATTGTGGAGGCAAGTTGTGATATGACTGGGTAGTTACCACATCAACTTGCAATTCCTTGACCAGCGGAGAACTTGTTTGGTAGGATTCCCTACAGTGTTCCTTGCAGTACGAAGATGTGAAATCTATGGTCCGTGTTCCTCAGTTGATAGAGGGATTGTGAGTGAAGAACCAAGGAATGCCCAAAATGACGGGAAATTTGGGTGATGTAATCAACTGAAAGCTGATGGTCTCACGATGGTCAGCCTCAAACTGGGTCACCAGAGGAACTGTTTTATGGGTAACAGGTCCTGAGGATAAGGGTGAACCATCAACCGTCTCCATCTCAATAGGAGCAGATGTATTTCTGGCTTGAATGTTATTGCGGTGGGCAAACTCTATGTCCATAAAGTTTCCTCCAGACCCAGAGTCCAGCATAGCAGAGCAGGGGATTTCACGGCCCTCAGAAATAAGCTTAAAGTGGTTGTAAACCCTTACAAACCACTTTGACCTACAGGTAAGCCTAGATTAAGGCAGACCTGTAGGTCCAAGCAATATCTCCTAAACCTATATGGTTTAGGAGATATTTGCCCGAAAACGGGCACCGCTGTCTACGGCGCATGCGCCGTAGACAGCGGCGCGCAGGCGCACTGAGCGCGGCATTCTCAGCGACGGAGCTGACGCGCGTGTCGGCTCCTGTGCGCATGCGCGGGAGTGACGTCATCGCGGCTTCGCCGAATGACAGCGGCGGAGCTGGGAGACCCCACCAACAAGATGGATGCGGCGGACTACAGTGGACAGCGGCGACTTCGCTGGCTCCTGTGTCAGGTAAGTGACACATAATGGGCTACTATGCGATGCATAGTAGTCCATTATGCTTTGCCTTTGCAGGGAATGAAAGAGGAAGTAAACTCATCAGGGTTTACTTCCTCTTTAATAGGGATGACAAAATGAGACAGTGGAGAATTTACTTTATTTTCTTTGAGAATGAATGGGGAGATAGACTGGGTAATAGAGTTGATTTGTTCAGGCAGGATCATATCAGTCGCTGCAATTGTTCTTCTAACCTTGTTAGGACAGTTAACTGCGTAATGCCCAGAGTCTCCACAATATAGACAGAGATTCTCCGAACGTCTTCTTTCTTTCTCCTGAAAAGAAATGGATCTCTTAATTGCATCAACCTGCATAGGTTCAGCTGTGTCAGAATCTGGAGAAACTCTTGGATCCTTCTGAACAAATTGACTAGCAGGGAAACGCATGCCACCATTACTTCCAAACATTCCCAGCCTCTCCTTCCTCCTTTCTGTAAGCCTCTGATCAACTCGGATACATAGTTGGATGAAGGCTTCATGATCATTGGGAGTCTCTACTCTGGCAAGCTCATCTTTTACCTGTTCAGAAAGCCCTTGGCGGAACTGACTTTTTTGCGCTGCTGGGTTCCAAGTGGTATCTGCCATCCAGCGTCTGAATTCAGCAACAGAGCGTTTACCCTGTTGTAAACTATGCAACTTTGCTTCAGCCGTAGTGCAGCGGTTGGGATCATCAAAAACTTGATTCATTGCATCCTCGAAAGTCTGGAAATTATTCAGCATGGCACTGTCTTGTCCGATATAGGGGGAGGCCCAGGCTAGAGCTTCCCCAGTCAGGAGGTTGATAACAAACATTACCTTCTGTCTTTCAGAAATGAATGCAGTGGGTCGCATTTGGAAATAGATGCGACACTGGTTAAGAAAACCTCTGTAATGGTGGCGGACGCCATTAAACTTGGGTGGGTGAGGCATATGTTCATTAGTATCATCTCGGGAACGTAGATCCAGCAATTGTTTTGTCAGAGCACGGATCTCTTCGTGCTGCTCCTTCACCACACCTCCAAGTACGGAGAATTTTTCTTGGTAAGTGACACCGAACTTCTACAGCTCTGCAATTTTCTGCCTGAACGAAGCCATGGCATTTTCTATAGCAGCCTCCATGTTTTGGGCCAGAATATTCTGTCATGATCAGGGGTCAGGCTCGAAGACCAATTGCTATAGCAGTTGCAGGACTACCACTAACCAGCAGGATAGGAACACATGCAGTCACCCTGGCAGATGACACAGGCTCACCTGAGGTGCGGAGTCTAAGTACTAACCGGTTTTCACCAGAGCTCCAGATGGTGGAGATGGATTTAGCTGCATGTTAGTACCAGGTCGCGGTCCTCGGGATCGCCCCACCAGGAGGTGAGCAAGCCGGGGTTCAGTAGCAGATGAGCAGGTAAGGATCAAACAGAAGCGTGGTCAGTAAGCAAGCCAAAAGGTCGGTAATGAGTAGTTGCAGATTGGCATCAGGCAGAAGCGTAGTCGTGGAGCAAGCCAAGGGTCAATAACGAGCAGTAGCAAATATAAGCGGCAGCAAGGAAGACAGGAGCGAGATACAGGCTGGAGATAGCACAATATTCTGGCAAGGAGGAAGTGCAGAGACATGGCTTATAGCAGGAAGTTCATGGGAGGAGCAAAGAGTTCAAGGTTCAGCTGAAATCAAGGTACAAGGCAGGGTTGTCTAAAGGATCTGACAAGGCACTGTCCAGCATCTCAGATTGCTCAGAGAGAAGATTCATTGGCAGACATAGCTGAGGTCCCGGGTTCAAGCCCAGGTCCTGACACTGACGCTAGGGCAGCTACTGGCTATTGGCTACTGGCTATGAACTTCTTTATTCTAGTCCAGTCGTACGTCATCACGGTCGAATCCGTCGGACTTTGGTGTGATTGTGTGTGGCCAAGTCCGTTCATTCGGGAAGACCGTCTGACCTAGTCTGCCGGAAAGTCCGGTTGTGTGTACACGGCATTAGGCCTCATACACACGGTTTGACTGTTGGATGACTGAGCATCTGATTTTTGTCAAAAGCACGTGTGCAGGATTTTGTCTAGCATAATAACTATCCGGAAATTGTCATTTGAAAAAACATGAATGTAGTGCGGTACTATGAGAGTATAAAGAGGAAGTTAATTTCTCAAGCGCCACCCTTTGGGCCCCTTATGCTAATTTCATGTTAGTAGAAGTTAGTAGAATTTTGGTGAGCATTGATTCACAATTTTAGATTGTACAAAACAAATGCCTTTTATAATATGTTTAGCATAACTACATCAGTATCACTAGCAAAGCAGCTTCATTATTATCCCATTAAAGAAGATGAGAATGTGCGCTGCTTTTCGACATTTCATCAGCTGCCGCATTACGAATGTTAATTCTACATTATGAACTGTAGTTTACAAGACCAAACTCTTCCGGCTCGTTCCTTGATTCTGAGCATGCGTGGTTGTTGTGCTTTCGACTTTTGTGTGATGATGTCTGTATTGACCATCCGAAAATCAGATATTAATGTCACATCCGCCCAAAATTTTATAGCTTGCATATCCAGCTTTTGTCTGATGAAAAAGTCAAATCGGCTGTCGAAAGCACCGTACTAACGATCCAAAAATCCGCAGCTCGTCTTGCGAATTTTCCCTTCTGATTTTCGTACCGTGTGTACAAGGCCTTAAGGTTTGTATATATATTATAAGGTTTAGGTAAATCTGGAGACAAAAATCTGCAGAAAATCTAATAGTGTGTATGGGGCTTTAGCGTAGAGGACTGTTACAATTAATTTTTTAGAACACAAGACAAACCATAATGTCTGGCTTAACCCATAAGCTGGTCCCAATATAGGCCTCAATCTAAGCAGTATAGGCCACTAACCACCGATACCCCAACTTCCAATTGTTCCTTTGTTTTCTGCTCCTTTTGTGCAATTGCGATCGTTTGTCCTCCACTCCAAGATCGTTCCTACTGCAATTCCATCGACCGCGCCTTCTGGCTTTATACACACTGCGCATGCGTCAAACTCCGCTCTCAGTGCGTCATGACGCTGGGGTGTGACCATCTCTCTTCTGCATGCACCACACATGGGAGAACATTCGGGAGGGACAACATGGCGGATTCGACGTATTTCAGCCAGCCCCACGGTGGTGGAGCAAGGCTTAGGGCAGAACTTAAGGGGTAAAATACACTTTCTGGTTGCTGCCTGGCTCATCAGTGCCCATTAACACAGCCTTACCAGTGTAGACATGGGTAGAAGAGAGGCCCCGGGGGCCCCAGAGTCACGCCTGCTAGGAGGGTCATTGTATATCTCGTATCCCAAAGTAGACAAGGGGGGTGGAGGCACTTGCAGGACTTTTTCAATGTTGGCACTTTTCTGGTGTTTGCCTTCTGGAAAATGCCATCACCTTCCCTTTTTTATGCATTTTTCACAGAAAAACATCCAGAGTGCAGCATAGTGGAGTCCACTAGTCAGGAGAAAACACTGACATCAGACCAAGTGCAAGCTTGGTCAACTAAGGTAGCAAAATAGATTCTAGAAACAGATGGGACTTGGGGTGGCTTAATGAATGATGTATTGTTTCTTTTTAGAGAAAGTGAGTGTGGTCAGCTCACCCAGGATGTTTCTTTGGAGCCACGGGATCTGTCTCCTGGACCCAGCACAGACATTGCCATGATGGACGTAAAATTCCCTGACGCGAGTCAGAGTGAGCGCCAAAGCAAACCAGAAGAGGAAGAAAGTATTCAGGAGCCTCTTGTTTGCGCAAGTAAGTATTCTTGGACTCTTGCGTCAAATGTGTATACATGTGGAGTGTTTAGATGTTCAAACCAAAACACCCACTTCACACATTATCAAAGTATGTAGTGCCTTAACATTAGCATGTAGAAGGAAGTGGTGGAAGGAGCTGGAAGTGTTGCTAGGTAGGGATGAGCTTCGAGTTCGAGTCGAACTCATGTTCGACTCGAACATTGCTTGTTCGCCTGTTCAGCGAACAGTGAACAATTTGGGCTGTTCGCAGCAAATTCGAAAAGCCGGAACACCCTATACAAGTCTATGGGAGAAATCTAAAGTGCTCATTTTAAAGGGTAATATACAGGTTACTGTCCTAAAAAGTGTTTGGGGACCTGGGTCCTGCCCCAGGGGACATGGATCAATGCAAAAAAAAGTTTTAAAAACGGCCGTTTTTTCAGGAGCAGTGATTTTAATAATGATTAAAGTGAAACAATAAAAGTGTAATATTCCTTTAAATTTCGTAGCTGGGGGGTATCTATAGTATGCCTGTGAAGCGGCGCATGTTTCTGGTGCTTAGAACTGTCCCTGCACAAAGTGTCATTTGTGCAGGAAAAAAAGTCTTTTAAAATCATTTGCGGCTAAATTGTCGGCTCCCGTAATACAGAGAACACTCAATGAGTGTTCTCTGTATTAGCCGACAATTCATTCATTCATTGATTAAAAAAAAAAAAAAAAGCGTGGGGGTTCCCCTAAATTCAATTACCAGGCCCTTCAGGTCTGACATGGATATTAAGGGGAACCCCGTGTCAAATTAAAAAAAAAAAATTGACGTGGAGGTCCCCCTAAATATCCATACCAGACCCTTTAGGTCTGATATGGATATTAAGGGGAACCCTGCATCAAATTTAAAAAAAAAATTGACGTGGGGGTCCCCCTAAAAATCCATACCAGACCCTTTATCCGAGCATGCAACCTGGCAGGCCGCAGGAAAAGAGGGGGATGAGAGAGCGCCCCCCCCTCCCTCCTGAACCGTACCAGGCCACATACCCTCAACATTGGGAGGATGCTTTGGGGGTCTGTGACCCCTCAAAGCACCTTGTCCCCATGTTGATGAGGACAAGGGCCTCATCCTCACAACCCTGGCCGGTGGTTGTGAGGGTCTGCGGGCGGGGGGCTTATCAGAATCTGGAAGCCCCCTTTAACAAGGGGACCCCCAGATCCCGCCCCCCCCCTGTTTGAAAGGGTAAGGGGGTACAAAAGTACCCCTACCATTTCACAAAGAAAGTGTCAAAATGGTTAAATAAGACAAACACACTTTTGAAAAATTCCTTTATTCAAAATAAAAAAAAGATTCCAGCGGTGCTAATCCACTCTTGCTATCCAGCAACGAATCTCCGGGGTCCAGCGATGGATGATCATATCCAGCGACGGGGGATCTCTCAGTCCAGCGCTGTCCATACATCCGTCTTCTGTCTCCACTGCGGAGACTGCGGAGATCCCAGCGCTGACGTTTCTTATATTAGGAGGGCGGGCCACCCGTCACCTGACCCTGCCCCTCTGACGCTGGAGAGGGAAGCCAGGGGTTCCCCAGTGACGTGTGGGTGACCCCGCCCCCTCTGATGTAACGCAGGTTTCCGTTACATCAGAGGGGGCGGGGTCACCCATACGTCACTGGGGAACCCCTGGCTCCCTTCACCAGCGTCAGAGGGGGCGGGGTCAGGTGACGAGTGGCCCCGCCCTCCTAATATAAGAAACGTCAGCGCTGGGATCTCCGCAGTGTCTCCGCAATGGAGACAGAAGAAGGATGTATGGACAGAGCTGGACTGAGAGATCCCCCGTCGCTGGATATGATCATCCAACGTTGGATCCCGGAGATTCGTCGCTGGATAGCAAGAGTGGATTAGCACCGCTGGAATCTTTTTTTTATTTTTTTTTATTTTTAATAAAGGAATTTTTCAAAAGTGTGTTTATCTTATTTAACCATTTTGACACTTTCTTTGTGAAATGGTAGGGGTACTTTTGTACCCCCTTACCATTTCAAACAGGGGGGGGGCGGGATCTGGGGGCCCCCTTGTTAAAGGGGGCTTCCAGATTCTGATAAGCCTCCCCGCCTGCAGACCCTCACAACCACCGGCCAGGGTTGTGAGGATGAGGCCCTTGTCCTCATAAACATGGGGACAAGGTGCTTTGAGGGGTCACAGACCCCCAAAGCATCCTCCCAATGTTGAGGGTATGTGGCCTGGTACGGTTCAGGAGGGAGGGGGGCGCTCTCTCGTCCCCCCCTCTTTTCCTGCGGCCTGCCAGGTTGCGTGCTCGGATAAAGGGTCTGGTATGGATTTTTAGGGGGACCCCCACGTCAATTTTTTTTTTTAATTTGATGCGGGGTTCCCCTTAATATCCATATCAGACCTGAAGGGTCTGGTATGGATATTTAGGGGGACCCCCACGTCAATTTTTTTAAAAAATTTGACACGGGGTTCCCCTTAATATCCATGTCAGACCTGAAGGGCCTGGTAATTGAATTTAGGGGAACCCCCACGCTTTTTATTTTTTATTTTTATTTTTATCAATGAATGAATGAATTGTCGGCTAATACAGAGAACACTCATTGAATGTTCTCTGTATTACGGGAGCCGACAATTTAGCCGCAAGTTATTTTAAAAGACTTTTTTTCCTGCACAAATGACACTTTGTGCAGGGACAGTTCTAAGCACCAGAAACATGCGCCCCTTCACAGACATACTATAGATACCCCCCAGCTACGAAATTTAAAGGAATATTACACTTTTATTGTTTCACTTTAATCATTATTAAAATCACTGCTCCTGAAAAAACGCATTGATCCATGTCCCATGTCCCCTGGGGCAGGACCCAGGTCCCCAAACAAGACAGAAGTGTGTACTGCAAGCTTGGATTTCTCGATTATGGAAAACTAGCAATGCATGGTACAACTCTTATACAGAGTAACTATTTCAGATCCACTGATAGTAATTTTTGGGATCGTGGAATAAGATGTGTGTATGTGAATACTGCTTTTCATTACGGTGAGCTGATCCATTAAAAGGAGTATTCTGAGGAGATTGAGGATATATTTACAATGCTTTAATTAAGCTTCCATCTGGTAAGCGCACTCACTATAAGGTGACGGGCACTTGTGCGCATTTCGAGTGTGTGTAACCACCGTGGTGTTTTTGCATAGGATCGCAACTGTGGATTATCTATGGACTCTTTCATGAACTCTTTAATTATGAATTCATATTAATTGTCATTTTTTATTTATAAGTTTTGAATATATCAACTATTTATAATCTTTATTTTATTTTTTTATTTTTTATTTTTGGGTAGTTAACGTGTAGATTATTTTCTTGTTGGCACAGCTTTTTGTATTTCCTTGTTGCTGTTAGGTGTGTGTATCTCACTTATTGCTGCTGCCTTCTTTATAGATTATTATTAATTTTTGTTTGTTTTGTTTCGCTCAAGCGCAGTTTATTTTTCCTTTATGCACATGTACTAAACAATGTGTAGCTTATTATTTCATTGCTCCATACCAGTGTATTTCATAACTTGTTGTAGTTACAGTGACAATGTGCTCTTATATGTGAACAACTCCTGCAATTTTTAGGGCTCAAAAAAATTAAAGGAGTTGTAAACGCATAATGTTTTTGAACATTATGCATTAGATCCATTAAGAACAAAAACATTGTGTGTGTGTAGCAGACCCACAGCACACCATAATAGTTAGCTGAAGAAGATATTGTCACCTCATGTAGCAATTAAGGTACATTTGCACTATTGGAGCAAGTGTCCAAAATAAAGCCCATTTGGGAACATATTAGACATATAAGAAACACAGACAACAGTAGTTCAAATGAAATATGAGTTTATGATCTCAAAAATATATTAGAAATGTTTATCTACAATTTGCTGCCAAGCCACTGCCCCTCTATCCACAAAATATTCAAGGTATTTCTGCCATAAATATCAGGCAATTTGGGAGGGCAATCCAGCACAGGCATTTTCAATAGCTGTCAGTATGCCCCACAGACAGATGAGTTGCAGCATCTTCAGCTGGGCCTACCACTGCAGGGTCCACGTCACTTGGTAGTCAGGCTAGGTAGCTGGTAACATTCCTCTTTAAAATTATGTAGGATACAGCAGCACAGGACCACATGGTTTATCCTGTAGAGTGCCAGGTTGATTGGAGTAAAAAACAGCCTGAAACCACCCTTCTGGCATGAGAGAGCCTGTAATTGAAGATTCTCTGCTCTGGGGTGAGGTTCCTCATTGGAAATGGCTTCATCAGATGTTCGCCGAGAGCAAAGGCCTCATCTGTCATGAAAACAAAATTGAGGCCCTCAACATTCTCCTCAGCAGGTGGCAAGTTTAAGGTGCCATTCTGGACCCACTTGTAGAACTCTGTCTGCATAATCATTCCTCCATCTGAGTTGCGGCCATTCTTCCCAACATCCAAATACAAGAACTCATAGTTGACAGACACTACAGATAGCATGACTATGCTGCAAATGCCCTTAAAGTTAAAATAATAGGAGCCAGAGTCCAGACATGCTTGCCATCAATAGCACCACCACAGTTGGGAAAATCCCACTGCTGATAGAACTGGGCTGCAACGTCCTGCCATTGCTCTGGGATGGAAGGAAACTGTGGATTAAAAAAATCCACTACCTTGGCACATAACCTTGGCACATAACATGGCAATCGGATTTGACATAAACATACTTAGCCAACATAAGGATACACTTAAATGAGTATTTAAATACAAAAGTTGAAGGTCCACTCATCTGATTCCTCCCCCCCTCTGGTGGCCCATTAGACCATTTTTAGGGTGGGGGGAGGTAATGGGTAGATGTTTTGGACAGGTAACCCTCTCCACCTCCATGAGAGCTGTTTGCATAAATAATCAGTGATACTTTGGCCAGCCCCTCCTTACTTACACTATGACAGCCCAGTGGACAGGTAAGAAGTGTCATTAAAAGTTGGATACACACTGTCCAAATTGCAGCATTTTGACATTATGACTTAACCAATCAATATAGTAGTAGACAAAAACTTAAGAAGTTTCAATTTGTAGGTAATCAGGCAGACCCTTGCACTACATGGTTTGGGGAATTTATACAGAAATTTGAACACAAAAGAGGGATAGTGTGTATGTTTTTTTTCTAAGTCAGCAGATAGAGTATTTAGATTTGATGATTTAGCATTTTTTTTAGTGGGGGGAGGGTTCCAAATGAGTTTGGGACCAAAAAAATGGCCTCTTGCACTCTGCCTGAAGTTGAAGACACCAATAACATGTGTACACATTTTAGGGGTTGTTTAGGGTAAGCACCAAAATGTAGCTGACAAAATACATTGTTAAGCTACCAGGCTAGCTGTGTATGGACCCAGGATAGCTTGCTGGGGAGGTTATTGAAGGAAAATATGCATGTGGGCCAAAAAAGGAGCAGGAGAAGCTTACAGCATGCATGAGGACAAAGAGGACATTTAAACATATTACAATATTTATAATTATGTAATCAACAAATGAATAATATACATTAGCAAATATAAATACATAGAATGTGATCTTAAAAGTAAAAATTTTGTAAAAATATATTCCTTCTGCAGGACTTGAATGATGGCTGAGCAGGTCTCTGGAATAATGACTCCCAGAGCTTAGGGGGAGATCCCAGTAGTAAACTTGAGGTCCTGGAGACTTCTCCCTTTCGCCAAGTACTGCAAGGTCCTGGAGCTCCCACAGCAGCTCATAACTAGCCACGGTTAAGCAACCAATTTTTGGTCCAAGAACTCCTCCTGTTCCTGGACTGGACTTGGGTCAAAGCAATAACTTCTAGCCCAATAATCACACGTTCTCTCCTCCAATTATGCAACATGGCTGGTTGACGAACGGCCGCTCATAAGTGAACTGAAAAGCACGAACTGAAAAACGCGAATCAACACTCACCAATCTTCTACTAACACGAAATTAGCAGAAGGAGCCCAAAGGGTGGCAATTGAAATATGAACTTCCTCTTCATAGTCTCGTAGTACATCACTACCTTCGTGTTTGTCAAACGACAATTTGACAATTTGAGTACCGTTAGTATGCAAGACAAGATCCTGGCACGCGCCCTTTTGACAAAAATCAGAAGCTCGGTCGGCCAACAATCGTACTGTGTGTACAAGGCTTTAAGGTTTGACCTCATATTATATGGTTTTGGTAAATCTGAAGACAAACATCTTCAGAAAATGTAATAGTGTGCATTGTGCTTTAAACCCCATACTATTAGATTTTCTGCAGATTTTTGTCTTCAGATTTACCAAAACCATGCAGTGCAAGGGCCTGCCTGATTGCCTACAAATTGAAACTCATAACGTTTGACCTTATATAATATGGTTTTGGTAAATCTGAATAAAAAATCTGCAGAAGATCTAAGCCCTTGTACACACGGTCGGACATTCCGACAACCAAATCCGTTGGATTTTGTCCAAAACTGTTGCATACACACGGTCAGACAAAGTTGTCGGAAAATCCGATTGTACATAACATGATGACGTTATTTTGTTACGACGGGACTACGTTCAGGCTAGTAGCCAATAGCTTTGGTCTAGGAATTTGATCTGAACATGCGTGGCACTTTGTCCGTCGAAGTAGGCTACACATGATTGGAGTATGTCCGAGCGGAGCATTTTGTCGGAAAATTTTACCGGCAAGTTGGCAGTCCGATTGAGACCACAGACAGTCGGAATATCTGACAAAACGGTCCGATAGGACACATTCCGTCGAAATCTCCGACCGTGTGTACAAGGGCTAACAGTGTGCACCATATGAAAATCAGAAGGGAAAATTCGTAAGACGAGCTGCGGATTTTCGGATTGTTAGTACGGTGCTTTCGACAGCTGATTTGACTTTTTCGTCAGACAAAAGCTGGATGTGCAGGCTATAAAATTTTTGTCGGATGTGAACTCAACATCTGATTTTCGGATGGTCAGTACAGAAATCGTCACACAAAAGTCGAAAGTACAACCACGCATGCTCTGAATCAAGGAATGACTGGGAAGAGTTTAGTCTTGTAAACTACTGTTCATAATCTAGAATTAACATTTGTGACGCGGAAATTGATGAAATGTTGAAAATGCAGCGCACATTCTCATCTTCTTTAATGGGATAATAATGAAGCTGCTTTGCTGGTGATACTGATGTAATTATGCAAAACGTATTTTAAAAGGCATTTGTTTTGTACGATCTGAAAATCACAAATCAAAGCTCACCAAAATTCTACTAACTTCTATAAACACAAAATTAGCATAAGGGGCCCAAAGGGTGGCGCTTAAGAAATTAACTTCCTCTTTTTACTCTCATAGTACATCAATACGTTTGTATTTGTCAAGCGACAAAATAGTTAGTATGCTAGACTAAAGCCTTGTACACATGATCCGATCGTTGGTAGGGGATTGTGTGATGACAGACTGTTGGCCTAAAATCCGACCGTTAACACGCTCCTTCAGACAATTGTTGTCCAACTTTCGGCCAACAAATGTTGGATGGCAGGCTAGTAAATTTTTGGCGGACAACGGTCTGTTGTCAGATTTTCGTATTGTCCAAAGTACAAACACACATGCTCGGAATCAATGCTCCCCAAACACGACATTAGCAGAAGGTGCCCAAAGGGTGGCGCTCAAGAGGTGAAATTATACGTAGTACATCACTACGTTCGTGTTTGTTGTCCGATAATTGTGTGCCGTTAGTATGCAAGGCAAGATCAAGACACACACCCTTTTGACAAAAGTCTGACGCTCTGTTGGCCAACAATCCAAATGTGTTTACCAGGCTAAACTCCTGCACACACGCTTTTGACAAAAATCAAACACTCAGTTGTACAACAATCAAATCAGACTTTCCGCCAACAAAACCGTGGAATTTTGTCCAAAGGGTGTTGGCTCAAACTTGTCTTGCATACACAGGGTCACACAAATGTTGGCGAACAATTATGAACGTAGTGACATACTAGGCTTACTACATGTTTTTTCAGCTCTTTAGCGCAACACTTTGGGCTCTTTCTGCTAATTTAGTTTAGTAAATGTTTGGTGAGTGTTTTCTGTTCACGTTTTTCATTTAGCGCTTTCCATTTCATACTTTTCAGTTTGTTTTTGAATGGCCGTTCGTCAACCAGACATGTTGCAGAATCGGAGGAGATAGAGTGTTATTTATTGTTGGCCTTGTAGTTATTGCTTTGACATTATTTTTTTGGTTAGTGATTTGATTTGGTACATTTTCTATATTTTTGGATGCATAGAATGCACTTTTTGGTTCTATTGGCAGATAGCATGTCTATTTTTTTTTAATGCACAAGAAAAAAAATTGTGGAGAATAAAACTTGGCTATGTGTTTTACTTCAAATGACAGTTTGGGAGTAGGCAGTTACATTTTAAAAAATAAAATTTTAAAATAAAAATTGACAAGGGATACCAACATAGTTGTATCTTTGATCTTAAAAACTACTGGATAATGGTTTTGTGGTGGCACAAATAAAAAAATAAAAAATAAATAATAATATTATTCTTGATATCACTAGAAAAAAAAAGCCTTTGAAAATTAGTTTGCAATAACTCCATCAGTATCACCAGCAAAGCAGCTTCATTATTATCCCAGTAAAGAAGAAGAGAATTTTGTGCTGCATTTGTAGATTTCATAATTTGCCACGTCACGAATGTTAATTCTCCATTACAAACACTAGTTTACAAGACCGACCGCTTCTGCTTCCGAGCATGCGTGTTTGTACTTTGGACTTTTGTCCGACGGACTTGTGTACACATGCTCGGAAAATCCGACAACACACATTTGTTGGCGGAAAATGTGAAAACCGACAAGTCCGACAACAAATGTCTGATGGAGCATACACACGGTCGGATTGTCCACCAACAGCCTGACATTCAATATTTCCTGACGGAAAGTCAGATTGTGTGTACGGGGTGTTACTCTGTAACGCCTTGTACACACGGTACAATTGTTGGACAACCGATCATCTGATTTTTGTCAAAAGGGCGTGTGCCAGGATCTTGTCTTGCATACAAATTGTCGTGACACAAACACGACTGTAGGGACGTACTACGAGGAATTTCAGCTCTTGAGCACCACCCTTTGGGCCCCTTCTGCTAATTTAGTGTTTGGTGAGCATTGATTCCGAGCATGCATGTTAGTACTTTCGACATTTGTGTGACGGATTTGTGTACTGACCATCTGAAAATCTGACTTAGGCCGCGTACACACGGGCGGATTGTCTGCCCAACTAAGTTCGTCAGACAATCCGACAGACAGTCCGTCCAAATTTTGAATGAACGGACTTGACCACACACGATGAACAGACAGTCCGCTGAAAACTTGCGCGATGACGTGTACAGCACGTAAGACGGGACTAGAAAAACGACGTCCAATACACTGCAACGCAACCTTCGGCCGTGTAAATCCTTTCTGAGCATGCGCCATATTTAGTCCGTCCAACTTGCCTACACACGAGCGGACTGTCCGCTGAAACCAAGTTTGGACGGACAAAACCAAGTTTCAGCGGACAAAATTACGGAAATTCCGAAAGACAAAGTCCATCAGACTGTCCGCTGAAAAAGTCAGCTGAAGCCCACACACGAGCGGATTGTCCGCTTAAACGCGGTTCAGCGGACTAAGTTGGGCAGACAATCCGCCCGTGTGTACGCGGCCTTAGAGCTGTCGTTTGACAAAAATGTATTAGCCTGTCATCCAGCATTTGTTGGCCGAAAATTGGAAAACAATTGTTGAAAGGAGCGTACTAACGATAAGAATTTTGGACAACAACCTGTCAAACCACAATCCCCTTCTGATTTTCATACCGTGTGTACGAGGCTTTAGATGCAGTTGAAAATGTAAATACTGTGTTCAAGCATTGCTTCTGAACTACTGAAAATCTCTCCCTGCAGACAGACAGGATCACAGTTCCTAAAGCCTAGTACACATGGTACGATTGTTGGACAACCGAGCGTCTGATTTTTGTCAAAAGGGCGTGTGCCAGCATCTTGTCTTGCATACTAATATTACACAAATTGTTGTGCCACAAACACGAACGTAGTGACGTACTATGAGGAATTTCAGCTCCTGAGCGCCACCCTTTGGGCCCCTTCTGCTAATTTCGTGTTTGGTGAGCATTGATTCCGAGCATGCATGTTTGTACTTTCGACTTTTATGTGATGGATTTGTCTACTGACCATTCAAAAATATGAAGTGGAGCTGTTGTTTGACAAAAATTTACTAGCCTGTCATCCAACATTTGTTGGCCGAAAATTGGAAAATAATTGTTGAAAGGAGCGTACTAATGGTAAGAACTTCGGACAACAGCCTGTCAAACGACAACCCCCTTCTGATTTTCATACCATGTGTACGAAGCTTTAAGCCCCGTACACACGAGAGGGATTAAGTCTGACAGACCTCCAAAGGAGTTCCGCCGGAGTTCAGACGGAGTTCCGACGGAGTTCTGGCGGACTTTTCGACCGAACGGACTTGAACACACACCATCACACCAAACTCCGATGGAGTCGAACGTGATGACGTACGACTGGATTCGACGTAGGAAGTTCATAGACAGTAGCCAATAGCTGCCCTAGCGTCGGTTTTAGTCCGTCGGAGTAGCACACACACGAGCGGATTTTTCGACGGGGACCGGGTCCGGCGGAGTTCCGTCGGGAAAATTTGAAGCATGCTTCATTTCTAAAGTCCGTCAGACTTTGGCGAATCAAAAGTCCGTTGCAGCCCACACACGATCGGATAGTCTGACGGACTCAGTCCGTCGGAGTTTGGATGTCGAAAAGTCCGCTCGTGTGTACGGGGCTTAAGTCTGTTGGACCGTAAGAACATTATAAACAGAAATGTACTGAATATGTCTACCATACTGAATATGAGCCTTGGCTGTGTGGCCATTTGTATAAGCAGAGATGCAGCAACACCTTTGTAACCAGTCAGATTACTCCTTTAGTTTTTTTTTTTATCAGCACTAGAAACATGAAGCTGTTAGCTGGAGGTGAGTCTCCAGGCTTTCAGAATAAGCGACAAAACAATAGCTGCTACGGCTTGGTTCACACCTATGCAGGTTGCAGTTAGCATATTCCAGGTGCATTTTGCATTTTTCAACACACATTTTTGATCCATTAAAGTCTATGGAACCAAAAACCAGAACAAAGTCCCAGGCCTATTCCATAGAATTCATAGATGCCAACTTGACCCATAGGAAACCATGTTAAATGGACTGTAGTATGTTTCTGCCAAACTGAAAACGCATTAAAATATGCATAGGTGTGAACCAGGCCAAAATATATGAGACTGTAAGGACAATATACAGTGCCTTGAAAAAGTATTCATACCCCTTGAAATTTTGTCATGTTAAAATCAAAAACGTAAGAAGGGGTGGGGGTTGTAAAGAGGACCGGAGTGCAAAAGGGGGGGCTGTGAAGGGGACTGAGGTGCAATAAAGGGGGGCTGTGAAGGGGATGGAGGTGCAAAGAGGGGGGTTCTGAAGGGGATGGAGATGCAAGGAAGGGGGTGCTGTGAAGGGGACAGAAGTGCAAAGAGTGGGGGCTGTGAATGGAATGGAGGTGTAAAGAAGGGGGGCTGAGAATGGGGTGGAGGTGCAAAGAAGAGGGGGGTGAAAGGGATGGAGGTGCAAGGAAGGGGGGCTGTGAAGGGGACTGAGGTGCAAAGAGAGGGCAGCTGTGAAGGGGATGAGGTGTGAAGAGAGGGGGGCTGTGAAAGGGATGGAGGGGCAAAGAAGGGGTTTGTAAAGGGGACAGAGGTGCAAAGGGGGGCTGTGAAGGGGACTGAGGTGCAAAGAAAGGGGGCTGTGAAGGGGACTGAGGTGCAAAGAAGGGGGGCTGTGAAAGGGATTGAGGTGCAAAAAAGGGGGGCCATGAAGGGGACAGAGGTACAAAGGGGGGCTGTGAAGGGGACTGAGGTGCAAGGAAGGAGGGGCTGTGAAGGGGACGAAGGTGCAAATAGGGGGGATATAAAGGGGACTGAAGTGCAAAGAAGGGGGGGCTGTGAAGGGAATGGAAGTGCAAAGAAGGGGGGCTGAGAAGGGGACAGAGGTGCAAAGAAGGGGGACTATGAAAGGGATGGAGTTGCAAGGAAGGGGACTGAGGTCTAAAGAAGGGGGGCTGTGAAGGGTACTGAGGTGCATAAAAGGGGGCTGTGATGGGGACTGAGGTGCAGAAAGGGAGGATGTGAAGGGGGTGGAGGTGCAAAGAAGGGGGGGCTGTAAAGAGGACTGGAGTGCAAGGAAGGGGGCTGTGAAGGGGACCGGGCCCACGGGAATATCGGTGGCCAGGCCTGGGGGGCCCAGGCCTAAAGCTGTGTAAGGGGCCCCAAAAAATCTGATGGCTGTCCTGGCTCTGGCTGTATGTTAAGATTCATTGTCCTGCTGGAAGGTGAACCTCTGCCCCAGTCTCAAGTCTTATGTAAACTCAACAGGTTTTCTTCTAAGTTTGCCCTGTGTTTGGCTCCATACATCTTCCTATCAACTTTGACCAGCTTCCCTGTCCCTGCTGAAGAAAAGCGTCCCCATGACATGATGCTGCCACCACCATGTTTCTTCACGTGGAGATGGTGTGTTCAGGGTGATGTGCAGTGTTCGTTTTTAATGGAGAATTAACACAACTGGATCCTCACCCTAATTGGATAGTTCTTCTCTCACCAGGCCTAGGAGCCAACAGGGTGTTTGAGTCAGGAACAAGTCTCTGCCACAGACTTTACTATAGAACATGTGAGGGAAAATTGAAAGCTTGTAGGACACTCGTGTGGTACCAGTATCTTGCAGCCAGTCCGGCGATACCGCACAAGATAGGATTCACTTAGGTCCTTCAACTTGTCCAGGCTCTTGTTGAGAAGCCAACCCTTGCGTGGCCTTCTCCCGAAGAGTCCTCCCCTGGATAACTTCACAGTTCCTGGGCCTCTCCTTTAACCGAGACCAACTCCGAATCCTCCTTTCAGTTTCCTCGCCTCGGGCTAGCCAGCCCCAAGATGTAAAGTCGGGTGGATCCGCACCCCAGGCCATGGATGTCCTGGGGGCTGGTCAGGAGGACCAGGACCATGCAGTTAGAACATATTTCTGGACCGAAACCCCCGAAACACATGACATCCGCACCTTAAGTACCCCCTCCCAGAAGGCACAGCAAGAGCGACACTCCCACTGGGCTGGTTCAGAGAGACTTTCACTTCACAATTATGTATCACTTTATGTTGGTCTATCACATAAAATTCCAATAAAATACATTTACGTTTTAGGTTGTAAAATGACAAAATTTGGAAAATTTCAAGGGGTGTGAATACTTTTTCAAGGTACTGTAAGTAGGTTGTGCCTCCCTCCCTCATTCTTTAATAATGGCTAATATTTATTTTATTGTATTTAAAGGAACCTGCAGGAAAGCTCATAGCCAATGTTCTTATCCAATGCAGAGGTTCCTATCCAAAGCTATTCACTGGTGTTAGTACCAGGGAAGTATTGTCACTAAGAATGATGCTGCAGAGGTGTGATCTGCAATTATCTGAATCTGAACTAAATACCTATAAATAAATATAACCATATCAAAAAACAAGACATAAACAAAAAATCTACTTAAATTTACAAAAATATTTAAATAAACAAATGAAGTAACAAATGTAAAAAGTTGTACAGGAAATAAGCCACTAGATGGCAGCATACATTCAACTGAAAATAAACCATATTTTAGACTATGGTTTACGTTACACCTATGTTTAGAGTGTATCGCCTCGGTTGCAAACGACCGATCACATAATCCATTAATCCAGTATTTTTTTATCATTGTGTTTTCTGTCTCTTACTTCTCCTTCTTTTATTCCCTCTTCTCCTTTCCCCTTTCTTGTTCAGCCTTCTTCTTTGATGGTTTGATTTCTCTGAAACTGAGTTGTACATATTTCATGATACTGTCTGATAATCCATGGATTTATTTCGCTTTCCCACACAGTAAGATGTGTGTCCCTTATCTTACAACCTATTGTACTTTTTGTACCTATTGCATATGTGATGGTATACTTTTTAAAACGCATTATACCTGATATGTACTGCAGTAAGGCCTATGATCTGTGGTTTGATTGTGTATCTTATCTTTATGCACAACTCTGGATTGCCTCTTGCCTTTAACTCTTCATGTTGAAAATAAAATATTTGAAACATCAAAAAAAAAAAAAATTCTAAAAGTTTTCACATGAAGTGTGGTTACATACACCAAAACCCAAAATGCCACCCCTGATACTTGAATTGTGGGGTGCTTCTTGCCTTGCCTTGTAGCATTTGGTTATCATTTGAATTCTATGTGGCTGGGCATGGCTTCACCTGCATAGCCTCCGTGTATGAGATTCCTCACAGTCAATTCTACATTTAAGGACTCAAGGATAAATTGCAGCTGTGCATCAAGGATGGAGAAGGCCGGCTGGCACACTGTCATCCA
Source organism: Lithobates pipiens (assembly GCF_037356315.1). Lineage (NCBI taxonomy): Eukaryota > Metazoa > Chordata > Amphibia > Anura > Ranidae > Lithobates > Lithobates pipiens. The sequence goes on from NW_027507764.1 coordinate 386,419,604, forward strand.
CTCTGCACTTACTGCAGCCCCATAAGAAAAGATCTATACCTCCATACAGACTTGAGACTGGGAAAAAACATTGAAAGAGCCTGTAAATTGCTCCTAGTTGACTGCAGGTGCAATGCTCTGCAGGCTTTAATGTTAAAAATAAAAACTAAATAAAAAAAAAGTAGTAAACACACATTAGATTTATGTTGCTGCACTTACAACATTTTTTCAGAAAGGTGGACTAATCTTTTAACACCCAGATGAAATCTTACACCTGGATTCTAGAACCTCCTTCCTGAATGGACAGAGCCCTAAACATCGGTATGACTTGGTACAGCACTCTAAAGCACTGGGAGGAACGCACTGCAGCTGAATGGCATCATGTGCAAGGGCCTTAAATCTGTAAACTTATAGTATGAAGTTCCATATGCCTCCATCCCCACTCCCCTGCAAATTGTTCAGTAGAATATCATACCGTAAATTGAGGCATACTTTGGCATACACTACTCATACTGGCTCTAGCTAGTAAGTGCTTTAGCATCCTAGGAGCTTTCTCCCTGCAGGTTTGCAAGGAAATGATCAATCAATATATTATATGGCAGACAGCAAATGTATGAGCAGTATTGCAAATACTGTCTCCCCCGTGATAATAAAGTCCTACCCAGTGGTGGGTAGGTTGGGCAACATATCTAAAATAATTTCTGGAGCATAAGTAGCTTTATGTTCTAAAACATTAGTTATCATTTAATATGACAGTACAGACCAAAGCTATTCAGCTCTGTACAGATATTCTGCACAGAGCACTGGAGAGCAATTGGAGCTTACAATTCATTTTTCTATGTACCAAACCTCAATGCTTTAAATATTGTCACACAACATAATCATGTATTATCACTGCTGCTAGTAAAGCTGGGTACACACTAATGCCTCGTACACACAATCAGACTTTCCGACAACAAAACCGTGGAATTTTGTTTGAAGGGTGTTGGCTCAAACTTATTTTGCATACACACGGTCACACAAATGTTGGGCAACAATTACGAACGTAGTGACGTACAAGACGTACTACGTGGTTTTTCAGCTCTTTAGCGCCATTTTGGGCTCCTTCTGCTAATTTCATGTTAGTAGAAGTTTGGTGAGTGTTGATTTATGCTTTTCAGTTCATTTCTGAATGGCTGTTTGTCAACCAGACATGTTGCGAAATCGGAGGAGATAACGTGTTATTTATTATTGGCCTTGGAGTTATTGCTTTGACATTATTTTTTTGTTTGAATAATGATTTGATTTGGTATATTTTCTATATTTTTGGATGCATAGAATGCACTTTTTGGTTAAGTTCTATTGGCAGATAGCATGTCTAATTTTATTTTTTTAATGCACAATAAAACAATTGTGGAGAATAATACTTCAAATGACAGTTTGAGAGTAGGCAGTTACATTTAAAAAATACAATGTAAATTAACAAGGGACACCAACACAGTTGTATCTTTGTTCTGAAAAACTAGGAGATAATGGTGTTGTGGTAAAATAAAAGAAATAAAGAAAACAAAATAATATTATTCTTGATATCAGTAGAAAAAAAAACCTTTGAAAATGTGTTTGCAATAACTCCATCAGTATCAACAGCAAAGCAGCTTCATTATTATCCCAGTAAAAAAGAAGAGAATTGTGCGCTGCATTTGGAGATTTGCCACGTCATGAATGTTAATTCTCCAGTACAAACGCTAGTTTACAAGACCGCCCGCTTCTGCTTCCGAGCATGCGTGTTTGTACTTGTGTACACATGATCTGAAAGTCTGACAACACACATTTGTTGGCGGAACATTTGAGAGCATGCTAGCCAACATGTGTTGGCAGAAAGTCGGCCAACAAATGTCCGATGGAGCATAAACATGACTTACTGCCAACAAGCTCACATCCATCATTTCCTGTCGGAAAATCCGATCGTGTGTACACGGCATAACAGTTTTTTTTCCTTGCAACCCAGCGGGACCAAGGTTAGTTCAGTGATTTCCCCACTAAGCTGTTGTGCTCTGACAGGGGGACGCCCCCCCCCTCCCGCCACAACACTACGATCAGAGCTCTCTGCCATTGGCTGAGACCGCTGCTCAGGAATCTGTCGGCTGCTGGTTTCCCAGCATGCACGTCCAACAGAAGCCAGCCGAGTAGCCCGCTTCTGTTGGTTAGACTGACATACACACGGGCCAAATGTCGGATTTTTTTTTTTTTTAACCGGCTGTTGTCTCCTGACATTTGGCTCGTGTGTACCTGGCTTAAGCAGACCAAGGCGCAAATCCACAATACAACAATTTACATTTTAATACAACTCTGAACTCTTAAGCTGGCTGTAGAATTTTGTTCAAGATGTTCTATGTTAAGATCAATTTGTTCAATTTTCTAGTCGTTCATGGCGTCAGATCGGCATTCATTTTTGACCACCATGATGGGAAAAATATCGAAAGAGCAGGGCGAAAATTTTTCCCAAGAAAAGTGAATGTGGTCTTTGTTCAGGAAATTACACTCATTCCAAAATCAAATTAAATTAAATCGAAAAGCAAATAAAATTCTAAAGTACTTTCGATGGATATTCGTAAAAGTTGAATCTAGAAAGAATTTTTCCTACGAATGTTTGTACAAATATTTGGGACAAACGCTTGTTTAAAAACCTACTAGTGCATAGCCATCTTTAATAACTGGCAAAATGTTCTATGGTCTAATGAGTTCCAGTCACAACTATCATGATGAATTCAATACCTTTTTTTTTTTAACAGAAATTTATTGAAAGATGGCTACAGCTCGGCTCTCCAGTTTTGGGAGGATGTCCATGGACGTCCTCCCACGTGCATGACTCCTTCTATGCAGCATATCGTTGCTGCCTCATCCATGCAGCTTTATTAGTGCACACTGGTATAGCCTTATCAGTGTCCATCAGTGCAGCCTCATCAGTGCATATCAGTGAAGAAGAAAAAGTACTTCTTTGCAAAATTTTATAACAGAAACTAAGAAAAGGTTTTTGTTTGCCTTTTCAAAATTTTCAGTCTTTTTTCATTTGTCCAAAAAAATTATACAAATTATACAAATTGTATTTGGGTACAATGTCACATAACCGCACAATTTTCAGTGCGACAGCACTGAAATCTGAAAATCATCCTGGGCAGGAAGGGGTGAAAGTGCCCAGTATTGAAGTGGTTAAAGTGAGCATCCACGAATTAACCTTGGACAACTAGATAAACTTTTAATCTCACCACACTAAAGTTAATTGCACATGTATTGCATGGTCAGATTGCAACATGTATGGTGACCCTCACACCAAAAAGATACAACAGGACCTTCATGAACACAGTGTTTGACAAATTACATCAGAGCATACATATGGTCCAACATGGCACTGAAGAGCATTTTCTATGTGGTGGATCCAATGATACTAATATCAACAATAATAATAATGGCAATATAATGGCATGCATAGATCTCACTATATGCAAATGCATAACGTCTTACTAGTGCGGGATTTGTGAGGTGTGTTCCTTTTGAAGCAAAATCTATGAAGGTCAGATTTAAGTGAGCAAACCTATTTATATGTACTGCTTAGCATCACCTTTTTGTAAGTCATATTTGTCAGGCAGAGTCTGTTGTGGGACCTGGTGCCACATTTTTTAACTAACGGTGGTTAGATGAGCCATTACCAATCATTATCTGTAACAGATCTTCCTTTATATGGCCATACATCGTTTGTTGGACATTAAGAAGCAGGGAAGTTTCCTCACTTTAGAGAATAACTCAATCAGTGTGAATTGTTTTATAACATAAAATGGTTGTTTAATCACATATTGCTTGTCATACATTTATTAGTTCTAATGATTAAACAATTTAATGGAATGGAACAATGCCCAGTCTATTGCTAATTGTACTTTTAAAAAACTGGCACAATAGCTATGCTTACTAGAGCAATCGTTAAAAAAAAAAAGCTTTGTGAAGTTACAGTAACATATATTTTTAATTGCATCAACGCAAAGATAAATCATCATGTCACAAATTAGGAATTTAAAGTGTAGCAACATGGACTATAATTGCCACGAACAGCTATTCCCTGCCCTGTCTTATGTTATCCCTCTAGCGCTCAGCGTTATCAGACTGACCTCATATTTGTGAGCCAACCAAAAGGATTGTAAGATTGGTAGTTCCAGCAGAAGGCTGTTCCCCTGCATGACTATGAATGCAGACTACATATCCCAGGGATTTTTGCTACCACCAGGGAGATTGCTGGGAAGAGCTATAAAAGAAACCAGAGACCCGCCTTGAGGTCTCTTCCTCTGAGGCCTTGTGTGTGAAGGACCTCTCCACGCATAGAGACTGAGACTGTGGCCTACCATGCAGTCCACAGCATTCCTACCAGACCGAGAAGGGATCCAGCGCTGTTTACTGGACTTCTGATCAGCACCGTCTCTACAGTGCAGCTACCCAGACTCATCACAACTGGATCTACAGCCAGAATGTCCATTCGGGAGTCGCTAGCTGTAAGGCATTGGATTGGCTTTGCCCTTGATTAAATCTTTGAAAACCTTTCCTTTGTTTGGGACACTGTGCACAGACAGCTTTACCTTGGGAACACTTCACTGCACCTTCATTTGAACATTATACATAATTCTCTTAAGCTACAGTCATCACAAGATATACTACCACTCAGTTTCTACACCCTATTGGATACAATAATATTCAATAATGAGCTCCGACTGCCGCTGAAGACCATCAGATCTGCAACAGGAAAATTCTGCCATTGTCAATCCTCTGTATGGTGTAAAAAGGCTGTTTTATCCTGTATGCCCCTCCTGCACTGTCCACTGTCTAACTGGGAAAGCCAGCTAACACAGCCAGGGTAGCTGACCTGCACATGCTCAGCTGTGTCTTTTATGCTGAAGAGAACATTTACTTGTTCTCAGAGCTAGCCAGGTTACATGATTTTGACATCACACATGTGGGCGTGTATACAGGCTGTAGTGGAAATCTCCTCTCTGTACACTCAGCACTGCAGAAACTGTGCAGTTTACCAAGTAAACTGTGGTATACAGATCATCCAAAAAGGTATATAGTGGCAGTATTTTAATGTAACAAGAAGATTTATAAGCTGTGGACACTGTGTGTGTGTGTGTGGGGGGGGGGGGGGTGCACAATATATACTTGTCCTTCTTATGCAATGGTTCTTTCAATCAGCTCCCATTGTTTCAACTTAGTTCACGTTCACCCTCTGATGGGTATTCCACACGTATCACCAAAAAACAAGATCGTGCCACCACCACCTTAAAGAATGGCCACTCACCAGACTTCACCACACAATAAGCCTTCGGTTCATTCAACGGATAACCAATCCTCAATTAACTCTCCCGTTAGCAATTCCTCATTTTCTGTTTGCTCATACAAAGGTAAATAAGACCAACATAGTGTAAAACCGTAACACCTTTAATTAAAAAACTCTTTTAAAACACATTGCACTCACATTTCAGTGTGTCTATTAGCCGACACCTTTCATATTACTGGGTTTAGTAACACTTTAAATGTAACCTGCTCTCTTTACTTTCTGTTGTACAAATTGCACCATCTTTAACTCCTGTCTTTTTTTTGCATGCTTCTAAAAAAATGTAACTGATATGTGAAAATTCAGAGGCCTACAGAGTATTTAGTCTGGTGGTCTTAAATAACATTAAGTAGGGAAAAAGTTGCGTGTTTCATGCCAAAAAACAAAAAAGCACAACCTGAGAGATCAAATGATAAAAACAGACAATCCAACCAATTAGTTTGTTAATACAGTACAACGGATGTGTATACATTGCTGATATTATCATTTGAAAGGTTTTCCTATTTTACTGCCAAATTTATCCACCCACTAAGATACATTTGATGGTCCAGCTGAAGTATGCTTTTAAAAAAAAACTGCATCTATGTTAAGAGTCCTGAACCCACTATTCGGCCAGTTCTGACTGTTTTTTTAAATTATAAAATAATGATTAAAGGCAATGTATTGCAGTTGTATACATATTTTCAATCTTTCCGTATTATAGACAGGACTAAAACATTTTTTGTCCTCATCAATAGAACTGGACTGAACTTACCATTTGTTCTGTGTACCAGCCAGGTTCAGCCTCTCCTGGGTGGAAGTCTCTTCTGTACAGTCTGTAAATGAGCTAGATGGAAAGAGCCCCATTCAATTTATGGCACAGGAAGTAATACAATGTGAAACAGTCTGATTATATTGAATATTGTTGTCTACAGAAGGCTTGGACACTGGCAAAAAAAAAAAAATATTAAGCCAGTCCCCCCTTTAGCCCCCACACACTAACTATCCTGCCTCAATTGTATGATCAAGTGGTATATAAGGCTAAAATCATAAATGGAGCCAGACCTGGGTCTCTTAATGGACTTGAAGTAAAAGATTTTACAAAATCTTATTTTCTTTATCATCCAGTGGCTAAGTGGTTCGCAATTAAGCCTAGTAGCACTAGGGTCATCGGTTTGAATCCCAACCCATGGAACTACCTGCCTGGAGTTTGCATGTTCTCCCTGTGCCTGCATGGATTTCTCTGGGTACACCGGTTTCCTCCCACGTTCCAAAGTCAGGCTGGTAGGTTAATTGGCTCCTGTCTAAATTAGTGTATGTATAAATGTGAGTTAGGGACCTTAGATTGTAAGCTACTTGAGGGCAGGGACTGATGTGAATGTACAATATACTGTGAGTATAGAAAAGAATCACCCCCTTTAAAATAATCAATTTGTTACTTTGCAGAATGAAATGAAGACAGGTACAGTTTTTGTTTTATCCAGCTCTATTTACTGTTAAACCTGTATTTACTTATAACATACAAGTGAAGGATATAACACCAACATGTCAGAAAAATATATATTAAAAAAATCAAAAACAAAATCACTTTCAAGCAAGAAAAGAAGTACACTCAAGCGTTGGAACTTCATACTTCAATATGATCATCTATTGAGAAGATATTGAAAGTCATATTGTGGTTCTAGGAGAAACAGTGGTCACAAATGTTTCCAGAAACAAAGATCTACAGGGCCCAAGTGATGTCCAGTAATTTAGACCAAAAAGTCCTCAGAAACTGTCTGTTCTGAGGAACCAGACTCAAGGCCCAGATAAGAGGATAGTCAGAGAGGTCCTTTCAGGAAACATCCCACCCCCACCAGAGACTGGTAACTAGCTTAATAACTTGACCCAAGGCTACAAGCACAAGACCCCTGGTAAATCATATCAAGAAAAGTCTAGTGCTACTCCTAGTGGATCCATTGGATTAGTTTGGGTCCTTCTGTCCTGTCCAGTGATGATCTGTCCTGTGCCTGGACCCAAGTAACACTGATACACCTATAACAGTTGAAATGGGAAAAAGCCCTGAAAATGAATTTTGGGTGGTAGTCAAATAGCAGATGATAGCAAATGATAAATGATATCAGACAACAAAATAATAGATAAAAGACTTTGATGGAGAGCAACCTATTTGCTAGTCTCCCTGACTAATCACTGGCCAGTGGAGAATATTTACTACTCAGTTTTGCCGCTGTAGGGTAAAGTCAGTCGAAAGGCTGCTCACGGGCTTTTGGACTCATTCTCAAGCCTATGTATGTTCAATCAATTGCATAAGATGAATTAAACGTCAAAAAGTACTGGAAAAATAATTTTAATATTTTAATAAATTTATTTTATTGTAGGAATAGTTGTAAAGATCAATACATTGAAATCCGAAGTGCAAATATATATTTTTTTTACTTATTCTGACAGATTTATAAGGCTAAAAAAAAGCTGAAAATAATTTAAAAAAATCCATAATAAAATTGACTTTTAAAGTCAACCTGTCACTAGCTTGATAAATGAAACTGACCTTTTGAAGGCAAGACTAAGCACTACCAGGTTTTGATCTGTACATTTAATTTTCCAAATCATTAGTGATGCTCCCAAAACCTGGGGCTTGAGAAAAATCTAAACTTTTACAAATGTTGATGCTGAATCATACCCCCACTGCATCCTACAATGCAATGCAAGACCTCAGCAGAGAGTCCTTCATGGGCTGTGGACTGTATAATAACAAATCAGTGAGGCCCTAGTCAACCTTGTGTTGTAGCAGGCCATCTACTAGAGTGTGTGGCAACTGTATCACGTTTGGCCTGCCTACATACAGGTGACCAAATCACATCACTGCTGTTTCCATCATATGGTATCCCAGGGGGTCTGTGTCTCCAATGTGTTCCCCCAGTAGGAAAACATGGTAGAATTTGGTTCTCTACATGATGTTGTCTCTTCTCTGCCTTTCTTTCCAAGAGCCCTGACTCTTCTCAATGGGTCCTTTTATCTCCTCCTAAGGGTAAGAGACATAAAGGTTACCCATGGATGGGACTACCCATAAAAAGAACCTCATATAATTGCAGAAGGGTATAATCAGGGAGCAGAATGACATTCCATATCCTGCAGAAACTACAACAAACATCCTCACAGATGTATAAACTAGGGTCCTAACACCCTGGTACAAGTTGTTGCGAATTTATGAATGAATCTGCTTCAATGGAAATATAATACATCTGCCTCAAATTTTCCTTGCTGCTCCTGTTTAGCTTTTCCTAGATGTACTACACCTATGTTGGCTATGCTGAAATCAGACAAGACTGCAGCCTGTTTAGACTCAGGTTTGCGTTACAACATAATATTTTTTTTGCTGAATTAACATTTCTCTTGGCCTTGAAATAGTGTTTTAATTATTCCTTTAATTTTATTGTGCATTCTGGAATTAGGAAATGATCAGATGTAGAAAAAAATACAATCTGCATATTAATTAGTATGGGATTGTAATATTGATGGTATTCATTTAATTTTTGTATATGTTTTGCTATGCATATATTAAACTCAGTTATGCCTTTTTTGTCTTGCTTTTCAAAAACAGCACCTAGAGACTGGAATATTATATACAGTAGATTGATGGCACCCAAGATAAGGTTTTAATGAGACCTTGTTATCAGGGTTGCCAACTGCCAATAAATTTACTGACAGTTTGTAAAAAATCTGTGATTTTTTTACAATTGCCAGTAAATATCAGGGACTGATAATGTCATGTAGTTTTGACCTTTTAAGTGTAAGGCTCGGTTCACACAGGGGGCGATACGACTTGCCGCGCCGCGACCTGCCGCGACCTCAGCGGCGACTTGCAAACGACTTCTGTATAGAAGTCAATGCAAGTCGCCCAAGGTCGCCCAAAAGTAGTACAGGAACCTTTTTTCTAAGTCGGAGCGACTCGAGTCGCTCCTCTTAGAACGGTTCCGTAGTACAGAACGGGGACGACTTGTCAGGTCGCGGCGCGGCAAGTCGTGTCGCCCCCTGTGTGAACCGAGCCTTAATCAAGCAAATTACTTTGTTATAGGTATTGTCAGTGTTTGCAACTCATGTTTATGCTGTTCAAATATTCACTGTGTTAGTTTTCAATAGGAGTTCTGTAATTTCTCAGGTTGCCAGTAAAAAATGTGCTCCACCAGTAAATTTTCCATGTTTTGTCAGTAAAAAATGCTGCGGTAGGTTGGCAACCCTGCTTGTTATCAAGGGTTCTTGTAAGGGCACAGATGTACATACAACCTGCAGCCAAAATTGTTTATTAGAAGAAAACTGTACATAATGATCCATAATTTTAAATGTAGTTAACCCTGAATAATAACATTAATCCAGTTACCTGTATGTTTCTATGTCTTAACAATCATTTATGTTGTATATTAACTGTTGGATGTACTCATGTAATAGACTTTTCAGCCTGTAGTTATTTCAATAATACCACCTCTCTTGTAGGAGATTAAGTATACCCTTTTCCTCCATACAGGGCCGGGATAAGAGGTGGGCAGGAGGAACGGCTGCCCTGGGCGCAGCGGTTAAGTGTATGGATGGGGCCCGGGGCCCCAGTGAGCTTATTCTGATCCTATTTTAGCATCCCCTAAGATCACACATAATGAGAGGGGGCACAGTTTGGCTTGTTTGCCCTGGGCACTGGATGACCTTTTCTCGGCTCTACGTTGCTGTGTTCTGCAAAAGGAAGTGTCTTTGATGTCCGTGACACCTATGAGATACTAGAACTCATTTTCAATTCTCTTCCAAGGCTCGCAGGCAAAATAATTAGCATGGTCTGTCAACATTCCATGTAATCTTCCTAAAACTGGCCCATGCAAATAAAATAAAACTTACATACTGTATATGATGCAGTCTTTCAATAGCAATAACACAGCAGCCTTTGTTTTTCTGAGTTCCTGATGTAACATTGTTCTATTAACTGATGATCCTGCCAGTAGATCCCTTGTACCACAATTTCTTTAAGTGGAACTAATATCAATATACTTACCCCCTCTCTAATGTCTGAAGTCCGCGAGGTGCCCCTCACTGGCACCAGCATCTTCTGCTTTAGTGCTGGTGCTCTGAAAAGCAAACCACTACGGACTGAGCAGATTCTTTATCTGGTATTGGAGGAATCAACCTGTATTAGCATGACGTATAGCACACAGATGTTCATATGATGCTAGTTCTGCTGCAAAGCACAATTGTTTACTGGTCTTTTTATTGTATCCAGCATATAGACAACTGTTTAAAAAAAATGACATGTATAGTATGATAAAATATCTATTTCAATGAATCCAGCCTATGCATCCTATTCTGCTGGGTTACTCAATCGTCCTACACCACACTGCTGTGTCTGTTGTGTCTCATTATCGTGAGCTTGTGGAGGTAACTAATTCTGGGAAGGGAAACAAAAAGTCTGCGGCAGATTTAGCCCCTGGGGGATTATCGAGTAAACCCCTGATGCCCAACCTGCTGCCTAAGGGCCGCATATGGCAATTTGGTATATAATGTGTGGTCTTGGACCTCAGAAGTCTGTAATGGGGACATTGATTAGGGTATTAGTATTGACCTCCACTAGCCTCATGTAACACATTCCCAGTTTCGTATTGTCTTCTGCAGCATATCCCCAGCCAAAAATGTAGCATGTCTGTTCTCTGACCCTCATCTCTTCTATTAGGTCTGCAGTTTCTGACAGCACTCTCAAGCATTATACATTGAGCATTATGTGCAGTCCTTTGGGGATGTCGGGGGCTACAGTCATTAGTTGACAACTACTGATCTAACCGGACATATCCACCAGTCTAGTGCATATGAAACAGTGACATCTGTGCATGTGTACTGAAATATGTTGTCTTTATAATCTATATTGCTCAAAATTTTCCAACTGTCTCTTAGATTTAATTTAGACAAAGCATGGATTAGGTCACTCAGAGTACTATAACATCTATAGAAGGGGTTCCCAACCCCCAGGCCATGGACTGGTGCTGGTTTGTGGTCTGCTGGGGGCCAGGCTCTGGAGGGGGAGGGTTAGTGTTGAGCAGAGTGAGCCAGCATAACCTGCACTGCCACACTCTGACCACCAGAGAGCACCTGCATCCCTTCTCCTAGCACTACAAAGCAGTCACAAAGAAGAAGGGGAGGGAGGAGAGCCGGGCCAGGAGCACTGGTAAGACCCAGGCTACACCCACCCAGGTGACAGGCTGCATCCACACCCTGCACCCCCACTGGCGTAGAGGAGTTGAGCTCCTGCACAGATGGTCCCTGGAGCTGTGGAGGTGGGGAGGGCTGATCTATAGTATCTCCTTAATGTTCATTAGAGCTGCACGATTAATCATTAATAAATTGTGATCAACCTCCTATCATGATCTTAATCTGGCATTTCCACAATTCAGTACAGAGCGGTTCTCTGCTCACAGGTGACAGCTGTCAAAAAACAAAACAAATAAAAACCCGGCAATGCTTGCACAGTGCTGAGATAAAAGGAAACATTGTATCATTTGGTTCTTTTAGATCAAAGGGATTAACTTTGGTCTGCAAATGAGAGCAGTTTAACCACTTAAAGCAGACATTCAGTTATTTTTTCAACTTTCCATCTATTAAATCTTCTGTCCTTGTTGGTTTAACTTTGGATAGTAAAACATTTTTCTTCTGCCAGTAAATACCTTATACAGCCCACTTCCTGTTTCTTGTCTGGTCATTAGCTTATGCTTATGATATCATGCACAGCTCTCTCTCACTCTCATGAGAGTTTTCCAGGAAGGGAAGGGGGATAAGTCATATGAGGGCCAATGAAAGCTGCAGAGCTGCAGAGCTGGGGGTGTGCCTCTGTGTGTCTGTGTAAATCGAGGAAGTGAACAGGCAGTAGCTTCAGCTGCCCACAGTTAAAATGGCTCCAGATTTAGTGGAAGGAGATTTCTGCAGCATATTTGGAAGAATCACAGTATATATAAAATAATATGGAAAGTGGTTGGAGGGAAGCCCCAGAATGGCAAACATGTTTTCATTACAAATTATGTGAGCAGACTGCAATTCCTCTTTAAAGATTAAGCCCTTTTCTGACATTTGTTGCTTACAAGTTAAAATCATTTTTTTTGCTAGAAAATGGCTTAGAACTCCCAAACATTATATATACATATATATATATATATATATATATATATATATATATATATATGTGTGTGTATATATATATATATATATATATATATATATATATATATATATATATATATATATTTATTTATTTAGCAGAGACCCTAAAGAATAAAATGATGGTCATTGCAATAATTTATTCCACACTGTATTTACGCGGCAGTCTGTCAAAAGCAATTTTTTGGGAAAAAACATACTTCAATGAATTAAAAAAAAACGAAACAGTAAAGTTAGCTCAATTTCTTTGTATAATGTGAGAGATTATGTTACGCTGAGAATCGTGATCATTATCCTAAGCAAAAAAATCATGATTCTCATTTTATCCAGAATCATGCAGCTCTAATGTGCATCTATGTGTTATCACATTCACTGACATGAGCAGAATATACTGTATATGGCATGTGTGTTGTTGAGGTGACTATTCTCATGTGGTAGACATGTTTTCAAGTGAGTTGTGCTGGTCCAAACTGTATTTTTAGGGTATGTAGCCCGTTTTATTTATTTTTTTATTTGGGAGCCACGTCGCACGACTGCGCAATTGTCAGTTAAAGAGACGCAGTGCCGAATCGCAAAAAGTGCTCTGGTCTTTGGCCAGCCAAATGGTCTGGGGCTTAAGTGGTTAAACATAAGCATGCTGACAGAGAAAAAGATGTAGCTAGCTTGTTTTTATAGTAATAAAAAAAAAACATTCCTGAAAACCTTGGCATTACCTTTTGGATCACAGAACCCATGTAACCATGAGTTAGAGGTCAAGACAGAGTATTATAAGAGAGACTGGCTGTATCTGTGCATGATACTCCCATGGAACAAGATGGATATAGCAGGCCAAATACAGTTCTTACTGTATAAATGTCCCTTCGGGGAATACTAAGGAAAGTTGTAGTCTTCCAACTAACATTCTTCTCTCATCCTCCAGCTTATTGGAATAAATGAAATCATCACCAGCCTCATCCAACCGATACCTGTCACAGTTTTCAAACATTAGTGGACCATGTATGCTGTTGGGCTAAAATCAAAAGAACCCCCAAAATGAGCCGTGCTATTTTTCATACTTTGTGTATTCTTCATTATTTCATTAAATGCATGTTTACTGTGAATTAAACATTTTCTAACCTTCTTGAAACAGCTTTTTGGAATCTATTGCGCATTTCTCCGGCCAGTAAGACTGCGGTGTTTCCAGATTTCTGCTATATGCTTTAGGGACTGAAAATAAAGAAGTTTGCAGAATAAGCAGGCCAACATGTTCGAAGATAATTAAGAACAACATCTGCTTACTGAAGATGTCCTTCTGAGGTCAATGGAGGGCTTTCTTTGTTTTCTGTCTAGTTAACACATGAACATACGGAAAGTGCTATTTATTTCATCATTCTGTCTAAAAATGTGGACATAATTTAGATACTGAAGTTACACATAATGAAAAAATTCCCTCTGCAGTGCAAGTCAATGAATCATATACCATTTGGGAAGGAGTTGCTGTTTGCTGCATATATCGCTCAGATATTTTCAGTTTATTTGTAAAATGGCCTCATACATAGGTGTGAACAGCCTATTGCATTAGGGTGTACACCCCAAATCTCTAACACACTTGTCTTTCTCTGCAGCCTCAGCTGCACGGGACAGTGAATGAATGGGAAGTGCTCTGTGCTGAGCGGCTTCCTGTTCATTCACAAACTGATTTATAGTAAGTAAGTATGATCACTGTGTTCATTTAGAAAAGGAAGGTATTGGTAAATGACATATTTACTAGCCCCTTCCCACACTCTTCTTCCTGAAACATCCCCCACAGCAGCTGTGGGGGAGAGGAGAGGAGGGAAGCCAACAGCACTGCAGGGCGGGTGGCAAACATGGGTAAGCCCAGGAAGTAGGGGGAATAGGCACCGCACATAGTAATTAGGGTGTGCCCAGGCACACCTGGCACACCCCCTGTGCACGCCTATGGCCTCATATTATCAACTTTTGCTTGTGCATTTTAAACCCTTAGCCCTTGTACACAAGGTCGGAAATTCCGACCACAAAATCTGTCAGATTTTTTCAGATGGATTTTTTCCGAAACTGGTGTTGCATACACATGGTCAGACAAAGTTGTTGGAAAATCCGATTGTTTGTAACGTGATGACGTTCATTCGTTATGACAGGACTACGTTGCGGCTAGTAACCAATAGCTTTGGTCTCGTAATTTGATCTGAGCATGCGTGGCACTTTGTCCGAACGGAATTCTCTACAAACAATTGCAAAAAGTCCGATCGGATTTTGTTGTCGGAAAATTTGAGATCCTGCTTTCAAAAGTCCGATAGAGCCCACACATGGTCGGATTTTCCGACAATATAATCCGATCAGACCATTTCCGTCGGAATTTTCGACCGTGTGTACAAGGGCTAACTCTAGTCAAAATCTATTATTTTAGTAGAGAAGGGTTAAAGTCTCCGTCAGTTTTTTTTTTTTTTAAATAGCTGCGTGGGTCCTCACTGGGGGTTTCCTCATTTCCTGTTAGAACAGAAAGTCATAAGAATTCTCTGCAACGGGGTTGCAGGGAAAAACACAATTTTAGTGGGTTTGAGAAGATTTAGAACTTAGGACAATTCTTTTATTGCTGTTTGTACCTTCCATTCCCTTTGATAACTGCTCTTTGGGTATCAAAGGATCAGGAACAGGAACTGAGAGGAAACCTCCCCAATGTGCTCACAGACAAATAAAAACCTGCCAGAAATTTGAAATCTTCCCTACTATTTAATAAAGTAAAACATTGGGCTGAAGTTGGGTTTAACTGGAAAATTCCATCTTAAATTTAGATGCCAGTTTTTTTTTTACATCCTGTTACGCTGAAAAAGAATGTGGGGGTACTAAGTGCTTCGTGCAAGACAGAAGATGGGTTGCCTATCCGGAGGCACCCACTTAGAGCGGAACTAAATCCATCAATTTATCTGTTTGACAAACCAGTTGCATTCAAGGCATGCTATAAATGATAACTGTCACAGTTGCTGGTGCTCTCAACCCGACTCTAAAGCCATCGAATGGTCGGTGTAATAAATAATCCCATGTGCAGGACCATGACAACTACTGATTAAACTGAGGCTAAAATGGCAGCGTCCTTGGCTGTAAGGGATAAGAGGGATTAGCTCCGCTTATTGCAGAGTTGTATTTTTTTAGTAGAGGGACTCCACCTAAAAAAAAAATATTAAAAGCCAGCAGCTACAAATACTGCAGTTGCTGACTTTTAATACCTGTCCCAGGGTCCAGCAATGTCGGCAGCCGAAGCTGAGCAATCGCTCGGCTCTCTGCTGCTGCCGCCATCATTCTCATTAAGGGAATCAGGAAGTGAAGCGTTGCGGCTTCACTTCCCGGTTCCCTAGTGCGCATGCACAAGTCACGCTGCGTGACGCAAGTGGTCCCCGCTATCTCCTGGGACCTGTGTGTTTCCCTGGAGACAGCGGGGGGCTGCAGGAAGGGGTGTGGCTCCCACAGGAGACTATCCCCGGAAGTGGGCGCAGATACCTGTATTATACAGGTATCTGCACCCCCTCCCCCCTGAAAGGTGCCAATTGTGGCACCGGAGGGGGGGAGGAATCAAATGAGCGGAAGTTCCACTTTTCGGTGGAACTCCGCTTTACGGTCTCCATACATTTCTACTAATGAAATCTCCCAGACATGCTTTGTGACTTTCCCATTGGGTAGGTGTAAGCAGTAGGACTTTTTCAGGAGAATTGTGAGCCTTTCAGTGTCCTCTTACTGCTAGAACCAACAGATCATCCTCAGGGCAGAGCTAGAATATAATCATTGTACTGGCTCTGCTGTGAAAATGATAAGAAAAAAAAAAAATAGGTTTTTGAGGTTAACTAAGAATAGCTGTAATTGTTGCTGGCAGCAGCTGTTATTTTAAATGAATATGTCAGCTAATATAGAACATTAAAAAGTTAAAGTCATGTCTAAAGCCCCATACATGCTATCAGGTTTTCTGATGATTTTTTCCTTCAGATTTCCCAAAACCATGTAGTGCAAGGGCCTGCTTGATTGCATACACATTGAAATGTATAAGGTTTGACCTCATATTATATGGTTTTGGTAAAACTGAAGGAAAAAATCAGCAGAAAATCTGAAGTGTGTATGGGGCTAGACAAGACAAGTTGCCTGCTAATACCCATCATTTGTGCCACTCCAAATTGAGTCTCTCCTTTTTTTTTTTTTTTTTAGGACCTGACATCCCTAATTACTAGGCTAACTTCCACCAATGGACATTCCTCTGTCCAGTAAAAGCATCCTGCTCCCTTCTGACAGGAAGGCCTAATTGGTCCCAATGTGGAAAACTAATGTGCAGTTTAGGTAGATAAGATCGTACCACTTTAAATGAAGAGAAAATGACAAAATATAGGGTGAGAAATGCTGCTATACAAATACAAAATATAAGGAATCTTTCCCATATTAGGGTAGAGGTATGCAATCCTTGGGCCAACTGTATCTCCGGACCTGCTTCTGTTTATAGATACAGCTTAGTATTATAGAGCCATTTATTACAGATATCATTCAGCTGTTTCATATTTGTTGGCCATCTTCAGCAAAAACCATGGCTTCTAGAGAGCAGGGCTTGGGGACTTTGACATACATGGTCTTGCTATTTTATATTTACATTTATACTTTTTCTTTATAATTTTATATTTATATTGACACATCTTTATAGAATCTCTTTATGCGCTTCTCCCATCCTTTGGAACTCCCTACCCCAATCTGTCCGACTGTCCCCTAATCTATCCATCTTTAGACGATCCCTGAAAACCCTTCTCTTCAAAGAAGCCTATTCTGCTTCTAACTAACACTGTTTTACTTCCTCCATCAGCTCATCCCCCCCACAGCTATTACCTTTTGTATCAATTGCCCCTTCCTTTTTAGCTTGTAAGCTCTAACGAGCAGGGCCCTCTGATTCCTCTTGTACCAAATTGTAATGTAACTGTAATGTCTGCCCTCATGTTGTAAAGCACTGAGCAAACTGTTGGCGCTATATAAAATCTGTATAATAATAATAATAATAAATAATTTGTAGGACGAATGTCACAAGTATTTGCTCAGGCTCCACAAACTTCTCACGAAGACCCCTTTCACCTCCCAGATAAATAACCAATGATACGAATGGGAACCTTCTGATGTAATTAAACACCTACTTCCCTTTAAAACACATCACTTCCTGTTTTTGCCAAATTGTAATAAACTTTAATAACAACAATTTATAAAACATAAAATATTAAAATTTCATCTGAATAATTAATAAGACCAGTTAGTGAAGAAATGGTAGCCACATAAATTTTTATAAAATAAAAAAATGTTTTAAAATAAAAACAAATAAATAACAACTACCAATTGGATAAAAAACTATTTAAATCATGTCCAATATTGAGGCCATGTGGACTTAAAGTGCCCACCTTGTGTATCCACAGGGTTTCGTTCTGTGAAATGGCTTTCTTAAAGGGGTTGTAAAGGTGAATGTTTTTTTCACCTTAATGCATTCTATGCATTAAGGTGAAAAAACATCTCACAGTACCTGCGCCCCCAGTCCCCCCGTTTTACTTACCTCACCCCTCGAAAGTCCCGCACTCGCCCCCGGCTTCCTCTTCAGCCTGGCCGCTGATTGGCTGGAGTGGATGGATTGAAGGCAGCGCAGCCATTGGTTTGGCATTTTTTGGCATTGGGTCATAAACATTCCTGCCAAACCCAAAGGGCCTGGTATGGCTCATGGGGGAACCCCACACATTTTAATTTGGGGGGGGGGGGTTAAATGTTCAGGCTGCTTGGCTTACATTCTACTGTCAGCAGGGAATCCCCAGCTGACATCAGGGGTAAGTCACTGGTTGTTAGGATGCCGACTGGTGCCTGGGGGGGCACTGGAGGGGCTAAGATAAATCCAAATCAATATTTGGTGTGACCACCCTTTCCTTCAAAATAGCATCAATTCTTCTAGGTACAGTTGCACATAGTTTTGAAGGAACTCGACAGGTAGGTTGTTCCAAACATCTTGGAGAAGCACCCACAGATCTTCTGTGGATGTAGTTTGCCTCAAATCCTTCTGTCTGTTCATGTAATCTTATGCCGTGTACACACGACCGGACTTTTCAACATCAAAGGTCCGACGGAACGATTCCGGCAGACCATTCGATCGTGTGTGGGCTGTAGCGGACTTTTGATTTGCAAAAGTCTGACAAACTTTAGAAATTGAACATGTTTCAAATTTTTCCGCCGGACCCAGTTCCTACCGAGAAATCCGCTCGTGTGTATGCTAGTCGGACGGACAAAAACCGACGCGAGGACAGCTATTGGCTACTGGCTATGAACTTCCTTATTCTAGTCTGGTCGTACGTCATCACGTTCGAATCCGTCGGACTTTGGTGTGATTGTGTGTGGCCAAGTCCCTTCATTTCGGAAAGTCCATCAGAACTCCGTCAGAACTCCGTCGAAAGTCTGTCGGACCTAGTCCCTCGAAAAGTCCGGTCGTGTGTACGCGGCATTAGACAGACTCAATGATGTTGAGATCAGGGCTCTGTGGGGGGCCAGACCAAAATTTCCAGGCCTCCTTGTTCGTGTTTATGCAGAGGATAGTTCTTAATGACATTGGCTGTATGTTTGGGGCCATTGTCCTGCTGCAGAATAAATTTGGGGCAAATCACATGTAGTAGAAGAGTTTGGCTGTTCCTCACCCAGTTTTAAGCCTCCTACACAGCTGTTTCTGTTTCAGTTAATGACTGTGCTTCAACCTACATGTGAAATTTCTGACCATTAGCACCTGCTTGGTATAATTGGTTAATCATACCCGGACTGTTAGCCCTGGTTCACAATGGTGCGGCTTTGAAAATGCGCTACTTCTGCACGATTTCAAAGCCGAACATGAGTGCAATTAGCACTGCCAATTTCATTGCGGTTTGTGACTTCATTTAACAGAAGTCACACCGTTGTGAATGGGGGCTAATCCTACAAAATCCCTGACTCTGTGCAAGTATGCAAAGTGTGCAAGTGTAAGAATTGATGCTGGTTTAAAGCTAAAGGGTAGTCACACCAAATATTGGTTTGATTTAGATTCTTCCTCACTTTGCATTTTGTAAATTGATAAAAATAAACAATTCAAATATAATTTATTAAAAGCATTCTTACTTTACAACATTTCTTCACACCTGTCACGCAAGCACAGGGAGAACATGCAAACTCCATGCATGTACTGCCATAGTTGAGATTCAAACTGATGGCCCCAGTGCTGCTAGGCGGAAGTGCTGCCAATGTGGAGTAAAAAACTTGTACACACAAAATCTTTCTGATGCAGTGCACCACAACACAAGCTAGTGGTTCTCCAAAGTATGTATGCCAGCTGCCTTGCCTTAATGCATTAGGGAGCGATAAAACGACCAGTCATTCAAAGTAAGTTGCTACGTGAAAGTGTGCAGCATCAAATAAATGGCCCAGGCAGCAGAACCCTGTCTCTACCAGTTCCTTTGGACCTGAAAAGACCCTGAAAACTTAAGCTGGTCATGGACAAATCAAAATGTGGTTACTTTAGTAGGGGCTGGTTGAATTATGATCGCAGTGTGACAGAAATTGATCATTAGACAAGTTGTAAATCTTTTGTCAATCAGTGGCTGATAGGTACGGTGCCTCAAGGTGGAAGGGGCGGGGAATGGCCAGATTCCTCCATTCACTCAAATGCCACGTACACACGATCGGAATTCTCGTTGGAAAAAGCTCTGATGGTTTTCCTGTCAGAATTCCAACGGAATGTCGCTCAAACTATCTTGCCTACACACGGTCACACCAAATTCCGATGGTCAACACGACAGTCAACATGACATACAATACGTTCGATGGCACTATAAAAGGGAAGTTTAATGCTTCCGAGCATGCGTCGAATTGTTTCCGAGCATGCGTCAAATTGTTTCCAAATATGCGTCGGAATTTTGCGTGCCGGAATTGCATACACACAATCGAAAAATCCGATAGAAAGGTTTTCCGTCAGAAAAATTAAGAACAGGCTCTCAATCTAAAGACCGTCGGAAATGCCGACAGAAAAAGACAGATGGGCATACACACGGTCGAAAAATCAGATGAAAAGCTTCCATCAGAAATTACGACCGTGTGTACACGGCAATAGAGGTGGATAGAGGAATCTGGCCTTTTTTTTTGTTTGTTTAGCTTACTGGCTGAAAGAAAAATAAATGTATCTCCTATTGATAGCTTTAGGCTCTGACAGTATACAAGCCCTTGACTTCTCTCGAAAGTCAAGATTAAGCACCACCCCTCTTAAAACTAAGGCCTGCCTCTTGTCATTCAACTGTGAAAGGCCACAACCTTTGTGACTCTGTGGCATATGAAGGTAGAATGACAGTGTTAGGACTCAACAAAAGGGAGGCGGGATTATATTTTGACTTGAGGAGACAATGAAGCCCTATATACCGACCTGGGCTAAGATCGAAGGTACTCCAAGGTACAAACGAGCTGACAGTAATTTCAGTTTATACACTTTGGAAAGGTTTATTCGACTGTTTTATTAAAGCGGTAGTAAACTGCACCAATTTTTTTTTTTAAAACCCTGCAAGGTAAAAGCATAAATACTTACCTTAGAACGAAGTCCTCCAGCACCACGCTGACAGTAGCTTCCATCTTCACCCAGTCTTCCATCCAGATTTGCGTCCTCCAGCTGTCTGATTGGCTATGCCGCAATGACGTCACTTCCACGCCATGGCCTGCTGCATGGAGCTCTGAGGGGATGGCACAGGTTTAAGATATATTCCCTGTACCTACAGGAAAGCCTTATTATAGGCCTAACTGTACTGTAGGTACAAGTGCCAAAAAAGGGGTTTTCTTCCATTTTAAAAGGTTAAAAGGACATAAAATAATGTTCTACAGAAAAGATGGCTTACTGAGTAACTGGAAAACATGGATTACTGCTCATTACACTTCATCTGTGCTTCATTACTACAGGGGAACTGTGCTTGGATTTTTTAGGATAAACATGATGATCTAATGGCTTGCATGAAGATGAAAGCTAAGTGCTTCTTATAGTGCTCCCAAGTATATATTCCGACTCTTTATGCAGCCTCTTCAGAAATGCCATCTGGTGCTAGCGCTCATTTCTTTATGTACCTTTTTATTATAAGAAATGGATTTTTAATGTTTACATTACATTAAACCTTGGCTTTCTTTAGTAATTTCATAGTGCAATAGTATTTTGGCTGTCTATGGAATATACACATTTGCATATAGAGTTTGTGTATATAACATTATCACATAATTACACATAATGTAAAATCTTTGTGTGCTTATTCTGCTATAAAAAGTAATAAAAAGATGGTCGTTTTGGAATGGAAATACTCTTTGTGGCCATTATGTATTCATTTCAGTAATTTAAAGTGATTGTAAAGGTTTTTTTTTTAAATACCAAATATGTCATACTTACCTGCTCTGTGCAATGGTTTAGCACAGAGTAGCCCCCAGCCTTCTCTTCTGGGGTCCCCCACTGGCACTCATGGCTTCTCCCTCTTCTGAGTGCCCCTATAGCAAGTCACTTGCATTCATGCAGGTGCGATCCACATCTGGGCTCTGTGTGTGTTCACTAACACACACACACACACACACACACACACACACACACACACACACACACACACACACACACACACATACACAGTGTGGTTCGACACCCCCTCCCCCCAACCTCTTCTGACAGGCTTTGATTGACAGCAGCAGGAGCCAGTGGCTCCTGCTGCTGTCTCTAGATCTAGATGAGGTGAGAGAGAGAGATTAGAGAGCACCCCTCTCTGGCACAATGATGGATTGAGATTGGGCTCAGGTAAGTGTTTAGGGGGGCTGAACAGGGGTGTTTTTTACCTTAATGCAGAAAATGCATTAAGGTAAAGAAACTTCTGCCTTTACAACCACTAATTATTTAAAGAGAACTTGTATTATATTTCCATTGATTGCAGTTTCAAAGTTATGATTATAGTATTTACATTTTTGTGACTTTCACATTTTTACATGTATGGGTCTTCCAAATCTTTGTTAAAGTATTATAAAATAAAAAATAGACTAGCCACTAGAGGGAGCAAACACTCAAATTGGAGTTATTCCAAGCTTTCAACTCCACAAGGAGGGAATAGTTTTCAACCCCTTTGGCCAACCTAAAAGTTGCATTGTCAGACGCAGCAACAAAGTGAAAGCCCTGTCTGCACTACAAAGCAGGATGTAAAACCTATTTGTCTAATGAGCAGTTATGGCTGCCCTGGGTCCACATATTATTACAAATGTTATCTAGAATGAAGGTTTTTAAAATGTTAACATAAATGCTGAAAAGATTACTAACATTACTAGATAATCTAGTTCAGATGAAGAAAACATTAGAAAGACTATGTTGTTCTTATTAAACAATACAATTTAAATTCACCGACACATTTGCTAGTGATGGATTTATTGCATATTTGCTTTAACTTTTGTTGGCATATACGAGTAACATATACTGGCTACATTTGCAATACTTATAATGTAGCAAACAATCACCTGGTAAACAGCTTGCAAATGTCACATATACACAGTGGTGTAGCGTGCGTGGGGCCGCAGGGGCAGTTGTCCCAGACACAAAGTTCTTAGGGGCGCCATACCTTCCAACCATCCTGGATTCTTCAGAATCCTCTCAGTTCTACCAAGGCACCTGGCAGAGGAGTGCATGGCAGAGCCAAACAAACGGGACTGCAGCAATGTGATTACAGTGTATTGGTGGGGGGGCTCACTTCTTACAGCAGTCCAGGAGGATCCCGCTGTATGACTTCTCCCCGAAGCTCAGGGTCACCACCAGTCTGTCATTCACCATCTGCTCCACTAGGATCGACACCAGGGAGCCGACCCGCAGTTCCTGCCCAGACTCGGCCTCCATGCTCGTTCCGGCTTCCGGATGCCAGCTCCAGTACTCCCCGGCCACAGGCCTTCACCAGGAACAGGAAGTGTGTCCAGAATGAGACATGATTGGCAAAGGAGTCCTAATGCCCCTTACACACGGTCGGATTTTCCGACAGAAAAAAGTGCGATCGGATTGTGTTGTCGGAAATTCCGATCGTGTGTGGGCTCCATTGGACTTTTTCCGTCAAAATTTCTAACACACAAAGTTTGAGAGCTTGATCTAAAATTTTCCGACAACAAAATCTGATGGAGGAGCTCCGGCGTGTTCGCATACTCCACGTGCAGAGCCTACCAGGAAGTCGGCGCAGCGCTGCGCTAATCACAGGCAGTGAGACATTGCCCCGATGCACGGCTGTAGAGATCGGACAATGTCTCACTGCCTGTGATTAGCGCAGCGCTGCGCCGACTTCCTGGTGGGCTCTGCACGTGGAGTATGCGAACAAACCGGAGCTCATCCCTACTGGCCAGATCACCAGATGAAAACAGGACAAAAAATCCTAAACAAAAAGAAAACGAATGCAGCCACCACATCTAATGATTGATAAGCTGTACTATAATACATTTTTTGTTTTGGGTTTAATAGCGCTTTAAATTGTATAATCAATGGACGCTTCATCATGAACGACACAAAAGACATCATTATTTTTATAATTATATATTATATGTTTTCAAGGTGACAAGCTGTTTCTGGCTATTTAGTGGCATGCAACGCATTCCCTAATATATAGTACAAGCTATCAAGCAGGTCCTTCAGTTTGTAGACATCGAGCAGCAGAAAATCAAGAGACTGCAAAAAGCCAAATAAACAGAGCCAAGGTAGAAGCACAGTCAATTCTAAATCAGCATGTATTGATATTGTGAATATAGATTACAAATGGGCCAGTATTGGAGAAAATCTGTGCAAAGCAAATCTCTGCACTACTGCTGCATTTTGCTATCACCCTGCCATGATACTGACAGAGCTAAATGTATTATTTATGTTCTCCTTTCACTCAGTCCAATAGGCTGTGGAGTTCACTGCTATCTACTGGGAAGCAATATGTAGGTAATTTATTCTTGTACAAATATAGTTTTCACAAATTAAAGTTTTTAGAAAATGTTGCTTTTGTAGACTAATTGCTCTCCAGTTAGCACTAATGAGGTAAAGTAAATAATCAAAGCAGTTAATTATCATTAGCATCCCTGCTAATAATTTTAAAAGGTTTTGCTGTGCATAGGAAAGTGAGCAGAGCAGAATTTTAACTTTATTTATTTAATAAAAATATGAGTTTTAATAACCACTTCGGAGTCTCAGGCTTTTGCCCCTCATAGGATCAGATTTTTTTTTAAATATATATTCAGAGATGTGCTAGTTTTGCACCTTTGTAGCCTGGCTGTAAATAATCTGCATTTTGCAGGTAGGAGGACACATAAGGCTATGGACTTTAAAGTATTTATATATACAAAAAGAGGAGCTGCAGTCTCCCCCCCCCCAAAAAAAATAAAAGTCAGCAGCTACAAATACTGTAGGGCACTTGCAGTGTGGCCCCATTCATTTGAATAGGTCGCATTTAACAGGTATTGCCCACCAAACGCGACAGTGGATTTAATTGCTGCCAGGCATGCAAAGCATATATATGCCCAGCTGACGCCTTTGCAGCTAAAGAGAGAGCAGTTGAAACTAAAAGGGCAGTTCAACTGTGTGGCTTTAACGCCCTTCAACCACAAGTATAAGCAAGCTCTAAAAGTCTGTACTGGTCCTAAACAGATATAACAAACATTTGAATATGGAGTAAGCTATCCAAGCAGCATGCAGTTGCCTTTTATAACAACCAATCTCACATGAATGTTGCATCATGTAGTCCTGAAAGATAAATCACTACTAAATGTTACTTGTGTAACTTACTTGATAGTAAGACCTTTGTTACAACTGATCAACGATTAATTGCCACTGATAGCAATTAATCATTTAAAGTGATATTGAAGCCAGAATTTTTTTCAAAATAACAAACATGTCATACTTACCTGCTCTGTGCAGTGGTTTTGGACAGAGCAGCCCCGAGCCTTCTCTTCTCAGCTCCCCTGCTGGCGTTCCAGGCCCCTCCCTCTTGCCAAGTGCCCCCATAGCAAGCAGCTTGCTATGGGGGCACCCAAGCAGGCTTGCTCCTGAAACGCTGCTCTGTGTGTCTATTCACACACGGAGTGTGGTTCGGCCCCGCCTCACTCTGTTCTCATTGGCTCCTGCTGCTGTCTCAGCCAATGAAAGGGAAGAGACCCAAAAGAGTCACTGATTTCATGCACATCGCTGCCATGGGTTAAACAAAAAAAAAAACAACCTGTCTACCCTGCTTTACTGAGGGGGCACTTGGAGAAGAGGAGGAACGGACAGCGCTGGCAGAGGACTCCAAAAGAGAAGGTAATAACCAATACCATACCATGCAATAGCATTACACGCAGCAGGTAAGTATAACTTATTTTTATATTTTAAAGCAACAAAAAACCTTTGCCTTTAGAATCACTTTAAGGCGGCCCATTCAAAAAGAATGGACAGCCAATGCACCCTAACTCGATTAAAATCGCACATGACCCTTTTTTTTATTGCAAAAGTAACCCAATGCAACAATATATGTTACATTCATTACCCTACGTTGTATTAATGCCTAAGTGTAAATCTAGTCTAAAGCCTTGTACACACTGTACAATTGTTGGCCCACTGAGCATCTGATTTTTGTAAAAAGGGGGTGTGCCAAGATTTTGTCTTGCATACCAACGTTACACAATTGTCGTGCCACAAACACGAACACAGTGACGTACTACAAGAAATTTCAGCTCTTGAGCGCTGCCCTTTGGGCCCCTTCTGGTAATTTCATGTTTGGTGAGCATTAATTCCACGCATGCATGTTTGTACTTTCGACTTTTGTGTGACGGATTTGTGTACTGACCATCCGAAAATCAGACATCAAGCTGTGGTCTGGCCGAGAATGTACTAGCCTGTCATCCAACATTTGTTGGCCAAAAATTGGACAACAATTGTCAAAAGGAGAGTACTAACGGTAAGATTTTAGGACACCAGTCTGTCAACAGACAATCCCCTGCCAACAATCAAACCGTGTATACAAGGCTAAATTCACCTTTGCATTTCAAATCAATAGACACACATCAAACTGTATGTAAATGCATGCATTGACATCAATGGACATCTTGGTGCATATCAACACATCACAATATGCATTGACATGCTTCATAATTCATTTTAGCAGTCAATAAAAAGCATATTAAAAACATGCAACAATGTACACTATATCGCCAAAAGTATTGAGACTCCTACCTTTACACGCACATTAACTTTAATGGCAGTCTTAGTCCGTAGGGTTCAATATGGAGTCGGCCCACCCTTTGCAGCTAGAACAGCTTCAACTCTTCTGGTGAAGGCTGTCCACAATATTGAGTAGTGTGCCAATAGGAATGTTTGATCATTCTTCCAGAAGCACCTTTGTGAGGTCAGGCGCTGATGTTGGACGAGAAGGCCTGTCTCACAGTGTCTGCTCTAATTCATCCCAAAGGTGATCTATCAGGTTGAGGTCAGGACTCTGTGCAAACCAGTCAAATTCCTCCACCTCAAATTTGCTCACCAATGTCTTTATGGCCCTTGCTTTGTGCACGGGCCCAAATCATTTGATGGGGGGGGAGAGATTAATGGCTGTTATCACAGAAAATTAAAGAAAATCCCACATTCTGATTTGTGACCATATGAGGAAAAAGGGAATATTTCCAATGGGGACACTAGTTCTTGTTTACAACTAAGGATTTCCCTCCCTTTGGAAGGATTTGCCCTCACTTCCTGTTGTGGTAATGAGATAGGAAGTGACCAGAATCTCCCCAATGAGACATAAATGGCAAAAAAAAAACTTTCTTTACTCTATCCAAAATGAAAAGTAAATTGCCTTTGTCTATGGGTTGGGACCCAAAGGGGCAGGTGTGAAGGAGACCCTTTTACTATGTCCTCTAAATCATTGTTGTGTTCCTAAACGGGTGTACTATTTGATTTCCCCTAGAGTGCAGCGAGCATGGGACCCAGTTTTCCCTGGATCGGTGTCAAGATTTATCATGGTTCAGGTGGACCAGCTGCAGGCACCATAACAACCAATGATGCTCTAATGTGGGATGCACAGCATCATTTGTTATGGTGTTGATGGCTACGTATGATGCTGATCCAAGGCAGGCAGTATGCAGGACCACCCCAGCTTTCAGGAAAGCATGGAAGTCTGCCAGACATGCTCCACCTCTGATGCACTGAGGTAGGGTTCTGATTTGACAAGAGAACCATGTGAATGGGGGATTCTGATGTAATGAGTGGACTGTATGATGGTGGTAGTGAGGGGCAGAGGCTTTAATGTGGGGAGGGGGCTTTCTAATTAACTCAGTAATGATGGGGATATTCTGATGTTATGGGGATTTTGATGAGATGAGAGGGCTCCATGATGGGGGGACTCTGATATGATGAGTGGACTTTGTGATGTGGGGCTCTGTTGTGGTTAGATAACTCTGTGATAAACTCTGCAATGATAGTAAGACTCTGATGTTATGGGAAATTCTTATGTGATGAGAAAATAAGAAGGCTCTGTGATGACAGGGGGAACATTGATATGTTGAGGCCTCTGACGTGAAGGGGAGACTCTAATGTAAGGGGGAGACTCTGATGTGAAGGGGGCACTGATGTGATGGGGGATCTCTGATGTGATAGGGTGCTGCTGATGTGAAGAGGAACTCTGTTGTCAAGGGCGGTCTCTGTTGGGAAGGGGAGCTCTGATGTGATGGGGGGAGGAACTTTTGATGTGATGTGGGAACCACTGTTGTGAAGGGAGGCTTCTGATAATATGAGAAGGCTTCTGATTTGAAGGTTTCCAGTTGAGATACGGTGCCTCGAGATTTCCCATACTTTTAAAGGGTGATGTATGGGGGGGGGGGGGGGTCCACATGTGATAGGAGCCTCTTCCTCTGACATGAAGAGGGGCTATGACATAAAGGGGGGACTCTGCTGCGATAGGGTGCTTCTGATATGAAGGGGAACTCTGAAATGAAGAGGGGACGCTGTTGTGAATGGGGGGGGGGGGGCTCTGATGTGATAGGAGGACCTCTGATGTAATGGAGGAACACTGATGTGAAGGGGGATCACTGATGTGAAAGGGGGCTACTGATGTGAAGGTTTTCCATTGATAAGTAAAGTGTATATTTTTGACATCTTAGACTGGGGTGCCTTGATATTTTGCATACTTTTAATGGGTGCTCTATAGGAGAAATTCTGATGTGGAAGGGTGCCTCTGACATAAGGGTGAAATTCTGAAGTAAAGGGAGACTCTGATGTAAAGAGGGGGAGAGAACTTTTTTTTTGTATTGTATAAGGGAGTCTCTGATGTGAAGGGGGGCTCTGATGTGAAGTTGGGCTCTGACGTGAAGGGGGGCTCAGATGTGAATGAAGAAACTATAAGATTATGGGGGTACCTCTGACATGAAGGAAGGATCTTTGATTTGATGGGGGGATCTCTGACATGATGGGGGGTATGTCGGATGTGAAGGGGCACCTTTGATATGATTGGGGAACCTCTGACATGATTGTGGGACCTTTGATGTGATGGGGGATCTCTGACGTGATAGGGGGGTTTGAAATAATGGGGGGACAACTAATGTGGTGGAAGAACATCTGATTTGACGGGGTAACCTCTGATTTGATGGGGTAATTTCTTATGTGAAGGAGGGCTCTGATGTCAAGGGGGCTCTGATGTGAATGAAGTACCTAAGAGGTTATGGGGGTACCTCTGACACAAAGGAAGGATCTCTGATATGATGGGGGGACGTCTGATGTGATGGGGGGGGTATGTCGGATGTGAAAGGGGCACCTTTAATTTGATTGGGGAACCTCTGACACGATTGTGGGAACTTTGATGTGAGGGGGAACCTCTGACATGATTTGGGAGTCTGATATGATAGGGGGACCTGTGGTGTGGTGGAGGGACATCTGATCCGATAGGTAGGGTAACCTCTGATTTGATGGGGTAAATTCTGATGTACAGTAAATGTGGGCTCTGATGTGAATGAAGTACCTATGGGGTTAAGTGGTTACCTCTGACATGAAGGAAGGATCTCTGGTGTGATTGGGGAACCTCTGGCATGATTGTGGGACCTTTGATTTGAGGGGAGACCTCTGGTGTGGTGGAGGGACATCTGATTCGATAGGGTAACCTCTGATTTGATGGGGTAATTTCTGATGTAAATGGGGGCTCTGATGTGAAGTACCCATGGGGTTATGTGGGTACCAATGACATAAAGGAAGGATCTCTGATGTGATTGGGGAACCTCTGACATGATTGTCTGAACTTTGATGGAGGAGTCTGATGTGATAGGCTGGGGGATCTCTGGTGTGGTGGAGGGACCTCTGATTTGATGGGGGAACCTCTGATTCGATGTAGGGACCTATGACATGAAGAGGGGCTTCTGGTGTGAGGTTTATCTCATGTGTACATGGTCCCAGGCTCAGGTATAACCCAATAAGTAACATTTACATTTTGTACATTTCAGACTGGGTTGCCCCCCGATTTTGCATACATATTAAGGGTTCGGTGGGTGAAAACAAGTTGGGAAGCATAGCTGTGATCTCCATGGGTCTTCTACTCCCTATCACTCATGATGACTACATCAGTCCCGGTATGTAGATCTCAGTGACCTGCCTCCAGCTCAGTGACCGGTGGCCCCAGATTCCATTCACCAACACAATGGCATCATTGTGCTGATCCTGGCTGTGTGGGCACTGGACTGTTCCTGGCAGACATCTACCCCCTGCTCCCTCCATCCTCAGTGTACATAGCACATCGCTGTCTCCAGCATACAAGGCGGAACTACGTGGCTCCAATACAAGTGTGTCGGACAGTCCGTGCACACAGCGGGATGTGCCTTGGAGGGAGCCGTCCACTGTCACCACCCGCCTCTGCCCCTCCGCCTGTAACCACCGGCTCTGCCCCTCCGCCTGCCACCACCCGGCTCTGCCTCCTCCATCCAGGAGCATGGCCACATCGCACTGATCTACATCGCACTCATCTACCATGATACTGAGGAGGATCAGCAAGAAGAACACTCTGCTGCTCCTACTTTTCTGGATCTGCTGCTGGATCTTTGTCACCACTTTCCTCTTCGTACACCGGACTGTCTTCTCTGATCGCTGCACCGACCAGGAGAGCACCAAGATCTTGGCAGGGCTGGTAGGTACCGATGTCTGCCTGTGTGTGTGGGATCGCTGATCTCTTGTACAGCAATTCTCTCTGTCCTCAGATCTCCCATACACTTCTTGTAGTCTGATCTTCAGAAACTAGATCCTGATGTGTAGTTTATTATGTAGTATATAGTCTATTCTACATGTACAACATCTGCCATCATGTTCACCTAATTATTTCACTGTATATGGAATCAAGTTCAGGATAGAAATCCTATTTTGTCAGATAGAAATCCTAATTTGATACATTGTTATACTAGAAGAGTTCCAGTGTTTACAAACTGATCTGCTCATTGAACATAAATATTTTACTTCTGTGTGCTGTGATTACAAATTAGACAAGATCCAAATCAGGAATGACAACTTCATAGAAAAATAGATTGTAGAAGATCCCCCTCTGTGCTTGTACTACACGCTTGACATCTAAATTATTACATTATATAGGGAACCAAGTTCAGGTTACATTGTATTGTTTTGATACAGAAGAGTTCCAGTGATTATAGCATTGAAATGGCAATTGTGCAGAATCTGGAAATAACTATTTTACTTCTCTGTGACTGAGAGCTAGACAAGATGTGAACCACAAATGGCAAACTACAACCTTATATTCATGTAGATTGTACAAGATCCTCTACTACACTTGTAGAACAACCTGATTATGACATCGCATTTGCAACAAGTGTTAGATGGTATGATGTGAATCCTATTTAGTTCATGGTTCTTTAGAAGAGTTCTAGTGTATATAGTACTGAGCTGGTCATTGTAAATAATCTGGAGAGAATGATTTTACTTCTCTGTGCTGAGAACTAGACAAGATCTGAACCACAAATTACAAATTTATATTAATGTAGGTTGTAGAAGATCCTCTACTATACTTATAGAACATCTAGATTATTACATTGTATTTGCAACAAGTTCTGGTTAGATGGTATAATATTAATAATAGTTTGTTTATGGTTCTTTATAAGAGTTATATAGTGTATACATAGTGGGCAAAATAATTATTACTATTGATCCCCATGCAAAAGGGGGGCAAAGGGGGGCAGCACAGTGGTGTAGTGGTTAGCACTCTCACCTAGCAGTAAAAAGGGTCGTTGGTTCAAATCCCAACCACAACACTACCTGCCTGGAGTTTGCATGTTCTCCCTGTGCCTGCGTGGGCCTCCTCCGGGTACCCCGGTCCCCTCCCACACTCCAAAGACATGCAGGTAGGCTAATTGGCTTCTGTCCAAAATTGGCCCTAGTATATGAATGGGGACCTTAGATTGTGGGCTCTTTGAGGGTAGGGACCAATGTGAGTGTGTAATGTACAAGGATAGGGATAGACACTCACTCAGGTTGAACTGGATGGACTGGTGTCTTTATTCAACCTTACTAACTATGAAACTATGAAACTATGAAAACACAACTTAGTACTTGGTGGAGAAACCTTTATTGGTAAGCACAGAGGTACGACATTTTTAGTTTAGTTAGCTTTGCACACATCTCGGGAGGGATTTTGGTCCACTCTTCTTTAAAGATCTTCTCTAAATCCTTAAGGTTTCTTGGCTGTCACTTGGCAACTGGAAGTTTTAGCTCCCTCCATACATTTTCTATAGGACTAAGGTCTGGAGACTGGCAGGGCCACTCCGCGACCTTAATGTGCTTCTTCTTGAGGCACTCCTTTGTTGCCTTTGGTAGTATGTTTTGGGTCATTGTCATGCTGGAAGATCCATCCACGACCCATGTTCAGTGTTCTGGCTAAGAAAAGAAGGTTCTCATCCTAAATTTTACAATACATGCCTCCACCCATTGGCCCCTTAATGCAGCAAAGTTGGCCTGTATCTTTAGCAGAGAAACAGCCTCAAAGCATAATGTTTCCACCTCCATGCTTGACTGTAGGGATGGTGTTCTTAGGGTCATAGTCAGCATATTTCTTCCTCCAAACACAGCGAGTTGAGTTAATACCAAAGCGGTCAATTTTGGTCTCATCTGACCACAGCAATTTCTCCCAATCCTTCTCTGAATAATTTAGATGTTCCTTTGCAAACTTCAGATGGGCCTGTACATCTTTCTTTTTGAGGAGGGAGACCTTGGGTGTGCTGCAGGATGTAAGTTTCATGGCTGTGTATTGTGTTACCATTGGTTTGTTTGGTGACTGTTGTCCCAACTTCCTTCAGATCATTCACAAGTTCCTCCTATGTAGTCTGAGCTGATCCCTCACTTATCTCATGATCATCCTTACCCCATGAGGGAAAACCTTGCATGGAGCTCCAGGCGAAGGGCGATTGATGGTTATTTTGTATTTCTTCGATTTGCATATAATTGCTGCAACAGTTGTCTCCTTCTCATCAAGCCTCTTGCTGATGGTCTTGTAGCCCATCCCAGCCTTGTGCAGGTCTACATTTGTGTCTCTGACATCCTTTGACAGCTCTTTGGTCTTGTTCATGATTTTGAGGTTTGGATGGAAGAAAGAGATTCTGTGGACAGGGGTCTTTTATACACATAGTGAGTTGTCGTTAGGAGCACCTTTCTCAAATTGACAGGACTAATTGTGTACCAGATGAGCATATACTGTAGCCAGCCTGTGGGTGCCAGAATTATTGTTGGTTGGTAGGGGAACAAATACTTATTTTACTGACTGAAATCAATTTACAAAATCTACAAGGGATCAAATAATTAATTTCCCCACTGTAGTACTTAGCTAGTCATTGCACATAATGTGGAGAGAATGATTTTACGTCTATGTGCTGTGACTGAGAACTAGACAAGACCTGAACCACTAATGACAATCTACAACTTTATTTGAATGTAGATTGTAGAAGATCCTCGACTATATTTGTAGAACTGACATCTGGTTTAAGACATTGTATTTGCAACAAGTTCTGGTTAGATGGTATAAGCATTCCATCCACTGGCCACCAATGTAAGAATTCCTACTACTGACCACCACATTAATGCACCATGTTGTACCTATAGTAATTATTGTCAGAAGTTCCATGAGAACTGAAAGTTATATTAGGGGTTCATTCCTCCATGTTAAAAATGTTGAGATTAGATTGTGTGAATCTTCTTTTGATATATGACTCCTTTAGACAGGTTCCAGTATATATAGCATTGAATAGGTCATTGTACACAATGTGGATAGAATTATTTGACTTCTGTGTGCTGTGACTGAGAATTAGACAAGATCTGAGGCAGAAAAGGCAATATGCAACTTTATATTAATTTAGTTTGTCAAAAAATAGCTACATATACAGTATCTGGAATCATGTCACCAAACTCAGGTGACATAATATATGAGGCATCCCTTCCACGGACCACCTATGTAAGAAAAATTCCTCTTATTGACCCCCACATTAATGCACCATGGGTGATATATGTAGTAAATATTGTCAGGGGTTCCCTGGGAACTATTGGGGGTTCCTTTAAGTTAAAAAAGGTTGAAATTAGATTGTATAAGTCATCTATGTTCCTTTAGAAGAGTTCCAGTGTATATAGCATCGAATAGGTCATTGAACATAATCTGAATAGAAATATTTTACTTCTGTGTGTTCTGACTGTAAACTAAAGAAGATCTGAACCAGAGATGACAATCTACAATTTTATATTAATGCATATTAGCTGCTTTTCACTTGATTTGGTTTCATTCCATAGGGAAGGCACAATAATTATGTGTATTTCACATATCATAGAAGATCCATAATGTACTTGTAGAACATTTAGATTATTACATTGTGTATTCCAGTGTAGGTGATATGAATCATATTTTTATACAGGGTTCTTTTACAAGAGTTCCAGTGTTTATAGCACTGAACTGATCACTATACATAACCTGCAGAGAAATATTTTTCTTCTGTGTGCTGTGACTGAAAAGCAGACAAGAAGATCTGTATCAGAAAGGACAATATACAATGTTAACTAACGCAGATTGTAGGAGAAGAGGGTGTATTTGTAGAACGTCTGGCATCATGTTAGCATCAAGATTTTTACATTGTATGTTGCACCAAGTTCAGATTAGATTATATACAAGCATTCATTGATTTAGAAGAGTTCCAGTATATAATACTGAACCGGTCATTGTACATGATTTGAATGGAAATATTTACTTTTGTGTGCTGGCCGGGACTGCAAAATAGACAAGAATATCCGTGTTAGAAATAAAAAGCTATAACTAGATATAGTTTATATATCTATAACTATAATATAGATTGTAGAAGATAATTTAGTATAAATTAAGAACTTATGGCTTTATGTTTAACATCTGGATTATTACATTGTATATTGCACCAAATTTTTATTAGATTGTATAAATCAACAATTCTCATTCACGGTTCTTTGGATCCTTAGGGTTCCTCCAGAGGTTTCTCAGGGTTCTTTGAGCAATGAACAATGTCTGTCTTTCAGATATATAATGAATGACAAAAAAAATATTTTTAGCACTCTGTAAGGAGGGCATTCTTCCCACTGACTACCAATGTATCAAGCATTCCTCTCATTGACCACCAATGTAACAAGCATTCCTCCCACTGACCACTAATATATGAGACATTCCTCCCACTGAACACCAATGCACAAAGAATTCTTCCCACTTACCACTATTATATAAAGCATTCCTCCCACTGACCACTAGTATATAAAGCATTCCTCCCACTGACCACTAGTATATAAAGCATTCCTCCCACTTACCACCAAGGTAAGAAGCCTTCCTCCCAGTGACCACTAATACTGTATATGAGGCATTCCTCCCACTGACCACTCATATATAAGGCATTCCACCAACTAACCACTAGTATATGAGGCATTCCTCTCACTGACCACTAATATATGAGGCATTCCTTCCACTGATTATCAAAGTAAAGCCCCGTACACACGAGAGGACTTATGTCCGACAGACTTCCGAAGGAGTTCCGTCGGAGTTCTGCTGGAATTCCGACGGAGTTCTGACAGACTTTTCGGCTGAGCGGACTTGGCCACACACGATCACACTAAACTCCGACGGATTCGAACGTGATGACGTACGACTGGATTCGAATAAGGAAGTTCATAGCCAGTAGTCAATAGCTGCCCTAGTGTCGGTTTTAGTCCGTCGGAGTAGCATACACACGAGCGGATTTTTCGAAGGGACCGGGTCCGGGCGGAGTTCCTTCGGAAAAATTTGAAGCATGTTCCATATTCTAAAGTCCTTCGGACTTTGGCGAGTCAAAAGTCCGTTGCAGCCCACACACGATCGGATAGTCTGACGGACTCAGTCCTTCGGACTTTGGATGTTGAAAAGTCCGCTCGTGTGTACGCGGCATAAGAAGCAATTCTCCCACTGAACACTAATACTATATATGAGGCATTCCTCCTACTGACCACCAAGGTAAGAAGCATTCCTCCCATTGACCACTAATACTGTATATGGGGCATTTCTATCACTTATCACTAATAATGTATATGAGGCATTCCTCCCAATGACCACTAATATATGAGGCATTCCTCCCACTGACCACTAGTATATAAAGCATTCCTCCCACTGACCACTAGTATATAAAGCATTCCTCCCACTGTCCACCAAGGTAAGAAGCATTACTCCCACTGACCACTAATACTGTGAGGCATTCCTCCCACTGACCACTCATATATAAAGCACTCCACCCACTAACCACTAGTATATGAGGCATTCCTCCAACTGACCACTAATATATGAGTCATTCCTCCCACTGACCACCAAAATAATAAGCATTCCTCCCACTGACCACTAATATATGAGACATTCTTCCTACTGACCACCTACTGACCACCAATGCAAGAAGCATTCCTCCCACTAGCAACTAAAGTAAGGAGCATTCCTCCCACTGACCACTAATATATGGCACCCCCTCCCCCACTGACCACCAAAGTAAGAAGCATTCCTTCTACTGACCACCAATATGTGTGGCATTCATCCCACTGACTACCAATGTAAGAAGCAGTCCTCCCACTGACCACTGATATATGTGGCATTCCTCCCACTGACTACTAATGTAAGAAGCATTCTTCCCACTGACCACCAATGTAAGAAGCATTCCTCCCACTGACCACCAGTGTATAACACATTCCTCCCACCGACCACTAATATATGAAGCATTTCTTCCACTTGCCATTTATACATGAGGCATTCCGCCCACTGACCACTAATATTTGAAGATTTTTTCCCATTGACCATCACACTAATGCACCATGGGATGTACTTATAGTAATTGTAAGGGGTTATTTGAGAACTATTGGGGGATCCTCCATGTTAAAAAGGTTGAGATTAGATTGTATAAGTAATCTTTTGATACATGGTTCCTATAAACGTGTTCCATTGTGTATAGTATTGAACTGGTCATTGTACATAATCTGCATAGAAATATTTTACCTCTGTATGCTATTACCATGAAGTAGACAGGAAAATCAGAACCAGAAATTAGGATGATAAAATGTATAGTACTGTAGATTGTAGAAAACCATGTACTTGTGTAACATCTGCTATCAGGTTCAAGTTGTGGGATGCTACATTGTATATTGCACCAAGTTCAGGTTAGATTGTATAGATTTTATTTTGATATATGGCTCCTTAGAAAGTCCCAGTATTTATAGTACTGAACTGGTCATTGTCTGTGATGTGGATAGAAATATTTTACCTCTCTGTGTGCCATAACTGTTAACTAGACAGGATCTGAACCAGAGTCGACAATATAGAACTTTATAGTAATGTAGATTGTGAAGGATCAGCTGGTGTACTTGATGAACATCCGGCATCATGTTTAACATCAGGATTATTACTTCGTATATTGCACCAAGCTCAGGTTACATTGTATATGTCATGATACATAGCTCTTTTAGAAGAGTTCCAGTGCTTATAGTTCTGAATATTTTAATTTTTGGGTACTGTGATTGCAAACTAGGCAAGGGGGTCTGTATCATAAATTACATTCTAGAACAGTGGTCTCCAAACTGTGGCGCTGGGGCCAGATCCAGCTCTTTGTTTGCTTTTTTTTCTGGCCCTTGGGGCACTATTTCAGTCACTGATACCAACAATGGTGCATACATTCCGCTCCACTGACACCAGTGTGAAGGGGCACTATTCCTCCCAGTGACACCAATGATGGGGCAAAATTCCTTCCACTGACACCAACAATGGGGCACAATTCCTTCCACTGACATCAATGATGGGGCTTTTTTTTTTTTCCTGCTGAAGTCGGGACCTTTTCTACTCCCAATGGCCACAGTCTGGCCCCCCTGAAATCTGAAGGACAGTAAACTGGCCTCTTGTTTAGAAGGTCTGGAGACCCTTGATCCTTGATCTTGAATGCTATAATAATGTAGTTTGGGTGGATTAAAATGAGCTTAATGCATAGAAATGAAAAACAGCATTACTACATAGCAATGTAGAGGGTACGAATTCTAAGGA
Organism: Lithobates pipiens; assembly: GCF_037356315.1. Classification (NCBI taxonomy): domain Eukaryota; kingdom Metazoa; phylum Chordata; class Amphibia; order Anura; family Ranidae; genus Lithobates; species Lithobates pipiens. The sequence continues at coordinate 386,457,653 of NW_027507764.1, forward strand.
ATGCTAACTATTAGCAGTTTTAATGGGATACGAGGAGCAGTAAGATAAGAAAAGAGGTACCAAGGCTTTCATGGTTTCTTCTGGGTGCCCTTGGGCTTCTCTGCCAACCTCCAATCATAAGGCTGTCATAAATGGGAGAATGACTGGTTTTGATGGCTTAGTTCATCTGCTTTCGGAATGACACAAGCAGTTTTTCCCTACCTTTGGTTAATAATACCATGCCACTCTTGCACTAAATAAAGGTCCATTATTACTGCTATGCAGAAAATGAGATGATCAATGAGCAATCTGATACATTTTCAAGTTTCAACTATGCTGGAAAATGTTTGCACCATTAAAAAAGCTTCTTCTGAAAGTGATTGTTCTTGGCATAACCTCTTTAGGGTCTGATTATATCAAATATCATTCTTGCCAGTTGTTGTATAGCCGCATGATAAGTATAATGCCTTGTACACACGGTCGGAAATTCAGACGGAAAAGGTCCGATCGGATTATATTGTCGCAAAATCTGATTGTGTGTGGGCTCTATCGTACTTTTTCTGTCGGGAATTCCGACGGAGAAAATTTTAGAGCAGGATCTCAAATTTTCAGACAAAAAAATCCAATCAGACTTTTTCCAGTCATTTGTAGAGAATTCTGATTGGACAAAGTTCCACACATGCTCAGATCAAATTACGAGACCAAAGCTTTTGGCTACTAGCTTCAACGTAGTCCCATTGTAACGAACGAATGTCATCACGTTCTGAACGAACGGATTTTCCGACAACTTTGTCCGACCGTATGTATGCAACACCAATTTAGGACAAAAACTTTTGTTGTCGGAATGTCTGACCGTGTGTACAAGGCATAAGAGATCCATACACTGATCACTATAACAAGCCCAATGACACAGCCCAGGTCATCATGAAATCACTTAAGATACATGCTGACTACAATGAAGTGTGACCTTACACAAAGGGGGTTTCTATACAAAATAATTAAATCAATTACCTCTGTAGACTTGCACATTTATGACATCTCTGGATGTTTCTCCTATTATTTTCATACCATTACATGATTAATCTGATGACACAGGAGTCACACATCTCCCATGTATGCCAACACTATGATATATTTATAACACAAGGCATCTGCTGGAAGTTCTAAATCAGCTTTGCTGGATTGTGAATATTTTATCATAATAAATACATGTACCTATTCATCATTGTTATCATTCCCGTGGTATGCCGTGGTTCTTATATTGTCAATAACATGATTGAAGAGCTATGTGTTAGAGTGAAAATGTACCAAGAGGAGGTCTCACAAAAACATGCCCAGGATTGCCCTAATTATATGAGATTCTATATGTCAAAATGTGTCAAGCATCCTTTGCTAAACAAACATTGCTTGGAACATTTCATGGAAAATTGTGTGACGTTTGCTGGGAACTGAATAAGACATGGATGAGGCACTATATAAATAATTGTAAAAATTCACATCATATTACATTGAAATTTGTAAACCTGCCTATAGGAAACATGTTCAACTTTTACTTAGGAGAACATAGCTGTTATAGCCTGACAACACTAGATGGCGCTGAACAGTTTTAATTGTATTAAACGCTGGTTATGGATACTACATATGTTTTGCATGTTGAACACGTGTATTACAAAGTATTTCATTAATGCATTAATAAAAAAACATAAAAGTCTGCTGTTATTAATTAAGACAAGAAAAACAAACTCAGTAAGAAACCCACAACAACTGATCATTGTCCAGGTCTCGTTAGATCCCTAGAGCCAAACTTGCCACCCTAGGGGCACATGTGGCCCTTTGGTACTTTTGCTTGGCCCGTGCACCTCAGAAGTCTGTGGTTGAAGCATTGCTTTATAAAGGAGTAACAGCAAGATCTTTGCCAGCCTCATGTAACACGTTCTGAGTCTCTCACCTTCTTCTGAAGTGTGTCTCAAGCTTATAACCCAGCCTTTCTCCACCTCATTGACTTGGAGGAACCCTTAAAATAACTTTTAGGTCTTAGTGAACCCCCACAAATAAGTAGCATATCTACAGATCAAAGATCAATAGCAGGGTGTCCAGCATGAAGAATGCTTTTTGTAATGGTATATAGTGAGAAGAGTGCTCAAAACATTGGTGGTCAGTGGGAAGAATATTCCTTACACTGGTGGTCAGTGGAAAGAATGCTAATTACATTGGTCGTCAGTAGAAAGAATGCTCCTTACATTGGTGGTCAGTGGGAAGAATACTTCTTACATTGGTGGCTAGTGGGAAGAATATTCGTTACATTGGTGGTCACTGGAAAGAATGCTCATTACATTGGTCGTCAGTAGAAAGAATGCTCCTTACATTGGTGGTCAGTGGGAAGAATACTCCTTACATTGGTGGCTAGTGGGAAGAATACTCCTAACATTGGTGGCTAATGGGAAGAATACTCCTTACATTGGTGGGTAGTGGAAAGAATGCTCATTACATTGGTCGTCAGTAGAAAGAATGCTCCTTACATTGGTGGTCAGTGGAAATAATGCTCCTTGCATTGGTGGTCAGTGGAAAGAATGCTCCCTATGATGGTAGTCAGTAAGGAGAAAAGTCCTTACATTGATGGGATGGTCAGTGGAAAGAATGCTTCTTACATTGGTGGTCAGTGGGAAGAATACTCCTTACATTGGTGGTCAGTGGAAAGAATACTCCTTACATTGGTGGTCAGTGGAAAGAATACTCCTTACATTGGTGGTCAGTGGAAAGAATACTCCTTATATTAGTGGTCAGTGGAAAGAATACTCCTTACATTAGTGGTCAGTGGAAAGAATACGTCTTACATTGGTGGTCAGTGGGAATAATACTCCTTACATTGGTGGTCAGTGGGAGGAATGCATCATATATTAGTGGTCAGTGGGAGGAATGCATCATATATTAGTGGTCAGTGGGAGGAATGTATCATATATTAGTGGTCAGTGGGAGGAATGCATCATATATTAGTGGTCAGTGGGAGGAATGCATCATATATTAGTGGTCAGTGGGAGGAATGTATCATAAATTAGTGGTCAGTGGGAAGAATTCTCTGTTCATTGGCGGTTAGTGGAAGCAATGCTCTACTTACAGGCTCCACTCCAGGCTCTGGAAAGATCCCAACCATATTGTCCGGATCCACCCAGATACCTGACTGGTGTTGATTATGCGGTTTGAACTTAATATGGGCATAGTACTGATGTGGGCATGTATTTGCTATATGTACGGTGCATTGTATTCATGTTGCTTGCTTCCTGATGTATACATTGTACAGTAACTGTTGACATGAATCTGGTTTATGTCTGTTTAACCACTTGACCACTGGCCACTTAAACCCCCTTAATAACCAGACCAATTTATAGCTTTCGGTGCTCTCACATTTTGAATGACAATAACTCAGTCATGCAACACTGTATACCCATATGATTTCTGTTTTTCTTTCACACAAATAGAGCTTTCTTTTGGTGGTATTTAATCACCGCTGGGTTATTTATTTTTTGTGCTATAAAAGAAAAAAGACCCAAAAATTCTGTAAAAAATGAATCTTCTTTATTTCTGTTATAAAATGTAGCAAATTAGTAATTTTTCTCCATAAATTTTGGCCAAAATTTATACTACTGCATATCTTTGGTAAAAATAAGTACAAATTGGTGAATATTATTTGGTCTTTGTGAAAGTTATAGAGTCCACAAGCTGTGGTACCAATATCTAAAAATTGATCACACCTGAAGTACTGACGGCCTATCTCATTTTTTGAGACCCTAACATGCCAGAAAAGTACAAATACGCCCCAAATTACCTCTTTTTGGAAAGAAGACATTCCAATGTATTTAGTAAGAAGCATGGTGAGTTTTTTGAAGTTGCCATTTTTTCCCACAATTCTTTGCAAAATCAAGATTTTTTTTTCCTTTTTTTTTTTTTTTTTTTTTACAAAATTGTCAAATTATCAGGTTATTTCTCACATACAGCATATGCATACCACAAATTACACCCCAAAACACATTCTGCTATTACTCCTGAGTATGACGATACCACATGTGTGAGACTTTCACACAGTGTGGCCACATACAGAGGCCCAACATGCAGGGAGCGCCATCAGGCGTTCTGGAGCACCCAGGACAATTCTGACATTTCTCTCCTACATGTAAAAATCATCATTTATTTGCTAGAAAATTACATAGAGCCCCAAAACATTATATATGTTTTTTTTAGCAAAGACTAGAGAATACAATGGCGGTTGTTGCAACTTTTTATCTCACATGGTATTTGCGCAGCAATTTTTCAAACGTTTTTTTTTTGGAAAAATAATAGTTTTGTGCTTTAAAAAAAAAAAAACAGTAAAGTTAGCGCAATGTTTTTGCATAATGTGAAAGATGAAGTTATGCCGAGTAAATAGATACCTAACATATTACCCTTCAAAATTGCACACACTTGTGGAATGGCGCCAAACTTTGCTACTTAAAAATCCCCATAGGCGTCGCTTTACATTTTTTTACTGGTTACATGTTTTGAGTTACAGAGGAGTTCTAGGGCCAAAATTATTGCTCTCGCTCTAACGTCTAGCGATACCTCATGTGTGTGCTTTGAACACTGTTTTCATATGTGGGTGGGACTTACGTATGCGTTCACTTCTGCATGCGAGCACACGGGGACAGGGGCGCTTTAAAAATAAATAAATTTTATTGTTCATTTTACTTTATTTATTTTAGTTTGACACTTTTTTGTAAACATCCCTTGTAATAGGAATATGGCATGACAGGTCCTCTTTACAGTGAGATGTGGGGTCAATAAGACCCCACATCTCACCTCTAGACTGGAAAGCCTGAAATAAAAAAAAAAAAAAACTATTCTGGCTTAGATCGTAGCAGTGAGTCGGCAGAAGCACCGGAGGGCGGCGGGAGGGGGGATGTCCCCTCTTGCCTCCCATAAGAATGATCAAGCAGTGGAACAGCTGCTATGATCATTCTTATGGTGTATGGAATCGCTAGCTGAAAAAGCTGATATCTGAATGATGCCTGTAGCTGCAGGCATCATTCAGATATCCCCGCACAAAGTCAAGGACGTCATATGACGGCCGGCAGGTGGGAAGTGGTTAAAATGCATAACACAAAGTTGTCCATTTATACAATATTTCTAACACATAGCATGTACATTCCAAAAATGACACCACAAAATAGATTCTCCTACTCCTCCTGAGTACGGCGATACCACGTGTGAGACTTCCACAGCCTGGCCACATACAGAGGGCGAGTACAGCCGAGCATGGCTGAGCATGGCCGAGTATGGCCGAGCGTGGCTGAGTATGGCTGGGTATGGCTGGGCATCACTGAGTATTGTACGGTATCACGAGTATGGCTGGGTATTGTAGGGTATCACTGAGTATGGATGAGCATGGCTGAGCATGGCTGAGTATGGCTGGGTATTGCAGAGTATGGCTGAGTATTGCAGGGTATCACCGAGTATGGCTGGGTATTACAGAGTATGGCTGGGTATTGCAGAGTATGGCTGGGTATTGCAGGGTATCACTGAGTATAGCTGGGTATTTCAGTATATCACAGAGTATGGCTGGGTATTGCAGAATATGGCTGGTTATTGCTGGGTATGGCAGTTCATGGCAGGGTATTGCAGGGTATTTTTGGGTATTGTAGAGTATTGACAGGGTATTGCAGAGTATTGCAGGGTATGGCAGAGTATTGGCAGGGCATTGCTGGGTAATGCAGAGTGTTGGCAGGACATTGCTGGCTATTGCAGAGTATTGGCAGGGTATTTCTGGGTGTTGCAGAGTATTGGCAGGGCATTGCTGGGTATTGCAGAGTATTGGCAGGGCATTGCTGGGTATTGCAGAGTATTGGCAGGGTAGTGCTGGGAGTTGCAGAGTATTGGCAGGGCGTTGATGGGTATTGCAGAGTATTGGAAGGGTATTGCTGTGTATTGCAGAGTATTGGCAGGGAATTGCTGGGTATTGCAGAGTATTGGCATGACATGACGCCGGTTTGTTTACAAATGACAGAATGATCACATCGCGGCCGTTTACCATGATGTGCTGGGTACTGTGGACCCAGCGGTCAGGGATGTTGTCGAGTGCTTGCCCCAGAGGGCGCGCGAGAGCGGAATTCTGGGAGGACATCATAGTACGTCCTCGCAGAGTTAAGCAACCGCCCTGTAGCCGTCATTTAGCTATGGGCCAGTTGTTAAGCGGTTAATGTACAATGTATGTGGTTGGCTATGTCCTTTTGGATAAAAAAAAAGATACCTGCCCGCTAGCTAGCTCAGGCTCATAGTGCGTCGCTGAGAGCCTAAGCCAGCTGTTCCCATCCCCTGCACGGCCCAGCATTCCAAGAGAGTGCTGGTGGGGGAGAGCAGATAGACGATGACTGAAGTCACCACTGTCTGCTCAGTGTAGACTGAGAACTGAGTGATCAGCAGTCATATGAATACTCAGTTCTTGATCTTAGAGATGGTAGGGGGACAGCTGCAGCATCGGGTTGATGGCTGCTCCATCCATATAGGTGAGCATGATTGTTTGTTTTTTGATCCTGCACTTCTCTTTTAAGGACTTCTATACTGTACCTTATACATTAATCACTGTTAGATGATAAAAAAGTAGTATTTAGACTTGTGCAGTGTGCTACTGCTAACACATTATCGCTATATCATGCATTTTAAATGGCCTGCCAATGAACCAAAATGAACCTTATAGCGGGTCTGCATCTTTCTTTCCAGTGCACCCCACACAGATGGTTTACATTTGTGCATTGTGGTATACTAAGCGCAGATCCTTGTAATGTGTTACTGCATGTTACAGAAAGATGCAAATCACGCTAAAAAGTTTGTAGGTTGGGGGGGCGTGTCCAAGATGGCCGACTGAGCGGACGCACATGAAGTGAGCTCCGGCTGACCACCTGGAAAACGGGATCCTTGCCCTGCAGATATAGTGGGTAGTGGGACCGCATCCTGCGCAAACGGACCCGGGAGGGGATGACCAAAGGGAAGGGTAATTCAAACAGCCGCAGAACCCCCGCATTGGCTAAAACGAAGACCCGGCCTAGCTCCGGCCCGTCTCCAGACCCGAAGCCTCCAGCCTGCATGGCGTCCCCGCCGAAAGATCCGGACCCGGCTCTGTCGGAACAATCAAATTTTGTGGCGCTGATGCAGGCTATTATGAACTGACAGTCTGCCCTTACGGGAAAGATAGAATCGGTGCAATTAGATATCAGCCTTATCCGAAGGGATATGGACTCGTTCTGCGCTCGGCTGACCGAGGCGGAATGCCGCGTGGGGGATTCCGAGGACGTGCTGCGGGATCACTCTGGGACCCTCAGAACGCTGCAGACCAGGGTGAAAATATTGGAAAGCAGAGCGGAAGATTCCGAAAATAGAAATCGGAGGAATAATCTCTGCATTGTTGAATTGCCTGAGGGGGCGGAAGGTGCGGACCCCCAAACGTTTACTGAAGGCTAGCTTCGTACACTCCTGCCTCAAGCGCCATTTTCGAGGTTCTTCACTGTGGAGAGGGCACATAGAATGCCTGCCGTCCGGGCCATCCCGGGGCTCCTCCACACACGCTCATCCTCCGCCTACTCCACTTTAGGCTCTTACCTACGAGGGGGCGCGCTTGATGATCTTCCCGGATTACTCCATCGACACCCAGAAGCTACGCCGGTCTTTTGACCAGGTTAAGTCGAATCTTCGCAATCAGCGCATTAAATATAGCATGCTGTTCCCAGCCCGGCTCCGAGTCCAAGATGGCGAAACAGTCCGATTTTTTACCTCACCGGAAGTAGCTGCGGCCTGGATGGACACTCTACCACGGGGACAGGAGGATCGGTAAGCCGCCCCTGAGGGGATCTGTGACTGATTCGCTTTCATTCTTGACTGCACTGTGTACTTGGTCTCCTACAGGGTAGCTGGCGGGGGTAGGCTCCAGCTCCTGTTAAGCCACTGCTCGATCATTAAGGAAGTTGTTTCCCGAACAGTTGAATATTACCCCTGCTGTGACCTGCCTGCCCCGATCCCCACTTGCTGGCGGAGCCCAGTGACTCTTCTTTTTTTTGAGCGATATTTTTCAATTATTGGTTTGAAACGGTTCTCTTTCTAAGACTGTGCCCCCGGTAATGGCCGGGTGAAACTACGCAATTATGCCTCTGCAGGGCCCTTTCATCCGCAAGATGGACTAGACCGGACTTGCAGTGCTAAGACTGTAGCACTCATGGTGCTTATCTTTACACGCACCCCCATGGTAGATACCTGGGAAGGTTGTTTAGGGATTAGGACACGCCGAAGTTTAGGAGGTGATGTCGGGGTGGGGGGGGGGGGGAGTTAATGTGTTCAACCGGTCTTTCTCACTGCTTTTTCCTAATTTTTTTTATGTTTGGTTTGGGTCAGGTTTTCAGTGTGTCCTTTCAGTGTCGGCAAACACGAGCGAAGGGTGTTCATTTCCTGGTACGGGGGGAGGGAGACCCGAGGGAGGGTGTATTGGGGGAGGTTGTTGTATGTGTGCTAGCAGGAGGGCCTTTGAGTAACAGGTTGGTGATCCGGGGACAGCGTGTATTTTTATGGGTGACGGGATTATGGCTCCACTGACCATCTTGTCCTGGAACGTACGGGGCTTAAACTCCAAACTTAAACGCTCTCTAGTATTCACATACATTAAAAAATACTCCCCGCAGATCTGCATACTTCAGGAGATCCATCTGACTGGAGGGAAGACGCTGGCCCTTAAGAAACCCTGGGTTGGGGCATATTACCACTCTACCTACTCTGTATATGCCAGGGGGGTCAGTGTTCTGGTTCATAGATCTCTCCAGTTCTGCCTCCTCGATCTTCATTTGGACCCGGGTGGTAGGGATGTAGCGCTTCATGCCATGTGTAATGGACTGGAGATGCTTCTGGTGGGAATTTATGTACCCCCTCCTGCTACTATGGAGCTCCTGAATAAGTTGACCCCTATAATGGCACTATACCCTGGCGCCGGGGTGTTGATAGCGGGAGACTTTAATATGACCCCGAACCCATCTCTAGATAGATTCCGGATGGGCGCGGGTCAGAGTTCCCCACTTCTGAAATGGATGGAATTGTATGGGTTAACTGATATTTGGAGGTGGAAACATCCTGCTGACAGACAATACACGTGCCACTCCGCCACTTATGCCTCATTTTCCAGGATTGATTTGCTGCTGGCGGACGCTTTGCTGCTTTCACCGCACTATGGGGGTGGAGATTCTGCCCAGAGGCATATCCGATCATGCGCCTATGCTGCTGCGGCTCGAGGTGGGCTCCGAGGGTGGAGGTGGAGCTGCCCCCAGTAGCTGAGGTCCTACTGGGGGCAGAACAGGGGCACCGCGGCTTCCACGGTGCTCCGCGATGCCTGCAAAGCTTATGCCAGAGGTCAATAGCAGACTTACATCTCTAGAGCCAAGAAAAGTTCTAGGCTGGCTCTGGAAGATGCGGAAAAAAGGGCACAGGAGCTGGAACGGGTCTACACACTGGGAGGTGATGGAGCGACCTATGCTGCATTACAATTGGCTCACAGGGAGATTTCCTTGCTCAGGACCGAGGCAAGCAGGAAGATATTGCTGACCCAAACACAACGGATATTTGAACAGGGGGAGAAGACCGGCAGACTCCTGGCGTGGCTGGCCAAAGAGAGGGTATCGGTAGCTCATATAGCCAGAATTAAGGGGGAGCAGGGAGAGGTAATATCGGACCCCTTTCAAATCAATGATAGGTTTGCGCAATACTACAAGGCCCTCTACGCCCCCAGAGAGGTCTTTACCCCGGAGGCCCTTGACCACTTTTTAGACCGGGTAGGCTTCCCGATGCTCTCTGATGTTGATCATGCCCGACTGGACACCCCGATTTCTCTTGAGGAGGTCCAGGAGGCTATTGCCTCCCTCAAAGCGTCAAAAACTCCGGGCCCTGATGGCCTACCAGCGGAGTTTTACAAAACCCACGCGGAAATGCTCGCTCCCCAGTTTCATGGCTTGCTTCGTACCATGTTGGAGGAGGGAGAACTTCCACCCACTATGTCCGAGGCGGTGATCGTCGCAATCCCCAAACCTAATAGAGACCCTGAATGCTGTTCCTCCTATTGCCCGATTTCGTTGCTTAACGTCGATGCAAAAATCGTAACAAAGATTCTAGCGAATAGGCTTAAATCTGTGATATTGACCTTAGTCCAGGGTGATCAGATGGGCTTTATGCCGGGCAAAGGCACTGACATTAACATAAGGCGCTTATATACTCATATCTCCAGGGCGATTACTCAGGATGGGCAGGGAGTCGTTGCATCACTAGACACAGAAAAGGCGTTCGACTCTGTCGAATGGCAATTCCTCTGGAGGGTTTTAGAACGCTTTAACTTTGGCCCTAAATTTATATCCTGGATTAAGTTGCTCTAAAACAACCCCGTAGCTAGAATTCGTACCAATGGGATGGTGTCTGAGGAGTTCTCGCTGGGCAGAGGCACGAGGCAGGGCTGCCCTCTGTCCCCGGGCCTATTCGCGCTGGCCGTGGAACCCCTGGCCATACTTTTGCGAGCATCGGAAGAGGTTTAATGGCTGTGGGTGGGTCCCCTTATTGAAAAGATATCTCTATATGCGGATGACGCCCTCCTCTACCTTCCTGAGGCGTCTTCCTCATTGACACAGGCCCTTCACATCATAGATGAGTTTGGTTCCTTTTCGGGGATAAGAATCAATTGGGATAAATCCTTGTTATTTTTACTTTCTCAGGACCCCCGGGACATGATCACGCCAACGCCCCTGAAATTTGTTCAGCAATTCCGATACCTGGGGATAGTAGTGAGGGGAGACCCTAAACAATATTTGGATGATAATGTGTACCCAGTCCTAGATGATCTGATTGCCAAATGCCAAATGTGGAAGTCCTTGCCCTTATCATTATGGGTAGAATTAATTTGTTAAAAATGACCTTCCTACCAAAATTTTTGTACGTTTTTAGGAACACCCCTACCCTGATCCCGAACTCCTTCTTTAAGAAGGTGGATCAGATGACTACTGCATTTATATGGGCCGGAGCGGTACCCAGAGTCGCCAAAGACGCCCTCCAGCTACCCTTGTCCGCTGAGGGGTTGGCTTTGCCGTGCCTGAAACAGTACTACTGGGCGGCGGTGCTAGTGACGGTGAGGTGGTGGTTTGCACAATCGCGGTCCAATCCGTCGGTTAACTTGGAGGCAGCGATTCTGGGTTCCTATGCCGCACTCAGCAATTTGGTCTTTAGAGGGCCTAAGGCACACCCAGGTATTACATCCCCTATGAGAACGACGGTTGGTGTGTGGCTGCAGGTGTCGGCAAAACTTAATGGCCCTTCGGATATCTCACCACACACTCCATTATGGGGCAATCCGCAGCTGCAACACTTAAACTCTGTCCCGGACCCTGCACTGTGGGCCAAATACGGCATTACGACTCTCCAGCATGTTATACCTAGGGGGGTCCTTCTTAACTTTGACACTCTGAGAGCGGAATTTGAGCTACCTAATAGAATGTTTTTCCGATACCTGCAGCTGGGCCATGCGATCCAGGCCCAGTTCCCCGACGAGGTCTCCTTACGTTCACATCAGATCGAGAGATTCCTAATAACCAAACATGCAGATCGTATTCTATCCTCCCTGTACCTAAGACTCTCCGCTCCGGAGCCTGCGGAGGGGACTAAACTTTTCCATAAACGGAGGGCTGACCTCCCGACCCTGGGGGGGAGGATTGGAGGGAGGGGATTCAGAATTATATCCCCTTGATGATTTCTGCAAGGGATAGATTTATTCAGCTTAAATTTATCCACAAAGCCTACTACACCCCACAGAGACTATCGAGGATATACCCGTTGTGCTCCGATAGATGCCCGAAATGCAGCACAGCAGTGGGGACATTTATGCATGTAGTGTGGGAGTGCTCAGCTATTCAACTTTTCTGGAAGGAGGTGATGGGGATCCTGAACTCGGTGGGGGGCCTTTCGTTGGGGCTGAACCCTATGGTCTTGCTCTTGGGCGTGTGTGACGGAGTGGCAGTGAGTACACACAGACAGCTCTTTGTATTCTATGCAGCATTTTATGCCAGGAAGGCCATTCTACTTAACTGGAAAAAGCCAAACCCCCCTGAGATCTCGCAATGGAAGGGGTTGATTGACTCTGCTCTTCCTCTGTACAAATTGATCTATATGAGCCAGAAATGTCCCTCCAAATTTGACAAGATTTGGGGATGCTGGGTGGGAGTGTAGATGCTATTTTTCCGACAAAAGGTTTGGCGGTTGAGATTGCAGCATCCTCTTGTACTCACCTGCTCGAGTATGGTTAATGTGGGACAAAGATGTATTGTTGCATAATGTTTATTGCTGTGATCCCTATAAATGACTCTGACTCACGATCTCCATCCCCCCCTCTTTTTTTCTTTTTCTTTTTTTCTTTTCCTTTCCTTTGTTTTCTCTTTTTCCTTCTCTTTTTGACCCGAACATATTAATGTGCACTAATTGAAAGACTGACTGTACACTGAATGTTATGGTTTATTTTAAATGTACGATACACTGTTGTATTGTACCTATGACTTTCTCCTTTATGGAGGCAAATAAAAACATACCTGTTAAAAAGTTTGTAGGTTTCTGTGCACTGCGCACCTTTACATTATATCCTCCTATTTTCAGCAAAAACTGCACAAAGTTTATCAACTAAACTAAATAATTTGCTGAAATGAAGGATTAAAGTGAATGTTTTAATGTTTTATTGTGTTTGGGTATTAATATTGTTATACCTTATGTTATACACAGTATATTGCCTTATATTTCCTATGTTAAACAGTTTGTCTTCAGCGCTGGAAGGTTACTTTATTTTGCCTTACATTAGTGACCTAGAAAATGGATCCTCTAAACATAAAAAAAGTAATAAAACAAAAAATGCTTTTACGTTAAGTGATGCCCAGTCTCCTGTTTTGCTCACCAATTTTAGTAGCTTGCCTCTAGCTCTGTAGAGTCATTCTGTGCAGTGTCTAGGTGACTCATGGCGGAGCTCCATTAAATCTTCAGTCTTCCAGAACGTTTTCTGTAACTCTCCTACCGCAGTTTACCCAAATATGAAGAAATGTGAAATCTTTTTACTCCCCGTTTTCACCAAACATCTTTCAACTTATTTTTTAATAGCAGTATTAACCACCTCAATACCGAGCACTTTCACCCTGCAACACTCTACTCAAGTTACATTTTTATCACAGTTTTGAGACAGATAGAACTTTCATTTGGTGATATTTAATCAACATTGGGTTTTTATTTTTTGCTAAACAAAGGAAAAAAGACTGAAAATGTTGAACAAAAGTTATACATTTTCTGTTATTAAATTTTGCAAATAAGTAATTTTTCTTCTTCACTGAAGTGGGCTGATGAATGTGCACTGATGGGCACTGATAGGCTGCACTGATGGGAATGGATAGGTTACACTGATGGGCACTGATAGGCTGTACTGATGGGCACTGATATGCTGCAATGATGAGCACTGATAGGCTGCAATGATGGGCACTGATGGAAAATGATAGGCTGCACTGATGGACACTGATAGGCTGCACTCATGAGGCTTCACTGATGTTGCAGCACTAATGAGACAGGACTGATGAGCACTGATGAGGGGGCACTGATGGGCAATGATAAGCTGCACTGATGAGGAGGCACTGATGAGGTGGCACTAATGAGCACTGATAGGCTACACTGATTGCCGCTGATAGGTGGCACTGATGGGCAATGATAGATAACACATGTGCACTGATAGGCTGAACTGATGGGCATTAATTGGCACCGATGGGGCTGCACCGATAACCAGGGCACTGATGATCAGTGGCCTGATTATTAGTGTAAACAGTGTATTGACAGTCTTGCTGGTTAACGGCTCTCTTATTATCACACAGACACAGTATGGGAGGAAAGGACTTCTGATAACTGGCAAGTCTGTTTACATGTAATCAGCTGTGAATGGATACAGCTGATCACATGGTAAATGGCTGCTGTGATTAGCCCTTTACCGCAATCTTTGATCAGTCATAGGACACATCGGTCACAGAGCTCGTTATATGCGTGCCCCAGGGGGCGCTGTGCTGCAGTGCTGATCAGAATCTTCTGAGAGTGGAGGAGTCCCTGCTGTCAGAATACAATAGCCCAGTGAGGAGGAGTCCTCTATCTACCTCGTTTGTGTGGATTGGAGAATATGTTCAGTTTTTTTATGATCAGCTTGCTGGCCCATACATGCCCAACTTTGAGGTATCTATTCTGGATGAAGTAGTAAAGCAGACACCTATGGACAGAATTTTAAAACACAAGTAGCACTAACCCCCCCCCCGAAGGAGCTTCTGGTTATTTTTGGGCTTACCGTTACCCTCCGTTCTCCTTGTGGCACGTCTAGGGGATGTCCTGTGGTAGATGACCCAGTAACTTGAGACTGACAATAGATCCACTTGAATGGATTTTATTTGCAAAACTCAAACCATTGAACAGCCTTTCAACTTGGGATCAGAGGGTTGGAAAAGGAAATTCAGGTACTCTCAATGTCAAAGTCCAAAAAACGTTAAAGAACTTGCTTACTTTGACGGCATCCAGAGAATAGCCATTCGCAGCTGGATGAACACCCAGGTTGGACAGTCCCTCTCTCACAAGGCCTAGCAGCCAACAAGGTGCTTACTCAGGAAAAAAGGCTTTGTCACAGATGGTGTTGCAGAACATGTAGGGAAACTAAGCTTTAGAACACTTGTAGGATACCTGGATCTTTCAGTCTGTTTGGCGATATCCACAAGACCGGATTCTCTCGGTAACTTCAGCCCTTCCAGGCTCTTGTTAAGAAAACCAACCTGTACGTGGTGTTCTTCTAAAGAGTCCTCCCCTGGAATGCTCAAAGCACAATTGGTCTTTCCCGAACCAGAGACGGCACCCAACCACCTCAGAATCCTCCTTTAGTTTCCAGTGTAGGTGTCCTGTAGTCCAGCTGCAGGATGCAGATGATAGCAGGACGCAGCAGGCGGTTCCAACCGGAAGCAACGGACAGCAGGGATGTGCCTTGTAGCCCAGTGGAAGCATGCAGACCGCGGGCAGAATGTAGCTGACAACAGGGAGGAGCCCTGTAGACAAGCAGCGGGATGCAGATGACAGCAGGATACAGCGGACAATGGGAAGGAGTCCTGTAGTCCAGCAGCAGGATGCAGGTGGTAGCAGTACACAGCAGAAGGCACCGGCCGGATACAGCGGAGAACAGGGAGGTGTTCTGTAGTCCAGCAGCGGTAGGCAGGTAACTGGCAGGTTGCAGAGTAGTTAAACAGTCTGGGTCAAACACAGGCGAGCAGATCAGGTACCAAAACGTAGTCCAAGAGAATAGTCAGGTTCAGAAGCCAAGGTCGGGGGCAGGCAGCAAGCAGAGAAGTCAGGAACAGGCCAAGTTCAATATGGATCAGGTAGATTCAGATACAGGGTAGCAGAGTATCCAGGACAACACTGTTGATCGGGCAGCAAGACAGCAAGGCAAAGATCTCCTTTAAATAGCGTCATTGGCGCCAATTGCCGTCAAAACGGCAGTGCGCACGCTCCCGCGCACGTGCACGCGCGCACTGCCGATCGCGCTATTGCTTTTCTTGCGCACAGGTATTCTTCCGACCCTCACACCACTCGGATGTTTGCAGGAAAGGTTTTCCTGACAGGGGCCAGGGATTGGTTGGATATTACTTGGACCACTGTTTTTATGTTAAGTTTGGTTCAGGCGTGGGGTTCCGGCAATTTGTAGATATGCTGCAGGGTGGGGTTCAACCATAGGGGGGCAGCTGGAGAGAATGCGTTGTTACGGTATCTCTCAATTTTTAGGCCCGCCCCCATGCACGCAGCATGGTGCTCATGGAGGTAGTCAATGGATATGGGGCCTTGGGGCCAAGGAAAAAGTAGGAATTTTAGCGTTTTCAACAATTTCACCACCGCCGCCTCAACCAAGGTAGCAGGGTTTGACTTGTCAGGAGTGAGCCACCAAGCCACCATAACTAGCAGGGTGGCCAGGAAATATTTATACAGGTCAGGGCATGCCAGGCCTCCCTGGGAGGACGGGCGCACACGTGTTGACAAAAATCAGCAGAAAATCTGATAGTGTGTATGGGGCTTAACAGTTTGGTGGGACAGTATGGGGTAACCCGCTCTAGGATAGTGTATAAGGTGGATGGTGAGAAGGGAGGAGGGATGTATATGTTTACCACAATATATCTCTTGCCCCAAACAGTGAAAACCACTATCACATATTTGCCCTGGGGGTCGTGTGAATCTGCTCTACTACACATGGAAAAGATTTGCTAACCAGCACCAAGACCCCCTTGGCATAGGTGGAGTAGGAGGAATGAAAGGCTCTCTGGATTCACGGCTTCTTTATTGCCAATAATTTGCTACCCATAAGGTGCATCTCTTGAAGCAGTATCATGTGGGGGAGTGTAGTTTGAGATATTTAAATAGTAATGCTCTTTTAAATTTGGAATTAAGCCCCCGGACATTCCAGGATAAGATGTTAAAGGTAGACATATCACATGTAGCCATCAGGTGGTTTTAGTACAACAGCAAGGAGGTGCACATTTAATCTAATAGCGTGTGACAGGAGCCGCATGAATCCAGAGAGCCCATGCCATATACAGTAATGACCATGAAATAACCAAACAAACAAAAAACATTTACATGAACAAAAAAAAGGAAACATTGCCCATGTGGAAAACAGGTTGCCCTTCCTGCCCTGACGTGATGACATCCCCGAATTGGGGAGCAATCAGGCCGGGCCTGTACCTAGAACTTAAACCTGAACCCAAAACTGGTAGTAGTTTGGTGCTATCCCTAAAGCTCCAGAGGCTCCCCCAGAAAAATGGGGGGGGGGGGACCTGTGAAGGGCAATGGTGGCAAAACCAGTGATTCCAGATGTATGGAAATAGGGTGGGGGGCTGCCTGCAAGCAGCGGTTGTTTCCAATACTAGTGGGGAGAAATCACAGCAATAGTTTGGTCAATAGCGGATTTGAAGTTTGCAAAAACTTTGAGATTTCGGCAGGGACTGTTGGAGCTGCATATCCAGGAGGGTGAGACAGGAGGTGAGGGAACAGGAGTGTGACAAAAGAGATTCAACAGGGTATGGAGAGTTGGCGCAGGTAGTTCAAGGGGAGCAATGCTGCACAGGGGAGAAGTGTTGGGTCACCAGCATAGTGGAACATCAGGGAGGGAAAATAAAATGTACTTAGCTGGTATTATGAGGCAAGGTGGAGGTTCGGTTAGGCAGTGTGATGGCTGTACGGATTTCAGCGGGTGTCCAGCCATG
This sequence comes from Lithobates pipiens, assembly GCF_037356315.1. Taxonomy (NCBI): domain Eukaryota; kingdom Metazoa; phylum Chordata; class Amphibia; order Anura; family Ranidae; genus Lithobates; species Lithobates pipiens. The sequence continues at coordinate 386,474,965 of NW_027507764.1, forward strand.
CCGATGCAGCCTCAGAGTTGTCAAAGAGGCATGTGCTATCCCTGTCTGTGATCCTCAGCCTGCTGGGGTAGAGGAGACAGAAGCGGATGCCTTTTTCCCTTAGCCGTTTGCGTACCTCCGTGAAGAATTTGCGGCGCTGCTGTATTTCTTGGGAATAGTCCGGGAAGAACAGCAGTTTGGTGTCTTCGTACTTGATGTCAGGTTTGGAGCGGGCCGCAGCCAGGATGCGATCTCATTCCCTGTAGTTAAGGAACCATAGCAGGAAAGAGCACGACCGAGTCCCAGACCTAGGAGGGGTCGGTGACAATCTGTGGGCTCGTTCTACAACAAAGGTAGGCGACAGGTCAGTAAGGTCAAATAGGTCAGTCAAGAGCCGTTCAGGGAAGTCAATGGATCTAGAGCATTCTACTCATTCTGGAAGGCCCAGGATACGGATATTATTTCGCCGTAGGCAATTCTCGGTGTCTATGGCACGTTCCTGAAGTGCCCGTACCTGTAGTTGCAGGGCCCGGATGTCCCTGGAGTCCAATCCGACCACATCTTCCACATGGGAGACCCGGTCCTCCGTGACCCGGGCACGGAACTTGTCGAGGTCTTAGCGGATTAAGCCAATATAATGGATTTTGGCTGTCAGGGAAGCTTTGCTGTTGACAATCGTTGCCAGAATGTCTGCTCCAGAGGGATAGGCTGTGCCTCCCGGCTCCTCTGCCATTTGTGTGCTGGCAGACATGCTCTGTGTTAGCGTGTACGTGGTCAATATGGCCACCTGCTGGGAGGAAAGGAGAGCGCTGGAGTTGATCTGAGCTGAGCGGGTCCGTGGCGGTCCCATCCAAACAGAACTGGAGTGATGGGGATGATCATGGGACAGCAGGGAATCTGGTGATAGGCAGCATGGTAGGAAACAAGGGCAGACAGCGACGTTTAAAGCTGGAAAATAATGTCAGGATCAGAGCTCCGGTGAAGTGCATCCGCTCTCGTTCACATACCGGCCACGCCCCCCAGGCTAGAAATCTTAGATGGACTTGAGTATTAAATTAAATGCAACTCCAGCTCTCACTTTATAATCAATTACAAACAAGCATGCTCAGAAGCAAGGATGAGCCAGAAGAGGGCAGTCTTGTAAACTAGCGCTTGTAATGGAGAATTAACATTTGTGATGTGGCAATTTATGAAATGCTTTTTTTTCTAGTGATAGCAAGAATAATATATATGTATATATATATATATATATATATATATATATATATATATATATATATATATATATATATATATATTGGGCAAGTTACCACAACACCATTATCCCATAGTTTTTAAGATTAAAGATACAACTATGTTGGTGTCCTTTGTCAATATTACATTGTATTTTTTTAAATATGCCTACTCCCAAACTGTAATTTGAAGTAAAACACATAGCCAAGTATTATTCTACACAATTTTTTTTTATTGTGCATTAAAAAAAGAAAACAAATAAAATTAGACATGCTATCTGCCAGTAGAATTTAACCAAAAAGTGCATTCTATGCATCCAAAAATATAGAAAATATTAAAATATAGAAAATATACCAAATCAAATCATTATTCAACCAAAAAAATAATGTTAAAGCAATAACTCCAAGGCTGATAATAAATAACACACTATATCCTACGATTCCACAACATGTCTGGTTGACGAACAGCCATTCAGAAATGAACTGAAAAGCATGAAATGAAAAGCGCAAAATGAAAAGCACCTAATGAAAAGTGTGAATCAACACTCACCAAACTTGAAATTAAATTAACATGAAATTAACATGAAATTAGTAGAAGGAGCCCAAAGGGTGGCGTTAAGGAGCTGAAAAAGCAAGTAGTACATCACTACGTTCATGATTGTTGGCCAACAATTGTGTGCCGTGTATATAAGACAACTTTGGGCCAACACCCTTCGGACAAAAGTCCACAGTTTTGTTGGCCAACAATCCGATTGTGTGTACAAGGCTTTTCTTACGCTTTGATTAGCATTGAATACTGAATTTGATAATGCCAATGTACAAGTACTTATAACAACATAGACAGACTGCTAAACTAGGATCCACCTGAGAATTGCTATAAGGATCATTTGATTGTTGGGGACAATCAGGGAGTGCAGATGGGGTGATTGCACACATTGCTACACAAATGTGTCGAGATCAAGGCACTATTCTTCTAAATATTGGAACATTCCTTTAATAAAGTAATCTGCTAGGAACAGAACATTGTTCTGAGCTGCACTGAGTCTTATTAAACTGAACTTGATTAATAATCTGCATACCTCAGTGTCTGAACTTTAAACAGACGGTATCTGCAGGCCCGTAGGCTGGATGCAATAAAATCCGATTACATTTCTCTATAATCTTCACTGAGGGCTAGATCAGTTCAAAAGAGAACAGTAGTCAGAATAGAAATCACCAATAAATGTACACATCTGCATAAAGTGGAGCTTCAGGTTAAAAATATATATTTTTGAGTGGGGCGTTTTGTTCATTGCAGAAGGGACATGATATGCCTCCTCTGCAACAATGGATTCTTATATCATTCTCATTACAAACTCTTTAGGGTCCAGTCACTCCATAGGCATTGGACTGTGCTGGGCCAATGCAGTTCCATCGTATTGACAAGGCAGTTTGCCTTTAGTTCTATGAGTGTAGGCAAAAAAAAAAAAAGTAGGGCATGAGCTACTTTTTTCAGTGCAGCACTTTGAAATGCTGTGCAATGCATCACAATCCATGGAAAAAAAGAAAACAGTATAATGCTTCAATTATGATGCATGGGCTCTGCTCGCTTCACAGTGCACCCTAGCGACTGCAGTATAACAAAGCTGCTGATCTGAATGGGCCTCCATTTATAATCCCAGCATATACTGGGTGTCGCCATGAATTCACATTATCCTGGCTTGACAGGCAAGGTGGCTGAAGATCCCAAACCCAGAAGAAGGTGGCAAGATGATTTTGCCACCATGAAGCTCAAGGACATTGCATCTCTGGAACAGAGGCAAGTATATTTATTCTTTAAAATGGAAGTGAGGAGAGGGGGAAAACACTGCGCTAAAATGTGAAAGGTGGTAAGCACTAGCAGCTAACACTCAAGCAAACAAAGCTAAACAGAGTGATAAATAATTAGTGTAGCGCTAAGTGTTGTATAAACAAATATGTGAAGGTGTGATTAGACACACAACAAAATAATGCATAATATGAGTATAAAACATAAGATACGATATGATTTACATAAAAGTGCAAAACCCAAAAAGTGAACTGGGTAAGTGTGGCTCAGACTAAGGGAATTTACTCCAATATTTCCTGTAACCAGGTAGTCCGCATGAACACAAATATGCGAATGTAAGTATTCCTGTAGGATGGTACCAAACACGGATAGAGTCTGGATAGAGCAATGCAAATAGTAGAAGCTGGAAATGGTTGTCTGAAGTCACATCAACACCGACCATTCAAGGATAAAAAGATGGGTACTCTTACCGATGTAGTTTGGACACACATGTCATACGACAGTGGCTTAGAATCACAATCTGGTACTGTGTATGGATGATGATTGAATAGATCCTGGTGAAGGGTCCTCAATTCTCCGTCTCCAGGCTCCAAAGGAGCAAACACTCAAAAGTGGACGTATCCAGGACAAGCTCTTTTTTTCGCCTCCAATGCTTGAGGTAAAAATGTGAGGAAAAAGTAACAAAAGGGGCTCCAAATGGTGCAGGTCAAAAAAAAAAATTGGTTTATTGCAATATGTCATGAATTATAAATGACACAAAAAAATGTAAAAGTGATCACGAAATAATAAAAAAAAAATCGATAAAAGCAATGTGGGGTACAGGAAAGCTGGCCCCTGTTGAAGACCCTTAGTGTCATCTTTGCTGCAGATTTTAACCATATGTTTTGGTCTTGCCCCAAAATACACTCCTTCTGGTTGGCGGTTACTAGTTTCATAGCCACCCTCACAATAATCCACATCCCATTGAACATATCAGTCTGTCCCCTGAGCCTGGTGGCCTCTTTAGCCCACCTCTGAGCATCCAGATCTCTAATAGGACTCCTATTATTCTATGCAAGGAATGCCTTATTTTTTAAATGGAAACAACCTAAAGTGCCCTCCCTGAACTCGTGGAAAGCATTGGTTAAGTCCGCTGTGCTGCTTTATAAGGCCGTCTTTCTGGCCAGAGGCTGCCCAGCGAAGTTCAACAAAATCTGGCATATTTGGCTGGAATCAGATACAACCAGCGCCACACGATAATACCCTGTTTCCCAAGATACTCTTAAATCTCAGCCCAGTAAGCTAGTTGACATGCAGTATCTTCCACTCTCCTTTGAGCTGGTAATGAAATGTACATTCTTTACCACAGTGTAACCTACAAGAGGCAACCTTGTAGGTTAAGACCATCTGTACTCCTTTATAAAACCAGAGGCTCTATTTTGTTACCTACTTCTTTGCAGAAATATCAATAAAAAAATAAATAAATAAAATGACCTATAGTGTGTAGGATATAAATTGCTAGCAGAAAGGCTTTTATAGAAAGAGAGTGTCTGTATTTCACAAGGGGGCAGCTGTCTCTTCCTAGTTCTTACACAAGCCCCCTTGATGATTCGCTATGGTACATGCACTGTGTGGTGTAGACTGCCTGGAGCGTACCCAGTGTGGCATAGATTGCACCAAACCACCTGGAATGGGTGACATGAATACCCCAGCAGATGGCAGGTAGCTGGGGCTGCATCATTCTCACCTAGGTGCTAAGGCAAAAGCTCTAGCTAAAAAAAATTATTATGTTGCAAATGTGACAATGGGGGAAGAGAAACCAATATTGGATAAAGTAGAACACAAGGCTTACTTTTCACTTTAATTCCCTCCTGAATTTGTATAAACAACCTAAAAACAATTTCTAAGGCCCCATTGCCATAGATATATCTAAGCTCACCATGCAGAACATTGCTTATGAGGACTATAGAATATTATACAATAGGGGGCGCATTTGAAAAAAGTCCACAAAGTTATTCAGCCTGTGAAACTGCATCCAAACTTGTTTTGTGCGAATAGGGAACAAAACAAATTTTGTCAAGCTATTTTATAATGTTTTTCATTAATACAGAGTGTAGTAAATCAGGAAAACACCACATTATGACCACTAGATTGAGTAGATGATATTAGTAAAAAAGTATTTATTTCACCAGCTCCATCTAGTGGCTATAAAGCAGTATTTTCCTGATTCACTCTATTCTGAATAAGGAATAACATTCAATCTGGAGGAAAAATAGCCTAAAAACATTTGTTTTTGCCCCCATTTGCACAAAATGAATGTATATACAGTTTCACAGGACAGCTCTGTGATTATTTTTATTTTTTATAAATACACCCTTAAATGATTGCATTTGATATATTAGACTTTTTTGCATTTTAAAAGGCTTCTCTTTAATTATAATGGCATTAATGGGGGGGGGGGGGGGAGTAGATAAAAGACATTACTATGTATCAAAGATATATGGGAACTATTTTTGTCAACATCTATCCTTTAACAAAAACCAAGGACATCTATATAGATAACTGTTTGCAAAGCAGAGCTAGGAGTGACTTTTGTTGATGCCTAGAGTTCTCAGTCAGGAAATAAAGTCAGCATTATGTTTCATGGTGCTCAGCATGTCGTTGTACCTTTTCCCTTTTAAGCACATCTGAGTGTCATATTGTGATCGCCTTGAGCGTTGTTTACATCTAGTTGGTGGTTTATGGTGTGTGATATGGGGGTTTAAGGTTATTAATTCAATGCAATCCTTTAGAAACCGGCAGCTCATAAACACGGAACAATTCCATCTCCTTTCTGCTCAGCCTCCGGCAGTAATATCTTTAATGACGCTTTTTTTTTTTTTTTCAAATTCCAAAGGCCCAATTTCATTGTCACTGCGGCCAGGGGCCTAACCTATTACCATCCATACCTATAGCTTAATTTTAAATATGACATCACAGCAAATTGTAAGTGCATTTTATTGCTTGGTTCCTTTTTCTCATTAAAAAAATAACAATAAATGTGGGTAGTGGCTAAGAAAAATTGTTTATAGATTAGAATCTGTCAAATATAAGAAGTGCTTGTCTAAGAGACTTGCTGTCATGTACACAGATACTATTCCATCAGTGGAATTACCATAGAAAAACAGTGCAGAAAAATCAGAGAAATATCTCACAATGTTTATATGTATAAATGCTGCAGAGGTGTTTTTGGTGTAGAGATTTTAGGATGCATGACTATGCTTTTTATGTTGAATTTTTCTACTAACATTTATTATTATTGTTAAAAATTGGTAAATTGGTAAAAAAAAAAAAAATTTTTTTTAAAGGTGTGTATCTTTTTCTCAATGCAAGAGGAGAAGGAACACCGGAGTGGTCTGTACAGTGACTGATCATGGTGAAAGCCAATCACAGACTATCAGAACAATCATGTGATTGAGAGCTGGTCCTTTCAGCTTCCAATTACTAGTATGACAACTCAATGACGGTGACAGCTCAGTCTCTGTGCTGTGAGAATTCTGTGCAGCACGCTTTCTGCACAAGCATACATAAGCGCACACGCGGCCCCATGGAAAAGGGCCTACAGTTGGTGGGAAGGGGTTAAAGTACCTCAAACCATTTTATTTATTTACCCATATGTTTTTAATCTTGTATTTATCTAGTCAAAATCCTTAACCCCCTTCATATATACCCATCTCCATAGAGGTTTTGTACATATGTTCTCTCTTTTTTTTTTATAAAAGCCAGCAGGTGGTGCTTTTTGCTTCAATTCCTATACTTTTCATTATCTCCTTGCACCCTCTTGTAAAATGGCTGTTGTTTACAGAAGTCAGTAGCTCAAGCTGAAACTTACACACACAAGTGAGTGAGTTATAGCAGTGACTCATCTATTAGATGGCTAGATCCAATGTTTTAATCAAAGGAAGCCAGCCAGAAAGTGCACTTTTTTTTATATGTTATCTCTTAACTCATAGTGCTCTGGGAATTCTTTGTCACTTAATATACTGGCATCCCAGTAGGGGTCAATATTGAGTTGGCCCACCCTTTGCAGCTATAACAGCTTCAACTTTTCAGGGAAGGCTGTCCACAAGGTTTAGGAATGTATCTATGGGAGTTGTGACAGACTCACCCGGGACAGGGGCTTTTGGAGAGGACTAGGACCAAGCCTCTTACCCACTGACTATGGGCCCTGGCATTAAACCACTTTAATACCAGACACTTTCGCCTCTTCTTGCCCAGGACAATTTTCAGCTTTCAGCGCTGTCACACTTTGAATGCCAATTGCACGGTCATGCAACACTGTACCCAAACTACATTTTTATCATTTTCTTACCACAAATAGAGCTTTCTTTTGGTGATAATTGATCACCACTGGGGTTTTTATTTTTTGCTAAACAAACTAAAAAAAGACTAAAATTGTTGAAAAAAAAGTTTTCTGTTATAAAAGTTTGTTTTTTCCTTCACTGACGGGCACTGATGTGTGTGTGTGTGTGTAGGTATGTATGTATATATATATATATATATATATATATATATATATATACACACACACACACACACACACACACACACACACATATATATACACATATACAGTATATAGTCTGTTATTAAGTGTATTATTCATATGACAAATCCTGATCTCCAGTAAAACTTTTTTTTATTGAGAAATAAAAACAGCTTAACAGACTATACACTAATTACATGATCAGTGTTCCTACAAAGACACACAAAACATTTGCTCCTGGAGAGTTACCGAAATAAGGGTATGTCTACTAATACTTCAAGAAAAAAATTAAAATAAAATACATCTAAAAAATAGAAAAAAATGTGTAGTTTGATTTCATTTTAAATTACAATGTCATTTTTTGCCAGCACATAGGAATTGGACCAATGTAGGTGAACATTAGTCACAGCTAATGATCCTTGGAAACTTAGCAAAGGTTAGAAAATCTAACTTTATTCTCTTCAGACTTTGAGGTATTGTACTGATGGGAAAATGTATAGCCTGAAGTTATTATACCAAAGCTCATATAATGGATATCGGTTCACCAAGGTCAACTTGTCACTGACTTCAGGTGCCAGACATAGCTTTGTACTTTTGTGTGAAATTGCTTGTCTGGGTAACACAAATAACACCTTGTCATTTTTTTTTAGCACAAAGCATTTTGAAAATTACCTTCACTTAGTTGTGTCCTACTTTATACACAAAGGAAATGAATGATGAAAAAATGTTGCTCTAAATACAAAGGTTAGGTGGTAACCTAAGTGCAGCTACTTAAACATGTATGCTTATTAGCTTCTGCAGAGGGCAATGGTGTGCATAGACACATTGTAACAGGTAGGGAATATACTGTATATATATATATATATATATATATATATATATATATATATATATATATATATATATATATATATATAAAGATCTATATATACAGTGGATATAAAAAGTATACACACCCCTTTTTAAAAACTGAAATCTTTTAGATTAAAATAATATGATTGTATAAGTGTGCACACCCTCTTTCATCTGGGGATGTGGCTATGTTCATAATTAAGCAATCACATTGAAACGTATGTTAAATAGGAGTCAGTACATACCTGCCATCATTTAAAGTGCCTCTGATTAACCCCAAATAAAGCTCAGCTGTTCCAGTAGGTCTTTCCTGACATTTTCTTAGTAGCATCCTACAGCAAAAGCCATGGTCAGCAGAGAGCTTCCAAAGGGGCATCTCATTGTTAAAGGGATCTAATTGTTAAGAGGTATCAATCAGGAGAAGGGTACAAAAGAATTTCCAAGGCATTAGATATACCATGGAACACAGTGAATACAGTTATCATCAGGTGGAGAAAATATGGTACAACAGTGACATTATCAAAAACTGGACGTCCCTCCAAAATTTATGAAAAGACAAAAAGAAAACTGGTCAGGGAGGCTGCCAAGAGGCCTACAGCAACATTAAAGGATTTGCAGGAATATCTGGCAAGTACTGGCTGTGTGGTACACGTGACAACAATCTCCCATATTCTTCATATGTCTTGGCTATGGAGTAGAGTGACAAGGCGGAAGCCTTTTCTTATGAACAAAAACATCCAAGCCTGGCTAAATTTTGAAAAAACACATCTGAAATCTTCCAAAAGAATGTGGCGAAATATGTTATTTTCTCCGTATTTCCAAAAGATATAAGAACACCATACCCACAGTGAAACATGGTGGTGGCAGCATCATACTTTGGGGACTGTTTTTCTTCAGCTGGAACAGGGGCCTTAGTCAAGGTAGAGGAAATTATGGATAATTCCAAAGACCTGAATCCCGCTGAAAATCTGTGGGGTGATCTGAAGAGTGCACAGGAGATGTCCTTGCAATCTGACAGATTTGGAGTGTTTTGCAAAGAAGAGTGGGCAAATATTGCCAAGTCAAGATGGGCCATGCTGATAGACTCATACCCAACATAGACTCAGACCCAAAATGAGTGCTGTAGTAAAATCAAAAGGTGCTTCAAAAAAAGTATTAGTTTAAGGGTGTGCACACTTATGCAACCATATTATTTTAACTTTTTATTTTTACTTCCCTCCACCTAAAAGATTTTAGTTTGTTGTTCAAATAAGATGTACAGTTTATAGGTCACATTAAAAGGTGGAAAAAGTTCTGAAATTATTTATCTTTGTCTTACTTTTTTACATCACAGAAACCTGACATTTTACCAGGGGTGTGTAGACTTTTTATATCCACTGTATATATATATGTAAGCCCACCTCATGAATTGGTAAATAAATATAGAGTATAATGAATGTGAAATGCCATCCCTGGTTATGGTGTGATTGGATATTTATATTGTTTTAGACTAGCACCTCCACCATCCCCCTTGACAAAGTGGATGCAAGACTGCGAGGTTTAGGGAACATGTCAGGAAACCAAGAACGCCACAGCCAAATATCCAATAACAGTGGAATGTTGTTGATATAACATAATATCTATGGTATAGGATGATTTTTTTATTCCAATTATTATATAAACATACACCGATTGGTCTTCTTTGTGGAGAGTGTGCAAGAAAGGAGGTGAAATTTGGTTGCATTTTTGTGAATTTGAATTTTTGTACAGTACACCAGGTTTTATGGATTTTAAAGTACTTTCCATTAACAAATCATTTTAACATAAAAGTGTAATCAAAAGTGTGAATTTGGTATCCTGTAATATCCCGTTATTATCTGTTACTTCTTCCTTAAAGAACATGGTCAAATTTACCACAAAAGAAAAAAATAACTTTATTAATCCTTAAAGATAGTTGGTTACTCCCTGTCAGGGGTGGACTGACCATTCGGCCACTCGGGCACTGCCCAAGGGCCCCGGGCCACTAGGGGGTCCCATCAGGGTTTCCAGCCTCAGTAAAACCAGGGACAGTATGTAAAAATCTGTGTTTTTTTTACATCCGTCTCTGAAATGTCCCTTACCGACATCCTTTTGGTCTAAAAATCCTGAGATTATAGCTGCCCCACCTCTCCAATACCTTCTCAGCCAATAGAAACATGTCTGTGCATACCTGTATGTGTATACTGTGTGATTGTATACTGTGTGTGTGTATACTGTGTGATTGTATACTGTGTGTGTGTGTATACTGTGTGGCCCCATAATCTCTGATTGCCTGTGGGCACCATAATCTCCTATTGCCCAGGGGCCCCACAAATTGTCAGTCCACCCCTGCTTCCTGGATAAACATTCTATAATGTTAACAATATAATATAATGTCTTAAAAATATGCTGTTTATATTGTATGCATTTACAAAAACATAAGTGATAAATCTCTTCTAGGGAAAGAGCAAGTATTCTGATATCTATCGTTCAATATCAATGTCCTAAATAAAAACAATGTTTTCAAGTAGTTTATAGCAGCAGAATAATGTGAAATAGATATATAATGAAGCATGTCTTACTGTTCACTGTCATTTTTCACATACCTTTGGCTTATGGCGTTCCTTTTTATCTTCATAAATCAGGACATATCAAACTATTTTGCCTTTAGCTTATCTTGGCTATATACACAACTGAAAGGCAGATTCAATGATAAAGTATCTTGCATCCCTAATCAGTGAATCTTTGCGGTGTAGACCTTTCCTATTTTTTGGATAACTGGAGGTTATCTAGAAGGATCAAAGAGAATATACAGCCTTTTCAATTTTTTTCTTAGATATAATGGTATGTGAAAGTAATCAGCTGGGTGTCAATTATTCTATGAATTAAACCCATTTTCATTTTTCTATGTATAATTAGTCATTTTTTGTGTACAGATAGCTATTCTCATTATAGACTCTGCTTCCTGTCTGAAGTGCTGCACAATATAAGTTTGCTGTTTCTCACCATTTAAGGGGAGAATTTATAAATATAAATTTGCATATCAAGTTGCTCAGTGAATGTGCATTTGTTTTATGTGAACGGGGCAAAAAAAAATGACATTATATTTTCTGTGCTGGTCAAACACTTTTCATTATATTAAAAAGGAAAATATCATATTGGGCCACTACATGGTGATAAGTATCATAGGATATTATGATACTTGGCACCATCTAAAGGCCAAATGCAATATTTTCTGGTTTTATTCAATTAAAAATATTTAAAGCTGGGTTCCACCCTAAAGTGGAACCTCCGCTGATCGGAACCCTCCCCCCCTCCGGTGTCACAATTGGCACCTTTCAGGGGGGAGGGGGGTGGAGATACCGTGGGAGTCTATGCCATTTCCTGTCCTGCCGCGCTGTCTGCTGGGACACACACGGGTCTCAGAGACAGCGCGGAGAATTCCTATTGCGCTGCGCGACTCGCGCATACGCAGTAGGGAAGTGAAGCCGATTCGCTTCCTGATTCCCTCACCTAGAATGGTGACGGCAGCAGCCGAGAGCCGAGCGATCGATTGGCCTCGGCTGCCGGCATCGCTTGAACCCGGGACAGGTGAGTGTCCATTTATTAAAAGTCAGCAGCTGTAGTATTTATAGCTGCTGGCTTTTAATATTTTTTTTTTGGTGGAATCCCTCTTTAACCTGCACAGAAAATAGCCAAATAACTTTTGGTTTTATGCCCCATTCACACCAAAAAATGTACATGTATTTTCATTGGGCGAATTGCCCAATATAATTTAATAATTTAGTATAATTTAGATTTTTTTTTATAAATACACCCAGAGTCAGAGGAGTTAGTGAGACCAATGCACTCTCTGTGTGGCTGGTAGATTTGGGCTGATTTAGTAAAAGAGCTGAGAATCTTCACACAATGGGGGTTATTTACTAAAGGAAACTCCACTTTGCACTGCAAGTGCACTTGGAAGTAAAGCCGCTGTAGATCCGAGGGGGACATGCAAGGAAAATAAAAAAACAGCATTTTAGCTTGCACATGATTGGATGATAAAATCTGCAGAGCTTCCACTCATTTTAGATCTACCCCTTAGATTTTGAGCGACTGTACTTCCAAGTGCACTTTCAGTGCAAAGTGGATTTGCCTTTCGTAAATAACCCCCACTGAGATCTCTTGCTCAGGGACATAATATTTTACTGAAATTTACACTCAAGATTTTGCTGGCAAAATGCAACTGTTTAATAAAGATCTCACGTATACACACATAAATATGCATATGTAAATTTTTTCATCCTGTTCTACCTGCCATTGCTTACATTTTTGCATATATGCACATATGTTGCTTGCAGATACATGCAAATATACAATATATACAGTATATAGATTTATTTTTCCCTTTTGCTCTGAAAGCATCGCTGCCTTACTGCTTTACAGATCTTTATGCAGCTGTGTGTATTTTCTCATAGACAACAATGCACTTGTGTTCAGATCTGTAAAGAAATACAATTGTTTTTTTTTTTCTGCTCATGTGCAAGAGACCTAAATCATGTGAATATTAATTTCAGTTATTTTGTCATGTGAAAAGCAAATTCCTTTTCACTTTGAATGCCCAGTAGTGTGCAGATTAAATAAGTAAACAGGAATTTGCTGTTCACATGCTTGATTGAACTGAATATTCACTAAATTTATAGACGTGAATATTCAACTCCCTTGGAAAATCCACCCAGTTATCTGAACAGTTGTTAATCAGTTAGGCAGAGTCATTTTTGTAGCTCATCCACCCTGCCAGCTCTTCCAAAAGACACAGAATTCCCTGGGGCACACGATTTCCTGAGCTCAAGCCCATCCCATCCCACATGTCCCAACCAATTGTTCCCCTGGTCATGTACCTAGCCATGCCCCCATCAGTCAAGGCTCTCTTTCCCTAGGGAGGGGCTCAAGAGGCCTTCGTTCTTCAAATCGCTGCCTTTAACGCAATAGCTAAACTTTAACAAAGCTTGACTGTAAAAATGTAACTTGCATACAAATTTCCCAATAAAAAACCCCAAAAATGTAAGGATTTACTGAAAAAAAAAGATACTTTAACTTTTGAGATAAAGTCTGTGAAACCAGGTACCAGTGCAGGTACATTCTACTAAGGACATATGGAGATTATTTTATGTAACAGATAGTAACATCATAGGTATTATATGTTATGCCCTGTACACATGGCCAGATATTCTGACGGCAAAATCCATCAGATTTTTTTCCGATGGATTTTGGCCCAAACTTGTCTTGCATACACACGGCCGCACAAAGTCTTCAGAAAATCCGATCGTTCAGAACACGGTGACGTAGAACACATATGACGGGACTATAAAGAGGGCAGTAGCCAATAGCTTTTGTCTCGTAATTTATTCTGTGCATGTGTGGCACTTTGTCCATTGGAATTGTCTACACACGATTGGAATTTAAACGATCAGATTTTGTTGGCGGAAAATTTTAGATCCTGCTCTCAAACTTTGTGTGTCGGAAATTCCGACGGAAAAAGGCAGATGGAGCCCACACATGATCGGACTTTCCGACACCAAGATCCAATCGCACATTTTCCGTTGGAAGGTCTGACCGTGTGTACAGGGCATAAGACTTGGTTCACACAGTGATGGCTTCAAAGTCGCCTGACTCTGAAGCCACCCCGTACAGCGCGACTTGCAAAAAGACTTTTGTATAGAAGTCAATGGAAGCCGCTCCAAAGTCGCCCCAAAGTAGTACAGGAACCTTGAGTTGAGTTGCTCCTATTAGAACGGTTCCATTGTACAGAATGGAGTGTGACTTGTCAGGCAGTTAAGTCACCTGACAAGTTGCCCCTGTGTGAACTGGCTCTAAGGGTTTCATAGCCAAATGCTACAACATGACCTGCTATAGGAAATACAAATTCCAATTCTGACGTTGGCCAAACACTAGTAGAATTTCAAGAAAATTAATATTCTAGAAAATATTAATTTTTAAGAAATATTCAATTTTCTAATTGTTTGTTGTGTCAAATCAGCGTTCATTTTTAACCACAATTCAAAGTAGCAGGATGGAAAGCTGGCCATACACATTTTGAAGCGGACATTGGTATGAAAATTTGTAAGAAAATTCTCAATACATTCGATGACTTGATGAATGCCGGTTAAAATGTAATTTGCTTTCGAAATCTGATTTTGAAGTAAATAGACATTGACCCCAATAACTATTAGAACAAATGTTCTTAAAACTAAAATCTTTGAACAAAATTCTAGTATAGGGCCAGCTTTATTTTCCTCTAGTTTTCTGGCCAAACCTATCCCAGTTAAGTTAGCCCTCGACATAAACTCTTTGGTTAAATCTTGTCTATAGGATCTGAACTAGCATTGATCATTTAATAAATAAATAGTGCAGTGCTATAAATCAAAAATAATAGTACAAGTGTAACTGACAATGGTAATCAATAAACATATATTGCTGAAAGTTCATAAATAAAGTTCATATATAAAGTTCATATATAAAATCTGTGACTGATTGAAGTGAATTAAAAAAATCAATATATCAACGGTGCAAAAATTCAATGTGCTTGTGCTCTCCTCCACCAGTCCCACAGGCTGCTCACTTCACATCTGAATAAAATCAACAGTGTTCCCCTCTGGGGATAATAGAGAGGGCTGGCGTGGTGCTGGTAATCACTTTCTTCCTCCAAATCGCCTATTCTTATGGCATAAAACCCTGATAATCTCATAAAATATGATGGATATGCAAAAGAAGGAAGGCAGAATGCAGTGCTCTCATTTAAAATGTTTAATTTTGTTTTTTTTTTGTTATATTTCATTTTTATTCTTAATTTTATTTTTATTTTATTTACTCTTATTTATTTATTTTTGTCATTTTTATTTGTATTATTTTTTATCTTTATTTTTATTTATATTTTTATTTAATTTTAATTTTAATTTTATTTTTCCATTTTTCTATTTTTATTTGACCTTTTTTATATATAATTAAACATTTTAAACGGAGAGCATTAGATTCTATGCCAGTAAATTCTGTGTTTTGACTAGGTGTGTTCTTACATCTGAAGTTGACCTGTCACTTAATCATTTCTAAATCAGATGGATCAAATGACCATCAGCTATGGGCATCATTAGTCAATGAACTCTTGTGAAAGGTTGGCTTGAAGGTCAGGGGATCAGAACTAGAAAGGTAGAGAAAAGTTCAGGACAGTATTTTAGAGGTTTAGAGATTTAAGAAGGTCATATTGTGGAGTATATGGAACGTATAAGCAGAAGAAGGTATCAAGTGTTTAGCTCCAAAGTCATGGGCTGGACTTAGGGATGATTGATTCTCCCTCCTTGCCAAAGTGGAAGTACTGTTGCAATGGGGTTCATTAACTAAAGGCAAAAAGTCTGTTAGCATTGCAAGGGATGTTTTCTTTAGTTAATGAAGTGAAGCTCTGCTGTCTTCCATCTTCCAATTATGTGCAAGCCAAAAATACAGAATTTTGTTTATTTTATTTTTGGGTATTATTTGCATAATTAATTTTTACAACATTCACTAACCTAGGGAAAATTCCTTTGTGCTATGAACAGCCCATTTTGCCTTTTAGTAAATAAATACTTTTGTTTTCATTAGCTATTGTACCTTAATGTGTATTTCCCCTTTTACAGCCACATTGGTATAATGCCTACTTTGTATTTGTTCTCATGCACATAGCATAACTTTAAAAAATATTGAAAATTTGCTACCTATCTTTTTACCTGCTATTACTTTTTACTCCTAAGCTGGATTTTCCTGTGGAATGCAAAGTGGGCTGAAGAGTTACCTTAACACTGTTCGTACTGTGCTGGCAGACCTCCACTATTAGATGTAAATTGGATGTTTTTTTGCACGTTCATCTGCGCATCACAAGAACTGGTACTGCACGCTACTTGTGATGATTCGATTCAGTGCTATTCTTACTGAATAGCATCCCAAAGTACCTTACCGATGTAGGGGTGCTGCACTGGAGCACCTCATGAGGCAACTAACTACTGTATGCAGAAAATGTTGATGTGTAGAAAAAGTGCTTTTAGGGAACTGCATGTCACTGGTAATGCGTGGATCTAACTGAAGCACCCTCTAGTGTTCTAGAAGAATAGTGCAGGGTTTTTTCAGAGAAGGTACATTTTCAGGCTTGGCTGGTTGCCAAGACTGGGTGTGTTTTGTGATCTGGGTTGGGAGTGGCTCAGAGTAGTGCTGGGAGACTCACGGGTGGTATCACCAAGACCTCCTACTTCTTTCCAGAATCTTCTGGTACTTTCTGGAAAGAGAGATGGAGAGGGGAGGTAGAGCCACCTGGGATGTTCTAAGGAGCCCTGACCAAACTGGATTGTCATTAAATACCCAAGGTCAACCCAGCTGGGCAGGAGTTGATTGGGTGGAAGATGCGTTGGGCTGTCAGGGCCTTTGAGGGAGCTCCCCAGTCTGGGGGGTGACCTTGGGCTTGGGCTCAGCTGCAGACGTGACCCTCTTATAACCCACGGAGGTGTCCTGGCCAAGAGGCACAGGAGGAGCAAGAGAGGACAGCGGTAGAACACTGTCAGGCAAGTCTCTGGGAGCTCTCCAGAGGCAGCCAGGAGGGCTGATGAGTGAGCACACCGTCGGAAGGACTAGGAGGCATGCCTGAGAGGACTGAGATTCAGCAGTCTGGTGTCAGGGCTGGTTTAGCCCTTCCTCCTCTGGGCTGGCCGCTCAGCTGTCAGCTAATTGCCAGCTCTCTTCTCTTTCCACAGTTACCAGCTATTCCCGATGATGCTCCCCCTGACGTGCCTATTTAAAGCCTTGCAGCTCACTCTTTCATTTGCCTTCGCATTGGTCACATCACTAGGAACCATCTCCTGCTGTTTGTTTCAAGACTGGCTTGCTGACATTCCTCCTGGATCTGGCTACTGGACTCTGGCTATGCTTGACTACGCTTTTTTCCATTTACCTTTTTATTTTTATTAATAAACAAGTGTGATTTGATTGTACTTCTGTCTCTGTCTGTTTCATGGTTCCTTACAGTACGCGAAGGCCATGAATTCAGAAGATACAGTCAATCCACTTGTTGGTAATATTTTTTTCAGATTAGATGAGCAAGATCACCACATGGATCAGTTTGCCTTGGCGTTACAAACGCTCCTGAATCACACGGCTCACCTGGAATCCCCCACGGTGGCTGCTCCAGTACAACCTGAGTTGCAGGCCGCCCCTGCTGCTGTGCCAGTCTCTGTGCAGGCACCCACCTCGAGTATTATCTCTATAAGAGGTATGTCTGGTTCTGCTCAGTTTCCCCAGCGATTTGGGGGTGATCCAGTTCAATGCAGAGGGTTTCTCAATCAGGTTGAGATATACTTCGAAATGCTGCCCTAAGCGTTTCCCACAAACAGAAGCAAAGTAGGTTTTGTGATATCTTTGCTTTCTGAGAGAGCCTTGGCCTGGGCTAACCCTCTATGGGAGACGCAAAAACCTGTTGTCTTGAGTTACCTTCAGTTTGTGGCCTCCTTTAAAAAGATTTTTGACGTTCCCGCACGCTCTACTTCTGCTGCCAAGTGTCAATCACAGTACGAGAACTGTTGCCGACTACGCCATTGAATTCCGTACTCTGGCAGCAGAGGTTGCTTGGAACAATGAGGCCCTCGTGGCTGCTTTTTCTCATGGTCTCTCGGATTCCATCAAGGATGAGATAGCAGCCCGAGATATACCCACTGAGTTGGAGAGCTTGATCTCGTTTGCCATCCTCATTGACCCCAGACTCAGAGAAAGACTTTCTCTTAAGGAGCGCTTGTGGAAGCCTCCTGTACGTTTGCCTCCGAGCTTTGTAGTCCCACCCATGCCTCCCTCACCTCCCATGCCTCCTGGTACCGAGTTGGTCAGTGAAGATGAACCCATGCTCCTGAGCGTCACACGTCTCTCTGCGGATGAGAGAGCCTTTAGGAGGAGGGAGAGATTGTGCCTTTATTGTGGCCAGGCATGTCACTTTTTGAAGTCTTGTCCTACCCGTCCAGGGAACGCCCGAACCTTGAGGTCCTGTCATGGACAGACCTTAGGTGGCGTTGTTTCGTCCCCAGTTATCCAGAAGGATAAGCCCTTGGTTTTGGTCACCCTTTCTTGGGCTGAGTCGTCCATCGAGATACAGACTCTGGGGCTGCAGGCCTGTTCATTGATGCTGCATTTGTTTCGCAGCACTCGATTCCACTGAAGCTGCGTGACACTCCACTTGTCATTGAGGCTCTTGACGGGAGACCTTTACAGCCTGCCCATGTGACTCATGAGACGGTTCCGTTGTCCATGGCCGTAGGGGCTCTTCACCATGAGATAATCCAATTCCAAGTTATTTCCTCACCCAGATTTCTGCTGGTTATTGGTTATTCTTGGTTACAGAGGCACAACCCCTCTTTTGATGGGCTCCGTGCTGAGGTTCTCTCCTGGTCACCACAATGCAGTAAAACATGCTTCCTGAAGGTATCCAAGGTCCTGTGCACCGCTTCACTCCCCTGCCTGCCGGAGGAGTACCGTGATTTTGGCGATGTCTTTGATAAAGGTCAAGCCGGTAGTTTGCCTCCACACTGGCCTTATGATTGCGCAATTGACCTTCAACCTGGTGCCATACCTCCTCGTGGCCGGGTTTACCCTTTGTCGGTCTTGGAGGATAAGGCCATGGAGGAGTATATTGCTGACGCACTTTCGAGGTTTCATCCACAAGTCCTCGTCTCCTGCTGGTGCTGGTTTCTTCTTTGTGAAAAAGAAGAGCAGTGAACTGAGACCTTGTATAGATTATAGGGGTCTCAATCGTGTCACAATTAGGAAAGCCTACCCGATTCCATTGATTACAGAATTATTTGACCGCCTCAAGGGAGCAACGGTTTTCACAAAGCTTGACCTGAGAGGGGCATACAATCTCATGCACATTAAGGAGGGCGATGAGTGGAAAACTGCGTTTAATATCAGAACAGGCCATTATGAATACCTGGTAATGCCTTTTGGCCTTTGTAAAGCCCTGGCAGTTTTCCAGGAATTTATTAACGATGTCCTCTGAGATTTGTTGCAATTGTGTGTGGTGGTTTATCTCGATGATATCCTCTGACCTACATGCCCCTGTCCTTCCATAGACAGTTTTCCCTCAAGCCCGGTGGCCCTCCAAGGGAGAGGGGTCATTAAGGGGGGGTACTGCCTGGGCTGGCTTAGCCCTTCCTCCTCTGGGCTGGCCGCTCAGCTGTTGGCTAATTGCCAGCTCTCTTCTCTTTCCACAGTTAACAGCTGTTCCCGATGATGCTCATCTGACCTGCCTATTTAAAGCCTTCCAGCTCACTCTTTCATTTGCCTTCACATTGGTCACATCACTAGGAACCATCTCCTGCTGTTTGTTTCAAGACTGGCTTGCTGACATCCCTTCTGGTTTCTATCCTGCTTGCAGTTGCTCTTCTTGGATCCCTGACGTCTGGACTGGCCGATTACCCGATCTGGTTTATGAACTTTGGACTGGCTGACTACCCGATCTGACTACTGGACTCTGGCTATGCTTGACTATGCTTTTTTCTATTTACCTTTTTAGTTTTATTAATAAACATGTGTGATTTGATTGTACTTCTGTCTGTCTGTTTCATGGTTCCTGACATCTGGGTTGGGTGCAAAGCCAGTCTGGAGGATGGTGGTGTCACGGGCAGTGGAGTGAGGCAGCTGCAGCTAGGAGGGCTGGCAGTGTTCTATTTTTGCTACACCATAGGTGCCCATGGTCCCTGCCTGTAAAGGGCCTTTGCTTTGGGGCTTTTTTTCTCAGAGATTAGGTCTAGAAACTCTTAGTAATGCTCCTTTAAGAGAATACAGAGCCAAGTATCATTTTGTAGGTGCTAATTAGTTTGTATGGAATTATTTAAGGATAACAAGAAAAGCAATAACGTAGATCATGTGCAGCCAGCAGCAAAAGACCATCCCCAGCAACAATGGACCCCTGCAAAAAAATACCACCCCAGTAACAATAGCATAGTTGCCAACTGTCCCAAATTTCCCGGGACATTCCTGGGATAAGGACATTTGTCCCAAATTAATTTTGTCCTGGGAAATGTCCCGAGAAATTCGGTTTGTCCCGTTTTTTTGCCACCAGCCGCTAGAGGTTGGCGGCCGGCGGAGATGATGTCTCCGCCGGGCGCGATTTTTAAGAAGACCAGAAGTTGGTCTACAATATAGAGTATCTGTGGCGCCGCCCACCCCCGCTGCCAGTGTGTGTATATGTGTAATGTGCAGTGGGGGCGGCGCCACAGTTAAATGACTCTCCGCGCGGCAACGTCGGCATGTCGGGGGCCAGTCACTGTGGATGTCGGGGCGGGGGCCAGTCGTCAGATGTCGGGGGCCAGTCTGTGAATGTGAGGGCCAGTGGTATGTCGTGGGCCAGTCTGTGAATGCGGGGGCCAGTCTGTGATTGCGGGGGCCAGTCTGTGGATGTCGGGGGCCAGTCTGTGGCTGTCGGGGGCCAGTCTGTGGATGGTGGGGGCCAGTCTGTGGATGTCGGGGGCCAGGTGGATGTCGGGGCTAGGTGGATGTCGGGGGCCAGTCTGTGGATGTCAGGGGCCAGTCTGTGGATGTGGGGGCCAGTCTGTGGATGTCGGGGGCCAGTCTGTGGATGTCAGGGGCCAGTGGTATGTCGGGGGCCAGTCTGTGGATGTCGGGGGCCAGTGGTATGTCGGGGGCCAGTCTGTGGATGTGGGGGCCAGTCTGTGGATGTCAGGGGGCCAATCTGTGGATGTCGGGGGCCAGTCTGTGGATGTCGGGGGCCAGTGGTATGTCGGGGGCCAGTGGTATGTCGGGGGCCAGTCTGTGGCTGTCAGGGGGCCAGTCTGTGGCTGTCGGGGGGGCCAGTCTGTGGATGTCGAGGGCCAGTCTGTGGATGTGGGGGCCAGTGGTATGTCGGGGGGCCAGTGGTATGTCGGGGGGCCAGTCTGTGGCTGTCGGGGGCCAGTGGTATGTTGGGGGCCAGTGGTATGTCGGGGGCCAGTGGTATGTCAGGGGCCAGTCTGTGGATGTCGGGGGCCAGTCTGTGGAGTATGTGGGGGCAGGTCTGTGGAGTATGTGGGGGGGGGGGCGGTCTGTGGATGTCAGAGGGGCACCAGATGTAAGGAGGGGCTCCGCTGATGGACACAGATGTGAGGAAGGTACCTCTGATGGGGCACCTGATGTAAGGACAGACTCCGCTTGGGACACCTGATGGCATCTGGTGGCAGGCAACGTGGCTAGCGACGCGCTCATGGCTCCCACTGATTCTGCATTATGGCGAGTTGAATGATTTAATTTCATATTACAATGTAATAATAGAAATAATGCGCTTCAATCATCCTGACACCATAACAATCATGGCGCCGGGATGATTGAAGCGCCAACATCAGGTATTTGGAGTATCTTTATCTGCTGATTGTCAAACTCTGGAAAACTCATATTGCTATTGTGGTGTAGGATCGGGGGGCTGCTGTCCCTCCTTTCCTTCCCCCCTCCTTTCCCTCTCTCCATCCCCCTCTTTTCCCTCTCTCCATCCCGCTCCTTTCCCTCTCTCCATCCCGCATTCATCTCAGACTCTAACCACACCCCTTTGAGCCACGCCCCATGTAAGCCATGCCCACTGTTTTACGTAAACCACACCCATACTGCACCGCGCCGCGCTTCGCGCGCCGCATTTTTACCTTTTCTTATGCCACACCTATAAACGCATGCCCTGCCCCCTAATTGTACCACGACTCCGCCTACTGCCAAAAGAGTGTCCCGATTTTTTTTTTTACAATGTTGGCAACTATGCAATAGACCTTGAGCAGCAGCAACAGATCACCCAGCAGCCAGCATCAATAGATCCCTAATGGTTGAAATCAACACAATGATAATGTTGCAACACCCTGTGGCAAATCTTCACGGAATAGGAAACAGTTTGATTCCACTACCTTAAGAAGTGCAGGCTTACCAGATATCCAATAAGATAGGAATATCACTCGCTCCTGGGTAGTGAAGATCTCCCGCTACTGTATGCGACCACTGTGAGTGATTCACTAACCTGGCGTTCTCATGGAACTCAGGAGATCCAGCAGTACTGGTATGACAGTAGCAGCTGACAGGCTCAAAAAACTGGTAATGCAGCACTCAATCCAGCGAATGAGGAGTTGGTGGGGGTGGACAATCTTATCACATGTAGGTAACCATGGAAAAAAGACTCAGAAGTTGAATCCAACTCAATTTTACTTACTGCTAATTGCATTACAAAAGATATTTTTCCAGTCGTTTGAAGTGTAAGAAGACAATCGCTTTCCTAATTCCTGTCTCTATGAATAACTAATTCTGACAAGGAAGAAGTGGGGAGAGTCTATCTAGGCCTAAACCAACCTAGGCAATAAACAAGAGGGCAGGATAGATCAAGATACGCTAGCAAAATCACACTAGTTAACAAGCTGTAGTGGCTAGAAACTGCCCCTAAATGTCAGCATACTACAGAAAACTAGACATGTGTACTGCTGAAAAATTTGTTTGTTTTCGTTTCATTCGTTTTTTTGTTTTTTGACGTTTTTCTGGTTTGCGTTACGATCGAAATGTGTTATTTTGAATTAATGTGGAACTTCGGAAAAATTCTAATTAGTTATGTTCAATTCGTTTAGATGCGGTATTCATTACTTCGATATTTTAGAAAAAAATTTAATTTGAAAATCCGAAAATTTGAAAATCCAAAAATGTGAAAATCTCAAAAAAAAAATAACTAACTAATAATTAACTATTTAATTATAGGTATTGGAATTTCCTTTCAAATTAGGCTGTTGAAACGTATATGAATTTTAAGTTACCATATTTATCGGCGTATAACACGCGCTGGCGTATAACACGCACCCCAAGTTTAGGAGGGAATTTTAAGGAAAAAAACTTTTAGGAGGGAAGTTTAAGGGGAAAAAAAAATTAAATTTATATGCCCATCAGTGTCATCTGCAGCCTTGTCCACCATTGCAGCCTTGTCCACCATTGCAGCCTTATGCAGCCTTGCCCACCATTGCAGCCTTATGCAGCCTTGTCCACCATTGCAGCCTTATGCAGCCTTGTCCACCATTGCAGTCTTGTCCACCATTGCAGTCTTATGCAGCCTTGTCCACCATTGCAGTCTTGTCCCCCATTGCAGCCTTATGCAGTCTTGTCCCCCATTGCAGCCTTGTCTATTTTATTTGCTTTTTGTTTTTTATTTTTTTTAAATGCCGCCGGATGTGTATCATGGCGGCGTGCGGTAGTTCTCCGCGGGCCTCCGGCTCTTCTCAGCAGCTTTCGGCCGCCTTCGGCCATTCTCGGCAGCTTTCGGCCGCCGAGAAGAGCCGAAGGCGGCTGAAAGCTGCCGAGAATGGCCGAAAGCTGCCGAGAAGAGCCGAAGGCGGCCGAAAGCTGCAGAGAACGGCCGAAGGCGACCGAAAGCTGCAGAGAATGGCCGAAGATGTCCGAAAGCCGCCGATAATGGCCGAAAGTCGCCTTGAAGAGCCGAAGGTGGCTGAAAGCCGCCCAGAGGCTCAGAATTTCGGGGGATCGCGTATAACACACACCCACGATTTTCCCCTGCTTTTAAGGGGAAAAAAGTGCGTGTTATACGCCGATAAATATGGTACAAATTATCCAAAATAATGAATGCCCCATATAACGTAATAGTTAGTAATAGTTATTATTAGTTAGTTATTATTTAGGATTTTCACATTTTAGTGTTTTTGAATGCTCCGATTTTTGTTATTTTCGGATTTTCATTCTTATTTTTGGAATTTTTGACTTTTCGGATTTTTGAATTTTCGGATTTTCATATTTTGTTTTTGGGAAAAATTTGTTAAACAAGTTTTCGTTAATTTGAATATTTCCGAATTAATGAATTTGTAAAATTTTGTTGAAAAACTAATTTGCAACAAAACGATTGGCACATGTCTATAGAAAACAAATAACGTAATGTAGTTAAATACAACACATCAAAAATACAAGAAAGTAGGGCAGAATAGATACCTTTCCTACGAAACAGACAAACGGTTATGATTATTGAATGAACTGTAAGACAGAATGAAGAAGAGCTAGTAATAAGCACACTGGTGCATTAGAACAAGCATGTCCCTAAATAACGTGGGGTATTACTCCTATTTATGTATAGCAATGACTTTATTTTCTTTGCTTTCAATGAATAAGCATATCAAGGACAGTGAAAGCAGATAAAACATTTTGTTGAACATTTTGCTAAAGCTAATTCAGCCTTTATTGATCCAATCCATTAGTGTTCAATATTGTATAAGATGTAGAAATGAAATATGCAAAATGATTAATGCAGTTAATTGCCAGACTATATTTGATTCTTGAAGCCTTTGTTATAATTAAATGTTGTCAAGACGTTAACCTCTATTGACAACTTTAAAGCAGATTGTAGCTGAAAGTTAAAATGTCCTTACAGTGTGATTTCCAGTATGAGCAGGGAGCAATGTACATATTTATGAAGCAGTGACTATTATGACAGCTTATGACAAATGGCCCTTCCCAAAACATAAGAGAACCAGAACCTTTGATAAGTTGAAGAGTTGGTTTGATATTAAAGTTAAAGTTGGCAGTGCCTCCACCCAGGACAGGGCCTCTGATGGGGATTCTCTTCTTCAATTAAAGTAATTGGGAGCAGACAAACTACGGCAACCAGCATGTTACATTGTCATAAGTATAAAGATGCACCCCAGTATATGGAATATTTCAGTAAAGTTCAGTTGCAGGGGCCCTTGAGGATGATCATGATGCAGCATTCATCTTTGTGTCAGAGACCTGAAGACGAGATCAGCAGTTATGGGGAGATCCTCAAGCTGTTGTCCAACCGGTCTGGAACACAGCTTCTCACACTCAGACACTATGTAGCACTGGATCTCAGAATTAGCCTATCTACTCAGCGCTTTAGCCCCTTCCTAGTTTTTAATCTAACATGCAACTGGACCTCTAACTACCAGAAATCGGATGCCTAACCTGGCTCTAGGCTATGCTGGTTATTGAGCACTGAGCTAAAACTAGCTATGGAATCCCAGACCAGAAGGGACAACTAAAATAACAGGAGCTGCATATAAACTCTTTTGCAATAAACCTACTAGCATACTGGAAAGTATTTACTATGCATACAGTAGTATAGGCCTATCTATCTGGCACTTTGCATTAGACATGTGCATTTGTTTTCGTCCGAATGCATTTTCGTCCGAATTTCAGCTATTTTCGTTTTCGTTTTGACAAACGATAACGAAAGCACAGAATCCGAAAAACGAAACATCCGACATACATAAATGCGTTATTTTCATTTTCATTGTTACAACAGTTCGATATAGAATAGGAGATTCGACGTGACTCTGACAATAACAATCTGTGTATATAGAACCTGTGGTCGAATGTGCCTAACCTTACCTCTATTAGTCCAAGATTATATAGAGAAAATATTCGACAGAGAAAAAAGATTTGACAGAGAGAAAAGATTCTGCAAGTTACTGTCCTAAAAAGTGTTTGGGGAGCCGGGTCCTGCCCCAGGGGACATGTATCAATGCAAACAAAGTTTTAAAAACGGACGTTTTTTCGAGAGCAGTGATTTTAATAATGATTAAAGTGAAACAATAAAAGTGTAATAAAAACAATAAGAGTGTAATATTCCTTTAAATTTCGTACGGGGGGGGGGGGGGGGGGTGTCTATAGTATGCCTGTGAAGGGGCGCATGTTTCTGGTGCTTAGAACTGTCCCTGCACAAAGTGTCATTTATGCAGGAAAAAAAGTCCTTTAAAATCACTCGCAGCTATTATGAATTGTCGGCTCCGTAATACAGAGAACACTCATTGAAAGTCATTGATAAAAAAATAAAAAAATAAAAAGCGTGGGGGTCCCCCCAAATTTAATTACCAGGCCCTTCAGGTCTGGTATGGATATTAAGGGGAACCCTGCGTCAAATTAAAAAAAAATTTGACGTGGGGGTCCCCCTAAAAATCCATACCAGACCCTTTATCCGAGCACGCAACCTGGCAGGCCGCAGGAAAAGAGGGGGGGACGAGAGAGTGGCCCCCTCCCTCCTGAACCGTACCAGGCCACATGCCCTCAACATTGGGAGGATGCTTTGGGGGTCTGTGACCCCTCAAATCACCTTGTCCCCATGTTGATGCGGAGAAGGGCCTCATCCCCACAACCCTGGCCGGTGGTTGTGGGGGTCTGCGAGCGGGGGGCTTATCAGAATCTGGAAGCCCCCTTTAACAAGGGGACCCCCAGATCCTGCCCCAGTATGGACAGGATATGTGGCTGAGACTCTCTCTCTCCCTCCCTCTCTCTCCCCCTCCCTCTCTCTCCTCTCTCTCTCCCTCCCTCTCCCTCCCTCTCTCTCCCCCCTCTCTCTCCCTCCCTCTCTCTCCCTCCCTCTGCCTCTCTCTCCCTCCCTCCCTCCCTCCCTCTCTCTCCCTCTCTCTCCCTCCCTCTCTCTCTCCCTCCCTCTCTCTCCCTCCCTCTCTCTCTCTCTGTTCCTCCCTCTCTCTCCCTCTCTCTCCTCCTCCCTCTCTCTCTCCCTTTCTCTGTCTGCCCCTCCCTCTCTCTCCCTCCCTCCCTCTCTCTCTCCTTCCCTCTCTCTCTCCTTCCCTCTCTCTCCCTCTCTCCCTCCCCCTCTCTTTCCCTCCCCCCCTCTCTCTCCCTCCCCCTCTCTCTCCCCCTCCCCCTCTCTCTCTCCCTCTCTCCCCCCTCTCTCTCTCCTTCCCCCTCTCTCCATCCCCCTCTCTCTCCCTCCCCCTCTCTCTCTCCCTCCCCCTCTCTCTCTCCCTCTCTTTCCCCCTCTCTATCCCTCCCTCTCTCTCCATCCCCCTCTCTCTCTCCCTCCCCCTCTCTCTCTCCCTCTCTTTCCCCCTCTCTATCCCTCTCTCTCCCCCTCTCTCTCCCTCTCTCTCCGTCCCCATCCCCCTCTCCCTCTCTCTCTCTCTCCCTCCCTCTTCCCCCCCTCTCTCTCTCTCTCCCTCCCTCCCTCTACCTCTCTCTCCCTCCCTCCCTCCCTCCCTCTCTCTCCCTCTCCCTCCCTTCCTCTCTCCCACTCTCCCTCCCTCTCTCTCTCTCGCTCCCTGCCTCTCTCTCTCTCTCTCTCCCTCCCTCTCTCTCCCTCCCTCCCTCTCTCCCTCCCTCCCTTCCTCTCTCCCGCTCACCCTCCTTCTCTCTCCCTCCCTCTCTCTCTCTCCCTCCTCCCATTCGTTTAGAGGATGGGGAGGGCTGCGCTCTGTAAGACATTCCACACACTCTCAGCCCTGTGACAGGACACATCACCGGCTCGCAGCTGCAGCAAGGGATGGAGGGATCTCTCCCTGCAATTCGGCCGTTAATCCAGCCCTGTTAACCCCGCCCCCTGCCAGAGCTGCCCGAGCAGTATCATTCGGCCAGCTCCGGAAACTGCACTTGCGTGGTTCTGAGCTGGCGGCACAGAGGCCCTTTTACAGGGAATCAGAGTGGCACGGGGGGAAATTGCCACTCTGATCCCCAGCCCAGCCCACCCCTGAGCAGGGGGGAGGCGCCAAGGAGGAGGAGACACGGGGGGGAGTCACCGAAGCTGCCCACGACCTGGATGTGCGGGACTGATGGGTGGACAGACAGGCAAGTGACGGGGAGGATTTGTTTGCCGATCGAATGAGCGACGGTTTGACCGAGTGAACGGACAGTGGAGTCGGGTTGTTTGTTTGCCACCTCACCCCCCCAAAAGAAAATAGAGCACCAGCTGCCACTGGTTGTCACGGTCTGAAGTCAGGCTCAGAGGCCAGTAGCTATAGCAGCAGAGCAGGTATTCACACAGGTCACCCTGGCTGATGACACGGGTTCACCTGAGGTGCGGGGTCTAAGCACTAACCGGTATTCACCAGAGCTCCTGATGGTGGAGAAGGGCTTTGCTGTGTGTTGCCTGGTCACGGTCCTCAGGATAGCCCCACCAGGAGGTGAGCAAGCCAGGGTCCGGTAGCAGATATAGCAGGTAGAGTTCAAGCAGAAGCGTAGTTGAGAAACAAGCCAAAAGTCGGTAAGAAATAGTTGCAGGTTGGGATTCAGCAGAAGCGAAGTTGAAGAACAAGCCCAATGTCGGTAACAAATGGTAGCAAAGATACGGTCGGCAGCAGGAGAGACAGGAGCAAGATATTGGCTGGTGAAGGCACAATATTCTGGCAACCAGGAAGTGCAGAGACATGGCTTGAATCAGGAAGTTCATGGGAGGAGCAAAGGGTTCAAGGCAAACAAGATTCAAGACAAGATCATTCAAGGAATTGTCCAGGGCACTGTCCAGCATTCCAGGTGGCTCAGCAAGCAGAGTCACCGCCAGACACACCAGAGATCACAGGTTCAAGCCCAGGTCCTAACACTGGTGTTGGTATATGATTTTTGTGAGTCTTTCTGCTGATTGGTTTTAACTTACTTTAATGAAAAAGAATGTTCCTTTATTGCAAACAACTAAGGCACGATACAATAGTCGTCCAACATGGACCAAATCAAATACACAGTATAGGTACATTGGTTGAGTAGAACAAGTAAATGTACAACATAAAACACTATTCCTTATTCATATATAGCAGGGTTCGAGCCATGGTACAGATACAGGAGCGGTTAAGGCATGTCTCCCCCATGCGTCCATCATCCCCATCTCCAAAAATGTTTATTGCGGGTTACTATCCCCCCCTTCATGAACACTTCCCTTTATGCAGTCCATGGCTGCCATACCCTGGAGAATTTTTGGGGGAAATTCCTATTTATATAAATTAGTTTGTGCAGAAGCACAGCGTTGATCGACTTTTCCCACATTCCAACCGTAGGGGGACAGGAGGCGTTCCAGCGCAATACAATTTCCCTCTTAGCATAGAAAAAGAGGTAAGTCAGCAGTAATTTGGTATGTTTGGGTCTTTGATCATCGTCCTGAACCCCTAGTAGAGCCAGCTCTGGGGACAGGGGGAGCTCTAGCTGGAGGCGGCCATTAACAGAGTCCACTATCTCAGCCCAATACTTAGCAATTTTAGGACAGCTCCAGAACATATGTATATACGTGCCTATAGTATTCTTGCATCTGGGGCAGTCTTGTGGTCGCTGGGGATAAACTTTATGGAGTCTCTGGGGAGTGTAGTAGACCCTGTGTAAGAATTTGACCTGAATCAACCTTTCCCTGGAGGATATCAAGGTGGCAGCGCTATCTGCCAGGCAGTCCTCCCAGTCCTTTTTATCTAGATCGGGTATGTCTGCCTTCCACAAGTCCCACAGTCTGTCCACCTTAGCGGAGTCAGTGCTCAAGAGGCCCAGGTACAGGGCAGATAGGGGTCTGTCCAGTTTCTCCTGCACCAGTATCTCTTCAATGGGGTCTATTCTAAGCCTAATGGGAGCCAGGAACTGGGCCCTGGCAGCGTGGCACAGCTGATGGTAACAGAAAACCATCCAACCCGGCAGGTGGTGCTTAGTTTGGAGAGTGGTTTTACCTTACTTTAATAAAGTTGAGCTACACCATCGGGTGTTATCTTTTTCTTCTGTCTTATCTAATGGAATATGGACACCCTAACTGAGTGTCTCCGGCAAGAAGCTGCTTCCCAATGCTCTGGAACATGAGTTACCCCAAGAACTAGGCAACATCAGTTTTCGAGTAAACCAGAATAAGCAATGTTTATTTGAACAAGAATACATGCTTTTATACACTTGAGAAGGAGGTCTCTCACCACATTAACAACAACCCAAATATTTACCCAAAACATCACACAATGGTTTAGCTAGCGAGGTATAGCTGACTCATGGCTAATCCCATCACAGAGGATCCTTAATTAACCACCTGGATGACTCCTGCAGGTCAGACTTGCCGACTCCAAGCTCACACAGCGCAATACACATTATCATAAGTATAAACACAGAACTCCTTCAGACAATAGCAGACCTACTTGCAATAAATACATTATGGCAGGGACCCCAGACAGATGGCTTGCTGATGATATTAGCATCTGCTATGAGTCCCACAGTGTGAAGCCGTCCTTGCTGGAAATGTGGCATATAGGCCCTTAACATGGATCCCAGAGTCTGTGTGTCTTGGGGAGACATGGACTTTAACCAAAAGTAACATTACTCCAAGGGTCCACAGGCATATGCCTCACAAAGAGTAGGGATGGGCCGTATGGACCACTGTTCGGTTCGCACCAGAACTTTCAAACACCGCGAAAGTTCAGACCCGAGTCAATGGGACCCGAATGGTAAAAATCAAAAGTGCCCATTTTGAAGGCTTATATGCAAGTAATTGAGCATACAATGGTTATAGTGGTCCGGGTCCTGCCCTGGGGGACATGTATCAATAAAAAAAATTGAGCAGTGATTATTTTATTTTAGTCTACATGTAAAGTGGCAGATCTGTACCATGTCTAGAATCTTCTGCAGTAATAATTGCATTTATGTTGCAACTGTGCGACTCTGTCAGCAAGGGTATCATGTGCGACTTTCAGGTCAGAAACATTAGTGGTCAGTGAGGTAACATCTGATGTCAAGGTGGTCACCCGCTCGTTCGTAGCCGACACATCACGTTTGACCCCTGCGATTTCCTGACGCAAGGTCGTTTCAATCCTGGTTGCCATACAACTAAAATCCTCCTTAGTGGGAAGGTTTTGTAGCAAAGTCAGTATGGTTGTGTCTCCTAATAAAGCTTGAGGAGTGGGTAGCAGATTGGCCCCCTGTGCGGCTGAGGCAGGAGTAGCCTGGGCATGTAAACTGGGGGTGAGGCATCCACTGTGAGAGGGTCTCTGGGACAGTTGGGAGTTATGGGGAAACCAGGGTGGCAGGCTGCTGCGGTCCGGGCTGTCTAGTGAGGCCATAGACAGTGAGCGGGGGAGGCATGGGGACAAGTCACTCGGTGGGGAGAACGGCGGCAGGTCGTGTCCCTGCACAGTCATCTGCTCACCTGCTCTCTGTGCCTCATGTCCCGGAGCGCCGGAGGCCGCGGGCGCCATCTTGGATGGATCCGGCGTGGAGACTGGGGGCTGCAGCGGGACTAAGTACTTCTCCATCGCTGCAGTGAAGGGCTCCGCTCGGCTGGCAGGGTTCCGCTGTCGTGCGGGGATGTCGGCGATGCCGAAATGTGCGATCCTATTGAGGTACCGGCTTGCGGAGGGGTCACGGACCGGGAGCTCCAGAAAAAAGCGTCCTCACTCCTGCATGTCTAGGCCACGCCCCCCATAATTGCATTTATAAAGCCAGAAAAAATGAAATTTTCCCTGCAAGCTGCCTTTATATTGATCAGCAACAGCTGGGGAGCCAGAGTGTATGATGAGGCTACAATGTAGTGCACTGGGAACAAGTTGGCCTTTGGGTGTCGGTGATATGAATCCATGCTGATTACTGCTGATAACATTTTCATGACTAAAATCTTGTATATAGTCCATTATCATCCCCTCCAAGAGCTTGCATACTATTGATGTTAGGCTAACTGGTCTGTAAGTCCCAGGGATGTATTTTGGCCCTTTTTAAAATATTGGTGCTACATTGGCTTTTCTCCAATCAGCTGGTACCATTCCAGTCAGTAGACTGTGGGAAAAAATTAGGAGCAATGGTCTGGCAATTACTTGACTGAGTTCCCTAAGTACCCTCGGGTGCAACCCCTCTGGTCCCGGTGGTTTAATAATGTTAAGTTTCCCAAATCTATTTCTAATTCTGTCCTCTGTTAGCCATGAGGGTGTTTCCTGTCATGTGTCATGAGGGCAAACACTGAAGTTTTGGTTACTGAAGACCCCTGATTCCCTCGTGAAGACAGAGAAGAATAAATTCAATACCTTCACCATCTCCCCATCCTTTGTAACCAGATGTCCTTCCTCATTCTTTATGAGGCCAATATGGCCTTTCCTCCCTTTTTTACTGTTTATATACTTAAATAATTTTTAGGGATTTTTTTGCTCTCCTCCACTGTGTCTTTCGTGTTCTATCTTAGCTGCCCTAATTTCACTCTTACATATCTTGTTGCATTCTTTGTAAACTCTGAATGCTGATGATGATCACTCAGCTTTGTAATTTTTGAAGGCCTTTTATATGCATTTTTACATTAGAGTTAAGCCAGGACTTTTGTTTGCTCTTTTACATTTATTTCCCAATGGGATGCACTGGCTAATGCCCTTATTTAATATGCTCTTAAAGCAAACCCATCTCTCCTCCATGTTCTTTGTTTCTAAGATTTTATCCCAATTTATATCGGCTAGCAAAGTTTGTAGTTTAGGGAAGTTGGCTCTTTTGAAATTCATTTTTTTTGTGTTCTCCTTGTGTTTCCTATTTGTGTGATTTATACTGACGCCAGATGACCTGTGATCGCTGTTTCCTAAATTGACCCGTATTTCCACATCCACGATCAGGTCTGTATTGTTGGTACTCAGTAGATCTAGTATGCCTTGTTTCTAGTTGGTGCGTCTACCATCTGACCCATGAAATTGTCCTGCAAGACATTTAGGAACTTGCAAGCCTTGTGTCTGTGTCCCTATTGATGAGATTTTTCTTAGCACTTTAGGTTAAAGATGTCAAATAGAATAGGAAGTGTTCTCTCCAATGTAGAAATGGACAGCAGTTAAAATCTAACAAAAGTTGTAACCTTCCCACTCTTTCTTAAAATACAGTTGTGCTCTTAAGTTTACAATTCCTGGCAGAATTTATGATTTCTTGGCCATATTTAAGAGAATATGGATAACACAAAAACTTTTCTTTCACTCATGGTTAGTGTTTGGCTGAAGCCATTTATTATCACTCAATTGTGTTTACTCTTTTTTGTATCAAAATCACAACAGAAACTACACAAATGACCCTGATCAAAATTTTACATACCCTGGTGATTTTGGCCTGAAAACATGCACACAATTTGGCACAAAGAGGTTTGAATGTCAATTAAAGGTAATCATCCTCACATGTGATCTGTTTGCTTGCAATTAGTGTGTGTGTATAAAAGGTCAATGAGCTTCTGGACTCCTAACAGACCCTTGCCTCTTTCATTCAGAGCTGCGCTGAGGTTTCTGGATTCTGAGTCATGGGGAAAGCAAAATAATTGTCAAAGGATCTGTGGGAAAAGATAGTTGAACTGTATAAAACAGGAAAGGGATATAAAAATCTATCCAAGGAATTTAGAATGGCAATCAGCAGTGTTCAAACTCTAATCAAGAAGTGGAAAATGAGGGGTTCTGTTGAAACCAAACCAAGGTCAGGTAGACCAACTAAAATTTCAG
This sequence comes from Lithobates pipiens, assembly GCF_037356315.1. Taxonomy (NCBI): domain Eukaryota; kingdom Metazoa; phylum Chordata; class Amphibia; order Anura; family Ranidae; genus Lithobates; species Lithobates pipiens. The sequence continues at coordinate 386,508,532 of NW_027507764.1, forward strand.
CCACAACTGCCAGGAAAATTATTCGAAATGCAAGGAAAAACTCACAAATAATTTCAGTTGAAATACAGGACTCTCTGAAAATGTGGTGTGGCTGTTTCAAGTTAAACAATAAGGAGTCATTTGAAGAAAGATGGGCTGCATGGTCGAGTCACCAGAAGAAAGTCATTACTACACAAATGCCACAAAGTATCCCGCTTACAATACGCCAAACAGCACAGAGACAAGCCTAGAAAAGACGAGATGCAAAGAAAAACCCACAAATAATTTCAGTTGAAATACAGGACTCTGTGAAAACATGTGGTGTGGCTGTTTCAAGATAAACAATAAGGAGGCATTTGAAGAAATATGGGCTGCATGGTCGAGTAGCCAGAAGAAAGCCATTACTACACAAATGCCACTAAGTATCCCACTTACAATACGCCAAACAGCGCAGAGACAAGCCTCCAACCTTCTGGCACAAAGTCAGTTGGAGTGATGAGACCAAAATTTAGCTCTTTGGCCACAACCATAAACACTACATTTGGAGAGGAGTCAACAAGCCCTATGATGAAAGGTACACCATTTCTACTGTGAAACACTGAGTTGGATAGCTGATGTTTTGGGGATGTGTGAGCTACAAAGGCACAGGAAATTTGGTCAAAATTGATGGCAAGATGAATGCATTATGTTATCAAAAAATACTGAAGGAACATTTGCATTTATCAGCTAGAATGCTGCACACGGGACGTACTTGGACATTCCAACATGACAATGATCCAAAACACAAGGCCACATCAACCTGTCATTGGCTACAGCAAAATAAAGTGAAGGATCTGGAGTGGTCATCTCAGTCTCCTGACCCCAATATCATTGAGCCACTCTGGGGAGATCTCAAACATGCAGTTCATGCAAGACAGCCCAACAGTTTACAGGAACTAGAGGCTTTTTGCCAAGAGGAATGGGCAGCTTTACCATTATTTGAAAATAAAGAGCCTCATCCACAAATACCATTAAAGACTTCAAGCTGTTATTGATGTTAAAGGGAGAATACATGTTATTTAGAACCGGGGTATTTAAATGTTTGATCAGGGTAATTTGGGTAGTTTCTGTTGTGATTATGATTTAAAAATAGTAAAAACAGTTGATCAATAATAAATGGCTTCAGCCAAACATTAACCATGAGTGAAATAAAAGTTTTCATGTTATCATTCATATTCACTCAAAAATGGCCAAGAAATCATAAATTCTGCTAGGGTATGTAAACTTTTGTGCACAACTGTATAACTGAAGACATTTGTTTTTTTAGTTTTGTATAGAGTGGAGAGGGATTAGAACACCTGTCAGTTTTTATTGCTGTTTGTGTCCCCGTTAGGAAGATTCACCCTCTCTATTTTTCCTGTTTACTGTTATCATCAAAAGTGAAAGTAAAAGAAAATCTCAAATTTTGGGTTGATATCAGAACAGTAATAGTGGGGAAGTCTTCCCATGGAGATACTCGTTCTGATGACCCTGGTAGCAAGCTGGGATTTCCTCATTTTACAGGGATTGCCTCTCAATTCCTGTTTTGGCAATGGGACAGGAAGTGAAGGGAAATATTCCCCAATAGAATACAGATGGCAAATAAATAAATACTGTCAGAGGTTATAAACATCCCCTTACTCTATCCAAGATGAAAAAAAAAAGTTTTGCCTTTAGTTCTACTTTAAAAAAGGATGTTTATGGATTTAGAGTTTATTATAAAAAAATACTCTTATCATTTGTTATGATACCGAGGTTTTGCCTTTAGTTTTACTTTAAAATAGGATGTTTATGGATTTAGAGTTTATTATAAAAAATACTCTTATCATGTGTTATGATACTGAGGTTTAATGTTGTCACATTCTGAATGGTGGGGTGCTTTCTCTAATTCTGGAATTGATGTGGTCCATTTTTCTCGACATGGACACTTTGATGTTGCTATTTTGCATATGATGTCCTTGAAGCTCTCTGTATTTTGCAAACTATGTTTGCGGTTCACGTTTAGATGTGGTTTGTTGGATGCTTCTTTGCTAAACTAAGAATTAAAAAAAATACTCTTATCAGTGTGTGCTCATATATTATAAAGCTTGCTTCTGTGTATATGTAGCAATGACCCCCGAAGGAGCTGCTGGTTTTATTGGGCTTACTGTTACCTTCTTTACCTTTTGTGCGTCTAGGGGTTTCCCATGGTAGATGGCCCAAAGAATTGCAGAAATTGACACTGGATCCTCTTTTTGGGATATTTATTGGAAAAGATAACACAGTTTCTCAATGAAGGGTAGAGGGTTAGGAAAGGTAGTTTAGGTACTTTTGGAACTGCAAAGAATAGGAAGTCTCTCACAATAGAAATCCAGAGAATTCCCCCAATACCAGATAGGCCTTCTCTCACTAAGCCTAGCAGCCGATAGAGTGTTAAGCAAAGCAAAAGTCTCTGCCACAGACTTGAATGTAGAACACTTGTGAAAAGTCTCTGCCACAGACTTGGATGTAGAACACTTCTGAAAAGTCTCTGCCACAGACTTGAATGTAACTGAGGAATATAGATAAATTTAGAGAGATATCATACGGTACCAGTATCTTGCAGCCGGTCCAGCGATACCGTAAGAGTGTAGATCCATTTAGTGTCTTTCAACTGAGCCTCCAGGCTCTTTCTGAGAAGCCAGCCTTATGCATGGCCTTCTCCCGAAGAGTCCTCCCCCTGGGTGCTTCTCCATTTTCTGGGCCTCTCCTCAGATGAGATGGCCCCGGACCACCTTTGAATCCTCTCAGTTACTTCGTCTCGGGCTATGCATCTCTGAGACTTGGAATTTGGTGGATCTGCACCCCAGGCCATGAGGGCCACGGGGGCTGGTCAGGAGGACAAGGACCAAGCAGACAGAAAGATCTTCTGGACCAGAACCCCGAAGCACGTGATGTCAGCACCTTAAATACCACCTCCCAGAGTGCACAGCAGGATGACACTCCCACTGGGCTGGTTCAGAGAAAGGATGGCACTCAACACACCCAGCCAGACTGTGTTCTCACACTTGCCAGCGGTGACAGCGACACCTGTGGCCAGGGAGAACCCACTGCAATCCAACCAGACTGGTACTGAAACCATAATTGGGAATAATCAACCCTAAAACCCAACAGTGGTCTTAGGAAATATTAAATTGAAAAACATATAGCGCATGCTCATCAGGAGCCGGCGCTATATATAGTTTGTAATTATTTATGTATCTGGGAGTGGTCATACTTGCTTATAGTGCCTCCTTTTCTGGTTGTGTTTTGGTGATGATGTTATTTCACTGTAAGTCCTCCAGACAGGGTCTTTCTGACTAAAAGCGTTTGACATGAAAAACCCACAGCTCTAGTAATCAAGATCATGTTTAGTCTCAGTAGGGAGATTGAGAGGCACAGCTCTCTATAAAAAAGATTTTTTAATGTTCCTCAGCAATTCCTCAGCAATTCATGGTAGACCCACTTTAAGGGTCTCTTCAAATTATAAAACCATACCTTCCAGCTTTCTGAGACAAGAAAGAAGGAAACCTTTCAGTGCAAACTATGCAGCAAAAGCATTGCCCCCCAATTACTCAGACCGTGAAGAATTCATGTGTAAAAATGTTAGAACTATAGGAGTTTGTTTGACCATTACTTTTCCTTAACACTTACTTTTCAAAGTAATAGGTACAATAATTTAGATGTTTAATGAACAGTCTAGTGTAGAATAAAATTTTTGATAGTTAAATAGTATATTATTTTATAGAGGTTTAAACATCAAAACAAACATAAAAAGGAACAACTGAAGAGCATGGAGGAATAAAGGGACTGGCTGCAAAAGTGGAAACATTCCTTTAAATGAGGGTCAGTTGGAGGGCATATAAAATAAAACTGGAGAGGGGAACAATGAATGTGATTCTATAGCAGTGGTCTTCTAACTGCAGGCCTTTGACTTTTTCCAGCCCTTGGGCATAATTTCTTCCAACCAACAATAAGGCACCATTTCTTTTGACACTAGCAGTGGGTTATTATTCCTCCCATTGACGCCAACAGTGGGGCATAATTCCTCCTACTGATAACATTTTCGGGGTACTATTCCTCCCACTGACACCAATGTTGAGGCATGATTTCTCTCACTGATACAAATGACGGGGCACTGTTCCTCATCCTACTGACCACAGGTGTTATGTAATTTTTTTTCACTCCCCCTGACCACCAAGCATAAGCTACTGTTTGTTCCCACTGACGCGGGGCATTGTCTACCCCCATTGTCTATAGTCCAACCACCTAAAGTATAAAAGACAGTAAACTGGCCCTTTGTTTATACATTTTGGAGATCCCTGTTCTATAGCATTTAGATTCTACATTTCACCAGCAGGTTAGAAGATGCATGTTCATACCTGCTTGCTGTGGACTTTCCTTTCCTTTAGTATTTTCTATAGCAGAGTGTTGGCATAGAGTGCACAGCCTTTGCTGGACAGCAGGTTGTATTGAGCTTAAGAAAATGAGAAGTCTCAGTGAAAGAATCTAAACCAGACTTCAAGAAGATGAAGAGGGATTTCTATTCAGTGTATATCTGTGTTTGGATGGCCAACATGTGTGTTGTGTCTCCCTGCTGCAGAGTGGGCTTTCCCCGTTGGGAATATCATTCTATATGAGTCAGAATGTGGTGACCTACCCTCTTAGCTACAGCAGGAAGACACAGGCTAGAATTATTGAGACAAGCACCAAAGGGGCTTCCTTCAGGGGAACAGAGGTACCCTCCCTATAAAGCAGGCTATATTTGCACGTGCCTATTGATTTCATGCTTTTAAAAAGACTTTATTTCTCTGTAAAATGCTAATTATATATGCTTACTAAAACATAGCATATCTCTTTCTTTCTCTAGTGTTATGATTACACTGATGGAGCTGTGACTGGAGACCTTTGTGAAGATCTGTGTGTGACGAAGAAGTTGATTTATAAACACTGTCTATACTACCACCGAGGGAAAAAGGTCATACATGCAGACTGGGAAGGCAATTCAATCATATTAAAGTCCAAAAATGATGCCTTTTCTAAGTTCCAGGCTCCTGACATATCAAATGGGCCAGATCCTCAGAGTATATCAGACACTGATTTGCTGATGATGGTAGCTGTGGAAATTAAAAATGTTCTGGGTTTGGATTTACCAAACAATACTATAATGCCCATTTGGACAGAAAAGAAGAAGAATCAGAACTGGAAAGTGGAGCTTGCCAGTATGTGGTCTTTATTTCAGCAAGAAGAGTACCTGCTCTTTAACTTGTTACAAGACTTTAGTAGACATGTCCTACAGGTCATTGGAACCTGTGGCCACTTCTATGCAGTTGAATTTCTGAATGCTGGACACTCTTGGAAACAAAATCTCTTCTCCTTAGAAGAAGTAGTTGGTCAGTGCAAAACAGGTGAGGAAAAGATGAACGCTCTCCTTGATATTGCCATCAGTTTCTTAGATATGGTCCATCAGTTTGACACAGAGTTTTCTCATCGGCTCCACCTTTGTGATGTCAAACCGGAGAACTTTGCCATTAGAAGTGATCTTACTGTAAGTTTATTTTGTTGTTATAAAGGAACTCAAAATACAGTTATTTCATACACACGCACTCATCTGAAAATTTACTACACAAAAACGTACCTAACCGCTGTTTTTTATGACAAAGCAACACATTAAAGTATACATATTTACAGTTGTAACATTGTCTATAACTTTGTCAGCACATTATATAGGTTTGTTAACTTGCTTATGTGTTCTGTATATTGTCCTAAATCTAAGAAATCAAAATTCTTAACGTTTACCCTTAAATGGTTGTAGTGGTTCCTTACCCCTACTTCTGGAGTCCCCTATCAGTGTTCTCCTCTCCTGTGTGTGCGCCAATAGTAAACCTTGTGAGAGCAAATTCCCAAGCCGAGCTGTGGGAATCTACAGACACATATAGCGCATCTCAACCCTGCCCAAATGCGCCAAAAATGACAGCCAAATGGAAAAGCTTGTCACCCAAAAAGGAGCAGGAACATCTTATCACCAGCAAATGGGTATAGGCTACACTAGGCTACGTGAGATCTTAAAGGGGCCTTATAGATAACTTTGAGCTCAGAAGTTCGCTGGATCAGGGTGACGCAGGTGTAATAATTTAACCTCTTGCCAATCACGTAACGCATATGTATGGAGGCAAGGAGGTGGGTTTTAATACCCACACCCCACAATGGCGTCTATGGGTGGCATGGGTTTCTGTGCTTTAAGCACATTCACTGAGAGCTACCAGCACAGAGACCGAGATATGAAGCTCTTGGTCTGTACTAGTGATCGGGAACTGGCAGGACTGGCTCCTGATCATATGACCACCGTGACACAGTGGTCAAATGATTAAGCAGACCTTCCTGGCCCCCTGGGCATAATAGCCCATTTAAAGCGGTGGTAAACTCTCATACTTCTACCCAAAAAGTACATGTTACATTACATATAAGTTCATTAGGTTACTTTAAATCAAAGCGCCATATAGGGAATATATATGAAGGCTTCTTACTTGTAAAAAAGTTGTATTTGATAAAACTATTTTTCTTCTGCAGACGCCACCATGCTGACTTCTGTCTTCCATGTTCAATACTGTTATTACTTCCACCCTTACTCCCTTTCCATGTTCCTAATCTGACGCGCTCGCTGCCTGGTAAAGGCTTAGCTTATGAATGGCAAACAGTGTCGCGGGATCTCAGAGTCTGCCGAAAAAACGTGATTAACTGCGCATACACCAATTACCTCTTTGAATAGAAAAGGACAGAAAGGGATAAGGTAGGAAGCATTTTACACAGAGCAACCAGTTCACGAGGTAGGAAAGCTTGATATGGTCAAAATAGCACAGGATGGGTTTACTACCGCTTTAAAGGGACACAGGTAGACTGGAAGGGGTTAATGTACTGAACCGCTTTGCTTGTAATCCAGAGATCTTCAACTGACTCTGGGTGCTAGTATGCTGATTATAAGGGAATGCCCGACAGACGGGCTGACAACTAATTCTGTTCAGCTGCATAGTGGTGCACAGAGGTCAAAAGCATGTCCGTACCTGAACATTGTATCTGGTATCTTGATTGGGGGCATGTACAAGCAAGGGTAAGGTGGGTAAGCACATCATTGCAATCCAGAAAACTTGTGGTTCTGAACTTCATTTGTTAACATTAGAACTGTGATTGGCAGGAAGGCTTCATGATAAAATCAGCACTGTTGGTCTCTTAGGCGCTTCTCACAATTTCATATTACCATAGAGGAGAATAAAGAATGATGTGATGTTGAAATCTGTAAAAAAGTATCCAACTGTCTTCTATTTAAAGATTTATAAAAATCTTGAAAGAAAAGGGGGCAAAAACTTGATTTACTGGCCCTGAAATTCCACCAAAATATTACATGCAGTGGAAAACATAATATATAAAACTGAGCTCCGGCAGAGCACAGATGCAATCATACCCAGCACACAGGCACAGCCAGTCCTTCCTTTGGGAAGATAGAGAAAACAATAAATGCAGATTGCCAGAATGATAGAACTGTTGTAAGTATAGCTCGGAATATGCCATATATGAATGTTTTAAAACTAAAAGCCTAACACAGATACATTTATGTTAATGATGTATTTATTATACGTTGTTATAGTATGTATAGTATTTGTTATAGTGTGTTAACTGCACAATTGAGGCATAAGTTTGCATGCATGTACACTAACCTTCTTCTACCTCCACTCTTTAAAGTACACTCCAGGGAACACAGGTTGTCCGTTTAGGGTATTGCACAGGTTTATCTCATTCCCATTTCTCCCTATTTTGCTCATTGTTTTGATTCTATCACAGTAGATACATTCCCAAACATACCCTATGTAGGTTCCTGTCTGTCACATAGGTGCTGACTTACTAAAGGAAATAGATTGTTCACTTTGCAAGGTTGCTTACCCCAGAGCTTAATGATTGACATGAAGCTCTCCATCATCTAATCATGTGTAAGCAAAAATACAGTTTTGTTTTTTTTTTATTTCCCTTGCATGTGATTGCAAAGTGAAACTTTACCACATTCACCAAGGGAAAATTCCCTTGCAAAGTGCAACTTCCTTTGCAAAGTGAATACCCTATTTGCTTTTCAATAAATCAATCCCATAGAGTAAGCTTGCTGTACTAAGTTCAGTAGAACTGCTTCTTTACAGCCTCCAGACAGATTCAAACCTGCCTTGAAAGGTTGGATCTGCCTGGTGACACATAGGTAAATAAAAGGTAACATTTCAAGAAATTGACCCAGTCACCCACCAACATGTCAAGAGTTTCCTGGAATCTGGCTGAAGTGGATTTACAAGTAATTATGTTAAATTGATTGAGCTTCCAGCAGAGATAGTGAGCCAGTCAACAGTAAGTGGTTTCAAATATGCATGGGGCAAACATAGATCTATAATAATAAAAAGCCGCTTTATTATACACAATTTATTATACATGATTTATATAGTGCCAACAGTTTACGCAGCGCTTTACAATGTAGAGGGGGGGACAGCACAATTACAGTACAGTTCAATACAGAAGGGACAGGAGGGCCGTGCTCGTAGAGCTTACATTGTAAAGGGAGGGGGTGGTGGTACAAAAGGTTTAAGCTTCAAGGTGAGTATGTCTCCAACTAATCCCCACATATACTAGTCAGGGGGAAAGCTCAGCTCGCATTCTGTATCATGAGATTAAAGATTCTGGATTGTTGCACTTCCAAAAAAATCCTCTTTATTCGAGACCAAATGACAGGTGATTCACAGATGGAGCAGGGGGCACACAGGTAGACGCGGTTCATGCTAAAGTTATCGCTTAATCATTACCCCCATAGATCTATACTCAGACAAAAAAGTTAACGAAATAAGAAACAAAACATATTCAGAGATGTCTTACTACCAACCGTAGGTATTTTTACTGCCAGCCAGTAAAAACAGGCACTTTTCTCCTATCAGTAAATGCCAATGACAGGAAAAGACTGTCAGTAAAAAAATATGGCTGTGATGCTCGGCTCAGCATGCCCAGTTCAGGTCCGGAGCTAGCCAAGGCCCCCTGATCTTCAGTAGGGAACCTTACAATGATTGGCGGTAGCAGCACCCAAGAGCCGATGGAGACATCGGCTGGGGTGCCGACATTGCATGTTGAAGCAACTTGAAGAAAGTGGACTAGAGCAGCAAAAAATTATGCCAGGTTCCCTTTATGTCAGCTAAGAACAGGACATTTGGCTATAGTGGACATGGGAACAACATTGGTTGATCAGACAAGTATCAATTGCTGATGTGACATGCAGACAACAGGGTCAGAACGTGGCTTCAAAGAAGATTCATTTATGGATTTCAGACTGTTGGTGCAGTCATGGTAAATCTGTACAACTAAAGGCAAGATTCACCCTGTTTGTCCTATTTACCATTATCATTGCAAGTAAATGTAAAAGAAAATCTCAAATTTTGGGTTATCCCCAGAAAAGTAACAGAGGGGAAATCTTTAAATGGGGACACTACTTATGGTGGCCTGGGGGTCCCCAAGGAGTTTTAATTTGCAAGGATTTCCCTTCACTTCCTGTTTGACTATGAGAAGGTGAAGGAAAATCACCACAATGGGGCACAGATGGAGAATAAAATCTGCTGGGGGTGATAATCCTCCCTTGGTCTATCCAAAATTAAAAAAAGTTCTGCCTATAGTTCTGTTTTAAATGTTATTGTCCCAGGAAACTGCGAGTAGCTAGTATCCCATTGCAAATAATTGCCTTGCAACAAAATGTTCTCATTTACTCTTTGCAAATATGTTGACTTCTGATCTCCAGGGACAACTTTAATACAAAAATGTGTCCCTGAAAATGTTTGTGCCTTGAAATGTCCTTGGATTTTAAATAACAAAATGTATCAAATCTTCTATTTTCAGGATTTTAAAATAATTTATTAATTTTATTTTCTGATGTTTCTTTTTGAGAGTTATTTTTCATTTTGAGCATTATTTTCTATTGAAGAGCAATAATGAGAGATTTAGATAAATTAGCTAAGCAACAAGGTGTCCGTAAAAAAATATTTTTAATGTTTATATTTTAAAACTGTGCCAACTGTACAATGCTGTAGATAAAGGAAAAATATGGTATATGAATGTTATCTTCTAGGAAACAAGTTCTATATATTTTTTTAATAATCTGATATATGAGCACCTGGATTCCCTGCTCTTGCCATTATTGTATATTAATGCAAAAGTACAAATAGCCTACCCTAACCTATTAGATGGTAATGGCAAAATCAATAATGGAATTGAAAAATGAATGGATTATTTTCTTACCACTAATGGTATTCATAACTGTAAAGGATAATTATGCAATATTCTAATCCAGGAAAATGATCCAACTGCCTTTGTGTTAATGTTGTTTCTCCTTGTAAAGCAGAACTGGTCATGGCTACCAAGTTTCTTTTGTTTTGCCATCTTCTGAACTAAAACTGCAGAAGTTGGGAGTCAATCATTTAGGCATAATCTCATATATAAAGTGTGTATATATATATATATAAAGTGTATATATATATATATATATATATATATATATATATATATATATATATATATATATATATATACACATACACTGTATCTCACACATGTGAGTACACCCCTCACATTTTTGTAAATAATATCTTTTCATGTGACAACACTGAAGAAATTACACTTTGCTACAATGTAAAGCAGTGAGTGTACAGCTTATATAACAGTGTAAATTTTCTGGGGGGCGTGGCTTACACATGACCGGACGTGGGTAAGGAGAGCTCCGTCCAGCCATCGGCCTTATAGCACCAGTTATGCCTGCCAGGACACCTAGACCCCGCTCCATGTTTGCTAAATCCAGGAAGGGATCGGTGACTCACCCGTCCACCGTCAGCTCCATCAAATGGTATCTAGCCGCGGAAAGATCCAGCCGGACAGGCTAGAGCAGTGACGGCGAACCTTGGCACCCCAGATGTTTTGGAACTACATTTCCCATGATGCTCCACTACACTGCAGAGTGGATGAGCATCATGGGAAATGTAGTTCCAAAACATCTGGGGTGCCAAGGTTCGCCATCACTGGGCTAGAGCCTCGAGGTTGAGTATCTCTTCCTCCACACATGCAGCCTTCATCAGAGAGAGCTCTCCTGCCTCCTGCTACTGCTTGAATCTCATGGACAATCCTGGATCCCCTGCTGGCTCAGAAATGACAATATTAGTGAGTGGACTTAAAAAGGAACTTGCAGGGATGTTCCACAGCCTAGAAAAATCTATTAAGAAAGAAATCACTGCATTGAGAGCAGACATGTTACACATTCTGGTCAGAATAGAGGAGATAGAGCAGCGGCAGGAGACTGTTACACAGCTAGTCTTTGCTCACCGTGCCTCTCTGTATAAACTCGAGTATCTCGAGAATCACAATCACAGAAATAATCTGTGTATCAGGGGGTTACCAGAAGCAACCAGGGATAATGATCTTGAACCATCAATCCACCATATTTTTAATACAATACTGGGCAACCCTGTCACTGACCCACTGTGATTTGACTGAGTGCACCACGCTCTGCGGCCTCGCAATGTCACATCAGACCAGCCTAGAGATGTTATCTGCCGCTTACATTATTTTGAAGACAAAAACGCCATCATGACTAAAATGCGGAACACCCCTAACATTGACTTTGATGGTCATTGGTCATTAACATCTTTCCAGATCTCTCCAAGGAGAACCTAGATCACCGCAGAGCCCTAAAACCGCTCCTTGATCTTTTGCGCACTGATGGGATCACATTCAGATGGGGCTTCCCTGCATGTTTAATTGCCACTAAAAATGGCCACTCCTTTAACCTCCGGTTCCCTGAGGAGCTCTCAACTTTCCTGTAGCATCTTAACTTGCCGCCAGTGGAACTCCCGGGCTGGCAGGACCCCATCCGTAAATTCTCGGTCCCCCTAGATCCCCAGTGGTGGAAAACTCCATCAAAGAAAAGGCGCACTTCAATTCCGGACTTCTCACAAAAGCACGGCTGAGATGAACATTTAATTACCCAAACTCCCTTTTCAAATATGGATGACTATCATTTCTGTGTCTAATGCGCCACAATCAGGCCTATGAGACGCTTATTCAGCTTCACCTGAATTTGCTTGGATGACACTGGCCTGATACCATAATGGGTCCTTTTGCATTTGTTATCACCATGTTTGTTCGGTTTTGCAGGTTATTTCACCAGGTTTAACATGTTCTTGTTTTCTTGTTAAAAAAAAAAGATTTTTTGCTGGATCTCCTACTGTTTGAGTTTTTTCTTATAGGCCGAGTGCTGACGGGGCACACTGCTCCTACACACTTATTCCACAATATGTCCCCTGCCCCCCGGCTCCTGGGGTTGGTGAGTGCGGGCAGCCTACAGGGTGCTCCATTTGATCTCTCCCTAGAAGTCTGCTTGCTCTCTCTCTCTCTCCACAGGGAACACTGCAGATTTCTGCCCTTTTTTTCTTGTTTTTCTTGTTCTTCCCACAAGTATGTCAATACATGAATATTCTCTCTGTATATGTTCTTTTTATTTTCTCTCTCCTTTCTGATCTACCTCTATTTATTGCTCTCCCTCCCTTTCCCCTCCTTGTTGGCATGCATGGATGAATAAACTAAAGGGTCCCACTCCGCTGTCATAATGGCTATGCTAACAATTACTTCATACAATGTTAAGGGTCTGACTGTCACCATAAAGTATAACGTGAACTAAAGAATTCCACATGCTCTATTGCCTTTCTTCAAGAAACACATTTAACCCACTCAACGCCAGTCAAATTAACCTCGCCTCACTTTCCACAGTGGTACTATAGTCTTTCCGACACCAACAAAGCCAAGGGCATGGCCATTGGGCATAGCGGGAATGTATCCTTTCGCCTTTCAGACATGTTAGCGGGTGACCATAGTCGCTTTCTCTTCCTTAGGGGCTTTCTAGGCAACACCCAGTGCACCCTAGAAAATGGCTACTGCCCTAATCATAACCAACCTACCTTCTTCTCCAAAACTCTCACTAAATTATCGCAATTTGCCAAAGGAATAGTTATCCTCGCAGGTGACATAACATGCCACTTGACCCCACACTAGACACATCCCAGGGTCGCTCCAACATCTCATTCAAACGTTTGCCATTTGTCAAAAAGAGGCTCCTAGACCCTCAATTACTAGACGTCTGGCACCTACTCTACCCCAAAGAAAAAGATTTCTCCCATTTTTCCAAAATGTATCAATCCTACTCCAGAATAGACAATATCTTTCTAGACCACTTTCACCTCCCTCTCCTGCGATCAACCCATATAGGCACTGTGACTATATCAGATCACACACCTGTATCAATGCGTTTGGCCATGCCAACCGTAACACATCGCACTAATAACTGGAAATTTAATGACTCTCTCCTTTCCAACCAGAGGTTTCTATGTGGACAAAAAAAGAGAAAAATTGATCAAAGAGTTTGCCAAAATCCTTTTGGGAAGATTTGCCATGGACAGACGAAGCAAAATTACAGCTTTTTGGTAAAGCCCATCATTCTACTGTTTTTAGAAAAAGAAATGAGGCCTTTAAAGAAAAGAATACAGTCCCTACAGTCAAACATGGTGGAGGTTCACTGATGTTTTGGGGTTGCTTGGCTGCTTCAGGCACTGGATGTCTTGACTGTGTGCATAGCATTATGAAATCTGAAGACTACCAAAGAAGGGTGCAATCTAGGACCCAGTGCCAAAAATTTAGGTCTCTGTCAGAGGTCATGGATCTTACAGCAGGACTATGACCCAAAGCACATGTCAAAAAGCACCCAGAAATGGTTTAAGACAAAGCACTGGAGGGTACTGAACTGGTCAGCAAAGAGTGCAAATCTGAATTCCACAGAGCACCTGTGGAGAGATCTCAAAATTTGGAAAGGGAACCCTTCCTATCTGAGAGACCTGGAGCAGTTGGCGAAATAAGAGTGGTCTAAAATTTCATTAGAGAGGTGTAAGAAACTCATTGATGGTTACAGGACACAATTGATTTCAGTTATTTTTTCCAAGGGGTGTGCTATCAAATATTACATTGCTGGTGCCAATAATTTTGTACAGTGCATTTTAGGAGTTTTGCGTGGAATGTGTCAGATTTGGGTTTTTGTTTCTTCACTTTTTTGTTTCCTACCAATACAAACACATTAAATAAACATGAGAATGCCTAAACATTTGTAATTGCAACAATTTTCTGAGCAAAGTGATGCATTTTCAGACTTATTTTTGTTTTTTAACCACTTCAGCCCCGGAAGGATTTACCTCCTTAATGACCAGGCCATTTTTTCGATACAGCACTGTTACTTTAACCGACGATTGCATGGGCATGTGACGCCATACCCAAAAAAAAATGATGCCTTTTTTCCACACAATAGAGCTTTCTTTTGGTGGTATTTGATGATTTGATGCGGTTTTTATTTTTTGCGCTATAAACAAAAAAAGACCGCCAATTTTGAAAAAAAAATGTCCAAAAAAATGGTAAAAAAAGCGTATATTGGTTTGCGCAAAAGTTATAGCATCTACAAAATAGGGGATAGATTTAGGGATGTTTCATTTTTTACATTGTTTTTACTGGTAATGGCGGGAATAAGCGATTTTTAGTGGGATTGTGACCTTAAGTAACACTTTTTGGGGACCAGTGACACCAATACAGCGATGAGTGCTAAAAAAATGCACTAATTACTGTATAAATGACACTGACAGGGAAGGGGTTAACACCAGGGTGATCAAAGGGTTATGTGTGTCCTAGGGAAGTGCTTTCTAACTGTGTGGGGTATGGACTGACAGGGAGCATACAGAGATCCCTGTTTCTGATTACTAGGAACAGACGATCTCTCTGTACTCCCCTATCAGAATGGGGATCTGCTTTGTTTACATAGGCAGATCCCCATTCTGCCTCTCTGTGGGGTGATTGTGGGTGACCAGCGAACATTGTGGCCGCTGGACCTGCGCATTGGCTCCCACTCTGTGCCACGCATGCCCCCACGGTATCTATTACACTAAACAACATACAGATACATAGTTTCGTGCAATAGAGCCGCCCTTCCGCAGTATATCTGTGGTGGGCAATCCTTAAGTGGTTAAATAACAAACGTTATACTTACCTGCTCTGTGCAGTTAGTTTTGCACAGAGCAGCCCAGATCCTCCTTTTCTCGGGTCCTTCGCCGGTGCTCCTGGCAAGCCGCTTGCAATGGGGGCACCCGAGCCGAGTCACAGCTCACTGTGTCTATTCAGACATGGCGCCACGACCTGGCTTCTCTCTCTCCTGATTGGCTGAATGATTTTGATTGAAAGTAGCGGGAGCCAATCATGCTGCGCTGCTGTCTCAGTCAATAAGGAGGGGAGTCCCGGGCAGCTTAGACACTCCTGCAACATCGCTAGATAAAGATGGACTCAGGTAAGTATTAGGGGGATGAGGGGGGCTGCTGCACACAGAGGGGTTTTTATCTTAATGCATACAATAAAATAAAAACTTCTGCCTTTACAATCCCTTTAACTTCAAAACTTGTCTCCATGGACCCTGCAAAATGAATACAAAATTCTTTATTTCTACAAACATCTTACATTAATATTAACAGAGGTCTACCTAAGTAATGCAATTATAAACACATAACTGCAGCTCCTGGACATTTGCCTATGTTAAAATGAATACATGAAGATTTTATTTAAACTACCAGTGTTCTGTTGGCTACATTAATACAGATCTAGCTAGTGTAGTTGGATCAATTTAACAGCAATGCAAACTTTTCAGAAGTTGTGCCAGGGTCAACGTTTTACTGGCTTGCACATTAATGACTGCATACGTTTTTCTAGTAGTACTGCAAAAGATTCAAACACATCTCTTAATTTCTTGGTTTCTTATCCGCATTCTACAACTGTATTTCTCTAACGCTTTGTGAACAACAGTGATCATGAGCTCAGTTTTGTTCTAGTGCCATGAAAGGAGGAGGGGGTACATCAGCGTCTGCTGGCATGGTCTAGATATTCAGTGCCACCAGCATTACAGGCAAAGTGTAGCCAAGAATTCTCTCTATTTATTAGTCACCCACATTAGTGGAAGATTTTAATGTGAGTAACTAATAAAATAAGAAGATTACTGGCAACACTGTTCCTGATGTGCTGGTGGTTCGTTGAATACGTTGTAAAGGGGGGTTCAGTACTGCACCCAGCCGCAGTTGTATAGCAGAGGGTGATGTCCTTTTGTGAGAAATCGAGGTATTGGAATCAAATATAGCTTCATCACACAGCTGGAATATTTACCACATTGAAGTGTACTAAGGGGCTCTGGTTGGCAGCCCATAGACATGGATAGACCAATAGGCTTGGGTAAAATCCAGGCAGGTACAGAAAAAAATGTGAGTCCCAGGCCCAATATTGAGAGATAATGAAGAATTTATTTAATCATTATCATGTTTGTGTCCCTTTTGTTTCTAATGACTGGCATTATGTATAACATGCTTCTCTAATTCTGTTAATTATGTACCCTTTTATAAAGCCAATAATTTTAAAGCCACCTTTTGTGGGGTTATGTTTTCCTATGTTTATTAAATCATTTAAGAACAACGTGGGTGAAGGGGGATAAATAAAATGTGTCTAAATAAAGCCCAACTCTACCAAAAATCGTTTTTTGCCTATTGTGGCCTCCAGCCTCCATCTAATCCAACCTGCCTGGTGTAAAGCCAGTTATACTCACTTCAGCCCCACTTCCACCCCATGCAGGCCTTCTGTTTATCCTGGAGTGGGTTTTAAAATAATCCCTTAGATCTATTTTGTTTTCTACTAAAATCCTTTACTATAAGGTGGTTGTAAACCTATTTACACCACTTTTACCTACAGGTAAGTCTATAATAAGGCTTTCCTGTAGGTACTGGGAATATCTCCTAAACCTGCACCGTTCAGAAGATATTTACCATATACTCTTGCGTCATCAGCGCACACGCACAGAAGAAGGGGCACATACCATGACTGGCAGCTCCCGTGCACACGTGCGGGAGTTAGGTCACGCGACTCCGGACAATCACAGAGCCGGAGTCCGCGACCCCGGAAAGGAGGAGGGGTGAAGATGGATGCAGCCACCAGCGGCGAAAACGGGGACATCACAGGCTTCGATGTATACTAGCCCACTATGCTTTTACTTTGCAGGGGAAAAAAAGAGGAAGTAAAACCCATCAGGGTTTACTTCCTCTTTAACTGGCAGAAGTATCCTTTGAAACTGCATAAAGTACTCTAGGGTACACAAACAGTGTCTGTAGTATAAAATCTTGGTTAGGATGTTATGCATGCCCTGCCTATTCATTAAACGTTGGGAAAATGCCAATTTATTGAACATGGTGCGATTTCTTAGTGGTATGAATAACTTCAGGTACTATATGGCAATACTGCAATGATTTGGGGTATGAAGTATGTGATGTACAGCACAGCATTCAGAGTGGAGCAGTGAGAAGTATGTAATGTACTGAGTAGTGTAGAGTCGACCGATCTGAGTATGCCACTGACAGAGCAGTACAGCCAGGAATGAATACAGTGTGGGTGGTCTATGTTTCGTTGGCTAAAGCCCACCTATCTTCCTGATACATCCAGTGAACACTTTTGAACAAAGCATAATATGTATGGAAATTCACAGCATATAACGTAATAATACAAAATTGTATAATAACATTCTTTCTCTGCAGGTTAACTGTATTATAACTCACTGTTCAAGCCTCTTTAGTATTGCAAAATAACAGGCTCACCCTTTAAAGAATGCCCTATTATTGTGCTGAGCTTTTGTGTTCAATCACTCAATGCAGAACACCAGCTTTTTCTTATGACCTCTCCTT
The DNA here is from genome assembly GCF_037356315.1 of Lithobates pipiens. Taxonomy (NCBI): domain Eukaryota; kingdom Metazoa; phylum Chordata; class Amphibia; order Anura; family Ranidae; genus Lithobates; species Lithobates pipiens. The sequence goes on from NW_027507764.1 coordinate 386,526,375, forward strand.
CTGCAAAGTGTTTTGTCGTTTTCATTATCTCAATGCAGTACACAAATGAATATTATCATTACATTTTATTATGGAAGAAAACATTGCTTGCTATTCTGCCTCCAAACAAAATAGCTAACTGCATAACTTTTGGCAGAGATAAATGGCTTTATTTCCTTAGTCAGCTTAAGGTTTCCTGCAAGGTGTTTTATGGCTTAACAGAACAGCCTGAGTTAACCTTATTTGCACACAGCTGGGATTAAACTAGATAGTATACATGTCAGTACACTTTTAATAATAAAAGTATATCTGAGCTCCAAACTTTTTATTTTCCTGTTGTGATGACAGCTCAAAATGTTAGATAGTTGCTCATGAGACAAATAGAAAAGGTGGATCTTCCCAGGTCACAGCAACACAGACAACAATAAACATCTGGCAGGTATTCTAACCCTTCCCCACTCTAAAAAGTTTTAGATATGCTTTAGGCCCCTTTCACACATGCGGATGATATGTCCGTATTTCATCCATCTGCTTGCGGATGAAATACGGGCATACATTCATCCCTATGGGATAGCGATGAACATCCGCAGACACCCGATTTCCTCCGCCTCCGCAACAGTCCGATTCTGCAGACGGAGGAAAATCCTATTTTTCTATCCGTCTGCAGAGCGGATCGGATGAACACGGACACACGGTCCGTGCTCATCCGATCCCCATAGAGGAGAGTGGAGAGCTGACCGGGCGGTCCCCGCACAGTGTGCGGAGACCGCCCTGTCCGCAGCCGGCTCAGCGGGGACAACGGAGCGATCCCCGCTGAGCGTGCGGATCATCACGGGGCGGATCATTACTGGCCCCGTGTGAAAAAGGCCTTAAGTTCATTTTTTCTTAAAGCGGACCTTCAATCATTTTTTCATCTTTCCATCTATTAAATCTTCTGCCCTTGTTGTTTTAACTTTGGATAGTAAAACATTTTTTTTCTGCCAGTAAATACCTCATACAGCCAACTTTCTGTTTCTTGTCTAGTCAGTAGCCTAGGCTTGAGAGTTTGCTAGGAAGGGAGGGGGGGTGAGTCATTAGAGGGCCAGTGAGAGCTGCAGGGCTGCAGAGCTGGAGGTGTGCCTCTGTGTATCTGTGTAAATCCATGAAGTGAACAGGCAGCAAATTCAGCTGCCCACAGTTGTTAAATTGGATGCAGCCAGACAGTGGAGGGAGATTTCTGCAACATATTTGGCAAGTACAGAATCACAGTACATGTAAAATAATATGCAAAGGGGTTGAATGAAACTTCAGAATGGCAAAGACGTTTTTATTACAAATTATGTGAGCAGACTGAAGTGCCAGGGGGGTTACTTGGCAGGTATATTTAACCTAGATAGTAAGGCTGGGTTCAAACTACTGCAAATTAGATGTGGTTTTCCCCAAATCCAATTCGCATGTGAGGAGATTGTGACTGGCTGTCGATGGAGCTGGTTTACACATCTCCATGGCAGCTGCGGAGTGGATTGCACAGGGGTCCTGTGCATCTTTGGCTCCGTTTCAGGTCCAAATTCAGGCAAAAATTCGGGCCTGATTCATCCCTGAAACAGAGAAGCGGGACACACTGGACCCCTGCTGTGAGCTGCATGCGAAGACAGTGTGAACCCAGCCTAATGGAAAATAGATGGGTGCTGAATGCTCTCCTGCATCTACCGTTTAAGTGAATATACTCTAAGTGGCATACAGAAACTTTACTTGCAATCCCTTAATTACCCCGATAATAAAGGCAATTATTATAATTTTTTAAAATAACATACATGTTATACTTACCTGCTCTGTGCAGTGGTTTTGCACAAGGAGTAGCCCCGATCCTCCTCTTCTCGGGTCCCCCACCGGCGCTCCTGGCCACTCCCTCCTGCTGAGTGCCCCCAGAGCAAGCAGCTTGCTCCCGAGCAGCTGCTCTACATGTCCATTCACACACAGAGCCATGGCTCATCCCCACCCCCCTTCCCATTTGCTCAGTCAATGAAGAGGGAGATTCCCCGGAGAGCAGAGGCTCTTGTGCACATCACTGTTTCACAATGGGGTTTAGGTAAGTATTGGGGGGGGGCTGCTGCACAGAAAAGGTTTTTTTACCCTCATGCATAGAATGCTTTAAGGTAAAAAAAAAACTTTGAGCCTTTAGAACCACTTTAAGTTTGAAGTTTGACAATAAAGCTAACATTACAAATGGTATAACTAACAAGAGTAAAAAGGTACCTTGTAGTGTTCCATATGACTGGACCAGTCACTACAGTAGTGCTACTTCGCTATACATAGCAGTTCCTTCTATATAAACCAGGAGTACCCAATGGCAGAAAGGTAGGGAAGAGACTAAAGGGATAAATTCTATTATATAACAGCAGGAACTTCATACAGTTGGATGTAAGTAGTTTTTAATTTCCTTCCTAATTTTCAGATTTGTCCCTGAAGATGATAAAATCCTTCCTTTGCATGTTAGATTTAGTTTATAACACCTACTGAGGAAGCCCATATTCCAGGCGTAACATGTATAGGGATGGAGCCACGCTCCGGAGGATGGCATGGTCTTTGTAGTATGATATACACTGCTGTTTGTTGTCCTCTGTACCTTGTCATGTGTATACCATAGCACAGATAGTGCTTTTAATAAGTGAGTAAGGTGCTACCAGAGGACGAGACTGCTTTGGTGGACTGGAAGGATAACAAATGTTTGTTGTAACCTTGCTATTATATTAGGGTCAACACCATGAGGTGAGCATTTTTAAACTGCACTGGGTGGCTGCATGTATAACAAGGACAACACTGGAAGCACAAAGTGGAAAGTGTTTATAAGATATTAGCGGTGGACTGTTTCCCCACGGAATTATTTGGACATTTATTTTTCTTTCGATTGTTTATCGTATGATTTGTGCTACATCTGAACGGTTATATTGATGACGTGGAGTGAGGTGAAAGCAGTTTTGATGTTTAGCAGCATTTTCAATAATTTATCAGTTTGTGATCATATTGATACTTATAGTGCGTGGGATGTTCACATGATTTTAATCCAATGAGAGTGCCAAACTAACGTCAACGGTTCCTTCATTCACAGTGTACTGGTGTAGAGAGCACTGCTGATGTGAAAACATCAGCACCCCTCTCAGAATCGGTATAGACCATCCAGTCAGGAGAAGAGGTAAAGAGGGAAGGGATCCTATGGTGTCACATGACTGGTCTGAAGACTTCGGAAAAAAAGGTCAGTATATGTACAAAAAAAAGCATAAAACCCAGTCATCAGGGTAAATTAAGAGGTGAGCATGGAGCAGAGGGTTGGGGATTAAACGCAGCCTGTATGTGTAATAAATAGAAGCCCTGTATATAATACAAGACTATTTATAAAAAATGCTTTAAAATCTACTTTATGAGGCTAACTGGTTGAGTGGTCCATAAAAATGATTTTAATACAGTTAAGTAAACCCTCTACTTATTTGATATCAGCCCTTCTTCGTCTACTACCCAAACATCATTATGATAGGACACATTCCAATGTTTTAAATGTTAAGAAAAATAAAAATTTTATAAGGATATTTAGTCCTGATAACAGCCTGCGAAAACCTGTAAAATGTGTGGATCACTCCAAGCTTAATTTTATGTGATGAAACTACCATAAGACTAAGCAATTCCAGCTGGGGATCAGATGTTTGGTTTGAGCTTAGTCCAAGTTTTAACTTGTTCTTTATAACCAGCTGTAAAAAGCTTGATATGCAGGAACGGTTCCTCTGTGAATTAAAGTATGTATTTCCCTAAGCCCATCTCCTTTATACAGCAGTATTTCAACCTATAAAAAAGAACAAGGCTATTTTATTCCCCTTCCACTTATCACACCTAATATATTATGATCCTAAAAAATTGAAGGAAACTCACAATTGAAAGGCTTTTATAAAGTTATGAAGAAATTACATTAAAAAAGCATGTGACATGTAAAAAAATGTAAAACAAAAGGTCCACAATTTAGTTATATAACTGTATATTTTTTGTGTGTTTTCTCTTGTGTAGGAATGAAATGGGTTATAATAATAAAATAAAGGACAAGCTGTTGCTTGCATAAATTATTGCTACAGGCACAAAAACTACAACTGTTACTCTCTAGGGTATTATTTAAAGTGGGCCTACACTGCCTTAACAATACACTGAAAAAATTGCCTTTTGCTATAAATGCCTCAAAATTAATAGTATACTTCCCGACACGTAAAGGTACATCTGCAGTGCGAGACCTAAGGCAGTGAGATAGTGTGTACTCACACTGGGCAAGTATGAATGCCCCCCTCACCCCTGCTGCTCTGCGCTCATACTGTTCTGTAAAATAAGTGTTTATAGACATCATTACATCTTAAATCATCCAGAACAGAGTGATCCCTGATTTTGTGTTCTATGGAGAGTTCTAAGCTCAGGCATGATCTCGGCTCACACTATAGTGAACTGGCCTGGCCCAAAAATGAACTTTACCTAGGACTAAGCACTTGGAGGAGGTACACTTAATATTCCCCTGGCATGGCTTGGAGCACTCACACTAACAAACTGGATTGAAGTGGTAGACAATGCCTAGGTAAGATTAAAACTGCCAGTGTAAGTACAGCCTTAGCGGCATCCCTACTACACTATTCACTATTCTGAGGGCCTGAAGAAGAAGCTGTACCCAAGCATTCTCAGTGCAATCATCTCCCTGCTTCTGTCTCCTTTATTCTAAGGATCTATGCTTCTTCCACCTCTCCTACAGTTTCAATATCAGCAGGGAGGCAGCGTAGACATAAAGAACCAAAGCCCTTCACCTCTACCAAGATGCAACCTCTATAAAGAGACACAATGTGGAGAAAAGCATAGGAAAAAGATCAGCTAGCGGAGGCATACAGGCAATACTTGGAATAGTCCTTTGCCCTCCCTTTGCATGCCTTTTTTTGGGCACAGCTTCCATAGTATAGGTCCTTTTCAACTAAATGGTGTCACTTTTCCCTGAAGGATCTTCCATATGTTCCAATTTAGAATCCACTAAGGCAGGGATATGCAATTAGCGGACCTCTAGCTGTTTCAGAACTACAAGTCCCATGAGGCATAGCAAGACTGACAGCCACAAGCATGATACCCAGAGGCAGAGGCATGATGGGACTTGTAGTTTTGCAACAGCTGGAGGTCCACTAATTGCATATCCCTGCACTAGGGGAAACTTGATATCTTTTTTTGTAATAAAAGTTACAGAGGGACATGTTCCTAGCAGCTCTATTAGTGAGATCTTTTCACAGGAAGATATAAGATGTTAACTGGCAAATTGTCCTACCAGCATCCATCCACACCTGTAATGGCTTTGGGTGGAATTAGCCATAAGCTCATTTGTAAAACCCACATATTTTTTTGTCTTTTCCTTGCTCCAAGAATTGGCTCACGTTTACTATTACATTGAAAGAAGGAAACTGGCTCCTTACTGCTCATTTTAATAGTTAGCATATAGCTTCCCATATATTAAAGATGTTGCCTGGCTTTACCTTTGATCTCACTTTAGGCCTAATCTAAACATTTCATTATGAAAAGCTAGAAATCTACTTCCCAATTTCTTAATGGACACATTTTTCATTGTGCTTCACTAGAGCAGGAATATCATTCTTCTCTGGTATTAGGAAAGCATCAGTGCTTTGTTACTTATCTGGTTCCTAGTCTGAAAATGGTTCTGTGGTTCTGAGCTACATGTATATGATTTTTCATATAATGTCAGTAATGTTTTATCATTTAAGGCCTAATATTGTAAGTAACATGAATATGCTTAACGTAGAACTAAGTCCCCCCATTGAAAAATATGTGTTGCATCACTTAATAATGAGTACAACTCTACCTGTATTTTAGTCCCCTTGCAAAGCCCCACACATATCTGAAGATCCTGCCAGTGATGTCAGTCTAATGCCTCTTCCTGAGATAGTGTGGTCAAAATGCTGCCACGCTCCTAACCTCAGGGCAGAGTTGTCACTTTCATGTAGGCTGTGCTTGCTTGCCCTACAATGGAATGAAAAAATGTTGCGGGGGGAGGGTAGTTATCATAATTGTCATTTCTAAATCTCAAGACTGTAGCTAGTCAATCAGCATTGCACCATACCTAGTCCTGCCCACTGATTTCTAGAGTGACAACAATTCATCTGTTGGTGAAGCCCTCCCACTGTGAGCTGCAGTGTCTTGAAGGGGGAGCAAGTGAGACCTAATTGCAAGGGGATTTTTTTTTATTCATACGAGGCTTATGCCTCACATAGTACTTGGATTTAGTAATTGTTTTGACTGTTATACAGGAGCCTTTAGTTGTACTTTAATGCAGCGCTATATAATCATATCCTATAACTGAAAATTCAAGGTAAGTTAATGTCTGAAAGTCAATAACAGAGCTTTTCACCAGGGAAAACAAGATTTTAGATCCCTGCTCTTCCCAAACAGCCATAACAGTAATCTAGACCAAAACTACCATTCACGCAAAATGTTTAAGATGTTTTCACTGTTCTGCCATCAAGTAGAAACTTTCAATAAAGGCAATATCCTCACATGAACCCCTCAAAAAAGATTTTTCTGCTTGGATAGGCTTGCCATTGTCATGCTTCCCCCAGCTCATGTGACCTGCTGTCTCCTTCTCTTGTATGGTCTCTCGTCAGGTCAGTGCAAAATAGTGCAGACGTTACCATTTATTAAACCAAATTGTAGTTTTTTTTTTTGTACTCACATCAAAACAGATAAAACAAAGCATATCACAACAGCTAGTATTCCCAACCTAGGTTTTATCCTTTCTACTTCATTAGAGGAAATAGTCACTCCAATTGTATGTTACACTGTTTTGCTTTGTCTATTAGGGTTACTTTGTGGTATAAGCCAAGGAAGCAATTAAAACTCTGTAGTGTATTATTATTTGCTCTATTAAACAGAAGGGCTGTACATACAGCTCCAGATAAAAAAAAAACAATTCATAGTATACAAGGTATCACAAAATATGCATAAAGTATACACATATCAAAACCATCTATCCTTCCCAGCAAACTAGCATGGGCAATGTATGCAAGAGAGAGATTCACTAAAAGTTACTTAATTTAATTCTTTCTGGTAATTGTGTCTTCTCATGGCTCCTTGTTTCTCAGAGTCCTCCAACACAACTTTTTCTTCCCCGAAGTCTCCAGAACAACTCCCTTTGTTTTCCAGAGCATGTGGCTTGTTCAAAGTCCATCCCTATCCCTCACTTCCTGCTACCTCATTTCTTGTACTGAGCTTCATGAAGCTGCCCAAAAGGTTCGTTAGCATATCAATAGATGAGGCCTAGCTTAAAAAAAAAACACATGTAACTAAAATTGAACATTTAATTTATGTCTAAGGTATTGTAGCACTACCCCTACAGGAGTCGCTGGTGAATAAAATATTTCCCACCCTGCACTGCCAGGTACACAAATTTTCCAAGCACACTGTAGTCAGAAAACAATCCTTGCAGCTTTGTTTTTGTATTTTATTAGGGGAATTGAACTTGGATAGGTTTGAGGGTATTATGGGATGCCCACCTGATCAAACTCAGAACTCTTCAGGGACACTTCTCCTTTTACCTTCACAACAAATATGCTGGTAGAGCAACAACTCACAGGACTGGCTGGCACTGTAATGATGGTCTGACAGGAGTATAATCAGACCAAAGTAAATGTCTTTTGCAAGCAGGGGCCGTGGGCCCCTATTGTGTAGCAAAAAGAAGTCCCAGTGCTCTGCTGCCCTACTCCTGTGGCTACTGATCCCAATTCCACCTCTTAAGGCACTGCCAGCCCGCCTTGCTGCAGCTGCCTTTTTCATTAGCCCTCCAAGCTAAGACTCCACAGTCCTCCCAGACTAACTCTGCATCCATCTCAGACTGCTTCCGCCCAGTCCTCTCAGGTATGCCTCTCAGTCCTCTGACTGTAACACGCACCAGCCCTCCTGGCTGTCTTCCTTCTTGGAGATTTGCATGGCAGTATTCTCTCCTGTTATCCTTAACCTTGCTCCCTTGCTTCCTGGTCAGGATCTCTCTGTGTGTCATGAGAAGGGCCCTTTCCACACCTGAGCCCAGGCCCTAGGTCATCCCCCCAAACTAGAGGCTCCCTCAAAGGCCACCGACAGCCTAACACTCCATCTTCCACCCAAACTCCACTGCTCTAGCTGGGCTGACCCTGAGTATTTGAGGGGGCCTGCCAACCCATGTGTTGGGGATTGGTCAGGGCCCTCAGGAACACTCCAGGCAGCTCCACCTTACTTGTCCCCCCATTCTTCTGGAAGTTTCTAGTAAGTTCAAAAAGTAGAGGGGAGGTCTCAGTGATGCTGCCTGTGAGTCACCCAGCCCTCCCTGAGTCACCCAAACCCTGACCCAGAAAAACACACAGGCTTGGTTGCCAGCCAAGCCTGACAATTTACCTATTCTGTACAAAAACCTATTTACACTTACAGCACACAAGCGGGTGCTACACTATAAGAAAACCACCAAGCCATAGCAATACATACACATGCTATGGATTGCCCCCATGTGACAACACTGGTGCATAGTGATTAGTCAAATGCTGTCACATGGAGTAAGTCACATGTTCCTATCTACAAATAAGTACTGGCTTTTTTTGTTCGCTCCCAACAACTGTACAGTGGGGCAGGGGAACCAAGGAAAGGTGAGTATGCGTTGCTTGGGAGATATAATGAAAGGAAACCTTTACCTTCCATATGAGAACAAGACAGGATTGCTTTAAATAGGTAGTAACAATAATGCTCAAAATCTATTTTGTTACAAATATACAAAAGCCCATGATATCGATAATACTTACCGTGGCAAAAACGAAATAGAACTAGATGAGGCTGCGCACCAAACATAGCCTTCATTATAAAATATAAAAGGAACAGATTTGCATATGTTGGTGCACAGGATGAACCCATTGCAGTGCTTTTACATTGTCTGTAAATTTTGAAGTCAAAAAGAAAGAAATTATGTTTCAACTCAAATTGTAGGAGCTGAAGAACAAAATACGTGTATTTCTGAAAAGTTACACCTCTATCATTCAGGAAGTATTTACATGCTTTAGGCCCCAAGGCATGTCTATTATTACTATAGAGTGCCTCCACATCGAGGCTTGCCAGCCAAACATCCTCCTCCAGAGAAATGTCTGAAAGTTTATTAACAAAGTCTCGTGTATCTTCAATATTTGAACATATGGATAAAGGATGTAATCAATATATGTGTTGGCACCTTCATTCATATTTTGATTCCCTGAAACTATAGGGCGAACTGGAGGTTTTAGGCGTCATTTTCTTTTCACCATGTGACAGTCAGCTACTCTTGGTTGCTCATTTTGTTTGGCGTTCTTACCTCTGACAAAGCTCTCTTTGAAGAGTGAAACATGTTAAGTTTGGGTGATTTTATTTTGGCAGCACCTTCTAACTTTATTTTCATTTAGGTTCACATGCTTTAATTTTTGTCCTGACACATTCCGCCCCCCCCCCCCTTTTCATTTTTGTGGGTGAGATATGCCTTGTATCAATGCAGTCTTGGTTATTAGAGAAGCTTTTTTGTGGCTATGGTGATATACGGGGCTCGTCCATTAGTGGTGGTCTGTGTTCACATGGATGAGTGTGCCTGTATTACACACCTGCGAGATATATATACACTTTATGATTTATAATAAAGTTTACATTTTAGATAAGTGGCCTTTTGGTGCGTAGGGAAACCCACCCTCACCTAGCTTTAGTTAAAATCTATTTTGTATTGCAGAAAATTCCTGCTATATACACACATCACAAAGAGCACCATTCTCTAGAAGAGATAATTACATGCTTTATGTTAAAGAGCTGTAGAGCATTAGACACTAACAGCATCTTAATACATTTAGCTAATATTTACAGTATTTATTGTTATTAAGAAGATTCCGACCAGCATTAACTTTAGTAAAAGCCTTGTGGATTGTAGTAATCCACATATTGGAGCTTCAGTATTCAGACTAATATTTCAATGGGTGGAAACCCATCTGCTTAAAATGAGAGCAGTGTTCTGTAATATATGACTGTATTTTATAAACAACATCGAGTGTATAGAGATCCTTACAATTTTCTAATCTCCAGCTATCAGTTCCATTTGTAAATGTAACAAAAATATAATACTGCATGAGTTTAGAAAAGATGAGAAAGATTTTAAGAGCTGTCATTCTGAGAGCACTGTCTTTTACTCAAAGACTGTCATAATAATATGTTTTATTCTTCTGCTAAATACCTGTTTATATAAAGCACACTAATGTATTTCTTCTCAAATAGCTTAGGTTGACAGGCTGTGCATAGAAACATGACATGTAAAACGATTACTGAATGGTAATACGTTAGCTGGACCATGATAATCCCTGTCAGGCATAATAAAACATTATTCCTATTTAAGTCTTATATAAGTGCTAATAAAAATGCAAATCATAATCATGGTTTAATACTTTTGTGTACAATGAACCAAACCTAATTATTGGCATATCTTGCCTCCTTTACTTTATTAAAGCTGAACTCCAAGATAAGCAAATAATGTCCAAACACAAGAGCCATGTGTCTTGCGCATGCACAAATAATTGCATGTATTAAGAGGACATCAAAAGCTTGCCTCCTCACAGCTTACTTCTTGGTAACGGGACACCGGAAGTGACATCACCTAGGAGGAGGAGCCAGTGACAGGTTGAATTAAGCGCACCATTATTATACTTTATATTTATGTAGGTGTGAGATCACTATATCAATGATTGCAGCTGTTGATCCATTTTTTATATTAATATTTTAGTTTTATTTTGATTCTTCCTTTGTAGCTCCCAATATCTTCAGATAGTAGTACTTTAGTAATAATATACATACAAAATAAAAATGAATAGCCAAAACACAGAATAGACAGAATGGCCTAGATAAAAACTCCATAAAATACTCTGAAAAAATTTGTTGGGCCAAACAAAAAAGGTAGAAGCTTGGCCGACATAATTGCAGGAAGTACTGCTTGACAAGTGTTTATTAAAAAAAATGGAAGTTTGTTAAAGGGGATAGGTTTTCTACTTCACTATTTGGGATCAGCCAATAATCTCCTTTTTGATTAGGCTTGCTACTGCCTTTAAGACTCCCTTTGCTGTGGCTTAATCTCTTCATGACCGGAGTCCTTGTAGTTAGGGTTTGGAGGTTCTTCCCTCTCAAAACTCTTTGAAACTCCGAAGTTCCAGTCCCTAAAAGAAATGTATCAATTCAGACAGTACTGACAATTAGTCCTCTCTTACCCAGGAAGTCCTGACCCTTCATGGGAAATTACCAGTGAGTACTCAACCATGTCTCCAAACTGTCCCCCTTAAAGGAATCACAACTCCGGAATTGGGGAAATATACATGTCATTCAGGACACATTCTCAGTGTCCTGTACACCTGGTTGAGAATGGAAGGTTTATTATGTCAATCTCTAAATATCTGGGCCTAAATTCAGCAAGAGGACTATAGGGGGAAACGAATGTATGGGATGTGTAGAGGGATCAGAAGATTAATCTGGGAAATATGAAACCTTCTCTACCTTTCTTTTGTTTGCTATTGCTAAGGTTGCTATTCCATAAACACATTCTAACTATAGTCTTTGAAAATTCAAAATACGTGGGGAGGAGCTTGTAGACAAGCATGTCAATGTTCAGGTATGCATAGGGTAGAATGATGCCTGTATATAGCTATATATGCACATGTGTATACTTTCTTCTTTTTCAGTTAGCAGTATTTTCCTGACATCACTAACATCGTAAGACAACATATGTTATCAATGAGCGGTGTATATATCAGTAACAAGTAACCACTTGTAATAGTATCCTTACATAACAGCTAATGTTAACAGAGAGCAGTATTGAGCAGCATGTGTAATCAATCATGCATACATACACAAGGACATCATAAGACAACATATGTTATCAATAAGTTGTGAGTATACTTTATATATACAGCAAGTAATATTAGTGAAAAAATAAAGCAAAGAGCCAGAATTGCTTCAGGTCTTGTGTCAACCACTATGCCTCACCAAAATCAAATTACAATCTTTATTATTTCATTCTAAAGACTAGAATATTTCTATCGAAATATTGTCTGAGGCAGTGATGTAGAAAACTTGGTTAACATTTAAATGAGAACTCCACGATTGTCCAAAAATTATTATAGTATCTAAAATTGTTACACAAGCCATTTTGTAATCTATTGTTATTAAAATAACCTTTATATTTAAATAGGAAGTTTCTGTAATTTTCTAAAAATTTTCAAAAAATGAAATACAATATTGCAACCTGGCGCAACAAGTACAATTGTAGGCATCCCCTGCAATAATAATTTTATTTACTATAAGATGCTCCAGAAGGTGTAACTACTTCTAAGGAGATGCAGACACTGCAGCTTTTGTCAATAAACACTGAAAGAGCACCAGGTGGTTAAAATGAACAAAGGTCTTCCCATTGAGGAATCAGACTGTAAAGGAGTCGGTGAAACAATCTGCATTTTCTTCACCAGAACAAGAAAAAGTAGGGCTCTGTTATAAACTTTGTCAAAATCCTTGCAATATACATTGAACACCCAGAGTGGATTGGTATTTTTCTCAACAAAAGTGAAGTTACCTTTTAAAGTGGAGTAAAAGCCTAACCATATACATTCTTAAAAAAAAAGCCCCTGCCCCCTCCTCCTACGTATCTAACCTGTATAAAAAATATATGTATACTTATCTATATTTAGTAGAAAAAAAGCTAAGCACACCAATGCAGGATGGCACTGAGGGTGTACAGAAGTAATTAATATAATTTGATATGGAGAAAAAATATAACTGGAAAAATTGACTATATAGGCACCACTGATAAAAAGTAATAATTTTATTAACCGCTTCAGCCCCGGAAGATTTGGCTGTTGCATGACCAGGCCCTTTTTTGCGATTCAGCGCTTTAACTGACAAGTGCGCAGTCGTGCAACACTACACCTAAACAAAATTGATGCCCTTTTTTGCTCACAAATTGAGCTTTCTTTTGGTGGTATTTGATCATCTCTGCGGTTTTTACTTTTTGCCCTATAAACAAAAAAAGAGCAACAATTTTGAAAAAAACACAATATTTTATACTTTTTGCTATAATAAATATCCCCATTTTTTTTTTTTTTTTTAAAAGCTAATTTTTTCTCACTTTAGGCCGATATGTATTCTTCTACATATTTTTGGTAATAAAAATCACAATAAGTGTATATTGATTGGTTTAGGCAAAAGTTATAGTGTCTACAAAATAGGGGATAGATTTATAGCATTTTTATTATTATTTTTTTTTACTAGTAATGGCGGCAATTTTATTGGGACTGTGACATTATGGCAGACACATCGGACACTTTTGACACATTTTTGGGACCATTGGCATTTATACAGCGATCAGTGCTATAAAATGCACTGATTACTGTAAAAATTTCACTGGCAGGGAAGGGCGGTCAAGGGGTTAATTGTGTTCCCTAGTGTGTGTTTTAACTGAAGGGGGAGGTGACTGTCTAGGGGAGATGACAGATCGCTGTTCATATTTTGTATGAACAGACGATTGGTCTCTTCTCCCCTCAGAGAACCGGAAACCATGTGTTTTCACACACAGATCCTGGTTCACAGTGTGTCACCAGCGATCGCAGGAGCCTGGCGGTGATTGCGGCTTCCGGGCACTCGCATCAGCTCCGGGGGCAGGTAGCAGGCCCCCCTAGTGGCCACAGGGCAAAGCAACGTTACATAACGTTGTGTCGCCCAGCTGTGCCATTCTGCCGCAGTGAAACCGCGGCAGCTGGTCGGCAAGTGGTTAAACACACCACATAAATAAAAAAACTGAATTTAAAAGACTGTAATTGAGAAAAACAAACAGTGGTCAAATATATTTCTGCAAGACACTACGTTAGGGGTGTACTGGTGACAACCCCAACTATTGTCATGATGGCTAATACAAAGTATAAATTACAGGAAGCTTGACATGTTTCGCATGGAACCGCTTCTTCTGGAGCTTGTATACAATTTTTAAATGAAAATGGAGAGACATTCATTAAGTATATATACATAGATATAATTCCATTGATCATGCATCAGGATATATACTTATTCACTGGTGTGATATAAACATATAGCAGATAGTGTATCTATAAACCAGCACCTCAGACATACACATGTAATTGAGCTATGGGCGAATGTGGTGATATACCAGGTATCATAGAGTGCACCAAGTTAGAGAGACCTCATCATAAGACATGCATCAAGTCTATTGACTACAGTGGGCTTTTCTCAATTACTGCCTTTTAAATTCTGTTTTTATATTTATGTGGTGTATAAAATGTATTAGTTTTTATCAGTGATGCCTATAAAGTAAATTTTTCCAGTTATATTTTTCCTCAATTTATCTATTTTTAATGTGCTCATTGTCTGGTCATTTAATCCTGCAGCTCCAGCTCTCAGGGAGCAGTGGCTGCAGGGGAGAGGAGGGAGAACCTACAACAGCTGGGCTAAGGGCACATATAGCTAACGTCACTGCTTCCAGAATTTACAGTCGTCGTTGAGCGCTTCCTTACACAATGCTATAGGATGACATGACTGGAACAGAGCAGAATAAAATAGGTAAGTATACAGATCATTTTATACAGGTTAGGCAGGATAGTTAGGAGAAGGGAGGAGGGAAAATTTTAAAAGCCTAACTCTACATTTATTGTCCCTTGAAATAGTTTTTTTTGGGGCAAGCTGGCCCAATCAAAGTTTTTACTGCACAAGCGGATTTACTACAAAGCTTCCCATGAACTGCTGAGCAGCGCTCAGCTTGACCATTATTTTGTTTCGAGAGTGGGATGGAAGTATGTAGCTGAGGCTACATACAGTTAATACAGTGCGCACAGCAAGTACAACAGGTACTGCAGTGAATCCTTTGTATGGGTCAGCTTGGCCCACACAAACTACTTAAAGGGACATTAAACATGGAATGTAGGCTTTAAGACTATATATAGTCAGGCTTTTATTCCACTTTAAATAAATGTTTAATGTTACATAGGATTAGCTAGCAGCGGCTTCTTCCTCTTGCTCTGCAGCACAAACAGATTTGATTATAGATCATAGATAAGCACAATGCCATTAGGAACTGCGGCTGCTGAAATGCACTATATTGGCTGCTCCTGTCACACAGCAGATCCTCCACCTCCACAAGTGTGGAATGGATTTCATGCTGACATTCCACAATCATAACACGGCATTCAACTTTGTTAGAACCTTACTCCAACCCAAAGGGCACATAGGCTACTTTTGTTGATTATGGTATTTAATGTAAGGTTTTTAAATAAAAAAAAATGATTATTACATTTTTACTTTTTATGGCCCATTGTTTTGGTTCAATTGAGGCACAGTGGTTGGCACAATGTACAACGCAAGACCAGATACATGCTCGTCTTTTGTCTTTTGTCTTTCACAGAGATATGGTTGGTGTGTGTTTTTTGATAACAACAGAGCATGTTGAAAAATAGCAATAAAGGCAAAAGAATGAGTAGGAATAAAGCAACTCTGTGGAAATGGGAGTGGTTCTGGCGCAAACTGTAGTTCAAATAATGCCAGAGAACCTGAGTCTGTGATATTATATTGGGTGTGGATCAAGGGAGAGAACAAACCATGCAAGATGAATGAAGATATCCAGGGGTGAAGAAGAATCAGTCTATACCTCAGGGCAGGACTCTGCAGGACAGCAGAAGCACGCTCCAAAACATGTAGAAAAAAGGGTAAAGAAAGAGGCGCCTTCTAAGTATGAAAACGTAGTTTCTAAAGTAGAATCTTTATGGTACAATAAATAAAAACACTCACATTGGGGTTAAAAATGATCAGCATGAGGAAAGTCCTGCAACAGTGCATCTCCTTACTCGCTGGTTCAACAGACTATGTCACTCAGGAACCCATAGGGAGCCGTCGGCCGGCTCTGTACACTCTGTGGCTCAGATGGTAATACAGAGGAGAAGTCTGAGGCGCTTGTGGAACTAGAAGTGTTGCAACGCCATTTGTGAGCCTGCGCACTGACAGTGGGAAGGACAGGTGCGCTCCTTTGTCAAGCTGGGTATTCAGGAATTAAACATGCTATATATAGAGTCCACCATCTAGTGGTGATAGGGGCAAATAGCAGGTGATGATGAACACTGGTGAAGAATGATATGGTCATGCAGGTGGGGGCCATATATATCTAGTGGGAATAACAAATAATAAAAAACAACAATGATAACCAATGTAATGTAATACATATTGAGAATGGGAATAACCATGGGACAAAAATAGAGGAATAGAACAATAAAAATTAAAACTAAAATAAAATAAAAACAATGACAAAATATGTGTGATAAAATTGAATATATTGGAAAAATAAAATTTTGACTTAATATAAGTATTAGACATTCAGCACATCATGGGGGATCATAAGGTGATATTAATATGGTGGTAATTTAAGAAATAGGGATGAGGGGGCCAAATGGTGGACATGTTCCATGTATAGGCAATAACAACATGATGATCCAAAGTCATGTGTATTGGAAAAATAAGGAAATGTAGGGATATATATATATATATATATATATATATATATATATATATATATATATATATAAATCTGATAGGTGCACTGGGAATGGGATCAAGAAATAATGAACTGTGTGTGGTATACACATATATTGGTGAGAATATGTGTGAGGGCCTGGAAATAGGTATAGATATAGACTACCAAAGAGAAAAAAGTCATGTATGGTGGATATAAGATACCCTAGATGGTGAAGGGGGCCACAAATACATGGTGCAGAGACAGGCCCTCTTAAAACCATCAGGTGGGGGTGGGGGGGGGGGGGTTGGGTTAAAGCAATTCTGTGCCTGCCTCCTGTTCTCATGGGCAAAACTCTTGCACGTCTTGGTAGTGTTAGGACTTGCCCACCTCCTGCACATTCCTATTGGCTATTGAGACATACCTTCATTGTGATAGGCCAATCAGAATTTATGGGTAAGCAAGTTGAAGTGGCAAGCTTACTGGTTATGGCTACATTTTCTATGTGACAGCATTTTTTCCACTTTAAATAGTAACCCCAGGCAACAAACACATTACGTTCTATGACAATACAAATAGCGCTTGCCTTTTCACAGACTTTCAGTATCAGAAAGTATGTCACTGCCTGTGTGCTTGGAGAATGCACCCCTCTAGTAATGGGGGTTTAAGATTTTCTGAATCACTAATCTGAAGTAAGTGGATAAGGACTTCTGCCTTTCTTCTTATGTTCACTGGCTGCATTCTTGTTTTTGAAAAAGATATTGATGCCAGCCAGGCAGGGCCGCTGATAAGCCAGTAAGACTGGCCCTGTTGTACCGGGCCTGGCCACCAGGGGGGGCCCAGGCAATATAAACAGGGATGAAAGAATGCATAGTAACTAATAAAAAAAAAAAAAAGTGTAGCCCTCCCCTTCTTCAGCCTGCTCACCTTTAACTGTAAACAATGCTGGAGTGGGGCTGAATGGGGGAGAGCCAGGAGGGAGACACAAGGAGGTATGACTACAGCAATACAAGTTCTGCAGGAAACAGGATCGTCTGGAGCACAGTTACACGTAACTGGCTGGCTGCAGTGTCTTCCGTGGGATTAGCCAGTGTACAGGTTATCGTTCAGCCTCCCCTCCCTCTTGTCTTGCTGGTTACTTTTTTTTTTATCTGCCTAACCTGACCTGCACATTGTCTGATCACACTGATAAGATTCCTGGAAGACTCTGTAGCAGCTTTTAACCATTTCAGCTTATAATCAACTATTTAGCCAGAGCTCTGTGTGCTGCACAGATTGTTTGATATTTTAATTCTTTTTTGGAGAAGGATTTACTTCTAAATCAGGCTAGAAGCTTCACAGACCCATTAACTGGTTACTGCACCTCAGTAATCCTGACCCGTTCACTGTTTGTAAGAAAATTAGTATTTTGGAAATTGTATGTGAAGCTGTCTTCTGTCACTTGGTTGTACTTTCAAAGGAAAATCACTGACTTGATCTTGCAGAGGTGGTTTAAATAGAGTGGATCAGCCCTGTGATACTATATACTTGTACACTGGGTTCAGCCATAAACGGAGTCTCTGACCGTCTCCTGAATCAATCATGTCTGCGATCCCTAACCATCTCCTGTACTATGTCTGCAGTCTCTGATCATCTCCTGTACCATGTCTGCAGTCTCTGATCATCTCCTGTACCATGTCTGCAGTCTCTGATCATCTCCTGTACCATGTCTGCAGTCTCTGATCATCTCCTGTACCATGTCTGCAGTCTCTGATCATCTCCTGTACCATGTCTGCAGTCTCTGATCATCTCCTGTACCATGTCTGCAGTCTCTGATCATCTCCTGTACTATGTCTGCAGTCTCCGATCATCTCCTGTACTATGTCTGCAGTCTCTGATCATCTCCTATAGTATGTATGCAGTCTCTGACCATCTCCTGTACTATGTCTGCAGTCTCTGACCCTCTCCTGTACTATGTCTGCAGTCTCTGATCATCTCCTGTACTATGTATCCAGTCTCTGACCATCTCCTCTACTATGTCTACAGTCTCTGATCATCTCCTGTACTATGTCTGCAGTCTCTGACCATCTCCTGTGGTATGTCTGCAGTCTCTGACCATCTCCTGTGGTATGTCTGCAGTCTCTGATCATCTCCTGTGGAATGTCTGCAGTCTCTGATCATCTCCTGTAGTATGTCTGCAGTCTCTGATCATCTCCTGTACCATGTCTAAAGTCTCTGACCATCTCCTGTGGAATGTCTGCAGTCTCTGACCATCTCCTGTACTATATCTGCAGTCTCTGACCATCTGGGGAGGGGTGGGGCTGGAGGAGGGACCAGGGGAGAAAACAGGGTGGAGCTGAAGGGGGCCCCGTCAGGTAGGCTGTACGGGGCCCCATGATTTCTATCAGCGGCCCTGCAGCCAGGTAACTAGTTTGTCCAGAAGGAGTTCAGCAATGACAGCTCTATATTTCTCTCTGTACGAGTTTGCGTTTTACAGTTTAGGTCAAGCAAAATCAAGTGACCTGAACGCTCACAAATGTCTGTCTAGCACTATATAGAATGTACTGTGTTACGCAGAAGGGTTATATATGGTGAACTATGCTGGACAATACTAATTTCTCTACACATACAGTTTTTATTGTGTGTGCTTACCTCAGCAACAAGCACATTAAATGCTATGCAATTTTATCTTGCAGCTGTGAAAAGAGGAATAAAGTTCAGTGTGCAGATTACATGCATTTGTTGTCCTGAATATCAGTATGTGAATGATTCTTCACACTTCTTCAACGTATAACTAAATTGTTGGAATCGCTGTGTACTTGATAACTGGAGCTGAAGCCAGTTTGACTTACATCATGAGGAAAATCTGTTGACTTCACATGGTGTCAACACTGTGGAATTTCAGCTGCCCATCTTGAACAGTGCAACCCAGCCAAGTGTATATTTTTCATTTACTCACATACCATTACTAGTATAGATCTCCCTCCATATTTATACCAGTTTAAAGGGAACCTGGCAAAGACTTGGAAGATTTCTATTGCGTATATGATTTACGACTGTTACTAAATGCTTAAAGTGATATTATAGTCTTGTTCAGGGGCGTAACTAGAAATCACAGGGCCCCATAGCAAAATGTTGTACTGGGCCCTCCCCCCCCACAAAAAAAAGATGATAGTCTCCCACTCCTTTCCTACCTCCTGTTCAGACTCCAGAGCCTCCTCATGTGCTGAAAACGATGTCCCTTCACAGGCGCTCTCAAGCGTTCTGCCTGACCCACTCTGCTCTCTGCTCCTGCTGTATGCGGCTGCGTGTGTCAAGACATGGCCGGACTCGCAGGGCCTGGGAGGCTTAACAGTAAACTTACATTCCTCATCCTCACCGGGCCCTGGGGGGGGGGGGTACCTAGAGCATTTGGCACCCAGGGCAGATCCTATATCTGGCACCCCCCACTTTAAAATGTAAAAACAACCCCCTGTGCCCCCGCATACCTCTGCATCCCCCAATATCTCTTTGTCACTACTTTGTACCCCCTCGCCAAAACTGGACCCCTTTACATTACACAGCCCCCCTGCACCTCTGGACCCCTTTACATCAAATAACCCCCTGCACCACTGGACCACTTTACATTACCCAACCCCTGCACCACTGGACCCCTTTACATTACACAACCCCCTGCACCCCTTTACATTACAGAACCCCTGCACCTCTAGACCCCTTTACATTACACAACTCCCTGAACATCTGGACCCCTTTACATTACACAGCACCCTGCACCTCTGGACCCCTTTACATTACACAGCACCCTGCACCTCTGGACCCCTTTACATTACACAGCATCTCTGGACCCCTTTATATTACTCAGCACCCTGCAGCCTTTGAGTTCACATTGCTGTCCTGGAGTTTTTCGCAGTTCTGGGGTACACGCAGTTTTTTCTGCATTTTATCCCCATTTTTAGCTGCAGTCCCACAGACTTCTATTAGTTTGTATAATGTTACTGTGTTTTCTGAAAGCACACCAAAGTTGCAGTATAGCGGACATTTGGTGCGCTTTCAGAAAATGTTGTCAAAATGTGTAACCTAATAGAAGTCTGTGGGACTGTAGTGGAAATGGAGTTAAATGCGGGAAAAATCTGTATACACCATCACTGCAACTGAACCACAGTGCATCAGTGTGAATCAACTCGAGTCCTGGTTCACATATATGCAATGCAGGAATCAGCGTGATTCTAGTGCGGACTCCTGCATTGCATGTCGTTTTCTGGAGGTTCACACTGCCCTTTGCAAGCTGCTACGGGGTCAATGTAAAGTTACTCACATCCCCAGATCAGTTTGCAGATCACAGTGCGAACTGTGAAATGGTGCAGGCATGGGATCGCATAGGTGTGAACACCCATGCGATCCGATTCCAGTGCAGACCAAAAAAGGGTCCTGCACCATTTTGGAGAGAATGCAATGATTTCAGCCATACAGTTTGTATGGCTAAACTTGCATTGCACAGACATTGCATGTGATTTGCACAGCAATGTGGTGCGAATCACATGCAATGTCTGTGATTGCACTAGTGAAAAACATGGCTAAAGGAACATGATGTGGCCATCTATTAGTATCGGCTGGTTAAAAGAAAATGTTTTGGATAGAGTTAATGAAAGATTCTGCTGAAGGACAACAGAGGAAAGAGGGGGAGAGAAAGATTTGGGAGAGAGAGGGCAGAGTCCACACACAGTGATAGTGCTGCAAACTCACTTGGATGTTCCCAGGATGTTCACACTAGCTTCTGTAGCTGTCGGCTACTTTTGTAAACGCTCCCGCCCCCACATTCCTTTCAGACACAGCACACGGCTGCACGGAGCTTGGATGGACACAGAGGGGAGGGAGAGAGGGAGCAGAGCCGATGCAGCCTCTTCCATTTATGTGGAGGGGGTGGGGGGGAGTTGTACTCGCTGGGCTGTTAGAACGTAATGCACAGCATTGTGTCAAGTACAGCCGACATCCCTATATTTATGCCTGATGGTTCAGTCCACCTGAGCTGGGATCTCCCTGCACACATTGCCACTGCTGCTACCAAGTCTGCCCATTGTCACTGTTTCATACGCCGTCTGACATCCCCGCAGCGTGTGCCACCCAGTGCGGACCACCCCCCACCCCCAGTTAGTATGCCACTTGCGGGCCCCACGCAACTGCGGGCCCCATAGCGCCTGCATGGGTCGCTATGGCGGTAGTTCCGCCACTGGTCTTGTTTCTTTCTGTTTAAAAATAACAAACATGTTATACTTACCTGCTCTGTGCAATGGTTTTGCTCAGTGCAGCCCAGATCCTCCTCTTCTTGGGTCCCTCGCTGGAGCTCCCGACCCCTCCCTCCTGCCGAGTGCCCACACAGCAAGCAGCTTGCTATGAGGGCACACGATCATGAGACGAGACAGCTCTCGAGCAACATCACTGGATCAAAGGTAAGTATTAGGGGGGCTGAAGGGTGGCTGCTGCACACAGAAAGTTTTTTTATCTTAATGCAAAGAATGCATTAATATAGGGCTGCAACTAACGATTATTTTCATAATCGATTAGTTGGGCAATTATTGTTTTGATTAATCGATTAATCGGTTAATAACCTTTAAAAAAAAAAAGTGGGTCAAATTGACGTCCATTTTCAGTCACAGTGACAGGAAAATTTAGAAATAATAGAAAACTTCTTAGTCAAAGGAATTTTCAGACAGTGTTTGTGGTTTTCGTTCAGAAATTACATTCATTTTAAAAACAGAATGTTAAAAACAAGTGAAAATTTCAAACAAAATTCTTTCATTCAGCGAATGTACAAAGATTTTTCGTCTGAATATTCTCATCTGAAAACTGATCTGCGTGGCCAGCATAAGGCTCCGTAAACACCTATGCAGTTTGCTTTTAATCTGTTTCTGCAGTGCTTTTGCTGTGCGTTTTTTATTTTTGCGCACGTGATTTTACGGCAATTTGCATTTTTGCCTTTTCTTTGGGCGGATTAAAAAACACAAATTGCAGCAAAAATGCATTACATGCTTTTCTCCAGCTTCTCCATTGAAGTATATTGAACAAATAAAGAACCATTTTGCGTTAAAAGTCCCTGACCCTTTCAGATGTGAACGTTTCCCATAGGAAACCATGTAAATGAACTTTAGTGTATTTCTGCAAAAAGCACCAATAAACACATAGATGTGAACCAGATCTAAGACGTTTAGTAACATAATGGGGTTAAAAGAAATGAGCCCTTTAAAGTAGAAAAAAGCAGATAATCACTACTGTAAGGGATTCATTTTTTTACTGTAGAACAGTGAAAGTAATATTTACATTAGCGATTATTTGCTCTTTTTCTACTATAAAGGGCTCTTTTTTTTTTAACCCCATTATGTTACTGGCCGATTAATCGATTATGAAAATAGTAATCGATTAATTTCATAATCGATTCGTTAACGATTAATCAATTAGTTGTTTCAGCCCTACATTAATATATAAAAACCTTCTGCCTTTAGAATCACTTTAAGCAGAGGTTTCCTTTAGTGACCGTAGCATACAAAATAAATAAATACATTTATTAATAAAGCCTAAAGTCTCATAATTTTTGTATCTCTTTATAGTTTTGTACCCCACATGTTATGATTTGTAACACATTTTTGACTGGTAATGTTTTAAACACCATTTTTTTTTTCCATGGAAACTTTGCTTCCTGTTATATTACGTTGCTCTGTGGTGGTATAGCTGAGTAACAGCCACACCCCTCACACGAGTGCCCTCACACAGACTTGTATTGGAGAGAAGGGGAGAGGTATATCAAGCCAAGTATGTTACTGAGTGCTGATTTGCTGACTGCACTAGGTTTACCCAAGGTGCTTATTGGACTGCACACTCCTATTTTAAACACTTCACGCAACTGCATTCATAACTTTGCTCGGACATTGAGTATATTCAGAAATAAGGTTGCTTAAGTTATACAATATGGACCTTTTACAGGGGAATCTAACCTGGCCCCACCCCTTACACCTCCCTAGCCAATCACATTATAGGGCCAGTAGGAAGGTACAAGAAGGCTAAGCATGACTTTTACACAAAAAAATTTGATTTGCAGATTTAAACTTTAGGTACCTCCGCTCGTCCAGGTTTATTTTAACTCCAAGCAAATGCAGACCTACCATTAAGCTGAAGTTCAAGTACAAATGAAGCCCAATGATTAAAAAGTAATTAAAGATGTAGCTGACCTAATAAACTGCCTTATTTATTGTTAAGGTAGGAATCAAATAGTAATGAAACAGCTGTGCTTTGCACTATAAGCTGGTAGACTCAATTGTGCCTTGCTGCTTCTTTGCTTTTCTCAGTCTGGTTCTTGAGCCTAACTCTTGGCTTCCTATCTAAAGCAACTCAACCTGGCCGCATATGCTTTGTTACTGGTAGACAGGTCCAGGTTAGAATAGTTGTTGGCTATCAGCTGTTTTGCATAAAGTGCTAAGGTTTTACAAAGAGAGCAAAATTGGACAGCAATACACTGCTCCATGTTAAAAAGATACGGGGTAGGGTGGGATCTAGAAAGATTTTGATATTTTTGGGATTAAGTACATTTTCTCTGTATGCCAAATTTGTTTGATATTGCCAACATGTAGGGCCAGGAGAGGCTCTCAGGAGTCTTTTTTGTATATCAAATTCTAGTATAATTAAGGCTAGCTTTGATTTGTTTTAGTGATGTATTAGGTCAAGCGCTTTTCTAATGCTGTCAGAAGCTTGCATTTGGGTACAAATTCTACTTTCTCTTTGTGTACCTAGTAGCTAAAGATATTGTTAAAATGATTTAAAAGAATATTGGTACATACTGTATCTTGAGGTCTTGAAAACTCTGGGCAAAATAAAAAAATACTCTTGCAGTGGTGCTCCACCCACACTGCAAGGGTCAATACTCTGTTTTAAATAAACAGCTTTGTCTAAGGATATTTAAAAAGCGGTTTTACTGATCTTGTCCCGTGCTCCTCCAATAGCCAACTCTTTTGCGGGTGTGAGCAATAAGATAAGTAAAACTTATTTTTCTGTTCTCCCTATACAAAAGTGAGTATTTCGTTTTTGCAGTGAAGAGGAATTCCTCTCGGCAGAGGTAACTTTTACTTAACCCAGAGTTCAGCTTTCACACTCTAATAGGAAAATAGTCTTGGGAGCCTTTTATTTTTTGATATGATCAATATAGGTGTTACGTAGACTTGCCCTGCTAATGACTCCCCCAACATACAAATGTTATGCACTGTGGAAACTTTCAGGTTTGTGCCCATGGGGAGAGTAGGGGGAGATCTGCTCTTGATGACTAGCTCAAGGTAAGTCAGTAAATCCATCAACTGTATACCCAAGCAAGCTTAGGCAGAAGGCATGGGGGAAAACCTACATACATTTGAACAATGCCAAAAGGGTTATCAAAACAACCTGGCAAAAGTTCACTTGTATCTGTGGGTACTCTCAACTGATGACCATTAATGATTTTAGCCCCTAAATGATACGCTTTCTAACTTGACCGCTCATGACTCCCCGTATTAATGAACCACTCACCAGTGATTAATAGTAACCCACAACCCTCATTCTGCCACCCAAACTTCCCTCACACCTGCATCCTCAGTTACTCCTTACTATACTATATATATTTATACTATATATATATATATATATACAGTGGTGTGAAAAAGTGTTTGCCCCTTCCTCATTTCCTGTTCCTTTGCATGTTTGTCACACTTAAGTGTTTCGGAACATCAAACCAATTTAAACAATAGTCAAGGACAACACAAGTAAACACAAAATGCAATTTGTAAATGAAGGTGTTTATTATTAAAGGTGAAAAAAAATCCAAACCATCATGGCCCTGTGTGAAAAAGTGATTGCCCCCCTTGTTAAAACATACTATAACTGTGGTTTTCCACTCCTGAGTTCAATTTCTCTAGCCACACCCAGGCCTGATTATTGCCACACCTGTTCACAATCAAGGCATCACTTAAATAGGAGCTGCTTGACACAGTAAGGTCCACCAGAAGATCCTTAAAAGCTACACATCATGCCGAGACCCAAAGAAATTCAGGAACAATTGAGAAAGAAAGTAATTGAGATCTATCAGTCTGGAAAGGGTTATAAAGCCATTTCCAAAGCTTTGGGAATCCAGCGAACCACGGTGAGAGCCATTATCCACAAATGGCGAAGACATGGAACAGTGGTGAACCTTCCCAGGAGTGGCCGGCCGCCCAAAATTACCCCAAGAGCGCAGCGACGACTCATCCAAGAGGTCACAAAAGACCCCACAACAACGTCCAAGGAACTGCAGGCCTCACTTGCCTCAGTTAAGGTCAGCGTTCATGCCTCCACCATCAGGAAAAGACTGGGCAAAAATGGCCTGCATGGCAGAGTTCCAAGGAGAAAACCACTGCTGAGCAAAAAGAACATCAAAGCTCGTCTCAATTTCTCCACAACACATCTTGATGATCCCCAAGACTTTTGGGACAACATTCTGTGGACCGATGAGACAAAAGTGGAACTCGTTGGAAGGTGTGTGTCCAAGTATATCTGGCGTAGAAGGAACACTGCATTTCATAAAAAGAACATTATACCAACAGTAAAATATGGCGTTGGTAGTGTGATGGTCTGGGGCTGTTTTGCTGCTTCAGGACCTGGAAGACTTGCC
Source organism: Lithobates pipiens (assembly GCF_037356315.1). Classification (NCBI taxonomy): domain Eukaryota; kingdom Metazoa; phylum Chordata; class Amphibia; order Anura; family Ranidae; genus Lithobates; species Lithobates pipiens. The sequence goes on from NW_027507764.1 coordinate 386,552,555, forward strand.
GTGATAAAAGGAACTATGAATTCTGCTGTCTACCAAGAGATCCTGAAGGAGAATGTCCGACCATCTGTTCGTGTACTCAAGCTGAAACGAACTTGGGTTCTGCAGCAGGACAATGATCCTAAACACACCAGCAAGTCCACCACCGAATGGCTGAAGAAAAACAAAATGAAGACTTTGGAGTGGCCTAGCCAAAGTCCTGACCTGAATCCTATTGAGATGTTGTGGTATGACCTTAAAAAGGCCGTTCATGCTCGAAAACCCTCTAATGTAACTGAATTAGGACAATTCTGCAAAGATGAGTGGGCCTAAATTCCTCCAGGACGCTGTAAAAGCCTCATTGCACGTTATCGCAAACGCTTGGTTGCAGTTGTTGCTGCTAAGGGTGGCCCAACCAGTTATTAGGTTTAGGGGGCAATCACTTTTTCACACAGGGCCATGATGGTTTGGATTTTTTTTCACCTTTAATAATAAACACCTTCATTTACAAATTGCATTTTGTGTTTACTTGTGTTGTCCTTGACTATTGTTTAAATTGGTTTGATGTTCCGAAACACTTAAGTGTGACAAACATGCAAAGGAACAGGAAATGAGGAAGGGGGCAAGCACTTTTTCACACCACTGTATATATATATATATATATATATATATTGTGAGGGGGTTCGCTCGGTAGCGGGTGTGTGTGACCCCCTGGATGGGTTCACAACACAAAGTCAGGCACAGCAGACAGTGGTGTAGGTGCAAAAAATAAAAGATCCGGTTTATTTAGGCTACATGCAGTGATACATATAACAGCCAAACAAAATAAAACAAGAAAATAAATCCTGGTCAGCTTGACCTCTAACTACACACGTAGACTCCCTGTCTAACAACTGGGTGCAGCCTTGTGCTGCCCAGTCCCTGTCTCTATTGTAGGGGTTTGCCACACAGGCGTTAACTCACCGCACAGAACAGATCTCAGACTCCCCAGTCTATACACACAAAACTGGTTCCAGGATGGAGCATCTCCCTATGCATGCTCGGGTTTTTTGTAGAGGTCTTAATGAGCCCACTTACTACAGCTGGGCTCATTAAATCTTCCCCTCTAATTGTAAAAGTCTGCATAAAGCCTGAATCTAGGACACACATATTTCCCATCCTGAATACAACCAGGTGATTTTACCTGCGTGCTGCCACATACCCCCCCCTCTTGTTTCAACCTTGGGGTTGTAACACAAGCAGCCAGACACGCATGTATCCGAGACAAAGCATCCACATTCCCCATTTTAACACCAGGGCGATGCTTAACTGTAAAGTTAAATTCCTGTAGGGCCAGGAACCACCTATTTACCCTTCTATTGGTCTCCTTGTTTTGAGCCATCCACTTTAAAGGAGCGTGATCGGTCACCAGGTCAAAGTGCCTACCTAGCAGATAGTACCGAAGGGAATCTAGAGCCCACTTCACTGCTAAACATTCCTTCTCAATTGTGGAGTAATTTACCTCATGGGACTTTAACTTCCTGCTGAGGTAAATGACTGGGTGCTCTTCCCCGTTCCAGACCTGGGATAACACTGCTCCTAACCCAACGTCTGATGCATCAGTTTGTACAACAAAGTCCTTAGAGAAGTCTGGTGAGTACAACACTGGCTGGCTACATAAGGCTGTTTTTAAGGACTGAAATGCTTCCTCAGCCTCTGGGGACCATTTAACCATAACCGACTCTTTCCCTTTTGTCAGGTTGGTGAGGGGCACAGCCTGAGAAGCAAAATGGGGAATGAATCGTCGATAATAGCCAGCGATTCCCAGAAAGGCTCGTACCTGTTTCTTGCTGTTGGGACGTGGCCAACTCTGTATGGCCTCGACTTTATTGACTTGGGGTTTTATCACCCCCCTCCCAATAGTGTACCCAAGATATTTGGCCTCCTCCTGTCCAATGGTACACTTCTTTGGATTGGCCGTAAACCCAGCTTCCCGGATAGAGTCTAGGACTGCTTGTACTTTTGGCAAATGTGAGACCCAGTCTGTGCTATGGATAATCACATCATCCAGGTAAGCTGCAGCATATTTATGATGGGGCCTCAGAATCTTATCCATTTTCCGCTGGAATGTTGCCGGTGCATTCTGTAACCCAAACGGCATTCTCTTATATTGGAATGCCCCATCTGGGGTTACAAACGCAGTTTTCTCCTTGGCCGACTCGGCCAGGGGAATTTGCCAATACCCTTTGGTGAGATCAAGAGTTGTCATATATCGGGCTGTTCCCAGCCGGTCAACCAACTCATCTATACGTGGCATGGGGTAGGTGTCAAATTTTGTAACTTTATTTAATTGTCTAAAATCGTTACAAAACCGCCAGCTCCCATCAGGTTTGGGCACTAGTACAATAGGACTGGACCAGTCACTCTGGGACTCCTCTATCACACCCAATTCCAGCATCCTTTGAACCTCCCCACGTATTGCCTCCCGTCGGGCCTCTGGTATTCTATAAGGTTTTAGTTTTACCCTTTCTCCTGGCGGGGTGATAATGTCATGCTTTACGCCAGATGTTTGTCCCGGAAGCTCAGAGAAAATCTCTTTGTTACGAAGTACAAACTCTTTAACCTCCTGTTGTTGGGGTTTCGATAAGGTGTCTGCTATTCCAACCTCAGGAACTAAGCAATCAGGCTGTACTTGTGACAAAGTCTCTGCGACTAGGGATTCCCTATCCCTCCAGGCTTTCAGCAGATTGACGTGATAGATCTGCTCCGGCTTTTGCCTTCCTGGCTGTCTAACCCTGTAGTTCACCTCACTAATTTTTTCAATTACTTCATATGGACCTTGCCATTTGGCCAGAAATTTGCTTTCAACTGTAGGGACTAGCACCAAGACCCTATCCCCCGGGGAAAAAGTACGTGTCTTGGCCCCACGGTTGTACACTCTCTGCTGTGCTAACTGCGCTTGGGATAAATGTTCCTTTACAATTGGCATTACCTGTGCAATTCTATCTTGCATCAGGGCGACATGCTCAATCACACTCCTGTGAGGAGAACTCTCATTTTCCCAAGTTTCCTTGGCGATATCCAGCAGCCCTCTTGGGTGTCTCCCATAGAGCAACTCGAAGGGTGAGAAACCCGTAGAGGATTGGGGTACCTCCCTAATGGCAAACATCAGATAGGGTATTAGACAATCCCAATTCTTTCCATCTCTATCCACCACCTTCTTTAACATTTGTTTTAGGGTTTTGTTGAATCTTTCAACCAACCCATCTGTTTGGGGGTGATACACAGATGTACGCAATTGCTTCACTTTGTACAACTTGCATAATTCTTTCATAACCCGGGACATAAAGGGTGTACCTTGGTCCGTAAGCAGTTCCTTACAAATACCCACGCGGCTAAAAACAAGGGATAGCTCTTTGGCTATGGTTTTGGCCGAGGTATTTCGGAGAGGAATTGCTTCCGGATAACGGGTGGCATAGTCCAATATAACCAAAATGTACTGATGCCCCCTAGCAGACTTCATTATCGGACCTACCAAATCCATTGCGATCCTCTCAAAGGGGACCTCAATGATAGGAAGAGGTACCAGTGGGTTACGGAAATGTGGCATAGGTGCCGACTTCTGACACACAGGGCAGGAGGAACAATACTTTTCTATTTCCTTCATGACCCCAGGCCAATAGAATCTCTGCAATACCCTCTCTCTGGTTTTCTCTGTCCCCAGATGACCTCCCAGAATGTGTCCATGAGCCAATTCTAACACCAACTTCCTGTAAGGTTTGGGGACTACAAGTTGCTCAATGGTTTCTTCTGCCCTTTGAGCCACTCGATATAGCAGGTCCCTTTCCATAGTGAAGTAAGGATAAGGGCAAGTCTTATCTGGGTTCACTAACTCGCCATCTATTTTCACCACATTTTCCCGTGCCTTTATTAGGGTGGGGTCTTTTAACTGTTCTGTGGCAAAATTTTCCCTGTGAACCTCAAGATCCGAAAACTCCACAGACGGCATGTTTTCATCTGAGGATGTTGGCTCCTCCCCAGTTTCTCGAGTTTCCCCCGCCAATACCGACAAGGGAAATTCAGGAGAGTCCTCACCACTCCCAGAGGAATTCTGGTCATCTTCCTGGTTTATAGGGGCCTCAGGACAATCCCAGAGTTCCCAGAATTTTGGAAAATCCCTTCCCACAATAGCATCATGTGGTAACTGAGACACTAACCCCACCTGATGGAGAGAGGTTACCTTTGGGGGTCTCAAAAAACACTGAAGTTACAGGATACTCTCGGGTGTCCCCATGCACACAAATAACAGCCACCCTGTTCTTCCCAGAGACCTCTGTAGTAACTAATTCAGCTTTTATCAATGTTACCAGGCTACCTGAATCTAGCAACACATCAACATGTCTACCATTAATACACATTTTACATAAATGTTTCTCAGGTCCCCGAATGGCAGTGCATGCAACTGTCGCAAACAGCGACTGACGTCTCTCCCTTATAAAGTCACATTGCATAGGCTCATCCACAACTGGGCAATTGGCTGCAATATGTCCCTCTTGCCGGCAGCGGTAGCAAATAATTTTTTTTGCTGCCTCTTGCAGCATGGGCTTCCTGGGCTGCTCCCGCCAGACCTTAGGTAGAACTCCCACCCTCTCACTCTCTCCACCCTCACCCCTTGGAGTCATCTTACCCGCCACTGGGGATGATCTGGTCCTAGGGGGGAAAGTCCGTGAGTCCCTGGAAGAGGTGGTCAAGTTCTCTGTAGCCAAGTACCTCTCAACCAGATCCACAAGTTTATCTGCATTTTCTGGGTCTCCATGGCTTACCCATTTTTGGATGGCAGTAGGAAGAGCTCTCAGGAAACGATCCATAACCACACGTTCCACAATGTTTGGTGCGGTCAAAATCTCTGGCTGCAGCCACTTCCTGCTCAGGTGAATGAGATCATACATTTGAGACCTGGGAGGTTTTCCAACCTGAAAAGTCCAGTTATGCACACGCTGAGCCCGGACTGCCAGGGTGACACCCAGCCGTGCAAATATTTCTGCTTTAAGCACCACATAGTCTTTTGCTTGGTCAGGCTCTAGGTCATAATAAGCTTTCTGCGATTCCCCAGTTAACAGAGGGGCCACCAGTCCAGCCCATTGCTCCTTAGGCCACTTTTCCCTTTCAGCAGTCCTTTCAAATGTGGTCAAAAACACCTCCGGATCATCCTCTCCAGTCATTTTTGTCAGTAAACGGCTCACACCAAAGGTTGCGGTATTATTGTACCCACTTGCTTCATTGGTCTGCGGACGTTGCTGTATCAATGTCTCTATTTGCTGTTGAAAATTCTGCTCTTGCTTCTGCAACAGGTCTATGAAGCGGGCTTCAGATCGCTGCTGGGCTTGTTGCTGAGCTTCCAAACTCTGCTGCAAAGTTGCATTTGTCTGCTGCTGATTTGCATTTGCCTGCTGCTGGGCTTCCAAACTCTGCTGCAAAGTTGCATTTGTCTGCTGCTGATTTGCATTTGCCTGCTGCTGGGCTTGTTGTTGAGCTGCAAGGCTCTTTTGTAAAGCTGCATTTGTTTGCTGCTGGTTTGCATTTGCTAGAGCCAGCTGTCTCAGTATCTCCTCCATGCTGGCCTTAACAACAAAAAAAAAAAAAGAAAGAAAAAAACTGCCCGCATTCTCCACCAACTGTGAGGGGGTTCGCTCGGTAGCGGGTGTGTGTGACCCCCTGGATGGGTTCACAACACAAAGTCAGGCACAGCAGACAGTGGTGTAGGTGCAAAAAATAAAAGATCCGGTTTATTTAGGCTACATGCAGTGATACATATAACAGCCAAACAAAATAAAACAAGAAAATAAATCCTGGTCAGCTTGACCTCTAACTACACACGTAGACTCCCTGTCTAACAACTGGGTGCAGCCTTGTGCTGCCCAGTCCCTGTCTCTATTGTAGGGGTTTGCCACACAGGCGTTAACTCACCGCACAGAACAGATCTCAGACTCCCCAGTCTATACACACAAAACTGGTTCCAGGATGGAGCATCTCCCTATGCATGCTGGGGTTTTTTGTAGAGGTCTTAATGAGCCCACTTACTACAGCTGGGCTCATTAAATCTTCCCCTCTAATTGTAAAAGTCTGCATAAAGCCTGAATCTAGGACACACATATTTCCCATCCTGATTACAACCAGGTGATTTTACCTGCGTGCTGCCACAATATATATATATATATATATATATATATATATATATATATATATATATATATACTATTAACACCCATATATTCACTTACTCGCTAAGTACATTAGGCATTTTCCCTTTTACATTTGTACACTGAATGAATGGGCACACTTAAGCTACTCCTTTGTAAAGCCAAGATTGATCTCACCTATTTAGCAGAACATTTAGAACACAATAATCCTTTTATATTGCGCAGCAGATGTTCCTGCAGAAAACATGCCTGGAGCTTGGTAATAGAAGGTGACATGTTACATATAAATTTATTTAACTATGCTTCTCCTGTTTTATGTAATTTTATTGGTTGCAGGTAGTTGCCATCGATATGGATATGGCTTTTTTTGAGCCCAAAATGCGTAACATACTGGAACAAAAATGTCAATCTGATAAGGACTGCAACTTCTTTGACTGTTTTTCAACATGTGATTTAAAGACATACACGTGTGGAGCACAGAGAGAGAATAACAATCTGCAAGTAAGTGACGGTTATGCAAGTACTGATGTGCTTTGCAATACAAATTATTGTTTTGAGTCATGAACATTAACATAACATTAACATACTATATATGTATAAATATAAATATATATATATATATATAAATATATATATATATATATATATATATATATATATATATATATATATATATATATACAGTGGGGACGGAAAGTATTCAGACCCCCTTACATTTTTCACTCTTTGTTATATTGCAGCCATTTGCTAAAATCATTTAAGTTCCTTTGTTTTTCTCATTAATGTACATACAGCACCCCATATTGACAGAAAAACACAGAATTGTTGAAATTGTTTGCAGATTTATTAAAAAAGAAAAACTGAAATATGACATGGTCCTAAGTATTCAGACCCTTTGCTCAGTATTTAGTAGAAGCACCCTTTTGATTTAATACAGCCATGAGTCTTTTTGGCAAAGACGCAACAAGTTTTTCACACCTGGATTTGGGGATCCTCTGCCATTCCTCCCTGCAGATCCTCTTCAGTTTTGTCAGGTTGGAGGGTAAACGTTGGTGGACAGCCATTTTTAGGTCTCTCCACAGATGCCCAATTGGGTTTAAGTCAGGGCTTGTGAAGCCACTCCTTCATTATTTTAGCTGTGTGCTTAGGGTCATTGTCTTGTTGGAAGGTAAACCTTCAGCCCAGTCTGAGGTCCTGAGCACTCTAGAGAAGGTTTTCATCCAGGATATCCCTGTACTTGGCCGCATTCACCTTTCCCTCGATTGCAACCAGTCATCGTGTCCCTGCAGGTGAAAAACACCCCCACAGCATGATGCTGTCACCACCATGCTTCACTGTTGGGACTGTATTGGACGGGTGATGAGCAGTGGTTTTCTCCACACATACCGCTCAGAATTAAGGCCAAAAAGTTCTATCTTGGTCTCAGCAGACCAGAGAATCTTATTTCTCACCATCTTGGAGTCCTTCAGGTCGTTTTTAGCAAACTCCATACAGGCTTTCATGTGTCTTGCACTGAGGAGAGGCTTCCGTCGGGCCACTCTGCCATAAAGCCCCGACTGGTGGAGGGTTGCAGTGATGGTTGACTTTCTACAACTTTCTCCCATCTCCCGACTGCATCTCTGGAGCTCAGCCACAGTGATCTTTGGGTTCTTTACCTCTGTCACCAAGGCTCTTCTCCCCCGATAGCTCAGTTTGGCTGGACAGCAAGCTCTAAGAAGGGTTCTGGTCATCCCAAACATCTTCCATTTAAGGATTATGGAGGCCACTGTGCTCTTAGGAACCTTAAGTGCAGCAGAAATGTTTTTGTAACCTTGGTCAGATCTGTGCCTTGCCACAATTCTGTCTCTGAGCTCTTCAGGCATTTCCTTTGACCTCATGATTCTCATTTGCTCTGACATGCACTGTGAGCTGTAAGGTCTTATATAGACCAGTGTGTGGCTTTACTAATCAAGTCCAATCAGTATAATCAAACACAGCTGGACTCAAATGAAGGTATAGAACCATCTCAAGGATGATCAGAAGAAATGGACTTCACCTGAGTTGAATATATGAGCGTCACAGCAAAGGGTCTGAATACTTAGGACCATGCGATATTTCAGTTTTTCTTTTTTAATAAATCTGCAAAAATGTCAACAATTCTGTATTTTTGTGTCAATATGGGGCGCTGTGTGTACATTAATGAGGAAAAAAAATGTACTTAAGTGATTTTAGCAAATGGCTGCAATATAACAAAGAGTGAAAAATTTAAAGGGGTCTGAATACTTTCTGTCCCCACTGTATATATATATATATATATATATATATATATATATATGTGTGTGTGTGTGTATATACAGTATATATATATATATATATATATATACTGTATATATATACACACACACTATATGTACACTTCTGTGAAGCATGTTACTCATTAAAAAATCTTATTCCTAATTTTATCTAATTTCATCCTATTTCATCTTTATAGTGCCTTGATTTTTTTGTACTTTTAATAAAACAGTACAAAGCCATTTAAAGGGGAAATAATGTCCAAAAGGTATTTCCCTTTCTAGCACATTAACATGAGCAATTCTGTCTCTGAGCTCTTCAGGCATTTCCTTTGACCTCATGATTCTCATTTGCTCTGACATGCACTGTGAGCTGTAAGGTCTTATATAGACCAGTGTGTGGCTTTACTAATCAAGTCCAATCAGTATAATCAAACACAGCTGGACTCAAATGAAGGTATAGAACCATCTCAAGGATGATCAGAAGAAATGGACTTCACCTGAGTTGAATATATGAGCGTCACAGCAAAGGGTCTGAATACTTAGGACCATGCGATATTTCAGTTTTTCTTTTTTAATAAATCTGCAAAAATGTCAACAATTCTGTATTTTTGTGTCAATATGGGGCGCTGTGTGTACATTAATGAGGAAAAAAAATGTACTTAAGTGATTTTAGCAAATGGCTGCAATATAACAAAGAGTGAAAAATTTAAAGGGGTCTGAATACTTTCTGTCCCCACTGTATATATATATATATATATATATATATATATATGTGTGTGTGTGTGTATATACAGTATATATATATATATATATATATATATATATATATATATATATATATATATATATATATATATATATATATATACTGTATATATATACACACACACTATATGTACACTTCTGTGAAGCATGTTACTCATTCATCCTATTTCATCTTTATAGTGCCTTGATTTTTTTGTACTTTTAATAAAACAGTACAAAGCCATTTAAAGGGGAAATAATGTCCAAAAGGTATTTCCCTTTCTAGCACATTAACATGAGCGATTTTGTATGTTGATATGTGTTGTGTTAAGGCAGCCTATTCATCTTGAATGCACCAAAAACCAGACATATTTTTTTCTTTCTGTAAACGCACTGTACCACAGTTCACAGACGGTTTCTATTTGTGATTTGTGGTGCACTGCAACACACATTTTAGAGTGTCTTTACAAGATGTATTGGCAGAGGGGAGCTTCCAAAATGCATGGCAAGGCAAGACATTGTTCTGTCAATCATGCTAATCATGCTTTCAATAACATGAGGTAAAATGTGCGTTTAAAAGCCCATTAGCACCACGCACAGATGTGAAGCTATCAGGATGAAAATTATCATCCATCGTCACAAAATTGGGATCCCATCAGAGGCATAATATATGTCTGTTTTCCCTGTTGCTGTAGCAAGCAGTCTTTATAATGTTGTAATTTGGATAAAAATTACTGATTAATGTGGTGGTTGCTATAAGCAGCTGTCCACTTGGAATAAAGTCTTATGTTTTTAAAAGGAAATGCATAGTAATGAGCAGCATTACTTTGTTCTATATATTATTTACAGCACAAAAGGTAATAGGAAAACTGCTGCTTACAAAATCACATTTATTTAATTCACCCAACATGGTGACATTTATGTTTTGACAGTATATCCCTCTCAAGCAAAACCACATAATAGATCAGAACCAAAATCTGTGTTCGGTCTGTGTCTCTTTTGTTCATAGCTGCTAAAAAAGGCATCTAAACCCAAAACTAAAAATGTAATATATTGAAACTTGCCAATGTTATGGCTGCATTTGTTTTACCTTTTATAGTTTTTTTCCTTTAGTTTTACCTGGTAATCTGGTAAAATGTCCTGTCTTAGAAAAGATAACCTCATTCCTCCACTGTATCTATGGAGTAGCATCTTAGCCATCCTTAGATGCAGCATTGTCAACCTATGGAGGAAGTAGTATTAAATGGACTAGTAGATTTAGATGGACTTTACATAAGTAACTAACAAATGTGACAGTGACTAAGCCCTTGTACATACGGTCGGAGATTCCGAAAACCAAATCCGATGGATTCTGTCCGTCTGATTTTGTCCGACGGATCTTGTCCGAAACTGTTGCATACACACGGTCGGATGAAGTTGTCAGAAAATCCAATCGTTCAGAACGTGATGACGTTATTTCGTTACGACGGGACTACGTTCAGGCTAGTAGCCAATAGCTTTGGTGTAGGAATTTGATCTGAGCATGCGTGGCACTTTGTCCAATCAGAATTCTCTACACATGATCAGAATATATCCTATCGGACCAGTTTGTCGGAAAATATTTCCAGCAAGTTGGAAAATTTGGTCCGACGGATATTCCGACAGAAACAGTTCGATGCATACCACACACAGTCGGATTATCCGACAAAACGGTCTGATAGGACACATTCTCCGACCGTGTGTACAAGGGCTAAGACTCTAGTGCTGTCCCATGGGGGAGGTCATATGTCCCATGCACCCAGAAGTCCTGCTTCAGTAGAGTAGTGAAGCAAGGGCTCAGAAAGAGCAGAAAGAAGGCCCGGGTGGGAGCATGAATGGTTGGGTATAACTTGCTGGGGAAGTGGGTTGATAGTAGGCACTCTCACGTTGCTCTGAATGGGCAGGTAAAATTGCCTCTTAAGTATAACCACAGATTTATTTTAGGCTATTTTTCAGCCTCTCTACTTGTCCCTTGCTTGAAATTTCTTATTTAAAAAATTGCACTGGCTAAAGAAGAAAAAGTTTTTGGCCAATTTAGAGCCCAAATAAACATCCACTTTACTGAAGGGTAAAGGCAAAAACACTGAGAGTCAAGCCAAGTAAGAAATATAATGTATGCTCACGTGTAACCCAGGATTCCCACTGTGTGACCCCCAAAGTGGTTAGCTTCCTTGCCCCTATGGTCTGGCCACCCTCTTGGGTAATACCTTCTTCTGTTACCACCACAGCATCACACAGCGGAAGTCCTGGGTCGCAGGTGAACATACATTATATTCCTTTTACTTGGCTATCAGTGTTTTTGCCTTTTACCCATCAATGAAGTGGATATTTATTTGGACTTTAAGGCTAGGTTTTCACTATTGCGACCCCATAGTCATGCGGTTTACAGTGTGACTTTGCAATGTGATTTTTGATGCAATGCCATGCGACTGGTGAGCACCATGGGAGAACAAGTTGCACCGAAGTCGGAACAAATTAGTACAAAAAAACTTTTTTAGAGTCGCTGCAACTTGAGTCACGCCAATTAGTACAGGGACTCTTGAAATACATGGATATTGACTTGTCATGCGACTTCACATGTGTCAAGTCGCACAACAACTCACAGTAGTGGAAACAGAGCCTAAATTGGGCAAAAACTTTTTTTAAAGTTTTTTTTTTTTATGGTTATTGATTGAGAGAAGTGATGTGGCTCTTTAAGTCTAACTTATACACTGTTATCACACCATTTCCTAAATGAACAAGTTATATATTGGATTTACGACTATTTCCCAAGGGTTTCTTTGTGCACTGGTGTTTTGTTTTTGTCCTTAACCCCCCTGACGGTATTCCCGAGTCTGACTCGGGGTGGATTTTTTATACCAAAAGCGGTATCCCCGAGTCAGACTCGGGACAGCGTCGCTGGATCCAGGAGGAGGTTTCCTTACCTTCTCCTTCGAATCCAGCGATGTCTCCCCGCTGTACGAGCGAGCCGTGCCTCGCTCGATCTATCACATCGGCGATCTCCGTGCCCTGCGAGCGTTGCGACGCACGGGCACGGAGATCGGCGCCAAATTCAAAAAGTGAAATAAACAGTATACATACAGTATAATGTAATCTTACAGATTACATTGCTGTATGTAAATATTTCACATCCCCTTTGTCCCTAGTGGTCTGCCCAGTGTCCTGCATGCAGTTTTATATTGTAAAAACTGTTCTTTATGCCTGGAAACTGGAGATTGTCCATAGCAACCAAAACTGTCACTGTACATCAAAAATGATTTTAGACCAGCTAGAAAACAGCGATAATAAATTAGAATGACTCGCAGAATTGAGCGATAGCGATTTGTGGGGAGATCCGTCATCAAATAGTGAAAAGTAATGACAGTGACAATTCTGCAACTGAGCAAATTTCAGTGTTTTTGATTAGATTACATTATTGAATAATTTTTATTATTGTTATATTATTATTTGGTACAATCATTTATAATTATTTATTATATTATAATTTATGATTTAATTTTTCAAACTTTATCATACCTGGGATGTCTGCTAGACTCTGGTTTGGACAGATTTAAGAGAGTTATTCCTAAGAATTGCAGGACTACAATATAAAACGCCAAATTTTCATGCAAAATAATGGTACCGCTTTTAGCACCTAAAATCCGAAATAATGGTACCGCCAGGGAGGTTAAGGCCGGGTTCACATTATAACCCGCTGTGGAAAGCACAGGAGTGCTGTGTGTCCCTGTTCCCTGTTTCAGGGACAAATCAGGGCCGATTCTATGCCTGAGTTTGGCCCTGAAATGGAGCCAAAGACGCACAGCGTGCAGTGCGCTCCGCAGCCACAACGGAGGTATGTGAACCGGCTCCATAGGGAGCCAGTCACATTCTCCTGCTATGTGAATTGGATGCGGGGATACCCGCATCTAATTTGCATAGGTGTGAACGAGGCCTAAAGTTTAAAGTGGAAGTAAACTCCCCTATCGTTTTCAGCCAAGGAAGCTGCCATCTTTGCCTCTGTTTAATCTTCAACTGCTATGGTGCTGCACATGTGATTCGTTATGACACCAGCCATTGGATGGTTTGGTAGTTTGGCTGAGAGCACAGCCAATGTGCAGTTAGCATTTCCGGCATGCCTTTTTTTTAACTGTTTAAATCCATGAGTTTACTTCCACTTTAACTATATGCAGTAATCTACCAATGAGCAGCATGAGTACAGGCATACCCCACTTTTAAGTACACAATGGGGTATATTTACTAAAGCTGGAAAGTGCAAAATCAGGTCACTTCTGCATAGAAACCAATGAGCGTCCATGTTTTATTACTAAAGCTTAATTGAACAATCTGGGGTTAGAAGCTCATTGGTTTCTATGCAGAAGTGAGCCTGATTTTGCACTTTCCAGCTTTAGTAAATAAACCCCATTGTGTACTTAAAAGTGGGGTATGCCACGTATGCACCCCAAAACTACTTCTGTAAATACTTTTCAAAAATAAAATGCAGCGTTCCTACAAATGAATATATCTCTCCAGGCAAACTCTCAAGTTTAATTATGAAATCCTTTTAAGACTGGGCATTGAATGCACATCTATTTCTAGGTCCTGTAAATGGCTTTCTATGGCTAGTAAAGCCCCAGCTATTTCTTAATCTCTTAAACAATTTGCTGGCACAAATCTCTAAAATATATAACGCTTGCAGCGAGGAAATCCATTGATTTGTACATTGCACATACCCATAACAACTTACAAGACAGCCCTATTTTTTTTCACCTTGGCTGCTTGTATAGAAGTAACTGAGCAGAGTGCCTGTTCGCTGTACACGGCCCACTCATCAAGTGCTTTTAATGCAAGCTGTTTATAGATCATTTAGTGATTTTCTTCTGCATACACTCAATGCACTTTTGGCCCCTGGGCTCTGTTTAATATCATATTAAAACCTGTTTTTCTCCAAAGAGACCTGAAATTGTTTGGCAATCATCCCAGATATACAGAAATGTCTTAGTTATTAAGCACTATTAGCTGCCAGTGGTGATATTTTATACAATAAATGTTACATCTTTTTGGAAATAGACCTTCTTTCCTTGTGTACCTAGTAATCTACAGTTAATAATTTGAAAAATCAACATAAAAGGAGATCAATAAAAACAATCTGCTTAATCATTCTAGACCCAGTATTATTATAATAAAAGAAAACCTCTGCTGGAGAATTACGTAGGCTGCGATGGCCGACTGCTTTCTGAAATTTTACTGCTTGGCTTTTCTATGATAGTGTGGTATTTTTAGCATCACATGTAAACCAACCCCGTTGCCAATATGGAATTCTAAATAAAGCATTTGCCTGAAAGGACTATAAATACTTATCTCATCTGCTGCCCATGGCACCAAACACCACGTCGTTGAGGGATCATCCCCAAAATGTGTTGTGAAGCGGACACTTCTCAGTGAGTTGATTGCCTGCACCCCCCCCCCCCCTTCAACATTTACTTGTACTTCCTGATGACTTCCATGTCGCTACAGAAAGCGTTTTTTAGCGGTGGCTTGTGGTTGCCAACATCCCTGTATGTATGTGCAAAAAAGAGAAGAACCCTCAAAGATGAGACTTGAGCAACAACACAAGCTGATGCAGTAAACAGACAAAACTTTATGACAGAGAACAATGGATTAAAAACATAATAGAAATAGGTATAGGCTATCAATATAACTTCTGACTCTTGCAACCTAATGATTGTATTTGTTTTCAAAGATTGTAGATCACCAGTAGTATGATCCCCAGATCTGGGGACCATATTACTGGTGATCCACAATCACTACAGCAATATGGGCAGCAAGAGAAGTACGTACTTTTTAACTATGAAAGCAAAAAAAAAAAATTTCTGTTATAGCTATCCAAACAAACATAAAAACGTGTGCAAACTTGGTGTGGCTAGGCTAGAGCAATCACATATGATGAATTTACCCTTCACCTCTTGGGGTACAATAACCTGAGAACCTCTGAGCCCTACCTCATTCCCTCTTGTTCTCCACCATTTATTGCCTTTTTATTTTTTGTTTCTGTTACTACTGTTGGATATTTATTTAACAAGACTCCACCACTCTTTCTCCAAATTGTTTTGTGAGTTACCTTTTATTTTTGTGAAAAGTTTATTGATAAAGTTTTTTGTTGTTATAGGATTAATGTAATCCTGTCCCTATCCCCTGTGATTATGTTGAATGAAACTTTATTAATATATAAAGATCATTGTAGTGTTGTAATTATATAAGTATGTGTCACCAAACACTATTGTATCACATTTGATTGCTTAAATAAACACATATCAATAAAAATACAAGTAAGATAAAGTGGACCAGTGCTATACCTATGCAGTGTTATATCCCTTTTGTTCCTCATGTACAGTGCCTTACAAAATGATTCACCCCCTTGGCTTTTTACCTATTTTGTTACATTACAGCCTTTAGTTCAATGTTCTTTTAATCTGAATTATATGTGATGGATCAGAACACAATAGCCTAAGCTGGTGAAGTAAAATTAGAAAAATATATACATAAAACTATTTTTCAGAAATAAAAAACGTATTATTGGCATGTGCGTATGCATTCACCCTCTTTGTTATGAAGCTCATAAAAAGCTCTGGTGCAACCAATTACCTTCAGAAGTCACATAATTAGTGAAATGATGTCCACCTGTGTGCAATCTAAGTATCACATGATCTGTCATTACATAGACACACCTTTTTGAAAGGCCTCAGAGGCTGCAACACCTAAGCAAGAAGCACCACTAACCAAACACTGCCATGAAGACCAAGGAACTCGCCAAACAAGTAAGGGACAATGTTGTTGAGAAGTAGAAGTCAGGGTTAAGTTATAAAAAAAATCCAAATCTTTGACGATCCCTAGGAGCACCATCAATTCTATCATAACCAAATGGAAAGAACATGGCACAACAGCAAACCTGCCAAGAGACGGCCACACACCAAAACTCACGGACTGGGCAAGGAGGGCATTAAACAGAGAGGCAGCACAGATACCTAAGGTTACCCTGGATGAGCTGCACAATACGACAACAATAAGTTGTACGCTCCATAGAGTTGGGCTTTATGAGTGGTCAGAAGAAAGCCATTACTTTCAGCAAAAAAACAAAATGTGACGTTTTGAGTTTGCGAAAAGGCATGTGGGCAACTTGAAGGAGCTGGAGCAGTTTTGCAAGGAAGAATGGGCAACAATCCCAGTGGTAAGATGTAGCAAGCTCATAGAGAATTATCCAAAGTGACTTAGAGCTGTGATAGCAAAAGGTGGCTCTACAAATTATTGACTTTAGGGGGTGACTAGCACATTGACTTTTTCTGTTGTTTTGTCCTATTTGTTGTTTGCTTCACAATAAAAAAAAAAAAAATCTTCAAAGTTGTGGGCATGTTCTGTAAATTAAATGATCCTCAAACAATCCATGTTAATTTCAGGTCGTGAGGCGACAAAACACGGAAAATGCCAAAGGAGGTGAATACTTTTGCATTTGTATTTGCATTTGCCACTGAGGTGTAAGCTCCAAGTTGATCCTAGTTAGAGCTTACACAGGGTTGATTACTTAACCCACCTCTCCCCCCACATGTGACAGCACTGACTCCTG
This sequence comes from Lithobates pipiens, assembly GCF_037356315.1. Lineage (NCBI taxonomy): Eukaryota > Metazoa > Chordata > Amphibia > Anura > Ranidae > Lithobates > Lithobates pipiens. The sequence continues at coordinate 386,569,342 of NW_027507764.1, forward strand.
AGCAACCAATTGTCAAGCACTAACACTATCATATGGTGGGAAGGGGAGGGAGTCACATTCTCCGGTATACGAAAAAAGGGAAGGAAAAAAGGTAGTGTTTCTTTTCTGGGTTTGGAGCACATCAACAGAGGTTCATTTGCTGTGCAGTTTCTTCCATTCAGAAAACATCTTTTATTGTTTTCAAAGAATACAAGGTATTCTGTGACTGGACAAGGGGCCGAATGAATGTCAAATCTCTCATTATGCAATCACAGAATGCCTTGAATTCTTTGAAATACAGTATGTTTTCTGAATGGAGGACCTGCATAGCAAGCGACCTGCTGTGACCACGGTGCTACAGCCAGAACCTCAATGGTGAGTAAGTAAGTAACATTGTGTAAAAAGGAAGCAGCAGCCACCAGTAGAACACACATTATTAGAGGTACCTTTATTAGTAAAGATTTTGCCTACATTTCATCTTTAAAGGGCTCCAAATGTAGCAAATTACCAGAACAATGAGGAAAAACATCAGAATAGATCCCAATAGAATAGTGCTGGGATCTCAATGATGCATGATTTATTGCCAGGGCTTCTGGTTATGCAGAAACTCCTGGTGCAAAATATTATGACTATGCAGCAGAATAAAGGTTTATTAACCTCCCTGGTGGTATTCCCGAGTGTGGCTTGGGGTGGATTTTCAGTACCAAAAGCAGTAACCCCTAGCCACACTCAGGATCGCATTGCAGAATCCAGGTACAGTTACTTACCTTGTCCCCAGGATCCTGCGATGTCTCCCAACTGTGTGAGCAAGCCATGTCTACAATCGATGTATCACAGCGATGCATGTGGATGGAGAACGGTGCCAAATTCAAAAAGGGAAACACACACAATACATACAATATACTGTAATCTTACAGATTACATCACTGTATCAAATAATTTCACATCCCCTTTGTCCCTAGTGGTTTGTGCAGGGCCCTGCATGCAGTTTTATATTATAAATACTGTTATTTCTGTCTGGAAACTGGAGAATGTCCATAGCAACCAAAACTGTTCCTTTACATCAAAAGCGGTTTTAGACCAGCTAGAAAACAGCGATAATAAATTAGAATCACTCCCAGAATTGAGAGATAGTGATTTGTGGGGATATTAGTCATCAAACACTGAAAGTGACGACAGCGACAATTCTGCAACTGAACAAATTTCTTTGTTTTTGATTTGATTATATTATTGAATAATTTTTATTATTATTATATTATTATTTGTTATAATTATTTATAGTTATTTATTATAATATAATTTATGATTTTGTGTTTCAAAGTTTATCATACCCGGGATGTCTACTAGTTTGGACAGATTTAAGTGTGTTATTTCTAAGAATTACACGCCTATAATCTAAAGCGGCATATTCCCATGCAAAGCATTGTACTGCTTTGAGAATCAAAAATCTGAAATAATCATACCACCAGGGATGTTAAGGGCTTAGTTAAAGTGGTGTTCCAACCAAAAATGGAACTTCCACTTATCCGGTTACTTCCCTCTCCAGTGTCACATTTGGCACCTTTTGGGGGGGCAGGGGGGGGGGGCAGATGCCTGTCTAATACAGGTATTTGCTCCCACTTCCGGCGAAAGACTTATGCAGAGTCTGCAACGATCTACTCCATGTCTGGCCCCTCCTCTGCCCCCCCTGCTGTCTTCTGTGAGACACACAGGTCCCAGAAGACAGCAGGGATCACTCAGAATGCGCAGCAGAACTCGCGCATTGGCAGTAGGGAACCAGGCTGGGAAGCTGCAAGGCCGGCACCTCCACCCAGAGCCGAGGGACGTGACGGCTTTGAGTGAGGACATTTTGGGAGCCCTGCACAGGTAAGTGTCCTTATTTTAAAAGTCAGAAGCTGCAGTATTTGTAGCTGCTGACTTTAATTTTTTTTTTTTCCTGGCGGAACTCCACTTTAAAGAGATTCATTAGTGTTGGGATTGTTTTAGAATAAACATTAAGTGTTGGCTTTAGGGTTGAGCGATGAATGTTAAGGGCTCACTTTAGATGTTAGGTTTCTTGGGGGCTAAGGGTTCCTTTTCAGGGTCCTGCTGGGTTCTGGGTCTGATGACTTGAAAGGGACATGTTTGGTCACATGACCCTGCATCAGCTCTGTATGGTAAGTATCAATATTAGCATTCTTTATTTCTTTTACTGAAGATTGCTAATGTTAGTGCACTGTGTCATGATACATGATATAGAATTTGCTATTTGCAAATGAAAGGTCGGCTTTTACATTTCTACCCTTTCCCCAGCCAGTCTAATGATTCATTTTATCTCTGGAGTGGATCTATACTTTATATGGAATGTATATTTTTCCAACTTCTCCTACTAAATAAACTCAGCTATTCACTATTCTAACTCTGAACTATGCATGATTTACAAGACTGGCGTAAAATAGCACACTCCTGGATTGGTAGAATTTTTTTCAACAAATATTTTTACATCTTTTTTTATTAGCTTTTTTATTAGCAGTTATCATTTTCTAATCCCTGTTCAAATGTAAATGCTTCCAGAGTTTAAAATTCAGTCATAATAAAGCAAAAAGAATCTGAAGGTGCCAGTTTTCACATATATAACTTTATGGTAGTAGTAGTTGGCACTCATATAGAATCATTTTTATAAAAGCTATAAATTATGTTATAGAGAAACAATTTTACTTTAGAGAAAACACATACATGACTTAAATATGTGCCTTGACGGCACTTATGGGATTTTCCTTTCATTTCTCCAGGCTTTTCACTCCATGGAAGCCACATGGTAAATCCTAAGGTTGTATTCCTTGTAATCTCGATAGTATGCTTGGATTTATATCTCTTGAACTTGATGGCTTTGTTATGGCGCCCTAAATCTTGCCTTTGGTTTTTGTATAGTATCTTTGTTATACTCAATAAAAAGTTCTTATAAAAAAAGATAAGTTCTTTACACATAGCGTTCACCACATTTAAAATTATTTGTCATTAGCAAACATAACTCATGAATTGTCAGTGCTTTATTGCATACTTATCAAAGAGCTATTTCAAAGTACTCAAACAATTACTGTGGAATAGGAATATAGTCTCCACTGTATCATTCTGTCCTTTCTTTTATTACTCTTCATTTCCTCTGATTTCTGTTTTGGTTTCTGTGCAACAGGATATATTTCATTTGATAATTAAAGTAGATCCATATTAGGATGGTTACTCTGAACTATTAAATCCTTGCTGGTCTGGAAAGATGAACAGTTAGAAAAGGATAAAAAATACTTTCCTTAAAAAAATGCTGTTTTTGGCCTTCATCCACTGCCAGTTATATGGCTGAAAAAAAGCCTTTGAACTTGGTCATGTGATTTCTGCTGAAGAAATAGGATCAGCCAGTCTGAATACTAATCTTCCCCTTCAGCATCACAGATCACATGAACAAATACCTATCTTTTGGTCACATGACTAGCATCAGAGGCAGCCTGGGGCAGTTTATCTTCAGGAAAGGCACTTCAGCCCTTCCATTATTTACTATCTAAGCATGGCTGTAAACATAACATAGCATATTGATCTAGTTTAAGGATGACAAGAACAGGTAATTGACAAGTCTCTATTATATAATAATCAATATATTGTATCTCATTCAGTGTCATAAATAATGTTCTTGAGAACATGTTTCACATTACAATATTCTATTCCTATTAAAAATCTGAATCCATAAATTCTTCTGCTCTTTGCCTTTCACAATATTTATGAGTAACTAACAAAAGTATATTATGTACAGGCATATCCCACTTTTAAGTACATGTTGGGGTTTATTTACTAAAGCTGGAAAGTGCAAAATCAGGCTCACTTCTACATAGAAACCAATGAGCTTCTAACCCCAGCTTGTTCAATTAAGCTTTGGTAATAAAACCTGTAAGTTCATTGGTTTCTATGCAAAAGGGAGCCTGATTTTGCACTTTCCAGCTTTAGTAAATAAATCCCATTGTGTACGTAAGAGTGGGGTATGACTGTATAGAGAAATACAAAAGATTAGGCCAGGATCGCCTAAAGTTAAAAGATTCCTTAACCGTCTTGGTAAGACAAAATAAGACAGATATTCTTTGTGTTCACCCACAGGTTATATGTGACAAGATATTCCGTCGCTGGTTCAGTGTGAGCATCATGGAGTCTACTGGTCCCTATCCCCTTCAAGCTGAACTGCACAGAGCTGTGCAACAATGCGCTCAATCTGCAAATGAGGAGACACTTTTTACACAGTTATACCAGTTATTGCGGTCAAGTCAAAAAAAACTACAGAGAAGAAATATGTGAACTATACATTTCTGGAAGTATTTTTTTGGAGCTGTGAGATGAAGGCCATTTGAAGTTGATGCATTGCATCCGTGGTTTAATGGCACAAAGAACTAAAAGAAGTCATACAACTTATTTTGCTACATTTATGAATCTTATTAAAAGAAAGGCAATGCTTTACATGTAATGTATTTTACATATTAAAGGTTCTGCAGGGATGCCATTGTACATAAGATAACTGGAGCATTGTTTAGTGTAAACCAGTGACAAACATGGAATATTCAAACTGAGCATAAATAATCAAACATTTGTGTAGCGGAACAATATAATGTGATTAATAGTATTATAGATATAGTCCATATTAAATGGTGAAAAAAACACCACTTTGGAAATCACGACTCTCTATCTTCAATGTTAATCAAGTGTCATATATGTCTCCACCCAATAGGTGAAACCTCATAAAACCTCATAAAAGATCAAATAACGCTCATCAATACCCCAGGGACAACTATACTCTTTAGATAACCCCCTTCATGGTCCTACTTTGAGTCCAGAGTTTGCATACTCTTTGATATCAAGTATAGTCATTTGCCATAAGGTATAGATCCCATGAAACACAAAGGCAAAACCATAGTGCTCTCAATTTTATAAAATGTATTGGACACCCAAAAAGATTAAAAACACTTACAAAAATAGCAGACAGTAAGGCTTATTAATACTATGACATTTCCAACTCACAGCATCACATTCTAAGGCCGCGTACACACGGGCGGATTGTCTGCCCAACTAAGTTCGTCAGACAATCCGACAGACAGTCCGTTCAAAATTTGAATTAACGGACTTGACCACACACGATGAGCAGACAGTCCGCTGAAAGCGTGCGTGATGACGTGTACAGCACGTACGACGGGACTAGAAAAACAACATCCTATACACTGCAATGCAACCTTCAGCCGTGTAAATCCTTTCTGAGCATGCGCCATACTTAGTCCGTCCAACTTGCCTACACACGAGCGGACTGTCCGCTGAAACCAAGTTTGGACGGACAAAACCAAGTTTGAACGGACAAAATTACGGAAATTCCGTAAGACTTTGTTCGTCAGACAGTCCGCTGAATAAGTCCGCTGAAGCCCACACACGAGCGGATTGTCCGCTGAAACACGGTTCAGCGGACTAAGTTGGACAGACAATCCGCCCGTGTGTACGCGGCCTAAGATGGCGGTGGTATGACGTCACAAGCTAGGCTCTTCCCTCCTATAGGCATTGTGCCCTGTGATTGGGCTTCCTCAGTATAGTATAGTCATCCGTGGCATATTGATGAGAGTTATTTGATCTTTTATGAGGTGAACAGGACTTTCATCTATTGGGGGAAGGCACGTACGACACTTGATGAAGACTGAAGGTAGAGGGTCATGAACTGCACAGTGGTGTTTTGGAGTTTTCACCATCTTATCCACATTATATTGTTGCGCTACACTAATTTTGCATTATTTGGATTATTAGTAAGGTGTTGTGGAATCACGTTAACAGTGTTCTGCACTGATTGAATTTGTATATAATATGATGGAAACTACATGAGCTGAGGTTTCCTTCAAGGAAAACCACATGACAAAACAATCAGCAGATCTAAAGTTATCATCAGGTACATTTATATACAATTCTTATCTTTCCTGCAAATTCAGAATTTGGCTGCTTATTATTTCACATTCAAAGCCTCCCTACTGGCCAGTGAGACCATTCATCACATTGAAGGACTCATGAGGTGGTAAAAGAGGGTTATGCTCAAACATTACAGGAAAAAGAATAGATATACAACAGCTGTCTATATCTCTGGATTTGCTGATCATTCTGACCTGTGGTTTTCATCAAAGGTAACATTTACCTTTATAACTATTTTCATCATACGTTTATCTAGAATTGCCTAGGCTTGTGTCAGGTTAACCTTAACTCTGCCTACTCCTCATGAGCAGGAAGTTGGTGTGTGTATGTGTGTTTGTGTTTGTTTAGTGGGTCTTCGATGATGTAGCCAGAATGTGAATAACAAACTTTATTTGGAGTAATATTTTGTGGTAATTAGTGAATTCTTTTCAAATTCAAAAACATTTTATGTTATAGTTTCATGTAAATAAGTTTGTTATGATGCTACCCAAGTTGCACCACAGTTTGTAAGTGATCCTAGACATTATTTTATAATAATGCAGGGAATATTCAGAGTAATTATGATAAAACAAAATTAGAACCTGGTAAAGATAGCATTACTTTTCATTATTTAGAACACACACACACACACACACACACAGGCTGATAAGAAAGGACTACTTGAAAACCATATACCGGTAGTAGAGGGATCTCTGAAGAATACGTTGCATCCCTAGCTTAAAGTGGTGGCAATTTGTAATTCTTACCTACAGATAAGCCTGTAATAAGGCTTACCTGTAGGTAAAATGAATATCTCCTAAACGTGCACTGTTTAGGAGATATTCAGCCTGGATGCAGCCGATGACATCACCGGCACATGTGCTCTGAAGATCTGGTATACCTTGCTGGAACTTCAGAGCTTCAGAGCGGAACTGGGAGGAACTTCATCGTGGCTCCGGTCAATCTCACAGCCAGAGCGCTCAACCTGGAAAAAAGACTGGGTGAAGATGTCAGCTCTCTCAGCAGTGATAGCCTGCCACGGAAGGGCTTCATTCTAAGGTAATTATTTCATAATGTGCTAGTATATGATGCATACTAGCACAGTATGCAATTTTTTTTTTAACCAGCCATAGTTTCAACTGCTTTAATATAGTCTTCTTTAACTAATAAGCAGAAAGTGTAGATCCTTTCTTTTACAGAAACAATCAAATGGAATGGCAAATCAAGAGTATTACATAAAAAATTTACATAAAAGGTAAACTCAAGTTGCAGCCCATAACAAGTAGTCTGAAGGTATATTTCCTTTTCGAATAATAAACATGGTAGTTGCTATCAGACTGGTTGCTGGGATCAATGCCAATGCATGTCTTTCTCCTAGTTTTTGATTCAATGCTCCCTGTGGTTTCATTGGTCCTGGTGCTATTGCTGTTTACTCTGCTGCTGTACATCTGAATATAATATGCTCTATTCCACACACAATCTAATATGACCTTTTTTAACCTACATTTTTATCCTACATACCTGTGAACTACATTTTAAATTATGTTCCTTATAAAATGGTCATTATGCAAAGTTTGAACTGTAAATAGTAAACTAGAAAGTATGGCAGCAAATAATTGGACTGCAGTCATTCCATTTACTTAATTTTTATTATATATAGAGGAATCACATTGCTACCTCAAGATAGGCTAAAATCAAACTAGGTGTAATCCAATCAAGCAACCCACCCCCCTTTCGTATTTGGACATCCTTTTTTGCATGGGGGGCATTTTGTACCGTTTTTCCAGCAGGGCTTTTGTCCTACACCGCTGTTGCGAGGTACGTCCCCTCAGGATTTGCATCCGACCCTCCTCCTACCCCCTGCTGCCTTCTGGGACCTGTGTGTGTTCCAGAAGGCGACGGGGCCAATCAGGAAGAGCAACACAACTCTCACATGCTCAGAAGGAAACCGACTGTGAAGCCTGAAGTTTCCCTTAGTTGCAATCGGCTTCGGGGGGGAGCGACATTGGGAGATCCCTGGACAGGTAAGTGTCCTTATATTAAAAGTCAGCAGCTACATTATTTGTAGCTGTTGACTTTTATATATTTTTTAAGAGGCTGGAACTCCAATTTTATAATAATATAGAGTTCCATAAAATGCTTGATAGTACAATGCACTTGATTTACGGCACATAGTTCTGCCAAATTGTGCAGCCAGGTTAGTGACCTGAATTTTCTCTACTATGGTTAAGTCATGAAGCTAGGTTAACCATCCTATATCCAATCTATGTAATTCACCTGATAGGCTTCTTGTACCGCCTCTTCCACTTACAGTCTGTGCTACCTTAAAAGTCTTAATATACCTATTCTTAAAAACATTCCATTCCCCCTCCGCCTGCCTATCCTGCATTTAAAATTCGTTTTTTTTAAATTACATAGCTGCATTATTTGATGTTTTTTATATCAGCCTTGGGTTCAGCCTTACATCCATAAATGTTACTTTTTGAGTGCTGACTGATGCCCATTTATTCTGCAGTCAACAGAAGGTATAATAAATAAAACTAAACTAAAATAAAAATACTGAAAAGTCAAAGTTATACTTTACGAACTATATTTCATGGCATTTTAAAATGGTAACTCTTTAACAAGGATTTTTTATTATAATTATGTGATGTTTAAAGCCTGCAAGAAAACAGTGCTGCTAATAATAAAGTACAGAAAAAAACAAACTGGATCACCTGCTCTATGCTGGAGTTTTCCTTTTACTGAATCTATTACCTTGTATGTGAAATAACTGAACTGCACTTAGTAGGGGTTTTTGGGCATGTAAGTTAAAGCACAGTCACCTTAATGCATATATCAGAATAAAAGAAGGGATAGAGCAAAGGTCTTTTTAAAGTATATGTAAAAATATGTTTCTTCCAAACAATTGCTTACTTTGAAATTAAATAAAAATGGGGATTTTTGGCTACTAGTAAGAATTGCAATAGTTTAGTGCATTCAAACTGTCTTCGGCGACTCTTTAAGGATGTCAGTTTGACATGCATAATAATGTGGGATAGCGGCAGACAAAAGTCTCAGTAACTGTGTATAGAAGTCCTTGTAAGCGTTTCGTACAAATCTAAAGTTCTGCTTCTCTAGTTAGATCTACACAATAAAAATTGGTCACTGATGTCATGCGGTAGGGATGATTTACTAAAGCAAATATGATATTGACTTTTAAAAGTAATTTGCCCTAGAGCATTGTGAATGTAGTATTGAGATTTCACTTTGTAAAGAATACCCAATCATGTGCAAGGAAAATAAAAAAGGGCATGAACGTGATTGGGTGAATCAGTGCAGCTTCACTTTTTGTTAAGGTCTTGAGCACATTCCCTTCCAAAGTGAAGAGCCGTTTTGCTTTTAGTATGTGTAAGCCTTTGCTGAGCTTGCATAAAACACAAGCAAGAAAAGAAAGTCAAAAGCCTGAAAAAGTTTAATCGTCAGTCAATTACATTTAGCTCTTTTAACATATCAGTGTCATCGATTTGTTCTGTTAAGGGAATGGATTGCACTTACTCTGTAATTAAGAGTGCCTTATGGTACTTTTCAATGTGCTTTGGCACTAAAAATTAAGTGATCCACAAAACATTTAAGTAGGTTTTATTGATTCAGTCATTCACCATCTTGGAAGCAATATAGATTTTTAATTATTTTTAAAAGAAAAACACATTATTTTGAAATGCTTCACAAAAAAATTGCATCATTTTCAGTTCATTAAAAGTTCCACCATTTTGACTTATTTCTGGATTTCCCTTCTTTAGGTTGGTGGGTATCATTTTAAAGAATGAGATTTTAAATTGGAGTTTTTTTTAACAATATATGTTTATTAAAACTTTAAAATTGTAGGAAACAGCACAGAACACAGACCATAGTCCAGTGACAGAGACATAGAGATCCATAAGAGAGTACATGAAATTAAAAAATGATCATCCAGCGTAAACAAGTCCGTATCGCAACGAGACGTGAAAGTGATATCCATGTTAGGGTTAGTGAGGAAAGTCAAATGAAAGTAATATAGTTTATAATGCTAAGCCTCACACCTAGGGTAAGGCCCAGAACTATAGTGAGATGGAAACATGAATCAAGGGCCCAAGGGAAACGTAAAGAAAAAGTCAGAGTAGTAATGAAAAACAGTGGAAGAAGGGTATAGCTTGTATATGGAGGAAATGTATCCATTCGGTGCTCATTGGGTTGAGTTATAAGGACGCCTTTGTTTAGGATAAAAGTTGCATTTGAATAAAAATGAGGATAGGTCACTTAAGAAAGTGGAGCTTAAAAAAAGATATTCTATAATCTAACCCTCCAAAGTCTCACTGAACAGTAGCAATGCAAGATAATGGCAGTCTGGGATATGTGCTTAGGTGAAGAGAGGGGCTATAGCTGTTCTCTGTACTCATATTACTGCATACATCAGACTTTAAAGGGAATTTTGCACGGCAGTTTTCTAGAATATGTTGTCACAGTCATGAAGGCCAAAAGAAGAAAAAAAACTCAGTCTAACAGGAAAGGTGAATAAAACATAGATTACATTAAATAGCAAAAAACAAATCTAAGCGCCCCTTTTCTTAAACTGGAACATAAACTGTGCCTTAAATATATGAGTGTTTTGCATAATTAATTTCAGTAGTACAGTTAATACCTATGCATTTTTATGCTGTACATTTGAAAAATTATATTTTCAATAATATAGTTGTGAGTTTTAGGAAGTACATTGATCATAAAGATAGATGGTTTTCTTAGACAGATAGAAGTAACACTTTTGCCAGCCCTTTTAAATGGACTTACTGTGGAATTACCTAATGATATCATCTATCAGAACCTGAAGAAACAGCAATAAAAGACTGTCTACCATTTCACTGTCTATAGGTCCCCATGGACAGCTCAAAATTTCTTAGATTCCGGCTAAATTCGTTGAAATTTGAGCTGCGGGGGGGCCTGGAAAGAACCACAAAAGTTTATTTAAAAAATGAATTGAACCGAAAATGTTCAGATACAGTCAGTCTTTGGTAACACAATTGTATTCAGGCAGCCACGGATGCTGCAGCTGTCTGGATACAATAGCAGCAGTGGAGAGTCCTCCATCTACACTGTTAGCGTGGATGGGAAATTGATTTATTTTCACTCACTCAGCCCATGGGATGAACATGAGAAAGTCGAGCTGTGTATGGTGACCTTAACTCCAGCTGTTGTGAGAAACACTGCAAACTGAGAGTTTACTATTCTCTAGTCTACACCAAGGGTAGGCAACCTTTGAGAGGTGGAAATCAAACTGAAAAACACGGAAAAGATCAAAGATCACTGGGGTGTGCTTTTTATTTAATATATTTATTTATTTTTTAGAAATGTATTAGCAAGACTCCAATGATATGTCAGGTTTTACTGCCCCCCAACTGATAGTGTTAATGAGCTCTAATGCAGAGACCTCTTCACAAAGCACCACCAAAGGCATTGTTTAACCAGTTGCCGACCGCCGCACGCCGATGTACGTCGGTAGAATGGCACGGGCAGGCATAAGGACATACATGTACGTCCCTTGCCTCCCGCGGGTCGGGGGCCCGATCGGGCCCCCGCCCGGTGCCTGCGGCGGTCGGTTTTCGTCCGGGAGCGATCCGGGACGAGGGGGCGGCCATTCATTCATGGCCACCCCCTCGCGATCGCTCCCGACGAATAGAAATCCCCGGTGACATCACTTCCTCTCCTGTAATGTAAACACAGGAGAGGAAGTGATGTATTCTCTCCTCCGTGTCGGTATTTTTCGTTCCGACACGGAGGAGAGCGGATCGGTGAGTTGCACCAACACTCTACACACACAGTAGAATATGCCAGGCACACTCACACCCCCCCTTTACCCCCCGATCACCCCCCCAATTACCCCTGCCCCCCAGTCACAGTGACACCAATGTCATTTTTTTTTTTTTTTTTGCATTGGTGTCATTTGTGACTGTAATAACTGTTAGGGCAGTTAGGGTTAGCCCCCTTTAGTTCTAATGTACCCCCCTAACCCCCCCCAATAAAGGTTTAACCCCGTGATCACCCCCCGTCGCCAGTGTCACTAAGGCTGGGTTCACATTGCAGCGGTTTATGAGAACGAATGTGATTCGCACCGCACTGCAGTGCAAATCACATCCGATCTCTGTGCGATTCGAGTTCAGCCATTCGCCGCACCCGCCGCACCCGCCGCAAATTCGCACGGGACCCTTTTTTTGGCCCGCAGCAGAATCGGATCGCATGGGTGTTCACACCATGCGATCCGAGTTTGCAGATCGCACTGCGATATGCGAACTGATCTGGGGGTGTCAGTAACATTTCACTGACACTCCCAGCAGTTCGTATAGGGCAGTGTGAACTGCCGCCGGGAGGCATGCGATGCGGGAACCCGCCGCGCATTCGTGGCGTTCCCGCATCGCTCCAGTGTGAACCCAGCCTAATAAGCGATCGTTTTTCTGATCGCTGTATTAGTTAGGCAGGTAGGTATTTAGGTTCGCTGCAGCTTTTTATAGCGCCAGGGACCCCCATATACTACCGCATAAAGCCCCCTAATTGCCCCCTAGTTAACCCTTTCACCAGTGATCACCATATAACTGTTACAGGTGACGCTGGTTGGTTAGTTATTTTTTTATAGTTTCAGGGCACCCGCCATTTATTACCTAGTCTCACTAGTGTACCCCTAAATTTAGGGGTGTCTACTTTCCAAAATGGGGTCATTTGGGGGGGGTTTGTGCCATCTTGGCATTTTATGGCCTTCAAAACTGTAACGCCCTTAGAAAGCCTGAAGGCGGTGCTTGGTTTTCGGGGCCCCGTACGCGGCTAGGCTCCCAAAAAGTCCCACATATGTGGTATCCCCGTACTCAGGAGAAGCAGCAGAATTTATTTTGGGGTGTCATTTCACATATGCCCATGGCATGCGTGAGCAATATATCATTTAGTGACAACTTTGTGAAAAAAAAAAAAAAAAAAAAAGTTTGTAATTTTCCCGCAACTTGTGGCAAAATATAAAATATTCCATGGACTCAACATGCCTCTCAGCAAATAGCTTGGGGTGTCTACTTTCTAAAATGGGGTCATTTGTGGGGGTTTTGTGCCATCTTGGCATTTTATGGCCTTCAAAACTGTAATAGGTAGTGAGAAGTGAACTCAAAAATTTACGCCCTTAGAAAGCCTGAAGGCGGTGCTTGGTTTTCGGGGCCCCGTACGCGGCTAGGCTCCCAAAAAGTCCCACATATGTGGTATCCCCGTACTCAGGAGAAGCAGCAGAATTTATTTTGGGGTGTCATTTCACATATGCCCATGGCATGCATGAGCAATATATCATTTAGTGACAACTTTGTTAAAAAAATAAATAAATAAATAAAGTTTGTAATTTTCCCGCAACTTGTGGCAAAATATAAAATATTCCATGAACTCAACATGCCTCTCAGCAAATAGCTTGGGGTGTCTACTTTCTAAAATGGGGTCATTTGTGGGGGTTTTGTGCCATCTTGGCATTTTATGGCCTTCAAAACTGTAATAGGTAGTGAGAAGTGAACTCAAAAATTTACGCCCTTAGAAAGCCTGAAGGCGGTGCTTGGTTTTCGGGGCCCCGTACGCGGCTAGGCTCCCAAAAAGTCCCACATATGTGGTATCCCCGTACTCAGGAGAAGCAGCAGAATTTATTTTGGGGTGTCATTTCACATACGCCCATAGCATGTGTGAGCAATATATCATTTAGTGACAACTTTGTGTAAAAAAAAAAAAAAATTTTTTTTTTTTGTCATTATTCAATCGCTTGAGGCAAAAAAATAAAATATTCAATGGGCTCAACATGCCTCTTATCAATTTCCTTAGGGGGTCTACTTTCCAAAATGGGGTCATTTGGGGGGGTTTTGTACTGCCCTGCCATTTTAGCACCTCAAGAAATGAGATAGGCAGTCGTAAACTAAAAGCTGCGTAAATTCCAGAAAACGTACCTTAGTTTGTAGATGTGACAACTTTTGCGCAAACCAATAAATATACAATTATTGACTTTTTTTTACCAAAGACATGTGGCTGAATACATTTTGGCCTAAATGTATGACTAAAATTGAGTTTATTGGATTTTTCTAATAACAAAAAGTAGAAAATATCATTTTTTTTCAAAATTTGCGGTCTTTTTACGTTTATATCGCAAAAAATAAAAATCGCAGAGGCAATCAAATACCATCAAAAGAAAGCTCTATTTGTGGGAAGAAAAGGAAGCAAATTTTGTTTGGGTACAACATTGCATGACCGCGCAATTACCAGTTAAAGCAGCGCAGTGCCAAAGTGTAAAAAGACCGTGCAAATAAGTGCAAAAGAAAGTGCAAAAAGGCTAGAGATCAAAAACCAAGTTCAGCCAATAGTCGCATAAAGACGCATGTGCATCCAATATGTGTCCAATGTTAATATTTTGGCTGATAATACTGCCACCGCAGGCTACTGCTGTAACTGATACGTGAATTCAATAGGGAACGTTTCATCCACTAATGCAAACAGTGCGGGTCTTCAATTAGAAACCTTAATCCCCGGTGCGCCACTCAGTGCTGTAATATGTAAATGCTCTCACCAGAACTTACGCCCCTTATGGGGCTAGATGGACCTTCACAATGTAAGCCACTGTGTCGCTCTCTGGCTGCTGCTGGTGCACTGGGTGAAGTTTCACTGTCCCGTTCGTATAGTCTGTCTGCATGTGCTCTCTAGTATTCGTCTGTGATAGGCAGAACACTCAATTTCCCAGCAGTCAGTTTTCAGCCTATCACGGACATCCGCTCATCCTCGTCTGAGGTATGAGGATGAGGGGATGTCCGTGATAGGCTGTCCGTGATAGGCTGTCCGTGATAGGCTGTCTGTGATAGGCTGAAAACGGACTGCTAGGAAATTGAGTGTTCTGCCTATCAGACGAGGAGGAGGCGCGGCTTTTAAATACTGGAATGGCCGCTATATGTTTTTATGACACGCTGGCCACCGTCTGTCTACATGACATGCCTGATCAGGTAGGCAGACGGCGGTGACTCGAGTATAAGCCGAGGGGGGCACTTTCAGCCTAAAAAAAAGGGCTGAAAATCTCGGCTTATACTCGAGTATATACGGTATGTCACACATTTTTAGTGCACAATTGTGTGATATAATTTGCCCACAATGAAACTCTGACATCCCATTCTGAAAAAGACTTCACAAACTAAAGACTCCACCAATCCTCCCCTTTCAGAGTCAGGATCTAGTTCCTAGATACATAAGCTTGTGCCTGTGCAGTTCTTGGCACATTATCCACAGGCCTTTTCTGGCACTTTTTGTTTACAAGTTTAAATCAAGTTTTTTTTTTCTAGAAAATTACTTAGAAGAAACATTATACATTTTGTTTTAGCAGAGACCCTAGAGAATAAAATGGTGATCGTTGCAATTTTTTATGTCACATGATATTTGCACATCTATTTTCCAAATGCAATTTTTTGGGAAAAAAATCATTTTAGAGAATAAAAAAAAAAAATATATATATATATATATATATATATATGCCACAATTCTTTTGAAAAATGTGAAATATGATGTTACGTTGAGTAAATAGATACCTAACATGTCACGCTTTAAAAATGTAGTACTTAAAAATTTCCATAGGCGATGTTTTAAAGCCCTTTACAGGTTACCTGTTTAGCGTTACAGAGGAGATCTAGGGAATTATTGCTCTCACTCTGATGTTTGCGGCGCTACCTCACATGTGTGGTGTGAACACCATTTGCATATGCGTGCGTGACTTATATATGCATTCGATTCTGCGTGCGAGCCAGAGGGATGGGGTTCTTATTATTTATATTTTATTTTTTTACACGGTTCCTTTAATTTTTTTTATCACTTTTATTCCTATATCCTGTGTAATAGAAATAAGGATGAGAGGTTCTCTTTATGGAAAAATTTGGGGTCAAAAAGACCCCAAATCCCTTTACCCTCAAAAGAAAAAGATTTTAAAAAATCTTAAGTGGTTAATGTTATTACAGGTACTTTTATAGTGCCGTCAATTTACTAAGCTCTTTACATACATATTATACATTCACCTCAGTACCTTCCCTCAATGAGCTTACAATTGAAGGTCCCTAAAACTCACATTTGTAAATACACATTCTAGGGCCAATTTAGACTGGAGCCAGTTAAACTACCAGCATGTCTTTTGGAGTGTGGGTGGAAACCAGAGACACAGGGAGAACATATAAACTCAGTGCAGGTAGTGCCGTGGTTGGGATTTGAACCAATGACACTAGTGCTGCCAGACAAAAGTGCTAACCACTGTGCTGCTCATGTCTGCATGTCTGATTATCCCCCTGCTGCAGCCACTTACATTGTGCCCTGCTACTAATTTACAACCTTTCAGTCTGGTCACTGGTGAAGAAGAGACTGAAAAAAATTCCCTTCCTCTGCCTGCAGTAGACTGATGACATCATTTCAGCCTATACAAATGTACTGGAACTCAATTATTGCTTTCTAATGATAAAGGGCACGGTATGTCTGTAAAGGTTCTAATATATCTAGGTCGGTACATCTAGTAGATAGACTTGTTCTGCAATATGAAACATATTTTGTAGCGTATCCTATCAGCTTCCTCAAGCAGCCTGGATATGCTGTGAAAGGTCTTCAGCATAACAGAACAAGTTCAGTTGAATGTACCTACTACTAGTGATAGGGGCACAACCTTTTTGAAAAACAATACTGTTTCTGTATATTGTGACATTTCAGGAATGTATTCTTGCAGGAATGTATTCATTGCAAAGGCACTGACAGTTCCACTTTAATGAATTAGAGTGAACATTCTTTGACCTGTCTCACACTTATACGCCTCATGAACTACCTTTTGGTTCTCAATAAAGCTTTCTTCTACAACTTCTACTGTTGTTTCAGTAATGATGATCGTAAAGCTGCTCCAGCGCTGTTCTAAGTCCTCTTCTTCAAATTCTTCTGCCAAATTCCTACTTACTGCATCACAACTTCTGGTATACTTTTTTCTAGGACCTAAAGAGGTAATAAACCCAAAATAAAAATGTAATGTCTGGTAGATTACCAATTCTTTTCTTTTGTTTAACCACTTGAGCCCTGGAAGAATTTACTCCCTTCCTGACCAGGCCATTGTTTGCGAAAAACAGCAGGGTGTCACTTTAACAAACAATTGCGTGGTCGTGCGATGTTGTACTCAAACAAGATTTACGCCCTTTCTTCCCACAAATAGAGCTTTCTTTTGGTGGTATTTGATCCCTTTTGCTATAATAAATATACTAAATAAAAAAAAAAAAAATTTCTTCACCAGTTTAGAATTTAATATGTATTCTTCTAAATATTTTTGGTAAAAAATAAATCGCAATATGCATAATTTGAGTGGTTTGCACAAACATTATAGCGTCTACAAATTAGGGGATAGATTTATGGCATTTTTATTATTTATTTATTTTTTACTAGTAATGGCGGTGATTTTAATCAGGACTGCGACTTTGCAGGGGACAGATCAGAATCAAATTTTTTTTTGACCACTGACATTCATACAGCGATCAGAGCTAAAAATAGCCAGTTATTACTGTATAAATGTCACTGGCAGGGAAGGGGTTAACACTAGGGGTGATCAAGGGGTTAAATTTGTGTTCCCTAGGTGTGTTCTAACTGTAAAGGGGGAGGAGACATATCGTTGTTCCTTCCAGACATATCGTTGTTGACCAATCTGTTTCTCCTCCCTTGACAGGACAGAGATTTGTGTGTTTACACACACAAATCCCCATTCCTGCTCTTGTGCCCGCAGTCGCAGGTGGCCGGCAGGGATTGTTCCCGCCAGCCACACGCATCGGGTCTCCCGCCATGCAGCGAGTGAGCGCGCCCCTGCTATGGCTCTTAAAGGAACCGCAGTATATATACAAAATGAATGGGTTAAAACAGGGAAAATCAACACTTGATTAAACTAGAAGTGAAGTGAAAATTCACTGACTCACCTCTATTGGGGGATTGGGGGGTGGGGGATCCCAGAATTCAGTAACAGACTGAAAAGGAGGAGAGGACTTGGATATAGAAATATACCAAGAGAGAGTATCTCCAAAGGGAAACAGCAGTGTGATAGTCACAAAAATAGAAAATATTTATTAATAAGATTTCCACAAAAAGGCAACATTCACCACACCACAGTGGAAACCATTAAAGACAATGTTGTCAATAGTGTTAAGAACAAAGACAAAACTCACGCTCACGTGCATTACCCACTATCATACCAGCAGTCAACCATATGCAGTGATGAGGCACTTAGTTGAAAGAACTGATGGCCAAGGAATTGCTGAAACAATTATAAATCTAGCTGGACCAATGGTTTAGACACATCAAAAATAATCCTTGAAAACAATGAGGGGGACCAATCCGTCTGTATGGTGTGGACTGCTTGTTTTAATAAACAAATGCCTGCAGGCGCTTAATGGAAGATGAAGGATCAGATCAACTAGCATGTACAAAGGATGACAGAGGAACAGAGGCAGAAGAGACTAAATGTTGATGTTACAGCCTGATATGTGAAAGTGAGGGGACATCTACTCAGCGGTGGAAGCGGTGGTGCAGTAAGGATGAAAAGAATGGGAACTGAGTCCCTGGAACAAGCTCGCCCAAGGCCACGCTGATGCTCCTTCCTCACTGACAGATCCATTCATGTAGGTATTGGGCCTCCAATGAGGTCTCTTTCAGAGTTCCACAGACTGCCGGGTCAGCGAATCAGCATGAGAGCTGATGCGGACTGGGAGGTGTATAAGATGTTATTAGCACTTCTCCAATCTTCAAAGCTCAGACAGCTTGGTGTGCACCAATAAAGCAAATGGCTGTACATGCTGAGACCAATCAGATCAATTTATCAAGTGGGGAGGCAGATGAAAGGAGCTGCACAGATGCTGGTAAGGCCGGGTCAGATGACATTGAAACACCAATGCATTTCACTCACATGATGTGAGTTCATCAGGGCACTGTGAGAGTCCAGAACGGAAGTTTATAAAGGGTAAACTAGATACCTACCATTTCAATTGTCTCCATCACTTAGCACAGTCTTAAAGAGACACACAAGGAAAAACTTTTCTAGTGGTTCTTAAAAACTATTACAGATATAGCGATGCAACCTATAAAATCCATAAATAACTTGCTTTTATAGACAAATAATACCAGTATATAACATGATGCTAATTCCCGCATGTATAATAACAAAATGTCCAATATGTGGATCTAATTATAGAAACCATCTAACACAAGCATCCATATTTTATTAGCAATATAGGTTTTGATATCCACAGAAAAATTGAGGAATTGAACTAGATGAAATTATTTATTTGAGAGGATGAAAATAAATATAAGTGACCAATAAGTAAATAACATGCCTTATTCTAGACCCAATGACATCATCACTGGATCTCTGTGCCTATCTGTGCAATGCAGGCAGATCATGGTGGGAGGGGGTGCTGTACATAGCTTCCTAATACCAGCACAGCACCCTGCCTCAGTACTATGTGTATTGTAGTAAATACGATTGTAGAAGAGAAGGAAGAAAAAAGACAGGAGAGAACTATATTTTGCCTCCCCTGGTTCTTCCCGCTCCCCAAAATGCAAATGGAAATTTTTAATAAAACCTTACAGTTTTCATTACATGCCTTATTTTATACCCAATGACATCATCACTGGGTCTCTGTGCGTATTTATGCAAAGCAGGCAGATCATAGGGAAGGAGATGTTCACATGTCGTGATCATTGTTGATATATCAGGGTTCCAAAAACACCTGTAGACTTAATTCAGTGTTGAAGCCCTTGGGGGCCATAGTTTATAAACAAAATATCCACTCTTTTCCCTACAGAGGAGGACCGTATCAAAATCCCCCTTGGCTTGGATAGAGTAAGGGCAAAGATTGCCTTTATTTTGAGACCCTCTGCAGATGAACGAAGGAACCTATCAAAATGGGCTACAGGAGGTTGTTTGGACTTGTCATTGCTTTTGGGATTCCTAATGCTAGCAAGATGCTCACCGATGCGGATGCACAGCTGATACTTGATCTTTCCCACATAAAGGTTTTTACAGGGACACTCAAGGATGTATAACACCCTTGAGGTACTGCAGTTGATGAACTGCCTTATGGGGTATGTTTTTGCACATCAGCATCGGTGAAGCTAGCCGTACGTTCGACAAACTGGAAAATATGGCAATGTCCACAAGGGAACATGCCATGCGGATGGGACCTGTCGGATAACCAATTTGTAGTCGGAGTCTGAACAAATTCTGCGTGGACTAAGTTGTCTCGAAGATATATCGCTATCCTAGATACCACTAGGGGACGAGGACCAACAAGTTGTGAAAAAGCATCAGATCTATGCAAGACATGCCAGTGTTTGTTTAAAATAGTCCTAACCTCATTCCACTGAGAGCCGTATCAAGTTATGATACAGACAGGAGAGCTATCAACTGACAGAGGTCTACCTTATATTGGCTGAATGAGATCTTCCCTTTTAGTGGATGATGCTCTTTTCTGTGCCCGTCTAATTGTCTTATGAGAGTAGCCCCTATTTCTAAACCTTCCGTAAAGGTCCTCTGTTTCCGACCTATAGATTACTTCATCAGAGCAATTTC
This sequence comes from Lithobates pipiens, assembly GCF_037356315.1. Lineage (NCBI taxonomy): Eukaryota > Metazoa > Chordata > Amphibia > Anura > Ranidae > Lithobates > Lithobates pipiens. Next base: position 386,589,875 of record NW_027507764.1, read on the forward strand.
TCCGGATACGGAGAAATTGACCTATGGGGATTCCTCTAACAAGTAATGGTGGGTTATGACTCGAGGCCAGAAGTAAGGCAGCTGTTTGCTTTCTAAAAGTTCTGGTCTCGAGTCTACCATTGACAATAGAAATAGATAGATCTAAAAAGGATAAAGTTTCAGTATGGAAGGTAAACATAAGTTTAATGTTTTTGGCATTTACATTAAGTTCTGGAATGAACAGATGCAGTTCTTCTTTGGTCCCACCCCAGATTAACAGAAAATGTATTAACAGAATGTATCTTATCCAGAGCTGTACATGATGTAAGTACAGTGATGACACATAGGCCTCACTTTGCTCCCACCTACCAAGATGAAGACAGCCATAGGCGGGTGCCCAATACCTAAACTCATCCATCCGTAGGTCTAGGATGGGCTGGATGGAGTAGAAACAAAGACTTTGCCAATTCATTTTGATCCCAGAATAGAAGCTAAAAACATCCATAATCCGCAGTGCTGTGGGTAGGATGGAGGCAACATCATTCAAATAAAGCAGCATGTCATCCACATACAAGGATATTTTCTCCTCCGCCACCACAACACGGATCCTGAGTCAGCGGCTTTTATCAAAGTAGCCAGCATTTCCACCGCCAGGGCAAACAAGCCAGGGGAGAGAGAACACCCCTGCTGAGTCCCCCTGCATAGCGGAAAGTGGCAAAGACAAAGAGTTGTTGGTGCGGACTCTCACCAGGGGTGCAGAGTATAACATACATATCCAGGCAATGAAGTTGGGACCAAACCATGTACCAAAGCTGTGATGACCTTATTCAGTTGAATGGACAATACCTTAGCAAGGATTTTTCACATCAACGTTAGGCAAATAAATAGGTTAAACAAAGTAGAGAAGAAGGTGCTTGTAAATGCAGAAATAAAGCACTTTAATGACAAGGAAGGGTTAAAAACACTACATAATAATAATCCATAACATCCAGTGGGATGCCTCCTGGGAGTGAAGACAGCTGCAGGTGTAAGTTCCAGGTGACCAGCGGTGGGAAACACTGTGTCTCTGATCCAAGATGGAGAGCCGTGCTGTCAGGGCCAGCATGGAATACAGACAACCGAAAGTGATGTCAAGGGGCGTGGCCAGCGCATGAGCTGAATGGAAGCTCTGTGAGAGAGCTCTGTGACACGAACGGGCATATTAGCGACAATTCACAGCGAATATCGGTAAAAAAGATACGAACAGACAACGGAAGAGTTCCTGAATCCGAAGGTGATGTCAAAAAAGCGGAAAGACGAACGGAAAATGAAAAAACTAACGACATTCTCCTCTCAGTCAGCGGGAGGGAGAAAAAAAGATGGCACAGATCCTCTCACAGCTGCTGTACCAGCAACAGCCTCCTCAGGGAGAGCGCAATACACTGACAGGCCTGATGCTGCTCTAGAGGAATCACCTCAGAAAACATATCTGGAATCTCCTCATGAGGAAGATTACCTCAGTCCTACATGTCGCAGCCCGGCTAAAACTCGTATCAAACTGGATTTCACAGGCCAGGAGGTAAGCTATAAAATACCTCATATTAGTCAAGATAACACAGTCATAACTCCTATAGCTTCACCTATAGCCGCATTCCCCACTAATAACCAGCCTATTCTGGACACCCAATTAAAAGAAATGCTATTAACTTTACATACTTCGCTTCATACGGATATTTTACAACTCACAAATCAATTCTCCAAAGCAGTGAACTCCTTAGGTGAAAGAGTACACACTATTGAGAACTCTATGGGAGACATGACCAATACTATTAATGATTTAATAGATGCTCATGAAGAAAATAAAGCTGAAAAAGAGTGGCTTAAATTTAAAATCGCAGTTTTAGAAGACCGCTCAAGGAAGAACAATCTCAAAATCAGGGGTATCCCTGAAAATATACAGCAGTCTGATCTTAAAAAATATGCCACTGACTTATTCTCCAACTTGCTGCCAGCTATACCAGCCTTAGAGCTCACAATTGATCGTATCCATCGGATTCCGAAACCGTCATTTCTCCCTCCACAGATACCACGTGATGTACTACTTAGAGTACACTTCTACCATGTTAAAGAACAAATCCTATATAAAGTGCGACATCTAGGACAACTTCCACAACCATATAATACAATCCAGATTTATGTTGACTTGTCTAAACATACTCTAGATATGAGAAGACAACTTTCCATGATTACAAAAGCTCTGCGTAATCATAAAATTGAATACCGTTGGAAACAACCATATAAACTACTGATACAGAAGAATGACACCTACCATACAATCACTTCTGTGGAACAAGGCATTAAGTTACTTCACGCATGGGGTATTATCCCCGAACCAACTCCACCTATCGGAGCTAAGAAGAATCTGGAGAAACTTACGCCACAATGGCATTAGCTTTCATTGACTAGATCCGGTCAAAATACAATCCTATCTATAGGAAACCAATCTATCAGCTTGCCCGCCGTGCCGTGCGATACTAAATCTTTGGAACAGCTGACCTTTGAACTAATTCCCCATTCTAATGTTGCAGTATACATTGAAATGTTTACCACTGCAAGTTAAGTTTAATGTTTGGTTATATTTTTGTTTGTGCTTTTACTTTTATTTTTTTCTTCACAGTATCCTATACACAACTCATAGCATTCAAAGGGACAGGTATGTTGTGAACCTACAAAATTTGAATCAAAACTTTTCAGTCACTAAATTTTTGGACATTCATAGTCATTTCAGACTACAGATTGTTCACATGGAAGTAGAATTTAAAGCTATTATCAGGGTAGTATGTACTTACTTTTTCCATCTTATTAATATCCTTTTATGAGTATAAAGTTAATATCTTTAAATACTAATGGTCTTAACCATCCAGCAAAAAGAGCGTCGATGTGGCAAATGGCTAACACCCAGCGATGTCAAATATTGTGTATACAAGAAACCCATTTCAAAACAGGCGCTACTCCCACTTGCACCCATAAGAACTTTCCTCACATATTTACAGCATCAGGCCAACAGAAAAAAAGAGGAGTACTTATTGCCATACATCATTCAGTTAATTTTCAATTGCATGAATCTATTGTAGATACCAATGGACGATACCTCATATTAATATGTACCATTGATAATACACTTACTACATTGGTAAATGTGTATGCGCCTAATAAAAGGCAATCCCATTTTCTGAATGGCCTGATGAGAAAAATAGGTAAATGCCGAAAAGGTGCCTTAATAATTTGTGGAGACTTCAACACAATACATGAACAAGAACTAGACACTTCTAATCCCAAAACCAGAACCAACTGTGCACTTAAAACTTTTTTGAATAAAAGCGATCTCTATGATGTATGGAGATGCCATCATCCTGGAGATCGTGAATACACATATCATTCCCTGGTACATAATACCTATACTCGTATCGATTATATTTTTACGGATAAGTGGTTATTGCAGCGGGTGAGGGAGTCTGACATTGCACCCATCACTTGGACTGATCATGCCCCAATTAGTATGACTATTCTACCTAAACACTCTCAAACGACCCATTTTCTATGGAGAACAAATGCATATCTTATCAAAATGCCTACCTATGCTACAGCTATACAAAACCAGATAACTGAATTCTTTAAATATAATGTGGGATCGGTGTCAGACTCCGCCACCCTATGGGGTGCTCATAAAGCATTTAGTAGGGGAATCCTAATGCAACTGAATGCTCAATTCAGGAAAAATAAAACGAAACTCATTGAGAAACTTACTGCTGACATTAAAACATTAGATTCCCAAAACCAATCTCACCCATCACAACAACTGAAAACGAAACTACAAATATTACGACAGGAACTCAGAACGACTTTATTGGATACATTTGAAAAACATACTAGAAAACTTAAAGCTAAATATTACCATACTAGCAACAAAGCAGGAAAAAACATGGCACTTCGGATCAAAGGCAGATATTCCAAATCAAAGATTCCATATCTATACCACCCTATTACTAGAGAAAAATTGCAAGACCCCCAAGACATAGCGAATGCATTTAGCTGTTATTATAGCTCCCTTTACAATCTTAAAGATGATTCTCAAACTCCCACACCTACCCCAAAGATAATAAGTGATTTCTTAGATACTATTAGTCTCCCATCATTAACTACTGATCAAATCTCTGATCTTAACGTCCCATTTTCAGTGGAAGAAATTGCAAGAACTATAGACTCCCTGCCCAACAATAAATCTCCGGGCCCAGATGGAATGATAGGAGAATACTATAAATTACTTCGAGATATACTGGCTCCCCACTTATGCTCACTTTTTTTTTTTTATCAAATAACTTTTTATTGTTTCCAACAATGCATTACACATCATGTTGCATTACATCCGAATAGTTCCACAAGAAAGAAAATGAGCATACTATGGGACCTTCCGCCCTTCGATCCACAGGGAGCCCTCTGGAGCAGGCATAGACCTGGCCAAATAGACTCCCCCCCGATCAACCGGGCCAACGCTGGGTGCAGGGTATGGCGACAACCGTCACATTAGCCAGCGAGAGATCCCAATATCTATGTGCTTAGAGCTACAAACATTTCAGATTGTTCCCTGTAGTTGCTGTTAACAAAGCTTCTTCTTAAAGGAACCATGAAGCACTAGGAAACTAAAACAAAAGAGGTAAAAGAGGCAAGAAGGAAAGGAAAAGGAGATAGGAGTGAAGTGAAGAAAAGAACATGGGGGTGATCAAAAGCAAAGGGTTAGGCGATAGAAGGGAGAAGAAAAAGGAGACAGGACATTAAGGAAACAGAAGGGGGACAAGAGATAGGGTGGAGGGTGGGTGAGGGAAGGGGGGGGTAAGCACCGTGTGCGGTCTCGGCAGCGAATCACAGCTGGTCTTCCCGAAATTTCCATGGGCTCCAGACCACGTCATGAGCCTCTATCCGGTCCTGCATCCTGGCGGTCATCCTCTCCATCAATTCCACGTCTCTGATTCTAGTATGGAGCGCGTCCTGGGTGGGAGGCTGTACTTTTTTCCAATGCAGGGCAATGAGACACCTCGCCGCTGTCAGGATATGTCTCGACAGTTTCTTTCGGGACTTTGTCAATTTGGGAAAGGGGATGCCCAGGAGGAAAGTCTTAGGGTCTAGTGTCACATGCTGATCTAGTACAGTCGTCAAGAGGCGCTGGACCTCTTCCCAGAAGGGAACCACGAGGGGGCACTGCCAGTAAATGTGGAACAGTGTTCCCCTGTGGGCCTGGCATCTCCAGCATCTGTCGGATGAAGCGGGATAAATGGCGTGTAAAACGTCCGGGGTCATATACCAAAAAAATAAAATTTTATATGCATTCTCTCGGTACAGTGTGCACATAGAGCTTTTCGAGGCCTGGGACCATATCAACTGCCATTGCTCCTCCGTAATCTCCTCACCCAACGCCTCCTCCCACTTATGCATATAGGTATGGTTGCCTTTCGAGGCTTTAGGGGGAGCGTTGATTATTTTATAGATGGTTGATATCAATCCCCTTTGGGCCAAGCCCGCTAGGATCACAGTCTCAAATGCGGAGGGAGGAGAAAAGCGCAGGTCAGAGGATATGGTCTGGGCGTAATGTCGTATCTGTAAATAACTATAAAAACTCTGTCGTGGGAGATCAAATTTAGATTGAAGGTCGGCATAAGACAACAGCCTCCGCGACCTAGGATCCACCAGGTTGCCCAGATGGAAAAGATTCCGGGACGACCACGGGTGCGACATCGGATATGTCAGGCTATCTGGCACTTTAGGATGATATAGAAAGGACGTCAGGAGCGACCCAGCCGAGGATAGCTCGTGGACTTTAGAGAGCTTACGCCATAGGCCCTGCAGATGTGACATAGTCCCCAACAGTTGGGCCCGAGGGATCGAAGCTGCCGCGCTCCAGAGCATGCTATTAGGATGCGCCGGGGCCAACCAGAGTTTCTCTATTTCCGTCCATCTATTGTACGACCGCTGGGTAAACCAGGAGGCCACTGCGCGGAGCTGGGCTGCTTGATAGTACTTAATGAGGTCCGGAAACGCCAGACCCCCTCCTGAGCGGGAAGCAGTCATGACAGAACAGGGGATTCTATGGCGTTTGTAGTTCCACACAAAATTGAGGAGGTCCGCCTGCAGTTTTTTCAGATGATGGTAGGGTATGGGGATAGGAAGGGTCTGGAAGAGGTAAAGGAGTTTCGGAAGGATCGTCATTTTCACTGACGCTATCCTACCAAAAAGGGAAAGCTGATGTTTCCGCCACCGGGAGAGCAGTTGCCTGATGGTGCCATACAGGGGCGGGAAGTTCGCCTGGTATAGGGAAGGAAATGTTGGGGTAATATGTATCCCCAGATATTTCAATGAGGAGGTTTTCCAATGGTATGGGAAAGCAGATCGCAGACGATCCACCTCCAGGGGTGGGATGTTTACTGGGAGAGCTTCTGATTTTGAGGCATTGATTTTATAACCCGATAGGGCACTGTAGCGGTCGAGCTCTTTGTGTAAGTTGGGCAGGGAAACCAGAGGCTGGGTCAGGGTAAGGATCACATCGTCCGCAAACAGCGAAACCTTGAATTCCCTATCTCTGACCGGGATGCCCCTAATGTCCTGGTTCCGCCTAATGGATGCCGCCAGGGGTTCCACGCATAGAGCAAACAATAAGGGCGAGAGGGGGCATCCCTGGCGTGTGCCATTAGAAATAGAGAAGGTCGAGGAGGTAGCAAAGGGGGTCTTAACTTGCGAGGTCGGAGTAGAGTAAAGGTGCCGTATAGCCTGCAGGAATGGTCCCCTCATCCCCATGTGTGTCAGCGTGGCGAACAGGAAGGGCCACCCCAGTCTATCAAAGGCTTTTTCCGCATCCAGACTCAGGAGTAGAGACGGGATGCCCCCCCTGTTCGCCACGTCGACCAAATCTATAACCTTCCTGGTGTTATCACCTGCCTGACGAAGGGGGACAAACCCCACCTGATCTTTATGTACGAGGGAGGGGAGGACCTCATTGAGCCGCAGGGACAGGAGTTTTGTAAAGATTTTTAGGTCCGCATTCAAGAGCGCAATAGGCCTGTAGTTGGCACATAGGATGGGGTCCTTATCCGGTTTAGGAATCAGAGTAAGAAAGGAGCGCTGCATATCCGGAGGGACCGGGGTCTGCTGTAGGAACGCATTAAATAGTCTGCTCATGTACGGGAGCAGTAGGGGCAGGAACGATTTATAATATTCATAGGGCAGGCCATCTGGGCCCGGAGATTTACTAGCTGGCAACGACTTGATGGTCACTTCTATCTCCTCCTCTGAAATGGGTTTGTTCAAGGAGGCTAGGTCCTGGGCTCGAAGGCAGGGGATCCCGCTGTCTGTTAGATAGCGGTTCATGCGTTGGGTGAGCTCAGCTGGCAAGGGATCACTAGGGATGTCACGGCTGTTGTACAGCTCCTCGTAGAAGCTTGCAAATGTGTCAACCACCTCCTTAGGGTGGGAGACCACAACATTGGCCTTAGTCTTAATCTGATGTGGGGTGGACTGGAGGTGTTTATCTCTAAGTTTCCTCGCTAAAAGGGAGTGCGCTTTGTTGCCCCTGTCATAAAATGTCTGCCTAATCCTCAGGAGGGTCTTCTCCACCCGGCGAAGTGCCAGATCCCGGAGCACCATGCGGAGCTTCGTTATCTTGCGGAGGATGCGCAATGAGGGGGAGGCTTGCATAGCCCGTTCCAATTGCCCGAGCTCCCCTTCCGTTCGCAGCTTAGTGGCCTCGACATCTTTCTTCATTGCAGAAGAAAGAGCCATACACTTACCGCGGATGACCGCTTTGTGAGCCTCCCACAACGTGGGGAGGGATACATCGGGTGTTGCATTTTCAGCAAAATAATATTTCAAGGTCGAGACCAGTTCTGCTTGGGAAGGAGAGTGTTGCAAGAGGAAAGTGTTCAGCTTCCAATTATAGGGCCTAGTCACCGGGGCACCGAGGTCCAGTGTTAGTAGTATCGGGGCATGATCCGACCAAGAAATTGGCAGGACCCGGGCACTCCAGACCTTCCTCAGTGTAACGTTGTTAGTGAAAAAAGAATCTATACGGGTATGCAGTTGGTGAGGGGCCGAAAAATAGGTATATTGCCGGTCTACCGGATGGAGGGCACGCCAGGCGTCGAACAGAGCATATCGCCGGGTCAGTTGGCGAAAAAGTTTGGAGTCTCTAAGTGCTTTAGCCGAGGGCGGCCGGGGCGCCGCCGCCAAGCGGTCCACTGTAGCTGAATGGGCCAAGTTAAAGTCACCCCCCACCACTAAATAACCGTGGTCCGATTTAAATAATCGCAGGAAAAGTTTAGAGAGAAAGCTGTGTTGATGAGTATTCGGGGCGTAAAGGGAACACAGGGTGATCGGATGGGATCTCCATGTGCCTTTAAGTATCAGGAATCCACCCCCGGGGTCACTGTAGTGATCAAGGTAGGCAAATGGGACCCCTTGACGTATCAGGATAGCCACGCCCGCTCTCTTATGAGACCCTGAAGATAGATAAGCAAGAGGGAAGTATCTAGAGGCAAAAGCAAAAGAACCCCCCTTATCGAAATGTGTTTCCTGAACCAGGACTATGTCAGCACCTGACTGCCGAAATTCCCTCAGTGCCAGATGCCGCTTCTTGTTTGAGTTTAAGCCGTGAACATTTAAAGACAAAATTTTAGCCATCAGTCTTGTCGGAGGGGGAGGGGATGTGGAAGCTAGTTCTTACCCGGTCACCGCCGCTCTTGACGACCGCCAGGAGCCAGGAGCATACTCGTTCCAGTAGGAGGGTCCGACAGGATACCGCTTGACAGCCACAGATTCCCACACGGTGAAAGGGTAGGGAGGGGGAGGGGAGGAAGAGAGATAGAGAAAGAGAAAAGAAAAAAAGGTTAGAGCAGCAAAGAAAAGAACTCATATTAAGCAGGTAATTGTAATACAACCAAGCGGACAACCACTTAAGACCATGAACAGGCTTGGCGCTCAGGTCTGGTCGGATTCCCAGGGGGTCACCAGAACCCGAACCCGAAGGTCGGGCCCGGCGGCCGCCTGGGAGTCCAGCTCCCCCCGTCTGACTCTGCAATTGAAGTGGACGGGTAAGAACGGGGGGGAGCAGGGGAGATGCAAACGCGATACCAATCGCCAGACATCTCCTAGAGTCCCGGATACATTGCCCACGCATCCGGGGGAGGGGGGGGTGACTCAAAGGTATCAGGGATCCCACTAACTCGGGTCTCCAATTCGTACCAGCCTAATTGTGACACATCAATAAAAGGGCACCAAGAGGGACAAAAAATGAACTCAGGGGTCAATGCATACGGGCAGGAACGTACTGTCCAGACAACGGTCCAAAGGCCAACCAACAAACAAAACGGGCCTTATTCCCTTTCGCCTCACGGGCAAACGGAATGATCAAAAAAGGGGGAAAAAATTATGAAAAAAGAGTTACTGCACCATCTTTCAGCCATGTCCTTGACGAGCAGATTTTTTCGGTGCTTCCCTGTTTCGAGGCCGTTGGCGGGAGGGGACCTTCTGCCACAATGTCGGGGGAGCAGGCTGAGTAGCCACTAGGTCCCAGTCCGGCAGCTGGGGCGGGCGGACGCCCAGATCTTCACAGAAGGCGTGGAGGTCTTCAGGGAACCGCAAGGAGGCCGTCTTGCCTTGATGTTTAGCCGTGAGAGAAAATGGGAATCCCCAACGGTAAGGGATGGCAGCTTCTTGGAGGGTGCGGAGGAGCGGCTGGAGAATTCTGCGTTTCTGTAGCGTGAGCCAAGAGAGGTCCGGAAAGAGTTGAACTGGCGTATTCCGGAAGGTCACCTCCCGAGCCAGGCGTGCCTGTCTCATTATGTCCTCCTTGAGATGGAACGAGGTGAGTCTGCAAATAACGTCCCTGGGACTAGATGTTGCGTTTTTGGGGCGCAAGGCCCGGTGCGCTCTGTCCATCTCAATAAACTTGGTAGGGGGTTCCCCAAGCAGTTCATTAAATATTTCCTGCAGAATAAATTGTAGATCTTCCGGGCCTTCCGCCTCCGGTATCCCCCTCACTCTTATGTTGTGCCTGCGCCCCCTGTTATCCAGGTCTTCCACATGGCGTTGCATATCTCTCAGGAGCACGCGGTTGTCGGCCCCCTGCGTTTGGGTCTGGTGGATCGCTATCTTTGTCTCTTGAATCTCCTCCTCAGCCATCTCCACTTGGTCGGCCAGGTGCCTGAGACCGGTATGTAGCATTTGTATTTCCGCTCTACAGGTAGACTTGACATCTTCTATCAATTGCTTAAAATCTTCTTTGGTAGGGATTGCTTGTAGGTAATGTTGCCAATGCGGATGTATGGGCGGCTGGGATGAGCCTCCCACGTCGCCTCCGGCTGGTTGCTGATGGGGCGGCGGTGCAGGCCCGAAACTCCCGGACCCGCTCGCCCGCGTAGTAGGGACAGGTTCGGCAGGCAGACCCCACACCCCCTCCCAGGCAGGCAAGGGGGCCGGGCAGGTCCGGTCTTCCTCCCCACACTCCGTGGCATAGTCAGTGGGTGTCAGGGAGCCCCTGCGGGGATGTTGCGGGCCGAGGGCCCATGACGAGGCCAGTCTCTGAGACTTGGGTGGAGGTGAGCGTGCCTCCGGGCTTAAGCGGGGCCCCCCCACTCCCCCGCGCCCCTGATGTAAGTGGGACAGCGGTTCCCTTGGTGGAGGGAGGGCAGGAAAGTCATTGTCATCCAGGGATGGGGGGGACCCCACCGAGCTTGTGGAGAGGAGGGGATCAGACAACTCCCTGAGCAGCCGGGGTAGTGCCAGTGAGCACTGTGTGCCGGTCGGGGGGGGGAGGGGATCTGCTGCCCAAGGGAGTCTGGGGCCTTCCGGGCTCCATGCAGCCTCCTGCGTCCCCCCATCCACCCCCATTGTCCAGGGTCCGGTTCGCAGCAGAGTGTGCGGGGGGCTCCTGGCCCCATCGATGAAGTACCTGGTCCCTGGCGGCCGTACCTTGCCCCGAGGCCTGCGGGGGGCCGGACATGCGTCTGCTGGGCTCCGATGGTGGCGTGGCAGGCTTCAGGCCTAGTCCGGCGGCACGGGACGGGGCCGGGGGCGAACGTGCACTCACCCCTCCCGATGGCCGGACCGGACCGCTGGAACCGGGTGGCGTTCTGGCTTCCTCAGGACCCGTAGGGCGGGCAATCTGCATGTTTGGTGCCGGGGATGAGGCCCGGGATGTCTCCGCAGCTGCGGCCGGCGCCATCTTGAGAGGCCCGCCGGCCGGGAGATCCGTGGGGGAAAAGAACGCCCGAAGGCCTGCCACAGGACCCGGAGGGGCCGCAGAGGGTCCCCTGGAGGAGGCAGATCGGGTAGCCCTCGATCTACCCATCGGATGGCGGTGGATTGTCCCTCAAGGCGCCGTTGTAGCTAGGCTGGTTGGAGAGCGAACCTATGCTCACTTTTTAACGACGCGGCATCCAAATCAGAATTTCCGGCTGAGATGCTTCAGGCCTTGATCATAACACTGCCGAAACCAGGCAAAGATCCCAATGCTCCCCAAAATTTCAGACCGATTTCATTATTGAACATTGACATCAAAATATACGCCAAAGCAATAGCGAATCGACTGATGAACTACATACCAGACCTCATTCACAAAGATCAATCTGGCTTTACTAAAGGTCGACAATCTTCAGATGCAACAAGACGTCTGATTGATATTATACACTTCACTGAGAGACATCAAACGCCTTCTCTGCTCCTTTCTTTGGATGCAGAGAAGGCGTTTGATAGGGTCCATTGGGGCTATTTACAGTCAGTGCTTTTAAAATTTGGCTTTCGTGGAAATATTTTATCGGCAATTTTTGCACTGTATAAGGGCCCCTCAGCGAGAGTATACACAAATGATATGATGTCTAGGCCCTTTGGCATTTTGAATGGAACACGACAAGGTTGCCCCTTATCTCCTTTAATATTTAATTTAGCCATCGAACCTCTAGCAGAACGTATACGATCTGACACAAAACTATCTGGTATAAAAATTGGGCAAATAGATAATAAAATAAGTCTGTTCGCAGATGACATAGTGCTTATAGTGTCTGATCCTATTTCATCTCTCCCGAATCTCCAAAATATACTAACGACATTTGGAGCAGCATCATATTATAAAATCAATGAAACTAAGTCCAATATTTTAGACCTAGGATTAGATAACTGTTAAGATCCTCAGGTGGTGAGTCTGACTTAGTGGAAGGGGACCGCTCTTACGGCTCTGGTTCTGGTCTCTCTGGAATGGGAACAGGGAGACCGGAGCACAGCGGGGTAGGAGAGTCCAGCCAGGTGCAGCAGCAGCAGGTACCGGATAGGAGAGAATCCTCAGGAACAGGAACTGGCAGTGGCAGGCAGGCCGCTGGGAGGAGACTGCAGGCAGGATGACGGGCTCTTCTGGATGCAAGGTACAGATGCAGGAACAAGCAGGAACTGGCAGAGGTGTCAGGTACAGGCAGGGGTTCGGCAGCAGGTAGACAGTCCAAGAGAGGTCAAACGAGCCGGGGTCAGAGCAGGAGAGGTCAGCAGAGTCAGACGGAGCCAGGTCAGGTATCGGGTAGGTAGCAGATGAATCACAGGTTTCTTCAGGCACAAGCTGCAGACGAACAGCACAGAATGACTGCAGCTGCTCCTTTAAAAAGGGCCACTGGTGCCAATAGCGCCAACGCGCACTCGTGCGTGCGTATGCCGCGCGCACATCCGAACGACGTGCACACGCTCGTGCTTGGGGACGCGCGTGCCCACGACGACCCGCGGGACGAACGCGCGTGCGCGAACGGACACCCGATCGTGCAGAACGGGCGGATTCCTGACATTGCCCCCCCACAAGGGGCAACCTCCGGGTGCCCCTAACGACTCTCTTCTCAGGGTGTGCAGTAAAAAAGGCCTGAATTAATCTATCTGCATGTAAGTTGGCAGCAGGTTCCCAGGAGTTATTCTCTGGACCATAACCCTTCCATTTAATTAAAAACTGACCTTGTCCATGACGTCTTCTAAAATCCAGAATGGCCTCCACCTCGTATTCCTCATTGCCGTCGATCAACACTGGGTCAGGAGGACCTGTTCCTCTACCGGGAAAAGGATCAGGTACGGCCGGCTTAAGCAGAGCTACATGGAAGACCGGGTGAATTTTCATGGAAACAGGCAAAGACAGTTCATAGGAAACTTCATTGATCCTCCTTTTAACTGGAAACGGACCCAGAAATTTGGGTGCCAACTTTTTAGAAGGGCAGGCTAATTTTAAATTAGAAGTAGAAAGCCATACCTGGTCCCCGACTTGAAGAATCAGTTCTCCCCTTCTTCCTCGATCGAAATTCCTCTTGCTATCCGCCTGAGCCTTGGCTATGGTCTCTTGGAGGATTTGGTTGTTCCGCTGCAGAAAGGATACGGTGTCCTGTACCGCTGGAACGTGGGATTCTGAAAGAATATCAGGGAGAAAGGACAGGTTAAAACCAAAATTAGCGAAAAACGGGGATTGGCCGGTGGTAGCATGGCTGGCATTGTTATAGGCGAACTCCGCCAAAGGTAAGAGGGAGACCCAATCGTCCTGGACAAAGGATGAAAAGCACCTAATGTATTGTTCAAGGGTTTGATTGGTGCGTTCCGTCTGTCCGTTGGTCTGCGGGTGGTAGGCGGAGGACAGGGCCAATTCTATTCTTAGGGCTTCACATAAGGCTCTCCAGAAACGAGAGGTGAATTGCACCCCTCTATCGGAAACAATATTGGAAGGTACCCCGTGAAGCCTGACTATCTCCTTGATGAAGATATGAGCCGTCTCCGATGCGGTGGGTGTTCCTTTCAAGGGTAGGAAATGGGCCATTTTAGACAAACGGTCACAGATCACAAAGATGGCTGTACAGTTCTCAGAAGGGGGAAGTTCCACAATGAAGTCCATCGTGATCATCCGCCAGGGGCGGTCGGGCACGGGAAGTGGTTTCAGCAGACCCCAGGCCCGGTTCCTGGGGACCTTGTTCCGGCTGCACACAGGGCAGGAATTCACATATTTTTTGCAGTACTCCCTCATGCCAGGCCACCAGAAGGAGCGCTGTACCAGCTCCAGAGTCTTGCGGACACCGAAATGCCCGGCGAGGGGGTGATCGTGGAGGAGACTCAAGACCTTTATTCGGACGTCCTCCGGGACAAAGATTAGATTGTCCTTCCAAAGCAGACCTTCTCTGGAAATAAGCGTAACTCCTGGAGGACTGGAGGACTCGAGGGAAGCTCTCTTTAACAGAGACAGGAGGTCCGGCTGGACGAGCAGAAAGGTGTTGGCTGGGAGGATGGTATCAGGGGGTGCGATGTCCTTGGGACTATCGAACATGCGGGAAAGCGCATCTGGCTTTATGTTTCTTGACCCGGGGCGGTAGGTAAGATGAAAGCTAAACCGGGAGAAGAAGAGGGCCCAACGGGCCTGCCGAGGTTTCAGACGTTTGGCGGTACGGAGATACTCAAGGTTCTTATGGTCTGTGTAGATAAGTATGGGGTGTACCGCCCCTTCCAGTAGGTATCTCCACTCCTCCAATGCAGATTTGATGGCGAGTAGCTCTCGGTCCCCCACATCATAATTTCTCTCTGCCGGAGAAAGTTTACGGGAAAAGAACCCCACGGGGTACATCAGGTCATCTTTACCTTGACGTTGGGATACCACCGCCCCTCCTGCTACCTCAGAAGCATCCACCTCCAGGATAAAGGGTCTTGACGGATCCGGGTGCCTGAGAACGGGAGCAGAGGTGAACAGACTCTTGAGTCTCTGGAAGGCGGCCTGCGCTTCGGGTCCCCAATGAAAGCGTGTATTCTGTTTGGTGAGCTGAGTGATGGGAGCGATGATGGCCGAGAACCCCTTTATGAATCTCCTATAAAAATTAGCGAAACCCACAAAGCGCTGGATTCCCTTCTTATCAGTGGGAGCTGGCCATTCGAGCACAGCAGAGACCTTTTGCGGGTCCATTTTGATGCCTGCTGGAGAGATTTCTAGGCCGAGAAATTGGATACACTGCTGCTCAAATTTACATTTCTCGGCCTTAGCGTAAAGTCCGTGTTGCCGGAGCCGGAGCAACACTCTGCTGACATGCCCACGATGTTGTTCTAGGGACCCGGAAAAGATGAGAATATCGTCCAGGTACACAATGACGAAGATGTCCAGAAAGTCTCGGAAAACATCATTAATCAGGTGCTGGAAAGTGGCCGGGGCATTGCAAAGTCCAAAGGGCATTACTAAGTACTCGTAATGCCCAAAACGAGTCCGAAACGCAGTTTTCCACTCGTCGCCTGCTCGTATTCTGACCAGATTGTAAGCTCCCCGCAAGTCCAACTTGGTAAAAATAGAGGCTGATCTTAATTTTTGAAAAAGCTCCGGAATTAGTGGTAAGGGGTAACGGTTCTTAATCGTGATCCGATTTAACTCCCGGTAGTCCACACAGGGCCGAAGGGTCTGATCTTTTTTTGTAACAAAGAATATTCCGGCACCGGCAGGAGATGTGGAATGACGGATGAACCCCTTCTTAAGGTTTTCGGTGATGTAGACCTTCAGGGCCTCCTGCTCTTTCTCGGACAAGGGGAAGACACGTCCGAATGGGATCTCTGCCCCAGGAAGGAGCTCGATGGGACAATCGTAGGGGCGATGTGGGGGAAGAGAATCAGCCCCCCGTTTACTGAAAACATCCAGAAACTCTTGGTAGGGTTCTGGGACTAACTGACACAAGTCCTGGTCTGGATCCAGACAGAGGAGTGTTCTGGGTTGTACCGGAGCTCCGGGCAAACAGTGATCCTGGCAGTAAGAGGAGAGGAACCTCACTTCCCCGGAAGACCAGTCGATGGAGGGGTTATGTGCCTGAAGCCACGGAATTCCCAAGATCACAGGAAAAAGTGGTGATGAGATAACGTCCAGGGTTAGTAGTTCAGTATGTTGGCAGGAAGTGGTAGTGGGTAGCGGAAGAGTCTCCTGGGTAACTCGGCCAGACTTAATTTGCGAACCATCAGCCAGGAAGATGGAAAGTTCATGGGGTTTCTTCCGAAGGGGGATGGAGTGCAGACTGGTAAATGCAGCGTCGATGAAGCAGCCGCAGGCCCCTGAATCAAGGATAGCGCTGACGTGAATCATTCTTCCCTGCAGCTGGAATGAGAGCAGAAGAGCGACATGGAAAGAGTTGGAAGGCAGGGTTACAGGGTTGTGAGATACAGAAGAAAGGCACTTACGTGTCTTAACAGGGCAGTTGATCACGTAATGTCCTGGGCCACCGCAGTATAGGCATAAGTTCATCTGCCGGCGGCGGGCTCGCTCTTCAGGTGACAGAGTAGGCCGGAGTAGCCCGAGCTGCATGGGTTCTTCAGATGCTTGGGCGGCACTGGCAGGTCTCCCTTGAGAGGATGGTATGAAGAAGGGTGCTGAAGAAGGGGTCCTGGCGGACATCCAAGCTGGTCTTTGGGATTGGGTGGAGCGTTCTGCCCTACGCTCACGGAGCCTCCTATCAATCCGAATGGCCGAAGTGATTAAATCCTCCAAGGAATCCGGGGTTCCAACACGGGCCAACTCATCTTTAAGGCCCTCGGACAGGCCCAAGCGGAATTGGTGTCTCAGGGCCGACTCGTTCCACTGGGTATCTGCGCTCCAGCGTCTAAAGTCTGATACATAGTCCTCTGCCGACCTCCGGCCCTGCTGGAGCGCAGTTAATGCAGATTCTGCGGTAGCGGACCGCTGGGGGTCCTCGTAGAGCTGGGCCATTCCCTCAAGAAAGGTAGCAAGGGTCTGGGTGAGAGGACTGTCATTCTCCAGGAGGTGATGGGCCCAGGACTGGGGCTCTCCTTGCAGAAGGGAGATAACGAATCCCACTTTAGTAGCCTCCAGAGAAAAAGTCCTAGGCTGTAGAGCAAAGTAAAGTTGACAGGCGTTACGGAAGGCCCGGAACTTGGAGCGATCCCCAGAAAACCTCTCAGGAATGGGGACCCTAGGTTCAGGTGGAAGCGTCATCACGGTTGGTGGAATGGCAGGCTGAACAGGAGGAGGCTGAGGAGCGGTGATAGGAGGACCGGAGGTAGATAGCTGTTGCACACGTTCCTCCAGCCTGGAGTAACCATCCTGAAGGGACTTCACTGCTTGAGTCAGGGCCGCAAGATGCGAGCAGATCTCCTTCATGGCGGAGGCCCCTTCCGCAGACTCAGACATTATGGCTGTTCGTACTGTTAAGATCCTCAGGTGGTGAGTCTGACTTAGTGGAAGGGGACCGCTCTTACGGCTCTGGTTCTGGTCTCTCTGGAATGGGAACAGGGAGACCGGAGCACAGCGGGGTAGGAGAGTCCAGCCAGGTGCAGCAGCAGCAGGTACCGGATAGGAGAGAATCCTCAGGAACAGGAACTGGCAGTGGCAGGCAGGCCGCTGGGAGGAGACTGCAGGCAGGATGGCGGGCTCTTCTGGATGCAAGGTACAGATGCAGGAACAAGCAGGAACTGGCAGAGGTGTCAGGTACAGGCAGGGGTTCGGCAGCAGGTAGACAGTCCAAGAGAGGTCAAACGAGCCGGGGTCAGAGCAGGAGAGGTCAGCAGAGTCAGACGGAGCCAGGTCAGGTATCGGGTAGGTAGCAGATGAATCACAGGTTTCTTCAGGCACAAGCTGCAGACGAACAGCACAGAATGACTGCAGCTGCTCCTTTAAAAAGGGCCACTGGCGCCAATAGCGCTAACGCGCACTCGTGCGTGCGTATGCCGCGCGCACATCCGAAAGACGTGCACACGCTCGTGCTTGGGGACGCGCGTGCCCACGACGACCCGCGGGACGAACGCGCGTGCGCGAACGGACACCCGATCGTGCAGAACGGGCGGATTCCTGACAATAACACAACCAGGCAGTTATTGTCTAATAAATACCCCTACCACTGGAAAGACGAGGGGATTTCTTACTTAGGAATCACTCTCGCTAACAAAACAAAACAGTTATTTAAAACAAACTTTTTACCATTGAAGAAACATTTTGAAACAGATCTGACAACACTTAGTAAATTCGAATTTACATGGGCTGGTCGCCTGGCAGCTTTCAAAATGATGACTTTACCAAAATTATTATATCAACTCAGGTCCCTTCCAATATGTATCCCTAAATACTACTTTAAATCCTTACAAAGCAGTTTGGGAAAATATCTATGGAATGGCAAAAAATCCCGTTGCGCATACCATATACTAATTAAACATAGAAATATAGGTGGTGCGACCGTACCTGATCTACAGGATTATTATGACGCAACTCTTTTGACCCAATTGCAAGAATGGTTCTTGCCTACTCCTAAAACTTTATGGGGACAAATTGAGAAAGACATCACACGACAGCCTAATATGCAATTCTGGTTACTTAGTAGGAAAATTAAGTCCACAATTACAGCTCAATACCCACCAACGGTGAAAGCGACGCTACACTCTTGGCAGAGAATCATCACATACAAATGGGATAAAACTCCAATCACGGTGTTAAACCCTCCTCTAACAATTATACCAACATTAATTCCTGGTGTACAAATACACGACTGGAATTTGGGTGGGGATATCAAACTTGGTTCCTTCTTCCAACAGGGCTCATTAAAGTCTTTTTCTCAGTTAAGTAATGAATAACAGCTTCCGAATTCTGAGCGATCTACATATATTCAAATAGAAAAGTGTCTGCTACACAATCCACAACTCAGAGCTTCAATCCCGGTTAAAATATGGTCTTTCCTCAATAACCATGCCACCTCACAGAAAGGAGTAGCTACAATATACCCAATTCTAGGGGAAAAAAACATACCCAGCAAACTACCTTCCTTCCTTAAATGGGAACAAGATTTGGGGCAAGACTTTTCAATTAAACAATGGATGGCTTCCCTACGAAGCATATATAGGGCCACTGCATGTGTTACACTATGGGAACTGGCACAAAAAATTGTTCAAAGACAATACCTGACTCCACATATCCTAGCAAAATTCAAGGGGAACTCGTCACCTAATTGCTGGAGAAATTGTACCCAATTGGGGACCCTATTTCATATTATGTGGGACTGCCCAAGCTTACATAACTACTGGCAGGCAATCTCCCATTTACTCACTTCCGTAACAGGTATTGTCCTTCAACTTTCACCAGAACTAGCCATTCTGAATATGAATTTACATACGATTCCCAAACAATATCGTAAAGTAGTAACACATATACTTTTAGCTGCGAGACTATCCATAACTAGAAAATGGAAAACTGACTCTCTTCCTACTGTGACAGAAGTTATAGAATTACCCCAACTCCACCACTCCTATGAATTGTTATTTCCTAATGACAAATCCCTATATATTAAGGAACAACAACTATGGGAACCTTGGAGTACATGGTACAAAAATTATACTTCCACAATTTAGATAATGCTGATTCTTTAATCATATAGAAGAAAGAACTCCTGTGCGTTTTAATATTTTTTTTTTGGATGGCTTTAAAAATAATTTCATAGCAAAGTGACAAATATATCACATATTTGTTTATCTGAATTGAGCTGCGGAGTAAGAATAGATCTTTATTTTCCTTCATAAAAGATAACTACTGTGTTTGAATTTCCTTTAGGATGTTGGCCTAGGTACTCCAAGACACAGATAGATCCCTGTGAGGGGTGTCTTGGGGTCCAGAAGTGGCCATTATCCATATCGCTATTTATAAATCTTACAATAATTATATTACAGACTTTATTATACACATTTTAAGAGACTTACTCTTGTTCGAGTCCCTTTATGACTATGAATATTAGATACTTAGGAATACTACTTTATTCTTTATTGTGGATTATTTGTTTCTATGCTATATTATGCTGAGAAAACCCTGTCACTACATTATACTGTGTTATGTTACTTTTATTACTATATATTATTTTTTTTTTTGTTTTGTAACCCTTGTTGTAACTAACTCTGCTAAAAATCTCAATAAAAACATTTGAAAAGAAAGTGATGTCAAAACCCAGGGTTATCAATAAGGACATTCACTCTCTCGATTTGAAAGTGAAAGTAAAAGAAAACCCTACATTTTGGGTTGTCTCCAAAAAATATATGTATTATATATATTATATATTAATATATAAGGGAAATCTTCCAATGAGGACACACTTTCAGGTGACCTGGGGTCCCTAAGGAATTCCCTTAATTTGCAGGGATTTACTCTCACTTCATGTTGAGCTATAGGACAGGAAGTGAAGGGAAATCTCCATAATGGCACACAGATGGTAAAAAAAAATCTTACAGGGGTTCTAACCCCTTGCTCTATCCGAATTGAAAAAACAGTTTTGTTTTTAGCTCTACTTTCATTTGTTTTGCTGAAATATGGTGTTAGTACTAGCAAGGGTTACAACCACTTTAAGCACAACCAATTAGTTCCTTATGCTGCATCTCCCTCCCCCAGTCTGAGCTCTGTTAAACAGGGGCTGCAAGAGATGAAATTCCGGGACTTATACTGCTTGCATTTAGAAAAATGCATTTAGGAATGTATTAATGAACACAAATCTGAATTAATTTGTGTATTTTATATCTATATTCACCAAAATAATTCATACACATTCACAAACTAATGGCCCTGTAATTTATTTTTCATTTACACATTTCTTACTACTGTGTTTTTCTGCCTCCTTGTATTGTCTTCTGCAAGCTCCTGAACCTCTATTTATCCCCCTAACTTAAGCTTGTTTGGAACAAGCAGTGCATGTTATGCCGCGTACACACGACCAGACTTTCCGGCAGAAAAGATCCCGGTAGACTTTCAACTGAGTTACGACGGACTTCCGAACGAACGGACTAAAGTCCATTCGAAAGTCCGTTAGTTTTGAACGTGATGATGTCCAACGGGACTAGAAAAGGGAGTTCAATAGCCAGTAGCCAATAGCTGCCCTTGTGTCGTATTTGGTCCATCGGACCAGCATACAGACGAACAGATATCCTGATAGGAATTGAGTCCATCAGACAGATTTAAAAAACGTTCTATTTCTAGGTCCGTCTGATTTTTTTAAAGAAAAATGATCAGACTATCCCACACACAATCAGACTATCCGACAGAATGATTCCAACAGACCTAGTCTGTCTGAAAGTCCAGTCGTGTGTACGTGGTATTAGTTGTGGTCACATCCACTGCTCTGTGCACACTACAAATCCGATAATCCATAGTTCATCTTTGGTGTGAACAAGAGAAGGTGGCTACATTGTACATACAGTGGGACCATGGAGAACAAATGTAGCCACCCTCTAATAGGAAGTCAGATCACAGCAGCAAAAAAAACGTTTGAGATTTGAGAGAGGCTGAGAGCAATAGAAGGTAAATTTTTTTTTTTCCAATAGAATTTTATTGAGCAAAAATGACATTACAATGAAAACCACACAATGTCGGTATAATTATCAAACAAACATAGCAAAACAACGCCATATATGGGATCCATCTGCATGAGATAAACAATGCAAATACAGGACTATATAAACGTCTTGTTTTGTGTTGCTCGTGAATCTTATCTTACAGACATATACCTAACAATACCGTTGCCATTATGTGTGTGGAAAAGGAGTGTAAAATAGGAGGTACCCCGTCGAGGAGGGTCGTCTATTCAATCTCAATAGTGCCCCATCAGGATTAAACAGAACTGGTGATATTTGGTCCACCTGGGTCCAGTGGCCCACTCATCCCGTGGTCATTCTTTCAAAGGTATCAGAGTATTTAAACTGTACCCACGCGGTCCATGTTTTATGAAATTTATCTGATGTTTCATTGGCTATCGTGAGTGTTTCTTCCAGGTTAAATAAGTGGTTTACAGTATGCACCCACTCTCTAATAGTCAGGATTGTTGATAGTTTCCAGTACCTAGGGATCAAGGGCTTTGCAGCTATAAGGAGGTGTTTTGTCAAAGACTTTTTGTATCTTTCAAGGGAGAGGTTGGATATATGTAAAAGACAGCAAGCTGGGGTGAGCTTAATTTTGGACTTCGTGATATGTAAAATTAGTTCGCATTTCTTCCCCCAGTAAGCGGATATCTGGGGGCAATCCCACCAAATCTGCAGCATGTCCCCTTTAGCCTCTCCACATCTCCAGAACAGGTCTGAGGATGTCGGGTACCATTTCTTCACTTTAACCGGAGTGGCATACCATTGTGAAAGTAATGTATATACATTTCCCTGCAACCTTGTGCTGATGGAGCACTTGTGAACCAGAATACATGCATTCTACCACTGTATGTCGGAGTAGTGCGTTTGAAGTGTTTTCTCCCACTGGTCTCTGAACCTGTCTGAATCTGTGACATCATGCTGCTGGAGACATGCATACATGAGTGAAGTTGTTTTCTCATTGGGTTCACTGGACCACCTATTCTTAAAGAAAAAAAAGTAAATGCTCACCATTGAAAGTAAATATTTTAGAAAAGGTGTATGTATGTACTAATGCTTGGGAGGTGGGGGTATGAGATAAATGATCGTGATATCATTAGGTCAGCTCACCAAACCAAGCAAAGGGCAAGAAGCTGTCATCTGGAGACAAAATCCATCCAAAAAATGTATAAGGAGAACTTTGTCACTTTGATACTTGTAATATTATTTTGCCACAAATTCAGAATAGTTCATTGTTGTTGTTGTAATGTATTTTTTTTTTTTGTTACAGCTGAAGAAAATAACACATTGTTGTATATCCCCAACAGGCAGGTTAATGCTGATCTATTTTTTAAGCCATTATTACTGCAGTGCATTTGACTGGCATGAAATATTGTTTCTTTTCATCCATCAACCCTTCCCTTTGTTCTGTGCCAAGATGAAGGCGCAGATGCAGTAATTGTAGAAAAACAAACCAACAAATTGCAGTTAAAAAGTGTCATGCTATGTATTATTCCCAAAGAGTATTTGCCCTATGCAACTGATCTATGCCATTTATTAAAATTACTGAAATAATCACTGCCATGCTGCTCTGTTCTTGTAGCAAGTTAACTTATATTAAGCCAAGCACGTCTGAACCAATAATTTATGCAATCTGTTTTAATTTAAAAACAATTCTAACCAATGTAAAATGTTCATGAAGTGTTGTGCCAAGGGTATATAATTTGTGACTCTATCTGGCACTGAGTGTGATAGAGTTCAGAGGAGCAATGGTAGAAAAGAAAATCAATTTTGCTTACTTTTTATATGCAGTTTTAAACTGATCTGCAAATTGTATCTGCTTTAAAGAGAATAATAGTTTAGCTACATTTTTTTTACACAGAATTTTAGCTTACAACTAGTGTATATGAACCCTAACCAAGATTTTCCCTTATTTGCTCCCTTTTGATCTGTTAATACATTTTTTTATTGTTTTGCCATATCTGCTTATTAAGTGTCAAAAATACACGTTGATCCTGCCAGAAATCAAATGCATTGATAGCTTCTTGTGCTCTACCAGTTATCAGCGTTCAATGTTTTCTCTGTGGACTACAGAGCATCTTGCCCTGGGTTATGAATGAGAGGTGAGATGTCCTGTAGTCCTAACACACTTCTTATACTGTAATAGGGTAAAAATACTACTCCTCCATAGATACACTACAGTGAGTTAGCATTATTACCCTAGGGCAGTAAATGTTTTACTGACAGGATCACCAGTAAAAAATATGGAGAAAAGAAAAAAAAAAACCTAGTGCATCCACCATATATAAGGACTAGTAAGTTGCAGTATAGCACTGAAACTGAAAACTGAACTGAAGAAAAAAAATGTAATATAGTGAAGCCTACCAGTCCCTAGATGTGTTGGCTGCATTCATTTTAATTTCTTAGACTAAAAACGATTTTAGCAAATACAGACAATATATAGCAAATGACTATTAAAACCATGCTGTAAATAACCCCCAGCTGCTAATAAAAAATACCACTCCCCAGTGCCCCTAAATAATAAAAAACAAATAACGCTACCTTCTCTAAAAATTACAATAGATGTGATATAATCAAATAGTTAATGACTTAAAATATTACATAAAATACAATAGTGCAGTCAGTGAAGACAAATTTCAATAGAATAAAGTCCTAAAATATTTTATCACGTGTTCAGTGTGTCTGCAAGGGCTTGGTGGCTGGAATATATTGACCACCTAATTATAAGTAAGTCAAAAATACTTTTCCCCAAGGGGGAGAGTATGCCAGATCTGATGTACACCTCCTTCCGACCCGGATGGATCCAATATCAGGCTTCCTCTTCACTATTTATTTTCCTAAACCCTTTGGTTTGGAGTACATATTAGAAAGAAAAATATCTCCATAGTGCAGTCATTTTTGCAGCGATAATCCTAAACTTTGTTGATGTTACACGCACTTTTGCGCTACAAAATACACTTTCAAAAAATTTATTTTTTAGAAATCATTCAAGGGCTCACTAGATAGAGAGGACTCATTAATATCTCTGAGTCAAATAAGCACCCGGCATGGGCTGCTTCAAATACCTAGGGCCCCATCCTCAATCCTTCCGCATTCACACAGGGGATATTAAATGCATGGTGCTCTGTATTGATTTAAGTGATATTACTAAAGTTCCCCAAATGAATGTGGCCCGCCTAACAGATAAGTAAGTCAAATATACATTCCACAGTACAGTACTGTGTCTTTAAACCAACCATCAATGGTATACATAAAAGGCTCACCAAAAGTTATTAACCCCCTTCTTTTACAAAGTGAGTCGCAAGCACACTCCACTCAAGGGTACTGTGTCTTTAAACCAACCACAGGTGGTATATAGAAAAGGCTGATCCCTTCTTTTACAAAGTGAGTCACAAAAGAATGCTTTAAAATCACGCCATCAATCCTGTCCACTTGTACTACCACCAGACCAGGCAGGAATAGGATCTGTTGCTTAATCTTCCTTACTTGATTCACAACCAGGCATTGCTCAATAGCAAAAATAAAATCATGTTCATAGTATAACTCATTAAAAAAAAGCTCTTTATTATATAAATATTACTCACAGAAACATAAAAACTTTTTTCACCTTAAAAAAACAGTATAAGAAACCAGAACTTCTAGGTTTACGCATGTGATGATGCCACTTCCAGTCAACATGTTTCGTCATATGACCTCTTCAGGATGTGTCAAAGCAGAGATTTTTGAAGTTACAGCTTAGATGGCAACCATAGAGAGAGATTCATCCGCTCTATTTGTCCTAATGACCATGGTTACTAAGATAGAATGTGTTGTGGAAGAACCCAGACCAATGTGCATTGAAAACATAATCTAATTCACAGATATAGGGTTACACAGCTAACAGGAAAGTGGCAGATTATATTTCAGAAAAAAATTATAAAAATCATCTATGAAAAGAATCTGATTAACATTGAATATACCCCAGTTACTGTGTAAGTATATGTAACCTTAACATAAGTATACACATACCGAAAGTCGGCTGGTTCAGCAGGAACCATTATTTCTCGGGGACACAATGTGATGGTTAATCACCTCAATGGGACTTAAACAGTAAGTGCAAACAAATGTACATGGAAGATTTCACACAGTAGAGGAACTGGGAACAGGTGATGGAGATATTTATTATATTACAAGATAATGTACCCCATACAGCAGGTAAAATGGAAACATGGAAACGTCAATACATTTTGTAACAAACTGTCTCGTGTACATTCCTGTTAGTCAGTGAGGCAGCGCATCAAAGTGATGGACCAATAGCAATATGTGGGAGGGAATGGGTAAGCATTGGCACTACCATGAAGACTCAAAGCTTTGCCTCATCAGGACAGTCCAGGCATTGGCATGTAGTAGCAGGGACTGACAGCTGCTACAGACACGTGTCCCTCTAGGCTCCTTCATTTTAAATAGTCAGCATCTTTTTTTTTGTAAATGACAGAGTCACTTTAACCTCTAAGGCATATACTAGTGTTGCCTAGTATTTTTCAGAAAGGTTATGCATTGTACAAGATTAAGTAACAAGGACACATCTCATACACACTTTCATCATCTTAAAACAAAGCCTTTTGTGAAAATAACTTTAGCATACAATTAATTTTGTAAAGAATGTCAATGTGAAAACCAAAAACTATAATAATAACACTGAAAAAGAGAAAATGAAGCAATCTATGGATTGAAGCTTGTAAATCCTTCACATTTCTTAGCATATGCCTGGAGGCTGTTTCCATTTGCCCTTACATCCCTGAAGGAATGTTTGCAGTGTTCAAATCAGTCAAAGGATTATTTATGAATAATGAAGACGCTAAAAATATTTTTGTGATGTTTTGTTAAATTATTTATTTCAAGCATTAAAAAAAAGATCAAGAAAAAAGTAAAATGTGCAAACAATTTAAAACCACAGAAATGTAACACATTGCACATTTTACATTTTCAAGCAGCAAAATTCAGGTTATTTTCATTAAATATTTTTTCAGGATTTATTTTATGTATTTTCCATCACAAAATGTAAAAATGTCCTGCGTACATATAGACTGGGCTTATTTTTTCAGAAAACAGGTGTAGGAACTCGCCCTTCCCTGCTTAACTCCCCACCCCCCAACCACTCCCAAACCCCACCCCCATGCACACCTTCTTTAGAGGAGAGAAGCACAGCAGCTCCAAATAATTGTAAAAAGTTAAGGCTTAGAACTGTGCATCACACAAAGCACATGGTTCAGGAATGTGTAACACACAAAGTACAGGCAGGGCAGCCATCAGAAATTGGGGCCCCTTACACAGCTATAGGCCTGGGCCCCCAGGGCCCAATCAGCAACATTCTCCAGGGCCCACCCACTGGTCGTCCCAGCAAATCCGCCCACAGGCCATCCCACTGAGTCCTTCAGTGCACCCACTTTTATTTTAATACTCTTACACCTTTGGAGACTGGAGGGATGGATGGTACCGGGCATGGGTGGCAATGCGTTGAGACTGGAGGGATGGATGTGGTGCTGGGCATGGGTGGGGATGCATTGTGGAGACTGGGGGGATGGGTGGTGCTGGGCGTGTGTAGCTATGCGTTGTGGAGACTGGAGGGATGGATGGTGCTGGGCGTGGGTAGCAATGCGTTGTGGAGACTAGAGGGATGGATGGTGGCTGGGCATGGGTGGGGATGCATTATGGAGACTGGAGAGATGGATAGTGCTGGGTGTGGGTGGCGATGCATTGTGGAGACTGAAGGGATGGAGTAGATGCTGGGTGAGGATGAAGATGATTGAGTTGCATTGTGAAAATGGATGAGTATGACTCTGGCTGGGGATGAGAGTTACATAGTGAAGAGGTTCCCCAAAATGTAACTCTCATCTGCACCCAGAGTCATCCATTTTCACAATGAAACTCAATTATACCAGCTTGTCAGCCTCAGGGTGTCCCATCCAAGAAGGAGATAAAGTCCAAAATCTACAGGCAGCACAGGGGGCACAGTCAGCAGCACACATTACATTTTTGCAACTTACCCTCCATGCTGCACTCTCAGGTATATCTGCATGCACCTGTTATTGCTGTGTCCACGTGCACCGTCGACGAACAGGCCAGTCCCTCTGTGCCCACCAATCACATTGCAAGCAAACCCAGCAGCAGCCAGCAGGCTCCGCCTCATCAGCGTTGGCTGGTGTTTTGTTAGCAGGCTTGTTAAATTTCATTACTGTGTGCAGAATACTTACAAAATGCGGGGGGGGGGGGCAGAGGCTTGTCTTGTTTATGCCTCTCTGCAGTGGAACAGATTAGCGGTGGAGCTGGTACGAGATTAATTTCATGTTCGTGTAGGGAGGAGCGGGCCCTGGCCGGTCGGGCCCCAAGGGACACTTGGGCCCCTTACATGAGTACTGTGCCCTGAGTACAGGACTCAAGAGTTCATAACACATAGGGCTCAGGAATGTGTATTGTACAAGTTGTGAGCAATGCATAACAAAAAATTAGCAAAAGGGATAGTATTTACATTCAATGTGAAGCATCCCTTGTTTTTAGGAATATGCAGCATATAGCCCTGTGTACAGAGTGCAAGGGTCAGGAATATGAAATATAGAGTCCAACACATAGAGAGCAGTGGTAAAGCATATGTACTTTGTACTTATGTACTTTGCAGTCCAGCATACAAAGGAGTATTTAATGCAAAACCCAATGTACAGAGTACAGCATTCAGGTGTGTCATCCAGAGGCCTTTAACATACAGCACAGCATACAGAGTATAGCGGTTCTGAGTGTGCAATGTACAGGGTGTTACAAAATACATACTCTTGGTCAATAACTCTGTATGCTTTACTGTACCCCAGCAAATTTCCTTGAGTATCCATCAAATTCCCTCAAGTATTCATCAAAAGTAACCATCAAATCCTCACCTCTGCTTACCTCTTTGCTTACCTCTGTGTCCCCCATTCACAGCTCACCTCTGCAACCCTCATTCACAGCTCACTTCTTTCCCCTGTCCGCAGCTCCACTCTGCACCCTTAGTCACAATTTACCTTAGCAGCCTCCCATCCACAACTTACCTTTGCCCCCCATCAACATCTCACCTCTGCACCCCTCCAACCACAGCTTACACTCCCAGTCCACAACTCACCTCTGCACCCCATCCATATTATCTCTGCCTCCCTTCTGCACCCCCCATCCAAAGCTTACCCCAATCCACAGCTCTCACCTTACCCCCCATGTTTCACCTCTGCAACCCCAGCGTTCCACACAGTTCGCACTTCAGTAAAACTCGCCCCACCCACCACAGCTCCCATTTTGCACATCCTGCCCTCCACATCTCTCACTTTGCACAACCTGCCTTCTGCAGCTCTCATCTCTGCACAATCCCCCCACTTTTCCATCTCCCTTCTCTTCACACTCACCCCCCCACACACACACACACACACACACTTTCCCAGCTCTCCTCTCTGCACAAATCTGCCCCCACTTTCCCAGCTCTCCTCTCTGCTAAAATTCTCCCCCACTTTTCCAGCTCTTCCCTCCCAGCTCACCTCTATGCATACACCCCCCCCCCCCCTCACACACACACATACACTTTCCCAGTTATCCTCTCTACAGAGTCCCCCCAAGTCTCCTCTCTGCACACATCCAACCCCCCAATTCTCCTCTCTGCACTTTCCCAGTTCTCCACTCTGCACAAACGCTCCCCCCCCCCACAAGTTCTCTCTGCACAAATTCACCCCAGCTCTCCTCTCTGTACAGATCCCCGCATCTCTCCTCTCCGCTAAAATCCCCCCTTACACCCACAGCTCTCTCTGCGCAACCCCCCCCCCCCCACACACACAGACACACACGAAAATCAAATGTGAGCTAGTCTATAGAAGCCAGCAGAAGTGAGCTGTGCATAAAACTTGCTCTACTGACTTATGTGTTAAATGACAGGTTGGAGAGCAGGACTGCCAGAACTCTGCTCCGTCATGTTCCGGCTGAAAAAAATCCCTGCCCATACTTCAGTTCAAAACAGCAGTGTATTAGCAGGGGTCTTTGTGATTGCAGCTATACCCAGAAAATGGCATGTATGTGCTACCACCACTTCCTTTTACAGATGTCTCTAGTCTTTAATGCTGCAAATATCTCCCAGAGGCTGACACCTCCATGGAAACAGATAAGCTGAGCATGTAACTATATTGTGGGGAGAGCACACAGCAACTTATAAGGTGCATGTTGGAATGAGTAAGTACTGTCTAAATACAAGATACATGTGTATTCATTTTTGAATCTTGGTACGCTTTGTGTTTTTCTTCCAGATCCGTGCAGTAATCCAGTGTGAAACTACCTCTGTGTAGAAGCGTACTGTAAAAAAGACCAATGATGGCAGCTCCCTCTCATTGTGCATGATGACTGGTCTTCTCTCTACCCCCTCCTGTTGACTTCTGAAGACAGCCTGTAGCGGGTGGAGCCTGCTGAGTCCCTTTCACAGCTCTCCTCTCTGCACAGGCTATGTACAACACAGTGATGAGTCCACTGCTACGTTTATATGCTGATATCTGGGTTTGCAAAGACAATTGGGGCACATTAAATGGATTTCTATGTGCCCCGATTGTGGCTATACAAAAATTGATTTTAATGAAAGCTTTTGTGCCTGCGGTTTAGCTTTAATAGTAGCAGGAAGGGTTCTCACTTTACTTCACAGTCCAGTATTAACAACAAGTTGGTTTCTGACAATAATCTATGCAACAAAATTCTCCATTAGACACATAAAACTATAGGCTAGGGGAGCACTACATTAAATTTACTAGTAACCGGGTAACATGTGATCGCTATAAGTAGTCACAGCATAGCAATCACATGATGACAATGTAAACAAATTGTCATGAATGGATTTACATTCATGAACAGCTTGCTTACAGTTGTAATATGTGATTGGCTCACAGCAATCACATGGTACCTGCCTATCTGTACCATGTAATTACCTGTAGCCAATCACGGATCACAACCATAAGCAAGCTGTTCATGAATGTTAACCTATTCATGGCAGCTAAAACTGTTGCTTGATCAGCACTGTATAACCAATATCAGTGTACTACCAAACCAGAGTAGTATAGTGTCAGACACTGATGACAGGATGAACACAAAGAAAAATATTAAAAAAGAAAAAAACAAATTGAATAAGATTTTTTTTTTTTTTTACATACTATCACCTGTCAGTATCCCTGATCACCACCACACCATTCATGCCTCTTATTAAATACCTTGAGGAGTTTACTTTTTGGGGGGCATTTGTACTGTCCTGGCATTTTAGGGGCCTCAAGACATTAGATAGTACAGTACATCAGGATTGATTAATTTTCAAATATATATCCCATAGTTTGTAGATTCCATAATTTTCACACAAACCAATTAATTTACACTTATTGAGATTTTTTACCAAAGAAATGTAGCAGAATAAATGTTTGCCTAAATTGATGAAAACATTTGATTTATGCAGATATGTTTTACAACAGAAAGTAGAAAATATTGTTTTTATTTTTTTTTTCAAAAAACTAAAACATAAAGAGCATAGAAAAAAAAACTAAGGCCGCGTACACACGCGGGGACTGTTCGCCCAACTTTGTCCACTGAACAGTGTTTCGGCGGACAGTCCGCTCGTGTGTGGGCTTTCAGCGGACAGTTTCAGCAAACAGTCCGCTGAACAAGGTTTTTCGGAAATTCCGAAAAACTGTCCGCTGAAACTTTGTTTCAGCGAACAGTCCCCTCGTGTGTAGGCTTGTTCGTCAAACTAAGTTCCGCGCATGCTCAGAAAGGATTTACACGCCGAAGTTTGCATTGCAGTGTATAGGACGTCGTTTTCTAGTCCCGTCGTACGTGCCGTTCACGTCATCGCGCACGGTTTCAGCAAACTGTTCGTTCGTCGTGTGTGGCCATGTCCGTCCATGCTAATTTTGAGCAGACTGTTTGCTGAAACTGTTTGACGGACAAAGTTGGGCGAACAGTCCCCGCGTGTGTACGCGGCCTTAAACATAAAGAGATAACAGTGGCAAACCCCAAGGTGCAGTGACCAACGAAGGTACTATTTGACCTGTTATTGAGATTGGGACTGGAGCATGCACAAGGATTTAAACTATGAATTTAAGAGGTATGAAGCGTGGAAGCATAGCCTGGTCATGCTTGTGAAAAAAATACAGTATGTTAGTTTGCATCTGATTCCTATCATTGCATTCAGAGATGTTATCAGTTATAGACTGTTTTGTTTCTTGCTAAATTTAAAATCCCAAAGCCAGACAGATTAGGACAAAGTAGGGAGAGTTTACAACCTCGGGTAAAAACTGCAACAAGTCCTCCATCCACACATTCAAGGTGGATGCAGGAATCCTCCCCTTTGCGCTATTGTTTTCTGACAGTGGGGAGACTCCCCCACCATCAGGATGCATAGATCAGTGCTGCAGTGCTGATTGAGTGACTAAAATCCTACAGGATTGGAAGTCAATCAATAAGTCTGGCCCTGCCCGGTTCTCAGAACTTTATGGAACTGTGTCCATGCGATCACACACAAATTTACTGACAGGACATTGATTTTCACACCTTCCTTTTACCTATTGCACTACAATGAAGTACCACTGTCCACATATAATACAATCGGTGGTGAGGCACCTAGTTAGCGCTGCCTGGGCATGTATTCCACCTTTATGGAAGTAGGTGTACCCATCTACTCTATGGCAATAGATCCTTAAAGTGGAGGACATTAGGGAAATGGAAGGTCTGAAAGGATTTCTAAAACGTGTTTCTATTGGCTTGAAGTTTCCTGTAAATTCCTGTAAATTCTGTTCATCCTGTAGAGGAATTCAAACAGAGTCTCTCAGGATAATCTCATGCACTGCTACACTCTCCTTACATCATCGACATTCTTTAACCCCATTTGTATGCTGGGTGCAATTTCTTTAGACAATAGGTGTGCTGTTGTTACTCCTCCCCCTGGTGGTGTTGCCTCCTCTGCCCCTTTCCTCCCCCCCCCCCCCAATTTTTTTTCTCTCTTATTCTCTCTCCTTTGCCTAGCTTACAGTTCTCTTATCATCCATCCTATATACCCTTCAACATTGCATTGGGTTTCGTGATGGACTATTGATTAACAACTATCTAGCCTCTTGAAGTCTTTTTTGGCAATGCTTTTGGCCCAAAATGGGTTTATGTTGTACCTTATATTGAATATTCTAGACCTAGACTTATGGTAGTATCCTAATGGTACCCTTTCTGAATTTGTGAATTTGTACGTGGATGGTTAGGTCTATTTATCTTTGCATCTCTATGTTTTTTTGCTTATTGTAATTGTGAAACCTTTCTATAAATAAAGAATGCATAAAAAAATAGGGCAACTTCTATTAAAATGCAGTGGCCCACATGGATCAAAATTAATCTGCTCCCTGCTGCACTAGCCAAATTTCAGGCCATGTATGGTCGGCTTAAGGAGATCGCACTACTTTAATAATAATTGCTGTGTTAACCAGAATATCACTGTCAGTGGAACATGAGAGAATATATGTCACCAATGCTCCATACAGGCTCCCATTTTCAAAGCAATGGTGTCCTCTGTGAAAGTAGGGGACCTTATGTGGCCCAATCATTGCAACTGGATTTTATGTGGATACCATTTGTAAACATTTATTAAGGTGTGCTGGTATTCCTTCCTGCTTGGGAAATTTCACCTTACTTAGCATCCCCTGTCACCAGGACAGGAATTGACAGGAAATCATTCTAACAGAGACACAAAGAAAAATTTTTTTTTTTTTTTATGGGTTATAAACTTTGTCAGCTTTCAATCTGACCATGTCCCCAATGGTGAGATGTCCTCGTTACTATCTATCCCAACCATAACATGTGTGTCTGAATGTGGAAAGTAGAGCCACAGGACAAATAACATCAATCAGCTTTTTCCTGGCACAAAAATATATTGGACAAGCAAATTTACAAAACATACATTTTATGGTATATATCATGTCTTAGACCTCATTCACATTAGAAAATTTGGAATCACGAGGAGAATCAATGCGATTCTGCACATGATTCCAAATTGTGGTAAAACATGCAACGCGTATTAGGGTGCCATTATTCTTGATGGCACCCCAAATGCAGTGTGATTCTGCTGCAATTGCTGTGTGATTCAGCAAATAACGCTAAGCTTGATGCTCAAAAAGGGGCATGAGATTTTTTTTGTCTGACAAACACGCATAGGGCAACCCATTGCACAGAAACGCCTGTAAATCAAGATTTGGAAGTTGGAATGCTTGAAACGCTTGTTCAAGCAGTATCTGAATGGGGCCTTAAAGAAACCCTTTGTGCCTAGCTAACATATATGACAATTGATTGTCATATTGAAGGGCAGAGCATAACTAGCTGCCCAGATCATGTAGGCTTTTAATAATACTCTGTTTTGTTTATGAATGTATTACTTTATTTAAAAAATGGATAAAATGTAAAATGCAATGCAAGTTATATTCTTAAATAGCTATATTTAGTACTGCTATTTTAATGGCAAAGAGTTCCAGTAACAATCAAAACCAAATGCACTTTCATTCATAGTTTCTTATGCAGCTAGTATAAATACCTTTAAACACAATTAATTTTGGAAATCTCAGACACAACATGCCAATGAAGGTTTATAATGCATTGTCGGGAAAATGTACTATCAGCAAGTGAAGCAAATTAAAATAAAGATTTTCTGTCTGTAGGGAGGGATTGGGGAGAAAGGAGAAAGGAGATAAAAATGCAGAAATGTCTATAGTGATAATAAAACTGTCCGATGTCCGCATTATAGTTCCCAAAGTAATGGAATTATGTCTCTATATTGTTGTTTCCTCATTGCCTGTTTTGCTGACTGAGAAAACCACTGCACAGAAAAAAAAGTGTTTTAATATGTTTAATCAGCGTGTAAAACCAGTCTTGGACATTTTTATTTAACAAATATTGTTTATTAGAGAAATAAATGCACACCTTAGGTAAAGGTTAACATTCAGTCAAAGCTATATTTGCCTATATATTTGTATATACTGTATCTATGTACTGTAAATATATATACTGTATATTGCACAGAGTCTTGGTTTCATAAAAATTATGTAGTTTAATACCATATTTCAGAGAGCCACTGTGCGATCATGTGACTGCCCGCCGATCTCTTCCTCTCCCCCCAGCTGACGTCAGAGGGGAATTCCAGCCCCTCCCCCTGTAGTCCTCAGATCAGGGAAGATAAGCAACGGGACGTTACATGACCACACAGTGGTACTCTGAAATAAGGTATTGAGCTGCATCATTTTTACAAAACAGACACTGTGCAACATAGCTTCATATAACAGAGAGGATTCTATTAATTAGACACAGTGACTTTACAACCACTTTAAGCTGGCTATAGATTGATTGAATCTCTGCTGGTTTAGCATTGGCCGAGATTTGATCCATCTAAGGGCAATGTAATTGTACCCAGGTTGCTCCATTGATCAACTTGAGTACAACCAGCCTGTGGGATTTTTTACATTTGATTATTGCTGGCGGATTTAGGCTTCCCATGCCCCAGAACACAATAGTGCTGCCGGAAACATTCCCCCATTAACACTGTGTTGATGGGGGGAATCGAGTGGAAGGGAAGAAAATCGCATAATCTATGGGCTGCTTTATGTCTGTCTTGACTACATTTTTTACTCTACAGTTTTTCCAAATAATGTTACTGAAAATGTTTGCATTTTCAGTAATTTAAATCATTGATCTAATATGGCCATAATGCTATATTTGGAAAATGCCAATGAAGAGATATAGCCATGTGGCTAGGTTAGATCAGTGATGCCATCAGCATCCCTGCATCCCTTTGTTGTGTGGGGTGGGAAATTAAACATTATGGCGGTACCCTGTCTTAGTGATTATCCATACACTGTGAGCAGTAGATCCTCTGTGAAACATGTTACTACACACCCATCGGCTGATGTATGTTGCATTTAGGAGGGACACTGCTGAGTCCATACCCTTTCCACCAGTCCATTCCTCTGTCAACTCACTCCCAGTGACAGAATGTAGTGCTGCCAAGCACCAAGTGCAGACCTCATGCCTGCTCTCTTTTAAAGTGAAACTTTAGCCTATGGAAATAAAATTGGTGGACAGGCAGGATTTTTAATGCAGAAGAGACATAGTTTGTCTCTTCTGCATTAAAGCTACTTACCTGCCTGTTCGTCCTTGTACAGTGAGCCGCACACATGCAGCTCATGGTACAAACTTGGCAATGCCGTATCTGACTGAACATCCCCACACAGCCAATTAAAACCCAGAAGCCAGCCACCCGAAGATGTCAGTGGCCAAGCGGGGAGTTTGAGGATGCCACATCGCTGGAGCTGAGGTCAGTATTGTTCCTCTTTAACCACTTCACTCTCCCGTACCATGCATCCAGGTACATGGGGTCTCCCTACCGCAAGCTCAGGATGCTTTTGGCAAACTGATCGTTAGGGAGGGAGACAGAACACTGACCCCCTTGCTACTGGAGGACCTGTCATTTTTGCCAGGTACCACACTTTATGACCGGCTGCTATACACTTCCCACCAGTTCCTGGTTACTGGGGCAACTGCTCTCCAATTTTCCTTCTGCGTGAACCCTTCATAGTGGCCTTGCGTCATACCTTATTTGTGCTGTACAGGCCCTGTTCTTCTGACATGCCATTTACCACCTTGCATCCCTTTAAATAACTTCAGACCAGGCACGGAAACAGATAATGTAACTTTACTCTGCAGCTGCAGTAGAACAGTTTAATAGCACAGTATACAAAACAGAGTCCAGCCCTAACTAATGCAGGCTGCCCAAGTTCATACCCTCCAGAGAAGCATAGCCCAGTAAATCCCCACAAGCACCTGTTTACATATATAAATTATAGCCCTGTACTTGAAAAACACTGAGGATGTGTTAAGATATTTAGAAGAGTTAAGGTGGAAATACCACTGGCATTTAGTTATGTGTGAAGTCAAATCACTGTATACAATTATAGAACATCAAAAGGGTTTAGAAACCGACTACCACTTCATGTCCATTATGCAGTTAAAAGAAAAATAAATCCCAATTCTATATTGAAGTAACAAAAATCATTTTAGGGATTGAGCCTATTTGCATTTTAAGACATAATTTTCAACAGATAAGGGTAGTTAATGGGGTGCAGATTTGTACCTTCTTATACAAATCTCTTCATTAGAAAGTATACACATTTAACCAAAACTTGGGACAGAATTGATCATGTAAAGATGGTATAGAGATGACTTTCTTGCATATGGGATTACAGAAGAGGGATAAATATAATTTGTGAATTCATTGAATTATTGGGATTAGAAATTGGACTTTGAAATTACAGTTAAGATTGACACTCTTACTACAAACTCATATCAATTAGACTAAAACAGTAAACATCAGTGGAAATATCAAACACTACATAATAATTCTCAATACAACATGTCAAAGGAAGAACAAAGATATAGGACTTTACTGGTGTTGTCTCTCAAATAAAAATATACATATACTTAAAAGTATAGAATGTTATAGATCCAAACTAATAAAAAATAATACATATACATCTATTCATTGTAAGCATCTTCAATGAAAACACCTCAATAGCCACTCCATAACTTAAAAAACTATAACCAAATGGGCTTAATACTACATGTCAACCTAAGGCCGCGTGCACACGGGCGGATTGTCTGCCCAACTTAGTCCGTGTTTCAGCGGACAATCCGCTCGTGTGTGGGCTTCAGTGGACTTTTTCAGCGGACAGTCTGGCGGACTAAGTCTTTCGGAATTTCCGTAATTTTGTCCGTCCAAACTTGGTTTTGTCCGTCCAAACTTGGTTTCAGCGGACAGTCCGCTTGTGTGTAGGCAAGTTGGACGGACTAAGTATGGCGCATGCTCAGAAAGGATTTACACGGCCGAAGGTTGCATTGCAGTGTATTGGACGTCGTATTTCTAGTCCCGTCGTACGTGCTGTACACGTCATCGCGCAAGCTTTCAGCGGACTGTCTGTTCATCGTGTGTGGTCAAGTCCGTTCATTCAAAAGTTGAACGGACTGTCTGTCGGATTGTCTGACGAACTTAGTTGGGCAGACAATCCGCCCGTGTGTACACGGCCTTAGTCATCACACACTTAATATATAGTTATGTGGATGAGGCCAATTAATTCAACATGTTTCTCTCACTAAAGAAAAGAAAACAAAAGAAATAAAGTGCAGTGCTTGGCCACTAAATGTGAATGTGACCTGAAAAAATGTGCAAAAAAAAATATACGATCGGAAAAAAATATATGATCAGAAAAAAAGCTGTGAAACCGAACACACAAATATTGTGCAAAAATATTGTGAAAAAAATCTTATTAAACTCAAGTGTCCAATGAGATAAAAAACAAAAAACAAATTGTGAGTTCAAATGTCCATATGTAAATTAATACAAAAAATATAAGTAATGTCCAGTGTATATATAAAATTAATTAAAGTTTGTTTATTCAATGAAATAGTACTTGACCACGTGGACCCTTCACCTCTAAACACCACTAATAGATGGAGGCTTACCAGATTCCCAGTGACCCCCCTGTTAGGGGAGGTCAAACTGCGCAGATTCGATCAAATAGACGTCCCGATAACCAGATGCCGGAGATTGTCCTGATCTTTCGGATGTCCCGTGATCTTCGGATCCGCACGGATGCTCTCAGCACGCCTCCAAATGACGTATCACTCCCCTCATGTGTTCAGACTAAGAGCACATCGTCTGAACACATGAGGGGAGTGATACGTCGTTTGGAGGCGTGCTGAGAGCATCCGTGCGGATCCGAACATCACGGGACATCCGAAAGATCGGGACAATCTCCGGCATCTGGTTATCGGGACGTCTATGTGATCTGTGATTGAATCTGCACAGTTTGACCTCCCCTAACAGGGGGGTCACTGGGGATCTGGTAAGCCTCCATCTATTAGTGGTGTTTAGAGGTGAAGGGTCCACGTGGTCAAGTACTATTTCATTGAATAAACAAACTTTAATTAATTTTATATATACACTGGACATTACTTATATTTTTTGCATTAATTTACATATGGACATTTGAACTCACAATTTTTTTTTTTTTATCTCATTGGACACTTGAGTTTAATAAGATTTTTTTCACAATATTTTTTTCACAATATTTGTGTGTTCGGTTTCACAGCTTTTTTTCTGATCATATATTTTTTCTGATCATATATTTTTTTTGCACATTTTTTCAGGTCACATTCACATTTAGTGGCCAAGCACTGCACTTTATTTCTTTTGTTTTCTTTGTGCCCAGTATCCTGGTTATGGTGTTCAGCTGCTGATTTTTTTATAGTTTTTTTACTAAGCGCAGATTTTTTCTATTTTTTTTTATGTTTCTCTCACTGCTTCCTCAGTAATCATCTTTCCTATTATATGCACAGTTTAATCCTTAAACATCCATGTGTTGGAGATGCTGTTAGCGTTCCAGCTGCGTTGCAAATGAGTGGAAGTGATGTATCACACTCAAGTCACCCTACACTTTCACCGTATCCAATGCAGCTGGAACGCTAATGGCATCTTCAACATATGGATGTTTAAGTTGTTATGGGAACTTGTTTTTAATTCATTTTAACTTGTTTTTTTTAAATAAATCCCAATACACTTTACCATGGAAGCCCTTTTTTTCTTTGCTTTTTTCCACTAATCCCTGGATACCTGTTCCGATTGATGTTGTGGTCATGAAAATTTACACATTGGGATTTCCTACAAGCGCTCATGATTATTCATGGGCGTTTATAATGGGTGTCATGGGATTCTGGTAGGATGAGTAGGATGAGAGGCAGGTTATGGTGGTGGAAGATCTACTTTTTGTTGTTCACCATGAACAGGAAGATTCACACACACACACACATATATATATATATATATATATATATATATATATATATTGATTAAAATGTATTAAATCAAGTTAATATTTATTTACAATAAGCCACTTTACAAATGCCACTAACAGTTAGATTAATAGGTTGACACAAACACTATATTTTGCACTTAATTGTTAAAGATATTTCACTAAAGCTGGGGTATTTATATATTGGATTAAAGAGATTGTAAAGGCAGAAATATTTTTATCTTAATGCATTCTATGCATTAAGAAAAAAAGCCTTCTGTGTGCAGCAGCCCCCCTCAGCTCCTTAAATACTTGCCTGAGGTCCCTCTAGATCCAGCAATGTTGCAGGAATGTCTCGGCTGCCCAGGACTCCCCTCCTCAGTGTGGCACCATTGGCTCCCACTGCTGTCAATTAAAGTCAGTCAGCCAATAAAGAGAGAAAGGTGATGGGTTCTGGCTGCAGCTTCATATTGAATGGACACAGGGAGCTGTGGCTCTGCTTGGGTGCCCCCGTAGTGTGCTGCTTGCTGTGGGGACAAACAGGAGGGAGGGGCCAGGAGCATTGAGGAAGGACCCAAGAAAGGGAGGATTTAGGCTGCTCTGTGCAAACCCACTGCACTAAAACTAAAAAAAAACAAGACCTTAAATCACTTTAAGGTAAATAATTAATTTCTCCTCATAGACAGCATAACCCTTTATAACTAAACTTGGCAGACAATAATCTGCATTTATGAATTTTGACTGTTATTCTCCTGCAGAAAGAATAAGCGTCAAAATACGTAAAAGTGTGCACCAATAAAGAAAGAGAAAAGAAAAAATATATAAAAAAAATATAATGATATAGGTTATGTTGTCGTGAGAGGAATATTACATCAAAGGCTATCTCAATCTGCCTATTAATTTAAGCAAATAAAATCAACAAGAAAATAATATATTATAGTTACCCTGAAAGGATACCAGGTAGGCTTTTAGATGGCTGATGACCAGACCCAAAGATGGCTGGAGACTAATGGGTAGAATTTGTCATCCCCAAAATGGCGCCTAGCTATACTGGAGCGGTGTATCCTGGCTTCAGTGAAGTGTCAGATGATGATATGTGATCTGATGTATTACTTATTCAGATGATGCGATGTCTCTCAGTAGATGATAAAGAGAAAGGGAAGGGGGGGAAAAGGGGAAGGTGGGGCTTTATATGAAACAAGATACTTGTAATACGTCTCTCGGTAGATGATGGGCGTGTGACCTGTGATCTCTCTGTGATCTCTCTGCCTTGTTAGCTATTATATTCAGGGAAGACAATACACTCATGAAACTCCTCCCAAAGGATGTAATCTTCCTTCTCATTAATCAACCATGTTAGTGATTCAGTTATGTGTTTACACAAGCATTGGCTCACTGGACCACTGGGTGGCACTCTGAGACTAGAGATGTCTATTTCAGTTTTTAGGGGAAGTTGATTTTCTAGTAACTAACCCTTATATTAACTCATCTTTTATATGATAAACAAATTGTTTTATATAAAAGATTCAACCATGTTAGTTGGCCTTAAAACATAAAATGCCTTTGAGGGTCTGGCAGCTTCCTAATTTGTGGAATCAGCATTTAAATTGAAACATTTTTTTAACTATAAAGAGGTGGATATATCAGTCCATAATTAAAATATTGATGATATACATAGAAAAAAAATATTTGCATACTTAAATCACTACATGAATATGGCTACATTATAACACACATACATATCTATATACCTTGAAAAATGACTGCACATTTTTAGAGTTAACAGTTGTACTCACTACCATGATGTTTTGAATTTTTTTTCTTATAACATTGGAGTATAGAAAATTTTCCATGGTGATTTTGATTAACAAATTTTCACGGAGACCTCTCAGCTTTGGAACAATAGCTAGCTGTGTACACAAGGTTTGTTTGTCCTGCTAATTAGTACAATAGAAAGAAAGATAGTCTGTTTAACTTGCCATAGAATGCTGGCCTTTGCTCGCTAGTGTTTAAGGCTATTTAAACATATATAATAACTTAATGGAGAGGGTATTTTCCATATATAATTTATATAAAATGTTTACTGATCAACATTGCCCATTGTTCAAAGATTGGCTGGAGCTTTGTCACCGTTTGCTCAGTATTCATTTAGTTTGAAACATCTCCATCTGGAAAACAATTGCCTGCTGTACAACTGGGACCTTCAAATTATCTTGTTATTTTGGGCCTATTTGAAATCTGGTTTCAGACTAGAGAAATTATAAAAATATATTTTTATTCATAAAAGTTCTGACAAGGTGTTGTGTACAACCCTATTTATATGGTTACATTCATGTCTACTGGGATACAGCAGCTCCATGTGGGTACAGGTGCATGTCCCTGAACTCATTCAAGGCCCCTCTGTAAAGTGTCATCCTAACTCTTATATCTGAGAGTCTCCATATTGGAACATATATAGCAATGGAAAAAATTCCTCTGTAAATGAATAAATTCCTCCTTAGAGGACACATTAGAAGTCCAACAAGAACACAATCGCAGTGGAAGGAGACCAATGTGTCCCAAGATGGACCTTAACAAGGCGGTGTGGCATCCACATATATTTGCAATGTGTGCCTTTTTGGGGTTTTTTTCAGGATAGCTGTTAAATGTGCTGGGATACCTTTGTTTGTTTGTGCTGTGCAAAGCTCTTCCATGTGCACCTTACTACTAAAGCTAGTTATAAATTGGGGTGGGTGCCATAGGGGTGACATCTTTGTCCAAATATGGCCAGTAGTTGTATTTAGGCAGTGATGTCACAGTAATAACCTCCATTTTGCTTATGTGGCCGGGCCATGTAAGGCAATGTGCTGTGATGCCAGCAGTCCCTAGGGATATAGCAAGTGAAACTACCTGCTGCTTCCTTAGGAACTAGCCACAGTAGGAAGCTGACATATATGGAAATGGTAGAAATACTACTTCTGTATACAGTAAATGCTCTGCCCCTGCCAAATAAGGGGTTGTCAGGGCAAGGGTTTGAACCTAAGTTTGGAGTGAACTGTTGGCTCATTCCTACTAATAATATACTAAAGAAGACTACAGGGTAAGCTATCCAGTATCAAAAAACTAGAAAGAGCATTCATTGCTGCAATATTCATGATCAGCTGCATTCTTAGTTACCTTGTAGTGCTCCCTCTTAAATAAAATATGTGGAGAAATATGGAGGCTGCAATACATACTTTTGAAATGCTAGTTGCCTGACTCTCTGATTGCTAAACTTCCTGAGTCACTGGTATGGAACACGTTTGCAGTTAGTAAAGTCTGAGTATTTAGTAGGTGAGGTAGATAATGGCATCATACTTATGTCTCCCAGAATATGTTTGCTCTAAGGCTAAGCCTATTTGTTCTGCAGTAATGTGCCACATGAAGTCAAGTTTTGAGATTTCAAACTAATAAATCATTTCATATTTTATATTATTGATGGTATTAATTACATTTTGAAGGTCAATTTCATTCTGCACTGGTCATTAAAATTTAACAGCTGACAAAACTGACTTTATTTTGGTAGGAGGTCCTTGTATTAAATAAAACACCTCTAGCAAGCACCTGCGCAAATATAGATCTGTTACTGGCCTGCTTAAGCAGCACAGTAAATGAAGTTTTCATGAAAAAGCGGCAGTGAATCAAATTCTGAAATCTATCCTTGTTATTTTAATGTGAATGTAGCTAAGGCTTTGTAAAAACTGTGGGGTCTGCTTACAGATCTATTTATATCTATATGACATACTTTACATTTTTATGGATACTCGTCCCTTTCTTCAATTTATTCAGCTGTTGCTAAGTTGCTACTAAGAAGCTGCAACTTGTGCATACTAATGAGCTATTCTCTATCGTTGTTCATTAAATACTGGGCAGCGCTCATTAAACATTCCCAAATGGAAAGTTTTGCCAAACTTTTACTGCTAAAGGCCGAATCATTGAAGGTTCATAGCAGTTTTTTGTTTTTTTTTCGTAAGTGTATTAAAATTGTAAACCACTGTCACTGGCAGAGAAAGTGATACTAAATTAAATTTTTTACATTTGTCACAAGTCCAGTAAGGATTAGGGTGACACTTGTGTCCCTGGGACAGGAATGCATTCAACTCTTTTGTTTTCTAAAACTAAAAAAAGTTTTGGCTTTGAATATACTTTGTGGACTGTAGT
The DNA here is from genome assembly GCF_037356315.1 of Lithobates pipiens. NCBI lineage: Eukaryota > Metazoa > Chordata > Amphibia > Anura > Ranidae > Lithobates > Lithobates pipiens. The sequence goes on from NW_027507764.1 coordinate 386,633,293, forward strand.
TTAAAAATGTTATTTACAGTTTATTGTAAATTATTACTTCTCTTTTAGTGGCACATCATCCCAATGAATCATAAACATAAACTCTCCAGAGTTCAAATGCAAATGACAATGATAGACAGTCTCTGCGTTCACAGGTCCTTGGATGTTCACTACTGTGGAATGTTTGCTTGGCAACCCAGTACTAATGCAATAGCCTAAAGTGCACCTCCTTTTGTGCTTTGCTTTAGCAATAGCCTGCATGACATTTATTCTATAACCAGCAATATATGTAAGCTCTAGACATGAGAAACACAAAATGTTTCAGCACACCCAAAAAACACATTAAAACACACTATATACAAAGTAATTAGTGGTATACCTATCCTAATTTAACCCCCCCTTGCCCCATACACAAACACACACATGCACCCTGGGCATTAAAATCGTTTAGGGGAAAAAATCATGAACTTAATCAAATAATGATAGTAGGCAGAAGTGATATTTACATTCCGATAAGCCCCCCACCCACAGACCCCGACAACCCTGACCCTTGTCCTCCTCAACATGGGGACAAGGTGCTTTGGTGCCCCCTTCCCCAATGCACCCCCTCATGTTGAGGGCACACGGCCTGGTACGGTTCAGGAGGGGGGGGGGGCGCTCGTCTCCACCCCCTTTCCTGACTGGCCGGGCTGCGTGCTCGGATAAGGGTCTGGTATGGACTTTGGGGGGACCCCACACCATTTTTTCAGCATAGGGGTTCCCCTTAAAATCCATACTAGGTGACGGGGCTCACGAGGTGTCAATCTCGCTGATGGAGGTGGCGACATTGACTTCCTTCGCTAGTCCCATCTACCCGGAGTCACATTCAAAATAAACGGACTTTACTCTGTGTGTTGGCACGTCCGTTCATTTGAAAAGTCGGGCGAATTGTCAAAACACAAGAGTGTGAGGCAGTTTGTGCTGATGAGTGTACATCTAATTGGGGAAGCAGAGTCACGTTTTCTCACGTGGTGTGGTGTCAGATCAGCCTAGCTACTGAATCTCCTATCACAGAGTCACTGCTCTCTATTACCATCAATACAACTTATTGACTATTAGCTATTTAAGCTCTGCACTTTACCACTACTTTGGTGGGTTTTATATCCGTTTGTATCATTATTTCCTTCAGCGCCAATGTTTACTGTATTGTATTTCAATAGACTTTGTATTCAAGGATATAAACATCATTCCTTTCTCAAATGAACTAACGAATATCTAGCATTTTATGTGGTTTTCATTCAGCAACGTCCATTCATTCCAGAATCAAATGTTAAAAGTAAATACATTTTTTTAGTACTTTCAAACATTTGTCAAGTCATTGAATGTTTTGAGAATTTTCATTATTTCATTCAAAAAACTACTTGTGTATGGCTTTACACTCTGAATGCTATCCTGACCTTTGTTAATGGACTTTGCTCTTTTAGAATTATATTTTGTTTAATACATTTTTTATTGAAGAAGAATAATGATAACAATACACTGATGTAACATATATTCCGTGGTATAATCTAGTCATAGTAACAGGTGTACATAGCATAGACCTTTAATAGTCCAAAGTGACATTATTACAAACCATAAAAGTGGTTGTAAACCCACAAAAAAAAAAAACCCTGCAAGACAAAGGCTTAGCATACTAGCTCATTATGAAATACTTACCTTAGATCGGGTTTGGCGGCTCCAGCGCTATGATTGGCCAGAGGTGCGATGACATCACTCCCGAGCATGCACGTAACGGCACGTTAGCTGAAGCAATGGCATGAATGAGTCATTGTTTCAGTGCGCATGTGCCATGCAGGTTTAAGAGATATCCACAGTACCTACAGGTAAGCCTTATTATAGGCTTACCTGTAGTAAAAAGTGGTTGTAAAGGGTTTACAACCACTTTAACCTAATGAAAGATGTTAGGATATACCTAAGGTCTCTGTTGGACCCAATATGATATTTTTTTATAATAACTAGATGATAAATTCATCCTATTTGTTTGCTAAGAGATACTTAGAGACTTATGCCCCGTACACAGGATCCGACAACAGAACCATGGATTTTTGTTCAAGGGATGTTGGCTCCAACTTGTCTTGCATACACACTGTCACACAAATGTTGGCCAACAATTACAAACGTAGTGACGTACAAGACGTACGACGGCTGATAAAAAGGAAGTTCAATAGCCAGTTGGGCTCCTTCTGCTAAACTTGTGTTTATCTCATGTTAGTAGTTTGGTGAGAGACGATTCACGCTTTTCAGCCTTGTGTGTTTCAGTTCGTTTCTGCTTTTCAGTTTGTGCTTGTCAGTAGGTATCTGTTCTTCAGTGCGTGCTTGTCAGTTCGTTCCTGTCTTTCAGTGTGTTCTATTTATAGTTTGCTTCTGATTTTTAGTGTGCTCTGTCAGTTCGTTCTGAGCAGCCGTTCGTTTATTAGCCATGTTGCGGTTACATACTCGTTGTAGAGTTTGTGCTGTTGTTGGGCTTGGTGTTGGAGTTATTGCTTTGACCCAAGTTCAGTCCATGAACAGGGGGAGGAGGAGTTCTTGGACCAAGAATTGGTTGCTTAATCGTGACCAATTTTGTCATATGTCTTTGTTGCGGAAGCTCCAGGAGAATAATCCTGATGATTTCAGGAATTATCTCCGGGTGATGGACCCCGTCTTTCACCGTCTCTTGGCTTTTCTGAACCCTTATATTATGAAGCAGGACACCTGCATGCGGCAAGCTATCACTCCCGAGTAAAGAAGTCTCTAGGACCTGAAGTTCACGACTGGGATCTCCCCCCAGGCTCTGGGAATCATTATTCCATAGACCTGTTCTGCCATCATTCAGGTCCTGAAGGACTATATTAAGGTGCGTTTTATCCTTTAACATCACATTCTATGTATTTAATGTTTGCTAATGTATTGTATTTTTTTCATCATTCCATAATTACCATGATTGTAATATGCTGTTAATGTCCTCATGCATGCTGTAATTTTTACTGCTCCTTTTTTGACCTTCATGCATATTTGCCTTCATTAACCTCCCCAGCATGCTATCCTGTGCCCATACACACCTAGCCTAGTCACTTAACAATGTATTTTGTCAGCTCCATTGTAATGCTTACCCTAAACACCCCCTAAAATGTGTCCAAATGTTATTGTTGTCCTTAAATTCCGGCAGAGTGCAAGATGCTTCTTTTTTTGGGGCCAAAACTCATTTGGAACCCCCCCCCCCACCAACCGCTAAGTCAACCGATACCAATACTCTATCTGCTGACTTCGCCAAACCCATACACACTATACCTACCTCTTTTATGGTCATATTTATGGATGAATTCATGAAAGTATGTAGTGCAAGTGCCTGCCTGAATACTTTCAAATGGTACTGTTTAAAGTTTTTTGTTCTCCTATTATCTTGATGGGTAATTGCAGAATGTAAAAATGTGCTTCAATTTGTACAGTGTGTATTCATATTTTTGGATTATGACACTTCTTACCTGTCCAGTGGGCTGCCAATAGTGTAAGTAAGAAGGGGCTAAAGTAACACCAATTTTTTATGCATTCAGCTCTCAATGAAGTGGAGAGGGTTATCTGTCCAAAACATCTCCCCCCAACCTAACAGTTTTACAATGGGCCATCAGAGGGGGGTGAGGAATCTGATAAGTGGACCTTATACTTTTGCCTTTAAATACTCATTTCAATAAATGTTATACTTATGTTGACCAAGAATGTTTGTGTCTAGTCTGCTTGCAATGTTATGTGCAAAAGTACACATTTTTTTTTTCTTGTTCGACTCCAGTTTCCTTCTAACCCACAGGAATGGCAGACTGTGGCCTCCCAATTCCACCAGCAGTGAGACTTTCCCAATTGCGGTGGTGCGATCGATGGGAAGCACGTCCAGATTGTCCCACCACCCAACTCGAGGTCATACTACTTCAATCATAAGGGGTTCGGTAGTATTGTGATGATATATCTGGACGTAGGGAAGAATGGCCTATGTCTGATGGAGGAATGATTGCCCAGAGGGAAATTTACTGGCGTCTCCAAAATGGCACCTTGGGGTTGCCACCTTCAGAGGATAACGTTGCAGGCCTCAAGTTTGGATAAGGCCTTTGCTCTGAGGGAACATCTGATGAGGCCGTTCCCCATAAGGACTGTGACCCCGGAGCAGAGAAAATGGTCTAGAATGCCTTTGGCATAATGGGCAGCTGGTTCTGACTTTTCCTTACGGCCATCAACATGGCCGAATACAAACTAAATCACATTATTTTGAGCTGCTGCATTCTTCACAATATCGGAAGAATGCAGCCAACTATCTGGCCTCAGTTGCAACTGAGGCCGACTTTTCACCAGATCAAATAACAATGACGGCACTTGAAAGTGGCCGTCCTGGCTTTCCCCCCCATAGCGCCTGCGAAGTACGGCAAAACTATGTAGAGTACATGGGGTAGGTAGGTGGGCAATTGATTTACAAGAATTTTTTTTTTATAAAACTAAACTCATATTTCACTTGAATTTCTGTTTGTGTTTCTTATCTGTCTCCTAGGTTCTCAAATGCCCTTTTATTTTTGGCCATTTTCTTCAATAGTGTAAAGGTAACTTATTTGATATATGTGGTGACAATCTCTTCTTCAGCTAACTATTATGTTGTGCTGTGGGTCTGCTGCAAACACACAATGTTATTGTTGGTAATGCATGTAATGCATTAATGATAAAAATAATCATCCTTTTCAACTCCATGAATTAGTTGCTTGGAGTCCCTAAAATGGCCTGAATTTGGCAAATTTTACAGCGCAGTAGGGGGTTGTTACTGAAAGCAAATCCACTTTGCACTACTTGCAGTGCACTTGTAGTGCAAAGTGGATTTGCCTTTAGTAAATAACCCCCATTGTCACTGTAACTACACCAACTTAAAAAATAAACTGGTATTGAGCATTGAAAGAAGAAGCCACACATTGTTGAGTATAAAACATTTTAGTCCAAGCACATTCACATGTGCGTTATAAACCGTTTTGGAATAAACCAACATCTTGGTGTATAACATGTATGTTTGACATAAATTTGCCTTTTTTGGGAACTTAAAAAGTTCAACTTTGCTAAAGTGAAGGCCATATGAGACATTAGTATGTCAAAACTATGTTGATTTTGCCTTCATCAGATGGGGTGATCTCACCCCTGCCTGAAAAAGACAAATTTTGAAGATGCACACAAATTGTGACTCAAAATTTGGATTTCCCTCATGATCCCATGCCTAGAATGTGTGTATTTTCCTTACATCTATTTTGCTAAAGCCACAAAACACACAGTGTGTCAACATGTGCAATCTGTCATGGGATATCAATGTACGCGTTTTGTGAGTGCAACCCCTTCCTCCAAACTAAAGTAGGTGAGAGGAAGGGGTTACACCCCTGAAACACGTCCATTGATCCCCCCATAATGGGAGCTAGCACATGTTGACACACTGGGCCTTATTTCAGAAAGGACAATCCACTTTTGCCCTACAAGTGCACTTTCAAGTGCACCTGCATTGCACTTGTAGTGCAAAGTGTTTTTTCTTTTTTTAAATAAGCCACAGACATGTTTCAAAGGTGCAACCCCTTTCTCTCACCTACTTTAGTTTGAAGGAAGGGGTTGCACCCACAAAACGCATACATTGCTATCCCATGATGGCAGGTAGCACATGTTGACACACTGTGCATCTTCAAAATTTAGCTTTGCAGTTCATTTAAAACTTTTAAAACATGTACAACAATAATGACAACTTAAAAAAATATTCTTTGTTTAGGTTTTGCCTAAAATATCAATGATGTTGCTCAGTCTTTTTTGAACATCATGGATATTTTGCTTCATCTTTTCTAAATCAGGATTGCACACCATGATCTCACTGATGAGTACTTGTGCACTTGCACTCCTGAAATGAGTTTCTTCTTCAACAACATCCACATCACCTAAAAAGGAAAAAAACACACCATGTATTATAAATATGCAGGCATCCATCTATTACCTGAAGCTGTGATCTCAGACACTGATCTGTTGTTGACACAATTTCTACCACTTCACCCAGCACTTACTTCCTGAACCTCTGCATCCACATCCTCAGGTTGCGTGGGGAGTTCCCTTTCTTCAGTAGGTGTGGGGTTACTGGTGTCCTCAGATGTCCCAATTCCTCCCCTATGTGAATGCAAAAAAGGTATACTTAGCAGACAGATATTTTAGGCTAGAAATAGTAATATGAAACATTGCTTGGAAGTGTCATCCAATTGTCTGTTTTGGCAGAGTTCTAAGCTGAAGACATGATTTTTTCCCTTACAAAATCTGGAATACTTACCTGTTTTGTGCAAGTTTCACACATGGAGAGACCCCTAGTATCCACTGGAGCACCTGTGTGGGACACCATAACAAAGCTGTTATGGTGTCCCACACTAGTGCTCCTGCATCCAAATGTGTAAACAGCTGTTGAGTGTCCTCTCCTTACACTGAATCAAGTTGTCATGTCATTATAGTTTCAAACACATCTAGACAACAATGTAATGAACGTGTTTTAATCAAAATAGGAATAAACAAATTTAGTTAACTTGTATCTGCCACATCGTATTAGTGGTTGAACGAACGATGTTTAATACGAACAATTCCTGTGCCCACGAACCTCAAGCTTGGCTTTTTAAACTGTACAACAGTAAAGAAAAGCACATGGACTAGCACGAAAGTAATAATAATAATAGGAACATACGACAAATACTTACTTGTTTGCAGCACTTTTCTGATCTTTCTATACTGATCTTGCTCCCTCAATTGCAGGTCTGACCAGCATTTCCTCAATTGCTCCTTGGATCGTCGTACTCCAAAATTCCTGTGCAGACTTCTCACAACTTTTTTTTTTTAAACTATATTTCTTTATTAAGATATTTATTTTGTTTACAAAATACATCAAAATTAAACAACACTCAGCCCCCCCCCCCCCCCCATCACCTTATCAGATAAGAATATAACAAAAAAAAAGAATCGTTCATATCTTGGGTGGCCTAAGAGGGGATTGGTATCATGAGGGCCATCCTAGCTGATGTTCCATGTATAGGGATGGCCAAACGGTTCGCCCGGCGGTCGGTTCGCGACGAATTTCGGCTGTTCGCGGTCCGCCCGATCGGCGGACTATTGCCGCTGTTCACCCGGTGGACTTACGTGTTTACTGTGTAAAAGAACTTTGACCTATGATGACACATCCATCATGTGGTTGCCAATTGAGACATTACAGCACATGGACACTTGGACATTCCCCCTAACTTATAAATAGACCCGATCCAGTGGCCATTTTACATTCTTTCGTATGTCACTATAGGGAGAGGTTGCCGTGTGGAGCAGGGAGAGACTGCAGTGACCCAAATCGCTAGCTATTAGGTCCACAAAAGTTCTTTTAAGGACTGGTATGGTATAGGTATAGTTCAGGATATAGGTTTGAGGCACTGCTATTCAAGTCATTGTTGCAGCAACCTGTCTTTTGTCAGTGCTGAGAGAGGGACAGGACTCTGTGTGCAGCAGGGACAGTCAGCTTAATCATTAGCTGTTACTATTAGGTCCACAAAAGTCCTTTTCAGGACTGGTATGGTAAAGTAGTACAGGATATAGTTTTGAGTGCTATTCAAGTTATTGTTGCAGCAGCCTGTGTTTTGTCAGTTTAAATAGGGACAGACGGGAAGCTTTGTGTGGCAGTGAGGGACAGTTAGTTTAATCAGTAGCTGTTACTATTAGGTCCACAAAGGTTCTTTTCAGGACTGGTATGGTAATAGGCTTGTACACGTATAATATTCTTTCTTCCAAATATAGAAAGAATATTATACTTGACTGCTGCCCTTCTGCTGCAGTAGTCCTTTATGAGTATAGGGACTGAGGTACAGTCTGCTAATCACAACCTACTAGTTGCACAAAGGTCCTTCTAAGGACTGGTAAGGTATAGCGTACTAGAGTATATAGGGTTGAGTGAGGTACAGTCTGCTAATCCTTAAGGACTGGTATAGGTCCACAATATATAGGGTTGAGGTGCACTACTGCTGACTGCTGCCCTATTCTGCAGCAGTCCTTTATGAGTATAGGGACTAAGGTACAGTCTGCTAATCACAACCTACTAGTTCCACAAAGGTCCTTATAAGGACTGGTAAGGTATAGTGTACTACAGTATATAGGGTTGAGTGAGGTACAGTCTGCTAATCCTTAAGGACTGGTATAGGTCCACAATATATAGGGTTGAGGTGCACTACTGCTGACTGCTGCCCAATTCTGCAGCAGTCCTTTATCAGTATAGGGACTGAGGTACAGTCTGCTAATCACAACCTACTAGTTCCACAAAGGTCCTTCTAAGGACTGGTAAGGTATAGCGTACTAGAGTATATAGGGTTGAGTGAGGTACAGTCTGCTAATCCTTAAGGACTGGTATAGGTCCACAATATATAGGGTTGAGGTGCACTACTGATGACTGCTGCCCTATTCTGCTGCAGTCCTTTATGAGTATAGGGACTGAGGTACAGTCTGCTAATCACAACCTACTAGTTCCACAAAGGTCCTTCTAAGGACTGGTAAGGTATAGCGTACTAGAGTATATAGGGTTGAGTGAGGTACAGTCTGCTAATCCTTAAGGACTGGTATAGGTCCACAATATATAGGGTTGAGGTGCACTACTGTTGACTGCTGCCCTATTCTGCAGCAGTCCTTTATAAGTATAGGGACTGAGGTACAGTCTGCTAATCACAACCTATTAGTTCCACAAAGGTCCTTCTAAGGACTGGTAAGGTATAGCGTACTAGAGTATATAGGGTTGCCTGAGGTACAGTCTGCTAATCCTTAAGGACTGGTATAGGTCCACAATATATAGGGTTGAGGTGCACTACTGCTGACTGCTGCCCTATTCTGCAGCAGTCCTTTATGAGTATAGGGACTGAGGTACAGTCTGCTAATCACAACCTACTAGTTCCACAAAGGTCCTTATAAGGACTGGTAAAGTATAGCGTACTAGAGTATATAGGGTTGAGTGAGGTACAGTCTGCTAATCCTTAAGGACTGGTATAGGTCCACAATATATAGGGTTGAGGTGCACTACTGCTGACTGCTGCCCTATTCTGCAGCAGTCCTTTATGAGTATAGGGACTGAGGTACAGTCTGCTAATCACAACCTACTAGTTCCACAAAGGTCCTTCTAAGGACTGGTAAGGTATAGCGTACTAGAGTATATAGGGTTGAGTGAGGTACAGTCTGCTAATCCTTAAGGACTGGTATAGGTCAACAATATATAGGGTTGAGGTGCACTACTGCTGACTGCTGCCCTATTCTGCAGCAGTCCTTTATGAGTATAGGGACTGAGGTACAGTCTGCTAATCACAACCTACTAGTTCCACAAAGGTTCTTCTAAGGACTGGTAAGGTATAGCGTACTAGAGTATATAGGGTTGCGTGAGGTACAGTCTGCTAATCCTTAAGGACTGGTATAGGTCCACAATATATAGGGTTGAGGTGCACTACTGCTGACTGCTGCCCTATTCTGCTGCAGTCCTTTATGAGTATAGGGACTGAGGTACAGTCTGCTAATCACAACCTACTAGTTCCACAAAGGTCCTTATAAGGACTGGTAAGGTATAGTGTACTACAGTATATAGGGTTGAGTGAGGTACAGTCTGCTAATCCTTAAGGACTGGTATAGGTCCACAATATATAGGGTTGAGGTGCACTACTGCTGACTGCTGCCCAATTCTGCAGCAGTCCTTTATCAGTATAGGGACTGAGGTACAGTCTGCTAATCACAACCTACTAGTTCCACAAAGGTCCTTATAAGGACTGGTAAGGTATAGCGTACTAGAGTATATAGGGTTGCGTGAGGTACAGTCTGCTAATCCTTAAGGACTGGTATAGGTCCACAATATATAGGGTTGAGGTGCACTACTGCTGACTGCTGCCCTATTCTGCAGCAGTCCTTTATGAGTATAGGGACTGAGGTACAGTCTGCTAATCACAACCTACTAGTTCCACAAAGGTTCTTCTAAGGACTGGTAAGGTATAGCGTACTAGAGTATATAGGGTTGCGTGAGGTACAGTCTGCTAATCCTTAAGGACTGGTATAGGTCCACAATATATAGGGTTGAGGTGCACTACTGCTGACTGCTGCCCTATTCTGCTGCAGTCCTTTATGAGTATAGGGACTGAGGTACAGTCTGCTAATCACAACCTACTAGTTCCACAAAGGTCCTTATAAGGACTGGTAAGGTATAGTGTACTACAGTATATAGGGTTGAGTGAGGTACAGTCTGCTAATCCTTAAGGACTGGTATAGGTCCACAATATATAGGGTTGAGGTGCACTACTTAAATAAGTAGCCTACTTGCCCCAACACAAGACAATTCATGAGTTTCATGGCCTAAACTTTTGGGTTCGGGTCGAATGTTATTCATTCAAAATACATTAGATGTGTCGGAATTACAACAAGACTTGATTATCAAACACTTTAGGCACATGAACGTCCCTTTATACACTTTCTATTTACATAGGCTAGAACATATTCTTTGATTTAAAATAATTTTTCTTTTTACAGCACGACCAAACAAAAAATTGTTTTTCCCTCAATTGGGGAGTAATAATAATCTAAAGGTCCCCCTGTTGGAACCAAACATACAGTCACAAGCACTACAATCACCTATAGGACAATTCTAAAATAGATTTTCCCTGTACCTCTACATATACATAAATAATAAATTGTTCTAAGAATTTAAAATAACTTTCCCGGAAAAAGACTTTCCTCTGGAATAATCTCCTCTTCTATATTCTTCTAATTTTAGCATATAAAAAACCTTTTTTAAATAATGTTACATAATCTTTATGAATCTTTATGCGTCTTTCTCCAGTATTAATTAAACAATAGGATGTTATTAATATGTACCCCAATTTTATATATGTATGAATTTTTTATATATGTATGAATTTTTATATATGTACGAATTTTTTTATATATGTATATGGATTTTTTTTATATATATGTATTTTTATTGTATTTTTATTGCTATTTTTATTTCATTTAATATATCTTTTTTCTCTTCTGTCCGAATTTACCTGGGAGTTACCTATCCCCAAGACAGAAGCAATTATATATATATTCCTCCCTGAATAATTTTTCGGTTTAAAACAAAAATAACATAATGGGAAAATACTAAGGGATGTCATTTAAACTGGGTATGGTTTTCAAAGGTATATAGGTAGGCTGCAGTGCTCCAAGGCTAATTTAATCTGTCTTCCCTAAGGGCGTTATAGACGAAGGGGAAGTTTCTGTATTTATCCCTAGCAGAGTAGGGGCATCCCACACCCAAAATGGCGCTGTCAGTTCAGCGCAGGCGTAGTGGAGCACTGCACCCTATTTAAGTAGTAAGGTGCACCAACATGGCCGCTCCAGAGGACGTCGTAGTGACGAAACGCGTAGGGCGTGGCCACGTTGTGTGCACTCGTTTGAGACGAACGGCTGAGTTTTTCCATACGCATATGCTTTTAATGTCAAATGTGAGTAGTTTTACATACTAATAAATGAACGATCTGGTTAAGAATGTATTACACTATGGATATGTCTTTCCTCATACATAATTAACGTTGGATACCATACGGACGGAATAACGAAGCTTCACCCAGCGCACCAGCAGCAGCCAGAGAGCGGCACAGTGGCTTACATTGTGAAGGTCCATCCAGCCCCATAAGGGGCATTAACTCTGGTGAGAGCATTCACATACTATAGCACTGAGTGGCGCACCGGGGATGAAGTTCTCTAATTGAAAACCCGCACTATTTGCACGAGTGAATCAAATATTCCCTATTGACTTTATGCATCAATTACAACAATAATCTGAAGAGGCAGTATCATTAAGCCAAACATTAATTTTGGACTTACATTGGACATAGATGCGTCCTCATGCGATTATTGGTTGAATATATTTCTGATCCCTGGTTGTTCTGATCCTGAGTTGTTTATTGCACATATTTTGCGTCTTTAAGCGATTATTGGTTGAATATATTTCTGATCCCTGGTTGTTCTGATCCTTAGTTGTTTTTTGCACATATTTTGCACATGTTTGCACAGTCTGTTCTGAACTAGCACATTGTTGAATGCAAACAACATTTTCACCATTTTTGCATACCTAAATGAATGTTTACATGTTTTTAGTATCCACCCATAGTAGGTTAATACGTATAAGATAACTTAATATCCACTTTGATTACAATTAAGATGGAACACGAATGTTGATTCCACATTGACCACACACACATTTTTTAATTAGGATAAAATTATTGTAGGAAATCTTTGCACGTTACTGCCAAAAGTTTTTTCTTTTTATATAAAAAATTAAACACCAGATTTCGATAGGTTAACCTATCACATCACCGATAGGGTTTAGCGCCATAACCTTTTTATTCTGCACTACTGCTGACTGCTGCCCAATTCGGCAGCAGTCCTTTATCAGTATAGGGACTGAGGTACAGTCTGCTAATCACAACCTACTAGTTCCACAAAGGTTCTTCTAAGGACTGGTAAGGTATAGCATACTAGAGTATATAGGGTTGAGTGAGGTACAGTCTGCTAATCGCAATCTACTGGTTCCACAAAGGTCCTTCTAAGGACTGGTAAGGTATAGCGTACTACAGTATATAGGGTTGAGTGAGGTACAGTCTGCTAATCACAACCTACTAGTTCCACAAAGGTCCTTAAGGACTGGTATAGGTGTACTAATTGGTGTGCAGTATATAGTTGTGTAATACACGTATAAAATACTTGCACATATAGAAAGCATAGTATAGTGCGTTTCCACTGTCCAGCATTGTGACTGCTGAGCGGTTCTGCAGCGATACTACAAAGAGTGACAAACGCACTCCAAAAAAAAAGTATTGTAACTGGTGTGATAGACCAGTGGCCCCCAAAAACAATAGATTGAAGCGGGGTGTTATATACCTTCTTCCACATACATACTGCACTTCTGTAGAGAGTTTTGTCACAGGGTCATTTAAGAAATGACAGGCAGAGGAAGAGGCAGGCCCTTCCGCAGGGGTGGTAGGGGTAGGGCAGGAGCAACAGGCTTAAGCCAAAGTGGGAAATTGCAGAATGTGCGTGCGATTACGTCAAAGGAAGCACCAGAATTGGTTGAGTGGCTCACTCAGCCTAACTCTTCTGCACCCTCTGCTGTGCATATTATGAGGGGCTCCCACCATCCCTGTGCTATGCTCATTATGAGGGGCTCCCACCATCCCTGTGCTATGCTGACTTCCTCCTGGGGCTGCTTACGGTGCAGGTGTCAGTGCTGTATATCACGGTGCTGGTGCTGGTGATCATCTCCTGCACCCTCTTCTTTGCCTACCCTGACCTTCCCTCGCCTCCATTGTCTCAAGAGTCCTGAATTGTCGGAATTTCACATATAAAAAAAGAATGCTTGTAGTTGTCGATCCCAGATTCACCTCATACATGTGTTATGTCACGGTGCTGGTTTCAGATCACTCTATCACGGTGCAGGTGTCAGTGCTCTATATCACGGTGCTGGTGATCATCTCCTGCACCCTCTTCTTTGCCTGCCCTGACCTTCCCTCGCCTCCATTGTCTCAAGAGTCCTGAATTGTCAGAATTTCACATGTAAAAAAAGAATGCTTGTAGTTGTCGATCCCAGATTCACCTCATACATGTGTTATGTCATTGGTCATGTGGTGGGACTATGTGTGCACAGCTAGTAATTATTTTGTGGCTGCAAATATGACCTGTAGGTTTGTAAAGTTCACCATCCCTGTGCTGTGCTGACTTCCTCCTGGGGCTGCTTACGGTGCAGGTGTCAGTGCTGTATATTACGGTGCTGGTGTCAGTGCTGTATATCACGGTGCTGGTGTCAGTGCTTTATGTCACACTGCTGATGTCAGTGCTCTCTATAACGGTGCTGGTGTCAGATCACTCTATCACGGTGCAGGTGTCATTGCTGTATGTCACGCTGCTGATGTCAGTGCTCTCTATCACGGTGCTGGTGTCAGATCACTCTATCACGGTGCAGGTGTCATTGCTGTATGTCACTCTGCTGATGTCAGTGCTCTCTATCACGGTGCTGGTGTCAGATCACTCTATCACGGTGCAGGTGTCATTGCTGTATGTCACGCTGCTAATGTCAGTGCTCTCTAGAGGTCGACCGATATGGGTTTTTCTCTGGCCGATGCCGATATTTAGAAATCGTGACGGCCGATGGCCGATATATGATGCCGATTTTTTTGGGCCGATATGTTAGGCCGATTTTTTATTTATTTTTTCCTTTTTTTTTTTTCCCCCCCTTCATCTCATAAAATCTAAGTTGGACACCTTTCACACTGAGGCGTTTTTCAGGCGATTTTGGGCTAAAAATAGCGCATGTAAATTCCCTTCAAAACTGCTCCCCTGTAGTCTGTGTGAAAGCCAGAGTGCTTTCACAATGAGGAGATGCGCTGGCAGGACGTAAAAAAAAAAATCCTGCAAGCAGCATCTTTGGCGCACTGCGAAACCGCTCCTCCACCACTCCTGCCCATTGAAATGAATGGTCACCACTGCTGAAGCACATGCAATGCGATCTTGCAGCAGTGCTTCACTGCCCCGCTAGCAGCCGAATAGCGGGGCTAAAATGACGGTAAATCGCTGCTAAAACTTGCAATCAGTTTCCTTGCCTGAAATAGGCATCTCAGAACTGCCATCTGGCTGCTTCCCAGGTTTCCAACTCCTTCAACTAATCCCAGGAGACAATACTTTGCCTCCATCCTGGTGGAGGTTCCAAACACCCAATCAATGGTTTCTGTCACCTCCGTCCAGTAGCGGATCAACTTCGGGCATCTCTAAAACATGTGAATCATGTCTCCCTCCATGTCCCCGCACCGGGGGCAGCTTGTGTCCGGCCGTCGGCCAAATTGAAAAAGTTTACGACGAGTATAATAAGTTCTATATAATAAGAACAGATGTGACATCCTCTGAGAGGGAGAGTGATTCCAACGGAGCCAGTTCAAGAATTCTATTCCATTGTATTTCGGAGATATCTCCCACATCTTTTTACCACTTCCTCTCGTACATAGGGATCTCTATCCCTCCCATTCTCCCCTTGTTTATATGTGGGTATATTTTCGAAATTAAACCTTTCCCTGTTTCTGCATTAATTATTTTTTGAAGAACTGGGATTACTCTCCATTCTAAGGTCCTCCCTCTAAACTGCTCCTCCAGTGTGTGCCTGACCTGCAAATACTTATAGAAGGATTTATTTGGTAAAGCAAAATAGTCTCTCAGTTCCTGAAAGGTTTTCAGGGCACCATCTTGGTATAGCTGAGCGATACATTTTATTCCACATCTCTCCCATTCTCTTACTGTCCCCATATTCTGCAGTTCGCCCAATTTGCTATTCTTCCATAAGGGGGTATGCTCATTAAATCCTCTGTATTTTAATATGGCCTTCGCTGTGTCCCACACTCTCGTCATTAAACTCAAAGTAGGTAGTCCTAATGGAAAGGATCCTGCCTCCACTATTGAGTCATGTGGTGTGTTTTGTAGGAGCATTTTTCTCCCTGCCTCTCCCCCTTCTAAATTACACCCCCCATATACTGGAGTTGTGACGCGAGGAAGTAGCTAAAGGGGTGTGGGAGCGCTACTCCTCCTTCCTGTTTTTGTAACTGCAAAGTACTCAATCGAATTCTTGCCGACCCACCCTTCCAAATCAGTTCCCTGAACACCATGTCTATCTTTTGAAACCACATTTTATATAACCAAATTGGGGAGTTATGCAATACATAGAGAAGCTGCGGCATCCAAATCATTTTGATTAAATTACAGCGACCTGCCACAGATAATGGCAGGCGTTTCCACATTTTTGTCTTCCGCCTAAATTAATTCAGTAACAGGATTATATTATCTGCTGCGTACTGTTGTGGGTCTCTGGATACGTTTATTCCTAGGGATTTAAATTGACTTACTACTTGGATCTGGGTCACCTCCTCAGGCAAGGGGCTTCCCAGAGGATCTACTGGCAGAAGGCTAGATTTTTCCCAATTTATCTTAAGTCTGGAAATTTGGCCAAATTTGTTAATAATGTCCATAGCTTTCTGAAGGGAATCCTGTGTATCGCCAAGGAATAACAGAAGGTCTCCCCTTCTAAGACCCTTCACCTGAGCAGAAGACCGCAGGGCAATGGCCAGAGGTTCAATTGCAATGGTAAAGAGGAGGGGTGACAAAGGACACCCTTGTCTTGTCCCCCTCTGCAGTCTAAATTTGTCGGACTTTTCATTATTCACCTTTACTCTGGCTTCTGGTGCCCTATAAAGCATTTTTACCCATTTCATGAAACCCGGTCCTAATTGGGCCGTCTTCATAACTACCCAGAGATACTGCCACTCAAGACTATCAAAGGCCTTGGCGGCATTTAAAGACAAAATAGCCCTCTCTCCACTCTCATCCTTAGGGACATGAAGATTCAAGTATACCCTCCTTATATTTGTGCTAGTAATTCTTCCGGGTATAAAACCTGATTTATCAGGGTGGATGAGTTTCAGTATAACCTTATTCATCCTAGCCGCCAAGACCTTTGCCAGTATTTTTATGTCAGTGTTTAATAAAGCGATAGGCCTATATGAGGCAGTATCAAGTAGGTCTTTACCCTCCTTGTGTATGGTGATTATGGTGGATTCCATTATCGATGAGGGGAGCTCTCTCCTTATCAATGACCAATTCAATACCCTCAACAGCTCGGGAAGCAATACCTTCCCATACTGCCGATATATCTCGGTCGGGAGTCTGTCTGGGCTCGGGGATTTCTGTTGCGCCATCTCAATAGTGACCCTTTGTATTTCCTCTATCGTTATAGATCTATCTAACTCAGTTCTATCTGTCTCATCAAGACAGGAGAAATTCAGATCCCTGAGAAAGCTGTCCATTTCATCCCCCATTTCCTCCTGTTGTGATCTATACAAGTCCTCATAATATTCTTTAAACTCGCCCACTATTTCTGGAGTATATGAGGATACCCTTCCATCTCCTATAGTTATCGTGGGTATAACAGATGGGGGGGAGTTCACCCTGACTAATTGTGCCAGCATACGTCCCGCACTTTCCCCCTCTCCAAAGGCAAATTGTTTCTGGAAGAGATTTTTATTCTCTATTTTTCTAAAGGTCATTAATCGATAATTTTGTTGTTCCTCTATCCATTTCCTAAGTCTATCCGGTGTTGGGTCATTGATATACTGTTCCTCTGCTCTAGTTACCCTCTCACCTATTAATCTCTCCCAGTCCTTAGTCTGTTTTTCAATTTTTGAGATTTGTTGGATCATTATGCCTCTTAGGAAAGCCTTCAGAGTGTCCCATACTATTCCTTCTGAGGCAGTACCTCCCCCATTGATGCCAATATCTCGTTCGGATCCTCCATCAGTTCGATCCAAAATGGGTTTATCCTCCACTCCCCAGGATGGTTACGCTCGCCCAGCTCTAGTGATATTGAGTCTTGGTTAAATTAACAAGTTTGTATATGGTTAACAAAATTGTCCATATACTGTAAAAGAGATTTAAGCTTGAAAGTCTTGTTTGTTTTGAGAAGAATCACAAGAGTTAAAGTCAATACCTAGCTTGCTTACATAAGTCCGTAGAGCCACGGAATAATTACTAATTACTAAGTGTTACCAAGCCTAAATTTACCAAGTCATCATTGAAGTATTGAAATATGGTATTTTGTAATAAGAGCTTCTGGTAAGATTTTGTATTCCAATATATATTTGATATTTAAAGTTATATAATTTTTGTATTATCACCAAATATATCTGATATTATTTTACACTGAATTTTTTGTTAATAAATGTATATATGTTTGGCACATCGTTATAATCTCTTGTTTTCAAAATATCACGGATTAATGAATTAATTTGTTTGTTTTGTGGAGAAATTAAAAAATCTCCTAAAACACCGATTTTTGCATAATTTCATAAATATAACACTGTTTTAATATTCCATTATAAACATTCTGAAAATATATTCTCCCTATTTGGACTCAAACCTACCTCTAAATTGGAGATCAACCAAATATCCATGTTTATCTCTCCTGAAACCTTTACTTACAGAACTATCGCCAGTGGAAAACATCCTGGCAGCCAGGCAGCCTCCACAAAAATGTATTTCTTTATTTTATAAAGCACTGTTGTCACTGGAATCCAACTCTTGTCGTAAATTCTTAACGAGCTGGGAAACGGACCTACAGCCACCTCTAACAGATGACAATCACTCCAAAATTCTCCAAATGGCTCACACATCCTCTATCTCCTTTAAAATTGCAGAGACTAATTACAAGATTCTGACTAGATGGCATTACACACCAGCGTCTCTATATTAAACTTTCCCAGACTATGCTGGAGAGGATGTGGGGCTACAGCCACACATGCCCACATCTGATGGCTATGCCCGCACATTTGCCCCTATTGGTCATCTATATTACACTGGAATAATGTAATACAATTCTATCCCATTCCCAATTATTCTTGGGCTGTGTTATTCCATTGTACAAGCGAACCAGTAGGTCGATATAAGAAATCCATTACCCCCACCTACTGAATGCTGCAAAAACACTTATATCTAAGTATTGGAAACAATCCACCACCCCCACAGTACAGCAATGGTTGCAAGTGCTAGATAATTTTTTTGCATGGAAGACTTCACATATGAACTCAGCGACCAAATTTCCACCTCCAATAAAATATGGGCCTGCTAGTTCGCCTTTACGTTCTCAACTACTTTTGCAGATATTATGTCTAACTCTGATTGAAAATATACAACACAACATAGATGTTCAATGGTAAAGCTAATACTACATACATGTGAGGCAACCTCCACAATCCCTAAGTCTACCCCACATTTTCCGATGGGAAATGTTGGATGTGAGCTTGTTGGCTGAAAGTCCAACCATGTGTATGCTCCATCGAACATTTGTTGACAGACTTTCCGGCAAAAAATGTTGGCTAGCAGGTTCTCAAATTTTCTGGAAAAAAATAGAAAAAAACTGCGCTAAGATATATAAATGCAACTATACAGATTAACCTAACCAACATAAACAATCTATGTAAAATATAGGAAGCAGCAATTCTTCTGAATATCATCAATACAGTGAATAAATTAGAAAGAAAACTAGAATCATGCTAAACCTGTGAAATAAGTGTGTGTGAACCACTAAACAAACCAATTAAGAAGTGATCCAAAATTGGCGTAAATAAAAAGATCTATAAATGTTTTATAGTAGCGCTAACAAGCTCATATGCACAAACACACACAGAATAATATTTTGAAACACCAAATAATAAATGATCAAAATTCAACTAAAACGAGTGACTAAATATATATAGCATATAAAAAAAATGCAAAATACATAATGTCCACACACATATGTGACATCCACCCGTGCAAATTCAATAAATAAAGTCCATCCACAAGTAAAATGGATCGTCAATGCTGGTATAGAGAAGAATGTGCTAAATCCACCACCGCTGTGTAGAGAATTACTTCTTACCCGAAGCCCATGATCCCCCGTTACAGGGGATCTGGGAAAGCCTGTAGTAATGGTAAACACTCCATGGCATATCGGGTAGGACTAATGCACTTCAAATCGCTTGTGACAATGATGCAATCTCCAATATAAGCCAAGCAGGGCCATTACTACTCAAACCGCCTCACTGAATTCCAACCCATAAGCAGATGTGCGTGGCATGTAAAATATAAATGCTCCAATAGTGTAAAACCTTAAAATTTGAAGTGAAGCAAAAATCTCCTTACTAAAAGCAGTTTTAATCCTTCCCTACTATACTCAAAATTAAAAAATAGTTTTGGCCTTAAGATTTACTTTAAGTACCTCCTTACCATAACCTTCTGAGTTATGCTTTTTCTGAAAAAATTCAATTACCAACCCTTATGAGATGCAGAAGAGCAACCATTGCCTGTGTTTGGCAGTGGTCCATCCACTGGCAGGTGAGGGAGGGACACTGTAGGTGTACTAAATAGGCATCCACAGCAAAATGTCTGTAAATAACATACAGGCATCTGTTTTACCCAACACAGTCCTTTCTAGTTTCTCACATGTATACTGAACCATACCTATCAGAGCACTACATCTACCCCACTGTTCATCAGGCATTTACCAGGTGATATTTTATAAGGTCTCTGAGACTTAGCCTAAGGTGTTCTTTCAGATTTTTCAGAGTGGCACCGAAGGCAGCTTTCTACCGCTGCTAAGTAGTTATTCTATTTCCTAAAGCCAATGCAGTCTGCAGGCCAGAGATTCCTGCAAACACTTCTTTCACCATATGCAGTATTCACCTAGATATGGACAAGCATTTGTTATGTAATCTTCATTAACTTTAGCTTGCAGTGAACTATGAAATACAATTTCACATACTGAAAAAGCTACTATCTATATGCCCAAATCCCCAGAATAAAAGAAGGGGCGTACAGTTAAAAGGGCACAGACATTACAGAAGAAAGTGTTGCATGAGCAATAGTATATTTCCCCTGAGCTATAACTTCCTGGCAGTCAATAATTCTTCATTAAGTAGTCATCAGTAAGTGAAGCAATAAATAAATAACTTCAATTAAATGCTGACTGCCAAGAACCATATGTTCTTGGAATAAGTATAAAATCAGCATTTGCATGAATTATGTTGGCATATATAAAGAAAAGCCACACATTAAACCTTAGAGACTAGACATCAAGTGTGATACTCATCAAGCATTTTTAACCACTTGGGATCCGCGCTATTGCCGAATGACGGCATTAGCGCGGACCTAGATTGCCGGGACTACGTCTATTGACGTCGTCCCGGTTACGAGCGGCCTGCGCGCCCCCTGAGGGGCGCGCGCGGCGCGCTCTGTGATCGGCGAGTACGTGAGACTCACCTGATCACCGATCCGACCCCTTATCACGTGATCAGCTGTCAGCCAATGACAGCTGATCATGTGATAAAACGGAGCCGGTAATCGGCTAGTATTCCTCCTCGCGCTGACAGCGCGAGGAGAAAAAAAAAAAGCCGATCGCCGGCGGCCGTGTTCGGGACATCAGTCCCGATCACGGCCAACAATTCAAGCGGACACCTGCCCCCTGCCAGTGCCCACCTGCCACCCGCAGTGCCATCCTGAAATAAAGTAAGTGCCCCCCTGTCAGTGCCACCCAGCAGTGCCCATAGTGCCCACAGTGCCACCCAGCAGTGCCCACAGTGCCACCCAGCAGTGCCCACAGTGCCACCCACAGTGCCACCCAGCAGTGCCACCCACAGTGCCACCCAAAATCTGCCTCAAAGGTGCTGCACCCCAGTGCCGCCCATCAGTGCCCAGCAGTGCCGCCCATCAGTGCCCAGCAGTGCCGCCCATCAGTGCCCAGCAGTGCCACCTATCAGAGCCACCTATCAGTGCCACCTATCAGTGCCCATCAGTCCCATCTATCTGTGGTACCTATCAGTGCCCATCCGTGCCACCCATCCGTGCCACTTATCCGTGCCACCCATCCGTGCCATCTTATCTGTGCCCATCTTTGCCCATCAGTGCCGCCTTATCTGTGCCTATTAGTGCCGCCTTAACTATGCCTATCAGTGCCCACCAGTGCAGCCTATCAGTGCCCACCAATGCAGCCCATCAGTGCCCACCAATGCAGCCCATCAGTGCCCACCAATGCAGCCTATCAGTGCCGCCTAATCAGCGCACTTCAATGAAGGAGAAAAATGACCCGTTTGCAAAATTTTATAACAAACTATTAAAACATGATTTTTTTTAAATTTTTTTTTGCATCTTTTTTTGTTTGTTTAGCAAAAAATAAAACTCCGAGCTGTAACTAAATACCACCAAAAGAAAGCTCTATTTGTGGGAAAAAAATGATAAAAATTTCATTTGGGTACAGTGTTGTATGACCGCGCAATTGTCACTCAAAGTGCATCAGCGCTGAAAGCTGAAAATTGGTCTGGGACTGAGGGGGGTTTAAGTGCCCAGTAAGCAAGTGGTTAAAGCAAAACTCTTGGCAATTTTTTTTAATCTGCAGTGTAAATATAAGGTTGTTTGCTAGACGTGTGCACCACTATTTCCACATTTATTGAAGCCGAGTGAATAGCAAGAGCAACTATGAATTCTGTGGCTCTCATACACGGAAGCTGCACAGTTGTTTGTCTATTCATCCCTCCCCTTGCCCATTTACAGAACTAGTATTCTATGAATGGTCCATGGGGTAGAAGGGGAGCAGACAAATGACAGTGCAGATTTAGTGTATGAGGTGCAACCCTCCTGTAGGAGCAACAGCTATACTATCTGAATTAAATGTGGTAATATTACAACATTGACTAACATACTTAAAGTGGCAAATACCTCCCAAGATTGCCTGGAGTTCTACTTTAAACTAGAATTCCAGCTTTACTATTACTATAAATAGTTAGTTTGAGCCAAGGTGGCCCAAACAAAGTAACTATATTACACAATGATAAAAGTACAAGGCTTCTCCCGAATGGCAAAGATGCATGCAGGCCAGCTCTATCCACTTCACCTCCAGAGAATTTACCCACCCCCCGATCCTGACCAGGCCATTTTTTGCGATATGGCACTGTGTTACTTTAACCACTTGCCGACCGGCGAGCGCTGATGTACGTTGGCAGAATGCCATGAAAGGCAAATGGGCGTACAGGTACGTCCCTTTAAATTTGCCGCATGCACGGCGGTCGGGGGCCTCCGGGAGTCCGATTGCGGATCCCACGATCATCTCACAGGGAGGAAGAACGGGGAGATGCTGATGTAAACAAGCATCTCCCCGTTCTGCCTAGTGACAGTGTCACTAATCTTTGCTCCTTGTCATCGGAGCAGAGATCAGTGACATGTCACATGTAGCCACGCCCCCCCCCAAAGTTAGAAACACACCCCAACCCCTACACTGCCCCCTAGTGGTTAACCCCTTCACTGCCAGTGTCATTTACACAGGAATCAGTGCATTTGTATAGCAGTGATTGCTGTATAAATGACAATGGTCCCAAAAATGTGTCAAAAATGTCCGATGTGTCCGCCATAATGTCGCAGTCATGATAAAAATCGCTGATCGCCGCCATTACTAGTAAATAAAAAAAATTATTAATAAAAATGCCATAAAACTATCCCCTATTTTGTAAACGCTATAACTTTTGCGCAAACCAATCAATAATCGCTTATTGTGATTTTTTTTTACCAAAAATATGTAGAAGAATACGTATTGGCCTAAACTGAGGAAAAAAAATGTTTTTTATATATTTTTGGGGGATATTTATTATAGCAAAATGTAAAAAATAATGTGTTTTTTTCAAAATTGTCGCTCTCTTTTTGTTTATAGCGCAAAAAATAAAAACTGCAGAGGTGATCAAATACCACCAAAAGAAAGCTCTATTTGTGGGAAAAAAAGGGACGTCAATTTTGTTTGGGTGCCACGTCACACAACCGTGCAATTGTCAGTTAAAGCAACGCAGTGTCAAATCGCAAAAAGTGCTCTGGTCTTTGGCCTGCAAAATGGTCTGTGGCTTAAGTGGTTAACTGACAATAGCATAGTCATTTCGACACTGTACCCAAATACAATTTATGTCCTTTTTTTCACACAATCAGCACTTTCTTTTGGAGGTATTTGCTCACATCTGCGGTTTTTTTTTTGTTGTTTTTTTGTTTTTTTCGCTGTAGACAGAAAAAGACCACCAATTTGGGAAAAAAAAACAATAATTTTTAACTTTCTGCTCTAAAACATATCCAATAAAATAAAATTTTAAAATGTATAATTTCTTCATCATTTAAGGCCAATATGTATTCTGCTACATGTTTTTGGTAAAAAAGAATCCCAATAAGCGTATATTGATTGGTTTGCACAAAAGTTATAGCCTCTACAAACTATATTTAGAGCATTTTAATTTTATTTCTTTTTTTTTACTGGTAATGGCGGTGATCAGTGACTTATAGCAGGACTTCAATATTGTGGTGGAAAAATCAGACACCTAATTGACACTTTTTTGCTGACCAGTTACACTAATACAGTGACCAGTGCTAAAAATATGCACTGTCACTATACTTATGACACTGACTGGGAAGGGGTTAACATCAGGGGTGATCAAAGGTTTAACTGTCTGACTAACTAATGTTTTAGTTTAGTGGGGGAGGTGCATTTACTACTGGAAGGCATGGATCAGTGTTCCTGCTTTACAGAAACACAGGATCCATGGCTCGTATACTGACAGAATGGCAATCTGCTTTGTTTACATAGGCAAACTGGGATTCTGTTAGTGTACTAAACAATCAGCGGGTGCTGACGGACATCGGGTCCACGAGTGAGCAACTGCGCTCGATACCTGGAAGTGCATGTGATCCTACACAGCATGGCCACCCTGTAGCAGTAAATCTGTTATGGGGTGGTTGGGAATGTCTATTTAGTTCCAAGCAGCAGCCTGGAAGCCTTCCATACTGCTGCCAAAACACAGCATCGCTTAGTGTCAGTTCACACTAGGGCAACTTGTCAGGTGACTTGGTCGCCTGACAAGTCACATTCCATTCAGTGCACCATTTTAATCAGAGCTACTCAAGTCACTCCATCTTAGAAAAAGGTTCCTGCACTACTTGGGGCAACTTCGGAGCAGCTTGCATTGACTTCTACTAAAGAAGTAATTTGCAAGTCGCACTGATGTCTCACTGTGCGGGGCGACTTCAGAGTGAGGCGGCTTTGAAGCTGTCCTAGTGTGAACCGAGCCCAACTGTATGTAGCTAATACTACAACAGTATGTTACTTACAGAGGCTGCATTATTATGTAATGAAAATAGTTAGTTTTGCCCAACTTAGCCCAAACAAACTATGTATAATTATAGTAAGCTGGAATTCTAATTTAACAGCTTTAGACACCTTCCAAAAAAAAAAAAAAAGGTCAATCTGGTCATTATAAAATATAGTGGCGTGCATTGGTTGTGTAATACCTAGGACAGTTTATCAAGATCTGCAGCTTAAATTCCAACCTTTTATTTTCTAATGTAGAAAAAAGTAAAAAGATAAAATGTAACCCCTTCACGTTAAAAGTATGCATATAAGTGTCCCCACTGGACTGGGCTTTTTTCCATGGGGGCGCATGTAGGCGTAGCTGTCTAACAATCAGTACCTGGCACTCCCGGTTCTGGGTCACCTGATCGCCATGATAGCTTCTTATTGGCTAGTGGTCAGTCACTGTAAAGCTCGCCCCTGTGTATTTCTGTCTCTGTGAATGGAGAGAAGAGAGATATACATTGTATCTCCCTCTCTCCTTGCAGAGAGAGGAAAAAAAAAGTGTGTAAAAATAAATAAATTAAAATAATAAAAAATCAATTACAAAAAATAACTAGATCAAAGTTTGATCTAGGTCAGTGCCAAGATTAGTGTCAAGTAAGGGTCAAAGGTCATGGTCAGTATTTTGGGTAGAGTTTTTTTTAAAAAAAAGGCTTTTTTTAAATTAGTATCAGTGTCAGTTAGCGTCAGTGTGTTTTAGGTAGGAGAATATAAAAAGCAAAATGCACACTATTGTTTTTGGACTGTACTACGGGTACAAACATCAAACTATCATACAAATACGTGATATCGCTGTGATCGACCAGGGCAGGGGAATTTTCTTTTGGCTTGTTCTTTGGTGGTGGGTTATGGTAGTAACAAGAAATATACAGCTAAATGAACATTTTTTTTTCACTATTTTGGGCCACTTTTCCTAAGATAAGAAAAAAAAAAAAACAGGAGATATTATTATTATTTACCTCCAAATGAAAGCCCAATTTGACCTGAAAAAAACAAGTTTTAATCCACTTGGATGCAAGAAGTAGTTGTGATGATATGTACGATTTTACTAACACTGGTCAAAATTGCTACATTTTACTTAGGCAATAACATTTGTTTTACGTTCTGACGTAAAGGAGTTAAAGGAGACCTAAAAGCTTTATTCAAGTTTCTGTTCACTTTTTACCCCTTCTGGTTTTACCCTGTCCCCTTATGTTCATTTTCATATTTTTTTTAATTAATGTGATGATACAAGTACATCATTCATTATACCGATAAACCCGCACCACAGCAGCTATTGCATTTTATGTCCTCTTATTTAGTAGTAAATTGAAATATACCTAATGTATGCTCATTATTTATATTTTGTTTATTCATTTCTCTAGGTAGAAAGACCCTTATGGTCTCTATCCCTGTGTAGACACTTCTCAATAGTAAGTAAAACCCTTTATTGGACTGAGTACTTATATTCCCATTACAATTATTTTTGTTACCTTTATTTATTTTCATGCCGGTAATGTAACGGTTGTGTTATGAATTATTACTTTTATGAACTGTGTTGTATGCAATTTTGTGGCATTTCTCTTGCATTGTTTTTATCCAAATGTGCCAGATAATCCACCAGTGTACGGTTCTAAATATAACCATGAGTATGCTATCATAATAGTATGCAATTGTCCAGTACTCCAGCGTTTTTAGATTGTCATTAAGAA
Organism: Lithobates pipiens; assembly: GCF_037356315.1. Classification (NCBI taxonomy): domain Eukaryota; kingdom Metazoa; phylum Chordata; class Amphibia; order Anura; family Ranidae; genus Lithobates; species Lithobates pipiens. The sequence goes on from NW_027507764.1 coordinate 386,659,771, forward strand.
ACTGGGTTCTGCCGGGCCATTGTTATGGTGCTGTCTTGACCCTCCCACCAGCTCTGGTGTTCTGTCAAAATAGGCAAATCATTGAGCTTTCCAAATAAATCACTTCCTCTTACTGTAAACCATCAGTAATTGGAGATTTCGATGACTTTCTGTTTTGACACAACTCCGGTATTCGTATACACTCCGGTAAACGAAGATTTTGCTGTTTTGACACAACAGTGGCTAATGAGGAAAAAGTTGACGCCACCTCAGAGGCGATCATTTTGTTTGTTAATATATCATGTATATATGCTTGCCGGTGTTGTGTCAAATGAGCAAGTTGTCAAAATTTCCAATTACTACTATTTACAGTAAAAGGAAGTGATGTAATTGGAGATCTCGAGGAATTGGCTATTTTCATAGAATACAGGCTCCGAATACAGGCCCTCTTCCAAAATGGTGACTGCCTGAAGGAGCAAGCATGCTCCTAGAGCACGCGCTCCACCTCTGATCTGGATGTGACGTCAGTGTTCGACTGAGCTGCTCGAGTATCCAGGAAGCTCCAGGAAGGTCCGGGAACCACTGGTGCGGCCAGGACCAGTGGCCGCTCAGCCCTCCACCAACCCCAAGTCTCTCCCTACAGAGATAATGAGCTACACAGGACTGGCGATTTTCACCACATACTGATCTCATCTAATTTAACCTGTGAGTTACTACTTGTTGTTATTAAATATATTATTTATACTGCACTCAGTCTGGCGCCCCTCTGTTCCCATTTCTACACAGATTAATCACATACGCTCTTGTACTGTCAGAAACCATTAATCAGGCTGAGACAGAAGTACAATTAAATCACACTTGTTTATTAATAAAAATAAAAAGATAAATAGAAAAAGCGTAGTCAAGCATAGCCAGAGTCCAGTAACCAGATTGGGTAGTCAGCCAGGCCAGAAGTCAGGGATCCAAGTAGAGCACAGCAAGCAGGATAAGGAGCCAGAAGGGATGTCAGCAAGCCAGTCTTAAAACAAACCGCAGGAGATGGTTTCTAGTGATGTGACCAAGGCGAAGACAGAAGTGAAGTGAGCTGGAAGGCTTTAAGTAGGCAGGTCAGACGAGCATCATCAGGAACAGCTGGTAACTATGGAGAGAGAAGAGAGCTGGGAATTAGCCGACAGCTGAGCGGCCAGCCCAGAGAAGGAAGGGCTAAGCCAGCCCTGACAGTACCCCCTCCTCAATGACCCCTCTCCCTCGGTGGACCACTGGGCCTGAGGGGAACCGTCTATGGAACTTGCGGAGGAGGACAGGGGCATGTATGTCAGAGGATGAAACCCAGGAGCGTTCCTCTGGACCGTACCCCTTCAGATGCACCACGTACTGTATGCGCCCATGGAACCTACGGGGGTCAACAATGATTGTACCTCATACTCCTCATGGTTCTCAACCTGAATAGGGTGAGGACGTGGCACCGAGGTGGTAAATCGTTTACAGACCAAAGGTTTCAATAAGGAGACATGAAACTCATTTGAGATGCACATACTAGGAGGAAGGTCTAATGCGTAAGCCACTGGGTTAATCCTGCGAAGGATATGGAAAGGCCCAATAAACCGAGGTGCAAACTTCAGTGAGGGAACACGAAGCCGGAGGTTGCGAGATGACAGCCAGACCCTGTCCCCAACCTGGTAGGAAGGCGCAGGCAGGTGTCTGTAGTCAGCATGGATTCTGTAGTTATCATTAGCATGACGCAAAGCCTCCTGGACTTGTACCCAAGTGGAACGAAGACCACGGAGTTGCTCCTCTAACACAGGAATACTCTGCGGAACAAACGAGTCAGGCAACATGGAAGGTTGGAAACCATAATTCGTCATAAATGGAGGCAGAATTCAAGGCACTGTTGTGAGCAAACTCTGCCCAAGGTAAGGTCAGACCAGTTGTTATGATGGTCAGAAATATAGCAACGTAGGAATTGCGCCAAGGACTGATTGGCTCGTTCTGCGGCCCCATTAGACTGCGGGTGATACGCAGAAGAGAAAGCAAGCTGGATTCCCAACTGTGCACAAAAGGCTCGCCAGAACCGGGAGACAAACTGACTGCCCCTGTCCGAGACAATCACCTTGGGTAGCCCATGTAAGCAAAAGATCTCCCAAGCAAAAATGGAAGCCAGTTCCTTAGAGGTGGGCAACGTCTTAAGTGGAATACAATGACACATATTTGAGAACCGGTCAACCATCATAAGGATATCAGTGTTGCCTTGTGAGTTGGGCAACTCCACAATGAAATCCATAGACAGGTGAGTCCAGGCCCTCTCTCCATTGGGTATGGGTTATAGGAGGCCCACTGGAAGGTGTCGTGGAGTCTTACTCTAAGCACACACGGGACAGGAAGCTAAAAAGGCAGTAACATCAGCCCGTAGACTAGGCCACCAGAATTGTTGGGAAATGGCCCAAATTAGTTGATTCTTCCCAGGATGGCCAGCTGCCTTGAGAGAATGGTAAGTCTGGAGCACAGCAGTACGGAGACTCTCAGGGACAAAGCAGCGGTCCCAAGGTTTATCAGGAGGAGCATGGACCTGAGCAGCAAGAATTTTGTAACCCAAAGGAGAAGTAAGACTGGTGAGAATCGTAGCCAAGATACGATCAAGAGGAATCATAGGAACCGGAACCGACTCCGACTTGGAAGTGGAGGAAAATTGTCGTGACAAGGCATCAGCCCTTACATTGTTAGTACCGGGTAAGAATGAGACAATGTGATTAAAGCTCGACAAGAAAAGAGCCCATCGCGCCCTTCTGGGAGAGAGTCGCTTAGCCTCATACAAGAATGTGAGATTCTTATGGTCAGTAAGAATAAGCACAGGCACAGTGGTACCTTCAAGGAGATGTCTCCATTCTCCATTCTTTCAAGGCTAAAATGATCACCAACAGCTCTCTGTCACCAATCTCATAATTGCACTCAGCAGGTGACAATTTCTTGGAAAAGTAGCCACACGGATGCATAGAGTTAGGAGGTTGAGACAGAAGGGCGCCAACTCCAGTCTCAGAAGCATCAACTTCTAGGATAAAAGGCAATGTAGGATCAGGATGTGCCAACACAGGAGCAGAAACAAAGGCAGCCTTGAGAGTCTCAAAGGCCTTAATGGACTCCGGAGACCAACTCCGTGGTCATATCAGTCAGGGCCTTGACCAGAGACGAGAAGTTATGATTAAACTTCCGATAGTAGTTGGCAAAGCCCAGGAAACGCTGCAGAGGACATAAACCCACGGGTCGAGGCCACTGTAGGACTGCCGAAAGTTTCTCTGGGTCCATCAAAAAACCTGCAGTGGAAATGCCCAGGAATGTAACCTGTTCACGATGGAACTCGCACTTCTCCAGTTTACAATAGAGATTGTTCTCTTAGTTTCTGAAGCACACGACAGACATCTGTGGTGGCTCTCCAGGGAAAATATGAGGATATCATCGAGATATACCACCACACACAACTGCAACAAATCTCGAAGGACATTGTTAATAAATTCCTAGAAAACTGCCGGAGCGTTACAAAGGCCAAAAGGCATTACCAGGTATTCATAATGGCCTGTTCTGGTATTAAACACAGTTTTCCACTCGTCGCCCTACTTAATGCGCAGGAGATTGTATGCCCCTCTCAAGTCAAGCTTCGTGAAAACCTTTGCTCCCTTGAGGCAGTCAAATAACTCTGTAATCAATGGAATTGGGTAGGCATTCTTAATTGTGACACGATTGAGACCCCTATAATCTATACAAGGTCTCAGTTCACTGCTCTTTTTCACAAAGAAGAAACCAGCATCAACAGGAGACGAGGATTTGCGGATTAAACCTTGAGAAAGTGCGTCAGCAACATACTCCTCCATGGCCTTATCCTCCGACAAAGGGTAAACCCGGCCACGAGGAGGTATGGCACCAGGTTGAAGGTCAATAGCGCAATCATAAGACCGGTGTGGAGGCAAACTACCGGCTTGACCTTTATCAAAGACATCGCTAAAATCACGGTACTCCTCCCGCAGGAGTGAAGAGGTGCACAGGACTTTGGATACCTTCAGGAAGCATGTCTCACTGCATTGTGGTGACCAGGAGAGAACATCCGCACAGAGCCAATCAAAAGAAGGGTTGTGCCTCTGTAACCAAGGATAACCAATAACCAGCAGAAACCTGGGTGAGGAAATAACTTGAAATTGGATTATGTCATGGTGAAGAGCCCCTACGGCCATGGACAACGGAACCAGGCAGGCTGTAAAGGTCTCCCGTCAAGAGCCTCAATGGCAAGTGGAGTGTCAGGCAGCTGCAGCAGAATCGAGTGCTGCGAAACAAATGCAGCATCAATGAACAGGCCTGCAGCCCCAGAGTCGATTAGAGCCCGTTATCTCGATGGACGACTCAGCCCAAGAAAGGGTGACCAGGGGCTTATCCTTCTGGATAACTAAGGACGAAACAACGCCACCTAAGGTCTGTCCATGACAGGACCTCAAGGTTCGGGCTTTCCCTGGACAGGTAGGACAAGACTTCAAAAAGTGACCTGTCTGGCCACAATAAAGGCACAATCTCTTCCCTCCTCCTAAAGGCTCTCTCATCCGCAGAGAGACGCGTGAAGCCCAGGTGCATGGGTTCATCTTCAGTGACCAACTCGGTACCAGGAGGCATGGGAGGTGAGGGAGGCATGGGTGGCTCGGAGGCAAATGTACAGGAGGTTTCAACAAGCACTCCTTAAGAGAAAGTCTTTCTCTGAGTCTGGAGTTAATGATGATGGCAAATGAGATCAAGATCTCCAGCTCAGTGGGTATATCTTGGGCTGCTATCTCATCCTTGATGGAATCCGAGAGACCGTGAGAAAAAGCAGCCACGGGGGCCTCATTGTTCCAAGCAACCTCTGCTGCCAGAGTACGAAATTCAATGGCGTAGTCGGCAACAGTACTCTGATGGACATGAGGCACTTGGCAGCAAAAGTGGAGCATGCGGGAACATCAAAAACCCTTTTAAAGGAGGCCACAAACTGAGGGTAACTCAAGACAACAGGTTTTTGCGTCTCCCATAGAGGGTTAGCCCAGGCTAAGGCTCTCTCAGAAAGAAAAGATATCACGAAACCTACTTTGCTTCTGTTCGCGGGAAACGCCTGGGGCAGCATCTCGAAGTATATCTCAACCTGATTGAGAAACCCTCTGCATTGAACTGGATCTCCCCCAAATCGCTGGGGAAGCAGAGCAGAACCAGACATACCTCTTATAGAGGTAATACTCGAGGAGGGTGCCTGCACAGAGACTGGCGCAGCAGCAGGGACGGCCTGCGACTCAGGTTGTACCGGAGCAGCCACCGTGGGGGATTCCAGGTGAGCCATGCGATTCAGGAGCGTTTGTAACGCTGTGGCAAACTGATCCATGCGGTGATCTTGCTCATCCAATCTGGAAAAAATATTACCAACAAGTGGATTGACTGTATCGTCTGAATTCATGGCCTTCGCCTACTGTCAGAAACCATGAATCAGGCTGAGACAGAAGTACAATTAAATCACACTTGTTTATTAATAAAAATAAAAAAGTAAATAGAAAAAGCGTAGTCAAGCATAGTCAGAGTCCAGTAACTAGATCGGGTAGTCAGTCAGGCCAGAAGTCAGAGATCCAAGTAGAGCACAGCAAGCAGGATAAGGAGCCAGAAGGGATGCCAGCAAGCCAAGATGGTTTCAAGTGATGTGACTAAGGCGAGGTGAAGTGAGCTGGAAGGCTTTAAGTAGGCAGGTCAGGCGAGCATCATCAGGAACAGCTGGTAACTGTGGAGAGAGAAGAGAGCTGGCAATTAGCCGACAGCTGATCGGCCAGCCCAGAGAAGGAAGGGCTAAGCCAGCCCTGATATGTACACTGCTACAATATGAGTTGCTCTCATACTAATTGTATTAACCTCCCTGGAGGTTTTTCAGAGTGTGGCTCGGAGTTAAATTTCAGTACCATTAGCGGTAACCCCGAGCCACACTCAGGATTGCATTGCAGGATCCTGGTGCGGTATACTTACCTTGTCCCCAGGATCATGCGATGTCCCCCCATGTGTCTGTAGGCTCTGTCCTCCGCCAGATGCCTCTCTGTGCCGGGCTCCGTTCCATGCGTGCGTCGCGATGCATGGGGGTCGAGCTTGGCGGAAAAAAAAAAAAATGAAAAATCATAATACATATAGTACTGTATGAAATTATTTCACATCCCTTTTGTCCCCAGTGCTTTGTCCAATGCCCTGCATGCAGTTTTATATGATATATCCTGTTCTTTATGCCTGTCCATAGCAACCAAAAAGTGTCCCTTTACATTAAAAGTGGTTTTAGACCAGCTAGAAAACAGCGATAGTAAATTAGAACACTTGCAGAATTGAGCGATAGTGAATCGTGGGGAAATTAATTTTATTATTAATATATTATTATTTTTTATAATTATTTATATTTTTTTATTATATTATAATTTATGATTTTGGGTTTCAAACTTCATCATACCTGGGATATCTATTAGAATGTTGTTTGGCCAGATATAAGTGTGTTATTGCTAAGAATTACAGGCCTACAATATAAAACACCAAATTTCTATGCAAAATAATTGTACCGCTTTAAGACACAAAAATCTGACGTAATCATCCCACCAGGGAGGCTACAGGTGTTATATTGCACTTTGATGGCACTGCTCTTCCTTCTCTCGTTGTGTTCCTGCAGAGTCCCTTCTAGCTCTTTTTAGAGCCAGCAGTTGTCCTGCCACAGTATCTACAGCCTTGAATAACTACTATCTTATGGTGTGAATTACACCAATTAGATAGAACTGTAATTCCAAGCCTATTCTTCTTCCATTCCATCCAGCTCCCTGTGCGCCAATAATTATTTTTAATTGTCTTACTTAAGTCCATTCGATTCCAAAAAGTCCAGGTCTATTAAATATACAGTGCATCCAGAAAGTATTCACAGCGCTTCACTTTTTAAACATTTTGTTATGTTACAGTCTTATTTCAAAATGGTTTTTGGGCAGTTTCTCCCATTCTTCTATGCAGGACCTCTCAAGCTCCATCAGGTTGGATGAGGAGTGTCAGTGCACAGCCATTTTCAGATCTCTCCAGAGATGTTCAATCGGGTTCAAGTCTGGGCTCTGGCTGGGCCACTCAAGGGCATTCACAGAGTTGTCCCATAGCCACTCCTTTGTTATCTTGGCTGTGTGCTTATGGTCATTGTCCTTTTGGAAAATGAACCTTCGCCCCAGTCTGAGGTCCAGAGCACTCTGGAGCAGGTTTTCATCCAGGATGTCTCTGTACATTGCTGCATTCATCTTTCCCTCAATCCATTGATGTTTTTTGTTGTTTTAACTTGGTATTAGTGTAGTTATATTCCCTGTGCTGTTTGTTTTCCTCACCATGTAATGATGGACTGATATGTTGTAGATGCAGTTTGTACTGTCTGTGATTTATTCCCCTATGTTCTTGGTCCACTACAACTAGCTTGCCCCTGGTTATTTACCAAAGGGACAATACTACTTCCTTTTCCAAATCACACAACATCCAACGCATGTGTTGCCATCGACTCTGTGTCACATCACAAATGTGGGAGTGCTAATGTAATAAACAAAACTGTATGTTAAGCACTCTCTGTATCTATGAATGTACTGCCTGCTTGTTGCTGTGCCAGATGTAATTACGTGGCAGTTCTCACCGAAGAGCACTAGGCATGCTTCATGCTTCTACACAAACTTGACAAAGCGCACTTGGCAAAATGTGTCATCATGAAAACAGTGGCATCCTAGTTTTGCTTGTGTTCCATGCCTTTCTAAGTGTTCTGGGTGATGGCTCCATCCTCAGCAGTGACCCCAGCTTCAGTTTGACACACACTACTGCTGGTAGGGGTCCCCACTACTACCAGGCTGGTGTCTCCAAGGTTTGTGGAATATCCAGCTCTTCCATTATCAGTGGTCCTTTACAGCTACTTACTATCAGCACCCACTCATCAGGACTATGTAAGCTTGCTTGGATCACTGAAAACTGTTTAACCATATCTTTTTACATTGCTCATCTGATTTACTGTACCTTATGCCATGGATTAACAATTTTATGAGTCATACGACTCTAGGGACCTTGGTGTGTTATTATAAAAATACTTAGTGATTTTCTACATTGCTGTGGCAGTCCTTGTACTGTATTCCTTCATCCTAAGGAATAATTACATATTGGTTTGGATTGAGCTGGACCTTGAATGCTTTGGTTTCAGTTTATTGGACTATAGTTTCTGGCTTATGTGTAGTTATAATGTACTCAACGAATAGGGAAACAGTGAGTTAAAGCGAGTAAAGTAAAGAATGTGAACAAGTTTACTCTTATTGGTTTGTCAAGAGTATCACAAGAAGGATAAGTAGCCAGCTGCAGAGGAAGTGTTGACGGTGGCAGGTCCTGGAAGTGAGAGGTAGTTTACTACTTTCTACATCTTAGTTAGTGACACAGTCTCCATGTTGGAGCCCGAGGCAGTACAAGACCCTCCTAGGGACCTAGCCTGTGTGTCATGAGATGCAAGGCCTTGCAATGTAAAATATGTTGGTCCCCTCTGTGCCTACAAGCAGAACACATTACTGGTGTTGTGTAACAAGTCAAGATAAGCTATTTGGTGGAATTAATTGAGTACTTAGTGCCACTTTCTCTAAATGATGTTAAAGTCTATGGCTTGGGACAGGTAACTGCAGACCATGTCACCAACTGAGAAAATGTGGTTTTTCTACAGGTGTGTGGGGATTGTGGGGCTTATAGTACTACTGAGGTTCACCTAGGTGGTGATCTATTTGAGCCACCTAGCAGCCATATCCACAGATTTACTCCTTAATAGGTAGTGTCTTGGTAGGATCACCAGGTATTATTTTAATAAATCCACAATATTGATCGCTGCCAACTTGGAAGCTTCTTAATGTAAAGTGCTTCGGATTCTGTATCAGCACTCATGTAGCCAATAAAAAAAATTACATTAAGAAGCTTCCGAGTTGCTATCAATATTGTGGAGATTACACTCATGCGTGTAATCTGAGGAAGGGGTTAAACCCCAAAACATGAAGTTCTATACCGCTCAAGCTCTGGCACTGCCTCATCATCCTGATTCCTTCTCCTTTCCCCCGCTCCTGTGACACATGACCCGCTGTCATTTTTCATTTTGTGTGCATTGCTAGAGTTTTTTTTTTTTTGAGGAGGGTGCATGTGATCAGCACAAGGCCAATCAGCACTGTCCAGACAGAGGGTCAGGGGTCATTCAGCCTCATAGAACAATCAGGGGAAAATGAAAACGCCTCCTACAAGCTTTAACCATGCGCTAATAGAAGTCACAAGACTGCTCTATCTGCTGATGAGAAAAGGTATTTAGCAGTTTATATTTTCTAAAATAATTGCATTTCCTTGTTCTGTGTACTGGTGGAGACCAGATATAGTGAATGCAGGGTCCTGGGTTATATTATTTATGAACAGTGAAGATTACAAGCATTTGGCATTCAAAGTGCCAGTAAACTGCTGTCTTGCACACGATTTATCTGCTTTCCAAAAAACGTAAATAAACTCAACTGCTTCTAAACTACTATAAAAGTCTGAGTGTACATATACACATAAGATAACATTCAGGAGAGTTCAGGGGCTGCTGAAAAAAACACCCAACTGCTCCTAAACGTGTGTTTACTATGCTGAGAACTCAGTGTACTCTCCTCCAATGATCAGACTTGTCAGTGTGCTGCTGCTTCTCTTCCTCCAGCTCTTATGCAGCTGAGGACACAGGGAATGTTATCACTTATAAAAAAAAGGGATAAAATGTATGTATAATATTTTTTTTATTTTTTTTTAATATCTATGCAAAAATGTTTTGCCTTTCATTTCTATTTTAAATTGAATCGGTTGTTTTACAAGGTGATCGTGCAAACAGTATATAACACAAGGTAAGAACCCTAAATAAATGTTTTTTTTTTTCACATCTGAGTTGATAATGTTTTGTTTCTGATAAGTTATCAGTTTTAAACCAATGGTTGGTTCTTTCTATTTCTCCAAGCATAATTAACATTTCAGTTTTCAAAGCTTGTTCTAAGGGTAATGAGAGATGACTTTAGCATATTGCCTGCAGTCACCTGTAATTGAAAACATACGTGAATTAACTACAACTTGAATAATAGGCTGCAGTCTAAATTAACTCTGAAATATAGATGGGAGGCATACCCAAGAAGTGAAACTGGAAGAACATTAAAATGCTATTAAGCCCAAAAGTAAACTTTTATTATATTGTAGCTTACCAAATCTTACATGTGGTGGCTGCATTAGTTTTATTTTCTGGGCTTTATTTCTCTCATTTTCAATTGGTAATCCAGCCAGTTATTCAATTTTTTTTTTTTTCAAAAGAACAAGCTCTCTTGCAGTTGTAACAGTTAGAGGGATGTGACACTTTAAGAGTTCTAAAAGTTGGGAGGCGGAAGTCGGAAAGCTCCTGATCGCAAGCATGCATTACCGATCCACATTGGCTATCGCTCTGGGAGCACGCTCTCAGCACAGAAAATTGTTTACACAGGGCGCATATATGCGACCACATGGTGTTAAAGCCCACCTGCTGAGAGGCGGCATACCAGGTGTGTCTTATTAAATAATGAGACTGATTAAATAACTCCCCTTTATTTATATGTATTACAAATTTAATGTTTGTCCCCTTCAATATACAGTATTCCCCATTTGCACTAATACATTGCTGCAGTCTTCAATGAAACAAGAAAAGCTGCTCCAGGTGAGTAAATCTCTGGTTTATCACCACACACACTAGTCAGGTGCTAGCCCAGCTCGCATGCTGTGTAGCATAAGGAAATTATTCCAGACAGCTGCACTTCATTTTATTGAAGCTTCATACGACAAGTGGTTGACAGATGGAGCAGGGGACAAAGAGGTAGACGCGTTTCGCTTAGTCATTACCTATTGGAACTAGTCACCACAATCACCTATATACTGCTCTAATGTGTCATCATTAGGTTACAGGTGAACTAACCAATTAAAATTAGTACTCAGCTGGTGTTACAAATAAAACCCAGCTAGAATACATGGTACATATACTCAAATCTGATGTAAAGAATTTGGTCCAATTTTTGTAAGTGCAGCTGTCGGGAATCATTTCCTTATCTGCAGTCTTGTTTTGCAATGGTCGAAGGCATGGAGAAAATCAATTTCTGTCAGCTATTTCAACACATCTGCTGTTTTCTTCTTTACAGCATCAACTGATTCAAAACGTGTCCCTTTAAGCACTGATTTAACGTTTGGGAATTCATTCACATGTCCCTCACTGAATCTTTTGTGGCACTAAAACACACGTACTTGAGACAGTCCGTCATTTCCTTAAGCTGTAGTAAGCCCTTGAAAACACTCTGTTGGTGTTTTTGTTCAATTTTACTAAAATTTTCAAATTGACATGTTCAACTTTTAAACTTGGCATTGCTTTGGCGCACTACAGAAAACACAACCAAACTGGGGCGTTTTTCAGGCACTTTTGGGCTAAAAAAGCACCTGTAAAGTGCCTGCAAAATGCCTCCCCTGCAGTCACAGTGTGAAAGCCCGAGTGCTTTCACACTGGGGCGCTGCTCTGACAGGATGTTTGGGACAGTGAGGGAGAGGTGTATACTCTACTCCTCCACCGCTCCTGCCAATTGAAATGAATGGGTACCACAGCCAAAGCGCCTGCAAAACGACTCGGCAGCAGCGCTACACAGGCGCATTTAACCCTTTATTTAACCACTATGGGGGGTTAAAATTGCAGCCAAATAGCGCTGCTAAAATGATGGTAAAGTGCTGCTAAAACTTGCGGCTTTTTACCATCAATGCCGCCCACTCCAGTGTAAAAGGGTTTTAAATGGCGACTCACAATCAACTGAACGTCATAGTGTTGCTGCTTGTCATGCAGGTTCAAACATGTTCAAGGTCACCACGCATGCAGTTATAACCAGTTCTGACTGCTTTGTTTCCTAGGTGGGAGCACAGTCTCGTTATTTAATAGACACACCTCGTATATGCGTACTGTCAGTGCCAAGGGGTTAAAGGAGATGCTTGTCCCAAATATTGACATAAATATCATTAATAAAATGAGTACTAATAGTGTAAAACACAAAGAAGCCTGTTTACAGAATGTGAGTAGGTCCTTCCTTTATCAGATAGTTTAGACCCCTTGCACAAGGGGCCATCCAGCTGCATGGCGTCCCTCCTGGTGTTTTAGTGCACCTGGAAAGGACAGGTGCTGCAGGCAGCTTGTGAAAGTACATTATATTACCAAAAGTATTGGGATACCTGTCTTTACACACACATTACCTTACTTTACACACACATTAACACACTTTACACAAACTTTAATGGCATCAAAGTCTTAGTCTGTAGGGTTCAATATTGAGTTGGCCCACTCTTTGCAGCTATAACAGCTTCCACTCTTCGGAGAAGGCTATCCACAAGGTTTAGGAGTGTGTCTATGGGAATGTTTGACCATTCTTCCAGAAGTGCATTTGTGTGGTCAGGCACTGATGTTGGACGAGAAGGCCTGGCTCACATTCACTAATTCATCCCAAAGGTGTTCTATTGGGTTGAGGTCAGGACTGGCAGACCAGTCAAGTTTCTCCACCCCAAACTCGCACATCCATGTCTTTATGGACCTTGCTTTGTGCACTGGTTCCACAGTCATGTGGGAACAGGAAGGGGCCATCCCCAAACTGTTCCCACAAAGTTGGGAGCTTGCGATTGTCCAAAATGTCCTGGTATGCTAACGATTTAAAAGTTCCCTTCATTTAAAGTAAGGGACCAAGCCCAACCCGTGAAAGACAGCCCCACACCATAATCCCCCCTCCACCAAATTATTTGGACCAGTGCCCAAAGCAAGGTCCATAAAGACATGGATGAGCGAGTTTGGGGTGGAGGAACTTCACTGACCTCAACCCCGTAGAACACTTTTTGGATAAATTAGAGCAGAGACCGCCAGCCAGGCCTTCTCGTCTAACATCAGTGCCTGACCCTTACAAATGTGCCTCTGGAAGAATGATCAAACATTCCCATAGACACACTCTTAAACCTTATGGACAATCTTCCCAGAAGAGTTGAAGCTGTTATAGCTGCAAAGGGTGGGCCAACTCAATATTGAACCCTACGGACTAAGACTGGGATACCATTAAAGTTCATGTGTTTGTAAAGGCAGGTGTCGCAATAATTTGGTAATATAGTGTATATGGCAGACCAGAGGTACCAGCATTTACGGCCCTATACATTTTGGGACAAACACTAGGCGGGACACTGCACCTGGACTGCCCCATGTGCAGGGGCCTTAAATCTGAGGTTTCTGTAAGCCCCCGTACACATGGTCGGACATTCCGGCAACCAAATCCGTCAGATTAATTCCAACGGATTTAGTCCGGAAGAGGTCCGGAAGTGATGTTGCATACACGCGGTCGGACTAAGTTGTCGGAATTTCCGGTTGCCAAGAACGCGGTGATGTAAGCCGCGTACAACGGGACTAGAAAAAGGAAGTTCAGCACCACGTCCGGCACCCTTTGGGCTCCTTCTGCTGATCTCGTGTTTATCGCGTGTTAGTAGAAGTTTGGTGAGAGACGATTCGCGCTTTTCAGATTTGTGCTTCAGTTCGGTACTGCTCTTCAGTTTGTGCTTGTCTTCGCGTATCTGATTATCAGTGCGTGTAGTCAGTAAGCATTTGTTTCTCATTGTGGACTATATCTTGGTATAGTACTCTTTGATTTGCATTGCTTCTGCTTTTCAGGTCATTCTTTCAGGCATTGCTGTTTATCAGGGCTTTCTGTTGTCCGTTCTGACCAGTCGACCGTTTTAAACCATGTTTCGTGTACGTACTCGTCGTAGAGTTTGTGCTGTGCAGGTGCTTGGTGTTGGGCTTTTAGCTTTCACACAAGCCCGGTCCATGAACAGGGAGAGGAGGCGTTTGTGGACCAAGAATTGGTTGCGCCAGCGTGACCAGTTCTCGCACATGCCTTTGCGCCGTGAGATGGAGGAGAATAATCCTGATGATTTCAGGAATTATCTCCGGATGACGGACCCCGTTTTTCACCGTCTGCTGGCTTTGCTGTCCCCTTATATCACCAGGCAGGATACCTGCATGCGGCAAGCCATCACTCCGGAGCAGAGGCTCATCGCCACGTTGCGCTACTTGGCGACAGGGAGAAGCCTTCAGGACCTAAAGTTCTCCACAGGCATCTCCCCCCAGGCTCTGGGGATCATTATTCCAAAAGACCTGTTCTGCCATCATTCAGGTCCTGCAGAAGGACTATATGAAGGTAAGTTTTATCCTTTAACATCACATTCTATGTATTTAATGATTGTCAATGTCTTGGATTTCTTTCCTCATTCCCTAATTTTAGAAAATTAAGCTTTGGCGCTGAAACCTTATTTCTGTGCGTCTGAGTGCGTACAAATAAGTGTTTAAAATTGTTATAAAAGCTGTTCGTGTTTAGCAAAAATATTACTTGTGTGTCCTATGTAAGTACTGATTTTCTTATCAGTGTGAGTGCTGATTTGCCATATATATACCTATTGTCAGGTCACCTAGAGGTGAGGTGACAGGTGCACACCGTAGGGATCCGGAGTGCACCGCAAGGTTGTGGACCCTACGGCTGACTGCTGCAGATGGGGGACAGATCCCACTGGGGATAGAGCGCGAGATTCCCTGGGGCGCGGAGTCTAAGAGCCAGCAGGTGTTCACCAGAGCCTCCAGTGGTGAGGATGGACTTGGCTGCAACTGGCTCCAGGTCGCGACCCCCAGCTCACACCCACAGTAGGCAACAGGAGGATAGGGATGAGGGACAAAGCCAAGGTCGGGGCCACAAGCAGACAAGAATAGTCGGGTACATGCCAAAAGGTCAGGATCACAGGCAAACAAGGATAGTCAAGACACGCCAAAGTCGGTAACGGAAACCAGTAGCAGAGCACACGGCAGGAAAGCAGACGCTAACACACAAAGAATACACAATGGTTGATCAGCACTGAGGCCTGCAGTGCACAGGTTAATATAGGGCTCCCTGATAGGGCCTGGGGTGGAGCCATGCTTAGAGGAGAGGTTATAAAAACCACCAGGTGGAAGTGGCTGGCTTCTTAGTCTGAAGACATGAGGGAAGGTAAGCAAACACAGGAAGATCACTGCATAACCATGACAGTACCCTCCCTCTTACGAGGCCTCCCCCTTCCCTGCCTGGGTCCTGGCTTAAAGGGAAACTCCAGATGGAACCTCCTTAACAGACAGGGAGCAAAGACCTCAGATGCAGTGATCCAAGACCTCTCCTCAGGACCCAACCCTTTCCAAAGTACGAGGTATTGAAGAATGCCTTTACGGAGCCGGGAATCCAAAACTTGACTAACCTCGTATTTTAGATTATCCTCAAAGACCGAAACAGAGGTAGGGAGAGGACGAGGGGACTTGAGGACTAAAGGCTTTTTAGGAATGGGTAAGGGCATGAGAAGATCAGGAGTCTGAGCAGGGTCCCCAAGACCCTTAAAGATGAGTTGGGCATCCATAACCGGACCACCAGACTGGGCAGAGGTCAGTGGATCCCTGAGGTCAGGTTGGATAGAAAGTGACATGTCACAAGAGTCAAGCTGGGCAGCTGAAACAGAAACAGAATGCAGAGTACCCTGAGAAAAAGATTGAAAACCCCTCCTGGTCGAATGAGGTATTCTATTCAAAGGATGGATTGAGCCTCTTAAATGTGTTTGAACGGGCATAGTAGCAGTAGGGTGAGGATGGGTCACAGAAGGTCCTGAACAAGAAGCAGGAAGCTCATTGGGCATGGGCTGGGCTGGACTGGCATAAGTGGTGCAGAGGCCGACTGAATAGTATTGTCAGATGTAGCGACCATCTCAATCGCATCACAAGGCATAGCGACTCTGGAACTTGCAGACAAGTTAGCCTGGCTGTGCGTCCAAGGGAGATTAGGGACAGGCAAAGGTAAATGGTTATGCAAACTGGAGTGAATGATCGACTCAGGTTCATAGGTGGGCTCCTCATCCAGAGTACCACATAACCCAGAGAGTGCACCAGTCCGACTATTGCAGGACGTATCGCAGGGATCGCTATATACAGCAGGAGAAGCAGAAGATACTGGGATGGTGGAAACAGGAAGTCTCTCCTTTGGGGTACCCTTGAGTAGGCAGGAAGAGGAACAGGAGGAACCCCAAGCCAGGATCTGTCCAGCAGACCAGTCAACGTGTGGAGAATGGAGCCGTAACCAAGGAAGACCTAATATGATAGGAGATGAAGCCTTAGGTAAGACAAGGAAGGATATCCACTCCTGGTGGAGTTTCCCTACTGACATCTTAACAGGAATAGTCTGGAAGCGGATAGGGCCCCCTGGAAGAACCGTGCCATCAATCGCCAAGACCACCAATGGTGTTGTAAGGGGCAAAAGGGTGGAGCCATGCTTAGAGGAGAGGTTATAAAAACCACCAGGTGGAAGTGGCTGGAGTCTGAAGACATGAGGGAAGGTAAGCAAACACAGGAAGATCACTGCATAACCATGACACCTATGTGATGCTGTATGTATGTTTTCTACCAAAATATACCCAGATACCAAATAGGCAAAAATAAACAACAACATTTTTTTTTAGAACAATGTGCAAAAAATACTCTAAATTAAATACTAATTAACAATCTTAGACAAGTACCGTGCAACTACTTGTGCAAAAAATAAAAATAAATTTGTGCAAAAAATAATTGTGCAAAACACATAAGAAGAGTGTCCTTCAATACGCAAAAGAGTTAATCCAAAATTGCATCCTGAAGTTGCTAGATAATCGCATTTAGCAGTATTTTTTGGAGCTGGTAATAGGATAAAGTGACTAGTGCAGGAAAAACTAAGGGCATTCCTCCCCGGTGCGCCACTCCGTGCTGTAAGAATAGATTTGCGCTCACCAGATAAAACACCCTTAGAGGGTTAGCCGAGCCTTCACAGTATAAGCCACTGTGTTGCTTTTTGGACTCTGCTACTGGTGTGCTGGGGGAATGTTCGCCCTTCACTTCCCGGTTTGTTCCGTGGTTAGGTACATGAGGGAGGAAATAAAAGTATATCCACAGTGCAAAACCGCTTTACAATCTTTTTATTTCATATAGAAGAAATTTACTCACAATCTGGTTAAAAATCAATCGCGTGTATATGATAGCTACGCCGGCCGCTGCTGCTGCTGACAGTGTGAAGGTGCACGTCTCTGGCCACTCCCTACGCGTTTCGTCAGAGCGACGTCTTCTGGAGCCATTCCCTAATTACCATGATTGCAATATGCTCTAATTGATATGCTCTGCCCCTTTGTCCTCATGCATGCTGGAAGCTTTTCAAGTTCCTTTTTTGTCCTTCATGCATATTTGCCTTCACTAACTTCCCCACCATGCTCTTAGTATTGCTTTCCCCTAAACACCCCCTAAAATGTCTACAAATGTTATGTGTGTGCTTCAATTCATGCAGAGTGACATTTTGTTTTTTGGTTGGGCCAAACTCATTAGGAACCCCCCTCCCCTGCTAGGTCAGCTGATAGCAATCATCTATCTGCTGACTTTACCAAACCCAATACCCACTCTACCTACCTTTTTTCTGGTCACATTTATGGACGAATTCACCAAAGCATGTAGTGCAAGGGCCTGCCTCAATACTTTCAAATGCTATATTTTTTTGTTTTTTTTCTCCTATTATTATCTTGATAGGTAATAGCAGAATATCAAAATGTGCTTCCATTTTTTAAAATTTTAAGAAATACTTGCGTATGTGTATTACTTCAAAAAGGACAGTTTATTTGTGAGCAGGCAGGTACATTTCAAAAAAACAAAGTGAAATGAATAATAAGGGGCACCAACACAAAACAACCTCCTGTAGACTAAAAAAGAAAAAGAAAATACAAAAAAGATAATAATGGTGTTGTGGTAAGTTGACACACAAAACACACATACAAAATGCAAAGATGAGCATACTGTCAAAAAAGGAGATGATGATTAAAAAAACCAACCACAAAAACAACAAAAAAAAGATTGTGGATATGATTTAAAATATTGATTTGCTGAAATGAGTAAAAAGAATAAAGAAATACGTTCGGGAGAAGTGTGTGTGAATATGAGCATCAAAACAAGTTCATTCTTGCAGCATTGGAAAAAACAAGAGAATGCGCAGTATGAAAGAATTTTTAACATTGCAGCGTGACGAATGTGCTATATCGTTTATGAGCAGTAGTTTTACCTGAGCAAGCGCTTCCGTGTCTGAATTTGATTGTGAGCATGCGTGGCACCTTGTCCGTCGGAGTAGGCTACACATGATCGGACTATGTCCGATCGGAGCATGTTGTCGGAAAATTTTATAGACAAGTTGGAAAACTTGGTCCGTCTGATACTCCGACGGAAACAGTCCGATGGAGACCACACACAGTCGGATTATCCGACAACGCGGTCCTATCGGACATTGTCCATCGGAATGTCCGACCATGTGTACAAGGGCTAAGACAAATGAAGTTACAGAGCAACTTGCTTTACCTTTATAACCCATAGTATACTAGTCATGAATCAAATGCTTACTGTAAAACCTTAATTGTAAATAGTTAAAACAGATGTAAAATACCTTCAAATTTAGACTTAGGGTCCTTTCACACGGGGCGGATCAGTTCTGATCCGCCCCGTGGATGTCCGTTTGCTCAGCGGGGATCACTCCGCCGATCCCCGCTGAGCAGGGAGATGACAGGTCTGTCTCTGCACACTGTGCAGGGACGGACCTGTCACAGCGCCGCTCTCCCCTATGGGAGATCGGATGACGACGGACCGCAGTGCCCGTCGTCATCCGATCCGATCCGCAGACGGATGGAAAAATAGCTTTTTCCTCCGTCACACTTTTTCGGATCGGAGCGGGTCGGATGTCAGCGGACATGTCACCGCTGACATCCGACGCTCCATAGAGCTCTATGGAGCACCCGTTCAGGTCCGCCTGAAAAACTGACAGGCGGGCCTGAACGGGACGTTAGTGTGAAAGGGGCCTTACTAAAAAACTAAAATAAAATTGCCCAATTATAATTTCCATTTAACAGCCTCATTTTTTTCATTAGTATGATTGCAATATTTTTAAAGTACTGCTCTGGTTAATAAAACAGAATGGGAGATGTATCATGAAAGTAGGAGTGATCTCCTTTTACAGCTTAAGCTATTTTCCTGACAAGGACATCTGAAACATGTTAGTCGGCAAGAAAAAGCATGACATTTCTCTGTCCTCGATAATCAGTAAAACAGATATATCACGAAAGGAAAGTCTTGAGGCTTGGCTCACACTGATGGGAATTGGATGCAGGTTTCCATGCATACAATTTGCATGATAGGAGAGTGTGACAAGCTCTCAATGGATCCAGTTCACACAGCACCGGGGCGGCTGTGTTCCACACTAGAAAAGGGTCCTGTGCATCCTTGGATTTGTTTCAGATGCAAATTCAGGAAGAAATTCAGACCTGATTCGCACCTGAATCGTTGTACAGAGACACACTGTATCCCCTGCTGTGTGAGCCGCGTCCCCAGCAAATGTGAACCCAACCTGGATCATTTATATATAATAGACATTATACACAGCCCACAAGAGAATGTGAATAGAAATATGTGCAAAATCTCCTTGTTAATAAGATATTGTAGTTAAAATTCAAGCCCAGAACACTGCCACCTTTATAATGAGAAGAGACCATTTGTCTGCATATCACTTGTGTGTGTTGCAATAAGAACTAATTTCATACTAAACCTGGCCATACACTGACAGTATTTTCTATTAAGCTTGCAGGCTGAATGAAAAAAACTGGCAGATAGTGATGGACGAACTTCCGACGGGACCTTTCGCGAACGCGGCCGATAGTTTGCGAACCGTAACGTTCGTGGCGGGCCCCATTGACTTCAATGGGAGGCGAACTTTGCAAGTCAAATTTGCAGCCACAAAATAATTACTAGCTGTGCAAACATAGTCCCACCATGTATGAGGTGAATCTGGGATCACCAACTACAAGCATTCTTTTTTATATGTGAAATTGTGACAGTTCAGGACTGTGGAGCGCATGAAGACAATGGAGGAGAGGGAAGGTCAGGGTAGGCAAAGAAGCATGACATACAGCAATGACACCTGCACCGTGATAGAGTGATCTGACACCAGCACCGTGATAGAGAGCACTGACATCAGCAGCGTGACATACAGCAATGACACCTGCACCGTGATAGAGTGATCTGACACCAGCACCGTGATAGAGAGCACTGACATCAGCAGCGTGACATACAGCAATGACACCTGCACCGTGATAGAGTGATCTGACACCAGCACCATGATAGAGAGCCCTGACATCAGCAGCGTGACATAAAGCACTGACACCAGCACCGTGATATACAGCACTGACACCAGCACCGTGATATACAGCACTGACACCTGCACCGTAAGCAGCCCCAGGAGGAAGTCAGCATAGCACAGGGATGGTGGGAGCCCCTTATAATGAGCATAGCACAGGGATGGTGGGAGCCCCTCATAATATGCACAGCAGAGATACAGCCCCAGGAGGAAGTCAGCACAGCACAGGGATGGTGGGAGCCCCTCATAATAAGCAGACCCAGGAGGAAGTCAGGACAGCACAGGGATGGTGGGAGCCCCTCATAATGAGCATAGCACAGGGATGGTGGGAGCCCCTCATAATAAGCAGCCCCAGGAGGATGTCAGCATAGCACAGGGATGGTGGGAGCCCCTCATAATAAGCAGCCCCAGGAGGATGTCAGCATAGCACAGGGATGGTGGGAGCCCCTCATAATAAGCAGCCCCAGGAGGAAGTCAGCACAGCACAGGGATGGTGGGAGCCTCTCATAATAAGCAGCCCCAGGAGGATGTCATCATAGCACAGGGATGGTGGGAGCCCATCATAATACGCAGCCCCAGGAGGATGTCAGCATAGCACAGGGATGGTGGGAGCCCCTCATAATAAGCAGCCCCAGGAGGAAGTCAGCACAGGGATGGTGGGAGCCCCTCATAATAAGCAGCCCCAGTAGGATGACAGCATAGCACAGGGATGGTGGGAGCCCCTCATAATAAGCAGCCCCAGGAGGATGTCAGCATAGCACAGGGATGGTGGGTGCCCCTCATAATAAGCAGCCCCAGGAGGAAGTCAGCACAGCACAGGGATGGTGGGAGCCCCTCATAATAAGCAGCCCCAGGAGGATTTCAGCACAGCACAGGGATGGTGGGAGCCCCTCATAATAAGCAGCCCCAGGAGGAAGTCAGCACAGCACAGGGATGGTGGGAGCCCCTCATAATGAGCATAGCACAGGGATGGTGGGAGCCCCTCATAATATGCACAGCAGAGGTACAGCCCCAGGAGGAAGTCAGCACAGCACAGGGATGGTGGGAGCCCCTCATAATAAGCAGCCCCAGTAGAAATATGACACCGCTCAACCTCTTCAAACAGGAGGGTACGGGCATATAGTACGGTGTGCTTTTTTTGGACAAGGAAGTGAGCCAAATGAAGAAAGTAGGTCTGTGTGCTCGATTAAAAAAATCGTTTATAGACATATACATGGTCTACTGGTCACATGTGTTGAATTCCTCCGAGATCCATGCCTCATTCATTTTTAGAAATGTGAGGTAGTTAACACTGTAGTAAGCTAGGCGAGTACGC
Source organism: Lithobates pipiens (assembly GCF_037356315.1). Classification (NCBI taxonomy): domain Eukaryota; kingdom Metazoa; phylum Chordata; class Amphibia; order Anura; family Ranidae; genus Lithobates; species Lithobates pipiens. Next base: position 386,681,395 of record NW_027507764.1, read on the forward strand.
TTATCGGTCACGATCCCCCCTGCTGCGCTGAACGTCCTTTCGGACAGGACACTGGACGAGGGGCAAGCCAACAGTTCGATTGCAAATTGGGCAAGCTCTGGCCAGAGGTCAAGCCTGCCCACCCAGTAGTCCAGGGGTTCATCACTCCTCAGAGCATCCACATTGGCCGTTAACCCGATGTAGTCAGACACCTGACGGTCTAGGCGTTCCCTGATGCTGGATCCGGATGACACCTGTCAATGGGTCGGCTGAAAGAATGACCTCATATCAGAAGTCACCAACACATCTTCAAACCGGCCTCTTCTTGCAGGCGCTGTTGGATTGGTACCCACAACTCCTTCTCTGGGAGTGGGAATTGCTCCTCTGCCAGCGCACGCAAAAGCAGAATGCAGCATTTCTCGAAGCAAGGCCTGGAAATGCTCCATTCTGACAGAACTCTGTGACGGCGGTAACATTTCCGCCATTTTGTGTTTGTACCGGGGGTCTAAGTACGTTGCCACCCAGTACTGGTCCTTGACCCTTATGCTTTTTATACGGGGGTCCCTATTAAAACACTGGAGCATGAAGGCCCCCATTTGCACTAAACTGGAAGCGGTGTGGTGGCCTGGCTCCTGCTCATTATCCAGGATAATGTCGTCCTCTTCATTCTCCTCTCCCCATCCACGCACAACAACAGGGATCCCAGAAAGGTTTAAAGCATGCTCTTCTTGCTCCTCCTCATCCGCCCCGGCACCATCCTCCGACTCCTCTTCAGACTCCTGTTGTTCACTTGTCTCAGATAGAGTAGCCCCCCCTGGGAATTCATCCAGCATTGCGACTTCCTCATCTTCCCGCTCCTGCTCCTCCACAGCTTGATCAATGACACGACGCAATGCACGCTCCATAAAGAAGGCATAAGGTACCATGTCACTGATGGCGCCATGGCTCCGACTGACCAGTTTGGTGATCTCCTCAAATGGGCGCAGAAGTCTGCATGCGTCGCGCATGAGCAGCCACTGGCGCAGTGAAAAAAACCCAGCTCCCCAGAACCTGTTCTGTCGCAGAGTTCATACAGGTAGACGTTAACTGCACGTTTCTGCTGGAGCAGCCTATCAAGCATATAGAAGGTTGAGTTCCATCGCGTTGGGCAATCGCAAATAAGACGTCTGACCGGCAGATTGTGTCGAGCCATGGCCGTGTAAGATCTTCTGAAATGGGCCGAGATTTTTCTTGCCTGCCGCAAGATGTCCTGGACCCCAGGGTATTTGACAACGAATCGCTGCACGACCAAGTTTAAGACGTGTGCCATGCATGGCACGTGCGTAATTTTGCCCTGTTTCAATACGCTAAGCAGATTGGCACCGTTATCACACACCACTTTACCAACTGTCAAATTGAGCGGTGTTAGCCACTGATCTGCCTGTGAACGCAAAGCTGAAAGGAGTGCCGGGCCAGTGTGGCCCTTGGCTTCCAGGCACAACAGACACAGCACGGCATGGCAACGTCTCACCTGGCATGTCAAATAGGTTCTGGGGAGCTTGGGCGGCGCAGCGGAAGAGACGCTAGCAGCGGAAAAGGAGGAGTCAGCCGAGGAGGAGAGGCAGGAGGATGGAGTAGGAGGAGGAGGAGAAGAAGAGCCAGGCCTGCATGCAATCCGTGGCGGTAAAACCAAATCTACACGGGTGCCACGGGTTACATGCTTGACGGCCATCAGAAGGTTCACCCAGTGGGCAGTAAAAGTGATATACCTTCCCTGCCTGTGTTTGCTAGACCACGTGTCTGTGGTCAGATGTATCTTGGCACCGACACTGTGTGCCAGAGATACATTCACTTGCCGCTGAACATGGCCTTATAGCTCTGGGATGCCCTTCTCTGAGAAATACTTCCTTCCTGGGACCTTCCATTGTGGTGTTCCAATGGCCACAAATTTGCAAAAGGCCTCCGAGTCCACCAGTTTATATGGCAGTAGTTGGCGGGCTATCAGTTCTGACAAGCCAGCCGTCAACCGTTGGGCAAGAGGGTTATCCGGCGTCATCATTTTTTTATGCTCGAACATTAGGCCCACGGAAGCCTGCCTTTTTCCAGAAAAACGTGAGCTTGGTGTGATGGAAGGTGGAGTGGAGGACAATTGTGAGGAGAGAGAAGGAGAAGTAGAAGACGAGGCTGGACGGTGAGAGCCTGGAGTGTGTCTTTGTGTGTTTCGTTGCTCCCACTGGGCTCGGTGATGGCTGCTCATGTGCCTTCTTAAGGCGGTCGTCCCTAGGTGAGTGTTGGGCTTACCGCGACTAATGCGTTGACTGCAAAGATTGCAGATGGCAACACTATTGTCAGCAGCGGACACGTTAAAAAAAGCCCACACCGCGGTGGCCATGTGCCAGCGTCCTGGGAGGGCCAGATGTGACCGTACATGGTCGATGCCTCGCTCCTGATACATTAGCAGTCGGCTTTGTCCCTCCTGTGCAATGTAAGTTATTCCTGCTTCTCCTCCCTATCTGCTGGTCCATATCTCCCTCTGAACTCCCTCTCTTGTGGGCACCCACGTGACATCACTAGACATGTCATCATCAACTTCACCTTCCCCACCGCTATAAGTAGAGATCTCGGAGTAGGCACCAACACCGGGGACCAACCTTCTCCTTGGGCTGATCTGGGTACTGTCGTCAGACTGCTGAGTGGCGGTTTTTGCTACCTCCTCTTCCTGATCCAATGCCAATAGTGGCTGTGCATCAGAAATGTCTTGATATGGATCGGAAAATAATTCCTGTGACTCAAGCGGAAGGTATGTGGTGGTGGTGGTGGTGGTGTTGTTGGTGGTAGTGTCTTTGGGTGTGCACATAGCAGAAAGTAAAGAAGAGGATGCAGATCGAGAGGATGAGGAGGGTGCAGAAGAGTAAGGCTGAGTGAGCCACTCAACCAAGTCTGGTGTGTCCTTTAAAGTAATTGAACGCACCTTCTGCAACTTCCCACTTTGGCTCAAGCCTGTTGCTCCTGCCCTACCCCTACCACCCCTGCGGAAGGGCCTGCCTCTTCCTCTGCCTGTCATTTGTTAAATGACCCTGTGACAAAACTCCCAGTCCCTATACTGATAAAGGACTGCTGCAGTATAGGGCAGCAGTCAGCAGTAGTGCACCTCAACCCTATATATTGTGGACCTATACCAGTCCTTAACCACTTTCAGACCGGACCATTTTGCTGGTAAATGACCAGAGGTCTTTTTACAATTTGGCACTGCGCTGCTTTAACTGGTAATTGCGCGGTCATGCAATGTTGTACCCAAACGAAATTTGCGTCCTTTTTTTCCCACAAATAGAGCTTTCTTTTAAAGGTATTTGACTGACTCTGCGATTTTTATTTTTTGCGATATAAACGTAAAAAGACCGCAAATTTTTTTAAAAAATGATATTTTCTACTTTTTGTTATTAGAAAAATCCAATAAACTCAATTTTAGTCATACATTTAGGCCAAAATGTATTCAGCCACATGTCTTTGGTAAAAAAAAAAGTAAATAACTGCATATTTATTGGTTTGCGCAAAAGTTGTCACATCTACAAACTAAGGTACATTTTCTGGAATTTACGCAGCTTTTAGTTTATGACTGCCTATCTCATTTCTTGAGGTGCTAAAATGGCAGGGCAGTACAAAACCCCCCCAAATGACCCTATTTTGGAAAGTAGACACCCTAAGGAAATTGATAAGAGGCATGTTGAGCACATTGAATATTTTATTTTTTTGCCGCAAGCGATTGAATAATGACAAAAAAAATTGTTTTATTTTTTTACACAAAGTTGTCACTAAATGATATATTGCTCACACATGCCATAGTTATATGTGGAATTGTACCCCAAAATACATTCTGCTGCTTCTCCTGAGTACGGGGATACCACATTCGGTCGACTTTTTGGAAGCCTAGCCGCGTACGGGGCCCCGAAAGCCAAGCACCGCCTTCAGGATTTCTAAGGGCATACATATGTCATTTTACTCCTCACCTATCACAGTTTTGAAGGCCATAAAATGCCAAGATGGCACAAAACCCCCACAAATGACCCCATTTTAGAAAGTAGACACCCCAAGCTATTTGCTGAGAGGCATGTTGAGTCCATGGAATATTTTATATTTTGCCACAAGTTGCGGGAAAATTACAAACTTTATTAATTTTTCACAAAGTTGTCACTAAATGATATATTGCTCACACATGCTATGGGCATATGTGAAATTACACCCCAAAATAAATTCTGCTGCTTCTCCTGAGTACGGGGATACCACATGTGTGGGACTTTTTGGGAGCCTAGCCGCGTACGGGGCCCCGAAAACCAAGCACCGCCTTCAGGCTTTCTAAGGGCGTAAATTTTTCATTTCACTCCTCACTACCTATTACAGTTTTGAAGGCCATAAAATGCCAAGATGGCACAAAACCCCCCCAAATTACCCCATTTTAGAAAGTAGACACCCCAAGCTATTTGCTGAGAGGCATGTTGAGTCCATGGAATATTTTATATTTTGCCACAAGTTGCGAGAAAATTACAAACTTTTATTTTTTTATTTCACGAAGTTGTCACTAAATGATATATTGCTCACGCATGCCATGGGCATATGTGAAATGACACCCCAAAATAAATTCTGCTGCTTCTCCTGAGTACGGGGATACCACATGTGTGGGATTTTTTGGGAGCCTAGCTGCGTACGGGGCCCCGAAAGCCAAGAACCGCCTTCAGGCTTTCTAAGGGCGTAAATTTTTGATTTCACGCCTCACTACCTATTACAGTTTTGAAGGCCATAAAATGCCAAGATGGCACAAAACCCCCACAAATGACCCCATTTTAGAAAGTAGACACCCCAAGCTATTTGCTGAGAGGCATGTTGAGTCCATGGAATATTTTATATTTTGCCACAAGTTGCGGGAAAATTACAAACTTTTTTTTTTTTTCACAAAGTTGTCACTAAATGATATATTGCTCACACATGCCAGGGGCATATGTGAAATGACACCCCAAAATAAATTCTGCTGCTTCTCCTGAGTACGGGGATACCACATGTGTGGGACTTTTTGGGAGCCTAGTCGCGTACGGGGCCCCGAAATCCAAGAACCGCCTTCAGGATTTCTAAGGGTGTAAATTTTTGATTTCACACCTCACTACCTATTACAGTTTTGAAAGCCATAAAATGCCAAAATAGCACAAAACCCCCCAAAATGACCCCATTTTGGAAAGTAGACACCCCAAGCTATTTGCCGAGAGGCATGGTGAGTATTTTGCAGCTCTCATTTGTTTTTGAAAATGAAGAAAAAAAAAATAATGTATATTTTTTTTCTTTTTTTCAATTTTCAAAACTTTGTGACAAAAATGAAGGTCTGCAAAATACTCACCATACCTCTCGGCAAATAGCTTGGGGTGTCTCCTTTCCAAAATGGGGTCACTTGGGGGGATTTTGTGCTATCTGGGCATTCCATGGCCTCCGAAACTGTGATAGGCAGTGAGGAATGAAATCAAAAATTTACACCCTTAGAAATCCTGAAGGTGGTGCTTGGATTTTGGGGTACCGTACGCGGTTATGCTCCCAAAAGGTCTCACACTTGTGGTATCCCCGTACTCAGGAGAAGCAACAGAATGTATTTTGGGGTGTAATTTTACATATAACTATGGCATGTTTGAGCAATATATCATTTAATGACAACTTTGTGCAAAAAAAAAAAAAATAATAATAATGTCTTTTTTCCACAACTTTTGTCAAAATATAAAATATTTCATGGACTCGACATGCCTCTCAGCGAATAGCTTGGGGTGTCTACTTTCTAAAATGGGGTCATTTGGGGAGGTTTTGAACTGTCCTGGCATTTTATACACAACATTTAGAAGCTTATGTCACACATCACCCACTCTTCTAACCACTTGAAGAAAAAGCCCTTTCTGACACTTTTTGTTTACATGAAAAAATATTTTTTTTTGCAAGAAAATTACTTTGAACCCCCAAACATGAAGTGTTTTTTTAAAGCAAAAGCCCTACCAATTAAAATGGTGGGTGTTTCATTTTTTTTACACGGTATTTGCGCAGCGATTTTTCAAAAGCATTTTTGGGGGAAAAACACACTTTTTTTTATTTTAATGCACTAAAAATCACTATATTGCCCAAATGTTTGATGAAATAAAAAATATGATCTTAGGCCGAGTACATGGATACCAAACACGACATGCTTTAAAATTGCGCAGAAACGTGCAGCGGCGACAAACTACGTACATTTTTAAAAGCCTTTAAATGCCTTTACAGGTGACCACTTTAGATTTACGGAGGAGGTCTACTGCTAAAATTAGTACCCTCGATCTGACCTTCGTGGTGATACCTCACATGCATGGTGCAATTGCTGTTTACATATGACACCAGACCAACGCTTGCGTTCGACGTTGCGCCTTAGCAGGGGGGGACAGGGGTGTTTTTTTTTGTTTTGTTTTTTTATTATTTATTTTGCTTTTTTATTTTATTTTTAAACTGTTACTTTCATTTATATATATTTTTTTATGATTTTTATTGTTATCTCAGGGAATGTAAATATCCCCTATGATTGCAATAGGTAGTGACAGGTACTCTTTTTTGAAAAAACTTAGGGTCTATCAGACCCTAGATCTCTCCTCTGTCCTCAAAGCATCTGACCACACCAAGATCGGTGTGATAAAATGCTTTCCCAATTTCCCAATGGCGCTGTTTACATCCCGCAAAATCTAAGTCATGAAATGCTCGTAGCTTCCGGTGTCTTAGGCCATAGAGATGATTGGAGCCATTCTGGTCTCTGATCAGCTCTATGGTCAGCTGGCGGAACCACCAGCTGCATTCTCAGGTTCCCTGTTGGGACAGGAGAGCCTGAGAAAACCATGGAAGATGGTGCGGGGGGGGGGGACATTCCCTCCCACTGGTTGTAAAAGTAGTCTAGAGGCTAATTAGCCGCTAGGATTGCTTTTACATAAAAGCCGACCGCTGGCTGAAAAGAATGATACCAAGATGATACCTAAACCTGCAGGCATCATTCTGGTATAAGCACTCAAAGTCCAGCAACATACCAGTATGTTGCTGGAACTGGTTGGGCATATATTGTAATTTTTTTTTCATGCAGCCTGTGGGCTGAACGAAAAAAAAATATTGATCGGTGGGTATGCCCACCATTAGATACCTCCCTTCATCCACCCACTTCTAATGGTGGGCATATATGCACCATTTATATATGCCAAAGCATGGGGGCATCCTCCCGCAAAAGGTAGGAGCAGATCGCTCCTCCACCCCTTATGCCCCCATGCTTCGGCATATATGCTCTTTTTTAACTGTGGTGGTGAAATCACCCCCGACAGTGCTGGAGTCGCGGCTTTATGTATCGTGGGAGCAAACGCTGTTGCTGTCAAGATAAATAAATCCACGCTGCAACTGAATGGCATACCTGCTAAGCAAATGATGGTTAACAATAAAACAAAGTAACATTACAGTATAACAGTAAGACGTACCATACCTGCAAAGCAAATACAAAAAAAAAATAGCAAAAAATAACACATTTAACACAATCTGTGCCTAAAATATATATACGCCGAAGCATGGGGGCATCCTCCCGCAAAAGGTAGGAGCAGATCGCTCCTCCACCCCGTATGCCCCCATGCTTCGGCATATATGCTCTTTTTTAACTGTGGTGGTGAAATCACCTCCGACAGTGCTGGAGTCGCGGCTTTACGTATCGTGGGAGCAAACGCTGTTGCTGTCAAGATAAATAAATCCGCGCTGCAGCAGAATGGCGTACCTGCTAAGCAAATGATGGTTAACAATAAAACAAAGTAACATTACAGTATAACAGTAGGACTTACCATACCTGCAAAGCAAATACAAAAAAAAATAGCAAAAAATAACACATTTAACACAATCTGTGCCTAAAATATATATATGCCGAAGCATGGGGGCATCCTCCCGCAAAAGGTAGGAGCAGATCGCTCCTCCACCCTGTATGCCCCCATGCTTCGGCATATATGCTCTTTTTTAACTGTGGTGGTGAAATCACCTCCGACAGTGCTGGAGTCGCGGCTTTACGTATCGTGGGAGCAAACGCTGTTGCTGTCAAGATAAATAAATCCACGCTACAGCTGAATGGCGTACCTGAAAACAAAAAATGGTTAACAATAAAACATTGCAGAATAGAATACAGTACAAAGGAGCAGAACAATAGAGAGAGAATAGAGAGAGAGAGAGAACAATAAAACAACAACTATTTTTGGTTTTTTTATTTTATATTTTTTTTACTTTTTTTTTTTTTTAAACACTTTTTTATGTAACTTTAACACTTCTGTTGTAACGGTTCCAGCGGTTTGGGTCTCTCAAAATGCGATGGCATCTTGGGAGACCCTGTGAACGTGTGCCTAGCCTGTGCAATGCTGTACCCTACTCTAAAACTCAACTAGTTCATGGTAGCGTTCAAAACATTCACCAATGCAAAGACCAGGATTGTCAGGACAGCGGGGACAACAATAACGGGAGCCACGCCTATATCCGCGCTTTCTGCAGACACAACATTTTCTTTGGGGGGCTTGTTGGGTAGGGGTACTCGGGAGGACATAAGGATAATGCCTCTCATGCAGCCGGCTTACTGCATCTGGTTGGGGAACGTGAGGTGGAGCACCGCCTGGATACAGAAGGGCTCTGACAATATCCTCCTGGAATTTAAGGAAGGATCCAGTCCGTCCTGAAGCTTTGTGTAGTACATAAGCATTCAGTATAGCCAATTGGAATAAATAAACAGACACTTTTTTGTACCAGCGTCTGGCCTTACGGGCAACTAGATACGGCGCCAACAACTGGTCATTGAGGTCCACCCCTCCCATATTAAGGTTATATTTGTGGACACAGAGGGGTTTCTCCACAATACCAGTCGCCGTAGGAATTTGGACCGTCGTGTCTGCATGAAGGGAGGTAAGAACGAAAACATTCTTATTATCCCTCCACTTCATAGTGAGCAAATTATTACTGCGCAAGCAGGCTCTCTCCCCCGGCCTAAGACGGGACTCTACAAGCCGCTGAGGAAAGCCCCGGCGATTAGGTCGCACGGTGCCACATGCTCCAATCTGCTGATCAAACAAGTGACTAAACAGTGGCACGCTTGTGTAATAATTGTCCACGTACAAGTGGTACCCCTTTCCGAATAAGGGTGACACCATGTCCCACACTATCTTGCCAGCGCTTCCTATGTAGTCAGGGCAGTTCTCCGGCTCTACGTGACTATCTTTACCCTCATAAACCATAAAACTACGTGTATAGCCTGTGGCCCTGTCACAGAGCTTATACATCTTGACCCCGTATCTGGAACACTTGTTGGGGACGTATTGTTTGAATGACAAGCGACCAGAAAACTTAATCAGGGACTCATCAACGCAGACAACTTGATGGGGAGTAAACAAGTCTGCAAAACGTTGGTTGAAGTGGTTTATGAGGGGCCGAATTTTGTAGAGCCGATCGTATTCAGGGTCTCCACGAGGACGACAGAGTTCATTGTCGCTGAAGTGCATGAACCGCAAAATCTGCTCGTATCGTGCCCTGGACATGGAAGAAGAGAACACGCGCATATGGTGAATTGGGTCAGTGGACCAATATGACCGCAACTCACTCTTTTTGGTTATGCCCATGTTGAGGGAGAGGCCCAGAAAGATTTTAAATTCGTAAACCGTAACTGGTTTCCATTGTCTGGCAAGGGCGGACTGGGGAATAGTGGCGATGTGTTGACCAGCGTACAAATTGGTTTGGTCCACAATAGATCTATAGAGATCTTCGGTGAAAAACAGTGAGTAAAAGTCAAGTGTCGTAAAATCAACTGTTTCCACGTTAATGCCAGGTTGGCCAGTGAATGGGGGAAGTACGGGTTCTGCAGAAGTGGTGGGCACCCAATTAGGATTGGCGAATTCTGCAGGAAGGGCACTATGGGTACGACGGGCCTGTCTTTGTCTTGGTGGCAGCGGGACACTACTTGTGCTTGCCACCTCGCCAGCTTGAACTGCACTTATGGGACTCGCCACGTCACCACGTGTTACTGCAGTGCTGGATGTACGTCCAGGGTGTACTAGGCTGCTGGTGCTTGCCAGTTCACCAGAAGGATGAGCGGCTCTAGTACGTCTCTGCTCCATATGAGTGACCTGCGGTTCCTGCACCTGAACAACAGAATACATTCGGGATCGGGCACACCTGTCCTTAACAGGGACCTCATCTCCGTCGTCAGAGCTATCTGTCATGGAGCCGCTGTCCTCTACAGGATCGTATTCTGAGCCTGAATCTGACAGATGAGTGACGTCCTCTTCACTATCTGTCATGCTCAGAAACGTGTAGGCCTCTTCACTAGTGTACCTTCGCTTTGCCATTTTGGGCTCTAAATTTAGGGGTACACTAGTGAGACTCACAGGTAAAAAAGCACCTAGCCTGTCAGCGACTGTTTCAAAACGCTACAAAAAAAACTGTTAGCGATCGCAGGGATCAAGCCTGACTCTGCGAACGCTGCAGTTATGTGTGTTGTGTTTTGTAAGTGACAGTGATCGATTGATACTGCACTTGGGTGGGCTGGGCTGGGCTTGGCGGAGGGGCTAAACGCAGGTGCTAGCAGGTATCTGGGCTGATCCCGCTAACAATGCGTTTTGGGAAAACTAAAATGCTGGCAACGCTAATATAGATCTGATCAGATACTATATTACTAAGGGAGGTGTATGCTTTGCGCGTGGGTGTTAGTGGTACTGGCACTAACCTGACGCTGGGGCGACGCAGACCTTATCTGACCCTCAAACTTATATCACCCGCCGGGTGATCAGGGGGTTAAACCTTTATTAGGTAATAAATGGCGGGTGCCCTGAAACAAAAAAAAAATAACTAACCAACCAGCGTCACCTGTAACAGTTATATGGTGATCACTGGTGAAAGGGTTAACTAGGGGGCAATCAGGGGGCTTTATGCGGTAGTATATGGGGGTCTCTGACGCTATAAAAAGCTGCGGCGAACCTAAATACTTACCTGCCTAACTAGCGTCACCTGTGACACTAATACAGCGATCAGAAAAACGATCGCTTATTAGTGACACTGGCGACGGGGGGTGATCACGGGGGTAAACCTTTATTGGGGGGGTTAGGGGGGTACCCTAGAGCTAAAGGGGGCTAACCCTAACTGCCCTAACAGTTATTACAGTCACAAATGACACCAATGCAAAAAATAAAAAAAAAATAAAAAAAAAATGCAATTGGTGTCACTGTGACTGGGGGTGCAGGGGTGATTGGGGGGGTGATCGGGGGGTGAAAAGTGTGCCTGGCGTGTTCTACTGTTAGTGTAGTGTTAGGTGCAACTCACAGTTCCTCTCTCCTCGGTGCCGGAACGAAAAAGACCGACACGAGGAGAGATTACATCACTTCCTCTGCCTGTGTTTACATTACAGGAGAGGAAGTGATGTCACACAGCATTTCCATTCGTCAGGAGCGATCACGAGGGGGTGGCCATGAATGAATGGCCGCCCCCTCATCCCGGATCGCTCCTGAACGGATACCGACCGCCGCAGGCACCGGGGGGGCCCGATCGGGCCCCCCACCCACGGGAAGGCAGGGACGTATATATACGCCCATATGCCTGCCCGTGCCATTCTGTCGACGTATATCGTCGTGCGGCGGTCGGCAAGTGGTTAAGGAATAGCAGACTGTACCTCACTCAACCCTATGTACTGTAGTACCATATACCTTACCAGTCCTTATAAGGACCTTTGTGGAACTAGTAGGTTGTGAATGATTAGCAGACTGTACCTCAGTCCCTATACTGATAAAGGACTACTGCAGCAGAAGGGCAGCAGTAGTGCACCTCACCCCTATATATTGTGGACCTATACCAGTCCTTAAGGAATAGCAGACTGTACCTCACTCAACCCTATGTACTGTAGTGCCCTATACCTTACCAGTCCTTATAAGGACCTTTGTGGAACTAGTAGGTTGTGAATGATTAGCAGACTGTACCTCAGTCCCTATACTGATAAAGGACTGCTGCAGTATAGGGCAGCAGTCAGCAGTAGTGCACCTCAACCCTATATATTGTGGACCTATACCAGTCCTTAAGGAATAGCAGACTGTACCTCACTCAACCCTATGTACTGTAGTACCCTATACCTTACCAGTCCTTATAAGGACCTTTGTGGAACTAGTAGGTTGTGAATGATTAGCAGAATGTACCTCAGTCCCTATACTGATAAAGGACTGCTGCAGTATAGGGAAGCAGTCAGCAGTAGTGCACCTCAACCCTATATATTGTGGACCTATACCAGTCCTTAAGGAATAGCAGACTGTACCTCACTCAACCGTATGTACTGTAGTACCCTATACCTTACCAGTCCTTATAAGGACCTTTGTGGAACTAGTAGGTTGTCAATGATTAGCAGACTGTACCTCAGTCCCTATACTCATAAAGGACTACTGCAGCAGAAGGGTAGCAGTCAAGTATAATATTCTTTCTATATTTGGTGTGGGGGTCCTCCTTAAAATCCATACCAGGCCCTTTAGGGTCTTCTTCCTTCCTTCATCCTTCGGTTTCTTCCTCCATCTTCTTCCTTCGATCCTCTGCTTCTTGCTATCCGGTGTTCTCGTCCGGCATCCTCCTCCATGGCGTCTCTTCTTCCTCGCTTCGTTCTCGGGCCGCTCCACTCAATGGGAGGCTCCCACTGTGTGACGCTTCTTTTCTTCTGACACCTCTTATATAACGGAGGGTAGGGCCACCTGGTGACCTCGACCCCTCTGACGCACGGTTCCGTTATATAAGTGTCAGAAGAAGAGAAGCGTCGCACAGCCTCCCATTGAGCGGAGCAGCCCGAGAACGAAGCGAGGAAGAAGAGACCCATGGAGGAAGATGCTGGACAAGAACACCGGAGCAAGAAGCAGAGGAAGAAGAAGATGGAGGAAGAAACCGAAGGATGAAGGAAGGAAGAAGCAAGAAGACCCGAAGAAGATGGAAAGAAGAAGACTTTAACCAGTTCCCGACAGGAGCACGACGATGTACGCCGGCAGAATGGCACAGACAGGCAAATTGGCGTACAGGTACGTCCATTTCTATATGCCGCCCTGCCATCGCGTGCGTGCTGCCGGTCGGGACCCCCGTGAGCCCGGTCGTGGGTCCCGCGGACTTGATTGCTGTGGGGATACCCACGATCATCTCACGGGGAGGCTGAATGGGGAGATGCCGTTGTAAACAGCATCTCCCTGTTCTGCCTAGCAACAAGTGACGCTGATCTCTGCTCCATGTGATTGGAGCAGAGATCAGTGTTCACTAACAAAAAGCCCAGACCCCCACAGTTAGTAACACGTCCCTAGGAACACTTAACCCCTACACTGCCAAATGTGTCAAAAATGTCCGATGTGTCCACCATAATGTCGCAGTCACAATAAAAATCGCTGATTGACGCCATTACTAGAAAAAAAAATTATTCATAAAAATGCCATAAAACTATCCCCTATTTAGTAAACGCTATAACTTTTGCGCAAACCAATCAATAATCGCTTATTGCGATTTTTTTTACCAAAAATATGTAGAAGAATAGAATTGGCCTAAACTGAGGGAAAAAAATTTTTTTATATATTTTTGGGGATATTTCTTATAACAAAAAGTAAAAAATAATAGTTTCTTTTGAAAATTGTCGCTATATTTTTGTTTATAGCGCAAAAAATAAAAACCACAGGGGTGATCAAATACCACCAAAAGAAAGCTCTATTTGTGGGAAAAAAAAGGACGTCAATTTTGTTTGGGAGTCACGTTGCATGACCACGCAATTGTCAGTTAAAGCGACGCAGTGCTGAATCGCAAAAAATGGTCTGGTCTTAAACCTGCAAAATGGTCCGGTCTGAAAGTGGTTAATAAAGGAATTGTCAAAAACTGTCTCTTGTCATTTTTAACATTTTTGTCACTTTTTTTGTGAAATGGTAGGGGTACTTTTGTATCCCTTACCATTTCACACGGGGGGGCGGGACCTGGGGGTCTCCTTGTTAAAGGGGGCTACCAGATTCCGATAAGCCCCCCCGCCCGTAGACCCCCACAACCACCAGCCAGGGTTGTGGGGATGAGGCATATGTCCTCATAAACATGGGGAACATGGGTATTTGCTACCCCCAAAGCACCCTCCCAATGTTGAGGACATGTAGCCTAGCACGGTTCAGGAGGGGGGCGCTCTCTCGCCCCCCCTCTTTTCCTGCAGCCTGCCAGGATGGGAGCATGGATAAGGGTCTGGTATGGATTTTGAGGGGGACCCCCACGCCATTTATTTTTGGCGCTGGGTTCCCCTAATATCCATACCAGACCTGAAGGGCCTGGTATGGATTTTGAGGGGGACCCCCACGCCATTTTTTGAGGCGGGGTTCCCCTTAATATCCATACCAGACCTGAAGGGCCTGGTATGGAATTTCAGGGGACCCCCCACGCATTTTTTTTCTTCATTTTGCTTTTTTTTTTCTTAATGCTAACATGACCTGTTTGCAAATAGCCTTAAAAAAAAAACCATAGCGGAGCTGAGCCGAGCGGTAATGCTGGCTTGGAGCTCCGATTCCAGCGGGACTTCAGAGCCTGATAATAGCGGAGGTAACATTCTCCTCCGCATTTAAACATTATATAAAGTTCGCTAACGTTTCTTAGGTCTCGTTTGAGACATTTTGGGGGCTTGTAGTTTATATATGAAGACGAAAAACGGCAAACAAGTGCCACCTCACGGACACAGCAGAGCTCCGTTGAAACCGTCCCCCTCTAAGGCAGCTCACACTAAAGCTACAATGCAGCCAGCTCCCCCTACTCCATTGTATAGTGAGGTTGCTTCATTAAAGGCACATAGTCTCTCTAATTCCCCCTCAGGAACTGTCACTCCTGAAATAAAAATACTGGATATTCCTACACAAAATGAAATGTCACCTCCTGTAACATTACAACAAATAGAAGAACTGCTTCACAATGCATTAAAAACTGTCGCAGACCATATCACTACAAGCCTTACTAAAGAGATTAGAGATTTGGGTCAATGTACTGCAGCGCTAGAAATCAGAGTAGATGATTTGGAAAATCATACATCAAATTTCTCCTCAGAAATTGACAGCCTTAAAATGGAAGTAAACCCTTCCAAACAACTTTGACCTACAGGTAAGCCTAGATTAAGGCTTACCTGTAGGTCCAAGTAATATCTCCTAAACCTATATGGTTTAGGAGATATTTGCCCGAAAATGGGCACCGCTGTCTACGGCGCATGCGCCGTAGACAGCGGCGCGCATGCGCACTAAATGCGGCAAGTCCAAGAATGGATTTGCCAAATTTGTCGACTCCCGTGCGCATGCGCGGGAGTGACGTCATCGCGGCCTCGCCGTATGACAGCGGCGGAGCTGCGAGGCGCGACTCCCGTGCGCATGCGCGGGAGTGACGTCATCGCGGCTTCGCCGCTGTCATTGGTCGGAGCTGCGAGACGCCACCAGCAAGATGGACGCGGCGGACTACAGGGATCAGCGGCGACTTCGCTGGCTCCTGTGTCAGGTAAGTGACACATAATGAGCTACTATGCGATGCATAGTAGTCCATTATGCTTTACCTTTGCAGGGAAAAAAAGAGGAAGTAAACCCATCAGGGTTTACTTCCTCTTTAAAGAAGAAAATACCATTTTACAAGATAAATTAGAAGATTTTGAAAATCGTGAGAGACGATCGAATATACGCATTAGAGGAATACCTGAATCTATGACAGACCTACAGACGGCTATGCTTGCCCTTTTTCAAGAACTACAGCCAACTATTCAGGCAGAACGCTTTGAGATGGACAGGGTCCACAGAGCCCTAACTCCCCAAAAACTGGATGGTACGCCACGCGATATTATCGTAAAATTCAATTTTTACCTCACTAAGGAACTAATACTAAATACAGCAAGAATTAAAAAATCCTTAATTTTCCAAGGGCACAACTACCAGCTATTTGCAGATCTATCGCAACTAACAATCAATAAAAAATGAGCATTGAAGCCTCTCCTCCAAATTTTACAACGCAATACTATAATCTATCAATGGGGCTTCCCTTTTTCGGTACGTTTCACCTACCAAGGCCACAAACACACATGTCGCACTGCCAAAGAATTGCAAACTACTCTACAGAATCTAGGTCTGATATATACCAAAAGAGACTATGCCGAATCAAGCCAAAAAACATCATCATCTCCTGGGAACTCTTCTTCTACCGCCGGAACTAACGAAAACCATAGACCTCATAAGAGAAGCCGCATTCAATCCCCTATCCTAGATCCAGTTGATTCTATGGATTGAAAGATGCAATACGACAAGATTACATCCCTTTTTTTTCACCTTTTTTGTGACAGGTCAACAGACTCAATACCACCACTGTCTTCTGTCAATTTCCTCGCATTTCTAATAATATCACAGCATAATTGTTTAGGATACTGTAGATATTCTCCTTAACCTTCTTTAAACAACAAATCCAACCTACTCTCTTTGTTATCTTAGAGTATTTCTTTAATAAATATATGTATTTATTTTATTTTTTTATTTATTTTTTATTTATTTATTTTATTTTTTTCTCCTCAAACGATTAACTGTTTTAGTGTGTATTGCCTTATTACCCATATATTGCTATTTCTCAGATTCAGTAATGATAAATTCATATAGGACGCCTCCCCTTCCTTTTTTTTTTTTTTTTCTTGAGGTTGGCCTTTTATATATTTTTTGACTCGTAGTCATTGTTGGCATTTTATCCAAATTTCCAAAATGTCACTTTTGACTTGAAAATTCTCTCTTGAATTAAATTAAAGTTATTGGTTGAAAGATTACGCCAGCGCCTAGAGGCAATTCAGTTCGCATTGTGCGCTATACAAGTATTTCATTCATTCATTCATTCATTACAATTTATTTGGTTGGCTCTTCGTGTTCTGCAGGGATGTTCCTTGCGCTCCCCCTGTCACTCTCGACTGCTTGTCGTTTCCGCAGGCAGTTGACTGTGACTCATGTACCCTTGGAGGGAGATTTTTTCTCCCCCCAACGGATATGTTAGGAATGTACATTTGTTGTACTATATCTTTATGATATATATTTGTCATATTTTATTTCTTAATTTTTTTTTATTTTTACCCTCTTTCCTCCCCTTCCTCTTACACTCCAGTGGCAAAAATTTCTTCTCATTTTCATTATTCATACATTATCATATCTATATCTCCTCCAAAAATATGGCTCCACTGAACATACTTTCCCTGAATGTTCAGGGATTCAACATTCCGCAAAAACGAACTAAAGCCTTTCGTACCTTTACATCTAAAAAAGCACATATTGTATGTCTGCAAGAGACCCATTTTACTACACAATCCACCCCCAAATTCTTTAGTAAATCTTATCCACAAGTTTTTACAGCCTCCGCCTCCACAAAACAACGTGGTGTGCTTATAGCATTCCATCGAAACACCCCATTTTCACAATTGAAAGAAATCAAAGATCCTGAATGCCGATATTTGATCCTTAAAGGTCATTTACTGGATACCACAATCACCATTGTGTCATATTACGCCCCTAATAAACAGTCAAACGCTTTTTTCTCCCATCTATTACTTACCATTGACTACCACAAAATAGGTACTGTAATCCTATGTGGCGACTCCAACCAGACTATCTTTCCATTCCTGGATAAATCACCAATTCCACAGCTCCAAAGAACTGATAAACATTCTTTCTCAAAACTCATCACGAAATACAATCTGGTAGACTCCTGGCGTGAATTGAATCCTACCATGAGACAATTTACACATTACTCACACCCACATCGTTCATTCTCAAGAATCAACCATATATTTATATCCACAGGTATGGTGCCAGAAATCCTAACTTCAAAAATAATCCCCTTCCCTTGGTTGGATCACAGTGCAATATTCAATACTATGTCTTCGTTAGTTCCAAGAGCAAAAGATTCAACGTGGCTATTGAGAGATTTTTTAATCAAAAAGCCAATATATAAAAACAATATTTAACTTGCACTTAAGGATTACCTATTAAATAATTCTACACCTGATGTTTCCCAGGCCACTATATGGGAAGCACACAAACCTGTCATTCGTGGCATATGTTTACAACAAGCCAATATATTCAATAGAGAACGAAAAACCCTTTGTCGCACTTTAGAAACAAATTTGAATTCATGCCATATGGCATTTCAGCGTAACCCCAATCCTTCTTTCAAAGCAGAATTAGATAAAGCCAAATTGGAATTTGATTTATTCCTTACTGAATGTGCAGACAAAACCATTAAAAGATCACAACATAACTTCTATATGAATGCAAACAAACCAAACACACTTTTAGCCAAGGTTCTAAAATCCTGCCATACCTCAACCAAACCTATTCGTCTTAAGACCTCCAGAGATGTATACACAAATAATCCACTGAAAATCTTAAATAAATTTAAATCGCAATTAAAAGATTTGTACTCATCCGATAATGAGCTAGACCTATCCAAAGCAAATGATTTCTTCTCTCACATATCCCTCCCAACTTTAACTAAAACACAATTAGAAATGATGGAAGAATCTGTGTCTATTGAAGAGGTGCTTGAAGTTATCAAGAACCTGAAATTAAACAAAAGGCCTGGTCCTGATGGATTTTCTGCTCTCTACTACAAAACTTATGCAAATATTCTATCACCGGTTTTGATGAATACCTTTAATTCCCTATTGGAGGGTCATTCCTTCAGGAGGGAATCGCTGTCTGCAATTATTTGCATGATACCCAAGCCACATACGGATGAAACGATATGGTCAAACTATCGTCCTATTTCTTTATTAAATCTAGACATAAAAATTCTGGCAAAAATTTTAGCCAATAGATTAAATAAGATTATTGGTAGCCTCATACATCGTGACCAAGTAGGCTTCATACCTATCCGACAGGCTGGCGATAATATCAGACGTGCAGCACTTCTGTCACATGCCGCTAAGGTACGTCGAATCCCAACCTGTTTTCTTTCTTTAGATATTAAGAAAGCATTCGACACTATATCATGGTCCTACATGCAATTCACCCTTAATAAATGGGGCTTTGGTCCACACTTTTTACAATGGATTTCCACATTATATCAAAATCCCAAAGCATACATTAAATATGCAGGGTACAATCAGATGAATTTAATATACAGAGAGGGACACGTCAAGGTTGTCCACTCTCTCCATTATTATTTGCATTGCTAATTGAACCACTAGCAGAAAGAATAAGAATGGAACCTACAATCACAAGTATAGATTTAGGTGGATGCCATCATAAAATATGCTTATTTGCGGATGACATCCTGCTATTTTTATCCTCACCACAAACTTCTGCCCCAAACCTTATGATTGTATTACAGGAATTTTCGCTTATCTCAGGCCTTAAAGTTAATGTCCAAAAATCACTGGCGCTTAATATCTCACTTAACGAAAAAGTTAAACAAACTTTACAAGATTCTCTACCCTTTAAATGGGTAGTTCACAGTCTTCCATATTTGGGTGTCCAACTCACTCCTGATCCTTCCGATTTATTTGCAGCAAAGTATCCAACTTTACTGAAACACATCACCAGTCTATTATCAAACTGGTCATCCCTACCGATCTCATGGTTTGGAAAAATTAACATTATAAAAATGACCATACTTCCCAAATTCTTATATTTATTTAGAACGCTGCCTATTCATATTCCTGCTTATTTTCTCAGATTGATTCAGCAAAAGGCGATACAATTCACGTGGGGTAAAATAAAACCCTGACTACATAAGAATACCTTAGTTCTCCCTAAATGTATGGGTGGTCTGGGATTCACAGATTTTACATTATACTATAAAGCAGCTCAGTTGGCACAATTAACAAAATATCACTCGACAACGGAGATCCCTATATGGGTATCCATTGAGGCTATTGACTGCGACCCTTTTATTGTCAATAATTTACTATGGTTACAACCTGCAGTTCGCAAGACTTTAAAAAATCCAATCACTAGGCATTCCCTATCATTGTGGGATAGACATAAAACTTCACATGGCTTACAATCACTGCATAACCCACTTCTTTCCTTCCATAAAAATCCATCCTTCTACCCAGCCTGGAAATATCCTAAAACTTTTAAAGCCTGGTCTAAGGCTGGCATTACTTGCCTATATGATATGACATCATTGTTCTCGATACGACCTTTCCCAGAACTATGTGAGACTTCGGGGTTACCCCAATCTGAACTATTCAGATACCTACAAATAAAAAACTTTTATACTCCTTTCCTTAATTCTAGTGAAAATCTACAATCTATTTCCCAATTTGAAAAAATGTTCCTCAAAGAACCTCACGCTAAGGGTTGTATCTCTACAATTTACACTCAATTGATTACTAAATCTAACACAATAGTACCTACATATACATCCACTTGGGAAAAAGATCTTGAGCGCACGATTGATCCCAAAACTTGGTCTCATATCTGGTCTAATACTAAATCTTCTTCCACAAACATTTTGGCAATTGAGACATCTTATAAGGTGCTTACAAGATGGTATTTGGTTCCTGCCTGATTAGCCAAATTCACAATTGATAATTTAGGCCTCTGTTTTCGCGGCTGTCCAGAACAGGGTACATATATGCACATCTGGTGGCATTGTCCTATTGTGTACTCATTTTGGAAAAAAGTCTTTCTGATTATCTCGAAACTATTCGATTGTTCTATTTCACCAGACCCAATGCTAGCTCTCCTTAATCTAAAACCGGATTCTCCCACACAGAACCAATTCAAACTATTCCTCATGTTTCTGATAGCCGCAAAACAGACAGTAGCCAATGCATGGAAAACATCTGTTGTGAATATTTCAGAAACCAAAACTAGAATGAACCAATCTTTCATACATGCCAAAATGGACGCTTTAGATAAGAATCGTCTGTCAAAATTCAATAACATATGGAGACCATGGATTAGATATTATATGTCAGATAATTTTGATAATCGAATGCTCTTGTCATGGTAATTTATATATATATATTTTTTATTTTTTCTCTCTCTCTCTCTCTTTCTGGTACAATATTTAGCTATATAAACTATAATTTATCCCTGGAGTTAAATAATTATCTCTCCCCCTCCTTTCTGTCCCCATTTCCTTTTACCATTTTCTCTTCCATACTTCTTCAAAAAACCTTTAATTATACTACAGTGTTTGTTATCTATATAGAAGTATACCTAAGGTCAGGATTTCGTTTTGCTCAAATATGAAAAATTGATATATTTCTGTCTTTTCTAGTTTATTGAACTCCTGACATTTCAGATATAAACAACTTTATACTCTAGTCTTCTCTAGATTATATAATAACCACACTTTTTTTTTTTTTGGAGTGTTTATTATTCCTCCTTGGTATTTTATTCCTTTTTACTTAAATATCTGTAGTTATAATTTGCATTCATCTTCATGGGTTGTAAATGATGGAGCACCCCTCTCTTGTTTTAGTGTGTTTATTTGTATTTATTTGCATATTTATTTATGTATTTACTTATTTTTTATATAACATTTATACTTTAATGTTATATTTTAATATTTTTGTTTTGTCAAATATTCTGTATTTGTTGTCATTTATTATTTCTAAAACAAGTAAATCTTTTGAACGAGAAAAAAAAAAATCCATAAAAGTGAACCAGTGTTAAAAAAAAAGTCAAGTTGAGAGGTGCGCCTGTTCAACTTATGCAAATGCATTTACGTTGCTTGACATTTACTAAGATTTTGCCGGCGCACTGAATCAAAGCATTTTAACGTGCGCAAATGGCGCATGTTCATGCGCAGTGCATAAATTGACCTTGCGCAGTTCTAACTGTATTTGCAGGTGCAGCAGGCTTGTTCACATAAAGTTACTTTGTCATTCTACTTTGGGCATATTTGTTACTTGGACAATTATAACTATACTTCCTCACATCACCCCCATAATATTGGCACTTCCTCCTTCTTTTAATTCTGAGTTGAAGAATGTGTGCGCCATGTCTATAGCGGCGCACTGATCGGCGCCACCTGCGCACCGGCAATATAATAGTAAATGGGGAATTGTGCTGTGTTACAGGCACAAATGTTTTGTGAATACGAAAACGGCCGTTGCGCATCGGCGTGCGCCGAAACTCATGGCGCAAACCATTCGTAAATCAGCCCCATAGTGTTATTTTAGGAATTCGTTACTGCCCAACCAGCCTGTTTAAGAATTTTCTCTTGATCAGCGCCATCAGCTATGGCTGGCAGAGTACACTTTCAGAATACAAATGTGCAGTGGTAGGGATTCGCCCATCCACATCAAGGGTGTAGATGGGAATCCAGTAATTTTCTTTTATTCAACCCACTGGTTGAAGGGAAAATTAAATGACTCGTGTATGGCCAAATACTAGAATTGTAAAAAAAAATGCTATGTAGGCTAAATGAGATCTATAAAGCCGGCCATAGGTGGATTGAAATTCAGCATAGACCGGCCAAGTTTTGATCTATGTATGGGCAGGCTGGTTGTACACAAGTCAATCTATTGATCGACTTGTGCACAACCAGCCTGTTGGAGAAAAAATTCTTGATCTACACCAACAGCTATGGCCAGCAGTGCTGATTGGTGTATTCTGAGAGCAGGGAAATCTCCTTGCGGTCAGAAAATAGTAGCATAGTGGGAGGGATTCCCCCATCCACATCGAGTGTGTAGCGGGGGGGAGGAACTGAGTAATTTTCTTTTATTCAACCTGCTGGTTGAATGAAAAATAAAATACACATGTATGGCCAGCCTAACTAATACTAGAGGAATGCCCTGTACACATGGTCGGACATTCCGACCGCAAAACCCATCTGTTTTTTTCCGACGGCTTTTGGTCGAAACTTGTGTTGCATACACACGGTCGCACAAAGTTGTCAGAAAATCCCATTGTTCTGAACGAGGTGATGTCAAACACGTACGCCGGGACTATAGACGGGCCAGTAGCCAATAGCTTTCGTCTCTTAGTTTATTCTGAGCATGTGTGGCACTTTGTCAGTCGGAATTGTCTACACACGATCGGAATTTATGCGATCGGATTTTGTTGTCGGAAAATGTTAGATCCTACTCTTAAACATTGTGTGTCGGAAATTCTGACGGAAAAAGTCAGATGGAACCTACACACGATCGGATTTTCCGACAACATGATCCGATTGCACATTTTCTGTCGGAAAATCCGACCGTGTGTACAGGGCAGAAGAGAAGTGCTTTAGCAATTCTAGTTTGCAGGAATTTATGATGTGATAAACTGACTGGGAATATAGGTCAACGCACAACAGATGGCTGGCTACAGTGTTTCATCACAATAGACAAGAGGCCATGTACTGTGACCTGCTTAATTCAGTAGCTGTCATTGTAGCTTATAATTATGAATCAACACTCTTGGGTATTCCTCTTTTGGTAGTCTGTGCCCTTTATAAGTTGCCTGTCACAGATGTTCAAACAACCTGCAAGAAATTCTGAATGGACCTTTTTTAATTTCCCACAATGTAACATATTTGATCTAGCAGAAAAGGAGAAAGCCAGATTATATTTTCAACATTTTGGTTAAAAGGATGCCAAGTATTTAAATATTTTTTTTATATTTATGTCCAGTTTAAAAAGACATATTTTTTTTTAAATTTAAGTTAGGTAAATAGAATGTGTAAATATGTCATTTTTACCATTTGCAGGCAGCAGGTTGTTAGTCACTTACCTTCCACATTTCAGCACTGATTGATGCCTCATCTACCCGCCACCCACAGTCACTTTCAGGTAGTGCTCAGAGTTTTGCAGTCGTGTCACATAATGGGGGGGGGGGGGGATTTTTAAAGCAGAACTTTACCCATTACAACTTGATAAATAATTGATGTTCTTTAGCAAGGAACATACATTCCACATAATAATTATGCTATCAAAATTAGAGTGTGCTGTAAATTGCCTCCAGCATTGCTCTGTTGTTTCTTCTTGTCAGAGGTTGCCATTTTGCTGAAGCCCACAGCCCCCGCAGTAAATCATAAAGCGGAACTAATACCATCGATTTAATGGTTTCAAAAAACAGTTACAGACTGCTGGCTGTCCCATTTACTTGTGTCCTCAACCAAAACTGTCAAACCATCAAATGGCTGGAGTCATAAATGATCACATGTGCTGCACCATGGCATTCACAGGTCAAGCAGAAGCAGCTTCCTTGGACGTAAAGGCTAGGAGGGCTGAGTTCCGCTTTAAGGCTGTCAGCAGATCGGCTTCTACAAATTCGCAGTGCCTAAAAATAGAGAGTAGCGGGGCATGTGCACAGCAGGGATAGTATATTATTGGATTTTAAACATAAGCAGTTATTTTTAATGTTTTTATAGCTATACCGGCAAAAGGAGCCAGCCTGAAGCAATCTAGCAGGACTTAATTTTCTGACTAAAGTTGCACTTTAACCGCTTGCCGACCAGCCGCCGTCATTATACAGCGGTGAGGTCGGCTCTCCTGCACAAATCGCCTTAGCAGTACAGTGGCTCACGTAGGCGTGATAGCGGGTTGGCACGCACCGGCCGTAGTGCGCGTGCCTGCGGTTTGGGTGGACTCCATGTTCACCGGCGGCCCACGATCGCCTTTTGGAGAGGCGGAACGGTAAAGTAGTAGACTACTCTACTACTACTTTGACAGTTGACATGACAGGGATCTACTGTTCCCAGTGATCAGGAACAGTGATCTCTCATCCAGTAAGCCCACCCCCCAGTTTTAACACACCTAGGGAACACATTTAACCCCTTGATCACCCCCTAGTGTTAACCCCTTCCCTGCCACTGAGATTTACACAGTAATCAGTGGCTATTTATATCACTGATTGCTGTATAAATGTCAATGGTCCCAAAAAAGTGTCAAAAGTGTCCGATCTGTCCGCCGCAATGTTGCAGTCCCCCTTAAAATCACAAATCGCTGCCATTACTAGTAAAAAAAAAAAGAAAAATAATAAAAATGCCATAAATCTATTCCCTTTTTTGTAGACGCTATAACTTTTGTGCAAACCAATCAATGTACAACTATTACGATTTTTTTTTTCAAAATTGTTGCTCTTTGCTTATAGAGCAAAAAATAAAGACCACAGAGGTGATCGAATACCACCAAAAGAAAACTCTATTTGTGGGGAAAAAAGGACGTCAATTTTGTTTCGGTACAATGTCGCACAACTGCACAATTATCAGTTAAATCGACACAGTGCTACATCGCAAAAAAATGGCCTGGTTATTAAAGGGACAAACCCTTCCGCGGCTGAAGTGGTTAAACTTGAGGTTGACGCTGTCCCCACTCATGTATTAGCTTGGACACTGCCAGTCTTGCCAAGTTCCCTGTCAGCCATTCGGCCCTGCTTCAGTCTAGCTGTCAGCTACATTGTGCTACTGTTCAGTCTGCCACAGTTCAATCTGCTATTGTCTTCTCTATTACAGTCCAGTCCACTACTAAACAGCCTGCCACTGTCCACTCTGCTACAGTACAGTTTCCATGCCAGTCCTATCACCAGCACTACCTAGTCCCTGCTCCACTTAGTCTGTTTCAGCTCCTCTGCTCTCCAGGCACCAAGCCACCAGCACCTGTGTCAGTAACTACCTATTAGGTGACCTGGGGTAGCTTTCAGCTAAGTCCAAGCGATTGAAATGGGATAAGGGGTCTACTTCCACTCCTCGCATCATCTCAAAGTAAATTCGTAACCCACAGCTCATCACATTTCTTCTCAGCTCTTGAGATCATATTTCACACACACCATTGCATACATCTGTATACTTAACACAAATTAACCAAAATACTCTAAAATTCCCCTTTAATAAAAAAGTAGTTTTAGGTGAG
The DNA here is from genome assembly GCF_037356315.1 of Lithobates pipiens. Lineage (NCBI taxonomy): Eukaryota > Metazoa > Chordata > Amphibia > Anura > Ranidae > Lithobates > Lithobates pipiens. The sequence goes on from NW_027507764.1 coordinate 386,707,205, forward strand.
CAAAAATCAGTTCAGACAATTTAGCGTTTTTAGTGCTTTTACCCACCACTCCTCCCTATGTTTCACAGCTGGGGGGGGAGGGGGATACATATGCCGCTGCTTTGCATCAAGGTGCAATAAAAATGATCTCTGCTGCCAGGGGGCTACAGGAGTAAGCAGGTGAGAAGACTAAACAAAATCTTCTGTCTGCAGCAACACTCCCAGTCCCACCCTCCCCAATGCTCACCTGAGCCCCATGTCCATTCAGTGATGTACACAAGAGCCTTGGCTATCCTGAGTCTCCTTCTCCTTGTTGGCTGAGACAGAAGTGGTAGCCACTGGCTTCTGCTACTGTTAATTACAGCCAGTGAGCCAATGAGGAGAGATCGAGGGCGGGAGTCTCCTTCTCCTTGTTGGCTGAGACAGAAGTGGTAGCCACTGGCTTCTGCTACTGTTAATTACAGCCAGTGAGCCAATGAGGAGAGATCGAGGGCGGGGCTGAGTCATGTTCAGTGTGTGAATGGTCACACAGAGCAGGCTCAGGAGCAAGCTTGTTTTGGTGCCTCCATAGCAAGCTGCTTGCTATGGGGGCACTAGGCAGGTGGGAGGGGCCAGAAGCTCCAGAGAGGGTTCAGATTAGAGCAGTGTTTCTCAACCTTTTTACCTTGGAGGAACCCCTGGCAAAAAGTTTGAGATCTCGAGGAACCCCTGAAATGTTCACATCTACAGCTCACGGAACATTGGTATGATCAGCGAGCTGTTGATAACAAATATTATTTGTAGAAATAGCATTAAATACAAGAATAAATATTAAAATTGACCTATTAAATGTGAAACTTGTGCTTTCTTTTCCTGCAGAGCTGATCCATTCAGATTACATTACATGGAGCAGAGCATGGGACAGGGGACATTACATGGGACTGAGCACATTACAGGGGACATGACAGGGGACATTACATGGGGCAGAGCACATTACATGGGGTAGCGCACATGACAGGTGGACATTACTTGGGGCAGGGCACATGGCAAGGGACATTACATGGGACAGGGCACACGACAGGGGACATGACATGGGACAGGGGACATTACATGGGACAGGGGACATGACATGGGACATGACAGTGGACATTACATGGGGCAGAGCACATGACAGGGGACATTACTTGGGGCAGGGCACATGACAAGGGACATTACATGAGACAGGGCACATGACAAGGGACATTACATGAGACAGGGCACATGACAAGGGACATTACATGAGACAGGACACATGACAGGGGACATGACAAGGGACATTACATGGGACAGGGCACAAGACAAGGGACATTACATGAGACAGGGCACATGACATGGGACAGGGGACATGACAGTGGACATTACATGGGGCAGGACAGGGGATATTACATGGGGCAGGGGACAGGACAGGGGACATTACATGGGGCAGGGGACATTACATGGGACATTACATGGGGCAGGAGGCATGACATGGGACAGAGGACATGACATGAGACAGGGCACATGACAGGGGACATTACATGGGGCAGAGCACATGACAGTGCACATTACATGGGATAGGGCACATTAAATGGGACAGGGCACGTTACATGGGACAGGACAGGGGACATTACATGGTACATTACAGGGGACACGAAATGGGACGGGACATGACAAGGGACAGGGCACATGACAGGGGACATTACATGGGGCAGAGCACATCACAGTGTACATTACATGGGACAGGGCACATTACATGGGACGGGGCACATTACAAGGGACATTACATGGGACATTACATTGGACAGGGGACATTACATGGGACAGGGAACATGACAGGGGACATGGGACATTACATGGGGCAGAGCACATGACATGGCACATTACATGGCACAGGGCACATTACATGGGACAGTGCACATTACATGGGGCAGAGCACATGACAGGGCACATTACACGGGGCAGAGCACATGACAGGGCACATTACATGGGACGGGGGACATTACATGGGACAGGGCACATGACGGGGGACATTACATGGGACGGGGCACATGACATGGGGCAGGGCACATGACATGACATTACATGGGACAGTGGACATTACATAGGGCAGAGCACACGACAGGACATTACATGGGACAGTGGGCATTACATGGGGCAGAGCACACGACAGGACATTACATGGGACAGGGAACATGGCACATTACATAGGGTAGGGGACAGACTCTTGGGCACATTGTGGGAGGACAGAGCAGGGCACACTTCAGTACTTGCTTCTGCTGGCTTCAGCTCTTGTTTCATATCTTCTCCAGTGGCGCGCTGTTCCCCCGTCGGTCCCTCCTCCTCCTATCCTGTCCACTCCAGATGATGTCACTTACAAGCACACGGGAAAGACAGGAGGGGAGAAGGAGGAGGGGCCGAGGGGGAACAGCGCACTACAGCCAATAGGATGCCAGCCGCTTCCCTGCCTATGTCTGCCTGTGTCTGCGATCCTTCTGTCAGCTGCCTGCAACTGACAGTCAGATCACCGTGGAACCCCTGGGGACCTCCTGCGGAACCCTATGGCTTTGCCGAACCCCAGTTGAGAATCACTGGAGTAGAGGATGATCAGGGTTTCTCTGTGCAAAATCACTGCTCTGAGCAGGTAAGTATAACATGTTTCTAAAATTATAAAGTGCAATTACCACCTGTGCCTACACAAACGGTCCTGCGGCTTTCACTGGGATATTAATCATTGCTGGATATAGATCGGTGTGCGCTGCAAGCACCTGGAAAGTGTGAGTACCCATGTAAAGGGATTTTTTTAAATAAAGAGTGGTTTTAAAAGATAAAACACCATTGAGATTGTTTTTTCTTAGGCCGCGTACACACGGGCGGACTGTCTGACGGACTTGGTCCGCTGAAACGTGTTTCAGCGGACAATCCGCTCGTGTGTGTGGGCTTCAGCGGACTTTTTCAGCGGACAGTCTGGCGGACTAAGTCTTTCGGAATTTCCGGAATATTGTCCGTCCAAACTTGGTTTCAGCAGACAGTCCGCTCGTGAGTAGGCTAGTTCGACGGACTAAGTATGGCGCATGCTCAGAAAGGATTTACACGGCCGAAGGTTGCATTGCAGTGTATTGGATGTCGTATTTCTAGTCCCGTCATACGTGCCGTACACATCATCGCGCAAGCTTTCAGCGGACTGTCTGTTCGTCGTGTGTGGTCAAGTCCGTTCATTCAAAAGTAGGACGGACTGTCTGTCGGATTGTCTGACGGACTTAGTTGGACGGACAGTCCGCCCGTGTGTACGCGGCCTTATATGCACCAAGGAAGCAATCTCTACACGGTAAGGAGTCTACTAACATAGAGCCCAAAGGAGGTTCAACTATGTGTTTTGAGCAAATTTAGGCAGGCCATACATGGGTCGAATTTCAAAGATCTTATCTAAGAATTTTTGTTTGAATTTCACACCATTATTGGGCTGCAGCAACAGCAGATTTTCGTGCGGCCATCGAATTTGAGTAATCGGGCATGTTGGAAATTTTTTCTAATCAATGATGGGAGAATCATGCCAGAAATGCAATCGAAAAAGAAATGTGCATATCCATGAAAAGAAAATTCCTGGAAAGAAAAGAAACAAAAATTATTTTCTGTAGCAACATGAGGTGAAATTGAAGGCTTGGTTGGTCGAATTTCGAAACCAACAGTGGCACCATCGGATCACAAAACACACAAAATTTCTGATTTTCAAAAGAAAATTCTTTTGAAATTCTAGTATGTATGGCCAGCCTTTCTGTGTCACACACCTTGAGGTGAGGAAAATTACAAAGGGGGAAGCACAAGAGTGGTGGCACTTATTATTACGTTTGGAACACCGTCACAATTGAGAACTTTATGCACTTAGGATTTTAAAATGATTACACAGTTATATCATTGTATTCATTAGCACATTGGCACTTTTCTGCATGTTTGATATATGAATTTAAGTTATTTTGTTGTATCGAGATTATTTTATGAACACATTTGCAAGTATGGTAATTGTCAACTTATATTTATCAATGCCGTACTTTACAATATTAGATTTATGTAGCACATTTGTATGGGACTGGGAACAGGGTCAGCAGCTGGAAATTTATTCACATTTTATACACATTCGTTTTGGTTGTTCGCAAGACCCTCCAGTTTCGAAGTATAACATGTTTGTCATTTATATTTTATTTTTTTAAACAACCTTGAATATTACTTTGATTTGTAAAAGTCTGCTAGCAGTAGGTTTACATAACAATGATCTAGCATCCAGAACACAGGTCTGCTCTAGATAAGGCTCGGCTCACACAGGGCGGCACAACTTGCAGCGCCGCAACCTGCACATGATCAGCGGCGACTTGCAAAACGACTTCTGTATAGAAGTCAATGCAAGTCGCCCCAAAGTAGCACAGGAACCTTTTTTCTAAGTCGGAGCGACTTGAGTCGCTCCTATTAGAACGGTTCCATAGTACAGAACGGAGCGCGACTTGTTAGGCAGCGAAGTCGCCTGGACAAGTCACCCCTGTGTGAACCGAGCCTAAGAAAGCACACCGCCCAGCTGCTCCTTCCCCCATCCACAGCCCAGCACTCCAGTAAATGTGTGTATATTGGGGGGGGGGGGGACAGAGCAGACAGCAATGACTGACAGTCATCAGCTCCCTACTCTCGAAGCACTGAGAACCAAGTGATCAGTGGTGTTTGATTGCTTGGTTCTAAGTCTAATGCCTCGCATACACAATCGGATTGTTGGCCAATAAAACCGTGGAATTTTGTCCGAAGGGCGTTGGCCCAAACTTGTCTTGCATACACACAGCCATGTAATTGTTGGACATCAATTACGAACGTAGTGACGTACTACGTGTTTTTTCAGCTCTTTAGCGCCACCGTTTGGGCTTCTTCTGCTAATTTCGTGTTAATAGAAGTTTGGTGAGTGTTGATTTGTGCTTTTTTTTTCGCATTTTTCATTAAGTGCTTTTCAGTTTGTTTCTGAATGGCCATGCGTCAACCAGACATGTTGTGGAATCGGAAGAGATAACATATTATTTATTATTGTCCTTGGAGTTATTGTTTTGACGTTATTTTTTTGGTTGACTAATGATTTGATTTGGTATATTTTAAATAATTTTGGATGCAAAGAATGCACTATTTAAATTCTATTGGCAGATAGCATGTCTAATTTTATTTGTTTTCTTTTTTTAATACACAATAAAAAAAATTGTGTAGAATAATAGTTACATTTAAAAAAATACAATGTAAAACTGACAAGGGACATCAACATAGTTGTATCGTTGATCTCAAAAACTAGGGGATAATGGTGTTGTGGTAACTTGCCCAAATAAAAAAAAAAAAAAAAACATAATAATATTACTCTTGCTAGCACTAGAAAAAAAAAGCCTTTGAAAATTTGCTTACAATAACTCCATCAGTATCACCAGCAAAGCAGCTTCATTATAATCCCAGTAAAGAAGAAGAGAATTGTGTGCTGCATTTAGAGATTTCATAATTTGCCACGTCATGAATGTTAATTCTCCATTACAAACGCTAGTTTACAAGACTGACAGATTCTGCTTCCGAGCATGTGTGTTTGTACTTTGGACCTTTGTCTGACGGACTTGTGTACGCACGCTCGAAAAATCCGACAATACACATTTGTCCACGGAAAATTTGAGAACCTGCTAGTCAACATTTGTTGGCGGAAAGTATGACAATAATTGTCCTACGGAGCAAACACATGGTCAGACTTACCGCCAACAAGCTCACATCCAACATTTCCCGTCGGGAAGTTACATCGTGTGTATGGGGCTTTAGAGCTGGAGGAGGATAGATGCAGCATCGGACTGATGCTGCTTCTACCTAGGAAAATATTAGTTTAAAAAAAATTATTCCCAAACTTCTTTTCTAATAAAACCCCCCCAAAAAAAACAATGCCTTTCTGACCAAAATCTTTCCCCAACAATGGATTAACATTGTGATCCAAAATCACTTAAGAGTATAAGGATTCATAGGGAGTGTAAAACCAAAGTCTGCAAAATTAAAACAATAGCACAAAATATCACAAGAAACATGTATTTTTATGAACACATAAAGACACAGTAGAAGTTACTGATATGGCATTATAGATGCCTGTACATCACAAACATACTGATCTTTTACAAATATAAAACAGTACAAACGTTCTGATAATGAACATAACATTGGTTATTGTTGCATGTTCCCATTCAGTGTCACTAACATGAATTTTGGGAAAATGTGAATATTTCTCATAGATTGCACAGAAAATGGTGCATTCTTCTGCTCTAAAGTAACAAGCACAGACAGCTGGACACTGCCTGATAGCTAAACTATTATTTGTAAATCTAATGCCGTGTACACACGATCGGACTTTCTGGCAGACTTGGTCTGGCGGAATGAAATCCGTCGAACAATTTGATTGTGTGTGGGCTCCAGCGGAATTTTTTTCCCCAAAAGTCCGATGGACCTAGAAATAAAACATGTTTACATCATCACGTTCAAAACTAACAGACTTTAAAACGGACTTAGTCTGGTCGTGTGTGGCCAAGTCCGTTCGTTCAGAAAGTCCGTCGGACCTCTGCCGAAAGTCTGTCGGGAAGACCGTCGGACTTGGTCTGTCGAAAAGTCCAGTCGTGTGTATGCGGCATAACAAGTTCTGATCACACAGAAAAACAAACAGCTGAACTGAATTTCTAATGTGAGCTCATTTAAAGGTAGGACCATATACCATTCCAGGCCTTTGTCCCTTGGCGCATATCGCCTTGTTGCTTATATATATTTTTTGGTCAACAAATGCTCTTTTTCCAGATATGTGGTGCTTGCAGAGTACCATTATATTTGAAGAGATTATACAATCTCAGTGCCGCAAGTGAAATCTAAAATACATGAAAATCCACAAGACCTGAACATGCTAGGGGCAAGCAGTCCAAATCATCTTTTTCAGTGCTACTGGAAAACCCCTTTAAAAGACAAATTTACCTAACTTTTTAGTAAGGTTTGATCTCCTAGCCAATACAAACCACAGATTTAGACTCCACATGATACCATTACCTCTTCCCTGTGTGTTTCCATTACACATTTCATAAATATGTGTTCACCACAGTTTTTGATGCCTATTTAAAGGTTATGCATGCATTCTGCATTTGATATAGCAGTTATAGCTCATGGGAGTCCAGTCAAATATGCAGCCAAAGTCAAATATGCATCTTTCTAACAGGCAGCAGGGACCATAGAGGACACAAAGATCTGAAATGTAAAAGAGTGGACAGGCATTTGGCAACAGGACCATGTACAGTGTGGATATGAGGTCTGTGGACTGGATGCCTATTATATTTATGGGGGGAAAACTTAAAAGCTGGTAAAAGATACAAATACCCTTTAAAAGGCATACAGTAAAATAAAGTTATAGGTTCAGTTCTAGAATATAGGTATAATTAAAATGCAGTCTAAGCAAACAAAACTCACATACTGTATATTCAAATAAACAACATATAAAACCTAGCTAATTGTATTCTAAAACATTTTAGCAGTAGCTATAGAATGCGATAGTCAATAAAATAACCTCAAACACACAAAATCAAAACTAGATTTACTGAAGGATCTCCATTATTTTTGCCACTAGTTGTTCTTTTTTGCTCCTGGCTTTTGTAGAAATCCCATTCTGTTTGAGCAGGTTCTGGAGAGTGGCTTTATTCAGTTTGTGCAACTGCAAGACAAAATGCAAAAACAAAGAAACATAAAACCTCATATTATTGGGGCAGAGTTGGAAACAAATTACTAAGGATGTATAAATAAGTGAATGTTCTTTGTGACATCAACATGAAAGTAGATGCTGAAATTATATTCACATTTATTCAGTCATAAGTAAACACTTGGCTACAAGACACTGACTCTCATGGGAGCTGAATCTTTGAAAGGAGAAAGGAATTTGACCCAAATAAGTAAAAAATATAGCACATCATACTTAAACAATGGTGTGCTGTGTGAAAAGAACATATACAAACTTATATTTCTAATTCCCAGACATTACCGGCATTAACAGAAAAATCAAAAATAAAAGAACTAACACAGTTTCCCCCACACTCCCCTGGCAGCTCACTCATATGAGCCTGTTTGCTAGAATTTGTAAAAATTTTTATGAATTTAAAAAAACATATACCTTCCTCTTCCATCACTACTGAAACATAACAGCCTAGTGCAGGGGTGTCCAGCCTGCAGCCCAAGATGGCTCTGAATGCGTCTCAACACAAAATTGTAAATTTACTTAAAAGTGTTGATTTTTTTGTAGTTTTTTTTTTGGGCAGCACCTATAATTGTGAGCAACTATTTCCAAGGATGAAGCACGTGAAGGGAAAAATTAGAACCAAAATATCTGGCAAGCACCTTGAGAATTCATCGAGAATTGCTACTATCCATCAAACCAGATATTGGTGTGTTAGTTTATCAAAAACAATGTCAAATATCACACTAGTTTTATGCTGCCCACTTTTACTTTTATTGAAAAAAATATTGAAAAATTAAGTTTTATTCCTCAGATGTACATTATCTATATGTCAGAAACCATGAATCAGACCGAGACAAAAGTACAACTAAATCACACTTGCTTATTAAATAAAAATAAAAAGGTAAATAGAGTAAGTGTAGTCAAAGCATAGCCAGAGTCCAGTAACCGTATCGAGTAGTCAGCCAGGCCAGAGTTCAATAACCAGATCGGGTAATCAGCCAGGCCAGAAGTCAGGGATCCAAGTGGAGAAACAGCAAGCAGGATAAGGAGCCAGAAGGGATGTCAGCAAGCCAGTCTTTAAACAGGTACACAGGAGATGGTTTCTTGTGCTGTGACCAAGGCAAAGGCAGAGATGAAGTGAGCTGGACAGCTTTAAATAGGCAGGTCAGACGAGCAGGATCAGGAACAGCTGGGTAACTGTGGAGAGGGATGAGAGCTGGCAATTAGCCGACAGCTGAGCAGCCAGCCCAGAGAAGGGCTAAGCCAGCCCTGACAGTACCCCCTCCTCAATGACCCCTCTCCCTCAGAGGGCCACCGGGCTTGAGGGGAAAACGTCTATGGAACTCACAGAGGAGGACAGGGGCATGTACATCCGAAGAAGAAACCCAGGAGCGTTCCTTTGGACCTATCCCCTTCCAATGCACCAGGTACTGTACTGTACTATAATGCACTGAACCTACGGGAGTCAACAATTGATTGTACCTCATACTCCTCATGGTTCTCAACCTGAATAGGGTTACACTAAGGTGGTAAATCGGTTGCAGACCAACGGTTTCAATAAGGAGACATGAAACACATTTGAGATGCGCATACTAGGAGGAAGGTCCAACGCGTAAGCCACTGGGTTAATCCTGCGAAGGATACGGAAAGGCCCAATAAACCAAGGTGCAAACTTCAGTGAGGGAACACAAGGTCTGAGGTTGGGAGATGACAGCAAACCTGGTAGGAAGGCGCAGGCAGGCATCTGTGGTCAGCATGGAGTCTGTACTTATCATTAGCATGACGCAAAGCCTCCTGGACTTGTACCCAAGTAGAACGAAGACCACAGAGATGCTCCTCTAATGCAGGAATACTCTGCGGAACAAACGAGTCAGGAAACATGGAAGGTTGGAAATCATAATTCGACATAAATGGAGACAACTGGGAGTCAGAATTCAAGGCACTGTTGTGAGCAAACTCTGCCCATGGTAATAGGTCTGACCAGTTGTTATGGTGGTCAGAATTATAGCAACGTAGGAATTGCTCCAAGGACTGATTGGCTCGCTCTGCGGCCCCATTAGTCTGCGGGTGATACGCAGAAGAGAAAGCAAGCTGGATTCCCAACTGTGCACAAAAGGCTCACCAGAACTGGGAGACAAACTGACTGTCCCTGTCCGAGACAATCACCTTGGGTAGCCCATGTAAGCGAAAGATCTCCCGAGCAAAAATGGAAGCCAGTTCCTTAGAGGTAGGCAACTTCTTAAGTGGAATACAATGACACATCTTTGAGAATTCGTCAACCACCATAAGGATAACAGTGTTGCCTTGGGATACTCCACATTGAAATCCATTGACAGGTGAGCCCAGGGCCTCTCTCCATTAGGTATGGGTTGTAGGAGACCCACTGGAAGGTGTTGTGGAGTCTTACTCTGAGCACACAGGGAACAGGCAGCTACGAAGGTCGCAACATCAGCCCATAGACTAGGCCACCAGAATTGTTGGGAAATGACCCAAATTAGTTTATTCTTCCCAGGATGGCCAGCTGCCTTGGGAGAATGGTAAGTCTGGAGCACAGCAGTACGGAGACTCTCTGGGACAAAGCAGCGGTCACAAGGTTTCTCAGGAGGAGCATGGACCTGAGCAGCAAGAATTTTGTCACCCAAAAGAGAAGTAAGACTGGTGCGAACCGTAGCCAAGATACGATCAGGAGGAATCACAGGAACCAGAACTGACTCCGACTTGGAAGTGGATGAAAAATGTTGTGACAAGGCATCAGCCCTTACATTCTTAGTACCAGGTAAGAATGAGACAATGTAATTAAAACTCGACCAGAACAGAGCCCATCGAGCCCTTCTGGGAGAAAGGCGCTTAGCCTCAGACAAGAATGTAAGATTCTTATGGTCAGTAAGAATAAGAACCGGCACAGTGGTACCTTCAAGAAGATGTCTCCATTCTTTCAGGGCTAAAATGATCGCCAACAGCTCTCTGTCACCAATCTCATAATTGCACTCAGCAGGTGACAATTTCTTGGAAAAGTAGCCACACGGATGCATAGCTCTCTCAGAGTTAGGACGTTGAGACAGAAGGGCTCCAACTCCAGTCTCAGAAGCATCAACTTCTAGGATAAACGGCAACATAGGATCAGGATGTGCCAACACAGGAGCAGAAACAAAGGCAGCCTTGAGAGTCTCAATGGCCTTAATGGACTCTGGAGGCCAACTCTGTGGGTTACCGTCCTTTCTGGTCATATCAGTCAGGGGTTTGACCAGAGACGTGAAGTTACAAATAAACTTCCGATAGTAGTTGGAAAAGCCCAGGAAGCGCTGCAGAGGACGTAAACCCACAGGTCGAGGCCACTGTAGGACTGCCAAAAGTTTCTCTGGGTCCATCGAAAAACCAGCAGAGGAATGTAACCTGTTCACGATGAAACTCGCACTTCTCCAGTTTACAATAGAGATGGTTCTCTCTTAGTTTCTGAAGCACACGACAGACGTGTGTGGTGGCTCTCCAGGGACTTGGAAAATATGAGAATATCATTGAGATAAACCACCACACATAACTGCAACAAATCTCGGAGAACATCGTTAATAAATTCCTGGAAAACTGCCGGGCATTACAAAGGCCAAAAGGCATTACCAGGTACTCATAATGGCCTGTTCTGGTATTAAACGCAGTTTTCCACTCATCGCCCTCCTTAATGCGCACCAGATTGTATGCCCCTCTCAAGTCAAGCTTCGTGAAAACTGTGGCTCCCTTGAGGCAGTCAAATAACTCTATAATCAATGGAATTGGGTAGGCATTCTTAATCGCGACACGATTGAGACCCCTATAATCTATACAAGGTCTCAGTTCACCGCTCTTCTTCTTCACAAAGAAGAAACTAGCACCAGCAGGAGATGAGGATTTGCGGATGAAATCTCAAGAAAGTGTGTCTGCAACATACTCCTCCATTGCTTTATCCTCCAAGACCGACAAAGGGTAAACCCGGCCATGTGGAGGTATGGCACCAGGTTGAATGTCAATTGCGCACTCATAAGACCAGTGTGGAGGCAAACTACTGGCTTGACCTTTGTCAAAGACATCGCTAAATTTGCGGTACTCCTCCGGCAGGGAGGAGAGTGAACAGGTGTACAGGACCTTGGATACCTTCAGGAAGCATGTCTCACTGCATTGTGGTGACCAGGAACCTCAGCACGGAGCCAATCAAAAGAGGGGTTGTGCCTCTGTAATCAAGGATAACCAATAACCAGCGGAAACCTGGGTGAAGAAATAACTTGGAATTGGATTATCTCATGGTGAAGAGCCCCTACGGCCATGGACAATGGAACCGTCTCATGAGTCACATGGGCAGGCTGTAAAGGTCTCCCGTCAAGAGCCTCAATGGCAAGTGGAGTGTCACGCAGCTGCAGCGGAATTGAGTGCTGCAAAACAAATGCAGCATCAATGAACAGGCCTGCAGCCCCAGAGTCGATTAGACTCTGTATCTCTGTAACTGTATCTCAATGGATGGCTCAGCCCAAGAAAGGGTGACCGAGACCAGGGGCTTATCCTTCTGGATAACTGGGGACGAAACAATGCCACCTAAGGTCTGTCCATGACAGGACCTCAAGGTTCGGGCGTTCCCTGGATGGGTAGGACAAGACTTCAAAAATTTACCTGCCTGACCACAATAAAGGCACAATTGCTCCCTCCTCCTAAAGGCTCTGTCATCTGCAGAGAGACGCGTGAAGCCCAGGTGCATGGGTTCATCTTCACTGACCGACTTGGTACCAGGAGGCATGGGAGGTGAGGGAGGCACGGGTGGGACTGCAAAGCTCTGAGGCAAACTACAGGAGGCTTCCACAAGTGCTCCTTAAAAGAAAGTCTTTCTCTGAAGTCAATGAGGATGGCAAACGAGATCAAGCTCTCCAGCTCAGTGGGTATATCTCGGGCTGCTATCTCATCCTTGATGGAATCTGAGAGACCATGAGAAAAAGCAGCCACGAGGGCCTCATTGTTCCAAGCAACCTCTGCTGCCAGAGTATGGAATTCAATGGCATAATCAGCAACAGTTCTCGTACTCTGTTTGATGGACATAAGGGCACTTGGCAGCAGAAGCAGAGCGTGCGGGAATGTCAAATACCCTTTTAAAGGAGGCCACAAACTCAGGGTAACTCAAGACAGGTTTTTGCGTCTCCCATAGAGGGTTAGCCCAGGCCAAGGCTCTCTCAGAAAGCAAAGAAACCTACTTTGCTTCTGTCCGTTGGGAGTGGAACCAGACATACTTCTTATAGAGGTAATAATCGAGGCGGGTGCCTGCACAGAGACTGGTGCAGCAGCAGGGATGGCCTGCAACTCAGGTTGTACCAGAGCAGCCACAGTGGGGGATTCCAGGTGAGCCATGCGACTCAGGAGCGTTGTTGTTCCACGATCGGGTCACAAAGCTGAAGAACGAGGAGAGGTCTGTGTAAACAAACCTCTCCCCGTGCTTCCCACTGTGGCTGTCACCGATTGTCTGTTCCCTGTTATAGGGAAAGACGATCAGTGACATCACATGCCAGGCCACGCCCCCTACAATATAAAAAACACATAACGTCACACATAACCCCTCCTCTCCCCTAGTGGTTAACTCCTTCACTGCCAGTGTCATTTACACAGGAATCAGTGCATTTAAATAGCACTGATTGCTGTATAAATGGCAATGGTCCCAAAAATGTGTCAAAAATGTCCGACGTGTCCGCCATAATGTCGCAGTCACAATAAAAATCGCTGATCGCCGCCATTACTAGTAAAAAAATATTAATAAAAATGCTATAAAACTATCCCCTATTTTGTAAACGCTATAACTTTTGCGTAAACCAATCAATAATTGCGATTTTTTTTTAACAAAAATATGTAGAAGAATACGTATCGGCCTAAACTGAGGAAAAAAAAAATTTATTTATTTTTTGAGGATATTTATTATAGTAAAGAGTAAAAAATATTGAATTTTTTCAAAATTGCCGCTCTATTTTTGTTTATACCGCAAAAAAAACCAGGGGGGCGTGGCCGGCCAGCGCGGAAGATGGACGCTTAAGAACTGAGCTCCGTCGTGAGGGGAAATAACGGAACGTTTAGGATCCGAACGAAACCGTAATTCCGTCCGAAAACACTACCAAATAGCGAACGGACATCCCGTCTAACGATGTCACGAAAAAGAACGGGTGAATACCGACCGAAAAAACTTACAACACTAATGTACGCTCCCGAAGAGCAGGTCAGTGAAACCCAAAATGGCGCCGACGGCACCTCAGCGCCTCAGAAACATTACACAGCTCTCTCCTCAGAACAACAGGAGACTACAATTAAAGGGGAATTACCTAAATCCCCTACTCAAAATACTAATACTGACTCTATGTTAAATAGTCCAGCCAGAGCAAAAATGAGGATGGACACATTAATACCACAGCCAAACTCACAATTACTACAGCCCCAGGCTTCTAATTCTCCACAAATCACCCAGGCCTTACAATCTCCTATGGAATCATTTCCCACATCTGGACAACCAGTTATAGACACTACATTAAAGGAAATGCTAATTTCGCTACATTCCTCATTAGTCTCAGATTTGTCAAACCTTTTCCATAAATTGAGTACCGAAGTGAGCTCATTAGACAATAGAATCTTTACTGTGGAAAGGGGAATGACAGAATGTTCACATACAGTAAATGATCTTATTGATGCTTATGATGAGGTAAAAGAAGAACAGGAATGGGTCCGCAATAAATTGGCAGATTTGGAAGACCGTTCAAGACGTAACAATATCAAATTAAGAGGTGTCCCTGAAAGTATTTCTACACCAGATCTGCCCAAATATGCAAAAGACTTAATTCGCATGATTTTACCAGATATCACCCCAAGAGACTTAATAATTGACAGAATTCACAGAATTGCAAAGCCACAACACTTGGCAGCTTCAGTACCAAGAGATATACTTATGAGGATTCATTTTTTTCATGTAAAAGAAAAAATGATGTATGAAGCTAGATCTAAAGGTCCACTCCCACGCCCATTTGAGGGAATACAAATATTCCCTGATCTCTCCAAGCACACACTACAATTAAGGAGAGACTTGAATCCTATAACCAAAAGTATGCATAATCATAAAATCCTATATAAATGGAGATATCCTGCCACATTGCTCATTACTAAAAATGGATCTTCAAAAAGGCATCAAGCTTCTAAGAGATTGGGGTATAATTCTAGATCTGCCCAAGACAACCGATCCTTCTTCATCAAAACGTATATACCTCTGCTACATCAACGCAATCCGGATGCCCGAAAACATCAACCAATGGAAATATCCAGCTCTTAAATGATCCACTTACATCGTTTATAAATGCCCCCTCATGGAAAACATCTCTTTCTTCCGTTTCACCGGCATTAACGGTTTCCTCCAACAGCGGTTTTAGCTGTACCAGCTCATATTTGTGTTTATCACACACCGCCGAATTTTTGTTATATCTGTGATTGATAAGATTACAACTTATTGTTGCTATTTTGTGTGGTTTTTTTTTGTTTTTTTTACTATTGACTGTTCTAGTAAAGTTTTCATTCCAGGTTCATTATTTACTAATACATATTTGTATATTGGTCAAATCAACTTACTACAATGCCGTATCTTGATCATTCTTCCACGATCCACCTACTGCCTACTAACTGTAAGTGATACCCTTTTCCATTTATTATTCTCATTTATTGCAAGTACCATGCCAATTAAAATATTATCCCTAAACGTTAGAGGACTTAATCATCCGGTCAAAAGACAATCCCTTTGGCATTCAGCAAAAAAATTTGACAGCGATATTCTTTGTATTCAAGAGACACATTTAACTCCTACATCATCTTCCCTATGCCGTAATAACAAATTCCCCCATATTTTTCATTCTACCTTCACTACTAAAAAAAGAGGAGTGCTAATAGCAATAAGCAAAGACATTGACTTTACTTCACTACAGGAAATATATGATCCTAATGGTCGCTTCATTATTCTAATCTGCAAAATTAATGGGACTATATATACAATTCTCAATCTTTATGCTCCTAACTCACATCAAGCAACTTTCCTTAAGAAAATCTTCACCAAAGTCAACAAGATAAAACAAGGTCTTCTTCTTGTTTGTGGAGATTTCAATCTGGTTGCAGACATTTATATGGATACTACCTCAGCGGCCAAAAGAAATCCATCTCCTTTGAATCAACTACTAACCTCATTTGACTTGTATGATGTGTGGAGATGTTACCATGGAACAGAGAAGGACTATACATATTTTTCCCCCCATCATAAATCCTATTCCAGACTTGATATGTTTCTTGCTGATAAATACTTGTTACAAAATGTTAGCTCATCTATTATCCACGCCATGACATGGTCTGATCATAATCCAATATCTATTACCATTGATGACACCTCCCCCAAACGTAACTCCTTCCTATGGAGAGCCAATAATTACATACTACAACATCCAGTATATTCTAAAGAAATCGCTAACCACTTGAACCAATATTTTGAACTAAATGTTGGCTCAGTATCGGACGATGCCATGGTGTGGAATGCACATAAAGCAGTTATTAGAGGTATTATTATAAAACTTTGTTCGGTTTACAAAAAGAAAAGAACTCAACAAATTGACTCCCTTACCTCCCAAATCGCCAAATTAGAATCTGAACACAAATCTTCCTCACAATCCAATACCCTAGCTCAACTAATGCAGCTCAGACAGGAACTTAGATCTCTCCTTTTACACAAATATGAGTATATGCAACGTAAATTTAAAGCCACATCATATTCCACAGCTAATAAAGCTGGTAAAAAATTGGCTCAACGTCTTAAAGGTATACAAACTAAATCTAAAATTCACTATCTTTTCCATCCACACTCAAAAGACAAACTATCTAATCCACAAGATATAGCAAATGCTTTTAGTGATTATTATAGTGATCTTTATAACCTTCGTACAGATACTTCCACCCACCAACCGTCTCCAGAAGAAATTGATAAGTTTCTTAATCAGGTTAACCTACCTACCCTAACTGAATCCCAATTAAACTACTTAAATACACCATTTTCTACCACAGAAATCCTTGCAACTATTGCATCATTACCAAACAACAAAGCTCCAGGTCCAGATGGTCTTTCGGGGAATATTTTAAACAATTCTCCACATATCTGATTCCCCACTTAACGAAATTCCTCAACAAAGCTGCATTATCTTCTACTTTCCCTAAAGAATCATTATCAGCAATTATTGTTACAATTCCGAAACCTGGAAAAGATCCAACCTCACCCCAAAATTTCAGACCAATCTCCCTACTCAACCTAGACCTAAAAATTTATGCTAAAACTATAGCTAGACGTCTAGTATCCATTGTGCCTGACCTAATACACAAAGATCAATCTGGCTTCATTAAGGGAAGACAGGCCCCTGATGCAACACGAAGAATGATAGATTTAATTCACTATGCAGAATCAACTGGAACACCTTCTCTGCTTCTTTCTTTAGATGCAGAGAAGGCGTTTGATCGGGTACAGTGGACATATCTACAAAAAGTTCTATCAAAATTTGGATTTAAAGACTATATATATGGTGCTATTATGGCATTATATACACAACCATCAGCTCAAGTATTTTCCGCCAACATGCTTTCTCAACCATTTCAAATATCAAATGGCACACGCCAAGGCTGCCCATTATCACCTCTAATCTTTAATTTAGCAATAGAACCCTTAGCCGAACATATCCGCAAAGATTCTAAGATTACGGGAATAAACTTGGGTTCCACCTCTCATAAAATTAGTCTTTTTGCGGATGATATAATACTTATATTAACAAATCCTACCTCATCACTAGCCGCAGTATGCGAAACATTAGATTGGTTTAGCCGAATATCCTTTTACAAAATTAATACAACAAAATCTCATATATTAGACATAAAACTTAATGCTACCACCAGAAACCTCTTGCAAGCTCAATATCCATTTACTTGGTCTGAAGATAATATTTATTATTTGGGTATACAACTCACTAGATCCACAAAACATCTTTTTAAATCAAACTATAAACCATTGCTGAATAAATTACGTACAGAATCCCTGAAGATTACTAAATTGGAACTTTCATGGACTGGTAGATTAGCAGCGTTCAAAATGATGCACTTACCTCAAATACTTTACCTATTCAGAACTCTACCAATCCCCATTCCTAAATATTTCTTTACATCCCTACAAAGGCTACTCAATCAATGTATTTGGTATGGAACAAAACCTAGATGTGCTCATTCCAAATTAAGAAATCACAAATTGGCGGGTGGGTCAGACTCTATTGATTTCGAAGATTACTATATAGCAGCAATAATTGATCAATCTAAAGAATGGTTCCAAAACCCTCCAAGTAAACTCTGGAGTAACATCGAACATACCTTTCTATTAAGTCCCGGACTAAAGAACTGGCTTCTAAGCACTCCACTAGGGACTAAAATACCCAAAGATTTACCTCCCACCATGATTGCCACGACCAAAGCTTGGAAAATGTTAAACCAAGAAATACATTGTGAATCTAGTATACCCCAAATGACGATTCCTATCGAATCCTTACATCATCTATCACATGATCTATCTCTTCATCATTGGACTCAAAAAGGCATTAATCATATAAACCAACTTATTACAGGTACACAAATACAATCCTTCTCTGAGCTACAAAAACAATTTAATTTACTTCATTCAGATATATCTACATATACCCTACTACAAAATTGCCTCAACAAAATCAAACTTCCTCTATACAATATTTCGCCAACAATATGGACATTTCTTAATTCCTCCTTAACTCATAAAAAAGGAATCTCCTTAATTTACAATATTTTACACCTCAAGAGTATATTTACGAAATCCACCTCTCATTCACATTGGGAAAATGATTTACAAAAATCCTTTACGGATCAACAATGGAAACAAGCACTTAAAAGTATCTATAAAACTACTAAAAGCTCAGCACTATGGGAACTTACTCAAAAAATTTCACTTAGATGGTATTTGACGCCATCAAGACTAACATCCTTTAATTCATCTTTGTCGGATTTATGTTGGAGATGTAATTCCGCTAAAGGCGATATGTTTCATATTTTTTGGAGTTGCGATAAACTCCAAAAGTTCTGGAAAAGTGTCTTTCTTATATTAACAGACATAACTCAAATGCAGATTCCACTTCTACCTGAGTTAGCGATATTAAACCTAACTATAGAAAACATACCATACCCTTTTCGTCATGTAATGACACACGTCTTCCTGGCAGCCAGACTGTCCATAACCAGATTATGGAAATCTACAACACCTCCAACTGTCTATCAACTTTTAGATACTGTATCCTTACACTACAACTATGAATTAATGATGGGCTCCATTGCAGGCAATTTACCAAAAGAAAAATGTAGGTGGTCACCTTGGGAGGGATGGTCAAAATCCGCTGATTTTCTGAAAAAATCTTAAACAATATTTAGGCATACTTTACTGAGTTTTCAATTCCTGGTTTCATTCTTTTTGGTTAATTTTTAGCTCTATATGTATACAATGCTTAATATTGGCAACATTTCCCTCCCCTAGGACACAGCTGAGTACCCATAGAGGTGTTTAAGGGAGGCTAATATTTTTCATTTATACAATTAAAATATTTGTATTAATTAACTTTATGATTTTATGTATGTACTCTATTATTAATATCTTATTGCGTGAACTAAACGTCTTTAAGAATATCAGAAAAATATATTTATTTAGCTTTTTTTTTTTTTCTCTCATTATTGTTCTTTTGTTTACGCATATTTGAAATTTATTGTACAATGTACTTTCTATATGCTTTATTTTTAAAATCAATAAAAATCGATTGATCAAAAAAAAAAATAAATAAATAAAAAAAACACAGAGGTGATCAAATACCACCAAAAGAAAGCTCTATTTGTGGGAAAAAAAGGAAGCCAATTTTGTTTGGGAGCTGCACAATTGTCAGTTAAACCGACTCAGTGCCGAATCGCAAAAAGGGGCTTGGTCCTTTGGCTGTAAATTGGTCCGGGGCTTAAGTGGTTAAACAGGTACACAGGAGATAGTTTCTTGTGATGTGACCAAGGCGAAGGCAGAGATAAAGTGAGCTGGACAGCTTTAAATAGGCAGGTCAGACGAGCAGGATCAGGAACAGCTGGGTAACTCAGGTGAGAGATGAGAGCTGGCAATGAGCAGCCAGCCCAGAGAAGGAAGGGCTAAGCCAGCCCTGACACTATATTAGTGATCATTAACTTGTGATCTGTCCAACTTTATTCTGCTCATCAGCTATCCTTATTGTTAGTATATTTTATGTGCTGGCCAAGACAATAGGTCTTCTTCCAATATGGCCCAGGAAGGTCAAAAGGTTAGACACCCCTGGCCTAGGGGCATGAGGTTGGCTGAATGTGAGCCATATTTGAAACACAAATATATACAGTATCTCACAAAAGTGAGTACACCCCTCACATTTTTGTTAATATTTTATTATATCTTTTCATGTGACAACACTGAAGAAATTACACTTTGCTACAATGTAAAGTAGTGAGTGTACAGCTTGTATAACAGTGTAAATTTGCTGTCCCCTCGAAATAACACAACACACAGCCATTAGTGTCACTGGCAACAAAAGTGAGTACACCCCTAAGTGAAAAATGTTCAAATCGGGCCCAATTAGCCATTTTCCCTCCCCGATGTCATGTGACTCATCAATGTTACAAGGTCTCAGGTGTAATGGGGGAGTAGGTGTGTTAAATTTGGTGTTATTGCTCTCACTCTCTCATACTGGTCATTGGAAGTTCAACATGGCACCTCATGACAAAGAATTCTCTGAGGAACTTAAAAAAAGAATTGTTGCTCTACAAAAAGATGGCTTAGGCTATCAGAAGATTGGCAAGAACCTGAAACTGAGCTGCAGCACGGTGGCCAAGACCATACAGCGGTGTTGTCACATAAAGATATAATAAAATATTTACAAAAATGTGAGGGGTGTACTCACTTTGTGAGATACTGGGGGTTATTTATGAAAGGCAAATTCACTTTGCACTGCAAGTGCACTTGGAAGTGCAGTCGCTCTAAATCTAAGGGGTACATCTTAAATGAGTGGAAGCTCTGCTGATTTTATCAATCAAGTGCAAGCTAAACTTCTGTTTTTTATTTTCCTTGTATGTCCCCCCCGGATCTACAGGGACTTTATTTTCAAGTGCACTTGCAGTGCAAAGTGGATTTTCCATTAGTAAATAACCCCCACTGTATATATATTTGAAATGCATAACTCCATCGTATCCTACTATTAAGCACTGTATTGAAATAAATTGTCAAAAACAAATCCCAGGGGTCTTAATGCCATGCCAGGACCTTCTGCAAAGCTGCATTTGAGGAGTGAAGACACCTTTTGGGCTATTTATTCATTAAAAATAAAAAAAAATTACAATTACATGTACAATGATTCTTAAAGAGGATCTCCAATCGGTTTTCTGAAAATTAAAAGCTGTAGCTACTAACGTTTAACAAAAAGACACTTATGGTACCTATACCAGAATCCAACGCCCACCCGAGGGGCACCTGGGACTGTCTTTGGTGCGTGCATCTTAACCGTGGGCACCCTTCACAGTGCACATTGTGAATGGTCCCTGCAGTCTTCTGGAACCTGTGACGTGTCCCAGAAGACTGCTGGGAGGGAGGGGGATGGAGAAATTTTGCTCAGATCACTTAGGCGATCCAAGTGGAAGTGGGAACCTGTCAAAATCAGGTCCCCCAGCCGGTGCTCCTGGCATCTCCCCTCTGTCCAGTGCCCCCATGGGAAGCTGCCTACCATGGGGGCACCATGCATGCTCGCACCTGAGCTCCGCTGCTAAATCTATTGACACAGACAGTGGGACTTGGCCCCGCCCCCAGCTCTATCTTTGATTGACAGCACTGGGAGCAAATGGCTCTTGGTGCCCCAGCAAAGCCAGAGAGACCTGGAAGTGAGGGGAGATAAGAGCTGCAGATGTACATGGCACTGGATCAAAATGAGGGTTCAGGTAAGTAAATGGGTGAGGAGAGATGCTGACACCTAAACATTTTTTACCTTAATGCAAGAAATGCACTTTAAAGCAGAACTTCCCCTTTTGGGTGGAGTTCCGCTTTAAGGTTTATGCACATGGAGAGTTACAGATATTTTTTATACCTAGTGAAAATTTTACAGTGCTTTCCCATGCCTGGGTAGCCATATGTGCTGCATACAGCCTGCCATACAAGTAAATGGCTATACGTGGCCATATTCTTGTACTCCTGTAAACACTGATGCTTCTTTGAATTAGCGATTACCTGCCCATGCACATCCAATGTATTTCCTACATTCATACGGCGATGTACATCCATTCACCGTCCATCCGTTGGTAGGCTGTAAGCAGCACATTTGGCACCCTGGGCATGGGAAAGCGCTGTTAAATTTACACTAGGCATAGAAGATGCTATAAACTCTGTGCATGAACTGTTACACTAAGTAAACCAATTACTCAACACATGGGAAAATCTGTGATCTTATGCTCTGATAAATTGCACAGAGGAGACAATAAATCTCAATGCAATTTACTTTCTCTATGGCTGTAGAAGATGTAGATGCAAAATAAAGATGAGAGAGCTCTGCAAAGTTGACTAAAGTCCCTTGCACATGGGTGTCATAATTTACTGATGTTTACTGAGGAACTTGTGACACCTGTGTGCAAGGGGCCAAAAACTGTGTGTACTGACCTGTACTCATAGGCGAGTAAAGATACAGACGATTGTAGATGAGTAAAATTCTTCTTCATTGCCAGTATTGTAATATTCTCATTTATTCATGCTTATAGACGAGTAAACACATGTATGCGAGTAAATTACTGTACTCAAATGTAACATTTTCTATTTTTGTTTTATTGCCCTGTACTCAACACTGTATTACTGATATTTGTTCAGCTGTGTGCAATGTCCCATAGACAACAGTGTGTCATGGTTCCGTGTGCATTGATCCAGCGCTGGGTTTTACCTCCTGTTCAAGCTGCTTGGGTTCCTGCCAATCCGCCCTAAACCTATGTGTTATTAAAGCAGAGTTCCGCCCAAATGTGGAAGCTCCACTTATCTGCTCCCTCCCCCCTTCTGGGGGGTATCCGCTCTTACTTCTGTGTAATGGCGACATGACCTATGTCATTTGCGGCCCCTCATCCTTCCCCCCACTGCCTTCTGGGAGACACACACAGGTCCCCAGAAGACAGTGGCACCATTCAGAAAGCGCAAAGAGAAAGAGCTATCAATCTGCCAATTCTTTCTGTTTCTGGGCCAGGTGAGGTTTCCCGTAGTCAACAGGCCGTAAGGCTTGACTTCCTGTTTCCCTTAGTAAGGATGCTGGCACCTATACCTGGAGCCGATGGACAGGTCAGCATCAGGTGCTGACATTGTGGGCTCCATGGACAGGTAAGTGTCCTTATATTAAAAGTCAGCAGCTACAGTATTTGTAGCTGTTGACTTTTAATTTTTTATCCCCTAGGTGGGAACTCCGCTTTAAGCCTGTGCCCCTATGGCTTAGTGTTTGGAGATCGTGTCTCCACGCTGAAGCCGGTCTCGCCTGTTCCTCTGGTGTTTCCTATTTCTGAGTAAGAGTATTCCCTGTGTTGTTGTTTGATCCGCTCTCTGTGTTTCCCACTGTCTATGCAGTTATATCCCCTTTGGTTTCTGTCAGTGAATTTCTTTATTTCCTGTTGCTCTGTGTTTCTTCCTCCGTGTAGTCTCTATGTGTATCCTGTGTCATTCCAGCGTGCTATTTGGCTGCACTGTGTCGCAACCTGGGGGCTGGCACGCAGCGCAATATCCACACCTCCACTGGCTCTGGTGAAGACGCTCCTTAGACCCTGTGACTCTGGCATACCTTTATTGCATGCAGTCACACTGCCCCCACACCCTGTGAGGACCGGTACCCAGGTTCATCTGTTTAGTTGTTGCCTTGGTCGCTAGATCTTGAGTTACAGTCCCAAGTGTACTTACCCTCTGATTGTGACAGTATGATGGAAACATGACAAACTAATCCCCATCACCTGCTGTTTTTAACAACCAACTTCTCCAAAGGCTCAGTGCTCAAGAATTTAGTCAAGTTCAAGTCAGTCGTCACCTCCAGACTCTAACCACTTGTGTGGAGCAACGCTAAACTTTGCTTCTGGCACCTGCAGACTTACCTCAGGTAGCTCCTGCACTGCAAACTGCTTCGGTGGCATTGTCAACGCTTCACCTTCTGGCCCCGCCATGATTCTCTGGAGATCCTAAGGCCTGCACTGAGTTTGTTAACCAATGTAACATTCATTTTGAATTGGAGCTGCAGAATTTCCCTTCTGGTCGGTCCAAGGTCGCATATGTGATTTCTTTACTTTCTGGTTAGGCTTTGGCATGGGGCCTCTCCACTGTGGGAAAAGGTTGATCCTGCAACCAATGATATCACAGTGTTTCTTGCTCTTTTCAAAAAGGTTTTTGATTAGCCATGGCCATGCATCCTCCGCTTCACCCACATCAAGGCAACCTCACCGTTGGACAGTACGCTTTTCAGTTCCGCACCCTTGCAGCTGGACTTTCCTGGAACAATGAAGCACTTACGGCAGCCTTCTGGCAAGGTTTGGCGAAAAACATCAAGGACATATTGGCGTGTTATGAAATTCCTATCATCTTGGAAAATTATATTTCCTTGGCCATCCAGATTGACCCCTGTTTCCAGTAGCACTCCCAGGAGAGGACTTGGCAATGTAAATTCTCGGCTCCTTGTCTGGCTCCAACCATTCCTTAATTTCTCCCAATGACTCCATTCTCTCCTCTCAAGAAGAGCCTATGCAACTAGGCCATTCATGCCTGTTCATTGTGGAAAGAAACCATTATCAAAAGCAGGGACTGCGCATCTACTGCAGAGAAAAAGGACATTTCTTGAAACAGTGTCCACAGCGGCCAGGAAAACGTCCTAGGCTAGTATACCTAGTGGGGGTATGCTAGATCGTTATTTCTACCCCACAAGCCATGTCCAACTATTACAATTCAGTAGTACTTCCCCACTTCCATTGTTTCAATGGAAGAATTAATTGACAATTTCATCTCTGCATCCTTGGTAAAGGAATTCGCTTGGACTACAGAACCGCTTCCTCAGATCCTTAGAGTTTTGGCTAATAATGAAACCATTCTGGCCTTGGGTCCTATTCATTCCTGCACCACTCCTGTTAGGATGTCGTGGGAGTGGGGAGTGCCTTACCAAGAGTCCATTTCCTTTTTGGTGTTATCGCTGGCTACCTCTAAGTTAGTCCTGGGTCTTCCTTGGCTTTAACAACATTTCCCAATAATCGACTGGTCTGGTCCTTATTTGTTATCCAGGGGGCCCACCTGTCACACCAAATGCCTTGGCAAGGTGGTTCCAGTCAAGATCCTTCTTGTGGCGTTCTCTGAGGTTTCTTCCCTGGTGCCAATCCACTATCTGGAATTTCATGATGCGTTTTCCAAATGCAAGGTGGATCAACTTCCTCCCCACAAACCCTACGATTGTGCCATTGTCCTAGTCCCAGTTTCTAGTGTCCCTAGAGGCCGGGTATATCTCCTCAGTCTCACTGAGACAAAAGTCATATCAGAGTACATTACAGAGAATCTCCAAAAGGGATTTATCAAAAGATCCTCCTCTCCCGCCAGAGCGGGGTTCTTCTTTGCAAAAAAGAACATGGCTCCCTTTGTCCTTGTATTGACTACCAGGGGTTAAATGCCATTGTGGTTAAAATCCATAACCCGCTGCCACTCACCACTGAGTTTATCAACTTAGCGGGGCGCAAATTTTCACGAAACTTGATCTAAAAAGGAGTTTATAATCTTAATCTTATCAAAGATCGAAATGAGTGGAGGACTTCTTTTAACACCAGGGCCAATATGAATATATAGTGATGCCTTCAGGGGACTCTACACCACCGGGGAAAATTTTTGTGCCAGTGAATTCTAGAATAAAGCTGTTAAGTTGGGCTCATGACTCATACCTTGTAATGTTCCTCTCTAGTCTCAACTAGTGGCCAAGCCTACGCAAGAATGGTAAGCACTTTGTGAAAGCCTGTCCACTTTGTGCCCATATCAAGTCCCCTAAACAAACTTTGGCAGGACCCCTTCTCCTATTGTCTACCCCCGGAGAGCCTCTGTGTCACATCGCCATGGATTTTATAACTGACCTTCCCCGTCTGAGGGCTGTACTGTAGTGTGGGTTCTGGTAGACTGATTTTCCAAAATGGTATATTGTACCACCCCCTCACTGCCATCAGCAACAGAAATTGTGCCAGTCTTCATTTGTGATATAATAGAAATAGGGGGAAAACACTGCGCTATAATTAAATATATACAAAAGAAAGGCCTCAACAGCCAAAACAGCAGCCAACACCAAAAACAAACAAAGTTCAACAAACAAAAGGTAAAAATAGTGTAGCGCTTCTATAGTGATGAGTGTAATCAACAAAAATTAAAGGATAATCATGTAACAGAGATCATATGGATAATATAGATGGGTAGAGAAAAAGTCCAAAAATGGGCACAAGTTTCACAATGCAGCTGGCACGAGGGTGGCCGAACCGTCTCAAAGCAGGAAGAGATCCCACTAAGCGAATGTGTTCATGTGAATCAGCTTGTCTGTAAACATCAAGGAAGGTAGATAAATACTTCTTACCAACTCTGTTGGACTCACACAGTCGTATGACAGTTGAGTCTGAAAGGCTTGAGGTCACAATCTGGGACCAAGGAGTAAATCGAGGGAGGTCCGTTGAACTGGTGGAGGAACTCCAAACGGCTGTATGCCCGATGATGTATTTCACAGATGGAACATCAAGGTAGTTTGTAGTCCAGCTCAGACGCGGCCCGTTACACCGATACTCCAATCTCCCCAAGATGGGGAGGAAGATGTTTGGGGGTTTAGACCAAAAAGAAGGGAAAAAATGCCCCTGTCGAAGACATATGTGTCGAAACGCGTTGGGCTAGCTGTTGGCACCCTACATTGCTTTTAATTTCATTTTATTCCATTTTCTGTGATCACCAAGTCATTAATAACTTTTTGACTTTAATAAATCATTATTTTATACCGTCTGACCCGCACCATGTGGAGCCCTTTTTTCTTTTTTCCCTTCTTTTTGGTCTAAACCCCCAAACATCTTCCTCCCCATCTTGGGGAGATTGGAGTATCGGTGTAACGGGCCACGTCTGAGCTGGACTACAAACTACCTTGATGTTCCATCTGTGAAATACATCATCGGGCATACAGCCGTTTGGAGTTCCTCCACCAGTTCAACGGACCTCCCTCGATTTACTCCTTGGTCCCAGATTGTGACCTCAAGCCTTTCAGACTCAACTGTCATACGACTGTGTGAGTCCAACAGAGTTGGTAAGAAGTATTTATCTACCTTCCTTGATGTTTACAGACAAGCTGATTCACATGAACACATTCGCTTAGTGGGATCTCTTCCTGCTTTGAGACGGTTCGGCCACCCTCGTGCCAGCTGCATTGTGAAACTTGTGCCCATTTTTGGACTTTTTCTCTACCCATCTATATTATCCATATGATCTCTGTTACATGATTATCCTTTAATTTTTGTTGATTACACTCATCACTATAGAAGCGCTACACTATTTTTACCTTTCATTTGTGATATCTTTAGACTCCACTGGATGCCTAGAAGTATAGTTTTGGACCGTGGGGTTGTTTACTTCCAAATTCTCTTTGTAAATCCCTGGAAGTATCACTACAGTTTTCGTCGGCCTACCATCCTCAGTCTAATGGACAGTCTGAAAGAACAAACCAGTCTTTGGAGCAGTTCCTCTGGGCCTTTGTGACTGTTTACCAAGATGATTGGGTTGCCCTTCTGCCTTGGGCAGAATTCACTCACAATAATCACCTTTATGCCAGCATTCACACCCAAGTTTTCCTTTGCCAATACCCTGTACTCCTGAAATCCCTTCCTTAGAGGTGCAAAAGAATATGAATCAGATTTGGTCCCAAGTTCGGACCCCACTTCTGCAGGCAGCCGACAGACACAAAAGATTTGCTGACAGACATCTCCGAAGCATCCCTCTTTTTAAGCCCGGGGACAAGGTTCAGTTGGCTATGAAAGAATATCTGCCTAAAGATTTCCTCTATGAAGTTTTCTCCTTGTTATATTGGGCCTTATGTCATCTCTGCCAGAATCAACCCAGTTTGTCTCTTGGCAAACCTAAGAGCTCAGGGTATAGCCGTCATGGCTTATCTAGACGATTTGCTTCTCATAGAGAAAACAGTAGCGCTCCTGAACCACAGTGTTACCAGAACGCTAGAACACCTGGAACGCCTAGGTTGGATTATAAACCTAGAAAAGTCGTCCCTACAGCCTGCTACCAGGTTGGAGTATCTGGGCATGGTCATCAACACCGCTCAGGGCGTGGTGTTTCTACCAAGGCCAAAAGCCTTGGCTATAGGGGGTCTGGTGTGCCTAATTCTGGGCATAAGATCTTCCCCCATTCAGTTGTGCATGAGACTGTTAGGGAAAATGGTCGCCTCCTTCGAGGCCGTTCCATTCTCCCAGTTCCACTCAAGGCCTCTACAAAGATGCATCCTTGCGGCTTGGAACAGGAAGCCCCAGGCATTGGATCTTCCTATGTGTCTATCCCCAGGGACACGCAAGAGTCTCGTTTGGTGGTTACAAACCAAGAATCTGCTGAAAGGCAAAACTTTTCTTCCTCTTCCATGGAAGATTATAACTACAGATGCCAGCCTGACAGGCTGGGGAGCAGTGTTGGAGGAGACGTGCTCGCAGGGGAAATGGTCTGCGATCGAGAAGCTATTGCCCATAAATGTCTTGGAGATCCGGGCAGTTTATATGGCTCTCATAAACTGGTCTTACAGACTACGGGGTCTCCCTGTTCGGGTTCAGTCCGACAATGCCACAGCAGTGGCCTATATCAATCACCAGGATGGCACCAGGAGTCTGGTTGCACAAAGAGAGGTGAATCGCATACTTGCCTGGGCAGAAAGGCATGTTCCATGCCTTTCTGCAGTCTTCATTCCAGCAGTGGAAAATTGGCAGGCGGATTTTCTGAGCCGCCAGCAGTTGTGCCCAGGAGAATGGGCTCTGCTCCCCGACGTGTTTCGGAACATATGACGCAGGTAGAGTACTCCAGACGTAGATCTGTTTGCGTCCAGATTCAACAGAAAGCTGGACAAATTTGTATCAAGGACAAGAGATGCACTTGCTCAGGGGTCAGATGCTCTGACAGTTTCCTGGGATCAGTACAATCTGATTTATGCCTTCCCACCGTAGCCGCTTCTGTCATGGTTCCTGGAAAGAGTCAAGAGGGAAACAAAGTCGGTTCTTTTGGTAGCCCCAGCTTGGCCCAGGCGACCTTGTTACGCAGAGATCATGAAGTTGGCAGTAGGCAGGCCGTGGATCCTCCCTCTCCGGTCAGATCTGCTCTCACAGGGTCCAATTTACCATCCTGCTTTACACAGTCTGAGTTTGACGGTTTGGCTGCTGAGACCCACATTCTGAGGGATCGTGGGCTTTTGGGGCCAGTCCTTTCTACTCTGGTCAATGCCAGAAAGCAGGCCTCCAGGCTTATTTACTACAAGATCTGGAAGGCATATGTTTCCTGGTGTGAACCCAGGGGATGGCATCCTAGAAAGTATGTCACTAGCAGGATCTTGGCTTTCCTCCAGTCAGGCCTAGAAATGAATTTGGCCGTAAGCACTATCAAGGTGCAGATTTCGGCCTTTTCAGTGTTTTTCCAGAAGCTACTTGCATCACATTCCCTTGTGCGGGCTTTTATCCAAGGGGCTATGCAGATAAGGCCACCAGTCAAACCTCCGGTATGCCCATGAGATCTGAATTTGGTTCTCTCGGCTTTGCAGGGGCAACCATTTGAACCTTTGCATCTGGCTTCATTAGTTCTTTTGACTAAAAAATAGTTTTTCTTGATAGCCATATCCTCGGCTAGAAGAGTGTCAGAACTAGCAGCTCTCTCTAGCAAGGAACCACATCTAATTATTCATAAGGACCGGGTGGTAATGCGTCCCAACAGGTCCTTTCTGCCTAAGGTGGTTTCAGGATTCCATTTGAATCAAGATGTAATCCTACCATCCTTTTTCTGGACCCACAGTCCGCAGAAGAAGAATCTTTGCACACTTTAGATGTGGTAAGGGCAATCAGTATCTATCTTCAGGCAACTGCTCAGATAAGAAAAAATTGCTTATTTATTTTGCCAGAAGGCCCTAGGAAGGGCCAGGCGGCATCAAAATCCACTCTCTCAAGGTGGATTAGACAGCTTATTTCTCAGGCCTATAGTGTAAAGGGGAAGATCCCTCCTTTTCAAGTCAAAGTGCATTCAACGAGGGCTATAAGTGCTTCTTGGGCAGTGCATCACCAGGCCTCCCTGGCTCAGATCTGTAAGGCTGCAACTTGGTCATCAGTCCACACATTCACCAGATTTTATCAGGTGGATGTCAGAGGGCAAGAGGATATCGCCTTTGGGCGCAGTGTACTGCAGGCTGCAGTTTAGATCCTCCGGTTCTTGGCGGTCTATAATTCTGATCTGTGTCTCCCTCCCCTCAAACTGTGCATTGCTTTGGATCATCCCACTATGTAATGAAGCTCCTGTGTCCCGTGATGTATGATCAAGAAAATAGGATTTTTATATACAGCTTACCTGTAAAATCCTTTTCTTGAGAGTACATCAGGGGACACAGAGCTCCCGCCCCTCTTGGGTTTTACGTGGTTTCTTATTGCTTTGCTACAAAACTGAGATGCCTCCCATATAGGTGGAGTTATATAGGGGAGGAATTCTCCTTAATTGGGGGTTAACCAGTGTCCAATCACCAGAGGTGCCTATATAACCCACTATGTAATGAAGCTACTGTGTCCCGTGATGTACTCTCAAGAAAAGGATTTTACAGGTAAGCTGTATATAAAAATCCTATTTTCTTGTTCATCAACATTGACAACCCCTCCAACCAGTCCATCTCAAGAATATGAGGTTAACCAAATCATGGATTCCAAAGTCTCCTGTGGTAAACACAATATCTAATTGAGTGGAAAGGTTTTGATCCTGAGGAGAGATCCTGGGTTCCCGCTTCTGATGTTTCTGCTCCTCGTCTGGTGAAAAGATTCCACCTTCTCTTTCCCTTGAAACCCAGACCCCAGTAGCCAGGGAGGCCCCGTGAAAGGGGAGTAATGTCACGGTTCCCTATACATTTTCGGAAGTGACGGATTTTACCTCCTGTTCGAGCTGCTCGGATTCCTGCCAATCTGCCCTGGACCTAGGTTTTATTAAGCCTGTGCACCTGTGACTTAGTGTTCGAGCATCATGTCTCCATGCTGGTCCTCTGGTGTTTCCTAATGATGAGTATTTCCTGATTCTGTGTGTTGTTTGATCCTGTCTTTGTTCTCTGTGTTTCCTGAGGGCTGTCGAGATATCCCCTTTGGTTTCTGTCAGTGGATTTCTTCATTTCCTGTTGCTGGGTGTGTCTTCTGTGCAGGCTATTTGGCTGCACTGCGCCCACACGGGGTGTCCTAAAGCCTTGGGGCTGCCAAACAGAGCAACATCCACACCTCCAGTGGCTCTGGTGAAGACCAGGTAGCTTCTCAGACCCTTCCACTCTGGCACATCTTTGTTGCATGCAGTGACACTGCTCCCGCACCCTGTGGGCACCTGCATCTAGGTACACCTGTTTAATTGCTGCCTTGGTCATTAGACCTTGAGATATGGTCCCAGCTGATCTTACCCTCTGATCGTGACACAGCGCATCTCGTTTTAGCTCAGTAAAAAATTCAGGCTTTTTTACTCCCGTGTGCAAGAGACCTTAATGAGCAAAAGTAGACACAATGAATAGGCTTACAAATGCACATTAATATAAATAAGGCATACATCTTTTTCTCTATACAAGAAGATCCACTGTAGTATAAAGATTACAGAAAAACACTTGGATGCAGCCATGCTAAATAACGTGGAGAATGGGAGTAGATTACCCTACCTATGTTGAGGGCGAGTGGTCTGGTATGGTTTAGGGGGGCACGTTTTCTGCCCTATGCTTTCCTGGTCACCCAGGCTGCATGGCTGGATAAGGGTCTGATTTTTAAGGTAAACCCTACAAAAAAAAAAACATACAATACCAGATCACATGCTCCCAACACGAGACAAAGGTCCCCTCTGGCAAGTCACCATGTTGATGGGGACAAGGGCCTCATCCCCAGAGCCCTGATCCAGCAGATGTGGGGGTCTGTGGGGGGGGACTGGAACTTTTCTGCATCTGGAAGCCCCCTTCAGAATAATAGAAGTGAATAAAGCCAGTGCACGCATCATTAGTCTCTATAAAGAACACAATTTAACTGAAACAATGAGAAAGACATTTACACAAAAAAAAGTGTGGCATGTAAAAGGTCAACTGAGCAGTTACTAATATGACCAAAACAAAATACATTAACCTCATCTGTTATATAATTTTATATATGATTAATATTTGTTTCATCAAACAATATACATGTTACCTCCATCCTTACATGCCAGTCCTGGTGCATCCATATGAGTCTGTTTAGATTTTTACACGTTCAACACCTCTAGTTTTTGCATTTGGGATAGGCCTTTCTGTCATGTACTGCATGGTTTCTCAACCCATGGTCATGGGCGTCCGCGGAACTTTTTCCAAGGGGGGGGCATCATTTTAAGGCCACTCATGCTCCACCCCTTTTCGACAATCTCATGAAAATCTTTCCACTGGAAATACATATGTGTTATATAAGAGAATCTTCACTTTGTATTGGAAGTTACTCGGCTGCTGTGTTCCATGCCCATATAGCCTAGAGAATGTACATCTTTTTACATTGCGATACATCTGTTGTGGCCAGATTTTGATCTCATACTGTCACTGTATAGGCTGTTTTCATCAAGATAAAAATATGGCAACAACAGATGTATTGCAATGTAAAAAGATGTACATTCTCTAAGCTATATGGGCATGGTACGCAGCCACCTGAGTAACCTTGGGGACGCCCATGCTTTCAATCCAATAAAAAGTGATAAGTGAAGAGGAATTATCTCTTAAACTGTATAAATACACATATCTTTCCAGCAAATTGCAATTATAGCTCAGCTCAGCTGTCCCATTTTCCAAGCAAAGCAATATATTATTATATATAAAAATGCTCCTCCTGAGTCTTGCTGTTACCTGTGGTTCTTCACTGTGTATGCCTCAGTATTTTCTGTCTGTTTTGATTATCCCCTAAGCCCAGGGCAGCACACTGGCAGGCGGCAGTGTATCATTGACTCTGACTCGGCCACTTAAGTGGGCGGGGCCAGTTCAGTGCTGGCTGGATCTACACAACGCAAGCATGCTGGCAGCCAATGACTGGAGCGGAGCAGCCAAGGCGAGCATTGAATTGGATGATAGGGCCGGGGTGAGGTGGGGGGGGCATCAGATGATAGTTGCCAGAGTCTCAGCAGGGCCAGACTGGGAATAAAAACCAGCCCTGGAAAAATTTCATACCAGCCCCACAGCATTAATATACCAGCCCAACAGCATAACGTCATTATTTTCTTGTTCATGAAAGGGAAAACCATACATTTTAAAGCACATTTGATGAAGAGAGTATTATATATAGATATGAAATCACATAGGGGTTTATATATATATTCAAATTCCAGTTAAAAGTGGTAAGTGATCAATCATCAACGGGGACCCCAGGAACTCAGAATGCACGGGGGAGGGGGGCCACCTTCTGCAGAAAGAATACAGTAAGGTAAGGGGGTGGGTTACTAATATAAGGAGGAAACCCTTTATATCAGTGCCCCCTTACATTGTCGTATTCACTCACCCCTTACATCAGTGACCCCCCCCCCCAAACTGGCCTGGCGGTGCTGTCACTGACCTCCTCTCAGGTGCACTGTGCAGGGCTCCAGCTTGGTGGCCCTGGTTTTATCCTATAGTCTCCTGTCCACAATCCACACAAGTCTGACTTCTCCCATGACCCCCATCCCGGTGGTGCTCCCACTCTTGACTCCTCTCCAGACTCCCTCAGCGACTGCAGACATGCTACAGGAGATGGTCAGAGACTGCAGACTTGATGCAAGAGCTCAATGCAGCCTCACCAGTGCCCATCAAATGCAGTCTCACTGTGCCCACCAATGCAGCCTCACTGTGCCCACCAATTCAGCCTCACTGTGTCCATCAAATGCAGCCTCACTGTGTCCATCAAATGCAGCCTCACTGTGTCCATCAAATGCAGCTTTACTGTGCCGTGAATGCAGTCTCACTGTGCCCATCATTGCAGCCCCTCCTGTGCCCCATGCCCCAGTCTGCAGTCCCTGTCTGTGGGAAGGTGTGTTGTTGATGCTCGGTACGGTACCTTGCATGCCAGCAGGATATCCATGATGGCCAGCAGCAGGCAGGGTCTGTTCTCGTTTTGGATGGGGACGGTGCTCCTTCCAGAGGATCTGTTTGCTGTGAGATGGAGTGGTCCCTGGCCACCTGCACCTTCAGCCGTCCTCATTTTCCGGCCCCAGTCAGCCTGTCCTCTGGTCCTGGGGAAGTGGAGAGCACTGGGTGGGAGTTGGAGAGAAGGGGGAGCAGAGAATACTGGCGGGGTTAGAGAACACATGAGTGGGAGCAAAGAGCAGGGGGGAGTGGAGATCACAGGGGTGGGGAGCGGAGAGCGCTGGGGGGAACTTGAGAGCACTGGGGGGGGGCAATAAGAACAGGGGTAGAGAGCTCGGTAGGCTGAGAGCACTGGGGGGGCTAAGAGTGTGGGGTGGTGAAGAGAACTGGGGGGGCAGAAAAACAAGGGTGGAGAGCACGGGGGCTGGAGAGTACTGGGGGGTACAAAGAGCAGGGGGGAGTGGAGAGCAATGGGGGGGAGCTTGAGAGCACCAGTGGGGGCCAGAAAGAACAGGGGTGGAAATCACGGGGGACTGGAGAGCACTATGGGGGGTGGAGAGGGCAAAATGCAAGGGGAGACGAGAGTACAGGGGTGAGGAGTGGAGAGTGCTGGGGGGGAGCCAAAAAGAACAGGGGTGGGGAGAATGGGGGGCTGGAGAGCACTGGGGTGGGGGCTGGAGAGTGATGGGGAGAGCTGAAGAGCATGGGGGGGGGGGGAAGAACGGGGGGAGAGCACTGGGGGGAGTGGAGAGCACTGGGGGGAGAGCACGGGGGGAAGAACAGGAGGAGAGCACTGGGGGGGAGAGGAGAGCACTGGGGGGGGAGAAAGAACAGGGGGGGAGAGCACTGGGGGGAGGGGAAGAACAGAGGGGAGAGCCCTGGGGGGGAGAACATGGGGGGGGGGAGAACAGGGGGGAGAGCACTGGGGAGAACGGGGGGAGCATGGAGGGGAGAGGACTGGGGGGAGTGGAGAGCACTGTGGGGGGAGAACAGGGTGGAGAGCACTGGGATAGTGGCTAGAGAAGGATGGGGAGAGCTGGAGAGCAGGGGGGCAGCAAGAACAGGGGAGGAGAGAACTGAAGGGGGGGCAGGAGAGTGTGGTGGTGGAGGAGAGCACGGGGGGGGGGGGTGCAGGGAGCACAAGGTGAACTGGGGACAGTAAAATAAGTTGGATAGGAGAATTGGCAGGGGGGCCCCCTGCAGCCCCCCACCCCCCCGTCGATCCTCCTATCCAGTCACTGTGGCACAGAGGGCGGGCTGTACGGGTGGCATCTCCTCCTATGGATCACAGCGCTGGCTGGCTCTGTGTTCAGCGGGCGCTCTGTAACACAGTCCCACCCCCCCAGACCGGCTCGTGTGATAGGCGGAACGTTGATCCTCTCTACTATCACACAAGCAGGTCTGGGGGGGGCAGGACTGTGTTACAGTGCGGCCGCCGAACACAGAGCCAGCCAGCGCTGTGATCCATAGGAGAGGGCGGAGGATGCAGCCGCAACTAAAAGCGGCCCCAGGGCAGGCAGCCTACCGGGAAATCTCCCGGTATCCTGGTAGGTATGTGCGGCCCTGAGTCTCAGAGACACAGAGAGCCGTCTGCGGACTCAGTAAAAAAAATTTTGCATGGCGGCGGCTATGGCAGACCCTTGCTGGCTGCTGTAACACCTTGGCGATTCCCTTTCCCCCTGCTGCGGACATGCACCAATCGCAGGGGGTACGCAGGGGGTACGCCGCCTGTGCCGCCGCTACACAGTGCTATGCTTGCAGAGTTGCAGCGGTAAAAGTGTGCTCCTGCATCCATTCATTCACAGTCACTTCCCTCTCTGCTCGGCCTGACAGGAGCCAACTAGCCATTCAGAGGCCAGGAGCCAGGATGGAAGAAGAGCAATATGGCCGCTCCAACCTGCAGTAAATCCACTACCTACTGCGAGTGAGCACAGAGGCTGCATGGCTTTGTCATAATGACTTAATTAACTGTGTTATCTTACTGGTTAACTTTTTATTTATTTATTTGGGGGGGGGGGGTAATTGATCTACATACAACGCTATTTGTGCTGTAATATGCAGCATGGGGGGGGGAGTTAATGTGTTGGCTTTGGTCACTGATGCATTAGTGACCAGTGGCAGGTGATTAACCCCTTTATGCTGCATTAGTTGCAGTGGCACCAGTGTCAGTGTTATTTAACCCTTGTATGCTGCAACATGAAGGGGTTAATTAACACTGACACTGGTGCAACTAATGCAGCACAAAGGGGTTAATTAACTGCCACTGGTCACTAATGCATCAGCCGCTGATGGCATTGTAGGCTCTTTACCATGTGATCAGCTTTGTCCAGTCACAGCTGACTACATGTAAACAAATACTGGTTATCTGCATTTCCTTTCCTCCGTGTTGTTAGTGTCTGAGGAAAGGAACGTCGATAAGTGGCTTTCCTGTGACAGGGGCACATTTACACTGAAAATTAGTGCCTTGATTATCAATGCTGCCCTATCAGTGCCACCTCCTCAGTGCCCATCAGTGCAGCCTCATCAGTGCCGCCTCATCAGTTCCCATCAGTGCAGCTTCATCTGTGCCCATGTATTAATTTGGGATTTTGTGTGTGTGTGTCTACCAGTGTGGTAATTTGGGATTATGTATGTGTGTGTGTGTGTGTGTGCGCTTCCAAGTGTGATCATTTTGATTGTGTCTGTCTGCCAGTGTGTATATTTGGAATTATGTGTAAGGCTGCAAGTGTGTATATTTTGGAATTATATGTGTGTGTCTGGCACTGTGCTAATTTGGGTTTACGAATATGTGTTTCTCCAAGTGTATTAATTTGGGATTGCGTGTGTGTGTGTCTGTCGGTGTGTTAATTTGGCAATGTGTATATCTGCCAGTCTGTTAATTTGGGATTTTGTGGGTATTTGTGTGTTTGCAAGTGTGGTGGTTTGGGATTGTGTGAGTGTCAATGTGTTAATTTGGGATTGTGTGTGTGGGTGTCATTATGTTAATTTGTGATTGCATGTGTGTTTATCTATCAGTATATGTGTGTGTGTTTGTATCCGTCATTGCAGCATACACACATGCAATGACAAACAAACACCATCACAAACACATACAGAAATCATCACAAACACATACTGATATTACACACACACACACACACACACACACACACACACACAGAAACCATGACACCCAAACAATTGAAATTACTTTCTCGAGACACGGGTAAATATTTTAGACTTCACCGTAAAAGGTTGAGAAACACTGATGAACTGTATATTCTGTTATCTGACCTGTGTGGACTTTGGTTTCTGATCCTGTTTTGTTCAACTCACTGTGTTGGAGGCTTTTTCTGTATCTAGATGCCCTGCTATAACTGTCTGTGCCTCGCTGTTTCTGTCCAGATAGGCAATCATATGAACTGCATTCTAGAAAGTGTCCTGCTGCACAATGTCATCCTTTCATAGCCTCTGGTCATGCCCAGTAGATCATGGTCCCTGCACCTAGTTTGGAGCCATTTACCCTGTGTTGCCAAAATTGAATAATCCTGTTAACCCGGATCCTGTACCTGTTCTCTTGTGTGTCTGCACTGTGCTTAGATTTGTATCACTGCTCTGTAGTGGATTTTTGCTATGCTCCTGCTATCAAGCTACTTCTGCCCGGTAGTTCCCAAACCCCCCCCCCCCCCCCCATACAGAAACAGCATTCTCTTGCCTCCTATGACACTTACCTCATTGTTTTTTGCATGCTTTATTACATCGACTTCTTTGATGCTTTGCTTAGTTCTGCACCTTTTAGAACCAAAGTCAAAGGATTGTTCCTGTGTTCAAAAGAAACACAATTATAGATATAATTACTATAATGCACAGCTGTTATCATTGTAGAACATAGATTGGTATGAGGAATACGTTAACTAGTAGGTTTTATGAGTACAGGTGTCTTGCAGAGCAGAAATGCATATCTGAAATAAAGCGATGTCAGACGCAGTCATGAACAGCGGTGTGCACATCCGTATAGCATCTGTTTCTAAGCAACTGCCATAGTTATCATTAAAAAAAAAAATACTATATCAGACTCTTACACAGAAATTGACATATTTGGAATGTTTTATGATGAAGTAAATTTAAAAAATAAACTTTTAGTGTACATTGAATATTATTAACTTCTAGTTTATATATATATGTGTTCTGTACTAAGAAATTACTTAGATTTGGGATTTTCAAATCCAGTCTTCAGTATAAATAAAGGTAAATTTGCTATACAGACAGACATTAGATTATGATTGTTAAAAAGTGACAAGAGCATTGAAATAGCTAGCATGCTCTTGACAAATGCATGCATAGGTGTAGCATGAACAGACCATCAGCCATGTGATTAATCTATCCATTGATATATCTGTGCTCCAACTTTGGAGACTCTTGGGTTCACACTGATGCAATGTAGGAAACGCACAGGAATTGCTGCTTTTCTCGCACCACCGCACAATCAAACTGCGTTTATGAGATCTGTTGCGGATATTAACCACTTCCCATCCCGCGCCTAGTAAAATATTGGTACATTGGTATATTGACACTGGTAGGCGACACTGATAGGTTACACTGATTTGCAGCTCTGTTGAGATGACACTGATAATCTTCTCTCTACATGCTGTCAGCTTGAGGAAAGGAGTGCCGATAACAGGCTTCTGTTTAGATCTGTGATCAGCTGTAATTGGACACAGTTGATCACTGATTAGCTCTGTAGCACTAACCCCCGAAGGAGCTGCAGAGTGGATTAAAGAATATTAGCTCCAACACTTAGTCCTTTTTCTGGGTGTTTATTTAACAAAAACACACACTTTTGCAATAGAGGGGTAGAGGATAAGGGGAATTCAGGTACCTTTGTAGTTTTGCGGGTTAAAGGGATTTCCTTGATCCAGAGGAAAAATTATTCCCACAAGCTGGATCTATCAATCACCGGATAGGCCTCTCTCACTGACCTAGTAGCCGGTGAGATGCTCGAACAAAGTCTCTGCCACAGACTTGATAAGTTTAGCGATCTTGTTATACAATCCTCTGCCGCAGGAAGGCACAATAAGCTTCTGGTTGCAAAATTAAAGAGTTTCCCCACAGTACCTGATTCTTTCAGCCGACCCGGCGATACTGTGTGGTAGACGAAACAGGATGCATCCTCCAACTGAGTTTCCAGGCTTCTCCATGAGGCACCAGCCTTACTGCTCGGTCCTCCTCAGAAAAGTCCTCCCTGGATCCTCCAGTTGCTTGGCTTCTCCCCGCAGGCAAGACAGCACAGGCTCATCTCTGGATCAGTAGGCCCCAGAGCCTCTGGGCCTATCTTTCAGTTGCAGAGCCTCAGGCCAGCCGGCCCCGAGACATTGAATAAGGCAGCACACACCTTAGGCCAGGAGATCCATGAGGTCGGGAAAAACGAACCCCAGAAAATGGCATCGGTACCTTAAGTACCCTTACCCAGAATGCACAGCGGGTAGACCACTCCCACCAGGCTGTTTCTAAGTAAAAGGGGTACCCAATACATTTAGCTTGTTGCATTTCCAACACTTACCGGTGGTGACAGTGACACCCACGATCAAGTGGAAATTAGCACAACCCAGCCAAACTGGTACAGAAGCCACAACTTTAGCATAATTAGTCTGAGCCAAACTGCAGCTTCAGACAAACTTAAATTTACAAAAATACTAGCATCGGTATTAAAAATACCAGCGCTACAGCTCTTTATCTCAATTTGTGAGCAGCAGTGTCCCCCAGACACTGCGAAAACAGAGTGCGCCGCCCATACCCTCATATGACGATGTCCCAGAACTAGCCAGCCATGCTGTAGCTGTCATTCAGATATTAAAAAGTAGTAATGTGAAGCGCCACTATGAAACAAAACATGGCTTGTTTGAGCAAACATATTCAAAACATTATAAACCAATGATACAAAAACAATCACCCTCACACCTGTGTATCACCACTGTGCTTAAAATAAAAACAATAAGTGAATAGATAACTACAGCTGCCACCGTAAATAAACAAAAATTGCAATCAATATTCCTTTTAAAGCAGTGTTTCAGCTGTAAATTTTTTTTTTTTAAAGTCAGCATCTAAAAAAACTAGCTGCTGACTTTTAATAAGGAGACTTACCTTTCCAGGGCGCCTGCGATGTCGGCCGCCGAGGCCGACATATCCCTCGGCTCTCGGGTCCCAGTGCCGCCATTCGTACTAAGGGAAACAGGCAGTGGAGCCTTGCAGCTTCACTGCCCCTTTCCTACTGCGCATGCACGAGTCACGCAGCGCTTTGTGAATGGGACGCGTTGTGCTAGGGAACACACAGTTCCCAGAACACAGCGTGCCCCATTACCCAGAAGACCGAAGATCACCAAGGAGCAGGAAAAAGGCAGATTAGGAAGACTGCCTAGCAACAGGGATTTCTGACCAGGTAAGAAAAAAAAACATTTTTTTAATTTTAATTTTTTCATTTTTTTAAATAATATTAATGCTCTTTTTTTTTTCAGGGTCGGCCCTCCACTTTAAGTAAAATGGAAAAAGTGGCGCTAAAAGAAATCAGTGTATGTGTGCACCACTGACTACAAAGTGCTATAAAATGTAAATGATAATACATACAATAAAAAAAATACGATCAATCAGAACAAAAAATATATTTCCTGGCAGACTTCATGGCAGCCTACGTGTGGGTTTAGTCCCGCCTCCATTACCCTATAGGACGATACTCCCATAAATCTTTGCTCCCTGCCAGAGGCCGTGTTCTTTTTTTGTCCTCCTCCATAGGACCTAGCATGTGTCTTTTACTCTGAAGACTTGCATTTTTTTCTGCGATACAGACCGACCGAGCAACTTGGAGTCGCATATTTCCAATAAGCTCTAGCTACTAGCGGAGTATGGAAAAGGGGCATATGGAAGAGGCGCTGAAGAGGTGTATGCCTGGTCACTGACAGGTGAAGCCGCGTGATTAGTCGTGAGCCTAGCTACTAGCAGGTGACTTTCGCCCCCTCCTCCCAGAAGTCTGGCATGTGTTTGGGGACCTACCTCGGCTGGTGTCCATCTACAGGAGTGGTGAGCTGTTTGTTGTCCATGGCAGCCTTTTCTGTGTGTTTCTTTTTCTTTTGCAGTGTGTCTTTTTTCCCCCATACAGCGCTGTGCGGTGTATCTGGCTTGCTGGGCGGCTGGTTTCCTTGCGTTCCAGCCACCCAGTTACTTCCTCGTTCGCCGCTCGATCGTTCTGCGCATGTGCGAGACTGACGCAAGGACGAGGCTTGGTTCGCGCATGCGCGTTGCGGGCTCCGCGCATGCGCACTAGCGTTTTCATGACGAAATTCGTGACGTCATTAAGGCGGCAGTTTTAAAAACAGAGAACAGCTTGCAGAGAATCTGGGATGCTTGTAAAGCCTGCAGTGCCATTCCTGAGCCCTGGTTTCTTCACCATTAGGTATGTGTCTTTGATAAAGGTCAGTTTATCTCTGCTCCCTTAGCTGTTCTCTGTGTTTAATTGAGGCTGTTTTATCTCCATCCCTGATGGATCCTTTGGATGCCTCGCCGCCTGCTAGTGGCCAGCCCTCTCGGAGAAGGTACTTTTTTTGAGTTACCTGCCGGGGGGGGGGGGGGGGGCAGTGGAACATTAGGGGATGTTCCACTAACACTGCTGGGTTTTCCCTTTTTCAGCCCTTCTAGGTCTACTCAGCGCCGGAGTTCTCACCGAGGAAGTGATTCGTCTAAGTCCCACCGCCGGCATTCCTCTTCCAGATCCAGACGACATGATTCTCCTGCGAGAACCAGTCTCCGTAGCCGGGAATCTTCCCACCCTTCAACAGCTGGCCCAAGTCACGCAGCTGAAGGTTTATGCTGGGGGTGCAGGACGCAGGTTCCTGCTGACAAGTCCCTTTGTGATGCCTGTTATGTTAAAGCGACGGGTGAAAGGAGTGACTCTGACCAACAGCTGAAGTCTATGGTGGAAAGATTGGTCAAGGACAGTCTAAAGAAATTTGAAGCCCCCCAGTTGTCTCCCAGGTCTCCGGGGAGGGATGCTCAGGCCCAGGACACATGGGATTCCTCTTTGCCTAGCCATCCGTCTGCTGTCCTCTCAGATAGTGAATCTGAGGAAGAAGAGTCTGGTTCGGGTTTTGACTTTGCCCTGCTTCCTCCTTTGGTCAAAGCCATCAAGGAAACGCTGAACTGTGAAGAGCCGGTAGTGGCCCCGGCGAAGCAAAGAAAGTTTTTTAAGCAATTGAAGAAGGAGCGTATTAGCTTCCCTTTCCTCTCAGAGTTGGGAGAAGTGATCTCGGATGAGTGGAGCAAGGTAGAGAAAAAGAATTCTCTTCTATCTAAGATCCAGAGACTTTACCCTTTTAAGGAGGAAGAAGTTAAAAATTTGTCTTCCCCTCTGGTGGATGCGGCTGTAATGAGATTGGTCAGACATGTGACCCTTCCTCTTGAGGACACAGTCTCTTTTAAGGACGCTCTGGATAGGAGAATTGATTCTGACCTGAAGAGGATCTATCTTACGGCTGGCATGGCCTGTAAACCGGCTCTGGCCTTAGCGGCTCTGTCTAGAGCGATGGAAGTTTGGTCTGATAGTGTTGATGAAACACTCAGGAACGTTTCAGAAGATCTGGCCAAGAGTTCTCCCATTCAAGAACTAAGACTGGCTTCAGCTTTCTTAGGAGAGGCCTCGATCGATATTATCCGACTGGTGGCTCGAGTCATGCTCTCGTCTGTAACTGCCAAGCGTGCCCTGTGGCTCCGTCCTTGGCTAGCCGAACCCGCTTCTAAGCAGGTTTGGTGCCGTATTCCTTTTGATGGTTCTTCCCTTTTCGGCAATAAGCTGGATAGTGCTATAACTCGAGCCACCGGGGGTAAGTCGGGGTTTCTCCCCCAGGATAGGCGCCTGCAGAATCAAAGGAGATCGTTCCCAAGAAAGCAGGGTCAAGATCGTGCCAGGGAGGCACGCACTTACAGGCCTGGATGGGAATTTTCCAGATCTTGGAGGTCCAGACAGACATCTCTCAAGAAATCTGCAAAGGGCAGTTCGATGGGGGAAAAGGAGCCTACTAAGTCCTTTTGAGATCGGGCCCGTCCAGGCGGTCCGGGTAGGAGCTTCATTGTTCCACTTTCGGTACGTCTGGGCGGCCTTGATCCAGGATTTTTGGACCGTCAAGACGGTCTCCTC
Organism: Lithobates pipiens; assembly: GCF_037356315.1. NCBI lineage: Eukaryota > Metazoa > Chordata > Amphibia > Anura > Ranidae > Lithobates > Lithobates pipiens. Next base: position 386,750,508 of record NW_027507764.1, read on the forward strand.
CGGGCACACTTGGTCGTTCAGCAGTGTCCCCAAACTCAAGTGTGTTCCCACATCCATTCCAAGGTCGGAAGAAAAAAGAAAAATTCTTTTAACCTACATAAAATCTTTGTTGGATCAAGGCGCCGCTTTTCCTGTTCCAGACAACCAATGCGGCATGGGAATGTATTCCCCTCTTTTCCTGGTCCAGAAAAAGAACGGTACGTGGAGACCCGTAATAGACTTGACGCGTCTAAATCGCTTCATAAGAAAGGAGAAATTCAAAATGGAAACTCTGTCCACGATTCAATAATCAGTGCAGCCAGGGGACTGGCTTGTCTCAATAGACCTTAAAGATGCCTATTTTCACGTCCCAGTGGCCACAGAGTTCCAACAGTTTCTTTGTTTCTCCATTGGCCAGCTTCATTTACAGTTTACCTGCCTTCCTTTCGGTCCGTCAACCTCCCCTCGCACATTCTCGAAGGTCCTTCTAGCAGTCGTAGCATTGTTGAGAGTCAGGAAAATCCGGATTCATCATTATCTGGACGATTTGCTTCTTCTTGCTCAGGACAAGGATTGTCTCTTGAAACACAGGGATCAAGTCATCGCAACCCTCAAGGAATTCGGGTGGCTCCTGAATTTAGAGAAAAGCCAGTTAGTTCCTACACAGTCTCTCGTGTTCCTCGGCGCTCTGTTCAATACGGCAAAAGGTACCATCTCTCTGCCCGAGGAGAAGATTGCAGTAGTACGGGACAGGATCCACCTGGCTCTCTCTTCATCTCGTCTCAGTGCTCTTCATTGCCTAAAGATCATAGGCACCATGGTGTCTACCATACCGATGGTGAAGTGGGCAAAGTGGAGGATGCGCCCCTTTCAAATGGGTTTTCTTCGCCAATGGTCGGGAGAAAAGGTCCAGTCCATCGAGATTACTCAGACCATGAGAGGTTCCCTCCTCTGGTGGCTTCGTCGGGAGAACCTATTGAATTGCCACTCTCTTCTTCCAATCAAATGGATCTCAGTGACGTCAGATGCCAGCAACAAGGGCTGGGGGGCACATTGTCTATCGGAAGTGGCTCAGGGCATCTGGGACTTTCCCTCTCGGGGAATAGTGTCAAATGTGTTAGAACTACGAGCAGCCTTCGTAGCGCTGTTGGCATTTCCGCATCTGATAGTGGGAGCATCTGTAGTCCTCAGGCTGGACAATACGACTGCGGTCGCATACGTAAGGAAGCAAGGGGGCACCAGAAGTCGGTCTCTGTTGAGGGAAGTGGATCCAATAATGCGCTGGGCCCAGAGGAATTCTGGCCAACCTAACAGTAGCCTATGTGCCTGGAGTTCTCAATGTCCAAGCGGACTTTCTCTCACGAGTCCACTTGGACAACAACGAGTGGACCCTTCACGAAGATGCGTTTCAGTGGGTTCTATCTCTGGGGATGTCTCCAGAAGTGGATCTCTTCGCCTCCCATTTCAACAGGAAGCTAACAAGGTTCTATTCGAGGTTCAAGGATCCGCAGGCCTACGGGATAGATGTCCTAACAGAGCAGTGGTGGTTCCACAAGGCATACGCCTTCCCTTCAACTCCAATTATCTTTCAGTTCCTGAAGAGACTCAGATGGGAAGAAGTGGAGGTGTTGGCAATAATTCCGCATTGGCCCAACAGGCCTTGGTTTCCTCTCCTATCCCTCCTAACCTTTGGGACCCAGTTCCTCTTCCATCCAGATGGGACCTGCTCTCCCAGGGTTCGATTCTCCATCCATGTCCGGCTCACCTTCAGTTGAGGGCCTGGTTCTTGAGAGGGAAAGGCTGGAAGCACTAGGGTGTCCTAAGGAAGCCATTTCCACCCTCTTAAGTGCAAGGAGAAGAAGTACTAATAAGGTGTATGAACGGATCTGGGCCAAATTTGTATCTTATGTGTCCTCCAGAACCAGTTCTTACGTTTCACCCACAGTTCAAGACGTTTTGGGTTTCCTGCAATCAGGCTTGGACTTACCCTTGTCAGTTAGCTCCCTTCGGGTTCAAGTCTCGGCTATCTCCGCATTTACAGGGGTTCAGTGGGCCACGCATGCCCTTATCCAGCAGTTCTTCAAAGGCGCAGTAAGATTGAGACCCCAGAAAAAACCCAGATTCCCTAAATGGGATCTGCCTCTAGTTCTGGACTTCTTTTCTCTTTTCAGTAAGGCTCTTTCCATCAGAGAACTCACCTTGAAAACTGCATTCCTGGTGGCAGTCACCTCGGCGAAACGAGTATCAGAGATTCAAGCTCTGGGAGTCAAGGAGCCTTTTCTAACTTTCTTTCCGGACAGAGTGGTCCTAGTTCCAATGTTGGGGTCAAACCCTAAGGTCACTTCGGTTTTTCATGAAAATCAAGAAATCTCTCTACCCATATTCAGATCCTCGGATTCCTCGGAAATTCATTGATGTTGGGCTCTCATTAAAGCGCTATTTGGAAGCTACAGCTCCATTCCGGCAGTCGGACTTCCTGTTCGTTCTGTGGGAAGAACAAGGGCACTAGAGCATCAGTCAGGTCAATTGCGGCATGGATAGTTCAAGCAACCGTCGCTAGTCCCGGGCTACCTGGAGCCACGCTCAAAATGGACGGACTTTCCTCCGTGTGTGTGGGCAAGTCCGTTCATTTCAAAAGTACAGCGGAAAAGTCACGTGTGCAGGCAGATCTGCTCGTTCGGACAGTCCGGCGGACTTTACGGCGGTTTGTCCGCCAGACTAAGTCCTCTGGATAGTCTGATCGTGTGTACGCAGCATTTGTCTAACCAAGGTAGCACTACACACCTTGACCATGTTTGGATCTATGTACAGCTGCGAGTCAACTTTCTCCACTATGAACATTATTACATACATACATACACTATTAAAACCAGTGGCGGCTAGTGCGGGAAGGTGCAGCTCATCCCCCATATCAGACGGATGGGAAGGCAGCTATCAGAGGCCTGCCTACCTTAGGAGGCAGATGACAAGAATCCGGGGTAGGGCTGCTGCTCCTTGCTCTGGGGCCATTACTTCTCCTCCCGGCTGAACAGGAAGTGCCACCTATCGGTGAAGCCTCATCAGTGGCCACCAGTGCCACCTCATCAGTGCCCATCAATGCCGTCTCATCAGTACCCATCAGTGTAGCCTCATCAGTGCACATTAGTGAAGGAGAAAAATTACCTGTTTGCAAAATTTTAAAACAAACTCTGAAAAAGTTTTTTTTCTTCGGTCTTTATTTGTTTATTTAGCACAAAAAAAACAACGGTGATTAAATACAACCATAAAAGGCTCTATTTGTGTGGGAAAAAATGATAAAAAGTTTGTTTGGGTACAGTGTTGCATGACCGCGCAATTATCATTCAAAGTGTGGCAGAGCTTAAAGCTGAAAATTTACCTGGGCAGGAAAGGGGAATAAGTGCTGATTAGGCAAATGGTTAATGCCAAGGTTTTGCAACAAATGAGACAAAATGGTTTTAAACTTCCCATTGGAAGAATGAACATACACTATATTGTCAAAAGTATTGGGACTCCTGTCTTTACACGTACATGAACTTTAATGCCATTCCAGTCTTAGTCCGTAGGGTTTAATATTGAGTTGGCCCACCCTTTGCAGCTATAACAGCTTCAACTCTAATGGGAAGGCTGTCCACAAGGTTTAGGAGTGTGTCTGTGGGAATGTTGACCATTCTTCCAGAAGAACATTTGTGAGGTCAGACACACATGTTGGACGAGAAGGCCTGGCTCCATGTGATTGGAGAAGAGATCAGTGTTCACTAAAAGAAAGCCCAGCCCCCAACAGTTAGTAACACGCCCCTAGGAACACTTAACCCCTACACTGCCACCCACTGGTTAACCCCTTCACTGCCAGTGTCATTTACACAGGAATCACTGCATTTGTATAGCAGTGATTGCTATATAAATGACAATGGTCCCAAAAATGTGTCAAAAATGTCCGATGTGTCCGCCATAATGTCGCAGTCACAATAAAAATTCGCCATTACTAGTAAATAAAAAAATTATTAAAAATGCCATAAAACTATCCCCTATTTTGTAAACGCTATACTTTTGTGCAAACCAATCATTAATCGCTTATTGCAATTTTTTTTACCAAAAATATGTAGAAGAATACGTATCGGCCTAAACTGAGGGAAAAAAATGTAAAAAATTTTTTTTTTTTTTCAAAATTGTCGCTTTATTTTTGTTTATAGCGCAAAAAAATAAAAACCACAGAGGGAATCAAATACCACCAAAAGAAAGCTCTATTTGTGGGGAAAAAAGGACGTCAATTTTGTTTGGGAGTCACGTCGCACGACCGCGCAATTGTCAGTTAAAGTGACGCAGTGCCGAATCACAAAAAGTGGTCTGGTCTTAAGCCAGCAAAATGGTCCGGGGTTGAAGTAGTTAAGGGGCACTCTGATGGGCACATATGTTAGGGGGGCACTCTAATGGGGACAATTGATGTAAGGGGGCACTCTGACAGGAATACCTGATGTAAGGTGACACTGATGGGGACACCTGATCTAAAGGGGCACTCTGATGTGGAAAACTAATGTAAAGGGACATTACGATGGATACACCTTATGTTAAGAGGCACAATGATGGGCACAGTTTACGTTAAGGGACACTCTGTTGGCACAACAAAATGTGCCCATCAGCATGCCCCTGTAAATCTATGAAGTAAATCTCTGTGAAGTACCATACCTTGATAGCAGACAGGGAGCAGGAGCTTGCAGAGGTAGCAAGCTGTGGGGGGCGGGAGTTGCGCTGAGAATCTTGCTGAAGGGGGCCAGGTGCACACGTAATGTCACACTCCTTGCGGGCAAGAGCCAGAATTCACGAGATAGCAAGCAGCAGAAGGTGGGGGACCCATGCAACGTCAACTGCTGAGATGCTGGGATGTGGCAGTTTAGACTGGAGGGCTGACGGTCCAGACAGGAGCATTGCTTGGTCTGAGTTCGAACCACGTTCCGCCATTTAATGATGTCTGCCCTAGAACATCTCTTGTCCCAAGGAATGGTTGTTCTGGTCCCTTTGGAGGACAGGTAAAAAGAATTCTGATCAAACCTGTTCAAACCCCAACGGGGGGGTTATTCACCCTTTTCTGGACCTAAAATCCCTAAACAAATTCCTCAAAAGTATTCAAATCTGCAAGGTCAGTTATTGCCTAAGACCACAGGGAACTTTGCATCAATAGAAATTCACAATGTCAACATCCATGTTCCCCTTTACTCATCTCATCAGTGCTTTCTGCACTTCACAGTAGGTGACAAACGCTTCCAATCTGTTGCACTTGTCATTTGGCCTATCCTCTGCACCCAGAGTATTCACAAAGGTGCTTGCACACCTACTAGCCCTCTGAAGAACTCAGGCTACAGGGCATTCAGGCTACAGGGTACCTAGACAACCTTCTGAAGGATTCATCTCCCTCAAAACAGTCTATAAGTCTATAAGCTTCCAAAAGTCTGGCCTCCAGCTTTGCCTTTGTCTGGAATACTTAAGTCTTATCCTAGACCAATGTTTCTCAACCTTATTTAGAGTCAAGGCATCCTTTAAATGTATGCATAACCTTAAAGTGGTTAAGCCACTACAATAAGAACCTCCCATCCCCTCTGTAACATAACAATATGTATCCCTGTGTCTGTGTTCTATAAAAAAAAAATGCCACTCTGTACCTATATCAGAGTGGCTCCCGATGCTCGTGTGACTCCTCGACTCTCCTCTGCCCAGCTGACAGCTCCAGCAGGCAGGGCCAAGCACTCCCAAAGACTTCAGGCAGGGAGGAGGGGAAGGAAGCGAGAGAGCTGAGGAGTCACATGAGCTTTGGGAGACGTTCTGATATAGGTACAAATATATAATACAATATAATACAATTTATATAATACAGGCATAGGGACACATATCGTTATGTTACAGAAGGGATGGGATGATTTTATAGCAGTTATGAGAGCAACAGGAGGGGAGGGGGCAGGTGCTGACATGAGCAAGGGGAGGGGGCGGGCACTGACACAAGCAGTCAGGGAGGGAGAGGGAGAGGAGGACAGAGCAGAGTTGAGGATGACAGAGGCATGTAAACTGACCATGGTGTCAGGGCTCAGCAGCTACAATAAACCGTGGTCAGTTTACAGGGGGGAGGGTATAGCCAGGCAGGCTAAGCCAGGTTTTTTAGGTGATAGAAGGGGCCAAATTACACAGCACAATCACTGTGCTGTATAACATGCTTTAAGGGAATAGGATCTGTTTTTTTTTTTCAGGTTAACAAACACTAAGGCACCCCAAACTAAACTGATCGCTTTACATATCACAGCAGCATCTATGCAATATTAGAGGTGATTTATTCCTTCGTCTTTGCAAACTGTTACTGATTCGTATTCTAGCATTTCTCTTCCTCTCTCTGCTAATGTGACCCCAGTACTTATAGAGAGGGACATAGGAGGGGCAAACAAGGATGTTGTGTAGGCACCAAATGTACTCCTTATCAATTGAAATGTCACTCATTGTTAGTATGTCAGTGGTTGACCCACGTGATGCCCAAGGCCGTAATGCTGCACAATAAAATTCTGTGGCTTTGTTTAACAAACAAGCAGGCTTGAGCCACTCGCTGGCTCGTTGACAATTTGTGGGCAATTTTTTGGCATTTTTCCAAGGCACCCCTATTGAAAAAGTCTCTCCTAGACATTGTCCAAACATTTTCCTTCTGTCAACCAAGCTTCTTTCTCCAAAGTCTCATGCTTCAACAGCCCTCTATGAGATTCTCCATGACAGTTCTAGGCCTTATGGTTGCCTCGTGCGTGGCTGTTCCCTTAGGCCCAGTTGCACTCAAGGTTACTCCAAGCCAACATTCTGTTGGCCTGGAATAAACAAACTCCATGTCTCAACTTCCCTATGCGATTCTCCAATCAAGCAAGTAATCCACCTAGCTTGGTGGATTACTAATCTAGCTTTGGAAAAAGGAAAGTTGTTTCTGCCACACTCAAGGAAGGTGATAACAGATGTCAAGATCACAGGCTGGGGATTAGCGTTCCAATCTTACACAGTTTAGTGAACCTGGTCACCCATGGAAGTAAAGCTCCCCATTAACATCTTGCAGCTTAGAGAAAAAATAATTTGTTCTGCGCCACTGGACCCCCCCCCCCCCTTCTTTAGGGACACCAAGAGTGTAATCAGGCATTGCCATGACAGTGGCCTATATAAATCCCCAGGGGGTACCAAGAGTTAGGCAGCATTGAAAGAGGTATCTCAGCTGTTTACATCCCAGAATTGGACAATTGGTCTCCAGAAAGTAAGAGAAAATTTCCCCAATGTGACAGACTGCAAAAAACCACCACCTGAACTGGTTTAATCATTACCAAAATCTACACAAAGTTTTAGATAAATGTTTTTCTAGAGAAGCAATTTAGGCAGATAACAAAGCCTTACCTGTATGATGACTTCTCGAGTTAAGCATTCTGTATTGCTGGGGTTTACATTCCCAGCATTCTGATTTTTATGTGAAATGACGGCAGGTATCTGCTCAATACAGTTTATTTCACAACTAGAATTTGTGTGTAACTGTGATGGTTCAGCACCATTTGGATTCAAGACAGGCCTGGGCTTTACCTCCCTCTGACAGGAAGCAGAACATAACTGATGTTTTCCAATAGCAATTACATTTGGATGCTGTGTAGTATTCATAGTCCTGTTTATTTCTGTTATATGATTTTTCATAATTATAGATGGATTTGTTAATTTTTTCACAGATAAATTTGCTCTAGAATCTATATTCTGACTAAATGAAGGTTGGAGAGGCTTAGAAAGGACCATCATAGAGCTGACTGTCAGAGATGTTGCGTTATGCTCTTTTAAAGAATGGCGAATGCAAGAACTGAACATTTTTTTATCTTGTGTGGTAAGCTGGAAATGACCTGAATTCACTTCATTTTTTCTGTGGAAAACTGGCACAAATCTTTGTACAGGTCTTTCATGCCTTACAGAAGAGTAGGGAACTTGAAATGGCTGAGAAGGTGATATAAAGGGTTCCATTTGTAATGTTGCTGAAGTAGATTTTTCAGGATATATTTTCTCTAATACACATTTCTCTGTTTGCTTCACAGGCATGATCTTCTGGCTTGTTGCTGCATTGTACCTTGAATCTTGGGAAAGTGATCCTGAGGGTAGTTTCGCTGTGAGGTTGACTAGATTTGTTTTGCCCTAAAAATATGAAATTTATATTGATGAATTAATAATGCTTAAAATTTACAAATATTTGTTATTTATTACTTGAATGAATAAGGAATCTGTATACAGATTTCTCATTCATTCATAAAATGACAGTCTGATACATAGTAACATGCGTGGTTTACTATGTATCAGCTGTCAGTGGATATAGGAGCGATCGCTGTACTACAGAGGGGAGCTTGGTAAATACATGTATCTCAAGTCCCAACTTCACCCTCAACCGCTTACAGCTTTCAGAGTTTGTAAAAGACCCCCCCAAACCATATATTTTCTGAAAGCATATGACCTCTGTAATAAAAAAAAAGGTGCTACTGATTTTATAGGCCTGCGATATTTGCGCAAATGTTTATCAAACCAATATATTCGCATAAAATACACTAAAATCATTTTTAGCAGATAAAAACACAGGTAATTTTACAAAAAATCCAACCAAATATAAAAGCTTAATCTGTATGGAGTTAATACATAACAAATATTTGTCATTTTTACAATCCACTTTTTTTGCAAAATGGTTAAAATTGAACGTACGCAAAAATGTAAATATACAAATTTCTCTAAAAATCAGAAGGTTTTCATTTTTCCCTTACAGTATTCAGAATTTGTGAAAGATCCCCCAAAACTATATATTTTCTTAAAGCATAGGACCAGTAAGAATAAAAAGAAGGTGCTACTGATTTTAAGGCAGCATGATATTTGCACAAATGTTTATTAAAACAATATTTTCACTAAAAAATAAACTCAAATCATTAATAGTGCACATAAATTAATGAATTTAATGCCCATAATGACTGGCCGGTCTTCTCTACTTGTGCCTATACCATCTTGCCTCTAAAACAAATAGTACAGCAAATCTGTAGATTTACAAGAATAGTCTCTACTTATCTACGTGGATAGAAGGGGTTTATGACAATAGACAAAACACTCATTAAGAGACCCTCCTCGTCTCTTCTCTGTCAGTTTTATCTGACCCTACCATGCGCCTCTGAGCCAGGTCGCCCACAAGTAGTCAACACAGGGAATTGCAGAGCATTCTCCCTATCCACACACACTCTAATCCATGAAAGGGGACACAAACACATTCATACACAGACATTACCCAACCAGAAAGGTCCGAGAGTGGTTTAGTTTCCTTGAGAACCGACAGATAGGATACATAGGAAAGGCAGAAATACAGCAAGCTTAAGGACAGCTTACCTAGCCGGCACTTGGATGTCTGCACTCCCGATGATCCCAATCAAAATGCGGTTCCTTTTGGAAACTCTGCCAACCTCCTGATATTTGACTCTTCAAAATTGTTATGACTAATTTCTGATTGGGACTCTAAAACAAAGTTAATACTGCAGCTACAGGAACAGATTCACGGGACTCAATCACTGTGTTTAAAATGTCCGTTCAGTGTCAAAATGTATTATTACATGTTATTTTATACATAGATAAGAAAGGGGTGGTGTGAGATGTTATTAAAAACTAACGAATTGAAATATATTATTAAAAGCTAGCGAATAGAGCAATTGCAAAAGTAAAACATTGAGAAGGGAGGGGGGAGTAGAGAGCGTTTAGTAGATGTGTCTGTGTGTTAGGTGAAGGTTACAGAACACATTTCAACAGTGAGAACAAAATGGAGTCTCTTGTGCTTAAATGAACAGTACAGCGAATGTCCATGTCAGTTGATAACTCTGATCAGCGGGTTGTAATCTGATGATCAGAGTTATAGAATTGTTCAGCACAGTCTGCTGAACAATTCTGATATAAGGTTATGGTCATTGAAGTGAATTGGCCACCTGAGGACACTTATGTAAATCTGTATGGCATACGGACCTAGCAGTGAAAGGGTTAAATCCAAATAGTAAGTCAAAAACCTACAAAGGTTAGTTGAAGCTCAGTCTAAAAAGAAGAGATATGACAAAGTCCCTTTAAAGTTCAAGAACAATAAATATAGTAAAACAGAATATTTTAAATACTATATATCAGATTCTGCTGTCTGGGAATGCATGTTGGTGGGTCCAAAAGAAAACAAAAGGTAAAGAGGGTAAAAAAAATTAATGTGTTGTCCTTCCCTGAAAAAGACAGCACTACTAATCTGTTTGGCCTGATCCTTTCGCTGATTAGCTTCTCTTTAGCTCTGTTTTTAATATATAATTTGAAAAGTGCAGTATGCCCAAATATCAGTGCAGTGACAGAGATGTCTTCTGACTGTAAGCTATTCAAAATTTATTGACATGGGTTGCTATGTTAAAAATAAAAATAAAAAATGAAAGCATGCATTCAGTGACCACTTTTTTCATATCTATGTACAAATTGGTGGGACACACTTTTGTCTTTAGAACAAACAGAATTTCTCACAAAATGAATTCAATGAGGTGATGGAAATATACTTTAGGGACCTGGGGCTACACTGAAAGCATCATGCATATTCTGCCAGACTGTAATGCTGTAATCTTCACATTCCACCTCTTGAAAACAATTCATACGATTGGCATACCAAGCAATGTCACTGTACTCTTCAATGTCCAGATTAATTCATTCCTTGCCCATTTTTGTCTCTTTTCAACGTTCTTAGCTGACAAGGATGTGGAACTTGGTGTGGCTTTCTTCTACTGCGGTTTACACTTTTCATGACTTTCTACCCACAACTGTTGATTGAGAATTCCAAAAGTTGTGGACTTTCTGTGCTTTCAAAAACTCCGGACATTGTCCTCTGACCTCTCTAATTAGGAAGATGTTTTTACTTGAGAAAATGTAACTGAACCTGTTCTGCCTTTTTTCACATTGCTCCCTGAAAACTCCTGAGAATGTAGTGTGAAATAAACCAAGAAGTTTCAAATATGGTGCAACCATATGTCTGGCACCAATAATCATATAATCAAATTCACCTTCATTATGTATTTTGCCATTCTAATGATGAGCTTGGACAACAAATAATCCTGAGTGTAGGTGTTTATGTGCTTTTAAGTTTATGTATTGTTAAGTTTCAGATACATGATCACTGTTTGGCTGTAGGTATAAATGAGCATGTGAAACTCATAGAATAGCTAGAGAATCAGGAGACAGACTTGTTACCAACTAAAAGTCTCTTTCTGTATTCCCAAAGCACCCTCTAGTGGATGTTTAGTGAAAAATATAAAAATAAAGAATTATCTTGGAGCTACCTGTGACTGAGGTCTTGTTAATTCCATAACTGCGTAAACAGGATTCTCACTTATGCTTATAGGAAAACCACAAAGATGAGGCATTTTAAGCTTGAGGTCACAGATGAAAGCATTTGTAATTCTTGCCATATCTGCTCGGGGGTAAAACTGGATGGGCTGGCTTCTTAGGCAAATAAAGGGATATCTGAATCTCAAAGTTAAGATCTGACATAAATGTAACATGATGCACAAAGCTGAAGACAATTATGTACCCACAGTTGTTTTTTAGGGTCAATAAACACCAGGCATCTGAAAAAATGCCAGAATCTCTGGCAGAAAAAAAGCAGCATAAAAATTCCCATAATGGCTCATATTGCATGCACAGTTATGTGCGTTTGCATTGATAAACTGTTTTTTTCCCAAAAAACATTCCCTTCTGCTCATTTTTCACTATATTCAATTTACAATTGAAAATGTCTCGTTTATGCATGTCAGTCATTTTTCTGCTCGAAAGCTCCTCTTAAAAACATGCTTGGGATGGGGGTTTTTTTCAGCCTGTTAAGGCACTGCTTCAAATATGCCTGTAAAAGCCCAAATGTGTATGGACACATAGGCCAATAGAGTTGTTTTACAGGCTAGAAGAAACGCCCAAGGCCTGTATAAGCATAATTTTTTATGCTCAGTGTGCATGAGGCCTTAAGCCTCCTACACATGGTACGAATGTTGGACAACCGAGCGTCTGATTTTTGTCAAAAGGGCGTGTGCCAGGATCTTGTCTTGCATACTAACGTTACACAAATTGTTGTGCCACAAACACGAACGTAGTGACGTACTACGAGAAATTTCAGCTCTTGAGCACCACCCTTTAAGCCCCTTCTGATAATTTTGTGTTTAGTTAGCATTGATTCCGAGCATGCATGCTTGTACTTTCGACTTTTGTGCGACGGATTTGTGTACTGACCATCCAAAAATCTGAGGTGGAGCTGTCATTTGAGAAAAATGTACTAGCCTGTCATCCATTTGTTGGCCAAAATTTGGAAAACAATTGTTGAAAGGAGTGTACCAACAGTAAGAACTTCAGGCAACAGCCTGTCAAACGACAATCCCCCTCTGATTTTTCGTACCGTGTGTATGAGGCTTTAGTGTTGTTAATTTTAACAAGGGTTATCCATTAGTAGGCATGGGATATTTAGAAACAAGTGAAAGCAAAGCAATAAATTCAGGTTACTGTCAGTGCCGCTCTGCGCCCGAAACCACACTATGGCTCTAATCACGTGCTTAAAAAAAAACCATTGGAATCCAGGCTTCCTGCAGCCAGCATGTAGATTATGGGGCCATGCACAGGGATAGGGGGCAGCGCCCCTGCACCACGGCCACCACTGGTTACTATACCTGTGAATATAATTGTATTTTATGCATTTGATATGGCAGTAAATAAAACTCACCAATCTTCCTAATTAGCCTTTTAGTCTTAGGAATGCAGCAAGAATAATCTTACAGGGAATTTCAGTGGGACCATAAAACATAAATAACATTTTCCTTGCAGGTGCTAAAATATATAAGTACATTTTCAGTTTATGAGTTAAAGTTATTGACATGAAAAATCATAATGTTAAAAAAAGGTTATGCAGCTGCTGGTGCAAGAGGAAGTTAAGCCTCGTACACACAATCAGATTTTCTGATGGGAATTGTGTGTTGACAGACTTGTTGGCCTAAAATCCGACCGTTTGTGCACTCCATCAGACAATTGTTGTCGGATGTTCTGCAGACAAATGGAAGGCAGGCTCATAAATTTTCCACAGACAACGGTCAGTTGTCAGATTTTCCGATCGTGTGTACACAAGTCCATCAGACAAAAGTCCAAAGTACAAACATGCATGCTCCGAATCAGTGGTCACCAAACACAACATTAGCAGAAGGTGCCTAAAGAGTGGCACTAAAGAGCTGAAAAGCCACATTGTGTGCCGTTTGTATGCAAGACAAGTTCATGGCCAACGCCCTTCGGACAAATGTCTGACATTTTGTCTGCAGCAAATCCGATCGTGTGTACGAGGCTTTAGACAGGGATAAAGTGGTTTATTTTTCTTCTGTGAGTCTTTAACCCTTTCTTTACATGTTTTAATACAATCCCTGTTCTTTTTTTTTATTTTAAGATGGCAGATGCACAAAAACGTAAACATAAAAAAGCTTGGTCTTAAGCCCCATACACACTGTTAGCTTTTCTGCAGATTTTTTGTCTTCAGATTTACCAAAACCATATATGAGGTCAAACCTTAAGCCTCGTACACACAATCATACTGTTGGCCCACAAACCATCAGACTTTTGTCCAAACGGCGTGTGCCAGTAACTTGTCTTGCATACAAACGGTACAAAATTGTCGGCCAACAAACACGAACGTAGTGACGTACTACAAGGAATTTCAATAATATTATTCTTGATATCACCAGAAAAAAAAAGCCTTTGAAAATTTGTTTGCAATAACTCCATCAGTATCACCAGCAAAGCAGCTTCATTATTATCCCATTAAAGAAGAAGAGAATGTGCACTGCATTTGGAGATTTCATAATTTGCCACGTCACAAATGTTAATTCTTCATTACAAATACTAGTTTACAAGACCGACAGCTTCTAGCTCGTCCTTGCTTCCGAGCATGCGTGTTTGTACTTTGGACTTTTGTGCAACGGTCTTGTGTACACACGTTCGAAAAAGCTGACAACGCGTATTTGACTACGGAAAATTTGAAAACCTGCTAGCCAACATTTGTTGGCTGAAAGTCCGACACACGCTTAGCCCTTGTACACACGGTCGGAGAATCCGTCGGAATGTGTCCTATCGGACCGTGTCGTCGGATAATCCGACTGTGTGTGGTATGCATCGGACTGATTCCGTCGGACCCAATTTTCTAACATGTTGGAAATATTTCCCGACCAACTGGGCCGATCGGACAAACTCCGATCATGTGTAGAGAATTTTGATCGGACCAAGTGCCACGCATGCTCAGATCAAATTCCTACATCAAAGCTATTGGCTACTAGCCTGAATGTAGTCCCATCGTAACGAAATTACGTCATCACGTTCTGATTTTTCGCCAACTTTGTCCGACCCTGTGTATGCAACAGTTTCAGACAAGATCCGACGGACAAAATCCGACGGGCAAAATCCGACGGATTTGGTTGTGGAAATCTCAGACCGTGTGTACAGGGGCTAAGATTTACCAACAACAGCTTGTCATCGAACATTTCCTGTCGGAAAGTCCGATCATGTGTACGGGGCTTTAACAGCTTTCCGACCAGCGCAGGCCGATGTATGTCCCCTTTAAGAAGCGGTGTCACGGGTGCATGCCTGCTTCAGTCTCCGTGACCATGCCCGCGATTGTATCACGGAGAGGGAGAACGGGGAGATGCTTTTGTAAACAAAGCATTTCCCTGTTCTGCCTAGTGACAGGACAGTGATCACAGCTCTCTCATCAAGAGCTGTGATCACTGTCCTGTGCGTTGAAGTCCAGCCCCCCAACAGTTAGAATCACTCCCTAGGACACAGTTAATCCCTTCACTGCTAGTGTCATTTACACAGTAATCAGTGCATTTTTATAACATTGATAGCTGTATAAAAAATAATGGTCCCAAAACAGTGTCAAAAATGTCATAAAACTATCCCCTATTTTGTAGACGCTATAGATTTTGCGCAAACCAATCAATATATGCTTATTGCGATTTTTTTTTTACCAAAAATTTGTAGAAGAATACATATCGGCCGAAACTGAGGAAAACAAACGTTTTTTAATATATTTTTAGGGGGATATTTATTATAGCAAAAAGTAAAAAATATTGCGTTTCTTTCAAAATTGTAACTCTTTTTTTGTTTATAGCACAAAAAATAAAAAACGCAGAGGCGATCAAATACCACCAAAAGAAAGCTCTATTTTTGGGGAAAAAAAGGACCTCAACTTTGTTTGGGTACAACATTGCATGACTGCGCAATTGTCAGTTAAATTGACACAGTGCCGAATCCCAAAAAGGAAGGGGGTCAAATCCTCCGGGGCTGAAGTGGTTAAGGTTTGACCTTATGTTATATGGTTTTGGTAAATCTACAGAAAATTGTATAGTGTGTATCCAGCTTTAGAGTTCCAATTTGTATGCAATCAGGCATTGCACTACATGTTTTTGTAAATCTGACAACAAAAATCTGCAGAAAATCTAATAGTGTGTATGGGGTTTTAGGCCTGATTCACACCTATGCATTTTTAGTGCTTTTTGCAGATTTGCACTACAGTCCATTTTACATGGTTTCCTATGGAACACGTACTGTATGCAAATCAGAATCAAGCCTTACTGGCAGCAGCCAGGGGACACAGATTAACTAAAGCCTTGTATACACAATCAGATTATTGGACAAGTTTTCATCAATTTTTTTGTTGCAAACCAGTCTCATATTGAAAGTAAAGCCTCGTACACACGATCAGATTTTCCACAGACAAAGCGTCAGACTTTTGTCCGAAGGGCGTTGGCCATGAAGTTGTCTTGCATACAAACGGCACACAATTGTCGGTCAACAAACACGAATGTAGTGACATACTGTATGGCTTTTCCACTCTTTAGCGCCACCCTCTAGCCACCTTCTGCTAGTGTTGCGTTTGGTGAGCATTGATTCCGAGCATGCGTGTTTGCACTTTGGACTTTTGTCTGATGGACTTGTGTACACACGATTGAAAAATCTGACAACAGACAGACTGTCCATGAAAAATTTATAAACTTGCCAGCCAACTTTTGTCCATGGAAAATCCAACAACAATTGTCCGATGGAGCGTACAAACGGTCGGATTTTAGGCCAACATTCTGTCAACACACAATTCCTGTCGGAAAATCTAGTTGTGTGTACGAGGCTTTAGGAGGTTACTCACCATAAGAAAATTTTCGGACGACAGATTGAAACGTCAGAAGTGACATAATGGGGTTTATTTATTAAAGGCAAATCCACTTAGATCTCCACTGTAGATCTGAGGGTGACATACAAGGAAAATAAAAAAACAGCATTTTAGCTTGCACATGATTGGCTGATAAAATCAGCAGAGCTTCCGTTCATTTCATATCTTCCCCTCAGATGTACAGTAATTGCACCTCCAAGTGGACTTGCAGTGCAGAGTGGATTTGCCTTTTGTAAATCAACCCCAATGTGTTGAATTATTTTGTATGTGTGTATGTATGTGTTCTTTTGTTTCTGACCATACGTAATCTTGCTCTTATGATTTATTTTCGTTCATACTAATTAAACGAAAATTGAACATTGCGTTCACATCAGACAAACGTTTTGTAGCCTGCACATCCAGTTTTTGTCATCTGAAAATTTGTAATCGGCTGTCAAAAGCACCATACTAACGATCAGAAAATTGGCAGATCGTTCATGAGACGAAATTTAACTTACGATTTTCTGATCATGTGTATGGGCCTTTACTCTCAGTACAGGGCATTATGCAGGGGAACATTAATCCACAGACTGTGAGCAGAAAGGGGTTAAACCTATGTACTTCACATGGAGTAACCCAATTTTTTTGGTTTGTGGATAAACAACCTACTGCTGGTGTTTTAAAGTGGACATATTCGTAACTATTTAAAGTTGCTCCAGCAATACATTTCTTGCATTAACAAATTCTTGACATGTCACAAAACACTGATCTTTGCTTTGAAAACGCACCTGTTTGGGACCTTTCCTCATCTACTAGTATGCAGCAACAGCCCTGAAGATGGGGCAGTCACCGTTCCCCTGAAACAAGTTGGCTTGATTTGTTACTACTCTCAATAAATATTTTTAAACTCACCTTCAAATTTGAATTTACTGTATACCGGGCTCTCCTTTCTGCCTATTCAAGTTCACATGAAGGAACGACCTTAAGGTCTAGAGGCAGCTGCGCAGGTCCCAAAAAGGGTCCACAGCCACCTTTCTTCAAGCTGAGCATAAATTATTGATCAGCTTTAAAATGGAAGTAAACCCTTCCAAACAACTTTGACCTACAGGTAAGCCTAGATTAAGGCTTACCTGTAGGTCCAAGTAATATCTCCTAAACCTATATGGTTTAGGAGATATTTGCCCGAAAATGGGCACCGCTGTCTACGGCGCATGCGCCGTAGACAGCGGCGCGCATGCGCACTAAATGCGGCAAGTCCAAGAATGGATTTGCCAAATTTGTCGACTCCCGTGCGCATGCGCGGGAGTGACGTCATCGCGGCCTCGCCGTATGACAGCGGCGGAGCTGCGAGGCGCGACTCCCGTGCGCATGCGCGGGAGTGACGTCATCGCGGCTTCGCCGCTGTCATTGGTCGGAGCTGCGAGACGCCACCAGCAAGATGGACGCGGCGGACTACAGGGATCAGCGGCGACTTCGCTGGCTCCTGTGTCAGGTAAGTGACACATAATGAGCTACTATGCGATGCATAGTAGTCCATTATGCTTTACCTTTGCAGGGAAAAAAAGAGGAAGTAAACCCATCAGGGTTTACTTCCTCTTTAAGTAGGTACTGTGTTCTCTTTCCAAGGCTGGGTTCACACTTGTACAACAAGCGCTCTGACATTGGGAGTTCATGTCACATGATGTATGCAAATCAATAATTCCCTATGAGAGCCGTCTTAACTGGTCTGACTTTGAAAATAGTTCCTGCACTACTTTGGTCTGACTTTGATCCTACTTCAGCCCATTAAATATCATTGAAGTCGGATCATCATCTTAACTGATCCGACTTTGGCATGTGACTTGTGGTCTGAGGATCTTGAAGGGGAACATGGCAAATAAAAAAAATAAAACATGGCATGTTGTCCCCCCTCCAAAAGCACACCAGGCCCTTTGGTCTGGTATGGATTTTAAGGGGAACCCCACGCCAAAAAAAAAAAAAAACGGCATGGGGTCACCCCAAAATCCATACCAGACCCTTGTCCCAGCACGCAGCCCTGCAGGTCAGGAGAGGGGGTGGGGACGATCGAGTGCCCCCCCTCCTGAACCATACTAGGGCACATGCCCTCAGCAAGGGGGGGGTGGGTGCTTTGGGGCATCCACCCAAAGCAACTTGTCCCGATGTTGATGAGGAAAAGGACCTCTTCCCAACAACCCTGGCCAGTGCTTATCAGGGTCAGCGGGGGGCTTATCAGAATCCAGAAGTCCCCTTTAACAAGGGAGCCCCCAGATCCTGGCCCCCCACCCTATGTGAATGAGTATGGGGTACATTGTACCCTTAACCCAGGGCTCGACAAACCCCGGGCGCCAGGTCGCATTTGCGACTAGAATTCACGACCTGGCGCCTGGGGCAGCACAGCGGGGGTATCCTGTCTCCTTCCACCCCCCCCCCCCCCCCCCCTGGCGTGATCGCTTCGGGCAGCGCCGCCGCTGCCCGGTAATTGAGGCCGCGGCTTTGAGGCCTTCTGCGGTCCCATGTTTCCTTCTGTAATCTGGCGCCATCTAGTGGTGGCTGTTGGTATGACAGCCAGCAATGCTAATGGAGCTTTCACTGCCCACCCATCTCACCTTTACTTAGAATAAAAAATATATATATAATGTTTAGGAGTTCTAACAACCTAGAGAATAAAATGGTGGTCGTTGCAATACTGTCTGTCACACCGTATTTGTGCAGCGGACTTACAAGCGCATTTTTGGGGAAAAAATATTTAATTTAAAAAATAAGACAACAGTAAAGTTAGCCCAATTTTTTTTATATTGTGAAAAATAATGTTGCGCCGAGTAAATTGATACCCAACATGTCACGCTTCAAAATTGTGTCCGCTCATGGAAGGGCGACAAACTTTTAGCCTTTAAAATCTCCATAGGCGACGTTTAAAAATATTCTACAGGTTGCACGTTTTGGGTTACAGAGGAGGTCTTGGGCTAGAATTATTGCTCTCACTCTACCGAACGCAGCGATACCTCACGTGTGGTTTGAACACCGCTTTCCTATGTGGGCGCTACTCACGTATGTGTTCGCTTCTGCACGCGAGCTTGGCGGGACAGGGTGC
This sequence comes from Lithobates pipiens, assembly GCF_037356315.1. Lineage (NCBI taxonomy): Eukaryota > Metazoa > Chordata > Amphibia > Anura > Ranidae > Lithobates > Lithobates pipiens. The sequence continues at coordinate 386,769,806 of NW_027507764.1, forward strand.
ATTTGAAAAAAAATCAAAGAGACCTCAGATCTCAAATTTACACTAAAATGCAATAATAAAAAAAAAATTGTCATTTGAAAAAAATAAAATAAACAAAAATGTCCCTCTAAGAGCTATGGGCAATGACATGGAAACAGGTGGGGGGGGGGGGGGTCTTCCCCTCACTAGTCTCCATGTCAGGCCAGGGACAGGTCCGGATTGCCGTTACCGACCTGGCTCCTAACTCTTTTAGCTGGCTCATAGATTCCAAGCAAATTTGTCAAGCCCTGCCTTAACCATTCACCTAAAAAAAAGTGTCAAAAATAAAACCAGTACACAGGTTTTTGACAAAATAATTTATTAAATTAGCTCCGTCGTCTCTTACGATTTCTTCTCCGGCTCCTGGTGAGGTCTTCTTCCTCTGCCAGTTCTCCTCCACTCTCCCCTGATGTCTTCTCCCATCTGCGCTGTCTTCTGGTCTTTCTGGGTCTCCTCTCTCTGCTGTCTTCTCCCTCTGTTCTTCCTCCGATGTTGACGCAATGCTCTCTCCCACTTGAATGCTGGGTCGGCCGTGTGTCACTACTTATATTGGCATGGGACAAGGTCACGTCGTTCGGAGGCCTCGCCCCTTATGACATCACCACCGGAGCATGATGGGGTGGTGATGTCATAAGGGGTGGGGCCTCAGGATGACTTCACCATGTGGCTCCGCCCCATGCCAATATTAGTGGCACACGGCGGACCCAGCATTCGAGCGGGAGAGAGCTTCAAGTCAGCATCGGAGGAAGAACAGAGGGAGAAGACAGCGGAGAGATGAGACCCGGCAAGGACAGAAGACAGTGCAGAGAGGAGAAGAAACAGAGAAGGAGAGAAGACAGTGCAAAGAGGAAAAGAAGACATCAGCGGAGGAGGGAGAAGTACCGGAGAGGGGAAGAACATACCAGCGGAGGGGGGAGAAGACACCGGAAGAAACGCCGGAGCTACCTTAATAAATTACTTTTAAAACCTGTGTAGTGTTTTCATTCATGACACACTTTTTTTTGGGTGGATAAGTAGGAGTATAATGTACCCCATATTCATTCACATTGGGTGGGGGGGCCAGGTTTTGGGGTCCCCCTTGTTAAAGGGGGCTTCAACTACTGGCAAGAGTGGTCGGGAAGAGGCCCTTGTCCTCATCAACATGAGAACAAGATGCTTTGGGGTAGCGCCCCCCCCCCCCCCGCCCCAAAGCACCCACCCCCCCAAGTGGCCTGTTATAATTCAAAAGGGGGGGTGCGTTTGCTCGTCCTGCCAGGATGCATGCTCGGATAAGGGTCTGGTATGTATTTTGGGGGGACCACGCACCATTCATTTGGCTTGGGGATTCCCCATAAAATCCATACCAGACTGAAGGGCCTGGCATGCTCTTGAAAGGAGAACCCCATGCCGTTTTTTTTTATTTGGCATGGAGTTTCCCCTAAAGAGTCATACCAGACACAAAGTGCCTGGTATTGTAGGAATCAAAGTCGGATCCCCATTCATTGAAGTTGGATAGATGTCAGACTTCAAGTCGCAGGACAAAGTCAGATCCACAGTCGTACAACTGTCCTGTAGTACAAGTGTGAACCCAGCCTAAAAGAGACATTGTGATTGTAATATAGCAGTCTTTGGGACAGCGTGTGGATTGGAGCTGGATAAACTGTTGAAGCTATATAAATACTGTATTATAAAATTTTTTTTTTTTTAAATGGCTTCTACCAGCTGTTTATCATATTGGGGTGTATTTCCTGAAGGAATAAAGACTGTCTACTTAGAAAAATGTCTAAGTGAATACTCACTTAGTAAATAAGTAATTATTTAATAATAATTGTTTAATCATGTGAAAACAAAACCCCTTCATTGCATATAAGTAATTTTAACGTATTTGCCTTACTAAACTAAGTAAAAAATGTATATTTCTTTAATAAATCAACCCTATTGATTTACAATCCTAATTTTCAAAGCTGTATCATGTGCAAATACAGTTATCCACCAGTTTGCCAAACCATTATGAAGAACTAAAGTTTCTTTACTATAGTCAGTTCAACTTCATGCTTGGCACTATTGCAGTTTATTAAACTGAAACATATGTAAGGATCTGTCTAAAAGTGATTGTTGTTTTATATATACTGCTTTGCATAATTTGTACAGTGTATAATGCTTGATGAAGGATACGTAAATAGCTTCTCTCCAATCAACTTGAAGTAAACATTGCAATATATTACTTTATCTTCAGACACATTGGGAAGCTCATAACCATACTATGAAAAGAAAAGGGAATTAATATTGGAAAAAAGTATTTATATTTTATTTCCATAACTCAATTTTGTGAACATTGGAAACCTTTTCCTTCAGGCTGGGTTCACACTGCTGCGGGGGGAGATCCGGATGTGATTCGCACCCGCACTGCAGTGCAAATCACATCCGATCTCCGTAGCGATGCGAGTTCAGCCATACAGATAGTATGGCTGAATTCGCATCGCTCCCGCAGCAAACTCGCACGGGACCCTTTTTTTGGTCCGCAACAGAATCGGATCGCATGGGGGTTCACACCATGCGATCCGATTCCTGTGCGAGTCTGCAGATCGCACTGCGATATGCGGACGGATCTGGGGGTGTCATTAACATATCATTGACACTCCCAGCCATCCGCATAGGGCAGTGTGAACTGCCGGCGGGAGGTGTGCGATGCGGGAAAACGCTGCGGATTCGCGGCGTTCCCGCATCGCTGTGGTGTGAACCCGGCCTTAAGTAGATATACTAGATGTGTACAACAAAATTCAGACTTGTACTACTCCAGGCTGCTGCACATGCTGACACTTAATTTAATTGAGGACTACTTTACACATGTACACCTAACACCTTGGTGTCAGAGGAGACACACCAACAAGAATAGGGATGAGCCGAAACACCCCCCGGTTCGGTTGGCACCAGAACTTTCGAACGGACCCCAAATTCGTACGAACGTTAGAACCCCATTGAAGTCTATAGGACTCGAACGTTCGAAATTAAAAGTGCTAATTTTAACTGCTAATATGCAAGATACTGTCGTAAAAAGGGTTTGGGGACCTGGCTCCTGCCCCAGGGAACATGGGTCAATGCCTAAAATGTTTTTAAAAATGGCCGTTTTGGCGGGAGCACTGATTTTAATGACGATTAAAGTGAAAAAAAAGTGAAATATTCCTTTAAATATCGTGCCGGGGGGGTGTCTATAGTATGCATGTGAAGTGCCACGTGTTTCCCGTGTTTAGAACAGTCCCTGCACAAAATGACATTTAACGGAAATAACGTCATTTAAAACAGCTTGGACTGTGTAGGTTTGTTGTGTTAAGTAGAATCTGTTTGTAATTTTCAACTGGTACATTTTTAAAGTGTAGCTCCAGTCAAAAAATCTATTTTTAAGCTTTTTGGAAAACATAGGGAAGGGTTATAACCCCTGTATAATTTGTTTTGCCGTCCGTCTTTTTTCATCTCACTTGCTGTTGTCTCCTTACGTTTGCAAGTAGGAGATGTTTGTAAGTTGGATGTTTGAAAGTAGGGGCCTGCCCTATATGCTCTTCAGAAATGGCAGAACAAGGTGTTGGTTTTGCCACAACATTGTAAGCCCTCAAAGTGACTCTTGGTGGGCGCTGGAGCGCCCTGCTGTGAACGATTATATCAAGAATTGTAATTACATGCCATTGTTGAACAGTGGTAGAAAAATTGACCTTTGGTGGTTGTGGTGCTGGTGCCACAACACTAAGTCCTCACAGTTACTCTGGGTGGGCACAGGAACGGGCCCTCCTGTGAAATATTATATCAAGAATTGTAATTACATGCCCCTGTTAAACAGGGGCAGAAAAATTGGGCTGCTGGCACTGGTGCTGGTGCCACGACACTGCAACCTCTCCCATATACTCTAGTTGTAGTGCGGGAATGAGCCCTGCTGCAAAGCATTGCATCAAAAATTGTAATTAAATGCCCCTGTTAAACAGGGGCAGAAAAATTGGGCCTTAGGCGCTGGTGCCACGACACTGCAACCTCTCCCATATACTCTAGTTGTAGTGCAGGAATGAGCCCTGCTGCAAAGCATTGCATCAAAAATTGTAATTAAACGCCCCTGTTAAACAGGGGCAGAAAAATTGGGCTGGTGGCATCACCCAGAACCAAAAATGTTCTTCCAACTTATCAGCGGACGAGGAAGAGGATAGACAATCAACATAACAAGACAGTCACTCAGCATCAGCATAGGCAGTCTTGAAGGGATGTGATATTTCTAAAAAAATTATTCGGTTACATCAGCTTCAGGTGCTTGGAAGCTGTGGTTGATCCAAGACTGATTCATCTTGATGAAGGTCAGTCGATCAACTGAGTCGGTGGACAGGCGCACCCTGGGATCGGTAACAAAGCCACCAGGAGCACTGAAGGTGCGTTCCGAAAGAACGCTGGATGCAGGACAGGCCAGTAGCTCAATTGCATACTGTGCAAGCTCTGGCCAGTGATCCATCCTCAAGACCCAGTAAGCCAGAGGATTTTCGGTGGCAAAGGTGTCCAAGTCTGACCTTGCCCCTAGGTATTTCTGCACCATGTAAATCAGAAGCTGGCGATGGTTGCTGGAACCGATCATACCTTGGGGCTGCGGACTAAAAATTGTCTGAAAGCATCGGTCAGACGGCCACCTTCTCCACCGCTCCTTCTGACCGATGTCTCAGCAACATGTTGTCCAGGACCAGGAGTTTGTAACCTCCCAGTCTCTGGGAACACGTTGCACAGACCTTTCTGCAAGGCCTCCCGGAGATGTCTCATCCTCTGCTCCCTCTGCGACGGCAAGATAAGGTCGGCAACCTTACCCTTGTACCGTGGATCAAGGAGAGTGGCCAACCAGTAATGGTCCCTCTCCTTGATCCGAAGAATACGAGGATCCTTCCGCAGGCTTTGCAGGATCAGGGAGGCCATGCAGTGTAGGTTAGCTGAGGCATTCGGTCCAGAGTCCTCTGGGTCACTAAGGACAACATGATCCGCAGCTACCTCCTCCCAGCCACGTACAAGTCCACGGGTTTCTTGGGACTGTAAATCATCCCTACAAGACTGCTGCTGCTGCTGATGCTGAGTGCCAGCCTCCACCTCCATGCTGACACAATCATCCTCCTCCTCCTCCTCCTCCTCTTCTTGTGAGATGGGTGACACAGCAGGAACACTGTCTGGATAAAGGGGGCCTTGAGAGGCAAGGAAGTCCTCCTCTTCCTGCCTCTGTTCTGCCTCAAGTGCCCTGTTCATTATTCCACGCAGCGTATGCTCCAAGAGGTGGACAAGAGGTACAGTGTCACTGATGCATGCACTGTCACTGCTCACCATCCTTGTGGCCTCCTCAAACGGTGACAGGACAGTGCATGCATCGCTGATCATGCCCCACTGGTGTCGTGAGAAAAAACTGAGCTCCCCTGACCCTGTCCTGGTGCCGTAGTCGCACAGGTACTCATTGATGGCCCTCTGCTGCGTGTGCAGCCGCTGCAGCATGGCCAACGTTGAGTTCCACCTGGTGGGCATGTCACATATAAGGCGGTTCTTGGGCAGGTTCAACTCCTTTTGGAGCTCAGCCAGCCGAGCACAGGCATTAAATGATCGGCGGAAATGCACACAGACTTTCCTGGCCTGCTTCAGGACATCCTGTAAGCCCGGGTACCTGCCCAAGAACCGCTGCACCACCAGGTTAAGGACGTGAGCCACACAGGGCACATGGGTCAGTTGTCCCTGTCGGAGAGCGGAGAGGAAGTTGGTGCCATTGTCGCAAACCACCATTCCTGGCTTAAGCTGGCGTGGCGTCAACCACCTCTCGGCCTGCCCCTGCAGAGCTGACAAAACATCCACCCCAGTGTGGCTCCTGTCCCCCAAACAAACCAGCGCAAGCACGGCATGGCATTGTTTTGCCTGCGTACTTGTGTAGCCCCTGGAACGCCTACGGAGCACCGCTGGTTCTGAGGACAGAGCACTGGAAGAGGTCATGGAGGAAGAAGAAGAGGAGGGGGTGGAGGAGAGAGGTGTGTCACAACCAATAGTAGCATTTTGGAGGCGTGGTGGCGGAACAACCTCCAGCACTACTGCACCTTGTCCTGCATCCTTCCCAGCTGCCAGAAGAGTGACCCAATGGGCCGTGAAAGACAGGTAACGTCCCTGTCCATACCTGCTGGACCATGAGTCAGCGGTAATATGCACCTTACCGCTGACCGCCCTGTCCAGCGAGGCAAGGACATTGCCTTCCACATGCCGATAGAGAGCCGGAATCGCCTTCGGTGAGAAAAAGTGGCGTTTGGGGACCTGCCACTGAGGAACTGCACATTGTACAAACTCACGGAAGGGGGCCGAGTCTAACAACTGAAAAGGCAGCAGATTAAGTGCTAGCACTTTAGCCAAGCTAGCATTCAACCGCTGGGCATGTGGATGGCTGGGAGTGAACTTCTTTTGACGGTCCAGCAGCTGGGGCAGGGACATTTGCCTGCTATAATCGGACGTGGGTGTACTGCTAGCAGAGTGCCCGGAAGCACTTGGCTGTGACACACCTAATTCTACACCTTCATTCCTCTCAGAGCAGGTTTCAGAGAGGACTGAAGGTCTAGTGGGGTTGGAGATCCCAGCTGATGAGGAGCAAGGAGAGGTCCGCTTTGTTCTTTGGTGTGGGTCTTTGAGGTACGTTTGCCAACGAGCTGCATGGCAGGTCAACATATGTCTGGTCAAGCATGTGGTGCCCAAGCGGCTGATGTTTTGGCCACGCGAGATACACTTGAGACATATGTTGCAAATAGCAGCGGTGCGATCTGATGCACTCGTCTCAAAAAAGGCCCACACCAAAGAACTTTTAGAATAACGCGCAGAGGCAGCACCCTGCACAGGCGGAGCTCTGCGGTGTGATTCAGTCGGTGTGCTGCCCCTAAGCTGCCCCCGGAGGGCATCCTGCCTCGTTGGACATGTGCCTCCTCCTCCTCTCTCCTACCAGGCACCCACGAGGAGTCAGTGCCCTCATCATCCCTTCCCTCTTCATCGCTGGAGCAAACCTGGCAGTATGCTGCAGCTTGTGGAACATGACTGCCAGATTGCTGTCTTCTTGAGCATCCCCTCTCTCTGCATTGATGCTACTGCTTTCCTCTAGCTTAGTATCATCATCAGAGCCTACAAAACACTGGGCATCCTCCTGGAGCATGTACCCAACACTGTGCTCAAAGAGTTCAGGAGACTCCTCAGGAGGACGTGGTGGGTCTAGGGAAGGAGTCACTGATGATGACATTGAGAGGAGGGAAGACGATGCGTTGGCAGCTGCTTTGCTAGTACCCTGAGCCTGGGTGAGAGTGGATGAGGAGGATGAAGAGGGCTTGGTCATCCACTCTACCAAGTCGTTGGCATGTTGCGGCTCAACATGTCCAGCTGCCGAAAAGAAGGACAAGCGTGTCCCATGGCCACGTGCTGATGATGACGATGCACCGCGTCCACGACCAGCACTGTTGTCTCTAGACACAGAGCCTGCTTGCCCTCTTTTATCGGCTCGTGCCTGTCTGCCTCTCCTTGCTGACCTTCCAGACATGGTAATGACCTGAAGGGAGATGGGAAAACCAGCAATTGGTTAGTGTATATTGTGCTGGAGGCACACACAACATCCACTAACTCCTGCAGATGGCTCAATTAGAGAAGAGCTATGTAGGTGGATCTAACGGTGTATACTGGGTTCAGGGCACGCAGACAGCATGCACAATCTCCTACAACTGACTGCAAGCTCTATTTAAAAAGAGAAAGATAGTTAGCTATATAGGTGGATATAGCGGTGTATACTGGGTTCAGAGCACACACAATCTCCTACAACTGACTGAAAGCTCTATTTAAAAAGAGCAAGATAGCTAGCTATATAGGTGGATATAGCGGTGTATACTGGGTTCAGAGCACGCAGAATCTCCTACAACTGACTGCAAGCTCTATTTAAAAAGAGCAAGATAGCTAGCTATATAGGTGGATATAGCGGTGTATACTGGGTTCAGAGCATGCAGACAGCACGCACAATCTCCTACAACTGACTGCAAGCTCTATTTAAAAAGAGCAAGATAGTTAGCTATATAGGTGGATATAGCGGTGTATACTGGGTTCAGAGCACGCAGACAGCATGCACAATCTCCTACAACTGACTGCAAGCTCTATTAACCACTTCAGGACCGCCGTATTGCCAATGTACGTCAACACAATGGCACAGGCAGGCACAATCACGTAGATGTACTTGATTGCCTTCCAGCGGGTGGGGGGTCCGATCGGACCCCCTCCCGCTGGTTACGGCGGTCCGGTTCGCTCCAGGAGCGCTCCGTGATGAGGGGATGGCCGTTGGTTTTCGGCCACCCCCTCTGGATCGCTCCTGGCCAATGAGAAGCTTCCTCCCACTGTGTATTGTTTACACAGGAAGGAGGAAGTGATGTCATTCTCCTCGGGGCGGTCTTTTTGACCGGACTACGAGGAGAAGACTAATAGTAAGTGTGCACCAACACTACACTGACATGTAGGTACACACAGGCACACAAACCCCCCCCCCCCGATCGCCCCCCGATCCCCCTCCCCCCCCAGTCACAGTGTCACTGATTGCATTGATCATTTCTTTACTGATCAATGCATTCAGTGTCAGTTGTGACAGTAAAAACTGTCAGGACAGTTAGTGTTAGGTCCAGGGTAGCCCCCTATCACCCCCCAATAAAGATTTAACCCCCTGATTGCCCCTAGAGTTAACCCTTTCACCCCCTTTTGCCAGTGTCACTAAGCGATCATTTTTCTGATCGCTGCATGTGTCGCTAGGTAGCTAGTTATTTTTTTAGGTTCACCGCCAGCTTTTTATATCGCTAGGTACCCCGATATACTACCCAATAATGGTTTTAACCCCCTGATTGCCGCTAGTTAACCCTTTCACCCCCTTTTGCCAGTGTCACTAAGCGATCGTTTTTCTGATCGCTGCATTAGTGTCGCTACAGTCGCTAGGTAGCTAGTTATTTTTTTAGGTTCACCGCCAGGTTTTTATAGCGCTAGGTACCCCGATATACTACCCAATAATGGTTTTAACCCCCTGATTGCCGCTAGTTAACCCTTTCACCCCCTTTTGCCAGTGTCACTAAGCGATCATTTTTCTGATCGCTGCATGTGTCGCTAGGTAGCTAGTTATTTTTTTAGGTTCACCGCCAGGTTTTTATATCGCTAGGTACCCCGATATACTACCCAATAATGGTTTTAACCCCCTGATTGCCGCTAGTTAACCCTTTCACCCCCTTTTGCCAGTGTCACTAAGCGATCGTTTTTCTGATCGCTGCATTAGTGTCGCTACAGTCGCTAGGTAGCTAGTTATTTTTTTAGGTTCACCGCCAGGTTTTTATAGCGCTAGGTACCCCGATATACTACCCAATAATGGTTTTAACCCCCTGATTTCCGCTAGTTAACCCTTTCACCCCCTTTTGCCAGTGTCACTAAGCGATAATTTTTCTGAACGCTGCATCAGTGTCGCTAGGTAGCTAGTTATTTTTTTAGGTTCACCGCCAGGTTTTTATAGCGCTAGGTACCCCGATATACTACCCAATAATGGTTTTAACCCCCTGATTGCTGCTAGTTAACCCTTTCACCCCCTTTCACCAGCGATCACAGTATAAGTGTCACTGGTGACGCTGGTTAGCCAGTTAGTTATTTAGGTTCCCCGTCAGGTTTTTATATAGCGCCAGGGACCCCCATATACTACCTAATAAAAATTTGAACCCCCTGATTGCCCCTAGTTAACCCTTTCACCACTGATCACCGTATAAGTGTTACGGGTGACTCTGGTTAGTTTGTTTTTTATAGCATCAGGGCACCCACCATTTATTACCCAATAAAGGTTTAACCCCCTGATCACCCGGCGGGTGATATCAATTAGGTTTTAGGGTCAGGGTCTGCGTCGCCCCAGGCAGCGCTAGGTTAGTGCCAGTACCGCTAACACCCACACGCAAAGCATACACCTCCCGTAGTGGTATAGAATCTGAACAGATCAATATCTGATCTGATCAGATCTATACTAGCGTCCCCAGCAGTTTAGGGTTCCAAAAAAACGCATTGTTAGCGGAATCAGCCCAAATACCTGCTAGCACCTGCGTTTTGCCCCTCTGCCCAGCCCACCCAAGTGCAGTATCGATCGATCACTGTCACTTACAAAACACTAAACACATAACTGCAGCGATCGCAGAGTCAGGCCTGATCCCTGCCATCGCTAACAGGTTTTTTGGTAGCATTTTATATTCAAATCCGGAAGGCAGTGCTTGGTTTTCGGGGTCCCGTACGTGGCTAGGCTCCCAAAAAGTCCCCCACATGTGGTATCCCCGTACTCGGGAGAAGCAGCAGAATTTATTTTGGGGTGTAATTTGACTTCTGCCCATAGCATGTGTGAGCAATATATCATTTAGTGACAACTTTGTGCAAAAAAAAAAAGTTTGTAATATTCCCGCAACTTTTGGCAAAATATAAAATATTCCATGGACTCAACATGCCTCTCAGTAAATAGCTTGGGGTGTCTACTTTCTAAAATGGGGTCATTTGGGGGGTTTTGTGCTATTTTGGCATTTTATGGCCTTCGAAACTGTGATAGGTAGTGAGGAGTTAAATCAAAAATTTGCACCCTTAGAAATCCTGAAGGTGGTGATTGGTTTTCGGGGTGCCGTGCGTGACTAGACTCCCAAAAAGTCCCACACATGTGGTATCCCCATACTTGGGAGAAGTAGCGGAATATACTTTGGGGTGCAATTCCACATATAACCATGGCATGTGTGAGCAATATATCATTTTTTTTGTCATTATTCAATCCCTTAGGACAAAAAAAATAAATATTCAATGGGCTCAACATACCCATCAGCAATTTCCTTGGGGTGTCTACTTTCCAAAATGGGGTCATTTGGGGGGGGATTTGTACTGCCCTGCCATTTTAGCACCTCAAGAAATGAGATCGGGTTTTCGGGGTGCCGTGCGTGACTAGACTCCCAAAAAGTCCCACACATGTGGTATCCCCATACTTGGGAGAAGTAGCGGAATATACTTTGGGGTGCAATTCCACATATAACCATGGCATGTGTGAGCAATATATCATTTTTTTTGTCATTATTCAATCCCTTAGGACAAAAAAAATAAATATTCAATGGGCTCAACATACCCATCAGCAATTTCCTTGGGGTGTCTACTTTCCAAAATGGGGTCATTTGGGGGGGGGATTTGTACTGCCCTGCCATTTTAGCACCTCAAGAAATGAGATCGGCAGTCATAAATTAAAAGCTGTGTAAATTCCAGAAAATGTACTCTAGTTTGTAGACGCTATAACTTTTGCGCAAACCAAAAAATATACGCTTATTGACATTTTTTTTACTAAAGACATGTGGCTGAATAAATTTTGCCCTCAATGTATGACTAAAATTTAGTTTATTCGATTTTTCTTATAACAAAAAGAAGAAAATATCTTTTTTTTTCAAAATTTTCGCTCTTTTTCCATTTATATCGCAAAAAAAAAAAAAAGCAGAGGCAATCAAATACCATCAAAAGAAAGCTCTATTTGTGGGAAGAAATGGACGCAAATTTCGTTTGGGTGCAATATTGCATGACCGCGCAATTACCAGTTAAAGCAGCGCAGTGCGAAATTGCAAAAAGACCTCTGGTCCTTAAGGTGTTTATTGGTCCGGAGCTGAAGTGGTTAAAAAAGAGAAATATAGCTAGCTATATAGGTGGATATAGCGGTGTATACTGCGGTCAGGGCATGCAGACAACAACCACTACAGAATAGCAAGAACGCAAAAGCGGCCGATAACGATCGGTGTATACTGTGTTGAAGGTACACAGAACACCCACTAACTCCTACAGACGCCAACACACTACACAAGGCCGCCGCGCTGGCGGCCTTATATAGTGTGGGACGTGTACTACACAGCCTAAGCTATGATTGGCCACAGACATCCTGCCTGTGGCCAATCATGGCTCCCCTCGCTGCCGGTGCTGTGATTGGCCAAGCATGCGGGGTCACAGTGCATGCTTGGCCAATCATGAGCCAGCAATGCACTGCGATGGCGCAGTGCATTGTGGGTCGTGAGCGTCACATGAATTTGGCATAAACGGCCCATAACGTTCGGAATTCGCCGAACGGGCGAACAGCCGATGTTCGAGTCGAACGTATGTTCACACCAGATTGTCCGCCACGCTATCACAGTCATACTATAAGTCACTGATCACCGCCATTACAGCATACTGGGGTTTATTTACTAAAGCTGGAGAGTGAAAAATCAGGCTAATTTCTGCATAGAAACCAATCAGCTTCCAGTTTTATTGTGAAAGCTTAATTGAACAAGCTGAGGTTAGAAGCTGATTTGTTTCTATGCACAAGGGAGTCTGATTTTGCACACTCCAGCTTTAGTGAATAAACCCCAGTGTCTTTAATTGTGTAAATTCAATTACATGCGGTCCCTGGGTTACACACAAGATCGGGTATGTAGGTTTATTCTTAAGTTGAATTTGTATGCAAGTCAGAACAGGTAAATTTTTTAAGTGTAATTTCAGCCAAAAAAAAATAATGTTTACTTTTTTAGATGGCATAGAGAAGGGTTTACACCCTTGTAACATTTGTTTTGCTGTCTGTGCCCCTGTTCAGATTTCCTCAATTTCTGTCCCTATGACAAATTGGATTTTAAAAATGTTGTGTTGTTGTGGAAACAATGATTGGTGATAAACCTTTTTCGCATTATAATTCTTACAGGAGTGAATATCTCTTACTAGGGGTAGATTTGCTCTCACTTCCTGTTGTCTCCCTCCATTTTTAAGTCAGATGTTTGTAACTCAGGGACTACCTGTATACATACAAAAGTTTGTAGATGTTATAACTTTCACACAAACCAATATATTTATTACAATTTTTTTTAATTTGTTTTTGAAAGACATGTAGCAGAAAACATTTTGGCCTAAATTTATGAAGAAGTTAGATTTTTTGATTGGATGTGTTTTGAAACAGGAACTAGAAAATATTGTGTTTTTTTCAAAATTATTGGCCTTTTTTCATTAATAGAAAAAACAGTGGTGATCAAAGATGACCAAAAGAAAAAACTCTTTTGTGTGAAAAAAATTATATATATTTAATTTGTGTACAATGTTGCATGACCGTGTAATTGCAGGTTAAAGTAGAACAGTGCTGAATAGCAAAAAATGCTGCGGTCGTGAAGGAGGTCAAGTGGTTAATATTAGCATGTGCCAGGTAAATACAGTTTGTAGGTGCTAACTGTAATCTGTCTAATGAACCAATTGTGACTTTAACAATCTAATAATGCCTTCACAGAGAGCTTGCTTCTAAAAAAAAAAAAAAAAAAAAAAAAAAAAAACACACAATGAATTGAAGATAGTTGCCAGAAATACAATCACACCTCTCAAAATAGTTAGGTAGCAATAAAAATAAACAGTTAATATAGTCTTTATTACCAGCATGTTCCAATGAATCTGAAAATCGTTGTAGGATTTAAATGGAGTCTCTAATGAGATGTTATGACCAATGCTTACAATTTGACCCATTTTCATACTGCATTAAAACAAAACAAAAACACATAAATTTGAGGCAATAATAAAATAAACTATTATTATTATATAGTAGAAAAGAAAACATCATGAGGTCTATCTATCAAGGATTCAATAGGCAATTCACCTGTAAACACCTGACATTCACCCATCATTTGTTCAAAAATCAGTTTATAACATTAACTTATTACAATGGATTTGGTAAGTTTTCAATGAGCATTTGCTCAGCAAACTGAATGGTGAAAATACCTTTCCTGCACATTTCCTCAATGAGTAACTCGCACTATAATAGAAGTATTCCCCTCTACTGTGAAATTATGGTTTTCAAGTGATATTTTTGGGTTGGGAGCTGAGAATTTGGGCCAATTCACATGCTGTGGTAAGGTGATCCTGCTCTTCTTAAATCTTAGGTGTGAATAGCTGTTCATTTGTGGGATGGTGTTCTAAATTACATTGTTCCCTACAACTGATGCGACTCTGGCATTGCTGGGCTTGGTGGAACACCGTAATAAGCAGGCAGCTTCTGCTGAATTTGATATATTGCCTTCCCCAAGGCTGACAACCCTGCCATATTCAGATTGTCTTTATCCCTTTGATGTCCTGCCCAATGCAGAGGTGGTGGGTATTGCCTGTTCACCCTGCCATGCTAAAGCTGCTACAACTGGTTGGAAATATTTGGAGCCGCAAAGTAAGCAGATAGATTGCTTTATGCAAGGTCATAGAATTCCTTCATTTTGTGGGTAATGGCTTATTCCAGTTTGAGAATGCTCAAGCATTTGGCATGAGTCAGGAAGCTTTATTCCAGTATAACAACAAAAGTATTGCAGACAGTGTTAAAACATATGCTGTATAATACTTCATTCTCTTTCCACCCCTTTGCTGCCTTGATGAGATGCCACATGAGATGGGTGTACATGACTAGCTTTCTCGAGCAAGGTGATCTGTGAATAGATCTTTAACAGCAAAAACTCAGTTGCATAGCTCTTATGTTTGTTTTGATATTCCAAAATTAGGTGGTTTAATATTGCACTGCTACATTTGAAAAAAATAAAAGAAATGAAAGAGCTATGAAGCTGAGTTTTTGCCTCTGCCAGAACACCTTCCTCAAGAAAGTGAGTCAAAGTGCACTGAATGCATTTAACTGCACACATCTGAACTTAATAACAAAGGTAGGACGCTTACAGGAATCGAAAGCACTTCCTTTCCCTTAAACATTCAGGTTATGTGTTATGGAAATATGTATTGTGAACAGCCATGGTGCCTTATTATAAAATGTAAGTAGTAATTGGCCTTGTCTATATTTATTTTGATGGTCATTCCCAGCACATTCTGACCCATGTTATAACCCAATACTCTAAAATAAGAGTACATAATTCCCCCTTGCCAGCATCCTCTCATGGATTAAATCACAAAGACCAGCCACACATTATTATCAGCATTTTCATAAAAGTTTATGGCTTTGGATGTGCACACTGGAAGCTCCATCTGGGAACTACCCCTCTGACACATTTCCCGAGCAAGATTAGTCATAAAGAGGAGGGAGGAGGAGAAGGAGGCAGGAAGAATTCCCTGAACATGACATTGGGAAGCAGAATATATCCCTGGAAAAGACATTGTGGGGTAAGAACATGCCTACTGCCTTTAGCATTAGACACAGTGCATTGGTTGTGAACGCCACTTTTAAAAAACTCCCTAGTGATGAAAAACTGTGAGCTGGTGAGCTGGTATACAAAAAGCTGGAGGCCTGCTTCACTTTCTATGGGGATAAGAAAGACACGATCAGCACTTACATGGCTACATTTTTAATAATGTATGTAGCGCTACCCCCAAAGGAGCCACTTCGTAGTTTTGGGTTTCTTGTTTCATGTCTCAACTCGAAGAACAATCTCAGACCCCCTGACACCCCTTCTGCGAGCACAAGTAACACCACAAAAGAAATATACCCTTCACCTAGCTGTGAGGTATTGCCAGTAAAAAAAACAACAAAAACAAACACACACACCAGGTTAGGGATAACTTGCTTAATCTATTAATGCAGATAAGCATAAATGGCAATTTCAACAGATCAGGCAAATTCAGACACAGGCAGCTAAACAGGTTGAAACAACTATAACCTGGTTAAGTAGCTCCTAGTGGCTTTATTCCCTAGCAGTGGTAGCAAGTAGTAGCTGCAAGGCCCGCTCACCAGTCCCGCAAACACTGTTAGTTGCCCCTCCCATCAAGCGTCCACTTGCTTAGGGCAACTCTGGCAGGCAGCACGTTTTCCGGTCCCAGAACTGCTTTCCCACACTGTAGTAGCTGCCAATGGCATGGCCTCCCTCCGTCTCTGGACTCTCTGCATGACACCCCAAGCCTCGTCCTCTCATTAAAATCGCTCCAATAACTCGCTGCTGACACAGGAGATTCCCCAAATAACTGAGTCTCTCTCTCAGGACAAGCCAACATCTCCATCTTGTGGCCAAAAGGAGAAATTGCATAACCAATAGTCTTTCATTGCTTAATGACAAAAATGCTTGTTACAAACAACTTGTTACATGCTTTCAACAAGAGGCAAAAACAGGATAATACATGTAAGTAAATATGGAATTGGCATGCACGTATGAACCTGGCAAGGGAATCTCCCATCATTTGTCATAAGAGGTGAAGTTGTCTTGCCCGCAAGCCACCGATTTTGGGATGGCCCATCTAGATGTGCCAGGGATTGAGTTGGAGTCATACTCCAGTAAATCTGTAATGAGATGGATCAGCATGTCGTGAGTTCTCTGAGATGTGAGAATAGCATCTTCAGAACTTTCGCCTAAAGTATTGTAAGTCTTTCTTTTTGGTGGGCGAATTGTTCGCTTTCCTCTCTGCTCTTTGGGCTTAGGTGTTTCAGGTATAGTAGCCTCTTCCTTTGATGCTACAGAAGGTTGGGAAGTTTCTTTGTTCTCTACAGTCAGGGAACTCGGAAGATCTCTTTGGCTTGCCAAGGGTTGGTCTGTGGAGTGAGCCTCCGGAGCCTTAGGCCTGAGGGTTCGTGTATCATCTTCTCTGGAAGAAAGGGAAGTGGCAGTTTCTGATAGCGTAGACTGCCACAGCCAGTCCATGCCTAGTTCTTCATCCTCACTATCCTCTTCATCAGTGTTCAGTGGCACAGACTGAGACCTGGTTATTGGACATGATCTCCGAGAGGTAGTTCAGGTAGGCTGTGGATCTGGTTGTTGAGGCACACAAACTGTGTCTAATAGCGGCAATAGGTGATAACGGTGCAAGGTCTTTAGTGGGCCCATACTTCCTTCTAGGCAGATATGGCATACTGGTAGTCCTGGCAGCTGCTTACAGATAATATGAGGCTGTGACTTCCAGTGATCAGCCAGCTTCTGTTTCCCAGGGACACTCAAGTTCCTCAGTAACACTCTGTCACCAGGCTGCAGATCATGTACCCTCACCTTCAAGTCATAATTCTTTCGCTTCGCTGCCCTTGGGGATCTGAGGTAGCCTGAGCTCTCTTGCGTGCTGCTTTTAGACTCTCTCAAATGGTCCACATATATTCTGTGGGACATAATCGAAGTATGTTCCAGGGATGTGCCAAATGCTAACTCAACTGGCAGTCAAGCTTCCCTTTCAAACATCAGCCCTTAAGGTGAGTAGCCTCTGGCATCATTTTTCGGTGCTATTGTAAGCAGGTACAATGGCTGCAATATGCCTGCTCCAATGCTGCTTCTGCTCTGAAGTAAGAGTCGCAAGCATAGCTAAGAGGGTGAGATTAAACCTTTCCAGATGAGTGGTTCTTGATTTCTGAATATCCAAAAAGGTATAATAGTCTCTTGATGAGTAAGCTCTCAAAGTCTCTCCCTTGGTCAGAGTGAATAAGTTGAGGTAGGCCGTAATGGACAAAGAACTTCTCTACAAGAACTTTGGCCACTGTGGATGCTTGCTGGTCTTTAGTTGGGAATGCCTCGGTATACCGGGTAAAGTGATCGGTTACCACCAGGACCCTGATTTCACTGTCCACTCGAGTCAGGCTCCAGTCACAGAAAATCAATGCACACCAATTCCATTGGTCCTTGGCTTTGAAGATGTTTCATTGAGGCAGCTCTGTGGGGTAAAGTCTTCCTCTGTATACACCGTATGCAGGAATGGCAGTAACTCTCAATTTCAGCCTGCATACAGGGCCAAAAGAAATGGTCTCAAAACCAGTTTGAATGTTCTTTCAGGCTCTAAGTGACCATGGTTGTCGTGTTAGGCAGTCAGTACAGCCTCTCTATGCTTTCTTGGCAGAAACAACTACCACTTATCCTCAGGATCATCTGAAGGGCCCTTTCAGTAGACCACCCGTTGCGTAACTGCAGTCGATCCCATTCCTTATGTACTAGTCATGCTTCTTTTGGAGAGTCTGTTAGCTGTAGATGTGGGCGTTGGCCTTCCAGGGCCTTCAATGTTACACTACAGAGGGGATCTTCCATCTGGTCCTTTCTTAAGACCCTGTCTGAAGGCTTAGGTAGGCTGTTATCCCTGGTTTGGGAAAGATCACAGTAGTATTTGGGGACACCTGCCACTGAGACTCCGATGGCTTCGGCTCCAGTTGTTCCTCTAGCCTGATGTTCCGCTACCTGACACAAGTCTTGTATCCCTTCTGGCGTCAACTGATTCTACTCTTTAGAGGAAGCCCCTGCATCATAGGGTCTCCTTGATAGGGCATCAACATCCCAGTTCCTTGCACCTGGGCAGTACTTTAAGATGAAATGGAATCCTGATAGGGCGGCCAACCTGTGCCCAGTGGCGTCCAGCTTAGTGGTGGTAAGCATATATGTGAGGATATATGTGAGGGGCTGGTTATTGGTCTTGACTATGAAGTCTGCACCATAAGTATTCTTTCAACCTGTCCACCACTGCCCACTTCAGAGTCAAGAATTCCAATTTGTGAGTAGGGTAGTTCTTCTCAGCAGGTGCAAGACTTTGGCTCACATAAACAGGCCACAGGTGTCCATCATGTTTCTGATACAGTACCCTGCCTAGCCCATCTCGGTGGGCATTGACATGCAGTCCATACAGTTTGGCTAGATCACCATAGGCTAGGACAGGAGCAATCGTTAAACTCAACTTTAGTTGACTGAAGCTTGCTCACATGACTCAGTCCACTGATCTTTGAATGACTCTCGAGGTGTCCTGGGTCCTCTGATTTGCTCGGCTGGATTTGTTGAATTGGGCTCATCATCATCCTCATCCTCTAACAACTCATTAAAGGAGCCAAGCTATTTTAGAAAATCCTTCAATGAACCCTCTATAGTATGAGCAAAGTCACAGGACCAACCTAAGCTCAGTCACATTGCTGTAGGCCCTGGCCAAGAGGTGAAAGTTTCCAGCTTATGGGGGACAGTAGCTATTCCTTCAGCGGAGACAACATGGCTGAGGTAATTAACTGTAGGCTGGCAAAAATGAAATTTTTCCAGGGAAAGCTTCAACCCCTCTTCATATATAAAATCGATGGTTGGTATTGCGCTCCCAAATAAGTTATTAAGTTAAGAAATAAAACAGTAAAGGATAACAGTCATTATAAAAATTCATGAGATGTGATATCATAAAAATAAAGTCCACTTTGTGTGAAAACACAGTAAATCCAATAAAGTGCAAATTAACATGAATACCACAGTAAATACAGTAAAGTGCAAAGTGCTAAACAAGTGACTGTAGTGGATGAAACATAAAATTACTTTTCCAATAAAAATGAGTGGATATGAAAAATGTAACAGGTTCAAAGGGAGTCCGTATAAAACAATGGCAAAGGTGTAAAATGGTGCTGATGAATCACAGAAAAAAATCTTCTGGATCCAAAGTGCAAGGTGCAGTGTGAAGATGCTTTGTAGTAGCAGCAGATAACACTGTGACTTAAGTGATTGTGGGTCTTCTGTGTAAGTAACACCCATAGGTGTACTAACTTCTTGCCTTACTGCTGTAAGGTAAGCAGCAAAGAGAGAGAGAGGGTTAATCACTCAGGTGGGGGATGTTTCCTGCATGTTCCTTCCTTCCAGGGGGTCCTGGTGTATGCAGAGCTTAAAAACGCTTACTTTCATTCAGGTAAAGTAAATGGCAGGGGCCGCTCAGATGCATCAAAACCGGACATGTATGGGAAAGATTTTGGAGAGAACACAGAGCCTCTATGGTATAGTATGCTTAGGTAGATACTTATTGATAGGTAACAGCATTAAAAGTACTCACATTTAGTAACAGAGTAGTGTGCAATGTAAAAACAAGCAGCAAGTTTGAGACATAAACGTCACTTCCGGTGTCCGTGTGCCTGTGTCCTACGCGTTACGTCACTGTCACGTGACTTCAACGGGGATAGGCTATGGTCAGCAGAAGTGTCTTTTTTTTATAGCAACTTAATTGCTTTTAATTTAATTATTTTTCCAATTAAATTTTTTTTTTTTTTAATGATCAACTTATTCTAATAATCACTAATACCCCTTGTCTCAACCCTTTCCCCTACAAAGCACCTTCACACTGCACCTTGCACTTTGGATCCAGAAGAATTTTTTCAGTGATTCATCAGTACCCTTTTACACCTTTGCATTGTTTATATGGACTCCCTTTGAACCTGTTTAAATTTTTTATATCCACTCATTTTTATTGGAAAAGTATTTTTTATATTTCATCCACTACAGTCACTTGTTTAGCACTTCACTGTATTTACTGCGGTATTCATGTTAATTTGCACTTTATTGGATTTACTGTGTTTTCACACAAAGTGGACTTTATTTTGAAGATATCACATCTCATTTTTATATTTTCACTGTTATCGTTTACTGTTTTATTTCTAATTTATTTGGGAGCGTAACACCAACCATTGATTTTATATATACTCTTCTGTGGGTAGTGTTTGACCCTCACGGTCTCTGCAGCACCTTTAGTTGTCTATAACTGTTCCATAGTAGCGTGGGAATATCGATTATCCATTCAACCCCTCTTCAGGACTTTCTCCAGATGCTCAATGCCAGACAGACCCTAAGGCATTCTGTCAAACTCCAAGAAACCTACTGGTGTGATAAACGCTGTTTTTTTTCTATCTTCAGGGTGCATGGGGATTTGATAGTACCCACTCTTCAGACCCAGTACACTGAACCACTTCGCCCCCGATAGGCTTTGCAGTGCATCTTCTATCCTTAGAGTGGTCTACTGATAAGGGATGGTTCTCTAGTTGACCGTGCGATAATTGATGCACAGTCTCAGGGACCTATTCTTCCAAACCACCACTATGGGGGAGGCATAAGGTTTGCTAGATTCCCTGATGCTTGATCTCTCCAATTCTTCCAACTGCTCACGTAAATCTTCTAAGTCCCCCAAAGGGATCCATCTGACTCTTTCCCTGAATGGCTTCCTGAAGGCAAATCCAGTGCTGGGCACTTTTCGCACACCCTACAAAAATGTTTTCGAAAACATATCCTGCCATCTCAAGAGCTGGGCTTTGATCTTTCTTTTTCACTGAGGTGATAGTGGGGTGTTTTGTGGATAAAACTGTTCTATGGACAGTCTGTCCTTCTCTCCCTTCCCAAAATTAGATGGTGACACTGGAGTGGCTGAATTCACTTGTCTTAACAGCATTCAGGCCCGTAGTTTTAATGGCAATGCCGTAACATTCCGGATGCTGATATGGATCTTCCCATAACTCCCTGGCAGTCAGCTTCAAGGACAACAAAGGGGCCCAGTTGTTCCCAACTGAGTTTGACTGAAGCTTGTAGACATGCCACCTATCCAAGCTGTAGTATCTTTTCACTTCTTTCTAATTGCCAAATCTTTCCTACTACTTCAGCTGGGGCTCTATGTTCTTGAGTTAGATGCTAATACACTTGTCTCAGCATAGGGTGCATGCCCATGGTTGGGGTGTAAGGTTTGAGACAAGAGGAGTGAGAATTCTTGTTGGCTCCTGATGGGCGAGGACATACAATGGCTAGGGTATCAAATGTTTGTCTGGCCACAGAGGGGTCAAAACTTGACCACTAAGTATCCATCATATGGGAAATTCTGGGTTCCAATACACCATATCTCACGTTCCTCCAATTTCTGAAGGGGTAGGTGTTTGAGGTGCCTGTCGTAAAAGCCTTGATATAGTAGGGTCACCTGTACCCGTGTCAAGAAGGGCCTTTGTATAGATGCCTTCTACTTGGATTGACACAATGGGAGAAGGTCTCTCTAGTTTGTCAGGGAATCGACCAGGAGTAGTGGGGGTAGTCTGTCCTGTTTTCTGTATTCACGCCCCTTTCTTGATGCTCTTCGAATTTTGTGTCTCAGTGGGTCCCGGAGGGCTGGTGTGCACTGACCCTCTGAAGTCGGTCACCCAAGGGCAATGGGTGTGGGTTGTCTGGTCACCCAGAAACAGCAATGGGAGCCCTCTAAAAAGGTTTGGGCTTCCACTGTGGTTTCTTTGCGTCTTCAACTTTGGAGCTAACTGCTGTGGATGGACACCCAGTTGGCTCCTTTACCAGGGCCCTCTAAAGTTTCCCGCTGGTTTCTGGCATTGGCTTTCAGACTTGGGTGGACTTGAACAATTATGTAGGTAATATCCCACTCCTCCACAGTTGAAACAAACATCTTGATTCACTGGTTTTGTGTTAGAGGCAATGGTAGGAGTTGGAGTTTGCATGAACCTCAGATTACGTTCACTGGACAATGTGTTGATTTTTGCTGCTAACAGATTCAACATTTCTATCATCTGTGACATCTGGGATTTCAGAGTGGCTATCTCTCAATTGGGCTCTGCTGCCCCCACTGACCCAACATCAGCTAGAGATGCCGATGTAGGCCTGGTTATAGTTTTCTTACCCTCAGACATAGCCTCTTCCTCCCTCACTACCCTAATGAGTTCAGGAGACTTTAATGACATGACATCGGCTGAAGTCTTTAGTTGGATTCAGCCAGATCGGAGCATAGAGTACCTCTCAGGATCTGCTGCATTCTAGCTTGATCTATGGCTGAAGGTTCCATTCCCTTCTTTAAACAAAATGCTAAACCAAATTGTAATCGCCAGTTATACTCGGACAGGGGCTCACCCTGGCATTGCTCAAATTGGTAAATCAAGTCTGCAGCCTTCTCTGTTAGATCGCACTCCTCCTGAAACATGACGAGGTAGTTATAGGCTGTGCACTGCGTTCGATTGAACTTGAGATTTCTGATAGCTTCTGCAGCAGCTCCTATCAAGCTCTCACTGATGCACTGTTTCTTTTGGGCTTCTGGAACATCCCATTCTTCCAGGGCCTGCATAGCTTGCTCCCTCCAGGTTTCATACTCCTCTTCCCCAGTGGGCACTGGCTGTTTACCTGAAAATTTTCTCAGCTTCCGACACCCAGTCCCAATGTATGTTGGGATTTCCTTCTGACATTTCGTCACAAAGTATCCCAAGGCTGAAATTAACTCTGGCCCAATCATGGCTACTGGTGCCGGTAAGGTGGCTTACTCTGCCAGGACTGCTTGGCTTGAGCTTTCTGGACTCATGTAGGGCACATGCAGTTGGATTAGATAAGCTTCAACAATCACCGGTTAACCACAACCTCTTCCTTTGGAAACAAGTGGGGATCCCTTGCCTCCACTCTATTAGGGCATAAGTGAGGGAGTTCTCTTGATTGGGCTTGATGTCTATCACCCACACCTTCTCATCGGGGACTAGGGTCTTCACAGCTTACCTGATCTTTTCCTCGGTCCAGGCCACCCCAGGGATGTCAATTACAACACTTAACTCCCGTTGAACATTTTCCTCCTCACACCGTTGGGTTGCAACGGCTTGATCCATCTTGACACTCTCTGGAGCAGTATCTTGGAGGTTTTGTTAGTAGAAAATTGGTTTCCGGATGAGTTCCCCCACGTGCTGCGCTACCCCCTGAAGAGCCGCTTGGTAATTTTGGGTTTCTTGTTCCACGCCTCGACTCCAAGAACAATCTCAGCCCCTCTGACACACCTTCTGTGAGCACAAGTAACACCACAAATGTAAAATACCCTTCACCTAGTTGTGAGGTATTTCCAGTGGTGTAGTGGTTAGCACTCTCACCTAGCAGTAAAAAGGGTCGCTGGTTCAAATCCCAACCACAACACTACCTGCCTGGAGTTTGCATGTTCTCCCTGTGCCTGCTTGGGTTTCCTCCGGGTACTCTGGTTTTCCTCCCACACTCCAAAGACATGCAGGTAGGTTAATTGGCTTCTGTCCAAAATTGGCCTTGGTATATGAATGGGGACCTTAGATTGTGGGCTCCTTGAGGGTAGGGACCAATGTGAGTATCTAATGTACAGGGATAGGGGTAGACTGGTTTGAATCCCAACCACGACACTACCTGCCTGGAGTTTGCATGTTCTCCCTGTGCCTGTGCGTGGGTTTCCTCCAGGTACTCCGGTTTCCTCCCACACTCCAAAGACATGCAGGTAGCTTAATTGGCTTCTGTCCCAAATTGGCCCTAGTATATGAATGGGGACCTTGAATTGTGGGCTCCTTACAGGTAGGGACCAATGTGAGTGTGCAATGTACAGGGATAGGGACAATTGTAGACACTCACTCAGGTTGAACTGGATGGACTGGTGTCTTTATTCAACCTTACTAACTATGTAACACACACACACCAGGTTAGGGATTACTTGCTTAATCTATTAATGCAGATTAGCATAAATGGCAAACAGAATTAAACAACAGATCAGGCAAATTCAGACACAGGCTGCTAAACAGGGTAAAATAACTATACCCAAGTAGAAAATTGGAAAGGAGAAAAAAATAAAAACAGTACATTTCTATATCTTTGGCTAAAAGCAATATATAATAACTCTAAACACATTCAGAATAAATGCAGTGCTATACTAGTTCTGAGTGCACTGATATAAACTAGGGGCAGTCCTTAGTCCTACATTTTGTAGGAGCTCGTTGGCACGCGTTGCGGCCATCAGGCCTGCAGGCAGTATTAGAGCTATGGGGTCACTGGTTAAGTATCTCCTAGTGGCTTTATTCCCTAGCAGTGGTATCAAGTAGAGGCTGCAAGGCCCGCTCACAAGTCCCAGTAACACTGTTAGTTGCCCCTCCGATCAGGTGTCCACTCGCTTAGGGCGTCTCTGGCAGGCAGCATGTTTTCCGGTCCCACACCTGCTTTCCCACACTGTAGTAGCTTCCAATGGCATGGCCACCCTCCGTCTCTGGACTTTATACATGACACCCCACGCCTTGTCCTCTCACCACAATGGGTCTGATAACTCACTGCCGGCGCAGAAGATTACCCAAATAGCTGGGGGTTTCTGCTTACTCAGGCTCTCTCTATTGTTGACTGACAATCTTGGGCACAGTTGTTCTCGCCTCACTCTGTCTCTGCACTGTCCTTTTGGAGCTCTTTTTATCTGGGTTCCTAGACTCTCTCTCTTCCACTGAAAATCACCTCAGCCCTTCCTGAAACTCCCCTTTTACCCAGTTTCCTCTCTGTCTCTCAGTTTTCTGGAAGGAGAAGTCAACATCGCGCTATCTCCATATTGTGGCCAAAAGGAGAAATTGCATGACCAGTAGTCCTTCTGTGCTTCATGACAAAAATGCTATATATATTATTTTTTTTACCTAAAACAAAATTCACAGCTCAACTTGCCAACCAGCCTGCAACCAAGTTATCCTAACAGTTTGCATTTAAACAGGGGTTTAGTTTGCACACATTTGCAGATACATGCGTATGCTGGAGAGCCAGTTCACGGCGCCCCAGTATTATCTGCATCAGTTGGTTGCAGGCTGGTTGGTAAGTTGAGCTGGGAATTTTCTTTGGTTTTGTTTGACATGTGTCGCCCTTCCATGTGGTCCTTGATGTGAAGGCCAGTTATAGGTGGGGCAGTGGCCATTTATTTAATTGAACTAACCAGCCTGACACCAAGCATTCAGGCGGGTATCCCCATATCAAGGGAGTAATGAGAGTGTACCCTCCCCCCACTATGTTGATATGAGTCTTCATGAAATGTAACATTGCAGGGGTGTTTTTATATGGGCTCCCCAAACCAGTGCACCGTGAATGCAAGCAAGGAATGCCAATAATGCTTTTTTCCATGCACACACAGGTGTTTAAAAGCAAAAAAAAAACCCCAGGGCCAGCGCCTTAAGGAGAGGAACATTTTGCCACAAAAAAACCTAAACCTAAAAAAACACTTAAGCCCTGTACACACGGGCCGAATGTCAGGAGACAACGGGTGGTTAAAAAATAAATAAAATAGTCGACATTTGGACAGTGTGTATGTCAGTCTGTCCGCTAGAAACGGTTGGCGGTCTATGCTGAAAAACCAGAAGCTGACCTTTTACCAATCAGCGCTCTCAGCCAATGGCTGAGAGCTCCGGTCAGAGTGTTGTGGAGGGGGGGGGGGGGTCATACCCCTGTCAGAACAAAACAGCTCAGCGGGGAAGATCTCTGAATCTTCCCCGCTGTCCGCTAGAAACGGTTGGCGGTCTATGCTGAAAAACCAGAAGCTGACCTTTTACCAATCAGTGCTCTCAGCCAATGGCTGAGAGCTCCGGTCAGAGTTTTGTGGAGGGGGGGGGGGGGTCATACCCCTGTCAGAACAAAACAGCTCAGCGGGGAAGATCTCTGAAAACTAACCTTGCGTGGTTAGCACAGCAGCTCCAACTGGCACTGACAGTTTGTTTTTCATTTAACACGCGGGGTTGAAAGGATAAAAACAAATAGTGTGTATCCAACTTTAAGTGCTAGGCATGTTTGGGCATTCATTCATTTCAACGGCCAGAGTACATTATTATTCTGGCTAATGGAATGAACGCCCAAGTATTTGCCGAGCTTGAACACATTTGCAAAACATGGCTTTAGTGCTTTTTCCTACCCTGGAGCCCAGGCATTCAGGAGAGAAAATAAGCGTTCTGTGTACATAGGGTCCTAAACAGAAATAACCGTAGACCATTCAAATACATTTGAGTTGGCAAAATTCAATTATGCAAGATAAGCACTTCAAATGCCTTCACAATAAAAAAGTGTTAATTCCAGCACAAACTGATGGCCAAATCCTGTCAAACCTTAAAACATACAATATATTTATGTTGAATACTGACTGGGTGAATTTCCCAGTGAATCTTTGGTAACTAAACCCCTTATGTTTTCCAATGATTGTACTGTATACTGCAACAAAACCAGTTGTGCATCATAGCATAAGCATAATTCTTGTGTCTAAAAGTAAGCTGTACCTAGGTAAGACATAGCACCAGTTATTTGGAATGAAGTGCCTTTGAATAACGAAGCCTGGATCATTTACAAAGCTCTGCAAAGTACCAGTAGAAACATTAAAATCGGACAGCTAGAAAAAAAAGAAAAAAAAAGAAGAATATAAGCTCAGTGGCCTCCTTAGATATACCGTACATCATCTTTAATAGGAATCTGTCTGTTCAATATTTATATAGCTGTGAATTCTCTAACTGTAGCATTCAAATTTGATCCTCTAACAGCATCACTCACTGGCCGAAATGTTGCAAAATGTTCATGCAAGAGACGGAGCATTGATGAAGTGAAACTTCGCTGGTTTAGCGAGTGAGAGACTGATGCTATAGGAGCAGAGAGTGTTGTCAATGCTCTTTGGAAGATCCTGTCACTGGTAAGTTTACCATATGAAAGAAGACTGCAAGTGTGACATGGACCTCAATTCAGAAGAAGGCATAATTTTCAAGTGAAACCGAAGAAGCTGCTACTCCCATTGCAATTTTCCTGGCTAATAATTAAAAAGAATAGATTCCATCTACTGAACCTGGAGTTTGCATGTTCTCCCTACATTTGTGTGGGCTTCCTCTGACACTCCAAATATTGGTAGGTTAATTGTCTGTCTAAATTGCCCCTAGTATGTATGCATGTGGGACCTTAGACTGTAAGGAAGGGACTGATGTAAATCTATTAAAGTACAGTATATGCAAAGCACTGTGTAAATAGTCAATGTCTTATATACATACCTGTAATAAATAATTGTCCCTGGCACACTTGCACAAATAATTCTCCCAGTTAAGGATTTTTGCAGTTCATGATTAAACAATTATGCCAAACAGCTGCCAACGATTAACAAGATAACCTGTACTGTAGGTGGACTGGGTGAACAATAGCTATGCTCTAATATCAAGCTATTGACCGTTGAGGGTAAAAAAAAAAAAAAAATGGGAGGATTGATGATCTTGCATATGCTTTTAAAAAATTGGGTCACATTTCTTAAAAGACCAGAGCTTGGTAGGACATTGCTAACTTTGAGCAATATATAGCACATAATATGGTTCTCAGAAGATTGTGATGGGATGTGCCACCCAGCGATGGTCTTAATGATGAGGAATGTAATAAGGATTGTTTTTTGTTTTTCAATGCAAAAGGAAAGGAATTGATGGAATTTTTGATAAAAAGAAAAACAAAAAAGGATGCGTATGTTAGAAACATAGATTAAGGAGATTAAGGATAAAATAGAACCACAGAAAAATAATCCTGAATTCATTAGATTTAGCTGATGAATTAAAAAAGAAAATTCATAAATGGGATAAGGAAGTGCAGGAGAATAAAAGGAAGAAATATTTAAGAGATCTTTTAAGAATATTTAAGGTGAGTATCAAAATAATGAGGTTTTTAAATGGCAGTCCAATAATTAAGAGGAAATTCACTTCCATGCTACTACACCTAGTAATGGAGAGGATGAATTTTTCAGTGTAAACCGAGAACAGGTGCAGACACCTGGGGAAAATAGATAATGCGTTAGAGCAGGGTTTCTCAACTCCAGTCCTCAAGGCGCCCCAACAGGTCATGTTTTCAGGATTTCCCTCAGCTGTGGTAATTGCTAAGGCAGTGAAACTGATCAAATCACCTGTGCAAAATAATGGAAAGCATGAAAGCATGACCTGTTGGGGCGCCTTGAGGACCGGAGTTGAGAAACACTGGGTTAGAGATCAGGTGCAAACACCGAGGGAAAAATATATTAGACCAAGAATGAGAGAGGAAAGGGACTTCCCTAATGATAGGAGATTTCTTCCACGGAATGATTTTAAAAGGAATTTTAGAGGGAATTTTAAAAGGTAATCATGATAATAGATTGTACAGGGATCAGCAATTTGAAGAAGTAGGGGATGGTTATCATTTCCAGCGTTTCAGAGTAAGGAATTTTAACCAATATCAGACTATATTCATCTAATGGACATCAAGGGGGAAGGAGGGGGGTGAACCAGCAGTACACACATGATTATGGTTGGAAAGAAAGAGGGAAACACACCAATAATAGGTTTGCTCCCCTACAAGACTCACTTGAGAGAACAGTGAGGGAAGATTTTTTTTTAGAGATGGATCCACAGACACTATTCGAAAAACCGTATAGTTTCATAGTTAGTAAGGTTGAATAAAGACACCAGTCCATCCAGTTCAACCTGAGTGAGTGTCTACCCCTATCCCTGTACATTAGATACTCACATTGGTCCCTACCCTCAAGGAGCCCACAATCTAAGGTCCCCATTCATATACTAAGGCCAATTTTGGACAGAAGCCAATTAACCTACCTGCATGTCTTTGGAGTGTGGGAGGAAACCAGAGTACCTGGAGGAAACCCACGCACAGGCACAGGGAGAACATGCAAACTCCAGGCAGGTAGTGTCGTGGTTGGGATTTGAACCAGCGACCCTTTTTACTGCTAGGTGAGAGTGCTAACCACTACACCACTGTGCTGCCCCATATGAGGGGAAAAGAAGAGAAAGAGGGAGGAGAGCAGGTAGACGTATACAAAAAAAGAAGATTCCAGTAGGGACAGAAATATATAACTTAAGTGGAATAGATCTTAATTCAGAGGAAATAAAATTGTTGTACAAAGGTTTAAAGTATACAGTAGATTAGGGTATCCCCGCGCTATCACCAAGAGCCTAGGCTATTAATAAGGATAGGTTGCAGCAGACCACCGACAGGGGTATAAGCCCTAACCCCCAATAATGTGTTCTTAAAAATCAAATACAGTGGTGTGAAAAAGTGTTTGCCCCCTTCCTCATTTCCTGTTCCTTTGCATGTTTGTCACACTTAAGTGTTTCGGAACATCAAACCAATTTAAACAATAGTCAAGGACAACACAAGTAAACACAAAATGCAATTTGTAAATGAAGGTGTTTATTATTAAAGGTGAAAAAGTGATTGCCCCCTAAACCTAATAACTGGTTGGGCCACCCTTAGCAGCAACAACTGCAACCAAGTGTTTGCGATAACGTGCAATGAGGCTTTTACAGCGTCCTGGAGGAATTTTGGCCCACTCATCTTTGCAGAATTGTCCTAATTCAGTTACATTAGAGGGTTTTCGAGCATGAACGGCCTTTTTAAGGTCATACCACAACATCTCAATAGGATTCAGGTCAGGACTTTGGCTAGGCCACTCCAAAGTCTTCATTTTGTTTTTTCTTCAGCCATTCGGTGGTGGACTTGCTGGTGTGTTTAGGATCAGTGTCCTGCTGCAGAACCCAAGTTCGTTTCAGCTTGAGTACACGAACAGATGGTCGGACATTCTCCTTCAGGATCTCTTGGTAGACAGCAGAATTCATAGTTCCTTTTATCACGGCAAGTCTTCCAGGTCCTGAAGCAGCAAAACAGCCCCAGACCATCACACTACCACCACCATATTTTACTGTTGGTATAATGTTCTTTTTATGAAATGCAGTGTTCCTTCTACGCCAGATATACTTGGACACACACCTTCCAAAGAGTTCCACTTTTGTCTCATCGGTCCACAGAATGTTGTCCCAAAAGTCTTGGGGATCATCAAGATGTGTTGTGGAGAAACTGAGACGAGCTTTGATGTTCTTTTTGCCCAGCAGTGGTTTTCTCCTTGGAACTCTGCCATGCAGGCTATTTTTGCCCAGTCTTTTCCTGATGGTGGAGGCATGAACGCTGACCTTAACTGAGGCAAGTGAGGCCTGCAGTTCCTTGGACGTTGTTGTGGGGTCTTTTGTGACCTCTTGGATGAGTCGTCGCTGCGCTCTTGGGGTAATTTGGGGCGGCCGGCCACTCCTGGGAAGGTTCACCACTGTTCCATGTCTTCGCCATTTGTGGATAATGGCTCTCACTGTGGTTCGCTGGATTCCCAAAGCTTTGGAAATGGCTTTATAACCCTTTCCAGACTGATAGATCTCAATTACTTTCTTTTTCAATTGTTCCTGAATTTCTTTGGGTCTCGGCATGATGTGTAGCTTTTAAGGATCTTCTGGTGGACCTTACTGTGTCAAGCAGCTCCTATTTAAGTGATGCCTTGATTGTGAACAGGTGTGGCAATAATCAGGCCTGGGTGTGGCTAGAGAAATTGAACTCAGGTGTGGACAACCACAGTTATAGTATGTTTTAACAAGGGGGGCAATCACTTTTTCACACAGGGCCATGATGGTTTGGATTTTTTTTCACCTTTAATAATAAACACCTTCATTTACAAATTGCATTTTGTGTTTACTTGTGTTGTCCTTGACTATTGTTTAAATTGGTTTGATGTTCCGAAACACTTAAGTGTGACAAACATGCAAAGGAACAGGAAATGAGGAAGGGGGCAAACACTTTTTCACACCACTGTAAATGGTGTTGCGCTACCTGAAAAGGTTAAGCTAGACTATACTAAACTAATCTAAAATAAGGTGTCTTGTGCTTATATATATATTACCAATATTACTAAATAACACACTACCGAGAGTGATGTCTCCTCCTATTAGGTGATGTGTCTCCTCCTATTAGGTGAATGTGGTAAAAATCGCCCGATACTATACAATTATATATTACACACGGTAAATATAAAACTAATCCAAATATATAAAGTGCCTCCAGCAGATTAAATCGTGAATAATCAAAGGATGTTTGTGAGAATTTGTTCATTCTATGTCTGCCGTCCTATGTGAACTGCTGAACTACGGGTTTTAAACTTTGGCCTGATGATGCTGCTTTCCTCTGCTAGCCTGTGTATGACCTCTGCCTGCCCTTGACTGTTTTTCTGGTTCCTGATTTTATGTCCTTCTGCCAGAATTGTTGCTAACCAAGCCTGGCTGACTACGCCTCAGCCTAAGCTCCACTTCTGAATCTACCTTATAACAGACCCTTGTGGATAATATTGAGCCTTAAAGATCTATGTGGAAGCTATTTGAGGTGCAAAATGCCGTTTGTTTGCTCTGCTGTTTACCTTACAGCAGTAAGGTAAGGGGCCACTCTACCTGGTGTGCCGTGAACACTGGAGATATAAGAGTTAAAGACACGGTTTTTGGCACCTTATTCTGAGAAGCACTGAATAAGCCACTGGTCACTTTATTCATCTCAGTTCACATAAAGACTTTATCATTTTGTTTTACTTTGAGGAGCACTGAAAAAAGCCACTGGTCACCTTATTCATCTAAGTCAGGCATGTCCAAAGTCCGGCCCGCGGGCCAATCGCGGCCCGCATTCCGGTTTCGGACAGCCCGTCTGGTCATGTTCCCATATATATCTTTTGTGGCCCCCAACGAATCCCCGATCGCCGGGGGCCACAAAAGATAGATGTGCTGGCTGCCATGGAGGGGGCGGGAGGAGTGCCTTGGATACAGGACAGCGTCCTGTGTAAAAGGAAGTCCCGTCCTGCGCTGCCATTGGACAACCGTTTTGTCCATCACAGGAGGCGGGACTTTCAATTAAAGAGGCCGTCGATAGAAACAGGAGTTTGTCCTGTGTGTCTGTCGGCGCTCATCCCGCCCCCCTCCCTGTCTCCTCCAAGGCTGCAGAGGACATGAATCAGGCTGCACTGATGGTAATGGTGAGTCTGCATTCATGGCAATATGGGGGCTGCATTCATGGCAATGTGTGGCAATATGGGGGCTGCATTCATGGCAATGTGGGGGCTGCATTCATGGCAATGTGGGGGCTGCATTCATAGCAATATGGGGGCTGCATTCCTGGCAATGTGGGGGCTGCATTCCTGGCAATGTGGGGGCTGCATTCATTGGGGGCTGCATTCATGGCAATACGCTGGAGGCTGCATTCATGGCAATACGCTGGGGGCTGCATTCATGGCAATACGCTGGGGGCTTCATTCATGGCAATACGCTGGGGGCTGCATTCATGGCAATACGCTGGGGGCTGCATTCATGGCAATACGCTGGGGGCTGCATTCATGGCAATACGCTGGGGGCTGCATTCATGGCAATACGCTGGGGGCTGCATTCATGGCAATACTGTGGGGGCTGCATTCATGGCAATACTGTGGGGGCTGCATTCATGGCAATACTGTGGGGGCTGCATTCATGGCAATACTGTGGGGGCTGCATTCATGGCAATACTGTGGGGGCTGCATTCATGGCAATACGCTGGGGGCTGCATTCATGGCAATACGCTGGGGGCTGCATTCATGGCAATACGGTGGAGGCTGCATTCATGGCAATACTGTGGGGGCTGCATTCATGACAATACTGTGGGGGCTGCATTCATGGCAATACTGTGGGGGCTGCATTCATGGCAATACTGTGGGGGCTGCATTCATGGCAATACTGTGGGGGCTGCATTCATGGCAATACTGTGGGGGCTGCATTCATGGCAATATGCTGGGGGCTGCATTCATGGCAATACGGTGGAGGCTGCATTCATGGCAATACGTGGAGGCTGCATTCATGGCAATACGGTGGAGGCTGCATTCATGGCAATACGCTGGGGGCTGCATTCATGGCAATACGCTGGGGGCTGCAGATGGGCACTGACCCTTATTTTGCTTCACATGTCTCTATTTAAAATGTAAGATTTTTTTATTTTTTATTTTTTCCTGAGACTTCCTTTTTAAAGTTAAGGTGCGTGGTATAAGCCGATTAAATACAGTATATCCAAATAACACACCCGAGCTCATCTGTTCACCACACACAGCACAAAGGCAAGATAATTCTTGTTGGGCCGTGTATTAGTGCTCGGATGAACACACTTAGTTCAATGGTTTAAAGAATGTCAGACAAAATGGTCGGCCCTCGAGCATGTTCACTTCATCAAATCTGGCCCTCTTTGAAAAAAGTTTGGACACCCCTGATCTAAGTTCACATAAAGACTTTATTATTTAGTTTCCTTTGTTTAAGCATGCACTGTGTGTTGCACGTTTTACTATAAGAAGAATTCTATGAGTTTATTACTTTGGAGATATTTACTTGAATATTTAAAGCACATGACACTTTATTTTTTGGCTATCTGTGTTATACTGGACACTTTATTTTATTATTCTTTGATTATTCACGATTTAATCTGCTGGAGGCACTTTATATATTTGGATTAGTTTTATATTTACCGTGTGTAATATATAATTGTATAGTATCGGGCAATTTTTACCACATTCACCTAATAGGAGGACCCACCACCTAATAGGAGGAGACATCACTCTCGGTAGTGTGTTATTTAGTAATATTGGTAATATATATATAAGCACAAGGCACCTTATTTTAGTTTAGTTTAGTATAGTCTAGCTTAACCTTTTCAGGTAGCGCAACACCATTTATTTGATTTAAAAAAAAAAGGTTTAAAGTATGCCCTGATAAAGAACCTAAATAAATTTGATAGGTATGAGTTGCAGAAATATATGCGTACATTAAATATAAAAAAGTCTTTTTTTTATCAAAACTGGATAATCTTCAGTCGACATCCTTAAGAGGTCACCATACCATCTTGAAAAATAGATCTGTATTTAATCCACCTAATGGGAATAATAGGTACACAGAAGTGTTTAAAAATATGGTAATGGGTGATTTGGAGAGATTAAAATTTTGAAAGGTACATGATCCCAGTTTCATTCAAAAAGGTATTGAGAACGTGGTGATCATCCGCCTGGTGGATAAGGGTGGCGGACTAGTTGTCCTTTGTAAAGCCTATTACAAGGAAAATGTGGCATGTATGTTATCAGATAGGGATACCTATCAATTACTAAATAAAAAACCCTTGTTAGGAGTATAAATATTATTTGAAGAAATTGGTAAAAAAGGGTATAAAGAAAGAACTTCTTACCACAAAGGAAGCCCAATATCTAAATCCATCAGCATGTAGGACTCCCATTATATATAGCTAAACAAAAATCCATAAGGATAAAGAAAACCCCCCCCAGGAAGACCCATCATTAATGGAATAGGATTGGTATGTTCCCATTGGTTTCTTCAGCCTCAGGTTAAAAAAAACTAAAGTATTTTTTTAAAGACACAAAACACATCATACAACTGTTAAAGTATAGGGATTCATATTTTTGTTACGTGGATGTGAATTCCTTATACACTATCAGACCATACGGATGCCATCACATTGGTAAAATGGGCATTGGAGGGGTTCAGACTTGTCCTTTAGCCATCGTAAATTTCTCCTTAAAAGTTTGGCTTTTTGTTTACAACATAATTATTTTTGGTATGAATAGGATTTTTATTTACAGAATAAAAAGGTGTGGCTATGGGGGCTCGGTTTGCCCCCAGTGTAGCCAACATCTTTATGGCCCATTGGGAGGAAGAGGCAGTTTATAAACACCAACCTGAACAATTGAAAGCTAATAGATTTATAGACAATTTGGTGATGGTATGGGAAGGTGATATGGAAAGTCTGACTGTCCTTATGAATAAACCCAATGACAATATTCGGAACATCAAATTATCTTGGAATGTGAGTACTAGTCATAGTTTTTTGGGATTCAGATTTTTTTTTATTGAAGATGGCAAGATATTGGTTCATAATTATTTCAAGCCCATCGTTAGAAATGCATTCTTGCCTCTGGGTAGTTATCATATGTCATGGTTGATGAATATAGGAGGACACTTTGTAAGGTTGAGGAGAAATTGTTTGAGTCAATGATTATGATATACAATCAGAGGTTTGGGTAAATCGATTTATTCAAAAGGGGTATGATGCAAGTTTTATATTAGGAGAAAGGGAAAAAGTGTGGGGGGGGGGGGTATTGATAGGAACATGTTATTGGCCACAAATAACAACAAAACTCTTAAGGCACAGGATTATGAGTTTAAAATAATACTGTATTATAATGTACAATATAAAGAAGTTGAAAAAAATTATTTAAAAAAAAAGGGGCGGTCCCTTAGGTAACAACCCTACAGCCTGCCTTGCAGCTTCAGTAAGTCAACAAGCAGTATAACGTAGAGAAAAATAGGAGGGGCGGGTGCTGTGTCAGTTGGTGAACTACAGAGAAAAGGATTTTACGGAGAGTACAAAAAATCCTATTTTCTCTTACGTTCACCGACTGACACAGCTCCTCTTAGACCATTGGGACATCCCGAAGCAGTGCCAAAACAAGGGGTGGGAAAGCAGCATAAAACTTCACCCACGATGGCATGTGGGAACTAGTATAAACTTTACCCACAAAAACGACAATGTGTGGGAATAACCAAAACTTTTTTACCCACAAAACAACAGGGTGCTCTAGAAAGACCACTTTCAGGGAAAGAGTCAGAGGGATATTTTCAAATGGCGGTTTTTGAAGCGCCGATAACACCAGGTTCAGATCCCACGGGGGTAATGCTGGATGCATCGGAGGAACTACATATCGGACCCCTTGAACAAAAGTGCTTACTAGGGAGTGAGATGCCAGGGGTCGCTGAAAAAGACAGCCGAAGCTGATATTTGTTTTTTAACCACTTGCCGACCGTCGCACGACGATATACGTCGACAGAATGGCACGGGCAGGCATATGAGCGTACCTGTACGTCCCTGCCTTCCCGCGGGTGGGGGGCCCGATCGGGCCCCCCCCGGTGCCAGCGGCGGTCGGTATCCGTTCAGGAGCGATCTGGGATGAGGGGGCGGCCATTCATTCATGGCCACCCCCTCGCGATCGCTCCTGACGAATGGAAGTGAAGCGTGACATCACTTCCTCTCCTGTAATGTAAACACAGGCAGAGGAAGTGATGTAATCTCTCCTCCGTGTCGGTATTTTTCGTTCCGGCACCGAGGAGAGAGGATCGGTGAGTTGCACCAACACGACACTACACAGTAGAACATGCCAGGCACACTCTCACCCCCCCTTCACCTCCCGATCACCCCCCCAATCACCCCTGCCCCCCCCCAGTCACAGTGACACCAATTGCATTTTTTTTTTTTGCATTGGTGTCATTTGTGACTGTAATAACTGTTAGGGCAGTTAGGGTTAGCCCCCTTTAGTTCTAATGTACCCCCCTAACCCCCCCAATAAAGGTTTAACCCCGTGATCACCCCCCGTCGCCAGTGTCACTAAGGCTGGGTTCACATTGCAGCGGTTTATGAGAACGGATGTGATTCGCACCGCACTGCAGTGCAAATCACATCCGATCTCTGTGCGATTCGAGTTCAGCCATACAGATAGTATGGCTGAATTCGCGCCGCACCCGCCGCAAATTCGCACGGGACCCTTTTTTTGGTCCGCAGCAGAATCGGATCGCATGGGTGTTCACACCATGCGATCCGAGTTTGCAGATCGCACTGCGATATGCGAACTGATCTGGGGGTGTCATTAACATTTCACTGACACTCCCAGCAGTTCGCATAGGGCAGTGTGAACTGCTGCCGGGAGGCATGCGATGCGGGAACCCGCCGCGGATTCGTGGCATTCCCGCATCGCTCCAGTGTGAACCCAGCCTAATAAGCGATCGTTTTTCTGATCGCTGTATTAGTGTCACAGGTGACGCTAGTTAGGCAGGTAGGTATTTAGGTTCGCCGCAGCTTTTTATAGCGCCAGGGACCCCCATATACTACCGCATAAAGCCCCCTGATTGCCCCCTAGTTAACCCTTTCACCAGTGATCACCATATAACTGTTACAGGTGACGCTGGTTGGTTAGTTATTTTTTTTATAGTTTCAGGGCACCCGCCATTTATTACCTAATAAAGGTTTAACCCCCTGATCACCCGGCGGGTGTCATTTGTGACTGTAATAACTGTTAGGGCAGTTAGGGTTAGCCCCCTTTAGTTCTAAGGTACCCCCCTAACCCCCCCAATAAAGGTTTAACCCCGTGATCACCCCCCGTCGCCAGTGTCACTAAGGCTGGGTTCACATTGCAGCGGTTTATGAGAACGGATGTGATTCGCACCGCACTGCAGTGCAAATCACATCCGATCTCTGTGCGATTCGAGTTCAGCCATACAGATAGTATGGCTGAATTCGCGTCGCACCCGCCGCACCCGCCGCAAACTCGCACGGGACCCTTTTTTTGGTCCGCAGCAGAATCGGATCGCATGGGTGTTCACACCATGCGATCCGAGTTTGCAGATCGCACTGCGATATGCGAACTGATCTGGGGGTGTCATTAACATTTCACTGACACTCCCAGCAGTTCGCATAGGGCAGTGTGAACTGCCGCCGGGAGGCATGCGATGCGGGAACCCGCCGCGGATTCGTGGCGTTCCCACATCGCTCCAGTGTGAACCCAGCCTAATAAGCGATCGTTTTTCTGATCGCTGTATTAGTGTCACAGGTGACGCTAGTTAGGCAGGTAGGTATTTAGGTTCGCCGCAGCTTTTTATAGCGCCAGGGACCCCCATATACTACCGCATAAGGCCCCCTGATTGCCCCCTAGTTAACCCTTTCACCAGTGATCACCATATAACTGTTACAGGTGACGCTGGTTGGTTAGTTATTTTTTTATAGTTTCAGGGCACCCGCCATTTATTACCTAATAAAGGTTTAACCCCCTGATCACCCGGCGGGTGATATAAGTTTGAGGGTCAGATAAGGTCTGCGTCGCCCCAGGCAGCGTCAGGTTAGTGCCAGTACCGCTAACACCCACCAGGCATACACCTCCCTTAGTAATATAGTATCTGATCAGATCTATATTAGCGTCGCCAGCAGTTTAGGTTTCCCAAAACGCATTGTTAGCGGGATCAGCCCAGATACCTGCTAGCACCTGCGTTTAGCCCCCCCGCCAAGCCCAGACCAGCCCACCCAAGTGCAGTATCGATCGATCACTGTCACTTACAAAACACAACACACATAACTGCAGCGTTTGCAGAGTCAGGCCTGATCCCTGCGATCGCTAACAGTTTTTCTTGTAGCGTTTTGATACAGTCGCTGACAGCCTAGGTGCTTTTTTACCTGTGAGTCTCACTAGTGTACCCCTAAATTTAGGGGTGTCTACTTTCCAAAATGGGGTCATTTGGGGGGGGGGGGGGGGTTTGTGCCATCTTGGCATTTTATGGCCTTCAAAACTGTAATAGGTAGTGAGGAGTGAAGTCAAATATTTACGCCCTTAGAAAGCCTGAAGGCGGTGCTTGGTTTCGGGGCCCCGTACGCGGCTAGGCTCCCAAAAAGTCCCACATATGTGGTACTCAGGAGAAGCAGCAGAACTTATTTTGGGGTGTCATTTCACATATGCCCATAGCATGTGTGAGCAATATATCATTTAGTGACAACTTTGTGAAAAAAAATAAAAAAATAAAATAAAAGTTTGTAATTTTCCCGCAAATTGTGGCAAAATATAAAATATTCCATGGACTCAACATGCCTCTCAGCAAATAGCTTGGGGTGTCTACTTTCTAAAATGGGGTCATTTGTGGGGGGTTTGTGCCATCTTGGCATTTTATGGCCTTCAAAACTGTGATAGGTAGTGAGGAGTGAAATTACAAATGTATGCTCTTAGAAATCCTGAAGGCGGTGCTTGGCTTTCGGGGCCCCGTACGCGGCTAGGCTTCCAAAAAGTCGACCACATGTGGTATCCCCGTACTCAGGAGAAGCAGCAGAATGTATTTTGGGGTACAATTCCACATATAACCGTGGCATGTGTGAGCAATATATCATTTAGTGACAACTTTGTGTAAAAAAAAATATATATATTTTTTTTTTGTCATTATTCAATCGCTTGAGGCAAAAAAATAAAATATTCAATGGGCTCAACATGCCTCTTATCAATTTCCTTAGGGTGTCTACTTTCCAAAATGGGGTCATTTGGGGGGGTTTTGTACTGCCCTGCCATTTTAGCACCTCAAGAAATGAGATAGGCAGTCATAAACTAAAAGCTGCGTAAATTCCAGAAAACGTACCTTTGTAGATGTGACAACTTTTGCGCAAACCAATAAATATACAGTTATTTACTTTTTTTTTACCAAAGACATGTGGCTGAATACATTTTGGCCTAAATGTATGACTAAAATTGAGTTTATTGGATTTTTCTAATAACAAAAAGTAGAAAATATCATTTTTTTTCCCTAATTTGTGGTCTTTTTACGTTTATATCGCAAAAAATAAAAATCGCAGAGTCAGTCAAATACCTTTAAAAGAAAGCTCTATTTGTGGGAAAAAAAGGACGCAAATTTTGTTTGGGTACAACATTGCATGACCGCGCAATTACCAGTTAAAGCAGCGCAGTGCCAAATTGTAAAAAGACCTCTGGTTATTGACCAGCAAAATGGTCCGGTCTGAAAGTGGTTAATGGTCATTAAAGCCAATTTCTGGTCTACTCCTTGCTGTAGAAACAGCAGGATCCTGGATAAAGAAAAGGAGCGCGAACGCCATCCTTTCTCCTCACACATGGAGATGTAGGCCTTCCAGGTACGATGATATATCTTCCGAGAAGAAGATTTCCGTGCTCTCAGCATAGTTGGAATCACTGAGTCCGAAAGACCCAGGTTCCTCAACAACTGGCTCTCAATAGCCATGCCGTTAAAACCAGCGATGGTAAAGCAGGATGGAGAATTGGACCTTGAGACAGAAGGTCCTCTCGTAACGGCAGCCGTCATGGGATGTCCGCCACCAGGAGCACTAGGTCTGCGTACCAAGGATGCTGGGGCCAATCTGGGGCAATTGGTATTACTGGGATCCCCTCGGCCTTCACTCTGCGGAGTAGACATGGTAACAGTTTCAGTGGAGGAAAGGCATAGATCAGCTGGTACTGATCCCACGGAGCCACCAGCACGTGTGACGCATCTGCCCAAGGATCTCTTGTCCTGGACACGAATCTCGGCACCTTCCAATTGAGATAAGAGGCCAGAAGATCCACGTCTGGTGTGCCCCATTGCAGGCACAGTAGCCTGAACACCTCCAGGTGCAACGCCCATTCTCCTGGGTCCAACATCTGGCAACTTAGGAAGTCCACTTCTCCACTACCGGGATGTAAACAGCCGACAGGGCCGGTACATGTCGCTCTGCCCAATGAAGGATGTGAGCCACCTCCCATGCGGCAGCCAAGCTTCTTGTTCCTCCTTGGTGATTGAGGTATGCCATCGCCATGGCGTTGTCTGACTGTATCCCGATCGGACGCCCTTGAAGTCTTATCGACCATGTGGAGAGGCATAGCCTGATCGCTCTCAGCTCGAACAGATTGATCGGTAACTTGGATTCCTCCACCGACCAGAGGCCCTGGGTCGACTGAACTCCCATTACTCCACCCCAGCCGGTTAGGCTGGTGTCCGTTGTCATCACTGTCCATTTCAGAGGTAGGAACGACTTCCCAGACCGAAGTGCCAGGACCTCAGCCACCAGAGCAGGGAATCCCTGACTAACTGGCTCACCTGAATCTGCCGATCCAGGGATAACGGAGATTTGTCCCATTTTGTCAAAATCTCCTTCTGCAGGATTCTGGTGTGAAACTGGGCATATGGTACTGCCTCGAAGGAGGCCACCATGAGTCCCAGAACTCGCATGCAGAAGCGTAGCGACAACCACCTGTGGTTCATCAATAGTTTTACCGCGGCTCTGAGAGTCTGCAGCTTGTCTGAAGGGAGAAGCACTCTCGCTTCCATGGAGTCCAGCAGTAAGCCTAGGTACTCCAAATGCTGAGTCAGTACAATTACCGACTTCTTTAGGTTCAACAGCCGAATTCCTGCAGGGTCTGTATTATGATCGCCACATCCTTCTCTAACTCTGAGGTGAAAGATGCTCTCAGGAGGAGATCGTCTAGGTATCCCACAATTGCAATCACGATCCCGCATTGCCGCAGCAACGCCAAAACATGAGCCAATACCAAGGTAAAGACTCGGGGGGCTGACGCCAAACCAAAAAGGGAGAGCCATAAACTGGTAGTGGGCTTTCCCAACTGCAAATCGCAGAAACCTCTGATGCCGAAGGCATATGGGTATGTGCAGGTACGCATCCTGGATGTCCAAGGACGCTAGGGAGTCCCCTTGATGGAGTGCAGGGACTACTGAGCGAACTGATTCCATTCTGAACCTCTGTACTTTTACAAAGTAATTAAGGGCTTTTAGTTTCAAGATTGGACGTACCCCTTCCTTCTTGGGGACTACAAACAGGTTTGAGTAGAACCCCTGGAAACGTTCCGATTCTGGAACAGGTACTATCACCCCGCGACTCAGCAGGTCCCTTACTGCCCCTAATAGGGCCAGGAGTACGGGTATGCTGGAGGGGAAGAATCTGTTTTGCGGCCAAGAGAGGAACTCTATTTTGTAGCCTGAGGAAATTAGATCGTAGACCCATTGGTCAGACAGCCGAGAGGCCCACCGGGCTGCAAACTCCCGAAGGCGACCCCCCACCCGTGTTGCGGGCGGGGCCAAACCTTCATGTGGTAACACTTACTTGCAGGCTTGTGGTTCCAGGGACGCTTTGGTCCTTCAGAGGTCGTCCTGTCGGGCTGGGGGGCGCTTGGTCGAAGCCCCGGCCAGACGAAAAAGCCATTTGTGAGCGGAGAATGAGGGCCCTTGCCTACGGCGTGGCTCCTTAGCCTTCCTGGCCTGTAGGAATAGTGTACTATTACCACCTGTGGCATTTTTAATAATGTCATCCAATGAGGCTCCAAAGAGCTGGTCGCCAAGGAAGGGAAGATCCGTCAGGGATTTTTTGGATGCCTGGTCAGCAGACCAGCATTTTAGCCAAACAAGGGGCCTCAGCACTACTGCTGACACTGAAGCCCTGGATAACAAGAGGAAGGGTATCCAGGGCTGCGTCACAAATGTACTTCAGGTCTTGCACTAGTTGGTCTGCTAGTTCCACACAGACAGGAGAAGCCTGTTGCTCTCCCAATTAGCGGTGCAAAAGTTTTGCCCACTCAGTTAGTGTCTGAGACACAAGTGTGGATGCCAGTACTGGTCGCATAGTTGACCCCATAACCATAAACAAGGAACGAGCCACTGCCTCGGCCTTCCTGTCTGTGGGTCCTTAAAGGCAGGAGTCCCCTCTACTGGGATCGTGGTTACTTTGTTTAACCTGGATACTGGGGGTCCACGACCGGAGGAGCCGACCACTTTTTGAGAAAACTCTCCTCAAAGGGGTAACTGTATTTGGGGACCGAAAAGGTCAGTTGCGGTCGACCCCATTCCTTGTAAATTAACTTATCAAAATAAGTCAGATATGTGAACACCTTAGGTGAACGGGCTGGCTTATGGGACCCAAAAGGGGCTGCTACATCAGCAGAGGGATCTACTGGCTCCTGAATCTTCAGGGTATCACGCACAGCTGTGATAAGTGCTCCAACAAGTGCTTTGTATCGCGCACGGACCCAGGCGGGGACTCATCCTCACTGTCCAATCGATCCTGGT
The DNA here is from genome assembly GCF_037356315.1 of Lithobates pipiens. Classification (NCBI taxonomy): domain Eukaryota; kingdom Metazoa; phylum Chordata; class Amphibia; order Anura; family Ranidae; genus Lithobates; species Lithobates pipiens. Next base: position 386,812,728 of record NW_027507764.1, read on the forward strand.
CAGCGTCATCTGAAACGACAGAGCAGGGGTCACCAGCCTCAGCAGGGCCAGAGTCTGCGTCAGAGCTCTCCCCAGATGACGGGGAGGGGCAGGGGCTATTTTTTACCACCTTTACCACCTTTGCGCCCACGCACTGCCTCTATCTTGGCAACGAACGAATTGAGGACCACCGACAAGGCGTCCAGAGGCACTGCACTGTCTGCAGGCAAACCGGTTGCAATTGCCTGGATTTCAGGGGAAGGAACACCAGTTTCTGAAGCCATGCTGACCCTACCCTGTCTGCCACCTGTTGGGGACTTAGGACAGTGATGGTTCCACCTTCCTAACTGCTGCTGGCTGAGGGGCTCTTTCCCGCAGGATTTACCACCGCTGATTCTGCGCTGTCCAGCTAGTAGTGCCTGTGTCAGCTCCCAGATGCATAGGAGACCACACTGCGCTGTGCAGAGCTGCTCTGAATGGTGCTGAAACTGACAAAAAACGTGTTCAAGCTTCAAGAAAATGGCCGCTGAGTGTCCAGTATAAATGACATAATCGCAGGGAAAATGGCCACCGAACTACAGGAAAACAGTCAGAGCATGCTGCTCCTTGCCCCACCAAAGATGGCCAAACACTGTATACCATGAAGGACAGTGAACAAAACAGGCAGATAAATGGCGGTGAAACAGCGCTACAGCGATCAACAGACACCTCCAGATACCTCCAGGGAGAGACCTACACACATCCAGGGCACAGCCAGCCAGTGCAGTCCCCCCCAGGTGAGAGCCCCCCCCCCCCCCCGAGAGCCCCTTTATATGGCACAAAAACCGCTCAGCAGCCCATGCAGCATCCCCCACAGGGAAGTGGGGAGGGAATATAGGGACAGGGAGAGAAGAGTGGGAGGTGAGGGACCCCCGAATTGACCTCACAGGGAATGCCCAGCTACTCAGCCCCAACTAGGCAGGGAGAGCTGTACTTACCAGTCCTGAAGAGCTGGGAGACATTTCATCACAGACCCGCTGGCCCAGCACACTGTGACGCAGACATCAGTAGCCCGGTCATATTTGTGCCCCGGAGAATTTAGGCTCCACGACCGCCTCTGGAGCGGAGGCATGTTGTGGCCGACCCAGAGCGGAGCTCTGGTCTGTACACACTCGCTGGCCAGGCTGGGGGAGGTAATTACATTAGGCAATTAAGTAGGAGAGAATCATATTGGATATTTGAAACACAGGTTTTATTCCCCAGAGGACTTAGGACTTAGAATTTGATTTCAATTGTTTAATTTTTGATGGTTGATCTTCCGCTATGGTATTTTATATTCCGAGCTGTCCTCCTATATTTTAGTATATATATTTTGTATTCATTTGCATTCATTATGTGTAATTGTCCCTTTGGATAATTTTATGTGGCAAATAAAATTATAATTAGGAGTTATTATGGTTGGTATTATGAGATGGTTGTGGTATGTAGTTCTAGTATAATATTACGATATACGAAATGTTGATATTTAATCACTTTGTTGAAGATGTCCCCTGTGAGTTTTATGAAGTGACAACAGGCGGAAGTCCTATTCAACCATTATGCATCAGATGTTGCTCTCACACCCTTCCTGCCTGAACATATGGCAGACTAATTAGGTGGAAAAGCTTGTTAAAAGGTGACTATAGTAAGGCAGGTTGTAGATGTGACTCCTCCCCTACTGAGGAAGTCCCAAGGTTTGAATGTAATGTAAGTATAGGACAAGGTTTTCACATACAGGGCATCATCCCGTGATCATCTATGCTTCTAAGGATCCTGTGATTGTATATGACAGACACGTGATTCATGGAAAGCACTGCCTATAGTGCCATTTTTGTAAGTGCAATACTACCCTTTTCTAAATAAATGAGAAGTTTTAAAAAGGAGAGCACTAGATCTGTGTGCTTTTTCTTCCTGCGTGTATGCTGTGGGGATTGGAAATCTAATAATCCATCCATCCCAGTAAGAGGCATTTGAAGCGGCAGCAGTTTGTCTTCCTCCCCAGAGAGGGAAAAAAACATGTGGCAAGACCTACTGTTAATGCAGGGGTCATGGCAGCGAGGTGAGAGGCTAATCTACAAGGGTGAATTACACTGCATTACATGTCACATTGGTGATTGACGTGGATTCAAATTGGATATCGTTTTCTTTTCCTTTGATATTTTTGGATGTACATTGGACTATTTTTTGTACATACATATATTTTCTGAACAATTGTTTACACTTTATCGTTTCCTTCTTTGATATTTTTGGATATAGAGATATATATATATATATATATATATATATATATATATATATACATACACACACAATTTTTGATTTTATTGTACGCATTTTTTGCACTATTATTATATTGTGGTTATTTTTTGTAAGTTGTGCTACATCATTCTGTTGTATATATTAGCTTAGGTTTGAATCACTTATGGGTGTTGGCTAGCAACTTTAATTCATTTCATTGATATAGTATTGGATTGCACAGATTGATTTACACACAGAGACAGAATATCAACCAAAAATCCAGATTACAAAAACACGATACAAATGTTATAATCTGAGATTTTTTGGGTCATTGTCATGCCGAAAGACCAATCTTCAGTGTTCTGGCTGAGGGAAGAAGGTCCTTATCTGAGATTTTACAATAAATGCAGAGAACCAGCCCCAAAGCATAATGTTTCCACCTCCATGCTTGACTGTAGGGAAGGTGTTCTTAGGGTTATAGTCAGCATTTTTCTTCCTCCAAACACAGCGAGTCCCCCTCCTAAAGATGGTAGATGTACAGTCATGCCAATGAACATCTAAATGATTCAGAGAAGGATTGGGAGAAAGTGCTGTGGTCAGATGAGACCAAAATTGAGCTCTTTGGCATTAACTCGACTCACTGTGTATGCAAAAAGAAAAATGCTGACTATGACCCCAAGAACACCATCCTTACAGTCAAGCACGGAGGTGGAAACATGATACTTTGGGGTTGTTTCTATGCTGAAGGTACAGGCCGACTATGATTAAAATGATAGACCCTTTATTTCTTTTTAAGTGGGCAAACCTACAAAATCTGCAGGGGATCAAAATTATTTTCCCCACTGTACATATGCTGACTTCCCTTTATAAACAAAGATGTGCAGAGGTGTCATCCGCTTAATCTTGGCAGAAAATAGTGGGACCCTGGTACATCCATCTACATTTTGGAAACGTCCAGTCCAAAAAGGCCTTCATTTAAAACTTGTGCCTAAAAAGCCATACCTCCTTAGAAACAAGGCCAAGCATCTTGCTGATGCACTTCAGCACAGAAAAATTGCATCAAATGTTCTGGTCAGTGGACCTCTGGTAAGGACAAGCAGGACTACTTGTTTTACATATGGAGTTTTGCCATCTGGGGAAACTATAGAGTATCCCTACTAAGGCTCTATACCTAAAACTGAAGAAGAGACAATATAGTAGATTCATTCACCCATATTTTTATAGAGTGAATAAGGATAAATTCCTTTATGACTTATAATCACCTTGTGACTAACAATTTTAGTCATGAATCATGAATATGGGTTTGACTCCAGAAGAGCATTTAGAGGAATTTTTATTCCAGACGTCCTGTACGTAACTACTTACCTACTGGGTCAATTCTCACACTGCTCTCCTACATGTAAAAATCAAAAAAAATTTTGCTAGAAAAATTACTCAGAACCCCGAATCATTATACAGGCATACCGCACTTTTAAGTACACAATGCGGTTTATTTACTAAAGCTGGAAAGTGCAAAATCAGGCTCACTTCTGCATAGAAACCAATGATCTTCTAACCCCAGCTTGTTCAATTAAGCTTCGGTAATAAAACCTGTACAGAAGTGAGCCTGACTTTGCACTTTCTAGCTTTAGTAAATAAACCTCATTGTGTACTTAAAAGTGGGGTATGCCTGTATATGATTTTTTTTTAGTAGAGGGAAGCTAGGGAATAAAATGGGTGTCCTTGCAACTTTATCTCAAACAGTATTTGTGCAGCAATTTTAACGCTTTTTGGGGGAAAAAAATGAAAAAGATGATGTTATGCCGAGTAAATAGATACCCAACATGTTACGCTTTAAAATTGTGAACACTTTTGGAATGGCGCCAAACTTTGGTACTTCTAAATCTCTATTGGCCACGTTTTAAAAAAATTTTTTATAGGCTACCTGTTGCAGAGAAGGTCTTGCACCAAATTTATTGCTCTCGCTCTAACGTTCGCGGTGATACCTCACATGTGTGGTTTGAACGGCGATTAAATATGCAGGTGCGACCTACGTATGCGTTCACTTCTGCGAGTGAGCACCACGAATGGGGGCGCTTTAAAAAATATATTTTTTATTGTTAATTTTAGTTTTATTTTGATATTTTGATGCTTTCTTTTTAAAAAAAAATTTATCACTTTTATTCCTATTACAAGGAATGTAAAAATCCCTTGTAATAGGAATAAGGCACGGCAGGTCCTCTTTATGGTAAGATCTGGGGTATATAAGTCCCCAGATCTCACCTCTAGCCTGGGAAGCCTGAAATAAAATGAAAAAAATCTAATAAAAAAAGAAGATCTCAGCTTCCCAGCCAAGGGGGTGGCATTTTTTCAAATGCAGAGGCCAGGCGTGACGTTATAACGGTTCCTTCTCACCGAATGCACGGGTGAGTCGGTAGAAGCACTAGAGGGTGGCGGGGAGAGGTATGATGATGTCCCCTCCCGCTGCCTCTAAGAATGATTAAAGGGGGAGATGTATAAGCGGAAGTTCCACTTTTGAGAGGAACTCCGCATTAAAAACATTTAAATGAAAAACATAAATTAAAGAGCCTCTGTGCTCACGTGTAATTGCGAACATAGGTCCAGCATGTATATGTAAATGGCGATCGCACCACACATGTGAATTATAGTTGCAAACATCAGAGCAAGAGCAATAATTCTAGCACCAAATCTCCTGTGTAACTCTAAACTGGTAAAATGTAATGGCTTTTAAAGTGAGGACGTCAAATCTGTGACAAAACGCATCGGGAGGAGCGATGTACTGACGTCATCAAACGCTACCTCCGTTATTTGCAAGCACGGGCGTGTGTACTGCAGCCAGCCGGCCGCTATTTTGACATATTGTCCTTGTTTATATACGCCTACGGCATTTGTTTTTTATATTAATAAATGTCCTATGGGTTTTACCTATGGCCATCCCATCTCTCTTTATCCAGCAAAGTCACTTCAACTGTGGATTTATCACAAGCAGTCACCAAATATTGCACTAAATATTAAACACTGTTGAAAACATTTTTTTTTGGACATTAATTTAATATCACTATAACAATTTTTCACCAGTATCTGTTATCCATATTCATGATATGAGATCATTTCATTAATTATTAATTTTTGTCCACATACATACTCACCTTGCAGAGATGACAAGGAATGCAACCTTTTGGGTGAAAATGTAAAGGGGAATATCCCTAACAGGTTCAAAAGGTGATTTTTGAATTGCCAAGAGAATACATTTACATTCCACCGAGTCATTGGGGAGCGTACACTGGGAGCCACATGGGAGACACCCTGTGCAAAGTTCTTAATCAAAGAATGGGAAGCTATCGGTCTTTGGAACAGGATCACAAGTCCAGGACCTAACCCTTGATGTTACTCAAGGCCAAATTGCTGATCCAGGCCCATTTTCAAAAAGTCCAGGAATCGATCCACACATTTTTTTTCAGGTGAAAGTTCCTTACCTTGTAAGTGAAGTATGCCTCTCTCCTTCAGAACCTGGGTTTCATAAGCCATGCCATTAAAGCCAGACGTGAAGCAGGATGGTAAACCCATCACTGGGACAGAAGATCTAGGTGATCTGGAAGTGCCTATGTCTGCCAAAAATCTGATCAGATCAGAGTATCAAAGTACCACATATGCCTGCGTAAGTCATCAGTTACAAGGGTCATTGGAATGTCCCCCATCCTAATCATGTGGCACAGACAAGGAAGGAGTTTCAGGGGAGGAAAGGCATAGATTAACTGTGCCAATTCCATGGAGTCACCAGAGCATCCACTGTTTCTGCCCGAGGCAAACCTGTCCAGTTTGCTGTTGACGCTGAAAGACAGAAAGTCCCCATCTGGTGTCCCCTACCTGTAAAACAGATCTTGGAACACCTCTTGGTGCAGGAACCATTTCAGCAAGTCCAGGTGCTGCTTGTTGAAATAGTCTGTCTGCCAATTGTCCATGCCTGGGATGTCAACAATAGATAAAACTGGAACATTAAGTTCTGCCTAGGACAGGATCGGTTTTATCTTACTGAGGTGAGACTTTGGTTTCCTCCCTTGGGCCTCTTTCTTGTCTAGGTGACTTGAAATCCAGGGATTGCTGGTTGATTGGGAGGATCGGGCTTGGCTTTGGGGGATGGGGCCCAAGAGTAAGGGGACTTTTCTTGGCCTCCAAAAAAGGATGAGCCTTTCCCAAGCTGAGCCCTCTTCTTCTGCCAGGGCAAATGGGTACTCTTGTCCCTAATGACATCCTTGATAAGGGTGTCCGGGGCAGTTTTAAAAAGACACTAATCCCCAAATAGCATGCAAAGCAGTCACTTTTGGCATGCCAGTTCAACAGCCTAACCGTTCAATTAAAGTTCTCATGTGCACTGACAGGAGACTCATACAGGAAATGAGAAAGGAGAACTACAACAACCCATTTATGTAGTAAGTCAAGGTTGCAGGCATGAGCTCCAAAGATCTCCAAAGATGTCAGCTTGTATTGCAACCTATCAAAAATACACAAAACATGTAACTCAAACTAAAAAGTCCACTTTTTATGTATAGCAGCGCATGCACATTTTTTTCCAAAACATGCGTTAAAGTTCAGTTCAGTGTTCAGAAGACAGGGTGCTTTGTTCTATCCACTTGCTTTGTGATTGAAACACAGCTTCCACCATATAGATCACCACTTGTGGAACAAAGGACGACCCCCTATGGGGATGCACTCACCAAACATATGAAACCAACAAGCCTTCAAAATGCCAATGCAGTTTTCTCCTTTTGCCACTAGTTATCTCCCTTGTTGGAAATCGGCTTTCACATATAGGAAACAAAAATGCCCAGACATAGCATAATACTGTATAACAATATTTATTATGTAAAAGCAAAATCTGTATATGCGTACCAAGTGGAAAACTGTTCAACCACTTCAGCTCCGGACCAATAAACACCTTAAGGACCAGAGGTCTTTTTGCAATTTCGCACTGCGCTGCTTTAACTGGTAATTGCGCGGTCATGCAATATTGCACCCAAACGAAATTTGCGTCCTTTTCTTCCCACAAATAGAGCTTTCTTTTGATGGTATTTGATTGCCTCTGCGATTTTTTTTTTTTGCGATATAAATGGAAAAAGAGCGAAAATTTTGAAAAAAAAAGATATTTTCTTCTTTTTGTTATAAGAAAAATCGAATAAACTAAATTTTAGTCATACATTGAGGGCAAAATGTATTCAGCCACATGTCTTTAGTAAAAAAAATGTCAATAAGCGTATATTTTTTGGTTTGCGCAAAAGTTATTGCGTCTACAAACTAGAGTACATTTTCTGGAATTTACACAGCATTTAATTTATGACTGCCGATCTCATTTCTTGAGGTGCTAAAATGGCAGGGCAGTACAAATCCCCCCCAAATGACCCCATTTTGGAAAGTAGACACCCCAAGGAAATTGCTGATGGGTATGTTGAGCCCATTGAATATTTATTTTTTTTGTCCTAAGGGATTGAATAATGACAAAAAAAAAAAAAAAAAATTTTTTTTACAAAAAGTTGTCACTAAATGATATATTGCTCACACATGCCATGGTTATATGTGGAATTGCACCCCAAAATATATTCCGCTACTTCTCCCGAGTATGGGGATACCACATGTGTGGGACTTTTTGGGAGTCTAGTCGTGCACGGCACCCCGAAAACCAATCACCACCTTCAGGATTTCTAAGGGTGCAAATTTTTGATTTAACTCCTCACTACCTATCACAGTTTCGAAGGCCATAAAATGCCAAAATAGCACAAAACCCCCCAAAATGACCCCATTTTGGAAAGTAGACACCCCAAGCTATTTACTGAGAGGCATGTTGAGTCCATGGAATATTTTATATTTTGCCACAAGTTGCGGGAATATTACAAACTTTTTTTTTTTTGCACAAAGTTGTCACTAAATGATATATTGCTCACACATGCTATGGGCATATGTGAAATGACACCCCAAAATACATTCTGCTACTTCTCCTGAGTACGAGGATACCACATGTGTGGGACTTTTTGGGAGTCTAGTCGCGCACGGCACCCCGAAAACCAATCACCACCTTCAGGATTTCTAAGGGTGCAAATTTTTGATTTAACTCCTCACTACCTATCACAGTTTCGAAGGCCATAAAATGCCAAAATAGCACAAAACCCCCCCAAATGACCCCATTTTGGAAAGTAGACACCCCAAGCTATTTACTGAGAGGCATGTTGAGTCCATGGAATATTTTATATTTTGCCAAAAGTTGCGGGAATATTACAAACTTTTTTTTTTTGCACAAAGTTGTCACTAAATGATATATTGCTCACACATGCTATGGGCAGAAGTCAAATTACACCCCAAAATAAATTCTGCTGCTTCTCCCGAGTACGGGGATACCACATGTGGGGGACTTTTTGGGAGCCTAGCCACGTACGGGACCCCGAAAACCAAGCACTGCCTTCCGGATTTAAATATAAAATGCTACCAAAAAACCTGTTAGCGAAGGCAGGGATCAGGCCTGACTCTGCGATCGCTGCAGTTATGTGTTTAGTGTTTTGTAAGTGACAGTGATCGATCGATACTGCACTTGGGTGGGCTGGGCAGAGGGGCAAAACGCAGGTGCTAGCAGGTATCTGGGCTGATCCCGCTAACAATGCGTTTTTTTGGAACCCTAAACTGCTGGGGACGCTAGTATAGATCTGATCAGATCAGATATTGATCTGTTCAGATTCTATAGCACTACGGGAGGTGTATGCTTTGCGTGTGGGTGTTAGTGGTACTGGCACTAACCTAGCGCTGCCTGGGGCGACGCAGACCCTGACCCTAAAACCTAATTGATATCACCCGCCGGGTGATCAGGGGGTTAAACCTTTATTGGGTAATAAATGGTGGGTGCCCTGATGCTATAAAAAACAAACTAACCAGAGTCACCCGTAACACTTATACGGTGATCAGTGGTGAAAGGGTTAACTAGGGGCAATCAGGGGGTTCAAATTTTTATTAGGTAGTATATGGGGGTCCCTGGCGCTATATAAAAACCTGACGGGGAACCTAAATAACTAGCTGGCTAACCAGCGTCACCAGTGACACTTATACTGTGATCGCTGGTGAAAGGGGGTGAAAGGGTTAACTAGCAGCAATCAGGGGGTTAAAACCATTATTGGGTAGTATATCGGGGTACCTAGCGCTATAAAAACCTGGCGGTGAACCTAAAAAAATAACTAGCTACCTAGTGACTGTAGCGACACTAATGCAGCGATCAGAAAAACGATCGCTTAGTGACACTGGCAAAAGGGGTGAAAGGGTTAACCAGCGGAAATCAGGGGGTTAAAACCATTATTGGGTAGTATATCGGGGTACCTAGCGCTATAAAAACCTGGCGGTGAACCTAAAAAAATAACTAGCTACCTAGCGACACATGCAGCGATCAGAAAAATGATCGCTTAGTGACACTGGCAAAAGGGGGTGAAAGGGTTAACTCTAGGGGCAATCAGGGGGTTAAATCTTTATTGGGGGGTGATAGGGGGCTACCCTGGACCTAACACTAACTGTCCTGACAGTTTTTACTGTCACAACTGACACTGAATGCATTGATCAGTAAAGAAATGATCAATGCAATCAGTGACACTGTGACTGGGGGGGGGAGGGGGGGGCGGGGGGGGGGATCGGGGGGGCGGGGGGGATCGGGGGCGATCGGGGGGGGGGGTTTGTGTGCCTGTGTGTACCTACATGTCAGTGTAGTGTTGGTGCACACTTACTATTAGTCTTCTCCTCGTAGTCCGGTCAAAAAGACCGCCCCGAGGAGAATGACATCACTTCCTCCTTCCTGTGTAAACAATACACAGTGGGAGGAAGCTTCTCATTGGCCAGGAGCGATCCAGAGGGGGTGGCCGAAAACCAACGGCCATCCCCTCATCACGGAGCGCTCCTGGAGCGAACCAGACCGTCATATCCAACGGGAGGGGGTGCCTGCCTGTGCCATTGTGTTGACGTACATTGGCAATACGGCGGTCCTGAAGTGGTTAAGCGTTAAAAATACTGTGCCTTATTCCGCTGAGTCGAATACGTCCGAGGAGAAACGATCGTTTGCAACGTGCACCTAAAGATGTGCACTTCCGTATTTCCTCGGATCGTTGGAACGCAGGGATTGAGGCGCACTCGTCACTTCCGGTATAGTTACGCCCTGACGCGTTTCGTCATTTCCGACTTCATCTGAGGGCGCAACTAAAGATACCGGAAGGGTTCTTTTATTCACATAACCAACCAATCAAATCCGAATGCCACATGATCTGCGGGGTACTGCACCAATCACAAGCCACCCACAGGACTTAACTGTACCGTGAGCAGCTACGAACGGCGCACACCAACCACAGAGTGCAGCAATCTATAGACTTGCATTTGTATGCGGACAATCGTATATGAAGACTAACTGTACCTTAGTAAAATAACTATATATGATGATTAATTGTCCTTAAATATGAGCAATTCGCAAATTGGTGATTTATGCAGCGTATATTAATAACAGTAACATGTTACTTGATGCATATTGTTTGAATATGGTGCAGATAAGTCTATAGATTGCTGCACTCTGTGGTTGGTCTGCGCCGTTCGTAGCTGCTCACGGTACAGTTAAGTCCTGTGGGTGGCTTGTGATTGGTGCAGTACCCCGCAGATCATGTGGCATTCGGATTTGATTGGTTGGTTATGTGAATAAAAGAACCCTTCCGGTATCTTTAGTTGCGCCCTCAGATGAAGTCGGAAATGACGAAACGCGTCAGGGCGTAACTATACCGGAAGTGACGAGTGCGCCTCAATCCCTGCGTTCCAATGATCCGAGGAAATACGGAAGTGCACATCTTTAGGTGCACGTTGCAAACGATCGTTTCTCCTCGGACGTATTCGACTCAGCGGAATAAGGCACAGTATTTTTAACGCTTAAAAAGTTTTCCACTTGGTACGCATATACAGATTTTGCTTTTACATAATAAATATTGTTATACAGTATTATGCTATGTCTGGGCATTTTTGTTTCCTATATGTGAAAGCCGATTTCCAACAAGGGAGATAACTAGTGGCAAAAGGAGAAAACTGCATTGGCATTTTGAAGGCTTGTTGGTTTCATATGTTTGGTGAGTGCATCCCCATAGGGGGTCGTCCTTTATTCCACAAGTGGTGATCTATATGGTGGAAGCTGTGTTTCAATCACAAAGCAAGTGGATAGAACAAAGCACCCTGTCTTCTGAACACTGAACTGAACTTTAACGCATGTTTTGGAAAAAAATGTGCATGCGCTGCTATACATAAAAAGTGGACTTTTTAGTTTGAGTTACATGTTTTGTGTATTTTTGATATGTTTTTGTTCTAAAAGCAGCAGCTGAGAAATAGATGATATATTGAGTAAATATTGTATTTAAACATCCAAGAGCGCAGAGCAGTGTGCTATAGGGGCTGGCGAGAATTATTGTTTTAGCACATTTTTTGACATTGTATTGTAACCTAGTCAGCTAAAGTTTGGCAGACAATGTCATAGCCAGTGCAGGTTGCAAGGCAGGGCCTGCAAAAAAGAACAAGGTTTTAAGAAAAGGCCTCCAATTGCTTATCGATAGGGACCTTATTTAAAAGACACACCCTCAACAGGGATTGAAAAGGCTTTAAGATAGGATACTGGTGGATGCTTGATGGGGCAGTCTAATTTTTAACAAAGTCCCCCTCAATCAGGTACAGGGCTGTCAGTCGTTTAGAGGTATTAAACAGCTTGTCTCCAAAAAATGGAGAAATGGAGAACTAGAAAATCGGTGTACCAGACAGGTATTTGCAGTCTTGGGGATCTTAACTAATGCATCATTCAGATCAGATAATGATTCTACAGGGGAAGGCTTGGAAGCATGCTTATGACCACTACAGTCAAAGTCAGAAACTAATGTAAGAATTCAGCCCTGCATGACTATAGCAGAATCCTCCCACTATAAAGCAGGGGGTGGGGGTGGGGGGTCATGCCTGTGGAAGCTAGAAAAGTCTCAATGGCATGGCATTGCATTCAAGCAGAGGACAAAATGTCAGGCTATCGCTGTCAGTGTCAGGCCTTCAGTGGGTTCCCTAAAGTCAACACTGGAACAGCTAGTAAAATGTGAGCTGGAGGCCACTAGGCCCCTGCTTTTCCTCTCTCTTTTTTCCCCTTTTCCTCTTTTACTCGATACCCGGATGAGTAAAGCATGCTACTTATTCATTATATATTTATTACTTAATTTTGCAATCTATTCTGTATTGTATGTCATCTATACTAATTTCCTTGGTTTGCATACATGTTGCATTTAATTGTTATCGCATCATATTTGTATGTGCTCTTTGTTGCATGTTGTACCAGAAGTTGGGAGCAATATAGCGAAGGGTACAAGGTTAGGCATTAAATAATCATGAACGAGAAGTGAATAGCAGAAGAGGTTTAGATGGCCGGAGGCAACAGAAGAGATGAATCTAATCAAATCTTCCTCAGGGCTGAATGACAGGGAAGAGCGCAGAGCGGATGGCATCAGTGCTCAATCCCTCAGCTTTAACCTGATCTGTGGTAAAATGATGGAAAACGGTTATATTAGATGGCATCAAGATCTGGCATGGCATACTTACAAATGGAGCCAATGGAGACCTGAGGTTGTACCACAGCTCTTAACCAGGAAAGCACTCTGCGGTTAACAGTACACTCAGGACTGGAAAGCGCCATAATGCAGAGCCCAGGGTCTGTGGTCCCATTCCAGGCTTTGCCCGGCAATTATCTAGTCCAGCAGCTAATGCTGAGGGAATGCCAATCTGGAGAACTGATTATATAGAGGCCAGCTGAAGCAGAATATGATTTTGATTGAAAACAAAAAAGCAGGATGTCCACCCTCCTGGACACTAGCAAAGAAAATTGTATCCAAAGTCCAAACAATGCAATAGTTTCTGAATTGCTGTGTCCCTAAATTTTCATTAAGTTCAACTTATTCACTAAGCAAAACTAAAGTTTATTTTGCAAAGTGAACACCCTTTATTACTTTTAGTAAATAAAACACATTGGGGGTTATTTACGAAAGGCAAATCCACTTTGAACTACAAGTGCACTTGGAAGTGCAGTCGCTGTAAATCCAAGGGGGACATGCAAGCAAAGTAAAAAACAGCATTTTAGCTTGCACAAGATTGGATGATAAAATCAGCAGAACTTACTTTCATTTCAGATCTTCCCCTCAGATTTACAGTGACTGCACTTCCAAGTGCACTTGTAGTGCAAAGTGGACTTGCCTTTCGTAAATAACCCCCGTTATCTTTGGTAGCTTTAGCCTTTAACTGAACACTGCATAGTAAAAAGATTTTCAGTCATTAGACCTTGAAAACAGATTAAAGCGGAGGTCCACCCTAAAGTGGACCTTCCGCTCATTGGAATCCTCCCCCCCCTCCGGCGCCACAATTGGCACCTTTCAGGGGGGAGGGGGGTGCAGGTATCTGAACAGTACAGGTATCTGCACCCACTTCCGGCATGGCTATCTGCGGAAAGGGGCGTAGATCTACGCCCCTTTCCGAAAGTCCCCCGCTGCCTGTTGGGAAACACACAGATCCCAGAGGCAGCGGGACCATCCTTATTGCGCAGCGCGACTCGCGCATGCGCAGTAGGGAACCGGGAAATGAAGACAAAAGGCTCCCCTTTCTGATTCCCATACCCAAGATGGCGGCGGCAGCACCCGAGAGACGATCGAGAGATCGGCTTCGGGTGCCGACATCTCGGGCGCGCTGGGCGGGTAAGTGTCCTTATTTTAAAAGTCAGCAGCTGCAGTATTTGTAGCTGCTGGCTTTTAAAAAAAAAAAACGGTGGAACTCCCGGCGGACTCCCGCTTTAAATACACATGCAAAAAAGGTACACTTCCATCTATCAATACAAAAAGCAATAAATTAATAAAATGTAGTCATACTATACCTCAGAAGGTGGAAGCCGAATTTTTTCAACATGTACACAAAAGCAAATTTGGCCATCTGATACACTGATGCGCAAGTCTAAATAAAAGAGTGATATATTTTTACTTACAAACCGTCATAAAATGGCTGAAAAGAGACAAAAAGGAATCTGACTGGTTGCTATGGGACTGTTCCCCACTTTTGTGAAGAAATGTATTTTTTCTTGTTTTTATAACTAGGTCCTAAAAGACTACTGGAAAGTTTTACCCCCTGTATGACCAGGGCATTTTTTGCTATTCGGCACCGTGCTATTTTAACTGGCAATTGCTCGGTCATGCAACACTGTATGCAAATTTCTAAAAAAAAATTCATGTTTTTTGGTGGTATTTAGTCACCACTGGGTTTTTAATTTTTTACTATATAAACAAAAAAATACAGATAATTTAGAAAAAGAACCACAACATGTTTCAGATTTAAAACTTAGCAAATAAATAAGCTTTCTTCAAAAAATGTAGGCCAAAATGTAGTCTGCTACATTTCTTTGGTAAAATAACCCAAATCAGTGTATATTATTTAGTCTCAGTGACAGCTATAAAGTCTACAAACAATGGTATATATAGAATTTTTGAAAACTGATCAATCCTCATGTACTGATGGCCTATCTCCTTTCTGGAGGCCCAAAAAAAACCGGAAGAGTACAAATAACCCTCAAATGCCTCCTTTTTGGAAAGTACTCAGTCCTAGGTATTTAGTGAGAAGGCATGGCGAGTTTTTAGAAATTGTACTTTTTTGTCACAATTTTTTGGAAAATAAAGAAAATAAAAATAAATAGTTTTTTGTTCACAATTGTTTTTTACATACTGTCACCAGTGCAGTACAGCAACACCATATGACTGATGTGGCAGTGATCAATCATACTGACAAGCATCAGTATGTAAAAAAAAAAAAAAAAATTAAAAAAAAAGTTACATTTCTTACATTCATGATACTATTACTATTATTACTTACTATTGTGATCTGTGATTGGCTACAGGTAGTCACATGGTATTGGGTTCTGTGATTGGCCCAGGTACCATGTGATAGCTGTGGGCCAATCACAGCATCACAATAGTAAACAAAACAGTCGTGAATGGAAGACATTTATGACCATTGTGTTGACATTGTAATCATATGATCGCTATGACAAATCATAGCTAACACATGATACCCTGACTCATAGCGGCCGGGTACCAATCACCGCTGCACACCCCAGGAACTACGCATGTGCTCAGTGATGTACCAGTACATCACTGAGCCTGCAGCTGCTGCCCGCTTGCTGTATAATTACTGTAAGCGGGTCAGCAAGTGGTTCAAATGAGAAAAAAAAATAAAAAAATCCCTGATAATATATGTTACTGTATATAGACTATTTTATAACAGGTGACTTACCAACTGCATCCTGCTTTCCTGATTCTGATAAGAAATCTGCCCCTAAAAATACCATAAAATACAAAATTATATATGTAACGCCAATTACAAAACAGGATGACTGGCTAATAAAATCTGTTTAGGTGGAACTAAAGCCAGTTCTCTTTTCAGGTTTAGTGGAGGAAGGGTTAGAATCTTAAATTCTATTGCCATCTGCATCCTATTGAGATTTCCCCTAATTTTCTATCCAAGTGAGAAAGGGAAGTGAGGGTATTTTGGCTACTAATTTAATAAGGGGCATGGAGAACCTCAGTTGGAAGGAAAAATCTATGGAACTGAATTTATTCATCCTTGAGAAGAGACTAAGACCACTTTCTAGAAATATACAGTCAATTTATCAAATTCAGAGGAAAATTGTACCGCATGAGGACAATTTTTAAGACATGAGCACAATGTTTGTGAGCAGTACAATCTTTTTAGTTAGCCAATAAATGCGGTCACCCTAAATTCAAACTTCCATTTTGTCGGTGGCTAACATGGTATATCCCTCTGCTACTTACACATACAGTAAAGATTCTATACTGTAATCTGTATTAAAATAAATAAATATATGGCATAGTCTTTCACAGAAATTGATTTAAAGTTCATGTAAAGAAAAAACATTTTTGGTAGAGTCGTGAAGAGTTAGACCCTCATTTAAAGTTTTTACTACTGTCTGTTTCTCTGCTGGGACACAAGTCACAGAACTTTCATAATCTCGGCACTAACAGATGGGCCTGGAAGTGTATGCTGTACTGTACATGCATCAAAGGCAGTGTACACTAATGAAAAAATTACTGGGCAAAATGTTTTTTTCTAAAAAAAAAATATTTTTATTTTTTTACAAATTTTTTCACATTAAGTATGTATGCAGTGACTATGGTTACAAAGACTTCTGTTTCAAAATCAGGCAAAATTTTAGTTGATATTAAATGTCTTTATATACAGATGTAGGCCTCCGGGTGTAGACCTGACCACAGGAACCCCACTGTCCTAACGAGACTATGATAAAGCAGGATCCATACTTAAAGAATTACTCTCACCGGAAGGTGCTTGTTAAGTCCCCCTGGAGATCCATTGGATATTACAGTTGGTTTTGCTCAAATCTGTGCTGTGGTTTAGAAATAAATCCAAATGTTTGTCTATCAGTGCTAGCTGTAGCTTCACTCCTGGCTGAAGCCCTAAATACGGGCATTCTCATGGGGGAGTTACATCCAGCACTGATGCCCTTTCCCCCCTCTTCATTCTGGGGCTTGATTGTGTAAAATTTGAGTCTCCTACGCCCCCTTTGCCAAGTTCTTTGTAAATAAACCCTAAACTGTCCCAGTCACCAGCTATTTAGGAATAGAGAGTGGAATAGTAAGGCTGTCATCCCAGCTTGTGTGCGTGTGATGGTCAGTGGCTGAAGAGTACTACCATTCACAAAAACACAATCACACAACACAAGCAGCTAGATACTGCTCTAGTCTCTCTCAGGGAAGTAAAGTAACTATTGTTTTGTATTGCGATGTGCTTTTATTTTTGTGAATGGCAGCACTCCTCTGCAGTTGCCGACATTCACAAGCGTACATATTGATAAGTTACAAACAACATTCCAAATAAAGTGCTTTTGTGCGGGATATGATAAAACGTCCATATGGTGAGAAAAAAAGCAATCAATAAAATCCTAAAAACAATATAATGGTGAACCAAACTAAAAAATCCTTATTACGTGTGTGTGTGTGTGTGTGTGTGTGTGTGTGTGTGTGTGTGTGTGTGTGTGTGTGTGTGTGTGTGTGTGTGTGTGTGTGTGTGTGTGTGTGTGTGTGTGTGAGTGCTTCAATGTGCTGTGCAATCAAAAAAAGTTCAAAAGTGCTCCAATGTAATCCATGTGGTTGCTGTGATATCAATCCAATATTAAGGTGCTGCGTGTGCACTCAGGTGTTCCCCCCAGTTAATGGCCACTCACCTTAGAGAGTGTGACCTTGTTGATTAGGCTTGGTCAATGCACGCATTGGAACCTGTAAATGGTTCAGTGGTAAATCAGGATTCCTGTGGTAGCCTCACAAGTGTTTTAATATGGTAATGGAGTCCCCTTTTGTGCTTCAGTAATATCAATAGAAAAAGGAAGACTTCATAGTTTAGTATGTTAAAACTTTTATTATGAACACAGTAAAGATCCCTTACAGGGTACTCACATTCGCATTGGCGCAAGGGATCTTTACTGTGTTCATAATAAAAGTTTTAACATACTACACTATGAAGTCCTCCTTTTTCTATTGATATTACTGAGGCACAAAAGGGGACTCCATTACTATATTGAAGCACAGAGTGAGGCTACCACAGGAATCCGGATTTACCACTGAACCATTTACAGGTTCCAATGCGTGCCTTATCGGCAAGGTCAAATGCTCTAAGGTGAGCGGCCATTACCTGGGGGGAAGACACCTGAGTGTGCACACACAGCACCCTAATATTGGATTGATATCACAGCAACCACCGAATCGCATGGGTTACATTGGAGCACTCTGAACTTTTTTTTGATTGCACAGCACATTGAAGCACTTTTTTGCATAATATATATATATATATATATATATATATATATATATATATATATATATATATATATATCATATACATATTATTGTAATAAGGATTTTTTAGTTTGGTTCACCATTATATTGTTTTTAGGATTTTATTGATTGCTTTTTTTCTCACCATATGGACGTTTTATCATATCCAGCACGAAAGCACTTTATTTGGAATATTGTTTGTAACTAGCACGTTATCACTTTATTGCTGTTGACATATAGCACATCTTTACAGTTTTTCATTTCACTATTTGGATTTTATGTTTGAAAGCGCAGCGTACTTTAGAATATTGGATGATCTTTGCATGTTTAATGAGACATGTGCAACGCTAGCTGCCGATTCAAAATAAGAGTGTCATTTGAGAGACCCGATTTGGGCTTTTAGTACAGAGGTGGCTCGCAGGACATAACATTGGTTGCACAAATTGATAGCCTTACTACTCTACTTTTTCTCTTCTGAACTAGCAGTAATTGTTTTGGGCTCAATGTCTGTATTTGCAGCAAAATGCAAGCATTGGGCACAGGGCTAGATCTTGCAATTTTGGAGGATGGAGGGGCTACGTGAGCTTTGAGTGCACTGTTTGTCATGCCCTCTCCATTATCATCAGAACTGCAATCTCCATCTTATGTTGTTGGCGGATAGCTGCGGTAAAGGGGAGTGGGGGGGAGGGACGGTTGGCAACAACATCTGCACAGATTATGTGGGACAAAGTGCATTGTGCATTTGCTCCCTTGAGGGATTTAACAAGTCTTTTGACCTTCTAGTGGAACTTCCACTACTAATCATAATGTACATAAATGTATTTTAGGTTTTGTGTCTAGCAAATCAAAACATGAAATGGCAATTGTATTTTAAGGGTGTTGGATTGATAGAATAACAGTGTGACCTTGAATTAGAAGATGCCCAGCTTTATTCCATTGTGGAGAAAGCCGTAGTGTGATGGTGTAAGAGAGACAAGCTTGAAGTAGAGCTGGAGTTACTCTTTCAGGACACTCCATCTAGGAAAAAAACAATACATACTACTTAATACTCTAAATTCAAGGAGAAAAATAAAAATGTTGTACTCTATTTCTTGGAGTCTATTTGGGGGACACAGAAAGTTAGTCACCTTCAGATTATACGATCACCTAAAGGAGGATTGGACAAAAGAAAAACTGTAGGCCAGCTCAGGATAACCCCTCCTACTTGCATGTCTCCGTTTTGTAGCAAAGCAGTACCAAGAGCATGATCATAAACCTGTGTCTCTCAATGAACTCCAAGAAAAGGATTTTACAGCAAGTATAAAAATACTATTTTCGTTCATATCCACTGAGGGACACTGGTAGTCATTCGCCTTCTGAATGTCCAAAAGCAGTCTGAGGGGTGGCCAACACAGCAAACAAACAAAAGGCACAAGAAAACACCTGAAAACTAGATACTACTTGCACCAGAGGGGAACTTGTTAGAAGTTATGCTGATAACAGAAGAACCCAGCAAGAGAAGGCCACAGGACTTAGTGCTTTGATTAGAGATAAGAAAACACTGCAGATATATGTGCCCAGCTCAAATTTCATGAATTGGGTTTACATCCATTTTAGTTGCCCGTCTGATGCAAAAATGGAATCAGTTCATTGAAAGAAGCACATACAGACACTAGAGAGAAACTTCCCTTGGGTGACTTTGAGACAGAGGAATGGTAGAACAATGTCCCGGTTGAGGTGAGAGGCAGAAACTTCCTTAGTCAAAAAGGAAGTCCTAAGCCTCAACACCACCTTGTCCCCATCTCATCCCTATGTAAAACTAGAAAGGGTACCTTGCAAGATATGGCAGCCAGTTCAGACACTCGCCTTGCAGTGGTGATAGATACAAAGAATGTGGGTAAGAATGGGGAGAGTAATGTGCCTGATGGGTTCAAATGGCAGTTTCTGAAGCACAAACACAGAGACCCCCTGTACAAAGGTCTTAATAAAGGAATACAAGTCCAATGGTCTCTTAAATAGGTCAGACACCTGACCTTTCATAATGCTGAGAGTGAAAAATTGCAGGAAGGTGAAAGTTCATCCCACAGAGAATCTCCTTGTGTAGAAGCTCTGAGACACAGACTAAGTAAATTATGCCCACTATATCCGAAGATGGACCTTAGGAGAATACTTCCTAGCTCTTAACATTAAGGTTGCACCAATACTGTTTTTTGGAAAAAAAAAAAAAAAGTTAAGCAAAAAAATATATATTTTTTTAATTTTAAATTGTAAAAAATTTAAGTTCTACCCAATATCACCCCCCCCCCCCCCAATACATGCACATGTCGGGGTAACTGCACACAAAAACATTGATTGCGTTACACATGTTACAGATTACATATTGCCACACACACCAGAGTGAGAGCAATAATTCTATCACCAGAGCTCCTGGGTAACTCTAAAATGATGACCTGTACAGGCTTTAGTGTATTTTTTAATGAGAGTTTGTATTACATTAAGGTTTTCATGAATATCATGTAATATAAAAAAAAATTGGAACTACCTTGGAACTATTTTATTCACCAGGGTATCTGCTTTCAGAAAATATATTAAAAAAATGCAATATCAGTGCCCATTAGTACCGCCTATCAGTGCCACATATCAGTGTAGCATATAAGAACAGCCTATGAGTGCAGCCTAATCAGCGCACATCAGTGAAGGAGAAAATGGTTGGAGGTGACCACTCTAGGCAGGTAGAAAGAACACAGCGAAGATTAGTGTTCCACATGACTCTTTGTGATGCAGGAACAACAGTGGGAAGAAGCATTTTCAACACTGAATAGTGAAAAAGAGCACTGAGCTTGCACCTGTGACATACTATCCAGGGAATGGCATCATCACTCAATACCGCAACTTCAACCTTTTTACTGTTGAATCCAGTGAAAAGAAGGAATTTTAGGTGCCTAGAGACCTAAGTAAATGAGGTAGCTCCTGGTGTTTAGCTTGTCTGACCTACTCACAGAGGGAGTCTTAGGATACAGGGGAAGTGCTGAGGCAATGTCAATGTCTCTGAATCCAGAAAGTCCTCAGCACCTAACCTATTACTGGTATAGCGCCTAAAAAGCACCTTACATTGTACCCAGTGCCTGAGGGTAACTTTCAGCTGGATAACTGCAATCAAAAAGACCCGCTCTAACAGCATTGTAGAGAGCTACAACTGAAGATGAATTGTTGAAGAATAAAAAAGTGCTAGCGGATATAAGTTGGCTCTTTACGAAGAAGAGCTGAAGAAAAGGCATCCACTCTCTGAAAAGGCTGGCATAAAAATGGAGGCATGCAGGAAGTAGGAGGGATTATTCCTGGGCTGTCCAATAGTTTTTTCTTTTTGCTGCTTTCCAATCTTCTTGTAGGCGGCAATATAACCCAAAAGGTGAAAAACTTCCTGTGTTCCTTCAATCGACAATAAATAAAACACAAGTTATTAATTACCTACAGCAGAATGACCATTTAAATAAGAAAGAAACATTTCTGCTCAAAAAGTAATGCTTTACATGAAACTTTATATATGATACACAATACCTAAAAGGTTATTATTCAGAATCGCACCCCATGTGCAATTAAATCATAGTCTTGTCCAGGAGAGGAGCCTAAGATGTTACTCTGGTCTAGAAAGTTTGCTGCATTCTGCTGTACTAGAATTGTTCCTCTGATGCCCACCCTTGGTGAAATCATACAAAATGAGACTGCACAGAACCCATGATGGATTTCCAGCTGGTCAAGAAGCAGTTGTTTACCAAAACACAGATATTTCTATTTTTGATAGATTTTTGATAGATGCTAGTCAGATATGTATTAAAAACAAACATTTAACTCGGTTATGTTATCATTACAAAATACTTAAAGGCCAAGTCCACCTTTTCTAAATCAGTTCCCCTATGTACCAATATAGCATTAATGTACTTTTTTTTGCAAAAATATCAAAGCTTTCCATTAAATCAACAGACACTTATGTCACTTGTCCTTATCCATGTTTCCAAACATATCCATTGCTTCCGCTTTACTTCCTGGTCAGGCTTTAGGTCATGACACAGGAAGGAACTGACCAGCTGACCTCATTAGCACACACCCTACATCATCCACCCTCCTACATACCCACCCAATTCCAGCTGCAGGTTTTTTAAATGAAATGCAATCAGTGATCACCCTTCTCACTAAATACACAACCAGATTGTATAGTTTATGACCACCTTTATATACCTAAAATAACTAGTTGTGCTTTCAGTGCCATTATGTGTTGACGGCACAACAAACACAGAAGCAAACACACATTTTGCCATGTGGAAAAAAGGGTGGCAAATGCTGCAAAATGCACAGTAAAAAACATGCAACCTACAAATGCCAAAATTACCCATAAGTCACATGTAGTGTAGCCCATTGAAATCAACAGGCTGCCCTATGCGTGTCAGAGGAAAAATGAGCCACAAAATGTGTACTCCCAATATGCTAGATGTGAATGGGGCCTGAAAGTGAAATTGGTGCGTTAACACAAGAACACTGAAGCTCCATTCACATCTGTGTGTTTCCTTGCATTTCAGAAATGTGCTGCACCATAAAAATCCCAGTAAAAAATGCACCAAGCTCCGCTCTAAAGTTCCAAAACTTTTTTAGGGTGATTGCTGTGTGCAGGGCAATCTATTCAGGTGAAAGGGTTGCCCTATCCCTATGCGTGATGAGTGAAAACGCTCCAAAACTCCTCCCCACTCTCTCTCTAAAAAAAAAAAAAAAAAAAAAAAACACATGTAGGAATGTGAGTCCCTGCGATGCAGAGATGTGAACATGGCTTGACAGCCGAGTGTTTCTGTCCACTCCCTCCTAATTCTATAAAGATGGCCACACACTATGCACTCTGATTGTATATTGTGTATTTAGTGAGAAGGGTGATCACTGATTGATTGCATTTCATTTAAAAAAGGTGCAGCTGGGAATGGGTGGGTAGGTAGGAGGGTAGACGATGCAGGGTGTGTGCTAATGAGGTCAGCTGGTCAACTCCTTCCTGTGTCATGATCTCTAGTCTGTCCAGGAAGTAAGGCTTCCTAATTACTAATGGTTACGTTTGGAAACATGGATGAGGTCAAGTGAAGAATTTAGGGTTTTTTGTAGATTTAATGTAAAGCATTAATATATTTGCAAAAAAAGTACATTAATGCTATATTGGTACATAGGGAGCTGGAATTTAGAAGAAAAAAAAGTGAACAAATGTGAACTTATCCTTTAAAGCTGACCTACCATCATATTTTATCTCAAGTTAGTGGCACTCCTCCTACGCAATGTGTATATCTAACACCTACAGGTATTTAATACCTCCCACAAATATCACATTACCCCCCTCCCTTACACTGAGAATGGACATCATCTGCTTTCTTTTCAGAAGCATGGCACTATTTTTGTTTAGACATTATTATTCAGGGTCAGCATTAGGGATGAGCCGGTTTGTTCGAGTCGAACACATAGGGCACATCGGTTGTTCGCCATATAGCGAACAATTTGGGGTGTTCGCAGCAAATTCGAAAGCCACGGAACACCCTTTAAAAAGTCTATGGGAGAAATCAAAAGTGCAAATTGGCTTATATGCATGGTGTTGTCATAAAAAGCGTTTGGGGACCTGGATCCTGCCCCAGGGGACATGTATCAATGCAAAAAAAAAAAAAACATTTTAAAAATGTCTGTTTTTCCGGGAGCAGTGATTTTAATAATGCTTAAAGTGAAACAATAAAAGTGAAATTTTACTTTAAATTTTGTACCTGGGGGTGTCTATAATATGCTTGTAAAGTGGCATGTTTCCCGTATTTAGAACAGTCTGAGAGCAAAATGACATTTCTAAAACGAAAAAATTAATTTAAAAGTACTCGCGGCTATAATGAATAATTAGTCCTGGCAATACACATAAAAGTAATTTAAAAAAATGGCATGGGAATCCCCCCAGTCCATTACCAGACCCTTTGGGTCTGGTATGAATATTAAGGGGAACCCCGCACCAAAATGTTAAAAAAAAAAAAAATTATGTGGGGGTCCCCCAAAAATTCCATACCAGGCCCTTCAGGATATTAAGGGGAACCCCGAACAAACACATTTTTTGACTGTTCGCATGTTCTGCTGCTAACAGAACCGGTGGGTGTTTGGCTCATCCCTAGTCAGCATCTGTGTCCTGGACTAAGATGTTGGCTCACAGAGGACACAATCGTGTAAATCCTAGTGCCAGTGCAGAACCTGAATTTGCCTTAATATCAACATCTTTTAATCAGTAGTACAGCAGATCTCATTCTAGCTGAGGAAAACTCAGCACTTTGCACCAATTAGGGCTTTGCAAAATGTTGTAAATCTAAATGACTTTTGTTTCACAGAAAAGGAAAGAACAGGGATGAAAGCATCAATGTGCTGCTGCTCTATTTTCTTTACAATTACAGGCTGGGGTGAGTTCTGAGCCATCCATCGTAGCCATAACAAAGTAAAGTTAGTGGCTGCTAGAGGTGAGAAGACCTGGGACCTAATGGTTTTGCTTTCAGTCTAGCTCTCCATCCACAGTATATATATACCGTATTTATGAAAATCAGGGGGAAATTGTGTGTGCGTGTTACACGTCGATTCCTGCTGCCTCGGAGTGGACGAGCGCCCCTGGATTACAAACAGCAGCGATATCCTGTGTATACAGCACTCAGCCACATACAGTCCCACCCCCCTGGGCCGGCATTGGACCAATGTTCTGTCCATCATATCAGCCAGGCAGGACTGTGAGTGACTGAGCGCCACATACACAGGAGATCGCGGATCTGTGTAATTCAGCACTGGCGAGGCTGCAAGGATCGGCAAATGCAAGTCTGCAGATGGACACTAAACAGGCTGAAATGATGGGCATGTTAGAGGCTACAGAAGGGCACTAAACAGGCTGCAATAATGGGCGCATTAGAAGCTGCAGATAGGTATTAACTGGCTGCAATGATGGGCACTGGTAAGGCTGCATTGATGGGCACTGACCCTTATTTTAAAATGTAAGTTTTTTTCCCTGAAACTTCCCTCTTAACGTTAGGGTGCGTGTTGTATGCCAATAAATACAAAATTAAAAATACTTACTTTAGTAGTATATTTTTCAGCAACAGACTGAACTTTTCCTGTTCTATAGAAGGAGATCTAAAAGCAGAATAAAAAAAAGTGAAACTTGAACCAATACTTTAACCAGTTGAGTCAACAGCCATTTGTCTCAGTTTTGTTTTAAAAGAGCAATGGGACTCCGAAGTTCTCTCTGGTTACATTCAGCTCCAGCACCAAGCCCAGGAGCTGAAAGGTCACTGTTACAGAACACACCATAAGAGATATTGTAAATACAAAGCAGAAATATGAAGGAAATTGATGTAGCGGTACCCCCCCGTAAGAGCTGCTGAAAGTTGCGGCATTCATTTCTCAGTCACCTTGCAGACAATGAACAGTCCAGATGTTTGTGTTATTTTATTAAGGGATTTGAACTTGGGTGGGATTAGGAGTATATGGGATGTCCAATAAAACAATTGGTTGACTGAATCTTCAATGAGTTGAGACACTATATACACTTTACAGCTCCAGTCTCCTCCAGCACAGCATTTCCTTGCAGACTGTTTCTCTCTCTCTCCTGCGCAACACTTCACTTCCAAGTACAGATAGCACGTGGTTAGGCCCAACACTGATTCAGTCAGGCCCTAGAAATTTCCATTCACAGGCAGGGACCACAGGTCTCTTATATTGTAGCAAAAGAATAGGAAGTCTGTAATGCTAGCTGACCTACAGTATTTGCCCCCTCCTTCCCTCCTCACTTTTAATCCACCAACTATCTAAATTTTTCTCTTTCTTCTCCTCCACTCTTCATCTCCCTTGATCCTGACCAAAACCAAAACTCTACCGCAGTTTAAACGTATGCTATAATATACCTGTACATCCTGCGGTATCATAACTAGGACCTGCTGCAGGGAGGGTACATTTATATCCCAGGCCTTTTTTTAGGGTTTGAGATAGAAGTCTTTGAGGACCTTTTTCATTTCTATAAGATTCCTCACCAGATACCCCTCATAGCACACTCATTCAGAACATGTTTTCAATACAATTGTCTATTTACTGTTACCACTTACAGCATCTCACAACTAGAATTACTAAATATAGAATTTTAAAAATGTTGCACTTATGCTATAAAATTATAGCCCTACCTGTCCCATAAAAACAAATGTATATATGTGAGGGTAGACTATAAAAATGAAACAGTATAAATGCGGAACTGAAATGAAAAAAAAATGCTCTGACAAACATATAAACCTCGGTTTATATTATGAAAGAGGGCCTGAACTCAAGAAGTAAAGATTTGCTAAGTTGTAGGGAAGATTTATAAATATTGACTATGCCTAAGCAGAACCCTTAAAAATGTAGAGATTTTGCCCTTAATTCCTCCAGAAAATTAGCAGTGCACTTCCTGTGAAGACGCATAGGCACTCCCATATCTACATCCCTATTGTGGTATTTCTGCAGTGGAGAAACACCAGGCACTTCTGCCTCTGACTGTTAGTCTCAGAAGACTTGGTAATCTTAAGTATAAGATGAAGCAAAACTCTTTTTTACCAAAATGGCCAGTTCTACACATTATATCCTATTAATGCCAGACATGATTAACAAAGCTTGTTTTAAGTCCGTATGCATGTAAATGAACGTGTTGAAAGGTTATGCATACCATTAACTGAACTCCCCAACTGTGATTAAACGCCTCAACGTCCCATCCCGCGCATAGTAATATGATGGCTGCAAGGTGGCTCTGCCTTCCTGGGCAGCTTTCATATGACGTCCTCGGCTTCCCGGCCGCCTGGGGGCGCGCCTGCCACATCACTCTGGAGCCCATGCACATGCCCGGTGGCCGCAACTTCCGGCGGGCACCCGCAATTGCATGTCACAGAGCAGGGACGTGGCTGTGTGTGTGTAAACACACAGAGCCATGTCCTGTCAGGGGAGAGGAGATAGATCGTGTGTTTCTTTTATATAGGGACACCGATCTGTCAACTCCCTCAGTCAGTCCTCCACCCCCACAGTTAGAATAACTCCCTAAGTAACACATTTAACACCCTTGATTGCCCCCTAGTGTTAACCTCTTCACTGCTAGTGACATTTATACATTATTCAGTGCATATAACACTGATCGCTATATAATTGTCACAAAAAAGTGTCTGATCTGTCCGCCCCAATATCACAGTCCTGACAAAAATCACAGATCACAGCCATTACTAGTAAAAAAAAAAAATAATAATAATAATGCCATAAATCTATCCCCTATTTTGTAGGCACTATAACTTTTGCGCAAACCAATATACGCTTATTGAGATTTTTTTTTTACCAAAAATACGTATCGGCCTAAACTGAGAAATACATTTTTTTTAGTTTTTTTTGTTTTTAACCCTTTCATGACTAAGCCTATTTTTGACATTTGGTGTTTACAAGTTAAAATCCATATTTTTTGCTAGAAAATTACTTGGAACCCCCAAACATTATATATATTTTTTTTAGCAGAGACTCTAGAGAATAAAACAGCAATTGTTGCAATATTTTATGTCACACAGTATTTGCGCAGCGGTGTTTTAAACGCAACTTTTTGGGAAAAGGGACACTTTCATGAATTTAAAAAAAACTAAACAGTAAAATTAGCCCAATTTTTTTGAAAGATAATGTTACGCTGAGTAAATAGATACCAAACACGTCACACTTTATAATTGCACGCACTCGTGGATTGACGACAAAGTACGGTACCTAAAAATCTCAATAGGTGACGCTTTAAAAATTCATGACGTCGCTTCCGTGTTTACTATTAGGATACTGGAATGAAGCCGATTACGGCTTCATTCCAGTTCCTCCCCAGCAGCCGGGTGAATCGGCTGCTCCCGATTGAGCGGGAGCACCGGTAACAGCGGCGGGAGGCGGCGGGAGGGGGGGCGTCCCCTCCCGCTCCTCCGGCATAACAGCCGAGCGGCTTTTAGCCGCTTCGGTTGTTATGGCTGGATAGCCAATCGCCCGCTGGAAAAAACTGTACCGGGATGATGCCTGCAGGTGCGGGCATCATCCCAGTATAACCCCCGGAAGCCGAGTACGCAGATCTGCGTACGCTCAGCGAAAGGGGTTAAATTGGGAAATGTATTATAGCAAAAAGTTAAAAATATTGTGTTTTTTTCAAAATTGTTACTCTTTATTGTTTATAGCGCAAAAAATTAAACCCGCAGAGGTGATCAAATACCACCAAAAGAGAGCTCTATTTGTGGGGGAAAAAATTATAAAAATGTTATATGGGTATAGTGTTTGCGCAATTGTCATTCAAAATGTGACAGCGCTGAAAGCTGAAAATTGGCCTGGGCAGTAAGGGGGTGAAAATGCCATGTATTGAAGTGGTTAAACAACGCAATAGATAACATTTATATTGCCTACATGTATGAACATACAAGTACTGTATATGCATACCCATATACAATACCTTGTCCTGGTAAACATAACAAGAAACTTACTGTTAATTGGAAAACATTTCATTGTAGAATTTATAAAAATTCTAGATTTTAGTAAATATTTTATTATAACTTTTCATGTGACAACACTGAAGAAATGACACTTTGCTACAATGTAAAGTAGTGAGTGTACAGCTTGTATAACAGTGTAAATTTGTTGTCCCCTCAAAATAACGCAACAGACAGCCATTAATGTCTAAACCGCTGGCAGCAAAAGTGAAAATGTCCAAATTGGGCCCAATTAGGCATTTTCCCTCCCCGAAAACATGTTATGACATGATGGCATTCAATAACCGCTGTGTTTTTTTATTGGGTTTTTTTTTTGCGCAATAAATGGAAAAAGACCAAAAATTCTGTAAAAGAAAATATATTTTCTTCATAAATTTGGGCCAAATTTTATACTGCTACATATCTTTGGTAAAAATAATCCAAATCGGTGTATATTATTTGGTCTGTGTGAAAGTTATAGAGTCTACAAGCTATGGTGCCAATCACTGAAAATTGATCACACCTGAAGTACTGATAGCCTATCTCATTTCTTGAGACCCTAACAAGTCAGGACAGTACAAATACCCCCAAAATGACCTTTTTTTGGAAAGTAGACATTCCAAGGTATTTAGAAAGACGCATGGTGAGGTTTTTGAAGTTATTTCTTCCCACAATTCTTTGCAAAATCAAGATTTATATTTTCTTTTCACAAAAGTGTCATATTATCAGATTATTTCTCACACACAGCATATGCATAGCACAAATTACACCCCAAAACACATTCTACTACTCTTCCTGAGTATGGCGATACCACGTGTGAGACTTTTACACAGTGTGTTCACATAGAGAGGCCCAACATGCAGGGAGCGACATCAGGCGTTCTAGGAGCATAAATTACACATCTAATTTCTTGACTACCTCTTACGCTTTTGAAAGTCCTGGAGCACCAGGACAAGGGAAACGCCCAAAGAAATTACCCCATTTTGAAAAGAAAACCTAATGTATAATCTATGAGGCATATTGAGTCTTTTGAACCTTTTTTTCTACAAGTTTTTTGAAAATGTCTAAAGAAAATGAAAACGCTTTTTTTTTTTAACACAAAGTTGTCCATTTATACAATATTTCTAACACATAACATGTGCATACCAAAAAAATAGATTCTCCTACTCCTCCTGAGTATGGCGATACCCCATGTGAGAGACTTTTCCCCAGCGTTGCCACATAGAGAGGCCCAACATGCAGGGAGCACCGTCAGGTGTTCTAGGGGCATAATGTCAAATCTAATTTGACTACCTATTACACTTTGAGGCACTGTAGTGGCATAGATGTGAACAGATGTGGCATGGATAAGCCATGGATGGGGGTGGCTGGGTATGGCTGAGTATGGCTGAGTATATGGGTGGTGTGGCTGGGTATGGCTGAGTATGGCTGAGTTGGGTATGGCTGAGTATGGATGGATGGATGAGTATTGCTGAGTATGACTGAGTATACGTGGCTAAGCATGGATAGATAGATAGATGAGGATTGCTGAGCATGGATGAGTATTGTGGAGTATAGATGGATGCATGGATGGATGAGTATTGCGGAGCATAGATCGATGAGTATTGCGGAGCATGGATGAGTATGGATGGATGGATGAGTATTGCTGAGTATGGATGGCTGAGCATGGATGGATAGATGAGTATTTCTGAGCATGGATGAGTATGGATGGGATGGATGGATGAGTACTTCTGAATATGGATGAGTATGGATGGGATGGATGGATGAGTATTTCTGAAAATTATTGAGTATGGGTGGGATGGATGGATGAGTATGTCTGAGCATGGATGGATGAGTACTTCTGAGTATGCACGGGATGGATGAGTATTTTTGAGCATGGATGAGTATTTCTGAGTATGGATGGATGAATGAGTATCTCTGAGCATGGATGAGTATGGATGGGATGATGGATGAGTACTTCTGAGCATGGATGGGAGGGATGGATGACTGGAATGGGCACAGAGCAGCTGCAGCACTTGATCTCTCCCCTATCCCCTCACACTGTACCAATAGGTATGGGGAGGGGAAGGGGAACAGGACGTGACGCCGGTTTGTTTAGAAGTGATCGGTCCATCATTTGACAGAGCGATCACATGGTAAACAGCCGCTGTCAGTGGCCATTTACCGTGATCCGTGATGTACCGGGTGCTCTGGATCCAGAGGTCACAGATATTCCCTGGTGCGTGCCCCAGGGGGCGAGCGGGAGCAAGATTCTGGGAGGAATTGTCTACACACGATCGGATTTTGTTGACGGAAAATTTTAGATCCAGCCCTCAAACTTTGTGTGTCGGAAATTCCGACTGAAAAAGTCTGATGAAGCCCATACACGATCAGATTTTCCGACAACACGATCTGATTGCACATTTTCCATCGGAAAGTCAGACTGTGTGTACAGGGCATTAGCCCCTCTTCACCACAGGAGGGCTATAAGGCTGATTATACTTCTTAGCCCCTGTACACACGGTCGGAGATTTTCACAACCAAATCCGTCAGATTTTGCCCATCGGATTTTGTCCGTCGGATCTTGTCCGAAACTGTTGCATACACACGGTCAAAGTTGGCGAAAAATCCAATTCAAAATACAGGCTAGTAGCCAATAGCTTTGATGTAGGAATTTGATCTGAGCATGCGTGGCACTTGGTCCGATCAAACTCCTCTACACATGATTGGAATATGTCCGACTGGCCCAGTTGGTCGGGAAATATTTCCAACATGTTGGAAAATTGGGTCCGACGGATATTCCGACGGAATCAGTCCGATGCATACCACACACAGTCGGATTATCCGACGACGCGGTCCGATAGGACACATTCCGACGGATTCTCCGACCGTGTGTACAAGGGCTTACTGAGGTAAGAGCTCTGGGAGCATTAAGCTATTGTGAAGTCATGGAGATTGTGTTCAGAAGAATTTTTAGATATCTCTTAGAAGAATCACCACATTTGTATATTTTGGACTCTGATCACTGATTTCATGGTTATACTTTTTCAGCACATTATTGACTAATTATTAACCTTACTCACGATTTAGAAAGTTGCCCTGATTCTTGTGCATTGTGTACACTTTATGTTCAGCAGAAGTTTGGGACCTTCGCTTGAAGGGGTACACTTTAGGTTCAGCAGAAGTTTGGGACCTTCGCTTGAAGGGGTACACACTTTATTTCCAGGCACAGAAGCCTGACTTTGTAGATTTGAATGTGTCCTTTCAAACCCAGCAAGGGAAACCGCATAGGGTAGAGCTTCAAAAAGTAAAAAAAAAGTGTGAGTCACTCTGCCCCTGAGAGTAGCTGGTAGGGCTAGTGCTGGCTAAGCAGTGCTGTTATCCAACCACCAGGACCCCCACAACAATCTTGCCTGACCACATGGTTATCCCCCTCACCATGCACAATGCATTGGCTTCCTTTCTGTACACATATATGGCTGTCCAGCGTGCATTCCAATATGCGAAAAATAGGATGAGCGTATAGCTCATGCGACCATCCTGGAGGATGACTTGGCCCTTGTACACGCGGTCGGAGAATCTGTCGGAATGAGTCTTATCGGACCGCGTCGTCAGATAATCCGACTGCGTGTTGTATGCATCGGACTGATTCCGTCCGAATCTCCGTTCGATCCAAATTTCCAACACGTTGGAAATATTTCCCGACCAACTGGGCCAGACGGACATATTCCGATCATGTGTAGAGCATTTTGATCGGACCAAGTGCCACGCATGCTCAGATCAAATTCCTACATCAAAGTTATTGGCTACTAGCCTGAATGTAGTCCCATCGTAACGAAATTATGTCATCACGTTCTGAAAGATCGGATTTTTCGCCAACTTGGCCCGACCGTGTGTATGCAACATTTTCGGACACAATCCGTAGGACTAAATCCGACGGGCAAAATCCAACGGATTTGGTTGGCAAAATCTCCGACCGTGTGTACGTGGGCTTGGGAATATGTCCCTGCATCAGTGGTGTCTGCGAAAGGAAACAAATTGTACCCTATGTTGGTGGTGTCATTGGAAGAAACACTACAAAGCTCCTCCCTCACCCACAGTAAAGAGCTCTTCCCTCAATTCCCTCTTTCTCACTACAAAGCTCACCCCTCATCCTTCCTCCAGTACAGAGCTCCCCTCGCTCCCAAAATACAGAGTTCTCTCTACAGAACTCCATATCCAGTCTCCTGGCAGCTGCTGAACTGAGAAGGCACTGTTACTTGAGGTGTGCAGTCATTTGTAAACACAGTTGGCACAGGAACAAGTGCAATAGGTGGCACTGGGCTAGTGCCAGAGGGAAATAAAAGCCCTACTGACATCAATGACAATGCAGTCACTCCTGTAAGCAAAGGGCAGGAAGAAAGAAGCTACTGGGCCTCCTAGCACTCTCCCTTTCCCTGCACATAGAGCCGGCACCCAGGGAACATGCCTCTCCATCTCGGCCCGTCCTGGGTAGCAGACTGGTACTCTCTGCAGTGTTTCAGTGCTTACAATGTAGGGACAGATCAAATGATTACAGCAGACCCTCCCATTCTGCACACATGAAGTAGCAGGTGAGGGGAATCCATGCATCCATATAAAGACTACCTAGGAAAAAAGCAATAATACAGAAGCAATAAAGTGCCATTGTACAATGTGTAGAATGTTTGCAGTTGTATGAGTCTGTTTATGTCATTATTATCCTGTATTGAAAAAATAATTTTTATGTTAAACAAAATTGGACTTATACTTTAAAAACAAACATATTAGTTAATTCCCAATAATTAATTAATTATGTTAAACTCACTGCCATGATGATTGTTATTTGATCAAACTGTTCTGGATTTGGTGAAGCGACAATTTGTTCATAAAGAATCAACAAATGTCTGAAATACAGAAATGATAAAAAGAATTAAGGGTAAGAGATAAAAAAAAAAAAAATACAAAAAAAAACATAATTTGAGTCCAGTGTGCCCAAGAGGTTACCGGTAGTTGGAATAAGTGCATACCTGCAGAGTTTAATCTGTGCATCTCTAATACAAGGATTTAAAGTTCCAGGGTTCAAATAGATCTTTACAGCACAGAGTTCCCTTAGATCCGGCAAATCCATAAAAAACAGTGATTCAGGCGTCTTTATATCCATAGCTCTACATATGAGAAACTGAAAGAAAGTGAGAATCTCTCTTAAAATTGTATTTTTATTGGTAGTTCTATACTTGTTCACAATACAATGCTACAATTATACCTATCAGCCAAACAGCATATCACACCAACAATCTTATCAGTAGTGCCAATTCAACAGTATAGGTACATGTTCTATTGCAGCCCTTGCTTAACCATGGTTCCATTGGAACACTAGGTTCCCCCAGAGGTTGCTAGGGATTCCTTACGCAATTAAAGTGGATGTAAGCTGACCACTCACCCAGTATAAACTAATGGCACAGTATTAATGTATATATACACACATGCAAGCCTCCTGCATGTATCTCTACCATGCAAATGTCACCCCCTTTAGCAGTAGGAGCTCTGCAAAACTCTGGAATCAGTGGGTGGGTCTCTTTGCCAAGCACAGTGGGTGGAGTCATGATGTCACAAGACTCCCCACCCACCTCTACACTCTCCTACTCTTTTTGCTGGCTCTGGGAGCCGACTGCACCATAAATATCCTACTAAAGTCACACTGATCACACCCCATGATGAGTAACATCCAGTCAAAACTCAGGAAAGGCACCACATGACTTCAGCACGCCAAATCATGCTGAGGTGTGGAGCAGCCAAACCTGGGAAAGCTGGAGGAGAAAGGAGGAGGGATCTGAAGCTGAAATCGTAACATAATCTCTGCTCTCATGCATGAGATGAATAAATCAGATGTCAGTTACAGTAGTGGGGGATGTGGCGACACAAACTTATCTGTGTGTCCTTTTTAATCTTACTACAAAAAGACAAGGGGGTTGTTTAGAGCTGGATTAACTCTTAGTGGCAAGGTTGGGCACAGATGACATCCTCTACTGTACCAGGTAGAAGTCTTCATTAAAAAATAAAAAAAATAAAAAAAAGTTTACACAGACTTTAACAATTTCTGATTTAGATAAGAAAAGATAAGTAACCACTGACACCAATGATCTTTTTAGCCATCTGTAAGGAGGCATTCTTGTCACTGACCATCAGTGTAATGGGCCCCTTCTTCCCACTGAGCACCAATGTAAGGAACATTCCACCTACTGACCACCAATGTAAAGAACATGCTGTAAAGGGACCCTTTTCTACTAACTAACATTATTAGGGGGCACAGTTTAAGGGAGGAATTCTTTACTGGCCAACAATGTGAGGGAACTTGGTGTCTTTTCTTACTATAACTATTATAATTCTTTTCATTTGTGTTACTGAAAATAATTGTTGTATTGAACAGCCCTGGGTGTCTAATAAACCAAGTACACCACATTCCTTACTTTCATTTAGTCTTATATATCAACTTATTATTCAGGCAATAGTTTAGTAATTATTAGCAGGGTTTGCTGAAACTTGAAAGTTCATGTTAGAAAGGTTAGGAAAGGCTGATCTATTGTATTGTTTTCCACATGAGTAGTGAATATGAGCAATAATCTTTGGTGCTCAGCAGTTAGTAAAATAAGAAATATTAGATTTCCCATTAAAATCTAAATGAGTTTAGCCAGGTTCTGTCAGATTCAACCAAGAGAATTATAGTAGCCGTATGCATTTATGCATTCGTTCAAAATTATTGAATCTGCAAACAATTGAATAGCTATGACCTCCCTTCTGATCGATTTAGACTCTATTTCAATTGGATTCAAACTGAGTTGATCGATCAGGGCATAATAAGATTGTGGGTTTTGCATCGAACGACAACACAGAGATGCGGTTTATGAATACGATTGTATTTCCAACAATCACATTATGGGTAATCAGATTAAGGGAAAGATGTGATTGATAATCCTATCTTAAAGCTCCACCCAAAAGGGGAAGTTCCCCTTTAACCACTTTCAGACCGGACCATTTTGCTGGTAAATGACCAGAGGTCTTTTTACACTTTGGCACTGCGCTGCTTTAACTGGTAATTGCGCGGTCATGCAATGTTGTACCCAAACAAAATTTGCGTCCTTTTCTTCCCACAAATAGAGCTTTCTTTTGATGGTATTTGATTGCCTCTGCGATTTTTATTTTTTGCGATATAAACGTAAAAAGACCGCAAATTTTGAAAAAAAATGATATTTTCTACTTTTTGTTATTAGAAAAATCCAATAAACTCAATTTTAGTCATACATTTAGGCCAAAATGTATTCAGCCACATGTCTTTGGTAAAAAAAAAGTCAATAATTGTATATTTATTGGTTTGCGCAAAAGTTGTCACATCTACAAACTAAGGTACGTTTTCTGCAATTTACGCAGCTTTTAGTTTACGACTGCCTATCTCATTTCTTGAGGTGCTAAAATGGCAGGGCAGTACAAAACCCCCCCAAATGACCCCATTTTGGAAAGTAGACCCCCTAAGGAAATTGATAAGAGGCATGTTGAGCCCATTGAATATTTAATTTTTTTGCCTCAAGCGATTGAATAATGACAAAAAAAAAATTTTTTTTTTTTTTTACACAAAGTT
This sequence comes from Lithobates pipiens, assembly GCF_037356315.1. Lineage (NCBI taxonomy): Eukaryota > Metazoa > Chordata > Amphibia > Anura > Ranidae > Lithobates > Lithobates pipiens. The sequence goes on from NW_027507764.1 coordinate 386,848,982, forward strand.
GTCACTAAATGATATATTGCTCACACATGCTATGGGCGTATGTGAAATAACACCCCAAAATAAATTCTGCTGCTTCTCCTGAGTACGGGGATACCACATATGTGGGACTTTTTGGGAGCCTAGCCGCGTACGGGGCCCCGAAAACCAAGCACCGCCTTCAGGCTTTCTAAGGGCGTACATTTTTGAGTTCACTTCTCACTACCTATTACAGTTTTGAAGGCCATAAAATGCCAAGATGGCACAAAACCCCCACAAATGACCCCATTTTAGAAAGTAGACACCCCAAGCTATTTGCTGAGAGGCATGTTGAGTTCATGGAATATTTTATATTTTGCCACAAGTTGCGGGAAAATTACAAACTTTTTTTTTTTTTTTTTTTTTTTCACAAAGTTGTCACTAAATGATATATTGCTCACACATGCCATGGGCATATGTGAAATGACACCCCAAAATAAATTCTGCTGCTTCTCCTGAGTACGGGGATACCACATATGTGGGACTTTTTGGGAGCCTAGCCGCGTACGGGGCCCCGAAAACCAAGCACCGCCTTCAGGCTTTCTAAGGGCGTAAATTTTTGAGTTCACTTCTCACTACCTATTACAGTTTTGAAGGCCATAAAATGCCAAGATGGCACAAAACCCCCACAAATGACCCCATTTTAGAAAGTAGACACCCCAAGCTATTTGCTGAGAGGCATGTTGAGTCCATGGAATATTTTATATTTTGCCACAAGTTGCGGGAAAATTACAAACTTTTTTTTTTTTTTTTTTTTTTTCACAAAGTTGTCACTAAATGATATATTGCTCACGCATGCCATGGGCATATGTGAAATGACACCCCAAAATAAATTCTGCTGCTTCTCCTGAGTACGGGGATACCACATATGTGTGACTTTTTGGGAGCCTAGCCGCGTACGGGGCCCCGAAAACCAAGCACCGCCTTCAGGCTTTCTAAGGGCGTTACAGTTTTGAAGGCCATAAAATGCCAAGATGGCACAAACCCCCCCCAAATGACCCCATTTTGGAAAGTAGACACCCCTAAATTTAGGGGTACACTAGTGAGACTAGGTAATAAATGGCGGGTGCCCTGAAACTATAAAAAAATAACTAACCAACCAGCGTCACCTGTAACAGTTATATGGTGATCACTGGTGAAAGGGTTAACTAGGGGGCAATCAGGGGGCTTTATGCGGTAGTATATGGGGGTCCCTGGCGCTATAAAAAGCTGCGGCGAACCTAAATACCTACCTGCCTAACTAGCGTCACCTGTGACACTAATACAGCGATCAGAAAAACGATCGCTTATTAGGCTGGGTTCACACTGGAGCGATGCGGGAACGCCACGAATGCGCGGCGGGTTCCCGCATCGCATGCCTCCCGGCGGCAGTTCACACTGCCCTATGCGAACTGCTGGGAGTGTCAGTGAAATGTTAATGACACCCCCAGATCAGTTCGCATATCGCAGTGCGATCTGCAAACTCGGATCGCATGGTGTGAACACCCATGCGATCCGATTCTGCTGCGGGCCAAAAAAAGGGTCCCGTGCGAATTTGCGGCGGGTGCGGCGGGTGTGGCGGGTGCGGCGGGTGCGGCGAATGGCTGAACTCGAATCGCACAGAGATCGGATGTGATTTGCACTGCAGTGCGGTGCGAATCACATCCGTTCTCATAAACCGCTGCAATGTGAACCCAGCCTTAGTGACACTGGCGACGGGGGGTGATCACGGGGTTAAACCTTTATTGGGGGGGTTAGGGGGGTACCTTAGAACTAAAGGGGGCTAACCCTAACTGCCCTAACAGTTATTAGTCACAAATGACACCCGCCGGGTGATCAGGGGGTTAAACCTTTATTAGGTAATAAATGGCGGGTGCCCTGAAACTATAAAAAATAACTAACCAACCAGCGTCACCTGTAACAGTTATATGGTGATCACTGGTGAAAGGGTTAACTAGGGGGCAATCAGGGGGCTTTATGCGGTAGTATATGGGGGTCCCTGGCGCTATAAAAAGCTGCGGCGAACCTAAATACCTACCTGCCTAACTAGCGTCACCTGTGACACTAATACGGCGATCAGAAAAATGATCGCTTATTAGGCTGGGTTCACACTGGAGCGATGCGGAAACGCCGCAAATCCGCGGCGGGTTCCCGCATCGCATGCCTCCCGGCGGCAGTTCACACTGCCCTATGCGAACTGCTGGGAGTGTCAGTGAAATGTTACTGACACCCCCAGATCAGTTCGCATATCGCAGTGCGATCTGCAAACTCGGATCGCATGGTGTGAACACCCATGCGATCCGATTCTGCTGCGGGCCAAAAAAAGGGTCCCGTGCGAATTTGCGGTGGGTGCGGCGGGTGTGGCGGGTGCAGCGGGTGCGGCGAATGGCTGAACTCGAATCGCACAGAGATCGGATGTGATTTGCACTGCAGTGCGGTGCGAATCACATTCGTTCTCATAAACCGCTGCAATGTGAACCCAGCCTTAGTGACACTGGCGACGGGGGGTGATCACGGGGTTAAACCTTTATTGGGGGGGTTAGGGGGGTACATTAGAACTAAAGGGGGCTAACTCTAACTGCCCTAACAGTTATTACAGTCACAAATGACACCAATGCAAAAAAAAAAAAAAAAAAAAAAAAAAATGACATTGGTGTCACTGTGACTGGGGGGCAGGGGTAATTGGGGGGGTGATCGGGGGGTAAAGGGGGGGTGTGAGTGTGCCTGGCATGTTCTACTGTGTGTGGGATGTGTTGGTGCAACTCACTGATCCGCTCTCCTCCGTGTCGGAACGAAAAATACCGACACGGAGGAGAGAATACATCACTTCCTCTCCTGTGTTTACATTACAGGAGAGGAAGTGATGTCACGGGGGATTCCTATTCGTCGGGAGCGATCGCGAGGGGGTGGCCATGAACGAATGGCCGTCCCCTCGTCCGGGATCGCTCCCGCACGAATACCGACCGCCGCAGGCACCGGGCGGGGGCCCGATCGGGCCCCCGACCCGCGGGAGGCAAGGGACGTACATGTACGCCAATATGCCTGCCCGTGCCATGCTATCGACGTACATCGTCGTGCGGCGGTCGGCAACTGGTTAAGCACCCCCCCCCCCCCCAATATGCCCCATTTGGCATGTAATTTCTTTTGCGTGGGGGAGGTGGAGCAGGTATTTATTTTTGACAGGTACCTGCTCCCACTTGTGCTCAGGCTGCCTAGGCGACTCAAGCAGAAGTTCTTCTCTCATCCTCTCTCAGTGCAATCTTCTTGGACACATCACAGGTCCCAGAAAATTGCTCGACCAATGGGAAGGCGCTGTGCAACTCGCGCATGTGCAACCGGCTGTGAAGCCGCAAGCTGTCACCACCGGTTGCCCACACTTGCAATGCCGACGCTGCGGAGAGGCAAGGGAGAGAAGCGAGGGTTCGGGCGACCGCATCGCTGGATCGTGGGACAGGTGAGCGCGTGTTTATTAAAAGTCAGCAGCTACACTTTTTTGTATCTGCGGGCTTTTAATAAACACAATAATGACTGGAACTCTGCTTTAAAGAGGAACTTTGGGTATCAAAGTAAAAAAAAAAAGTGTCAAACTAAAGAAAGTAAAATGAACAATAAAAATGTTTTTATCTCCCTGTCCCCGTGTGCTCGCATGCAGAAGCGAACGAACACGCAAGTCCAGCCAACAAATGAAAACGGTGTTCAAACCACACCTGTGATCGCTGCGAACATTAGAGCGAGAGCAATAATTTTGGCCCCAGACCTCCTCTGTAACTCAAAACATGTAACCAGTATAAAAATTTAAATCATCACCTATGGGTATTTTTAAGTAGCCAAGTTTGGCGCCATTCCACGAGTGTGCAACTTTGAAGGGTGACATGTTAGGTATTTATTTACTCGGCGTAACTTCATCTTTCACGTTATGCAAAAACGTTGGGCTAACTTTACTGTTTTTTTTTTAAACACAAATAAAAAAAATGCGCACGCTCCGCGAACGCTTCGCCTGCTACACTGATATCCCGTCCGACCGGAAGTGAAGTCATCCATCGGCATCCCATGCGACTTAGGACCAGGAAACACAGGCTTATGCCCCGTACACACGACCAGACTTTTCAACATCAAAAGTCTGACGGAATGATTCTGGCAGACTATTCGATCGTGTGTGGGCTGCAACGGACTTTTGATTCGCAAAAGTCTGACAGACTTTAGAAATGGAACATGCTTCAAATTTTTCCGCCAGAACTCTGCCGGACCCAGAAATCCGCTCGTGTGTGTGCTAGTCTGACGGACTAAAACCGACGCTAGGGCAGCTATTGGCTACTGGCTATGAACTTCCTTATTCTAGTCCAGTCGTACGTCATCATGTTCGAATCCATCTGACTTTGGTGTGATTGTGTGTGGCCAAGTCCGTTCATTCGGAAAGTCCGTCAGAACTCTATCAGAACTCCATCAGAACTCCGTCGAAAGTCTGCCGGACTTAAGTCCTGTTGTGTGTACGTGGCATTACCCATTCATTCTTGACATGCCCTTTTGTGAGTACAATATATATCCTGCGCTTGAATAAATTGTTTACAATACTGCACTTGGCGCTTTTTCTCCCAACTTCCACAGATTTCTGCTTCTAACCTCCACTGAGATGCCTTCAAGTGCTTCATTATAGACTCTATGAACTGTATCTATTCATATCTTACAAAAACATTTTTAACCCTTTTTCTTTTTATATACCAAGGTGTGTAATAGACAGGTGGATCCCCACAAAGGTTGATGTAAAGCGCCAACTTTTCTCCTTACTGTATATACAAAAAGTGCCTGGTCTTCAAGTGGTTAAATTCCACTTTAACCACTTCCCACCCGACCACTGCATATGTAAGGCCGGTGGGCGCTCTCTCCTGAGTGGACATTCAGGAACGACCCTCAGAATGAGCGGGTTCCCACGCAGCGGTGCAATCCCGATGCGCTCGTGTCACCCAGACACAACGCATCTTAGATCAGCAGGAGGGCTCTGCGATTGGCCCTCCTGATCACATGACGGTCATGTCAAATCACGGCTGTCATGTGATGTAAACAAAGAGCCGGTTGCTAGGCGATCGGCTCTCCTCACGCGGAAGCTGTCAGTGAGGAGAGGAGAGCGGATCTCTGCAGCCAGCTGGTGATCAGTGAGTAAGAATGAGCTCAGGCGTGTTCGCATACTCCATGTGCAGAGCCCGCCAGGAAGTTGGCGCAGCTCTGCGCTAACCACAGGCAGCGAGACATTGCCCAATATGTGGCTACAGAGATCGGGCATTGTCTCACTGCCTGTGATTAGCACAGCACTGCGCTGACTTCCTGGCGGTCTCTGCACGTGGAGAGTGCGAACACGCCTGAGCTCATCCCCATCAGTGAGTATGTATATGTATGAATACTTTTTACAGCTTTTTACTCACTGATCACCAGTCTAGTGTCACCGCACATGTAAAACACACAAAGTAAACATACATGTCCGAACATAGTAATGATCCCCAAAACACATGTCCCCCACATATATAACAGTAAAATCACATGTCCCAATGATCATTTGCACACATATGTCCGTGATCACCTGCGCACATCTGTACATGATCATTTGCATACATATGTCCGTGATCACACGAACCAATTATTATACACTTAACAGGATTTTTTTTTACCAAAAACATGTGTAGCGCTGGCTCCTGATGAGCACATGCTATTTGTTTTTGAAAATTAATATTCCTAAAACCACAGTTGGGTTATAGGGCTAATTTTGCTAAATTATGGTCTTAGTGCCAGTCTAGCTGGATTGCACTAAGTTCTCCTTGGCCATAGGTATCACTGTCACCGCCGGCAAGTGCGAGAATGCAGTTTAGCTGGGCATATTGCCATTCTTTCTCTCTGAACCATCCCAGTGGGAGTGTTTTCCTGCTGTGCATTCTGGGAGATGGTATTTAAGGAACTGGGATCACGTTCTTTCGGGGGTTCCGGTCCAGAAGATATTTTCTGTCTGTTTGGTCCTGGTCCTCCTGACCAGCCCTCATGGCCCTCCTGGCCTGGGGTGCGGATCCATGCAATTCCAAGCCTCGGTCCTGGATAGCCTGAGGCGAAGCAACTGCAGGGACAGGCCTGAATGGATATGGGGCCATAATGATTCAAAGGTGGTCCAGTGCAGTCTCATCTAAGGAGAGGCCCAGCAACTGGAGAAGCATCCAGGGGAGGACTCTTCGGGAGAAGGCCATGCGCAAGGCTGGCTTCTCTGAAGGAGCCTGGAGGCTCAGTTGAAGGACACTTTGTGGATCTATATTCATACGGTATCGCCAGACCAGCTGAGAGATACTGGTACCGTATGATAGTTCTCTAAATTTTTCTACGTCCCTCAGTTACATCCAAGTCTGTGGCAGAGACTTTCTTTCTCAAGTGTTCTACATCCAAGCCTGTGGCAGAGACTTTGTTTTACTTAACACCCTACCGACTGCTAGGCCTAGTGAGAGGTCTATCCGGTGGATCTGAGAATCCAGCTGTGAAACGGTAATTCTCTGGATTTCTTCTATAAGAGACTTTCTATTTCTGTAGTCCAAAAGCACCTGAACTTTCTTCCTAACCTTCTACCCTTCATTAACCACTTAAGGACCGCCGTATTGCCATTATACGTCATCACAATGGCACAGGCAGGCACAAGCACGTAGATGTACGTGCCTGCCTTCCAGCGGGTGGGGGGTCCGATCGGACCCCCTCCCGCTGGATACGGCGGTCCGTTTCCCTCCAGCAGCGATCCGTGATGAGGGGATGGCCGTTGGTTTCTGGCCACCCCCTCTGGATCGCTCCTGGCTAATGACGAACTTCCTCCCACTGTGTATTGTTTACACAGGAAGGAGGAAGTGATGTCATTCTCCTCGGGGCGGTCTTTTTCACCGGACTACGAGGAGAAGACTAATAGTAAGTGTGCACCAACACTACACTGACATGTAGGTACACACAGGCACACAACCCCCCCCCCCCGAACCCCCCCCCCGCCCCCCAGTCACAGTGTCACTGATTGCAGTGATCATTTCTTTACTGATCACTGTATTCAGTGTCAGTTGTGACAGTAAAAACTGTCAGGGCAGTTAGTGTTAGGTCCAGGGTAGCCCCCTATCACCCCCCAATAAAGATTTAACCCCCTGATTGCCCCTAGAGTTAACCCTTTCACCCCCTTTTGCCAGTGTCACTAAGCGATCATTTTTCTGATCGCTGCATCAGTGTCGCTAGTGTCGCTAGGTAGCTAGTTATTTTTTTAGGTTCACCGCCAGGTTTTTATAGCGCTAGGTACCCCGATATACTACCCAATAATGGTTTTAACCCCCTGATTGCCGCTAGTTAACCCTTTCACCCCCTTTTGCCAGTGTCACTAAGCGATCATTTTTCTGATCGCTGCATTAGTGTCGCTACAGTCGCTAGGTAGCTAGTTATTTTTTTAGGTTCACCGCCAGGTTTTTTATAGCGCTAGGTACCCCGATATACTACCCAATAATGGTTTTAACCCCCTGATTGCCGCTAGTTAACCCTTTCACCCCCTTTTGCCAGTGTCACTAAGCGATAATTTTTCTGATCACTGCATTAGTGTCGCTAGTGTCGCTAGGTAGCTAGTTATTTTTTTAGGTTCACCGCCAGGTTTTTATAGCGCTAGGTACCCCGATATACTACCCAATAATGGTTTTAACCCCCTGATTGCCGCTAGTTAACCCTTTCACCCCCTTTTGCCAGTGTCACTAAGCGATCATTTTTCTGATCGCTGCATTAGTGTCGCTAGTGTCGTTAGGTAGCTAGTTATTTTTTTAGGTTCACCGCCAGGTTTTTATAGCGTTAGGTACCCCCATATACTACCCGATAATGGTTTTAACCCCCTGATTGCCCCTAGTTAACCCTTTCACCACTGATCACCGTATAAGTGTTACGGGTGACTCTGGTTAGTTTGTTTTTTATAGCATCAGGGCACCCACCATTTATTACCCAATAAAGGTTTAACCCCCTGATCACCCGGCGGGTGATATCAATTAGGTTTTAGGGTCAGGGTCTGCGTCACCCCAGGCAGCGCTAGGTTAGTGCCAGTACCGCTAACACCCACACGCAAAGCATAAACCTCCCGTAGTGGTATAGAATCTGAACAGATCAATATCTGATCTGATCAGATCTATACTAGCGTCCCCAGCAGTTTAGGGTTCCAAAAAAACGCATTGTTAGCGGGATCAGCCCAGATACCTGCTAGCACCTGCGTTTTGCCCCTCCGCCAAGCCCAGACCAGCCCACCCAAGTGCAGAATCGATCGATCACTGTCACTTACAAAACACTAAACACATAACTGCAGCGATCGCAGAGTCAGGCCTGATCCCTGCCATCGCTAACAGTTTTTTTGGTAGCATTTTATATTTAAATCCGGAAGGCAGTGCTTGGATTTCGGGGTCCCGTACGCGGCTAGGCTCCCAAAAAGTCCCCCACATGTGGTATCCCTGTACTCAGGAGAAGCAGCAGAATGTATTTTGGGGTGTCATTTCACATATGCCCATAGCATGTGTGAGCAATATATCATTTAGTGACAACTTTGTGCAAAAAAAAAAAAGTTTGTAATATTCCCGCAACTTGTGGCAAAATATAAAATATTCCATGGACTCAACATGCCTCTCAGTAAATAGCTTGGGGTGTCTACTTTCCAAAATGGGGTCATTTTGGGGGGTTTTGTGCTATTTTGCCATTTTATGGCCTTCGAAACTGTGATAGGTAGTGAGGGGTGAAATCAAAAATTTGCACCCTTAGAAATCCTGAAGGTGGTGATTGGTTTTCGGGGTGCTGTGCGCGACTAGACTCCCAAAAAGTCCCACACATGTGGTATCCCCATACTCGGGAGAAGTAGCGAAATATATTTTGGGGTGCAATTCCACATATAACTATGGCATGTGTGAGCAATATATCATTTAGTGACAACTTTTTGTAAAATATTTTTTTTTTTTTTTGTCATTATTCAATCCCTTAGGACAAAAAAAATAAATTTTCAATGGGCTCAACATACCCATCAGCAATTTCCTTGGGGTGTCTACTTTCCAAAATGGGGTCATTTGGGGGGGGGGGGGGTTTGTACTCCCCTGCCATTTTAGCACCTCAAGAAATGAGATAGGCAGTCATAAATTAAAAGCTGTGTAAATTCCAGAAAATGTACTCTAGTTTGTAGACGCTATAACTTTTGCGCAAACCAAAAAATATACGCTTATTGACATTTTTTTTACTAAAGACATGTGGCTGAATAAATTTTGCCCTCAATGTATGACTAAAATTTGTAACAAAACACTGCGCTATTCTTATCAAAAAGTAAATAAAAACCACAAAGAAGAGCTGCTAACACATCACCGGGGTATCAAGTGTAAAATAAGCAATATTGTAAAAAAGTGTAGCGCTTTTCATAACATCAGCCAATAAATCTCATAGATCTTACATATAAGTGTAAAATTACACTATAAAGTAGTGCTCATGATATATAATCAAAAATAGTCAAAAATTTATATATCATGAGCACTACTTTATAGTGTAATTTTACACTTATATGTAAGATCTATGAGATTTATTGGCTGATGTTATGAAAAGCGCTACACTTTTTTACAATATTGCTCAATGTATGACTAAAATTTAGTTTATTCGATTTTTCTTATAACAAAAAGAAGAAAATATTTTTTTTTTCGAAATTTTCGCTCTTTTTCCATTTATATCGCAAAAAATAAAAATCGCAGAGGCAATCAAATACCATCAAAAGAAAGCTCTGTTTGTGGGAAGAAAAGAACGCAAATTTCGTTTGGGTGCAATATTGCATGACCGCGCAATTACCAGTTAAAGCAGTGCAGTGCGAAATTGGAAAAAGACCTCTGGTCCTTAAAGTGGAGGGCCACCCTGAAAACAAAAAAAATGAAAAAAATTTTTTTTTTACTTACCAGAAATGCCTGTTGCTAGGCACTTTCTCCTAATCTTCCTCTTCCTCCTCCGCGGAGATCTTCTGTCTTCGTCGCTGCGTCTTCTGGGTAATGGGTCGCGCTGTGTTCTGGGAACTGTGTGTTCCAGAACACAGCGCGTCCCATTCAGAAAGCGCTGCGGGACTCGCGCATGCGCAGTAGCTGCGGGACTCGCGCATGCGCAGTAGGAAACGGGCAGTGAAGCCGTAAGACTCCACTGCCTGTTTCCCTTACAAGGAATGGCGGCGCCGGGACCCGAGAGCCGAGGGACGGGTCGGCCTCGGGCGGCCGTCATCGCGGGCGCCCTGGACAGGTGAGTGTGTTGATTAAGTCAGCAGCTGCAGTGTTTGCAGCTGCTGACTTTTTTTTTTTTTTTTTTTGTATAACCGGCCCTCCTCTTTAAGGTGTTTATTGGTCCGGGGCTGAAGTGGTTAAGAGACTGTTATCTTCTAAATAAATAACCCAAAAGAATATACAGTGTCAGTTTCTGCATTTCTTTGGCCCATCTACCACAGGAACCCCTAGACGGAGGTGAGGTCAAGAAGGTAAGGCCGCGTACACACGCGCGGACTGTTCGCCCAACCTTGTTCGTCAAACAGTTTCGGCAAACAGTCCGCTCAAAATTAGCATGGATGGACATGGCCACACACGACGAACGAACAGTTTGCTGAAACCGTGCGCGATGACGTGAACGGCACGTACGAGGGGACGAAAAATACGACGTCCTATACACTGCATTATAACTTTCGGCGTGAAAATCCTTTCTGAGCATGCGCGGAACTTTGTTTGACGAACAAGCCTACACACGAGCGGACTGTTCGCTGAAACAAGGTTTCAGCGGACAGTTTTTCGGAAATTCCGAAAAACCTTGTCCGTCAAACTGTCCGCTGAAACTGTCCGCTGAAAGCCCACACACGAGCGGACTGTCCGCCCAAACACTGTTCAGCGGACAAAGTTGGGCGAACAGTCCGCCCGTGTGTACGCGGCCTAACAGTAAGGCCAATAAAACCAGCAGCTCCTTCGGGGGTCAGCGCTACACATGTAGCAGAATATATTTTAGCATAAATTTATGACAAAATTCGATTTTATTGGATTTCTTTTAAAATAAAATAAAGAAAATAAATTTTTTTCCAAATTTCCGCTATTTTTTTGCTTATATCACAAAAAATAAACAACGGAGTCGTGAATAAATACCACCAAAAGAAAGCTCTATTTGTGCGAAGAAAATGATAAAAATTTCATTTGGGTACAGCATAGCATGACCACGCAATTGTTATTGAAATTGTGAGAGCGCTGAAAATTGGTCTGGGAAGGAAGGGGGCGAAAGTGCCTAGTATTGATGTGGTTAAGTATATCTACTAGTATTGCCTCCATTGTATGTAGTTTGTAGGGACAATGTGGTGTCAGTCTATGACAGACATACAAACACATGAGTGACTCCATCAGGGAGACATCTCCTCAGACATGGCACTTCTACATTATTCTGACAGGAAAGTTACCGTCTAGGAGTTTGACACCCTACAGAAGAAGAACGTTTACTGTAAGTAGTCTAAAGGCAGCTGTATGGCGTGCCACCTCGGTGAGTGACCCTTGGCCCTGAGCTCAGAACACGAACAAGTCAGCGTGAACTCACACGGCTCCCTCAGCCTGTCACTCGCCTCTCCCTCCTTTCCTCCCTCACACTGCCTTCACACGCACTCACTTTCCCGCCCCTACCATCAGGGACGGAGCTCCTCCCGCTCCCATTGGACTGAAAGGAAGTCTGAGGGGCCAATGGGAAGGGGGCCCGGAGAGAGTGAAGCAAAGTTCACGAGGATATATGCCATAAGGCATCCTCAGCATCCCTATAGACGTGCATGTCCCTTATCAGGGTGACTCCCGTTCAACCACAATGAGCCGCAGAACAGTTCATGACTAGAGAAACACCATAAGTGTCCCCATGCTGTTCAAACACACTATCCATATTTCATTAAAGTATAACTATAGGCAAACCTTTTTCCTAGCTTTAGATAAAGTAGATTAGAACCCCTGTCGGGTTTTTTTTATTGCTGTCTGTGCTCCCCGTGATTTTGTATTGCTGTCTGTGCTCCCCGTGAGGAGAATTCGCCTTCTCTATTTGTCCTGATTCTGATATCACTAAAAGTAAAAGAAAATCCCAAATGCTGGGCTGTCCGCAGAGCAGCAATAGAGGGGAACCTTCCAATGGAGACACCAGTACTAGTGACCACAGAAACCTCACTTTCCTCTCACTTCCTGTTTTTATGTGACAGGAAGTGACGGGGAAATCTCCACTGATACAGGTGGCAAAAAAGCGGCAAAGATCACTATACTAATGCCATATCATTAGTGTGTACCAGGCTTAAAGTGACGTTCCACCCAGAAATGGAATTAGATTCTTCCCCCCTCTCTCCGGTACCACATTTGGCACCTTTCAGGGGGGAGCAGATACCTGCCAAATCCAGGTATCTGTTCCCACTAACAGGGAAAGATCGCCGCAAACTTGTGCGGCGAATTACTCAATGTCCGGCCCTCCCCCTCAGCTTCCTCGGAACCATCAGTGGGTGCGCCGGGCCCCGCTGAGGAGTCTGGGGTGGGGTACTTAAGATGTTGAGGTTACGTGTTCAGCAGGAGTTTGTGAGGCCCTAGCAGTCTGTTCTTGTTTCCTGGACCGGGGTAGCCCCACGAGGGGTCCCGGTCACGGGATGTTCAACATCACACCACATGCTTCTGTTGGTTATTCCCAGTATACCCGCCTGGTCTGGGGTAAGGATCTGTCTGTTCCCGAGTCTCTGGTCCGAGGCGCAGTAACTGAGGGAGGATTCAAGGTGTCTGGGTGTGCTCTCGGCTTGGAGGGGCACCACAGCTCGTGAAAGAGAGGACTCTTCAGAGGAGGGCCAACAAACTGGCATCCTGAGAAGTGCCTGGTTACTGAGTTGGGAAGGACGTTGACGAAGCCACGCTTTTTCCAGTACTATCAAGGAGACAGAGAACGTTCCAGGTACTGAGGAAAAAGGTTACTGTTCACTTTCAGTTACAACTTGTTCAAGGTCAGAGATTTTACAAGTTCTGAATCAAAGTGCTGACTGCCATAATATCTGGCTAGAGATTTGTCCAGCCTTGAAGCGCCCAGCTGCGAGTGGCTACTCTCTGGGTGGTACTAGAGACTTTGTTGTGTCTGCAGTTCAAGGTGCCTGAGTTCTTCACACTTGCCCTCTGTTTCAATACGAGACTGTGTTGTTGGATGTTACCCCTGCAAAATAAAACCTTTCAAAGGGACTTTATTGGTGTCAGCGTCCAAGTTGTTGGGTATCAACCCTGGGAACCCCTAGATGTGGAAGAACAAGCCAAGCGGAGGTAACCGGTAAGCCCATAAAGTTAAGGCCACCCTACAAAGGGTTATGGCCGCTACATACACTATAATATTTTCAAAAGTATTGGGACACCTGCCTTTACACACACATGAACTTTAATGGCATCCCAGTCTTAGTCTGTAGGGTTCAATATTTAGTTGGCCCACCCTTTGCAGCTATAACAGCTTCAAAGGTTTAGGAGTTTGTCTATGGGAATGTTTGACCATTCTTTCAGAAGCGCATTTGTGAGGTCAAACACTTGTGTTGGATGAGAAGGCCTGGCTCACAGTATCCGCTCATCCCAAAGGTGTTCTATCAGGTTGAGGTGCAGGCCAATCAAGTTTCTCCACCCCAAACTCACTCAGAATTACGTGATTTCCTCTTCTGCGGCGAGCCCTCCTCCTTCTCCCCCTCTGCCTTCTGGGACCTGTGTGTCCCCCAGAAAATGAGGTGGCTAATCAGAAAGCGCTGCACGACTCACGCATACGCAGTAGGAAACCGGCTGTGAAGTCTGAAGGCTCCACTGCCGGTATCCCTTAGTTGTAATGGCCGTGCCTGCAGGCTCCTTGGACAGGTAAGTTTCCTTATTAAAAGTCAGCAGCTACAGTACTTGTAGCTGCTGACTTTTGCAAAAAAAAACTCGAGGCTGGAACTCCAATTTAAATGTCATTTTTTTTCTTTAAAAATTTCAGTTTTGCTGCAGCAGGTTCTATACATCATAAAGATGCACCACTTTACAGGCAGACTAAGGGGACCCTCCCCCCAGGCACTATATTTAAATAAATTTTTAATTTTAATTGTTCCATTTTAAGCATCATTAAAATCACTGGTCCTTTAAAAAAAAAAATTGAACCACTTCCCACTGGCCTATAGCAAAATGTCAGCCGGGCGGTGGTTCAGTTATCCTGACTGGGTGTCATATGACGTCTAGCAGGATAACAGCCGCTGCTCGCCCGTGGGGGCGTGCATTGCGGCAATGCGTTGTGTCAGTCTGACACACCGCTACACCGATCTCGGTAAAGAGCCTCCGGCGGAGGCTCTTTACCACGTGACCAGCCGCGTCCAATCACGGCTGATCGCGATATAAACAGGAAGAGCCGTTGATCGTTTTTTCCTTACTCGTGTCTGACAGACGTGAGTAGACTGACAGCCCCCCCCACTCACATCTGACAGCCTCCCCTCAGACAACCAGGAACACCAGGGAAGCCCCCAACATGTGGATGGCCAGGTATGTACCCAATGGCCATCCACATATACAAAAATATGCCAAATATATGGCAATTAGTGCCCACAAATGGGCACTGACTGGCAACATTATGCAGCAGATCAGACAAGTGATGTCCAGCAATGCCACCCATCAGTGTCATCAGTGCCACCCATCGGTATCCATCATTGCCACCTCTCAGTGCCCATCCATGCCAATCAGTGCCCACTGATGGGCATTAAAAAATGTGTTTGGGTACAATGTAGCATGACTACGCAATTGTCATTCAAATTGCAACTACGCTGAAAGCTGAAAAATTGGATTGGGCAGGAAGGTGTATAAGTACCTGGTATGGAAGTGATTAAAGTTTGTTTTGCATAGATGCCTGTCCCCCAGGGCAGTACCCCTTGTTTGTCCAATAACTTTTGATTTTTCATGTTTGGGTCCCATAGACTTGAATGGAGTTCGTGGGTCAGGTCTGAACTCTCTCCCAGTTCAGGAGTTCTGCTGCAAACCCAACCGGGGGGGGGGGGGGGGGAGGATGTTTCGATCCATCACTATATTCTAGGCACCTATAACAGGATCACTTTACTACACATGGGGTTCCTTTATTTTTGTGCCGGTTTCATCAATGCTCTGGGACAAGGCTGAGGCTGCTGTGGGGGGGGGGGGGGATACTCAACCTTAAGGTAAGCCTCTGCTTTTAGAGATGATGTACTCTATGTACACTTACCGTAATTGTTCTCCAGTTAACTATGGGGTTCCTGTGCACCTGAGTGGGCTCCACATGGGCACTTAACTCTTGAACTTCTGTATCTCTGCACAGGATGGGAACCTCTACAGCGCAAATTCTTTTCATTGCTCTGGGAGACAGACAGCTGGCAGAAGGAGTGGCGACAATATCTCCCTCAATGTTAAGGGCCATTCCACCTGCAGCAGGTACACGCTATAGACAGGCTGCCTGTTAGTCTTCCATCACCCTAGGTAACCACTTGTGTCTTCACACTAGGGTTGCCACCTGTCCGGCATTCACCCGGACAGTACGGGTTTTGAATAATTTTGAACCATGTGTCTGGTTTTCAGTTTGCCTCAAACCTGGACAGATGATTCATTCAGATCGGACTGTGGCAGCTGGGGAATCGGGGGAAGGAACAGCAGAACGAGTGCTTATCAGGCAGCAGCTGGGGGCCGAGGAAGGAGCAGAACTAGTTATTCCTTAACAGGCAGCAGTGCAGTAAAACTTGTGCAGTGGCTTCCGACAATTAATGTAAAGTCCTGGTCCCCTTTTCTATATCAATCCGCCGGGGCATGGAATTGCCGGGAACAGCAGCACAATGATTACTCTGCCGACTATTTGAAGATTTTTGGGCACAGGTGAAGTCATTTGTGTGCTGCGGTTCCCGTCAATTCCGTGCCCCGGCGGATTGATAGAGAAGTGGAGGTCTGGAGCGCGGCATAAGGATTATTGCTGTCAGATAAGCATTAACTAATTCTGTTCCTTCCCCTGACCCCCTAGCTTCCACAGTCCGGTCTGATTTTGCGGTGCTCTATATGGCGTGTCTTGGGTCTTGTATGGTGGGTCTCGAGTCCTCAGAATTGAGTGTTTGGTCCTCTATATGGTACATCTTGGGTCCATATGGTGGGTATCAGATGCTGTATATGGTGAGCCCAGGGTGTTCTAGATGGTGGGTTTAGTTAATACTGTAGGTCTATATATTATGCTGAGTAAGAGAAGATAATGTGTGAGTACTGAATGACCCTACAGGTACCCATCCCCTCCTCCCCCATCCTGAATTTGAAGTGTATGATTTCATGGCTGTGTTCTGAACCTCCTACCTCTGATTCTTCATTAGCTCACCACTGGCTGCAGCAAGAATTGGGGGTGGGGGGCACACGCTGCTCCGCTACATCTCCAGGGTTGTCTACCTCATTGCCTTGGTGTCTTTCTCCACTGAATTTGCTCAGAGCATAAGACCTCACTCGGGGGGTAAGATGTACATTTTGGGGTGTAAGTGGGTCACTTTAGGGGGAAGATGCTCTCTCTGGGGTAAATAGGGGTCATTTCAGGGATAATATTTATTTTCTAAGGGTATAAGGGGGTTACTCAAGTGGTAAGATGGTCTGTCTGGGGTATAAGGACTCTGGGAGTAAGATTCTCTTTTGTATAAAGAAGTCACCTTGGGAGTGAGATATTCTATCTGGGGTATTAAGAGGTCATTCAGAGGTAAGATGTCTTATCTGGGGTATGAGGAGGTTACTCTGGGAGTAAGATGTTCTTTCTTGGATATATTGGGGTCACTCTGGCAGTGAGATCTTCTCTTTGGTGTATTAAGGGGTCACTCAGAGGGATGAGATGCCCTCTCTGGGGTAGAAAGAGGTCATATCAGGGGCAAAATCTTCTCTGTGTGTACAAGAGAGTCACCATGGGGGTGAGATGTTCCCTCTGGGGTATAATGGGGTCTGTCAGGGGGTAAACAGCTGATACAGGAGGAAATCATTGCATGGAGGATGTGCTGGTAGGTGGGAATGATAGGGTCACAGATCTCCAGGTCTAATGTCAGAGGAGGTTTATGAACTCGGGATATAATAGGCCAGGTGCCGCTTCCACATATATCAGAGAGATCAACACACTCAACACCTTTCTGTATGCGAAGGCTCTGGAATTATGGTTCTCTTTCCTGAACCATATACCCTCTGTAGTGGCGGCTCTTGAAGAGCACGCGCTATGCGATTTTTCATAGTAAAATTTATGCCTAAACTTCAGTTTGGTTTGGGTACAATTATCTAAATTAGACTACAGCATCAGTCTGACTGGACTGAGATGTTCAGCCTGGCCACAGGAGGCACTGTCTCTTCTGGCAGGCATGGAACTATGGTCTGGTTAGGTGCTTAAAGTGGGGTACCCCTTAAAAAAAAAAATTAAAAGTCAGCAGCTACAAATACTGCAGCTGCTGGCTTTTAATAATCTGACACTTGCCTGCCCCAGGGTCCAGCGATGCGGGGGAACGAAGCCCCCCCTCATTCCCCGCTCTGCTCGCGGCGCCGTCATGCATACTGTGGGCACCCGGCTGTGGCTTCACAGCCGGGCACCCACTGCGCATGCGCGAGCGGCGCAGGGCGCCGTGATACGCCGTACAGTCACCTGGGACACGTGACAGGTCTCAGGTGAATGTGCGGCGCAAGGGGAAGTGATGTCACCAGCCCGGGCAATGAAGAAGGCAGACTACGAGGGACCCCCTAGCAACCGGTATTTAGAGGTGAGTAAAACATTTTTTTTTGCCAATTATTTTTTTTTTTATTTTTTTTATGAATTTTAAGCAGCTTTTCATTTTTTGGTGGCAACACCACTTTAAGTTACTTTCTCTTGGAGCCCGCCCAGTGGGAGTGGCGCTCTCGCTGTGCTTTCTGGGAAGGGGTATTTAAGATGGGGACGTCATGTGGTTCGGGGTTCTGGTCCGGAATGATGTACTGACTTCATGGTCCTGTTCCTCCTTACCAGCCCCCAGGAAGACTATGGCCTGGGGTGCGGATCCACCCGATTTTGATGTCTCGGGGCTGGCTAGTCCGAGGCAAGGAATCTAAAGAAGAATTCTGAGGTGGTTGGGTGCCGTCTCCGGTTTGGGAGAGACCCAGTTACTTCAAGCATTCCAGGGGAGGACTCTTCAGAAGAAAATCACTTACGGGTTGGTTTCTTAGTAAGACCCTGGAAGGGCTGAGGTACCCGAGAAAATCCGGTCTTGTGTATATCGCCAAGCTGGCTGAAAGATCCAGGTATCCTGCAAGTGTTTTAAGGCTTAAGTTTTCCTATGTGTTCTACAACAACGTCTGTGGCAGAGACATTATCTTGTACATTCTACAACAACGTCTGTGGCAGAGACTTGTTCCTGAGTAAACACCTTGTTGGCTACTAGGCCTTGTGAGAGAGGGACTGTCCAACTTGAGTGATCATCCAGTTGCGAATGGCTATTCTCTGGATGCAGTCAAAGTAAGCACGTTCTTCAACATTTTGACTTTGATCCCAATTTAAGAGACTGTTCATTGTCCACGTTTTGCAAATAAATTCCATTCAAGTGGATATGTTGTCGGTCTCTCAAGTTACTTGGCCATTTACCACGGGACATCCCTAGATGTGCAACGAGGAAAACAGAAGGTAACGGTAAGCCCAAATCTAACCAGCAGCTCCTTCCGAGTTAGTGCTACACCACAATATGGGGGGGGTGCTTCAGGGCAGGGCCCCTCTGCCCCCCCCCCATCCCAAAGCACCTTTTCCCCATGTTGATGAGGGTCTGTGGGCAGGGGGCTTATCAGAATCTGGAAGTCCCCTTTAACAAGGGAGCCCCCAGTTCCCGCCCCCTCAATGTGAATGAGTATAGGATACACTGTACCCCTACTTATTCACCAAAAGAAAAAAGGTGTAGTGTAAAAAATGACAGTATGCAGTTTTTGACAATTCCTTTATTTAAAAAAATAAAAACAATGTCCCCCGATGTAAAGCCAACATCAATCACGATGAACTCCGCTGCCCCACAAATAAAAGCCTCCTGCCCGCAGACCCCCGCAACCACTAGCCAGGGTTGTGGGGAAGAGGCCCTTGTCCCCCATCAACAGAGCCCCCTCTGCCCCAAAGTACCCCCCTTAAGTTGAGGGCATGTTGCCTGGTATGGTTCAGGTATGGAGCAGTAAAACCCTGTGGTTGAGACACACTTTTACCCTCTTCAGCTGAAGAGGCAGCGGTCAGGGGTGTGCACATGCCATGATGCTTTGTGGCTATGGTAGAAAGTTCACTCAGTACAGCATTCAGACCCATCCAGCCACAACCTACAATAAACTTTGACAGGCCACAGGCATTGGGCTGGATGCCGCACCTAGCCCTCCTTGGCGCACTAAACGGCCGGGAGGGACGCACTGCAGCTGAACAACTCATGTGCAAGGGGCCTACCCAGTGTTGCCAACATGGAAAATTTACTGACAGAGCACATTTTTTACTGTGACAACCTGAAAAATGGCAGAACTCATATTAAACAATCAATATTTAACCACTTCCCTTCCGGGCTATAGCACAATGAAGGCCAGGCCTTGGTTCAGTTATGTTGACTGGGTGTCATATGACGTCCAGCAGGATAACCGCTGCCGTGCGCCCGTGGGGGCACACATTGCGGCACTGCTACACTGATCTCGATAAAGAGCCTCCGACGGAGGCTCTTTACCACATGATCAGCTGTGATCACAGTGTAAACAGGAAGATCCGTTGATCAGCTTTTCCTCACTCGAGTCTGACAGACATGAGTAGAGGAGAGCCGATCTGTGGCTCTCCTGACAGGGGGGGGCAGTGCTGATTGTTTATCAGTGCAGCGCCCCCTCAGATCCTACCCAGGACCACCAGTATACCGCCCAGGACCACCAGGGTGGCCATCCACACTGGACCACCAGGTTTGCTCCCCTACACCACCAGGGAAATGCAGATCTGTGCCCAGGCAGCTGCTTATCATTGCCCACTCACAATGTCTACCACTGCCAGTGCCACCAGGGATGCCTATCAGTGCCGCATATCAGTGCCCATTAGTGCCACATATCAATGCCCATCAGTACCCAGCAATGCCGCCTATCAGTGCCCAACAAAGCCACCTATCAGTGCCACCCATAAGTACCCCCCATCTTTGTAGCCTTTCAGTGCCCATCAGTGTCACGTATCAGTGCCCACCAGTGCCACCCGTCCATTGCAGCATTCATACAGTATGTATATCATGCTCCCCTGCAATGAGGAGATGATGTGCTACAATCTCTAGCAACTAATCAGTGAGCCGTAATCTGGTCTGTAACCTTTAGCAACCAGTCAGTAAGCAGTAATGATATGCTGTAACTGCTGGCAACCAATCATAATTTCTGCCTGATCTGATACAGTAAACTGATTTTAAGTCTAGCTGCTAGTTATTGTATGTCTCAGAGCAGGTGGAGAGTGAAATTGCATGGGGGGCCCAAGAAACTGTTTGCCCAGGGTATAATCAATATTAAAGATGGCCCTGCCCATCAGTGCTGCATATCAGTGCCGCCCATCAGTGCCACCCATCAGTGCCGTATATCAGTGCCCATCGTTGGTGCCTGTCAGTGCCCGCTCATTGGGGCCACCTCATCGGTGCCGCCTTATCAGTGCCCGTCAGTACCGCCTTATCAGTGCCCATCAGTGAAGGAGAAAACTTACTTATTTACAAAATTTTATAACAGAAACAAAAGCAAGACTTTTTTTTTTTCAAAATTTTTGGTCTTTTTTTATTTGTTTGGCAAAAAATAAACCGCAGAGGTGATAAAATACCACCAAAAGAAAGCTGTATTTGTGGGAACAAAATGATAATAATTCTGTTTGGGTACAGTGTAGCATGACCGAGCAATTGTCATTGAAATAAAGCTGAAAATTGGCTTGGGCAGGAAGGGGGGGGGGAGTGCCTGGTTTTGAATTGGCTAAACAGTATAACCACAATATGGAAACACTGAAAATACCCATAACAAGTAATTTGCCTGTTTTACACCTAAAAAGTCAACACAGCACGACAAATTATCAGCCCCTGATCTTTACAGCGAATTTCTAAAAATCATTGATGAAATGTGTCACAGTGACGTCCCTTCCCTTTGTTTATTGTCAGAGGGACAGGAATTGAGGTGACATTTCCCATGTGAATGTACAATGTACATTCAGTGGCCATTTTATTGCTTGGTAATGTCCAAATTTCCAATCAGGCAATCACATGGCATTAACTCAATTTAGGCATCTAGAAGTGGTGAAGACAAATTGCTAAAGTGCAAATTCAGCATCAGAATGGGGAAGAAAGGAGTTTTAAGTGACTTTGAACGTGGCATGTTTGTTGGTGCCAGACAAGCTGCTCTGAGTATTATAAAAACTGCTGATCTACTAGGATTTTCACACACAGCCACCTCTAGGGTTTACAGAGAAAGGTCTGAAAAAGAGAAAATCCAGTTGTGTGGACAAAAATGCCTTGTTGATGTCAGAAGTCAGAGCAGAATGGGCAGACTGATTCCAGATGATAGAAAGGTAACAGTAACTGAAATAGCCACTCATTACAACCAAGGTATGCAGAATACCATCTCTGAATGCACAACACATCGAACCTTGAAGCAGATGGGCTACAGCAGCAATAGACTACACCAGGTGCCACTCTTGTCCGCTAAGAACAGGAAACTGAGGCTACAATTTGCACAGACTCAACAAAATTGCACAATAGAAGATTGGAAAAAACATTGCCTGGTCTGATGAGTCCCGATTTCAACTGCAACATTCAGTGGGTAGGGTCAGAATTTGGTGTAAACAACATGAAAGCATGGATTCATCCTGCCTTGTATCAATGGTTCAGGCTGGTGGTGGTGTAATGGCGGAGGATATTTTCTTTGGGCTTCTTAGTACCAATTGAGCATCATTTAAACACCACGGCCTACATGAGTATTGTTGCTGACCATGTCCTTCCCTTTTTGACTACAATGCACCCATCTTCCGATGGCTACACCGTGGAAGAAAACATGTCTTTGCAGAGCACACAGCCATATCTCTTGTGCTAATAAGCACCCATTTCAGTCTTAATGATATAATGCTTCTTACCTAAAAACCCACTGATCCAAGTAATCAGACATGACCATCCTTCGTACGACCTCATCTCAGCATGGCTGCCCTTTTTGAGCCGTGCGTCTGCTGTTATTTACACATAAACAGGAAGCCACGCCCTTGAGGGTTTGCCTCCAACAGCTAACCCCCTCCTACACAGTTTGTGACCTCACAGGAAATGAACAACACAGGATGTGAATGACCATATAAGGACATGACCAAATAAAGACATGACACAGAGTAAATTAACTTATACAATAACCAATGAACGATGACTGCAATTCCACTGATAGCAATCCTTATTATGCATTGTTCCAGAGAACAATGCATACCTGGATTATGCTATCCTTCCTTGTAGATGGAAGGCTATTAGCAGGTGCACACTGCGAATCTTGACATGTGCTGATCAGACACAGCAGAGACAATGAGCGTACATCCGCCCATAACCGATCCTTGCAGAGCAAACATTTTCCCCTCAGATGATCGTCTGTGCAATGCACAGGGGCCCTTTCTCTGGCGGACATACCCCCACTCTGCAAACACCTCTCTGCAATCTCAGGAAGTTTTCCACTATCTAACGGATCTCAACCAGCGTCAGTCTGCCCCACGTGCTAACCCTGAGAGACTCTTATGACAATACATTAAAATACATCTTATGAAATTTCCACAACAACTTTCAGCAGGATAATGCACAATGTCACAAAGCTCAAATCATCTTACCACTGCTTTCTTGAACATGACAATGAGGTCACTGTGCTCCAATGGCCTCCACAGTCACCATATGTCAATCCAATAGAGCACCTTTGGGATGTGGTGGAACGGTGAAGTCAGGGATCCAAGTAGAGCAACAGCAAGCAGGATAAGGAGCCTGAAGGGATGTCAGCAATCCAGTCTTTAAACAGAACCGCAGGAGATGGTTTCTTGTGATGTGACCAAGGCGAAGGTAGAGGTGAAGTGAGCTGGACAGCTTTAAGTAGGCAGGTCAGATGAACATGATCAGGAACAGCTGGGTAACTGTGGAGAGAGATGAGAGCTGGCAATACGTCGACAGCTGAGCAGCCAGCCCAGAGAAGGAAGGGCTAAGCCAGCCCTGACAGCTGCGACCCGCCAATCATTCGAGAGATCAGCAGAACTGTGGTCTGCCTGTGTAAACAAGGCCGATTGCCGTTCTTTGAGAAGGGAAGACAGAGATCTTGTATTTCTGCTAAGCAGGAACACGGATCTCTTTTTTCACCCCCCCCGCACACAGAACACACTCCCAGGGAACACAGTTAAACGTTTGATCGCCCCTGATGTTAACCCCTTCCCTTGTCACTGGTCCCTGAAAAGTGTCACTTAGTGTCAGGTTTGTCCGCCGCAATGTCACAGACCCGCTAAAAATTGCTGATCGCCGCAAACCAATCAATATACGCTTATTGGAATTTTTTTTTAACAAAAAAATTTCGCAGATAAGATATTGGCCTAAACTGATAAAAAGATTCGATTTTTTTTTATTTCATTGGATGTGTTTTATAGAAGAAAGTAGAAAGTATTGTTTTTTGTTTGTTTTTTTTCTAAATTGTTTTTTTTATTTTATTTAAAATAAAATACCACCAAAAGAAAGCTCTATTTGTGGGGGAAAAAGGGACATCAATTTTGTTTGGGTACAGCATCGCACGACTGTGCAATTGTTAGTTAAAGCGATACAGAAATGGCTCATTAAGGGGCTGAAGTGGCTAAATACATTTTGGTTGTATTGGGGCTTTACATATAAGAAAGCCTTGCTCTCCATCCAGCACTATGATAGAGGTTTACCTCCTCAACACTGACAACAGCTCAGCATAGCAGCCTGCAATGAGCAGGGGGCGGGGCGAGCAGTCTCTAATGACAAGAGGGCGGACGAGCAGCCTGTACGTCTATAGGGCGGGGCGAGCACCCTGCACGTCTATAGGGATGCGGGGATGCTGCTGTCATATACCTCCAGTGCTGGCAGACAGAAGAGTACAGAGCAGAGCGCTGGAGGAATCGGTAGCAGTGTCTCAGATACATCATGGCTGACAAGGAGCAGAAAGTCCAGTACTACACCCTAGAAGAGATCCAGAAACACAATCATAGTAAGAGCACCTGGATCATCATCCACCACAAAGTGTACGATGTCACCAAGTTCCTGGAGGAGGTGAGCGGCCCTGCCTGGGCTCTGATTGTTCCTAGGGTGGAGGTATCCCTTTAGATCCAGTGACAGGTCACCCAGGTGTCCCCCTGCACTATGTATGTGGGGGGGATCTTGTCTGGATGACCCTGGAGAGAGCTGTGATCACACATGACAGCATGCCTGTGTATTGTTTACACCTGTCATCTCTATGTTTACTGTCTGCCAGGATCTGACAACAATGTCACTGTGCCTGCAGATCTTTTAACAATAACACACAGCTCACAATCTATGCTGCATCGTATCTTTTTTTGTATTTTTTTTTTTTTCTGTAGTAGAGCAGTACAAAGAGCGGTGATTAAAGCCACACACTAATCCGCTGTTACCTGGCTTGGCTTCATCCTAATGACCCAACCACCTTTAGAAACTTGTTTGACAAGTGAGTATTGTAGAAGTAAAATGAGGTGTGTTGCAGAATCAGCTTAGAATTTGTACAGCCCGTCACCGCTTGTAGGCTTCCTAAAGCAACCCCCCCCCCCCCCCCCTTAAAAAACCTGACTAAATGAATGCCATCTCTTTAACCACTTCAGATTTGGCTGCTCAATGACCAGGCCGTTTTTTGCGATTAGGCACTGCATCGCTTTAAATGACAGTTGTGCAGTCATGCGACATTGTACCCAAACAAAATTGACGTGTTCTTTTTTTTTTCCCCCACAGATAGAGCTTTCTATTGGTGGTATTTGATCGCCTCTGCGGATTTTATTTTTTGCGCTATCAACAAAAGAAGAGTGACAATTTTGAAAATAAAACACAATGGGGGTTATTTACGAAAAAGGCAAATCCGCTGTGCACTTGGAAGTAAAGTCACTGTAGATTCGAGGGGGATATGCAAGGAAAATAAAAAAACAGCATTTTAGCTTTCACATGATTGGATGATAAAATCAGCAGAGCTTCCCCTCATTTCAGATCTACCCCTCAGATCTACAGCGACTGCACTTCCAAGTGAACTTGCAGTGCAAAGTGGATTTGCCTTTCGTAAATAACCCCCATATTCTTTTACTTTTAGCTATAATAAATACAGTATAACCTTCTTCTTCTTTTTTTTTTTTTTTTTTTTTTTTAGGCTGAAACCCCCCTGGCTTATACTAAAGTGAGGGTGCCATCTACAGCCGAACCTTTTGATTACTAAAACAGCGGGTGTCAGGAACACTGATACAATGCTGGGAAACTGTATCTGTCTATCACGGACGAGGAGGAGGCGGGGCTTTGTTACAATGGACGGCCCTCGAACAGACTGCATGACACAGCGGGAGACACCCACTGTTTTAGTAATCAGAGGTATGGCTGCAGATGGGCACAGTGAGGCTGCAGATGGGCATTGTTTACCCAGTAGCTGCTGCATTTTCCCACCCTAGGCTTATACTCGAGCCAATACGTTTTCCCATTTTTTTTTTTTTTTTTTTTTTTTTTTTTTTTTTTGTGGTAATATTAGGTGCCTTGGCTTATATTCAGGTCCTCCTATACTTGTGTTCTTCGACATATTTTTGGTAAAAAAAAAAAAAAAAAAAAAAAATTGCGTATATTGATTAGTTTGTGCAAAAGTTATAGCATCTACAAAATAGGGGATAGATTTATGGCATTATTTTTATTTTATTTTTTTACTAGTAATGACAGAGATCTCTGATGGTTTTTTTATTTTATTTTTTTAAATCGGGACTGGGATATTGCGACAGACATATAGTGACACATTTTTGGGACCATTATACAGCGATCAGTGCTATAAAAAATGCACTGATTACTGTATAAATGTTACTGGCAGGGAAGGGGTTAACGCTGGGGGCGATCAAAGGGGTTAAATGTGTTCCCTATGTGTGTTCTAACTGTAGGGGTGGATGGGACTGTCTAGGAGGGGAGAGAAAGATCGGTGTCCAACACACAATCTGTCTCTACTCACCTGGAAAAACCCACAGATCCTGGGTTCTCGCTCTGTCACGAGTGGTCGCGGGAACCAGGCAGTCATCGTGCCCACCGGGCACTTGCATTAACTCTGGGCACATGCTGCGTGCCCTAAGTGGCCAAAAGGCGAGGTGACTTGAGGTAATGTCATTTTGCGCCCCCCCCCCCGGCCGCGCCATTCTGTCGCTGTAAAATTGCAGTGGCTGATCAGCAAAAGGTTAATACAACTAATAAAGTTAGTCGCATTTAAAATGGCCAAACGGTGCATGAAGTAGGTCAGTAAAGCTGACCATACATTAGTAGGACTAAAGCCTCGTACACACGATCAGATTTTCGGATGACTGTTCGTCCTTTTTTATTTTATTTATTTATTTATTTTGCATGCTAGTCTTGTGTCAAAAGTGAAGAGGTTACTCGCCATATGAAAATTTTCATACAGCAGACTTCAACTTCACAAGCAATGTGATGTTTTGTATGTATTCTTTCATTTCGGGCAAGCGTAGTCTTCCTGTTGTTTTTTTATTTATTTTATTATTTTTTGTTTTGTTTTTTCCCCGGACGAAAACTGTACTACTGAAACGAAAACCGGACATTGAGTTCACGTACAGCAAAAATGTTATAGGCTGCACATCCAGCTTTTGTCGGACCAAAATTCAGAATCGGCTATTGAAAAGCACCGTACTAACAATCTGAAAATCGACAATTTTACTTCCGATTTTCGTATCGTGTGTGTGTGTGTGTGTGTGTGTGTGTATACACGGGCTTTTAGGCTATGTGCCAATGCACACATAGGCGTTGACACGTGTTTAGAGGTAGAAAGAAAAGCCATCACTTAAAAATAGCTGACGCACCTAAACATGTCTAATCGCTGGGCACATTTAGGGCTTGAACTTTTGCTACTTTCAGTGGCAATGCGTTTGCCTTTGTATGTGTGTATGAAAAATAACAGGGTCAATGTGCATAACTATTCACCCCCTAAAGTCAATACTTTGTAGAGCCACCTTTTGTGGATATCACAGCTCCAAGTCGCTTTGGCTAAGCCTCTATGAGCTTACCACATCTTACCACTGGGATTTTTGCCCATTCCTCTTTGTAAAACTGCTCCAGCTCCTTCAAGTTGGATGGCTTGCGCTTGTGAACAGCAATCTTTTTTAAGTCTGACCACAGATTTTTTTTTTTATTGTATTGAGGTTTGGGCTTTGACTAGGCCATTCCACCACATTTACATGTTTCCCCTTAAACCACTCAAGTGTTGCTTTAGCAGTGTTTGGGGTCATTGTCCTGCTGGAAGGTGAACCTCCATCCTAGCCTCATATCACACACCGAGTGGTACAGGTTTCGCTCAAGAATGTTCCTGTATTTAGTGCCATCCATCTTTCCCGCAACTCTGACCAGTTTCCCAGTCCCGACTGCTGAAAAACCATCTCCACAGCACGATGCTGCCACCACCATGTTTCACTGTTGGGATGGTGTTCTTTGGGTGATGTGTTGGGTTTGCTCCTGATATAGCGTTTTTTTTGATGGCCAAAAAGTTCAATTTTAGTCTCATCAAACCAGAGCACCTTCCTCCATACATTTTGGGAGTCTCCCACATGCCTTTTCGCAAACTCAAAACTCGCCATTTTGTTTTTTTGCTGAAAGTAAGGGCTTTCTTCTGGCCACTCTGCCATAAAGCCCAACTCTATGGAGCGTATGGCTTATTGTCGTCATATCTACAGATCCTCTGGAACTCTGCAGCTCCTCCAGGGTTACCTTAAGTCTCTGTGCTGCCTCTCTGATTAATGCCCTCCTTGTCTGGTCCGTTAATTTTGGTTTGCGGCCATCTCTTGGTATGTTTGCTGTTGTGCCATGTTCTTTCCATTTGGTTATGATAGATTTGATGATGCTTCTAGGGATCATCAAAGATTTGGATATTGTGTTATAACCTAACCCTGACTTGCACTTCAAAAACATTGTCCCTAAGGCCGCGTACACACGGGCGGACTGTTCGCCCAACTTTGTTCGTCAAACAATCCGACAAACAGTCCGCTCAAAATTTGCATGAACGGACTTGACCACACACGATAAACGAACAGTCCGCTGAAAGCGTGCGCGATGACGTGAACGGCACGTACGACGGGACGAGAAATACGACGTCCAATACACTGCAATGCAACCTTCGCCGTGTAAATCCTTTCTGAGCATGCGCGAAACTTAGTTTGTCGAACAAGCCTACACACGAGCGGACTGTCCGCTGAAACTGTCCGCTGAAGCCCACACACGAGCGGACTGTCCGCTGAAACACTGTTCAGCGGACAAAGTTGGGCGAACAGTCCGCCCGTGTGTACGCGGCCTTACTTGTATGGAGAGTTCCTTGGTCTTCATGGCAGTGTTTGGTTAGTGGTGCCTCTTGCTTAGGTATTGCAGCCTCTGGGGACTTTCAAGAAAAGTGTGTGTGTGTGTGTGTGTGTGTATGTAATGACAGATCATGTGACACTTAGATTGCACACAGGTAGACATTATTTTACTAATTATGTGACTTAAGGCATAAGGGTGATAATAAAGTCCCAATGTAGCAAACACACTTAGCCCCTGTACACACGGTCGGAGATTTCCACAACCAAATCCATTGGATTTTGTCCGTCGGATCTTGTCGAAACTGTTGCATGCACACGGTCAGACAAAGTTGTCGAAAAATCCGTTCTTTCAGAACGTGATGACGTAATTTCGTTACGATGGGACTACATTCAGGCTAGTAGCCAATAGCTTTGATGTAGGAATTTGATCTGAGCATGCGTGGCACTTGGTCCGATCAAAATTCTCTACACATGATCGGAGTATGTCCTATCGGCCCAGTTGGTCGGGAAATATTTCTAACATGTTGGAAAATTAGGTCCAACGGATATTCTGACGGAATCGGTCCGATGCATACCACACACAGTCGGATTATCCGACGACGTGGTCCGATAGGACACATTCCGACGGATTCTCCGACCGTGTGTACAAGGGCTTAGTGTTTTGAATAAAGACATCTTCTATATGGATAATAAGAATTCCTTCCCAAAGGCATGGGGAAAACGCCCTATTGTGCTGTACCAAAGATCTGCTTACCAGATAGAAATGACTTCATTAATTAAAAGGAAATCATATGCGCTTATGCAGGATTGTGCCTGCTCACACACATGTGGAGAATTTGGCAGTTTGCAGGAACACCCCTCCTCCCCGAATGGTCAGACATGGGATATGCAAGAAATAATAAACGCTTCCATAGCGTAACCAAGTTTATTAAAAACAAAGATAAAAAGCCAAATGGCCCCTTACATTAGTTGGTGCCCACCCGGCATTGGAGCTGCTCACGTCTCAACGCGGTTCGTTAAGCGTGTCGGCTCTGAACCACCTCCGTGGTCAGCGTGCGCTCCAGCTAGAGAACCGTGACAAGCAGGGATGCCGGATGGGAGGCAAAAATCACGTGACCAAGGTGACACGCCGACGTACGTTTCGTTATTAACGCCTTCAGCCGACACGCTTAACGAACAGCGTTGAGACGCGAGCAGCCCCAGTGCCGGGTGGGCACCAAGCACCAACTGTAAGGGGCCATTTGGCTTTTTATCTTTGTTTTTAATAAACTTGGTTACGCTATGGAAGCATTTTATTATTTCTTGCATATCCCATGTCTGACCATCCGGGGAGGAGGGTTGTTCCTGCAAACTGCCAAATTCTTCACATGTGAGCAGACACAATCCTGCATAAGCTCATATGATTTCCTTTTAATTAATGAAGTCATTTCTATCTGGTAAGCAGATCTTCGGTACAGCACAATAGGGTGTCGTTTTTTTTCCCGTGCCTTGGTGAAGGAATTCTTATTATCCGTATAGAAGATGTCTTTATTCACAACACGAAGTGTGGTTGCTACATTGGGACTCTATTATCACCCTTATGCCTATGAGTGTGATTTATTTATTTTTTTTATTTATTTTTTTTATTTATTTTTTTTTCTCACTATTTTAGTGGATTTACTAGCACTTTTTTGTGTCTTGTGTGCAAATGTGTTTTTTGTTTTTGTTTTGTTTTTTTACATTATTTTACTTACTTATGTGCACTTTAGCTGCTATCGGCAGAAATGCTTATCATTGTGTACTGATATTAATCGCATGTAGCGCTCCCTCTATCTGTTACCAATTCTTGTTGTTCACATTGTGCAATCAGGGGAGCAGCTTATATTTTTATTTTTTATATATATATATATATATATATATATATATATATATATATATATATATATATATATATACACACAGTGCCTTGCGAAAGTATTCGGCCCCCTTGAACTTTTCAACCTTTTGCCATATTTCAGGCTTCAAACATAAAGATATAACATTTTAATTTTTTGTGAAGAATCACCAACAAGTGGGACACAATTGTGAAGTGGAACGAAATTTATTGGATATTTTAAACTTTTTTAGCAAATAAAAAACTGAAAAGTGGTGCGTGCAAAATTATTCGGCCCCTTTACTTTCAGTGCAGCAAACTCACTCCAGAAGTTCAGCGAGGATCTCTGAATGATCCAATGTTGTCCTAAATGACTGATAGTGATAAATAGAATCCACCTGTGTGTAATCAAGTCTCTGTATAAATGCACCTGCTCTGTGATAGTCTCAGGGTTCTGTTGAAAGCGCAGAGAGCATCATGAAGACCAAAGAACACACCAGACAGGTCCGTAATACTGTTGTGGAGAAGTTTAAATCCGGATTTGGATACAAAAAGATTTCCCAAGCTTTAAACATCCCAAGGAGCACTGTTCAAGCGATCATTTTGAAATGGAAGGAGTATCAGACCACTGCAAATCTACCAAGACCTGGCCGTCCCTCTAAACTTTCAGCTCAGACAAGGAGAAGACTGATCAGAGATGTAGCCAAGAGGCCCATGATCACTCTGGATGAACTGCAGAGAACTACAGCTGAGGTGGGAGAGTCTGTCCATAGGACAACAATCAGTCGTACACTGCACAAATCTGGCCTTTATGGAAGAGTGGCAAGAGAAAAGCCATTTCTCAAAGATATCCATAAAAAGTCTCGTCTAAAGTTTGCCACAAGCCACCTGGGAGACACACCAAATGTGGAAGAAGGTGCTCTGGTCAGATGAAACCAAAATCAAACTTTTTGCCCACAATGCAAAACGATATGTTTGGCGTAAAAGCAACACAGCTCATCACCCTCAACACACCATCCCCACTGTCAAACATGGTGGTGGCAGCATCATGGTTTGGGCCTGCTTTTCTTCAGCAGGGACAGGGAAGATGGTTAAATTGAGGGGAACATGGATTCAGCCAAATACAGGACCATTCTGGATGAAAACCTGTTGGAGTCTGCAAAAGACCTGAAACTGGGACGGAGATTTATCTTCCAACAAGACAATGATCCCAAACATACAGCAAAATCTACAAAGGAATGGTTCACAAATAAACGTATCCAGGTATTAGAATGGCCAAGTCAAAGTCCAGACCTGAATCCAATCGAGAATCTGTGGAAAGAGCTGAAAACTGCTGTTCACAAACGCTCTCCATCCAACCTCACTGAGCTCGAGCTGTTTTGCAAGGAAGAATGGGCAAGAATTTCAGTCTCTCGATGTGCAAAACTGACAGAGACATACCCCAAGCGACTTGCAGCTATAATCGCAGCAAAAGGTGGCTCTACAAAGTATTAACGCAAGGGGGCCGAATAATTTTGCACGCCCCACTTTTTATTTTTTTATTAGTTAAAAAAGTTTCAAAAATCCAATAGATTTTGCTCTACTTCACAATTGTGTCCCACTTGTTGGTGATTCTTCACAAAAAATTAAAATTTTATATCTTTATGTTTGAAGCCTAAAAAGTGGCAAAAGGTTGAAAAGTTCAAGGGGGCCGAATACTTTCGCAAGGCACTGTGTGTGTGTGTGTGTGTGTGTGTGTGCGTGTGTGTGTGTGTATGTGTATGTGTGTATGTGTGTATGTGTGTATGTGTGTATATATATATATATATATATATATATATATATATATATATATATATATATATATATATATATATATATAATTTTTTTTTTTTTATTGTCACATTGTACACAATTATATATTTGGCGCAGAGTTTTTTTTTTTTTTACTTTTCTATCTTCATAGGAAACCATGTTAAATGGTCTGTGGTGTGTTCCTGCAAAACTGAAAACGCACCAAAAAATGCATAGGTGTGAACAAGGCCTTAATACCTCTTTAAATATGTTGCAAGAATTTATAATCCTTTTCCCAGCAGGCCAATGCCTTTTTAGCTGCCTGCTTTTATTAAAGTCTAACTGGAGATTTTGAAGATTATTGCTCCCACATGGACTAGTGACCAGTCAGTCACCTGAGAATGGTGACTTTCCTGTTTGTTACGTTTAGACTTATCTATAGTGACTCATATTCTGAGACTGCTGACTCACTGACTGTATGGTTGCATATTATTGCGTGCGTGTGTATGTAAAGACCATATCACAAATTCTTTATTGTATTGTTCCCATTGAAAACTTTCTAATAAAAAAAATTACATACAAAAATTTGAACTACAGCTTTTTAAGTGGTTATAAAGCTTGGTGTATTGTGTTGTGTTTATTTTACAAAATAAAAACAAACAAAAAAACAAAAAACATGTTTTACTTATTGGCTCTATGCAATGGTATTGCACAGAGTGACCCCAAACCCCCTCTTCTGGAGTCCCCCCCCCCCACTAGCACTCTCAGCTCCTTCTTAAAGCAAGCCGCTAGCTATGGGGGGCAGATATGTGGGCTCAGTCTAGAGCGGGGGTGCCCAACCCTTTGAAGAGCGAGGGCCACTTAAGCAGATTGGTAACCAGTTGTAGGCTACAATGAGTGGAGCGGACATGGACACAGCCCCCTCCTACTCTATGGGGCCTCCGATCCACCCATAGGTAGGCAGGTGTAAATGGACACAAGTCCGTTTTTTACATTTGCCACTCCATAGAGGTTAATCGAGGATCCGATCGATTGTGTGTAAGGGGCTTAAGGCTGCTTTCACACTGATGCGCTCCACTTTACCCACACTGAGGGTGCAGCACAGTGCACCTGCGGCTTTCCTGCGGGTTGGCTGCACTTTGCCATAGACTCCTATTTTATCATGCAGGTGTGGTGGTGCACTTTCTGAAAGCATACCAAACCCGCAGGTAATAACAAAAGTATATGGCTCAGTGCAGGTAACCCACAGATGCAGTGCACCTACAGATTAGTTTGTAAGCAGCCCAGTAACCACTGCAGAACAGATGTGCCTAAATATACACTTCATGCACAAATTGTAAAGTTAACTTTATTACTTAAATGTAATAAGTCTTCCATTCAGGCATCACCGACTGTTGCTGTCCCAGGCAGAGTGCATTTGGTATCACTTTGCCTGTGACAGGAGCTAGCGCTATACAGGATGCAATGGCTTGTGTAGCTCTGCTCCACAGCCACTTGCTTCCTCTACTGCCATATTCATTCACAACATTGATGCTTTGGGATAGAGGGTCAGCAACCAACGAGTTGGGGTTGCCTACCCACCATCCCAGAGCAGGAGGTCATGGGCCACATCAGAGGGCTCCGTGAGCCACATGCTGGGCACCCCTGGTCTAGAGCTAGGCTGTGTGCATCCATAGACAGACACACACACTGCCCCCTGCTCTCTGCTCACAGGAATTGATGGACAGCAGCAGGAGCCATTGGTCCCCACTGCTGCCTCTGTCCTGTGACTGCAGGGAGAGAGGAGAGTCACACAGGCAGGCACAGCATGGGATTGAGTGAGGACTCTGGGTTAGTGTTGGGGGGGGGGGGGGGCCTCTATTTAAAATAAATAAAATAAATAATAATTATGGGTTTAGAACCACTGTAAATGTACATGATGATTCCAGTATATTGCTATATAATCCTGCAGTTGCCTACAATTCAAGATAATCCATTTACATTTGTTAGCCACTAAAAGATATAAATCTGTCATTTTATGCTGTATCTACTGCACTAATTGCTCATCTCGGTAAAGTCTAAAATAATTCCTTGGATCAGTTAACAGCAGAATAGGCTTTACCATTATTTTGGTGCCATGAGCAGGGGACCCAGTTTGCTCTGAATTGGCATCATGACTTGCCATGGTGTAGGTAGGCCAGCCTCTTCTACCATAACAACCAATGACACTCTATGGCCACAATGCTTCTTTTGTTGCCATGGTTCGGGTGGGCTGGTCTCCAACATTATAGCAACTCATGATGCTTAGCCAGGGCAGCCGGTATTCACCGCCCACCTTCTGCCTCACTAAAAGGTGGGGCTCTGATGGGGACTGTGTGTTTTGGGGGAAATCTGTGAATGGGGGGCCTCTGATGTGATTGGAGGACTCAAGGATGGGGGAGGGGGGGTCTCTGATATGGGGGAACTCTGATGTGTGGGCTTCTGATGTTAATTTCATCAAGTGGTTGTGTGCATTGTCCTAGGCTCAGGTTTCTGGTTAAGTTTATATTTTAGACTGGGCTGTCACAACATTTTGCATACTTTAAGGGAACTGTACCCCAATACCTAGAACAGGGTTCAGAAACCCTGTTCTAGGTATTGTGGTTATGAGAGATTGCTGCTTGAACATGTAACAAGGAGGGAAAGCCTATCTTCAAGCTTCACTCAAGAACCTAAACCCTTGTACATACCTGAGCAGAGTGATCTTTTAGGTGCTTTTGCGTGCATATATGAATGTCTTAGGCCCCTTTCACACATGCGGATGGTATGTCCGTATTTCATCCATCCGTTTGCGGATGAAATACGGGCCATACATTCATCCCTATGGGATAGCGGGTGTCTGCGGATGAGCATCCGCAGACACCCGCTATTGTCCGCCTCCGCAAATGTCCGATTCTGCAGACGGAGGAAAATCCTATTTTTCTGTCCGTCTGCAGAGCTGATCGGATGAACACGGACACACGGTCCGTGCTCGTCCGATCCCCATAGAGGAGAGCAGAGAGCTGACAGGGCGGTCCCTGCACAGTGTGCGGAGACCGCCCTGTCTGCAGCCGGCTCAGCGGGGACAACGGAGCGATCCCCGCTGAGCGAGCGGATCATCACTCCGCCCCGTGTGAAAGAGGCCTTAGAAGCCTATTTCAAGCGTTTTTAGATGTGTATTCCAGCTTCAGATGCTTTTGTTTTAGATAGTAAAAAGCGTTAGGAGGAGGAGACCAATTCTTAGAGACTCCAAAAATGTCTGTCTGAAATGCACACATGCTTGTTTCAGGCATTCCTATTGAAGTCTATGGGGCCAAAAAACGCCCAAGTCTGCCAAAGGTAACTCTTAGACCCCTTTCACACTGGGGCGTTTTTCAGGCACTTTAGCGTTAAAAAAAGCGCCTGTAAAGTGCTTGAAAGAAGCCAAATCTGCAGTCCCAATGTGAAAGCCCCAGTGCTTTAAGAGCCCTTTCATAATGTCAGCACCCGAAAAACGCTCGTAAAGCGCCGCTTAAACTAGCAGCGTTTTTCGAGCATTATTGGGGCGCTTTTAAGCCCTGCTAGTGGCCAAATAAAGGGTTAAAAGCGCCCACAAAACGCTGCTGCCAATAGCGTTTTACAGGCACTTCCCATTGATTTCAATGGGAAGGGGCGCTTTAGGAGCGTTGTATTCACCGCTCAAAAAGCGCTGCAAAGAAGCTGCTTGGAGGACTTTTTTTGACGCCCTGCCAGCGCAGCGCCTCAGTGTGAAAGCACTCGGGCTTTTACATTGGGATTGCAGTTGCAGCTTCTTTCAGGCGTTTTTTTTTTTTTTAACGCTTAAGCGCCTGAAAAACGCCTCAGTGTGAAAAGAATCTCGGTGTGCAAGCACTCTGGCTTTTAGACCCCTTTCACACCACACCGCTGATAGCGTCGGCGGAAAAACGCCGCTATTTTTAGCAGCGTTTTACCCCCGGATTTGCGGCGCATTTCGCTTTTACCCCCGCTAGCGGCCGCGAAAGGGTTAAAACCGCTGGCAATATGCCGCAATAGCGGTGTTTTGCCGGCGGCATTACAGCGCTGCCCCATTGATTTCAATGGGGAGAGGTAAACTCACCGCTCCAAAGAAGCTGCTGGCAGGACTTTTTTCTGACGTCCTGCCAGCGCACCGCTGTAGTGTGAAAGCCCTCAGGGCTTTCACACTAAATACAATGGTGCAGCTTCTTTAGGGCGGATTGCAGGCGCTATTTCTAACGCTATAGCGCCTGCAAAACACCCTGGTGTGAAAGGGGTCTTACATTGGGATTGCAGTTGAGGCTTCTTTCAGGCGCTTTTTTTAACGCTAAAGCGCATGGAAAAACGCCCGTGTGTGAAAGGGGTCTTATAGCTTTTGGAGCTTCAGGCATCTGAGAGCTCATCTGTGAACAGCCACCACTGAAATGCATGGGATTTAGAATGGTGAGCATTTTGGAGCTTCCAACTTTGAGCTTCAAAATGTTCATGTGTGAATGGTGCCTGAGTGTTTTTTAGATTGACACACAAATCTCCACAATGCAAGCCAAATCTCATGCTAAAGTCCCTCTCCTCTTTCATCCAGAGGATGCAGTGCCCTCGGCTTTTCCATTTTGCACCAGACCTTCCTTCTTTTTTTTTTTTTTTTTTTTTTATGTGAATGGGGGGCTAAAACCATTTTAGCTCTGAGGTATCAATCTCAATTTGAAGGAGTCAACAGATTCAGTATTGGGCCAGCACAACAATGTTTTTGATGAAATTTGTGGGAATTGGTATGCATGTAAGGAAAATTTCAGGGGTGACGCTCTCCGATTTTTTTTGTTTTTGCTATTTTGTGTTTCACGCTATTGACAGTAATAATAAATAGGCTATAGATTTCCCTGAACTGTAGTGTTTTAAAGCGGAGGTCCACCCTAAAGTGGACCTTCCACTCATTGGAATCCTCCCCCCCCCCCCCCCCTCCGGCACCACAATTGGCATCTTTCAGGGGGAAGGGGGGTGCAGGTACCTGTACAGCACAGGTATCTGCACCCACTTCCGGCGTAGATTCTGTAGAAGGTACGCCCCTTTCCGCAGAATCTACGCCCCTTTCCGAAAGTCCCCCGCTGCCTGCTGGGAAACACGGATCCCAGAGACAGCGGGGACCATCCTCATTGCGCAGCGCGACTCGCGCATGCGCAGTAGGGAACCGGGAAATGAAGCCGAAAGGCTCCACTCCCTGATTCCCATACCCAAGATGGCGGCAGCAGCACCCGAGAGACGATCGAGAGATAGGCTTCGGGTGCCGACATCGCGGGTGCGCTGGGCAGGTAAGCGTCACTATTTTAAAAGTCAGCAGCTGCAGTATTTGTAGCTGCTGGCTTTAAAAAAAAAAACGGTGGGACTCCCGCTTTAATGTATCATATAATAGCTGCGTGGCCGAGATCTTGTGTTCTTTGGATTTGATTTTTTTTTTTTTGGTT
Source organism: Lithobates pipiens (assembly GCF_037356315.1). Lineage (NCBI taxonomy): Eukaryota > Metazoa > Chordata > Amphibia > Anura > Ranidae > Lithobates > Lithobates pipiens. The sequence continues at coordinate 386,886,590 of NW_027507764.1, forward strand.
TGGAAGCAGTTACTTGTATTGCAACATTGTTTGTTTTAGAGATCCAAACTCTTTACAGAACTACAAAGATTAAACTCTAATGTGGCCATGACTTGCATCAGTCCATGATCTGTAAACAGAGTATTCTGCACAAAGGTGAACTTGATATGCTAATCACGGTTTGTCATAGGTGAGACAAGTTCTTGGTGACAGGATTAAAGCAAGTTCTACTATTGCCTATTATGACTTTTGTGCACAAAGCAGTGAGCAGATTACTAAAAAAACATATATATACATTGATATTTGTTAAAGGCAAATTTTTAAAAAGATGCCAAATGAGTGGGTTTCCAATGCCTTCCACCAGTCTGTAGCCTCTGCCAACGGGCCTTAGTCAGGATGTAGCCATGCTTATATTGTATGTGATCGTAAAACCACTAATAAGGGTGCTAAAAAGATGATATCCACCAATATACTATCTACTACTAGCCTCATTAAAGCCCTATATACGGTGCCTTGAAAAAGTATTCATAACCCTTGAAATTTTTCACATTTTGTCACGTTACTACCAAAAATGTAAATTTATTTTTTATTGGGATTTTATGTGATGGAGCAGCACAAAGTGGCACATAATTGTGAAGTGGAAGGAAAATGATAAATGATTTTCAAAAATGTTTACAAATATGTGAAAAGTGCGGCGTACATTTGTATTCAGCCCTTCAGAGTCAATACTTTGTAGAACCACCTTTTGCTGCAATTACAGCTGCAAGTCTTTTGGGTATGTACCAGCTTTGCACATATAGAGTGACATTTTTGCCCATTCTTTGCAAAATAGCTCAAGCTCTGTCAGATTGGATGGAGAGCGTCTGAACAGCATTTTTCAAGTCTTGCCACAGATTCTCAATTGGCTTTAAGTCTGGACTTTGACTGGGCCATTCTAACGCATGAATAGACTTTGATCTAAAACCATTCCATTGTAGCTCTGGCTGTATGTTTAGGGTTATTGTCCTACTGTAGGTGAACCTCTGCCCTGGTCTCAAGTCTTTTGCAGACTGTTTTATTCTAAAATGTTGCCCTGTATTTGGCTCCAACTATCATCCCATCAACTCTGACCAGCTTCCCTGTCCTTGCTGAAGAAAAGAATCCCCACAACATGATGCTGCCACCACAATGTTTCACAGTGGGGACAGTGTGTTCTGGGTGATGTTAGTTGTCTGCCATACACATAGCATTTTGCTTTTAGGCCAAAAAGTTTCATTTTGGTCTCCTCACCGGAGCATCTTCTTCCACATGTTTGCTTTGTCCCCCACATGGCTTCTTGCAAAGTGCAAATGGGACTTCTTATGGCTTTCTTTCAACAGTGGTTTTCATCTTGCAACTCTTCCATAAAGGGCAGATTTGTGGAGAGCACAACTAATAGTTGTCGTGTGGACAGATTCTCCCACCTGAGCTGTGGATCTCTTCAGCTCCTCCAGAGTTGCTATGGGCCTCTTGGCTGCTTCTCTGATGCTTTGCTTGCCTGGCCTGTCAGTTTAGGTGGACGGTCATGTCTTGGTATCTTTCCATTTTTAGATGATGAATTGAACCATGCTCTGTGAGATGTTCAAAGCTTGGGATTAGCTTTCTATAACCTAACCCTGCTTTAAAATTCTCCACAACTTTATCCCTGACCTGTCTGGTGTATTTCTTGGCCATTACGATGTTTGTTCACTAAGGTTCTCTAACAAACCTCTGAGAGCTTCACAGAACAGCTGTATTTATACCGAGATTACATTTACACACAGGTGGGCTCTACTAATTAGGTGACTTCTGAAGGCATGGCTCCGCTAGATTTTAGTTGGGGTTATCATAGTAAAGGGGGCTGAGAACAAATACACACCACACTTTTCAGATTTATTTGTAAACTTTTGAAAACCATTTATCATTTTCCTTCCACATTACAATTATGTGGCACTTTTGTGTTGGTCTATCACATAAAATTCCAATAATACCTCTACGTTTTTTTTTTTTTTTTTGGTTGAAAAATTTCAAGGCATATGAATACTTTTTTCAAGGCACAGTACAACCTTCCTTCTAAAAAGGTTGGGACACTAATGGACCCCCATACCATCAGAGATGCAGGCTTTTGAAATGTGTGCTAATAACAAGTCATAAGGTCCCTCTCCTCTTTCGTCCAGAGGATAAGGTGCCCATGGCTTTTCCATTTTGCAACAGACCATTTTTATTTATTTTTTTAAATGAGCTTTAGCCCAGCAAAGACAGCAGTGTTACTGGATGTTGAGGTATGGCTTCTTTTTTGCATGATGGCGCTTTACTTTGCATTTCTGGGTGGTACAGCGAACTGTGTTCACAAACGGTGATTTTTGGAAGTATTCCTGAGCCCTGAACCCTGAGAGTCATGCCTGTTTTTAATGCAGTGCTGCCTGAGGGGCCAAAAATCATGAGCATCCAATATTGTGTTTTAGCCTTATCCCTTGCGCACAGAGATTTCTGCATATTTTTAGAAACTTTTGATTAGATGTACTGTAGATATATTTAAAGCCTTTTTTAAATTTTACGTTTAACATTATTCTGAGGTTGACAACTTTTTAGATGCAGTTTTTCAGATCGGTGAACCTCTGCCCATCTTTACTACTTATGCCGCATACACACGTAGCAGAATATCCGGCGGACTTAGTCTGGCGGACTTTCCAAACGGGCTACCTGCCCACACATGGTACTTTTGCGGCGGACTAATACCAAGTCCGCCGGACTATCCGCCGTACTTTTGAAATGAACGGACTCGCCCACACGTGGAGGAAAGTCCGCTCATTTTAAACGCATCTCCAGGTAGCCGGGGCCAGCGAAGGAGGCGTCGCTGGCCCCGTCACCTAGTATGGACTTAAAGGGGAATCCCTACACCGAAAAATCGGCATGGGGGTCCCCCCCTAGGTCCATATCAGACCCTTATCCGAGCACGCTACCCGACTGGCCAGGAAAGGGGGTGGGGACGAGTGAGCACCCCCCTCCTGAGCCATACCAGGCCGCATGCCCTCAACATGAGGGGTGCCTTGGGGAGGGGGGGGCGTGCGCCCCCCCCCCCCCCCCACCCCAAAGCGCCTTGTCCCCATCTTGATGAGGACAAGGGCCTCTTCTGGCCGTTGGTTGTCAGGGTCTGTGGGCGGGGGGCTTATCGGAATCCGTGAGCCCCCTTTAATATGGGGGGCCCCCGGATCCCGGCCCCCCACCCTATGTGAATGGGGTACAATGTACCCCTACCCATTCACCTGTGGAAAAAAAGTAAAAAAAAAAAAAACGCAACACACAAGGGTTAAAATAGTTTATTGCACAGCTCCGGGGGTCTTCTCGCCGGAGTCCTCAGCTATCTTCTGCTCTTTTGCTAGTTCTTTCACTAGCGGAGGAGCCCGACTTTCTTCTTCGCCGCCCTCTTCTTCGGACTTCCGAGAAAAGTCCGTTCATTTCAAAAGTACGGCGGACTGGCACACACACGGCCGTAGTGTCCGGCGGACAGATTGGAGTGCAAAAATACTTTCTTAGTCCGCCGGACTTTTGGGTAAAAAAAAAAAAAAAAGACTTTTCCACCGGATTGTTTGATCGTCTGTATGAGGCATTAGACACTCTAGGGTTGATTTACCAAAACTGGAGAGTGCAAAATCTGGTTCAGCTGTGCATGTTAACCAATCGGCTTCTAACTTCCGCTGCTTCAATTTAAGCTTGGATAAAAAAGAAAACTGAAAGCTGATTTGTTTCTATGCAGAGATTGCACCAGATTTTGTAAATCAACCCATCTGACTCCCTAAGATTCCCCCTTTATTTATTTTTTATTTTTTTATACCCAGTCATGTTACTGACCTGTTGACAATTAAAGCAGAGTTCCACCCCTTTTTAAAACTCGGCAGCCACGAAAAGTGTAGCTTTTAATAATCACACTCACCTGACCCACGGTCCAGCAATGCGGGCGCACAAAGCCTCGCTCCTTTTCCCTTCCTCACTGCGGCATTCGTGGCGCTTTAATTCTAACTGTGGGTGCCCGGCTGTGGCTTCACAGCCAGGTGTGCACTGCTCATGCGTGACCCGTGTTGCGAATGGCTGGGCAATCTTCTGGGACCTGCGACGTGTCCTAGAAGATTGGAGGGAGGGGGGAGTGGGGAACTTCCTTCTGGCGCCAGGGTAGGAAGTGGGAGCTGGGTGCCTGTAAAAACTGGTCACCAGCACTTAACGTGGAAGTTCCATTTTTAGGTGGAACTTCGCTTTAACCTAATTAGTTGTAAAGTGTTCTTCCAGCTCTTCCTTGTTAGTACCGCATACTTTCTAAGCTTTTTGTTGTCCTGTCCAAGCTTTTTTTTGAGATGTGTTGCTGCCAACTTTCAAAATTGGGGCTATTCCTTTTCTTAAAATGGCATATTTTTTCAGTTGTTAAACATTTGATGTTTTCAATTGTGAATAAAACATGGGTTTATAAGATTTGGAAATCATTGCCTTCTGGTTTTTTTTACATAGATTTTACAGGGTCCCAACTTTTTGGAATTGGGGGGGGGGGGGGGGGGGGGTTGTCTGTTTCTTGAGCAATAAAAACCAACATTAGAACCATACATTAATCACTTTACACTTCATTTTGTCATTATATATTCCGGCACACAACCATTGGTTACATCTAAAAGTATACATCAGTATGTTAATCAGCATTACATTTCACTTTCATGCATCTCTCGCATCCCCGTCCCTGCCCTGACTAGCATTCAGATATCTGCCCAGGCGTGTCCCCAGATACCTTTTTACAGCTATAAACCTCTCGGGAGTCATCTGTACCAGTTCCTTAGGGCTTATTCCTGGTTTATCAAGCCATGCATCCCATAGTCTCAAACTTTCCCAGGATTTCATGTGTGTGTGTGTGTGTGTGTGTGTTTTTTATTTTTATTTTTTTTATTTATTTATTTTTTGTGAAATTTTACTGGGGTATAATCCACTCTTGACAAAATATATAGTTGGGATACCTATTGTGATACATTTAGCGAGCAGGTGTTAACTGCCTGAAGGGCCTCCTCCCACACTTCCCCTATAATGGGGCCCAAGTCTGCTTCCCACTGTGTCGCTGCCTTTATGGGATGCCCTTCCATAAATACTGATAAAAACATAAGGTCACATTGAGATCGTATTCCCTTTGTGTCATTTTGCAGTATGTGGTAGTAGAAGTCAGCGTGCTTCAGTTGTAGGTAGTAAAACAGCATGGTGGAGGGTAATGCATATTAAAATTTTAGGTCGGCGAAGGAGAGTAGTTTGTAATCCTATTTACTACTATTTCATTTTTTTTTTTTTCCCCTCAAGAGCACCCCTGATATCCAGAACCCCCCATTAAACGAAAAAAACCCTTTCTGATCTTAACAGCTCCCTGTTGACCAGAAAGGGTGATGGGGAAATACCACTTCCCAGTAGGGAGCCAAGGAGAGTAGGGTGGGGTGGACCACATTATAGACATTATAGACCTGTTTGTTTTTCATAGAATGCCCCAAGTACACAATATGAGAAAATCATTCATTGGCCGGCACCTGCTGATAGGCTTGGGCTGTGACTAATCGCAGCACAGCCGGTGAGTACCCCCCTCTACTGCCGTACTCGTGTGTGAGGCAGTTCGCAAATGGTTAAAAGATAAGTGCACCTTAAAACAAAGCATGCTTGTCCCCTTTGCCTTTACCCTAACCTAACCCACCCTGTCCCACCACAGGCGTATACTTGTCTCAATCCAATGGTTGTATCTTTCAGTGTTTGTTTTAGTGATGCACCGAAAATTTCGGCCGCCGAAACATATCGGCCGAAAATGCCCTTTTCGGCAATTTGCCGAAAGAGAAAAACGGCCGATAATGGAGCCAAAATGGGGCGTGGCCTGGGTGGGGGATGGGGCTCCGCCCCCGCCCCTGGTGACGCCCATCATGGGGGGTGTATAGCGCAGGAGAGCCGCCTCCGCCGCCTGTTTGATAACAGCGCCGGGAACATCACAGCTTTCATTTCAATTGCTGTGTGTTCCCGGCCGTGCGCCGTCACACGCAGCCCCTCCCTCTTGTCCGGGCACTTAGATAGACAGATCATCCGCAGGATTGGACGGATGATCTGTCTATCAAAGTGCCCGGACAAGGGGGAGGGGCTGCGTGTGACGGCGCACGGCCGGGAACACACAGCAATTGAAATGAAAGCTGTGATGTTCCCGGCGCTGTTATCAAACAGGCGGCGGAGGCGGCTCTCTTCCCTGCACACAGTGCACAGGCTGGCTGCAAAATGGCACACTGGCTGCAATGGGACACACAGTCTGCAATGGGGCACACTGGCTGCAATTGGCTGCAATGGGGCACACTGGCTGCAATGGGGCACACTGGCTGCAATGGGGGATGCCTCCTGTACCACGTCCTCTGTCTCTGACCATCTCCTGTACCGTGTCCCCAGTCTGACCATCTCCTGTACCGTGTCCCCAGTCTGACCATCTCCTGTACCGTGTCCCCAGTCTGACCATCTCCTGTACCGTGTCCCCAGTCTGACCATCTCCTGTACCGTGTCCCCAGTCTGACCATCTCCTGTACCGTGTCCCCAGTCTGACCATCTCCTGTACCGTGTCCCCAGTCTGACCATCTCCTGTACCGTGTCCCCAGTCTGACCATCTCCTGTACCGTGTCCCCAGTCTGACCATCTCCTGTACCGTGTCCCCAGTCTGACCATCTCCTGTACCGTGTCCCCAGTCTGACCATCTCCTGTACCGTGTCCCCAGTCTGACCATCTCCTGTACCGTGTCCCCAGTCTGACCACCTCCTGTACCGTGTCCCCAGTCTCTGACCACCTCCTGTACCGTGTCCCCAGTCTCTGACCACCTCCTGTACCGTGTCCCCAGTCTCTGACCACCTCCTGTACCGTGTCCCCAGTCTCTGACCACCTCCTGTACCGTGTCCCCAGTCTCTGACCACCTCCTGTACCGTGTCCCCAGTCTCTGACCACCTCCTGTACCGTGTCCCCAGTCTCTGACCACCTCCTGTACCGTGTCCCCAGTCTCTGACCACCTCCTGTACCGTGTCCCCAGTCTCTGACCACCTCCTGTACCGTGTCCCCAGTCTCTGACCACCTCCTGTACCGTGTCCCCAGTCTCTGACCACCTCCTGTACCGTGTCCCCAGTCTCTGACCACCTCCTGTACCGTGTCCCCAGTCTCTGACCACCTCCTGTACCGTGTCCCCAGTCTCTGACCACCTCCTGTACCGTGTCCCCAGTCTCTGACCACCTCCTGTACCGTGTCCCCAGTCTCTGACCACCTCCTGTACCGTGTCCCCAGTCTCTGACCACCTCCTGTACCGTGTCCCCAGTCTCTGACCACCTCCTGTACCGTGTCCCCAGTCTCTGACCACCTCCTGTATAAAAATATTTTTTAAAAACAGTCATTTTCGGTGCTGTTTTGGTATCGGTTTTCGGCCTAGTGTATTTTTCATTTTCGGGAACGGTTTCGGCACCAAAAAACCCATTCGGTGCATCCCTAGTTTGTTTACTTCCTGGCCATGCCTGCACGTTACTTCCCCATAGACTTTTATAGGACCATGTCTCATTATCTCCGGACAAAAACCCCTAAAGAAGTCCATGGATCTGTAATGCGACAGCGAGACGTGTGGCACTTTATGTAAACAAATATTGGAGGCTGTGGCAGATCCATTTGTACAGGGTGGATTAGATTGAATTTATCCTTTTTTTTTTTTTTTTTTATGCTACAAAATCTCTCATATAATTTTAATCTAATCAAACGAGCAATCAACTAAAACTGACGCTACAGAGGAGACCTTGTCTTCTGTTTGGAACAAAAGAAAATTCAGTAGAGTACAAGGTTATACCAATATTTATCTATGCTAGATTGTATCGTGGTCCTTGTACAACACAGCCTTATATGCCTCATGCGTATATAAAGTCCAAGTGTGTGTGTTTTTTGGGGGGGGGGTTGTTTTGTTTTTTGTCACAGTAGGGATGGTGTGTGTGTGTGTGTGTGTGTGTGTGTGTGTATTTTTTTTTTTTTGGGGGGGGGGTACTTTCAATTATCTGGGTGCCTCAGCTTTCTCTGAGGAGAAATGCCAATATAAAATAACTAAAATAATTTCTCATCTGAACTTATTCACAGTATGTATGTCAGAATGAAAGTTGTTTATTTCATCACGCATGTGATGTGTTGGGTTTGCGCCAGACATAATGTTTTCTTTGTCCAAAAAAGTTCAATTTTAGTCTCCTCAGACCAAAGCACCTTCCTCCATACACTTTGGGAGTCTCCCACATGCCTTTTCGCAAGCTCAAAACATGCCATTTCATTTTTTGCTGTAAGTAATGACTTTCTTCAGGCCACTCTGCCATAAAGCCGAACTGTATGGAGCGTACAGCTTATTGTCGTCCTATGTACAGATACTCCAGTCTCTGCTGTGGAACTCTGCAGCCCCTCCTTAGTCCTCTGTGCTGCCTGTCTGATTAATGCCTTCCTTGCCTGGTCCGTGAGTTTTGGTGTGCAGCCGTCTCTTGGCAGGTTTGCTGTTGTGCCATGTTCTTTCCATTTGGCTATAATAGATTTGATGGTGCTACTAGGGATCATCAAAGATTGCATTTTTTATTTATTTTTTAACCTACAAATCATTACACCCATGATCAGCAGATCATGGGTGTAATGCCACATTCCTGCAGACTGTCTGTGTAGCTGTCTGTTCGTACTTCCAATACGGGCAGGCAGTTACATTGTGACAAGAAGACTCAATGAACCTACCTAGAGTGCTCAGCAGTGCCCTGGTAGTTCATTGAGAACTACAAACCAACAGCCACAAAGGCTGTTGGTACTTGTAGTTTTCATATTCACAGAACACTCTGAACAAATGGTATGGGCAGAGCCCTGCAGCATTTTCTTTAGATTGTGACAGCAAGCAAGGGGAGAAGATTTCCCCCCCTCCTCCTTGTCAACCTGGGATCCGGGGGATGTGGGGGCTGGTGCATCTGTAAAATGTTACAACCTGAATATGGGTGTAACATGTGAAAAAAGATTTTGTTCAGGAGAGGAGCATTAAAAATAACCAAAATGCTTGATGTGTCTAAACATGCAGGAACGCTAGGCTATTTAAACTTGAGCATTTTTCAATTCAATGGCCAGAATAAATGAATATTCTGTCCTATGAAATAAAGCCCTAAGCGATTGACGACTCTAAACGCTTTTATAAAAACGCAGCTTGGGAGCGTTTTTGCAGCTGCTGATCTCCCTGCCAGGCGAAAAGCATTTAGCAGAGCCCAGGTGTGCATGAGGCCTTTGTGGGCTCAAATAGACTCTCTTATATTTGACTTTTTTTGTGACGAGACAAATTGAGTAAAAAAAATAAAAAATACATTGTTAGAAAGTTGTTGAAGTGAGAAGGAAAATTTTTCTCCAAAGTCCATTTACTCTAGAACCAAATGTTAAAAGCCAACAAAGTCTTCAAGTCATTGAATGAGATGAATGGTCTACTAGTGTATGGATGAATGTTGTATTAGTTTATGGCCAGCTTAAAGGAGAAGTCAAGCCTGAGTTTGTTTGGCTGGGTTTCTCCTATGGGTCACAGGAGTGCAATACGTTTTGCACTCCTGTGACCCGTTTTCAGCAGAGCGGTCTGAAGTCCGTTCTCTGCTGACGTCACACATGTGGGAGGAAACTGGAGTACCCTGAGGACAACTATGGCCTGTTGCCTGTGTTTCCAAGATTCTAACACACAAATCAGCCAGATGTGATAATAATCTGATGTCGATGGGTACATTTGATCCTGTAATCTGTTACCGCGTTCTTTTGGTTTATTTCCATTATGATGCCGTTGAAGGTTCATCGGAACCGCAAACAATTGTTTGATTTATTATTAAATCATTTTATAAAAAACATGAATGCTGCAAAAGATCAGCAAATGCAACAAGATCTAAAGGAAATGCCCTTCAAACATATACCATTTCACTTTTTTATCACCTCCGGTTAGTTGCACGTTTTGTCATGTTCAAACATTTGGCATGTTAAAGTGATATAATGGTATATGGCCTCCAGATACTGTAATATGAAGAACATGATTGGGCTTAATTAACATGGGAATAAACGAAGTGATCATGTACAAAAGACAAATACATTGTGTGAGATTGTGGTGATTTAAACTCTAGTAGTTGCATTTGCAATGAGTTGCGCCAGTCCAAAAACTGTATTTTAGTGTGTGGCAGCCCACTTCTATTCAATAAACCAGAAGTTCTTCTGTGTATCAGTTGCCAACGCAGGGGATCCTTCCAAACAAAAATACCGAGCCACTTGGCTCACTGCTGCTTGTCTTACCAGTCTCTTTTGACTGTTTTTCAGCTCTCCTGGAACACTTGGCTCGCAAGGCTTTTAGGTTCCATTTACACATGGGCGTTTGGAATCGCGGGCAGAATTGCCATGATTATGCCGGTGACTTAAATTTGTAGGAGGCATTTGCGATGCCATTACTTCTTAATGGCACCCCAATCCCAGTGCGAATTTGCCACGTGAAGCTTGTCACTCAAAAAAGGGCAGGGGCTTCTTTTGGATGACAGTGTTGCAATTTGCCAAGATTGCAGCGTGATTTATCAGGGGGCAAAATTGCACTTAAGAAGTAATGGCATCACAAGTGTGTCCCCGGTTCAATCAACCTAGGTGTGAATGTCACCTTAGTTGCAGTGCCCTGCTGCATGGCCCATGTCTGGCCTGTGGATTGAGGTTCTCCTGACACCCCCGATAGGCACCGACCTGACTCCAGGAATGAGACCTTCTGGCTGGACCTTCTGACCCTTCAATGAGACCCTCTCTCGCTTGGCTTCTGACTGGGACTATCTGACCCCAAGTGAGACCTTCTGTCTCGCACACGGGGAGCTGTCACCAAACTGGGAGCGCTGAGCAATTCTTAGACATTAGTCTAGTCTATAATAACCCTGCACACCTGTTTATTCAGCTAGGTTGCAGGCATCTAGCAAAACCTGGACACCATATTGACTGTTCTGATCCAGCTCTGAACCTCACAGTAACACTAATGCCACCTACACACGACCGTACTTTTTGACAGCAAAGGTCCGATGGAACGAGTCCGTCGGACAATTCGATCGTGTGTGGGCTCCATCGGACCTTTGCTTGCCAAAAATCTGGCGGACTTTAGAAATAGAGCATGTTTTAAATTTTTCCACCGGAACTCCGGACAAAAACTGACGCGAGGGCAGCTATTGGCTACGAACTTCCTTATTCTAGTCTAGTCATACGTCATCACGTTCGAATCCGCCGGACTTTGGTGTGATTGTGTGTGGCCAAGTCTGTTCATTCGGAATGTCCGTCAGAACTCTGCCGAAAGTCCGTCGGACCTAGTCCCTCGAAGTCCGGTCATGTGTACGCGGCATTAGGCTGCATTCACACCTGAGCGTAGCGCTTCAGGCAGAAAATCATGCGAATTTACCGCGATTTTGTGGCGGTTTTTTTACCTAAAAATATGCTATAAGAAAACACTTTAGAGGTGGGTGTGTGTGTGTATGTATGTATGTATGTGTGTGTGTGTGTATATATATATATATATATATATATATATATATATATATATATATATATATAATATCTCTATCCACTTTGTACTACAAGTGCACTTGGAATTGCAGTCGCTCTAAATATGTGGGGAAGTTCTACTGATTTTATCATCCAGTCATGTGCAAGCGAAAATTGCACTGCACATTGTGGTGTGTGTTTTTTTTTTATTTTTTTTTTTATTTTTTTTTATTTTTTTATTCCTTGCATGTCCCCCTCAGATCTACTACAGCGACTGCGCTTGTAGTGCAAAGTGGATTTGCATGTAGTAAATAACCCCCACTGTGGTTATCTCTACAGTTCAAGGGTGATTTAATGCCATGTGACCATCTCTGGTTTAGATGTTGCCTAATCTCTTCTCTGTGTGTTTGTGGGTTGTTTTTTTTTTTTTCTTTTGATGGTTCAAGTTTTGCTGAGTCACGTAGCTTGGCCTTGGAGTATAAATCATTCATACTCCTTTTTTATTTGCCCATGTAAAGTATTGCTGACTACTAATCCTTAACTCTATAAAGGAAGAATTGAGAAATTAAGATTGAGGTTTTTTTTTTAGTTTTTCCCTTGGCTTCAAGTTGAAAAAGTGATGATACAGTAGCTATATATGCGTGTAAAATTTTATTTGACATTTAAAATGAGAATAAAATAAGTTTGATTATACACCTGGCCCTCAGTATCATAGCTATGATGGTTCTGTAACAATGGCAGTGTGGTCATCAGTTCAGCACTGAAATTAAGCAAAGAACATGCATGCATAGTTTAACAAAGAGGTTCAGTGCTACTACCCATACAACCCCATATCAGCAGAGCTTACAGGTGCTCGATCCACAGTGCTTTGTCATAGCCATAATTCATTATGACTAAGGCCTTGTAGGCTGAAACGCGTCAACTAATTTTTATTGCGTTTGTACACTGGCTTTTCTAATAAATATGAATATTAAGGGCAACAACTGGTTGTGCAGATCATCTTAATGGATGTTCTTTTGCTTCTATCATTTTAGGAAACTGTGTATAATAGTGGTGTTTACTTCCACACATGCCAGAACATGCACGTCCCTACGTCCTGCCCACCCATGCATGGCAGTATGTCTCATATACTGAGTGCAGCTTTGTGCATAATGCAAGAAGACCCATGCATGCACGGTAGAGAAACAGACTTTCTGGTTCTTCAGCTGCACATTGCACATAGATTTGTCAAAGACAACAGCAGTAATTATGCATGGTAAAGCAGTGGTATGTGAAGTTGCTGCTGCACATGCATGGGTCATCATTGCCATATTTGCTATGATCACAAGTTCACATGGTCAGTTGGGAAAACCAGGAAACAGACCAGTGGAGGTTGTGGTAGTGGCTCCCGTTTTGCCGTGGCAGTTGCTGCCACATCGCCTAGCTGCCACTGCTGCTGAAGGACAACTGCTACCTTACAGGTTGTACCCAGCTAATATTGAGATGTACCGGACCAGTGGGCTGGGGTCAGGGTAGCTGTACACCACACTACCCGTCCATGCCACTCTGCCAGCATCCCCCCCACGCGCAACGCTATGTATAATGCCCACCCCTCTATTCTCACCATTTTGCAAGATGAACTGGGGACGTGCAGTGAGAGTGGAAACACAAAAGATAGCTACTCTAAGTAGGATTTGAGTAATGCACAAAAACTTTGGCCACACAGTAAGAGCTAATAATTTTTAGAGCCAATGCCCTCTAAAAAAAAAAAGTTTATAACTGACATTTTTAGGCCCATTTTCAGACGGCACTCCAGTTAGGTACACCTGTCAACTTTTTTCAGGCGGACCTGATCAGAAGGGGCATTCATCTCTATGGACATGAGGATTTAAACTGACTGACTTGTGTCCATTTACACCCGTCTACATCTGGGTTCAATCAGGCCAGCTAAAGGTGGGGGGGGGGGGTGTTGAAGGGGACTCCGCCCTCTTCCTTTTTAGGCAGAGTGGATCGGAGATGGCCAAGTGTAAACGGATAGTAGAGTCCATTTACTCCCAGTTGGCCATTGAGCAGCGTGGGCTCTGCCTGTGTGTGCTCTGCAGATACCGAGCCGACACGGAAAGTGTCATCCATCTGCTCTGCGCCGATCAGCAACGGATCTGCTCACAGATCACCTGCTGATCGCAACAGAATCCGCCCCTTGTGAAAGGGGCCCTAATACTTGCCCAACTGTGTATCCTCAACATGACAGGTTCAGAAGAAGCCATGTCATAGAGACAAAAACATTAATACAGATGAGCTAGCCTCTGAGTATCTGTATTCAGAAGGTTATACTTGGCTGTATGGTGACAAACAGCTTTTTTTTTTTATTATTTTAGACCGTCCCCCAAGGGGGGCAGGGTTCAGTGCCAAGTCACTGCATATTACCCTTAAAATGGCCTTTATCTCAAAAATGGAGCAGGTGACTCGTGCTCAAACAGTATCTGAAAATGTGCATGTATGTGTTTTAATCCTTCCTGAACATTAGCAGTACACTTCCTGGTGAGTATGCCTAGGGACACCTGTGCCTATAGAATTAAAGCTGTATCTCTGCAGTATGAGATCTAAGGCACTGCTGCCTTTCAATGCAGGTCGTTTTGGGGTAATGTTTGGTGATGTCCCTACTGTGCTTCTCACGCTTCACCTTGATGTCGGCTCTAACTTGAGGGAGCAAAACCCTGTCTCTACCAAGATGGCCATCTTCACACAGAGACATAGTGCAGAACAAGGCATTGTAAGTCAATTATGGCGGTTTTTAAAGGCTAATTGGCTCTGAAACCAAAAGGTCCTGTGTTCTCATGAGCCTGATTTTAGTAGCTGAAGTATTTTGAGTCATTCTGCAGTTGCTGGTTTGAGGTGTGAACGTGTGCTACAAAGAGGGGATTTATCTTGGTGGTTGCTTGTGCACTTTCCATTGAAGTCTTGGGATTTCCTAAAATTGGATAGGTAGTTGCTCCACAAATTTATCTGATCGCCAGTATGGGGTCACTGGGGAGAACGAGAGGGTAAAGAGAAAATTGGCCTATGCCTATAGGGGTTGTATTTTAAACACAAAATGAATGTATATATCTTTTTTTACTGTGTATATCCACTGCTGAGACCATGTTGGGGTAACATACCCTTTAATATTCTGGCCAATAGAAGGCACATGCAAAAACGCAGAAAGAAAAAAGGACCAAAGGTGGACGCGGACTTGTTAGCCACTGGTAGACCCAAAATGATATAAAGAGCATTCAATAAAGTAAAAATACAAATTTTATTTAACATGTACAGCTCATTAAAGCCAAATGTAAAATGCATAACAAAATGGTACAGTATGGTTCCATCCTGGTAAAACAGACAATTCCATAGCTCAACTCGCCAACCAAATTAACCTGTCTAACCATCTGTTAAAAGCAGGGGTTTAGTTAGCACGTTTCCAAACGCATGTGTAAGCTGCAAGGCCTTGTCACGGCACCCTGCATTGCTTGCCGTCCATCCTGGACAGACACTGGCAAAAAACTGTAGGTGTGCCCATGGACTCCGATTGATAATGAGGCAGTCTCATATATCGGGGCTCCACATGGATAGAGGGTACAGAGGCATCGCTACGCTTTTCGCATAGGCTCCCCTGAGGAAGCAATATTAGTACTAGGTTGCAGAAGAAATAAAAAACAGGAAATGCCCAACCAAATCTCACAGAAGGGAACAGAGAAGCAGGGTGCAGATGGCTTTGAGGTAGGAATGCTTCAGATATTTCAGATGTTTCAGCAAAAAAAGAAGGGACTAGCCATAAAATGAGAAACCCATCAACCATGTATGGAATATACTCAAGGAGTGTATCCAAGACCTAGACAGATGTTATGGATTGTATATAAGAGATTATATTGAGATCCCGTCTGAACCAAGTCTCCAAGGACTGGTACATCCACCAGCTTGTGATGTTCACTCCTTTGAACATGTGCTGATCCTGGCTGCAAACTGACCGCCCATGTGGAAAGTTAAATGGGACATCCATCAACATGCAAAATGCAGCGGTTTCCTCCAATTGAGCAAATGTTCCCAGGGAGGAAAAAAAATTTCCTGTCTGCATGAGGCCAAAAACTGCTCTAGCAAAATGCCACCATTGGCTTTTCTGAGAAACTTATGATCCACCAGAATTGACTGAACCCCATTCATCCAAAACTGAAATCTGCTTTATTGGGAGTTGGTGATATTCAAACCACAGCAGTAAAATGTTTACATTTATAACTGTATTGGCACAGGGTCTCATATTTTTGTGTTGTCAGATTTTTGAATTGGGTATTAAAGAGGAAGTATACCCTGATGGCTTTTACTTCCTCTTTGTTTACCTGCAAAGGTAAAGCATAATGGACTACTATGCATCGCAGCTGTGATTGTCCGGAGCCGCAATGACGTCACTCCCGTGCAGGAGCTGCCACTAACTGCATGAACGCCGCTAGCAGTGGCATACTCAGTGCACCTGCGCGCCACTGTCTACGGCACATGTGCCTGTCTTTTTCAAATATCTCCTAAACCGTGTAGGTTTAGATGTTTCTTGCACCTACAGGTAAGCCTTAATCTAAGCTTACCTGTAGGTAAAAGTGGTCTGTAAGGGTTTACAACCACTTTAAAAACATAGCTGAAAAAAACCGGTAAGGCTACAAATTCCTGCATTTCCCTGCAGGCTGCATTCCCATGCTGAACTATACAGTATCTCATCATCAAAAGTGAGTACGCCCCTCACATTTTCATAAATCTTTTATTATATCTTTTCATGTGACTACACTATAAAGTAGTCAGTGTACAGCTTGTATAACAGTGTAAATTTGCTGTCCCCTCAAAATAACTCAACACACAGCCATTTAATGTCTAAACCGCTGGCAACAAAAGTGAGTACATCCCTAAGTGAAAATGTCCAAATTGGGTCCAACGTGTCAATATTTTGTGTGGCCACCATTTATTTTCCAGCATTGCCTTAACCTCTTGGGCATGGAGTTCACCAGAGCTACACAGGTTGCCACTGGAGTCCTCTTCCACGAGGGCATCATGGAGCTGGCAGATGTTTGAGACCTTGCGCTCCTCCACCTTCCATTTCCGGATGCTCAATAGGGTTTAGGTCTGGAGACATGCTTGGCCAGTCCATTACCCTTTACCCTCAGCTTCTTTAGCAAGGCAGTGGTTGTCTTGGAGGTGTGTTTTGGGGTCATTTTGTTGGCATACTGCCATATGGCCCCATCACCGAAAAAGGGAAAGGAACATGCTCTGCTTAAGTATGTCACAGTAAATGGCATTCATGGTTCCCTCAATGAACTGTAGCTCCTCAGTGCCGACAGCACTAATACAGCCCCAGACCACGACACTCCCACCACCATGCTTGACTGTAGGTATTGCCGCGTACACACGATCGAATTGTATGACGTACTTAGTCCGTCATACAATCCGGCGGACAATCCGGCGGACTTTCTACCGAACGGACTTGGCCACACACGGATACACAAACAGTCCGACGAAAGCTTGCGCGATGACGTACAGCACGTACGACGGGACTAGAAATAGGAAGTCCATGACACAGCAAAGCACCCTTTGGGCTCCTTCTGCTGACTTTGCGTTAGTGGAAGTTTGGTTAGAGACGATTCGCGCTTTTCAGACTTCAGCTTAATTCGTCCGTTATTTTTAATTTTTTTTATTTATTCTCGAATTGGAATATTAATCATAAGATGAGGATGAATAAAGACATTTGTGATAACTCTGTGTGAATATAAGCAGCAAAGCAACTTCACTTTTCTCGCATTATGAAGAAGAAAAGAACGGGCTATATTAAAAGATCACAAAATTAGCAGCATGACGAATATGCTAGCTTCAATACGAACACTAGTTTTACAAGACAGAACGCTTCCGCCCTGTAAATCCTTTCTGGGCATGCGCCATTCTTAGTCCGTCGGACTAGCATACTGACGAACGTATTGTCCGCTGAAACCAAAGTATGACGGGAAGATTGGTGTGCAAACCGGCCTTCTTAGTACTCCGGACTTCACGCTGAAAAAGTCAGCTGAAGCCCACACACGATCAGATTGTCCGTTGAAATGCGTTTTAAGTAAGTACGTCATACAATTCGATCGTGTGTACGCGGCATAAGACGCACTTGTCTTTGTACGCCTCACCTGGTTGCCGCCACACACGCTTGAAACCATCTGAACCAAATACGTCTATCTTGGTCTCATCAGACTACAGGACATGGGTATACAGTAATCCACGTCCTTGGTCTGCTTGTCTTCAGCAAACAGTTTTCAGGCTTTTTTGTGCATCCTCTGTAGAAGAGGCTTCTTTCTAGGACGACAACTATGCAGACCGATTTGATGCAGAGTGCAGCGTATGGTCTGGGCACTGATAGGATGATCCACGCCCACCCCTTCAGCACTCATTTGTCTATTTCCCAAAGACAACCTCTGACTAGGACGCTGAGCATGTGCACTCAATTTCTTTGGTCGACCATGGCGAGTCCTGTTAAACCGCTGTATGGTCTTGGCCATCGTGCTGCAGCTCAGTTTCAGGGTCTTGGCGATCTTCTTATAGCCTAGGCCATCTTTATGTAGAGCAAAAATTTCTTTTTCAGATCCTCAGAGTTCTTTGCCATGAGGTGCCATGTTGAACTTCTAGTGACCAGTATGAGAGAGAGAGAGAGAGATGCTCCCCATTCACACCTAAGACCTTGTAACACTGAGTCGCATGACACCGGGGAGGGAAAATTGGCTAATTGGGCACATTTTCACTTAGGGGTGTGCGGTTTAAACATTAATGGCTGTGTGTTGAGTTATTTTGAGGAGACGCAAATTTACACTGTTATACAAGCTGTACACTCACTACTTTACATTGTAGCAAAGTTTCATTTCTTCAGTGTTGTCACATGAAAAGATATAATAAAATATTTACAAAATTGTGAGAGGTGTACTCCTTTTTGTGAGATGCTGTATGTATTGGTCAAGCTGCAAGGGTGTGTGTGTTTGTTTTGTGTGGGTTTTTTTTTCTTTTTTTCCCCCTCCTAAATGATGGGACTCTTTGTTCAATGGCCTGTGGGAGTGTTTTAAACTAGCCTGTGTATATGAAATACACCATAGATTTTATTACAGGATTATATATGTCCTTTGTTTCCCTTAGCACAGACTATTTTTATTCCCGCGTACGTGTCCTTTAGAGTACAATGTGCGGATTTACAAAGTGGCGTTCTAGATTTCACATTTATTTCAAGTATGTACGGTTGAAGTAGTTGATTAGCACTGCATGTAATAGGCAGGTCAACCAAGTTTATGAATTGTGCCAAAGACCAATGTGCAAAGAGCAGCAACCAGTTCTTTCTTTCCTGCTCTTGCAAGTGGATGCCTAGTTTGAGTGTTATTGCTTGTTTCTCTAACCTGTTAAGGGGAAGAAAAGATTTCTGTCTATTAGCCATACAAGAGCAAAGATCATGGCTATAGCAGTAGTTCTGAGCAAAACATATTTCCTCATTATGAAGATGTAGAACTCTTCCTCTTCTTCTTCCTCTTCCTCTTCCTCTTCCTCTTCCTCCTCCTCCTTTTTTTTTTTTTTTTTTTTTTTTTACTAGTTTGCTCTCAATTTGTAACCAATGATTGACTGCTTTCTTTTACTTGACTTTAGCATCCAGGTGGAGAGGAGGTGCTACGAGAACAAGCTGGAGGGGATGCAACAGAGACCTTTGAAGACATTGGTCATTCCACAGATGCCAGGAATATGTCAAAAGACTTTGTTATAGGAGAACTTCATCCAGTGAGTTATTAATTGCGGCACTTTTAAAAATGTTTAGATTTCATATTCAAATGTAATAATTCAAAGGCTAGAGTACAAAATATAATCTATACCAGTCAATGGTCCTATTGTTCTAACAGTTGGTTGAGTAGAACCTCCTTTAGGTGTGTGTGTATACATACATACATACATACATACATTTAATTATCATCCAGAAGAGAGGCAGAACGGCGGTCCACCTATGTAAACAAGGCAGATTGCTGTTCTGACAGGAGGGTAAGAGTATGGATCCTGTGTGTCTGCAAAGCAGGGATTGGATCCATGTCTTCCCCCTAGTAAAAGCACCCCCACAGTTTGGTAAAACACATTTTGAGTACACAATAAATTCAAGATGAATCGCCGTGCGAGTAATGGTAATGAAGCAGCTGACATAAATTGTACGCAGAGCTACGAACATAGCATTAAAAATAAAAGTCCACAGTGTTTGAAATTAAATCCTTATTCAGGGAAAGAAAACTGGAATCTCCCACTGTGTAGACAGAGACACAAATTAAGTAAGCACGGACTTATCCTCCACCGAACATCAACACACCAGGCCTCTTACCAAAAATAATAGACCACTTAATTACAGGTGGTCAGACAAGCATGATAAATGGGGTACAGGGTACTCGCATTTTGGCAAATAAAAACGGGCATGTTCAAAAAGCAATAGTCTAAAAGTAGCATTTGTTTCCAACCACAAAGATGGCCGTGGTCGACGCGTTGCAGCGGTGTGACGTCAGAGCTCCACCCTACGCAGCATTTTGTCCAAACGGATGTCATCAGGGGCGTGGTTAAAGCTCGTCATTACTACTTTATATAGGAGAAAGGGCGGAAATAGAAATGCCTAATCCCCCTGTGTTCCAAGCCTCTGTCCCATCCGCTGAACCACATACAAACCGGATGTTTACATCCAGGTCTCAGTATACATGACTAAAATCGCCTACTGTGGCCATGTTTAGGGAGACAATGGAAAAACACTATGCAGTGTATCTATCTGCTCTCAGAGAGGGAAGGGAAGAAACCAGGATAGATCGGAAACAAAGATTAAAAAATAAATAAAAATCTAAAAGTGGAAATAAAAGTAACGTAAAGATATTGACAGACTTGCAGCTTACTCACAAACTGCCTATATACAGTAATGGACATAATGCTGCCATCTTGTGGTTGAAAATGGGTAATACAGGAAATCCAAATCTATAAGAACATACAGAAAATGCAATATAAAAAAATGGACAGTCTGGGGATTCAACTGTTGTTGTTAAAGACATTCACATCCTATTCTATGTTTAAACCAAATGGTCTATAAGACTTTAAACAGAAAATCCACCAGATTTCTATCTTTGAGATTTCTCTCCTAATATGCCTGCCACTCCAATGAGGATCAAACTTGCCTATGGCCATAAAAGATGTAAAGTTAACCCTTTGCTCGCCCCTGATGTTAACCCCTTCCCAGCCAGTGTCATTAGTACAGTGACTGCATATTTTTAGCACTGATCCACAAAAAGTATTAGAATGTCCGCTGCAATATCACATTCCCACTTTGTCACTGATTGATTGTGACCATTACTAGTAATAAAAAAATACACACACACACACACATACGTGTGTGTGTGTGTGTGTGTGTGTGTGTGTATATATGTATATACACATACACATATACGTATACATACATGCATACGATTTCCATCCCATAGTTTGTAGACGCTATAACTAGAGGTCGACCGATATGGGTTTTTCTCTGGCCGATGCCGATATTTAGAAATCATGGCGGCCGATATATGATGGCGATTTTTTTTTTTTTTTTTTTTTTTTTTTTTATTCCTTTTTTTTTTTTTTATGGGCCGATTATGTTAGGCCGATTTTTTTTTTTTTTTTTAATTTATTTTTTATTTATTTTTTATCCCCCCTTCATCTCATAAAATAGACACCTTTCCCACTGGGGCGATTTTATTAGCGCCTGTAAAGTGCCTGCAAAACGGCTCCCCTGCAGTCTGTGTGAAAGACAGAGTGCTTTCACACTGAGGCGATGCACTGGCAGGATGTTAGAAAAAAAAAAAAGTCCTGCAAGCAGCACGTTTTGGAGTGGTGTACACCGCTTCTCCACCACTCCTGCCCATTGATATTAATGGGCACCACTGCCCAAGCGCATGCAATGCAATTTGGCAGCGGTGCTTCACGGGCGCATTTAACCTCTTCGGCCGCTAGCTAGGATTATATGCGCCCCACTAGCACCCGAATCGCACCGCTAAAATTATGGTAAAGCGCTGCTAAAACTAGCAACATTTTACCATCAACGCCTGCCCGCATCAGTGTGCAAGCAGCCTATAAAATAAAAACAAGTACTCAAAACTTTTGGACGAAAAACTGTGTGTTTTTTTTTATTTATTTATTTATTTTTTTTAAATCATTTTTAGTGTAATTCCCCCCCCCCCCCCCCCCCCCAAAAATGCATTTGAAAGACCTCTGCGCAAATGCCGTGTGACATAAAATGTTACAACAACCGCTATTTTATTCCCTAGGATCTCTGCTAAAAAAATATATATACTTTTTGGAGGGGGTCTAAGTGATTTTCTGGCAGAAAATACAGGACTTTTACTTGTAAGCAACAAGTGTCAGAAAAGATTTAGGGTCCTTTCACACGGGGCGGATCAGTTCTGATCCGCCCCGTGGATATGCGTTTGCTCAGCGGGGATCACTCCGTCGATCCCCGCTGAGCAGGGAAATTACAGGTCCGTCTCTGCACACTGCGCAGGGACAGACCTGTCACAGCGCCGCTCTCCCCTATGGGAGATCGGATGACGACGGACCGCAGTGCCCGTCGTCACCCGATCCGATCCGCAGACGGATGGAAAAATAGCTTTTTCCTCCGTTACACTTTTTCGGATCGGAGCGGGTCGGATGTCAGCGGACATGTCACAGCTGACATCCGACGCTCCATAGAGCTCTATGGAACATCCGTCCAGGTCCGCCTGAAAAACTGACAGGCGGGCCTGAACGGAACGTCGGTGTGAAAGGGGCCTTAGTCTTTAAATGGTTAAACTGAGAACTCCTACACACTGAGATGATTTCATTCATTCAAGTGTAAACATTGTATCTTTCTGTTCTTTTCTTGGCAGGCTGCCCAGAGAGGAGGAAAGACGTTTCTATGACGACTCAGGCAACTTACACTGACTTCTATTACAGAAGTCATTTCCAAGTCCCGCTGTTCTAAATCGGCCTTTTTATCAGCTCAATCGGCCGATGCCGATTAATTAAAAAACTGCAAATATCGGCCGATATATCGGTTGACCTCTAGCTATAACTTTTGTGCAAATCAATTAATATACGCTTATTTGTTTGTTTTTGTTTTTTTACCAAAAATGCCCTAAATGTATGAAGAATTTTTTTTTTCTAGCAAAGTAAAAAAAATAGTGGGAATTTAGTTTATATTTTTTTTAAAAATTTGTCTATTTTTTGCGTTTTTATAAACAAAATAAATAAATAACTGCAGAGATGATCAAATGTCACCAAAAGAAAGCTCTATTTGTGGGGGGAACTTAAAATTGATTTGGGCATCGCATGACTGTGCAATCGTCATTTAAAGAACTTCTTCTTCTTCTTCTTCTGAAGGTCAAGTGGTTAAGCTGCCTTTTCCTGCCAGTAGTAAAAGACGTTTACAAGGAAAATTCAAATGCCCATTGTGCATGAGCCCTTGGGGACCCAACAGTGGTTTTAACACTTCTTTACTTTGTCCAGTCAATAATTAAAATTGTATTTTTATTTTTTGTCCTTATTATGGAAATGATTACAGAAATTTCCTAATTATTAACCCCTTCCCACTGACGGTATGCATATATGCAGCCTCCCCGGACCGAGCTTTTTTTCTATGGGGCTGCATATACCCGTACCTCTCGTTGTGCTGGGAGCACGCCACACAACACACTCCCAGAACAGAGACCGGTGCCTCAGAGCCCATCCCTGTGTTTACTTCCTTCTCTAAATTGAGATGAGGATGTAAATTTTAAAAAAGTGTTAGAGTAAACTAGATCTAGGTTAGGGTCAGGGTCAGTATATTTTTGGTAGGAACATATGTTTTTTAATTGATATCAGTGTCAGTGTGTTTTAGGTAAAATGGGGGGGGGGGGAAAGAAAATGTGCACCATAGCTTCTGGACCCTACTACGGGTACAAACAACAAATAACATGCACATATGTGGTATCGCTGCAATTGTCATGAGCAGGAGAATTTTATTTTGTGGCATTCTTTGGTGGTAGATTATGGTAATAGCAAGAAATATACACCAAAATGTAACCACTTCAGCCCCGGAAAGATTTACCCACTTCATGACCAGGCCATTTATTGCGATACGACACTGTTACTGTAGCTGATAATTGCGACGCTGTACGCAAACAAAATTGATGTTTCCCACAAATAGAGGATTCTTTTGGTAGTGTTTGATCGCCTCCTGCAGTTTATATTTTTTTCTATATGAAAAAAAAAGAGCGACAATTTTGAAAAAAAAAAAACATTTTTTACTTTCTGCTATAATGCATATCCAAAAAAAAAATATATTAAAAAATGTATTCATCAGTTTAGGCCAATATGTATTCTGGTAAATATTTTTGGTTAAAAAAATCGCAATAAGCGTATATTGATTGGTTTGCGCAAAGGTTATAGCACCTACAAAATAGATGAAAGATTTAGGGACTTTTATTTTTTGTCCTTATTATTTTTTGATTTAGGGACTTTTTATTTTATTTTTTAATTGTTTTTGCTAGTAATGGCAGCGATCTGCTATCTTAAAATGGTTGTAAACCCTTACAACCAACTTTGACCTATAGGTAAGCCTAGATTAAGGCTTACCTGTAGGTCCAAGAAATATCTCCTAAACCTATACGGTTTAGGAGATATTTACCCGAAGACAGCCACCGCCGCAAGACCCGGAAGTCGCTCCGGGATACATGGCAGCGGCGAAGAGGAAGACGGAAGACCGCTTCTGGGGGCTTCATTCTCAGGTAAGTTATTCATAATGAGCTAGTATGCTATGCATCCAAGCTCATTATGCCTTTGCCATACAGGGTGCGTTTTAAAAAAAAAAATGTTTTTTTGCCTTTTACTTCCTCTTTAACGGGACTGCGACATTGCGGTGGACAAATCTGACCCTAAATTACACTTTTTGGTGACCAGTGACACCAATACAGTGATCAATGCTATAAAAATGTGTTGATCCCTGTATAAATGGCACTGGCAGAGAAGGGGTTAACACTAGTGGTGATCAGAGGGTTAGGTGTTCCCTAGGGAGGCGCTTTCTAACTATCAGAGGGGTGGACTGACTGGGCGTAGAGAAAGATTGCTTTTCCTGATCACTGCGAACAGCGTATCTCTCTCTCTCCTCCCCTGAATGGGGACCCACCTTGTTTACATAGGCAGATCCCTGTTCTGCTTCTCTTCACCATGATTGCGGGTGGCCGGCAAGCTCCTGCTGCATGCGGCAGGCACGAGCGCCCGCAAAAGCTAGTGCACAAACTGATGTACCACTATGGTGATCCACGCAGCCGAGCCACCTTGCCACAGTAGAACTGCAGCAGCTGGTCGGCAACTGGTAAAAGATATATATATATATATATATATATATATATATATATATATATATATATATATATATATATATATATATATATATATATATATATATATATATATATATATATATATATAATTTATTTATTTTTTTTAACTATTCTGGGTCCGTTTTTATTTTATTTTATTTTTTTTTTCCTTTTTGATAATAAAAATATCAGCAGATCTCCGTTCTCATTTCCCACCAAGAGCCCAGTTTGTCTTGGAAAAAGAAAAACTATATATGATACACCAAGTAGTTGTGGTGATATGTACTGATTTACTAACACATGTCAAAGTTGCAAAATTGTATTCAGGCATTAACGTTTTTTACCCTCAGTCACTAAGGGGTTAATATAATATTATCATGGTCATCATCTTCTTCTTCTTATATAGGGGGGGATATGCAATTAGCGGACCTCCAGCTGTTGCAGAACTACAAGTTCCATGAGGCATAGCAAGACTGACAGCCACAAGCATGACGCCAAGAAGCAGAGGCATGATGGGATGGAAGTTTTGCAACAGCTGGGGGTCTGCTAATTGCATATTCCTGTTTTATAGCCTTAGGCCCCTTGCACACTGCAACTTGAAAAAGCTCTATACAGCCTTTTCCCCTTTGCCTTTTCCCATATGCATTTACATATTGTACAGAACCAGAGCACGAAAATAAGTTTTCATGCATCTGTGTGTGGAATTGTGCAAACGCTTATATGATAAATTTCATGTAAATACATGCAAATGCATGCAACAAAAAAAGTCTGGGGGGGGAATTCTCAAATGGGAGTATCATGTGCAAGAGGCCTTTTAAATAGATGTCTGACCTTCACTCTTCTTGGTTTTAAACCTGAGCATGCACAGACAAGACGAGGAATAAAGACACTAGTCCATCGTTTGTGTGTGGTATTTTTTTTTTTTTTTTTTATATGTCAATAATAAATCCCATATCCCTTTACGTTGCGATTGTTAATATGCCCATCTAATCAAAACTCCCTGCTAATACCACTGCTTGTGGAAGGGAGTTCCACATCCTTACCGCTCTGACAGTAAAGAACCCTCTATGCAGTATAAGGTTAAACTGCTTCTCTTCCAGTTTCATTAAGTGGCCGCGTGTCTTCATCTTTTCAAACTCACTCCCACTGAGATATTTGTATATCGCTATCATAGCTCCTCTCAAGCATCTCTTCTCCAGAGACGTTTAATGCTTGTAGGTACAATGTAAATGTGTAAAGGGTGCTCAAAGCTTCCAGATTAAGCAGAGAATGTCTATGTAAAAACAAGAGTCCAATGATGATGGTGGTGATAATAATAATAATGATGATGATGGCTCTTCAACACTTAGGGCTGCAACTTACAGATAGAATCAGTCTCTAAAAAAACGCAAGCAAAAGAAAAGGCGCCTGTAAGTGTAGAAGTTAAAAACCGTTTAATATCCCCAGCGGGATTAAAAAACGCTTACAAAATCAGGAGATACAGAAGGCATATCATAATAAAATTGCAGGTAATCCAACATCAGGAGGGTCCACAGTGTGTTTAAAAGCTCCCAGGACTGTTCGTATATTGTAACAGACTCCAATTCAAGTCAATTCATCAGTGGAGTATCCAGAACCCTGGGGACACCGGCGAAAATGACACAATCCAAGTCCAAAGGGAGTCCCAGAAGCGATGTCGGCAATATGGGACAGCAGCCAGCATGGACCGCAAACCGGATGTGGTCATAAGAAAGGGACGCGTTTCGAACCTGCTGGGGATATTAAACTGTATTTAACTTCTACACTTAGAGGCGCCTTTTTCTTTTGCTTGTGTTTTAATGCTTGTAGTCATTCCTCATAACTGAGGTCCTCTGGTCACTTTTATTAGCTTTGTTGCCCTTTTCTGGACTCTCTCCAGTTCCAGCACATCCCTTCTGAGGGCTAGTGACCAGAACTGGAGAGTATACTAAAGATGCGGCTGAACCAGTGTTGTAAAGTGGCAGAATTATCGTTTTATCGCTTGTGTAAATTCCCTTTTTTATGCAGGCTAATATTCTGATGGCTTTGTTTTCTGCAGCTTGGTATTGCATGCCATTGCTGAGCCTTTTATCTACTAGGACCCCTAGATCTTTTTCCATCCTGGATTTCCCCAGTGGTTCTCCCCCAAGTGAGTAACTTGCATTTTCTATTGTTTGCACCCAAATGCATTACTTCAGTGGCGGAACTACCAGGGTCGCAGCAGTCGTACTCTCTACTGGGCCTTGGAGTTCCACCATTGTGGGAGGGGGGGGGGCAAAAGCCAGGGATATGGCTCCACTGTTGCTGGCTGCCGTTGTGAACAGTGATGGTCTATTACACTCTGTCACACTGCTCAGACCGCGCACTGACAGTCTGCCCCCCTACCTCACACACGCAAGAGAGGAAAGGGAGAGAAAGCAGGATCTGCCCCCCCCCCCCCCCCGTGTATCCCCCGCGGCCCTGCCCACATTCCAATCCCCAGCAGCTCTGTGTCTCGCAAAGTCCACCAGCCTGCAGCTAGATAGTGGAGTAAAGGACTGCTTGTACCATGGATGCTGCAACCCTCCACAGGAGATCCACAGCTCTCCAGGACAGCCTTCTTTCTCTCAGTGATTGAAAACAAAGCGGCAAACTGTCATTGAGGGGACTGAATAGTGTTGTCACCTCCAAAGCCCCTTTACCAACACAGCAGCCTGCGTGGGTTTTCCTGGTGTAGTGCACTACAAGCCCCAGCATGCTCTGCCAGCCTATGTGTATTTATAGCACAGGCTAGTAAACCTTGCTTGCTAACCAGGGGTGGAACTCCAGGGCCCAAGCCTCCATCTATGGTGAGTGAAGTGTCTCTCCCTTCCTCTTATCTCACCAGCCTCTGAGCACACTAATGTAAGGCAGAGCTCTGTGGACTGTAATGTAAAGGGGGACTCAGATGTAAGTGGGCACCTTGGTGAGCAGAGACTCCCTTACATCAGGATTCCCAGCACCCATTACATCAAAGCCCTTTCACATGGACGGACTCTGCCAAGCGGATCAGCCTGCTCAGTGGAGGATCTCTCTGCTGAACAGGCAGATAACAGGTCCATATCCACTCCACTTGTGCAGACACACACAGCCCGCTATTCACTATGGGCTGGTCTGACTGTCATCCAATCCGCTAGACGGATGGTGAATGGATCCCCATCGTCTGTTTTTCATTGGATCGAATGCAGGCAGGTGTAAATGGGCAAATGTCTGTTTACATCCACCTTCCCATACAGAACAATGGGTGGTCCAATGGATTCACACGTGTAAAAGGGCCCTTACAGTGCAAGTGGCAATTCTGCAGACTCTGAAGTAACAGGGGCTCTGGGAACCCTGCTTAAAGAGGAATGCTGGGAACGATGATGTAAGCGGGAGCTCAATTTGTCAGGGTCTCCCTTGTATCAGTCTGCAGTGTTCCCCCTTACATCAGAGTTCTCGCTGTTCTTCCTTTTAATTAGAGTCCCCAAAGTTCTCCCTTTTATATCCGTGTCTGCACAGTCTGCACTTAGGTGTATAATCGTCTACCATCCTTGCGATACAATTGCCAGGATTTCATTACATCATTTGTTTGGACACTTTCAGGGCCTGATCACTGATCTTTATATTTTATTTTCATTCACATAGCATGGCAATTTCTTTCTCTTTGTTAAAAAAAAAAAAAGTGTTTTCTTGTGGGATTGCTGCTTTCCTGACCACTTATTATTTCCACCTGCACGATTAATGCATCTTTTATACTACAAAAAATAATTTGCTGTGCGTTGCTAAAGTCTTGGGTTTGACTTGAAGAAAACGTGGCAACCCTACCCAAGATGTCATTGAGGGGTCCTGCTGCAGGACCATATTCAAGGGCCCTGCAATGGAATAAAGACGCCAGGGTCTTTGCAAAGGGCCCCAGGACCAGAGGTCAGGGTGGCCCCTTCATGGTTCCTTGCACCGGAGCCCTGAAGGTTCTAGTAACGCCTCTGCATTACTTTACATTTTTCAACATTAAACCTCATTTGCCATGTAGTAGCCCACCCCATTATTTTATTGAGGTCCTCCTGTAAGTTTCCTATATCCTGCTGTGAAGTTATTGCTGATGATACAAAGCTAAGCAGGGCAAACCTTGAGATTGAGATATTTATGCCAAACTCGATATCATTTATGAAAAACATTAAACAGAATAGGTCCCAAGACTGATCTTGGGTGACCTTACTTCCCACACCAGACCATTCCGAGTGCTCACTATGTATCCCCACCCTTTGGACTCACCCCTGTAACCAGTTTTCTATCCAGGTACATACTCTATGTATGGCCATGTCGACAGACCTCAATTTGTAAAGAAACCTTTTATGGGGAACTGTATCAAATGCTTTTGCAAAATCCAGATATACCACATCCACAGGCCTCCCCTTATCTAGATTGCAGCTTGCTTCCTCATAGAATGTGAACAGATTGGTCTGGCAAGAACGATCATTCATAAAACCATGCTGATTACTACTAATGATACTGTTTTCATCAGCAAATTCTTGGATATAGTCCCTTATCGTCCCCTTCAATATAAGTTACAAGCTTTTGATGTTGGACTGATTGGCCTGTAGTTCTCAGGTATAGATCTCTGCCAGGTCTTTGGGGTACCACATTCATGCGCAGACACCTCACATTAAAATTGCGCAATTCTTAGTCCCACCACCTCCTGGGATTTGTGGTGTGGATATCCTAGGACGCAGCACGAGGGTGTACTACACCATCTTCGTCAAATCAATGA
Source organism: Lithobates pipiens (assembly GCF_037356315.1). NCBI lineage: Eukaryota > Metazoa > Chordata > Amphibia > Anura > Ranidae > Lithobates > Lithobates pipiens. Next base: position 386,916,254 of record NW_027507764.1, read on the forward strand.
ATCGGAAAGTGAAGGGGAAGAGGCGGTGCTGAGGTCCCCTCCAATAATTAATTTACAAACTATTGATGTTAGACTGATTGGCCTGTAGTTCCCATGTATATATACCTTTTGACAGGTATTTGGGATACCCCATGCATGCGCAGACACCTCACAAAAAAATTGTGCAATTCATGGCCTATTCTACATATTACTACTCTGTTAAGATTGGATGTTTTCAATGTTTTAAAAATGTTGTTTTTAATGTACCTTTTGGCGAGTAAGAAGGGTATACCTCCTTTATGTGGAAATGTACGTATGAGATTAATGCTTTTTCCCTACTGTATTTGAATGTAAAATCCAATAAAAACGATTTGAATTAAAAATTGCGCAATTCTTTGTCCCACCACCTCCTGAGATGTGTGGTGTGGATATCCTGGGAGGCAGCAGCCAGGTGATCTTCACAATCTTCGTCTAATCAAGGAATGGGAAAGTGAGGGGAAAGAGGCTGTGCTGGGGAATAAAAAGATATTTTCACTATGGGGGGAAAAAAGTCTGCAAATGTGAAAGGGAGTGAGGAGGTAACACATTTCCTGTCCTAATGTGCCAACGCTCATTCACTATACTATATCAATGGAGGAGCAGCATTGTAGCCCTAGGCTGCTCTCCTGATTTAGACTAGGGAACACACACACACACTCTCATATCTCTATAACGAAGAATGTGTCCTGTAGCCCAGATAGGAGAACTGGGCAGGGTTGACGACACTGCCAGGGGGATCCCAGTGCATCAGGAGCACAGTGCAAAAAAATTCAGTTGTATATATTTAACAGATCAAAAGCAAATAAACTAAGTTTTTTTTATTGTTAGGAAGTTTAACACAAAGACGAGACAAAACTGCAAAACCTTTTAATCCTTCTTCTTTTTTTTTTTTTTCCCTAGGATGACCGATCCAAAATTCAAAAGCCTACAGTAAGTTGTCCACTGTACCTGGAAGCTATGAACACTTAAACAAGGACATAAGATGGCCATTCGGGACACTAAGACCTTCATCTCTGTATTTTCTATATAAAATAGTTGGACTTTGAGGAGACAAAATAGTTGAGCTTTAGAAACATTTATTTGTACTTTTACACTTTGTTTTGTTTTTTATTTTCTTGTTTTAGAAGAAACTTGCCTTGAAAGAAATACAGGGGCTGTTATTGCCATTTTTCTGGAATTTCCAGTTTCTTGGCTGCAATGTTTACTGAGTCATTGACCTGTAACAAGTGTACACATCAAAGAATACTGCAACTACCTTCTCCAGGTCAATCACTAACAAAATCCAAAGATCAACATGACCGATCAGTAGCATTTCTAGATTAAGGTTGGCGGTTGACAGTGGTGAACTGAGCTTTTCTTTTAAGCACAGGTTTTCTTTAGCTCATGTAGACAAATGTATATATTTAAACTATTAGTGTAAGTAGATATTTCCTGTGTTTGGGGTGTTTTTTATTTTTTTATTTTTTTTACTTCTTCTTTCTTTTTTTTTGCATGGTTGTTGTTTTTGTTTTTTGTTTTATATATGAATACTCAGAATTTATGGAGAAGCAATGTGCAAGCCAGAAATTTGTAAAAACAAAAATGGTATTTGTGGTAATGATATGCATTTATTTTTCTCCTAGGAAACCTATATTACTACTACTGAATCAGAATCCAGGTACGGTATTTATATTGTTTTGTCTTTTTTATATTGTTTTTGTGTTTTACCCCAGATGTCCGCAATCTGTAGATTCTCAGGTGCTGTTGTTCTCTGTGCCATGAACACATTGGATTGATCTACATTGCAGCTGGAAATGAGGCATGCTCCCCTTAATAATGCCCACTTAAAGTGAATGTAAACCCTCACGTATATCCAGTGAAGTTAGTAGCCTCAGATAATACACAGATGAAACAAATCCTCCTACAAACGTTTTATTTGTTGATCTGTAGTATTCTCTTCTCCCCTTCAAAGTGCAGATTGTGTTAAAAATCCCCCCCCCCCCAACACAAATGTATGCCCTTGTACACACGGTCGAAAATTCCGACCACAAAATCCGTCAATTTTGTTGGAAACTGGTGTTGCATACACACGGTCAGACAAAGTTGTCGGAAAATCCGATCGTTCAGAACGTGATGACGTTCGTACGTTACGACGGGACTACGTTCAGGCTAGTAGCCAATAGCTTTGGTCTCGTAATTTGATCTGAGCATGCGTGGCACTTTGTCCGATCGGAAGTCTCTGTCCGATCGGATCATGTTGTCTGAAAATTTTATATCCAGCTCCCAAACTTTGTTGTTCGGACATTCCGACGGAAAAAGTCCAATGGAGCCCACACACGGTCGGATTATCCGACAACGCAGTCCGATCGGACCATTTACGACCGTGTGGACCAGGGCTTAGTCTTGTGTCGGCCAACTTGTCAGAAGTGACCCGTGGTGATAACAGAGGAACGAAGCACCAGAGAGAAACAAAACTTTTTGGAGAGCGATAAGTAAATACTATAGATATATGTGCCTTGCTCAGATTTTCACTGCTGAGGTTTACGACCACTTTAGGATCAGACCTTTTTCTGACACTTGTTGTTTACAAGTAAAAATCAATTTTTTGCTAGAAAACTACTTGGAACCCCCCAAAAATTATTATATATTAGCAGAGACTCTAGAGAATAAAATGGCGGTCGTTGCAATTCTTTTATGTCGCATGTTCTTGCACAACGGTTTTTCAATTTTTATTTTTTTAGGAAACGTAACACTAATGAATAAAACATGTACAACATGATGGGTGATGTTACTCTGAGTAAATTGAAATCTAACAACATGTCATGCTTTAAAATTTCTAGCACTTGTTCAATGGTGCCAAACTACGGTACCTCAAAATCTTTATAGGCGACACTTTAAAAATGTCTGCAGGTTACCGCTTTAGAGTTACAGAGGTCTAGTGCTAGAATTCATTCTCTCGCTCAACAAAGAGCGACAATTTTGAAAGCTATAATACATAGCAAACAACTAATTTTTTCATCAGTTTAGGCCGATATCTAGTCTACATATTTTTAGTTAAAAAAATAAATAAATAAGATTAAAAAAAAAAAGCAATAGTCGTATATTGATTGGTTTGCACAAAAGTTATAGCGTCTACACTATAGGGCAGTGATGGTGAACCTTGGCACCCCAGATTTTTTGGAGCTAGCATCATGGGAAATGAAGTTCCAAAACATCTAGGGTAACAAGGTTCACCATCACTGCTATAGGGGATAGATTTATGGCTTTTTTTTTTTTTTTTGTTACTAGTAATGGCAATCTGATTTTTAGCTGGACTGCGACATTGTGGCGGACCGATCGGACACTTTTGACACCATCTTGTGACCATTCACATTTATACAGAGATCAGTGCTATAAATCAAAAGGGTTAAATATGTTCCCTAGGTGTGTTCTAACTGTAATGGGATCGGCTGCCAGGGATGTGACGAAGATCACTGTTCACTGGGAAAAGTAGATCCTTGTCATGTCACCTGTCAGAACAGGGAATCTCCTTGTTTTAGAAAGGCAGTTCCCCATTCTGCCTCTGTAATCGGCAATCGCGGGTCGCCGGCAGACATCGAGTCCGCCCAACCCATGGGCATGATCCCTCAGCGAGCGCGTGCAGCCATACAGCTATGGTGATTTGCACAGGAGAGCTTACCTGCCTCTGTAGAACGATGACGGCTGGTCAGCAAGCGGTTAATTTAGTGTGAACTGCCTGCGGGAGAGTAGCGATGCGGTAACCGGTGCTGGGATCGTGCTGGTTCCCACATCGCACTAGTGTGAACCCAGGGTATTAAAGGTGGGCTCTGTAGGGGAGATTTACTAAAAATGGAGAGTGCAAAATCTGGTGCAGCTGTGCATGATGGCCAATTGGCTTCTAACGTCAGCTTGTTCAATTAAGCTTTGACAAAAAAACTGGAAGCTGATTGTTTTCTATGCAGAGCTACACAAGATTTTGCATTCTCCAGTTGTAGTGAATAACCCCCTTTAAGTCCCAGTATGTTAGAATTTGGGAAAATGTGGGGTCAAGAACTATTGGATTTCTTTTCTTTCCATAGTGAAAGGATGGGATAGATGGGCTCAGTGCTTTACTCCACTTTCATCTGTATTAACAGAATTCTCAAGTATGTTCAACTAAAGTCCACAAGTTTAATAATGAAGGTCTTTTTGTATTGTACAGTATCCAATGTAGGATGTCTAAAGGCAGTTTTAAAGTTTTAAGGTTGTGAGATCTTAGCTCCTGACTATCAAAACCAGCAAGTTTAGCATGTTTTTGTGTTTTTTTGCTTTTAACAGCTGATAACTCTTCCTTCTTGCCCCCTTTTTTTTTTTTTTCTTTCAGTTGGTGGAGTAACTGGATCATTCCCGGCATATCAGCTGCTATTGTTGCCTTAATGTATCGTTTTTACATGGCAGAAGAATAAGATATTCAACAAGAATTGTGGAAGAAATGCTTTTTCCGACCTGAAAAATAAGATCATCATTTTACGATGGCAAAATCCGATGTAGTGTATGAACTGTGCCAACCAAGTCCATCTCCTGCTGTTTCTCATTGAATCCTTTACATTAAAGTTAATCTGCAGCCTTTTTTTAAACTTGGTTAAAAAAAAATAGAAAGACTTTTCTGAAGCAGGCACCACAAGATACGGGCTATTAGCTTTAGAAGTCAGAAGTACGTTCTCTTTGCCTGCCTCTGATTTTTAGCTGTACTTTTTTTTGTTACTGGGGCCTGGAGTTTTCCTGATTTCATAGACAAGCTCCAGCAACTGGCGGTCCCATTGGACAGTGAAATGGTAGTACAGATTGCCAAAGTCATGGATAGTCAGGCCCCAGTAACAAGGCAAAACTACATTAGAGTGGTAGAGAAGAGGAGCTTCTGAACACTAAAAAGCAAGCATCTCGTGATGTCTGCACCTATGCAGGACTTTACCTTTTTAAAATTGCATTAAAGGGAGTACAGATAATAAATGACAGTTAAGACATCCGAGCCTTTAATAACTTTTATATGTACTTGTAGGTGTCCTGACAACAAACTACAAAGTGTGACATGTTTTCACTTATGAGTTTTTGTTTTGCTCTTTCTCAGCTGTCCATTTTCTATACCTTTCCTTAAAAGAAATTGCCATTGCTGACCTTTCTGAAAATGCTAGTTCCCCAATGTCCTGCTAAGACAGTTGCTTCAGAACTAACTTAGAACAGTCAGACACTCTTCTTCTTTACTCAGACTGCCATGATCTGCATACACTTCCCAGGTCAGTGACCTTTAATTTATTGAAGCCAGAGGCAGCCAGGCAACTAGCATTATCAGATCAGAGCTAGCATTAGTGGAATCCATATTTGAATCCCATACACACTGTTATCCTTTATTGTATAATAATCAAATTGGCTGACCTCTCCCGAGTGTGAAGCCCATGTGCTTGAGGGTAGATTTGAGAAATGCTGCTGTCAGATCTATCCATATCTGCAGTGTGCCCTGCTCATTTATCCTGTATATTGAGGGCTTTGGCTTTTAAAGGAAAGGTAATAGTAGATGATGTACAAAAACACGTAACCGTCTAAAAAAAAAAAAAAAAAAAGTAAACTGAGTTTATTGAGAATACGCCGCAAATAGAAATATATTCAGAAAAAGGACATCACATTAAGCATAGGTAAAGACCAGTATTGGGCAACATAATAAATGACATGCACAATGTGATTTCAAGAATAAACCTACATTCGGCTGATGGGCCCAAATTAACAGGTTTGTTTACTCATTGGTCATTGGATTTGTATGGATGATTTCTGAATGGATGCTGGGGTTAATGCACAGTTTTACATTCATCTTTACCCAAAGGTTCGGTTCACATTGCCCCGACTTGGGATCTGACTTGTGAGACCCCCCAAGTCACGCGACATGTGAAATCCCACGTTGGTCAATAAGAACTGTCTTAATTGGCACTACTGAAGTCGCTCTGACTTTAGAAAAGGTTGCTGGACAACTTCTATCTGACTTGTGCTCATAGACTTTAATGGAAATCGCCTCCAAGTCAGATCCTCATCTATATTTATGTGATTTGGATTCGACCTTGCAGGAAGATTACCCAGGCATTCCCTGAAAGTTGCTTCAAAGTCGCATTAAGTAGTACTCAAGTTACCTGGCAAAGTCGCACCGCAAGTAGCGTGACTTTCAGGTCACCGCAGTGTGAACCGAGCCTAAAGGGAGGATGAAAGATATGGTAGCTGTTACTGCTTACTGAATTTTTAAAGGTGCAGGCTCCATGACTGTTCCTGATTCTGGCATTAATGCCTAGTGAGTCAGGAACCTGGAACAAACATTTTAGCCAGAAGGTTGGAAAAGATTGAACTTGCACCCTGCGTTCTTGTTCTAGGTGAGGGGCTAAATGGGTAGTGATGCCAGATCAGCAGGACAACCTGTTTAAAAATAAGTCAGCAGTAGCAGCTCTTATTCTTCCGTCCTTGCAAATTTTGGATTTGTGTTCTGAAATAGAAGTTGACTGTTATCGACCATTCGTATTAATGGTATGACCATTTCAGTAAACCTTTACAACATTCCCCTATGAAAACGACTGTTTTTTTTTTTTTTTGTTTTTTTTTTATTTAGCAGATTGATAGGTGATCATAGACACCACATCCTTTTCAGAAACCCATATCAAGTTTTTGAATCACTGGGACTTTTCAGGTACCAGAAGTGGACTAAAAGCTTATGTAAAACTCCTATTTTGTTAGTGTTATATCATATAAAAATTATACTTGTCTAAAAAAAAAAAAAAAAAAAAAAAGTAAAAAGTATCATATGGCATTAACACGTAATGGCACAAAAGCTAAAAATATTGTTGAAGTAGAAGTCAGAGGTGGGCTAGACGGAGATAAATGCAAGCTGAGGTTTTTATCCTTTTATTGTATTTATGCTGTATGCTATGGATGTTTATAAATCTCATAAATCCATTTTCTTAATAGGAGTTTAGTCTGCCACTTGAAAAGTCCCAGTGATTAAAAAAATAAAACATTGATTTATGTCTTGTACATGAACTAGAGACTGAAGGCCTTATAGCAACACTTTCACTAGAACATTGCTTACGAAAATTTATTTTAGTAAGTGTTTGGGCACCATTTTTGTGTCAAGTATCATGCTTGGGAAAGTTTGTACACACACACACACACGCACACACACACACACTTCAAAGCTGAACTCCATGTATAGCAAGCATGTAGAGTATCAATCTAATTAGAGGCCTGAAAATAGGAATGAAAACCACATTGTGTGCCTATACATATTTGACATGATTCTTGCATCTTAAAGCCTCAGGCTTTTTTATTTTATTTTATTTTTTTAAATAACAAATATGTCTATACTTAACTGCTCTGTGCAGTGGTTTTGCACAGTGAAGCCTGGATCCTCCTCTTCTCGGGTGCCTCTTTGCTGCTCCTGGCTCCTCCCCTCCTGACGAGTGCCCCCACAGCAAGCAGCTTTCTGTGGGGGCACCTAAACAGAGTTGCAGCTCCGCGTGTTCATTCAGACACGGAGCGGCTGTGTGGCCCCAACCCTTCTCTCTCCTGCTTGGCTACCTGACTTTGACGGTATTGGGAACCAATGCCGCTGCTGTTGTCTCAGCCAATCAGTAGAGAGATTCCCGAACTGCCGAGTGACTTGTGGACATCGCTGGATAGAAATGGGATAAGTATTAAGGGGTGCTAGGGCGGCTGCTGCACACAGAAGGCTTTTTATCCTAGTGCATTGAGATAACAAAAACCTTCTGCCTTTTACAACTCCTTTTAGTATTAAACATATTCATTACATCTACAACCGATTACACCAGTTGGTATTCAAGGTAACTTTTGTTGAAGTTTTTGTGATCCTCAATAAAAAGTAATGTTTTTTATATAGTTCTCCTTGATCACTAAGTTTTTTGTTTTTTCTATGCACAGGCATATTGAAGTACATTGTTGGTATGGATTTCATGCCTATCCAGCTAGGAAGTATACTCGGGTGTCATGTAAATTTAAAGCCTGTAAGTCGGAAACCAAAAAATTTTACTTAAAAGAAATACCTCACAAATCTTGGTAAGAACACTAGTTCTTACTACTTACATAGTAAAGTACACTTGTATGTTTCCATTGTTCTTGGGCTATCCGCTATTCCTGTATAACGAATACCTATGTTGACAAGCTGCGGGCTTGTCAGTTGGCGAATGCAGCTTTCTTTAGACATCCTTTGAAATACTTGGAAGACCTTCAGAATTCAATACAAGGTTCCATTAGCCTCCCTCTAATGTGCATTTGGCCTGCTGCAAGATGCATTTACATTTCCATAGATTTGTATAGGAAGAAAAGCTGCTTTGACGCAAACAAATGCCCTGCAGTGCCTTTCATAGTACCACATTGACACCAAGAGTCCCGTTCTGTATCCTTCTACCTAATAGTACCGATCCAATAGAAATGGTGCCCAGATGTAGCGGTTTTGGTGCATCTGACATAGAGTGCAGTGATTGGTGTTCTCTTATTGGCCCTTTTCACCACGCAAAAACCTCAGGTCGTTTTGAATTGACTTTTCAATGGTTATATGTGAACAAAGCATTACCAATTTGGCCCCCTTTATAAATAAGATTGTTGAAGAAATGCAGTTTCCTGCTATATTAATTTTCAATAAAGCTGTCATTTTGAATACACCTGTAAAAAAAATAAAAATAAAATAAAACTATTAAAAGCTCTTTCACATGCAAAACCTGTATTTTAATGGCCTTGTCTTTCTAGTTTACTGAATTTGAGTCTTGGTCCAAATTAAAGTCTGTCAAAAAACAATCATTTTCAGTTGTAGGTGGGTCTGCCTGACCACTGTGAAGTTTTAGCTGTTCTCACTTATTCTGTTGCATTCTTTAAAATCTAAAATCAAGTACAAATCGAACAGGGAGAATTGGACTCCTCATAACTGCTGTAATTTGTTTTGTTGAAAACCGCTAAAAGCCATACGTAAATAAATCTAAAAACCTAAAATCTGATTGTATGTTGTAGGTTATTAGACAAGGATACTTAAAAAAAATAAATAGGGAAAGTATTGTTTTCATGGCGTTTCTTTCTATTAAATATAATTTTGTAATGTAGCAGCATTTTTTTTTATTTTAATCCTTTATTTTTTTTATATACATAATTTCTTTTTGACCAAAATGATATACCTTAAATAGTAAAAAATGTGATTTAGCCTGTTTTACATTAAACATGCATATGCATTGGATACCAATGACATGTCATTTTTTTGGAATGCATTGGTTTGTGTCTTTTGCGAATTGTGTTAAACGTTTTATACCTATGGATACTTGAGAAGCAGGCTTTTAAACTGGTCTAATAAATGAAATGTTTAACCTTCTGAAACCTTTTCTTTTCAGTAGTTTGTTTTGATTGTGTGTGTGTGTAATATGACTAATGTATAATTTGCTGAAAATCATTTTAATTTTTTTTTTTTTTTTTTAATATAGACCAGAACCAATAAAATTTTTTAGTTTCTGTGGAAAATATTACTTTTAAAGTGAAATTCCACTAACTGGATAAAAATGCTACCTGTACTGCCTAACCTGTGTTTGTTTAAAAAGAAAAAAAAGAAAAGAAAAAAAAAAGATCTGTATACTTATTCTTTTTGGTACACTCTGGACCAGTCACATGATCCTCTGTGTCAGCGAGTGGCAGCTGCAGGGGAGACGAGGTAGCACAACACTGGTTGGAAATACTGAGAGATCTGGCGTCACTCAAGCTTTCATATCCCAGCGGTTGCTGATACTCCCTCTTCTCCCCTGTAGCTGCAGCTCATTGACACAGAGGTACCAGAGCTGTATGATTACATGACTGGACAAGAGCAAACTTAAAAATATGTAAGTATACCAACAGCAGGCAGGGTAGATAGGAGGGAGAGGAGAGAACATTTTTTAATTCAATAATTTTATTTGAAGATTTTCATCATAACAATTAAGATGAACATTCCATGACACAAACAGGCAATATCCACCTTTCCATATATATAGCCAATCTAATCAAACATAGACCTAGACTATAACATCTCAGAGCATACCAGTAATACAATCTGGCATTATGTTGATAAATCAATTTTATTGCCGTGCACCCCTGTCATCTAGTCTATTCCTCTAAGTGGAGTATGTATTATGGAACTAGCCGTGCGAAATACTTTCCGCCAAAAAGAGCGGATGCGTGGGCAAGACCACCATACATGAAACATGACCCCTTCTAGACCACAACCTCTGAAACACACTGGCGAAGAGCCCGGGAAAATTCCTGGATGCCAGCCTCGATTAGCGAAACATTAAGGATACCTTTTGTGAGCTCTCATCGAGGCTTTAAACCATTGTGTAGAATCCCAAGTGCAGTCCAAATCAGCTTCCCATGCCCAGGCATAAGGGGGCTTGTTATCTGTCTTCATAAGAGCTGTGTAGATCAATGAGATGGTCCGTAGCCTGTGCACACCACTGTTCATATTGCGTTATAGAAGGGGGAAGTGGCTTAGAGGTCCAAATGGAGTTTAAATAGTGTGAAATTTGCGTAAATCTGTATAGCTCCGAATCGGGCATGTCTAGTTTCTTCCTGCAGTGTGCTAAAGAAAGGGGGCCGGTAGGGGAAAAGAAGTGTCCAATTCTATATAACCCCTTGTCCGTCCACCATTTAAAGGCTTCTATATTTTCCCCCGGGGGGGAAATCCTCATTATGAAAAATATGTGATAGCGGTCTCAGTGGGGAGGTCAGCGAGTCCCGTTTAAAAAGGGTGTAGCTTAGTGCCATGGAGTGTGAAAGGGTGGGAGCCATAATCGCTGGTCTACATTTGGGGTCGCAACCCATCAGGAAATCTATTGTGTGGTGGGGAATAGACTGCCGTTCCATCAATAACCAGTCCGGTTTCACAAATCCAGAGAGCCATTGAGATCTGGGCCAATTGCGCCGCTTGATAATAACCCCATAAGTTGGGTAGGCCTAACCCCCCCTTGAGATTTCAAACGATAAAGTGTGTCCGAGGAGCATCTATAACCTTTTTTTCCCCCCCAAACAAACCTTACAATATCCGATTGCATTTTGCTCAGGAACGTTTTGGGGGCCGGAATTGGGAGTGATCTAAACAAATATAATAACCGCGGTAGGAGTGTCATTTTCACCGCATTAATCCTACCCAGCCAGGAAATGCCGCATCCAGACCAGCGAACCATATCCGTTCTACATTTGTTCACCATGTTGGGATAGTTAGCATGGAATAGTGTGTGCATGTCCGAAGTGAGTTTGATTCCCAAGTATGGAAGCTGAGAGTGCGCCCACGAGAAGGTAAAATTATTCCAAAGTTGTGAGAGCGTGTTCGTGGGGATCGTAACATTCAGAGCTAAAGATTTATCCATATTGACCCGAAGTCCCGAGATCCTACTAAAGTCCAATAGAGTCCAGTTAATTATGGGCATGGAGGTCAAGGGTGAAGTGACAAAAAGGAGGAGGTCGTCCGCATAAAGAGCGCATTTGTGTTCGCATGACCCGCACATGACCCCCCTAATGTCAGGATTGGAACGTAAGGCAATGGCTAAAGTCTCTATGGCAAAGAGAAGCGGTGATAGGGGGCATCCCTGCCTGGTCCCCCTACCAATGCTGAAGGAGTTAGAATATCTGCCCATCAGACGCACCTGAGCCGTAGGATTAGAATAGAGTGACGATATAAGATTAAGAAAATTCTGCCCGCATCCCCATCTCCCCAGGATATCAGTTGGGTATGTCTAATCAATGGAATCAAAGGCCTTATGCAGGTCGATTGACAATAGGAACCCCTGTTGCGGGGGACCCCCGTCCCATTGTGCCTTTAGGAGTGATATAATATCAACCGCACGCCCAATCTGGTCTGGTCCTTGTCTCCCAGGGATGAAACCCACCTGATCTTTGTGTATATACCGTGAGATAAAGCTCGAAAGTCTGTTCGCCAATATTTTCGTCATTATCTTAATGGCGTTGTTGATAAGCGATATGGGGCGGAAATTGCCCACCTCACTGCCATCTTTTCCGGGTTTCGGAATAACTGAAATATATGCCGAGTTCATATCCGAGTGCATGGTGGCTCCATCCCTGAGAGAGTTGAACATTTTCACCAAATAGGGGGTAAGACGAGGACCAAACCTCTTATAGTACCCATTGGAGAATCCGTCCGGGCCCGGTGCAGAGCCCAAAGTAAGAGATTTAATAGTGGCAAGGACTTCTGCGTGAGTGAACGGGTCCTCCAAAAGATCCCTGTGTTCCTGGGACAGAGTGGGTAATGAGAGACCGTTCAAGTGTGTTTACGAGCATTCTTGGGGGGAATAGGCCCTTGTTTATACAAGTCTGAATAAAACCTCAGAAAATTTTCCATTACTTTAGTAGGGTTCTGAGAAAGGTCCCCCGAATGAACCCTAATTTTGGGAAAAGACTGCGAGCGTGGCTTGGGGGTCAGTTTTACCGCTAGTCATGAACCAACCCTGTCTTTCTGGGCATAGAATTTGGCCCCTGTCCAAGTAAGATGTTGAGCAGCCGCTGTAGTTAAAGACATGTTCAGTCGGGCCCTGGCCGTATCTAGTTTGGCACGCAAATCTGCTGTGGGGTGCAGTTTATGTGCTTTAGCTAGTGAACGGAACTCCTCCGTGAGTTTAAGAGTGTCGGCCTGATGTTGTGCTTTGAGAGTAGAGGACAACTTTATCAGTTTACCTCTCATTACAGTTTTATGTGCAGCCCATAGAGTAACCGGTGATACTTCCCCCGTATCATTCAGCTCAAAGTATTCTCGTATGGAAGCCTCTAAAACTGCGCCATGTGCAGGATCACTCAATATGGATTCCCTCAGGCGCCAACATGGGCAACTCCCAGATCCCATAGGTCTCCTAGTCACTATAGCCGCCATGGAGTGATCTGATAAGGACGAGTCCAAAATCCTTGCATGAACAATCAAAGGGATCGTCTGAGATTTCGTAAAAATTTGATCTATTCTGGCGTAGGTGTGGTGTGGTGCCGAAAAGTGTGTGTAATCCTTTGCACGTGGGTTCATTTCTCGCCAAGTATCAATCGGACCTTCGGTGTGGATCATGTGGGCAATGTTAACTCTCTGTTTCGACGGACGCTTGGGTTTGGACCTACCAGTCGCCGATTTATCAAGAGAGAAATCAAATGCTACATTCGAGTCTCCTCCTATAAACACCGTGCCCTGAAGGCGGTTCTGCAGCTTCCCCAGCATAGATGCAAAGAAGGAGCTTTGGCCCTTGTTGGGCGCATAATAGGCTACAAAAGTGTAGCATTCCCCATCTATATGTCCTGATACCAATTAGGGCTGCAACTAACGATTATTTTCATAATCGATTAGTTGGTCGATTATTGTTTCGATTAATCGGTTAATAACCTTTTAAAAAAAAAGTGGGTCAAATTGATGTTCATTTTCAACAACAGTGACAGGAAAATTTGGAAATAATAGAAAACTTCTTAGTCAAAGGAATTTTCAGACAATGTATGTGGTTTTCGTTCAGAAATGACATTCAGTTTAAAAACAGAATGTTAAAAACAAGTGAAAATTTCAAACAAAATTCTTTCATTCAGCGAATGTACAAAGATTTTTCGTCTGAATATTCTCATCTGAAAATTAATCTGTGTGGCCAGCATAAGGCTCGGTACACACCTATGCAGTTCGCTTTTTTTTTTTAACCAAAGTGAAGTTTATTGAGCATAAAAGAAAAAAGATGACATAACAATACTCAAACAAAAATTAGGCGCAACAGGCGCCTCACACCATGAAAAGGGATATACTCCATGTCCGAAGTGACAGGTAAAGAAACACAGCGTAAACAAAAATCATGAATACTGGTAATACATGTATACACACAGTAAAGCACCCATACAGAATAGGTAGAGAGGATTGTTGCCACCCTCCAGTATACATCATCTACCCAGTGCAGCTAAGGGGAGTATCCAGCCACACATCCCATATTTTATGGAACTTGGCAGGGCACCCTCGGTTGGAATAAATGAGTCTTTTGTAGGGTATAGTCTGATTAACAGCTCTCTTCCACTGTTGGAACGTCGGGGGATCTGGTCTGAGCCACAGTCGGGCTATCTGCATCCTAGCCGCGAAGAGAGTCTCTTGTAAAAGTATCCTAAGGTATTTACTTTCGTCCTGAAGGGGGAGAAGACCGAGAATACACTGACGTGGGCAAAGTGTGAGGGGGGACCCCATATGGTCGTGCAGGAATTGGATTATTTGAGCCCAATACCTCTGAATGGGGGGACAAGTCCAGATGAGGTGATAAAACGTACTGGCTGGGTCACCGCAGCGGGGGCATGTAGGATCAAGTCCGGGTTTGTACTTAGCCAACCTTCCCGGGGTGACATAGGAGCGATGGAGTATATACAGGTGAGTCAGCCTATCCGACAGTCTGGGGGAGACCTCCGTCGACGCCGACAGCATCTCACCCCAGTGCTCGTCTTCTATCGGTCCAATGTCAGCCTCCCATCTAGGTTTAAGACTATAAGCATGGGCCGTAGCCCGAGGAGTGAGGAGGTGTGCATAAATGGTGGAGGTGAGTTTATACGAATCGCTGCCAAGAGCCAGGCTCGCCAGGGGGGTACGCGCCAGAATCGGAGGCGCAGTACCAAACTGAGCTTGCAGTGCATGACGGACCTGCAGGTAGCGGAAAAACAGATGGTTCGGGAGGCCAAACTCATCCTTAAGAGCCTGAAAAGTCTTAACACCGTGACTCGCATAAAATTGAGACAGGTATATGACCCCCTTACATATCCATATTTTGTAGTCCGGTATACCCAGCAACTCCGGGATGTCGAGGTTGTCCCAGAGAGGTGTATGTGCATGCAAGGAGGGGGCCCCAGATCTGGACTGCACCACCCGCCACAATCGGCAGTGGTGCGCAATCATAGTGTGCTTATAAGACAGGTAGGGGACAGCTCTATGCCTGCAAAAGAGTATTTGGAAGGGATGCGCAATGACATCTGTAATCAAGGCACACACCAGGAGGGAGTACCGTAGTTTGTCATACGTGTTCAAATAATAAAAGTGGGAAAGCTGGGAGGCCAAGTAGTACATCTCCAGGTCGGGGAGGGCAGCGCCGCCAAGACGAACCGGGCACTTGAGGGTCTGCCAGGCCAACTTATGCCTGGAAGAGCCCCAAACAAAGGAGTTGAGAATCGATTCCATATCACGGAACAGTCGCGACGGTATATGAAGTGGGGCATGCCAAAAAATGTAGAGGAGTTTGGGGAGTAGAATCATTTTAACAAAACCCAGGCGGCCCATGACCCCCAAGGGGAGCCTGGACCACACCTGGGTCTTCCGTTTCAAAAGGGGGTAAAGGGGCTCAAGGTTGAGGTCGACGTAGTCCGCGGGGGAGCGAGAGCAGTGTACACCAAGGTATTTAATGCGGTCCGTACACTCGAGGGGCAATAAGGTCTGCGCCCTAGTGGGGGCGGTGATATCGATGGGGAGAATTTGGGACTTGGACCAATTTATGCGGAGGCCCGAAAAAGCACCAAAACGGCGAACCACCTCCAAAACCGCCGCCAGGGAGGGGCCAGCGTCCTCCAAATATAGCAACATATCATCCGCATAGAGGCTGATAACCTCCGATAGCTGACCCACGCGGAGGCCACGGATACCCGGGTGCGCTCTAATGGCAATCGCCAGGGGCTCCACCGCCAATGCATACAACATTGGCGAAATGGGGCAGCCCTGTCGCGTGCCCCTCGCCAGGGAAAAGGGGCTGGAGATCTGGCCATTGACAAGAACTCGGGCAGTGGGGGCCTGGTAAAGAAGCTGTATCCAACGCACAAATTTAGGGCCAAAGCCAAAACTGTGCAAGCATTCCCACAAATACCCCCACTCCACCGAGTCGAATGCCTTGGCAGCGTCCAAACTAACAACAACCCTGGAACCAATATTGTCATGAGAGGCCTGTAGGTTCATAAACAGTCGTCTTAGGTTAAAGGCAGTATTTTTCCTGGGCATGAAGCCCGTCTGATCCGTGTGTATGAGATGGAGTATTACCTTGTTGAGTCTGAGGGCAAGAATTTTGGCCAAAATTTTAACATCCAGCTGCAGAAGCGAGATGGGTCTGTATGATTCAGGGGAGAGGGGGTCCTTACCCGGCTTAGGAATAAGGACAAGCAGCGCTTCGTTCATGGAGCGAGGGAGTACGCCGGTATCGAATATGTGGGTGTATAGCAGATGGAGCTTGGGGATCAGGGCCTCCTGAAACTGGGTGTAAAACTCCCGAGGAAGGCCATCTGAGCCTGGGGCCTTAGAAGGTGGCAAGCAAGCTATCGCTTCTGCTATACACTCCTCTGTGATGGGAGCCTCCAAAATCTCCACCTGGGAGTCCGTGAGAACCGGGAAGTCAACTGTCTGCAGCAGGGCACGCAAGTCGTCCAAGGAGCCGTCGGCTTCAGAGGTATATAATTCGGCATAAAAGCGCCGAAACTCCTGAGCCACCTCCTGTGGATCCGACAGCGTGACTCCCGCCGCAGACAAGAGCTGTACCACAACCGGAGGGCTGTGGTCCAGATGTGCCATGTAAGCCAGCAGTTTCCCAGCCCTCTCTCCATATTCATAAACCCTTTGCTTGCTGAAAAAGACCTTCCTCTCCGCCCCAGCCAGGTGCAGCTGATCGGTGAGTCTAGACTGTAGTCTCAGTTTAGAGGAGTTGGAGGGAGTGGGATGCGCAAGAAATGCGCTCTCCAGCTCCCCCAGCAACTCCTCAGCCTGTTGCAGCGCCAGTCCCGAGGATTTCTTAAACTGATTGACACGAGTAGACATAAACATGCGGGCATGCAATTTAAAAGCCTCCCAAACCAGCCCAAACGGTGCAGAGTCCATATTAGTCCGAAAATAATGAATCCACTCCCTCTGAACAGCCTCCAGATCAGGGAGGACCGTCAGCCAGAACGGATTCAACCTCCACAGGCGGGACACCGAAACGGAGGGTAGACGAAACCGGGCCCAGCAAGGTGAGTGATCAGACAAGACCCTAGTCCCAATCCCAGCATCCAAAAGGCATGGAAGCAGGGTAGGGGAACACAGGATCAGGTCTATCCTGGACATTGCATCATGCGCTGGCGTGAAGCAGGAGTACTCCCTACGGGTGGGATAACTATACCTCCACACGTCTGTCAAGGCAAACTCGGCAAGAAAATTGCCGAATCTAGTCCGACCCGAGGGAGAAGAGGGACCAGGGGAACGGGTAAGTCTATCCAGGACAGGGGACACTACAGAATTAAAATCGCCCAGCCATAAAGTCGGCAGAGAGGGATGCTGCAGCATAAAATCAATTCCCTGCTGGAGGGCCTCAAACTGAAAAGGTGGGGGAATGTAGAAGGCTAACAACAAAAATTCAAGACCCCCGATCGTGACATGCAGAAATAGAAAGCGACCCCTTCTATCGGATTGTAAATCATGTAGGCGGAATTGGACAGATTTGGCCACCAGGACAGCAACACCACTAGAATTGTTAGTATAGGGAGCATGATACATCCATCCCACCCACGGTTTTTTAAGGGATAACTGCAGCTGGCCCGTGACATGCGTCTCAGTCAGAACCATTACATCAGCCCGTAACTGTTTAAGGTGGGATAGCACCGCAACCCTCTTAGATCTCTCCCGCAGGCCACGCACATTCCACGTGACTACCTTAAGGGTCGCCATAGCAAATGGAAGGTACAGTGCAGGATAATGAAACAAGTGGTAACCAGAATGCCCCAGCCACCCACCTGTGGGAGCCCCCGCGAGGGGCGGCATACAGGGTGAATACACCACCGCCACCCATCACAGGGGCTACCCCCAGAATACAAACACATACCAGAGGTAGCACAGGCAATACATGAGATACATGAACAGGTAGCAGAGTATCTGCCAGACATGGATTGGTAAATTCAGACAGAAAAAAAACATGGTGTGTTAGCAACAAACAAGAACTGAAAAGAACAAAGAATAACAGAACGGTGCCTACACTGGACCGGCGGGGCAAACCAAATGCACAGTAACCCGCAAAACATAGGGGAACCGAGGCCGGCCAGGGAAACATTTCTTGAAATGACAGTGGGGAGTGCGCCCGGCCACCATGGGTAGCAGGAGAGGCGTCCAGGAGCGTAGAGCATATGTGACCGGGCACACTCGCAGCCGGGAATGGGGGCGAACAGAAGTCAACTGTGCAGTGCGGCCGGGTAGGAGGGTTCGGCATGGAAGGGTCTTCGCCAAACACGGTGTCCATATTCCCGGCTGCAATAATGTTTGTGGGACGAGGGGACCCAGGGAAAGCAAAGTCAGGGCGACATGCAGCACGTGCAGGGGCATGCAGAGTACAAATAGAGGCACGCAGGCTCTGTAAAGTAGCAGGGGAGAAGGGGGGCCCAGCATGCCAGGGGAGGGTGACAAGGGATCAAAAGTACTCACGGCTAGTGGCATGGTTGACGGTTAACTGTTGCAGAGAAGGAACAATTGCAGGGCCACGTAGATGTCACACAGAGACCAACAGAGTCAGGCAGGGGCATCGTCCGGGCGCTGCTCCAGCCAGGAAAGAGCAGCTGAGGGATCTTCAAAAAAGTGAGCCTTGCCATCGCGCACCACGCGGAGCCGAGCGGGGAACATCATGTCATACACTAGATGACGGATGCGGAGTTGGCGCTTGACTTCCGTGAACTGGGCCCTCTTCTTCTGAATCTCTGCGGAGAAGTCCGGGAACACCGCGATGCGTTTGTCATCATAGGGGATGTTACCCTTCTCCCTGGTGAGGCGCAGGACCGCGTCCCGATCGCGGTAATTGAGCATCTTTGCGATGAATGTGCGCGGTGGGGCACCTGGAGGCAGAGGTCTTGAGGCTAGGCGGTGGGCACGCTCAACAGTGAAGGTGGACGAGAAGGCCTCGCGGCCAAAGTTGGCAATTAGCAGGCGTTCAAGGAATGCGGGGGGGTCAGAGCCCTCCGCCTTCTCAGGCAACCCCACAAAGCGAAGGTTACAGCGTCGCATCCTGTTCTCGAGTTCGTCCTGCTTGCACAGGACAGCGGTGAGCTGGTGCTGCAGTCGTTCGGTGGAGATCTGAAGGGGAGGGATGTCATCCTCCAGCTGGCCCAGCCTGCGCTCCGTTTCACCGACCCTCTCCCTCAATTTGTGCATATCCTGACGGATGAGGGAGATGTCAACCTTCACCTCCTCAATCCTGGAGGTGAGGGAGGTTCGGCAAAGGGTTACGGCCTCAAGAATGCGCGCCGTGTCACCTGAGGGAGGATTCTCGGCGGCCGGGCCCGGAGCGGCGCCATCTTCCTCCACGAGGTCCGGAGCATCCGCGCGGAACTTTCCCAGCTTAGCAAGGGCTCCCTGAGATTTCTTTGGCGGCGACATGAGCGCGGGTGGTTCTCCCAAGGGAGGCAGAGTAGTGTAGCGGGTAAAGGAGTCTCTCGGGTCCGCAAGGATGGTAGAAAGGATGATAGGCAGCCGGAGCTCACAGAAAGAGCGTCCTACACCATGCAGCAGCAGGCCACGCCCCCATGCAGTTCGCTTTTGATATGTTTCCGTAGTGCTTTTTGCTGTACGTTTTGATTTTTGTGCACGTGATTTTACTGCAATTTGCATTTTTGCCTTTTTTTTTGGGCAGATTAAAAAACACAGATTGCTGCAAAAACGCATTACATGCTTTTCTGCAGCTTCTCCATTGAAGTATATTGAACCAAAGAAGCACCATTTTGCGTTAAAAGTCTCTGACCCTTTCAGATGTGAACGTGTCCCATAGGAAACCATGTAAATGAACTGTAATGCATTTCTGCAAAAAGCACCAACACATAGATGTAAACCAGGTCTAAGACGTTTACTAAAATAATGGGGTTAAAAAAACTAAAATTAGCCCTTTATAGTAGAAAAAAAGCAGATAATCACTACTGTAAAGGGGTTCATTTTTTTTTACTGTAGAACAGTGAGTAATATTTACAGTAGTGATTATTTGCTCTTTTTGTACTATAAAGGGTTCATTTTAGTTTTTTTTTTTTTAACCCCATTATGTTACTGGCCGATTAATCGATTATGAAAATAGTAATCGATTAATTTCATAATCGATTAGTTGTCGATTAATTGATTAGTTGTTTCAGCCCTAATACCAATATACATCGACCCTGAGGGTCCGTAAAAATCTCGGGTTGAGACAAGTTAATATGTTTGGAGAAACACACTGCCACCCCTCTAGTTTTGTTCTCTGCGGACGCTAAGAAAAACTGAGGATAGTGCTGATGTAAATATGTGGGTTTGAAAGTAGAAGGGAAGTGCGTTTCTTGTAGTAAAAGAATGTCCGCGTGCAAGGAGCGGCAATGCTCTAGAAGTTTCCTACGTTTGAGTGGGGAGTTAAGGCCTTGAGTGTTGTGTGAGACAATTTTAAGTGTGGGCACTTTAGCGGGTGTGTCAGACATGAACCAGAGGTGGGTGATCTACACAATTGATCAGAAACTTACCACTCCTACGAAGAGGGCCTCGCTGTCGACGATTCAAGAGCCACCAATAAGTCTCACAAAAGTCTGGGAGTGCAGGCTGGATGCCAAGGCTGGAGTCTAGATTTCTGCAATATAGATGTGGAGAAAGAAGAAGGAAAGAGATGAACATCAGGAGGGATGAAGAGTCATAGAGAGAAAGGACAGCAGCATGAGAAGAAACATGTCGCATTACCATTATGTGGCCAAACAAGTACATACAGGGGTTCCCAGACCCCTCCCACCCCCCAGAGCGGTCTGAACCCCTCCAACCAACCCTCATCCATGAAGAATCGGGGCAACATTAGAGAAGGGTACCCCGTAAGTGGTCCAGAAGCGCCGCAAGAGCCTCTGAACCAGGGGGAGCGCACTGAATCCACCACTGCCCCGCCACCTTTGACTATATAAACTACTGGGCCAACAAGGGCCCATATCCAACTGCTAACTGAGTGCCCATAACTAACTGGAACAACAGGGGAACTATAATCTAGTCCTGTAGCAAAGGGGACAACCCCAGTAGCCCGCTCCAGTCCCACCACTCCCGCCCCCCCCCCCCCCGAAATAGGGAGGACCTAACCCCCTACGAACCACTACCTAAAACCCATACAAAATATTTAAAAAAATAAAATAAACAGGTCCCCTGGAGCATCCCTATCACCTGCTGGCAATAGTCCCAACATTATTACAGAAAAGACAGTCACGTGTCTGGCCTCCCTGCTGTGGATTTATTCCGCGGGGCTGACTGATTAAGCCATGTCAAACCAGGCCTGACACCTTAATCCAATTTCAAATGAAGCAAACCAGGACCAAGGGGGAAGAAAAAAAAAAAAATTGTTCCAAATAGAAAAGGAAAGATCATAAAAATAGTTAAAAAAACAACCCTCTTCAGAGAGAACAATGGGCCAAACTTGACTGGCACACTGCGACCAGACTGCAGCTGAACAAAAGAAACGAAATGAGGGCCCAACTATACAGATCAGGATGTTGGGATTCCTCCCTCTCGCTTCCCTCTATAAGGAAGAGGGGGAAAGGGGAGCCCCTAGAGTCCCCTGTATCCCGGAACCTGAGGCACAATCAGGGGATCTAAAAAAGAGAAAGTCTGTCCCCATAAGGGAGAACAAAAGCAGTCTCATGGTGGTAGATTTTCTTTGGAGCGTTTGGAGCTTTGTGTCATCCAGATCTGTTGCAGCGGGCTCGCTGGGGATGGTCTCTTGGCCGACGCAGGGGTACCCCTGTTAGAGTGTTCCGCTGTGGGTTCCAGCTGTATCAGACCAATTTGAGTTAAAAGTTTTTCGCCTTCCAGGAACGAGGATAAACCAAAACTTTTGTTCTTGTACGAAAAACATGACCTCTTCCTTCACTGAGTAATAATGGGGCTTGACAATAATGTCCCTGGGTAAACCATCAGAGCGGGGAGCCTGGAGTGCCCTATGGGCTCTATCCAATTCCAAATGACGATCCGGAATGTCCGGGATTAAATTCTTTATAAGAGATCTCACCACCTTATGGACCTCCTTTTCAGATTCTGGGATCCCCCGTACCCCTGAAATTATATCTTCTCGACCTATTTTCGAGGTCATCGATTTTTGCAAACACAGTCTCTAGTTGGTCCTGAACCTCCTCTAATTTAGCAGAATTCTGATTTATCCGGGTTACTGCCTGGTCAGTTTTCCATTCCATAGTGTCCAACCTCAGGCCTAATTGCTGTAGAGAAGTAGTGATCTGTGTAGCTTGTATTGCTAGGCTTTTGGACAGCATGTGTGAGAAAGCAGTCATCATGGAAGGAAAGTCTGTGGGGGGAGGGATATCTTCTTGTGCCTCACTGACTGCAAACAGCAGCTCTGTATGGGGATCCCTCATAGGGGTAGAGGGATATCCCGTGCTCAATCCGCCCAGCAGAGACTCAGTGGAAGAGGGAGAGTTAACTGCCTCGTGTAGCCGCCGCCATCTTGGCATAGCTGACTGGGTCGTTTTCAGCCTGCATACGGCCGGATTGATCTCTCCTGGCATTCGGGGACGCCATCCGCTGGATCCCGGTGTGTTCCCCCGCCCGAATCTGCCGGTATGCGGTGTGTTAGGGCGCTCAATGTGCTCCGGTGGTCACTGCAGGGCTGTGGTGGAGCGGAGCTCTAGAAGCCGGCGGCCATCTTGGGAGACTCCGCGCATGCGCTTTTAGAAGAGAACATTTTTAAACAGTGTTAGACTATTTCCAGGAAGCTTTTTGTGTGTGTGTGTGTAAATATACAGTATATCACAAAAGTTAGTGCACCCTCACATTTTTTTTGTAAATATTTTAATATGTTTTTATGTGACAAGACTGAACAAATGACACTTTGCTACAATGTAAGGTAGTGGGCGTACAGCTTGTATAACAGTGTCAGTTTGCTGCCTCAAAATAACTCAACACACAGCCATGAATGTCTAAACCAATGGCAAAAGTGAGCACACCCCTAATTGGAAATGTCCCAATTGACCCCAATTAGCCATTTTCACTCCCTGCTGTACTGTGACTCATTAGTGTTAGGGTAGAAGAAGATTGCCAAGACCCTAAACCTGAGCTGCAACACTGTTAAACCGCTGACCATACATCAGTTTAACAGGACAGGTTCCACTTAGAACAGGCCTCGCCATGGTCAACCAAAGGAGTTAAGTGCACGTGCTAAGTGTCATATGCAGAGGTTGTCTTTGGGAAATAGACGTATGAGTGCTGCCAGCATTGTTGCAGAGGTTGAAGGGGTGGGTGGGGGTGGGGGGGGGGGGGTCAGCTAATCAGTGCTCAGACTATGCACACTGCATTAAATTTGTCTGCATGGCTGTCATCCCAGAAGGAAGCCTCTTATAAAGGCGATGCACAAAGCATGCAGTTTGCTGAAGACAAGCAAACTAAAGACATGGATTACAGGAACCATGTCCTGTGGTCTGATGAGACCACGATAAACGTATTGTGCTCAGATAGTGTCAAGCATGTTTGGCAGCAACCAGGTGAGGAGTACAAAGACAAGTGTGTCTTGCCTACAGTCAAGCAGACTCATCCCTTTTATCCCAAAGAATGACAAAGCAGTGGTAGTTGGAACAATCATTAATTCACGACTGGACTACGCAAACTCGCTTTACATAGGATTACCACAATATCAACTTGCGCGATTACAACTGATCCAAAACACGGCGGCAAGGCTGATAACAGGAAAAAAACCCTGGGAATCCATTTCTCCTTCACTGAGGAGCTTACATTGGCTAACCGTAAAAAATCGGATCACGTTCAAGACCCTTTGCCTCACCCACAAATGCGTGCATAGAGAAGCTCCGCAATACCTAATGGAGAAAATAAATCATTACACACCAAACCGCAGTCTTCGATCAGCCAACAAAAACCTCCTCCTCGTGCCCAAAGCCCGGTATAAATCCAAGGGTGATCGGAGATTCGCTGTCCAAGGGCCTCGGCTATGGAATGCTCTACCAATCAACATCCGCCTGGAAGAAAATCACCTGGCTTTTAGGAAAAAACTCAAGACCTTCCTCTTTTAGCAGATGATCAAAGCTCGCCACAGCGCCTAGAGGCGATTCAGTTCGCATTGTGCGCTATATAAGTATTTCATTCATTCATTCATTCATTCAAGCATGGTGGTGGGAGTATCATGGTCTGGAGTTGCCGGCACTGCGGATCTACAAGTCATTGAAAGAACCATGAATGCCAACATGTACTGTAATATACTGAAGCAGAGCATGATCCCCTCCCATTGGAGACTGGGCCGCAAGGGCAGTATTCCAACATAATGACCCCAAACGCACCTCCAAGATGACCACTGACTTGCTAAAGAAGCTGAGGGTAAAGGTGATGGACTGGCCAAGCATGTCTCCAGACCTAAACCCTATTGAGCATCTGTGGGGCATCCTCAAATGGAAGTGGAGGAGTGCAAGGTCTCTAACATCCACCATCTCTGTGATGTCGTCATGGAGGAGTGGAAGAGGACTCCAGTGGCAACCTGTGAAGCTCTGTTGAACTCCATGCCCAAGAGGGTTAAGGCAGTGCTGGAAAATAATGGTCGTCACACAAAATATTGACACTTTGGGCCAAATTTGGACATTTTCACTTAGGGGTATATTCACTTTTGCCAGCGGTTTAGACATTAAAGGAGAAGTATTTACAGCAGGTTTTTACAGAATGTACACATGAACTTTCCTTCAGCTGGCAAAAATGGTCCATTTTCTGTTAGAAAAGTTCTCAGAGGGTGTATACAACTTCAGCAATGCACTCCCTGCCTCTGCCCCCCTCCCCTGAGAGACATGGCTGTGCTGGGAACGAGCATGTTGCCCACGTGGTTTTGTTTCCATAGTAATAGGACCTCACACAGGAAACCAGAAGCTGTCTGCTTGGCCAGATGGTAAACAATGTGCCTCTAAACTACTACTTCTTTCTGTGGACACCCATTGCTCTGCTCCTCTTATCCTGTTGACACACACACACACACACACACACACGTACTCGGAGCTCTTCCTCCTCACATACACAGCGTACAAAAAGATACAGCTTAGACCTGCTCACTGTTTACACAGACAATGCCTTGATATGAACACTGCATATACAGATAGTCTACATGTGTGTGGAGACTGTATAACTGTCCCGTTATGCTTTTCCATTTTCCCTGTCCTCTGGGCATGCCTAGGGCACACGCATGTATGTAAACAAATTCTGCTACACATGGTTGGGTATGTATGAAACTTAAGAACTTCACCCAAACAAGAGCTATAAATACGATCCTTTCAGACATACTTCATTCTGATGCATGCATTGGTCGTGTATGGACGTACACTCCGATTCTAGATCTGTGCAGGTCAGTGAAGCTGGCCACCTGTCATTGATTTGAACAGGCTGCCTGCACATGATTACAGCAAACTCCTGTAAATCCCATGTGGGTGAAGACAGCCCTTCACATAGGTGTACTTAAGCTTACACTCATGTAAGCCCTGGTTCACATTGATGCGATTTGACATGTTAAATTGCCGGAAATGGCAGCGTCCGAAACGCCACATTTTCGGCACCACACCAGTTCCCAAAATAGTTTCAGTACTACTTTTGGTTATTTCAGGGTGCGATTTACCTTTGACATCTGTGCAGAAGCCTGCACAGATGTCTCTGAAATTGCCCCAAAAGTGACATGTGCAGGGCTTTTTTTCAGGGGGAACGCAGTTCCTGCACCTCCAACACTAAATTTATGTAATGGCAAGGGGTGCTGGGGAGTCTATTGATGTTTGCTGCTGGGGGATCTATAGTCTATAGCAACTACGCTGGTGGGGTTCTATTTTTGCACAGGGGTCTATTGTTTTATATTCTGGGATCCATTGTTGCTGAGAGGAATCTACTGTTGAGAGAGATATCTATTGTTGCTGGCTTCTGGGAAATCCGTTGTTGCTGCTGGGTGTCTATTGTTGTGGGGAGGGGGGGGGGGTTGCATTGTTTTGTGAGGGAATATGCTGGGATATCGATTTTCTGGCTGCAGGGGATCTATTTTGCTGCTAACAGATTCTATACAAATTACTTGGCGCCACAGAATGATACTTGGCTCTGTATTCTCTAAAAGGGATGGTGGTACTGGGAGGTGGGCAGAGGGTGGAACCAAGAAGGGACTGTGCTGGGGGAGGTAGGTAGCGGGAGCGGAGACCAGGGATGACTTAGAAGGGGAGGGGTTCCTGCACCTATTTTCTGAGGGAAAAAAAGCCCTGGACATGTGGAAATGAAATTGTGCGAGGTCAGTGTGGGTGAAGAAGCGGGGGTTTCCCCGTGAAGCGCATTGAAGTCACTCCCTCTCCTCTGAACGTCTGACACTCCGTGCACCATCCACCATCGTCGGGGATCCTCAGCATGGACAACTTTGGGCATGTAGGTGCGGGACAATGACACTTTGGGTCACCACATCCAGTGACTATCCATAAGCCTACTGTCTCTGACGTGGTTACGGAGTTACTCCCCATTCAGCCATGGTGACAGGACTCCTGATATGGCATATGCAGTGATGAGCTCAATAGGAAATGGTAGGAAAATGAGGTGATCTCTTGCTCAGCTGTATTGATATACAGTCCATTGGACACTATTGTATCTTCATCCCTGTAGATAACGGATAACCGAGCACGGCAGATTATGGAAAGGTCTATCTGCACAGCGTCTACCCTTTTATCTGGGTAAAGTACACTACAACATATGTATACCTATTAGCGGTTGTGTTCTATTTGCTGAAATGATCTTGACTTTATGCTTGATTGTCATGATGTTAGTTTTTCTATTTGCTTTCCGGATCTCTGCAAAGATCAGTGTTTTATAAGGTGGAACTTTTACTAGCTTACATTCCTTACCTTTCCTGTCTTATGTCCCCAATAACCATAGACTGCAGATTCTGACCCTTTGATTTTCAGCTCATTTTGATAGAATTTTTTGGTCTTGATATGTGCAGGCTTCTGCCCGTCATTAGATGATGAATGGTGGCGGTTGTAATTATTTTATGCTTCTGTGTATTTGGATATTTTTTTATCAAACATACATTATTCAATTTTTTTTTATATATTATTTGCATTTATTCAGATACAGAACATTTCAGCGGAACTCCGTCGGAAAAACCGTCCATTTATTCTGATGGAAAAAACATGGGGAGGGGGGTGAAGATACTAAGACTTCTATGCCTCTTCCCGTCCCGCTGCCCTATCTGCTGGGGACACACACGGGTCCCAGAGACAGCAGGGACCATTCTGATTGCACTGTGCGACTCACGCATGCACAGTAGGGAACCGGGAAGTGCAGCTGCAAGGCTTCATTTCCTGATTCCCATACCAAAGGTGGCGGCTGCAGCATCCGAGGAGCGAGGAATGGTTTGGCCTCGGGTGCTGACATTGCTGGACCCTGTGACAGGTGAGCGTCCTTATTTTAAAAGTCAGCAGCTGCAGTATTTGTAGCTGCTGACTTAAAAAAAAAAAAACATTTTGTGGGACTTCCGCTTTAAATCGGATTGGTTACCTTTATTCAAGTTGGCTCTGAGTCCAGGCAGAAGGAGGGCAGAATAATGACCCTCTTTGTGTCAGGCCTCTCTCTCCTGTCCCCTGACACCGCAGGCCCAACTTTAAACACTTTATTCAATTCAACATGCGGTGGCTTAATCTCCTAGATAAGCTCTCCCACACACCCACCAGGGCCGTCTTTAGCGCAGGGCAGGGCAAATGGGGCACCTGCCCTGGGCCCAATGTTTGTAGGGGGGCCCGCATTGCTACCCGTGAATTGGGGCCCCAATGAAGGTTTTGCAGAGGACACAGGACGGGAGGCTGTATTCCCGTGCTAGCCAGCTGAGAGGGGGCGGGGCCGGGAGCTCCACTGACGTTCTGACCCGCCCCGTGCAGTCTGTATGCTCGGAACAGAGCGGCTGTAGTGAGAGCCAGTGATCGGAGTGGGAGCGTCAGTGGAGCTCCACTGACGCTCCCACTCCGATCACTGACTCTCACTACACCCGCTCTGTTCCCAGCATACAGGCTGCACGGGGCGGGGTCAGAGCGTCAGTGGAGCTCCCGGCCCCGCCCCCTCTCAGCTGGCTAGCGCGTAAATACAGCCTCCCTTGTCCTCTGTGCACTCTGCAAAACCTTCATTGGGGCCCCAATTCACGGGTAACGGGGCCCCCCTACAAAGCATCAGTGGAGCGCCTGGCTGTTGTAGTGAGATCAGAGAATGGAAGCCCCGCCCACATACCTCTAAATGTATGTAGTTTGTTTGGCTGCCCAGGTATGTCCTTACATCCATAAAATGCCTGGCTGCTTAAGCTGTCTTAACCCTGAGCTGTGTTATTCAACTGTCAAGCTGTGGGTTGCTGAAAGTTCTCTGGCCATCACCTGTTGCATGTCCGCAGTCTTTGATTGTCTCCTGTAGTATGTCTGCAGTCTCTGATTGTCTCCTGCAGTATGTCCACAGTCTCTGATTGTCTCCTGCAGTATGTCTGCAGTCTCTGATTGTCTCCTGCAGTATGTCCGCAGTCTCTGATTGTCTCCTGCAGTATGTCCGCAGTCTCTGATTGTCTCCTGCCGTATGTCCGCAGTCTCTGATTGTCTCCTGCAGTATGTCCGCAGTCTCTGATTGTCTCCTGCCGTATGTCCGCAGTCTCTGTCTCCTGCAGTATGTCGCCAGTCTCTGATTGTCTCCTGAAGTATGTCTGCACTCTCTCACACTCTCCTGTAGTATGTCTGCACTCTCTGACACTCTCCTGTAGTATGTGTATTAATGTGCCCCTTTACTTGCTCAATTATTTAGGATTGCTCCACTGCTCAGTGAGAGGTAATGATGTGCATTAATCTGTAGCAACCAATCAGCGAACAGTAGTGATCTGCTTTAATCTCTAGCAGCCAATCAGTAAGTGGTAATGATGTGCATTAACCTTTAGCAACCAATCGGCAAGCAGAAATTATGTGTTGTAACCTCTAGCAACCAGCCAGCGAGCAGTAAGGATAGGCTGTAACCTCTGGCAAACAATTGCAATCACTGCGTGATCTGCTGCAGTAAACTGATTTTGAGTCTACCTGCTATTTTTTGTATGTCTCAGAATGGAGGTGGGGCCCCAAGAAAATGTTTGCCCAGGGCCCAATCAAAATTAAAGACGGCCCTGACACCCACTGCATATACAAAACTCTGAATATGTGTGTGCAGATCCGTATGGCACTAGTAGCTTCAGTCTTTTTTAAGAAAAGATAAAACTTTGTGTCTTCAGCTAGCCACTTTCATTGGTGAACTTAAACTCCTGGATAGCAGGGTTAAATGACACAACTGGCCCAGATTATCAAGTGAAGCAGGCAGGATCTTTCTCAGCAAGGTAAGAGGACAATGATTTATGTATACAGTGTCCCCAGAAATGGATGGCATTATCCTTTATTTCTGTGGCACTACAAGTGTCAGCAAGATGACTACCAGCAATGATGTCTGTATACAGTGTTTATGTAACTCCTTCTGTGGTGCAGGGTCCCTGTTTCCTGCAAATGGGCAAAAGCCTTCTCACCAAATCCTGCGGTCAAGGCCCGAACTAAATGTCCTGGAACAGCAGGCTCTCATGGTGACCCAACTGGTCACCTCACACTGGAATACTTCACTATCGATGCAGATATGTCTGAATGTGGACCTGGGATCCCCCTCTCTCAGGCTGGATGTCCCAACTGGTGACTGAGGCCTGAATTGCCCGGTGAAATCACCTGAGAGATAGCATCTCTTCCTCAGGTCTGATCTCTTCCTCCTCCTCATGCTGATATGCATTAAGGTGAAAAAACTTCTGGCAGTGATCGGTCCCCCCAGCCCCCCCCCATTTTACTTACCTGAGCCAGTATTTCCCTCAGTGGAGACACGCTGTCCCTCACTGCACAGGGTCCTGGCTCTTGATTAGATAGATTGATAGCAGCACATTCATTGGCTCCCACTGCTGTCAATCAAATCCAATGATGCGGAAGCCCGGGGGGCGGGGCCGAGTCTGTCATTCGTGTCTATGGACTCGGGAGAGTGCCCACAAGGTAACCCCCCAGGAGAGCGCTTCTCTTAGGGGGTTATCTGATGTGGGGAGGAGCCGCTAGAGTCGCAGAGGGACCCCAGAAAAGGATGATCTGGGCCATTCTGTGCAAAACAAGCTGCACAGTGGAGGTAAGTACACATCGTTTGTTATTTTAAATTGAAAAAAAAAGGCTTACAATCACTTGAATTCTCATCAGTTGAACCAAAATGGAGTCTCTCCTTTCCTGCTAGCAGAGTATGCTGGGATTTGCAGTCCTGCCTCTTTAAAAGTCAGTAAGGCCGCTCTGTGCAGAGACTTCATAATCCTGAGTCCTTTGCAGCTGCTTCCTGCAGCTTAGTCTAGGCCCTCTGATTGGCTGCAGTAACTGTGCCTTTAATTGGCTCCTCTCCTGCCAATAGGAGCACATGGGAGGAAAGCAGAGAGTGGGACGATGCCTGTGTTAACAGGCAGTAAGTGAAGAGAAAAGGGAGAGGTCCCCCTCTCTCAGAAACTAACTGACAGGCAAGTCTCCCTCTGTGAAAAGATGGGCTACTCATGACGGCCAGCTTGGCGGGTTGCGGGAGAAAAGAGACACCCGCTACAAATATAACATCACCCTGCCACATTCCGTAATGCAGGGTTATATATAAAAGCCAAATTAGTACAATTTAGTACTGTATAATAAAATAAAATAAACAAGGTATATTCAACTTTTTGGAAATTAAAGGAATATCTCATAATAGTGATTCCAAGGTTTGCGCTAGAAAGTATATTAAATGTGGCTAAACAGTACAGATATATAAGATATACACAATGGGATTTCGTTTGATGTTGGATAGGTTCTTTGCACAAAGTGCTTGAGGTATGTTTTCATAAAAAAGAGTAGGAAATTTTGAGAGATACTGTAGATACCTTCAACTTAATGTATCTCGGGTATGGGAGGTTGAGAAAAGGGAGAAGGTAAAGAACAGGGGACAAATTGGTCTGCGCTAGGATGGATTAAAGAAAAATGTACTGGAGGTTGATGTAGCAAGGATAGCGGAAGGGAGAAGTTCTGAAAAAGGGAGCAAAAGTTATGAATAACAGGGAAGAAACTAAAAGGAAGACAAAGATTTCTCTCAGGCCTACAGAAGTTCAAGTGGTCTAAAATCAGGATTTATCGATAATCAGAGGTTTGCCTTTGTCTAAAGCAGCCATTCTCATCTAGGGTTCCTCCAGAGGCTGCTAGGGGTTCATTGAGCTGTGGCTGATGAACCACCTATTTGTTGATGCCTACAGAGTTGAATGTTCAGCACCACTTGGCAAAGCCAGCAACATGACACCAAATATCTTTTAGCTGTCTTTAAGGGTGGCATTCTGAACACAACTTTAAGGGGGGATATTCTTCCTATTGACCACCAATATCAGGAGCATTGTTCCTATTGAGCCCTGATGATTTGGTTTTAGTAAGGGTTCCTCGACACATGAAAAAAAAAAATTTGGGGTTCCTCTAGGGTTAAAAGGTTGAGAAAGCCTGGTCTAAAGAGCTAAAGTCAATGCATTAGAACCACATTTTGTAATAGATTTAATACTTAATACCCCTCTTAATTTGTTCTACATTGTAGAGCCATGTGCAGATTGACGGTGAAGAGTGTTCTTTACATTTTGAATGCTTGCAAGCTTTGCAGCTTTGAGAAGATGTCCTTAAATGGACCTTCAATAGATTTTCACCAGAATTATATAAGAAAAAAAAAATGACCCTCTTTAAGATTTGGATTTGTAAACTTTTGATAGTTTGCATCTTTCACCAGTAGCAGGCCAATTTTGGACACTGTTACATCTCCAACAGCAGTCAGAGATGTTAAGACAGAATTTTTGCAGAACTGATGCTGTTCTACGCAATCTGTTTAGAATCTTCAAACTGGTACCTTTTAGAGGTTGAGGTCTTAAGCAAAAAGTATAGGGTTTTCTATCTGTGTTCCAGTGCAAAGGTCTACAGCAGGTCTGCTGCCCAAAGTTTCAGGTATGGAACTTTGTAACCTGTTTTTTGGGGACAATTTGAGGGAGTGTAAAGCAGAAACAGAGGGGGTTATTTACGAAAGGCAAATCTACTTTGCACTGCAAGTGCACTTGGAAGTGCAGTTGCTCTAAATCTAAGGGGTAGATCTGAAATGAGTGGAAGCTCTGCTGATTTTATCATCCATTCATGTGCAAGCTAAAATTCTGTTTTTTATTTTTATTGGATGTCCCCCTTGGATCTACAGTGACTTTATTTCCAAGTGCACTTTCAGTGCAAAGTAGATTTGCCTGTAGTAAATAACCCCCAGAGTGTCTTAAAGTTCTCGCATATGCATGAGTTTTCAAAGAATCCAGCATGAAGTACTCATTCCTCTAAACGAATGACTGGTTTGATATATGACCAGGGTTGGAGTTTGAAGGTTATATAGTTATAAGCAGCATGAAAGGTGGAAGGAGCACCGATCCACATAATAAAATAAGCAGGTAGATCCTTGCACTGCAGGTCAGGCTTTGTAGCTTTCTCTGCAGTAAGAACAGTAAGTAGCACAGCAGTGACATCAGCAAATGTCCCTCTAAATCCATGAGTCTTGCATTCAGAAACACAAAAGGTGGAGATGCCGCACACCCAAACCAGCAAGTGTGCAACACAGTGTAGATTAATGCTTCAGCCTTGCTCCTCCTGCCCATGCCCCACCTGACTCATTACATTCCCCCCCCCCCCCCCATGGGGCTTAATCACAGCCCTGTGGGCTGAACAAAACACATTGGAGGGGCGTGCCCAGGAGAAGATAATCTACACTGTGTGTTCAGTGTGTGGCGTCTCCACCTTTTTGTCTTCTGATGTGTCTCCAGCAGCCTGGATGAGCTTTTTTTCCAGAGGTGGCACCCGACAGTGCTATGGATAACAGGGGTTTGTAGTACTTTGAGCGGTGCTCTAAGCTTTTTAGCACTCAGGTACCAGCATGTTAGATATCACATTGCATCACAGTGGTGCCTAGTGACATCACATTTCAGTAAATACACTCCTAGCTTAAAGAGGAACTGCAGTCTGCTCACATAATTTATAATAAAAACATCTTTGCCATTCTGAAGTTTCCCTCCAACCACTTTGCTAATTATTTTATATATACTATGATTCTGTACTTGCCAAATATGCTGCAAAAATCTCCCTCCACTGAGTCTGGCTGCATCCATTTTAACTGTGGGCAGCTGAAGCTGCTGCATGTTCACTTCCTGGATTTATGCAGACACACCTCCAGCTCTGCAGCTCTCATTGGTCCTCCTTATGACTCATCCCCCCTCTCTTCTTGGCAAACTCTCACGAGACTTAGCCCCTGTACACACGGTCGGAGATTTCGACAACCAAATCTGTCGGATTTTCTCCGTCGGATTTCGTCCGTCGGATCTTGTCTGAAACTGTTGCATACACGCGATCGGACTAAGTTGTCGAAAAATCTGATCTTTCAGAACGTGATGACGTAATTTCGTTACGATGGGACTACATTCAGGCTAGTACCCAATAGCTTTGATGTAAGAATTTGATCTGAGCATGCGTGGCACTTGGTCCGATCAAAATTTGCTACACATGATCGGAGTATGTCCGACCGGCCCAGTTGGTCGGGAAATATTTCCAACATGTTGGAAAATTGGGTTCGACGGATATTCCGACGGAATCAGTCCGATGCATACCACACACAGTCGGATTATCCGACGACGCGGTCCGATAGGACACATTCCGACGGATTCTCCGACCGTGTGTACAACGGCTTAGAGAGGGAGAGAGCTGTGCATGATGTCATAAGCCTAGGCTTTTTACCAGTCAAGAAAGAGGAAGTGGGCTGTATAAGGTATTACTGGCAGGAAAAAAAATGTTTTACTATCCAAAGTTAAAACAAGGGTAGAAGATTTAATAGATGGGAAGATGAAAAAATGACTAAAGGTTACTGTCAGGATCAGTTTTAGGGTCAGTGTTAAGGTCAGTGTCAGTGTGTTTTAGGTATATATCTTTTTACAATTTTTGCCTAGATTTTCTTCCATAAAAAAGTAGATATCCATTAATAATTCACCTAGATGCAACTAGTACTGCGTATCGCTGTGTTCAAACAGTAAAATTTATTTTTCCACCTCTTTAGTCTTTTCCAATGAGAATACGGTCAACTAGCGAGGCAGAAAAAACTTGTTCAGTTGATACAGTACACAGTAATTGACAACTCAGTAAATGGCAGTCTAATTAGGAACTTTAGAGGAAGATTGTTTGCACAATAGCAGCTAGTACAGGAGGCAACCTAAAACGGTAATAAACTCAGGGCCTGTGCAAGGATCTTTGTGTACTTAGACGAAAGTACAGTGTAACAAGAGGGAGGCAACATGACAGGAGGGGGCGTATTGTAACAGGAGGGTGGCAGTGTCACTCACAAACACCTTGGGAAGCACCATTCTTCCCAGATCTCACCTGTTCTGCGGCTCCTCCAGATGGTGTCAGTGTAGAGTATCTGGTGCCAGGAGGGGTAGCTTTGCCGCAGGCAGGCAGAAGATCTCTGGTGTCAGCTGCATCACAGAGCGGTGGGGGGGCATCTTCACCCTGACTTCCTCCTCTTCCTCCTTCTCCTCCACGGGCCCTCCGCCAACATCCCCACACCTGTCCTGGCCCACGCAGCTGGGTCTATCCTGCCATTCTTTATTGGAGCCTACATGACAGGGGGCCCCGACTACTCTCAGCACACCTTTAACAAGAAGGCGCAATGCTCAGATATCTCAATATGACTATATAGAGTCCATAATAGTCCATAGAGCAGATGACAGGGGAAATAGGTGAGTCTGTCAGGGCTGCCACCAAGGAGACCATAAGCAAATTCCAGTAGAGCTAGGAGAAGGACAGGGAGAGGGGCGCCTCTGAGTATGTATCAAAAATATTTTAATATAAAAACAATATCCACTCACATGGAAGATAGTAGAGTTGAGTGCATCTCTGGGCTGTGCAGATGGGACTACAAGTCACAGAGGGCCCTCTTTCTGTCTATTTAATAGATACAATTTTATTTGGGGAAAATAATACATAAATAAGCAAAGGATAAGAGTAATGTGATTGATCACTAAATATGTATAAAATGTATTACATTTATATATTCAGTTTATAAAAATAGTCACGAGATCTTAAGGCGGCTGCCTATGCTGACACTGGCTCTAATTAAACCCATGTATTATATTGGAGCAATTCTCATATGTGATGGTGGCATTTGTTTTATTTGGTAGGCTTTCTATTTTCACCTGGTGATCTTCCCAGTAAGTCTGTTGTTTTTAAATAGGACAAGCTCTTCTGCAGATGTAGTAGTTACAGGAATGAGACAAACCATTTTCTGACAGGGGTGCTTAAAATGATCAGCTTTTTTTATGTCAAATCTTTATCCCAAAAAGAAAAAAAAAACAGCTGTAAGTACTTAAAAAGTGTTAGCTGGAGTTCCGTTTCAATTTGTTAGTGTATCTTAATCTGCTAGTATACCTAATGCCACGTACACACGATCGGACTATCGGATCGGACTTTGCAGCGAAGGTCCGCCGGACATTCCGAACGAGCGGGCCTGCCCACACACGACTGGACTTTTCCGGCGGACAATCCGCCGGACTATGGCGGGAGCCCGCCGGACTTTTGAAATTAACAGACTTGCCCACACACGGAGAAAAGTCCGTTCATTTTGAACAAGGCTCCAGGTAGACGGGACTAGTGAAGGAAGTCAATGTCGCCGCCTCCATCGGCGAGATTGACACGTTGCTGGTCCCGTCACCTGGTATGGACTTAAAGGGGAAGCCCTACACCAAAAAAACGGCATGGGGTCCCACCAAGTCCATATCAGACCCTTATCCGAGCACGTAGCCTGGCCGGTCAGGAAAGGGGGTGGGGATGAGAGAGCGCCCCCCCTCCTGAGCCGTACCAGGCCACGTGCCCTCAACAAGGGCCTCTCCCCGATAACCCTGGCCGTTGGTTATCGGGGTCTGTGGGCGGGGGACTTATCGGAATCCGGGAGCCTCCTTTAATAAGGGGGCCCCAGATACTGGCCCCCCACCTTATGTGAATGAGTATTGGGATACCATGTACCCCTATCCATTCACCTGGTGAAAAAAAGTGTAAATAAAAAAACACAACACATGTTTTTAAAATAATTTATTGGACAGCTCCGGTGGTCTTCCGTCTTGGGGGGTCTTCTTGCCGGACTCCTCCGCTATCTTCTGCTATCTCTTTTACTAGCAGAGGAGCACAGCTTTCTTCTTCGTCACCGCCGTCCGGGGGTCTCCTTCCAACTTCGGGGGACTTGTCCCCCTCTTCGGGGATCTTGTCCCCCTCTTCGGTTCTTCTTGCTGGGCCACCGCTATCTTCTGCTAACTCTTCTACTAGCAGTGGCCGCCTCTTCTTCCGAGACGGTGACATCGCAAGGGGGCGGGGTCACCACATGGCATCATCCGGTGTCCCCACCCATTGTCCCTATATAAGTCGCCGCACAACGCCTCCCTGTCATTGCGGCCAGAGAGAGCGTTGAGTCAACATCTCAAGGAAGAAGAAGAGAAGGCGGTGACAGCGACAGAAGACCGGGCCACCGCTAGTAAAAGATCTGGAAGAAGAATTCAGAGGCCCGGCAAGAACAACGGAAGAAGGGGACAAGAAGTCGGAAGAAGAGGCAGCGGCGACATTGACTTCCTTCGCTAGTCCCGTCTACCTGGAGCCGCGTTCAAAATGAACAGACTTTCCTGTGTGTGGGCAAGTCCATTCATTTCAAAAGTCCAGCGGACTAGCGCACAGAGGGGCGGATTGTCCGCCGTACTGCCGAGTCTGGCGGACAATTTTGAGTCAAAACTTCTTTCTAAGTCCACCGGACTTTTGGAAAGAAAAAGTCCGCCGGAGCCCACACACGGTCTGAACGTGTGTACGCGGCATAACACTTAACAAATGCTCCTATAGCGTTAGTATGGGTATTAGACTCACGGTAATGAGCTTTAGTATGGGAGTTGGACTGGCGTTTAACAAGCATTAAATATGCTCCAAAAATGCCCTATGGTGATGAGCGCTAAGGCGTGTTATAAACACTCCACAAATGCCTATTCCAATACAGAAAATAAACTAATCTTAACACCCGGCAACTGCCTGCCAGGGCATTTGCTAAGTGTTACCATAGACTTGAATGGGAGGCATTGAAAAGCTTCAAATGCCTCCTGACCCCACATGAGGCTTCCATTTTGAAGTGGCGCGGCGCTAACGCTTTATGTTTTGATAATGTGAACAGCACTGTATGTTGTCCATTGTATCATTTGCATAGGCATTTGAGGGGTGTTTTTAACGCATCTGGAACGCCTGCTTTTAATGTCAGTGTGAACTTAGCCTAATGCCGTG
Organism: Lithobates pipiens; assembly: GCF_037356315.1. NCBI lineage: Eukaryota > Metazoa > Chordata > Amphibia > Anura > Ranidae > Lithobates > Lithobates pipiens. The sequence continues at coordinate 386,953,640 of NW_027507764.1, forward strand.
TACACACGATCGGACTTTTCGATAGACTGAATTCCCGTCTGACTTTTCGACTGACTTTCGACAGACTTCCGTCGCTTCGGACTGTCTACACACAATCACACCAAAGTCCGAAGGATTCTAACGTGATGATGTATGACCGGACTAGAATTAGGAAGTTCATAGCCAGTAGCCAATAGCTGTCCTAGCGTCGGTTTTCGTCCATCGGACTAGCATACAGACAAATGGATTTTTCAACCGGACTCGAGTCTGTTGGAAAGATTTGAAACATGTTCTAAATCTAAAGTTCGTCTGATTTTTCGACAGCAAAGGTACGATGAAGCCCACACACGGTTGAATTGTCCGACGGATTCGTTCCGTCTGACCTTTGCTGTCGAAAAGTCCAGCCGTGTGTATACAGCGTTAGGCATTCTATTAATTTCCTCCACTTTATTGACCCATAGTTGTAGTGAGTGAGGGGGTTCATCTCTCCAGTAAGCGCTGGATGCATGCTTTAGTAGCATTAAAAAGATATCTCAATTGGAGACATCTGTAAATTTTAAGAGGTATCTAATTGTTATGAAGTAGGAAAAAAAAAAAAGTTTCCAAGGTATCTGAAAGTCTTTAAAGCATTTTGAACGTACTATGCTCAGTCCTCCAGAAGGAGTAAAGTGATAATTTCCCACACCCGCGATCACGCTGTGAGCTGAGATGCGTGAGGGTGCCTAAATCTTATTGTCCATTCAAAGAAATGCAGTTCTGAATTAGAGGTGATAATTAATAAACTAAAAAGCAAGTGGGAGAAAAACCTTTTTGTGTTTTATTTGCAACAAGTCCATATTCCAGGGCAGGCCTTCGGGGAGGAGTTGAGAGCAGACTCCAAGTTACATGCAGAAAGAGAGACAAGAAAGGCACCACCAGATTAAAAACCGTTGCATTTATTTAAAACACACAGGTGCATACATCCACTTACATATGTTATAGGGGATTTTCAGCACAAGAGTCCTCTGTGGCGTCAACCAGCGTTAGATAGCCTATAGATGTTTTCGTTCAGATGTAAGGTCCCAACCCGCAGGATAGGAAATTTTATTTTGTTTTAAGTAAATGCAACTGTTTTTAATATGGTGGAGCCTTTCTTGTCTCTCTTTCTGTAGAATGAACAGCAGCCCAGCGTGTCTCGCAAGAGCAGCACAATTCGACCGTGGGTGGTTGCGGGAATTGATGCGATTACCGCACCCACAACTGGAATGCACAGTCCAGGCTAGTGTGAACCTAGCTTAAAATGGGAGTACTCAGAATCAGGTGTAATCAGCCTCAAAATTCTTGTTTAATTAAGCTTTGACAACAAAACCTGGAAGCTGATTGGTTGCTATGCAGAGCTGCACTAGATTTTGCCCTTTCCAGCATTAGGAAATAACATGTTGCATATGTTGGCAAATGTAAAGCCTCACTGCTGTATCAAGGCACCTCTGCAAAGTGTGGCCTCTAACTAAAAACTGTCTGAGTTCTCAACTATTGGACATAAATAGAAATGCAAAAATTGAACACGGGCTTACCAAGAAAAGAAATAACTCAAGGCAGCTGAAGTCCCCGTGGTGTTGATTTGGACTCCATAGGTTCCTTTCCTCTCAAAAGTACCCTCTTTGAGCTTGGTCTTGTATGGCATACTCCCTTTGACTGCCATTTATTAATACACTATAATTGAAAGTTTTGTGTACTCATATATTTAAAATTTGCATTCCTAATAAAACCTTTATCACAATAAAAATGACGTATGAAGTTGTTCTCTTCATTTTTGAGACTTTGCCTGAGCCTCTCTCATCCTATGGAATTCCTTACCCCAATCTTTCTGAAGGTCCCCTACTGTGATTCTTGAAAACCCTTCACTTCAGAGAAGCCTATTCTGCCCCTATCTAATAACTAATAACAGTTAAAGTGTAACTAAACCCAGGACCCTGCATTCACTATATCTAGTCTACACAGTACATAGAACATGGGCATGCAATCGTTTTAGTATATATAGACTGCTACCTACCTTATCAGCAGTAAATAGCAGTCTTGTGACTAGTATCAGTGTCTGCTTGAGCTTGTAGGAGGAGTTTTCTTTCCCCCGTGACCCTCTGTCTGGATAGTGCTGATTGGCCCTGTGCTGTTCACATGCACTCTCCCAAGAAAAAACAAAAACTCCTCTCTACTAATACACACCAAACTGAGCATGTGCAGCCTGACTTCTAATGCTCTGTTTTATCACAAGATGGGTTGGACTCAGTTAAAGCGGAGTTCTACCCAAAAATTTAACTTCTGCTTTAAGGGAGGTGACCCCCTGACATGTCACATTTGGCATGTCATTTTTTGGGGGGGGGGGGGCCGGTACCCTCTTTTTAGAGGGTTCCAGCTCCTGCTTCCCCCCCGTGCACCGGAATGGAATCACTTCTCCCCCCTCCCTCTTGGCAATCATCTGGGACCTGTGACGTGTCGTGCCCTGGTAGTCATGCCACGCGGCTTGCACATGCGTAGTGGGTGCCCAGCTGTGAAGCCACAGCCAGGTGCCCACAGTTACAATGCCAGCACCGCAGAGAGGAGGGGGAGATGAGCAGGCCTTTGTACCCCCGCATTGTTGGACCATGGGACAGGTAAGTGTCCGATTATTAAAAGTCAACGGCTGCAGTATTTGTAGCTGCTGACTTTTATTTTTTAAGCAGAACTCCACTTTAAAGAAGAAGAAGATCAAAGAAGACAGGGCCACACAGCAAAATGCAGAGGATTAACCCCTTAGGTTCCACTGTGAGTATAACAAGCATGCTTTGCTGCATATACAGACTTATTTTACTGTTGTGGGTTTAGTAACACTTTAATACCTTTGGTATCATTTCACCCTCCCTTTTAGATTGTAAGCTCTGATTCCTCCTGTAATGAATTGTATTGTAACTGTAACTGTACTTTCTGTCCATACGTTGTAAAGCACTGCGCAAACTGTTGGCACTATATAAATCCTGTATAATGATAATAGTAATAATGTATGTTATTGACTTATTGTTGAAATAAATTTCTAAAGTGCTTAAAGCGGGAGACCCACACTTTTTTTTTTTTTTAAGTCAGCACCTACAAATACTGCAGCTGCTGACTTTTAAAATAAGGACACTCACCTGTCACAGGGTCCAGCGATGTCGGCACCCAAGACCGAACTGTCCCTCGGTCCTCGGATGCTGCCGCCGCCATCTTCGCTATGGGAATCAGGAAATTAAGCCTTGTGGCTTCACTTCCTGGTTCCCTACTACGCATGCGCGAGTCACGTAGCGCAATGTAAATGGTCCGTGCTGTCTCTGGGACCCGTGTTTCCCCCAGCGGACAGCACGGTGGGACGGGAAGAGGCATAGACTCCCATGGGAGTCTTAGAGAGGTATCTGCACCCCCCTCCTCCTGAAAGTTGCCAAATGTGACACCAGAGGGGGGAAGGGTTCCGAAAAGCGGAGGTTAAATTTTTACGCTTTAATAAAGTTATATTTATTGAAGTATTTATCTGAACCACCGTTTTTAAGCAAATAGTAATTTGTGTGTAATACGTTTCTATTTGACAATGAAAAATATTCATCAAATGTATGTTTCCTAACTGAAATATATATTAATGTAAAGGTAAGTTAGGTAACCTTTGTTTGCAATGTGTCCTTTGATGCACATGAATAGTAGTTGGATTTAACAACAGCAATATCTCAGAAAGAAGTGAAGGTTTTATTTTTTATTTTTAAATAAAATAAATATGTTACTCCTCTAATAAAATTGATTTCAATACTATCAAAACATAAGTAGATCTGAACATAAGCATACATACTGTATACAGTGTAGTAACAATGGCATCAGTAAAGCTCATTTGTTAGAATAGATTTAGTCATGATAAGTACTGACAAATGTCTGGGTATTGTAATTAATAAGAATATTCAAAATGAATAGTGCTATCTACAAAGCCCTTTGGGCTTATTTAAGAGAAACCTGACCCCAGACTATGGACATTATTGGTTTTACATTATTTTAACATGCATTAAAAGGGCTTTAAAGCAACTCATCCTTGACCTCTCTAGCTGCATGTACTAAAGTAATTCATTCTCAAAGATCACAGGAATTACTCTAAAGTTTTTTTAGCTGGTTTGTAGCAGCTTAGAAGCACCTTCTGTGTGTTTAGATCGGAAGGCTGGCGAGCCCTCAATATTCTGCTTCCATAATAACTAAAGGGGAAAGGAGATGTGATTGCAGTGCCTCTGTTGTAAACATGAATTTCTCCACAATGCCTAAAGCTACGGAGGTGAAGGAAGACTTGTTTTAGTGTGCTTTTAATGCAAATATTTTAATGTACATGATCTGAGCAAAGGTTCATTTTAATATGTCAATGCAAAGTACTGTACAGCCATGTGAAGTACGCTGCTTGTCATGGGTACTGGTATTGGGTACTGGTACTTCACGCATCCCTCTTTCTCTTCTCAAAGGTCTATGTGTTATTGATTCTCATAGCTCATCTGCTTCCATATCCATGGGATTGACATGACCATTGGTTTGTGATGTATTTACATGGAATTCTTTGGACAGGTTAACCTTGTTTTCTGAGATCAAGGGTCTCAACTTATTACACGAGAAGAGCAGAGCAAACCGCAAGAGGCAAAAAACAGAGCTTGCTGCAATGATCACAACTGCAAAAATAAATAATATTAGCATTAGCAGTCATTGACAATAATTAGATACTGTATATAAAACAATCATTGACATTTTAGGCAAAGGACTATGTCCTTATATGTTTTGTTCACATGAATGAGTTATTAATGCTTGAAAATATAAGAATAAAAGTAGGGTATTTTGCCTATTTGGATTAATACATGGATTGTACAATAGCCAATACAAATACTGTACGTACAAGTATACTGTATATATTTTCCTGCCAGACCTTACAATATTGAATATATTAGAAACTGGAAATTAGACTCACATTTCCATTTTGTTATATTCATCAACATATTTGAGTTCATAATTCACTTGGTATCATATAACTAATGCATTCTTTTTAAACTGTTTTTCATTTTCCCAATTTGTTATCCACCATGTGATATGTATACTGACCTCTGCAGCTGCACAGCAGAAACAATGAAGTCATTGAAATTTTCCCTTAGCAGCTCAGCTCATCCTTTCCCAGCTGTATTTTAGTGGCCTTACAGTCCTCTATTCTTTAATTTTGAGGCTTTGTTCAGAACTATGTGAGCGCATTCACATGCGCTTGTCGCAGGTTGGGAAAACCATTAATTTTAATGGGCTGCCCTACCAGCTAGAAGCATGGAGAAGATAGTCCCAAACCATTTTGTTTAAATCGTGCCATACCAGGGTGCATACGAAAATTGCCACAGGTGCTGATGTGTGGGGTGCCTTTAAGAAACAATGACACACCAGGGTCTGCTAAAGTGCAGTGCATTTGTCTTCAGGTAGTGAACGCGTGCAATTTTGCATGTGTTCCCCAGCTGAAGAAATGTGAACCTAGCCTAACACAGAGCAAAAGCTCTGGGAGGTAAGAGTAAGGTTAGGTGAGCTGCCTAAGTAAACAGTGTTAGTCTGTCCGCTGTAAATTTTAGGGTTGAGTTGCTCCAGAGTGCCTGCAGGTACAGAGGTCAGTGAGGGATCCAGAATTCAATTACTGTGTATAAGAAATGTGCAAACACTCAATATTCTGGCCACAGATTCACTTTAAAAGCTGGTAGAGGATGATCAAAATTTCAATGTGTATGGCCAGTTTGGTAGTTATAAAGAATACTTCTCTCTATGTCCAAACACAAAGCGGGGTCTAGAGGATTTATGAAAGCTGTCTTTTTTTCATTTTTTTTTATAAAAGTGCAAGTGGTTAAAGAAAAAGAGCCATAATTGGTAATTTCCTACTACTGAATACCTGGCAATAGCTGTAAGGATGTACATTTCCACAGTGTCCTATAATACTCTTCAACTCTGTAGTGTGACACATTTCCTTTGAACTTATGCCCCATACACACAATTGGAAATTCGGCCAGCAAAAGACAGATGAGAGCTTTTGGTCGGAAAATTTAACTGTGTGTATTCTCCATTGGACTTTTGCTGGCAGAATTCCTGCCAGCAAAAGATTGAAAGCAAGTTCTCTGTATTTCAGTCGGAAAAAGTTCAGATCGGCAATTCCGAACGTCTGTAGCAATTCCAATGCGCAAAATTCCTACGCATGCTCGGAAACAATTCGACGCATGCTTGGAAGCATTGAACTTCATTTTCTCGGCTTGTAGTAGTGTTGTACTTCAGAGCTTTTGTGTGACTGTGTGTATGCAAGCCAAGCTTGAGAGGAATTCCATCGGAAAAAACATCCAAGATTTTTCGGACGAAAATTCCGCTTGTGTGTACGGGGCATAAGTGATGTAATGTAACACACTTCACATTAGCACTTAACATGTGCATGTGGAAAGTTTATAAAACTCGATCTACAGTACATGAACCATATAAGAGTAAGTGATGGGCAACTCACCATTTATTACATCATTATCTGTCATTTTCGAAGACTCTTCTGCCCCAACAAAGACTCCAACTGAAGCAACAATTGCTACTGGGTAAATTGTAAAAGTATAGCGCACATATTTTTCAAAAATAAATGTTTCCATCAAGAACCTGTGAAATAGAACATAAAAATATTTGTACACTGTAACAGTATTATATGTAAGCCTATATACAAAGGGGGAAACAGTAGAGGACCTAAAGAAACAATAAAACTTAAAGATTAGCTGTGGCAGACTCTGATCATATATGTTTAAGAGCTGCATCTGGTAGCCGACAGCATAAGCAGACATAGTTAACAGCCTCCACTGTCAGCTACCAGATGCAGCACTTACTTTACATCAGCAGAGTTTGCTATTGGAATTAAAGTAATAATAAACTACTTTTTTGTTAAGTACTTTCAGCAGCTGATGTCATAACTTACTGGGATGCAGTTTCTTTATCTTTTAATCCCTGCCTATGTCCCTGTTTAACCACTCGCACTATAGTTGAATGACGGCTACAGCGTGTTTGTTCAGTTCTGGGAGGGTGTCTATTGACATCCTCCCAGAACTACGCCCCCAGCAAACCCGCTACAGTGTGCATCCCGCACTCTCTGATTGCTGTATCCTTCGGACACAGCTGATCACAGATCGGGGTAAAAGGCCAATCACAGCAGCCTTTTACGACGTGATCAGCTGTGTCCCATCACACAATGTAAACACACTTGCCGATTATTGGCATTCCTTTGTCACGCGCTGTCACAGCGTGAGGAGAGGAGAGCCGGTAACCGCCAAGTGTGCCGGGTGACATCTACACTGATAATCAGGGCACTTATCATCACTGTCCTGATTATCTGTGCAGCCCCAACAGTGCCAATCAGTGCTGCTTATCAGTGCCCATCAATGCCTCCTCATCAGTGCTGCTTATCAGTCCCAATCAGTGCTGCCTATCAGGGCCCTTCAGTGCTGCCTATTAGTGCCCATCAGTGCAGCCTTATTAGTGCTCATCAGTGAAGGAAATACTTATTTGCTAAATTTTATAACAGAAAAACATTTTTTTTCTTTTTAATTTTCTGTATTTTTTCCATTTGTTTAGCAAAAAATAAAAAACCCACTGGTGATTAAATACCACCAAAAGAAAGCTCTATTGCTGTGATTTTTTTTTATGTAATATGGGTACATTGTTGCATGACCATGCAATTGTAATTCAAAGTGTGAAGCTGAAAATTGGCCTGGGCAGAAAGGGGGTAAAGGTGCCCAGTAGGCAAGTGGTTAACCACTTCCCACCCAAGGATGTCATATGACGTCCTGGACTTTCAGTGGCAATATCTGAATGATGCCTGCAGCTACAGGCATCATTCAGATATCCTTGTTTTCAGACGGTGATTCTGTGCACCATAAGAATGATCATAGCGGCAGTTCTGCCACTAGAGTGATCTTGCAAGCGATGGGATGGGACGTCCCCCCTCCCGCCGCCATCTTCAATAAAGTTCCAATAAAGTTTCTTCGGGCTCTCCCGTGCCATGAGGGACCTGGAGAAAGAATTCGGCCTCCGCCAGGTGACAAGCATAGAGATTTCCCTATGACGGTCGGAGAACTGGGCGCGACGTTATGACGTCACGTCCGGGCCGTGGATGTAAACAAATCGGCTGGTAAGCATGGGATTTTTTGCCCGATCTCATGCTTTCCAGCCTGGAGGAGAGATGTAGGGTCTTATTGGCTCCACATCTCTCCATAAAGAGGACCTGTCATGAATGATTCCTATTACAAGGGATGTTTACATTCCTTGTAATAGGAATAAAAGTGATAAAAAAAAAAAAAAATTTGTAAAAGAAAGTAAAAATAAAAAAATAAAGTAATATAAAAAAAAAGTAAAAACGCCCCTGTCCCTGGTAGCTCGCACACGTTAGTCCCGCTCACATATGTAAACGCCATTCAAACCACACATGTGAGGTATCACCATGTGCGTTAGAGTGCGAGCAACAATTCTAGCACTTGAACTACTCTGTAACTCTAAACATGTAACCGGTAAAAAATTTCTAGCAAAACAATTATGATTTTTTACATGTAGGAGAGGAGTGCCAGAATAGGCCCGGTATGGCAGTGGTTAAGCTGGTGCCATGATCGCTGCCTCAGTTTTCCTGTTTTAGGGTGGCTCCTTTCTCTGGCACCATTCTATGGAGCCACAGTTGCATGTAGGTTCTAGAGTTGTGTCTCTCTACAAAATGTACACCAATAGAAACACACAGCCCCTTAGCCTAGGATGGTAAGGCACCCCCCTGCTAGTTCTCTCCTCCGCTGTCCTCCATTCACAGCTTGTGTTTCATTCAGAGATGCTGTAGTATGGCTTCAATGAATGTAGGAGTTAGGCAGAAAGGGTGGGCATAGTTGGGCACTCTTGATGAGTGCCTGCCACTGCTCTCTCAGCTCTATTAACCCCTGTTGCACTGCAAGATTATGGCAGTGGGGATAGGGTGGTTTAGAGGAGGAAGATTAATGCCGCGTACATACGATCGGACTATCCGGCGGACAAACCGCTGGACTTTGCAGCTGAGGTCCGCCGGACTTTTTTCCAAAGGAGCGGACCTGCCCACACATGACCAGACTTTTCCGGTGGGCTAGGTCCGGCGGACAACCCGCTGGACTTTCTGCCAGAGTCCCGGGTACCTGGAGCCACGTTCAAAAGTCCAGCGGACTAGCACACAGATGGGCAGATTGTCCGCCGGACATTTTTGAGTCAAAACTTCTTTCTAAGTCCGCCAGATTGTCCGATCGTGTGTACGAGGCATTACATGAATGCAGGAGCCAGCGGCACCATGCTGCATGGTGCATGTGAAAATATGCCGCAGGCGCTGATGCGTGTGGTGCCATTAAGAAGTACACAGTAAGTAAGGTTCCTTGTTGTGTTTTTTTTTTCTTCTTCTTTTTTGACTAAACGTGGGCTAAGACTACAATAATAATACATTATGTGACAGTGCTAGAAAAAATTGAACAATGTTGCTATGCATATTATGTCAAAACTACTTTTTGAGCTGGCTGCATAATTTGTGGTGCTTTGTAATAGATTCAAGGACAGACACCAAGTTGAGATCACTGCTCATTCAACTCATTGCCACAAGAGGGCAGTGTAGTGCTTCTCTATTTCCTCCAACTAATACAAGTTTGCCTTGTAGACTATTTTCCTATACAATATAGAAGTATAGTTTTTCCAAACTTGCATTAGCTCTACTGGATAAAGATGTGATCAAATACCCACAACTTCATATATTTAACTGCCGATAACTGAAATTCACAGACTCTTACCAGAATAAGACAGCAAAGAAAATAAGGGAAAGAACAATGGTGCTGACATCAGGATCAATTACATTAACATTATACTTGAGTACTATTCCAAAATTGATAATCGTTGCAATGGATGTCCATGTGGCATAGGTTGCCAATCCATTATGTACCTAGAAAAAAAAATAATAATACTGGTTACGATTCTATTCCTGATAAGAATTTCATTAGACACCATAGTAATGTATATATGTACATATGAGCTGGTTGGTTTTTGCTTAAGTTACTAATTACTTCCTAATTTGGGTACTCAAAGGTTTTTTTGTTTACTAAATGTATACACAATTGGACCGGGCAATAAGCCTGGTCCAATTAGGTGTACCTTTAGCAAACATGCAGGATCTAGTTGACTATTTCTTGTACATATTGGAACAAAAAGGAACATTACTGTCACCAAGCAAGAGAAAAAAAGAGATGGCTTGATGTTTCTTGAGCTGTAAAGAGTCTCCTGACTCTTCTAAACAACCTGGACCCCTTAACCCTACAGTTCTTTTGCTGAGTTTAGTCACACAGGTAGACAGTAGAGGGACAGAAAATAAGGAAAACATTAACATAGTTTGTACATTTTGAGACTCGGGGGATGATTTACTAAAGGCAAATAGGTAGTTCACTTTGAAAGTGAATTTTCCCCTAGCTTAGTGAATGAGGTGAAGCTCTACTGACTTCCACCATTCATCCATGTCCAACCAAAAATTTTGTTTGTTTAGAAATTGTACCACAAATTCACCACATTCACTAAGCTAGGGGAAAATCCCCTTGAAAAGCGAACAGCCTATTCGGCTTTAGTAAATCAACCATTTGTGCAGCTCCCTAACCCTGCACTTACTTACTATATCAGTTGTAATATATTATATAATGGTGGACATGGTACCACATGATTTGAGTTTGTTTTTTTTTGTTTTTTTGAGGGGGGGTGGTTCCCCCACCCCCCTTAATTCTTCAAGTATTTTATTGTAGCTTTTAATTCTTAGATTTGATGGCTGCATTAAAGAGGAAGTAAACCCTGATGGGTTTACTTCCTCTTTTTTTCCCTGCAAAGGTAAAGCATAATGGACTACTATGCATCGCATAGTAGTCCATTATGTGTCACTTACCTGACACAGGAGCCAGCGAAGTCGCCGCTGTCCCCTGTAGTCCGCCGCATCCATCTTGCTGGTGGCGTCTCGCAGCTCCGACGAATGACAGCGGCGAAGCCGCGATGACATCACTCCCACGCATGCGCACGGGAGTCGCGTCTCGCAGCTCCGCCGCTGCCATTCGGCGAAGCCGCGATGACGTCACTCCCGCGCATGCGCACAGGAGTCGACAAATTAGGCAAATCCATTCTTGGACTTGCCGCATTTAGTGCGCCTGCGCGCCGCTGTCTACGGCGCATGCGCCGTAGACAGCGGTGCCCATTTTCGGGCAAATATCTCCTAAACCATATAGGTTTAGGAGATATTGCTTGGACCTACAGGTAAGCCTTAATCTAGGCTTACCTGTAGGTCAAAGTGGTCTGACCCCTTTATTTTCACCTGCAGCCAGTAAGTCTTATATTGCGACTTGAGTCAAACCATTTAACACTTGCCACTTTAAGCAAGCTGCTAGCAGGCTTCAGCAGGCTTTCAACAAGCTTTAAGAAGTGCTGAAGTCTGCTAACAGCTCGTTTAAAGTGGCAATCGACACTCCAATTAGGATCTGTGTTCAACTTTTACAAACTGGAGCTGAAAAGTACATTTAAAGCATCTTCAAAGCTTGCTTAAAGCTCTGCACATACTTTGTCAAAGCTGGCTGTTTACACTACTCTTATACAAGCTGAAGACCCTGTGAAACTAGCCTTAAAGAGGAGCTCCACCATGAAGGGGAACTTCCGCTTTAAGCACTCCTCCCCTCCTATGCCACATTTCTTGTGTAATTTTTTTTTTGGGGGGAGGGGGATCGGGTGCCTAGTTTTAACACGCATGCTCTGCCATTTCGGCTTTGACTGCCTAGGCGATCAGAGCAGAAGTTCTCCCCCCCCCTCCTTGCAACCTTCTGGGACACATCACATGTCCCAGAATATTGCACGACCATTCGGGAGGTGCAGTACGACTCACATATGCACAGTGTGCACCGGGTTGTGACAACCTGGTGCCCACAGTTGTAATGCTGGCACCAGCGGGCAGAGAGGGAAAGAACCAAGGGTTCGGGCAGCCACATCGCTGGATCTTGGGACAGGTGAGTGGGTGTTTATTAAAAGTCAGACGCTACACTTTTTGTAGCTGTGAGCTTTTTTTTTATTTTTATAAATTATTTATTTTCTTTTCACAAGGATAGTTTCACAGTTATGCATCGAAATATCAGTACATCTTATCTTCCATTTAACATCTTCCCTCTTTAACACATATATCAATAAGTAAAAAATTCAATAATTATACTTTCTACCACTGGTTCAACCTTTCTTCAGATTTACCACAGAGAGAAAAAAGATACTGTACTCTACCCTTGTTACTCTTTTTCTTGCCCCTTTCTTTTTTTCCCTTATCCCTTGGCCAGGGACTTCCCTGCCCACGAGGTCTACCTTAATCACCAAAAATAAAAAAGTAGCTGTGGGCTTTTAATGCACACAAAAACGACTGGAGCTTCACTTTAAGGATGGGTAAGCTACAATATATACATTTTTGTTTTTGGGTTTAATACTGCTTTAAGCCTGAAACATATTTCAGTTGTATAAATCATAGTGTGTTTCACATGTATTAGGGACCATATTTGACTAAACAGAAAGCTGGCCACACTCGTTACAACCTTAGATGGAACCATAACTATTTAGCATGATGATTTACCTAATATTCCATTCTATTAATATCCTATCAAGTAGGTCTTAATACAACACAATTGTGTTGGCAAAATCTAAAGAAGATTTTAAAATGAGTTTGTAACATATGTGGCCAGGTTGACACTTCCAATAAAGTTTCTTATGACAAAGAACTGTGCTACCACAAAAAAGATACAACCATGGCTACGCAAAGTCAAAGGCACAGATCTTATTTTTTCATTTAATTTTTTCATTTAAAGGGTTCATATATTATGAAAGTTTCTGCTCTTACCAAAATTCTTATACACCACAGGTCAAAACGTTGGTTCTGTAACATCCAGGCCCTATACCGATAACATCTCCTGTAGGAGATGTGAAGCATCAAGAAGCATGTGATCGGTATTAAAGCCAAAAAGATATTGCCAAATATAAGAAGCCTAAAGGTAAGCAAGAAAACAAAGAAAAGAAGGTTACATGGTTGCTGTATTTCATAAGGATACTTTTTACACAAAAAAGCCTAAGAAATTATAACTTTGTATGCTTGATGAGTAACAGTATTTTCTAAAGTGTGGCCTCTCCAAATTAGGACTTCCACTTCCACATGAGCAAAAAATGAGAGGTCATACAGAACTCAGGTCATGGCGTCATTTCCTCCCCTTTGCTAACATAGCCTGGCCATCAGTATTTACAACCTCTGTGACAGCAGGTCATATTCACTACTGCACACGCATGGTAAGGCCAGGGCTACCCTGCGAGCATATTCTCTCTGCTACTTAGAGTTTTATCTACTCACCAACAGTTGTCTTAGGATCAAATTGGTGTGTTGTTAAGAAATTATTGCCAATGAGTAGTTTCTTAGTAGTAAAGAGGATTAATGTTCAGTGTAGCCCTACCCATATGTTGTAGTAGGAATCAATGGAATTCCCATCTCCTCTTACCTCTTGGTTCTCTTAAATATGTGCTTAAATATGGGCTCATCTACTGGCAGACTGGAGTAACTGAGTATGATTGAATCGTGCTAGTATGTTTGACTGTCCTCCAGTGTTGCACATGTCTATGTATCCCTAAATAACGCCCCTCAACCCTGGGAAAGAGGGTGGAATTTTTTTTGCAGTTAAATGTATAGTAAATATACCACACAACAGGTTTCTGGAAATTCCAACTACTGTCAAGCAATTGTTCGTCACAAAAGTAATTAAAGAAAGGTTATAATGGCTAAAAAAAAATTTTTTTTTTTAAACTAATGTGTTATCTTTTTCACAGTTTAGATAAACTCTTTATTGAACACTTAATAAAGAGTGGACCTTTGTAACTGGTGTCGCAGCACATGGATATTCCTGAAAAGAGCATACTAGAAACAGCTTGCTTATAGAATCTGTTTGTCTAATTGATTGTCTTATGAAGTCATAGAGAGCAGACAGCAAAGAGGGAGGGTGATGAGTCACTCTTCTGTACCATTCACATTTGTTTATAAATTGGAACTTGAGCTATTGAGCTCTGTAAACAATATTTTTCCACAAATGCATTTAAATATTATCCACCTTTTGGCTGAACATTGTAAATATGAAATGTTATTATTTAATATGTTATATATTTATCTTACTAAGACATAATATGGAAAAATTATTTTAATACATTTTCCAGTTCTGAAAATATATACAAGAACACTACACAAGTATACTGGTTTATATGATTGTGGCATTATATCCTTTATTTACTATTTACATTTTTACTGAGTACTGGGAGCACAGTATCACTATACTCCCAGTGTTTTGACAGCAGAGATGCCCTCTGCTACACAGCAGCCTTACAGCCAACCCCTTCTTTCCACTGTCCAGTCACAAAATTCTTTATTTGCATCTACATAACACAAAGATTTCTGTGATTGGGCAAAAGGAGAGAAAGGGCGGGCGATGTGGATGAAAATGATTCTGCAGATGCTGTATCAAATGTGTCAAGTGTTGGAGCACCAGAAGTATAGCAATAGCTGTACTCCTGGAGCTCAGTAAAAATAAAAATTGTAAATAAAAGACATAAGTCCACGAGGTGGTATACACTTTGTTGAACTTAACATCTTATAAGTCAGCAGATTTTTATAAGTGTTGGAGTTCTGCTTTAAGGCAAGTTTATATCTTTTTATAGAGGGACATTTTAGGCTGCCCATCTCTGACCACCAGTGTTAAAGGGATGTAAATAGAAATGCATTACTTGCCACTGATAAGGACCCCATTAATTAATTTTGCTATGGGGCCCTGTGATTTTTACCTACACTTGTCAGGAAAGACAAAGTATACCCAGGCGCATAGTTATGTGCAGACAGAGAATACCTATTGGCCAAACTTATTGTCAGCAAAGAACCAACATGCATAGACGCATGAATATGCGCAAGCGGTAAATTCCTGTTAGCCAAATATGCACTCGTGCCACTGTGCATGGGTGCATGCGCTTGCACGTCGGCATGCACGCCCGCCACTGGATTGACACTAAGTGGGCTATTTAAACACCTCTGCTGCACTAGGACCTTGCCTTATGGTCTACATCGCTCTGATACATGTTACCTTTTCCTGTGCTTGATCTCCGGTTGCCGTTCTGCTATATAATCTGAACACGCTTTATCTCTGCCTGAACCCGACAGACCCCTGGTTTGCTCTTTGACCACATCCCTGCCTGATCCTTCAGCCTATCTGCTTACCTTTGCCCTCTTCAGCCTGAACCTGACTATTCTTCTGCCTGCTGCTCTGTATCTGACATGCCTGCTGGTTACTGACCCTGCTTGCCTCACTCTGCTCCGTGTCCAGCCCTTGGAGGCCATCCCTGCAGCCTGGTAAATACCTGCTGATTGCCACCTGCCAAAAGCTTGGTGCCTGTGACCTGCCAGCTGCCAAGTGCCTGCTGACCATCTTCCAGCCCACTGTACCTGCTGCCCTGCATCACGTCCAAGCCTGCATCCAAGTGCTCACAGACCTCTCATCTGCAACCACCATGACCAGACCTGCCAGGCACTCATGCCACTCCAGGCTCATGTACCTCCTGTTACCTTATCAGTGGTACTGAGCCAGAGGTGTAAGATATCACCTTCCTCTCCACATCAGACTCTATCACCAGGTACGTGACAACACCCTTCCATGTTCCAGATGGCAGCTTCTCAGTGCACATGCTATCTATTTTTTCTGTGTTGGGTAGTCCATTTAAAGCAATTGTCATATGCAGTACATGTTTGCATCATAGTACATAATTGTGTTTTTCTTTGCAGTTTAAATGATTTCCCATCTTTGAAAATACCTAAAACATTTCTGTTTAATTGATTACGGTTTACCCTGTAAGGCCTAGATAACTAGGACTTCCATACTGCTCCTCCAGTGAAATTACTGCTGCAAGAGAATATACAGCTATTTTCAAGCAGCAGCAAGCAATGAGGTCTATTCAGCTCCAGCTTTTATTTAAACACAGAACAATTCATTTTTATCTCTGCAAGTGATATGAGCTATTTGTGCAGTTCATTGAAGTAATCTGCTCTCAATGAATTGCATAGAAATACAATCTGAATGCATTGTATATTAGTAAGATAGGATGTGTCTAGAGCTCCTCGTTTCTTATGAAACAAAACATTTGTTTAGCAAAGACCTCACAGATATAAACATGTAATACAATATGCAGAAGTTCCTTGCAGGGGATTGGAGCAAGTTTCTGATTGGTAAGGGCTGATAGGTTTATGAAAGAATAGCATGCCAACCGTTCAGTGCATTTTTATTAGACAATAGAAAGGATGTGCTTCATGCATCATACTC
Organism: Lithobates pipiens; assembly: GCF_037356315.1. Classification (NCBI taxonomy): domain Eukaryota; kingdom Metazoa; phylum Chordata; class Amphibia; order Anura; family Ranidae; genus Lithobates; species Lithobates pipiens. Next base: position 386,970,037 of record NW_027507764.1, read on the forward strand.
TATCCTAAACAATTGTACTCTCATCCTTCTTGCTAACAGTTTCTTATGCCGCGTACACGCGAGCGGAAAGCTTTTTGTTGTATAATCCGATTGGGTGTATGCCTCATCAGAATTTTTTTTAAAGAAAATTCTGACGGACCTAGAAATGGAACATGTTCTAAATATTTCCGACGGAACCAATTCCTATAGAGAAAACCGCTCGTCTGTATGCTGTTCCGATGGACCAAAAACGACGCATGCTCTGAAGCAAGTACGAGACAGAAGCTATTGGCTACTGGCTATTGAACTTCCTTTTCCTAGTCCCGTCATACGTGCTGTACGTCACTGCGTTCTTGACGATCGGACTTTGGTGTGATCGTGTGTACGCAAGACAGTTTCAGTGGAAAACTGGTCGTGTGTACAGGGCATTAGGCCCCTTTCATACTTGTACAACTTATCCCACGATTTGGGACTGCAAAGTCGCATGACAAGTCGTTCTCCATGATTACCAATGACTACCATTCATATTACTATGACTTCAAGTCGTGCCATATCGAATGAAGTTGAATCAAAGTAGGATCGCTGTATTGGCGAATCTGACTTTGGCTTCCGACTTGTGCTCTGATGACCTTGAAGGGGAATTCCACACCAATTTAAAAAAGAAAAAAACGGCACGGATTCACCCTCCAAGAGCATACCAGGCTCTCCGGTCTGATATGGATTTTGAGGGTAACCCCCATACTGAAAAAACAGAGTGGGTCCCCCCCAAAATTTCTACCAAACCCTTATCTGAGCACACATCTGGCCGACAGGTCAGCAAAGGGGCTGGGGATGAGCGAGTGCCCACCCCCTCCTAAACCGTACCAGGCTGCATGCCCACAACATGGGGGGGGTGAGTACTTTCAGGCAGGGGGGCCCTACGCTCCCCCACCCCAAAGCACCTTGTCCCCATGTTGATGAGGACAAGGACCTCTTCCCGACAACCTTGGCTGTTGGCTGTCAGGGGTCTGCGGCAGGGAGCTTATCGGAATCTGGAAGCCCCCTTTAACAATGGGGCCCCCAGATCCCGTCCCCCCACCCTATGTGAATGAGTATGGTGTACATTGTACCCCTACCCATTCACCTAAAAAAAAAAATGTCAAAAATAAAACACAGTACACAGGTTTTTAAAGTAATTTTTTAGGCAGCTCCAGGGTCTCTTCCGATTTCTTCTCTCTTCTCTGGCTCTTCTGCTTCCTACATTGATGTCTTTTAAGTTTCTCCTCCCTCTGTCTTCTGTCTTTTACTGGGTCTTTTGCTGGGTCTTCTCTGCTGTATTTTCCCTCTGTTCTTCCGATGTTGACTCCACGCTCTCTCCCGCTCTAATGTTGGGTGCGCGGTGTGCCACTACTTATATTTGCATGGAGTGGGGTCACTGGAGGCCCACCCCTTATGATGTCACCGCCCGGGGCATGATGGGTGGTAATGTCCCCCGGTGACCCCACCCCATGCAAATATAAGTAGTGGCACACCGCGCACCCAGCATTAGAGCGGGAGAAAGCGTTGAGTCAACATCGGAAGAAGAACAGAGGGAGAAGACAGCAGAGAAGACCCAGCAAAAGAGCGAGAAGACAGCGTAGAAGACCTGGCAGAGGCAGAAGACAGCAAACAGAGAGAGAAGAACTGGAGAGGACTAGAAGACATCAGTGGAGAGCGGAGAAGAACCAGCAGAGGCAGAAGACATCAGTGGAGGAGGCAGAAGAGCCAGGGAGGGGAGAAGTCAGAAGAGACCTCGGAGCTGCCTAATACATTACTTTAAAAACCTGTGTATTGTGTTTTATTTTTGACACTTTTTTTAGATGAATGGGTAGGGGTACAATGTGAGGGGCAGGGATCTGGGGGTCCCCTTGTTAAAAGGGGCTTCCAGATTCCCGATAAGCCCCCGTCCGCAGTTGTTGGGAAGAGGCCTTTGTCCTCATCAACATGAGGACAGGGTGCTTTGGGGTGGGAGGCGCAGAGCCCCCTGCCCCAAAGCACTCACCCCCCCATGTTGAGGGCATTCGGCCTGGTACGGTTCGGGGGGGTGCTCGCTTGTCCCCACCCCCTTTCCTTACCTGCCGGGCTGTGTGCTCGGATAAGGGTCTGGTATGGATTTTGGGGGGACCTCTTAAAATCCATGCCAGACCGAAGGACCTGGTATGTTCTTTGCAGGGCAAAGTCCACAGCCACACAACTGTCTTGTCGAAATCGCGGCAAAATCGTGCTACTTTGAAGTCGCACATGTGTGAAAGGGGCCTTAGCAAGAACAGATCCAAGCCTTTCTTTGCTTACCCCCTGATCTGAGAACATTGAAGCTGAAATGTTGAAATAAAACCTTTGTGTTTTCAAGATATACCCATAGCTCCCAACTGTCCCTGTTTTTGAGGGACTGTCCCTGGTTTGGAACAAAGTCCTTCTTTCCTCCCCATCGGTCCCTCATTTTGGTCTGATCTATATAGTTGTATATAAAATGCACTTTTTTCTTCCAAAAAATGTTTTCCAGTGCTAAACCTTTCATACAATTTCAAAATTTCTGGATTTGTAAATGTCATAACACAGTATAAAGGAATAATAGTGGTTAAAAAAAAGGATTTGTGTGTTTAACAATTTTTTGTATACTGTATTTATCAACGTATAACACACACTTTTTTTTCCCCTTCCCACAATCAGCGGAGATCCCCGCCAATCTCCGCTGATTGTGAGTAGGGATGAGCCGGACACTTCCCGGTTCGGTTCGCAGCAGAACATGCGAACAGGAAAAAAATTTGTTTGAACACGCAAACACCGTTAGTAAGTCTATGAGACATGAACAGGAAAAATCAAAAGTGCTAATTTTAAGGGCTTATATGTAAGTTATTGTCATAAAAAGTGTTTGGGGACCTGGGTCCTGCCCCAGGGGACGTGTATCAATGCAAAAAAAAGTTTTAAAAACTGCCGTTTTTTTCGGAGCAGTGATTTTAATAATGCTTCAAGTGAAACAATAAAAGTGAATTATTCCTTTACATTTCCTTTAAAATTCCTTTAAATTTCGTACCTGGGGGGTGTCTATAGTATGCCTGTAAAGTGGCGCTTGTTTCCCTTGTTTAGAACAGTCCAAGAGCAAAATGAAATTTCTAGCGGAAAAAAAGTCATTTAAAAGTATTTGCAGCTATAATGAATTGTCGTTCCCAGCAATACACAAAACAGCATGGAATTCCCTCACAGGGGAACCCCGAACCAAAATGTAAAAAAAAAAAATGCACGCCCCCTCTGACGCTACGGAGAAGCTGTAGGGATGTCCCCGTGCGTCAGAGGGGGGTGGGGTCATCTGGTGACGTCACCGCGTGGCCCCGCCCTCAGTTATAAAAGAGCTGTCACCTGAGAGGCCCGTCATTAGGCGGGTGCCTCCCATGGAGGCAGATCGGTAGCTGCGTGTGGCTTTTTTTTTTTCGGTCCGTCTGAGCGAGAGAAGAAGAAGATGAATGGACTTTGTGGGACTCTTTTATTTCTTTATTTATTTTTTAATAAAGGAATTGTCCCAAGCCGTGTCTTGTGTTTTTTTAACATTTTCACACTTTTTTGTGAAATGGTAGGGGTGAATTTGTACCCTGTTCTGGGATCTGGGGGTCCTCTTATTAAAGGGGGCTTCCGGGATTCCGGATTCCGATAAGCCCCCCCGCCCGCAGACCCCCACAACCACCGGGCAAGGGTTGTGGGGATGAGGCCCTTGTCCCCATCAACATGGGGACAAGGTGCTTTGGGGGGCTACCCCAAAGCACCCTCCCCATGTTGAGGGCATATGGCCTGGTAGGGTTCAGGAGGGGGGGTGCTCTCTCGTCCCCCCTCTTTTCCTGCAGCCTGCCAGGTTGCGTGCTTGGATAAGGGTCTGGTATGGATTTTTGGGCGGACCCCATGCCATTTTTTTTTTAAATGTTGGCACAGAGTTTCCCTTAAAATCCTATACCAGACCCTCCTAAACCTGCGGTGCGTGTTATATGCCGGCGCGTGTTATATGCCAATAAATACAGTAATTCTCCTTTAAGGGGGCATGGCAAGGGGTGTTTCCTATGCCTACATATATTTGCTGATAGGTGTCCCTTGTTCCCATCTCAAAAAATTGGGAGGTATGTATACCTTATTTTAGACACAGTGATATCATCACTGGGCCTCTGTGCTTTTCTATGTAATGCAGACAGATCATGGCTGGTGGGTTGGGGTGGGGGTTACCACTTTTTCTTATTTTTTGTTTTGTTTTAGTATACACAATATGATTGTAACAGACCTGGGACATCTTTGGGCACTCCAAACAGAATAGTAATGTGGCACACATAGTGCTCCCTCATCCAACGTTCCTGTCTGAACAATGTGTCTGGGTGGACTGAAACCCGGATACATGATTCAAAACCCGGACTGTCCGGGTGAATCCCAGACAGGTGGCAACACTAGGGCAGAATGTTGTATATAGCTTGCTAAAAACACAACAGCACCCTGCTTCAGTACTCCTCTCAAGATTCCTCAGCCCTGGTAAAAGCAGACAGCTGGCTCTTAGGTGGTGTTATGAAAATATCAAAGCAGCTCAATGGGTGGATGCTGGTCTAAAGAAGTGGAAGTTCCTGGCAGACTGCATTCATATGTGATGCTGATCCTACATGATTGGAAGAATTATAATCCAGTGCTGTATGCTGGGTTGGTGATGTCACTGGGGGGTGGTGTCACCAGGTGATGTCGCATGGTGGCCCCCTCCCTTAGCTATTTAGAAACTATCACACACCGGAACAGGAAGATGGTACGAGCCCTTGGCACAAACTGTGCTTTTTTTTGGGCCAGTGGTGGCAGCGGGTGCCATGATTGAAAATGAATCGACACCGGGGGGACATTGTTTTTTTGTTTTTAATAAAGGAATTGTAAAAAAACTGTGCCTGTGTATTTATTTATTTTTTACACTTTTTTTGGTGAATTAGTAGGAGTACAATGTACCCCATACTCATTCACATGGGGGGAGAGGGAATCTGGGGGCTCCCTGGTTATAGGGGGCTTTCAGATCCCGATAAGCTCCTTGCCCCCAGACCCCCACAACTATCAGCCAGGGTTGTGGGGAAGAGGCCCTTCTCCCCATCAACATGTTGAGGACATGTGGCCTGGTATGGTAGAGGAGGGAGGGGGTTCACGATTTTTCGCAATATTTTATTTTTGCTGTTAATGTTTTTTTTTTACATTCAGTTATCAGCGGGGAACCCCGCTAACAGCTGACGAGTCATCTGTTATTGGGGATGCAGCAACCACTCCTTAACAATCAGCTAATGATAAAGACTCCGGCTCCAAAAATGTATATCTGAACTGTATCTAAAATTGCAGTTGATCTGCTGAACATCTGTTTAGGAAATTCACCGTAAAAACGGAGGGGAAATTTGCACCGGATATGTGTGAACCTAGCCCTAATCTCTGACCTAGAGGAAAGTGTGTAGCAAGTGAAGACAGAATGAAATCAGAGCTCCTGATATGCAATCTGGTCCTGTGTCAGTGACTGCAATAGAATGACAGGCAACCAGTATTTTCCGCAAGGAAAGGTCAGCAGTTGTAGCCTCCATATTTCTCTCAGTACAGGTCTTCTTTAACTAAAGTAGTTTGCCTTTAATCTATGTGACTGATACATTAGCTTATAATATCACAAAGCGTATGTCTATGTCACGATAAATCTAACCTCTACACTATTAATTATCCACTAAAGCCTTTGGAGGTGACCTCTGCTGGATGGAAAAACTGTCCATTACTGCCAACAGACCAGGGTGGCGTGAGGCTGTTTTGTACATTTTCTGTAGAATTATCTGAAGCTTTCTAATGAGGTTTCACTGATGGTACCATGTGATACTTCTGCCACAACGAGGGAGAAGGAAATGGACAACTTATGCCAGCCATGCACACTTCTATTATGTCATGAATGTATGAACAGATAATGTTAGGGCAAACTCACAAAGGTATGTCTGAGGAAGAAAAGGGACAGAGATTAATTCTGTATTAGACCCTTGATCTGAGCTTTAAACTTCCAATACATTTCAGACTATGCTCTAACTTGGAGAATGCATTAGGCCCACCACAGGCAGGTAGATCTCCGACCAAGAAGGACATGAAGAAAGATATCTGCCCATCCTCAAACTTGTTGTTGGAATGCCTAGGCTAGTCACAGCCTTATTTCTGGATTGACGAAAGCGGGGTGGCAGTACATAGACATTATGCTATACTTGTTCCTCTTTTTTTTTTTAGAAGGGATCAATTGATACCTGCTAACAAAAAAAATCTAAAATATGTTGGAAGTGACTATTATTGTTCCCTAGAAAGACCTCTAGGGCCTGATCCTTACCTGCCTATCACAGTTCTGAAATGTGGAATATCTTTAGCACTTATCAGCCTTATATGTTAAACCTAACAGTGGTTACCAAGGGTCCGGCTGAGAATTTTTGTTGGCATATTCCAAAACACTTTCATGTGAGCAAAATAACATCTGAGGAATTAAAGTAGTTTTAAAGGCTCAATGTTCTTTAACATGTAATATTTCTATGAGCTCCCTCCCGATCCAGCGATGTGCACGTGAGCTGAGCTTCTCTCGTGTCTCTCATTCCTCATTGGCTGAGACAGCAGTGCGACCTTTTGGCTCCTGCTACTGTCAATTAAAGCTGAGCAATGATTCTGTGTGTCTTATGGATGCATGGGGCGGGACTCAGGAGCGAGCACGCACCAGTGCCCCCAGAGCAAGCGGCTTGCTATTAGTGGGCACTGGCTGAAGAGGAGGAACGCCAGCAGGGGACCCAAAAAGAGGAGGATCGGGGCTGCTCTGTGCAAAATCATTGCACAGAGCAGGTAAGTATAACATGTTTGTTATTTTTTTTTTTTTTATTAACCTTTAATGTCAAAGATATTGGCCATTGGCTCCAGCTGCTGTCACGCCCGGCCTCGGTATTCAAATTGACGGTGCCGATCTGGCTAGGAAGCCAGGATCTTTTTTTTTGTTTTTTTTATTCTTCCCAGCCTAGAGGTGAGATATGGGGTCTTATTGACCCCATATCTCACTGTAAATATGTCTTATCATGCCATATTCCTATTACAAGGGATGTTTACATTCCTTGTAATAGGAATAAAAGTCATACATTTTTTTTTTTAAATGAAAAACTAAAAAACTAAAAATAAAATTAACAAAAAAAAAAAAAAAGTAAAGCGCCCCTGTCCCCGTGAGCTCGCACACAGAAGCGAACGCATACGTAAGTCCCGCCCACATATGAAAACGGTGTTCAAACCACACATGTGAGGTATCGCCGCGAACGTTAGAGCGAGAGCAATAATTCTAGCCCTAGACCTCCTCTGTAACCCAAAATATGTAACCAGTAAAAAAATTTAAAACGTCGCCTATGGGGATTTTTAAATACCAAAGTTTGGCGCCATTCCACGAGCGCGTGCAATTTTGAAGCGTGACATGTTGGGTATCTATTTACTCGGCGTATCCTCTTTCACATTATGCAAAAAATTGGGCTAATTTTACTGTTTTTTTTTTAAAGCATGAAACTGTTTTTTTTTTTTTTTAAACTGTTCAAAAAATTGCTGCGCACATACCGTGCGAGATAAAAAGTTGCAACAAGCGCCATTGTATTCTCTAGGGTCTTTGCTAAAAAAAAATATATAATGTTTGGGGGTTCTATGTAATTTTCTAGCAAAAAAATTAGGAATTTTACATGTAGGAGAGAAATGTCAGAATTGGTCTGGGCGCAAAGTGGTTAAGGGGAGTTCCAGCCTGTACAAATTTTTTTTTTAAAGTCAGCAGCTACAAATACTGTAGCTGTTGAATGAATGAATGAATGACTTGTATAGCGCTACCTATACGAACTGAATCGCCTCAGGGCGCTGTTGAATTTAATATAAGGATACTTACCTGCCCAGAGATTCCATGATGTTGGCACCCCAAGTGGATTCGTCCATTGGCTCCGGGTGCAGGTGCCAGCATCTTCACTAAGGGAAACAGGGAGTGAAGCCTTGTAACTTTACAGCCTGTTTTCTACTGCGCATGCACGAGTCACGCTGTGCTTTATGAACAGTCTTCTGGGACCTGTGTGTCTCCCAGAAGGCAGCAGGGGTAAGGAGGAGGGACCTGACATTTTGTCGATTGCTGCACAATGATTGCGGCAATCTTACCCGGACGTGGGAGCTATTACCTGGTTTTCACAGGTATCCGCTTCCCCCCTGCACCCCGAAAGGTGGCAAATGTGGCAGCGAAGAGGGGGAGGAAGCAAATAAGCGGAGCTCCAACTTTTGGGTGTAGCTCCTGCTTTAATTTATGTGTCACACATTTTATAGAGCCTGCCTTCTGATTTGCAGAGGAGGTGAGAGGAGGAGTTTCAGGAGGCAGAGTAAATACTGGAATTACTGCTTGCAGGGAGCAAGGTACCATGGGACATGTAGTCATCAGACAGGAATAACTCATAACATAAAAAGGAGATTTTTCAAGTAAGCTGATTTTGGATTGTCAAAATGACTGTATTGTCTCTATTTTTACAATGCTGATGTTATAAAATAACAGTGTATGCTGTTTGATCATAGATTTCCTTTAGTATACAATACTTTGTAACATATCAATGCATTATTATTGATGTAACACTTTATATGTTTCAAGAAAAGAACTTACTCTCTATCCCACAGAAAGAGCCAGCCAATATTTATGAGATTGTTAAGTATCCATAAGGCAAAAAATTCAGGCGGATGAATGGTTGGTTTGGCATAAACACGACCCATTTTATTCCTAATAAAATGAAAGAGATTATCTTTATACAATTGCACAGATTTGTATTAATCTATAGAAATGTCATAAGAAAACTGCACAGACCCAGCTGGTAATAAATAATCATTTTTAGTTGTTTCATAATATTAAACACTTCTTATAAGTTAGAGCTTATGTCAGGTTTGTATTACCATCAGAGATTTCCCCATATGTACTGTCAGGACAGGAAATCTCCCAAAGAGGGACACAAAGAAAGAGAAATGTGAAGGCTTCACTGTTCTATCCAAAACTAAAACAAACTTGGGTGGAGTTAGGCTTTAAGACTAAGTGCAACCTTTAGTAATTCCCTAAAACATAAAGTAAACCTTGTACAACATGGAAGATGTCAAACTGAGAATATCATGAAAAATGCATTAATCTGGGTTCACTATGAGAAAATTAGAAGAAAAATTCCATACGAGGCACAATTTGTATATAGTGTATGCAAAACTTTCGACATACGATTCAGACTTTCCAAATGAAAATTTCTGAAAGGACAAACTCCCAAATTTTTCTCGTAAGTGAACAGAACAAACAATTTTCGTTTAATGTGTACTGTTTTCGTACGAGAAAAATCATATACGAGAGACTGCGTATGATCAGAAACAATAAACAAAAGAAAAAAGCTTTTGTCATATACGAGAATTTTGGTACATTACTTCCATCCTTGGTTCTGACTTGCTGTGAAACATCGAGGTAAATCAACTTCTGTACAACCACAGTACCCATACACGGAGCAAAATTTGTCCAGTTCCTGCTGAATGCACTGAATTTCGATCCATGTATAGCCAGCTTAAAGCAGTGCAAAGTGGACTGACTACATGCAGTGTACTCTCATTGCAACCAGTCACAGTACACTAATCTGACTGTTTGTTGGTGCACTTGCACAGTCATTCATAGTACAGTACTTCTGAATGTGTAAAAACAATGAAATACTCATTTTATCCATCATGCCCATGCACTATTTAATATGTTAGCCAAACTTCTTGTGGATTGATGACAGTTGCTTGTCATTTATCAGTGAAGCACCCCATAGTTGTGTTGCTAGAGTGCTAGGAATTTTGTTTTGTTAGTGTAGGTAAATTCAGGCTTGGCTAGGGCAGGCTCCCTCAAATACTCAGTGTCAGCCCAGCTAGGGAAGTGGAGTTTGGATGGAAGCTGGAGATGGAGGAGTGTTTGGCTGTCGTGGCCCTTGAGGGTAGCCCCCTAGTCTGGGGGGAGGGGGGGTTGACCCCGGGCCTGGGTTTGAATGCGGAAGGGACCCTCTTCACGACACATGGTGGTGTCCTGACTGGAGGCACAGGAGCAAGTGGAGGACAGCAGAAGAACACTGCCGGGCAAATCTCCAGGGAGGAGACAGCCAGGTGGGCTGGTGAGTTTTAGTCAGGAGAGGACTGAGAAGCATGCCTGGGAGGACGGGGAGAGAGAAGTCTGGGATGGATGCAGAGCAGGGCTGGACTGGGACAAAAATTTGGCCCTGGACTTCATCCAGACCGGCCCACTCCAATTTTGCAAACACGCACAAAAACAGTATGCTGCGCACTTGCACGAGAGTGACGTCATCACGGCCCGGCTAGACACATAGCAGGAGTATGCAAACTCAGAAGCCGACAGCACACTGCTGGTGATCTTTTATTTTCCAGCCCCCCCCCCCCCCCTACCCCCTGGTGTCCCCTTGTCACCTGCCCGAAGTCTGGCTCTGCATTATATATTTTAAAATAAACAACTAATGCGCACACTTATTTTTGATCAACCGCAGTAATGAGAAGCTGCCAACATCAAACAGGTTTAGGCCCCTTTCACACGGGACGGATCAGTAATGATCCGCCCCGTGATGATCCGCTCGCTCAGCGGCGATCGCTCCGCTGTCCCCGCTAAGCCGGCTGCGGACAGGGCGGTCTCCGCACACTGTGCGGGGACCACCCTGTCAGCTCTCCGCTCTCCTCTAAGGGGATCGGATGCGTACGGACCGTCTGTCCGTCCTAATCCGATCCGCTCTGCAGACGGATAGAAAAATAGGATTTTCCTCCGTCTGCAGAATCGGACTGTTGTGATGGCGGAGGAAATCGGGTGTCTGCGGATGCTCATCCGCATACACCCGCTATCCCATAGGGATGAATGTATGTCCGTATTTCATCCGCAAACGGATGGATGAAATACGGACATATCATCCGCATGTGTGAAAGGGGCCTAACACAAACCCACAGATAAATTGAATATATAGCAAAGGATGTGATGCTAACCAAAATAACATAAAAAAAAAAATCCATTTGGTGCAAATAATGATTCAAATAATACAAAAAATCCAACATAGCTAAAAGTACATCAAACGTGTCAATTAATATTGAAATGTGCATAAAAAAAATTATCAGCAAAAAATTCATATATAAACCATTCATTATAATTAAAACCATTTTATCCAAACTATGTCCTTGGTATTAAAGTGCAAAAAGAGTGCAAAAAAAAGGGGGGTTTTTAATAAGCATTTTTTATATATGATTTTTTTGCTGAAAATATTTTTATGCACATTTTAATATTAATTGACAGTTTTGGTGAACTTTTAGCTATGTTGGATTTTGCATATTATTTTAACCATTATTTTCACCAAATTGATTTTTTATGTTATTTTATTTAGCACCACATCATATATATATATATATATATATATATATATATATATATATATATATATATATATATATATATATATATAAAGAGAGAGAGAGAGAATATGGCTATATATATATATATATATATATATATATATAGCTGTATATAGAATATGGCTGTGTGTATGAGAGATAGATAGATTTTATATATATATATATATATATATATATATATATATATAAATAAAATATATAGCCATGTGCTATACACAGTATTCAATGGGCCGGCCGGTTACCTGGCTGGGTTCCTGCAGCACCGCCATCCTCCAGGCTCCCTCGTCTGCTCCGAGGACTTCTCTGCCTGACGGCTGCTCTCACGGCGGCCCCCGGCTCATTTAAACTCACAGCGTCCTTTACCGCGGGGGCCGCCGGAGATAGCCGAGTTTTGTTCGCTGAAAAGCGCTGTCGGAGAGGAGCAGGGCGGGGGAAGCCGAGCGGTGGCGGAAAAGGACGACTGTGGGCCGGAGGTGGCCGAAGATGTGTGCAATACTATTGTTGTGAGAGCGCCGAGTGGGGGCGGAAAGAGACGAAGTGCGCGGCGCTGCGCTCGGAAGTACAGCGGTGCTCAAATGAATGGCTGTGCGAGTAGCGCAGCCATTCATTTGGCTAGGCTGTCACTGAAACCGGCCCACTGAGCCATCGGCCCACCGGGAATCTCCCGGTAGTCCCGATGGCCAGTACATGCCTGATGCAGAGTCCGTCTAGGAGAACTGTAGAGTCTTAGCCAGGAGAGCTAAAGAAAGGGGCAGCTGCTGGCAGTGCCTGAAAAGGTGGTACTAGGGTCAGTAGCCATAGGAGGACAGCTGGGCACTAGGACTTTGCTACTCAAACAAGGCACCCAATGCCACAAAGGGCATTTGCTACCGGTTTGACTGAGTCTTTATCAGATCATCCAAACAGTGCATGCTGGTCTTGGGAGGTGTAATTCTACAAACAGGATTTGTGCTGGAGGTAGAGGAGAAGTGTTTATATGGACTGTATATAGTTGTGTCTACTGCTTTGATCAAGTGGGCATCTCATAATATCCCTTTCCCTATCCAAGTTTATTCCCCCCAATAAAACATAAAAACAAAGCACTGGACTGTTCTTCTGACTGAAGTGTGCTGTGAAGATGTGGTGTGCCTGGCTGTGTAGGGTGCAGAATCCCTTTACAATTGCGGGTCCTTACACAACATGATCCGATCTGACTTTTTCCGATTGTTTGTAGAGAATTCCGAGCAGACAAAGTGCCACACATGCTCAGATCAAATTCCTAGACCAAAGCTATTGGCTAATAGCCTGAACGTAGTCCCGTCGTAATGAAATAATGTCATCACGTTATGAACAATCAGATTTTCTGACAACTTTGTACGACCGTGTGAATGCAACACCAGTTTCGGACAAAATCCGTTGGATAAAATCCGACGGATTTTGCTGTCGGAATGTCCGACCGTGTGTACAAGGGCTTAGGGTGTCTCCACTCTGCATGGAGGAGCAACAGACACACCTTTGGACTGCAGCACTGAAAATCTGGGAAAGGATAGTGTTATGCTGCGTACTCACATAGCCGACTATCCGATGGAGCCGGATATTAAAGGGGGCTCCCGGATTCCGATAAGCCCCTCGCCCGCAGACCCCGACAACCAACGGCCAAGGTTGTCGGGAAGAGGCCCTTGTCCTCATCAACATGGAGACAAGGTGCTTTGGCACCCCCCATGTTGAGGGCACGCGGCCTGGTACGGCTCAGGAGGGGGGGCCCCTTGCTCGTCCCCCTCTTTCCTGGCCGGCCGGGTAGCATGCTCGGACAAGGGTCTGATGTGGACCTGGGGGGGCCACCACTCTGATTTTTTTTGGCGTTGGGGTTCCGCTTTAAGTCCATACCAGGTGGCGGGGCCAGCGACGTCTCCTTCGCGGGCCCCGCCTACCTGGAGACCCACTCGAAATGAGCAGACTTTTCTCCGGGCGGGAAAAGTCTGTTCATTTCAAAAGTACGGCGGACTGGCGCACACACGGCCGGATTGTCCGCCGAAATGCGAGTCCGGCGGGAACATTGGAGTGCAAAACTACTTTCTAAGTCCGCCGTACTTTCGGGTCAAAAAAGTATGCCAGAGGCTACACACGGGGGGGATTGTCCGGCGGACTTCAGTTTGCTGGGCTTTTCCACCCGATTGTTTGATCGTGTGTACGCAGCATTAGATACACTAGCAAATTTAGATGGGCTTAACTAATGAATTAAAGCTGATTTCCAGGTTTTAATGAAGTTTAAATAGTTTGCTTGGACCAAGATGGTCCAAATGAACAACTTATTTGGCAATTACCTGCACCAGCTGTCAGCACTTTGTGAACTGTATATAGCCTCATCTACTGTACATAGAGTATGCAGCGATGTGTTCTGGTATTCTATCAGATTAGCAAACCCATCAGATCAGCGAACGGAAGTGACATTTCGTCAGCTGCGCATGTGTTCCACGGTTCGCTAATCTGACCAAACAGCTGCATCGGACATCTTACTACACCCAGCTATGGCTTGAATTTTTGAGTAATTTTAGCAATAAAGTGAGCTCGCTGCCACCTTCTGACTGATTAGCAAACCTGGTAGCGGTGGAAAGCATGCGCAGCTGATGGAACGTCACTTCCCTTCACTGATCAGATGGGTTTCACTAATCTGATAGAACCTTCACAGTGGGAGGAAAACTTCCTGTCCTGCTTCCGGAACAAAATCAATACAGGCTGAGCACTGCTCAGTCATTGACAGGGAGCTTTGTGTTCTATAAATTTACACAAAGCGTCCTCTAAATGGCTGAGGCAAAGAGGCGTGCAGATGATATGACGATCTCTGCCTCAGCCAATCCGAGGAAACTTTGTATTCATTCATAGAATACAAAGCCCCCTGTGAATTGCTGAGCAGCACTTATCCCAACTCTATTTTGTTCCAGGAAAGGGAGGGGAAATTCCCGTCCCACTGCAGGAACACAGCACTGTATACTATATGTAGATGAGGCCACACACAGTTTATACTGCGCTGACAGCTGCTGCAGGTGTTAGTGAAATAAATAGTTTGCTTGGACCACCTTAGTCAAAACGAACTATTTCAAAGAGAGGTATAGCCAAAACCTTTTCGGCCATACTTCTTATATGGGTCACAGATTGCATTTATTTCTGCACTCCTGTAACCCAGATTCTGCCAGCAGCAGGTTAAAGCCTGCTTTCGACTGACATCACAGAGCCAGTGACCAGCAGCTGGTTCAGCACACCACTGATAGCCTGAGCCAAATGCTCCCACCCTCCATTCCTGCCTAGAGCTCCAGTGAGGTTGGCAGGGGCAGAGCAAGGAGCAGGTCACAATCACTGATCTATGCTTAGTAAGGACCAAGAGATCAGTGGTCATGTGATCGCTCAGTTCTTGGGATTAGAGCCGGTGTTCTGAACACCCCCCCGGCGGATAAGGACCCCCCCCCCCGTACTGTGCAGGCGCAGCGCTTGAGCAGTACGAACCACAACGGAGCTGCCAAAAATAGCTGAAGCTGAACACATTGAGTCAGATGTACATGGTGCCTGTAACAGGGCCCCTCGCGGGCTCGCCACGCTTCAGGCATGGCCTCACTGCGCTCGGCATATTATTATTTTAACTCTTTGTCCACTTGGATGGTGGGGCTTGAACCTGGACTCAGGGAAAAATGTAGTGCACAGGCGGCATGTACAGCTAACTCACTTTGTTCAGCTTCGGCTATTTTCGGCGGCTCCGTAGTCATTCGTACCCCGCAAGTGCAGCGCATGCGCAGTACAGGGGGGGGTCCTTATCCACTGGGGGAACTTTCTTGGCAAGACACCGGCAGGGACAACTGCAGGACCAAACCGATGCTGCAGCCTTATAGATGAGTATGTGTGTGTTTCTTTTTCCTATCACACCTTTCTCTTTTAACTCCTTGGTGACAACAGTATGCATATATGTGGCCTCTTGGTGGGTGCAACTTAACGCAGAGCAGGCGCATATATGAATCCCTGTGCAAACTACTTACCTGTTGAAAGCTCGCTCCATGCATGCTCCCAGCACGGTAGCTGGCAGGGATCAGTAAGCTTCCGATGCATACTTGCAATAGGGAGCTTTCTGATCATGTGACCATTGTGACAGCCAATCACATTGGTTACATGATCCGAATGCCCGCCCTTGGTCCTCCCGGCATCTGAAACCTCCTAAAGGGCCGGGGCTACTGGTGCTAAAAGGTTAAACTTCACTAAAATCTGCTGTTCTGCTTGTAAGCCAAACCCCAGATAACACCCTTAAGGGTCCTTTCACACGGGGCGGATCAGTTCTGATCCGCCCCGTGGATATCCGTTTGCTCAGCGGGGATCACTCCGCCGATCCCCGCTGAGCAGGGAGATGACAGCTCCGTCTCTGCACACTGCGCAGGGACGGACCTGTCACAGCGCCGCTCTCCCCTATGGGAGATCGGATGACGACGGACCGCAGTGCCCGTCGTCACCCGATCCGATCCGCAGACGGATGGAAAAATAGCTTTTTCCTCCGTCACACTTTTTCGGATCGGAGCGGGTCGGATGTCAGCGGACATGTCACCGCTGACATCCGACGCTCCATAGACCTCTATGGAGCACCCGTTCAGGTCCGCCTGAAAAACTGACAGGCGGGCCTGAACGGGACGTTAGTGTGAAAGAGGCCTTACAGTTTTCTTTTTCCCCTTTGGGATAAAGGTTTTACATAAATAAGTAAAAGCTGATCATTGCAAGCCCCTCTGTCAGTGTTAAATAGTTTATCTCAACCTTCTAACTGCCTCCTTTGCTTGACGGTTTGGTCTGTTAAATTATATTGAAAAATTACAGACTTGCTGGTTGGCTATCACCAGTTAAAATTAAAGGAAAACAAGCCAGAAAAAAGGAAACTAATGCAACCACCAAATCTAAGGATTGGTCAGATGCGATAAAATGGATTTTTGTTTTTTTTGGTTTAATACTGCTTAACATATTGGAACATGACATTCAATAACAGAATTACTAGCATGATCAACAGGTGAAAATAAAGGAAATAAGCCAAAAAAATGAAGCCACTATATCTATGAATTGGTAAGCTACAATATAATACAGTTTTGTTTTGGAGTTTCATATCGCTTCAAGCTCCATAAATTCCCATTTCATTTTACACCCAGTATCCACATCACAGCTGTTCCTTCTACTGATGTTTTTCCTAAGCTGACTACAGGTTCTACAACTATTCCCAATTTCTTGTGTATTTTATATTTTTATCTCCATTATTTATTCTCTTCTTTTTTTTTTTAAACAGGAAATGTCTTCTTCTCTTTAGTACAGTCTGGGTCCACATATATCAGCAAAGGAGCAAACAAGACATTTCTATTCTCATGCTGCTGCTACCATCTAATTATATATTTTTTATCATTATTTTTATTTAATTAATCATTTATTTCATAATTTATTTAATTTCCAATCCTGTAGTTTACTATTTACCTTCTGAACAGTGTGGAGAAGACATATACAATCCATAGTCCATTCCAAATATAAATTACAGACCAGATAGAAAATGTCCAGCCAGCAGGAGTGACATTGAGAGGATATTTGGCAGAAATGTTGGCAGCCGTTGTTTTGAATAAGCCTGAAATGTGAATTACACATAATGATCACTGATAAAAAAAGACAGAGTATGTCATTTGTCAGAAAAGTCACATGATGGCACAAACATAGCATTACATTACCAGGTTTTTGTTCTGGCGCACCGGAATTTAGGTTATTAATATTTCCTGTTACATAGTTATATAGTAGGTGAGGTCGAAAAAAAAAAAAGTCCATCAAGTCCAACCTATGTGTGTGATTGATTATATGTCAGTATTACCTTGTATATCCCTGTATGTCATGGTCGTTCAGGTGCTTATCTAATAGTTTCTCAAACTACTGATGCCCCTTACTGAGACCACCGCCTGTGGAAGGGAATTCCACATCATTGCTGCTCTTACAGTAAAAAACCCTCTACATAGTTTAAGGTTAAACCTCTTTTATTCTAATTTTAATGAGTGGCCACGAGTCTTGTTAAAGAGGAAGTAAAGCCTGAAAAAAAAGACACCCTGCAAGGCAAAGTCATAACAAGCTAACTTAACTGAGATCGAAGCCCCCAAAGTGACCCTCGTCCACGTCCTCCGTCGCTGCAATGATACCTGGAGTGACTTCCGGGTATCGCGGCTCTGGTGCTATGACTGGTCGGAGCCGCAATGATGTCACTCCAGCGCATGCGCATGGGAGCCATCAGTGGCGGCATGTTCGCCTACACTTGTGGCGTGCTCTGCGCCTGTGCCGTTGTCTACGGCGCACATGCACCGCAGACATCGGTGCCCGGTTTTTGTAATATATCGCCTTAACTGCGTAGGTTAAGGAGATATTTGTTGCACCTACAGGTAAGCCTTAGTCTAGGCTTATCTGTAGGTTAAAGTGGTCACAGAGGGTTTACAACCACTTTAAACTCCCTTCTGCAAAAAAGTTTAATCCCTATTGTGGGGTCACCAGTATGGTATTTGTAAATTGAAATCATATCCCCTCTCAAGCATCTCTTCTCCAGTTCAGTGTTCACAACCTTTCCTCATAACTAATATCCTCCAGACCCTTTATTAGCTTTGTTGCCTTTCTTTGTCCTCACTCCATTTCCAGTACATCCTTCATGTGGACTGGTGCCCAGAACTGGACAGCATACTCAAGGTGTGGCCGGACCAGAGTTTTGTAGAGTCGAAGAATTGTTAGGCCCCTTTCACACATGCGGATGGTATGTCCGTATTTAATCCATCTGTTTGTGGATGAAATACGGGCATACATTCATCCCTATGGGATAGCGGGTGTCTGCGGATGAGCATCCGCAGACACCCGATTTTGTCCGCCTCCGCAACAGTCCGAATCTGCAGACGGAGGAAAATCCTATTTTTCTATCCGTCTGCAGAGCGGATCGGACGAACACGGACAGACGGTCCGTGCTCATCCGATCCCCATAGAGGAGAATGGAGAGCTGACAGGGCGGTCCCTGCTCAGTGTGCGGAGACCGCCCTGTCCGCAGCCAGCTCAGCGGGGACAACGGAGCGATCCCCGCTGAGCGAGCGGATCTTCACGGGGCGGATCATTACTGATCCGTCCCGTGTGAAAGAGGCCTTAGCTTACAACATATTTTTCTTCTGCATAGAATGGAGAATAGTTTTAATATATGTTTTTTTTTTATTGCTTTCAGCATCCTTATTGAGTAGAGTTCCCAAACTTCTGTTCTTGAGACAGGAGGTCTCTGAGACAGGAAGTGAGGGGAAGAAACTCCAATGAGGAAACAAAGAAGCAATAAAAACACTTTCTTAGTACAGGGAAGAAGGGGTTTATTTCTGTGTATGTCTCGGGACAGTTCTTTCACTTGGTTTTCTGCTGACTTCTGGTAACTTGGATGGCAAATCAAGAGAAATTTGTTCGAGACATTTGCCTTATGTTTGATACAAAAAAGATAGAAGTTTTAAAGTGGTAGTCCTTTCAAAGCCAAATGCTGCGTACACACGATCAGAATTTTGTTTGGAAAAAACTCTGATGTTCTTCCCAACGGAATTCCAACGGGATTTCGCTCAAGCTGTCTTGCATACACACCATCACACCAAATTCCGACCGTCAAGAACGCAGTGACATACAACACGTATGATGGGATTAGAGAAAGGAAGTTCAGTAGGCAATAGCTTCCATCTCGTAGTTTAATCTGAGCATACATGAGTATTTGCGCGTCGGAATTGCATACACACGATTGGAATTTCCAATAGAAACTTTTTCCGTTGGAAAAATTGAGAACCTGCTCTCAATATTTTGCTGGTGGAAACTCGGCCAGCAAAATTCAGATGGAGCATACACACCGTCGCATTTTCCGATGAAAAAGCTCTCATCAGTCTTTTGCTGGCCGAAATTCCAACCATGTGTACGTGGCATAACTGTACTTAAACCTGCTCCCACCCACATCCAAAGCCTATTCTAACTACAGTGGAGGGTGCTGCAATCCGATCACATGATCGGCTTCAGTGTACCAAAGAGACAGCCAACAACGGATTCCCCATAGTAGACCTATGGGTTACAAAGTCGCATGCTCATGTCGTTCTGCAGCCATTGTCGGCAATCTCTCCTGGCCGCTGGAGAGATCATGTGACCAGACCAGAGCGCCCTCAACATTGGTAAGTATAGACATCTTTCCTTTACAAAGTAATTAGAATAGGCTTAGAATGGGAGTGGGGACAGGATTAAGTATAGTTAGGATTTGACTGAACTTTTACCTTGAGGCTGGGTTCACACTGCTGCGGGGGGAGATCCGGATGTGATTCGCACCGCAAATCACATCCGATCTCCGTAGCGATGCGAGTTCAGCCATACAGATAGTATGGCTGAATTCGCATCGCTCCCGCAGCAAACTCGCACGGGACCCTTTTTTTGGTCCGCAACAGAATCGGATCGCATGGGGGTTCACACCATGCGATCCGATTCCTGTGCGAGTCGGCAGATCGCACTGCGATATGCGGACGGATCTGGGGGTGTCATTAACATATCATTGACACTCCCAGCCGTCCGCATAGGGCAGTGTGAACTGCCGGCGGGAGTAATGCGATGCGAGAAAACGCCGCGGATTTGCGGCGTTCCCGCATCGCAGCGGTGTGAACCCGGCCTTAATCTTAATTTTTGATAGAGCTTAAAAACCCACTAGGTTATTACTACCCGTGTCTCCAATTCTTTATCTGTCTTGGTGGCCAACTTCATTGGAACAGGGAATGATAGAAAAGCCAACATTTTCTGTTATTACATTTTCTAATGGGCATACTTATTGCTGTGACAACCATCAAAGAGGGTCTTCATTTTGGAGAGATTTTCTCTCATTTCCTGTTGTGTTTATGAGACAAATACTGAATATAAATCTTCCCAGTGGGGCACAGACAATTAAAAAATATAGTTTTAACCCTTCCCCACTCTTTAAAAAAAAAAGAAAAGGTTTTGGATTTAAATATACGTTTATATCATCTACATTGTGAGTACTCTAAATAATGTAATGATGAAAGATTGTTTTGTAACAATTGTGGTATCTAATTTGTATCTCTTTGGAGAGACTTGCTTTTACTTCATGTCCTGTAGACTCAAAGGTAAGTGAGAGGATATCTTTCTAATATAAGGGAAATCCTTGCTTAGGGAGTCCTTATGAGAACAAGTGTACCTATTGGAAGATTTCCCCTATGTTTCTGTTCTGGTGGCAGTTTTGTATTTACAACCACTTCACTGCCACGAAAATTACATAAAGCTAATCTCCCTTAACAGGAACACAGACAACAATAAAAACCTAACAGGGGTCTATCCCCCTGCCACTCTATTCAAGTAAAAAAAAAAAAAAGTTTTTCCTTTAGTTTTAATATAATGTCTTTTAAAATCATGGACATTTCTAGGGACATTATAAGGATCCTCCAAGTCTAGATCTGTCCCTGTAAAATAGTGACAGATGGTGTTTTGGGTCATTTAAGTCTGTCACGTGCCAACAAATCTTTATATATGTGTCTGCGATAAAGACTTGTATACTTGTACAATTTACACTTTGGTTTTAACTTCCGGAAGTTGTCAGATAATGATATTTTGTGTCAGTTTATTTCCTGCTTTCTCTGATTACTTGTTCTATTAATAAAGTTATCTTTTTAGTTTAAACATCTAAATAGTGAACATGTCTTGCCTCTATAGCAGAGAAGTATCACTGTATTTATCACTTTATCTAATAAAAATGAATACACATATATTGTACTCACCATTTAGTGAAACTGCAGATATTGCATTGAATATGACAGTGCAAATATACGAGACGACCGAGAGGCAGATAAGGGAAACCAGTAGGATGTTAAGTGCCCTCATCGTCTCCACGTTAGTTTAGGGTATAGATATGACTTTAGGCTGAGAATCTTCAGGTGGTTGGTGGTCACTCCGCACTTCCTTTATATACACGAACTACGCCGACAGAAACTACACCGGCTTGATCTTATCTATGAGACTTTGTACTTGCGTAGTAATGAGCCTTATGAAACATCAACAAATCAAGTCATTTTTCAGTTTATTGCTGGCAATAAGGGACACTTGTGTAACAGCAAAAGTATTTAAAAATATAAAATCTTAGGTAAGATGCCCCCCCCCCCCCCCCCCCCCGAGATTTGAAAACAGTTATGTAACTGGTTACACAAGTTTTCTACTTCTACTTATATCTTTAGAATTCTTACTGAATATTGTATATTACACAGTTTAAAAATTAGGGATCTCATACATTTGTTAACCATGTTTCATGATCCATCTCTGTTAAAATGTTATTGATTTCTTATATGTGATTTTATACCTCCAGGAGTTCAGACAATACCTCTCTAATGCCACGTACACGCGACCGGACTTTCCGTCAGAATGAACTCTGATGGACTTTTCGACTGACCTTTCAACGGAGTTCCGCTGAAACGGACTTGCCTACACACGATCACACCAAAGTCCGATCATTTAACGTGATGACGCATGACGGGACTAGAAAAAGGAAGTTCAATAGCCAGTAGCCAATAGCTGCCCTTGTGTTGTTGTTGGTCCATTGGACCTGCATACAGACGAGCGTTTTTCTCGATAGGAACTGGTTCCGGCGGAAAGATTTGAAACATGTTCTATTTCTAAAGTCTGTCGGATTTTTCAACAGAAAAGGTCTGATGAAGCCCACACACAATCTAATTGTCCGACGGATTTGTTCCGTCTGAACTTCGCTGTTGAAAAGTCCAGTCATGTGTACACGGCATTAGGGCTCATTTACACTTGCGTTGGCTTCAACACACATTAAAGCGCCTACTGCTTCAACGTGTTTTTGATGCTTTGGTGGAGCATCAGGGATGCTTCCATGATGCTCTTTTGAAGCTTTGTTAAAGCTTGACAGATGCCCTGTGTGTGTGGATATATCATACCTGTAAATTCTCCAAAACATAGCGAAGCTAAAGCTGAATTAGAGCCTCTCAAAAGCTGCAGGTGCTTCAAGCGAGCTTTGTCATAGAGTTCTATGGAGCTTTGGAGGACCACTAAAGCGACATGGGGTATAATTTTTGAAGCAAAGCAAACGCAAGGTGTAAACAAGACTGTAAGAGAACTATTTTTTTTTTAGTGACAGGGGCCTTGACTGGCATTCAGAGAGCTTTAACTAAGCCTGTCAGAAGCCATGTTTTGAAGCAAGTGTAAACTAGCCCTTAGAACAACCTTTCTTAACCTTTGCAGCAGAGAGGAACCCCTGAAATAACTTTCTGGTCTCAGGGAACCCCTGCTAAAAATTACTATATCTACAACTCATAGTACATTAGTGTGATGGTCAGTGGGAAGAATGCTCCTTACACTTGTGGACAATGAGAAGAATTAGCCCCTTTCAGATAGCTAAAACGATCAATGGTGTCATTGGGAACTTATCTGAAAATCTGAAATTGCTCATTGCTCAAGGAACCCCTAGCAACCTCTGGAGGCACCCTTGGGCTCCATGGAACCCTGATTGAGAAACCCTGCCTTAGAAGTTTGCAATGGAAGCAGCCACCTCCAGTGCATATATTACATATTATTTCAAAGGCAAAAAAACTGAACCTTTTCTGCTTTATTCTGCGTAATTTAAAAACCCTGGAATCAGCATGTGGCTCGTTTGATTTCATCAGTGGCTTTTCAAATGGGTGTTTTGATTTGGTGCACATTCCATTTAAACTTGCTATAGATAACAATAATTCTACCCAAATTGTAATTTTACAGCAAATGGTGCAAACAAAATTGTTCTGTTTAAAATGCTATTTTATGCCTTGACATACCTCCATAGACCCAGTCTGTCTGGACAGTATGGTCACTTGGTGACACTGCACCATCCACAGGCAGCTTAACCACTTCAGCTTCAGAAGGTTTTACCCCCTTCTTGAACAGGCAGTTTTTGTGCTACGGCACTGTGTTGCTTTAAATGACAATTACACTGTTGTGTGACGTTGTACCCAAATAAAATTGATGTCCCCTATTTCCCACAAATAGAGCTTTCTTTTGGTGGTATTTGATCACCTCTGCAGTTTTTATTTTTTGCACTATAAACCAAAAAAGACTGACAATTTTGAATAACAAAAACAATATTTTTTACTTCCTGCTATAAAACATTCCTAATAAAAAGATTTAAAAAGATTTCTTCATCAATTTAGGCCAATTTGTATTCTGCTACATATTCTAGGTAAAAAAATCCCAATAAGCGTATATTGATCTGTTTGCACAAAAGTTATAGCGTCCAAAAACTATGGGATAGATTTAGGGAATTTTTAATTATTTTTTTTGTTTTTACTAGTAATGGCGGTGATCAGCGATTTTTAGTAGGATTGCAACATTGCAGCAGACAAATTGGACACTAAAGCCCCGTACACACGAGAGAACTTATGTCCGACAGACTTCCGAAGGAGTTCTGCCGGAGTTCCGACAGAGTTCTGACGGACTTTTCGACTGAGCGGACTTGGCCACACACAATCACACTAAACTCCGACGGATTCGAACATGATGACGTACGACTGGACTCGAATAAGGAAGTTCATAGCCAGTAGCCAATAGCTGCCCTAGCGTCGGTTTTAGTCCGTCGGAATAGCATACACACAAGCGAATTTTTCGGAGGGACCGGGTCCGGCGGAGTTCCGTCGGAAAAATTTGAAGCATGTTCCATATTCTAAAGTCCGTCAGACTTTGGCGAATCAAAAGTTCGTTGCAGCCCACACACGATCGAATAGTCTGACGGAATCATTCCGTCGGACTTTGGATGTTCAAAAGTCCGCTCGTGTGTACGCGGCATAAGTGACACTTTTTGGGGACCAGTAACATCAATTCACTGATCACTGTATAAATGACACTGGCAGGGAAGGGGTTAACACCAGTGCCAATCAAGGGGTTAAATGTGTGCCTAGGAGGTGTTTTTTAACTGTGTAGGAGGGGGACAGACTGGAGGAAAAGAGATATTGTGTTTCAGCCTAGCTAAAACACAAAGATCTCTCCTTTGCTCACTCACAGATCAACGGTTTACCTTGTTTACATAGGCACACCGCTGATCCGTCTCTCCACAGAACGAGATGGCTGATTGGGTGCCCCCTACGCCATTTACATAAAATAACATACAGGTACGTGATTTTGTGCATCCGGGCCGCCCTGTCGCAGTATATGTACAGGGGGGCGGTCCAGAAGTGGTTAAAAGAGAAGTTTGGGTTTTAAAAAAACATTTTTTACTCACCTAGGTCAGTGCAGCATAGATCTGAATCTGTCCCACATTGCTTCTAAGACTGAGAACTGAGTTATCAAAAACCTCTGATCATTCAGTTCTCAGTCTTCACTGAGCAGAGAGCTGGTGACTACCAGTCACTGGCTCTCTGCCCCTCCAGCACTCACTGGAGCACCAGGCTATGGATGGGGAGGGAACAGCTGCTTGCAGAGAAGCTTCACCAACTGCTGCTCCAGGCATTAGGGCCAATCCCAACTGTAAAGTTGGGATCTTTCCAGAGCCTGGACCGGCTGAGTGACATCAGCAGACAGCAGGCTTTAGCTCGCCATCAGCTGAAAACGGGACACAGGAGTGCAGAACAAACTACATACAGTATAAGTGGGACAGAACAAAAATCATACTGAGTCTTGGCAAAGACTCAAGTATTACCCCATGACATTGCCAGTTTTGCACCTATGCCTGTGTGGATATAATTCTTAAAAATAAATGAGCACTGCTCAGAGCATTGGTAACTTGAGTCTTTGCCGAGCACAGGAACAGCATGTGGAGGTCTCTTGCTCTTAGTGTTGGTGTAGTAGTAGTAGTATCACAGGCTCCATGCTTCTTTTCAGGCCTAGGAGTAAAGGCAACCCCACCACCCAATTGAGTTCCATCCACGATCAAAGAAAATATAATACCACCTTCCATTTTTGATTCACTAGTTTAGGCAAACTTGTCAGTCAATGATTGAAGTTTTGCCTTTAAATATAAGAGATTGAATGTGTAGGTGCTCCTTGCACATACAATTGAATCAGCAGTGTAACCCAGCTCCAGTTGGACATTTCTTTACAGAAGAGTTTTGTGACATATAAATAATCGAATACCTTCCTCCTTGCTAAATAGTCCTGCCTCTTTAAAGGGGTTATTCTATCATTGCTAAATTTGAAACAAAATGAGAAAACTATGAGCTGATTCTCGACGTGAAGAAAACATTACCTTGTATATACAGTATGCTGTTAGATTTCCCTTGACACAATTTTACTTAATTCCATTACATGCACCATTTAGCAGCCATATTCTGTTGAAAAACACTGACTTAGGTAAATTTACAATTTGTAATGTAGCTGTCAAGAACATCTCACATGGAAGCTGTTGAGATAGAAATACTAGCCTGTTATAGTATGTACTAACAAATAACATGTTCAGGTCTAATGAACGCACATATTTCCAACTGCCAAGTACAAATGAAAAGACATTTATAAGGTGAACATTTCAATGTGTAACTTGATAAAAGGAAAAAAACCTAAAGGCACCAACCCTAACCCACAGGCTGTCCAAGGATGGGCAGATGCCTTCCAAGAACTATAGCAAAAAAGATATTATCTACTGCTGTTTCTTATACACCTTGAGCAAATATTATGCTGTAAATACAGTATGCAATGCAATACCTCCTTCCCCTTTCTCAGTGAGGTTAACAAAGATTATCCAATGCGTTGAGCACTTTCAATGGACTCTAGAGCTGATTATCACCCCCTTGGGTAGACCTAATCAGCCCAATCCTCAAATAAACTCCAGATTGAGGGTCAAATCAGAGTTGGGATGGCATGTTTATGCCCACACTTTACATTACTTAAAGTGATAGTAAAGGTGTTTTGTATTTACATCTATACGCCTATTTACGCCTATAATAAGGCTTACCTGTACAGTACAGTAAATATCTCCTAAACGTGTACAGTTTAGGAGATATATACCTAAGCAGCACCAGTGATGTCACACTCAATGGACGGCGTGTCCTCCATTACGAGAGCCGTGCCGCAGGAGAACATGGAAGCTCTGTCAGCAGTGAGAGTGCACCGATGGAGGGCTTTGTTTTCAGGTAAGTCTTTCATAATGTGCTAGTATGTGATGCATACTAGCGCATTATGACATCAACTTGCAGGGAGATTTTCTTGTTTTTGTTTTCATGGTTTACTACTGCATTAAAATGGGATTAAACCCAAAAGCAAACATTTATTACATTGCAGCTTACCAATTCTTAGATGTGATGGCTGCATTTGTTTTCTTTTTAAAGGCTTTCTTTTCTTTATTATCATCTGGTGATCTGGCTAGTAAGTCTGTTGTTTTTCAAAAGAACAAGCTGTCCCACAGATGTAGCAGTTATAGGGATGAGACAAACCATTTCCATGCTGTAAAGCGCTGCACAAACTGTTGGTGCTATATAAATCCTGTATAATAATAATATTTACCACTTACAATGCATATTTCTTTTTATTTATGTAAAAACTTTTATCCTAAAAGGAAAAAAAAACAGCTGTAACTGCTTATAAAGTACTAGCTGGAGTTTGGCTTCATCTTGTAAATGTATCTAAATCTGCTAGCACATCTAACACTCCCCCCAAGACTGACAATGTTTCTGTCCAAAGATGTCTCCTGTGCTCCTTCATCCATGCCTATGTAAACAAGTTGGGAAGGTGTTTGAAGGAGGTGAAAAATATCTCAAAAAATACCAATTGAGCTTGACTGGGAAGTCCATCTAATACAGCTCCTAGTAATGGTGTGGCAACAATGCTGCACTGCTTCTGATTTTAGGGCAGAGTTGCCAGTCTCATAGGAGGAAACAATGTTGCAGGGGGTGTGGTTTTCAGCATTGCCACTGCTGATTTATAGGTTCGTAGCTTGTCAATCAGCACCTGGCCACACTTAGTCCTGCCCATTGTTTTCTGAATTGGCAGCGCTGCCTCTGTTGCTGAACCTATCCCACTCTGAGCTGCATAGATGGAGAAGAATTTGGCTCAGTTAGGGTAGGTAAAGGAAGTTTCTCATTTACTATATGGAGCTTTTCACATAGTAACTGGATTTGGAAGTTGTTTAGACTGTCATTCAGGAGATTTTGAGTTTACTTAAGTATATTTTAAAGGGTAACTCCTCTTTCATGGGGGAAAAATAGCAAATAAAGAAAAAAATAATATAGTGTACATGTAGCACCCTGATTGATGTTTAGGCAGGGTTGCTAGCAAATTTACCTGCCAAGTGATAGTTGCCTTGGCCGATTGATAGGAGGTCAGTTGATTTCGCCCTAATTCTGTAATTGCTGCACTTCTCTCTTCTGTCACTAGATGGCCGGGTATCTGGTGGCATTAGATAAGACAAGGGCATTGCAAGGACAGATTAGGAATAGATGGGGTGTCTCAGCCAATGGGAAGGGATTTTTTTGGGTACCTTGGTCTGCTGGGTGATGCCTATTTATTTGGGTGAGGACAGGTGATCGGGCTTCTGTGCCACCTGGACGGCAGTCAATGTTTGTTGTGCTTCCCCGGGCTGCTAGGCCAGAACCTGAGGCCTATCCCTGGGACATCTGGCTGCTAGGCTGTCTGAGGGCCTATCCAGCAGCAAGAGAGCAGTGTAGGGTTGGGATTGCGGCTTGCAATCCAACCAGAAGTGACAGTTCTACCGGCCGGAGAACCTGGTTGGAGGTGGAGGGGAAGCTGTTGCCACTAAGGTACCATCCACCTTGTTACCAGGAACCACCGTGAGTAGCAGAAGCAAGTACCAGACCAGTATTCTCACCAATGGGGGACAGTGAAGAGCCAGCGGAGGTGACGCTTGCAGAGCAGTCTTGTGCGCCAAGCCAGTGACCGAGTAGGCCAGTGGGGTGACCTTTGAGGAGTATCTGAGTTCCAAGCTAGGGACCCAGCAGGGACGCTGGGTGACACTTGAAGAAGATACTCAGTGAGAAGATTGGAAGAGTTCAGGAGATCCAGTGGCAGTGGATCAGTGGGTCTAGTTCAGGGCTGTCTTAAGGAGTGGGCACACCTGGGCACTGCCACGGAGCCCCAGCTGCATGGGGGGCCCCTGCACTTTCCCCAAAGCAGCTGGTCCTTGAGCCTACGTTGCCTGGAAATTGGGGGCCCCATGATGGCACTGATAGTGATGGATACACAGGGGAGGTAGGCTGGCAGCGGTGCACCGTGCTGTGCAGAACGATACCTAGCAGGGAGGGGCAGGGCCGGAGTGCCAGTAATGCACTGACCCCGCCCTGTGCAGCTCGAATGCTCAGGACTCTGAGGCTGTAGTACTACATGGATGGAATAATGGTGCTGGGGCATACAAGGATGTATAGGGGAAAACAATGCTGAGGTGGAATCTGGGGTATATGGGGGGTAGCAATGCTTGGGGTATCTTGGGTGGCTATAGTGCTAGAGGTATCCGGGATGTAAAGAGGCCACAGTGTAGGGGGTATCAGGGATGTAGTGGGGTCACAATACAAGGGGTATCTTATGGTATATGGTAACAGTGCTGGGGGGGGATATCAAGGGTGTAGAGGAGTCAGACTGCATGGGGGGGGGATATCTGGGGTATAAAGGGGTCAAAGTGCTGGGGGGATATCTGGGGTGTAGAGGGGTCAGAGTGCTGGGGGATATCTAAGATGTAGAGGGGTCAGAGTGCTGGGGAGATATCTGGGGTGTAGAGGGTTCAGAGTGTTGTGGGGGATATCTAGGGTGTACAGAAGTCAGAGTGCTGGGGGATATCTGGGGTGTAGAGAGGTCAGAGTGCTGAGGGGATATCTAGGATATAGATCTCTCCCACAGTTCTATTTAAGAGACAAAAAATCTCTTTGCATTCAAGAAGTGTCTGGCTCCCATTAATCTACCTTTCATTACACCCACCATGCCTCGTAACCCATTCTGCATAGAAGGATGTCAGCTGTCCCTAACTCTGGAGGTCACCATTAGACCTGGAGAGGCCTGGAACATTGCTACATATACAGTATCTCACAAAAGTGAGTACACATATTTGTAAATTTTTATTATATCTTTTCATGTGACAACACTGAAGAAATGACACTGTGTTACAGTGTAAATTGGTGAGCGTACAGCTTGTGTAACGGTGTAAATTTGCTGTCCCTATCAAAATAACTCAACACGCAGCCATTAATGTTTAAACCGCTGGCAACAAAAGTGAGTACACCCCTAAGTGAAAATGTCCAAATTGCACCCAAAGTGTAAATATTTTGTGTGGCAACCATTATTTTCCAGCACTGCTGGAAAGGGTTACTCTTGGGCATATAATTCACCAGAGCTTCACAGGTTGCCACTGGAGTCCTCTTCCACTCCTCCATGACGACATCACAGAGCTGGGGGTTGTGAAAGACCTTGCGCTCCTCCACCCTCCGTTTGAGGATGCCCCACAGATGCTCAATAGGGTTTAGGTCTGGAGACATGCTTGGTCAGTCCATCACCTTTACCCTCAGCTTCTTTAGCAAGGCAGTGGTCGTCTTGGAGGTGTGTTTGGGGTCGTTATCATGTTGGAATACTGCCATGTGGCCCAGTCTCCTAATGGAGGGGATCGTGCTCTGCTTCAGTATGTCACAGTACATGTTGGCATTCATGGTTCCCTCAATAAACTGTAGCTCCCCAGTGCCGGCAGCACTCACACAGCCCCAGACCATGACACTCTCACCACCATGCTTGACTGTAGGCAAGACACACTTGACTTTGTACTCCTCACCTTGTTGTCGCCACACACGCTTGACACCATCTGAACCACATAAGTTTATCTTGGTCTATTCAGACTACAGAACATGGTTTCAGTAATCCATGTCCTTAGTCTGCTTGTCCAGCAAACTGCAGGCTTTCTTGTGCATCATCTTTAGAGGAGGCTTCCTTCTGGGACGACAGCCATGCAAACCACTTTGATGCAGTATGCGGCATATGGCTTGAGCACTGACAGGGTGACCCCCCCACCCCTTCAACCTCTGCAGCAATACTGGCAGCACTCATACATCTATTTCCCAAAGACAACCTCTGGATATGACGATGAGCACGTGCACTCAACTTCTTTGATCGTCCATGGTGAGGCCTGTTCTCAGTGGAACTTGTCCGGTTAAACCGCTGTATGGTCTTGGCCACCATGTTAGGGGTGTACACACTTTTTGTGGCTAGCGGTTTAGACATTATTGTGTTGAGTTATTTTGAGGGGATAGTTACATTTATACAAGCTGTACACTCACTACTTTACATATAGCAAAGTGTAATTTCTTCAGTGTTGTCACATGAAAAGATATAATAAAATATTTACAAAAATGTGAGGGGTGTACTCACTTTGGTGAGATACTGTACAATTGTGACACAGGTCATATTTTAATTGAATGTTATTAAAAATTACATTTTCTTTTCAATGTACAGTCGCTGTAATTTTCAGAAAATGCAATGCAATATGGCTACCTGGAGTTGCTCTGTATACAGAATGTAGGTAAAAATGTAGGTAAAAAGAGAATGTTCAGGCTGGACAGTATGCATTTATAGAGAATGATCAGAGATTGTGAGAGAAGTGTCTCTCTCGCTCCACCTCTGTTTCTCTCCCCTGTCTCTCTCACCCCCTTTTTCTCTCTCAACCCCCTCTCTCACCCTCCCTCTCTCTCTCTCACCCCACCATCACCTCTTTCTCACACCCTCTCTCTCTCACCCCCTCCTCACCAACTCTCTCACCCCCTTTTTCTCTCTTAACCCCCTCTCTCACCCCACTATCACCTGTTTCTCACCCCCTCTCTCTCTCACCCCCTCCTCACCAACTCTCTCACCCCCTTTTTATCTCTCAACCTCCTCTCTCACCCCCCCTCTCTCTCACCCCCCCTCTCTCTCACCCCCTCTCTCTCTCACCCCCTCTTCACCAAATCTCTCTCACCCCTCTCTCTCTCCCTTTCTCTCTCTTACCCCCACCTCTCTATCTCACTCCCCCTTCTCACCTCTCTCTCTCCCCAGCTCTTTTCTCCTCCCCTTTCTCCATCTCTCTCCTGCTTCCCCATCCCCCTCTCTCCCTCCTCCCTGCTTCTGTCTCTATCCCTACACCCCCTCTTAATTTCGAATGGCTGTTCCTATCATATTTCAGGTTCTCAGTAAACAATTTTTATCCTGTCAGTAGATTTTCCATGTTTTCTCAGTGTGAAAAAAAGTTGTGGAGGGTCGGCAACCCTGTTGGAAAGGAGCGGAGTGGGAGCCGAACGGCCGCACAAGGTGATTACCTCCTCAAGTATCGGCATCTTTACTGTACTATGTAACCAGCAGACGCTACCTGGCATTAAGGCCCAAATTATGACCACAGGGAAAAAAAATCCTGGGGGGTGACACCATATTTTACTGCACCAGGTGACACCAACCCTAGTGACGCCATTACTTATGCAATACATAGCTGTCATTATGAAGCTTGTTACTGAGATTATTGATTAAAAATGTAAGCGCTAGTTTTAGAAGAGGTAAACCCTGAGGAGCTGGTCAGGACTGTTTCAAGCTCGAAAACGTATTTTGATGGAATGGAAATCGATCTCACCGCCCTCAGTCGCCTCGTGCATAACACACATGGGGAACAGTACATTTATCAACACAGGGGAAGCCCAGGTAGATTCAAAAGAATTTGGTCACCATGGCTGGATACTTCTGGACTGAGGCACAGGGAGTTGGTAATGCCCAGAATTCTGCAATGCCCTACAGGGGGTGACCTGCTCAGGTTACTCAGTACCGACTGTAATGTATCAATCGGTATGCTTTGGCGAATTGTAAACTTGAATATTATGCAAATTAACTTTATTGGTGCAAGGATAACAATGATATGTAAATGTAGCTATCTGCAAATCCACTGTATGTACATTGGAAATTGTTTAATAAACACCTTTTTGATAAAAACAAAAACAAAAAATGTAAGCGCTGCTTTTTCTAAACCATGTGAAAATGTGTGTCAGGTTCTCAGTATAAAATGTGTTCTGTCTGTAGATTTTCCATGTTTTCTCAGTTTGGCAACCTTGTTAAGAAGGAGCTGAGTGGGAGCTGAATGGCCGCACAAGTAACCCCTCAATTAACGGGCATCTTTACTGTACTATGTAACTAGCAGACGCTACTGATAGCCCCCCAAAAACCACACCCAATGTGTGCTGCTCACACTACACTTCTTCCTCTGGCATTGGGGTCCAAAATATGATCTTACACACAGGGAAAGAAATGATGGGGGGTAACAGCATGTTTTTCCGCACCAGGTTACATCAACCCTAGTGACGCCACTGCAATGCAAACATAGCCCTCATTATGATGAAGGTTGTTATTATGTAAGATTATTCATAAAAAATGTAAGCGCTGCTTTTTCTAAACAGTGTGTATTATCCCCCATTTGTGTGAATGTGTCTGGTAGGGTGGTAAAGACTGAGCAACCCTGCTCCAGAATAGCTCACACAACCATAGTTCAGTTATAGCAATCCTTCTTTATCATATTCTCTTTATCTTTTTTGGAAAGTGCTATAGATTTTCAGAGGAAGGGAATTATAAATTCATATGCAGTGCAATTATGTAAATGTATTTCTCTATCCATTGAGCTGCAAAATTGATATTGCAGTTTAATATACAAGACATGCTTGCAGATCATTTTGATTTCTAATAGGTAAGCATATAATGTGTGTACACGTGTAAGTCTTTCTGTAATAATCTAACATGTACATAGGGCTTCTTCCTGTACATCGATGTATCAGTATTTGAAACTGTCTTTATTTCCTGGAAGCCATCAATCAGATTCATTCTTTCAGATTCAGGTTGAAAGCCTGACAATGCTTGATATTCTTATTCTCTTTTGATTATTGTTCACAAATGAAATATATATATTTTTTTACACTGGAAACAGATATCTTCTGGACATTTTCAAATTATGCAACTGTGAAAGATCTAAGAATTATGCCATAATTACACATATGTAATCTATGTACACTATGGACATACCAATTTATATTGGAGGAATGATATCACTAATAATCCAAGTGGGGCGATAGATATTTTATCTTGGATCAATCTGCTAAGACTGCCTGCTAAATTCTATGTTATGCAAATATATTCAGCGCATGCTTTATGCTTTAGAGAGAGTTGGTCATATGTTTGTTTGGGCCGGTTACATCACTGTCGAGGCATTGAGCAGGCCCACACTGTACAACCCCCTAGGATAGAACAAGTATGCATGCTTAAAGTGGTCCCCCCCAAAAAAAATATGATAAAAATTCCCCCAAAAAAATAAAAATAAAAATAAAAAAATTAACTCACCTCTAAATGCCTGTTGCTAGGGGTCCCTCGTTGTCTGCCTCCTTCAGTGCCCGGGCACCCGACGTCACTTCCCCTCAGCGCAGTCAGTCATCTGGGACACATGACAGGTCCCAGATGACTGCGCAGCATGTCACGGTGCCTGGCGCCGCTTGCGCATGCGCAGTGGGTGCCCGGCTGTGCCCACAGTAAGAATTCTGCTGCCGCGGAGCGGGGAACGAGCTGGACTTCGTTCCCCCGCATCGCTGGACCCTGGGACAGGTAAGTGTCTGATTATTAAAAGTCAGCAGCTGCAGTATTTCTAACTGCTAACTTTTAATTTTTTTTTCTTAAGGGGCACCCCACTTTAAACATACTCCCCTGTCAGATCTGACAGTCTACAGCTACTAGCAAACCATATATGTAAACAATAGGCATTATATGATGGTCAGAGCATATTTTTTTAAATCTATCTAATGGTAAAGATATAGCTATGTTCTATGAAGTACATATAATATTCACAACAGTCTAAATCTTATCTGTCTGATTTTCAGTCATACAAGGAAATACACAATAGGACCAAACAGGAGTTTTGCTTTAGGTTAGCTAGTTAAGGGTATCACTTAAGCTTTAAACTATCCACATCATATAGGATACACATACTGATACCCAGATAAGGTATGTAGAAATGTGCTACTCAAGATTTCTGGTCATTGGGGGTATTAAAAAAAACCTAGAGAGGCACATAATTCTACAATCTTGTTTCACTCTGGGTATCCTGTCTTGGGAGCTAACACCTAAACACCTAAACATAACAGCAGATGGGTATCTAAATCATACTGGGCAATCTCTGTGCCTCCTACACACTGCAAAATCCCTGTGCACAATGAGCATTTTAGAGTATGAAAAACTTGCATCATTGGTCTACACAAGTATTTTCATCTGAAGGTCAAAGGCAACGTTTAATCAGGCTAGAGTCCAGCTAGTCACCACAACATGAGCACTCAGCTGATAATTTAGGAGATGCTTTCCTAGCTACTGCCCTGGCCTCATGACCTGACCTTTGCCAAGGATACCCCCTGTATCCTTAGCAAATCAGATCTCCATGATAATAAAGCCAATGCACAGAGCTAAGATGAGTTATTCAGCAAGGCATGCAACCTACCCAGCCATGCTGCATTCTGGCAAGGTTATGTAGTTACGAAATCTAAGGCTAGTTATTGCTGGCACTTAGAGCTACAAAATCACAGGCTCCTTTTATTGTCTTACATGCATAATTAAATCTTGTCTTTTTTTAATTAAATGTAGCACCCTCTAGTAGTGTGCTAGAGAGGATAAGTACATTTAAGCAGGCCTGGCTGGAAGCTAGGCCTGTTTTTTTTCATTCTGGGCTGAGAGTGGCTCAGGATAGGGCTGGGTGACTCAAAGTTGGTGTCATCAGTGTTAGGTTGCTCGGCTTCTGTAAGTAACCCCTGGTAGCCTAGGCTAGGATTGAAGAGCGGAGGTCCCTTTCACCGGTGGACAAAACATTACACATACACGCTATTGTACGTGAATAATGAATGTGCCTATTGAAGCACACACAACAATTTTATTTAGTTTGAACAGAAGGACAGCCCTGTGGTTTAACCAATCAGGGACTGCCACATAAAATATGCAAGATAGTATATTTTACTACGTCATCATGGTTTTTTTTGTACAAGCAATTTCTGCCTAGTAACAAAAAGCTAAATATATATATTCACAGTTTAGAATGTTTCTTAGATGTAATCCAAGATAGGCCTGTGGTCTAACGCCATAAAGTTACTTCTGCTCTTAAAAGGAAGTAGCTTAACCACATCCAACTGTTCTGAACAGATAACTAACCTTGTGATAAAATACATTGTACAAGTAAAAAACACATATGACCTTAAGCAATAGATTTCTATGTCATGCTAACAGTAATTTTCCAATACCCAAAATGGATGTCTCTTAACAAGATGGTTCCCTCATTACCTTATAATCCTCCCTTTGATCATTCTGTGATTTACATAATGATCATTCCTTTTCTAATTTAAAAGCACAGGCTTCATACTCCGAACCCTTGTGCTCTTGGTTTTTATACCATACCGTTGGATCCTTAACAATGGAAGTGAGTTTCAGATCCTTCGGAGCGACCGTGTTTCCCTTTTTACATAAACATTTGATTATCTTATAACAGGCATATAAAAATAGAATGAAGAGAATCACAGTGACAATTGTCATGGCAGCATTTCGGAGCCAAGATATTAATCCCCCAAAACTAAAACTGCTCGAGAAGGGATCCCAGTTTTTTCCTATGTTCCTTGCCTCTTTCTGTAGTTTATTTACCTCTTCCCTGTGTTGAGCAATAACGTCATAGTAGTCTGGGACTTCGATGCTGGTATTATGAATCCAGGTACAGCACTCATAATCCTCAGTAGTCTCACAGAGGCCAGTAAGGGCTGCACTCATACTTTCTATAGCCAACTCATGTAGTTCTAGTTGCTTCCTAATTGCCCTAGTTTCTAGATTTAGTTTGGTTATGTCATCAGAATTTTCCTCCAGAATCTCATCAATTATGCCAGTGTAATTATTTAATCTTTTCATTAGGTCAATTCCCCACCCTGTCCAGGAAGGGAACCATGCCCAGTAGTGATGGACGAACTTCCGACGGGACGTTTCGCGAACGCGAAACGCGAACGGACACAAACGTTCGCGAAAACGACCGTTCGCCGCGGGCTCCATTGACTTCAATGGGAGGCGAATTTCGCAAACCTTTAGGTCGAATTTGCGGCCACGGGGTAATTATTAGGGGGTAGCACGTAGTCCCACCACCTGGACAATAGCATAATACATGTATGAGGTGAATTTGGGATCGATAACTACAAGCATTTTTTTTTTATTTGGGAAATTGTTCTGACAATTCAGGACTATGGAGCTAATGAAGGCAATGGAGGAGAGGGAAGGTCAGGGACCAGGGTAGGCAAACAAGAGGGTGCAGGAGATACAGAGCACTGACAGCAGCACCGTAATACAGAGCACTGACATCAGCACCGTGACATACAGCGCTGACAGCAGCTCCGTGACATACAGCGCTGACAGCAGCTCCGTGACATACAGCGCTGACAGCAGCTCCGTGACATACAGCGCTGACAGCAGCTCCGTGACATACAGCGCTGACAGCAGCTCCGTGACATACAGCGCTGACAGCAGCACCGTGACATACAGCGCTGACAGCAGCTCCGTGACATACAGCGCTGACAGCAGCTCCGTGACATACAGCGCTGACAGCAGCTCCGTGACATACAGCACTGACAGCAGCTCCGTGACATACAGCGCTGACAGCAGCTCCGTGACATACAGCGCTGACAGCAGCACCGTGACATACAGCGCTGACAGCAGCTCCGTGACATACAGCGCTGACAGCAGCTCCGTGACATACAGCGCTGACAGCAGCTCCGTGACATACAGCGCTGACAGCAGCTCCGTGACATACAGCGCTGACAGCAGCTCCGTGACATACAGCGCTGACAGCAGCTCCGTGACATACAGCGCTGACAGCAGCTCCGTGACATACAGCGCTGACAGCAGCTCCGTGACATACAGCGCTGACAGCAGCTCCGTGACATACAGCGCTGACAGCAGCTCCGTGACATACAGCGCTGACAGCAGCACCGTAAGCAGCCCCAGGAGGAAGTCAGCACAGCACAGGGATGGTGTGATCCCCTCATAATAAGAACCCCCAGGAGGAAGTCAGCACAGCACAGGGATGGTGGGAGCCCCTCATAATAAGAACACCCAGGAGGAAGTCAGCACAGCACAGGGATGGTGGGAACCCCTCATAATAAGCAGCCCCAGTAGAAATATGACACCGCTCAACCTCTTCAAAGAGGAGGGTAGGGGCATATAGTACGGTGTGCTTTTTTGGGTCAGGGAAGTGAGCCAAATGAATTAAGAAGGTCTGTGTGCTTGATTCCAAAAATTGTTTATAGACATATACATGGTCTACTGATCACATGTGTTGAATTCCTCCGAGATCCATGCCTCATTCATTTTTAGAAATGTGAGGTAGTTAACACTGTGGTGAGCTAGGCGAGTACGCTTATCGGTCACAATCCCCCCTGCTGCGCTGAACGTCCTTTCGGACAGGACACTGGATGAGGGGCAAGCCAACAGTTCGATTGCAAATTGGGCAAGCTCTGGCCAGAGGTCAAGCCTGCCCACCCAGTAGTCTAGGGGTTCATCACTCCTCAGAGCGTCCACATCGGCCGTTAACCCAATGTAGTCGGACACCTGACGGTCTAGGCGTTCCCTGATGCTGGATCCGGATGACACCTGTCGATGGGTCGGCTGAAAGAATGACCTCATATCCGAAGTCACCAACACATCTTCAAACCGGCCTCTTCTTGCAGGCGCTGTTGGATTGGTACCCGCAAATCCTTCTCTGGGAGTGGGAATTGCTCCTCTGCCAGCGCACGCAAAAGCAGAATGCAGCATTTCTCGAAGCAAGGCCTGGAAGTGCTGCATTCTGACAGCCCTCTGCGACGGCGGTAACATTTCCGCCATTTTGTGTTTGTACCGGGGGTCTAAGTACGTTGCCACCCAGTACTGGTCCTTGACCCTCATGCTTTTTATACGGGGGTCCCTATTAAAACACTGGAGCATGAAGGCCCCCATTTGCACTAAAGTGGAAGCGGTGTGGTGGCCTGGCTCCTGCTCATCATCCAGGATAATGTCGTCCTCTTCATTCTCCTCTCCCCATCCTCGCACAACAGGGATCCCAGAAAGGTTTAAAGCATGCTCTTCTTGCTCCTGCTCATCCGCCCCGGCACCATCCTCCTCTGACTCCTCATCAGACTCCTGTTGTTGACTTGTCTCAGATAGAGTAGCCCCCCCTGGGAATTCATCCAGCATTGCGACTTCCTCATCTTCCCGCTCCTGCTCCTCCACAGCCTGATCAATGACACGACGCAATGCACGCTCCAGAAAGAAGGCATAAGGTACCATGTCACTGATGGCGCCATGGCTGCGACTGACCAGTTTGGTGATCTCCTCAAATGGCCGCAGAAGTCTGCATGTGTCGCGCATGAGCAGCCACTGGCGCGGTGAAAAAAAACCCAGCTCCCCAGAACCGTTTCTTTCGCAGAGTTCATACAGGTAGACGTTAACTGCACGTTTCTGCTGGAGCAGCCTATCAAGCATATAGAAGGTTGAGTTCCATCGCGTCGGGCAATCGCAAATAAGACGTCTGACCGGCAGATGGTGTCGCCGCTGAATGTCAGCAAGGCGAGCCATGGCCGTGTAAGATCTTCTGAAATGGGCCGAGATTTTCCTTGCCTGCCGCAAGATGTCCTGGACCCCAGGGTATTTGACAAGGAATCGCTGCACGACCAAGTTTAAGACGTGTGCCATGCACGGCACGTGCGTGATTTTGCCCTGTTTCAATGCGCTAAGCAGATTGGCACCGTTGTCACACACCACTTTACCAACTGTCAAATTGAGCGGTGTTAGCCACTCATCTGCCTGTGAACGCAAAGCTGAAAGGAGTGCCGGGCCAGTGTGGCTCTTTGCTTCCAGGCACAACAGACGCAGCACGGCATGGCAACGTCTCACCTGGCATGTGGAATAGGTTCTGGGGAGCTTGGGCGGTGCAGTGGAAGAGACGCTAGCAGCGGAAAAGGAGGAGGCAGCTGAGGAGGAGAGGGAGGAGGATGGAGTAGGAGGAGGAGAAGAAGAGTCAGGCCTGCATGCAATCCGTGGCGGTAAAACCAAATCTACACGGGTGCCACGGGTTACATGCTTGACGGCCGTCAGAAGGTTCACCCAGTGGGCAGTAAAACTGATATACCTTCCCTGCCCGTGTTTGCTAGACCACGTGTCTGTGGTCAGATGTATCTTGGCACCGACACTGTGTGCCAGAGATACATTCACTTGCCGCTGAACATGGCCATATAGCTCTGGGATGCCCTTCTCTGAGAAATACTTCCTTCCTGGGACCTTCCATTGTGGTGTTCCAATGGCCACAAATTTGCGAAAGGCCTCCGAGTCCACCAGTTTATATGGCAGTAGTTGGCGGGCTATGAGTTCTGACAAGCCAGCCGCCAACCGTTGGGCAAGAGGGTTATCCGGCGTCATCATTTTTTTACGCTCAAACATTAGGCCCACGGAAGCCTGCCTTTTTGCAGAAAAATGTGAGCTTGGCGTGATGGAAGGTGGAGTGGAGGACAATTGTGAGGAGAGAGGAGAAGGAGAAGTAGAAGACGAGGCTGGACGGTGAGAGCCTGCAGTGTGGCTTTGTGTGTTCCGTTGCTCCCACTGGGCTCGGTGATGGCTGCTCATGTGCCTTCTTAAGGCGGTCGTCCCTAGGTGAGTATTGGGCTTACCGCGACTAACGCGTTGACTGCAAAGATTGCAGATGGCAACGCTATTGTCAGCAGCGGACACGTTAAAAAAAGCCCACACTGCGGAGCCATGTGCCGGTGTCCTGGGAGCGCCAGATGTGACCGTACATGGTCGATGACTCGCTCCTGATACATTTGCAGTCTGCTTTGTCCCTGCTGTGCAATGTAAGTCATTGCTGCTTCTCCTCCCTATCTGCTGGTCCATATCTCCCTCTGAACTCCCCTCCTCTTCCTCTCTTGTGGGCACCCACGTGACATCACTAGACACGTCATCATCAACGTCACCTTCCCCACCGCTATAAGTAGAGTAGGCAGCAACACCGGGGACCAACCTCCTCCTTGGGCTGATCTGGGTACTGGCGTCAGACTGCTGAGTAGCGCTTGTTGCTACCTCCTCTTCCTGATCCAATACCAAGAGTGGCTGCGCATCAGAAATGTCCTCTTGATATGGATCGGAAAATAATTCCAGTGACTCAAGCGGAAGGTATGTGGTGGTGGTGGTGGTGGTCGTGTTGTTGGTGGTAGTGTCTTTGGGGGTGCACATAGCAGAGAGTGAAGAAGAGGGTGCAGATCGAGAGGATGAGGAGGGTGCAGAAGAGTAAGGCTGAGCGAGCCACTCAACCAAGTCTGGTGCATCCTTTAAAGTAATTGAACGCACCTTCTGCAACTTCCCACTTTGGCTCAAGCCTGTTGCTCCTGCCCTACCCCTACCACCCCTGCGGAAGGGCCTGCCTCTTCCTCTGCATGTCATTTTTTAAATGACCCTGTGACAAAACTCTTAGTCCCTATACCGCTGAAGGACTGCTGCAGTATAGGTGAGCGGTCAGCAGTGGTGCACGTCAACCCTATCTATTGTGGACCTATAGCGGTCCTTACAGAACAGCAGACTGTACCGCACTCAAGCCTATGTACCGTAGCACCCTATACCAAGTTACCAGTCCTTATAAGAACTTTTGTGGACCAAGCAGGTTGTGTATTAGTGTTTAGCAGACTGTACGTCAGTCCCTATACCGCTGAAGGACTGCTGCAGTATAGGGCAGCGGTCAGCAGTGGTGCACGTCAACCCTATCTATTGTGGACCGATAGCGGTCCTTACAGAACAGCAGACTGTACCGCACTCAAGCCTATGTACCGTAGCACCCTATACCAAGTTACCAGTCCTTATAAGAACTTTTGTGGACCAAGCAGGTTGTGTATTAGTGTTTAGCAGACTGTACGTCAGTCCCTATACCGCTGAAGGACTGCTGCAGTATAGGGCAGCGGTCAGCAGTGGTGCACGTCAACCCTATCTATTGTGGACCGATAGCGGTCCTTACAGAACAGCAGACTGTACCGCACTCAAGCCTATGTACCGTAGCACCCTATACCAAGTTACCAGTCCTTATAAGAACTTTTGTGGAACAAGCAGGTTGTGTGTTAGTGATTAGCAGACTGTACGTCAGTCCCTATACCGCTGAAGGACTGCTGCAGTATAGGTGAGCGGTCAGCAGTGGTGCACGTCAACCCTATCTATTGTGGACCGATAGCGGTCCTTACAGAACAGCAGACTGTACCGCACTCAAGCCTATGTACCGTAGCACCCTATACCAAGTTACCAGTCCTTATAAGAACTTTTGTGGAACAAGCAGGTTGTGTGTTAGTGATTAGCAGACTGTACGTCAGTCCCTATACCGCTGAAGGACTGCTGCAGTATAGGTGAGCGGTCAGCAGTGGTGCACGTCAACCCTATCTATTGTGGACCGATAGCGGTCCTTACAGAACAGCAGACTGTACCGCACTCAAGCCTATGTACCGTAGCACCCTATACCAAGTTACCAGTCCTTATAAGAACTTTTGTGGACCAAGCAGGTTGTGTATTAGTGTTTAGCAGACTGTACGTCAGTCCCTATACCGCTGAAGGACTGCTGCAGTATAGGGCAGCGGTCAGCAGTGGTGCACGTCAACCCTATCTATTGTGGACCGATAGCGGTCCTTACAGAACAGCAGACTGTACCGCACTCAAGCCTATGTACCGTAGCACCCTATACCAAGTTACCAGTCCTTATAAGAACTTTTGTGGAACAAGCAGGTTGTGTGTTAGTGATTAGCAGACTGTACGTCAGTCCCTATACCGCTGAAGGACTGCTGCAGTATAGGGCAGCGGTCAGCAGTGGTGCACGTCAACCCTATCTATTGTGGACCGATAGCGGTCCTTACAGAACAGCAGACTGTACCGCACTCAAGCCTATGTACCGTAGCACCCTATACCAAGTTACCAGTCCTTATAAGAACTTTTGTGGAACAAGCAGGTTGTGTGTTAGTGATTAGCAGACTGTACGTCAGTCCCTATACCGCTGAAGGACTGCTGCAGTATAGGTGAGCGGTCAGCAGTGGTGCACGTCAACCCTATCTATTGTGGACCGATAGCGGTCCTTACAGAACAGCAGACTGTACCGCACTCAAGCCTATGTACCGTAGCACCCTATACCAAGTTACCAGTCCTTATAAGAACTTTTGTGGACCAAGCAGGTTGTGTATTAGTGTTTAGCAGACTGTACGTCAGTCCCTATACCGCTGAAGGACTGCTGCAGTATAGGGCAGCGGTCAGCAGTGGTGCACGTCAACCCTATCTATTGTGGACCGATAGCGGTCCTTACAGAACAGCAGACTGTACCGCACTCAAGCCTATGTACCGTAGCACCCTATACCAAGTTACCAGTCCTTATAAGAACTTTTGTGGACCAAGCAGGTTGTGTGTTAGTGTTTAGCAGACTGTACGTCAGTCCCTATACCGCTGAAGGACTGCTGCAGTATAGGGCAGCGGTCAG
The DNA here is from genome assembly GCF_037356315.1 of Lithobates pipiens. Lineage (NCBI taxonomy): Eukaryota > Metazoa > Chordata > Amphibia > Anura > Ranidae > Lithobates > Lithobates pipiens. The sequence continues at coordinate 387,012,962 of NW_027507764.1, forward strand.
CAGTGGTGCACGTCAACCCTATCTATTGTGGACCGATAGCGGTCCTTACAGAACAGCAGACTGTACCGCACTCAAGCCTATGTACCGTAGCACCCTATACCAAGTTACCAGTCCTTATAAGAACTTTTGTGGAACAAGCAGGTTGTGTGTTAGTGATTAGCAGACTGTACGTCAGTCCCTATACCGCTGAAGGACTGCTGCAGTATAGGTGAGCGGTCAGCAGTGGTGCACGTCAACCCTATCTATTGTGGACCGATAGCGGTCCTTACAGAACAGCAGACTGTACCGCACTCAAGCCTATGTACCGTAGCACCCTATACCAAGTTACCAGTCCTTATAAGAACTTTTGTGGACCAAGCAGGTTGTGTATTAGTGTTTAGCAGACTGTACGTCAGTCCCTATACCGCTGAAGGACTGCTGCAGTATAGGGCAGCGGTCAGCAGTGGTGCACGTCAACCCTATCTATTGTGGACCGATAGCGGTCCTTACAGAACAGCAGACTGTACCGCACTCAAGCCTATGTACCGTAGCACCCTATACCAAGTTACCAGTCCTTATAAGAACTTTTGTGGAACAAGCAGGTTGTGTGTTAGTGATTAGCAGACTGTACGTCAGTCCCTATACCGCTGAAGGACTGCTGCAGTATAGGGCAGCGGTCAGCAGTGGTGCACGTCAACCCTATCTATTGTGGACCGATAGCGGTCCTTACAGAACAGCAGACTGTACCGCACTCAAGCCTATGTACCGTAGCACCCTATACCAAGTTACCAGTCCTTATAAGAACTTTTGTGGAACAAGTGAGTTGTGAATGTTTAGCAGACTGCAGCAGAAGGGCAGCAGTCAAGTATAATATCCTTTCTATATTTGGAAGAAAGAATATTATACATGTACAAGCCTATTACTGTACCACTGATACCAGTCCTGAAAAGAACCTTTGTGGAACTAATAATAACAGCAAGTCTTTAAAATTACCCTCACTGCCTGACAACACTGCTTCCTTCCTGTCCCTATACAAATTGGCAAAAAAAGAGAACGATTAGTGGTTACTGGAACAGCTCTTTTGTGGACCTTGATAGTAACAGCTAATGATGATGATGATGATGATGATGATGAAAGACTAATCTGGCTGTCCCTGTAGCATACACCGTCCTTTCCCTTTCTCTAAACTAACAAAAGACACTCAGGCTGCTGCAAGAATCAGCAGCACAGCAAACCTATCAACACCTAACACCTATACCAGTCCTGAAAAGAACTTTTGTGTACCAAATAGCTAGTGGTTTATCTCTCCCTACTCCACACAGGAACCTGTCCCTATCTTAACAGAAGAAAGAATGTAAAATGGCCACCGGATCGGGTGTATTTATAGGTTAGGGGGAATGTACAAGTGTCCATGTGCTGTCATGTCTCAATTGGCTGTCCTGTATCACATGATAAACGTGTCACCAAAGGTTAAAGTTCTTGTATACATTAAACACGTAAGTCCGCCGCGGCGAACGACGGAAAAAGGCGTTCGAACGTGCGGACCGCGAATGTCGGAAATTCGCCGCGAAACGACCGCCGGGCGAACCGTTCGGCCATCACTAATGCCCAGGCCATATCTTTTCCTAAAAACAATTCTCGTTTATTACGGTGTCTAAGGGGATATCTAGGATGCATGCTGGCTTCAAGGAGGTGACTTCCCTTGTTATCCCCTAATACCCCCATAATAGGAACCAGGGCTGCAAGGTAACACCACCCCTGGGGTTTGGTTGGGATCCAGGGGTGACAGAGTTTGCCGCAGCATATATATATGGTATTTCCTAGAGCTAGGGGTCGTTTATGGAACACGTTCCTAAGAGTATCAGAAAGGCCAGAGAGCACCAGAATTGACATTAATTGGTGTATTGTAGTCTTGGTACTGGAGCTAAGAAAGTCTAAAAAGGTGGCATTTAGGGTGGGATCTGAAGTATGGAAGAAAGAAGGACTGTTAAATGATGTCATTGAAATGTTAAGTTTTGCTTGTTTGCAAACCTCGGCTCCATCTGTGGTGTTTCCCAGTCGGAAACACCAGTCTGGGAAGTGGCTTCTACCTATAATTTGGAAAGTGAGGGTTTTATTTGGACGGGTCCTAGTAACATTCGTTAGGACGATAGGGGGTGTTCCATTAAGGAGGGGGGTAAAATTCAAGGGGACTGCCATGAGAGGGATTCTAGCTGTACTGGGATGTAGCTTGCTGCAAATCCAGCATTTCTCAAAACCAGATTTTTGAGCATAGCTATATTTGAATTTTAGTAGTAACATCTTGTTAGTCAGTCCCTTAGGTGACTCATTAACGGGTACAATACTTCTACTATGTCTTTGGCCGGGGGTATTATTCATCTTAGGTGGTCCACATATCCCTTTTAATAGACCTAAGTCTTCTGGATGATATATACAGTTGGCTATAAACCATGTGGGCAGGAATACAAATAGTACCAGACTACCCCAAAGGCATACAGCCTTCCCTGACACTGATGGAGAAAGCATCTTTGTTTTTTTAAAGTTCTGATTATTTGTTATCTAAGAGTTCTGTTCTTCTTCTTCGTTTCTCATCCCGGCAGTTGTTGGCTCTGTTTTGTCCTTTTGAGGGGGTGTGGGATCTTCCAGGGAAATTTGTTCTATGCCTCTCTGAACTTCTTGTAGATCTTGTTCTTGGGAGTTGCTGCTCTCTGTCACTGCCAGGGGCTCTGGAGTCGAGGGAAGCTGGGGACACTTTTTAAGACGGCTGGCGTGGATCCAGGTGTTTCCTAGGTCTGTTAACACTGCGGTCCTGGATACCTTTTCCACCTTCCATGGTCCTGAGAAAGCCGGTCCGATACTCTTTCTTTGTGCTAATTGTTTGATCAGCACTTTATCCCCAGGGATGAAGGGATGCGTTGGTTCTGTGGGAAGAGGGAAAAAAGGTGACAGAAACTTGTTCGTTTATTTCGTGGAGCATACTTACCAGATTTTTCACGTACATTTCCTGTTGGGAATAAATGTCAATATCAGTGTCTTGGTCTAATGGGGGTAATTCTATGTTTGCGGGGATTCCCATGAGGACCTCAAAGGGTGATAATTTTGTTCTTGCATGTGGATCTTCCCCTCTTTTGACCAAAGACCTTCAGGGTCTTTGGTCAATCCTTCCTTTGTCCAAAAATGGACATCATCTTCTGTGGCCATTGATTGCATCTGTGCTATGACAGTTTTAAAGTTAGGTGCTGCGAAGTGTTCCTTGAAAAACATTGTTGTGGGGGCAGGTGGGTTAGGGGAAAAGGCAGCAGCTCTTTTAGCTTCTCTGTCAGCAAGAGCATTCCCTTTTGAAACACGACTGCTGTCAGAGGAGTGTGCCTTTACTTTAATTATGGCTACCTTTTTTGGAAGAAGAATGGCTTGGAGGAGAGCACTAATCTGTGTGGAGTTGCCAATTATTTTGTTGTCTGCTGTTTTAAAACCTCTATTGGCCCATATCACACCAAAATCATGCACCACTCCAAAAGCATATCTACTGTCTGTGTAGACGTTCACCTCTTTACCGGTGAATAGAATGCAGGCCCTAGTGAGGGCTTCTAACTCTGCTACCTGGGCTGAAGAAGGAGGTAATGATTTTGCCTCCAGTACGATGTCTGGTAGTTGAACAACTGCATAACCGGTTAAAAAGGTGGAGTCAGAGGGACGTGAGCAGCTACCGTCAACGAAAACATCCTCTGCACCTGAGATAGGGGTGTCAGTGAGATCCGGTCTGGGACTGGTAATAGCAGCAACCTTTTCCGAACAGTCATGTATAATGTCTGGGTCATGTGGTAAACGCAACATGGAATGCAAAAGGCGCACAGCGGGGTTGCTGGCAGGCACATATTTGAGTGTGAGGTTATCAGTGTTCATCAGTGTTATCTCATAACCACTAAGTCTTTGCGAGGTCATATGTTGGGTATTCATGTTCTGAATAAGATGCGTGACTGAATGAGTGGTATAGAGAGTCAATGGGTGACCTAGCACTAATTTGTTTGCATCTTGTACAGCCATTGCACAGGCAGCAAGATTTTGGAGACAGAATGGCATTCCCTGTACTTGGATGGGGAGTTTTTTTTAGATAGGTAGGAGACAGGGCGGTAGCCTGTTCCATGCTGTTGTGTTAGCACGGCGGCAAAAGAGGTCCCCGAGACTACACAGTATAGTTGAAAAGCTTTACCATAGTCTACCAACCCTAGGGCGGGAGCATTTGACAGACTGTTTAATAGAGCTTGAAAAGCTTGTAGTCTGTCTTCAGTCCAATCTATTAATTTAGGGGCTGTCGAGCCAGTAGCCTCTCTTAGGATACTATCACAATGAGAACAGTCAGGGATCCATTGGCGGCAATATACCATTGCACCCAAAAATGAGAGTAGGGCGGCCTTGTCTTTTGGGGGACTGAGAGCTCGAAGGGCTGCGGCACGTTTAGGTGACACCAGCCTTGTTCCTTCCTTTAGAATGCACCCTAGGTATTCTACCTGTGGCTGGCACCATTGTATTTTCTTCCTTGAGGCTAGATGCCCGGCGTGAGCTAGGTGTTGTAACAGTGATGTTGAATCGACCGCACATTCTTCAGCAGTTCGACTGCACAGGAGCAAGTCGTCCACATACTGTATCAGTACCGACCCTCGCTCAGATGTCCAAGACTTGACAGTCTCGTTGAGTACCATAGAGAAGGCGGCTGGACTGTCTACATACCCTTGCCAGGTTAGTTGGCCCCCGGCCCAGGAGAAAGCAAACATAGGTTGGGCTTCCTCTGCAATGGGAATGCTAAAGAAAGCATTCGCTAAATCAATTACTGTGTAGCATAGAGAGTCTGCCGGTATGCATGAAAAAATAAGTGATGTCTGAGACTAGGGGTGGGAGGGGAATCACTTGTTTGTTTACTGCTCTGAGGTCTTGGACGAGTCTCCACTCGCCACTGGCCTTCTTTACAGGGTAAATGGGTGTGTTCCAGGGACTGATGATTGGTCTCAGGATACCTTTTGATATGTAATCATTAATTTGAGGGGAGATGCCTTTGACTTTCTCTGGGGGTAGGGGATACTGTTTTTGATATTGTATCCCTGCATCTGACCGCATTTGGGGTGCATATGGTGTGCAATTAATAAAGCCCACACTACCTTTGTTTTCTGCCCAAATTGTGTGATGGTCAAGGGAGGAAGGTATCATGCATGTCTTTTTGGGAACCCTCTGTGTGCATGTCGCTTAGGGCCATGTAAGTCACATAATGGTGAACTAGCGGTAAGGGAACCTTCTTTATTAAACTTAATGATAATACACAGTTGTGCCAAGAGGTCCCGTCCCATAAGGGGCACAGGGCATGAGGACAAGACGGCAAAAGTTTGGGTACATAATTTCTGTCCTTCTGGAGTGGCTACAGTCAGTGGTGGAGTGATGGGATGGGTGACAGGTGTCCCATTAATACCAACAGAGTTTCCCTCGGTGCATTATTTGTGGCTGTGTAGGATATTGGGGTAGTGGTTGACGAGGGTTCTGGTATGGCAGATAACGGGGATACTGTGGGCGGGTCTGGGGGTTAAATCCCCTGCCTCTGCCTCTTGCTCTAATCTGTCCAGTCCTATAAGGGCACTGGGATTTCCAATGTCCTTGCTGTCCACAATTGCCTATATTTTCCAAGGCATTTGTTCCATGCACAGAAACAATCCTTCATGTATTGTGGGTCAGCCCCTTTGCAGGGAGGATAAGAATGCTTATGTACCTGACAAATTTTACTGACTTCTTGCCAGTCTTCCTCTGAACAAGGACCTTGGGGTCCTGGGTCATGGATTCCCAATTGGTGACACCTTTCCCGAACTTGTGTCCAAAATGGTTCTACCTGGGGGCCAGGGATCATATTACTGACAAATTCATAGGGTGATGGGGTGGCCATGGCTTGGGTTGCTGCAGTATTCCCCATCTAGTAGTCTGGGCAGTGTGTGTCTAGTGGCAGGACACAGGTGATAACACCCGGTTTGTCCAACAATCCGGTCTCTGGTCTGGGAGTAGGATCCCTGATCTTTTTTGGGGCAGATGGACTTATATAAAACTATGAAGATTTACCCTTAATATACGATGAAGGGTAAATCTTTCCTGGTGGCGGGATATACCCCTCTTACACCAAGTCTGCAAGAGAACCCCCCTGGTCTGGTGGTCAGTAAAATCCACTTGTCATCTATTCTTAGGAAGAGTAGACCTAACGTGCAATGGGGGCAGGCGGATGCTATGTCACTACAAGAGGGCTCCTCATATTCTGCACTTATTTAAACAACAACAATTATTTTCCTTATACTCTATATTAAAACTTATACTCTATATACTTACACACGTACCTAGAGAGAAACAGACATATTCTTAATATACTTTAAGACATGACATAACCGTATTGCAATACATTTATCAATTTATAGTGCACTTTTTTTTAAAAAAAAAAATTTTTTCAAATGGGCGTCCACTCCACCAATCCCTTTGTCACGGGCGTAATCTACTACTTCCCGTGTTAAAAATACTATCACCAATAGTTTTAAGTCAGACCAACCTAGTCGGACTCCCCTAAACCTATAAATTCCTTGCGAGCCCTTTTAACCTCCCGAGGGACCAGCCTAGTTCCTCGCGAAGGCACAGTTACTTCTTTTAATTTTAAACTAAGTTCGTAGCGGCCGCCCGGACAGAGTAAGTGTTTACACCATTCACCAATCAGGTAAAAAAGAGTAAAGTGACTTACCTGTCGCAAGACGAGACGAACCCCACTTTGCTGGTACCAAAACTGTTAGGTTGCTCGGCTTCTGTAAGTAACCCCTGGTAGCCTAGGCTAGGATTGAAGAGCGGAGGTCCCTTTCACCGGTGGACAAAACATTACACATACACGCTATTGTACGTGAATAATGAATGTGCCTATTGAAGCACACACAACAATTTTATTTAGTTTGAACAGAAGGACAGCCCTGTGGTTTAACCAATCAGGGACTGCCACATAAAATATGCAAGATAGTATATTTTACTACGTCATCATGGTTTTTTTTGTACAAGCAATTTCTGCCTAGTAACAAAAAGCTAAATATATATATTCACAGTTTAGAATGTTTCTTAGATGTAATCCAAGATAGGCCTGTGGTCTAACGCCATAAAGTTACTTCTGCTCTTAAAAGGAAGTAGCTTAACCACATCCAACTGTTCTGAACAGATAACTAACCTTGTGATAAAATACATTGTACAAGTAAAAAACACATATGACCTTAAGCAATAGATTTCTATGTCATGCTAACAGTAATTTTCCAATACCCAAAATGGATGTCTCTTAACAAGATGGTTCCCTCATTACCTTATAATCAGGAACTACCATTTCTTTCTAGAAGTTTTTCTGGAGAGAGAGAACTGGGAGGGGAGGTGGAGCCACCCGGGGTGTTTGAGGAGCCCTGACCAATCCCCAACAGTGGTGGCAAAAAAAAATTTGGGAGGCGGAAAACAGTATGCAAACAGTAAATAGTAAATAGATGGTGTTGCGCTCCACACAAAATAAATTAAGTCTAATAACACAATTAATAAATAATCGCATAAAATCTTGAAAACGCACTCATGTGATTAAAATTAAAATCACTAAATAATCGCATAAAATCTTGACAATGTGCTCATGCGATTAAAAATTCCATTAATTCTAAAATAAATACCAAGTGAATAATACAGTGCTTGAAATAAAGCTATTTCCTACTAATATTCATAAAATGAAGAAGCTAAAATAATCTATATAATCGTGATAAAGTGACAAGAAAAGAATCGCAAATCTTAAAATTGTCAAAGGAATCGTGACATCTTTTCTTGTCACTTTATCACGATTATATAGATTATTTTAGCTTCTTCATTTTATGAATATTAGTAGGAAATAGCTTTATTTCAAGCACTGTATTATTCACTTGGTATTTATTTTAGAATTAATGGAATTTTTAATCGCATGAGCACATTGTCAAGATTTTATGCGATTATTTAGTGATTTTAATTTTAATCACATGAGTGCGTTTTCAAGATTTTATGCGATTATTTATTAATTGTGTTATTAGACTTAATTTATTTTGTGTGGAGCGCAACACCATCTATTTACTATTTACTGTCACTTTGAGGGGAGGGTTTGCACCTCTGTCGGTGTTTTTTGCTGCAACCACACCAACCTGCTCTAACTTTACCACTATAGCGCGAGGATAACCTACCATTACTAGTATGCAAACAGTATGCCACCCCTGGGATGTTCGTTAGCACTTACCCCATCACCGGCGGCTTCCCCTGCTCAGTGGCTTCCTGTTCTTCTGCTGTTCTCCTGCAGCCTTCCATTCTCCAGGTCATCACGGCAGTGGTGGCTTCTATTTCCTCCCTCCTCCTTGGCGGCCAATCGGAAGTCTTCTCTTTTCGGCCAATCGGAAAACGTGTTTCACACCCACTACTGATTGGCCAGATTGAGGATCAGGGGCTTAAAAAAAACAAAAAACCTACCACTGTAATTTATGCACCTGGTGTCCTAAAAGGGGCCAGACGCATGAATAGGGGGGTGGCTGCCATGGATAAATTAATGCTATGCAGTTCCCCATTAATCTATCCATTCCATATAGGGGGGTGCAGTGGAGAGAGCCTCTAATGTCAGGGCCACCAATGATCCCCAATATGGATTGGCAGGGGACAAGCCTCCATAAATACCCAGGGTCAGCCCTGCTGGGTGGAGGGGTTGTCGGATGGAAGAGCTGGAGTGAGAGGGTGCGGAGGCTGTTCAGGCCTTTGAGGGAACTCCCCAGTCTGGGGGGGGTGTCACATTGGGCCTGGGCTCGGGTGCAGTCGGGACCACTTTCAGGAACACATGAAGAGGTCCTGGACAGGAGGCACAAGAGAGGACAGCGGGAGAGAGCACTGCTAAGAGACTTCAGAGAGGACAACTGGTCACAGTCAGGAGGGCTGGTGAGTGAAGCAGAGTCAGGAGGACTAGGGAGGCATGCCTGCGAGGACTGGGAGTTAGCAGTCTGAGATGGGTGCAGAACCAGAAGTGTGGATGGTGGTGGAAGGGGCAGTGGAAAGGGGCAGCTGCAGTCAGGAGGGCTGGCAGGGCCTGAAGAGGGCTAACTGGGATCAGTAGCCATAGTAGGGCGGCTAGCACAAGGACTTTTCTGCGGTCCCAGCCTGCAAAAGGCATTTGCTGAAGCCTGGCTGAGTCAGTGTCAGGACCAACCAACAAATAGTGCTAGGTGTTCCTGGGGAACCAAGTGATGTGCTGGAGGTGACTAGAAGTAACAGTCTGCAGCAAGCGACGTGCTGGTGGAGTAAAGAGTAATGAGCTTCAAGCAAGTTGTGTAGGAGGAAGCTGAAAGCGGAGTTCCACCCAAAAGTGGAACTTCCGCTTTAAGTACTTCTTACCCCCTGACATGCCACATGTCATATTTTTTTTTGGGGGGGGGGGGAAGCAGGTACCTGGTTTTGACAGGTACCCAGCTCCCACTTCTGCACAGGCTGCCTAGGCGACTCCTCCTCTCCCCCTAGGCAGCCCCTCCATCCCTGCAATCTTCTGGGACATGTCACATGTCTCAGAAGATTGTGCAGCCATTCACGACGTGCAGCGCATCTCGCCCATGCGCAGTATGCACCTGCTATGAAGCCGCAAGCTGTCAGAGTCGGGTGCCCACACTAGTAATGCCGGCGCCACAGACAGGCGGGGGAGAGGAGCGAGGCTTTCAGCCCCTGCTTCACTGGACCATGGGACAGGTGAGTGTGTATTTATTAACCACTTGCTTACTGGGCACTTAAACACCCCTCCTGCCCAGACCAATTTTCAGCTTTCAGCGCTGAATGACAATTGCGTGGTCATACAACACTGTACCCAAATTAAATTTTTATCATTTTTTTCCCACAAATAGAGCTTTCTTTTGGTGGTATTTAATTACAGCTGGGAGTTTTATTTTTTGCTAAACAAACAAAAAAGATGCAAAAAAAAAAATCATGTTTAATAGTTTGTTATAAAATTTTGCAAACAGGTCATTTTTCTCCTTCATTGAAATGCGCTGATGAGGCGGTACTGGTGGGCACTGATAGGCGGCACTGGTGGGCACTGATAGGCTGCACTGGTGGGTACTGATAGGCACAGTTAAGGCGACACTAATAGGCACAGATAAGGTGGCACCGATAGGCACAGATAAGGCAGTACTGATGGGCACAGATAAGGCGGCACTGATGGGCAAAGATGGGCACAGATAAGATGTCACTGATAGGTGGCACGGATGGGTGGCACGGATGGGTGGCACTGATAGATGGGACTGATGGGCACTGATAGGTGGCTCTGATAGGTGGCACTGCTGGGCACTGGTAGATGACACTGATGGGCACGGATATGTGGCACTGAGGTGCAGCAATGTTGTTGAGGCAGATTGTGGGCACTGTGGGCACTGATAGGTGGCACTGTGGGTACTGATGTATGGCGCTGTGGGCACTGATGTATGGCACTGATGTATGGCTATATGGGCACTGATGGGTGGCACTTTTTTTAGTATCTGGGTGGTACTGGCAGGAGGCAGGTGGGCACTGATAAGCTATCAGTCCCGATCACGGCCGCCGGTGATCGGCTTTTTTACCGGCTCTGTTTTGTCACATGATCAGCTGTCATTGGCTGACAGCTGATCACGTGGTAAGGGGTCGGATCGACCCCTTGCTCGGATCCGTGATCAGGCGAGTCTCATAGACTCGCCGATCACAGAGCGCGCCACGCGCGCCCCTTAGGGGGCACGCAGGCCGCTCGTGCATGGGACGACGTCAATAGACGTTGTCCCGGCAAAGCAGGTCCGCGCTGTAGCCGTCATTTGGCTATAGCGCGGATCTCTAGTGGTTAAATGTCAACGGCTACACTTTTTGCAGCTGCTGACTTTTAATAAACACAGAACCTGGTGGTGCTTGAAGGGGTATGTACAGGGAGTGTACATAGTTGTCCCAAAACCAATTGCTGTTTATATTGATCCATGCTGGGCATCCCATAGCTCCCATCCCCAGGTGAGTCATTGGATCTCGATAATCTTTCTTGATATCATATAAATTTTGCTGTACAATGACAATGTTATTCTTCTTTCTGGTATATTTAATTAAAATATTTTCTTAATAAATCATTATTATATCTTAATAGATTGCACGGGTGACGCCTCTTGAGAAAGCGACGTCTTGTCGCGAAACTAGTCGAGGAAAACGTCCAAACCCTGTACTTAATGACCCTTGCCTTTTCTGGAGGGGCATTATACATCATTGTAACAAACCTTTGTAATGATCATGTAATGTTTTTTGATATGTGTGCTGTCTTTTGGAATTGTCTTCCCTTTCTGTGATGTCATTGTTAATTAATATTCTGAATAAATGTGTTTTTTTGTAAATACTTTTTTCAAAATTACTTTACCTCTTTGGTACCGCAATAGTCCCCCTCTTGTCCCTCATAGATGCCCTCTTTGAAGGCACTATTTGCTGAGCTTCACATCTTTTCTACTGAAATCTATGGGATGATGGTACCCTCTATATATATTTTTTTGTAAGGCGATACCATATTTCCAACCCCAGCTAAGTTATACCCCTCCAAAAAACAAAAACAAAAAACAAAGTTCACTGACTGCTTTATGTCTCGGAGTGGCTGAGAGTGAATGGGCATGGTGACAGACAAACAACAATTCTCATCAGCCCCTGCAGGGGTACCGCTACATAAATGTTGTCTAGTAATTAGAACTTGTTTTGAACTTCATCAGAACATTATGAACCTATATCTGTAGGCCAGACATTTGAGAAAACAAATGACTTAGCAAGGATATAAAGCCCAATGCAGCATCTGCTCTGTGCATACTATTATGTATTTTCAGAGGAACACTAATCTTCAGCTATATCTAGTTAAGTGATCAGATAATTCAACAGACTAGGCAATCACTTTAATCTAAAGTCAAAAGTGCAGCTGATTGAAGCATCAAGCAATTGTCCTCCAAGGCATAAGAGATGTTCTTTTGTTGTCAGACAAAATTAAAATAAGACACACAGCAGAAGTTGTCTGTATTATTTAACGTGAATTTGGTATTTACAATTAGAAAAGCTTGAAGTAAACATGTTTTTAACAAAGATAATAAGACATTGAGGTTCTACATTTTTCAACAAGAAATCACAACCTGCCATGAAAACTTCCACAGTCAATATCTATCTATCTATCTATCTATCTATCTATCTATCTATCTATCTATCTATCTATCTATAAATATATATATATATATATATATATATATATATATATATATATATATATATATATATATATATATATATATTATATATATATATATATATATCTATATATATATATATATATATATATATATATATATATATATATATATAATATATATATATATATAGATAGATAGATAGATAGATAGATAGATAGATATAGATAGATATATACACACACTATCACACAAACGTGAGTACACCCCTCACATTTTTGTAAATATTTTATTATATCTTTTCATGTGATAACACTGAAGAAATTACACTTTGCTACAATGTAAAGTAGTGAGTGTACAGCTTGTATAACAGTGTACATTTGCCGTCCCTTCAAAATAACTCAACAAAAAAAGTGAGTACACCCTTAAGTAAAAATTTCCAAATCGGGCCCAATTAGCCATTTTCCCTCCCCGGTGTCATGTGACTCGTTAGTGTTACAAAGTCTCAGGTGTGAATGGGGAGCAGGTGTGTTAAAGCTGGTGTTATCGCTCTCACTCTCTCATACTGGTCACTGTAAGTCCAACATGGCAACCCATGACAAAGAACTCTCTGAGGATCTGAAAAAAAGAATTTTTGCTCTTCATAAAGATGGCCTAGGCTATAAGAAGATTGCCAAGACCCTGAAACTGAGCTGCAGCATGGTGGCCAAGACCATACAGCAGTTAAACAGGACAGGCTCCACTCAGAACAGGCCTCGCCATGGTCGACCATAGAAGTTGAGTGCACATGCTCAGCGCCAGCGTCATATCCAGATGTTGTCTTTGGGAAATAGACGAATAACGCTGTAAGCATTGCTCATTGCTGTAGAGGTTGAAGGGGTGGGAGGTCAGCCTGTCAGTGCTCATACCACATGCCGCACACTGCATTAAATTGGTATGCATGGCTGTCGTCCCAGAAGGAAGCCTCTTCTAAAGATGATGCACAAGAAAGCCTGCAAACAGTTTGCTGAAACAAGCAGACTAAGGACATGTATTACTGAAACCATGTCCTGTGGTCTGATGAGTCCAAGATAAACTTATTTGGTTCAGATGGTGACAAGCATGTGTGACCGCAACCAGGTGAGGAGTACAAAGACAAATGTGTCTTGCCTACAATCAAGCATGGTGGTGGGAGTGTCATGGTCTGGGGCTGCATGAGTGCTGCCAGCACTAGGGAGCTACAGTTCATTGGTAGAACCATGCCAACATGTACTGTGACATACTGAAGCAGAGCATGACCCCCTCTCTTTGGAGACCGGGTCACAGGGCAGTATTCCAACATGATAACGACCCAAAACACACCTCCAAGGCGACCACTTCCTTGCTAAAGAAGCTGAGGGTAAAGGTGATGAACTGGTCAAGCATGTCTCCAGACCTAAACCCTATTGAACATCTGTGGGGCATCCTCAAACGGATGGTGGAAGAGCGCAAGGTTTCTAATATCCACCAGCTCTGTGATGTCATCATGGAGGAGTGAAGAAGACTCCAGTGGCAACCTGTGAAGCTCTGGTGAACTCCATGCAGTGCTGGAAAATAATGTTGAACACAAAAAATATTGCCACTTTGGGCCCAATTCAGACATTTTCACTTAGGGATGTACTCATTTTGTTGCCAGCAGTTTAGAGATTAATGGCTGTCCGTTGAGGGGACAGCAAATTTACACTGTTATACAAGCTGTACACTCACTACTTTACATTGTAGCAAAGTGAAATTTCTTCAGTTGTCATATGAAAAGGTATAATAAAATATTTCCAAAAATGTGAGGGGTGTACTCAATTTTTTGACATATTGTATACACACATGCACACAGTATGTATACACACTGTATGTAGTGTGCTCACAGTTGATTTGTGAACAGGTGGCAAAATCTTTTAAACATTTGTCCAAAATGTTTATAGGCAAATCTAATAGAATTTACCAGTGACTCAACTGAGCTTCCAAAACATGCAGTGAAAATCAAAGTGGTTTTACAATTGCTGTATACATGTAAACTTGTAGTCACTTCACATATAGACTTCCCCCTCCTCCTTTGTCCCTTAAAAGTAGATCTGTCATGAAATTTAACCCTGCCAATCAGTCTATAAGACATTTGGCAGCATAACCAGATTATATGTTTCATTTAGGCCACTTTCACACTGGGGCGGTGCGGGCGTCAGCGGTAAAGCGGCGCTAAAAATATCGGCGCTTTACCGTCGTTTTAGCGGCGTCTGTGGCCGCTAGCGGGGCATTTTTAACCCCCCGCTAGTGGCCAAAAAAGGGTTAAAACCGCCCACAAAGCACGGCTGCAGCTCCAGCGGCGCTTTGCTGGCGGCACAGCCACACTGCCCCATTGATTTCAATGGGTAGGAGTGGTGAATACACCACTCCTTCACCGCTCCAAAGATGCGGCTAGCAGGACTTTTTTTCACCGTCCTGCTAGCGCACCGCTCCAGTGTGAAAGCCCTCCGGCTTTCACACTGGAGTGAAAGGGGCCGTTTTTTCAGGCGCTACACAGGCGCTATTTGAAAACTGCCCCAGTGTGAAAGGGGCCTTAAGTAAGAAGGAGCCTCTTTTGAGCAGTTAAAATGTTATTGTAAATATACATTTTACAGAAAAACAAGGATTTTAAAACAGTAATGTGCAATGCTGAGATTTTTCACGTTAAATGATCTAATGCATTGAAAAAGTATTCATACCACTTTAAAATTTCCACATTTTGTCATGTTACAACCAAAAATTTAAATGTATTTTATTGGAATTTTATGTGATAGACCAACACAAAGTGAGACATAATTGTGAAGTGGAAAGAACATGATCAATGGTTTTCAATTTTTTTTACAAATACATATCTGAAACGTGTGGCATGCATTTGTATTCAGCCCGTTTACTTTGCTAGCCCTAACTAAAATCTAGTGGAACCAATTGCCTTCAGAAGTCACCTAATTAGTAAATAGAGTCCACCTGTGAGTAATTTAATCTCAGTGAAAATGCAGCTGTTCTGTAAAGCCCTCAGAGGTTTATTAGAGAACCTTAGGGAAGAAACAGCATCATGAAGACCAAGGAACACACCAGACAGGTAAAAAAGTAGGACAATTCAGCAGAGGAGGGCATGGAGGCGGAGGAAGAGGAGGGGGTAGAGCTGACAAATGTGGCATCATCACCACTAGCTGTATGGAGAAGCAGGGGGCACAACAAGCTGCAGCACTGAGCCCTGTCCTGCATCCTTCCGAGTTGCGAGCAGAGTTACCCAGTGTGCTGTGAATGAAATATATCGTCCCTGACCATGCTTGCTGGACCACATGTCAGTAGTAACATGGACTTTGTGGCTGACTGCCTTGCCCAATGATGCCACAACATTGCTTTCCACGTGATGGCACAGAGCTGGAATGCCCTTACGTGAAAAGAAAAAAGAAATACGGACTGGGAACCTGCCATTGTGGTACAGCACATTCTGCAAATTCACAGAAGGGGGCAGAATCCACCAGAAGGAAAGGCAGAAGTTGGTGAGCCAGCAGCTTTGACAAGCTTGCATGTGGACGATGGGCATGTGGGTGGCAGTGATTCACAATGTGATGAAATAGGGTGGCTGCTCTCTACTCTTCCACAAAGGCCCCCTCCACTAAATAGGGTTCCTGCTCTCTACTCTTTCAACGATGGCTGCCTTGTTGGGGTTGTGCCTCACCCTCACTTTCCTCCTCTGCTCTATCCGGCACTCAAGTCACATCAGTGACCTCATTATCATCATCTCCTCCATCCTCATTACCACTGGAGACAACTTGGCAATAACGCTGCAGCTGGAGGAACATGACTGCCAATTTGTGTACCAGTGTTCTCCCCTCTCTGTAGGCTCATGTTCCTGCCTTCCTCAACCTCAGAACCAACATCCGAATCAAGTAATGGCTGTGCATCGTAAAGGAGCAAGTGGCTGATGCTGTGTTCAAACAACTCATCTGATTCCTCCATGCCTGATGCTGGGGCTATGGCAGGAATAGCTCTGGACAAAGAGGGGAGTTTAGCCACTCTGGCAGCTGCAGTGGACTGTACACCAATCTCTACTTGGGTGATGGAAGATGAGTATGAGGATGATTTAGTAAGCCAGTCCACACCTCCTCTGCATGCTGTGGCTGGATAGCATGGGCAACATAACTAAACAGAGGAAATGATGCCCTGCCTGACGACTGACCACGTCCACCTTTGCCTGTGGACACATACGCTGCTGGCCCCCTCACAGTGCCATGGGAATGTCTGCCTCTCCTTGTTGTCCTCCCAGACATGATGGGGGTGCTTATTAATACACCGCTCCTGCCTATTGAAATCAATGGGGCAGCGCGGCTATACCACGGCAAAATGCTGCTCATCCATGTCCATAAAGACATGGATGAGGGAGTTTGGGGTGGAGGAACTTCACTTGCCTACACAAAGTCATGAACTTCACTTGCCTACACAGAGTCCTGACCTCAACCCAACAGAACACCTGGGATTTGAGCAGAGACTGTGAGCCAGGCCTTCTTATCCAACATCAGTACCTGACCTCAGAAATGCGCTTTTAGAAGAATGGTCAAACATTCCCATAGACACACTCCTAAACATTGTGGACAGCCTTCACCAGAAGAGTTGAAGCTGTTATAGCCGCAAAGGGGTGGCCAACTTAATGTTGAACCCTAAAGACTGGGATGCCATTAAATTTCATGTGGGTGTAGGCAGGCGTCCCAATACTTTTGGTAATGTAGTGTATATATAATGTATTTATGATAATACTACCCTGTTTAGCTTATTCAGACGGTCTGAACTTTGTTTGAATATGTAATTTATAACATGTTCAGATAACTAAACTAGGCTAGGCTCAGTAGCATTCCATAGTATTTTAGATAACAGCAGTAAAATAACATTACACAAGCAGCTCACATCACCTTACTTTGCACATGTCTTACACAAGCACTCCTGTTACAAAAGGAGATAATCAGTTCCTTACACAACCAATTACTAATTTATTCATGTAACTCTAAATAAGACTCTTGCTGGGAAATTAACTAAGCTAATGGCTCAGGAAACTGCATAGAGTGGCGTGCACCACATTAAAGGGGTTGTAAAGGTAAAAAAAAAATTCACCTTAATGCCCTCCTAGCCCCCCCTCCCCCGTTTTACTTACCTGACCCCTCGAAAGTCCCACGCTCGCACCCGACATCCTCTTCGCCGATCAGCCTGGCCGCTGATTGGTTACAGTGGATGGATTGAAAGCAGCGCAGCCATTGGCTCGCGCTGCTGTCAATCACATCCAATGACGCGGCGCACCGGGGGCGGGGCCGAGTGATACAGTGAGCGGCTATAGCCGCCGGCTGTATCACGGGAGCGCGCCCGCAAGTACTTCTCACCATGTGAGGGAGCTCGCATGAACGTGAGAATTACTTGTGGGGGGAAGCTGAGACATCCGCCGAGGGACCTCAAAAGACAAGGTTCGGGGCCACTCAGTGCAAAACGAGCTGCACAGTGGAGGTAAGTATAACACGTTTGTTATTTAACCACTTTCAGACCGGACCATTTTGCTGACTTAAGACCAGACCACTTTTTGCGATTCGGCACTGCGTCACTTTAACTGACAATTGCGCGGTCATGCGACATGGCTCCTAAACAAAATTGACGTCCTTTTTTTCCCACAAATAGAGCTTTCTTTTGGTGGTATTTGATCACCCCTGGGGTTTTTATTTTTTGCGCTATAAACAAAAATAGAGCGACAATTTTGAAAAAAATGCATTATTTTTTACTTTTTGTTATAATAAATATCCCCCAAAAATATTTAAAAAAAATTTTTCCCTCAGTTTAGGCCGATACATATTCTTCTATATATTTTTGGTAAAAAAAATCTAAATAAGCGATTATTCATTGGTTTGCGCAAAAGTTATAGCGTTTACAAAATAGGGGATAGTTTTATGGCATTTTTACTAGTAATTGCGGCGACGGCGATTTTTATTATGACTGCGACATTATAGCGGACACATCAGACATTTTTGACACATTTTTGGGACCATTGTCATTTCTACAGCAATCAGTGCTATACAAATGCACTGATTCCTGTGTAAATGACACTGGCAGTGAAGGGGATAACCAGGGGGTGGCAGTGTAGGAGTTAAGTGTTCCTAGGGGCGTGTTACTAACTGTGGGGGGCTGGGCTTTATGTTAGTGAACACTGATCTCTGCTCCAATCACATGGAGCAGAGATCAGTGTCACTTGTTGCTAGGCAGAACAGGAAGATGCTGTTTACAACAGCATCTCCCCGTACAGCCACCCCGTGAGACGATCGCGGGTATCCCCACGGCGATTGAGTCCGCGGGACCTGAGACCGGACTCATGGGGGTGGCATATAGAAATGGACGTACCTGTACGCCAATATGCCTGCCCGTGCCATTCTACTGACATACATCGGCGTGCGCAGGTCGGGAAGTGGTTAAAAAAAAAATACCTTTACACTCCCTTTAACTAAGCAGACAGATTTGTTTTGAAGATATTGGAGCTTGCAATGCCAGCTCTTCGTTTTTTGTGCTGCCCATCACAGACATGGCAGAACAAAGAACTGCTCATTCCTAATTACCAAAGTGTTTTGCATCCCTTTTGTTATAGAAAGGTGAAGTATAGACAAAGCTACTCACAGGAGTGCAATTCATTCCGCTGTGACTGGTCACAGCCGATCAGGTATACAGTCAAAATTATTTGCTATAACCTGCTGACAAACTCGTTCTGTGTCCAATCACAGCGCAGGTCAGCAAGGTGTGCACACATGCGCACCTCTGGACCAGGAAGTAAATATACTGCTGGCGGTCACCAAAAAGGGTAACAAACTTTGTTGCAGATTCCTACTGTAGCGCCACCCCCGCAAGGGCCACTGTAATATACGGGTCTTCTGTCCCACACCAGTGATGACTCAGTAACACCAAAACACTGTTTAAACTTTTAGCTGGGCTTTATTAGAACTAGCAAAAAAGCCCTGAAAAGAGATAAACTGATTAACAGAATACAAATATTAAGTGCAATAATATACTACAACTTCTCAGTAAAGGAAAACAGCATTCACTTTAACCGCCAGTGGGAGGTCTTGCCTGAAATGCACTGAACAAGTAGTGAACAAACTGTACAATACAATACAAAGAATAATGTTCAACAATTTACCAAAAGTGATATTACTGACTATAAGATCCTACCTAGGTCTTGTAGGTTCTAGCTAACCACTGGCCAGTGGGAATTCTATTCACACAAACACACACAGAGTCTGCCAGCGTTGGGGCCCTTTAAATCCTGTGTTTGAGTACTCAGACTTTTGTGAAGTAAATTTGTAATCCACAGAATGGAAAGGGGTATCTTCACAAAGTGTCACAAAGATTAACAGATGTGGAGATCCACCTTCAGATAAAGCTGCATTAACAGTAAATAGGAGCTAGCAGCTAGATCCACATACACAAGGATGGCAGAAGATCTCTCACCATTAGATGCACTTGATATATCTTCCTTCCAGCAATTGGTAGATTGATCGCTGTCTCAGTTGACTGGATGGTGATGGGAGCAACACAGGCCACAGAAACCTCCAAACAGGATAATGATGATGATTGCTGCAGCACTGAAATTGGTCGCTAGATTTCTCTGCACTGTTAGCACATCTTCAGTAATCAGACAGAATAACACACTGCAAACTCCCTTCTCAAGTGTGCACCTTCCTTAGGAGAGTCACAGGCTCTGGAAGTGCTCAAGAGTTAAACACATGGGATACTTTCTTCTGTCTGCCTGCCACCATGCCAGTAGGGTGCCCACGTGTCCCGGATTGCCCGGGATTATCCAGTAATTTACATCTTTGTCCCTGGTCCCAGGCACCTTCATTCCGGGACAATACAGTGTCCCGGAATGAAACAGACAATCTGGGGACTGGGGCGGAACGAGCCGCCATAGCGCTGGCTCCGCCGCCACCTACCCCTGATCACTGGTTGCTATAGCCGCCTTGTGTCTGGCAACCAGTGACGTCACTGCCCAGCATTTAAAGCGGAGGAGGATTTCACATCCTCCTCCTCCGCGCCAGTGCTGCTGGGAGTCACTTCCAGTTCTTTTCACCTCTGCACTTGGCTCCAGTGACTGGCTTGCAGCTTGTGTGGGGTGTTTCTGTTCCCACACGCTGCGATTACAGTGTGTACTGCATGGCATCTCTCCCTTCCTCCCCCCTCCTGCCCACCTCACACTAACAAACGGACTGAAGTCCCCTCCCCCTTTTCCTGGGCTCGGATGTCACAGACAGGAGAAGGAGGGGGAGGAGAATGGACACAACAGGACAGGATGTGCTGATCTGAGGTTTGTACAGAATATTAATGCTTGGCACTTGAAGGAGACACAGAGAGACAGGGGGCAAGTTGTCAAAAAAGAATACTTGCAGTGATTTTGGGGGATGAGAGCATGCTGTATGTGCTAGGAGGCACTTTAGGAGGGGAGAGAAATTGTGCTGGGGGGGGGTCAGATTTTTTATTCAACCCCCCCCCCCCCCCCCTTCCTGCACAATTTCTCTCCCCTCCCAAAGTGTGCCTCCTAGCACATCCAGCATGCTCTTATCCCCCAAAATCACTGCAAGTATTCTTCTTTGACAACTTGCCCCCTTCCCCATCTTCAAAGAAAAACTGGCTGCTATTGAGGGGACAATTGTACCATCTGGAATCCTGTGAACTTTGCTAGAGATTCAGGGCAATTCTGGAGGAGGATGTAAGGGGGCAGCCTGGAGGATGTAAGGGGGCTCTGACTAAGTTAGTACCACCAGAGTGCCCCCTTATAACCTCCAGGGTGCCTCCTTATAACCTCCAGGGTGCCCCCTTAGTGCCTCCAGAGTGCCCCCTTACATCCTTTCAGAGTGCCCAGCCACCAAGGTGGTATAGCAGTGGCTGACAGACTATCAGGAGGTGGTATTGCACTCCTCTTCCTCCTCTCTCCACTAACTAGCCCCCGCCATACACACCGCTCTCCTCTCCTGTACATATTACCCCCCTGTCATACACTCCGCACTCCTCTCCTGTACATATTACCCCCCACCATACACTCTGCACTCCTCTCCTGTACATACTAATCCCCTGTCATACACTCTGCACTCCTCTCCTGTACATATTACCCCCCACCATACACTCTGCACTCCTCTCCTACACATATTACCCCCCCGCCATACACTCCGCACTCCTCTCCTGTACATATTACCCCCACCATACACTCCGCACTCCTCTCTTGTACATATTACCTCCCTGCCATACACTCTGCACTCCTCTCCTGTACATATTACCCCACACCATACACTCCACACTCCTCTCCTGTACATATTACCCTCCACCATACACTCCGAACTCCTCTCCTGTACATACTACCCCCCACCATACACTCCGCACTCCTCTCCTGTACATATTACTCCCCTACCATACACTCCGCACTCCTCTCCTGTGCATATTACCCCCCACCACACACTCCGCACTTCTCTCCTGTACATATTACCCCACGCCATACACTCAGCACTCCTCTCCTGTACATATTACTCCATGCTATACACTCCGCACTCCTCTTCAGTACATATTACCCCCGCCATACACTCCACACTCCTCTCCTGTACATACTACTCACCACCATACATTCTGCATTCCCTATTTAACATTACCATATTCTGCACTATATAAGTCATCTTAGACTCTCTTTAACAACACCCCCTTTAAGCCAATATTTAGCACAATTTAAGACATGTCCACTGTTCACCACGACACAATTTGCGCGCCATATTGTTGTTCTTCACGGGTCCGCTGATTTCATACACCCCTGCCCCAAAAATCGGCAAAAAAAAGTCAAAAATCATCTTTTTTGGGGCGGGGGGGGGGGGGGGGGGTGGGTGTCCCTGAATGGCAGTTTGGAAATGTGGTCACCCTACATGCCAGTCTGTCTCTCCTCCTGTGTCCTCCTCTCTCTCTCCCCCAATCACAGCTCTCCTGGGTAGCTATCCAATCCTGTCTTTCATTGTTTTTGTTGTTAGGGATGGGCTTCTTTCTTAGCTACAGCAGGACCCAATCTGCCTTCAATCCTACAGCTATCAGTTTAGCCAGAAAATGCAATGCAATGTTTCAGAGAGAAATATTCTGCATATATTACAGAGGCAATACTAAGCCTGTGCTACACCTACCTTTTGGTAGCTTTTTTTTTTTTTTTACGTGAAAAGTGAATCTAATGGGAATGATTTCATAATTATCAATCAGCTGCTGCACTTGCAGAGTTCTAATGAGGAAAGTGGCAGCATCTGCATCATTTTAGTCGTGATTTCCCTTTTGGAATATCTCACTAAAGGCATTTGTGTTTCAGGGAATGCCCAAAATTTGACTTGCATCTTGGTGGAGACTTCTGGGAAAATCAGTGAGCCAATCACACAAGCAGGGAATGACATTTCTGGGGGGTGTTTTGAGCACCATCTGTGTCCAGAACGCCTCCAGGATGCCATATTTCATAGCTCCCAACTGTGCCTAATTCCAAATTACTGTCTCTGATTTGAAGCAAAGCCCCTCTGTCCCTCTTTCCTCCTCATTTGTCCCTCATTTTGGGTCTGATTTCTAAAGCTCTATATAAAATGCACTTTTTATCTTTCAAAGGGTGTTTGCCAGTGCTAAACCTTTCATGCAGTTTCTAAATTGTTGCATTTCTAAATTCCAAAAGCCAATATAAAGAAATAGTAGTGGTAAAAAAGCACTTGTGGGTTTAACTAATCTTTTTTTATTATTTTTTTTTGTATAATTCTCCTTTTAGGGGGTATGTCAGGGGGCGTGTCCTATGCCTACATATTTTTGCTAATTTTTGCCCCTCATTTGCATCTCAGAAAAGTTGGGAGTTATGCATATAGCATTAGGCTCCATGCACACTGAAGCTCAAAAAAGCTTTTTCTGGACGCCAGATTGCTGGCAGAAAACGCTGGTTGAAAAAACTGCTTTTAGCAGCGTTTTATACTAGCGTTTATGAGCGTTTTACAGCGTTAGCGTTAATGGGCGTTTTTTATAAAAATACACAGAGGACACTCCAAAAATCCCACAATGCATTGAAAAATAGAATGCCGAACACTGATTAACGCATGTTTATGAGCGTTTAATAGCGTTTATCAGCGTTTATCAGCGTTTGCCGTTTTTTGGCGGTGAAAAACGGCACTTTGAACGCGAATTTCTGGCGTTCAGAAAAAAGCCCATAAACTCCACTGCTCATTAAGGCTCCATGCACACTGGAGCTCATAAACTGCAGTTTATTGGAGTTTGGGCATTTTTTTTAAAAGCCCATAAACTCCACTCTATGTTAGCCTATGTGTCCATGCACACATGGACGTTTTTTAGCTTTAATGAGCAGTGGAGTTTATGGGCTTTTTTCTGAACGCCAGAAATTCGCGTTCAAAGTGCCGTTTTTCACCGCCAAAAATCCCACAATGCATTGAAAAATAGAATGCCGAACACTGATTAACGCATGTTTATGAGCGTTTAATAGCGTTTATCAGCGTTTATCAGCGTTTGCCGTTTTTTGGCGGTGAAAAACGGCACTTTGAACGCGAATTTCTGGCGTTCAGAAAAAAGCCCATAAACTCCACTGCTCATTAAGGCTCCATGCACACTGGAGCTCATAAACTGCAGTTTATTGGAGTTTGGGCATTTTTTTTAAAAGCCCATAAACTCCACTCTATGTTAGCCTATGTGTCCATGCACACATGGACGTTTTTTAGCTTTAATGAGCAGTGGAGTTTATGGGCTTTTTTCTGAACGCCAGAAATTCGCGTTCAAAGTGCCGTTTTTCACCGCCAAAAAACGGCAAACGCTGATAAACGCTGATAAACGCTATTAAACGCTATTAAACATGCGTTAATCAGTGTTCGGCATTCTATTTTTCAATGCATTGTGGGATTTTTGGAGTGTCCTCTGTGTATTTTTATAAAAAACGCCCATTAACGCTAACGCTGTAAAACACTCATAAACGCTCATAAACGCTAGTATAAAACGCTGTTAAAAGCAGGTTTTTCAACCAGCGTTTTCTGCCAGCAATCTGGCGTCCAGAAAAAGCTTTTTTGAGCTTCAGTGTGCATGGAGCCTAAAGCTAAAAAACGTCCATGTGTGCATGGACACATAGGCTAACATAGAGTGGAGTTTATGGGCTTTTAAAAAAAATGCCCAAACTCCAATAAACTGCAGTTTATGAGCTCCAGTGTGCATGGAGCCTTACATTTTACAGAAAATGACAGCGCTGCAGATTGAAAACGTAAAAAAAAAAAAAAATTACAAATTAATTACATTTTATTTAATTACAATATGACTTGTGTAGCAATTGTATAGGCTATATTCATTTGTTTTTATATTGCAAAAAGATTTTCTTTGAGAACTGCAATGTAATTTTTTGCAATGAATAATTGTTGGCTGAACACCTGAGTCTGAATGTGGGATCCGATTCCATGTTTAGTAAAATGTACAACACTCAGTCATGTTTCTCCTGTCAGCTGTCTAGAAGGTCACATGAGATTACTCCTGTCAAAGAGCAGCCAGGTGATAACACAATGTGGTTCATTCTTTGCAAAAACCTTGAGAAGTCCTTTCACAGCTGGGTACAATTACACATGCATTATAGTGAACTGTTTGGATAAGGTGACAGCCAGCAAAAAAGTGCAGAAACAGGTAGGACTGCAACGTTTGCTAAAATCCTTGCATTGGACATAGATCACTTAGAGGGGCCCGTCCACAATGGGCGCTGTCCCCCCTACCCATGCTTCCGGCTCCCTAATCAACATGCAGGGCGCCAGATGCATGGATTCCAATGTTATTTTTTTTTTTTTCTGAAGCACATGATTAGAGCCAGAGGCTCTAATAGGCTTAAAAAAGGGTGCACCCAGGGTGACAATAGCGAATGAATATTCGCTATTATCACACTGATTCTCCTCCCGGCCAATCAGGAAGTGGGTCCTGAGACAGGCTGACTCCCACCCCTTCAACCTCTGTAGCAATTCTGGCAGCACTCATACGTCTATTTCCCAAAGACAACCTCTGGATGGGACGTTGAGCTTGTACACTCAACTTCTTTGGTCGACCATGGTGAGGCCTGTTCTGAGGGGAACTTGTCCTGTTAAACAGCTGTATGGTCTTGGCCACCGTACTGCAGCTCAGTTTCAGGGTCTTGGCAATCTTCTTATAGCCTAGGTCATCTTTATGTAAAGCAACAGTTCATTTTTTTCAGATCCTCAGAGAGTTCTTTGCTATGAGGTGCCATGTTGAACTTCCAGTGAACAGTATGAGAGAGTGAGAGCAATAAAACCAAATTTAACACACCTGCTCCCCATTCATGAGACCTTGTAACATTAACGAGTCACGTGACATCGGGGAGGGAAAATGGCTAATGTTGCCCAATTTGGACATTTTCACTTAGGGGTGTACTCGATTTTGTTGCTAGCAGTTTAGACATTACTGGCTGTGTGTTGTTATTTTGAGGGGACAGTAAATGAACACTGTTATACAAGCTATACACTCACTACTTTACATTGTAGCAAAGTGTCATTTCTTCAGTGTTGTCACATGAAAAGGTATAGTAAAATATTTACATATTGGCCTAAATTTTTGATTTTTTCATATTTTTTTTTATTGGTTACGTTGTCCTTTAACCACTTCCCGACCGCTGCACGACGATGTACGTCGACAGAATGGCACGGGCAGGCATAAGGGCTTACATGTACGTCCTTGCCTTCCCGCGGCGGTCGGTATTCGTTCGGGAGCGATCCGGGATGAGGGGGCGGCCATTCATTCATGGCCACCCCCTCGCGATCGCTCCCGACGAATAGAAATCCTTCGTCACATCACTTCCTCTCCTGTAATGTAAACACAGGAGAGGAAGTGATGTAATCTCTCCTCCGTGTCGGTATTTTTCGTTCCGACACCGAGGAGAGAGGATCGGTGAGTTGCACCAACACGACACTACACAGTAGAACATGCCAGGCACACTCACACCCCCCCGATCACCCCCCCAATTACCCCTGCCCCCCAGTCACAGTGACACCAATGTCATTTTTTTTTTTTTTTGCATTGGTGTCATTTGTGACTGTAATAACTGTTAGGGCAGTTAGGGTTAGCCCCTTTAGTTCTAATGTACCCCCCTAACCCCCCCAATAAAGGTTTAACCCCGTGATCACCCCCCGTCGCCAGTGTCACTAAGGCTGGGTTCACATTGCAGTGGTTTATGAGAACGAATGTGATTCGCACAGCACTGCAGTGCAAATTACATCCGATCTCTGTGCGATTCGAGTTCAGCCATACAGATAGTATGGCTGAATTCGCATCGCACCCGCCGCACCCGCCGCAAATTCGCACGGGACCCTTTTTTTGGCCCGCAGCAGAATCGGATCGCATGGGTGTTCACACCATGCGATCCGAGTTTGCAGATCGCACTGCGATATGCGAACTGATCTGGGGGTGTCATTAACATTTCACTGACACTCCCAGCAGTTCGCATAGGGCAGTGTGAACTGCCGCCGGGAGGCATGCGATGCGGGAACCCGCCGCGGATTCGTGGCGTTCCCGCATCGCTCCAGTGTGAACCCAGCCTAATAAGCGATCGTTTTTCTGATTGCTGTATTAGTGTCACAGGTGACGCTAGTTAGGCAGGTAGGTATTTAGGTTCGCCGCAGCTTTTTATAGCGCCAGGGACCCCCATATACTACCGCATAAAGCCCCCTGATTGCCCCCTAGTTAACCCTTTCACCAGTGATCACCATATAACTGTTACAGGTGACGCTGGTTGGTTAGTTATTTTTTTATAGTTTCAGGGCACCCGCCATTTATTACCTAATAAAGGTTTAACCCCCTGATCACCCGGCGGGTGTCATTTGTGACTGTAATAACTGTTAGGGCAGTTAGGGTTAGCCCCCTTTAGTTCTAAGGTAGTTTCAGGGCACCCGCCATTTATTACCTAGTCTCACTAGTGTACCCCTAAATTTAGGGGTGTCTACTTTCCAAAATGGGGTCATTTGGGGGGGGTTTGTGCCATCTTGGCATTTTATGGCCTTCAAAACAGTAACGCCCTTAGAAAGCCTGAAGGCGGTGCTTGGTTTTCGGGGCCCCGTACGCGGCTAGGCTCCCAAAAAGTCCCACATATGTGGTATCCCCGTACTCAGGAGAAGCAGCAGAATTTATTTTGGGGTGTCATTTCACATATGCCCATGGCATGCGTGAGCAATATATCATTTAGTGACAACTTTGTGAAAAAAAAAAAAAAAAAAAAAAGTTTTAATTTTCCCGCAACTTGTGGCAAAATATAAAATATTCCATGGACTCAACATGCCTCTCAGCAAATAGCTTGGGATGTCTACTTTCTAAAATAGGGTCATTTGTGGGGGTTTTGTGCCATCTTGGCATTTTATGGCCTTCAAAACGGTAATAGGTAGTGAGGAGTGAAGTCAAATATTTACGCCCTTAGAAAACCTGAAGGCGGTTCTTGGTTTTCGGGGCCCCGTACGCGGCTAGGCTCCCAAAAAGTCCCACATATGTGGTATCCCCGTACTCAGGAGAAGCAGCAGAATTTATTTTGGGGTGTCATTTCACATATGCCCATAGCATGTGTGAGCAATATATCATTTAGTGACAACTTTGTGTAAAAAAAAAAATATATATATTTTTTTGTCATTATTCAATCGCTTGAGGCAAAAAAAATAAAATATTCAATGGGCTCAACATGCCACTTATCAATTTCCTTAGGGGGTCTACTTTCCAAAATGGGGTCATTTGGGGGGGTTTTGTACTGCCCTGCCATTTTAGCACCTCAAGAAATGAGATAGGCAGTCGTAAACTAAAAGCTGCGTAAATTCCAGAAAACGTACCTTAGTTTGTAGATGTGACAACTTTTGCGCAAACCAATAAATATACAATTATTGACTTTTTTTTTACCAAAGACATGTGGCTGAATACATTTTGGCCTAAATGTATGACTAAAATTGAGTTTATTGGATTTTTCTAATAACAAAAAGTAGAAAATATCATTTTTTTTCAAAATTTGCGGTCTTTTTACGTTTATATCGCAAAAAATAAAAATCGCAGAGGCAATCAAATACCATCAAAAGAAAGCTCTATTTGTGGGAAGAAAAGGACGCAAATTTTGTTTGGGTACAACATTGCATGATCGCGCAATTACCAGTTAAAGCAGCGCAGTGCCAAATTGTAAAAAGACCTCTGGTCATTTACCAGCAAAATGGTCCGGTCTGAAAGTGGTTAAGAGGCGGTTTGCAGGCGGCCACGCGCGTCCCCACCGGGGGCTCCGTGACTGCAATCGCGGGTCCCGTCACTTGCCACCATGGGCCCCAGCAGCAGCCACCAGCCATACCCACCCTGGGGACAGCAGCAGCCGCTG
Organism: Lithobates pipiens; assembly: GCF_037356315.1. NCBI lineage: Eukaryota > Metazoa > Chordata > Amphibia > Anura > Ranidae > Lithobates > Lithobates pipiens. The sequence goes on from NW_027507764.1 coordinate 387,041,582, forward strand.
CTACCAGCCATACCCGCCCTGGGGACAGGAGCCACCGCCAGCCATACCTGCCCTGGGGACAGCAGCAGCCACCAGCCATACCTGCCCTGGAGGACAGCAGCAGCCACCGGCAGCCATACCCGCCCTGGAGGACAGCAGCAGCCGCTAGCCATATCCACCCTGGGGGGACAGCAGCAGCCGCCAGCCATACCCACCCTGGGGGGACAGCAGCAGCCGCCAGCCATACCCACCCTGGGGGGACAGCAGCAGCCGCCAGCCATACCCGCCCTGGGGGGACAGCAGCAGCAGCCGCCAGCCATACCCGCCCTGGGGGACAGCAGCAGCAGCCTCCAGCCATAACCGCTCTGAGAGACAGCAGCAACCGCCAGCCATACCCGCCCTGGGGGGACAGCAGACGCCACCACCAGCCATACCTGCCTTGGGGGGGACAGCAGCAGCCGCCGCCAGCCATACCCGCCCTGGGGGGACAGCAGCAGCAGCCACCGCCAGCCATACATGCCCTGGGGGGACAGCAGCAGCAGCCACCGCTAGCCATACCCGCCCTGGAGGACAGCAGCAGCTGCCAGCCATACCCCCCAGGGGGACAGCAGCAGCAGCCGCTCACCATACCCGCCCTGGGGGGACAGCAGCAGCCACCAGCCATACCCACTCTGGGGGACAGCAGCAGCCGCCAGCCATACCCACCCTGGGGGGACAGCAGCAGCAGCCACCAGCCATACCTGCCCTGGTAGACAGCAGCAGCAGCCGCCAGTGATACCCATTCTGGGGGACAGCAGCAGCAGCCGCCAGCCATAACCGCTCTGGGGGACAGCAGCAATGCCAGCCATACCCGCCCTGGGGGGGACAGCAGCAGCTACCGCCAGCCATACCCACCCTGGGGGGGACAGCAGCAGCTACCGCCAGCCATACCCGCCTTGGGGGGGGACAGCAGCAGCTGCCGCTAGCCATACCCGCCCTGGGGGGACAGCAGCAGCAGCCACCGCCAGCCATACCCGCCCTAGGGGGACAGCAGCAGCAGCCACCGCCAGCCATACCTGCCCTGGAGGACAGCAGCAGCCTCCAGCCATACCCGCCATGGGGACAACAGCAGCCACCAGCCATACCCGCCCTGGGGACAGCAGCAGCCATGAGGATTGAGGTCATTTTTTTATAAAATCAAACAGCAATGGGCATGTATGCTTTCTACACTGGGCTGCTTTCAAACTGATCCACAGGTGCAGCTATGGGTTGCCTGCACTGAGCCATAGACTTCTGTTGTTACCTGCAGGCTTGGTGCGCTTTCACAGAATGCATCCATCACACCTGCAGTATATAATAGAATTATATGGCAACTAACCTGCAGGAAAGCCACAGGTACACTGTGCTGCACCCACGGTGTGTGTCAACCAGTGCATCAGTGTGAAAGCAGCCTTAGGCCTAGGGTTGCCACCTTTTCTTCAAGTCAAACCCGGACACTTTAGCAGCATACTTTTTTTAGCGGTGCACTTTTTTTATAGTATAAATTATACATTTATTTTGCAATTAAATAACATTTATAATCATATGAATTTAATCACAAGAGTCCTGCTTTACATCAGAGTCCACAGAGTTCAGTTTTTGCATCTGAATCCGCAGAGTTCCCTTTTTACATCTGAACTCGCAGAGTTACCTTACACTGTAAGGTGGGACTCTGTAGACTCTGATGTAAGGGAGAACTATGGGGACTCTAACATAAGGGATGCTCTGCGAACCCTGATTTAAGGGGAACACTGAGTACTATGATGCACAGTAACGACTCTGATGTAAGGGGGAACACTGTGACCTCTGGTGTAAAGGGGAACTGTGTTATAAAGGGTGCTCTGAGAACCCCAATTTACCTTAGTGTACTCACTCAGAGGCAGAAGATAGAAGGGGGAGACTTCAGTCACAGACAGGGATGGATGGTGAGCTCACTCACCCCTTGGCAGTCAGCACCTCTCATCCAGATGTATCCGAGGCTGCTGGACTTCAAATTTCCAGCCTCCCACTTCCCTTTTCTGAGGTACAGCACTGGGGATTGGAGTGTGGGCAGACACAGAGGGGTAGGGGAGGGAGGAAAAGGAGTAGATCAAGCCCTTTCTCCTCTCCTGTCTGTATGTAGGGGGAACTGTTAGTGCTGGCTTTGGGCAATGGAAAGAGAGTGTAACAGACACTCTCAGCTTAGACAACTGCAGCCAGCAACCTTGCTGGGAGGCCATAGTCCAATCTGAATAATGTGTCCGGGTTTCAGGCAGTCTGAAACCTGGACGAATGGTTCCAAACCCGAACTGTCCGGTTGAATCCCGGACAGGTGGCAACCCTACAGGTAGGTATACAGGAGTAGGTTTTATATATACAGTACACAGGAAGGAAGGCATGTGGGTGCTCTATATACACAGTATACAGAAGCTGGGTTTATATATACAGTAAGGTAGATGTGGGTGGTCTGTACACACAGTATACAGGTAGGTATACAGAAGCTGGGTTTATATATACAGTAAGGTAGATGTGGGTGCTCTATATACACAGTATACAGGTAGGTATACAGAAGCTGGGTTTATATATACAGTAAGGTAGATGTGGGTGCTCTATACACACAGTATACAGGTAGGTATACAGAAGCTGGGTTTATATATACAGTAAGGTAGATGTGGGGGCTCTATACACAGTATACAGGTAGGTATACAGAAGCTGGGTTTATATATATAGTAAGGTAGATGTGGGGGCTCTATACACAGTATACAGGTAGGTATACAGAAGCTGGGTTTATATATATAGTAAGGTAGATGTGGGGGCTCTATACACACAGTATACAAGTAGGTATACAGAAGCTGGGTTTATATATACAGTAAGGTAGATGTGGGTGCTCTACACACACAGTATACAGGTAGGTATACAGAAGCTGGGTTTATATATACAGTAAGGTAGATTTGTGGGCTCTATACACAGTATACAGGTAGGTATGTATGTTTTAGGGGGCTCTATACACACACAGGGTTATGTAGTACACATAGGGATGAAGTGTATACACCGTTGCTATGGTTACCAGTGACACTCAGCCCTCTCTCAGACATGGAAGGGCTCAGTCACCACACAATATAAAAGCCAAGCCTGCCTGTGGACAGAAGTGACCTAGGTCCACCCCATACACAGTACTACATACACAGAACACAGATATATGTACTGACTGGATCAACATTCAGCCAAACTCCATTCATAACCCAGTTCCTGGTTCCCCTACAGCCCTCAGAACCCCACAAAGGATCCCCAGTCTGTCCTTCTCACTGCCTGATACCAGAGCAACTGTCACAGTTCCTTTATATTATGAAATGATCAAACCCAGTGTTTATTAAATACCATAATAATGCTTTATTTGTTTAATAACAATGGAATAAGCTCAATTTCATTTGGGTACTGTGTTGTATGAGCCAGTATATTTCAGGCAAAGGATCGGGGCAGCTAGTGTGTTGGCAGATGATCTCTGTACAGGTGCAGATGTTTAGGGCTCCTCTAGGGGTCCTCACAGGCAGATGGTGAAGAGGCACTCGACTGAGACGCATCTCTGAAGCCAGACTCCAGCGATTACCGCCATAGACGACTATTCTACATTTCTTTTATTATTATTGTGTTGTATATTATTATTAGTAGTAATATTAATTATTTTTAGGTAAACCTTCATTCATCTGTGATACCATCTAGTACCATCAAGATGTCGCGCTGTCCACATCGCAACAATCGTGAAATACCACCACGTGACCCAACAGGTATGACAATTGTACCATATTAACCCCTTCGTGACCACATAACACATATATGAGGCATCCAGGAAGTGGGCTTTAAACCTGGGTGCCCCATATATGTGTTCTTACAATACATTCTATTGATTCTTGGCTCTATTATGGGCACAAAAAACAAATCACACACACATATGTGGTATCACTGCGATCGTCAGGAACAGGAGAATTGATTGTGCAGTTGTTTTTGGTGGTGATACATTGTAATGTCCTAAAATATACAGCTAAATGTAACTACTTCCTTCCTGTAGGACATCCATGGAAGTCCTCGGGTTGAAGTAGGTATACCGGGATGATGTCTGCACCTACAGGCCTCATTCCAGTATGGGTTTTTTCAACCAGCGATTCTTTTTGTGGCAGAAGAGATTTGAGTGGCTAAATAGCCACTCAATCACTTCGGTGGGTGTCAGAAGAGGGTCCCCCCTCCCTCTGCCACCTTTCCCGAGCGCTAAGTGTAAAAATATTAAAATATTTGTATAAAATAAATAATAATAATTTAAAAAAAAATTGAAGCACTCCCATCCCACTGTGCTTACGCACAAATGCGAACGTATATGTAAAGGGTGCTCGTTCCACACATGTGAGGTATTGTCATTGTCGAAAACATCAGTGTGAGAGCAATAATTCTAGCACCAGACCTCCTGTGTAACTCTAAACTGGTAACCTGTAAAGGCGTTGCCTATGGAGAATTTTAAGCACCACAGTTAGCTGCCATTCCACAGGCAGATACAATTTTAAAGTGTGACATAGGTATCTATTTACTCAGCGTAACTACATCTTTCACATGATACAAACAAATTGGAGTTAATATTTTTTTTTTTTATGTATTATTATTATTTTATTTCCCCCAAAAAAATGCATTTGAAAAACTGCTGCACAAATATCGTGTGACATAAAAAATTACAACACCCATCATTTTATTCTATAGGGCCTCTGCTAATATATATATATATATATATATATATATATATATATATATATATATATATATATATATATATATATATATATATATATATATATATATATATATATATATATATATATATATATATATATATATAGTGTTTGGGGTTATAAGTAATTTTCTAGCACAAAAAGACGATTTTTACATGTAGGAGCATAGTGTCAGAATTGGCCCTATTGTTAGCGGCGCTTTACCGTCGTTTTAGCGGCGGTCTGCGGCTGCTAGCGGGGCGGTTTTAACCCCCGCTAGCGGCCGAAAAAGGGTTAAAAGAGCCCGCAAAGCCCCGCTGCAGCGCGCTTTGCCGGCGCTTTGCCGGTGGTGCAGCCGCGCTGCCCCATTGATTTCAAATCGGTAGGAGCAGTGAATACACCGCTCCTTTCACCGCTCCAAAGATGCAGCTAACAGGACTTTTTTCACTGTCCTGCTAGCGCACCGCTCCAGTGTGAAAGCCCTCCAGCTTTCACACTGGAGTGAAAGGAGCCAGTTTTTTCAGGTGCTACACAGGCGCTATTTTTAGCGCTGTAGTGCCTGAAACCGTCCCAGTGTGAAAGGGGCCTCAAGGGGAGAAGAATTCCTTTTCTACCCTTGTTAAATAATTTATTTTTTCTACCAGTTTCAAATGGTTTATTTAGCATTTTTATGTTAACCAATTTCCATTCAGCATACGTATATACACTGTACATTCTGGATGCCAAACGGTTATAGTCGGATTATGGGTGCAGCACCACCCTGTCCCCTGTTCACACACCCAAATGCGCATGTAGGTCTTGCACGCATATGTAAACAGTGATTGCATCACTCAATGAGGTACCGCTGTGAACATCAGAGTGAGAACAATCATTTTAAATGCCAGAGCTCAGGAAGGTTTAATTTCAATTCAACTAGTCATCATTGGACTTATGCATGAATCTGACCATTAAAGTGATTCTAAAACAATTTTTTTTATCTTTGAAATAACAAACAAGTCATACTTACCTGCTATGTGCAATTGTTTTGCACAGAGCAACCCAGATCCTCCTCTTCTCAGATCCCCCTTCCGACTCTCCTGGTTACTCCTTTCTGCAGAGTACCCCCACACCAATACACTTCCTATGAGGGCAATCGTGCGGACCCGCTCCTAAACTGGCTCTGTGTGTCCATATGTCCTTGCTCCCCTGCTCCCTTCTCACTGGCCCTGATTGACAGCAGCCAAGAAATAATGGATCCAGCTGCTGCCTCTGAGCCAATGAAGGAGACAGCAGAGAGAGCCTCTGCTCTCGGGCATAGCATGGGATCAAGATCAGGCTCAGGTAAGTGTAAGGCGGAGAGCTGCATGCAGAAGGTTTATAACTCTAATGCAGAAAATGCATTAAAGTAAAAATTAACTTCTGCCTTTATGTTTAGTCTGTTTTTATTGCATTTTCAAATTTTACACAAGAAAACCAAACCAAATAGAGAAACTGCTGTGAAACATAAATAGTGCGCTGTCCAACAGTGACATTCAAAAACAGTATGTCATAAGTGCATCAAAGTATAAATAAAAATCCAAAGTAATCAACCTTGTAAATATATAAATCAGTATAGAATTTAACAGAGTAAAGTGACTATAACACTCAGAACCCCAATTAAAAGGGATTATGTGACAAAAAATGTAAAAACAAATCAACAAATTATAGTGAAATCAAAAATATAAAATGGTATCCATTCTATCAGTACACGTAAAATGCGCATAGTATCCCTTGTGGATCTAAACTTCTAGTAAGCGGCCATTTAGTTTGTTTGGAACACGATGATGGAGCACTGACACTTTGCATTTGTTGTGCACATGGACACTGCAATACCATGGATATGGATGGACACCTTTAGTGGACTTTTACTCACCTGTTAATTGGGGTTCTGAGTGCAATTGTCACTTCAGTCTGTTAAATTTTATACTGATTTATATATTTACAAGGTTGATTACTTTGGATTTTTATTTATACTTTGATGCACTTATGACATACTGTTTTTGAATGTCACTGTTGTTGTGAACAAGGAGACTGCAATACCATGGATATGGATGGACACCTTTAGTGGACTTTTACTCACCTGTTTATGAACATTTTTGATTTCACTATAATCTTTGTTTGATTTGTTTTAAAAAAAAAATTCCCCCCTGAAAAGTGCATGTTATGGGCTGATAAATACGGTAACTAATAGAGAAATTGTAGATCACAAAGAATGTGATTTCCATCACCAGTACATTACAGGCGATACAAAGAAACTACTGGTGTATTTAGTAGGAAAATGAACATAAGCGCACTCTGGACCAAATAGAGGGTGAGTACCAAGTTATTGTAATCATCTGTAAGGGCGAGCTTATGGGCGTAATCACAATAGTTTAATAGCAGTAAAAAATACAATATAGAAACAGTATGAAACCAAGTATATAAGGAGCCTCTGCCAATATCTTGACTGACACAAGTATCAATTCTGCCATCTATGTAGTCATAAATATGTGGTAAGTAGTAAAGTGGTAGATGTAATGAGTATATAGACATCCGGAAATCAATCAATATGCAAGTAAGCTATATAGGAGAGAGAAAGGGTGTACAGTGTGAGGTAAGGTAGAGAGGGGGGAAAAATGGGGGGAGGGGGGCTGGGACTCAAGCGCCACGGAGGAATGAAGCTGGGGCATCTAATCGAGACTGGCAGACAGTAGAGCAACACAAATTATACTGAAGAGGCAAACTTGGGAGAGTGTCCGAATTGATTCCAAACTGACCATGTGAGGGTATATACCTTCTACCTTTAGAACTACTTTCTTAACCACTTCAATACTGGGCACTTAAACACCTTCCTGCCCAGACCAATTTTCAGCTTTCAGCGCTGTCACACTTTAAATGACAATTGCGCGGTCATGCTACACTACCCAAATGAAATTTTTATCATTTTTTTCCCACAAATAGAGCTTTCTTTTGGTGGTATTTGATCACCTCTACGATTTTTATTTTTTGCTAAACAAAAAAATACAGAAAATTTTGAAAAAAAAATGTTTTTTTTTTGTTTCAGTTTCAAAACTTTGTAAATAAGTACGTTTTCTCCTTCACTGATGGGCACTGGTGGGGCTGCACTGATAGGCACTGATAAGGCGGCACTAATGGGCACCGATGAGGTGGCACCAATAAAGTGGCACTGATGAAGTGGCATTGATGGACACTGATATGTGGCACTTATAGGCGGCACTGATAGGCGGCACTGATGGGCACTGATAGGCGACACGGATGGGCACTGATAGGTAGCACAAATTGGCACTGATAGCTGGCACGGATTGGCATGGATAGGTGGTATAGATGGGCATGGATAGGTGGCACAGATGGGCATGGATAGGTGGCACAGATGGGCATGGATAGGCGGCACTGATAGGTGGCACGGATGGGCACTGATAGGCGGCACGGATGGGCACTGATAGGCGGCATTGTATTGTTTTATACTGTACTAATGGATGCCAATCAGTGCCAAACAATAATGCATGCCAATCAGTGATGCCCATTGTGGGCACTGATTGGCATCCATTGTGGGCACTGATTGGCATCCATTGTGGGCACTGACTGGAATCCCTGGTGGTCTAGGGTGGCATACCTTGTGCTGGGCATCCCTGGTGGTCTGGTGGCATCCCTGGTGGTCCAGTGTGGGCATCCTCGGGGGGGGGGGCTGTGCTGATAATCGATCAGCACAGACCCCCCCCATCAGAGGAGCAACCGATCGGCTCTCCTCTACTCGTGTCTGACAGACGCAAGTGAGGAAAAGCCGATCACCGGCTCTTCCTATTTACACTGTGATCAGCCGTGATTGGACACGGCTGATCACGTGGTAAAGAGTCTCCGTCGGAGACTCTTTACCGAGATCGTAGTCGTGGGGTGTCAGACTGACACCCCGCAACAACGATCGACGCAATGCGCTCAGTGGCTCAAAATCCTGATCACGTCATATGACGTCCGGTCAGGATTTTGAAACACTTTGCCGCCGTGTTTTTGTTATAGGGCGGGCGGCAGGTGGTTAAAGAAGAGCTCCAATTTGGGCAAAAAAATAAAAAATAAAGTCAACAGCTACAAGTATTGTAGCTGGTTACTTTTAATATAAGGACATTTATCTGTTCAGGGATCCAGCGATGTTGGCACCCGAGACAAATCTTCACAGCCAGTTTCCTACTGCACGTACAGGTGCTGCTCTTTGTGAATGGTCCCACAGTCTTGAATGGTCCCACAGTCTTCAGGGACCTGTGTGTCCCCCAGAACGCTGTGGGGGGGGGGGAGAGGAGAGGTTGAAGATCCTCATAGATCGCCGTGGCAATCTGACCTGGAAGTGGGAACAGGTACATGTCAAAACCAGGTACCCGCCCCCTCAAAAATGACCAAATGTGGCATACCTTCCCCTTTTGGGTGGAGCTCCGCTTTAACCACTTCATCCCCTGGCCAATTCTGACATTCCTCTCCTACTTATAAAAATCATATTTTTTTTGCTATAAATTACTTGGAACCCCAAACATAATATTTTTTTTAAAAGCAGGGGCTCTAGAGGATAAAATTGTGGGGGTTGCAATTTTTTATGCCACACTGTATTTGCACAGCGGTTTATCAAATGCAATTTTTTGGGGGGGGGATCCACTTTAATGAATCCTAAAGCACAAAAACACAATAGAATATCTAATTGTTTGGTAAAATATAAATGATAACATTACACATAGTAAATAGATATCTAACATGTCACACTTTACAAATGAGGGTGCTCATGGACTGATGATGAACAACAGTACATTCAATTATCCGTAGACCACGCTTTAAAAGCCTTTACAGGTTTCAAGTTTAGAGTTACACAGGAGGTCTGGTGCTAACATTATTGCTCTCCCTATAACATTTCTGGCGATACCTCTCATGTGTGGTATAGGGAGAGGTGTGCAGTGGCAATGCCATTTACATATGTTTGTGTGACCTGCCTATGTATTTGCTTTAGTGCATGGGCATGAGGGGACAGGGGCGCTTTCAATTCTTTCTTCTATGGGTACATCGTGGAGGCTGAAGTAGCTAAATTATCTCCTATTTTTAGGTTTACCTATGAGACAGCCACATGTCTCATTTAAGATCTGTTAGAAATAAGACACTTGCCCTTGTCATTTAAGTTTAAAATTGTGATAGAAAGGGTTACATGACAAAAATGCTGAAATCTCTGCCATTGTTATTACAGGCATGGATTCACCCATTGCACACCGCACGCGGTCTAGGACAGCTCGCCGACAGCAACAGGAGAACGCCAGGTCCAATAGAAGTCGCTCTCCAAGAGACCGCAACATTGCTGAGGACCAGCCAGCACCAGCCAGACCACCGGCCAGAGAGTATCAGGCACTGCCCACATGTACCATCTGTTTAAGTGAAATTGATGTGGGAGAGGACACTACCTTACCCTGCTCCCACCAATTTCATTCAAACTGCATGGATACATGGAGGGCCCAAAGCAATACCTGCCCTCTTTGCAGAGCAGTAATGGATTTTTTTCCTCCGCAGGATGTCGTCAGAAGAGAAATCCAGAGGATCAACTCCTGGGATATACCCTTTCTCCATGAAGAAGACGACATCAACTTTGGTTACTTCTTTGAAATTAATGAATTTGGCATTGCCAACTTAGTTTTCTATGTGTAACAGCTCTTCTGTTTTTTTAGATAGCGGAAATCAGATGACACCTGCTAAGACCGCTATAAAGGAGGACAACAGGACAACCAACTACCTTGCTCCTGTGGTGTAGTACTATGTACTATATTAAAAAAAGTAAATTTGCTGTTATCAATAAAAATGTATATTTGTGGGGAGGGCAGGGAGCACCCGATTAGGACAGATGGAGCACGGCCCGGCGTGGCGCGAGGCAGATGGAGCATGGCCCGGCGTGGCGTGAGGCAGATGGAGCATGACCCGGCTTGGCGCGAGGCAGATGGAGCAAGGCCTGTTGTGGTGTGAGGCAGATGGAGCACAGCCCGTCATGGCGCAAGGCAGATGGAGCATGGCCCGGTGTGGCACAAGGCAGATTGAGCCCGGCATGGCACGAGGCAGATGGAGCCCGGCCCAGCATGGCAGGAGGCAGATGGAGCAGGGCCCGGCGTGGAACTAGGCAGATTGAGTAAGGCACGGAGAGGCATTAGGCAGATGGAGCCAAGCCCAGCGTGGCACTAGGCTAATTGAGTCAGGCCCAGAGAGGCACTAGGCTGATGGAGCCAAGCCCGTAGAGGCACGAGGCAGATGGAGAATGGTGCGGAGGGACACGTGGCAGATGGAGCGTGCCCCAGCGTGGCACAAGGCAGATTGAGCATGGCCCGGTGTGGCACGAGGCAGATGGAGCATGGCCCAGCGTGGCACGAGGCATATGGAGCATGGCCGGGCATGGCACAAGGCAGATGGAGGCAGGCTCGGTGTGGCATGAGGCAGATGGAGGCGGGCCAGGTGTGGCACGAGGCAGATGGAGCCATGACTGGCACGGCACGAGGCAGATGGAGCCAGGCCCAGCGCGGCACGAGGCAGATGGAGCCAGGCCCGGCGCGGCACGAGGCAGATGGAGCCAGGCCCGGCGCGGCACTAGGCAGATGGAGCCAAGCCCGTAGAGGCACGAGGCAGATGTAGCCAGGCCTGGCGCGGCACTAGGCAGATGGAGAATGGTGTGACGTGGCACGAGGCAGATGGAGCACGGCACGGCATTGCATGGGGCAGATGGAGCATGGCACAGCGTGGCACGAGGCAGATGGAGCACGGCCCGCCGTGGCATGAGGCAGATGGAGCACGGCCCGGCGTGACACGAGGCAGATGGAGCATGGCCCGGCGTGGCGTGAGGCAGATGGAGCATGACCCGGCTTGGCGCGAGGCAGATGGAGCAAGGCCTGTTGTGGTGTGGGGCAGATGGAGCACAGCCCGGCGTGGCGCAAGGCAGATGGAGCATGGCCCGGTGTGGCACAAGGCAGATTGAGCCCGGCATGGCACGAGGCAGATGGAGCCCGGCCCAGCATGGCAGGAGGCAGATGGAGCAGGGCCCGGCGTGGAACTAGGCAGATTGAGTAAGGCACGGAGAGGCATTAGGCAGATGGAGCCAAGCCCAGCGTGGCACTAGGCTAATTGAGTCAGGCCCAGAGAGGCACTAGGCTGATGGAGCCAAGCCCGTAGAGGCACGAGGCAGATGGAGAATGGTGCGGAGGGACACGTGGCAGATGGAGCGTGCCCCAGCGTGACACAAGGCAGATTGAGCACGGCCCGGTGTGGCACGAGGCAGATGGAGCATGGCCCGGCGTGGCACGAGGCATATGGAGCATGGCCGGGCATGGCACAAGGCAGATGGAGGCAGGCTCGTGTGGCATGAGGCAGATGGAGGCGGGCCCGGCGCGGCACTAGGCAGATGGAGCCAAGCCCATAGAGGCACGAGGCAGATGTAGCCAGGCCTGGCGCGGCACTAGGCAGATGGAGAATGGTGTGACGTGGCACGAGGCAGATGGAGCACGGCACGGCATTGCATGGGGCAGATGGAGCATGGCACAGCGTGGCACGAGGCAGATGGAGCACGGCCCGCCGTGGCATGAGGCAGATGGAGCACGGCCCGGCGTGACACGAGGCAGATGGAGCATGGCCCGGCGTGGCGTGAGGCAGATGGAGCATGACCCGGCTTGGCGCGAGGCAGATGAAGCAAGGCCTGTTGTGGTGTGGGGCAGATGGAGCACAGCCCGGCGTGGCGCAAGGCAGATGGAGCATGGCCCGGTGTGGCACAAGGCAGATTGAGCCCGGCATGGCACGAGGCAGATGGAGCCCGGCCCAGCATGGCAGGAGGCAGATGGAGCAGGGCCCGGCGTGGAACTAGGCAGATTGAGTAAGGCACGGAGAGGCATTAGGCAGATGGAGCCAAGCCCAGCGTGGCACTAGGCTAATTGAGTCAGGCCCAGAGAGGCACTAGGCTGATGGAGCCAAGCCCGTAGAGGCACGAGGCAGATGGAGAATGGTGCGGAGGGACACGTGGCAGATGGAGCGTGCCCCAGCGTGACACAAGGCAGATTGAGCACGGCCCGGTGTGGCACGAGGCAGATGGAGCATGGCCCGGCGTGGCACGAGGCATATGGAGCATGGCCGGGCATGGCACAAGGCAGATGGAGGCAGGCTCGTGTGGCATGAGGCAGATGGAGGCGGGCCAGGTGTGGCACGAGGCAGATGGAGCCATGACTGGCGCGGCACGAGGCAGATGGAGCCAGGCCCCGCGCGGCACGAGGCAGATGGAGCCAGGCCCGGCGCGGCACGAGGCAGATGGAGCCAGGCCTGGCGCGGCACGAGGCAGATGGAGCCAGGCCCAGCGCGGCACTAGGCAGATGGAGCCAAGCCCGTAGAGGCACGAGGCAGATGTAGCCAGGCCTGGCGTGGCACTAGGCAGATGGAGAATGGTGTGACGTGGCACGAGGCAGATGGAGCACGGCACGGCATTGCATGGGGCAGATGGAGCATGGCACAGCGTGGCACGAGGCAGATGGAGCACGGCCCGCCGTGGCATGAGGCAGATGGAGCACGGCCCGCCGTGGCATGAGGCAGATGGAGCACGGCCCGGCGTGACACGAGGCAGATGGAGCATGGCCCGGCTTGGCACTAGGAAGATGGATCAAGGCCCGGGGAGGCACTAGGCAGATGGAGCCAGGCAGGAGAGGCACGAGGCAGATGGAGCACGGCCTGGCATGGCATGAGGCAGATGGAGCACGGCCTGTTATGGCACAAGGCAGATGGAGCACGGCCCGGTGTGGCACTAGGAAGATGGATCAAGGCCCGGAGAGGCACTAGGCAGATGGAGCCAGGCCCGGAGAGGCACGAGGAAGATGGAGCACGGCCCAGCGTGGCACGAGGCAGATGGAGCACGGCCTGGTATGGCACAAAGCAGATGGAGCACGGCCCGGCGTGGCACGAGGCAGATGGAGCATGGCCCGGCGTAGCACTAGGAAGATGGATCAAGGCCTGGAGAGGCACTAGGCAGATGGAGCCAGGCCAGGAGAGGCACGAGGCAGATGGAGCACGGCCCGGCGTGGCATGCGTCAGATGGAGCACCGCCTGGTATGGCACAAGGCAGATGGAGCACGGCCCGGTGTGGCATGAGGCAGATGGAGCATGCCCTGGAGTGGCACGAGGCAGATGGAGGCAGGTCCGGCGTGGCACGAGGCAGATGGATCACAGCCTGGTATGTCACGAGGCAGATGGAGCACGGCCCGGCGTGACACGAGGCAGATGGAGCATGGCCCGGCGTGGCACTAGGAAGATGGATCAAGGCCCGGAGAGGCACTAGGAAGATGGAGCCAGGCCCGGAGAGGCACTAGGCAGATGGAGCATGGCCTGGTGTGGCACAAGGCAGATGGAGAACGGCCTGGTATGGCACGAGGCAGATGGAGCACGGGCTGATATGGCACGAGGCAGATGGAGCACGGCCCGGCGTGGCACGAAGCAGATGGAGCATGGCCCGGCGTGGCATGAGGCAGATGGAGTGCGGCATGGCACGAGGCAGATGGAGCCAGGCTCGGCGTGGCACTGATGGAGCACGGCCGATGGAGAATGGTGCGGAGGGACACGTGGCAGATGGAGCATGCCCCAGCGTGGCACAAGGCAGATTGAGCACGGCCCGGCGTGGCACGAGGCATATGGAGCATGGCCGGGCATGGCACAAGGCAGATGGAGGCAGGCTCGGTGTGGCATGAGGCAGATGGAGCCATGACCGGCGCGGCACGAGGCAGATGGAGCCAGGCCCAGCGCGGCACGAGGCAGATGGAGCCAGGCCCGGCGCGGCACGAGGCAGATGGAGCCAGGCCCGGCGCGGCACTAGGCAGATGGAGCCAAGCCCGTAGAGGCACGAGGCAGATGTAGCCAGGCCTGGCACGGCACTAGGCAGATGGAGAATGGTGTGACGTGGCACAAGGCAGATGGAGCATGGCACGGCATTGCATGGGGCAGATGGAGCATGGCGCAGCATGGCACGAGGCAGATGGAGCACGGCCCGCCGTGGCATGAGGCAGATGGAGCACGGCCCGGCGTGACACGAGGCAGATGGAGCACAGCCCGGCATGGCACGAGGCAGATGGAGCATGGCCCGGCTTGGCACTAGGAAGATGGATCAAGGCCCGGGGAGGCACTAGGCAGATGGAGCCAGGCAGGAGAGGCACGAGGCAGATGGAGCACGGCCCGGCGTGGCATGAGGCAGATGGAGCACGGCCTGTTATGGCACAAGGCAGATGGAGCACGGCCCGGTGTGGCACTAGGAAGATGGATCAAGGCCCGGAGAGGCACTAGGCAGATGGAGCCAGGCCCGGAGAGGCACGAGGAAGATGGAGCACGGCCCAGCGTGGCACGAGGCAGATGGAGCACGGCCTGGTATGGCACGAGGCAGATGGAGCACGGCCCGGCGTGGCACGAGGCAGATGGAGCACGGCCCGGCGTGGCATGAGTCAGATGGAGCACCGCCTGGTATGGCACGAGGCAGATGGAGCACGGCCCGGCGTGGCACGAGGCAGATGGAGCACGGCCCGGCGTGGCACGAGGCAGATGGAGCACGGCCCGGCGTGGCATGAGGCAGATGGAGCATGGCCCGGCGCGGCACGAGGCAGATGGAGCTGGCACGGCACGAGGCAAATGGAGCCAGGCCCGGCGCGGCATGAGGCAGATGCAGCCAGGCCCAGCATGGCACTAGGCAGATGGAGTCAGGCCCGTAGAGGCACTAGGCTCATGGAGCCAAGCCCGTAGAGGCACGAGGCAGGTGGAGAATGGTGCGGCTTGGCAGGAGGCAGATGGAGCATGGCCTGGCATGGCACAAGGCACATGGAGCACGTCGCGGTATGGCACGAGGCAGATGGAGCACGGCATGGCACAAGGCAGATGGAGCACGGCCCGGCATGGCACGAGGCAGATGGAGCACGGCCCGGCGTGGCATGAGGCAGATGGAGCATGGCCCGGCGTGGCACGAGGCAGATGGAGGCAGGCCGGCATGGCACGAGGCAGATGGAGGCAGACCCGGCGTGGCACGAGGCAGGTGGAGCACGGCATGGCACGAGGAGGATGGAGCATGGCCCGGTGTGGCACAAGGCACATGAAGCATGGCCCGGCGTGGCACGAGGCAGATGGAGCATGGCCCGGCGTGGCACGAGGCAGATGGAGGCAAACCCGGCGTGGCACGAGGAGGATGGAGCATGTCCCGGCGTGGCATGAGGCAGATGGAGCACGGCCCCACGTGGCGCGAGGCAGATGGAGCATGGCCTGGCGTGGCACGAGGCAGATGGAGGCAGGCCCGGCGTGGCACGAGGCAGATGGAGGCAGACCCGGCGTGGCACGAGGCAGGTGGAGCACGGCGTGGCACGAGGAGGATGGAGCATGGCCCGGTGTGGCACAAGGCACATGGAGCATGGCGTGGTGTGGCCAGAGGCTGATGGAGCATGGCCCAGCGTGGCACGAGACTGATGGAGCACGGCCCGGCGTGGCATGAGGCAGATGGAGTGCGGCATGGCACGAGGCAGATGGAGCCAGGCTCGGCGTGGCACTAGGCAGATGGAGCTAAGCCCGTAGAGGCACAAGGAAGATTGAGCACGGTGCGCCGTGGCCCGAGGCAGAGAGAGCACAGCCCGGCGTGGCACGAGGCAGATGGAGTATGGCCCAGTGCGGCATGAAGCAGATGGAGCCAGGCCCGGCGCGGCACTAGGCAGATGGAGCCAAGCCCATAGAGGCATGAGGCAGATGGAGCATGGCCCGGCGCGGCACGAGGCAGATGGAGCTGGCACGGCGTGGCTTGAGGCAGATGGAGCTTGGGCCAGCATGGCACGAGGCAGATGGAGCATGGCCCAACGTGGAACGAGGCAGATGGAGCATGGCCCCGCGTGGCATGAGGCAGGTGGAGCACGACCCAGAGTGGCACAAGGCAGATGGTGCACAGCCCAGAGTGGCACAAGGCAGATGGCGCACGGCCCAGAGTGGCACGAGGCAGATGGCACATGGCCCAGAGTGGCACGAGGCAGATGGAGCACGGCCCAGAGTGGCACGAGGCCTATGGAGCACGACCCAGAGTGGCACGAGGCCGATGGAGCACGACCCAGAGTGGCACGAGGCAGATGGAGCACGGCCCATAGAGGCACGAGGCAGATGGAGCACGGCTGGCTTGCCACGAGGCAGATGGAGCACGGCCCGGCATGGCACAAGGCAGATGGAGCCAGGCCCGGAGAGGCACTAGGCAGACGGAGCCAGGTCTGGAGAGGCACGAGGAACACGGCCCGGCGTGGCACGACGCAGATGGAGCACGGCCCGGCGTGGCATGAGGCAGATGGAGCACGGCCCGGCGTGGCACGAGGCAGATGGAGCACGGCCCGGCATGGCACGAGGCAGATGGAGCACGGCCCGGCGTAGAACGAGGCAGATGGAGCACGGCCCGGCGTGGCACGAGGCAGATGGAGGACTGCCCGGCGTGGCACGAGGCAGATAGGGCATGGCCCGGCATGCCACGAGGCAGATGGAGCACGGCGTGGCATGGTGAGACAGATGGAGCGGGGCCCATAGAGACACTAGGCAGATGGAGCAGGACACGGTGTGGCACGAGGCAGATGGAGCACGGCCCGGTGTGGCACGAGGCAGATGGAGCACGGCCCGATGTGGCATGAGGCAGATGGAGCCAGGCCTGGCGCGGCACTAGGCAGATGGAACCAGGCCCGGAGAGGCACTAGGCAGATGGAGCCAAGCCCGGAGAGGCACGAGGCAGATGTAGCCAGGCCTGACGCGGCACTAGGCAGATGGAGCACGGCCTATAGAGGCACTAGGCACATGGAGGATGGCACAGTGTGGCATGAGGCACATGGAGCACGGGCCGGCGTGGCACGCAGGCAGATGGAGCATGGCATAGTCTGGCACGAGGAAGATGGAGCACCGGCTGGCGTGGCATGAGGCAGATGAAGCACAGCCTGGAATGGCACGAAGCAGATGGATCACGGCCCGGCGGGGCATGAGGCAGATGGAGCACAACCCAGTATGAGGCAGATGGAGCATGGCCCAGGGAGGGACTGGGTGCATGGAGCCAGGCCGCACAAGGCAGATGGAGCATGGCGCAGTGTGGCACAAGGCAGATGGAGCACGGCCCGGCGTGGCATGAGGCAGATGGAGCGCGGCCCGGCATGGCACGAGGCTGATGGAGCATGGGCCGGCGTGCCACGAAGCAGATGGAGCACGGCGTGGCACGGTGAGGCAGATGGAGCGGGGCCCATAGAGACACTAGGCAAATGGAGCATGGCATGGTGTGGCACGAGGCAGATGGAGCCAGGCCCGGCGCGGCATGAGACAGATGGAGCCAGGCCCGGCGCGGCACGATGCAGATGGAGCCAGGCCTGGAGCGGCACTAGGCAGATGGAACCAGGCTCGGAGAGGCACTAGGCAGATGGAGCTAAGCCCGGAGAGGCACAAGGCAGATGTAGCCAGGCCTGGCGTGGCACTAGGCAGATGGAGCACGGCCCATAGAGGCACTAGGCACATGGAGCAAGGCATGGTGTGGCCCGGTGTGGCACGAGGCAGGTGGAGCACGGGCCGGAATGGCATGAGGCAGATGGAGACAGCCGTGATGACAGCGGCAATAAACAACTGGATCCTAAATGTAGGAACCGCAGCAGTCTGGATGGGACAGTGACTCGGTCTGCATTTGGCTTTATTCAGGTTATAGGGCAGGTTGGAGGGGATTAAGGCAGGCTGGAATTGGGCTGGGTTATAGGGCCAGGTGGAGTGGGATTAAGGCAGGATGAAGCGGACGTAGGCGGGGTGGAGTGGATTTAGGCAGGGTAGAGTGGACTAGGGCTGGGTTATAGGGCAGAGTGGAGTGGATTAGGGCTGGGTTATATGGCAGGGTGGAGTCAGTTACGGCATGGTGAAGAGGATTAGGGCGGGGTTATAGGCCCGGGTGGAGCAGGCTACGTCAGGGTGGAGTGGACTACGGTAGGGTGGAGCGGACTACAGCAGGGTTATAGGGCAGGGTAGAGTGGATTAGGGCTGGGTTATAGGGCAAGATGAAGCGAATTACGGCAGGGTGGAGAGGATTGGGGGTGGGTTATAGGGCAGGGTGGAGAGGATTAAGGCAGGGTGGGTTTGGGCTGGATTATAGGGCAGGTTGGAGCGGACTACGGCAGGGTGGAGCAGACTATGGCTGGGTTATAGGGCAGGGTGGAGTGGAATAGTGCTGGGTTATAGGGCAGGGTGGAGTGGATTAGGGCTGGGTGGAGAGGATTAGGGCTGGGTGGAGCAGATTAGGGTAGAGTAAATTAGTGTAATGTAGTGTAGTGTAGATTAGTATAGTGTAGTGTAGGGCCTGGCCAGAGAGGGATTACTTTGACGTAGTTGGCCAGCTTAAACATGCATTGCAATGCATGTGAACTAAAAATCCCTATTTTTATGTAAAGTTTTCTAGAAAGGTATATAGTATGCAGTGTGCAGAAGGTTAATTTAGTATCTATAGCACCTTTAGTGAGAACTTACTTTTAACTTTGTAGTAGTATATTTTTACTGAAAATTGATAAACAGTTGTGCTAATTTATTTTCTTACATCAGGGGACACAGAGCCATAGTACTTACTATGTGGGTTATAGGGCCACTGATAGGTGATGGACACTGGCACGCCCTAAGGCAAGAAGTGTACTCCTTATATAACCCCTCCCACTACTGGGAGTCCTCAGTTTTTTCGCCAGTGTCTAAGATGTTGGTCACGAGTAAAGATGTGCTGTGCTGTGCTGACCTCCACTGGGAGCAATCCTTGCTGGGGCTAACCATGCTGACCAGATCCGTTCTGATGTCTTTTCATGGGCTAAATCAATGGTACCCGGGCCTCGTGTCTGAAGAAATTAGGTTTTGCTTGCGAACGCTTCTCTTTAGAGAGCTAGGCCCTGGGATCCAGTACTTTTTGCTAGTAAGGCCATAAAGTTTTTACTGGCAGGGTGCTGTCGCAGGTCCAGGATTGTGGGTAACCCGAGGTTCCCCAGTTCCTGAAGGTTTCCTAAAAGGTCTCGGAGCCCACCGTGAAGGCTGAAAATTGGGTCTTTATTTCTGATAAACCTTGCTGCGAGGTTAAAGGTAAGGGAGATTTTCTCAGGTATTTCTCCTTCTATGTATAATTTTGTCATGCCTATGTGTCAACACTGGGGGCTGTATTGAGCACTCACAGTCCTGACGCTGGAAACAGCACAGAAGCCTTCATTCCCCCCCTACTCCAGCCGCAACAGATCCTCCGGTAAGAAGGGGGGTCTGCTTCTCTTCCTGTGTCCCCAAAATAATTTTTTTGGGGGATAGGATACCAAACTAGTTTCCTTTTTAAAAAAAAGAGAGAGACCCACCACGGCCGCTCAGAGGAGGATTTACCCCCCCGCCATACCTGCATGTTCCACAGGACGCCGCTCGCACGGGAAAGCACTTTCCTTTGAAAGGAAAGGGGGGCATAATTTGTGCGGGGGGGCATGGCTAACGACGTCAGACGCCGGCCATACATGTAGAAAGTTGATTTCAGCGCTGTATGTGTGAAAGCTGCTGCTGGCTGTGGAAGGACAAAGCAGGAGGATGGCTTGTTCAGGTTAGTGACACAGGCTTTTTCCCTTTGACACATTATACTTTACCAGGCTAGCTAATGGCGCTGAACTATAGCCCAGCAATGTACATTCTTTTGCATAGTGCCTCTGCTTTATGCTTCAGGCTATGAATGGTAATGGGACCAGGAACTTCTCTAAAGGGGTCAATGTTTTTTTCACTATAAACTGAATCCATTTCCAAAAGAATGTCATCTTCCTCTGAGAGGGATACGGCTAGTCAGATTGAGCCGTCATGGCAAATTGTTGTTACATATAACACTTCAGTACCTGTATATATCATACAAAAGGTTTTTTCTTCTACCATTTGTAAATTGGAAAGAAGATGAATGCTATGATGTCTCTCCATAGTGGGGCTAAACATAGCAGATTCGCATCTAGTTCTCAGGACCCTCTTATTGAGGTGCAGGAGGCTGGGGATCAGGTACATCTTCCCAAATATTTGGAAGATACTTATTTATCCTCTTCTGAGAATCCTAATATGGAAAGAGTAGCATCACAAGGTAGGTTGCTTGTATACTCCCTTACTCAACCTTTTTTTGCTGCCTGCAGCACAGGCTCTTGAGGAACCTACCTCTAATTGGGTTCAATAGAACCTCCCCCATCTGGGGATGTTTTTTCCTATTCATGCATGGCTAAAAAAGCTTATGTATTCTGAATGGGAACATCCGGATAAACAATATTATCCTCCCAAGAAATTCTTCACACTTTATCTATGAAAGAGGATTTTTATGAAGAAAATGTGGGGTTCCAGCAATTGATGCTGCAATCGCCTTAGTGAGCAGAGTCTCACATGTTCGGTGGATAATGCACTAATGTTAAAAGATCCAACAGATAAAAAGTTGGAACTTCTTTTTAAAGACAATAAGTCTTTTGCAAGTTCAGTAGCGCAGCCAGTTCTTGCTGCAATTGGTGTATTTCAGTCGATTAAGGAAGTTTGTGGAAATACCTGAAATTCTGCCTGATCAGCAGGCCCGGCGATGGGCTGGTGTATCTGTCTCACAGTAGCTGCTATGAAAGACTCTATCATTTAAGCCTTATGGCTTATGCTTGGACCAGTGCATTCTCACAGATTTCTGTGGCTGAAAAATTGATCAGCTGAAGCACCGTGTAAAAAGCTCTTAGCCAGTTTTTTTGGGGTACGGCTATTTAGAGATGATCTGGATAAGTACATCCAAAGGACCTCTAATGGGGAAAGCTCTCTTTTACCAGTAAAGAAGAGGTTCAAACATTTCTTCTTTAATCGTGCTGCCTCTCCTATGCCAAGGGCATCTGCCTCTAGGCAGTCTCGATGGCCTCAACCATCAGGCCCAAGGGAAAGTCCCCAAGGGCATCACCAGGGTCAGAAGAGATCTTGGGGCAGAAAGCCCACAAAGCAGAATGCTAAAGCCTTCTCATGAAGGGGCATCCCCACTCGTTCGGGTGAGGGGAAAGGTCCTGCAATTCTCAAGATCTGGCAGGAACAATGTCAAGACAGATGGATTTCTGCAGTTTTTTTCTCTAGGTTACGACTAGAGTTCCGAGAGTTTCTGTTTCCTCGTTTTTTCTAAGGGAAAGTGTTCCCAAGGATCCAGAGAAAAATAAGTCTCTCTTTCTGGCCTCTGGATCAGCTATTATCCCAGTCGGTGATATCAGGGGTTCCCTTAGTGGAAAAGGGCACAGGGTTTGGCTCAAACCTTTTACGGTTCCAGAACCAAACAGAGAGGTAAGACCCATTCTAGATCTCGAAGATCTGAATCAGCACTTAATCATCCGATCCTTTCATAATCCAATCGATTGTGTCCATCCTGCAAGGAAGGGAGTTTTTTTTGGCTTTAATCGATATAAAAAATGCATATCTCCATGTGGCAAATTTTCCCGCTCACCAGAAATGTCTGCGTTTTGAAATGAATGAATGAATGAATGAAATACTTATATAGCGCACAATGCGAACTGAATCGCCTCTAGGCGCTGTGGCGAGCTTTGATCATCTGCTAAAAGAGGAAGGTCTTGAGTTTTTTCCTAAAAGCCAGGTGATTTTCTTCCAAGCGGATGTTTATTGGTAGAGCATTCCATAGCCGAGGCCCTTGGACAGCGAATCTCCGATCCCCCTTGGATTTATACCGGGCTTTGGGCACGAGGAGGAGGTTTTTGTTGGCTGATCGAAGACTGCGGTTTGGTGTGTAATGATTTATTTTCTCCATTAGGTATTGCGGAGCTTCTCTATGCACGCATTTGTGGGTGAGGCAAAGGGTCTTGAACGTGATCCGATTTTTTACGGTTAGCCAATGTAAGCTCCTCAGTGAAGGAGAAATGGATTCCCAGGGTTTTTTTCCTGTTATCAGCCTTGCCGCCGTGTTTTGGATCAGTTGTAATCGCGCAAGTTGATATTGTGGTAATCCTATGTAAAGCGAGTTTGCGTAGTCCAGTCGTGAATTAATGATTGTTCCAACTACCACTGCTTTGTCATTCTTTGGGATAAAAGGGATGAGTCTGCGAAGCATGCGCAGCAGATGGTGAGATCGACTGACTACTGCTCCTATTTGCGCATCCATTGACATTTGTGCGTCTAAAATAACCCCGAGACTCTTCGCTTTGGTCTTTGGGGAGATAGTCTGCCCAAAGACGGTTGGTGGAGACCAGGAGGTTTTGGTTGCGGGCTTATGATTTGGGTGTAAGATAAGAAGCTCTGTCTTTGATTGGTTCAGCTGGAGGGAGTTGGTGGTCATCCAGTCCTCTATTGATTTGAGGCAGTTTTCAAGTTGTTGTTGGTGATCTTTTTTTCCATTGATCCGGAAATAAAGTTGCGTGTCGTCAGCGTAAGAGTGGAAGCAGAGATCTGAGCATCTGATGATTTGAAGGAGTGGGCGAATGTAAATGTTGAAGAGAACGGGTGACAACGGAGAGCCTTGAGGGACTCCGCAGGTGACTGCCCGAGTTTCGGAGAGGAATTTTCCTAGTTTCACTGTCTGTGACCGATTTCCTAGGAAGGACGCGAACCAATGGAGATCTATGTCTTGGACTCCGGCTACTTCTGTGAGGCGGACGAGTAGAGTATTGTGATCTACTGTATCAAACGCTGCACTTAGGTCTAGCAGTACGAGGAGACACGGCTCTCCGTCATCTGCCGCTTCGAGGGCGTCATCCCAAATCTTGAGGAGAGCTGTTTCTGTTATAATATAAAATTATCATTTCAGTTGTGGCCCTGCCATTTGGTTTAGCCACAGCACCACAGGAGATTGTTAGGGGAAATGGTGGCCTCCTTACAGGCCATCCCTTATATACAGTTTTTACTCAAAAACTTGTTCAAAACACCATCCTGTCGGTCTGGAATAAAAAGATTCAGGCCTTGTTTGTTTCCAATACGCTTGGCTCCCGACGTAAGTTAGAGCCTGAATTGATGGTTGTTATCCAGCAAAACAATAGATGCCAGCCTTCTAGGCTGGGGAGCAGCCCTGGAAGAAGATTCTGTCCAGGGGAGAGGGTTCAGGTTAGAGGACCTTGCCTATTAACTTTTTGAAAGATTCGGGCAGTACATCTGGCCCTAGAATCTGGGGCGGTCAAACTACGGGACTGTGCTGTCAGGATTCAGTCTGACAAGGCCACGGCTGTGGATTACATCAATCACCAGGGGGGCACGAGAGGTCCTGCAGCCCAAAAAGAGGTGAATAATGTTCTAGCTTGGGCAGAACACAACATTCCTTGCCTATCTGCAATTTTAATTTCAGGAATAGAGAATTGGCAGGTGGACTACTTGAGTCGCCAACAATTATTTCCGGGAGAATGATCTCTTCACCCCGACATCTTCCTAGCGATATATCAGAGATGGGGTATTCCGGAAATGGACCTATTCTTGTCCAGATTCAACAACAAAGTCAACAACTTTGTGTCGAGAACAACGGAACCGCTAGCAGGCAGAACAGACACATTAGTCTTCCTATAGGATCAGTTTTCGCTGATCTATGCATTTCCTCCAGTTGTACTACTTCTGCTCCTTCACCGCAGGATTAAGCAGGAACGAAAGGAGGTTATTCTGGCGGCCCCAGTGGGTTCCAGAAGATCTCGATTTACCAAGATCATAAAGATGGCAGTAGGAGTCCTTCGGACTCTACCATTATAGCCAGACCTTCTTGCACAAGGTCCGGTATTTCATCATACGTGACGGACTAAAAATGTAACAGGTTTGACTGTTGAATCCCACTTTATATAAGATCATGGGTGATCTCCTTCGGTAGTGTCTACTTTGATTAATGCCAGGAAGCCGGCTTCCAGAATCACTTACTATAGAGTCTGGAAGGCACATGTTTCTTGGTGTGGATCCAGGGGTTGGCACCCCAGGAAGTATGTCATAGGCAGGATACCTGATTTCCTGAATATGGGATCTGAAATGAAGCTGGCCTTGACTTCTATCAAGAGCCAGATCCTGGCCTTGTCAGTGTTTTTTCTATGGCCTTTTGCTTCCAACTCTTGGTGCGTAGCTTATTCAGGGGGTAACATGGATTAATCCCCCTATCAAGGCACCTCTAAATCCTTGGGATTTAAAATTGGTCTTATCGACTTTGCAGAATCAGCCGTTTGAGCCTTTATGAGAAATTCCCTTGGTTCTTTTTGACAAGAAAGAGATAATCTTTCTGGTTGCCATTTCTTCTGCTAGAAGAGTATCGGAACTAGCGGCTCTGTCTTGTATAGAGCCATATTTGACCATGCATAAGAATGAGGTGGTTTTATGTCCTCATCCTGAATTCCTACCAAAGGTGGTAACAGGTTTTCATTTAAACCAAGATATTATTCTTCTTTCTTTCTCCCAGAGCCTGAATCTAGGGAAGAGAAGGCACCTCATTCCTTTGATGTAGTAAGAGCGATCAGAGTCTATTTAAAGGTGACCGCTTGGGTTCGCAAAACACATGTTTTGTTTGTACTGCCATAGGGTCCAAAAAGTGGACAGGCAGCATCAAAATCCACTATTTTTCCAAATGGATTAGTCAAATGATTGTTCAAGTTTCAGCGTAAAGAAGAAAATTCTTCCTTCCTTCTTATGTTAGAGCACACTCATCCAGGGCAATTAGTGCCTCTTGGGTGGTGCATCATCAGGCCTCTATGGCTCAGATCTGTAAGGCCGCAACTTGGTCTTCGGTTCATACATTTATCAGATTTTATCACATCAATATTAAAGGTCATGAAGATATTGCCTTTGGGCATAGTATACTGCAGGCTGCAGTATGAGTCCTCTGGCCTCCTGTTTATTTTTTTGGTTGTGTCTCCCTCCCTTCACTTGCCATTGTTATGGGACATTCCACATAGTAAGTACTATGGCTCTGTGTCCCCCGATGTAAGAAAAGAAACAGGATTTTTAAAACAGCTTACCTGTGAAATCCTTTTCTTTGATGTACATCAGGGGACACAGCGGTCCCTCCCTTCTTGGTATACACTTGTATTGCTGTGTTACAAAACTGAGGACTCCCAGCAGTTGGAGGGGTTATATAGGGAGTATACTTCTTGCCTAAGGGCATGCCAGTGTCCATCACCTATCAGCGGCCCTATAACCCACATAGTAAGTACTATAGCTCTGTGTCCCCTGATGTACATCAAAGAAAAGGATTTTACAGGTAAGCTGTTTTAAAAATCCTGTTATTGTGTGCCTTGTTGCTAGAACGTTGCTAGGGTGATCCCTGGCATTACTGCTTGCACTTACAAATCCGTGCATATGTGTACTCCCTCTTCCTGGTCACAGCAGCTCTGAGCTCAGTGCTCCTCTGTCTGAGGAGAGTACAAACAACGCATGCACAGGAATTATCTTAGCAATATCCTAGCATTAAGGCAGGATAGGGTAGGCGCCATCTCTAAGACCTACGTAAATGGCCAACATCAGGGGTAGGCAAACTGGGGCCCTGCAGCTCTTGTAGAACTACAAGTCCCATCATGCCTATGGCAGGAATTGTAACTGCCAGCCTTGCAATGCCTCATGGGAAATGTAGTTCCACAACAGCTGGAGAGCCCCAGGTTGCCTACACCAACAGAAGGGGTATAATTCAGCTTTAATCACAGTACACCATTGGCTTCATCAGATTCTGGGAAAGGTGAACTAAAGTAGGCCAGAGATTTTGCAACTTTCTTTCCTTGCACCACAGGTTGCTCATTTTTCCCATCAACAATGTCCAAACTTTTTCTTAGTTTTGAGTGGGGAGGGTTTAGAACACCTGTCAGGTTTTTATTGCTGTCTGTGTCCCTATCAGTTACTACATTATGAGGAAAAAATATGGAAGCCACCACTGATATATTTAGAAAAGTGCTGTCATACTCATCACTTGTAAGAAGCATGTAGGACAGGAGATGTGCTGTGAACACGGCTTATCACCGAAACTAGTCTGCTGCTGACTGTACTCACTTTGAAGGATAGAAAATAAATACGCTTGATGGTATGGAGTTGCCGGCTGCTTTTATTCGATAACCGTAGGACAGGAGATCAAACCTGTCTGCCTGCTCATTATAGGGGAGTGATGAGGGAGGAGTAAGGTTCAGGAGGAGGATGACAACTCTGGATGACAGACATTACATTGTAGCAAAGTGTCATTTCTTCAGTGTTGTCACATGAAAAGGTATAGTAAAATATTTACATATTGGCCTAAATTTTTGATTTTTTCATATTTTTTTTTATTGGTTACGTTGTCCTTTAACCACTTCCCGACCGCTGCACGACGATGTACGTCGACAGAATGGCACGGGCAGGCATAAGGGCTTACATGTTCGTCCTTGCCTTCACGCGGGTCGGGGGCCCGATCGGGCCCCCGCCCGGTGCCTGCGGCAGTCGGTATTCGTTCGGGAGCGATCCGGGATGAGGGGGCGGCCATTCATTCATGGCCACCCCCTCGCGATCGCTCCCGACGAATAGAAATCCTTCGTCACATCACTTCCTCTCCTGTAATGTAAACACAGGAGAGGAAGTGATGTAATCTCTCCTCCGTGTCGGTATTTTTCGTTCCGACACCGAGGAGAGAGGATCGGTGAGTTGCACCAACACGACACTACACAGTAGAACATGCCAGGCACATTCACACCCCCCCGATCACCCCCCCAATTACCCCTGCCCCCCCAGTCACAGTGACACATGTCATATTTTTTTTTTTTTTTTTGCATTGGTGTCATTTGTGACTGTAATAACTGTTAGGGCAGTTAGGGTTAGCCCCTTTAGTTCTAATGTACCCCCCTAACCCCCCCAATAAAGGTTTAACCCCGTGATCACCCCCCGTCGCCAGTGTCACTAAGGCTGGGTTCACATTGCAGTGGTTTATGAGAACGAATGTGATTCGCACCGCACTGCAGTGCAAATCACATCCGATCTCTGTGCGATTCGAGTTCAGCCATACAGATAGTATGGCTGAATTCGCATCGCACCCGCCGCACCCGCCGCAAATTCGCACAGGACCCTTTTTTTGGCCCGCAGCAGAATCGGATCGCATGGGTGTTCACACCATGCGATCCGAGTTTGCAGATCGCACTGCGATATGCGAACTGATCTGGGGGTGTCATTAACATTTCACTGACACTCCCAGCAGTTCGCATAGGGCAGTGTGAACTGCCGCCGGGAGGCATGCGATGCGGGAACCCGCCGCGGATTCGTGGCTTTCCCGCATCGCTCCAGTGTGAACCCAGCCTAATAAGCGATCGTTTTTCTGATCGCTGTATTAGTGTCACAGGTGACGCTAGTTAGGCAGGTAGGTATTTAGGTTCGCCGCAGCTTTTTATAGCGCCAGGGACCCCCATATACTACCGCATAAAGCCCCCTGATTGCCCCCTAGTTAACCCTTTCACCAGTGATCACCATATAACTGTTACAGGTGACGCTGGTTGGTTAGTTATTTTTTTATAGTTTCAGGGCACCCGCCATTTATTACCTAATAAAGGTTTAACCCCCTGATCACCCGGCGGGTGTCATTTGTGACTGTAATAACTGTTAGGGCAGTTAGGGTTAGCCCCCTTTAGTTCTAAGGTAGTTTCAGGGCACCCGCCATTTATTACCTAGTCTCACTAGTGTACCCCTAAATTTAGGGGTGTCTACTTTCCAAAATGGGGTCATTTGGGGGGGTTTGTGCCATCTTGGCATTTTATGGCCTTCAAAACTGTAACGCCCTTAGAAAGCCTGAAGGCGGTGCTTGGTTTTCGGGGCCCCGTACGCGGCTAGGCTCCCAAAAAGTCCCACATATGTGGTATCCCCGTACTCAGGAGAAGCAGCAGAATTTATTTTGGGGTGTCATTTCACATATGCCCATGGCATGCGTGAGCAATATATCATTTAGTGACAACTTTGTGAAAAAAAAAAAAAAAAAAGTTTTAATTTTCCCGCAACTTGTGGCAAAATATAAAATATTCCATGGATTCAACATGCCTCTCAGCAAATAGCTTGGGGTGTCTACTTTCTAAAATAGGGTCATTTGTGGGGGTTTTGTGCCATCTTGGCATTTTATGGCCTTCAAAACGGTAATAGGTAGTGAGGAGTGAAGTCAAATATTTACGCCCTTAGAAAACCTGAAGGCGGTTCTTGGTTTTCGGGGCCCCGTACGCGGCTAGGCTCCCAAAAAGTCCCACATATGTGGTATCCCCGTACTCAGGAGAAGCAGCAGAATTTATTTTGGGGTGTCATTTCACATATGCCCATAGCATGTGTGAGCAATATATCATTTAGTGACAACTTTGTGTAAAAAAATATATATATATATTTTTTTGTCATTATTCAATCGCTTGAGGCAAAAAAATAAAATATTCAATGGGCTCAACATGCCACTTATCAATTTCCTTAGGGGGTCTACTTTCCAAAATGGGGTCATTTGGGGGGGTTTTGTACTGCCCTGCCATTTTAGCACCTCAAGAAATGAGATAGGCAGTCGTAAACTAAAAGCTGCGTAAATTCCAGAAAACGTACCTTAGTTTGTAGATGTGACAACTTTTGGGCAAACCAATAAATATACAATTATTGACTTTTTTTTTACCAAAGACATGTGGCTGAATACATTTTGGCCTAAATGTATGACTAAAATTGAGTTTATTGGATTTTTCTAATAACAAAAAGTATTTTTACGTTTATATCGCAAAAAATAAAAATCGCAGAGGCAATCAAATACCATCAAAAGAAAGCTCTATTTGTGGGAAGAAAAGGACGCAAATTTTGTTTGGGTACAACATTGCATGACCGCGCAATTACCAGTTAAAGCAGCGCAGTGCCAAATTGTAAAAAGACCTCTGGTCATTTACCAGCAAAATGGTCCGGTCTGAAAGTGGTTAAGAGGCGGTTTGCAGGCGGCCACGCGCGTCCCCACCGGGGGCTCCGTGACTGCAATCGCGGGTCCCGTCACTTGCCACCATGGGCCCCAGCAGCAGCCACCAGCCATACCCACCCTGGGGACAGCAGCAGCCGCCGCTACCAGCCATACCCGCCCTGGGGACAGGAGCCA
The DNA here is from genome assembly GCF_037356315.1 of Lithobates pipiens. Classification (NCBI taxonomy): domain Eukaryota; kingdom Metazoa; phylum Chordata; class Amphibia; order Anura; family Ranidae; genus Lithobates; species Lithobates pipiens. The sequence goes on from NW_027507764.1 coordinate 387,071,354, forward strand.
CCGCCAGCCATACCTGCCCTGGGGACAGCAGCAGCCACCAGCCATACCTGCCCTGGAGGACAGCAGCAGCCACCGGCAGCCATACCCGCCCTGGAGGACAGCAGCAGCCGCTAGCCATACCCACCCTGGGGGGACAGCAGCAGCCGCCAGCCATACCCACCCTGGGGGGACAGCAGCAGCCGCCAGCCATACCCACCCTGGGGGGACAGCAGCAGCCGCCAGCCATACCCGCCCTGGGGGGGACAGCAGCAGCTACCGCCAGCCATACCCACCCTGGGGGGGACAGCAGCAGCTACCGCCAGCCATACCCGCCTTGGGGGGGGGGACAGCAGCAGCCGCTGCCAGCCATACCTGCCCTGGGGGGACAGCAGCAGCAGCCACCGCCAGCCATACATGCCCTGGGGGGACAGCAGCAGCAGCCACCGCCAGCCATACCCGCCCTGGAGGACAGCAGCAGCCGCCAGCCATACCCCCCAGGGGGACAGCAGCAGCAGCCGCCCACCATACCCGCCCTGGGGGGACAGCAGCAGCCGCCAGCCATACCCACTCTGGGGGACAGCAGCAGCCGCCAGCCATACCCACCCTGGGGGGACAGCAGCAGCAGCCACCAGCCATACCTGCCCTGGTAGACAGCAGCAGCAACCGCCAGTGATACCCATTCTGGGGGACAGCAGCAGCAGCCGCCAGCCACAACCGCTCTGGGGGACAGCAGCAATGCCAGCCATACCCACCCTGGGGGGGACAGCAGCAGCTACCGCCAGCCATACCCACCCTGGGTGGGACAGCAGCAGCTACCGCCAGCCATACCCGCCTTGGGGGGGGACAGCAGCAGCTGCCGCTAGCCATACCCGCCCTAGGGGGACAGCAGCAGCAGCCACCGCCAGCCATACCCGCCCTAGGGGGACAGCAGCAGCAGCCACCGCCAGCCATACCTGCCCTGGAGGACAGCAGCAGCCTCCAGCCATACCCGCCATGGGGACAACAGCAGCCGCCAGCCATACCCGCCCTGGGGACAGCAGCAGCCATGAGGATTGAGGTCATTTTTTTATAAAATCAAACAGCAATGGGCATGTATGCTTTCTACACTGGGCTGCTTTCAAACTGATCCACAGGTGCAGCTATGGGTTGCCTGCACTGAGCCATAGACTTCTGTTGTTACCTGCAGGCTTGGTGCGCTTTCACAGAATGCATCCATCACACCTGCAGTATATAATAGAATTATATGGCAACTAACCTGCAGGAAAGCCACAGGTACACTGTGCTGCACCCACGGTGTGTGTCAACCAGTGCATCAGTGTGAAAGCAGCCTTAGGCCTAGGGTTGCCACCTTTTCTTCAAGTCAAACCCGGACACTTTAGCGGCACACTTTTTTTAGCGGTGCACTTTTTTTATAGTATAAATTATACATTTATTTTGCAATTAAATAACATTTCTAATCATATGAATTTAATCACAAGAGTCCCGCTTTACATCAGAGTCCACAGAGTTCAGTTTTTGCATCTGAATCCGCAGAGTTCCCTTTTTACATCTGAACTCGCAGAGTTACCTTACACTGTAAGGTGGGACTCTGTAGACTCTGATGTAAGGGAGAACTATGGGGACTCTAACATAAGGGATGCTCTGCGAACCCTGATTTAAGGGGAACACTGAGTACTATGATGCACAGTGAGGACTCTGATGTAAGGGGAACACTGTGACCTCTGGTGTAAAGGGGAACTGTGTTATAAAGGGTGCTCTGAGAACCCCAATTTACCTTAGTGTACTCACTCAGAGGCAGAAGATAGAAGGGGGAGACTTCAGTCACAGACAGTGATGGTTGTTGAGCTCACTCACCCCTTGGCAGTCAGCACCTCTCATCCAGATGTATCCGAGGCTGCTGGACTTCAAATTTCCAGCCTCCCACTTCCCTTTTCTGAGGTACAGCACTGGGGATTGGAGTGTGGGCAGACACAGAGGGGTAGGGGAGGGAGGAAAAGGAGTAGATCAAGCCCTTTCTCCTCTCCTGTCTGTATGTAGGGGGAACTGTTAGTGCTGGCTTTGGGCAATGGAAAGAGAGTGTAACAGACACTCTCAGCTTAGACAACTGCAGCCAGCAACCTTGCTGGGAGGCCATAGTCCAATCTGAATAATGTGTCCGGGTTTCAGGCAGTCTGAAACCTGGACGAATGGTTCCAAACCCGAACTGTCCGGTTGAATCCCGGACAGGTGGCAACCCTACAGGTAGGTATACAGGAGTAGGTTTTATATATACAGTACACAGGAAGGAAGGCATGTGGGTGCTCTATATACACAGTATACAGAAGCTGGGTTTATATATACAGTAAGGTAGATGTGGGTGGTCTGTACACACAGTATACAGAGGCTAGGTTTATATATACAGTAAGGTAAATGTGGGTACTCTATACACACAGTATACAGAAGCTGGGTTTATATATACAGTAAGGTAGATGTGGGTGGTCTGTACACACAGTATACAGGTAGGTATACAGAAGCTGGGTTTATATATACAGTAAGGTAGATGTGGGTGCTCTATATACACAGTATACAGGTAGGTATACAGAAGCTGGGTTTATATATACAGTAAGGTAGATGTGGGGGCTCTATACACAGTATACAGGTAGGTATACAGAAGCTGGGTTTATATATATAGTAAGGTAGATGTGGGGGCTCTATACACAGTATACAGGTAGGTATACAGAAGCTGGGTTTATATATATAGTAAGGTAGATGTGGGGGCTCTATACACACAGTATACAAGTAGGTATACAGAAGCTGGGTTTATATATACAGTAAGGTAGATGTGGGTGCTCTACACACACAGTATACAGGTAGGTATACAGAAGCTGGGTTTATATATACAGTAAGGTAGATTTGTGGGCTCTATACACAGTATACAGGTAGGTATGTATGTTTTAGGGGGCTCTATACACACACAGGGTTATGTAGTACACATAGGGATGAAGTGTATACACCGTTGCTATGGTTACCAGTGACACTCAGCCCTCTCTCAGACATGGAAGGGCTCAGTCACCACACAATATAAAAGCCAAGCCTGCCTGTGGACAGAAGTGACCTAGGTCCACCCCATACACAGTACTACATACACAGAACACAGATATATGTACTGACTGGATCAACATTCAGCCAAACTCCATTCATAACCCAGTTCCTGGTTCCCCTACAGCCCTCAGAACCCCACAAAGGATCCCCAGTCTGTCCTTCTCACTGCCTGATACCAGAGCAACTGTCACAGTTCCTTTATATTATGAAATGATCAAACCCAGTGTTTATTAAATACCATAATAATGCTTTATTTGTTTAATAACAATGGAATAAGCTCAATTTCATTTGGGTACTGTGTTGTATTAGCCAGTATATTTCAGGCAAAGGATCGGGGCAGCTAGTGTGTTGGCAGATGATCTCTGTACAGGCGCAGATGTTTAGGGCTCCTCTAGGGGTCCTCACAGGCAGATGGTGAAGAGGCACTCGACTGAGACGCATCTCTGAAGCCAGACTCCAGCGATTACCGCCATAGACGACTATTCTACATTTCTTTTATTATTATTGTGTTGTATATTATTATTAGTAGTAATATTAATTATTTTTAGGTAAACCTTCATTCATCTGTGATACCATCTAGTACCATCAAGATGCCGCGCTGTCCACACCGCAACAATCGTGAAATACCACCACGTGACCCAACAGGTATGACAATTGTACCATATTAACCCCTTCATGACCACATAACACATATATGAGGCATCCAGGAAGTGGGCTTTAAACCTGGGTGCCCCATATATGTGTTCTTACAATACATTCTATTGATTCTTGGCTCTATTATGGGCACAAAAAACAAATCACACACACATATGTGGTATCACTGCGATCGTCAGGAACAGCAGAATTGATTGTGCAGTTGTTTTTGGTGGTGATACATTGTAATGTCCTAAAATATACAGCTAAATGTAACTACTTCCTTCCTGTAGGACATCCATGGAAGTCCTCGGGTTGAAGTAGGTATACCGGGATGATGTCTGCACCTACAGGCCTCATTCCAGTATGGGTTTTTTCAACCAGCGATTCTTTTTGTGGCAGAAGAGATTTGAGTGGCTAAATAGCCACTCAATCACTTCGGTGGGTGTCAGAAGAGGGTCCCCCCTCCCTCTGCCACCTTTCCCGAGCGCTAAGTGTAAAAATATTAAAATATTTGTATAAAATAAATAATAATAATTAAAAAAAAAATTGAAGCACTCCCATCCCACTGTGCTTACGCACAAATGCGAACGTATATGTAAAGGGTGCTCGTTCCACACATGTGAGGTATTGTCATTGTCGAAAACATCAGTGTGAGAGCAATAATTCTAGCACCAGACCTTCTATGTAACTCTAAACTGGTAACCTGTAAAGGCGTTGCCTATGGAGAATTTTAAGCACCACAGTTAGCTGCCATTCCACAGGCAGATACAATTTTAAAGTGTGACATAGGTATCTATTTACTCAGCGTAACTACATCTTTCACATGATACAAACAAATTGGAGTTAATATTTTTTTTTTTTTATGTATTATTATTATTTTATTTCCCCCCAAAAAATGCATTTGAAAAACTGCTGCACAAATATCGTGTGACATAAAAAATTACAACACCCATCATTTTATTCTATAGGGCCTCTGCTAATATATATATATATATATATATATATATATATATATATATAGTGTTTGGGGTTATAAGTAATTTTCTAGCACAAAAAGACGATTTTTACATGTAGGAGCATAGTGTCAGAATTGGCCCTATTGTTAGCGGCGCTTTACCGTCGTTTTAGCGGCGGTCTGCGGCTGCTAGCGGGGCGTTTTTAACCCCCGCTAGCGGCCGAAAAAGGGTTAAAAGAGCCCGCAAAGCCCCGCTGCAGCGCGCTTTGCCGGCGCTTTGCCGGTGGTGCAGCCGCGCTGCCCCATTGATTTCAAATCGGTAGGAGCAGTGAATACACCGCTCCTTTCACCGCTCCAAAGATGCAGCTAACAGGACTTTTTTCACTGTCCTGCTAGCGCACCGCTCCAGTGTGAAAGCCCTCCAGCTTTCACACTGGAGTGAAAGGAGCCAGTTTTTTCAGGTGCTACACAGGCGCTATTTTTAGCGCTGTAGTGCCTGAAACCGTCCCAGTGTGAAAGGGGCCTCAAGGGGAGAAGAATTCCTTTTCTACCCTTGTTAAATAATTTATTTTTTCTACCAGTTTCAAATGGTTTATTTAGCATTTTTATGTTAACCAATTTCCATTCAGCATACGTATATACACTGTACATTCTGGGTGCCAAACGGTTATAGTCGGATTATGGGTGCAGCACCACCCTGTCCCCTGTTCACACACCCAAATGCGCATGTAGGTCTTGCACGCATATGTAAACAGTGATTGCATCACTCAATGAGGTACCGCTGTGAACATCAGAGTGAGAACAATCATTTTAAATGCCAGAGCTCAGGAAGGTTTAATTTCAATTCAACTAGTCATCATTGGACTTATGCATGAATCTGACCATTAAAGTGATTCTAAAACAATTTTTTTTATCTTTGAAATAACAAACAAGTCATACTTACCTGCTATGTGCAATTGTTTTGCACAGAGCAACCCAGATCCTCCTCTTCTCAGATCCCCCTTCCGACTCTCCTGGTTACTCCTTTCTGCAGAGTACCCCCACACCAATACACTTCCTATGAGGGCAATCGTGCGGACCCGCTCCTAAACTGGCTCTGTGTGTCCATATGTCCTTGCTCCCCTGCTCCCTTCTCACTGGCCCTGATTGACAGCAGCCAAGAAATAATGGATCCAGCTGCTGCCTCTGAGCCAATGAAGGAGACAGCAGAGAGAGCCTCTGCTCTCGGGCATAGCATGGGATCAAGATCAGGCTCAGGTAAGTGTAAGTCGGAGAGCTGCATGCAGAAGGTTTATAACTCTAATGCAGAAAATGCATTAAAGTAAAAATTAACTTCTGCCTTTATGTTTAGTCTGTTTTTATTGGATTTTCAAATTTTACACAAGAAAACCAAACCAAATAGAGAAACTGCTGTGAAACATAAATAGTGCGCTGTCCAACAGTGACATTCAAAAACAGTATGTCATAAGTGCATCAAAGTATAAATAAAAATCCAAAGTAATCAACCTTGTAAATATATAAATCAGTATAGAATTTAACAGAGTAAAGTGACTATAACACTCAGAACCCCAATTAAAAGGGATTATGTGACAAAAAATGTAAAAACAAATCAACAAATTATAGTGAAATCAAAAATATAAAATGGTATCCATTCTATCAGTACACGTAAAATGCGCATAGTATCCCTTGTGGATCTAAACTTCTAGTAAGCGGCCATTTAGTTTGTTTGGAACACGATGATGGAGCACTGACACTTTGCATTTGTTGTGCACATGGACACTGCAATACCATGGATATGGATGGACACCTTTAGTGGACTTTTACTCACCTGTTAATTGGGGTTCTGAGTGCAATTGTCACTTCAGTCTGTTAAATTTTATACTGATTTATATATTTACAAGGTTGATTACTTTGGATTTTTATTTATACTTTGATGCACTTATGACATACTGTTTTTGAATGTCACTGTTGTTGTGAACAAGGAGACTGCAATACCATGGATATGGATGGACACCTTTAGTGGACTTTTACTCACCTGTTTATGAACATTTTTGATTTCACTATAATCTTTGTTTGATTTGTTTTAAAAAAAAAATTCCCCCCTGAAAAGTGCATGTTATGGGCTGATAAATATGGTAACTAATAGAGAAATTGTAGATCACAAAGAATGTGATTTCCATCACCAGTACATTACAGGCGATACAAAGAAACTACTGGTGTATTTAGTAGGAAAATGAACATAAGCGCACTCTGGACCAAATAGAGGGTGAGTACCAAGTTATTGTAATCATCTGTAAGGGCGAGCTTATGGGCGTAATCACAATAGTTTAATAGCAGTAAAAAATACAATATAGAAACAGTATGAAACCAAGTATATAAGGAGCCTCTGCCAATATCTTGACTGACACAAGTATCAATTCTGCCATCTATGTAGTCATAAATATGTGGTAAGTAGTAAAGTGGTAGATGTAATCTAAGTAATGAGTATATAGACATCCGGAAATCAATCAATATGCAAGTAAGCTATATAGGAGAGAGAAAGGGTGTACAGTGTGAGGTAAGGTAGAGAGGGGGGAAAAATGGGGGGAGGGGGGCTGGGACTCAAGCGCCACGGAGGAATGAAGCTGGGGCATCTAATCGAGACTGGCAGACAGTAGAGCAACACAAATTATACTGAAGAGGCAAACTTGGGAGAGTGTCCGAATTGATTCCAAACTGACCATGTGAGGGTATATACCTTCTACCTTTAGAACTACTTTCTTAACCACTTCAATACTGGGCACTTAAACACCTTCCTGCCCAGACCAATTTTCAGCTTTCAGCGCTGTCACACTTTAAATGACAATTGCGCGGTCATGCTACACTACCCAAATGAAATTTTTATCATTTTTTTCCCACAAATAGAGCTTTCTTTTGGTGGTATTTGATCACCTCTACGATTTTTATTTTTTGCTAAACAAAAAAATACAGAAAATTTTGAAAAAAAAATGTTTTTTTTTTGTTTCAGTTTCAAAACTTTGTAAATAAGTACGTTTTCTCCTTCACTGATGGGCACTGGTGGGGCTGCACTGATAGGCACTGATAAGGCGGCACTAATGGGCACCGATGAGGTGGCACCAATAAAGTGGCACTGATGAAGTGGCATTGATGGACACTGATATGTGGCACTTATAGGCGGCACTGATAGGCGGCACTGATGGGCACTGATAGGCGACACGGATGGGCACTGATAGGTAGCACAAATTGGCACTGATAGCTGGCACGGATTGGCATGGATAGGTGGTATAGATGGGCATGGATAGGTGGCACAGATGGGCATGGATAGGTGGCACAGATGGGCATGGATAGGCGGCACTGATAGGTGGCACGGATGGGCACTGATAGGCGGCACGGATGGGCACTGATAGGCGGCATTGTATTGTTTTATACTGTACTAATGGATGCCAATCAGTGCCAAACAATAATGCATGCCAATCAGTGATGCCCATTGTGGGCACTGATTGGCATCCATTGTGGGCACTGATTGGCATCCATTGTGGGCACTGACTGGAATCCCTGGTGGTCTAGGGTGGCATACCTTGTGCTGGGCATCCCTGGTGGTCTGGTGGCATCCCTGGTGGTCCAGTGTGGGCATCCTCGGGGGGGGGGGCTGTGCTGATAATCGATCAGCACAGACCCCCCCCATCAGAGGAGCAACCGATCGGCTCTCCTCTACTCGTGTCTGACAGACGCAAGTGAGGAAAAGCCGATCACCGGCTCTTCCTATTTACACTGTGATCAGCCGTGATTGGACACGGCTGATCACGTGGTAAAGAGTCTCCGTCGGAGACTCTTTACCGAGATCGTAGTCGTGGGGTGTCAGACTGACACCCCGCAACAACGATCGACGCAATGCGCTCAGTGGCTCAAAATCCTGATCACGTCATATGACGTCCGGTCAGGATTTTGAAACACTTTGCCGCCGTGTTTTTGTTATAGGGCGGGCGGCAGGTGGTTAAAGAAGAGCTCCAATTTGGGCAAAAAAATAAAAAATAAAGTCAACAGCTACAAGTATTGTAGCTGGTTACTTTTAATATAAGGACATTTATCTGTTCAGGGATCCAGCGATGTTGGCACCCGAGACAAATCTTCACAGCCAGTTTCCTACTGCACGTACAGGTGCTGCTCTTTGTGAATGGTCCCACAGTCTTGAATGGTCCCACAGTCTTCAGGGACCTGTGTGTCCCCCAGAACGCTGTGGGGGGGGGGGAGAGGAGAGGTTGAAGATCCTCATAGATCGCCGTGGCAATCTGACCTGGAAGTGGGAACAGGTACATGTCAAAACCAGGTACCCGCCCCCTCAAAAATGACCAAATGTGGCATACCTTCCCCTTTTGGGTGGAGCTCCGCTTTAACCACTTCATCCCCTGGCCAATTCTGACATTCCTCTCCTACTTATAAAAATCATATTTTTTTTGCTATAAATTACTTGGAACCCCAAACATAATATTTTTTTTAAAAGCAGGGGCTCTAGAGGATAAAATTGTGGGGGTTGCAATTTTTTATGCCACACTGTATTTGCACAGCGGTTTATCAAATGCAATTTTTTGGGGGGGGGATCCACTTTAATGAATCCTAAAGCACAAAAACACAATAGAATATCTAATTGTTTGGTAAAATATAAATGATAACATTACACATAGTAAATAGATATCTAACATGTCACACTTTACAAATGAGGGTGCTCATGGACTGATGATGAACAACAGTACATTCAATTATCCGTAGACCACGCTTTAAAAGCCTTTACAGGTTTCAAGTTTAGAGTTACACAGGAGGTCTGGTGCTAACATTATTGCTCTCCCTATAACATTTCTGGCGATACCTCTCATGTGTGGTATAGGGAGAGGTGTGCAGTGGCAATGCCATTTACATATGTTTGTGTGACCTGCCTATGTATTTGCTTTAGTGCATGGGCATGAGGGGACAGGGGCGCTTTCAATTCTTTCTTCTATGGGTACATCGTGGAGGCTGAAGTAGCTAAATTATCTCCTATTTTTAGGTTTACCTATGAGACAGCCACATGTCTCATTTAAGATCTGTTAGAAATAAGACACTTGCCCTTGTCATTTAAGTTTAAAATTGTGATAGAAAGGGTTACATGACAAAAATGCTGAAATCTCTGCCATTGTTATTACAGGCATGGATTCACCCATTGCACACCGCACGCGGTCTAGGACAGCTCGCCGACAGCAACAGGAGAACGCCAGGTCCAATAGAAGTCGCTCTCCAAGAGACCGCAACATTGCTGAGGACCAGCCAGCACCAGCCAGACCACCGGCCAGAGAGTATCAGGCACTGCCCACATGTACCATCTGTTTAAGTGAAATTGATGTGGGAGAGGACACTACCTTACCCTGCTCCCACCAATTTCATTCAAACTGCATGGATACATGGAGGGCCCAAAGCAATACCTGCCCTCTTTGCAGAGCAGTAATGGATTTTTTTCCTCCGCAGGATGTCGTCAGAAGAGAAATCCAGAGGATCAACTCCTGGGATATACCCTTTCTCCATGAAGAAGACGACATCAACTTTGGTTACTTCTTTGAAATTAATGAATTTGGCATTGCCAACTTAGTTTTCTATGTGTAACAGCTCTTCTGTTTTTTTAGATAGCGGAAATCAGATGACACCTGCTAAGACCGCTATAAAGGAGGACAACAGGACAACCAACTACCTTGCTCCTGTGGTGTAGTACTATGTACTATATTAAAAAAAGTAAATTTGCTGTTATCAATAAAAATGTATATTTGTGGGGAGGGCAGGGAGCACCCGATTAGGACAGATGGAGCACGGCCCGGCGTGGCGCGAGGCAGATGGAGCATGGCCCGGCGTGGCGTGAGGCAGATGGAGCATGACCCGGCTTGGCGCGAGGCAGATGGAGCAAGGCCTGTTGTGGTGTGAGGCAGATGGAGCACAGCCCGTCATGGCGCAAGGCAGATGGAGCATGGCCCGGTGTGGCACAAGGCAGATTGAGCCCGGCATGGCACGAGGCAGATGGAGCCCGGCCCAGCATGGCAGGAGGCAGATGGAGCAGGGCCCGGCGTGGAACTAGGCAGATTGAGTAAGGCACGGAGAGGCATTAGGCAGATGGAGCCAAGCCCAGCGTGGCACTAGGCTAATTGAGTCAGGCCCAGAGAGGCACTAGGCTGATGGAGCCAAGCCCGTAGAGGCACGAGGCAGATGGAGAATGGTGCGGAGGGACACGTGGCAGATGGAGCGTGCCCCAGCGTGGCACAAGGCAGATTGAGCATGGCCCGGTGTGGCACGAGGCAGATGGAGCATGGCCCAGCGTGGCACGAGGCATATGGAGCATGGCCGGGCATGGCACAAGGCAGATGGAGGCAGGCTCGGTGTGGCATGAGGCAGATGGAGGCGGGCCAGGTGTGGCACGAGGCAGATGGAGCCATGACTGGCACGGCACGAGGCAGATGGAGCCAGGCCCAGCGCGGCACGAGGCAGATGGAGCCAGGCCCGGCGCGGCACGAGGCAGATGGAGCCAGGCCCGGCGCGGCACTAGGCAGATGGAGCCAAGCCCGTAGAGGCACGAGGCAGATGTAGCCAGGCCTGGCGCGGCACTAGGCAGATGGAGAATGGTGTGACGTGGCACGAGGCAGATGGAGCACGGCACGGCATTGCATGGGGCAGATGGAGCATGGCACAGCGTGGCACGAGGCAGATGGAGCACGGCCCGCCGTGGCATGAGGCAGATGGAGCACGGCCCGGCGTGACACGAGGCAGATGGAGCATGGCCCGGCGTGGCGTGAGGCAGATGGAGCATGACCCGGCTTGGCGCGAGGCAGATGGAGCAAGGCCTGTTGTGGTGTGGGGCAGATGGAGCACAGCCCGGCGTGGCGCAAGGCAGATGGAGCATGGCCCGGTGTGGCACAAGGCAGATTGAGCCCGGCATGGCACGAGGCAGATGGAGCCCGGCCCAGCATGGCAGGAGGCAGATGGAGCAGGGCCCGGCGTGGAACTAGGCAGATTGAGTAAGGCACGGAGAGGCATTAGGCAGATGGAGCCAAGCCCAGCGTGGCACTAGGCTAATTGAGTCAGGCCCAGAGAGGCACTAGGCTGATGGAGCCAAGCCCGTAGAGGCACGAGGCAGATGGAGAATGGTGCGGAGGGACACGTGGCAGATGGAGCGTGCCCCAGCGTGACACAAGGCAGATTGAGCACGGCCCGGTGTGGCACGAGGCAGATGGAGCATGGCCCGGCGTGGCACGAGGCATATGGAGCATGGCCGGGCATGGCACAAGGCAGATGGAGGCAGGCTCGTGTGGCATGAGGCAGATGGAGGCGGGCCCGGCGCGGCACTAGGCAGATGGAGCCAAGCCCATAGAGGCACGAGGCAGATGTAGCCAGGCCTGGCGCGGCACTAGGCAGATGGAGAATGGTGTGACGTGGCACGAGGCAGATGGAGCACGGCACGGCATTGCATGGGGCAGATGGAGCATGGCACAGCGTGGCACGAGGCAGATGGAGCACGGCCCGCCGTGGCATGAGGCAGATGGAGCACGGCCCGGCGTGACACGAGGCAGATGGAGCATGGCCCGGCGTGGCGTGAGGCAGATGGAGCATGACCCGGCTTGGCGCGAGGCAGATGAAGCAAGGCCTGTTGTGGTGTGGGGCAGATGGAGCACAGCCCGGCGTGGCGCAAGGCAGATGGAGCATGGCCCGGTGTGGCACAAGGCAGATTGAGCCCGGCATGGCACGAGGCAGATGGAGCCCGGCCCAGCATGGCAGGAGGCAGATGGAGCAGGGCCCGGCGTGGAACTAGGCAGATTGAGTAAGGCACGGAGAGGCATTAGGCAGATGGAGCCAAGCCCAGCGTGGCACTAGGCTAATTGAGTCAGGCCCAGAGAGGCACTAGGCTGATGGAGCCAAGCCCGTAGAGGCACGAGGCAGATGGAGAATGGTGCGGAGGGACACGTGGCAGATGGAGCGTGCCCCAGCGTGACACAAGGCAGATTGAGCACGGCCCGGTGTGGCACGAGGCAGATGGAGCATGGCCCGGCGTGGCACGAGGCATATGGAGCATGGCCGGGCATGGCACAAGGCAGATGGAGGCAGGCTCGTGTGGCATGAGGCAGATGGAGGCGGGCCAGGTGTGGCACGAGGCAGATGGAGCCATGACTGGCGCGGCACGAGGCAGATGGAGCCAGGCCCCGCGCGGCACGAGGCAGATGGAGCCAGGCCCGGCGCGGCACGAGGCAGATGGAGCCAGGCCTGGCGCGGCACGAGGCAGATGGAGCCAGGCCCAGCGCGGCACTAGGCAGATGGAGCCAAGCCCGTAGAGGCACGAGGCAGATGTAGCCAGGCCTGGCGTGGCACTAGGCAGATGGAGAATGGTGTGACGTGGCACGAGGCAGATGGAGCACGGCACGGCATTGCATGGGGCAGATGGAGCATGGCACAGCGTGGCACGAGGCAGATGGAGCACGGCCCGCCGTGGCATGAGGCAGATGGAGCACGGCCCGCCGTGGCATGAGGCAGATGGAGCACGGCCCGGCGTGACACGAGGCAGATGGAGCATGGCCCGGCTTGGCACTAGGAAGATGGATCAAGGCCCGGGGAGGCACTAGGCAGATGGAGCCAGGCAGGAGAGGCACGAGGCAGATGGAGCACGGCCTGGCATGGCATGAGGCAGATGGAGCACGGCCTGTTATGGCACAAGGCAGATGGAGCACGGCCCGGTGTGGCACTAGGAAGATGGATCAAGGCCCGGAGAGGCACTAGGCAGATGGAGCCAGGCCCGGAGAGGCACGAGGAAGATGGAGCACGGCCCAGCGTGGCACGAGGCAGATGGAGCACGGCCTGGTATGGCACAAAGCAGATGGAGCACGGCCCGGCGTGGCACGAGGCAGATGGAGCATGGCCCGGCGTAGCACTAGGAAGATGGATCAAGGCCTGGAGAGGCACTAGGCAGATGGAGCCAGGCCAGGAGAGGCACGAGGCAGATGGAGCCAAGCCCGTAGAGGCACGAGGCAGATGTAGCCAGGCCTGGCGTGGCACTAGGCAGATGGAGAATGGTGTGACGTGGCACGAGGCAGATGGAGCACGGCACGGCATTGCATGGGGCAGATGGAGCATGGCACAGCGTGGCACGAGGCAGATGGAGCACGGCCCGCCGTGGCATGAGGCAGATGGAGCACGGCCCGCCGTGGCATGAGGCAGATGGAGCACGGCCCGGCGTGACACGAGGCAGATGGAGCATGGCCCGGCTTGGCACTAGGAAGATGGATCAAGGCCCGGGGAGGCACTAGGCAGATGGAGCCAGGCAGGAGAGGCACGAGGCAGATGGAGCACGGCCTGGCATGGCATGAGGCAGATGGAGCACGGCCTGTTATGGCACAAGGCAGATGGAGCACGGCCCGGTGTGGCACTAGGAAGATGGATCAAGGCCCGGAGAGGCACTAGGCAGATGGAGCCAGGCCCGGAGAGGCACGAGGAAGATGGAGCACGGCCCAGCGTGGCACGAGGCAGATGGAGCACGGCCTGGTATGGCACAAAGCAGATGGAGCACGGCCCGGCGTGGCACGAGGCAGATGGAGCATGGCCCGGCGTAGCACTAGGAAGATGGATCAAGGCCTGGAGAGGCACTAGGCAGATGGAGCCAGGCCAGGAGAGGCACGAGGCAGATGGAGCACGGCCCGGCGTGGCATGCGTCAGATGGAGCACCGCCTGGTATGGCACAAGGCAGATGGAGCACGGCCCGGTGTGGCATGAGGCAGATGGAGCATGCCCTGGAGTGGCACGAGGCAGATGGAGGCAGGTCCGGCGTGGCACGAGGCAGATGGATCACAGCCTGGTATGTCACGAGGCAGATGGAGCACGGCCCGGCGTGACACGAGGCAGATGGAGCATGGCCCGGCGTGGCACTAGGAAGATGGATCAAGGCCCGGAGAGGCACTAGGAAGATGGAGCCAGGCCCGGAGAGGCACTAGGCAGATGGAGCATGGCCTGGTGTGGCACAAGGCAGATGGAGAACGGCCTGGTATGGCACGAGGCAGATGGAGCATGGGCTGATATGGCACGAGGCAGATGGAGCACGGCCCGGCGTGGCACGAGGCAGATGGAGCATGGCCCGGCGTGGCATGAGGCAGATGGAGTGCGGCATGGCACGAGGCAGATGGAGCCAGGCTCGGCGTGGCACTGATGGAGCACGGCCGATGGAGAATGGTGCGGAGGGACACGTGGCAGATGGAGCATGCCCCAGCGTGGCACAAGGCAGATTGAGCACGGCCCGGCGTGGCACGAGGCATATGGAGCATGGCCGGGCATGGCACAAGGCAGATGGAGGCAGGCTCGGTGTGGCATGAGGCAGATGGAGCCATGACCGGCGCGGCACGAGGCAGATGGAGCCAGGCCCAGCGCGGCACGAGGCAGATGGAGCCAGGCCCGGCGCGGCACGAGGCAGATGGAGCCAGGCCCGGCGCGGCACTAGGCAGATGGAGCCAAGCCCGTAGAGGCACGAGGCAGATGTAGCCAGGCCTGGCACGGCACTAGGCAGATGGAGAATGGTGTGACGTGGCACAAGGCAGATGGAGCATGGCACGGCATTGCATGGGGCAGATGGAGCATGGCGCAGCGTGGCACGAGGCAGATGGAGCACGGCCCGCCGTGGCATGAGGCAGATGGAGCACGGTCCGGCGTGACACGAGGCAGATGGAGCACAGCCCGGCATGGCACGAGGCAGATGGAGCATGGCCCGGCTTGGCACTAGGAAGATGGATCAAGGCCCGGGGAGGCACTAGGCAGATGGAGCCAGGCAGGAGAGGCACGAGGCAGATGGAGCACGGCCCGGCGTGGCATGAGGCAGATGGAGCACGGCCTGTTATGGCACAAGGCAGATGGAGCACGGCCCGGTGTGGCACTAGGAAGATGGATCAAGGCCCGGAGAGGCACTAGGCAGATGGAGCCAGGCCCGGAGAGGCACGAGGAAGATGGAGCACGGCCCAGCGTGGCACGAGGCAGATGGAGCACGGCCTGGTATGGCACGAGGCAGATGGAGCACGGCCCGGCGTGGCACGAGGCAGATGGAGCACGGCCCGGCGTGGCATGAGTCAGATGGAGCACCGCCTGGTATGGCACGAGGCAGATGGAGCACGGCCCGGCGTGGCACGAGGCAGATGGAGCACGGCCCGGCGTGGCACGAGGCAGATGGAGCACGGCCCGGCGTGGCATGAGGCAGATGGAGCATGGCCCGGCGCGGCACGAGGCAGATGGAGCTGGCACGGCACGAGGCAAATGGAGCCAGGCCCGGCGCGGCATGAGGCAGATGCAGCCAGGCCCAGCATGGCACTAGGCAGATGGAGTCAGGCCCGTAGAGGCACTAGGCTCATGGAGCCAAGCCCGTAGAGGCACGAGGCAGGTGGAGAATGGTGCGGCTTGGCAGGAGGCAGATGGAGCATGGCCTGGCATGGCACAAGGCACATGGAGCACGTCGCGGTATGGCACGAGGCAGATGGAGCACGGCATGGCACAAGGCAGATGGAGCACGGCCCGGCATGGCACGAGGCAGATGGAGCACGGCCCGGCGTGGCATGAGGCAGATGGAGCATGGCCCGGCGTGGCACGAGGCAGATGGAGGCAGGCCGGCATGGCACGAGGCAGATGGAGGCAGACCCGGCGTGGCACGAGGCAGGTGGAGCACGGCATGGCACGAGGAGGATGGAGCATGGCCCGGTGTGGCACAAGGCACATGAAGCATGGCCCGGCGTGGCACGAGGCAGATGGAGCATGGCCCGGCGTGGCACGAGGCAGATGGAGGCAAACCCGGCGTGGCACGAGGAGGATGGAGCATGTCCCGGCGTGGCATGAGGCAGATGGAGCACGGCCCCACGTGGCGCGAGGCAGATGGAGCATGGCCTGGCGTGGCACGAGGCAGATGGAGGCAGGCCCGGCGTGGCACGAGGCAGATGGAGGCAGACCCGGCGTGGCACGAGGCAGGTGGAGCACGGCGTGGCACGAGGAGGATGGAGCATGGCCCGGTGTGGCACAAGGCACATGGAGCATGGCGTGGTGTGGCCAGAGGCTGATGGAGCATGGCCCAGCGTGGCACGAGACTGATGGAGCACGGCCCGGCGTGGCATGAGGCAGATGGAGTGCGGCATGGCACGAGGCAGATGGAGCCAGGCTCGGCGTGGCACTAGGCAGATGGAGCTAAGCCCGTAGAGGCACAAGGAAGATTGAGCACGGTGCGCCGTGGCCCGAGGCAGAGAGAGCACAGCCCGGCGTGGCACGAGGCAGATGGAGTATGGCCCAGTGCGGCATGAAGCAGATGGAGCCAGGCCCGGCGCGGCACTAGGCAGATGGAGCCAAGCCCATAGAGGCATGAGGCAGATGGAGCATGGCCCGGCGCGGCACGAGGCAGATGGAGCTGGCACGGCGTGGCTTGAGGCAGATGGAGCTTGGGCCAGCATGGCACGAGGCAGATGGAGCATGGCCCAACGTGGAACGAGGCAGATGGAGCATGGCCCCGCGTGGCATGAGGCAGGTGGAGCACGACCCAGAGTGGCACAAGGCAGATGGTGCACAGCCCAGAGTGGCACAAGGCAGATGGCGCACGGCCCAGAGTGGCACGAGGCAGATGGCACATGGCCCAGAGTGGCACGAGGCAGATGGAGCACGGCCCAGAGTGGCACGAGGCCTATGGAGCACGACCCAGAGTGGCACGAGGCCGATGGAGCACGACCCAGAGTGGCACGAGGCAGATGGAGCACGGCCCATAGAGGCACGAGGCAGATGGAGCACGGCTGGCTTGCCACGAGGCAGATGGAGCACGGCCCGGCATGGCACAAGGCAGATGGAGCCAGGCCCGGAGAGGCACTAGGCAGACGGAGCCAGGTCTGGAGAGGCACGAGGAACACGGCCCGGCGTGGCACGACGCAGATGGAGCACGGCCCGGCGTGGCATGAGGCAGATGGAGCACGGCCCGGCGTGGCACGAGGCAGATGGAGCACGGCCCGGCATGGCACGAGGCAGATGGAGCACGGCCCGGCGTAGAACGAGGCAGATGGAGCACGGCCCGGCGTGGCACGAGGCAGATGGAGGACTGCCCGGCGTGGCACGAGGCAGATAGGGCATGGCCCGGCATGCCACGAGGCAGATGGAGCACGGCGTGGCATGGTGAGACAGATGGAGCGGGGCCCATAGAGACACTAGGCAGATGGAGCAGGACACGGTGTGGCACGAGGCAGATGGAGCACGGCCCGGTGTGGCACGAGGCAGATGGAGCACGGCCCGATGTGGCATGAGGCAGATGGAGCCAGGCCTGGCGCGGCACTAGGCAGATGGAACCAGGCCCGGAGAGGCACTAGGCAGATGGAGCCAAGCCCGGAGAGGCACGAGGCAGATGTAGCCAGGCCTGACGCGGCACTAGGCAGATGGAGCACGGCCTATAGAGGCACTAGGCACATGGAGGATGGCACAGTGTGGCATGAGGCACATGGAGCACGGGCCGGCGTGGCACGCAGGCAGATGGAGCATGGCATAGTCTGGCACGAGGAAGATGGAGCACCGGCTGGCGTGGCATGAGGCAGATGAAGCACAGCCTGGAATGGCACGAAGCAGATGGATCACGGCCCGGCGGGGCATGAGGCAGATGGAGCACAACCCAGTATGAGGCAGATGGAGCATGGCCCAGGGAGGGACTGGGTGCATGGAGCCAGGCCGCACAAGGCAGATGGAGCATGGCGCAGTGTGGCACAAGGCAGATGGAGCACGGCCCGGCGTGGCATGAGGCAGATGGAGCGCGGCCCAGCATGGCACGAGGCTGATGGAGCATGGGCCGGCGTGCCACGAAGCAGATGGAGCACGGCGTGGCACGGTGAGGCAGATGGAGCGGGGCCCATAGAGACACTAGGCAAATGGAGCATGGCATGGTGTGGCACGAGGCAGATGGAGCCAGGCCCGGCGCGGCATGAGACAGATGGAGCCAGGCCCGGCGCGGCACGATGCAGATGGAGCCAGGCCTGGAGCGGCACTAGGCAGATGGAACCAGGCTCGGAGAGGCACTAGGCAGATGGAGCTAAGCCCGGAGAGGCACAAGGCAGATGTAGCCAGGCCTGGCGTGGCACTAGGCAGATGGAGCACGGCCCATAGAGGCACTAGGCACATGGAGCAAGGCATGGTGTGGCCCGGTGTGGCACGAGGCAGGTGGAGCACGGGCCGGAATGGCATGAGGCAGATGGAGACAGCCGTGATGACAGCGGCAATAAACAACTGGATCCTAAATGTAGGAACCGCAGCAGTCTGGATGGGACAGTGACTCGGTCTGCATTTGGCTTTATTCAGGTTATAGGGCAGGTTGGAGGGGATTAAGGCAGGCTGGAATTGGGCTGGGTTATAGGGCCAGGTGGAGTGGGATTAAGGCAGGATGAAGCGGACGTAGGCGGGGTGGAGTGGATTTAGGCAGGGTAGAGTGGACTAGGGCTGGGTTATAGGGCAGAGTGGAGTGGATTAGGGCTGGGTTATATGGCAGGGTGGAGTCAGTTACGGCATGGTGAAGAGGATTAGGGCGGGGTTATAGGCCCGGGTGGAGCAGGCTACGTCAGGGTGGAGTGGACTACGGTAGGGTGGAGCGGACTACAGCAGGGTTATAGGGCAGGGTAGAGTGGATTAGGGCTGGGCTATAGGGCAAGATGAAGCGAATTACGGCAGGGTGGAGAGGATTGGGGGTGGGTTATAGGGCAGGGTGGAGAGGATTAAGGCAGGGTGGGTTTGGGCTGGATTATAGGGCAGGTTGGAGCGGACTACGGCAGGGTGGAGCAGACTATGGCTGGGTTATAGGGCAGGGTGGAGTGGAATAGTGCTGGGTTATAGGGCAGGGTGGAGTGGATTAGGGCTGGGTGGAGAGGATTAGGGCTGGGTGGAGCAGATTAGGGTAGAGTAAATTAGTGTAATGTAGTGTAGTGTAGATTAGTATAGTGTAGTGTAGGGCCTGGCCAGAGAGGGATTACTTTGACGTAGTTGGCCAGCTTAAACATGCATTGCAATGCATGTGAACTAAAAATCCCTATTTTTATGTAAAGTTTTCTAGAAAGGTATATAGTATGCAGTGTGCAGAAGGTTAATTTAGTATCTATAGCACCTTTAGTGAGAACTTACTTTTAACTTTGTAGTAGTATATTTTTACTGAAAATTGATAAACAGTTGTGCTAATTTATTTTCTTACATCAGGGGACACAGAGCCATAGTACTTACTATGTGGGTTATAGGGCCACTGATAGGTGATGGACACTGGCACGCCCTAAGGCAAGAAGTGTACTCCTTATATAACCCCTCCCACTACTGGGAGTCCTCAGTTTTTTCGCCAGTGTCTAAGATGTTGGTCACGAGTAAAGATGTGCTGTGCTGTGCTGACCTCCACTGGGAGCAATCCTTGCTGGGGCTAACCATGCTGACCAGATCCGTTCTGATGTCTTTTCATGGGCTAAATCAATGGTACCCGGGCCTCGTGTCTGAAGAAATTAGGTTTTGCTTGCGAACGCTTCTCTTTAGAGAGCTAGGCCCTGGGATCCAGTACTTTTTGCTAGTAAGGCCATAAAGTTTTTACTGGCAGGGTGCTGTCGCAGGTCCAGGATTGTGGGTAACCCGAGGTTCCCCAGTTCCTGAAGGTTTCCTAAAAGGTCTCGGAGCCCACCGTGAAGGCTGAAAATTGGGTCTTTATTTCTGATAAACCTTGCTGCGAGGTTAAAGGTAAGGGAGATTTTCTCAGGTATTTCTCCTTCTATGTATAATTTTGTCATGCCTATGTGTCAACACTGGGGGCTGTATTGAGCACTCACAGTCCTGACGCTGGAAACAGCACAGAAGCCTTCATTCCCCCCCTACTCCAGCCGCAACAGATCCTCCGGTAAGAAGGGGGGTCTGCTTCTCTTCCTGTGTCCCCAAAATAATTTTTTTGGGGGATAGGATACCAAACTAGTTTCCTTTTTAAAAAAAAGAGAGAGACCCACCACGGCCGCTCAGAGGAGGATTTACCCCCCCGCCATACCTGCATGTTCCACAGGACGCCGCTCGCACGGGAAAGCACTTTCCTTTGAAAGGAAAGGGGGGCATAATTTGTGCGGGGGGGCATGGCTAACGACGTCAGACGCCGGCCATACATGTAGAAAGTTGATTTCAGCGCTGTATGTGTGAAAGCTGCTGCTGGCTGTGGAAGGACAAAGCAGGAGGATGGCTTGTTCAGGTTAGTGACACAGGCTTTTTCCCTTTGACACATTATACTTTACCAGGCTAGCTAATGGCGCTGAACTATAGCCCAGCAATGTACATTCTTTTGCATAGTGCCTCTGCTTTATGCTTCAGGCTATGAATGGTAATGGGACCAGGAACTTCTCTAAAGGGGTCAATGTTTTTTTCACTATAAACTGAATCCATTTCCAAAAGAATGTCATCTTCCTCTGAGAGGGATACGGCTAGTCAGATTGAGCCGTCATGGCAAATTGTTGTTACATATAACACTTCAGTACCTGTATATATCATACAAAAGGTTTTTTCTTCTACCATTTGTAAATTGGAAAGAAGATGAATGCTATGATGTCTCTCCATAGTGGGGCTAAACATAGCAGATTCGCATCTAGTTCTCAGGACCCTCTTATTGAGGTGCAGGAGGCTGGGGATCAGGTACATCTTCCCAAATATTTGGAAGATACTTATTTATCCTCTTCTGAGAATCCTAATATGGAAGGAGTAGCATCACAAGGTAGGTTGCTTGTATACTCCCTTACTCAACCTTTTTTTGCTGCCTGCAGCACAGGCTCTTGAGGAACCTACCTCTAATTGGGTTCAATAGAACCTCCCCCATCTGGGGATGTTTTTTCCTATTCATGCATGGCTAAAAAAGCTTATGTATTCTGAATGGGAACATCCGGATAAACAATATTATCCTCCCAAGAAATTCTTCACACTTTATCTATGAAAGAGGATTTTTATGAAGAAAATGTGGGGTTCCAGCAATTGATGCTGCAATCGCCTTAGTGAGCAGAGTCTCACATGTTCGGTGGATAATGCACTAATGTTAAAAGATCCAACAGATAAAAAGTTGGAACTTCTTTTTAAAGACAATAAGTCTTTTGCAAGTTCAGTAGCGCAGCCAGTTCTTGCTGCAATTGGTGTATTTCAGTCGATTAAGGAAGTTTGTGGAAATACCTGAAATTCTGCCTGATCAGCAGGCCCGGCGATGGGCTGGTGTATCTGTCTCACAGTAGCTGCTATGAAAGACTCTATCATTTAAGCCTTATGGCTTATGCTTGGACCAGTGCATTCTCACAGATTTCTGTGGCTGAAAAATTGATCAGCTGAAGCACCGTGTAAAAAGCTCTTAGCCAGTTTTTTTGGGGTACGGCTATTTAGAGATGATCTGGATAAATACATCCAAAGGACCTCTAATGGGGAAAGCTCTCTTTTACCAGTAAAGAAGAGGTTCAAACATTTCTTCTTTAATCGTGCTGCCTCTCCTATGCCAAGGGCATCTGCCTCTAGGCAGTCTCGATGGCCTCAACCATCAGGCCCAAGGGAAAGTCCCCAAGGGCATCACCAGGGTCAGAAGAGATCTTGGGGCAGAAAGCCCACAAAGCAGAATGCTAAAGCCTTCTCATGAAGGGGCATCCCCACTCGTTCGGGTGAGGGGAAAGGTCCTGCAATTCTCAAGATCTGGCAGGAACAATGTCAAGACAGATGGATTTCTGCAGTTTTTTTCTCTAGGTTACGACTAGAGTTCCGAGAGTTTCTGTTTCCTCGTTTTTTCTAAGGGAAAGTGTTCCCAAGGATCCAGAGAAAAATAAGTCTCTCTTTCTGGCCTCTGGATCAGCTATTATCCCAGTCGGTGATATCAGGGGTTCCCTTAGTGGAAAAGGGCACAGGGTTTGGCTCAAACCTTTTACGGTTCCAGAACCAAACAGAGAGGTAAGACCCATTCTAGATCTCGAAGATCTGAATCAGCACTTAATCATCCGATCCTTTCATAATCCAATCGATTGTGTCCATCCTGCAAGGAAGGGAGTTTTTTTTGGCTTTAATCGATATAAAAAATGCATATCTCCATGTGGCAAATTTTCCCGCTCACCAGAAATTTCTGCGTTTTGAAATATAAAATTATCATTTCAGTTGTGGCCCTGCCATTTGGTTTAGCCGCAGCACCACGGGAGATTGTTAGGGGAAATGGTGGCCTCCTTACAGGCCATCCCTTATATACAGTTTTTACTCAAAAACTTCTTCAAAACACCATCCTGTCGGTCTGGAATAAAAAGATTCAGGCCTTGTTTGTTTCCAATACGCTTGGCTCCCGACGTAAGTTAGAGCCTGAATTGATGGTTGTTATCCAGCAAAACAATAGATGCCAGCCTTCTAGGCTGGGGAGCAGCCCTGGAAGAAGATTCTGTCCAGGGGAGAGGGTTCAGGTTAGAGGACCTTGCCTATTAACTTTTTGAAAGATTCGGGCAGTACATCTGGCCCTAGAATCTGGGGCGGTCAAACTACGGGACTGTGCTGTCAGGATTCAGTCTGACAAGGCCACGGCTGTGGATTACATCAATCACCAGGGGGGCACGAGAGGTCGTGCAGCCCAAAAAGAGGTGAATAATGTTCTAGCTTGGGCAGAACACAACATTCCTTGCCTATCTGCAATTTTAATTTCAGGAATAGAGAATTGGCAGGTGGACTACTTGAGTCGCCAACAATTATTTCCGGGAGAATGATCTCTTCACCCCGTCATCTTCCTAGCGATATATCAGAGATGGGGTATTCCGGAAATGGACCTATTCTTGTCCAGATTCAACAACAAAGTCAACAACTTTGTGTCGAGAACAACGGAACCGCTAGCAGGCAGAACAGACACATTAGTCTTCCTATAGGATCAGTTTTCGCTGATCTATGCATTTCCTCCAGTTGTACTACTTCTGCTCCTTCACCGCAGGATTAAGCAGGAACGAAAGGAGGTTATTCTGGCGGCCCCAGTGGGTTCCAGAAGATCTCGATTTACCAAGATCATAAAGATGGCAGTAGGAGTCCTTCGGACTCTACCATTATAGCCAGACCTTCTTGCACAAGGTCCGGTATTTCATCATACGTGACGGACTAAAAATGTAACAGGTTTGACTGTTGAATCCCACTTTATAAAAGATCATGGGCGATCTCCTTCGGTAGTGTCTACTTTGATTAATGCCAGGAAGCCGGCTTCCAGAATCACTTACTATAGAGTCTGGAAGGCATATGTTTCTTGGTGTGGATCCAGGGGTTGGCACCCCAGGAAGTATGTCATAGGCAGGATACCTGATTTCCTGAATATGGGATCTGAAATGAAGCTGGCCTTGACTTCTATCAAGAGCCAGATCCTGGCCTTGTCAGTGTTTTTTCTATGGCCTTTTGCTTCCAACTCTTGGTGCGTAGCTTATTCAGGGGGTAACATGGATTAATCCCCCTATCAAGGCACCTCTAAATCCTTGGGATTTAAAATTGGTCTTATCGACTTTGCAGAATCAGCCGTTTGAGCCTTTATGAGAAATTCCCTTGGTTCTTTTTGACAAGAAAGAGATAATCTTTCTGGTTGCCATTTCTTCTGCTAGAAGAGTATCGGAACTAGCGGCTCTGTCTTGTATAGAGCCATATTTGACCATGCATAAGAATGAGGTGGTTTTATGTCCTCATCCTGAATTCCTACCAAAGGTGGTAACAGGTTTTCATTTAAACCAAGATATTATTCTTCCTTCTTTCTCCCAGAGCCTGAATCTAGGGAAGAGAAGGCACCTCATTCCTTTGATGTAGTAAGAGCGATCAGAGTCTATTTAAAGGTGACCGCTTGGGTTCGCAAAACACATGTTTTGTTTGTACTGCCATAGGGTCCAAAAAGTGGACAGGCAGCATCAAAATCCACTATTTTTCCAAATGGATTAGTCAAATGATTGTTCAAGTTTCAGCGTAAAGAAGAAAATTCTTCCTTCCTTCTTATGTTAGAGCACACTCATCCAGGGCAATTAGTGCCTCTTGGGTGGTGCATCATCAGGCCTCTATGGCTCAGATCTGTAAGGCCGCAACTTGGTCTTCGGTTCATACATTTATCAGATTTTATCACATCAATATTAAAGGTCATGAAGATATTGCCTTTGGGCATAGTATACTGCAGGCTGCAGTATGAGTCCTCTGGCCTCCTGTTTATTATTTTGGTTGTGTCTCCCTCCCTTCACTTGCCATTGTTATGGGACATTCCACATAGTAAGTACTATGGCTCTGTGTCCCCCGATGTAAGAAAAGAAACAGGATTTTTAAAACAGCTTACCTGTGAAATCCTTTTCTTTGATGTACATCAGGGGACACAGCGGTCCCTCCCTTCTTGGTATACACTTGTATTGCTGTGTTACAAAACTGAGGACTCCCAGCAGTTGGAGGGGTTATATAGGGAGTATACTTCTTGCCTAAGGGCATGCCAGTGTCCATCACCTATCAGCGGCCCTATAACCCACATAGTAAGTACTATAGCTCTGTGTCCCCTGATGTACATCAAAGAAAAGGATTTTACAGGTAAGCTGTTTTAAAAATCCTGTTATTGTGTGCCTTGTTGCTAGAACGTTGCTAGGGTGATCCCTGGCATTACTGCTTGCACTTACAAATCCGTGCATATGTGTACTCCCTCTTCCTGGTCACAGCAGCTCTGAGCTCAGTGCTCCTCTGTCTGAGGAGAGTACAAACAACGCATGCACAGGAATTATCTTAGCAATATCCTAGCATTAAGGCAGGATAGGGTAGGCGCCATCTCTAAGACCTACGTAAATGGCCAACATCAGGGGTAGGCAAACTGGGGCCCTGCAGCTCTTGTAGAACTACAAGTCCCATCATGCCTATGGCAGGAATTGTAACTGCCAGCCTTGCAATGCCTCATGGGAAATGTAGTTCCACAACAGCTGGAGAGCCCCAGGTTGCCTACACCAACAGAAGGGGTATAATTCAGCTTTAATCACAGTACACCATTGGCTTCATCAGATTCTGGGAAAGGTGAACTAAAGTAGGCCAGAGATTTTGCAACTTTCTTTCCTTGCACCACAGGTTGCTCATTTTTCCCATCAACAATGTCCAAACTTTTTCTTAGTTTTGAGTGGGGAGGGTTTAGAACACCTGTCAGGTTTTTATTGCTGTCTGTGTCCCTATCAGTTACTACATTATGAGGAAAAAATATGGAAGCCACCACTGATATATTTAGAAAAGTGCTGTCATACTCATCACTTGTAAGAAGCATGTAGGACAGGAGATGTGCTGTGAACACGGCTTATCACCGAAACTAGTCTGCTGCTGACTGTACTCACTTTGAAGGATAGAAAATAAATACGCTTGATGGTATGGAGTTGCCGGCTGCTTTTATTCGATAACCGTAGGACAGGAGATCAAACCTGTCTGCCTGCTCATTATAGGGGAGTGATGAGGGAGGAGTAAGGTTCAGGAGGAGGATGACAACTCTGGATGACAGACATTACATTGTAGCAAAGTGTCATTTCTTCAGTGTTGTCACATGAAAAGGTATAGTAAAATATTTACATATTGGCCTAAATTTTAGATTTTTTCATATTTTTTTTTATTGGTTACGTTGTCCTTTAACCACTTCCCGACCGCTGCACGACGATGTACGTCGACAGAATGGCACGGGCAGGCATAAGGGCTTACATGTACGTCCTTGCCTTCCCGCGGGTCGGGGGCCCAATCGGGCCCCCGCCCGGTGCCTGCGGCGGTCGGTATTCGTTCGGGAGCGATCCGGGATGAGGGGGCGGCCATTCATTCATGGCCACCCCCTCGCGATCGCTCCCGACGAATAGAAATCCTTCGTCACATCACTTCCTCTCCTGTAATGTAAACACAGGAGAGGAAGTGATGTAATCTCTCCTCCGTGTCGGTATTTTTCGTTCCGACACCGAGGAGAGAGGATCGGTGAGTTGCACCAACACGACACTACACAGTAGAACATGCCAGGCACACTCACACCCCCCCGATCACCCCCCCAATTACCCCTGCCCCCCAGTTACAGTGACACCAATGTAATTTTTTTTTTTTTTTTGCATTGGTGTCATTTGTGACTGTAATAACTGTTAGGGCAGTTAGGGTTAGCCCCTTTAGTTCTAATGTACCCCCCTAACCCCCCCCCAATAAAGGTTTAACCCCGTGATCACCCCCCGTCGCCAGTGTCACTAAGGCTGGGTTCACATTGCAGTGGTTTATGAGAACGAATGTGATTCGCACCGCACTGCAGTGCAAATCACATCCGATCTCTGTGCGATTCGAGTTCAGCCATACAGATAGTATGGCTGAATTCGCATCGCACCCGCCGCACCCGCCGCAAATTCGCACGGGACCCTTTTTTTGGCCCGCAGCAGAATCGGATCGCATGGGTGTTCACACCATGCGATCTGAGTTTGCAGATCGCACTGCGATATGCGAACTGATCTGGGGGTGTCATTAACATTTCACTGACACTCCCAGCAGTTCGCATAGGGCAGTGTGAACTGCCGCCGGGAGGCATGCGATGCGGGAACCCGCCGCGGATTCGTGGCGTTCCCGCATCGCTCCAGTGTGAACCCAGCCTAATAAGCGATCGTTTTTCTGATCGCTGTATTAGTGTCACAGGTGACGCTAGTTAGGCAGGTAGGTATTTAGGTTCGCCGCAGCTTTTTATAGCGCCAGGGACCCCCATATACTACCGCATAAAGCCCCCTGATTGCCCCCTAGTTAACCCTTTCACCAGTGATCACCATATAACTGTTACAGGTGACGCTGGTTGGTTAGTTATTTTTTTATAGTTTCAGGGCACCCGCCATTTATTACCTAATAAAGGTTTAACCCCCTGATCACCCGGCGGGTGTCATTTGTGACTGTAATAACTGTTAGGGCAGTTAGGGTTAGCCCCCTTTAGTTCTAAGGTAGTTTCAGGGCACCCGCCATTTATTACCTAGTCTCACTAGTGTACCCCTAAATTTAGGGGTGTCTACTTTCCAAAATGGGGTCATTTGGGGGGGGTTTGTGCCATCTTGGCATTTTATGGCCTTCAAAACTGTAACGCCCTTAGAAAGCCTGAAGGCGGTGCTTGGTTTTCGGGGCCCCGTACGCGGCTAGGCTCCCAAAAAGTCCCAATCCCCGTACTCAGGAGAAGCAGCAGAATTTATTTGTGGGTGTCATTTCACATATGCTCATGGCATGCGTGAGCAATATATCATTTAGTGACAACTTTGTGAAAAAAAAAAAAACTTTTAATTTTCCCGCAACTTGTGGCAAAATATAAAATATTCCATGGACTCAACATGCCTCTCAGCAAATAGCTTGGGGTGTCTACTTTCTAAAATAGGGTAATTTGTGGGGGTTTTGTGCCATCTTGGCATTTTATGGCCTTCAAAACGGTAATAGGTAGTGAGGAGTGAAGTCAAATATTTACGCCCTTAGAAAACCTGAAGGCGGTTCTTGGTTTTCGGGGCCCCGTACGCGGCTAGGCTCCCAAAAAGTCCCACATATGTGGTATCCCCGTACTCAGGAGAAGCAGCAGAATTTATTTTGGGGTGTCATTTCACATATGCCCATAGCATGTGTGAGCAATATATCATTTAGTGACAACTTTGTGTAAAAAAAAATATATATATTTTTTTGTCATTATTCAATCGCTTGAGGCAAAAAAATAAAATATTCAATGGGCTCAACATGCCACTTATCAATTTCCTTAGGGGGTCTACTTTCCAAAATGGGGTCATTTGGGGGGGTTTTGTACTGCCCTGCCATTTTAGCACCTCAAGAAATGAGATAGGCAGTCGTAAACTAAAAGCTGCGTAAATTCCAGAAAACGTACCTTAGTTTGTAGATGTGACAACTTTTGCGCAAACCAATAAATATACAATTATTGACTTTTTTTTTACCAAAGACATGTGGCTGAATACATTTTGGCCTAAATGTATGACTAAAATTGAGTTTATTGGATTTTTCTAACAAAAAGTAGAAAATATCATTTTTTTTCAAAATTTGCGGTCTTTTTACGTTTATATCGCAAAAAATAAAAATCGCAGAAGCAATCAAATACCATCAAAAGAAAGCTCTATTTGTGGGAAGAAAAGGACGCAAATTTTGTTTGGGTACAACATTGCATGACCGCGCAATTACCA
Source organism: Lithobates pipiens (assembly GCF_037356315.1). Classification (NCBI taxonomy): domain Eukaryota; kingdom Metazoa; phylum Chordata; class Amphibia; order Anura; family Ranidae; genus Lithobates; species Lithobates pipiens. The sequence goes on from NW_027507764.1 coordinate 387,100,172, forward strand.
GTTAAAGCAGCGCAGTGCCAAATTGTAAAAAGACCTCTGGTCATTTACCAGCAAAATGGTCCGGTCTGAAAGTGGTTAAGAGGCGGTTTGCAGGCGGAAACGCGCGTCCCCACCGGGGGCTCCGTGACTGCAATCGCGGGTCCCGTCACTTGCCACCATGGGCCCCAGCAGCAGCCACCAGCCATACCCACCCTGGGGACAGCAGCAGCCGCCGCTACCAGCCATACCCGCCCTGGGGACAGGAGCCACCGCCAGCCATACCTGCCCTGGGGACAGCAGCAGCCACCAGCCATACCTGCCCTGGAGGACAGCAGCAGCCACCGGCAGCCATACCCGCCCTGGAGGACAGCAGCAGCCGCTAGCCATACCCACCCTGGGGGGACAGCAGCAGCCGCCAGCCATACCCACCCTGGGGGGACAGCAGCAGCCGCCAGCCATACCCACCCTGGGGGGACAGCAGCAGCCGCCAGCCATACCCGCCCTGGGGGGACAGCAGCAGCAGCCGCCAGCCATACCCGCCCTGGGGGACAGCAGCAGCAGCCTCCAGCCATAACCGCTCTGAGAGACAGCAGCAACCGCCAGCCATACCCGCCCTGGGGGGACAGCAGACGCCACCACCAGCCTTACCTGCCTTGGGGGGGACAGCAGCAGCCGCCGCCAGCCATACCCGCCCTGGGGGGACAGCAGCAGCAGCCACCGCCAGCCATACATGCCCTGGGGGGACAGCAGCAGCAGCCACCGCCAGCCATACCCGCCCTGGAGGACAGCAGCAGCCGCCAGCCATACCCCCCAGGGGGACAGCAGCAGCAGCCGCCCACCATACCCGCCCTGGGGGGACAGCAGCAGCCGCCAGCCATACCCACTCTGGGGGACAGCAGCAGCCGCCAGCCATACCCACCCTGGGGGGACAGCAGCAGCAGCCACCAGCCATACCTGCCCTGGTAGACAGCAGCAGCAGCCGCCAGTGATACCCATTCTGGGGGACAGCAGCAGCAGCCGCCAGCCATAACCGCTCTGGGGGACAGCAGCAATGCCAGCCATACCCGCCCTGGGGGGGACAGCAGCAGCTACCGCCAGCCATACCCACCCTGGGGGGGACAGCAGCAGCTACCGCCAGCCATACCCGCCTTGGGGGGGGGACAGCAGCAGCTGCCGCTAGCCATACCCGCCCTGGGGGGACAGCAGCAGCAGCCACCGCCAGCCATACCCGCCCTAGGGGGACAGCAGCAGCAGCCACCGCCAGCCATACCTGCCCTGGAGGACAGCAGCAGCCTCCAGCCATACCCGCCATGGGGACAACAGCAGCCGCCAGCCATACCCGCCCTGGGGACAGCAGCAGCCATGAGGATTGAGGTCATTTTTTTATAAAATCAAACAGCAATGGGCATGTATGCTTTCTACACTGGGCTGCTTTCAAACTGATCCACAGGTGCAGCTATGGGTTGCCTGCACTGAGCCATAGACTTCTGTTGTTACCTGCAGGCTTGGTGCGCTTTCACAGAATGCATCCATCACACCTGCAGTATATAATAGAATTATATGGCAACTAACCTGCAGGAAAGCCACAGGTACACTGTGCTGCACCCACGGTGTGTGTCAACCAGTGCATCAGTGTGAAAGCAGCCTTAGGCCTAGGGTTGCCACCTTTTCTTCAAGTCAAACCCGGACACTTTAGCGGCACACTTTTTTTAGCGGTGCACTTTTTTATAGTATAAATTATACATTTATTTTGCAATTAAATAACATTTCTAATCATATGAATTTAATCACAAGAGTCCTGCTTTACATCAGAGTCCACAGAGTTCAGTTTTTGCATCTGAATCCGCAGAGTTCCCTTTTTACATCTGAACTCGCAGAGTTACCTTACACTGTAAGGTGGGACTCTGTAGACTCTGATGTAAGGGAGAACTATGGGGACTCTAACATAAGGGATGCTCTGCGAACCCTGATTTAAGGGGAACACTGAGTACTATGATGCACAGTGAGGACTCTGATGTAAGGGGGAACACTGTGACCTCTGGTGTAAAGGGGAACTGTGTTATAAAGGGTGCTCTGAGAACCCCAATTTACCTTAGTGTACTCACTCAGAGGCAGAAGATAGAAGGGGGAGACTTCAGTCACAGACAGGGATGGATGGTGAGCTCACTCACCCCTTGGCAGTCAGCACCTCTCATCCAGATGTATCCGAGGCTGCTGGACTTCAAATTTCCAGCCTCCCACTTCCCTTTTCTGAGGTACAGCACTGGGGATTGGAGTGTGGGCAGACACAGAGGGGTAGGGGAGGGAGGAAAAGGAGTAGATCAAGCCCTTTCTCCTCTCCTGTCTGTATGTAGGGGGAACTGTTAGTGCTGGCTTTGGGCAATGGAAAGAGAGTGTAACAGACACTCTCAGCTTAGACAACTGCAGCCAGCAACCTTGCTGGGAGGCCATAGTCCAATCTGAATAATGTGTCCGGGTTTCAGGCAGTCTGAAACCTGGACGAATGGTTCCAAACCCGAACTGTCCGGTTGAATCCCGGACAGGTGGCAACCCTACAGGTAGGTATACAGGAGTAGGTTTTATATATACAGTACACAGGAAGGAAGGCATGTGGGTGCTCTATATACACAGTATACAGAAGCTGGGTTTATATATACAGTAAGGTAGATGTGGGTGGTCTGTACACACAGTATACAGGTAGGTATACAGAAGCTGGGTTTATATATACAGTAAGGTAGATGTGGGTGCTCTATATACACAGTATACAGGTAGGTATACAGAAGCTGGGTTTATATATACAGTAAGGTAGATGTGGGTGCTCTATACACACAGTATACAGGTAGGTATACAGAAGCTGGGTTTATATATACAGTAAGGTAGATGTGGGGGCTCTATACACAGTATACAGGTAGGTATACAGAAGCTGGGTTTATATATATAGTAAGGTAGATGTGGGGGCTCTATACACAGTATACAGGTAGGTATACAGAAGCTGGGTTTATATATATAGTAAGGTAGATGTGGGCTCTATACACACAGTATACAAGTAGGTATACAGAAGCTGGGTTTATATATACAGTAAGGTAGATGTGGGTGCTCTACACACACAGTATACAGGTAGGTATACAGAAGCTGGGTTTATATATACAGTAAGGTAGATTTGTGGGCTCTATACACAGTATACAGGTAGGTATGTATGTTTTAGGGGGCTCTATACACACACAGGGTTATGTAGTACACATAGGGATGAAGTGTATACACCGTTGCTATGGTTACCAGTGACACTCAGCCCTCTCTCAGACATGGAAGGGCTCAGTCACCACACAATATAAAAGCCAAGCCTGCCTGTGGACAGAAGTGACCTAGGTCCACCCCATACACAGTACTACATACACAGAACACAGATATATGTACTGACTGGATCAACATTCAGCCAAACTCCATTCATAACCCAGTTCCTGGTTCCCCTACAGCCCTCAGAACCCCACAAAGGATCCCCAGTCTGTCCTTCTCACTGCCTGATACCAGAGCAACTGTCACAGTTCCTTTATATTATGAAATGATCAAACCCAGTGTTTATTAAATACCATAATAATGCTTTATTTGTTTAATAACAATGGAATAAGCTCAATTTCATTTGGGTACTGTGTTGTATTAGCCAGTATATTTCAGGCAAAGGATCGGGGCAGCTAGTGTGTTGGCAGATGATCTCTGTACAGGCGCAGATGTTTAGGGCTCCTCTAGGGGTCCTCACAGGCAGATGGTGAAGAGGCACTCGACTGAGACGCATCTCTGAAGCCAGACTCCAGCGATTACCGCCATAGACGACTATTCTACATTTCTTTTATTATTATTGTGTTGTATATTATTATTAGTAGTAATATTAATTATTTTTAGGTAAACCTTCATTCATCTGTGATACCATCTAGTACCATCAAGATGTCACGCTGTCCACATCGCAACAATCGTGAAATACCACCACGTGACCCAACAGGTATGACAATTGTACCATATTAACCCCTTCATGACCACATAACACATATATGAGGCATCCAGGAAGTGGGCTTTAAACCTGGGTGCCCCATATATGTGTTCTTACAATACATTCTATTGATTCTTGGCTCTATTATGGGCACAAAAAACAAATCACACACACATATGTGGTATCACTGCGATCGTCAGGAACAGGAGAATTGATTGTGCAGTTGTTTTTGGTGGTGATACATTGTAATGTCCTAAAATATACAGCTAAATGTAACTACTTCCTTCCTATAGGACATCCATGGAAGTCCTCGGGTTGAAGTAGGTATACCGGGATGATGTCTGCACCTACAGGCCTCATTCCAGTATGGGTTTTTTCAACCAGCGATTCTTTTTGTGGCAGAAGAGATTTGAGTGGCTAAATAGCCACTCAATCACTTCGGTGGGTGTCAGAAGAGGGTCCCCCCTCCCTCTGCCACCTTTCCCGAGCGCTAAGTGTAAAAATATTAAAATATTTGTATAAAATAAATAATAATAATTAAAAAAAAAATTGAAGCACTCCCATCCCACTGTGCTTACGCACAAATGCGAACGTATATGTAAAGGGTGCTCGTTCCACACATGTGAGGTATTGTCATTGTCGAAAACATCAGTGTGAGAGCAATAATTCTAGCACCAGACCTCCTATGTAACTCTAAACTGGTAACCTGTAAAGGCGTTGCCTATGGAGAATTTTAAGCACCACAGTTAGCTGCCATTCCACAGGCAGATACAATTTTAAAGTGTGACATAGGTATCTATTTACTCAGCGTAACTACATCTTTCACATGATACAAACAAATTGGAGTTAATATTTTTTTTTTTAATGTATTATTATTATTTTATTTCCCCCAAAAAAATGCATTTGAAAAACTGCTGCACAAATATCGTGTGACATAAAAAATTACAACACCCATCATTTTATTCTATAGGGCCTCTGCTAATATATATATATATATATATATATATATATATATATATATATATATATATATATTGTTTGGGGTTATAAGTAATTTTCTAGCACAAAAAGACGATTTTTACATGTAGGAGCATAGTGTCAGAATTGGCCCTATTGTTAGCGGCGCTTTACCGTCGTTTTAGCGGCGGTCTGCGGCTGCTAGCGGGGCGCTTTTAACCCCCGCTAGCGGCCGAAAAAGGGTTAAAAGAGCCCGCAAAGCCCCGCTGCAGCGCGCTTTGCCGGCGCATTGCCGGTGGTGCAGCCGCGCTGCCCCATTGATTTCAAATCGGTAGGAGCAGTGAATACACCGCTCCTTTCACCGCTCCAAAGATGCAGCTAACAGGACTTTTTTCACTGTCCTGCTAGCGCACCGCTCCAGTGTGAAAGCCCTCCAGCTTTCACACTGGAGTGAAAGGAGCCAGTTTTTTCAGGTGCTACACAGGCGCTATTTTTAGCGCTGTAGTGCCTGAAACCGTCCCAGTGTGAAAGGGGCCTCAAGGGGAGAAGAATTCCTTTTCTACCCTTGTTAAATAATTTATTTTTTCTACCAGTTTCAAATGGTTTATTTAGCATTTTTATGTTAACCAATTTCCATTCAGCATACGTATATACACTGTACATTCTGGATGCCAAACGGTTATAGTCGGATTATGGGTGCAGCACCACCCTGTCCCCTGTTCACACACCCAAATGCGCATGTAGGTCTTGCACGCATATGTAAACAGTGATTGCATCACTCAATGAGGTACCGCTGTGAACATTAGAGTGAGAACAATCATTTTAAATGCCAGAGCTCAGGAAGGTTTAATTTCAATTCAACTAGTCATCATTGGACTTATGCATAAATCTGACCATTAAAGTGATTCTAAAACAATTTTTTTTATCTTTGAAATAACAAACAAGTCATACTTACCTGCTATGTGCAATTGTTTTGCACAGAGCAACCCAGATCCTCCTCTTCTCAGATCCCCCTTCCGACTCTCCTGGTTACTCCTTTCTGCAGAGTACCCCCACACCAATACACTTCCTATGAGGGCAATCGTGCGGACCCGCTCCTAAACTGGCTCTGTGTGTCCATATGTCCTTGCTCCCCTGCTCCCTTCTCACTGGCCCTGATTGACAGCAGCCAAGAAATAATGGATCCAGCTGCTGCCTCTGAGCCAATGAAGGAGACAGCAGAGAGAGCCTCTGCTCTCGGGCATAGCATGGGATCAAGATCAGGCTCAGGTAAGTGTAAGGCGGAGAGCTGCATGCAGAAGGTTTATAACTCTAATGCAGAAAATGCATTAAAGTAAAAATTAACTTCTGCCTTTATGTTTAGTCTGTTTTTATTGCATTTTCAAATTTTACACAAGAAAACCAAACCAAATAGAGAAACTGCTGTGAAACATAAATAGTGCGCTGTCCAACAGTGACATTCAAAAACAGTATGTCATAAGTGCATCAAAGTATAAATAAAAATCCAAAGTAATCAACCTTGTAAATATATAAATCAGTATAGAATTTAACAGAGTAAAGTGACTATAACACTCAGAACCCCAATTAAAAGGGATTATGTGACAAAAAATGTAAAAACAAATCAACAAATTATAGTGAAATCAAAAATATAAAATGGTATCCATTCTATCAGTACACGTAAAATGCGCATAGTATCCCTTGTGGATCTAAACTTCTAGTAAGCGGCCATTTAGTTTGTTTGGAACACGATGATGGAGCACTGACACTTTGCATTTGTTGTGCACATGGACACTGCAATACCATGGATATGGATGGACACCTTTAGTGGACTTTTACTCACCTGTTAATTGGGGTTCTGAGTGCAATTGTCACTTCAGTCTGTTAAATTTTATACTGATTTATATATTTACAAGGTTGATTACTTTGGATTTTTATTTATACTTTGATGCACTTATGACATACTGTTTTTGAATGTCACTGTTGTTGTGAACAAGGAGACTGCAATACCATGGATATGGATGGACACCTTTAGTGGACTTTTACTCACCTGTTTATGAACATTTTTGATTTCACTATAATCTTTGTTTGATTTGTTTTAAAAAAAAAATTCCCCCCTGAAAAGTGCATGTTATGGGCTGATAAATACGGTAACTAATAGAGAAATTGTAGATCACAAAGAATGTGATTTCCATCACCAGTACATTACAGGCGATACAAAGAAACTACTGGTGTATTTAGTAGGAAAATGAACATAAGCGCACTCTGGACCAAATAGAGGGTGAGTACCAAGTTATTGTAATCATCTGTAAGGGCGAGCTTATGGGCGTAATCACAATAGTTTAATAGCAGTAAAAAATACAATATAGAAACAGTATGAAACCAAGTATATAAGGAGCCTCTGCCAATATCTTGACTGACACAAGTATCAATTCTGCCATCTATGTAGTCATAAATATGTGGTAAGTAGTAAAGTGGTAGATGTAATCTAAGTAATGAGTATATAGGCATCCGGAAATCAATCAATATGCAAGTAAGCTATATAGGAGAGAGAAAGGGTGTACAGTGTGAGGTAAGGTAGAGAGGGGGGAAAAATGGGGGGAGGGGGGCTGGGACTCAAGCGCCACGGAGGAATGAAGCTGGGGCATCTAATCGAGACTGGCAGACAGTAGAGCAACACAAATTATACTGAAGAGGCAAACTTGGGAGAGTGTCCGAATTGATTCCAAACTGACCATGTGAGGGTATATACCTTCTACCTTTAGAACTACTTTCTTAACCACTTCAATACTGGGCACTTAAACACCTTCCTGCCCAGACCAATTTTCAGCTTTCAGCGCTGTCACACTTTAAATGACAATTGCGCGGTCATGCTACACTACCCAAATGAAATTTTTATCATTTTTTTCCCACAAATAGAGCTTTCTTTTGGTGGTATTTGATCACCTCTACGATTTTTATTTTTTGCTAAACAAAAAAATACAGAAAATTTTGAAAAAAAAATGTTTTTTTTTTGTTTCAGTTTCAAAACTTTGTAAATAAGTACGTTTTCTCCTTCACTGATGGGCACTGGTGGGGCTGCACTGATAGGCACTGATAAGGCGGCACTAATGGGCACCGATGAGGTGGCACCAATAAAGTGGCACTGATGAAGTGGCATTGATGGACACTGATATGTGGCACTTATAGGCGGCACTGATAGGTGGCACTGATGGGCACTGATAGGCGACACGGATGGGCACTGATAGGTAGCACAAATTGGCACTGATAGCTGGCACGGATTGGCATGGATAGGTGGTATAGATGGGCATGGATAGGTGGCACAGATGGGCATGGATAGGTGGCACAGATGGGCATGGATAGGCGGCACTGATAGGTGGCACGGATGGGCACTGATAGGCGGCACGGATGGGCACTGATAGGCGGCATTGTATTGTTTTATACTGTACTAATGGATGCCAATCAGTGCCAAACAATAATGCATGCCAATCAGTGATGCCCATTGTGGGCACTGATTGGCATCCATTGTGGGCACTGATTGGCATCCATTGTGGGCACTGACTGGAATCCCTGGTGGTCTAGGGTGGCATACCTTGTGCTGGGCATCCCTGGTGGTCTGGTGGCATCCCTGGTGGTCCAGTGTGGGCATCCTCGGGGGGGGCTGTGCTGATAATCGATCAGCACAGACCCCCCCATCAGAGGAGCAACCGATCGGCTCTCCTCTACTCGTGTCTGACAGACGCAAGTGAGGAAAAGCCGATCACCGGCTCTTCCTATTTACACTGTGATCAGCCGTGATTGGACACGGCTGATCACGTGGTAAAGAGTCTCCGTCGGAGACTCTTTACCGAGATCGTAGTCGTGGGGTGTCAGACTGACACCCCGCAACAACGATCGACGCAATGCGCTCAGTGGCTCAAAATCCTGATCACGTCATATGACGTCCGGTCAGGATTTTGAAACACTTTGCCGCCGTGTTTTTGTTATAGGGCGGGCGGCAGGTGGTTAAAGAAGAGCTCCAATTTGGGCAAAAAATAAAAAAATAAAGTCAACAGCTACAAGTATTGTAGCTGGTTACTTTTAATATAAGGACATTTATCTGTTCAGGGATCCAGCGATGTTGGCACCCGAGACAAATCTTCACAGCCAGTTTCCTACTGCACGTACAGGTGCTGCTCTTTGTGAATGGTCCCACAGTCTTGAATGGTCCCACAGTCTTCAGGGACCTGTGTGTCCCCCAGAACGCTGTGGGGGGGGGGGAGAGGAGAGGTTGAAGATCCTCATAGATCGCCGTGGCAATCTGACCTGGAAGTGGGAACAGGTACATGTCAAAACCAGGTACCCGCCCCCTCAAAAATGACCAAATGTGGCATACCTTCCCCTTTTGGGTGGAGCTCCGCTTTAACCACTTCATCCCCTGGCCAATTCTGACATTCCTCTCCTACTTATAAAAATCATATTTTTTTTGCTATAAATTACTTGGAACCCCAAACATAATATTTTTTTTAAAAGCAGGGGCTCTAGAGGATAAAATTGTGGGGGTTGCAATTTTTTATGCCACACTGTATTTGCACAGCGGTTTATCAAATGCAATTTTTTGGGGGGGGGATCCACTTTAATGAATCCTAAAGCACAAAAACACAATAGAATATCTAATTGTTTGGTAAAATATAAATGATAACATTACACATAGTAAATAGATATCTAACATGTCACACTTTACAATTGAGGGTGCTCATGGACTGATGATGAACAACAGTACATTCAATTATCCGTAGACCACGCTTTAAAAGCCTTTACAGGTTTCAAGTTTAGAGTTACACAGGAGGTCTGGTGCTAACATTATTGCTCTCCCTATAACATTTCTGGCGATACCTCTCATGTGTGGTATAGGGAGAGGTGTGCAGTGGCAATGCCATTTACATATGTTTGTGTGACCTGCCTATGTATTTGCTTTAGTGCATGGGCATGAGGGGACAGGGGCGCTTTCAATTCTTTCTTCTATGGGTACATCGTGGAGGCTGAAGTAGCTAAATTATCTCCTATTTTTAGGTTTACCTATGAGACAGCCACATGTCTCATTTAAGATCTGTTAGAAATAAGACACTTGCCCTTGTCATTTAAGTTTAAAATTGTGATAGAAAGGGTTACATGACAAAAATGCTGAAATCTCTGCCATTGTTATTACAGGCATGGATTCACCCATTGCACACCGCACGCGGTCTAGGACAGCTCGCCGACAGCAACAGGAGAACGCCAGGTCCAATAGAAGTCGCTCTCCAAGAGACCGCAACATTGCTGAGGACCAGCCAGCACCAGCCAGACCACCGGCCAGAGAGTATCAGGCACTGCCCACATGTACCATCTGTTTAAGTGAAATTGATGTGGGAGAGGACACTACCTTACCCTGCTCCCACCAATTTCATTCAAACTGCATGGATACATGGAGGGCCCAAAGCAATACCTGCCCTCTTTGCAGAGCAGTAATGGATTTTTTTCCTCCGCAGGATGTCGTCAGAAGAGAAATCCAGAGGATCAACTCCTGGGATATACCCTTTCTCCATGAAGAAGACGACATCAACTTTGGTTACTTCTTTGAAATTAATGAATTTGGCATTGCCAACTTAGTTTTCTATGTGTAACAGCTCTTCTGTTTTTTTAGATAGCGGAAATCAGATGACACCTGCTAAGACCGCTATAAAGGAGGACAACAGGACAACCAACTACCTTGCTCCTGTGGTGTAGTACTATGTACTATATTAAAAAAAGTAAATTTGCTGTTATCAATAAAAATGTATATTTGTGGGGAGGGCAGGGAGCACCCGATTAGGACAGATGGAGCACGGCCCGGCGTGACACGAGGCAGATGGAGCATGGCCCGGCGTGGCGTGAGGCAGATGGAGCATGACCCGGCTTGGCGCGAGGCAGATGGAGCAAGGCCTGTTGTGGTGTGAGGCAGATGGAGCACAGCCCGGCGTGGCGCAAGGCAGATGGAGCATGGCCCGGTGTGGCACAAGGCAGATTGAGCCCGGCATGGCACGAGGCAGATGGAGCCCGGCCCAGCATGGCAGGAGGCAGATGGAGCAGGGCCCGGCGTGGAACTAGGCAGATTGAGTAAGGCACGGAGAGGCATTAGGCAGATGGAGCCAAGCCCAGCGTGGCACTAGGCTAATTGAGTCAGGCCCAGAGAGGCACGAGGCAGATGGAGAATGGTGCGGGGGGACACGTGGCTGATGGAGAATGGTGCGGAGGGACACGTGGCAGATGGAGCGTGCCACGGCGTGGCACAAGGCAGATTGAGCATGGCCCGGTGTGGCACGAGGCAGATGGAGCATGGCCCGGCGTGGCACGAGGCATATGGAGCATGGCCGGGCATGGCACAAGGCAGATGGAGGCAGGCTCGGTGTGGCATGAGGCAGATGGAGGCGGGCCAGGCGCGGCACGAGGCAGATGGAGCCAGGCCCGGCGCGGCACTAGGCAGATGGAGCCAAGCCCGTAGAGGCACGAGGCAGATGTAGCCAGGCCTGGCGCGGTACTAGGCAGATGGAGAATGGTGTGACGTGGCACGAGGCAGATGGAGCACGGCACGGCATTGCATGGGGCAGATGGAGCATGGCACAGCGTGGCACGAGGCAGATGGAGCACGGCCCGCCGTGGCATGAGGCAGATGGAGCACGGCCCGGCGTGACACGAGGCAGATGGAGCATGGCCCGGCGTGGCGTGAGGCAGATGGAGCATGACCCGGCTTGGCGCGAGGCAGATGGAGCAAGGCCTGTTGTGGTGTGGGGCAGATGGAGCACAGCCCGGCGTGGCGCAAGGCAGATGGAGCACGGCCCGGCGTGGCACGAGGCAGATGGAGCACGGCCCGGCGTGGCATGAGGCAGATGGAGCATGGCCCGGCGCGGCACAAGGCAGATGGAGCTGGCGCGGCACGAGGCAAATGGAGCCAGGCCCGGCGCGGCATGAGGCAGATGCAGCCAGGCCCAGCATGGCACTAGGCAGATGGAGTCAGGCCCGGAGAGGCACTAGGCTCATGGAGCCAAGCCCGTAGAGGCACGAGGCAGGTAGAGAATGGTGCGGCTTGGCAGGAGGCAGATGGAGCATGGCCTGGCATGGCACAAGGCACATGGAGCACGTCGCGGTATGGCACGAGGCAGATGGAGCACGGCATGGCACAAGGCAGATGGAGCACGGCCCGGCATGGCACGAGGCAGATGGAGCACGGCCCGGCGTGGCATGAGGCAGATGGAGCATGGCCAGGCGTGGCACGAGGCAGATGGAGGCAGGCCGGCATGGCACGAGGCAGATGGAGGCAGACCCGGCGTGGCACGAGGCAGGTGGAGCACGGCATGGCCTGAGGAGGATGGAGCATGGCCCGGTGTGGCACAAGGCACATGAAGCATGGCCCGGCGTGGCACGAGGCAGATGGAGCGCGGCCCGGCGGGGTGCGAGGCAGATGGAGCATGGCCCGGCGTGGCACGAGGCAGATGGAGGCAGGCCCGGCGTGGCACGAGGCAGATGGTGGCAGACCGGGCGTGGCACGAGGCAGGTGGAGCACGGCGTGGCACGAGGAGGATGGAGCATGGCCCGGTGTGGCACAAGGCACATGGAGCATGGCGCGGTGTGGCCAGAGGCTGATGGAGCATGGCCCGGCGTGGCACGAGGCAGATGGAGGCAAACCCGGCGTGGCACGAGGAGGATGGAGCATGTCCCGGCGTGGCACGAGGCAGATGGAGCACGGCCCCACGTGGCGCGAGGCAGATGGAGCATGGCCTGGCGCGAGGAGGATGGAGCATGGCCCGGTGTGGCACAAGGCACATGGAGCATGGCGTGGTGTGGCCAGAGGCTGATGGAGCACGGCCCAGCGTGGCACGAGACTGATGGAGCACGGCCCGGCGTGGCATGAGGCAGATGGAGTTCGGCATGGCACGAGGCAGATGGAGCCAGGCCCGGCGCGGCACTAGGCAGATGGAGCTAAGCCCGTAGAGGCACAAGGAAGATTGAGCACGGTGCGCCGTGGCCCGAGGCAGAGAGAGCACAGCCCGGCGTGGCACGAGGCAGATGGAGTATGGCCCAGTGCGGCATGAAGCAGATGGAGCCAGGCCCGGCGCGGCACTAGGCAGATGGAGAATGGTGCGACGTGGCACGAGGCAGATGAAGCATGGCTCGGCGTGGCTTGAGGCAGATGGAGCTTGGGCCAGCATGGCACGAGGCAGATGGAGCATGGCCCAACGTGGAACGAGGCAGATGGAGCATGGCCCCGCGTGGCATGAGGCAGGTGGAGCACGGCCCAGAGTGGCACAAGGCAGATGGTGCACAGCCCAGAGTGGCACAAGGCAGATGGCGCACGGCCCAGAGTGGCACGAGGCAGATGGCACATGGCCCAGAGTGGCACGAGGCAGATGGAGCACGGCCCAGAGTGGCACGAGGCCTATGGAGCACGACCCAGAGTGGCACGAGGCCGATGGAGCACGACCCAGAGTGGCACGAGGCAGATGGAGCACGGCCCATAGAGGCACGAGGCAGATGGAGCACGGCTGGCTTGCCACGAGGCAGATGGAGCACGGCCCGGCATGGCACAAGGCAGATGGAGCCAGGCCCGGAGAGGCACTAGGCAGACGGAGCCAGGTCTGGAGAGGCAGGAGGAACACGGCCCGGCGTGGCACGAGGCAGATGGAGCACGGCCCGGCGTGGCACGAGGCAGATGGAGCACGGCCCGGCGTGGCACGAGGCAGATGGAGCACGGCCCGGCATGGCACGAGGCAGATGGAGGACGGCCCGGCGTAGAACGAGGCAGATGGAGCACGGCCCGGCGTGGCACGAGGCAGATGGAGGACTGCCCGACGTGGCACGAGACAGATAGGGCATGGCCCGGCATGCCACGAGGCAGATGGAGCACGGCGTGGCATGGTGAGAAAGATGGAGCGGGGCCCATAGAGACACTAGGCAGATGGAGCAGGACACGGTGTGGCACGAGGCAGATGGAGCACGGCCCGGTGTGGCACGAGGCAGATGGAGCACGGCCCGGCGTGGCACGAGGCAGATGGAGCACGGCCCGGCGTGGCACGAGGCAGATGGAGCACGGCCCGGCGTGGCACGAGGCAGATGGAGCACGGCCCGGCATGGCACGAGGCAGATGGAGGACGGCCCGGCGTAGAACGAGGCAGATGGAGCACGGCCCGGCGTGGCACGAGGCAGATGGAGGACTGCCCGACGTGGCACGAGACAGATAGGGCATGGCCCGGCATGCCACGAGGCAGATGGAGCACGGCGTGGCATGGTGAGAAAGATGGAGCGGGGCCCATAGAGACACTAGGCAGATGGAGCAGGACACGGTGTGGCACGAGGCAGATGGAGCACGGCCCGGTGTGGCACGAGGCAGATGGAGCACGGCCCGGTGTGGCATGAGGCAGATGGAGCCAGGCCTGGCGCGGCACTAGGCAGATGGAACCAGGCCCGGAGAGGCACTAGGCAGATGGAGCCAAGCCCGGAGAGGCACGAGGCAGATGTAGCCAGGCCTGACGCGGCACTAGGCAGATGGAGCACGGCCTATAGAGGCACTAGGCACATGGAGGATGGCACAGTGTGGCATGAGGCACATGGAGCACGGGCCGGCGTGGCATGCAGGCAGATGGAGCATGGCATAGTCTGGCACGAGGAAGATGGAGCACCGGCTGGCGTGGCATGAGGCAGATGAAGCACAGTCTGGAATGGCACGAAGCAGATGGATCACGGCCCGGCGGGGCATGAGGCAGATGGAGCACAACCCAGTATGAGGCAGATGGAGCATGGCCCAGGGAGGGACTGGGTGCATGGAGCCAGGCCGCACAAGGCAGATGGAGCATGGCGCAGTGTGGCACAAGGCAGATGGAGCACGGCCCGGCGTGGCATGAGGCAGATGGAGTGCGGCCCGGCATGGCACGAGGCTGATGGAGCATGGGCCGGCGTGCCACGAAGCAGATGGAGCACGGCGTGGCACGGTGAGGCAGATGGAGCGGGGCCCATAGAGACACTAGGCAGATGGAGCATGGCATGGTGTGGCACGAGGCAGATGGAGCCAGGCCCGGCGCGGCATGAGACAGATGGAGCCAGGCCCGGCGCGGCACGATGCAGATGGAGCCAGGCCTGGAGCGGCACTAGGCAGGTGGAACCAGGCTCGGAGAGGCACTAGGCAGATGGAGCTAAGCCCGGAGAGGCACGAGGCAGATGTAGCCAGGCCTGGCGTGGCACTAGGCAGATGGAGCACGGCCCATAGAGGCACTAGGCACATGGAGCAAGACATGGTGTGACCCGGTGTGGCACGAGGCAGGTGGAGCACGGGCCGGAATGGCATGAGGCAGATGGAGACAGCCGTGATGACAGCGGCAATAAACAACTGGATCCTAAATGTAGGAACCGCAGCAGTCTGGATGGGACAGTGACTCGGTCTGCATTTGGCTTTATTCAGGTTATAGGGCAGGTTGGAGGGGATTAAGGCAGGCTGGAATTGGGCTGGGTTATAGGGCCAGGTGGAGTGGGATTAAGGCAGGATGAAGCGGACGTAGGCGGGGTGGAGTGGATTTAGGCAGGGTAGAGTGGACTAGGGCTGGGTTATAGGGCAGAGTGGAGTGGATTAGGGCTGGGTTATATGGCAGGGTGGAGTCAGTTACGGCATGGTGAAGAGGATTAGGGCGGGGTTATAGGCCCGGGTGGAGCAGGCTAAGTCAGGGTGGAGTGGACTACGGTAGGGTGGAGCGGACTACAGCAGGGTTATAGGGCAGGGTAGAGTGGATTAGGGCTGGGTTATAGGGCAAGATGAAGTGAATTACGGCAGGGTGGAGAGGATTGGGGGTGGGTTATAGGGCAGGGTGGAGAGGATTAAGGCAGGGTGGGTTTGGGCTGGATTATAGGGCAGGTTGGAGCGGACTACGGCAGGGTGGAGCAGACTATGGCTGGGTTATAGGGCAGGGTGGAGTGGAATAGTGCTGGGTTATAGGGCAGGGTGGAGTGGATTAGGGCTGGGTGGAGAGGATTAGGGCTGGGTGGAGCAGATTAGGGTAGAGTAAATTAGTGTAATGTAGTGTAGTGTAGATTAGTATAGTGTAGTGTAGGGCCTGGCCAGAGAGGGATTACTTTGACGTAGTTGGCCAGCTTAAACATGCATTGCAATGCATGTGAACTAAAAATCCCTATTTTTATGTAAAGTTTTCTAGAAGGGTATATAGTATGCAGTGTGCAGAAGGTTAATTTAGTATCTATAGCACCTTTAGTGAGAACTTACTTTTAACTTTGTAGTAGTATATTTTTACTGAAAATTGATAAACAGTTGTGCTAATTTATTTTCTTACATCAGGGGACACAGAGCCATAGTACTTACTATGTGGGTTATAGGGCCACTGATAGGTGATGGACACTGGCACGCCCTAAGGCAAGAAGTGTACTCCTTATATAACCCCTCCCACTACTGGGAGTCCTCAGTTTTTTCGCCAGTGTCTAAGATGTTGGTCACGAGTAAAGATGTGCTGTGCTGTGCTGACCTCCACTGGGAGCAATCCTTGCTGGGGCTAACCATGCTGACTAGATCCGTTCTGATGTCTTTTCATGGGCTAAATCAATGGTACCCGGGCCTCGTGTCTGAAGAAATTAGATTTTGCTTGCGAACGCTTCTCTTTAGAGAGCTAGGCCCTGGGATCCAGTACTTTTTGCTAGTAAGGCCATAAAGTTTTTACTGGCAGGGTGCTGTCGCAGGTCCAGGATTGTGGGTAACCCGAGGTTCCCCAGTTCCTGAAGGTTTCCTAAAAGGTCTCGGAGCCCACCGTGAAGGGTGAAAATTGGGTCTTTATTTCTGATAAACCTTGCTGCGAGGTTAAAGGTAAGGGAGATTTTCTCAGGAATTTCTCCTTCTATGTATAATTTTGTCATGCCTATGTGTCAACACTGGGGGCTGTATTGAGCACTCACAGTCCTGACGCTGGAAACAGCACAGAAGCCTTCATTCTCCTCTCCTCCAGCCGCAACAGATCCTCCGGTAAGAAGGGGGGTCTGCTTCTCTTCCTGTGTCCCCAAAATAATTTTTTTGGGGGATAGGATACCAAACTAGTTTCCTTTTTAAAAAAAAGAGAGAGACCCACCACGGCCGCTCAGAGGAGGATTTACCCCCCCCGCCATACCTGCATGTTCCACAGGACGCTGCTCGCACGGGAAAGCACTTTCCTTTGAAAGGAAAGGGGGGCATAATTTGTGCGGGGGGGCATGGCTAACGACGTCAGACGCCGGCCATACATGTAGAAAGTTGATTTCAGCGCTGTATGTGTGAAAGCTGCTGCTGGCTGTGGAAGGACAAAGCAGGAGGATGGCTTGTTCAGGTTAGTGACACAGGCTTTTTCCCTTTGACACATTATACTTTACCAGGCTAGCTAATGGCGCTGAACTATAGCCCAGCAATGTACATTCTTTTGCATAGTGCCTCTGCTTTATGCTTCAGGCTATGAATGGTAATGGGACCAGGAACTTCTCTAAAGGGGTCAATGTTTTTTTCACTATAAACTGAATCCATTTCCAAAAGAATGTCATCTTCCTCTGAGAGGGATATGGCTAGTCAGATTGAGCCGTCATGGCAAATTGTTGTTACATATAACACTTCAGTACCTGTATATATCATACAAAAGGTTTTTTCTTCTACCATTTGTAAATTGGAAAGAAGATGAATGCTATGATGTCTCTCCATAGTGGGGCTAAACATAGCAGATTCGCATCTAGTTCTCAGGACCCTCTTATTGAGGTGCAGGAGGCTGGGGATCAGGTACATCTTCCCAAATATTTGGAAGATACTTATTTATCCTCTTCTGAGAATCCTAATATGGAAGGAGTGGCATCACAAGGTAGGTTGCTTGTATACTCCCTTACTCAACCTTTTTTTGCTGCCTGCAGCACAGGCTCTTGAGGAACCTACCTCTAATTGGGTTCATTAGAACCTCCCCCATCTGGGGATGTTTTTTCCTATTCATGCATGGCTAAAAAAGCTTATGTATTCTGAATGGGAACATCCGGATAAACAATATTATCCTCCCAAGAAATTCTTCACACTTTATCTATGAAAGAGGATTTTTATGAAGAAAATGTGGGGTTCCAGCAATTGATGCTGCAATCGCCTTAGTGAGCAGAGTCTCACATGTTCGGTGGATAATGCACTAATGTTAAAAGATCCAACAGATAAAAAGTTGGAACTTCTTTTTAAAGACAATAAGTCTTTTGCAAGTTCAGTAGCGCAGCCAGTTCTTGCTGCAATTGGTGTATTTCAGTCGATTAACCACTTTCAGACCGGACCATTTTGCTGGTAAATGACCAGAGGTCTTTTTACACTTTGGCACTGCGCTGCTTTAACTGGTAATTGCGCGGTCATGCAATGTTGTACCCAAACAAAATTTGCGTCCTTTTCTTCCCACAAATAGAGCTTTCTTTTGATGGTATTTGATTGCCTCTGCGATTTTTATTTTTTGCGATATAAACGTAAAAAGACCGCAAATTTTGAAAAAAAATGATATTTTCTACTTTTTGTTATTAGAAAAATCCAATAAACTCAATTTTAGTCATACATTTAGGCCAAAATGTATTCAGCCACATGTCTTTGGTAAAAAAAAAGTCAATAATTGTATATTTATTGGTTTGCGCAAAAGTTGTCACATCTACAAACTAAGGTACGTTTTCTGGAATTTACGCAGCTTTTAGTTTACGACTGCCTATCTCATTTCTTGAGGTGCTAAAATGACAGGGCAGTACAAAACCCCCCCAAATGACCCCATTTTGGAAAGTAGACCCCCTAAGGAAATTGATAAGAGGCATGTTGAGCCCATTGAATATTTTATTTTTTTGCCTCAAGCGATTGAATAATGACAAAAAAAAAATTTTTTTTTTTTTTTTACACAAAGTTGTCACTAAATGATATATTGCTCACACATGCTATGGGCGTATGTGAAATGACACCCCAAAATAAATTCTGCTGCTTCTCCTGAGTACGGGGATACCACATATGTGGGACTTTTTGGGAGCCTAGCCGCGTACAGGGCCCCGAAAACCAAGCACCGCCTTCAGGCTTTCTAAGGGCGTAAATTTTTGATTTCACGCCTCACTACCTATTACAGTTTTGAAGGCCATAAAATGCCAAGATGGCACAAAACCCCCACAAATGACCCCATTTTAGAAAGTAGACACCCCAAGCTATTTGCTGAGAGGCATGTTGAGTCCATGGAATATTTTATATTTTGCCACAAGTTGCGGGAAAATTACAAACTTTTTTTTTTTTTTTTTTTTTTTCACAAAGTTGTCACTAAATGATATATTGCTCATGCATGCCATGGGCATATGTGAAATGACACCCCAAAATAAATTCTGCTGCTTCTCCTGAGTACGGGGATACCACATATGTGGGACTTTTTGGGAGCCTAGCCGCGTACGGGGCCCCGAAAACCAAGCACCGCCTTCAGGCTTTCTAAGGGCGTAATTTTTTGAGTTCACTTCTCACTACCTATTACAGTTTTGAAGGCCATAAAATGCCAAGATGGCACAAAACCCCCACAAATGACCCCATTTTAGAAAGTAGACACCCCAAGCTATTTGCTGAGAGGCATGTTGAGTCCATGGAATATTTTATATTTTGCCACAAGTTGCGGGAAAATTACAAACTTTTTTTTTTTTTCACAAAGTTGTCACTAAATGATATATTGCTCACGCATGCCATGGGCATATGTGAAATGACACCCCAAAATAAATTCTGCTGCTTCTCCTGAGTACGGGGATACCACATATGTGGGACTTTTTGGGAGCCTAGCCGCGTACGGGGCCCCAAAAACCAAGCACCGCCTTCAGGCTTTCTAAGGGCGTTACAGTTTTGAAGGCCATAAAATGCCAAGATGGCACAAACCCCCCCCCAAATGACCCCATTTTAGAAAGTAGACACCCCTAAATTTAGGGGTACACTAGTGAGACTAGGTAATAAATGGCGGGTGCCCTGAAACTATAAAAAAATAACTAACCAACCAGCGTCACCTGTAACAGTTATATGGTGATCACTGGTGAAAGGGTTAACTAGGGGGCAATCAGGGGGCTTTATGCGGTAGTATATGGGGGTCCCTGGCGCTATAAAAAGCTGCGGCGAACCTAAATACCTACCTGCCTAACTAGCGTCACCTGTGACACTAATACAGCGATCAGAAAAACGATCGCTTATTAGGCTGGGTTCACACTGGAGCGATGCGGGAACGCCACGAATGCGCGGCGGGTTCCCGCATCGCATGCCTCCCGGCGGCAGTTCACACTGCCCTATGCGAACTGCTGGGAGTGTCAGTGAAATGTTAATGACACCCCCAGATCAGTTCGCATATCGCAGTGCGATCTGCAAACTTGGATCGCATGGTGTGAACACCCATGCGATCCGATTCTGCTGCGGACCAAAAAAAGGGTCCCGTGCGAGTTTGCGGCGGGTGCGGCGGGTGCGACACGAATTCAGCCATACTATCTGTATAGCTGAACTCGAATCGCACAGAGATCGGATGTGATTTGCACTGCAGTGCGGTGCGAATCACATCCGTTCTCATAAACCGCTGCAATGTGAACCCAGCCTTAGTGACACTGGCGACGGGGGGTGATCACGGGGTTAAACCTTTATTGGGGGGGTTAGGGGGGTACCTTAGAACTAAAGGGGGCTAACCCTAACTGCCCTAACAGTTATTAGTCACAAATGACACCTGCCGGGTGATCAGGGGGTTAAACCTTTATTAGGTAATAAATGGCGGGTGCCCTGAAACTATAAAAAAATAACTAACCAACCAGCGTCACCTGTAACAGTTATATGGTGATCACTGGTGAAAGGGTTAACTAGGGGGCAATCAGGGGGCTTTATGCGGTAGTATATGGGGGTCCCTAGCGCTATAAAAAGCTGCGGCGAACCTAAATACCTACCTGCCTAACTAGCGTCACCTGTGACACTAATACGGCGATCAGAAAAATGATCGCTTATTAGGCTGGGTTCACACTGGAGCGATGCGGAAACGCCGCGAATCCGCGGCGGGTTCCCGCATCGCATGCCTCCCGGCGGCAGTTCACACTGCCCTATGCGAACTGCTGGGAGTGTCAGTGAAATGTTACTGACACCCCCAGATCAGTTCGCATATCGCAGTGCGATCTGCAAACTCGGATCGCATGGTGTGAACACCCATGCGATCCGATTCTGCTGCGGGCCAAAAAAAGGGTCCCGTGCGAATTTGCGGCGGGTGCGGCGGGTGTGGCGGGTGCGGCGGGTGCGGCGAATGGCTGAACTCGAATCGCACAGAGATCGGATGTGATTTGCACTGCAGTGCGGTGCGAATCACATTCGTTCTCATAAACCGCTGCAATGTGAACCCAGCCTTAGTGACACTGGCGACGGGGGGTGATCACGGGGTTAAACCTTTATTGGGGGGGTTAGGGGGGTACATTAGAACTAAAGGGGGCTAACCCTAACTGCCCTAACAGTTATTACAGTCACAAATGACACCAATGCAAAAAAAAAAAAAAAAAAAAAAAAATGACATTGGTGTCACTGTGACTGGGGGGGCAGGGGTAATTGGGGGGGTGATCGGGGGGTAAAGGGGGGGTGTGAGTGTGCCTGGCATGTTCTACTGTGTGTGGGATGTGTTGGTGCAACTCACTGATCCGCTCTCCTCCGTGTCGGAACGAAAAATACCGACACGGAGGAGAGAATACATCACTTCCTCTCCTGTGTTTACATTACAGGAGAGGAAGTGATGTCACCGGGGATTTCCATTCGTCGGGAGCGATCGCGAGGGGGTGGCCATGAATGAATGGCCGTCCCCTCGTCCGGGATCGCTCCCGAACGAAAACCGACCGCCGCAGGCACCGGGCGGGGGCCCGACCGGGCCCCCGACCCGCGGGAGGCAAATCACGTACATGTACGTGCTTATGCCTGCCCGTGCCATTCTGCCGACGTACATCGGCGTGAGGCGGTCGGCAAGTGGTTAAGGAAGTTTGTGGAAATACCTGAAATTCTGCCTGATCAGCAGGCCCGGCGATGGGCTGGTGTATCTGTCTCACAGTAGCTGCTATGAAAGACTCTATCATTTAAGCCTTATGGCTTATGCTTGGACCAGTGCATTCTCACAGATTTCTGTGGCTGAAAAATTGATCAGCTGAAGCACCGTGTAAAAAGCTCTTAGCCAGTTTTTTTGGGGTACGGCTATTTAGAGATGATCTGGATAAGTACATCCAAAGGACCTCTAATGGGGAAAGCTCTCTTTTACCAGTAAAGAAGAGGTTCAAACATTTCTTCTTTAATCGTGCTGCCTCTCCTATGCCAAGGGCATCTGCCTCTAGGCAGTCTCGATGGCCTCAACCATCAGGCCCAAGGGAAAGTCCCCAAGGGCATCACCAGGGTCAGAAGAGATCTTGGGGCAGAAAGCCCACAAAGCAGAATGCTAAAGCCTTCTCATGAAGGGGCATCCCCACTCGTTCGGGTGAGGGGAAAGGTCCTGCAATTCTCAAGATCTGGCAGGAACAATGTCAAGACAGATGGATTTCTGCAGTTTTTTTCTCTAGGTTACGACTAGAGTTCCGAGAGTTTCTGTCTCCTCGTTTTTTCTAAGGGAAAGTGTTCCCAAGGATCCAGAGAAAAATAAGTCTCTCTTTCTGGCCTCTGGATCAGCTATTATCCCAGTCGGTGATATCAGGGGTTCCCTTAGTGGAAAAGGGCACAGGGTTTGGCTCAAACCTTTTACGGTTCCAGAACCAAACAGAGAGGTAAGACCCATTCTAGATCTCGAAGATCTGAATCAGCACTTAATCATCCGATCCTTTCATAATCCAATCGATTGTGTCCATCCTGCAAGGAGGGGAGTTTTTTTTGGCTTTAATCGATATAAAAAATGCATATCTCCATGTGGCAAATTTTCCCGCTCACCAGAAATTTCTGCGTTTTGAAATATAAAATTATCATTTCAGTTGTGGCCCTGCCATTTGGTTTAGCCACAGCACCACGGGAGATTGTTAGGGGAAATGGTGGCCTCCTTACAGGCCATCCCTTATATACAGTTTTTACTCAAAAACTTCTTCAAAACACCATCCTGTCGGTCTGGAATAAAAAGATTCAGGCCTTGTTTGTTTCCAATACGCTTGGCTCCCGACGTAAGTTAGAGCCTGAATTGATGGTTGTTATCCAGCAAAACAATAGATGCCAGCCTTCTAGGCTGGGGAGCAGCCCTGGAAGAAGATTCTGTCCAGGGGAGAGGGTTCAGGTTAGCGGACCTTGCCTATTAACTTTTTGAAAGATTCGGGCAGTACATCTGGTCCTAGAATCTGGGGCGGTCAAACTACGGGACTGTGCTGTCAGGATTCAGTCTGACAAGGCCACGGCTGTGGATTACATCAATCACCAGGGGGGCACGAGAGGTCGTGCAGCCCAAAAAGAGGTGAATAATGTTCTAGCTTGGGCAGAACACAACATTCCTTGCCTATCTGCAATTTTAATTTCAGGAATAGAGAATTGGCAGGTGGACTACTTGAGTCGCCAACAATTATTTCCGGGAGAATGATCTCTTCACCCCGACATCTTCCTAGCGATATATCAGAGATGGGGTATTCCGGAAATGGACCTATTCTTGTCCAGATTCAACAACAAAGTCAACAACTTTGTGTCGAGAACAACGGAACCGCTAGCAGGCAGAACAGACACATTAGTCTTCCTATAGGATCAGTTTTCGCTGATCTATGCATTTCCTCCAGTTGTACTACTTCTGCTCCTTCACCGCAGGATTAAGCAGGAACGAAAGGAGGTGATTCTGGCGGCCCCAGTGGGTTCCAGAAGATCTCGATTTACCAAGATCATAAAGATGGCAGTAGGAGTCCTTCGGACTCTACCATTATAGCCAGACCTTCTTGCACAAGGTCCGGTATTTCATCATACGTGACGGACTAAAAATGTAACAGGTTTGACTGTTGAATCCCACTTTATAAAAGATCATGGGTGATCTCCTTCGGTAGTGTCTACTTTGATTAATGCCAGGAAGCCGGCTTCCAGAATCACTTACTATAGAGTCTGGAAGGCATATGTTTCTTGGTGTGGATCCAGGGGTTGGCACCCCAGGAAGTATGTCATAGGCAGGATACCTGATTTCCTGAATATGGGATCTGAAATGAAGCTGGCCTTGACTTCTATCAAGAGCCAGATCCTGGCCTTGTCAGTGTTTTTTCTATGGCCTTTTGCTTCCAACTCTTGGTGCGTAGCTTATTCAGGGGGTAACATGGATTAATCCCCCTATCAAGGCACCTCTAAATCCTTGGGATTTAAAATTGGTCTTATCGACTTTGCAGAATCAGCCGTTTGAGCCTTTATGAGAAATTCCCTTGGTTCTTTTTGACAAGAAAGAGATAATCTTTCTGGTTGCCATTTCTTCTGCTAGAAGAGTATCGGAACTAGCGGCTCTGTCTTGTATAGAGCCATATTTGACCATGCATAAGAATGAGGTGGTTTTATGTCCTCATCCTGAATTCCTACCAAAGGTGGTAACAGGTTTTCATTTAAACCAAGATATTATTCTTCCTTCTTTCTCCCAGAGCCTGAATCTAGGGAAGAGAAGGCACCTCATTCCTTTGATGTAGTAAGAGCGATCAGAGTCTATTTAAAGGTGACCGCTTGGGTTCGCAAAACACATGTTTTGTTTGTACTGCCATAGGGTCCAAAAAGTGGACAGGCAGCATCAAAATCCACTATTTTTCCAAATGGATTAGTCAAATGATTGTTCAAGTTTCAGCGTAAAGAAGAAAATTCTTCCTTCCTTCTTATGTTAGAGCACACTCATCCAGGGCAATTAGTGCCTCTTGGGTGGTGCATCATCAGGCCTCTATGGCTCAGATCTGTAAGGCCGCAACTTGGTCTTCGGTTCATACATTTATCAGATTTTATCACATCAATATTAAAGGTCATGAAGATATTGCCTTTGGGCATAGTATACTGCAGGCTGCAGTATGAGTCCTCTGGCCTCCTGTTTATTTTTTTGGTTGTGTCTCCCTCCCTTCACTTGCCATTGTTATGGGACATTCCACATAGTAAGTACTATGGCTCTGTGTCCCCCGATGTAAGAAAAGAAACAGGATTTTTAAAACAGCTTACCTGTGAAATCCTTTTCTTTGATGTACATCAGGGGACACAGCGGTCCCTCCCTTCTTGGTATACACTTGTATTGCTGTGTTACAAAACTGAGGACTCCCAGCAGTTGGAGGGGTTATATAGGGAGTATACTTCTTGCCTAAGGGCATGCCAGTGTCCATCACCTATCAGCGGCCCTATAACCCACATAGTAAGTACTATAGCTCTGTGTCCCCTGATGTACATCAAAGAAAAGGATTTTACAGGTAAGCTGTTTTAAAAATCCTGTTATTGTGTGCCTTGTTGCTAGAACGTTGCTAGGGTGATCCCTGGCATTACTGCTTGCACTTACAAATCCGTGCATATGTGTACTCCCTCTTCCTGGTCACAGCAGCTCTGAGCTCAGTGCTCCTCTGTCTGAGGAGAGTACAAACAACGCATGCACAGGAATTATCTTAGCAATATCCTAGCATTAAGGCAGGATAGGGTAGGCGCCATCTCTAAGACCTACGTAAATGGCCAACATCAGGGGTAGGCAAACTGGGGCCCTGCAGCTCTTGTAGAACTACAAGTCCCATCATGCCTATGGCAGGAATTGTAACTGCCAGCCTTGCAATGCCTCATGGGAAATGTAGTTCCACAACAGCTGGAGAGCCCCAGGTTGCCTACACCAACAGAAGGGGTATAATTCAGCTTTAATCACAGTACACCATTGGCTTCATCAGATTCTGGGAAAGGTGAACTAAAGTAGGCCAGAGATTTTGCAACTTTCTTTCCTTGCACCACAGGTTGCTCATTTTTCCCATCAACAATGTCCAAACTTTTTCTTAGTTTTGAGTGGGGAGGGTTTAGAACACCTGTCAGGTTTTTATTGCTGTCTGTGTCCCTATCAGTTACTACATTATGAGGAAAAAATATGGAAGCCACCACTGATATATTTAGAAAAGTGCTGTCATACTCATCACTTGTAAGGCCTCTTTCACACGGGGCGGATCAGTAATGATCCGCCCCGTGATGATCCGCTCGCTCAGCGGGGATCTCTCCGTTGTCCCCGCTCAGCCGGCTGCGGACAGGGCGGTCTCCGCACACTGTGCAGGGACCGCCCTGTCAGCTCTCCGCTCTCCTCTATGGGGATCGGATGAGCACGGACCGTGTGTCCGTGTTCATCCGATCCGCTCTGCAGACGGACAGAAAAATAGGATTTTCCTCCGTCTGCAGAATCGGACATTTGCGGAGGCGGACAATAGCGGGTGTCTGCGGATGCTCATCCGCAGACACCCGCTATCCCATAGGGATGAATGGATGTCCGTATTTCATCCGCAAACGGATGGATGAAATACGGACATACCATCCGCATGTGTAAAAGGGGCCTAAGAAGCATGTAGGACAGGAGATGTGCTGTGAACACGGCTTATCACCGAAACTAGTCTGCTGCTGACTGTACTCACTTTGAAGGATAGAAAATAAATACGCTTGATGGTATGGAGTTGCCGGCTGCTTTTATTCGATAACCGTAGGACAGGAGATCAAACCTGTCTGCCTGCTCATTATAGGGGAGTGATGAGGGAGGAGTAAGGTTCAGGAGGAGGATGACAACTCTGGATGACAGACATTACATTGTAGCAAAGTGTCATTTCTTCAGTGTTGTCACATGAAAAGGTATAGTAAAATATTTACATATTGGCCTAATTTTTGATTTTTTCATATTTTTTTTTATTGGTTACGTTGTCCTTTAACCACTTCCCGACCGCTGCACGACGATGTACGTCGACAGAATGGCACGGGCAGGCATAAGGGCTTACATGTTCGTCCTTGCCTTCACGCGGGTCGGGGGCCCGATCTGGCCCCCGCCCGGTGCCTGCGGCAGTCGGTATTCGTTCGGGAGCGATCCGGGATGAGGGGGCGGCCATTCATTCATGGCCACCCCCTCGCGATCGCTCCCGACGAATAGAAATCCTTCGTCACATCACTTCCTCTCCTGTAATGTAAACACAGGAGAGGAAGTGATGTAATCTCTCCTCCGTGTCGGTATTTTTCGTTCCGACACCGAGGAGAGAGGATCGGTGAGTTGCACCAACACGACACTACACAGTAGAACATGCCAGGCACACTCACACCCCCCCGATCACCCCCCCAATTACCCCTGCCCCCCCAGTCACAGTGACACCAATGTCATTTTTTTTTGCATTGGTGTCATTTGTGACTGTAATAACTGTTAGGGCAGTTAGGGTTAGCCCCTTTAGTTCTAATGTACCCCCCTAACCCCCCCAATAAAGGTTTAACCCCGTGATCACCCCCCGTCGCCAGTGTCACTAAGGCTGGGTTCACATTGCAGTGGTTTATGAGAACGAATGTGATTCGCACCGCACTGCAGTGCAAATCACATCCGATCTCTGTGCGATTCGAGTTCAGCCATACAGATAGTATGGCTGAATTCGCATCGCACCCGCCGCACCCGCCGCAAATTCGCACGGGACCCTTTTTTTGGCCCGCAGCAGAATCGGATCGCATGGGTGTTCACACCATGCGATCCGAGTTTGCAGATCGCACTGCGATATGCGAACTGATCTGGGGGTGTCATTAACATTTCACTGACACTCCCAGCAGTTCGCATAGGGCAGTGTGAACTGCCGCCGGGAGGCATGCGATGCGGGAACCCGCCGCGGATTCGTGGCGTTCCCGCATCGCTCCAGTGTGAACCCAGCCTAATAAGCGATCGTTTTTCTGATCGCTGTATTAGTGTCACAGGTGACGCTAGTTAGGCAGGTAGGTATTTAGGTTCGCCGCAGCTTTTTATAGCGCCAGGGACCCCCATATACTACCGCATAAAGCCCCCTGATTGCCCCCTAGTTAACCCTTTCACCAGTGATCACCATATAACTGTTACAGGTGACACTGGTTGGTTAGTTATTTTTTTATAGTTTCAGGGCACCCTCCATTTATTACCTAATAAAGGTTAAACCCCCTGATCACCCGGCGGGTGTCATTTGTGACTGTAATAACTGTTAGGGCAGTTAGGGTTAGCCCCCTTTAGTTCTAAGGTAGTTTCAGGGCACCCGCCATTTATTACCTAGTCTCACTAGTGTACCCCTAAATTTAGGGGTGTCTACTTTCCAAAATGGGGTCATTTGGGGGGGGTTTGTGCCATCTTGGCATTTTATGGCCTTCAAAACTGTAACGCCCTTAGAAAGCCTGAAGGCGGTGCTTGGTTTTCGGGGCCCCGTACGCGGCTAGGCTCCCAAAAAGTCCCACATATGTGGTATCCCCGTACTCAGGAGAAGCAGCAGAATTTATTTTGGGGTGTCATTTCACATATGCCCATGGCATGCGTGAGCAATATATCATTTAGTGACAACTTTGTGAAAAAAAAAAAAAAAAAATAAAGTTTTAATTTTCCCGCAACTTGTGGCAAAATATAAAATATTCCATGGATTCAACATGCCTCTCAGCAAATAGCTTGGGGTGTCTACTTTCTAAAATAGGGTCATTTGTGGGGGTTTTGTGCCATCTTGGCATTTTATGGCCTTCAAAACGGTAATAGGTAGTGAGGAGTGAAGTCAAATATTTACGCCCTTAGAAAACCTGAAGGCGGTTCTTGGTTTTCGGGGCCCCGTACGCGGCTAGGCTCCCAAAAAGTCCCACATATGTGGTATCCCCGTACTCAGGAGAAGCAGCAGAATTTATTTTGGGGTGTCATTTCACATATGCCCATAGCATGTGTGAGCAATATATCATTTAGTGACAACTTTGTGTAAAAAAAAATATATATATATTTTTTTGTCATTATTCAATCGCTTGAGGCAAAAAAAATAAAATATTCAATGGGCTCAACATGCCACTTATCAATTTCCTTAGGGGGTCTACTTTCCAAAATGGGGTCATTTGGGGGGGTTTTGTACTGCCCTGCCATTTTAGCACCTCAAGAAATGAGATAGGCAGTCGTAAACTAAAAGCTGCGTAAATTCCAGAAAACGTACCTTAGTTTGTAGATGTGACAACTTTTGCGCAAACCAATAAATATACAATTATTGACTTTTTTTTTTACCAAAGACATGTGGCTGAATACATTTTGGCCTAAATGTATGACTAAAATTGAGTTTATTGGATTTTTCTAATAACACAAAGTAGAAAATATCATTTTTTTTCAAAATTTGCGGTCTTTTTACGTTTATATCGCAAAAAATAAAAATCGCAGAGGCAATCAAATACCATCAAAAGAAAGCTCTATTTGTGGGAAGAAAAGGACGCAAATTTTGTTTGGGTACAACATTGCATGACCGCGCAATTACCAGTTAAAGCAGCGCAGTGCCAAATTGTAAAAAGACCTCTGGTCATTTACCAGCAAAATGGTCCGGTCTGAAAGTGGTTAAGAGGCGGTTTGCAGGCGGCCACGCGCGTCCCCACCGGGGGCTCCGTGACTGCAATCGCGGGTCCCGTCACTTGCCACCATGGGCCCCAGCAGCAGCCATACCCACCCTGGGGACAGCAGCAGCCGCCGCTACCAGCCATACCCGCCCTGGGGACAGGAGCCACCGCCAGCCATACCTGCCCTGGGGACAGCAGCAGCCACCAGCCATACCTGCCCTGGAGGACAGCAGCAGCCACCGGCAGCCATACCCGCCCTGGAGGACAGCAGCAGCCGCTAGCCATACCCACCCTGGGGGGACAGCAGCAGCCGCCAGCCATACCCACCCTGGGGGGACAGCAGCAGCCGCCAGCCATACCCGCCCTGGGGGGACAGCAGCAGCAGCCGCCAGCCATACCCGCCCTGGGGGACAGCAGCAGCCGCTAGCCATACCCACCCTGGGGGGACAGCAGCAGCCGCCAGCCATACCCACCCTGGGGGGACAGCAGCAGCCGCCAGCCATACCCGCCCTGGGGGGACAGCAGCAGCAGCCGCCAGCCATACCCGCCCTGGGGGACAGCAGCAGCAGCCTCCAGCCATAACCGCTCTGAGAGACAGCAGCAACCGCCAGCCATACCCGCCCTGGGGGAACAGCAGACGCCACCACCAGCCATACCTGCCTTGGGGGGGACAGCAGCAGCCGCCGCCAGCCATACCCGCCCTGGGGGGACAGCAGCAGCAGCCACCGCCAGCCATACATGCCCTGGGGGGACAGCAGCAGCAGCCACCGCCAGCCATACCCGCCCTGGAGGACAGCAGCAGCCGCCAGCCATACCCCCCAGGGGGACAGCAGCAGCAGCCGCCCACCATACCCGCCCTGGGGGGACAGCAGCAGCCGCCAGCCATACCCACTCTGGGGGACAGCAGCAGCCGCCAGCCATACCCACCCTGGGGGGACAGCAGCAGCAGCCACCAGCCATACCTGCCCTGGTAGACAGCAGCAGCAACCGCCAGTGATACCCATTCTGGGGGACAGCAGCAGCAGCCGCCAGCCATAACCGCTCTGGGGGACAGCAGCAATGCCAGCCATACCCACCCTGGGGGGGACAGCAGCAGCTACCGCCAGCCATACCCACCCTGGGGGGGACAGCAGCAGCTACCGCCAGCCATACCCGCCTTGGGGGGGGACTGCAGCAGCTGCCGCTAGCCATACCCGCCCTGGGGGGACAGCAGCAGCAGCCACCGCCAGCCATACCCGCCCTAGGGGGACAGCAGCAGCAGCCACCGCCAGCCATACCTGCCCTGGAGGACAGCAGCAGCCTCCAGCCATACCCGCCATGGGGACAACAGCAGCCGCCAGCCATACCCGCCCTGGGGACAGCAGCAGCCATGAGGATTGAGGTCATTTTTTTATAAAATCAAACAGCAATGGGCATGTATGCTTTCTACACTGGGCTGCTTTCAAACTGATCCACAGGTGCAGCTATGGGTTGCCTGCACTGAGCCATAGACTTCTGTTGTTACCTGCAGGCTTGGTGCGCTTTCACAGAATGCATCCATCACACCTGCAGTATATAATAGAATTACCGTATATACTCGAGTATAGGCCGACCCGAATATAAGCCGAGGCCCCCAATTTACCCCCAAAAAAACTGGCAAACTTATTGACTCGTGTATAAGCCGAGGGTAAGACATGCCTGTCCATCCCTGTGTGTGTGTCCGTCCATCCCTGTGTGTCCGTCCATCCCTGTGTGTCCGTCCATCCCTGTGTGTCCGTCCATCCATCCCTGTGTGTGTGTGTCTCCATCCATCCATCCATCCCTGTGTGTGTGTGTGTGTGTGTGTGTGTGTGTGTGTGTGTGTGTGTGTGTGTGTGTGTGTGTGTCCAGCCTACCTGTGTCCTGAGCCTTTGTCCCGAGCCTCCGTCCCGTGCCGAGCCTCCTTGCCTCCGTGCCTCGCCGCCGTGCCTCGCCGCCATGCCTTGCCTCCGGTCCCGTCCCGTCCCGTCCCGTGCCGTGCCGTCCTGTGCCTTGCCTCCGTCCCGTGCCCTCTTCGTTCGTCGGCGGCCATTGTAAAATTCAAAAGCTGCGCCGCCGCCTTCGCCTGTGATAGGCGGAACACTGAATTTCCCAGCAGCCTGTGTTCCGCCTATCACAGACGTCGTATCATCCTCGTCCGTAGTACGAGGATGATACGAAGTCCGTGATAGGCGGAACACAGGCTGCTGGGAAATTCAGTGTTCCGCCTATCACAGGCGAAGGGGGAGCCGGAGGCGCGGCTTTTGAATCAGAATGGCCGCTGTCTGTCTGCTCGACACGCTGATCGAGCGGGCAGACAGCGATGACTCGAGTATAAGCCGAGGGGGGCACTTTCAGCCTCAAAAAAGAGGCTGAAAATCTCGGCTTATACTCGAGTATATACGGTATATGGCAACTAACCTGCAGGAAAGCCACAGGTACACTGTGCTGCACCCACGGTGTGTGTCAACCAGTGCATCAGTGTGAAAGCAGCCTTAGGCCTAGGGTTGCCACCTTTTCTTCAAGTCAAACCCGGACACTTTAGCGGCACACTTTTTTTAGCGGTGCACTTTTTTTATAGTATAAATTATACATTTATTTTGCAATTAAATAACATTTCTAATCATATGCATTTAATCACAAGAGTCCCGCTTTACATCAGAGTCCACAGAGTTCAGTTTTTGCATCTGAATCCGCAGAGTTCCCTTTTTACATCTGAACTCGCAGAGTTACCTTACACTGTAAGGTGGGACTCTGTAGACTCTGATGTAAGGGAGAACTATGGGGACTCTAACATAAGGGATGCTCTGCGAACCCTGATTTAAGGGGAACACTGAGTACTATGATGCACAGTGAGGACTCTGATGTAAGGGGAACACTGTGACCTCTTGTGTAAAGGGGAACTGTGTTATAAAGGGTGCTCTGAGAACCCCAATTTACCTTAGTGTACTCACTCAGGGGCAGAAGATAGAAGGGGGAGACTTCAGACACAGACAGGGATGGATGGTGAGCTCACTCACCCCTTGGCAGTCAGCACCTCTCATCCAGATGTATCCGAGGCTGCTGGACTTCAAATTTCCAGCCTCCCACTTCCCTTTTCTGAGGTACAGCACTGGGGATTGGAGTGTGGGCAGACACAGAGGGGTAGGGGAGGGAGGAAAAGGAGTAGATCAAGCCCTTTCTCCTCTCCTGTCTGTATGTAGGGGGAACTGTTAGTGCTGGCTTTGGGCAATGGAAAGAGAGTGTAACAGACACTCTCAGCTTAGACAACTGCAGCCAGCAACCTTGCTGGGAGGCCATAGTCCAATCTGAATAATGTGTCCGGGTTTCAGGCAGTCTGAAACCTGGACGAATGGTTCCAAACCCGAACTGTCCGGTTGAATCCCGGACAGGTGGCAACCCTACAGGTAGGTATACAGGAGTAGGTTTTATATATACAGTACACAGGAAGGAAGGCATGTGGGTGCTCTATATACACAGTATACAGAAGCTGGGTTTATATATACAGTAAGGTAGATGTGGGTGGTCTGTACACACAGTATACAGAGGCTAGGTTTATATATACAGTAAGGTAAATGTGGGTACTCTATACACACAGTATACAGAAGCTGGGTTTATATATACAGTAAGGTAGATGTGGGTGGTCTGTACACACAGTATACAGGTAGGTATACAGAAGCTGGGTTTATATATACAGTAAGGTAGATGTGGGTGCTCTATACACACAGTATACAGGTAGGTATACAGAAGCTGGGTTTATATATACAGTAAGGTAGATGTGGGGGCTCTATACACAGTATACAGGTAGGTATACAGAAGCTGGGTTTATATATATAGTAAGGTAGATGTGGGGGCTCTATACACAGTATACAGGTAGGTATACAGAAGCTGGGTTTATATATATAGTAAGGTAGATGTGGGGGCTCTATACACACAGTATACAAGTAGGTATACAGAAGCTGGGTTTATATATACAGTAAGGTAGATGTGGGTGCTCTACACACACAGTATACAGGTAGGTATACAGAAGCTGGGTTTATATATACAGTAAGGTAGATTTGTGGGCTCTATACACAGTATACAGGTAGGTATGTATGTTTTAGGGGGCTCTATACACACACAGGGTTATGTAGTACACATAGGGATGAAGTGTATACACCGTTGCTATGGTTACCAGTGACACTCAGCCCTCTCTCAGACATGGAAGGGCTCAGTCACCACACAATATAAAAGCCAAGCCTGCCTGTGGACAGAAGTGACCCGGGTCCACCCCATACACAGTACTACATACACAGAACACAGATATATGTACTGACTGGATCAACATTCAGCCAAACTCCATTCATAACCCAGTTCCTGGTTCCCCTACAGCCCTCAGAACCCCACAAAGGATCCCCAGTCTGTCCTTCTCACTGCCTGATACCAGAGCAACTGTCACAGTTCCTTTATATTATGAAATGATCAAACCCAGTGTTTATTAAATACCATAATAATGCTTTATTTGTTTAATAACAATGGAATAAGCTCAATTTCATTTGGGTACTGTGTTGTATTAGCCAGTATATTTCAGGCAAAGGATCGGGGCAGCTAGTGTGTTGGCAGATGATCTCTGTACAGGCGCAGATGTTTAGGGCTCCTCTAGGGGTCCTCACAGGCAGATGGTGAAGAGGCACTCGACTGAGACGCATCTCTGAAGCCAGACTCCAGCGATTACCGCCATAGACGACTATTCTACATTTCTTTTATTATTATTGTGTTGTATATTATTATTAGTAGTAATATTAATTATTTTTAGGTAAACCTTCATTCATCTGTGATACCATCTAGTACCATCAAGATGTCGCGCTGTCCACATCGCAACAATCGTGAAATACCACCACGTGACCCAACAGGTATGACAATTGTACCATATTAACCCCTTCATGACCACATAACACATATATGAGGCATCCAGGAAGTGGGCTTTAAACCTGGGTGCCCCATATATGTGTTCTTACAATACATTCTATTGATTCTTGGCTCTATTATGGGCACAAAAAACAAATCACACACACATATGTGGTATCACTGCGATCGTCAGGAACAGGAGAATAGATTGTGCAGTTGTTTTTGGTGGTGATACATTGTAATGTCCTAAAATATACAGCTAAATGTAACTACTTCCTTCCTGTAGGACATCCATGGAAGTCCTCGGGTTGAAGTAGTTATACCGGGATGATGTCTGCACCTACAGGCCTCATTCCAGTATGGGTTTTTTCAACCAGCGATTCTCTTTGTGGCAGAAGAGATTTGAGTGGCTAAATAGCCACTCAATCACTTCGGTGGGTGTCAGAAGAGGGTCCCCCCTCCCTCTGCCACCTTTCCCGAGCGCTAAGTGTAAAAATATTAAAATATTTGTATAAAATAAATAATAATAATTAAAAAAAAAATTGAAGCACTCCCATCCCACTGTGCTTACACACAAATGCGAATGTATATGTAAAGGGTGCTCATTCCACACATGTGAGGTATTGTCATTGTCGAAAACATCAGTGTGAGAGCAATAATTCTAGCACCAGACCTCCTATGTAACTCTAAACTGGTAACCTGTAAAGGCGTTGCCTATGGAGAATTTTAAGCACCACAGTTAGCTGCCATTCCACAGGCAGATACAATTTTAAAGTGTGACATAGGTATCTATTTACTCAGTGTAACTACATATTTCACATGATACAAACAAATTGGAGTTAATATTTTTTTTTTTTATGTATTATTATTATTTTATTTCCCCCAAAAAAATGCATTTGAAAAACTGCTGCACAAATATCGTGTGACATAAAAAATTACAACACCCATCATTTTATTCTATAGGGCCTCTGCTAATATATATATATATATATATATATATATATATATATATATATATATATATATATAGTGTTTGGGGTTATAAGTAATTTTCTAGCACAAAAAGACGATTTTTACATGTAGGAGCATAGTGTCAGAATTGGCCCTATTGTTAGCGGCGCTTTACCGTCGTTTTAGCGGCGGTCTGCGGCTGCTAGCGGGGCGGTTTTAACCCCCGCTAGCGGCCGAAAAAGGGTTAAAAGAGCCCGCAAAGCCCCGCTGCAGCGCGCTTTGCCGGCGCTTTGCCGGTGGTGCAGCCGCGCTGCCCCATTGATTTCAAATCGGTAGGAGCAGTGAATACACCGCTCCTTTCACCGCTCCAAAGATGCAGCTAACAGGACTTTTTTCACTGTCCTGCTAGCGCACCGCTCCAGTGTGAAAGCCCTCCAGCTTTCACACTGGAGTGAAAGGAGCCAGTTTTTTCAGGTGCTACACAGGCGCTATTTTTAGCGCTGTAGTGCCTGAAACCGTCCCAGTGTGAAAGGGGCCTCAAGGGGAGAAGAATTCCTTTTCTACCCTTGTTAAATAATTTATTTTTTCTACCAGTTTCAAATGGTTTATTTAGCGTTTTTATGTTAACCAATTTCCATTCAGCATACGTATATACACTGTACATTCTGGATGCAAAACGGTTATAGTCGGATTATGGGTGCAGCACCACCCTGTCCCCTGTTCACACACCCAAATGCGCATGTAGGTCTTGCACGCATATGTAAACAGTGATTGCATCACTCAATGAGGTACCGCTGTGAACATCAGAGTGAGAACAATCATTTTAAATGCCAGAGCTCACCTTTTACTCTAAATTTATAACCTGTAAAGGCTTTTAAATCATTTCCTATGGACAATTTTAGGTAGCATACTTTGTCACTATTTCACAAGCATTCAGAATTTGACATTTTTAATTGTTTGGCATATATTTACCTGACGCATCATTATCTTTTATATTTTAGCAAAAAAATAGTGTATTATATGGTGTTTGTGTGCAGTAAAAGCAGACCTCTATCTAATCAGCTGTCTTTCAGGGCAGAGGAGAGATCAAGGATCCAACAGACCCCTGATTTCTCCATAAATAACACCTGGCTGTCACTGCCCAAAGCTATAACAGGGGGTTGTCCACCTCTTGTAATAGCAATAAAGTTGAATGAGAAAAATACATTTTAAAACAGTGTAAAAAATATATAAAAAATAATATTTGCATCACGCAGTGAGGTATCGCTGTGGACCTCATAGTGAGAACAATAATTCTAGAGCTAGTGCTCACATTTAACTCTAAACAGATAACCTATAAAGGCTTTTGTGTGTGTGGCCTATGGACAATTTCAGGTACCTTAGTTTGTTGCCTTTTCACAGGAGTGTGCAATTTTAAATCTTGGTGTTTGGTAATGAATTACCTGACACAACACCACCTTTTATATTTTACCAGAAATATTGGATATTATTTTGTGCACTAAAATTTATTTAAGTGTATTTTTCATGAAAATGTGCAGTATGATGTATTATAGATGGCTGTGTTTTCTGTGAATACAAGATTAGGAAGGTTTAATTTCAATTCACCTAGTCATCATTGGACTTATGCATGAATCTGACCATTAAAGTGATTCTAAAACAATTTTTTTTATCTTTGAAATAACAAACAAGTCATACTTACCTGCTATGTGCAATTGTTTTGCACAGAGCAACCCAGATCCTCCTCTTCTCAGATCCCCCTTCCGACTTTCATGGTTACTCCTTTCTGCAGAGTACCCCCACACCAATACACTTCCTATGAGGGCAATCGTGCGGACCCGCTCCTAAACTGGCTCTGTGTGTCCATATGTCCTTGCTCCCCTGCTCCCTTCTCACTGGCCCTGATTGACAGCAGCCAAGAAATAATGGATCCAGCTGCTGCCTCTGAGCCAATGAAGGAGACAGCAGAGAGAGCCTCTGCTCTCGGGCATAGCATGGGATCAAGATCAGGCTCAGGTAAGTGTAAGTCGGAGAGCTGCATGCAGAAGGTTTATAACTCTAATGCAGAAAATGCATTAAAGTAAAAATTAACTTCTGCCTTTATGTTTAGTCTGTTTTTATTGGATTTTCAAATTTTACACAAGAAAACCAAACCAAATAGAGAAACTGCTGTGAAACATAAATAGTGCGCTGTCCAACAGTGACATTCAAAAACAGTATGTCATAAGTGCATCAAAGTATAAATAAAAATCCAAAGTAATCAACCTTGTAAATATATAAATCAGTATAGAATTTAACAGAGTAAAGTGACTATAACACTCAGAACCCCAATTAAAAGGGATTATGTGACAAAAAATGTAAAAACAAATCAACAAATTATAGTGAAATCAAAAATATAAAATGGTATCCATTCTATCAGTACACGTAAAATGCGCATAGTATCCCTTGTGGATCTAAACTTCTAGTAAGCGGCCATTTAGTTTGTTTGGAACACGATGATGGAGCACTGACACTTTGCATTTGTTGTGCACATGGACACTGCAATACCATGGATATGGATGGACACCTTTAGTGGACTTTTACTCACCTGTTAATTGGGGTTCTGAGTGCAATTGTCACTTCAGTCTGTTAAATTTTATACTGATTTATATATTTACAAGGTTGATTACTTTGGATTTTTATTTATACTTTGATGCACTTATGACATACTGTTTTTGAATGTCACTGTTGTTGTGAACAAGGAGACTGCAATACCATGGATATGGATGGACACCTTTAGTGGACTTTTACTCACCTGTTTATGAACATTTTTGATTTCACTATAATCTTTGTTTGATTTGTTTTAAAAAAAAAATTCCCCCCTGAAAAGTGCATGTTATGGGCTGATAAATACGGTAACTAATAGAGAAATTGTAGATCACAAAGAATGTGATTTCCATCACCAGTACATTACAGGCGATACAAAGAAACTACTGGTGTATTTAGTAGGAAAATGAACATAAGCGCACTCTGGACCAAATAGAGGGTGAGTACCAAGTTATTGTAATCATCTGCAAGGGCGAGCTTATGGGCGTAATCACAATAGTTTAATAGCAGTAAAAAATACAATATAGAAACAGTATGAAACCAAGTATATAAGGAGCCTCTGCCAATATCTTGACTGACACAAGTATCAATTCTGCCATCTATGTAGTCATAAATATGTGGTAAGTAGTAAAGTGGTAGATGTAATCTAAGTAATGAGTATATAGACATCCGGAAATCAATCAATATGCAAGTAAGCTATATAGGAGAGAGAAAGGGTGTACAGTGTGAGGTAAGGTAGAGAGGGGGGAAAAATGGGGGGAGGGGGGCTGGGACTCAAGCGCCATGGAGGAATGAAGCTGGGGCATCTAATCGAGACTGGCAGACAGTAGAGCAACACAAATTATACTGAAGAGGCAAACTTGGGAGAGTGTCCGAATTGATTCCAAACTGACCATGTGAGGGTATATACCTTCTACCTTTAGAACTACTTTCTTAACCACTTCAATACTGGGCACTTAAACACCTTCCTGCCCAGACCAATTTTCAGCTTTCAGCGCTGTCACACTTTAAATGACAATTGCGCGGTCATGCTACACTACCCAAATGAAATTTTTATCATTTTTTTCCCACAAATAGAGCTTTCTTTTGGTGGTATTTGATCACCTCTACGATTTTTATTTTTTGCTAAACAAAAAAATACAGAAAATTTTGAAAAAAAAATGTTTTTTTTTTTGTTTCAGTTTCAAAACTTTGTAAATAAGTACGTTTTCTCCTTCACTGATGGGCACTGGTGGGGCTGCACTGATAGGCACTGATAAGGCGGCACTAATGGGCACCGATGAGGTGGCACCAATAAAGTGGCACTGATGAAGTGGCATTGATGGACACTGATATGTGGCACTGATAGGCGGCACTGATGGGCACTGATAGGCGACACGGATGGGCACTGATAGGTAGCACAAATTGGCACTGATAGCTGGCACGGATTGGCATGGATAGGTGGTATAGATGGGCATGGATAGGTGGCACAGATGGGCATGGATAGGTGGCACAGATGGGCATGGATAGGCGGCACTGATAGGTGGCACGGATGGGCACTGATAGGCGGCACGGATGGGCACTGATAGGCGGCATTGTATTGTTTTATACTGTACTAATGGATGCCAATCAGTGCCAAACAATAATGCATGCCAATCAGTGATGCCCATTGTGGGCACTGATTGGCATCCATTGTGGGCACTGATTGGCATCCATTGTGGGCACTGACTGGAATCCCTGGTGGTCTAGGGTGGCATACCTTGTGCTGGGCATCCCTGGTGGTCTGGTGGCATCCCTGGTGGTCCAGTGTGGGCATCCTCGGGGGGGCTGTGCTGATAATCGATCAGCACAGACCACCCCCCCATCAGAGGAGCAACCGATCGGCTCTCCTCTACTCGTGTCTGACAGACGCAAGTGAGGAAAAGCCGATAACCGGCTCTTCCTATTTACACTGTGATCAGCCGTGATTGGACACGGCTGATCACGTGGTAAAGAGTCTCCGTCGGAGACTCTTTACCGAGATCGTAGTCGTGGGGTGTCAGACTGACACCCCGCAACAACGATCGACGCAATGCGCTCAGTGGCTCAAAATCCTGATCACGTCATATGACGTCCGGTCAGGATTTTGAAACACTTTGCCGCCGTGTTTTTGTTATAGGGCGGGCGGCAGGTGGTTAAAGAAGAGCTCCAATTTGGGCAAAAAAATAAAAAATAAAGTCAACAGCTACAAGTATTGTAGCTGGTTACTTTTAATATAAGGACATTTATCTGTTCAGGGATCCAGCGATGTTGGCACCCGAGACAAATCTTCACAGCCAGTTTCCTACTGCACGTACAGGTGCTGCTCTTTGTGAATGGTCCCACAGTCTTGAATGGTCCCACAGTCTTCAGGGACCTGTGTGTCCCCCAGAACGCTGTGGGGGGGGGGAGAGGAGAGGTTGAAGATCCTCATAGATCGCCGTGGCAATCTGACCTGGAAGTGGGAACAGGTACATGTCAAAACCAGGTACCCGCCCCCTCAAAAATGACCAAATGTGGCATACCTTCCCCTTTTGGGTGGAGCTCCGCTTTAACCACTTCATCCCCTGGCCAATTCTGACATTCCTCTCCTACTTATAAAAATCATATTTTTTTTGCTATAAATTACTTGGAACCCCAAACATAATATTTTTTTTAAAAGCAGGGGCTCTAGAGGATAAAATTGTGGGGGTTGCAATTTTTTATGCCACACTGTATTTGCACAGCGGTTTATCAAATGCAATTTTTTGGGGGGGGGGATCTACTTTAATGAATCCTAAAGCACAAAAACACAATAGAATATCTAATTGTTTGGTAAAATATAAATGATAACATTACACATAGTAAATAGATATCTAACATGTCACACTTTACAATTGAAGGTGCTCATGGACTGATGATGAACAACAGTACATTCAATTATCCGTAGACCACGCTTTAAAAGCCTTTACAGGTTTCAAGTTTAGAGTTACACAGGAGGTCTGGTGCTAACATTATTGCTCTCCCTATAACATTTCTGGCGATACCTCTCATGTGTGGTATAGGGAGAGGTGTGCAGTGGCAATGCCATTTACATATGTTTGTGTGACCTGCCTATGTATTTGCTTTAGTGCATGGGCATGAGGGGACAGGGGCGCTTTCAATTCTTTCTTCTATGGGTACATCGTGGAGGCTGAAGTAGCTAAATTATCTCCTATTTTTAGGTTTACCTATGAGACAGCCACATGTCTCATTTAAGATCTGTTAGAAATAAGACACTTGCCCTTGTCATTTAAGTTTAAAATTGTGATAGAAAGGGTTACATGACAAAAATGCTGAAATCTCTGCCATTGTTATTACAGGCATGGATTCACCCATTGCACACCGCACGCGGTCTAGGACAGCTCGCCGACAGCAACAGGAGAACGCCAGGTCCAATAGAAGTCGCTCTCCAAGAGACCGCAACATTGCTGAGGACCAGCCAGCACCAGCCAGACCACCGGCCAGAGAGTATCAGGCACTGCCCACATGTACCATCTGTTTAAGTGAAATTGATGTGGGAGAGGACACTACCTTACCCTGCTCCCACCAATTTCATTCAAACTGCATGGATACATGGAGGGCCCAAAGCAATACCTGCCCTCTTTGCAGAGCAGTAATGGATTTTTTTCCTCCGCAGGATGTCGTCAGAAGAGAAATCCAGAGGATCAACTCCTGGGATATACCCTTTCTCCATGAAGAAGACGACATCAACTTTGGTTACTTCTTTGAAATTAATGAATTTGGCATTGCCAACTTAGTTTTCTATGTGTAACAGCTCTTCTGTTTTTTTAGATAGCGGAAATCAGATGACACCTGCTAAGACCGCTATAAAGGAGGACAACAGGACAACCAACTACCTTGCTCCTGTTGTGTAGTACTATGTACTATATTAAAAAAAGTAAATTTGCTGTTATCAATAAAAATTTATATTTGTGGGGAGGGCAGGGAGCACCCGATTAGGACAGATGGAGCACGGCCCGGCGTGGCGCGAGGCAGATGGAGCATGGCCCGGCATGGCGTGAGGCAGATGGAGCATGACCCGGCTTGGCGCGAGGCAGATGGAGCAAGGCCCGCCGTGGCATGAGGCAGATGGAGCACGGCCCGGCGTGACACGAGGCAGATGGAGCATGGCCCGGCGTGGCGTGAGGCAGATGGAGCATGATCCGGCTTGGCGCGAGGCAGATGGAGCACAGCCCGGCGTGGCGCAAGGCAGATGGAGCATGGCCCGGTGTGGCACAAGGCAGATTGAGCACGGCATGGCACGAGGCAGATGGAGCCCGGCCCAGCATGGCAGGAGGCAGATGGCGCAGGGCCCGGCGTGGAACTAGGCAGATTGAGTAAGGCACGGAGAGGCATTAGGCAGATGGAGCCAAGCCCAGCGTGGCACTAGGCTAATTGAGTCAGGCCCAGAGAGGCACTAGGCTGATGGAGCCAAGCCCGTAGAGGCACGAGGCAGATGGAGAATGGTGCGGAGGGACACGTGGCAGATGGAGCGTGCCCCAGCGTGACACAAGGCAGATTGAGCACGGCCCGGTGTGGCACGAGGCAGATGGAGCATGGCCCGGCATGGCACGAGGCATATGGAGCATGGCCGGGCATGGCACAAGGCAGATGGAGGCAGGCTCGGTGTGGCATGAGGCAGATGGAGGCGGGCCAGGTGTGGCACGAGGCAGATGGAGCCATGACTGGCGCGGCACGAGGCAGATGGAGCCAGGCCCAGCGCGGCACGAGGCAGAT
Organism: Lithobates pipiens; assembly: GCF_037356315.1. Classification (NCBI taxonomy): domain Eukaryota; kingdom Metazoa; phylum Chordata; class Amphibia; order Anura; family Ranidae; genus Lithobates; species Lithobates pipiens. The sequence continues at coordinate 387,142,738 of NW_027507764.1, forward strand.
GGAGCCAGGCCCGGCGCGGCACGAGGCAGATGGAGCCAGGCCCGGCGCGGCACTAGGCAGATGGAGCCAAGCCCGTAGAGGCACGAGGCAGATGTAGCCAGGCCTGGCGCGGCACTAGGCAGATGGAGAATGGTGTGACGTGGCACGAGGCAGATGGAGCACGGCACGGCATTGCATGGGGCAGATGGAGCATGGCACAGCGTGGCACATGGAGCACGGCCCGCCGTGGCATGAGGCAGATGGAGCACGGCCCGCCGTGGCATGAGGCAGATGGAGCACGGCCCGGCGTGACACGAGGCAGATGGAGCATGGCCCGGCTTGGCACTAGGAAGATGGATCAAGGCCCGGGGAGGCACTAGGCAGATGGAGCCAGGCAGGAGAGGCACGAGGCAGATGGAGCACGGCCTGGCATGGCATGAGGCAGATGGAGCACGGCCTGTTATGGCACAAGGCAGATGGAGCACGGCCCGGTGTGGCACTAGGAAGATGGATCAAGGCCCGGAGAGGCACTAGGCAGATGGAGCCAGGCCCGGAGAGGCACGTGGAAGATGGAGCACGGCCCAGCGTGGCACGAGGCAGATGGAGCACGGCCTGGTATGGCACAAAGAAGATGGAGCACGGCCCGGGGTGGCACGAGGCAGATGGAGCATGGCTCGGCGTGGCACGAGGCAGATGGAGCATGGCCCGGCGTAGCACTAGGAAGATGGATCAAGGCCTGGAGAGGCACTAGGCAGATGGAGCAAGGCCAGGAGAGGCACGAGGCAGATGGAGCACGACCCGGCGTGGCATGCGTCAGATGGAGCACCGCCTGGTATGGCACAAGGCAGATGGAGCACGGCCCGGTGTGGCATGAGGCAGATGGAGCATGCCCTGGAGTGGCACGAGGCAGATGGAGGCAGGTCCGGCGTGGCACGAGGCAGATGGATCACAGCCTGGTATGTCACGAGGCAGATGGAGCACGGCCCGGCGTGACACGAGGCAGATGGAGCATGGCCCGGCGTGGCACTAGGAAGATGGATCAAGGCCCGGAGAGGCACTAGGCAGATGGAGCCAGGCCCGGAGAGGCACTAGGCAGATGGAGCATGGCCTGGCGTGGCACAAGGCAGATGGAGAACGGCCTGGTATGGCACGAGGCAGATGGAGCACGGGCTGGTATGGCACGAGGCAGATGGAGCACGGCCCGGCGTGGCACTAGGCAGATGGAGCATGGCCCGGCGTAGCACTAGGAAGATGGATCAAGGCCTGGAGAGGCACTAGGCAGCTGGAGCCAGGCCAGGAGAGGCACGAGGCAAATGGAGCACGGCCCGGCGTGGCATGAGTCAGATGGAGCACCGCCTGGTATGGCACAAGGCAGATGGAGCACGGTCCGGTGTGGCACGAGGCAGATGGAGCATGCCCTGGCGTGGCACAAGGAAGATGGAGGCAGGTGCGGCGTGGCACGAGGCAGATGGAGGCAGGCCTGGCTCCATCTGCCTTGTGCCATGCCAGGCATGCCTCCATCTGCCTCGTGCCACGCCGGACCTGCCTCCATCTTCCTTGTGCCATGCCAGGGCATGCTCCATCTGCCTAGGTGTGGCACTAGGCAGATGGAGCCAGGCCCGGAGAGGCACTAGGCAGATGGAACCAAGCCCGTAAGAGGCACGAGGCAGATGGAGAATGGTGCGGCGTGGCATGAGGCAGATGGAGAGCGGTGTGCGGCGTGGCACGAGGCAGAGGAAGCACGGCCCGGCGTGGCACGAGGCAGATGGAGCATGGCCCAGAGCGGCACTAGTCAGATGGAGCCTGGCGCGGCACTAGGCAGATGGAGCCCGGCGCTGTGAGGCACTAGGCAGATGACGCCTAGTGTGGCACGGTGTGGCACGAGGTAGATGGAGCACAGCCCGGTGTGGCACGAGGCAGATGTAGCGTGGCCCGGCGTGGCACGAGGCAAATGGAGGCAGGCCCGGCGTGGCGCGAGGCAGATGGAGGCAGGCCCGGCGTGGCGCGAGGCAGATGGAGGCAGGCCCGGCGTGGCATGAGGCAGATGGAGCATGGCCCCACATGGCATGAGTCAGATGGAGCATGGCCCGGTGTGGCGCGAGGCAGATGGAGCATGGCCCGGTGTGGCGTGAGGCAGATGGAGCACGGCCCGGTGTGGCACGAGGCAGATGGAGCACGGCCCGGTGTGGCACGAGGCAGATGGAGCCCGGCCCGGCGTGGCACGAGGCAGATGGAGCCCGGCCCGGCTTTGCACGAGGCAGATGGAGCACGGCCCTGTGTTGACGAGGCAGATGGAGCATGGCCCGGTGTGGCGCGTGGCAGATGGAGCACGGCTCGGTGTGGCGTGAGGCAGATAGAGCATGGCCCGGCTTGGCGCGAGGCAGATGGAGCAAGGCCTGTTGTGGCGTGAGGCAGATGGAGCACAGCCCGGCGTGGCGCAAGGCAGCTGGAGCATGGCCCGGTGTGGCACAAGGCAGATTGAGCCCGGCATGGCACGAGGCAGATGGAGCCCGGCCCAGCATGGCAGGAGGCAGATGGAGCAGAGCCCGGTGTGGAACTAGGCAGATTGAGTAAGGCACGGAGAGGCATTAGGCAGATGGAGCCAAGCCCAGCGTGGCACTAGGCTAATTGAGTCAGGCCCAGAGAGGCACTAGGCTGATGGAGCCAAGCCCGTAGAGGCACGAGGCAGATGGAGAATGGTGCGGAGGGACACGTGGCAGATGGATCATGCCCCAGCGTGGCACAAGGCAGATTGAGCACGGCCCGGTGTGGCACGAGGCAGATGGAGCACGGCCCGGCGTGGCACGAGGCATATGGAGCATGGCCGGGCATGGCACAAGGCAGATGAAGGCAGGCTCGGTGTGGCATGAGGCAGATGGAGCCATGATCGGCGCGGCACGAGGCAGATGGAGCCAGGCCCAGCGCGGCACGAGGCAGATGGAGCCAGGCCCGGCGCGGCACGAGGCAGATGGAGCCAGGCCCGGCGCGGCACTAGGCAGATGGAGAATGGTGTGACGTGGCACAAGGCAGATGGAGCATGGCACGGCATTGCATGGGGCAGATGGAGCATGGCGCAGCGTGGCACGAGGCAGATGGAGCACGGCCCGCCGTGGCATGAGGCAGATGGAGCACGGCCCGGCGTGACACGAGGCAGATGGAGCACAGCCCGGCATGGCACGAGGCAGATGGAGCATGGCCCGGCTTGGCACTAGGAAGATGGATCAAGGCCCGGGGAGGCACTAGGCAGATGGAGCCAGGCAGGAGAGGCACGAGGCAGATGGAGCACGGCCCGGCGTGGCATGAGGCAGATGGAGCACGGCCTGTTATGGCACAAGGCAGATGGAGCACGGCCCGGTGTGGCACTAGGAAGATGGATCAAGGCCCGGAGAGGCACTAGGCAGATGGAGCCAGGCCCGGAAAGGCACGAGGAAGATGGAGCACGGCCCAGCGTGGCACGAGGCAGATGGAGCATGGCCTGGTAAGGCACGAGGCAGATGGAGCACGGCCCGGCGTGGCACGAGGCAGATGGAGCATGGCCCGGCGTGGCACGAGGCAGCTGGAGCATGGCCCGACGTAGCACTAGGAAGATGGATCAAGGCCTGGAGAGGCACTAGGCAGATGGAGCCAGGCCAGGAGAGGCATGAGGCAGATGGAGCACGGCCCGGCGTGGCATGAGTCAGATGGAGCACCGCCTGGTATGGCACGAGGCAGATGGAGCACGGCCCGGCGTGGCACGAGGCAGATGGAGCATGGCCCGGCGTGGCACGAGGCAGATGGAGCATGGCCCGGCGTAGCACTAGGAAGATGGATCAAGGCCTGGAGAGGCACTAGGCAGATGGAGCCAGGCCAGGAGAGGCATGAGGCAGATGGAGCACGGCCCGGCGTGGCATGAGTCAGATGGAGCACCGCCTGGTATGGCACAAGGCAGATGGAGCACGGCCCGGTGTGGCACGAGGCAGATGGAGCATGCCCTGGCGTGGCACAAGGAAGATGGAGGCAGGTCCGGCGTGGCACGAGGCAGATGGAGGCAGGCCTGGCTCCATCTGCCTTGTGCCATGCCAGGCCTGCCTCCATCTGCCTCGTGCCACGCCGGACCTGCCTCCATCTTCCTTGTGCCACGCCAGGGCATGCTCCATCTGCCTAGTGCCACACCGAGGCCCGGAGAGGCACTAGGCAGATGGAACCAAGCCCGTAGAGGCACGAGGCAGATGGAGAATGGTGCGGCGTGGCATGAGGCATATGGAGAGTGGTGTGCGGCGTGGCACGAGGCAGGGGAAGCACGGCCCGGGGTGGCACAAGGCAGATGGAGCATGGCCCAGAGCGGCACTAGTCAGATGGAGCCCGGCGCGGCACTAGGCAGATGGAGCCCGGCGCTGAGAGGCACTAGGCAGATGACGCCTAGTGTGGCGCGGTGTGGCACGAGGTAGATGGAGCACAGCCCGGTGTGGCACGAGGCAGATGGAGGCAGGCCCAGCGTGGCGCGAGGCAGATGGAGGCAGGCCCGGCGTGGTGCGAGGCAGATGGAGGCAGGCCCAGCGTAGCATGAGGCAGATGGAGCATGGCCCCACATGGCATGAGTCAGATGGAGCATGGCCCGGTGTGGCGCGAGGCAGATGGAGTATGGCCCGGTGTGGCGCGAGGCAGATGGAGCATGGCCCGGTGTGGCACGAGGCAGATGGAGCCCGGCCCGGCGTGGCACGAGGCAGATGGAGCCCAGCCCGGCTTTGCACGAGGCAGATGGAGCACGGCCCAGTGTGGTACGAGGCAGATGGAGCATGGCCCGGTGTGGCGCGAGGCAGATGGAGCATGGCCCGGCGTGGCACAAGGCAGATGGAGAATGGTGCGGAGGGACACGTGGCAGATGGAGCATGCCCCAGCGTGGCACAAGGCAGATTGAGCACGGCCCGGTGTGGCACGAGGCAGATGGAGCACGGCCCGGCGTGGCACGAGGCATATGGAGCATGGCCGGGCATGGCACAAGGCAGATGGAGGCAGGCTCGGTGTGGCATGAGGCAGATGGAGCCATGACCGGCGCGGCACGAGGCAGATGGAGCCAGGCCCGGCGCGGCACGAGGCAGATGGAGCCAGGCCCGGCGCGGCACGAGGCAGATGGAGCCAGGCCCGGCGCGGCACTAGGCAGATGGAGCCAGGCCCGTAGAGGCACGAGGCAGATGTAGCCAGGCCTGGCGCGGCACTAGGCAGATGGAGAATGGTGTGACGTGGCACAAGGCAGATGGAGCATGGCACGGCATTGCATGGGGCAGATGGAGCATGGCGCAGCGTGGCACGAGGCAGATGGAGCACGGCCCGCCGTGGCATGAGGCAGATGGAGCACGGCCCGGCGTGACACGAGGCAGAGGGAGCACAGCCCGGCATGGCACAAGGCAGGTGGAGCATGGCCCGGCTTGGCACTAGGAAGATGGATCAAGGCCCGGGGAGGCACTAGGCAGATGAAGCCAGGCCCGGAGAGGCACGAGGAAGATGGAGCACGGCCCAGCGTGGCACGAGGCAGATGGAGCATGGCCTGGTATGGCACGAGGCAGATGGAGCACGGCCCGGCGTGGCACGAGGCAGATGGAGCATGGCCCGGCGTGGCACGAGGCAGATGGAGCATGGCCCGGCGTAGCACTAGGAAGATGGATCAAGGCCTGGAGAGGCACTAGGCAGATGGAGCCAGGCCAGGAGAGGCATGAGGCAGATGGAGCACGGCCCGGCGTGGCATGAGTCAGATGGAGCACCGCCTGGTATGGCACGAGGCAGACGGAGCACGGCCCGGCGTGGCACGAGGCAGATGGAGCATGGCCCGGCGTGGCACGAGGCAGATGGAGCATGGCCCGGCGTAGCACTAGGAAGATGGATCAAGGCCTGGAGAGGCACTAGGCAGATGGAGCCAGGCCAGGAGAGGCATGAGGCAGATGGAGCACGGCCCGTCGTGGCATGAGTCAGATGGAGCACCGCCTGGTATGGCACAAGGCAGATGGAGCACGGCCCGGTGTGGCACGAGGCAGATGGAGCATGCCCTGGCGTGGCACAAGGAAGATGGAGGCAGGTCCGGCGTGGCACGAGGCAGATGGAGGCAGGCCTGGCTCCATCTGCCTTGTGCCATGCCAGGCCTGCCTCCATCTGCCTCGTGCCACGCCGGACCTGCCTCCATCTTCCTTGTGCCACGCCAGGGCATGCTCCATCTGCCTAGTGCCACACCGAGGCCCGGAGAGGCACTAGGCAGATGGAACCAAGCCCATGGCGCGAGGCAGATAGAGAATGGTGCGGCGTGGCATAAGGCAGATGGAGAGTGGTGTGCGGCGTGGCACGAGGCAGAGGAAGCACGGCCCGGCGTGGCACGAGGCAGATGGAGCATGGCCCAGAGCGGCACTAGTCAGATGGAGCCCGGCGCGGCACTAGGCAGATGGAGCCCGGCGCTGAGAGGCACTAGGCAGATGACGCCTAGTGTGGCGCGGTGTGGCTCGAGGTAGATGGAGCACAGCCCGGTGTGGCACGAGGCAGATGGAGGCAGGCCCAGCGTGGCGCGAGGCAGATGGAGGCAGGCCCGGCGTGGCGCGAGGCAGATGGAGGCAGGCCCGGCATGGCATGAGGCAGATGGAGCATGACCCCACATGGCATGAGTCAGATGGAGCATGGCCCGGTGTGGCGCGAGGCAGATGGAGCATGGCCCGGTGTGGCGCGAGGCAGATGGAGCACAGCCCGGTGTGGCACGAGGCAGATGGAGCCCGGCCCGGCGTGGCACGAGGCAGATGGAGCCCAGCCCGGCTTTGCACGAGGCAGATGGAGCACGGCCCAGTGTGGTACGAGGCAGATGGAGCATGGCCCGGTGTGGCGCGAGGCAGATGGAGCACGGCCCGGCTTGGCACAAGGCAGATGGAGCCCGGCGTAGCACAAGGCAGATGGAGCCCGGCGTAGCACGAGGCAGATGGAGCACGGCCCGGCGTGGCACGAGGCAAATGGAGCACGGCCCGGCGCGGCACGAGGCAGATGGAGCTGGCGTGACATGAGGCAAATGGAGCCAGGCACGGAGAGGCACTAGGCTCATGGAGCCAAGCCCGCAGAGGCACGAGGCAGGTGGAGAATGGTGCTGCTTGGCAGGAGGCGGATGGAGCATGGCCTGGCATGGCACAAGGCACATGGAGCACGGCACGGTGTGGCACAAGGCAGATGGAGCACGGCCTGGCGTGGAACGAGGCAGATGGAGCACGGCCCGCCGTGGCACGAGTCAGATGGAGCATGGCCCGGCGCGGCACGAGGCAGATGGAGCTGGCGCGGCACGAGGCAAATGGAGCCAGGCCCGGCGCGGCATGAGGCAGATGCAGCCAGGCCCAGCATGGCACTAGGCAGATGGAGTCAGGCCCGGAGAGGCACTAGGCTCATGGACCCAAGCCCGTAGAGGCACGAGGCAGGTGGAGAATGGTGCGGCTTGGCAGGAGGCAGATGGAGCATGGCCTGGCATGGCACAAGGCACATGGAGCACGTCGCGGTATGGCACAAGGCAGATGGAGCACGGCATGGCACAAGGCAGATGGAGCACGGCCCGGCATGGCACGAGGCAGATGGAGCATGGCCCGGCGTGGCATGAGGCAGATGGAGCATGGCCCGGCGTGGCACGAGGCAGATGGAGGCAGGCCGGCATGGCACGAGGCAGATGGAGGCAGACCGGGCGTGGCACGAGGCAGGTGGAGCACGGCATGGCACGAGGAGGATGGAGCATGGCCCGGCGTGGCACGAGGCAGATGGAGCACGGCCCGGCGGGGTGCGAGGCAGATGGAGCATGGCCTGGCGTGGCACGAGGCAGATGGAGGCAGGCCCGGCGTGGCACGAGGCAGATGGTGGCAGACCGGGCGTGGCACGAGGCAGGTGGAGCACGGCGTGGCAAGAGGAGGATGGAGCATGGCCCGGTGTGGCACAAGGCACATGGAGCATGGCGCGGTGTGGCCAGAGGCTGATGGAGCATGGCCCGGCGTGGCACGAGGCAGATGGAGGCAAACCCGGCGTGGCACGAGGAGGATGGAGCATGTCCCGGTGTGGCACGAGGCAGATGGAGCACGGCACCGCGTGGCGCGAGGCAGATGGAGCATGGCCTGGCGTGGCACGAGGCAGATGGAGGCAGGCCCGGCATGGCATGAGGCAGATGGAGGCAGACCCGGCGTGGCACGAGGCAGGTGGAGCACGGCGTGGCACGAGGAGGATGGAGTATGGCCCGGTGTGGCACAAGGCACATGGAGCATGGCGTGGTGTGGCCAGAGGCTGATGGAGCACGGCCCAGCATGGCACGAGACTGATGGAGCATGGCCCGGCGTGGCATGAGGCAGATGGAGTGCGGCATGGCACGAGGCAGATGGAGCCAGGCTCGGCGCGGCACTAGGCAGATGGAGCTAAGCCCGTAGAGGCACAAGGAAGATTGAGCACGGTGCGCCGTGGCCCGAGGCAGAGAGAGCACAGCCCGGCGTGGCACAAGGCAGATGGAGTATGGCCCAGTGCGGCATGAAGCAGATGGAGCCAGGCCCGGCGCGGCACTAGGCAGATGGAGCCAAGCCCATAGAGGCACGAGGCAGATGGAGAATGGTGCGACGTGGCACGAAGCAGATGAAGCATGGCTCGGCGTGGCTTGAGGCAGATGGAGCTTGGGCCAGCATGGCACGAGGCAGATGGAGCATGGCCCAACGTGGAACGAGGCAGATGGAGCATGGCCCCGCGTGGCATGAGGCAGGTGGAGCACGGCCCAGAGTGGCACAAGGCAGATGGTGCAAAGCCCAGAGTGGCACAAGGCAGATGGCGCACGGCCCAGAGTGGCACGAGGCAGATGGCACATGGCCCAGAGTGGCACGAGGCAGATGGAGCACGGCCCAGAGTGGCACGAGGCCTATGGAGCACGACCCAGAGTGGCACGAGGCCTATGCAGCACGACCCAGAGTGGCACGAGGCCGATGGAGCACGACCCAGAGTGGCACGAGGCAGATGGAGCACGGCCCATAGAGGCACGAGGCAGATGGAGCACAGCTGGCTTGCCACGAGGCAGATGGAGCACGGCCCGGCATGGCACAAGGCAGATGGAGCCAGGCCCGGAGAGGCACTAGGCAGACGGAGCCAGGTCTGGAGAGGCACGAGGAACACGGCCCGGCGTGGCACGAGGCAGATGGAGCACGGCCCGGCGTGGCACGAGGCAGATGGAGCACGGCCCGGCGTGGCACGAGGCAGATGGAGCACGGCCCGGCGTGGCACGAGGCAGATGGAGCACGGCCCGGCGTAGAACGAGGCAGATGGAGCACGGCCCGGCGTGGCACGAGGCAGATGGAGGACTGCCCGGCGTGGCACGAGGCAGATAGGGCATGGCCCGGCATGCCACGAGGCAGATGGAGCATGGCGTTTCATGGTGAGACAGATGGAGCGGGGCCCATAGAGACACTAGGCAGATGGAGCAGGACACGGTGTGGCACGAGGCAGATGGAGCACGGCCCGGTGTGGCACGAGGCAGATGGAGCACGGCCCGGCATGGCACGAGGCAGATGGAGCCAGGCTCGGCGCGGCACTAGGCAGATGGAGCTGGCGCGGCACGAGGCAAATGGAGCCAGGCCCGGCGCGGCATGAGGCAGATGCAGCCAGGCCCAGCATGGCACTAGGCAGATGGAGTCAGGCCCGGAGAGGCACTAGGCTCATGGAGCCAAGCCCGTAGAGGCACGAGGCAGGTGGAGAATGGTGCGGCTTGGCAGGAGGCAGATGGAGCATGGCCTGGCATGGCACAAGGCACATGGAGCACGTCGCGGTATGGCACAAGGCAGATGGAGCACGGCATGGCACAAGGCAGATGGAGCACGGCCCGGCATGGCAAGAGGCAGATGGAGCACGGCCCGGCGTGGCATGAGGCACATGGAGCATGGCGCGGTGTGGCCAGAGGCTGATGGAGCATGGCCCGTCGTGGCACGAGGCAGATGGAGGCAAACCCGGCGTGGCACGAGGAGGATGGAGCATGTCCCGGCGTGGCACGAGGCAGATGGAGCACGGCCCCGCGTGGCGCGAGGCAGATGGAGCATGGCCTGGCGTGGCACGAGGCAGATGGAGGCAGGCCCGGCGTGGCATGAGGCAGATGGAGGCAGACCCGGCGTGGCACGAGGCAGGTGGAGCATGGCGTGGCACGAGGAGGATGGAGCATGGCCCGGTGTGGCACAAGGCACATGGAGCATGGCGTGGTGTGGCCAGAGGCTGATGGAGCACGGCCCAGCGTGGCACGAGACTGATGGAGCACGGCCCGGCGTGGCATGAGGCAGATGGAGTGCGGCATGGCACGAGGCAGATGGAGCCAGGCTCGGCGCGGCACTAGGCAGATGGAGCTAAGCCCGTAGAGGCACAAGGAAGATTGAGCACGGTGCACCGTGGCCCGAGGCAGAGAGAGCACAGCCCGGCGTGGCACGAGGCAGATGGAGTATGGCCCAGTGCGGCATGAAGCAGATGGAGCCAGGCCCGGCGCGGCACTAGGCAGATGGAGCCAAGCCCATAGAGGCACGAGGCAGATGGAGAATGGTGCGACGTGGCACGAGGCAGATGAAGCATGGCTCGGCGTGGCTTGAGGCAGATGGAGCTTGGGCCAGCATGGCACGAGGCAGATGGAGCATGGCCCAACGTGGAACGAGGCAGATGGAGCATGGCCCCGCGTGGCATGAGGCAGGTGGAGCACGGCCCAGAGTGGCACAAGGCAGATGGTGCACAGCCCAGAGTGGCACAAGGCAGATGGCGCACGGCCCAGAGTGGCACGAGGCAGATGGCACATGGCCCAGAGTGGCATGAGGCAGATGGAGCACGGCCCAGAGTGGCACGAGGCCTATGAAGCACGACCCAGAGTGGCACGAGGCCTATGGTGCACGACCCAGAGTGGCACGAGGCCGATGGAGCACGACCCAGAGTGGCACGAGGCACATGGAGCACGGCCCATAGAGGCACGAGGCAGATGGAGCACAGCTGGCTTGCCACGAGGCAGATGGAGCACGGCCCGGCATGGCACAAGGCAGATGGAGCCAGGCCCGGAGAGGCACTAGGCAGACGGAGCCAGGTCTGGAGAGGCACGAGGAACACGGCCCGGCGTGGCACGAGGCAGATGGAGCACGGCCCGGCGTGGCACGAGGCAGATGGAGCACGGCCCGGCGTGGCACGAGGCAGATGGAGCACGGCCCGGCATGGCACGAGGCAGATGGAGCACGGCCCGGCGTAGAACGAGGCAGATGGAGCACGGCCCGGCGTGGCACGAGGCAGATGGAGGACTGCCCGGCGTGGCACGAGGCAGATAGGGCATGGCCCGGCATGCCACGAGGCAGATGGAGCACGGCGTGGCATGGTGAGACAGATGGAGCGGGGCCCATAGGGACACTAGGCAGATGGAGCAGGACACGGTGGGGCACGAGGCAGATGGAGCACGTCCCGGTGTGGCACGAGGCAGATGGAGCACGGCCCGGCATGGCACGAGGCAGATGGAGCCAGGCTCGGCGCGGCACTAGGCAGATGGAGCTAAGCCCGTAGAGGCACAAGGAAGATTGAGCACGGTGCGCCGTGGCCCGAGGCAGAGAGAGCACAGCCCGGCGTGGCACGAGGCAGATGGAGTATGGCCCAGTGCGGCATGAAGCAGATGGAGCCAGGCCCGGCGTGGCACTAGGCAGATGGAGCCAAGCCCATAGAGGCACGAGGCAGATGGAGAATGGTGCGACGTGGCACGAGGCAGATGAAGCATGGCTCGGCGTGGCTTGAGGCAGATGGAGCTTGGGCCAGCATGGCACGAGGCAGATGGAGCATGGCCCAACGTGGAACGAGGCAGATGGAGCATGGCCCCGCGTGGCATGAGGCAGGTGGGGCACGGCCCAGAGTGGCACAAGGCAGATGGTGCACAGCCCAGAGTGGCACAAGGCAGATGGCGCACGGCCCAGAGTGGCACGAGGCAGATGGCACATGGCCCAGAGTGGCACGAGGCAGATGGAGCACGGCCCAGAGTGGCACGAGGCCTATGGAGCACGACCCAGAGTGGCACGAGGCCTATGGAGCACGACCCAGAGTGGCACGAGGCCGATGGAGCACGACCCAGAGTGGCACGAGGCAGATGGAGCATGGCCCATAGAGGCACGAGGCAGATGGAGCACAGCTGGCTTGCCACGAGGCAGATGGAGCACGGCCCGGCATGGCACAAGGCAGATGGAGCCAGGCTCGGAGAGGCACTAGGCAGACGGAGCCAGGTCTGGAGAGGCACGAGGAACACGGCCCGGCGTGGCACGAGGCAGATGGAGCACGGCCCGGCGTTGCATGAGGCAGATGGAGCACGGCCCGGCGTGGCACGAGGCAGATGGAGCACGGCCCGGCATGGCACGAGGCAGATGGAGCACGGCCCGGCGTAGAACGAGGCAGATGGAGCACGGCCCGGCGTGGCACGAGGCAGATGGCACATGGCCCAGAGTGGCACGAGGCAGATGGAGCACGGCCCAGAGTGGCACGAGGCCTATGGAGCACGACCCAGAGTGGCACGAGGCCTATGGAGCACGACTCAGAGTGGCACGAGGCCGATGGAGCACGACCCAGAGTGGCACGAGGCAGATGGAGCACGGCCCATAGAGGCACGAGGCAGATGGAGCACAGCTGGCTTGCCACGAGGCAGATGGAGCACGGCCCGGCATGGCACAAGGCAGATGGAGCCAGGCCCAGAGAGGCACTAGGCAGACGGAGCCAGGTCTGGAGAGGCACGAGGAACACGGCCCGGCGTGGCACGAGGCAGATGGAGCACGGCCCGGCGTGGCACGAGGCAGATGGAGCACGGCCCGGCGTGGCACGAGGCAGATGGAGCCAGGCCCGGCGCGGCACGAGGCAGATGGAGCCAGGCCCGGCGCGGCACTAGGCAGATGGAGCCAAGCCCGTAGAGGCATGAGGCAGATGTAGCCAGGCCTGGCACGGCACTAGGCAGATGGAGAATGGTGTGACGTGGCACAAGGCAGATGGAGCATGGCACGGCATTGCATGGGGCAGATGGAGCATGGCGCAGCGTGGCACGAGGCAGATGGAGCACGGCCCGGCATGGCACGAGGCAGATGGAGCATGGCCCGGCTTGGCACTAGGAAGATGGATCAAGGCCCGGGGAGGCACTAGGCAGATGGAGCCAGGCAGGAGAGGCACGAGGCAGATGGAGCACGGCCCGGCGTGGCATGAGGCAAATGGAGCACGGCCTGTTATGGCACAAGGCAGATGGAGCACGGCCCGGTGTGGCACTAGGAAGATGGATCAAGGCCCGGAGAGGCACTAGGCAGATGGAGCCAGGCCCAGAGAGGCACGAGGAAGATGGAGCACGGCCCAGCGTGGCACGAGGCAGATGGAGCACGGCCTGGTATGGCACGAGGCAGATGGAGCACGGCCCGGCGTGGCACGAGGCAGATGGAGCATGGCCCGGCGTGGCACGAGGCAGATGGAGCATGGCCCGGCGTAGCACTAGGAAGATGGATCAAGGCCTGGAGAGGCACTAGGCAGATGGAGCCAGGCCAGGAGAGGCACTAGGCAGATGGAGCCAGGCCAGGAGAGGCATGAGGCAGATGGAGCACGGCCCGGCGTGGCATGAGTCAGATGGAGCACCGCCTGGTATGGCACGAGGCAGATGGAGCACGGCCCGGCGTGGCACGAGGCAGATGGAGCACGGCCCGGCGTGGCACGAGGCAGATGGAGCACGGCCCGGCGTGGCATGAGGCAGATGGAGCATGGCCCGGCGCGGCACGAGGCAGATGGAGCTGGCGCGGCACGAGGCAAATGGAGCCAGGCCCGGCGCGGCATGAGGCAGATGCAGCCAGGCCCAGCATGGCACTAGGCAGATGGAGTCAGGCCCGGAGAGGCACTAGGCTCATGGAGCCAAGCCCGTAGAGGCACGAGGCAGGTGGAGAATGGTGCGGCTTGGCAGGAGGCAGATGGAGCATGGCCTGGCATGGCACAAGGCACATGGAGCACGTCGCGGTATGGCACGAGGCAGATGGAGCACGGCATGGCACAAGGCAGATGGAGCACGGCCCGGCATGGCACGAGGCAGATGGAGCACGGCCCGGCGTGGCATGAGGCAGATGGAGCATGGCCCGGCGTGGCACGAGGCAGATGGAGGCAGGCCGGCATGGCACGAGGCAGATGGAGGCAGACCCGCGTGGCACGAGGCAGGTGGAGCACGGCATGGCACGAGAAGGATGGAGCATGGCCCGGTGTGGCACAAGGCACATGAAGCATGGCCCGGCGTGGCACGAGGCAGATGGAGCGCGGCCCGGCGGGGTGCGAGGCAGATGGAGCATGGCCCGGCATGGCACGAGGCAGATGGAGGCAGGCCCGGCGTGGAACGAGGCAGATGGTGGCAGACCGGGCGTGGCACGAGGCAGGTGGAGCACGGCGTGGCACGAGGAGGATGGAGCATGGCCCGGTGTGGCACAAGGCACATGGAGCATGGCGCGGTGTGGCCAGAGGCTGATGGAGCATGGCCCGGCGTGGCACGAGGAGGATGGAGCATGTCCCGGCGTGGCACGAGGCAGATGGAGCACGGCCCCACGTGGCGCGAGGCAGATGGAGCATGGCCTGGCGTGGCACGAGGCAGATGGAGGCAGGCCCGGCGTGGCACGAGGCAGATGGAGCACGGCGTGGCACGAGGAGTATGGAGCATGGCCCGGTGTGGCACAAGGCACATGGAGCATGGCGTGGTGTGGCCAGAGGCTGATGGAGCACGGCCCAGCGTGGCACGAGACTGATGGAGCACGGCCCGGCGTGGCATGAGGCAGATGGAGTGCGGCATGGCACGAGGCAGATGGAGCCAGGCTCGGCGCGGCACTAGGCAGATGGAGCTAAGCCCGTAGAGGCACAAGGAAGATTGAGCACGGTGCGCCGTGGCCCGAGGCAGAGAGAACACAGCCCGGCGTGGCACGAGGCAGATGGAGTATGGCCCAGTGCGGCATGAAGCAGATGGAGCCAGGCCCGGCGCGGCACTAGGCAGATGGAGCCAAGCCCATAGAGGCACGAGGCAGATGGAGAATGGTGCGACGTGGCACGAGGCAGATGAAGCATGGCTCGGCGTGGCTTGAGGCAGATGGAGCTTGGGCCAGCATGGCACGAGGCAGATGGAGCATGGCCCAACGTGGAACGAGGCAGATGGAGCATGGCCCCGCGTGGCATGAGGCAGGTGGAGCACGGCCCAGAGTGGCACAAGGCAGATGGTGCACAGCCCAGAGTGGCACAAGGCAGATGGTGCACGGCCCAGAGTGGCACGAGGCAGATGGCACATGGCCCAGAGTGGCACGAGGCAGATGGAGCACGGCCCAGAGTGGCACGAGGCCTATGGAGCACGACCCAGAGTGGCACGAGGCCGATGGAGCACGACCCAGAGTGGCACGAGGCAGATGGAGCACGGCCCATAGAGGCACGAGGCAGATGGAGCACGGCTGGCTTGCCACGAGGCAGATGGAGCACGGCCCGGCATGGCACAAGGCAGATGGAGCCAGGCCCGGAGAGGCACTAGGCAGACGGAGCCAGGTCTGGAGAGGCACGAGGAACACGGCCCGGCGTGGCACGAGGCAGATGGAGCACGGCCCGGCGTGGCACGAGGCAGATGGAGCATGGCCCGGCGTGGCACGAGGCAGATGGAGCACGGCCCGGCATGGCACGAGGCAGATGGAGGACGGCCCGGCGTAGAACGAGGCAGATGGAGCACGGCCCGGCGTGGCACGAGGCAGATGGAGGACTGCCCGGCGTGGCACGAGACAGATAGGGCATGGCCCGGCATGCCACGAGGCAGATGGAGCACGGCGTGGCATGGTGAGAAAGATGGAGCGGGGCCCATAGAGACACTAGGCAGATGGAGCAGGACACGGTGTGGCACGAGGCAGATGGAGCACGGCCCGGTGTGGCACGAGGCAGATGGAGCACGGCCCGGTGTGGCATGAGGCAGATGGAGCCAGGCCTGGCGCGGCACTAGGCAGATGGAACCAGGCCCGGAGAGGCACTAGGCAGATGGAGCCAAGCCCGGAGAGGCACGAGGCAGATGTAGCCAGGCCTGACGCGGCACTAGGCAGATGGAGCACGGCCTATAGAGGCACTAGGCACATGGAGGATGGCACAGTGTGGCATGAGGCACATGGAGCACGGGCCGGCGTGGCACGCAGGCAGATGGAGCATGGCATAGTCTGGCACGAGGAAGATGGAGCACCGGCTGGCGTGGCATGAGGCAGATGAAGCACAGCCTGGAATGGCACGAAGCAGATGGATCACGGCCCGGCGGGGCATGAGGCAGATGGAGCACAACCCAGTATGAGGCAGATGGAGCATGGCCCAGGGAGGGACTGGGTGCATGGAGCCAGGCCGCACAAGGCAGATGGAGCATGGCGCAGTGTGGCACAAGGCAGATGGAGCACGGCCCGGCGTGGCATGAGGCAGATGGAGCGCGGCCCGGCGTGGCACGAGGCTGATGGAGCATGGGCCAGCGTGCCACGAAGCAGATGGAGCACGGCGTGGCACGGTGAGGCAGATGGAGCGGGGCCCATAGAGACACTAGGCAGATGGAGCATGGCATGGTGTGGCACGAGGCAGATGGAGCCAGGCCCGGCGCGGCATGAGACAGATGGAGCCAGGCCCGGCGCGGCACGATGCAGATGGAGCCAGGCCTGGAGCGGCACTAGGCAGGTGGAACCAGGCTCGGAGAGGCACTAGGCAGATGGAGCTAAGCCCGGAGAGGCACGAGGCAGATGTAGCCAGGCCTGGCGTGGCACTAGGCAGATGGAGCACGGCCCATAGAGGCATTAGGCACATGGAGCAAGGCATGGTGTGACCCGGTGTGGCACGAGGCAGGTGGAGCACGGGCCGGAATGGCATGAGGCAGATGGAGACAGCCGTGATGACAGCGGCAATAAACAACTGGATCCTAAATGTAGGAACCGCAGCAGTCTGGATGGGACAGTGACTCGGTCTGCATTTGGCTTTATTCAGGTTATAGGGCAGGTTGGAGGGGATTAAGGCAGGCTGGAATTGGGCTGGGTTATAGGGCCAGGTGGAGTGGGATTAAGGCAGGATGAAGCGGACGTAGGCGGGGTGGAGTGGATTTAGGCAGGGTAGAGTGGACTAGGGCTGGGTTATAGGGCAGAGTGGAGTGGATTAGGGCTGGGTTATATGGCAGGGTGGAGTCAGTTACGGCATGGTGAAGAGGATTAGGGCGGGGTTATAGGCCCGGGTGGAGCAGGCTACGTCAGGGTGGAGTGGACTACGGTAGGGTGGAGCGGACTACAGCAGGGTTATAGGGCAGGGTAGAGTGGATTAGGGCTGGGTTATAGGGCAAGATGAAGCGAATTACGGCAGGGTGGAGAGGATTGGGGGTGGGTTATAGGGCAGGGTGGAGAGGATTAAGGCAGGGTGGGTTTGGGCTGGATTATAGGGCAGGTTGGAGCGGACTACGGCAGGGTGGAGCAGACTATGGCTGGGTTATAGGGCAGGGTGGAGTGGAATAGTGCTGGGTTATAGGGCAGGGTGGAGTGGATTAGGGCTGGGTGGAGAGGATTAGGGCTGGGTGGAGCAGATTAGGGTAGAGTAAATTAGTGTAATGTAGTGTAGTGTAGATTAGTATAGTGTAGTGTAGGGCCTGGCCAGAGAGGGATTACTTTGACGTAGTTGGCCAGCTTAAACATGCATTGCAATGCATGTGAACTAAAAATCCCTATTTTTATGTAAAGTTTTCTAGAAGGGTATATAGTATGCAGTGTGCAGAAGGTTAATTTAGTATCTATAGCACCTTTAGTGAGAACTTACTTTTAACTTTGTAGTAGTATATTTTTACTGAAAATTGATAAACAGTTGTGCTAATTTATTTTCTTACATCAGGGGACACAGAGCCATAGTACTTACTATGTGGGTTATAGGGCCACTGATAGGTGATGGACACTGGCACGCCCTAAGGCAAGAAGTGTACTCCTTATATAACCCCTCCCACTACTGGGAGTCCTCAGTTTTTTCGCCAGTGTCTAAGATGTTGGTCACGAGTAAAGATGTGCTGTGCTGTGCTGACCTCCACTGGGAGCAATCCTTGCTGGGGCTAACCATGCTGACCAGATCCGTTCTGATGTCTTTTCATGGGCTAAATCAATGGTACCCGGGCCTCGTGTCTGAAGAAATTAGATTTTGCTTGCGAACGCTTCTCTTTAGAGAGCTAGGCCCTGGGATCCAGTACTTTTTGCTAGTAAGGCCATAAAGTTTTTACTGGCAGGGTGCTGTCGCAGGTCCAGGATTGTGGGTAACCCGAGGTTCCCCAGTTCCTGAAGGTTTCCTAAAAGGTCTCGGAGCCCACCGTGAAGGGTGAAAATTGGGTCTTTATTTCTGATAAACCTTGCTGCGAGGTTAAAGGTAAGGGAGATTTTCTCAGGAATTTCTCCTTCTATGTATAATTTTGTCATGCCTATGTGTCAACACTGGGGGCTGTATTGAGCACTCACAGTCCTGACGCTGGAAACAGCACAGAAGCCTTCATTCTCCTCTCCTCCAGCCGCAACAGATCCTCCGGTAAGAAGGGGGGTCTGCTTCTCTTCCTGTGTCCCCAAAATAATTTTTTGGGGGGATAGGATACCAAACTAGTTTCCTTTTTAAAAAAAAGAGAGAGACCCACCACGGCCGCTCAGAGGAGGATTTACCCCCCCGCCATACCTGCATGTTCCACAGGATGCCGCTCGCACGGGAAAGCACTTTCCTTTGAAAGGAAAGGGGGGCATAATTTGTGCGGGGGGGCATGGCTAACGACGTCAGACGCCGGCCATACATGTAGAAAGTTGATTTCAGCGCTGTATGTGTGAAAGCTGCTGCTGGCTGTGGAAGGACAAAGCAGGAGGATGGCTTGTTCAGGTTAGTGACACAGGCTTTTTCCCTTTGACACATTATACTTTACCAGGCTAGCTAATGGCGCTGAACTATAGCCCAGCAATGTACATTCTTTTGCATAGTGCCTCTGCTTTATGCTTCAGGCTATGAATGGTAATGGGACCAGGAACTTCTCTAAAGGGGTCAATGTTTTTTTCACTATAAACTGAATCCATTTCCAAAAGAATGTCATCTTCCTCTGAGAGGGATACGGCTAGTCAGATTGAGCCGTCATGGCAAATTGTTGTTACATATAACACTTCAGTACCTGTATATATCATACAAAAGGTTTTTTCTTCTACCATTTGTAAATTGGAAAGAAGATGAATGCTATGATGTCTCTCCATAGTGGGGCTAAACATAGCAGATTCGCATCTAGTTCTCAGGACCCTCTTATTGAGGTGCAGGAGGCTGGGGATCAGGTACATCTTCCCAAATATTTGGAAGATACTTATTTATCCTCTTCTGAGAATCCTAATATGGAAGGAGTAGCATCACAAGGTAGGTTGCTTGTATACTCCCTTACTCAACCTTTTTTTGCTGCCTGCAGCACAGGCTCTTGAGGAACCTACCTCTAATTGGGTTCATTAGAACCTCCCCCATCTGGGGATGTTTTTTCCTATTCATGCATGGCTAAAAAAGCTTATGTATTCTGAATGGGAACATCCGGATAAACAATATTATCCTCCCAAGAAATTCTTCACACTTTATCTATGAAAGAGGATTTTTATGAAGAAAATGTGGGGTTCCAGCAATTGATGCTGCAATCGCCTTAGTGAGCAGAGTCTCACATGTTCGGTGGATAATGCACTAATGTTAAAAGATCCAACAGATAAAAAGTTGGAACTTCTTTTTAAAGACAATCAGTCTTTTGCAAGTTCAGTAGCGCAGCCAGTTCTTGCTGCAATTGGTGTATTTCAGTCGATTAAGGACGTTTGTGGAAATACCTGAAATTCTGCCTGATCAGCAGGCCCGGCGATGGGCTGGTGTATCTGTCTCACAGTAGCTGCTATGAAAGACTCTATCATTTAAGCCTTATGGCTTATGCTTGGACCAGTGCATTCTCACAGATTTCTGTGGCTGAAAAATTGATCAGCTGAAGCACCGTGTAAAAAGCTCTTAGCCAGTTTTTTTGGGGTACGGCTATTTAGAGATGATCTGGATAAGTACATCCAAAGGACCTCTAATGGAGAAAGCTCTCTTTTACCAGTAAAGAAGAGGTTCAAACATTTCTTCTTTAATCGTGCTGCCTCTCCTATGCCAAGGGCATCTGCCTCTAGGCAGTCTCGATGGCCTCAACCATCAGGCCCAAGGGAAAGTCCCCAAGGGCATCACCAGGGTCAGAAGAGATCTTGGGGCAGAAAGCCCACAAAGCAGAATGCTAAAGCCTTCTCATGAAGGGGCATCCCCACTCGTTCGGGTGAGGGGAAAGGTCCTGCAATTCTCAAGATCTGGCAGGAACAATGTCAAGACAGATGGATTTCTGCAGTTTTTTTCTCTAGGTTACGACTAGAGTTCCGAGAGTTTCTGTCTCCTCGTTTTTTCTAAGGGAAAGTGTTCCCAAGGATCCAGAGAAAAATAAGTCTCTCTTTCTGGCCTCTGGATCAGCTATTATCCCAGTCGGTGATATCAGGGGTTCCCTTAGTGGAAAAGGGCACAGGGTTTGGCTCAAACCTTTTACGGTTCCAGAACCAAACAGAGAGGTAAGACCCATTCTAGATCTCGAAGATCTGAATCAGCACTTAATCATCCGATCCTTTCATAATCCAATCGATTGTGTCCATCCTGCAAGGAGGGGAGTTTTTTTGGCTTTAATCGATATAAAAAATGCATATCTCCATGTGGCAAATTTTCCCGCTCACCAGAAATTTCTGCGTTTTGAAATATAAAATTATCATTTCAGTTGTGGCCCTGCCATTTGGTTTAGCCACAGCACCACGGGAGATTGTTAGGGGAAATGGTGGCCTCCTTACAGGCCATCCCTTATATACAGTTTTTACTCAAAAACTTCTTCAAAACACCATCCTGTCGGTCTGGAATAAAAAGATTCAGGCCTTGTTTGTTTCCAATACGCTTGGCTCCCGACGTAAGTTAGAGCCTGAATTGATGGTTGTTATCCAGCAAAACAATAGATGCCAGCCTTCTAGGCTGGGGAGCAGCCCTGGAAGAAGATTCTGTCCAGGGGAGAGGGTTCAGGTTAGAGGACCTTGCCTATTAACTTTTTGAAAGATTCGGGCAGTACATCTGGCCCTAGAATCTGGGGCGGTCAAACTACGGGACTGTGCTGTCAGAATTCAGTCTGACAAGGCCACGGCTGTGGATTACATCAATCACCAGGGGGGCACGAGAGGTCGTGCAGCCCAAAAAGAGGTGAATAATGTTCTAGCTTGGGCAGAACACAACATTCCTTGCCTATCTGCAATTTTAATTTCAGGAATAGAGAATTGGCAGGTGGACTACTTGAGTCGCCAACAATTATTTCCGGGAGAATGATCTCTTCACCCCGACATCTTCCTAGCGATAAATCAGAGATGGGGTATTCCGGAAATGGACCTATTCTTGTCCAGATTCAACAACAAAGTCAACAACTTTGTGTCGAGAACAACGGAACCGCTAGCAGGCAGAACAGACACATTAGTCTTCCTATAGGATCAGTTTTCGCTGATCTATGCATTTTCTCCAGTTGTACTACTTCTGCTCCTTCACCGCAGGATTAAGCAGGAACGAAAGGAGGTTATTCTGGCGGCCCCAGTGGGTTCCAGAAGATCTCGATTTACCAAGATCATAAAGATGGCAGTAGGAGTCCTTCGGACTCTACCATTATAGCCAGACCTTCTTGCACAAGGTCCGGTATTTCATCATACGTGACGGACTAAAAATGTAACAGGTTTGACTGTTGAATCCCACTTTATAAAAGATCATGGGTGATCTCCTTCGGTAGTGTCTACTTTGATTAATGCCAGGAAGCCGGCTTCCAGAATCACTTACTATAGAGTCTGGAAGGCATATGTTTCTTGGTGTGGATCCAGGGGTTGGCACCCCAGGAAGTATGTCATAGGCAGGATACCTGATTTCCTGAATATGGGATCTGAAATGAAGCTGGCCTTGACTTCTATCAAGAGCCAGATCCTGGCCTTGTCAGTGTTTTTTCTATGGCCTTTTGCTTCCAACTCTTGGTGCGTAGCTTATTCAGGGGGTAACATGGATTAATCCCCCTATCAAGGCACCTCTAAATCCTTGGGATTTAAAATTGGTCTTATCGACTTTGCAGAATCAGCCGTTTGAGCCTTTATGAGAAATTCCCTTGGTTCTTTTTGACAAGAAAGAGATAATCTTTCTGGTTGCCATTTCTTCTGCTAGAAGAGTATCGGAACTAGCGGCTCTGTCTTGTATAGAGCCATATTTGACCATGCATAAGAATGAGGTGGTTTTATGTCCTCATCCTGAATTCCTACCAAAGGTGGTAACAGGTTTTCATTTAAACCAAGATATTATTCTTCCTTCTTTCTCCCAGAGCCTGAATCTAGGGAAGAGAAGGCACCTCATTCCTTTGATGTAGTAAGAGCGATCAGAGTCTATTTAAAGGTGACCGCTTGGGTTCGCAAAACACATGTTTTGTTTGTACTGCCATAGGGTCCAAAAAGTGGACAGGCAGCATCAAAATCCACTATTTTTCCAAATGGATTAGTCAAATGATTGTTCAAGTTTCAGCGTAAAGAAGAAAATTCTTCCTTCCTTCTTATGTTAGAGCACACTCATCCAGGGCAATTAGTGCCTCTTGGGTGGTGCATCATCAGGCCTCTATGGCTCAGATCTGTAAGGCCGCAACTTGGTCTTCGGTTCATACATTTATCAGATTTTATCACATCAATATTAAAGGTCATGAAGATATTGCCTTTGGGCATAGTATACTGCAGGCTGCAGTATGAGTCCTCTGGCCTCCTGTTTATTTTTTTGGTTGTGTCTCCCTCCCTTCACTTGCCATTGTTATGGGACATTCCACATAGTAAGTACTATGGCTCTGTGTCCCCCGATGTAAGAAAAGAAACAGGATTTTTAAAACAGCTTACCTGTGAAATCCTTTTCTTTGATGTACATCAGGGGACACAGCGGTCCCTCCCTTCTTGGTATACACTTGTATTGCTGTGTTACAAAACTGAGGACTCCCAGCAGTTGGAGGGGTTATATAGGGAGTATACTTCTTGCCTAAGGGCATGCCAGTGTCCATCACCTATCAGCGGCCCTATAACCCACATAGTAAGTACTATAGCTCTGTGTCCCCTGATGTACATCAAAGAAAAGGATTTTACAGGTAAGCTGTTTTAAAAATCCTGTTATTGTGTGCCTTGTTGCTAGAACGTTGCTAGGGTGATCCCTGGCATTACTGCTTGCACTTACAAATCCGTGCATATGTGTACTCCCTCTTCCTGGTCACAGCAGCTCTGAGCTCAGTGCTCCTCTGTCTGAGGAGAGTACAAACAACGCATGCACAGGAATTATCTTAGCAATATCCTAGCATTAAGGCAGGATAGGGTAGGCGCCATCTCTAAGACCTACGTAAATGGCCAACATCAGGGGTAGGCAAACTGGGGCCCTGCAGCTCTTGTAGAACTACAAGTCCCATCATGCCTATGGCAGGAATTGTAACTGCCAGCCTTGCAATGCCTCATGGGAAATGTAGTTCCACAACAGCTGGAGAGCCCCAGGTTGCCTACACCAACAGAAGGGGTATAATTCAGCTTTAATCACAGTACACCATTGGCTTCATCAGATTCTGGGAAAGGTGAACTAAAGTAGGCCAGAGATTTTGCAACTTTCTTTCCTTGCACCATAGGTTGCTCATTTTTCCCATCAACAATGTCCAAACTTTTTCTTAGTTTTGAGTGGGGAGGGTTTAGAACACCTGTCAGGTTTTTATTGCTGTCTGTGTCCCTATCAGTTACTACATTATGAGGAAAAAATATGGAAGCCACCACTGATATATTTAGAAAAGTGCTGTCATACTCATCACTTGTAAGGCCTCTTTCACACGGGGCGGATCAGTAATGATCCGCCCCGTGATGATCCGCTCGCTCAGCGGGGATCTCTCCGTTGTCCCCGCTGAGCCGGCTGCGGACAGGGCGCTCTCCGCACACTGTGCAGGGACCGCCCTGTCAGCTCTCCGCTCTCCTCTATGGGGATCGGATGAGCACGGACCGTGTGTCCGTGTTCATCCGATCCGCTCTGCAGACGGACAGAAAAATAGGATTTTCCTCCGTCTGCAGAATCGGACATTTGCGGAGGCGGACAATAGCGGGTGTCTGCGGATGCTCATCCGCAGACACCCGCTATCCCATAGGGATGAATGGATGTCCGTATTTCATCCGCAAACGGATGGATGAAATACGGACATACCATCTGCATGTGTGAAAGGGGCCTAAGAAGCATGTAGGACAGGAGATGTGCTGTGAACACGGCTTATCACCGAAACTAGTCTGCTGCTGACTGTACTCACTTTGAAGGATAGAAAATAAATACGCTTGATGGTATGGAGTTGCCGGCTGCTTTTATTCGATAACCGTAGGACAGGAGATCAAACCTGTCTGCCTGCTCATTATAGGGGAGTGATGAGGGAGGAGTAAGGTTCAGGAGGAGGATGACAACTCTGGATGACAGACATTACATTGTAGCAAAGTGTCATTTCTTCAGTGTTGTCACATGAAAAGGTATAGTAAAATATTTACATATTGGCCTAAATTTTAGATTTTTTCATATTTTTTTTATTGGTTACGTTGTCCTTTAACCACTTCCCGACCGCTGCACGACGATGTACGTCGACAGAATGGCACGGGCAGGCATAAGGGCTTACATGTACGTCCTTGCCTTCCCGCGGGTCGGGGGCCCGATCGGGCCCCCGCCCGGTGCCTGCGGCGGTCGGTATTCGTTCGGGAGCGATCCGGGATGAGGGGGCGGCCATTCATTCATGGCCACCCCCTCGCGATCGCTCCCGACGAATAGAAATCCTTCGTCACATCACTTCCTCTCCTGTAATGTAAACACAGGAGAGGAAGTGATGTAATCTCTCCTCCGTGTCGGTATTTTTCGTTCCGACACCGAGGAGAGAGGATCGGTGAGTTGCACCAACACGACACTACACAGTAGAACATGCCAGGCACACTCACACCCCCCCGATCACCCCCCCAATTACCCCTGCCCCCCAGTCACAGTGACACCAATGTCATTTTTTTTTTTTTTTTTGCATTGGTGTCATTTGTGACTGTAATAACTGTTAGGGCAGTTAGGGTTAGCCCCTTTAGTTCTAATGTACCCCCCTAACCCCCCCAATAAAGGTTTAACCCCGTGATCACCCCCCGTCGCCAGTGTCACTAAGGCTGGGTTCACATTGCAGTGGTTTATGAGAACGAATGTGATTCGCACCGCACTGCAGTGCAAATCACATCCGATCTCTGTGCGATTCGAGTTCAGCCATACAGATAGTATGGCTGAATTCGCATCGCACCCGCCGCACCCGCCGCAAATTCGCACGGGACCCTTTTTTTGGCCTGCAGCAGAATCGGATCGCATGGGTGTTCACACCATGCGATCCGAGTTTGCAGATCGCACTGCGATATGCGAACTGATCTGGGGGTGTCATTAACATTTCACTGACACTCCCAGCAGTTCGCATAGGGCAGTGTGAACTGCCGCCGGGAGGCATGCGATGCGGGAACCCGCCGCGGATTCGTGGCGTTCCCGCATCGCTCCAGTGTGAACCCAGCCTAATAAGCGATCGTTTTTCTGATCGCTGTATTAGTGTCACAGGTGACGCTAGTTAGGCAGGTAGGTATTTAGGTTCGCCGCAGCTTTTTATAGCGCCAGGGACCCCCATATACTACCGCATAAAGCCCCCTGATTGCCCCCTAGTTAACCCTTTCACCAGTGATCACCATATAACTGTTACAGGTGACGCTGGTTGGTTAGTTATTTTTTTATAGTTTCAGGGCACCCGCCATTTATTACCTAATAAAGGTTTAACCCCCTGATCACCCGGCGGGTGTCATTTGTGACTGTAATAACTGTTAGGGCAGTTAGGGTTAGCCCCCTTTAGTTCTAAGGTAGTTTCAGGGCACCCGCCATTTATTACCTAGTCTCACTAGTGTACCCCTAAATTTAGGGGTGTCTACTTTCCAAAATGGGGTCATTTGGGGGGGGGGTTGTGCCATCTTGGCATTTTATGGCCTTCAAAACTGTAACGCCCTTAGAAAGCCTGAAGGCGGTGCTTGGTTTTCGGGGCTAGGCTCCCAAAAAGTCCCACATATGTGGTATCCCCGTACTCAGGAGAAGCAGCAGAATTTATTTTGGGGTGTCATTTCACATATGCCCATGGCATGCGTGAGCAATATATCATTTAGTGACAACTTTGTGAAAAAAAAAAAAGTTTTAATTTTCCCGCAACTTGTGGCAAAATATAAAATATTCCATGGACTCAACATGCCTCTCAGCAAATAGCTTGGGGTGTCTACTTTCTAAAATAGGGTCATTTGTGGGGGTTTTGTGCCATCTTGGCATTTTATGGCCTTCAAAACGGTAATAGGTAGTGAGGAGTGAAGTCAAATATTTACGCCCTTAGAAAACCTGAAGGCGGTTCTTGGTTTTCGGGGCCCCGTACGCGGCTAGGCTCCCAAAAAGTCCCACATATGTGGTATCCCCGTACTCAGGAGAAGCAGCAGAATTTATTTTGGGGTGTCATTTCACATATGCCCATAGCATGTGTGAGCAATATATCATTTAGTGACAACTTTGTGTCAAAAAAAAAATATATTTTTTTTTTTGTCATTATTCAATCGCTTGAGGCAAAAAAATAAAATATTCAATGGGCTCAACATGCCACTTATCAATTTCCTTAGGGGGTCTACTTTCCAAAATGGGGTCATTTGGGGGGGTTTTGTACTGCCCTGCCATTTTAGCACCTCAAGAAATGAGATAGGCAGTCGTAAACTAAAAGCTGCGTAAATTCCAGAAAACGTACCTTAGTTTGTAGATGTGACAAGTTTTGCGCAAACCAATAAATATACAATTATTGACTTTTTTTTTACCAAAGACATGTGGCTGAATACATTTTGGCCTAAATGTATGACTAAAATTGAGTTTATTGGATTTTTCTAATAACAAAAAGTAGAAAATATCATTTTTTTTCAAAATTTGCGGTCTTTTTACGTTTATATCGCAAAAAATAAAAATCGCAGAGGCAATCAAATACCATCAAAAGAAAGCTCTATTTGTGGGAAGAAAAGGACGCAAATTTTGTTTGGGTACAACATTGCATGACCGCGCAATTACCAGTTAAAGCAGCGCAGTGCCAAATTGTAAAAAGACCTCTGGTCATTTACCAGCAAAATGGTCCGGTCTGAAAGTGGTTAAGAGGCGGTTTGCAGGCGGCCACGCGCGTCCCCACCGGGGGCTCCGTGACTGCAATCGCGGGTCCCGTCACTTGCCACCATGGGCCCCAGCAGCAGCCACCAGCCATACCCACCCTGGGGACAGCAGCAGCCGCCGCTACCAGCCATACCCGCCCTGGGGACAGGAGCCACCGCCAGCCATACCTGCCCTGGGGACAGCAGCAGCCACCAGCCATACCTGCCCTGGAGGACAGCAGCAGCCACCGGCAGCCATACCCGCCCTGGAGGACAGCAGCAGCCGCTAGCCATACCCACCCTGGGGGGACAGCAGCAGCCGCCAGCCATACCCACCCTGGGGGGACAGCAGCAGCCGCCAGCCATACCCACCCTGGGGGGACAGCAGCAGCCGCCAGCCATACCCGCCCTGGGGGGACAGCAGCAGCAGCCGCCAGCCATACCCGCCCTGGGGGACAGCAGCAGCAGCCTCCAGCCATAACCGCTCTGAGAGACAGCAGCAACCGCCAGCCATACCCGCCCTGGGGGGACAGCAGACGCCACCACCAGCCATACCTGCCTTGGGGGGGACAGCAGCAGCCGCCGCCAGCCATACCCGCCCTGGGGGGACAGCAGCAGCAGCCACCGCCAGCCATACATGCCCTGGGGGGACAGCAGCAGCAGCCACCGCCAGCCATACCCGCCCTGGAGGACAGCAGCAGCCGCCAGCCATACCCCCCAGGGGGACAGCAGCAGCAGCCGCCCACCATACCCGCCCTGGGGGGACAGCAGCAGCCGCCAGCCATACCCACTCTGGGGGACAGCAGCAGCCGCCAGCCATACCCACCCTGGGGGGACAGCAGCAGCAGCCACCAGCCATACCTGCCCTGGTAGACAGCAGCAGCAGCCGCCAGTGATACCCATTCTGGGGGACAGCAGCAGCAGCCGCCAGCCATAACCGCTCTGGGGGACAGCAACAATGCCAGCCATACCCGCCCTGGGGGGGACAGCAGCAGCTACCGCCAGCCATACCCACCCTGGGGGGGACAGCAGCAGCTACCGCCAGCCATACCCGCCTTGGGGGGGGGACAGCAGCAGCTGCCGCTAGCCATACCCGCCCTGGGGGGACAGCAGCAGCAGCCACCGCCAGCCATACCCGCCCTAGGGGGACAGCAGCAGCAGCCACCGCCAGCCATACCTGCCCTGGAGGACAGCAGCAGCCTCCAGCCATACCCGCCATGGGGACAACAGCAGCCGCCAGCCATACCCGCCCTGGGGACAGCAGCAGCCATGAGGATTGAGGTCATTTTTTTATAAAATCAAACAGCAATGGGCATGTATGCTTTCTACACTGGGCTGCTTTCAAACTGATCCACAGGTGCAGCTATGGGTTGCCTGCACTGAGCCATAGACTTCTGTTGTTACCTGCAGGCTTGGTGCGCTTTCACAGAATGCATCCATCACACCTGCAGTATATAATAGAATTATATGGCAACTAACCTGCAGGAAAGCCACAGGTACACTGTGCTGCACCCACGGTGTGTGTCAACCAGTGCATCAGTGTGAAAGCAGCCTTAGGCCTAGGGTTGCCACCTTTTCTTCAAGTCAAACCCGGACACTTTAGCGGCATACTTTTTTTAGCGGTGCACTTTTTTTATAGTATAAATTATACATTTATTTTGCAATTAAATAACATTTCTAATCATATGAATTTAATCACAAGAGTCCCGCTTTACATCAGAGTCCACAGAGTTCAGTTTTTGCATCTGAATCCGCAGAGTTACCTTACACTGTAAGGTGGGACTCTGTAGACTCTGATGTAAGGGAGAACTATGGGGACTCTAACATAAGGGATGCTCTGCGAACCCTGATTTAAGGGGAACACTGAGTACTATGATGCACAGTGAGGACTCTGATGTAAGGGGAACACTGTGACCTCTGGTGTAAAGGGGAACTGTGTTATAAAGGGTGCTCTGAGAACCCCAATTTACCTTAGTGTACTCACTCAGAGGCAGAAGATAGAAGGGGGAGACTTCAGTCACAGACAGGGATGGATGGTGAGCTCACTCACCCCTTGGCAGTCAGCACCTCTCATCCAGATGTATCCGAGGCTGCTGGACTTCAAATTTCCAGCCTCCCACTTCCCTTTTCTGAGGTACAGCACTGGGGATTGGAGTGTGGGCAGACACAGAGGGGTAGGGGAGGGAGGAAAAGGAGTAGATCAAGCCCTTTCTCCTCTCCTGTCTGTATGTAGGGGGAACTGTTAGTGCTGGCTTTGGGCAATGGAAAGAGAGTGTAACAGACACTCTCAGCTTAGACAACTGCAGCCAGCAACCTTGCTGGGAGGCCATAGTCCAATCTGAATAATGTGTCCGGGTTTCAGGCAGTCTGAAACCTGGACGAATGGTTCCAAACCCGAACTGTCCGGTTGAATCCCGGACAGGTGGCAACCCTACAGGTAGGTATACAGGAGTAGGTTTTATATATACAGTACACAGGAAGGAAGGCATGTGGGTGCTCTATATACACAGTATACAGAAGCTGGGTTTATATATACAGTAAGGTAGATGTGGGTGGTCTGTACACACAG
This sequence comes from Lithobates pipiens, assembly GCF_037356315.1. NCBI lineage: Eukaryota > Metazoa > Chordata > Amphibia > Anura > Ranidae > Lithobates > Lithobates pipiens. Next base: position 387,172,558 of record NW_027507764.1, read on the forward strand.
TATACAGGTAGGTATACAGAAGCTGGGTTTATATATACAGTAAGGTAGATGTGGGTGCTCTATATACACAGTATACAGGTAGGTATACAGAAGCTGGGTTTATATATACAGTAAGGTAGATGTGGGTGCTCTATACACACAGTATACAGGTAGGTATACAGAAGCTGGGTTTATATATACAGTAAGGTAGATGTGGGGGCTCTATACACAGTATACAGGTAGGTATACAGAAGCTGGGTTTATATATATAGTAAGGTAGATGTGGGGGCTCTATACACAGTATACAGGTAGGTATACAGAAGCTGGGTTTATATATATAGTAAGGTAGATGTGGGGGCTCTATACACACAGTATACAAGTAGGTATACAGAAGCTGGGTTTATATATACAGTAAGGTAGATGTGGGTGCTCTACACACACAGTATACAGGTAGGTATACAGAAGCTGGGTTTATATATACAGTAAGGTAGATGTGGGTGCTCTATACACACAGTATACAGGTAGGTATACAGAAGCTGGGTTTATATATACAGTAAGGTAGATGTGGGGGCTCTATACACAGTATACAGGTAGGTATACAGAAGCTGGGTTTATATATATAGTAAGGTAGATGTGGGGGCTCTATACACAGTATACAGGTAGGTATACAGAAGCTGGGTTTATATATATAGTAAGGTAGATGTGGGGGCTCTATACACACAGTATACAAGTAGGTATACAGAAGCTGGGTTTATATATACAGTAAGGTAGATGTGGGTGCTCTACACACACAGTATACAGGTAGGTATACAGAAGCTGGGTTTATATATACAGTAAGGTAGATTTGTGGGCTCTATACACAGTATACAGGTAGGTATGTATGTTTTAGGGGGCTCTATACACACACAGGGTTATGTAGTACACATAGGGATGAAGTGTATACACCGTTGCTATGGTTACCAGTGACACTCAGCCCTCTCTCAGACATGGAAGGGCTCAGTCACCACACAATATAAAAGCCAAGCCTGCCTGTGGACAGAAGTGACCTAGGTCCACCCCATACACAGTACTACATACACAGAACACAGATATATGTACTGACTGGATCAACATTCAGCCAAACTCCATTCATAACCCAGTTCCTGGTTCCCCTACAGCCCTCAGAACCCCACAAAGGATCCCCAGTCTGTCCTTCTCACTGCCTGATACCAGAGCAACTGTCACAGTTCCTTTATATTATGAAATGATCAAACCCAGTGTTTATTAAATACCATAATAATGCTTTATTTGTTTAATAACAATGGAATAAGCTCAATTTCATTTGGGTACTGTGTTGTATTAGCCAGTATATTTCAGGCAAAGGATCGGGGCAGCTAGTGTGTTGGCAGATGATCTCTGTACAGGCGCAGATGTTTAGGGGTCCTCTAGGGGTCCTCACAGGCAGATGGTGAAGAGGCACTCGACTGAGACGCATCTCTGAAGCCAGACTCCAGCGATTACCGCCATAGACGACTATTCTACATTTCTTTTATTATTATTGTGTTGTATATTATTATTAGTAGTAATATTAATTATTTTTAGGTAAACCTTCATTCATCTGTGATACCATCTAGTACCATCAAGATGTCGCGCTGTCCACATCGCAACAATCGTGAAATACCACCACGTGACCCAACAGGTATGACAATTGTACCATATTAACCCCTTCATGACCACATAACACATATATGAGGCATCCAGGAAGTGGGCTTTAAACCTGGGTGCCCCATATATGTGTTCTTACAATACATTCTATTGATTCTTGGCTCTATTATGGGCACAAAAAACAAATCACACACACATATGTGGTATCACTGCGATCGTCAGGAACAGGAGAATTGATTGTGCAGTTGTTTTTGGTGGTGATACATTGTAATGTCCTAAAATATACAGCTAAATGTAACTACTTCCTTCCTGTAGGACATCCATGGAAGTCCTCAGGTTGAAGTAGGTATACCGGGATGATGTCTGCACCTACAGGCCTCATTCCAGTATGGGTTTTTTCAACCAGCGATTCTTTTTGTGGCAGAAGAGATTTGAGTGGCTAAATAGCCACTCAATCACTTCGGTGGGTGTCAGAAGAGGGCCCCCCCTCCCTCTGCCACCTTTCCCGAGCGCTAAGTGTAAAAATATTAAAATATTTGTATAAAATAAATAATAATAATTAAAAAAAAAATTGAAGCACTCCCATCCCACTGTGCTTACGCACAAATGCGAACGTATATGTAAAGGGTGCTCGTTCCACACATGTGAGGTATTGTCATTGTCGAAAACATCAGTGTGAGAGCAATAATTCTAGCACCAGACCTCCTATGTAACTCTAAACTGGTAACCTGTAAAGGCGTTGCCTATGGAGAATTTTAAGCACCACAGTTAGCTGCCATTCCACAGGCAGATACAATTTTAAAGTGTGACATAGGTATCTATTTACTCAGCGTAACTACATCTTTCACATGATACAAACAAATTGGAGTTAATATTTTTTTTTTTTATGTATTATTATTATTTTATTTCCCCCAAAAAAATGCATTTGAAAAACTGCTGCACAAATATCGTGTGACATAAAAAATTACAACACCCATCATTTTATTCTATAGGGCCTCTGCTAATATATATATATATATATATATATATATATATATATATATATATAGTGTTTGGGGTTATAAGTAATTTTCTAGCACAAAAAGACGATTTTTACATGTAGGAGCATAGTGTCAGAATTGGCCCTATTGTTAGCGGCGCTTTACCGTCGTTTTAGCGGCGGTCTGCGGCTGCTAGCGGGGCGGTTTTAACCCCCGCTAGCGGCCGAAAAAGGGTTAAAAGAGCCCGCAAAGCCCCGCTGCAGCGCGCTTTGCCGGCGCTTTGCCGGTGGTGCAGCCGCGCTGCCCCATTGATTTCAAATCGGTAGGAGCAGTGAATACACCGCTCCTTTCACCGCTCCAAAGATGCAGCTAACAGGACTTTTTTCACTGTCCTGCTAGCGCACCGCTCCAGTGTGAAAGCCCTCCAGCTTTCACACTGGAGTGAAAGGAGCCAGTTTTTTCAGGTGCTACACAGGCGCTATTTTTAGCGCTGTAGTGCCTGAAACCGTCCCAGTGTGAAAGGGGCCTCAAGGGGAGAAGAATTCCTTTTCTACCGTTGTTAAATAATTTATTTTTTCTACCAGTTTCAAATGGTTTATTTAGCATTTTTATGTTAACCAATTTCCATTCAGCATATGTATATACACTGTACATTCTGGATGCCAAACGGTTATAGTCGGATTATGGGTGCAGCACCACCCTGTCCCCTGTTCACACACCCAAATGCGCATGTAGGTCTTGCACGCATATGTAAACAGTGATTGCATCACTCAATGAGGTACCGCTGTGAACATCAGAGTGAGAACAATCATTTTAAATGCCAGAGCTCAGGAAGGTTTCATTTCAATTCAACTAGTCATCATTGGACTTATGCATGAATCTGACCATTAAAGTGATTCTAAAACAATTTTTTTTATCTTTGAAATAACAAACAAGTCATACTTACCTGCTATGTGCAATTGTTTTGCACAGAGCAACCCAGATCCTCCTCTTCTCAGATCCCCCTTCCGACTCTCCTGGTTACTCCTTTCTGCAGAGTACCCCCACACCAATACACTTCCTATGAGGGCAATCGTGCGGACCCGCTCCTAAACTGGCTCTGTGTGTCCATATGTCCTTGCTCCCCTGCTCCCTTCTCACTGGCCCTGATTGACAGCAGCCAAGAAATAATGGATCCAGCTGCTGCCTCTGAGCCAATGAAGGAGACAGCAGAGAGAGCCTCTGCTCTCGGGCATAGCATGGGATCAAGATCAGGCTCAGGTAAGTGTAAGGCGGAGAGCTGCATGCAGAAGGTTTATAACTCTAATGCAGAAAATGCATTAAAGTAAAAATTAACTTCTGCCTTTATGTTTAGTCTGTTTTTATTGCATTTTCAAATTTTACACAAGAAAACCAAACCAAATAGAGAAACTGCTGTGAAACATAAATAGTGCGCTGTCCAACAGTGACATTCAAAAACAGTATGTCATAAGTGCATCAAAGTATAAATAAAAATCCAAAGTAATCAACCTTGTAAATATATAAATCAGTATAGAATTTAACAGAGTAAAGTGACTATAACACTCAGAACCCCAATTAAAAGGGATTATGTGACAAAAAATGTAAAAACAAATCAACAAATTATAGTGAAATCAAAAATATAAAATGGTATCCATTCTATCAGTACACGTAAAATGCGCATAATATCCCTTGTGGATCTAAACTTCTAGTAAGCGGCCATTTAGTTTGTTTGGAACACGATGATGGAGCACTGACACTTTGCATTTGTTGTGCACATGGACACTGCAATACCATGGATATGGATGGACACCTTTAGTGGACTTTTACTCACCTGTTAATTGGGGTTCTGAGTGCAATTGTCACTTCAGTCTGTTAAATTTTATACTGATTTATATATTTACAAGGTTGATTACTTTGGATTTTTATTTATACTTTGATGCACTTATGACATACTGTTTTTGAATGTCACTGTTGTTGTGAACAAGGAGACTGCAATACCATGGATATGGATGGACACCTTTAGTGGACTTTTACTCACCTGTTTATGAACATTTTTGATTTCACTATAATCTTTGTTTGATTTGTTTTAAAAAAAAAATTCCCCCCTGAAAAGTGCATGTTATGGGCTGATAAATACGGTAACTAATAGAGAAATTGTAGATCACAAAGAATGTGATTTCCATCACCAGTACATTACAGGCGATACAAAGAAACTACTGGTGTATTTAGTAGGAAAATGAACATAAGCGCACTCTGGACCAAATAGAGGGTGAGTACCAAGTTATTGTAATCATCTGTAAGGGCGAGCTTATGGGCGTAATCACAATAGTTTAATAGCAGTAAAAAATACAATATAGAAACAGTATGAAACCAAGTATATAAGGAGCCTCTGCCAATATCTTGACTGACACAAGTATCAATTCTGCCATCTATGTAGTCATAAATATGTGGTAAGTAGTAAAGTGGTAGATGTAATCTAAGTAATGAGTATATAGACATCCGGAAATCAATCAATATGCAAGTAAGCTATATAGGAGAGAGAAAGGGTGTACAGTGTGAGGTAAGGTAGAGAGGGGGGAAAAATGGGGGGAGGGGGGCTGGGACTCAAGCGCCACGGAGGAATGAAGCTGGGGCATCTAATCGAGACTGGCAGACAGTAGAGCAACACAAATTATACTGAAGAGGCAAACTTGGGAGAGTGTCCGAATTGATTCCAAACTGACCATGTGAGGGTATATACCTTCTACCTTTAGAACTACTTTCTTAACCACTTCAATACTGGGCACTTAAACACCTTCCTGCCCAGACCAATTTTCAGCTTTCAGCGCTGTCACACTTTAAATGACAATTGCGCGGTCATGCTACACTACCCAAATGAAATTTTTATCATTTTTTTCCCACAAATAGAGCTTTCTTTTGGTGGTATTTGATCACCTCTACGATTTTTATTTTTTGCTAAACAAAAAAATACAGAAAATTTTGAAAAAAAAATGTTTTTTTTTTTGTTTCAGTTTCAAAACTTTGTAAATAAGTACGTTTTCTCCTTCACTGATGGGCACTGGTGGGGCTGCACTGATAGGCACTGATAAGGCGGCACTAATGGGCACCGATGAGGTGGCACCAATAAAGTGGCACTGATGAAGTGGCATTGATGGACACTGATATGTGGCACTTATAGGCGGCACTGATAGGCGGCACTGATGGGCACTGATAGGTGACACGGATGGGCACTGATAGGTAGCACAAATTGGCACTGATAGCTGGCACGGATTGGCATGGATAGGTGGTATAGATGGGCATGGATAGGTGGCACAGATGGGCATGGATAGGTGGCACAGATGGGCATGGATAGGCGGCACTGATAGGTGGCACGGATGGGCACTGATAGGCGGCACGGATGGGCACTGATAGGCGGCATTGTATTGTTTTATACTGTACTAATGGATGCCAATCAGTGCCAAACAATAATGCATGCCAATCAGTGATGCCCATTGTGGACACTGATTGGCATCCATTGTGGGCACTGATTGGCATCCATTGTGGGCACTGACTGGAATCCCTGGTGGTCTAGGGTGGCATACCTTGTGCTGGGCATCCCTGGTGGTCTGGTGGCATCCCTGGTGGTCCAGTGTGGGCATCCTCGGGGGGGCTGTGCTGATAATCGATCAGCACAGACCCCCCCCCATCAGAGGAGCAACCGATCGGCTCTCCTCTACTCGTGTCTGACAGACGCAAGTGAGCAAAAGCCGATCACCGGCTCTTCCTATTTACACTGTGATCAGCCGTGATTGGACACGGCTGATCACGTGGTAAAGAGTCTCCGTCGGAGACTCTTTACCGAGATCGTAGTCGTGGGGTGTCAGACTGACACCCCGCAACAACGATCGACGCAATGCGCTCAGTGGCTCAAAATCCTGATCACGTCATATGACGTCCGGTCAGGATTTTGAAACACTTTGCCGCCGTGTTTTTGTTATAGGGCGGGCGGCAGGTGGTTAAAGAAGAGCTCCAATTTGGGCAAAAAATAAAAAAATAAAGTCAACAGCTACAAGTATTGTAGCTGGTTACTTTTAATATAAGGACATTTATCTGTTCAGGGATCCAGCGATGTTGGCACCCGAGACAAATCTTCACAGCCAGTTTCCTACTGCACGTACAGGTGCTGCTCTTTGTGAATGGTCCCACAGTCTTGAATGGTCCCACAGTCTTCAGGGACCTGTGTGTCCCCCAGAACGCTGTGGGGGGCGGGGGGGGGGAGAGGAGAGGTTGAAGATCCTCATAGATCGCCGTGGCAATCTGACCTGGAAGTGGGAACAGGTACATGTCAAAACCAGGTACCCGCCCCCTCAAAAATGACCAAATGTGGCATACCTTCCCCTTTTGGGTGGAGCTCCGCTTTAACCACTTCATCCCCTGGCCAATTCTGACATTCCTCTCCTACTTATAAAAATCATATTTTTTTTGCTATAAATTACTTGGAACCCCAAACATAATATTTTTTTTAAAAGCAGGGGCTCTAGAGGATAAAATTGTGGGGGTTGCAATTTTTTATGCCACACTGTATTTGCACAGCGGTTTATCAAATGCAATTTTTTGGGGGGGGGATCCACTTTAATGAATCCTAAAGCACAAAAACACAATAGAATATCTAATTGTTTGGTAAAATATAAATGATAACATTACACATAGTAAATAGATATCTAACATGTCACACTTTACAATTGAGGGTGCTCATGGACTGATGATGAACAACAGTACATTCAATTATCCGTAGACCACGCTTTAAAAGCCTTTACAGGTTTCAAGTTTAGAGTTACACAGGAGGTCTGGTGCTAACATTATTGCTCTCCCTATAACATTTCTGGCGATACCTCTCATGTGTGGTATAGGGAGAGGTGTGCAGTGGCAATGCCATTTACATATGTTTGTGTGACCTGCCTATGTATTTGCTTTAGTGCATGGGCATGAGGGGACAGGGGCGCTTTCAATTCTTTCTTCTATGGGTACATCGTGGAGGCTGAAGTAGCTAAATTATCTCCTATTTTTAGGTTTACCTATGAGACAGCCACATGTCTCATTTAAGATCTGTTAGAAATAAGACACTTGCCCTTGTCATTTAAGTTTAAAATTGTGATAGAAAGGGTTACATGACAAAAATGCTGAAATCTCTGCCATTGTTATTACAGGCATGGATTCACCCATTGCACACCGCACGCGGTCTAGGACAGCTCGCCGACAGCAACAGGAGAACGCCAGGTCCAATAGAAGTCGCTCTCCAAGAGACCGCAACATTGCTGAGGACCAGCCAGCACCAGCCAGACCACCGGCCAGAGAGTATCAGGCACTGCCCACATGTACCATCTGTTTAAGTGAAATTGATGTGGGAGAGGACACTACCTTACCCTGCTCCCACCAATTTCATTCAAACTGCATGGATACATGGAGGGCCCAAAGCAATACCTGCCCTCTTTGCAGAGCAGTAATGGATTTTTTTCCTCCGCAGGATGTCGTCAGAAGAGAAATCCAGAGGATCAACTCCTGGGATATACCCTTTCTCCATGAAGAAGACGACATCAACTTTGGTTACTTCTTTGAAATTAATGAATTTGGCATTGCCAACTTAGTTTTCTATGTGTAACAGCTCTTCTGTTTTTTTAGATAGCGGAAATCAGATGACACCTGCTAAGACCGCTATAAAGGAGGACAACAGGACAACCAACTACCTTGCTCCTGTGGTGTAGTACTATGTACTATATTAAAAAAAGTAAATTTGCTGTTATCAATAAAAATGTATATTTGTGGGGAGGGCAGGGAGCACCCGATTAGGACAGATGGAGCACGGCCCGGCGTGACACGAGGCAGATGGAGCATGGCCCGGCGTGGCGCGAGGCAGATGGAGCATGGCCCGGCGTGGCGTGAGGCAGATGGAGCATGACCCGGCTTGGCGCGAGGCAGATGGAGCAAGGCCTGTTGTGGTGTGAGGCAGATGGAGCACAGCCCGGCGTGGCGCAAGGCAGATGGAGCATGGCCCGGTGTGGCACAAGGCAGATTGAGCCCGGCATTGCACGAGGCAGATGGAGCCCGGCCCAGCATGGCAGGAGGCAGATGGAGCAGGGCCCGGCGTGGAACTAGGCAGATTGAGTAAGGCACGGAGAGGCATTAGGCAGATGGAGCCAAGCCCAGCGTGGCACTAGGCTAATTGAGTCAGGCCCAGAGAGGCACTAGGCTGATGGAGCCAAGCCCGTAGAGGCACGAGGCAGATGGAGAATGGTGCGGAGGGACACGTGGCAGATGGAGCGTGCCCCAGCGTGGCACAAGGCAGATTGAGCATGGCCCGGTGTGGCACGAGGCAGATGGAGCATGGCCCGGCGTGGCACGAGGCATATGGAGCATGGCCGGGCATGGCATAAGGCAGATGGAGGCAGGCTCGGTGTGGCATGAGGCAGATGGAGGCGGGCCAGGTGTGGCACGAGGCAGATGGAGCCATGACTGGCACGGCACAAGGCAGATGGAGCCAGGCCCAGCGCGGCACGAGGCAGATGGAGCCAGGCCCAGCGCGGCACGAGGCAGATGGAGCCAGGCCCGGCGCGGCACTAGGCAGATGGAGCCAAGCCCGTAGAGGCACGAGGCAGATGTAGCCAGGCCTGGCGCGGCACTAGGCAGATGGAGAATGGTGTGACGTGGCACGAGGCAGATGGAGCACGGCACGGCATTGCATGGGGCAGATGGAGCATGGCACAGCGTGGCACGAGGTAGATGGAGCACGGCCCGCCGTGGCATGAGGCAGATGGAGCACGGCCCGGCGTGACACGAGGCAGATGGAGCATGGCCCGGCGTGGCATGAGGCAGATGGAGCATGACCCGGCTTGGCGCGAGGCAGATGGAGCAAGGCCTGTTGTGGTGTGGGGCAGATGGAGCACAGCCCGGCGTGGCGCAAGGCAGATGGAGCATGGCCCAGCATGGCAGGAGGCAGATGGAGCAGGGCCCGGCGTGGAACTAGGCAGATTTAGTAAGGCACGGAGAGGCATTAGGCAGATGGAGCCAAGCCCAGCGTGGCACTAGGCTAATTGAGTCAGGCCCAGAGAGGCACTAGGCTGATGGAGCCAAGCCCGTAGAGGCACGAGGCAGATGGAGAATGGTGCGGAGGGACACGTGGCAGATGGAGCGTGCCCCAGCGTGGCACAAGGCAGATTGAGCATGGCCCGGTGTGGCACGAGGCAGATGGAGCATGGCCCGGCGTGGCACGAGGCATATGGAGCATGGCCGGGCATGGCACAAGGCAGATGGAGGCAGGCTCGGTGTGGCATGAGGCAGATAGAGGCGGGCCAGGTGTGGCACGAGGCAGATGGAGCCATGACTGGCACGGCACGAGGCAGATGGAGCCAGGCCCAGCGCGGCACGAGGCAGATGGAGCCAGGCCCGGCGCGGCACGAGGCAGATGGAGCCAGGCCCGGCGCGGCACTAGGCAGATGGAGCCAAGCCCGTAGAGGCACGAGGCAGATGTAGCCAGGCCTGGCGTGGCACTAGGCAGATGGAGAATGGTGTGACGTGGCACGAGGCAGATGGAGCACGGCACGGCATTGCATGGGGCAGATGGAGCATGGCACAGCGTGGCACGAGGCAGATGGAGCACGGCCCGCCGTGGCATGAGGCAGATGGAGCACGGCCCGGCGTGACACGAGGCAGATTGAGCATGGCCCGGCGTGGCGTGAGGCAGATGGAGCATGAACCGGCTTGGCGCGAGGCAGATGGAGCAAGGCCTGTTGTGGTGTGGGGCAGATGGAGCACAGCCCGGCGTGGCGCAAGGCAGATGGAGCATGGCCCGGTGTGGCACAAGGCAGATTGAGCCCGGCATGGCACGAGGCAGATGGAGCCCGGCCCAGCATGGCAGGAGGCAGATGGAGCAGGGCCCGGCGTGGAACTAGGCAGATTGAGTAAGGCACAGAGAGGCATTAGGCAGATGGAGCCAAGCCCAGCGTGGCACTAGGCTAATTGAGTCAGGCCCAGAGAGGCACTAGGCTGATGGAGCCAAGCCCGTAGAGGCACGAGGCAGATGGAGAATGGTGCGGAGGGACACGTGGCAGATGGAGCGTGCCCCAGCGTGACACAAGGCAGATTGAGCACGGCCCGGTGTGGCACGAGGCAGATGGAGCATGGCCCGGCGTGGCACGAGTCATATGGAGCATGGCCGGGCATGGCACAAGGCAGATGGAGGCAGGCTCGTGTGGCATGGGGCAGATGGAGGCGGGCCAGGTGTGGCACGAGGCAGATGGAGCCATGACTGGCGCGGCACGAGGCAGATGGAGCCAGGCCCAGCGCGGCACGAGGCAGATGGAGCCAGGCCTGGCGCGGCACGAGGCAGATGGAGCCAGGCCCGGCGCGGCACTAGGCAGATGGAGCCAAGCCCGTAGAGGCAGGAGGCAGATGTAGCCAGGCCTGGCGCGGCACTAGGCAGATGGAGAATGGTGTGACGTGGCACGAGGCAGATGGATCACGGCACGGCATTGCATGGGGCAGATGGAGCATGGCACAGCGTGGCACGAGGCAGATGGAGCACGGCCCGCCGTGGCATGAGGCAGATGGAGCACGGCCCGCCGTGGCATGAGGCAGATGGAGCACGGCCCGGTGTGACACGAGGCAGATGGAGCATGGCCCGGCTTGGCACTAGGAAGATGGATCAAGGCCCGGGGAGGCACTAGGCAGATGGAGCCAGGCAGGAGAGGCACGAGGCAGATGGAGCACGGCCTGGTATGGCACAAAGCAGATGGAGCACGGCCCGGCGTGGCACGAGGCAGATGGAGCATGGCTCGGCGTGGCACGAGGCAGATGGAGCATGGCCCGGCGTAGCACTAGGAAGATGGATCAAGGCCTGGAGAGGCACTAGGCAGATGGAGCCAGGCCAGGAGAGGCACGAGGCAGATGGAGCACGGCCCGGCGTGGCATGCGTCAGATGGAGCACCGCCTGGTATGGCACAAGGCAGATGGAGCACGGCCCAGTGTGGCATGAGGCAGATGGAGCATGCCCTGGAGTGGCACGAGGCAGATGGATGCAGGTCCGGCGTGGCACGAGGCAGATGGATCACAGCCTGGTATGTCACGAGGCAGATGGAGCTCGGCCTGGCGTGACGCGAGGCAGATGGAGCATGGCCCGGCGTGGCACTAGGAAGATGGATCAAGGCCCGGAGAGGCACTAGGAAGATGGTAAAAAATAGTGTAGCGCTTATAAAGTGAATATGTGTAGAAAAGATGATCATATAACAAAGATCATATAAATGTGTAAATTAACAAAATAAAGTCCAAAGAATAGGTGTAAGCTTCCTGTGGAAAGACCGGCACAATGGTAGTCAGACCGTATCGCAATACGGGGCAGATCCTATTAAACGGATATGTCCATGTGCAACAGCTTGTCTGGAGACATTGGAAAGGAATAGATGGATACTTCTTACCAGAAATGTTGGACTCACACAGTCGTATGACGGTTGAGTCAATAAGGCTTGGGGTCACAATCTAGGACCGAGGGGTGAATCGGAGGAGGTTCGTCAGCCTGGTGGGGAGACTCCAAAGGGCCGTATATCCAATCATGAATCTCACCGATGGAACTTCAAAGTGGTTAGGAAATCCAACTCAGGTAAGGCACGCTGCACTCCGATACTCCGGATACCCCAAAATAAAGGGGAAGATGTTTGAAGGGTTTAAACCAAAAGAGAAAAAAGAAAGAAAAAGCTCCACATGGTGCGGGTCAGGCGATAAAAAGGATAATTTATTAAAAGTCAAGAGTGTAACCAATGACTTAGTGATCACAAAGCAGTAAGGTAAAAGTAAAAAATAAAATAAAAGTAAAAGCAATGTGGGGTGCCAACAGCTAGCCCGACGCGTTTCGACACATATGTCTTCGACTGGGGCATGTTGGGACCCACCACATTGCTAACAAATATATAGAATGACTAAAACAGATCCGCCTACAAAGGGGTGGGGGCTCCGCCTACAGGGGGGCGGAGGCTGTTGTCTCAGACAACCATTTAACAAGTAAGGTAAACAATCTGGTCAAATAAAAATACACATGTTCAAACATAGTGGCCAGATGCGGATATCATCCAAAGTATAACCCCCCTACTAATAAAGGCAGTTACATTAGATTTAATAACAGTAAACACTTAGTAAACAATCGTAATCATAAGTGCAACGCATAAATTAATCTAGAAAACCTCCAAGGAGGGCCAGTGAACAGGTGAAATCTATGCAAGACTGCATTTAGCACTCATATGATAAAACCAACCAAATACTATCATTACTATACAGAATATGTGAAGTCATCACCTGGAAGGACTTGTTCCCATATGTGTTGTATCACAATAGATTCTAGCAGGCAGAGGTGGTGATGTCTAGTGACGATCCGTATTTTTACTGGTTAGCTGTATGTTAGTTATTTACTGGCGATCTACAGCTACAGGATATGTCTGTGTAGTCATGGTAACTGATAGTGCATGATATCCTATAGCCCGAGAGTCCGGTCAGGTGATCGGGGAGCGAGATGACGTATAATGAAACTGGGTAACCTCCACCAATCACCACATAAGTACATCACATGACCTAACATGGGAGGGGCTAGGGAGGACATACATGAAGAGGATGGGAGGTGCTCGTGCAGGCATGAGATGTGATAGAGGGAAGAAACCTCCGAATTTGGCGCCGATTTGCCGCACAGTGTACATCACCCGCCAGGGGCGTGGTGAGCGGCAACACGGCCAATCGGAATTATCAAAAGCACGGCGATACTACGCATGCGTCCTAGCGCAAGACGCAGTCACGTCACGTCGTGCGCCTTGAGAGCCTCATCGTACCCGGAACCAGCTGGGGGAGAACGTGGTCACGTCACGTCGTAACAAACGACGAATGACAACGTGACCATGGCAACTACAATGCGTCCCATTAGGTTCAAACAGAGCGTGAGCACGGCGATACTACGCATGCGTCTTAGCGCAAAGCGCAGTCACGTCACGTCGTGCGCCTTGAGAGCCTCATCGTACCCGGAACCCGAAAGGGGGGAACGTGGTCACGTCACGTCGTAACAAACGACGGGTGGCAACGTGACTATGGCAACTACAATGCGTCCCCTTAGGTTCAAACAGAGCGTGAGGGGGAAAAAAACAAAAAACAAAAATAAGGACAGAAAAAAGGGGAGGGGCAATGTAGCAAATCTCCGGGCTGGTACATTAAGAACTGGAAATAGGAAAAGGAAGTCAGCAATAGGAGTGAATAGGTACAATGTGATATATCAAATCCTGTACGTTCTAATTACATATCGCTGACATAGAGAACCATGGGACTCCTGAGACATAAAAATGTATGTGTATACATTTATCAAAAAACATCTGTCTCAGGTCACATAAAGTCAGAAAAATCACCATATAGTCACACATGTCTAAATTAGAACATGGGACAGGGATTAGGGAAAAGAGTGAACAATGTTGTAAATAAATGACGTGCAGAAACGGCAGCACATAGATAATATGAGGTGTATGCCGTAAGCGTAAAAAGAACGTAATTAGTGTATGGACAAAACAATGTGTCAAAAATGAAAAAAGTGCATGGTGAGCATAATTAAAATGAAGGGTAATTATAAAGATCTGGAATTTAAATTAAGCTTGGTTAATGAAACTGTTAATGTCCCAGTCTGTGTTCATGCCAAGGGGGGAGTAGCACCTCAATTCATAGATCCAAAAAGTCTCGAGGCGCGAAACCCCCCTTAGGCATGAGTCTCCCCTCCAACTCGGGACAAATTTGTCGATAATTTGGAAACGTGTGCCCTTGGGATCCCTATTGTGTTTTTCGAGGTAGTGCCTCGGGACTGTGTGTTTGTCACAGCCTTTTTTGATTTTACTGAGGTGTTCGTTAACTCTGATTGAGAAGTTGCGAATAGTGCGACCAACGTATTGTTGGTTGCATGGACAGGTGATCAAATAAACAATGTACTTAGTGGTACAGGTGGTAAAGTGTTTCATCATATACCTACGTGAAGTGACTGTGGAAGTAAAGGAATCGCTTTTCCCCTTGCCCAACATATTATGTATGCAAACGTTGCATTTTCTGCAGGGAAAGTATCCCTTACTCTGAGGAAAGAATTGTATAGGCCTAGGGATATCTATTACATTGGGGGAGATATCATTTTGTATCGACCGGGCTCCCCTATAGATAATTCCGGCTTTGTCAGGAATGATTCCACCTAGGATTTTGTCACCAGACAACACCTTCCAGTGCCTGTTAATAATTCTCTTTATCTCAGTGTGTTGTGTAGAGAAAGTGGTAAAAAAAGACCATTTGAATTTGTCATTAGTTGTTGATTTAACTTTTTTCTGGATGAGGGAAGCCCTATCAGTATGTAGGGCTGTTTGAATGTCAGCATCAAGGGCGCGTGGATCGTAGCCCTTGTCTAGGAACCTCTTGCGAATGGTATAGGATTGAGAGATAAAGTCACTAGTATTAGTGCAGTTCCGCCTAAGCCTCAGAAATTGACCACGTGGAATGGATCCAAGCCATTGACGGTGGTGGCAGCTATCGACGGGAATATACCCGTTACGGTCCGTTGGCTTGAAAAAAGTTCTCAGGGCTAGGCGTTTCTGCACCACTGTGACTTCTAGGTCCAGAAAATGGATGTTAGTTGTGCTGGCCTCAAAGGTCAGCTGTATACCACGATCATTGGTATTAAGGGTTGTCATGAAGGCATCCAGGGATGGCCGACTGCCCCTCCACAGGAGGAGGATGTCGTCTATATACCTAGCCCACAGCACCAATTCCGGCCTATCAAGGGCATAGACGACATCCTCCTCCCACTGGGCCATAAACAGATTGGCCAGGCTGGGTGCATATTTTGCCCCCATGGCAACCCCTCTGGTCTGGGTATAAAAGGTACCCTGAAACCAAAAGTAATTGTGGGACATGGCAAATTCCAACAATTGCATGAGGAAGTTTCTATGTATCATAGGGAGTGTAGGGTCCCTGGAAAGAAATAATTCAACAGCTGCGAGACCTAGGTCCTGTGGAATAGAGGTGTACAACGCAGACACATCTGCTGTGACTAGAATAAGATCATCATGATATTGTATATTCTCTAATAGTCGGATTGTGTCACCTGTATCCTGTAAGTAGGATGGTATATTCCTTACTAGGGGCTGGAGATAAGTATCTATGTATTTCCCTATTCGCGAGGTAATGGAATTTATACCACTGACAATTGGACGACCTGGTGGATTAACCAAATCCTTATGTATCTTGGGGAGTTGGTATATTGTCGGAATGCGTGGTGCCAGTGGAATCATAAATTCCCTCTCTTTTTTATTTAAGATGTTCAAAGAGAAACCTTCATCTATAATCTGTGTGAGTTCTTTTTTGTATTTGGAGGTAGGGTCACCTGGTAAGGGGCTATAAGTAGTAACATCATTCAATAGTCTGTTCATTTCATCGATGTAGCATGATTTGTCTAATACCACTAGACCACCCCCCTTGTCTGCAGGGCGGATGATAAGATTTTTTCTTTCACATAAAGATTTGAGACCCTGGGCTATGGAAGGGTCTTGGTGTACCTTTTTAATGGGTAACTTATCTAAATCATTCAAAACAAGATTTTTAAAAACATTGATAGATGGGGGTAGGATACCCGGATTGAACAAAGACGGATTACTCAATCCGGAATGTCTAACAAATGTAGAATCAGGGATCGTGTTAGTGCTACTAGGTGAAGACAAAAAGTGTCTCTGAATATGTAGCTTCCGGATAAATTTCTGCACGTCAATAAATGTATTGAATTTATTAAGTTTTCTTGGTGGGACAAATTTAAGGCCCTTATCTAAAATGCGTTTTTCACTCGTTGATAATATTGCTGAACTGAGGTTAAAAATACCCGCACCTACTGTGTCCGCTTTCTTTTTGTGCTGGATGCGCCTCCCCCCTCTGGTGCCTCGTTTGGTTTTGGATTTCCTCCACGGATAGGGGTATCCCTGTGAAAATCCTGGTGGTAAGGGGGCCCTGGTGGATAATCACGGTTATATGGAGGTCTGGATGGGGGCTCATCATTATATGTCATATAGGGAGGGGGGTCGCGTTGAAAATCAAAATTTTCATCATCCCTAAGAGGTAGATAACGATTATAAGTACGAATGGGAGTACTATGTGGGTAGTCATCCCTCCTATGACTATATTTGTCATCTCGTCGAATTCTTTCCTCAGAGTAAGGGATACTTTCCCTGCAGAAAATGCAACGTTTGCATACATAATATGTTGGGCAAGGGGAAAAGCGATTCCTTTACTTCCACAGTCACTTCACGTAGGTATATGATGAAACACTTTACCACCTGTACCACTAAGTACATTGTTTATTTGATCACCTGTCCATGCAACCAACAATACGTTGGTCGCACTATTCGCAACTTCTCAATCAGAGTTAACGAACACCTCAGTAAAATCAAAAAAGGCTGTGACAAACACACAGTCCCGAGGCACTACCTCGAAAAACACAATAGGGATCCCAAGGGCACACGTTTCCAAATTATCGACAAATTTGTCCCGAGTTGGAGGGGAGACTCATGCCTAAGGGGGGTTTCGCGCCTCGAGACTTTTTGGATCTATGAATTGAGGTGCTACTCCCCCCTTGGCATGAACACAGACTGGGACATTAACAGTTTCATTAACCAGGCTTAATTTAAATTCCAGATCTTTATAATTACCCTTCATTTTAATTATGCTCACCATGCACTTTTTTCATTTTTGACACATTGTTTTGTCCATACACTAATTACGTTCTTTTTACGCTTACGGCATACACCTCATATTATCTATGTGCTGCCGTTTCTGCACGTCATTTATTTACAACATTGTTCACTCTTTTCCCTAATCCCTGTCCCATGTTCTAATTTAGACATGTGTGACTATATGGTGATTTTTCTGACTTTATGTGACCTGAGACAGATGTTTTTTGATAAATGTATACACATACATTTTTATGTCTCAGGAGTCCCATGGTTCTCTATGTCAGCGATATGTAATTAGAACGTACAGGATTTGATATATCACATTGTACCTATTCACTCCTATTGCTGACTTCCTTTTCCTATTTCCAGTTCTTAATGTACCAGCCCGGAGATTTGCTACATTGCCCCTCCCCTTTTTTCTGTCCTTATTTTTGTTTTTTGTTTTTTTCCCCCTCACGCTCTGTTTGAACCTAAGGGGACGCATTGTAGTTGCCATAGTCACGTTGCCACCCGTCGTTTGTTACGACGTGACGTGACCACGTTCCCCCCTTTCGGGTTCCGGGTACGATGAGGCTCTCAAGGCGCACGACGTGACGTGACTGCGCTTTGCGCTAAGACGCATGCGTAGTATCGCCGTGCTCACGCTCTGTTTGAACCTAATGGGACGCATTGTAGTTGCCATGGTCACGTTGTCATTCGTCGTTTGTTACGACGTGACGTGACCACGTTCTCCCCCAGCTGGTTCCGGGTACGATGAGGCTCTCAAGGCGCACGACGTGACGTGACTGCGTCTTGCGCTAGGACGCATGCGTAGTATCGCCGTGCTTTTGATAATTCCGATTGGCCGTGTTGCCGCTCACCACGCCCCTGGCGGGTGACGTACACTGTGCGGCAAATCGGCGCCAAATTCGGAGGTTTCTTCCCTCTATCACATCTCATGCCTGCACGAGCACCTCCCATCCTCTTCATGTATGTCCTCCCTAGCCCCTCCCATGTTAGGTCATGTGATGTACTTATGTGGTGATTGGTGGAGGTTACCCAGTTTCATTATACGTCATCTCGCTCCCCGATCACCTGACCGGACTCTCGGGCTATAGGATATCATGCACTATCAGTTACCATGACTACACAGACATATCCTGTAGCTGTAGATCGCCAGTAAATAACTAACATACAGCTAACCAGTAAAAATACGGATCATCACTAGACATCACCACCTCTGCCTGCTAGAATCTATTGTGATACAACACATATGGGAACAAGTCCTTCCAGGTGATGACTTCACATATTCTGTATAGTAATGATAGTATTTGGTTGGTTTTATCATATGAGTGCTAAATGCAGTCTTGCATAGATTTCACCTGTTCACTGGCCCTCCTTGGAGGTTTTCTAGATTAATTTATGCGTTGCACTTATGATTACGATTGTTTACTAAGTGTTTACTGTTATTAAATCTAATGTAACTGCCTTTATTAGTAGGGGGGTTATACTTTGGATGATATCCGCATCTGGCCACTATGTTTGAACATGTGTATTTTTATTTGACCAGATTGTTTACCTTACTTGTTAAATGGTTGTCTGAGACAACAGCCCCCTGTAGGCGGAGCCCCCACCCCTTTGTAGGCGGATCTGTTTTAGTCATTCTATATATTTGTTAGCAATGTGGTGGGTCCCAACATGCCCCAGTCGAAGACATATGTGTCGAAACGCGTCGGGCTAGCTGTTGGCACCCCACATTGCTTTTACTTTTATTTTATTTTTTACTTTTACCTTACTGCTTTGTGATCACTAAGTCATTGGTTACACTCTTGACTTTTAATAAATTATCCTTTTTATCGCCTGACCCGCACCATGTGGAGCTTTTTCTTTCTTTTTTCTCTTTTGGTTTAAACCCTTCAAACATCTTCCCCTTTATTTTGGGGTATCCGGAGTATCGGAGTGCAGCGTGCCTTACCTGAGTTGGATTTCCTAACCACTTTGAAGTTCCATCGGTGAGATTCATGATTGGATATACGGCCCTTTGGAGTCTCCCCACCAGGCTGACGAACCTCCTCCGATTCACCCCTCGGTCCTAGATTGTGACCCCAAGCCTTATTGACTCAACCGTCATACGACTGTGTGAGTCCAACATTTCTGGTAAGAAGTATCCATCTATTCCTTTCCAATGTCTCCAGACAAGCTGTTGCACATGGACATATCCGTTTAATAGGATCTGCCCCGTATTGCGATACGGTCTGACTACCATTGTGCCGGTCTTTCCACAGGAAGCTTACACCTATTCTTTGGACTTTATTTTGTTAATTTACACATTTATATGATCTTTGTTATATGATCATCTTTTCTACACATATTCACTTTATAAGCGCTACACTATTTTTTACCACTGCTTGTTGAACTTTGTTTGTTTGAGTGTTGGCTGCTGTGCTCTTTTACCTATATCTGATTTTAGCGCAGTGTTTTCCCCTATCCCCATTTCTAATTTGTGACTTAGTATTCACTGCAGCTTTCTTTTTTTCACATTATTCTCAAATGGATATTTTTGAATATAGAACTTCTAGATCCCTTAACACAGAGGGTGTTTTTATATCTAATTCCACTAACACTGAAGTCAGTGGTCTCTTTATCAGACTTAAGAATGTGATGGTCTCGGAGGTTCATCTCCAATGGGACATCGCCTTTTTGAGGCAATATACCAAAGAGAAGATGGTCCCACGGGGACTACGTTGGGATATACACCCCCAACAAGGAGAGGTGGAGTTTGATGTTTGGTTCAATTATTTCAATGATATGGGTATCAAACTGTTGAACTTCCTGATAGACAGAAAACAGGCCAAGTTACCCCTCATTGACAAAGAAATCAAAGACATTAAAGAAAAACTCACACCAGCATTAGGCACACCAGAATATAACACGTTATCCTCTAATTTAAAAAACCACCTAGAGAAAGAGGAAAAAGATCAACGTACCAAAAAACAAAAGAAGTATAATCGTGATGTTAACGATTATAAATCTAACTCTGTCTTCAATTGGCAGAAAAAAATTGCCTCCGAATCAGGCAATAATCCAACAGTGGACAACATGCAGCCTGAAGCTATGGAGATGGAAAGAAGGTTGACTTATGAACCTCCACCACCCCAGCCTAGGCCTATGTGTCCTCCTAGAACCAATGACTATGCATTTAGATCCCCTGTTCAAAGTCAACACCTTAACCATCAAGGTAAAGGCTCTAAACCCCGAAACAAGGGTAGAGGCAGAAATAATCGGGGGCAGGTCCAAGATAGATACCATGGAGATACCAATGGTGGCTATCAACAGACCCCCCGTGATTATAGCAGAACTCGACGAGATGACAAATATAGTCATAGGAGGGATGACTACCCACATAGTACTCCCATTCGTACTTATAATCGTTATCTACCTCTTAGGGATGATGAAAATTTTGATTTTCAACGCGACCCCCCTCCCTATATGACATATAATGATGAGCCCCCATCCAGACCTCCATATAACCGTGATTATCCACCAGGGCCCCCTTACCACCAGGATTTTCACAGGGATACCCCTATCCGTGGAGGAAATCCAAAACCAAACGAGGCACCAGAGGGGGGAGGCGCATCCAGCACAAAAAGAAAGCGGACACAGTAGGTGCGGGTATTTTTAACCTCAGTTCAGCAATATTATCAACGAGTGAAAAACGCATTTTAGATAAGGGCCTTAAATTTGTCCCACCAAGAAAACTTAATAAATTCAATACATTTATTGACGTGCAGAAATTTATCCGGAAGCTACATATTCAGAGACACTTTTTGTCTTCACCTAGTAGCACTAACACGATCCCTGATTCTACATTTGTTAGACATTCCGGATTGAGTAATCCGTCTTTGTTCAATCCGGGTATCCTACCCCCATCTATCAATGTTTTTAAAAATCTTGTTTTGAATGATTTAGATAAGTTACCCATTAAAAAGGTACACCAAGACCCTTCCATAGCCCAGGGTCTCAAATCTTTATGTGAAAGAAAAAATCTTATCATCCGCCCTGCAGACAAGGGGGGTGGTCTAGTGGTATTAGACAAATCATGCTACATCGATGAAATGAACAGACTATTGAATGATGTTACTACTTATAGCCCCTTACCAGGTGACCCTACCTCCAAATACAAAAAAGAACTCACACAGATTATAGATGAAGGTTTCTCTTTGAACATCTTAAATAAAAAAGAGAGGGAATTTATGATTCCACTGGCACCACGCATTCCGACAATATACCAACTCCCCAAGATACATAAGGATTTGGTTAATCCACCAGGTCGTCCAATTGTCAGTGGTATAAATTCCATTACCTCGCGAATAGGGAAATACATAGATACTTATCTCCAGCCCCTAGTAAGGAATATACCATCCTACTTACAGGATACAGGTGACACAATCCGACTATTAGAGAATATACAATATCATGATGATCTTATTCTAGTCACAGCAGATGTGTCTGCGTTGTACACCTCTATTCCACAGGACCTAGGTCTCGCAGCTGTTGAATTATTTCTTTCCAGGGACCCTACACTCCCTGTGATACATAGAAACTTCCTCATGCAATTGTTGGAATTTGCCATGTCCCACAATTACTTTTGGTTTCAGGGTACCTTTTATACCCAGACCAGAGGGGTTGCCATGGGGGCAAAATATGCACCCAGCCTGGCCAATCTGTTTATGGCCCAGTGGGAGGAGGATGTCGTCTATGCCCTTGATAGGCCGGAATTGGTGCTGTGGGCTAGGTATATAGACGACATCCTCCTCCTGTGGAGGGGCAGTCGGCCATCCCTGGATGCCTTCATGACAACCCTTAATACCAATGATCGTGGTATACAGCTGACCTTTGAGGCCAGCACAACTAACATCCATTTTCTGGACCTAGAAGTCACAGTGGTGCAGAAACGCCTAGCCCTGAGAACTTTTTTCAAGCCAACGGACCGTAACGGGTATATTCCCGTCGATAGCTGCCACCACCGTCAATGGCTTGGATCCATTCCACGTGGTCAATTTCTGAGGCTTAGGCGGAACTGCACTAATACTAGTGACTTTATCTCTCAATCCTATACCATTCGCAAGAGGTTCCTAGACAAGGGCTACGATCCACGCGCCCTTGATGCTGACATTCAAACAGCCCTACATACTGATAGGGCTTCCCTCATCCAGAAAAAAGTTAAATCAACAACTAATGACAAATTCAAATGGTCTTTTTTTACCACTTTCTCTACACAACACACTGAGATAAAGAGAATTATTAACAGGCACTGGAAGGTGTTGTCTGGTGACAAAATCCTAGGTGGAATCATTCCTGACAAAGCCGGAATTATCTATAGGGGAGCCCGGTCGATACAAAATGATATCTCCCCCAATGTAATAGATATCCCTAGGCCTATACAATTCTTTCCTCAGAGTAAGGGATACTTTCCCTGCAGAAAATGCAACGTTTGCATACATAATATGTTGGGCAAGGGGAAAAGCGATTCCTTTACTTCCACAGTCACTTCACGTAGGTATATGATGAAACACTTTACCACCTGTACCACTAAGTACATTGTTTATTTGATCACCTGTCCATGCAACCAACAATACGTTGGTCGCACTATTCGCAACTTCTCAATCAGAGTTAACGAACACCTCAGTAAAATCAAAAAAGGCTGTGACAAACACACAGTCCCGAGGCACTACCTCGAAAAACACAATAGGGATCCCAAGGGCACACGTTTCCAAATTATCGACAAATTTGTCCCGAGTTGGAGGGGAGACTCATGCCTAAGGGGGGTTTCGCGCCTCGAGACTTTTTGGATCTATGAATTGAGGTGCTACTCCCCCCTTGGCATGAACACAGACTGGGACATTAACAGTTTCATTAACCAGGCTTAATTTAAATTCCAGATCTTTATAATTACCCTTCATTTTAATTATGCTCACCATGCACTTTTTTCATTTTTGACACATTGTTTTGTCCATACACTAATTACGTTCTTTTTACGCTTACGGCATACACCTCATATTATCTATGTGCTGCCGTTTCTGCACGTCATTTATTTACAACATTGTTCACTCTTTTCCCTAATCCCTGTCCCATGTTCTAATTTAGACATGTGTGACTATATGGTGATTTTTCTGACTTTATGTGACCTGAGACAGATGTTTTTTGATAAATGTATACACATACATTTTTATGTCTCAGGAGTCCCATGGTTCTCTATGTCAGCGATATGTAATTAGAACGTACAGGATTTGATATATCACATTGTACCTATTCACTCCTATTGCTGACTTCCTTTTCCTATTTCCAGTTCTTAATGTACCAGCCCGGAGATTTGCTACATTGCCCCTCCCCTTTTTTCTGTCCTTATTTTTGTTTTTTGTTTTTTTCCCCCTCACGCTCTGTTTGAACCTAAGGGGACGCATTGTAGTTGCCATAGTCACGTTGCCACCCGTCGTTTGTTACGACGTGACGTGACCACGTTCCCCCCTTTCGGGTTCCGGGTACGATGAGGCTCTCAAGGCGCACGACGTGACGTGACTGCGCTTTGCGCTAAGACGCATGCGTAGTATCGCCGTGCTCACGCTCTGTTTGAACCTAATGGGACGCATTGTAGTTGCCATGGTCACGTTGTCATTCGTCGTTTGTTACGACGTGACGTGACCACGTTCTCCCCCAGCTGGTTCCGGGTACGATGAGGCTCTCAAGGCGCACAACGTGACGTGACTGCGTCTTGCGCTAGGACGCATGCGTAGTATCGCCGTGCTTTTGATAATTCCGATTGGCCGTGTTGCCGCTCACCACGCCCCTGGCGGGTGACGTACACTGTGCGGCAAATCGGCGCCAAATTCGGAGGTTTCTTCCCTCTATCACATCTCATGCCTGCACGAGCACCTCCCATCCTCTTCATGTATGTCCTCCCTAGCCCCTCCCATGTTAGGTCATGTGATGTACTTATGTGGTGATTGGTGGAGGTTACCCAGTTTCATTATACGTCATCTCGCTCCCCGATCACCTGACCGGACTCTCGGGCTATAGGATATCATGCACTATCAGTTACCATGACTACACAGACATATCCTGTAGCTGTAGATCGCCAGTAAATAACTAACATACAGCTAACCAGTAAAAATACGGATCGTCACTAGACATCACCACCTCTGCCTGCTAGAATCTATTGTGATACAACACATATGGGAACAAGTCCTTCCAGGTGATGACTTCACATATTCTGTATAGTAATGATAGTATTTGGTTGGTTTTATCATATGAGTGCTAAATGCAGTCTTGCATAGATTTCACCTGTTCACTGGCCCTCCTTGGAGGTTTTCTAGATTAATTTATGCGTTGCACTTATGATTACGATTGTTTACTAAGTGTTTACTGTTATTAAATCTAATGTAACTGCCTTTATTAGTAGGGGGGTTATACTTTGGATGATATCCGCATCTGGCCACTATGTTTGAACATGTGTATTTTTATTTGACCAGATTGTTTACCTTACTTGTTAAATGGTTGTCTGAGACAACAGCCTCCGCCCCCCTGTAGGCGGAGCCCCCACCCCTTTGTAGGCGGATCTGTTTTAGTCATTCTATATATTTGTTAGCAATGTGGTGGGTCCCAACATGCCCCAGTCGAAGACATATGTGTCGAAACGCGTCGGGCTAGCTGTTGGCACCCCACATTGCTTTTACTTTTATTTTATTTTTTACTTTTACCTTACTGCTTTGTGATCACTAAGTCATTGGTTACACTCTTGACTTTTAATAAATTATCCTTTTTATCGCCTGACCCGCACCATGTGGAGCTTTTTCTTTCTTTTTTCTCTTTTGGTTTAAACCCTTCAAACATCTTCCCCTTTATTTTGGGGTATCCGGAGTATCGGAGTGCAGCGTGCCTTACCTGAGTTGGATTTCCTAACCACTTTGAAGTTCCATCGGTGAGATTCATGATTGGATATACGGCCCTTTGGAGTCTCCCCACCAGGCTGACGAACCTCCTCCGATTCACCCCTCGGTCCTAGATTGTGACCCCAAGCCTTATTGACTCAACCGTCATACGACTGTGTGAGTCCAACATTTCTGGTAAGAAGTATCCATCTATTCCTTTCCAATGTCTCCAGACAAGCTGTTGCACATGGACATATCCGTTTAATAGGATCTGCCCCGTATTGCGATACGGTCTGACTACCATTGTGCCGGTCTTTCCACAGGAAGCTTACACCTATTCTTTGGACTTTATTTTGTTAATTTACACATTTATATGATCTTTGTTATATGATCATCTTTTCTACACATATTCACTTTATAAGCGCTACACTATTTTTTACCACTGCTTGTTGAACTTTGTTTGTTTGAGTGTTGGCTGCTGTGCTCTTTTACCTATATCTGATTTTAGCGCAGTGTTTTCCCCTATCCCCACTAGGAAGATGGAGCCAGGCCCGGAGAGGCACTAGGCAGATGGAGCATGGCGTGGCACAAGGCAGATGGAGAACGGCCTGGTATGGCACGAGGCAGATGGGGCACGGGCTGGTATGGCACGAGGCAGATGGAGCACGGCCCGGCGTGGCACTAGGCAGATGGAGCATGGCCCGGCGTAGCACTAGGAAGATGGATCAAGGCCTGGAGAGGCACTAGGCAGCTGGAGCCAGGCCAGGAGAGGCACGAGGCAGATGGAGCACGGCCCGGCGTGGCATGAGTCAGATGGAGCACCGCCTGGTATGGCACAAGGCAGATGGAGCACGGCCCGGTGTGGCACGAGGCAGATGGAGCATGCCCTGGCGTGGCACAAGGAAGATGGAGGCAGGTCCGGCGTGGCACGAGGCAGATGGAGGCAGGCCTGGCTCCATCTGCCTTGTGCCATGCCAGGCCTGCCTCCATCTGCCTCGTGCCTCTCCTGGCCTGGCTCCAGAGGCAGATGGAACCAAGCCCGTAAGAGGCACGAGGCAGATGGAGAATGGTGCGGCGTGGCATGAGGCAGATGGAGAGCGGTGTGCGGCGTGGCACGAGGCAGAGGAAGCACGGCCCGGCGTGGCACGAGGCAGATGGAGCATGGCCCAGAGCGGCACTAGTCAGATGGAGCCCGGCACGGCACTAGGCAGATGGAGCCCGGCGCTGTGAGGCACTAGGCAGATGACGCCTAGTGTGGCGCGGTGTGGCACGAGGTAGATGGAGCACAGCCCGGTGTGGCACGAGGCAGATGTAGCGTGGCCCGGCGTGGCACGAGGCAGATGGAGGCAGGCCCGGCGTGGCGCGAGGCAGATGGAGGCAGGCCCGGCGTGACATGAGGCAGATGGAGCATGGCCCCACATGGCATGAGTCAGATGGAGGCGAGGCAGATGGAGCACGGCCCGGTGTGGCGCGAGGCAGATGGAGCACGGCCCGGTGTGGCACGAGGCAGATGGAGCCCGGCGTGGCACGAGGCAGATGGAGCCCGGCCCGGCTTTGCACGAGGCAGATGGAGCACGGCCCAGTGTGGACGAGGCAGATGGAGCATGGCCCGGTGTGGCGCGTGGCAGATGGAGCACGGCTCGGTGTGGCGTGAGGCAGATGGAGCATGGCCCGGCTTGGCGCAAGGCAGATGGAGCAAGGCCTGTTGTGGCGTGAGGCAGATGGAGCACAGCCCGGCGTGGCGCAAGGCAGATGGAGCATGGCCCGGTGTGGCACAAGGCAGATTGAGCCCGGCATGGCACGAGGCAGATGGAGCCCGGCCCAGCATGGCAGGAGGCAGATGGAGCAGAGCCCGGCGTGAAACTAGGCAGATTGAGTAAGGCACGGAGAGGCATTAGGCAGATGGAGCCAAGCCCAGCGTGGCACTAGGATAATTGAGTCAGGCCCAGAGAGGCACTAGGCTGATGGAGCCAAGCCTGTAGAGGCACGAGGCAGATGGAGAATGGTGCGGAGGGACACGTGGCAGATGGAGCATGCCCCAGCGTGGCACAAGGCAGATTGAGCACGGCCCGGTGTGGCACG
This sequence comes from Lithobates pipiens, assembly GCF_037356315.1. Lineage (NCBI taxonomy): Eukaryota > Metazoa > Chordata > Amphibia > Anura > Ranidae > Lithobates > Lithobates pipiens. Next base: position 387,199,894 of record NW_027507764.1, read on the forward strand.
AGGCAGATGGAGCACGGCCCGGCGTGGCACGAGGCATATGGAGCATGGCCGGGCATGGCACAAGGCAGATGGAGGCAGGCTCGGTGTGGCATGAGGCAGATGGAGCCATGACCGGCGCGGCACGAGGCAGATGGAGCCAGGCCCAGCGCGGCACGAGGCAGATGGAGCCAGGCCCGGCGCGGCACGAGGCAGATGGAGCCAGGCCCGGCGCGGCACTAGGCAGATGGAGCCAAGCCCGTAGAGGCACGAGGCAGATGTAGCCAGGCCTGGCACGGCACTAGGCAGATGGAGAATGGTGTGACGTGGCACAAGGCAGATGGAGCATGGCACGGCATTGCATGGGGCAGATGGAGCATGGCACAGCGTGGCACGAGGCAGATGGAGCACGGCCCGCCGTGGCATGAGGCAGATGGAGCACGGCCCGGCGTGACACGAGGCAGATGGAGCACAGCCCGGCATGGCACGAGGCAGATGGAGCATGGCCCGGCTTGGCACTAGGAAGATGGATCAAGGCCCGGGGAGGCACTAGGCAGATGGAGCCAGGCAGGAGAGGCACGAGGCAGATGGAGCACGGCCCGGCGTGGCATGAGGTAGATGGAGCACGGCCTGTTATGGCACAAGGCAGATGGAGCACGGCCCGGTGTGGCACTAGGAAGATGGATCAAGGCCCGGAGAGGCACTAGGCAGATGGAGCCAGGCCCAGAGAGGCACGAGGAAGATGGAGCACGGCCCAGCGTGGCACGAGGCAGATGGAGCACGGCCTGGTATGGCACGAGGCAGATGGAGCACGGCCCGGCGTGGCACGAGGCAGATGGAGCATGGCCCGGCGTGGCACGAGGCAGATGGAGCATGGCCCGGCGTAGCACTAGGAAGATGGATCAAGGCCTGGAGAGGCACTAGGCAGATGGAGCCAGGCCAGGAGAGGCATGAGGCAGATGGAGCACGGCCCGGCGTGGCATGAGTCAGATGGAGCACCGCCTGGTATGGCACGAGGCAGATGGAGCACGGCCCGGCGTGGCACGAGGCAGATGGAGCACGGCCCGGCGTGGCACGAGGCAGATGGAGCACGGCCCGGCGTGGCATGAGGCAGATGGAGCATGGCCCGGCGCGGCATGAGGCAGATGGAGCTGGCGCGGCACGAGGCAAATGGAGCCAGGCCCGGCGCGGCATGAGGCAGATGCAGCCAGGCCCAGCATGGCACTAGGCAGATGGAGTCAGGCCCGGAGAGGCACTAGGCTCATGGAGCCAAGCCCGTAGAGGCACGAGGCAGGTGGAGAATGGTGCGGCTTGGCAGGAGGCAGATGGAGCATGGCCTGGCATGGCACAAGGCACATGGAGCACGTCGCGGTATGGCACGAGGCAGATGGAGCACGGCATGGCACAAGGCAGATGGAGCACGGCCCGGCATGGCACGAGGCAGATGGAGCACGGCCCGGCGTGGCATGAGGCAGATGGAGCATGGCCCGGCGTGGCACGAGGCAGATGGAGGCAGGCCGGCATGGCACGAGGCAGATGGAGGCAGACCCGGCGTGGCACGAGGCAGGTGGAGCACGGCATGGCACGAGGAGGATGGAGCATGGCCCAGTGTGGCACAAGGCACATGAAGCATGGCCCGGCGTGGCACGAGGCAGATGGAGCGCGGCCCGGCGGGGTGCGAGGCAGATGGAGCATGGCCCGGCGTGGCACGAGGCAGATGGAGGCAGGCCCGGCGTGGCACGAGGCAGATGGTGGCAGACCGGGCGTGGCACGAGGCAGGTGGAGCACGGCGTGGCACGAGGAGGATGGAGCATGGCCCGGTGTGGCACAAGGCACATGGAGCATGGCGCGGTGTGGCCAGAGGCTGATGGAGCATGGCCCGGCGTGGCACGAGGCAGATGGAGGCAAACCCGGCGTGGCACGAGGAGGATGGAGCATGTCCCGGCGTGGCACGAGGCAGATGGAGCACGGCCCCACGTGGCGCGAGGCAGATGGAGCATGGCCTGGCGTGGCACGAGGCAGATGGAGGCAGGCCCGGCGTGGCACGAGGCAGATGGAGGCAGACCCGGCGTGGCACGAGGCAGGTGGAGTACGGCGTGGCACGAGGAGGATGGAGCATGGCCCGGTGTGGCACAAGGCACATGGAGCATGGCGTGGTGTGGCCAGAGGCTGATGGAGCACGGCCCAGCGTGGCACGAGACTGATGGAGCACGGCCCGGCGTGGCATGAGGCAGATGGAGTGCGGCATGGCACGAGGCAGATGGAGCCAGGCTCGGCGCGGCACTAGGCAGATGGAGCTAAGCCCGTAGAGGCACAAGGAAGATTGAGCACGGTGCGCCGTGGCCCGAGGCAGAGAGAGCACAGCCCGGCGTGGCACGAGGCAGATGGAGTATGGCCCAGTGCGGCATGAAGCAGATGGAGCCAGGCACGGCGCGGCACTAGGCAGATGGAGCCAAGCCCATAGAGGCACGAGGCAGATGGAGAATGGTGCGACGTGGCACGAGGCAGTTGAAGCATGGCTCGGCGTGGCTTGAGGCAGATGGAGCTTGGGCCAGCATGGCACGAGGCAGATGGAGCATGGCCCAACGTGGAACGAGGCAGATGGAGCATGGCCCCGCGTGGCATGAGGCAGGTGGAGCACGGCCCAGAGTGGCACAAGGCAGATGGTGCACAGCCCAGAGTGGCACAAGGCAGATGGCGCACGGCCCAGAGTGGCACGAGGCAGATGGCACATGGCCCAGAGTGGCACGAGGCAGATGGAGCACGGCCCAGAGTGGCACGAGGCCTATGGAGCACGACCCAGAGTGGCACGAGGCCGATGGAGCACGACCCAGAGTGGCACGAGGCAGATGGAGCACGGCCCATAGAGGCACGAGGCAGATGGAGCATGGCTGGCTTGCCACGAGGCACATGGAGCACGGCCCGGCATGGCACAAGGCAGATGGAGCCAGGCCCGGAGAGGCACTAGGCAGACGGAGCCAGGTCTGGAGAGGCACGAGGAACACGGCCCGGCGTGGCACGAGGCAGATGGAGCACGGCCCGGCGTGGCACGAGGCAGATGGAGCATGGCCCGGCGTGGCACGAGGCAGATGGAGCACGGCCCGGCATGGCACGAGGCAGATGGAGGACGGCCCGGCGTAGAACGAGGCAGATGGAGCACCGCCCGGCGTGGCACGAGGCAGATGGAGGACTGCCCGGCGTGGCACGAGACAGATAGGGCATGGCCCGGCATGCCACGAGGCAGATGGAGCACGGCGTGGCATGGTGAGAAAGATGGAGCGGGGCCCATAGAGACACTAGGCAGATGGAGCAGGACACGGTGTGGCACGAGGCAGATGGAGCACGGCCCGGTGTGGCACGAGGCAGATGGAGCACGGCCCGGTGTGGCATGAGGCAGATGGAGCCAGGCCTGGCGCGGCACTAGGCAGATGGAACCAGGCCCGGAGAGGCACTAGGCAGATGGAGCCAAGCCCGGAGAGGCACGAGGCAGATGTAGCCAGGCCTGACGCGGCACTAGGCAGATGGAGCACGGCCTATAGAGGCACTAGGCACATGGAGGATGGCACAGTGTGGCATGAGGCACATGGAGCACGGGCCGGCGTGGCACGCAGGCAGATGGAGCATGGCATAGTCTGGCACGAGGAAGATGGAGCACCGGCTGGCGTGGCATGAGGCAGATGAAGCACAGCCTGGAATGGCACGAAGCAGATGGATCACGGCCCGGCGGGGCATGAGGCAGATGGAGCACAACCCAGTATGAGGCAGATGGAGCATGGCCCAGGGAGGGACTGGGTGCATGGAGCCAGGCCGCACAAGGCAGATGGAGCATGGCGCAGTGTGGCACAAGGCAGATGGAGCACGGCCCGGCGTGGCATGAGGCAGATGGAGCGCGGCCCGGCATGGCACGAGGCTGATGGAGCATGGGCCGGCGTGCCACGAAGCAGATGGAGCACGGCGTGGCACGGTGAGGCAGATGGAGCGGGGCCCATAGAGACACTAGGCAGATGGAGCATGGCATGGTGTGGCACGAGGCAGATGGAGCCAGGCCCGGCGCGGCATGAGACAGATGGAGCCAGGTCGGCACGGCACGATGCAGATGGAGCCAGCCCTGGAGCGGCACTAGGCAGATGGAACCAGGCTCGGAGAGGCACTAGGCAGATGGAGCTAAGCCCGGAGAGGCACGAGGCAGATGTAGCCAGGCCTGGCGTGGCACTAGGCAGATGGAGCACGGCCCATAGAGGCACTAGGCACATGGAGCAAGGCATGGTGTGACCCGGTGTGGCACGAGGCAGGTGGAGCACGGGCCGGAATGGCATGAGGCAGATGGAGACAGCCGTGATGACAGCGGCAATAAACAACTGGATCCTAAATGTAGGAACCGCAGCAGTCTGGATGGGACAGTGACTCGGTCTGCATTTGGCTTTATTCAGGTTATAGGGCAGGTTGGAGGGGATTAAGGCAGGCTGGAATTGGGCTGGGTTATAGGGCCAGGTGGAGTGGGATTAAGGCAGGATGAAGCGGACGTAGGCGGGGTGGAGTGGATTTAGGCAGGGTAGAGTGGACTAGGGCTGGGTTATAGGGCAGAGTGGAGTGGATTAGGGCTGGGTTATATGGCAGGGTGGAGTCAGTTACGGCATGGTGAAGAGGATTAGGGCGGGGTTATAGGCCCGGGTGGATCAGGCTACGTCAGGGTGGAGTGGACTACGGTAGGGTGGAGCGGACTACAGCAGGGTTATAGGGCAGGGTAGAGTGGATTAGGGCTGGGTTATAGGGCAAGATGAAGTGAATTACAGCAGGGTGGAGAGGATTGGGGGTGGGTTATAGGGCAGGGTGGAGAGGATTAAGGCAGGGTGGGTTTGGGCTGGATTATAGGGCAGGTTGGAGCGGACTACGGCAGGGTGGAGCAGACTATGGCTGGGTTATAGGGCAGGGTGGAGTGGAATAGTGCTGGGTTATAGGGCAGGGTGGAGTGGATTAGGGCTGGGTGGAGAGGATTAGGGCTGGGTGGAGCAGATTAGGGTAGAGTAAATTAGTGTAATGTAGTGTAGTGTAGATTAGTATAGTGTAGTGTAGGGCCTGGCCAGAGAGGGATTACTTTGACGTAGTTGGCCAGCTTAAACATGCATTGCAATGCATGTGAACTAAAAATCCCTATTTTTATGTAAAGTTTTCTAGAAGGGTATATAGTATGCAGTGTGCAGAAGGTTAATTTAGTATCTATAGCACCTTTAGTGAGAACTTACTTTTAACTTTGTAGTAGTATATTTTTACTGAAAATTGATAAACAGTTGTGCTAATTTATTTTCTTACATCAGGGGACACAGAGCCATAGTACTTACTATGTGGGTTATAGGGCCACTGATAGGTGATGGACACTGGCACGCCCTAAGGCAAGAAGTGTACTCCTTATATAACCCCTCCCACTACTGGGAGTCCTCAGTTTTTTCGCCAGTGTCTAAGATGTTGGTCACGAGTAAAGATGTGCTGTGCTGTGCTGACCTCCACTGGGAGCAATCCTTGCTGGGGCTAACCATGCTGACCAGATCCGTTCTGATGTCTTTTCATGGGCTAAATCAATGGTACCCGGGCCTCGTGTCTGAAGAAATTAGATTTTGCTTGCGAACGCTTCTCTTTAGAGAGCTAGGCCCTGGGATCCAGTACTTTTTGCTAGTAAGGCCATAAAGTTTTTACTGGCAGGGTGCTGTCGCAGGTCCAGGATTGTGGGTAACCCGAGGTTCCCCAGTTCCTGAAGGTTTCCTAAAAGGTCTCGGAGCCCACCGTGAAGGGTGAAAATTGGGTCTTTATTTCTGATAAACCTTGCTGCGAGGTTAAAGGTAAGGGAGATTTTCTCAGGAATTTCTCCTTCTATGTATAATTTTGTCATGCCTATGTGTCAACACTGGGGGCTGTATTGAGCACTCACAGTCCTGATGCTGGAAACAGCACAGAAGCCTTCATTCTCCTCTCCTCCAGCCGCAACAGATCCTCCGGTAAGAAGGGGGGTCTGCTTCTCTTCCTGTGTCCCCAAAATAATTTTTTGGGGGGATAGGATACCAAACTAGTTTCCTTTTTAAAAAAAAGAGAGAGACCCACCACGGCCGCTCAGAGGAGGATTTACCCCCCCGCCATACCTGCATGTTCCACAGGACGCCGCTCGCACGGGAAAGCACTTTCCTTTGAAAGGAAAGGGGGGCATAATTTGTGCGGGGGGGCATGGCTAACGACGTCAGACGCCGGCCATACATGTAGAAAGTTGATTTCAGCGCTGTATGTGTGAAAGCTGCTGCTGGCTGTGGAAGGACAAAGCAGGAGGATGGCTTGTTCAGGTTAGTGACACAGGCTTTTTCCCTTTGACACATTATACTTTACCAGGCTAGCTAATGGCGCTGAACTATAGCCCAGCAATGTACATTCTTTTGCATAGTGCCTCTGCTTTATGCTTCAGGCTATGAATGGTAATGGGACCAGGAACTTCTCTAAAGGGGTCAATGTTTTTTTCACTATAAACTGAATCCATTTCCAAAAGAATGTCATCTTCCTCTGAGAGGGATACGGCTAGTCAGATTGAGCCGTCATGGCAAATTGTTGTTACATATAACACTTCAGTACCTGTATATATCATACAAAAGGTTTTTTCTTCTACCATTTGTAAATTGGAAAGAAGATGAATGCTATGATGTCTCTCCATAGTGGGGCTAAACATAGCAGATTCGCATCTAGTTCTCAGGACCCTCTTATTGAGGTGCAGGAGGCTGGGGATCAGGTACATCTTCCCAAATATTTGGAAGATACTTGTTTATCCTCTTCTGAGAATCCTAATATGGAAGGAGTAGCATCACAAGGTAGGTTGCTTGTATACTCCCTTACTCAACCTTTTTTTGCTGCCTGCAGCACAGGCTCTTGAGGAACCTACCTCTAATTGGGTTCATTAGAACCTCCCCCATCTGGGGATGTTTTTTCCTATTCATGCATGGCTAAAAAAGCTTATGTATTCTGAATGGGAACATCCGGATAAACAATATTATCCTCCCAAGAAATTCTTCACACTTTATCTATGAAAGAGGATTTTTATGAAGAAAATGTGGGGTTCCAGCAATTGATGCTGCAATCGCCTTAGTGAGCAGAGTCTCACATGTTCGGTGGATAATGCACTAATGTTAAAAGATCCAACAGATAAAAAGTTGGAACTTCTTTTTAAAGACAATAAGTCTTTTGCAAGTTCAGTAGCGCAGCCAGTTCTTGCTGCAATTGGTGTATTTCAGTCGATTAAGGACGTTTGTGGAAATACCTGAAATTCTGCCTGATCAGCAGGCCCGGCGATGGGCTGGTGTATCTGTCTCACAGTAGCTGCTATGAAAGACTCTATCATTTAAGCCTTATGGCTTATGCTTGGACCAGTGCATTCTCACAGATTTCTGTGGCTGAAAAATTGATCAGCTGAAGCACCGTGTAAAAAGCTCTTAGCCAGTTTTTTTGGGGTACGGCTATTTAGAGATGATCTGGATAAGTACATCCAAAGGACCTCTAATGGGGAAAGCTCTCTTTTACCAGTAAAGAAGAGGTTCAAACATTTCTTCTTTAATCGTGCTGCCTCTCCTATGCCAAGGGCATCTGCCTCTAGGCAGTCTCGATGGCCTCAACCATCAGGCCCAAGGGAAAGTCCCCAAGGGCATCACCAGGGTCAGAAGAGATCTTGGGGCAGAAAGCCCACAAAGCAGAATGCTAAAGCCTTCTCATGAAGGGGCATCCCCACTCGTTCGGGTGAGGGGAAAGGTCCTGCAATTCTCAAGATCTGGCAGGAACAATGTCAAGACAGATGGATTTCTGCAGTTTTTTTCTCTAGGTTACGACTAGAGTTCCGAGAGTTTCTGTCTCCTCGTTTTTTCTAAGGGAAAGTGTTCCCAAGGATCCAGAGAAAAATAAGTCTCTCTTTCTGGCCTCTGGATCAGCTATTATCCCAGTCGGTGATATCAGGGGTTCCCTTAGTGGAAAAGGGCACAGGGTTTGGCTCAAACCTTTTACGGTTCCAGAACCAAACAGAGAGGTAAGACCCATTCTAGATCTCGAAGATCTGAATCAGCACTTAATCATCCGATCCTTTCATAATCCAATCGATTGTGTCCATCCTGCAAGGAGGGGAGTTTTTTTTGGCTTTAATCGATATAAAAAATGCATATCTCCATGTGGCAAATTTTCCCGCTCACCAGAAATTTCTGCGTTTTGAAATATAAAATTATCATTTCAGTTGTGGCCCTGCCATTTGGTTTAGCCACAGCACCACGGGAGATTGTTAGGGGAAATGGTGGCCTCCTTACAGGCCATCCCTTATATACAGTTTTTACTCAAAAACTTCTTCAAAACACCATCCTGTCGGTCTGGAATAAAAAGATTCAGGCCTTGTTTGTTTCCAATACGCTTGGCTCCCGACGTAAGTTAGAGCCTGAATTGATGGTTGTTATCCAGCAAAACAATAGATGCCAGCCTTCTAGGCTGGGGAGCAGCCCTGGAAGAAGATTCTGTCCAGGGGAGAGGGTTCAGGTTAGAGGACCTTGCCTATTAACTTTTTGAAAGATTCGGGCAGTACATCTGGCCCTAGAATCTGGGGCGGTCAAACTACGGGACTGTGCTGTCAGGATTCAGTCTGACAAGGCCACGGCTGTGGATTACATCAATCACCAGGGGGGCACGAGAGGTCGTGCAGCCCAAAAAGAGGTGAATAATGTTCTAGCTTGGGCAGAACACAACATTCCTTGCCTATCTGCAATTTTAATTTCAGGAATAGAGAATTGGCAGGTGGACTACTTGAGTCGCCAACAATTATTTCCGGGAGAATGATCTCTTCACCCCGACATCTTCCTAGCGATATATCAGAGATGGGGTATTCCGGAAATGGACCTATTCTTGTCCAGATTCAACAACAAAGTCAACAACTTTGTGTCGAGAACAACGGAACCGCTAGCAGGCAGAACAGACACATTAGTCTTCCTATAGGATCAGTTTTCGCTGATCTATGCATTTCCTCCAGTTGTACTACTTCTGCTCCTTCACCGCAGGATTAAGCAGGAACGAAAGGAGGTTATTCTGGCGGCCCCAGTGGGTTCCAGAAGATCTCGATTTACCAAGATCATAAAGATGGCAGTAGGAGTCCTTCGGACTCTACCATTATAGCCAGACCTTCTTGCACAAGGTCCGGTATTTCATCATACGTGACGGACTAAAAATGTAACAGGTTTGACTGTTGAATCCCACTTTATAAAAGATCATGGGTGATCTCCTTCGGTAATGTCTACTTTGATTAATGCCAGGAATAGTGATGGCCGAACGGTTCGCCCGGCGGTCGTTTCGCGGCGAATTTCCGACATTCGCGGTCCGCACGTTCGAACGCCTTTTTCCGTCGTTCGCCGCGGCGGACTTACGTGTTTAATGTATACAAGAACTTTAACCTTTGGTGACACGTTTATCATGTGATACAGGACAGCCAATTGAGACATGACAGCACATGGACACTTGTACATTCCCCCTAACCTATAAATACACCCGATCCGGTGGCCATTTTACATTCTTTCTTCTGTTACGATAGGGACAGGTTCCTGTGTGGAGTAGGGAGAGATAAACCACTAGCTATTTGGTACACAAAAGTTCTTTTCAGGACTGGTATAGGTGTTAGGTGTTGATAGGTTTGCTGTGCTGCTGATTCTTGCAGCAGCCTGAGTGTCTTTTGTTAGTTTAGAGAAAGGGAAAGGACGGTGTATGCTACAGGGACAGCCAGATTAGTCTTTCATCATCATCATCATCATCATCATCATTAGCTGTTACTATCAAGGTCCACAAAAGAGCTGTTCCAGTAACCACTAATCGTTCTCTTTTTTTGCCAATTTGTATAGGGACAGGAAGGAAGCAGTGTTGTCAGGCAGTGAGGGTAATTTTAAAGACTTGCTGTTATTATTAGTTCCACAAAGGTTCTTTTCAGGACTGGTATCAGTGGTACAGTAATAGGCTTGTACATGTATAATATTCTTTCTTCCAAATATAGAAAGGATATTATACTTGACTGCTGCCCTTCTGCTGCAGTCTGCTAAACATTCACAACTCACTTGTTCCACAAAAGTTCTTATAAGGACTGGTAACTTGGTATAGGGTGCTACGGTACATAGGCTTGAGTGCGGTACAGTCTGCTGTTCTGTAAGGACCGCTATCGGTCCACAATAGATAGGGTTGACGTGCACCACTGCTGACCGCTCACCTATACTGCAGCAGTCCTTCAGCGGTATAGGGACTGACGTACAGTCTGCTAATCACTAACACACAACCTGCTTGTTCCACAAAAGTTCTTATAAGGACTGGTAACTTGGTATAGGGTGCTACGGTACATAGGCTTGAGTGCGGTACAGTCTGCTGTTCTGTAAGGACCGCTATCGGTCCACAATAGATAGGGTTGACGTGCACCACTGCTGACCGCTGCCCTATACTGCAGCAGTCCTTCAGCGGTATAGGGACTGACGTACAGTCTGCTAAACACTAATACACAACCTGCTTGGTCCACAAAAGTTCTTATAAGGACTGGTAACTTGGTATAGGGTGCTACGGTACATAGGCTTGAGTGCGGTACAGTCTGCTGTTCTGTAAGGACCGCTATCGGTCCACAATAGATAGGGTTGACGTGCACCACTGCTGACCGCTGCCCTATACTGCAGCAGTCCTTCAGCGGTATAGGGACTGACGTACAGTCTGCTAATCACTAACACACAACCTGCTTGTTCCACAAAAGTTCTTATAAGGACTGGTAACTTGGTATAGGGTGCTACGGTACATAGGCTTGAGTGCGGTACAGTCTGCTGTTCTGTAAGGACCGCTATCGGTCCACAATAGATAGGGTTGACGTGCACCACTGCTGACCGCTGCCCTATACTGCAGCAGTCCTTCAGCGGTATAGGGACTGACGTACAGTCTGCTAAACACTAATACACAACCTGCTTGGTCCACAAAAGTTCTTATAAGGACTGGTAACTTGGTATAGGGTGCTACGGTACATAGGCTTGAGTGCGGTACAGTCTGCTGTTCTGTAAGGACCGCTATAGGTCCACAATAGATAGGGTTGACGTGCACCACTGCTGACCGCTCACCTATACTGCAGCAGTCCTTCAGCGGTATAGGGACTGACGTACAGTCTGCTAATCACTAACACACAACCTGCTTGTTCCACAAAAGTTCTTATAAGGACTGGTAACTTGGTATAGGGTGCTACGGTACATAGGCTTGAGTGCGGTACAGTCTGCTGTTCTGTAAGGACCGCTATCGGTCCACAATAGATAGGGTTGACGTGCACCACTGCTGACCGCTGCCCTATACTGCAGCAGTCCTTCAGCGGTATAGGGACTGACGTACAGTCTGCTAAACACTAATACACAACCTGCTTGGTCCACAAAAGTTCTTATAAGGACTGGTAACTTGGTATAGGGTGCTACGGTACATAGGCTTGAGTGCGTTACAGTCTGCTGTTCTGTAAGGACCGCTATCGGTCCACAATAGATAGGGTTGACGTGCACCACTGCTGACCGCTCACCTATACTGCAGCAGTCCTTCAGCGGTATAGGGACTGACGTACAGTCTGCTAATCACTAACACACAACCTGCTTGTTCCACAAAAGTTCTTATAAGGACTGGTAACTTGGTATAGGGTGCTACGGTACATAGGCTTGAGTGCGGTACAGTCTGCTGTTCTGTAAGGACCGCTATCGGTCCACAATAGATAGGGTTGACGTGCACCACTGCTGACCGCTGCCCTATACTGCAGCAGTCCTTCAGCGGTATAGGGACTGACGTACAGTCTGCTAAACACTAGTACACAACCTGCTTGGTCCACAAAAGTTCTTATAAGGACTGGTAACTTGGTATAGGGTGCTACGGTACATAGGCTTGAGTGCGGTACAGTCTGCTGTTCTGTAAGGACCGCTATAGGTCCACAATAGATAGGGTTGACGTGCACCACTGCTGACCGCTCACCTATACTGCAGCAGTCCTTCAGCGGTATAGGGACTGACGTACAGTCTGCTAATCACTAACACACAACCTGCTTGTTCCACAAAAGTTCTTATAAGGACTGGTAACTTGGTATAGGGTGCTACGGTACATAGGCTTGAGTGCGGTACAGTCTGCTGTTCTGTAAGGACCGCTATCGGTCCACAATAGATAGGGTTGACGTGCACCACTGCTGACCGCTGCCCTATACTGCAGCAGTCCTTCAGCGGTATAGGGACTGACGTACAGTCTGCTAAACACTAATACACAACCTGCTTGGTCCACAAAAGTTCTTATAAGGACTGGTAACTTGGTATAGGGTGCTACGGTACATAGGCTTGAGTGCGTTACAGTCTGCTGTTCTGTAAGGACCGCTATCGGTCCACAATAGATAGGGTTGACGTGCACCACTGCTGACCGCTCACCTATACTGCAGCAGTCCTTCAGCGGTATAGGGACTGACGTACAGTCTGCTAATCACTAACACACAACCTGCTTGTTCCACAAAAGTTCTTATAAGGACTGGTAACTTGGTATAGGGTGCTACGGCACATAGGCTTGAGTGCGGTACAGTCTGCTGTTCTGTAAGGACCGCTATCGGTCCACAATAGATAGGGTTGACGTGCACCACTGCTGACCGCTGCCCTATACTGCAGCAGTCCTTCAGCGGTATAGGGACTGACGTACAGTCTGCTAAACACTAATACACAACCTGCTTGGTCCACAAAAGTTCTTATAAGGACTGGTAACTTGGTATAGGGTGCTACGGTACATAGGCTTGAGTGCGGTACAGTCTGCTGTTCTGTAAGGACCGCTATAGGTCCACAATAGATAGGGTTGACGTGCACCACTGCTGACCGCTCACCTATACTGCAGCAGTCCTTCAGCGGTATAGGGACTGACGTACAGTCTGCTAATCACTAACACACAACCTGCTTGTTCCACAAAAGTTCTTATAAGGACTGGTAACTTGGTATAGGGTGCTACGGTACATAGGCTTGAGTGCGGTACAGTCTGCTGTTCTGTAAGGACCGCTATCGGTCCACAATAGATAGGGTTGACGTGCACCACTGCTGACCGCTGCCCTATACTGCAGCAGTCCTTCAGCGGTATAGGGACTGACGTACAGTCTGCTAAACACTAATACACAACCTGCTTGGTCCACAAAAGTTCTTATAAGGACTGGTAACTTGGTATAGGGTGCTACGGTACATAGGCTTGAGTGCGGTACAGTCTGCTGTTCTGTAAGGACCGCTATCGGTCCACAATAGATAGGGTTGACGTGCACCACTGCTGACCGCTCACCTATACTGCAGCAGTCCTTCAGCGGTATAGGGACTGACGTACAGTCTGCTAATCACTAACACACAACCTGCTTGTTCCACAAAAGTTCTTATAAGGACTGGTAACTTGGTATAGGGTGCTACGGTACATAGGCTTGAGTGCGGTACAGTCTGCTGTTCTGTAAGGACCGCTATAGGTCCACAATAGATAGGGTTGACGTGCACCACTGCTGACCGCTCACCTATACTGCAGCAGTCCTTCAGCGGTATAGGGACTGACGTACAGTCTGCTAATCACTAACACACAACCTGCTTGTTCCACAAAAGTTCTTATAAGGACTGGTAACTTGGTATAGGGTGCTACGGTACATAGGCTTGAGTGCGGTACAGTCTGCTGTTCTGTAAGGACCGCTATCGGTCCACAATAGATAGGGTTGACGTGCACCACTGCTGACCGCTGCCCTATACTGCAGCAGTCCTTCAGCGGTATAGGGACTGACGTACAGTCTGCTAAACACTAATACACAACCTGCTTGGTCCACAAAAGTTCTTATAAGGACTGGTAACTTGGTATAGGGTGCTACGGTACATAGGCTTGAGTGCGGTACAGTCTGCTGTTCTGTAAGGACCGCTATCGGTCCACAATAGATAGGGTTGACGTGCACCACTGCTGACCGCTCACCTATACTGCAGCAGTCCTTCAGCGGTATAGGGACTGACGTACAGTCTGCTAATCACTAACACACAACCTGCTTGTTCCACAAAAGTTCTTATAAGGACTGGTAACTTGGTATAGGGTGCTACGGTACATAGGCTTGAGTGCGGTACAGTCTGCTGTTCTGTAAGGACCGCTATCGGTCCACAATAGATAGGGTTGACGTGCACCACTGCTGACCGCTCACCTATACTGCAGCAGTCCTTCAGCGGTATAGGGACTGACGTACAGTCTGCTAATCACTAACACACAACCTGCTTGTTCCACAAAAGTTCTTATAAGGACTGGTAACTTGGTATAGGGTGCTACGGTACATAGGCTTGAGTGCGGTACAGTCTGCTGTTCTGTAAGGACCGCTATAGGTCCACAATAGATAGGGTTGACGTGCACCACTGCTGACCGCTCACCTATACTGCAGCAGTCCTTCAGCGGTATAGGGACTGACGTACAGTCTGCTAATCACTAACACACAACCTGCTTGTTCCACAAAAGTTCTTATAAGGACTGGTAACTTGGTATAGGGTGCTACGGTACATAGGCTTGAGTGCGGTACAGTCTGCTGTTCTGTAAGGACCGCTATCGGTCCACAATAGATAGGGTTGACGTGCACCACTGCTGACCGCTGCCCTATACTGCAGCAGTCCTTCAGCGGTATAGGGACTGACGTACAGTCTGCTAAACACTAATACACAACCTGCTTGGTCCACAAAAGTTCTTATAAGGACTGGTAACTTGGTATAGGGTGCTACGGTACATAGGCTTGAGTGCGGTACAGTCTGCTGTTCTGTAAGGACCGCTATCGGTCCACAATAGATAGGGTTGACGTGCACCACTGCTGACCGCTGCCCTATACTGCAGCAGTCCTTCATCGGTATAGGGACTAAGAGTTTTGTCACAGGGTCATTTAAAAAATGACAGGCAGAGGAAGAGGCAGGCCCTTCCGCAGGGGTGGTAGGGGTAGGGCAGGAGCAACAGGCTTGAGCCAAAGTGGGAAGTTGCAGAAGGTGCGTTCAATTACTTTAAAGGATGCACCAGACTTGGTTGAGTGGCTCGCTCAGCCTTACTCTTCTGCACCCTCCTCATCCTCTCGATCTGCACCCTCTTCTTCACTCTCTGCTATGTGCACCCCCAAAGACACTACCACCAACAACACGACCACCACCACCACCACCACATACCTTCCGCTTGAGTCACTGGAATTATTTTCCGATCCATATCAAGAGGACATTTCTGATGCGCAGCCACTCTTGGTATTGGATCAGGAAGAGGAGGTAGCAACAAGCGCTACTCAGCAGTCTGACGCCAGTACCCAGATCAGCCCAAGGAGGAGGTTGGTCCCCGGTGTTGCTGCCTACTCCGAGATCTCTACTTATAGCGGTGGGGAAGGTGACGTTGATGATGACGTGTCTAGTGATGTCACGTGGGTGCCCACAAGAGAGGAAGAGGAGGGGAGTTCAGAGGGAGATATGGACCAGCAGATAGGGAGGAGAAGCAGCAATGACTTACATTGCACAGCAGGGACAAAGCAGACTGCAAATGTATCAGGAGCGAGTCATCGACCATGTACGGTCACATCTGGCGCTCCCAGGACACCGGCACATGGCTCCGCAGTGTGGGCTTTTTTTAACGTGTCCGCTGCTGACAATAGCGTTGCCATCTGCAATCTTTGCAGTCAACGCGTTAGTCGCGGTAAGCCCAATACTCACCTAGGGACGACCGCCTTAAGAAGGCACATGAGCAGCCATCACCGAGCCCAGTGGGAGCAACGGAACACACAAAGCCACACTGCAGGCTCTCACCGTCCAGCCTCGTCTTCTACTTCTCCTTCTCCTCTCTCCTCACAATTGTCCTCCACTCCACCTTCCATCACGCCAAGCTCACATTTTTCTGCAAAAAGGCAGGCTTCCGTGGGCCTAATGTTTGAGCGTAAAAAAATGATGACGCCGGATAACCCTCTTGCCCAACGGTTGGCGGCTGGCTTGTCAGAACTCATAGCCCGCCAACTACTGCCATATAAACTGGTGGACTCGGAGGCCTTTCGCAAATTTGTGGCCATTGGAACACCACAATGGAAGGTCCCAGGAAGGAAGTATTTCTCAGAGAAGGGCATCCCAGAGCTATATGGCCATGTTCAGCGGCAAGTGAATGTATCTCTGGCACACAGTGTCGGTGCCAAGATACATCTGACCACAGACACGTGGTCTAGCAAACACGGGCAGGGAAGGTATATCAGTTTTACTGCCCACTGGGTGAACCTTCTGACGGCCGTCAAGCATGTAACCCGTGGCACCCGTGTAGATTTGGTTTTACCGCCACGGATTGCATGCAGGCCTGACTCTTCTTCTCCTCCTCCTACTCCATCCTCCTCCCTCTCCTCCTCAGCTGCCTCCTCCTTTTCCGCTGCTAGCGTCTCTTCCACTGCACCGCCCAAGCTCCCCAGAACCTATTCCACATGCCAGGTGAGACGTTGCCATGCCGTGCTGCGTCTGTTGTGCCTGGAAGCAAAGAGCCACACTGGCCCGGCACTCCTTTCAGCTTTGCGTTCACAGGCAGATGAGTGGCTAACACCGCTCAATTTGACAGTTGGTAAAGTGGTGTGTGACAACGGTGCCAATCTGCTTAGCGCATTGAAACAGGGCAAAATCACGCACGTGCCGTGCATGGCACACGTCTTAAACTTGGTCGTGCAGCGATTCCTTGTCAAATACCCTGGGGTCCAGGACATCTTGCGGCAGGCAAGGAAAATCTCGGCCCATTTCAGAAGATCTTACACGGCCATGGCTCGCCTTGCTGACATTCAGCGGCGACACCATCTGCCGGTCAGACGTCTTATTTGCGATTGCCCGACGCGATGGAACTCAACCTTCTATATGCTTGATAGGCTGCTCCAGCAGAAACGTGCAGTTAACGTCTACCTGTATGAACTCTGCGAAAGAAACGGTTCTGGGGAGCTGGGTTTTTTTTCACCGCGCCAGTGGCTGCTCATGCGCGACACATGCAGACTTCTGCGGCCATTTGAGGAGATCACCAAACTGGTCAGTCGCAGCCATGGCGCCATCAGTGACATGGTACCTTATGCCTTCTTTCTGGAGCGTGCATTGCGTCGTGTCATTGATCAGGCTGTGGAGGAGCAGGAGCGGGAAGATGAGGAAGTCGCAATGCTGGATGAATTCCCAGGGGGGGCTACTCTATCTGAGACAAGTCAACAACAGGAGTCTGATGAGGAGTCAGAGGAGGATGGTGCCGGGGCGGATGAGCAGGAGCAAGAAGAGCATGCTTTAAACCTTTCTGGGATCCCTGTTGTGCGAGGATGGGGAGAGGAGAATGAAGAGGACGACATTATCCTGGATGATGAGCAGGAGCCAGGCCACCACACCGCTTCCACTTTAGTGCAAATGGGGGCCTTCATGCTCCAGTGTTTTAATAGGGACCCCCGTATAAAAAGCATGAGGGTCAAGGACCAGTACTGGGTGGCAACGTACTTAGACCCCCGGTACAAACACAAAATGGCGGAAATGTTACCGCCGTCGCAGAGGGCTGTCAGAATGCAGCACTTCCAGGCCTTGCTTCGAGAAATGCTGCATTCTGCTTTTGCGTGCGCTGGCAGAGGAGCAATTCCCACTCCCAGAGAAGGATTTGCGGGTACCAATCCAACAGCGCCTGCAAGAAGAGGCCGGTTTGAAGATGTGTTGGTGACTTCGGATATGAGGTCATTCTTTCAGCCGACCCATCGACAGGTGTCATCCGGATCCAGCATCAGGGAACGCCTAGACCGTCAGGTGTCCGACTACATTGGGTTAACGGCCGATGTGGACGCTCTGAGGAGTGATGAACCCCTAGACTACTGGGTGGGCAGGCTTGACCTCTGGCCAGAGCTTGCCCAATTTGCAATCGAACTGTTGGCTTGCCCCTCATCCAGTGTCCTGTCCGAAAGGACGTTCAGCGCAGCAGGGGGGATTGTGACCGATAAGCGTACTCGCCTAGCTCACCACAGTGTTAACTACCTCACATTTCTAAAAATGAATGAGGCATGGATCTCGGAGGAATTCAACACATGTGACCAGTAGACCATGTATATGTCTATAAACTATTTTTTTAATCAAGCACACAGACCTTCTTAATTCATTTGGCTCACTTCCTTGACCCAAAAAAGCACACCGTACTATATGCCCCTACCCTCCTCTTTGAAGAGGTTGAGCGGTGTCATATTTCTACTGGGGCTGCTTATGATATCCCTGTGCTGTGCTGACTTCCTCCTGGGGGTTCTTATTATGAAGGGATCACACTATCCCTGTGCTGTGCTGACTTCCTCCTGGGGGTTCTTATTATGAGGGGATCACACCATCCCTGTGCTGTGCTGACTTCCTCCTGGGGCTGCTTACGGTGCTGCTGTCAGTGCTGTATGTCACGGTGCTGCTGTCAGCGCTGTATGTCACGGTGCTGCTGTCAGCGCTGTATGTCACGGTGCTGCTGTCAGCGCTGTATGTCACGGTGCTGCTGTCAGCGCTGTATGTCACGGTGCTGCTGTCAGCGCTGTATGTCACGGTGCTGCTGTCAGCGCTGTATGTCACGGTGCTGCTGTCAGCGCTGTATGTCACGGTGCTGCTGTCAGCGCTGTATGTCACGGTGCTGCTGTCAGCGCTGTATGTCACGGTGCTGCTGTCAGCGCTGTATGTCACGGTGCTGCTGTCAGTGCTCTGTATTACGGTGCTGCTGTCAGATGCCTCTATCACGGTGCATGTGTCATTCCGGTATGTCACGCTGCTGGTGATCATCTCCTGCACCCTCTTCTTTGCCTACCCTGGTCCCTGACCTTCCCTCTCCTCCATTGCCTTCATTAGCTCCATAGTCCTGAATTGTTAGAACAATTTCCCAAATAAAATAAAAATGCTTGTAGTTATCGATCCCAAATTCACCTCATACATGTATTATGTCATTGTCCAGATGGTGGGACTACGTTTTACCCCCTAATAATTACCACGTGGCCGCAAATTCGACATGAAGGTTTGCAAAGTTCGCCTCCCATTGAAGTCAATGGGGCCCGCGGCGAACGTTCGGTTTCGCGAACGTTTGGGTCCGTTCGCATTTCGCGTTCGCGAAACGTCCCGTCGGAAGTTCGTCCATCACTAGCCAGGAAGCCGGCTTCCAGAATCACTTACTATAGAGTCTGGAAGGCATATGTTTCTTGGTGTGGATCCAGGGGTTGGCACCCCAGGAAGTATGTCATAGGCAGGATACCTGATTTCCTGAATATGGGATCTGAAATGAAGCTGGCCTTGACTTCTATCAAGAGCCAGATCCTGGCCTTGTCAGTGTTTTTTCTATGGCCTTTTGCTTCCAACTCTTGGTGCGTAGCTTATTCAGGGGGTAACATGGATTAATCCCCCTATGAAGGCACCTCTAAATCCTTGGGATTTAAAATTGGTCTTATCGACTTTGCAGAATCAGCCGTTTGAGCCTTTATGAGAAATTCCCTTGGTTCTTTTTGACAAGAAAGAGATAATCTTTCTGGTTGCCATTTCTTCTGCTAGAAGAGTATCGGAACTAGCGGCTCTGTCTTGTATAGAGCCATATTTGACCATGCATAAGAATGAGGTGGTTTTATGTCCTCATCCTGAATTCCTACCAAAGGTGGTAACAGGTTTTCATTTAAACCAAGATATTATTCTTCCTTCTTTCTCCCAGAGCCTGAATCTAGGGAAGAGAAGGCACCTCATTCCTTTGATGTAGTAAGAGCGATCAGAGTCTAGTTAAAGGTGACCGCTTGGGTTCGCAAAACACATGTTTTGTTTGTACTGCCATAGGGTCCGAAAAGTGGACAGGCAGCATCAAAATCCACTATTTTTCCAAATGGATTAGTCAAATGATTGTTCAAGTTTCAGCGTAAAGAAGAAAATTCTTCCTTCCTTCTTATGTTAGAGCACACTCATCCAGGGCAATTAGTGCCTCTTGGGTGGTGCATCATCAGGCCTCTATGGCTCAGATCTGTAAGGCCGCAACTTGGTCTTCGGTTCATACATTTATCAGATTTTATCACATCAATATTAAAGGTCATGAAGATATTGCCTTTGGGCATAGTATACTGCAGGCTGCAGTATGAGTCCTCTGGCCTCCTGTTTATTTTTTTGGTTGTGTCTCCCTCCCTTCACTTGCCATTGTTATGGGACATTCCACATAGTAAGTACTATGGCTCTGTGTCCCCCGATGTAAGAAAAGAAACAGGATTTTTAAAACAGCTTACCTGTGAAATCCTTTTCTTTGATGTACATCAGGGGACACAGCGGTCCCTCCCTTCTTGGTATACACTTGTATTGCTGTGTTACAAAACTGAGGACTCCCAGCAGTTGGAGGGGTTATATAGGGAGTATACTTCTTGCCTAAGGGCATGCCAGTGTCCATCACCTATCAGCGGCCCTATAACCCACATAGTAAGTACTATAGCTCTGTGTCCCCTGATGTACATCAAAGAAAAGGATTTTACAGGTAAGCTGTTTTAAAAATCCTGTTATTGTGTGCCTTGTTGCTAGAACGTTGCTAGGGTGATCCCTGGCATTACTGCTTGCACTTACAAATCCGTGCATATGTGTACTCCCTCGTCCTGGTCACAGCAGCTCTGAGCTCAGTGCTCCTCTGTCTGAGGAGAGTACAAACAACGCATGCACAGGAATTATCTTAGCAATATCCTAGCATTAAGGCAGGATAGGGTAGGCGCCATCTCTAAGACCTACGTAAATGGCCAACATCAGGGGTAGGCAAACTGGGGCCCTGCAGCTCTTGTAGAACTACAAGTCCCATCATGCCTATGGCAGGAATTGTAACTGCCAGCCTTGCAATGCCTCATGGGAAATGTAGTTCCACAACAGCTGGAGAGCCCCAGGTTGCCTACACCAACAGAAGGGGTATAATTCAGCTTTAATCACAGTACACCATTGGCTTCATCAGATTCTGGGAAAGGTGAACTAAAGTAGGCCAGAGATTTTGCAACTTTCTTTCCTTGCACCACAGGTTGCTCATTTTTCCCATCAACAATGTCCAAACTTTTTCTTAGTTTTGAGTGGGGAGGGTTTAGAACACCTGTCAGGTTTTTATTGCTGTCTGTGTCCCTATCAGTTACTACATTATGAGGAAAAAATATGGAAGCCACCACTGATATATTTAGAAAAGTGCTGTCATACTCATCACTTGTAAGAAGCATGTAGGACAGGAGATGTGCTGTGAACACGGCTTATCACCAAAACTAGTCTGCTGCTGACTGTACTCACTTTGAAGGATAGAAAATAAATACGCTTGATGGTATGGAGTTGCCGGCTGCTTTTATTCGATAACCGTAGGACAGGAGATCAAACCTGTCTGCCTGCTCATTATAGGGGAGTGATGAGGGAGGAGTAAGGTTCAGGAGGAGGATGACAACTCTGGATGACAGACATTACATTGTAGCAAAGTGTCATTTCTTCAGTGTTGTCACATGAAAAGGTATAGTAAAATATTTACATATTGGCCTAAATTTTAGATTTTTTCATATTTTTTTTTATTGGTTACGTTGTCCTTTAACCACTTCCCGACCGCTGCACGACGATGTACGTCGACAGAATGGCACGGGCAGGCATAAGGGCTTACATGTACGTCCTTGCCTTCCCGCGGGTCGGGGGCCCGATCGGGCCCCCGCCCGGTGCCTGCGGCGGTCGGTATTCGTTCGGGAGCGATCCGGGATGAGGGGGCGGCCATTCATTCATGGCCACCCCCTCGCGATCGCTCCCGACGAATAGAAATCCTTCGTCACATCACTTCCTCTCCTGTAATGTAAACACAGGAGAGGAAGTGATGTAATCTCTCCTCCGTGTCGGTATTTTTCGTTCCGACACCGAGGAGAGAGGATCGGTGAGTTGCACCAACACGACACTACACAGTAGAACATGCCAGGCACACTCACACCCCCCCGATCACCCCCCCAATTACCCCTGCCCCCCAGTCACAGTGACACCAATGTCATTTTTTTTTTTTTTTTTTTTTTTGCATTGGTGTCATTTGTGACTATAATAACTGTTAGGGCAGTTAGGGTTAGCCCCTTTAGTTCTAATGTACCCCCCTAACCCCCCCAATAAAGGTTTAACCCCGTGATCACCCCCCGTCGCCAGTGTCACTAAGGCTGGGTTCACATTGCAGTGGTTTATGAGAACGAATGTGATTCGCACCGCACTGCAGTGCAAATCACATCCGATCTCTGTGCGATTCGAGTTCAGCCATACAGATAGTATGGCTGAATTCGCATCGCACCCGCCGCACCCGCCGCAAATTCGCACGGGACCCTTTTTTTGGCCCGCAGCAGAATCGGATCGCATGGGTGTTCACACCATGCGATCCGAGTTTGCAGATCGCACTGCGATATGCGAACTGATCTGGGGGTGTCATTAACATTTCACTGACACTCCCAGCAGTTCGCATAGGGCAGTGTGAACTGCCGCCGGGAGGCATGCGATGCGGGAACCCGCCGTGGATTCGTGGCGTTCCCGCATCGCTCCAGTGTGAACCCAGCCTAATAAGCGATCGTTTTTCTGATCGCTGTATTAGTGTCACAGGTGACGCTAGTTAGGCAGGTAGGTATTTAGGTTCGCCGCAGCTTTTTATAGCGCCAGGGACCCCCATATACTACCGCATAAAGCCCCCTGATTGCCCCCTAGTTAACCCTTTCACCAGTGATCACCATATAACTGTTACAGGTGACGCTGGTTGGTTAGTTATTTTTTTATAGTTTCAGGGCACCCGCCATTTATTACCTAATAAAGGTTTAACCCCCTGATCACCCGGCGGGTGTCATTTGTGACTGTAATAACTGTTAGGGCAGTTAGGGTTAGCCCCCTTTAGTTCTAAGGTAGTTTCAGGGCACCCGCCATTTATTACCTAGTCTCACTAGTGTACCCCTAAATTTAGGGGTGTCTACTTTCCAAAATGGGGTCATTTGGGGGGGGTTTGTGCCATCTTGGCATTTTATGGCCTTCAAAACTGTAACGCCCTTAGAAAGCCTGAAGGCGGTGCTTGGTTTTCGGGGCCCCGTACGCGGCTAGGCTCCCAAAAAGTCCCACATATGTGGTATCCCCGTACTCAGGAGAAGCAGCAGAATTTATTTTGGGGTGTCATTTCACATATGCCCATGGCATGCGTGAGCAATATATCATTTAGTGACAACTTTGTGAAAAAAAAAAAAAGTTTTAATTTTCCCGCAACTTGTGGCAAAATATAAAATATTCCATGGACTCAACATGCCTCTCAGCAAATAGCTTGGGGTGTCTACTTTCTAAAATAGGGTCATTTGTGGGGGTTTTGTGCCATCTTGGCATTTTATGGCCTTCAAAACGGTAATAGGTAGTGAGGAGTGAAGTCAAATATTTACGCCCTTAGAAAACCTGAAGGCGGTTCTTGGTTTTCGGGGCCCCGTACGCGGCTAGGCTCCCAAAAAGTCCCACATATGTGGTATCCCCGTACTCAGGAGAAGCAGCAGAATTTATTTTGGGGTGTCATTTCACATATGCCCATAGCATGTGTGAGCAATATATCATTTAGTGACAACTTTGTGTAAAAAAAAAAAATATATATTTTTTTGTCATTATTCAATCGCTTGAGGCAAAAAAATAAAATATTCAATGGGCTCAACATGCCACTTATCAATTTCCTTAGGGGGTCTACTTTCCAAAATGGGGTCATTTGGGGGGGTTTTGTACTGCCCTGCCATTTTAGCACCTCAAGAAATGAGATAGGCAGTCGTAAACTAAAAGCTGCGTAAATTCCAGAAAACGTACCTTAGTTTGTAGATGTGACAACTTTTGCGCAAACCAATAAATATACAATTATTGACTTTTTTTTTACCAAAGACATGTGGCTGAATACATTTTGGCCTAAATGTATGACTAAAATTGAGTTTATTGGATTTTTCTAATAACAAAAAGTAGAAAATATCATTTTTTTTCAAAATTTGCGGTCTTTTTACGTTTATATCGCAAAAAATAAAAATCGCAGAGGCAATCAAATACCATCAAAAGAAAGCTCTATTTGTGGGAAGAAAAGGACGCAAATTTTGTTTGGGTACAACATTGCATGACCGCGCAATTACCAGTTAAAGCAGCGCAGTACCAAATTGTAAAAAGACCTCTGGTCATTTACCAGCAAAATGGTCCGGTCTGAAAGTGGTTAAGAGGCGGTTTGCAGGCGGCCACGCGCGTCCCCACCGGGGGCTCCGTGACTGCAATCGCGGGTCCCGTCACTTGCCACCATGGGCCCCAGCAGCAGCCACCAGCCATACCCACCCTGGGGACAGCAGCTGCCGCCGCTACCAGCCATACCCGCCCTGGGGACAGGAGCCACCGCCAGCCATACCTGCCCTGGGGACAGCAGCAGCCACCAGTCATACCTGCCCTGGAGGACAGCAGCAGCCACCGGCAGCCATACCCGCCCTGGAGGACAGCAGCAGCCGCTAGCCATACCCACCCTGGGGGGACAGCAGCAGCCGCCAGCCATACCCACCCTGGGGGGACAGCAGCAGCCGCCAGCCATACCCACCCTGGGGGGACAGCAGCAGCCGCCAGCCATACCCGCCCTGGGGGGACAGCAGCAGCAGCCACCAGCCATACCTGCCCTGGAGGACAGCAGCAGCCACCGGCAGCCATACCCGCCCTGGAGGACAGCAGCAGCCGCTAGCCATACCCACCCTGGGGGGACAGCAGCAGCCGCCAGCCATACCCACCCTGGGGGGACAGCAGCAGCCGCCAGCCATACCCACCCTGGGGGGACAGCAGCAGCCGCCAGCCATACCCACCCTGGGGGGACAGCAGCAGCAGCCGCCAGCCATACCCGCCCTGGGGGACAGCAGCAGCAGCCTCCAGCCATAACCGCTCTGAGAGACAGCAGCAACCGCCAGCCATACCCGCCCTGGGGGGACAGCAGACGCCACCACCAGCCATACCTGCCTTGGGGGGGACAGCAGCAGCCGCCGCCAGCCATACCCGCCCTGGGGGGACAGCAGCAGCAGCCACCGCCAGCCATACATGCCCTGGGGGGACAGCAGCAGCAGCCACCGCCAGCCATACCCGCCCTGGAGGACAGCAGCAGCCGCCAGCCATACCCCCCAGGGGGACAGCAGCAGCAGCCGCCCACCATACCCGCCCTGGGGGGACAGCAGCAGCCGCCAGCCATACCCACTCTGGGGGACAGCAGCAGCCGCCAGCCATACCCACCCTGGGGGGACAGCAGCAGCAGCCACCAGCCATACCTGCCCTGGTAGACAGCAGCAGCAGCCGCCAGTGATACCCATTCTGGGGGACAGCAGCAGCAGCCGCCAGCCATAACCGCTCTGGGGGACAGCAGCAATGCCAGCCATACCCGCCCTGGGGGGGACAGCAGCAGCTACCGCCAGCCATACCCACCCTGGGGGGGACAGCAGCAGCTACCGCCAGCCATACCCGCCTTGGGGGGGGGACAGCAGCAGCTGCCGCTAGCCATACCCGCCCTGGGGGGACAGCAGCAGCAGCCACCGCCAGCCATACCCGCCCTAGGGGGACAGCAGCAGCAGCCACCGCCAGCCATACCTGCCCTGGAGGACAGCAGCAGCCTCCAGCCATACCCGCCATGGGGACAACAGCAGCCGCCAGCCATACCCGCCCTTTGGACAGCAGCAGCCATGAGGATTGAGGTCATTTTTTTATAAAATCAAACAGCAATGGTCATGTATGCTTTCTACACTGGGCTGCTTTCAAACTGATCCACAGGTGCAGCTATGGGTTGCCTGCACTGAGCCATAGACTTCTGTTGTTACCTGCAGGCTTGGTGCGCTTTCACAGAATGCATCCATCACACCTGCAGTATATAATAGAATTATATGGCAACTAACCTGCAGGAAAGCCACAGGTACACTGTGCTGCACCCACGGTGTGTGTCAACCAGTGCATCAGTGTGAAAGCAGCCTTAGGCCTAGGGTTGCCACCTTTTCTTCAAGTCAAACCCGGACACTTTAGCGGCACACTTTTTTTAGCGGTGCACTTTTTTTATAGTATAAATTATACATTTATTTTGCAATTAAATAACATTTCTAATCATATGAATTTAATCACAAGAGTCCTGCTTTACATCAGAGTCCACAGAGTTCAGTTTTTGCATCTGAATCCGCAGAGTTCCCTTTTTACATCTGAACTCGCAGAGTTACCTTACACTGTAAGGTGGGACTCTGTAGACTCTGATGTAAGGGAGAACTATGGGGACTCTAACATAAGGGATGCTCTGCGAACCCTGATTTAAGGGGAACACTGAGTACTATGATGCACAGTGAGGACTCTGATGTAAGGGGGAACACTGTGACCTCTGGTGTAAAGGGGAACTGTGTTATAAAGGGTGCTCTGAGAACCCCAATTTACCTTAGTGTACTCACTCAGAGGCAGAAGATAGAAGGGGGAGACTTCAGTCACAGACAGGGATGGATGGTGAGCTCACTCACCCCTTGGCAGTCAGCACCTCTCATCCAGATGTATCCGAGGCTGCTGGACTTCAAATTTCCAGCCTCCCACTTCCCTTTTCTGAGGTACAGCACTGGGGATTGGAGTGTGGGCAGACACAGAGGGGTAGGGGAGGGAGGAAAAGGAGTAGATCAAGCCCTTTCTCCTCTCCTGTCTGTATGTAGGGGGAACTGTTAGTGCTGGCTTTGGGCAATGGAAAGAGAGTGTAACAGACACTCTCAGCTTAGACAACTGCAGCCAGCAACCTTGCTGGGAGGCCATAGTCCAATCTGAATAATGTGTCCGGGTTTCAGGCAGTCTGAAACCTGGACGAATGGTTCCAAACCCGAACTGTCCGGTTGAATCCCGGACAGGTGGCAACCCTACAGGTAGGTATACAGGAGTAGGTTTTATATATACAGTACACAGGAAGGAAGGCATGTGGGTGCTCTATATACACAGTATACAGAAGCTGGGTTTATATATACAGTAAGGTAGATGTGGGTGGTCTGTACACACAGTATACAGAAGCTAGGTTTATATATACAGTAAGGTAAATGTGGGTACTCTATACACACAGTATACAGAAGCTGGGTTTATATATACAGTAAGGTAGATGTGGGTGGTCTGTACACACAGTATACAAGTAGGTATACAGAAGCTGGGTTTATATATAAAGTAAGGTAGATGTGGGTGCTCTATATACACAGTATACAGGTAGGTATACAGAAGCTGGGTTTATATATACAGTAAGGTAGATGTGGGTGCTCTATACACACAATATACAGGTAGGTATACAGAAGCTGGGTTTATATATACAGTAAGGTAGATGTGGGGGCTCTATACACAGTATACAGGTAGGTATACAGAAGCTGGGTTTATATATATAGTAAGGTAGATGTGGGGGCTCTATACACAGTATACAGGTAGGTATACAGAATCTGGGTTTATATATATATAGTAAGGTAGATGTGGGGGCTCTATACACACAGTATACAAGTAGGTATACAGAAGCTGGGTTTATATATACAGTAAGGTAGATGTGGGTGCTCTACACACACAGTATACAGGTAGGTATACAGAAGCTGGGTTTATATATACAGTAAGGTAGATTTGTGGGCTCTATACACAGTATACAGGTAGGTATGTATGTTTTAGGGGGCTCTATACACACACAGGGTTATGTAGTACACATAGGGATGAAGTGTATACACCGTTGCTATGGTTACCAGTGACACTCAGCCCTCTCTCAGACATGGAAGGGCTCAGTCACCACACAATATAAAAGCCAAGCCTGCCTGTGGACAGAAGTGACCCGGGTCCCCTCCATACACAGTACTACATACACAGAACACAGATATATGTACTGACTGGATCAACATTCAGCCAAACTCCATTCATAACCCAGTTCCTGGTTCCCCTACAGCCCTCAGAACCCCACAAAGGATCCCCAGTCTGTCCTTCTCACTGCCTGATACCAGAGCAACTGTCACAGTTCCTTTATATTATGAAATGATCAAACCCAGTGTTTATTAAATACCATAATAATGCTTTATTTGTTTAATAACAATGGAATAAGCTCAATTTCATTTGGGTACTGTGTTGTATGAGCCAGTATATTTCAGGCAAAGGATCGGGGCAGCTAGTGTGTTGGCAGATGATCTCTGTACAGGCGCAGATGTTTAGGGGTCCTCTAGGGGTCCTCACAGGCAGATGGTGAAGAGGCACTCGACTGAGACGCATCTCTGAAGCCAGACTCCAGCGATTACCGCCATAGACGACTATTCTACATTTCTTTTATTATTATTGTGTTGTATATTATTATTAGTAGTAATATTAATTATTTTTAGGTAAACCTTCATTCATCTGCGATACCATCTAGTACCATCAAGATGTCGCGCTGTCCACACCGCAACAATCGTGAAATACCACCACGTGACCCAACAGGTATGACAATTGTACCATATTAACCCCTTCATGACCACATAACACATATATGAGGCATCCAGGAAGTGGGCTTTAAACCTGGGTGCCCCATATATGTGTTCTTACAATACATTCTATTGATTCTTGGCTCTATTATGGGCACAAAAAACAAATCACACACACATATGTGGTATCACTGCGATCGTCAGGAACAGGAGAATTGATTGTGCAGTTGTTTTTGGTGGTGATACATTGTAATGTCCTAAAATATACAGCTAAATGTAACTACTTCCTTCCTGTAGGACATCCATGGAAGTCCTCGGGTTGAAGTAGTTATACCGGGATGATGTCTGCACCTACAGGCCTCATTCCAGTATGGGTTTTTTCAACCAGCGATTCTCTTTGTGGCAGAAGAGATTTGAGTGGCTAAATAGCCACTCAATCACTTCGGTGGGTGTCAGAAGAGGGTCCCCCCTCCCTCTGCCACCTTTCCCGAGCGCTAAGTGTAAAAATATTAAAATATTTGTATAAAATAAATAATAATAATTAAAAAAAAAAATTGAAGCACTCCCATCCCACTGTGCTTACGCACAAATGCGAACGTATATGTAAAGGGTGCTCGTTCCACACATGTGAGGTATTGTCATTGTCGAAAACATCAGTGTGAGAGCAATAATTCTAGCACCAGACCTCCTATGTAACTCTAAACTGGTAACCTGTAAAGGCGTTGCCTATGGAGAATTTTAAGCACCACAGTTAGCTGCCATTCCACAGGCAGATACAATTTTAAAGTGTGACATAGGTATCTATTTACTCAGTGTAACTACATATTTCACATGATACAAACAAATTGGAGTTAATATTTTTTTTTTTTATGTATTATTATTATTTTATTTCCCCCAAAAAAATGCATTTGAAAAACTGCTGCACAAATATCGTGTGACATAAAAAATTACAACACCCATCATTTTATTCTATAGGGCCTCTGCTAATATATATATATATATATATATATATATATATATATATATATATATATATATATATATATATATATATAGTGTTTGGGGTTATAAGTAATTTTCTAGCACAAAAAGACGATTTTTACATGTAGGAGCATAGTGTCAGAATTGGCCCTATTGTTAGCGGCGCTTTACCGTCGTTTTAGCGGCGGTCTGCGGCTGCTAGCGGGGCGGTTTTAACCCCCGCTAGCGGCCGAAAAAGGGTTAAAAGAGCCCGCAAAGCCCCGCTGCAGCGCGCTTTGCCGGCGCTTTGCCGGTGGTGCAGCCGCGCTGCCCCATTGATTTCAAATCGGTAGGAGCAGTGAATACACCGCTCCTTTCACCGCTCCAAAGATGCAGCTAACAGGACTTTTTTCACTGTCCTGCTAGAGCACCGCTCCAGTGTGAAAGCCCTCCAGCTTTCACACTGGAGTGAAAGGAGCCAGTTTTTTCAGGTGCTACACAGGCGCTATTTTTAGCGCTGTTGTGCCTGAAACCGTCCCAGTGTGAAAGGGGCCTCAAGGGGAGAAGAATTCCTTTTCTACCCTTGTTAAATAATTTATTTTTTCTACCAGTTTCAAATAGTTTATTTAGCGTTTTTATGTTAACCAATTTCCATTCAGCATACGTATATACACTGTACATTCTGGATGCCAAACGGTTATAGTCGGATTATGGGTGCAGCACCACCCTGTCCCCTGTTCACACACCCAAATGCGCATGTAGGTCTTGCACGCATATGTAAACAGTGATTGCATCACTCAATGAGGTACCGCTGTGAACATCAGAGTGAGAACAATCATTTTAAATGCCAGAGCTCACCTTTTACTCTAAATTTATAACCTGTAAAGGCTTTTAAATCATTTCCTATGGACAATTTTAGGTAGCATACTTTGTCACTATTTCACAAGCATTCAGAATTTGACATTTTTAATTGTTTGGCATATATTTACCTGACGCATCATTATCTTTTATATTTTAGCAAAAAAATAGTGTATTATATGGTGTTTGTGTGCAGTAAAAGCAGACCTCTATCTAATCAGCTGTCTTTCAGGGCAGAGGAGAGATCAAGGATCCAACAGACCCCTGATTTCTCCATAAAGAACACCTGGCTGTCACTGCCCAAAGCTATAACAGGGGGTTGTCCACCTCTTGTAATAGCAATAAAGTTGAATGAGAAAAATACATTTTAAAACAGTGTAAAAAATATATAAAAAATAATATTTGCATCACGCAGTGAGGTATCGCTGTGGACCTCATAGTGAGAACAATAATTCTAGAGCTAGTGCTCACATTTAACTCTAAACAGATAACCTATAAAGGCTTTTGTGTGTGTGGCCTATGGACAATTTCAGGTACCTTAGTTTGTTGCCTTTTCACAGGAGTGTGCAATTTTAAATCTTGGTGTTTGGTAATGAATTACCTGACACAACACCACCTTTTATATTTTACCAGAAATATTGGATATTATTTTGTGCACTAAAATTTATTTAAGTGTATTTTTCATGAAAATGTGCAGTATGATGTATTATAGATGGCTGTGTTTTCTGTGAATACAAGATTAGGAAGGTTTAATTTCAATTCAACTAGTCATCATTGGACTTATGCATGAATCTGACCATTAAAGTGATTCTAAAACAATTTTTTTTATCTTTGAAATAACAAACAAGTCATACTTACCTGCTATGTGCAATTGTTTTGCACAGAGCAACCCAGATCCTCCTCTTCTCAGATCCCCCTTCCGACTCTCCTGGTTACTCCTTTCTGCAGAGTACCCCCACACCAATACACTTCCTATGAGGGCAATCGTGCGGGCCCGCTCCTAAACTGGCTCTGTGTGTCCATATGTCCTTGCTCCCCTGCTCCCTTCTCACTGGCCCTGATTGACAGCAGCCAAGAAATAATGGATCCAGCTGCTGCCTCTGAGCCAATGAAGGAGACAGCAGAGAGAGCCTCTGCTCTCGGGCATAGCATGGGATCAAGATCAGGCTCAGGTAAGTGTAAGTCGGAGAGCTGCATGCAGAAGGTTTATAACTCTAATGCAGAAAATGCATTAAAGTAAAAATTAACTTCTGCCTTTATGTTTAGTCTGTTTTTATTGCATTTTCAAATTTTACACAAGAAAACCAAACCAAATAGAGAAACTGCTGTGAAACATAAATAGTGCGCTGTCCAACAGTGACATTCAAAAACAGTATGTCATAAGTGCATCAAAGTATAAATAAAAATCCAAAGTAATCAACCTTGTAAATATATAAATCAGTATAGAATTTAACAGAGTAAAGTGACTATAACACTCAGAACCCCAATTAAAAGGGATTATGTGACAAAAAATGTAAAAACAAATCAACAAATTATAGTGAAATCAAAAATATAAAATGGTATCCATTCTATCAGTACACGTAAAATGCGCATAGTATCCCTTGTGGATCTAAACTTCTAGTAAGCGGCCATTTAGTTTGTTTGGAACACGATGATGGAGCACTGACACTTTGCATTTGTTGTGCACATGGACACTGCAATACCATGGATATGGATGGACACCTTTAGTGGACTTTTACTCACCTGTTAATTGGGGTTCTGAGTGCAATTGTCACTTCAGTTTGTTAAATTTTATACTGATTTATATATTTACAAGGTTGATTACTTTGGATTTTTATTTATACTTTGATGCACTTATGACATACTGTTTTTGAATGTCACTGTTGTTGTGAACAAGGAGACTGCAATACCATGGATATGGATGGACACCTTTAGTGGACTTTTACTCACCTGTTTATGAACATTTTTGATTTCACTATAATCTTTGTTTGATTTGTTTTAAAAAAAAAATTCCCCCATGAAAAGTGCATGTTATGGGCTGATAAATACGGTAACTAATAGAGAAATTGTAGATCACAAAGAATGTGATTTCCATCACCAGTACATTACAGGCGATACAAAGAAACTACTGGTGTATTTAGTAGGAAAATGAACATAAGCGCACTCTGGACCAAATAGAGGGTGAGTACCAAGTTATTGTAATCATCTGTAAGGGCGAGCTTATGGGCGTAATCACAATAGTTTAATAGCAGTAAAAAATACAATATAGAAACAGTATGAAACCAAGTATATAAGGAGCCTCTGCCAATATCTTGACTGACACAAGTATCAATTCTGCCATCTATGTAGTCATAAATATGTGGTAAGTAGTAAAGTGGTAGATGTAATCTAAGTAATGAGTATATAGACATCCGGAAATCAATCAATATGCAAGTAAGCTATATAGGAGAGAGAAAGGGTGTACAGTGTGAGGTAAGGTAGAGAGGGGGGAAAAATGGGGGGAGGGGGGCTGGGACTCAAGCGCCATGGAGGAATGAAGCTGGGGCATCTAATCGAGACTGGCAGACAGTAGAGCAACACAAATTATACTGAAGAGGCAAACTTGGGAGAGTGTCCGAATTGATTCCAAACTGACCATGTGAGGGTATATACCTTCTACCTTTAGAACTACTTTCTTAACCACTTCAATACTGGGCACTTAAACACCTTCCTGCCCAGACCAATTTTCAGCTTTCAGCACTGTCACACTTTAAATGACAATTGCGCGGTCATGCTACACTACCCAAATGAAATTTTTATCATTTTTTTCCCACAAATAGAGCTTTCTTTTGGTGGTATTTGATCACCTCTACGATTTTTATTTTTTGCTAAACAAAAAAATACAGAAAATTAAAAAAAAAAAATGTTTTTTTTTGTTTCAGTTTCAAAACTTTGTAAATAAGTACGTTTTCTCCTTCACTGATGGGCACTGGTGGGGCTGCACTGATAGGCACTGATAAGGCGGCACTAATGGGCACCGATGAGGTGGCACCAATAAAGTGGCACTGATGAAGTGGCATTGATGGACACTGATATGTGGCACTTATAGGCGGCACTGATAGGCGGCACTGATGGGCACTGATAGGCGACACGGATGGGCACTGATAGGTAGCACAAATTGGCACTGATAGCTGGCACAGATTGGCATGGATAGGTGGTATAGATGGGCATGGATAGGTGGCACAGATGGGCATGGATAGGTGGCACAGATGGGCATGGATAGGCGGCACTGATAGGTGGCACGGATGGGCACTGATAGGCGGCACGGATGGGCACTGATAGGCGGCATTGTATTGTTTTATACTGTACTAATGGATGCCAATCAGTGCCAAACAATAATGCATGCCAATCAGTGATGCCCATTGTGGGCACTGATTGGCATCCATTGTGGGCACTGATTGGCATCCATTGTGGGCACTGACTGGAATCCCTGTTGGTCTAGGGTGGCATACCTTGTGCTGGGCATCCCTGGTGGTCTGGTGGCATCCCTGGTGGTCCAGTGTGGGCATCCTCGGGGGGGCTGTGCTGATAATCGATCAGCACAGACCCCCCCCCATCAGAGGAGCAACCGATCGGCTCTCCTCTACTCGTGTCTGACAGACGCAAGTGAGGAAAAGCCGATCACCGGCTCTTCCTCTTTACACTGTGATCAGCCGTGATTGGACACGGCTGATCACGTGGTAAAGAGTCTCCGTCGGAGACTCTTTACCGAGATCGTAGTCGTGGGGTGTCAGACTGACACCCCGCAACAACGATCGACGCAATGCGCTCAGTGGCTCAAAATCCTGATCACGTCATATGACGTCCGGTCAGGATTTTGAAACACTTTGCCGCCGTGTTTTTGTTATAGGGCGGGCGGCAGGTGGTTAAAGAAGAGCTCCAATTTGGGCAAAAAAATAAAAAATAAAGTCAACAGCTACAAGTATTGTAGCTGGTTACTTTTAATATAAGGACATTTATCTGTTCAGGGATCCAGCGATGTTGGCACCCGAGACAAATCTTCACAGCCAGTTTCCTACTGCACGTACAGGTGCTGCTCTTTGTGAATGGTCCCACAGTCTTGAATGGTCCCACAGTCTTCAGGGACCTGTGTGTCCCCCAGAACGCTGTGGGGGGGGGGGGAGAGGAGAGGTTGAAGATCCTCATAGATCGCCGTGGCAATCTGACCTGGAAGTGGGAACAGGTACATGTCAAAACCAGGTACCCGCCCCCTCAAAAATGACCAAATGTGGCATACCTTCCCCTTTTGGGTGGAGCTCCGCTTTAACCACTTCATCCCCTGGCCAATTCTGACATTCCTCTCCTACTTATAAAAATCATATTTTTTTTGCTATAAATTACTTGGAACCCCAAACATAATATTTTTTTTAAAAGCAGGGGCTCTAGAGGATAAAATTGTGGGGGTTGCAATTTTTTATGCCACACTGTATTTGCACAGCGGTTTATCAAATGCAATTTTTTGGGGGGGGGATCTACTTTAATGAATCCTAAAGCACAAAAACACAATAGAATATCTAATTGTTTGGTAAAATATAAATGATAACATTACACATAGTAAATAGATATCTAACATGTCACACTTTACAATTGAAGGTGCTCATGGACTGATGATGAACAACAGTACATTCAATTATCCGTAGACCACGCTTTAAAAGCCTTTACAGGTTTCAAGTTTAGAGTTACACAGGAGGTCTGGTGCTAACATTATTGCTCTCCCTATAACATTTCTGGCGATACCTCTCATGTGTGGTATAGGGAGAGGTGTGCAGTGGCAATGCCATTTACATATGTTTGTGTGACCTGCCTATGTATTTGCTTTAGTGCATGGGCATGAGGGGACAGGGGCGCTTTCAATTCTTTCTTCTATGGGTACATCGTGGAGGCTGAAGTAGCTAAATTATCTCCTATTTTTAGGTTTACCTATGAGACAGCCACATGTCTCATTTAAGATCTGTTAGAAATAAGACACTTGCCCTTGTCATTTAAGTTTAAAATTGTGATAGAAAGGGTTACATGACAAAAATGCTGAAATCTCTGCCATTGTTATTACAGGCATGGATTCACCCATTGCACACCGCACGCGGTCTAGGACAGCTCGCCGACAGCAACAGGAGAACGCCAGGTCCAATAGAAGTCGCTCTCCAAGAGACCGCAACATTGCTGAGGACCAGCCAGCACCAGCCAGACCACCGGCCAGAGAGTATCAGGCACTGCCCACATGTACCATCTGTTTAAGTGAAATTGATGTGGGAGAGGACACTACCTTACCCTGCTCCCACCAATTTCATTCAAACTGCATGGATACATGGAGGGCCCAAAGCAATACCTGCCCTCTTTGCAGAGCAGTAATGGATTTTTTTCCTCCGCAGGATGTCGTCAGAAGAGAAATCCAGAGGATCAACTCCTGGGATATACCCTTTCTCCATGAAGAAGACGACATCAACTTTGGTTACTTCTTTGAAATTAATGAATTTGGCATTGCCAACTTAGTTTTCTATGTGTAACAGCTCTTCTGTTTTTTTAGATAGCGGAAATCAGATGACACCTGCTAAGACCGCTATAAAGGAGGACAACAGGACAACCAACTACCTTGCTCCTGTTGTGTAGTACTATGTACTATATTAAAAAAAGTAAATTTGCTGTTATCAATAAAAATTTATATTTGTGGGGAGGGCAGGGAGCACCCGATTAGGACAGATGGAGCACGAGGCAGATGGAGCATGGCCCGGCGTGGCGTGAGGCAGATGGAGCATGACCCGGCTTGGCGCGAGGCAGATGGAGCAAGGCCCGCCGTGGCATGAGGCAGATGGAGCACGGCCCGGCGTGACACGAGGCAGATGGAGCATGGCCCGGCGTGGCGTGAGGCAGATGGAGCATGATCCGGCTTGGCGCGAGGCAGATGGAGCAAGGCCTGTTGTGGTGTGGGGCAGATGGAGCACAGCCCGGCGTGGCGCAAGGCAGATGGAGCATGGCCCGGTGTGGCACAAGGCAGATTGAGCCCGGCATGGCACGAGGCAGATGGAGCCCGGCCCAGCATGGCAGGAGGCAGATGGCGCAGGGCCCGGCGTGGAACTAGGCAGATTGAGTAAGGCACGGAGAGGCATTAGGCAGATGGAGCCAAGCCCAGCGTGGCACTAGGCTAATTGAGTCAGGCCCAGAGAGGCACTAGGCTGATGGAGCCAAGCCCGTAGAGGCACGAGGCAGATGGAGAATGGTGCGGAGGGACACGTGGCAGATGGAGCGTGCCCCAGCGTGGCACAAGGCAGATTGAGCACGGCCCGGTGTGGCACGAGGCAGATGGAGCATGGCCCGGCGTGGCACGAGGCATATGGAGCATGGCCGGGCATGGCACAAGGCAGATGGAGGCAGGCTCGGTGTGGCATGAGGCAGATGGAGGCGGGCCAGGTGTGGCACGAGGCAGATGGAGCCATGACTGGCGCGGCACGAGGCAGATGGAGCCAGGCCCAGCGCGGCACGAGGCAGATGGAGCCAGGCCCGGCGCGGCACTAGGCAGATGGAGCCAAGCCCGTAGAGGCACGAGGCAGATGTAGCCAGGCCTGGCGCGGCACTAGGCAGATGGAGAATGGTGTGACGTGGCACGAGGCAGATGGAGCACGGCACGGCATTGCATGGGGCAGATGGAGCATGGCACAGCGTGGCACATGGAGCACGGCCCGCCGTGGCATGAGGCAGATGGAGCACGGCCCGCCGTGGCATGAGGCAGATGGAGCACGGCCCGGCGTGACACGAGGCAGATGGAGCATGGCCCGGCTTGGCACTAGGAAGATGGATCAAGGCCCGGGGAGGCACTAGGCAGATGGAGCCAGGCAGGAGAGGCACGAGGCAGATGGAGCACGGCCTGGCATGGCATGAGGCAGATGGAGCACGGCCTGTTATGGCACAAGGCAGATGGAGCACGGCCCGGTGTGGCACTAGGAAGATGGATCAAGGCCCGGAGAGGCACTAGGCAGATGGAGCCAGGCCCGGAGAGGCACGTGGAAGATGGAGCACGGCCCAGCGTGGCACGAGGCAGATGGAGCACGGCCTGGTATGGCACAAAGAAGATGGAGCACGGCCCGGCGTGGCACGAGGCAGATGGGGCATGGCTCGGCGTGGCACGAGGCAGATGGAGCATGGCCCGGCGTAGCACTAGGAAGATGGATCAAGGCCTGGAGAGGCACTAGGCAGATGGAGCCAGGCCAGGAGAGGCACGAGGCAGATGGAGCACGGCCCGGCGTGGCATACGTCAGATGGAGCACCGCCTGGTATGGCACAAGGCAGATGGAGCATGCCCTGGAGTGGCACGAGGCAGATGGAGGCAGGTCCGGCGTGGCACGAGGCAGATGGATCACAGCCTGGTATGTCACGAGGCAGATGGAGCACGGCCCGGCGTGACACGAGGCAGATGGAGCATGGCCCGGCGTGGCACTAGGAAGATGGATCAAGGCCCGGAGAGGCACTAGGCAGATGGAGCCAGGCCCGGAGAGGCACTAGGCAGATGGAGCATGGCCTGGCGTGGCACAAGGCAGATGGAGAACGGCCTGGTATGGCACGAGGCAGATGGAGCACGGGCTGGTATGGCACGAGGCAGATGGAGCACGGCCCGGCGTGGCACTAGGCAGATGGAGCATGGCCCGGCGTAGCACTAGGAAGATGGATCAAGGCCTGGAGAGGCACTAGGCAGCTGGAGCCAGGCCAGGAGAGGCACGAGGCAAATGGAGCACGGCCCGGCGTGGCATGAGTCAGATGGAGCACCGCCTGGTATGGCACAAGGCAGATGGAGCACGGCCCGGTGTGGCACGAGGCAGATGGAGCATGCCCTGGCGTGGCACAAGGAAGATGGAGGCAGGTGCGGCGTGGCACGAGGCAGATGGAGGCAGGCCTGGCTCCATCTGCCTTGTGCCATGCCAGGCCTGCCTCCATCTGCCTCGTGCCACGCCGGACCTGCCTCCATCTTCCTTGTGCCATGCCAGGGCATGCTCCATCTGCCTCGGTGTGGCACTAGGCAGATGGAGCCAGGCCCGGAGAGGCACTAGGCAGATGGAACCAAGCCCGTAAGAGGCACGAGGCAGATGGAGAATGGTGCGGCGTGGCATGAGGCAGATGGAGAGCGGTGTGCGGCGTGGCACGAGGCAGAGGAAGCACGGCCCGGCGTGGCACGAGGCAGATGGAGCATGGCCCAGAGCGGCACTAGTCAGATGGAGCCCGGCGCGGCACTAGGCAGATGGAGCCCGGCGCTGTGAGGCACTAGGCAGATGACGCCTAGTGTGGCACGGTGTGGCACGAGGTAGATGGAGCACAGCCCGGTGTGGCACGAGGCAGATGTAGCGTGGCCCGGCGTGGCACGAGGCAAATGGAGGCAGGCCCGGCGTGGCACGAGGCAGATGGAGGCAGGCCCGGCGTGGCACGAGGCAGATGGAGGCAGGCCCGGCGTGGCATGAGGCAGATGGAGCATGGCCCCACATGGCATGAGTCAGATGGAGCATGGCCCGGTGTGGCGCGAGGCAGATGGAACATGGCCCGGTGTGGCGTGAGGCAGATGGAGCCCGGCCCGGCGTGGCACGAGGCAGATGGAGCCCGGCCCGGCTTTGCACGAGGCAGATGGAGCACGGCCCAGTGTGGACGAGGCAGATGGAGCATGGCCCGGTGTGGCGCGTGGCAGATGGAGCACGGCTCGGTGTGGCGTGAGGCAGATAGAGCATGGCCCGGCTTGGCGCGAGGCAGATGGAGCAAGGCCTGTTGTGGCGTGAGGCAGATGGAGCACAGCCCGGCGTGGCGCAAGGCAGCTGGAGCATGGCCCGGTGTGGTACAAGGCAGATTGAGCCCGGCATGGCACGAGGCAGATGGAGCCCGGCCCAGCATGGCAGGAGGCAGATGGAGCAGAGCCCGGTGTGGAACTAGGCAGATTGAGTAAGGCACGGAGAGGCATTAGGCAGATGGAGCCAAGCCCAGCGTGGCACTAGGCTAATTGAGTCAGGCCCAGAGAGGCACTAGGCTGATGGAGCCAAGCCCGTAGAGGCACGAGGCAGATGGAGAATGGTGCGGAGGGACACGTGGCAGATGGAGCATGCCCCAGCGTGGCACAAGGCAGATTGAGCACGGCCCGGTGTGGCACGAGGCAGATGGAGCACGGCCCGGCGTGGCACGAGGCATATGGAGCATGGCCGGGCATGGCACAAGGCAGATGGAGGCAGGCTCGGTGTGGCATGAGGCAGATGGAGCCATGACCGGCGCGGCACGAGGCAGATGGAGCCAGGCCCGGCGCGGCACGAGGCAGATGGAGCCAGGCCCGGCGCGGCACGAGGCAGATGGAGCCAGGCCCGGCGCGGCACTAGGCAGATGGAGAATGGTGTGACGTGGCACAAGGCAGATGGAGCATGGCACGGCATTGCATGGGGCACATGGAGCATGGCGCAACGTGGCACGAGGCAGATGGAGCACGGCCCGCCGTGGCATGAGGCAGATGGAGCACGGCCCGGCGTGACACGAGGCAGATGGAGCACAGCCCGGCATGGCACGAGGCAGATGGAGCATGGCCCGGCTTGGCACTAGGAAGATGGATCAAGGCCCGGGGAGGCACTAGGCAGATGGAGCCAGGCAGGAGAGGCACGAGGCAGATGGAGCACGGCCCGGCGTGGCATGAGGCAGATGGAGCACGGCCTGTTATGGCACAAGGCAGATGGAGCACGGCCCGGTGTGGCACTAGGAAGATGGATCAAGGCCCGGAGAGGCACTAGGCAGATGGAGCCAGGCCCGGAGAGGCACGAGGAAGATGGAGCACGGCCCAGCGTGGCACGAGGCAGATGGAGCATGGCCTGGTATGGCACGAGGCAGATGGAGCACGGCCCGGCGTGGCACGAGGCAGATGGAGCATGGCCCGGCGTGGCACGAGGCAGATGGAGCATGGCCCGGCGTAGCACTAGGAAGATGGATCAAGGCCTGGAGAGGCACTAGGCAGATGGAGCCAGGCCAGGAGAGGCATGAGGCAGATGGAGCACGGCCCAGCGTGGCACGAGGCAGATGGAGCATGGCCTGGTATGGCACGAGGCAGATGGAGCACGGCCCGGCGTGGCACGAGGCAGATGGAGCATGGCCCGGCGTGGCACGAGGCAGATGGAGCATGGCCCGGCGTAGCACTAGGAAGATGGATCAAGGCCTGGAGAGGCACTAGGGAAGATGGAGCACGGCCCAGCGTGGCACGAGGCAGATGGAGCATGGCCTGGTATGGCACGAGGCAGATGGAGCACGGCCCGGCGTGGCACGAGGCAGATGGAGCATGGCCCGGCGTGGCACGAGGCAGATGGAGCATGGCCCGGCGTAGCACTAGGAAGATGGATCAAGGCCTGGAGAGGCACTAGGCAGATGGAGCACGGCCCGGTGTGGCACTAGGAAGATGGATCAAGGCCCGGAGAGGCACTAGGCAGATGGAGCCAGGCCCGGAGAGGCACGAGGAAGATGGAGCACGGCCCAGCGTGGCACGAGGCAGATGGAGCATGGCCTGGTATGGCACGAGGCAGATGGAGCACGGCCCGGCGTGGCACGAGGCAGATGGAGCATGGCCCAGCGTGGCACGAGGTAGATGGAGCATGGCCCGGCGTAGCACTAGGAAGATGGATCAAGGCCTGGAGAGGCACTAGGCAGATGGAGCCAGGCCAGGAGAGGCATGAGGCAGATGGAGCACGGCCCGGCGTGGCATGAGTCAGATGGAGCACCGCCTGGTATGGCACAAGGCAGATGGAGCACGGCCCGGTGTGGCACGAGGCAGATGGAGCATGCCCTGGCGTGGCACAAGGAAGATGGAGGCAGGTCCGGCGTGGCACGAGGCAGATGGAGGCAGGCCTGGCTCCATCTGCCTTGTGCCATGCCAGGCCTGCCTCCATCTGCCTCGTGCCACGCCGGACCTGCCTCCATCTTCCTTGTGCCACGCCAGGGCATGCTCCATCTGCCTAGTGCCACACCGAGGCCCGGAGAGGCACTAGGCAGATGGAACCAAGCCTGTAGAGGCACGAGGCAGATGGAGAATGGTGCGGCGTGGCATGAGGCAGATGGAGAGTGGTGTGCGGCGTGGCACGAGGCAGAGGAAGCACGGCCCGGCGTGGCACAAGGCATATGGAGCATGGCCCAGAGCGGCACTAGTCAGATGGAGCCCGGCGCGGCACTAGGCAGATGGAGCCCGGCGCTGAGAGGCACTAGGCAGATGACGCCTAGTGTGGCGCGGTGTGGCACGAGGTAGATGGAGCACAGCCCGGTGTGGCACGAGGCAGATGGAGGCAGGCCCAGCGTGGCGCGAGGCAGATGGAGGCAGGCCCGGCGTGGTGCGAGGCAGATGGAGGCAGGCCCAGCGTGGCATGAGGCAGATGGAGCATGGCCCCACATGGCATGAGTCAGATGGAGCATGGCCCGGTGTGGCGCGAGGCAGATGGAGCATGGCCCGGTGTGGCGCGAGGCAGATGGAGCATGGCCCGGTGTGGCACGAGGCAGATGGAGCCCGGCCCGGCGTGGCACGAGGCAGATGGAGCCCAGCCCGGCTTTGCACGAGGCAGATGGAGCACGGCCCAGTGTGGTACGAGGCAGATGGAGCATGGCCCGGTGTGGCGCGAGGCAGATGGAGCACGGCCCGGCGTGGCACGAGGCATATGGAGCATGGCCGGGCATGACACAAGGCAGATGGAGGCAGGCTCGGTGTGGCATGAGGCAGATGGAGCCATGCCCGGCGCGGCACGAGGCAGATGGAGCCAGGCCCGGCGCGGCACTAGGCAGATGGAGAATGGTGTGACGTGGCACAAGGCAGATGGAGCATGGCACGGCATTGCATGGGGCACATGGAGCATGGCGCAACGTGGCACGAGGCAGATGGAGCACGGCCCGCCGTGGCATGAGGCAGATGGAGCACGGCCCGGCGTGACACGAGGCAGATGGAGCACAGCCCGGCATGGCACGAGGCAGATGGAGCATGGCCCGGCTTGGCACTAGGAAGATGGATCAAGGCCCGGGGAGGCACTAGGCAGATGGAGCCAGGCAGGAGAGGCACGAGGCAGATGGAGCACGGCCCGGCGTGGCATGAGGCAGATGGAGCACGGCCTGTTATGGCACAAGGCAGATGGAGCACGGCCCGGTGTGGCACTAGGAAGATGGATCAAGGCCCGGAGAGGCACTAGGCAGATGGAGCCAGGCCCGGAGAGGCACGAGGAAGATGGAGCACGGCCCAGCGTGGCACGAGGCAGATGGAGCATGGCCTGGTATGGCACGAGGCAGATGGAGCACGGCCCGGCGTGGCACGAGGCAGATGGAGCATGGCCCGGCGTGGCACGAGGCAGATGGAGCATGGCCCGGCGTAGCACTAGGAAGATGGATCAAGGCCTGGAGAGGCACTAGGCAGATGGAGCCAGGCCAGGAGAGGCATGAGGCAGATGGAGCACGGCCCAGCGTGGCACGAGGCAGATGGAGCATGGCCTGGTATGGCACGAGGCAGATGGAGCACGGCCCGGCGTGGCACGAGGCAGATGGAGCATGGCCCGGCGTGGCACGAGGCAGATGGAGCATGGCCCGGCGTAGCACTAGGAAGATGGATCAAGGCCTGGAGAGGCACTAGGGAAGATGGAGCACGGCCCAGCGTGGCACGAGGCAGATGGAGCATGGCCTGGTATGGCACGAGGCAGATGGAGCACGGCCCGGCGTGGCACGAGGCAGATGGAGCATGGCCCGGCGTGGCACGAGGCAGATGGAGCATGGCCCGGCGTAGCACTAGGAAGATGGATCAAGGCCTGGAGAGGCACTAGGCAGATGGAGCACGGCCCGGTGTGGCACTAGGAAGATGGATCAAGGCCCGGAGAGGCACTAGGCAGATGGAGCCAGGCCCGGAGAGGCACGAGGAAGATGGAGCACGGCCCAGCGTGGCACGAGGCAGATGGAGCATGGCCTGGTATGGCACGAGGCAGATGGAGCACGGCCCGGCGTGGCACGAGGCAGATGGAGCATGGCCCAGCGTGGCACGAGGTAGATGGAGCATGGCCCGGCGTAGCACTAGGAAGATGGATCAAGGCCTGGAGAGGCACTAGGCAGATGGAGCCAGGCCAGGAGAGGCATGAGGCAGATGGAGCACGGCCCGGCGTGGCATGAGTCAGATGGAGCACCGCCTGGTATGGCACAAGGCAGATGGAGCACGGCCCGGTGTGGCACGAGGCAGATGGAGCATGCCCTGGCGTGGCACAAGGAAGATGGAGGCAGGTCCGGCGTGGCACGAGGCAGATGGAGGCAGGCCTGGCTCCATCTGCCTTGTGCCATGCCAGGCCTGCCTCCATCTGCCTCGTGCCACGCCGGACCTGCCTCCATCTTCCTTGTGCCACGCCAGGGCATGCTCCATCTGCCTAGTGCCACACCGAGGCCCGGAGAGGCACTAGGCAGATGGAACCAAGCCTGTAGAGGCACGAGGCAGATGGAGAATGGTGCGGCGTGGCATGAGGCAGATGGAGAGTGGTGTGCGGCGTGGCACGAGGCAGAGGAAGCACGGCCCGGCGTGGCACAAGGCATATGGAGCATGGCCCAGAGCGGCACTAGTCAGATGGAGCCCGGCGCGGCACTAGGCAGATGGAGCCCGGCGCTGAGAGGCACTAGGCAGATGACGCCTAGTGTGGCGCGGTGTGGCACGAGGTAGATGGAGCACAGCCCGGTGTGGCACGAGGCAGATGGAGGCAGGCCCAGCGTGGCGCGAGGCAGATGGAGGCAGGCCCGGCGTGGTGCGAGGCAGATGGAGGCAGGCCCAGCGTGGCATGAGGCAGATGGAGCATGGCCCCACATGGCATGAGTCAGATGGAGCATGGCCCGGTGTGGCGCGAGGCAGATGGAGCATGGCCCGGTGTGGCGCGAGGCAGATGGAGCATGGCCCGGTGTGGCACGAGGCAGATG
Organism: Lithobates pipiens; assembly: GCF_037356315.1. Classification (NCBI taxonomy): domain Eukaryota; kingdom Metazoa; phylum Chordata; class Amphibia; order Anura; family Ranidae; genus Lithobates; species Lithobates pipiens. The sequence goes on from NW_027507764.1 coordinate 387,244,055, forward strand.
GAGCCCGGCCCGGCGTGGCACGAGGCAGATGGAGCCCAGCCCGGCTTTGCACGAGGCAGATGGAGCACGGCCCAGTGTGGTACGAGGCAGATGGAGCATGGCCCGGTGTGGCGCGAGGCAGATGGAGCACGGCCCGGCGTGGCACGAGGCATATGGAGCATGGCCGGGCATGACACAAGGCAGATGGAGGCAGGCTCGGTGTGGCATGAGGCAGATGGAGCCATGACCGGCGCGGCACGAGGCAGATGGAGCCAGGCCCGGCGCGGCACGAGGCAGATGGAGCCAGGCCCGGCGCGGCACTAGGCAGATGGAGCCAAGCCCGTAGAGGCACGAGGCAGATGTAGCCAGGCCTGGCGCGGCACTAGGCAGATGGAGAATGGTGTGACGTGGCACAAGGCAGATGGAGCATGGCACGGCATTGCATGGGGCAGATGGAGCATGGCGCAGCGTGGCACGAGGCAGATGGAGCGCGGCCCGCCGTGGCATGAGGCAGAGGGAGCACGGCCCGGCGTGACACGAGGCAGATGGAGCACAGCCCGGCATGGCACAAGGCAGATGGAGCATGGCCCGGCTTGGCACTAGGAAGATGGATCAAGGCCCGGGGAGGCACTAGGCAGATGGAGCCAGGCAGGAGAGGCACGAGGCAGATGGAGCACGGCCCGGCGTGGCATGAGGCAGATGGAGCACGGCCTGTTATGGCACAAGGCAGATGGAGCACGGCCCGGTGTGGCACTAGGAAGATGGATCAAGGCCCGGAGAGGCACTAGGCAGATGAAGCCAGGCCCGGAGAGGCACGAGAAAGATGGAGCACGGCCCAGCGTGGCACGAGGCAGATGGAGCATGGCCTGGTATGGCACGAGGCAGATGGAGCACGGCCCGGCGTGGCACGAGGCAGATGGAGCATGGCCCGGCGTGGCACGAGGCAGATGGAGCATGGCCCGGCGTAGCACTAGGAAGATGGATCAAGGCCTGGAGAGGCACTAGGCAGATGGAGCCAGGCCAGGAGAGGCATGAGGCAGATGGAGCACGGCCCGGCGTGGCATGAGTCAGATGGAGCACCGCCTGGTATGGCACAAGGCAGATGGAGCACGGCCCGGCGTGGCACGAGGCAGATGGAGCATGGCCCGGCGTGGCACGAGGCAGATGGAGCATGGCCCGGCGTAGCACTAGGAAGATGGATCAAGGCCTGGAGAGGCACTAGGCAGATGGAGCCAGGCCAGGAGAGGCATGAGGCAGATGGAGCACGGCCCGGCGTGGCATGAGTCAGATGGAGCACCGCCTGGTATGGCACAAGGCAGATGGAGCACGGCCCGGTGTGGCACGAGGCAGATGGAGCATGCCCTGGCGTGGCACAAGGAAGATGGAGGCAGGTCCGGCGTGGCACGAGGCAGATGAAGGCTCCATCTGCCTTGTGCCATGCCAGGCCTGCCTCCATCTGCCTCGTGCCACGCCAGACCTGCCTCCATCTTCCTTGTGCCACGCCAGGGCATGCTCCATCTGCCTAGTGCCACACCGAGGCCCGGAGAGGCACTAGGCAGATGGAACCAAGCCCGTAGAGGCACGAGGCAGATGGAGAATGGTGCGGCGTGGCATGAGGCAGATGGAGAGTGGTGTGCGGCGTGGCACGAGGCAGAGGAAGCACGGCCCGGCGTGGCACGAGGCAGATGGAGCATGGCCCAGAGCGGCACTAGTCAGATGGAGCCCGGCGCGGCACTAGGCAGATGGAGCCCGGCGCTGAGAGGCACTAGGCAGATAACGCCTAGTGTGGCGCGGTGTGGCACGAGGTAGATGGAGCACAGCCCGGTGTGGCACGAGGCAGATGGAGGCAGGCCCAGCGTGGCGCGAGGCAGATGGAGGCAGGCCCGGCGTGGTGCGAGGCAGATGGAGGCAGGCCCAGCGTGGCATGAGGCAGATGGAGCATGGCCCCACATGGCATGAGTCAGATGGAGCATGGCCCGGTGTGGCGCGAGGCAGATGGAGCATGGCCCGGTGTGGCGCGAGGCAGATGGAGCATGGCCCGGTGTGGCACGAGGCAGATGGAGCCCGGCCCGGCGTGGCACGAGGCAGATGGAGCCCAGCCCGGCTTTGCACGAGGCAGATGGAGCACGGCCCAGTGTGGTACGAGGCAGATGGAGCATGGCCCGGTGTGGCGCGAGGCAGATGGAGCACGGCCCGGCGTGGCACAAGGCAGATGGAGCCCGGCGTAGCACAAGGCAGATGGAGCCCGGCGTGGCACGAGGCAGATGGAGCACGGCCCGGCGTGGCACGAGGCAGATGGAGCACGGCCCGGCGCGGCACGAGGCAGATGGAGCTGGCGTGGCACGAGGCAAATGGAGCCAGGCACGGAGAGGCACTAAGCTCATGGAGCCAAGCCCGTAGAGGCACGAGGCAGGTGGAGAATGGTGCTGCTTGGCAGGAGGCGGATGGAGCATGGCCTGGCATGGCACAAGGCACATGGAGCACGGCACTGTGTGGCACAAGGCAGATGGAGCACGGCGTGGCACGAGGCAGATGGAGCACCGCCTGGTATGGCACGAGGCAGACGGAGCACGGCCCGGCGTGGCACGAGGCAGATGGAGCATGGCCCGGCGTGGCACGAGGCAGATGGAGCATGGCCCGGCGTAGCACTAGGAAGATGGATCAAGGCCTGGAGAGGCACTAGGCAGATGGAGCCAGGCCAGGAGAGGCACGAGGCAGATGGAGCACGGCCCCGCGTGGCATGCGTCAGATGGAGCACCGCCTGGTATGGCACAAGGCAGATGGAGCACGGCCCAGTGTGGCATGAGGCAGATGGAGCATGCCCTGGAGTGGCACGAGGCAGATGGAGGCAGGTCCGACGTGGCACGAGGCAGATGGATCACAGCCTGGTATGTCACGAGGCAGATGGAGCACGGCCCGGCGTGACACGAGGCAGATGGAGCATGGCCCGGCGTGGCACTAGGAAGATGGATCAAGGCCCGGAGAGGCACTAGGAAGATGGAGCCAGGCCCGGAGAGGCACTAGGCAGATGGAGCATGGCCTGGCATGGCACAAGGCAGATGGAGAACGGCCTGGTATGGCACGAGGCAGATGGAGCACGGGCTGGTATGGCACGAGGCAGATGGAGCACGGCCCGGCGTGGCACTAGGCAGATGGAGCATGGCCCGGCGTAGCAATAGGAAGATGGATCAAGGCCTGGAGAGGCACTAGGCAGCTGGAGCCAGGCCAGGAGAGGCACGAGGCAGATGGAGCACGGCCCGGCGTGGCATGAGTCAGATGGAGCACCGCCTGGTATGGCACAAGGCAGATGGAGCACGGCCCGGTGTGGCACGAGGCAGATGGAGCATGCCCTGGCGTGGCACAAGGAAGATGGAGGCAGGTCCGGCGTGGCACGAGGCAGATGGAGGCAGGCCTGGCTCCATCTGCCTTGTGCCATGCCAGGCCTGCCTCCATCTGCCTCGTGCCACGCCGGACCTGCCTCCATCTTCCTTGTGCCATGCCAGGGCATCCTCCATCTGCCTCTGTGTGGCTTTAGGCAGATGGAGCCAGGCCCGGAGAGGCACTAGGCAGATGGAACCAAGCCCGTAAGAGGCACGAGGCAGATGGAGAATGGTGCGGCGTGGCATGAGGCAGATGGAGAGCGGTGTGCGGCGTGGCACGAGGCAGAGGAAGCACGGCCCGGCGTGGCACGAGGCAGATGGAGCATGGCCCAGAGCGGCACTAGTCAGATGGAGCCCGGCACGGCACTAGGCAGATGGAGCCCGGCGCTGTGAGGCACTAGGCAGATGACGCCTAGTGTGGCGCGGTGTGGCACGAGGTAGATGGAGCACAGCCCGGTGTGGCACGAGGCAGATGTAGCGTGGCCCGGCGTGGCACGAGGCAGATGGAGGCAGGCCCGGCGTGGCGCGAGGCAGATGGAGGCAGGCCCGGCGTGGCATGAGGCAGATGGAGCATGGCCCCACATGGCATGAGTCAGATGGAGCATGGCCCGGTGTGGCGCGAGGCAGATGGAGCACGGCCCGGTGTGGCGCGAGGCAGATGGAGCACGGCCCGGTGTGGCGCGTGGCAGATGGAGCACGGCTCGGTGTGGCGTGAGGCAGATGGAGCATGGCCCGGCTTGGCGCGAGGCAGATGGAGCCCGGCGTGGCACGAGGCAGATGGAGCCCGGCCCGGCTTTGCACGAGGCAGATGGAGCACGGCCCAGTGTGGACGAGGCAGATGGAGCATGGCCCGGTGTGGCGCGTGGCAGATGGAGCACGGCTCGGTGTGGCGTGAGGCAGATGGAGCATGGCCCGGCTTGGCGCGAGGCAGATGGAGCAAGGCCTGTTGTGGCGTGAGACAGATGGAGCACAGCCCGGCGTGGCGCAAGGCAGATGGAGCATGGCCCGGTGTGGCACAAGGCAGATTGAGCCCGGCATGGCACGAGGCAGATGGAGCCCGGCCCAGCATGGCAGGAGGCAGATGGAGCAGAGCCCGGCGTGAAACTAGGCAGATTGAGTAAGGCACGGAGAGGCATTAGGCAGATGGAGCCAAGCCCAGCGTGGCACTAGGATAATTGAGTCAGGCCCAGAGAGGCACTAGGCTGATGGAGCCAAGCCCGTAGAGGCACGAGGCAGATGGAGAATGGTGCGGAGGGACACGTGGCAGATGGAGCATGCCCCAGCGTGGCACAAGGCAGATTGAGCACGGCCCGGTGTGGCACGAGGCAGATGGAGCACGGCCCGGCGTGGCACAAGGCATATGGAGCATGGCCGGGCATGGCACAAGGCAGATGGAGGCAGGCTCGGTGTGGCATGAGGCAGATGGAGCCATGACCGGCGCGGCACGAGGCAGATGGAGCCAGGCCCAGCGCGGCACGAGGCAGATGGAGCCAGGCCCGGCGCGGCACGAGGCAGATGGAGCCAGGCCCGGCGCGGCACTAGGCAGATGGAGCCAAGCCCGTAGAGGCACGAGGCAGATGTAGCCAGGCCTGGCGCGGCACTAGGCAGATGGAGAATGGTGTGACGTGGCACAAGGCAGATGGAGCATGGCACGGCATTGCATGGGGCAGATGGAGCATGGCGCAGCGTGGCACGAGGCAGATGGAGCACGGCCTGCCGTGGCATGAGGCAGATGGAGCACGGCCCAGCGTGACACGAGGCAGATGGAGCACAGCCCGGCATGGCACGAGGCAGATGGAGCATGGCCCGGCTTGGCACTAGGAAGATGGATCAAGGCCCGGGGAGGCACTAGGCAGATGGAGCCAGGCAAGAGAGGCACGAGGCAGATGGAGCACGGCCCGGCGTGGCATGAGGCAGATGGAGCACGGCCTGTTATGGCACAAGGCAGATGGAGCACGGCCCGGTGTGGCACTAGGAAGATGGATCAAAGCCCGGAGAGGCACTAGGCAGATGGAGCCAGGCCCAGAGAGGCACGAGGAAGATGGAGCACGGCCCGGCGTGGCACGAGGCAGATGGAGTACGGCCTGGTATGGCACGAGGCAGATGGAGCACGGCCCGGCGTGGCATGAGGCAGATGGAGCATGGCCCGGCGTGGCACGAGGCAGATGGAGCATGGCCCGGCGTAGCACTAGGAAGATGGATCAAGGCCTGGAGAGGCACTAGGCAGATGGAGCCAGGCCAGGAGAGGCATGAGGCAGATGGAGCACGGCCCGGCGTGGCATGAGTCAGATGGAGCACCGCCTGCTATGGCACGAGGCAGATGGAGCACGGCCCGGCGTGGCACGAGGCAGATGGAGCACGGCCCGGCGTGGCACGAGGCAGATGGAGCACGGCCCGGCGTGGCATGAGGCAGATGGAGCATGGCCCGGCGCGGCACGAGGCAGATGGAGCTGGCGCGGCACGAGGCAAATGGAGCCAGGCCCGGCGCGGCATGAGGCAGATGCAGCCAGGCCCAGCATGGCACTAGGCAGATGGAGTCAGGCCCGGAGAGGCACTAGGCTCATGGAGCCAAGCCCGTAGAGGCACGAGGCAGGTGGAGAATGGTGCAGCTTGGCAGGAGGCAGATGGAGCATGGCCTGGCATGGCACAAGGCACATGGAGCACGTCGCGGTATGGCACGAGGCAGATGGAGCACGGCATGGCACAAGGCAGATGGAGCACGGCCCGGCATGGCACGAGGCAGATGGAGCACGGCCCGGCGTGGCATGAGGCAGATGGAGCATGGCCCGGCGTGGCACGAGGCAGATGGAGGCAGGCCGGCATGGCACGAGGCAGATGGAGGCAGACCCGGCGTGGCACGAGGCAGGTGGAGCACGGCATGGCACGAGGAGGATGGAGCATGGCCCCGTGTGGCACAAGGCACATGAAGCATGGCCCGGCGTGGCACGAGGCAGATGGAGCGCGGCCCGGCGGGGTGCGAGGCAGATGGAGCATGGCCCGGCGTGGCACGAGGCAGATGGAGGCAGGCCCGGCGTGGCACGAGGCAGATGGTGGCAGACCGGGCATGGCACGAGGCAGGTGGAGCACGGCGTGGCACGAGTAGGATGGAGCATGGCCCGGTGTGGCACAAGGCACATGGAGCATGGCGCGGTGTGGCCAGAGGCTGATGGAGCATGGCCCGGCGTGGCACGAGGCAGATGGAGGCAAACCCGGCGTGGCACGAGGAGGATGGAGCATGTCCCGGCGTGGCACGAGGCAGATGGAGCACGGCCCCACGTGGCGCGAGGCAGATGGAGCATGGCCTGGCGTGGCACGAGGCAGATGGAGGCAGGCCCGGCGTGGCACGAGGCAGATGGAGGCAGACCCGGCGTGGCACGAGGCAGGTGGAGCACGGCGTGGCACGAGGAGGATGGAGCATGGCCCGGTGTGGCACAAGGCACATGGAGCATGGCGTGGTGTGGCCAGAGGCTGATGGAGCACGGCCCAGCGTGGCACGAGACTGATGGAGCACGGCCCGGCGTGGCATGAGGCAGATGGAGTGCGGCATGGCACGAGGCAGATGGAGCCAGGCTCGGCGCGGCACTAGGCAGATGGAGCTAAGCCCGTAGAGGCACAAGGAAGATTGAGCACGGTGCGCCGTGGCCCGAGGCAGAGAGAGCACAGCCCGGCGTGGCACGAGGCAGATGGAGTATGGCCCAGTGCGGCATGAAGCAGATGGAGCCAGGCCCGGCGCGGCACTAGGCAGATGGAGCCAAGCCCATAGAGGCACGAGGCAGATGGAGAATGGTGCGACGTGGCACGAGGCAGATGAAGCATGGCTCGGCGTGGCTTGAGGCAGATGGAGCTTGGGCCAGCATGGCATGAGGCAGATGGAGCATGGCCCAACGTGGAACGAGGCAGATGGAGCATGGCCCCGCGTGGCATGAGGCAGGTGGAGCACGGCCCAGAGTGGCACAAGGCAGATGGTGCACAGCCCAGAGTGGCACAAGGCAGATGGCGCACGGCCCAGAGTGGCACGAGGCAGATGGCACATGACCCAGAGTGGCACGAGGCAGATGGAGCACGGCCCAGAGTGGCACGAGGCCTATGGAGCACGACCCAGAGTGGCACGAGGCCGATGGAGCACGACCCAGAGTGGCACGAGGCAGATGGAGCACGGCCCATAGAGGCACGAGGCAGATGGAGCACGGCTGGCTTGCCACGAGGCAGATGGAGCACGGCCCGGCATGGCACAAGGCAGATGGAGCCAGGCCCGGAGAGGCACTAGGCAGACGGAGCCAGGTCTGGAGAGGCACGAGGAACACGGCCCGGCGTGGCACGAGGCAGATGGAGCACGGCCCGGCGTGGCACGAGGCAGATGGAGCATGGCCCGGCGTGGCACGAGGCAGATGGAGCACGGCCCGGCATGGCACGAGGCAGATGGAGGACGGCCCGGCGTAGAACGAGGCAGATGGAGCACGGCCCGGCGTGGCACGAGGCAGATGGAGGACTGCCCGGCGTGGCACGAGACAGATAGGGCATGGCCCGGCATGCCACGAGGCAGATGGAGCACGGCGTGGCATGGTGAGAAAGATGGAGCGGGGCCCATAGAGACACTAGGCAGATGGAGCAGGACACGGTGTGGCACGAGGCAGATGGAGCACGGCCCGGTGTGGCACGAGGCAGATGGAGCACGGCCCGGTGTGGCATGAGGCAGATGGAGCCAGGCCTGGCGCGGCACTAGGCAGATGGATCCAGGCCCGGAGAGGCACTAGGCAGATGGAGCCAAGCCCGGAGAGGCACGAGGCAGATGTAGCCAGGCCTGACGCGGCACTAGGCAGATGGAGCACGGCCTATAGAGGCACTAGGCACATGGAGGATGGCACAGTGTGGCATGAGGCACATGGAGCACGGGCCGGCGTGGCACGCAGGCAGATGGAGCATGGCATAGTCTGGCACGAGGAAGATGGAGCACCGGCTGGCGTGGCATGAGGCAGATGAAGCACAGCCTGGAATGGCACGAAGCAGATGGATCACGGCCCGGCGGGGCATGAGGCAGATGGAGCACAACCCAGTATGAGGCAGATGGAGCATGGCCCAGGGAGGGACTGGGTGCATGGAGCCAGGCCGCACAAGGCAGATGGAGCATGGCGCAGTGTGGCACAAGGCAGATGGAGCACGGCCCGGCGTGGCATGAGGCAGATGGAGCGCGGCCCGGCATGGCACGAGGCTGATGGAGCATGGGCCGGCGTGCCACGAAGCAGATGGAGCACGGCGTGGCACGGTGAGGCAGATGGAGCGGGGCCCATAGAGACACTAGGCAGATGGAGCATGGCATGGTGTGGCACGAGGCAGATGGAGCCAGGCCCGGCGCGGCATGAGACAGATGGAGCCAGGCCCGGCGCGGCACGATGCAGATGGAGCCAGGCCTGGAGCGGCACTAGGCAGGTGGAACCAGGCTCGGAGAGGCACTAGGCAGATGGAGCTAAGCCCGGAGAGGCACGAGGCAGATGTAGCCAGGCCTGGCGTGGCACTAGGCAGATGGAGCACGGCCCATAGAGGCACTAGGCACATGGAGCAAGGCATGGTGTGACCCGGTGTGGCACGAGGCAGGTGGAGCACGGGCCGGAATGGCATGAGGCAGATGGAGACAGCCGTGATGATAGCGGCAATAAACAACTGGATCCTAAATGTAGGAACCGCAGCAGTCTGGATGGGACAGTGACTCGGTCTGCATTTGGCTTTATTCAGGTTATAGGGCAGGTTGGAGGGGATTAAGGCAGGCTGGAATTGGGCTGGGTTATAGGGCCAGGTGGAGTGGGATTAAGGCAGGATGAAGCGGACGTAGGCGGGGTGGAGTGGATTTAGGCAGGGTAGAGTGGACTAGGGCTGGGTTATAGGGCAGAGTGGAGTGGATTAGGGCTGGGTTATATGGCAGGGTGGAGTCAGTTACGGCATGGTGAAGAGGATTAGGGCGGGGTTATAGGCCCTGGTGGAGCAGGCTACGTCAGGGTGGAGTGGACTACGGTAGGGTGGAGTGGACTACAGCAGGGTTATAGGGCAGGGTAGAGTGGATTAGGGCTGGGTTATAGGGCAAGATGAAGCGAATTACGGCAGGGTGGAGAGGATTGGGGGTGGGTTATAGGGCAGGGTGGAGAGGATTAAGGCAGGGTGGGTTTGGGCTGGATTATAGGGCAGGTTGGAGCGGACTACGGCAGGGTGGAGCAGACTATGGCTGGGTTATAGGGCAGGGTGGAGTGGAATAGTGCTGGGTTATAGGGCAGGGTGGAGTGGATTAGGGCTGGGTGGAGAGGATTAGGGCTGGGTGGAGCAGATTAGGGTAGAGTAAATTAGTGTAATGTAGTGTAGTGTAGATTAGTATAGTGTAGTGTAGGGCCTGGCCAGAGAGGGATTACTTTGACGTAGTTGGCCAGCTTAAACATGCATTGCAATGCATGTGAACTAAAAATCCCTATTTTTATGTAAAGTTTTCTAAATGGGTATATAGTATGCAGTGTGCAGAAGGTTAATTTAGTATCTATAGCACCTTTAGTGAGAACTTACTTTTAACTTTGTAGTAGTATATTTTTACTGAAAATTGATAAACAGTTGTGCTAATTTATTTTCTTACATCAGGGGACACAGAGCCATAGTACTTACTATGTGGGTTATAGGGCCACTGATAGGTGATGGACACTGGCACGCCCTAAGGCAAGAAGTGTACTCCTTATATAACCCCTCCCACTACTGGGAGTCCTCAGTTTTTTCGCCAGTGTCTAAGATGTTGGTCACGAGTAAAGATGTGCTGTGCTGTGCTGACCTCCACTGGGAGCAATCCTTGCTGGGGCTAACCATGCTGACCAGATCCGTTCTGATGTCTTTTCATGGGCTAAATCAATGGTACCCGGGCCTCGTGTCTGAAGAAATTAGATTTTGCTTGCGAACGCTTCTCTTTAGAGAGCTAGGCCCTGGGATCCAGTACTTTTTGCTAGTAAGGCCATAAAGTTTTTACTGGCAGGGTGCTGTCGCAGGTCCAGGATTGTGGGTAACCCGAGGTTCCCCAGTTCCTGAAGGTTTCCTAAAAGGTCTTGGAGCCCACCGTGAAGGGTGAAAATTGGGTCTTTATTTCTGATAAACCTTGCTGCGAGGTTAAAGGTAAGGGAGATTTTCTCAGGAATTTCTCCTTCTATGTATAATTTTGTCATGCCTATGTGTCAACACTGGGGGCTGTATTGAGCACTCACAGTCCTGACGCTGGAAACAGCACAGAAGCCTTCATTCTCCTCTCCTCCAGCCGCAACAGATCCTCCGGTAAGAAGGGGGGTCTGCTTCTCTTCCTGTGTCCCCAAAATAATTTTTTTGGGGGATAGGATACCAAACTAGTTTCCTTTTTAAAAAAAAGAGAGAGACCCACCACGGCCGCTCAGAGGAGGATTTACCCCCCCGCCATACCTGCATGTTCCACAGGACGCCGCTCGCACGGGAAAGCACTTTCCTTTGAAAGGAAAGGGGGGCATAATTTGTGCGGGGGGGCATGGCTAACGACGTCAGACGCCGGCCATACATGTAGAAAGTTGATTTCAGCGCTGTATGTGTGAAAGCTGCTGCTGGCTGTGGAAGGACAAAGCAGGAGGATGGCTTGTTCAGGTTAGTGACACAGGCTTTTTCCCTTTGACACATTATACTTTACCAGGCTAGCTAATGGCGCTGAACTATAGCCCAGCAATGTACATTCTTTTGCATAGTGCCTCTGCTTTATGCTTCAGGCTAGGAATGGTAATGGGACCAGGAACTTCTCTAAAGGGGTCAATGTTTTTTTCACTATAAACTGAATCCATTTCCAAAAGAATGTCATCTTCCTCTGAGAGGGATACGGCTAGTCAGATTGAGCCGTCATGGCAAATTGTTGTTACATATAACACTTCAGTACCTGTATATATCATACAAAAGGTTTTTTCTTCTACCATTTGTAAATTGGAAAGAAGATGAATGCTATGATGTCTCTCCATAGTGGGTCTAAACATAGCAGATTCGCATCTAGTTCTCAGGACCCTCTTATTGAGGTGCAGGAGGCTGGGGATCAGGTACATCTTCCCAAATATTTGGAAGATACTTATTTATCCTCTTCTGAGAATCCTAATATGGAAGGAGTAGCATCACAAGGTAGGTTGCTTGTATACTCCCTTACTCAACCTTTTTTTGCTGCCTGCAGCACAGGCTCTTGAGGAACCTACCTCTAATTGGGTTCATTAGAACCTCCCCCATCTGGGGATGTTTTTTCCTATTCATGCATGGCTAAAAAAGCTTATGTATTCTGAATGGGAACATCCGGATAAACAATATTATCCTCCCAAGAAATTCTTCACACTTTATCTATGAAAGAGGATTTTTATGAAGAAAATGTGGGGTTCCAGCAATTGATGCTGCAATCGCCTTAGTGAGCAGAGTCTCACATGTTCGGTGGATAATGCACTAATGTTAAAAGATCCAACAGATAAAAAGTTGGAACTTCTTTTTAAAGACAATAAGTCTTTTGTAAGTTCAGTAGTGCAGCCAGTTCTTGCTGCAATTGGTGTATTTCAGTCGATTAAGGACGTTTGTGGAAATACCTGAAATTCTGCCTGATCAGCAGGCCCGGCGATGGGCTGGTGTATCTGTCTCACAGTAGCTGCTATGAAAGACTCTATCATTTAAGCCTTATGGCTTATGCTTGGACCAGTGCATTCTCACAGATTTCTGTGGCTGAAAAATTGATCAGCTGAAGCACCGTGTAAAAAGCTCTTAGCCAGTTTTTTTGGGGTACGGCTATTTAGAGATGATCTGGATAAGTACATCCAAAGGACCTCTAATGGGGAAAGCTCTCTTTTACCAGTAAAGAAGAGGTTCAAACATTTCTTCTTTAATCGTGCTGCCTCTCCTATGCCAAGGGCATCTGCCTCTAGGCAGTCTCGATGGCCTCAACCATCAGGCCCAAGGGAAAGTCCCCAAGGGCATCACCAGGGTCAGAAGAGATCTTGGGGCAGAAAGCCCACAAAGCAGAATGCTAAAGCCTTCTCATGAAGGGGCATCCCCACTCGTTCGGGTGAGGGGAAAGGTCCTGCAATTCTCAAGATCTGGCAGGAACAATGTCAAGACAGATGGATTTCTGCAGTTTTTTTCTCTAGGTTACGACTAGAGTTCCGAGAGTTTCTGTCTCCTCGTTTTTTCTAAGGGAAAGTGTTCCCAAGGATCCAGAGAAAAATAAGTCTCTCTTTCTGGCCTCTGGATCAGCTATTATCCCAGTCGGTGATATCAGGGGTTCCCTTAGTGGAAAAGGGCACAGGGTTTGGCTCAAACCTTTTACGGTTCCAGAACCAAACAGAGAGGTAAGACCCATTCTAGATCTCGAAGATCTGAATCAGCACTTAATCATCCGATCCTTTCATAATCCAATCGATTGTGTCCATCCTGCAAGGAGGGGAGTTTTTTTTGGCTTTAATCGATATAAAAAATGCATATCTCCATGTGGCAAATTTTCCCGCTCACCAGAAATTTCTGCGTTTTGAAATATAAAATTATCATTTCAGTTGTGGCCCTGCCATTTGGTTTAGCCACAGCACCACGGGAGATTGTTAGGGGAAATGGTGGCCTCCTTACAGGCCATCCCTTATATACAGTTTTTACTCAAAAACTTCTTCAAAACACCATCCTGTCGGTCTGGAATAAAAAGATTCAGGCCTTGTTTGTTTCCAATACGCTTGGCTCCCGACGTAAGTTAGAGCCTGAATTGATGGTTGTTATCCAGCAAAACAATAGATGCCAGCCTTCTAGGCTGGGGAGCAGCCCTGGAAGAAGATTCTGTCCAGGGGAGAGGGTTCAGGTTAGAGGACCTTGCCTATTAACTTTTTGAAAGATTCGGGCAGTACATCTGGCCCTAGAATCTGGGGCGGTCAAACTACGGGACTGTGCTGTCAGGATTCAGTCTGACAAGGCCACGGCTGTGGATTACATCAATCACCAGGGGGGCACGAGAGGTCGTGCAGCCCAAAAAGAGGTGAATAATGTTCTAGCTTGGGCAGAACACAACATTCCTTGCCTATCTGCAATTTTAATTTCAGGAATAGAGAATTGGCAGGTGGACTACTTGAGTCGCCAACAATTATTTCCGGGAGAATGATCTCTTCACCCCGACATCTTCCTAGCGATATATCAGAGATGGGGTATTCCGGAAATGGACCTATTCTTGTCCAGATTCAACAACAAAGTCAACAACTTTGTGTCGAGAACAACGGAACCGCTAGCAGGCAGAACAGACACATTAGTCTTCCTATAGGATCAGTTTTCGCTGATCTATGCATTTCCTCCAGTTGTACTACTTCTGCTCCTTCACCGCAGGATTAAGCAGGAACGAAAGGAGGTTATTCTGGCGGCCCCAGTGGGTTCCAGAAGATCTCGATTTACCAAGATCATAAAGATGGCAGTAGGAGTCCTTCGGACTCTACCATTATAGCCAGACCTTCTTGCACAAGGTCCGGTATTTCATCATACGTGACGGACTAAAAATGTAACAGGTTTGACTGTTGAATCCCACTTTATAAAAGATCATGGGTGATCTCCTTCGGTAGTGTCTACTTTGATTAATGCCAGGAAGCCGGCTTCCAGAATCACTTACTATAGAGTCTGGAAGGCATATGTTTCTTGGTGTGGATCCAGGGGTTGGCACCCCAGGAAGTATGTCATAGGCAGGATACCTGATTTCCTGAATATGGGATCTGAAATGAAGCTGGCCTTGACTTCTATCAAGAGCCAGATCCTGGCCTTGTCAGTGTTTTTTCTATGGCCTTTTGCTTCCAACTCTTGGTGCGTAGCTTATTCAGGGGGTAACATGGATTAATCCCCCTATCAAGGCACCTCTAAATCCTTGGGATTTAAAATTGGTCTTATCGACTTTGCAGAATCAGCCGTTTGAGCCTTTATGAGAAATTCCCTTGGTTCTTTTTGACAAGAAAGAGATAATCTTTCTGGTTGCCATTTCTTCTGCTAGAAGAGTATCGGAACTAGCGGCTCTGTCTTGTATAGAGCCATATTTGACCATGCATAAGAATGAGGTGGTTTTATGTCCTCATCCTGAATTCCTACCAAAGGTGGTAACAGGTTTTCATTTAAACCAAGATATTATTCTTCCTTCTTTCTCCCAGAGCCTGAATCTAGGGAAGAGAAGGCACCTCATTCCTTTGATGTAGTAAGAGCGATCAGAGTCTAGTTAAAGGTGACCGCTTGGGTTCGCAAAACACATGTTTTTTTTGTACTGCCATAGGGTCCAAAAAGTGGACAGGCAGCATCAAAATCCACTATTTTTCCAAATGGATTAGTCAAATGATTGTTCAAGTTTCAGCGTAAAGAAGAAAATTCTTCCTTCCTTCTTATGTTAGAGCACACTCATCCAGGGCAATTAGTGCCTCTTGGGTGGTGCATCATCAGGCCTCTATGGCTCAGATCTGTAAGGCCGCAACTTGGTCTTCGGTTCATACATTTATCAGATTTTATCACATCAATATTAAAGGTCATGAAGATATTGCCTTTGGGCATAGTATACTGCAGGCTGCAGTATGAGTCCTCTGGCCTCCTGTTTATTTTTTTGGTTGTGTCTCCCTCCCTTCACTTGCCATTGTTATGGGACATTCCACATAGTAAGTACTATGGCTCTGTGTCCCCCGATGTAAGAAAAGAAACAGGATTTTTAAAACAGCTTACCTGTGAAATCCTTTTCTTTGATGTACATCAGGGGACACAGCGGTCCCTCCCTTCTTGGTATACACTTGTATTGCTGTGTTACAAAACTGAGGACTCCCAGCAGTTGGAGGGGTTATATAGGGAGTATACTTCTTGCCTAAGGGCATGCCAGTGTCCATCACCTATCAGCGGCCCTATAACCCACATAGTAAGTACTATAGCTCTGTGTCCCCTGATGTACATCAAAGAAAAGGATTTTACAGGTAAGCTGTTTTAAAAATCCTGTTATTGTGTGCCTTGTTGCTAGAACGTTGCTAGGGTGATCCCTGGCATTACTGCTTGCACTTACAAATCCGTGCATATGTGTACTCCCTCTTCCTGGTCACAGCAGCTCTGAGCTCAGTGCTCCTCTGTCTGAGGAGAGTACAAACAACGCATGCACAGGAATTATCTTAGCAATATCCTAGCATTAAGGCAGGATAGGGTAGGCGCCATCTCTAAGACCTACGTAAATGGCCAACATCAGGGGTAGGCAAACTGGGGCCCTGCAGCTCTTGTAGAACTACAAGTCCCATCATGCCTATGGCAGGAATTGTAACTGCCAGCCTTGCAATGCCTCATGGGAAATGTAGTTCCACAACAGCTGGAGAGCCCCAGGTTGCCTACACCAACAGAAGGGGTATAATTCAGCTTTAATCACAGTACACCATTGGCTTCATCAGATTCTGGGAAAGGTGAACTAAAGTAGGCCAGAGATTTTGCAACTTTCTTTCCTTGCACCACAGGTTGCTCATTTTTCCCATCAACAATGTCCAAACTTTTTCTTAGTTTTGAGTGGGGAGGGTTTAGAACACCTGTCAGGTTTTTATTGCTGTCTGTGTCCCTATCAGTTACTACATTATGAGGAAAAAATATGGAAGCCACCACTGATATATTTAGAAAAGTGCTGTCATACTCATCACTTGTAAGAAGCATGTAGGACAGGAGATGTGCTGTGAACACGGCTTATCACCGAAACTAGTCTGCTGCTGACTGTACTCACTTTGAAGGATAGAAAATAAATACGCTTGATGGTATGGAGTTGCCGGCTGCTTTTATTCGATAACCGTAGGACAGGAGATCAAACCTAAAAAGTGAATTGAGCTTTGGCGCTAAAACCTTTTTGTGTACTATGAATATCAAAATCATATATAAATGCTGATACTCTGAAGAGTTAAGCGTGACCTAATGTGGAAATCTCCCAAAATCCACTATATACGTGATATTTATCGAATTACGTGAAAAAAATATATGAATAAAATAATGAAATGTGTGTCTATTATCTTGCAACTCAAAAATTCACATGTGTAGTGAAAAATATGGTCAATCAATCACAATTACAAATATTTATGTGCTTAGTAGAAAATCATATGCGGACCGATAATTATGCTCTATATTCAAAATCCTCAAAAGTGACAATTAAAAAAGCATTTGTGAAAGTACCAAGAAAAACCAACAAAAAATCATATAATGTCCAACTAAAAATGTTTTTCAAAGTCGCATCATCTAGTTGCTGGAAAAACGCATGGAACTTTTGTCAGATGAGGAAGGTGAAGCAAGGTGACTAGTGCAGAAGGGTTGAATGCATTCCTCTCCGGTGCGCCACTCTGTGTTAGAAAAGAGATATATATATGCGCTCACCAGACACCAAACCCTCAATGGGTTAACCGAACAGTCACAGTATGAGCCACTGTGCGGCTTTCTTTGGGCTCTGCCTCTGCTGTGCTGTGGGGATGTTTTACACTTTTCCTTCCGTAAATAGTCCGTTTAGCGTTTATACATAAAAGGAAACAGAAGTACAGCCATAGTGCAATACTGTTGTATGAACGTTTTAGTTTATTTAAAATCAGGTTACTCACAATGTCCGAAAAGACAAATCGCTTTAAAATTGATTGCGCCGGCGTTGCTGCTTGTATAACAGTGTAAGGTGCACGTCCTAGGCCACGCCCACGTGGCCTAGGACGTGCACCTTACACTGTTATACAAGCAGCAACGCCGGCGCAATCAATTTTAAAGCGATTTGTCTTTTCGGACATTGTGAGTAACCTGATTTTAAATAAACTAAAACGTTCATACAACAGTATTGCACTATGGCTGTACTTCTGTTTCCTTTTATGTATAAACGCTAAACGGACTATTTACGGAAGGAAAAGTGTAAAACATCCCCACAGCACAGCAGAGGCAGAGCCCAAAGAAAGCCGCACAGTGGCTCATACTGTGACTGTTCGGTTAACCCATTGAGGGTTTGGTGTCTGGTGAGCGCATATATATATCTCTTTTCTAACACAGAGTGGCGCACCGGAGAGGAATGCATTCAACCCTTCTGCACTAGTCACCTTGCTTCACCTTCCTCATCTGACAAAAGTTCCATGCGTTTTTCCAGCAACTAGATGATGCGACTTTGAAAAACATTTTTAGTTGGACATTATATGATTTTTTGTTGGTTTTTCTTGGTACTTTCACAAATGCTTTTTTAATTGTCACTTTTGAGGATTTTGAATATAGAGCATAATTATCGGTCCGCATATGATTTTCTACTAAGCACATAAATATTTGTAATTGTGATTGATTGACCATATTTTTCACTACACATGTGAATTTTTGAGTTGCAAGATAATAGACACACATTTCATTATTTTATTCATATATTTTTTTCACGTAATTCGATAAATATCACGTATATAGTGGATTTTGGGAGATTTCCACATTAGGTCACGTTTAACTCTTCAGAGTATCAGCATTTATATATGATTTTGATATTCATAGTACACAAAAAGGTTTTAGCGCCAAAGCTCAATTCACTTTTTAGATTTCTAGCCTATTCCTATTTATAGGGATAGGTTTCAAGCACAGGCAGCTTTAACCTCTTTTAGTTCATTTCATTTTAGTTTTTTCTTAACCTGTCTAGTGAACAGGTAAAATTTGTCCATAGCGCAATCTTATTTTCTCTTATTGCTAGGAGATCAAACCTGTCTGCCTGCTCATTATAGGGGAGTGATGAGGGAGGAGTAAGGTTCAGGAGGAGGATGACAACTCTGGATGACAGACATTACATTGTAGCAAAGTGTCATTTCTTCAGTGTTGTCACATGAAAAGGTATAGTAAAATATTTACATATTGGCCTAAATTTTAGATTTTTTCATATTTTTTTAATTGGTTACGTTGTCCTTTAACCACTTCCCGACCGCTGCACGACGATGTACGACGACAGAATGGCACGGGCAGGCATAAGGGCTTACATGTACGTCCTTGCCTTCCCGCGGGTCGGGGGCCCGATCGGGCCCCCGCCCGGTGCCTGCGGCGGTCGGTATTCGTTCGGGAGCGATCCGGGATGAGGGGGCGGCCATTCATTCATGGCCACCCCCTCGCGATCGCTCCCGACGAATAGAAATCCTTCGTCACATCACTTCCTCTCCTGTAATGTAAACACAGGAGAGGAAGTGATGTAATCTCTCCTCCGTGTCGGTATTTTTCGTTCCGACACCGAGGAGAGAGGATCGGTGAGTTGTACCAACACGACACTACACAGTAGAACATGCCAGGCACACTCACACCCCCCCGATCACCCCCCCAATTACCCCTGCCCCCCAGTCACAGTGACACCAATGTCATTTTTTTTTTGCATTGGTGTCATTTGTGACTGTAATAACTGTTAGGGTTAGCCCCTTTAGTTCTAATGTACCCCCCTAACCCCCCCAATAAAGGTTTAACCCCGTGATCACCCCCCGTCGCCAGTGTCACTAAGGCTGGGTTCACATTGCAGTGGTTTATGAGAACGAATGTGATTCGCACCGCACTGCAGTGCAAATCACATCCGATCTCTGTGCGATTCGAGTTCAGCCATACAGATAGTATGGCTGAATTCGCATCGCACCCGCCGCACCCGCCGCAAATTCGCACGGGACCCTTTTTTTGGCCCGCAGCAGAATCGGATCGCATGGGTGTTCACACCATGCGATCCGAGTTTGCAGATCGCACTGCGATATGCGAACTGATCTGGGGGTGTCATTAACATTTCACTGACACTCCCAGCAGTTCGCATAGGGCAGTGTGAACTGCCGCCGGGAGGCATGCGATGCGGGAACCCGCCGCGGATTCGTGGCGTTCCCGCATCGCTCCAGTGTGAACCCAGCCTAATAAGCGATCGTTTTTCTGATCGCTGTATTAGTGTCACAGGTGACGCTAGTTAGGCAGGTAGGTATTTAGGTTCGCCGCAGCTTTTTATAGCGCCAGGGACCCCCATATACTACCGCATAAAGCCCCCTGATTGCCCCCTAGTTAACCCTTTCACCAGTGATCACCATATAACTGTTACAGGTGACGCTGGTTGGTTAGTTATTTTTTTATAGTTTCAGGGCACCCGCCATTTATTACCTAATAAAGGTTTAACCCCCTGATCACCCGGCGGGTGTCATTTGTGACTGTAATAACTGTTAGGGCAGTTAGGGTTAGCCCCCTTTAGTTCTAAGGTAGTTTCAGGGCACCCGCCATTTATTACCTAGTCTCACTAGTGTACCCCTAAATTTAGGGGTGTCTACTTTCCAAAATGGGGTCATTTGGGGGGGGTTTGTGCCATCTTGGCATTTTATGGCCTTCAAAACTGTAACGCCCTTAGAAAGCCTGAAGGCGGTGCTTGGTTTTCGGGGCCCCGTACGCGGCTAGGCTCCCAAAAAGTCCCACATATGTGGTATCCCCGTACTCAGGAGAAGCAGCAGAATTTATTTTGGGGTGTCATTTCACATATGCCCATGGCATACGTGAGCAATATATCATTTAGTGACAACTTTGTGAAAAAAAAAAAAAAGTTTTAATTTTCCCGCAACTTGTGGCAAAATATAAAATATTCCATGGACTCAACATGCCTCTCAGCAAATAGCTTGGGGTGTCTACTTTCTAAAATAGGGTCATTTGTGGGGGTTTTGTGCCATCTTGGCATTTTATGGCCTTCAAAACGGTAATAGGTAGTGAGGAGTGAAGTCAAATATTTACGCCCTTAGAAAACCTGAAGGCGGTTCTTGGTTTTCGGGGCCGCGTACGCGGCTAGGCTCCCAAAAAGTCCCACATATGTGGTATCCCCGTACTCAGGAGAAGCAGCAGAATTTATTTTGGGGTGTCATTTCACATATGCCCATAGCATGTGTGAGCAATATATCATTTAGTGACAACTTTGTGTAAAAAAAAAAATATATATATTTTTTTGTCATTATTCAATCGCTTGAGGCAAAAAAATAAAATATTCAATGGGCTCAACATGCCACTTATCAATTTCCTTAGGGGGTCTACTTTCCAAAATGGGGTCATTTGGGGGGGTTTTGTACTGCCCTGCCATTTTAGCACCTCAAGAAATGAGATAGGCAGTCGTAAACTAAAAGCTGCGTAAATTCCAGAAAACGTACCTTAGTTTGTAGATGTGACAACTTTTGCGCAAACCAATAAATATACAATTATTGACTTTTTTTTTACCAAAGACATGTGGCTGAATACATTTTGGCCTAAATGTATGACTAAAATTGAGTTTATTGGATTTTTCTAATAACAAAAAGTAGAAAATATCATTTTTTTTCAAAATTTGCGGTCTTTTTACGTTTATATCGCAAAAAATAAAAATCGCAGAGGCAATCAAATACCATCAAAAGAAAGCTCTATTTGTGGGAAGAAAAGGACGCAAATTTTGTTTGGGTACAACATTGCATGACCGCGCAATTACCAGTTAAAGCAGCGCAGTGCCAAATTGTAAAAAGACCTCTGGTCATTTACCAGCAAAATGGTCCGGTCTGAAAGTGGTTAAGAGGCGGTTTGCAGGCGGCCACGCGCGTCCCCACCGGGGGCTCCGTGACTGCAATCGCGGGTCCCGTCACTTGCCACCATGGGCCCCAGCAGCAGCCACCAGCCATACCCACCCTGGGGACAGCAGCAGCCGCCGCTACCAGCCATACCCGCCCTGGGGACAGGAGCCACCGCCAGCCATACCTGCCCTGGGGACAGCAGCAGCCACCAGCCATACCTGCCCTGGAGGACAGCAGCAGCCACCGGCAGCCATACCCGCCCTGGAGGACAGCAGCAGCCGCTAGCCATACCCACCCTGGGGGGACAGCAGCAGCCGCCAGCCACACCCACCCTGGGGGGACAGCAGCAGCCGCCAGCCATACCCGCCCTGGGGGGACAGCAGCAGCAGCCGCCAGCCATACCCGCCCTGGGGGACAGCAGCAGCAGCCTCCAGCCATAACCGCTCTGAGAGACAGCAGCAACCGCCAGCCATACCCGCCCTGGGGGGACAGCAGACGCCACCACCAGCCATACCTGCCTTGGGGGGGGACAGCAGCAGCCGCCGCCAGCCATACCCGCCCTGGGGGGACAGCAGCAGCAGCCACCGCCAGCCATACATGCCCTGGGGGGACAGCAGCAGCAGCCACCGCCAGCCATACCCGCCCTGGAGGACAGCAGCAGCCGCCAGCCATACCCCCCAGGGGGACAGCAGCAGCAGCCGCCCACCATACCCGCCCTGGGGGGACAGCAGCAGCCGCCAGCCATACCCACTCTGGGGGACAGCAGCAGCCGCCAGCCATACCCACCCTGGGGGGACAGCAGCAGCAGCCACCAGCCATACCTGCCCTGGTAGACAGCAGCAGCAACCGCCAGTGATACCCATTCTGGGGGACAGCAGCAGCAGCCGCCAGCCATAACCGCTCTGGGGGACAGCAGCAATGCCAGCCATACCCACCCTGGGGGGGACAGCAGCAGCTACCGCCAGCCATACCCACCCTGGGGGGGACAGCAGCAGCTACCGCCAGCCATACCCGCCTTGGGGGGGGACAGCAGCAGCTGCCGCTAGCCATACCCACCCTGGGGGGACAGCAGCAGCAGCCACCGCCAGCCATACCCGCCCTAGGGGGACAGCAGCAGCAGCCACCGCCAGCCATACCTGCCCTGGAGGACAGCAGCAGCCTCCAGCCATACCCGCCATGGGGACAACAGCAGCCGCCAGCCATACCCGCCCTGGGGACAGCAGCAGCCATGAGGATTGAGGTCATTTTTTTATAAAATCAAACAGCAATGGGCATGTATGCTTTCTACACTGGGCTGCTTTCAAACTGATCCACAGGTGCAGCTATGGGTTGCCTGCACTGAGCCATAGACTTCTGTTGTTACCTGCAGGCTTGGTGCGCTTTCACAGAATGCATCCATCACACCTGCAGTATATAATAGAATTATATGGCAACTAACCTGCAGGAAAGCCACAGGTACACTGTGCTGCACCCACGGTGTGTGTCAACCAGTGCATCAGTGTGAAAGCAGCCTTAGGCCTAGGGTTGCCACCTTTTCTTCAAGTCAAACCCGGACACTTTAGCGGCACACTTTTTTTAGCGGTGCACTTTTTTTATAGTATAAATTATACATTTATTTTGCAATTAAATAACATTTCTAATCATATGAATTTAATCACAAGAGTCCCGCTTTACATCAGAGTCCACAGAGTTCAGTTTTTGCATCTGAATCCGCAGAGTTCCCTTTTTACATCTGAACTCGCAGAGTTACCTTACACTGTAAGGTGGGACTCTGTAGACTCTGATGTAAGGGAGAACTATGGGGACTCTAACATAAGGGATGCTCTGCGAACCCTGATTTAAGGGGAACACTGAGTACTATGATGCACAGTGAGGACTCTGATGTAAGGGGAACACTGTGACCTCTGGTGTAAAGGGGAACTGTGTTATAAAGGGTGCTCTGAGAACCCCAATTTACCTTAGTGTACTCACTCAGAGGCAGAAGATAGAAGGGGGAGACTTCAGTCACAGACAGGGATGGATGGTGAGCTCACTCACCCCTTGGCAGTCAGCACCTCTCATCCAGATGTATCCGAGGCTGCTGGACTTCAAATTTCCAGCCTCCCACTTCCCTTTTCTGAGGTACAGCACTGGGGATTGGAGTGTGGGCAGACACAGAGGGGTAGGGGAGGGAGGAAAAGGAGTAGATCAAGCCCTTTCTCCTCTCCTGTCTGTATGTAGGGGGAACTGTTAGTGCTGGCTTTGGGCAATGGAAAGAGAGTGTAACAGACACTCTCAGCTTAGACAACTGCAGCCAGCAACCTTGCTGGGAGGCCATAGTCCAATCTGAATAATGTGTCCGGGTTTCAGGCAGTCTGAAACCTGGACGAATGGTTCCAAACCCGAACTGTCCGGTTGAATCCCGGACAGGTGGCAACCCTACAGGTAGGTATACAGGAGTAGGTTTTATATATACAGTACACAGGAAGGAAGGCATGTGGGTGCTCTATATACACAGTATACAGAAGCTGGGTTTATATATACAGTAAGGTAGATGTGGGTGGTCTGTACACACAGTATACAGGTAGGTATACAGAAGCTGGGTTTATATATACAGTAAGGTAGATGTGGGTGCTCTATATACACAGTATACAGGTAGGTATACAGAAGCTGGGTTTATATATACAGTAAGGTAGATGTGGGTGCTCTATACACACAGTATACAGGTAGGTATACAGAAGCTGGGTTTATATATACAGTAAGGTAGATGTGGGGGCTCTATACACAGTATACAGGTAGGTATACAGAAGCTGGGTTTATATATATAGTAAGGTAGATGTGGGGGCTCTATACACAGTATACAGGTAGGTATACAGAAGCTGGGTTTATATATATAGTAAGGTAGATGTGGGGGCTCTATACACACAGTATACAAGTAGGTATACAGAAGCTGGGTTTATATATACAGTAAGGTAGATGTGGGTGCTCTACACACACAGTATACAGGTAGGTATACAGAAGCTGGGTTTATATATACAGTAAGGTAGATTTGTGGGCTCTATACACAGTATACAGGTAGGTATGTATGTTTTAGGGGGCTCTATACACACACAGGGTTATGTAGTACACATAGGGATGAAGTGTATACACCGTTGCTATGGTTACCAGTGACACTCAGCCCTCTCTCAGACATGGAAGGGCTCAGTCACCACACAATATAAAAGCCAAGCCTGCCTATGGACAGAAGTGACCTAGGTCCACCCCATACACAGTACTACATACACAGAACACAGATATATGTACTGACTGGATCAACATTCAGCCAAACTCCATTCATAACCCAGTTCCTGGTTCCCCTACAGCCCTCAGAACCCCACAAAGGATCCCCAGTCTGTCCTTCTCACTGCCTGATACCAGAGCAACTGTCACAGTTCCTTTATATTATGAAATGATCAAACCCAGTGTTTATTAAATACCATAATAATGCTTTATTTGTTTAATAACAATGGAATAAGCTCAATTTCATTTGGGTACTGTGTTGTATTAGCCAGTATATTTCAGGCAAAGGATCGGGGCAGCTAGTGTGTTGGCAGATGATCTCTGTACAGGCGCAGATGTTTAGGGCTCCTCTAGGGGTCCTCACAGGCAGATGGTGAAGAGGCACTCGACTGAGACGCATCTCTGAAGCCAGACTCCAGCGATTACCGCCATAGACGACTATTCTACATTTCTTTTATTATTATTGTGTTGTATATTATTATTAGTAGTAATATTAATTATTTTTAGGTAAACCTTCATTCATCTGTGATACCATCTAGTACCATCAAGATGTCGCGCTGTCCACATCGCAACAATCGTGAAATACCACCACGTGACCCAACAGGTATGACAATTGTACCATATCAACCCCTTCATGACCACATAACACATATATGAGGCATCCAGGAAGTGGGCTTTAAACCTGGGTGCCCCATATACAGTGGTGTGAAAAAGTGTTTGCCCCCTCATTTCCTGTTCCTTTGCATGTTTGTCACACTTAAGTGTTTCGGAACATCAAACCAATTTAAACAATAGTCAAGGACAACAAAAGTAAACACAAAATGCAATTTGTAAATGAAGGTGTTTATTATTAAAGGTGAAAAAAAATCCAAACCATCATGGCCCTGTGTGAAAAAGTGATTGCCCCCCTTGTTAAAACATACTATAACTGTGGTTGTCCACACCTGAGTTCAATTTCTCTAGCCACACCCAGGCCTGATTATTGCCACACCTGTTCACAATCAAGGCATCACTTAAATAGGAGCTGCTTGACACAGTAAGGTCCACCAGAAGATCCTTAAAAGCTACACATCATGCCGAGACCCAAAGAAATTCAGGAACAATTGATAAAGAAAGTAATTGAGATCTATCAGTCTGGAAAGGGTTATAAAGCCATTTCCAAAGCTTTGGGAATCCAGCGAACCACAGTGAGAGCCATTATCCACAAATCGCGAAGACATGGAACAGTGGTGAAGCTTCCCAGGAGTGGCCGGCCGCCCAAAATTACCCCAAGAGCGCAGCGACGACTCATCCAAGAGGTCACAAAAGACCCCACAACAACGTCCAAGGAACTGCAGGCCTCACTTGCCTCAGTTAAGGTCAGCATTCATGCCTCCATCATCAGGAAAAGACTGGGCAAAAATGGCCTGCATGGCAGAGTTCCAAGGAGAAAACCACTGCTGAGCAAAAAGAACATCAAAGCTCGTCTCAATTTCTCCACAACACATCTTGATGATCCCCAAGACTTTTGGGACAACATTCTGTGGACTGATGAGACAAAAGTGGAACTCTTTGGAAGGTGTGTGTCCAAGTATATCTGGCGTAGAAGGAACACCGCATTTCATAAAAAGAACATTATACCAACAGTAAAATATGGTGGTGGTAGTGTGATGGTCTGGGGCTGTTTTGCTGCTTCAGGACCTGGAAGACTTGCCGTGATAAAAGGAACTATGAATTCTGCTGTCTACCAAGAGATCCTGAAGGAGAATGTCCGACCATCTGTTCGTGTACTCAAGCTGAAACGAACTTGGGTTCTGCAGCAGGACAATGATCCTAAACACACCAGCAAGTCCACCACCGAATGGCTGAAGAAAAACAAAATGAAGACTTTGGAGTGGCCTAGCCAAAGTCCTGACCTGAATCCTATTGAGATGTTGTGGTATGACCTTAAAAAGGCCGTTCATGCTCGAAAACCCTCTAATGTAACTGAATTAGGACAATTCTGCAAAGATGAGTGGGCCAAAATTCCTCCAGGACGCTGTAAAAGCCTCATTGCACGTTATCGCAAACGCTTGGTTGCAGTTGTTGCTGCTAAGGGTGGCCCAACCAGTTATTAGGTTTAGGGGGCAATCACTTTTTCACACAGGGCCATGATGGTTTGGATTTTTTTTCACCTTTAATAATAAACACCTTAATTTACAAATTGCATTTTGTGTTTACTTGTGTTGTCCTTGACTATTGTTTAAATTGGTTTGATGTTCCGAAACACTTAAGTGTGACAAACATGCAAAGGAACAGGAAATGAGGAAGGGGGCAAACACTTTTTCACACCACTGTATGTGTTCTTACAATACATTCTATTGATTCTTGGCTCTATTATGGGCACAAAAAACAAATCACACACACATATGTGGTATCACTGCGATCGTCAGGAACAGGAGAATTGATTGTGCAGTTGTTTTTGGTGGTGATACATTGTAATGTCCTAAAATATACAGCTAAATGTAACTACTTCCTTCCTGTAGGACATCCATGGAAGTCCTCGGGTTGAAGTAGGTATAGCGGGATGATGTCTGCACCTACAGGCCTCACTCCAGTATGGGTTTTTTCAACCAGCGATTCTTTTTGTGGCAGAAGAGATTTGAGTGGCTAAATAGCCACTCAATCACTTCGGTGGGTGTCAGAAGAGGGCCCCCCCTCCCTCTGCCACCTTTCCCGAGCGCTAAGTGTAAAAATATTAAAATATTTGTATAAAATAAATAATAATAATTAAAAAAAAAATTGAAGCACTCCCATCCCACTGTGCTTACGCACAAATGCGAACGTATATGTAAAGGGTGCTCGTTCCACACATGTGAGGTATTGTCATTGTCGAAAACATCAGTGTGAGAGCAATAATTCTAGCACCAGACCTCCTATGTAACTCTAAACTGGTAACCTGTAAAGGCGTTGCCTATGGAGAATTTTAAGCACCACAGTTAGCTGCCATTCCACAGGCAGATACAATTTTAAAGTGTGACATAGGTATCTATTTACTCAGCGTAACTACATCTTTCACATGATACAAACAAATTGGAGTTAATATTTTTTTTTTTTATGTATTATTATTATTTTATTTCCCCCAAAAAAATGCATTTGAAAAACTGCTGCACAAATATCGTGTGACATAAAAAATTACAACACCCATCATTTTATTCTATAGGGCCTCTGCTAATATATATATATATATATATATAGTGTTTGGGGTTATAAGTAATTTTCTAGCACAAAAAGACGATTTTTACATGTAGGAGCATAGTGTCAGAATTGGCCCTATTGTTAGCGGCGCTTTACCGTCGTTTTAGCGGCGGTCTGCGGCTGCTAGCGGGGTGGTTTTAACCCCCGCTAGCGGCCGAAAAAGGGTTAAAAGAGCCCGCAAAGCCCCGCTGCAGCGCGCTTTGCCGGCGCTTTGCCGGTGGTGCAGCCGCGCTGCCCCATTGATTTCAAATCGGTAGGAGCAGTGAATACACCGCTCCTTTCACCGCTCCAAAGATGCAGCTAACAGGACTTTTTTCACTGTCCCGCTAGCGCACCGCTCCAGTGTGAAAGCCCTCCAGCTTTCACACTGGAGTGAAAGGAGCCAGTTTTTTCAGGTGCTACACAGGCGCTATTTTTAGCGCTGTAGTGCCTGAAACCGTCCCAGTGTGAAAGGGGCCTCAAGGGGAGAAGAATTCCTTTTCTACCCTTGTTAAATAATTTATTTTTTCTACCAGTTTCAAATGGTTTATTTAGCATTTTTATGTTAACCAATTTCCATTCAGCATACGTATATACACTGTACATTCTGTATGCCAAACGGTTATAGTCGGATTATGGGTGCAGCACCACCCTGTCCCCTGTTCACACACCCAAATGCGCATGTAGGTCTTGCACGCATATGTAAACAGTGATTGCATCACTCAATGAGGTACCGCTGTGAACATCAGAGTGAGAACAATCATTTTAAATGCCAGAGCTCAGGAAGGTTTAATTTCAATACAACTAGTCATCATTGGACTTATGCATGAATCTGACCATTAAAGTGATTCTAAAACAATTTTTTTTATCTTTGAAATAACAAACAAGTCATACTTACCTGCTATGTGCAATTGTTTTGCACAGAGCAACCCAGATCCTCCTCTTCTCAGATCCCCCTTCCGACTCTCCTGGTTACTCCTTTCTGCAGAGTACCCCCACACCAATACACTTCCTATGAGGGCAATCGTGCGGACCCGCTCCTAAACTGGCTCTGTGTGTCCATATGTCCTTGCTCCCCTGCTCCCTTCTCACTGGCCCTGATTGACAGCAGCCAAGAAATAATGGATCCAGCTGCTGCCTCTGAGCCAATGAAGGAGACAGCAGAGAGAGCCTCTGCTCTCGGGCATAGCATGGGATCAAGATCAGGCTCAGGTAAGTGTAAGGCGGAGAGCTGCATGCAGAAGGTTTATAACTCTAATGCAGAAAATGCATTAAAGTAAAAATTAACTTCTGCCTTTATGTTTAGTCTGTTTTTATTGCATTTTCAAATTTTACACAAGAAAACCAAACCAAATAGAGAAACTGCTGTGAAACATAAATAGTGCGCTGTCCAACAGTGACATTCAAAAACAGTATGTCATAAGTGCATCAAAGTATAAATAAAAATCCAAAGTAATCAACCTTGTAAATATATAAATCAGTATAGAATTTAACAGAGTAAAGTGACTATAACACTCAGAACCCCAATTAAAAGGGATTATGTGACAAAAAATGTAAAAACAAATCAACAAATTATAGTGAAATCAAAAATATAAAATGGTATCCATTCTATCAGTACACGTAAAATGCGCATAGTATCCCTTGTGGATCTAAACTTCTAGTAAGCGGCCATTTAGTTTGTTTGGAACACGATGATGGAGCACTGACACTTTGCATTTGTTGTGCACATGGACACTGCAATACCATGGATATGGATGGACACCTTTAGTGGACTTTTACTCACCTGTTAATTGGGGTTCTGAGTGCAATTGTCACTTCAGTCTGTTAAATTTTATACTGATTTATATATTTACAAGGTTGATTACTTTGGATTTTTATTTATACTTTGATGCACTTATGACATACTGTTTTTGAATGTCACTGTTGTTGTGAACAAGGAGACTGCAATACCATGGATATGGATGGACACCTTTAGTGGACTTTTACTCACCTGTTTATGAACATTTTTGATTTCACTATAATCTTTGTTTGATTTGTTTTAAAAAAAAAAATTCCCCCCTGAAAAGTGCATGTTATGGGCTGATAAATACGGTAACTAATAGAGAAATTGTAGATCACAAAGAATGTGATTTCCATCACCAGTACATTACAGGCGATACAAAGAAACTACTGGTGTATTTAGTAGGAAAATGAACATAAGCGCACTCTGGACCAAATAGAGGGTGAGTACCAAGTTATTGTAATCATCTGTAAGGGCGAGCTTATGGGCGTAATCACAATAGTTTAATAGCAGTAAAAAATACAATATAGAAACAGTATGAAACCAAGTATATAAGGAGCCTCTGCCAATATCTTGACTGACACAAGTATCAATTCTGCCATCTATGTAGTCATAAATATGTGGTAAGTAGTAAAGTGGTAGATGTAATCTAAGTAATGAGTATATAGACATCCGGAAATCAATCAATATGCAAGTAAGCTATATAGGAGAGAGAAAGGGTGTACAGTGTGAGGTAAGGTAGAGAGGGGGGAAAAATGGGGGGAGGGGGGCTGGGACTCAAGCGCCACGGAGGAATGAAGCTGGGGCATCTAATCGAGACTGGCAGACAGTAGAGCAACACAAATTATACTGAAGAGGCAAACTTGGGAGAGTGTTTGAATTGATTCCAAACTGACCATGTGAGGGTATATACCTTCTACCTTTAGAACTACTTTCTTAACCACTTCAATACTGGGCACTTAAACACCTTCCTGCCCAGACCAATTTTCAGCTTTCAGCGCTGTCACACTTTAAATGACAATTGCGCGGTCATGCTACACTACCCAAATGAAATTTTTATCATTTTTTTCCCACAAATAGAGCTTTCTTTTGGTGGTATTTGATCACCTCTACGATTTTTATTTTTTGCTAAACAAAAAAATACAGAAAATTTTGAAAAAAAAATTTTTTTTTTTTGTTTCAGTTTCAAAACTTTGTAAATAAGTACGTTTTCTCCTTCACTGATGGGCACTGGTGGGGCTGCACTGATAGGCACTGATAAGGCGGCACTAATGGGCACCGATGAGGTGGCACCAATAAAGTGGCACTGATGAAGTGGCATTGATGGACACTGATATGTGGCACTTATAGGCGGCACTGATAGGCGGCACTGATGGGCACTGATAGGCGACACGGATGGGCACTGATAGGTAGCACAAATTGGCACTGATAGCTGGCACGGATTGGCATGGATAGGTGGTATAGATGGGCATGGATAGGTGGCACAGATGGGCATGGATAGGTGGCACAGATGGGCATGGATAGGCGGCACTGATAGGTGGCACGGATGGGCACTGATAGGCGGCACGGATGGGCACTGATAGGCGGCATTGTATTGTTTTATACTGTACTAATGGATGCCAATCAGTGCCAAACAATAATGCATGCCAATCAGTGATGCCCATTGTGGGCACTGATTGGCATCCATTGTGGGCACTGATTGGCATCCATTGTGGGCACTGACTGGAATCCCTGGTGGTCTAGGGTGGCATACCTTGTGCTGGGCATCCCTGGTGGTCTGGTGGCATCCCTGGTGGTCCAGTGTGGGCATCCTCGGGGGGGCTGTGCTGATAATCGATCAGCACAGACCCCCCCCCCCATCAGAGGAGCAACCGATCGGCTCTCCTCTACTCGTGTCTGACAGACGCAAGTGAGGAAAAGCCGATCATCGGCTCTTCCTATTTACACTGTGATCAGCCGTGATTGGACACGGCTGATCACGTGGTAAAGAGTCTCCGTCGGAGACTCTTTACCGAGATCATAGTCGTGGGGTGTCAGACTGACACCCCGCAACAACGATCGACGCAATGCGCTCAGTGGCTCAAAATCCTGATCACGTCATATGACGTCCGGTCAGGATTTTGAAACACTTTGCCGCCGTGTTTTTGTTATAGGGCGGGCGGCAGGTGGTTAAAGAAGAGCTCCAATTTGGGCAAAAAATAAAAAAATAAAGTCAACAGCTACAAGTATTGTAGCTGGTTACTTTTAATATAAGGACATTTATCGGTTCAGGGATCCAGCGATGTTGGCACCCGAGACAAATCTTCACAGCCAGTTTCCTACTGCACGTACAGGTGCTGCTCTTTGTGAATGGTCCCACAGTCTTGAATGGTCCCACAGTCTTCAGGGACCTGTGTGTCCCCCAGAACGCTGTGGGGGGGGGGGGGGAGAGGAGAGGTTGAAGATCCTCATAGATCGCCGTGGCAATCTGACCTGGAAGTGGGAACAGGTACATGTCAAAACCAGGTACCCGCCCCCTCAAAAATGACCAAATGTGGCATACCTTCCCCTTTTGGGTGGAGCTCCGCTTTAACCACTTCATCCCCTGGCCAATTCTGACATTCCTCTCCTACTTATAAAAATCATATTTTTTTTGCTATAAATTACTTGGAACCCCAAACATAATATTTTTTTTAAAAGCAGGGGCTCTAGAGGATAAAATTGTGGGGGTTGCAATTTTTTATGCCACACTGTATTTGCACAGCGGTTTATCAAATGCAATTTTTTGGGGGGGGGATCCACTTTAATGAATCCTAAAGCACAAAAACACAATAGAATATCTAATTGTTTGGTAAAATATAAATGATAACATTACACATAGTAAATAGATATCTAACATGTCACACTTTACAATTGAGGGTGCTCATGGACTGATGATGAACAACAGTACATTCAATTATCCGTAGACCACGCTTTAAAAGCCTTTACAGGTTTCAAGTTTAGAGTTACACAGGAGGTCTGGTGCTAACATTATTGCTCTCCCTATAACATTTCTGGCGATACCTCTCATGTGTGGTATAGGGAGAGGTGTGCAGTGGCAATGCCATTTACATATGTTTGTGTGACCTGCCTATGTATTTGCTTTAGTGCATGGGCATGAGGGGACAGGGGCGCTTTCAATTCTTTCTTCTATGGGTACATCGTGGAGGCTGAAGTAGCTAAATTATCTCCTATTTTTAGGTTTACCTATGAGACAGCCACATGTCTCATTTAAGATCTGTTAGAAATAAGACACTTGCCCTTGTCATTTAAGTTTAAAATTGTGATAGAAAGGGTTACATGACAAAAATGCTGAAATCTCTGCCATTGCTATTACAGGCATGGATTCACCCATTGCACACCGCACGCGGTCTAGGACAGCTCGCCGACAGCAACAGGAGAACGCCAGGTCCAATAGAAGTCGCTCTCCAAGAGACCGCAACATTGCTGAGGACCAGCCAGCACCAGCCAGACCACCGGCCAGAGAGTATCAGGCACTGCCCACATGTACCATCTGTTTAAGTGAAATTGATGTGGGAGAGGACACTACCTTACCCTGCTCCCACCAATTTCATTCAAACTGCATGGATACATGGAGGGCCCAAAGCAATACCTGCCCTCTTTGCAGAGCAGTAATGGATTTTTTTCCTCCGCAGGATGTCGTCAGAAGAGAAATCCAGAGGATCAACTCCTGGGATATACCCTTTCTCCATGAAGAAGACGACATCAACTTTGGTTACTTCTTTGAAATTAATGAATTTGGCATTGCCAACTTAGTTTTCTATGTGTAACAGCTCTTCTGTTTTTTTAGATAGCGGAAATCAGATGACACCTGCTAAGACCGCTATAAAGGAGGACAACAGGACAACCAACTACCTTGCTCCTGTGGTGTAGTACTATGTACTATATTAAAAAAAGTAAATTTGCTGTTATCAATAAAAATGTATATTTGTGGGGAGGGCAGGGAGCACCCGATTAGGACAGATGGAGCACGGCCCGGCGTGGCGCGAGGCAGATGGAGCATGGCCCGGCGTGGCGTGAGGCAGATGGAGCATGACCCGGCTTGGCGCGAGGCAGATGGAGCAAGGCCTGTTGTGGTGTGAGGCAGATGGAGCACAGCCCGGCGTGGCGCAAGGCAGATGGAGCATGGCCCGGTGTGGCACAAGGCAGATTGAGCCCGGCATGGCACGAGGCAGATGGAGCCCGGCCCAGCATGGCAGGAGGCAGATGGAGCAGGGCCCGGCGTGGAACTAGGCAGATTGAGTAAGGCACGGAGAGGCATTAGGCAGATGGAGCCAAGCCCAGCGTGGCACTAGGCTAATTGAGTCAGGCCCAGAGAGGCACTAGGCTGATGGAGCCAAGCCCGTAGAGGCACGAGGCAGATGGAGAATGGTGCGGAGGGACACGTGGCAGATGGAGCGTGCCCCAGCGTGGCACAAGGCAGATTGAGCATGGCCCGGTGTGGCACGAGGCAGATGGAGCATGGCCCGGCGTGGCACGAGGCATATGGAGCATGGCCGGGCATGGCACAAGGCAGATGGAGGCAGGCTCGGTGTGGCATGAGGCAGATGGAGGCGGGCCAGGTGTGGCACGAGGCAGATGGAGCCATGACTGGCACGGCACGAGGCAGATGGAGCCAGGCCCGGCGCGGCACGAGGCAGATGGAGCCAGGCCCGGCGCGGCACGAGGCAGATGGAGCCAGGCCCGGCGCGGCACTAGGCAGATGGAGCCAAGCCCGTAGAGGCACGAGGCAGATGTAGCCAGGCCTGGCGCGGCACTAGGCAGATGGAGAATGGTGTGACGTGGCACGAGGCAGATGGAGCACGGCACGGCATTGCATGGGGCAGATGGAGCATGGCACAGCGTGGCACGAGGCAGATGGAGCACGGCCCGCCGTGGCATGAGGCAGATGGAGCACGGTCCGGCGTGACACGAGGCAGATGGAGCATGGCCCGGCGTGGCGTGAGGCAGATGGAGCATGACCCGGCTTGGCGCGAGGCAGATGGAGCAAGGCCTGTTGTGGTGTGGGGCAGATGGAGCACAGCCCGGCGTGGCACAAGGCAGATGGAGCATGGCCCAGCATGGCAGGAGGCAGATGGAGCAGGGCCCGGCGTGGAACTAGGCAGATTGAGTAAGGCACGGAGAGGCATTAGGCAGAAGGAGCTAAGCCCAGCGTGGCACTAGGCTAATTGAGTCAGGCCCAGAGAGGCACTAGGCTGATGGAGCCAAGCCCGTAGAGGCACGAGGCAGATGGAGAATGGTGCGGAGGGACACGTGGCAGATGGAGCGTGCCCCAGCGTGGCACAAGGCAGATTGAGCATGGCCCGGTGTGGCACGAGGCAGATGGAGCATGGCCCGGCATGGCACGAGGCATATGGAGCATGGCCGGGCATGGCACAAGGCAGATGGAGGCAGGCTCGGTGTGGCATGAGGCAGGTGGAGGCGGGCCAGGTGTGGCACGAGGCAGATGGAGCCATGACTGGCACGGCACGAGGCAGATGGAGCCAGGCCCAGCGCGGCACGAGGCAGATGGAGCCAGGCCCGGCGCGGCACGAGGCAGATGGAGCCAGGCCCGGCGCGGCACTAGGCAGATGGAGCCAAGCCCGTAGAGGCACGAGGCAGATGTAGCCAGGCCTGGCGCGGCACTAGGCAGATGGAGAATGGTGTGACGTGGCACGAGGCAGATGGAGCACGGCACGGCATTGCATGGGGCAGATGGAGCATGGCACAGCGTGGCACGAGGCAGATGGAGCACGGCCCGCCGTGGCATGAGGCAGATGGAGCACGGCCCGGCGTGACACGAGGCAGATGGAGCATGGCCCGGCGTGGCGTGAGGCAGATGGAGCATGACCCGGCTTGGCGCGAGGCAGATGGAGCAAGGCCTGTTGTGGTGTGGGGCAGATGGAGCACAGCCCGGCGTGGCGCAAGGCAGATGGAGCACAGCCCGGCGTGGCGCAAGGCAGATGGAGCATGGCCCGGTGTGGCACAAGGCAGATTGAGCCCGGCATGGCACGAGGCAGATGGAGCCCGGCCCAGCATGGCAGGAGGCAGATGGAGCAGGGCCCGGCGTGGAACTAGGCAGATTGAGTAAGGCACGGAGAGGCATTAGGCAGATGGAGCCAAGCCCAGCGTGGCACTAGGCTAATTGAGTCAGGCCCAGAGAGGCACTAGGCTGATGGAGCCAAGCCCGTAGAGGCACGAGGCAGATGGAGAATGGTGCGGAGGGACACGTGGCAGATGGAGCGTGCCCCAGCGTGACACAAGGCAGATTGAGCACGGCCCGGTGTGGCACGAGGCAGATGGAGCATGGCCCGGCGTGGCACGAGGCATATGGAGCATGGCCGGGCATGGCACAAGGCAGATGGAGGCAGGCTCGTGTGGCATGAGGCAGATGGAGGCGGGCCAGGTGTGGCACGAGGCAGATGGAGCCATGACTGGCGCGGCACGAGGCAGATGGAGCCAGGCCCAGCGCGGCACGAGGCAGATGGAGCCAGGCCCGGCGCGGCACGAGGCAGATGGAGCCAGGCCCGGCGCGGCACTAGGCAGATGGAGCCAAGCCCGTAGAGGCACGAGGCAGATGTAGCCAGGCCTGGCGCGGCACTAGGCAGATGGAGAATGGTGTGACGTGGCACGAGGCAGATGGAGCACGGCACGGCATTGCATGGGGCAGATGGAGCATGGCACAGCGTGGCACGAGGCAGATGGAGCACGGCCCGCCATGGCATGAGGCAGATGGAGCACGGCCCGCCGTGGCATGAGGCAGATGGAGCACGGCCCGGCGTGACACGAGGCAGATGGAGCATGGCCCGGCGTGGCGTGAGGCAGATGGAGCATGACCCGGCTTGGCGCGAGGCAGATGGAGCAAGGCCTGTTGTGGTGTGAGGCAGATGGAGCACAGCCCGGTGTGGCGCAAGGCAGATGGAGCATGGCCCGGTGTGGCACAAGGCAGATTGAGCCCGGCATGGCACGAGGCAGATGGAGCCCGGCCCAGCATGGCAGGAGGCAGATGGAGCAGGGCCCGGCGTGGAACTAGGCAGATTGAGTAAGGCACGGAGAGGCATTAGGCAGATGGAGCCAAGCCCAGCGTGGCACTAGGCTAATTGAGTCAGGCCCAGAGAGGCACGAGGCAGATGGAGAATGGTGCGGAGGGACACGTGGCAGATGGAGAATGGTGCGGAGGGACACGTGGCAGATGGAGCGTGCCACAGCGTGGCACAAGGCAGATTGAGCATGGCCCGGTGTGGCACGAGGCAGATGGAGCATGGCCCGGCGTGGCACGAGGCATATGGAGCATGGCCGGGCATGGCACAAGGCAGATGGAGGCAGGCTCGGTGTGGCATGAGGCAGATGGAGGCGGGCCAGGTGTGGCACGAGGCAGATGGAGCCATGACTGGCACGGCACGAGGCAGATGGAGCCAGGCCCAGCGCGGCACGAGGCAGATGGAGCCAGGCCCGGCGCGGCACGAGGCAGATGGAGCCAGGCCCGGCGCGGCACTAGGCAGATGGAGCCAAGCCCGTAGAGGCACGAGGCAGATGTAGCCAGGCCTGGCGCGGCACTAGGCAGATGGAGAATGGTGTGACGTGGCACGAGGCAGATGGAGCACGGCACGGCATTGCATGGGGCAGATGGAGCATGGCACAGCGTGGCACGAGGCAGATGGAGCACGGCCCGCTGTGGCATGAGGCAGATGGAGCACGGCCCGGCGTGACACGAGGCAGATGGAGCATGGCCCGGCGTGGCGTGAGGCAGATGGAGCATGACCCGGCTTGGCGCGAGGCAGATGGAGCAAGGCCTGTTGTGGTGTGGGGCAGATGGAGCACAGCCCGGCGTGGCGCAAGGCAGATGGAGCATGGCCCGGTGTGGCACAAGGCAGATTGAGCCCGGCATGGCACGAGGCAGATGGAGCCCGGCCCAGCATGGCAGGAGGCAGATGGAGCAGGGCCCGGCGTGGAACTAGGCAGATTGAGTAAGGCACGGAGAGGCATTAGGCAGATGGAGCCAAGCCCAGCGTGGCACTAGGCTAATTGAGTCAGGCCCAGAGAGGCACTAGGCTGATGGAGCCAAGCCCGTAGAGGCACGAGGCAGATGGAGAATGGTGCGGAGGGACACGTGGCAGATGGAGCGTGCCCCAGCGTGACACAAGGCAGATTGAGCACGGCCCGGTGTGGCACGAGGCAGATGGAGCATGGCCCGGCGTGGCACGAGGCATATGGAGCATGGCCGGGCATGGCACAAGGCAGATGGAGGCAGGCTCGTGTGGCATGAGGCAGATGGAGGCGGGCCAGGTGTGGCACGAGGCAGATGGAGCCATGACTGGCGCGGCACGAGGCAGATGGAGCCAGGCCCAGCGCGGCACGAGGCAGATGGAGCCAGGCCTGGCGCGGCACGAGGCAGATGGAGCCAGGCCCGGCGCGGCACTAGGCAGATGGAGCCAAGCCCGTAGAGGCACGAGGCAGATGTAGCCAGGCCTGGCGCGGCACTAGGCAGATGGAGAATGGTGTGACGTGGCACGAGGCAGATGGAGCACGGCACGGCATTGCATGGGGCAGATGGAGCATGGCACAGCGTGGCACGAGGCAGATGGAGCACGGCCCGCCATGGCATGAGGCAGATGGAGCACGGCCCGCCGTGGCATGAGGCAGATGGAGCACGGCCCGGCGTGACACGAGGCAGATGGAGCATGGCCCGGCGTGGCGTGAGGCAGATGGAGCATGACCCAGCTTGGCGCGAGGCAGATGGAGCAAGGCCTGTTGTGGTGTGAGGCAGATGGAGCACAGCCCGGTGTGGCGCAAGGCAGATGGAGCATGGCCCGGTGTGGCACAAGGCAGATTGAGCCCGGCATGGCACGAGGCAGATGGAGCCCGGCCCAGCATGGCAGGAGGCAGATGGAGCAGGGCCCGGCGTGGAACTAGGCAGATTGAGCAAGGCACGGAGAGGCATTAGGCAGATGGAGCCAAGCCCAGCGTGGCACTAGGCTAATTGAGTCAGGCCCAGAGAGGCACGAGGCAGATGGAGAATGGTGCGGAGGGACACGTGGCAGATGGAGAATGGTGCGGAGGGACACGTGGCAGATGGAGCGTGCCACAGCGTGGCACAAGGCAGATTGAGCATGGCCCGGTGTGGCACGAGGCAGATGGAGCATGGCCCGGCGTGGCACGAGGCATATGGAGCATGGCCGGGCATGGCACAAGGCAGATGGAGGCAGGCTCGGTGTGGCATGAGGCAGATGGAGGCGGGCCAGGTGTGGCACGAGGCAGATGGAGCCATGACTGGCACGGCACGAGGCAGATGGAGCCAGGCCCAGCGCGGCACGAGGCAGATGGAGCCAGGCCCGGCGCGGCACGAGGCAGATGGAGCCAGGCCCGGCGCGGCACTAGGCAGATGGAGCCAAGCCCGTAGAGGCACGAGGCAGATGTAGCCAGGCCTGGCGCGGCACTAGGCAGAT
Source organism: Lithobates pipiens (assembly GCF_037356315.1). Lineage (NCBI taxonomy): Eukaryota > Metazoa > Chordata > Amphibia > Anura > Ranidae > Lithobates > Lithobates pipiens. The sequence goes on from NW_027507764.1 coordinate 387,282,627, forward strand.
GGAGAATGGTGTGACGTGGCACGAGGCAGATGGAGCACGGCATTGCATGGGGCAGATGGAGCATGGCACAGCGTGGCACGAGGCAGATGGAGCACGGCCCGCCGTGGCATGAGGCAGATGGAGCACGGCCCGGCGTGACACGAGGCAGATGGAGCATGGCCCGGCGTGGCGTGAGGCAGATGGAGCATGACCCGGCTTGGCGCGAGGCAGATGGAGCAAGGCCTGTTGTGGTGTGGGGCAGATGGAGCACAGCCCGGCGTGGCGCAAGGCAGATGGAGCATGGCCCGGTGTGGCACAAGGCAGATTGAGCCCGGCATGGCACGAGGCAGATGGAGCCCGGCCCAGCATGGCAGGAGGCAGATGGAGCAGGGCCCGGCGTTGAACTAGGCAGATTGAGTAAGGCACGGAGAGGCATTAGGCAGATGGAGCCAAGCCCAGCGTGGCACTAGGCTAATTGAGTCAGGCCCAGAGAGGCACTAGGCTGATGGAGCCAAGCCCGTAGAGGCACGAGGCAGATGGAGAATGGTGCGGAGGGACACGTGGCAGATGGAGCGTGCCCCAGCGTGACACAAGGCAGATTGAGCACGGCCCGGTGTGGCACGAGGCAGATGGAGCATGGCCCGGCGTGGCACGAGGCATATGGAGCATGGCCGGGCAAGGCACAAGGCAGATGGAGGCAGGCTCGTGTGGCATGAGGCAGATGGAGGCGGGCCAGGTGTGGCACGAGGAAGATGGAGCCATGACTGGCGCGGCACGAGGCAGATGGAGCCAGGCCCAGCGCGGCACGAGGCAGATGGAGCCAGGCCCGGCGCGGCACGAGGCAGATGGAGCCAGGCCTGGCGCAGCACGAGGCAGATGGAGCCAGGCCCGGCGCGGCACTAGCCAGATGGAGCCAAGCCCGTAGAGGCACAAGGCAGATGTAGCCAGGCCTGGTGCGGCACTAGGCAGATGGAGAATGGTGTGTGACGTGGCACGAGGCAGATGGAGCACGGCACGGCATTGCATGGGGCAGATGGAGCATGGCACAGCGTGGCACGAGGCAGATGGAGCACGGCCCGTCGTGGCATGAGGCTGATGGAGCACGGCCCGCCGTGGCATGAGGCAGATGGAGCACGGCCCGGCGTGACACGAGGCAGATGGAGCATGGCCCGGCTTGGCACTAGGAAGATGGATCAAGGCCCGGGGAGGCACTAGGCAGATGGAGCCAGGCAGGAGAGGCACGAGGCAGATGGAGCACGGCCTGGCATGGCATGAGGCAGATGGAGCACGGCCTGTTATGGCACAAGGCAGATGGAGCACGGCCCGGTGTGGCACTAGGAAGATGGATCAAGGCCCGGAGAGGCACTAGGCAGATGGAGCACGGCCCGGAGAGGCACAAGGAAGATGGAGCACGGCCCAGCGTGGCACGAGGCAGATGGAGCACGGCCTGGTATGGCACAAAGCAGATGGAGCACGGCCCGGCGTGGCACGAGGCAGATGGAGCATGGCTCGGCGTGGCACGAGGCAGATGGAGCATGGCCCGGCGTAGCACTAGGAAGATGGATCAAGGCCTGGAGAGGCACTAGGCAGATGGAGCCAGGCCAGGAGAGGCACGAGGCAGATGGAGCACGGCCCGGCGTGGCATGCGTCAGATGGAGCACCGCCTGGTATGGCACAAGGCAGATGGAGCACGGCCCAGTGTGGCATGAGGCAGATGGAGCATGCCCTGGAGTGGCACGAGGCAGATGGAGGCAGGTCCGGCGTGGCACGAGGCAGATGGATCACAGCCTGGTATGTCACGAGGCAGATGGAGCACGGCCCGGCGTGACACAAGGCAGATGGAGCATGGCCCGGCGTGGCACTAGGAAGATGGATCAAGGCCCGGAGAGGCACTAGGAAGATGGAGCCAGGCCCGGAGAGGCACTAGGCAGATGGAGCATGGCCTGGCGTGGCACAAGGCAGATGGAGAACGGCCTGGTATGGCACGAGGCAGATGGAGCACGGGCTGGTATGGCACGAGGCAGATGGAGCACGGCCCGGCGTGGCACTAGGCAGATGGAGCATGGCCCGGCGTAGCACTAGGAAGATGGATCAAGGCCTGGAGAGGCACTAGGCAGCTGGAGCCAGGCCAGGAGAGGCACGAGGCAGATGGAGCACGGCCCGGCGTGGCATGAGTCAGATGGAGCACCGCCTGGTATGGCACAAGGCAGATGGAGCACGGCCCGGTGTGGCACGAGGCAGATGGAGCATGCCCCGGCGTGGCACGAGGCAGATGGAGGCAGGCCTGGCTCCATCTGCCTTGTGCCATGCCAGGCCTGCCTCCATCTGCCTCGTGCCACGCCGGACCTGCCTCCATCTTCCTTGTGCCATGCCAGGGCATCCTCCATCTGCCTCGGTGTGGCACTAGGCAGATGGAGCCAGGCCCGGAGAGGCACTAGGCAGATGGAACCAAGCCCGTAAGAGGCACGAGGCAGATGGAGAATGGTGCGGCGTGGCATGAGGCAGATGTAGAGCGGTGTGCGGCGTGGCACGAGGCAGAGGAAGCACGGCCCGGCGTGGCACGAGGCAGATGGAGCATGGCCCAGAGCGGCACTAGTCAGATGGAGCCCGGCACGGCACTAGGCAGATGGAGCCCGGCGCTGTGAGGCACTAGGCAGATGACGCCTAGTGTGGCGCGGTGTGGCACGAGGTAGATGGAGCACAGCCCGGTGTGGCACGAGGCAGATGTAGCGTGGCCCGGCGTGGCACGAGGCAGATGGAGGCAGGCCCGGCGTGGCGCGAGGCAGATGGAGGCAGGCCCGGCGTGGCATGAGGCAGATGGAGCATGGCCCCACATGGCATGAGTCAGATGGAGCATGGCCCGGTGTGGCGCGAGGCAGATGGAGCACGGCCCGGTGTGGCGCGAGGCAGATGGAGCACGGCCCGGTGTGGCACGAGGCAGATGGAGCCCGGCGTGGCACGAGGCAGATGGAGCCCGGCCCGGCTTTGCACGAGGCAGATGGAGCACGGCCCAGTGTGGACGAGGCAGATGGAGCATGGCCCGGTGTGGCGCGTGGCAGATGGAGCACGGCTCGGTGTGGCGTGAGGCAGATGGAGCATGGTCCGGCTTGGCGCGAGGCAGATGGAGCAAGGCCTGTTGTGGCGTGAGGCAGATGGAGCACAGCCCGGCGTGGCGCAAGGCAGATGGAGCATGGCCCGGTGTGGCACAAGGCAGATTGAGCCCGGCATGGCACGAGGCAGATGGAGCCCGGCCCAGCATGGCAGGAGGCAGATGGAGCAGAGCCCGGCGTGAAACTAGGATAATTGAGTCAGGCCCAGAGAGGCACTAGGCTGATGGAGCCAAGCCCGTAGAGGCACGAGGCAGATGGAGAATGGTGCGGAGGGACACGTGGCAGATGGAGCATGCCCCAGCGTGGCACAAGGCAGATTGAGCACGGCCCGGTGTGGCACGAGGCAGATGGAGCACGGCCCGGCGTGGCACGAGGCATATGGAGCATGGCCGGGCATGGCACAAGGCAGATGGAGGCAGGCTCGGTGTGGCATGAGGCAGATGGAGCCATGACCGGCGCGGCACGAGGCAGATGGAGCCAGGCCCAGTGCGGCACGAGGCAGATGGAGCCAGGCCCGGCGCGGCACGAGGCAGATGGAGCCAGGCCCGACGCGGCACTAGGCAGATGGAGCCAAGCCCGTAGAGGCACGAGGCAGATGTAGCCAGACCTGGCACGGCACTAGGCAGATGGAGAATGGTGTGACGTGGCACAAGGCAGATGGAGCATGGCACGGCATTGCATGGGGCAGATGGAGCATGGCACAGCGTGGCACGAGGCAGATGGAGCACGGCCCGCCGTGGCATGAGGCAGATGGAGAAGGGCCCGGCGTGACACGAGGCAGATGGAGCACAGCCCGGCATGGCACGAGGCAGATGGAGCATGGCCCGGCTTGGCACTAGGAAGATGGATCAAGGCCCGGGGAGGCACTAGGCAGATGGAGCCAGGCAGGAGAGGCACGAGGCAGATGGAGCACGGCCCGGCGTGGCATGAGGCAGATGGAGCACGGCCTGTTATGGCACAAGGCAGATGGAGCACGGCCCGGTGTGGCACTAGGAAGATGGATCAAGGCCCGGAGAGGCACTAGGCAGATGGAGCCAGGCCCAGAGAGGCACGAGGAAGATGGAGCACGGCCCAGCGTGGCACGAGGCAGATGGAGCACGGCCTGGTATGGCACGAGGCAGATGGAGCACGGCCCGGCGTGGCACGAGGCAGATGGAGCATGGCCCGGCGTGGCACGAGGCAGATGGAGCATGGCCCGGCGTAGCACTAGGAAGATGGATCAAGGCCTGGAGAGGCACTAGGCAGATGGAGCCAGGCCAGGAGAGGCATGAGGCAGATGGAGCACGGCCCGGCGTGGCATGAGTCAGATGGAGCACCGCCTGGTATGGCACGAGGCAGATGGAGCACGGCCCGGCGTGGCACGAGGCAGATGGAGCACGGCGCGGCGTGGCACGAGGCAGATGGAGCACGGCCCTGCGTGGCATGAGGCAGATGGAGCATGGCCCGGCACGGCACGAGGCAGATGGAGCTGGTGCGGCACGAGGCAAATGGAGCCAGGCCCGGCGCGGCATGAGGCAGATGCAGCCAGGCCCAGCATGGCACTAGGCAGATGGAGTCAGGCCCGGAGAGGCACTAGGCTCATGGAGCCAAGCCCGTAGAGGCACGAGGCAGGTGGAGAATGGTGCGGCTTGGCAGGAGGCAGATGGAGCATGGCCTGGCATGGCACAAGGCACATGGAGCACGTCGCGGTATGGCACGAGGCAGATGGAGCACGGCATGGCACAAGGCAGATGGAGCACGGCCCGGCATGGCACGAGGCAGATGGAGCACGGCCCGGCGTGGCATGAGGCAGATGGAGCATGGCCCGGCGTGGCACGAGGCAGATGGAGGCAGGCCGGCATGGCACGAGGCAGACCCGGCGTGGCACGAGGCAGGTGGAGCACGGCATGGCACGAGGAGGATGGAGCATGGCCCGGTGTGGCACAAGGCACATGAAGCATGGCCCGGCGTGGCACGAGGCAGATGGAGCGCGGCCCGGCGGGGTGCGAGGCAGATGGAGCATGGCCCGGCGTGGCACGAGGCAGATGGAGGCAGGCCCGGCGTGGCACGAGGCAGATGGTGGCAGACCGGGCGTGGCACGAGGCAGGTGGAGCACGGCGTGGCACGAGGAGGATTGAGCATGGCCCGGTGTGGCACAAGGCACATGGAGCATGGCGCGGTGTGGCCAGAGGCTGATGGAGCATGGTCCGGCGTGGCACGAGGCAGATGGAGGCAAACCCGGCGTGGCACGAGGAGGATGGAGCATGTCCCGGCGTGGCACGAGGCAGATGGAGCACGGCCCCACGTGGCGCGAGGCAGATGAAGCATGGCCTGGCGTGGCGCGAGGCAGATGGAGGCAGGCCCGGCGTGGCACGAGGCAGATGGAGGCAGACCCGGCGTGGCACGAGGCAGGTGGAGCACGGCGTGGCACGAGGAGGATGGAGCTTGGCCCGGTGTGGCACAAGGCACATGGAGCATGGCGTGGTGTGGTCAGAGGCTGATGGAGCACGGCCCAGCGTGGCACGAGACTGATGGAGCACGGCCCGGCGTGGCATGAGGCAGATGGAGTGCGGCATGGCACGAGGCAGATGGAGCCAGGCTCAGCGCGGCACTAGGCAGATGGAGCTAAGCCCGTAGAGGCACAAGGAAGATTGAGCACGGTGCGCCGTGGCCCGAGGCAGAGAGAGCACAGCCCGGCGTGGCACGAGGCAGATGGAGTATGGCCCAGTGCGGCATGAAGCAGATGGAGCCAGGCCCGGCGCGGCACTAGGCAGATGGAGCCAAGCCCATAGAGGCACGAGGCAGATGGAGAATGGTGCGACGTGGCACGAGGCAGATGAAGCATGGCTCGGCGTGGCTTGAGGCAGATGGAGCTTGGGCCAGCATGGCACGAGGCAGATGGAGCATGTCCCAACGTGGAACGAGGCAGATGGAGCATGGCCCCGCGTGGCATGAGGCAGGTGGAGCACGGCCCAGAGTGGCACAAGGCAGATGGTGCACAGCCCAGAGTGGCACAAGGCAGATGGCGCACGGCCCAGAGTGGCACGAGGCAGATGGCACATGGCCCAGAGTGGCACGAGGCAGATGGAGCACGGCCCAGAGTGGCACGAGGCCTATGGAGCACGACCCAGAGTGGCACGAGGCCGATGGAGCACGACCCAGAGTGGCACGAGGCAGATGGAGCACGGCCCATAGAGGCACGAGGCAGATGGAGCACGGCTGGCTTGCCACGAGGCAGATGGAGCACGGCCCGGCATGGCACAAGGCAGATGGAGCCAGGCCCGGAGAGGCACTAGGCAGACGGAGCCAGGTCTGGAGAGGCACGAGGAACACGGCCCGGCGTGGCACGAGGCAGATGGAGCACGGCCCGGCGTGGCACGAGGCAGATGGAGCATGGCCCGGCGTGGCACGAGGCAGATGGAGCACGGCCCGGCATGGCACGAGGCAGATGGAGGACGGCCCGGCGTAGAACGAGGCAGATGGAGCACGGCCCGGCGTGGCACGAGGCAGATGGAGGACTGCCCGGCGTGGCACGAGACAGATAGGGCATGGCCCGGCATGCCACGAGGCAGATGGAGCACGGCGTGGCATGGTGAGAAAGATAGAGCGGGGCCCATAGAGACACTAGGCAGATGGAGCAGGACACGGTGTGGCACGAGGCAGATGGAGCACGGCCCGGTGTGGCACGAGGCAGATGGAGCACGGCCCGGTGTGGCATGAGGCAGATGGAGCCAGGCCTGGCGCGGCACTAGGCAGATGGAACCAGGCCCGGAGAGGCACTAGGCAGATGGAGCCAAGCCCGGAGAGGCACGAGGCAGATGTAGCCAGGCCTGACGCGGCACTAGGCAGATGGAGCACGGCCCGGCGTGGCACGAGGCAGATGGAGCATGGCCCGGCGTGGCACGAGGCAGATGGAGCACGGCCCGGCATGGCACGAGGCAGATGGAGGACGGCCCGGCGTAGAACGAGGCAGATGGAGCACGGCCCGGCGTGGCACGAGGCAGATGGAGGACTGCCCGGCGTGGCACGAGACAGATAGGGCATGGCCCGGCATGCCACGAGGCAGATGGAGCACGGCGTGGCATGGTGAGAAAGATAGAGCGGGGCCCATAGAGACACTAGGCAGATGGAGCAGGACACGGTGTGGCACGAGGCAGATGGAGCACGGCCCGGTGTGGCACGAGGCAGATGGAGCACGGCCCGGTGTGGCATGAGGCAGATGGAGCCAGGCCCAGAGTGGCACGAGGCAGATGGAGCACGGCCCATAGAGGCACGAGGCAGATGGAGCCAAGCCCGGAGAGGCACGAGGCAGATGTAGCCAGGCCTGACGCGGCACTAGGCAGATGGAGCACGGCCTATAGAGGCACTAGGCACATGGAGGATGGCACAGTGTGGCATGAGGCACATGGAGCACGGGCCGGCGTGGCACGCAGGCAGATGGAGCATGGCATAGTCTGGCACGAGGAAGATGGAGCACCGGCTGGCGTGGCATGAGGCAGATGAAGCACAGCCTGGAATGGCACGAAGCAGATGGATCACGGCCCGGCGGGGCATGAGGCAGATGGAGCACAACCCAGTATGAGGCAGATGGAGCATGGCCCAGGGAGGGACTGGGTGCATGGAGCCAGGCCGCACAAGGCAGATGGAGCATGGCGCAGTGTGGCACAAGGCAGATGGAGCACGGCCCGGCGTGGCATGAGGCAGATGGAGCGCGGCCCGGCATGGCACGAGGCTGATGGAGCATGGGCCGGCGTGCCACGAAGCAGATGGAGCACGGCGTGGCACGGTGAGGCAGATGGAGCGGGGCCCATAGAGACACTAGGCAGATGGAGCATGGCATGGTGTGGCACGAGGCAGATGGAGCCAGGCCCGGCGCGGCATGAGACAGATGGAGCCAGGCCCGGCGCGGCACGATGCAGATGGAGCCAGGCCTGGAGCGGCACTAGGCAGGTGGAACCAGGCTCGGAGAGGCACTAGGCAGATGGAGCTAAGCCCGGAGAGGCACGAGGCAGATGTAGCCAGGCCTGGCGTGGCACTAGGCAGATGGAGCACGGCCCATAGAGGCACTAGGCACATGGAGCAAGGCATGGTGTGACCCGGTGTGGCACGAGGCAGGTGGAGCACGGGCCGGAATGGCATGAGGCAGATGGAGACAGCCGTGATGACAGCGGCAATAAACAACTGGATCCTAAATGTAGGAACCGCAGCAGTCTGGATGGGACAGTGACTCGGTCTGCATTTGGCTTTATTCAGGTTATAGGGCAGGTTGGAGGGGATTAAGGCAGGCTGGAATTGGGCTGGGTTATAGGGCCAGGTGGAGTGGGATTAAGGCAGGATGAAGCGGACGTAGGCGGGGTGGAGTGGATTTAGGCAGGGTAGAGTGGACTAGGGCTGGGTTATAGGGCAGAGTGGAGTGGATTAGGGCTGGGTTATATGGCAGGGTGGAGTCAGTTACGGCATGGTGAAGAGGATTAGGGCGGGGTTATAGGCCCGGGTGGAGCAGGCTACGTCAGGGTGGAGTGGACTACGGTAGGGTGGAGCGGACTACAGCAGGGTTATAGGGCAGGGTAGAGTGGATTAGGGCTGGGTTATAGGGCAAGATGAAGCGAATTACGGCAGGGTGGAGAGGATTGGGGGTGGGTTATAGGGCAGGGTGGAGAGGATTAAGGCAGGGTGGGTTTGGGCTGGATTATAGGGCAGGTTGGAGCGGACTACGGCAGGGTGGAGCAGACTATGGCTGGGTTATAGGGCAGGGTGGAGTGGAATAGTGCTGGGTTATAGGGCAGGGTGGAGTGGATTAGGGCTGGGTGGAGAGGATTAGGGCTGGGTGGAGCAGATTAGGGTAGAGTAAATTAGTGTAATGTAGTGTAGTGTAGATTAGTATAGTGTAGTGTAGGGCCTGGCCAGAGAGGGATTACTTTGACGTAGTTGGCCAGCTTAAACATGCATTGCAATGCATGTGAACTAAAAATCCCTATTTTTATGTAAAGTTTTCTAGAAGGGTATATAGTATGCAGTGTGCAGAAGGTTAATTTAGTATCTATAGCACCTTTAGTGAGAACTTACTTTTAACTTTGTAGTAGTATATTTTTACTGAAAATTGATAAACAGTTGTGCTAATTTATTTTCTTACATCAGGGGACACAGAGCCATAGTACTTACTATGTGGGTTATAGGGCCACTGATAGGTGATGGACACTGGCACGCCCTAAGGCAAGAAGTGTACTCCTTATATAACCCCTCCCACTACTGGGAGTCCTCAGTTTTTTCGCCAGTGTCTAAGATGTTGGTCACGAGTAAAGATGTGCTGTGCTGTGCTGACCTCCACTGGGAGCAATCCTTGCTGGGGCTAACCATGCTGACTAGTGATGGACGAACGTTTCGCCCGGCGGTCGTTTCGCGGCGAATTTCCGACATTCGCGGTCCGCACGTTCGAACGCCTTTTTCCGTCGTTCGCCGCGGCGGACTTACGTGTTTAATGTATACAAGAACTTTAACCTTTGGTGACACGTTTATCATGTGATACAGGACAGCCAATTGAGACATGACAGCACATGGACACTTGGACATTCCCCCTAACCTATAAATACACCCGATCCGGTGGCCATTTTACATTCTTTCTTCTGTTACGATAGGGACAGGTTCCTGTGTGGAGTAGGGAGAGATAAACCACTAGCTATTTGGTACACAAAAGTTCTTTTCAGGACTGGTATAGGTGTTAGGTGTTGATAGGTTTGCTGTGCTGCTGATTCTTGCAGCAGCCTGAGTGTCTTTTGTTAGTTTAGAGAAAGGGAAAGGACGGTGTATGCTACAGGGACAGCCAGATTAGTCTTTCATCATCATCATCATCATCATCATCATTAGCTGTTACTATCAAGGTCCACAAAAGAGCTGTTCCAGTAACCACTAATCGTTCTCTTTTTTTGCCAATTTGTATAGGGACAGGAAGGAAGCAGTGTTGTCAGGCAGTGAGGGTAATTTTAAAGACTTGCTGTTATTATTAGTTCCACAAAGGTTCTTTTCAGGACTGGTATCAGTGGTACAGTAATAGGCTTGTACATGTATAATATTCTTTCTTCCAAATATAGAAAGGATATTATACTTGACTGCTGCCCTTCTGCTGCAGTCTGCTAAACATTCACAACTCACTTGTTCCACAAAAGTTCTTATAAGGACTGGTAACTTGGTATAGGGTGCTACGGTACATAGGCTTGAGTGCGGTACAGTCTGCTGTTCTGTAAGGACCGCTATCGGTCCACAATAGATAGGGTTGACGTGCACCACTGCTGACCGCTGCCCTATACTGCAGCAGTCCTTCAGCGGTATAGGGACTGACGTACAGTCTGCTAAACACTAATACACAACCTGCTTGGTCCACAAAAGTTCTTATAAGGACTGGTAACTTGGTATAGGGTGCTACGGTACATAGGCTTGAGTGCGGTACAGTCTGCTGTTCTGTAAGGACCGCTATCGGTCCACAATAGATAGGGTTGACGTGCACCACTGCTGACCGCTGCCCTATACTGCAGCAGTCCTTCAGCGGTATAGGGACTGACGTACAGTCTGCTAAACACTAATACACAACCTGCTTGGTCCACAAAAGTTCTTATAAGGACTGGTAACTTGGTATAGGGTGCTACGGTACATAGGCTTGAGTGCGGTACAGTCTGCTGTTCTGTAAGGACCGCTATAGGTCCACAATAGATAGGGTTGACGTGCACCACTGCTGACCGCTGCCCTATACTGCAGCAGTCCTTCAGCGGTATAGGGACTGACGTACAGTCTGCTCACTTCCTTGACCCAAAAAAGCACACCGTACTATATGCCCCTACCCTCCTCTTTGAAGAGGTTGAGCGGTGTCATATTTCTACTGGGGCTGCTTATGATATCCCTGTGCTGTGCTGACTTCCTCCTGGGGGTTCTTATTATGAAGGGATCACACTATCCCTGTGCTGTGCTGACTTCCTCCTGGGGGTTCTTATTATGAGGGGATCACACCATCCCTGTGCTGTGCTGACTTCCTCCTGGGGCTGCTTACGGTGCTGCTGTCAGTGCTGTATGTCACGGTGCTGCTGTCAGCGCTGTATGTCACGGTGCTGCTGTCAGCGCTGTATGTCACGGTGCTGCTGTCAGCGCTGTATGTCACGGTGCTGCTGTCAGCGCTGTATGTCACGGTGCTGCTGTCAGCGCTGTATGTCACGGTGCTGCTGTCAGTGCTCTGTATTACGGTGCTGCTGTCAGATGCCTCTATCACGGTGCATGTGTCATTCCGGTATGTCACGCTGCTGGTGATCATCTCCTGCACCCTCTTCTTTGCCTACCCTGGTCCCTGACCTTCCCTCTCCTCCATTGCCTTCATTAGCTCCATAGTCCTGAATTGTTAGAACAATTTCCCAAATAAAATAAAAATGCTTGTAGTTATCGATCCCAAATTCACCTCATACATGTATTATGTCATTGTCCAGATGGTGGGACTACGTTTTACCCCCTAATAATTACCACGTGGCCGCAAATTCGACATGAAGGTTTGCAAAGTTCGCCTCCCATTGAAGTCAATGGGGCCCGCGGCGAACGTTCGGTTTCGCGAACGTTTGGGTCCGTTCGCATTTCGCTTTCGCGAAACGTCCCGTCGGAAGTTCGTCCATCACTAATGCTGACCAGATCCGTTCTGATGTCTTTTCATGGGCTAAATCAATGGTACCCGGGCCTCGTGTCTGAAGAAATTAGATTTTGCTTGCGAACGCTTCTCTTTAGAGAGCTAGGCCCTGGGATCCAGTACTTTTTGCTAGTAAGGCCATAAAGTTTTTACTGGCAGGGTGCTGTCGCAGGTCCAGGATTGTGGGTAACCCGAGGTTCCTCAGTTCCTGAAGGTTTCCTAAAAGGTCTCGGAGCCCACCGTGAAGGGTGAAAATTGGGTCTTTATTTCTGATAAACCTTGCTGCGAGGTTAAAGGTAAGGGAGATTTTCTCAGGAATATCTTCTTCTATGTATAATTTTGTCATGCCTATGTGTCAACACTGGGGGCTGTATTGAGCACTCACAGTCCTGACGCTGGAAACAGCACAGAAGCCTTCATTCTCCTCTCCTCCAGCCGCAACAGATCCTCCGGTAAGAAGGGGGGTCTGCTTCTCTTCCTGTGTCCCCAAAATAATTTTTTTGGGGGATAGGATACCAAACTAGTTTCCTTTTTAAAAAAAAGAGAGAGACCCACCACGGCCGCTCAGAGGAGGATTTACCCCCCCGCCATACCTGCATGTTCAACAGGACGCCGCTCGCACGGGAAAGCACTTTCCTTTGAAAGGAAAGGGGGGCATAATTTGTGCGGGGGGGCATGGCTAACGACGTCAGACGCCGGCCATACATGTAGAAAGTTGATTTCAGCGCTGTATGTGTGAAAGCTGCTGCTGGCTGTGGAAGGACAAAGCAGGAGGATGGCTTGTTCAGGTTAGTGACACAGGCTTTTTCCCTTTGACACATTATACTTTACCAGGCTAGCTAATGGCGCTGAACTATAGCCCAGCAATGTACATTCTTTTGCATAGTGCCTCTGCTTTATGCTTCAGGCTATGAATGGTAATGGGACCAGGAACTTCTCTAAAGGGGTCAATGTTTTTTTCACTATAAACTGAATCCATTTCCAAAAGAATGTCATCTTCCTCTGAGAGGGATACGGCTAGTCAGATTGAGCCGTCATGGCAAATTGTTGTTACATATAACACTTCAGTACCTGTATATATCATACAAAAGGTTTTTTCTTCTACCATTTGTAAATTGGAAAGAAGATGAATGCTATGATTAGTGATGGACGAACGTTTCGCCCGGCGGTCGTTTCGCGGCGAATTTCCGACATTCGCGGTCCGCACGTTCGAACGCCTTTTTCCGTCGTTCGCCGCGGCGGACTTACGTGTTTAATGTATACAAGAACTTTAACCTTTGGTGACACGTTTATCATGTGATACAGGACAGCCAATTGAGACATGACAGCACATGGACACTTGGACATTCCCCCTAACCTATAAATACACCCGATCCGGTGGCCATTTTACATTCTTTCTTCTGTTACGATAGGGACAGGTTCCTGTGTGGAGTAGGGAGAGATAAACCACTAGCTATTTGGTACACAAAAGTTCTTTTCAGGACTGGTATAGGTGTTAGGTGTTGATAGGTTTGCTGTGCTGCTGATTCTTGCAGCAGCCTGAGTGTCTTTTGTTAGTTTAGAGAAAGGGAAAGGACGGTGTATGCTACAGGGACAGCCAGATTAGTCTTTCATCATCATCATCATCATCATCATCATTAGCTGTTACTATCAAGGTCCACAAAAGAGCTGTTCCAGTAACCACTAATCGTTCTCTTTTTTTGCCAATTTGTATAGGGACAGGAAGGAAGCAGTGTTGTCAGGCAGTGAGGGTAATTTTAAAGACTTGCTGTTATTATTAGTTCCACAAAGGTTCTTTTCAGGACTGGTATCAGTGGTACAGTAATAGGCTTGTACATGTATAATATTCTTTCTTCCAAATATAGAAAGGATATTATACTTGACTGCTGCCCTTCTGCTGCAGTCTGCTAAACATTCACAACTCACTTGTTCCACAAAAGTTCTTATAAGGACTGGTAACTTGGTATAGGGTGCTACGGTACATAGGCTTGAGTGCGGTACAGTCTGCTGTTCTGTAAGGACCGCTATCGGTCCACAATAGATAGGGTTGACGTGCACCACTGCTGACCGCTGCCCTATACTGCAGCAGTCCTTCAGCGGTATAGGGACTGACGTACAGTCTGCTAAACACTAATACACAACCTGCTTGGTCCACAAAAGTTCTTATAAGGACTGGTAACTTGGTATAGGGTGCTACGGTACATAGGCTTGAGTGCGGTACAGTCTGCTGTTCTGTAAGGACCGCTATCGGTCCACAATAGATAGGGTTGACGTGCACCACTGCTGACCGCTGCCCTATACTGCAGCAGTCCTTCAGCGGTATAGGGACTGACGTACAGTCTGCTAAACACTAATACACAACCTGCTTGGTCCACAAAAGTTCTTATAAGGACTGGTAACTTGGTATAGGGTGCTACGGTACATAGGCTTGAGTGCGGTACAGTCTGCTGTTCTGTAAGGACCGCTATAGGTCCACAATAGATAGGGTTGACGTGCACCACTGCTGACCGCTCACCTATACTGCAGCAGTCCTTCAGCGGTATAGGGACTGACGTACAGTCTGCTCACTTCCTTGACCCAAAAAAGCACACCGTACTATATGCCCCTACCCTCCTCTTTGAAGAGGTTGAGCGGTGTCATATTTCTACTGGGGCTGCTTATGATATCCCTGTGCTGTGCTGACTTCCTCCTGGGGGTTCTTATTATGAAGGGATCACACTATCCCTGTGCTGTGCTGACTTCCTCCTGGGGGTTCTTATTATGAGGGGATCACACCATCCCTGTGCTGTGCTGACTTCCTCCTGGGGCTGCTTACGGTGCTGCTGTCAGTGCTGTATGTCACGGTGCTGCTGTCAGCGCTGTATGTCACGGTGCTGCTGTCAGCGCTGTATGTCACGGTGCTGCTGTCAGCGCTGTATGTCACGGTGCTGCTGTCAGCGCTGTATGTCACGGTGCTGCTGTCAGCGCTGTATGTCACGGTGCTGCTGTCAGTGCTCTGTATTACGGTGCTGCTGTCAGATGCCTCTATCACGGTGCATGTGTCATTCCGGTATGTCACGCTGCTGGTGATCATCTCCTGCACCCTCTTCTTTGCCTACCCTGGTCCCTGACCTTCCCTCTCCTCCATTGCCTTCATTAGCTCCATAGTCCTGAATTGTTAGAACAATTTCCCAAATAAAATAAAAATGCTTGTAGTTATCGATCCCAAATTCACCTCATACATGTATTATGTCATTGTCCAGATGGTGGGACTACGTTTTACCCCCTAATAATTACCACGTGGCCGCAAATTCGACATGAAGGTTTGCAAAGTTCGCCTCCCATTGAAGTCAATGGGGCCCGCGGCGAACGTTCGGTTTCGCGAACGTTTGGGTCCGTTCGCATTTCGCTTTCGCGAAACGTCCCGTCGGAAGTTCGTCCATCACTAATGCTGACCAGATCCGTTCTGATGTCTTTTCATGGGCTAAATCAATGGTACCCGGGCCTCGTGTCTGAAGAAATTAGATTTTGCTTGCGAACGCTTCTCTTTAGAGAGCTAGGCCCTGGGATCCAGTACTTTTTGCTAGTAAGGCCATAAAGTTTTTACTGGCAGGGTGCTGTCGCAGGTCCAGGATTGTGGGTAACCCGAGGTTCCTCAGTTCCTGAAGGTTTCCTAAAAGGTCTCGGAGCCCACCGTGAAGGGTGAAAATTGGGTCTTTATTTCTGATAAACCTTGCT
Organism: Lithobates pipiens; assembly: GCF_037356315.1. Taxonomy (NCBI): domain Eukaryota; kingdom Metazoa; phylum Chordata; class Amphibia; order Anura; family Ranidae; genus Lithobates; species Lithobates pipiens. Next base: position 387,298,068 of record NW_027507764.1, read on the forward strand.
GCGAGGTTAAAGGTAAGGGAGATTTTCTCAGGAATATCTTCTTCTATGTATAATTTTGTCATGCCTATGTGTCAACACTGGGGGCTGTATTGAGCACTCACAGTCCTGACGCTGGAAACAGCACAGAAGCCTTCATTCTCCTCTCCTCCAGCCGCAACAGATCCTCCGGTAAGAAGGGGGGTCTGCTTCTCTTCCTGTGTCCCCAAAATAATTTTTTTGGGGGATAGGATACCAAACTAGTTTCCTTTTTAAAAAAAAGAGAGAGACCCACCACGGCCGCTCAGAGGAGGATTTACCCCCCCGCCATACCTGCATGTTCAACAGGACGCCGCTCGCACGGGAAAGCACTTTCCTTTGAAAGGAAAGGGGGGCATAATTTGTGCGGGGGGGCATGGCTAACGACGTCAGACGCCGGCCATACATGTAGAAAGTTGATTTCAGCGCTGTATGTGTGAAAGCTGCTGCTGGCTGTGGAAGGACAAAGCAGGAGGATGGCTTGTTCAGGTTAGTGACACAGGCTTTTTCCCTTTGACACATTATACTTTACCAGGCTAGCTAATGGCGCTGAACTATAGCCCAGCAATGTACATTCTTTTGCATAGTGCCTCTGCTTTATGCTTCAGGCTATGAATGGTAATGGGACCAGGAACTTCTCTAAAGGGGTCAATGTTTTTTTCACTATAAACTGAATCCATTTCCAAAAGAATGTCATCTTCCTCTGAGAGGGATACGGCTAGTCAGATTGAGCCGTCATGGCAAATTGTTGTTACATATAACACTTCAGTACCTGTATATATCATACAAAAGGTTTTTTCTTCTACCATTTGTAAATTGGAAAGAAGATGAATGCTATGATTAGTGATGGACGAACGTTTCGCCCGGCGGTCGTTTCGCGGCGAATTTCCGACATTCGCGGTCCGCACGTTCGAACGCCTTTTTCCGTCGTTCGCCGCGGCGGACTTACGTGTTTAATGTATACAAGAACTTTAACCTTTGGTGACACGTTTATCATGTGATACAGGACAGCCAATTGAGACATGACAGCACATGGACACTTGGACATTCCCCCTAACCTATAAATACACCCGATCCGGTGGCCATTTTACATTCTTTCTTCTGTTACGATAGGGACAGGTTCCTGTGTGGAGTAGGGAGAGATAAACCACTAGCTATTTGGTACACAAAAGTTCTTTTCAGGACTGGTATAGGTGTTAGGTGTTGATAGGTTTGCTGTGCTGCTGATTCTTGCAGCAGCCTGAGTGTCTTTTGTTAGTTTAGAGAAAGGGAAAGGACGGTGTATGCTACAGGGACAGCCAGATTAGTCTTTCATCATCATCATCATCATCATCATCATTAGCTGTTACTATCAAGGTCCACAAAAGAGCTGTTCCAGTAACCACTAATCGTTCTCTTTTTTTGCCAATTTGTATAGGGACAGGAAGGAAGCAGTGTTGTCAGGCAGTGAGGGTAATTTTAAAGACTTGCTGTTATTATTAGTTCCACAAAGGTTCTTTTCAGGACTGGTATCAGTGGTACAGTAATAGGCTTGTACATGTATAATATTCTTTCTTCCAAATATAGAAAGGATATTATACTTGACTGCTGCCCTTCTGCTGCAGTCTGCTAAACATTCACAACTCACTTGTTCCACAAAAGTTCTTATAAGGACTGGTAACTTGGTATAGGGTGCTACGGTACATAGGCTTGAGTGCGGTACAGTCTGCTGTTCTGTAAGGACCGCTATCGGTCCACAATAGATAGGGTTGACGTGCACCACTGCTGACCGCTGCCCTATACTGCAGCAGTCCTTCAGCGGTATAGGGACTGACGTACAGTCTGCTAATCACTAACACACAACCTGCTTGTTCCACAAAAGTTCTTATAAGGACTGGTAACTTGGTATAGGGTGCTACGGTACATAGGCTTGAGTGCGGTACAGTCTGCTGTTCTGTAAGGACCGCTATCGGTCCACAATAGATAGGGTTGACGTGCACCACTGCTGACCGCTGCCCTATACTGCAGCAGTCCTTCAGCGGTATAGGGACTGACGTACAGTCTGCTAAACACTAATACACAACCTGCTTGGTCCACAAAAGTTCTTATAAGGACTGGTAACTTGGTATAGGGTGCTACGGTACATAGGCTTGAGTGCGGTACAGTCTGCTGTTCTGTAAGGACCGCTATAGGTCCACAATAGATAGGGTTGACGTGCACCACTGCTGACCGCTCACCTATACTGCAGCAGTCCTTCAGCGGTATAGGGACTGACGTACAGTCTGCTAATCACTAACACACAACCTGCTTGTTCCACAAAAGTTCTTATAAGGACTGGTAACTTGGTATAGGGTGCTACGGTACATAGGCTTGAGTGCGGTACAGTCTGCTGTTCTGTAAGGACCGCTATCGGTCCACAATAGATAGGGTTGACGTGCACCACTGCTGACCGCTGCCCTATACTGCAGCAGTCCTTCAGCGGTATAGGGACTGACGTACAGTCTGCTAAACACTAATACACAACCTGCTTGGTCCACAAAAGTTCTTATAAGGACTGGTAACTTGGTATAGGGTGCTACGGTACATAGGCTTGAGTGCGGTACAGTCTGCTGTTCTGTAAGGACCGCTATCGGTCCACAATAGATAGGGTTGACGTGCACCACTGCTGACCGCTCACCTATACTGCAGCAGTCCTTCAGCGGTATAGGGACTGACGTACAGTCTGCTAATCACTAACACACAACCTGCTTGTTCCACAAAAGTTCTTATAAGGACTGGTAACTTGGTATAGGGTGCTACGGTACATAGGCTTGAGTGCGGTACAGTCTGCTGTTCTGTAAGGACCGCTATCGGTCCACAATAGATAGGGTTGACGTGCACCACTGCTGACCGCTGCCCTATACTGCAGCAGTCCTTCAGCGGTATAGGGACTGACGTACAGTCTGCTAAACACTAATACACAACCTGCTTGGTCCACAAAAGTTCTTATAAGGACTGGTAACTTGGTATAGGGTGCTACGGTACATAGGCTTGAGTGCGGTACAGTCTGCTGTTCTGTAAGGACCGCTATCGGTCCACAATAGATAGGGTTGACGTGCACCACTGCTGACCGCTGCCCTATACTGCAGCAGTCCTTCAGCGGTATAGGGACTGACGTACAGTCTGCTAAACACTAATACACAACCTGCTTGGTCCACAAAAGTTCTTATAAGGACTGGTAACTTGGTATAGGGTGCTACGGTACATAGGCTTGAGTGCGGTACAGTCTGCTGTTCTGTAAGGACCGCTATAGGTCCACAATAGATAGGGTTGACGTGCACCACTGCTGACCGCTCACCTATACTGCAGCAGTCCTTCAGCGGTATAGGGACTGACGTACAGTCTGCTAATCACTAACACACAACCTGCTTGTTCCACAAAAGTTCTTATAAGGACTGGTAACTTGGTATAGGGTGCTACGGTACATAGGCTTGAGTGCGGTACAGTCTGCTGTTCTGTAAGGACCGCTATCGGTCCACAATAGATAGGGTTGACGTGCACCACTGCTGACCGCTGCCCTATACTGCAGCAGTCCTTCAGCGGTATAGGGACTGACGTACAGTCTGCTAAACACTAATACACAACCTGCTTGGTCCACAAAAGTTCTTATAAGGACTGGTAACTTGGTATAGGGTGCTACGGTACATAGGCTTGAGTGCGGTACAGTCTGCTGTTCTGTAAGGACCGCTATCGGTCCACAATAGATAGGGTTGACGTGCACCACTGCTGACCGCTGCCCTATACTGCAGCAGTCCTTCAGCGGTATAGGGACTGACGTACAGTCTGCTAAACACTAATACACAACCTGCTTGGTCCACAAAAGTTCTTATAAGGACTGGTAACTTGGTATAGGGTGCTACGGTACATAGGCTTGAGTGCGGTACAGTCTGCTGTTCTGTAAGGACCGCTATAGGTCCACAATAGATAGGGTTGACGTGCACCACTGCTGACCGCTCACCTATACTGCAGCAGTCCTTCAGCGGTATAGGGACTGACGTACAGTCTGCTAATCACTAACACACAACCTGCTTGTTCCACAAAAGTTCTTATAAGGACTGGTAACTTGGTATAGGGTGCTACGGTACATAGGCTTGAGTGCGGTACAGTCTGCTGTTCTGTAAGGACCGCTATCGGTCCACAATAGATAGGGTTGACGTGCACCACTGCTGACCGCTGCCCTATACTGCAGCAGTCCTTCAGCGGTATAGGGACTGACGTACACTCTGCTAAACACTAATACACAACCTGCTTGGTCCACAAAAGTTCTTATAAGGACTGGTAACTTGGTATAGGGTGCTACGGTACATAGGCTTGAGTGCGGTACAGTCTGCTGTTCTGTAAGGACCGCTATCGGTCCACAATAGATAGGGTTGACGTGCACCACTGCTGACCGCTCACCTATACTGCAGCAGTCCTTCAGCGGTATAGGGACTGACGTACAGTCTGCTAATCACTAACACACAACCTGCTTGTTCCACAAAAGTTCTTATAAGGACTGGTAACTTGGTATAGGGTGCTACGGTACATAGGCTTGAGTGCGGTACAGTCTGCTGTTCTGTAAGGACCGCTATCGGTCCACAATAGATAGGGTTGACGTGCACCACTGCTGACCGCTCACCTATACTGCAGCAGTCCTTCAGCGGTATAGGGACTGACGTACAGTCTGCTAAACACTAATACACAACCTGCTTGGTCCACAAAAGTTCTTATAAGGACTGGTAACTTGGTATAGGGTGCTACGGTACATAGGCTTGAGTGCGGTACAGTCTGCTGTTCTGTAAGGACCGCTATCGGTCCACAATAGATAGGGTTGACGTGCACCACTGCTGACCGCTGCCCTATACTGCAGCAGTCCTTCAGCGGTATAGGGACTGACGTACAGTCTGCTAAACACTAATACACAACCTGCTTGGTCCACAAAAGTTCTTATAAGGACTGGTAACTTGGTATAGGGTGCTACGGTACATAGGCTTGAGTGCGGTACAGTCTGCTGTTCTGTAAGGACCGCTATAGGTCCACAATAGATAGGGTTGACGTGCACCACTGCTGACCGCTCACCTATACTGCAGCAGTCCTTCAGCGGTATAGGGACTGACGTACAGTCTGCTAATCACTAACACACAACCTGCTTGTTCCACAAAAGTTCTTATAAGGACTGGTAACTTGGTATAGGGTGCTACGGTACATAGGCTTGAGTGCGGTACAGTCTGCTGTTCTGTAAGGACCGCTATCGGTCCACAATAGATAGGGTTGACGTGCACCACTGCTGACCGCTGCCCTATACTGCAGCAGTCCTTCAGCGGTATAGGGACTGACGTACAGTCTGCTAAACACTAATACACAACCTGCTTGGTCCACAAAAGTTCTTATAAGGACTGGTAACTTGGTATAGGGTGCTACGGTACATAGGCTTGAGTGCGGTACAGTCTGCTGTTCTGTAAGGACCGCTATCGGTCCACAATAGATAGGGTTGACGTGCACCACTGCTGACCGCTGCCCTATACTGCAGCAGTCCTTCATCGGTATAGGGACTAAGAGTTTTGTCACAGGGTCATTTAAAAAATGACAGGCAGAGGAAGAGGCAGGCCCTTCCGCAGGGGTGGTAGGGGTAGGGCAGGAGCAACAGGCTTGAGCCAAAGTGGGAAGTTGCAGAAGGTGCGTTCAATTACTTTAAAGGATGCACCAGACTTGGTTGAGTGGCTCGCTCAGCCTTACTCTTCTGCACCCTCCTCATCCTCTCGATCTGCACCCTCTTCTTCACTCTCTGCTATGTGCACCCCCAAAGACACTACCACCAACAACACGACCACCACCACCACCACCACATACCTTCCGCTTGAGTCACTGGAATTATTTTCCGATCCATATCAAGAGGACATTTCTGATGCGCAGCCACTCTTGGTATTGGATCAGGAAGAGGAGGTAGCAACAAGCGCTACTCAGCAGTCTGACGCCAGTACCCAGATCAGCCCAAGGAGGAGGTTGGTCCCCGGTGTTGCTGCCTACTCCGAGATCTCTACTTATAGCGGTGGGGAAGGTGACGTTGATGATGACGTGTCTAGTGATGTCACGTGGGTGCCCACAAGAGAGGAAGAGGAGGGGAGTTCAGAGGGAGATATGGACCAGCAGATAGGGAGGAGAAGCAGCAATGACTTACATTGCACAGCAGGGACAAAGCAGACTGCAAATGTATCAGGAGCGAGTCATCGACCATGTACGGTCACATCTGGCGCTCCCAGGACACCGGCACATGGCTCCGCAGTGTGGGCTTTTTTTAACGTGTCCGCTGCTGACAATAGCGTTGCCATCTGCAATCTTTGCAGTCAACGCGTTAGTCGCGGTAAGCCCAATACTCACCTAGGGACGACCGCCTTAAGAAGGCACATGAGCAGCCATCACCGAGCCCAGTGGGAGCAACGGAACACACAAAGCCACACTGCAGGCTCTCACCGTCCAGCCTCGTCTTCTACTTCTCCTTCTCCTCTCTCCTCACAATTGTCCTCCACTCCACCTTCCATCACGCCAAGCTCACATTTTTCTGCAAAAAGGCAGGCTTCCGTGGGCCTAATGTTTGAGCGTAAAAAAATGATGACGCCGGATAACCCTCTTGCCCAACGGTTGGCGGCTGGCTTGTCAGAACTCATAGCCCGCCAACTACTGCCATATAAACTGGTGGACTCGGAGGCCTTTCGCAAATTTGTGGCCATTGGAACACCACAATGGAAGGTCCCAGGAAGGAAGTATTTCTCAGAGAAGGGCATCCCAGAGCTATATGGCCATGTTCAGCGGCAAGTGAATGTATCTCTGGCACACAGTGTCGGTGCCAAGATACATCTGACCACAGACACGTGGTCTAGCAAACACGGGCAGGGAAGGTATATCAGTTTTACTGCCCACTGGGTGAACCTTCTGACGGCCGTCAAGCATGTAACCCGTGGCACCCGTGTAGATTTGGTTTTACCGCCACGGATTGCATGCAGGCCTGACTCTTCTTCTCCTCCTCCTACTCCATCCTCCTCCCTCTCCTCCTCAGCTGCCTCCTCCTTTTCCGCTGCTAGCGTCTCTTCCACTGCACCGCCCAAGCTCCCCAGAACCTATTCCACATGCCAGGTGAGACGTTGCCATGCCGTGCTGCGTCTGTTGTGCCTGGAAGCAAAGAGCCACACTGGCCCGGCACTCCTTTCAGCTTTGCGTTCACAGGCAGATGAGTGGCTAACACCGCTCAATTTGACAGTTGGTAAAGTGGTGTGTGACAACGGTGCCAATCTGCTTAGCGCATTGAAACAGGGCAAAATCACGCACGTGCCGTGCATGGCACACGTCTTAAACTTGGTCGTGCAGCGATTCCTTGTCAAATACCCTGGGGTCCAGGACATCTTGCGGCAGGCAAGGAAAATCTCGGCCCATTTCAGAAGATCTTACACGGCCATGGCTCGCCTTGCTGACATTCAGCGGCGACACCATCTGCCGGTCAGACGTCTTATTTGCGATTGCCCGACGCGATGGAACTCAACCTTCTATATGCTTGATAGGCTGCTCCAGCAGAAACGTGCAGTTAACGTCTACCTGTATGAACTCTGCGAAAGAAACGGTTCTGGGGAGCTGGGTTTTTTTTCACCGCGCCAGTGGCTGCTCATGCGCGACACATGCAGACTTCTGCGGCCATTTGAGGAGATCACCAAACTGGTCAGTCGCAGCCATGGCGCCATCAGTGACATGGTACCTTATGCCTTCTTTCTGGAGCGTGCATTGCGTCGTGTCATTGATCAGGCTGTGGAGGAGCAGGAGCGGGAAGATGAGGAAGTCGCAATGCTGGATGAATTCCCAGGGGGGGCTACTCTATCTGAGACAAGTCAACAACAGGAGTCTGATGAGGAGTCAGAGGAGGATGGTGCCGGGGCGGATGAGCAGGAGCAAGAAGAGCATGCTTTAAACCTTTCTGGGATCCCTGTTGTGCGAGGATGGGGAGAGGAGAATGAAGAGGACGACATTATCCTGGATGATGAGCAGGAGCCAGGCCACCACACCGCTTCCACTTTAGTGCAAATGGGGGCCTTCATGCTCCAGTGTTTTAATAGGGACCCCCGTATAAAAAGCATGAGGGTCAAGGACCAGTACTGGGTGGCAACGTACTTAGACCCCCGGTACAAACACAAAATGGCGGAAATGTTACCGCCGTCGCAGAGGGCTGTCAGAATGCAGCACTTCCAGGCCTTGCTTCGAGAAATGCTGCATTCTGCTTTTGCGTGCGCTGGCAGAGGAGCAATTCCCACTCCCAGAGAAGGATTTGCGGGTACCAATCCAACAGCGCCTGCAAGAAGAGGCCGGTTTGAAGATGTGTTGGTGACTTCGGATATGAGGTCATTCTTTCAGCCGACCCATCGACAGGTGTCATCCGGATCCAGCATCAGGGAACGCCTAGACCGTCAGGTGTCCGACTACATTGGGTTAACGGCCGATGTGGACGCTCTGAGGAGTGATGAACCCCTAGACTACTGGGTGGGCAGGCTTGACCTCTGGCCAGAGCTTGCCCAATTTGCAATCGAACTGTTGGCTTGCCCCTCATCCAGTGTCCTGTCCGAAAGGACGTTCAGCGCAGCAGGGGGGATTGTGACCGATAAGCGTACTCGCCTAGCTCACCACAGTGTTAACTACCTCACATTTCTAAAAATGAATGAGGCATGGATCTCGGAGGAATTCAACACATGTGACCAGTAGACCATGTATATGTCTATAAACTATTTTTTTAATCAAGCACACAGACCTTCTTAATTCATTTGGCTCACTTCCTTGACCCAAAAAAGCACACCGTACTATATGCCCCTACCCTCCTCTTTGAAGAGGTTGAGCGGTGTCATATTTCTACTGGGGCTGCTTATGATATCCCTGTGCTGTGCTGACTTCCTCCTGGGGGTTCTTATTATGAAGGGATCACACTATCCCTGTGCTGTGCTGACTTCCTCCTGGGGGTTCTTATTATGAGGGGATCACACCATCCCTGTGCTGTGCTGACTTCCTCCTGGGGCTGCTTACGGTGCTGCTGTCAGTGCTGTATGTCACGGTGCTGCTGTCAGCGCTGTATGTCACGGTGCTGCTGTCAGCGCTGTATGTCACGGTGCTGCTGTCAGCGCTGTATGTCACGGTGCTGCTGTCAGCGCTGTATGTCACGGTGCTGCTGTCAGCGCTGTATGTCACGGTGCTGCTGTCAGCGCTGTATGTCACGGTGCTGCTGTCAGCGCTGTATGTCACGGTGCTGCTGTCAGCGCTGTATGTCACGGTGCTGCTGTCAGCGCTGTATGTCACGGTGCTGCTGTCAGTGCTCTGTATTACGGTGCTGCTGTCAGATGCCTCTATCACGGTGCATGTGTCATTCCGGTATGTCACGCTGCTGGTGATCATCTCCTGCACCCTCTTCTTTGCCTACCCTGGTCCCTGACCTTCCCTCTCCTCCATTGCCTTCATTAGCTCCATAGTCCTGAATTGTTAGAACAATTTCCCAAATAAAATAAAAATGCTTGTAGTTATCGATCCCAAATTCACCTCATACATGTATTATGTCATTGTCCAGATGGTGGGACTACGTTTTACCCCCTAATAATTACCACGTGGCCGCAAATTCGACATGAAGGTTTGCAAAGTTCGCCTCCCATTGAAGTCAATGGGGCCCGCGGCGAACGTTCGGTTTCGCGAACGTTTGGGTCCGTTCGCATTTCGCTTTCGCGAAACGTCCCGTCGGAAGTTCGTCCATCACTAGCTATGATGTCTCTCCATAGTGGGGCTAAACATAGCAGATTCGCATCTAGTTCTCAGGACCCTCTTATTGAGGTGCAGGAGGCTGGGGATCAGGTACATCTTCCCAAATATTTGGAAGATACTTATTTATCCTCTTCTGAGAATCCTAATATGGAAGGAGTAGCATCACAAGGTAGGTTGCTTGTATACTCCCTTACTCAACCTTTTTTTGCTGCCTGCGGCACAGGCTCTTGAGGAACCTACCTCTAATTGGGTTCATTAGAACCTCCCCCATCTGGGGATGTTTTTTCCTATTCATGCATGGCTAAAAAAGCTTATGTATTCTGAATGGGAACATCCGGATAAACAATATTATCCTCCCAAGAAATTCTTCACACTTTATCTATGAAAGAGGATTTTTATGAAGAAAATGTGGGGTTCCAGCAATTGATGCTGCAATCGCCTTAGTGAGCAGAGTCTCACATGTTCGGTGGATAATGCACTAATGTTAAAAGATCCAACAGATAAAAAGTTGGAACTTCTTTTTAAAGACAATAAGTCTTTTGCAAGTTCAGTAGCGCAGCCAGTTCTTGCTGCAATTGGTGTATTTCAGTCGATTAAGGACGTTTGTGGAAATACCTGAAATTCTGCCTGATCAGCAGGCCCGGCGATGGGCTGGTGTATCTGTCTCACAGTAGCTGCTATGAAAGACTCTATCATTTAAGCCTTATGGCTTATGCTTGGACCAGTGCATTCTCACAGATTTCTGTGGCTGAAAAATTGATCAGCTGAAGCACCGTGTAAAAAGCTCTTAGCCAGTTTTTTTGGGGTACGGCTATTTAGAGATGATCTGGATAAGTACATCCAAAGGACCTCTAATGGGGAAAGCTCTCTTTTACCAGTAAAGAAGAGGTTCAAACATTTCTTCTTTAATCGTGCTGCCTCTCCTATGCCAAGGGCATCTGCCTCTAGGCAGTCTCGATGGCCTCAACCATCAGGCCCAAGGGAAAGTCCCCAAGGGCATCACCAGGGTCAGAAGAGATCTTGGGGCAGAAAGCCCACAAAGCAGAATGCTAAAGCCTTCTCATGAAGGGGCATCCCCACTCGTTCGGGTGAGGGGAAAGGTCCTGCAATTCTCAAGATCTGGCAGGAACAATGTCAAGACAGATGGATTTCTGCAGTTTTTTTCTCTAGGTTACGACTAGAGTTCCGAGAGTTTCTGTCTCCTCGTTTTTTCTAAGGGAAAGTGTTCCCAAGGATCCAGAGAAAAATAAGTCTCTCTTTCTGGCCTCTGGATCAGCTATTATCCCAGTCGGTGATATCAGGGGTTCCCTTAGTGGAAAAGGGCACAGGGTTTGGCTCAAACCTTTTACGGTTCCAGAACCAAACAGAGAGGTAAGACCCATTCTAGATCTCGAAGATCTGAATCAGCACTTAATCATCCGATCCTTTCATAATCCAATCGATTGTGTCCATCCTGCAAGGAGGGGAGTTTTTTTTGGCTTTAATCGATATAAAAAATGCATATCTCCATGTGGCAAATTTTCCCGCTCACCAGAAATTTCTGCGTTTTGAAATATAAAATTATCATTTCAGTTGTGGCCCTGCCATTTGGTTTAGCCACAGCACCACGGGAGATTGTTAGGGGAAATGGTGGCCTCCTTACAGGCCATCCCTTATATACAGTTTTTACTCAAAAACTTCTTCAAAACACCATCCTGTCGGTCTGGAATAAAAAGATTCAGGCCTTGTTTGTTTCCAATACGCTTGGCTCCCGACGTAAGTTAGAGCCTGAATTGATGGTTGTTATCCAGCAAAACAATAGATGCCAGCCTTCTAGGCTGGGGAGCAGCCCTGGAAGAAGATTCTGTCCAGGGGAGAGGGTTCAGGTTAGAGGACCTTGCCTATTAACTTTTTGAAAGATTCGGGCAGTACATCTGGCCCTAGAATCTGGGGCGGTCAAACTACGGGACTGTGCTGTCAGGATTCAGTCTGACAAGGCCACGGCTGTGGATTACATCAATCACCAGGGGGGCACGAGAGGTCGTGCAGCCCAAAAAGAGGTGAATAATGTTCTAGCTTGGGCAGAACACAACATTCCTTGCCTATCTGCAATTTTAATTTCAGGAATAGAGAATTGGCAGGTGGACTACTTGAGTCGCCAACAATTATTTCCGGGAGAATGATCTCTTCACCCCGACATCTTCCTAGCGATATATCAGAGATGGGGTATTCCGGAAATGGACCTATTCTTGTCCAGATTCAACAACAAAGTCAACAACTTTGTGTCGAGAACAACGGAACCGCTAGCAGGCAGAACAGACACATTAGTCTTCCTATAGGATCAGTTTTCGCTGATCTATGCATTTCCTCCAGTTGTACTACTTCTGCTCCTTCACCGCAGGATTAAGCAGGAACGAAAGGAGGTTATTCTGGCGGCCCCAGTGGGTTCCAGAAGATCTCGATTTACCAAGATCATAAAGATGGCAGTAGGAGTCCTTCGGACTCTACCATTATAGCCAGACCTTCTTGCACAAGGTCCGGTATTTCATCATATGTGACGGACTAAAAATGTAACAGGTTTGACTGTTGAATCCCACTTTATAAAAGATCATGGGTGATCTCCTTCGGTAGTGTCTACTTTGATTAATGCCAGGAAGCCGGCTTCCAGAATCACTTACTATAGAGTCTGGAAGGCATATGTTTCTTGGTGTGGATCCAGGGGTTGGCACCCCAGGAAGTATGTCATAGGCAGGATACCTGATTTCCTGAATATGGGATCTGAAATGAAGCTGGCCTTGACTTCTATCAAGAGCCAGATCCTGGCCTTGTCAGTGTTTTTTCTATGGCCTTTTGCTTCCAACTCTTGGTGCGTAGCTTATTCAGGGGGTAACATGGATTAATCCCCCTATCAAGGCACCTCTAAATCCTTGGGATTTAAAATTGGTCTTATCGACTTTGCAGAATCAGCCGTTTGAGCCTTTATGAGAAATTCCCTTGGTTCTTTTTGACAGGAAAGAGATAATCTTTCTGGTTGCCATTTCTTCTGCTAGAAGAGTATCGGAACTAGCGGCTCTGTCTTGTATAGAGCCATATTTGACCATGCATAAGAATGAGGTGGTTTTATGTCCTCATCCTGAATTCCTACCAAAGGTGGTAACAGGTTTTCATTTAAACCAAGATATTATTCTTCCTTCTTTCTTCCAGAGCCTGAATCTAGGGAAGAGAAGGCACCTCATTCCTTTGATGTAGTAAGAGCGATCAGAGTCTATTTAAAGGTGACCGCTTGGGTTCGCAAAACACATGTTTTGTTTGTACTGCCATAGGGTCCAAAAAGTGGACAGGCAGCATCAAAATCCACTATTTTTCCAAATGGATTAGTCAAATGATTGTTCAAGTTTCAGCGTAAAGAAGAAAATTCTTCCTTCCTTCTTATGTTAGAGCACACTCATCCAGGGCAATTAGTGCCTCTTGGGTGGTGCATCATCAGGCCTCTATGGCTCAGATCTGTAAGGCCACAACTTGGTCTTCGGTTCATACATTTATCAGATTTTATCACATCAATATTAAAGGTCATGAAGATATTGCCTTTGGGCATAGTATACTGCAGGCTGCAGTATGAGTCCTCTGGCCTCCTGTTTATTTTTTTGGTTGTGTCTCCCTCCCTTCACTTGCCATTGTTATGGGACATTCCACATAGTAAGTACTATGGCTCTGTGTCCCCCGATGTAAGAAAAGAAACAGGATTTTTAAAACAGCTTACCTGTGAAATCCTTTTCTTTGATGTACATCAGGGGACACAGCGGTCCCTCCCTTCTTGGTATACACTTGTATTGCTGTGTTACAAAACTGAGGACTCCCAGCAGTTGGAGGGGTTATATAGGGAGTATACTTCTTGCCTAAGGGCATGCCAGTGTCCATCACCTATCAGCGGCCCTATAACCCACATAGTAAGTACTATAGCTCTGTGTCCCCTGATGTACATCAAAGAAAAGGATTTTACAGGTAAGCTGTTTTAAAAATCCTGTTATTGTGTGCCTTGTTGCTAGAACGTTGCTAGGGTGATCCCTGGCATTACTGCTTGCACTTACAAATCCGTGCATATGTGTACTCCCTCTTCCTGGTCACAGCAGCTCTGAGCTCAGTGCTCCTCTGTCTGAGGAGAGTACAAACAACGCATGCACAGGAATTATCTTAGCAATATCCTAGCATTAAGGCAGGATAGGGTAGGCGCCATCTCTAAGACCTACGTAAATGGCCAACATCAGGGGTAGGCAAACTGGGGCCCTGCAGCTCTTGTAGAACTACAAGTCCCATCATGCCTATGGCAGGAATTGTAACTGCCAGCCTTGCAATGCCTCATGGGAAATGTAGTTCCACAACAGCTGGAGAGCCCCAGGTTGCCTACACCAACAGAAGGGGTATAATTCAGCTTTAATCACAGTACACCATTGGCTTCATCAGATTCTGGGAAAGGTGAACTAAAGTAGGCCAGAGATTTTGCAACTTTCTTTCCTTGCACCACAGGTTGCTCATTTTTCCCATCAACAATGTCCAAACTTTTTCTTAGTTTTGAGTGGGGAGGGTTTAGAACACCTGTCAGGTTTTTATTGCTGTCTGTGTCCCTATCAGTTACTACATTATGAGGAAAAAATATGGAAGCCACCACTGATATATTTAGAAAAGTGCTGTCATACTCATCACTTGTAAGAAGCATGTAGGACAGGAGATGTGCTGTGAACACGGCTTATCACCGAAACTAGTCTGCTGCTGACTGTACTCACTTTGAAGGATAGAAAATAAATACGCTTGATGGTATGGAGTTGCCGGCTGCTTTTATTCGATAACCGTAGGACAGGAGATCAAACCTGTCTGCCTGCTCATTATAGGGGAGTGATGAGGGAGGAGTAAGGTTCAGGAGGAGGATGACAACTCTGGATGACAGACATTACATTGTAGCAAAGTGTCATTTCTTCAGTGTTGTCGCATGAAAAGGTATAGTAAAATATTTACATATTGGCCTAAATTTTTGATTTTTTCATATTTTTTTTTATTGGTTACGTTGTCCTTTAACCACTTCCCGACCGCTGCACGACGATGTACGTCGACAGAATGGCACGGGCAGGCATAAGGGCTTACATGTTCGTCCTTGCCTTCACGCGGGTCGGGGGCCCGATCGGGCCCCCGCCCGGTGCCTGCGGCAGTCGGTATTCGTTCGGGAGCGATCCGGGATGAGGGGGCGGCCATTCATTCATGGCCACCCCCTCGCGATCGCTCCCGACGAATAGAAATCCTTCGTCACATCACTTCCTCTCCTGTAATGTAAACACAGGAGAGGAAGTGATGTAATCTCTCCTCCGTGTCGGTATTTTTCGTTCCGACACCGAGGAGAGAGGATCGGTGAGTTGCACCAACACGACACTACACAGTAGAACATGCCAGGCACACTCACACCCCCCCGATCACCCCCCCAATTACCCCTGCCCCCCAGTCACAGTGACACCAATGTCATTTTTTTTTTGCATTGGTGTCATTTGTGACTGTAATAACTGTTAGGGCAGTTAGGGTTAGCCCCTTTAGTTCTAATGTACCCCCCTAACCCCCCCAATAAAGGTTTAACCCCGTGATCACCCCCCGTCGCCAGTGTCACTAAGGCTGGGTTCACATTGCAGTGGTTTATGAGAACGAATGTGATTCGCACCGCACTGCAGTGCAAATCACATCCGATCTCTGTGCGATTCGAGTTCAGCCATACAGATAGTATGGCTGAATTCGCATCGCACCCGCCGCACCCGCCGCAAATTCGCACGGGACCCTTTTTTTGGCCCGCAGCAGAATCGGATCGCATGGGTGTTCACACCATGCGATCCGAGTTTGCAGATCGCACTGCGATATGCGAACTGATCTGGGGGTGTCATTAACATTTCACTGACACTCCCAGCAGTTCGCATAGGGCAGTGTGAACTGCCGCCGGGAGGCATGCGATGCGGGAACCCGCCGCGGATTCGTGGCGTTCCCGCATCGCTCCAGTGTGAACCCAGCCTAATAAGCGATCGTTTTTCTGATCGCTGTATTAGTGTCACAGGTGACGCTAGTTAGGCAGGTAGGTATTTAGGTTCGCCGCAGCTTTTTATAGCGCCAGGGACCCCCATATACTACCGCATAAAGCCCCCTGATTGCCCCCTAGTTAACCCTTTCATCAGTGATCACCATATAACTGTTACAGGTGACGCTGGTTGGTTAGTTATTTTTTTATAGTTTCAGGGCACCCGCCATTTATTACCTAATAAAGGTTTAACCCCCTGATCACCCGGCGGGTGTCATTTGTGACTGTAATAACTGTTAGGGCAGTTAGGGTTAGCCCCCTTTAGTTCTAAGGTAGTTTCAGGGCACCCGCCATTTATTACCTAGTCTCACTAGTGTACCCCTAAATTTAGGGGTGTCTACTTTCCAAAATGGGGTCATTTGGGGGGGGTTTGTGCCATCTTGGCATTTTATGGCCTTCAAAACTGTAACGCCCTTAGAAAGCCTGAAGGCGGTGCTTGGTTTTCGGGGCCCCGTACGCGGCTAGGCTCCCAAAAAGTCCCACATATGTGGTATCCCCGTACTCAGGAGAAGCAGCAGAATTTATTTTGGGGTGTCATTTCACATATGCCCATGGCATGCGTGAGCAATATATCATTTAGTGACAACTTTGTGAAAAAAAAAAAAAAAAAAAAAGTTTTAATTTTCCCGCAACTTGTGGCAAAATATAAAATATTCCATGGATTCAACATGCCTCTCAGCAAATAGCTTGGGGTGTCTACTTTCTAAAATAGGGTCATTTGTGGGGGTTTTGTGCCATCTTGGCATTTTATGGCCTTCAAAACGGTAATAGGTAGTGAGGAGTGAAGTCAAATATTTACGCCCTTAGAAAACCTGAAGGCGGTTCTTGGTTTTCGGGGCCCCGTACGCGGCTAGGCTCCCAAAAAGTCCCACATATGTGGTATCCCCGTACTCAGGAGAAGCAGCAGAATTTATTTTGGGGTGTCATTTCACATATGCCCATAGCATGTGTGAGCAATATATCATTTAGTGACAACTTTGTGTAAAAAAAATATATATATATTTTTTTGTCATTATTCAATCGCTTGAGGCAAAAAAATAAAATATTCAATGGGCTCAACATGCCACTTATCAATTTCCTTAGGGGGTCTACTTTCCAAAATGGGGTCATTTGGGGGGGTTTTGTACTGCCCTGCCATTTTAGCACCTCAAGAAATGAGATAGGCAGTCGTAAACTAAAAGCTGCGTAAATTCCAGAAAACGTACCTTAGTTTGTAGATGTGACAACTTTTGCGCAAACCAATAAATATACAATTATTGACTTTTTTTTTACCAAAGACATGTGGCTGAATACATTTTGGCCTAAATGTATGACTAAAATTGAGTTTATTGGATTTTTCTAATAACAAAAAGTAGAAAATATCATTTTTTTTCAAAATTTGCGGTCTTTTTACGTTTATATCGCAAAAAATAAAAATCGCAGAGGTAATCAAATACCATCAAAAGAAAGCTCTATTTGTGGGAAGAAAAGGACGCAAATTTTGTTTGGGTACAACATTGCATGACCGCGCAATTACCAGTTAAAGCAGCGCAGTGCCAAATTGTAAAAAGACCTCTGGTCATTTACCAGCAAAATGGTCCGGTCTGAAAGTGGTTAAGAGGCGGATTGCAGGCGGCCACGCGCGTCCCCACCGGGGGCTCCGTGACTGCAATCGCGGGTCCCGTCACTTGCCACCATGGGCCCCAGCAGCAGCCACCAGCCATACCCACCCTGGGGACAGCAGCAGCCGCCGCTACCAGCCATACCCGCCCTGGGGACAGGAGCCACCGCCAGCCATACCTGCCCTGGGGACAGCAGCAGCCACCAGCCATACCTGCCCTGGAGGACAGCAGCAGCCACCGGCAGCCATACCCGCCCTGGAGGACAGCAGCAGCCGCTAGCCATACCCACCCTGGGGGGACAGCAGCAGCCGCCAGCCATACCCACCCTGGGGGGACAGCAGCCGCCGCCAGCCATACCCACCCTGGGGGGACAGCAGCAGCCGCCAGCCATACCCGCCCTGGGGGGACAGCAGCAGCAGCCGCCAGCCATACCCGCCCTGGGGGACAGCAGCAGCAGCCTCCAGCCATAACCGCTCTGAGAGACAGCAGCAACCGCCAGCCATACCCGCCCTGGGGGGACAGCAGACGCCACCACCAGCCATACCTGCCTTGGGGGGGACAGCAGCAGCCGCCGCCAGCCATACCCGCCCTGGGGGGACAGCAGCAGCAGCCACCGCCAGCCATACATGCCCTGGGGGGACAGCAGCAGCAGCCACCGCCAGCCATACCCGCCCTGGAGGACAGCAGCAGCCGCCAGCCATACCCCCCAGGGGGACAGCAGCAGCAGCCGCCCACCATACCCGCCCTGGGGGGACAGCAGCAGCCGCCAGCCATACCCACTCTGGGGGACAGCAGCAGCCGCCAGCCATACCCACCCTGGGGGGACAGCAGCAGCAGCCACCAGCCATACCTGCCCTGGTAGACAGCAGCAGCAACCGCCAGTGATACCCATTCTGGGGGACAGCAGCAGCAGCCGCCAGCCATAACCGCTCTGGGGGACAGCAGCAATGCCAGCCATACCCACCCTGGGGGGGACAGCAGCAGCTACCGCCAGCCATACCCACCCTGGGGGGGACAGCAGCAGCTACCGCCAGCCATACCCGCCTTGGGGGGGACAGCAGCAGCTGCCGCTAGCCATACCCGCCCAGGGGGGACAGCAGCAGCAGCCACCGCCAGCCATACCCGCCCTAGGGGGACAGCAGCAGCAGCCACCGCCAGCCATACCTGCCCTGGAGGACAGCAGCAGCCTCCAGCCATACCCGCCATGGGGACAACAGCAGCCGCCAGCCATACCCGCCCTGGGGACAGCAGCAGCCATGAGGATTGAGGTCATTTTTTTATAAAATCAAACAGCAATGGGCATGTATGCTTTCTACACTGGGCTGCTTTCAAACTGATCCACAGGTGCAGCTATGGGTTGCCTGCACTGAGCCATAGACTTCTGTTGTTACCTGCAGGCTTGGTGCGCTTTCACAGAATGCATCCATCACACCTGCAGTATATAATAGAATTATATGGCAACTAACCTGCAGGAAAGCCACAGGTACACTGTGCTGCACCCACGGTGTGTGTCAACCAGTGCATCAGTGTGAAAGCAGCCTTAGGCCTAGGGTTGCCACCTTTTCTTCAAGTCAAACCCGGACACTTTAGCGGCACACTTTTTTTAGCGGTGCACTTTTTTTATAGTATAAATTATACATTTATTTTGCAATTAAATAACATTTCTAATCATATGAATTTAATCACAAGAGTCCCGCTTTACATCAGAGTCCACAGAGTTCAGTTTTTGCATCTGAATCCGCAGAGTTACCTTACACTGTAAGGTGGGACTCTGTAGACTCTGATGTAAGGGAGAACTATGGGGACTCTAACATAAGGGATGCTCTGCGAACCCTGATTTAAGGGGAACACTGAGTACTATGATGCACAGTGAGGACTCTGATGTAAGGGGAACACTGTGACCTCTGGTGTAAAGGGGAACTGTGTTATAAAGGGTGCTCTGAGAACCCCAATTTACCTTAGTGTACTCACTCAGAGGCAGAAGATAGAAGGGGGAGACTTCAGTCACAGACAGGGATGGATGGTGAGCTCACTCACCCCTTGGCAGTCAGCACCTCTCATCCAGATGTATCCGAGGCTGCTGGACTTCAAATTTCCAGCCTCCCACTTCCCTTTTCTGAGGTACAGCACTGGGGATTGGAGTGTGGGCAGACACAGAGGGGTAGGGGAGGGAGGAAAAGGAGTAGATCAAGCCCTTTCTCCTCTCCTGTCTGTATGTAGGGGGAACTGTTAGTGCTGGCTTTGGGCAATGGAAAGAGAGTGTAACAGACACTCTCAGCTTAGACAACTGCAGCCAGCAACCTTGCTGGGAGGCCATAGTCCAATCTGAATAATGTGTCCGGGTTTCAGGCAGTCTGAAACCTGGACGAATGGTTCCAAACCCGAACTGTCCGGTTGAATCCCGGACAGGTGGCAACCCTACAGGTAGGTATACAGGAGTAGGTTTTATATATACAGTACACAGGAAGGAAGGCATGTGGGTGCTCTATATACACAGTATACAGAAGCTGGGTTTATATATACAGTAAGGTAGATGTGGGTGGTCTGTACACACAGTATACAGAGGCTAGGTTTATATATACAGTAAGGTAAATGTGGGTACTCTATACACACAGTATACAGAAGCTGGGTTTATATATACAGTAAGGTAGATGTGGGTGGTCTGTACACACAGTATACAGGTAGGTATACAGAAGCTGGGTTTATATATACAGTAAGGTAGATGTGGGTGCTCTATATACACAGTATACAGGTAGGTATACAGAAGCTGGGTTTATATATACAGTAAGGTAGATGTGGGTGCTCTATACACACAGTATACAGGTAGGTATACAGAAGCTGGGTTTATATATACAGTAAGGTAGATGTGGGGGCTCTATACACAGTATACAGGTAGGTATACAGAAGCTGGGTTTATATATATAGTAAGGTAGATGTGGGGGCTCTATACACAGTATACAGGTAGGTATACAGAAGCTGGGTTTATATATATAGTAAGGTAGATGTGGGGGCTCTATACACACAGTATACAAGTAGGTATACAGAAGCTGGGTTTATATATACAGTAAGGTAGATGTGGGTGCTCTACACACACAGTATACAGGTAGGTATACAGAAGCTGGGTTTATATATACAGTAAGGTAGATTTGTGGGCTCTATACACAGTATACAGGTAGGTATGTATGTTTTAGGGGGCTCTATACACACACAGGGTTATGTAGTACACATAGGGATGAAGTGTATACACCGTTGCTATGGTTACCAGTGACACTCAGCCCTCTCTCAGACATGGAAGGGCTCAGTCACCACACAATATAAAAGCCAAGCCTGCCTGTGGACAGAAGTGACCCGGGTCCCCTCCATACACAGTACTACATACACAGAACATAGATATATGTACTGACTGGATCAACATTCAGCCAAACTCCATTCATAACCCAGTTCCTGGTTCCCCTACAGCCCTCAGAACCCCACAAAGGATCCCCAGTCTGTCCTTCTCACTGCCTGATACCAGAGCAACTGTCACAGTTCCTTTATATTATGAAATGATCAAACCCAGTGTTTATTAAATACCATAATAATGCTTTATTTGTTTAATAACAATGGAATAAGCTCAATTTCATTTGGGTACTGTGTTGTATGAGCCAGTATATTTCAGGCAAAGGATCGGGGCAGCTAGTGTGTTGGCAGATGATCTCTGTACAGGCGCAGATGTTTAGGGGTCCTCTAGGGGTCCTCACAGGCAGATGGTGAAGAGGCACTCGACTGAGACGCATCTCTGAAGCCAGACTCCAGCGATTACCGCCATAGACGACTATTCTACATTTCTTTTATTATTATTGTGTTGTATATTATTAGTAGTAGTAATATTAATTATTTTTAGGTAAACCTTCATTCATCTGCGATACCATCTAGTACCATCAAGATGTCGCGCTGTCCACACCGCAACAATCGTGAAATACCACCACGTGACCCAACAGGTATGACAATTGTACCATATTAACCCCTTCATGACCACATAACACATATATGAGGCATCCAGGAAGTGGGCTTTAAACCTGGGTGCCCCATATATGTGTTCTTACAATACATTCTATTGATTCTTGGCTCTATTATGGGCACAAAAAACAAATCACACACACATATGTGGTATCACTGCGATCGTCAGGAACAGGAGAATTGATTGTGCAGTTGTTTTTGGTGGTGATACATTGTAATGTCCTAAAATATACAGCTAAATGTAACTACTTCCTTCCTGTAGGACATCCATGGAAGTCCTCGGGTTGAAGTAGGTATACCGGGATGATGTCTGCACCTACAGGCCTCATTCCAGTATGGGTTTTTTCAACCAGCGATTCTCTTTGTGGCAGAAGAGATTTGAGTGGCTAAATAGCCATTCAATCACTTCAGTGGGTGTCAGAAGAGGGTCCCCCCTCCCTCTGCCACCTTTCCCGAGCGCTAAGTGTAAAAATATTAAAATATTTGTATAAAATAAATAATAATAATTAAAAAAAAAAATTGAAGCACTCCCATCCCACTGTGCTTACACACAAATGCGAATGTATATGTAAAGGGTGCTCATTCCACACATGTGAGGTATTGTCATTGTCGAAAACATCAGTGTGAGAGCAATAATTCTAGCACCAGACCTCCTATGTAACTCTAAACTGGTAACCTGTAAAGGTGTTGCCTATGGAGAATTTTAAGCACCACAGTTAGCTGCCATTCCACAGGCAGATACAATTTTAAAGTGTGACATAGGTATCTATTTACTCAGCGTAACTACATCTTTCACATGATACAAACAAATTGGAGTTAATATTTTTTTTTTTTTATGTATTATTATTATTTTATTTCCCCCAAAAAAATGCATTTGAAAAACTGCTGCACAAATATCGTGTGACATAAAAAATTACAACACCCATCATTTTATTCTATAGGGCCTCTGCTAATATATATATATATATATATATATATATATATATATATATATATATATATATATATATATATAGTGTTTGGGGTTATAAGTAATTTTCTAGCACAAAAAGACGATTTTTACATGTAGGAGCATAGTGTCAGAATTGGCCCTATTGTTAGCGGCGCTTTACCGTCGTTTTAGCGGCCGTCTGCGGCTGCTAGCGGGGCGCTTTTAACCCCCGCTAGCGGCCGAAAAAGGGTTAAAAGAGCCCGCAAAGCCCCGCTGCAGCGCGCTTTGCCGGTGGTGCAGCCGCGCTGCCCCATTGATTTCAAATCGGTAGGAGCAGTGAATACACCGCTCCTTTCACCGCTCCAAAGATGCAGCTAACAGGACTTTTTTCACTGTCCTGCTAGCGCACCGCTCCAGTGTGAAAGCCCTCCAGCTTTCACACTGGAGTGAAAGGAGCCAGTTTTTTCAGGTGCTACACAGGCGCTATTTTTAGCGCTGTAGTGCCTGAAACCGTCCCAGTGTGAAAGGGGCCTCAAGGGGAGAAGAATTCCTTTTCTACCCTTGTTAAATAATTTATTTTTTCTACCAGTTTCAAATGGTTTATTTAGCGTTTTTATGTTAACCAATTTCCATTCAGCATACGTATATACACTGTACATTCTGGATGCCAAACGGTTATAGTCGGATTTTGGGTGCAGCACCACCCTGTCCCCTGTTCACACACCCAAATGCGCATGTAGGTCTTGCACGCATATGTAAACAGTGATTGCATCACTCAATGAGGTACCGCTGTGAACATCAGAGTGAGAACAATCATTTTAAATGCCAGAGCTCACCTTTTACTCTAAATTTATAACCTGTAAAGGCTTTTAAATCATTTCCTATGGACAATTTTAGGTAGCATACTTTGTCACTATTTCACAAGCATTCAGAATTTGACATTTTTAATTGTTTGGCATATATTTACCTGACGCATCATTATCTTTTATATTTTAGCAAAAAAATAGTGTATTATATGGTGTTTGTGTGCAGTAAAAGCAGACCTCTATCTAATCAGCTGTCTTTCAGGGCAGAGGAGAGATCAAGGATCCAACAGACCCCTGATTTCTCCATAAAGAACACCTGGCTGTCACTGCCCAAAGCTATAACAGGGGGTTGTCCACCTCTTGTAATAGCAATAAAGTTGAATGAGAAAAATACATTTTAAAACAGTGTAAAAAATATATAAAAAATAATATTTGCATCACGCAGTGAGGTATCGCTGTGGACCTCATAGTGAGAACAATAATTCTAGAGCTAGTGCTCACATTTAACTCTAAACAGATAACCTATAAAGGCTTTTGTGTGTGTGGCCTATGGACAATTTCAGGTACCTTAGTTTGTTGCCTTTTCACAGGAGTGTGCAATTTTAAATCTTGGTGTTTGGTAATGAATTACCTGACACAACACCACCTTTTATATTTTACCAGAAATATTGGATATTATTTTGTGCACTAAAATTTATTTAAGTGTATTTTTCATGAAAATGTGCAGTATGATGTATTATAGATGGCTGTGTTTTCTGTGAATACAAGATTAGGAAGGTTTAATTTCAATTCAACTAGTCATCATTGGACTTATGCATGAATCTGACCATTAAAGTGATTCTAAAACAATTTTTTTTATCTTTGAAATAACAAACAAGTCATACTTACCTGCTATGTGCAATTGTTTTGCACAGAGCAACCCAGATCCTCCTCTTCTCAGATCCCCCTTCCGACTCTCCTGGTTACTCCTTTCTGCAGAGTACCCCCACACCAATACACTTCCTATGAGGGCAATCGTGCGGGCCCGCTCCTAAACTGGCTCTGTGTGTCCATATGTCCTTGCTCCCCTGCTCCCTTCTCACTGGCCCTGATTGACAGCAGCCAAGAAATAATGGATCCAGCTGCTGCCTCTGAGCCAATGAAGGAGACAGCAGAGAGAGCCTCTGCTCTCGGGCATAGCATGGAATCAAGATCAGGCTCAGGTAAGTGTAAGGCGGAGAGCTGCATGCAGAAGGTTTATAACTCTAATGCAGAAAATGCATTAAAGTAAAAATTAACTTCTGCCTTTATGTTTAGTCTGTTTTTATTGCATTTTCAAATTTTACACAAGAAAACCAAACCAAATAGAGAAACTGCTGTGAAACATAAATAGTGCGCTGTCCAACAGTGACATTCAAAAACAGTATGTCATAAGTGCATCAAAGTATAAATAAAAATCCAAAGTAATCAACCTTGTAAATATATAAATCAGTATAGAATTTAACAGAGTAAAGTGACTATAACACTCAGAACCCCAATTAAAAGGGATTATGTGACAAAAAATGTAAAAACAAATCAACAAATTATAGTGAAATCAAAAATATAAAATGGTATCCATTCTATCAGTACACGTAAAATGCGCATAGTATCCCTTGTGGATCTAAACTTCTAGTAAGCGGCCATTTAGTTTGTTTGGAACACGATGATGGAGCACTGACACTTTGCATTTGTTGTGCACATGGACACTGCAATACCATGGATATGGATGGACACCTTTAGTGGACTTTTACTCACCTGTTAATTGGGGTTCTGAGTGCAATTGTCACTTCAGTCTGTTAAATTTTATACTGATTTATATATTTACAAGGTTGATTACTTTGGATTTTTATTTATACTTTGATGCACTTATGACATACTGTTTTTGAATGTCACTGTTGTTGTGAACAAGGAGACTGCAATACCATGGATATGGATGGACACCTTTAGTGGACTTTTACTCACCTGTTTATGAACATTTTTGATTTCACTATAATCTTTGTTTGATTTGTTTTAAAAAAAAAATTCCCCCCTGAAAAGTGCATGTTATGGGCTGATAAATACGGTAACTAATAGAGAAATTGTAGATCACAAAGAATGTGATTTCCATCACCAGTACATTACAGGCGATACAAAGAAACTACTGGTGTATTTAGTAGGAAAATGAACATAAGCGCACTCTGGACCAAATAGAGGGTGAGTACCAAGTTATTGTAATCATCTGTAAGGGCGAGCTTATGGGCTTAATCACAATAGTTTAATAGCAGTAAAAAATACAATATAGAAAAAGTATAAAACCAAGTATATAAGGAGCCTCTGCCAATATCTTGACTGACACAAGTATCAATTCTGCCATCTATGTAGTCATAAATATGTGGTAAGTAGTAAAGTGGTAGATGTAATCTAAGTAATGAGTATATAGACATCCGGAAATCAATCAATATGCAAGTAAGCTATATAGGAGAGAGAAAGGGTGTACAGTGTGAGGTAAGGTAGAGAGGGGGGAAAAATGGGGGGAGGGGGGCTGGGACTCAAGCGCCACGGAGGAATGAAGCTGGGGCATCTAATCGAGACTGGCAGACAGTAGAGCAACACAAATTATACTGAAGAGGCAAACTTGGGAGAGTGTCCGAATTGATTCCAAACTGACCATGTGAGGGTATATACCTTCTACCTTTAGAACTACTTTCTTAACCACTTCAATACTGGGCACTTAAACACCTTCCTGCCCAGACCAATTTTCAGCTTTCAGCGCTGTCACACTTTAAATGACAATTGCGCGGTCATGCTACACTACCCAAATGAAATTTTTATCATTTTTTTCCCACAAATAGAGCTTTCTTTTGGTGGTATTTGATCACCTCTACGATTTTTATTTTTTGCTAAACAAAAAAATACAGAAAATTTTGAAAAAAAAATGTTTTTTTTTTTGTTTCAGTTTCAAAACTTTGTAAATAAGTACGTTTTCTCCTTCACTGATGGGCACTGGTGGGGCTGCACTGATAGGCACTGATAAGGCGGCACTAATGGGCACCGATGAGGTGGCACCAATAAAGTGGCACTGATGAAGTGGCATTGATGGACACTGATATGTGGCACTTATAGGCGGCACTGATAGGCGGCACTGATGGGCACTGATAGGCGACACGGATGGACACTGATAGGTAGCACAAATTGGCACTGATAGCTGGCACGGATTGGCATGGATAGGTGGTATAGATGGGCATGGATAGGTGGCACAGATGGGCATGGATAGGTGGCACAGATGGGCATGGATAGGCGGCACTGATAGGTGGCACGGATGGGCACTGATAGGCGGCACGGATGGGCACTGATAGGCGGCATTGTATTGTTTTATACTGTACTAATGGATGCCAATCAGTGCCAAACAATAATGCATGCCAATCAGTGATGCCCATTGTGGGCACTGATTGGCATCCATTGTGGGCACTGATTGGCATCCATTGTGGGCACTGACTGGAATCCCTGGTGGTCTAGGGTGGCATACCTTGTGCTGGGCATCCCTGGTGGTCTGGTGGCATCCCTGGTGGTCCAGTGTGGGCATCCTCGGGGGGGGCTGTGCTGATAATCGATCAGCACAGACCCCCCCCATCAGAGGAGCAACCGATCGGCTCTCCTCTACTCGTGTCTGACAGACGCAAGTGAGGAAAAGCCGATCACCGGCTCTTCCTATTTACACTGTGATCAGCCGTGATTGGACACGGCTGATCACGTGGTAAAGAGTCTCCGTCGGAGACTCTTTACCGAGATCGTAGTCGTGGGGTGTCAGACTGACACCCCGCAACAACGATCGACGCAATGCGCTCAGTGGCTCAAAATCCTGATCACGTCATATGACGTCCGGTCAGGATTTTGAAACACTTTGCCGCCGTGTTTTTGTTATAGGGCGGGCGGCAGGTGGTTAAAGAAGAGCTCCAATTTGGGCAAAAAAATAAAAAATAAAGTCAACAGCTACAAGTATTGTAGCTGGTTACTTTTAATATAAGGACATTTATCTGTTCAGGGATCCAGCGATGTTGGCACCCGAGACACATCTTCACAGCCAGTTTCCTACTGCACGTACAGGTGCTGCTCTTTGTGAATGGTCCCACAGTCTTGAATGGTCCCACAGTCTTCAGGGACCTGTGTGTCCCCCAGAACGCTGTGGGGGGGGGGGAGAGGAGAGGTTGAAGATCCTCATAGATCGCCGTGGCAATCTGACCTGGAAGTGGGAACAGGTACATGTCAAAACCAGGTACCCGCCCCCTCAAAAATGACCAAATGTGGCATACCTTCCCCTTTTGGGTGGAGCTCCGCTTTAACCACTTCATCCCCTGGCCAATTCTGACATTCCTCTCCTACTTATAAAAATCATATTTTTTTTGCTATAAATTACTTGGAACCCCAAACATAATATTTTTTTTAAAAGCAGGGGCTCTAGAGGATAAAATTGTGGGGGTTGCAATTTTTTATGCCACACTGTATTTGCACAGCGGTTTATCAAATGCAATTTTTTGGGGGGGGATCCACTTTAATGAATCCTAAAGCACAAAAACACAATAGAATATCTAATTGTTTGGTAAAATATAAATGATAACATTACACATAGTAAATAGATATCTAACATGTCACACTTTACAATTGAGGGTGCTCATGGACTGATGATGAACAACAGTACATTCAATTATCCGTAGACCACGCTTTAAAAGCCTTTACAGGTTTCAAGTTTAGAGTTACACAGGAGGTCTGGTGCTAACATTATTGCTCTTCCTATAACATTTCTGGCGATACCTCTCATGTGTGGTATAGGGAGAGGTGTGCAGTGGCAATGCCATTTACATATGTTTGTGTGACCTGCCTATGTATTTGCTTTAGTGCATGGGCATGAGGGGACAGGGGCGCTTTCAATTCTTTCTTGTATGGGTACATCGTGGAGGCTGAAGTAGCTAAATTATCTCCTATTTTTAGGTTTACCTATGAGACAGCCACATGTCTCATTTGAGATCTGTTAGAAATAAGACACTTGCCCTTGTCATTTAAGTTTAAAATTGTGATAGAAAGGGTTACATGACAAAAATGCTGAAATCTCTGCCATTGTTATTACAGGCATGGATTCACCCATTGCACACCGCACGCGGTCTAGGACAGCTCGCCGACAGCAACAGGAGAACGCCAGGTCCAATAGAAGTCGCTCTCCAAGAGACCGCAACATTGCTGAGGACCAGCCAGCACCAGCCAGACCACCGGCCAGAGAGTATCAGGCACTGCCCACATGTACCATCTGTTTAAGTGAAATTGATGTGGGAGAGGACACTACTTTACCCTGCTCCCACCAATTTCATTCAAACTGCATGGATACATGGAGGGCCCAAAGCAATACCTGCCCTCTTTGCAGAGCAGTAATGGATTTTTTTCCTCCGCAGGATGTCGTCAGAAGAGAAATCCAGAGGATCAACTCCTGGGATATACCCTTTCTCCATGAAGAAGACGACATCAACTTTGGTTACTTCTTTGAAATTAATGAATTTGGCATTGCCAACTTAGTTTTCTATGTGTAACAGCTCTTCTGTTTTTTTAGATAGCGGAAATCAGATGACACCTGCTAAGACCGCTATAAAGGAGGACAACAGGACAACCAACTACCTTGCTCCTGTGGTGTAGTACTATGTACTATATTAAAAAAAGTAAATTTGCTGTTATCAATAAAAATGTATATTTGTGGGGAGGGCAGGGAGCACCCGATTAGGACAGATGGAGCACGGCCCGGCGTGGCGCGAGGCAGATGGAGCATGGCCCGGCGTGGCGTGAGGCAGATGGAGCATGACCCGGCTTGACGCGAGGCAGATGGAGCAAGGCCTGTTGTGGTGTGAGGCAGATGGAGCACAGCCCGGCGTGGCGCAAGGCAGATGGAGCATGGCCCGGTGTGGCACAAGGCAGATTGAGCCCGGCATGGCACGAGGCAGATGGAGCCCGGCCCAGCATGGCAGGAGGCAGATGGAGCAGGGCCCGGCGTGGAACTAGGCAGATTGAGTAAGGCACGGAGAGGCATTAGGCAGATGGAACCAAGCCCAGCGTGGCACTAGGCTAATTGAGTCAGGCCCAGAGAGGCACTAGGCTGATGGAGCCAAGCCCGTAGAGGCACGAGGCAGATGGAGAATGGTGCGGAGGGACACGTGGCAGATGGAGCGTGCCCCAGCGTGGCACAAGGCAGATTGAGCATGGCCCGGTGTGGCACGAGGCAGATGGAGCATGGCCCGGCGTGGCACGAGGCATATGGAGCATGGCCGGGCATGGCACAAGGCAGATGGAGGCAGGCTCGGTGTGGCATGAGGCAGATGGAGGCGGGCCAGGTGTGGCACGAGGCAGATGGAGCCATGACTGGCACGGCACGAGGCAGATGGAGCCAGGCCCAGCGCGGCACGAGGCAGATGGAGCCAGGCCCGGCGCGGCACAAGGCAGATGGAGCCAGGCCCGGCGCGGCACTAGGCAGATGGAGCCAAGCCCGTAGAGGCACGAGGCAGATGTAGCCAGGCCTGGCGCGGCACTAGGCAGATGGAGAATGGTGTGACGTGGCACGAGGCAGATGGAGCACGGCACGGCATTGCATGGGGCAGATGGAGCATGGCACAGCATGGCACGAGGCAGATGGAGCACGGCCCGCCGTGGCATGAGGCAGATGGAGCACGGCCCGGCGTGACACGAGGCAGATGGAGCATGGCCCGGCGTGGCGTGAGGCAGATGGAGCATGACCCGGCTTGGCGCGAGGCAGATGGAGCAAGGCCTGTTGTGGTGTGGGGCAGATGGAGCACAGCCCGGCGTGGCGCAAGGCAGATGGAGCATGGCCCAGCATGGCAGGAGGCAGATGGAGCAGGGCCCGGCGTGGAACTAGGCAGATTGAGTAAGGCACGGAGAGGCATTAGGCAGATGGAGCCAAGCCCAGCGTGGCACTAGGCTAATTGAGTCAGGCCCAGAGAGGCACTAGGCTGATGGAGCCAAGCCCGTAGAGGCACGAGGCAGATGGAGAATGGTGCGGAGGGACACGTGGCAGATGGAGCGTGCCCCAGCGTGGCACAAGGCAGATTGAGCATGGCCCGGTGTGGCACGAGGCAGATGGAGCATGGCCCGGCGTGGCACGAGGCATATGGAGCATGGCCGGGCATGGCACAAGGCAGATGGAGGCAGGCTCGGTGTGGCATGAGGCAGATGGAGGCGGGCCAGGTGTGGCACGAGGCAGATGGAGCCATGACTGGCACGGCACGAGGCAGATGGAGCCAGGCCCAGCGCGGCACGAGGCAGATGGAGCCAGGCCCGGCGCGGCACGAGGCAGATGGAGCCAGGCCCTGCGCGGCACTAGGCAGATGGAGCCAAGCCCGTAGAGGCACGAGGCAGATGTAGCCAGGCCTGGCGCGGCACTAGGCAGATGGAGAATGGTGTGACGTGGCACGAGGCAGATGGAGCACGGCACGGCATTGCATGGGGCAGATGGAGCATGGCACAGCGTGGCACGAGGCAGATGGAGCACGGGCCCGCCGTGGCATGAGGCAGATGGAGCACGGCCCGGCGTGACACGAGGCAGATGGAGCATGGCCCGGCGTGGCGTGAGGCAGATGGAGCATGACCCGGCTTGGCGCGAGGCAGATGGAGCAAGGCCTGTTGTGGTGTGGGGCAGATGGAGCACAGCCCGGCGTGGCGCAAGGCAGATGGAGCATGGCCCGGTGTGGCACAAGGCAGATTGAGCCCGGCATGGCACGAGGCAGATGGAGCCCGGCCCAGCATGGCAGGAGGCAGATGGAGCAGGGCCCGGCGTGGAACTAGGCAGATTGAGTAAGGCACGGAGAGGCATTAGGCAGATGGAGCCAAGCCCAGCGTGGCACTAGGCTAATTGAGTCAGGCCCAGAGAGGCACTAGGCTGATGGAGCCAAGCCCGTAGAGGCACGAGGCAGATGGAGAATGGTGCGGAGGGACACGTGGCAGATGGAGCATGCCCCAGCGTGACACAAGGCAGATTGAGCACGGCCCGGTGTGGCGCGAGGCAGATGGAGCATGGCCCGGTGTGGCGCGAGGCAGATGGAGCACGGCCCGGTGTGGCACGAGGCAGATGGAGCCCGGCGTGGCACGAGGCAGATGGAGGCGGGCCAGGTGTGGCACGAGGCAGATGGAGCACGGCCCGCCGTGGCATGAGGCAGATGGAGCACGGCCCGGCGTGACACGAGGCAGATGGAGCATGGCCCGGCGTGGCGTGAGGCAGATGGAGCATGGCCCGGCTTGGCGCGAGGCAGATGGAGCAAGGCCTGTTGTGGCGTGAGGCAGATGGAGCACAGCCCGGCGTGGCGCAAGGCAGATGGAGCATGGCCCGGTGTGGCACAAGGCAGATTGAGCCCGGCATGGCACGAGGCAGATGGAGCCCGGCCCAGCATGGCAGGAGGCAGATGGAGCAGGGCCCGGCGTGGAACTAGGCAGATTGAGTAAGGCACGGAGAGGCATTAGGCAGATGGAGCCAAGCCCAGCGTGGCACTAGGCTAATTGAGTCAGGCCCAGAGAGGCACTAGGCTGATGGAGCCAAGCCCGTAGAGGCACGAGGCAGATGGAGAATGGTGCGGAGGGACACGTGGCAGATGGAGCATGCCCCAGCGTGGCACAAGGCAGATTGAGCACGGCCCGGCGTGGCACGAGGCAGATGGAGCATGGCCGGGCATGGCACAAGGCAGATGGAGGCAGGCTCGGTGTGGCATGAGGCAGATGGAGCCATGACCGGCGCGGCACGAGGCAGATGGAGCCAGGCCCAGCGCGGCACGAGGCAGATGGAGCCAGGCCCGGCGCGGCACAAGGCAGATGGAGCCAGGCCCGGCGCGGCACTAGGCAGATGGAGCCAAGCCCGTAGAGGCACGAGGCAGATGTAGCCAGGCCTGGCACGGCACTAGGCAGATGGAGAATGGTGTGACGTGGCACAAGGCAGATGGAGCATGGCACGGCATTGCATGGGGCAGATGGAGCATGGCGCAGCGTGGCACGAGGCAGATGGAGCACGGCCCGCCATGGCATGAGGCAGATGGAGCACGGCCCGGCGTGACACGAGGCAGATGGAGCACAGCCCGGCATGGCACGAGGCAGATGGAGCATGGCCCGGCTTGGCACTAGGAAGATGGATCAAGGCCCGGGGAGGCACTAGGCAGATGGAGCCAGGCAGGAGAGGCACGAGGCAGATGGAGCACGGCCCGGCGTGGCATGAGGCAGATGGAGCACGGCCTGTTATGGCACAAGGCAGATGGAGCACGGCCCGGTGTGGCACTAGGAAGATGGATCAAGGCCCGGAGAGGCACTAGGCAGATGGAGCCAGGCCCGGAGAGGCACGAGGAAGATGGAGCACGGCCCAGCGTGGCACGAGGCAGATGGAGCACGGCCTGGTATGGCACGAGGCAGATGGAGCACGGCCCGGCGTGGCACGAGGCAGATGGAGCATGGCCCGGCGTGGCACGAGGCAGATGGAGCATGGCCCGGCGTAGCACTAGGAAGATGGATCAAGGCCTGGAGAGGCACTAGGCAGATGGAGCCAGGCCAGGAGAGGCATGAGGCAGATGGAGCACGGCCCGGCGTGGCATGAGTCAGATGGAGCACCACCTGGTATGGCACGAGGCAGATGGAGCACGGCCCGGCGTGGCACGAGGCAGATGGAGCACGGCCCGGCGTGGCACGAGGCAGATGGAGCACGGCCCGGCGTGGCACGAGGCAGATGGAGCACGGCCCGGCGTGGCATGAGGCAGATGGAGCATGGCCCGGCGCGGCACGAGGCAGATGGAGCTGGCACGGCACGAGGCAAATGGAGCCAGGCCCGGCGCGGCATGAGGCAGATGCAGCCAGGCCCAGCATGGCACTAGGCAGATGGAGTCAGGCCCGGAGAGGCACTAGGCTCATGGAGCCAAGCCCGTAGAGGCACGAGGCAGGTGGAGAATGGTGCGGCTTGGCAGGAGGCAGATGGAGCATGGCCTGGCATGGCACAAGGCACATGGAGCACGTCGCGGTATGGCACGAGGCAGATGGAGCACGGCATGGCACAAGGCAGATGGAGCACGGCCCGGCATGGCACGAGGCAGATGGAGCACGGCCCGACGTGGCATGAGGCAGATGGAGCATGGCCCGGCGTGGCACGAGGCAGATGGAGGCAGGCCGGCATGGCACGAGGCAGATGGAGGCAGACCCGGTGTGGCAAAAGGCAGGTGGAGCACGGCATGGCACGAGGAGGATGGAGCATGGCCCGGTGTGGCACAAGGCACATGAAGCATGGCCCGGCGTGGCACGAGGCAGATGGAGGCAGGCCCGGCGTGGCACGAGGCAGATGGTGGCAGACCGGGCGTGGCACGAGGCAGCTGGAGCACGGCGTGGCACGAGGAGGATGGAGCATGGCCCGGTGTGGCACAAGGCACATGGAGCATGGCGCGGTGTGGCCAGAGGCTGATGGAGCATGGCCCGGCGTGGCACGAGGCAGATGGAGGCAAACCCGGCGTGGCACGAGGAGGATGGAGCATGTCCCGGCGTGGCACGAGGCAGATGGAGCACGGCCCCACGTGGCGCGAGGCAGATGGAGCATGGCCTGGCGTGGCACGAGGCAGATGGAGGCAGGCCCGGCGTGGCACGAGGCAGATGGAGGCAGACCCGGCGTGGCACGAGGCAGGTGGAGCACGGCGTGGCACGAGGAGGATGGAGCATGGCCCGGTGTGGCACAAGGCACATGGAGCATGGCGTGGTGTGGCCAGAGGCTGATGGAGCACGGCCCAGCGTGGCACGAGACTGATGGAGCACGGCCCGGCGTGGCATGAGGCAGATGGAGTGCGGCATGGCACGAGGCAGATGGAGCCAGGCTCGGCGTGGCACTAGGCAGATGGAGCTAAGCCCGTAGAGGCACAAGGAAGATTGAGCACGGTGCGCCGTGGCCCGAGGCAGAGAGAGCACAGCCCGGCGTGGCACGAGGCAGATGGAGTATGGCCCAGTGCGGCATGAAGCAGATGGAGCCAGGCCCGGCGCGGCACTAGGCAGATGGAGCCAAGCCCATAGAGGCACGAGGCAGATGGAGAATGGTGCGACGTGGCACGAGGCAGATGAAGCATGGCTCGGCGTGGCTTGAGGCAGATGGAGCTTGGGCCAGCATGGCACGAGGCAGATGGAGCATGGCCCAACGTGGAACGAGGCAGATGGAGCATGGCCCCGCGTGGCATGAGGCAGGTGGAGCACGGCCCAGAGTGGCACAAGGCAGATGGTGCACAGCCCAGAGTGGCACAAGGCAGATGGCGCACGGCCCAGAGTGGCACGAGGCAGATGGCACATGGCCCAGAGTGGCACGAGGCAGATGGAGCACGGCCCAGAGTGGCACGAGGCCTATGGAGCACGACCCAGAGTGGCACGAGGCCGATGGAGCATGACCCAGAGTGGCACGAGGCAGATGGAGCACGGCCCATAGAGGCACGAGGCATATGGAGCACGGCTGGCTTGCCACGAGGCAGATGGAGCACAGCCCGGCATGGCACAAGGCAGATGGAGCCAGGCCCGGAGAGGCACTAGGCAGACGGAGCCAGGTCTGGAGAGGCACGAGGAACACGGCCCGGTGTGGCACGAGGCAGATGGAGCACGGCCCGGCGTGGCACGAGGCAGATGGAGCACGGCCCGGCGTGGCACGAGGCAGATGGAGCACGGCCCGGCATGGCACGAGGCAGATGGAGCACGGCCCGGCGTAGAACGAGGCAGATGGAGCACGGCCCGGCGTGGCACGAGGCAGATGGAGGACTGCCCGGCGTGGCACGAGGCAGATAGGGCATGGCCCGGCATGCCACGAGGCAGATGGAGCACGGCGTGGCATGGTGAGACAGATGGAGCGGGGCCCATAGAGACACTAGGCAGATGGAGCAGGACACGGTGTGGCACGAGGCAGATGGAGCACGGCCAGGTGTGGCACGAGGCAGATGGAGCACGGCCCGGTGTGGCATGAGACAGATGGAGCCAGGCCTGGCGCGGCACTAGGCAGATGGAACCAGGCCCGGAGAGGCACTAGGCAGATGGAGCCAAGCCCGGAGAGGCACGAGGCAGATGTAGCCAGGCCTGACGCGGCACTAGGCAGATGGAGCACGGCCTATAGAGGTACTAGGCACATGGAGGATGGCACAGTGTGGCATGAGGCACATGGAGCACGGGCCGGCGTGGCACGCAGGCAGATGGAGCATGGCATAGTCTGGCAGGAGGAAGATGGAGCACCGGCTGGCGTGGCATGAGGCAGATGAAGCACAGCCTGGAATGGCACGAAGCAGGTGGATCACGGCCCGGCGGGGCATGAGGCAGATGGAGCACAACCCAGTATGAGGCAGATGGAGCATGGCCCAGGGAGGGACTGGGTGCATGGAGCCAGGCCGCACAAGGCAGATGGAGCATGGCGCAGTGTGGCACAAGGCAGATGGAGCACGGCCCGGCGTGGCATGAGGCAGATGGAGCGCGGCCCGGCATGGCACGAGGCTGATGGAGCATGGGCCGGCGTGCCACGAAGCAGATGGAGCACGGCGTGGCACGGTGAGGCAGATGGATCGGGGCCCATAGAGACACTAGGCAGATGGAGCATGGCATGGTGTGGCACGAGGCAGATGGAGCCAGGCCCGGCGCGGCATGAGACAGATGGAGCCAGGCCCGGCGCGGCACGATGCAGATGGAGCCAGGCCTGGAGCGGCACTAGGCAGATGGAACCAGGCTCGGAGAGGCACTAGGCAGATGGAGCTAAGCCCGGAGAGGCACGAGGCAGATGTAGCCAGGCCTGGCGTGGCACTAGGCAGATGGAGCACGGCCCATAGAGGCACTAGGCACATGGAGCAAGGCATGGTGTGACCCGGTGTGGCACGAGGCAGGTGGAGCACGGGCCGGAATGGCATGAGGCAGATGGAGACAGCCGTGATGACAGCGGCAATAAACAACTGGATCCTAAATGTAGGAACCGCAGCAGTCTGGATGGGACAGTGACTCGGTCTGCATTTGGCTTTATTCAGGTTATAGGGCAGGTTGGAGGGGATTAAGGCAGGCTGGAATTGGGCTGGGTTATAGGGCCAGGTGGAGTGGGATTAAGGCAGGATGAAGCGGACGTAGGCGGGGTGGAGTGGATTTAGGCAGGGTAGAGTGGACTAGGGCTGGGTTATAGGGCAGAGTGGAGTGGATTAGGGCTGGGTTATATGGCAGGGTGGAGTCAGTTACGGCATGGTGAAGAGGATTAGGGCGGGGTTATAGGCCCGGGTGGAGCAGGCTACGTCAGGGTGGAGTGGACTACGGTAGGGTGGAGCGGACTACAGCAGGGTTATAGGGCAGGGTAGAGTGGATTAGGGCTGGGTTATAGGGCAAGATGAAGCGAATTACGGCAGGGTGGAGAGGATTGGGGGTGGGTTATAGGGCAGGGTGGAGAGGATTAAGGCAGGGTGGGTTTGGGCTGGATTATAGGGCAGGTTGGAGCGGACTACGGCAGGGTGGAGCAGACTATGGCTGGGTTATAGGGCAGGGTGGAGTGGAATAGTGCTGGGTTATAGGGCAGGGTGGAGTGGATTAGGGCTGGGTGGAGAGGATTAGGGCTGGGTGGAGCAGATTAGGGTAGAGTAAATTAGTGTAATGTAGTGTAGTGTAGATTAGTATAGTGTAGTGTAGGGCCTGGCCAGAGAGGGATTACTTTGACGTAGTTGGCCAGCTTAAACATGCATTGCAATGCATGTGAACTAAAAATCCCTATTTTTATGTAAAGTTTTCTAGAAGGGTATATAGTATGCAGTGTGCAGAAGGTTAATTTAGTATCTATAGCACCTTTAGTGAGAACTTACTTTTAACTTTGTAGTAGTATATTTTTACTGAAAATTGATAAACAGTTGTGCTAATTTATTTTCTTACATCAGGGGACACAGAGCCATAGTACTTACTATGTGGGTTATAGGGCCACTGATAGGTGATGGACACTGGCACGCCCTAAGGCAAGAAGTGTACTCCTTATATAACCCCTCCCACTACTGGGAGTCCTCAGTTTTTTCGCCAGTGTCTAAGATGTTGGTCACGAGTAGAGATGTGCTGTGCTGTGCTGACCTCCACTGGGAGCAATCCTTGCTGGGGCTAACCATGCTGACCAGATCCGTTCTGATGTCTTTTCATGGGCTAAATCAATGGTACCCGGGCCTCGTGTCTGAAGAAATTAGATTTTGCTTGCGAACGCTTCTCTTTAGAGAGCTAGGCCCTGGGATCCAGTACTTTTTGCTAGTAAGGCCATAAAGTTTTTACTGGCAGGGTGCTGTCGCAGGTCCAGGATTGTGGGTAACCCGAGGTTCCCCAGTTCCTGAAGGTTTCCTAAAAGGTCTCGGAGCCCACCGTGAAGGGTGAAAATTGGGTCTTTATTTCTGATAAACCTTGCTGCGAGGTTAAAGGTAAGGGAGATTTTCTCAGGAATTTCTCCTTCTATGTATAATTTTGTCATGCCTATGTGTCAACACTGGGGGCTGTATTGAGCACTCACAGTCCTGACGCTGGAAACAGCACAGAAGCCTTCATTCTCCTCTCCTCCAGCCGCAACAGATCCTCCGGTAAGAAGGGGGGTCTGCTTCTCTTCCTGTGTCCCCAAAATATTTTTTTTGGGGGATAGGATACCAAACTAGTTTCCTTTTTAAAAAAAAGAGAGAGACCCACCACGGCCGCTCAGAGGAGGATTTACCCCCCCGCCATACCTGCAT
Organism: Lithobates pipiens; assembly: GCF_037356315.1. NCBI lineage: Eukaryota > Metazoa > Chordata > Amphibia > Anura > Ranidae > Lithobates > Lithobates pipiens. The sequence continues at coordinate 387,336,014 of NW_027507764.1, forward strand.
GTTCCACAGGATGCCGCTCGCACGGGAAAGCACTTTCCTTTGAAAGGAAAGGGGGGCATAATTTGTGCGGGGGGGCATGGCTAACGACGTCAGACGCCGGCCATACATGTAGAAAGTTGATTTCAGCGCTGTATGTGTGAAAGCTGCTGCTGGCTGTGGAAGGACAAAGCAGGAGGATGGCTTGTTCAGGTTAGTGACACAGGCTTTTTCCCTTTGACACATTATACTTTACCAGGCTAGCTAATGGCGCTGAACTATAGCCCAGCAATGTACATTCTTTTGCATAGTGCCTCTGCTTTATGCTTCAGGCTATGAATGGTAATGGGACCAGGAACTTCTCTAAAGGGGTCAATGTTTTTTTCACTATAAACTGAATCCATTTCCAAAAGAATGTCATCTTCCTCTGAGAGGGATACGGCTAGTCAGATTGAGCCGTCATGGCAAATTGTTGTTACATATAACACTTCAGTACCTGTATATATCATACAAAAGGTTTTTTCTTCTACCATTTGTAAATTGGAAAGAAGATGAATGCTATGATGTCTCTCCATAGTGGGGCTAAACATAGCAGATTCGCATCTAGTTCTCAGGACCCTCTTATTGAGGTGCAGGAGGCTGGGGATCAGGTACATCTTCCCAAATATTTGGAAGATACTTATTTATCCTCTTCTGAGAATCCTAATATGGAAGGAGTAGCATCACAAGGTAGGTTGCTTGTATACTCCCTTACTCAACCTTTTTTTGCTGCCTGCAGCACAGGCTCTTGAGGAACCTACCTCTAATTGGGTTCATTAGAACCTCCCCCATCTGGGGATGTTTTTTCCTATTCATGCATGGCTAAAAAAGCTTATGTATTCTGAATGGGAACATCCGGATAAACAATATTATCCTCCCAAGAAATTCTTCACACTTTATCTATGAAAGAGGATTTTTATGAAGAAAATGTGGGGTTCCAGCAATTGATGCTGCAATCGCCTTAGTGAGCAGAGTCTCACATGTTCGGTGGATAATGCACTAATGTTAAAAGATCCAACAGATAAAAAGTTGGAACTTCTTTTTAAAGACAATAAGTCTTTTGCAAGTTCAGTAGCGCAGCCAGTTCTTGCTGCAATTGGTGTATTTCAGTCGATTAAGGACGTTTGTGGAAATACCTGAAATTCTGCCTGATCAGCAGGCCCGGCGATGGGCTGGTGTATCTGTCTCACAGTAGCTGCTATGAAAGACTCTATCATTTAAGCCTTATGGCTTATGCTTGGACCAGTGCATTCTCACAGATTTCTGTGGCTGAAAAATTGATCAGCTGAAGCACCGTGTAAAAAGCTCTTAGCCAGTTTTTTTGGGGTACGGCTATTTAGAGATGATCTGGATAAGTACATCCAAAGGACCTCTAATGGGGAAAGCTCTCTTTTACCAGTAAAGAAGAGGTTCAAACATTTCTTCTTTAATCGTGCTGCCTCTCCTATGCCAAGGGCATCTGCCTCTAGGCAGTCTCGATGGCCTCAACCATCAGGCCCAAGGGAAAGTCCCCAAGGGCATCACCAGGGTCAGAAGAGATCTTGGGGCAGAAAGCCCACAAAGCAGAATGCTAAAGCCTTCTCATGAAGGGGCATCCCCACTCGTTCGGGTGAGGGGAAAGGTCCTGCAATTCTCAAGATCTGGCAGGAACAATGTCAAGACAGATGGATTTCTGCAGTTTTTTTCTCTAGGTTACGACTAGAGTTCCGAGAGTTTCTGTCTCCTCGTTTTTTCTAAGGGAAAGTGTTCCCAAGGATCCAGAGAAAAATAAGTCTCTCTTTCTGGCCTCTGGATCAGCTATTATCCCAGTCGGTGATATCAGGGGTTCCCTTAGTGGAAAAGGGCACAGGGTTTGGCTCAAACCTTTTACGGTTCCAGAACCAAACAGAGAGGTAAGACCCATTCTAGATCTCGAAGATCTGAATCAGCACTTAATCATCCGATCCTTTCATAATCCAATCGATTGTGTCCATCCTGCAAGGAGGGGAGTTTTTTTTGTCTTTAATCGATATAAAAAATGCATATCTCCATGTGGCAAATTTTCCCGCTCACCAGAAATTTCTGCGTTTTGAAATATAAAATTATCATTTCAGTTGTGGCCCTGCCATTTGGTTTAGCCACAGCACCACGGGAGATTGTTAGGGGAAATGGTGGCCTCCTTACAGGCCATCCCTTATATACAGTTTTTACTCAAAAACTTCTTCAAAACACCATCCTGTCGGTCTGGAATAAAAAGATTCGGGCCTTGTTTGTTTCCAATACGCTTGGCTCCCGACGTAAGTTAGAGCCTGAATTGATGGTTGTTATCCAGCAAAACAATAGATGCCAGCCTTCTAGGCTGGGGAGCAGCCCTGGAAGAAGATTCTGTCCAGGGGAGAGGGTTCAGGTTAGAGGACCTTGCCTATTAACTTTTTGAAAGATTCGGGCAGTACATCTGGCCCTAGAATCTGGGGCGGTCAAACTACGGGACTGTGCTGTCAGGATTCAGTCTGACAAGGCCACGGCTGTGGATTACATCAATCACCAGGGGGGCACGAGAGGTCGTGCAGCCCAAAAAGAGGTGAATAATGTTCTAGCTTGGGCAGAACACAACATTCCTTGCCTATCTGCAATTTTAATTTCAGGAATAGAGAATTGGCAGGTGGACTACTTGAGTCGCCAACAATTATTTCCGGGAGAATGATCTCTTCACCCCGACATCTTCCTAGCGATATATCAGAGATGGGGTATTCCGGAAATGGACCTATTCTTGTCCAGATTCAACAACAAAGTCAACAACTTTGTGTCGAGAACAACGGAACCGCTAGCAGGCAGAACAGACACATTAGTCTTCCTATAGGATCAGTTTTCGCTGATCTATGCATTTCCTCCAGTTGTACTACTTCTGCTCCTTCACCGCAGGATTAAGCAGGAACGAAAGGAGGTTATTCTGGCGGCCCCAGTGGGTTCCAGAAGATCTCGATTTACCAAGATCATAAAGATGGCAGTAGGAGTCCTTCGGACTCTACCATTATAGCCAGACCTTCTTGCACAAGGTCCGGTATTTCATCATACGTGACGGACTAAAAATGTAACAGGTTTGACTGTTGAATCCCACTTTATAAAAGATCATGGGTGATCTCCTTCGGTAGTGTCTACTTTGATTAATGCCAGGAAGCCGGCTTCCAGAATCACTTACTATAGAGTCTGGAAGGCATATGTTTCTTGGTGTGGATCCAGGGGTTGGCACCCCAGGAAGTATGTCATAGGCAGGATACCTGATTTCCTGAATATGGGATCTGAAATGAAGCTGGCCTTGACTTCTATCAAGAGCCAGATCCTGGCCTTGTCAGTGTTTTTTCTATGGCCTTTTGCTTCCAACTCTTGGTGCGTAGCTTATTCAGGGGGTAACATGGATTAATCCCCCTATCAAGGCACCTCTAAATCCTTGGGATTTAAAATTGGTCTTATCGACTTTGCAGAATCAGCCGTTTGAGCCTTTATGAGAAATTCCCTTGGTTCTTTTTGACAAGAAAGAGATAATCTTTCTGGTTGCCATTTCTTCTGCTAGAAGAGTATCGGAACTAGCGGCTCTGTCTTGTATAGAGCCATATTTGACCATGCATAAGAATGAGGTGGTTTTATGTCCTCATCCTGAATTCCTACCAAAGGTGGTAACAGGTTTTCATTTAAACCAAGATATTATTCTTCCTTCTTTCTCCCAGAGCCTGAATCTAGGGAAGAGAAGGCACCTCATTCCTTTGATGTAGTAAGAGCGATCAGAGTCTATTTAAAGGTGACCGCTTGGGTTCGCAAAACACATGTTTTGTTTGTACTGCCATAGGGTCCAAAAAGTGGACAGGCAGCATCAAAATCCACTATTTTTCCAAATGGATTAGTCAAATGATTGTTCAAGTTTCAGCGTAAAGAAGAAAATTCTTCCTTCCTTCTTATGTTAGAGCACACTCATCCAGGGCAATTAGTGCCTCTTGGGTGGTGCATCATCAGGCCTCTATGGCTCAGATCTGTAAGGCCGCAACTTGGTCTTCGGTTCATACATTTATCAGATTTTATCACATCAATATTAAAGGTCATGAAGATATTGCCTTTGGGCATAGTATACTGCAGGCTGCAGTATGAGTCCTCTGGCCTCCTGTTTATTTTTTTGGTTGTGTCTCCCTCCCTTCACTTGCCATTGTTATGGGACATTCCACATAGTAAGTACTATGGCTCTGTGTCCCCCGATGTAAGAAAAGAAACAGGATTTTTAAAACAGCTTACCTGTGAAATCCTTTTCTTTGATGTACATCAGGGGACACAGCGGTCCCTCCCTTCTTGGTATACACTTGTATTGCTGTGTTACAAAACTGAGGACTCCCAGCAGTTGGAGGGGTTATATAGGGAGTATACTTCTTGCCTAAGGGCATGCCAGTGTCCATCACCTATCAGCGGCCCTATAACCCACATAGTAAGTACTATAGCTCTGTGTCCCCTGATGTACATCAAAGAAAAGGATTTTACAGGTAAGCTGTTTTAAAAATCCTGTTATTGTGTGCCTTGTTGCTAGAACGTTGCTAGGGTGATCCCTGGCATTACTGCTTGCACTTACAAATCCGTGCATATGTGTACTCCCTCTTCCTGGTCACAGCAGCTCTGAGCTCAGTGCTCCTCTGTCTGAGGAGAGTACAAACAACGCATGCACAGGAATTATCTTAGCAATATCCTAGCATTAAGGCAGGATAGGGTAGGCGCCATCTCTAAGACCTACGTAAATGGCCAACATCAGGGGTAGGCAAACTGGGGCCCTGCAGCTCTTGTAGAACTACAAGTCCCATCATGCCTATGGCAGGAATTGTAACTGCCAGCCTTGCAATGCCTCATGGGAAATGTAGTTCCACAACAGCTGGAGAGCCCCAGGTTGCCTACACCAACAGAAGGGGTATAATTCAGCTTTAATCACAGTACACCATTGGCTTCATCAGATTCTGGGAAAGGTGAACTAAAGTAGGCCAGAGATTTTGCAACTTTCTTTCCTTGCACCACAGGTTGCTCATTTTTCCCATCAACAATGTCCAAACTTTTTCTTAGTTTTGAGTGGGGAGGGTTTAGAACACCTGTCAGGTTTTTATTGCTGTCTGTGTCCCTATCAGTTACTACATTATGAGGAAAAAATATGGAAGCCACCACTGATATATTTAGAAAAGTGCTGTCATACTCATCACTTGTAAGAAGCATGTAGGACAGGAGATGTGCTGTGAACACGGCTTATCACCGAAACTAGTCTGCTGCTGACTGTACTCACTTTGAAGGATAGAAAATAAATACGCTTGATGGTATGGAGTTGCCGGCTGCTTTTATTCGATAACCGTAGGACAGGAGATCAAACCTGTCTGCCTGCTCATTATAGGGGAGTGATGAGGGAGGAGTAAGGTTCAGGAGGAGGATGACAACTCTGGATGACAGACATTACATTGTAGCAAAGTGTCATTTCTTCAGTGTTGTCACATGAAAAGGTATAGTAAAATATTTACATATTGGCCTAAATTTTAGATTTTTTCATATTTTTTTTTATTGGTTACGTTGTCCTTTAACCACTTCCCGACCACTGCACGACGATGTACGTCGACAGAATGGCACGGGCAGGCATAAGGGCTTACATGTTCGTCCTTGCCTTCACGCGGGTCGGGGGCCCGATCGGGCCCCCGCCCGGTGCCTGCGGCAGTCGGTATTTGTTCGGGAGCGATCCGGGATGAGGGGGCGGCCATTCATTCATGGCCACCCCCTCGCGATCGCTCCCGACTAATAGAAATCCTTCGTCACATCACTTCCTCTCCTGTAATGTAAACACAGGAGAGGAAGTGATGTAATCTCTCCTCCGTGTCGGTATTTTTCGTTCCGACACCGAGGAGAGAGGATCGGTGAGTTGCACCAACACGACACTACACAGTAGAACATGCCAGGCACACTCACACCCCCCCGATCACCCCCCCAATTACCCCTGCCCCCCCAGTCACAGTGACACCAATGTCATTTTTTTTTTTTTTTGCATTGGTGTCATTTGTGACTGTAATAACTGTTAGGGCAGTTAGGGTTAGCCCCTTTAGTTCTAATGTACCCCCCTAACCCCCCCAATAAAGGTTTAACCCCGTGATCACCCCCCGTCGCCAGTGTCACTAAGGCTGGGTTCACATTGCAGTGGTTTATGAGAACGAATGTGATTCGCACCGCACTGCAGTGCAAATCACATCCGATCTCTGTGCGATTCGAGTTCAGCCATACAGATAGTATGGCTGAATTCGCATCGCACCCGCCGCACCCGCCGCAAATTCGCACGGGACCCTTTTTTTGGCCCGCAGCAGAATCGGATCGCATGGGTGTTCACACCATGCGATCCGAGTTTGCAGATCGCACTGCGATATGCGAACTGATCTGGGGGTGTCATTAACATTTCACTGACACTCCCAGCAGTTCGCATAGGGCAGTGTGAACTGCCGCCGGGAGGCATGCGATGCGGGAACCCGCCGCGGATTCGTGGCGTTCCCGCATCGCTCCAGTGTGAACCCAGCCTAATAAGCGATCGTTTTTCTGATCGCTGTATTAGTGTCACAGGTGACGCTAGTTAGGCAGGTAGGTATTTAGGTTCGCCGCAGCTTTTTATAGCGCCAGGGACCCCCATATACTACCGCATAAAGCCCCCTGATTGCCCCCTAGTTAACCCTTTCACCAGTGATCACCATATAACTGTTACAGGTGACGCTGGTTGGTTAGTTATTTTTTTATAGTTTCAGGGCACCCGCCATTTATTACCTAATAAAGGTTTGACCCCCTGATCACCCGGCGGGTGTCATTTGTGACTGTAATAACTGTTAGGGCAGTTAGGGTTAGCCCCCTTTAGTTCTAAGGTAGTTTCAGGGCACCCGCCATTTATTACCTAGTCTCACTAGTGTACCCCTAAATTTAGGGGTGTCTACTTTCCAAAATGGGCTCATTTGGGGGGGGTTTGTGCCATCTTGGCATTTTATGGCCTTCAAAACTGTAACGCCCTTAGAAAGCCTGAAGGCGGTGCTTGGTTTTCGGGGCCCCGTACGCGGCTAGGCTCCCAAAAAGTCCCACATATGTGGTATCCCCGTACTCAGGAGAAGCAGCAGAATTTATTTTGAGGTGTCATTTCACATATGCCCATGGCATGCGTGAGCAATATATCATTTAGTGACAACTTTGTGAAAAAAAAAAAAAAAAAAGTTTTAATTTTCCCGCAACTTGTGGCAAAATATAAAATATTCCATGGACTCAACATGCCTCTCAGCAAATAGCTTGGGGTGTCTACTTTCTAAAATAGGGTCATTTGTGGGGGTTTTGTGCCATCTTGGCATTTTATGGCCTTCAAAACGGTAATAGGTAGTGAGGAGTGAAGTCAAATATTTACGCCCTTAGAAAACCTGAAGGCGGTTCTTGGTTTTCGGGGCCCCGTACGCGGCTAGGCTCCCAAAAAGTCCCACATATGTGGTATCCCCGTACTCAGGAGAAGCAGCAGAATTTATTTTGGGGTGTCATTTCACATATGCCCATAGCATGTGTGAGCAATATATCATTTAGTGACAACTTTGTGTAAAAAAAAAATATATATATATTTTTGTCATTATTCAATCGCTTGAGGCAAAAAAATAAAATATTCAATGGGCTCAACATGCCACTTATCAATTTCCTTAGGGGGTCTACTTTCCAAAATGGGGTCATTTGGGGGGGTTTTGTACTGCCCTGCCATTTTAGCACCTCAAGAAATGAGATAGGCAGTCGTAAACTAAAAGCTGCGTAAATTCCAGAAAACGTACCTTAGTTTGTAGATGTGACAACTTTTGCGCAAACCAATAAATATACAATTATTGACTTTTTTTTTTACCAAAGACATGTGGCTGAATACATTTTGGCCTAAATGTATGACTAAAATTGAGTTTATTGGATTTTTCTAATAACAAAAAGTAGAAAATATCATTTTTTTTCAAAATTTGCGGTCTTTTTACGTTTATATCGCAAAAAATAAAAATCGCAGAGGCAATCAAATACCATCAAAAAAAAGCTCTATTTGTGGGAAGAAAAGGACGCAAATTTTGTTTGGGTACAACATTGCATGACCGCGCAATTACCAGTTAAAGCAGCGCAGTACCAAATTGTAAAAAGACCTCTGGTCATTTACCAGCAAAATGGTCCGGTCTGAAAGTGGTTAAGAGGCGGTTTGCAGGCGGCCACGCGCGTCCCCACCGGGGGCTCCGTGACTGCAATCGCGGGTCCCGTCACTTGCCACCATGGGCCCCAGCAGCAGCCACCAGCCATACCCACCCTGGGGACAGCAGCAGCCGCCGCTACCAGCCATACCCGCCCTGGGGACAGGAGCCACCGCCAGCCATACCTGCCCTGGGGACAGCAGCAGCCACCAGCCATACCTGCCCTGGAGGACAGCAGCAGCCACCGGCAGCCATACCCGCCCTGGAGGACAGCAGCAGCCGCTAGCCATACCCACCCTGGGGGGACAGCAGCAGCCGCCAGCCATACCCACCCTGGGGGGACAGCAGCCGCCGCCAGCCATACCCACCCTGGGGGGACAGCAGCAGCCGCCAGCCATACCCGCCCTGGGGGGACAGCAGCAGCAGCCGCCAGCCATACCCGCCCTGGGGGATAGCAGCAGCAGCCTCCAGCCATAACCGCTCTGAGAGACAGCAGCAACCGCCAGCCATACCCGCCCTGGGGGGACAGCAGACGCCACCACCAGCCATACCTGCCTTGGGGGGGACAGCAGCAGCCGCCGCCAGCCATACCCGCCCTGGGGGGACAGCAGCAGCAGCCACCGCCAGCCATACATGCCCTGGGGGGACAGCAGCAGCAGCCACCGCCAGCCATACCCGCCCTGGAGGACAGCAGCAGCCGCCAGCCATACCCCCCAGGGGGATAGCAGCAGCAGCCGCCCACCATACCCGCCCTGGGGGGACAGCAGCAGCCGCCAGCCATACCCACTCTGGGGGACAGCAGCAGCCGCCAGCCATACCCACCCTGGGGGGACAGCAGCAGCAGCCACCAGCCATACCTGCCCTGGTAGACAGCAGCAGCAGCCGCCAGTGATACCCATTCTGGGGGACAGCAGCAGCAGCCGCCAGCCATAACCGCTCTGGGGGACAGCAGCAATGCCAGCCATACCCGCCCTGGGGGGGACAGCAGCAGCTACCGCCAGCCATACCCACCCTGGGGGGGACAGCAGCAGCTACCGCCAGCCATACCCGCCTTGGGGGGGGGACAGCAGCAGCTGCCGCTAGCCATACCCGCCCTGGGGGGACAGCAGCAGCAGCCACCGCCAGCCATACCCGCCCTAGGGGGACAGCAGCAGCAGCCACCGCCAGCCATACCTGCCCTGGAGGACAGCAGCAGCCTCCAGCCATACCCGCCATGGGGACAACAGCAGCCGCCAGCCATACCCGCCCTGGGGACAGCAGCAGCCATGAGGATTGAGGTCATTTTTTTATAAAATCAAACAGCAATGGGCATGTATGCTTTCTACACTGGGCTGCTTTCAAACTGATCCACAGGTGCAGCTATGGGTTGCCTGCACTGAGCCATAGACTTCTGTTGTTACCTGCAGGCTTGGTGCGCTTTCACAGAATGCATCCATCACACCTGCAGTATATAATAGAATTATATGGCAACTAACCTGCAGGAAAGCCACAGGTACACTGTGCTGCACCCACGGTGTGTGTCAACCAGTGCATCAGTGTGAAAGCAGCCTTAGGCCTAGGGTTGCCACCTTTTCTTCAAGTCAAACCCGGACACTTTAGCGGCACACTTTTTTTAGCGGTGCACTTTTTTTATAGTATAAATTATACATTTATTTTGCAATTAAATAACATTTCTAATCATATGAATTTAATCACAAGAGTCCTGCTTTACATCAGAGTCCACAGAGTTCAGTTTTTGCATCTGAATCCGCAGAGTTCCCTTTTTACATCTGAACTCGCAGAGTTACCTTACACTGTAAGGTGGGACTCTGTAGACTCTGATGTAAGGGAGAACTATGGGGACTCTAACATAAGGGATGCTCTGCGAACCCTGATTTAAGGGGAACACTGAGTACTATGATGCACAGTGAGGACTCTGATGTAAGGGGGAACACTGTGACCTCTGGTGTAAAGGGGAACTGTGTTATAAAGGGTGCTCTGAGAACCCCAATTTACCTTAGTGTACTCACTCAGAGGCAGAAGATAGAAGGGGGAGACTTCAGTCACAGACAGGGATGGATGGTGAGCTCACTCACCCCTTGGCAGTCAGCACCTCTCATCCAGATGTATCCGAGGCTGCTGGACTTCAAATTTCCAGCCTCCCACTTCCCTTTTCTGAGGTACAGCACTGGGGATTGGAGTGTGGGCAGACACAGAGGGGTAGGGGAGGGAGGAAAAGGAGTAGATCAAGCCCTTTCTCCTCTCCTGTCTGTATGTAGGGGGAACTGTTAGTGCTGGCTTTGGGCAATGGAAAGAGAGTGTAACAGACACTCTCAGCTTAGACAACTGCAGCCAGCAACCTTGCTGGGAGGCCATAGTCCAATCTGAATAATGTGTCCGGGTTTCAGGCAGTCTGAAACCTGGACGAATGGTTCCAAACCCGAACTGTCCGGTTGAATCCCGGACAGGTGGCAACCCTACAGGTAGGTATACAGGAGTAGGTTTTATATATACAGTACACAGGAAGGAAGGCATGTGGGTGCTCTATATACACAGTATACAGAAGCTGGGTTTATATATACAGTAAGGTAGATGTGGGTAGTCTGTACACACAGTATACAGAAGCTAGGTTTATATATACAGTAAGGTAAATGTGGGTACTCTATACACACAGTATACAGAAGCTGGGTTTATATATACAGTAAGGTAGATGTGGGTGGTCTGTACACACAGTATACAGGTAGGTATACAGAAGCTGGGTTTATATATACAGTAAGGTAGATGTGGGTGCTCTATATACACAGTATACAGGTAGGTATACAGAAGCTGGGTTTATATATACAGTAAGGTAGATGTGGGTAGTCTGTACACACAGTATACAGAAGCTAGGTTTATATATACAGTAAGGTAAATGTGGGTACTCTATACACACAGTATACAGAAGCTGGGTTTATATATACAGTAAGGTAGATGTGGGTGGTCTGTACACACAGTATACAGGTAGGTATACAGAAGCTGGGTTTATATATACAGTAAGGTAGATGTGGGTGCTCTATATACACAGTATACAGGTAGGTATACAGAAGCTGGGTTTATATATACAGTAAGGTAGATGTGGGTGCTCTATACACACAATATACAGGTAGGTATACAGAAGCTGGGTTTATATATACAGTAAGGTAGATGTGGGGGCTCTATACACAGTATACAGGTAGGTATACAGAAGCTGGGTTTATATATATAGTAAGGTAGATGTGGGGGCTCTATACACAGTATACAGGTAGGTATACAGAATCTGGGTTTATATATATATAGTAAGGTAGATGTGGGGGCTCTATACACACAGTATACAAGTAGGTATACAGAAGCTGGGTTTATATATACAGTAAGGTAGATGTGGGTGCTCTACACACACAGTATACAGGTAGGTATACAGAAGCTGGGTTTATATATACAGTAAGGTAGATTTGTGGGCTCTATACACAGTATACAGGTAGGTATGTATGTTTTAGGGGGCTCTATACACACACAGGGTTATGTAGTACACATAGGGATGAAGTGTATACACCGTTGCTATGGTTACCAGTGACACTCAGCGCTCTCTCAGACATGGAAGGGCTCAGTCACCACACAATATAAAAGCCAAGCCTGCCTGTGGACAGAAGTGACCCGGGTCCACCCCATACACAGTACTACATACACAGAACACAGATATATGTACTGACTGGATCAACATTCAGCCAAACTCCATTCATAACCCAGTTCCTGGTTCCCCTACAGCCCTCAGAACCCCACAAAGGATCCCCAGTCTGTCCTTCTCACTGCCTGATACCAGAGCAACTGTCACAGTTCCTTTATATTATGAAATGATCAAACCCAGTGTTTATTAAATACCATAATAATGCTTTATTTGTTTAATAACAATAGAATAAGCTCAATTTCATTTGGGTACTGTGTTGTATGAGCCAGTATATTTCAGGCAAAGGATCGGGGCAGCTAGTGTGTTGGCAGATGATCTCTGTACAGGCGCAGATGTTTAGGGGTCCTCTAGGGGTCCTCACAGGCAGATGGTGAAGAGGCACTCGACTGAGACGCATCTCTGAAGCCAGACTCCAGCGATTACCACCATAGACGACTATTCTACATTTCTTTTATTATTATTGTGTTGTATATTATTATTAGTAGTAATATTAATTATTTTTAGGTAAACCTTCATTCATCTGCGATACCATCTAGTACCATCAAGATGTCGCGCTGTCCACATCGCAACAATCGTGAAATACCACCACGTGACCCAACAGGTATGACAATTGTACCATATTAACCCCTTCATGACCACATAACACATATATGAGGCATCCAGGAAGTGGGCTTTAAACCTGGGTGCCCCATATATGTGTTCTTACAATACATTCTATTGATTCTTGGCTCTATTATGGGCACAAAAAACAAATCACACACACATATGTGGTATCACTGCGATCGTCAGGAACAGGAGAATTGATTGTGCAGTTGTTTTTGGTGGTGATACATTGTAATGTCCTAAAATATACAGCTAAATGTAACTACTTCCTTCCTGTAGGACATCCATGGAAGTCCTCGGGTTGAAGTAGGTATACCGGGATGATGTCTGCACCTACAGGCCTCATTCCAGTATGGGTTTTTTCAACCAGCGATTCTCTTTGTGGCAGAAGAGATTTGAGTGGCTAAATAGCCATTCAATCACTTCAGTGGGTGTCAGAAGAGGGTCCCCCCTCCCTCTGCCACCTTTCCCGAGCGCTAAGTGTAAAAATATTAAAATATTTGTATAAAATAAATAATAATAATTAAAAAAAAAATTGAAGCACTCCCATCCCACTGTGCTTACGCACAAATGCGAATGTATATGTAAAGGGTGCTCATTCCACACATGTGAGGTATTGTCATTGTCGAAAACATCAGTGTGAGAGCAATAATTCTAGCACCAGACCTCCTATGTAACTCTAAACTGGTAACCTGTAAAGGCGTTGCCTATGGAGAATTTTAAGCACCACAGTTAGCTGCCATTCCACAGGCAGATACAATTTTAAAGTGTGACATAGGTATCTATTTACTCAGTGTAACTACATATTTCACATGATACAAACAAATTGGAGTTAATATTTTTTTTTTTTTATGTATTATTATTATTTTATTTCCCCCAAAAAAATGCATTTGAAAAACTGCTGCACAAATATCGTGTGACATAAAAAATTACAACACCCATCATTTTATTCTATAGGGCCTCTGCTAATATATATATATATATATATATATATATATATATATATATATATATATATATATATATATATATATAGTGTTTGGGGTTATAAGTAATTTTCTAGCACAAAAAGACGATTTTTACATGTAGGAGCATAGTGTCAGAATTGGCCCTATTGTTAGCGGCGCTTTACCGTCGTTTTAGAGGCGGTCTGCGGCTGCTAGCGGGGCGGTTTTAACCCCCGCTAGCGGCCGAAAAAGGGTTAAAAGAGCCCGCAAAGCCCCGCTGCAGCGCGCTTTGCCGGCGCTTTGCCGGTGGTGCAGCCGCGCTGCCCCATTGATTTCAAATCGGTAGGAGCAGTGAATACACCGCTCCTTTCACCGCTCCAAAGATGCAGCTAACAGGACTTTTTTCACTGTCCTGCTAGCGCACCGCTCCAGTGTGAAAGCCCTCCAGCTTTCACACTGGAGTGAAAGGAGCCAGTTTTTTCAGGTGCTACACAGGCGCTATTTTTAGCGCTGTAGTGCCTGAAACCGTCCCAGTGTGAAAGGGGCCTCAAGGGGAGAAGAATTCCTTTTCTACCCTTGTTAAATAATTTATTTTTTCTACCAGTTTCAAATGGTTTATTTAGCGTTTTTATGTTAACCAATTTCCATTCAGCATATGTATATACACTGTACATTCTGGATGCCAAACGGTTATAGTCGGATTATGGGTGCAGCACCACCCTGTCCCCTGTTCACACACCCAAATGCGCATGTAGGTCTTGCACGCATATGTAAACAGTGATTGCATCACTCAATGAGGTACCGCTGTGAACATCAGAGTGAGAACAATCATTTTAAATGCCAGAGCTCACCTTTTACTCTAAATTTATAACCTGTAAAGGCTTTTAAATCATTTCCTATGGACAATTTTAGGTAGCATACTTTGTCACTATTTCACAAGCATTCAGAATTTGACATTTTTAATTGTTTGGCATATATTTACCTGACGCATCATTATCTTTTATATTTTAGCAAAAAAATAGTGTATTATATGGTGTTTGTGTGCAGTAAAAGCAGACCTCTATCTAATCAGCTGTCTTTCAGGGCAGAGGAGAGATCAAGGATCCAACAGACCCCTGATTTCTCCATAAAGAACACCTGGCTGTCACTGCCCAAAGCTATAACAGGGGGTTGTCCACCTCTTGTAATAGCAATAAAGTTGAATGAGAAAAATACATTTTAAAACAGTGTAAAAAATATATAAAAAATAATATTTGCATCACGCAGTGAAGTATCGCTGTGGACCTCATAGTGAGAACAATAATTCTAGAGCTAGTGCTCACATTTAACTCTAAACAGATAACCTATAAAGGCTTTTGTGTGTGTGGCCTATGGACAATTTCAGGTACCTTAGTTTGTTGCCTTTTCACAGGAGTGTGCAATTTTAAATCTTGGTGTTTGGTAATGAATTACCTGACACAACACCACCTTTTATATTTTACCAGAAATATTGGATATTATTTTGTGCACTAAAATTTATTTAAGTGTATTTTTCATGAAAATGTGCAGTATGATGTATTATAGATGGCTGTGTTTTCTGTGAATACAAGATTAGGAAGGTTTAATTTCAATTCAACTAGTCATCATTGGACTTATGCATGAATCTGACCATTAAAGTGATTCTAAAACAATTTTTTTTATCTTTGAAATAACAAACAAGTCATACTTACCTGCTATGTGCAATTGTTTTGCACAGAGCAACCCAGATCCTCCTCTTCTCAGATCCCCCTTCCGACTCTCCTGGTTACTCCTTTCTGCAGAGTACCCCCACACCAATACACTTCCTATGAGGGCAATCGTGCGGACCCGCTCCTAAACTGGCTCTGTGTGTCCATATGTCCTTGCTCCCCTGCTCCCTTCTCACTGGCCCTGATTGACAGCAGCCAAGAAATAATGGATCCAGCTGCTGCCTCTGAGCCAATGAAGGAGACAGCAGAGAGAGCCTCTGCTCTCGGGCATAGCATGGGATCAAGATCAGGCTCAGGTAAGTGTAAGTCGGAGAGCTGCATGCAGAAGGTTTATAACTCTAATGCAGAAAATGCATTAAAGTAAAAATTAACTTCTGCCTTTATGTTTAGTCTGTTTTTATTGCATTTTCAAATTTTACACAAGAAAACCAAACCAAATAGAGAAACTGCTGTGAAACATAAATAGTGCGCTGTCCAACAGTGACATTCAAAAACAGTATGTCATAAGTGCATCAAAGTATAAATAAAAATCCAAAGTAATCAACCTTGTAAATATATAAATCAGTATAGAATTTAACAGAGTAAAGTGACTATAACACTCAGAACCCCAATTAAAAGGGATTATGTGACAAAAAATGTAAAAACAAATCAACAAATTATAGTGAAATCAAAAATATAAAATGGTATCCATTCTATCAGTACACGTAAAATGCGCATAGTATCCCTTGTGGATCTAAACTTCTAGTAAGCGGCCATTTAGTTTGTTTGGAACACGATGATGGAGCACTGACACTTTGCATTTGTTGTGCACATGGACACTGCAATACCATGGATATGGATGGACACCTTTAGTGGACTTTTACTCACCTGTTAATTGGGGTTCTGAGTGCAATTGTCACTTCAGTTTGTTAAATTTTATACTGATTTATATATTTACAAGGTTGATTACTTTGGATTTTTATTTATACTTTGATGCACTTATGACATACTGTTTTTGAATGTCACTGTTGTTGTGAACAAGGAGACTGCAATACCATGGATATGGATGGACACCTTTAGTGGACTTTTACTCACCTGTTTATGAACATTTTTGATTTCACTATAATCTTTGTTTGATTTGTTTTAAAAAAAAAATTCCCCCCTGAAAAGTGCATGTTATGGGCTGATAAATACGGTAACTAATAGAGAAATTGTAGATCACAAAGAATGTGATTTCCATCACCAGTACATTACAGGCGATACAAAGAAACTACTGGTGTATTTAGTAGGAAAATGAACATAAGCGCACTCTGGACCAAATAGAGGGTGAGTACCAAGTTATTGTAATCATCTGTAAGGGCGAGCTTATGGGCGTAATCACAATAGTTTAATAGCAGTAAAAAATACAATATAGAAACAGTATGAAACCAAGTATATAAGGAGCCTCTGCCAATATCTTGACTGACACAAGTATCAATTCTGCCATCTATGTAGTCATAAATATGTGGTAAGTAGTAAAGTGGTAGATGTAATCTAAGTAATGAGTATATAGACATCCGGAAATCAATCAATATGCAAGTAAGCTATATAGGAGAGAGAAAGGGTGTACAGTGTGAGGTAAGGTAGAGAGGGGGGAAAAATGGGGGGAGGGGGGCTGGGACTCAAGCGCCATGGAGGAATGAAGCTGGGGCATCTAATCGAGACTGGCAGACAGTAGAGCAACACAAATTATACTGAAGAGGCAAACTTGGGAGAGTGTCCGAATTGATTCCAAACTGACCATGTGAGGGTATATACCTTCTACCTTTAGAACTACTTTCTTAACCACTTCAATACTGGGCACTTAAACACCTTCCTGCCCAGACCAATTTTCAGCTTTCAGCGCTGTCACACTTTAAATGACAATTGCGCGGTCATGCTACACTACCCAAATGAAATTTTTATCATTTTTTTCCCACAAATAGAGCTTTCTTTTGGTGGTATTTGATCACCTCTACGATTTTTATTTTTTGCTAAACAAAAAAATACAGAAAATTTTGAAAAAAAAATGTTTTTTTTTTGTTTCAGTTTCAAAACTTTGTAAATAAGTACGTTTTCTCCTTCACTGATGGGCACTGGTGGGGCTGCACTGATGGGCACTGATAAGGCGGCACTAATGGGCACCAATGAGGTGGCACCAATAAAGTGGCACTGATGAAGTGGCATTGATGGACACTGATATGTGGCACTTATAGGCGGCACTGATAGGCGGCACTGATGGGCACTGATAGGCGACACGGATGGGCACTGATAGGTAGCACAAATTGGCACTGATAGCTGGCACGGATTGGCATGGATAGGTGGTATAGATGGGCATGGATAGGTGGCACAGATGGGCATGGATAGGTGGCACAGATGGGCATGGATAGGCGGCACTGATAGGTGGCACGGATGGGCACTGATAGGCGGCACGGATGGGCACTGATAGGCGGCATTGTATTGTTTTATACTGTACTAATGGATGCCAATCAGTGCCAAACAATAATGCATGCCAATCAGTGATGCCCATTGTGGGCACTGATTGGCATCCATTGTGGGCACTGATTGGCATCCATTGTGGGCACTGACTGGAATCCCTGGTGGTCTAGGGTGGCATACCTTGTGCTGGGCATCCCTGGTGGTCTGGTGGCATCCCTGGTGGTCCAGTGTGGGCATCCTCGGGGGGGCTGTGCTGATAATCGATCAGCACAGACCCCCCCCCATCAGAGGAGCAACCGATCGGCTCTCCTCTACTCGTGTCTGACAGACGCAAGTGAGGAAAAGCCGATCACCGGCTCTTCCTATTTAAACTGTGATCAGCCGTGATTGGACACGGCTGATCACGTGGTAAAGAGTCTCCGTCGGAGACTCTTTACCGAGATCGTAGTCGTGGGGTGTCAGACTGACACCCCGCAACAACGATCGACGCAATGCGCTCAGTGGCTCAAAATCCTGATCACGTCATATGACGTCCGGTCAGGATTTTGAAACACTTTGCCGCCGTGTTTTTGTTATAGGGCGGGCGGCAGGTGGTTAAAGAAGAGCTCCAATTTGGGCAAAAAAATAAAAAATAAAGTCAACAGCTACAAGTATTGTAGCTGGTTACTTTTAATATAAGGACATTTATCTGTTCAGGGATCCAGCGATGTTGGCACCCGAGACAAATCTTCACAGCCAGTTTCCTACTGCACGTACAGGTGCTGCTCTTTGTGAATGGTCCCACAGTCTTGAATGGTCCCACAGTCTTCAGGGACCTGTGTGTCCCCCAGAACGCTGTGGGGGGGGGAGAGGAGAGGTTGAAGATCCTCATAGATCGCCGTGGCAATCTGACCTGGAAGTGGGAACAGGTACATGTCAAAACCAGGTACCCGCCCCCTCAAAAATGACCAAATGTGGCATACCTTCCCCTTTTGGGTGGAGCTCCGCTTTAACCACTTCATCCCCTGGCCAATTCTGACATTCCTCTCCTACTTATAAAAATCATATTTTTTTTTGCTATAAATTACTTGGAACCCCAAACATAATATTTTTTTTAAAAGCAGGGGCTCTAGAGGATAAAATTGTGGGGGTTGCAATTTTTTATGCCACACTGTATTTGCACAGCGGTTTATCAAATGCAATTTTTTGGGGGGGGGGTCTACTTTAATGAATCCTAAAGCACAAAAACACAATAGAATATCTAATTGTTTGGTAAAATATAAATGATAACATTACACATAGTAAATAGATATCTAACATGTCACACTTTACAATTGAAGGTGCTCATGGACTGATGATGAACAACAGTACATTCAATTATCCGTAGACCACGCTTTAAAAGCCTTTACAGGTTTCAAGTTTAGAGTTACACAGGAGGTCTGGTGCTAACATTATTGCTCTCCCTATAACATTTCTGGCGATACCTCTCATGTGTGGTATAGGGAGAGGTGTGCAGTGGCAATGCCATTTACATATGTTTGTGTGACCTGCCTATGTATTTGCTTTAGTGCATGGGCATGAGGGGACAGGGGCGCTTTCAATTCTTTCTTCTATGGGTACATCGTGGAGGCTGAAGTAGCTAAATTATCTCCTATTTTTAGGTTTACCTATGAGACAGCCACATGTCTCATTTAAGATCTGTTAGAAATAAGACACTTGCCCTTGTCATTTAAGTTTAAAATTGTGATAGAAAGGGTTACATGACAAAAATGCTGAAATCTCTGCCATTGTTATTACAGGCATGGATTCACCCATTGCACACCGCACGCGGTCTAGGACAGCTCGCCGACAGCAACAGGAGAACGCCAGGTCCAATAGAAGTCGCTCTCCAAGAGACCGCAACATTGCTGAGGACCAGCCAGCACCAGCCAGACCACCGGCCAAAGAGTATCAGGCACTGCCCACATGTACCATCTGTTTAAGTGAAATTGATGTGGGAGAGGACACTACCTTACCCTGCTCCCACCAATTTCATTCAAACTGCATGGATACATGGAGGGCCCAAAGCAATACCTGCCCTCTTTGCAGAGCAGTAATGGATTTTTTTCCTCCGCAGGATGTCGTCAGAAGAGAAATCCAGAGGATCAACTCCTGGGATATACCCTTTCTCCATGAAGAAGACGACATCAACTTTGGTTACTTCTTTGAAATTAATGAATTTGGCATTGCCAACTTAGTTTTCTATGTGTAACAGCTCTTCTGTTTTTTTAGATAGCGGAAATCAGATGACACCTGCTAAGACCGCTATAAAGGAGGACAACAGGACAACCAACTACCTTGCTCCTGTTGTGTAGTACTATGTACTATATTAAAAAAAGTAAATTTGCTGTTATCAATAAAAATTTATATTTGTGGGGAGGGCAGGGAGCACCCGATTAGGACAGATAGAGCACGGCCCGGCATGGCGCGAGGCAGATGGAGCATGGCCCGGCGTGGCGTGAGGCAGATGGAGCATGACCCGGCTTGGCGCGAGGCAGATGGAGCAAGGCCCGCCGTGGCATGAGGCAGATGGAGCACGGCCCGGCGTGACACGAGGCAGATGGAGCATGGCCCGGCGTGGCGTGAGCCAGATGGAGCATGATCCGGCTTGGCGCGAGGCAGATGGAGCAAGGCCTGTTGTGGTGTGGGGCAGATGGAGCACAGCCCGGCGTGGCGCAAGGCAGATGGAGCATGGCCCGGTGTGGCACAAGGCAGATTGAGCCCGGCATGGCACGAGGCAGATGGAGCCCGGCCCAGCATGGCAGGAGGCAGATGGCGCAGGGCCCGGCGTGGAACTAGGCAGATTGAGTAAGGCACGGAGAGGCATTAGGCAGATGGAGCCAAGCCCAGCGTGGCACTAGGCTAATTGAGTCAGGCCCAGAGAGGCACTAGGCTGATGGAGCCAAGCCCGTAGAGGCACGAGGCAGATGGAGAATGGTGCGGAGGGACACGTGGCAGATGGAGCGTGCCCCAGCGTGACACAAGGCAGATTGAGCACGGCCCGGTGTGGCACGAGGCAGATGGAGCATGGCCCGGCGTGGCACGAGGCATATGGAGCATGGCCGGGCATGGCACAAGGCAGATGGAGGCAGGCTCGGTGTGGCATGAGGCAGATGGAGGCGGGCCAGGTGTGGCACGAGGCAGATGGAGCCATGACTGGCGCGGCACGAGGCAGATGGAGCCAGGCCCAGCGTGGCACGAGGCAGATGGAGCCAGGCCCGGCGCGGCACGAGGCAGATGGAGCCAGGCCCGGCGCGGCACTAGGCAGATGGAGCCAAGCCCGTAGAGGCACGAGGCAGATGTAGCCAGGCCTGGCGCGGCACTAGGCAGATGGAGAATGGTGTGACGTGGCACGAGGCAGATGGAGCACGGCACGGCATTGCATGGGGCAGATGGAGCATGGCACAGCGTGGCACATGGAGCACGGCCCGCCGTGGCATGAGGCAGATGGAGCACGGCCCGCCGTGGCATGAGGCAGATGGAGCACGGCCCGGCGTGACACGAGGCAGATGGAGCATGGCCCGGCTTGGCACTAGGAAGATGGATCAAGGCCCGGGGAGGCACTAGGCAGATGGAGCCAGGCAGGAGAGGCACGAGGCAGATGGAGCACGGCCTGGCATGGCATGAGGCAGATGGAGCACGGCCTGTTATGGCACAAGGCAGATGGAGCACGGCCCGGTGTGGCACTAGGAAGATGGATCAAGGCCCGGAGAGGCACTAGGCAGATGGAGCCAGGCCCGGAGAGGCACGTGGAAAATGGAGCACGGCCCAGCGTGGCACGAGGCAGATGGAGCACGGCCTGGTATGGCACAAAGAAGATGGAGCACGGCCCGGCGTGGCACGAGGCAGATGGAGCATGGCTCGGCGTGGCACGAGGCAGATGGAGCATGGCCCGGCGTAGCACTAGGAAGATGGATCAAGGCCTGGAGAGGCACTAGGCAGATGGAGCCAGGCCAGGAGAGGCACGAGGCAGATGGAGCACGGCCCGGCGTGGCATGCGTCAGATGGAGCACCGCCTGGTATGGCACAAGGCAGATGGAGCACGGCCCGGTGTGGCATGAGGCAGATGGAGCATGCCCTGGAGTGGCACGAGGCAGATGGAGGCAGGTCCGGCGTGGCACGAGGCAGATGGATCACAGCCTGGTATGTCACGAGGCAGATGGAGCACGGCGCGGCGTGACACGAGGCAGATGGAGCATGGCCCGGCGTGGCACTAGGAAGATGGATCAAGGCCCGGAGAGGCACTAGGCAGATGGAGCCAGGCCCGGAGAGGCACTAGGCAGATGGAGCATGGCCTGGCGTGGCACAAGGCAGATGGAGAACGGCCTGGTATGGCACGAGGCAGATGGAGCACGGGCTGGTATGGCACGAGGAAGATGGATCAAGGCCTGGAGAGGCACTAGGCAGCTGGAGCCAGGCCAGGAGAGGCACGAGGCAAATGGAGCACGGCCCGGCGTGGCATGTGTCAGATGGAGCACCGCCTGGTATGGCACAAGGCAGATGGAGCACGGCCCGGTGTGGCACGAGGCAGATGGAGCATGCCCTGGCGTGGCACAAGGAAGATGGAGGCAGGTGCGGCGTGGCACGAGGCAGATGGAGGCAGGCCTGGCTCCATCTGCCTTGTGCCATGCCAGGCCTGCCTCCATCTGCCTCGTGCCACGCCGGACCTGCCTCCATCTTCCTTGTGCCATGCCAGGGCATGCTCCATCTGCCTCGGTGTGGCACTAGGCAGATGGAGCCAGGCCCGGAGAGGCACTAGGCAGATGGAACCAAGCCGTAAGAGGCACGAGGCAGATGGAGAATGGTGCGGCGTGGCATGAGGCAGATGGAGAGCGGTGTGCGGCGTGGCACGAGGCAGAGGAAGCACGGCCCGGCATGGCACGAGGCAGATGGAGCATGGCCCAGAGCGGCACTAGTCAGATGGAGCCCGGCGCGGCACTAGGCAGATGGAGCCCGGCGCTGTGAGGCACTAGGCAGATGACGCCTAGTGTGGCACGGTGTGGCACGAGGTAGATGGAGCACAGCCCGGTGTGGCACGAGGCAGATGTAGCGTGGCCCGGCGTGGCACGAGGCAAATGGAGGCAGGCCCGGCGTGGCGCGAGGCAGATGGAGGCAGGCCCGGCGTGGCGCGAGGCAGATGGAGGCAGGCCCGGCGTGGCATGAGGCAGATGGAGCATGGCCCCACATGGCATGAGTCAGATGGAGCATGGCCCGGTGTGGCGCGAGGCAGATGGAGCATGGCCCGGTGTGGCGTGAGGCAGATGGAGCACGGCCCGGTGTGGCACGAGGCAGATGGAGCCCGGCCCGGCGTGGCACGAGGCAGATGGAGCCCGGCCCGGCTTTGCACGAGGCAGATGGAGCACGGCCCAGTGTGGACGAGGCAGATGGAGCATGGCCCGGTGTGGCGCGTGGCAGATGGAGCACGGCTCGGTGTGGCCTGAGGCAGATAGAGCATGGCCCGGCTTGGCGCGAGGCAGATGGAGCAAGGCCTGTTGTGGCGTGAGGCAGATGGAGCACAGCCCGGCGTGGCGCAAGGCAGCTGAAGCATGGCCCGGTGTGGCACAAGGCAGATTGAGCCCGGCATGGCACGAGGCAGATGGAGCCCGGCCCAGCATGGCAGGAGGCAGATGGAGCAGAGCCCGGTGTGGAACTAGGCAGATTGAGTAAGGCACGGAGAGGCATTAGGCAGATGGAGCCAAGCCCAGCGTGGCACTAGGCAAATTGAGTCAGGCCCAGAGAGGCACTAGGCTGATGGAGCCAAGCCCGTAGAGGCACGAGGCAGATGGAGAATGGTGCGGAGGGACACGTGGCAGATGGAGCATGCCCCAGCGTGGCACAAGGCAGATTGAGCACGGCCCGGTGTGGCACGAGGCAGATGGAGCACGGCCCGGCGTGGCACGAGGCATATGGAGCATGGCCGGGCATGGCACAAGGCAGATGGAGGCAGGCTCGGTGTGGCATGAGGCAGATGGAGCCATGACCGGCGCGGCACGAGGCAGATGGAGCCAGGCCCGGCGCGGCACGAGGCAGATGGAGCCAGGCCCGGCGCGGCACGAGGCAGATGGAGCCAGGCCCGGCGCGGCACTAGGCAGATGGAGAATGGTGTGACGTGGCACAAGGCAGATGGAGCATGGCACGGCATTGCATGGGGCAGATGGAGCATGGCGCAGCGTGGCACGAGGCAGATGGAGCACGGCCCGCCGTGGCATGAGGCAGATGGAGCACGGCCCGGCGTGACACGAGGCAGATGGAGCACAGCCCGGCATGGCACGAGGCAGATGGAGCATGGCCCGGCTTGGCACTAGGAAGATGGATCAAGGCCCAGGGAGGCACTAGGCAGATGGAGCCAGGCAGGAGAGGCACGAGGCAGATGGAGCACGGCCCGGCGTGGCATGAGGCAGATGGAGCACGGCCTGTTATGGCACAAGGCAGATGGAGCACGGCCCGGTGTGGCACTAGGAAGATGGATCAAGGCCCGGAGAGGCACTAGGCAGATGGAGCCAGGCCCGGAGAGGCACGAGGAAGATGGAGCACGGCCCAGCGTGGCACGAGGCAGATGGAGCATGGCCTGGTATGGCACGAGGCAGATGGAGCACGGCCCGGCGTGGCACGAGGCAGATGGAGCATGGCCCGGCGTGGCACGAGGCAGATGGAGCATGGCCCGGCGTAGCACTAGGAAGATGGATCAAGGCCTGGAGAGGCACTAGGCAGATGGAGCCAGGCCAGGAGAGGCATGAGGCAGATGGAGCACGGCCCGGCGTGGCATGAGTCAGATAGAGCACCGCCTGGTATGGCACGAGGCAGATGGAGCACGGCCCGGCGTGGCACGAGGCAGATGGAGCATGGCCCGGCGTGGCACGAGGCAGATGGAGCATGGCCCGGCGTAGCACTAGGAAGATGGATCAAGGCCTGGAGAGGCACTAGGCAGATGGAGCCAGGCCAGGAGAGGCATGAGGCAGATGGAGCACGGCCCGGCGTGGCATGAGTCAGATGGAGCACCGCCTGGTATGGCACAAGGCAGATGGAGCACGGCCCGGTGTGGCACGAGGCAGATGGAGCATGCCCTGGCGTGGCACAAGGAAGATGGAGGCAGGTCCGGCGTGGCACGAGGCAGATGGAGGCAGGCCTGGCTCCATCTGCCTTGTGCCATGCCAGGCCTGCCTCCATCTGCCTCGTGCCACGCCGGACCTGCCTCCATCTTCCTTGTGCCACGCCAGGGCATGCTCCATCTGCCTAGTGCCACACCGAGGCCCGGAGAGGCACTAGGCAGATGGAACCAAGCCCGTAGAGGCACGAGGCAGATGGAGAATGGTGCGGCGTGGCATGAGGCAGATGGAGAGTGGTGTGCGGCGTGGCACGAGGCAGAGGAAGCACGGCCCGGCGTGGCACGAGGCAGATGGAGCATGGCCCAGAGCGGCACTAGTCAGATGGAGCCCGGCGCGGCACTAGGCAGATGGAGCCCGGCGCTGTGAGGCACTAGGCAGATGACGCCTAGTGTGGCACGGTGTGGCACGAGGTAGATGGAGCACAGCCCGGTGTGGCACGAGGCAGATGGAGGCAGGCCCAGCGTGGCGCGAGGCAGATGGAGGCAGGCCCGGCGTGGTGCGAGGCAGATGGAGGCAGGCCCAGCGTGGCATGAGGCAGATGGAGCATGGCCCCACATGGCATGAGTCAGATGGAGCATGGCCCGGTGTGGCGCGAGGCAGATGGAGCATGGCCCGGTGTGGCGCGAGGCAGATGGAGCATGGCCCGGTGTGGCACGAGGCAGATGGAGCCCGGCCCGGCGTGGCACGAGGCAGATGGAGCCCAGCCCGGCTTTGCATGAGGCAGATGGAGCACGGCCCAGTGTGGTACGAGGCAGATGGAGCATGGCCCGGTGTGGCGCGAGGCAGATGGAGCACGGCCCGGCGTGGCACAAGACAGATGGAGCCCGGCGTAGCACAAGGCAGATGGAGCCCGGTGTGGCACGAGGTAGATGGAGCACAGCCCGGTGTGGCACGAGGCAGATGGAGGCAGGCCCAGCGTGGCGCGAGGCAGATGGAGGCAGGCCCAGCGTGGCATGAGGCAGATGGAGCATGGCCCCACATGGCATGAGTCAGATGGAGCATGGCCCGGTGTGGCGCGAGGCAGATGGAGCATGGCCCGGTGTGGCGCGAGGCAGATGGAGCATGGCCCGGTGTGGCACGAGGCAGATGGAGCCCGGCCCGGCGTGGCACGAGGCAGATGGAGCCCAGCCCGGCTTTGCACGAGGCAGATGGAGCACGGCCCAGTGTGGTACGAGGCAGATGGAGCATGGCCCGGTGTGGCGCGAGGCAGATGGAGCACGGCCCGGCGTGGCACAAGACAGATGGAGCCCGGCGTAGCACAAGGCAGATGGAGCCCGGCGTGGCACGAGGCAGATGGAGCACGGCCCGGCGTGGCACGAGGCAGATGGAGCACGGCCCGGCGCGGCACGAGGCAGATGGAGCTGGCGTGGCACGAGGCAAATGGAGCCAGGCACGGAGAGGCACTAGGCTCATGGAGCCAAGCCCGTAGAGGCACGAGGCAGGTGGAGAATGGTGCTGCTTGGCAGGAGGCGGATGGAGCATGGCCTGGCATGGCACAAGGCACATGGAGCACGGCACTGTGTGGCACAAGGCAGATGGAGCACGGCGTGGCACGAGGCAGATGGAGCATGGCCCGGCGTAGCACTAGGAAGATGGATCAAGGCCTGGAGAGGCACTAGGCAGATGGAGCCAGGCCAGGAGAGGCATGAGGCAGATGGAGCACGGCCCGGCGTGGCATGAGTCAGATGGAGCACCGCCTGGTATGGCACGAGGCAGACGGAGCACGGCCCGGCGTGGCACGAGGCAGATGGAGCATGGCCCGGTGTGGCACGAGGCAGATGGAGCATGGCCCGGCCTAGCACTAGGAAGATGGATCAAGGCCTGGAGAGGCACTAGGCAGATGGAGCCAGGCCAGGAGAGGCATGAGGCAGATGGAGCACGGCCCGTCGTGGCATGAGTCAGATGGAGCACCGCCTGGTATGGCACAAGGCAGATGGAGCACGGCCCGGTGTGGCACGAGGCAGATGGAGCATGCCCTGGCGTGGCACAAGGAAGATGGAGGCAGGTCCGGCGTGGCACGAGGCAGATGGAGGCAGGCCTCGCTCCATCTGCCTTGTGCCATGCCAGGCCTGCCTCCATCTGCCTCGTGCCACGCCGGACCTGCCTCCATCTTCCTTGTGCCACGCCAGGGCATGCTCCATCTGCCTAGTGCCACACCGAGGCCCGGAGAGGCACTAGGCAGATGGAACCAAGCCCATAGAGGCACGAGGCAGATAGAGAATGGTGCGGCGTGGCATAAGGCAGATGGAGAGTGGTGTGCGGCGTGGCACGAGGCAGAGGAAGCACGGCCCGGCGTGGCATGAGGCAGATGGAGCACGGCCCGCCGTGGCACGAGGCAGATGGAGCATGGCCCGGCGCGGCACGAGGCAGATGGAGCTGGCGCGGCACGAGGCAAATGGAGCCAGGCCCGGCGCGGCATGAGGCAGATGCAGCCAGGCCCAGCATGGCACTAGGCAGATGGAGTCAGGCCCGGAGAGGCACTAGGCTCATGGAGCCAAGCCCGTAGAGGCACGAGGCAGGTGGAGAATGGTGCGGCTTGGCAGGAGGCAGATGGAGCATGGCCTGGCATGGCACAAGGCACATGGAGCACGTCGCGGTATGGCACAAGGCAGATGGAGCACGGCATGGCACAAGGCAGATGGAGCACGGCCCGGCATGGCACGAGGCAGATAGAGCACGGCCCGGCGTGGCATGAGGCAGATGGAGCATGGCCCGGCGTGGCACGAGGCAGATGGAGGCAGGCCGGCATGGCACGAGGCAGATGGAGGCAGACCCGGCGTGGCACGAGGCAGGTGGAGCACGGCATGGCACGAGGAGGATGGAGCATGGCCCGGCGTGGCCCGAGGCAGATGGAGCACGGCCCGGTGGGGTGCGAGGCAGATGGAGCATGGCCCGGCGTGGCACGAGGCAGATGGAGGCAGGCCCGGCGTGGCACGAGGCAGATGGTGGCAGACCGGGCGTGGCACGAGGCAGGTGGAGCACGGCGTGGCACGAGGAGGATGGAGCATGGCCCGGTGTGGCACAAGGCACATGGAGCATGGCGCGGTGTGGCCAGAGGCTGATGGAGCATGGCCCGGCGTGGCACGAGGCAGATGGAGGCAAACCCGGCGTGGCACGAGGAGGATGGAGCATGTCCCGGCGTGGCACGAGGCAGATGGAGCACGGCACCGCGTGGCGCGAGGCAGATGGAGCACGGCCCGGCGTGGCACGAGGCAGATGGAGCACGGCCCGGCGTGGCACGAGGCAGATGGAGCACGGCCCGGCATGGCACGAGGCAGATGGAGCACGGCGTGGCATGGTGAGACAGATGGAGCGGGGCCCATAGAGACACTAGGCAGATGGAGCACGGCCCGGTGTGGCACGAGGCAGATGGAGCACGGCCCGGTGTGGCACGAGGCAGATGGAGCACGGCCCGGCATGGCACGAGGCAGATGGAGCCAGGCTCGGCGCGGCACTAGGCAGATGGAGCTAAGCCCGTAGAGGCACAAGGAAGATTGAGCATGGTGCGCCGTGGCCCGAGGCAGAGAGAGCACAGCCCGGCGTGGCACGAGGCAGATGGAGTATGGCCCAGTGCGGCATGAAGCAGATGGAGCCAGGCCCGGCGCGGCACTAGGCAGATGGAGCCAAGCCCATAGAGGCACGAGGCAGATGGAGAATGGTGCGACGTGGCACGAGGCAGATGAAGCATGGCTCGGCGTGGCTTGAGGCAGATGGAGCTTGGGCCAGCATGGCACAAGGCAGATGGAGCATGGCCCAACGTGGAACGAGGCAGATGGAGCATGGCCCCGCGTGGCATGAGGCAGGTGGAGCACGGCCCAGAGTGGCACAAGGCAGATGGTGCACAGCCCAGAGTGGCACAAGGCAGATGGCGCACGGCCCAGAGTGGCACGAGGCAGATGGCACATGGCCCAGAGTGGCACGAGGCAGATGGAGCACGGCCCAGAGTGGCACGAGGCCTATGGAGCACGACCCAGAGTGGCACGAGGCCTATGGAGCACGACCCAGAGTGGCACGAGGCCGATGGAGCACGACCCAGAGTGGCACGAGGCAGATGGAGCATGGCCCATAGAGGCACGAGGCAGATGGAGCACAGCTGGCTTGCCACGAGGCAGATGGAGCACGGCCCGGCATGGCACAAGGCAGATGGAGCCAGGCTCGGAGAGGCACTAGGCAGACGGAGCCAGGTCTGGAGAGGCACGAGGAACACGGCCCGGCGTGGCACGAGGCAGATGGAGCACGGCCCGGCGTGGCACGAGGCAGATGGAGCACGGCCCGGCGTGGCACGAGGCAGATGGAGCACGGCCCGGCATGGCACGAGGCAGATGGAGCACGGCCCGGCGTAGAACGAGGCAGATGGAGCACGGCCCGGCGTGGCATGAGGCAGATGGAGGACTGCCTGGTGTGGCACGAGGCAGATAGGGCATGGCCCGGCATGGCACGAGGCAGATGGAGCACGGCGTGGCATGGTGAGACAGATGGAGCGGGGCCCATAGAGACACTAGGCAGATGGAGCAGGACACGGTGTGGCACGAGGCAGATGGAGCACGGCCCGGCATGGCACGAGGCAGATGGAGCCAGGCTCGGCGCGGCACTAGGCAGATGGAGCTAAGCCCGTAGAGGCACAAGGAAGATTGAGCACGGTGCGCCGTGGCCTGAGGCAGAGAGAGCACAGCCCGGCGTGGCACGAGGCAGATGGAGTATGGCCCAGTGCGGCATGAAGCAGATGGAGCCAGGCCCGGCGCGGCACTAGGCAGATGGAGCCAAGCCCATAGAGGCACGAGGCAGATGGAGAATGGTGCGACGTGGCACGAGGCAGATGAAGCATGGCTCGGCGTGGCTTGAGGCAGATGGAGCTTGGGCCAGCATGGCACGAGGCAGATGGAGCATGGCCCAACGTGGAACGAGGCAGATGGAGCATGGCCCCGCGTGGCATGAGGCAGGTGGAGCACGGCCCAGAGTGGCACAAGGCAGATGGTGCACAGCCCAGAGTGGCACAAGGCAGATGGCGCACGGCCCAGAGTGGCACGAGGCAGATGGCACATGGCCCAGAGTGGCACGAGGCAGATGGAGCACGGCCCAGAGTGGCACGAGGCCTATGGAGCACGACCCAGAGTGGCACGAGGCCTATGGAGCATGACCCAGAGTGGCACGAGGCCGATGGAGCACGACCCAGAGTGGCACGAGGCAGATGGAGCACGGCCCATAGAGGCACGAGGCAGATGGAGCACAGCTGGCTTGCCACGAGGCAGATGGAGCACGGCCCGGCATGGCACAAGGCAGATGGAGCCAGGCCCAGAGAGGCACTAGGCAGACGGAGCCAGGTCTGGAGAGGCACGAGGAACACGGCCCGGCGTGGCACGAGGCAGATGGAGCACGGCCCGGCGTGGCACGAGGCAGATGGAGCACGGCCCGGCGTGGCACGAGGCAGATGGAGCACGGCCCGGCATGGCACGAGGCAGATGGAGCATGGCCCGGCGTAGAACGAGGCAGATGGAGCACGGCCCGGCATGGCACGAGGCAGATGGAGGACTGCCCGGCGTGGCACGAGGCAGATAGGGCATGGCCCGGCATGCCACGAGGCAGATGGAGCACGGCGTGGCATGGTGAGACAGATGGAGCGGGGCCCATAGAGACACTAGGCAGATGGAGCAGAACACGGTGTGGCACAAGGCAGATGGAGCACGGCCCGGTGTGGCACGAGGCAGATGGAGCACGGCCCGGTGTGGCATGAGGCAGATGGAGCCAGGCCTGGCGCGGCACTAGGCAGATGGAACCAGGCCCGGAGAGGCACTAGGCAGATGGAGCCAAGCCCGGAGAGGCACGAGGCAGATGTAGCCAGGCCTGACGCGGCACTAGGCAGATGGAGCACGGCCTATAGAGGCACTAGGCACATGGAGGATGGCA
Source organism: Lithobates pipiens (assembly GCF_037356315.1). NCBI lineage: Eukaryota > Metazoa > Chordata > Amphibia > Anura > Ranidae > Lithobates > Lithobates pipiens. Next base: position 387,366,650 of record NW_027507764.1, read on the forward strand.
CAGTGTGGCATGAGGCACATGGAGCACGGGCCGGCGTGGCACGCAGGCAGATGGAGCATGGCATAGTCTGGCACGAGGAAGATGGAGCACCGGCTGGCGTGGCATGAGGCAGATGAAGCACAGCCTGGAATGGCACGAAGCAGATGGATCACGGCCCGGCGGGGCATGAGGCAAATGGAGCACAACCCAGTATGAGGCAGATGGAGCATGGCCCAGGGAGGGACTGGGTGCATGGAGCCAGGCCGCACAAGGCAGATGGAGCATGGCGCAGTGTGGCACAAGGCAGATGGAGCACGGCCCGGCGTGGCATGAGGCAGATGGAGCGCGGCCCGGCGTGGCACGAGGCTGATGGAGCATGGGCCGGCGTGCCACAAAGCAGATGGAGCACGGCGTGGCACGTGAGGCAGATGGAGCGGGGCCCATAGAGACACTAGGCAGATGGAGCATGGCATGGTGTGGCACGAGGCAGATGGAGCCAGGCCCGGCGCGGCATGAGACAGATGGAGCCAGGCCCGGCGCGGCACGATGCAGATGGAGCCAGGCCTGGAGCGGCACTAGGCAGATGGAACCAGGCTCGGAGAGGCACTAGGCAGATGGAGCTAAGCCCGGAGAGGCACGAGGCAGATGTAGCCAGGCCTGGCGTGGCACTAGGCAGATGGAGCACGGCCCATAGAGGCACTAGGCACATGGAGCAAGGCATGGTGTGGCCCGGTGTGGCACGAGGCAGGTGGAGCACGGGCCGGAATGGCATGAGGCAGATGGAGACAGCCGTGATGACAGCGGCAATAAACAACTGGATCCTAAATGTAGGAACCGCAGCAGTCTGGATGGGACAGTGACTCGGTCTGCATTTGGCTTTATTCAGGTTATAGGGCAGGTTGGAGGGGATTAAGGCAGGCTGGAATTGGGCTGGGTTATAGGGCCAGGTGGAGTGGGATTAAGGCAGGATGAAGCGGACGTAGGCAGGGTGGAGTGAATTTAGGCAGGGTAGAGTGGACTAGGGCTGGGTTATAGGGCAGAGTGGAGTGGATTAGGGCTGGGTTATATGGCAGGGTGGAGTCAGTTACGGCATGGTGAAGAGGATTAGGGCGGGGTTATAGGCCCGGGTGGAGCAGGCTACGTCAGGGTGGAGTGGACTACGGTAGGGTGGAGCGGACTACAGCAGGGTTATAGGGCAGGGTAGAGTGGATTAGGGCTGGGTTATAGGGCAAGATTAAGCGAATTACGGCAGGGTGGAGAGGATTGGGGGTGGGTTATAGGGCAGGGTGGAGAGGATTAAGGCAGGGTGGGTTTGGGCTGGATTATAGGGCAGGTTGGAGCGGACTACGGCAGGGTGGAGCAGACTATGGCTGGGTTATAGGGCAGGGTGGAGTGGAATAGTGCTGGGTTATAGGGCAGGGTGGAGTGGATTAGGGCTGGGTGGAGAGGATTAGGGCTGGGTGGAGCAGATTAGGGTAGAGTAAATTAGTGTAATGTAGTGTAGTGTAGATTAGTATAGTGTAGTGTAGGGCCTGGCCAGAGAGGGATTACTTTGACGTAGTTGGCCAGCTTAAACATGCATTGCAATGCATGTGAACTAAAAATCCCTATTTTTATGTAAAGTTTTCTAGAAGGGTATATAGTATGCAGTGTGCAGAAGGTTAATTTAGTATCTATAGCACCTTTAGTGAGAACTAGGGATGAGCCGAACACCCCCCGGTTCGGTTCGCACCAGAACTTGCGAACGACCCCCGCGTTCGGTACGAACGTTAGAACCCCATTGAAGTCTATGGGACGTTTGAATTAACGGCTAATATGCAAGATAGTGTCCTAAAAAGGGTTTGGCGACCTGCCTCCTGCCTCAGGGGACATGGGTCACTGCAAAAAAAAGTTTTAAAAACTACCGTTTTGGCGGGAGCACTGATTTTAATGACGATTAAAGTGAAAAAAAAAAAGTGAAATATTCCTTTAAATATGGTGCCTGGGGGGTGTCTATAGTATGCCTGTGAAGTGCCACGTGTTTCCCGTGTTTAGAACAGTCCCTGCACAAAATGACATTAAACGGAAATAACACCATTTAAAACTGCTTGCGGTTTTAATGTTATATCTGGTTCCTGCAATATGGTTGAAAATCATTCAGAAAAATGGCATGGGTAGCCCTCCCTGCCCATTACCAGCCTATTTGGGTCTTGTACACATATTAAGGGGAACCCCGTACCCATATTAAAAAAAGGAAATGCGTGTGGCCCCCAGGCCCTATATACTCAGAACAGCAGTATACAGGCGGTGCAAACAAGACAGGGACTGTGTAGGTTTGTTGTGTTAAGTTGAATCTGTTTGTCATTTTCAACCGGTACATTTTTAAAGTGTAGCTCCAGTCAAAAAAAATATCTTTAAGCTTTTTGAAAAACATAGGGAAGGGTTATCACCCCTGTATAATTTGTTTTGTCGTCCATCTTTTTTCATCTCACTCGCTGCTGTCTCCTTGCGTTTGCAAGTAGGAGATGTTTGTAAGTTGGATGTTTGAAAGTAGGGGCCTCCTAACACTACTGACTGCAAGCTCTATTATTAACCACTTGTTAGCCCAATGTTTGCATAAAGTGAAAGATGAAGTTATGCTGAGTAAATAGATATCAAACATGTCACTCTTCAAAATTGCACATGCCCGTGGAATGGCGCCAAACGTCGCTACTTAAAAAATCCCCATAGGCGACGCTTTAAATATTTTTTTACTGGTTACATGTTTTGAGTTGCAGAGGAGGTCTAGGACTAGAATTATTGCTCTCGCTCTAACATTCTCGGCGATACCTCACATGTGTGGCTCATGCGAGCACATGGGGACATGGGCGCTTTAATTTTTATTTTATTTTTTTATTGTTCATTTTACTTTATTTATTTTAGTTTGACATTTTTTTTCCCAAAAATATATTTTTGATCACTTTTATTCCTATTACAAGAAATGTAAACATCCCTTGTAATAGGAATATGGGGTGACAGGTCCTCTTTACAGTGAAATCTGGGGGGGTCAATATGACCCCACATCTCACCTCTAGGCTGGGAAGCCTGAAATAAAAAATAAAAAAAAGATTCTGGCTTTGATTGTACTGGCGAGTTGATAGAAGCACCGGAGGGCGGTGAGGGGTGGGGGGCGTCTATGGCTGGGTATTTCAGGGTATCACCGAGTATGGCTGGGTATCTCTGAGTATGGCTGGGTATGGCAATTTATGGCAGGGTATTACAGAGTATTGGCGGGGTATTGGCGGGGTACTACAGAGTAATAGCAGGGTACTGCAGAGTATTGGGGGTACTGCAGAGTAATGGCGGGTACTGCAGAGTATTGGGGGGTACTGCAGAGTAATGGGGGTTACTGCAGAGTAATGGGGGGTACTGCAGAGTAATGGCGGGGTACTGCAGAGTAATGGCAGGGTACTGCAGAGTAATGGCAGGGTACTGCACTGCAGAGTAATGGCAGGGTACTGCACTGCAGAGTAATGGCGGGGTACTGCAGAGTAATGGCGGGGTACTGCAGAGTAATGGCAGGGTACTGCACTGCAGAGTAATGGCGGGGTACTACACTGCAGAGTAATGGCGGGGTACTGCAGAGTAATGGCGGGGTACTGCAGAGTAATGGCAGGGTACTGCAGAGTATGCACTGGTATTACAGAGTATTGGCAGGGAATTGAGGGGTTAAATTCGGTGAGCAGCGATGTGGGCACTGCAGATGCAGCCCACATCGCTGCTGACACCGATCTCTTTCCCCTCCGCTGTACCGATCGGTACAGAAAGGGGAGGGAGGAACAGGCGTCATAACATGACGCCGGTTTGTTTCCAAGTGATCACTCCGTCATTTGACGGAGCAATCACGTGGTAAACGGCCGCTATGAGCGGCCGTTTACCGTGATGCGCCGGGTCCTATGGACCCGGCGGTCACGGATGCTCTCGAGTGCGCACACCTCGGGGCACGCGAGAGCAGAATTCTGGGAGGCCGTTAATTAACGGCCTCTCTGAGTTAAACAACCACCCTGAAGCCGTTAATCGGCAATGGGCAGCTGTTTAGTGGTTAAAGCTAGATCACTAGCTATATAGGTGAGGTGAATATAGTGGTGTATACTGCAGTCAGGGCACAGACAACAACCACTACACAGCAGCAAGATAGGAAATCAGCCAAAAACGATTGGTGTGTACTGTGTTGAAGGTACACAGAACACCCACTGCTTCAGATGCAAAGTAACACACTACAGGAGGCCGCCTTAAAGGTGGCCTTATATAGTGTGGGGCGTGCACTGCACAGCCTGAGCGATGATTGGCCACAGGCAGGATGCCTGTGGCCAATCATGGCTCTCCTCGCTGCCGGCACTGCGATTGGCCAAGCATGCGGGGTCACAGTGCATGCTTGGCCAATCATCGGGCAGCAATGCACTGCGCCAACGCAGTGCATTGTGGTCCGCATGCGCGTCACTCGAATTTTGACGCGAACGGCCAAAACGTTCGGAATTCGCCGAACGCACGAACAGCCAATGTTCGAGTCGAACGTACGTTCGACTCGAACACGAAGCTCATCCCTAGTGAGAACTTACTTTTAACTTTGTAGTAGTATATTTTTACTGAAAATTGATAAACAGTTGTGCTAATTTATTTTCTTACATCAGGGGACACAGAGCCATAGTACTTACTATGTGGGTTATAGGGCCACTGATAGGTGATGGACACTGGCACGCCCTAAGGCAAGAAGTGTACTCCTTATATAACCCCTGCCACTACTGGGAGTCCTCAGTTTTTTCGCCAGTGTCTAAGATGTTGGTCACGAGTAAAGATGTGCTGTGCTGTGCTGACCTCCACTGGGAGCAATCCTTGCTGGGGCTAACCATGCTGACCAGATCCGTTCTGATGTCTTTTCATGGGCTAAATCAATGGTACCCGGGCCTCGTGTCTGAAGAAATTAGGTTTTGCTTGCGAACGCTTCTCTTTAGAGAGCTAGGCCCTGGGATCCAGTACTTTTTGCTAGTAAGGCCATAAAGTTTTTACTGGCAGGGTGCTGTCGCAGGTCCAGGATTGTGGGTAACCCGAGGTTCCCCAGTTCCTGAAGGTTTCCTAAAAGGTCTCGGAGCCCACCGTGAAGGGTGAAAATTGGGTCTTTATTTCTGATAAACCTTGCTGCGAGGTTAAAGGTAAGGGAGATTTTCTCAGGAATTTCTCCTTCTATGTATAATTTTGTCATGCCTATGTGTCACCACTGGGGGTTGTATTGAGCACTCACAGTCCTGACGCTGGAAACAGCACAGAAGCCTTCATTCTCCTCTCCTCCAGCCGCAACAGATCCTCCGGTAAGAAGGGGGGTCTGCTTCTCTTCCTGTGTCCCCAAAATAATTTTTTTGGGGGATAGGATACCAAACTAGTTTCCTTTTTAAAAAAAAGAGAGAGACCCACCACGGCCGCTCAGAGGAGGATTTACCCCCCCGCCATGCCTGCATGTTCCACAGGACGCCGCTCGCACGGGAAAGCACTTTCCTTTGAAAGGAAAGGGGGCATAATTTGTGCGGGGGGGCATGGCTAACGGCGTCAGACACCGGCCATACATGTAGAAAGTTGATTTCAGCGCTGTATGTGTGAAAGCTGCTGCTGGCTGTGGAAGGACAAAGCAGGAGGATGGCTTGTTCAGGTTAGTGACACAGGCTTTTTCCCTTTGACACATTATACTTTACCAGGCTAGCTAATGGCGCTGAACTATAGCCCAGCAATGTACATTCTTTTGCATAGTGCCTCTGCTTTATGCTTCAGGCTATGAATGGTAATGGGACCAGGAACTTCTCTAAAGGGGTCAATGTTTTTTTCACTATAAACTGAATCCATTTCCAAAAGAATGTCATCTTCCTCTGAGAGGGATACGGCTAGTCAGATTGAGCCGTCATGGCAAATTGTTGTTACATATAACACTTCAGTACCTGTATATATCATACAAAAGGTTTTTTCTTCTACCATTTGTAAATTGGAAAGAAGATGAATGCTATGATGTCTCTCCATAGTGGGACTAAACATAGCAGATTCGCATCTAGTTCTCAGGACCCTCTTATTGAGGTGCAGGAGGCTGGGGATCAGGTACATCTTCCCAAATATTTGGAAGATACTTATTTATCCTCTTCTGAGAATCCTAATATGGAAGGAGTAGCATCACAAGGTAGGTTGCTTGTATACTCCCTTACTCAACCTTTTTTTGCTGCCTGCAGCACAGGCTCTTGAGGAACCTACCTCTAATTGGGTTCATTAGAACCTCCCCCATCTGGGGATGTTTTTTCCTATTCATGCATGGCTAAAAAAGCTTATGTATTTTGAATGGGAACATCCGGATAAACAATATTATCCTCCCAAGAAATTCTTCACACTTTATCTATGAAAGAGGATTTCTATGAAGAAAATGTGGGGTTCCAGCAATTGATGCTGCAATCGCCTTAGTGAGCAGAGTCTCACATGTTCGGTGGATAATGCACTAATGTTAAAAGATCCAACAGATAAAAAGTTGGAACTTCTTTTTAAAGACAATAAGTCTTTTGCAAGTTCAGTAGCGCAGCCAGTTCTTGCTGCAATTGGTGTATTTCAGTCGATTAAGGAAGTTTGTGGAAATACCTGAAATTCTGCCTGATCAGCAGGCCCGGCGATGGGCTGGTGTATCTGTCTCACAGTAGCTGCTATGAAAGACTCTATCATTTAAGCCTTATGGCTTATGCTTGGACCAGTGCATTCTCACAGATTTCTGTGGCTGAAAAATTGATCAGCTGAAGCACCGTGTAAAAAGCTCTTAGCCAGTTTTTTTGGGGTACGGCTATTTAGAGATGATCTGGATAAGTACATCCAAAGGACCTCTAATGGGGAAAGCTCTCTTTTACCAGTAAAGAAGAGGTTCAAACATTTCTTCTTTAATCGTGCTGCCTCTCCTATGCCAAGGGCATCTGCCTCTAGGCAGTCTCGATGGCCTCAACCATCAGGCCCAAGGGAAAGTCCCCAAGGGCATCACCAGGGTCAGAAGAGATCTTGGGGCAGAAAGCCCACAAAGCAGAATGCTAAAGCCTTCTCATGAAGGGGCATCCCCACTCGTTCGGGTGAGGGGAAAGGTCCTGCAATTCTCAAGATCTGGCAGGAACAATGTCAAGACAGATGGATTTCTGCAGTTTTTTTCTCTAGGTTACGACTAGAGTTCCGAGAGTTTCTGTCTCCTCGTTTTTTCTAAGGGAAAGTGTTCCCAAGGATCCAGAGAAAAATAAGTCTCTCTTTCTGGCCTCTGGATCAGCTATTATCCCAGTCGGTGATATCAGGGGTTCCCTTAGTGGAAAAGGGCACAGGGTTTGGCTCAAACCTTTTACGGTTTCAGAACCAAACAGAGAGGTAAGACCCATTCTAGATCTCGAAGATCTGAATCAGCACTTAATCATCCGATCCTTTCATAATCCGATCGATTGTGTCCATCCTGCAAGGAGGGGAGTTTTTTTTGGCTTTAATCGATATAAAAAATGCATATCTCCATGTGGCAAATTTTCCCGCTCACCAGAAATTTCTGCGTTTTGAAATATAAAATTATCATTTCAGTTGTGGCCCTGCCATTTGGTTTAGCCACAGCACCACGGGAGATTGTTAGGGGAAATGGTGGCCTCCTTACAGGCCATCCCTTATATACAGTTTTTACTCAAAAACTTCTTCAAAACACCATCCTGTCGGTCTGGAATAAAAAGATTCAGGCCTTGTTTGTTTCCAATACGCTTGGCTCCCGACGTAAGTTAGAGCCTGAATTGATGGTTGTTATCCAGCAAAACAATAGATGCCAGCCTTCTAGGCTGGGGAGCAGCCCTGGAAGAAGATTCTGTCCAGGGGAGAGGGTTCAGGTTAGAGGACCTTGCTAATTAACTTTTTGAAAGATTCGGGCAGTACATCTGGCCCTAGAATCTGGGGCGGTCAAACTACGGGACTGTGCTGTCAGGATTCAGTCTGACAAGGCCACGGCTGTGGATTACATCAATCACCAGGGGGGCACGAGAGGTCGTGCAGCCCAAAAAGAGGTGAATAATGTTCTAGCTTGGGCAGAACACAACATTCCTTGCCTATCTGCAATTTTAATTTCAGGAATAGAGAATTGGCAGGTGGACTACTTGAGTCGCCAACAATTATTTCCGGGAGAATGATCTCTTCACCCCGACATCTTCCTAGCGATATATCAGAGATGGGGTATTCCGGAAATGGACCTATTCTTGTCCAGATTCAACAACAAAGTCAACAACTTTGTGTCGAGAACAACGGAACCGCTAGCAGGCAGAACAGACACATTAGTCTTCCTATAGGATCAGTTTTCGCTGATCTATGCATTTCCTCCAGTTGTACTACTTCTGCTCCTTCACCGCAGGATTAAGCAGGAACGAAAGGAGGTGATTCTGGCAGCCCCAGTGGGTTCCAGAAGATCTCGATTTACCAAGATCATAAAGATGGCAGTAGGAGTCCTTCGGACTCTACCATTATAGCCAGACCTTCTTGCACAAGGTCCGGTATTTCATCATACGTGACGGACTAAAAATGTAACAGGTTTGACTGTTGAATCCCACTTTATAAAAGATCATGGGTGATCTCCTTCGGTAGTGTCTACTTTGATTAATGCCAGGAAGCCGGCTTCCAGAATCACTTACTATAGAGTCTGGAAGGCATATGTTTCTTGGTGTGGATCCAGGGGTTGGCACCCCAGGAAGTATGTCATAGGCAGGATACCTGATTTCCTGAATATGGGATCTGAAATGAAGCTGGCCTTGACTTCTATCAAGAGCCAGATCCTGGCCTTGTCAGTGTTTTTTCTATGGCCTTTTGCTTCCAACTCTTGGTGCGTAGCTTATTCAGGGGGTAACATGGATTAATCCCCCTATCAAGGCACCTCTAAATCCTTGGGATTTAAAATTGGTCTTATCGACTTTGCAGAATCAGCCGTTTGAGCCTTTATGAGAAATTCCCTTGGTTCTTTTTGACAAGAAAGAGATAATCTTTCTGGTTGCCATTTCTTCTGCTAGAAGAGTATCGGAACTAGCGGCTCTGTCTTGTATAGAGCCATATTTGACCATGCATAAGAATGAGGTGGTTTTATGTCCTCATCCTGAATTCCTACCAAAGGTGGTAACAGGTTTTCATTTAAACCAAGATATTATTCTTCCTTCTTTCTCCCAGAGCCTGAATCTAGGGAAGAGAAGGCACCTCATTCCTTTGATGTAGTAAGAGCGATCAGAGTCTATTTAAAGGTGACCGCTTGGGTTCGCAAAACACATGTTTTGTTTGTACTGCCATAGGGTCCAAAAAGTGGACAGGCAGCATCAAAATCCACTATTTTTCCAAATGGATTAGTCAAATGATTGTTCAAGTTTCAGCGTAAAGAAGAAAATTCTTCCTTCCTTCTTATGTTAGAGCACACTCATCCAGGGCAATTAGTGCCTCTTGGGTGGTGCATCATCAGGCCTCTATGGCTCAGATCTGTAAGGCCGCAACTTGGTCTTCGGTTCATACATTTATCAGATTTTATCACATCAATATTAAAGGTCATGAAGATATTGCCTTTGGGCATAGTATACTGCAGGCTGCAGTATGAGTCCTCTGGCCTCCTGTTTATTTTTTTGGTTGTGTCTCCCTCCCTTCACTTGCCATTGTTATGGGACATTCCACATAGTAAGTACTATGGCTCTGTGTCCCCCGATGTAAGAAAAGAAACAGGATTTTTAAAACAGCTTACCTGTGAAATCCTTTTCTTTGATGTACATCAGGGGACACAGCGGTCCCTCCCTTCTTGGTATACACTTGTATTGCTGTGTTACAAAACTGAGGACTCCCAGTAGTTGGAGGGGTTATATAGGGAGTATACTTCTTGCCTAAGGGCATGCCAGTGTCCATCACCTATCAGCGGCCCTATAACCCACATAGTAAGTACTATAGCTCTGTGTCCCCTGATGTACATCAAAGAAAAGGATTTTACAGGTAAGCTGTTTTAAAAATCCTGTTATTGTGTGCCTTGTTGCTAGAACGTTGCTAGGATGATCCCTGGCATTACTGCTTGCACTTACAAATCCGTGCATATGTGTACTCCCTCTTCCTGGTCACAGCAGCTCTGAGCTCAGTGCTCCTCTGTCTGAGGAGAGTACAAACAACGCATGCACAGGAATTATCTTAGCAATATCCTAGCATTAAGGCAGGATAGGGTAGGCGCCATCTCTAAGACCTACGTAAATGGCCAACATCAGGGGTAGGCAAACTGGGGCCCTGCAGCTCTTGTAGAACTACAAGTCCCATCATGCCTATGGCAGGAATTGTAACTGCCAGCCTTGCAATGCCTCATGGGAAATGTAGTTCCACAACAGCTGGAGAGCCCCAGGTTGCCTACACCAACAGAAGGGGTATAATTCAGCTTTAATCACAGTACACCATTGGCTTCATCAGATTCTGGGAAAGGTGAACTAAAGTAGGCCAGAGATTTTGCAACTTTCTTTCCTTGCACCACAGGTTGCTCATTTTTCCCATCAACAATGTCCAAACTTTTTCTTAGTTTTGAGTGGGGAGGGTTTAGAACACCTGTCAGGTTTTTATTGCTGTCTGTGTCCCTATCAGTTACTACATTATGAGGAAAAAATATGGAAGCCACCACTGATATATTTAGAAAAGTGCTGTCATACTCATCACTTGTAAGAAGCATGTAGGACAGGAGATGTGCTGTGAACACGGCTTATCACCGAAACTAGTCTGCTGCTGACTGTACTCACTTTGAAGGATAGAAAATAAATACGCTTGATGGTATGGAGTTGCCGGCTGCTTTTATTCGATAACCGTAGGACAGGAGATCAAATCTGTCTGCCTGCTCATTATAGGGGAGTGATGAGGGAGGAGTAAGGTTCAGGAGGAGGATGACAACTCTGGATCAGTAATGACAGATCACATGAGCACACACGTTATGGAATTGTACAGAGCTCATCACAAAGTGTGACATCTGCACAGTGATGAGTTGGTGCCAAGTAAATAAATACCCAACATGTCAAACCTTGAATTTGTGTGCATACAAACTATTGTACTATTTGTTTTACAATTTAAAACATTTGTTTTTTACTATCACAACGTCACCAATGCCACGGGTGTGGGAAAGCAATCGGGCGGCAGCATATCTGCCCGAATGCTTCCATCTGACAGGCAGGAGCCTGGTTGTCAGTTTTACACACAATCCTGATGGCTGTAGCCACCGGGAATGTGGAAAATCCTCTGTTGTCAGGTACATACGACGTATGGCCCTGACAGCTAAAGGGTTAAAGATAGCAATTAATTATCGTATTTATCAGCGTATAACACTCACTTTTTCCCCTTTAAATCAGGGGAAAATCATGGGTGCGTTTTATACGCCGAACTGTTGCCTCAGAGGGGAAGGAGGGACCGAGAGCTGGAAAACAGACAGAGCCGAGTGTACCGTGTAATCAGCTAGGCTCGGCTCCACCTGCAGTCATGCCCAGTCCCACCTCCTAGCATTTACGACGCGCTATTGGACCGGTGTTGTGTCCTTCATAGCAGCCGGGCCAAGGGGCGGGTACACAGGACATCTGGCTCTGTCTATCTTGACGGCAACATTTAAAAACAATCATGCGTTTCTGCAAAGGGCATAGGAATGCCTCTCCATGGTGTTTTTTTCTCCATGGTGATTCTTCATGATGACTTGGCTCATGTCACCCATGTGACATGAGCCAACCACTCCTACATGTAGACATCAGCAGGCATGTATTAGCATATGATGTATTGACATGAATTTTGGATGCTTTGTGCTTAGATTACATTTGACTTCAATAGCAAAATGCAGATCAATGCAATCAAGACTTCTGCAATGATGTGCAAGGCTTCAGATGGACACTGATAAGGCTGCATTTATGGGCATTTAAAATGTAATTTTTTTTTCCTTAAACGTTCCTCCTAATCTTGGGGTGCGTGTTATACACCAATAAATAAGGTATAATATTAATAATATTAAATGTAAATCAATGCACACAAAACAATTGACGTAAATAGAGGGAATTACATTTAATAAGGGAGATCACATTTGTAAAATGAAGGTAAAAAAATTATTAAAAGGCACGTTTGCTTATTATGAGACACAATCAGCTTGGCTTTGTATTAGAACCTGAAAGAACCTTGGTAGGAATAAAAAGCACTTTAGGCCTCATGCACACTGGACGCTTTGGCCAAATCTCCTAGATCTTTTGGCATCAGGAAAAACACACTTGATATTTCTGAATGCGTGTACCACATTTGGGCATCAATTAAATTCACTGGGTAGAAAAAGAATTGATCCTGTCCACTGAAATGAATTAACGCTTAAGCGCTAAACAAGCCTAGTGTTAAAACATACACTGGCATTTTGGGGCAGAAAAAAAACTTTAGATACTTGTAAAACAAGTATTTAGGAGGGGCTCAAGTGTGCATGAATATTAGGATATAAAATAATAGATCTTAGTTTCCATTCTCACATTGACATGTACAATTACATCTGGGAATCCCAGTGAAGGTTTCTGGCGATTAACTGAAAGCCCCGCATCCAGGGTCAATCATTGCAGGTAATCCCTCCAATCACTTCATGATTCATTCTGAGAGGCAGACAACTCCTGCAGCCAATTGCAGGCGCTATCCCTTTAAATCCATACCAGACCTAAGGGCCTGGTATGCTCTAGGAGGGGAACCCATGGCAGTTTTTTATTTAAAATTTGGCGTGGAGTTCTCCCCCCTCGAGAGCTGATTTTTCCATGATTGGCCACAGCCAAAGTCGCCTAGCCTGGGGGACGACTTGAAGTCATGTTGAAGTAGCCCCAAGTCGCGCTGTGATTCATACTCGTGTAGTGTCCAAGTTGCCTCCCAAAGTCGCGCTGCAAGTCGTGTTGCCCCTGTGTGAATGGACTCTTAGGCCGCGTACACACGAGAGGATTGTCCGTCCAACTTAGTCCGCTGAAACGTGTTTCAGCGGACAGTCCGCTCGTGTGTGGGCTTCAGCGGACTTTTTCAGCGGACAGTCTGGCGGACTAAGTCTTTCGGAATTTCCGTAATACAGTCCGTCCAACTTTGGTTTCAGCGGACAGTCCGCTCGTGAGTAGGCTAGTTGGACGGACTAAGTATGGCGCATGCTCAGAAAGGATTTACACGGCCGAAGGTTGCATTGCAGTGTATTGGACGTCGTATTTCTAGTCCCGTCGTACGTGCTGTACACGTCATTGCGCAAGCTTTCAACGGACTGTCTGTTCATCGTGTGTGGTCAAGTCCGTTCATTCAAAAGTAGGACGGACTGTCTGTCGGATTGTCTGACGGACTTAGTTGGACGGACAATCCTCTCGTGTGTACGCGGCCTTAGGGTCTCAAGAAATTACATAGGCCATCTTAGGGATATAGTGCAACGGGTGTGATCAATTTTCAATGATTGGCACCATAAATTTTAGACTCTATAACTTTCATACAGACCAAATAATATGCACTTATTTGGGTTATTTTTACCAAAGATATGTAGCAGTATAAATTGTGGCCAAAAATTATGAAAAAAAATGACAAATTTTCAAAATATTATAAACAGAAACAAAGAAAAAAATATATTTTTTTTACAGAAATTTTTGGTATTTTTTTTCAATTATAGCACAAAAAACCGACAACCCAGAGGTGATCAAATACCACCAAAAGAAAGCTCTATTTGTGTGAAAAAAGGACAAATGTTTCATATGGGTACAGAGTTGCATGACTGAGTAACTGTCATTCAAAATGTGAGAGCAACAAAAGCTGTAAATTGGGTCTGGTTAGGAAGGGGGTTAAGTGCCCAGTGGGTAAATGGTTAAAGTGACCTTGTCATCGGTGTCACTTGAATTTTAAAGCCTACCTGCTAAAAGAAAAATGAATATAGTCAGCACTTCTTTAAATGCTGCCACTTCACTGCAAGTATCCCACATCTCCGGGTCCATGGAATATTAGTCTACTCTGCTATGCACTGTGTTTTTTCCCATTAGGCATGTGCCTGCTGTAGCAATATGGGAGCTGGTGGAGAAACCACAGCATGCAGCGGGGGAGCAGTTATTCCATACACTCCACAGAAGTGTGGAATACATGAAAGGGCCAGAGAGGCTTTTCAAGTAATTTTACTCTTCTTTTAGCAGGTAGGTTATCAGATACAAATGTTCCTGACAGGGTCACTTTAAGGGAAGAATATGGGGGTGGTCTTTGCTGACCTCCTAGTTGCCTTGCTGTCTCTGACTTCAATACTTTCCAGGTCAATACTCTGAGTCAAAAACCCTTCAGATTAAAAGGATAACTCCACTTTTGTGGGGGAAAAAATAGCAAATAAAGCAAAAATAATTGTAGCGGCGACACTTTGGACAAGGTGTCTGCTATGTACAAATTTTGTTTTTTTCCTCAGAACAGTAAAGGGGTTCTGAGGGCTGATTATGTAGGTTTAACTTTGGCATCAGTTTAGCTGGGCTGTGTTAGAATTCTGCCTGGTCATGTGTACAGTTAAGTACAGTTAAGTGCACATGACAGGCTCAGAACCAGGCCTGGTTGGACGCTTTAGGTATCAGCGTTCCCCGGAGCCAAATCAGTGGGTGCGTCTGGCCCCGCTGAGGAGTCTGGGGAAGAGTACTTAAGATGTTGAAGTCAAGTGTTCAGGGTTCGTTGTGTGCCTCCAGCACAGTATACACTTGTATCTACCCTTTATTGCTGGTGTTCTCTAATACAGGCATCTGCAGAAGTTAGTGGGTGTTGTGTGCCTCCAGCACAGTATACATCTCTAGCTACCCTTTATTGCTGGTGTTCTCTAATGCAGGCATCTGTAGGAGTTAGTGGGTGTTGTGTGCCTCCAGCACAGTATACTCCTGTATCTACCCTTTATTGCTGGTGTTCTCTAACATAGGCATCTGCAGGAGTTAAAGTGGGTGTTATGTGCCTCCAGCACAGTATACACCTGTAGCTACCCTTTATTGCTGGTGTTCTATAATACAAGCACCTGCAGGAGTTAAAGTGGGTGTTGTGTGCCTCCAGCACAGTATACACCTGTATCTACCCTTTTTTGCTGGTGTGCTCTAATACAGGCATCTGCAGGAGTTAGTGGGTGTTGTGTGCCTCCAGCACAGTGTACATCTGTATCTACCCTTTATTGCTGGTGTTCTCTAATACAGGCATCTGCAGGAGTTAAAGTGGGTGTTGTGTGCCTCCAGCACAGTATACACCTGTAGCTACCCTTTATTGCTGGTGTTCTCCAATGCAGGCATCTGCAACATTTACAGTGGGTGTTATATGCCTCCAGCACAATATACACTACCCAATTGCTGGTTTTCCCATCTCCCTGCAGGCCATTACTATGTCTGGAAGGCCAACAAGAAGAGGCAGACAGTCACGAGCCAATAAAAGAGGGCAAGCAGGCTCTGTGTCTAGAGACAACAGTGCTGGTCGTGGATGCGGTGCATCGTCATCAGCACGTGGTCATGGGACACGCTTGTCTTTATTTTCAGCAGCTGGACACGTTGAGCCACATCATGCCGAAGACTTGGTAGAGTGGATGACCAAGCCCTTCTCATCCTCCTTATCCTCTCTCACCCAGGCTCAGGGTACTAGCAAAGCAGCTGCCAACGTGTCCTCTTCCCTCGTCTCAGTGTCATCAGTCACTCCTTCCCTAGACCCACCATGTCCTCCTGAGGAGTCTCCTGAACTCTTTGAGCACAGTGTTGGGTACATGCTCCAGGAGGATGCCCAGCGTTTTGAAGGCTCTGATGATGAGACCCAGCTAGAGGAAGGCAGTAGCGTGAGCGCAGAGAGAGGGGATGCTCAAGAAGGACAGCAATCTGGCAGTCATCTTCCACCAGCTGCAGCATACTGCCAGGTTTGCTCCAGTGAGGAAGAGGAAGGGGATGATGAGGTCACTGACTCCACATGGGTACCTGAGAGGAGGAGGAGGAGGAGGCACATCTCCAACACGGCAGGATGCCCTCCGGGGGCCAGCTTAGGGGCAGAACACCACTTGAATCACACAGCAGAGCTCCGCTTGTGCAGGGCCCTGCCTCTGCGTGTTATTCCAAAAGTTCTTTGGTGTGGACCTTTTTTGAGATGAGTGCATCAGATCGCACCACTGCTATTTGCAACATATGTCTCAAGCGTATCTCGCTAGGCCAAAACATCAGCCGCTTGGGCACCACATGCTTGACCAGACATATGTTGAACTGCCACGCAGCTCGTTGGCAAGCGTACCTTAAAGACCCACACCAAAGAACAAAGCGGACCTCTCCTTGCTCCTCATCAGCTGGGATCTCCAACCCCACTAGACCTTCAGTCCTCTCTGAAACCTGCACTGAGAGGAATGAAGGTGTAGAATTAGGTGTGTCACAGCCAAGTACTTGCGGGCACTCTGCTAGCAGTACACCCATGTCCGATTGTAGCAAGCAAATTTCCCTGCCCCAGCTGTTGGACCGTCGAAAGAAGTTCACTCCCAGCCATCCACATGCCCAGTGGTTGAATGCTAGCTTGGCTAAATTGCTAGCACTTCAACTGCTGCCTTTTCAGTTGGTAGACTCGGCCCCCTTCCGTGAGTTTGTGCAATGTGCAGTTCCTCAGTGGCAGATCCCCAAACGCCACTTTTTCTCATGGAAGGCGATTCCGGCTCTCTACCGGCATGTGGAAGGCAATGTCCATGCCTCGCTGGACAGGGCGGTCAGAGGTAAGGTGCATATTACTGCTGACTCATGGTCCAGCAGGCATGGATAGGGATGGTATCTATCTTTCACGCCCATTGGGTCACTCTTCTGGCAGCTGGGAAGGATATAGGACAAGGTGCAGTAGTGTTGTAGGTTGTTCCGCCACCATGCCTCCAAAATGCTACTACTGTGTCAGGGCTGGCTTAGCCCTTTCTCCTCTGGGCTGGCCGCTCAGCTGTTGGCTAATTGCCAGCTCTCTTCTGTCTCCACTGTTACCAGCTGTTCCCGATGATGCTCGTCTGAACTGCCTATTTAAAGCCTTCCAGCTCATTTCTCCATTGCCTTCACGTTTGGTCACATCACAAGGAACCATCGCCTGCTGTTTGTTTCTAGACTGGCTTGCTGACATCCCTCCTGGCTTCTATCCTGCTTGTAGTTGCTCTCCTTGGATCCCTGACTTCTGGACTGGCTGATTACCCGATCTGGTTTATGAACTTTGGACTGGCTGACTACCCAATCTGGCTACTGGACTCTGGCTATGCTTGACTACGCTTTTTTCTATTTACCTTTTTATTTTTATTATTAATAAACAAGTGTGATTTGTACTTCTGTCTCTGTCTGTTTCATGGTTCCTGACATACTGGTTGTGACACACCTCTCTCCTCCACCCCCTCCTCTTCTTCTTCCTCCATGGCCTCTTCCAGTGCTCTGTCCTCGGAACCAGCAGTGCTCCGTAGGCATTCAAGGGCTACGCAAGTACGCAGGCAAGTAGATGCCATGCCGTGCTTGTGCTAGTTTGTTTGGGGGACAGGAGCCACACTGGGGCAGATATTTTGTCAGCTCTACAGGCCGAGAGGTGGTTGATGCCACACCAACTTAAGCCAGGAATGGTGGTTTGAGAGAGTGGCACCAACCTCCTCTCCGCCCTCCGACAGAGACAACTGACCCATGTGCCCTGTGTGGCTCACGTCCTTAACCTGGGGGTGCAGCGGTTCTTGAGAGAGACCACTTGACACTGCCTGCACAGAGAGAGAGAGACCACTTGACACTGCCTGTACAGAGAGAGACAGAGACCGCTTGACACTGCCTGCAGAGAGAGAGCGCTTGACACTGCCTGTACAGAGAGAGGGAGAGAGACCGCTTGACACTGCCTGTACAGAGAGAGAGAGAGACTGCTTGACACTGCCTGTACAGAGAGAGAGAGACCGCTTGACACTGGCATTTAGGGGGTTAAAACAGGCAGGGAGGAAATGTAATATCACCTTCTCTGCCTGTCACTTTTCAGTGGAGTGGCAGTGCCTGCTGCAAGTGAATACAAGCCTTTGGGCTTACACTGGTGTACTGGTAGTTTTCCATAGCCATAGTCCCTCAGACTTCTTTTAGGTTGCACATTTTTACTGCATTTTCTTGAAGTGCACCAAAGATGCAGCATGCAGGACGTTTTGTGCACTTTCAGAACATGCAGCAAAATGTGCAACCTCTATGGTACCAGGGGTAACATGCAGGAAGACTGCCAGTACACCAGCATGCAAGCCAAACCACAGCATGCCAGTGTGAGCCCAAATCATACCACCTAGGAGGGCAAGCAAAGTAGTGTCACAGGCTGCTAGGATAAAAACTCTTTAGCTGCAGAGGGGGGAGGAGGGAGGAGAGGTTCACTTACTTGGTCTTTCCCAGCCTCCCAGGAGCCTCACTGTATTCGAGCCGACTGCTCAGATTTAACTTTCCCGCCCACACAGCCTCTTCACATACAGCACACAGTCTGCCCGGAGTGTGGGCAGGGAAAGAAAGAGCAGGTCCAGCCTCTGACAGCCATTCGTGTGGGGCTGGGCGGGGCTGTGCTGTGCTCTGTAACACAGACTGTTGGCCCTGAGACATTCCTGGCTCACAGTACTGGATGGAGATGCCGCACTCGGCCAGCTCAAAAACTGTGCATGTGCAGTTCTGAGCTGGCGACACAGCGGCCTTTGTAGAGCATATGAGAGCAGCCCAGGGGGCAATTGCATCTCTGCCCCCCAGCCCAGCCCACCCTTGCATGTGACAATCTGTAAATGGTGGCAAGTGACGTGGCAAGTGACAATCTGCAAATGGTGGCAAGTGACGTGGCAAGTGACAATCTGCAAATCGTGGCAAGTGATGTGGCAAGTGATGTTCTGCAAATGGTGGCAGGTGACGTGGCAAGTGTCAATCTGAAAATTGTGGCAGGTGATGTGGCAATCTGCAAATGGTGGCAGGTGATGTGACAATGACAATCCACATCTGGTGCCAGGCGACATGGCAAATGACAATCCACATCTAGCGGCAGGTTACGGTGGCAAGTTAAAAAGCTGCATCTGATGACAGGCAACGGTGGCAAGTGACACGATACATCTAGCGCCAGGAGATGTGGCAAGTGACATGCCCAGGGCTCCCACTGATTCTGCATTATGGTGAGTTGAACCACTTCATTATATATTAAAATGTAACAATAGAAACAATGCGCTTCAATCACCTTGACACCATATCAACCGCCAAAAATTGCTTAGCACTGGCGTGGCCCCCCCGGCCTGCAAAAAGGTTGGTGACTGCTGCTATGGGCTCTAGCCCCAGATCTTTCGCAGACCTAGCAACGCCCCTGACGAGAGGTATGTGGAAATATTTCTAAAAGTGAGGTGAAATTTCACACTTGGCAGTAACCAACACATTTACCCATTGGAACATTTATTTTTATTCCCATGAAAATTTTTACATTTTGGAGTTTTCCTTATTTCTGTAGCAAATGGTAACAGACAGCATTTAAAACCTGATACACTCCATCCACAACTAATAAAAAGAAAAAGATTTTGGCTGTAGTCTCTTGTGGAAATATTTATTAATGTATGTTGTCAGAATTCCCCCAGTGTCAGCTTTGCTGTAATACGCACATGCCAGCGTATTCGCACATACAGACGTGGGTGGAAGACCATTGGCTGCAGAAACCTTCCCATGGACACAGCAGATTTGTTTGCTCTTTTAGGGATGTTCGTTTATGCCTCACCAAAAGACTGGCCACCTCATGGCGATTGCATTAATTCTCCAAGCAAACTGATCTGCGTACATGGGAACCATAGCATAACCATACAAACATTATGGCCACTGAGCCATGATAGAGTACGGCTCGCGTCCTTGGTAGCAGTGGGAATGTGCACACGATCGTGTTCAGAGCCATGTAAGTAGTGTTCAAATTGTGAGACACAGGGAAGCTAGCCGCATGTCTCTGCACACGAACGTCTGCACACGTCACTACTGAAATTCTATTTGAAAACATACATGTGTGTGATCGGCTCTTTTGCAAGAATACAAGTGTCTGATTGGCTGATTCTGAAGCCACCACCTTGTTATTCATGTTTACAGTAAAAATAAAAGCAGCAGATCATGCTAGACAGGATTTTTCTAAGCTTAACGTGATACCAGCATCTGTCTGTGTTACTTGAAGTGCGCTTTCCCAGCATTATACAAGAGAGCTGTATTTGTGCTTTTAAGAGCAACAAAATGATTTGCTTATAGGTAAAGCTTATGATTTCCACTACAAGTCCTAATTGAACTGTGAAAATTGTGCGATAACCATTGAAAGTTCTGAACTCTATGTATTATTTTGTGATTAGGGAGAAGGGATCTTCTCTAAGGAAAGTGATGTTTTATATTGATGATAGCCAAGTTACTGCAGCATGTCCATCCAGAGAATTTACCAGTATTGTTGAGCTTTTCTTATCTGCAGCACATCTCTGTGAAAAGAGCTAATGGAAAGTCTGACTTGTCAGGGTTATACTTTATGACTGTCTAGAATGTCTAAAGCAGTATTGTTATGATTTGTGGATTCTGTATCTAACAGAATGTCAAAAATCAAGATAGGAATGCTGCAACAAAGTGTCGGATAATGGCTTGAACAGGAACAGAAAATCTAGTGAAGCTGAAGAAAATATTTATTGCATTGCTTAAAATCAGGTGGATCAAGAGACATTCATAACATCAGATTCTATTTTCATACTTTTTCAAAGTTTTGCACTAAAACAAAGATCTCCATTCTTCCTCCTAACAAACTATAGACAGATACCATAACCCTTCTCATCCACAACAGAACTTCAGTAAATAACAAATGATCTTGGCAAACATAGCTAGACAGATAACTATATGGACTAATGAACATGCAGATAATTAACAATATGCCACTGATAATTAGCAAGTACATTGACTTGTCAGGGAAATCCTTTACAATTCTTTGTTACTAATAATACAAAAGAAACCAGCAGACCAATGACAATTGAAATTGGCAATCATTACTTGTAAATAAGGACCAAAAGGCCTATAACTAGAACTAGTAGCAGACACTATTTAAAACACCTTTAAAGTGATATTAAAGCCATTTTTTTTGTAAAATTACTGATGATAGCAGGAGGTGCATGCTCTTGCTTTTTTCATTTCTTCTGCTCCATGCTGGCTCCTCATAGTTTCTCCTGGCCAGGCTGCCTGACTGTAGATAAGTGGGTGCCCCCTGTGCCTGCCAAGAGTCCCTCTGGAGTCTCAATTTGAGTATGCATCCAATCTTATGTGAAGCTGCTCCCAACAAGCAGCGCAACAGACACACAGCCAAAATGCGAGGGCACACAAAGTGGTAACTGTGGTTGGATTCCATAAGTCTCATGACCCACCAGGCACCCACATACCTGAAGTATGATGATCAAGCGCAGAGGAGAAAAATAACCCAAAAAACCCAAAAGCTAAACAAACAAAAAACAACAAGAACATGTATGTCCTGCTATCATCTTCTCATTTTAGAAATAAATGGCTTTAAAATCACGGGATTGAGTATCTCGACTGGTTGTAGCTATTTACCCTAGCAGTTCAAAAATCAATATCTCTCCTAATTTATTTTTGCAATTGGAATCTTGGTGTGTCCAATCAGAGGACACGGGTTGCTCACATTTGATTTCTCCAGTATTTGAGTCTTCCTTTAATACTCTATGCTCCCTGCTTATGAGGCAGTAGCCTTACTAAAAATCTCTTTAACCACTTAAGGACCGCCTCACGCCAATGTACGTTGGCAGAATGGCACGGCTGGGCACAAGCACGTACCTGTACGTTTCTTTTTAAGTGCCCAGCCGTGGCTCCTGTGTTCTATGACCGTGGCCGCAGGACAAGCGGACCCAATCGCCGCTGGTGTCCCGCGATTGGGTCACAGAGCTGAAGAATGAGGAGAGGTCTGTGTAAACAAACCTCTCCCCGTGCTTCCCTGTGTAGCTGTCACCGATCGTTTCTTCCCTTTTATAGCTAACGTCACATGCCAGGCCACGCCCCCTACAATAAAAAAAACACATAACGTCATACATAACACCTACACTGCCCCATAGTGGTTAACTCCTTCACTGCCAGTGTCATTTACACAGGAATCAGTGCATTTAAATAGCACTGATTGCTGTATAAATGACAATGGTTCCAAAATGTGTCAAAAATGTCCGCTGTGTCCGCCATAATGTCGCAGTCACAATAAAAATCTCTGATCCCAGCCATTACTAGTAAAAAAAAAATATTAATAAAAATGCTATAAAACTATCCCCTATTTTGTAAATGCTATAACTTTTGCGCAAAGCAATCAGCAATCGCTAATTGCGATTTTTTTTACAAAAAATATGTAGAAGAATACGTATCAGCCTAAACTGAGGAAAATTTTTTTTATATATTTTTTTGGGGGATATTTATTATAACAAAAAGTAAAAAATATTGCATTTTTTACAAAATTGTCGCTCTATTTTTGTTTAAAGCGCAAAAAATAAAAACAGCAGGGGTGATCAATTACCACCAAAAGAAAGCTCTATTTGTGGGAAAAAAAGAACGCCAATTTTGTTTGGGAGCCACGTCGCACGACCGCGCAATTGTCAGTTAAAGCGACGCAGTGCCGAATCGCAAAAAGGGGTTTGGTCCTTTGGCTGCAAATTGATCCGGGGCTTAAGTGGTTAATCACACCTGACCTTTCTTGATTGACCACTCAAACCTGATTCTGAAAGCATATACCCTTCCAGCTCTGAGAATGTTCAATACTGAAAGGTTCTAGTATTTTCCAAAGCCATATCCCTTAAAGTGGTGTTTCCACCCAAAAAAAAAAAAATTGCTTAAAATTCATAAAAAAATTTAATAAAAAATAATTGTGAAAAAAAATGTTTTACTCACCTCTAAATGCCTGTTGCTAGGGAATGCCGTGCAGTCTGCCTCCTTCAGTGCCCGGGCACTGACATCACTTCCCCTGGGCACCGCACTGTCATCTGGGACCTGTCACGTGTCCCAGATGACTGTGCGGCGTATCACGGCGCGTGTCGCCACTTGCGCATGCGCAGTGGGTGCCCACAGTAAGAATGCCGGCGCCGCGAGCAGAGCAGGGAACGAGGAGGGGCTTCGTTCCCCCGCATTGCTGGACCCTGGGACAGGTAAGTGTCCGATTATTAAAAGTCAGCAGCTGCAGTATTTGTAGCTGCTGACTTTTACATTTTTTTTTTTAGGGGGCATCCCACTTTAATAGTAGCAGAAGTCTGTTAAGGCCATTTGCTTGATAATACAACTAGAGTAAATCAGCTTTGTTTTGATGGCTTGGTTAACTTGACTGGGGTATTTTCCTGACACATGAAGTAGCTTAGATACAAAAAATCTTCATAACTAGAGAACAAGTCCAGTTGAGCGTGACTAAATAGTATTAGATGTATTATGATCTGGTTATATGAGAACCTTCAACTTTACTGAAGGGAATTTAACCAGATGAAACTTGTGTAACCCAGGCCTTTTGCTCTTTGAGTAAAAGTGTACTGTATGTTGACATGTAAACTCAATTACCACTCAATGTCCCATAAGGTCACATTTTGAAGCACACATGTAAAGTGATCAACCTTTTTTCCTTCAATACAATCAATGGCCAGATATTTCCAGTAGCATGCAGACTATGGGGGTTATTTACGAAAGGAAAATCTACTTTGCACAGCAAGTGCACTTGGAAGGGCAGTCGCTCTAAATCTAAGGGGTAGCTCTGCTGATTTTATCATCCAATCATGTGCAAACAAAAATGCTGTTTTTTATTTTCCTTGCATGTCCCCCTCGGATCTACAGGGACTTTATTTTCAAGTGCACTTGCAGTGCAAAGTGGATTTGCCTTTTTGGAAATAACTCCCAATGTGTTAAACATAGCTGATATAGAAATGCGTTTTGTGAACCATTTCCTCTAATTATATATCAGTTACAAATGAGGACCTAGGGGGTTGATTTACTAAAGGCAAATCCACTTTGCACTGCAAGTGCACTTGAAAGTGCAGTATCTGCAGTATCGCTTTAGATCTGAGGGGAAGATTTGAAATGAGGGGAAGCGCTGCTGATTTTATCATCCAATCATGTACAAGCAAAAATTAAGTTTTTTATTTTCCTTGTATGTCCCCCTCAGATCTACAGCGACTTTACTTCCAAGTGCACTTGTAATGCAAAGTGGATTTGCCTTTAGTAAATAAACCTCCTAGTCTCAGTTTTAAATTGCAGTGATGTTAAGTAAGAAAAGCAGTTTATCACACATTTAAGCAATGCATGTGAGCTCCAAGGCACAATTATAGTAGAGGGTAATGCAACCACACTGCAGTGCACCATAATGCACGTTGTTCATTGTTGTGCAGTGCATGCAAAAAGAAGTTGCATTAATGTATCATATAGCCTAAATGGACCCAAAGGGCCCTTTCACCCTGATGTGCTTTTGATGCATGTGATAAAAAATAATGTTCTTTAGCAAGCAACATTTATCCCACACTAATAATTATCCTACCAAAGTTAACGTGTGGTGTAAATTGCCTCGAGTGTTGCTCCTGATTCTTCTTACTGGAGGCTGCCTCTTTGCTAAAGCCCAGAGCCCTTGAGCAGCAGTAAATATTTAGGCTGACAGCAGATTGGCCTCTAGTGGCTTTGATTTTCAGCACAATGCTAAAAATGGAGAGCAAATAAGCGTGTACAGAGCAGGGTGAGACAGTGTATCACTGGATTTTAACCACTTTAGCCCTGGAAGGATTTGCCCCATTAATGACCAGGCCATTTTTTGCGATATGGCACTGCATCACTTTAACTGACAATTGCATGGTCATGTGACATTGTACCCAAACAAAATTGATGTCCTTTTTTCCCCACAAATAGACTTTTCTCTGCGTTTTTTTTTTTTTTTTTGTGCTATAAACAAAAAAGAGCGACAATTTTGAAAAAAAACAATATTTTTTACTTTACTTAATTTTAAAAAACAAATTTCTTCATCAGTTTAGACCAATATGTGTTCTTCTACATATTTTTGGTAAAAAAAATTCCCAATAAGCGTATATTGATTGCACAAAAGTTATAGCGTCTACAAAATAGGGGATAGATTTATGCCATTTTTTTTTTTTTTTTACTACTAATGGTGGTGATCTGCGATGTTTAGCAGGACAGTGACATTGCGGTGGACAGATTGCCACATTTTTGGGACCATTGACATTTATAGAGCGATCAGTGCTATAAAAATGCACTGATTACTGTGTAAATGTCACTGGTAGGGAAAGGGTTAACACTAGGGGTAGTCAAGGGGTTAAATGTGTTCCCTAGTTAGTGTTCTAACTGTTGTAGGGGTCGTGACCAAGATGGCGCACTGAGTGGATGTCTGAGCTGGAGCTCTGCTGCTGAATCAGGCAAATCTCCTGCAATCCGGTCCCTACACCAGCCATCAACGACCGCTGACATCCACATGTACTGCAGGTCCTCTGGGGTGGCTGAAGGACGGGGTAAGAAGATCCATTTTCCCCCTATACTGGAGGAGATTGTCCTGGCCTCCACTGACTGCATGAGGACACGTGCACGCTCCTCAGCTAATATGGCGTCCCAGATCGAGCAGAGCCTCTCTACCCAGCCGGGTCTAGCTGAAGTCCTGGCTGCTATTGCCAACTACCAGGCCTCTATAACCACGTTGACACTAAAGTAGATGTCGTACAGCTGGATGGGGCACTGTTCAGGCAGGACATGGAGAAAGTGAGTTCCTGACTGTCCTCTGCAGAACAGTGCCTGGGCCATGCTGAGGACACAGTGGCTGAGCACAACAATAGTCTCCAGTACCTGCTAACTAAAATTTGTGCTCTGGAATACAAGGCTGAGGATGCTGAGAATCGCAATAAGAGAAATAATCTTCACATAGTGGGCCTTGCAGAGGGGGTAGAGGGTCCCGTCCAATTGAATTTGTGGAGCAACATGAGGCAAAAAGGAAGTTCTGGCCAGCTGCACTCCAGAATATAGCCTTTATTTGTAAAAAGTCCAACAGATACAAGCCACAGCAAAAGAACGGGACAAACAACTGACGTCTTTCACACTCAACCGTGCTTAGTCATAGCTGCCCTACCACCAAAAACAGTGCAACATATATACTAAAATGTTTCAAATATGTGACTCCATGTGTAGTTAATTGAGTCTAATTACTCAATTAGATCTTCAGTTGAAAGAAACACTTGATTAACAAATGTGTTCAGAGGAATACACATGAATATGTGAATTCAGTGCAAAGAAGATGTATAAGTGTGCCAAAACATACTTAATCACAGAGGTATATGTAAATAAATGAATGAATAAGCGCTGTCTAACACCAACTTTTGGAAGAAACGTGTACTTATATATATATATATATATATATATATATATCCCATTTGTATACTTCTATATGGGATCCACCAGATCTATGTTGTTGTATATAGGTATATCATGAAGTCACATATGTTCCAAAGGATGTATACATGAGCCTATGTACATATATATATATATATATATATATATATATATACACACACACATACACATATAAACATAATCCTTGTTTGCACAACTAACTGTGGACGTAGACTCCAAGTACAAGTATAAGTAAACACTTAAATATTTATCATCATAGAACAAAAATTATTTCCTATCCAATTAAACACTTATCATCATTGAAAAATTCTATACATGTTATTGTTATTACAAAATTTAAATTTTAAAAATATTTAATTTATGTATAAAAGAACTGTATCATAGCATATACACCAGATGAAAAAATATATGCATGAATGTTCTTTCATTACGTATAATGGACAAAACTGAATAAATGGTCATGGGGAGAAAGTATAGCATGAACCCTTATTTTAGATATAATAATGATTTGGTAGATCCAGGAACTACCTTTAGCAAAGTAGAAAAAAATGAGTAATAATAGAGAACAAAAAAGGTAGCTGGTCAAATAATCGAAAACATGAAGGCCACCATACCACAAGTGCAAAAAATCAATAAGGTAAAAAAGCCAAAAAAAAAAAAAACTTCCCTTTTGCCTCATGTTGTTATATGCTTAGCCAGTGTTGTGACATATACAGTCCAGCCATCGAAAAGTTTCCAGCCCGTACTGCGCAGTCGAGGTGCAAGTCCCACTATCCAAGTGGACATAGGGCTGCACATATTAGAGGGCCGCTCGCCAAGCTTCGGGCACGGCCTCGCTTCGCTCGGCTCTTTTTATTCTAACTCTATGTCCACTTGGATGGTGGGGCTTCAACCTGGACTCACGGCGCAGGTGTTCATTTTCGGCTATTTTCGTAATCTGCTTGTCCTGTGTACTCCGCATGCGCAGTACACAGTAGACACTATCCGACGGGGGACACTATCCGACAGGACACCGGCACCTAGTGTTCCAGTTCCGAGGAGAGTTCTATATCCACATTTCCACCTGGAGCGGTTATCCCCTTCCCTTCCCCTATTGTTCCTGAAATATAAAATTAACAGGTTTTTGAAAGTATGGACTGCTTTTACAGTATTTCAGTTTGAGAGTCCTCTAATGGTTGATAGATAGAGTCACCTGGTAGCAAAACCAATTATCCCAATTTATTACTAAATTAAAGGATAAATTCATCTTTGGGAACATGTTACATGTTCTACCCGTTATTAGGGTGGAACATGTAACATGCACCCGCTGCTGCAGCCGTTCCCTGACCTGCCGCCTCTAGTTAGTGTGAGCCAGGGATCTTCTCTCCGAACTCGCTGTCACAATTAAAAAAAATATGCAGCCCGGCAATTACAAAAAGTTCTCTTACGCTATTTTTTGTACTTTACATTTTTTTCAATAAAAATCTATTGAAAGTGAAAAAATATGCGGCCATGCGGGACTCTTCCCACCTGGCTGCGTCATTCATTCACAGTGTTCTGTGAATTATTGAACTACAAGTACCAACAGCATTTGCGGCTGTTAGCTTGCAGCTTTCAATGAACTGTAACAAGGTCCGATTAGACGGCTTACACAGTCTGCAGGAGACTTGCATTGCACCTGCTATCTGCTGATTGTGGGTGTAATAATTTGCAGGCTCCTAGTAAAAAATAAAAAATAAAATAATAAATGCACTTTTTTTAAGCTGCAAAGAAATGTGCATTTATAATTTTTTTTCACAAAGGTGAACTTTTCCTTTAGCCCCTTTCCGTCCAGTCTATTGTATTGTCCCGGCGCTATCTGTCAGCCGCCGTGTCCACCAGACACGGACAATGACAGATCAGGGCCAATCACAGCCCACTGTACATGTGATTAGCTGTGGCCACAAAAGCTAATCACAAAAGTAAACATTAAATTAAAAGTTTTCATTCAGAAAAAAATGGTTGCTTATAACTGTAAAATTCAGTTATAAGCAATCATAGCGTGTAACAAAAAAAAAAATGAAAATCCTGATTACCTCTTCAGAGTAGTACAGTGTTACTATGGTTATACTGTATTGCTCTGGTAACTGTATGTAAAAAATACAAATTTTATAAAAAAGAATAAAAAAAGAAAAAAAATATTTTAAAAATAGAATAAATAAATAAATGTGTACATACTGTCAAAAGGCAGTGTCCCTGTTCACCCCCACACCATTTATATGATGAGGCTATACTGCACTGGTGACCGTATGTAAAAAATTAAAAAGATTGTGGATTTTTTTTTT
The DNA here is from genome assembly GCF_037356315.1 of Lithobates pipiens. Taxonomy (NCBI): domain Eukaryota; kingdom Metazoa; phylum Chordata; class Amphibia; order Anura; family Ranidae; genus Lithobates; species Lithobates pipiens. The sequence goes on from NW_027507764.1 coordinate 387,395,292, forward strand.
GTTTTTACTTTTTCATTTTGGAAAAAAATTGTGACAAAACATTACAACTTGAAAAAACTTGCCTCTTACTAAATACCTTGGACTGTCTACTTTCCAAAAAGGAAAATATATGGGGGATATTTGTACTGTTGTGGCATTTTCAGGCCTCAAGAAATGAGTACATCAAGATTCCTCGATTATCATATATGTATACCACAGTTTGTGGGCTGTACAACTTTCTTATAGAGCAAATAATATACACCAATTTGGGTTATTTTCACCAAAGAAACATAGCAGAATACATTTTGGTCAAAATTTATGAAGAAAGATATGTATTTGCAAAATTTTAGAATAGAAATGAAGAATAACACATTTTTTCCCAAAATTTTCTGTATTTTTTTCGATTATTTAGCAAACAGTAAAAAACACAGTGGTGATTAAATACCACCAAAAGAAAGCTCTTTTCTGTGTGAAAAAAAAATGATAAAAATTTTATATGGGTACAGTGTTGCATGATCACACAATTGTCATTCAACCTGTGACAGCGCTGAAAGCTGAAGATTGGACTGGGCAGGAAGGGGGGTAAATGTATCCGGTGTTAAAGTGGCTATGGCTAAAAGTTGAAATAGGAGCAATGGCATCTGAAAGGGGGGACACCACTAGCATATAGAGCTGCTTTTTTTGCTTTTAATGGTAAAGCACTTTCTAATATGTGACTTACAAGTGTTAAAGAAGGCTATGTGGCAAAGGCAAAAGCAGTCAGGTCAAGGGGCATAAGGGAGATGGTCACAGAAAGAAGTGCAACATTCGATTTAGAAACTGTTTCATTGATTACTAGATTTACAGGTAGAAATCATGCATCTTCTTTCCTGTATATTTTGTATTGCTGACAACAGCCAAAAATAGAACACATCATACATCTGAACATTTAGGCCTTCAGGCTAATTCTGCCCATTGTTATGATTGGTGGGTGGTAGTGTTGCTGTTCCCTACTAAGAAGAGCTGAGGCTGTCACCCCAGGAGCTGTTTTTTTTTTTTTACTGTACCGTAAAATACAAAACCGTTGCTATTCATGTCTGGCCAGCTATCCTGCTGTTCATGATAAGTGTGAGCAGAATAAAGGAGTATCCCACTTAGTAGCCTTAAGGGTGAAAAACCCTTTAGTCATGACATAATGTTCTAAAAGTGTTCTGCTAACTGAACCAGCAATAACTCTTTTTAATGTAAGGAATAATGGTGTACATCACTTCAAATTGCTGCACTATTATGTACAGCTTCCAACTTTCCCTGATTTCGAGGGCCTGTCCCTCATTCTGAACAAAGTCCTTCTGTCCCTCTTTCCTTCTCATTTATCCCTCATTTTGGTCTGTATCCCTAATGTAGCAACTCTTTATCCCCTGAATGCAGTTAGGGACCCCAAGGTGGCTCAGTGGACTAGCATTTCATCTTACGGTGAAATCCCCAATTCTTTGTAGAGTGAAATAAATGTGGCTCCAGACACTTTAATAAACGCTTGTAAATTTCCTAAACGACCAATAAACTCAGAGCGAGAGCAATAATCCTAGCACTAGACCTCCTCTGTAACTCTAAACCTGTAAAAAAAAAAAAAAAAAAAAGTAAGCGGCGCTGTGGAGATTTTTAAGTACCAAATTTTGGCGCAATTTTAACTTGGTGTAACATAATCTTTCACATTATACAAAAAAACTTTAGTTTTTTTTATATATATTCATGGAACAGTTTTTTCTCCAAAAAACACATTTGAAAAATTGCTGCGCAAATAGTGTATACCATAAGTAGTTGCCACGACCACAATTTTATTCCCTAGGGCAGTAATGGCAAACCATGGCACTCCAGATGTTTTGGAACTACATTTCCCATGATGCTTACCTACACTGCAGAGTGCATGAGCATCATGGGAAATGTAGTTCCAAAACATCTGGGGTGCCAAGGTTCGCCATCACTGCCCTAGGGTGTCTGCTAAAAAAAAATGTATATACTGTTTGGAGGTTCACAGTAATTTTCCATCAAAAAAAATTATGATTTTTACATGTAGGAGAGAAGTGTCAGAATTGGCATGGGTGGCAAGTGGTTAATTATATACAATTCATCTGCTGGGTAAGAGATTGCTCCACCAAATGGAGCAAACACAAGGGCAGTGAAAGTGTTGTGTGTGTGTGTTCCAGCACAGCGGCAGCAGTTTTCTTTGTCAGTTTATCAGGGGCTTATTGAAGGTTCTCCGGTGGCCAGTTTAAGGATGTAAAGTGAGTCCCACAGATTCTGGCAACCATGGCTGAGTTTGACACCTCTGATGACCCAATAGGGCTTGTACAGTGCCTTGCAAAAGTATTCACCCCCCTTGGCTTTTTACCTATTTCGTTACATTACAGCCTTTAGTTCAATATTTCCTTAAACTGAATTATATTTGATGGATCAGAACACAATAGTCTAAGTTGGGGAAGTAAAATTAGAAAAATATATATATACAACTATTTTTCAGAAATAAAAAAATGATAATTGGCATGTGCATATGTATTCACCCCCTTTGTTATGAAGCCCATAAAAAGCTCTGTTGCAACCAATTACCTTCAGAAGTCACATAATTAGTGAAATGATGTCCACCTGTGTGCAATCCAAGGGTCACATGATCTGTCATTACATATACACACCTTTTTGAAAGGCCCCAGAGGCTGCAACACCTAAGCAAGAGGCACCACTAACCAAACACTGCCATGAAGGCCAAGGAACTCTCCAGACAAGTAAGGGACAATGTTGTTGAGAAGTAAAAGTCAGAGCAGCTTGAGCGGCCAAATGGAGTACAGCCACGGCAGCCGCTCGGGCTGCTTTGTCTTTTGTCTGTGGCTGAGTGACATGCCGATGTGATGACGTCCCCGTCTGTGCGAGGTGGAGGACTGTTACAAAGTTCCGCCTCCTAATAGAGGGAACATTGATCTAATGACACGTTGAATTGGTGTGACATGTATCATAGGAGGTGGGAATTTCTTACAGTTGCCGTTGGGATATTCAAATCCGTTTCAGAGCTCTGTGTGATCAGGCTGTATTCCATGGGAACTGGTAAGGCTGTATTTCATAGGCATTGGTATCGCTGCATTTAATTGGCATTGATAAAGCTGCATTTAATTGGCACTGATCAGGCTGCATTAAATTGGCACTGGTAAAGCTGCATTTAATTGGGGGGGGGGGGGGGGGGTTGTGTCAGCACCGGTGCAAAGCGTCACCCCCCTGAAATTAGTTTTTGCAGGTTGGGATGTCTGTGCGGAATTGCAATTGTGCAACACACTTGTGAAGCCTGGCAAGTCTAGCAATAGCTTAGCAAGTCATTCTCAGAATTGCAGCTCAATTGCTTGCTATCTGTGATTAGAGGATGAAAACCTAATAGGGTCAAACACTAACAAGCAAGTTCATTAGTTAAAGTAGGGTTGCAAACTGACCACTGGGTGGAGCCCAAGACAAATTTAACAGGTGAACAAACATTGTAACCTGTGTGCTTGAGGCATGACATAGATCTTGTGGTATATAAGACACTACTTGCCACCTTGCCCACAATGCTGCCTCAAAGTCTCAAACTCTTGCCTTTGATGTAAAATGTTCTGCTCTGTATGGAAAGGATCTAAGATATAACCTTTCAATTGGAGATGCTACTAATAGAATCTGATGTGCACAAAGCTATTTGATACCAGTATGTATATACAGTATCTCACAAATTTTTGTAAATATTTTATATCTTTTCATGTGACAACAGGGAAGAAATGAAGAAAGAATGAAGAAATTAAATGAAGAAACTTTGCTACAATGTTAAGTAGTGAGTGTACAACTTCGTATAACAGTGTAAATGTTCTGTCCCCTCAAAATATCTCAACACACAGCCATTAATGTCTAAACCACTGGCAACAAAATTGAGGACACCCCTAAGTAAAAATATCCAAAGTGGGCCCAAAGTGTCAATATTTTGTGTAGCCACCATTATTTTCCAGCACTGTCTTAACCCTTTTGGGCATGGAGTTTACCAGAGCTTCACAGGTTGCCACTGGAGTCTTCTTCCACTCCATGATATCACAGAGCATGTGAATGTTAGAAACCTTGCAATCCTCCACCTTTCATTTGAGGATGCCCTACAGATGCTCAATAGGGTTTAGGTCTGGAGACATGCTTGGCCAGTCTATCACCTTTACCCTCAGCTTCTTTAGAAAGGCAGTGGTCGTCTTGGAGGTGTGTTATCTGAACCAAATACGTTTATTTTGGTCTCATCAGACCACAGGATACGGTTCTAGTAATCCATGTCCATGGTCTGATTGTCTCCAGCAAACTGTTTGCAGGCTTTCTTTTGCATCATCTATAGAAGAGGTTTCCTTCTGGGACGACAGTCATACAGACCAATTTAAGGCAGTCTGCGGTGTATGGTCTGAGCACTGACCTCCCCCCGCCCCCCCAATCCCTTCAATCTCTGCAACAATGCTGGCAGCACTCACACATATATTTCCCAACAAAGAAGAGGGGGTCCCCTGAGGGTGGACTTTTAAGGCACGTACAAGTTATAATAGTATACAAATTATTTTATTACATAAAACCAACAAAAGGTAATTGAATATACAGTATACATTAGAAAGTACACCAACAGGTATATATACAACCAGTATTGATGCAATGTCGTATCATTCATTTGAACAGAAACACCCTATGCGTTTCGGAGCTTGGAAAATCATGTCCTTCTTCAGGGGTGTGTGGATATAATGTTTCTGTAGAATCTAATAAATGGCAAGGAACAGGGTAGCACAGTTATATAGTATCTAAACAGGTGGTGACACACGGGTACAAAAAAATAGTTAAACAGACACAATTTCAAAATACTTACAATACTGTTAACATATATAACAATAGCCGCTGGGCACCATTTGATAAAAGAACAAACAATTGTACAGGACCATATGGGTATATTTGACTCTGCCAATGCTCGAGGTATATGCCCCAGTCTATCTCTATTCAATAAAGTGTTGTAGAGATCCTGCAGGAGTGGTGTGAAAACAGGTCTGCAATCCCCTATTGGGGGAAGAAGATTTTTTTTACATATAAACTGGGACTTTTATAGTTTTACCCAGAACACCTGGATAGGAAAAAATGAGAAATAAAAAGTAATGATAGTAATTTGAATGGGGTAAGAATAAATATATATAAATAAAGACTGAAAATTAAACATTAAACAATGCAAAAAAAAAAAAAGAAAAAAAAAAGAAAAAAGTAATAAATAAATAGAAAATAAATAAAATAAAAAGTAAAAGGTTTGACCCCATCGGGTGAGCGGTGCAAGTGGGGAAACACTGGGGCTGACAATTACAGTGCAGGGCAGAAACTAGCATGTCGTTTAAAAAGTACAAATACAGAAAAAAAAAAAAAAAAATTTCATTAAAGTATAGGTTGCATCTGAGTAAATTAAAAGATGACAGCCAGCATATAGTAACAAAAGGTTCAGTACTGACAGTGCTGTAAAAAGGGGCCTCCCTATATATTATGTGTATCAGACAAATCTGCTTATTATGTAATGGAGTAAAGAGTATTTTACTCCCACATCCACATCCCACACCCACACTAACACCACATCCCACAATCCTATTATTAAAACCTCCACTGACACGATCTCTAACGACCCGTCTTTTTTAGAACGCATTCTAGCAGGCACTCCCTCAGTACTGGACAGTCTCAACACATATACCCAATTAAACCCTTCCTGGAGGGCTTTGTATCAGGGGGGAGGGAACAATATATAGGCCATTAAATAAATATTTCTTGTAATACCTCTTTATTTAGAGGGTACCTTCGTGTTTCTACAAAACTTTGTATTCTCCTATTCTGGTCCACTAAATTTGAAGTAGTGGATTCTGTATATTTAATGTTATAATTTTTATTGTCTATTGTTTTCAAAAAAATGTTCATCTCTTTTCTGATTGTACTTGACCCTGCCTATGCTCATGGTTACTACCCTTTGTCTTAAGCTATTATACTAGCTTTTATAAATATTACCATTACCATCAGTAAAGTTTAACCTTTTTTTTTTTTTTGTCCATGGTGGTTGTGCAATCAGCATCAGCTGTTGATAGTTAAAGGGGCCTTTATTATCAGAGCCGCCTTAACTGGTGTCTGCAGACCTTATTGGCAGGACGCCGGTTGGACGGACCTCTCATCCTGGAATTTTTTCCTACGGGCGGCCGAAAAGATGGCGATGGGGTTGCCTGTGCTCTTGGGCTGCCTATCACCTATCTTGTCTCTCCTGCGGACACCCCTGCCTGCTGGAGTTTCTGTGCCGGTGGGGGGAGTGAGCAGGGCCTCGCTCCGACGCTTTCGGGCCTCTCTGCCGGCGTCGTGGGCGTGGTCTTGCATCCTGTATGCCGGCGCCATCTTGCTACTCCCTGGGGGCATGCGCTGCCCCCAAGGGGTGGCGTTTTGATGGCGCCGGGTGTGGTTGGCGTGTCCCCGGCCCGGTGCCATCTTGCTACTCCTGGGGCACATGCGCTGTCCCCGGGATGGATGCTCTGATGGCGCCAGGTGTGGTGGGCTTGTCCTCAGCCCGGTGCCGTTTTGCCACTCCCGAGGCACATGTCTCGTCCCCGGGATGGGCGTTTCAGTGGCGCAGGGTGCGGGGGGCGGGTCCCCGGCCCGGCGCCGCTTGTGGACTGGTCTGGGTGGTGTGGGGGGTGTGGCCCCGTGCACACCGCCCAGGGGGCTGACCTGTAGCAGGGAGATACATGCTCACCAACAGCTGATGCACTGCAATCATCAGCTGTTGATAGTTAAAGGGGCCTTTATTATCAGAGCTGCCCTGACCGGTGTCTGCAGACCTTATTTGCAGGATGCTGGCTGGACGGACCTCTCATCCTCTCCCATAACTCCATATGGTGAAGTAAGTTATCAAAGTGCGGTTCACCCTGCGTTTTTTACTCCTATGCAATATTGATCACAGCAGGTATAGTTTTTCCCTGTGGTTCTATACTTCTAAAGCCCCATACACACCATCAGATTATCTGCTGAGTTTTTCCTTCAGATTTACCAAAACCATGTAGTAGAAGGGCCTGCCTGATTGCATACACATTGAAACTCCTAAGGTTTGTCCTCATATTATATGGTTTTGGTAAATCTGAAGGAAAAACTCAGCAGATAATCTGATAGTGTGTATGGGGCTTAAGGTGAATTCTGCTTGTGCTATTCAGTGTATATTTGTTTATTTATACAGATGATATCTGATATCTCAATACTCTTTACTCCATTACATAATAAGCAGATTTGTCTGATACACATAATATATAGGGAGGCCCCTTTTTATAGCACTGTCAGTAGCGAACCTTTTGTTACTATATGCTGGCTGTCATCTTTTAATTTACTCAGATGCAACCTATACTTTAATGAAAATTTTTTATTTTTTTTTGTATTTGTACTTTTTAAACAACGCGCTAGTTTCTGCCCTGCACTGTAATTGTCAGCCCCAGTGTTTCCCCACTTGCACCGCTCACCCGATGGGGTCAAACCTTTTACTTTTTATTTTATTTATTTTCTATTTATTTATTACTTTTTTCTTTTTTTTTTTGCATTGTTTAATTTTCAGTTTTTATTTATATATATTTATTCTTACCTCATTCAAATTACTATCATTACTTTTTATTTCTCATTTTTTCCTATCCATGTGTTCTGGGTAAAACTATAAAAGTCCCAGTTTATATGGAAAAAAAATCGTCCTGTTTTCACACCACTCCTGCAGGATCTCTACAACACTTTATTGAATAGAGATAGACTGGGGCATATACCTCGAGCATTGGCGGAGTCAAATATACCCATATGGTCCTGTACAATTGTTATATATGTTAACAGTATTGTAAGTATTTTGAAATTGTGTCTGTTTAACTATTTTTTTTGTACCCGTGTGTCACCACCTGTTTAGATACTATATAACTGTGCTACCCTGTTCCTTGCCATTTATTAGATTCTACAGAAACATTATATCCACACACCCGTGAAGAAGGACATGCTTTTCCAAGCTCCGAAACGCGTAGGGTGTTTCTGTTCAAATGAATGATACGACATAGCATCAATACTGGTTGTATATATACCTGTTGGTGTACTTTCTAATGTATACTGTATATTCAATTACCTTTTGTTGGTTTTATGTAATAAAATAATTTGTATACTATTATAACTTGTACGTGCCTTAAAAGTCCACCCTCAGGGGACCCCCTCTTCTTTGTTGTGATGTTTTAGGATGTGGCACAACAAATTTACGTGACCCTGTCATACCCTCTCTTTTGTTTATATATTTCCCAAAGACAACCTCTGGATATGATGTTAGCACGTGCACTCAACTTCTTTGGTTGACCATGGCAATCTTCTTATAGCCTAGGCCATCTTTGTGTAGAGCAACAATTATTTTTTTCAGATCCTCAGAGAGTTTGAACTTCCAGTGACCAGTATATGAGAGAGAGAGCGATAACACCAAATTTAACGCTTTTGTGCTCACTTTTGTTGCCAGTGGCTTAGACATTATTGGCTGTGTGTTGAGCTATTTTTAGGGGACAGCACATTTACACTGTTATACAAGCTGTACACTCACTAATTTACATTGTAGCAAAGTGTCCTTTCTTCAGTGTTGTCACATGAAAAAATATAATAAAATATTTACAAAAATGTGAGGGGTGTACTCACTTTTGTGAGATACTGTAGGTAGCCACAGATGTGAATTGATTGTTTTCAAATCTGTTATTTCTTCCATATAATATTGACAATTATGGAAAATAAAGAGTGCACCAGACAGGTCAAACATTTAGGGCCATGTTGGTTTATTCTACTCGGAGGCAATTATTCTGCGCAGAAATATTGTAGCATTGGAGATCTTTGGCCATGCTATCCCTCCCACCTCCGTAGACAAACACATTAGATCCAAGCTTGATGGAGCTATATGTGAAAACAAAACAAGTGGGGTATCATGTCTACATATTTGACAGCCTTATAATGTACGATAAAGCACTTTAGATTGCCATAAAAATTAAGATTTAGCTTTTACATTATGTACAAACAATTCACTTTCATTTTATGTTTATGGCCAACCTAGACAGGAGTGTGATTGCCTACAGTAATGATTTGGGAGTTACGAAAAACAATCCAATTTTTATTCACTGATGCCCAATTGATTACACTGTCCATGGCAAAAACTCTCAAGGAGATTTTGCGTATTATCTTTGCTAAAAGCCAACAAATTATCAACCATCAGAAGGTTGTGTTCATCCCCTTATCAGTCAGTTTACCGTTGGACTATTCTATTAGGAGAGTTAATCCTGATTAGCTGCAGAGGTGATGAGGTTGATATTCCCATATCATTAAAGAACATTGCTCATTACCAGACTCTGATAGTAATGACTATATCTTAATGCACTAACACATTATCTTAGACAATCTCTATGTAATTTCTGCAGTGCTGATTGCTAATTTATGAATTTCCTTGTAACAAAGTTGACAGGATGAAAAGTATTTAAGCAAATGCTATTTTTATACTGACTCTAGTTTAAAATTTACATGAACTTGAAACAAATGTTTAAAAGTTGCTATCCATATTATACAATGACAACTATTTTGCAAACATAAGTATAGGATGGATACATTCTACTAGTTAGCAAAAGAATAAGGAAGTGTGCAAGCAAACCTGCAGTGAGAAAATATGGAGGATCCCCTTACTGTTGTCCTGATTCATTGGCTTTGGTACCTCATAAAGGCATTATAAATCTTCCAACCTGCACCTTGTGTTTTTCACCTGCATAAGATGTGTATTGCTCATGTATTTTCATGATGTCATTTGTTGGCCTGCACACACAGCCTATAGTAAATCTTCAAATGTCTGTGTTAGCAGTTTCTGTTTGTGTTCAAACATGAGATATGTGGCCTGGTACTGCACAAACTAATGCATGATCTCTGTCTGTAATCTTAAAATTGACACTTCCGGTGTAGAAACTATATATCCCACAATCCCTGGGTCTCTCAGTCTAGCACTGGTGTAATAGTAATAATAGTAATTACATCTGATGCAAAAACAAGCAGACAGAGCTGTTAACAGAGAGATTGCAATGCTGGAAGAGATGTTTCTCTTCACATTAGCGCTCCCACATTTATGATGTAATGCAGAGCAAATGGCAAGGCATGGACTGGCTGTTGTGTGCCCAAGAACAAGAAGTTGCTTGTCCTTTTAGTGAATAGACAGAAGCTAGGCAAATTGATAAATGGGCATAGGGGAATCGATCAGCCATGACACTAAAAACAACATGTGAGCCCATCATTACAAGGTAAGGCAAACAAGCTATACAGGAATAACAACACTAATACCCAGTTAAAACAAAAAAAGCATTTGAAAGTGAAAAATTACTTTAAGTCACCTTATTCCTGATCCTTCATTCTTGCTCTAGATTAATGTCTCAAAGTACTGAAACTAGAGACAGCTTGCCAACTAGCATTTCTCTCAGTATAGATTTCTTTGATTAACCACTTCCCGACCGTCGCACGCCAATGTACGTCGGCAGAATGGCAAGGGCAGGCATATTGGCGTACAGGTAAGTCCATTTTTATATGCCGCCCTGCCATCACGTGGCGGTCGGGACCCCCATGAGTCCGGTCGCCGGTCCCGCGGACTCGATTGCCACGGGGATACCTGCGATCGTCTCACGGGGCGGCTGAACGGGGAGATGCCGTTGTAAACAGCATCTCCCCATTCTGCCTAGCAACAAGTGACGCTGATCTCTGCTCCATGTAATTGGAGCAGAGATCAGTGTTCACTAACACAAAGCCCAGCCCCCCACAGTTATTAACACGCCCCTAGGAACACTTAACCCCTACACTGCCAACCCCCTGGTTAACCCCTTCACTGCCAGTGTCATTTACACAGGAATCAATGCATTTGTATAGCATTGATTGCTGTATAAATGACAAGGGCCCCAAAAATGTGTCAAAAATGTCTGATGTGTCCGCCATAATGTCGCAGTCACAATAAAAATGATCGCCACCATTACTAGTAAAAAAAAATTATTAATAAAAATGCCATAAAACTACCAACTATTTTGTAAACGCTATAACTTTTGCGCAAACCAATCAATAATTGCTTATTGCAATTTTTTTTTCCAAAAATATGTAGAAGAATACATATCGGCCTAAACTGAGGGAAAAAATGTTTTTTTATTTATTTTTGGGGATATTTATTATAACAATAAGTAAAAAATAATGCGTTTTTTTCAAAAGTGTCGCTCTATTTTTGTTTATAGCGCAAAAAATAAAAGCCGAAGGGGTGATCAAATACCACTGAAATAAAGCTCTATTTGTGGAAAAAAAAATTACGTCAATTTTGTTTGGGAGCCACGTCGCACGACCGAGCAGTGCCGAATCGCAAAAAGTGGTCTGGTCTTAAGCCAGCAAAATGGTCCGGTCTGAAAGTAGTTAATAACACAATCTTAACACAATATGCAAATATATTGTAGTAAAATATTTTATTTGTATTGCAACTTTATGTTAGGGAAATTGTATGCACGGTCATACACGAAGACGTGTGTGAAGATGTGCACATGCTCATAATAATTCTCGAGTGACAATGAGAGGTTCCCCAACTTGCGCTTATGCTCATAATAATTATCTAGTGACAACTAGACGTGCCCTAACTTGCGTGCCTGCCCACACACATGAGCATTAGCATGAGTGAATACCTGGCGCTCACGTGCCTATTTTAAAGTGGCTCCAGAGACCAGGGAATTGCTGGTGGTCAGCCTCTACTGCCTGTGACCTGATCCTTTGTATACTTGGCCTGCTTGACTCTGCTAATCCCTGATACCTTGTTGCTGACCCAGCTTGTGACCTGACTTCCTTTTGCCTACCATTCTGGATCCTTCTCTGCTCACCTGATACTGACCCTGGCCTAGCCCTGACTCTGCTCTGGATCCGATTCTTTACCTTTGCTGCTTGGCCACTACAGACTTCTGACTGCCTGACCACCTGACATGCTGCATCTGCCTATGCACCAGCTTGGTTGCTGCCTGCTGCTCTACACCTGCTGCCGTGTACCCACACCTACCAGTCCATCAGTTTGCCTGCTGTCCTGCACTTGCTGCCATGTACCCACATCTGCCAGTCTGTCTGCTTCTTGGCACCTGCTGCAAGTACCTTCCATCCTGGATCTCCAACCAGGCACCCATGCCACTCCGTGCCCTCTTATATCCTGTTAACATCTGCAGGAAAAACCGGACAAGATGTGTAAGGGAAAACCCTCGTCAGCTCAGCTTCAACCAGGTACGCAACACCTTACTAAGTCCTAAAAATGCCAAACAGCTGCTTTGTAAAATCTAAAATCAACAATAAGTAGCTGTTAGTGAGAAGAATATAAAGGATTTTAATCATGGTTTCCCTATTAGTTGGTCTTTTGTTTGTGGCGCAGATCACATATATAATATATGCACATTACCCTCTAGTGGCTAAAGGAGACAAGCACATTCCAGTCACATTGGGGGGATTTACTAAAACTGGTGCACACAGAAAATCAGTGCTGCTGTGCATAGTAAGCAATCAGCTTCTAACTTCAGCTTGTTCAGTTAAGCTTTGGCAATGAAACCTAAAAGCTGATTGGTTACTATGCACGGCTGTACCAGATTCTGTGTGCACCAGTATTCGTAAATCTCCCCCATGTTTAGATAACAGGTAATCTTCCTGTCTTACATGTTTGTTTGTTTTATGACACAGATCTGTTAGCTATTATGAAGAAGGAGTAGCCATGCAGGGGTACTAGATTTTTAATTATTTCTGAGAGACTGGTAAGATCACATGTACCCCCAAAATATTAAAGTATATGTGAACCCAGTTAGTTATTCTTTAAGACCATGTTTTATGTTACTCCCTAAATATGTAACATGGGTGTAACATTAAATCTGGTTATAGTCTGCAGCTCCCCACCACCAAACTGCTCTCCCCCTTACAGAAGCCAAGGGTTCTCCTCCCCCACTGGCTCTTGTCATTATGTAAATTTGGTGCGGTTGTGCCTGGAATCTGTAAATGAAAAAACTAGTCCCATCTATTACCATGGCAGAGGGACCTTATGTTCTTAATGTAGCACAAATGAAGTGAGGTCTACACTTGTAGTCATTGATACTTCCTTCAACCCATAACTGAAGTTCTGCACCTTAGCAAGGACCTGCGGCTGCAGGAACAGTCATGCATAAGTCAGAGCATTGTACCCGCAATTCAATGATTGCAGTTCCAATGCTTTGCAGGTTCAAAAATGCCCAAAGGAATTTGAGCCAAAAAAAAAAACACAAACTTGTTTTCTCATTCAGTGGTAAAGCACAAGCATATCACCTTTATTTAATACTGACTTTTAATTCATGCAAAAGCTGTTCCCTGATTCCGCACTCCTAATCTCATTACTCGAACCAGTGTCTCTGTAATTAATACAAGCAATAATTAAAACATCAGAAGCTATTTCGGTTGGTTTAATTGTAAAGGTTATCTGTTTTTAGAAATTGTGCAGATAACAGACTTCTAATATGCCTCTTGCTGCTTCCACTTCTTGTGCATTCAGAGTATATTTAAGATATAAATGAATTCCTAATTTCTACTAAATCTTTCACCTCAATTATTACTGTCATCCATCTAAGTTATCTTGACTGAACTCTAGAGCCTATCATAACATGCCACCTTCTGTTCCTTTTCGTCTTTACATAATATATGGGCCATCCACAAATGTAGCCATTTTATAATTGATGAAAATAAAAATAAAATCAATCAAAACTGTGGATAAGTAATTAGTAGCATTAATATATTAACAATACACTGTATTTCTTGTTAAATATATTTATTGAGTCTTCGCAAAGAAAAATAAAGGTATATAATGCATGGATACATAGCATACATTCAAAATGCTTTACAATATAATTGTACATATAAAAACCATCTTACAACTGTATTTATAAATAAATAATCAAGTAGTCCAACTGAATAGAATTATCCAGATGTAAGGTAAGCAGTGTAAGAAAGAAGGATAAAGAATAAGTATCCTTATTTTATACAATGTATATATAAAAGAAAACAAAAGGGGGAAAAAAGAAAAGATAGGAAAGATAGAAGGAAGGAGTTGCCCGGGGATGTTTCCTGGCTCATGGTGGATATGCACAATTAATTGGAGAATATACCGTATAAAACTAGTGTGGTAGTAACAAGGATTGGTCAAAGTCGGTGGGGAAGTAGTGTTTAACCCATGGTTGCCAAATCTTGCAAAATGTATTTATCTTATTCTCTTCAATAGCTGTAAACTTAGCATATATGAGTGCTTTGTTCATTCTGTATTTAGCTTTAGCTACAATTAGGGTTTGAGACTTCCATGCCTTAGCAATCATTTGTTTAGCTGCAGTACTAATTTGAATAAACCATTTAATTTGTGTATATGTGAGAGTAGTGGGTTTAAGGTTCAGAAGTACCATAGCAGGATCTGGAGGAATAGCAATTTCCAGAGCTTTAGAGGCCATAAGAAATATGTTCAGAATTCTTTGACAACTGGACATTGTCACCATATGTGTAAATGTGTACCTGGTGTGTCACATCCCCTAAAGCAATTAGGTGGATATGTGGAGATAAATTTAGCTATTCTAGCTACCAACATGCTAGAACCTTGTAATTTGTTTCTACAGCAAAACAGTTTGGAGAAGAAGTTTTGGTGGCAAACCATATATTAGACCAATCTTTGTTATCTAACTCTCGATTCAGGTCTTGTGCCCATTTAGTAGCGTATGAGGGTAGAGATTCACTGGAGATCTCATTTAGTTGATGATATAATAATGAGATCAGTCCTCTGATGTGTGGGTCACTTATACAGATACGCTCAAATTGAGTCATTTGATTGAGAGTTGAGCCTGTATTAAGAAATGGTTCATAGAAATTTGTAACAAAATATTTCCGTTCTAGGTAACCCAAAGGTTTCACATAATTCAGAAAAGCTACGGATAGTGGTTGGAGAGGATAAGGCGAGTTAGGTTCGTAGTGGACCATGCAGAGAATGAACTTGGAAATTTTCAAGCAGGATAAAAGGCTGGGTTATTGAGGAATGAAAGCAGGGGGTTATGTGATGATTGTAGATTATGCAAACATTTAAATTTATCCCAAATTGTCAAGGTATGTTTTGTTATGGGATTAGAAAGATATACTCTATCAGCAGGACGAAGCCATAACATATTTGCCACTGAGACAGGATCACTATCTACTGATTCGATAGCTACCCATAAGGGTGTTTTAACCGTAGCATGATCTTTGGGAAGAAGTGCAATCTGTGCAGCATTGTAATAATAAGAAAAGTTTGGTAATCCCAAACCTAATCTCAATTTATTGAGGTATAACGTGGATTTAGGTATACAAGGTTTGGTGGTACCCCAAATAAAGGACATAACTCTACATTAAGTCTTAGAAAATAAGATGGTAGTGGTATAGGAAGTACCCTGAATAAGTATAATAATTTTGGCAATATTGACATCTTTATAGTGTTAATCCTTCCCAACCATGACAATGGAAGAGAAGCCCATTGCTTCATGAGGCCGGTAATTTGTTTCAGAAGAGGTAAGTAATTAGCCACAAAAAGATCCTTAAGGGAGATCGTGATTTGTATTCCTAAGTATGGGAGTTGTTTTGGAACCCAAGTAAAAGGTAAGGAAGTTTTTGCCTGTTGAAGTTGGGCGAAGTTTTCTAGTGTAATGAGTAAGTTAGTGGTAGATATATGGGGATGTGACAGGAATAGGAGGATATCATCTGCAAAGAGGCATAATTTATGGTGGTGACCACTTAATTCGATACCTTTAATATCAGGATTATTTCTAATTAGTTGCCAAAGGTTCAATTAATAGGGCAAAAAGTAATGGGGAAAGGGGACAACCTTGTCTAGTGCCTCTTCTGATATCGAACATTGTTGACTTATAGCCAGCGTATTTAATATATGCTCTAGGATTATTGTATAAAGAGGAGACCCAGGTCAAGAAATGGCTACCAAAACCCAATTTTTGAAGGAAATATTCCATATATGGCCATGTGACAGTGTCAAATGCTTGCCTTATATCCAAGGATACAAGGCAAGCTGGGATCCATCTGGCTTTAGCAGCATGGATAAGTAGGAGTGCACGTCTATTATCCCCTGCCTGGGGTTTTGGCATAAAGCCTGTTTGGTCTTTATGAATTTGATGGCCTATGGTATTATTAAATCTGGTGGCCATGATTTTAGCTATTAATTTTATATTTAGATTGAGGAGGGATATTGGACAATAATTTGTCCAGGAAGTAGAGTCAGAATGTGGTTTGGGGATCATTGCTATAATGGAGGTGAGTGTCTCCATTCTAAACGATTGTTAAGGATTGAGTTGAAGGCCTTGGTTAAGACAGGCGTTAAGATATGTGCAAATTGTCTATAGTAGGCTGCCGAAAATCCATCCGGGCCTGGTCTCTTACGTAATTTTAAGGATTTTATTGCATTTGAAACTTCAGTATTAGTGATTGGGCATTCAAGGTGATCTCGCTACTGTTGATCAAGGTTAGGGAGCATGATAGTGGAGAACAGACTATCAGCTGTAGTTTTATAAAAATTTGGAGATGAGGAATATAATTTTGCCAAATTGGAACGAAAGATCTCTAGAATCTTTACTGGGTTACTAGTATGTGCTTCTCTAGATATTTTCAATCTGATTGGTGCCTGGTTATATTGTGAATTCTTTAAGAGTCTAGCCATAGGCGCATCGGGTTTGTTTGCCTTAAGTTATTGAATATGCTGGCGTTTGCATATGAGCTTGTCTGCTGAATCGGTCAGAAAAAGATCTAAATCAAGACAGGCTTTTTCAAATTTAGAGTTATTGATGGCAGTCGGAAAGGATTGAAAAGTCTGATAACAGTCATTAAAGGCAGATTCGAGTTTTGAAAATAGGATTTTGCGTTCTCTTTTAAGTACAGTTGCCTGTTGTATCAATCTACCTCTAACGACAGCTTTGTGTGCTTCCCATAACGTAAGAGCAGAGACATCCCCTGTGTGGTTAGATATTAGATAATCAGAAAGTAATTTCTCAATTTCAAGACGATGAGAAGGATGGGTTAACAGAGTCATTTATACACCAAGTGGTGTCGTGTGACCTAGGAATTGTGGAAGCAAGGGTAGTAAATACTGCACAGTGGTCTGTCCATGGAAGAGGTACAATTTTGGATGAAAGGATTTCTGGTAACATACTGGATTGTACTGGAGTAAGGATATGATCTATTCTTCAAAAGGAGTTATGTGGGTAGGAATAATGAGTGAAACGTCTACTGGTAGGGTTAATTTCTCTCCATGTATACACTAAACCAGGTGTAGTAATTAGATGCTGAAAAGTAAGGTTTATTGTACCTGTAGTAGGTCTTGAAGGGGATTTATCCAGAAACGGGAAAATAGTTGCATTAGAATCCCCACAATTAACAACTGTACCAAACCTATGAACATCTAAAACTTTAAAAAGATGAGATAAAAAAGCAGTTGGGCGTTTGTTGGGGGCGTAGTAAGATACAATTGTAATAGGATTATCAGAAATATAACCTGTTAAAAGTATATATCGTCCCTCAGGGTCCGTTAATTGTGATACTAGATTAAAGTGGTTGTAAACCCTCCCCCACAACTTTGTCCCATGTAAATCAGCATAAAAAATCCTAATGA
Source organism: Lithobates pipiens (assembly GCF_037356315.1). NCBI lineage: Eukaryota > Metazoa > Chordata > Amphibia > Anura > Ranidae > Lithobates > Lithobates pipiens. Next base: position 387,412,993 of record NW_027507764.1, read on the forward strand.
ACACTGCTTGTAGATATCTCCTTACTTGCTTAGTATTGTTGTAATCCTTGTTGTTCTGTAGAATGAAGTCACTGAGTATGGCCAGATCTCCCCCGATTTACGGCACACTCTTTATCTATCTGTTATCAGGACTTCCACAACACTGAACTCTGCTAATCATTCAGAGCTTCCTCCTACACACCATGTGACCTCACATACAGTCTAAACCTGGCCATTACTGCAGTTTTATCAGCTGAAGCTGATAAATCTGACAAAGGCAAACATTAGACATCGGCACATGTAAATACTATGAAATAAACAAGTAAGATATGAACAGGGAAGCAGGGTTGCCATAGAAACGTTGAATTGAGAAGGAGGCTTGGTTAACAGTACAGGAAGTGCTCAATGTAAGGGCGGAAATACACTCCTCTGTGGACTCAGAAAACAATACTTAAGATGGCACTGCCTAACACCTGGAAACAAGTTTTTTTTAAAGTTTCTTTAAACAGTAAGTAATGTGCGATTTGGGCTGGATTAGAGTGGCTATAGTCTGATAATTACTTATTATAATGGACTAAATGAAAAGAAGCATCAGAGAGGGAGAGTTTACTTCCTCTTTAAATGGAGTGGAACAATGAAAACCAATAAGGGTTCCACGTTGTTTAACTGTAGCGGAGACTGTATAGAATTGTGGATAAGAGGATGAAAGAAATGTGGAGTAAACCTTATCAGTGAAATGGGTTTCCTGCAAGCAAATAATGTTAGCTTTCTTCATTGCAAAAGAGCGTAATGCCTTGGTTCTTTTATGTGGAATATTAAACCCTAGTACATTCAATGACAAGACATTTATAGGAGCCATAAACCAACTAGGGTGAACATCATACAATAATAAGCAAAGTACTTACCAAGAGCCAGGACCACCAACCGGAGGGTCCAAAGGGAATAGTAAAAGGTAGAGAAAGAAAGAATAAGATAAAACAATCGATCTAACCCAATATGAAGATAATATAGCATTAGGTAAAATTTAAATAACAGGGTGTGGGAGCATCTCAGGGGAGTACATGGAGGGATCTGGGACCACCAGCAGAGACCCACATACAAAATTGGTGGGAGTCTTTAGGTGGTATGAAGGGCAGCAAGGAATTCATAAGGGATGAACAACACCGGAGAACCACAGGAACTGTTTAAGTACTATCATGGTAATATTTAACTGATATTAAAAAAAAAGGAGAGTAGAAAAAGAGAAAGTTCAAAAGTTATTGTATTTACAACAAAACCATGTAGCCAAAGCTCATTTCATTCATGAACTTAGCAAATTAAGTAACTTATCCAGCATGAGGCGCAAGCTGCAATGTCAGTCCATTGAGTCCTAGGTATTGGGTGGTGAATGTTCAAAACTACCACCCTTGTTAAGATTTTGACGTGAAGAAGATGAAGAGCTGGGTCCTGCATCTTTAATTTGCTGTGAAGATCGAGAGGCTGAACATCTGCGGGACTGGTCTTTGGTGGAGATTTCTTCAGCCAAACCCATTTCAATTAGGGCTGACTGTAAGTCCTCTGAAGAATGACAAACATATTTCGTTTCCAGATGAGTGAATCGAAGATAAAAAGGGAATCACCAATGGTAAGTAATTTGATTGCGCTGGAGTATCTGTAGTTGAGGTTTGAGCGCACGTCTTTGCCACTGTAAGTGGGGACAGATCAGTGAAGAGTTGATAGACATGACCCTGAAAGTTGAGGGCTTCTCCAGCCCTGGCGGCTGCTAGTAGCTGTTCTTTCGTCTTATAATAGTGCTTAATAGTAATTTGGCTATTATGTCCCTTGGAGGACCATTAGTTTTGTGTGGGGCTAAAGCTCTATGCACTCTGTCCATTTCAAGTCTGTCAATTGGGGTACCAGGTATTAATTCCTGAAAAAGTGACAGTAGCCTGAAAGTCCAGAATGGATTCAGGGATTCCCCTGATCCGTAGATTCGATCGACGTTCTCTATTCTCTTGATCCTCTAAATGTGACTGTAGTGTGAGGGTTTTCCTCCTTAAGGGTCATAAACTCAAATATATTATTCTGTGTGTGATTATTATTTTTTTTACTATCCAAAGTTAAAACAAGGGCAAAGGATTTAATAGATGGAAAGATTTTTTTAAAAATGACCAAAGTTCCGCTTTAAAAAGGTAGATTCAGAAAAGTAAAATGTAAAGAGTTTTTTTAAATTTTTTATTTATTTTTATTTTTTTAAATTATCATTTGTCCTGAGATTTATGTCGGTCTCTGAGGCTGTCACTTATGGCACAGTAATTATCAGAATATTGTGGGTATAAGAAAGGAACACAAGGGGGTGCCAGCTAAGTGCAGCATCAATGGGTTTATTATGATTATAAAGCCAATTGTCAATTATGAACTACCTAATACTAACATACAGTGCATCCGGAAAGTATTCACAGCACTTCACTTTTTCCACTCTATGTTACAGCCTTATTCCAATATGGATTCATTTCATTATTTTCCCCAAAATGCCACAAACAATACCCCATAACAAAGAAGTTTGTTTGAAATCCTTGCAATTTTAATTTTAAATAAAATATCACTCGTACGTAAGTATTCACAGCCTTTGCCATGACACTCAAAATTGAGCTCAGGTGGATCCTTTTCCAACTGATCATCCTGTTTCTACTTGATTGGAGTCCACCTGTGGTAAATTCAGGTGATTGGACAGGATTTGGAAAGGCACACACCTGTCTATATAAGGTCCTACAATTAACAGTGCATGTCAGGGCACAAACCAAGCCATGAAGTCCAAGGAATGGTCTGTAGACCTCCGAGACAGGATTGTATCGAGGCACAGAAAAATTTCTGCAGCATTGAAATTCCCTATGAGCACAGTGGCCTCCATCATCCGTATATGGAAGAAGTTTGGAACAACCAGGACTCTTCCTAGAATGGCCAAACTGAGCCATCGAGAAGGGCCTTAGCCAGGGAGGTGACCAAGAACCCGATGGTCACTCTGACAGAGCTCCAGCATTGCTCTGTGGAGAAAGGAGAACCTTCCAGAACAACCATCTCTGCAGCACTCCACCAATCAGGCCTGTATGGTAGACTGGCCAGATGGAAGCCACTCCTCAGTAAATGGCACATGATAGCCCGCCTGGAGTTTGGCAAAAGGATCCTAAAGGACTCTCAGTCCATGAGAAACACAATTCTCTGGTTTGATAAAACAAAGATTGAACTCTTTGGCCTGAATGTCAAGAGTCATGGCTGGAGGAAACCAGGCACCGCTCATCACCTGGCCAATACCATCCTTATAGTGAAGCATGGTGATGGCAGAATCATGCTGTGGGAATGTTTTTCAGCATCAGGAACTGGGAGACTAGTCATGGACGAGGGAAAGATGAATGCAGCAATGTACAGAGATATCCTTAATGAAAACCTGCTCCAGAGTGCTCTGGACCTCAGACAGGGGCAAAGTTCATCTTCCAACAGGACAATAACCCTAAGCACAAGCCAAGATAAGGAGTGGCTATGGAACAACTGTGAATGTCCTTAAATGGCCCAGCCAGAGCACAGGCTTGAACCCAACTGAACATCTCTGGAATGATCTGAAAACGACTGATGTTCCCCATCCAAACTGATGTAGTGCGAGAGGTCCTGAAAGAAGAATGGGAGAAACTGCCCAAAAATAGGTGTGCCAGGCTTGTAGCAGCATACTTAAAAAGACTTGAGGCTGTAATTGGTGCCAAAGGTGCTTCAACAAAGTATTGAGCAAAGACTTTTTTTTTAAAATAAATTTGCAAAGATTTCAACTTTTTCAAGATTAAAAAAAACTTTGTTCATGTTGTCATAAGGCATTGTTTGCAGAATCTCCAGGAAAACAACGATTTTTTTTTTTTCAAGAACAACTTTTATTTCTGGTTCTGCAAAATAATAACAAGTATACAGAGGATGAAGCAACTTGTACAGACAATGTGCATACATCAACATATACAGTGCTCATAGACAGCATATCCAAAGCTATAATAAACTTTGTAGGTGCTAGACATGCATACATCTTGGCAAGACCTAATTTAAGGGCTGGACGTACAGGCTTCATGTGCAAGCTCATGAATGTCACCATATTAGCATCCTCTAAATCGAATGATATATTTGCGCTATCGTGGCCATCAATCATGGTGGTGACCACGTCCCCCATGCCCCTTTAACCCTAGTCCCGAACCCCCGTTGTGAGTGGAGACTCCAGCCAGCAGCCCCAAATCTTTTCATATTTAGCCAGACAGCCTCGATGTTTGTAAATGATGTTCTTGTAAGGTAGAACCTGGTTAACCGCAGTCATCCACTCCCGGATTGTCGGCACCTCCACTCGCATACATTTCTTGGCAAACTGCAGTCTGGCCGTGAATAAGGATTCCTGCATGAATACATGGAGGGGTCTGTTTTTTTCATTATCGGGAAGAATCCCTAGCAGGCATTGCTTGGGGCACAAGGTCAAGGGGCTGAGTCTCTGCACCTGGGGAATATTTTGCTATTTGGGCCAGGGTCAGGTAGGCTATTCTGTGTGTGATTATTAATTGCATCAACCTTCAGTTCCAAGTCAGCGGTTCTCTGACCAAGTTCTCTTATCTCTTTTGTTAATTTCTCAGTAATATGGTCAGAAGTCTGCTTGAGGGCTTTCTGAAGCATATGTTCAAATTTTGTGAATATATCAGGTTGTTCTATGGTTTGTGAATCATTATTGTCATGCTCAGACTCACCATTGATAGCCTGTGTGTGCTGGCTGTGAGGCAGAGATTTCTTATTGTGTGGGCTGCAGCGATGTGAGGGGAAGGCCAACATCCCAGCCGCCAGTCTGTGTGCTGTTTCCCTCGAGATAGCAACTTTAAATGTTTTTTTTTGTCCCTTCAATACCATAGTTTATGTCACAGACCATGCTGGAAGGAATATTCCATTGTTTTAAGATGTTCACGGCGCCGCTGGGACCTGTAGACCCCCGGTGTGAACTCCCGAGGAGCGGAGCTCTAAGGAGACATTACCGGCGGCTCGGGCTGCTGCGCAAGTGCCTCAGTACACTGTATTTCAAGGTAAATGCAGATTAATGGTAAATTCACCAATGTAGCCTTTTAAAATGTTTAGATGTCTTAAGTATTTCCTACAGAAATAAACACCCAATTTATACTAATGGACGTCCATCAGGACAGAGCATAGTAGTTACTATTAATAAATCATTTTGAAGGTGCATGCTCTGGGTATACTTATTCTTGCTTTACTACTCAGGTACGATTTGCACATTAATTATTTGCCAGTCAAATTACATTTGCATTTCCAGAATTCATCTATAATTTTTAAAGTGGATTTGACCATCACATTTAACAAAGTTCACTCATCAGCAGTTGCACACAATTATATTAGTTAGCACACAATTAGTTAGAAGTCGCAACACATTATACAGTGATTCAAACTGAAAACAGAATTTACCTATTTGGCTATCATTTTTAACCACTGTAGCTCCAGAAGGTGTTACCCCCTTCATCACCAGGCCATTTTTTGCGATACGGCACTTTGTTACTTTAACATTTGCACTGTCGTGCGACACTGTACACAAATAAAATTAGTGTTCTCTTTTTTCCACAAATAGAGCTTTCTTTGGGTGGTATTTGATCACCACTGCGTTTTTTTTTTCTCACTATAAACAAAAAAAGACAGACGGTTTCGAAAAAAATTCTATTTTTACATTCTGTTATAAAACACATCCAATAAAACTTTAAAAAAAAAATCGAATTTCTTCATCAATTTAGGCCAATATGTATTCTGCTACATTTTCTTGGTAAAAAAATCCCAATACGCGTATATTGATCTACAAACTATGGGATATTTTTATGGCATTTTTAATAATTTTTTTTAAATTAAAAATGGCGGCAATCAGTGATTTTTAGCGGGACTGCGACATTGCAGCGGGCAAATTGGACACTTGACACTTTTTGGGGAACCAGTAACATTATTACAGTGATCAGTGATAAATATGCAGTGTTACTGTATTAATGACAATGGCTGGGAAGGGGTTAACATCAGGGGCGATCAAAGGGTTAAGTGTGTCCCTAGCTTGCTAACTGTGTGGGGGATGGTCTGACTGAGTAAAGACAGGGATCCTGTTTCCTATCAGTATGGTGATCTGCCTTGTTTACGTAGACAGATCGCTGTTCTACCTCTCTGGTGAATGATCGCGGGTGGCCAGCAGACATTGGGTCCACTGGACCCATTCATTGGCTCCCCCTCTGTCCAATCAGCACGCGCGTGCCCCCACTGTCTATTGCACAGAATGACGTACAGGTGACGTACAGGTATGTTGCACAGAATGACGTACAGGTACGTTGTTTCTCGGAATAATGCCCACCTGCTGCAGTACATCTGCGGTAGGCAGTCGGGAAGTGGTTAAAGAGGATTTTCCCTATGTGTAATGCACCGATTATAATGCTCGTTTGTTATTGAAATCTCTCAGGTATGTTGTGTGCAACTGCTCATGAGTGAATCTTCTTAGGTGTGATAGGTAGAGATGCATGCATCTACATTGAGATTAGATTCATTGGGAGTTGAGCTAATCTGAAACAGTGAATACCACTGAAGTCTACTGGGGGTGTGGGGGACATTGATGTTAAACTCTGCTCATTTTTGGGCTAATAGGCAAACCATTGTCAAAAATGGCATGGGAAGCTGGGCATTGCCATGGTGAACAAGTTTGATCTTGAAATAAACATTAGAGTGTATTATCTGAGAGCTAATAACCACAAATATTGTACAGTGGCTGGACAATATGTAAGCAACTTGATTAAAGTGGTTGTATACCTTCAAAAAAACAAAACAAAAACAAAAAACTGTAAGGCAAAGGCATAATGAGCTGGTATGCACCGCATACCTGGTCATTATGAAATGCTTATCTTAAAATGAAGTGTCGGCATCGTATCCCGGTCACCACTGAAGGAGCTGACATTTTCCCCTCTGTGTTTTCTTCTGGGTTCATGGCTCCAGCGCTGTGAGTAGCCGGAGACGTGATAAAGTCACTCCCGGCAAGGGGCTCTGTTTTCCAGCAGCATCCCGAGCTGCATGCAAGGTGAATATCTCATAAACCGTACAGCCTTAGGAGATATTCATTTTACCTACAGGTAAGCCTTATTATAGGCTTAGCCATAATAAAAATGTGCTAAAGGGGTATACAACCACTTTAAGCTGCAATTTAAGAGGAAGAAAGAGCCAGGTTTTATCTTGAAATAAACATTAGAGTGAATTATATGAAAGACAATAGCCACAAGCATTTTTGAGTGAGGGAGCTCCAGAATAGGCAGACTATAAAGCGCAACCCAGGATTTACCTTGCAGTATACATTAGACATTTTGCAGCTACAGTTGAACTGCAGAAAGTGAAGGATTTACCCTGCAGCAAACATAAGAACTGTTGCAGCTGCAGTCGATATCGGCCATAAAATATGAGTCATAATACAGTATTTACCTTGCAGCAAACATTAGAAATTTTGCAGCTGCTGTCCAGCTGTGGTAACATTGTTTGGGACCTTTACAGGCCCAGAGCACAGGAATAGGCCCAGGGAGGTGGTAAGAGCTGCTAAAGGTAACAGGTATAAATTTTTTGAGGGCTCAATTACATTAAAAGGAAAAAAGGAACCACCCTTGCTTGGGAATTTAAAGGCAACACCACCACTAATACAGAGTAGAAAGCATTTACTAATACATATAAAATGTGATCACAGGTAATACAGGTAATCGTGTAATGATCAGTTAAAAACATAACATAACAAAAGACAAGAGCACAAAAACATAACAAAAGTACATAGCAAGCATAGAATTATATTGTAAATACTCTCCAATTATTGAAAAAGTACCCGGCACGTTTCTGGTTCAAGCCCTTCATCAGGGATATTGGATAGGAGAATATGTGATCATAAATTTGTCAAAAAGGTAAGCAGGACCAGATTTGAAGGAGTATATTGTACTATGCGAACAAAAGAAGTCGTGAGACACTGCAGAAGATGGCATCACTGGAAACCTACTGACATTGCCCCACGGAATCAACAGGTATCTTGGTGCAGCACTCTATGCACTAGTTGGTCACATATCAGGGTGGTATGCGGATTGCAGCGAAGGCGTTGTTAAAACAGCATTCAATCTGATGACTGTTGAGTGATGCTATCCAAGCCTCAATATAGCCTTTTTTGGTCCATTTGTTGTTGATGCAGCTCATCCGCATCTGGCTTCCATCTCTCCCAGCAGTGCTTTTGACAGCCCCTGCGCTGCACTCTGCATACCACCCTGATATGTGACCAACCAGTTCATAGAGGGCTCCAACTAGATACCTGTTGATTCTGTGTGGCACTGTCAGTAGGCTTCCAGTGATGGCATTTTCTGCAGTGTCTCACTGCCTTCTTCTGTTGTTGTCTTTAAAGTCCCAAGCAAGGGGGATTCCGTTTTTCCTATATATCAGGGATATGGCAACAATGCACCAATCTCTGATATGGTGAAAACGTATCTATATATACAATTACATTTAAAAGTTTAGGCTATGACTTCAGAAACAAGGGTTTTGTATCAAAAACTCGTCAATTTTACTGAAAGTAAGCTTGTCCATTTGTAACACAAAGCACACTGGCAGCAGGACTAATGAAGCTACAGCACATACTGTGCAAGCTCTGGGCGGCCTTCATGCTAAATAATCCATTGGGTCTTCTCTTCTATTGCTCCGTATGTTCAATGGGAGCTTGTCGGAAATTCCAACTGTGTGTAGGCTCCATCGAACATTTTCCATCGAAATTTCCGACACACAAAATTTGAGATCTGGATCTCAAATTTTCCGACAACAAAATCCATTGTCGGAAATTTCATGTACTCAATTCCGACACACAAAGTTCCACGCATGCTTGGAATCAAGCAGAAGAGCTGCACTGGTTATTGAACTTAAATTTTCTCGGCTCACCGTACGTCACCGTGTTCTTGACGTTTGGAATTTCCGACAACATTGTGTGACTTTGTGTATGCAACACAAGTTTCAGCCAACATCAGTCGGAAAAAATCCCATGGATTTTGTTGTCAGAATGTGCCATTGTGTGTACGTGGCATAAGAGTGTCTGCATCAGCCCTAGACCTGATCTGGTCAGCAATCATGTGGTACAGGTGCTGCCTGCAGCCCGTTTGATCACTGTGAGAACAGCACTGAGGCCACCACCATTGCTGCTCATCCTTTCAGGTTTCAGAGAACTGGAGGCACTTTGATCATCAGAGGGGATCCTGCCACCATCAGGAAATGTGGCTCACACACAACTGCTCCTCAAAGCACAACAGTTTCCTCTGGGATGGTGGCAGGAGATCAGCTATTTTAACCCATTGTATCACGTTTACGTGATAATTTAAGTTCTTTTTGGGCTTTTTTCCATATGTGCAAAGAGAGATGACACAAATAATTAGAAATATAACATTTATAAAGATAATGACAGATACAGATAAAGATAATATATTAAGAACACTTTTGCCCCATACACACGGTCAGATTTTCCAATGGAAAATGTTCGATGGGAGCTTGTTGTCCAACACACAAAATTTGAGATCTGGATCTCAAATTTTTTCCGACAACAAAATCCGTAGTCAGAAATTCCGACCGTGTGTACACAATTCCGATGCACAGTTCCACGAATATTCAGAATCAAGCAGAAGAGCTATTGAACTTCAATTTTCTCAGCTCGTTGTATGCCACTGCATTCTTGACGTTCGGAATTTCCGACAACATTGTGTGACCGTGTGTATGCAAGACATCCGTTGGAAAAAATCCCATGGATTTTGTTGTCGGAATGTATGATCGTGTGTATGCAGCATTATGCCCTGTACAAATGATCGGAAATTCAGCCAGCAAAAGACAGATGAGAGCTTTTGGTCGGAAAATGCAACCGTGTGTATGCTCCATCGGACTTTTGCTGGCCGAATTGCTGCCAGCAAAAGATTGAGAGCATGTTCTAATTTTTTTCAGTCGAAAAAAGTTTTGTGTGTATGCAATTCCGACGAGCAAAAAATAACACATGCTCAGAATCAAGTACAAGATGGAGTCACTCAGTCTGGTAAAATGACCGTTCGGAATGGAGATACCACGTTCGTCACACTGCAAATTTTTAAATCTTTCAATGCAGCTCATTCTCTTCTTCTTTAGAATGCTAGAAGAATGAAGTTGTTTTGCTGCTCATATTCACAAACTTTTTCATAAACGTATTTCTTTATTATGTAGCGCCGGCTCCTGAAGAGCACACGCTATGTGTTTTTGAAATGTAAAATTTAACCTGGACCGCAGTTTGGTTTGGGTTTGATTCTTCCAAATTTTGACCTCAGTATCAGTCTGACTGGACTACAGGGTGTTCTGGACTGGCAGGCATGGTAACACAGTCTGAATGAATGAATGAATGAATGAAATACTTGTATAGCGCACAATGCGAACTGAATCGCCTCTAGGCGCTGTGGCGAGCTTTGATCATCTGCTAAAAGAGGAAGGTCTTGAGTTTTTTCCTAAAAGCCAGGTGATTTTCTTCCAGGCGGATGTTGATTGGTAGAGCATTCCATAGCGGAGGCCCTTGGACAGCGAATCTCCGATCACCCTTGGATTTATACCGGGCTTTGGGCACGAGGAGGACATTTTTGTTGGCTGATCGAAGACTGCGGTTTGGTGTGTAATGATTTATTTTCTCCATTAGGTATTGCGGAGCTTCTCTATGCACGCATTTGTGGGTGAGGCAAAGGGTCTTGAACGTGATCCGATTTTTTACGGTTAGCCAATGTAAGCTCCTCAGTGAAGGAGAAATGGATTCCCAAAGTTTTTTTCCTTTTATCAGCCTTGCCGCCGTGTTTTGGATCAGTTGTAATCGCGCAAGTTGATATTGTGGTAATCCTATGTAAAGCGAGTTTGCGTAGTCCAGTCGTGAATTAATGATTGTTCCAACTACCACTGCTTTGTCATTCTTTGGGATAAAAGGGATGAGTCTGCGAAGCATGCGCAGCAGATGGTGAGATCGACTGACTACAGATCCTATTTGCGCATCCATTGACATTTGTGCGTCTAAAATAACCCCGAGACTCTTCGCTTTGGTCTTTGGGGAGATAGTCTGCCCAAAGACGGTTGGTGGAGACCAGGAGGTTCTGGTTGCGGGCTTATGATTTGGGTGTAAGATAAGAAGCTCTGTCTTTGATTGGTTCAGCTGGAGGGAGATGGTGGTCATCCAGTCCTCTATTGATTTGAGGCAGTTTTCAAGTTGTTGTTGGTGATCTTTTTTTCCATTGATCCGGAAATAAAGTTGCGTGTCGTCAGCGTAAGAGTGGAAGCAGAGATCTGAGCATCTGATGATTTGAAGGAGTGGGCGAATGTAAATGTTGAAGAGAACGGGTGACAACGGAGAGCCTTGAGGGACTCCGCAGGTGACTGCCTGAGTTTCGGAGAGGAATTTTCCTAGTTTCACTGTCTGTGACCGATTTCCTAGGAAGGACGTGAACCATTGGAGATCTATGTCTTGGACTCCGGCTACTTCTGTGAGGCAGACGAGTAGAGTATTGTGATCTACTGTATCAAACGCTGCACTTAGGTCTAGCAGTACGAGGAGACACGGCTCTCCGTCATCTGCTGCTTCGAGGGCGTCATCCCAAATCTTGAGGAGAGCTGTTTCTGTTCCATGACCCGGGCGGAAGCCTGATTGCAGCGGGTCCAGGAGTTTGTGAGTATCCAGGTGAAGTTGTAGCTGATGTACTACAGCTTTCTCCATGATCTTAGAAATGGTGTTGAGGCTTGTAATCGGCCTACGGTTGTTTGGATCCTGAGGGTCCAGGTTTGGTTTCTTGAGTAGAGGTTTGACGATGCCTTGTTTGAGGATGCTGGGAACAATCCCTTCGTGGAATGATCGGTTTATGAGGTGGGTTATGGTTGGAGCCACGATGTCGGAGCATTCTTTCAGTAGTTTTGTGGGGATGATGTCAATAGGTGAGGTACTGTCACGCAGTTTATTAATGATATTTTTTGCGGTGTCTACGGTAATTGGGGATAGTGAAAATTTTGGCGGTTGCGGTATGTTGGTGCAGACATCCTCTTTATGTATTTGCTGGCTGAGGTTGGATGTTTTCTTCTGACAAATTGTTTCCCTGATGGTTTTGACTTTATCGATGAAAAAATCCGACAGTTTGTCACAGTAATCCTGGGATTCGCTTTCTGGGGGTTCTGGGCACACCGGATTCATTGATTGATTAACCAGTTTAAACAGTTCCCGTGGTTGGTTTGCGGCCGTTGAGATTGTATATGAGAAGTGGTCCTTTTTGGCTTTGAAGATTGCTTTCCGATAATTCTCTGTCAGACCTTTGTAGTTAAATAGGTTTTCCTCGGTGGGATTTCTTCTCCATGTTCTTTCCGCTCTTCTGCGTTCTTGCTTTAGTACGGAGAGGGAGCTATTAAACCATCCAGCATTTTTCTTCCTGATGAGTGCCCTGCATTTTGGTGCTACCGAGTCTGCTGATTGCAGTAATGCCTTGTTCAGGGAGTTGAGTGTTTCCTCCGTAGAGTGGTTTAAGGTTATTGTAGATATCTTTTTGGACAGAGTGGTTTTGAAGGCTTCGGAGTACAGTTTTTTATGCGATCTGGTCCAGTGCGTTGTTACAGGTTTCCGTTTTGCCTTGGTGATGTTGGTAGTGATTTTGAATTTGATGGCGTGGTGATCCGTCCATGGCAGAGTTATGTTGTCGAGTATGTTGACGTCGATGTTCTGTTTGTTGGGTGCTTTAAGATTACTTTCTCTCGGAGCCAGCCCAGTGGGAGTGTCACTCTTGCTGTGCTTTCTGGGAGAGGGTACTTAAGATGCGGATGTCACGTGTTTCGGGGTTCCGGGCCAGAAGTATGTTCTGACTGCATGGTCCTGGTCCTCCTGACCAGCCCCCAGGACGCCTATGGCCTGGGGTGCAGATCCACCCAACTAAGTCTCGGGGCTGGCTAGCCCAAGGCGAGGAAACTAAAACAACTTCGAAGTTATCCAAGGGAGGACTCTTCGGGAGAAGCCATACAAGGGCTGGCGTCTTAAAAAGAGCCTGGTAAAGCTGAAGGACCTCAGCGAATCCAATCTCATGCGGTATCGCCGGACTGGCTGCAAGATACTGGTACCACATTAGTGTTCTACAACTATTCAAGTTTCCTTGTTCTTGTTCTATAACAAAGTCTGTGGCAGAGACTTATTCCCACGTGTTCTATCTTTAAAGTCTGTGGCAGAGACTTGGTCCTGACTCAAGCACCCTGTTGGCTGCTAGGCCTGGTGAGAGAAGGACTATCCGATTAGGGTGAAGATACAGCTGTGAATGGCTATTCTCTAGATTTACTCAAAGTAGGAGAGTTCTTTCATACCGTTTTTACCCTAAGAGAACCTGGACTTTCCACCTAAACCTATACTGAGAGACTGTTGTTTAACTACGGTTTTTGCAAATAAAAATTAGATCTGTCGTCAGTCTCTATAGTTTTTTGGGCATCTACCATGGGAAACCCCTAGATGCATACGAGGTGCAGAAGGTAACGGTAAGCCCCAAAAAAACAGCTGTTCCTTCGGGGGTCAGTGCTACATTTATTGTGATATCATGAATAATCTTTTTTGTTTTTAAAGCTAGATCTCCATAATAAATGTTTAGAATTATTTTTTATAGTCATTTTTTTTAAATCAAGATCTCCTGTTTTTTTTTTTAAATGTATTTGATCTCCCTTTTTTTTCTTTTTTTTGTCACGTTTCCACAACACCATTATTATCTTGTATTTGTAAACCTCAAGGAGGTTGCTTGGTGTTGGTATCTCCCATGTTAATTTGACGTTGTATTTTTGAAATGTACCCGCCTACTCACAAAAAAAGGTCCATTTTAAAAACACTTATACCGCGTACACACGACTGGACTTTCCAGCAGACTAGTTTTGACGGTCTTCCCGAAGGACTTTTGGTGGAGTTGGCCACGCACGAAAGGACTAAGTCCGTTCGTTTTGAACATGATGACGTAAACGGGACTAAACAAAGAATTTCAATAGCCAGTAGCCAATAGCTTCCCTTGCGTCAAATTTGGTCCGTTGGACCAGCACACAGACTAACAGTTTTCCAGATTTTAGTCTGTCGGAATTGAGTCCGTCAGATAGAATTGAAACATGCTCTATTTCTAGGTCTGTCTGATTTTTTTTTTTTTTTTTTTTAACTATCGGACTAGTCCACACACGATCGGAGTGTCCAACGGACTAATCTCTTCAGACCTAGTCTGCTGGAAAGTCCGGTCGTGTGTACTCGGCAATAAAGTATTTTCATAACAAAAAATCTCCATTTATTCTTGGTCATAACAAAATAAAGAGGGCGGCAACTCTGGAGAAAAAGCTGGAATTTGTGAAGCCTTTGGCCCCCAGGGCAGACATCAACTCAACTGGATAAAAAAATTGGTAGCTTGAGAAGTCCATATAGAAGGGAGCACAATCTGGTCCAGGACTCCCAGAGATCGGGAACAGCAGCAGGTGACATATGTCCCCAGGCTGTGGTACTAAAACAAGCTGCATCTTCTGTCAGACCAGACTGAAGCCAGGTAATCACTTTCTTATCTTCCATGCAAATTTCTCTCCACGGTTCCTTCCCTGGAGGCTGTGGCTCTGGAGGTGAACTTGTGGCAGGAGGAGGAGGAGGATGGGTGAGTGCACGCAAGTGGACGTCATCCCTTATTTGGCCACTCAACCCCTTGAGGATGGCCTCAAAAATGAGTTTTTTGCATTTGCGGCGTTAGCCCTTCTCCATTTGCTGCAAATTTGAGGCTATATAGATGCCATAGGCCTCTATAGCATTGAGGGGGATTTCAGGAACGCATTAGCCTCCTTAATGAGGGCAAGAGCTGCCTCATCCATGTTCCTCCCCTTCCTGGGCCTTTTGTGTAGAAGACGGAGGGGAGGCACCTGGGATTGGGTGTGACCGGGCCCCCGCCCGCCACCTCCTGGCTGACACTTACCCCGCCTCCTCCTGTCTGCCACATTCCAGAGCCTCGTCTTGGCTGAGGTCTTCCGGTGTATGAAAAAGGGATATAGTTCTAGTTTTTGGTTCATCAATCACACACAATTTTCATCTCATGACTGTTGCAAAGTGAATGTTAATAAATAGAAAAGATTATCATTCTGACCCCAGCATTTTTCATTATTCTCCCAATTATTTGTGGCCCCTACTGTCTATTGACACTTTTTGTTAAATCATTCATTTGTTAGCAATTATAATATCTAGTTAACAACAATCATTTTCCAACAAAAAATATGTTCAAAAATACTATACCTGGCTCCATCTTGGCTCCTCAATTTCTTCCAGGATGGAAGGCCCAGGTTGGTCCTGGGAAGCCTTAGCTGGGGTTGAGAGAATGGTGGATGGAAGGGGGGCCGGAAGAGTCAAAAGTAATTCCCTGGCTTCAATCTAGTCTTCTAGAAAATGCATCCTGCTGTAGTACCACAGACTGGGTACATACACGTCTTCTGCTGCAGATCCTGATCTCAGGGACTTCTGGACCTTTTGAAGCTCCTTCCTATGCGTGCTTCTCAAGCTACCAATTTTCCTCTCCACAAAGTTGATGTCTGCATTGGGGACTTGCGTCTTCACAAATTCCAGCAATTTCTCCGGCGATGCCTTCCTTGCTGGTTTGTTGTGATATAAGGGGTTTTTCACCTCCCAAAAATTATGCATATCCCTGTATCCATCTATGAATTTGCAGAGGAAGTCTGGGTCTTTAAATTGTTTCATTTTTGCTACAAGACCATACAAGAGACAAAAACGCTAAATATCAGGCTAAACTCTCCTAATTTTATCCCAATATAAGCCTCAATCTAGAATCAGTATAGGCCACTCATGTCCCAAGTTAAAATGTTACCTTCGTTATTACGTTTGTCGCTTTCGTTGTGAAATATTTTAGGGGGGTTATGTTTTTGACAGGTAACCCTCTCCACTTCATTGAGAGCTGAATGCATAAATAATGTGTGATACTTTGGCCAGCCCCTCCTTACTTACACTATTGGCAGCCCACTCCACAGGTAAGAAGTGTCATAATACAAAATTGTAAATACACACTATACAAATGGAAGCTCATTTTTACATTCTGAAATTACCTATCAAGATAATAATAGAGGAAACAAACTTTAAACAGTACCATTTGAAAGTATTCAGGCAGGCCCATTCACTACATGCTTTGGTGAATTCATCCATAAATATGACCACAAAAGTAGGTAGGTATAGTGTGTATGGGTTGGCAAAGTCAGCAGAGGATTGGCATCAGCTAAGTGGTTGGGGGGGGGGGGGGGAGGGGTTCCAAATGAGTTTGGGCCTCAAAAAAAAGCCTCTGGCATGGCATGAATTTAAGGACACACAACATTTGTACACATTGTAGGGGGTGTTTAGGGTAAAGCAGTACAATGGAGCTGACAAAATACATTGTTAAGTGACTAAGCTATAGGTGTATATGGGCCCAGGTTAGCATGCTGGGGAGGTTAGTGAAGGCAAATATGCTTGAAGGACAAAAAAGGAGCATTAAAAGCATACAGCATGCATGAGGATAAAGGGGACATTCACAGTATATTACAATCATGGTAATTAGGGAATGATTAAATAAATACAATACATTAGCAAACATTAAATACATAGAATGTGATGTTAAAGGAGAAATCTTACCTTAATATAGTCCTTCTACAGGACCTGTATGATGGCAGAACAGGTCTCTGGAATAATGATCCCCACAGCCTGGGGGGAGATGCCTGTCAAGAACTTGAAGTCCTGCAACGTGGCGAACTAGCCTCTGCTCCAGGGGGATGGCTTGCCTCTTGCATGTATCCCGCCTGCTAATATAAGGGGACAGCAAAGCCAACAGACAGTGAAAAGCTTGGTCCGTCATCCTGAGAAATTTCCTGAAATCATCAGGATTAGTCTCCTGGATCTCACGCAGCAAAGGCATATGAGAGAATTGGTCACGCTGGAGTAACCAATTCTTGGTCCATGAACTCCTCCTCACCCTGTTCATGCAGTGGGCTTGGGTCAAAGCTAGAAGCCCAACACCAAGCCCCTGCACAGCACGTACCCCGCAACATGGCTAGAAGATGGTCAGCTGGTAAGAACAAACTAAACAGAATGCACTGAAGAACAGCAAGGCATGTGAAGAGCGAGCTGAAAATCAGTAACGAGCGGACCAGAACGCACTGAAAAACAAATACTAACTGACTACACGCACTGAAAAACATATACAAACCCACAAGAACAAACTGAACAGCAGTAAAACGATCTGAAAAAGTCTGAAAAGCGCAAATCGTCTCTCACAAAACTTCTACTTATGCCCCGTACACACGATCGGAAATTCGCCCAGCAAAAGACAGATAAGAGCCTTTGGTCGGAAAATGCAACTGTGTGTATGCTTCATCAGACTTTTGTTGCCGGAATTGCTGCCAGCAAAAGATTGAGAGCAGGTTCTCTTATTTTTCGGTCGAGAAATGTTCTGATCGCAAATTCTGATCGTCTGTAGTAATTCCGACTAGCAAAATTCCTATGCATGCTCGGAAACAATTCGACACATGCTCGGAAGTACTGAACTTCATTTTCTCGGCTCCTCGTCGTGTTGTACGTCACTGCGTTCTTGACAGTCAAAAGTTCAGAGAACTTTTGTGTGACCGTGTGTATGCAAGCCAAGCTTTAGCGGAATTTCGTCGGAAAAACCATCCAAGATTTTTCGGATGGAAATTCTGCTCGTGTGCACGGGGCATAACACGACATAAACACGAGATTAGCAGAAGGACCCCAAAGGGTTGCACACTGGCTATTGAACTTCCTTTTTATAGCCCAGTAGTATGTGTTGTATGTCACCGCATTCTTGGCGGTCGGAATTTGGTGTGATCATGTGTATGCAAGACAAGCTTGAGTGGCATTCCGTCGGAAAAACCATTATAGCTTTTTCCAGCGAGAATTCCGATCGTGTGTAGCGGCATTAGTGTTACTAAACCCACAACAGTAAAATCAGTCTGCATATGCAGCAAAGCACGCTTGTTATACTCACTGTGGAACCTAAGGGAGTAATCCTCTGCATTGTGTATAAAGGCTGTGTGATCCAGACTCTCTGATCCTCCTCTTCTTTAACTGAATCCAACCCAGCTCGTGATAGAACACAGCATTAAGAGTCAGACTAAACATGCTCAGTTTGGTGTGTATTGCCATAGTGTTTTTTTTTTTCTTGGGAGAGTGTATGTGATCATCAACACAGGGCCAATCAGCGCTGTCCAGAGGATCAGGGGAGAATGAAAACTCCTCCTACAAGCTTTAAGCAGAGACTGATACAAGTCACAAGATTGTTATATACTTCTGATGAGAAAGGGTATTTAGCAGTTTATATTTACTGAAATAATTGCATTTCCATGTTCTGTGTACTGTGGGAGACCAGATATAGTGAATGCAGGTTTTGGGTTTAGTAACACTTTAACTCAAGATGCTGTTTCACCACAGAGTCCCTACCATAAAGGTGTGGGCAGATAATCAGATCAGACACTTGCATGATGCATCCCTAAGCCTAAAATCTTACCAGTTTTGTCATTCACAGTTATCAAGAAAACCAGGATATTAGAGGCTTTCTTAAGTATTGTATCACCCATTAACCAAGTTTCTATTGTGAGCCATAGAAAATATGAAATTTCCCTATCACTCCATCCCCTGCTTACAAATATTATATAATGCCTCCAACTGTTTATAAAGTACATGTACTGGCAACAATGGAGAAAGCGCCTGACTATTTTTACATTCTTCCAAAACATATGTATTGTGAGGCACATTACCAAGTTTAGAATGCATTATTAGATATTGTGAGCCAAAGAAAAAATTGCAATTTTCCTATCAACCATATTTAAGGGATTGGCCATCCATTAGTGGTCCCTTTCCTTAATTACCCAAATCCTGGTGTCCTTAGGCAGAGGACCTTGAGTCCTTGGTGTTACCGAGTCCTCAATCTAAACCCACCCACATATAGCAACCATGATTTGGGAGTGGTGAAATGCCACTGTTGAAACCTGCTTAATTTCATCCTCCTGCTTATTGCCAGCACTCCAATTCTCCCTCCCCCACTTATTGCTGCTTTATCCTGCAGCCTTTGCCTCACAGCAGCAAGTTCTCCTCTTCCTCTTGTTGCTATACTGGCCTATCAGTGTCACGTCCGGGTAGGGAGGCCGAGATGCTGAGAGGGCTCCCCTTGCGGCCGAGTGCAGTACAACCCTGAAGGTGACACAGGGATGCAGTGCCCACAGTAGCACAGGTTGCCAGGTAGCAGTAGCCGATGATCAGTCTTGGGGCAACTGTGCAAGGAAGTCCAATGGCAGGGTCAAGGCCAGGCCGAGGGTCAACACGGAAGATCAATCCAGAGGTCAGAACAACAGGTCCCAAGCAGAGAGCCGGAGAGCGGAGGTCAAGCCAAGCCGAGGTCGGATACTGGGAGCAGACAGGGAGCGTCAGATGTAAGCCAGAGGTCGGAGCCAGGAGAATCAACAGAAGCAGGTCAAACGAGCCGGGTCGGTGAACGGGAGATCAGACAGCAGGAATCACGGGCACAGGTACTCAGGAGAAGCTGACGATAATCCAGCGATGAGGCTCTGTCAGGTGAACGTTTAAATAGGCAGGGTGGCTGGGTTACGTCGTGTGCGCGCCGTAGCGTTCGTACGCCTACGACGTGTAACGGAATGCGTTCGTCCTACACCGCGTACTCGCACTCGATCAGACGCAGCTTGGGACGTTCATCTCGGAACCATATAGCGCCTTCTTGTTTGCTGACGCGCGTTAACGCGATCGTACCGCGCAAGGTTACGCCTATTTCCCTGACAATCAGGCAATGCGGTGTGGGCTTCAGGAGGAAAACAAAGGGATTGTATCAATAATACCCATCTTGGCATGCTTCTGCTAGTGCAGCCCCTACAGCTGGCTGGCTAGCTAACGTTGACACTGCATTTCTGCCAGGAGAACACTGGCTGGGTATAACCACCTAAAGCAGCCACAAACCCTTTTGATCTGATGAAAGAACTCCTGAAAATGATGATGAACTGCTGCACCACCAAGTTTCAGATATGTGCCAGGCAAGGTAAATACATTTTTTCCCTGGCGTAGGGCGGCCAGCAGGTTAGTGCTGTTGTCACACACAACCTTATCTCGATGAACTTGGTGTGGTGGGGTAAGCCATCTCTTAGCCTGTGCCTGGAGAGCTGCCAGCCACTCTTGCCCAGTGTAATAGCTCTTCTCTGGCATACAAGCTGCAACGCAGCATGCAGTGTGTAGCCTGGGATGGTGCTTACGCTCTGGGGTGCTTAGGTGAGACTGGCTATTCCAGGAAATCAGGTGACCCCCTACTTCAAGTGGTAAGTAACATCAAGACAAGTGGTAGTAACACCAGCTCCAGAGGTGCATCCTTCCAGCCACCTGAACATTAAACAAGTACATCATGAAAGAAACATAGCATCCCTGCACTTGCTTATTGGTCCATGAATTTGTGCCAATGACGGCATGTTCTAGGGAAGCAGACACATTTTGTTCTACATACTGGTGGAGAATAGAGATAGGCTTCTGGGCAATATAATGGTGGCAGGTAGCCCACTTTGCAACTCCAGAAATTCAAACATCACTGCCCATTTCTGCTCTCTGCCTGATGTCCCCTGACTCTAGCATGGCTAAACCCTTATCTTCCTCATTCTCAGGTTCTTAAAGGAGGAGCCTTGCTCCTGCAACAAGTCAGCGATCAAATAATTCTTCTGAATCCCTATAGCCAGTTTCTGTGCATTAGCAGGATTAGCAGAAGAGGAGGAAGAGGGCATGTTAGCTGTACATCAGTAAATCGGCTGCTTTTCATCTGAAAGGGGGAAGAAGGCTTTATCATACACTTTACTACCTTCTACTCATACTATGGCTGTATAGAACAGCCGCTCTGAAATAGAAAAGCAAGAAAAAAACTTTGCTTTTCACTTTAGATCTGCCCCAGTTTTTTTTATTAAAGTGGATTGCTTCAATTCGTTAGCACATTTGTCAATAGGGGAGATAAACATGCTGGATAACTTTGCCTGTGTCAGCTACAACTGTTCTCCCTAGATAGCAAGCATTTTATCCTTGCGGTGCAGGAGAGCTCCACTGCAAGGATGGATTTTTGATTTTCCTGGAGTTGGGCTTTAAGGAAACCTGGTCTCGATAGGTTGTCAAACCCTCATTTGCTGCCATGCTGATCATCTTGTTTTAATATTTCAGAGTCAAAAGCCCAACATGCCTGCATTTAAGAACTTCCGACTTTTTTAATTTACTATACTCATTTATATATTATAACAAATCAGGTAATGTATCACTAACAATCCAGGGTATTATATGGGAATGAAATACGGCTCCTTAAGGATGTTAGAAATTATATAAAAGTGTTTACAAGGGCTCTAACATGCTGTTCAACTTGTATTTGTAAGAAATTACTTCATGTTGGGCATTTGTTTAATGTTAATGGTGTCACAACAGGGAGGATACTGTATTAGCATTTAATTTACACACCACAGAGGGAGGAGAACACAAGCTTGTAATTACAAAATTGTAAGACATTATTAGCCTCTAAGCCCTTATTTTTGTAAAGTGTGGTATGTAATAGCAAGCAATAAATCCGGTGGTGGAATTTGGGAAGCTGAATACATATAAAATCATACCTCTAAATGTATTCAGCTTGCCATATTCAAGATAATCGGATAATAGTGAAAAAAGATGTGATGTCTGACTCAAGCATCACTGCTACTTACAAAATGTAACCAAATCCATAGGCCCCATTCCCACCTGTTTTACACTATGCTGTAGAACCAATTGTGTTTATTAAGGCTCGGTTCACACTACCGCGACTTGAGATCCCACTTGTGAGACCCCAAGTCGTGTGACGTGTGTAATCCCATTTTAGTCAATGAGAGCTGTCCTAATTAGCACTATTAAAGTCACTTCGATTTTAGAAAAAGTTTTTGTACTACTTCAAGGTGACTTCTATCTGATTTGTGCCCATAGACTTGGAAGTCGACTCCAAGTTGGAGGCTCATCTTAATTAAACCATTTAAAGTGGAAGTAAACTCCCCTATCGTTTTCATCCACAGAAGCTGTCATCTTTGCCTCTGTTTAACCTTCAGCTGCCACGGTGCTGCACATGTGATCCGTTATGACACCAGCCATTGGGTGGTTTGACAGTTTGGTTGAGAGCACATCCAATGTGCAGTTAGCATTCCCGGCATGCCATTTTTTTGAAACTGTTTAAATCGATGGGTTTACTACCACTTTAAGGACCAAGCCTCTTTCTGAGATTTGTTGTTTAAAGTTAAAAACAGTTTTTTTTCCTAAAAAATTACTAAAAACAATATATAATGATTGGCGGTTCAAAACACCCTAGAGAACAAAATGGCGGTCTTGCAATACTTTCTGTATTTGTGCAGCGGTCTTACAAGCGAACTTTTTTTGGAAAAAAAAGACACCTTTTTGAATTAAAACATAAGACAACAGTAAAGTTAGCCCAATTTTTGGTATGACAACCAGCAATGCTAATGGAGCTTCCCCTACCGTTTTTTTTATTACCTGCCTATCTCCTTCCCTTTATTTAGAACCCCCTAAACATTATATATATTTTTTATTCTAACACCCTAGATAATAAAATGGTGGTTGTTTCAATACCGTCTGTCGCACCGTATTTGCGCAGCGGACTTACAAGCGCATTTGTTTGGGAAAAATAATTTATTTAATAAAAAAATAAGACAACAGTAAAGTTAGCCCAATTTGTTTTTTTTATATTGTGAAAGATAATGTTACACTGAGTAAATTGATACCCAACATGTCATTCTTCAAAATTGCGCCCGCTGAGGGGCGTGGCCGGCTGCCGAGGAGTATGGTCGCAGGGTGAGAGAGCTCCGTCCGCAGCCTGTGTACCGGAGCTATTTACAGAGTACCAGAGTGGTTATTCACGGCGATTTTTGTCCCACGTAGGTCGGGCAGCTCTAGAGATCATGTCTAAACGGAGAAAGGAGGCTAAGAGACTCAGCCGAATGACTGACTTTTATCGCCAGCCCCCGCGATGTGCAGGCCCAAGATGGCGCCGGTCGGCTGGAAGGCAGAAGCGGAGGTAGACAAGCTGCTGATGACTCCCCGAGGCCTCCTCTTTCACAATCCCTGGCGGATCACTCTCCAAGAGGTAATCTGCACTCCCCATCAGCTTCATCCACTTCCAGCCCTGTAAAAGCCAAGCTGCCACACATACAAGGGGAGGGGGAGGAGGGCCTGAGCAACTCATCTCTGAATGACACAAGGGAACTGCAAGACTCCATTTTAGAATTCCCCACTAGCAACCAACCGGTTATTGATACAACGCTCAAGAATATGCTAGTATCCCTTCGCAGCACGATTCATGTTGATATCCTCTCCCTCACAAATCATTTTAAAGCAGAAGTGCAAGCGGTGAACTCTAGAGTGAACCATATTGAACATAAAATGGGAGAATTTGCAGGAACCATCAATAAAGTCATTGATGCACATAATGACAGGGAAGATGATCTGACTTCTATGAAAGAGAAGATGGCCAACCTCGAGGATCGCTCGAGGAGAAATAATATTAAAATTAGAGGCATACCGGAATCGGTCAAATCGCCAGATCTACTCCCATATTTTCAAAAAATCCTGCAGGAGGCTCTACCGGAAGCATCCATGACGGATCTCACTATCGATAGAATCCATAGGCTCCCAAAACCTAAACACATACCGGAACATTTGCCGAGAGATACGATAGCGAGAATTCACTTCTATCAAGCTAAGGAACAGTTCCTTCTCTGTATCCGCAATCCTGATAATATGCCTCCTTCTGCGTCGGGCCTTTCCTTTTTTCCAGACGTATCGGCATTTACGATGCAGAGGCGCAGGAACATGGCGACAATCACAAAACCACTGAGAAATCACTGCATCCCATATAAATGGGAATACCCGGCGAAACTTCTTGTTTCAAGAGATGGTGCGACAATCTCTATCAAATCAGTGGAAGAAGGAATTCGTCTTCTACGCGAATGGAACATCTTGGACTCGGACGAATGTTCTCACTCAGGTACCCCTTCTCCCCGGTTGGGATCACCGGCCTGGCCGAGGCGAATACCCGACTGACCACCTAGGTAATCCTACTCTTTTCATACCAGGCAGCTCCGGTACCGGGTGGATTTATGTTAAGTTCTCTCTTGCCCTCTACTGTTTAAGGGTTTTTTGCCCCTACTGATTCCATCGAATCATCTTTTTTATTGTTTTGGTGTGTAAGCGCCTAAAAGGTTTTTTTTTTTTTCGACACAGCAAATATATATCGCACAGTGACTTCCTGGTCACTGGATCTGTTAGACTGAGAGTCAAGATTCTTCGGTTGTTATATTGTTTTTCTTGTTTCTACTGTAATAGCTGTTGAATATCACCTGGTTCTGACCCAAGGATCTGTACAAAATACGTCATGGGTTTTAAGGTAACCTCATTTAATGTAAGAGGCCTAAATAGTCCACATAAGCGGAGCCAACTTTGGAGAGAAGCTGCGAAACTTCACAGTGACATTTTATGCTTACAGGAAACCCACTTTATGGACTCTAAACATCCCTTACTGAACAATCGACATTTTCCAACTACTTTTTTCTCTAATGCTCAAAAAAAACATAGAGGTGTAGCAATCTTGATTAGGGACACTCTACAATTCAAGTGCACTCAGGTGGAACTGGACAATGTAGGCCGTTATATTATTTTAGTAGGCGAGATTGATGGTACACTATATACTATAGTAAATATATATGCCCCGAATACTAAGCAACTGTCTTTCCTTAATAAAGTAAAAGAAAAGGTGGCTGGAATGCGCAAGGGTTACCTTTTATTCTGTGGTGACTTTAACACAATTCCAAACCCAGTCTTAGATGTCTCCGCTCGTCCTGGCAGAAGTGGAGGTAGGGTCACCCTTGCGCGTTTCTTGGCATCAGAAGCGTTATTTGATGTTTGGCGTTGCCAACACTCTACAGAACGTGATTATTCTTATTTCTCTAGTGTGCACAATTCATATTCTAGAATAGACTTGTTTTTAGTAGACAAATTTCTCTTGCAAAGAATTAATATGTCATTTATCCACAATTTTACATGGTCAGATCATGCTCCGGTGTCGGTACTAGTGGAGGGCCCACAGGTGGAGACTAGAGCTAACCGATGGAGAAACGATACGCCTCTTTTCTCTCATCCGAAATTTGCTAAGGAAATCAATTCTGAGTTGCGTGAATTCTTCATGCGTAATGCCGAGTCGGTTTCAGACCCTTTTGTAGTATGGAACTCGCACAAGGCTTACATAAGAGGGATTCTCATAAGAATGGGTAGCATACTCAAAAAACAAAATAGTCAAAAAATTGATGGTCTTCTCACCCAAATTGAGAATCTGGAGGCTACTAACAAGCGGACCCCTAACAGGGATACTAGCTCTCGTCTAGAGGGCCTTAGACATGAATTGAGATTATTACTGATTTCCAAATATAACAATGCATTAAAGAAGTGGAAAGCCCGTTTTTATCAGCAAGGGAACCGAGCAGGGAAACTTTTAGCCAATCAAACGAAAGAAAAAATCATTAAACAAAAAATTCCATACATTTATCATCCGATCAGTGGAACTAGATTAACCAACCCAAAAGATATAGCCAACGCCTTCAGAGATTATTACGAAGCTTTATATAATTTGAAGAATGACAATTCTACCCCACAACCAACTGTAGAAATGATTGATAGCTTTCTTGATAAAATAGCACTACCTACATTAGACCACAACCATCTGCAGATTTTAAACGATCCCATCTCTCTTACAGAGCTCCAAAAAACAATTATGGCACTACCATTAAATAAATCTCCGGGCCCAGATGGGTTTTCATCTGAGTACTATCGCAGTTTTCATCCTATTTTGGGCAAGTATATGTTAAATACTTTTGAGAAGCATCCACAATCTCGTCATTTCCCCCAGAAATGTTAGCTGCTACGATTATAACTCTTCCTAAACCAGGTAAATCAACAGATTTCCCTCAAAATTTTAGGCCCATCTCCCTACTAAATGTAGATGTGAAGGTCTTTGCAAAAATCCTGGCCAATAGATTGTCAAAAATATTACCAAATTTAATCAAAAATGATCAAGTAGGTTTCATTCAGGGCAGACAGGCCCCCGGACGCGACTAGGAGGATTGTCAATCTGATCCATGCGGCTGAGCTCTCGGGGGGCCCTTCTCTGCTTCTAACCCTAGATGCAGAGAAGGCCTTCGATAGGGTCCATTGGGGCTACCTAGGTCAAGTTTTGGACAGGTTTGGTATAAAGGGAACTATAAAATCTGCCATCTCGGCCCTATATACCTCTCCTTCAGCGATGGTGTTTACAGAAGGAATGTTTTCCGACAGTTTTGAAATAACCAATGGGACCAGACAGGGGTGCCCGTTATCCCCTCTAATATTTGCACTTTTAATGGAACCCTTAGCCAAGGCGATCCGCACCCATCCTATAATATCAGGTATCCCGATTTTAAAGCAATCCCATTCTGTCACTTTATTCGCAGACGATGTAATTCTATCCCTATCTCGTCCGAACACTTCACTACCAGCGGTGCATGACATTTTAGAACATTTCAACAAAATCTCTTATTACAAAATAAACGCATCCAAGTCTAACGTGCTTGGGAACAATATCAAAGAATCTGATTGTAGATACTTAGCTTCCCATTTTCCGTACCCGTGGACTACTCAACCAATTCAATACTTAGCGGTGAAAATTATGTCTCCTAGCTCTGGGTTATTTAAAGTAAACTTTTTGCCGCTTTTGTCTTCCATTCATCAGGAATTGGAAAGATTAAAAAAATATTACCTCACCTGGATGGGCAGACTAGCAGTATATAAAATGCTAATTCTTCCACAATTCTTATATATGTTCAGAGCCTTGCCTATAAAAATCCCTGTGTCTTTCTTTAATGCAGCCCAAACCCAACTGTCAAATTTTGTATGGCAAGGGAGGAAGCCCAGATGTCCTAAAAATATTCTTTGTAGGAAGAAGGAGGTGGGTGGAATGGGTTTTCCTGTGCTGAGAGACTACTACATGGCATCTTTACTAGACCAATTGCAGTTCTGGTTCCCCAATAAAGTTGAGAAAAAATGGGTAGCAATTGAGCAATCTTGGTTACATCCCAACTCCCTGTATGATACATTGCTGGCCTCCTCTTTCACAGATACTAAAATAACATCGAAATATCCAACGATCCAACTAGTTTTGGAAGTTTGGAACAACTTCTTATGCAGCGTACAGGATCATCAGAACTTAACAGAGATACATGCTCCCA
Source organism: Lithobates pipiens (assembly GCF_037356315.1). Taxonomy (NCBI): domain Eukaryota; kingdom Metazoa; phylum Chordata; class Amphibia; order Anura; family Ranidae; genus Lithobates; species Lithobates pipiens. Next base: position 387,440,368 of record NW_027507764.1, read on the forward strand.
TATCATCTTTATGTGTAGTACTGGAGGACTTAAACATAGAAATATGGGAACAGGTGGGAATCGCACGGGTATCGGACTTGTGGGAAAAGGATAGATTAATTCCCTTCAAAACCCTAGCAGACAAATTCTTGTTACCATCTTCAGCCTATTTCTCATATTTGAGAATATCCTCCTTTCTATCCCATCATAGGGGATTTTCCATTAAAATACCTCATCAGGCATGGTCATTTTGGTCCACTGGGAGGAATGTAAAGGGGGGGATTTCACTCTTTTACAGCAAAAAGGTCAATTTAGCAAAATGTCCCCTATTCTGAAATGGGAAAGGGATCTGGCACAATCCTTCTCTACAAGTCAGTGGAAAGTAGCGATACATAGTAATAGTCGCTTCATCAGATCCATTTCCCATTGGGAGACTACCCAAAAAATGTTGCTTAGATGGCACTATACCCCCTACATTATGGCGAAGTTCAAAAAGGATTCCTCTCCTGATTGCTGGAGAGGTTGTGAGAGGATGGGCACTTTGATTCATATGGTATGGGAATGCCCTAATTTAAGGAGTTTTTGGAGGGGAGTGTTTTCTCTGATTGGCAAAACCACGGGTGTTATTAGAGAGGCCACTCCAGAACTGGCAATTCTGAATTTAAATATTGACCTATACCCCCCGCCTCTCAGAATGATAACGATTCAGATTCTAGCCACAGCTAGGCTCCTAATCGCATGTCACTGGAAAAACCCTACTTCTCCAAATGTCAGTGAGCTTATTAAAAAAATAGATGAAACTTTCAAATATGAACAGATTCTTGCTTCCACGGAAGGTAAATCCCATAGACTGTACTCTCAGTGGGCACCGTGGGTCAGCACCAGGAATATTGTATAAGTTGTGTTATTCTGACTCTTGCATTTTTCTTTCAATCCTTTGGTTTCTCAACCTGATTTGATTAATATATGTACACAAAAATTATCTATGAGAGGTCAGGCACTTTTATTTTGTAGTTCTTTTTGATGACTCAAATTATAACTAGTCTTATTGGTGGTTTTGCCACAAATTGAATATATTGTTCAGTGCATTGATACTTATTATGCTTGTTTTGAACTGTATATTGTACTGCTTGTCTTCTCAATAAAAAATATAAAAAAAAAAAAAAAAAAAAAAAAAAAAAAAAATGCACCCGCTCATGGAATTGCCACAAACTTTTACCCTTAAAAATCTCCATAGGAGACAGTTAAAAAAATCTACAGGTTGCATGTTTTGAGCCACAGAGGTCTAGGGCTAGAATTATTGCTCTCGCTCTACCGGTAGCAGCGATACCTCACATGCGTGGTTTGAATACTGTTTTTATATGCAGGCGCTACTCACGTATGCGTTCGCTTCTGCACGTGAGCTTGGCTGGACGGGGTGCGTTTAAATATATATATTTTTTACCTTTTTTTTTTACATTGTTCTTTAAAAAAAAAAAAATGGTGTCACTCTTATTCCTATTACAGGGAATGTAAACATCCCTTGTAATAGAAAAAATCATGACAGGACCTCTTAAATATGAGATCTGGGGTCAAAAATACCTCAGATTTCTTTCTTATATTTACACTAAAATGCAATAAAAAAAAAATTGTCATTTGAAAAAAAAACAAAAAAAAATTGTCATTTGAAGAAAAAAAAAAATGGCCCTATGGGCGGAAGTGACGTTTTGACATCGCTTCTGCCCTGCAATGATATGGAGACGCACGGTTGTGCGATGCTGTACCCAAAACAAAATTTACGTCCTTTTTTCGCATAAATAGAGCTTTCTTTTTGTAGTATTTGATCATCTCTGCGTTTTTTATTTTTTGCGCTATAAATAAAAAAAGAGAGACAATTTTGAAAAAAAACACAATGGGGTTATTTACAAAAGGCAAATCCACTTTGCACTGCGAGTGCACTTGCTCTAAATCTAAGGGGTAGATCTGAAGTGAGTGGAAGCTCATATAACCCCCAATATCTTTTACTTTTTGCTGTAATAAATATCCCACATTTTTTTTCAAAAAAACTAATTGTTTTCCTCAGTTTAGGCCGATATGTATTCTTCTACATATTTCTGGTAAAAAAAAAAAAAAAAAATTGCAATATATTAATTGGTTTGCGCAAAAGTTATAGCGTCTACAAAATAGGGGATAGATTTATGGCATTTTTATTATTTTTTTTTTTACTAGTAGTGGCAGCGATCTGTGATTTTTATTGGGACATACTGCGGCGGACAAATTGGACACCTTTGACACATTTTTGGGACCATTGACAATTATACAGTGCTCAGTGCTATAAAAATGCACTGATTACTGTGTAAATGTCACTGGCAGGGAAGGAGTTAACACTAGGGGGTGATCAAGGGGTTAACTGTGTTCCCTAGGTATGTTCTAACTGTAGGGGGGATGGGACTGTCTAGGAGGAGAGAGAGATCGATGTTCATATTTAGTGCGAACACACGATCTGTCTCTACTCCCCTGAAAGAAGTGGGATTTGTGTGTGGGCACGCTCATCGGCTTTGGGAACACGGCTCTGCAGGCGAGCGCATCCCCCTAGTGGCCAAAAGGAAAAGCAATGTAAGGTCAATTTGCCCAGCCGAGTAAACCTGCCATAGTAAAACTGCGGCAGCCGGTCCGGAAGTGGTTAAACAAAAATCGTACCATGCCAGATCGTACACATACATTTTGCGTGTTTGTCCCTTCGGTTAACCTTGGATGAAAGCTGTGTACGAACCATCAGATTATCATATGATTGGTTCGAAAGAGGTATTTTTCATACAATTTGCTGATCGTTTGTAATAGGTTTTAGGCAGGCCATAGACTATGTGTGGTTGGAGGAAGGAAAATTGCATGATCTATGGCCTGCCTTAGTGAGAATGGGAAGGTTTAAGATGAACAACTGCAAGTCAATGATCTGTTGAGAAGGGACAACTAAATAACGTTTGCAAGAGCTTAGGCACTTAGGTCTAAAATCTGCTCAGCATAGGACAGGTCCACTAGATGTGCATCCCTCCCATGGAGCTATTGTGTTCTCGGGGGGGGGGGGGGGGGGGGGAGGGGAGGGGGGAGCCATCCTTGCTGGGAGAACACAATGATTACTGCTATGGCACAAAAAATTAAAAATTAAAATAGAAAAGCCCCTTCACATGCACCACCCCTCTCAGGCAGGAGTTTTGTAGCAAGCCATAAACCACATTACAGAGGGGTGGGATCTCTGTGTCCAGTAATGTACTCCAAGAAATTAATTTTACAGGCAGGCCAAAAATCCAACTTTCTTTTTCGTACATCATGGGACACAGAGCATTTGCATTAAAGTGTTTGTAAACCCTTAGGCTGGGACACTAAAAAACAATTCTTGTGGTATGGAAGCACAATTATTCATTGTTAGTCTTTATTATTACGTGTATCTGAAGAATAACAATGAATAATATGTGATACATTTGTTTTAGCTTGTGTTTAAACCTTATCTGTGCTTCCATACCACAAAAATAGTTTTTTTTTAGTTTCTTCTAATCCAGAGTAGTGATGGACGAACTTCCGACGGGACGTTTCGCGAACGCGAAATGCGAACGGACCCAAACGTTCGCGAAACAGAACGTTCGCCGCGGGCCCCATTGACTTCAATGGGAGGCGAACTTTGCAAACCTTCATGTCGAATTTGCGGCCACGTGGTAATTATTAGGGGGTAAAACGTAGTCCCACCATCTGGACAATGACATAATACATGTATGAGGTGAATTTGGGATCGATAACTACAAGCATTTTTATTTTATTTGGGAAATTGTTCTAACAATTCAGGACTATGGAGCTAATGAAGGCAATGGAGGAGAGGGAAGGTCAGGGACCAGGGTAGGCAAAGAAGAGGGTGCAGGAGATGATCACCAGCAGCGTGACATACCGGAATGACACATGCACCGTGATAGAGGCATCTGACAGCAGCACCGTAATACAGAGCACTGACAGCAGCACCGTGACATACAGCGCTGACAGCAGCACCGTGACATACAGCGCTGACAGCAGCACCGTGACATACAGCGCTGACAGCAGCACCGTGACATACAGCGCTGACAGCAGCACCGTGACATACAGCGCTGACAGCAGCACCGTGACATACAGCGCTGACAGCAGCACCGTGACATACAGCGCTGACAGCAGCACCGTGACATACAGCGCTGACAGCAGCACCGTGACATACAGCGCTGACAGCAGCATCGTGACATACAGCGCTGACAGCAGCACCGTGACATACAGCGCTGACAGCAGCACCGTGACATACAGCACTGACAGCAGCACCGTAAGCAGCCCCAGGAGGAAGTCAGCACAGCACAGGGATGGTGTGATCCCCTCATAATAAGAACCCCCAGGAGGAAGTCAGCACAGCACAGGGATAGTGTGATCCCTTCATAATAAGAACCCCCAGGAGGAAGTCAGCACAGCACAGGGATATCATAAGCAGCCCCAGTAGAAATATGACACCGCTCAACCTCTTCAAAGAGGAGGGTAGGGGCATATAGTACGGTGTGCTTTTTTGGGTCAAGGAAGTGAGCCAAATGAATTAAGAAGGTCTGTGTGCTTGATTAAAAAAATAGTTTATAGACATATACATGGTCTACTGGTCACATGTGTTGAATTCCTCCGAGATCCATGCCTCATTCATTTTTAGAAATGTGAGGTAGTTAACACTGTGGTGAGCTAGGCGAGTACGCTTATCGGTCACAATCCCCCCTGCTGCGCTGAACGTCCTTTCGGACAGGACACTGGATGAGGGGCAAGCCAACAGTTCGATTGCAAATTGGGCAAGCTCTGGCCAGAGGTCAAGCCTGCCCACCCAGTAGTCTAGGGGTTCATCACTCCTCAGAGCGTCCACATCGGCCGTTAACCCAATGTAGTCGGACACCTGACGGTCTAGGCGTTCCCTGATGCTGGATCCGGATGACACCTGTCGATGGGTCGGCTGAAAGAATGACCTCATATCCGAAGTCACCAACACATCTTCAAACCGGCCTCTTCTTGCAGGCGCTGTTGGATTGGTACCCGCAAATCCTTCTCTGGGAGTGGGAATTGCTCCTCTGCCAGCGCACGCAAAAGCAGAATGCAGCATTTCTCGAAGCAAGGCCTGGAAGTGCTGCATTCTGACAGCCCTCTGCGACGGCGGTAACATTTCCGCCATTTTGTGTTTGTACCGGGGGTCTAAGTACGTTGCCACCCAGTACTGGTCCTTGACCCTCATGCTTTTTATACGGGGGTCCCTATTAAAACACTGGAGCATGAAGGCCCCCATTTGCACTAAAGTGGAAGCGGTGTGGTGGCCTGGCTCCTGCTCATCATCCAGGATAATGTCGTCCTCTTCATTCTCCTCTCCCCATCCACGCACAACAGGGATCCCAGAAAGGTTTAAAGCATGCTCTTCTTGCTCCTGCTCATCCGCCCCGGCACCATCCTCCTCTGACTCCTCATCAGACTCCTGTTGTTGACTTGTCTCAGATAGAGTAGCCCCCCCTGGGAATTCATCCAGCATTGCGACTTCCTCATCTTCCCGCTCCTGCTCCTCCACAGCCTGATCAATGACACGACGCAATGCACGCTCCAGAAAGAAGGCATAAGGTACCATGTCACTGATGGCGCCATGGCTGCGACTGACCAGTTTGGTGATCTCCTCAAATGGCCGCAGAAGTCTGCATGTGTCGCGCATGAGCAGCCACTGGCGCGGTGAAAAAAAACCCAGCTCCCCAGAACCGTTTCTTTCGCAGAGTTCATACAGGTAGACGTTAACTGCACGTTTCTGCTGGAGCAGCCTATCAAGCATATAGAAGGTTGAGTTCCATCGCGTCGGGCAATCGCAAATAAGACGTCTGACCGGCAGATGGTGTCGCCGCTGAATGTCAGCAAGGCGAGCCATGGCCGTGTAAGATCTTCTGAAATGGGCCGAGATTTTCCTTGCCTGCCGCAAGATGTCCTGGACCCCAGGGTATTTGACAAGGAATCGCTGCACGACCAAGTTTAAGACGTGTGCCATGCACGGCACGTGCGTGATTTTGCCCTGTTTCAATGCGCTAAGCAGATTGGCACCGTTGTCACACACCACTTTACCAACTGTCAAATTGAGCGGTGTTAGCCACTCATCTGCCTGTGAACGCAAAGCTGAAAGGAGTGCCGGGCCAGTGTGGCTCTTTGCTTCCAGGCACAACAGACGCAGCACGGCATGGCAACGTCTCACCTGGCATGTGGAATAGGTTCTGGGGAGCTTGGGCGGTGCAGTGGAAGAGACGCTAGCAGCGGAAAAGGAGGAGGCAGCTGAGGAGGAGAGGGAGGAGGATGGAGTAGGAGGAGGAGAAGAAGAGTCAGGCCTGCATGCAATCCGTGGCGGTAAAACCAAATCTACACGGGTGCCACGGGTTACATGCTTGACGGCCGTCAGAAGGTTCACCCAGTGGGCAGTAAAACTGATATACCTTCCCTGCCCGTGTTTGCTAGACCACGTGTCTGTGGTCAGATGTATCTTGGCACCGACACTGTGTGCCAGAGATACATTCACTTGCCGCTGAACATGGCCATATAGCTCTGGGATGCCCTTCTCTGAGAAATACTTCCTTCCTGGGACCTTCCATTGTGGTGTTCCAATGGCCACAAATTTGCGAAAGGCCTCCGAGTCCACCAGTTTATATGGCAGTAGTTGGCGGGCTATGAGTTCTGACAAGCCAGCCGCCAACCGTTGGGCAAGAGGGTTATCCGGCATCATCATTTTTTTACGCTCAAACATTAGGCCCACGGAAGCCTGCCTTTTTGCAGAAAAATGTGAGCTTGGCGTGATGGAAGGTGGAGTGGAGGACAATTGTGAGGAGAGAGGAGAAGGAGAAGTAGAAGACGAGGCTGGACGGTGAGAGCCTGCAGTGTGGCTTTGTGTGTTCCGTTGCTCCCACTGGGCTCGGTGATGGCTGCTCATGTGCCTTCTTAAGGCGGTCGTCCCTAGGTGAGTATTGGGCTTACCGCGACTAACGCGTTGACTGCAAAGATTGCAGATGGCAACGCTATTGTCAGCAGCGGACACGTTAAAAAAAGCCCACACTGCGGAGCCATGTGCCGGTGTCCTGGGAGCGCCAGATGTGACCGTACATGGTCGATGACTCGCTCCTGATACATTTGCAGTCTGCTTTGTCCCTGCTGTGCAATGTAAGTCATTGCTGCTTCTCCTCCCTATCTGCTGGTCCATATCTCCCTCTGAACTCCCCTCCTCTTCCTCTCTTGTGGGCACCCACGTGACATCACTAGACACGTCATCATCAACGTCACCTTCCCCACCGCTATAAGTAGAGATCTCGGAGTAGGCAGCAACACCGGGGACCAACCTCCTCCTTGGGCTGATCTGGGTACTGGCGTCAGACTGCTGAGTAGCGCTTGTTGCTACCTCCTCTTCCTGATCCAATACCAAGAGTGGCTGCGCATCAGAAATGTCCTCTTGATATGGATCGGAAAATAATTCCAGTGACTCAAGCGGAAGGTATGTGGTGGTGGTGGTGGTGGTCGTGTTGTTGGTGGTAGTGTCTTTGGGGGTGCACATAGCAGAGAGTGAAGAAGAGGGTGCAGATCGAGAGGATGAGGAGGGTGCAGAAGAGTAAGGCTGAGCGAGCCACTCAACCAAGTCTGGTGCATCCTTTAAAGTAATTGAACGCACCTTCTGCAACTTCCCACTTTGGCTCAAGCCTGTTGCTCCTGCCCTACCCCTACCACCCCTGCGGAAGGGCCTGCCTCTTCCTCTGCATGTCATTTTTTAAATGACCCTGTGACAAAACTCTTAGTCCCTATACCGCTGAAGGACTGCTGCAGTATAGGTGAGCGGTCAGCAGTGGTGCACGTCAACCCTATCTATTGTGGACCTATAGCGGTCCTTACAGAACAGCAGACTGTACCGCACTCAAGCCTATGTACCGTAGCACCCTATACCAAGTTACCAGTCCTTATAAGAACTTTTGTGGAACAAGCAGGTTGTGTGTTAGTGATTAGCAGACTGTACGTCAGTCCCTATACCGCTGAAGGACTGCTGCAGTATAGGGCAGCGGTCAGCAGTGGTGCACGTCAACCCTATCTATTGTGGACCGATAGCGGTCCTTACAGAACAGCAGACTGTACCGCACTCAAGCCTATGTACCGTAGCACCCTATACCAAGTTACCAGTCCTTATAAGAACTTTTGTGGAACAAGCAGGTTGTGTGTTAGTGATTAGCAGACTGTACGTCAGTCCCTATACCGCTGAAGGACTGCTGCAGTATAGGGCAGCGGTCAGCAGTGGTGCACGTCAACCCTATCTATTGTGGACCGATAGCGGTCCTTACAGAACAGCAGACTGTACCGCACTCAAGCCTATGTACCGTAGCACCCTATACCAAGTTACCAGTCCTTATAAGAACTTTTGTGGAACAAGCAGGTTGTGTGTTAGTGATTAGCAGACTGTACGTCAGTCCCTATACCGCTGAAGGACTGCTGCAGTATAGGTGAGCGGTCAGCAGTGGTGCACGTCAACCCTATCTATTGTGGACCTATAGCGGTCCTTACAGAACAGCAGACTGTACCGCACTCAAGCCTATGTACCGTAGCACCCTATACCAAGTTACCAGTCCTTATAAGAACTTTTGTGGAACAAGCAGGTTGTGTGTTAGTGATTAGCAGACTGTACGTCAGTCCCTATACCACTGAAGGACTGCTGCAGTATAGGGCAGCGGTCAGCAGTGGTGCACGTCAACCCTATCTATTGTGGACCGATAGCGGTCCTTACAGAACAGCAGACTGTACCGCACTCAAGCCTATGTACCGTAGCACCCTATACCAAGTTACCAGTCCTTATAAGAACTTTTGTGGACCAAGCAGGTTGTGTATTAGTGTTTAGCAGACTGTACGTCAGTCCCTATACCGCTGAAGGACTGCTGCAGTATAGGGCAGCGGTCAGCAGTGGTGCACGTCAACCCTATCTATTGTGGACCGATAGCGGTCCTTACAGAACAGCAGACTGTACCGCACTCAAGCCTATGTACCGTAGCACCCTATACCAAGTTACCAGTCCTTATAAGAACTTTTGTGGAACAAGCAGGTTGTGTGTTAGTGATTAGCAGACTGTACGTCAGTCCCTATACCGCTGAAGGACTGCTGCAGTATAGGTGAGCGGTCAGCAGTGGTGCACGTCAACCCTATCTATTGTGGACCTATAGCGGTCCTTACAGAACAGCAGACTGTACCGCACTCAAGCCTATGTACCGTAGCACCCTATACCAAGTTACCAGTCCTTATAAGAACTTTTGTGGACCAAGCAGGTTGTGTATTAGTGTTTAGCAGACTGTACGTCAGTCCCTATACCGCTGAAGGACTGCTGCAGTATAGGGCAGCGGTCAGCAGTGGTGCACGTCAACCCTATCTATTGTGGACCGATAGCGGTCCTTACAGAACAGCAGACTGTACCGCACTCAAGCCTATGTACCGTAGCACCCTATACCAAGTTACCAGTCCTTATAAGAACTTTTGTGGAACAAGTGAGTTGTGAATGTTTAGCAGACTGCAGCAGAAGGGCAGCAGTCAAGTATAATATCCTTTCTATATTTGGAAGAAAGAATATTATACATGTACAAGCCTATTACTGTACCACTGATACCAGTCCTGAAAAGAACCTTTGTGGAACTAATAATAACAGCAAGTCTTTAAAATTACCCTCACTGCCTGACAACACTGCTTCCTTCCTGTCCCTATACAAATTGGCAAAAAAAGAGAACGATTAGTGGTTACTGGAACAGCTCTTTTGTGGACCTTGATAGTAACAGCTAATGATGATGATGATGATGATGATGATGAAAGACTAATCTGGCTGTCCCTGTAGCATACACCGTCCTTTCCCTTTCTCTAAACTAACAAAAGACACTCAGGCTGCTGCAAGAATCAGCAGCACAGCAAACCTATCAACACCTAACACCTATACCAGTCCTGAAAAGAACTTTTGTGTACCAAATAGCTAGTGGTTTATCTCTCCCTACTCCACACAGGAACCTGTCCCTATCGTAACAGAAGAAAGAATGTAAAATGGCCACCGGATCGGGTGTATTTATAGGTTAGGGGGAATGTACAAGTGTCCATGTGCTGTCATGTCTCAATTGGCTGTCCTGTATCACATGATAAACGTGTCACCAAAGGTTAAAGTTCTTGTATACATTAAACACGTAAGTCCGCCGCGGCGAACGACGGAAAAAGGCGTTCGAACGTGCGGACCGCGAATGTCGGAAATTCGCCGCGAAACGACCGCCGGGCGAACCGTTCGGCCATCACTAATCCAGAGCACTTTTGCACTTTATTTTCATTTATCTTATCTTGTGTTTATACCTTATTTGTGCTTCCATATCACAAGAATTGCCTTTTTTTAGCGTTTCTAATTCAAAGCACTTTTGCACTTAATTTTTAATTTATACACATAATCTATGTACAGCGCAGCACTATCTTTATCTATACGTCTGCCAATACTTATATCGACTATAGAAAGATTAATGCTGGGGTTGTCCCTTGTTTGCGTCATTCCCAGAAACTGCAACGCACTGGGGCCTTCCCCTCTTCTCCCGTTCCTTAAAGGTTGGGGGTATGGGCGGGTGTCCATACGCCCACACACCATAACCTTGATGCCGTGGGCCAAAGTTGTTTATCCATCTGCTTGCGCCATGAGGGAGGAGTGTGAGGGTCCAGTGCCGGCTGCTCCAATATTGGCTCCGCCCTTCCCATCAGCATGCAGCGTGACATTGGTGGGGTCCAGTGGCAATTATATATTCCACAACCTTATGGAGCACATACCTCCTTTAGTCCTTGCCCCTTGATGGAACTATCCACATCTCTGGACTATGCTTTTCACTTCCTACTAAGGGTAATATTTGGCTTTCCTTTCACTTATGTCCTATCTTTGATCTTATAATTTATTATATGGTGAGGCACTCGCCTTTTTCTATGTCACACTTAAGATCTGTTTTCCATATTTCTTTGATTGGGCAATGGGTTCATATCTTTCCCAATTATTCAATGTGTAGTCACTTTACCAATACACTTTATTTACAATTTTTTCACAGAAGCCCTAATGGGATTTTTTCCAGCACCCATTACTACCACAGTTACCTATTGGGGACAACATCTCCATTAATGCTCACTTCTTGTTCTCTGTTTACAGCTGTTTTGCCGCTACCTCAGTTTTCGGGGATGATGTTCTCATAGCGCCTCCAGCTACCAATACTACTCATGTTGCTGAATACTTTTGTTTACTTATAGGCAAGAATGTTGGGATTAAGATTTAGTTCCCCCTCTTCCTGTTATTTTATTTACTATACTATTTGGCATTTATATTTCATTACAGACATATCTTACATCTGCTTCTGATGAGTGGTTAAGTCACCCACAAAACGTGCGTAGAGCTATTTATCAATGCATTGTCACAGCTATCTATCATCCATCAACTATGAGACTACCTTGAAGAATTTTGACTCAAATTTACAATATAACGTGTAAATCAGTCAGGTCTATGTGCACATTTGGGTTACATTTAATACATTTTTAATATAGATCATGAACTATGTAGGAACACTTATGTGTGTGTATTGTAAAGGACCAGTATGAAATATAGGGCATTAAGGACACTGCCACTCCCTGGATCTTCTTTTTAAAGGGCTTTGTTTGCCCATTTTTATTAAACGCAAAGTTCAGCAAACAAACATAGGTTTCCCTCGCAGGGGTTTTCAGCATTCCTTTGTCCATCAACAAAATTACATTCAGCCTAGCTGGCTCTCACTTGCAGCACTGCTGCTCTGGCCTTACACTCCAAGCCCTTATCTGTCTTGTACAGACTGTTTCACCGACGACCTCTATGCATATAGCTAGAAGCCTCTTGCTGCACTGGCCCCCCTGTGGAGCCCTCCTGACTTCTGGTACTGAGACTTCCTATCTGCCAGGGTGGAGGCCAGAACTATGGTCAGGTTACTACTAAAAGCCCAGCACACCCCTGACTAATCAGTATGCAGGCTGTTTTTAAAATCAGGACCCAGGACTGAGGATTTCATCCCACCGGCATCTCTCAAAAATCCCCGGGCTCCAGGTGCCAAAGTGGTCCTCTCTTAGAAAGAAGGGAAGTGAAAAGCCAGGTTTCCTCTTCATGTTACAAGCTCCCTGAAGCCCCTCCCATCCGGTTGAGAATTCTGGGTCACAACCTCCTTCTAAACCCTGGCAGGGCAACGCTCTGCCACGGTATTTACAGTATCTCACAAAAGTGAGTACATCTCAAATTTTTGTAAATATTTATTATATCTTTTCATGTGACAATACTGAAGAAATTACACTTTGCTACAATGTAAAGTAGTGAGTGTACAGCTTGTATAAGTGTAAATTTGCTGTCCCCTCAAAATAACTCAACACACAGCTATTAATTGAAAAGGTCTAAATTGGGCCCAAAGTGTCAATATTTAGTGTGGCCACCATTATTTTCCAGCGCTGCCTTAACCTTCTTGGGCATGGAGTTCACCAGAGCTTCACAGGTTGCCACTGGAGTCCTCTTCCGCTCCTCCATGAAGACATCACGGAGCTGGTGGATGTTAGAGACCTTGTGCTCCCCCACCTTCCATCTGAGGATGTTCCACAGATGCTCAGTAGGGTTTAGATCTGCAGGCATTCTTGGCCAGTCCATCACCTTTACCCTCAGCTTCTTCAGCAAGGCAGTGGTCGTCTTGCTAAAGAAGTCCATCACCCAGCCTATCAAGCTGGTGTTTTCTTCGCCAGAAACTTCTAGGAGAGGGGCAGAAAGCACTCCTCCATGTTCAGCAGTCATGAAGAGGACCATCAGTCCAGAGACCGAAGCATGCTGGGGTGGAGGGACATCGGAGTGTCCGACAATTATGACTTCCTATCCCCCATCATCAGAAGATTCCTCTTGAGGCCTGGAATGGAACCGAGTAAAGGAAACTGACTTAAAAGGAGGCAACCATCTTTTCCAAGACCCTTGTGTAAAAACGAATCAACAGCTTTTTCAGCCTGCTGAGCAAAGTCACCTAAGACCTCAGAGCAAGGAATAATCAATCACTCTTGCTTGGACAGTATCCAGGGGACAGGCCCAGATATTCCTTCCGCCAAGCCTGGAATAACGCAGAAGTCTGGAAACCTCACCCAAGCATGCACTGTCGGAGACGCATCATATTCTGAGAGAAGAGCATAAGTCTTCCAGGTTCCTATAATTGGAAAACCCTGGGCCTATAGAAGGCCCAGATTCAGAGCCAGGACCTTAGTATACTGAGCAGCAGGGCCACAAATTGAAAATTATGCTCCTCTACCTCAAACCACGGGAACCTCTGGTGAGGTGGAAAGATAAGAACATGTAGACGAGCATCCTTTATGTTCACCAATGACAGGAAATTCCACAGCTGGAAAGAGGTCATCACCGAACGCACCAAATCCATCTGGAACTTCCGCACATGCTCAACATCTCAGAGGAAGAAACAGGTTTTGGAAGGGTGTGCTGGCCCTATTTACAAAACAGTAACAAAGTGTTATTGCTTTTGATATCTTCTAGATAAATCATCTAAGTCAGAACCAAACAAAAGTTTTCCGTGAAAGAATCAGATCTATCAGAGCCATATGTCATTTCTGAGTGAACACGTTCTTCATGGGTAATTCAGGGCAATTCTCTTCAGCGGAGCGAACACCTCGGCTGGAGCCAATTCTGCATACAAAAGCTCCTTGAGGCGAGAATTTACAGGAATATACTGAGGCTCTTGTGGTGTCCGCCATGATCCAAGTCCTGAAACCCCCAGAGAAGACTGGGAAGTGGCAGTTTCAAATTAGTGCTGTTATGGCATGTGTGGCGATTCTACCCCTGATGTCTCACCTGCCTTTCACTGAAGCTAGTGGAGCTCAGCTCGTACTGGCCATATGTCTGAAAGCCATGTAATCGAAAATGAAGTGGGAGATCAGTTTTCAGATTAGCTGATCCAGCAGTAATCACATCACTAGGTACCTACCCCTTCATGCACATAGAGTAGGGTAGTATTTATTTTGACAAAGGCTAACTATTTAGGCCCTTTTAATACTCAGAAAAATTGTTGACATTTAAAGTGGTTCCTATGGTGGAACATCCAGAATAGGAGGAGCCAGTAATGCCAGCGAAAGACCCAAGAGGAGATTTGAGTCCACTCTGTGCAATGGAATAGGAAAAGAGAAAAAAAAAAGAGAAAAAAAAAATAAAATACGTCACTTTAAAAAGAGGGAGTCCACCCGAAAAAAAAATGATTAAAAGCCAGCAGCTACAAATACTACAGCTGCTGACTTTTAATAAATGGGCACTTGCCTTTCCTGGAGTCCAGTGATGTCAGCAGCCAAGGCCGATCAATTGATCGGCTCTCGGCTGCCATTCTCGGTGAGGGAATCAGGAAGTGAAGTGTTGCGGCTTCACTTCCCGGTTCTCTACTGCGCATGCGAGAGTCACACAGCGCAATGAGAATGCGCCGTGCCGTCTCTGGGACCCGTGTGTCCCAGCAGACAGCGCGGCGGGACAGGAAGAGGCATAGACTTCTGTGGGAGACTATGCCGGAAGTGGGTACAAATACCTGTCTTATACAGGTATCTGCACCCCCCTCACCTCTGAAAGGGGCTAACTATGGCACCGGAGGGGGGGGAGTTCCAATTAGCGGAAGTTCCACTTTAGGGTGGAACTCCGCTTTAAATGCACTCCCCTAGTATAAATTATTTTGTTGTTGGGCTAACAGACTGTATTCTCTGGAGAAAAGAATTGGTATCTCCTAGAGACTACCATTGGTGCTTCAGTCACAAGCCATTTCTTTCAACTTCTTTAGTTTCCAGTACTTTTTTTTACTATATATTGTTCCCTGAAATGAAACTGGTTTATTTTTAGCACTTTGTCGTCTCACTACAACTTGCAGAACTAAAGCCTTATTCACATTTCATATATCATGGTCTCAGCTGGGAAACCTTCCTGTAGTGTTTATTCTCTTATTTCTCTACAATTCAAGGTTCACTGCCTTCTACTGCAGAAGCTGTAGAAAAAGGTGACAGAATAAATATCTAAAGCAAACAACTTAACAAAATGATTCTTTATTCATTGACAGCTGACACTGGGAATCTAACATCGCTCTCCTGATTTTTAAAGATTCTGGTTAAATTACTTGAGGCTCTGCGAACCCTATTTACACAAAAAGACATGCACGGCTTATGATTACACAGGAGGAATGCCAATATGTAAAATGGCTGTGCTTGGCCCAAGTCCAATCCTTCCCTATGAAAGCAATGCGTCACCGATAAATGGTCACAAAATCATCAGGAGCCTTCCGAATGAAACTTTTATGATTCACTTTTGTGCTGCCAAACAAATTAGTCACAAATCACTTTGCAGCTCATCCTAAGCACAGACATCTCTGCCAACAAAGTATTGTGTATTTTGCTGCTGAAATCTTGTTTCACGGGAGTAAAAATGGCAAGGCTGGTGTTTTAGCAGTTCTTTGTTAACTGTCAAATCGGTTGTCTTCAACGGTGATAGATCTCGGTGGATCCGTACCAAACTTAACAATGATGTAACGAACGTCGTACGTCCAGTGTATTGAGTTCTACAAAATAGAAACAAAAAGATGAGTAATTATGAAATGAGCCAAGTTTCCAAAATTCCTAGTTTACAAATACCCAAGTTGACCACACTAAGATGAAACAGCTGCCAAATTACCTTTGCTTAATGGCCTCCTGACAGACCATTGTAGTTAAATGGCTGATCAGAAGCTATGAAGTTCTGAGAAGCCATTTATAAATAACCGCGTTCTCAATCAGTGTAGCTCCGATGGCCAATTACAGTGATCACAAATGTAAACCATACACAACTGGGCCCATCCCTTCCACTCACAGAGTAAGGTGAGGGAAGGAGCATTGGTGCCCGACCATAAGACAAAGAAAGGCAACAGTGACATTTTTGTAGCCAGTGGCGTTGCTAGGTCTACAAAATATCTGGGGCTAGAGCACATAGCAGTGAAGTAAAAAGTCATATTGCTTGGGCATACACATGTATATAATATGTGTGTGTGTGTATAAATATATACATACAGTAATACCTCATATCACGAGTAACGCGATTAACGAGCATTTTGCAATACGAGCTGTTTTTTTTTTTTTTTTTTTTTTAAATCCTGACTCGGTTTGCGAGTGTTGTCTTGCAAAACTAGTAGGATTCAAGCCTCTGCGGTGGGCATTACAGCATTTGGCCGGAGGTGACATTCGGAGCCGTTCGGATGCACTTGGGAAAACTCTGTTCCCAAGTGGTTCCGAGTGGTCTCCGAGTATTTCCGATTATTTCTTGATTCTGCTTGTAATCTAAGGTTCCACTGTAACATTGTGTGCGTGTGTATGTGTGTGCGCGTGTGTGTTAATTGCATCAGGGTCCCCCAGAGAGCCCCAACCCTTGCATCAGGGTCCCCCAGAGAACCCCAACCCTTGCATCAGAGTAAGTTAAGTTGAAAAAAAAATAAAACAAGTCCATCAAGTCCAACCTATGTGTGTCTATATGTCAGTATTATGTTGTGGTTGTTCAGGCGCTTATCTAATAGTTTTTTTTAAACTATCGATGCCCCCAGCTGAAACCACCGCCTGTGGAAGGGAATTCCACACATCCTTGCCACTCTAACCATAAAGAACCCTCTACGCAGTTTAAGGTTAAACATCTTTTCTTCTCATTTTAATGAGTGGCTACGTGTCTTATTAAACTCCCTTGCGTGAAAACCTTGTATCCCTATTGTGGGATCACCAGTATGGTATTTGTAAATTTAAATCATATCCCCTCTCACATGTCTTCTCCAGAGAGAATAAGTTTAGTGCAAACTTTCTTCATAACTTATATCCTCCAGTCCCTTTATTAGCTTTGTTACCCTTCTCTGTACTCGCCCCATTTCCAGTACATCCTTCCTGGGAACTGGCACCCAGAACTGGAGGTGAGGCTGGACCAGAGTCTTGTAGAGTGGGAGAATTATTGCTTTATCTTTGAGTTAATCCCCTTTTTAATGAATGCCAATATTCTGTTTGCTTTGTTAGGCTCAGCAATGCCAAGCTGCTGCTATCATCTACTAGGACCCCCAGGGTCCTTTTCCATCCTAGATTCCCCCATAGGTTCTCCCCCTAGTAAGTAGATTGCATTCATATTTTTGCAACCCAAATGCATTATTTTAAATTTTTTCCATATTAAACCTCATTTGCCATGTAGTTGCCCACCCCAATTTGTTCTATCCTGCGGAGAAGTTATTGCCCTGCTTAGCTTAGTATCGTCCACAAATACAGAGATCGAACTGTTCGACCCCATCCTCCAGGTCGTTTATGAACAAATTAAATAGGATTGGTCCCAGCACAGAACCCTGGGGGACCCCATTGCCCACCCCCGACCATTCTGAGTACTCCCCATTTATCACCACCCTCTGAACTCACCCTTGCAGCCAGTTTTCAATCCATGTACTCACCCTATGGTCCATGCCAACGGACCATACTTCGTACAGTAAACATTTATGGGGAACTGTGTCAAATGGTTTTGCAAAATCCAGATACACAACGTCTACGGGCCTTTATCTAGATGGCAGCTCACCTTCTCATAGAAGGTTAATAGATTGGTTTGGCAAGAACGATTCTTCATGAATCCATGCTGATTACTGCCAATGATACAGTTTTCATGACTAAAATCTTGTATATAGTCCCTTATCATCCCCTCCAAGAGCTTGCATGCTATTGATGTTAGGCTAACTGGTCAGTAATTACCAGGGATGTATTTTGGCCCTTTTTTAAATATTGGTGCTACATTGGGTTTTCTCCAATCAGCTGGTACCATTGCAGTCAGTAGACTGGCAGTAAAAATTAGGAACAATGGTCTGGCAATTACTTGACTGAGTTCCCTAAGGACCCTCGGGTGCAAGCCATCTGGTCCTGGTGACTTATTAACGTTAAGTTTTCCAAGTCTATTTCTGATTCTGTCCTCTGTTAGCTATGAGGGTGCTTCCTGCGATGTGTCATGAGAATAAACACTGCAGTTTTTGTTACTGAAGCCACCCCGATTCCCTCATGAAGACTAAGGATAAGAATAAATTCAATACCTTCACCATCTCCCCATACTTTGTAACCAGATTTCCTTCCTCATTCTTTATGGGGCCAATATGGTTTGCCCTTCCTTTTTTTCTGTTTATATACTTTTTTTTTTATATATATTTTTTTTTTTGCTCTCCTCTGCTATGTGTCTTTCGTATTCTATCTTAGCCGCCCCAATTGCACTCTTTCTTGTTGCATTCTTTGTAAAGTTTTAATGCCGATGATGATCCCTCAGCCTTGCATTTTTTGAAGGTCTTCTCCTTTGCTTTTATATGCATTTTTACATTAGAGTTAAGCCATCCGGGGACTTTTGTTCGCTCTATTAAATTTATTTCCCAATGGGATGCACTGGCTCATGCCCTTATTTAATATACTCTTAAAGCAAACCCATCTCTCATCAGGGTCCCCAGAGAGCCTCCCCCTTACATTAAAATGCAAATCAATTTATAACTCTTGCGAAAATGCATTTTCTGGATTTTTTTTTTTTGCTGTTACTCTGTTTCTCACTGTTAAAATAAATCTACCATTAAAATTATAGACTGATCATTTGTCAGTGGGCAAACATCCAAAATCAGCAAGGGTTCAAATACTTTTTTCCCACACTAGAGGCGATTCAGTTCGCATTGTGCGCTATATAAGTATTTCATTCATTCATTCATTCAACACAAGCCATAATAAAAAAAACTGATTCAAACGCGCCTTCCTCTGTCCAAAGTAGAGTCCAGCTATAGGTTGGGTTGAAACAAAAATTTAGAAAGACATGGGGTGGGACTTTGCATGTGCCTCGGTGGAGTGTGAATAATAATTTATAACAGTCTTTTTAAAAAAGATGTACAAATACTTTATTTACCATCCTTAGATGGGAATATTTAAAACATTGCAATCTGAAAGAGTACAGTTTACCGTTTGGTTGATCCAGGTTGTGCGAGTCTTAGTACAGAATATCAAAAGGTGTGGCCTACGCGTTTTGCGGGAACCCCGCTTCGTCAGGGCCTTTTAGAATGGCACAAAGAGCATGTAAGTGTTAAAGATCTCCTAAAGATACAAAATCGCGAAATTAGCTATATAATAAAATGATGTTAGGTAAAACGTTAATGGTGCCTATGTAAAAAACAGAACTCCTACACGTTGTAGGGTATTTTATAATTACCCTTTGGTACAAAATACTGATATAACATCATAAAGACATTCTTTTTTAAGAAAGATGCAGTTACAAGTCATGTTTATTTATGTCCAGCGGTGTCCTGTCGACACAGGAATATTACATATAAAGACAAGGAGAGAAAACGATGCATATTCAAGTTTTTCATATACGATTTCATATATAATATTATTGATACTAAATATATTTGTTTGTAGCTCACCTTTAGGTTGGGTGTGTGGCATGTCGGACTGGGAGGGACAGTAAGCCTGTGGAGCTCGTTGGCATACCCCGCTGAGAAAAGCACAGGGCGGACCCCTCTGTGAATAAAATAATATAATATGGTATAGTGCAGTATGATGGTGAGGCTGTGAATGTTTGAAGTAAACCGTGTGGGAAGGGGAAGGGAGTGTAGGGAGTGATGGGAAGTGGTAAAAAAGCAAAAGGAGGGGGAGGGGAAAAAAAAAAAAAAAAAAGGTGGGGATGGGAGAAGGGGGTTGAAAAAATAAAATAAAAAAAGAAAGTGAGAGGAAGGATAGAGAGGAAAACTTCTTTCTGCCCCCTCCCCCCATCTCCTTTATGCCTTTTCTTCACCTTTATTCAATCCCCTCTCTCTGCTTTCCCCCCCTCCCCTCTTCTTAACATCCTTTTCACTTTTCCTCTCTACCCTCCCTCTCACTTTCTTTTTTTTTGTTCAGTGTTTTCAACCCCCTCCCCCCCCCCCCCTTTTGCCATTTAACCATTTCTCATCACTCCCTTGCCCTTCCCACACAGTTCACATCAAGTTCACACCCTTCTCCCCTACTCTCACTAACACTCAGCTTCATTAACCACTTTAAGACCGGACCATTTTGCTGGTAAATGACCAGAGGTCTTTTTACACTTTGGCACTGCGCTGCTTTAACTGGTAATTGCGCGGTCATGCAATGTTGTACCCAAACAAAATTTGCGTCCTTTTCTTCCCACAAATAGAGCTTTCTTTTGATGGTATTTGATTGCCTCTGCGATTTTTATTTTTTGCGATATAAACGTAAAAAGACCGCAAATTTTGAAAAAAAATGATATTTTCTACTTTTTGTTATTAGAAAAATCCAATAAACTCAATTTTAGTCATACATTTAGGCCAAAATGTATTCAGCCACATGTCTTTGGTAAAAAAAAAGTCAATAATTGTATATTTATTGGTTTGCGCAAAAGTTGTCACATCTACAAACTAAGGTACGTTTTCTGGAATTTACGCAGCTTTTAGTTTACGACTGCCTATCTCATTTCTTGAGGTGCTAAAATGGCAGGGCAGTACAAAACCCCCCCAAATGACCCCATTTTGGAAAGTAGACCCCCTAAGGAAATTGATAAGAGGCATGTTGAGCCCATTGAATATTTTATTTTTTTGCCTCAAGCGATTGAATAATGACAAAAAAAAAATTTTTTTTTTTTTTTTACACAAAGTTGTCACTAAATGATATATTGCTCACACATGCTATGGGCGTATGTGAAATGACACCCCAAAATAAATTCTGCTGCTTCTCCTGAGTACGGGGATACCACATATGTGGGACTTTTTGGGAGCCTAGCCGCGTACGGGGCCCCGAAAACCAAGCACCGCCTTCAGGCTTTCTAAGGGCGTAAATTTTTGAGTTCACTTCTCACTACCTATTACAGTTTTGAAGGCCATAAAATGCCAAGATGGCACAAAACCCCCACAAATGACCCCATTTTAGAAAGTAGACACCCCAAGCTATTTGCTGAGAGGCATGTTGAGTTCATGGAATATTTTATATTTTGCCACAAGTTGCGGGAAAATTACAAACTTTTTTTTTTTTTTTTTTTTTTTCACAAAGTTGTCACTAAATGATATATTGCTCACACATGCCATGGGCATATGTGAAATGACACCCCAAAATAAATTCTGCTGCTTCTCCTGAGTACGGGGATACCACATATGTGGGACTTTTTGGGAGCCTAGCCGCGTACGGGGCCCCGAAAACCAAGCACCGCCTTCAGGCTTTCTAAGGGCGTAAATATTTGACTTCACTCCTCACTACCTATTACAGTTTTGAAGGCCATAAAATGCCAAGATGGCACAAAACCCCCACAAATGACCCCATTTTAGAAAGTAGACACCCCAAGCTATTTGCTGAGAGGCATGTTGAGTCCATGGAATATTTTATATTTTGCCACAAGTTGCGGGAAAATTACAAACTTTTTTTTTTTTTTTTTTTTTTTCACAAAGTTGTCACTAAATGATATATTGCTCACGCATGCCATGGGCATATGTGAAATGACACCCCAAAATAAATTCTGCTGCTTCTCCTGAGTACGGGGATACCACATATGTGGGACTTTTTGGGAGCCTAGCCGCGTACGGGGCCCCGAAAACCAAGCACCGCCTTCAGGCTTTCTAAGGGCGTTACAGTTTTGAAGGCCATAAAATGCCAAGATGGCACAAACCCCCCCCAAATGACCCCATTTTGGAAAGTAGACACCCCTAAATTTAGGGGTACACTAGTGAGACTAGGTAATAAATGGCGGGTGCCCTGAAACTATAAAAAAATAACTAACCAACCAGCGTCACCTGTAACAGTTATATGGTGATCACTGGTGAAAGGGTTAACTAGGGGGCAATCAGGGGGCTTTATGCGGTAGTATATGGGGGTCCCTGGCGCTATAAAAAGCTGCGGCGAACCTAAATACCTACTTGCCTAACTAGCGTCACCTGTGACACTAATACAGCGATCAGAAAAACGATCGCTTATTAGGCTGGGTTCACACTGGAGCGATGCGGGAACGCCACGAATGCGCGGCGGGTTCCCGCATCGCATGCCTCCCGGCGGCAGTTCACACTGCCCTATGCGAACTGCTGGGAGTGTCAGTGAAATGTTACTGACACCCCCAGATCAGTTCGCATATCGCAGTGCGATCTGAAAACTCGGATCGCATGGTGTGAACACCCATGCGATCCGATTCTGCTGCGGGCCAAAAAAAGGGTCCCGTGCGAATTTGCGGCGGGTGCGGCGGGTGTGGCGGGTGCGGCGAATGGCTGAACTCGAATCGCACAGAGATCGGATGTGATTTGCACTGCAGTGCGGTGCGAATCACATCCGTTCTCATAAACCGCTGCAATGTGACCCCAGCCTTAGTGACACTGGCGACGGGGGGTGATCACGGGGTTAAACCTTTATTGGGGGGGTTAGGGGGGTACCTTAGAACTAAAGGGGGCTAACCCTAACTGCCCTAACAGTTATTAGTCACAAATGACACCCGCCGGGTGATCAGGGGGTTAAACCTTTATTAGGTAATAAATGGCGGGTGCCCTGAAACTATAAAAAAATAACTAACCAACCAGCGTCACCTGTAACAGTTATATGGTGATCACTGGTGAAAGGGTTAACTAGGGGGCAATCAGGGGGCTTTATGCGGTAGTATATGGGGGTCCCTGGCGCTATAAAAAGCTGCGGCGAACCTAAATACCTACCTGCCTAACTAGCGTCACCTGTGACACTAATACGGCGATCAGAAAAATGATCGCTTATTAGGCTGGGTTCACACTGGAGCGATGCGGAAACGCCGCGAATCCGCGGCGGGTTCCCGCATCGCATGCCTCCCGGCGGCAGTTCACACTGCCCTATGCGAACTGCTGGGAGTGTCAGTGAAATGTTACTGACACCCCCAGATCAGTTCGCATATCGCAGTGCGATCTGCAAACTCGGATCGCATGGTGTGAACACCCATGCGATCCGATTCTGCTGCGGGCCAAAAAAAGGGTCCCGTGCGAATTTGCGGCGGGTGCGGCGGGTGTGGCGGGTGCGGCGGGTGCGGCGAATGGCTGAACTCGAATCGCACAGAGATCGGATGTGATTTGCACTGCAGTGCGGTGCGAATCACATTCGTTCTCATAAACCGCTGCAATGTGAACCCAGCCTTAGTGACACTGGCGACGGGGGGTGATCACGGGGTTAAACCTTTATTGGGGGGGTTAGGGGGGTACATTAGAACTAAAGGGGGCTAACTCTAACTGCCCTAACAGTTATTACAGTCACAAATGACACCAATGCAAAAAAAAAAAAAAAAAAAAAAAAAATGACATTGGTGTCACTGTGACTGGGGGGCAGGGGTAATTGGGGGGGTGATCGGGGGGTAAAGGGGGGGTGTGAGTGTGCCTGGCATGTTCTACTGTGTGTGTAGAGTGTTGGTGCAACTCACCGATCCGCTCTCCTCCGTGTCGGAACGGAAAATACCGACACGGAGGAGAGAATACATCACTTCCTCTCCTGTGTTTACATTACAGGAGAGGAAGTGATGTCACGGGGGATTTCCATTCGTCGAGAGCGATCGCGAGGTGGTGGCCATGAATGAATGGCCGTCCCCTCATCCCTGATCTCTCCCGAACGAATGCCGACCGCCGCAGGCACCGGGGGGGGGCCCGATCGGGCCCCCCACCCGCGGGCAGGCATGGACTTATATATACGCCAATATGCCTGCCCGTGCCATTCTGCCGACGTATATCGTCGTGCGGCGGTCGGCAAGTGGTTAACATTCACAGCCTCACCATCATACTGTACTATACCATATTATATGATTTTTATACGCAGATGGGTAAAATATCCATCATTTTCTCTCCTTGTCTTTTATATGGAATAGTCTGGTATGCATAGGACACCGCAGGACAAATAAACATGACTTGTAACTGCATCTTTGTTAAAAAGAATATCTTCATGTTGTTATATCAGTATTTTTTTTATCAAAGGGTAATTACAAAATACCCTATAACTGTGTAGGCGTTTTCTATGTTTTTTACATATGCATCATTAACATTTTAACATCATTTTATGATATAGCTAATTTCACAATTTTGTACGTTTAACCACTTAACAACCGCCCATTGCCGATTAACGGCATCAGGGCGGTTGTTTAACTCTAAGAGGCCGTTAATTAACGGCCTCCTAGAATTCTGCTCTCGCGCGCCCCCTGGGGCGCGCACACGAGAGCATCCGTGACCGCTGGGTCCAGTGGACCCGGCGCATCACGAATCACGGTAAACGGCCGCTCATCGCGGCCGTTTACCACGTGATCGCTCCGTCAAATGACGGAGTGATCACTTGTAAACAAGCCGGCGTCATGTTATGACGCCGGTTCCTCCCTCCCCCTCTCTGTACCGATCGGTACAGCGGAGGGGGAAGAGATCGGTGTCAGCAGCGATGTGGGCTGCATCTGCAGTGCCCACATCGCTGCTCACCGAAAATTAACCCCTCAAATCCCTGCAAATACTCTGCATTACTCTGCAATTCCCTGCAAATACTCTGCATTACTCTGCAATTCCCTGCAAATACTCTGCATTACTCTGCAATTCCCTGCAAATACTCTGCATTACTCTGCAATTCCCTGCAATTCCCTGCAAATACTCTGCATTACTCTGCAATTCCCTGCAAATACTCTGCATTACTCTGCAATTCCCTGCAAATACTCTGCATTGCCCTGCAACACTCCGCATTGCCCTGCAACACTCCGCATTGCCCTGCAACACTCCGCAATGCCCTGCAACACTCCGCAATGCCCTGCAACACTCCGCAATGCCCTGCAACACTCCGCAATGCCCTGCAACACTCCGCAATGCCCTGCAACACTCCGCAATGCCCTGCAACACTCCGCAATGCCCTGCAACACTCCGCAACGCTCTGCAATACCCTGCAACACTCTGCAACACCCGCCAATACCCTGCAACACTCTGCAATGCTCTGCAACCCCCGCCGATACCCTGCAACACTCTGCAATGCTCTGCAACCCCCGCCGATACCCTGCAACACTCTGCAATGCTCTGCAACCCCCGCCGATACCCTGCAACACTCTGCAATGCTCTGCAACACCCGCCAATACCCTGCAACACTCTGCAATGCTCTGCAACACCCGCCAATACCCTGCAATGCTCTGCAACGCAGTACTCTGCAACACCATGCTCTGAGATACCCAGCCATAGTCGGTGATACCCTGCAATACCCAGCCATAGACATCTCCCGCCGCCCTCCGCCCTCCGGTGCTTCTACCGAATCGCTAATACGATCAAAGCCAGAATCTTTTTTTTTTTCAGGCTTCCCAGCTTAGAGGTGAGATGTGGGTCTTATTGACCCCACATCTCACTGTAAAGAGGACCTGTCATGCCATATTCCTATTACAAGGGATGTTTACATTCCTTGTAATAGGAATAAAAGTGATCAAAAAAATTATTTTTGGGGAAAAAAATGTCAAACTAAAATAAATAAAGTAAAATGAACAATAAAAAAAAAAATGTTTTTTTTAAAGCGCCCCTGTCCCCATGTGCTCGCATGCAGAAGCGAACGCATGCGTAAGTCCCGCCCACATATGAAAACGGTGTTCAAACCACACATGTGAGGTATCGCTGCGAACGTTAGAGCGAGAGAAATAATTCTAGCCCTAGACCTCCTCTGTAACTCAAAACATATAACCAGTAAAAAAAATGTAAATCGTCGCCTATGGGGATTTTTAAGTAGCGACGTTTGCCGCCATTCCACGAGCGTGTGCAATTTTGAAGAGTGACATATTAGGTATCTATTTACTCAGCGTAACTTCATCTTTCACATTATGCAAAAATTGGGCTAACTTTACTGTGTTTTTTTTTTTTTAAGCACAAAACAGTTTTTTTTCCAAAAAAAAGCATTCGAAAAATTACTGCGCAAATACCGTGCGAGATAAAAAGTTGCAAAGACCACCATTGTATTCTCCAGGGTGTTTGCTAAAAAAACATATATAATGTTTTGGAGTTCTATGTAATTTTCTAGCAAATAAATGATGATTTTTACATGTAGGAGAGAAATGTCAGAATTGTCCTGGGTGCTCCAGAACGCCTGATGGCGCTCCCTGCATGTTGGGCCTCTGTATGTGGCCACGCTGTGTAAAAGTCTCACACATGTGGTATCACCATACTCGGGAGTAATAGCAGAATGTGTTTTGGGGTGTAATTTGTGGTATGCATATGCTGTGTGTGAGAAATAACCTGATAATATGACAATTTTGTGAAAAAAAAAAAAAAGTAAAAAGAATCTTGATTTTGCAAAGAATTGTGGGAAAAAATGACAACTTCAAAAAACTCATCATGCCTCTTACTAAATACCTTGGAATGTCTTCTTTCCAAAAAGGGGTCATTTGGGGGGTATTTGTACTTTTCTGGCATGTTAGGGTCTCAAGAATTGAAATAGGCCGTCAGTCCTTCAGGTGTGATCAATTTTCAGATATTGGCACCATAGCTTGTGGACTCTATAACTTTCACAAAGACCAAATAATATCCACCAATTTGTACTTATTTTTACCAAAGATATGTAGTAGTATAAATTTTGGCCAAAATTTATGAAGAAAAAATTTCTAATCTGCTAAATTTTCTAACAGAAACAAAGAAAAATTCGTTTTTTTACAGAATTTTCTGTATTTTTTCTTTTATAGCACAAAAAAAAAAAAACCCAGCGGTGATTAAATACCACCAAAAGAAAGCTCTATTTGTGTGAAAAAAAGGACAAAAATTTCATATAGGTCCAGTGTTGCATGACTGAGTAATTGTCATTCAAAATGCGAGAGCACCGAAAGCTGAAAATTGGTCTGGTTATTAAGGGTGTTTAAGTGCCCAGTGGTCAAGTGGTTAAGACATCCTTATTATTTACATGCTGTTTGTGCCATGTTAAAAGGCCCTGACAAAGTGGGTTCCCGCAAAACGTGTAGGCCACACCTTTGATATTCTATACCAGGACTCGCTCAACAGGGATCAACCAAACAGTAAACTGTACTCTTTCAGATTGAAATGTTTTAAATTGACCGATACAACAAGCAACTGTACTTAAAAGAACAAGAAACTCGAATCTGCCTTTAACAACTGCTATCAGACTTTTCAATCCTTTCCGACTGCCATCAATAACTCTAAACTTGAAAAAGCCTGTCTTGATCTAGATCTTTTTCTGACCGATTCAGCAGATAAGCTCATAAGCAAACGCCAGCATATTCAATATCTTAAGGCAAAGGTCTTAAGGTCTCCTACCCGATACACCCATGGCTAGACTCTTAAAGAATTCACAACATAACCGGACACCTATCAGATTGAAAATATCTAGAAAAGCACATACTAGTAACCCAGTAAAGATTTTAGAGATCTTTCATTCCAATTTGGCTAAAATTATATTCCTCATTTCCGAATTTTGATGAAACCAAAGCAGATACTCTGTTTTCCACTATCACGCTTCCTAACCTTGATCAACAGCAGCGAGATCTCCTTGAAAGCCCAATCACTGATACAGAAGTTTCAAATGCAATACAATCCTTAAAATTACGTAAGAGACCAGGCCCGGATGGATTTTCGGCAGCCTACTATAAACAATTTTAATATATCTTAACACCTGTTTTAACCAAGGCCTTCAACTCGATCCTTAAGTGACAATCGCTTAGAACGGAGACACTCACCTCAATTATAGCAATGATCCCCAAACCACATTCTGACTCTACTTCCTGGACTAACTATCTTCCAATATCCCTCCTCAATCTAGATATAAGATTAATAGCTAAAATCATGGCCACCAGATTGACCAATACCATAGGCCATCTAATTCCTAAAGACCAAACAGGCTTTATGCCAAATCGCCAGGCAGGGGATAATATTATACAAACACTCCTACTTATCCATGCTGCTAAAACCAGACGAATCCCAGCTTGCCTTGTATCCTTGGATATAAGGCAAGCATTTGACTGTCACATGGCCATATATGGAATATATCCTTCAAAAATAGGGTTTTGGTAGCCATTTCTTGACCTGGGTCTCCTCTTTATACAATAATCCTAGAGCATATATTAAATACGCTGGCTATAAGTCAACAATGTTCGATATCAGAAGAGGCACTAGACAAGGTTGTCCCCTTTCCCCATTTCCCTATTAATTGAACCTTTGGCACAACCAATTAGAAATAATCTTGATATTAAAAAAGGTATCGAATTAGGTGGTCACCATCATATTCTTGTCACACCCCCATATATCTAGCCCCAACTTACGCCTTACACTAGAAAACTTCGCCCAAATCTCAGGATTATGTGTCAACGCAACAAAGTCAAATTCGTTAAATATTTCCCTATCACAACCTGAACTTCAACAAGCAAAAACTTCTTTACCTTTTACTTGAGTTTCAACACAACTCTCATACTTAGGAATACAAATTACGATCTCCCTTAAGGATATTTTTGTGGCTAATTACTTACCTCTTCTGAAACAAAATTACTGGCCTCATGAAGCAATGGGCTTCTCTTCCATTGTCATGGTTGGGAAGGATTAACACTATAAAGATGTCAATATTGCCAAAATTCCCGAAATTCCCGCCATCCCTTTTTTCGGACCAGCTACCAAAACAGAGTCTGACTTCCGGAAGGGAGCGGTGGCAGACAGATATACCCTTAGAGCCCAGACCATGTCCAGGGAATGGAGGGCCACCACCTTAGGATGTGTCGGTTTAGGACACAGCGATGGTAACACAATGTCTTCATTGATGTGAAAAGTCAAAATAACCTTTGGTAGAAAAGAAGGTTGCGGACGCAACACCAACTTATCCTTGTGGATAAAAAGATAGGATGACTTGCAAGACAAGGCCGCCAGTTCCGAAACCCTCCTGGCCGATGTAATGGCCACCAGGAAGACCACTTTCTGAGAAAGTCAACAAGGGAATTTCCCTGATTTTCTCAAACGCCGGTTTCTGAAGCACCGATAGCACCAGGTTCAGATCCCATGGGGGCAAGGGTGGACGCACCGGAGGGACTACATGCCGGACCCCTTATACAAAAGGTGCTCACTAGAGAGTGAGACGCTAGGGGTCGTTGGAAAAAAGACAGCCAAGTCTGATATCTGTCCTTAATGGTGCTTTAAGCCAGTTTCTGGTCTACTCCTCGCTGTAGGAACAGCAGGATCCTAGAAACGGAATAGGTGCATGGACGCCACCCCATCTCCCCACACATGGAGATATAAGCCTTCCATGTGCGATGGTATATCTTCCGAGAAGAAGATTTCTGTGTCCTCAACATAGTCTAAATCACTGAGTCAGACAGGCCTTGGTTCCTTAGCACCTGGTTCTCAACAGCCATGCCGTTAAAACCAGCGATGGTAAAGCAGGATGGAGAATCGGACCTTGAGACAGAAGGTCTTCTCGCATTGGTAGCCACCAGGGAGGATCTGTAACCAGGCGTACTAGGTCAGTGTACTAGGGATGCCAAGGCCAATCTGGAGCAATCAATATCACTGGAATCCCCTAGGCCTCCACTCTGCGAAGCAGATGTGGTAGCAGTTTTAGCGTAGGAAAGGCGTAGATCAGTCGGTACTGAGCCCATGGAGCCACCAGCGCAACTGACGCGTCTGCCCAAGGATTTCTTGTCCTGGATACGAACCTCGGCACCTTCCAATTGAGCCAAGAGGCCAGGAGATCCACGTCTGGTGTGCCCCACTGCAGAAGCCTGAACACCTCCGGATGCAACAACCATTCTCCTGGGTCCAGCATCTGGTGACTTAGATAGTCTGCCTGACAGTTTTCTATTCCCGGGATGTAAATGGCTGACAGGGCCAGTACATGTCGCTCTGCCCATCGAAGGATGTGAGTGACCTCCCGTGCTGTAGCCAAGCTTCTTGTTCCTCCTTGATAAATGACATATGCCATCGCCGTGGCATTGTCTGACTGGATCCTGATCGGACGCCCTCGTAGTCTCATCAACCATTTGGAGAGGCATAGCCTGTTCGCTCGAAGCTGGAGGGCCATAGTTTGAAGACCCATGCTCTAGCGCATTAACCGGCAACTTGGATTCCTCCCCCGACCAGAGGCCCTTGGTCGACTGTATTCCCAGTACTCCACCCCAGCCGGTCAGGCTGGCATCTGTTGTGATCACTGTCCAATGCAGAGGTAGGAACGACTTCCCAGACCAAAGTGGCGGGGATCTCAGCCACCAGAGCAGGGAGTCCCTGACTGACTGGGTCACCCGAATCTGCCGATTCAAGGATAACTGAGATTTGTCCCATATTGTCAATATCTCCTTCTGAAAGACTCTGGTGTGAAACTGGGCGTATGGTACCACCTATAAGGAGGCCACCATGAGGCCCAGGACTCGCATGAAGAATCGCAGTGATGACCACCTGCGGTTCATCAACAGCTTCACTGTGGCTCAGAGTTTGCAGTTTGTCTGAAGGGAGAAACACTCTCGCTTCCACGGAGTCCAGCAGTAAGCCTAGGCACTCCAGGTGCTGAGTCGGCACAAGCACCGACTTCTTTAGGTTCAACAGCCATCCAAATTCCTGCAGGGCTTACATGGTGATCGCCACATCCTCTTCTAATTCTGAGGCGGAAGCTGCTCTCAGGAGGAGAACGTCTAGGTAACCCACAACTGCGATCCTGCGTTGTCGCCACAATGCCAAAATTGGAGCCAATACCTTGGTAAAGACTCAGGTTGCTGAAGCCAAGCCAAAGAGGAGAGACACAAACTGGTAGTGGGCTTCCCCTACTGCAAATCGCAGAAACCTCTGATGCCTGAGGCATATGGGTATGTGCAGGTACGTGTCCTGGATGTTCAAGGATGCCAGGGAGCCCCCCTGATGGAGTGCAGTGACAACTGAGCGAACCTCCATTCTGAACCTCTGTACTTTGACAAACCATTTGAGGGTTTTCAGGTCCAAGATTGGATGTAACCTTTCCTTTTTGGGGACTACAGATTGGAGTAGAACCCCTGAAACCTGTTTCCGGAACAGGCACCATCACCCCACAGCTTAGCAGGTCCCTTACTGCCCCCAACAGAGCCTTCCGGCGAGCCGGGAGTAAGGGTATACTGGAGGGGAAGAATCCGTTTAGTGTCCAATGAAATCAGTTCGCAGACCCATTGGTCGGACAGCCGAGAGGCCCACCGGGCTGCAAACTCCCGAAGGCGACCCCCCCACCCGACTGAGGGGCGGGGGGCAAACCTTAATGCGGAACCACTTTTGCTCGCTGTCTTGCGAGTCCAGGGACGCTTCTGTCCCTCAGTAATCGCCCTGTCAGACTGGGAGCATTTAGGCGAAGTCCGGGGCAGACAAAAGTATTTTGAGCAGAAAATGAGGGGCCTTGCCTGCGGCGTGGCTCCTTACTCTTCCTGGCCTGTGGGAGCAAGGTGCTCTTCCCACCTGTGACATTTTTAATAATGTCATCAAAAGGCTCCAAACAGCCGCTCACCAAGGGTGGGTAGATCCGTCAAAGCTTTTTTTTTTTTTTTTTTTTTTTTTTTAGATGCCTGGTCCGCAGACCAACATTTTAGCCAAATCAGGCGCCGCAGCACCACTGCTGACACTGAAGCCCTGGAGAGCAAAGGAAGCGTATCCAGGGCCGAGTCACAAATGTACTTAGGGCCCTGCACTAATTGGTCTGCTAGTTCCACTCACACAGGAGTGGCCTGCTGCTTCTCCAATTTGCGGTGCAAAAGTTTTGCCCATTCAGTGTCTGCGACACTAGTGCTGTGGCCAGTACTGGTGGTATTGCTGACCCCACAACCGTAAACAAGGAAGGGGCCACTGCCTCTGCCTTCCTGTCGGTAGGGTCTTTAAAAGCAGAAGTCCCCTCTACCGGGATCGTGGTTACTTTATTTAACCTGGATACTGGGGGGTCCACGACCGGAGGCGCCAACCATTTTTTAAGAAAGCTCTCCTCAGAGGTAATGCACCACCATTCTTTTGGGGACAGAGAAGGTCCGCTGCGGGCTTCCCCATTCCTTGTATATGAACTCATCGAAATAAATAAGATATGGAAACACCTTAGGTGTACGGGCTGGCATAAGGGACCACTACTTCAGTAGAGGATCCTGCTGTATCCTGAATTTTGAAGGTATCACGCACAGCTGTGATAAGTGCTCCAACTAGCGCTTTGTCTTGTGCAGACCCGGACGGGGAATCATCCTCACCGTCTGATCGGTCCTGGTCATCATCATCTGAAGAATCAGAGCAGGGGCCACCAGTTGCTGCGGGGCCCGAGTCTGAGTCAGAGCTCTCCCCGGAGAACGGGGGGCAGGGGCCCGTTTTTTACCACCTTTGCGCCCGCACACCGCCTCCACCCTGGCAACAAATGTTTCAAGGACCGCTGACAAAGTGTCCAAAGGCACTGCACTGTTTGCAGACGAGCCGTTTGCAATTACAGGGAGTTCTGTGTAAGAAACCACAGTTTCTGAAGCCATCCTGACCCACCGTCTGCCACCCTTGGGGACTTAGGACAGGTGCACAATCCCACCCTCCTAGCCTCTGCAGACTGAGGGGCCCCCACCTTAGGACTCACAACCCTGACCAATTGCTTCACCGTTCTGTCCATCCCTGTGTCCAGTGTCAGCTCCAAGGTGTCCAGAGCAAAAAAAACGCGCTGTTCTGAGCAACAGGGTCCAGCACTGAGGATGAAAACTGCTCTGAGCTACAATAAAAAGGCCGCCAGTCGCCCTGTATAAGGGACAATCACAATGAAAATGGCCCCCAACCATGCTTTTCACAGAGACACACAGAAAATGGGCGACAAGCAACTGTACACAGTAAATGAACAGAGATAATGGCAGCAGAACAGCGCTATGGCGACAGCACATGCAGAGCCTCCAGACACCAGCGGAGAGACCACAGACACACAGCGCAGCCCCCAATTCACGGTCTGAGCACCCAGAGGACCCCGGCACAGGTACACACACCGCTCAGCAGCACAGCCATGCAGCATCCCCCGGGGGGGGGGGGGTAGGGACAGGGAGAGAAGAGAGGGACCCCCTAATCGACCTCCCAGGAAATGCGCAGCTGCTCAATCCCGCCGAGGCAGGAAGAGCTGTACTTACCATCTGGACGAGCTGGGGATATCCCAGCACAGACCCACTCCTGAGCAATACGGGGTGGCTCCTGGGCACGGCACACTGTGACAAAGACATTGGTAGTACGGTCAATATGTGTGCCCTGGAGCGATGCGCTCACCTGCCGCCCCTGGGGCCTGAGGGGCATGTCGTAGGAGCATGTAGCTAGGGTCTGCACACGCTCGATGGCCAGGCTGGGATGACTACAAGGATCTAGATTATCCA
Source organism: Lithobates pipiens (assembly GCF_037356315.1). Taxonomy (NCBI): domain Eukaryota; kingdom Metazoa; phylum Chordata; class Amphibia; order Anura; family Ranidae; genus Lithobates; species Lithobates pipiens. The sequence continues at coordinate 387,473,693 of NW_027507764.1, forward strand.
GCGTGTCACCCAGCCGGCTGTTGAGAGGTCACAGGATCTTAAAATCTTGCGCAAAAGGCAAAAATCCAGAGATTCCCAGGACCGATGGTCCCGCAGGGAGCCTAGGTCCTTCTCCTTCACTAGGCAGAAAAAAAAACTGAGCTGCAGGAAGTAGGCTGAGGGGTTATTACCAGAGGGACCGACCACCCCTTGGCAGAACTGTAAAGTTCTGTTTTTCACATGTATTACATGTTCTGCCTAGTCCTCCCCTGAATGTAGCGTAATAAACCTACAGTCAAGATTATTGGAGCTGTGTCAGTCAATGAACGAAAGATAAACTTCTTCTCCAAACTGTTTTGCTGTAGAAACAAATTACAAGTTTCTAGCACGTTGGTACCTAGTACCAGCTAGAATTGCTAAATTCGTCTACACTTTTTCACCTAATTGCTTTAGAGGATGTGACACGCCAAGTATACATCTCCCCATATGGTGGCAATGTCAAAGAATTCTGGAATTGCTATTCCTCCAGATCCTGCTATGGTACTTTTGAATCTTAAACCTACTACTCTCAACCATACCCAATTTTAATTGTTTATTCAACTTAGTACTGCAGCTAAACAAACGATTGCTAAGGCATGGAAGTCTCAAACCCCAATTGTAGCCGAAGCTAAACACAGAATGAACAAAGCACTCATATACGCTAAGATGACAGCTATTGAAGAAAATAAGATCAAATAAATTTTGCAAGATTTGGCAACCATGGGTTAAACACTACTGCCTCACCGACGTTGACCAATCCTTTTTACTACCACACTAGGTTATACGGCGTATTCAGCAATTAATCGTGCATATCCACCATGAGCCAGGACACCACCCTGGGCAACTTCTTCCATATTTTTTCCCCCCCCCTTTTGTTATTTTCTTTTATATACACATTGTATAAAATAAGGATACTAATTCTAATCAGTTTGACTACTTGATCATCATCTTTATAAATATGCCTATTTACAAAACATATAAAATAAACACAGTTGTAAGATGGTTCTATATATACCATTGTATTGTAAAACATTTTGAATGTATGCTATGTATCCATGCATTATATTCTTCTATTTTCCTTTGCGAAAACTCTATAAATATATTTAACAAGGAAATGTTTTAAATATTCCCATCTACGGATGGTAAATAAAAGTATTTGTACATTTTTAAAAATACTAGTGTTATAAATTATTATTCACACTCCACCGAGGCACATGCAAAGTCCCACCCCATGTCTTTCTAAATTTTGTTTATACCAGGGATGGAGCCTCCGTGTGAGTTATAATTATTTCATGTTTACCCCCACCCTCACTCACCTATAGGTTGGGTTGATTGCCATTTGTTGGCGATTTGGTGAGGGGATCCACTGGACGCCTTCGCTGCCATTGTGCTATTACTGGGTATCCAGTGCATTCCTATACCTTTAAAGAGGGGTGGGCTGCCTCCACGTATACCTGTCCTTAAAGTGTTACTAAACGTACAACAGTAAAATCAGTCTGTATATGCAGCATAGCATGCTTGTTATACTCACTGTGGAACTTAAGGGGTCCTCTGCCTTGTGTAAAAAGACTGTTTTATCCTGTATGCATAGATCCTTCCCTTCCTGCACTGGCTATCTGGGGAAGGCCAGCTAACACGGGCAGAGTAGATGACCTGCACATGCTCAGTTGTGTCTTTTATGCTGGAGAAAACAGTTACTTGTTCTCAGAGATAGCCAGTTCACATGATATGGACATCATACCGGTGGGCATGTATACAGGATGAAGTGGAAATCTCCACCCTCCTGAACTCTCAGTACTGGAGAAACTGTGCTATACAGATCATCCAAAAAGGTATACAGTGGCAGTATTTGCAAGCTGTGGGTACTGGGGGGGGAATGAACTATTTTCATATTACTGGGTTTAGTAACACTTTAATCTATCCATTTTTATATATGTGCTCCAACGTTGTTGTGTTAAGACTGCAGTACTGGGGTGCCGTGACACTGGAGCTTACATATATATTTGCAAATGTGTGCAGCTAAACCCCTTGTTTTGACGTTATTGTTTTGAATCGTTAGATAGGGTTAATTCGGTTTATTGCAGGCTGGCTGATAAGTGATCTGGGAATTGAGTTTTTTTTTTTTTGACATGCGTCTCCCCATCTAAGGTTTATTATGCTGCAATATATTACATTTTTGGTTTTTAGTTTAATATTGCTTTATTAAAGTGGTTGTAAACCTACACCTTTAGGAGATATTTGCCAAAAGACAGGCACCGCTGTCTATGGCGCATTCGCCGTAGACAGCGACGCGCAGGCGATATGCCGCAAGTGGCGGCTCCCGTGCGTATGCGCAGGAGTGACATCATCGCGGCTCCTTCGAATGACAGCGCCGGAGCAGCTAGATCCACCAAGATGGAGGCTCCGTACACAAGGGGACAACGGTGACTTCGCTGGCTCCTGTGTCAGGTAAGTGACACATAATGGACTACTATGCGATGCATAGTAGTCCATTATGCTTTACCTTTGCAGGGAATCAAAGAGGAAGTAAACACATCAGGGTTTACTTCCTCTTTAACCACTTGACCACTGGGCACTTAAACACTCTTAATAACCAGACCAATTTTCAGCTTTCGGTGCTCTCACATTTTGAATGACAATTACTCAGTCATGCAACACTGGACCTATATGAAATTTTTGTCCTTTTTTTCACACAAATGGAGCTTTCTTTTGGTGGTATTTAATCACCGCTGGGTTTTTTATTTTTTGTGCTAAAAAAGAAAAAATACAGAAAATTCTGTAAAAAAATGAATTTTTCTGTGTTTCTGTTATAAAATTTAGCAGATTAGTAATTTTTTCTTCATAAATTTTGGCCAAAATTTATACTACTACATATCTTTGGTAAAAATAAGTACAAATTGGTGGATATTATTTGGTCTTTGTGAAAGTTATAGAGTCCACAAGCTATGGTGCCAATATCTGAAAATTGATCACACCTGAAGTACTGACGGCCTATTTGAATTATTGAGACCCTAACATGCCAGAAAGTTACAAATACCCCCCAAATGACCCCTTTTTGGAAAGAAGACATTCCAAGGTATTTAGTAAGAGGCATGATGAGTTTTTTGAAGTTGTCATTTTTTCCCACAATTCTTTGCAAAATCAAGATTTTTTTTACTTTTTTTTTTTTTTCACAAAATTGTCATATTATCAGTTTATTTCTCACACAGCATATGCATACCACAAATTACACCCCCAAACACATTCTGCTATTACTCCCGAGTACGGCGATACCACATGTGTGAGACTTTTACACAGTGTGGCCACATACAGAGGCCCAACATGCATGGAGCACCATCAGGCGTTCTGGAGCACCCAGGACAATTCTGACATTTCTCTCCTACATGTAAAAATCATAATTTATTTGCTAGAAAATTACATAGAATCCCAAAACATTATATATGTTTTTTTTTTAGCAAACACCCTGGAGAATACAATGGTGGTCGTTGCAACTTTTTATCTCGCACGGTATTTGCGCAGCAATTTTTCGAATGCTTTTTTTTGGAAAAAAAACAGTTTTGTGCTTAAAAAAAAAAAAAAAAAAACACAGTAAAGTTAGCCCAATTTTTGCATAATGTGAAAGATGAAGTTACACTGAGTAAATCGATACCTAACATGTCACTCTTCAAAATTGCACAGGCTCGTGGAATGGCGCCAAACGTCGCTATTTAAAAATCCCCATAGGCGACGATTTAATTTTTTTTACTGGTTATAGGTTTTGAGTTACAGAGGAGGTCTAGGGCTAGAATTATTGCTCTCGCTCTAACGTTCGCAGCGATACCTCACATGTGTGGTTTGAGCACCGTTTTCATATGTGGGCGGGACTTATGTATGCGTTCGCTTCTGCATGCGAGCACATGGGGACAGGGGCGCTTTAAAAAAAAAAAATTTATTGTTCATTTTACTTTATTTATTTTAGTTTGACATTTTTTTCCCCCCCAAAAAAAATTTTTGATCACTTTTATTCCTATTACAAGGAATGTAAACATCCCTTGTAATAGGAATATGGCATGACAGGTCCTCTTTACAGTGAGATATGGGGTCAATAAGACCCCGCATCTCACCTCTAAGCTGGGAAGCCTGAAAAAAAAAAAAAAAAAGATTCTGGATTTGATCGTATTGGCGAGTCGGTAGAAGCACCGGAGGGCAGCGGGAGGTGGGGGGGTGTCTATGGCTGGGTATTGCAGGGTATCACCGACTATGGCTGGGTATGGCTGGGTATCTCAGAGTATGGCGTTGCAGAGTATTGCGTTGCAGAGCATTGCAGGATATTGGAGGGTGTTGCAGAGCATTGCAGTGTTGCACAGTATTGGCGGGTGTTGCAGAGTGTTGCAGGGTATTGGTGGGTGTTGCAGAGCATTGCAGAGTGTTGCAGGGTATTGGCGGGTGCTGCAGAGCATTGCAGAGTGTTGCAGGGTATTGGCGGGTGTTGCAGAGTGTTGGCGGGTGTTGCAGAGTGTTGCAGGGTATTGCAGGGTATTGCAGTGTAATGCAGAGTATTGCAGTGTAATGCAGAGTATCGCAGTGTATTGCAGAGTGTTGCAGGGTATTGCAGGGTATTGCAGGGTATTGCAGAGTATTGCAGGGTATTGCAGGGTATTGCAGAGTAATGCAGAGTAATGCAGAGTAATGCAGAGTATTGCAGAGTATTGCAGAGTGTTGCATGGTATTGCAGAGTAATGCAGAGTAATGGCAGGGTATTGCAGAGTAATGCAGAGTAATGGCAGGGAATTGAGGGGTTAATTTTCGGTGAGCAGCGATGTGGGCACTGCAGATGCAGCCCACATCGCTGCTGACACCGATCTCTTCCCTCTCCGCTGTTCCGATCGGTACAGAGAGGGGGAGGGAGGAACCGGCGTCATAACATGACGCCGGTTTGTTTACAAGTGATCACTCCGTCATTTGACGGAGCGATCACGTGGTAAACGGCCGCTATGAGCGGCCGTTTACCGTGATCCGTGATGCGCCGGCGGTCACGGATGCTCTCGAGTGCGCGCCCCAGGGGGCGCGCGAGAGCGGAATTCTGGGAGGACGTCATATGACGGCCTCCCAGAGATAATTTGGCTATAGGGCGGTTGTTAAGTGGTTAATCCTTTACAAATGAAAACATACATACATACATACATACATATACACCGATCAGCCATAACATTATGACCACCCATCTAATATGGAGTATGGCCCCCTTTTGCTAAAACAGCCCTGACATATTGAGGCATGGACACCAAAGTAACATCCACATAAATAGCAGGACCCAAGGTTTCCCAGCAGAACATTGTCCAAAGCATCACACTGCCTCTGTCAACTTCTTACACACACCCGGCCATCCACATGATGCAAAAGAAAAAAACGTGATTGATCAGACCAGGCCACCTTCTTTCATAGCTCGGTAGTCCAGTTCTGATGTTCATGTGACCATTGCAGAAGCTTTTGGCTGTGAACATGGATCACCATGGTCTTCACAGCCCCATACACAACAAACTGCGATGGCCATTTTTTTCTTTCGGCTTTCACCACATCAACTTCATGGAGAACATGTTCACTTGCTGCCTTAAATATCCCACCAATTTTAAGATGCTGTTGTAACAAGATATTCCCTTTACCTGTCAGTGGTCATAATGTTATGGCTGATTGGTGTATACATATACGCATGCACGTTAAAGATATTAGTAGTTTATTGTATGCATATCCTATTATGTTATTTTTGTGTTTGCTCTCTTCCAGACCCTCCACTTCTTCGGGCCCCAGTGCACATGTTTGGTCGACTGTTAGTTTGGTCCTCCAGACCTCAGCATAACTGTCGGGCTTATGGGGGACATTTCTAGTTCCTGCCATTTAAAATACAACCGAATGTTCCACAACCTTGTTTACATATCGTCTATCACAGGGGTTGACAAAATTGCTTGGAACCTAGGAGCCAGCTAAAAAAGTTAGGAGCCGGATCCGTGACGGCGATCTGGACCTGTCCCTGGCCTGACATGGAGACGAGTGAGGGGAAGATAGCCCCCAGCCCCTCACCTGTCTCCAAGTCATTGCCCATAGCTCTTAGAGGAACATTTTATTTTTTTATTTTTTTCAAATGTCAATTTTTTTTTAAATTGCATTTTAGTGTAAATATGAGATGCGAGGTCTCTCTGACCCCCCGGATCTCATATATAAGAGGACCTGTCATGCTTTTTTCTATTACAAGGGATTTTTACATTCCTTGTAATAGGAATAAAAGTGACACACTTTTTTTTTTTTTTTTTTTTTAAAGAACATTGAAAAAACTAAAAATAAAAAGTTAAAATAAGAAAAAAAAAATATTTTAAACGCGCCCTGTCCCGCCAAGCTTGCGTGCAGAAGCGAATGCATATATAAAAGCGGTGTTTAAACCACACATGTGAGGTAGAGTGAGAGCAATAATTCTAGCCCTAGACCTTCTCTGTAACTTAAAACGTGCAACCTGTAGAATTTTTTAAACGTCGCCTATGGAGATTTTTAAGGGTAAAAGTTTGTCGCCATTCCATGAGCGGGCGCAATTTTGAAGTATGTCATGTTGGGTATCGATTTACTCGACGTAACATTATCTTTCACAATATAAAAAAAATTGGGCTAACTTTACTGTTTTCTTATTTTTTTTGTTATTAAATACATTTTCCCCAAAAAAGTGCGCTTGTAAGTCCGCTGTGCAAATACAGTGTGACAGACAGTATTGCAATGACCACCATTTTATTCTCTAGGGTGTTAGAATAAAATATATATATAATGTTTAGGGGGTTCTGAGTAAAGGGAAGGAGATGGAGCTTCCCCTGCCTGCCAGCCTATTAGCATTGCTGGTTGTAATTCCAACGGCCACCACAAGAGGGCGCCAGATTCCAGAAGGAACCATAGGATTGTAGAAGGCCTCAAAGTCGGGGGCTCAATTACCGGCCGCCTGCGGTGCGGCCCGACGCGATCACGCCGGGGGGGTCCGCGGTGACAGGATACCCCCAGCTGTGATGCCCCAGGCGCCAGGCCGCTATTTCTAGTCGCAAATGCGACTTTGCGCCCGGGTTTTGTCGAGCCCTGGTCTATCATTACATGGTGGAATGGGATTGGCATGAGGCCCCGTGGTGTGATGTCTCCTCTCCATTTTTAAACTCTCTTGGATGCTTATATGTGCCTATCTAGTTACATAGTTACATAGTTAGTCAGGTTGAAAAAAGACACAAGTCCATCCAGTTCAACCTTAAAAACAAATAAATAAAATAAAAAATAATCGTACAATCCAAATACCCAATTTTATGCCCACAGTTGATCCAGAGGAAGGCGAAAAAAAACCCCCAGCAGAGCATGCTCCAATTTGTTACAGCAGGGGAAAAAAATTCCTTCCTGATCCCCCAAGAGGCGATCGGATTTTCCCTGGATCAACTTTACCTATGTTAGTACCCAGTTATATTATGTACATTCAGAAAAGTATCCAGGCCTTTCTTAAAGCAATCTACTGAGCTGGCCAGAACCACCTCTGGCGGGAGTCTATTCCACATTTTCACAGCTCTAACTGTGAAGAAACCTTTCCGTACTTGAAGATGAAATCTCTTTTCCTCTAGACGTAAAGAGTGCCCCCTTGTCCTCTGGGTTGACCGTACAGAGAACAACTCAACACCAAGTTCACTATATGGACCCCTAATATATTTGAACATGTTGATCATATCCCCCCTTATTCTCCTCTTCTCAAGAGTGAATAAATTCAGTTCCTCTAATCTTTCCTCATAGCTGAGTTCCTTCATGCCTCTTATCAGTTTGGTTGCCCTTCTCTGCACTTTCTCCAGTTCCCCGATATCCTTTTTGAGAACTGGTGCCCAAAACTGAACTGCATATTCCAGGTGAGGTCTTACTAATGATTTGAACAGGGGCAAAATGATATCTCTCTCTCTGGAGTCCATACCTCTCTTAATACAAGAAAGGACTTTGCTCGCTTTGGAAACAGCAGCTTGGCACTGCATGCTATTATTGAGCTTATGATCTACCAAAACCCCCAGATCCTTCTCCACTATGGATCCCCCCAGTTGTACTCCCCCTAGCATGTATGATGCATGCATATTGTTAGCCCCCAAGTGCATAACTTTACATTTATCAACATTAAACCTCATCTGCCACATAGTCGCCCAATTAGACAGTGTATTGAGGTTAGCTTGTAAATTGGAGACATCCTGTAAGGAGGTTATTCCACTGCATATCTTGGTGTCATCTGCAAAGACAGAAATGTTACTTTTGATCCCAGACCCAATATCATTTATAAAGATGTTAAAAAGTAAGGGTCCCAGTGAGTAGGCTGTATGAATCATTTTATGTTTATGTAGATAATTCATGTTAGGATTTGTTAACTGAGTGCTGTATATTTAAAGTGGTTGTAAACCCTTACAAACCACTTTGACCTACAGGTAAGCCTAGATTAAGGATTACCTGTAGGTCCAAGAAATATCTCCTAAACCTATACGGTTTAGGAGATATTTGCCCGAAGACAGGCACCGCTGTCTATGGCGCATGCGCCGTAGACAGCGGCGCGCAGGCGTACTGAGCGCGGCATTTCCAACGGAGCTGCCACACGTGTCTGCTCCCGTGCACATGCGCGGGGGTGACGTCATCGCGGCTCCGCCGAATGACAGCGGCGGAGCTGCGAGACCCCACCGAAAAGATGGATGCGCCGGACTACAGGGGACAGCGGTGACATCGCTGGCTCCTGTATCAGGTAAGTGACACATAATGGGCTACTATGCGATGCATAGTAGTCCATTATGCTTTGCCTTTGCAGGGAATGAAAGAGGAAGTAAACCCATCAGGGTTTACTTCCTCTTTAATATTCCATAGATATTGTATTTCCTGAAAAAAACCCTGATGAAGGAGAATACAACTCACCTCCGAAACGTCGTTGGGTTTGGGATTACATGTTTTCTGTTTGCTATTGTCTGTACTATGTTATGTTGATTTTTGTATGTGTCATTTATATATTATTCCTATGCACAATAAAATTATATTTTTTCTATATACCCCTTTTTTGCCTTAATAGTACCTCTAAAGTCCCATTTATATAGCGGGTTTCTCTATAACTATGTGCTTTGAGCCTTTTGGCTTATATAAATCCAAGTTTAATTGCTTTTAAATAAAATTACTTGGGCTTTAGTGTAGCTGTGCAGGTGCTTTTCATCTGACAACACCAATTGAGGCACATGGATATCTTGGGGCACATGAATGAAATAAGATACAAATATAATCACCTCTTTTAAATCCACATGCACAGTAGCTTCATTTATTTTCGAACCTGAGATGAGGAACGTCAGGCGCATACACTTGACTGTATCTCTTTTATACTTTTTAGCACTTTAAATAAAAGTAAAAGAAAAAAAAGAAGAGAAAAAAATAGGCGATTAGATAGGGACTTCTCTCAGAGTCAGGTTATGCACTGCAGAATTTCAAGGATAACACACAACTTGTCAAAGAAATAATCAGCCAGAAACCAGTTTCTCCATTTATGATGCAAACTTGTTATTGAAACAAAAGTAGTAATAGAAAACAGACAGTTAAAATATAATAGAAAAAAAAAAAAACATTTAACAAGGGGGCCCCCAGATCCCGACCCCCCACCCTGTGTGAATGAGTATGGGGTATATTGTACCCCTACCCATTCACCTAAAAAAAAAGTATCAAAAATGAACAGTACACAGGTTTTTTTTTCTCCTTCCGATTTCTTCTCTCTCTGGCAATGTCTTCATTCTCTGGCTATTCTCCCTCTGCTGACGACATCTTCCTTCGGGTCTTCTTCCTCCGCTGAGGTCTTTGTCCATTGCCAGTTCTCCTCTCTCCGCTGTCTTCATCCTCTGCCAGTTCTTCCTCCGATCTTCTCCCGATGCACGCTCCAGCTGTAATGCGAGGTCCACCATGCACCATTAGCGTGGCCACCCGGTGATGTCATTGCCCCATCATGCTACCCCAAAGCACCCACCCCCCCATGTTGATGGCAAATGGCCTGGTATGGTCCAGGAGGGGGAGGCACGCTCGCTTGCCCCCTTTCTGACTTGCCTGGCTGCGTCATCTGATAAGGGTCTGGTATGGATTTTTTGGCATGGGGGGTTCCCCTTAAAAACCATACCAGACCGAGCGGACGTCAAGTCGCAGGGCAAAGTGGGAAATACGCTAATCTACCTTCCACATCACCCAGTCCTGAGGATAACTGGAACTATGATGAATAGCCTGGGTTCTGCTTACCGCCTGCTACCCAAGGTTATCATAATTATGACACCTGGCATGGTTTTCATGATGTTATTTGTACCCCAAAATGTAATGCATCATTTCCCCATCTAATGCTGCAATGTTGTAGTTTTTAGTCTACACAACTGTACAAGAAAAAGTGAGACAAAAAAAAAAAACACAACATTACCTCTGACGGAATAACATTATATTTTGTATTATTTTTATCCAAAGCAGAAATGTTGGGTTGTAAGGCTGTTCACGTTTTGCTTGGTCTTAATGCCGATAAGGGACACTGTTGTCAAGATTTCATTGAAAAAAAAAAAACCAAAAAAAAAGAACCAAAGGCCGTTGAAAATTGCCAGTTTTACCTGTGTCAGTTACTACCCCGGAACTCTGGCAGGAGACAGGCCAGCCCTTTGAAGACCTTAGAGTCTAACACTCAGGCGACAGGAAAATAATACAAGTAATAGCTGCACCTATTCCATGGGTAATCCTGCAGTATTATGATTTAAGATCAGGGAATCCAACACACACTCACACTCACTCTCTCTCTCTTTAGCTGGGCAGCCAATATTAGTCAAATTCAAGTCAAGTTCAGTAGAACTAGCAGAAAAAACACACCACTTTTTTCCTCTTTTACACATTAAAGCTGGACTTATCTCAAAAAGTGAAGTATTACTGGTGTGTTGCCTTCCCCCCTGAATTACAGTTTTGTTTTAGTTTTTTTGTTATTTTTGGGGGGGGGGGGGGTGTAAGTGAGTAAATTATTTTTATTCTGTACTGTCTTCCACATTTACCCCCTCTCCAACAGCATCTTGTGACATGTCACAAGAACCAGGAGGCTGCAAGACCACTCACAGAGCCGGGTGATCTTGTGCATGTGCAGTGGGGAGTCTGCCCCACAGTCAGAACATGTATATAAAAGATGGTGGGCCCAGGGATCAGCAGCAGTAAGGAGAACTAGCTATGAGAAGACATACAGACAACACTGGACTGCAGGCACTGGTAAGTGCCCGATTTTTAAAAGTAGGCAGCTACAGTATTTGCAACTGTTAACAAAAAAATAAAAAATACAGTTCTCCTTTAAGAGGAGTGCAAAAGAATAAGTAATTAAAATTAATTAACAATGCAAACACAGAAGACAATGCAATTGAAACTGTTACCTAACACGTTGCATTATGTTCCCATCTGGATACCGCGCATAATCATTGATAGGTCCCCCAAACGTTGCAATGACCTTGGCAGAGGAAAAAAAAAATCAACAATTACTGTAATTAGAAAACAGATTTAACGTCAACTTAAAAAGTGATCACTGAGTAACCCAATGAAAAAGACCTCTGAATGAAGCAGTAAAAACTATTCTGCCCATCAGCCTAATATTTAGGAACAGTATGCCCTTTGGCATCCAATAGTATCTCCAAGGCCAAATTGCTGTTCCAAAAATTCTCCCACTCACTGAGATGCCAATATTGAGGTCTTTGGGATGATACAAATATTGTTTTGAGGTGAGGTGACCAAGCAGTAGCTTAGCTCATTTTGCACCCAGCAGTGACTTGGCATCCTTCTGCCCTTTATTCACTTGTCTAGCAGGGCTATTTTTTCCTACATGTTAAAATGCACTTTTAATGTCAGAATACACAGTACAGCACACATACTGCTCAGTGCACCCTCCATACAGGTCAGCAACTGCCTGAGAACTTGTGAATGTGTGGGGAGCAATGCCTCATGAGACATGTAGTCCTGGGCAGAAGGAGGAAATGATTTAAAGTGATTTTAAATACATTTTTTCTTTTTACCTTGCTATAGGAGCACTCTATACTAAAAACTTTGAGGCTTGCTTTTGGGGCATTCTGAAGGCAGACGGGATGATTCTCCTTCTCTGCAAAGCAGAGATAAGAATTGCTTCCCCCCCCCCAGTTAAAGCACCACACAGTAAACACAAAAACACTTCCTAGACATACAGTTAACCCTTTGATTGCCCCTGATGTTAACCAATTGCCAATCAGTGTCATTAGTACAGTGACCACGTATATTTTTAGCGTTGATCACTGTATTAGTGTCACTGGTCCCCAAAAAATAAAAATAAAAGTCAATTAGTGCCCCGACTGTCCATTGCAATATCGCAGTCCCACAATAATTTGCTGATCGCCACCTTTACTAGTATAAAATAAATAGAAATGCCATAAAAACATATCCCATAGTTTGTAGACCCTATAACGTTCACATAAACCAATATAAGCCTATTGGGATTTTTGTTTACCAAAAACCATGTAGCAGAATACATACTGGCCAAAATTTATGAAGAAATTAGATTTTACATTTTGATATTGGATATGTTTTATAGCAGAAAGTAAAAAAAAATATATTTTTTTGTTTTCTTTTTGCCTCTCTTTTTTTGTTTATAGAGCAAAAAAATAAAATCCGCAGAGGTGATCAAATACCATCAAAATAAAGCTCTATATGTGGGAAAAAAAAGGGCATGCATTGTATTTGTGTACAGCGTTGCACGACCGTGTCAGTTAACCACTTCAGCCCCAGAAGATTTTACCCCCTTCCTGACCAGAGCACTTTTTGCGATTCGGCACTTTAACTGACAATTGCGCAGTCGTGCGTCGTGGCTCTCAAACAAAATTGACGTCCTTTTTTTCCCAAAAATAGGACTATTTTGGTGGTATTTGATCACCCCCACGGTTTTTATTTTTTGCGCTATAAACAAAAAAAAAGCAACAATTTTGAAAAAAAAATGCATTATTTTTTACATTTTGCTATAATAAATATCCCCAAAAATATATAAAAAACATTTTATTTCCTCAGTTTACGATACGTATTCTACATATTTTTGGTAAAAAAAAATAAAAAAAATCACAATAAGCATTTACTGATTGATTTGAGCAAAAGTTCTAGTGTTTACAAAATAGGGGATAGTTTTATGGCATTTTTATTCATGTTTTTTTCCCTGGTAATGGCGACGCTCTGCGATTTTTATCGTGACCGTGACATTAATGCGGACACGGACATTTTTGGGACCATTGTCATTTATAGAGCAATCAGTGCTATACAAATGCACTGATTTCTGTGTAAATGACACTGGCAGTGAAGGGGTTAACCACTAAGGGGCAGGATAAAGGTTAAGTGTGTCCTGGGGCGTGTTTCTAACTGTGGGGGGGGGGCGTGGCTACATGTGACATGTACTGATCTCTGCTCTCAAAGGGAGCAGAGATAAGTGACACTGTCGCTAGGCAGGTCCCGGCCGGCACACACGATGGCACGGCGGCAAATTTAAAGGGACGTACCTGTATGGCCATTTGCCTGTCCACGTTATTCTGCCCACTTACATCGTCATGCTTTTAAACATTCAATTATAAAACAAATGTAGTTTCTAAAAGGAAAACCCCACAATTTTCTGAATTTTTTTTTTTTAAATCGAGAAAAGTTTTCTATTCTGCTCCTTCGAATTACCTCGTCACTGTGGTCGAAATCGCACATCAATTTGACCCCACTAACGATTAGAACATCAAACAAATATTTTCAAAAGGGAAAATTTGTTTGTGCATTGCCAGCATAAGTTACAGCAAGCGTAGGTAGGTTGTATCAAGCTACCTGCCTATGAAAAGGCAGTCTCATGCATAATATAATCCAATTCGGTTTGAAAAATGTGCAAAAATAGGATTTTTATAACCGCTCACCTGTAAAATCCTTTTCTTGGAGTACATCATGGGACAGAGACGTAAACACTTCAATACCACGTACTTATACACCTTCCTGCTCAAGCCAATTTTCAGCTTTCAGCTCTGTTGCAATTTGAATGGCAATTGCGCGGTCATGCTACACTGTACCCAAACACATTTTCTATCATTTTGTTCCCACAAATAGAGCTTTCTTTTGGTGGTATTTGATCACCTCTCCGATTTTTATTTTTGCGCAAGAAATAAAAAAAATTGTAAATAAGTTTTCTCCTTCAATGACAGGCACTGATATGGCTGCACTGACGAGGTGGCACTGATAGGCAGCATTGATGGGCACTGATAGGTGCCACTGGTATGCAGCACTGCTGGGCACTCATAGGTGGCACTGATGGTCACTGATAGGTGGGCACTGATGGGCATCACTTGTCTGATCTGTTGCATTTGTGGGCACTAATTGGCATATATTTGTATATGTGGATGGCCATGGGTTATATGTACCTGGCCATCCACATGCCTCCCCCCATCAGGAGAGCTGCCGATCGGCTCTTCTCTACTCACGTATGTCAGACGCAAGTGAGGAAAAGCCGATCAACGGCTCTTCCTGTTTACATTGTGAACAGCCGTGATTGGACATGGCTGATCACGCGGTAAAGAGCCTCCACCGGAGGCTCTTTACCGAGATCGGTGTAGCGGTGTGTCAGTCTGATCACCGGTCTGACCACGATCTCCACGCGGCGGCTGTTATCCTGCTGAACGTCATATGATGCCCAGTCAGGATAACTGAACCCCCGCCTCGGCCTCCATTTTGCTATAAGCTAGGCGGGTGGTGGTTAAGTAATTACTTAATGGGTTATAGGCCACCTTCAGGTGATGGAAACTGGTTATAACCAATCCAGGAAGTTCACGCCTTATATAACCCCTCCTCCTTCCAGGAGCACATCAGTTTTTGTAGTAAAGCAACACACACTTAAAGTGGTTGTAAACCCTTACAACACACTTTGACCTACAGGCAAGCCTAGATTAAGGCTTACCTGTAGGTCCAAGAAATATCTCCTAAACCTACACGGTTTAGGAGATATTTGCCGAAAGACAGGCACCGCTGTCTACCGCGCATGCGCCGTAGACAGCGGCGCGCAGGTGCACTGAGTGCGCCGCCATCAACTGCGATATGCCGCGCGTGGCGGCTCCCGTGCGCGTGAGTGACGTCATCACGGCTTCACCGAATGACAGTGGTGGAGCAGCGAGACCCACCGAGAAGATGGATGCGCCGGACTACAGGGGACAGGGGTGACTTCGCTGGCTCCTGTGTCAGGTAAGTGACACATAATTGACTACTATGCGATGCATAGTAGTCCATTATGCTTTACCTTTGCAGGGAATGAAAGCGGAAGTAAACTCATCAGGGTTTACTTCCTCTTTAAATCCCCATAAAGAGGGGAGGGATCTCCCATGATGTACTCCAAGAAAAGGATTTTGCAGGTAAGCCGTTAAAAAAAAATTGAATTTTTTGTACTCGCCATAAAATCCTTTTCTATGAAGTTCATTGACGGACATAGCACCTTTAATCTTGACCTTAGGGTTATATACCAGCCTTCAGGAGAGGACTAGGCAGAACATGTAAAAACAGAAAAACTGCACAGTACAGCCCAGGGGACGGTCCTACTGGCTATAACCCCTCACTCTGCTTCCAGCAGCTCAGTTCGTTAAAAAGCAGTACAAACATAAATAGGAGGGGTGGGTGCTGTGTCGGCCAATGAACTTCAGAGAAAAGGATTTTACGGCGAGTATAAAAAATTCTATTTTCTCTTTTGTTCATTGATGGACCCAGCACCTTTAATCTTGACCTTTAGGATGTCCCCAAGCAGTGTCAAAAATGAGGGGTGGGAACAGAAAGAAAATAAACTCCACCCATAACAAGAACTCCTCAACAGAGGAGTTGCAACCATAACTGGTCGCCTGCAAAACCTTGCGGCCGAAGCATGCATCCGCAGATGCGCGCACATCAACCTTGTAAAATTTTGTGAAAGTGTGAATGGACGACCAAGTCGCCGCCTTACACACCTGGGAAACGGACCATTGATGTCGTTAAGCCCAGGAGGCACCAACTGGTAGAATGTGCCATGACAGGAAAGAGGGGCGCCTGCCCCCTTATAGCATAAGCCTGAACCATGATCTGTCCGATCCACCTAGAAATGGTGGCCAATGAGACTGCCAGTCCCTTCTTCGGACCATCCACCAATACAAACAGGGAGTCCGACCTCCGAAAGGGAGCTGTAGCAGACAGATAAACCCGCAGAGCCCGGACCATGTCCAAAGAATGCAAAGCAATCTTTGGGATGTGATAGCCGAGGACATAAGGACGGAAGCACAACATCCTAATTTAGATGACAGGCCGAAACAACCTTTGGAAGAAACGAAGGCTGCGGGCACAACACCGCCTATCCTTGTGGAGGATCAAGTAGGGAGACCAAGGAAATCCCCCCTTTTATTTTGGGACTTTAAATGGACCACCAATACCACCAAATTCAATAAAATCACTTTAATTCATGTCACAAAATTTAAAAAAAGAGAAACTTACAGACACATAATGTCTCTAATGAAATAAACAACTATACATAAAAAACAAATTACAAAATAACTCTCAAAATAACCCAATCCCAACGCGTTTCCAGTTTGTACGATTGCAAAACTTTCATCAGGGCTATGGAGAAAATTATGTCAAAAACAGTTCTTTGTACGGGTATTTGCAGTAGGAGCATCAAATGATGGCCCCAACATATGATCACACTTTTCGAAGCAGGGTTCTGAATAAGATGGTACTTTCCAATGAAAAAAAATCTCCCAAATAGGTTCCAAAACAGGCAAAATAGTATGTGTGTACTGCTGCCTATCAAATCAACCAATAAACAATGGGGAATGTTACAGTGAACATCAAGCGATTTGGCAAAGAAACCCAAAAGGGGCATCCCCAAACATTTTAAAAGTAAGCCGATAAGTACTGACAGTGACCAAAGCCATGTGTTTGGATAAGTAGTGTGTAAGGATAAGTAGGGAGACCAAGGCCGCCAACTCAAAAACCCGCCTTGCAGATGTATTAGCCTCTAGAAAGACTACTTTCTGAGAGAGTGTCAATAAGGGGATCTTCCTAATGTTTTCAAAGGGTTTCTGAAGCACCAAGAGCACCAGATTCAAATTCCACTGAGGCAGCGGTGGTCGTACCAGAGAAGCCACATGTCAAACCCCCTGAACAAACGTACTCACCAATGAATGAGTCACCAAAGGTCGCTGAAAAAAAAGACAGCCAAAGCGGATATCTGCCCCTTAATGGTGCTTTATGCAAGTTTGATCCACTCCTTGCTGCAAAAACAGCAGGATCCTGGAAAAACTGAATATGTATGTGGATGCCACCCCATCTCCTCTTCCGAGAAGAGGACTTCTGTGCCTTCAGCATAGTGGAGATTACCGACTCAGACAGTCCTCGGTCCCTTAGCACCTGGCTTTCAACAGCTATGCTATTAAAACCAGCGACGGTAAAGCAGGATGAAGTATTGGACTTTGCAACAGAAGGTTTCCCACATCGACAGCCGCCAAGAAACATCCGCCACCATCCTATGTCGGCGTACCTAGGACGTTGAGGCCAATCTGGTGTAATCAGAATCACAGGAATCCCCTCGGCGTCCACTCTGCGTAGCAGAAGGGGTAGGAGCCTGAGCAGGGGGAAGTCACAAATCAGCCGATAATGCCCCCATGGGGCCACTCATGCATCAGACACGTCCGCCCAGGGGTCCCTTGCCCTGGCCACAAACCTCTGTACCTTCCGACTGAGTTGAGAAGCAAAGAGATCCACATCTGGTGTGCCCCACCTTAGGCAAATGAGCCAAAATACATCCGGATGCAGCAACCATTTTCCCTGGTCCAGCAGACGCCTTAGGTAGTCCGCCCGCCAGTTTACTACGCCCGGAATGTATACGGCTGACAGAGCCGGCACGCACCACTCTGCCCACTGCAGAATATGAATGACCTCCAGTGCTGCAGCCGAGCGCCTTGTCCCTCCTTGATGGTTGACATATGCCACCGCCATGGCGTTGTCTGACTGGATCCTGACCGGGTGCCCCAGTAGCCTCTGTGACCATGTGGAGAGGCACTACCTCATCGCCCGAAGCTCCAGCACATTGATCGGCTGGCGGGATATTTTCTGCATCCAGCGACCCTGGGCCGACTGTACGTCCCAAACTCCCCCCCAGCCGGTCAGGCTGGCGTCCGTTGTGATCACAGTCCAATGAAGAGGAAGGAATGACTTCCCGGCCCGAAGGATGCCACCAGAGAAGAGAATCCTTGACTAACTGGCTCACCTGAATTTGACAATCCAGGGATGTTGGAGATTTGTCCCATTTTGACAGGATCTCTTTCTGCAAGACTCAAGTGTGGACTTGAGCACACGGTACAGCCTCGAAAGTGGCTACCATGAGACCTACCTGCGGGACACTAATAACTTAATCGCAGCTTAAAGAGTCTGCAGCTTTTCTGAAGGGAAAAAGACTCTTGCCTCTGAGGAGTCCAGAACCAAGCCCAGGTACTCCAGGCGTTGAGTTGGCACCAACACTGATTTCTGGAGGTTCAACACACAACCAAACTCCCAGAGAGTCTGTATGGTGATTACCACATCCTCCCCTAATTCTGAGGTGGAAACTGCTCTCAGGAGGAGGTCATCTAGGTAACCCACAATTGCGATCCCTCGTTGTCTTAGCAATGCCAGAATTGGAGCAAGCACCTTGGTGAAAACCCTTGCTGCCATCACTAGGCCAAAAGGGAGAGCTACAAATTGATAGTGCTCGTCCCCGACCGTAAGTCGTAGAAACCTCTGATGGCTGACGCATATAGGAACATGCAAGTATGTGCCCTTGATGTCCAAGGACGCCAAGAAATCCCCCCTGATGGGGTGCAGCTACCACGCAGCGAACCGATTCCATCCTGAACCTTTGTACGTTCACAAAGCCGTTGAGGGCCTTGAGATCTATGACCGAACGGACCCCTTCTTTATTTGGGACTACAAACAGATTGGAGTATAATCCCTGAAACCTTTCCGGCGTTGGCACAGGTACTATCACCCCACGCAGCAGCAGGTCCTGTACTGCCCCGAACAGGGCCTCCCGACGAGCCGGAAGATGATGAAGGTTGGGAGGGGGAAAAAAAAAATCTGTTTGGCGGACAAGAAAGAAACTATCTTGTAGCCTGATGAAACCAGTTTGTAGATCCACTGGTTGGAAAGGAGGGAGGTCCACCGGGCTGCAAACTCTCGAAGGAAACCCCCACCCGAGAGTTGAGCAGAGGCAAACCTTCATGCGGCAACAGATTTGCTTGCAGTCTTGTTCAGCTTGTGAAACCAGGGACGTTTTTGTCCTTAAGAGGGCACCTTGTAGGACTGGTAACTGCCGAGCCGGGAGGAGGAAAAATCTGCTTCTGAAAGGAAAAGGAGGGCCCCTGCCTATGGCGTGGCTCCTTACCCCTTCTGGACTATGGGAGCAAAGTACTCTTCCCCCCATTAACATTCCTAATAATGTCATCCAGTGAGGCTCCAAATAGCCTCACCCCCTGAAAGGGCAAATCCGCCAGCGCTTTCTTAGAAGCCTGGTCCACAGACCAGCATTTAAGCCAAATCAGGCGACGTAGCACCACAGCTGATACTGATGCTCTAGAAAGCAAGGGGGCCGTATCTAAGGCCACATCACAGACATACTTAAGGCCCTGCACCAACTGGTCTGCCAGTTCCACGCATACGGGAAGCCTGTTGCTTTTCCAACTTGCGGTGCAACAATTTAGCCCATTCAGTAAGCGTCTGACACCAGGGCCGTGGCTAACACTAGCCGTAATGCTGACCCCACCACTGTAAACATGGACCGGGCAACCACCTTGGCCCTCCTGTCGGCAGGGTCCTTGAAAGTAGGGGTCCCTTCCACCGGAATTGTGGTTACCTTATTGAACCTGGATACTGGGGAGTCAACGACCGAAGATGTCAATTTTTTCAGGAAACTCTCCTCAATGGGGTAATGCACCGCCATGCGTCTCAAGACTGAAAAGGACCGCTGCAGGCTTCCCCACTCTTTGTAAATAAACTTATCAAAATAAGTTGGGTAAGGAAACACCTTAGCCATGCGGGCCAGCTTGTGGGACCCAAAAGGGACCGACACCTCTGTAGATGCCCCTGCAGTATTCTCCATCTTTAGGGTATCCCACACCACTGTAATAAGTGCTCCTACAAGCACCTTTTCCTGCACTGACCCGAACACGGAGTCATCCTCACTGTCCGAACGGTCCTGATCTGCATCCTCTGACATGCCAGAATAGGGGCCACCTGTCACACCGGGCCTGTGTCCGAATCAGAGCTTTCCCCAGAAGACGGTGGGGGGAGGGGGCATTTTTTTTTCTAACCACCCTTGCGCCCGCACGCTGCTTCCACCCTGGCAACAAAGGCCTCCAGGACTGCTGACAGAGCGCCCATAGGCACCGCAGGTGCAGGGGAACCAGTTGCATTAACAGGGATGTCTGGGGAAGAAGCATCAGCTTCTGACGCCATGCTGACCCACACTCGCCTGTCACCACTAAGGACCTGAGGCAAGTCACACAAAATGTCCACCCCCTCCTAGCTGTCACAGACTGAGGGGCTCCCCGCAGGACTCAACACCATGACCCAGGTACCGCACTGTGCTGCTGCTGCTGCTGTCCGCTCTCCCGTGTCATCCACGAGGTGTCTGTGTGTATGTAGAAAATGACCGCTGGCCGCATCAGCAAAAACATCCGAGGGCACAGAGAAAAAGGCTGCCGAACTTCCAGAAAATGTCTGAAAGGCAAAAACTGGCTGTGGCTACAAAAAAATTGTCCGTGGCCCCAGGAAAATGGCCGCAGAGCACGCGGTGGCCTCCCCGCGTCAAACACAACACAAACACCCCACCCTGGCCCAGAAACAAGGAAGAGGATGAGCGGACCCCCAGCGCAGCACTCTGCCAGGACTCAGTCGCCCCCGGAGGACCCCCCGCCAGGTACGTGCACCGCACCACCATGTGCCCAGTCACACAGCGTCCCATAGCATGGGGAGGAGGTAAGGGACAGGGAGAGAAGAAAGTGAGAGTGAGAGACCCCCTAGTCTACCTCCCAGGGAATGCCCAGCTGCTCCATCCTGCCGAGACAAGTGGAACCATACTTAACCCTCCTGCAGGGACTGCTGGGCGCATTCCACAGACAGACCCATCACCTGAGCAGTATGGGGTGGCTGTCGACCAAGGTACACTGTGACACAGACAGCAGTAGCCCGGTCATATGTGTGCCCTGGAGCATATTGCTCATCGGCCGCCCCTGGATCAGACGGGGCATGTCATGGCTGAGTATTGAGTATTAATGTCTGTTTTTTTTTCCTTTTTGGGCTCATATGCCTAATGGGAATATATATGGTCATTGCTAAAATGTACTAGTTTAGACAGGATATGAAACAGTATTTGGTATGTTTTATATACATTTTGTTTCTTTTTCCTTTTTTTATAAATAAATATTTTTTTTTATTTAAAATATTCCTTTTTCTTTTCCCTTTTTGTTACATTTAAATATATTACTATGCCTAAAAAGTCCAACACAACCAACATTTTTTGTTGAGGTTTTTTTGTGTTTTTCCCTTCCCTGTTTCCTTCCCCTTTTTTTCTTTCAAGATATATAAAGGACGTGGCATTGGTTTTTCGTTTTATAGTGTATCCACAGAATCACCTTGTGATAGATACACATATCTATTTCAGGGGGCAGCTATCACAGCAGGGGCCAGAGTCTGAATCAGAGCTTTCCCCAGAAGACGGTGGGGGGAGGGGGCATTTTATACCCCCCCTTGCGCCCCCACGCCCCTTCCACCTTGGCAACAAAAGGACTCCAGGACTGCCGACAGAGTCCATAGGCACCGCAGGTGCAGGGGAACTTGTTGAAATAACAGGGATGTCTGGGGAAGAAGCGCCAGCTTTGGACGCCATACTGACCCACTCTCGCCTATCACCACTAGGGACCTAAGGCAAGCCACAAATAAAAATGCCCACCTTCCTAGCTGCCACAGACTGAGGGCCCACCCCCCCCCCCCCCCCCGCAGGACTCACAGGAATCAAAAAGCAGAAAAAAATAAAAAAAATTCCAAGGACCAATGGTCCCCACAGGGAGCCAGATCCTTCTCCTATTCTAGGCAGAAAAAGCGGAGTGAGGGGTTATAGCCAGTAGGACCGCCCCCTGGGCAGTACTGTGCAGTTTTGCTCTTTTACATGTTCTGCCTAGTCCTCTCCTGAAGGTGGCGACATAACCCTAAGGTCAAGATTAAAAGGTGCTATGTCCGCCAATGAACAAAATATTTTTTTTTCTTTATTGTACATCATGGGACACCAAGCCTTAATTGCATACTTAATGGGACGTTCCATAGCAATGCTACTTGAGGGGAGGGAGACACAACCTGGAGGGTACCCCCAGACTTGAGGACCTATACTGCTGCCTGCAGCACACTGTGCCCAAAGGCGATATCCTCATACCACCTTACATCCAGCTGATAACATTTTGTGAATGTATGCACTGAAGACCAAGTTGCAGCCTTACAGATCTGAGCCATGGAGGTCTGATGACTCACTGCCCAAGAAGCACTAACCACCCTGGTAGAGTGCGCCTTAACTTGAAAAGGGGGTATCTTACCCCTTAAATCATAAGTAATAATAATTCACTTGCCAAATCCACTTAGTGACAGTGGATTTTGACGCTGCCTGTCCTTTCCTAGGACCTTCTGGCAGAATAAATAAAACATCAGTCTTACAAATATGAGCAGTTGCCTTTAAATATAATTTTCACTGCTCACCACATCAAGACAATGTAGTGACTTTTCTTCCCTGGAATATGGTATTGGAAAAAACGACGGCAGGACAATATCTTGGTTCAGGTGAAAACCTGAAACTACTTTTAGGAAAAAGTCTGGACGAAGGGTGTAATACCACTCTGTCCTCATGAAAAATCAAATATGGCTCTTTACAAGAAAGAGCAGCAAATTCCAAAACCCTCTTTGCTGAGGATATAGCAACCAAAATACCAATTTCCTTGTCAAAAGGACTAAAGAAATATGTTGTATTGGTTCAAATGGCTGTTTTTGTAAACACAGGCAAAACTAAGTTCAAGTCCCAAGGGTTCAAGGGTGGTTTGACGGGTGGATTAACCTCCCTGGCGGTACGATTATTTCGGATTTTAGGTGCTAAAAGCGGTACCATTATTTTGCATGAAAATTTGGCGTTTTATATTGTAGTCCTGCAATTCTTAGGAATAACTCACTTAAATCTGTCCAAACCAGAGTCTAGCAGACATCCCGGGTATGATAAAGTTTGAAAAATGAAATCATAAATTATAATATAATAAATAATTATAAATAATTGTACCAAATAATAATATAACAATAATAAAAATTATTCAATAATGTAATCAAATCAAAAACACTGAAATTTGCTCAGTTGCAGAATTGTCACTGTCATTACTTTTCAGTATTTGATGACGGATCTCCCCACAAATCGCTATCGCTCAATTCTGCGAGTGATTCTAATTTATTATCGCTGTTTTCTAGCTGGTCTAAAACCATTTTTGATGTAAAAGGACAGTTTTGGTTGCTATGGACAATCTTCAGTTTCCAGGCATAAAGAACAGTTTTTATTACATAAAACTGCATGCAGGACACTGGGCAGACCACTAGGGACAACGGGGATGTGAAATATTTACATACAGCAATGTAATCTGTAAGATTACATTATACTGTATGTTTACTGTTTGTTTCACTTTTTGAATTTGGCGCCGATCTCCGTCCCCGTGCGTCGCAACGCTCGCAGGGCACGGAGATCGGCGATGTGATGCATCGAGCGAGACAAGGCTCGCTCGTACAGCGGGGAGACAACGCTGGATCCGAGTGGGAAGGTGAGTAAACGTCCTCCTGGATCCAGCGATGCAGTCCCGAGTCTGGCTCGGGGATACCGCTTTTGGTATGAAAATTCCACCCCGAGCCAGACTCGGGAATACCATCAGGGGGGTTAAGCCGCGTTACCCCTTGTATAAAACCCCAGAATAAAAAAATTTGTAGCAGGTGGTCTTTGACATAAGACCAATAAAGCGGAGTCTTGGCCTTTAATAGTACTCAAGGCCAATTTAATTTCTACCCCTAATTGTAGAAAGGCAAGAATTCTGCCTATGATATACCTCCGAGGGTGCCAACCCTTGTATTAATCAGGGTAGAGATAACTGACCCAGAAAGCCCACGTTTCTTTAGAATGAGGGTTTCAATAGCCAAGCCCTTAAATTTAGAGACCGTAAGGAAGGATGGAATATCGGTCCCTGTGAGAGCAGATATGGTCGTAGTGGGAGGGACCATGGGCCCTCCACTGCCATCTTTACGATTTCTGCATACCATGACCTTCTGTGTCATGCTGGTGCCACCAGAATTACCGTCTTTCTTCCCAGCTTGATCCTGCAAAGAAGTCGAAGCAGCAACTGAATAGGGGGGGGGGGGGAATGCATAGATCAGTATGCATCTTATGGGGTCACCAACGCATCTGTTCCACATGCGAGTGGATCCCTTGTTCTGGCCACAAAGTTGACTAACTTCATGTTGAACCTGGATGATGCTAGAAGATCTACATCCGGAGTCCCCCGTCTTTGGCAAACAGCCCGAAATATGTCGGGGTGAAGAGAACATTCCCCTGTGAATAACTGCTGGTGACTCAAGTAGTCCTGCCAATTCTCTACTCCTAGAATGAAGACTGCCGATAGGCACTGAACATTCCTTTCTGCCCAAGTTAGAATATGGTTCACCTCTCTCTGCACTGAGAGACTCTTGGTGCCCCCTTGGTGATTGATATAGGCCACAGCTGTGGCATTGTTGGATTGGATCCTGACAGGGCAATCCCATAGCCTGCAAGTCCAGGCCTTTAGAGCCAGACGCACTGCCCGAATCTCTAGGATATTGTGGGCAGTTGTCTTTTTTAGTACTGCTGCCTGAAATGCTGGCATCCGTTGTTACCATTTTCCAGATGCCTGGTCTGAAGGATTTTCCTTTCAACAGATTCTGGGTTAGTAACCACCAGGTGAAGCTTTGGGACACTCTTGGGGACAGCCGTATTGGCAAGACTAAAGCTTGAATTGTTTTGTTCCAAGCAGACAGGATACTGTTTTGCAACAGCCCTGAATGAAACTGGGCATAGAGAACTGCTTCGAATTAAGCCACCATGGTTCCTAGCAACCTCATGCAAAGGCAAATGGAGGGATCGCCTTTTGACCTGACCATCCATCCATACCCGCTCTCTTATGGAGTTGATCTTTGCCTGAGGCAAGAACACCTTTTCCCGGGCTGTGTCTATGATCAGACCCAAGTACGCCAGCCTTTTTAGCGGTATTAAGGAAGATTTATCTAGGTTGAGAATCCAACTCAAACGTTCCAGATAGTTGTTTGTAGTGCATACGCTTTGCTCTAAACAAGCCACCGACTGATCTATTAGTAATGCATCGTCTAGGTACGCTATGACCATTATGCCCTGTGCCCTTAACCTGACTAGAGGTGGGGCCAGCACTTTTGTGAACACCCGGGGTGCTGTGGCTAGTCCGAAGGGCAGGGCTACAAACTGAAAATGCTGCTGTTCTAACTCGAACCGCAGAAACTTTTGGTGAGCGGGAAAATATAGGGACATGCAGATATGCATCCCTCATGTTGATTGATGCCAGAAGTTCTCCTCTTAGAAGGATAGAAACTACTGACCTGATCGTCTCCATGTGAAAGGGGTGGATCTTCAGGAACTGATTTAGATTTTTTAGATCTAGAATGGGTCTGACATCCCCATTTGGTTTTGGTCTCATAAAAAGATTTGAATAAAATGCCAGACCTTGCTCTTTTGTGGAGATCTGTCTGATCACCCCTTGATATATTAAATTGGTCTAGTGCCTGAAACAGGTTGTCTTTTCTCTGGATCTTTGGGAACGCTTGACCTCAGGAAGTGAGACGGTGGAAAGTCCTGAAATTCCAGCTTGTACCCCAGCGTAACCATGGAGATGACCCATCTGTCCTGAATTTCCTCTTTCCAGACCTCTGAAAAACTGCAAAAAAAAAGTCTTCCGCCCACCTTGGTGAGGGGGGTTGCCTCTTCATGATGAGGCTAAGATTCTGCTTTGCAGGTTTCTGACCTCAGGACTTCTTTTGAGCCTAGGTCTGACCCTGAGGTTTTCCTCTAGAGTCTGACGGCAGAGGCCAAGCCCCTGGCGAGGGGGAAAGAGCCCGTTTTAATGAAGGGCGTTTATACTTTCTTTTCACTGGCAAAAGAGTACTTTTCCCACCAGAAATTGCTTGGATATATTTGTCCAAGTCTTCTCCAAGTCGCTCCCCATGAAAAGGGAACCCAGTTAGGAGGTTTTTACATGGTGCTTCAGCTGACCAATTTTTTAAACACAGGATTCTACGCATATGCACAAGCGTAAGGCTGGATGCCTGGTGAATAGATTCTTGAATGGCATCTATGGCAAAGCATAATGCTTTTGGTAGTTCAGCCAATTCCCGAGCTTGTTGTGCAGGAATCTCTCTAAGGGCCTGTTTAAATTGGTCCTTTAGTGATTGACAGACGCCTATTGCAGCGATTGCAGGCCGAGTAATGGCACTTGCCAAGGAAAAAGTAGATTTTAACAGGGATTCCAACTTTTTATCTGATCCCATTCAGTAAAAATAAGCTGTTCTAGTAATGCATGTGCAGGAAACGCGTGCAAAGGCTGACAAGGTTTTAAAGGAACCCAAGGAAGAAACCAAGCTTTCAGGAGACTGTGTTAGGGGCAGCATGAAAGTGTTCCCCCTGAAAAGGTTCTAGCACGCTTCCTAGTCATTTGAATGGAGGATGCAATTAAATTGGCTAATCTTTCTTCCAGACCCTGCAGGGAGGAGGAAAGGACATCTTCAGGCATGTATACAGGGGCTGAGATGTGTAGTACAAAGAAGTAGTTGCACCATCAATTTGTTCCAATGGCTCACCCTGGCTTGCCATAACTGGCAATTCAGACGAGGATGACAGTGTGGAAATGCGACTCGAGATCCTAACGCCTGGGGGTGAAACCTTTACTTTTTTGGGATGTCTTTTTGGTAGGCATAGTCCTACATACAAAAACAGAGGCACTATACAAATTGCACTCAATCGTTGAATATAGTCATGACATTTAAAGCCGCTATAAAGTTCAGTCTAGTGCTGGGAAAAAAGGTGTCCTTGTATCAGGAATGCCAGTTTGCAACCCTCACAGGTCCCACAGCTCCCGTGTCCCTGTGTTGCAGGCTGCTAGTTTCCAGCTGAGGAGAGACTGTCACAGCTGCAGTTTTATAAGTTTGAGCCTGCCGTGCGTCCTCATGGACGTTCAACGGCACCGCGCTTGGGCCCTGCCCCCTCCAAGAAAAATTCCGCCCCTTTTTACACTTAAAAATGTGCTAGTGTGCAGCGTTTTTGGATCCACAGACCCAAGACAAGGGGGGGGGGATGGAGGGGAGGCAGAGAACCATCCAGCAGCAGGCACCAACAACAGTTAAATCAGCCAACAGTAATACCAACGGGACCTCTGCACCCCCCTTGCCGGGGGGGGGGTGGGGGAGTGTAAGAGGGGTACAGCGCTGATGTCCCCTAACCCTCTGGTCCCTTCAGAGGGGAGAAAAAACATTTTGCAGATTTATTTTACCTTGAAAAAAATCTCCCTGCACACACTGTTGTGACCACATACAGACTGAGAGCTTACAGTGAAGACAATAGAGTAAGGTATGCGCATAGACGCCCTCTAGTGGAGAATTAAGGCATGACAAAAAAACATTTCCTTAATGGAATACATAGGTGTTTTTAATACCCAAGTTTCTTCCCTTACAGATAAAACCTCCTGCTTCGGATACGAGTGTCAGGGCTGGCTTAGCCCTTCCTTCTCTGGGCTGGCTGCTTAGCTGTCGGCTAATTGCCAGCTCTCATCTCTATCGAGTCACCCAGCTGTTCCTGATTCTACCCGTCTGACCTTCCTACTTAAAGCTCACTTCATCTCTGCCTTCGCTTTGGTCACATCACAAGAAACCATCTCCTGTGGTTCTGTTTAAAGACTGGCTTGCTGACATCCCTTCTGGTTCCTTACCCTGCTTGCTGTTGCTCCACTTGGATCCCTGACTTCTGGCCTGGCTGATTACCCGATATGGTTATTGAACTCTGGACTGGCTGACTACTCAATCCAGTTACTGGACTCTGGCTATGCTTTGACTACGCTTTCTCGATTTACCTTTTTATTTTTTATTAATAAACAAGTGTGATTTAATTGTACTTCTGTCTCGGTCTGGTTCATGGTTTCTGACAACGAGGCCCCAGGTACCATCCTTTTAGGCCTTAGTGGGACTTTGGATGGATCTGGTCTTTATGGAGGCTATTTAAATCCAGGATTCCTCCTGGAGCTCCTCAGAGCACATCTTCACTCGTGACCAACACCTTAGACACTGGCAAAAAAAAAAAATTATGTGCTCCTGGAGGGAGGAGGGGTTATATAGGGAGTGAACTTCCTGGATTGGGAATAACCAGTGTCAATCACCTGAAGGTGGTCTATAACCCATTAATTACTTAAGGCTCTATGTTCCATGATGTACAAGAAACAGTGTTTTAGATATTTTTAAATGTATTTTTTCTTTCATTAAAAATGTTGATCTAATTCCGATGATATGTACCAGATTCAAAACTCTAATACTATATACAGCTCCTCTGTCTGTTAGCCTAAGTTCACATTGGTACGATTTGGCATGCCAAATTGGCTGCTATTTCCAACAATGGCACCGTCCGAATCTGTGCGTAGTAAACGTAGCAATTTGCAGGAACCCACACAGATATCTGTCAAATCACCGCTGCAGTCGGACTGCATTGCTGGGTTAGAAATCGTGCGAGTTCAGCTGAAATCACAGGATTTCTAACCCACTCCAATGTGAACTTAGGCTTATTCTCAAAGTAGCTTAGATATTTTGTTCCTTAACCATACAGTTGGCCATTTATATTTACAAACACAAGGAAAGGGGCGCCTCTGGATGCAGATTTCTTTAAAAGTACAAATTTATTATTATGCTGATAAAAATAAACTCACATTTTACATGAGTAAAATCATTTCTTTCTCACTCAAATTGAAAGGACTCTATATCGAAAGCTTTTATAGGGTAGTTTACGCAGATTTAGTCAAACTTTGTAATACTGCCTCAAAATCCAAGGATAATAATCTCTCACCCTTGGAAATAAAAGCACTAAACCGCCTTATGCAGACAGAAGACTTAGTAATCAAGTCTGCAGATAAAGGGGGAGGAATAGTACTGTTAAATAGGTCTGATTATATAACCGAATCCCTTCGACTACTTTCAGATAAAACTACATATATAAAGCTGACTCAAGACCCAACAACAGCATTTTCAAAGGAAGCTGGTGTCCTGATCACGTCTGCCCTTCAGGATTGAATTATTACCAAAGTGGAAGGTTCCTTCCTACGTAAGAATTTCTATCAGATTCCATATTTCTACCACCTGCCAAAAATACACAAAAACACTGAACATCCTCCTGGTCGACCAATTGTGGCCGCAATGGACAGTGTTACAACAGGTTTTAGCTGATACATTGATTAATTTTTACAGCCGATAGTGGTACAACTCCAGTCCTTTATCCGTGATGGCCTTCACCTTTTGGAACTCTTGGCACCTTACCGATGGGAGCCCTCATATGTTTGGCTCTCGATTGACGTTTGCTCCCTGTACACATCCATTCCACACACATTTGGACTCATAGCAGTGGAACAATACCTATCTGATGATCCCCTAATCAATATGCTCCAGGCGAAATTCGTTATTGAAGCAGTCAGATTCTGTCTAACACACAATTATTTAACTTTTGATGGTGATTTTTACCAACAAACTCAAGGAACCGCGATGGGAGCTAATTTTGCACCCTCATATGCGAATCTGGCGATGGGTTTCTGGGAATCCCGTTTTATCCATAAAAATAATCCCTATGCACAAATTTTTTTGTTCGGGAGATACATTGATGATGTGATCATCATCTGGGATGGTGCAGATGATCAGATCCTTATGGATTGTCATTCATATCAAACATGGATCCTAATGCTATGGCCTTCTTGGACCCAGAGCTTGGACATGAAGGTCATATCACCTCAAAAAACTACACCAAGCCAACCGAGGGTAATTCTTACTTGCACTTTGATAGCTGTCACTATCCAAAGTGAATTAAGAATATTCCCAAGGGCCAATTTTGTCAGCTAAGACAAAATTGTAAGAAGGATTGAGACTATATAGAGCTGAGCACAACTCTAAAAAACAATTTTTAGAGAAAAAATATCCTGAATCCTTGGTTCATGAGGCTTTTCAACAATACCTTCCAGAAAAATCCGCTAAAATAAATCGGCCCTCTCAAGATTTTTCTAGTAGATTCATAACTACTTTCCACAACAAACATAAAAGGTATGGAGCAAATACTACGGAAACATTGGGGGATCTTACAACAAGACCCACATTTAAGATCAGTGCTACCAACTTGTCTGACAGTAACCTATTGCAGGGCTCCAAATCTTAAAAATAAGATCGCACCTAGTAAATTTAGGGCACAAAAAAAAAACAGTAGTTCCTACGTTGATACCCTTAGTAGGTATGTATCAATGTCGGAAGGCACTATGCAAGACCTGTAAATTTGTCCGTCATGGGCAAAAATAATTCTCAAGTAAAGGCAAAACTTATGTATTGAAAGAATTTTTCAATTGTTCTTCCTACTTTGTGGTATACGGACTCAGTTGTCCGTGTGGCCTAATCTATGTAGGGAGGACTATTAGAGCACTTAGACAACGATTTGGGGAACATAGAAGACTGATAGAGGGAGGCACTGACCCCCATAGTGTCCCGAGACATTTTAGTCCAGTTCCATCAGGGTTCTACGGTGGGCCTAAAAGTCTGGATCATAGAACAGATCCCTAATTACCTTCCCCCGGCTGAAAGATTCAAGAAGCTTTGTGCCCGCAAAACTTTTTGGATCTACACTCTGGATGTTCTTTCACCAGGGGGTATCAACAATTGTATCGAGATTGCTACTATACTATAGTGTTACGTCCTGGTGTGTTCTACCATTTCTCTTCTCCATGCAGAGTTTTAATTTTAGTCCTTAGTTATACTGAGGCTAGGATATGCTTTTTTATAGCCTTTATGTATATATTTTTAAATAATTTCTTATATAAAATTCCCTTTATACATCTTTTTAGCATTAAACTGAAATATAGAAATATGGGAATCTTTTTTATATATGAAAATAGTGATTAATTCCCTTCTAAAGTACCCAATGGCCTATAGTGCATGCATGTGTGCTTTTTTTCACGCATGAATCTATGGAGATATATTCTCGTATCCCTATATTTTTAGATTGTATTTATATGTTGCAGGCACAACTATACTAACAAAGCTTAAGCTTATGTATTCCTGTATATTTTATTACTAATTTATGTATATAAGTCACACTGTTTATATGATTATATCTGTACATAAGCTGTCTAGAGCTAATAGAAAACAATACTGATATATTCCTCCTTAAATTTATGCCAATATGATTTAGGTCTATGAGGACGTTGCTTGAGCATTGTTGCAAGTGGGCAGAATATATCTATAGCCAATTTCTCTTCTGTTCCCTTATTTTCCCTCCATTATTATTGTTTAATTGAGAGACCTTTGGTCACTTCCCCTTCCCTCCCTTCTTTTTATTATTACGATTTATTATTACTTATTATTACTTTTTATCTCTATCACCATCATCACTTTTCCAGTAATTAGTTTTTGCTAATGGTACTTTTATTTTTTCTAATTTTTCCATTTTTTATTTTCATTCATACATTTTTATTTTTATTATTCATTTTATTTTTTCTATTTTTATTTTATTATTTCATTATTTTTTCTTAATATTTCTTACTTATTTTTCAATCTTATTTTGTTTCTTTAACCACTTTCAGACCGGACCATTTTGCTGGTAAATGACCAGAGGTCTTTTTACACTTTGGCACTGCGCTGCTTTAACTGGTAATTGCGCGGTCATGCAATGTTGTACCCAAACAAAATTTGCATCCTTTTCTTCCCACAAATAGAGCTTTCTTTTGATGGTATTTGATTGCCTCTGCGATTTTTATTTTTTGCGATATAAACGTAAAAAGACCGCAAATTTTGAAAAAAAATGATATTTTCTACTTTTTGTTATTAGAAAAATCCAATAAACTCAATTTTAGTCATACATTTAGGCCAAAATGTATTCAGCCACATGTCTTTGGTAAAAAAAAAGTCAATAATTGTATATTTATTGGTTTGCGCAAAAGTTGTCACATCTACAAACTAAGGTACTTTTTCTGGAATTTACGCAGCTTTTAGTTTACGACTGCCTATCTCATTTCTTGAGGTGCTAAAATGGCAGGGCAGTACAAAACCCCCCCAAATGACCCCATTTTGGAAAGTAGACCCCCTAAGGAAATTGATAAGTGGCATGTTGAGCCCATTGAATATTTTATTTTTTTGCCTCAAGCGATTGAATAATGACAAAAAAAAAAATATTTTTTTTTTTTTTTACACAAAGTTGTCACTAAATGATATATTGCTCACACATGCTATGGGCGTATGTGAAATGAAACCCCAAAATAAATTCTGCTGCTTCTCCTGAGTACGGGGATACCACATATGTGGGACTTTTTGGGAGCCTAGCCGCGTACGGGGCCCCGAAAACCAAGCACCGCCTTCAGGCTTTCTAAGGGCGTAAATTTTTGAGTTCACTTCTCACTACCTATTACAGTTTTGAAGGCCATAAAATGCCAAGATGGCACAAAACCCCCACAAATGACCCCATTTTAGAAAGTAGACACCCCAAGCTATTTGCTGAGAGGCATGTTGAGTCCATGGAATATTTTATATTTTACCACAAGTTGCGGGAAAATTACAAACTTTTTTTTTTTTTTTTTTTTTTTCACAAAGTTGTCACTAAATGATATATTGCTCACGCATGCCATGGGCATATGTGAAATGACACCCCAAAATAAATTCTGCTGCTTCTCCTGAGTACGGGGATACCACATATGTGGGACTTTTTGGGAGCCTAGCCGCGTACGGGGCCCCGAAAACCAAGCACCGCCTTCAGGCTTTCTAAGGGCGTTACAGTTTTGAAGGCCATAAAATGCCAAGATGGCACAAACCCCCCCCAAATGACCCCATTTTGGAAAGTAGACACCCCTAAATTTAGGGGTACACTAGTGAGACTAGGTAATAAATGGCGGGTGCCCTGAAACTATAAAAAAATAACTAACCAACCAGCGTCACCTGTAACAGTTATATGGTGATCACTGGTGAAAGGGTTAACTAGGGGGCAATCAGGGGGCTTTATGCGGTAGTATATGGGGGTCCCTGGCGCTATAAAAAGCTGCGGCGAACCTAAATACCTACCTGCCTAACTAGCGTCACCTGTGACACTAATACGGCGATCAGAAAAATGATCGCTTATTAGGCTGGGTTCACACTGGAGCGATGCGGAAACGCCGCGAATCCGCGGCGGGTTCCCGCATCGCATGCCTCCCGGCGGCAGTTCACACTGCCCTATGCGAACTGCTGGGAGTGTCAGTGAAATGTTACTGACACCCCCAGATCAGTTCGCATATCGCAGTGCGATCTGCAAACTCGGATCGCATGGTGTGAACACCCATGCGATCCGATTCTGCTGCGGGCCAAAAAAAGGGTCCCGTGCGAATTTGCGGCGGGTGTGGCGGGTGCGGCGAATGGCTGAACTCGAATCGCACAGAGATCGGATGTGATTTGCACTGCAGTGCGGTGCGAATCACATTCGTTCTCATAAACCGCTGCAATGTGAACCCAGCCTTAGTGACACTGGCGACAGGGGGTGATCACGGGGTTAAACCTTTATTGGGGGGGTTAGGGGGGTACATTAGAACTAAAGGGGGCTAACCCTAACTGCCCTAACATTTATTACAGTCACAAATGACACCAATGCAAAAAAAAAAAAAAAAAAAAAATGACATTGGTGTCACTGTGACTGGGGGGCAGGGGTAATTGGGGGGTGATCGGGGGGTAAAGGGGGGGTGTGAGTGTGCCTGGCATGTTCTACTGTGTGTGTAGAGTGTTGGTGCAACTCACCGATCCGCTCTCCTCCGTGTCGGAATGAAAAATACCGACACGGAGGAGAGAATACATCACTTCCTCTCCTGTGTTTACATTACAGGAGAGGAAGTGATGTCACGGGGGATTTCTATTCGTCGGGAGCGATCGCGAGGGGGTGGCCATGAATGAATGGCCGTCCCCTCGTCCGGGATCGCTCCCGAACAAATACCGACCGCCGCAGGCACCGGGCGGGGGCCCGATCGGGCCCCCGACCCGCGGGAGGCAAGGGACGTACATGTAAGCCCTTATGCCTGCCTGTGCCATTCTGCCGACGTACATCGGCGTGCGGCGGTCGGCAACTGGTTAATTTTTATTCATGCTCCGAATACTGTCACAGCTTCCCTAAAAAAAACACTCAGGAAACGCGTTGCCGAGTAGTGATGTCATCTCCTCGCGTCCCGCTTGTAACAGCACCTCAAGCCTCGTTCCAGTTTGACACATACTGCGTTCACTGTGGCTGGCATTTTTTATCGAAACAGTGGATATACAGGAAAGAGTGGCTAGGCGGACTAGGAGGATAATATGACTGATCGAATCATTGTGGATGGATTACAATGTTTTAATTACTCATGGAAAATGTGAATTCATTTTTATCAGCATAATAATAAATTTGTACTTTTAAAGAAATCTGCAAACCAGAGGCACCCCTTTCCTTGCGTTTGTATTCTAATGCCTGGAAATCTGGTTTCGGTTTCTCCTTGGTGGCAGCCCTGCGTGTGGAAACCCTTGGAAAGAAACTAGCTAACGCCTATGGGATTAGACGCCATAAATATATAATTGGACGTTTAAATTTGTATATGGATTGTTGTGAAGGGGGATCCCTTTCCCTGCTTTGTGTATTGTTCTAGGTGTTTTGCGCCTCTACTTGTCTTATATTTATATTTACCACTACATATAGTCAAGAATTGTTTTTTTTTACAGTTTACATATTAACTAAACTATACATCACACTGAGGTTTTTATCCAATCAAAACAATATTCAGCCAACTAATTGATTATGAAAATAATCTTTAGTTGCAGCCCTACCCAGCACACTGACCAGCCAGCTATAGGTCATGTGATATTGGCGCACGTTTATCAAAACACAATTTTTTTGTAAAAAAAATACACTAAAGTAAATTTTAGTGCACACAAACGTATATGATACCCAATGTTTTTGTATATATAAAATATGAGATTGTGACAAATTAATAGATACTCAATATGTGAAGCCTTAAAGCGGAACTAAACCCACAAAAATACTCACCACCACCCTCTAGTGATGTGGACATTACGTTCTTTATCACTCGCTGTCATCTTCTTCCCAGTTACTTTCAGGCTTTTGGCAGGTGGTGGAATGACATCACCCCGCACATGCGCACAGGAGTTAATCATTCTGGCACAGCTGGAGTGCGTAGAGCATGTGCAGCTTAAGCCCCGTACACACTATCAGATTGTCTGCTGAGTTTTTTCTTCAGATTTACCAAAACCATATAATATGAGGTCAAACCTTAGTTTCAATGTATATGCAATCAGGCAGGCCCTTCTACTACATGGTTTTGGTAAATCTGAAGGAAAAACTCAGCAGACAATCTGATAGTGTGTACGGGGCTTTTGTGTGCATTTAACAGAAGACTGCAAGCAGGCAGATAAAATAGGATTTTTGTACTCGCCGTAAATTCCTTTTCTCTGTAGTTCACCGACTGACACAGCTCCTTTATTCTTGACCATTGGGTTGTTACGCCCCCGTCAGGAGAGGGCTAGGCAGAACATGTTAACATGTACAAAAAAACAGAACTTTCTAGTTCCGCCCAAGGGGCGGTCTCTTCCGTAATAACCCTCCAGCCTGCTTCCTGCAGCCTCAGTATGTCAACAAGCAGTATAACATAAAACAATAAGAGGGGAGGGTGATGTGTCAGTCAGTGAACTACAGAGAAAAGGATTTTACGGCGAGTACAAAAATCCTATTCTCTTACGTTCACTGACTGACACAGCTCCTTTATTCTTGACCATTGGGACCTCCCCAAGCAGTATCATAACGAGGGGTGGGAAACCGCATAAAAGAACTTCACCCACATTCAGAGGTGCCCCTAGAACAAGGGAGTCACCACCTCATCTGACCGAATCAGAACTTGCGGTAACAAAGCAACAGTGCATTATACTCAAAAGTAACTGTATTTTCTTTAAAACAGAAATAGTGCAGAATTGCAACATTACACGGCCGCCCACAAACTTGCAGCCAAGCAGGCATTAGACGATGCGCTTACATCCACTCAGTAGAACTTGATAAAAGTGTGAACGGAGGACTAAATCGCCGCTTTACACACCAAAGCGACTGACAAACAATGTCGGAAGCCCGAGAGACCCCAATTGTCCTGGTAGAATGGGCCATGGCAGGAAAGTGGGGCACCTGCCCCTTCAAGGCGTAGGGCTGTACCACATTTGTCTGACCCACCTGGAAATGGTGATCAATTAGACCGCCATACATCTGTTCCAGACCAGCTACCGAAGCAAACATAGATCGAACTCCCGCAGGGGAGCTGTGGCAGACAAATATATATGATGATATGATGAGATATGTCCCATTGTGTCAATATCTCCTTCTACGAGACTCTGGTGGAAAGTGGGCGTACGGTGCCGCCTCGAAGGAGGTCACCATAAGACCCAGAACTCACATGCAAAAACGCAGCGACAACCACCTGCGGTTCATCGATAATTTTACAAAGGACATAACCACAGGGAAAATGGCTGCCGGACTACAGCAAAATGAAGTCTCACCATGCTTCTTCATGGTCACACCAAAAATGGACGCCAAGCACTGTATGCAATGAGAGACAGTGAAAACAGGCAGAGGAAATGGTGGCAAACAGCACTACAGCGATCAGCAGACACAGACCACTAGATACCCAGGGGAGAGGCCTACAGACATCCAGGGCACAGCTATCCAGCGCAGCTCCCTCCCCAGGTGAGAGCCCCCCCAGGGGGCCCCTGTCTACGGCACACACACCGCTCAGCAGCCCATACAGCAACCCCCACAGGAAGGGGGGGATAGGGACAGGGAGAGAAGAGAGGGAGGTGAGGGACCCCCGAATAGACCTCCCAGGGAATGCCCAGATGTTCAGCCCCACCCAGGCAGGGAGAGCTGTTTTTACCAGTCCCGACAAGCTGGGGAAAATTCTATTACAGACCCACTGTCCGATCAGTACAGGGTGGCTGCTGGCCCAGCACACTGACGCAGACATCAGTGCCCCGGAACATTACACTCACTGGCCGCCCCTGGAGCTGGGGGGCATGTCGTGGCCGACCCAGCGCGGAGCTCTGGTCTGCACACGCTCGCTGGCTAGACTGGGGAGACTACAAGGATAAGTGTATCCAGCCTGTCACCCAGCCAGCTGTTGATAGCAGATCACAGGATCTTAATCTTGTGCAAAAGGCAAACCTCTGCAGAAAAAAATCCAGGGACTGATGGGCCCACAGGGTTCCTAGGTCCTTCTCCTTCACTAGGCAGAAAAAAATCTGAGGCTGCAGGAAGCAGGCTGGAGGGTTGTTACTGAAGGGACCGACCCTTGGGCGGAACTAGAAAGTTCTGTTTTTTGTACATATTAACATGTTCTGCCTAGTCATCTCCTGAAGGTGGCGTAACAACCCAATGGTCAAGAATAAAGGAGCCGTGTCAGTCAGTGAACGCAAGAGAAATATTTGTTACTGTGGAAGAGACGTTGCATGTGGTTGTACAACTGCCCTGTTGGGATTTTTGCCACTTTGATCAGTATTATTCTTACAGTGAGGAAGCCTCCTTGCTGTCAGAATATAAAGGATCAGCAGGAGGATTCCCCCTTACACATCAAGTGCATGGATGGGGGAATCACGTAATTTATTTTTTCCCAGGCGCAGCCCTATTTAGTGGTCTGGGTTGTGTTTGTGGTACTGCCCACAGAGGCATCGGTTTTGCAGCTTAACCACTTGTCGACCGCTGGCCATTATAGGACGCCCTGGTCTTTCAGTGGTGATATCTGAATGATGCC
The DNA here is from genome assembly GCF_037356315.1 of Lithobates pipiens. Lineage (NCBI taxonomy): Eukaryota > Metazoa > Chordata > Amphibia > Anura > Ranidae > Lithobates > Lithobates pipiens. The sequence goes on from NW_027507764.1 coordinate 387,511,900, forward strand.
TGCAGTTGCAGGCATCATTCAGATATTTTTTTCCACCAGCAATTCCCTTAACCGTAACAACAATCATAGTGGCTGTTCAGCTGCTTTATCGTTCTTAGTTGGCTGGAGGGTGATTCTACTGGGTCCCACGTATGATCTGCGATCCGGAGAAAAAATTTGTCACTGGCGAAAGTTAGCCATAAGATTTCCTAGCGACAGATGGTCTCTGGCAATCTCTATGAAGCTCGGAGGACCGGGTGCTTCGTTATGACATCATGTCTGGGCCGGCGTAAGTAAACAACACCGGGGAGACGGCAAGAAAGCATCAAATCGTTAATTTTAAAGAAAAATCTTTTTATCCGATGCTTTCCAGCCTGGAGGAGAGATGTGGAGTTTTATAGACGCCACATCTCTCCAGAAAGAGGAGCGATCACGCACAATTCCTATTACAAGGGATGTTTACATTCCTTGTAATAGGAATAAAAGTGATCAAAATGTATTTATTTTATTTTTTTAAAAGGGAAAGTGTAAAAAAAATTAAATAATAATTTAAAGTGGAAGTAAACCCTCCTATTGCTTTCAGCCAAGGAAGTTGCCATCTTGGCCTTTGTTTAATCTTCAACTGTCATGATGCTGCACACGTGATCAGTTATGACACCAGCCATTGGATGGTTTGACAGTTTGGTTGAGAGCACAACCAATGTGACAGATAGCATTTCCGGCATGCTGGGAATGTAACTGTTTTTTTAAACTTATTAAAATCGATGGGTTTACTTCCGCTTTAAGCACCCCCGCGAGCTCGCACGCAGAAGTGAACGCAACGTTCAAACCACACGTGAGGTATCGCTGTGAACGTTAGCGTGAGAGCAACAATTCTAGCACTCAACCTCTTCTGTAACTCTAAAAATGTAACCTGTAAAAAATTATAAAAAACTTTGCCTATGGAAATTTTTAAGTACTGAAGTTTGGCGACATACCACAAGTGTGCGTAATTTTAAAGCATGACATGCGAGGTATCTATTTACTCGGCATAACATCTAACTTTGTTTTTTTTTCTTTTTTGATTTTTTTATTAATGAAAGTGTATTTATTTTCCAAACAAATCGCATTTAAAAAATTCCTGCACAAATACTCGGTGACAAAAAAAAGTTGCAATAACCACCATTTTATCCAGAGTCTCTGCTAAAAATAAATAATGTTTGGGGGTTCTGAGTAATTTTCTAGCAAAAAAATGATGATTTTTACATGTAGGAGAGGAGTGCTGGAATAAGCCTGGTGGATAAGTGGCAAAAACATGGCCCAGTCATGTGTTACTGCCGCAAGCGTACACGGGGCCTAAATTTTCTCTCCAATCTCACAATATGGCATAGCTCATTCTTATTGCTAACTTACCTCAGGGTGATTCTCACACTTTTTGAAAGCACGTTTATATATTCTCGGAGCACTTGAAGGATCGATGAGAGTAATTAAGCTACTTAAGAGATTTGACCCTGCAATAATAAAATAAAGTCACTGTAGAAATATTTCTTAGAAAATTAAAGCTCAGCATAACACTGCATTCAAACTAGATAGATAAACATGCTTAACAAAATGTTACCCAAAATGTTTTAGAGGAGTCCTAAAAAGTCCCATTTTCAGCTAATGCTAGGTGCCTAGCTTCAGTAATTTAAAGAACAACCCTGCAGTGAATGAAAAATCTGACATTTCTCTATACTTGCCAGTGACACAAAAAGCATTTAAAGCCCAGCTCTGGACAAAGTATAAATGATCCCTTGCGCAGGTAGTGGGGCTACGTCCATACTGCAAGGGTTAATTTTGTTTAATTTTTGTCTAGGGCAGAGAAGAACTAGTTTTACTTACCTGATTATTATAATAAAGGATTTATATAGCACCGACAGTTTACGCAGCGCTTTACATTAGGGCAGACAGTACAATTACAATACATTTCGATACAGGCGGAAATCAGAGAGCCCTGCTTGTTAGAGCTTGCAACCTAGGAGGGAGGGTCAAGTTATACAAAAGGGTACCTGATCCTTTGCTCCCCTGCCAAGCAGTGCTTCCCCATGAGCTGGCGAAAGACCGTATGCCCTAGACCAGGGCTGCCCAACCGTTTAAGGAGCGAGGGCCACTTTAGCGACTTGGTAACCGGTCGCAGGCCACAATGAGCGTAACGGGCGGATGGCAGGTCTGTGTCCACTCTGCATATGTAGAGTAGACACAGATGCAGCCCGCTCTACCCTAAATGGCCTCTTATCTGCCCAGACAGAAGGGGACAGATCCCCTTCTGTTTTTTTAAGCAGATCGGATTGCAGATGGCGGGTGTAAGCAGACACGGGTCTGTTTACATCTGCCGCTCTATAGAGGTGAATGGAGAGTCCAATTAGGTCCGCCCGAAAAATAAACAGGCAGACCCGGACTGATTGTGTTAAAGGGGCCTAAGGCTCTTTTCACATGGATGCACAGCGTTTTACCTGCATCTCAACTGACCTTGATCTTCACTTCTTCCTCAGGATTCCTGCAGCTGGTTGCTGCTGTCCCCCAGGTGGTTATAACTGGTAGCTGCTGCTGGCTGTCCTCCAGGGCTGGTACTGCTGTTGGGTACTACGGACAGGTGCTGGTACTACTGGCTAGTACTGCTGTTGGGTACTGCCTGCTGGTACTGCTGGCAGATACTGCTGGCTGGTAATACTGGTGGGTACTGGTACAGGTACTGCTGGCCGCTACTGGTACAGCTGACTGGTACTGCTGGCGGTTACTGCTAGCTGGTACTGATACTGCTGGCTGGTATTGATGGTGGTGACTTCGGTACTGGTGTCCCCGGTACTGGTGTCCGAGATTGCGGGCTCCCGTGCATTAGTGTGACAGAAGACAGAAGCATACAGCTGCAGTAGAGAGCATGCTTCCTGCCACAGGCGGAGTACATTTGGCATCACTCCATCTGTGAAGGAGCCAGCACTATACAGGAAGCATCGGCTCCGCTTCCTTTAGTGACAGCTCTATTCTTTTCGCCGATGCTCGGAGATGGCAGGTCGGGAACCCGCGATCTGGGCTTGCTGACCCGCCATCTCAGAGCAAGACATGGTGGGCAACATCGGAGGGCGCCATGGGTGGTTGGGCACCCCTGCTCTAGACTGTATTTAGGCATCCTTACAGTTAGGAGGAAAAGCATTTGACCCCCTGCTGATTTTGTACAATTGCCCACTGACAAAGAAAAGATCAGTCTATAATTTTAATGGTAGGTTTATTTTAACAGTGAGAGATAGAATAACACGTCTGATTGCTTCTGTGGACAGGTGTTGTCTATACAGGTAACGAGCTGAGATTAGCAGCACTCTTAAAGGGAGTGCTCCTAATCTCAGCTTGTTTCCTGTATAAGAGACACCTGTCCACAGAATCAGACTCCAATCTCTCCACCATGGCCAAGACCAAAGAGCTGTCCATGGATGTCAGGAACAAGATTGTAGACCTACACAAGGCTGGAATGGGCTACAAGATCATACCCAAGCAGCTTGGTGAGAGGGTGACAACAGTTGGTGCGATAATTCGCAAATGGAAGAAACACAAAATAACTATCAATCTCCCTCAGTGTGGGGCTCCATGCAAGATTTTATCTTGTGGAGTTTCAGCGATCATGAAAATGGTGAGGAATCAGTCCAGAACTTCATGGGAGAATCTCATCAATGATCTCAAGGCAGCTGCATAGTCACCAAGAAGACAATTAGTAACACACTACGCTGTGAAGGAATGAAATCCTGCAGCGCCCACAAAGGTCCCCTTGCTCAAGAAAGCACATGAACAGGACAGTCTGAAGTTTGCCAATGGACATCTGAATGATTCAGAGGAGAACTGGGTGAAAGTGTTGTGGTCAAATGAGACCAAAATCAAGCTCTTTGGCAAACGTAACTTATCGTGTTTGGAGGAGGAATGCTGCCCCTGACCCAAAGATGAACATTGGCACCATTAAACATCGGGATGGAAACATTATGCTTTGGGAGTGTTTTTCTGCTAAGGGGACAGGACAACATCGCATCAAAGGGACGACGGACAGGGAAGGGGTTAACACTAGGGGCACTCAAGGGGTTAAACGTGTGCTCCCTCAGTATGTTCTAACCGTATGGGGATAGGACTAAGGGAGGAGACATATCGTTGTTCCTACTTAGGAAGAAAAAAACAACATGTCTCCTCTCCCGATAGAACAAAGATTTCGTGCACGCGACCACGCACATTGGGTCCCCTGCTGTGCAGCAGGCATGTCTCCAGTGGCGCATGCCCTCTGACGGCTCTGAAAGGGAAACCCGTATGGGGTTTCGGGCAGGGGTGCTATTCTAAATAGACGTGAGCCGGTCGGGCACGGTTAAAACGCAAGTCAATTTATAACTTTTTTTAAATGCATTTTTCTGGATTATTTTATTATTCTGTCTTATTGGTAAAATAAACCTAATATTAAAATTAGACTGATAATTTTTTGCCAGTGGACAAACGTACAAAATTAGCAGGGGATTAAATACTTTTTTCCCTTACTGTATGTCCAGAGCAGGGCTACGCATCCTGTTCTGATTTTGATGTCAGGACCCTAAATCTAGAGTACAGGGAGCAAAAGCTGCGGGGACCAGTCTAGCTGCAGGAGGAGCTAAAGGATTGGGTAAGTGCATTTCCTTTTATTGTGCCCCTAGACAGAAATGAACCCTTGCAGTGCGGGCACAGCCCCAAAGGAAGGAATACTTTATTTGCTCAAAGTTGGGTTTAAGTCAAAGCATCAGCATGACAGCCAGGCAACTAGCATTTTCTGAAGTAGGTAACAATGGCAGACTAAATATAAGTAACAAGTTTCCATGCTTAGGAAATGGGTGAACTGCAGACTCCCTAATTAAAAACTTCACCTAGGTGAAATCCAGAAAATGTATAAACTCAAAGAAAGGGAAAGTGGCGCTGTTCAGAGGTGGTGCACGTAAAACGTGACCATATAAAAAATATATATGAAGTATAAATATCCACTAATGACCAACGTAAAAGATAAAATAATAAATAAATGGTGAATTAACTGAGCTATTCTAAGAGCTCTATAATTGCCAATTTAAATACGTTCAATCAAAGGGCCTTACATGGCCTTAGTAGGCCTTTTGATGGACCGTATTTGGATTGGAGATATGCTGATTGGCTACAGCGGCACACCCAATATATAGCGGCATACGGTGTACCAATATGGCAGCGCCTAAGATGACGTCCGTGTGAAGAAATGCGTCAGGCAGGACATAGCTGGTACGCAACATGCACATCCTGTTTTCCAATAATTCCTGTTTTTGCGAGTACGCTGTGTGGAACGCACACCGGAACTACGGAACTCCTTTGTTTTTTATGCCAGTCGGAGCATTGGAGCGCCTTCTGGGTTTTTAAAACTACCTAGCAACCTGTTTAATAATAAAAATATTCATTTGTTCTACGGATTTATACTATGAGGTTCCATCTTTTTTTTTTTTAACATATGTCAATGCCTGTTGATATTATAAACCATATCACGGAGGTGGAAAGAAACTGAAGACCCCATCCCAGCATCCACAGAGGAGCAAAACCTGCCTGGATAACCGGATCTACTCCATTTGGATAAACACTGTGGACCAGGGGAAAAACCCGGAAAGGGGGACACCGCGATTCGGATATAACAACTACGCCTTTTACCCCTGCAGGGGTGAGGCACTCTGGTGAGTGCAGATACAAGAGGGGAACATAGAAGGAGGGGAACATAGAAGGAGGGGAGCACCGAACAATCACTTTATTTTGTGCTGCATGGATTACCATTACAAACTGTCACTTTTTGGATTGAGCACATCATAAATTCTCTCTTTTTTCTGGATATATATTAGTTGTTTCACTGCTGAGCAATTTATGCACTTTTGGATTTAGCACGTCACTTTATTTTTGGTACTTTGCCCATGGACATTACTGATATTTGAATTTTGATGAACTCATGATTATATTTCACATCTACTTTTTTATATTCATTGATACACATTCCTTATTTTTGAATGTGCATGTCACTTTAAAAAAAAAAGAGCAATTGCACTATATAGAGCTCTTAGAATAGCTCAGTTAATGTACCATTTATTATTTATCTTTCACATTGGTCATAGTGGATATTTATACTTCATACTAGGGGTGCACCGAATGGCTATATATAAGAAGAATTATATAAAATTGTCTTATATTATCATTAGTATTCATATTCAACTGAATCGTTAATTTTATGAATAAAAGAATAGTCCAGTAATGTAAATAACAGTATTTTAATAAAGCAACCCAAATAAATTGGACAGTGGACACAGAAGATAAAATCATAAAATCAAATAAAATACAAAATTATAAATTAAAGTTACTACAGCATATCCTGCAGTGCAGACTGCAGTCAGTGCACATTGAACCATAACAAAATTTTATTTTTATATTTATATAAAAAAAAAAAATATGACTAAGACTAAGAAGACTTAAGTCTTAGACTTTATTCATTTTCAACTTAAATCAGGAGAACTAGTAGTAATTCAGTTCTCTCTCCCTAAGGTGTCACCGGCTGCATGTGCAATAAAAGTGTATGTATGTAGCTGCGGGTTACATACATAGTCATACAGTAGACCACACTGTTTTCCGGCCCCCGGTTATGAGCGGAGACATCCCGGAACACAGACTAGGCTACAGTCTGGTCTACAGCAGAGGTGCTCAGCCAATCACAGCAAGCAAGCAATGTAGACTAGTCCAGGGCTTGACAAATTTGCTTGGAATCTAGGAGCCAGCTTAACAAGTTAGGAGCCAAGTTTTTTTTTTTAATTGCATTTTAGTGTAAATATGAGATCTGAGGTCTCTCTGACCCCAGATCTCATATTTAAGAGGACCTGTCATGCTTTTTCTATTACAAGGGATTTTTACATTCCTTGTAATAAGAACAAAAAGGGACACTATTTTTTTTTTTTTTTAAAGAACAGTGAAAAAAGTATGAAAGCGGTGTTCAAACCACACATAGGAGGTATCGCCGTGATCGGTAGAGCGAGAGCAATAATTCTAGCCCTAGACCTCCTCTAACTCAAAACATGCAACCTGTAGAATTTTTTTAAATGTCGCCTATGGAGATTTTAAAGGGTAAAAGTTTGTCGCCATTCCATGAGCGGGTGCAATTTTGAAGCGTGAGATGTTGGGTATCAATTTACTCGGCGTAACATTATCTTTCACAATATAAAATAAAAATAAAAAAATTGGGCTAACTTTACTGTTGTCTTATTTTTTTTATTAAGTAAATTATTTTTCCCAAAAAAATGCGCTTGTAAGTGCGCTGCGCAAATACGGTGCGACAGACAGTATTGCAACAACCACCATTTTATTATCTAGGGTGTTAGAATAAAAAATATATATAAAGTTTAGGGGGTTCTAAATAAAGGGAAGAAGATAGGCAGGTAATAAAAAAACCGGCAGAGGAAGCTCCATTAGCATTGCTGGTTGTCATACCAACGGCCACCACAAGAGGGCGTCAGATTCCAGAGGGAATCATAGGACCGCAGAAGGCCTCAAAGCCGCAGCCTCAATTACTGCCCGCCGGCGGAGCGGCCCGACGCGATTACGCCGGGGGGGTCCACGGAGACAGGATACCCCCAGCTGTGCTGCCCCAGGCGCCAGGTCGCTAATTCTAGTCGCAAATGCGACCTGGCGCCCAGGTTTTGTCGAGCCCTGGACTAGTCTGTTTTTTTTGGAAGTCTCCACCCATATCTGGAACACAGTGTGGTATAGTGTATAGTACTGGAGTATGTAGACAGCCACAGACACAGAATACACAGTTTTGCACATGCAGTGGGGTGAAAGCTTAGGGAGAGACAGACAATGACTGACATAGTTTGTCCCAACAACAAACTATGTCTAAAGAATAACATAATAAGGCAGAAGGCTGTTATATATTTTACAGATACTGTGAAACAGAATAAGTATGCTAAATGCAATAAATAATAATTATTTTATTTTCAACTTGAGAGAACTGTAGTAATTTTATTTTTTTCCCCCTAAGTTCTCTCCCTAAGGTGTCAGCGGCTGCATGTGCGATAAAAGTGTATGTAGCTGCGAGTTACATACATAGTCATCCAGTAGAACGCACTGTGTTCCGGACCCCGGGTATGAGCGGAGAGTACATCCCGGAACACAGTCTACAGTCTGGTCTACAGCAGCGGTGCTCAGGCAATCACAGCAAGCAATGTAGACTAGTCTGTTTCTGGAAGTCTCGGCCCATATCTGGAACACAGTGTGGTAAAGTGTATAGTACTGGAGTATGTAGACAGCCACAGATAGAGAACATACAGTTTTGCACATGCAGCAGGCTGAAAGCTTAGGGAGAGACATAGTTTGGCACAACAGCAACAAACTATGTATGTGTGTACAGTACTAAAGCTGGAGTTCTCTCTTAAATTGAAGAAGTGCAAAAAACTGTAGAACTACAATGAACAACTAATGGCAGTATGGCACAACTAGACAATTGGAACATACTGGTAGTCAGTCATACTAGGTTGTATGTTCCAATTGTACAATAGCACAGTCCAATGCCAATTCATTTACTTTGTTCAACAACATGTTAAATGAATTGGTCTAGGCTACGGATTTATAAATCTATTTCAGTAAAAGTGGCAGATTTCACTTTAAGAACAAAAATTGTTCAGCTTTCTCATAGGAGAGAGGGTTTCTCTTCTTGTCAAGAATATGAGATGCTAGATTGAATAGTCTCTCACTCTATGTACTGGTGCTTGGGGCAGATAAATATCTGCGTGCAATCTGTGCAAGCAAAGGAAAATGTTGTTTATTGATGCGCCAGTATGCAAGGGGATTGTCACTTCTGGCAATAGGCTGTTCAGCTAAATAAATGTCCAGCTGTTGGGTAGCTGCACTTGTTGTGGCACTGCTATGGTCCGGGGTGCATTCATGTAAAATTTCTTCAAACATATCAGATATGGAGGGAGTGTGTTCCTTTTCACTTGTATGCAACCATTTCTTCTCACTTCCCTCTGTGCTACACCTCAAAACTCCTTCACCAGATGCCTCCACCACCTCCATTTGTGCCTATATCATTTCCCGTGTATGCTGCTTTTTTCCTCAACATTAAAATAATGCTCTTTAAATCGAGGATCTAGAACTGTTTCAATGCAGTACAGAGGATTGGACTTGGTGTCTTGAAACCGGTTGGTAACGGCCTCCAGTAGAGTGGTTTTAGCCGTTTTTACGCCATGGTCTGTTTCTATCTCTTTTCCTAGCAGACGTTACAGTGCGGCAATCAAGGGAATAACGTCAGAAATGGAAGCATTAGTTGAGCTTATTTCTTTTGTTAACTGTTCAAATGGAGATAGAAGAGACAAACTATTTTCAACTAACATCCACTGATGTGCACTCAGTGTTGCCGGCAGCTAGTAATCTGCAATGTATGCAGCTAAAACACGCTTTTGTTCAAAAAGACTTTGCAGCATATAGTAGGTGCTGTTCCAAAAAGTGGCTACATCTTGCTGCAGTCATTTCGGTGGCATTCCAAACTGTATCTGCAAAGCTTGTAATCTGGAATAAGCAAGCGGAGAATGCTTAAAAGTGACCCACAATTTTTCTTCCTTTTGATACAATATCATATATGGTGCGCTGACTCAGCAATCCTTCATTCGCAGCCAATTGCAGCATGTGTGCCATACACGGTATGCTTTTAAGTTCACTGTCCTCCATTGCCTTTGCCATGTTCCGCGCATTATCTCGGACAAGCAAATGCACTTTAGACTTCTCAATGTGCCAAGTGTCAAGCATGGATTTTAAAGTGTCAGCTATTGCTGCTGCAGTATGTGATCCAACAAACTCACGAGCGTTAAGTGGGATGCTTTGCAATTGAAATTTGTCATCTATCCACTGCGCTGTCAGGCAAAGCATGCTCGTTGGACTGATGTCTGAACTTCAAATGTCGGTAGTAAAACTGATTGCTGTGATGTCGGTAGGCATGAGCTCTTGAACGTGTTTTCTAACACTGCAAAACAATTCAGGTAGATAGGTATCTGCAAAGTAGCGTCTGCTTGGTAGTGAGTAACGCGGCTCAATATGTTGCATGAGCAAATCCAAGGAATGCAATGTCCCCCACAACAGAGAATGGCTGGTCGTCTAATGCAATTGCATTATTTTATCTGTTATGGCACGAGCTTTGGGACTGTCCCTTGCAAATTTTTTAACCTTTTCAAAGACCATGGCCACAGATGGTTTTGAGCCTGAGTCACTTTTTGGTATTGGCACTGTTTTCTTGTAATCTGAATGCTGAACTGGATGATGTGTTTTCAGGTGGTGTATCAAACCTGTTGTTGAAAAATGCCTTAGCACTGTACCCCCTCTTGAAATTTCTGCTGAGCAAAGACTACAGATTGCAAATTTGGGGGTCTTCATCAGAAACTTTAAAATATTTCCACACTGCAGACATGGTCCACCTTTGCTGGTAGCGCAGAATAATAGCATAGAATGATCTATAGTGGGAGTGAAGAAATCTGAGGGGGGGGGGGGGGGGAGGACAAAATCAATTTAAAAGCTAAACCCCAGGAGGCAGCTTTAAAAAATAAACTATCACTTTTTTTTTTTTTAAACGCTGCAGCTCTTGCCATGCAAGGTAGTTATGTCTGCACTGCAGTACATCTGACTTGTACCAAAAAGATAATATAATTGCACTGATTAAATTTCATTTGACATGGAATGGATTGCTTGCAAATTGCAATTGCATGCTATATTAAATTTTTTTGAGCTATTCTGTAGTATACTATAACTTCATGCGCTTGTTGTCATTGAATTTGTCAGCGTATTATTATAACAAAGTTATACATGATTTGTTGAAACACGACAGTACGCAATATATAGTTATTATATATTTATTGCGTACTGTCATGTTTTAAAAAATCATGTGCTTGCTGTCATGTCAGTGTGTACTGTATATACCCCAACTTTCTTACAACTAGCGCCGCCCTGCTAGATGTAAAAACTGTGTACTGTATATAACTAATAACTAACTATACTGTGACAAAATGACAGATTCAATGACAAGGGCATACATTTAATTTTATAGTATACTACAGAATAAATAGCATGCCATTCCATTTCAAATCAGTTTTATTATATATAATATTATTTTTGCTACAGGTCAGAAGTACTGCAGTGCAGACAGACAGACATATTTAATACCATACTGCATGGCACAAAGGCCAAGTAATACATGTTTGACTAATATGACAGTTTCAGTAGTATAGTAAAATAAAATTAGTTGGATTGTTTCTGTCGGTTTAAGTAAGGCAAAAAAGGCAATGCATTGCTCACCGGCGAATAGTAGTAATGGTAGCCATTCAGGAGGGACAGTGCACACTCTTGTACTTGAGTATGCTATGTGCAGCACTCTATGAAGCCGTCTCTCGGGTCCCAGCAGCGTCTCACAAGCACGAGGAGCATCCGCAGGGAAGGTGCCAGAGTCTCAGCAGGTAACTTGCTTACGAGTGCAGCGTCTTATCCACGAGGAACGTGCAAGCCGCCCACAGAACGAGTGACGTCACCCGAAGTTTCTCCCACCGCTACTGCGCATGCGTGATTTTCGGCGCCATTATCGGCAAGAATTCTCTTTCAGCAAAATGCAGAAAAAGCCATATTCGGCCGATATGTTTCGGCGACCAAAATTTTGATGCATCCCTACTTCATACATATTTATAGGGTCACGTTTTACATGCACCACCTCTGAACAGAGCCACTTACCCTTTCTTTGAGTTTATACAATGGCAGACTAAATATTTCTCATGACGGGTTTGTTGGTTCAATGCAACTGGTGTGATGGAGGTTTACAGCAGACAAAGGCTTAAATGGGGAACTCAAATTCTCTATGGACAAACTAAAGAAAAATGGAAGGCGAAGGGTCTATCACAGAATATCCACAATAGCAAAATGGGAGAAAGATGCAAAGAAGAGCAATATTTAAATATCTTTACCCTTATTCCTTAAAAGAGAAATATGGACTTTAAAAAATAAATAAAATTAAACTCGCCAAGGTGGATGCAGTGTCAATCCAATGCTACATCTGTCCTTCGCTGTCTCAGCAGTGAGAACTGAGAAATCAAACACTGCTGATCACTCAGTTCTCCCCCTCCACTGAGCAGGAAGCCATGACGCTCAGCCTCCAGCTCTCTGCTCTCCCCTCCAATGATCACTGGAGCACCGGGCTCTGGAGGGGGCGGGAGCAGCTGGCTCGGTCTCCCAGCAGCTTGCTGGTCCTGGCATTTGGGTGGATCTCGACCATATGGTCAGGGTCTTTTCAGTGACGTCAGTTGCCAGCAGACTTTAGCTGCTGTCAGGTGAAAAAAACAGGAGTGTAAAACTAACTGCACTCCTGTGACCTGCAGGAGAAGTATAGCCAAAACAGCTTTCTCTATACTTCTCCTTTAAGTGTTTTCCTTTTGACAAAGAATTAAAAAGTGAACACGCTACACCCTCTCCACCCCCTTGCTGCACTTACACCGAACACCTAACAGATTCGGCCGGCAAAGAGTAACCGCCCACAAAGATGGCCAACCCTCGGCTAATGTGCCCGGCATCACCGGAACACGTCCGGTGAAATCAGGCGTCAACAGAGCTGCCGACACAATGCTAAGGGCAGCAACTATTGGCAAGAAGGAAATCTCCAGTGCGCAGATGTCAAGGGGCAGAGCCAGCCTCTCGATCAGTGCGCATAATAGCGCTGTCCTTACAGGGAGATATGCTTACCGGATGGGGATAAATAGTCTCAGTGTGCCGGGATGCGCAGACAAACCACAAACTGAAAAAAGGGGAGAATAGCTGCCTAAGTAACTACATCAAAAAGTTGGAATTATGAGCGTTAAAGATGGTCATTTTATGTGAAGTATAGTACATGTAACAAATAATTCAGCAAATAAAAGGAAAATCTCGGGGTCCCATCTTTACATACTTCTAAAACAAAAAAAATATATACATAATTCAAAGTAAAACGCCAGTGAAAAACATATTCTGAACATAATATTAACAGATAAATATGAGAAAAAGCATAATTGTATAGCAAAAAAAAATCACATTATTTATAAAACAATCTCTAGTTGAAGAATACATAAGAAGACACTAAGTGACAGATAGGTGAAACACGTGCAAATATATGGGTATAAATATATTCTATATATTGTTTTATAAATAATGTGATTTTTGCCATTTGTTACATGTACTATACTTCACATAAAATGACCATCTTTACTGCTCAGAATTACATCTTTTTCATGTAGTTAGGCAGCTATTCTCCCCTTTTTTCAAGTCGTGGCTTGTCGGCACATCCCGGCACACTGGGGCCTCAGGTTTGGTGTATTTATCCCCATCCGGTAGGCATCTCTCCCTGGAAGGAGAGCGCTGTTATGCGCACTGATCGAGAGGCTGGCTCTGCCCCTTGACATCTGCGCACTGGCGATTTCCTTCTTGCCAGTAGTTGCTGCCCTTAGCGTTGTGTCGTCGGCTCTGTTGACGCCTGACGTCACTGGATGTGTTCTGGTGATGCCGGGCACCACATTAGCCGGGGGTTGGCCATCTTTGTGGGCAGTTACTCTTTGCCGGCCGAGTCTGTTAGGTGTTCGGAAGGACTTCCGATTGCTGGCCCGCTCGAAACACCCTGACTTATTCATTTAGCACAGGTGTCTTAATTCAATTTAGTATTGATCCGTGATAGGCTCTCTCTCTGGACCACTCCCACGCTAGGTTACCTCTTAACCAGGTGAGTTTTGAGTGTTTGTGATTTGGCCAGGACACATGGTTATTTCCAGTGAGGTGCTGCAAGCGCTGTAGGATATACTTATATCTTCTTTACTTTTTCAGCCGCTTTGCAATCCTGCTTAAGCTGACCATTGTATATTGCTGCAGATGGTTGTTACCTCTGCAGACTGGTGTTTTTGGCGTTTTTTGTCCTAGCCAGAGCATGGTGGTCCTCTACCCACCTTGCAACTACTACTCGGTGAAACGTAAACTGGCATTGTACCTCTTGAAAGAAAAGATGTCTGCAATTCTTAATGACACAGTGAGGAAATCTGAGCAGGTTTGGAAACCTTGAATACTACTTGCCCAATGGCTTTGATCAATCCCTCCCTAATTGATCTATAGAAATAAAAGCTCACTCTATTCAGGAAGAAAAAAACAAAACAAAAAAACCCACCACCAGCGGGTCCCCCCTCTTACCCCATTGTGCGACCCATCACATTTTTCCTGACTACCTTCTATCTTGCTCTTTACCCTTCTAATCTCTAGTCTCTTTGGTGTTTGTCATACAATTTAGTGTACACAGGGGGCTCCTTATTGGTGACTGATGAATAAGTGTCACACAGATATGACATGTCTATTCATGCATTGCTTGTCTGAAACTTTACATATTTTTTTTCTGCATTTTGTAAATCTCTGAAACAAACAAACAAAAAAAAAAAAAAACACAAATGAAAAACGTGCGTTTACCGAAAAGAACGACCAAAACAATACACAGACCGTAAAAAACAGTATCCAGCCCTGAAAAAAAACAAGAAAATACTTATATGCATACATTACTTTGTGTTTAAGCTTGTTCAAGTCATTTTAGAAGGTTCTTTGACTATAATATACAGACAGAAGATGGGAGTACAGCAAAGTACAGTAACACATCATATCAGAATTTAACAAATTCAATACCAGACACTTTTACCTCTTCCTGCCCAGGCCAATTTTCAGCGCTGGCACACTTTGAATGATAATTGTGCAGTCATGCAACATTATACCCAAATTAAAGTTTTTTTTTTTTTGTTTTGTTTTTTCACACAAATAGAGCTTTCTTTCGCTGTAATTTAATCACCACTGTTTTTTTTTTTTTTTTGCTAATGTAGCGGTACCCCCGCAAGGGCACACATTATTAAAGAAACAGTTCAAATATGTTTACTATAGTATCAAAAACAAGATGTGTGCATATATATCGTGATATCTCTCTCACATACATACATACATATTTTATCTCTCGATCTATAATCTACTGTCAATAATGGAAGCACATTATATATGTGTGTGTGTGCACACACACACACATATATAATGTGCTTCCATTATTGACAGTAGATTATAGATCGAGAGATAAAATATGTATGTATGTATGTATGTATGTGAGAGAGATATCACGATATATATGCATACATCTTGTTTTTGATACTATAGTAAACATATACATTATATATATATATATATATATATATATATATATATATATATATATATATATATACATATATATACACACACACACACACACACACACACATACATATTAGGGATGCACCGAAATTTCGGCTGCCGAAACATGTCGGCCGAAAATGGCCCTTTCGGCAAAAAGCCGAAAGAGATTTTTCGCCCATAACGGTGCCGAAAATGGGGCCGGCCTGCTGGGCTTGGCCCCGCCCCCAGTGCCGCCCATCACGGGGGTGTCATTCCTACTCTCTCCTCCTCCCCTCCCTCCTCACCCATGCTGCAGTCAGCCTGTGGGGTCTCGCTGCAAAGTCCCCCTCTCCCCAGCGGTGGCTAAATAAGGCCACTCAGCCGATGTGCAGGAGCTCAGGGACGCTGTTTACTGTGAAAGTGAAAGCAAAGGAGAGGGGTCTAGCAGTGTGCACTTTGCTCTCTGCCTCCTCCTAGAGTGCAGTACCCAGCATGGAGAAGGTACAGAGCTGCAGCTGCCAATTTTTTAAAAGACTGTGCGTGTGTGTGTGTTGTATGCGTGCGGTGTGTTGTATGTGTGTGGTGTATTAGGCCTCATGCACACGAGACGCTGTTAAACGCGTGCTCAGAGGCAGTTGGACACTTTTCAACTGCCCCTGAACTCATTCAATGTTATCACTATGCGTCCATGTACACAGTCTCGTTTTTGCCGTTTTTATGCAGTTGCGTTTAACCTTGTTTTTCCAGAAGCAAAAAAATAGGTTGACGCAAAAGTTTTCCACGTTCCAGACGCCAAACGCGGCAAAAGCCCCGTTGCTGTGTTTTAGTTTATAAGCGTTTTTAAAAGGTGACCTATTTTTTTTTATATTAAAAATCTCAAAAATTATGGCAAATGATGAAAAACCATTAAAAAAAAAATAGGATTTCTGTACTCACCGTAAAATCCTTTTCTCTGTAATAAACCGACCGACACAGCACCTCTCTGTAACTAAATGGGCTGTATAGCCTGCCATTAGGAGAAACTAGGCAAAATTGGTAAACAATACACAGAACTTCAAATCCCGCCGAAGGGGGGCGGACCCATTGCTATCAACCCTCCTCACTGCTCCCAGCAGCTTCAGTACGTCAACAAGCAGTATAACGTAGAAAAAGGAGGGGTGGGTGCTGTGTCGGTTGGTGAATTACAGAGAAAATGATTTTACAGAGAGTACAAAAATCCTATTTTCTCCTTATATTCACCGACCGACACAGCTCCTCTCTGTAACTAAATGGGACATCCCCAAGCAGTGCCAAACGAGGGGTGGGAAAAAAACAGCATAAAAACTTCATCCACCATGGCAAGTGGGAACTAGTGAAACTAAACCCACAAAAAAACAGCAGTGTGTGGAAAAACTCCACCATATAACCGTGCATCCTCAACAGGAGTGATCCCCAAGACCGCAACATTGCAGATGTAACGCAACAGTGCATTAACAAAACAGTACTGCGTTTTTATCTTAAAACCAGGAAAAGTCTCAATTGCAACTACACGGCCGCCTGCAAAACTTTGCGACCAAAACAGGCATCAGTCGATGCACTGACGTCTACCTGTAGAACTTGGTAAGCGTATGGACAGACGACCAGGTCGCCGCCTTACACACCTGAGCGACAGACGCTTGGTGTCAGAAGGCCCAAGACGTTCCGATTGCTCTTGTAGAGTGGGCCGTGACTGGAAAGGGGGGCACCTGCCCCTTCAAGGCGTAGGCTTGTACTACAATCTTACTACAAGCTTGTACTACAATCTGTCTGATCCACCTGGAAATGGTGACCGACGAGACCGCCATGCCTTTCTTAGGACCAGCCACCGAAACAAACAGTGAGTCTGACTTCCGAAAGGGAGCCGTGGCAGACAAATACACCTTCAGAGCCCTAACCACGTCGAGAGCGTGAAGGGCCACCTCTTTGGGGTGCTTCGGCTTAGGACACAACAATGGCAATACAATGTCCTCATCGATATGAAAAGCTGAGACCACCTTCGGTAGAAAGGACAGTTGCGGAAGCAATACTACCTTATCCCTGTGGATGACCAGATAAGGAGACTTGCAGGACAAGGCTGCCAATTCCGAAACCCTC
Organism: Lithobates pipiens; assembly: GCF_037356315.1. NCBI lineage: Eukaryota > Metazoa > Chordata > Amphibia > Anura > Ranidae > Lithobates > Lithobates pipiens. The sequence goes on from NW_027507764.1 coordinate 387,529,210, forward strand.
CTGGCCGACGTGATGGCCACTAGAAAGACCACTTTCTGGGAAAGAGTCAACAGGGGAATCTCCCTGATATTTTCAAACAACGTTTTTTGAAGCGCAGACAACACCAGGTTCAAATCCCATGGGGGTAACGGTGGGCGCACCGGAGGGTCAACATGTTGTACCCACTGAACAAAGGTACTCACTAAGGAGTGCGATGCCAGGGGTCGTTGGGGAAAAAAAATAAAAAAAACATTTCCCCTTCATGGTGCTCAATGCCAATCTCTGGTCTACTCCCTGCTGGAGAAAACAGCAGGATCCTTGCTATGGAAAAGGAAAGGGGATGCCACCCTTTCTCCTCACACATGGAGATGTAGGCCTTCCAGGTACGATGGTATATCTTCCGAGAAGATTTCCATGCCCTCAACATCGTTGGAATCACTGAGTCTGACAGACCACAGTTCCTGAACACCTGGCACTCAATAGCTATGTCGTTAAAGCCAGCGATGGTAAAGCAGGATGAAAGATTGGACCTTGAGATAGGAGGTCCTCTTGCAACGGCAGTCGCCAGGGAGCGTCTGCCACCAGACGCACCAGGTCTGCGTACCAGGTCCGCCGAGGCCAATCTGGGGCAACCAGGATTACTGGAATCCCCTCGGCTTCCACTCTGCGAAGCAGACGTGGCAACAGTTTCAGTGGAGGAAAGGCATAGATCAGCTGGTACTGATCCCACTGAGTCACCAGCGTGTCTGACGCATCTGCCCACGGATCTCTCGTCATGGACACACATCTTGGCACCTTCTGATTGAGACAAACGGCCAATAGATCCACATCTGGTGTGCCCCACTTCAGGCACAGCAGCCTGAATATCTTCGGATGCAATGCCCATTCTCCTGGGTCCAGCATCTGTCGACTCAGATAGTCTGCCTGCCAATTTTCCGCCCCCGGGATGTAAATGGCCGACATGGCTGGTACGTGTCGCTCTGCCCACCGAAGTATGTGAGCAACCCCCCCGAGCAGCGGCGGAGCTCCTTGTTCCCCCTTGGTGATTTATGTACGCCACGGCCGTGGCGTTGTCCGACTGTATCCCGATTGGACGCCATTGAAGACTCATCGGCCATGTGTGGAGGTACAGCCTGATCGCTCTCAATTCAAGCAGATTGATCGGCAACTCGGATTCTTCCGTCGACCATCACCGTCCATCTCAGAGGAAGGAACGATTTTCCGGACTGAATCACCGGGGACCTCAACCACCAGATCAGAGAGTCCCCGACTGGCTGGCTCACCTGGATCTTTCAATCCAGGGACAACTGAGATTTGTCCCATTTCAAGATCTCCTTCTGCAGTACTCTGGTGTGGAACTGGGCATAAGGTACTGCCTTATCGCAGATCGGAGAGAGTGCAATTTGTCTGAAGTGAGAAAAACTCTCACTTCCCTGGAGTCCAACAGCAAACCTAGGTACTCCAGATGCTGGGTCATCACAATCACCGACTTCTTTAGGTTCAACAGCCACCCAAATTCTTGCAGGGCCTGCATGGTGATCGCCACATCCTCCTCTAATTCTGAGGCAGAAGACGGTCTCAGGAGGAGATCGTCCAGGTAGCCCACGACCGCGATCCCTGATGCAAGGCCAAAGGGAAGAGCCATAGATTGGTAATGGGCATCCCCGACTGCCAAACCCAGAAATTTTCGATGCCGAAGGCATATGGTTATGTGCAGGTACGCATCCTGGATGTCTAAGGACGCCAGGGAGTCCCCTTGATGGAGTGCAGCGACTACTGAGCGAACTGATTGCATTCTGAACCTCTGCACTTTTACAAAGTGATTGAGGGCCTTCAAGTCCAAGATCGGACATACCCCTTCCTTCTTGGGAACCAACAAACAAATTTGAGTAGAATCCCTGGAAGCGTTCCGATTCCGGGACCGGTACAATCACCCCCTGATTCAGCAAGTCCCTTACCGCCCCCAACAGGACCTCCCTGCGAACCGGGTATGCTGGAAGGGAAGAATCTGTTTGGCGGCCAAGAGAGAAACTCTATCTTGTAGCCTGTGGAATCAGATCGCAGACCTATTGGTCGGACAACCAGGAGGACCACCGGTCTGCAAACTCCCGAAGGCCACCCCCCACCCGAGAAATGGGTGGGGGCAAACCTTCATGCGTTAGCACTTTTGTTCGCAGGCTTGTTAGGCTTGCAGGTCCAGGGATGTTTTTGACCGTCCGTTGGGCTGGGGACGTTTTGTTGAAGCACCGGGCGTACGAAAAATCCGCTTGTGAGCGGAAAAAGAGGGCCCTTGCCTGCGGCGTGGCTCCTTAGCCTTCCTGGCCTGTGGGAGTAGTGTACTCTTACCACCAGTGGAATTTTTAATAATGTCATCTAGCGAGGCTCGCCAAGGAAGGGAAGATCCGTCAGGGCTTTCTTGGATGCCTGGTCAGCAGACCAGCATTTCAACTAAATCAGGCGCCTCAGCACCACAGCTGACACTGAAGCCCTGGATAACAGAGGGAGAGTATACAGGGCCGCATCAGACATACTTAAGGCCTTGCGCTAGTTGGTCTGCTAGCTCCACGCAGACAGGGGAGGCCTGTTGCTCTCCAAATTCGCGGTGCAATACTTTTGCCCACTCAGTCAGTGTCTGCGACACCAGTGCGGATGCCAGTACAGGTCGCACGGCTGACCCCACAACTGTAAACAAGGAACGAGCCACCGCCGCGGCCTTCCTGTCCTTGGGATCCTTGAATGCAGGAGTCCCCTCACCGGGATCGTGGTTACTTTATTTAACCTAGATACTGGGGGATCCACGACCGGAGGAGCCGACCACTTTTTGAGAAGGCTTTCATCAAAGGGGTAACGCACCTCCAAATTTTTGGGGACCGAAAAGGTCCGTTGCCTGCGACCCCATTCCCTGTAGATGAATTTGTTGAAATAAGTCAAATACGGGAACACCTTAGGTGAACGTGCTGGCTTGCGGGACCCAAAAGGGACCGGCACATCAGCAGAGGGATCCGCTGGCTCCTGAATCTTCAGGGTATCATGCACAGCTGTGATAAGTGCTCCAACTAGCACTTTGTCGCGCACAGACCTGGACGGGGACTCATCCTCACTGTCCAAAAGGTCCTGGTCAGCGTCATCTGACAAGACAGAACAGGGGTCACCGGCCTCAGCAGGACCCGAGTCTGCGTCAGAGGACGGGGGGGGGGGGGGGGGGCGCTTTGTAGCACCTTTCTTCCCACGTACCGCCTCTATCTTGGCAACAAACTAATTGAGGACCGCACAGTCTGCAGGTGACCCGAAGGGAACTTAGGACAGCGACAGTCCCACCCTCCTGCTGCCGCTGGCTGAGGGGCTCTAACCCGCTGGACTCACCACCCTGGGCCGTTCCGCGCTGTATTACCTCAATGCCTGATGATCCCCAGCGCTCCCAGATGCAGATAGCAGACAACTGTGTCGGTGGCCGGCCGGTCGCACGATCGGTGGGCGATCAAACACACGTGTTCAGAACACAGGATAACCTTCCCAGCGCCCTGTGATGACCAAACAGGAAGCAGAGGGCACAGGGGCAGCTGCTAGAGCAGAAAAACGTGGTCCGGATACAAGAAAATGGCTGCCGGTGTTCGCAATAGGGAATCACCAGGAAAATGGCCGACTGAAGCCAGTCTGACCATTGACCATACTTAAAATGGCCGCCGAACAGCGATATGAGGGACAAGAGAGAACATGTGGCAGGCACATGGCTGCACGAACACAGGGGCATGACTACAAAGGCATCCAGCGGGAATAAGCTTCAGGACCCAGACACCCAGCACAGCTAAAACCCCCAGGTCAGAGCCCAGACACACACACACACACCGCTCAGCACATGTACATCCCCCCCCCCGTGAGGGGGGAAAGGAGGGAGTTAGGGACAGGGGAGAGAAGAGAGGGGGTGAGGGGGCCCCCCGAATCCACCTCCCAGGGAATGCCCAGCTGCTCCACCCTGCCACATAGGGAGAGCTGTACTTACCAGTCCTGAAGCTGGGAAACATTCCACGGTACATGTGGAATGATCAGTACAGAGAAGACTACTGGCCTCGGAATACTGTAACGCAGACATCAGTAGCCCGGTCATATGTACGCCCCGGAGCATAAAGCTCACCGACCACCTCTGGAGCCGAGGTATGTCGTTGCCTGCCGAGCCTTAGCTGCGACCTGCACACGCTCGATGGCTGGACTGGGGAGACTACAAGGATAAGTGAACCAGCCTGTCACCCAGCCGGCTGTTGATAGAAGATCACAGGATCATTCATCTTGCGCAAAAAGCCAAGCTTCTGCATCAAAAAAAAAAACACGGACCTATGGGCCCGCAGGGTTCCTACGTCTTATCTCCTCACTAGGCAAGAAAAAAAACTGAGTTCTGCCTGAGCAGGCTGTGGGGTTGTAGCCTAGGGACCGCCCCATGGGCGGAACTAAAAGTTCTGAAGTGTTGTATTACAACTTGCCTAGTAATCTCCAGTGATAGGGCTGACAACCCATTTTGTTACAGAGAGGAGCTGTGTCGATCGGTGAATATAAGAGAGAACACAATTTGTCATTTGAAAAAATGACAACAGAAAAATGTGCCTTTAAGTATGGGCAGAAGTGACGTTTTGACGTCGCTTCTGCCCTGCTATGGTATAGAGACGGGTGAGGGCCATCTTAGCCTCACTCGTCTCCATACCCAGCAACAGGACCCGCCGATACCGATGGCTCCGGTAAGCGGTGGAGGGCGCGGGAGAGCCGCGGCCCCTCTCCCGCCGCTGATAACGGTGATCTTGCGGCATATCTGCCGCAGAGACCACCATTATTGTAAACGGAACCGCCGGCTCTAAAGATGGATACCTCGGTTGTGGCAGCAGCTGCTGCCGTTACTGAGATCTCCATCTTCAAACTGCCGACGTATATGTACATGAGCCAGTCGGTAAGTGGTTAACTATAAAATGGGCTATGGCTGCTCACCACTCCAAATCTCAGATGGATTAGATAAAGGTGCAGATGATGAGAAGACTCCAGCCGGAACTCTCTCTCTATGTCTTGAAAAAGGTGACCGCCACAGCTCACTGGAATCTTAATTGCAGGTGCCTCTGGATGACTCGAAACATCCACCAATCCACTGCACTGATGGAGCGATACTGTCCGCAGAGATCCCTCTGGGTATGGCTGTCCAGCTCCCCGCTGTCTAGGCCACAAATCATCAAACGCCCTGTCACACGACCTCCTGCTGGCAGAGTCAAACCAGTGTCCAGAGAGGCTGATGTAGGCTGCGCCAGCCCTTTTTATATCCTCTGCCAGCAGTCTGTTCTGTGCACTCAGCATTCTGTTCCTTGGAGTTCAGGTCAGTCCTGATGGCAGAGTCACTTCAGCATTCTGAACTACACATCCTATGATACTTTGCTCTATATCCTCACACAGGAATGCCCCATACACACGGTCTGACTTTCCGCCAGAAAATGTGCGATCGGAGCGTGTTATCGGGAATTCCGACCGTGTGTAGGCTCCATCTGACTTTTTCCATCTGAATTTCCGACACACAAAATTTGAGATCTGGATTTGGGACTTAAAATAAACCTACCATTAAATTTATAGACTGATTGTTTCTTTGTCAGTGGGCAAATGTACAAAATCAGCAGGAGGTCAAATAGGTTTTTCCCCTCACTGTAGAGCTGCACGATTCTGGCCAAAATAAGAATAACAATTTTTTTGCTTAGAATAAAAAGATAATTTTTCTTGTGATGTAAAAACTTTCATATTATGCAAAAAAATTGGGCTAACTTTACTGGTTATGTTTTTTTTTTTTATTCATTAAAGTAATTTTTTCCCAAAATAAAATTGCATCTGAAAGATAGCTGTGCAAATGCAGTGCGACATAAAATATTGCAACACCCACCATTTTATTTTCTACGGTCTCTACTTTAAAAAAAAATGATATATACTGTATTTATTGGCGTATAACACTCACTTTTTTTACAATGAAAATTGTGTGCAAATAGCGGTTGCGTGTTATACGCCAATACTTCCATTTTAGCTGCCTTGGAGGGGATGGGGGGGGGGGGGGCGGGACGAGCGCAGTCAGATTACATACAGTGAGAATCTCCTGTTTACTTGGCGGCCTCTGTAATAGGAAGTCCCGTCTCCTGGGCCACCGTTGGACCACTGTTCTATCATAGGAGATTCTCTAGGCTGCAGATGGCTATCAGTCAGGCCGCACTGAAGGCAATGCTGAGGCTGCTGCATTGATGGCAATGCTGAGGCTGCCGATGGGCACTGACCCTTATTTTGCTTCAAAGTTCCTTATTTAAAATTTACGTTTTTTCCCTTAAACTTCGCTCTTAAAATGAATGTGCGTGTTATAAGCCGATAAATACGGTACACACATATACATTATACACACACACACACACAACTGGCCTGGACAGATTGCAGTGCAAGAGGGGGCAACTGAATAAGCATGCATGTTTCGGTACAGCGGAATATAATTTGTCTACCTCATCTACCTCTTGCTTATTCCTTTGTTTTCAGAGCCCACCAAGATAACAATGCAAGTCATTCTCTTTTTCTTGAGCAATATGTGAAAACATACGGACACCCGGACAGACGTAGTGTGTAATTACACCTGGTGTGGACATCTGCAAGCATAAGGGTCCTAGGTTGGGGTTATCCAACTGCCTTTATTGCTTGTCATCTGGTGATTGGGTACTTTTTGGAGTTCATGCATGTACACTGTTGTGTTCAACAACTAGTGGCTTCAATAATCCTTTTTTCCCCTGCAATCATTTGAGCAATGTTTTTTCTGGGTCTTTATGAGATTATGGATTCTAATACATAAATTTTTATCTTATTGTATTTGGTTTTGTCGCCCTATATGCTGCTGCTGTTTTTTTTCTCTCTCTGGTTACTCTAGCGCTGTTGCACCTCTTTTTTCACGTAAAAAAAAAATAATAGAAAATTATATATATATAGTAAGTAATTTTCTAGCAAAAAAAAAAAATATATATGATTTTAAATTGAAACCAAATGTCCGAAAAAGGTTTAGTGTTTAAACTTTCATCATTTACACACGAACACTATTCCTGTGACAAATTGTTACAATGTTTCTACTTAACCGCTTGAGATCTGCGCTATAGCCGAATGACAGCTACAGCGCGGACCTCCTTTGCTGGGACTACGTCTATTGACGTTGTCCCGTGCACGAGCGGCCTGCGCGCCCCCTGAGGGGCGCACTCTGTGATCAGCGAGTCTATGAGACTCGCCTGATCACAGATCGGAGCAAGGGGTCGATCCCAACCCCTTACCACGTGATCAGCTGTCAGCCAATGACAGCTGATCATGTGATCACAACAGCCGGTAATCGGCTATTTTTCCTCCTCGCACTGACAGCGCAAGGAGAAAAAAAAAAAGCCGATCACCGGTGGCCGTGAGAGGAACTTCAGTCCCGATCACGGCCAAGTCATCAGTGCCCACCTGCCCCCTGCCAGTGCCACCTAAATAAAGTAAAAGTGCCACCCATCAGTACCACCCCTTAGTGCCCATAGTGCCACCCATTAGTGCCACCTATCAGTGCCCACAATCTGCCTCAATAACAGTGCTGCACCTCATATGCCACATATCCGTGCCCATCAGTGTCATCTACCAGTGCCCATCAGTGCCACCTATCAGTGCCCATCAGTCCCAGCTATCAGTGGTACCTATCCGTGCCACCTTATCTTTGCCCATCAGTGCCGCCTTATCTGTGCCCATCAGTGCTGCCTTATGTGCCCATCAGTGCCCACCAGTGCAGCCTCAGTGCCCACCAGTGCAGCCTATCAGTGCCCACCAGTGCAGCCTATCAGTGCCCACCAGTGCTGCCTCATCAGCGCATTTCAATGAAGGAGAAAAATGACCTGTTTGCAAAATTTTATAACAAACTATTATCCATGATTTTTAATTTTTTTTATTTTGCATTTTTTTTGTATGTTTAGCAAAAAATAAAACTCCCAGCTGTAATTAAATACCACCAAAAGAAAGCTCTATTTGTGGGAAAAAAATTATAAAAATTTCATTTGGGTACGGTGTTGTATGACTGCGCAATTGTCATTCAAAGTGCATCAGTGCTGAAAGCTGAAAATTGGTCTAGGCAGGAGGGGGGTTTAAGTGCCCAGTAAGCAAGTGGTTAAAGAGGAGTTTCCATAAAAAAAAAAAAAAAAAATTAAAAGTCAGCAGCTGACTTAATAATCGGACACTTACCTGTCCCAGGGTCCAGCGATGAGGGGGGACAAAGCCCCGCACGTCCCCCCCTCCGTGGCATTGCAACTGTGGGCACTGGGCTGTGGCTTCACAGCCGGGCACCCACTACGCATGCGCGAGCGGCACCGTGATTGGCGCACAGTCATCTGGGACCTGTCACGTGTCCCAGATGTCTGACAGGAGGGAGGGGGTAGAGCTGAGCCCTTCCTGCGACGAGGGGAATTTATGTCACCAGCCCAGGCACTGAAGGAGGCAGACTACGAGGGACCCCCTAGCAACAGGCATTTAGATATGTTAAAAAAAAAAAAAAGGAATCTTTTTTTTTATTTATTTTTTTCTTCTGTGCAACACTACTTTAAGGCCCCTTTCACACTGGGCGGTTTTCAAGCGTTACAGCGCTAAAAATAGCGCCTGAAAAAAACAGCCGCTTTCACACTGGAACGGTGTGCTGGCAGGACGGTGAAAAAAGTCCTGCTAGCCGCATCTTTGGAGCGGTGAAGGAGCGGTGTATTCACCGCTCCTACCCATTGAAATCAATGGGACAGCGCGGCAATACCGCCGGCAAAGCGGCGCTTTTCAGGGGGCGGTTTTAACCCTTTTTCGGCCGCTAGCGGGGGTTAAAACTGCCCGCTAGCGCCTGCAGACCGCTGCTAAAACGACGGTAAAGCGCCGCTAAAAATAGCGGCACTTTATCGCCGACGGCCGCACCGCCCCGATAACGATTCTTGACGATTAATCGTGCAGCTCTACCTCACCGTAAGGCTACTTTCTCACTGAGGCAGTTTTCCCTGAAAAGTGCCTGCCATGCCACCCCATTGTAAAGGCCTGAGTGCTTTCACACTGGAGCGGTGCGCCTGCAGGACAGGGAATAAAAAAAAAAAAAAAAAAGCATCTTTGGGGCAGGGTAGGAGCACTGTATACAGCGCTCCTACACCACCCCTGACTAACTGGAATGAATGGGCAGCGCTTCAGAATCGCAGCAACATGAGTGGTTTTAACCCTTTCTTCGGCCGCTAGCGGGGTCTGCAGTGTGAAAACAGCCTAAATCTTTGACGGGGGAACCGGATGACCGAATTGTGCTTTACCGAATGATAGCACAGATGGGGCGGCATGTATGCCCCCCGCACCTGGAAATGATTACGTACATTTACTTGATGCAGCACAGAGCGGCCGCCCGTTTTAGTATATCTACATAGGGCGATCCACAAGCAGTTAGGGTTAATCCTGGAATTCCACTTTAACTGCAGAAACCCCCAGCTTTGTATATGTCAGCAATTTCAAGCCTTTGGAATGGGACTGCCTGGAGGTGACCAATCCCTGTATAGACGAATGGTAGGTGACAGTACATACCTTTGTTCAATTCAGCCCTTGCCTCATCCTCCTCTTGCCCTCCACCCTGCTTCTTGTGTTTTGTCAGTGGGACTCTCCCCGTACTCAGGGATCTCACACACATCTGAGGAGCTCTTCTCACACAGTCCAAGCACCCCAAACCGGCCCATGCCGCCCTGTACCCTCTCCTCACACATTGCAATATACTGTGTCTGCCCACCACACCCCTCCATAGAGAGGCAGCCACAATCATCGCAGCACTTCTATTATTACTGATCACGACAGGACTCTGCACTACTAAACTCTTGTTTCAGACCGGTCTTCGCCGCTGCCTACTACTGACATATGCAGGCACGCCCCTCTGCGAGGAAGAAAAGGATGATGTGAGTAGTAGTTTTCACACCGCTCCTCTAGTCTCCCCTGAGCACCCAGGACTACAATTCCCGGCATCCTCTGCACTCAGCAGGCGGAAGTTTAGGCGACTTTAGAAAAGAACGTGACCTGTGTGATCTTGCTGGGTTATGTACGGGTGTTCCGTCCGATTAGGCGACCTGCCAGTTTTCGTAACGGAAGTGACGTTCTCCCACGGCCATCTTGTTACACCCCGCACTCGGCCACACTAAGTCTACCGTCTGAAGTCGCTAAGCAGACATCTTTTTACACCCACAGAAGTCAAATAGGGAGGGAAGACAATGTGTTCAGCAATATCTCATGCCAAAGCACTTCACTGATTCCTGGCGTACTGTACACAGTCTGATACAGCCATTCATTTCTGCCATTGGAACTGCCATTAGCAGCACTGTATTGTCATTTTCAAGGATAATGTAAAGAAGCATGGATAAGTGCCATTATTGACCTTCATCTAAAAATGTCAGTTGCCTGGCTGTTTGACAAAAATCACAGCTCCCGATTAACTACTTGCTGACTGGGCCTTTTCTAGCACTTTTTGTTTACAAGTTGAAATCAGTATTTTTTCCTAGAAAATTACATATAACCCCCAAACATTATTCATATTTTCTTTTTTTTTTCTTTTCTTTTTTTTAGCAGAGACCCTATGGAATAAACTGGCAATCATTGCACTTTTTTATGTCACACTATTTGCGCAGCGGTTTTGCAAACGCAATTTTTGGGGAAAAAATTCACTTTAAAGCGGAGTTCCACTCAAAAGTGGAACTTCCACTTAACTGTCTCCACCCCTCTCTAATGCCACATTTGGCACATTTCGGGGGGGGGGAACGAACTGTTTTGCCTCTCCTCCTTCCTCCACCACCGTGCCAATTAAGGCTTCAGTGCCAGGTTCCTTTACCAGGAGTGGCGGTGGCTTCACCCGACAGCCGAAGATCGGCCGGGGTGCTTACATCGCGGGCTCTCTGAACAGGTAAGTGTCCATATAATAAAAGTTAGCAGCTGCAGTATTTGTAGCTGCTGACTTTTAAATTTTTTGTGGGAGGAGGCTAGACCTCCTCTTTAAAGTGGTGTTGCCACCAGAAAAATTGCTTAAAATTCATAAAAAAACTAAAAAATAATTGGAATTTTTTTTTTTTTTTACTCACCTCTAAATACCTGTTGCTAGGGGGTCCCTCGTAGTCTGCCTCCTTCATTGCCCGGGCTGGTGACATCACTTCCCCTCGGCGCCGCACAGTCATCTGGGACCTGTCACGTGTCCCAGATGACTGTGCAGCGTATCGCGGCGCCACTCGTGCCTGCGCAGCGGGTGCCCGGCTGTGAAGCCACAGCCGGGAGCCCACAGTAAGAATGCCGGCGCCGCGAGCGGAGCAGGGAACGAGGGGGGGGGGGCTTTGTATCTCCGCATCGCTGGACCCTGGGACAGGTAAATGTCTGATTATTAAAAGTCAGCAGCTGCAGTATTTGTAGCTGCTGACTTTTTTTTTTTTTTTTTTTTTAGGGGGCACCCCACTTTAACCACTTAACAACCGCCTATAGCCGATTAACGGCTTCAGGACGGTTGTTTAACTCTGAGAAGCCGTTAATTAACGGCCTCACAGAATTCTGCTCTCGCGTGCCTCCCAAGAGCATCCGTGACTGCCGGGTCCACTGGACCCGGCGCATCACGGATCATGGTAAACAGGCGCTCATCGCGGCCGTTTACCACGTGATCGCTCTGTCAAATGACGGAGTGATCACTTGTAAACAAACCGGCATCATGTAATGACGTCGGTTCCTCCCTCCCCCTCTCTGTACCGATCGGTACAGCGGAGGGGAAAGTGATCGTGTCAGCAGCGCTGTGGGCTGCATCTGCACTACCCACATCGCTGCTCACCGAATTTAACCCCTCCATACCCTGGCAATACTCTGCAATACCAGCTAATTCTCTGCAATGCCAGCCAATACTCTGCAATGCCAGCCAATACTCAGCAATACCCGCCAATACTCTGCAATACCAGCCAATACTCTGCAATACCCGCCAATACTCTGCAATACCAGCCAATAACCGCCAATACTCTGCAATACACGCCAATACTCTGCAATACCCGCCAATACTCTGCAATACCCTGCCAATACGCTGCAATACCCCGCCAATACTCTGCAATACCCCGCCAATACTCTGCAATACCCTGCCATAAATTGCAAAAACCCAGCCATACTTGGAGATACCCTGCAATACCCAGCCATACACGGAGATACCCAGCCATACTCGGAGATACCCAGCCATGCTCGGTGATACCCTGCAATACCCAGCCATAGACGCCCCCCTCCCTGCCCTCTGGTGCTTCTACCAACTCGCCAATACGATCAAAGCCAGAATCTTTTTATTTATTTTTATTTCAGGCTTCCCAGCCTAGAGGTGAGATGTGGGGTCTTATTGATCCCCAGATCTCACTGTAAAGAGGACCTTTCATCCCATATTCCTATTACAAGGGATGTTTACATTCCTTGTAATAGGAATAAAAGTAATCAAAAATGTATTTTTGGGGAAAAAAATTAATAAAGTAAAATGAACAATAAAAAAATAAAAATAAATTTAAAGCGCCCCTGTCCCCATGTGCTCGCATGCAGAAGCGAATGCATACGTAAGCCCCGCCCACATATGAAAACGGTGTTCAAACCACACATGTGAGGTATCACCTTGAATGTTAGAGCAAGAGCAATAATTCTAGCCCTAGACCTCATCTGTAACTCAAAACATGTAACCAGTAAAAAAATGTTAAAGCGTCGCCTATGGGGACTTTTAAGTAGCGACGTTTGGCGCCATTCCACGGGCATGTGCAATTTTGAAGAGTGACATGTTAGGTATCTATTTACTCAGCATAACTTCATCTTTCACTTTATGCAAAAAAATGACCACCATTGTATTCTCTAGGGTCTTTGCTAAAAAAACATATATAATGTTTTGGGATTCTATGTAATTTTCTAGCAAATAAATTATGATTTTTACATGTAGGAGAGAAATGTCAGAATTGTCCTGGGTGCTCCAGAATGCCTGCTGGCGCTCCCTGCATGTTGGGCCTCTGTATGTGGCCAAGCTGTGTAAAAATCTCACACATGTGGTATCGCCGTACTCCGGAGTAATAGCAGAATGTGTTTTGGGGTGTCATTTGTGGTATGCATATGCTGTGTGTGAGAAATAAACTGATAATATGACAATTTTGTGGAAAAAAAAATAAAAGGAAAAAAAATCTTGATTTTGCAAAGAATTGTGGGAAAAAATGACAACTTCAAAAAACTCATCATGCCTCTTACTAAATACCTTGGAATGTCTTCTTTCCAAAAAGGGGTCATTTGGGGGGTATTTGTAATTTTATGGCATGTTAGGGTCTCAAGAATTGAAATAGGCTGTCAGTACTTCAGGTGTGATCAATTTTCAGATATTGGCACCATAGCTTGTGGACTCTATAACGTTCACAAAAACCAAATAATATCCACCAATTTTTACTTATTTTTACCAAAGATATGTAGTGGTATAAATTTTGGCCAAAATTTATGAAGAAAAATTACCAATTTGCTAAATTTTATAACAGAAACGAAGAAAAATTCATTTTTTTTACAGAATTTTCGGTCTTTTTTCTTTTATAGCACAAAAAATAAAAAACCGAGAGGTGATTAAATACCACCAAAAGAAAGCTCTATTTGTGTGAAAAAAAGGACACAAATTTCATATAGGTACAGTGTTACATGACTGAGTAATTGTCATTCAAAATGTGAGAGCACCAAAAGCTGAAAATTGGTCTGGTTATTAAGGGTGTTTAAGTGCCCAGTGGTCAAGTGGTTAATAAATAAATAGCAAAACACAATCTGTACCCCATTTTTTTGTATAATGTTAAAGATGATGTTGTGCCAAGTTAGATGCCTAACATGTCACGCTTTAAAATTACGCTTGCTCATGGAATGGTGAAAAACTACAGTACCAAGAAATATCCATAGGCAATGTTTGAAACGCCTTTACAGGTTACCTGTTTAGCGTTACAGAGGAGGTCTAGCACTAGAATTGCTGCTCTCGCAATTCTACGATGCTGGGGGGAGTATTGGTGTAATATTCCTGCTGGGGGAGTATTGGTGTAATATTCCTGCTGGGGGGGAGTATGGGTGTAATATTCCTGCTGGGGGAGTATTTGTGTAATATTCCTGCTGGGGGAGTATTGGTATAATGTTCCTGCTGGGGGGAGTATCATTGTAATGTTCCTGCTGGGGGGAGTATTGGTGTAATATTCCTGCTGAGGGGAATATTGATGTAATATTCCTGCTAGGGGGTGGTGTATGGGTGTAATATTCCTGCTGGGGGGGAGTATTGGTGTAATATTCCTGCTGGGAGGAGTATTGGTGTAATATTCCTGCTAAGGGGAGTATTGATGTAATATTCCTGCTGGGGGGGGGGTGTATGGGTGTAATATTCCTGCTGGGGGGCAGTATGGGTGTAATATTCCTGCTGGGGGGTGTATCGTTGTAATATTCCTGCTGGGGGGAGTATTGATGTAATATTCCTGCTGAGGGGAGTATGGGTGTAATATTCCTGCTGGGGGGGAGTATGGGTGTAATATTCCTGCTGGGGGGAGTATTGGTGTAATATTCTTGCTGGGGGGAGTATTGGTGTAATATTCCTGCTGGGGGGGGGTATGGGTGTAATATTCCTGCTGGGGGGACGCCTGTACAGGAAGTTCTTGTCATACCATGGACACGGCGAGGGCTCTGTTCACACCTAGGTGTTCCAGATTCCTGAATCCCTGCAAAATGTGGGACACACTTGCAATTCTCTTACCTTCAATGGCACCCCAATCGCGGCTTGATTTTGCCACGACTGTCTATCTGACAAATAGCAACAAAAACGGGGGACTGCTTTTGGGCGATAGGCATCCAACCAACAACCAACAATCGCGGCAAAATCGTCCCGTGATTAGGGTGCCATTGAAAGTAATGGGATCACAAGCGCTTCCCACGTTTTGTGGTGATTTGGGAATCACAGTAATTGTGCCTGCGATCCGGAACGCTTAGGTGTAAACACAGCTTCTATCAGTTGGTGCATTGACCTTCTATAGATTCTCGGGGGGGGGGGAATTTTCATTTCTTCCTCAAACATACCACACATTCGCTTCATTCTTTATTCCACTTCTAATACATACTCAGTGTCCTCATTATCAGTGCAGCCCCAACAGTGCTCATCAGTGCTGCCAATCAGTGCCTCCTCATCAGTGTCACCTATCAGTGCCCTTCATTGTCACCTATCAGTGCTGCTTCATAAGTGCCCACCAGTGTCGCCTCATCCTCTGCCCTGCTGACCCCATCCTATGTCCCACTGATCACATACAGTATCTCACAAAAGTGAGTACACCCCTCACATTTTTGTTAATATTTTATTATATCCTCGAACGTTTGGTCTACAACCGACTGAGCGTCCACCTCGCCGATAATAGCCTACTTGATCCCCTTCAGTCTGGATTTCATCCTCAACATTCCACATAAACTGCTCTCCTAAAACTAACACGCGATCTACTAACGGCCAAAACCAATCAACTCTAAGGATGAGCCAAACACCCCCCTGTTCGGTTTGCACCAGAACCTGCGAACAAACCTAAACTTCGTGTGAACTTTAGAACCCTATTAAAGTCTATGGGACTCAAATGTTCACAATCTAAAGTGCTAATTTTAAAGGCTTATATGCAAGTTACTGTCCTAAAAAGTGTTTGGGGACCCGGGTCCTGCCCCAGGGGACATGGATCAATGCAAAAAAAAGTTTTAAAAATGGCAGTTTTTTCAGGAGCAGTGATTTTAATAATGATTAAAGTGAAACAATAAAAGAGTAATAATCCTTTAAATTTCGTACCTGGGGGGTGTCTATTGTATGCCTGTGAAGGGGCGCATGTTTCCCGTGCTTAGAACTGTCCCTGCACAAAGTGTCATTTCACAAGTCTTTTAAAATCACTTTCCATTGTCGGCTCCCGTAATACAGAGAACACTCAATGAGTGATCTCTGTATTAGCCGACAATTCATTCATTGATAAAAAAATAAAAAGCGTGGGGGTTCCCATAAATTCAATTACCAGGCCCTTCAGGTCTGGTATGGATATTAAGGGGAACCCCGCATCAAATTAAAAAAAAATTTGACGTGGGGGTCCCACTAAAATCCATACCAGACCCTTTATCTGAGCACGCAACCTGGCAGGCCGCAGGAAAAGAGGGGGGGACGAGAAAGTGCCCCTTCTCCTGAACCGTACCAGGCAACATGCCCTCAACATTGGGAGGATGCTTTGGGGGTCTGTGACCCCTCAAAGCACCATGTCCCCATGTTGATGTGGAGAAGGGCCTCATCCCCATAACCCTGGCCAGTGGTTGTGGGGGTCTGCGGGCAGGGGGCTTATCAGAATCTGGAAGCCCCCTTTAACAAGGGGACCCCCAGATCCCGCCCCCCCCTGTTTGAAATGGTAAGGTGGTACAAAAGTACCCCTACCATTTCACATAGAAAGTGTAAAAATGGTTAAATTAGACAAATACACTTTGAAAAATTCCTTTATTAAAAAAAAAAAAAAAAAAAAAGATTCCAGCGGTGGTAATCCACTCTTACTATCCAGCGCCGGATGATCATCTCTCAGGGGTTCAGCGATGGCTGATCTGATCCAGCGACGGGTGATTTTCAGTCCAGCGCTGTCCATACATACTGCGGAGACACTGCGGGGATCCCAGCGCTGACGTTTCTTGTATTAGGAGGGCGGGGCCACCCATCACCTGACCCCGCCCCCTCTGACACTGATGAGGGAAGCCATGGGGTTCCCCAGTTGTGTATGGGTGACCCCGCCCTCCTCTGATGTAACGCACCTGATGAGACCCTGATGAGGCCCTTCTCCACATCAACATGGGGACATGGTGCTTTGAGGGGTCACAGACCCCCAAAGCATCCTGCCAATGTTGAGGGCATGTGGCCTGGTACGGTTCAGGAGGGGGGGCGCTCTATCGTCCCCCCCCCTCTTTTCCTGCGGCCTGCCAGGTTGCGTGCTCGGATAAAGGGTCTGGTATGGATATTTAGAGGAACCCACACGTCATTTTTTTTTTTTTTGACACGGGGTTCCCCTTAATATCCATACCAGACCTGAAGGGCCTGGTAATTGAATTTATGGGAACCCCCACGCTTTTTATTTTTTTATCAATGAATGAATTGTTGGCTAATACAGAGAACACTCATTGAGTGTTCTCTGTATTACGGGAGCCGACAATGGAAAGTGATTTTAATAATCTTTTTTTCCCTGCAAAATGACACTTTGTGCAGGGACAGTTCTAAGCACGGGAAACATGCGCCCCTTCACAGGCATACTATAGACACCCCCCAGGTATGAAATTTAAAGGAATATTACACTTTTATTGTTTCACTTTAATCATTATTAAAATCACTGCTCCTGAAAAAACTGCAGTTTTTAAAACTTTTTTTTGCATTGATCCATGTCCCCTGGGGCAGGACCCAGGTCTCCAAACACTTTTTAGGACAGTAACTTGCATATTAGCCTTTAAAATTAGCACTTTAGATTTCTCCCATAGACTTGTATAGGGTGTTCCGGCTTTTCGAATTTGCCGCCAACAGCCCAAATTGTTCACTGTTCGCTGAACAGGCGAACAGGCAATGAGTTCGACTCGAACTCGAAGCTCATCCCTAATCAACACTATTCTGTGCTCCTACTCCTGGACTTCAGGACTTTTCCAAAGCCTCTCCAGTCCTATGGAATGCCCTACCCCAATCTGTCCGCTTATCTCCTACTCTTTTTTAGCTTTTAGACAATCCCTGAAAACCCTTCTCTTCAGAGAAGCCTATCCTACCCACTTTGTGAACCCTCTTTGTGGATTGTGGCATCTAGCATGGAAGCTGGGACCTCTTTTCATTCCCCGCATCTGTGCTCTGGCTTGTCTCCACCCTGACAGTAGTTGCCGCCTACTTTCTGTGTCGGCGGCTCTCGTTGATGTCTGACGTCATCGCATCACATGACACGGTGGTGCCGGGGATCCACTCATGGAGGGTTGCACATACACAGGTGGAATTCTTACACGGGTGTCCCAATATGCCTTTCGGCATTAGATGAATCATCAGTGTACACCTGTTGGATCCTGAACGTTTTTCTCACAAATAAATTGCTGGGATTGGCTGTTATTTTTTGCCACTCCTATTCTGGGATTATTTAACCTGGGTATGTGCAGCACATTATTGCTGCAAAGTCGAGGTGGTCATTACCATAGCACAAACTTGGGAGGAATATTTTTGGAAAAAGGTGAGAGACAAACATTCTATTTGTCTTCTACTTGTATATACGATCATACCATCTACTCGTTACTTCCCTTACCTCCTTTTTCTTGCTATATGGCTATATTTTCTGACTTTTTGATTTAATGTTGGAAGATTATTATTTTTCAGCTTATATCCCAGCAGTTTATTGCATATATATATATATATATATATATATATATATATATATATATATATATATATATATATATTTTTTTTTTTCTTTTTTTTTTTTTTGTGTGTTAGATCTGCACCCTCCATGCATTTTTGGTGGTTCCTGTGAGCCCTGACTTGCTGCTTCATCATATGGGCAGAGCCGATTCCAACTTTATATATAGATCTGGTTTATACCTAATTTATTATGCACATATTTGAGAGGGTAATAAGCCTTGATTGGGGAGGACATCTTTTTGTTCCTATCACATGGTGGTCACCAAATTCAAAGGACCTCCGGATGTGGGATTCCATTTACCTGCATGATGTTGTGCACCATTTTTCTTAAAGGGAACATGTAATTTGTGAGTACCTAACTGCATTTTTTCTTATGCATGTCTGCCTTTCTGAAATCAACTGTTATATGTAAATATTACTGTTTATTACTATTTGATTATTTACACATATACATATCTGTTTCTCTAGAAATATAACCGCATGCTTTTTCTGAACCCCCGAAGAAGGAAGTACATATACCATAAAAAGAAAAAATCTTTTTTACATTTTTTGTACTATTTCTCTGTCCATCCTGGGTTGGTTCCTTGCCCATACTATCTCTTGGGGCATTCTCCTTTTTTCCAAATATTTCTTTGGGATGTGGTGAGGACCCTCAGGATTAGCGTTTCTTTTCTAAACATTTTTCTATTCTACCCACACCTAACAACCGTTTTTTCATTTTCTCCATCAGCTCACCCCCCACAGTTATTACCTTTTGTTTCCACTTGACCCTCCCTTCTAGATTGTAAGCTCTAATGAGCAGGCCCTCTGATCCCTCCTGTATTGATTTGTATTGTAATGTACTGTCTGCTCTCATGTTGTAAAGTCCGGCGCAAACTGTTGGCGCTATATAAATCCTGTATAATAATAATAGTAATAATATCTTTTCAAGTGACAACACTGAAGAAATGGCACTTTGCTACAATGTAAAGTAGTGAGTGTACAGCTTGCATAACCATGTTAATTTGCTGTCCCCTCAAAATTACTCAACACACAGCCATTAATGTCTAAACTGCTAGCAGCAAAGGTAAGTACACCCCTGACTCGTTAGTGTTACAAGGTCTCAGGTGTGAATGAGGAGCAGGTGTGATCACTCTCACTCTCTCATATTGGCCTAGGCTTTAAGAAGATTGCCAAGACCTTGAAACTGAGCTGCAGCCAAGACCATACAGCGGTGAACAGGACAGGTTCCACTCAGAACAAGCCTCGCCATGGTTGACCAAAGAGTGCACATGCTCAGCATCATATCCAGAGGTAATCTTTGGAAAATAGACGTATAAGTGCTGCCAGCAACGCTGCAGAGATTGAATGGATGGGGGGGTCAGCCTGTCAGTGCTCAGACCATACGCTGCACACTGCACCAAATTGGTCTGCATGGCTGTCTTCCCAGAAGGAAGCCTCTTCTAAAGATGATGCTGTCAGAAACAATGAATCATACTGAGACACAGTACAGTTAAATCACACCTGTTTAATAATAATAAAAAAAGGTAAACAGAGTCAAAACATAGCCAGAGTTCAGGAACCGGAACGGATTGTCAGGCAAGCCAAAACGTCAGGGAGCCAGAGATGAGTGTAGTAGATCAGCAAGCAGGATCTGGAGCCAGAAGGAATATCAGCCAAGCAAGTCTTTAACAGGAACACAGGAGAGCACCTCTAGAGATGTGACCAAGGTGAATGCAGAGATCATTTGGACTGGGCGGCTTAAGTATGCAGGACTGACGAGCAGGATATCATCAACAGGTGAGTCACTGTGGAGAGATAGGAGCTGGCAATTAGCTGATGGCTAAGCAGCCAGCTTAGAGAAGGAAGGGCTGAACCCAGCCCTGACAGTACCGCCTCCTCAATGACCCCTCCTTCTCAGAGGACCACCAGGCTTGAGGGGAAAACGTATATGGAAATCATGGAGGAGGACAGGGGCATGTATGTTCGAGGATGAGACCCAAGAGCGTTCCTCCGGACTGTACCATTTCCAATGCACCAGGTACTGTAGGTGCCCACGGAACCTATGGGAGTAAACAATGGACTGTACTTCATACTCCTCATGGTTCTCAACCAAAGGTTTTAATAAGGAGACATAAAATACATTTGAGATACGGATATTAGAAGAAAGGTCTAATGCGTAAGCCATGGGGTTAATCCTGCGAAGAATACAGAAAGGCCCAATAAACTGAGGTGAAAATTTCAGTGAGGGACCCTGAAGTCGGAGGTTGCAAGATGACAGCCAGACCCTGTCCCCAACCTGGTAGGAAAGCTCAGGTAGGCATCTGCGGTCAGCATGGAATCTGTACCTATTGTTAGCATGTCGCAAAGCCTCCTGGACTTGTGCCCAAGTGGAACGATGACCACGGAGATGCTTCTCTAATGCAGGAATACTCTGTGGAACAAATGAGTCAGGCAACATGGAAGGTTGGAAACAATAGTTTGCCATAAATGGGGACAATCGGGAAGTAGAATTCAAGGCACTATTGTGAGCAAACTCCGCTCACGGTAAGAGGTCTGACCAGTTTTTATGATGGTCAGAAATATAGCAACCTAGGAATTGCTCCAAAGACTGCTTGGCTTGTTCTGCGGCCCCATTAGACTGCGGGTGATACGCAGAGGAGAAAGCAAGCTGAATTCTCAACTGTGCACAAGAGGCTCGCCACAGTCGCCAGAACTGAGACACAATCACCTTGGGTAGCCCATGTAAGCGTAAGATCTCCTTAGCAAAAATGGAAGCTAGTTCCTTAGAAGTGGGCAACTTCTGAAGTGAAATACAATGGGACATTTTTGAGAACCGGTCAACCGTGTTGCCCTGGGAGTTTGGTAACTCCACAATTCAAAAAACATAAACAGGTGGGTCCAGGGCCTTTCTCCATTGGGTATGGGTTGTAGTAGGCCCACTGGAAGGTGTCGTGGAGTCTTACTCTGAGTATACACGGAACAGGCAGCTACAAAGATGGTTTGATCAGCACGTAGACTAGGCCACCAGAATTATTGGGAAATGGCCCAAAAGAGTTGATTCTTCCCAGGTTGGCCAGCAGCCTTGGAAGAATGGTAAGTCTGGAGCAGGGCAGTATGGAGACTCTCTGGGACAAAGCAGTGGTCACAAGGTTTCTCAGGAGGAGCATGGACCTGAGCAGCAAGAATTTGGGCACCCAAAGGAGAAGTGAGAATGGTGCAAACCATAGCCAGAATATGATCAGGAGGAATCACAGGAACCGGAACCGACTCCATCTTGGAAGTGGAGGAAAATTGTTGTGAAAAAGCGCCAGCCCGTACATTTTTAGTACTGGGTAAGAATGAGACAATGTAGTTGAAACGAGACAAGAAAAGAGCCCATCACGCCCTTCTGGGAGAGAGGTGTTTAGCCTCAGACAAGAATGTGATATTCCTATGGTCAGTAAGAATTAGAACAGGCACAGTGGTACCTTTAAGGAGATGTCTCCATTCTTTCGGGGCTAAAATGATCGTTAACAGCTCTCTGTCACCAATCTCATAATAGCACTCCGCAGGTGACATTTCTTTCGAAAAGTAGCCACAAGGATGCATAGCGCTCTCAGAGGTAGGACGTTGAGATAGAAGGCCGTCAACTCCAGTCTAAGAAGCATCAACCTCAAGGATAAAAGGTAACATAGGATCAGGATGTGCCAACACAGGAGCTAAAGCAAAGGCAGCCGTGAGACTCTCAAAAGCTTCAATGGACTCTGGAGACCAACTATGGGGGTTACCGTCCTTTCTGGTCAAATAAGTCAGGGGCTTGATCAGAGACGAGAAGTTACGAATAAACTTCCAAGAATAGTTGGAAAATCCAAGAAAATGCTGCAGAGGACGTAAACCCACAGGGCGGGGCCACTGTAGGACTGCTGAAATTTTCTCTTGGTCCATCGAAAAAACCAGCAGTGGAACTGACATAACCCAGGAACTAGGTCAGATTTGTCTGCCGCAATGTTGCAGTCCCGCTAAAAATCGCAGATCGCTGCCATTACCAGTAAAAACAGTAAAAAAAAAAATGAAAGTCCATAAATATGTCCCACAGTTTGTAGATGCTTTAACTTTTGCGCAAACCAATAAATATCAGCTTATTGCGATTTTTTTTTTCTTTTTTAACCAAAAAATATGTAGCAAAATACATATTGGCCTAAACTGGTGAAAAAATTTGTTTCTTTTTATGTTTTTTTGGGGATATATATTATAGCAGAAAGTAAAAAATATTGCTTTTTTTTTTTAAATTGTCGCTCTTTTTTTGTTTATAGCACAAAATAAAAACCGCAGAGATGATCAAATACCACAAAAAGAAAGCTCTATTTGTGGGAAAAAAAGGACATAAATTTTGTTTGGGTACAGGGTCGCATGACTGCGCAATTATCAGTTAAAGCGCCGCAGTGGCCTGGTCATTAAGGGGGGAAAATCCTTCGGGGGCTGAAGTGGTTAATATAACCGTGTCAGTTCTTTTAACCCTCACAGTACAAGGTGACTTGTGTCCTGCATACTGTATATGGGTCACCTATGCTCTGTGTACCTGCCTTGATCCAGTGAAATACTAGAGACGTACTAGGGGCAATGGTTAGATGAGAAATGAATGATTCACAGAAGACGATGGATATCTGATCTTAACAAAGAGAATGATGTTATACGGTTTGTTAAATATTTGAAATTGATGTTTACAATGGAAAATGTCAAACCCTGGTATTGTAAACCAGTTCTGACATATTAGGTTTTTCACATTAGTTTTGTAGCACAGGATGATTTTACTCCAGGGCGTAGGAGTACCTTCCCTCCCTCATCCTGGCTTAAATCATGCAGTGTGACAAGATACCAACCTCCTGTCTGCTGCACATTCACAGCACATGCAGCCTACACAACACACATAACATGCTGCCTCAGAAGACAGATACAAAGTAATTGTGGGCTGGGGATCACTGGAGCAAAGAAATTACCATTAAACATCACATGATTACATTTCCTGCACTCAGATAATTATTATCTGCACAGGACTATGAGAAAGAGGCCCTATTCTTGCAAATTCATGTACTGTGCTTGAAACACGGTATGCTGTTTTTACACAGATTGTCATTTCTGACCTACACAAGGAGCTACCAATCATGCAGTCGTATGCTTTTTAACGATATACCCATAAAATGGAGCCATTGCCATTATAAGAATTAACTATGCTATAAAAATCAGAAGGTGTCCAAAGGGTGGCGCTAAAGAGCTGAAAAACCATGTAGCATGTCACTACGTTCGTGTTTGTTGGCCGAAAATTGTGTGCCATTTGTATAAAAGACAAGTTCCTGGCCTTCGGACAAAAGTCTGACGGTTTGTCTGCGGAAAATCCGATCGTTGTACGAGGCTTTAAGATGCTGCATGTTTTGTCCCTATTGAATCCCTCTCTCTGTAGCTGAGGCAGTTAGATATCGCTCCCATCTCTAATGATAAAGATTTAGCAGCTTTTGGGCCAGGGACAGAGTGACTACTGCATGTGACTACAGAGGGAGCGATTCCATAAGGTCAAACAGGCAGCCTTTTTAGAAATCCTACCACTGGCGATTAGTTATCAGCATTACTTTTACATATTTTCAAAGAGGTGTCAATATAACATAGTTGCCAAATGTACCTGATCTCCAGGGATCATCCTAGCTTTCAGATGAGATATACTTTCCTGGAAATGTATCTGATTTGTTTCTTTGCTCAAATTAGGTTGGCTGTTTATACACATCTCTAGTGATTGCTTTAAAAAAAAAAAAAAAGATTGTAATCAAGTGTATTACATTTTCCATAATTACATTGCAATGTGGAGCAATCCCAATAGACTGTATCAGCAATCGCCTTGCACAGGGGTGAATTGATGTCATGTCCCCAGATGTGTAAGTACACAAGTTACTTCCTTCCTTTACAACAAAAGAAAATGCAAGCTAGAATACTCATGCAGTGTAAGGCTTAAGGCACATGGACATAATTAGGTATTAAATACAACTTGCGTAAAAAATGTGATTGCCAAGGCTTCTTTGGTTTATCGTTTACCTGCGTATGCACATATGATGTAATTTCCTGAATGTGGAAGTGTTGCATTTGGAAACTTACGTGATACGCACATGTACAAGTAAATGCCAATGCAGAGAAGCTTTGGTGCTTATACAGGCACAGGAGTGCACAGCCATTCACTTACCTGACTGCCTGTTTGACCCACCTGTGCCCCCCTGGTAGCCGGAAAACGACATGCTTTTTTTATGCCTAATTACCTCCACATGCATGCATTCACATGGCCGAAGAGGGGCATCACTCGATTCTCAATGGAAGTTCTAAACGCTGCTGGCACGCGCTTTGAGTGCGAACGACAGCAGCTGCCATTTATAGCTGTCAGATTTGTATTCTGTATCACTGTTGGCATGTAACTGCTCATCTGAGCATTTATATGCAAATAGAACCTGCCACCGACCCTATATTCAGTCAGTGGGCATCTGCTGAGTTTTGTTCACTCACAAACTGGCCACAGCTAATGGACCAGTTTGTATGCAGCCAAAGCAGAATGTGCTGCTGCACCCAGTGTCAGAATTTAGATGCCTCTGAACACAGAAAACTATCTGCAATCATACCACCATGTGATTGTAGCCTAAGGGCCAGTTCACACTGGTGCAACATGCTCTCTGACTTCCAGAGCACAAGTCGCATGACATGTCAAAATCAATAGTTCCCTATGAGAGCCGGCTTAACTGGTCTGACTTGTGTTGGTCCGACTTTGAAAATGCTCCCTGCACTTCTTTGGTCCGGCTTGGGCACAATTTCAGCCCATTGATTTGAAAGTAAGTTGCAACATCTTAACTGATCTGACTTGTGCCATGCGACTTGCGCTTTGAGGATCTTGAAGGGAACCCCACGCCAAAACCGTACCAGACCCTTGAGATCTGGTATGAATTTTAAGAGGAACCCGCTCCAAAAAAAAAAAGGCATGGGGTCCCCTTCAAAATCCATACCAGACCCTTATTCAAGTATGCAGCCTGACAGGTCAGGAAAGGGACCATACCAGACCACATGTCCTTAACATGGGGGAAGGGGGTGTGGCTGCTTTGGGGCAAGGGGACAAGGGCCTCTTCCCGCCAACCCTGGGCGGTGGCAGTGTGGGTCTGCGGGCAGGGGGGGGTTATTGGAATCTGGAAGCCCCCTTTAACAAGAGGGTCCCCAGATCCTGCCCCCTCCCTATGTAAATAAGTATGGGGTACATTGTACCCCTACCCATTCACTAAAAAAGTGTCAAAAATAAATAAAAACAGTACACAGGTTTTTGACAAAGTCCTTAAGGCTGGGTTCACACTGCTGCGGGGGGAGATCCGGATGTGATTCGCACCGCAAATCACATCCGATCTCCGTAGCGATGCGAGTTCAGCCATACAGATAGTATGGCTGAATTCGCATCGCTCCCGCAGCAAACTCGCACGGGACCCTTTTTTCTGTCCGCAACAGAATCGGATCGCATAGGGGTTCACACCATGCAATCCGATTCCTGTGCGAGTCGGCAGATCGCACTGCGATATGCGGACGGATCTGGGGGTGTCATTAACATATCATTGACACTCCCAGCCGTCCGCATAGGGCAGTGTGAACTGCCGGCGGGAGTAATGAGATGCGGGAAAACGCCGCGGATTCGTGGCGTTCCCGCATCGCAGCGGTGTGAACCCGGCCTTAGGGCCGGTTCACACTGCGGGCGATGCGAGGCGACACCGACTTGCCTCGCCGCAACCTGCCGCGACCTCAGCGGCGATTTGCAAATGACTTCTGTATAGAAGTCAATGCAAGTCGCCCCGAGGTCGCCCAGAAGTAGTACAGGAACCTTTTTTCTGAGTCGGAGCGACTCGAGTCGCTCCTCTCAGAACGGTTCCATTGTACAGAACGGGGGCGACTTGTCAGATTGGGGCGAGGCAAGTCGTTTCGCCTCGCATCGCCCGCAGTGTGAACCGGCCCTTATTAAAAATGTTTCCCATCATAGCTCCAACATGTCTTTTTTCTCAGGTTCTTCTCCCTCCTCTGGTTCTTCTCTCTTTGTTGCCGATGTCTTCCTCCTCTGGTTCTTCTTTCCCTGCTGCTGATGTCTTGCTCCGGTTCTTCTGCTGGTTCTGCTGATGTTTGTTAAGGGCCACCATCATGGGTCTCCTGATGATGTCACCAGATGGCCACGCCCCATGTCTGTATAAGAACTGGCAGACAGCAGGAGCAGACACAGCAGTGGGAGCTAGCATTGGGAGAAGAACCAGCCGAAGAACCAGAGGAAGAAGACATTAGCAGCGGAAGGGAAGTAGAGGAGAGAAGAGAACCAGAGGAGGGAAACATCGGCAATGGAGGGAGAAGAATCGGAGGAGGGAGACATTTGCAATGGAGAAAGAAGTCCCAGAGGGAGAAGACACGTTGGAGCTATGACGGGGGGACATTCTTTATTTTTAATGAAGGACTTTTTATTTATTTTTGACACTTTTTGGTGAATGGGTATGAGTACAATGTACCCCATACTCATTCACATGGGGGGGGGGCAGAATGTGGGCCCCCCCTTGTTAAAGGGGGCTTCCAGATTCCAAAAAGCCCCCTACCCACAGACTTCCACAACCAGCACCCAGGGTTGTCAGGAAGAGGGCCTTGTCCCTGCTCCAAAGCACCCCCCATGTTGAGGACATGTGGCCTCACTTGGTCCCCCTTTCCTGACCTGCCCAGGCTGCATGCTCCCGTAAGGGTCTGGTATGGGTTCTGGGGGGGGGGGGGGGCATGCCTTTTTTTTTTTTTTTAATTATGGTGTGGTGCTTTCCCCCAAGATTCATACCTAACTCAAAGTTGTATCCCGTTTATTGAATATTGAATTTGCATGGAGTCGGATATGAAGTCACAGGGCAAAGTCGAATCAGAAGTCTTCTGTGTCGGAAAAGTGAATATAGCTAAAGCTGTAGATATCTGTGTACATGTTCTCTTAAAGCGGAGTTCCACCCATTTCAAAGTCAGCAGCTACAAAAAATGTAGCTGCTTACTTTTAATAAACAGACAGGGAGGGAGGAGGGATAGGTGAACTTCCTTCCGGCACCAGGAGAGGAAGGCTGTTAACCTGTAACCCGTTTTCAGTCTGAAGTCCGTTCTCCGCTGACGTCACCGCCATCAGTCGAGGCAGCGCGTCATCCCGACTTCCCAAGTCTGGATCCGCCAGCTGCCTTGATTGATGGCAGTCTCAGCGAGCCACTGTGACGGCCACTCCCCGCCCCTCCCCAGCTAATCGCTCCAATGAGCATGGAGGATCAGAACAGGAGAGATGCTGACTGACAGGCAGCAGCTCTCTGCTTGGGGGGGAGTGAGAACCAAGCCATCGGTGGTGTTCGATCGCTCGGTTCTCAGTGCAGAGATGGTTCTCAGTATAAGGACAGCTGCTGCATTGGTCCATCCACTGAGGTAAGTATGAATCTGAAATAAAAACAAAACCCATACTTCTCTTTTAATGGAAATGGTTTTTCACTATTTCAGCTGTGCAATAAACAGTTTTTAACTCTTGTGTGTTGTGTTTTTTTACATTTTTTTCACAGGTGAATGGGTAGGGGTACATTGTACCCCATACTCATTCACATAGGGTGAGGGGCCTGTATCCAGGGGGCCCCCTTATTAAAGGGGGCTCCCGGATTCCAATAAGCCCCCTGCCCCCGACAACCAACGGCCAGGGTTGTCAGGAAGAGGCCCTTGTCCTCATCAACATGGGGACAAGGTGCTTTGGGGTGGGGTCCCCAAAGCACCCACCCATGTTGAGGGCACGTGGCCTGGTATGGCTCAGTGGGGGGGGGGCCTCTCCCCACCCCCTTTCCTGACCGGCCGGGTTTCGTGCTCGGATAAGGGTCTGATATGGACCTGGGGGGGACCCCACGCCATTTTTCTTTGGCGTAGGGCTTCCCCTTTAAGTCCATACCAGGTGACGGGGCCAGCTACGCTTCATTCGCTGGTCCCAGCTACCTGGAGCCGCGCTCAAAATGAACGGACTTTTCTCTGTGCGGGAAAAGTCCATTAATTTCAAAAGTACGGCAGACTAGCACACACACGGCCGTATTGTCCGCTGGACTGCGAGTCCGGCGGACATACTTTGGTGCAAAACTACTTTCTTAGTCCGCCAGACTTTTGGGTAAAAAAAAGTACGCTGGAGCCCACACACAGGGGGATTGTCTGGCGGACTCGAGTCCGCCGGACTTTCCCACCAGATTGTTTGATCGCGTGTACGCGGCATTATACTTACCTGCTCTGTGCAGTAGTTTTGCAAAGAGCAGCCCCGATCCTCCTCTTCTCGAGTCCCCCCTGCTGGACATCCTGCCCCCCCCCCAGTGCCCACCATAACAAGCAGCTTGCAATAAGGGCATTTGTGCGGATTCGTTCACGAACCAGCTCTGTGTGTTCATAGACACACAGTGCATGGCTCAGCCCTGCCCCCTCTTCACTGGCCAATGGTGCAAACTGCTGTCTCTGAGCCTAAGAGGGGGGAGAGCCAGGAGAGTTGCTGCTTTTGTGTACATTGCTGAATCAAGATTGGGCTCAGGTAAGTATGGGGGGGGAGTGTGTAGCCAGAAAGTTTTTTACCTTAATGCAGAGGATGCTGTGGGTGTCCCTGTTCTTGCTGCTGCAAACTGTCCTGCCACTGCCCGATTTTATCAAGTTCTCAATAAGAATTAAAGTGGGGTGCCCCTTAAAAAAAATAAAAATAAAAGTCAGCAGCTACAAATACTGCAGCTGCTGACTTATGATCGGACACTTACCTGTCCCATGGTCCACTGATGCGGGGGAACAAAGCCCCGCTCGTTCACCACTCCGCTCCGTGGTGCCGGCATTCTTACTGTGGGCACCCGACTGTGACTTCACAGCCGGGCACCCACTGTTCATGCACGAGCGGAACCCGCGGACGGTGATATGCCGCGCATTTATCTGGGACCTGTAACGTGTCCCACATGACTGACTGCGTCGAGCGGAAGTGATATCACGAGTCTGGGCACTGAAGGAGGCAGACTATGAGGGACCTCCTAGCAACAGGCATTTAGAGGTGAGTTAATTTTTTTTTTTTTTGTTTGGGTACAACGTCGCATGACAGAGCAATTGTCAGTTAAAGCGATGTAGTGCTGTATCTGCTCATTAAGAGGGTAAATTCTTCCAGGGCTGAAGTGGTTAAGCAGCCCAAAGTTCAAAAAAGACCCTGTCAACCTAAAATAGAAAAGTAAAAAAAAAAAAACACCTTATAAAAAAAAAAGTCACAAAAGGAATGAAAACTCCTAATTACAACTCTTGAAACAACAACCCAATTGAATTTGAAAAGAAAAGCCCTACCAACATAAACTAAAAATCAATATACCTCCAAAATAAATGAATACCCACCCCCTGAAACAAAAGACTTGTAACAAAAATAAAAAAAAAGATTGCTGTCCCAGCAGTTAAAAGTGATCACTGACCTCAAATAAACAATAACCAAAAAAATTAACAAAAACAATAAGCAGAAAAAAAGGCAGAATAGTGGTAGCTTGTCCAAAGGGCTAGCAATCAGTGATAAAGTACAGGCTTCATAAATGATTAGTTTATGAATTGTAATGATTATTACATATTCAGAATTGATTATTAGTCAAGCAGCGTGTGGATGAAATGCCCTATAACTGACAGCAGAGGCTTCGCTCTCTCATGCTGTTACAGCGTGCGGCCACCAAGCGGCAGCAAAGAGTTAGGTGAGATCGAGGCGCTCCTCCCCCTCAGTCCTGGTCTCCAGTGGTTACCAGGGAACAGAGCGGTACACATTCAGGTGAGGAAAGCATGGGACGTATGCGGGCGCCGGGTTTGTAATTCTTAATATGTTCAGAACTTTTCCTGTTGTTATAGCCGGTTGTCCGAAGTTTGTCCGAGTCTTGTTTTTAATCCAATCATCCCGAGTGTGGCCCGTTCATGAGGCTCCTCGGACTGACCGCTAGGTGGCGGTGTGTGGAGGGTTTAGAGCTCACGTGATGGGGAACCTGTGAGGGCTCTTCCGGGTTTCCATTAGAGGAGGAGGAGGAGGATGGTGTGTGCATTGATGGCTGTGTGTATATGTAGAGGCTTCTGTTTTATTTGACAATTTCTCATATCTGTGGGGTGGTTTTTGTTTTAATCAGAAGCTTTATTTGAACACATTAAAGTATGTGTTTCTTTTTTAAATATTGCATACAAAGCCATGATGTCCTCACTATCATGAATGGATAATGTCATTCTAAATGGTGAAGTTTGTAATTCTTCTTCTTCTTCTTTAGGCCGCTTGCAATTTAGGGCTGGTAAAACACTGTGGTTGAGCCATGTTTTTAATGTCCCTCAACCGCTCAGAGTCAGCAGTGCAAACGCATCATGGCCGTGATGCTTTGCTTCACAGCCGCAGTGGGATTTGTACCCCCCCCCCCCCCCCCCCCCCGCGTCAAGTGAATGCCCTGCATCTGAACACAATGTGCGTGCTTGTCAGGAATGTAAGGGGCTAAAACCATAGCTTCCAACTGTCCCTGATTTGGAGCAAGGTCACTCTCCTCCTCATTTGTCCCTCATTTTGGTCTGATCTATGTAATTGTGTATAAAATGCACTTTTTATCTATCACCTGATTTCTAAATTAATGTATTTGTAAATTCCAAAAGCAAATATAAAGCAATAGTAGTGTTAACGCACTTCTGGGTTTTAACCAATCCTTGTGGTTTTTTTTTTTTTTTTTTTTTTGTACAGTTTTCCTTTTTAAGGGGGCGTGGCATGGGGTGTGTCCTATGCCTGCATAATTTTTCTGATAGGTGTCCCTCGTTCCAATCTCAAAAAGTTGGGAGGTATGGCTAAAACAGGCAGTGAGTAGGTGATACAATTGCCTCTTCCATACCTGTCTGTTGCTTTCTGAAGAGTGATCCGAATGTGGATCATGCTTAAAACAGCAAATGTAAGCTATCCCTCATGGTGGGGATCCCTCAAGGGGAGATGGGGAGTCGGGGGGCTCGCATGCACCACGTCCCCTGCGGGAGATGGGGAGTCGGGGGGGCTCGCACGCACCACGTCCCCTGCGGGAGATGGGGAGTCGGGGGGGCTCGCACGCACCACGTCCCCTGCGGGAGATGGGGAGTCGGGGGGGCTCGCACGCACCACGTCCCCTGCGGGAGATGGGGAGTCGGGGGGGACTCGCACGCACCACGTCCCCTGCGGGAGATGGGGAGTCGGGGGGGGGGACTCGCACGCACCACGTCCCCTGCGGTAGATGGGGAGTCGGGGGGGGGGGGGGCTCGCACGCACCACGTCCCCTGCGGGAGATGGGGAGTCGGGGGGGGGGCTCGCACGCACCACGTCCCCTGCGGGAGATGGGGAGTCGGGGGGGGGGGCTCGCACGCACCACGTCCCCTGCGGGAGATGGGGAGTCGGGGGGGGGGGGGGCTCGCACGCACCACGTCCCCTGCGGGAGATGGGGAGTCGGGGGGGGGGGGGGCTCGCACGCACCACGTCCCCTGCGGGAGATGGGGAGTCGGGGGGGGGGGGCTCGCACGCACCACGTCCCCTGCGGGAGATGGGGAGTCGGGGGGGGGGGGGGCTCGCACGCACCACGTCCCCTGCGGGAGTCGGGGGGGGGGGGGGGGGGGGGGCTCGCACGCACCACGTCCCCTGCGGGAGATAGAGAGTTGGGGGGGCTCGCACGCACCACGTCCCCTGCGGGAGATGGGGAGTCGGGGGGGGGGCTCGCACGCACCACGTCCCCTGCGGGAGATGGGGAGTCGGGGGGGGGGGGGGGGGCTCGCACGCACCACGTCCCCTGCGGGAGATGGGGAGTCGGGGGGGCTCGCACGCACCACGTCCCCTGCGGGAGATGGGGAGTCGGGGGGGGGGCTCGCACGCACCACGTCCCCTGCGGGAGATGGGGAGTCGGGGGGGGGGCTCGCACGCACCACGTCCCCTGCGGGAGATGGGGAGTCGGGGGGGGGGGGCTCGCACGCACCACGTCCCCTGCGGGAGATGGGGAGTCGGGGGGGGGGGCTCGCACGCACCACGTCCCCTGCGGGAGATGGGGAGTCGGGGGGGGGGCTCACACGCACCACGTCCCCTGCGGGAGATGGGGAGTGGGGGGGGGGCTCGCACGCACCACGTCCCCTGCGGGAGATGGGGAGTGGGGGGGGGGGGCTCGCACGCACCACGTCCCCTGCGGAAGCTGGGGAGTCGGGGGGGCTCGCACGCACCACGTCCCCTGCGGGAGATGGGGAGTCGGGGGGGGCTCGCACGCACCACGTCCCCTGCGGGAGATGGGGAGTCGGGGGGGGGGGGGCTCGCACGCACCACGTCCCCTGCGGGAGATGGGGAGTCGGGGGGGCTCGCACGCACCACGTCCCCTGAGCTGGGTTGTTCTCCATAGATCAGCGCAGGCTCAGACCATTGTCCTCTGTTGCCCTCTTACTACCATAGTGCTGCTTTAAAAGGATTTAATGTCTGCATTTTTATGCAGCGTAATGCGTGGCACTTAACCAAATCGTGTCACAGCGTATCGTGGTGCTTGGAGTTGAATGAATTGTTATTTTGAGATGCTTCAGGCTGGGTTCACACTATTGCAAATTGGATGTGGGTTTACCTTCATCCAATTCACATGTCAGGAGGTTGTGACTGGCTCTCTATGCAGCCAGTTCACACATCTCTGGAACAACTGAGGAGCAAATTGCACAGGAGTCCTGTGCGTCTTCTGGTCCATATTCAGGCACAAATTTGGACTGAAATCAGACCTGAAATGGTGAACAAGGACGCACTGGATCCCCTGCTGTGAGCTGCTCTGCACGGCAGTGTGAACCCAGACTCAAAGTTGAAAAAAAGTAAACATCACAATGCATCTCATATCACACCACACCAGCTCATACGTGTTATAAAGTGCCAGATGCTGTGAATGAAATACTATGGTTGGCAGTATCCTTACTGACCTCTCTGAAGTAAGTTGTTGGTTGGCCCTTTAAAGAGAAGTATCAGCCAACCATGAGATGGCTTTCAGGTAGAGAGCCACTCAGCTGAGGCATTGTCTAAGGCTGGGTTCATACCTATGCGATAGCAGGAGATTGTGACCATCTCTCTATGAAGCCGGTTCACATATCTCCGCTGCGGCTCCGGTGCGAATTTTGCACAAGAACGCTGTGCGTCTTTTGGTCCTTTCAGGTTCAAATTTGGCCAAAAATTTGGGCTGAAATCAGACCTGAAACGGTGAACCAGGACGCATCGGACCCCCTGCTGTGTGCTGCATGTGGCGATGGTGTGAACCCAGTCTGAGAGATGGCAACATAAAGGCAGCCCATAGATGAGTCAGTTTTTGTCATTCAGCCAGCAGGTTGAATGAAAGAAAATTTACTAGATTTTCCCCTTCCACACACTGGATAAGGATGGGGGAATCCTCCCTGCTGAGCTATTGTATTCTGACAGTGTGGAGACTTCCCTGCTGTCAGAATACACTGAAAACAAGAGAAGGGCGCACCGACCTAGTGCAATTGAATTGCCTCCATTCGTGGTCACACACAGCCCCGACTCCTGACCCTATGTCTGTGGCAGACAGAAGAAGATGTTCCACACCGGCATTGGACCAGCGTTCTGTCTATCACAGGCACTCGGTCAGGAGGCGGGGCTGTGTGTGTGTGACTCTGATTCAAATGTAAGTTTTTACAACAGGCTATCCCCTCTCTGTGATCCGGCCAGCTCTCCTCTCCTCTCCTCTCCATCCATACATAGAAACAAATTCACACATGGGACTTTAAATGAGTTGGTCATATAGGTAATCTCAACTAGGTATAAAATATTTTTATTCAGATTCCAAGAAAGACATGGTTAAATGAACATAAACATAATAACGTCATCAAGCATGATTTAACCATTGACATGTTATTTACAGTAGTGAAATAGATCATATACATATACAACTTAATACTCGACGCGTTTCGCAAGCTCGGCTCGCTTCCTCAGGAGTTGGTGTATATGCAGGATATCTAAAAAATAGTAGGTAGCAGTAAGATATAACATTCAATGGTAATTTTGGTTAAAAAAAAAAGAAGCATGTGGCCTCTAAGAGGCACCACATACTTACAATATGGACAATGAGTCCAAGGCACCGATCCATATAGGCAGCGGCAGAAAGCATTCCAACCGGGAGCTGAAGAGGCGTAACCAACAGCAACCAAACCGGGGTCCGGCAGGGGGCAGACTAGGCGAGAGAGGAGGGTGGAAATGAGGTGTATCCTGAAATGCTCCATAGACCACAGATGTAATAGTAACTAATAAAATTATGTATGTATCTAAGTAGGGTAGAATTAGAGTAAATTAGATGTAATATCACTGTTTTGTAGACAAAACTATGATATTGTGGGCATGGATGCGGACAGGAAAGAAAAAGGAAAGAATAAGGGAGTGTGTGTGGGGGGGGGGGGGGGGGGAAGAAAAGAAGAGGGTGAAGAAAAAGTGAATGAGTGAGATGAGCAGGTGGCTGTAGAAAGAGAAGGAAGAGATACTGATCTTGGGTGTGCCTCGTTAACGATACGCAGCATAGATAAAACATTGGCAAGAGATTGTTTGTAAATATTGAAGTAATCACCAAAATGGTGGAGTAACCGTATAAAAAATATATATACCCTGTTTCCCCGAAAATAAGACCTAGCGTGATTGTCGGTGATGGCTGCGATATAAGCCCTACCCCCCAAATAAGCCCTAGTTAAAGTCCTTCTAGGTCTTATTTTCAGGGTAGGGCTTATTTTCGGGGAAACAGGGTAGGACTTATTTGGGGGGTAGGGCTTATATTGCAGCCATCACCGACAATCACACTAGGTCTTATTTTCGGGGAAACAGGGTATATTGATAATATCCGTATAATATGCTGGTATGGGAAAGGAGCACAGACAAGGATAAGTAGAAAGAAGATATAGAATGTGAAAGTAATCGGTCAAAGTAATAGAGGGGGAGAGAAGGGTAAATAGTGTGTCCTATTAGATAGTAGTGGGTAAAAACAATTAGCACGCAATATGTGTAAATAAGTAAAGATAGGTTGGGATAATATATTAAGTATCTCTAGTGTGCTTACCCCTATATAGGACCTCTCAGGTGTGAGAGGACAGTCCGAGTGAAGGGAGAAAAAGGAATTCGCCATGTCTGAACCCCCAGCTTAAATCCCAGAGTAGGAGCGTTGGGCCACACCCCTAACGCCATACTAACGTGGCTACGGTACGTGCCCGCACTGCGCATGCGCGGGAACCCCCGGCCAACGGCCCTCTCTTTTCCTCCATGCTCTCTTCCCCTGTGATGATCTGGCTGCCCTCTCTCTTCCTCCATGCTCTCTTCCCCTGTGATGATCTGGCTGCCCTCTCTCTTCCTCCATGCTCTCTTCCCCTGTGATGATCTGGCTGCCCTCTCTCTTGTGGTGATCTGGCTGCCCTCTCTCTTCCTCCATGCTCTCTTCCCCTGTGATGATCTGGCTGCCCTCTCTCTTCCTCCATGCTCTCTTCCCCTGGGCGAACAGCTCTATTTCAACCCTGTCTGCTGGAAGTGCTCGCTTCCCCACTCCCAGGCAGCCTTTGCTTGACAGCCATCATTTTCCACTCGCAAAATGCGAGTAGGCGAGTGGAAAATTTGAGGGCTGGTATTAGCAAAATTTCACTTCGGTAAACTTCTAGCAGACATAATACAGGAGATGGTCAGAGACTGCAGACATGATACAAGAGATCAATGCAGCCACCCCAGTGCCTGTCAGATCTCCCGCTGTATCACGGATTTGAATTTCCTGGGTCTCGATGGCCACAGTAACAATGTCCTGCCTCCAGTTATACACGTCACACTGATTCAGTTTCCCGACATTGGATCAGTGTGCCGTCTAGAGGCCGGACATTGTTACTTAGCCGTCCAGACAATTAAGCTCCGTGACACAGGGAGATCGCCGCACTGCCTGAAGAGGAGAACTGAGCTGCCAAGATGACACCCCCGCATTGTGCGGCACCCGGGGAGGACCATCCCTTTTTTTGGTGCCATTATCAGCACCTATTCTTCTGTGGGCCGCATGCCGCAAACACAATTATTTCCAGACCAATTTTCAGCTTTCGGTGCTCTCACATTTTGAATGACAAATACTCAGTCATGCAACACTGTATCTATATGGCATTTCTGTCCTTTTTTCACACAAATAGAGCTTTCTTTTGGTGGTATTTAATCACCGCTGGGTTTTTTATTTTTTGCGCTATAAAAGAAAAGACCAAAAATTCTGTAGGGAAAAAAAAAAAGTATTTTTCTTCATTTCTGTTATAAAATTTAGCAAATTAGTAATTTTTCTTCATACATTTTGACCAAAATTTATACTGCTACATATCTTAGGTAAAAATAAGTACAAATTGGTGGATATTATTTGGTCTTTGTGAAAGTTATAGAGTCCACAAGCTATGGTGCCAATATCTGAAAATTGATCACACCTGAAGTACTGACGTCCTATCTCATTGCTTGAGACTCTAACATGCCAGAAAAGTACAAATACCCCCCAAATGACCCCTTTTTGGAAAGAAGACATTCCAATGTATTTAGTAAGAGGCATGGTGAGGTTTTTGAAGTTGTCATTTTTTTTCCCACAATTCTTTGCAAAATCAAGATTTTTTTTTCCCCCCACAAAATTGTCATATGCCGGGAGAACCTTCAGGCGTTCTGGAGCACCCACGACAATTCTGAGATTTCTCTCCTACATGTAAAAATCATAATTTTATTTGCTAGAAACTTACATAGCACCCCAAAACATTTATATATTTTTTTAGCAAAGACCCTAGAGAATACAATGGTGGTCGTTGTAACTTTTTATCTCGCACGGTATTTGCGCAGCAATTTTTCGAACGCATTTTTTTGGGGAACAAAACAGTTTTGTGCTTTAAATACATTGCATAATGTATAAGATGATGTTACGCCAAGTGAATAGATACCTAATATGTCACCCTTCAAAATTGCACACGCTTCGCTATTTAAAAATACCCATAGGGGATGCTTTACATTTTTTTTTTTTTTTTTTTTTTTTTTTTTTATTGGTTACATGTTTTGAGTTACAGAGGAGATCTAGGGCCAAAATTATTGCCCTCGCTCCAAACCACACATGTGAGGTATCGCTGTGAATGTTGAACACCGTTTTCATATGTGGGTGGGACTTACGTACGTGTTCGATTCTGCATGCAACCACACGGGGACAGGGGCGATATAAAAAAAATATATTTTTTTATTCATTTTACTTTATTTTAGTTTGACTCTTTTTTTTTTTATTTTTTTTCCCCAAAAATTTGTTTTTTCTTCACTTTTATTCCTATTACAAGGAATGTAAACATTCCTTGTAATAGGAATATGGCATGACAGGTCCTCTTTACAGTGAGATATGGGGTCAATAAAACCCCACATCTCACCTCTAGGCTGGGAAGCCTGAAATAAAAAAGACCCTGGCTTTGATTGTATTGGCGAGTTGGTAGAATCACCGGAGGGTGGTGGGGGAGCATCCCTCTCGCCTCCGGTAAGAGCGATCAAGCAGGGGAACAACCGCTATGATCATTCTTATGGTGTAGGGAATCGCCGGCTGAAAATGCTGAGATTTCCCTGCACAAGTCAGGGACTTCATATGGAAGTGGTTAAAATGCATTTTTTTTTAAACACAAAGTTGTCCATTTATACAATATTTCTAACACATAGCATGTACGTACCAAAAATGACATCCCAAAATATATTCTTCTACTCCTCCTGAGTACGGCTACACCACATGTGTGAGACTTCCACAGCCTGGCCTCATACAGAGGCCGAGTACAGCCGAGCATGGCTGGGTATGTCTGGGTATCGCAGGGTATCGCAGAGTATTGGCAGGGTATGGCAGAGTATGGAGGGATGGCTGAGCATGGATGTATGGATGTGACTGCAATTATCACAGAGCAGTGCTGTGGGCACTACAGATCCAGCCCACAGTGCTGCTGCCATCCGATCCCTCCCCTCCACTGTACAGATTAGTACACAGAGGGGAGAGAGGACCAGCGTCATGATATGACGCCGGTTTGTTTACAAGGGACCGATTCGTCAATTGACGGCGTGATCACATGGTAAACGGCCGCGATCTGGTGATAGGGTCTTAAACGTTTCTGTCTTGGTTTGCTGTAACTGGGAAAAAAAAAACATTTCACCAATACTGACTTGCCATGCTTATTCTGCATGGTGTGACTGTACAGTATAGAGGTGGCTGTCTTGGTAGAAGCAGGGTTTTACTTCCTCATGTAAGATCCTCTGGAAAGAAAAATGTTAAGCAGCACAGTAGAGCTGCACGATTCTGGCTAAAATAAGAATCACAATTTTTTCTTAGAAGATAGATCACGATTCTCATGTCATAACATTCTTTCACATTAAAACAAAAAAAATTGGGCTAAATTTACTGTTTCCTTCTTTGTTTTTTGTTTTTTTTGTTTTTTTTTATATTCATTGAAGTGTATTTCTTCCCAAAAAATTGCATTTGAAACACCACTGGGAAAATATAGTGTGACATAAAATATAGCAGCAATTGACATTTTATTCCCTAGGGCAGGGGTGCTCAACCTGTGGCTCTCCAGCTGTTGCGGAACTACAAGTCCCATGAGGCATAGCAAGACTCCAACAGCCACAAGCATGACACCCAGAGGCAGAGGCATGATGGGACTTGTAGTTTTGCAACAGCTGGAGAGCCACAGGTTGAGCACCCCTGCCCTAGGGTCTCTGCTAAAATATATATAATGTTTGGGGGTTCCAAGTAATTTTCATAATAATGATTGATTTAAACTTCAGAAACAAGTGTCGGAAAAAGATTTAGACTTTAAGTGGTTAAACTTGCTGCATTTACAGGTTGTTTAAAAACTTGACAGACTGCCTGGATTTTTTTTTCACACACAAGTTTATCCCTTTGATCTAAGAAGGAAGCGTTAGTTACAAAGTTTCATGTTAAAAACTTGGCAGACTGCCCAGATGTTTTCTTTTGACAGCTGAGTGAGCAGATAAGTCTCTCCACTTGTTATATGAAAGAATCGGCAAACTCTGCAATAGAGATCATCAGGGGGGTAGAATCGAGATCACGATTTTTTAACGATTAATTGTGCAGCAACACAGTAGTGGCATCACCAAATCTCTTGAGATCAGAGGCAGCAGTTACTTAGATATCATATTTCAGATATACAGCTATGAGGCTGTAAGCACAAATGTACCTAGGCACCCTACATAGCGGAAAGTACACTGGTATGTGGAATGCCTAGTTTTGACAGGTACCTGCTCACACTTGGGGAAACCCCCCCCCCCCAAACCCACCTCTTGGTACCACTCACAAAGTGCAACATGTCTGATGTACAGTGAGAAGCCAGCTGTGAGCCATCAGGAAGTCCCAGCCGGCTTTCCACAGTCAGCGGGGCATCTCCGAGGACCTAAAGACTGGTGAAGAATCAGCCCGGGATATGAAGTGCTGGATCCCCCGATCTTTTAAGTAGGGGTGCAACGGATTAAAAAACTCACGGATCGGATCGTTCCTCGGATCAGAGTCACAGGTCGGATCATTTTTCGGATCAGCAAATAATTTAATTTGCAAAAACCTGTAAAAATTACACCAGCATATAGTCCTCACTGTAATATCCACAATCTCCCCCACTGTAATATTGGCTGAGCATGGCTGGGTACGGCTGAGCATGGCTGGGTATCGCAGAGTATTGGCAGGCAGGGTATTGCTAGAGTATTGGCAGGGTATTGCTGAGTACTGCAGGGTATGGAGGGATGGCTGCTTCCATCTCTGGATCTCTCCCCTCCACTGTACAGATTAGTACAGAGAGGGGAGAGAGGAATGACACGACGTCGGTTTGTTTACAAGTGATCGCTCCGTCGGAGCGATCACAGTGTAAACAGCCTGGGTGTAGAAAGATGGCCGCTGCTTCGGAGCTAGGTCGAAGCCGTGGCCTTTCCTAAGGCCGAGACCACAGAGCGCTCTGCGGATCGCGGCATGTGCCGATCCGAGCGGGGTGACCCGTTCGGATCAGTGATGATCCGTTGCACCCCTACTTTTAAGCAGCAGCTTCAGTATTTGTAACCGCTGACTTTTTTTTTTTTTTTTTTTTTTAACAAAAAAACACATCTACGTGCTCCTAAATGCGTTTTTAGAAACCTGGCTTTCTCCTGCCAGGAGAAAAGTTGCTCAGGTCAGCTGGGAAAATACCCAGTGTGTATGGGGCCTTAGAATTAATTTTGTAGATTGTTTGTTAGTTCTTAGTGAACGCAGGTTTCATTTATCTCTTCTGCTTTAATCCTAGATTACCGAGGTGCTGTGGCTCACTGTTCACTATACTGTCTTGAATAAATATTAAAAGGTAATTCAGAGGTCATATATTAACAGGCCTGCGAGAGGCTTCTCAAAGATATCTAATAAAAAGGTTGACCTCTTCAGGGAGATTTGTGCCTAATAAATCTGTCAGGATGTGAACTTCTGACCCTTGTATTTCACTTATGGCCACATAGTCAATCCATGTAGATGAAGGTCACTCTATACCCCTCAAATAGTGGGAACATCATATTAATGCACCTAATGTATTTCATAAATCATGTTGAAGCCTTCTGCTTACTGTCATCATGGGATATACTGGGTTTACCATTACAATGTTCACCCTATAACCTTTACGTCAGACTTTATTTTGGATTTGTGTAACTAATTGTGAGTTTTTTTATTATATATATATATATATATATATATATATATATATATATATATATATATATATATATATATATATAGCACAAAGTAGTCCCAAAGCAAGATGAGGCAAAAAGCCTTGTTTCCTATTTGGCCAGTTCACAAAAAAAGTACGGCATGCAGTAGTTTGTGCTACAGCAACATGGCATGATCCAATCCACCACATCGCACTGCAGCCAGTAGATAAAATAACAACAAACTTGTCGTACTTACCTGCTTTGCACAGGGCAGCCCGGATCCTCTTCTTCTCGGGTGCCTGACTGGAGCTCTTGACCCCTCCCTCCTGTTGAGTGCCCAAACAGCTTGGCAGCTCCATTTATCCATTCAGACACTGAGCTGCGGTTTGGCCCTGCCCCTCCTCTCTGCTGATTGGCTCATTGAGTTTAATGGACAGCAGCAGGAGCCAATGGCACTGCTGATTTGTCTAAGCAAATCAGGAGGGAGAGTCCCAGATGACCAAGGCACTCGTGGACATTGCTGGGCAGGGAGGGGGCTGAGGGGAGCGGCTGCACACAGAAGGCTTTTTATCTTAACCACTTGCCGAGCGCTGTCGGCATATATACGTCAGCAGAATGGCACGGCTGGGCAAAGTAACCCGTATGTAACTTTGAAATTCTCACCGTGTGTGCGTCTGCCTCAAGCTCCGTGTCTATGGTGCCTGCGTCGGCGAAGCACAAGCGCACTGAGCATGCCGCAGATCACGGCGATATGCTGCTCGTGTCGGCTCCCGTGCGCATGTGTGGGAGTGACATCATCGCGGCTCCGGCGAATCACAGTGCCAAAGCAGTGAGACCCGGAAGTCACTCCGGGATACATGGCAGCGGCGAGGATAAAGGAGG
This sequence comes from Lithobates pipiens, assembly GCF_037356315.1. Taxonomy (NCBI): domain Eukaryota; kingdom Metazoa; phylum Chordata; class Amphibia; order Anura; family Ranidae; genus Lithobates; species Lithobates pipiens. The sequence continues at coordinate 387,571,221 of NW_027507764.1, forward strand.
AGGACCGCTTCGGGGGCTTCGTTCTCAGGTAAGTTATTCATTTTTTTTTTTTTAAATAGCCTTTACTTCCTCTTTAATGCCAATGGTCCCAAAAATGTGTCAAAATTGTCGCAGTCACGATAAAAATCGCTGATCGCCGCCATTACTAGTAAAAAAAAAAAAAAACTTATTAATAAAAATGCCATAAAACTATCCTCTATTTTGTAGACGCTATAACTTTTCCACAAACCAAGCATTAAACGCTTATTGCGTTTTTTTGGGTAAAAAAAAAATGTAGAGGAATACGTATCGGCCTAAACTGAGGAACAAAATTTATTTTTATATATTTTTGGGTGATGTTTATTATAATAAAATTTTATTTTTCAAAATTGTCGCTATTTTTTGGTTTATAGCGCAAAAAATAAAAACTGCAGGCGTGATCAAATACCACCAAAAGAAAGCTCTATTTGCAGGAAAAAAAAAGGATGCCACTTTTGTTTGGGAGCCACGTCGCGTGACCGCACAATTCTGTTAAAGCACGCAGTGCCGAATCGCAAAAAGTGCTCTTTCCCAAGGCGTCTTTCAGGACAGCACCTGAGAGATAGCGACTCCACCCTCCTCGTTAGGAAACACCTTCTTCCTCCAGACTTTAAAGGGAAGCGCCTCCCTACCACACATCAGTTTTTGTGTTTCCTCCGGCCCGGAGGGAACACCTTTTGGGAGGGAGTCTGTTTCTCTTAGGTGTTCCTGAGGGACTAGGCTTCTTTCCCTTTTTTTCCTCCTTTAAGAGACCCGCTGTCCTCCCGACCTACCCACGCCTCGTCAGCGGTAGCAAGCGGGCTCCTCTTCCCCTCTTGTGCTCGGAGAGAGCCGAAGATTCGGTGGCCCGCACGTTCGTAGGCGCGGCGGCGCGCGTGTGCCGCCGCCATGTTTTTTTTCGGCGGTCGCGCCGGAAGTGACAGAGCGGGTCATCGGGTCAGCTGAAACGTCGTTTCCGGCGTGGACGCAGGGGGGAGGAGGGAGGACAGGTGCTGGTGCCTATTTCCGCTTCCGGTCCGGTGCAGCTGCACGGCGTGACTCCGGAGGCGGCGTTTAGCCACAAGTGGATCTCTGCACACCTGTTATGGAAGATTTAGCGTCTGCAGCGGTGGGGACAGGCACAGGCACCAGCAAAGCCCAGGTAAGAGGCAGCAGTTAAAGTCTGCCTTTCTTTTCCTATTTCCTGGCGTTTGGTCTCGCTCTCTCTCCTTTTTTCCCCCCTGGTGGCAAGGGGCCTGTCTGGGCACTAGAAGCTGACTGGTTTCTTCTCAGTGCACCTGTGTGGTGATCCCTATCAAAGCTGAGACTGGGTCTCACTAAGGGTTCCCTGTTTTTTTTCCCTTTTTTTGTCTTTCTTCATAGGCTAAGAGCTCTGACCCAAAGAAAAGATGTCCTTCTTGCAGGGCCAAGCTGGGAGAAAATTGGAAGAAAACCTTATGCAGTCCCTGCATTACTTCTTTAGTTAAGGAGGAATCTGCCTCTGTATGTGAGGATCTGGTGGCCTCTGTAAAGAAGGAGCTGTACTCCACGATCCAGAATTTTCGTGACTCGCTAGCAAACCCGGCTGCTAGTCAGCCTTCCACTTCAGAGTCTTCCCAGGGGTCTCTCTCAATCCCGGTGTTAGAATCTCTGCCTGAAGACCCTTCAGATAGGGAAAAGCAGTCCACTGCTCTTTCCGTTAAAGATTCGGAAGAGGAGTTGGAGGATTCTGAGGTAGCCCCCTCTAAATTCAAACTGTCCCTTGAAGAGGTCGATGGGCTCCTTAAAGCCATTCATGCTACGCTTGGTTTAAGTGAGGAGAAAAAGGAATTATCACTCCATGACCGCATGTATGCTGGGTTGGATGAGCCTAAGGGCCGAACATTCCCAGTTCATCCGGTCATCTCTGAGGCCATTAGGAAAGAATGGCAGGATCCAGAGAAAAAGCCCTTTTTCTCCAAAGCCCACAAAAGGCGTTTTCCTTTCGAGGAGGACCCTGCAGCAGTATGGAACAAGGTGCCCAGACTGGATGCCGCCTTTTCCCAGGTTTCAAGGTCCACGGATCTGTCCTTTGAGGACATGGGAGTTTTGAAAGATCCGATGGACAAACGCATGGATCTTTTGCTCAAGACATCATGGCAATCAGTTATGAGCAATTTAAAACCAGCAATGGCCACAACGTGTGTAGCCAGAAACTTAGAATACTGGATTAACCAGTTAAAGTCACATATAGCCGCAGATTCCCCTAAGCAGGAAATTTTAGATTCTTTTCCTACCCTGATTACGGCAGTGGCTTATGTTGCAGATGCCTCAGCTGAGGCAATTAAGATATCAGCCAGGTCAGCAGCTCTAACTAATGCTGCAAGAAGAGCCTTTATGGCTTAAGACCTGGCCGGGTGACTCGGCTTCAAAGAATAAGCTGTGTGTGTTACCCTTTTCAGGAGACTTGCTCTTCGGCTCTGACCTCGATAATATTCTTGACAGGACAGCCGATAAAAAGAGATCCTTTCCGGTCAAAAAGAAAAAGCAGGTACCAAAACGTCTTTTTCGACCTCAAAAAACTCAGGATCAGGACAGCAAGTTGCAGGGGAGAAGGAAAAGTTGGTCCGCCCCGAAGCCGAAGGGTAGAGGCGGAATTCTCTTCCGTCCTCCTACACAGGCCGAAAAATCGCAATGACTCGTCTCTGCGGGTGGGCGGAAGACTACAAGAATTTCTTCCGCAGTGGTCAGGGATAACTTCAAATCAGTTTATCCTGACCATTCTCGCGCAGGGTTACTCACTCGAGTTTGTCAACGACCCCCCAAAAAGGTTCCTGATTACCAACACTCCGCGGGACCCAGTAAGGGCCCTGGCCATGAAGTCCTCTCTAGAGGAACTGGTGCAACAGGGCGTAGTAGTACAGGTACCCCTGCAAGAACAGCAGGAGGGGTTTTATTCCCATGTTTTCCTAGTAAAGAAACCGACAGGGAAATTTCGGTTGATTCTCAACCTAAAACCTTTAAACGAGTCCATAAGGTACAGGAAGTTCAAAATGGACTCAATTTTTTCGGTCAGAAATCTGTTGACGCCAGGATGTTTTATGGCGTCAGTAGATTTAAAAGACGCATACCTACATGTTCCGATCTCTCCCCAGTCTCAGAAGTTTCTCAGGCTGGCGGTGAGGTTGGGGGGTGTGGTTCATCATCTCCAGTTCAGGGCCCTACCCTTCGGCCTGTCATCATCTCCCCGAATTTTTACCAAAATAATGGCAGAAGCTTTAGCGCCACTGCGTCTCCAGGGAATCGCAGTTATTCCTTATTTAGACGATCTGCTGTTTTTCGCCCCATCCAGCGAGGAATTGCAGACCAATCTAGGCAAAGCTCGCAGCCATCTGGAGGCGTTGGGTTGGATTTTGAACCTCCAAAAGTCGTCCCTAAACCCATCTCCGGAGATTCGGTTTTTAGGGTTTCTGATAAATTCGGCGGAGCAAAAGATCTTCCTTCCCTTAGACAAAAGGGACAGGATTTCTGGTGCAGTGTCTTTATTACAGACCAGCCAAAATCTGACAGTAAGACAGGTTATGTCAGCTTTGGGGGTTCTGACTTCAGCAATGCCAGCAGTCCAGTGGGCAAGAATGCATTTCAGATGTCTGCAGGCTTTCCTTCTAAGATCTTGGGATCACACAGTGGCATCCCTAGAGGCAGAGGTGAGAGTGTCAACCCAGGTAAAAAGGGCCCTATGGTGGTGGAAAAGACAGGATGTCTTATCGGAAGGGTTAGTCTGGGCTTTTCCAGTCGGGAAAAGACTAACAACCGACGCCAGTTCCTGGGGGTGGGGAGCCCATCTAGGAACACGTTTCACTCAGGGGTCCTGGGCCAAAGAGGAGACAGTAAGGTCCTCAAACTGGAGAGAGCTCAAGGCGATTGCCTTAGCTCTGGAATTGTTTGTTCAGGAGCTTCAGTCCCATCACGTCCAGGTCCTAACAGACAATGCCACGGCAGTGGCTTATTTAAACAGACAGGGGGGTACAAGAAGCAGGTCGCTTCAGGTACTGGCCATGGAGATTCTTCGGTGGGCGGAAAAACATTTGTTATCCCTATCAGCAGTCCACCTAAAAGGGGATCTAAACAGGGTAGCGGACTTCCTAAGCAGAAACGCTATTTGGGAAGCGGAATGGTCTCTAAACCCGGAGGTATTCACAATGATTGCCGGAAAATGGGGTTTACCAGAGGTAGACCTGTTCGCCTCAAGGGTGAACGCCCAGGTTCCCCAGTTCTTTTCCCTGGACAGTCGCGATGGCTCGCTGGGCACAGATGCGCTAGCTTATCCATGGGAATTTCGTCTTTGTTATGCTTTCCCCCCCATTTCAGTTAATCCCGTTAATTTTAAGAAAAATTCAGAGGGAGAAGGTGCCAGTTATTCTAATCACGCCCTTTTGGCCAAAAAGGGCTTGGTTTTCGACAGTTCTAGGCCTGGCAATCAAGCCTTGTTGGCGTCTGCCCCTCAGACACGATCTGTTGTTGCAGGGCCCAGTGAACCATCCAGGAGTGGCCAGCCTGGCCCTCACGGCCTGGTTTCTGAAAGGCAGCTCCTTAGGAGCAAGGGGTTTTCCAACCGTTTAATCTCGACCCTTTTAGCAAGTAGGAAAAGGGTTACGAGGGCCATTTATTCTAAGGTCTGGAAGCGTTATAAAACTTGGTGTTTGTCAGCCGCCCAGGTGACAGGGAGCCTTGTCTCCATCTTGGAGTTTTTACAGGATGGAGCAGACAAGGGACTGGCAGTTAGTACCCTGAAGGTGCAGGTAGCAGCCCTGACAGTGTTCTTAGAAAAATCTGTGGCCTCAGATCCGCTGGTGATCAGATTCTTTAGAGCTCTTAAAAGATCTAGGCCAGCTCCTGTTAAGGTTTTTCCTAGATGGGATTTGTCGGTAGTCCTACAGTCTCTAACAAAAGGGCCTTTTGAGCCTCTTGTGGAGGCTTCCCTTAGGTTTCTCACATTAAAAACCGTTTTTCTGATTGCCATTGTCTCTGCACGCAGGATCAGTGAGCTAAATGCTCTGTCAGTTAAAGAACCATATCTTTCCATTTTTCCTGACAGAGTTATTCTTAGAACAGACGCAAAGTTCTTACCGAAGGTAGCTTCAGTGCAGAACCGTATACAGGACATAGTACTGCCAACCTTTTGTGTTAACCCCAAAGGAAATAAGGAGACTTTTTTCCATACTTTGGACGTCAGGAGGACTCTGCTGAGTTATTTAGAAAGGACGGAGTCCTTCAGGCGTTCAGATTCACTGTTTGTACTCTTCTCAGGAAGAAAAAAGGGTTTTCAAGCTTCTAAAGTTACTTTAGCTAGATGGCTGAAATTAGCTATCTCGGAGGCATATTCCCAGGCAGGGTTATCTCCTCCAGCAGAAATTTGTGCACACTCAACCAGGGCTCTGGCGTCTACGTGGGCAGAGAGAGCTGGTGCCACCCCGGAGCAGATCTGCAAGGCGGCGACATGGTCGAGTTTTCACACATTTGTGAAACATTATAGACTGGATCTCACTTCTGCCAGCGATCAGGCGTTTGGCAGAAAGGTCCTGCAAGCTGTTGTCCCGCCCTAAGGGGTAAGTCTCTGTTATCCTCTCAGGTGCTGTCCTGAAAGACGCCTTGGGAAAGACCAAGTTAGACTTACCGGTAACTTGTTTTCCAGAAGTCTTTCAGGACAGCAAGCATCCCGCCCTATGGTATTATATTATGCTACGCTGTGACTAACGTATGTGTTTATGTGTTCCAGCCGGGGCCGGAGGTTCTCTTCTACAACTGATGTGTGGTAGGGAGGCGCCTCCCTTTAAAGTCTGGAGGAAGAAGGTGTTTCCTAACGAGGAGGGTGGAGTCGCTATCTCTCAGGTGCTGTCCTGAAAGACTTCTGGAAAACAAGTTACCGGTAAGTCTAACTTGGTCTTTTCAGGAAGGGGGTAAATCCTTCTGGGGCTGAATGCATTAAGATAAGAAAACCTTCTGCCTTTACAAACACTTTAATGAAACGTGGCATTTCAAAAATGTTCTTACAAAAAAGTAAACAGTACGATGTCTTGGAAATATATAAAACCATGTTTAGATGCTTTATGCAACCGTTTTTCAATTCAATTGGTATAATTTCCTGAAATGCGTTATGGCCTTGAAAATCCAAAAAGATCTGCAGTGTGAGATCTTGCTTTTTACAGATGCAAATTTAAATCAGATTTGCAGTGTGAGTACCTGTTCTGAAAGCTTATGGTTTATGCAGCATAAACACACACGCTTTGCGCTTCGTTTATTCTTATGCCCCATACACACGGTCGGAAATTCCGACGGAAAAAGTCTGATCGGATTATGTTGTCGGCAAATCCGATCGTGTGTGAGCTTTATCTGACTTTTTGTGACGGAATTTCTGATGGCAAAAGTTTAAGAGCCGGATCTAAATTTTCTGACAACAAAATCCAATTAGACTTTTTCCGATAATGTGTCGAGTATTCCGACGCACAAAGTGCCACGCATGCTCAGAATAAATTTGGAGACGAAAGCTGTTGGCTACTGGCCTCTATGTAGTTTTTGTACGTCACCTCGTTCCGAACGATCGGATTTTCCGACAACTTTGTGCGACAGTGTGTATGCAAGACAAGTTTTGGCCAAAATCCGTCGGGGAAAAAATCCAATTGATTTTGTGGTTGGAATGTCCGACCGTGTGTATGGGGCATTAAAGTCTCAAGGGTTTTCATCTTAATGCATTCTATGCATTAAGGTAAAACACCTTCTGTGCTGCAGCTCCTCCCAGACCCCCCCCCCCTCCTTTTTCTTACCTGAGCCCGATCCGATCCAGCGATGAGCGCAGTGACTCCAGTCACTGTCTCTCTCCTCATTTTTGCATGAGCTCAGATCACACCGCACCAGAAAAGTACATGCAGCTTTTTGAGCCACAACCAGATTGCTTGGTCTTTTTTGTACCATGTAATCTGGTGCAGACAAATGCACCGTTTGAGACCTGCGTTTGGGGTGTCGTCAACTTGTGTTGACACCCGCAGCAGATCACTGGGCAGTGAGATTGGAATGTGGTGCTGAAAATGTGCAAGGATTGTGGCTTTTTCACGCTGCATAAGTTGTTCTAGCCTTGGGGTCCTTTCACATAGTCATCCCCTCTGTATTATAACATTTGTCCCTGTGTCTGTGTAATGTAAAAAACTGCAGATTTTTACCTGTATAAGCTGCACTCTGAGCGCTCAGCTGACATGTCAGCTCCCTTGTTTGCAGCTATGAGCAGGGAGGGGAGGAGGAAGGAAGACAGAGGACACAGGCATAGCTGCAGACAGGAGAGTTGCGGCTGATGGAATCACGCAAATAAACCACAATGTCAGGGGCTCAACAGCCATGATTATTGTGGTCTGTTTGCAGGAGGGAGGGTATAGCCAGGCAGGATCAGCCAGGTTTTTTAGGGTATACAAAGGGCAAAATTACACGGCACAAGCACTGTGAAAAATAGCATGCTTTAAAGGAACAGGATCAGGTTTTTTTTTGGTTTTTTTTGGGGGGTTAACAAACGCTTTAAGGCTCCATGCACATTGAATGGCTGTTTTTGGGAGTTTGTAATTTTTTTTTTAACAGCCCATAAACTCCCCTCTGTGTTATCCTATGTGTCCATGCACACATGGACGTTTTTGGATGTTTATCAGCAGTGCAGTTTATGGGCTGTTGTCTGAATGCCCTAAAATCACCTTGAGGAGCTGATTTTATGACCACAAAAAAAAACACTTAATGTTAAACATCGATAAATGTGGCTCACCAGCATTTTAATTTTTTTTTTTAATCCATTGAAAAAAAAAAAAACCCTAAAAACTGCGAACGCTAAAAAATCACAGGCTGTGTACTGGCGCCCCTCCCTTTTTTTCTCTTGATGTTCAGAAAAACTGATAGCAGAGCAATGGGGCAGCAGACAAAAGCGACACTTCGAATAAAACCTGGAAGCTCCTCGGTTTCTATGCCGACTCGTGACTCGTTTTAGCTAATTTTTAGGTTTAATAAATAAACCCCTTTAGTGCTTTACAACTTGACTAAAAGTGAAGTCTTTTAAATGTTGATCCTTTTTTTTATTATTGGTTTATCTGTTTAAATAATTTAAACCCATTTTCTATTTTAGCTGGAAGTGGAAAAAATTCATTGTAATGGCGACAGGACGGGGTTGGATTCTCCAGCAACACAATGAACATAATGAGCATGAACCAAAGCGCAGACCTAGACCAGCATCATCAAAGTCATCTGAAGCTCAGGCTTGGGAAAGACTGCCAATCCAGTGAGTTTAAATATGAAGTACTTGTGCGCTACTATGGACCTTACAACCAACTAAAACTACTGTACATAATAAATCACCATAAAAATAGATATGGTAAAAGCTGCAACCCGTAGCAAGTGACCTCAACACTCTAACACAAATAATAAAAATGGTGCGCTAATTCCAGAAGCTGTGCAGCAAAAATAGACAAATAGGCATGAATGCCTATCTGTAATTTCAAACAAACCCCCAAAAAATTGCAGTAATATGCAATAATATGAAACCGCAATAAAGTGCACTAATTAAAGAAGCTAAACAGCACAAATAGACAAATGCGCATAAATGACTAACCCTAATTAAAAAAAAAAAACAACAAAAAATACAGTAATATGCAATAACAGTGATAAAGTGCTTGAATCAAAAGCAGATATTCACCTGATTTTACATAAAAAAAAAAAATTAAAATAAGTCCTAAATAATAAATCCCTACTTCCTGTTCTCGGTGGTGACCGGAAGTGATATCACCGGCTCCTTCTATGTGTTATGTCGCTGGTTATGTGACCTTTTTAAGGCTCCAATACAGCACAGTAGATTTTTATTTCTGGGTTTGTTCTATGAGGAGAGTGGAATGTGATTTTCCATAAATGATCCATATACGGTATTAAAGGCTTGTCAGACCAGCTGTGGATTTTGAAAACCAATGAATTACCGGCGCAAAAGGTTTTAACAGATTATATCTTAGTTTGCTGCAATCGGGTATAAACGTCACTATATTAGTAGACCAATTTAATTTGAAATATGCGTTTAATATGGATTGCGCTAACTACCACCACAATTATTTAGTGTCAGATCTCACTTTCACAGTGTTTTATACAAAACCACATAAGTGCTTTACTCTCATCCTACTATATAAAGTGCAATTAATATAGACAATATGGATGGAAGATAGAAAAATATAAAAAAAATATGTAAACAATATATAAAAATAGAAAAAAAAAAAAGAAAAAAACTTTTCCAGTGCCACATGAATTTCCTAAGTGAGTGATCACTCCAGTGCCACTAAATTCCTCCTATTTAAAGTGCTTCTTTTATAAAGTGTTTCTTCTATCCACCAATCAAGTGACTTCACCACCACCTGCCAAAATGGCCACTCACCATATTGAGTCTGTGTATGCACCTTTGGTTCATTTAGGATAACCACTCTGTTAAAGGTTTCACCAACAGCCATTCCAAGCAGTATATGGTGGCCTCTTGCACTAATTGTTTCTCATGGAGATATATTAATAGCCATCGTAGTGTAGTATATAGTAAAAATGTTATTTAAAAGGTAAAAAACAAAATTTTAACTCGCCTGTGCCTATGCCAGCACCAAGCATGTCCAGCAGTATGTGCGGGAATGGTGTTCAGATCTGTCTCGCTTATGCTCCAATCCCCTACCAGTGGTGGCGTGTGTCCCACAGTCTCCGTGTGCGTTCAGAGCCTCATTTTCCTGTGGTACCGGAAGTGACGAGAATGGAGTTCCCAGCAGCCTCTACGCGTTTCGCAAAATGTATTGTATCATCAGGAAAGTGATCACTCACTTAGGACATTCATGTGGCACTGGAATTGTTTTTTTCTATTTTTATATATTGTTTACATATTTATATTTTTGTATCTTCCATTCATATTGTCTATATTAATTGCACTTTATATAGTAGGATGAGAGTAAAGCGAGGAATTTAATTGAGGCACGGCAATTTATGTGGTTTTGTATAAAACACTGTGAAAGTGATGTCTAACACTAAATAATTGTGGTGGTAGTTAGCGCAATCCATATTACACGCAGCTGTGGATTTTGATGCAGGAGAGGAAAGGGGAACATGAACTGCTGCTAAGGATATGTATACCAAAGCGCCATTAGACCTGCCTGGGGTCTTTGTTTAAGGTGAGTTGCTAGGGCACACCCCTGCTGGATACCTGAATGGTGGGAGCAATTGTGTTCACACCTTTCAAGAACTGTTTTTTTTTGTGCATGTGATCGTCATATCGTGTTACTTTTTGATACACGAGCACTTTTTTATTTGGGATTAATATTTTTATGTAAAATCAAATTAATATCTGTTTTGATTCAAGCACTTTCTCACTGTTATTGCATATTACTGTATTTTTTTTTTTTTTTTTTTTTTTTTTATTTTTTTTAATTGGGGTTAGTCATTTATCCATATTTTGTCTATTTTTGCTGTTTAGCTTCTTTAATTAGCATCACTGTTTTGCATATTATCACATATTACTGCAATTTTTGTTTTGTGTTCGAAATTATGGATAGACATTCAAGCATATTTGTCTATTTTCCAGTAATAACTTCTTGTTGCTGATGGAAATGGCTGTCTCCTTCTTAAAATGCTACTTGGACATCCACCATGCTGATCAAATTGCTTTAAAGCTTTCCGAGTTACCTACTTAGACCAAGTGCCCAGATTAGGAATTCATACTTGTTCCCAGACCAAAAATGCTGAAGCCAAAGATAGCCTTATCTTTAAAAGGTGCCCAGCAGTGGCAGTGGCAGTTTCTGTATTTTTTTTCTCAGTTTAGTCCAACCCAAAGTTATTTTATTTTTATTTTTTTCTTCCATTTTGAATAGCATGGGGCAGGTGTCTCTCCCTTCCCAGATCTTCAGGGTTATGTTGTACCTCAGTGGGAAAGGATTACTAGTTCTTGTGGCAGGCAAACCTCAGCTTTTTAGCCCAGTTGCTGTATTCAAAGACCTATGGGAATCATCCAATTATGCTCTGGAGGGAGTAGGATCGTTTTAATCATATTACCACACTCCGAAGACATGTCAGTGGGTTAACTGGCTCCTGTCTAAATTGGCCCTAGTATGTGTATGTATGAATGTTTAGTTTGGTACACACCAGTTGTGTGTTTTTTTTTTTTTTTCAACTTAGCAGGTACAATTATCCGATGTTAGTACAGCGATCTCCCCCGCTGAGTTTTTGCGTTTTTGACAGGGGGATAGTCCCCCGCCAGAACACACCAGATGTCAATCGGCAGACCTTTTTTGGTCATGCCCCTTCGATAGAAGCCGGACATTGGCTGGCTTCTGTCGGACTGGCTGCCGTACAGACGGGCCGAATGTCAGCCGGTTTCTATTAAACTGGTCGATACCACCTGATATTGGCCCATGTGTATGGCCCTTAGGCTGGTTTCACACACGTAAATTTGATACGGTTTGCACCGCATCCAATTTGCAGAACATTTAAAAATATGTTCTTTTCAATGGGTCTGGTTCACATGTGCATTGCATCTGCATTGCACAAAAAAGTATTTTCTAGGAGGTGCGTTGCGAATTGCAGGCAGATAAACTTCAATGGGAATGCATCTGATTTGCAGATGTGTTCTGTGTGAACAGGAATTCTCTCCCCCCTCCTCGCTTCACCTCCCCCCCTCACTGGTCAGCTGATCCGCACAGCGGAGAGGAACCGCTCAATGAATCATTTGTATCTTCACAGGGAAAACCAGAGCTGCAATTTGCATTGGACTAACCTCAAGGGACCTTAGACTGTAAGCTTGTTGTGAATGTACAATATATGTGTGAAGTGCTGTGCAAATTGATGGTGCTACTGTATATAAGTACCTTTAGGTGCTTACCTCAGGCAAGTACTGGGAGCCAGTCAAAGCACTCTGACTCCTCGCTATCTGTAGTGTTGGGCGGCCATGCACTGAGCTTTGGAGCCTCTGAACAACACCATAGCTAGAACTATGGAATAAGTTCCATATAGAACTTTGTCTCAGGGAATAAGTGTTAGGGAAGCGATGCTTCTTTAAAGAGTATATTTTTGTTGATCAGTTTTAAAAAAATGTGCTTCATTTCGATTTAATGTTTTATGTCGATACACTAATGCAGGGCTTGACAAATTTGCTTGGAATCTAGGAGCCAGCTTAAAAAGTTAGGAGCCAGGTCGTTAACGGCGATCCGGACCTGTCCCTGGCCTGACATGGAGACGAGTGAGGGGAAGATAGCGCCGCAGCCCCCCCCCCCCCTTTTTTTTTCCTTAATTAAAATAATTTTTTTTTTTTTACTTTTTACAAAAAAAAAAAAAAAAAATATATATATATATATATATATATATATATATATATATATATATATATATATATATATATATATATATATATATATATATATATATATATATATATATATTTAAATTAATAAATAAATTAATAATATATATATAATATAATGAGAAGCCATTTACCAGCCACCACACTCACCGTTGGGCAAAAGGCGCCAGATGACGCCCGCAATCACTTCCTTCTCTTCACTTTGGGAAGGAAATGGGCGGGCAGTGAAAAAAACAGGCAGGGGAGCTTCACTCCATTAGGAATTAGCATTATTGGAATAGGGTGTCATTTCTACATCCACCACAAGATGGCGCCATACTACCGAAATATTTTAGAAGGCCGCAAAGCCGCGGCCTCAATTACTGGCCGGCGCAGCCCGATGCAATTGCGCGGCGGAGTTCGGGGTCCAAATGGAGACGGGATACCCCAGCAGCGTTGCCCCAGTCGCCAGGACACGAATTCTAGGCGCAAATGCGACCAGGCGCCCGGGGTTTGTCGAGCCCTGCACTAATGGAGCTGATTATGTTTTAAAGTCACTATATATGTAAAAACATACTTGAGGGCAGCCATGTTTACTCATTATGCAAACAAGTTCTGCTTCTTGCATGTAGTGGTTGTTCCTTTCCATGATGCAAGTCTGTGACTCTGTTAAGTAGAACCAAAGCGAGGCTCATTTACACATTGAGGTCCACCTTGTGGCCTTTCTATAATTAACTGTCTTTTACTATAACAATATTATATAAAAAAAATGACAATTTTAAAGTTAAATACCACAATAAGAAATCAAATTATGTTCTCGTGGAAACTGCACTTTTTTTCCAAAAGCTGAACTCCAGTCACAGGAAATTATTTTTAAATATATTCCTCACTAGCCACAAAGGCTATAAGTCCACTCTGTGTGGCCCAAATGACTTTGCAAGCCCAGTTATTACCATGTAAAAGTAGTGGTGAGACAGCCCACTGTTTATACATAGCCTGTAGGCAGATCTAGGCTGCAGCATTTCTTCCAACCTGAAGGTACCACTGTGCAGAGAAACTAAGAGTACTTTCACACTGGGCCGGCGTAAGCAGGGTGCTTATAACCCCCCACTAGCAGGCGAATAAAGGGTTAATAGCACCGGCAAAGTGACACTGCCGAAGCTCTGCCCATTGATTCCAATGGCAGGGGAGGTGGAGGAGCGGTGTATTCACCGCTCCCACACTGCCTGAAAAATCTGCTTGCAGGACTTTTTCCAATGTCCTGTAACCACACCATTCCAGTGTGAAAGCACTCAGGCTCTCACACTGGGGCTGCAGGGGAGGCATTTTTCAGGTGCTTTACAGGAGCTATTTCTAGCCCAAAAGCCCCTGAAAAACTCCCCAGTGTAAAGAGGTCTAAAGACTGTGGCCTGCCTGTTTTAGATGAATAACGTACAACCCTGACCTGGCGATTAATTCTGTTGGAAAAGGATGCTATGCTGGCAAAAATCGCAGCTAGGTTAGGGAGCTCATATGGTGAGGTCCTTATTGTAGATACACTGCAAATTCTTTTTATTGAACAAACGGGACAATGAGATTATACCCCAATTTGTGGTGGCAATTCAGGAGTTGTGGAAATGGCTGGAAGAAAAACACCAAGAACCTGGCCACTATGGGCACTCAAGTTATGCGGGATCAGTTTATTTTGGGGATTTGAGCTGTCCCTATAAACAGGCTTTGTAGGACAGCATGATGGCTAATGTGGCGGTGAAGCTCAATGCTATCTTGCTAGAAGCAACAAAGTGAGAACAAGAAGAGATGGAAGCTAGTAAAGTGGTCACTAAAGAACATCAAAGGCCACTATTAAGGGAAGAAACTGCTGCTTATATACACTTTAGAGGGGGCCATTAGAACGTTGACCAAGTCATCATCTGCTGTTGAACACAAACTGGGCCAGGCCCTGCCAGGCAGTAATCCCCTCCACAGGGACCCAGATCAGAGGTTATGGTGGTGTTTTGTTGCATTTTGTTAAACTAAGGTTCCTGGGACAGATGGGGGCACCCTGCGGGAACTACTCCTCTAGTCTCAGGCTTAACGTTAATCAAACTTCTTTCCAAGCAGTTTTGAATGGCCACCAGGCAAATTGCCTAGTTTACACCGGGTGTGAGGTGACCACCATGGATATACTTAATACCTGCAAAAGCTTGGGTGAGCCTTGACACTAACCTTGTCTTGACTCACCTTGAAGGCAGCCAACAATTTTCCTATTCCTGTAGAAGGGGTCACCTGGATGTTCATCCAAGTGTTTGATAAGACAACAGAGAAATCATTGGTACAATACCAGGCAGTTTCAGTAGTTTGGTTGTGAGTTCTTCATGCTAATGAATCTTCATGCGTCTGCAGAAAAAAAAAACTGAAAAGGGACTTTGCGAAGTAATCAATTCTTTATATGATATAGAGATGTTTTAAACTATCATTTTAAAATGATAAACAACAAATTGGATAACTTTTTTTTTTTTTTCATTTTTTGTCTTTCTGTTCTATAAATTCCAACAACTGTTAATAATTTCTGTGGACAATTAAATACATTGGGGGGCAAATCACTAAAGCTAGAGCAGGCAGATTCTGGATCAGCTATAAATAGTAACCAGCCTTTTGATTCAGCTTGTTCAGTTAAGCTTTGAAAATTAAGGGTAGAATGTGATCGATACCATGCCCAACTGCTCTAGATTCTGTCTGCCCCAATCTTAAGTAAATTCCCCTCATTCTTACTGGTTTTTATTTTTTCTTCCTATAGTGTTACAAAGTCCAATTCATCCATGATTTACATTGTTCCTTGGTTATAATGAGCTAATGCGCATGCACACACCTTGGCTGATATGGCCAAGGTGTGTGCATGCGCATTAGCTCCAGGGTTATGGGAGGAAAGCAATGGGCTATATTTTTAACATGGTCTACTTGGTAGAAATTGAACCCCTGAGTGCTTGAAGGCCACTATCCCCCATTCTGACAAACCAAGGGGCTACAGTGAGGACCTTCACAAATTAAATTAACGTCCCCTCATCTGCCCCCCCCCCTTCCCTCTTACACAATTACTAAGCGTATGTGTCATTTCTATTTCTCATTCGCAATGACTGACAGAGCATCTTCATCTTGACCTTAGGGTCATATGGCCCCTTTAGGAGAGGACTAGGCAGAAAATTTTAAAAACAGCACCAGGGGCCGGTCCTACTGACTATGACCCCTCACACTGCATCCAGCAGCTCAGTTTTTTTTTATCCCTAGTGTAGGAGAAGGACCTGGCTCCCCAGCCTGGCCATTGAGCATGAGCAGGCCCTAGCTACGTGCTGGGTCGGCCACGACATGCCCCGTCTGATCCAGGGACGTTCGGTGAGCTATATGCTCCGGGGCACACATAGGACTGGGCTGCTGCTGTCTGTGTCGCAGTGTGCCATGGCCGACAGCCATCCCGTACTGCTCGGGTGATGGGTCTGTCTGTGGAATGCGTCCAGCAGTCCCTGCAGGAGGGGTAAGTATGGTTCTACCTGTCTTACACAGCAGCGGTGTATGTCAACCATCAAGGAGGAACAAGGAGCTCGGCTGCAGCACTGGAGGTTGCTTACATCCTGCGTTGGGCAGAGCGGCATGTGCCGGCTCTGTTGACCGCGTACATTTCGGGCATAGAAAACTGGCAAGTGGACTACCTAAGTCGTCAGATGCTGGACCAAGGGGAATGGTCGCTACATCTGGATGTATTTCGGCTCCTTTGCCTAAGGTGGGGCACGCCAGATGTGGATCTCCTGGCTTCTCGACTCAGTCGGAAGGTACAGAGGTTTGTGGCCAGGTCAATGGATCCCTGGGCAGATGCGGCAGACGCATTGGCTCCATGGGCGCTTTATCGGCTGATTTTATGCTTTTCCCCCACTCAAACTTCTACCACGTCTGCTTCACAGAGTGGAGGCAAGGGGCTTCCGGTAATTCTGATTGCCCCAGATTAGCCTCGACATCCGTGGTACGCCGACATAGTCAAATGGTGGCGGATGTTCCTTGGCGACTGCCGATGCAAGAGGAACTTCTGTCGCAAGGTCCAATACTTCATCCTGCTTTACCGTCACTGGCTTTAATGGCATGGTTGTTGAAAGCCAGGTGCTAAGGGACTGAGGCCTGTTGGATTCGGTAATATCCACTATGCTGAGGGCATGGAAGTCATCTTCTTGGAAGGTTTATCATCGTACGTGGAAGGCCTACATCTCCATGTGTGAAGAGATGTGGGGAGGGGGGGGGGCGTCCGCACACATGCTCGATTTTCAGGATCCTGCTGTTTGCAGCGAGGAGTGGATCAGAAACTTGCCTTAAGCACCATCAAGGGGCAGATATTGGCTTTGGCTGTCTTTTTTTCAGCGACCCTTGGCGACTCATTCATGGTGAGTACATTTGTTCAGGGGGTTCGACATGTGGCCCCTCCGGTTCGACCACCGCTATCTCCGTGGGATTTGAATCTGGTGCTCTCGGTGCTTCAGAACCCGCCGCTTGAAAACATTAGGGAGATCCCCTTATTGACAGTCTCTCAGAAAGTCGCCTTTCTAGTGGCTATTACATCTGCCAGGAGGGTTTCTGGGTTGGCGGCCTTGTCTTGCAGTTCTCCCTACTTGTTCCTCTAAGGATAAAGCGGTGCTGCGTCTGCAGCCTTAGTTTCTGCCAATGTTGTTTCGGCCTTTCATCTAAATGAGGACATTGTGCTTCCGTCCTTGTGTCCTTGGCCATCGCACCCCAAAGAGGTGGCTTTGCACTCCTCGGACGTGGTCCCCGGCTCTGCGGGTGTATCTGTCTGCTACGGCTCCTTTTCAGAGGTCTGACTCGCTGTTTGTATCGGTGGCTGGTCCAAAGAAGGGACTGGTGGTCTCATCAGCCACCATTTCTTGGTGTTTCAGGCTTATGTCATAAGGGGGCGAGCGCCTCCCTTTCCTGTCATGGCTCATTCTACCAAGGCAATTGGTGCCTCTTGGGCTTTCCCACATAACGCTTCTGTTTCCCAGGTGTGTAAGGTGGCGAACTGGTCGTCCGTTCACACTTTCACAAAGTTTTACAAGGTTGATGTGAGCGCATCTTCGGATGCTTGCTTCGGCAGCAAGGTTTTGCAAGCGGCTGTTTAAGGTTGCAACTCCTCCATTGAAGAGCTCTGGTTGTTATGGGTGGGAGTTATTTTCTTGCTGTTCCTACCCGTCGTTTCTTGGACACTGCTTGGTGACGTCCCTAAGGCCAAGACGAAGTTGCTGTGTCCGTCAATGAACGAAAGAGAAAATAGGATTTTTGTACTCACCGTAAAATCCTTTTTCTCTGAAGTTCATTGATGGACACAGCACCTCCTGTTTGTACTGCTTTTGACAAACTGAGCTTCTGGATGCAGTATGAGGGGTTATAGCCAGTAGGACTGCCCTCTGGGTGGTACTTGTGCAAGTGTTGCTGTTTTTAACACTTTCTGCCTAGTCCTCTCCTTAAGGGGCGATATAAACCTAAGGTCAAAATGAAGATGCTGTGTCTGTCAATGAACTTCAGAGAAAAGGATTTTACAGTGAGTATAAAAATCCTATTTTTATTTTTTAGGAAAGTATTGTTTTTTTTGTTTTTTTTTTAAACTTTATTCAAGTATGGCCACCACTTCCGTATTCCTCGGCTAGGTGCAGGTACAATACAGCTGGGAGCCTCCTTGGACATATGTGTCACACATCTCCGTGTCGGTACTATGTTGTTTTGCTCCTGCATGCCATTCAAGACCTACAGCATGTTTTTGAATGCACGTGATATCCTTGCATCATACGAAATCTGGAAGCAATCTGCGTATTTTCCTGGGAAGTTTTATTTGTACACGCTGTGTGTGTGTGTGTGTAATATGTACATATATATATCTTTACTATTCTACATATAGCACTTTACTATTACCAGATTGATTGATTATAGCTAGGTGCGCAACACCACTTTGTTTATATTGATTTTAGTTTTGAGAATTGTTTACTCATACGGTGTTTGCAGCACCCTGCATTTATATTGAACATCCCATAGTAGCGCAGGGGTACTATCTATACATATGTGTGTAATATGTAGTATTGTTTTTTTTATTAAATATTTGATACCATTGATATTACACTATGTGGAGCATTCTCATTTTTTACATGTACATTCCCTGAAGTGGCTGCCGATTTATGTATTGTTGAGTAAAGTGTAACCATGTAGCCAGGATTTGTGGTAATTATTTTCAAGCTGACTCATGAGTATGAAAGAATCAAGATGGTGCAGGATGGAATGTGTGGTGGAAGAGTGGCATGGGAGCAACAGCTGTGAGTATGTTTTTTCCTGGATAAATGAGCATGAAAGATAAATAGAATAGTGGTAATGATTTTCATGACCCCCCCCCCCCCTTTTTTAATATGGGCATGTTCTTTTACTGAAGAGAATTATTTTCTTGCAGTAAGAACACCTTAGTAATAGCACATGCTAAGATAATTAAAGTTAATGGTGAGTAATGTGGTCCAGCTATGTCTTATAACACATGGACAAATGAAAATGGCAAGTTTTTACAAAGAACAGTAGAAGGCTAACATTCAAGTGTTACTCTTGCAGCATGTAGAATCTCATTTAAGTTGCTGCATCATTAAAGTAACCTTTTGTCCTTAGAAATTCAATTAATGTAATTGTTTGTATAAGTGCCTGTGTTTATGATCGCTTCAGGGTTTAGTACACACATGCCAAGACTGGAAGTGTCAGCATCCAATTTCAGTAATGGCCTTGTTTTGTTTCAGTGGTCAATGGGCCATTATAACTGTTTTATACACGGGTGACACTTCCCTTTGCTAACAAATAGTATTATAAGCTATGGCAGTATTAGCCGTTTTGCGATATTAGACAAATTTGTGTCATTTGTTATATGGCATACATTAAAAATGTAAACAAGGAAAAATGACTGCACCCAAACTACAAATACTGGACAAGCAGTTTAATGGGAGAGCTGCATCGAATTTCAATGGAATTAGCTACATTAGCTAATACTAGGACTCTGACAAAGGACAGCATAATATAATTTCCCATGTTTAATCATAATTAATTATTATAAGATGTTGCATCTCACTCACTAATGATAAATAAGAATTTGTGCTTGTTGCCATGTGGGAATTGCAGCCATAATGAAATGTTGTGTCTCTGTAATAATCCGTAATTAACTGTAGATTACTGTAAATCCCTTTAGGCAGCTTTTTGCAACAACCAAAAATGTCCACATTTTGAAAATGAAAAAGCCTAATAGGAATAATGGAACAAAATAGATATTGTATACCATTACAGGCTTTGTTTTTCAAAGTTTGAACTGGTAATTCTGGATTTTGACAGAAATTCAGGGGTTATACATTCTAGGCATTACATCAACTGACTGCCCATCATAAACTGTGGCATGGCAAATTTACTAAACATCTAACTTCGCAGCTGTAAGGGTAAAAGATGAATTACATATAGTTACATAGTAGGTGAGGTTGAAAAAAGAAGACGCAAGTCCAACCTATGTGTGTGATTATATGTCCGTATTACATTGTGTATCCCTGCATGTTGCAGTCGTTCGGGTCCTTATCTAATAGTTTTTTGAAACTATTGATGCACCCCCGCTGAGACCACCACCTCTGTGGAAGGGAATTCCACATCCTTGCCGCTCTTACAGTAAAGAACCTTCTATGTAGTTTTAAGGTTAAACCTCTTTTTTTTTCTTTTTTTAATGAGTGGCCACGTGTCTTGTTAAACTCCCTTCCATGAAAAAGTTTTATCCCTATTGTGGGGTCATCAGTATGGTATTTGGACATTGAAATCATATCCCCTCTCAAGCATATCTTCTCCAGAGATAATAAGTTCAGTGCTCGCAACCTTTCTTCATAACTAATTTGTTTTTGGAAGGCTTTCTCTTTTGCTTTTATATGCATTTTTTACATTGGCATTAAGCCATCCAGGACTTTTGTTCACTCTTTTTTTTAATTTATTACCCAATGGAATTCACTGGCTAATGCCCTTATTTAATATGCTCTTAAAGCAAACCCATCTCTCCTCCATGTTTTTTTGTTCCTAAGATTTTATCCCAATTTATATTTTCTAGCAAGGTTCGTACACTTATGACATGTGGTGGTGTCCCTCCTTTCCATTTTGTATAGCCAGAGCGGGGTATAGTACATTTGGTACAAGTATCTTAGTTGTATCAGTTTGTCCCTGGCAGAGATGACCGTGGGTATATATAAGGTCAAGACTTCCTCCCAGTGTGCCTCTGTAAGTTTTGCCATAATAGTGGTCCATCTGTCTCTAATTTTCCTTTCCTTTGGGTGTTTTTTATCCATGAGTGCACTATAGTAGGTAGATATCAGCTTAGTGTGATCATGTGCAGAAAGGAGTGTTTCAAGGGGTACTGGCCCTGTCCCAAACTGTGTATGAGCTGCATGCTTTAGTCTGAACTGGAATGCCCATGGATCGGGGATATCCAGTTCACTCTTCAGTTGTATGAATGATTTTAATTCGCCATTGTCATAATTGGTGTAGGTATGCAAGTCCAAATTTGGCCCACCTATATCCATCCTCTAGGTGGAAAAATGCCTTTAAACATGGGTTGAACCACAGTGGAGCATTGGGGGATAGGTGTAGAGGGCCATCTGTTATGTTTCAGACAGATCCCTAGCACGCCTTTAGCCGATCTAAGCATTGCTTTACCCCCTGCCGTAGGGACCTCCCCCCTAAAGAACGTTTTTCTCGTAGGAGGTTACCACAGCCGCCTCAAACGCAGTTGCAGCGTTGCTCAGCTGTGGGAACATGCGCCAGTGTATATATACTAGCTATGATGCCAGGTAGTGGAGGTCTGGCACCGCCAGTCCTCCTCTCCCCACCGGTAATTGCAAGAGGTCCATAGAGACCCTAGCCGCAGTCAATACATTTTAGTGGGAATCCCATCCTCCTCATTACCTCCCTTAGACACTCCCATTTCACAGTATCAAAGGCCCTTTTCATGTCTAGGGTGGTAATCGTTCTAGTACACTGGTTTGTGTGGTGGGCATGGGTATTGGAGAATAATTGGCGTATGTTAATATCTGTGGACCTACCGGGCATAAAGCCCGTTTGATCCGGGTCTACAAGGGATTTTATAACTTTGTTTTGTCTGGCGGCTAACAACTTCGTAAGGATCTTTAGATCACAATTGAGACGTGCAATTGGTCTGTAGGAGGTGCACAGCTTGGGATCCTTATTGGGCTTGGGTATTAAGGTAATGTGGGCTTCCTTCATGGAGGGGCTAAGGAGCCTGCTTGTAAACAGGATTTGAGCAACTCGGCCAGTCTTGGAGCAAGCAATTCAGTGTGGGCTCTATAGAATTCATTGGGAAAGCCATCAGGGCCCGAGGCCTTACCTGCTGGGAAAGACTGTATGGCAAGTGTAATTTCTTCCAGGGTAAAGCCTGTGACCAGAAGATTCCTCTCGGAATCGGAGAGCCAGCCTAACGCCAAGGTATCCAAAACAAAGGTCATGGGCGTAGAGTCGAGAGAAACTGGCAAGGAGGAAGTCTACAGTGTCCTCCTGTGAGATGCCCATCATGCCATCTGCTGTGAGGATTTCGGAGACAACTGCAAGGGGGTCTATCTTATTGTGCTAGTAGTGCCAGAAATCTGCTGGTTTTTGTCCCCATACTCAAAGTAGTTCTGCCTACAAGACTGTATGCCAAGTCTAGTGACTTCAGAGACATGAAGATGCAATTGAGAGAGATGTAGAGTACTGACCTAAGGCCTTATCAACCTGGTGTTTCAGTGATGAGACAATATCGCTGTGCTCCGCCTTCACAGCAGCCACAGCAGAGATATACTGTCCCCAGCTGTGAGCCTTGAACGCATCCCAGGTCACCCCAGGGGAGGCCGACTCCACATTAATTACCCAGTATTCCTTCATTTGAGGGGGAATTCGGTTTTGAACCGACTCATGGTTAATCCAATGGCGTTGCAGTCTCCAAAGGGTTTGATTTTGCGACCCCTGGATTCTAATGGTCAATTTCATGATTATGATCTGAAAGGCCAGAGGGAAGATCACACGCCTCTTGGATCTCACTAAGGAGGGATTTGTTAGCAAATGGCAGGTCTATACGCGATGAGGTCTTAAGACCCCTTTCACACTGGGTAATTTTTCAGAAGCTTTAGCGTTAAAAAAAGCGCCTGTGAAGCGCTTGGAAGAAGCCTCATCTGCAATCCCAATGTGAAAGCCCAAGTGCTTTAAGAGCCCTTTCACAATGTCAGAGCCTGAAAAACGCTCGTAAAGCGCCGCTTAAACTAGCAGCGTTTTACCAGCATTTTTCGAGCGCTATTGGGGTGCTTTTAACCCCTGCCAGTGGCCAAATAAAGGGTTAAAAGCGCCCACAAAACGCTGCTGCCAAAAGCTCTTTTCAGGTGTTTTGCATGAGCGGTGTATTCACTGCTCCAAAAGCGCTGCAAAGAAGCTGCTTGCAGGACTTTGACGCCCTGCCAGCGCAGCGCCTCAGTGTGAAAGCACTCGGGATTTTACATTGGGATTGTAGTTGCTGCTTCTTTCAAGCGCTTTACAGGTGCTTTTTTTTTTTTTTTTTTTTTAACGCTAAAGCGCCTGAAAAACGCCCCAGTGTGAAAGGGTCTTAAGGTGGTAGAAAAACAGGAGTAAGTTCTATCTTGAGGATGTAACCATCACCATACCTCTGCAAAGTCTGTAGCATGTGCCCAGATCGGAATTAAAATTAGTTTCAGGTGAGGGCCTATCTAAGCCTTGTGATAGGGTGGCATTGAAGTCACCCATGAACAGAATTTGGGCAGGGCAATGCAGAGCCAACCTCTCGTATAATGAGTAAAGAGACTGCACCTGACTAGGAGGGGGCAGGTAAACAATGACAATAATAAATTTCCTGTTGTATATAGTCAACACCTACATAACATATTTTCCATGAGGGTCTAGATGGACATCATGAATTGTGCATGGTATTTGTTTACTGATTGGAATAGACACCCCACGAGAGTATGTGGAGTAGGTCGTATGAAATACTTTTTGTACCCACGTTTTTTTGAGAGCCATTACTCTGCTTCCCATTAAGTGGGTTTCTTGTAGCAATACAATGTGGGGATTGTGTATTTTCAAATATTGAACCAGCAGCGACCGCTTGTACTTGGAATTGAGCCCCCTGACATTCCATGACAAGGTAGTAGAATTTCATATTAGCTAATGTATTTTATATTATTCATATTCATTTACATATTTTTTTGTGATAATATAATTATTATTCATATTATTATTAGTAGTGTAAATATCATCAGTATTATTAGTTCAATATTAAGAAAAGTTATTAATTTATAGGAGTTAATACAATAATATATATAGAATAGTTCATTGTAAGTTATTAACCACATCAATACTGGGCACTTTCGCCCCCTTCCTTCCCAGAGTGATTTTCAGCTTTGAGCGCTCTCGTACTTTCAGCAAGAATTGTGCGGTCATGCTACGCTGTACCCAAATTACATTTTTATCATTTTGTTCACACAAATAGAGCTTTCTTTTGGTGGTATTTATTCACGACACCGTTAAAAAAAAAAAAAAAACACAATTTTCTTCAATTTTAAAAGAAAACCAATAAAATCTAATTTTGTCATAAATTTAAGCCAAAATGTATTCTGCTACATGTTTTTGGTAAAAAAAACCCTGTTAAGTGTATAATAATTGGTTTGTGTGATCACAGACATATGTACCCAAATGATCATGTACAGATGTGTGCAGGTGATCACGGACATATGTGTGCAAATGATCATTGGTACATGTGATTTTACTGTTATATATGTGGGGGACATGTGTTTTGGGGATCATTACTATGTGGGGACATATGTTTTGGGGACATGTGTGTTTTACACTGTGGGGACACTAGACTGGTGATCAGTGAGTAAAAAGATGTAAAAAACAGCTCATACTCACTGATCACCAGCCGGCTGCAGAGATCCGCTCTCCTCTTCTCACCGACAACTTCCCTGTGAGGAGAGGAGAGCCGATTGCCTAGCAACCGGCTGTTTACATCACACGACGGCCGTGATTGGACACGGCCATCATGTGATCAGGAGGGCCAATCACAGAGCCCACTTGCCGATCTAAGATGCGCTATGTCCGGGTGACACGAGCACATCGGGACCGTGCCGCTGTATGGGTACACGAGCGCAATCCCTCTCCTTCTGAGGGACATCTTGAACGTCCTCTCAGAAGGAAAGCGCACCCACTTGGCCGTACATATGCAGCGGCCGGGTGGGAAGTGGTTAAGTCAACAGCTTTAGAAGAGAAACCCTTTGACAGCAGTTGAACTATAGTCCTGATAAGATAACATTGCTTAAAGGTAATAAATAAACATTGTCACAAATAAGTGATAATTACTTTTTAAACCACCAGTATAAGAAGTAGTATGTGGAATATGGAAAAGTTGTGTATATTAATTTAGTTTGACAGGGTCAAAAATGTCTGCTTGTGTTCTCATTAAAACTGTTAAAAATACATTTGAATAAGAGAACACTGTGTGTGTGTGTGTGTGTGTGTGTGTGTATATATTAATAATTAGACAACACTGAATAAAGTGTGTGTGTGTGTGTGTGTGTGTGTGTGTGTGTATATATATATATATATATATATATATATATAGCCATGTTTTGTATGTAGAGGTTCCAGATGCAAGGGGGGGGTGAGGGAAAACTGGGGTCAACTTCAGCAGTGTGCCATGTAGACGAGGTGCTCCGCTTCTGGAGCATGTGGCCAATGGCGGGATCCCAACCTCTATATGAATGGCTGCAACAGTAATCTAGTGAGGAGGTCTTGAAGAGGATCAGCGGGAATCAAGCCAAGAAGCAGCTGTGGCAGGGGTTTCAGAGTAGCGTGTGGAACTACAGTGGTGTGAAAAAGTGTTTGCCCCCTTCCTCATTTCCTGTTCCTTTGCATGTTTGTCACACTTAAGTGTTTCGGAACATCAAACCAATTTAAACAATAGTCAAGGACAACACAAGTAAACACAAAATGCAATTTGTAAATGAAGGTGTTTATTATTAAAGGTGAAAAAAAATCCAAACCATTATGGCCCTGTGTGAAAAAGTGATTGCCCCCTAAACCTAATAACTGGTTGGGCCACCCTTAGCAGCAACAACTGCAACCAAGCGTTTGCGATAACGTGCAATGAGGCTTTTACAGCGTCCTGGAGGAATTTTGGCCCACTCATCTTTGCAGAATTGTCCTAATTCAGTTACATTAGAGGGTTTTCGAGCATGAACGGCCTTTTTAAGGTCATACCACAACATCTCAATAGGATTCAGGTCAGGACTTTGGCTAGGCCACTCCAAAGTCTTCATTTTGTTTTTCTTCAGCCATTCGGTGGTGGACTTGCTGGTGTGTTTGTCATTGTCCTGCTGCAGAACCCAAGTTCGTTTCAGCTTGAGTACACGAACAGATGGTCGGACATTCTCCTTCAGGATCTCTTGGTAGACAGCAGAATTCATAGTTCCTTTTATCACGGCAAGTCTTCCAGGTCCTGAAGCAGCAAAGCAGCCCCAGACCATCACACTACCACCACCATATTTTACTGTTGGTATAATGTTCTTTTTATGAAATGCAGTGTTCCTTCTACGCCAGATATACTTGGACACACACCTTCCAAAGAGTTCCACTTTTGTCTCATCGGTCCACAGAATGTTGTCCCAAAAGTCTTGGGGATCATCAAGATGTGTTGTGGAGAAATTGGGGTGAGCTTTGATGTTGTTTTTGCTCAGCAGTGGTTTTCTCCTTGGAACTCTGCCATGCAGGCCATTTTTGCCCAGTCTTTTCCTGATGGTGGAGGCATGAACGCTGACCTTAACTGAGGCAAGTGAGGCCTGCAGTTCCTTGGACGTTGTTGTGGGGTCTTTTGTGACCTCTTGGATGAGTCGTCGCTGCGCTCTTGGGGTAATTTTGGGCGGCCGGCCACTCCTGGGAAGGTTCACCACTGTTCCATGTCTTCGCCATTTGTGGATAATGGCTCTCACTGTGGTTTGCTGGATTCCCAAAGCTTTGGAAATGGCTTTATAACCCTTTCCAGACTGATAGATCTCAATTACTTTCTTTCTCAATTGTTCCTGAATTTCTTTGGGTCTCGGCATGATGTGTAGCTTTTAAGGATCTTCTGGTGGACCTTACTGTGTCAAGCAGCTCCTATTTAAGTGATGCTTTGATTGTGAACAGGTGTGGCAATAATCAGGCCTGGGTGTGGCTAGAGAAATTGAACTCAGGTGTGGACAACCACAGTTATAGTATGTTTTAACAAGGGGGGCAATCACTTTTTCACACAGGGCCATAATGGTTTGGATTTTTTTTCACCTTTAATAATAAACACCTTCATTTACAAATTGCATTTTGTGTTTACTTGTGTTGTCCTTGACTATTGTTTAAATTGGTTTGATGTTCCGAAACACTTAAGTGTGACAAACATGCAAAGGAACAGGAAATGAGGAAGGGGGCAAACACTTTTTCACACCACTGTATTATCTACCACCCTAAGCTTGCTGGGGTACAGGAGCCTGTTTCAGGCCTTTCTGGAGGTGCTTGCAGATCTCCGTGAAGGAGCGACAACGTTGCTGAACTTCAGGTGAGTATTTGGGGGAACAGGGAGATCTTGGAGTTTTCGAAGGAGAGCTCTGCAGCATTTCTGGTGGCTGCCAGCAGTCTATCCCTGTCCCGGTAATTGAGGAGCTTAATCAGGAAGCTTCTAGGTGGAGCATCAGGAATAGATGGTGTAGTGGGTACCCTATGGGTCCGCACCACTACAAATGTGGATGGGGGATCCGTGAGGCCAAGCAGCATGGCGAGGAACCCTTCAGCAGGTTTGGTGCCCTCGGCCGGTTCGGGGAGCCCCACCAGCCGCAGATTCTTTGGATGGAGTCTGTTCTCCATGTCCATGGTCTTTTCATGCAAGGATTGTTCCTGCTTTAGAGGATCCTCAGTTCCCTGAAGTCCTCACATGCACCATGTCTTCCACCTGGGATATTTACGGGATTCCACCTCAGACATCGGACCGGAATTTGTCCATATCATGCCTGATTAGACTGACCTCCGTGGTAACTGTGTCGTTTTTGGCTGTAAGTGTCTCCAGGGAGGTGATAGCTATCAGGTCTGCGTCTCCCATGCCTGCAGTTGCCGTCTGAGTGCTCTCTGTTTCACAGGATGGGGAGGAGGGGGGAGACCAAGCCTGGGGCGCTGTGTGCTTGCCGTATTTTCTCTTTTTCTGAGCCATCTAGGAGGTCAAGAGTAACGGAAAACTGGAGAGCCACCTTTCAGACACCAGTATATGAGCTTGAAGGCGCCGACCACAATAGCAGGATGATCAAAAGGATTAGGTACAAGCGGAGCTCCGCTACTGCACGTCTGCCTTGCTTTACCTGTGGACACGCCCCCTCAAGCATTATGTGACCTGTGATCGCTGTTTTCCTAAATTTCCCCATATTTCCACATCCGTGATCAGGTCTGTATTGTATTGGTAATCAGTACATCTAGTAACGCTTTATTTCTAGTTGGTGCCTCTACCATCTAACCCATGATTGTCCTGCAAGACATTTATCAACTGGCGAGCCTTAGACGAATGCGTGGTTCCCTCCACCCAGTCTATGTCTGGATAATTAAAATCCCCCATTATGATAACATTTCCCATCCTTGCTGCTAATCCAAATTGTGAAAGATCTGTTTCCCCCTTCTCCCTCAGGTTAGGGGGCCTATAGCATACTCCCAGTATTTTCCCCTTAGCTTCATCCCTTTTGGAGCTCTACCCATAAGGATGCCACCTCCTCCCTAGCTCCCTTAGTGATGTCATCTCTCAAATTTACTTGTACATTATTCTTGATATACAGGCACCCCTCCCCCCTTTTTACCCTCTGTATCATACCCTTGAATGGTTGCCAGCCAATCATGAGAGCTGTTGAGCCAAGTCTCTGAAATTCCCAGAAGATCCTAATCCTCCTCGTAAAACAGTATCTGTAGTTTACCCATCTTGTCCACCAAGCTCCTGGCATTGATGAACATCCCACGTAGTTTAGACCGGTTGCATACTATCCTCCTTAATTGGGTGTTCTAAGATTGCAACTAGGACTTGTTACTACACTTACCTTGAGTTTTTGTGCTTTAGTCAACCTACCACTAATGGCCCCAATACTACCCTCTGGACTATGCCGCAAGATGTACACCGAGTCACATCTCCACACCCGCCGGGCATCGTACCTACCAATTTAATGAGGATTGCCATTATACCCTGTCTAATGTACCTAACAACTAGCTTCCTGACACTACTACTCAACAATACAATACACAGGTACTACAAGACAATCGATCTATAAATTTAAGTCTTGCTTGTTTATGAGTAGGCGAGATGTTAAGAAATAGTTGCTATGGTGACCCAGCCTTTCTATAAGCTTGTAATAATGCTGTTTTAAGTTTTCTTTTTCATTTTTTTTAACAATTCGTAAAGCAAAGTTGTGCTACCCATCCTAACCTAGTGATCTAGGCTCATTTACCATTTGCTTTTAGGCTGTGTGTTCACAGACTAAAACTTACATTCGCAGCATGCCGGGATTGCTAAGAGCCCTTTCACACTGAGATCGTGGCCACGTTAGTGGTAAAGCGCCGCTATTTCTAGCGACACTTTACCATCATTTTTAAGATACTTTTCAGCCGGTAGCTGGGGGCGCATTTAACCCCCGCTAGCGGCCAATGAAGGGGTCAATGGCGCCCGCAAGCAGGCGCTTCTAAGGTGCTCCCCATTTGATTTCAATGGGCAGGGCGCTTTAGGAGTGGTGTAGACACCGCTCCTAAAGTGCCTCAAAGAAGCTGCTTGCAGGACTTTTTTTAGTGCCCTGCCAGCGTAGCATCCCAGTGTGAAAGCACTCGGGCTTTCACACTGGGATAGCAGATGAGGCGCTATTTTTAGTCATAACTAATCACATGTGCAGCATCAATGAAGTTGCAGATCGAACGGGGGGGGGGGGGGGGACACTAAGATGGCAGCTTCCTTGGCTGAAAAGGATAGGAGGGTTTAGCTCTGCTTCAAAGTAGAACTAACCCTAATATCCTTTATAGTTAGGCAGAACTAAACCCATCAATTTAACGGTAAAAAAAAAAAAAAAAAAAAACATTTCTGGCATGTTGGGAATGATAACTGTCCCATTTGCTTGTGATTTTAACCAAACTGTGAAACCATCAATTGGCTGGAGTCATAACTGATCACATGTGCAGCACCAAGGCAGTTGCAGATCAAACAGAGGTCAAGATGACTGCCTCCTTGGCTGAAAGGGATAGGAAGGTTTAGTTCCCAAGATGCCATCTTGGCCTCCGTTTAATCAGAAGCCATTATATGGCTTGACAGTTTGCTTAAGAGCACAAGCAACAGTGACAATTATTCACGGTGTGCCTTAACCCTGTTTCACACCCATACTTTTTTTTGTGTGTTGCAGAAATGCACTACAATCTATTTAACATGGTTTCCTCTGAATTTAGTTCACATCTGCGTTTTGAGTTGGTGCGCTTTTTTGGAGAGGGTCAGGGACTTTTTTTCCTGTAGCAGATAGTTTTAAGTGTAATATACTTCAACAGACCTGCACCAAAAATGCAAGTGTGTAAGGAACCATGAATTAGACTGATACAGAAGTGCAGTAAAAATCGCACTCTTTAATAAAATGGTATAAACAGAGCAAACGTAGTCAATACATAGCCAGAGTTCAGTAACCAGGATGGGTAGTCAGAACAAGCCAGAGAAACGAGAGTTCAGAGATCAGGAACCAGAAGTAAAGTCAGCCAAGCAAAAGTCTTTCACAGCAAAACACAGCAGAGAGAGTCCGGATACGTGTTGACCAAGGCAAAGACACTGAAGATCTGATCTATGCAGTTTAAATAGCTAGCAGAGCTAGCTGACAAGCAGGAAATGAAGACCAGGTGAATCACTGTGGAATGAAGAGTGCTGGCAATTAACCAACAGCTGAGCACAGAGCTCTGAGAAGGAACGGCTGAGCCCAGCCCTGACAAGGTGTTGCATTTTTTTATGCGTTTTTGCCTCCCTTTCTTTTTTCTTTTTTTTTTTTTTACCGTTGGGAAAATATGACAGTTCTTTGGTGCAACTTTTTGTTTAATCCAAACTTACTTTTTATTCTTGTAAAAAAAAAAAAAAAAAAAAGACTAGAGGTAGTAGGGAAAAAGGATATACATGACAACCAATAGCTCAACCATTGTACGTAAGGTCTACAGCGAAAAAAAAGGCAGTTGCATCATATTTGGAGCATATAAAAGTTTTTATATGGAAATAAAAAAAGGAAAAAAACAAAAAAACCAGAGCATATTGAGGGACAATTGCTCAGTGCAGCATCTTTTTTCTACTCTTGGATATAGAACTCAGAATGCCCAAGCTCAGTCCAAAACCATTGTAACTCTTGGTGGGTTTAAAATTGTAACAGCCTATCCCTCACAAGTTGTTGTGTGGCAAGACTTGGGTTATGAAGCCAACTCTGCCAAATGAGATTACTTTTTTTAACTGCTTTTTAATGGCGATTTTGATGCGACTTTACACTCTCTGGCACTCAACTAGCATCAAAGTAGAGCAGGAACCTTTGTGTCCAAAGTCGCATGTAAGGGCTAGGGAAAATGTTGGGGTTAAGGGTTAGTGGTAATTGTTAGGGTTAGATCAATAACCCTAATGATTACTGCTAACCCTTAACCCCAACGATTACCCGTAACTCTAACCCTAACCTCAACCCTTAACCCTGACATGTGATTTTGGACATAAAGGGTTTTTGCTCTACTTTGATGCTGCTTGAATGCCAAGAGTATAAAGTCCCATCAAAATCCTGCACCATGACTAAAACTGTCATACTTTTCTATTGGGCAGAAAAAAAACGCGAAACACATTAAAAATGCATCAATATGCAACGCAAATGGACATCTATCTCCCATTATCATATTACTCCTCTCTTACAAGTCACCACTCAGAATGGTCTGCTCCCTGTCCCCCCAATACCTTCCCTATGGCATTAAGTGTGCTTTTCCGGGCCGTCTCTCCCTGTTATAAAAATTCTTCCTCCAAGTCCCCGTCCCACACTGGCAGAATGCTTCTCTCCATGTTCTGTCCTCCTCTGTTAGAATGCGTCCCTCCTGGCTGTGTTCCCCATTGTAAAATCTCCAGTCCTGGTTGTGTCTCTCCCTTTATTACTCCTGGTTGTGTTCATTGCACTCAGAGTTCCCCTCCTGGTTTTGTCCCTTGGTGTTATAACCATCCTCTGTCAATAGGTTACACATACATCATCTGCCCTTTTTTTTTTTTTTGGCAGACCCATTCGTAATTAATGAGTGGGCTTGAATGGTGACTCGTCATTGTACTCCATTCCCCGTTCATTGATATGCTATGTGTGACCAGTCACTGTACCTGTCACAAAATTGCGACAGAATCATTCTGAAGAGGATTAATGTACACAAATAACACTAGATTAATAACTCTGTTGGAATTTTTGATAAATTAGTGCGTTACAAAAGATTAATAGTGGCAATTAATGTGGCTGCTATGATAAATGCCCCCCTTGGAGTAGTAAACCATATCATAAACTGCTGCATGAGAGGCAAAGAACTTGGAGCAATCAGCAAAAATTCAGTGCTAGAATCTTACTGAATGAAAGAAATTGACACATACTGTATATATGCAACAAAAATGTATGAATTCTGTTTGAAGTGGTGGCATAGTCCAAATATATCAGTAGCCCAAGTGTTCATTTGTTTCTGTATTATTTGCAGTACGTTAGGTCTGTAGGCTGTTCAGCTTTATGGATACATAGCTAAAGAATATTGCTTTTGTATCTTGAAATGCATATGAATTTGGTGTTCTGTTTTTCCTTCTCACGTGAATGCTTTCTTTTTTTAAATGTCCATATTATAACAGGAGTGTATGGTATGCCATGTAGTTGTTTGCTTAAGACCCATGGCTAATAATATATGTCCTGTATTACAATTCGTTTTGAATTGTATCTTTGTTGTGTAGTACATCTGTGAATAGCTTGCTATGGCTCAGAAGTGTTTTTTCCTGAGTAAGCTTTTGGTTTTACAAACTCTCTTTTTAAGCTCTGTTCACTCCGATGCTCTGAAAATTACATCAAAACGAATTCATCGCTTTTAATGTACTCATTATACAATAAAAAATAAATAAAAAATCCATCTGGGGACTTCCCCCCCCAATTTCTACCATGGGAAATGCAGGAATATTGCTGTGTGCTGTGCAAAGCAGTTCTGAAGCACGGTGGCAAAGACTCGGCAAGGCCACAGGATTTTAAGTGCAGTAAATATGAAAGTAGTGAACACGCCTGATTAAATGGCAAGTATGCATTAGTTGCAGTGAGTGTCAAAGCCTTATTTATATGGCTGAAAAATTGTGTCCAAGAGACTTGGGGTTTTATGTACTAAAGCTAGAGAGGGCAAAACTAGTCACAATTCTTCAGAGAAACAATCCGCTTCCAGGTTTTATTGCTAAAGCTTAATTGAGCTTAATTAGAAGCTGATTGGTTGCTCTGCAGAATTTTTACTCATTTTGCCCTCTCTAGCTTTAGTAAATAAACAAATATTTTTCACCACTTGCCTACTGGAACAATTCTGGCATTTCTCACATACATGTAAAAGCAAAGGCCCTGGAGATTAAAATGCAATCTTCATGTAGCAGATTATCAAATGCAAATTTTCAGGGAAAAAAACAGTGTGACTAAACCCACATCATAAAAAAACTATCAATACATGGTATATTACATGCTTTAAATACTCACAATGAGATCCACCTTCTGTTCATGTCCCCAATTCAACTAGGGATTTTCAGCTGTGGTGGCAACTCTACACATGCTCACTTTTTAGTGAGTTTCTATGCTGAGCATTTTTACCTATCGCGTCTGAGCAATCCTTGTGACTCTAGTGTCATATGTTGGTGTATACACAGTTGTAAATGACAGCCCACATCCTCTCTCCTCCATCATGCCCACCAACCAACTAGACACAATGGGGGGTGGGATATTACATGTAGATTGTTGGCTTCACCTCCCTCTTATTCTAAGATGACAATGCAAAACAGTTTATTGAAACAAATTATTTATTTTTACTCTGCTTCCCAAAGGCTGTTTTTTTTGTTTTTGTTTTGTTTTTTATATATTTTGGACATGTGACCAGCAACCAAGGACTAGCTTCTCCTGCTTATGTTTCCCCGCAGACAGGCTTGGAAAGAGCTGTGTCATGTGACAGCTGTATATGGATTAGGAAAAAGTTACTGGCACTTTTGTTTTTTTTTTGTTTTGTTTTTTATTTAACCACTTACTGACCGCCCGCCGCAGTTTTACGTTGGTACTTTGAAGAGCAATATCATTTTTATGGCACCAGCCAGCTGCCATAACCCCATTATCCTCTTCTTCAGCGGGCGGCCCGCTTTCAGATAAAAGTGGTCTCTACGGCAGATTCACAGCGAGATCACTTTTATTGGCGTTGAGAGGGGGGCTCACCCTCTCCCGCCACACTCCATTGCCCTCCGTCGCTTACTGGAGATGTCGTGGCGGCTGAGGCGATCGGATCCTTCTTCTGGCTTGGTATGAAGACGAGTGAGGGGAAGATGTCCCCTACCCATTTCCATATTATTGTAGGGCAGGAGCAACATCAAAACGTCACTTCTGCCCATAGGTCTTACAGGGCAATATTTTTTTTTTTTGCATTTTAGTGTAAATATGAGATCTGAGGTCTTTTTGACCCCAGATCTCATATTTAAGAGGTCCAGTCATGATTTTTTTTTTCTATTACAAGGGATGTTTACTTTTTTTTTTTTTTTTTTTTTTTTTTTTTTAAAGAACAGTGTAAAAAATAAAAAATTTAAAATAAATAAGCAAAACTGTACATTTTTTTTTTTTTTTTTTTTTTTTTTAAACGCACCCTGTCCCACCGAGCTCGCGTGCAGAAGCGATTTTTAATTTTTTTTTTTCAAAGTAATTTGTTAGCAAAAAAAGTTTAACTTGTAAACAACAAATCTCAGAGGATTGGTCCTTAAGTGTTTAAAAAAGTGACGTGCCATTATCCATATACAGAAATAGAAGGGACAATATAACTTGAACAGAGTGTATTTAGTATCACTTTTTTTAAGTTTAGTGCACACAAACCCAATATAATACCACATTTTTGGTAAAATATAAAAGTACGGTATTACGCAAAGTAAATAGATACCTAACATGATACACTTTAAAATTGTATATGCCCATGGAATAAACTACTGTACATTAAATTATCCATAAGTGATGCTTTAAAAGCCTTTACAGGTTACCAGTTTAGAGGAGGTCTGGTGCTAGAATTACTCACTCTGACTTTTGTGGCAATACCTCACGTGTAATGCTAATACTGTTTACATATGTGCACAATTTAGGTTCAGCTACCAAAATCTTTGTTGTATCTCTTGAAAAATTCTAATCTTTTCAAGTGGAACAACAAAATATTTCATTTGTGCACTATCATGGACAAAAGCAGCCCATAATGAAGCCCATCTCTAAACTGGAGGATGCTACTCAACCTGTTCTTTGAGAAAGAATACTGAGTAGGTGTGGTTCGAGTATAAAACAATTTGTTCTCATACTGCACAACTAGGAGAAGGAAGAAAGGTGTAGGCAAAAAACCCTAGCACCCACCTTAGGTGAACATAGAAGCAAATGTGTGTAGAACCACAGATCCAGCAGAACCACTGCAGCAAGAAGGACTAATGATAAAGTACTTAATGGTCTAATGCTAAAGTTCCTACTAAAGAGCAGATGAGTTCTAGGCTTTATTTAGTTTATTATAAGTCAACAGCTACAAAAAGTGTAGCTGCTGACTCTTAAAAACACTCATCTGTCCCTCAGTCCAGCGATGTGGCCGCACGGCGCCTCCATTGAAACTGTGGGCACCCAGCCATGACAGCTTGCGGCTTCATGGCCGGGCATGCACTGTACATGTGCGAGTCGCGTGCGCTCTCTGATTGGACAGGCAATCTGGGACCTGTGACGTGTCCCAGAAGATCACTGAGAGGGAGGGGCCACCTAGGGGGAGAGAATTAGTCCCTTAGACGGCCCAAAGTCGGAAGCAGGAAGTCCCACTAAAAACTAGGCACCCACCCCTCCCCCAAAAAAATTCCATGCCAAATGTGGCATGTAAGGTTGCGAGGAGTTCTTAGAGTGGACGTTCCACTTTTGGGTGGAACTCCGCTTTAACCTACCAGAGTGGACCAAGCCAGATGGGTGTGGTGGACTGAGATTTTTTTTCATAAAGTGTAGTTTGACTACTGATGTGAGAGTCAACACCTGTTGGTAAGAGGTTCTACATTAGGGGTGTTAAACCTCAAGCCCTCTAAAGTGGCCCTTGTCCTCACACCAGGGAAGGGATTGCCTGGGTTGGCAACCTGTTGATTATGATCTGGGCTTGCCGACCCGCCATCTCAGAGGATCAGTCTCCTCTGTAGCACCAGCTCCTGTCCCAGGTGGAGCAATACAAATTGTACTTTGCCTGGGTCCTTTCTAGCAGCCTGGACAGCGATGCCAGCAGAAGCTGTAAGAGGGGGGAAAACAAGGCCAGTTTATTATCCATTTTTAATCCTTTGCTGACTGCTTTACGTATGAGTACGGCAGCAGAGCAGCTCTCCTGGGCCGAATCGCAAACCTAGTATGTGATCCAGAACTTCCAGGTAGGGGATGCCCGCATGCAACATTGGTGCCATGGCTATGCTGCACAAGGCGATGAGTGGGTGCTGGCCAATGGATGTCCGCTGGCACCCGCTGATCAGCGAGGAGAGACGTAGAACAGTGGCCTGATCATGAAAGGAGGGGAGGCGCTTATTAGGACCTATAAAAGGATTAACTGCCGCTTTCCTGCAGGCTAGCTGCGTCTTGCTATAGACTTGTATTATATCTTGTGGGTGCAGTGCACTTTCTGAATTTAGGAGTTTTTGTGTGCTTTCAGAAAGTGCACCACACCCAGGTAACCTCATCCTCTCTCTCCATTTTCCTCCTGCAACCACTGAAAGCCGGCTTCTCCATAATGAAAAATGTTCACTATGCTATTAATTTTTTTTTTTTTTTTTAACCATTTCATTTCATTGTGGCTCTCGCTCGCTAAAAGGTTGAGCACCCCTGCGCTATGTGCTTGCTGCTGGTGGGAGGTCCTGATTATCATCACATAACATGTTCTGGGCACTTCTGAGGTGTCTCTGGATACTTTCCTTTGGATTTTACATCTGACTTTTATATTTTAAATTGTGATATTGTCATTATACCTGAAACGCTACACTTCTTTCTAGGGGGGTGTGTGTGTGTATGTGATTTTTATATATATATATATTATATATTTCCATCTATTCAGTATGTACAATATATATACATACATACATACATACATACATAACTGTATATATTTGAATAATTAGGATATTCAAACATTTGCAGACAGAAGTTCTAACTATAAATAACTATTATAAAAAAAAAAGGATTTCAAAGTTATCCACTGGAAATGTGAAGGGGGTGCAAAATGGACTTTTTAATTAGAACCTTTTTTTTGTCCGAAAGCATTATAAGAAAATGTACTTTTAATGAGTATCCTCTTAACAGGGCATGCCAAACAAGAAAACGAAGAACCATTGCGGACTGAAACTGACATGACTCTGCTTTTGTGGGTTTTATTTGCAAATCAAATCTAATTAAGTCCTCCAGTGCAATGAAAATGGCATCATGCATCTTGCCAGAAAGAAGGGTAATTAGACAGAGCAGTCCAATAAAGAGCTAATGTCTATAATGTTACACCATCCTTCCCAGGGAGGGGGAAGAGTCTTCACCTGGGGAGTTCTGAATCAACATTATTGCACTTTAGCACTTTATTCAGCTGATCTCACTAATGAGCTTTCCTACTATTTAGATGCATGATTTGCCATGCTTCAAGCCTTTGCTGGATTTGTTTACAAATAGATTCACATCAACAGCAGAATTTTAAACTGGTTTGAACTGTAAAATGCTATCTTGTTACTAAATGGATCTAGTCTGGTTGCAGGAAGAGTGTGCGTTGTCCCACATGTATTCTTGAAGGCTGATTATTCATCATATGTCATTGCAGGAAATGAAGCTCTTTGAAAATCCTAATTACTTAATATGAGCAAAGAAATTGACATGATTTGACTAACCCACTCAGAAGACAGGGATCTAATTTTTACATAGCTCATGTTTGGCTGGAAATATGACAACAGGCACCCATAAATGAAAATGAGTGCCCCACTGACAATATTTTTAAAGTGCCTAAATTAATTAAATCTGGACTCAAGCCACCAAGAATTTTTATATTTTTAAGACATGGTAGTATGCCTATACCTCTATGATGTGTGTGTTTTTTTCTTTTTTATAGCTTGTTTTACCTAAATCGCAAAAAAAAAAAAGTATACTTTTTTTTTTTTTAATATGTATTACGTTTTTGTATGTATGAAAAAAGTAATACTTTTTCATACATACTCTTCTGACACAGCACCAAATTTGAATGTTACCAGCGCTGGTGTCTGACAAGTTCCCATTCACAAAACATAGCCCGTGATGATGATTCAGCCCTTTTTGCATCATTACAGCTGCAGCCTCATCACAGGAATGTCTTATGAATGCTAAAGGGGCAGATACATGACACCCATTCTGATGTAAATCATAGCTGTGGTTGCAGGTACTACTATAACCTATTTTTGTTTCCTTTTTTCTTTATTTGCAGATAATCACTTAAGTGTTGGGCCTGTAATACTCCTCCATTACCAGGCCATCAGTTTTTAGTGTTATGATAGTTTAACTGACATCATTTAATCATGTACTCAATTTTGTTTTTGGTGGTTTTAAAAAAAGTGTGTGATTTCAAAACAAATATATATACCTAGGTGAATGCAACGTGCAAAATGTGGTCATTTTGCGGGTATTTCTATTGTCCCAGTGCTCCTGATCCTACAAAAATGTGACAGGAAGTCCGGAAATTAAAGAATAAGTTAACCTTTTTTGCAGGTAAAAAAGCATTGCACTCTGGGCAGATCATGGTTGCTATTCAGGGCTTTTGCAGTAAGCTGTTTGGCCATACATCATGCGACCAAGCAGTTACACGCTAGTAGGATGCATCAATGAACTACCACAGCGCTCAACAGCGCTGTGGTAGTTAAATAGTAGCTGAGGTTGGGAAAAAAAGACCAGTCCATACAATTCAACCGGTGTGTGTGCGTTTCAGTTAATAGTACATTGTATACCCCTGTATGTTGTGATTGTTAAGGTACCCATCTAATCGTTTTTTGAAATTATCGATGCTCCCTGCTGATACCACTGCTGGGGAAGAGAATTCCAAATCCTTGCCGCTCTGACAGTAAAGAACCCTCTATGCAGTTTAAGGATAACGTAGTGTTGCGCCCTCAACCTTTTTTTCTGCCGGGGGTGGTTTTGGCATTTCACATCAATGAAGACATTGTGTTACCATCTCTGTGTCCTAAACCGACACATCCTAATGAGGTGGCCCTTCATTCCCTGGAAGTGGTCCAGGCTCTAAGGGTGTGTTTGTCTGTTACGGCTCCCTATTCGGAAGGCAGACTCTGTTTTTCGGTAGCTGGTCCAAAAAAAGGCATGTCGGTGTCGTCGGCCACCATTTACAGGTGGATCAGACAGATCGTGGTACAGGCCTATGCTTTGAAGGGGCAAGTGCCCCCCTTTTCCTTTCACGGCCCATTCCACCAGGGCAGTTGGAACCTCTTGGGCCTTCCGACATCAAGCGTCAGTCGCTCAAGTGTGTAAGGCGGCGACTTGGTGGTCGGTTCACACGTTTACCAAATTCTACAAAGTGGATGTCAGCGCATCTTTGCAAGCTTGCTTTGACCTCAAAGTTTTGCAGGCGGCCGTGTGATTTTGCAAATGCACTTCCTTTTTCTGTTTTTTTTTTTTTTTCTTAAAATACAGTTACCTTTGAGTATGATGCACTGTTGCATTGTTAACCGCAAGTTCTGATGCGGATAGATAAGGTGGTGACTCCCCTGTTAGGGAGCACTTCTGGATGTGGATGAAGTTTTTTATGCTGTTCCCACCCCTCGTTATGACACTGCTTGGGGATGTCCCTATGGTCAAGAATGTGGAGCTGTGTCAGCCAGTGAACGAAAGAGAAAATAGGATTTTTGTACTCTTCGTAAAATCCTTTTCTCTGAAGTTCACTGACTGACACAGCACCCTCTCCTCCTATTGATTTACGTTATACCGCTTGACGTACTGAAGCTGCAGGAAGCCGGCTGATGGGTTGTTACTGGAGGGACCGCCCCCTGGGCGGAACTATAAAGTTCTGTTTTTTGTTTAACATGTATAACATGTTCTGCCTAGTCCTCTCCTGAAGGTGACGTTATAACCTATGGTCAAGAATAATGGAGCTGTGTCAGTCAATGAACTTCAGAGAAAAGGATTTTACGGTGAGTACAAAAATCCTATTTTCCGGGAGCAGTATTGTTTTAAAATGTAAAAGCGGTCATGGCTATCGCCTAAACACAAGGAGACAAACCAGGAAAGGAAATTACTGAGGTGAAATTCTGTTCATGGAATATAAGAATTGTGTGTGCAATATTTGTGTAAGCACCCAAATGAAATTTTTAGATATTACTTGCAAGTACAAGATGGATATATTGACTACAGAGGAAATCGGATGTCTTCGATAGGTTTAACCGTAAAAGAGGCAAAGAAAGCCATAATATTTTATAGCTTTGACCCAAAAAGCATGCCTTTGGAGTTAAATTTATTTTAAGTGGCTCTGGAAAGCACTCTGTCATTAGATTTGACCTAGTTCCCCCTAGGATATGAAAAAGAAGTATAAGTAGTAAATGTCATGAGTATCATTAAAGTGCACTGAAGACAAATCATCATAGGAAACTCCTATAACATGCTTTGGAAGATCTATAAAACATACCCTAGGTACAATTGTAAAATAACCTATAGGGAATATCTGTGCTCAGGTTGGAAGCAATGTATAAAAAACAAAATGGGAAAAGGTATGCTTGAAGAGACAAATGGTAATGGCTCTTGGCTAGCCATTTCCTCATACGTCAATCCTTAAACCTGGCGGATAGGAATGCAAAATTTCCTTCATACCTCTGAAGACAGGGGCATGTGAATTAGAACGTGTAAAATCTTCATATCTGCTGACTTGCAAGAAGACAATTGGGGCCAATGGAAAAATGCAGTACATATACGTCATGGCCCACCAGTCAAGCAGGCTAGAACCAGCGCAGGGTGCAGATGGCGAAGAAGTTGCCAGCTGATTTAGAATAGGCAGTTGGGGGGGGGATGGGGATTGGGATGGAGATGGAGAGTGGGGGCGGGTGACTATATCTGTTTAAAAATAAAGCTGTATTTGAAATTTTAAATCTGTTTGGCTTCATGCACACTGGGCTTAAAAAATGCCAGTTCCCTTGGCAGAAAAAATAGCTCATATAGAGCATTGTTTTGTTTTTTTTCCAATAAGGTTGTTATTAGAGTGAAATTAAGGCATTACAATTGAGGAACAAAAACATCACACAAAAAAGAGTACATGAAGTACAATACAATAATAACTACGTGATGTATCAATAAAATACATGGCAAAGTGAACCACATAAAGAATAAACTAGGTGATCCTGCGAACAAACAAAGTTAGGCAAGATAATATAGATAACACAGAAGTGTAATCAGATATGCAGGATATTATATAACAGAGAGCAGTGCATTAGTTGAGGAGCCCGTCGAATCTCCTATGCAGTCGTCCACCCCTAATGGGATCACGCTGTGGACGTTTGAAGGGTATCAATCCCGCAGAGTGGTATATAAGGAGACTCAAATCAGGGCGTGTGCTAGAACATATGGAGAACCGTAGATAACATAAGGACAGGGGTAAGGGAGGGGAAGTCAGCCTCGTAGAGTGTCGAGAAGGAGTAAAGAAGGGGGAAAAAGATGATGGAAAGGGGAAGGTGCGGTGTGCGAATACAGGGGAATCATTGCATGGAAAAGACGTTAGTCCAGTTAGATGTCAACCAAGAGGAATACCAGAATGCTTTTCTAACTAAGTATGAGTGTGGGTATTGGTGTGTGACGTAGAGGTTCGAAAATGTATCCAGCAGGCCCATTTATTTGAAAATTGTTCAGGTTTGTCATGTGCTTGATGAATTAATCTCTCCAGTTCTTCTATTTTATCCATCTGACGGAGCCAATCCTCAAAGGATGGAGGAGTATTGGAGCGCCAATGACGTGGAATGCATTGTGTGGCTGCATTTATCAAATGTGGGACTATTGAGGACTTATAAGTTTTATATGACAGTGGGGTGTGGTGTAACAGGTATTGTGCCGGGGAGAATTCTAGGTGATAAGTCGTGACTTTAATTATTGTATCATGAATTTTTTTCCAAAAGGGTTGAAGTATAGGGCATTCCCACCAAATATGCAAGAAATTTCCTACTGGGGCATTACAGCGCCAACATGTAGGTGGGACATCCGGAAAAATTTTGTGAATCTTATCAGGAGTGCGGTACCATCTAGAATATATTTTGTAGCGATTCTCTTGTGTGGAAACGTTGATGGACCGCTTGTGGATGTGATCATATACGCTTGCCCATTGTTGTGTAGACAACGTGATTTGTAAATCTGAGTCCCACTGTTGTATAATGGGGTTGTGCAGTGTGGGTTTAGAGCTCAGTAATTTGACAATAGTTGAAATCACATGCTTTTGTGGTTCTGAACAGAGGCAAAGAGATTCAAACGTATTGGGGGTAGTGGTCCATCGCGTTAACGGCCGTATAGACGTAAGAAAGTGTCGAAGCTGGAGAAAAGTAAAAAAATTGAAGCGAAGTTCAGGGAACTTTTCAATCATAGCAGGCAATGATAATATTTTCCCCCGATCAAAAAATTGGTAAGCTCTGTAAGTGTTGTCTTGAGGCATACCACCCGATGTATGCTCGATAAGGCCTGGAGGGAAGTCAGGATTTGAAGAAAGGGGAGTTAGCGGACCCTGTGGCGTATTAATATGTAGAGATCTGCACGTTTGGTGAAAGGTTTTAATAGTGGGACCTAGTAAGGGATGCATGGAGCAAGATATCGGGATAGCTTGCTTCGTAATCCATGGCAGGTGGGAAACAGGAAACGGGACAAATTCCTGTTCCACTGCAATCCACACTTTGTCTTTGCGGTGTATATGCCAGTCCACCACTCTTGCAAGCATAATGGCATTATAGTAAGTGTGAAGATCTGGCACACCTAGGCCTCCACATGACTTAGGGAGGATGAGTTTGGCCCAACTCAATCGTGGGGGGCGATGTGACCATAGAAAATTTCTACACATTGTTTTATATGAGCTAAAAAACGCTTTAGGGATTGTGATAGGAATGGCCTGCAATAAGTATAGAAATTTAGGGAGGACAGTCATTTTTAGAATGGCTATTCTGCCAAACCAAGAGAAGGAGCCTCTATGCCATTTTTGGAGATCTGCTTGGAGCCGATTGAGGGCAGGGGCGAGGTTCAGGTCATATAACCTCGAAAGGTCTGAGGGAATTTTGACGCCCAAGTACAGTAGCGCTTCCTCTTCCCAGGAAAAGGGAAAATTGAGTCGGCACTGTGATACTATATGGTCGGGTAAGGACACATTCAGGGCTCTTGATTTGTCGAAATTAATTTTTAGATTAGAAATCTTAGAGAAGGCATCAAGGTCTTTCAATAGGTTTGGAAGAGTCGTAATCGGGTTGGAAAGATAAAGCATAATGTCGTCTGCGTAAGCTGCAATTTTGTATTGTTTGTTTTTAATGCTGACTCCTTGAATGGAGGGATTTTCTCTAATCATGCGGAGAAAGGGTTCTAGGGTAAGAACAAAGATGATCGGGGAAAGTGGGCATCCCTGTCGTGTACCGTTAGTGATGGAGAAGGCGTTCGATAGGCGGCCATTCACTCGCAAACGAGCGGTGGGGGAGGAGTATAAGAACGATATCATCTGTATCAATCTGTCGGGTAAACCGATATGTTGCAAAGCCGCTAACATGTAGTCCCAGGCCACCCTATCGAACGCCTTCTCAGCATCCAATGATAAAAAAAAACCTTTGGTTTGCGAGGTGGTTAACCAATGATGAAGATTAATGGTTTTAGTGGTATTGTCCCTGGCTTCCCTTCCAGGGACAAAACCAACCTGATCTGGTGACACAAGATTGGAAAGCAGGGGTAAAATACGGTTAGCAATAATTTTAGCATAAAGTTTAATATCTACATTGAGTAGGGATATGGGACGGTAATTCGGAATTAAGGTATCATCTTTGCCAGGCTTAGGGATCAATGTAATATGCGCTTGTAGCAGGTCGGTAGCGGCATGTGTATGAGGAGAAAGATTATTAAAGGTACGCAGGAAATGTGGCAGTAGTATATCCGCAAATGTTTTATAATATGCTGTGGATAGGCCATCTGGGCCTGGGCTTTTGCCTGTGTTAAGTTGCTGAAGGGCAAGGAGTACTTCTTCCTTAGACAGGGGGGAATCCAGCACTGTCTGATCAATAGTCTCGATAGGGGAAGGGGAGAATTTAGATAAAAATTCCCGTATCCTTTCAGACCTATCTCCCCTTGTATCTGCCGAAGACTGTTGCGGAAGATTATATAGGGCATTGAAATACTGCACAAAATGTTCCGCAATAGTGTCAGCTTCTATGATGGATTTCCCTTGGAGTCACTATTCTGTGTATAGTGTGTTTAGCTTTTCTGGTCTGTAAGGCCCTCGCTAAGAATTTACCAGCCTTATTTCCAAATTCATAAAAAAATTTCCGTGATAAGGCAAATTTACGGCGTAGGTTCTTTTGGATTTCTTCCAGGAGAAGCTCCCTAGCAGCCACTAAGTCTTTAAGGTGTGTGTCGGCCAAAGAGCGTTTATGTAGGCGTTCGAGAGAATTGATGCGCGCGTACAGAGAATCTAGAAAAGCTTTTTTGCATCTA
The DNA here is from genome assembly GCF_037356315.1 of Lithobates pipiens. Lineage (NCBI taxonomy): Eukaryota > Metazoa > Chordata > Amphibia > Anura > Ranidae > Lithobates > Lithobates pipiens. The sequence continues at coordinate 387,615,579 of NW_027507764.1, forward strand.
TGTCGTTTAGCTGTTAGGGAGATGAATAAACCGCGTATCACGCATTTATGTGCTGCCCAAATTGAAGTGGGAGACATATCGAGGTTAGAGTTGTCAGAGAAATATTGCGAAAGACATTCCCGGATTTTTACTGTATTTTCCGAATCCAGCAAGAGCGAATCATCGAGTCGCCATATTGTAGATCTAGGGTTGCCCTGTACGAATTTAAGTGTAACTGTAATGGGATTATGATCAGAGATCAACATAGGTTCTATTGTGGCTTGGGACAAGCAGTGAATGTCCGCCTGTGAAAGGAAGAAGTGGTCAATTCTGGAGTATTTAGAGTGTGGGGAAGAGAAAAAAGTAAAATCTTTCGTATTCGGGTGAAGAGTGCGCCATGTGTCATGAAGAGAGAGGATTTGCAGTTGAGATTTAATATCCCTTAGAGCGGAGTATTTCAAACATGTTTTGCCATTGGAGGTGTCGAGGGCGGGGGATAAAGGGACATTAAAATCACCTCCCAAAAGGAGGATGCCTGACTGGAAAGAGGTGAGAAGGGCCAGGGTTTCCCTAAAGAAAGACACTTGTTTGGAGTTGGGGGCATATATGTTAGCTATGGTGATTGGACGATTGTGAACATGGCCTTTAAGGAATATGTATCTCCCCTGTGGGTCCTTTATACTATCAGTAATGGTAATGGGGCACGATTTCGAAATTAAAATAGATACCCCTTTGGATTTGCTTTGGTCAGTGGTCGCGTGATACACAATGGGGAAGTGGTAGTTATGAAGTTTGGGGATGGCGTCAGTTCTGAAATGAGTTTCTTGCAGAAGGGCTATGTGTGCTTTTGCCCTTCGTAAAGTATATAACAGTCTGGATCTTTTTTCCGGAATGTTTAGGCCTCTGACGTTTAGAGAATAGAGTTTAATGGTTGGAGGAGGAGGGACTTGTACGGGGAGGTTACCGTCAAGGGGGGTCGAGGCTGACATGTTTAAAGAAGGCGTATAGATGGGTTACGAGTAGGAACAGGAGATGAGATCAGATAGGATAAAAGGTAGTGAGAGTGTAGAGGGGAGTGGAGGGCAAGATATGCCAAGGAGGTAAAACTTTGCACTGGGGGGAAGGTATGAAGGTCACGGGTTCAGTGACACAAATTGCACTATATTGTTGGGCGTAGAGAGGGAGCACACACCCAGAAGTGAATACCCACTCAATACCGCCGCAACTGGGGGGTTGGTCGTCACCAAGTCCAACAGAGGACCAAAAAATAAAGACTGCAAAACATATCAAGACTCCGTCTACCAAGACTACATATAAAAAAGGCTGTGGAGGAGTTTTAGTACGAATGGGAAGATAATGAAATATGCGAGACCCATAGGCGACACATCATAAATATAATCACTCAAAGATTAAGTGCATAAATCAGAGACGACGGTTCAAATTATTGCACATAACCAGATAGTTAGAATCAAATGACAAGTTAAAGTGTAAGCTCACGAAGGTATGGCTCTAAAACCGGTATCATAACTGTATGAAATAACATAGAAGTACCTCATGAACTAACGGGACATGAAACATCATACAATAGATGGGTAACAGATAAAGTGTGAGCTACTAGCCAATGAGAAGTCAAAAAACCTGTGAAAAAAGAGACCCTCTGTAGATTTAAAATGTAGGATAATAGATATCTCAGAACAGATTAAACAAAAATGTTTGCGGTCTTTGCCAGGTATAAAAGGATTAAAGCAGCTTCTGAAACCACAGTGCAGGGTCAAAAATCCTACATTCTCCGCTTCAGAGCCTGCTTGATATCGACCATCCATACTTAAAGAAAAGTCATGTATTGTTGGTACAACGTATGAGGTTATCGGTGGCAAAGAGCAGTATGGAACCGTAACGAAGGGTTGTGAGAGTATAACAGTTTCTATCCACAATTAGATAGTACATACAACAATCCCGAATTTCAGGCGAACGCATCAGCAGTCAGACGAGAGATCCTGGTGCGAAAAGATAATAGATGTAAATCGAATTTAGTCAGACGAAAAACAGCAGTCTCCTGAACAGGGAAGGCATAACCATGAAGTAACACGAACGGATTCCCGCATCCATGTCGCGAGGAGACCTGGTGCAGGCTGAAAAATGTAGTCAGAACTCGTCCTGCGTATCCTATAGAGCAGGTAACGGAACAGATGCAAAGTCAAATCGAACGGAAGAACGGCAGGTAGGTAAAGGAGCAAACTCAAAATAAACGAACGAGAAATCAGGGAGAGATCTGGAATAATAGTGCAAACACTTACAAGATCCAAATAGTTCGTTAATCCAACACTATAATGACTGTAAGGTTCATAGCGCAACGAAGAATACGGGTGTCGTATCCCAGAATTGTAAGTAAACGCTGCCGAACGTAACTGAGTAAATGCCTACCGCACTTCAGAAATCTCTCCTTGTTCTGCGTGATCTAGGAGATGCTGAAGGGCTGTGATCCCTCGGAGGATTTCCAGAACGACGTGGTGTACGAGCCCTCGCAGGTGATGGTGATCTGCGCCTGCGATAGCCTGCCTCTTGAGTGTCCATAAGATCAGGCTGGTACTTCTCAGATCTTCCATGGAGCGGGCGAAAATTGGAGTACCAGTTAGGGACCTCCACTAGTGGAATCCCCAGGGTCAGACAGAAGGAAGGTAGATCCTCAGGGACTCTGAGGTGAGCCGAACGACCCAGGTTGGAGGCAGTGAGGCAAAAAGGAAATTTCCACTTATACACTATATTCCTATTCCGCAGCACTTCCAACAGAGGTTTTAGTTCTCTCCTGTGTTGCAGGGTAATCCCTGAAAGATCCTGAAAGATCTGTATGGTGTTAGCTTCGTACATCACGCGCTGTTTAACTCTGGCTCCTCTTAAAATTTCCTCCTTCAGTTGGTAGCTGATTAGACAACACACAATGTCACGAGGGGGATCATTGTCTCTGCCTTTAGGTCGTAAAGCTCTGTGGATTCGTTCCATGTCGATCACGGTTTGTGAAGGTCTATCCAGTACACTATTGAATATGGAGGTAACTGCTATAGGGATTTGATCCCCTTCAATAGATTCCGGGAGACCACGGACACGCAGGTTGTGCCGTCTCCCCCGGTTGTCTAGATCCTCCAAATGTCTTTGCATGTCCCTCATCTGAAGTGTATGGCCATCAATTTTCCTTGTAGACTTGCGAAGTATGAGGTCATGTTGATCCGAGGTCTTCTCCACTTGCAGAACACGATCAGAAAGAGCTCTGATGTCCACCCTTAAATCAGCAATGGCCGCCGAAAGGGTGTCCTTGATGTCTGAGGCAATGAGTTGGAGGTCTTGCATACTGATATGTGCCGATGGGTTAACGTTAGGGAGTATCTGACCACCGGGATTTGTATTGTCAGCGTTCCCGATTCCGGTATCAGTTAGAATAACATCTTCTCTCCGAGGGGAGCGTGCGGATCTCCCTTGTGAGGAGTTTTGGCGGGCCGGCGCCATATTTCCCCTTTGAGAGCGGAACATCTCCGGTATTTGGTGGCTGAGGTTCCCGGAATTACCGCGTGGCGAACGGGATCGTGAGGTAGAGGACGATCTAGAAGCTGTTCCCATCTTTTGTAGAGTAGCTGTAGGGAAGGAACACCTCTGTAGACTGTAGCTTTCGTCTCGGCACACGGAGCTGAGCAATTACACGTCCGCCATTGAGCTCAGTCAGGCCACGCCCGCATATAGAGCATTGTTTGTACACGTTTTCATCGCGTTTAGGAGTATTTAAACTTAAAATATACAATGTACACAAATATTATAGCATTGAGCTGCTTCTACATGCACAACACAAAACTCCTGTAGAAGCAGCGATATTTAAGCCAAGTGTGCACGAACCCTTTGGTCTGGTTCACACGACTTACAGCGCGACTGCCTCAGACGACCTGGACGCGACCGCTGCGGCGACTTGCAAAGCGACTTCTGTATAGAAGTCAATGCAAGTCGCCTCAAGTTGCCCCCCAAAGTCGTACAGGAACCTTTTTCTAAGTTGGAGCAACTTGTGTCGCTCCAATTTGAATGGTTCCGTTGTGCAGAACGGAACGCTACTTGTCAGGCGGCTAAGGCGCCTGACAAGTCGCCCTAGTGTGAACCGACCCTTAGGCTGCACGATCTTCAGTGTGACTTTGCCAGGTGACTTGAGTACTACTTTGATAGAAGTATAGAAGTGGAATAGAATTCACACTTCAGTGGTGCCATTTAAGGCAGCTCTCATTGACTAACATGGGATTTCACATGTCGCGTGACTTGAAATCACACAAGTCAGATCCCAAGTCGTGGCAGTGTGAACTGTGCCTTAAAAGTAAAGCTGTACTTTAAATAAACAAAAAAAAGAATACACCGTTTTCAAGCCTTAAAGTGATATTCAAGTCTTCTGCGTTTTTTATTTTATTTTATTTTTATTTAAAAATATGGTATACTTACCTGTTCTGTGCAGTGGCCCATATCCTTATTTTCTCACGTCCCCCCTATCGCTTTTGGCCCATCCCTCTTGCCGAGTGCCCCCACGGCAAGCAGCTGGGAGGAGGAGGTCCTCGCCTTCAGAATACATTGTTTGTGTGGATGCGAGAATCTGTCTTTTTTTTTTTTTTTTACCTGCTGGTTAAAAGAAAAACCCTTCCCCTCACTTCCACTTACATCTTAATCTCTGCTTAGCTCCTAAACCAACCAGATTGGTTTATGTTCATATAAATAGGAAAGGCTTTGCTTTTAACACAGCACATGATCTTAAAGCGGGAGTCCACCGGGACTCCGCGTTTTTTTTTTTTTTTTTAAAAGCCAGCAGCTACAAATACTGCAGCTGCTGACTTTTAAAATAGTGACACTTACCTGTCCAGCGTGCCCGCGATGTCGGCACCCGAAGCCGATCGCTAGGTCGTCTGTCGGGTCCTGCCGCCGCCATCTTGGGTATGGGAATCAGGAAATGGAGCCTTTCGGCTTCATTTCCCGGTTCCCTACTGCGCATGCGCGAATTGCGCTGCGCAATAAGGACGCTCCCCGCTGCCTCTGGGAGCTGTGTGTTTCCCAGCAGGCAGCGGGGCACTTGCGGGAAGGGGCGGGCACTTGCGGAAAGGGGCGTAAGTTACGCCCCTTTCCGCAGAGAGCTGTCCCAGAAGTGGGTGCATTTACCTGGATTATCCAGGTAACTGCACCCCCCTCCCCCCTGAAAGGTGCTGATTGTGGCACCGGAGGGGGGGAGGGTTCCGATGAGCGGAAGGTCCACTTTAGGGTAGACCTCCGCTTTGAAGTCTAAACTATGCATGAAATCACCTAAATATCCATAGCAGCAAATTCCACCTCTTTATTTTATAGAATTTTCAATAGCTCTTAAAGAGGACGTAAACCATGATGGGTTTTTTCTTCCTCTTTGTTTCCCTGCAAAGGTAAAGCATAATGGGCTACTATGCATCTCATAGTAGCCCATTATGTGTCACTTACCTGAAACCGAAGCTTGCGATGTCCCTGCTGGCAGGAAGCATCCATCTTAAGACTTCTTCCTTTCCGGAGCCGCGAACCCTGGCTCTGTGACTGGCTGAAGTTACCGTGACGTCACTCCCACGCTTGTGCACAGGAGCCACCAGTCACGGCATGACCCCAGCTAGAAACGGAACAGAAAGCCCTTTCTAAAGTGCGCATTCAGCGAATACATCGGTGCATGGGCAGAAGAACTCATTGTACAGGAAAGTGTAAATCTATCCTAAACCGTGTAGGTTTAGGAGATATTTCCAGTACCTACAGGTAAACCTAGATTAAGGAAAGTGAAAGTGGTTGTTCAGGGTGTAACAAAGAAAAAGGAAAGTGGTCAGTGGGACTTTAAATGAGGTCAATCACTATATAAAGTAAACATGTAGGGTATAAAACAGTGTTGCTTTTATGGGTCAACAAAAAAGGGGGAATTTGAGTGAGAGATGTACAGTATACCAAAAAGCAGTCTTGACAAAGAACATTTTATTATTCCATGTGAAATCATGTATAACACATTGAATACCACAAAAATGCATTTACAGAATCGCAGAATCCCATGTCGTCCTGATCATACGGAAATGAATGCTCTGATGAAAGTCCACTCCAAATCTAGCCACCATCAGGAAATCATCCGCATCTTCCTCAGGCTCTCATCCAATCTTCTGTTCTGCTTCATCCCATCTGACCTGGTCATCTGCCTACCTCTAGATGCTCAGTACCTTAAAAGAATAAGAGACAAAGCAGATATGCTCCTTTTGCCTGTGGCAAAAAACATAGCTCACTGCTCACATTTCTCTAGCTGCTGATTTTTAACCTCAAAATGATAGTAGAGTGCCAACTTTTGCCTTGAAACACTTTCACAGAAAGGATAAATCTGCATCTCACTTTGTCCTGTCCTGGGAACACTAGCCTGCTGTTGTCCAATCTTCAGCGTGGCAGTATCTAGCAAAATGCCCCATTCTATGACAACAAAAACACTTGGAGTTGTAAAGGCAGAAGTTTTTTTTTATCTTAATGCATTTTATGCATTAAGATAAAACCTTTTGTGTGTAGCAGCCACTCCAGCACCCCCTAATTACTTACCTGAGTACCATCTCTCTCCAGTGATGTTCATGAATGTTTAAGCCGTCCAGGTCACTCTTCCTCATTGGCTGAGACACAGCAGTGGCGCCATTGGCTCCCATAGCTGTCAATCAAAGTCAGTCAGCCAATCAGGGGAGAGAGGGGGCCGGGATAGGGCTCTGTGTCTGAATGGACACAGGGAGCTGTGACTCTGGTCCATTCCCCCATAGGAAGCTGATGACTGTGGGGGAACTCAATAGGAGGGAGGGGAAAAAAAGGGACCAGAGAAGAGGCAAAACCAACTGCACAGAGCAGTAGGGCTGGGCGATTCCCCCCCTCCCCCCCCAAAAAATATGAAATTTCATATTTTTTTTATATAAACTTGATTTACGATTCAAATTGATTTATTATTATTTTTTAATTATATTAAAGTGCATCAACAAACAAAATTGCAAAGGCAAACCCTTTCTCTAACTGAAAAGTCATTGAGAGTGCAGACATACTGCAGGAGATTATCAGAGACTGTGGATATACTGCACAAAATTACCAGAGACTGCGGACATGCTGCGCGAGATTACCAGAGACTGCGGACATGCTGCGCGAGATTACCAGAGACTGCAGACATGCTGCGCGAGATTACCAGAGACTGCTTGTTTTGCCTATCCTGCAAATTATTCTCTCCACCATACTCACAATTTGTTTTTCTTTTTCTCTGTTGTGTAAATATTGGACATGCCTGACTCTCATCCAGATCATTACTATCAGAATATGACACATACTCATAATCTGATTCCATGTGGGATCCGCAATCATCGCTCTCACTTTACGCTCCTCCTCTAGGGCAGCCATTCCACATGCATTATATGCATACATTCTTTGGTCATAACCAACATATCTTTCACTTTCTGCAACTCTTTCTCAATCGCTTCATTCTTCTGCACCTAGCGACAAAGGGCCTGCATGACTAACCACCCAATAATGGCAGCAGATTTTTGCTCCTTATGAGAATATACACTGAGATTTAAATGCCAAACCTGCATGCCATGTACAGTTCCAAGATCTGAATAGATGGGAGTAGCATATTTAAGCAATTCCTCTGCAATGGGTTTCCAGTACCAAGAGTAGACCCATTTTGGAATAATTATACTTAGAAGCTGATTCCTTCCTTCCCACTGTCTTGCTTTTTTTTTAAAAAGAGTATGCATCTCTACTCTCAAGGGAACACAAATGCAAAAACAACCATCACAATCTTTATGTATTGTATTTCATCCAAAAACTCTGTTTACTGACCATGTACTATCCTGCCGATTATGCCAGTTGTATCAAAAATGTGGGAACAACCAAATTTATAATGAAGGTCTACTGGATAGCCACTCAAATATCTAGTATATTATTTAATATTTAACCACTTGGCATCCAAGCTACGTTATATGAAGTCGTGGGCTTTGTGGTGTTATATCTGAATGATGCCTGAGGCTACAGACATCATTCAGATATCGGCATTTTCAGCTGGCGATTCCCTGCACCATAAGAACGATCATAGAGGCTGTTCCGCCGCTTGATCGTTCTTACGGGCGGCGGGAGTGGACACTTCCATCGGTGAGTCGGTCACAGGATCTGCCTTACCCCGGATGGTATCATAGAGATTTCCGGCGGACCAGATGGTCCCCGGAGTCTCTCTGATCTTTCGGAGGCCGGGCGCGATGTTATGACGTCACGCCTGGCCTCTGCATTCAAAATAATGGTACCAACTTGGCTGGGAAGCCGTGATCTTTTTATTTTTTATTTTTTTTATTTTAGGCAAATATCTAGTGAATATTTAAAATGAACAGACACACCAGGAGCATTTTTGATAAAAAGAATAAAAACACAACTTTACTGGACATCAAAATACATAAAGTTTCTTGCACATAAAAGTTACCGTAAACATTACACCAAATAACAAGACTTAAACATACACTCCTATTCCCAATTTTCCAAAGAAAGGTTAAATGCTTATCTCTGGCAACAGCTTAGACTGGAACAGGACAATGGGGAGTTTTTACTGCATGCCTTACCTTCCACAGCTCCAAAATTAACCTCTCCTCACCCATGCTAGTGACTCTATTATAGTCCTGTATACCATAGACCACCCACAGGATGTAATCATTCTTCTTGACCACTCACGGGTCCTTTTGTTAGTGATGTTAGCAAGACATGGATGCAGGAAAAATTGTAAGGAACATTCCCTGAAATTCATAAAGACTGGCGCAGGCAGATTTTGCAAAAGTGTGTCTCATGCATTCTAATAGTGATAAAGAATGCAGCAAATTTGTATACCTGTACTTGAGATTGGCCCATGCTGCTCCACTTTTTTAGAATGCAAAAGAGACACTTTTGTGAAATCTGTCTGAGACAGTTTTCCTCTCTGTACGCCAAAAGAAAGTTGGTCTTAATTAGCTCCACTTTTACATTTGACACCTTCAATGCGACACAATGTAAAAGTGGCGCATTTTAGAACTACCTACATTTTGTGCGCGAGACGCTTTCAGAACCAGAAGTGTCGCAAATGCTTCATGACTTTGGTGCAATACATTAACAAGAATGATTAACGCCAGAAAAGTGGCGCAGCAGCTTTCCTAAATTATGTTTATTTTGTATTAAACCCAAAAGCAAACATTTCTTATACTGTAGCTTAAAAATTAGATGTGATAGCTGTATTAGTTTACTTGTTTAGGCTCTCTTCTGTTTTCATCTGGTGATTCCGTCAGAAAGTCTGTTTTTTTTTTTCAAAGGCCCAGGCTATCCAGCAGAATGTATCAGTTTACATGGCTGAGACAAAACCACTTGACACCAGCAGGGGTGATTAAAATGATCACATTTTATTTATTCATGCAAAAGCTTTATCCCAAAAGGAAAAAAAATAATTGTTTGCTCTAACTGATTAGAAAGAGTGTGCGCTAAACTGTTAATACATGTAACTCTAACCCACACACACACCGACAGTGCTGCTGTCTGCTGTGCCTCCTGCAGAGTTGTGTCTCACTTATATAAGAGTTGTTGCTTGCCAGACCATCAGGGGAAAACAGAAGGAAAATAGCTAAAGAAAAGAAAACAAATGCAGTCACCACATGAGTGGTAAGCTGCAATACCTACGTTTGCGATATTGGGTTCAATATCGCTTTAATAGTTGTTCTTTCACTGCAGAGTCTTTTCCAGTAATTTTTTTAGATGTAGTAGTAGTTTTTTTTGTTTTGTTTTTTAATCAGCCTGCATGCTGATGAAAAAAAACAACAACAAACAAAACAAATGGATTCCCCCATACACATAGTTGAGTTGGGTGGGGGAATCCTCCCTAGTGGGCCATTGTACTCTGACAGAGGGACTCCTCTGCTGTCAGAATACACTGATCAGCACTACTGCCAATTGGCTGCAGCGCTGATCGACCAAAAGTTTTCCAACATTCCTGTTCGAGAGGAGTCAATCATTGAAGTCAAAACACCAAGTACAGATTCCAATATATAGGTGAATGCTAACGTGTCCAACCACTATTTTCTTTTCTTTAATGTTTTGGGGACTCTGTGAGATCAATTTATTAATGTTGCCGGCTCTACTCTCTCCGTCATCTATTTTAAAACCAAGTTGAAAGTATTGTGTTCAATGTATTGACTAGTAATACACCAGATATATCACACAAAGGAAACAATACAAAGAGAGCATGTTAGTTTTTAACACAAGTACAGTATATGGTACAACAGGCACATATCAGGAATATGAAATGTTGGGGTTGCATAGTATTTTAATTCTAGATGTTGCGTCTGGTGTTGCTGACATCTAAGACAATTTACTGTAGACCAATGAACTCTCTGAAACGGAAATATTCATTTGGGTAGAGTTAAGATCCGCAGGCTGTTCTTTTATTGTTTTAATAAATATTGTGCTGGGAATGCACAGCAGAATATTCATTAATACAATGACAGGACCAGGAGAATGTGATCAGTCACTTTAGCTTATTATGGCATGTCAAAGAACAAATTAATTCATAGAACATTTGAACCGTTACTTGTAGTAAACGATCACCTGTGAACTCATGGCAAGATGGTGTTATGCATGTGATTTTTATTTATTTATTATAGACAGGGTCATGAAATACTTTGTTGTCAGCAAATATCTACATGTTTTAACTAATTCATTTTCCTAAATAATGGAGCTGAAAGTGACAAACTCCAAGTAAGAATACCAACCTGAATTAATAATGCCATTATTATTATGCAGAGAAAAGGGAAGCTTGGAAAAGCATGCTGTATGTGTAAAGCTGGTCACACATATTACATTTGATTGCTTAGCCTGTTTAAAGTGGTAGCAAACTGCCAAAAAAAGAAAAAAAATGGGTCCTCTGCGGGTTTTTGACATAATACAGACTTACCTGCAAATAGAGCCCTCCAGCACATCACTGTCACGGTTCCCCTGGCAATGCTATCTTTACCCGATCTTTCTTCCGGGTTTGCAGGCTCTGGTTGTTTGGCTGGGTCCACAGTACTGTATGCCCTGAATGCAGAGCGCCACTTTGCACGTGCAGGTGATGTCATCGGCTATTGCCAATGTGAATATGTCCTAAACGGTGCATTGTAAGCTTACCTATACAGTAGATACAAGTATAAATACAGACTTTACTATCACGTTAAGGTTTAGGCCCCATTCACACTTAGCAATTTGGAATCATGAACAGAATCGCAGCGATTACAAATCCTGCTAAATTTCATCCTTAATGACACCCCAAATGTGGTGCAATTTTGCCACAATTATTGATTGCTTTTTTGCCAGGACAAACACATAAGGGCAGCCAATTCAAGTGAATGGGCTGCACAAAACGCAACATGGAGGAAATGAGTGAATCTTCTTAAAAAATACATTTGATTTATATCCAGTCAGGGTGACTATCACACTAAACTGTTTTGGTAAATATTGTTGCAGATTTAAAGTGCTTGATAGTAAATGCTCATTTGTAAAAAACAAAAAGAAAAAAAAATGGCAGAAACATACTCGCTCCCAAGCCCTGCTCTGTGTGTCCATTGACACACACAGTGCGCATTAGCCCCCAAGCCCCCCTGCGCTCCCTCCTCTCCTCACTGGCTATGATTGACAGCAGTAAGAGCAATTGGCTCTCGCTGCTTTCTATAAGCCAATGAAGTGGGAGAGAGCCAAGAAAGCCCTTCAGAAACACTTTAACAAATCCAAACTAAAGCTAATTGTGCTCCTCCACCTTTTGTTGTTGTTTTTGGGTGAGTTGTGAATATTAATCATAGACCAGCTAGTGAGCTGCCCCTTACCTTTCACTTCCCCATTCCCTTGTACATTTTTGGCTTCTGAGACTGATTGGGCAATAAATACAACAGCACTGGAATAATATGGCCTTTGCAAATTTCATAAGATACACGCCACTGTAATTGTTTGGTTTGTGATTCTGTTGTTCATAAGTGTACCCTACAAAAAAATATTGTAATGTCCCAATTTATACCAAATATATATTTTTTTATGTTTTAGAACTGCATCACGTTACTGTTGTTCTCTAGTATGCTGACATCTAGTGTTTTTTTTTTTTTTTTTTTTTTTTTTTTGCCACTACCACTGTGAATTGGCATCTCTTTCTGTCCTCCCCTCCTGTTTAATGCTAGTTAGTTTAGTCATAGCTAGACCCTTCCTGTTTCCTTTGTTACCTTGCAGAGACAGGGCTTAGGAAGGTTATTGTCCACTTCAGAAGACCGGAAAGACATCTTTCTGCAGTTAGCTGAGGTAAAATTGTGTTGGATTCAATCTTGTGTCTTATTGAAGAGTTTAGTTGCCTGCGGTTGTTGCCAGATCAGCAGGTGACCCTGCTGTCCAACTGGGTCTAAGGTGTTATGCCAGTGACTGAAGTGACATTTAAAAAGGAACAAACCTAGTTGGTACTCACATCTTGAGTCTTCTCTCCGCTGTATTGAAAGGAAACTGCTGTGAGAGCAATCTTCAGAATGCATCACTTCAGACAGGCCCCGCAGCACTCTGTGGCATGATCAACCTTCCCCTTCATCACTACTGAGTTCTCAATATTTACTTACCTGTAGGTATTTTATTGATTTGTATTGTAAAATTTCAACATATGATGGGATAGATGGTAGTTCTTTGCCACATTTAACTAGACTAGCTTTGTACCCCACAAAGCATTAATACCGCTCACCAGCCCTCTGCTAATCCACTGTCCAGGGAATTGTAAGTGCTGAATATTACCCCACCAGGGGACTCCATACTACCATGGCCATATGCCTTATTGTCTCCCCCAGGCTATGGGGTATATCCTGTGTTTCAGAACTTCCTCCATGGTGTATATATACCTATTCTATGGACATTTTCCATCCTCTCTACTGGACCCTAGTGTCTACACCAGCGTTTCTAAACGTTTTTCCAGTCGGAGCGCCCTTGAAAAGTATTTTCAGTCTTGAGGCACCCCTATCCAAGGCTTGGTTCACGTTACTGATTATCGCAGAAGACGCAAAAAAGCGCACTCGTTCCTGACACAGACAAATGCTCTGCTCTTTGGGGGTGCCATTAATTCTTTTTTTTTTTTTGCAGTAAGTTTTTATTGTATACAGATTATGAATTACATGGGTATACAGAGTCGTAAGGCATACAATTTAAATTACATTGTCGAGAAGATAGATGACAATATTAATTCTTCCATATATAATGTAAATGTGATCAAGGTTTATGAAAAACAACGTTTAAACAATATATGTTGATAACTTGGAGTATAATAAAACCTTTACCTGTGTGATGCGGGTAAAGTAACCGAACTGAGCATTCTTAATAGTACCCCACACGTTGGCAAACGTGGTGCTTTTGGTGCGATGCAATTAAAAAAATGAATGGTCACCTTACACGCAGCACACATCCACATGGATGTGAACCAAGGGCTTGTTCATGTCAGGTTGGAGGGGCAGTAAAACTATATGGTTGAGCTGTTTTTACCACCACAACTGCTCCCCCTTTAGCTGCAGAGGCAGCAGCTGGGGCTGTACACATGCTGTGGCTGCAGCTGGAGGTATACCCCAGGGTGAATGGGGCAGCACTGCAACCACCCAGTAACTGTGTGCATTGAAAGTGGTTGCGCTGTGGTGATGCTGCATTTCCGGCCTTAAAACACAGGTGGTGAGGAGGCAACATATTGCCTCTTTACGGCCTACCAAATGCCTCTGAAAAGTGAGCTGAGCATGGATTGCTTTTCAGAGGCGCAGCAGTCTTGCTGCTGTCACGCACACATTAAAAGTAACACACACACAAATGCATACAGATGTGTACACACACACACATACGCACGTACACGCATATAAAGCCCTTTTAAAAGTTCTAATATAATACCTTTCCTTCACACAGCTGGGTACTGCACTGTAGGGGGAAGCAGAGAGCACCGCACACCCCCCTTCCCTTTACTTTAACTTTGCTAAAACTGGCTCCCTGACAGTGCCGATGTACAGTTTGGCTGGGGATCAGGAGATTGGGCTCATCTGACAGCCCTTCCCTCCCCTGATCCCGTAGCACACCTGAGGATCTCTGGTGGCAAACCGGTTGAGAAAGTATGGTCTACACATTTATACCCTGACCTGAGTGATAGAGAAACTTTGCCAGAAGCCTTTGACCTTGCTCTCGCCAGCACTACGAGGGTCCCTAATCTGTGACTCTTGCTGGCAGAGTCCTACTGAACTGTAGTGTTTTCTGTAGTGTAATTTTTGGTATGTATATGCTATGTGTTAGAAATATTGTATAAATGGACAGCTTTGTGTAAAAAAAAAAAAAAAAAAAAAAAGCGTTCATTTTCTTTCCACATTTTCCAAAACTTGTAGAAAACAATTACATGTTCAAAAGACTCATTATGCATCAAACATTATACGTTGGGGTGTTTTCTTTCCAAAATGGGGTCATTTTTGGGGCATTTCCATTGTCCAGGGCCATCAAAGGTGCAAGAGGTAGTCAAGAAATGATACGTGTAATTTATGCTCCTAGAACGTCTGGAGGTGCTCCCTGCATGTTGGGCCTCTGTATGTTGCCCGGCTGTGTAAAAGTTTCACATGTGGTATTGCCATACTCAGGAGAAGTAGTAGAATGTGTTTTCGGGTGTAATTTGTGGTATGCATATGCTATGTGTGAGAAATAACCTGCTAATGACAATTTTGTGAAAAAATTAAAATAAAGAATGAAAAAAAAATCTTTATTTTGCGAACAATTGTGGGAAAAAATCACAACTTCAAAAAACTCACCATGCCTCTTACTAAATACCTTGGTCTACTTTCCAAAAAGGGGTCATTTGGGGAGTATTTGTACTTTCCTGGCTTGTTAGGGCCTTAAATGAAATAGGCCATCAGTACTTTGTGTGATCAATTTTCAGAGATTGGCACCACAGCTTGTGGACTCTATAACATTCAGACAGACCAAATAATATACACTGATTTGGGTTATTTTTTTTACCAAAGATATGTAGCAGTATAAATTTTGGCGAAATTTTATGAAGAAAAATTACTAATTTTCAAAATTTTTATAACAAAAAATAATAAAATAATTTTTTTTTTACAGAATTTTCAGTTTTTTTTCTTTTATAGCACAAAAAATAAACCCAGCGGTGATTAAATACCACCAAAAAAACCCTCTATTTTGAGTGAAAAAAAGGACAAAAATTTCATATGGGTACAATGTTGCATGACTGATTGTCATTCAAAATGTGAGCGCACCGAAAGCTGAAAATTGGTCTGGTTAGGAAGGGGACAAAACAAAAGGGAAAAGGGGAATGGGGACACACAATGGCTCATCCAAAATAGTTCAGATTGCAGTAGTCTTGATGACCAGGCATGAGCCTTACCTACTATTTAACCACTTTCAGACCGGACCATTTTGCTGGTAAATGACCAGAGGTCTTTTTACACTTTGGCACTGCGCTGCTTTAACTGGTAATTGCGCGGTCATGCAATGTTGTACCCAAACAAAATTTGCGTCCTTTTCTTCCCACAAATAGAGCTTTCTTTTGATGGTATTTGATTGCCTCTGCGATTTTTATTTTTTGCGATATAAACGTAAAAAGACCGCAAATTTTGAAAAAAAATGATATTTTCTACTTTTTGTTATTAGAAAAATCCAATAAACTCAATTTTAGTCATACATTTAGGCCAAAATGTATTCAGCCACATGTCTTTGGTAAAAAAAAAGTCAATAATTGTATATTTATTGGTTTGCGCAAAAGTTGTCACATCTACAAACTAAGGTACGTTTTCTGGAATTTACGCAGCTTTTAGTTTACGACTGTCTATCTCATTTCTTGAGGTGCTAAAATGACAGGGCAGTACAAAACCCCCCCAAATGACCCCATTTTGGAAAGTAGACCCCCTAAGGAAATTGATAAGAGGCATGTTGAGCCCATTGAATATTTTATTTTTTTGCCTCAAGCGATTGAATAATGACAAAAAAAAAATTTTTTTTTTTTTTTTACACAAAGTTGTCACTAAATGATATATTGCTCACACATGCTATGGGCGTATGTGAAATGACACCCCAAAATAAATTCTGCTGCTTCTCCTGAGTACGGGGATACCACATATGTGGGACTTTTTGGGAGCCTAGCCGCGTACAGGGCCCCGAAAACCAAGCACCGCCTTCAGGCTTTCTAAGGGCGTAAATTTTTGATTTCACGCCTCACTACCTATTACAGTTTTGAAGGCCATAAAATGCCAAGATGGCACAAAACCCCCACAAATGACCCCATTTTAGAAAGTAGACACCCCAAGCTATTTGCTGAGAGGCATGTTGAGTCCATGGAATATTTTATATTTTGCCACAAGTTGTGGGAAAATTACAAACTTTTTTTTTTTTTTTTTTTTTTTCACAAAGTTGTCACTAAATGATATATTGCTCATGCATGCCATGGGCATATGTGAAATGACACCCCAAAATAAATTCTGCTGCTTCTCCTGAGTACGGGGATACCACATATGTGGGACTTTTTGGGAGCCTAGCCGCGTACGGGGCCCCGAAAACCAAGCACCGCCTTCAGGCTTTCTAAGGGCGTAATTTTTTGAGTTCACTTCTCACTACCTATTACAGTTTTGAAGGCCATAAAATGCCAAGATGGCACAAAACCCCCACAAATGACCCCATTTTAGAAAGTAGACACCCCAAGCTATTTGCTGAGAGGCATGTTGAGTCCATGGAATATTTTATATTTTGCCACAAGTTGCGGGAATATTACAAACTTTTTTTTTTTTTCACAAAGTTGTCACTAAATGATATATTGCTCACGCATGCCATGGGCATATGTGAAATGACACCCCAAAATAAATTCTGCTGCTTCTCCTGAGTACGGGGATACCACATATGTGGGACTTTTTGGGAGCCTAGCCGCGTACGGGGCCCCAAAAACCAAGCACCGCCTTCAGGCTTTCTAAGGGCGTTACAGTTTTGAAGGCCATAAAATGCCAAGATGGCACAAACCCCCCCCCCCAAATGACCCCATTTTAGAAAGTAGACACCCCTAAATTTAGGGGTACACTAGTGAGACTAGGTAATAAATGGCGGGTGCCCTGAAACTATAAAAAAATAACTAACCAACCAGCGTCACCTGTAACAGTTATATGGTGATCACTGGTGAAAGGGTTAACTAGGGGGCAATCAGGGGGCTTTATGCGGTAGTATATGGGGGTCCCTGGCGCTATAAAAAGCTGCGGCGAACCTAAATACCTACCTGCCTAACTAGCGTCACCTGTGACACTAATACAGCGATCAGAAAAACGATCGCTTATTAGGCTGGGTTCACACTGGAGCGATGCGGGAACGCCACGAATGCGCGGCGGGTTCCCGCATCGCATGCCTCCCGGCGGCAGTTCACACTGCCCTATGCGAACTGCTGGGAGTGTCAGTGAAATGTTAATGACACCCCCAGATCAGTTCGCATATCGCAGTGCGATCTGCAAACTTGGATCGCATGGTGTGAACACCCATGCGATCCGATTCTGCTGCGGACCAAAAAAAGGGTCCCGTGCGAGTTTGCGGCGGGTGCGGCGGGTGCGACACGAATTCAGCCATACTATCTGTATAGCTGAACTCGAATCGCACAGAGATCGGATGTGATTTGCACTGCAGTGCGGTGCGAATCACATCCGTTCTCATAAACCGCTGCAATGTGAACCCAGCCTTAGTGACACTGGCGACGGGGGGTGATCACGGGGTTAAACCTTTATTGGGGGGGTTAGGGGGGTACCTTAGAACTAAAGGGGGCTAACCCTAACTGCCCTAACAGTTATTAGTCACAAATGACACCTGCCGGGTGATCAGGGGGTTAAACCTTTATTAGGTAATAAATGGCGGGTGCCCTGAAACTATAAAAAAATAACTAACCAACCAGCGTCACCTGTAACAGTTATATGGTGATCACTGGTGAAAGGGTTAACTAGGGGGCAATCAGGGGGCTTTATGCGGTAGTATATGGGGGTCCCTAGCGCTATAAAAAGCTGCGGCGAACCTAAATACCTACCTGCCTAACTAGCGTCACCTGTGACACTAATACGGCGATCAGAAAAATGATCGCTTATTAGGCTGGGTTCACACTGGAGCGATGCGGAAACGCCGCGAATCCGCGGCGGGTTCCCGCATCGCATGCCTCCCGGCGGCAGTTCACACTGCCCTATGCGAACTGCTGGGAGTGTCAGTGAAATGTTACTGACACCCCCAGATCAGTTCGCATATCGCAGTGCGATCTGCAAACTCGGATCGCATGGTGTGAACACCCATGCGATCCGATTCTGCTGCGGGCCAAAAAAAGGGTCCCGTGCGAATTTGCGGCGGGTGCGGCGGGTGTGGCGGGTGCGGCGGGTGCGGCGAATGGCTGAACTCGAATCGCACAGAGATCGGATGTGATTTGCACTGCAGTGCGGTGCGAATCACATTCGTTCTCATAAACCGCTGCAATGTGAACCCAGCCTTAGTGACACTGGCGACGGGGGGTGATCACGGGGTTAAACCTTTATTGGGGGGGTTAGGGGGGTACATTAGAACTAAAGGGGGCTAACCCTAACTGCCCTAACAGTTATTACAGTCACAAATGACACCAATGCAAAAAAAAAAAAAAAAAAAAAAAATGACATTGGTGTCACTGTGACTGGGGGGCAGGGGTAATTGGGGGGGTGATCGGGGGGTAAAGGGGGGGTGTGAGTGTGCCTGGCATGTTCTACTGTGTGTGGGATGTGTTGGTGCAACTCACTGATCCGCTCTCCTCCGTGTCGGAACGAAAAATACCGACACGGAGGAGAGAATACATCACTTCCTCTCCTGTGTTTACATTACAGGAGAGGAAGTGATGTCACCGGGGATTTCCATTCGTCGGGAGCGATCGCGAGGGGGTGGCCATGAATGAATGGCCGTCCCCTCGTCCGGGATCGCTCCCGAACGAAAACCGACCGCCGCAGGCACCGGGCGGGGGCCCGATCGGGCCCCCGACCCGCGGGAGGCAAAGCACGTACATGTACGTGCTTATGCCTGCCCGTGCCATTCTGCCGACGTACATCGGCGTGAGGCGGTCGGCAAGTGGTTAAACAATCTGTAAGTACCGTCACCCGAGGGTTTCAAAACATAATAAGTTTGATACCATTCGGGGTGGAAATTCTCTGAGTAAAATCGCATATAAGAAAAATAGGAAAAGATTCCCAAGGTACTCTTCAAAAAGGAAAAACCGGTATATTTAACTAAATATCTTTATTGATTAACCACATATGTATATGTAAGTAGAAAATTAATATAAAATACACCCAGTTTGACACATATAGAATAAAAATTAAGACAATTAAGTCTTAACTGAATAAGGTGGCCACCTCTCCCAGTCATACAACACTCATACAACATTCTGACACCATAGACAGAGAGATCTCCCACACAAACAATTTCACCGATATTCATTGCTTGAACGAATTTTCTTTCAAAAAATTTCTGTTCAGGTAGTATATATAAGAAGAAAGTTCAAGCAGTTGAATGAAAAGCATATAAATGGTCAATCTTTACGCTCTTCTTCAAAGTACATATGCATTTAATTACAATGTTGCCAGTTGTATTTAAGCAGAGGCCACCAGCTGATATATCAGAGCCGGTTCACACAGAGGCAACTCAGATCCGACTTCAGGTCGCCCCTAGTCGCCTTAAGTCACGCTACATGTACAAATCAATGTTAGTGAATGAGAGCCATCTTAATGCACACTACTGAAGTCGCTCCGACTTCAGAAAAGATTCCTGTACTACTTCAATCCGACTTGTAGGCGACTGGTACACATTGATTTCAATGGAGGTCGCCTCCAAGTCGGATCTCCGTCTATACGGAGGCGACTCTCACAGAATTATCAGCTCTCAAGAGGGAACTCCACGCCAAATTTATTTAAAAAAATTGACGTGGGTTCCCCCTCCGAGAGCATACCAGGCCCTTAGGTCTGGTATGGATTTTAAGGGGAATCCCCTACGCCGAAAAAACGGCATGGGGTCCCCCCCCAGATCCATACCAGACCCTTATCCGAGCACTCTACCCGGCCAGCCAGGAAAGGGGATGGGGACGAGCGGATTTTCTGGTTCTCTTGCAGCCTACTGGCCCTACTCTGCCTGTAAAACCTTTTTGCAATGGGACTGGTGAATCCAGGTAGATCTCTCTGCAATCCTTATAGCTGTGGGAGTGGTGAGAAGAACCTGATACGGCCCCTCCTACTTGGGTGAGCGCCAATGTTTTCTTTTTATTACTTTTACCAGACAATATTTTTTTTCTTTCACATTTGTCTAATTCAATAAAATCCATACAAATATGTTGGAATGGATATTGCAGTGGGAGGAACTTCCCTTTCCGTGGCCTTATGCCTCCTTGAGCATCGTGTCTTGCACATATATAATACATTGAGAACAAAAAGTTTTTGAGTAGTTTGTGAAGCCATAGGCTGTACATACCTTATTTAACATCTCAGTCATTCCCCTGTTTGACACATGAGTTAATCCATGTGTCAATACTGCTGCATACCTAAATGAGGATTTTGGCAATACCGGATTTCCTTCAGGTGATGTGTAGATGTTATCTATTATTGCGCAACCTTTTGTTTTCCAATATTGTTTCTCCCCAGGGGGTGCATTCTGCTGCATATCAGTAAGGACTGTATGATCTATCTCTGATTTCCTGTTCTGTCATTATTTGATGTGTTTCTTAATATTTGGGAATCCAAGATTTAGTCTTCATTAATTTACTCAGACAGCCACATTAATGGATTTTGTTAAAATGATTATTAATTTCCATATATTTTATTTGGTTTGACATACTGAAAATTCAGTTACGAAAATGTGACCTGTTGCTATGATTCGATTATTAAAGAAAGCAGGAAATGCTCAAAATGAAAACAATATTGTGTTGCTTATACTGATCATTCTGTTATTTGTCTTGCTATTTTTAGGTAATGATGTGGTGTATCTCAAATGAAAGAAATGTAAATGAGACATAAAAAGATATTTTCTAGATATTTTTAGTTATTGCAAGGGGCTAAATGGAATGGCATCAGTGATGTTGGGATTTGGAAAGTAACCATAGAAAGCAGTTGCCATACAAACATCTTAGAATCTGTATAATTTCCATCATATTATTGCAGGTATAAAAATTGCCATATACTTTACTGTTTTCATTTGATATTTTGCCGTATATACCGTATATACTCGAGTATAAGCCGAGATTTTCAGCCTCTTTTTTGAGGCTGAAAGTGCCCCCCTCGGCTTATACTCGAGTCATCGCTGTCTGCCCGCTCGATCAGCGTGTCGAGCAGACAGACAGCGGCCATTCTGATTCAAAAGCCGCGCCTCCGGCTCCCCCTTCGCCTGTGATAGGCGGAACACTGAATTTCCCAGCAGCCTGTGTTCCGCCTATCACGGACTTCGTATCATCCTCGTACTACGGACGAGGATGATACGACGTCTGTGATAGGCGGAACACAGGCTGCTGGGAAATTCAGTGTTCCGCCTATCACAGGCGAAGGCGGCGGCGCAGCTTTTGAATTTTACAATGGCCGCCGACGAACGAAGAGGGCACGGGACGGAGGCAAGGCACAGGACGGCACGGCACGGGACGGGACGGGACGGGACCGGAGGCAAGGCATGGCGGCGAGGCACGGCGGCGAGGCACGGAGGCAAGGAGGCTCGGCACGGGACGGAGGCTCGGGACAAAGGCTCAGGACACAGGTAGGCTGGACACACACACACACACACACACACACACACACACACACACACACACACACACACACACACACACACACACACACACACAGGGATGGATGGATGGATGGAGACACACACACACAGGGATGGATGGACGGACACACAGGGATGGACGGACACACAGGGATGGACGGACACACAGGGATGGACGGACACACACACAGGGATGGACAGGCATGTCTTACCCTCGGCTTATACACGAGTCAATAAGTTTGCCAGTTTTTTTGGGGGTAAATTGGGGGCCTCGGCTTATATTCGGGTCGGCCTATACTCGAGTATATACGGTAGTAAATTTTAGTTACGGTTTGTGGTCTCCATACTTTTTTTTTTTTTATGAAATTGCTGTTATAAATAAGCTAATGTGTGTTTGTGTGTGTTTTTTTTTTTTTTCAACCAATCTATTGCTTTTTATTTTGCAGCAATATTGCTTTAAAAGGAGATTCAACAAAAGTAAATTCTGTTAGAAACAGATATGGGAAGAATTTAAAAATATTTACAAAATTATGCAGCAATCATACTTCATACATTGAGAAGTAAGTAGCACTACGAGCAGGTAAAGAAGATAATGGTCTCTGTGGTATGCCATTATTGAAACACTGTGGGGTTGATGTACTGTATTTTTTAGCATTTATTTTTTAAACATCAATGTCTGCTCTGAAAGAGCTTTAAAGTCTTATGCCCCTGTCAAAATATAGAGATCTACCTATACACACTAGGTTGGCAGCTGGAGAAATCCTAGTAACCATGATTTTGCAGCTGGTGCCTAATTTTTCTTTCTTTTGTTTCTTTTTCTCTTGTTCTTTTATACATTTTATACAGGATTCAGGTATTCAGAGGCAGTGGTGTCATACTTTTTTCCTACTGGGGATTTGTACACTTGCCAGCAGATAAACAGCAGCCAACAAAATATAAGCCTGCTTACTCTCAGCATGGTTCAGTTTTTTGTGGACATCTTTTCTCCACTTATGATGTTTAACTAGCCATTTTTCTCTTTTTCTAAGTAGTTTTTTCTTCAATCAAGACTTCATCTACATTCTGCTGAGCGGAGATCCTTATGCAAATAGCCTTTGTAGGCTATACCCAGACCTCACTAGACCAAAGACTGCTGTGCCTGCCTGGAATTTGACTTTCAGGCACTGGGCTCTGTCTGGTACTTTCTAGACCTTTGTGTACAGTGCTCTCTGGTGTGACCTAATCTGAGAAGACTCAGCATCCAAGCTTTGGGAACTGCTACATTTATTGATACCTTTTGAGTGCAATTATTAGCTCCCTTTTGCATTAATTTCCATAAAAAGGTTTAACACAGTTGGAATGTAGGTGCTGCTTCACTAGCTAGGGTTTTGGACTCTTTACTCTGTGTCTAGCTTTTTAGTGTGAGGTAGTATCTTCTTGCCATTGCTCCTGTTTGCAAGAGAAAAGTTGTTTTACCTCAGCTAGTCCGTGCCACCTACTGTGATCTAGTCGCCTTCAGCCGTTTAAACCTCTCCTGTTTTTAATAGGTGTTTTATGACTACCCGTGGTTTTCTCTGGTGTACTCATTTAAGTTTCCATGTTAAGCAGTGCAAGATGCTGGATCCCAAACTTAAGAAGAGCAGTTCCACTGCATTGAGCTCACTATCCACTAATCATATTGGGGTGTTCTACAGTGTTGTTCTTCAGGGACCCGACACAAACAGTTGGGATCCTTGCCTCTTGAGTCCACACACTCTTCAGAGTTTTTTATTTATTTTTTAGCACGCTCAGGTGTGACCCCTTCATCTGCCTTATCCAGGGTGGCATTCTCTGCAGCTATTTTAGATTTTATGGGCCAAATTGCAACTATAATTGCAGAAGCTGTAAGTGTACTTCTATACCTTCCCCTTCAGAATAATTGTCTCACATAACTGCAGCAGTAGTGGCCTTTGGGTCTTCTGCTGCAGAGCCTTGTCTGCCAAAGAATCTCACAAATCCTTCATGAATGAGTTTGTTCCATATGAGCTGTGGGCAGTTGCCATCGCTCCCAGACTGAAATATATCATATTGGTTCTTATTACTGAGGTGTGTGACACCCTAAATATAGAACAACACTCTGTACCTTCTACAGGTGAAAGTATTAGTTGGGGATTCTTGAGACCCCAAGTCTATCAAAACTTTTCCAGTACACTAAATATTCACTATTACACCTGGTAAACTATTCACTCCCAAACATTTTACAGACCAATACCCATTTGAGAAGGCACTTATCAAGAAGTGGGCCATTCCTGCTGTGGATCCAGTGAAATCTCACCATAGCAAAATCTTAACTATATTTGTTGAGGATGCATCAGTGTTTAACTGACAAACATTTAGAACCCTCCTTTCCAAATGACTGTTTTTGCTAGCTTGCTCTGCTTTGCATCCTGCCAAAGTGCATCCGTCAAAAACTTGGGGGAATGGACTAAACTTATGTCAAAGAATCCAGCTACATTCCTTACTGACCCTTTGTAGAGCGTTATGTCTTCAGCCCTGAACTACTGCATAACACGTTAGTTGACCCCATCAGTTTTATTTCCTGAATGAGTCTCCTTTCTGTGAATATGCACAGAACTCTTTGCCTGAAAATTGGTTTGTGTAACTTCTTACTCTCCTCTCCCAGACTTGAACTCTACAGTCCAGCAACTTTTCAGCTCTGCAATTCTTCATGAGAGTTCTGAGCTTGATGGTAGCTTCCTTCAAGGCAGTGCCACTTAAAACCCCTACAACACATTCTGTTCTCTAGGGACAACTCGGTTCGGTTTCTAGACAAAATGACTTGCCTGACACCGAAGGACAGGTTTTCTCTGGCCTGGAGTTGGGGAGATTCTACTTTTTACTGTCTTGGAAGATCCTAACAGATATGTGGTTGAAGGGCTGAGAAGGAGTTCTAAACCCCATGTCTGTGCAGGAGACTTTAGTCACCAGGGGATTCTCATCTCCTAATTATTAATCTGGACCTCAGGTTTAGGGTGTCATCTGATTAGGATCTAGTTGGACAATGCCACTGCAGTGTCATATATCAATCATCGAGGGAGAACCAGACGTCTTGCTGAGTCAAGAGATGTAGAAAGGATTCTAGCCTGGGCATAACTCCACCTTCACATTTCAGGTGTAGACAATTGTTTTTCAGGACCTGTATCGTAAGTGGGGTATGCTGAATGGAGATCACCTGGCTTTCAGGTTCAGCGGTCCTCTGGAGGAAGCAGTAGATGCTTTAGTGATACTGTGGGAAGAGTACACCCTAATCTGTATCTTTTGTCTGCTAAAACTCTATATTTATATACCCTGCAGGACTGAGGCAAAAGGCATTCCAGTGAACCTTATAATTCTGAACTGGCCCAGGTTTACGTGGTACTCTGACCTTGTCACGCTGCCCATCTGCTTTTCCAAATCGATTTGGCTCTCCTAGTTCAAGGACCAATTTCACCCTTCCCTATTAATGCTCATAGTACAAGGTCTGATTACCTCGTGGATTTTTGGCATCAGGTTAAGGTTTCCCAGATTTGCAAGGCTACTGCCTGGTCTTCTGTTCACGTTATTCTCAAAGTTTTACAAGGTAGATGTTAAGGCCTCATATAACGGCAGCTTCAGGCATAAGGTCCTTCAGGCAGCTTTTGCAGGCTGCCTCCAGTTCTGTTTGTTTTTTGAGCCTGTTAGAGTTTTTTTGTTATTTTTGCCCACCCCCCTGTTAGACTAATTTGGACATCCGAATTGTCTCTGAGAAAGTGAATCCATGTATCCCTTATTAAGTAAGATAGAAAATAGGATTTTTGTAACTACCATAAACTGAAAACCGATCCTACCCTTAGTTTTTGTGATCTACTCATAGTACTGGTTTTCTATAAACCTGGAGCATGCTGTGAGTGGTAGTAGTTATCCTTGTCTGGCTTCTTTTTTTTGCCTTCATATTTACCTGTATCTGGCAGTATAACCTTCCAGTCCCTGAATAAATGAATCCTGTTTCAACTCCAATAAATACTTCACGCTTTGTTTTCCTCACTATCAGTAGAGTAGTAAATGTTGCCACAAATTTACTTTACTTCCTAAAATTGGATACTGGCTCCTACATTTTTCTCAGTATCTTATAGGTTTTCACCTATACGGTATTTTCTGGAAAAAAATGTGATAGAATGTGCTAATAGAGTCCCATGTGGGGAATGAAACCTTGACCTTACCTCTCCACTATGCTCTCCATGTAAAAAAAGAAGAAAAAAGTAAGAATGTGGATGTGTAATACTGGTTAGAAAGAAAAGCTATAATCTGATTTTCAAAATAATTACCATAAAGTGATTCTAACGTTTAAAAGCTTTTTTTTTTGTTTTCTACCATGTAATGCATTAGCTACTTTAGGCTACTTTAACACCGAGACAGTTTTCAGGTGTTTTAACGCTAAAAATGACACCTGTAAAGTGCAAGAAAACTGCCTTTCATGCCTTCACGCTGGGGCGGTTCGCTTACGGGACGGGAAAAAAAGTCCTGCAAGCAGCATCTTTGGAGCGGTTTGGGAGCGCTGTGCCGCAACACAGGTTAAAAGCGCCCTGCTAGCAGCCGAAAAGTAACGCTTAAACAGAGGTAAAGCTCCCCTAAAACCACTTGTTGTACCACACCCCCAAACGCCTACCAGAGTCCTCTCTTGATTTAGGGCTGTGCCTGGCTGCATCTCCTCTGCAACAGTGCTGGTCTCTCTTCCTCTTCTCACAGGAGACTGAAGCAGTAGGGGGAGCCCTTGGCTGCTACTGTCAGTCAAATCCTGTGGGAAGGGAGTGGGGGGGCCTAGTCATGCTTTGTGTGTCTATGGAACCATATTTGAATCCACTTGTGTGCTATGTCCAAAATAAAAGATCAAATGATTCCTCAATATGACTGGCTACCTCCCAAGTAGCAAAAAACTGTATGTATAAAAGAAAGGAATGAGATCACAGCAGTCCCAGGAATGCAATCAAAGGGAGAAGCTACAACATAATATGATCAATTATACAGTTAACTTTATTGAAAAATGCAAAATGATTAAGAGTATCCCACATATGCGGCACAAGGCCACAGAGGTGGGACCCATTCCTCCGCAATATCTACTGACAATAATAAAACATAACAGACGGTAGAAAGAACAACATTGTATCATTAAAAATAGACACTGATCAGACAAGCCCACCTCTGTGTCCCCAAGCTTAAACTGCCTTATATCGTTGCAAGCCTCTTACTAGGTAATGTAGAGCAGTGTCCTCTGTGTGTAGAAAAATAGCTTAAGAATGTCCCAAATCACTTGTATAGATATACTGTATGCCCTAACTAGGGCTTGATTGATCTCATATGAAAATGTCAGTATGGACAAATGGGGAGCTATTGCTCAATACAGCTGCTTTACTAGGACAGTAGAATCATAGTGGTGATGAATGACAGTCCGTTGCAAGTTCATCCATATATAGTTAAGCATAAAGATCTCCAAATATTCAAACACAGAGTGCACCCAAACAAGCAGGGTTTAATTGGTGCTACAAACTGCAGGGATCAGTGTTGATCATATGGACCCCAATGCCGCTTCTCATTGCACACTGCACAGCCATAAGTCTATAAAGAGTGAACAGATGTGGAGACTAATGTAAGGGAACTAGACCAGTCCTCACAGGGTTCTTACCCTTCCTTTCATTGTAAGATTAATCAGAAGGCGTCTTCCACACATCAGATAAAGACAAGTCCAGCAGGCAGGGATGGGCTGTAATTGGGGTAAATCTCTTGCATCCAGCAGAGTGATCACTTGACCGCATGGATCTAATTGCATCCGGTTCACTGTGCAGATCATTCCACTGTTATTCAGCCAGCAGAGGGCACTCTCTATTAGATCTGTACCAGTATTTTAATATCGGTATTCCAATGCAAGGAATCACATTGCTGTCAACGGTGTGGGCCCACTCAGTAGCAAAAGGGGGGCTGCCAGCGTCTATAGCACCCCTATGTCTACATGTTTCATGCATCAAACAAGCACTTCATCTGGACATTGTGCTATTGTAATCACCGTCTTTAAATAAGGCCTATCAGCCAATCATAATCTCAATTTCACTTTAGATTATATATATATCGCCATCTGGTGGGGACAACATAGAACTACAGTCAATCACACTAAGAAAGACAGGTAAAGGTTCCCAATTGGCCGTAAGAACAATATAGGCCAAAAACTAGTACTCAGAATTCTTCCATTCAGATATTCTCTAACATTTTATTGAGGCGATCACCCAGTCAACAGAGGACAACCAAAATTTATATATACTTTCACTATGGAGCAAATCACCCACAGAGGAGTTTATTTACTAATAGCATAGCAGAGGCTAGGGGGACTCATGCAGGAGAGGAGGAGCAGAGACTGCCCGTGAGGAACTCCAGAAGTGTAGGTAAGGAACCTTTCTTTGCAATACATTGTGCAGTGCAGGTGTGTATAACATGTTTATTATTTAAAAAAATATATCTGTTTGTTTCATGGCATTTGATTTTTTTGTATGTTTCATATTCAATGTAACCATCTCATTGTGGATTTAATCTGTTGGACTGAATCTTAATAAAACCTTTTGTAAAATAAAATATAAAAAAATATCCTAATACAACCGCTTTAAATTTTTCTTCTCTCAATTTTTAAGTATTTTGGGTATTTTCCCCAGGCGTTCTAGGATTTCAGTGTCTGGCATGGTTGGTCCTATAAGGATCCACTGTGTCATAATACCTGTTTTAAGCAAGAGAGCCAAGGAGTGAATTGAATATTATATTTCACATAAATTGGGCAAATAGTTTTATATGGTTCACAAATGAATGCACTGCTTGGCATTTCTGTGATGTGCTTTTCAAACCAAAGCTATGGCTTGCTTTAACAGAATATGACTTGTAGTTTGAAAATGTATTGCCTAAAGCCTTTCTTGAATAGAACAGCTCAACTGTAGCCAAAAATTTTCAATGTCTTGGGATATAGGGGTAGTGTGTGATGCTCTTTTTTTTTTATTGTTGTCCCTGTCCCCAGTGGAGAGATTTCACACAGTTTTACTCTGTGACAGGGTCAAAGGTACAGGTAGGAATGGGAAGTTTTTCCTATGGGGGTGGTGAAAGGTTAGAAGATCTGTGAGGTTAAAATTGCCGCATCCCTGTTCCAAATATACATGTTGGTGTTGTGACAGAAGGACTGGTGGCTGTAACAATGTCTATGTGGTAAACGACACTGGGAGAGCCAGTTCTGCAGAAAAAATGGGGGTTACCAGGCCAAGACAGGGTAGCCCAATGGGATGAGTCTGATTAGAGATAGGTGGTTATTGTGGTATGTGGAACCACACATGTCTGTGCATTGGGGTGCTTTTAAAAATGTTGGCACCACTTACTGTAGTAAGTGCATTGCTGTAACACAAATTAAAACTTGCCTTACCACAACCCAAAGATCTTAAATTGGTCCTGAAAAATACCCTTTTATAATCATTTTTGTGTGTTTAGCCATTATGTTAGTGTTTCTTTTCATTCTTTAATACACTTGGGGTGCTTCTGGGGTCTGTACATGTTCCCAATAATCCATTATCTTAACCTCTTGCTAACCACATGGAGCATATATGTGGCAGCAAGAAAGGTGGGCTTGAATGGCCAGCTGCTGCACATATGTGAGCGTGCTCACAGCGGTCTCCCAGCACACTATTCGAGTTGTCATCGATGGCTCTCAGTCAAGACTTCTAAACAGGAGCCAGTGGAACAGGCTTTTCATGTGACCACTGTGAGAACCAATCAACGAGGTCAGCTTGGTCCAAGCAAGCTATGTTAAAGTGACAGAAAAACTAGCCATGCACACAGGTTGGGCAGAAGGGTGCGGGCAAGACAACCCACGAAACTAATTTTGGCTGGTTCATGAGGAACCGGCTGAAATTAGCTGAGTGTCTGGCCGGCTTCAAATTCTCATCTGCCATTTAAAGTGTTGAAAACACTACTTTATTCTCTGAACTTATTGTATATATTGGTGAAATTACTCTATATTATATATGCTTTCATGTCTGTCTCTCTTACTCATTTACTTTCTCCTCATGATCCTTAACCACTTCAGCTCCGGAAGGCGTTACTCCCTACCTGACCAGGCCATTTTTTGCGATACAGCACTCTGTTGCTTTAACTGACAATTGCGCAGCCGTGGTTCGCTGTACCCAAATAAAATTGATGTCCTCCCCCCCCCCAAATAGAGCTTTCTTTTGGTAGTATTTGATCACCTCTGCGGTTTTCTATTATTTGCGCTATAAACAAAAAAGACTGTAAATTTTGAAAAAAAAAAAACAATATTTTTTTACTTTCTACTATAAAACACATTCAATAAATTTAAAAAAATTAAATAAAAAATATTTCTTCATAAATTTAGGCGATTTTTACATTTTTTTAAAATTGTTTTTACTAGTAATGGTGGGGATTAGTGGTTTTTAGAGGGACTGCGACATCGTGGCAGACAAATCTGACACTAAGTGACACTTTTTGGGGACCAGTGACACCGATACAGTGATCAGTGCTAAAAAAATGCACTGTCACTATATAAATTACACTGGCAGGGAGGGGGTTAACATCAGGGGCAATCAAAGTAACCCTAGGAGTGTGCTCCTAGGAAGTGCTTTCTAACTGTGGGGGGAATGCAGTGACTGGAGGAAAACGAAGATCCCTGTTTCTGCTTAGCAGAAACACAAGATCTAATCCATTTCCTCCCTCACAGAGCGGCGGTATGCCTTGTTTACGTAAGCAGCCTGCCGCTCTGCCTTTCCTCTGAATGATTGCGGGTGGCTGGCGGGCAACTCAGCCGCCGAACCCACTGTGTCCAATCACAGCGGGAGTGAGTTGCACTATGATAGGTGGGCGCGCCCCGGACCTTCTACATGAAATCGTGTACAGGTACATGATTTCGCGCAGCCGGGCTGCCCTGCCGTAGTATACATGCGGTGGGCGGTCTGGAAGCAGTTAATGACTCATATTGATCTCTTTCCCTACATCCTTTTTATATAACCAGAATTAAATCACTGATCTGAATTCATGCTGACTAAATACTCCGGGCAACACAATAGTACATTATAGTCAGTTATAATAAGTAAAGAAGGCTCACAATGACACACTATAAAGAATCTGTTTGACAATTAGAGCGCTAACAATATATCCTGAGTACCTGTAGCTATAACTTACCACTTGTTTAGTGTAAATGCTAGAGATACTCAGGAAAGGGACAAAAATAAATATTTGACACGAAAGACACTGGGCTAATTCACTTTCCAACAGTTTTTTATGACCTATTTCACCTACGTGAGTCTTCCTCCCTCCTCAGTCCATGGCCCTCTTCCTGCCTCATATCACTAACTATCCAAGTTTAAAGTGATATTAAAGTGTTGTTTATAAAAATAAAAAAAAACAGCCCTGATCCGAGATCACCTTCTCTGTAGCCAGCACTTGGGTCCCACGCCGCCATCTTCTTCTGGGATGTCATTGGGATGCACAGGCACACCTCCTGATGATGGGCCGCTAGGCCCGCCCCTCCTGCTTTGGTGAATGGATCCTCCTGTTGCCTCCTGGGAGATCTATGTCATATATCTCGAGAGGCACCAGGGACGCTGGCCTCATTCACCATGATGAATGATAGAGGAGGGGTAGGGAAGAAATGGATGCTGACAAAAAGTTACATAAACAAAAAGGAGACCCCCCCCCCCTCCCAATAACTGCAGCATAGGGGGTAGGTTGGAAAGGAGGTCATTTGTTAGGAAGGGTGAAGTTCTGCTTTAAAGAAGGAGGTTCACCCTGAAAGCTTGTCCCAAAAATGTGGATGTTCGTGCAAATCAAAACAAGGATCACAGAGAGTACTCAATTGTTTTTGTTTCAGGTGTAAGCAAACCTGTTCAATCAATAATCTTTAACAACTAATGTGATATTTTATTTTCTGTCTCCTGAAGGATTCCTGTTGCAATTCTCCTTAAAATGTTCTCATATTTAGATCCTATATCTCTGATGTCTGCTGGCTGTGTCAGTAAGCAATTCTACGAACTTTCCAATGACAAGTAAGTATAATTTTAAGACATCTTGTGCTTCGTGTGCATTTATATACAGTATATCGGAAAAGTTTATTTTTGTGAAAAGTGTTTTAATGAACAATAACTTCTTCTAGACTTACAAGTAATATTATGCAGTAGACTAGATAATATCTAGTAGGAAATGGACCTAAATTATTTACAGTTACGAAGATATTCATGTCATTCATAAAATCTTTTGAATACCTATGTCTCAGATTAATGGGAGATTTCCGGATGGAAACAGAAGGCCTACCAGAACTTTAGGGATCTAAACAACACCTTCAAAGGGACTTATGTCAAAGATAGACTAGTAATCTGACATTATGTTGAAGGCCTACTGGTGTCTTTGCCTGGGTCTGATGACATTATGGGTCCTCTTCTCTCTCTTCTGCCTTCAACAGTGGATGGATCCTAAGTGCTTCAAAGAGTGACGCTACATAATGATCTGACGCCACTCTCTGCAGGCTTTCCCTTGTTTGTCCAGGGTAGGGGCAGAGCCTTGATGCATTGAGCTCACAGGGAGTGGGATGAAAGACACTTGACATCTTGGAAGAGGAGCAGTGCTGGGTGATTCTGTGAGAGACCAAGTTGGAGTTAATATACTATTTGAAGCTGCTTTTATTTTTTAAATACTGTTGGAGATAAAAGTTTGGCTCTAAAAGTATTTATTTGAGATAGTGAATGCAGCAGTTTTAAAGGATGCAATAAAAATAATTATTGTAAAAGTAATAAAAGAAGCAAATGTTTGTGTTTTTTGTTGTTTTGAAAGATGGAAAAGAAAAATACAGGGGTATAACACAACTACAATCTAGAGGAAAGATGGAAAGCTATGACTGGGAATTGAAGTGTGGTTATTTGTGTGATCATTGCTTTGTATATGTTAATTAGGGCAACAGTTGGAGTCATAATAGTCAGGTGGGTCTTACAGTCTGTAAAAAGGCTTTTCTTGGTTTCAGTTTTCTTGAAAAAGACAGATAACACTGTGGAAAGCGCAATAACCTATAGCGACCAACAATGTGGTGTTTTTATTCTGACTACCTAAACCAATCATAGTTTAAAGTGGTTCCAAACTTGAAGGTTTTTTAATTTAATGCCGAGAATGCATTAAGGTAAAAACCTATTAACTACTTGTCTCTCCCCACCCCTAAACACTTACCTGTCTCTTTTCACTATCCAACGCTGTCCCCAGCTACAGAACCACTCTTCTCTCTTCCTGGATTAACATGATACACTAAGATCAGTAGGAGACTGCTGCTGTCAGTCAAATCCTGTGAGGAGGGAACAGAGGGTGTGGCCAGCCTGTACTGTGTGTGTCTATAGACCCACAGCCCAGCTTTAGAGCGCCTGGAGGAATAAGGTGTGGAAAGCGTCTCAGGACTCCAGAAGAGTAGGTAAGGGGCTGCACTGTGCAATATCATTGCACAGAGCAGGTAAGTTTACCCTCTTTTTTTATTTTAAATTGCCTTTAGAATCTGACTGGATGCTGAAGGTTACTGTATATGTCAACATATCATTGCTCTTTGCAGTCTGTTATTGCATAAGCTAAAAATGTCTCTAGTTGGTTCCCCACCCCACTCTAACTAATTTCAGACATTTAAAAAAAAAAACCCTAACAAAATCCCCCTTTCTGGATCATACAATACAGGACACAAGCATATTTGGTTGTATGTTGCTAATTTCAGAATACTGAACCCTGGCAAACAGAACTATAAGGAACCCCATATAACTTCTCCCATTGACAAATTAACTTGTTTTTTTTTTTTACTAATGTCCTTAGGTCATGGATGCTCTTCCTTCTTTTCTTTTTTTCCCCTTTTACAAATTAAAAAAAAAACATTTCTCTTATATTCACAGACTGATAGTCTTCTCTTTAGACCATTGAGTTGTTATGCCACCTTCAGGAGAAGACTAGGCATTATATGTTAACATTTGATAATAAAACTAGAACTTTCTAGTTCCGCCCAAGGGGCGGTCCCTTGGGTAACAACCCCTCAGCATGCTACTGCAGCCTCAGTTTTTATTTTGCATAGTGAAGGAGAAGGACCTAGGAACCCTGACGGGCCCATCGGTCCGTCTTTTTTTTTTTCTGCAGAAGCTTGGCTTTCTGCGCAAGATAATAGATCCTGTGATCTGCTATCAACAGCCGGCTGGGTGACAGGCTGGATACCCTTATCCTTGTAGTCTCCCCAGCCTTGTCACCGAGCATGTGCAGACCAGAGCTTCGCTCTCGATTGGCCACGACGAAACCTCCAGAGGTGGTCAGTGAGCTTTTATGCTCCGGGGTGCACATATGACCGGGCTACTGATGTCTGTGTCACAGTGTGCCGAGGCCAGCAGCCACCCTGTACTGATCAGAGAGTGGGTCTGTAGTGGATTGTCTCCCAGCTCTTCAGGACTTGTAAGTACAGCTCTCCCTGCCTCGGTGGGGCTGAGCATTCCCTGGGAGGTCGATTCGGAGGTCCCTCACCTCCCTCTCTTCTCTCCCTGTCCCTATCTTCCCTTCCCCCCTCCCTGTGGGGGATGCTGCATGTGGCTGCTGAGCAGTGTGTGCGAGTCCTGTTTCTCATGTCCCTGGAGGTGCCTGTGAGGCTGTGTTTGTGTCCCTTGCAGCGCTGATCGCCGCCATTTGTTCAGCTCTGTCCCTCATGGTTTCAGCATCAGCAGCTATCTTAGGTGTGGGCAAGGGAAAGCATGCTCTCCTGTGCTTCGGCAGCCATTTTCCCTGTGACTTTGCAGAGTGGTTTCAGCGTCATTAGCAGCAGCTTCCACTGACACAGAGCGGATCCCTCTGCACCTGGGAGCCAACAGAGACTACAGGCACTACCTGCTGCATAGCGCAGAACCCTTCAGGGTGGTGAGTCCTGCGGGAAAGAGCCCCTCAGCCAGCAGCAGTAAGTCCGGGTCCGTGTGCGACAAATCGCTTGTTGGAGCACTTATCACAGCTGTGTGTGATACCCTGAAGATTCAGGAGCCAGCAGATTCCTCTGATGATGTAGCGGTCCCTTTTGGGTCCCGTAAGCCAGCCATTCACCTAAGGTGTTCCAGTATCTGACTTATTTTGACAAGTCCTTTTACAGAGAATGGGGTCGACCGCAATGGACCTTTCGGTCCCCAAATACATGGCAGTGCATTGCCCCTTTTGAGGAGAGCCTTCTCAAAAAGTGGTCGGCTCCTCCGGTCATGGACCCCCGGTATCCAGGTTAAACAAAGTAACCATGATCCCGGTAGAGGGGGCTCCTGCATTTAAGGATCCCACGGACAGGAAGGCCGAGGCAGTGGCTCGTTCCTTGTTTACAGTTGTGGGGTCAACCATGCGACCAGTACTGGCACCCGCACTTGTGTCGCAGACACTAACTGAGTGGGCAAAACTGTTGCATCATGAATGGGAGAACAGCAGGCTTCTCCTGTCTGCGTGGAGCTAGCAGGCCAACTAGTGCATGGCCTTAAGTACGTTTGTGACGCGGCCCTGGATACCCTCCCCCTGTTATCCAGGGATTCAGTGTCAGCAGTGGTGCTGAAGTGCCTGATTTGGTTGAAATGCTGGTCTGCTGACCAGGCATCCAAAAAAGCCCTGCCTGATCTCCCTTCCTTGGCAACCGGCTCTTTGGATGACATTATTAAGAATGCCACAGGTAGTAAGAGTACTCTACTCCCACAGGCCAGGAAGGCTAAGGAGCCATGCCGTAGGCAAGGGCCCTCTTGGTCCGCCCGGAACTTTGGCTAAACGTCCCCAGCCCGACAGGACGACCATGGAAGGGCAGAAACGTCCCTGGAACCGCAAGCTTAACAAGCCTGCGAACAAAAGTGCTACCGCATGATTCGGGTGGGGTTGCCTTTGGGAGTTTGCAGCCCGGTGGTCCTCTCGACTGTCCGACCAATGGGTCCGTGATCTGATTTCCTCTGGCTACAAGATAGAGTTCCTCTCTTGGCCGCAAAACAGATTCTTCCCCTCCAGCATACCCGTTCTGCCGGCTCGCCGGGAGGCCCTCTTAGGAGCAGTAGGGGACCTGCTCAATTGTGGGGTGATTGTACCTGTTCCAGAATCTGAATTTTTGCAAGGGTTCTACTCAAACCTGTTTGTAGTTCCCAAGAAGGAAACGGGTATGTCCAATCTTGCATCTAAAAGCCCTCAATCACTTTGTGAAAGTTCAGAGGTTCAAAATGGAATCAGTTTGCTCAGTAGTCGCTGCACTCCATCAAGGGGACTCCCTGGCGTCCTTGGACATCCAGGATGCGTACCTGCACATACCCATATGCCTCCGGCATCAAAAGCTTCTGCGATTGCAGTCGGGGAAGCCCACTACCAGTTTGTGGCTCTCCCTTTTGGTTTAGTATCCGCCCAGAGTCTTTACCAAGGTATTGGCTCCTGTGTTGGTGTTGCTACAGCAATGTGGGATCGCGATTGTAGGTTACCTAGACAATCTCCTCCTGAGAGCTTCTTCCACCTCAGAGTTAGAAGAGGATGTGGCGATCACCATGCAGACCCTGCAAGAATTTGGGTGGCTGTTGAACCTAAAAAAATCGGTGATGGTACCGACTCAGCGTTTGGAGTACCTAGGCATGCTGCTGGACTCCAGGGAAGCGAGAGTGTTTCTCCCTTCAGACAAGCTGCAGACTCTCAGAGCCGCGGTAAAACTGCTGATGAACCGCAAGTGGTCGTTGCTGCGCTTATGCATGCGAGTCCTGAGACTCGTGGTCACCTCTTGGGGCAGTACCATATGCCCAGTTCCACACCAGAGTCCTACAGAAGGAGATCTTGACAAAGTGGGACAGATCTCCGTTGTTCCTGGATCGAGAGATCCAGGTGAGCCAGTTAGTCAGGGGTTCTCTGATCTGGTGGCTGAGATCCCCGGTGCTTCAGTCTGGGAAGACGTTCCTACCTCTGAAATGGATGGTAATCGCAACGGATGCCAGCCTATTCGGCTGGGGTGGAGTGATGGGAGTTCAGTTGACTCAGGGCCTCTGGTCGGTGGAGGAATCCAAGTTGCTGATCATTCTACTCGAACTGAGAGCGATCAGGCTATGCCTCTCCACTTGGTCGATGAGACTGCAAGGGCATCCGATCAGGATCCGGTCAGACAATGCCACTGATGTAGCATATGTCAATCACCAAGGAGGAACAAGAAGCTCGGCCGCCGCACGGGAGGTCTCTTAAATACTTTGGTGGGCAGAGCGACATGTACCGGCCCTGTCGATCATTTACATCCCGAGTGTGGAGAACTGGCAGGCGGACTATCTAAGTCGTTGGATGCTGGACCCAGGAGAATAGGCGTTTCATCCGGAGGTGTTCAGGCTACTGTGCCTGTGGTGGGGCACACCAGATGTGGATCTTCTGGCCTCCCGTCTCAATCGGAAGGTGCCGAGATTCGTGTCTAGGATGAGATCAGTGGGCAGACGCGTCAGACTCGCTGGTGGCTCCGTGGGATCAATACCAGCTGACCTACACCTTTACTCCCATGAAACTGTTACCCTGTCTGCTTGGCAGAGTGGAAGCCGAGGGGATCCCAGTAATACTGGTTGCCCCAGATTGGCCTCAGCGTCCTTGGTACGTAGACCTAGTGCGCCTGGTGGCAGACGCTCCCTGGCGACTGCCGTTGCGAGGGGGCCTTCTGTCTCAAGGTCCGATTCTCCATTCTGCTTTACCATCGCTGGCTTTAATGGCATGGCTATTGAGGAAACAGGGTCTGTTGGACTCGGGGATCCCAACTATGAGAGCATGGAAGTCTTCTTCTCGGAAGATATATCTTCGTACCTGGAAGGCCTGCATCTCCATGTGTGAGGACAAAGGATGGGATCCGTGATCCTTTTCTATATCCAGGATCCTGCTGTTTCTTCAGCAAGGGGTGGACCAGAAATTGGCGTTAAGCACCATTAAAGGACAAATATCAGCTTTGGCTGTCCTTTTTCAGTGACCCCTGGTGTCTCGCTCTATAGTACTATTGCTCAAGGGGTGCGTCCACCGTTACCCCCGTGGGATCTGAACCTGGTATTATCGGCGCTTCAGAAACTGCCATTTGAAAATATCAGAGAGTTTCCCCTGTTGACTTTTTCCCAGAAAGTGGTCTTTCTAGTGGCCATTACATCGGCCAGGAGGGTTTTGGAACTGGCGGCCTTGTCCTGCAAGTCGCCCTATCTGGTTATTCACAAGGATAAGGTGGTGTTGCGTCCACAACCGTCTTTCCCTCCGAAGGTAGTATCTGCGTTTCACATCAATGAGGACATTGTGTTACCATCTTTGTCCTAAGCCGACACATCCTAAAGAGGTGGCCTTTCATGCACTGGATGTGGTTTCGGGCTCAGAAGGTGTATTTGTCTGCCACGGTTCCCTTCCGGAAGTCAGACTCACTGTTTGTTTCGGTAACTGGTCCACAGAAAGGCATGGCGGTCTCGTCGGCCACCATTTCCAGGTGGAACAGACAGATTGTAGTACAAGCCTACGCCTTGAACAGGCAGGTGCCCCCTTTCCGGTCACGGCCCGCTCCACGGGGGCAATCGGAACATTTTGGACCTTCCGACATCAAGTGCCTGTCGCTCAAGTGTGTAAAGTGGCGACCTGGTCGTCTGTCCACATGTTTACCAAGTTCTACAAGGTAGATGTGAGTGCATCGGGTGATGCCTGTTTTGGCTGCAAAGTTTTTCAGGTTGCAATTGCATATGCAATTTTTTCCTTTTTTTCCCGTTTTTTTGGGGTAAAAATGCAGTACCTTTAAGTTAATGCACTGTTGCATTCATTGCCGCAGTTTTTGGTGTGGTTTGAGTGTAGTGCTTCTCTGTT
Organism: Lithobates pipiens; assembly: GCF_037356315.1. Taxonomy (NCBI): domain Eukaryota; kingdom Metazoa; phylum Chordata; class Amphibia; order Anura; family Ranidae; genus Lithobates; species Lithobates pipiens. The sequence goes on from NW_027507764.1 coordinate 387,654,216, forward strand.
AAGGAGCACCCTGTTTTTTTTTTATTTTTTTTTTTTATTTTTTTTTTTTTTTGCAGTGGTTTTTCCACACACTGTAGTTTGTTTTTTTGGTGGGTAAAGTTTGTACTAGCTCCCACATGCCATGGTGTATGAAGTTTTATGCTGTTTTCCCTTCCCACCCCTCGTTTTGGCACTGCTTGGGGATGTCCCAATGGTCTAAAGAGAAGAAGCTGTGTCAGTTGGCGAATATAAGAGAAAATAGGATTTTTTGTACTCACTGTAAAATCCTTTTCTCTGTAATTCACCGACTGACACAGCACCCGCCCCTCATATTTTTCTTTACGTTATACTGCTTGTTGACGTACTGAGGCTGCGGTAGCATACTGAGGGGTTGTTACCTTGGGTGGAACTAGAAAGTTCTAGTTTTATTATCACATGTTAACATGTAATGCCTAGTCTGAAGGTGGCATAACAACCCAATGGTCTAAAGAGAAGAAACTGTGTCAGTCGGTGAATTACAGAGAAAAGGATTTTACGATGAGTACAAAAAATCCTATTTTTTTGTATCAGCTTGGCTTGAGTACCTAGACCCCACCAGAATGATGGAAGACACTGGATCCTGCTTTTTTTTTTTTTTTTTTTTTTTTTTTTTTTTTTTTTTTCCTACTTTAGGTGCTCCTCCTTAGCACGTGCAAGGAGTTAATCACAGGGTGCTATATAGGTCCAGGGCAGTGATGATCTGTGCAAGTGTGACCCATTCCCTGAAATATACTCTTCTCAAACAACAGCGTCACACGTTCCACCTTAAAAACCAGGGCTGTGTGCTTTCACAGACTAGTGAGTAATGGACAGTGAAGGCATTTATTTTCCTTATGCTTTTCCTTCCTCATCAATACTGGTAGTTGCTTCCCATTCCTCCTGTTTGAGCAGGGAGGAAGTTTCCATCTCTATAGAGGATTTTATGTAAACGTTAACCACCATTTAAAAAAACCCTAGGGGCTACAAAAGGCTTCCTTTAAAGTGGTTGTTAACCCAAATATTGATACTATCCTCTCTGCTATAATAAATACTGTGCCCCACTGTATGTGTTTTCTAAAAAATCCACCGGCCAATACATCATTTTACAGTGCCAATCAGCGCTCCTGTGACCAGCCATGTCTCTCCTCTCCAGGAAAGGAGGAGATGGCCGGTCACATGACCGCCGTTCGGTGCTAAAAAATAAGGTATTTACCGGCGGATTCTTTTTAGAAAACACATATAGTGCGGTACAGCATTTATAATAACAGTGGATTGTAGCAACAGCTTCAAATTATGATACTAGCAGAAAGGGGGTAGGGGGGGCGGCCCTGGTACGAGCTGACAGGCGGGGGTGGGGGGGGGGGACACAGGAGCACAGAGGAGAGCAGGGCTGCGGATGACAGAGGCACGTAAACTATCCACTGTGTCGGGGCTCAGCAGCCATGATATACTGTGGTCCGTTTACAGAGGGGAGGGTATAGCCAGGCAGGATCAGCCAGGTATTTCAGGGGATGCAAGGGGCCAAATTACACAGCAGAAGCACTGAGCTGTGTAACATGCTTCAAGGGAACAGGATCCAATTTTTATTTATTTTGTCATATCCTGTCTAAAAATGGGAAGAGTGCTTTCTTTCTGATCGAGAATAGTCTTTTCATGAAGAGGCCATTTCGGCCATTATCTCTCCAAAATTCAGAGAAGCCATTTCTGTATTTGGTAGATGAGGCTCGCTCCTGTTTAAAACGGTAGCCTCCATATTTCACCTGACCAAAAGTTACCAAAGGTTACCAAGAAGGGCATTAAGCTGCTCAAGACCATTCCTATGTACTCTGCCATAGAGTAAACCTTTATGAAGATGTTGCATTGGCATATGCTAAGTAAAAGTGCATGTACATTTGTTCTGTGTGAATGGTGAAACCCCCCGAATGTTAATAGACAATATCAGCTGCTGTTTGAAGGTAAATCATTCTAAACAGAAATGTTTTTATTTTTTTTAGAAATTCCTGTGATATTTCGGTCTATCTAGTTGCCAAATGCGGTATTTTTTATACGTTCGAGGAGAGCAGGAGAGGGGTTAGGTTTTGTCTGGAAAAGGGCTTTAAATGGCTTGTTATATTTCATCCGATAAAGGAGTGGTGGGACCACTTATAGCAACTGGAGTTTATATTTTAGCTGCATAAAATATTTTAATTGTATTAAAATACATTATTTTTAATACAAATTACAGTTTTATTCTGCTGTGGTTTTATGGGTCAGTAAAATTTGTTTAACATATAGTACATTACTTAATACTGTCTTTTTTTTTTTTTTTTTTTTTAAGTTACATAAAATAAATAAATCTTATATATTCAAAGACTTACTGAGCTTAGGAAAAATAGAAATAAGATTGAAAAATTAAAAAGCTGGCAGCACTAAAAGTCTGTGATGCCAAAACTCACAAAGTGTATATATAAGTTAAAAAGTGCAGCACTTGAGCATTTGCTTTTTTGGACATAATTTCAGGCATTTGTTTTGAGCGTATTCACGTGTATGTATGCGCATTCACGCGCATAATTGATTTCTAAGGCATCATATGTGTGTATTTGCCTGCATTTGCATGTATCGGCAAAAAATACTGACTGGGAACACAGATTTATCTAGCAATTTTTTTACTTAAGAATATGCAGCGCTTGTTTACACGCTTGTGTGTACAAAAACATTGTAAACAATGGGCTCCCTTTTTGATCAGTAGAACAAAAAAAATGTTGTACTGAGCTTTTTCAAGCTGCAATTTGCAAGATATTACATATATATTACAGTGGACTGTCATTTTTGATGTTTTGGTTTATTCATTTGCACATTTTTTTTTTTTTTTATGGTATTCACTGAATGTATTACAGCGCTACACTTGTGTGTACATAAAATAATCAGTTGTGAACTAATTTAATTGTTTGTTTTTTCAGTGTTTTGTGGTATAAAATTTACAGTTTACATATGAAAAAAAATCTGCGTTGGAAATCTATAAATTCGGCTGGGAAAAGATTAAATTTCACTACAATTGCGGACAAAGAGCCTGGATATTGGAAGAAGACCTATATCAGTGAATTAATAACTGGAACAGAGAAAAGAATGAATCAGATTTTGAAATGTGCAAAAAAGTACAATGCATTTGGTGCCCCAGCTAATATGGAAAAGGCCGTAAAGTAAGTGTAAAAGATTTTGAAGAACACTCCACTGACATCTTTTACACAGGGATAAAATGACATTTGGCAAGTTGGTAATAATAATTTAACTTTGAGCCCCTGTTTTTTCAAAACATCAAAGTCCTGCCCTGATCACTTGAATCTCCCTTTACAGTCTTCCGTGTGCCATACTGTAAATCGGATCTTTTCAAACAGGTTAGCCAGGTTCACGTTTCTTCAGGGGTGCCTGGGCCAAATGCCTATAAATTTGCCCCAAAATTATTTAACCAGCGGGTAGGTAAAGCCTGCCTTTAAGTTACACAAAGCCACACATTTTAATTTCATCATTAAAACCTTCTAGCCACCAGCGTCCTAACATCTAGTGACATGATTGTTTGCCCCTCCCTTGCCCCTCTGTCAGCACTGGAGTCAAATTAGCTGAGTAAGGGAAAAAAACTGAAGCTGAAGTGAAATATTGGAATTCTAGCCAATACCAGTGTGCAAGGGTTTGCTTTGGAAGAATGCATCAATCTATAAATATAAACTTGGGTGCCCTAAGTGTCTAGATGTTGCTACATTTTGTAAAAAGGGGCAAGATTTTGTATAACGTTTTAAGAATGCTTTGACTGATAAACAGTTGAAAATTTGCTGTATGTGACACTTAGAACCATATGAGGATCTTACAAAAACAAGGCCTTATTCCTTTCGCTACACAAAACTTTGAGGTACAAAAAACAAGATCCTTCAGACATTTTTCTTAGGCCCCTTTCACATGAGGTGGATTCCGTTCTGATCAACAGCGATGATCCCCTGCTGACAGGAGCAGAGCACATCTGTGTCTACTCAGTTTTTGCAGAGGGAACATGCGTGACTACCTCCAATTCTTTCCACCCAAAATGAAATGACGAAGTCCCCGTCCATTTTTTTTTTTTTTTTAGCAGACTTGATCGTATGTGGAGGTCCATAGGGATGAATGGCTCTTCCAATTAGGTCAGCTTAAAAAAAATCAGGCGGACTTAATCGGAAAGCCTGTATGAGAGGGGCTTTAAAGTGCTTCCTGACATCCAGGACAGAAAAAATACATTAAGTCAAACCAACCAAAGTTTTAGCTTTACATACATTTTACCCCTTCGGCACAGAATTTGTGTATTACCGTGTTTGTATACCTTTACATATACCCAGCGAAGTGACAAGCCTCAAATGATACACAGAGCTGAAACAAATCCTCCTACATAAATTGTATTTGTTTATCTGCAGCCGTCTGTCCTGTACCTTATACAACATACAGATGAAAAGATTATTCTTAGTAGCAGAAAGCAAGGGGCGGGGATCTGATGGCACACATACACACACACACACACTCTGCAGAGTGTAGAGCACAGAGATCTATTTAATCTAAGAGCCAATGGGAGGAAAGTGACGCCCCCTCCCTCTTCACAGGTTCAGAGAAACATAGAGCTCAAGGTATCTGCTTTGTGCTGGAGGTGGGGGTAGGCATCTCCCTAGTTGGCATGAGCCCGGTGTTCGAGTCGAACATAAGCTCGACTCGAACATCGGGTGTTCGATTCTTAGCCGAATAGCAAGCAATTTGGGGTGTTCGCGGCAAAGTCGCAAGCCACAGAACACCTTTTAAAAGTCTATGGGACAAATCAAAAGTGCTAATTTTAAACGCTTATATGCATGGTATTGTCATAAAGTGTTTGGGGACCTGGGTTCTGCCCCAGGGGACATATATCAATGCAAAAAAAAGTTTTAAAAACAGAAGTTTTTTCGGGGAGCAGTGATTTTAATAATGCTTAAAGTGAAACAATAAAAGTGAAATATTGCTTTAAATTTCGTACCTGGGGTGTGTCTATAGTATGCCTGTAAAGTGGCACATGTTTCCCGTGTTTAGAACAGCCCGAGAGCAAAATTACATTTCTAAAGGAAAAAAGTAATTTAAAAGTACTCGCGGCTATAATGAATTGTCGGTCCCGGAAATGCACATAAAAGTCATTGAAAAAAACATGGGATTCCCCCACAGTCAATTACCAGACCCTTCGGGTTTGGTATGAATATTAAGGGGAACCCCAAACCAAAATCTTTTTAAAATTGCGTGAGGGTCCCCCCAAATTCCATACCTGGCCCTTCAGGTCTGGTATGGATTTTAAGGGAAACCCTGTGTCAAAAAAAATAAAAGGCGTGGGGGTCACCCCAAAAATCCATACCAGACCCTTATGCAAGCACGCAACCTAGCAGGCCACAGGAAAAGAGGGGGGGGACGAGAGAGCACCCCCCTCCTAAACCGTATCAGGCCACATGCCCTCAACATGAGGAGGGAGCATTGGGATACCCCCCAAAACACCTCATCCCCACAGCCCTTGCCCGGTGGTTGTGGAGGTCTGCAGGCGGGGGGCTTATCGGAATCTGGAAGCCGGCTTTAACAAGGGGGGACCCCCAGATCCCTGCCTCCCCCCTGTGTGAAATGGTAATTGGGTACAAATGTACCCCTACCATTTCATAATAAAAGTGTGAAAATGGTAAAAAAAAACACAAGATATGGCTTGGGACAAGTCCTTTACTAAAAAATTAAAAAATAAGTGTCCCACGAAGTGCATTCATCTTTTTCTTCTTCTCTGGCTCCGACCGACTGAGCAAGAAAAAAAGCCGCTCGACCCGCCTCCATGGGAGGCAAACGCCGTATGACGCGTCTTCGCTTTGACAGGTCTTTTATAACGGAGGGCGGAGCCACACAATGACATCGCCGGGGGACCCGCCCCCTCTGACGCGCGGGGACATCCCTATGGCCGCCCCGTAGCATTAGAGGGGGCGAGGCCACCCGGTTACGTAAACGGTTGGCCCTTTCCCCTCTGAGGCTACGGGAAAGCCATAGGGATGTCCCCGTGTGTCAGGGTGGCAGGTCATATGTATTGCCGGCACTAATAATTCATTATTTTTTTTCATTTGAAAGTATATGCAAATCCAATCGCCTCAATATGAAATCTTTCCCTGCATGTGTTCTCACTGTAAGTCCACTCTAGAGCTCACCTCATGCGTTGCTATCTAATTGCAGTTTTGTTTAAATCTGCCAACAAGGGTTTAAAGTTCACCTTTGGGAACATGTTACATGTTCCACCCATTTTGTGGGTGGAACACGTAACACGTTCCCACTGCTGCAGCCACTCCCCAATGCCTTCTCTCTTTATGATAGCAGAATGGGGAGCAATTCCCCATACCTGGTGTAAATTTTTAAAAACAGCGGGCCATGTGAGTTTTCTGTGTATGAATGAACTACAAATTCTGACATCCTTTGCAGCTATCAGCTTGTAGTTTTCAGTGAACTACCATGTCGCTGTTGAGCGCTGTGGTAGTTCATTGAGTCTTGCTGTCAGTGTGAAGTTATAATGTAAGGTCAGATAGCTCAAACTGACAGTCTGCAGAAGAACTGCATGGCATCAGCGATCTGCTGATTGCTGGTGCAGTGCTTTCCAGACTCCTAAAAAAAAAAAAAAAAAAAAAAAAAAAAATAGTAAATGGACATTTTTTTTTTACCTGGAAAAAAAGTGCATTTATTTTTTTAAAGTGAACTTATCCTTTTAATACAAGAGCCTGCCTGATCAGATACCAATTGATTCATTAGTTTAGGTCGCCATATTACATAGTTTTGGTTAATCTAAAATTAATTGTGCAAAGATTGTATTCTCGGATTGTAACATGTATGATGAGCCTTGTATACAAATCAAATTTCTGGCATCCCTTGCAACTTGAGCTCATTTTTGTTGCGATTACCTACGTTTTGCACTATTTTAAAGGAAGCAGACATCGTAGCTTTCTCGTTACGACCCTGAGTTTCCAACAAATGATTATAAAGAAGGTTGACTCATTCAGAAATCAGTTAGAGAAAGGACATGGTCAGAGTATGGAATGTATTTGTAGAAAAGTTGAATAAAATCTGTGTACTGTATATGGTGTTATGTACAACAATTGTGTGTAGAACACTTCCAGGTTGTCACATTGCAAAGAAGCAACATTTTAGTTTTTTTTCACAACTTTTGAAAATGATTGATTTTCTTGTCTATGAAAATTAAATATGTTGTATCAATTGTCAAATAGAAGTAAGGTTTTCATTTGACTGAGATTTGGCATGAAGTTCTTGCTGCCATCAAAGTCTTTTTTCATCTGTTTGCAGAATGTCTGGATTGATTTGGGCCCTTACTTTCAAAGATATTAATGGGAAAGAGACAATAATTGAGCAGTCTGATATTACTTTTCGAGATACATCCCTTACTATATATTGGAATAATTATACTTGGCCTAGCTTTCAAACTCTGATCACACTTCAGCTCCATGGAGTTACACAGATTCAGACTGATTGTTTGCGTACTTCTAAAAATGGGTATGTATTTTTTTCAGTTTGTCCTGTAACTGTTGTAAGTTCACACCGAAAAATGTATGTGTTATTATGTCTTTTTCAGCACGTTTTTATTATCAGATCTATGCTAACAAAATTAACCCCTTGCCGACCCGCTCATGCCAATATATACATCAGCAGAAGGGCACGTTGCCCTTTAAGACATGGCATTGTGGGTGCGCGCCCGCCGCAAGCAGCACGAGTGTGATCACGGGTCCCAAGGACTCCCGGGGATACCCGCGATCGTGCCACGGAGAGGAAGAATAAAAAGTGCTGACGTAAACAAGCATTTACCCATTCTTCCTAGTGACAGGACACTGATCACAGCTCCCTGTGATCAGGAGCAGTGATCAGTGTTGTGCCACGCGTAGCCAACCCCCCCCCACAGTTAGAATCACCCCCTAGGACACACGTAACCCCTGCAGCGCCCACTAGTGGTTAACCCCTACACTGCCAGTCACATTTACACAGTAATCAATGCATTTTTAATTGCACCAATCTCTATGAATGTGAATGGTCCCAAAATAGCGCCAAAAGTGTCCGATCTGTCCACCATAATGTCACAGTCACAATAAAAATTTCAGATTGCCGCCATTACTAGTAAAAAAAAAAATTATCAATAAAAATGCCATAAAATTATCCCCTATTTTGTAGACGCTATACTTTTTGCTCAAACCAATTAATAAATGCTTATTGTGATTGATTGATATATATATATATATATATATATATATATATCAATCAATCAATGTATGTATGTATGTGTGTGTATATATATATATATATATATATATATATATATATATAATATATATATTTTTTTAACGAAAAATATGTAGAAGAATACGTATCGGCCTAAACTGAGGGAACACATTTTTTTTTTTTTTATATGTATTTTTTGGGGATATTTATTAAAGCAAAAAGTTAAAAATATTGAGTTTTTCTATAAATTTGTTGTTTTTTTTTTGTTTATAGCGCAAAAAATAAAAACGCAGAGGTGATCAAATACCACCAAAAGAAATCTCTATTTGTTGGGGAAAAAAGGATGTCAATTTTGTTTGGGAGCCATGTCGCATGGCCGCGCAATTATCAGTTAAAGCGACACAGTGCCTAATCGCAAAAAAACGCTTTGGTCTTTGGCCAGCCAAATGGTCCGAGTCTGAAGTGGTTAAGGAAATAACATTATGCCAGACTTTAAGCCTTTTTCTTTTGCTTGCTTGGACTGAGGGAATTGTATAGTTTCTTATTACTTGATCCTTTTTTTATTCTAAAGGAATTTGTCTTTTTTTTTTTATTTGCTTGTTCCGTTTTGTTGTGAACTGATCGTATCTAAAGTCTTTTGTATTGTATTTTGTATTAGATAGAGCAGTGGTTCTCAATAGTGGGGCACCGAAATTTTGACCGCTCAAACATATCGTCCGAAAGAAAAAAAGTGTCAATAATGAAGCTGAAAAAGGGGCGGGACTGTCCCGCCGGGTGCCAAACGTGTATTGTCCCCGTGCACCCCTGTCAGTCTCCCCTCCCTCCTGCTGTTCTCACGAGTGTCATGAGATGCAGCCTCCGCAGTGCCTAGTAGCGCGATCTCACAATGTGTGTCAGAGATCTGAATCGCCATGCGGCCACTGTAAGGAGGTCCCACCTCCTAGACCACCTCTTGTGATAGATGGCACACTGATCCAATGCTAGGAATTATTGTGCCATGTGTCATAGGAGGCGGGACATCGTTGCAGCGGCTGCACGGCGATTCAGATCCGGCTCTGACACACAGTGTGACATCGCATTACCAGGCACTGCTAGACTGTACATGATGGGCACTGGCAGGCTGCATGTCATGGGCACTGATGGGCTGTACATGATGATGGGCACTGGCTTGCTGCATTTCATGGGCACTGATGGGCTGTACATGATGGGCACTGGCGGGCTGTATGTTATGGGCACAGGTGAGCTGCATGTCATGGGCACAGGCACTGGTGAGGCTGCATGAGAGGCACAGGCAGGCTGCTGCATCTGACTGGTAGGCTGCATCTGACTGGTAGGCTGCATCTGACTGGTAGGCTGCATCTGACAGGCACTGGTGAAGCTGCATTGATCTCTTGTATTGTGTCTGCAGTCTGACCGTCTCCTGGATCATGTCTGCTAGAGGTGCACCAAATGGAAATTTTGCTAATACTATTAGCAGTGTGTTTAAATTTAAGTAGGAGATTGCAGTCATGATACAAGAGATGGTTAGAGACTGAGTAGATGCAGACTGCATTTTTCTTGACCTTTCTTGCACTAAAGGTGCCAATAATGGCCAATAATAAATTCATATTAATTTAAATTGATGATATTAATTAAAAAGTCGAATATAATATTGTATTGTATATAAAAATATAAATATTTTTTAAAAACTGTCATTTTCGTTAATGGTTTTGGTTTTCGGCACCAAATTTCCATTCGGTGCACCCCTAGTTCTCAATCTTACTAGTGCCATGACTTGATACATTTTCCCAAGTTGTGGGGACCCCTAACAGTAAAATTTATTTTCGTAGTGTGGGTTGTCAGCACCCAAGGCAAGACAAATAATTTGCGCCTCTAACCCACTGACATTTAGCTCTCCCCGAGTCCCTTCCACTTATACAGTATTGAAACCCCTTATGGTACATTTTAAAATGTACCACTCTTTCCCGTTCCTTTTTTCTCTTATCTCTCTCTATACTAATTTTTTTTTTTCCCCATACCTCTCTCTAGCCATCTTTTTTGTTCTTTCTCTTATTCTTTCTGTCCCTTATTCTTTGTTCCTCCCCCTCTTTTCCTCTCCCTTCCATGTATTCTCTATTTTTATTCTCTTACTCCTTGGTGGGGGGAATGGGATGAGTGGCAGTGCTGGGGAAGTTCTGATCGGCCAACGGATCTGAGAACTGTAGTGGGGATTTTAATGGCCACTATAATCACAGGTAGTGTTACTGTGTTGCCGACTTTGTGGCGTCTCGTAGCAGTGACACTTATGCCAAAATCAGGAGATATGGTCTTCTCCAGCCCCTCCCACTTCACATTCCTCACCAGTCAGCTGACCTCTAGTCCCTGCCCTCCAGCCATGCCATGAACTGAATGGACAGCTGCGAAGAGGCTGAGTGGGTCGCCATGGGCTCCAGGAACAGCCCAGCTGGGCAGACACAGGCTCCAGAGATAGCCCTACTGGGCAGTTGCAAAAAGGATGGGAGAGTGGTGCGCCCTTCAGGAACAGCCCAGGATTTGGTGACCCCTGGCAAATCATCATTCGACTACTGAGGTGGTCCCAACCCCCAGGTTGAGAACCACTGAGATAGAGCTTAAAAATGTTTAACCCTTTAACTGCTAGATCCATTTTTTTTCTGCAAAAAACATGTTAGCAGTGGAAGTTTTTTTTTAATTGACACAGTAATTGGGCTACTGTATATTTTCACTGAAAAATGCACTCAAATGTATTTTAGTGCACACACTATACAGTCAGGACTCTGACTTATTTTGGGTTTGTTAGGTTTCTTATAAGCCCAGGGACGTAGTTTACTCTCCCTCTGGGCATTGTTCTCCAGTAGATCGAGGAGACACAGACTTTTGACTTTTGACTATTTATTTCACCCTTGCCAATCACCGTAGGGGTTATTCCAGTGATATAGGCTGGGGAAGGAAATAACAATTTGGGAAGACCTTCTAGAAATGTTTTTCCCTACTGGGCTTTGACTGGAGAGGATGTTGGATTATGGTATTCTTGTCCTTCCCTCTGAGGCTTTTCCTGGATAGGATGTTTGTGTAAAGTCTAGTCTTGGCCTCCCAGACCTGCTTTGCAAGAGAGTGGGTGAGTCTGGAGGCGCTTACCTCCCAGACTTGATGCCCGGGAGGGTATAGCTGCTGGAAGGTCCAGTTCAGGCTTCTCGAACCCCTTGCCTGGGGAAAGAAAGCTGAGATAAGTCTGGCTTAGTCAATTGCTAGTAGTGCTAAGAGCAGTGTCTCTCAACTCCAGTCCTCAAGGTGCCCCAACAGGTCATGTTTTCAGGATTTCCCTCAGATGAAATGGCTGTGGTAATTACTAAGGCAGTGAAACTGATCAAATCACCTGTGCAAAATAATGTAACTTCTAAAAACATGACCTGTTGGGGCGCCTTGAGGACTGGAGTTGAGGAACACTGGCTTGGGGGTCCACAATTAGCCTGTGAGAAGGGTTGAAGATAGTTAAAGGTAGCTGTCTATCTGGCCTATTTAATGTGGAAGTCTGTCAATCGTCGTCGGTGGGTATTTGGGTGCAGCTTAAAGTGGTTCTAAAGTCAGAAGGTTTTTTTATCTTAATGCATTCTATGCATTAGGATAAAAAAACTGTATGCAGCAGCCCCCCCTAATAATTACCTGAGCCCCATCTCGATACAGCGATGTTGCACGAGAGTCTCGGCTGTCCAGGAATTTCTCCCCTCATTGGCTGAGGCAGCAGCTGGGCGCCATTGGTTCCCGCTGTTGTCAAAGTCAGTGAGCCAATGAAGTGAGAGAGGAGACGCACAGAGCAGCGGCTTGGCTTGGGTGCCCCCATAGCAAGCTGCTTGCTGTGTGGGCATTCATCAGAAGGGAGGGGCCATGAGTGCTGGCGAGGGACCCGATATGATAGAATCCACTGTCACTGTGTGTTTTGGAGGTGGCTGTGAACTGGCCTCCTACCCAGCAGAGAATGAGAGACTTGGGAACAAAATGACATTGGGATGAAGTCTCTATATAAGTTGCATCTCTTCTCCCCAGCTGCCCCCTCTTGTTATTGTGTTTGACCACTACAATACAGAGCGCTTTCACCCCTTTCCTTCCCAGGCTAATTTTCAGCGCTCTAGCACTTTCAATAAGAATTGCACGGTCATGCAACACTGTACCCAAATGAAACACAAATAGCGCTTTCTTTTGGTGGTATTTATTTACAAATCTTACATTTATTTACAAATTTTGAAAAAAATATTTTCTACTTGCTGTTTTAAAATAAATACAATACAATTTAATTTTGTCATAAATTTAAGCTGCTACATGTCTTTGGTAAAAAAAAAAAAAATCCCATTAAGTGTATAATTGTTTTGTGTGATCGTGGACATATGTACGCAATGATCACTAACGTGTGCATATGATCATTGGGACATATGATTTTAGTGTTACATATGTGGGGACAGGTGTTTTTACTGTGTGGGGACATGTGTGTTGGGACAGTGTTTTGAGGACACTATTTAGGGGACACTGTGTGTGTGTACATTGTGTAGGGACACTGGGCTGGTGATCAGTGTGTAAAAAGCTGTAAAAACAGCTCATACTCGCTGATCACCGGCTGGCTGCAGAGATCTTCTTGCCTCTCCTCACTGACAACTTTTGTATGAGGAGAGGAGAGCCAATCGCCTACCAACCAGCTCCGTTTACATCACATGATGGCTCCAATTGGACACAGCCACCAGCCACCACGATGTCCGCCGGGCAACAGCGATCGCTCCTGAAAGAGCAGAAACGTGGATCTGTGTGTGTAAATCCACAAATCCACGTTCTGTCAGGGGGAGGAGACAGATCATGTTTTCCTAGTATATAGAAACACTGATCAGCCTCCTCTCCAGTCAGTCCCATCCCCCAACAGTTAGAACACACAGTGAGGGAACACATTTAACCCCTTGATCGAATCAGCCGAGTGCCAAGTTATGTTCCTCCAATAGGCTCTGACTGTTAAGCAGGGTGTACAGCAGAGTTGCGCTGAAGAGTGGAAGTGGTTCATCTATGTGTGCACGGTCTGTTTGCCTGTTGCTATCAGGTGACCATTATCTGCTACAAAGTCCCGTGTGTGTGGTGGCTTCCTTGGCTCAGGTAATCGTAGGTGGAGTGGTACGTTTTTATATATACATGGCAGCAGTGTTTGTGTGTTGTTTGTACCTTTTTCTCATTGTTCTCTGCATCACTGGTGTCCTATGTTGGCGCTGACGCTTCCTGCGTTCCAGCAGCAGCTCTCTATTACTTCCGGGTACCGGCATGCGCTCTGCACATGCGCGGACCCGATACGAAGATGAGGCTTGGTTCGCGGTGCACGCAAGCGTCTCACGCTATTGATGACATCACGGGCGCCACTTTTAAAAAGCTGTGTAATCTTACAGAGCCCGGGAATGATTGTGGGTGCTACGGTGACTTCCCGGGGCAACTAACTTGGCAGTTCAAGGTAAGACAAGCACTATTGTCTGGGGTATGAGGTCTTTGTCAGCCAGCTGATGTTTTATCCGTCTCTGCAGTTTCCTATTGTGTTGACAACATGGATTCCTCACTGCTCCCTAGTGGCCAGTCCACTTGTAACAGGTATGTTTGCAGTTATGCTTTTCTGCCTGTGTAAGGGAAGAGAGTATGATTTTAGGACACCAGCTGACTTTGTCTCTATCTTTTCTGTTTCCTTTCCTCACAGCCCTTCTTGGTCTGATCCACAGCGTAGTTCCCATAGAGGAAATGCACACCACCAGCAATCTTCCTCCCAGGTCTAGCCATCGTCTCCTTCCAGATCAGAAAAGCACAGTAAAGATTTTCCTCACCCCCCCATCTCGCTCTAGCAAGAGATTAGAAAAATCGTGTTGGGGGTGTAAGATGCCTGTTCCAGCAGACAAATCTCTCTGAATGAATGAAATATTTGTATAGCGCATAACGCAAACTGAATTGCCTCAAGGCGCTGTGAAGAGCTTAGTTGTCATCAACTAGAAGAGGAAGGTCTTGAGTTTTTTCCTAAAGGCCTGGTGGTTTTCTTCCAGGTGGATGTTGGTTGGTAGAGCGTTCCATAGCCGAGGTCCTTGGACAGCGAATCTCCGATCCCCCTTCGATTTGTACCGTGCTTTGGGAACGAGGAGGAGGTTTTTGTTAGATGATCAAAGACAGCGGTTTGGTGTGTAATGATTTATTTTCTCAATTAGGTATTGAGCAGCGTCTTTATGCACGCATTTGTGGGTGAGGCAGAGGGTCTTGAATGTGAACCGATTCTTTACGGCTAGCCAATGTAGGTTCCTCAGGGAAGGAGAGATTGATTCCCAGGGTTTTTTTCCTGTTATCAGCCTTGCCGCCGTGTTTTGGATAAGTTGTAATCGCACAAGTTGATATTGGGGTAAGCCTATATAAAGTGAGTTTGCGTAGTCCAGTCGTGTATTAATGACTGTTACAACTACCACTGCTTTGTCATTCTTTGGGATAAAGGGGATGAGTCTACATGGCAGATGGTGAGCACCACTGAGTCAAAAATGACCCTGAGACTTTTGTCCTTGGTCTTTGGGGAGATGGTTTGCCCAAAGATGGCGGGTGGTGTCCAGGAGGTCTTGGTTACGGAATTATGGTTTGAGTGTAGGATAAGAAGCTCTGTTTTTTGATTCGTTGAGTTTGAGCGAGTTGGGGGTCATCCAGTCTTCTATTAAATTGAGGCAATTTTCTAGTTGTTGGTGATGGTCTCTTTGTCCGGTGATACGAAAGTAAAGTAAAGCAGAGGTCTGAAACTCTGATGATTTGGAGGAGTGGGCGGATGTATATGTTGAAGAGGACTGGCGACAAGGGCGATCCTTGAGAGACTCCGCAAGTGACTGCCCGGGATTCAAATGAGAATTCTCCTAGTTTTACTGTCTGTGAACGATTTCCTAGGAAGGACGCGAACCATTGAAGATCTGAGCCTTTGACTCCTGCAACTTCTGTGAGGCGGCTGAGTAGAGTATTGTGGTCTACTGTATCAAATGCGCTGAGGTCTAACAGTTCCAGGAGACATGATTCTCTGTCATCCGCTGCCTCAAGGGCGTCGTCCCATATCTTGAGGAGAGCTGTTTCTGTTCCATGGCCCTGGTGGAAACCTGATTGCAGCGGGTCCAGGAGTTTTTGTGTATCCAGGTGGCATTGTAACTGTTGTACTACCACTTTCTCCATGATCTTGGAAATGGTGTTGAGGCTTGTTATTGGCCTACGGTTGTTTGGGTCCTGAGGGTCGAGGTTAGGTTTCTTTAGCAGGGGTTTGACGATGCCTTGTTTGAGGGTGCCAGGGACGATCCCTTCTTGGAATGACCGGTTTATGAGGTGTGTTATAGTGGGAGCCACGATGTCGGAACATTCTTTCAGTAGTTTTGTGGGGATGATGTTAATTGGTGATGTACTGTCGCAGAGTTTATTGATGATGTTTTTAGTGGTGTCTGCGGAAATTGGGGTGAGCGAAAACTTGGGCGCTAGTGGTTTTTTGGTGTAGATATTCTCTTTTTGCTTTTGGTGGCTGAAATTGGCTGTTTTCTTCTGATAAATAGTTTTCCTGATGGTTTCGATTTTGTCGATGAAAAAGTCAGACAGTTTGTTGCAGTAATCTTGGGTTTCGTTTGCTGGGGGCTCTGGGCATACCGGGTTCAATGATTGGGTGACTATTTTAAGTTCCAGAGGGCGGTTTAAGCCCGTTGAAATATTATATGAGAAATGATCCTTTTTAGCTTTGAAAATAATTCTCCGTGAGTTTTTTTGTAGTTTGAGTGGTTTTCCTCGGTGGGATTTCTTCTCCATGTTCTTTCAGCTCTTCTGCATTCTTGCTTTAGTAGAGAGAGGGAGCCATTAAACCATCCCGAGTTTTTTTTTTTTTTTTTTCCTGATGAGGGTCCTGCGTTTAGGGGCTACTGAGTCTGTGATCCCTGCTCTTCTAAAGTCTCAAGTGAGAGGGATGGTGCAGACTAGCGGCTATAATCTATGGTGTGACGGGTTGCGAAGGAATCTCTACAGGAAAGAGAGGCTCAACAATCCCGTGATTCCCCATCAGACCCACTAGGCACTCCAGTAGGAGAACGTTTAGTACATGAGACATGGGACTCTTCCCAGCCAAGTCGCCACTCTGCTCCTATCTCAGACAGCGAATCAGATCGGGAAGATCCTCGATTAGGGTTTGAATATGCGTTAGTTCCTTTATTGGTGAAAGCAGTAAGAGAGGCTCTGAAGTGTCACTTTCCCCCCAAAACAGAAAAAATTCTTCATTTGAGATAGTATCCAAGGACATGGAATTTTGGTCTGACAATGGGGATGAGTTCCTAAGAGGTTTCTCCAGTGAAACGGCTAAAGATTCTCCTATCCAGGAGATCATACTGGCCTCTGCCTTTTTTGTGGAGTCTTCTATTGATGTCATCCGCCTGATGTCCCGGGCTATGTTGGCGGCTGTTTCAGCATGTTGGGCCTGATAGCTCAGCCAATGGTTGGCGTATCCAGTTTCTAAACAAGCTTGGTGTCTAATTCCTTTTGAAGGAACTCCCCTCTTTGGCAACAAGCTTGATAGTGCCATAACCCAGGCCATGGTGGGTAAGTCTGGTTTCTTCCCTCAAGATCAATGCCTACAAAATCAGAAATGCTTATTGCCAAGAAGACAAAGTTCTGATCACGCTAGGGAAGCGCGCGGTTACAGACCTGGTCGGGAGTTCTCAAGGTCCTGGAAATCTAAGCAGTCCTCGTTCAAAAAACCCTCAAAAGGTGGTTCTTCTGGTAACTAAGACTCCACTAAGTCCTTTTGAGTTTAGGCCGGCCAGGTGGGTGCTCCGCTGCAGGCATGTCTGGGCGGCCTCAATCCGGGATTACTGGACCGTCAAGACTGTCTCCTCCGGTCACACGTGCGTCTTCAACACCACCCCCAGGCTCAGATTTGTTCGTACAACTCTTCCAGGTTCAGAAGAGAAAAAGCAGGTCCTGTAAACCTACGTGAATTGTTTATTGGATCAAGGTGCAGCAGTTCCTGTTCAAGAAGATGAACAAGGTAAAGGCATGTATTCTCCTCTGTTCATGATTCAAAAGAAAAATGGTACATGGAGACCAGTCATAGATTTAATCCATCTCGATTCCTTTATACGGAAGGAAAAATCAAAATGGAATCCTTACTTACATTGGTTTCAATCGATCTAAAAGATGCCTACTTCCACGTGCCAGTGGCAACGGACTTTCAACAATTCCTCCGCTTTGCGGTAGACGATCAGCATCTAAAATTCACGTGTCTACTATCCAGACGATCTCCTTCTCCTGGCTCAGAACAAAGACCAACTTTTGGAGCACAGGAGCTTAATCATTTCCACCCTGCAAGAGTTTGGGTGGCTCCTGAATCTAGAGAAGAGCCATCTAGAGCCAAAAACAATCCCTTTTGTTTCTAGGGGCTCTATTCAAAACAGTAGAAGGTACTATCGCCCTTCCAGAAGAGAAGATTGCAGTGATTCGAGACAGAATACACGCAGCCCTTGCGTCATCTCACCTCTCCACTCTCCAATGCCTGAAAGTAATTGGCACAATGACAGCCACCGTTCCTATAGGGAAGTGGGCCCAATGGCATACACAGACCTTCCAAAAAGGGTTCCTTCAATGGGAACAATGGGATTCTTCCAGCCAAACCCAGCGTATACTCCTTACTCCAACTATTAGAACGTCCCTCCTTTTGTGACTTCAAGGGAAAAATCTGCGCTAGTGCCATTCAATCATTCCCATCTCATGGGTCATGATAACATCGGATGCCAGCAATCGGGGATGTGGTGCTCACTGCCTTTCGGAAGTGGCTCAGGGCAGGTGGAATTCCCCTTCGCGAGGGATTGTCTCTAACATTCTGAAGCTGAGGGCAGCCTTTCAGGCATTCCTGTCATTTCGCCATCTAATAATGAATTCATCAGTAATGTTAAGGTTGGACAATGCAACCGTGGTGGCTTACATAAAGAAGGTGGAACTCGCAGCTGGTCCCTGATACAGGAAATGGAGCCAATAATGAGCTGGGCTCAGAAGAACTTGTCCAATATCTCTACAGTTTACATTCCAGGGATTCAGAATGTACAAGCGGACTTCCTTTCTCATGTGCAAATGGACAACGATGAGAGATATTCGAATGGCTTCTGACCCTGGGAGTGTCTCCAGAGGTCGATCTGTTTGCTTCCCCATGCAATCACAAAATGCCAAAATATTATTCGAGGTTCAGACACCCTCAGGTATATGGTACAGATGCTCTCTCAGATCAGTGGAGGTTTCAGAAGACCTAAGCCTTCGTCCGGTACTAGTGATTCTTCAATTTCTCTGGAGGTGGTGAAGATCATTGCAGTGATTCCTTTCTGGCCCAACAGGCCTTGGTTCCCTCTGTTATCCCTCCTCAGCTATCAAGACCCGGTTCCCCTGCCTCTCATGCCGGATCTAGTGTCTCAAGGCACAACGTTACACCTGTGTCCATTCTGCCTACACCTCAGGGTGTGGATCTTGAGAGGGGAAGGCTCAAAGCTTTAGGTTGCCCTGAGGAAGCTATTCTGACCCTTCAGTGTCCAGAAGGAAAAGTACAAATAGGGTATATGAGCGTATATGTCTTCCAGGTTGAATCCTTGTAACTCTCCAGCAGTCCAAGACATACTGAGTTTTCTCCAATCAGGACTTGACCTGTCTCTGGCAGTACGCTCACTAAGAGTGCAAGTTTCAACCATCTCGGCCCACACATAAGTCTCATGGGCAAATCATTCTCTGGTCTGTCAGTTCTTTAAAGGAACCATCAGGCTTAGACCTCAAAGAAGACCTAGGTTCTCCAAATGGGACCTCCCTCTCTTTTTGGATTTCCTCTCCAATCTCGGATCAGATCCTGACAAACCTCTTTCCACAAGAGACCTCACGCTCAAGACTACTTTTCTGGTAGCTGTGACTTCAGCCAAAAGTGTTTTGGGATTAGAAGTTTAGGTTCAAAGGAGCCTTTTCTGACTTTTTTTTTTCCAGACCGAGCAGTGCTCATTCCCATGTTGGGGTCAAACCCTAAAGTGACCTCAGTTACATAGTTACATAGGTTGAAAAAAGACACAAGTCCATCCCGTTCAACCTTAAAAACTATAAATAAAATAAAAAATATCGTACAATCTAATATACCCAATTTTATACCCCCAGTTGATCCAGAGGAAGGCAAAAAACCCCAGCAGAGCATGCACTAATTTGCTACAAAAAAATTCCTTCCTGATCTCCGCAGAGGCAATCGGATTTTCCCTAGATCAACTTTACCTATAAATGTTAGTACCCAGATATGTTATGTACATTTAGGAAAGTATCCAGACCTTTCTTAAAGCAATCTACTGAGCTGGCCAGAACCACCTCTGGCGGGAGTCTATTCCACATTTTCACAGCTCTTACTGTGAAGAAACCTTTCCGTATTTGAAGATGAAATCTTCTCTTCCTCTAGACGTAAAGACTGCCCCGTGTCCTCTGGGTTGACCGTAAAGAGAATAACTCAACACCAAGTTCACTATATGGACCCCTTATATATTTGAACATGTTAAAAGGCTCAGTCCTCCATGAAAACAAGAGATTGTGCTTGCTTCCTACTTTTAAAACAACAATCAAGATGTGCATCCTCTTGACATAGGCCACACTCTAAAGCAATACCTAGAGGTGACAACTCCTTTCAGGCAAACAGTTTCTCTTCGCCCTTCTCCATGGTAAAAACAAAGGAATGTGGGCTTCTGTCAGATCAGTTTCCTCCCAGATTGTGCAGACCATTCCAAGGGCATACAAAGCAAAGGGCTTGGCTCCTCCTGATGCAGTGACTGCTCATTCGACCCAGAGTATCTCGACCTCTTGGGCAGCTTCTGGGCATGTCTTACCTGAAATCATTTGTAGAGCGGCCTCTTGGTCTTCTATCAACACATTTGTTTCTCACTATTGTGTTGAACCAGCTGCTCTGTCATCCATTAATTTTGGTTTACAATATTGTCGGCTGACACTGTTAAATAAAATTTGGTTTCTTTGCTCAACATTATTTCCCACATGTTGCTGCCATGGAGCCGGTCAGGAAAATAGGAAAATTTATGCCAAATACTTAACGTAATTTTCCTTCCTGACTCTCATTGGCAGCAGGAGTTCCCTCCCAAATGTCTGGAGTAGGCTAGTTATGGAACATGGATAGCAGCCTAGAGCAAAGATTTATGGGAGAGGGGTCCTATTGGGTAGTGATAGTTGATAGAGGCGAGGCTAACCCACACGTTGCTGCCATGGAGTCTATCAGGAAAGGAAAATTATGGTAAAAGTATTTGTTATAAATTTTCAGTTTTTCATGATTTTACAACAGAGAAAGTATTATATATTGGTGTCCGTGTTTTCCTCCTAACAACCTAGCTTCATTAACCACTTCAGCCCCAGAAGGATTTACACCCTTCCTGACCAGAGCACTTTTTGCGATTCGGCACTGCGTCGTTTTAACTAACAATTGCGTGGTCGTGTGACGTGGCTCCCAAACAAAATTGGCGTCCTTTTTTCCCCACAAACAGAGCGTTCTTTTGGTGGTATTTGATCACCCCTGCAGTTTTTATTTTTGCGCTATAAACAAAAAAATAGGGACAATTTTGAATAAAACACATTTTTTACTTTTTGCTATACTATCCCCCAAAAATATCTAAAAAAAATTTTTTTCCCTCAGTTTAGGCCAATGCATAGACTTTTACATATTATAGCGTCTACAAAATAGGGGATAGTTTTATACCATTATTATTAATAATTTTTTTTTTTTACTATTAATGGCGGCGATCAGCGCTCTTTTTTTTATTTTTTATCGTGACTGCGACATTATGGGGGGACACATTGGACAATTTTGACACATTTTTGGGGCCATTGGCATTAATACAGCGATCAATGCTTTAAAATTGCATTGATTATTGTAAAAATTTCACCGGTAGTGAACAGGTTAACCACTAGGGGATGGAGAGGGGTTAATTGTGTCCTAGGAGAGTGTTTCTAACTGACAGGGAGCAGACGATCAGTGTCCTGTCAATAGGCAGAACGGGGAGATGCTGTTTACATTGGCATCTCCTTGTTCTTGAGCTTCCGTGACAGGATCTCGGGTATCCCCGCGGTGATCGAGTCCGCAGGCACGGTCACGGAGTTCGCAGCGGGTGCGCGCACGCCGGGAATTTCAAAGTAACGTATATATGCCGACAGCGGTCGGCAAGTGGTTAAATGCGCTAGTGTGATGATGACTGGTTACTAGGAGAGCAATAGTCAATGATCTTCAGCCAGACTGTTTATTCATGAATGTTAAAAAAAAAAGCAACTCTTAGAAAATAACTGATTTTTTTTATAACACCAACAAGGCTTCAAAGGCATTCACTCATCGCTGAGTACAGCTTTAAAGATTTCAGAAGATCCAGCAGATTCATTGGACAAGACTCGCTTATAAAACTCTTTTATCTTGATCCTGGCCTAATAGTTGGCCTATGGAAGGTAAATATTGAATATATTTAAATAGATTTTTGATGATTTTTCTGTTGTGTCCCTTTATGATAATGGGAACAATTGTTCGGGATAATGGAGGTCAAGAGCAACATGATTTCAAGAAAGATTCTAAAAATATTACCTACGTTTGTTTTGTTATTCTTTACTCTTGTATACAGGTAAACAGATCAGTCTATCTTGATTGGTGTATGAGTATTTTCTGATTACACTTAAGTTTAGCTCTCCTCTTTCTTCATATTGTGCCAAAAGTGCATACTTGTCTTTTAGGTATTTTTTTTTTTTTTTTACTCTTCATGAGTGCACACGTTTATTTTCTCCTACTTTATGCACTTTGAGTTTTAGGATATGCATTTTCTTGCCATTAGGTACATAAAATAAATGAATACAGTTTAGAAAGTATATAGAGTCTTTATAGTACTGTTGCATTTATTTTCTTATTATTTATCAGCACTAGAACATAACATTTATCTTCATCATACAGTATACACATGCTTGATATTCATTGACACTGGGTTATAGAATGGTACCTTAACTACCTCAAGTTTCACCACCATCCAGTCCACTTTCAAAATGAATCAGTCCATGTCCTGACTCTTTCATTTCTTCAGGCCCTAAAAAAATGCCAGAACAGTACAAATAACCCATTTTTTTAAAGTAGGCAGTCCAACGTATTTAGTAAGGAGTGATGGGTTTTTGAAGTTGGATTTTTTGTCACAGTTGTTTGGAAAATACTTTTTTTTTGCCCACAAAGTTAATATTTCAACAAGTTATTTCTCACACAAAGCATGACTTGGCAAAAGCAAACTTACAATTACAACTCAAAACACATTCTACTAGGTTTCTTGGGTATGGGAATTCCACATGTGTGAGAGTTTTTCACAACCTAGATGCATAGAGGGGACCCCACATCCTAAGAGCACCTTCAGGAATGCCAGGGCCATAAATTTAGCATCTAATTTCATGACTATCACATTTTTGTAGACCCTGGAGACCCAGGACAGTGAAAACGCCCAAAACATGACACCATTTTGGAAAGCAAACACTCCAGGGTATTTTATGAAAGGTATAGTGAGTATTTTGAAGAGTAAGCATTTTGCCAAATGTTTTTGCAAAATGCAGAAAGAAAATATTTCTCTTTATGTTAATTGACGGACACAGCTGCTTCTTTATCCATGACAAGCCAGGGTTTTATAGTCCATCTATAGGAGTGGGACACTAGGCAGAAAAAAAAGACTTGGCACTGCCTATGGGCAGTCCTCTCTGGGCATAAAGCCTCCTCTCTGCTATAAGCCTCCCGTCATTCTGCCTAGTGTCTTTAGGAGTATGGAAGTGTTGTTTTCTACTAGGAATTGTGGTCCCACAGTTTTTTTTTTTTCTTTATTTTTGGCTTATTTCCCTGCCGAGATCTTCTATCAACAGTCGGGCTGGGCAACAGCCTGGATAATCTAGGTCCAGTGGTCACCCCAGTCTGACCAGCAAACATGCGTGTAGACCCTTAGCTCCATGCTTGGTCAGCCATGACGATACCCCATGGACTGGGGCAGCCAGTGAGTTAAAGGGGTTGTAATGGTAAAAGAATGTTTCACCTTAATGCATTCTATGCATTAAGTTGAAAAAACATCTGACAGTGCCGCCCCCCCTAGCCCCCGCGTTTTACTTACCTGACCCCTCAAAAGTCTCGCGTTCGTCTTCAATATCCTCTTCTCCGTTCAGACTGGCCACTGATTGGCTAGAGTGGATGGATTGAAAGCAGTGCAGCCATTGGCTCATGCTGCTGTCAATCGCATCCAATGATGCGGTGCGCCGGGAGCAGGGCTGAGCGATACAGTGAGCGGCTATAGCCGCCGGCTGTATCACGGGTGTGTGCCCCGCAAGTACTTCTCACCCTGCGAGGGAGCTCACATGAACGTGAGAAGTACTTGCGGGGGGGAAGCCAAGACAGCCGCCGAGGGACTCTAGGAGACCAGGTTCGGGCCACTTTGTGCAAAACGAGCTGCACAGTTGAGGTAAGTAGAACATGTTTGTTATTTAAAAAAAAAAAATCCCATTACGATCACTTTAAATGTTTCATGGGGACACATATGGCTGGGTGCTTATAGTCTGCGTCACAGTGCTCCAATCCCCCATTATTTGGGGATTGCAGCTATTAGACACGTCACATCTCAGACAAACAAAGATGATAGGAAGTTGAATGAATTAATTTTAATGGCACTAGAGTTTATTCTGTGCCACAATGCGTTCTCCTTTAATGGCTCCCATTTTCTCCAGGTGCAGGGAGTATCAATGGGGACATCAGGTGCCTATGTCAACCTGTACTTGGGGGAATGGGAGCAGTCCTTCTTAGCTAATGAATCGGCTACGCCCCTTACGAGTCTTATAGCAGCATGGTTCTGCTATATTGATGATATTTTCATGTTGTGGGAGGGTTCAGTGACAGATTTGAAATTATGTTTTTCGTCAATGAATCATAACTCTTTCAACCTTAAATTCAATGACATTCAGTGAGGTTAACTTTCGTAGATGTTACAATAACGTAAAATAGTAATGGTAGCCTGTCGAGTAGTTTTTATCGTAAGCCGACAGCTGGCAATATGATCCTACGTGCCTAAAGTCTACACCTACAGTCTCTTATAAGGTCATTTATATACAGTCGATATCTAAGAATTAAACACAACTGTTCAAATCAGGAAGCCTTTCTTCGGGAGGCAGGGGAGTTGAGGCAAAGACTCCTCATGAGAGTATACTCCCATACCTGCTTGAAGAAGACATTCAAGCGTGCCAATAACCAGGTAAGACGGATCTATTATTTAGTAAGGAAAAAAAACAGATACCGCACAAACAACTGGAATTATCATGAAATACAACAAACATAAAGCAAGCAGGAAAATTATTGAGAAGTTCTGTCACTTGCTACGCATAGATCCCACTTTAAACACACATATATCAGAAACTCCAGCTATCAAATATCGAAGGGAAAAATCACTCAGACCAACTTGTCCACAGTGAATTTGTAGGTGTATATAGGAATGACCCCTGCAAAAGACTTGGCACATTCACATGTGGCGGCTGTTCAATCTGCCAATACATGAACACCTGACAAAACATTATACTCCTCAATGGACGTATACATAAACCACAACATTTTGCTAACTGAAAAACGGAAGGGGTAGTTTATCTCCTGACATGTCAATGTTATTGCTTCTGTGTAGGCAAAACAAAATTCGAATTTTCCAAAAGAGCTAATAGACATGTGACCTTTATGAAAGTGGCAAACCCTGACCTTACTCTGGGAAGGCATGTCATCAATTGCCACCAGAGGAGATTCCCCATTAAACAGTTCCTTATTTTGGATAGGATCCATCCCAGTCCCAGGGGGTGGAGATTAAAACAAGCTCCTACTACAGCATGAATCGCGTTGGATTGTGGAGCTTAGCGCAACTTCACCCCCAGGGCTCGAAGAACTGATGAGTTTTCAAACCTTCCTTGAGGGCTTTGCCTCAGGAGGGTGCAAAAAGGAATGACCCCAATTACTTTTTCTCCATGCTTGCAGTTTACCAGCATACCATGGGCAGCTCAACAATGGTTTGTAAAACTTTAAGTTACCTTTTGATTGTTGATTTGTGTAATTCTGTTGAACGTATACTTTCATTGTTGCTCGGCGACTGGTGGCAGATTCCCCACATGGGAGATTGTCATCTGTAGATGGGCCTTCGCCCCGCCTGGTGCAGAGGGGGCCTTCTCGTCTATGCGGCCAGCCTTTTTTGCGGCTGGAACAGCTTTTCCAAATTGCCAAATCAGATTGGGCGGCCAGGGCTCGTTTCCGCCGTGGACACCTTTACTGTGTCGGTGGGCTGCCTTTGCAGGACATTTTCCCCTTGTTTACCATAGGAAGAGGGGGACCCTCTGCAGTTGAAGCTCGAGGTATTTTCAGGCACCACGGTGTGCCTGCACCGTTGCCAGGTTCTAGTTTGTGTACTGTCTGATGTGGACAGCTCAGAGGGCTGTCACGTCCGCTCCACGCCCCATACGGATGTGAAGCACCCACACGAGTGGCAGGCGTGACGTAATGACTCTTACATCGAACACCCCTATGGACGCTGTGTTGCTGCCGTCCTCTGACACAGCCGTGGCTACCTGAACACTCCAAAGGTAGGGTAATTGCCCAGTTTGGATACTAGGCGAACGCTCAGTTTACTCCAGTGGATGATTGGATCCCTGGGGAGTGTCCAGATGTTCCTCACCCTGGATACTAGTGCCATTTTGTGGCCTATGGGGGGGATTTTCATTATATCCCCTTTCGAATAGTTATAATGGGCTAATATGGGTCTTCTTTTTATCTCCTACTACAGTGCCCCAGTGTGTTGCACCTATTGGGTGATCACCATTAGTACACCTCCACCCGCGGTTGCTAATCCTGATATACTTGTATGGAACAGTGGGGGCCCACCACTCTCCCTATTAGCCCACTCCAAGGCACAGGGTGCTCTCCCATTTCGTGACTGCTGTCATTGACCACATGGTGGGACTGTCCTGCTGACTGTGACCCTGGTAGGTGATTTTCATCACACCTGCCATTTCCTGTCACTAAAAATGACTCTTGTTTTTTATATATTCCTTTTTACATGCTATGACCAATATGTCTTATTTCTAGAATACTGTGATCCATTTGTAACAGTTCCCTGCTGAAGGGACGTACTTTGTCCCGAAACGCGTCGGTCCTTCTGGACCACTGAATGGAATTCAGCAGAGTCGTATTTTTATTATCAATCTTCTGTCAATTGTACCAGGTATTTTGGCAACACCATATGGCTTGCATGGGTGATCACTTTTTTGTGTTACAGTGCTATGCCAGGCCTGACAGCCCCCCCCCCACTTTGGTGGAGAGGAGGATCTGTCACGGGAACCTTACCTGCAATCTCCGCTGGATTGGTAAGTAGATGCACCCTCCCTTCTATCTCTGGATAGGGTGTAGGTACTCCCTATGGTGGTCGGTCCTGCAGGCCCCCTCCCCTTTCCCCCCAACCCCCACTCTTTTGGCAGCTTACCGGGTTTGGTGCATCGGGCTGCTTGCAATCCGCCCTGGGGGGCTGCAGATTGGGGCTGGTCACACATGCTGCCTATGGGAGTTACTGGGCCCCCCTGCATCTTATTCTCTCTGTGACTGTCCGTCCTGCTGCACCGGTGTCCCCGGGCTCCCTTGGACAGGGGAGGCCTAGTACTACTACAGGGGGTGCCACCTACCTTCTCTGCCTCCCCTCTGGGTCATGTGGCTCTGATGAGCCGATAGCCTTGTTTGTGGAGCCACAACCACTATTTTCCTTTGGCTTGGAGACATTTCTGCTCTTGTTCATTGCTGGCCATGCTTGGTGGCCATTTTCCTGTAGCCCATGAAGGCAGCCCTATCCCTCCTTCTGAGGGTCAGAGGGTGTGGGGGTGGTCCCTAAAAATTGTGGAGCACACATTGGGGACCTTTGTAGCCTCTGGTGGTCCGGTGGTGAGCGCCTTTTGGGGGTTCCCCCTTTCTTTTTGCTCGGCAGCTTGGGGGTGGTCTCCCCTGCCTTAGGACTTTGAGGGGTCCCTGTTCGCAGCCGTACCCATCAGGTTGTGTAGTCTCCATGGGGTCCCTAGAGCACTCTCTCTCCCACCATCTGGACACCAGGCAAGCAAGCAGTGCCCCTCTGTCATTACCTACTTCCTCAGACTGACCTGAGTC
Source organism: Lithobates pipiens (assembly GCF_037356315.1). NCBI lineage: Eukaryota > Metazoa > Chordata > Amphibia > Anura > Ranidae > Lithobates > Lithobates pipiens. The sequence goes on from NW_027507764.1 coordinate 387,681,679, forward strand.
TGAATCGGGCTTCACTGCCGGTTTCGCATTGCTGCGAGTCCAGGTGACTTATCCCCTGATTCCTCGCATGGGTCCTCCACCTCTCTTGCTGCACAGGAGAAGGCACTAGTCGCTGCTCTCAATGATGCTGTGTGGGAGCCGCTTAAAATTGAGGATTCTGCGGGAACGTCAGTGTTATGTCCCTTTGACACAGGGTCTCTCAGGGTGTTGCTAGCAATGCTGCCAGTGTCTGCTCAGCAAGTTACACACAGGCTGGGTGCACTTCTTAACCAGGGAAGGCTTTATTACTCACTCAGAAAGCAATGTACATTCTTACATGGAGGAGTCCTATACAACAGATCTCCCTCTAAGTATCATGCTGCTGCTTCCAGTCCCACACACACTGTGACTGACTTCCTGGTGTAGCCCCTCCCCCAGCATGCATCAGGAGAAAAGGGTTAAGGGTCACATTGATTCTACATAAACATTACACCTCCTCTTTTTTCTCGAAGATAAAATAAAATATGTTTTGTAGTGTTGGATGCTTAAGCCACTGAGGAAGGATTGAAACTCATGCAATGTAAATTGAGTTCCATTGTCTGAGACTATGGCTGTTGGCAAGCCATACTGAGCAAAGAGCTTCCTTAAGACTAGAATGGTAGTAGCTGAGGTAGAAGGCATTTGAAATACCTCCAGCCATTTTGAATGTGCATCTACCACTATCAAATAAATTTTACCCTGGATTGGGCCAGAAAAATCAAGATGGAAATAAATATAAAGAAAGGGCCGCAAGTTATTAAGGTCACTACTATTGTGGAAAGCACTGGCTTTGACCATTCAGCTATCAAGAGCTGTGGACATTCTTTGAACTATTGAATAATATATCACAGGAATGTATTGATTTTTCTTCACAGGATTATCTACGGACACTCTATTTTATGGATACTTTGTAGCATGGATTGTTTCAGTTTGGGAATGCCTTTCTCTCACAGGATTTGTTATAGGCATTGAATAATCACGTTTTCACTTTTTTGTGGTGTTATATTTTTTTTATTTTTTATTATTTTTTTTAGTTTTATTAATTTTTCACATGCAACCTTTCTTTATATTTATGTCGTATTGTGTGTATCTCACATAGTGTTGCAGCTAATAGGTTTTGTTTAATTTTTTGGTCCAGCGCAGTTTTTCTTTGCTATAAAATCAAGATGGAGTCTTGACCACGAGTCTGTCGGCCATGGCCAAGGTAGCAGAGTTCCTTTCTTTTGGGGTCACTGAGTTTGACAGCACCCAGGACATTGAGCCACATAATCTTCAATTGCTTTATCCGTTTATGGCCATCAAACATAGCTCCGGGCTCGGTGCTTCATGCGCACCACACCAGGATGGCCCTCATGCAGTGTCCTTAGCATGGATGGCTGCAAATACTGATGTATAATCACTATTACCCCACTGTAGGCAACCAGCATTAGTCACAAGCTCACATTTTCTGGTAGTATGGACAAAATTCACCTGGGACTTTCTCTGGCCATCCAGCCTGAACATACGAGAATATCTGAGACAGGAAGGAATCTGTGGCTGTATGTCTGGCAATTAGGGAGGTGGACATGCAGGACCGTGGCCTGTGTACTTCCACTATGTGTATGTCTCTGGGTGGGTGGTCTACAAATGGCAATCTGGAAAATGCATCTGCATTGCCATGGGCCTTGTGGGAGCAGTATCTGATAGAATTAGTATAAGCTCCCAAGAATAAAGCATACCTTTGTAAGCGAGATGCAGTTATTGTAGAAATTCGTTTCTGAGGATTCAGTATGGACAACAGAGGTTTGTGGTCAGTGGTAAGTGTCAACTCCCGTCCATAGATGTATGTGTGAAATTTTTTTGTGGCCTATACAATGGCCAAAGCTTCCTTGTCTATCTGGGAGTAGTTTTGTTCTACTGAGGTTAAAGACCCGGAGGCAAAAGAAATGGGGCACTCAGTGCCATCTGGCATGACATGAGAAAGCACGGCACCCAGTCCATAAGGTGAGGCGTCACAAGCCAAGGTGACATGTTTCTTTAAAACGTAGTGGACCAGAACCTGAGAGGACAGAATGAGCTCTTTAGAAAGCTGAAAAGCTTCTTTACATTTGTCTGTCCATGTCCATTTAGCTCTTGTATCCAGTAAGCAATGTAGATGGCTGGGGCTGGGGCTATGCCAAAAACCATGCGGTTATATTGGAATAATCCTTTATGGGTGTTAATGGTCAACAGATGGCGTGAATCTGGGTGTACTTGCAGTTGCAAGTAAGCTTGCTTTAAGTCTATTTTTGTAAACTTTTGCCTCCCAGCCAGTGAGTCAAATAGATCTTCAAGTCTAGGCAATGGGTATTGATCCACAAGAAGTTGGTTGTTCAGGGCAACCCTGAAATCCCCACAAATTCTAATGTCACCATTCTTTTTCTTGACAGGCACAATTGGCGATGCCCATTCACTTCTATCAACTTTAGATCTTTTCAGCCAATAGTTGGTCCAGCTCTGCTGGTACGTACAAGCCAGTTCAGGCTGCTAAGGTTTTGCCTTATCCCGCATATTTGGACAAAAATTGTATCAAAAGCCGGGGGTTGCCCGGAGTGCACGTTTGTACTTCCTAAGTGCTCCGCGTTATGCTACCCCTTTGAGGAGGCCCTTCTGAAGATGTGGACGACTATACTGGTGGTGAATTCACCTATTTTCCCGGCTCAATACAGCTACAGCGATCCTGGTGTAGAAATTGCTCTCGCTCTCTCCCCCCCTCTCCCCCCTTTTAAGACACTGCATGATTGAGGAGTTATCCTGGCCGCTATTTGTCATCACTAGATATGCGCATCGGCCTGTATTGGCCATGGCCCTGGTGTTTCAAATGCTGACCAAATGGGTCAAGGTTTTGACGCATGGGACAGATCATCTAAAGGGCCTGTCGACCAGGATTCAGTTAGACATTGCCACCGTGGTGATGTCCATTATCGGGAAGGCTCAAGGAGCACAGCGGCGGCACTGGAAGCGTCTCCCATTCTGCAATAGGCGGAAATGTTTGTTCTGGCTCTGCCCGCCATGCACACTCCAGGTGTTGAAATCTGGCATGTGGATTACCTCAGCCATCAAATGCTGGATCGAGGAGAGTGGTCTCTACACCAGGTGGTGTCCCATCAGACCTGTCTTCGCTAGGGGACACCGGACATGGATCTTCTAGCATCCAGTCTAGACCGGAAGTTTCCCAGGTTCCTGGCGAGATCATTGGATCCTCTTGCAATCGCGACTGATGGGCTAGTGGTGCTATGGGATCTATCTCATCTATTCCTTTCCACCTCATACCTCTTCTATTGTGAAGGATCAAGGCCAAAAGGATTCCTGGTAGCTCCAGACTAGCTTTGTTGCCCAACCGTGGTGCGGTTGGTGGCAGATGCCCCCTGCCGGGTGCCTCTATGAGAGGACCTGCTTCCCGGTGGCCGTTGTTCCACCCAGCTTTACTGCCGCTGGCTCTGAACGGGTGGCTGTTGAAAGCCAGGTTCTGAAGGAATGGGGGTTATCTGCTTCGACTGTCCTGCCTCTGTTGAATTCTCTGAAGTGTACCTCACGGAAGATTTATCACTGCACCTGGAAACCTATACCATTTTGTGCGAAGCTCTGGGGTTCCATCCTTGCACCTTCTTGGTGGCTTGGGTGTTGGCCTTACTGCAATGTGGTGTAGATCAGAAGTTTGTTTTGCGCCTTATCAAGGATTAAGTCTCTGCCCTGGCTGTTTTCGTCAGCATCCTTTGGTCTCACACTCTTTGGTCCGCACTTTTATTCAGAGGGTTCTTCATTTGGTGCCCTCTGTTCATTCTTTGTAGCCATTGTGGGCCTTAAATTTGGTGTTTTCCACTCTACAGAAACCTACCTGTGCGAGCATCTGGGATAGACATGTTGGCAGTGGAGGCATCATGAGCTGGACAAGAACAGCCAAAGGGCCACAATTTCCTCAGGTCTGGTCTAGTTGTTGCCCACCCTTTTTCATTGCTTGGGGATGTCCCAGGGTCTATGAATATGAGACATGTGTACTGTACAATTAGACTGATTTTCTGAAAGGCATCTGCTTCAGTTGTGTTCTTTTTAGAAAAACCCGTAGGGCTCTGTCAATCTTGTATCATGAATGTAGTATACATATGTTTGCAAAAGAGTATTTAAGTATATTAGCTCACATTTTTTGTAAATATTTATATTATATCTTTTCATGTGACAACATTGAAGAAATGGCACTTTGCTACAATGTAGCGAGTGTACAGCATGTATAAAAGTGTACATTTTCCTGTCCCCTCAAAATAACTCAACATACAGCTATTAATGTCTAAACCGCTGCCAACAAAAGTGAGCATACACCTAAGTGAAAATGTACAAATTGAGCCCAAAGTGTCAATATTTTGCATTGCCATCATTATTTCCCAACACTGCCTTAACCCTCTTGGGCATGGAGTTCCCCAGAGTTTTCCAGGTGTCCATTGGAGTCCTTTTCCATGCCTCCATGAGGAGGACATTATGGAGCTGGTGGATGTTAGAGACCTTGCGCTCCAACACCCTCCATTTGAGGAAGCCCCACAGATAGGGTTTAGGTCTAGCAACATGCTTGGCTAGTCAATCACCTTTACCCTCAGCTTTTTTAGAAAGGCAGTGGTCCTCTTGGAGGTGTGCTTGTGGTCATTATCATGTTGGAATACTGCCCTGCAGCCCAGTCTCCAAAGGTAGGGGGATCATTCTCTGCTTCAATATGTCACAGTACATGTTGGCATTTATGGTTTCCCCAATGAACTGCATCTCCCCAGTGCCGGCAGCACTCGTGCTGCCCCAGACCATGACATTCCCACGACCATGCTTGACTGTAGGCACACTTGTCTTTGTACTCCTCACCTGGTTGCTGCCACACACGCTTGACACCATCTGAACCAAATACATTTATCTTGCTCTCATCAGACCTCAGGACATGGTTCCAGTAATCCATGTCTTTGGTCTGCTTGTCATCAGCAAACTGTTTGCAGGCTTTCTTGTGCACCATCTTTAGAAGAGGCTTCTTTCTGGGACAACAACCATGCAGAACAATTTGATGCAGTGTGCGGCGTATGGTCTGAGCACTGACAGGCTGACCCCTTCAACCTCTGCAGCAAAGCTGGTAGTACTCATACATCTATTTCCCAAAGACAACCTCTGGATATGTTGCTGAGCACGTGCACTCAACTTTTTTGGTAGACCATGGTGAGGCCTTCTCTGAGTGGAACCTGTCCTGTTAAACTGCTGCATAGTCTTGGCCACCGTGCTACAGCTCAGTTTCAGGCTCTTGGCAATCATCTTATAGCCTAGGCCAGTGATGGTGAACCTTGGTACCCCAGATGTTTTAGAACTACATTTGCCATGATGCTCAACTACACTGCGGAGTGCATGAACATCATGGGATGGCCACCATGGGAAGGCCATCTTTATGTAGGGCAACATTTCTTATTTCTCAGATCCTCAGAGTTCTTTACCATGAGGTGTCATGTTGAACTTCCAGTGACCAGTATGAAAAAGTGAGAGTGATAACGCCAAATTTAACACACCTGCTCCCAGTTTACACCTGAGTTCTTGTAACACTAACGAGTCACATGACACCGGGGTGGGAAAATGGCTACTTTGTTGCCAGTGGTTTAGACATTAATGGCTGTGTGTTGAGTTATTTTGAGGGGCAGCAAATTTACACTGTTGTATAAGCTGTATGCTGACTACATTGTAGCAAAGTGTAATTTCTTCAGTGTTGTCACATGAAAAGATATAATAAAATGTTTACAAAAATATAAGGTGTGTAATCACTTTTGTGAGATACTGTAGTAACAAACTGCTAAAATATTTAAAGACCATCATTTAAAATAATAAAATAAAATATACTTGGTGACAAATATTTATAATTTTCCTTTTAACATATAACCACAAACCAAGTTTATTTTGTTTTTGTAGATTTCATAGTTATCAGTGGAGAACATCCTGAATTTAAGTCTTTCCTAATTAGTAGGAACCTGTGTGGGTTTAGAAATGCATTTTACAATTTTCTATGCTATAAGAATCTTTTTTGTTAATTTTAGACGTATCCTGATATAGCCTTTGTAAAGGTGACGCTACATTATCACCAGCTGCTTGAAAAGAGTTTTTGGGGAACAGCGAAAAGGTACAATTTTACCAGGTTGCATTATAATGGTTTAATAAGTATGGGTTCTTAAATATTTATCTGGACTGTGTATATTATTTTGTAATAAAGGGCAAATAAAATTCTTACCATTCTGCCTTTGAGAGATATGATATATATAGATATTGATATCTCTATTTACTATCCAGCCATGAAATAGAGGCATTTTTCTTTGTCAATTCTGATTTTATTTCAAGTTATTGTAGGATATTACACATATTTAAACAAATTCCAGACTTACATACATAATAAACACATATCTTAACTACTTTAACACCGAAGAAGAAAAAGAGAAAAAAATAAAAATAAAAAAAGGAAAAAGAAAAAGACCCACAAAAAAATAAATAAAATGAAACAAGGGGGCCCCCACCCCCCTTTCCCTCCCCTCCATCCCTTCCCCTTTTCTCTCCTCCAGCCTTTCCTACCATTTCTTTCCTCCTTCTACCTTCAGCTTTTTACCAATTTCCTATACTGCCTCCATGGGTTCCAAACCAGGAGGCATCTTTCGTACGTATCTAATTCTTGTGCTATAAATATCTCCATCCTCTCTATATTATCCATTTCTAAGGCCCATTCGTTTATCGTAGGGGACTGAGTTGATTGCCAGTGACGCGGTATCAGTTCTTGCTGCAATCAACCAGTGCCCAAGAAGCTTCTTTTTAATGTTCTTATATGTTCCTGGTAACAGAGAGAGAAGGGTAATTTGCGGCGTATTTGGGATTATCTCCCCAGTAACTAGTGTGTATAATTGCATAACCTTTTCCCAGAAACAAAAAATTAGGGGACATTTCCACCAAATATGGAGCAAAGAGCCCCTCTCTGTATAGAGGCATTTTTCAAACAAGATACGAGAAATATTGTACTTTGGAGAATGATGCCCTTCAAAATAGCCACCTTGAGATATCACACAGTTCTCCAAGTTTGTGCAAAATTTAATCAAGATTGTGCAGTGGTATACTAGTTTTTGGAATTGCCGGATCTCGCATTGTCATTCCCTGATTTTGTTGATTGCAACCCATACAAATTCAGCATTCTCAGGTGTTCTGCTTGTTGCAGACCTTCCAGACTGTGGATCACTTTCAACAGATTCTCGATCATCTTTGAAGCGCTTGTACCCCACATTGTAATTTGCATTGCACCCATTGCTTCATCCCTAAAAGCCTTCTGAATCATCTGAATAGTTTCCACAAAGGAATATTCAAGCTCAACGCAAAATTTTATGCAGATTCGTTGCTCTACTCAGTGATTTTGAATGTGACAGCCACACAGTACACATGCTCAACGGAGTTTCGCTCCTCCACTGACCAATCACAAATACGCCTTCCAATGCACTGTCCTTGGGTGTCAGGTTACATCAATGCCAATCATACTGTTCTCTTTATATTAACAAAGGCTGGATTTTTTTCCTAACAGACCTCATATAAGCGTGATTCGATTAGGCATTCCTGACAACGCAGTAAAAATTCTGTTCTTTTAGTACGGTTTTGTAAAGAATGCAAATCAATAACTAGCACAATTTTAACTTGCTGGTTTATGAAAGTTTCTGTTTCATTTTTGTAACTGCAGAATTGTAATACAATGGCACCACTTTCTCAAAGCATAACACACACATTATTTTTTTAAATTGAACATTAATTTGTATTATTTAAAAAGAAGTTTTCAATCCACTAAATACTTTGTCATATGGATCAGCAGAAAAGAGTAACTTGACTCTGAAAGCTCAAGTCACATGACAGCTATCACTGCTCTCGATGACGGAGAGCAGTGATCTCTGTCATGACACAAGCCAGAACGGGGAATTGTTTTTTTTTAAATAGGCACTTCCCCATTCTGAGGCTCCATGACACGATTGCCAGGAGACCAGTGGACATCGAGTCCGCCAGTCCCGCAGGCACGGTCACGCTGTACACGGCACGTGCAATCCTGCTATCCATGGCTCTTAAAGGGGACATACAGGTACGCCCATTTGCTCACCGCTGCCATTGTGCCAACGTGTATTGGCAACTGGTTAAATGTCACTCCAATTCTCCTGGGACTAGCAGTCAGAGGCAGCAGTGCCTTAGATCTCACACTACATATATACAGGCTTATATATAGACCCCAGAGTCGATACTTCAGGGGGTGTTCTTAGATTTGCAGTCCAGAGGCAGAAGGCATTAAAAAAATGATTGTTGGACCTTCAGTTGTTGGACGCATGGAGGATTAGTCACCCTAGAGATAGCGAGATTACACTCGCTTCTCTCCCATTCATCGATCTTTCTCAAGGATTGACTACATCCTAATAGAACATCAACTAGTCCCAGCCCTCAAGGGAGCTGAAATTTAAACTAATTACCTTGTCTGACCATGCCCCAGTGAAAATCCAATTGGAAATACTGGGGGATGCTTTGACAGGGAAAAATTCGAAGCTAAATGACTCCCTTATTCAGAATCCGAAATAGTTAAAAGGATAGAGCAGGAATTAGAGGCCTTTTTTGAGATCAATGACACTTATCCAAGGAAACCCTCTGGGAAACACATAAAGCCTTTATAAGGGGGATTTTGATTGGGATGGGAGCAAGGAAAAAGAAAGAAAGGGGAAAAAAAAAAGAAGGCCCTCTTATATAGAGATCCAGGAACTAGAGCAAAGAACAAGACACAAAGGGATCCCAGATAGGCAAGAATTAATAGTAAAAAGAAGAGAGATAGAAGAACTGTTAGAACAGGAGAAGAAATGTGACTTCCACTTAATAAATAAGGAAAGATATCAGTGGGGTAATATATCAGGAAAATGGATGGCTAGAAATGTATAGGGAAAAAAAATAGGCCTTTCACCCCTAAGATCAGAGATGATAGGGGAGGGATGCAATCCACCCCTGGCATCGCAAAAATATTCCATTCCTACTACAGTGCTTTTTATAATGTAAATCAGAGAGGTGAGGATAGGGAGAAGCAGAGGGAAGCAGCAATGGATTATCTGCGGGACCTTGACCTTCCCAGGATAGAGAAGGAAGAGATGAAACTTCTCAAAGCCCCTATTTCTCAGGAGGAAGTGGAGAGAGTAATAAAGAATATAGCCCTGGGAAAGAGTCCAGGCCCAATGGATACTCCATTTTATATTATAAAAAGTTTTCTAAGATTCTGGTCCCTAAATTGTGCGACTATCTGAATGCACTGGGAGAAGATGAGCGATTCTGCGAGGAATCACTATTGGCACATATCACTATTATCTTAAAGGAAGGTAAGGATCCAGCATCCCTAGGTAGCTATAGGCCAATATCGCTATTAAATACAGACATAAAAATTTTCGCTAAAATAATAGCAGAAAGATTGAAATTATGGTTGTAACGGGTTACACAATGATCAAGTGGGATTTGTCCCTGGGAGGGAAGGGAGAGAACCCCCTGAAATCTATCTTTTTGGTTCAGGAAGTAATTTGGAAGGGTACCCCGGCAGTTCTCTTGTCAATTGATGCCGAAAAGGCTTTTGACAGAGTCGAATGAGGGTTTATGTTTGAAACATTGAAACTAGGGTTGGGGGAGAGGATAAGGAGATGGAGCTCTTATTTCTACCACCACCCAACGGCCAGAATCAAAATCAATGGAACCCTGTCTTCTCCCTTTGAGTTATTTAATGGGACAAGACAGAGTTGCCCCCTTTTGTTTATAATAACACTGGAACCCTTAGGGCCGGTTCACACAGCGAGGCGATGCGAGGCGACACGGCTCGCCTCGCCTCGCTCCCGCAAGTCGCCCCCGTTCTGTACAATGGAACCGTTCTGAGAGGAGCGACTCGAGTCGCTCCGACTCAGAAAAAAGGTTCCTGTACTACTTCGGGGCGACTTCGGGGGCGACTTGCATTGACTTCTATACAGAAGTCCTCTGCAAGTCGCCGCTGAGGTCCCCGCAGGTCGCGGCGAGGCAAGTCGGAGACACCTCGCCGCGCCTCGCTGTGTGAACCGGCCCTTACTAGTTGCAATCCATATAAATTCAGACATTAAAGGAATACAGGTGGGTGAAAGGGAGTACAAAGCCGCCACGTTTGCGGATGATCTGCTCTGTTATATTTCCAATCCTAGAACAATGATCCTTATCATGATGAAGGAGTTAAAGCGATATGGAAAGCTAAAAAATTTCAAAATAAATATGGCCAAATCTGAGATCCTGAATATAACTTTATCGATGAAAGAGCAGAGAGCAATTCAACCCAATGCCGCGTACACATGATCGGATTATCTGGCAGCCTTGGTCCCAAAAGTCCGGCAGACTTAGAAAGAAGTCTTGACTCAAAATTGGACTGCCGCGTCCGCTGGACTTTTGAAATGAACTGACTTGGCCACACACGGAGTAAAGTCCGTTCATTTTGAATGTGGCTCCAGGAAGACGGGACTAGCGAAGGAAGTCAATGTTGCCGCCTCCATCGGCGAGATTGACACCTCACGAGCCCCATCGCCTGGTATGGATTTAAAGGGGAACCCCTACGCCGAAAAAATGGCATGGGGTCCCCCCAAAGTCCATAGCAGACCCTTATCCGAGCACGCAGCCCGGCCAGTCAGGAAAGGGGGTGGGGACAAGCCATACCAGGCGCCGTGCCCTCAACATGGGTCGTGCCAACATCAGAACGAAGAAGGCGGCAACAGAAGAAGAAGGCGACAGCAAGTAAAAGAGCTAGCGGTAAAAGAGCAGAAGAGGAGTCCGGCGAGAAGACCCCCGAAGACGGAAGGAGACCCCCGGGGCTGTCTAATAAAGTATTTTAAAAACCTGTGTTGTGTTTTTTTATTAACACTTTTCCCCCCAGGTGAATGGGTAGGGGTACATACCCCATACTCATTCACATAGGGTGGGGGGCCGGGATCTGAGGGCCCCCTTATTAATGCTGCAGAGTCCGGCAGGTTGTCCGCCGGATAGTCTGATCATGTGTACGCGGCATCCGTTTTGTGTGGTGTAAGGAGGAGCTGGGATATCTGGGTATGAATTTGACATCAGCCCTGGGTGATATGTTTAAAGCTAATTACATCCCTATGCTCAATAAGATCAAGGACCATCTGAATATGTTGAGATACATATATACAGGCTTAAGGTTGTAGGTCCAGGAGTGTCTTGGCACAGGCAGTGCACTGATATTTTGATAGTTCACTAGAACAGTGTCATCAACTCTGTCCTCGGGGCCCACTAACAGGCCAGGTTTGCAAGATAACTGAAATACGTCACAGGTGATATAATTTGCTGCTCAGTGATTGCAGTAGTCTATTCTGCATCTCCCCAAGGTAATACATAAAACCTGGCCTGTTAGTGGGCCCTGAGGATAGGGTTGATGACCATTGCACTAGAACAGTGATGGCGAACCTTGGCACCCCAGATGTTTTGTAACTATATTTCCCATGATGCTCATGCACTCTGCTGTGTAGTTGAGCATCATGGGAAATGTAATTCCAAAACATCTGGGGTGTCGAGGTTCGCCGTCACTGCATTAGAACATTGCAAAACCATCCCTTTTTTACGTTCATGTCCACTTTAAATTACCATAACCATTATGTCATAATTTTTTGTAGTATTTTGTACATAAATTCAATCCACATTGAAGCATTAAACATGTTTTCTATTGCTAAAATACTGCAAAGTTCTTCCTGGTGTTCATTGTGAGGTTCTATGAAGTATAACGACTTTAAAGGAAAAATTTATGAAATCCCTTTATACTCCTATAACCAGTTGAAGGCTATTTCTTCGGAATACAGTTTCTGAATGTTTCTAGTGCAGTGTCAAAGGATAGAGACAACAGAATCCAAAAGCTGTAACCAGTGACCCAGTTAAGCGTCGTCTTCACCTGTGCCCCTCCTCAATTGTGACATCAGTAAAAAACTGGCAGAGGTTCTTACCCTTTACTCAAATATCTGAAGCTGTGCTTTAAATGGCTTGCCTATTAATTTGAGAATTGTAATCCTTAAAGTCTGTAGAAAGCTGATCGAAGGGCTGAGATAAACATAAGTGTTACCAAGAGTTTGTAATGCAGGCCATGCAGACTTTAGCTGTCAGCGCTCAGATTTGTGGCAAATGTAATACGGATTACACAGTGGTATACTATGCTTAAAACAAAAACAAAAATCGTAATATTTCATGATGGAATGTTACCTAATTTTCTTTATTCCGTCTTTTTTCCTTAAGCCCTTATGTATTCCCTGCTCATGTTCCAGTCCTGGATGATATTGATCCAGAATATGGGCTTCATGGCTACCAACTCCATATTGATATGTATAGTGGACCAAAAACGTACTTTTGTAGCACCTTCCGTGGTTTGAGTTCTCGAAAAGGTAAGAGGGTGTCTGCTGGGACACTAAACAGTCTGAGTGAAAATTGTGCTAACAATTATTTTTTTTTTTTAAATACTTCTGCTTGCATCTGCTGAAATAGCAATATTGTTACATAACTATATGTTCATTGAGCTTATGAATAATTGCTTAATTTTAACGCTTTTTTTAGTGACTGAAAACCACAGTGTCTTGTGCGAGTGCTGAAATTTATGAAAATTCAGTGACCATAGACAATTAAAGTGGTATTAAATCAAAAGGCAAACTTTTATTATATTACAGCATACAGTTTTTTTGATATGATGGTTGTATTCATTATTTATAAAAAATTTTTGGCTTTCTTCCTATTTTCATCTGGTGATCTAGCCAATAAGTCTGTTATTGAAAAAAAGCACTTCAGCAGAATGTATCAGTTACTGAGCTGAGTCAAACCATTTATCACAGACCCCCCTGATCAATGATCAGCTTTTATTTGTGTAAAAACTTAATCCCAAAAGGCAAACAAACTACAGTATTTTCTGTAATTGTTTATGAAGTTTATGTTAAGTTTATGAATTAGTTTGGTTTGGCTTTAATTTATTAGTGTATTATTCCCACCCTCTAGACTAACAATGCTGCTGTCCAAAGGTGCACTCTGTGCTCCATCATCCAGAGTGGGGGCTCTTTAATGCAGGAAGTGTGTTACTAGCCAGATCACCAAGTGAAAACAGAGGATGGGGAAAAAAACTTTAAAACAAATGCAGCCATTCCATCTAATGATTGGTAAGCTGCAATAATACAGTGCCTTGCAAAAGTAGTCACCCCCTTGGCATTTTTCGTTTTTGTTGCCTCGTAACTTGGAATTAACATGGACTATTTGAGATTTTGCATCATTTAATTTACAGAATATGCCCACAACTTTGAAGATTGTTTTTTTTTTTTTATTGTGAAGCAAACAACAAATATGACAAAATAACAGAAAAAGTCAATGTGCATAGCTATTCACCCCTAAAGTCAATTCTTTGTAGAGCCACCTTTTGCGGTTATCGCAGCTCCAAGTTGCTTTGGATAAGTCTCTATGAGCTTGCCACATCTTACCACTGGGATTTTTGCCCATTCCTTCTTGCAAAACTGCTCCAGCTTCTTCATGTTGGATGGGTTGCGCTTGTGAACAGCAATCTTTAAGTCTGACCACAGATTTTCCATTGGATTGAGGTCTGAGCTTTGACTAGAGCATTCCAACACATTTACATGTTTCCCCTTAAACCACTCAAGTGTTGCTTTAGCAGTGTGTTTGGGGTCATTGTCCTGCTGGAAGGTGAAACTCTGTCCTATCCTCAAATCACACACAGAATGGTACAGGTTTTGCGCAAAACCAATTTCCCAGTCCCAACTGCTGAAAAAAATAAATACCCACAGCATGATGCTGCCACCACCATGTTTCACTGTGGGGATGGTGTTCTTTGGATTCTGTGATGTGTTGGGTTTGCACCAGACTTAGGGTCCTTTCACACGGGGCGGATCAGTTCTGATCCGCCCCGTGGATATCCGCTTGCTCAGCGGGGATCACTCCGTCGATCCCCGCTGAGCAGGGAGATGACAGGTCCGTCTCTGCACACTGCGCAGGGACGGACCTGTCACAGCGCCGCTCTCCCCTATGGGAGATCGGATGACGACGGACCGCAGTGCCCGTCGTCACCCGATCCGATCCGCAGACGGATGGAAAAATAGCTTTTTCCTCCGTTACACTTTTTCGGATCGGAGCGGGTCGGATGTCAGCGGACATGTCACCGCTGACATCCGACGCTCCATAGAGCTCTATGGAGCACCCGTTCAGGTCCGCCTGAAAAACTGACAGGCGGGCCTGAACGGGACGTCAGTGTGAAAGGGGCCATAGCGTTTTCTTTGATGGCCAAAATGTTACATTTTAGTCTCATCAGACCAGAGCACCTTCCTCCATACATTTTGTAAATCTCTCGCAAACTCAAAATGTGCCATTCTGTTTTTTGCTGAAACTAATGGCTTTCTTCTGGCCACTCTGCCATAAAGCCCAACACTATGGAGTATACTGCTTATTGTTGTCCTATGTACAGATACTCCAGTCTCTGCTGTGGAACTCTGCAGCCCCTCCAGGGTTACCTTAGGTCTCTGTGCTGCCTCTCTGATTAATGCCCTCCTTGCCTGGTCCATGAGTTTTGGTATGTGGACTTTTTTTGGCAAGTTTGCTGTTGTGCCATGTTCTTTCAATTTGGTTATGATCGATTTGATGGTGCTTTTAGGGATCATCAAAGATTTGAATTTTTTTTTTTTTATAACCCAACCCTGACTTGTACTTCTCAACAACATTGTCCCTTACTTGTTTGGAGAGTTCCTTGGTCTTCATGGCAGTGTTTGGTTAGTGGTGCCTCTTGCTTAAGTGTTGCAGCCTCTGGGGCCTTTCATAAAGGTGTGTATATGTAATGACAGACAAATGAAAGATTCTGCCATTACTCGTTAGTGTTGCAAGGTCTCAGGTGTGAATTGGGAGCAGGTGTGTTAAATTTGGTGTTATTACTCTCACTCTCTCATACTGATCACTGGAAGTTCAACATGGCACCTCATGGCAATGGACTCTGAGGATCTGAAAAAAAAAGAATTGTTGCTCAACATAAAGATGGCCTAGGCTATAAGTAAATTGCCAAGACCCTGAAACTGAGCTGCAGCACGATGGCCAAAGCCATACAGCATTTTAACAGGACAGGTTCCGCTCAGAGCAGGCCTCGCCATGTTTGACCTACGAAGTAGAGTGCACATGCTCAGCGTCATATCCAGGGGTTGTCTTTGGGAAATAGACGTATGAGTGCTGCCAGCATTGCTGCAGAGGTTGAAGGGGAGGAGGATCATTCTGTCAGTGCTCAGACCATATGCCTCACACTGCATCAAATTGGTCTGCATGTCTGTCTACCCAGAAGGAAGCCTCTTCTAAAGATGATGTATAAGAAAGCCTGCAAACAGTTTGCTGAAGACATGCAGACTAAGGATATTGATTACTGGAACCATGTGCTGTGGTCTGATGAGATCAAGATAAACTTATTTGGTTTAGATGGTTTAAAGAATGTGTAGCGGCAACCAGGTCAGGAGTGTAAAGACAAGTGTGTCTTGCCTACAGTCAAGCATGGTGGTGGGAGTGTCATGGTCTGGGGCTGCATGAGTGCTGTCAGCACTGGGGGGCTACAGTTCATTGAGGGAACAATGAATGCCAACATGTACTGTGACATACTGAAGGCGAGCACAATCCCCTCCCTTCGGAGACTGGGTCACAGTGCAGTATTCCAACATAATAAAGACCCCAAACATGCCTCCAAGACAACCTCTGCCTTGCTAAAGAAGCTGAGGGGAAAGGTGATGGACTGACCAAGCGTGTTTCCAGACCTAAAAGGTCCTCAAACGGAAGGTGGAGGAGCGCAAGGTCTCTAACATCTACCAGCTCTGTGATGTCATCATGGAGGAGTGGAAGAGGACTCCAGTGGCACCCTGCGAAGCTCTGGTGAACTCCATGCCAAAGGGGGTTAATTAACCACTTGCCGCCCGCCCTATTACAAATTGATGGCGGCAAAGTGGTTTCATAATCCTAACCGGACGTCATATGACGTGATTAGGATTATGAGCCGCTGCGCGCCCCCGGGGGCGCGCATCGCGGCGATCGTTGTTGCGGGGTGTCAGTCTGACACCCGGCAACTACGATCTCGGTAAAGAGTCTCCGACGGAGACTCTTTACCATGTGATCAGCCGTGTCCAATCACGGCTGATCACAGTGTAAATGGGAAGAGCCGGTGATCGGCTTTCCCTCACTCGCGTCTGTCAGACGCGAGTAGAGGAGAGCCGATCGGCTGCTCCTCTGACAGGGGGGGTCTGTGCTGATCGATTATCAGCACAGCCCCCCCGAGGATGCCCACACTGGACCACCAGGGACACCACTAGACCACCAGGGAAAAGGTAATAAAAATCCATAATCCTCCCTAGACCACCAGGGTGCCAGTCAGCACAATGGGTGCCAATCAGTGCCCATAATGGATGCCAATCAGTGGCCACAATGGGCATCACTGATTGGCATCCATTATTGTTTGGCACTGATTGGCATCCATTACTATAACACCGATGCCGCCTATGAGTGCCCACCTGTGCCGCCTATGAGTGCCCACCTGTGCCGCCTATGAGTGCCCACCTGTGCCGCCTATGAGTGCCCACCTGTGCCGCCTATGAGTGCCCACCTGTGCCGCCTATGAGTGCCCACCTGTGCCGCCTATGAGTGCCCACCTGTGCCGCCTATGAGTGCCCACCTGTGCTGCCTATCCATGCCCACCTGTGCCGCCTATCCATGCCCACCTGTGCCGCCTATCCATGCCCACCCGTGCCGCCCATCCGTGCCAGCTATCAGTGCCAATTTGTGCCACCTATCAGTGTCCGTCCGTGTCGCCCATCCGTGTCGCCCATCCGTGTCGCCCATCAGTGCCGCCTATCAGTGCCACTTCATTGGTGCCACATTGGTGCCCATCAGTGCCACCTTATCAGTGCCCATCAGTGTAGCCCCATCAGTGCCCATCAGTGAAGGAGAAAACATACTTATTTACAAAGTTTTGAAACTGAAACAAAAAAACATTTTTTTTTTCAAAATTTTCGGTATTTTTTTATTTGTAGCGCAAAAAATAAAAACCGTAGAGGTGATCAAATACCACCAAAAGAAAGCTCTATTTGTGGGAAAAAAATGATAAAAATTTCATTTGTGTACAGTGTAGCATGACCGCGCAATTGTCATTCAAAGTGTGACAGCGCTGAAAGCTCAAAATTGGTCTGGGCAGGAAGGTGTTTAAGTGCCCTGTATTGAAGTGGTTAAGGTAGTGCTGGAAAATAATGGTGGCCACACAAAATATTGAGACTTTGACCCCAATTTAGACATATTCACTGCCAGCGATTTAATGGCTGTGTTGGGTTATTTTGAGGGGACAGCAAATTTACACTGTAACTAATAAAAAGAAGCCTTTGTGCTACTATGTGTCAAAACGTAGTCAAAATAAAAATAAGGTGCAAAGCTGAATGCAAAAAATAGGTGCAATAATAAAGTGCAATGAAATAAATCTGCAGCAAGATCACACAAAGCAATAAATAAATGTAAAAACGTGATCCTGCCCAACAATGTGTGAAGCACACACCTAAAAGTAATGAGATATAAATACAATGGATAAATAAAACCAGCAAGTGAAGTGGTTGATCCAAAATCTAGTAACATAGAAGTAAGTAATAAAAGTTGGAAAGATCTGGTAAGTGTTTAAAGACACTTATAAAATGAATATGTCCATATAGCTATCTTGTCAATTCTTGGATAATAAACTCTTGAAATAATAAAATGTCTTTAAAAAACTCTTTGGGATGGTGTTTTTATATCCTGCTCCCATATATATTGATTGAACTTCCAGTAAATAGAATAACTGTCACTGTTTCTGCTTTTAATCTTTATTTTATATGTAAGAGTCCATTTTGCCTTTATTTAATAAACCACATTAGTGTTTTGACATACTACACTATTGGAGGTATCTTTTCCTCTTTTCTTCTCCTCTGTGAGTCAATTAACATTGGAGTATGTAGATGTGGATGCGGAGGCTCTGTGCAGCTTAAACCAATTACAGGGACAGAAGGTGCTCTGGTGGCAGATATCGGAATAGGTGGAAGGGCTATCCTTAATAACTTCATGCTAACATAACAAGAATTTGAGGTGAGAGTTCTGTGAGCTCATTGTTGGATTACATATTCTTTTCGCTTACTCTATTTGCAGGAAGCTCAATCAATATATATGGGAGCAGGATATAAAAGAACACCATCCCAAAGAGTTTTTTAAAGATGTTTTATTGTTCAAGAGTTTATTATCCAAGAATTAACAAGATAGATATATGGACATATTCATTTTATAAGTGTCTTTAGACACTTCCCAGATCTTTCCAACTTTTATTATTTACTTCTATGTAACTAGATTTTGGATCAACCACTTGTTGGTTTTATTTATCCATTTTATTTAGATCTCATTACTTTTAGGTGTGTGCTTCACATATCGTTGCGCAGGATCACGTTTTTACATTTAGCAAATGCACACTGTTATACATGCTCTACACTCTCTATTTTAGTAGCAATGTGTCATTTCTTCAGTGTTGTCACATAAAATATTTACGAAAATGTGAGGGTTGTATAAAGCTTTTGGATGGAGCTCCGCTTTAACAACATCTAAGGCGTTCACTTTTTTTTTTTTTTGTTTGTTTTTTTAACAAAACCTTTGCTTTTCCTTATAGGCTAATAAATGTGCCAATTGCAGGCCGAAAGCTTATTTGGTCAATCAGATCTGTAGCCTGCATGTGATCATTATACATAGCTGACATTAGAGGTCGACCGATATATCGGCCGATATTTGCCGTTTTTTAAAATAATCGGCATAGGCCGATTGAGCTGATAAAAAGCCGATTTAGAACTACAGCGGGACTTTTCTATTACAGAAGTCATTTCAGTCAGTGTAAGTTGCCTGAGTCGTCATAGAAACCCTTTCCTCCTCTCTGGGCAGGCTGCCAAGAAAAGAACAGAAAGATACAATGTTTACACTTGAATGAATGAAGTCATCTCAGTGTGTAGAAGTTCTCAGTTTAACCCTTTAAGGCCCCTTTCACACTGACGTCCCGTTCAGGCCCGCCTGTCAGTTTTTCAGGCGGACCTGAACGGGTGCTCCATAGAGCTCTATGGAGCGTCGTATGTCAGCGGTGACATGTCCGCTGACATCCGACCCGCTCCGATCCGAAAAAGTGTAACGGAGGAAAAAGCTATTTTTCCATCCGTCTGCGGATCGGATCGGGTGACGACGGGCACTGCGGTCCGTCGTCATCCGATCTCCCATAGGGGAGAGCGGCGCTGTGACAGGTCCGTCCCTGCGCAGTGTGCAGAGACGGACCTGTCATCTCCCTGCTCAGCGGGGATCGACGGAGTGATCCCCGCTGAGCAAGCGGATATCCACGGGGCGGATCAGAACTGATCCGCCCCGTGTGAAAGGACCCTAAAGACTAAATCTTTTCTGACACTTGTTGCTTACAAGTAAAAATCCTGTATTTTCTGCCAGAAAATCACTTAGACCCCCCAAAAATTATATATATTTTTTTAGCAGAGATCCTAGGGAATAAAATAGCGGTTGTTGCAATATTTTATGTCACACGGCATTTGCACAGAGGTCTTTCAAATGCATTTTTTTTAGGAAAAAAATACACTATTTAAAAAATAAAAATAAAATAAAAACAGTAAAGTTAGCCCATTTTTTTTTTTCGTCCAAAAGTTTTGACTACCTGTTTTTATTTAATATATAGGTTTTTTTGTTTTTTTTTTAATCTAAATCATACATACAAGTAAACTGATTGGAGGTTTGTTTTGTTTAATAAATGTTTAAATGTAAGAAATTTTCTGTATCACTTATGAAGACTGCTTTCACACTGGAGCGGGGAGGCGTTGATGGTAAAACGCAAGTTTTAGCGGCTCTTTACCATCATTTTAGCGGTGCTATTTGGCTGCTAGTGGGGCACATATAACCCAGCTAGCGGCCAAGGAAGAGGTTAAATGCACCCATGAAGCACTGCTGCCAAATCGCATTGCATGCGCTTCGGCAGTGGTGCCCCTTCATATCAATGGGCAGGAGTGGTGGAGGAGCGGTATACACCACTCCAAACGTGCTGCTTGCAGGACTTTTTTTTTTTAAGATCCTGCCAGCGCATCGCCTCAGTCTGAAAGCTGTCTTTCACACAGAATGCAGGGGAGCCATTTTGCAGGCACTTTACAGGCACTATTTTTAGCCCAAAAGCGCCTGAAAAACACCCCAGTGGGAAAGGTGTGTTAGATCAAGGGGGATTAAAAAATAAAATAAAAATAAAAAAGGAAAAAAATAAATAAATAAAATAAAATTGGCCTAACATATCGGCCCAAAAAAAATCGGCATCATATATCGGCTATCGGCCGCCATGATTTCTAAATATCGGCATCGGCCAGAGAAAAACCCATATCGGTCGACCTCTAGCTGACATACTAATCAAATTATTGAGACCCACTCTGGTTGATTTTTAACATCAAGGGGGACTGCAGCTGTCAATCATAGCCAGGATTGGGAACCAACAGCTGTGTAAAGTGTCAGCTAGTGTCTCTTAAAAGTAGGATGCTTAATAGTGTATTTACAGCATGGGATTTCATGCTGGGGAGTTTAATTTTACAGATCCTAGGCATGATAGCTGTACTTTTAGTACAAATAAACCTTCTGTTACTCTCGCCGACCCATGAGATTTATATAGGTTACATTCTACACTTCTCTATACAAGTATAAAATATAGAAACAAGCAGCTCCGGCTGTGTTGTGGACTGACGTCAAGTTTAGCATGAATTGCTATGTAGTCTATTGATTATATTTTAGAAGGGCTTACTTCAGTATCAGTGTTTCTGTGCTGCAATCACCTTAGACTGGCATCCCTATTGTGTTAAGTATGTTATCTGCAAAAGGGAGCTGCTTCTTAATCACTGCTGAAAATGCAGCATGTGTGGGATTTGCTTAGAATGCAAATGATTAAATATATATATATATATATATATATATATATATATATATATATATATATATCATTTTTTTACTGAGATTGAGTTATGGCATTTTTGTTAATGTAAAAGGCTAGGGTTTGTAAGAATTGACAGTGGGAAAAATAACAAAGCTGTAATTTTGGCACTTATCATTGCATAAGAACAGCATCATTAATTTTATGCAGCCTTGTAGAAAAATTTAGATTTTCTTTATTATCGGCTCTTATAACTGTATTGCAGATGTGTTTTTCTTCAGTCTCTGTATCTCCAATGTATGTGTTTTTAATTATCTATTTTACTGTCTGTAAATTATTTTTTGACTTGGTGTAGCTCTGTCTGTTAATTACTGGCTTTATTAATTTACAATATATTTTGTGTCAGGAAAAATGTTATGTAAATGACCATTGTGGTCCTGCCATTGGCTGTTTTTTTTTTTGTCATTGGAGTAAGGTAAGCTTTTTTTTTTTTAAATAACAAACATGTTATACTTCCCTCCACTGTGCAGCTCGTTTTGCACAGAGTGGCCCTGAACCTGCTCTTCTGGGGTCCCTTGGTGGCTGTCTCTGCTTCCTCCCGCAGGTGCTTCTCACGTTCATGCGAGCTCCCTCACATGGTGAGAAGCACCTGCAGGCGTGCTCCCATGATACAGCCGGCGGCTATAGCCGCTCGCTGTATCACGCGGCCCTGGCGCTCCGCGTCAGTGAATGTGATTGACAGCAGCGCGAGTCAATGGCTGCGCTGCTTTTCATCCAGCCAATCAGCGGCCAGGCTGAGTGGTGAAGAGGAAGTCGGGGACGAGCACGGGACTTTCAAGGCGTGAGGTAAGTAAAACGGGGGGGCTGGGGGCGCCAGCACTGTCAGATGTTTTTTCACCTTAATGCATAGCATGCATTAAGGTGAAAAAACATTTACCTTTACAACCCCTTTTAGTTTTTCAGTCATTAAGATTTTAGGGGAATTTATTATGATTTCGTTTGTCTGCACCAGAATTTACATTGTTGTACTGCGTGGAGAGAGATGGCTTTGCAGAGAGGATAGTGCAGAGATAACCATACACTGATCTCTACAGGGACCACATAGAGACAACATATACTGTATGCGGTTACACAAGATATTTAGGCCAGTTGGATGTCTGCACAATGTCTGCAGGAACCACCAAGACCACATGTGCATGGCTTGGATGTCTTGGTGATTGATAGTGTTTTTTTTATTTTTATTTTTTATAATCCATCTTTTAGTGGTGTGGGCTTTTAAGGTCTATATACTATTTTGATTGCCTGTCATTAGTAGTAACCAGCATAGATTTATGAAAATCTGTTCTTGCCAGACCAACCTTTTAATATTCTATGAAGAGGGAAGCTGTAAATTGGATAGAGGAACCCCTGTGGATGTTGTGTACGTAGATTTTACTAGGACATTTTACACAGTACCCTATAAACGCTTAATTTAGAAAGTAAGTTATTTTGGCTCTGATAGTCGTATGTACCTGAATAGGAAACTGGATGTAGGAGCACATACAGAGGGTAGTGAATAGTGGCATATTTTCTGAATGGTCTGAAGTTGTGACTAGGTTGCCCAACGGATCTGTCCTGGGACCAATTCTGTTTACTTTGTTCATAAATGTTCTAAAGGTTGGAATAAAGAGTTCAATCTCAGTGTTTGCTGATGATATAAAGCTAAGCAGGGCAATAACTTCGCGACAGTATATACAGTACAGGCCAAAAGTTTGGACACACCTTCTCATTCAAAGAGTTTTCTTTATTTTCATGACTATGAAAATAGTAGATTCACACTGAAGGCATCAAAACTATGAATTAACACATGTCCAATTTTATATACTGAACAAAAAAGTGTAAAACAACTGAAAATATGTGTTATATTCTAGGTTCTTCAAAGTAGTCACCTTTTGCTTTGATTACTGCTCCGCACACTCTTGGCATTCTGCATTCTGCATTCTGGCATTCTTGGCAATTCGGATACTGTCTATAGGATTAAGAACTGGAGACTGGCTAGGCCACTCCATGACCTTAATGTGCTTCTTCTTGGTGGTACAGTGCATCTGGAAAATATTCACAGCGATTCACTTTTTTCACATTTTATCAACCTACAACCTACTTTTGGGCAGTTTCTCCCATTCTTCTTTGTAGGACCTCTCAAGCTCCATCAGGTTGGATGGGGAGCGTCAATGCAAAGCCATTTTCAGATCCCTCCAGAGATATTCAAGGGCTCTGGCAGTGCCACTCGAGGACATACACAAAGTTGTCCCATAGCCACTCCTTTGTTGTCTTGGCTGTGCTTAGGGTCGTTGTCCTAGCAGAAGATGAACCTTCACACCAGTCTGAGGTCCAGAGCACTGTGGAGCAGGTTTTCATCAAGGATGTCTCTGTACATTGCTGCATTCATCTTCTCCTCTATCCTTACTAGTCTTCCAGTTTCTGCTGCTGAAAAACAGCCCCACGTACATGCTTCACTGTATGAATGGTATTGGCCAGGTGATGAGCGGTGCCTGCTTTCCTCCAGACATGACGCTTGCCATTCAGGCCAAAGGGTTCATTCTTCCAGAGAATTTTGTTTCTCATAGTCTGAGAGTCCTTCAGGTGCCTTTTGGGAAACTCCAGATGGGCTGTCATGTGCCTTTTACTGAGGAGTGGCTTCCGTCTGGCCATGTATATACATATACCATTCAGACCTGATTGGTAGAGTGCTGCAGAGATGGTTGTTCTTCTGAAAGGTTCTGCTCTCCACAGAGAAGGTTCTTGGTCACCTCCCTGACTAAGGCCCTTCTCCCCTGATTTCTCAGTTTGGCCGGGGGACCCACTCCTGGTGGAAGAGTCCTGGTGGTTTGAAACTTCTTTATGTTCTATACCTTGATACAATCCTGTCTCAGAGGTCTACAGACAATTCCTTGCACTTCATGACTTGGTTTGTGCTCTGACATGCACTGCCTTTCCAAATCCTGTCCAATCAACTGAATATACCACAGGTGGACTTCAATAAAGTTGTAGAAACATCTCAAGGATGATCAAAGGAAACAGGATGCACCTGAGCTCAATTGTGAGTGTCTTTTTATAAATAAAAAAAAAAAAAAAAAAAAAAATTGGTAAAGATTTCAAACAAACTTCTTTCACATGGTCATTATGGGGTATTGTTTGTAGAACTGTGAGGAAAATAATGAATGTATTCCTTGTTTAAATAAGGTTGTAACATAAAATGTGGAAAAAGTGAAGCACTGTGAATACTTTCTGGATGCACTGCATGTTTTGGGTCATTGCCATGCTGGAACCCCCATCCACAACCCATCTTCAGTGTTCTGGCTGAGGGATGAAAGTTCTCATCTAAGATTTTACAATACATGGTCCCGTCCATTGGCCTCTCAATGTCGCAAAGTCGACCTGTATCTCTAGCACAGAAACCGCTACGAAGCATAATGTTTCCACCTCCGTGCTTGACTGTAGGGATGGTAGTCAGCATTTTTCTTCCTTCAAACATGGCAACTCAAGTTAATGCCAAAGAGTTTCATTTTGGTCTCATCTGACCACAAAACTTTCTCCCAATCCTTCTCTGAATCATTTAGATGTTCATTGCAAACTTCAGACGGGCCTGTACATGTGCCTTCTTAAGAAGGGGGAGGCTTGCGTGTGTTGTGGGATTTCAATCCATGGCTGTGTATTGTGTTACCAATGGTTTGTTTGACTGTGGTCCCAACTGCCTTGAGATCATTCACAAGCTTGTCTCGTGTAGTTCTGGGCTGATCCCTCACTTTTCTCATGTTCACCCTTACCCCATGAGGCAAATTCTTGCATGGAGCTCCAGATTGAGGGTATTTATTTATTATTTTGTATTTCTTCCATTTGCAAATAGTCTCCTTCTCACCAGGCTTCGTGCTCATGGTCTTGTAAGCCCATTCCAGCCTTGTTCAGGTCTACAACATTGTCCTTGATGTCCTTTGACAGCTCTTTGGTCTTGCTCATGTTGGTGAGGTTTGAATGAAAGAAACATTCTATGGACAGGTATCTTTTATACACATAATGAGTTGTCATTAGGAGCACCTTAAATGGACAAGACTTCTGTGTACAACATGAGCACATACTGTAGCCAATCTGTGGAATCCAGAATTTTTGTTGGTTAAAAGGGGATAAAATGCCTATTTTACTGAACTGAAACTCCATTTATAACATTTTATATTGTGTTTCTTCTGGATTTTTGGTTGATATCTTGTCTCTTTCATTTTATATACACCTATGATAACAATTATAGACCCTTCATTTCTTTGCAAGTGGGCAAAATCTGCAGGGGATTGAATAATTCTTTTCCCCACTGTAGAAACTTTGAGAAGACCTAGGTAAAATAAGAGTGGGCAGCTAGATGTCAGATGAGGTTTAATATTGAATAATGTAAAGTAATGCGCTTGGGAGATAAAAATATGAATGCGTGCTACTCATTGAAGGGGAGGGTGGTGGGGAAGCTCCGGAGTAGGGATGGTCTCTATGTCCGGGTCAAACATGAGTTCGACTCGAACATTGGCTGTTCGCCCGTTCACCGAATTGCGAACAATTTGGGGAGTTTGCGGCAAATTTGAAATCCACACAGCACCCTTTAAAAGTCTATGGGAGAAATCAAAAGTGCTAATTTTAAAGGCATATATGCAAGTTATTTTCATGAAAAGTGTTTGGGGACCTGGGTCCTGCCCCAGGGAACATATATCAATGCAAAAAAAAGTTTGCATTGGGGGGTGTCTATAGTATGCCTGTAAAGTGGTGCATGTTTCCTGTGTTTAGAACAGTCCGAATGCAAAATAAAATTTCTAAAGCAAAAAAAGTAATTTAAAAGTAACATTGCTAGCGCTGGCTGTAATGAATTGTCGGTCTGGCAATAAACATAAAAGTTCATTGATAAAAATGACATGGAATTTCCCCACAGGGGAACCCTGAACCAAAAAAATAAATAAATAAATGCGTGGTGGTCCCCTTAAATTCCATACCAGGCCCTTTAGATCTGGTATGGATATTAAGGGGAACCCCACATCAAAAAAAAATAGCGGGGGGTCCCTCCTCAAAATCCATACCAGACCCTTGGGGAGAAGAGTCTCATCCCCACAACCCTTGCATGGTGGGGGTCTGCGGGCCGGGAGCTTATCGGAATCTGGAAGCCTCAGATCCCGCCCACCCATGTGAATTGGTAATGAGGTACAAATGTACCCCTACCATTTCACAAAATAAGTGTCAAAAATGTTAAAAAAGACAGACGGTTTTTAACAATTCATTTATTAATTTATTTTTCTTTCCCCGCTTCTTCTTCCATCTTCTTTCTTCTGGTCATCCTTTGGTGTTTTTCTTCTTCCTCCATCTTCTTCTTCCTCTGCTTCTTCCTCTGGTCTTCTCGTCCAGCTTCTTCTCCGCTTTGTCCTCGGCATGATCCACCTCACTGGGAGTTTTCCGCTGTCTGACACTTCTGTTGAGGTGACAGTTCTTATATAAGGGAGGGTGGGGCCCGCCCCCATCTGACGCACGGGGACTTCCCTATGGCTTTCCCTGTGTTGTCAGAGGGGGGCGGGGTCACCCGTTTACAATGATTACTGCTATGGGCTATAGCCGCTGTTAGTAATCACATGTAGATAAATCCAACAGGCTGGTTATACTCAAGGCATTTAATGGATTGATTTGGGTACAATCAGCCTGCCCATACATGGATCGAAATTTGGCTAGTCCCTTCCACGTATGGCTGGCTTAAAACTTTATACACCTTTTATTTTGATTTTCCTAGATTTTAATAATGGATTTATGCTAAAAGTTCAGTTGGCTTCTAAGTATACAAGTTGCACAAGGGACTGCTGTGTGGAATAGCCATGTTCTTTTTTTTTATTTTATTTTATTTTTTTTTTTGGTCTATGGGTTTGTTCCTGATGAGCGTTTCAGAAAGAACACAGCTCATGCAATCCTAATTTATAAATTCAGTTTCTTTACAAGTCACAACACTCAACACTGGAACACAGGGACTTTCACCAGGGTTATATATTAAATGAGCTGGGAATAGAAAAGCTTTGAATGAGTATAGGGTCTTCCATTTAATTCCACAAAGTGCTATATAATATGTTTATGGCAAAAAATCCAAGGCAGAACATAGAATTAATGGTACTTTATTGATCCAGTTTTAATAGACAAACATATATTTTGCTGAGAAACACTTGAATAAACCCATGATATTTCTGAGTACAGTCTCTAGTTATTGGCCCATTAATAGCTATCACCAATTACAACCAACCTGACTTTCTACAAACCACTACAAAATTACTATAGCAATCAATGCAGCACTGCGTGATGAAAAGCAGCATTGGAGGGGATATTTATTTTTTTCCAGCTATCGAATACATACGGTATGTATAAAATATTATTTTTCATGGTGTTTTAATCACAATAACTATATATAACTAATATATAGTGTATGTGTGTATATATAATATATATATATATATATATATATATATATATATATATATATATATATCTCTGCATAACTTTTTTGGTCATTGATTAAATCTTTTTAGTTAATGGTTCATATTAGGAATGCATATGTATAGAACAATTTTTTTGTTTGTGTATTATTATTTTTATTAGAAAATAAATAATATATATTTACAGTACCTTGCAAAAGTGAGTATACTCCTCACATCTTTGTAAATATTTTATTATATCTTTTCATGTGACAACACTGAAGAAATGACACTTTGCTACAATGTAACGTAGTGAGTGTACAGCTTGTATAACTGTGAATTTGCTGTCCCCTCAAAATAACACAACACACAGCCATTAATGTCTAAACCGCTGGCAACAAAAGTGAGTACACGCCTAAGTGAAAATGTCTAAATTGGGCCCAATTAGCCATTTTTCACTCCCCGATGTCATCTCACTCATTAGTGTTACAAGATCTCAGGTGTGAATGGGAGCAGGTGTGTTTAACCACCTCAATACAGTGCACTTACACTCCCCTTCCTGCCCAGACCAATTTTCAGCTTTCAGCGCTCTCACACTTTGAATGACAATTACTCAGTCAAGCAACACTGTACCCATATGAAATTTGTGTCCTTTTTTCACACAAATAGAGCTTTCTTTTGGTGGTATTTAATCACTAGTGTTTATTTTATTTTATGTGAAAAAAATGCCTTTTTCAAATTTTGTCATTTTTCTTCATACATTTTGCCCAAAATTTATACTGCTACATAGCTTTGGTAAAAATTTCCCAAATTGGTGTATACAGTATTATTTGATCTTTGTGAAAGTTATAGAGTCTACAAACTATGGTGCCAATCACTGAAAATTGATCACATCTGATCAGGCCTTCGGTACATCAGGTGTATCTCATTTCTCGAGACACTAAGGCCCCTTTCACACTGGGGTGGTGGGTGCGTCGGCGGTAAAGCGCCGCTATTTGGCCACTAGCAGGGCATTTTTACCCACCACTAGTGGCCAAGAAAGGGTTAAAACCACCGCAAAGCACTGCTGCAGCAGCGCTATGCCGGCGATATAGCTGCAATGCCCATTAATTTCAATGAAATATATATTTACACCGCTCCTTCAACGCTCCAAAGATGCTGCTTGCAGGACTTTTTTTTAATGTCCTGCAAGTGCACCGCTGCAGAAAGGCTTTCACACTGGAGAGACAGGAGTGGCACTTTACAGGCACACCATGCAGGCGCCATTTTTAGCGCTGTAGCGTCTGTAAAGCCACCTCAGTGTGAACAAGTCAGCAAAGTACAAATACCCCCCAAATGACCCCTTTTTAGAAAGTAAACATTCCAATGTATTAAGTAAAATTAAGATTTCTTCTTCTTTTTTTTTTACACAAAATTGTCATTATCAGGTTATTTCTCACACACAGCATATGCATACAACAAATTACACCCCAAAATACATTCTGCTACTCTTCTCGAGTATGGCGATACCAGATGTGTAAGACTTTTACACAGCCTGGCCGCATTCAAAGGCCCAACATTGAAGTAGCACCTTCAGGCGTTCTACGAACATAAATAGCACATCTCATTTCTCAATCATTTATTATACTGGGAGCACCAGGACAATGGAATTACCCACAAAATTACCCAATTTTGGAAAGAAAACACCCCAACCTATAATCTGATGCACAAGGAGTCTTTTGAATGGTTATTTTTTTCCAGAAGTGTTTGGAAACTGTGTAAAAAAAAAAAAAAAAAAAAAAAAAAAAGAAGAAAAATGAAAACATATTTTTTACACAAAGTTGTCAATTTATAAGATATTTCTAACACATATCATGTATATAGAAAAAAATTACACCCCAAAATACATTCTGCTACTCTTCCCGAGTATGGCCATACCACATGTGTGAGACTTTTACACAGCCTGGCCACATACAGAGGCCCAACTTTGAAGTACTACCTTCAGGCGTTCTAGGAGTATAAATTACACATCTAATTTCATTCCTATCTATCACACTTCTGAAGGTCCTTGAGCACCAGGGCAGTGGAATTACCCTAAAAATGACCCCATTTTGGAAAGCAAACACCTCAATGTATAATCTATGAGGAATGGGCCGCCGATAGGTACTCAGATGAGCTAGAGACAGGTACTTGGGTCACTTGATAAGCTGCAGACAGATACTTGGGTCACTTGATGAGCTGCAGACAGGTACTTGGGTCACTTGATGAGCTGCAGACAGGTACTCAGTTACTCTGATGGGCTGGTGACAGGTACTCAGTTACTCTGATGGGCTGGTGACAGGTACTCAGTTACTCTGATGGGCTGGTGACAGGTACTCAGTTACTCTGATGGGCTGGTGACAGGTACTCGGTTAATCTGATGGACTACAGATAGGTACTCGGGTACTCTGATGGGCTGGTGACTGGTATTCGGGTACTCTGAAGGGCGGTGACAGGTACTCTGGTACTCAGATAGACTTTGACAGGTATTCAGATGAACTGTGACAGATACTCAGGTACTCGGATGGACTGTGACAGGTACTTGGATACTCAGATGGACTATGGCAGGCACTCGGCTACTCAGATGGACTGTAACAGGTACTTTGATGGGTGATGACAGCCGCCGGCCAGTGGCTGTTTGCCAGCGTCGGTGACAAGCAAAATTATAAATGCAGCACACTTGAGTTTTCCCCTATTTATCATGAGCCGAACACAAAGATCTACGACTTTTTCTATGTACACAAAAGGCCTATTTCTCGCAAATATTATTCACACATCTGTCTAAATCTGTGTTAGTGAGCACTTTTCCTTTGCCGAGATAATCCATCCACCTCACAGTTATGGCATATCAAGATGCTCATTAGCATGATTATTGCACAGATGTACCTAAGGCTGGCCACTACAAAAGGCCACTCTAAAATGGGCAGTTCTACCGTATTAGTGGGGCACATCTCCTTTGCATAGTTGATCAGGTTGTTGATTGTGGCCAGTGGAATGTTCCTCTTCAATGGCTGTGTGAAGTTGCTGTATATTGTCAGGAACTGGAAAACGCTGTCGTATACGCCAATCCAAAGCATCCCAAACATGCTCAATGGGTGACATGTCCAGTGAGTATGCTGGCCATGCAAGAACTGGGATGTTTTCAGCTTCCAGGAATTGTGT
Organism: Lithobates pipiens; assembly: GCF_037356315.1. Lineage (NCBI taxonomy): Eukaryota > Metazoa > Chordata > Amphibia > Anura > Ranidae > Lithobates > Lithobates pipiens. The sequence continues at coordinate 387,712,351 of NW_027507764.1, forward strand.
ACAGATCCTTGCAACATGGGGCTCTGCATTATCATGCTACAAAATGAGGTGATGGTCATGGATGAATGGCACGACAATGGGCCCCAGGATCTTGTTACAGTATGTCTGTGCATTCAAAATGCCATAAATAAAATGCACCTGTGTTGGTTGTCCAAAGCATATGCCTGCCCATACCATAACCCCACCACCATCATGGGCCACTCTGTACACAACGTTGACATCAGCCATCTGCTCTCCCACACGACACCATACACACTGTCTGCCATCTGCCCTGTACAGTGAAAATCAGGATTCATCCGTGAAGAGAACACCTCTCCAAAGTGCCAGATGCCATCTTGTGTGAGCATTTGCCCACTCAAGTCAGTTACCATGACGAACTGCAGTCAGGTCGAGACCCCGATGAGGACAATGAGCATGCAGATGACCTTCCCTGAGACGGTTTCTGACAGTTTGTGCAGAAATTCTTTGGTTATGCAAACTGATTGTTGCAGCAGCTGCCCGGGTGGTTGGTCTCAGATGATCTTAGAGGTGAAGATGCTGAATGTGAAGGTCCTGGGCTGGTGTGTTTACACGTGGTCTGCGGTTGTGGCCAGTTGCATGTACTGCCAAATTCTCTTAAACGCCTTTGGAAACGGTTTATGGTAGAGAAATTAACATTCAATTCAAGGGCAACAGCTCTGGTGGACATTCCTGCAGGCAGCATGCCAATTGCATGCTCCCTCAAAACTTGACATCTTTGGCATTGTGCTGTGTGATAGAACTGCACATTTTAGAATGACCTTTTATAGTGACCAGCCTAAGGCACACCTGTGCAATAATCATGCTGTCTAATCCGCATCTTGATATGCCACACCAGTGAGGTGGATGGATTATCTTGACAAAAGAAAAGTGCTTACTAATGCAGATTTAGATAGGGGCAAACACAAAAGTTTATAATTTTGCTCCGTGTATGTGTGTGTGTGTGTGTGTATGTATGTATGTATGTATATATATATATATATATATATATATATATATATATATATATATATATTAAAGATGGTTTGTTAAGGTAAAGACTAATCTAGGACATTTTTCAGAAAATAAACGTTGTTTTTCTGATTTTAACCCATTCAAAGCTGCATTTTAAAGCAAGACTATTTTTAAACGGTATTTGAAGTATAAAAATGGTTTCAGCACCAATATAGTCATTTTCAGATTTTTTTTTTTTTTTTTTTTACTTTTTCATTCCCTTTTCCCTTACTTGTCACTTTTCACTTGGAAAAAAAAAAACCAAAATGCTAATTTCAGTTTAGATGTCTTTCTTTGTATTTCTGAATAAGACACAAAAAACGTGTCTATCTCCAGCTTTTTTTCTGTGTTCTGTTAACCATGTTACCTCACACCCATCTTTCCTTTCTCCAGAATAACAGGATTGTTTTTTTGTAACTTGTAATCAGGGTTGGCCATTAAAGAAAACAAGTCATTTATTGAATTATTGCAGTAATCTGAATACCTGCTTACCTGGTACTGCACATAACGGCCTCAAACCTCCTCTTCTCAGGTCCCCTGCCAGCGCTCTGGGCTCTTCTTGGTGCACCACCATAGGAAGCCGCTTCCTATGAAGGAGCACCTGCAGGCTCACTTCCGAGTCAGGCTGTGTGTTTATTGACACACACCGTGCTGCTCAGACCCACCCATGCTCAAAGTTTTTATGTGATAGCAGCAGTAGCCAATGGCTTCAAATGCTGCCTCTGTGAACAGAGAGAGCGGAGAGTGCCGCTGCAGATGGACACAACGCTAAATCAAGATGGGGCTTGGGTAAGTAAACAGGGTTGTAAGGGGCGATAAAAGTAATAGGAAATGTTTTACCTTAGTGCAGAGAATGCATTAAGGTAAAACATGTCCAGATTTTAGAACCAATTTAAAGCAACTCTATTGCCTGAAAGAATCGTGCTTGTGTGCACCTTACGCATTCCTAAGCAGCCCATCATACGAATGGACTAAAAAGAGTGCTTTGTAAGTATGAGGGTGCAGGCAAGCTTTGACAACCAAGAAGTTAGAACAACCTGGCATTTTGTTGTAGCAGCAGGACTTGTCTGTCTGTTGCAGGTATATGCAGGCAACCAAGAACACTTCTGAGTATGAGAACATGGGAGTTGTGACGTATGTCGTGTAGTCAAGAACACCTGCGCAAGCAACATAATAATTTTAGCTGAAGTTAGGCTTGTACTCCATGAGAAGTCTGAGTCTCACAGAATCTGGAACATTATGCAAATTTTCCTAAATGTCATTTTCTGGACCATTCCCTCTTCTGCGTTATTAGTGACCTGGTGTTTATACATCTTCATTAACCACTTCAGCCCCGGAAGATTTGACTGCTCAATGACCAGGCCATTTTTCGCAATCCGGCACTGCGTCACTTTAACTGAGAATTGCACGGTCGTGCGACGCTGTGTTTAAACAAAATTTACGTCCTTTTTTTTCTCACAAATAGAGCTTTCTTTTGGTGGTATTTGATCACCTCTGCGGTTTTTATTTTTTGCGCTATAACAAAGTGCGACAATTTTGAAAAAAAAAACTATCGTTTACTTTTTGCTATAATGCATATCCCACTTTTTTTCAAAAAAACTATTTTTTTTTCCTCAGTGTAGGCTGATATGTATTCTTCTACATATTTTTGTTAAACAAAATCGCAATAAGCCTATATTGATTGGTTTGAGCAAAAGTTATAGTGTCTACAAAATAGGGGATAGATTTATGGCATTTTTATTTATTTATTTTTTAGTAGTAATGGTAACAATCTGTGATTTTTATCGGGACTGCGATATTGTGGCGGACACATTGGACCCTTTTGACATTTTTGGGACCATTGACAACTATACAGCGATCAGTGCTATAAGAATGTACTGATTACTGTATAAATGTCACTGGCAAAGAAGAGGGTAACACTAGGAGGCGATCAAGGGGTTAACTATGTTCTAACTGTAGGGGGGATGGGACTGTCTAAGAGAAGAGAGATATTGGTGTTCATACACACAATCTGTCTCTATTTCCCTGAAAAAAACGTGATTTGTGTGTTTACACACACAGATCTCGTTTCTCGCTCTGTCATGAGCGATCGGGGGTCATTGCGCCCACCGGGCACATGCCCCTAGTGGCCAAAAGGAAAAACGACGTAAGGTAATGTCGCTTTGCCCAGCTGAACCAACCTGCCGCTGTAAAACTGCGGCGGCTGATCCAGAAGTGGTTAACCGGTTCCCGACCTGCGCACGCCGATGTACATCGGCAGAATGGCACAGGCAGGCATATTGGCGTGCAAGTACGTCCAATCTTCAATGCCGCCCTGCCATTGCGAGTGCGCCGCCGCTAGCGTGCTCGCGTGCCAGTCAGGACCCCCGTGAGTCCGGTTGCGGGGCCCGCGGACTCGATCACCGCAGGCATACCAGCGATCGTCTCACGGGACGGCTGAATGGAGGAAATGCTGTGTAAACAGCATTTCTCCATTCTGCCTAGCAACTAGTGACGCTGATCTCTGCTCCATGTGATTGGAGCAGAGATCAGTGTTCACTAAATAAAAGCCCAGCCCCCCACAGTTAGTAAAACACCCCTAGGAACACTTAACCCCTACACTGCCACCCACTGGTTAACCCCTTCACTGCCAGTGTCATTTACACAGGAATCACTGCATTTATATAGCAGTGATTGCTGTATAACTGACAATGGTCCCAAAAATGTGTCAAAAATGTCCGATGTGTCCGCCATAATGTCGCAGTCACAATAAAAATTGCTGATCGCCGCCATTACTAGTAAAAAAAAAAAAATAATAAAAAACTATTAATAAAAATGCCATAAAACTATCCCTATATTGTAAACGCTATAACTTTTGCGCAAACCAATCAATAATCGCTTATTGCGATTTTTTTTTTTTACCAAAAATATGTAGAAGAATACGCATCGGCCTAAACTGAGGGAAAAATGCTTTATTATATATTTTTGGGGGATATTTATTATAACAAAAAGTAAAAAATAATGCGTTTTTTTCAAAATTGACGCTTTATTTTTGTTTATAGCGCAAAAAATAAAAACTGCAGGGGGTGATCAAATACCACCAAAAGAAAGCTCTATTTGTGGGGAAAAAAGGACGTCAATTTTGTTTGGGAGCCACGTCGCACGACAGCGCAATTGTCAGTTAAAGCAACGCAGTGCCAAATCGCAAAAAGTGGTCTGGTCTTTGACCAGCAAAATGGTCCGGCCTGTAAGTGGTTAAGGACAACTAGTAATACGGAAGATTTTTTTTGGGGGGGAAAAATATTTGTATGCTAGAGCTTTCTAGGCTTTCTGGGACATCAAATAAGTTAATGAAAGTAAATCTGTTGCTAAAAAAAAAGTAAAATGAAAGGTCTTCCTGCATACTAGAGAGTAAATATTCACCTCTCCTCCTGCCCACACTGCTAAACCCTGCTCTGAAGAGAATTTGTTTCTGGAGAGACTTCAGGAAACAATTCCTCTTTATCAGAATGGCCCTTTCTTATTAGTGGCATATGCAGGTATCTGTGGGGCTATATTTAACCACTTGCTTACTAGGCACTTAAACCCCCCTTCCTGTCCAGGCCAATTTCCAGCTTTCAACGCTGTCACTTTTTGAATGACAATTGCGCATTCATGCTACAGTTTACCCAAATTAGATTTTTATAATTTTTTTTCACACAGATGGTGGTATTTAATTGCTGCTGGTTTTTTTATTTTTGAAAAAAAAAAACTGTTTCATAGTTTTGAAAACAGGTAATTTTTCTCCTTCACGGATGAGGTGGCACTGACAGGCACTCATAGGTGGCACTGGTGGGTGACACTGATAAACAGCACTGATCTGTGGTACTGATTATTAGACCCTGATGGGCATTGGGCATTGGCAGCACTGGTGGGCATTGATGGGTGGCACTTTGGGCACTGGTAGGTTGCACTTGTGGGTACTAATAGATGGCACTGGTAGGTGGCACAGTGGGCACTGGCAGGTGATACTGGTGGGCTCAGCCGCGGATTCCTGAGTGAGGGATTGACGTCCCTCTGGCAGAAGCCGGTGATCGGCTTTTTTTCCCCCTCAAGCTGACAACGTGAGGGAAAAAAATACAGATTGCCAAGCTTCTGTTTACATCACATGATCAGTCGTCATTGGCTGTCAGCTGATCACGTGGTACGGGGCCAGGATCGACCCCTTACTCAGATCTGTGATGAGCAGAGTCTCAGACTCAGCGATCACAGAGCGTGCCATGCGCGACCCTGAGGGTAGCACAGACTGTGCTTGCCCAGCAGGACGTCCATGGATGCCCTCCCAGCAATTAAGGCCCACACTGCAGCCATCTTTCAGCTATTGCGCAGTAGCAAGTAGTTAAGAGCAGGAGCCCTTGGCTGTTGTCAATCAAATCCAGTCAGGAAGGAATGGGGGGTGAGGCCTAGCCCCAATGTGTGCCTCAATAGACACAATGTAGCTTTGGATTGAGACCAAACATGTGCCACTGTAGCAAGTGGCTTTGTATGGTGGCACATGGAGAAGAGGAGGAGCCCAGAGGGCCAGTGGAGGACCTCCATTAGAGGAGAATCGGGGCTGCTCCATGCAAACCATTGCACAGAGCAGAGAAGTATAACATATTTATTTTTTTTATTTAAAAAAAAAAAGAATCTTTACAATCACTTCCAGTGACCGCACTCTTGTATGTGGGCTAGAACGTGCAGTGAAGTTGCTAAGATTTTTTTTTTTACTTTCACTGAAAACAGAATTCTATTTTTAAGCTGAAAAATTACCCTTAGTCATTTTGTAATAGTCAATATTTGACTTTATTTTTGTGACTTACTGCCAACAGAGCTTTGACTGAATATCAAGCAAGAGATTGTATTTCTCTTTCCTAGATTGCTGGTGTCTGCTTTTTGGTTAACCTTGACAGCTGCCCTACAAATCCTCCAAGTCTCTCAGCCTTGAGATTTACACATTTTCAGACTGTGTACTGTTCTGAAACCTTTCTAAATGTTTCACAGTTATAGATTTTAAAGCTACATTATTAGGATTCCCTTTTATTTTGCACACACACTATAGTATTTATCATATCGTTCTTAAAGCGGTAGTAAGCCCACTAATTTTTTTTTTTTTTTTACCACCTGCAAAGCAAAAGGCATGATGAGCTAGTATGCACCGCATACTAGCTCATTATGAAATACTTACCTTAGAACGAGGCCCCGACATCTGGCCCGATCCACGCCGAGGGAGCTGATGTGCTCCCTCTGCGTTTCTTCTGGGTATCGCGGCTCTGGCGCTGTGAGTGGCCGGAGCCGCGATATCGTCACTCCCGCGCATGCGCGTGGGAGATTTCATCCCGGCGGGGTCCGGGCCACTGGCGGACTTTCAGCCGAGAATCCCCTTGTGCGCATGCGCTGCTACAGTCAGCAGCGCATACCGAGGGTAATATCTCCTAAACCATACAGGTTTAGGAGATATTTTTTTTACCTACAGGTAAGCCTTATTATAGGCTTTCCTGTAGGTAAAAGTTCAAAAAATGAGTATACAACCACTTTAATACCCATTTTTTTTTGGGGGGGGGGGACGTTTTGTGAATTAAAACAAAACCATAAAGTTAGCCCAATTTTTTTTGTATAATGTGAAAGATGATGTTATGCCGAGTAAGTAGAAACCCAACATGTCATGGTTTAAAATTGTGCACACTTGTGGAATGGCACCAAACTTAGGTACTTAAAAATCTCCATAGGCGACAATTTCATTTTTTTTACAAGTTACACATTTAGAGTTACAGAGGAGGTTTTGGACTAGAATTGTTGCTTTTGCTTTTATTCCTGTTAAAAGGAATGTAAACATCCCTTGTAATAGGAATAGTGTGCGACAGGTCCTCTTTATGGAGAGATGTGGGGTCAGCAAGACCTCGCATCTCTCCTCCAGGCTGGAAAGCCTGAGATAAGAAAAAAAATTCTGCCTTTCTATCCTCATCTTCGGCTTTATTTACTTCTGTATGGTAAACTTCCGGCGGGGGCCGTTTCATTCTCCGGCTTGCCGATCGCAGGGGTGACCCCAAAGAAGCACTGGAGGGCAGTGGGGGGATGTCCCCTCCTACCACCTGTAAGAACGATCAAACGGCTGAACTGGCGCTATCATTGTTATTATGGTGCACAGAATCGCTAGCTGAAAAAGATGATATCTGGATGATGCTTGTAGCTGCAGGCATCATTCAGATATCACCAAAGTCCATAATGTCATATGACGTACCTTGGGCAAGAAGTGGTTAAACATTGACAATACCTAGTAGGATTGATTGTGTGATTTTCTCACGATTCTCGCAACGTAAAATCTTTCACATGATACAATTGAAAGACCGCTGCGCAAATACAGTGTGACATAAAATATTGCAAAAACCACCATTTTATTCTCTGGGGTGTCTACTAAATATATATATAAAATGGATGGGGGTTCTAAGTAAATTTCTAGCAAAAAATTATTTTATCTTGAAAGCAACAAATGTTAGAAAAAGGTGTAGTGTTTAAGTGGTTAATTTTTTTTCCCTTACACACAAAGTCTATTCCATTGACAAATTGTTACAATGTTTATATTTAAGTTCAACTGATAAAGAATGTTTTGATTCTTGTCCAATTTTTCTCTTCCTTTCTTTTGAGGGCTGTGGCTTCAGAAGAGCAGAGAGAAATCTTTGCATAGAAAGAATTGTGAAACACTTTAGTCAAGATTGCAATAACGATTCTTGACGATTAATTGTGCAGCTCTACTCTATAGGTATACTGTATTACAAACTAGCCTTTAGCAGTTTAGTTGTTCATTACTAGGGTAATTTTGTGGCTAACAGCCTGGACTGCTAAGATGCCTGTAAAAAGCATCATACATGTTTTTTCAAGGGAGACTTCTTGGAGAGACACTTGACCAATTCATCAAAGATGTTATAGGTGGGACGTTTTACTCTGACTGCAGAAGATCCCAAAATCACTTTCCCTTAGGGGCCTCTACCTCCTCAAAACATAGAACATCTAACACTCTACTCAGGCTTCAACTTCAAAATCAAAATTCAGCCCTTCCATTTGGTGCAAGATTAAGAGTTCAACCAAAAGTTGAATAATCCACACTGGAATCTGGAATGTGCGACTATAGTCAGTCAGGTCAATTTTCTTCATATGAGCAAAAAGATTTGTATTTTTTATTTTTTTAATTTTTTTTATTTGCTGACCTATTGGGATTATTTATTCAGTTTTTTTATTATTGTGAATTTATGTTTATTATATGTCTTTTAGTCCAGCCCAAGTGAGAAAACCATCTCTACCCATTTTTGTTGGATTCATATTAACATTTGGGGCCCTTAAACGCAGTTGTTGATTTTAGGAACAGAGAAGATATTCTAAATGTGTAATTTAATAGAACAACATTTTAATGTTGACTGACTGATGCCTGTACCTGGTTTAAAATTTTGAGTCTAAGGGGTTAATTTACACACAGCCAAAATGGGGAGGGACTTATGAAATGGTAATAAGGTATATAGTCAGAACTGTTCTGAGGCGTCATCCCAATGAAGATGGGTTATAGTCTTCAAAACACTTTGGGTTTTTGGTGGGAGCATGTGCAAAGGGAACGTCTACATTCCGTTATCGGTCTGGCCTTACATATGTACTGGATGTGTATCCCTAGTGGATTTTTTAATTTTCACTAAAGGATTTTATATTTTCACTAAAAACGTGTTTTCTTTTATACTGCACAAAGAGAATGCATTGCAGTGAACTGGCCCAGAAGAACCTGGCACACATATATACTCAGACTGCTAGCAGACGATCTCTAGACTCTTCTCATATCTGCTACCTCAAAGCTCTCTTTCATCCTGCTACACAGTCTGGCTGTTGAAGCCCAGGTCTTAAAAGATTTGGGGGTCTCTGACAGAGCTCTGAGCTTCTCAGAGCTGGCCGCTCAGCTGTCGGCTAATTGCCAGCTCCCATCTCTCCACAGTGACGCCTGTTCATGATATCCTGCTTGTCAGTCCTGCTTACTTAAGCCATCCAGCCCAGATGATCTCTGCCTTTGCCTTGGTCAACATCAGAGACCTTCTCCTGCACTCCTGTTAAAGACTTGCTTTGGTTGACACTCCTTCTGCCTCCCGATCCTGCTTCCTATTCCATTACGCTGATTCCTAACTTTCTGGCTTGTCTGGCTATTCGTTTCGGTTACAAAACTTTGGCTATGTTTTGACTGTGTTTGGTTTATTTACTTTTATTAAACAAGTGTGATTTAACTGTACTTCTGTCTCGGTCTGATTCATGGTTTCTGACAGTCTCCGAGCCTGTTATTTCTACCTTGCTAAAAGCTGCTTCCAGGAAAATCCACTATTGTACCCGGAAATCCTTCTTTGCCTGTTGTGAGCACAGGTGCTTCTGTCCCAGAGTTTACTGTGTGCCTCGCATTCTGACCTCCCTACAGTAAGGTCTTGATCAGAACTTGGGCTTAAAGTGGTGTTGCCACCAAAAAATAAAGTGTTTAAAAATCTTTAAAAAAAAAATTGGATTTTTTTTTTTTTTTACTCACCTCTAAATACCTGTTGCTAGGGGGTCCCTTGTAGTCTGCATTCTTCCTTGCCTGGGTTTGTGACATCACTTCCTCTCACACCGCACAGTCATCTGGGACCTGTCACGTGGCCCAGATGACTGTGCAGCATATCATGGCGCCCTGCACCGCTCGCGCATGCGCAGTGGGTGCCCGGCTGTGAATCCACAGCTGGGTGCCCACAGTACGAATGACGGCGCCGCGAGCGGAGCGAGGAACGAGGGAGGGCTTCGTTCCCCGCATCGCTGGACCCTGGGACAGGTAAGTGTCCGATAATTATTTTTTTTTAAAATATTATTATTATTATTTTTTTAGGGGCGCCCCACTTTAACCTCTTCCCGCCCGCCCTATAGCCGAATGACGGCTATAGAGCAGGCGCTTTAGTCCGGGAGGCCGTCCCTGGACGTCCTGTTGTTCCGCAATGCGCACCGCCGCGGGCACGCATCAGAGAAGTTCTGTGTTTGCCGTGTCCCCCGGAGACAGGCAAACACAGATTGCTGTAAACGGCCAATCACAGCGGCTGTTTACAGCGCGATCGGCGTGTCCAATGTGAGATGATCTCATATGTAAACATATGAGATCATCTCTCAGCGCCGCTCTCCCTCCTCACAGACAGCGTGTGAGAGGGGAGAGATGAAGGGCTGCAACGAGCGTACGTGTAGAAAAAAAAAGAAAAAAGTGCCATCCTCCCCCAGTGCCATCCACCCCAGTGCCACCTGTTAGTGCTATCTGTCCCCAGTGCCAACTGTTGTCAGTGTCATTTGTCCCCAGTGCCATCTGTCATCAGTGCCACGTATAAGTGCCATCTGTCATCAGTGCCACATATTAGTGCCATCTGTCATCAGTGCCATTTGTCATCAGTGCCACCTGTCAGTGTCACGTACCATCTGTTGTCGGTGTCATGTGTCATCAGTGCCACTTATCAGTGCCATCTGTCATCAGTGTCACGTGTCATCGGTGCCACGTATTAGTGCCACATATTAGTGGCACGTGTCATCAGTGCCACGTATAAGTGCCATCTGTCATCAGTGCCACGTGTCTTCAGTGTCACGTGTCATTGTCCTGGTGCTCCAGGGCCTTCAAAAGTGTAATAGGTAGTCAACAAGTTAGATGTGTCATTTATGCTCCTAGAAAACGTGATGGCGCTCCCTGCATGTTGGGCCTCTCTATGTGGCCAGGCTGTGAAAAAGTTCCACACATGGGGTATTGTAATGCTCAGGAGGAGTAGCAGAATTTTTTTGGGGGTGTCATTTGTGGTATACACATGCCATGTGAGAGAAAAAACCTATTACAATTTTGTGGAAAAAAAAATGAAAAATCTTAATTTTCCAAAGAATTGTGGGGAAAAAAATGACAACATCAAAAAGCTCACCATGCCTCTTACTAAATACCTTGGAATGTCTACTTTCCAAAAAGGGGTCATTTGGGGGGTATTTGTATTTTCCTGACTTGTTCGGGTCGCAAGAAGTGAGATAGGCCACCAGTACATCAGATGTGATCAATTTTGTGCGATTCGCACCACAGCTTGTAGACTCTCTAACTTTCACGAAGACCAAATAATATCCACAAATTTGGGTTATTTTTACCAAAGACATGTAGCAGTATAAATTGTGGCCAAAATTTATGAAGAAAAATTAATAATTTGCATAATTCTGTCACAGAAACAAAGAAATATGCGTTTTTTTTCAAAATTTTCGGTCTTTTTTCATTTATAGCGCAAAAAATAAAAACCCCAGAGGTGATCAAATACCAAGAAAAAAGAAAGCTCTATTTGTGGGGAAAAAAAGGACACAATTCATTTGGGTACAGTGTTGCATGAATGAATAATTGTCATTCAAAGTGTGAGAGCACCGAAAGCTGAAAATTGGTCTGGGCAGGAAGGGTGTTTAAGTGCCCAGTAAGCAAGTGGTTAAGCACTCTAAAAGGATAGGACATAGCCCTGCCCATTCTCTTTCAAAGGCCTCTGGCATCAATTTACCTCCCATTACAGCACACCGTGTTTACTTGGAATTTCAATTTGGTTCTCTCTGCCATTCTATCACATCTGTCAATGTGTCTCTGAGTTGGTAGTTTGCTTTCATCTATCTAGCAAGGTTACTTTGTGGAAGCTGAGACCTCTGCAGTGTGAATATGTGCTTTTACTATCCAAAATGTTGTACATATAAAACTTGTCTTGCATACACACGGTCACACAAAGTTGTCAGAAAATCCAATCGTTCCAAACACGGTGACGTAAAACACGTACAATAGGGCAATAAATGGGCCAATTGCTTTAGTCTCGTAATTTATTCTGAGCATACGTGGCACTTTGTCGGTCAGACTTGTCTACACATGATCGGAATTTACGCGATTGGATTTTGTTGTCGGAAAATTTGAGATCCAGCTCTCAAACTTTGTGTGTCGGAAATTCCGACGGAAAAAGTCTGATGGAGCCCACGCATGATCGGATTTTCCGACAACATGATCCGATCGCACATTTTCCGCCGGAAAGTCCGACCGTGTATGCGGGGCAAAAAGTTACTTAACTCTGGTTACTGTGTAATCATGATCTCCGTTGCTTCCCACAACACCACACCTTTTCATGAATAATCCATTCATTGGACTTCCACGTGTGCATTCATGTTGTCAGTCCTTTAAAAACCGCCTAGCTGTCAGTGTAGATGGTGACATGGGAAGAAGGATCCTCCTGAAGAATCAGCACTACAGCTTTCAACTCTGCATACTGACTGGACCCTCCAGTTCCGCTCTCCTGCAGGTGTGTCTACTCAAGTTGTAGGCTGCTGCTGTCCATTTATGCCCAGGTGAGGTGACTATGGCTGAAACATCAGTGAACCATGCTGACTCCCTCGTGTCTTCAGACAGAGACTCAAAGTGTGGAGCCTCTTGAACGGGGGATGACTGCAGCATAGGAATTTATTCTTCTGGTTGGGTGCTGGTAAAGGTAAGAAGCCCTGCCAACTATTTTGAAATGTCTCTGACATGCCCAGCTGCAATAACCCATCTTTCTTGAAGGTACCTCTTCCATTTCATCGGCGTCTGGTTATGCGCTACAGCTGCCCTAGTGGTCAGTCCATTATCTCTCACCCATCCTGCTATTGGCAGTGCAGTATGTAGGCCCCAAATAGGTACTACTCTAGGGGCGTGTATCGCTTCTGTGCCCCTGTCAGTTGCTTGGACCAAAATCCAATGGATATTGCTCTGTCCTTTCGTTTCATTTGTCTGCCACAGAAGGCTAATAGGATAGTTATTCCTGCGCTGCCACTATTATGAGATAGATCGAGGAACTGCTGCGTTCACCGAGATGGATCAAACCAAATCCACTTAGTTATAACGTGAGGGTAGGTTGGTGTCGCACTGTTCTGGTTTAAGGTATTACACGGGAGGGGATAGTTCCCTATATTTCTCACTCAACAAATATGAGTGGGAGAGGTATTTCTCACTCAAAGATATAGGGGAGGGGTATTATCCCTTAACACAATTTGAAACTCTTCCCCTCTAGCTAGAAGTGCATATAATACAGTTATATTTATATAAATTATCAGACACTGAAATAAACCCAGGCTATTAAAAAAATTAAAATATTATTTTTTTAAATTAGTAAACGCACTACAGGGGTGCCTGCACCTAGACCCCACACAAGAAATCTAATACTTGTTTGACCAGAAAGGTAAGTTCAGTGTAATCGTGGTACACCAATGCGAACAATATAGTCAGAAGAATGATCAGAAAAGTAAACACACTGCAGAGCCAGCTATGGTCAGCTGACTAAACATGCACCAGAATGGAAATATAAGCTTAGCTCAGTCACCTTCAGCAGACCCAGCAAGCAAAAAATTGCTATGTGCTAATAAAACCAGGGTAAATAAATAACAACTACATGTCTTGGTGCAGTGTATAAAACTTAATTTAAAATAAAAGTAAAATCAGGTGACCAAAATAGATTAATAAACGTGCTTATCATAAGATAGAATAAACATGATGTGAGATAAAATGATAAAATCTGTTTCTAAACTAAAAATAAATACCCTACAGAGCCTCTAAAACAGGTATATAAGGTTTAACTTGTTGAGAAGTGCTAAGTGCAATAAATTAATAAACGTGAATTTCATAAGGTAGACCAAAACATAGTCTGGGGGAAAAAAAATGATAAAAGTAAATACCCTACAGAGCCACTAGATAAGTATGTTAAGCTTTTTTTTTTTAAAAACACACAATTCCAAAAGTGCTAAGTGCAATAAAGATTAGGTACCGATACGCTAACGAGACTCTAGAGCAACATATGTGAAAGCAAAAGTGCATACGTATCAAAATAATAAACACACTACAGAGCCAAGTTCATATGTGCAGTGAGCTGCACGTGGATGAGCAAGCTGCTGAATCTACTTTAGCAAATTAGTCCAACACACAGGTGATGGGAGGGAACAGTGAGGGCATTTCAACAGTATATATATAGTTCCTCAAGGTGCTTGTATTTTTGTTGGAACTGTGCAATCTGATTGGAGAAACACTGCTTCCCAGTGGATTCCTTTTTTCGTGACCATACACTCAGGTGGGCAGTGGCCCCTTACCTTATGGTAAGGCAAAAAACGCCTTAAGCTGGAGGTCTCTTTAAGGTTCTTCCCACCAGGTTAAAACTTCTCCTTTCCAATGTGTTTGGAGCTCCAGGGGACCATAGTAAATTAATACAAGAGGGGTACCATAGTGTAGTAATTTTGAATGATAACCAATTTATTAAAGAAAATGACACAAGGTACTCACAATTTTTCATTCATAAAATATCAGTGTAAAAACGAGTAGCGAACTCGTATCTCTATGCAGCAGCAGAGGGCGTCCTTCCCGTCCCTACGCGTGGCATCACATCATGTGACTTCATCAGGGGATCCCCCGACTGTTTTACTTGGTCTACCTTATGAAATTCACGTTTATTAATTTATTGCACTTAGCACTTCTCAATGAGTTAAACCTTATATACCTGATTTAGAGGCTCTGTAGGGTATTTATTTTTAGTTTAGAAACAGATTTTATAATGTTATAATTTTTTCTCACATCATGTTTATTCTTATGATAAGCACGTTTATTAATCTATTTTGGTCACCTGATTTCACTTTTATTTTAAATTACGTTTTATACACTGCACCAAGAGACATGTAGTTGTTATTTATTTACCCTGGTTTTATTAGCACTTTTTTGCTTGCTGGGTCTGCTGAAGGTGACGGAGCTAAGCTTATATTTCCATTCTGGTGCATGTTTAGTCAGCTGACCATAGCTGGCTCTGCAGTGTGTTTACTTTTCTGATAATTCTTCTGACTATATTGTTCGTATTGGTGTACCACGATTACACTGAACTTACCTTTCTGGTCAAACAAGTATTATATTTCTTGTGTGGGGTCTAGGTGCAGGCACCCCTGTAGTGCGTTTACTAATTTAAAAAAAAATATTTTAATTTTTTTAATAGCCTGGGTTTATTTCAGTGTCTGATCATTTATATAAATATAACTGTATTATATGCACTTCTAGCTAGAGGGGAAGAGTTTCATATTGTGTTAAGGGATAATACACCTCCTCCATATCTTTGAGTGAGAAATACCTCTCCCACTCATATTTGTTGAGTGAGAAATATAGGGAACTATCCCCTCCCGTGTAATACCTTAAACCAGAACAGCGCGACACCAACCTACCCTCACGTTATTTGTCTGCCACAGACTCCAAGATATGGTACCATCCTGATCCACTACATCCAGCTGAAACGGTGTCTCATGGGTCCTAATCCCTGATGCTACAAAATGGTTTCTTTAGCAGCAAGTAATATGGTCCGCTGGTCTGAACCCTATGAGAACTTAGTCTTTTTCCTGGTAACATTGTATATAGGCCTCAGAATTGGTCCAATATGTGGGATAAACAATCTCCAGAATCCCACAACTCCAATGAACTTCCATGCCTCCTTTGGGGTAGTAGGGGGTGACAGCGCCTGGATAGTTTGCACAACTGTCTCTGAAATTTTCCTCTGTGGCCCAGTCCACATCATTCCTAGGAATTTCACCTCAGTTGCAGGTCCTTGGACTTTGTCTCAGTTGATAGCCCACCTTCTGTTCTCTAAGTGCTGTATCAGTAGGTGCAGTGCTTCAGTTACATCTTCTTTTGTCCCAGAGATCGTGTCATCAATGTAGTGAAACACAGTGACTTTCAAGTTCAGGGTACTTAAATCTCGGGGAATTGGCCCATGACAAATCGTTGGAGAATGAAAATAAAGTGAAAGTGTAGTGGCTGCCATCCCACACCATAGCAAACTGGTTCTGACACTCTGGATCTATGAAAATCAAAAAGAAAGCATTAGGCAGGTCTATGATAGCATGATATTCTCCTGCCTCTTTAGCAATTTTCTCAACAATTGAGATCATATCAGGTACAGCTGATTTCAATGGGGTAGCCACTTTGTTTAGACTTCTGTAATCCACAGTCATTCTTTGTCCCATCAGGTTTCTTTACTGGGAACACCGGAGACTAGAAAGGACTTACAGCAGGTCTATAAATAGGTGAACAAAATGAGCTGCGCTAAAAACAATGAAACTAGAAAATAATCAAACACCAAAAAACCTAATCAACCTATACCAATAGACGTAAAAACAATATTAAATTGACAGAAAAATGTGATTAGTGAATAGTATACATGAATACTAACGTATCGTCATATAGTGAATAAAATGTATACTAGACCTAAAATGACATTAATGTGAATATTACAAAGAAAACCCCCACAATAATTAATGTAGATTGACACAAAAAAAGGGTTATAATGTGTGCTAGATTTAAACGAATAGTATTAACTAAAATAATATTCAAAAAACCATAAAAAGTTCATATGTGATGAAAAAAATATTTTTATATAGTCCCAAGATTAATATTGGTTCTTCAAACTTGACATAAAGGTGCAAAAATATCCACAAATGCGTGTATATAAAAACAAAAAATTTTTCAAAACAATCCTCCACCAGTGAGAAGAGGGGCCGCTTACCAGAGCTTTAGATCCCAGTGTTAGTGAGATCAGTAAGGCAACAGCACAGAGGTTTCTGGGTGAACCGTCACAGGCATCCCACCATCTCCATCTCCAATATGAAGCCTCCAATCAAGAAACGAAGGTGTCGTAGATTGCTGACACCACGCTGTCTCTATCTCCAATACGAAGCCTCCAGTCCGGGAACGAAGGTATCGTGGATCATATAAAAAATCAAAGACACTCGCATAGCGTAAAACCACTTGGTTTAATAAAGTAAAGTTTAAAAGATTTACACTCACATGCGTAAAGAAAAAACGATCATATAAAAACGAGCCGGCCGGACTCGTGTGCCGCCCGCACTTCCTGGTTGGGCGTAGAACGCGGAGACGTCAGAACGCCTATCTCCCAAAGATCTATAAATCCCTACTCTCAACAGTTCTTGAATAGT
Source organism: Lithobates pipiens (assembly GCF_037356315.1). Lineage (NCBI taxonomy): Eukaryota > Metazoa > Chordata > Amphibia > Anura > Ranidae > Lithobates > Lithobates pipiens. The sequence continues at coordinate 387,729,364 of NW_027507764.1, forward strand.
CTCCCCAATTTCTTTGTGGCCTCCAGGAAGTCTGTACTGCTTGAGGCAGACTGTTGTAGGAATGTAGACAGGTGTCCATTTCACATTACCTCTGACCACAGCCTTCACCGCCCTAACCAGATACGCTTTATCAGGGTACTGAATGGGAATGTACCCCTTTTCAATCTGAATTGACTGCCCTTGAAGTACATCCATCCCAAAAAATGTATTGGGTAACTCTGATACGAAAAAATTTGTCAAATCATGATCCCTTGCCAATAGCTAATTTCACCCGTATCCTAACTGCTGGTGTGGTTTGTCCTCCCAAACCTTCTACATAGATCAATTCTCCTTTATGACGGGAAGGATTTCACTGCAAAAGTGTAACTTCAGCTCAGCTATCAACTAAAGCCATTACATGTGTAGCAGAAGATGACTTCCCCCACCATACAGTGACAGGTGCATATGGACGTCTGTCTCCTGCTATCACTGCCCTCACTACTATTACAGGAGACTTGCGTTCCCTTCATAAAGGATAAGGAACCCCTCATTACCATTTTCTGATTCTCTCTAACTCTACCAGATGTAAAGGGTTCCATATCTGGATCCATCCATTCTGGAAACGTGTTCAGTCCGTTTACACAACCCATCTCACGTAACTTTGAAATACCCTCTCCTGTTGATCTCCAGGAGTAGGTATTTTCCAGGTCACTAGGACTATCGTATACTCGGACTGTTCAATTTCCCATGAGGTCTAATAGTGAAAAATTCACACCAAACTCTCTGGCTTTTTGCATTGCCTGACGCAATTGTGGATCATGGGTTAACACTCCCATAGCCACTGCTTCCTTACCTTACAAAATAACACTGTCTGCCCCTTCATCCCACAAGTGTAGGAGCCAACTCAATATGGGCTCCCCAGACCTTTTGTTTGTATTGTATTGCCAGCTCATGGAGTTCAGTTTGTATAAACTCCGGTACTTCAAATTCAACATCTGCATGGAATCATTTTTCTTTTTCTACAGTCGATGCTGTGTGGGCACTTTAGGTTTGCAGACCACAAGGCGGGTGATGTCACTTCAGGGATGGGGCAAAACTTTCCCTGGGCATTGCGACTTCCGATTTCCAGCCACTGGGGCGCATAAAGGGCAGATTAGACACTAGGCTGGCGCATGATTTCTGGACTCACCAGAGGCATGGAGTCAGCTGTATCTTTGATACATGGGATAACTTATACTTGCCTTTCTCCCAATCTGGTGATCTTCCAGCTTGGCAGAGGCTCACGTTTCTGCACCAGCAAGCATGTCTGGCACTATAGATTTTCAGATAAGGGCCAGTAGGATGACTCCTTTCTGGTCTGTTTGGTATTACTGCAATGCTTCCAACAAATGGTGGTCTTTTTTCCTCTTGGTGATCAGAGGCCTTTGTGATACATTGGGGATTGTCGGATGAGTAAACTGTTGCACATTGAATAGCTGCTTGAACACTGGTGCACTTGGAGGTGTGTCTGGCTGAGATTCATAAGGCACTCCTGTTATGTGTTTCTCTGGCAGGGTAGAGCCTCAGGAAAAGTTAGACCTCATCCTCCAGGGTCTAAAAGAAAGTGCCCCTCTTGCAAGACTATATTGGAATTCTGGACTAAGGTATTATGCAAAACCTGTATTGCTGGTCTGGTTAGAGAGGATTCAGGTCTCTGCCAGTATCCCACTACTGCAGCTGCCATCTTGTCAGCAGTGTTCCATGGCTTCTCTGTTCGTTACTCTGTCTCTGTCTACCAGCACTGGAATCCTGCGATTTATACTAGCCTAGAAATTCAGTATTTTCACTATTCATCCAACCGCCCCACACTTTATCAAATTTCTGTGGTATGCCCCTGCAAATGTATGTAGTTTGTATAAAGGTGTAGCCCTATTAACCACACCCTTCCATGCTGATACAGATGGAGGATTGGGCTTTTTCCATGATAACACTATTGTTTTTCTAGCATAATAGATTAGGATCATCAGGAAAGTACGCGTTACTCTTTGGGGCTGGATCATCTATTAGACCCAAAAGGCACACCTCTATTGTGGGCTGTATAGTAATGGTGGTTATTTCTATATATTCTGTGACCCCCTTCCAAAAAGCTTGGATGTTTGAGCAATTCCAAAAGATATGCATCAAATTGGCAGTGAGGGAACTGCACCACCAGCAGCTAGGTGACTGGGTAGGGAACATCTTGGCCAATCTAGCTGGAGTAAGATATATACAATGCAGGAATTTAAATTGGATGAGATGGTCCCTAGCGGGGACCAAGCTAGTAAAATGTCCCATACGTCATCCCCGTCCATCTGGGGGAACACCTCATCCCACACCTCCCTACACTTTGCAAGGAGATCTCTTCCCTCACCGAACAGTTTATATATTGTAGACAAGGCCTTATTTAAAGTGTCCTCCCTCAGCAAAGACTCAAAATCACTAATTTTCAGGGTAATACCAATATCTCCAAATTGGGCATTATGTGCATGTATGAGCTGAAGATAATGGAACAAGTGAGTGCTGGGAAGATTAAACTTAGTTTTCAGGGTGTCAAACTGCAGAAGTTTCCCACCACCCACTAAATCTTTCAGTGTCTTAATACCAAATGTAGTCCAGATGCACAAAAGTGTATTCATTTACCGTATATACTCGAGTATAAGCCGAGATTTTCAGCCTCTTTTTTGAGGCTGAAAGTGCCCCCCTCGGCTTATACTCGAGTCATCGCTGTCTGCCCGCTCGATCAGCGTGTCGAGCAGACAGACAGCGGCCATTCTATTCAAAAGCCGCGCCTCCGGCTCCGCCTTCGCCTGTGATAGGCGGAACACTGAATTTCCCAGCAGCCTGTGTTCCGCCTATCACGGACATCGTATCATCCTCGTACTACGGACGAGGATGATACGACGTCTGTGATAGGCGGAACACAGGCTGCTGGGAAATTCAGTGTTCCGCCTATCACAGGCGAAGGCGGCGGCGCAGCTTTTGAACTTTACAATGGCCGCCGACGAAGAGGGCACGGGACGGAGGCAAGGGAAGGCACGGCACGGGACGGGACGGCGGCGGCAAGGCACGGCACGACACGGGACGGATGCAAGGAGGCAAGTCACGGCACGGGACGGAGGCAAGGAGGCAAGGCACGGGACGGAGGCTCGGGACAAAGGTAGGCTGGACACACACACACACACACACACACACACACACACACACACACACACACACACGGATGGAGACACACACAGGGATGGATGGATGGATGGATGGAGACACACACACACACAGGGATGGATGGATGGATGGATGGAGACACACACACACAGGGATGGATGGATGGATGGATGGAGACACACACACACAGGGATGGATGGATGGATGGACACACACACACACAGGGATGGATGGACGGACACACAGGGATGGACGGACACACAGGGATGGACGGACACACAGGGATGGACGGACACACACACAGGGATGGACGGACACACACACAGGGATGGACAGGCATGTCTCACCCTCGGCTTATACACGAGTCAATAAGTTTGCCAGTTTTTTTGGGGGTAAATTGGGGGCCTCGGCTTATATTCGGGTCGGCCTATACTCGAGTATATACGGTAGGATTCTTCCAAAGTGGTGTGCGAGGAGAAATCTCAGAAGTGCTACCCATCTTGGTCACTGCTGACCATGCCCTACTAGCTGCACGCATGGATATTGTGAGCCTATACGGAGCCCTGATACCCTGATACGGGAGATGTGTCAGCGCCTCATAGGAACCAAGGATAGCTGCCTGAAGTGTATTGGCAGTGTCATCCTCAGGTAGAGTAAATCACCAGTGTATGAATACTAGCTGGCCTACTAAGAAATATCTGTGAAAGTCCGGTACCGCCAGACCCCCTTGTTTCCACGGCAGTTGTAACACCCAGAGTTTATTCTGGGGTGTTGCCACTGCCACAGGAAAGTCTTTATAAGTTAAATTATTCTTTTGAATATATATCTCGTTATCCAAACAGGAGAATTCCGAAATATATATAAAAACAGAGGTAAACATTTCATTTTTACTAAATTAACCCTACCTATGAGTGTCAAAGGTAGATTCTGTCATGCCTGCAATCTGGATTTTAGTTTAGTCAAAAATAGATCGACATTCAAGGAAATAAAGTCTGATACAGTGTTGGAGATATGTAACCCCAGATATTTGATTACCTCTACCCTCTGCAAGGGATAATTTGTGGGAATCTCACATCTGGGGATGGCGTCCTGAGCGTGCGAATCTGGGATTTTCCCCAGTTGAATTTTAGACCTGAAAAATGAGCAAAGGAATTTAGAATGTCTAAAGCTGCCGACAGGGAATTCTTGGAATCTTGCAAAAAAAAAAAACATAAAAAAAAATGTCCGCATATAGTGTCATTTTTTCAGTCAAGCTACCCGACGTCAGCAAGTATCTGTTTGTCATGGCGTTGGTGTGGAACAAAAATTCAAAGCTCAATGCACCCTTTTCTCAGGTATCCTAGGTATATTGGCATTTAAGGATATGGGTTTGTTGTGGGTTGCAATGGATGAGGATGAATTCCGTACGCAAGAAGATTTGGGATTCTACTCTTTCAAATTTCAAACCAACCACGGCAACAACCGTTGTGACCAGGAACACGGGGTACTGGTTGACACAGCTGAAAGCACATATTGAAGCTAGTACTCTCAAAGAGCAGATTCTTGCTTCTTATCCCGTGCGGGGGGTTGGGTGTATTGTAGACTTGTCGTCAGAATCTATTCTGATCTCAAAAGGTCTTCGGCTTTAGCGAATTCTGAACTTGGCTGGGTGATTTAGTGTCAAAGATTAAGCCGTGTGGTATTACATTTTGAGGGGACCTTCTTGTTAGCCCAGATTTGGAGACAAATATTTTAAATACAAGAAAAGTGTGTGGGGGGAGCAAAGCATTCATCAGCAGAAGCAATTTCATCCTGATCAGACCCAGAAGACTCAGTGATGGTGTTCCTGTAGTGGGAGGAATTATGGGGTCCTTCCTCCCACAATCGGAAGCGGTGACCTCCAATCCCTTTATTTTGAGGATTGTCAGAATTTGCAGATACCCCACTGAGAAGACTTCTAGTCACAGAGCACCAACAATGCAAGGAAAAAAATCTATGGCCATGGTCTCTGTTGGAGGAACTGAAGGAGCAAAATGTATTGAAATGTTGCAGTGATATATTTCCTTTACATCATTTTTTTGGTTCTTTCTCAGACACAAAACTGTCCAGAAACACATTGAAACTCATTTCATTTGGATAATGCTGTGTTTTTCTCTTGCTCTACTTTGTAGGTGGTATGATGCAGGACTCTTGGGTAACCTATCCATTGTTGATAAATGTAGATCTAATAAAAATAATTTGTTTCGGGGGCATGTCCGGCCAGCAGGGAAGACTGCTGCCTGCTAGCTGACCACCTGCTCCAAACCACAGCCAAGCTACGATACCCAGCGACGGAGGTACTCCCAGCGACTATCTATGGCTTCCCTGGAAGATGCAGCAATAGGTATTATCCACAAATGGGGCTCACATTGCCTAGTCCCACAGAAACTGACAGATTATTACCCCACCGCAAATGGATGGGTGGTACCAGGTTGGTGCCGGAGCACACACGCAGCCTACCTAGGAAGGAGAGCACTCTTCAGATTCCAACAGATCATACACTTCGGTATTTATGGCCATGCACTGTGAAAACACAGGGGATACTGACATCTCTCCCCCTGACAGCCGATCTACCCGCAGCCCATCTAAATTTAAAAAAGCTAAAGGATACCAGCAAGCAGGGGATTCTGATATGGAAGAGAATGCTGCAAAGCATTCCACCCAGACCTCTCTTGAGCACTTCCATTCATCTTCTCAGGCTGTGTCAATGACTAATATGAAAGACATGCTGATTTCCCTGAGAGACTCCCTGCACATTGACATGGGGAATATGCTGAAACCTATCACGGCTGCTGTGCATGATCTGCAGCAAATAATGTCACACACAGAACACAAAATGGAGGATGCCTTCTCTGCTCAAAATCATCTTGTGGATGCATACAAAGAACAACAAAATAACATACAGAGAATGGCGGCTAAACTGGCAAATATGGAAGATCGCTCACTCAGGAATAATATTAAATTCTGTGGCATTCCAGAGCCCACCTCTCCTGCTGATTTGACAGGCTACATATGCCAATTACTACACTTACTAGTGCCCAATGCGATCGCTATAGAACTGATAATCAACAGCGCATAGATTGCCCAAACTAACTTTCCTTCCGGACACAGTACCGAGCGACATATTGGCGAGAATACATTACTATCGTATCAAAGGAAACACTGTGTGTGCCATACGGAAAACCCACAGTTAAGCGGACAATTTACGGGCATTGCTCTGTATACTGATCTATTGCAAGCTACTATAAAGAATAGGAAAAAGCTCCTTACTATCAAAAAGCAAAACCTAAGAAACCACAACATCACTTACAGATGGGGGACTTCATCCAAGCTAACAGTGACGCACCTGGACAAGACAGTAAAGAATGGTGATTTCTCCCAGCAGACAAACCAGCTGAAAAACGCCGGGATCCAATTAAATTATGGAATGGTCATGAACCTTCCAGGAAATTTATCATACAAGTACCTTGCAGATGTCTACTGAAAGCGTTCCTTGGAGTCATAATTCTCTAGAAACCCAGGAACAAAGTTCTTATTACCATGTTGTCGTGGGTTGTTCGCTCCCAGATGTCGAGCAGTTTCAACTGCCTCTGGATTTCAGGGCAGGCTCTGGACTTCTTTTTACATTTTTGTTTTTTTTCTCTTAGTTATCCTCTCTTGCTGTATCCAGATGATTGACTATATGTTCTACTACTCGCCCGCATTACCGATTTTTGCTTGCATATCAGTTTCAGTACTCTATCCATCCTACCATTTGCTGGTTGCAACTATCTTCTCCAAGAGGTGGCGCCATTTCCTCTCTACTGAACTAACTTCTTGTAAGTACAACCCTGCTAATGCACCAAATACTTCTGTGAAAGAGACAGCTCCTCCTCTTCATAAGTAAACAGAGAATGTCTGCTGACTGCATTTTGATTTTTTGATGACCATTACGTTTGTTTTCCTCAATGTTAAGGGTTTGAATAGCTTTTTTAAGCCCAAACTCATGTGGTTCGAAGCCCAGAGACTGAAAGGGGACATTCTCTGTATACAGGAAACCCATTTCTCGGTCACCAAATGTATCCGCATATTTTTTGTGCTAATGCAGAATCAAAACGCAATGGTGTTCTCATAGCAATTAAGAATACAGTTGCATTTTCTACAGGACATTATCACAGATTCTGAGGGGCAATATATTGTTTGTTTGTACCATGAATAATGTTGTATACACGATTGTATCAGTATATGTGCCAAACCAGGGTCAAATAACCCTTTTAAGGAATTTTCTTAAAAAAGGTGTAAGGGGAACCTCCTCTTGTGAATCTATCACTGAGTTAAAGTATTCTAAGTAGACTGCTCCCCTCCTAAATTGCATCATAATGTCGCGTACACACCTAGCGGACTATCCGACGGACTTAGTCTGGCGGACTTCCTGGCCCCGCCACCTGGTTTGGAATTAAAGGGAAACCCCAACGCCGAAAAAATCGGCGTGGGGGTCCCCCCCCAGGTCCAAATCAGACCCTTGTCCGAGCACGCTGGCCGGCCAGGAAAGGGGGGGACGAGCGCACGCCCCCCGAGCCACCCCAAAGCACTTTGTCCCCATGTTGATGAGGACAAGGGCCTCTTCCCGACAACCCTGGCCGTTGGTTGTCGGGGTCTGCGGGCGAGGGGCTTATCGGAATCCGGGAGCCCCCTTTAATAAGGGGGTCCCCGGATACCGGCCCCCCACCCTATATGAATGAGTATGGGGTACAATGTACCCCTACCCATTCACCTGTAAAAAAAAAGTACCAAAAAAAACACAACACAGGGTAAAAATTGTTTATTGCACAGCTCCGGGGGTCTTCCGTCTTCGGGGGTCTTCTCGCCGGACTCCTCCGCTATCTTCTTGTAGCTCTTTTGCTAGCGGAGGAGCCCGGCTTTCTTCCTCGCTGCCGCCCTCTTCTTCCGACTTCGGGGGTCTTGTCCCCCTCTTCAGTTCTTCTGCTGGGCCGCCGCGCCTTCTTATAGCTCTTTTACAGCCGGTCTTCTGTCGCCGCCTTCTGTTCTTCTGTTCTTCTTCTTCAGATGTTGCCTCGTCGAGTCCTCCGCTCACAATGACGGGGACCGCGCATGCTGGGAGGATGCTGGGACTGTGACATCATAATAGGCGGGGACATCATCCGGTCATGTCCCTATACAAGTCGCCGCATGCCCGGTCCCCATCATTGTGAGCGGAGGACTCGACGAGGCAACATCTGAAGAAGAAGAAGAACAGAAGGCGGCGGCAGAAGAACCGAAGAGGGGGACAAGACCCCCGAAGTCGGAAGAAGAGGGCGGCGGCGAGAAAGAAAGCCGGGTCTCCTTCGCTAGCAAAAGAGCTACAAGAAGATAGAGGAGGAGTCCGGCGAGAAGACCCCCGAAGACGGAAGACCCCGGAGTTGTGTATTAACAATAAACTATTTTTACCCTGTGTTGTGTTTTTTTTTTTGTACTTTTTTCACAGGTGAATGGGTAGAGGTACATTGTACCCCATACTCATTCACATAGGGTGGGGGGGGCGGTATCCTGGGGCCCCCTTATTAAAGGGGTTCTCCCGGATTCCGATAAGCCCCTCGCCCGCAGACCCCCACAACCAACGGCCAGGGTTGTCGGCAAGAGGCCTTTGTCCTCATCAACATGGGGACAAGGTGCTTTGGGGTGGGGCGCTCGCTCATCCCCCCCCCCTTTCCTGGCCGGCCGGGTAGCATGCTCGTACAAGGGTCTGATGTGGACCTGGGGGGAACCCCCACGCCAATTTTCTTTGGCGTTGGGGTTCCCCTTTAAGTCCATACCAGGTGGCGGGGCCAGCGACGTCTCCTTCGCGGGCCCTGCCTACCTGGAGACCTGCTCAAAATGAGGGGACTTTTCTCCGGGCGGGAAAAGTCCGTTCATTTCAAAAGTACGGCGGACTGGCATACGCACGGCTGGATTGTCTGTCGAAATGCGAGTCCGGCGGGAAGATTGGAGTACAAAACTACTTTCTAAGTCCGCTGTACTTTCGGGTCAAAAAAGTATGCCGGAGGCTACACACGGGGGGGGGGGGGGGGGAATGTCCGGCGGACTTGAGTTTGCCGGACTTTTCCACCCGATTGTTTGATCGTGTGTACGCGGCATAAATCAACGTTACACTCCACTATACATAACTAATCTTTATACGATATCTGGAGATGTCCCCACCGGGATGAAAAAGATTTCACATTCTTCTCTAATCCGCATAGATCGTATTCTAGAATTGATCTAATACTTAGACTTACCCTCCCTATACAAAACTAACAACTATAGACACCATTACCTGGTAAGACCATGCTTGATAACAATCGAAATGGAAGAACAATTCAATGTGTCCCCCACAATTATTTGGTGTAATTGTACATGTCTTTTCAACCACACAGATCACAAGAGAAAGTTGAGAAACAACTGGAGGAATTTTTCCATTTCAATTATACAGATGAGACTCCAGCCTCTACTATTTGGCGTGCTCACAAGGCCTATATCAGAGGCCTACTGTTGCAAATTGCTGCAAGGGAAAAGAAGCAAAGGGTGCAGGTGACTAAATCACTGTTAGCTAAAATACACCATCTAGAAATGCAGAATAAGAGACATGACCCAAAGCTTTAATAGAAGAAATAAAGAGCTGTAGAACAGAGCTTAAACAAGTACTTTTATACAATTATGTGAAAGGTCATAAACGCCTAAAAGCCTCATATTACTCCTCTGGTAATAAGGAGGGGAAGGTATTAGCCCAACAAGTCAAAGCTAAGCAAGCCAAAACAAGAATAGCCCATTTAATTGACCCTAATAGAGGTGTGAAGTTTTCTCACCCTAAGGACATAGCGAATACATTTAGGGAATACTACAGTGCTCTTTACAACCTTAAATCAGACCCAAATTCTGTCCAACCATCTACAAAAAGAATCATATTCCTAGATATGGTTAAACTTCCAGCTCTTAATCCCGTAGTCCTAGAGCATCTTAATGATCAGATTATATATAAACAAGAAATCGCCCTGGGACCTTAAATGAGGTGAACACAATTGGCCACTAAGCAACAGAACTAAATACAGTTATAGTGTTTATTCAAGAGTTCGTGTACATATATGGAAGGTATAAACAATAGTAAACGCAATAAAATTTCACATGGTAAAAAATAGCATTGATACATAAAAATGTCATACAGTATGCACAGGCATCAATAAACGACACGTTTTGTAATACCATAGCTCGCTTCCTCAGGGGTAGATGCATGTTTGTATCTAAATGAACAGAGAGATGTGACATAGGGATGGATGTAAAGGCAAAAGGTAGGAGGGTCCAAGAATAAGACCCCATACTTGCCAATCGACAAAGCATGAGTGCCACCAAGCTGGGACAGAAGGCCACAGCAGTGGGTGTGTGGCATGGGAACTGAGGGGGAGAAGCCAAACACAGTCCTTTTCCTTTGTCTGTAATGATCAGATTTCTGCCGAAGAAATAAAAAATGTTAAACCATCTGGCCCTTGGGATTTGTTCAGTGCCAGGGATTTATCAGCAGAGTACTACCTTAACTCTCACACCCTGGTTCCACATTTAGTTAAAGTATTCAATATAGCGGCATCCTCTGGCTCATTACCAGCAGAAATGCTTTGAGCTCTAGTAATCGCATTACCCAAAACTGGGATGGATCTCATCATGCCACAGAACTTTAGACCAATATCTCTCCTTAACACAGACCTTAAGGTCTACGCAAAGGTTATTGCTAACAGAATAGCTGAAGTAACGCCATCCCTAATAGCTTCTGATCAAGTAGGATTTGTAAAAGGACGTCAGGTTCCTGATGGCACCCACAGAATCTTCAATCTGCTCTGTATAGCTGGGAATCACAAGCTGCCTACTGCCTTTATAGCACTCGATGCTGAAAAGGCTTTCGATAGAGTACATTGAGGGTATCTACAAGCTACCTTAACAAAATTTGGTTTCAAAGGTTTTATCCTTTCAGCCATTTTAGCGTTATACGCAAACCCATCTGTGCAAGTTTTTACCTACTCTGTACTCTCGGATGCCTTTAAAATCACAAATGGCACAAGGCAAGGTTGTCCCCTCTTTCCCTTGATCTTTACATTAGTTATGGAACCCTTTTGCGGCTGCCGTCAGGACCTCCCCGACTATAAAAGGCATTTCAATAGTTGGCTGACTTTCTGATGTGGATTCTTCCTTGCCTGAAGTATGTGCGATGATTGAAGCCTTTAGCGCCATCTCTCCTTATAAAATTAATGTATCTAAATGCCAGGTCCTTACAACCAATCTTAACCACAAAACACGAGCAAAAATGAAATAATTATTTCCTTACAATTGGTATAATGACAAAATCCAACATCTAGCCACCTCTACAATGCTACTTATAAAGAATTGCTACAGTCTGTTCAGACTGAACTCATACAACTAGGCAAATTTGAAATCTCTTGGCTAGGAAGAATAGCAACTTTTAAAATGGTTATTTTGCCAAACATTCTGTACATCCTTAGGGGAAACCAATACCCTTACCAGCCCTTTTCTTTAGTAAACTCGATATCTCACTTCGATCATTCATTTGCAAAAGGACTAGAGTGAGAATATCTTTCTCTACCCTCACAAAGCACAGATCGAAAGAAGGTATGGGAGTCCCAGAAATTACAGACTATTACAAAGCGATTCTTCGAGACCATCTTAAAGTGTGGTTTGATCCGTTCCCAGTAAAACAGTGGGACTTATTAGAGCAAAATCTGGTGAACAATAACCTCCAAGCTTTATTGATAACAGCAGCGACCAATAAACCAATATATTTACCAAACCACCCTTCTATTTCCACTTTGCTTAAATCATGGACAGACCTGCTAGACAAAAGTCAGGAGCCCGTACATATACCTCTGTGACATACCACTACAATCTTTTGAATTCTTAATACCAGGCCTCTCAGTGCAATCATGGTTAGACGCTGGATACTCTACCCTACAGGAGATCCAAGAAATATTCAAACACAAAGATACATTTAAGATGTTCCAGATCCAACATCTCCTGCATACTTTCACCTCTGATACCATAGCTTTGGAAAAAAGTCTATAGGAAATTTACCATAAATATTCTAAACAAAAAAGAGGCATCTCACTTATTTATTCCTTCAAACCAATAATCCAATAAAACAAACACCAGTGATACTGAAATGGGAACAAGATTTAGATTCATATTCAGTTCTGTTCAAGATATTTGTTCATATTCAAAACAAGAATGGTCAGGAGCACACAGATACAGCCTAGGAGCTCGTTGTGTATTACATTGGGAAAGTGTCTATAAGATACACTACATGCCAGTTCGATCTAAAATCTATCACTCTCCAGGTTGTTGCCATAACTGTGGGCAACCTGGAAACTTGTTACATATACTCTGGTACTGCAAATCAATAACAAGCTTTTGGAAGTCTGTCTTCCAACTGATCTCGTCTGCTACAAGGATCATAACCCCTCCCTTGCCAGCATTGGCACTGTTAGAACTCTCTATAGAAAACTTTACTACTAACTTTAGAACAGTAGTTCTACATATCCTAATAGCAGTCAGACTGTCCATAATGTGTCGGTGGAGAAAAGATTTAGCACCCACACTCACAGTAGTTGTATCTAGGGTAAATTTACACTGCTGTTATTAATACTCCTACACCAGCATCCACAGCAATAGGGATAGCTTCAAATGGAAATGGGAAGTGTGGACTACAACTGAAAGTTCAACATGATACCTCATGGCAAAGAACCCTCTGAGAATCTGAAAAAAAAATTGTTGCTCTACATAAAGATGGCCTAGGCTATAAGAAGATTCCCAAGACCCTGAAACTAAGCTGCAGCAAGGTGGCCAAGGCCATACAGCAGTTTAACAGGACAGGAGGTTCTACTCAGAACAGACCTTGCCATGGTCAACCAAAGAAGTTGAGTGCATGCATCATTTCCAGAGGTTGTCTTTGGGAAATAGACATATGAGTGCTGCCAGAATTACTGCAGAGGTTGAAGGGGGGGTTCAGCCTGCCAGTGCTCAGACCATACGTCGCACACTGCATCAAATTGGTCTGCATGGCTGTCATCCCAGAAGGAAGCCTCTTCTAAAGATGATGCACAAGCAGAATAAGGACATTAAACTACTGGAACCTTGTCCTGTGGTCTGTCAACCACTGCCTTGCTAAAGAAGCTGAAGGTATAGGTGATGGCCTGACCAAGCATGTCTCCAGAGTTAAACCCTATTAAGCATCCGTGGGGCATTCCTCAAACAGAAGGTGAAGTGCAAGGTCTCTAACATCCACCAACTCCGTGATGTCGTCAGGGAGGAGAGGAAGAGGACTCCAGTAGAAGCCCGTGAAGCTCTGGTGAACTGCTTTCCTAAGAGGGTTAAGGCAGTGCTGAAAAATAATGGTGGCCATACAAAATATTGTGGGCCCAATTTTGGACAGTTTCACTTGTACTCAGTTTTGTTGCCAGCGGTTTAGACATTAATGGCTGTGTTGAGTTATTTTGAGGGGACAGCAAATTTACATTGTTATACAAGCTGTACATTCACTAATTTGCATTGTAGTAAAGTGTTAATTTCTTCAGTGTTGTTACATGAAATTATATAATATATTTACAAAAATGCGAGGGGTCTACTCACATTTGTGAGATACTGAATATTGTGGAGCTGCCCCGTCTTGTGCCCGTTTTGGGATAACATTTTTGAAATATACAGCTCTTTTGTCTCAGAGATAGTGCCGAAATAGCACTGCTTTCTGTGTTCCCAGAGTTTGCCTCAAAATTTAAGAAGGGGATTTTTCACTTCTTTTTAGTGGCTGCCAGGGCGATAATTCAGAGACATTGGAAATCTCAACACACTCCTTCAATAATAGATTGGATAACCGAATTGAACAAGCTTATGAGAATGGAAGGGTTATGGACACATATACTTCCATTTTCAAGATGTATGGTTCCCCTGGATATCTTTTATGGAAACATTTTGCAACCTTCATATTGTAAAACTCTCATGTGACCATAAAACCCATTTTCCTAGTACATTACTGGATATGTTGTAGACAGTCCCAAGTCACCCTCTTTTTTTTTTTTTTTTTTCTTTTTATACTTCACTATGGCTACTATTGTTCAATCCCAAATGTATACCTGTAAATTATTCCTAATATTCTCCACGTTAACTCAATAATTTACACTGTGGTCCTCCAGCTGTTGTGAAACTACAAGTCCCATAATGCCAATGTTTTTGGGAGTTGTGCTTGTACATGTCAGCATTGCAATGCCTCATGGGACTTGTAGTTTTGCAACCAACAGCTGGAGGGCCATGGGTTGAGCACCTATGCTTTAACTGGTGTGACCTATTGCTACAATGTCAGATGAAGTGATTGGAATTAACCATATATAGTTACAAATTGAATTGCAAATAAATATATATGTGCATGAATTCTCTGCTTCAAATTAATAAAGAAAAAACTGATAATAATTAAGACTAATACATAATGTGTGTATGAATAAAAAAGTGAGTAAACCTCAGTGAAAAAAAATGTCCATATGCAAAGTCAAATGGACATTTTTTTCACTGAGATTTTTTCGCTTTTGTATTCATATACACATTATACATGTCTTAATTTTTATCTGTGCACTTTTTTCTTTATTAATTTGAAGCCGAGTATTCATGCACACATATATATATATATTTGCCATTGAATTTGTTAGTAAATACTATATATGGTTAATTTCAATCACTTCATCTGACATTGTAGCATTAGGTCACATCAGTTAAAGGAACAGCGCACCATAATTATTTTTTTTTGTTTTGATTTTTCATTCCTGGATTTGAGTTGAGCTATAATACTTGTTGATGAATGGGCATTATCACACAGTTACATGTTGTGGATTATTTTTTTCCTTTCTTTTCTCTTTTACGTATATTTTTATAAATGTCTACGATAAAAATTTCAATAAAATATATATGTATATATGTATGTGTGTATATATATATTATTACAAATTGTATTTTTGGTTGCAGTGATGATAGCCTGGAGAGTGATTTGGAGGCCCTTTCTGTTAGAGCTCAGTTTTCTTGGATTGCTTGGTGCTTAGAACGGATCCAGGATTCCTGCCCAAGGCAGCAATGCGTGGGTGCAGGAAATTATTCTGCCTACTTTTTGTTCAAGTCCTTCCTGTAGACCGGAGGAAATTTTTCATACCTTAGATGTGAGGAGGGGTGTGTGTGTGCTACAATTTTTACAGTTAACCAAAGACTTCAGGAAGACTTATGCTTTTTTTGTTTTTATTTTCGGAAGGCAGTATAGAGACCGATGCTTTCAAGCTGGCTTAAAGTGGAAGTAAACTCCCCTATCGTTTTCAGCCAAGGAAGCTGGCATCTTTGCCTCTGTTTAATCTTCAACTGCTATGGCACTGCACATGTGATTCGTTATGACACCAGCCATTGGATGGTTTGATAGTTTGGCTGAGAGCACAACCAATGTGCAGTTAGCATTCCCGGCATGCCTTTTTTTTTAACTGTTTAAATCGATGGGTTTACTTCCACTTTAACCTGACCATTCATCAGGCTTATGTGAGTAGGGGTTTGGAGGTTCCTGAGTGAATCTCTGCACATTCTACTAGGGCAATGTTTGCAACCCTGGCGCAGAGGGCTGGTGCCAGTTGAGGAGAAATTTATAGAGCTTTGACTTGAACAAGCTTGTCTTTCTTTTTCAGGCATTTAATTAGGGCTGCAACTAACAATTCATAATCGATTAGTTGACCGATTTATTATTTTGATTAATCGATTAATTAGTTAATAACCTTAAAAAAAAATGTGGTGTATAATTTTAGTTAATATGTAAAGTTTAAAAAAAGCTATTTATTCCTAAATATCTCTATAATACTGTATATATTATTAGAGGTTGAATCTGGTAAATCTCATCAGACTCAGAACAAATTTTAAATTTTTTTTTGCAGATTTTCAAACAGAACTGTAATATTATATGTTGGTCATACAAAAACAATGTCTTCCTTCAAAAAAAAAAAAAAAAGTAATTTTAAGAACTTCGTTTGATTTTCTAATTGTTAGTGTGGTCAAATCGACGCTTCTTTTCAACCACAGTGACTGGAACATTTAGAAATGATAGAAAACTTCTTGGTCAAAGGAACTTTCAAATAGTGTACAGGCAGTCCCCTAGTTACAAACATTCGACTTACAAACGACTCCTACTTACTAACAGAGGGAGACAACAGACAGTGAGAGGAAATCTCTCCCTAGGAAGGGAAACTCACTCCTGTAATGCCCTGTACACACCGTCAGAAATTCTGACTTAAATGGTCCGATCGGATTATATTGTCAGAAAATCCAATCGTGTGTGGGCTCTATCGGACTTTTTCTGTCGGAAATTCAGATGGAAAAAATTTGAGAGCAGGACCTCACATTTTCCGACAACAAAATCCAATCAGACTTTTTCTGATCCTTTGTAGAGAATTCTGATCGGACAAAGTGCCACGCATGCTCAGATGAAATTACGAGACCAAAGCTATTGGCTACTAGCTGCAACGAATAAACGTCATCACCTTCTGAACGATTGCATTTTCCGTCATCTTTGTCCGACCGTGTGTATGCATCACCAGTTTCGGACAAAATACGTCGGAAAAAATCCGATGGATTTTGTTGTCGGAATGTCTGACCGTGTGTACGGGGCCTTAGAGTTATTATGGGAAAAAGGTACCTCCACTGATGCTTTATCATTAAGGCTTGTTTCCACAACAACCCAAAATTTTCAAAATCCATTGTCATTGGGACAAAGTGAGGTGAAATCTTCTGAACAGAGGCACAGACAGCAAAACAAACATTACAGGGGTGTTAACCCTTCCCTATGCTGTCCAAAAAGCCTAAAAAATGTTTTTTTTGTGGCTGGAGCTACGCTTAAAGAATGTACCTGTTCCGACTTACAGATTCAACTTAAGAACAAACCTACAGACCCTATCTTGTTGTAACCCGGGCACTGCCTGTATGTGGTTTTCGATCAGAAAATACATTCATTTTAAAACAGAATGTTAAAAGTGAAAATTTACAGCATTCTTTCTTTCAGCGAATGTACAAAGGTTATTTTGCCTGAATATACTCATCTGAAAATTGATCCATGTGACCAGCATAAGGCTCAGAACACACCTATGCAGTTTGCTTTTGATCAATTTCTGCAGTGCTTTTTGCTGTGCATGTTGATTTTTGCGCACGTGATTTTGCTGCGATTTGCGTTTTTTGCTTTTTTCATGCTTTTTTTTGGCCAATTTGTTTTGCTGATTAAAAAACACAAATTGCTTCAAAAACGCACTACATGCTTTTCTGCAACTTCTCCATTGAAGTATATTGAACCAAAAGAGCACAGCTTTGCATTGAAAAAGGCCCTTGACCATTTCCAAATATGCAGCAGCTGAAAAAAGCATAGATATGAACATTAAGTGAACTGTAGTGCATTTCTGCAAAAAGCACCAAAAGACACATGGGTAGGAACCAGCCCTTCGTTTTTTTAACCACTTCAGCCCCGGACCAATTGTCAGCCTAAGGACCAGAGGTCTTTTTACAATTTCGCACTGCACTGCTTTAACTGGTAATTGCGTGGTCATGCAATGTTGTACCCAAACGAAATTTGCGTCCTTTTCTTCCCACAAATAGAACTTTCTTTTGATGGTATTTGATTGCCTCTGCGATTTTTATTTTTTGCGATATAAATGGAAAAAGTCCGAAAATTTGGAGAAAAAAAACATATTTTCTTCTTTTTGTTATAAGAAAAATCGAATATACTCAATTTTAGTCATACATTTAGGGCAAAATGTATTCAGCCACATGTCTTTAGTAAAAAAAATGTCAATAAGCGTATATTTATTGGTTTGCGCAAAAGTTATAGCGTCTACAAACTAGAGTACATTTTCATTTCTTGAGGTGCTAAAATGGCAGGGCAGAACAACCCCCCCCCCCCAAAATGACCCCATTTTGGAAAGTAGAAACCCCAAGGAAATTGCTGAGGGGCATGTTGATCCCATTGAATATTTTTTTTTTGTCCCAAGTGATTAAATAATGACACAAAAAAAAATGTTTACAAAAAGTTGTCACTAAATGATATATTGCTCACACATAGCTTTATATGTGGAATTGCACCCCAAAATATATTCTGCTGCTTCTCCTGAGTACGAGGATACCACATATGTGGGACTTTTTGGGAGTCTAGCTGGGTACGGCACCCCGAAAACCAATCACTGCCTTCAGGATTTCTAAGGGTGCAAATTTTTGATTTTACTCCTCACTACCTATCACAGTTTCGAAGGCCATAAAATGCCAAAATAGCACAAAAACCCCCCAAATGACCCAATTTTGGAAAGTAGACACCCCAAGCTATTTACTGAGAGGCATGTTGAGTCCATGAAATATTTTATATTTTGCCACAAGTTGCAGGAATATTAAAATTTTTTTTTTTTTGCACAAAGTTGTCACTAAATGATATATTGCTCACACATGCTATGGGCATAAGTGAAATTATACCCCAAAATAAATTCTGCTGCTTCTCCCGAGTACGGGGATACCACATGTGGGGGACTTTTTGGGAGCCTAGCCACGTACGGGACCCCGAAAACCAAGTACTGCCTTCCGGATTTAAATATAAAACGCTACCAAAAAAAACTGTTAGTAATCGCAGGGATCAGGCCTGACTCTGCGAACGCTGCAGTTATGTGTTTAGTGTTTTGTAAGTGACAGTGATCGATCGATACTGCACTTGGGTGGGCTGGGCGGAGGGGCAAAACGCAGGTGCCAGCAGGTATCTGGGCTGATCCCGCTAACAATGCGTTTTTTTGGAACCCTAAACTGCTGGGGACGCTAGTATAGATCTGATCAGATATTGATCTGTTCAGATTCTATACCACTACGGGAGGTTTATGCTTTGCGCGTGGGTGTTAGTGGTACTGGCACTAACCTAGCGCTGCCTGGGGCGACTCAGACCCTGACCCTAAAACCTAATTGATATCACCCGCCGGGTGATCAGGGGGTTAAACCTTTATTGGGTAATAAATGGTGGGTGCCCTGATGCTATAAAAAGCAAACTAACTAACCAGAGTCACCCGTAACACTTATACGGTGATCACTGGTGAAAGGGTTAACTAGGGGCAATCAGGGGGTTAAAATCTTTATTAGGTAGTATATGGGGGTCCCTGGCACTGTATAAAAAACTGACGGGGAACCTAAATAACTAACTGGCTAACCAGCGTCACCAGTGGCACTTATACGGTGATCGCTGGTGAAAGGGTTAACTAGGGGCAATCAGGGGGTTAAAACCATTATAGGGTAGTATATGGGGGTACCTAGCGCTATAAAAACCTGGCGGTGAACCTAAAAAACATAACTAGCTACCTAGCGGCACTAGTGACACTAATGCAGCGATCAGAAAAATGATCGCTTAGTGACACTGGCAAAAGGGGGTGAAAGGGTTAACTAGGGGCAATCAGGGGGTTAAACCGTTATTGGGTAGTATATGGGGGTACCTAGCGCTATAAAAACCTGGCGGTGAACCTAAAAAACATAACTAGCTACCTAGCGACACCAGTGACACTAATGCAGCGATCAGAAAAACGATTGCTTAGTGACACTGGCAAAAGGGGGTGAAAGGGTTAACTAGGGGCAATCCAATTGGGGGGTTAAAACCATTATTGGGTAGTATATCGGGGTACCTAGCCCTATAAAAACCTGGTGGTGAACCTAAAAAAATAACTAGCTACTTGGCACCAGTGACACTAATGCAGCGATCAGAAAAACGATCGCTTAGTGACACTGGCAAAAGGGGGTGAAAGGGTTGACTCTAGGGGCAATCAGGGGGTTAAACCTTTATGGGGGGGTAGGGGGCTACCCTGGACCAAACACTAACTGCCCTGACAGTTTTTACTGACACTAAATGCAGTGATCAGTAAATAAATGATCACTGCAATCAGTGACACTGTGACTGGGGGGGGGCAGGGGCGATCGGGGAGGATTTGTGTGCCTATGTGTACCTACATGTCAGTGTAGTGTTTGGTGCACTTACTTTCTCTGTTCTCGCAGTCCGGTCAAAAAGACCGCCCTGACTAGAATGACATCACTTCCTCCCTGCCTGTGTTTACTATACACAGCAAAACGGACTGCCGCATCCAGCGGGAGGGGGTCCGATCGGACCCCCCACCCGCTGGAAGGCGAGCACGTACATGTACGTGCTTGTGCCTGTCGGTGCCACTGCGCCGACGTACATTGCCATGCGGCGGTCCTTAAGTGGTTAATGTGCAATAGTGAAAGTAATATTTACAGTAGAGATGATTTGCTCTTTTTGTACTAAAAAGGGCTAATTTTTTTTTTTTAACCCCATTATGTTACTGGCCAATTAATCGATTATGAAAATGGTAATTGATTAATTTCATAATCGATTAGTTGTCGAATGATTAGTTGTCGATTAGTCGATTAATTGTTTCGGCCCTAGATTTAATGTCGGCCGAGGATCAGGGCTTTGGGCAAAACATCCTGCAGGCCATAGTCTTGCCCTAGCTGGTACTCTGGTTTTCCCTCTGGCATCTTTTAGGGCAGCCCCCCTGAGTGGATAACAAAGTTACACTTACCAGTATCCTGTTTTCTAGTAGTTTTTCAGGTGAGCAGTGACTGCCCAGCCTGGGTTGTGGCCATTTTTTTATGTCGTTTGTCTTTCCAGTGTGCCAGGAGTATTCGGAACTAAATGAAAGCCTAGTGAGAGTCACATATTTTAAAGTTTGGGAGATTCAGTGTTTCCTAGGAATAAGGAAAGGGGCCTTTTCTCAGCGGTTCTGTCCTGAGAGGCTGCTAGAAAAGATGTTACCAGTAAGTGTACCTTGGGTTTCCCAGCCCCTGGTGTTTACCCACTTTTAACCACTTGCTTACTGGGCACTTAAACCCCCCTCCTGCCCAGACCAATTTTCAGCTTTCAGCGCTGATGCACTTTGAATGACAATTGCGCGTCCATACAACACTGTACCCAAATGAAATTTTTATCATTTTTTTCCCACAAATAGAGCTTTCTTTTGGTGGTATTTAATTACAGCTGGGAGTTTTATTTTTTGCTAAACAAACAAAAAAAGATGCAAAAAAAAAAAAAAAAATCATGTTTAATAGTTTGTTATAAAATTTTGCAAACAGGCAATTTTTCTCCTTCATTGAAATGCGCTGATGAGGCGGCACTGGTGGGCACTGATGGGCGGCACTGGTGGGCACTGATGGGCGGCACTGGTGGGCACTAATAGGCACAGTTAAGGCGACACTAATAGGCACAGATAAGGTGGGACCGATAGGCACAGATAAGGCGGCACTGATGGGCACTGATAGGTGGCACGGATGGGTGGCACTAAGGGGCACTGATAGGTACCACTGATAGATGGGACTAATAGGCACTGATAGGTGGCACTGATAGGTGGCACTGATAGGTGGCTCTGATAGGTGGCTCTGCTGGGCACTGATGGGCACTGATGGGCACTGGTAGATGACACTGATGGGCACGGATATGTGGCACTGAGGTGCAGCAATGTTGTTGAGGCAGATTGTGGGCACTGATAGGTGGCACTGTGGGCACTGATAGGTGGCACTGTGGGCACTGATGTATGGCACTGCTGGGTGGCATTATGGGCACTGATGGGTGGCACTTTATTAATGCTCTGGGGGTTACTGGCAGGGGGCAGGTGGGCACCGATGAATATAAAAGTTATTCCTGTGCCTAATCAGGAAGAAATATAGTTTTTGTACCGCTGCACACACTGAAAAAGGGGTACCTGAATCCCAAAAAAACAAGAAAGGCAAAAGAGTAGTGGTGCGCAGTACTAGCTTAGGAAATATTAACCTAAAGGTCTATAGATTCCAAGAATACCAGGTTTTTAGATGCTAGGTGTGCTACCACCCAGACTGAAAGGATAATGTATAGGGAGCTAAATATATATATTCTATGAGGGAACGTGGGAAACCCTCGCCACTATAACATAATAGTGTTTGGGATGAGTATTGGCTGACAGCTGATCATGTGGTAAGGGGTCGGGATCGACCCCTTGCTTGAATCGGTGATCAGGCGAGTCTCATTGACTCGCCGATCACAGAGCACGCCGCGTGCGCCCCTCAGGGGGCGCGCAGGCCGCTCGTGCACGGGACAACGTCAATAGACGTAGTCCCGGCAAAGGAGGTCCGCGCTGTAGCCGTCATTCGGCTATAGCGCGGATCTCAAGAGGTTAAAGAGATGACAAAGGGTTAAAAACAAATGTACTGTAAACACTTTGAATGTATAAAGCCTGATCACAGGTTTGCTTTAAATGTAGTCAGAGATGTACAGTTTTCTCCTCCCCAGAGGTCACATCCAACAGTTTGTGGATACTCTAATGCTGTAAAATTGTAAACTAGTGTCGATTATTAGGTTATTAGCATCTAAAAAGAGCTACACCTTGCAGTTCATATTTAATGATTTTAAATTTTATAGGCCAAATGTTCTCTCGGAAGTAAAATGTTTAAAAAAAATGTTCCCATCGTGTATCTGTAATTCAACCATTTGTCTGGAGTTCTACTTCAAAATTATTCATGACCTTATCATTGATCTGATATCCAGGGTTTGCAGTTGTTACTGCTACTGTGTAAGGGTATCAAAGATTAAAGTGTTTGTAGATGTTTTTTTTTTTTTTTTTTAATTTCAAACACGTCATACTTACCCTGGCCCTGATCCTTCTTTTTTGCGGTGCTCCTGGCTCCTCCTCCTCAAGTGCCCCCACGGAAAAACGCTTTCCATGGGGGCACGCAAGCGGGTGCGCTCCCGAGTCCTGCTGCTGCGTCCATTGACACAGACAGCAGAACTAGCCCCCACTCCCGTGTCAGTGGATTTGATTGACAGCAGCGGGAGCCAATGACTCCTGCTATAAATCTATCCAGTGTGGACCAGAGACCGCGCCTGGAGCTGTTGGGCTCATTCTCTTCATTGGAATTATTGGGTTCAGGTAAGTAAAAGGGGAACTCTGTGGGGCAGCTGCACCCCAGAAGGTTTTTCACCTTAATGCATAGAATGCATTAAGGTGTACAACCTTGAGATTATACAACTCCTTTACGAAGACATCCCAGTTCTATAACATTTGAATTCTTATTTTTATTTACACACTGTATTACTGTGCTTTTTCACATAGGATTACACCGAGTTAAGTGGTATGTGAAATAAAATGTGATTCTGTTTAAATTGCATTGTACTGGGAATATAATGCTGAACTTGATATTAATTAACTGTTAATAACAGATGGTCAGGGCATTGTTTCAGCTGGTGAAAGTTTGGCTTGAATCCAAGAAGTAAATCAAAGGACATAATTAAATATACATAGTCATATTATGGACATTTCTTCACAGGTGTAATTTTCTATCAGAAATTATAAACGTTTTAAGTGTTAATAAATGTACAGTACTATTCAGTAAGTTGTTACTTGTTGTAAATGCAGTCAACACAGTGTTTTGAATTCATTAAGCCATTGTTACCAATTTCTCTGATTTCTTCAGGACAGTCTCTTGATTTGAACATTTGTCCGACCCCTTTTCTCCAACAGATTTGCCTATAAAACAGGATCCTGTTGGTGTGGGAGACAATTGTATGTTTGTACACTTGTATAAGCTGCAGCATTGGGTCAGCCATGGGTAACCCCAGACAATGGGCTGGCTGGTCGAGATGGTAGAGTGGTAAAGGATCTGCCAAGCCCCAAGGACCCCTGCCAAGGAGAATTAAGCAACCCATGAACTTGGGAATTAGCACTCAGGAGCATCCACCCCAGTGTGCCAGAGTTCTGCTCTGGCACAAAGGAAGAATTATATGCTGTGCTGGCAGAGTCATTCCTGAGGGCATATCCAGGCTCGGTGTCCCCTGCAGAAGGAGCTTATGGAGAGAAGAGTGTTAAGGAGGCTGTCCTGCTAATTCTAGAGGGTCTGTGCTACTCTTATCTGGCAGAGGAGCATTTTGACTGTGAAATCTAATTGATCCAACACCATGATCGAGCACTCCTGTCGAGTAGTTTGGCAATACTTATCTATACCAGAATAGCTGAGAGGATGTGCTTCATATTTAAGACCCAGCATGTAGTATGTATATGGTGACACTAAAGAATACTCACTATTACCTTGGGCTGGTAAATCTCCTCTTATGCAGGTCATGGTTCGAGAGAACGCAGAGCCAACCTACCCATTACAGGTTATGTCTGAGAAGGATGAAAGTGGAGTTTAATCTTGACATCACATCCTGACCTGGACGTGTCACGGATGCATTTGGTGCCATCCAAATTCAGAACCCCACATTAAAAGTGCCAGGGAACAGGTCACTGTGATTAATGGGGTATTACCAATGCCGGAGGCTGAAAGGTTCCCCTATATTGTGTTCAATGGTGAGTTGCTATAGAGGGTCACTGAAGTCTGGGCTGAAGTGGTCAACCATTTACTAGTCTCCTACCCTTTTAGGCAGCTGGTACTCGACTTGGATGTCAATGACAAGTTGGGAGGTCACCTTGGTACCAATAAAACAGAGACATGAATAACCGACAGGTTCTACTGGCATGAAGTTACTGCAGAGTAACTCTGGAATACCAATACATCTTATTGTTGATTATGCTACAAGGTATCCAGAGGCAGTCCATTTGAGGAAAATGGGTGTTAAGTGGTACTTCACAAGGTATCCAGAGGTGGCGCTGCTCTGTTGTATAAGTGTTAAATGTAAACAATAAAATCAAGGAATAAGCTTCAGTCAGAAATAATGAAAAATAAATCAAATGGCACCACAAACCAAAAGTGCAACATGGTGATTCTATTCCTTCAATAATGCAAACTCCTCCCAGGGAT
The DNA here is from genome assembly GCF_037356315.1 of Lithobates pipiens. Classification (NCBI taxonomy): domain Eukaryota; kingdom Metazoa; phylum Chordata; class Amphibia; order Anura; family Ranidae; genus Lithobates; species Lithobates pipiens. Next base: position 387,754,405 of record NW_027507764.1, read on the forward strand.
GTATATGATAGTTCGAAACAGTCTCAGTGGCAAAAAAATCCCATGCATAATATACAAATGCATAATCAATCAGTGCTTAAGTGTATAATCGCACAGTGAAACAAAAAATTGGGGAAAAAAATCCTATAAAAAGTCCTAAAAATGCTTTGGTGTGAAGGATAAGTAAAGGTGCTCGAATCTTTCACCATGTAGGTTCAAGAAATGTGTAACAGGTGTCTCTTCTTTCTATGCAGTGACACCTCTGTGCAAAATGGTCTCTCACCTTACTGCTGTAAGGTAACAGCATGAGTAGGTAGACTATTCCAATTTCCTCTGTGGGTCCTCTATTTGCCAGGTAGTGGCTCCCAGATGTGGACAATCTTGGCTACCTCTGGGGAACCTCCTCTCGTTGACCCAGTGATTAACATTCTGTAGTGAATGGTGGCTCCTCTTGTGGTCTGAAAATCCTCTCAAACGTCCATGTAACGTATAGAGTAAAGAAGAGGAATGCCCAGATAGTGTAGTATTGTTTGTTTTACCAATAAATGTTAAAACACAATGAGCAAGATGGAACACAGAATGTAATCCATGAGCGGCAAGCTTGTATTCCCATGTTACTTCTGTTGTGCCTGTCAATCAATACCGACTCGTGACTTCCTCAGGGGATGCAGGTTAGCACAGAAAGTGTCCTTAAATAGTCTGGTTGGGTCATATGGTGTAGCGGACATTTTCCTGAAGTATGTTTATTCATACTGCGGCCATTTTCCCAAGGATTCCAAACATATATTAAAAGCATGAACCACAAAATATATAAAAAAACAAATAATTATGTATGTATAAAGCCGCTGCAGGGAAAAATATATAATATAAGAACAATATAAAACCGAAAAAAAAAAAAAATCTAAAAAATGACCAGGGAAGACTGGAAGGGATGCACGAATTTCCACAAAAAGTACAAGGAAAACATACATAGAAATGATAATGGATGATGTTGATCAAAAAGTTAACTCTACTACCCAGAAGACGGGACATGTATATATGTGTACCTAGTGACCAAGTGTATATAAAACAAATGAATATAACTCATAATTATTATACAGGATTTATTTAGCGCCGACAGGTTACGCAGCACGTTACAACATTAGGGCAGACAGTACAATTACAATTCAATTCAATACAGGGGGAATCGGAGGACCCTACTTGTTAGAGCTTCCTATCTAAGAGGGAGGGTCAAGTTATACAAAAGGGTAATAGCTGTGGGGGATGAGCTAAAGGAGAAAATAGTGTAGTTGTTAGATGGAGGCAGGATAGGCTTCTCTTAAGAGGAAAGTTTTCAGGGATCGCTTAAAAGTGGTTACATTTGGAGACAGTCTGACAGATTGGGGTAGCGAATTACAGAGGATGGGCGAGACTCAGGAGAAGTCCTAGAGGCAGATATGGGAGGTGGTGATGGAGCTAGAGAGCAGGAGATCTTGGGAGGAACGAAGAGGACAATTTGGGGTGGTATTTTGAGACTAGGCTAGTGATGTAGCTGGGGGCAGAGTTGTGGATGGCTTTGTAACTTAATGTTAGTATTTTGAATTTAATCCGTTGGGCAAGTGGCTGCGAATGGGAGGGATTGGCAGAGAGGGGTAGCAGACACTGAGCAGTTTGTAAGGTGGATAAGTCTGGCAGCAGCATTCATGGTGGACTGAAGGGGGGATAGTCTATTTAAAGGTATTTAAAGGAGTGAGTTGCAGTAGCCAAGGTGAGAGATAACCAGGGAGTGAATCAGGAGCTTAGTGGTTTCCTTGGTTAGAAAGGGACGTAGCTTAGAGATGTTGTGGAGGTTGAGGCGGCAAGCTTTGGGAAGTGATTGGATATGGGGCCGATAGGAGAGTTTAGAGTCCAGGATAACACCTAGAACCTTGGCATGTGGGGATGGGTGGATGGTTGTGCCATTGCTCTTGAAAGAGAAGTCAGGGGAAGAGGCACATGGGGGAGGAAATATTATAAGCTCGGTTTTGGACAAGTTGAGTTTGAGGAAGTGTTGTGACATCCATACAGATATGTCTGTTAGCAAGTTAGTGATGCGTGAGGATACTGATGAAGTGAGTTGAGGGGTGAAGAGATAGATTTCAGCATAGAAATTACATTGAAAGCTGTGAGAGGCTATCAGCTGACCCAGGGCATAGGTGTAAATTGAAAAGAAGAGGTCCAAGAACAGAACCTTGGGGAACCCCGACGGAGAAGGGAAGAGGAGTGGAGGAACTAGAATTGTAAGTGACACTGAAGGTGCGTTGGGATAGGTAGGATGAGAGCCACTGAAGAGCACAGTCACGGAGACCACGGGAGTAAAGTTTTTTTTGAGGAGGAGGGGGTAGCTGAAAGATCCAGAAGTAGGAGTACAGAATAGTGTCTGTTTGGTTTTTGCAGTTAGTAAGTCATTTGTGAGTTTTAAAAGAGCAGTTTCTGTGCAGTGTTGAGGGCGAAATCCAGATTGAAGGGGATCAAGAAGGTTATTCTTAATGAGGTTGTCAGTCAGCTGGTTGTAAACCAGGCATTCAAGGACTTTAGAGGAAAGGGGAGCAAGGAGATAGGGCATAGGTTGTTAAGATTGGTAGGGTCCAAGGATGGCTTTTTAAGTATGGGGGTGACCAGCGCATGTTTTAGAGCATTGGGGAAAATGCCAGAGGTGAGGGAGAGATTGAAGATGTATGTTAAAGAGTGTAGGATAGAGTCAGAGGGCAACCGTAGTGTTTGAGAGGGAATAGGGTCCAGAGGCCGTTAAAAAGGAGCTTAGCAACTTCGTCCGTCATAGCAGATTTGAAAAAGGGGAGTGTCAATTGTATTTGTTGATATGGGGTCTTAACTGGGGGAGATACCTGTAGATTGGAGATTTCATCACGGATTGTATCAATCTTGTTTTTGAAGTGATTAGCAATCTCCTGGGCAATGAGTGAGTCAGTGGGTGGAGGTTGTGGAGGACGAAGTAGAGAGTTGAAGGTAGAGAAAAGTTTCCTGGGACTGGATGAGAAGGTGTTAATAAGAGTTGTAAAATAGGTCTACATGGCAGTGTGGAGGAAAGAATAGTATTTCTGGAGGGCAGGTTTGTATTGGTTGAAGTCTTTGAGAGACTTAGTCTTGTGCCACAGACGCTCAAGAGCGCGACTACGTTTTTTGAGAAGTTTAGTGTCATCTGTTTGCCAAGGTTGTAGGGGGTCAAGGCCTGAGATGGAAGTGGCTTGGTTGGGGCAGAACAGGGGAGAGATTTTGTCATAGAGGTGGTCAGTAGCAGAATAGAGGAGAGAAGGGTTGAAGTTGTGAAAATTTCTATGGGTGATGGTTAGGCGATTGGAGGTAAAGGTGGTGGAAGACAGGGATAGAGAGAAACTAATAAGGTGGTGATTGGAGAGAGGAAAAGGATTGTTTGAGAAGTTGAATGGAGCGCATAGGTAGGAGAATACAAGATCAAGGGTGTTGCCATCAGTGAGTAGAAGCCTGTACCCATTGCTTCAGGTCAAATTAAGAGGTTAGACTAAGAAGTTTAGAAGTAGCAGGAGTGTTTGTATTAACAGGGATGTTGAAATCACTGAGAAGGATTCTGGACTAATAAAACAGTTCAAGTCTAACTCAATATTGAGTCCTTGAGGTGTGAAAGTTTCCATAAGGAAAATCCACAGCAATGTTTTTTATAAGGCTTAATTCCCCAAAATTTCAAATGGGAGGGATCTCTATTGTGAACTATGGCAAAGTGCTTGGATACACTATGTTTGACGTACCCTTTTAAAATATTTTGCACGTGCTTTTTGATGCATATTCTTAGAAGTTTCTTGGTACGTCCAATATTGCAAGCCACAGCTGCATTCTAGGGTATAAACCGCCCCCTCTGTATTGCAGTATATAAAGTCTTTCACATCATATTCAGTACCAGTACTTGTAGATTAAAAATTTAATAGCTTTTTTTGTTGGGGCCTTTTAGTTTGTGTACACACAAAGCATATTTTGCAGGGATAGAAACCCTTCCCTGCAAAGAAGGTAAATTCTTTTTTTGGGTGGATCCAGTGCATTCCTCACCACTCTATCCTGGATGGTGGGTGCTCTTATATAAAAATTTGGGCTTCCCGGGTAATGCATTCTGGAGATGTCTATCTGCTTGTAATATATGCCAGTGCCGTTGTATTATCTTCTCTATCTTCCTATAATGGATGTTGTAATCCAGGATAATGGGTACTAGGTCAGGTTGATGATCCGATTGTGTATTGTCCCTAACTAATTTGGTTCTATCCATTTCAGCCACCTCTGTTATTCACTCTTCTATGAACTCACTCTTATAGCCTTTATTGACAAATCTATGTCCTATCTTGTTAGCTTGGACAATGTAATCTCCTAAATTGGCACTTTTACTTATCAGTCACACCAGAGCCTTTTTAGGTCTTTTTAAAGACTTATGGGATTTTTTTTTCACTATTTTTTGTTTCACTGTGTTATATATGCATCAGCCATGGTATTGTTTGATTATTCACTTAAGCACTGATTGATTATTCATTTGTATGTTATGCATGGGATTTTTTTGCTACAGAGATTTCAATCTATCATATACATTCCTGTGAGGAGTTTGCATTATTGAAGGAATAGAGTTACCCAGTTTCACTTTTGGTTTGTGTTGCCATTTGGTTTATTTTTCATTATTCGTGATTGAAGCTTATTCCTTGATTTTTATTGTTTTACATTTAAAGATTAAGTAAACCCAAATGGGTTTACTTCCTCTTTCATTCCCTGCAAAGGTAAAGCATAATGGACTACTATGCATCGCATAGTAGTCCATTATGTGTCATTTACCTGACACAGGAGCCAGCGATGTCACCGCTGTCCCCTGTAGTCCGGCACATCCATCTTCTTGGTGGATCTCGCTGCTCCGCCGCTGTCATTCGGCGAAGCCGCGATGACGTCACTCCTGCGCATGCGCACAAGAGCCGCCACACGTGGCATATCCGCCGTTGACGGTGCCGCGCTCAGTGCGCCTGCGCGCCGTAGACAGCGGTGCCTGTCTTTTGGCAAATATGTCCTAAACCATGTAGGTTTAGGAGATATTTCTTGGACCTACAAGTAAGCCTTAATCTAGTATATGAATTAGTAAAAATGCGGCGCTACCAAAAAATTGCTAAATAAAATCAGTGTGTAATAATCTCAAAATAAATGTGAATAAAATAATATCCACTAAATATAAATACAATAGGTAATGGATTAATTTCAAAAATTCAACAAATATACGTGAATGCAATAAATGTGCAAAAATGCTTATGCTGGCTGCTTCCTAGATACATTATTTCTTTTCTGTAGGATAACTCAGGTGGAGCGCACTAGCATTTCCTTTTTACATTTAAGCCTTAATCTAGGCTTACCTGTAGGTCAAAGTGTGTTGTTAGGGTTTACAACCACTTTAACAATTATACAACAGAGCAGCACCACCTCTGGATACCTTGTGGCAGAATCAAGTAACAATAGGATGTATTGGTATCCCCCAATGGATTTCACTAAGGGGCCTTTACATATCACTGGTCACAGACTCGCCTATTGGCATTTGTAGCAGTTGTTCTGTTTATCATCATTTCCAATGATGGCAGGGGAGTATTCTTTTAGTAGTCACTTTAAGGAAAACCTCCCCAAAGGCAATTGCTAGAGAATTATTCAACGTGTTCTTAAGGACTGGGTTCCCTAAAGAAAGACTGAGTGTCCATGTCAAATATGATGGCAGACGTATGCAGGTTGTTCCAAATAAACAACTGCATACCTCAGTCTATCACCTGCATATAGGCTGGTTGAAAGGTTTGATAAGAACTTAAAATCTATTCTCAAGAGGGTTGTACAAAAAAGGATGGAAAAGATTAGGACTGCTTACTCCCCGCATTCGCATTTGCAATCATAGATGTACCCCATGCATCCAACAGGATTTCCCAATTGAGTTGGTGTACAGTTGAAGGCCATGGTGGTTGCGTGACCTGGTAAAAGACACCTGAGAATGTGAGTCTTTTCCACATAGAATGGTAGTAGAGGATATAACCCAAATGAGAGCGAGATTTGCTATAGTGATGCATTTGCAGAAAGCACAAGAATCACAAAGAAGAGTGTACAACTGGTCTTCCAAAATTATACTGTTTTTTAAATATAGTGCACATGGTATTATTATTTAAACACCAGCACCTCATGCGATTTTCTGATATAATCGCCACTGGTCTTGCACAAGTGTAACAGACATTTTCCGATATATTTTATATTTTTTCACTTTTGCATTTTGCATAGATTCAATACTGTTTTTAGGTATTATGCATAGGTCTATATTGGTTTAGAGGGATTTTGCATTTATTCCCTCAGCACTGACACTTTGTGTTTTATTTTTATTTTATGATTACCACTTTTTGCACAGTTGAATGATCAATTTGCTCACTACTTGATTTATATCCTTTTAATTATTCTTATGGTGTAGAGTAATTTTGCACGGATTATTATCTTTGGCACTGGCACTTTATGAGATTTTGATAGCTACAACAAATCGCACTGGGAATCACTTATTCCAAATATTTTGATTGTGTGTTTCTTTGGATACTCTTGCATTTATTCTTGAATTTACCTTTGAGGCTACAACGTTATAGTGTTTTTAGGATCTTGTACTATCCCCACATTAAAAAAACGCACATTGCTTTACACATACCTATTGCCTTATGTGACGACATATATTTTGTCTAACCTCTCTAGATCATTCTAGTGCCTATAGAGCCCACCAACCTTTAGGCTAGACTTCCTGTCTCAGTACAGCGCACCACTACCTCTGCTTTTTTCATTGTTTCCCACTGGGGTTCAGGTACCCCACCACAGTGTGTGCAGCAGTACAATGTTCCTTATTTTTTAGATTTACCTTGATTAGGCGCAGGAATACTTCTTTATACTTAGCATAAAACAGGTGGTCCAAGAATTGATTTCTGTGTCCTGCACTATATGACTATGGAATTCACTGTACAGGTACATCAAAATTCCTATTTTTTTTTTCTTTCGCTTTTTATTTTCCCTTGATAGGGATTTGGCATTTCTTGCAAAGTGAGTTTTCACAACATTCACTAAGCTAAGGAAATTTTTTTTTGCAAACGAAACAGCCAATATGCGTTTAGTAAATCAACCCCTATATTTCTGGCACATTGATTCTATATACGCGCAGTGTGTTTGACTGCTTCATTACCGCCGTGCGCATATCTACGACCTCATATTGAAGCAGTTATATGACTGCAGTTACAGTCCTTATCCTGGCATTGTTTTTTAGATCTGACGATTTATGCACATTGTGAAAGTAATCCTAGCGGCTATACAGCCACTGGACTACTTGCACAGGTGGTAGAAGGGAGTACCGCCTAGAGGTGCTGCCAGTGGTATCGGGTTCCCCAGACACTGTGAAAGGAACTGATGTTCCTCCCACTGTGCGACCACAGGATTTCGTCACTTCCGGTTTTGGTTTCTTTGTTTTACAAGCCATTACTGACTGAAGCAGCAGATCAAACCGATCCTTGATCTTTGGAGGCCAGAGTTAAGATCTGGCCTCCATAAAGAGTAGCTGTAGTGGCCCTTGCTATCACAATGGATGTTGATTCCCTATGAAAATAGTAAACATGTTTTAAAAATACTCTTTATGGAGGCCGTGTCGTGCCCTCCAGAACCCCCCCGTGTCGTGCCCTCCAGAACCCCCCCCCCCCCCCGTGTCGTGCCCTCCAGAACCCCCCCCCCCCCCGTGTCGTGCCCTCCAGAAACCCCCTTGTGTCGTGCCCTCCAGAAACCCCCCTCCCCCCTGTGTCATGCCCTCCAGAAACACCACTCACCCCTGTGTCGTGCCCTCCAGAAACACCCAACCCCCCTGTGTCGTGCCCTCCAGAAACACCCAACCCCGTGCTGTGCCCTCCTGTATGATTTCTGTATGCTGCCTGTTGGAAGGCAAAAACATATTTCTGGACTGTTTAAATCTGGTAACAGCTAAGCCTGGATACTGTTGGGGGTAGCCTGGGATGCCAGTAAAGCAGGTTTACCCAGCAGGGTGTATGCAACTGAAGAGTTCTTATAAAAATTTTCATCAGGAAAAAGATGTCATGCATACCCCATTGCGGTAAGGTATGGGAATAGGAAAGCTGCTTCAGATCACCTGGTGATGGGAAGATTATAGTGCCTAATTTCCTTGTCTGCAATCTAAGCATCAAAAGGCCAATTGTTGCTGGAATGCTGACCTAAGTCGAGAAGTTTGATGGTGATATAGCAGTGGCACCTGGTGGAGACAACAGCATGCTTCCTGGAAGATAATCGGGGGAATAATGCACTTTCTGGTGATTAGGAAGAACACTCCCTAAAGCTTGTCATTGGACAGAGGACTACACAGGCAGGCAAAAGTTTGCATGGGTTGTGTTTCTGAGTGCGCTTTAAAAAGGGCAAATGATGAGGCTCTCTTTTCCCATTGAGCCCAGCCGAAAAACATTGAATACCGAGGACGACATTACGTAAAGTATCATCTATGTCATTTTTGTTTTATATGCTCTTTAATATTCTATAAATGTGTTATGTTAGCATTTCTGTTTTCTTTGTAAATAAATGGGACCTTTCCTTATTTGAGCATCATGTTTATTTTCTTACATCGGGGAACACAGAGCCATAGTACTTACTGTGTGGGTTATATGGCCACTGATAGGTAATGGACACTGGCAAACCCTAAGGCAAGAAGTGCACTCCTTATATAACCCCTCCCACTACTCTGAGTCCTTAGTTTTTTATGCCAGTGTCTAAGGTGTTGGTCACAAGTAAAGATGTGCTGTGCTAAGCTCCACTGGAAGCTTCCCTGCTGGGGCGAGCCATGCTGACCGGATAAGTTCTGATGTCCTTTCATGGGCTAAATGGATGGTACCTGGGCCTCGTGTCCGTAGAAACTAGGTTTTGCTTTCGAACGCTTCTCTTTAGAGAGCTGGACCCTGTCACAGGTCCAGGATTGTAGGTAACCTGAGGTTCCCTTGTTCCTGAAGGTTTCCTAAAGGTCTCAGAGCCCACCGTGAAGGGGGAAGATTGGATTTTTTATCTCGGATAACCCTGCTGTGAGGAAAAGGTAAGGGAGATAATGGGTCTCCTCCTGCGCCCCCAATATTGATCCTTTTCCCCTTCAGGGGATTGATATAAAAGCAGTTTCCTTTTTTTTAAAAAAGGGACAGAACGCGCGGCCGCTCAGTGGAGGATTTTACCCCTCCGCCACCATGTCTGCTGTTTTTACATGACGCCTGAGCAGGAAAACACTTCCCTTTGAAAGGAAAAAGAGGGGCGTTATTCACGCGGGGGACGTGGCTAACTGCGTCAGACGCCGGCCACACATGGAGGAAGTGTTTAAGCACTATGTATGTGTAGCTGCTGCTGGCTGTGGAGGGACAGAGCCGGAGGATGGCTTGTTCAGGTTAGTGACACAAGCATTTCCCTTTGACACATTATACTTTAATAATAATAATAATACATTTTTATTTATAATGCACTTTCCATCAAAAGACCTCAAAGTGCTACATAATTACAATAAAAACAAACTGCTTAATTTACAAAACATTTGCTAAAAATAAAAGTTTTCAACCCCTTTTTAAAATTTTCAGTAGACTGAGAAACCCTCAAACTATCAGGCAAAGCATTCCACAGACGTGGGGCAGCAGCACAAAAAGCCCTATTTCCCATGGTTTTCAACCTAGTTTTTGGAATCTCTAAACAATTCAAATTAGTTGAGCGAAGGGAACGAGGTAAATTTTGCAGGCTAGGATTATTAGCAGCTAATGGCGCTGGACTATAGCCTAGAAGTGTACATTATTTTGCTGGTAGTGCCTCTGCTTCAGGCTATGAGTGGTAATGGGACCAGGAACTCCTCTAAAGGGGTCAATGGTTTTCACTATAAACTAAATCCATTTCCAAAAGAATGTCACCCTTCTCTGAGAGGGATGCGGCTGATCAGATTGAGCAGTCAGGGGAAACTGTTGTTGCATAAACACTTTGGTCCTTATATCCTTATATATCATACAAGAGGTTTTTTCTTCTACCATTTGTAATTTGGAAAGAAGATTGATGCTATGATGTCTCTCCATAGTGGGGCTAAACATAGCAGATTCCCATCTAGTGCTCAGGACCCTCTTATTGAGGTGCAGGAGGCTGGGGATCAGGTACATCTTCCCAAATATTTGGAAGATACGTATTTATCCTCTTCTGAGGATACTAATATTGAAGGAGTAGCATCACAAGACAGGTTGCTTGTGTACTCCTTACTCAACCTTTTTGCTGCCTGCAGCACAGGCTCTTGAGGAACCTACCTCTAATTGGGTTCATTAGAACCTCCCCCATCTGAGGATGTTTTTTCCTATTCATGCATGGCTAAAAAAGCTTATGTATTCTGAATGGGAACATCCGGATAAACAATATTATCCTCCCAAGAAATTCTCCACACTTTATCCTATGGAAGAAGATTTCTATTAAGAAAATGGGGGATTCCAGAAATTGATGCTGCAATTACCTCAGTGAGCAAGAATCTCACATGTCCGATGGATAATGCACTGATGTTAAAGGATCTAACAGATAAAAAGTTGGAACTTCTTTCTAAAAACAATATGTCTTTAGCAAGTTCAGTAGCGCAGCCAGTTCTTGCTGCAATTGGTGTATCTCAGTCCATTAAGGAACAGTTTGTGGAGATGCTTGAAATTCTGCCTGATCAGCAGGCCCAGACGCACTATGTCTCACAGTAAATGCTATGAAAGACTATAATTTAAGCCTCAAGGCTTATGCTTGGACTAGTGCATTCTCGCAGAGTTATATGGCTGAAAAATTGGTCAGCCGAAGCACCGTGTAAGAAGCTCTTAGCCAGTTTTCCCTTTCATGGTGAACGGCTATTTAGAGACCATCTGGATAAGTACATCCAAAGGACCCCTAATGGGAAAAGCTCTCTTTTACCAGTAAGGAAGTTGTTCAAATATTTCTCCTTTAATCGTGCTGCCTCTCCTGTGCCAGGAGGCAGGCTCGACGACCTCAACCGCCAGGTTCAAGGGGAAGTCCCCAGGGACAGCACCAGGGTCAAAAGAGATCTTGGGGCAGAAAGCCCACAAAGCAGAATGCTAAAGCCTCCTCATGAAGGGGCGCCCCCCCCCCTCGTTCGGATGGGGGGAAGGCTCTTGCAATTCTCAAGATCTGGCAGGAACAATGTAAAGACAGATGGTTGGCTTCTGCAGTTTTTTTCTCTAGGTTACGAGAGTTTCTGTCTCCTCGTTTTTTCTAAGGGAAAATGTTCCCAAGGATCCAGAGAAAAAGAAGTCTCTTTCTGGCTCTGGATCATCTATTATCCCAGTCGGTGATATCAGAGGTTCCCTTAATGGAACAGTGCACAGGGTTTGATTCAAACCTTTTATGGTTGCAGAACTAAACGGTGAGGTAAGACCCATTCTAGGTCTCAAAGATCTGAATCAGCACTTAAACATCTGATCCTCTCGCACAATCCGATCGGTTGTGTCCATCCTGCAAGGAGGGGAGTTTTTGGCTTTAATCAATATCAAAAATGCATATCTCCATGTGCCAAATTTTCCCGCTCACCAGAAATTTCTGCGCTTTGAAATATAAAATCATCATTTGATTTGATGCCCTGCCATTCGGTTTAGCCACAGCACCACGGGTGTTCAGAAAAATTCTGGCTCCTCCTTTAGCCAGATTAAGGGCTCAAAGAATAACGGTCCTAGCCAATTTAGACGATCTACCTTTAATAGATCATTCAGTCTCAGGCCTAAACCAGAGTCTGATCACAGCTGTAACTACTTGGAATCTCTGGGTTGGATACTTGGCCTAGGAAAATCCTCCTTAAAACCATCAAGGAGATTACAGTACTTGGGTCTGGTTATAGATACTGTACAGAAGAAGGTATTTTTACCCCAGACAAGAATCCGTTCCATTGTAGGACTAATTCAACTTGTCATAACAAAGAAAAATCCTTCCATTCAGCTGTGCGTGAGATTGTTAGGGGAAATGGTGGCCTCCTTCAAGGCCGTCCCTTATGCGCAGTTTTTACTCAAAAACTGCTTCAAAACACCATCCTGTCGGTCTGGAATAAAAAGATTCGGGCCTTGGTTTTTCCCAATACACTTGGCTCCCGATGTAAGTCAGAGCCTAAATTGGTGGTTATACAGCAAAAGGGAAAATCTTTTCTACTTGTATCCTGGAAAGTGTTGCCAGCCTTCTAGGCTGGGGAGCAGCCCTGGAAGAAGATTCTGTCCAGGAGAGATGGTCCAGGTTAGAGGACCTTGCCTATCAACATTTTGGAAGATTCGGCCAGTACGCCTGGCTCTAGAATCTGAGATGGTCAGACTATGGGACTGTCCTGTCAGGTTTCAGTCCAACAAGGCCACAGCGGTGGTTTACATCGATCACCAGGGGGGCACGAGTAGTCGTGCAGCCCAAAAAGAGGTGAATAATCTTCTAGCTTGGGCAAAACACAACATTCCTTGCCTATCGGCAATTTTCATTTCAGGAATAGAGAATTGGCAGGCGGACTACTTGAGTCGCCAACAATTATTTCCAGGAGAATGATCTCTTCACCCCGTCATCTTCCTAACGATATGTCAGAGATGGGTTATTCCGGACATGGACCTATTCGCGTCCAGATTCAATAACGGAGTCAACAACTTTGTGTCGAGAACAAGGGATCTGCTAGCAGGCGGAACAAACGCAATTAGTCTTCCTATGGTATCAGTTCTCACTAAACTATGCATTTCCTCCAGTTCTGCTACTTCCACGCCTTCTCCGCAGGATTAAGCAGGAACGAAAGGTGGCAATTCTGGTGGCCCCAGTGGGTCCCAGAAGATCTTGATATACCGAGATCATAAAGATGGAAGTAGGAGTCCTTCGGACTCTGCCATTATAGCCAGACCCTCTCGCACAAGGTCCGGTATTTCATCCTACCTTACGGATGAAAAATTGAACAGGTTTTGACTGTTGAATCCCACTTTATAAAAGATCGTGGGTGATCTCCTTCGGTAGTGTCTACTTTGATTAATGCCAGGAATCCGGCTTCCAGAATAATTTACTATAGAGTCTGGAAGACATATCTTGGTGTGGATCCAGGGGTTGGCACCCTAGGAAGTACAGTGCCTTGCGAAAGTATTCGGCCCCCTTGAACTTTTCAACCTTTTGCCACATTTCAGGCTTCAAACATAAAGATATAACATTTTTATTTTTTGTGAAGAATCACCAACAAGTGGGACACAATTGTGAAGTGGAACGAAATCTATTGGATATTTTAAACTTTTTTTAGCAAATAAAAAACTGAAAAGTGGTGCGTGCAAAATTATTCGGCCCCTTTACTTTCAGTGCAGCAAACTCACTCCAGAAGTTCAGCGAGGATCTCTGAATGATCCAATGTTGTCCTAAATGACTGATGGTGATGAATAGAATCCACCTGTGTGTAATCAAGTCTCTGTATAAATGCACCTGCTCTGTGATAGTCTCAGGGTTCTGTTGAAAGCGCAGAGAGCATCATGAAGACCAAGGAACACACCAGGCAGGTCCGTAATACTGTTGTGGAGAAGTTTAAAGCCGGATTTGGATACAAAAAGATTTCCCAAGCTTTAAACATCCCAAGGAGCACTGTGCAAGCGATCATTTTGAAATGGAAGGAGTATCAGACCACTGCAAATCTACCAAGACCTGGCCGTCCCTCTAAACTTTCAGCTCAGACAAGAAGACTGATCAGAGATGCAGCCAAGAGGCCCATGAACACTCTGGATGAACTGCAGAGAACTACAGCTGAGGTGGGAGAGTCTGTCCATAGGACAACAATCAGTCGTACACTGCACAAATCTGGCCTTTATGGAAGAGTGGCAAGAAGAAAGCCATTTCTCAAAGATATCCATAAAAAGTCTCGTCTAAAGTTTGCCACAAGCCACCTGGGAGACACACCAAACATGTGGAAGAAGGTGCTCTGGTCAGATGAAACCAAAATCGAACTTTTTGCCCACAATGCAAAACGATATGTTTGGCGTAAAAGCAACACAACTCATCACCCTCAACACACCATCCCCACTGTCAAACATGGTGGTGGCAGCATCATGGTTTGGGCCTGCTTTTCTTCAGCAGGGACAGGGAAGATGGTTAAAATTGAGGGGAAGATGGATGCAGCCAAATATAGGACCATTCTGGATGAAAACCTGTTGGAGTCTGCAAAAGACCTGAAACTGGGACAGAGATTTATCTTCCAACAAGACAATGATCCCAAACATACAGCAAAATCTACAAAGGAATGGTTCACAAATAAATGTATCCAGGTGTTAGAAGGGCCAAGTCAAAGTCCAGACCTGAATCCAATCGAGAATCTGTGGAAAGAGCTGAAAACTGTTGTTCACAAATGCTCTCCATCCAACCTCACTGAGCTCGAGCTGTTTTGCAAGGAAGAATGGGCAAGAATTTCAGTCTCTCGATGTGCAAAACTGATAGAGACATACCCCAAGCGACTTGCAGCTGTAATCGCAGCAAAAGGTGGCTCTACAAAGTATTAACGCAAGGGGGCCGAATAATTTTGCATGCCCCACTTTTCATTTTTTTATTAGTTAAAAAAGTTTCAAAAATCCAATAGATTGCGTTCCACTTCACAATTGTGTCCCACTTGTTGGTAATTCTTCACAGAAAATAAATTTTTTATATCTTTATGTTTGAAGCCTGAAATATGGCAAAAGGTTGAAAAGTTCAAGGGGGCCGAATACTCGCAAGGAACTGTATGTCATAGGCAGCATCCCTTGATTTCCTGCATATGGGATCTGAAATGAAGCTGGCCTTGACTTCTATCAAAAGCCAGATCACGGCCTTGTCTGTGTTTTTTCAATGGCCTCTTGCTTCCCACTCTTGGTGCGTAGCTTATTCAGGGGTTAACACAGATTAATCCCCCTATCAAGGCACCTCTAAATCCTTGGGATTTAAAATTGGTTTTATCGGCTTTGCAGAATCAGCCGTTTGAGCCTTTACGAGAAATTCCCTTGGTTCTTTTTGACAAGAAAGATAAACTTTCTGGTTGCCATTTCTTCTGCTAGAAGAGTATCGGAACTAGCGTCTTTGTCTTGTAAAGAGCCATATTTGATCATGCATAAGGATGAAGTGGTTTTATGTCCTCATCCTGAATTCCTACCAAAAGTGGTAACATATTTTCATTTAAACCAAGATATTATTCTTCCTTCTTTCTCCCAGAGCCTCAATCTAGGGAAGAGACGGCACTACATTCCCTTGATGTAGTAAGAGTGATCAGAATCTATTTAAAGATCACCGCTCAGGTTTGCAAAACACACGTTTTGTTTGTACTGCCAGAGGGTCCAAAATGTGGACAGGCAGCATCAAAATCCACTATTGTCCAAATGGATTCGTCAAGTGATTGTTCAAGCTTCCTTCCTTCTTATGCTCTTATGTTAGAGCACACTCATCCAGGACGATTAGTGCCTCTTGGGTGGTGCATCATCCAGGCCTCTATGGCTCAGATCTGTAAGGTCGGGACTTGGTTCATACATTTATCTCGGTTCATACGTTTATCAGATTTTATCTAATCGATATTAAAGGTCATGAGGATATTGCCTTTGGGCGCAGTATAGTGCAGGCTGGAGTATGGGTCCTCTGGCCTCCTGTTTTTTGTTGTTTCCCTCCCTTCAGTTACCATTGCTATGGGACATCCCACATAGTAAGTACTATGGCTTTGTGTCCCCTGATGTAAGAAAAGAAAACAGGATTTTTAAAACGGCTTACCTGTAAAAATACTTTTCTTTGATGTACATCAGGGGACACAGAGGTCCCTCCCTTCTCTGTGTCCCCTGATGTACATCAAAGAAAAGGATTTTACAGGTAAGCTGTTTTAAAAATCCTGTTTTTATAGCCAACATTGTTGCTATACCCCCACCATTAAACTTATCAGAGCTTTGATAGAATAGCTAACTATAGGAATAGACAAGATAATATATATTTATAAAAAATGGGGGAAATGGAAAACCACCCCTTATTTATTTCACTACCCTACATCCTACTGAGCTTCGTACATTGCCCTGCCTACTACTGACCTCTGTACACTGCCCTGCATGCTACTGACCTCTGCACACTGTCTTAGGTACTACTGACATCTATATACTGACCTCTGTACACTGCCCTACATGCTACTGACCTCTGTACACTGCCCTATATACTACTGACCTCTGTACACTTCCCTACATCCTACTGACCTTTGGGGGCTTGATGGTTATCTTTAAAAAAAAAAAAAAGGGAGGGGGCTGCGGCACCCTGGTGATCTTTGATATCTTCCATGTTTCATGGTAGATTTCCACCTCTCAAAAGTTGCCCACCCTTGCTCTAGGGCAGTGGTTCTCAACTCCTGTCCACAGGACCCACTAACAGGCCAGATTTTAAGTATTACCTTGGGGAGATGCAGAGACTACAATACTGCAATCACTAGGCAACAAATGATATCAACTGATGTATTTCAGTTATCTTGCAAACCTCGCCTGTTCGTGGTCCCTGAGGACAGGAGTTGAGAACCACTGCTCTAGGGCCTCTGCTAAATATATATAATGTTAGGGGATTTGAGGTAATTTTCTAGCAAAGAAATGCTGATTTTTACATGACAATATTGGCCTGAGAGTTAAATAGCTAAAGGGATAAAACATTGAGAAATGTACATGTATTTAAAAAAAAATTATGAATTTGTGGGTTTTTTTTTTTTTTTTGTCTTGACATACACGCTAAAATGTAAACATTGGTGGTTTACTAGCTTGTAAAACTTGGATAGGAGATGAGGGTTTTTGTGTATGCACTGTAAAGCCACTTGTTAAAAAAAAATATATTTTTGGATTATGCTTTATCACAAAGGAAAGCCTGACTGTTCCTTTTCTTCGCTGCGTTCCTAAGAAGAATGATCCTGTGCATTACTTGGGTGTTTTGTGTGACAAGTATAGATCTGTGATTCCAAGTGCAATACCATTTGCAATACCATTTCAACACCCTTCAATCAGAATGGTGTCCACAGCTTCCAGAAACTTAAACAGAAGCCAAAGATTTAAATAGTAAAAATATTAAATTATAGGTTGACCACTTAAACTTCAGAAGGTTTTATCCCCTTCACAAGCAGGGCATGTTTTTTGCTATTCAGCACTGTTCGACTTTAACTAGAATTTATATATATTTATTTTCACCCAAATAGAGCTTTCTTTGGTGGTATTTGATCACCACTGTTTTTTTATTTATTATATAAGTGAACAAATACTGAAAACTTTGAGAAAAAACAAAACGAAATGTCCTACTTTCTGTTAGAAAATACATTCAACAAAATCAAATGTCTTCATAAATTTAGGGAAAATGTATTCTGCTACATGTCTTTTTTTTTTTTTTTTTTTTTTTTTAATTCCCAAATAAGTGTATATGAATTGCTTTGTGTACAAGTTATAGCATTTACAAACTATGGTATATGTTTTGAAAATTGATCAGTCCTGATGTACTGGCGGCATATCTCATATCTTAAGGCCCTTAATGCTAGGACAGTACTAATACCCCCCCTCCCCCCCAAATTACCCCTTATATATAGGTATTTAGTAAGAGGCATGTTTTTTTTTTTTTAAGTTGTAGTTTTTATCACAATTTTTGGGAAAATTAAGAACTTTAAAAAAAAAAGTTTTTCAAATTTTTTTTTTTTTTTTTTTACATACTGTCACCAGTGCAGTTAAAGCATCATCATATGACTGGTATGGCGGTGACCAGGGACTGGTGACAGTATGTAAAAAAATAAATACATTCATTTTCTATTACATTTTTTAATCCTTTTTTTTTTATTATTATTATTTTTTTATTTCACATCCTACCATCGGAGTAGCTCAGTGATCACTGTGTAAGCAATAGTTTTAGCTGTCATGAATGGGTTTCCCATTTACGAACAGCTTGCTTATGGTTGTGATCTGTGATTGGCTACAGTAAATCACATGGTACATGTAGCCAGGTACCATATGATTGCTTGGACCAATCACAGATCACAACAGTAAGCAAGATGTTTATGGATGGACGGTTGCCATAACTATATATATATATATATATATATATATATATATATATAAAATTATGTGAGCCTGCAGCTGCCGTCTTGCCAAGTACGTGTACTCTGGCAGCCTGGCAAGTGGTTAATATATAATTAAAGGGAAGTTGCTTTGGACAAAGTAGAGATGGATTCCAACTAGGGCTGAAACAACTAATTGATTTTGAAATGAATTGATTACCATTTTCATAATCGATTAATCGGCCAGCCGACTAGTTGGCCTGCATGGAGTGCATTATTTGTTCACATATCAGGAAATACAGTGCAGCACACATACAGCTCAGTACACTGTCCATACATGTCAGTAAGTGCCTGAGAAATTGTGAAAATGTGAGGAACTATGCCTCATGGGATATGTAGTCCTGGGCAGGAAGTGAGTGGTTCTAAAGGCAGAAGTTTTCTTTACCTTGCTATTGGGGCACTCTATACTGTACTTCACACAAAGAGAGCTTTCTTTTGGTGGTATTTAATCACTGCTGGGTTTTTTAGTTTTTACAAAAAAAAGACCAAAAACTTTGAAAAAAAGTTTTTAACTTTTTTTTCTGTCAGTAAATTTTGTAAAAAGAGTGGCTGACAACACAGCAACTATTAAACCCCGCGCCACTAAAATTAATAATAAAAAATGTATGAAAAAATAAACAATCAAATAATCAATGAATCAAATATGTGCTAAATGAAACACTAATAGCTGCTCCCTAGAAAAACAAGAAAAAAACCTGTAGTGCTATAAATATACTCATAATAGGGGCGCTAGACCAAATACCAAACAATAAAAAATGTGAGACTAGTGATCATACAATATCTAAAATGATACATAACATATCACAAAAAACTGCAATATACCAAAAAAATTGCAAACAAAATAAGGTGAACAACAATAATAGGTGAAGTCCCAATTAGGTGCTAACACCAAAAAAAGAAGGAAATACAGATAAATAAATAAGTATAAATCCAAAAGTCCAAAGCAGTGTTTTTTTTTCCAGTGAAAACCTTCTTCTGAATCCATAAACAGAACAACTGCTGGGATCTTCTATAACGTAATAAAACAATGTCCCTTCACCAAGAATTTATGGACATAAAAAAGACACCCCACTTGTGAAGAAATAGATGTCTTCTTACCAGATGCTGTTGACTACTTTAATTACCGTATATACTCGAGTATAAGCCGAGATTTTCAGCCTCTTTTTTGAGGCTGAAAGTGCCCCCCTCGGCTTATACTCGAGTCATCGCTGTCTGTCTGCCCGATCAGCGTGTCGAGCAGACAGACAGCGGCCATTCTAGGATTCAAAGGCCGCGCCTCCCTCTCCGCCTTCGCCTGTGATAGGCGGAACACTGAATTTCCCAGCAGTCTGTGTTCCGCCTATCACGGACATCCTCTCATCCTCGTCCGTAGTATGAAGATGAGCGGACGTCCATGATAGGCGGACCACTGACTGCTGGGAAATTGAGTGTTCCGCCTATCACGGACATCCGATAGGCGGAACACTCAATTTCCCAGCAGTCAGTGGGAAATTGAGTGTTCCGCCTATCACCGACGGAGGCGCGGCTTTTGAATCCTAGAATGGCCACCGACGAAGAGCTGAAGGACGGAGGCTCGGCTCGGGACGGGCCGGGACGCAGGCCGGGCCGGGACGCAGGCCGGGACGGGACGCAGGCCGGGACGGGACGCAGGCCGGGACGGACACAGGCTGGACGGACACAGGTAGGCTCTACTGTGTCTTTACTGTGCCTCTCCTGGAAATGAAGAAATCAATGCATGTGCCCTATTCCATTTTTCTTTCAGTTTGTACCATATGGAACCCATTACTTCAATGGCTACTTCCTCTGACTGGTGTTTATGATGATCAAACAATGTTTAGCAAATAATATACATACACATATGCTTATTATAGTGCTTTTGTAACAACAGCAATGTAAAACCTTTCTATTACTGGTGTTACTGGTTTATTCCTTAGTAGCCTATTTGACAGTTGTTTCTAATTCCTTAGGGCAATTTTGATATATTAATGAACCAATCAAACTAAGGTGGGAAAAAGCACACACACACACACACGGATGCATGCACACACACACACACACACACACACAGGGATGGATGGACACACACACACACACACGGATGCATGGACACACACACACACACACACACACGGATGCATGGACACACACACACACACACACACACGGATGCATGGACACACACACACACACACACACACACGGATGCATGGACACACACACACACGGATGCATGGACACACACACACACACACGGATGCATGGACACACACACACACACACGGATGCATGGACACACACAGGGATGGATGGACCCACAGGGATGGACGGACACACAGGGATGGACAGGCATGTCTCACCCTCGGCTTATACACGAGTCAATAATTTTTTCCAGTTTTTTGGGGGTAAATTGGGGACCTCGGCTTATATTCGGGTCGGCCTATACTCGAGTATATACGGTAAAAAGATAGTCAAATAGGCTTATGCAGGGTAAAATCCCTGCTCACATGGAATCAGGTGGACCTCCTATGGACAGAAGCTTCTCCTCATAGACTCAGATGGGTCATAAAAAAAGCCAAACAAAAATCCATAGCGTAATACCGTTTAATAAAACATAAATTATAAAACATAAGGCCAAATGGCTGCTTACATATGTTGGTGCCCAACCTGGCACTGGGGCTGCTTGCTTAAAACAAAAGTTTTCGTAATGGATACGTAGTTCCTCGTGGTATAAGGCGTGCGTTCCACCGAAGGGCAGCCGATGACCAAAGACGACCGGAACTAGACGTAAACGAACGTGACTGGATACCGCCTCGACGTACGTTTCGTTTGACACGTCATCAGGAAGCGTACCCAGTCACAAAAATTAACGTTCTTTATAGTGTCTCGATCAATCCAACAGACCAATCGAGAAACACTTGATTTAATGCGCAGCCTCAGTCCCACTTAAGGCTAACAGCAATAATAATTCAAATAAAAACGAAAATCACAAATAAACATTTGTAACATATCATCCCGAACAAACGAAGGGATGAATTAGAATAAAAGAAAATTTAAAAAGGTGTAATTTAAAAAAAGGGAACACTACTGCTAATCCAATCGGTTTCATCATTGAAAAAGCAGAGGGGATAAATTGCTTGTGATTTACAAACCAACCACTAGATGTCAGTCTGTAATATAGAGATAAATACCCCTTCATCAATGAAAATAAAAAGAGGGATAGTTTTTATCTGATTACTAATTGTAGGTTTCTTCAAAAAACCATATGTGAAATTCTTAAATATATCACTGCCATTATCCAAAAAGGAAAACTGGCAATCTCTCTGGTTAACAGATGTGGGGAAAAAAACCCAACCAAAACCCCCATCACAGGCCAGAGAAAACGCCAAATAAATTCCAAAGTGGAAAAATGGCAGAAAAATGGCTGAGTCATGAAATACGGGAAACTTTTTAGTCATTAGACAAAAAACAATTCAGATCCAGCTCTATGTTCATTCCTAGAGGTTGCATAGTTTTTAAATTGTATATCCACTTCGTTTCGTTCTTTGATATTTCCATTTTCATATGGGTTCCTCTCCAGTGTTTAGAGATCTTATCGATCCCATAAAATTTACAGAGTGCAGGGTCGCTATCGTGATGTGTTTTGAAATGTCTTGACACGCTATGGTTGGGAAATCCTTTCTTAATATTTGTAAGATGTTCATTAATCCGAATTCTTAGCTGTCTGGTAGTTCGACCTACATACTGCATGGAACAGGGGCATTCCAGCACATAGGTAACATGGTCTGAATTACATGTGATTAATGGTTTAATTTTATACTCTAGCTTGGTGACTTGGGATTGAAACTGAATAATCTTCCTTGATGAACCGGGTCCTCTAGTAGTCTTACAAGCTTTGCATCTCATGCAATAGTGGAAGCCGGATCCATCAAGGAAGGTTACAAGTTTTTTTGGGGGGTCGGGGACATTACGGGCTAGTTGGTTTCTCAAACTCGGTGCCCTTCTATAGATAAATTTGGGATTCCGCGGAATAATGGAAGCCAAATCATTATCTTGTTGCAAAATGGGCCAGTATTTTTTAAAGATAGTTTCTACTTGTTTATACTGCCTATTAAACCCTGTCACAAAGGCTATAGCTCCTTGATGTTCTGGTTTAGCCTTTGATACCAATAAAGTTTGTCTGTCCATCTGTGACACCTGTGTTACAACTTTCTCTAAAGTTTTTTGTGAGTAGCCCTTTTCCAAGAACCTACTAGTTAAAACCTTAGCTTGTGACTGGAATTCAGACTCTTCCTCGCAGTTACGTTTTAATCGCATATATTGTCCTTTTGGAACGGCTCCTATCCACTGTGGATGATGGCAACTATGTGTGGGCACATACCCATTTCTGTCTTTAACCTTAAAGTAGGTTTTAGTAACAAACTTGTTATGCTTTTTCATAATATTAAGGTCCAGGAAATTCACTTCCACCTTACTGAATTCAGCTGCAAATTTCAAGCAATATTGGTTAGCATTCATATTGCTCAAAAAGTCTTTGAAACTCTCTAACGTACCTTTCCAAAAAAGAATTACATCATCTATATATCTTTTATAGAAAGTAAGAGACTTTTGCATGTTTTTATAGATGGTTTCTGATTCCCATTTGTTAAGAACAATATTGGCTACGCTGGGAGCATAACGTGCTCCCATGGCCACTCCTGATAGTTGGTTGTAATACTCATTATTGGCCCAAAATAAGTTATTGCTCATAGCGAGATCCAGGCCTCTAATCAAATAGTTTATCTGAACCTTTTTTAATTTAGATTCTTTTGTTAGTGCCCACTTTATTGCCGTGAGTGCATCTTTATGTTGGATATTGGTGTAAAGTGATTCAATATCTACCGTGATCATGATGGTGTCTTCTGATGCAATCAAATCTTGTAAAAGTATTAACAGATCTCTACTGTCTTTCAAATATGAAGGACTTTTTGTCACTAGTGGCTTGAAAAAAACATCCAGATATTCTCCCAACCTTGCAAGCAAAGATTCCATCCCGCTTATTATAGGTCGGCCGGGTGGTCTTTCACTATTTTTGTGTATTTTTGGCAAAATATACATAACTGGAATTTTAGGAGCATGTGGTACAAGATAATCGGCTTCCTTTTGATTTAAAATATCTTTATGTAGGCCGTCTGTTACCCACTCTATAAGTAATGTTTTTATTTTTTAACGTCGGATCACTGTTTAATTTTTTATAAGTGTAGGTGTCGTTTAATAATCGTCCCATTTCCTGGTAATAATAGTCTCGGGATAATATCACGAGACCCCCCCCCCTTATCTGCTGCATGTATCACTATCTGTTTGTTTTCTTCTATCATTTTTATGCCTTCCCATATAGTTTTATTTTTAGCTTGTCTTTTAATTTCTAAATTCCTCACATCATGTTGTACCATATTTTTAAACACTTCTATGTGGTGATGCGTCCCTTTCCTGGGATTAAACACGGAATTATTTTTCAACCCACTACGTACATATGATGACTCAGTGGTGGGGATACTGGTTTTTAAATTAGGGTTAATGAAATGTTTTTTAATATTAAGTTTTCTCACGTATTTCTCGATGTCAACAAATAATTCAAACTTATTCACATCTTTATTAGGTGCAAATTTTAAGCCCTGATTTAATATTTCTAATTCTTTTTCGGAAAGCTTGACGCCTGCTAAATTAAAAATACCCTCATTTACTTGTCTCTCTTTCTTATTCTTTCTCCTGCCTCCTCTTTTTCCTCGTTTTCTATAGGTTCTTGTGGGGGGTAAGGGGTAGGAGGGATACGATAAGGCCCTTTCCATCCTCTCCCTTCCCCCCCCTGGTGCTGATTTTGATGAGGCCCTGGTCTCCCTCTAAAGTTACCTCTAAAGGCACCTCTAGGGGGCCTTGGTAGAAAATGATTTCTTGGTGGTTCTTAATAATGATAATCAGGATATCTATTGTCCAAAGGACTGTACCTATTATAGGTATGTATCGGACGGGGAGAGGGGTAGGGGTAGGACTTAGAGGGTGGATAGTGGTGAGTTTTGGAATTACCCCCTTGTTTAATAGTAGTTTTTTTCGGAGTGCTTGAAACTGGTTTGGCTTTAGTCAACGAGTCTAAGGTGGGTTCCCTTTCACCTGAGGTCTCATTGCCAGAATTAGCCAGAAGAGTTTCCTGCCATTTATAAACTTTATGTTGTTCAAAATCTTTAATATCCCTCTGATATTTTTTGATTTTTTTATTTTTAATTTCACTATCATATTTAGCCAGATGACTCTGGAGAGTTTTAGCTCTTTCTGAATATTCATCAGTGGCACTGAATGGTACCATTCTTTCTTTAAGGTCTGCGATCTTGGCATTCAAAATCGCAGATTTAGCTTTCCTTTTCCTGACCATGAGTTGCATCAGTTTTTGCTCACAGGCATTGAAAAACTGGTACCATTCATCCAGCATTTGGAGATCTTCAGTCCCTTCATTGGGACTGATATCCCACCTGAGTCTCCTTGGAGTCAGGCTCTTTTCCATATACATATCAAAGGAGGCTACATCCCACCATAACCTAATTTGTAATTTTGTAATTAAGTAATTTTTCGCCTTCACTGATGTGCACTGATGAGGCAGCACTGATGGTCATCAATAGGCTGAACTGGTGGGCATTGATGAGGTGGCACTGATATGCCGCACTTATGGGCACTGATAGGTGGCACTGATGGGCACTTTTGGGTGGCACGGATGGATACTGATAGGCGGCACTGGTGGACACAGATAGGCGGCACGGATACGTGGTACAGATGGGCACTGATGGGCATTGATCGACAGCAGTGATGGGCAGCACTGATAGGTGGCACTGACTGGCATCGCTAATGGCCACTGATTGGTGGCAGTGGTGGGCACTGATTGCTGCAACTGGTGGGCACTGGTGTTTTGTGACACTGTATTTATTGTAATCCGGGCACTGATGATCAGTGCCCTGATTAAATCCCTAGATGTACACCTGTGAGGAGATGACGTTGATCGGCTCTCCTCTCCTCACACTCTCAGTCAATTATCGGCATCTCCTTGTTTACGTGTGACCGGCTGTGATTGGACACAGCCGATCACATGGTTAAAGAGCTGTGGACTTTACAGAGATCAGAATCCTGCCTCGTCCTAGCAACACGGCACGGCCACGATTGCCACGCTGTGCGTCCCCGTGGGCGAGTGAGAGCAGCCGTTCTGGGACACCATCATATGACCTCCCAGAACGAGAGCTGCACCGCCCGCCATCACTTGATGGTGGGCAGGTAGCAAACAGTTAAATAAAAGATCCGAGTCTGATATTTACCAGATCCAACCCTCCAGTATTATATACAGTATAGCTCCTCTAATAGTACCGTATATACTCGAGTATAAGCCGAGATTTTCAGCCTCTTTTTTGAGGCTGAAAGTGCCCCCCTCGGCTTATACTCGAGTCATCGCTGTCTGCCCGCTCGATCAGCGTGTCGAGCAGACAGACAGCGGCCATTCTATTCAAAAGCCGCGCCTCCGGCTCCGCCTTCGCCTGTGATAGGCGGAACACTGAATTTCCCAGCAGCCTGTGTTCCGCCTATCACGGACATCGTATCATCCTCGTACTACGGACGAGGATGATACGACGTCTGTGATAGGCGGAACACAGGCTGCTGGGAAATTCAGTGTTCCGCCTATCACAGGCGAAGGCGGCGGCGCAGCTTTTGAACTTTACAATGGCCGCCGACGAAGAGGGCACGGGACGGAGGCAAGGGAAGGCACGGCACGGGACGGGACGGCGGCGGCAAGGCACGGCACGACACGGGACGGATGCAAGGAGGCAAGTCACGGCACGGGACGGAGGCAAGGAGGCAAGGCACGGGACGGAGGCTCGGGACAAAGGTAGGCTGGACACACACACACACACACACACACACACACACACACACACACACACACACACACGGATGGAGACACACACAGGGATGGATGGATGGATGGATGGAGACACACACACACACAGGGATGGATGGATGGATGGATGGAGACACACACACACAGGGATGGATGGATGGATGGATGGATGGAGACACACACACACAGGGATGGATGGATGGATGGACACACACACACACAGGGATGGATGGACGGACACACAGGGATGGACGGACACACAGGGATGGACGGACACACACACAGGGATGGACGGACACACACACAGGGATGGACAGGCATGTCTCACCCTCGGCTTATACACGAGTCAATAAGTTTGCCAGTTTTTTTGGGGGTAAATTGGGGGCCTCGGCTTATATTCGGGTCGGCCTATACTCGAGTATATACGGTATATACAGTATATCTCCTCTAATAGTATATATCCTCTAATAATAGTATATACAGTATATCTTCTGTTGTTCTCAGAGTGGATTAGAGAGTTTGCTCTCTAACTATATAGTTGGTTATTTATATTTACCACTGCATAGAGCTATTTAAGAATACATTGTATTTTTTTTAAACTTTACATATTAACTAAATTATACACCACACTTTTAAGGTTATTAACTGATTAATCAAAACAATAATCGGCCAACTAATCGATTATGAAAATAGTTTCAGCCCTAATTACAACACCCCTTAGGTTTGTATTGCTGTATGTGTCCCCATTAGGAAGATTCCCCCGTTCTATTTGTCCTGTTTACCAGTTATAATTGAGAGGGAATGTAAATAAGTCACAAATTTTGGGTTGTGCCCAGAAAAGTAATAGAGGGGGAATTATCTAATTGGGACACTAGTTCCAGTGACCTGGAGGAGTGCAAGAGATTAACTCAATTTGCAGGGATTTCCTCTTGCTTCCTGTTTTGGCTATGGGACAGGAAGTGAAGGGAAAACTCCCCCATCCAATCCAATAGTTCTTCTTTGAGGCAAAGCTTTTTTTTTTTCTTTTGTCTTGTCTTGGCTCAAATGTGGATTAGTCTCTTGGACAAGTTTTTTATTTCTGTCTGTGTCTACACTGGACAGATTTACCTTTTAGAGATGTCATAAGAGAAAGAGGTATATATTTGATACCTTAGACACCTTTCATATTAGGGTTTAGCAAATCTGTTGTAGCGTACTAATTGGTTTACTTTCGTAAGTTACTACTTGGTAAGTTTAAAAACAAATTGATAACCCTATTTATTTTATGTTTTGCAGATTACATAAGAAACGGTAATGTAAGAATTACAGCCATAGGTTTTAAAAACAACAGACAGCATGCCCCTCTTGTGGGTAAAGTAGATTTTGTGTGGAAAACCATCACATTTAGTGGCAGTATACAGGTAACAATCTATTTAAAATGTTTCTCTTGTCATATCTATCAGGCTCTCCATCTGTTCAGAGAAATATATTATTTCTTCTAATGTCCTTTTCCTAGGTCTTAAAGCACATAGACAGATAAATAATGACTGTTTTCTGAATTATGAATATTAGTTACAGATAAAAAAATAAAATAATGCATGTGTATTGCAAATGGCTGCTTGTTCTATCGTTTATTGATCAATCATGGAGAACATTTTAGTGTTTCAAAAATAAAATTCAGTAATAAAGTTTTTTCTCTTTAAATTTACGATAGCTTAAATAATTAGGCTATTGCCTAAACAATGAGTGCAGTTATTGTTTTGAAACAGCTGGTGGTTTAGTAAGCATTTTTATGATTGTAATTTAGAAAAGTCATGCTCAGCAGTGGATGTAAAATGGTCAGGGAGATGTACCTGAACTTCTAAGACTAGATCTAAGCAATGACTCTAGCTGCACCTGTCAGACCTACACAAGGAAGGAAGAGCTAAGTGCACCTTGTGAGACTTGCATTTGAAGCTGTGAATTGGTTAATTGTCTTTCATGGTAGCTATAAAAATGTGTTTTTCTGCATTGGACAATACAAGACACAGATGTCTTTAAATCCTTACAATTGGGTTATATGCATCCACTGAAAGATGGAGTTTTCTTTATTTATTGGCTGCCACATAACTTCTGCTGCTTTTCTGCAGCATATGGATTCTTTGACCACTCATCAGCACCTTGAGGGAATGTATCAGGGCCACATCACATGAAAAACTTGGGGTCGGCCTGTAATGTTGCTTTCAGCACTGAAACCTGTTCTGGGTACTTCCCTTGGCACGTAGTTCAAAAAGTGAGCTTTAGGGTGCTCTACGGGCCCAGAGTTGTGCTCTGCATTGTGCACAGCCCAGTCTAGGAAAATCCGTGCAAGGGTATGCCCATCTTGGAGGGTGAAGCCAGGAAGGGTTAAATCCCTCCTCAGCATAATCTTGAGAAGAGGGCGCAAGCCCGCTAAACAAGGTTACATTTTTTTTTTTTTTTACTAATAGTAAAAGTTAGGGAGCGCTTAGGCAGTGGAGTTGCTAGCACAAAAAGATCACCAGCATATTTTCTAGTTCATAATTTCTCAAATTTTTCTTAATTTTAATTCATACTTTCATTGTTCGTACTTTCTCAAAATTTTACTAGGTGGCTGTCCAATATTCTGCAGATGCAGCTTTTGGCTACAGGGTTCTTGCGGCACTGCTCTGAGCGTGTTGATTTTATGAGCCCATTAGCACAGTTCTGTTTGCCTAGTTGCTGCTCTTTATATTTATTGCTTAAGGATGCCTCATGGTGTATAAATAAATTTCCTGTGTCCTCTACTGTACGATTAAGTTAAAAGTTATTTTGACTTAGCCAAACATTTAAAATTTTGTCCATTAGTCCAGAGCACCTGTTGCCATCTTTCTGCATCCTAGTTCACATATTTATATGCATAATTGAGTAGCTTAGCCTTGTTTTCACATCAGCGGTATGGATTTATAGCCACAATTTTTCCATGAAGACAACTTCTGGCCACACTTCTCAGGACAGATGGGTGTACCTGGGTCCCCCTGTTTTCTGCCAGTTCTGTGCTGATGGCTTTGCTGGACATTTTCCAATGTCTAAAGGGAACAGTAAGCATGATATGTCTTTCATTTGCTGTATTAAGTTTCTTTGGCCTACCATTGCGTCTACGGTCCTCAACGTTGCCAATTTCTTTGTACATCTTCAAAAGAGCTTGAGTAGCACATTTTGAAACCCCAGTCTGTATAACTACCCTGTGTCTTGTTGTGCTCAGTCTTAACATGGTGTATGTCATGTGGCCTGAAACAGTCGTCACCAACTCAGCAGTTTGGCCTTTTCTCACCCACTTTTAAGTCTCCTACACAGCTCTTTCTGTTTCAGTTAATGACTGTGTTTCAGCCTATATATGAAATTGCTGATCATTAGCACCTGCTTGGTATAATGGTTAATCATACATCTGCATCTAATCCTAAAAATCTCTGACTTGTGCAAGTGTAAAGCCTCATACACACTATCGGACTTTATACAAACTTTCCCGTGGACTTTTGTACAAAAGGCGTTGGCCCTGAACTTGTTAAGCGTACACACGATCTGACTTTTTCAGCCAACTTTCACTAGATCACATGTATTTTCTGCTGTGTACCGCCATCTGTGGTCTACTTCTGTATTGTTGTCTGATCTTTTGCATTGGTTCTGAGCATGCGTGTTTGTGAAGTCTGATGGTTTTCTGTACGCACGATCGGACTTTGCTCCATCGGACTTATGTTGTCCAAAAGTTTGTCTGTTTGCACAGCCAACATTTGTCTGTTGAAAACTGAAAAAGTTTGTCCAATGGATCATACAGTTGGATGTTGCCTTAAAATGGCTAATTGGCATGTTTGTCCGATCCTGTGTACGGGCCTTAAGAATTGATGCTGATTTGAAGCCAATGGGTAGTCAAACCAAATATTGATTTGGTTTAGATTTTTCTTCTGCTCACTCACTTTGCATTTTGTAAATTGATAAAAAAAATAACAAAATAAATTTAAATTCTATTTTTGAAAGCAAATACAGTAGGTTGAATTGGCATTGTCACCCTGGAACAAGAAGTGTATTACTAACACAGCCACCACATAAAAAAAAAACAGTTATACTGCAATATCTTTATTTTATTTTTTTCTTGGTTTAGTTATATTTTTGGTAACGCTGAATATGCATATGTTTTATAGGTCTAGGTCATTCAATATATTTTTTTACAGTTACTTGGCACCAAACCTTAACTTTTTCCACCCTTTTTTTGTTATGTATACTAATATATACTATTATTACCGACAATATTATTCTTCTACAGAACTGTTTCATGATGGATGTCACTGTTTTGGATGACTTAGAAACTCCATACTGGTGCTTCTGTGCTCCAGTACAGCTACAAGAAAGCAAATGCTCAGAGACCCTTTATGACTTCATGGGACAAAGCTTTTACTTGGAATACAAAGACTCAGTAGGGAAGCTGCATGCTGAACTTAACTGGATGAATGAGACAGAGGAGTATGTCATAATAAACTTGGTCTTGCTTTTAAACACAGAGAAGGTGAACAGCTACTTTGGAACACACTACACAGTAAGCTATTTTTATTTAGTTGTGTGTGAACATTTTGTTTCATAATTTAGTAGAGTTAGTACATTTCTTGGTTAATTTCACAATGCATATTTTGCTTCGCTAATTTATATTTGCAAATGACACAACTGTAAAAGAGTTGTAATAAAGAAAAAGGATTCCGGACGGTTACCTGGATCGCCCAGAATAACCCAGTAATGCCGTGGACATCCAGCCCCAGATCATAGGCTGCAATACCAGAATCAGCCATTGGGTAGGTCATAACTACGTACATTTTCATTTCATCCCTACTAAAGTCCAGAGTTTCTGAGGATATCTATCTCTACTATTATACCTGGCGACCCTATACAGTCTCCACTCACTACATTATGTTATATCTATAGGTCTTCATATACAGTTACATACTTGGTGAGGTTGAAAAACACAAGTCCATCAAGTCTAACCTATGTGTGTGATTATATGTCAGTATTATAGTGTATATCCCTGTAGGGTCGTTCGGGTGCTTATCTCATAACCAACGTCCTCCAGACCCTTTATTAGCTTTGTTGCCCTTCTTTGTACTTGCTCCATTTCCAATACATCCTTCCTGAGGACTGGTGCCCAGAACTGGACAGCATACTTTAGGTGCAGCCGGACCAGTCTTGTAGAGCGGAAGAATTATCGTTTTATATCTGGAGTTGATCCCCTTTTTAATGCGTGACAATATTATTTTTGCTTTTTTAGCAGCAGCTTCGCATTGCATGCATGCCATCATCTACTTGGACCCCAGGTCCTTTTCCATCCTAGATTCCCCCAGAGGTTCTCCCCCCAGTGTATAGATTGCATTCATATTTTCTCTTTTATTCACCGACCGACACAGCTCCTCCCTGTAACTAAATGGGTTTGTTAGCCTGCCATTAGGAGAACTAGGCAAAATTGTAACACAATACACAGAACTTTCAGTCCCGCCCCGGAGGGCAGACCCTGTGCTAACAACCCTCCCTGCTGCCCCAGCAGACTCAGTTTTATTTTGCCTAGTGAAGGAGAATGACCTAGGAACCCTGCGGGCTCTTTGGTCCATTTTTTTGATGCAGGATTGCTGCTTTTGCGTAAGATGAAAGATCCTGGGATCTTCTATCAACTGCCGGCTGGGTGACTGGCTGGTTGAGTTATCCTTGTAGTCCCCCCAGTCCAGCCATCGAGCGCATGCAGGTCGCAGCTAAGGCTCGGCAGGCCACGACATACCTCAGCTCCAGAGGTGGTTGGTGAGCTTCAATGCTTCGGGATATACATATGGCTGCGCTACTGATTTCTGGATCACAGTATACCGGGCCAGCAGCCACCCTGTAACTGCGCAGGAGTGGGTCTGTGATGGAATGTCTCCCAGCTCTTCAGGACTGGTAAGTACAGCTCTCCCTCCTCGGAGGGTTGAGCAGCTGGGCATTCCCTGGAAGGTTGATTCGGGGGCCACCTCACCACCTTTTCTTCTCTCCCATGTCCCTATCTTTCCTCCTTCCCCCCCGGGGGGGTGAACTGCATGTGCTGCAGGTGGTGTGTGTATGCGGATAGCTGGGTCTCTCACCTGTGGGGGGTCTGTGCGGCTAGCGATGGTTCTGGTCCCTGTGTGGGGGGTCCCAAAAGGTGTCTGTGGGGGTAATCTTGCTGGTTTGAGGCAGCGCTGTTTGATGATTTTTCACCGCAAAACAGGTTCCCCTTGTGAGCCTCGGCGGCCATTTTCTAGGAGATTTCCTATTAGTTGCATTGGCGGCCATTTTTTTGATGCCCGAGCGCTTTTTTCACCGCAGTTCTCTTGTGACAGCATTACATGTGCTGAATGCTGGTGCAAGCTCTGCAGATCGTTTCACCGCTATTTTCTACAGCTGCTGCTGGCAGTTTCCTCACTCTGCACTTGTGTAACCTCCTGGGGACTACAGGCATGGCTAGTGACCATCACAGAATGCCCCAGGGTTGTGAGTCTGGCGCTAAGAACCCCCCCAGGTGGCGCCAACAGTAGGGTGGGACCTTCACTGTCCTAAGTCCCCTTGCAGATGGCAGACAGGGTAGGGTCAGCATGGCTTCAGAAACTGGTGTTTCTTCCCCCGAAATCCAGGCTATTGCAACCTGCGGATAGCGCTGTGCCCATGGACACCCTGACGGCGGTCCTTAACTCTTTTGTTGCTAAAATAGAGTCGGTGCCATGGAAGAAAAGGTGTGCGTAAAAGGCCCCTCCCCCCCCCGTCCTCTGGGGAGAGCTCTGATACAGACTCGGGCTCTGCTGCGGCTGGTGACCCCTGCTCTGACCTATCAGACGAGGCTGACCAGGACCATTCGGACAGTGAGGATGATTCCCCGTCTGGGTCCGGGCGCGACAAAGCGCTTGTTGGAGCACTTATCACAGCTGTGAGTCATATCCTGAAGATCCAGGAGCCAGCGAATCCCTCTGCTGATGTATCGGTCCCTTTTGGGTCCTGCAAGCCAGCACGTTTACCTAAGGTGTTCTCGTATTACTTATTTTGACAAGTTCATCTACAGGGAATGTGGTCGGCCGCAAAGGAACTTTTCGGTCCCCAAAAACATGGCGGTGCATTACCCCTTTGAGGAAAGCCTTCTCAAGAAGTGGTCGGCACCTCCGGTCGTGGACCCCCCAGTATCCAGGTTAAATAAAGTAACCACGATCCCGGTTGAGGGGACTCCTGCATTCAAGGATCCCATGGACAGGAAGGCCGAGGGGGTGGCTCGTTCCTTGTTTACGGTTGTGGGGTCAGCCGTGCGACCTGTACTGGCATCCGCACTGGTATCGCAAAAACTGACTGAGTGGGCAAAACTTTTGCACTGCGAATTGGGAGAGCAACAGGCCTCCCCTGTCTGCGTGGAACTAGCAGACCAACTAGTGCAAGGCCTTAAGTACGTCTGTGACATAGCCCTTGATACTCTCCCTCTGTTATCCAGGGTTTCAGTGTCAGCTGTGGTGCTGAGGCGCCTGATTTGGTTAAAATGCTGGTCTGCTGACCAGGCATCCAAGAAAGCCCTGACTGATCTTCCCTTCCTTGGCGACCAGCTCTTTGGAGCTTTGTTGGATGACATTATTAAAAATGCCACGGGTGGTAAGAGTACACTACTCCCACAGGCCAGGAAGGCTAAGGACCCATGCCGCAGGCAAGGGCCCTCTTTTTTCCCCTCACAATCGGCTTTTTCGTCCGCCCGGTGCTTCGACAAAACGTTCCCAGGACGTCCACGGATGGTCAAAAGCATCCCTGGAACCGCAAGCCTAACAAGCCTGCGAATAAAAGTGCTACTGCATGAAGGTTTGCCCCCACCCACATATCGGGTGGGGGGGTCGTCTTCGGGAGTTTGCAGCCTGGTGAACCTCCCGGTTATCTGACTAACGGGTCTGCGATCTGATTTCCACAGGCTACAAGATAGTTTCTCTCTTGGCCGCCGAACAGATTCTTCCCCTCCAGCATACCCGGTTCGCCGGGAGGCCCTGTTAGGGGTGGTAAGGGACTTGCTGAATCAGGTGGTGATTTACCAGTTACGGAATCTGAATGCTTCCAGGGGTTCTACTCAAATCTGTTTGTGGTTCCCAAGAAGGAAGGGGTACATCCAATCTTGGACTTAAAAGCCCTCAATCACTTTGTAAAAGTGCAGAGGTTCAGAATGGAATCAGTTCGCTCTGTAGTCGCTGCACTCCATCAAGGGGACTCCCTGGCGTCCTTGGACATCCAGGATGCGTACCTGCACATACCCATATGCCTTCTCTGCGTATGGCAGTCGGGGAAGCCCACTACCAGTTTGTGGCTCTTCCCTTTGGCCTTGCATCAGCCCCCAAGTACTTTACCAAAGTACATCAGGGCTTGATGTATGGAAATCGTCCTAAAGTGATACGTCGTTTGGAGGAGTGCTGAGAGCATCCGTGCGGATCCGAAGATCACGGGACATCCGAAAGATCGGGACGATCTCCGGCATCTGGTTATCGGGACGTCTGTGATGTGTGATCGAATCTGCGCAGTCTGGCCTCCCTTAACAGGGGGTCACTGGGGATCTGGTAAGCCTCCATCTATTAGTGATGTCTAGAGGTGAAGGGTCTATTTCATTGAATAAACAAGCTTCAGCTACTTTTGTTTTAAATTTACACTGGACACTACTTATATATTTTTTTTGCATCAATTTACATATGGTCATTTGAACTCACAATTCGTTTTTTATTATCTTATTGGACACTTGAGTTTAACCACTTAAGCCCCGGACCAATTGTCAGCCTAAGGACCAGAGGTCTTTTTACAATTTTGCACTGCACTGCTTTAACTGGTAATTGCGCGGTCATGCAATGTTGTACCCAAACAAAATTTTTTGTGTCCTTTTCTTCACACAAATAGAGCTTTCTTTTGATGGTATTTGACTGCCTCTGCGATATTTATTTTTTACGATATAAAAGGAAAAAGACTGAAAAAAAAAAAAAGAGATATTTTCTACTTTTTGTTATAAGAAAAATCGAATAAACTAAATTTTAGTCATACATTTAGGCCAAAATGTATTCAGACACATGTCTTTAGTAAAAAATGTCAATAAGCGTATATTTATTGGTTTGCGCAAAAGTTATAGCGTCTACAACCTAGAGTACATTTTCTGGAATTTACATAGCTTTTAATTTATGACTGCCTATCTCATTTCTTGAGGTGCTAAAATGGCAGGGCAGTACAACCCCCCCCCAAATGACCCCATTTTGGAAAGTAGACACCCCAAGGAAATTGCTGAGGGGCATTTTGAGCCCATTGAATATTTGTTTTTTTTGTCCCAAGTGATTGAATAATGACACAAAAAAAAAAAAGTTTACTAAAAGTTTTCACTAAATTATATATTGCTCACACATGCCATAGTTATATGTGGAATTGCACCCCAAAATATATTCTGCTGCTTCTCCTGAGTACGGGGATACCACATATGTGGGACTTTTTGGGAGCCTAGCCGCGTACGGCACCCCGAAAACCAATCACTGCTTTCAGGATTTCTAAGGGTGCACATTTTTGATTTCACTCCTCACTACCTATCACAGATTCGAAGGCTATAAAATGCCAAAATAACACAAACCCCCCCCCCCCCCCAAATTACCCCATTTTGGAAAGTAGACACCCCAAGCTATTTACTGAGAGGCATGTTGAGTCCATGAAATATTTTATATTTTGCCACAAGTTGCAGGAATATTACAATCTTTTTTTTTTTTTTGCACAAAGTTGTCACTAAATGATATATTGCTCACACATGCTATGGGCATAAGTGAAATTACACCCCAAAATAAATTCTGCTGCTTCTCCCAAGTTAGCGATCGCAGGGATCAGGCCTGACTCTGCGAACGCTGCAGTTATGTGTTTAGTGTTTTGTAGGTGACAGGGATCGATCGATACTGCACTTGGGTGGGCTGGGTGGAGAGGCAGAATGCATGTGCTAACAGGTATCTGGGCTGATCCCGCTAACAATGCATTTTTTTGGAACCCTAAACTGCTGGGGACGCTAGTATAGATCTGATCAGGACAGATATTGATCTGTTCAGATACTATACCACTACGGGAGGTGTATGCTTTGCGCGTGGGTGTTAGCGGTACTGGCACTAACCTAGCGCTGCCTGGGGCGACGCAGACCCTGACCCTAAAACCTAATTGATATCACCCGCAGGGTGATCAAGGGGTTAAACCTTTATTGGGTAATAAATGGTGGGTGCCCTGATGCTTTAAAAAGCAAACTAACTAATCAGAGTCACCCGTAACACTTATACGGTGGTCACTAGTGAAGGGGTTAACTAGGGGGAATCGGGGTTAAAATCTTTATTAGGTAGTATATGGGGGTCCCTGACACTATATAAAAACCTGACGGGGAACTTAAATAACTAACTGGCTAACCAGCGTCACCAGTGACACTAATACGGTGATCGCTGGTGAACGGGTTAACTCTAGGGGCAATCAGGGGGTTAAAATCTTTATTAGATAGTATATGGGGGTACCTAACGCTATAAAAACCTGGCGGTGAACATAAAAAATAAAAAATAATTGGCTACCTAGCGGCACCAGTGACACTAATGCAGCGATCAGAAAAACGATTGTTTAGTGACACTGGCAAAACTCTAGGGGCAATCAGGAGGTTAAACCTTTATGGGGGGGTAGGGGGCTACCCTGGACCTAACACTAACTGCCCTGACACTTTTTACTGTCACAACTGACACTAAATGCAGTGATCAGTAAATAAATGATCACTGCAATCAGGGACACTGTGCCTGGGGGGGCGGGGGGTGATCGGGGGGGTAATTGGTGTGCCTATGTGTACCTACATATCAGTGTAGTGTTTGGTGCACTTACTTATGTGTTCTCCACGCAGTCCTGTCAAAAAGACCGCCCCGAGAAGAATTACATCACTTCCTCCCTGCCTGTGTTTACACTACACAGGCGGGGGAAGCTTCTCATTCGCCAGGAGCGGTCAAGAGGGGATGGCCAGAAACCAACGGCCATCCCCTCATCCCGGATCGCTCCTGAAGCGAAACGGACCTCCGCAGCCAGCGGGAGGGGGTCCGATCGGACCCCCCACTCGCTGGAAGGCAAGCACGTACATGTACGTGCTTGTGCCTGACGGTGCCATTGTGCCGACGTACATTGCCATGTGGCGGTCCTTAAGTGGTTAATAGGATTTTTTCCTTAAGATTTCTCACAATATTTGTGTATTTGATTTCACAGCTTTTTTCTGATTTATATATATTTTTTTGCACTATTTTTAGGTCACATTCATATTTAGTGGCCAAGCGCTGCACTTTATTTCTTCTGTTTACCAAAGTACTGGCTCCAGTATTGGAGTTGCTGCGACAACGCCGGATCGCGATCGTGGGTTACCTAGACGATCTCCTCCTGAGAGCATCTTCCGCCTCAGAATTGGAGGAGGATGTGGCACTCACCATGCAGACTCTGAGAATATGGGTGGCTGTTGAACCTAAAGAAGATGGTGGTTGTAGCGACCCAGCGTCTGGAGTACCTGGGTTTACTATTGGACTCCAGGGAAGCGAGGGTCTTTCTCCCCTCAGACAAATTGCAGACTCTCACATCTGTGGTCAAACTACTGATGAACCGCAAGTGGTCGTCGCTCCGCTTTTGCATGTGAGTACTGGGGCTCATGGTAGCCTCCTTCGAGGCAGTACCTTATGCCCAGTTCCACACCAGAGTCCTGCAGAAGGAGATTTTGACAAAATGGGACAAATCTCCATTGTCCCTGGATCGACAGGTGCAGGTGAGCCAGAAAGTCAGGGACTCACTGATCTGGTGGTTGAGGTCCCCGGGCCTCTGGTCAACGAACGAATCCAAGTTGCCGATCAATCTGCTCGAATTGAGAGCATTCAGGCTGTGCCTCCACACATGGTTGACGTGTCTTCAAGGCCGTCCGACCAGGATACAGTCAAACAACGCCACAAGTGGCGTACATAAATCACCAAGGGGGGACAAGAAGCTCAGCCGCTGCTCAGTAGGTCACTCACATACTTCGGTGGGCAGAGCGACACGTTCCGGCCCTGTCAGCCATTTACATCCTGGGGTGGAAAATTGGCAGGTGGACTATCTGAGTCGACAGATGCTGGACCCAGGAGAATGGGCATTGCATCCGGAGATGTTCAGGCGGTTGTGCCTGAAGTGGTGCACACCAGATGTGGATCTATTGGCCTCCCGTCTCAATCAGAAGGTGCCGAGATTCGTGTACAGGACAAGAGATCCGCGGGCAGACGCGTCAGATGCGCTGGTGGCTCCATGGGATCAGTACCAGCTGATCTACGCCTTTCCTCCACTGAAACTGTTGCCACGTCTGCTTCGCAGAGTAGAAGTCGAGGGAATTCCAGTAATCCTGGTTGCCCCAGATTGGCCTCAGTGGCCCTGGTACGCAGACCTGGTGCGTCTGGTGGCAGACGCTCCCTGGCGACTGCCGCTGCGAGAGGACCTCCTATCTCAAGGTCCAATCTTTCACCCTGCTTTACCATCGCTGGCTTTAACGGCATGGCTGTTGAAAGCCAGGTGCTGAGGAACCGGGGTCTGTCGGACTCTGTGATTCCAACTATGTTGAGGGCGCGGAAATCTTCAAGGAAGATATACCATCGTTCCTGGTAGGTCTATATCTCCATGTGTGAGGAGAAAGGGTGGCATCCGCGCTCCTTTTCTATTTCAAGGATCCTGCTGTTTGTTCAGCGAAGGTGTAGACCAGAAGTTGGCGTTAAGCACCATTAAGAGGCAAATTTCAGCTCTTTTTCCAGCGACCCCCGGCGTCTTATTCATTAGTGAGTACCTTTGTTCAGGGGGTGCGACATGTAGTCCCTCCGGTGCGTCCACCGTTGCCTTCGTGGGATTTGAACCTGGTGTTGGCGCCTCAAAAGCCACCATTTGAGAATATCAGGGAGATTCCCTTGTTGACACTTTACAGAAGGTGGTTTTCCTAGTGGCCATAACATCGGCCAGGAGGGTTTCGGAGTTGGTGGCCTTGTCCTGCAAATCGCCTTA
Source organism: Lithobates pipiens (assembly GCF_037356315.1). Lineage (NCBI taxonomy): Eukaryota > Metazoa > Chordata > Amphibia > Anura > Ranidae > Lithobates > Lithobates pipiens. The sequence continues at coordinate 387,793,452 of NW_027507764.1, forward strand.
TCTGGTCATCCACAGGGATAAGGTGGTGTTGCGTCCGCAACCGCCCTTTCTACCGAAGGTGGTCTCGGCTTTTCATATCAATGAGGACATTGTATTACCATCATTGTGTCCTAAGCCGAAGCACCCCAAAGAGGTGGCCCTTCACGCTCTCGACTTGGTTAGGGCTCTAAAAGTTTTTTTGTCTGCCACAGCTCCCTTTCGGAAGTCAGACTCGCTAGTTGTCTCGGTGGCTGGTCCAAAGAAGGGTATAGCGGTCTCATCGGCCACCATTTCTAGGTGGATCAGACAGATTGTAGTATAAGCTTATGCCTTGAAGGGGGAGGTGCCCCCCTTTCCGGTCACGGCCCACTCTACAAGGGCAATCGGAATGTCTTGGGCCTTCCGAGCGTCTGTCGCTCAGGTGTGAAAGGCCTGGTCGTCTGTCCATACGTTTTCCAAGTTCTACAAGGTAGACGTCAGTGCATTGCCTGATGCCTGTTTTGGCCACAAAGTTTTGCAGGCGGCCGTGTAGTTGCAATTGAATTTTTTTCCTGGTTATTCGTCAAAAACGCAGTACTGTTGTTAATGAACTGTTGCATTACTTCCGCATAAAGTTTGCCGGGTTGGCGATCTCTCCTGTTGAGAATACCCAGTTATATGGTGGTGTGATTTTTTTCGTACACTGCTGTTTTTTTGTGGGTTTAGTTTCACTAGTTCCCACTTGCCATGGTGGATAAAGTTTTAATGCTGTTTTTCCCACCCCTCATTTAGCACTGCTTGGGGACGTCCCATTTAGTTACAGAGAGTGGAGCTTTGTTGTTCGGTGAATATAAGAGAAAATAGGATTTTTGTACTCACCGCAAAATCCTTTTCTCTGTAATTCACCGACCAACACAGCATCCACCCCTCCTTTTCTCTACGTTTTACTGCTTGTTGACGTACTGAGTCTGCTGGGGAAGCAGGGAGGGTTGTTGGCATAGGGTCCGCCCCCCCGGGGCGGGACTGAAAGTTCTGTGTATTGTGTTACAATTTTGCCTAGTTCTCCTAATGGCAGGCTAACAAACCCATTTAGTTACAGAGAGGAGCTGTGTCGGTTGGTGAATTACAGAGAAAAGGATTTTACGGTGAGTACAAAAATCCTATTTTTGCCACCCAAATGTATTATTTTACATTTTTCTACATTAAACCTCATTTGTCATGTAGTTGCCCATACCATTAATTTGTTCATATATTTTTGCAAGGTTTCCACATCCTGCGGAGAAGTTATTGCCCTGCTTAGCTTAATATGGTCTGAAAATACAGAGATTGAACTGTTTACTCCATCCTCCAGGTCGTTTATGCACAAATTAAATAGGATTGGTCCCAGAACAGAACCCTGGGGGACCCCACTACCCACCTCTGACCATTTCGAATACTCCCCATTTATCACCACCCTCTGAACTCGCCCTTGTAGCCAGTTTTCAATCCATGTACTCACCCTATGGTCCCTGCCAACGGACCTTACTTTGTACAGTAAACGTTTATTGGGAACTGTGTCAAATGCTTTTGCAAAATCCAGATACACCACGTCTATGGGCCTTCGTTTAACTATATGGCAACTCACCTCCTCATAGAAGGTTAACCACTTACAGACTGGCCGCTGTCGTTCTACGTCGGCACTTTGAAGATGGATATCCTTGTTATAGCAGCAGCTAGCTACCATAACCCCGGTATCCTCGTCTTCAGTGGGCGATCAGCTTTCAGGTGAAATTGGTCTCTGCGGTGTCGATGGCGGCGGAGGTGATCGGGTCCTCTTCCATGTGTGGTATGGAGATGAGTGAGGGGAAGATGGCCCCCACTCGTCTCCATACCATTGTAGGGCGGAAGCAACGTCAAAGCGTCACTTCGGCTCTTAAGGAGACTTTTTTTTTTTTTTTTTTTTATTACATTTAATTTAATTAAGTTAATTAACTTCTTTCTCAAGGGGTCATTATCCCTGTACCAACAGAAGAATTCTTTCAATTTTCCACTCAAAACCTTTTTTTTGTTTTCCAAACCAAGCAGAGAAGGCCGACCCATTCTAGATCTGAAGAGTCACAACTCATTCATATGGATTCAACAGTTCTGCATGGAAATCACCATGTTGCTCTTTGCCTCCCTCCTTCCAGTGAAATTTTCTGTCCTTAATAGACATTTTGGATGCTTGCCTGCACCTTCCCATCTTTCTGCCTCATCAGCGATACAAATACATAAGTGGTCCATATAGAGAACTTGGTGTTACGTCACTCACTTTAAGGTCATCACAGAGGACAAGGGGGTCACTTTTTACGTCTAGAGGACAAATACGGAAAGGTTTCTTCACAGTCAAAGCTGTGAAAATGTGGAATAGACTCCCTCCAGAGGTGGTTCTGGCAAGCTCAGCAGATTGCTTTAAAAAAAGGCTTGGATTCTTTCCTAATTGTACATAATATACCTGGGTACAAATATTTATAGGTAAAGTTGATCCAGGGAAAATCTGATTGCCTCTCGGAGGATCAGGAATTTTTTCCCCTGCTGTAGCAAATTGGAGCATGCTTTCCTGGGGTTCTTCGCCTTCCTCTGGATCAACTGTGGGTTTGGAATTGTGTATATGGAATTGTATTCCATTTTTGGGTTCCCTGGGTCTTCACAAGAGTGTTTACTTTTGGAACTAGTCTTCCCTGTTCTTGTTAGCCAACAGACAGTGTAGACTCTGCAGAGCTTCAGTTGGATCCTCAATCTGCAGGGTCTGAAGTCATCTCTGGGCCAATCTCACAGATGGGATTACCGGGACCTAAAGTTGGACACTGACACTAGCCTTGTCCAGGATCTTCTTGCCTCAGAACACACTAATGTCCATTTGCTCTCTTGCCTGGAAGCCCTTGACCCATGTCTGCATGAGGGTCTTGGATCTCATGGTTGCCGCCTTTGAGGCTGTGAAGTATGCCCAGTTTCACTAATTGTTGCATGGTGGATTTCCAACCCAGGTTTTTAATGGGATAAAATAAACAGCCAAATGCAAACTCACAGGGATACAAGCAATGAGAGCTTATCTGCAACCATAATTGATGTGATGTAATGTAACCAGTCCGCCTGAATGTAGCAGCTAACGGCACGTTGTTAGCTGCTACATCCAGGCGGACTGGTTACATTACATCACATCAATTATGGTTGCAGATGAGCTGCTTTTTTTTTTTTTAAGGTTCCCATGTCAGATGCCAGTCTGTCAGGCTAGAGAGTTGTCCACTACACATGCCCTCTTGGTGCAAGATACTTGGTCATTGGAGGAAGCTTGCCTTCCCATTAACCTTCGCAGGACTATTTGCTTGTCCCTTCAATGCCGGGCTGCTCTATTGTGAGGACACCCAATGAGAATACAGTCGGACAATGGCACAGCCATGGCCTACCTCAATCTTCAAGGAGGCACCAGAAATCGCAAAGCTCAAATGGAAGCAGACTTGATCCTCTCTTGGGCGGAACTGGATGTTCTAGCCCTGTCCGCCATTCACATCCCAGGCATTGAAAATTTTTGAAAAAGTTCTCCGTCATCAGCATTTGGATTTGGGGGAGTGGGCTCTTCATTCTTAGGTGTTTTAAACCCTCTGCCATAGATGGGGGAAACAGGATGTCGATCTGCTGGTGCCCAGGATCCACAACAAACTGGAAGGGTTTTTTAACTGACCCTTAGCCATTTGCAGTGGATGCTTTGGTGACACATCATGGGTGTAAGGTGGCGTTTGGTGTTGATAACCCTTCTGCCCAGAGAGGCCTCTGACCTTATCCTGTAAGGAGCTTTTCTTAATGTTGCACGTTTCTCTATGCCACATGTTCCACTATTGCTAGGTTGGACGGACAAGTTATCATCATATGCCGTATACACACGATCGGACTTTCCGGCGGACCAGAATCTGTTGGACAATTCGATCGTGTGTGGGTTCCGTCTGTCTTTCTTCCCAAAAGTCCGGACCTAGAAATAGAACATGTTTTAAATCTTGGTCCGTCGCACCAAGTTCCTATCGGAAAGCCCGTTCGTCTGTATGCTGGTTCGATGGACCAAATACAGCACCTGCCCACGGGAATGTTACCATTCTCGGCTACAGGGTACTGTACACCAAGCCCTTAGGTCTGGTATGGATTTTAAGGGGAAACCCGTACTCTGAAAAAACGGCATGGGGTCTCCCCCAAAATCCATACCAGTCCCTTATCCGAACACGCAGCCCGGCCAGTCAGGGAAGGGGGTGGGGACAAGCGAGCGCCCCCCCCCCCCCCCCCGGAACCGTACCAGGCCGCATGCCCTTAACATGCCCTGCAGCCCCCCCCCCCCCCACCCCAAAGCACATTGTTCCCATGTTCACGAGGACAAGGGCCTCTGCCCAACAACCCTGTCCGTTGGTTGTCGGGGTCTGCGAGTGGGGGGCCCCCAGATCCTGGCCCTCCACCCTATGTGTATGGCCCATTCACCTAGGGGAAAAGTGTCAATAAAAAACACACTACACAGGTTTTTAAAGTAGTTTATTAGGCAGCTCCGGGGGTCTTCTTCCAAATTCGGGGGTCTTCTTCCTACTTCTCCATGCTTTCTGGTTCTTCTGCTGGGCTTCTCTGCTATCTTCTGCTCTTTTGCCGCTCTTTTGCTAGCAGTGGCCCGGCTTCCTCTGTCCCCATCTTCATCTTCTTCTTGCTTCTTCTGTTCTTCTGTTGTTGACACGACGCTCTCTCCCACTGTAATGCCGTGCACAGCTTGTTGGTCATTTCAATATTCCATCAAAATATTCCCCAAAAAATTATATATTCAATGCTGTATAGATAAACATGACTAGATGTAAATATTAAAACCAGTGGTAGACTAAATATTCAAAATTAATATCCAGTGAAAAAAAAATTAATATGCACTAAAAAACGTGTGCAAACTGGGTGATAAATCGCTCACAAGATTGGTGCTTAATAAATACGGGTATTAAATAAACAAAATAAGGGCGTGGCCGGCAGCCGAGGAGTATGGCCGTGTAGTGAGAGAGCTCCGTCCACCGCAATACTACCGGAGCTTATTACAGCTTACCTGAGCGGCGAAACACATCGGTTTCTTCACTACCGAGGACGGGCAGATGTGGGGATCATGTCCCGGCGGAGGAAAGAGGCTGAGTAGAATGACGGACTTCTACCACCACCCCCGCAGCACTCAGGCCCAAGATAGCGCCGGTAAGCAAGAGGACAGGGAACGTGGCAGGCATGTTAACGATAATACCCATGTCACCTATCAGGCACATCCTCAGGCAGAGACATTACTAGGGGACAAACAACTCTCCCCCTCGGCATCCTCCACATCCAGCCCAGTTAAAGCCAAACAGCCACACATGCAGGAGATGAAGGAGGAGGAATCCAGCAATACCTCTCTCAATGATACCAGAGAACTCCAGGACTCCATACTGGAATTCCCCACTAAAAACCAGCCTGTGATTGATACCACCTTAAAGGACATGCTGGTGTCGCTCCGCAGTACACTACACGCCGACATTTTATCCCTCACAAATCATTTTAAAGAGGAGGTTAAGGCAGTGGGTAACAGAGTTTCTCACATAGAGCATAAAATGACTGAATTTGCGGGAACCATTAATGAAGTTATTGACGCTCATAATGAGAGAGAGGATGAGTTATCATCAATGAAGGAGAAATTGGCCGACCTCGAAGACCGATCGAGAAGAAATAATATTAAAATCCGTGGGATACCTGAATCGGTTAAACCACCAGACCTTCAGGCTCATTTCCAAAAAATCCTACAGGAAGCACTACCTGACGCTTCTCTGACTGATCTTGCTATCGACAGAATTCATAGGCTTCCTAAGCCCAGACATATGCCAGATCACTTGCCGAGAGATACTATTGCAAGGATTCATTTTTTTCACACTAAAGAGAGATTTCTTATATGTGGGAGAAACCCAGACAACCTGCCATCGTCTGCGCAAGGCCTATCCTTTTTTCCAGATCTATCGGCATTCACGATGCAAAGGAGAAGGAATATGGCGACTATTACAAAACCCCTGAGGAACCATTGCATTCCGTATAAATGGGCGTACCCAGCCAAACTTCTGGTTTCAAGAGGTGAGAAAACATTTGCCATCAAGTCAGTGGAAGAAGGAATTCACCTCCTGCGTGAGTGGCGTATTCTAGACAGAGATGGAGATTCGCAATCCGCGGACTCTTCGCCGGCGACCAGGATCCCCCGCCTGGCCAAGACCAATTTCGGACTGACCGCTCAGGTATTTACTATTTTAGTTGAACTTATAGCTCCGGGACTCGGTGGAACTATTCCCAGTTCTCTTTTTGCCCTCTGACAGTTAAGGGTTCATATCCCTACTGATTCATTTGAATCACCTTTTTTATTTTTTTTTAAGCTCTGAAGTTTACCTATTGTTGGTTACTATACTGCAGGGATCAGGCTGTAAGCCTTCAGGAACAGTGTAAATTAACCACTTTTTCAACAGTTGATGGCCATTTTTGTTTCTTTTCTTTTCCTTGTTCTATTTTTAATTTTTTTACTTTTTCTGCTCATTCCCAGCGCAGATTCGTGTAAGTTTGCATATTTAGCTTCTGGTATAGCTCCAAGGACTTGGGCAAAGCCTGCCCCCACCATTCACCAATATGGGGTTTAAGATTACCTCGTTCACTGTTAGGGGTCTGAATAGCCCTCATAAAAGAAGTTTGCTATGGAAGGAAGCAAAGAAATTGCAAAGTGACATTTTGTGTCTCCAAGAAATGCATTTTTTGGACATCCACATTTGCAAAATAGACATTTCCCATCGGTATTTTGTTCAAACGCCGAGACGAAACATAGAGGAGTGGCTATTCTAATCAGAGACTCGATTCAATTTAAATGTACTCATGTAGAAATTGACAAATCTGGAAGGTATATTATTCTGGTGGGGGAGTTTAACAACACGATTTACACTATAGTGAATGTTTACTTCCCCAATATCAAGCAACTGTCTTTTTTGCATAAAATATGGAAGAAGGTGAATGCAGTGCGCAAGGGTTATCTGACACTCTGTGGTGATTTTAATGCTATACCGAACCAATCTCTGGATGTTTCACTGAGACCCCTTAAAGCCAGGGACAGGATTACCCTTGCGCGTTTCATGGCCTCAAAGTTTATTTGATGTGTGGCGGTGCCAGCACTCTACAGAACGTGACTATTCCTATTATTCCAGTGTGCACAACACATATTCCAGGATTGACCTTTTTTTGGTAGATACATTTTTACTACAAAAGGTCAGTATGTCATCTATACACAACATTACGTGGTCAGACCACGCCCCGGTATCCACTGGGGTGGAGAGGTGGCGAACGGAAACCAGGGCTAACAGGTGGAAAAATGACACCTCTCTCTTCTCGCATCCAAAATTCAATAAAACCATTACTTCTGAACTTAGAGAGTTTTTTGAGACTGATGCCCGGTCTGTGTCGAACCCCTTCACCCTTTGGAACTCCCATAAGGCATTTGTGAGAGGGGTGCTTATTAAAATGAGCAGCATGGCCAAAAAGCAGACTAATCTGAAAATTCAAAGTCTTCTTTCACAAATCGATACATTAGAGTCCCTGAACAAAAAGGCTCCTGACCCAGCTAGGTGCTCTCAACTGGATAGCATTAGGCACGAGCTCAGATTGTTACTGATCTCACAACAAGACCGCACAATTAAAAAATGGAAAGCCCGCGTCTACCAACAAGGTAATCGTGCAGGGAAACTTTTAGCTAAGCAAATTAAAGAAAAAAACAATCAAGCAGAAGATCCCCTTCATTTACCATCCAACTAGTGGCTCTAAGTTATCTAATCCGAATTATCCGAGTTATCTAATACGCATTTAGGGATTACTATAGTGCCCTGTATACAGTGCCTTGCGAAAGTATTCGGCCCCCTTGAACTTTTCAACCTTTTGACACATTTCAGGCTTCAAACATAAAGAATCACCAACAAGTGGGACACAATTGTGAAGTGGAACGAAATCTATTGGATAATTTAAACTTTTTTAGCAAATAAAAAACTGAAAAGTGGTGCGTGCAAAATTATTCGGCCCCTTTACTTTCAGTGCAGCAAACTCACTCTAGAAGTTCAGCGAGGATCTCTGAATGATCCAATGTTGTCCTAAATGACTGATGGTGATAAATAGAATCCACCTGTGTGTAATCAAGTCTCTGTATAAATGCACCTGCTCTGTGATAGTCTCAGGGTTCTGTTGAAAGCGCAGAGAGCATCATGAAGACCAAGGAACACACCAGGCAGGTCCGTAATACTGTTGTGGAGAAGTTTAAAGCCGGATTTGGAAACAAAAAGATTTCCCAAGCTTTAAACATCGCAAGGAGCACTATGCAAGCGATCATTTTGAAATGGAAGGAGTATCAGACCACTGCAAATCTACCAAGACCTGGCCGTCCCTCTAAACTTTCAGCTCAGACAAGAAGACTGATCAGAGATGCAGCCAAGAGGCCCATGAACACTCTGGATGAACTGCAGAGAACTACAGATGAGGTGGGAGAGTCTGTCCATAGGACAACAATCAGTCGTACACTGCACAAATCTGGCCTTTATGGAAGAGTGGCAAGAAGAAAGCCATTTCTCAAAGATATCCATAAAAAGTTTTGTCTAAAGTTTGCCACAAGCCACCTGGGAGACACACCAAACATGTGGAAGAAGGTGCTCTGGTCAGATGAAACCAAAATCCAACTTTTTGCCCACAATGCAAAACGATATGTTTGGCGTAAAAGCAACACAGCTCATCACCCTCAACACACGATCCCCACTGTCAAACATGGTGGTGGCAGCATCATGGTTTGGGCCTGCTTTTCTTCAGCAGGGACAGGGAAGATGGTTAAAATTGAGGGGAAGATGGATGTAGCCAAATACAGGACCATTCTGGATGAAAACCTGTTGGAGTCTGCAAAAGACCTGAAACTGGGACGGAGATTTATCTTCCAACAAGACAATGATCCCAAACATACAGCAAAATCTACAAAGGAATGGTTCACAAATAAACGTATCCAGGTGTTAGAATGGCCAAGTCAAAGTCCAGACCTGAATCCAATCGAGAATCTGTGGAAAGAGCTGAAAACTGCTGTTCACAAACGCTCTCCATCCAACCTCACTGAGCTTGAGCTGTTTTGCAAGGAAGAATGAGCAAGAATTTCAGTCTCTCGATGTGCAAAACTGATAGAGACATACCCCAAGCAACTTGCAGCTGTAATCACAGCAAAAGGTGGCTCTACAAAGTATTAACGCAAGGGGGCCGAATAATTTTGCACGCCCCACTTTTAATTTTTTTATTAGTTAAAAAAGTTTCAAAAATCCAATAGATTTCGTTCCACTTCACAATTGTGTCCCACTTGTTGGCGATTCTTCACAAAAAATAAAAATTTTATATCTTTATGTTTGAAGCCTGAAATGTGGCAAAAGGTTGAAAAGTTCAAGGGGGCCGAATACTTTCGCAAGGCCCTGTAATTTAAAAGACGACACCTCGATCCCACAACCAACTTCAGATTTGATACGAGCGTTCCTTGAAAAAATTGCACTTCCTAAAATTAATCAGGCTCAGCTAGATACTTTAAATGACCCCATAACATTAAGCGAATTATATAAAACAATTTTAGCCCTACCACTAACCGGCCCTGATGGATTTTCATCTGAATGCTACCGCACATTCTACCCCATTCTAGGCCAGCACTTACTTAAAACTTTTGAGAAAGCTACCCTAGACTCTTCCTTCCCTTCGGAAATGTTAGCTGCCACAATTATAACGCTACCAAAAAAAACCCCAGGAAATCACCAGATAATCCACAGAACTTCAGGCCTATCTCTTTTTATTAAATGTAGACCTGAAGATCTTTGCAAAAATTCTGGCTAATAGATTGTCTGCCATTCTACCAACATTGATTAAAAACGACCAGGTGGGCTTTGTTCCAGGGCGTCAGGCGCCGGATGCAACTAGGGGGATCATAAACCTGATCCACGCGGCGGAGGCCTCTGGATACCCTTCTCTGCTTCTTACATTAGACGCAGAGAAGGCATTTGATAGGGTCCACTGGGGTTACCTAAACCAAGTGCTCACCAAGTTCGGAATAATGGGGAACATAAACTCTGCTATTTCAGCTTTATATACCAACCCTTCGGCCATGGTATATACGGAAGGCACGTTCTCTGACAGTTTCCATATTACCAATGGAACACGACAAGGGTGCCCGCTTTCACCCTTAATTTTTTCCCTCCTAATGGAACCCCTAGCAGAAACTATTCGAACTCACCCACAAATATCAGGCATCCCAACACTTAAATACACCCATTCTATTACACTATTTGCGGATGATGTAATTTTAACCTTATCAAACCCTTCCTCTTCTCTGCCGGCGGTTCATGACACCCTGGAACACTTTAACAGGATCTCCTATTACAAAGTAAATGCCTCCAAACCTAATTTGCTAACGATCAACATAAAAGAGAATACGCAATTGGCACTGGCCACATAATTTCCTTATCCTTGGTCAAACCAGCCTATTCAATATTTGGGTATTCAATTGACATCACCTAGTTCCTGCCTTTTCAAAATCAATTTTCTGCCTCTTCTTTCCTTCCTGCAACAGGAGTTGAATAGATTAAAGAAGTTTTACCTATCATGGATGGGAAGACTGGCAGCATACTGTCATGGTTATGCAGTGATCTTCCTGTGTTTGCTTACCTCCCCTCATGTGTTCAGACTAAGAGGCCAGCCACTTCCACCTGGTGGTTTTTATAACCTCTCCTCTAAGCATGGCTCCACCCCAGGCCCTATCAGGGAGCCCTATATTAACCTGTGCACTGCAGGCCATCAGTGCTGATCAACCATTGTGTATTCCTTTGTGTGTTTGGCTTCCTGTTACCTGCCGTGTGCTCTTCTGTTGTTCCGTTACCGACTTTGGCATGTCTTTGACTATCCCTGTTTGCCTGTGATCCTGACCTTTTGGCGTGTCACTGACTATTCTGTCTGCTTGTGGCCCCGACCTTGGCTTTGTCCCTCACCATCCCTATCCTCCTGTTGCCTACTGTGGGTGTGAGCTGGGGGACCCTGGGGGTCGCGACCTGGAGCCAGTTGCAGCCAAGTCCATCCTCACCACTCGAGGCTCTGGTAAACACCTGCTGGCTCTTAGACTCCGCGCCCCAGGGAATCTTACGCTCTAACCCCGGTGGGACCTGTCTCCTGTCCGCAGCAGTCAGGCGTAGGGTCCACAACCTTGCGGTGCACTCCTGATCCCTACGGTGTGCATCTGTCACCTCTCCTCAAGGTGACCTGACAGTTTGATCAGCCATGGACCCAGCTGACGTGCCGCTTCCTGCAGAAGATCCATTGCAGAGCTTAGTTCGCAGACTTGAGACCCAAGAATCACATCAGACCCAGGTGATGCGATTCCTTCAGGATTTGGCATCGCGTGTTGAACAGGTTCAGGCCTCATTAGGACCCCCGGTTCAACAACCTCAACCGCTATCTGCTGCTGCACTTATCGCATCAGTCGCAGCCACACATTCATTACAACTACCAACTCCGGTCCGTTTCTCTGGGGACATCAAGGCTTGCAGGGGTTCCTTAGCCAGTGCACAATTCATTTTGAACTTCAGCCCCAAAACTTCCTGTCCGATCGGGCAAAAGTCGCATATATCATATCCCTCCTGTCCGGCGAGGCGTTAGCTTGGGCCGCCCCTCTGTGGGAACTGAATGATCCAGTGGTTTCTAGCCTGTCTGATTTCTTGAAACTTTTTCGGAATATCTTCAAGGAACCGGGTCGTGTCTCCTCAGCGGCTAGTGCTCTTTTACGTCTCCGTCAAGAGTCTGCGTCTGTGGGACAGTATACTCTTCAGTTCCGTATCCTCACAGCTGAATTGAGCTGGAATAATGAGGCCCTAGTTGCAACCTTTTTACATGGCCTCTCTGATAGAGTGAAGGATGAATTAGCAGGAAGATCCCTTCCTGCTGATCTGGACAGTGTCATCACCTTGTGTAAGCAGATCGATATTCACTTTCAGGAGAGGGCCCTGGAAAAAAGACGCCAGCACTCCCCGTTCTTTAGGCAGCCTGAGCCCCTAGTCCCTTCTCTTCGATCCGAGGAACACCCCCTGCCTACTGAGGAACCTATGCAGTTGGGCTGGACTAAATTATCTCCCGAAGAACGTGTTAGGCGCAGAACTCTGGGCCTATGCCTCTATTGTGGGGCCAAAGGTCATTTCCTTGACACTTGTTCTCTTCGTCCGGAAAAACGCTCAGGGCTAATACATCTGAAAGGTGGAGTATTAGACCCTGAAATATCACCTTCACCTTCTCGTCTTCTCCTTTCTGTGTTGCTTCATATCGGTGCTTCCTCTCGTTTGGTCTCAGCACATCTGGATTCCGGAGATGCCAATTTCATGGATTGGGAAACTGCATCCTCCATGAGACTTACCCTTTTGCCCCTTACAACACCATTGGTGGTCTTGGTGATTGATGGCACGGTTCTCCCATGGGGCCCTATCCACTTTCAGACTCTTCCTGTTAAGATGTCAGTAGGGAAACTCCACCAGGAGTGGATATCCTTCCTTGTCTTACCTAAGACTTCATCTCCTATCATATTAGGTCTTCCTTGGTTACGGCTCCATTCTCCACACGTTGACTGGTCTGCTGGACAGATCCTGGCTTGGGGTTCCTCCTGTTCCTCTTCCTGCCTACTCAAGGGTACCCCAAATTAGAAACTTCCTGTTACCACCATCCCAGTATCTTCTGCTCTTCCCGCTGTATATAGCAATCTCTGGGATGCGTCCTGCAATAGTCGGGCTGATGCACTCTCTAGGTCATGTGGTACTCTGGATGAGGGGCCCACCTATGAACCTGAGTCGATCATTCACTCCAGTTCGCATAACCAGTTACCTTTGTCTGTCCCTAATCTCCCTTGGACGCACAGCCAGGCTAACTTGTCTGCAAGTTCCACAGTTGCTATGCCCTGTGATGCGATTGAGATGGTCGCTACACCTGACAATACTGTTCAGTCGACCTCTGCACCAGTTATGCCAGTCCAGCCCATGCCCAATGAGCTTCCTGCTTCTTGTTCAGCACCTTCGGTGACCTGGCCTCACCCTACTGCTACTATGTCCGTTCAAACCCGTTTAAGAGGCTCAATCCATCCCTTGGATAGAATACCTCATTCGGCCAGGTGGGGTTTTCAATCTTTTTCTCAGGGTTCTCTGCATTCTGTTTGTGTTGCAGCTATCCAGCTTGACTCTTGTGACATGTCACTTTCTAACCAACCTGACCTCAGGGATCCACTGACCTCTCCCCAGTCTGGTGGTCCTGTTATGGATGCCCAGCTCATCTTTTTTTTTTTTTTTTTTTGTTTCAAATATTTTATTGTTTTAAACAAAATGTGAACAGAGAAGAAAAACAGATAATAAATGACATGTAGTATCAGCATGATACATAGCTCCGCGTCACATTACATTTCCACAAACATAATACTAGTAGATAACCATAACCCCGAAGGGGAGTAGACTTTTGTGAGAAACCGGTTGCTGATCTCAAATCTTATCCGTAAGGAAGTTGATTATACTGTAGCAAACGTTAGTGGCAAAAGTTGAAGTTTGATCAACCTCAGAGAACCTCAGAGAACCTGGTCTTCAGAGCATAGTGGTTGGCTTGTGGAAAAGCTGAACATACAAGTCATAGTAAGGAAGTTGCATAGAAATGATACTAAAGTTATCATTAAAGGTTGGGGGGTGAGAGGGGGGGACGGTTAAGAGGGCAGGGAAAAGGGTGAGGGGGGGGGAGGGGGGGGAGGGAGGGAGGGTAAGGTGGGAAAAGACAGGAATGGAAAGGAACGATGTGGGTATAGAATAAGGATAAGAATAAGAAAAAAAGTGGAGAAAGAAGAGCAGAGGGAGGAGGGAAGAATAAGGAGAGGAGATGGGCAGAGTGAGGGGGGGATCTCTGGCCTGTCCCCGCTGTTGGGTAAGGGAGCGATAAAACATAATCAAGGAATTCGGATAGAAGATTTCCATTAGGATGCCATAAGGGATATATATTCTTGTGTAGTCTGGAAATGTAACCAGCAGGCCCATTTCATACTGAACTTAGAAGGGGTATCATGAGAAACGTCAATGAGTTTCTCCATGTCAGCTACTTTTTGGATTCTTGAAAACCAGTCTTTGATGGTAGGAACTCGGGAGGACTGCCAGTGAATAGGTATGCATTGTTTTGCCGCATTTATCAAATGCATTCCAAGAGATTTATGATAGGTAGAATGTGGCAAACTGGAATGGTGTAAGAGGAACAAAGCAGGATGAAATTCCAGTGCGTAAGAAGAAATCTGTTCAGTAAGACGGTGTACTTCCTTCCAAAAGGTTTGAATCAAAGGGCAGGACCACCAAATGTGTAAAAGGGTTCCCTTATCCTGGGAACATCTCCAACAGGACTCGGGGATAGTGGGTTTGTATTTATGTATAACCTCCGGATTGTGGTACCACCTAGATTGAATCTTGAAACCATTTTCTTGGGTGTTCACATTAGAGGACCCCTTGTGGATGTTAGTAAATATTCGTCCCCACTGATCTTCCGATAGTGAGATAGACAGGTCCCTTTCCCATTTTGCACAAGCGGGAGTATCATTTGCTCTAAACTTCGCAAAGAGTACAGTATGTATGTATGAGATAAGGCGCGATTGGGGGGAAGTTTGGACACATAATTGTTCAAAAGGGGAAAGTGGACGGGAACAACAGTGGTCTCTATCTATGCTCTGCAGGTATGAGGCAGCCATGAGATACTGCCATGGGGGGATGGGAACCTCTCCGTTTCCAGTCACAAGCTGAGCTCTAGTTTGGAGTTTGCCCTTGTGAAAGAATTGGTGTGCTCTGATTTGGTTCGTGGGCCAGCAGTCTACTAGAAAATCAGTTCTCCTTCCCGGTGGGAAATCAGGGTTAGATTTCAGGGGGGTTAGGGGGCCTGGAGAAGAGGAGATATTCAATGTTTTGCAAGCTTGGTGAAAGCATCTCAGGTTCGGGCCTATAAGAGGGTGTTGCATCAGGCTGGAGGGGACACGGCTTAGGGAAATCCACGGTATAGAGGCAAGAGGCACATCTGAGAAATAAGCTTCCAGTGAAACCCAAACCTTATTGGCTATGTGTACATTCCAATCCACTATCCTCGTCAAGTGAGTTGCGAAATAGTATCTGTGTAGATTCGGAAGGCCTATACCCCCTAAAGTTTTTGGGTGCGAAAGTAGTTCAAAACTGAGTCTGTGCTTACGCTTGCTCCATAAAAATTGAGAGCAGAGTCGCCTGTATTTGTCGAAAAAGGACATTGGAATGTGGATGGGAATTGTCTGCAATAGGTAGAGCATACGTGGAAGAGCGTTCATTTTCAAGATAGCTGCTCTGCCAAACCAAGTAAACGTAGGTTTATCCCAAGCCTTGAGATCTTTAGTCAGTTGATTTAGAAGGGGAAGCCCAGCTCATCTTTAAGGGTGTGGGGGACCCTGCTCAGACTCCTGATCTTCTCATGCCCTTACCCATTCCCAAAAAGCTTTTAGTCCTCAAGTCCTCTCGTCCTCTCCCTACCTCTGTTTCGGTATAATCTAAAATACGAGGTTAGTCAAGTTTTGGATTCCCGGCATTCTTCAGTACCTCGTACTTTGAAGGGTTGGGTCCTGAGGAGAGGTCTTGGATCACTGCATCTGAGGTCTTTGCTCCCTGTCTGTTAAGGAGGTTCCATCTGGAGTTTCCCTTTAAGCCTGGACCCAGGCGGGGGAGGGGGAGGCCCCGTAAGAGGGAGGGTACTGTCATGGTTATGCAGTGATCTTCCTGTGTTTGCTTACCTCCCCTCATGTGTTCAGACTAAGAGGCCAGCCACTTCCACCTGGTGGTTTATAACCTCTCCTCTAAGCATGGCTCCACCCCAGGCCCTATCAGGGAGCCCTATATTAACCTGTGCACTGCAGGCCATCAGTGCTGATCAACCATTGTGTATTCCTTTGTGTGTTTGGCTTCCTGTTACCTGCCGTGTGCTCTTCTGTTGTTCCGTTACTGACTTTGGCGTGTCTTTGACTATCCCTGTTTGCCTGTGATCCTGACCCTTTGGCGTGTCCCTGACTATTCTGTCTGCTTGTGGCCCCGACCTTGGCTTTATCCCTCACCATCCCTATCCTCCTGTTGCCTACTGTGGGTGTGAGCTGGGGGTCGCGACCTGGAGCCAGTTGCAGCCAAGTCCATCCTCACCACTCGAGGCTCTGGTGAACACCTGCTGGCTCTTAGACTCCGCTCCCCAGGGAATCTTACGCTCTAACCCCGGTGGGACCTGTCTCCTGTCCGCAGCAGTCAGCCGTAGGGTCCACAACCTTGCGGTGCACTCCTGATCCCTACGGTGTGTATCTGTCACCTCGCCTCAAGGTGACCTGACACATACAAGATGACAATTCTTCCGAAAATTTTATCATTTTTTAGGGCCCTGCCGATTCCCATTCCTAAGTCGTTCTTTAAATCAGCTCAAGCTCAACTCAACAAATTTGTATGGGATGATAAGAAACCTAGGTGCTCCCGGTCCATTTTATATAGAAGACGAGAAAGTGGAGGAATGGGGCTGCCTATCTTGAGGGATTATTATATAGCGGGCCTTTTAGATCAACTGAAGTATTGGCTTTACCCCCCTATGGAGAAACAATGGGCTGTAATCGAGAGTTCATGGCTGAATCCCAACTCACTACATTCTACATTGCTAGCATCCTCCTTTGCCAACACGACCTTTAAGTCTGAATACCCCATTATCCAATTAGTAATGGACACATGGAGGAACTTTCTCCAAAATGTAGCACTATCTCAAACTTTGACTGAAGTACCTACTCCTATTTCCTCCTATCTCCGTGGTCTCAGACCTAATGGAGAGAGATAAGTTAATTCCCTTTGAGACCTTAGCCCACAAATTCTCTCTTCCCATGGCAGACAATTTTATATATCTAAGAATCGCATCATTCTTAAAACAACGTCATGGCACTTCTATTAAAATTCCACACCAAGCTTGGGCGTTCTGGTCTGATGTTTCTAAAGTTAAAGGGGGAATTTCTCTTTTCTATAATTTGCTACAATGCAAGAGCCAATTGGATAAATCATCGCCCTTTCATAAATGAGAGAGAGATCTCACAGTATCGTTTACGGATGAACAGTGGAAAACAGCTATACAAAGTAATTGTCGATACATCAGATCAGTGACACATTGGGAAGTATCACAGAAAATACTACTTAGGTGGTATTATACCCCATATATCACTGCGAAATTCGTACAGGGAAACTCTAATGAATGTTGGCGAGGTTGCGGCAAAGTTGGTACTCTTTTACACATGATATGGGATTGCCCTCATCTCCGAAGTTTCTGGAGAGGGGTTTTTACACTGATTTCCAAAACTACCGGCATCTTTAAGACAGGAACCCCTGAACTAGCAATACTAAGTATACATGTAGACCAATACCCGCCACTTCTCAGAATGATAGTTATTCAGATCTTGACGGCAGCTAGACTGCGAATCGCTAAGAAATGGAAAACTTCCAGCCCCCCTAACATTGGTGAACTAATAAAAAAAAGTGGACGAAACCTTTAAATATGAGCAGATACTGGCCACAATGGAAGGGAAGTCTTGTCGTCTATATGCACAATGGTCACCTTGGATCGATACCAAGAAAATTGTTTGAGCAGATGTACATTATAATGTTTCTTTTTTGTTATATTGTTTCAGGAAAAATGTCTTTAAGCTGTACCTATATATAATTTATAATATGTGAGGCTTGAAATTCCTCTGGCGTACAGAGGGTGGGTAGATAAACTACTATTGTAAAATTGCTAATACTCATTGTAAAACTTTCAATGACTTTTGATTGACTGTTTGCTGATATTTGTATCATTTAAGCCTTTCAATAAAAAATATTTAAAAAAAAATAAATAAATAAACAAAATAAATGAACAATAAAATTAATACCAATGTTCAAAATAAGCAATAAATGATATCAGTATTAAAGAGGAAGTAAACTCTGATGAGTTTACTTCCTCTTTCATTCCCTGCAAAGGTAAAACATAATGGACTACAATGCATCGCATAGTAGTCCATTATGTGTCACTTACCTGACACAGAAGCCAGCAATGTCACCGCTGTCCCCTGTAGTCCGGCGCATCCATCTTGCTCCGCCGCTGTCATTTGGCAAAGCCGCGATGACGTCACTCCTGCGCATGGGCACCGGAGCTGCCACGTGCGGCATATTCGCCGTTGACAGTGCTGCGCTCAGTGCGCCTGCGCGCCGCTGTCTACGGCGCATGCGCCGTAGACAGTGGTGCCTGTCTTTGGGCAAATATCTCCTAAACCGTGTAAGTTTAGGAGATATTTCTTGGACCTACAGGTAAGCCTTAATCTAGGCTTACCTGTAGGTCAAAGTATGTTGTAAGGGTTTACAACCACTTTAAGGTGAATCTCCTATAAAAAATAATGAAAATAGGGCAATAAAAGCAGGCAGTTTTCCCACCCAAATGATCCTGGACATGCAGCCACTCAGGACTATACACATGCCACAGACGCTGTAAAAATATATCAGCATATCACAGGTGACAGTCGTTACTGCCCCTGAGAGTGACCAATGCAAGCCTATGGGGCTGCCCCAGAACCGTATGCAATGCACGTGATTGCAGTGGACTGTTGCGCCATTTACAGGGTTAAATCAGGTGGTTAGGCCACATATTGCCTCTGAGCTTTTTCAGCCATCTCTTGCGATGCTGCCATCTGGACTTCTCTGATGCCAGTTTCATGTGTAAGGTGTTACAAGTGGCGCTTTGAATTTGTCAGACCTTCTTGACCCGTTGGTTTCTTTGTACTTGTTAGGGGGGAAATGGGAAGGTGATATAGACATGTCCATGCAGCTTCTTTTTTTTGCCAGCGTTCAATCGCCCGAAGGTAGTTGCATATGATCACATCATAATTATTAAAGAGCCTGTACTGTATTCCAAACAGATTTTACTTGTAAGTCAAAAATCATATTTTTTTCAATTATATCGCAATGTGTAATAGTTTTAACCTGCTTTTAGTGGCTAACTATACAAATGGCAAGGCACCTGGCCTAGATATGCTTAGTGCATACTTTTACTTTTAAATTGACAATTATTTCATGCTTTACTTTGATTTTTTTTTTTTTTAGAAGGCACAACTATGAAATTCCTGAAACACAGAAACAATATATTTTAGAGTAAAATGGCAGTGTAACAGGTACACTAATAGAAATAAAAATAACGTTTTTAATAGAATTGGGAAAAATTATAAATTGTCAGGTTTTATTGTTCTCTTTTACAATGTTTTCCTCACTTGTCAGGTGGCTATTGTAATGAGGTATTCTTACAATGGTAAAGCACGTATGCACATGCTAACTTTTTCCCCCTCTATTACAGTTTATTAAAAAGTTCTTAGTACTTAGTTTTAAATCTTAATTTAATGTATACTACGCACATCTCCTTCTTTATCTGGTTGTGGCAACGTAATGTTGAGGGCTATATATATTAGAAATAAAACGTTCTTATATTTTGCTGATTGGTCACTATAATTTAGGCAGTTTCTAAGATGTTAGAAGCATGGTCCATTTGCTGTACTTAATGGCTTGGTTGGATTATAACTATATGCTTAGCCTTTTTTGAAAACATTTATTTTATATTTCAGTCCTCCCTATCGCATTTGTAAATTGCAGAACAATAAGGTTTCATTGTTTGATTTAAAAGGATTGATTAAAAACTTGTTTTACGTAATCTTTTATATATGACTGCTTTGAAAAATGGTTCCTAACTATTGACTGTATTATGGGACTGCACAGCTAGTACCATTCAAAAACTAGCAAAATTCTATAACTTATCTATGTTGGGTAAAATATAATGAAAGATTTTGAGAAACTTTAAAAAGCGGGCAATTTTTTATAACTGGATAGCACTCACACATTTGGTAGTTAATAATGAATCAATCTTCTTAATTAAAAAATTCCTTTTAATTTAGGGATATTGGGCAGGAGGAGGAAGACAGGGCCATCCATATAGCAAATGTGGACAGATCCATCAGGAACCATGTGAAATGTGCATAGTGCATAGCCAGCTTTAGAGTGTACAGAAATGGGGTAGCAACCCTTGACGTCCTAGTTCTAAATTATCATTAATTTTGGATAGCTAACTAGTGAAGCAGTTAGTTGCATTATATATTTTCTATTCAATGTATTTGATATGTTTTATACATAGTTCATAACTAGTTATCAGATAAACAGTATAAGTATATGTGTAGTCATGCATATTTTTGTTTTACCTAAGACAAAAAGACTAAAACAATATTTCTGGGTTTGGTAGATTATAGTCATTTGTATCACTCATTGGCTTCTAATGTTCTATAGTCCTGTTGCACTTAAATCTCCACACATCAGTTCTTGCAGTTGTGGATGGTAAACACTGGTCTGAAAACACAGCCTAGCATTCTCTTTGGCTGTACATATCAGGGACAGCCATAACACGTCTTTTAGGGCCTTTGCTGTAAAAAGGGCTGATATCTGTTTGGATCTTAGGAAAATCAACTCCTGTGTTAAACCGTGCACTGACTGACTTTTTTATTCTAATATTTTTAGGATTCACCTACATGAACCTGAAAACTACTGAAAAGATACCATCTTCTCAAGTATTTAACTGCCGGTGTTTCCAAGAAAGATTATAAAAGTTTTTACTGACACTCTGTAGTTTGTTTATATTGTATTTGAAGTATATCTATGCTGTAGAAGATCCAAGTGTATGTGTATGATTGTCTATTAGAAAAGAGAAAATACTAGGGGTAAATGTACTGTAATGGGCCTAGAAAATGTTTTTTCGCATGCAGTATTACTACATTATTGGTTATAGCAAGATGCCTTTCCTTCTCTGCAGTTTTACAGAACAGCAGCTGTAAGAGAAGTTCAAAATTATAGTGCTTATGGCATCAATTTTACATGCTTCTGAGATCGTTCAGAATTCAATGACACCTGCAGTTGACTCTTGTATTTGATCTGCTTCAAACCCCTCTTTCAAAAATGAGGACCATACTTTTTTTAATTTTGGATAGAGTAAGAGAGGGTTTTTTGCCATCTGTGTTCCATTTAACTGCTGTCCCAGAGCCACAACAGGTAGTGTGAGAAAATCTATCCAATCTATCCTAAACTAATCTAAGTGAAGGAAATTCCTGATAATCACCAGGGCCATCAAAACGAGTACCCCTATTGGACGATTTCCCTATATTGCTGTTCTGATGATTTCTGAAAATTTGGAAGTTTCTTTCAGCTTCATGACAGTCAACAGAGTGAATCTCTATAACGGAGACAGACAGCAATAACAATCAGAAAGGTGTTCTAATCCCTCTTAGTTCTTGATTGTTTGTGTCTCATCGCTAGTTTTTAATATTTAGGTGTTGATCGCTGTTGGGCTTTTTAAAACTGCTTTGCAGTGGTATTTATTTTGTTTTGTGTTAGTAATTGTGTGCATTTATGCTTAAATGGCTACTGTAGGGTTTGCCAAGATTAACAAACATATCCTATTTGAAAGAGAACTAAAGTATAACAAAATATTTTTTTGTAGATTTGGATAGAGTGGTAAGGCAATACAACCACTATAAGGATTTTGTTGTCTGTGTCCTTGTTAGGGAGATTCACTCTTTCTAATTTTCCAGATTACCAGTATCACCAGGAATGCAAGTGAGGATAAATACAAAATTATGAGTTATTCCATCCCAGAACAGAGATAATGAAGACATTTTTCAATGGGGATATTTGCTTCTGTGACAACTGTCTAAAGGGGGACTTTCCTCATATTGAAATGATATCCTCTCCATTCCTGCTGAGCCTACAGGACAATAAAGGAAGGGGAATCACAGATGGCCAAAAAGGCAGTGGTTTTACTTTGAGTATTATTAAGGTGAAGAAATATTCACCTTGATTATTTTAGTTGTCATTTTCTCTGTTCTAAAAGTGTTCATTTATAACATTATTTGTCTGACTTTGTTATGAGACATCGTGCAGTAAACTGTATACGGGAATATGATCAAAGTAATAAAAAGAAAAAAAAACGCGAAGAAACTTGTTTTTTTTGTGACCTTCATCGAATGTGGACTTATACTTTGGAAGCTGTGCCCCGAAAATAAAAGACAAAGGACAAGGATCTAGTTATCAGTGTTGACCATAGGCTCCCTACAGATGATCTTTGCCCCATTGCTGTGGACCTGAACTATGAAAGCTTTGTCGAGAAATGGCCAGCAGAGGGAAAATGTCTAGTCACCAATATTGCCTATAGACTCCATGAAGCTGACCTCTTCCCTGTTACTGGCTTACTTTGTTCCACACTGTGCTGAGATGGCCATCTTAGTAGAGGCAGGACTTTGTTTCCTCATTTAAGTGCTGCCCTGATAATTCCCAGTGATGTCTCATCCTCTGCGACGGCAAGATAAGGTCGGCAACCTTACCCTTGTACCATGGATCAAGGAGAGTGGCCAGCCAATAATGGTCTCTCTACTTGATCTGAAGAATACAAGGATCCTTCTGCAGGCTTTGCAGGATCAGGGAGGCCATGCAGCATAGGTTAGCTGAGGCATTCGGTCCGGAGTCCTCTGGGTCACTAAGGACAACATGATCCGCAGCTACCTCCTTCCAGCCACGTACAAGTCCACGGGTTTCTTGGGACTGTAAATCATCCCTACAAGACTGCTGCTGCTGCTGATGCTGAGTGCCAGCCTCCACCTCTATGCTGACACAATCATCCTCCTTCTCCTCCTCATCCTCTTCCTGTGTGATGGGTGGGACAGCAAGAACACTGTCTAGATAAAGGGAGCCTTGAGAGGCAAGGAAGTCCTCCTCTTCCTGCCTCTGTTCTGCCTCAAGTGCCCTGTCCATTATTCCACGCAGTGTATACTCCAACAAGTGGACAAGAGGTACAGCGTCGGTGATACATGCACTGTCACTGCTCACCATCCTTGTGGCCTCCTCAAACAGTGACAGGACAGTGCATGCATCCCTGATCATGGTGGTGAGAAAAAACCAAGCTCCCCTGACCCTGTCCTGGTGCCGTAGTCGCACAGGTACTCATTGATGGCCCTCTGCTGCGTGTGCAGCCGCTGCAGCATGGCCAACGTTGAGTTCCACCTGGTGGGCATGTCACATATAAGGCGGTTCTTGGGCAGGTTCAACTCCTTTTGGAGCTCAGCCAACCAAGCACAGGCATTAAATGATTGTCGGAAATGCACACAGACTTTCCTGGCCTGCTTCAGGACATCCTGTAAGCCCGGGTACCTGCTCAAGAACCGCTGCACCACCAGGTTAAGGATGTGCACGCAGGGCACATGGGTCAGTTGTCCCTGTCGGAGGGCGGAGAGGAGGTTGGTGCCATTGTCGCAAACCACCAATCCTGGCTTAAGCTGGCGTTGCGTCAACCACCTCTCAGCCTGCCCCTGCAGAGCTGACAAAATATCAGTGTGGCTCCTGTCCCCCAAACAAACCAGCGCAAGCACAGCACGGAATCGTTTTGCCTGCGTACTTGCGTAGCCCCTTGAATGCCTACGGAGCACTGCTGGTTCAGAGGACAGAGCACTGGAAGAGGCCATGGAGGAAGAAGAAGAGGAGGGGGTGGAGGAGAGAGGTGTGTCACAACCAGTAGTAGCATTTTGGAGGCGTGGTGGCGGAGCAACCTCCAACACTAGTCAGCAGTAATATGCACCTTACTGCTGACCGCCCTGTCCAGCGAGGCAAGGACATTGCCTTCCACATGCCGGTAGAGAGCCGGAATCGCATTCCGTGAGAAAAAGTGGCGTTTGGGGACCTGCCACTGAGGAACCGCACATTGCACAAACACACGGAAGGGGGCCAAGTCTACCAACTGAAAAGGTAGCAGTTGAAGTGCTAGCAATTTAGTCAAGCTAGCATTCAACCGCTGGGCATGTGGATGGCTGGGAGTGAACTTCTTTCTACGGTCCAGCAGCTGGGGCAGGGAAATTTGCCTGCTACAATCAGATGTGGCTGTACTGCTAGCAGAGTGCCCGCAAGAACTTGGCTGTGACACACCTAATTCTACACCTTCATTCCTCTCAGTGCAGGTTTCAGAGAGGACTGAAGGTCTAGTGGGGTTGGAGATCCCAGCTGATGAGGAGCAAGGAGAGGTCCGCTTTGTTCTTTGGTGTTGGTCTTTGAGGTACGCTTGCCAACGAGCTGCGCGGCAGGTCAACATATGTCTGGTCAAGCATGTGGTGCTCAAGCGGCTGATGTTTTGGCCACACGAGATACGCTTGAGACATATGTTGCAAATAGCAGCAGTGCGATCTGATGCACTCGTCTCAAAAAAGGCCCACACCAAAGAACTTTTAGAATAACGCGCAGAGGCAGCGCCCTGCACAGGCGGAGCTCTGCGGTGTGATTCAGTCAGTGTGCTGCCCCTAAGCTGGCCCCCAGAGGGCATCCTGCCTCATTGGAGATGTGCCTCCTCCTCCTCCTCCTCTCTCCTACCAGGCACCCATGTGGAGTCAGTGCCCTCATCATCCCCTACCTCTTCATCTCTGGAGCAAACCTGGCAGTATGCTGCAGCTTGTGGAATATGACTGCTAGATTGCTGTCCTTGAGCATCCCCTCTCTCTGCGCTCACGCTACTGCCTTCCTCTAGCTGAGTATCATCATCAGAGCCTACAAAACACTGGGCATCCTCCTGGAGCATATACCCAACACTGTGCTCAAAGACTTCAGGGGACTCCTCAGGAGGACGTGGTGGGTCTAGGGAAGGAGTCACTGATGATGACATTGAGACAAGGGAAGAGGATGCGTTGGCAGCTGCTTTGCTAGTACCCTGAGCCTGGGTGAGAGAGGATGAAGAGGGCTTGGTCATCCACTCTACCAAGTCTTCGGCATGATGCGTCTCAACACGTCCAGCTGCCGAAAATAAGGACAAGCGTGTCCTATGGCCATGTACTGATGACGATGCACCGCATCCATGACCAGCACTGTTGTCTCTAGACACAGAGCCTGCTTGCCCTCTTTTATCGGCTCGTGCCTGTCTGCCTTTCCTTGTTGGCCTTCCAGACATAGTAATGGCCTGAAGGAAGATGGGAAAACCAGCAATTGGGTAGTGTATATTGTGCTGAAGGCACACAACACCCACTAACTCTTGCAGATGGCAGATGGCTCTAGAGAGAAGAGAAGAGCTATATAGGTGGATATAACGGTGTATGCTGCGGTCACTAACTCCTGCAGATGCCTTTATTATAGAACACCAGCAATAAAGGGTAGATACAGGTGTATATTGTACTGTGCTAGAGGCACACAACACCCACTGACTCCTGCAGATGCCTTTATTATAGAACAACAGGAATTAAAGGGTAGATACTGGTGTATACTGCTGTGCTGGAGACACACAACACCCACTAACTCCTGCAGATGCGTTTATTATAGAACAACAGGAATTAAAGGGTAGATACTGGTGTATACTGCTGTGCTGGAGACACACAACAGCCACTAACTCCTGCAGGTGCCTTTATTATAGAACAACAGGAATTAGAGAAGAGCAAAATAGGTAGATACAGGTGTATACTGCGCTCAGGGCACACAGACAACACCCAGAAACTCCTGCAGATGGCTGATAGCTCAATTACAGAAGAGCAATATAGGTGGATAAAGGTGTATACTGCACTCAGGGCACAGACAACACCCAGAAACTCCTGCAGATGGCTGATAGCTCAATTACAGAAGAGCAATACCGCTAAATAGGTGGATACAGGTGTATACTGCACTCAGGGCACACAGACAACACTCAGAAACTCCTGCAGATGGCTGATAGCTCAATTACAGAAGAGCAATATAGCTATATAGGGGGATAAAGGTGTATACTGCACTCAGGGCACACAGACAACACCCAGAAACTCCTGCAGATGGCTAATAGCTCAATTACAGAAGAGCAATAGTGCTAAATAGGTGGATACAGGTGTATACTGCACTCAGGGCACACAGACAACACCCAGAAACTCCTGCAGGTGGCTTATAGCTCAATTACAGAAGAGCAATAACGCTAAATTGGTAGATACAGGTGTATACTGCGCTGAAGGTACACAGACAACACCCACAAACTCCTGCAGACGCCAACACACTACACAAGGCCTCCGCGCTGGCAGCCTTATATAGTGTGGGGGCGTGTACTACATCCTGCCTGTGGCCAATCATGACTCTCCTCGCTGCCGGCGCTGTGATTGGCCAAGCATGCAGGGTCACAGTGCATGCTTGGCCAATCATGAGCCAGCAATGCACTGCGATGGCACAGTGCATTGTGGGCTGTGAGCGCCACACGAATTTGGTGTGAATGGCCCCACAGAGTTCTGGCTTTGCCGAACAGGCAAACAGCCAGTGTTCGAGTCGAACATACATTCGACTCGAACACCAAGCTCATCCCTACTTGACGGGATGGGGTGCTTTAACCACCAGCCCATAGGCGAATGATGCCTACAGGGCGTCCTCCTAGAATTCCACTCTTGCGCGCCCCCTGGGGCTGAAAACTTCCGTGGAACCGATGGATCACGTTGAACGGCCGCTGATCACGGCCATTTACCACGTGATCGGTGTGTCAAATGACGGAGCGATCATATGTAAACAAACCTGCATACTTTCTGGTTCCTCCCTCCCCTCTCCGTCCAGTATGAGCGGAGAGGGGAGAGATCGGTTGCAGCAGCGCTGTGGGCTGCATGTGTAGTGCCCACAGCGCTGCTTAGTGAGAGAACCATCCATCCATCCTCACCCATCCATACTCTGCATACTCAGCCATACTCTGCATACCCAGCCATACTCTGCATATTCTGCATACCCATCCATACTCGTCCATACTCTGCATACCCATCCATACTCTGCATACCCATCCATACTCTGCATACCCATCCATACTCTGCATACCCATCCATACTCTGCATATCGATCCATACTCTGCATATCGATCCATACTCTGCATACCCATCCATACTCTGCATACCCATCCAAACGCTGCATACCCATTCAAATGCTGCATACCTATCCATACTCTGCATAATCTGCATACCTATCCATACTCTGCATTCCCATCCATCCATACTCTGCATACCCATCCATACTCTGCATAATCTGCATACCCATCCATACTCTGCATTCCCATCCATCCATACTCTGCATACCCATCCATCCATCCATCCATCCTCAGCAATACTCATCCATCCATCCATGCTCAGCCATCCCATCCACCCCCATCCATAATTAGCCATACCCAGCCGCCCTCGGCCATACCCAGCCGCCCTCGGCCATACCCAGCCGCACGCGGCCATACCCAGCCGCACTCGGCCATACCCAGCCGTACTCGGCCATACCCAGCGATACTCAGCCGTACCCAGCCATCCCATCTATACCCATCCATACTCAGCCGTACCCATCCATACTGAGCCGTAGCCAGCCATCCCCATCCACGGTTCATCCACCCCCATTAATGCTCATCTATCCCCATTCATGCTCATCCATGCCACTAAAGTGACTCACAAAAGTGTAATAGATAGTCAAATTAGATTTGAAACTTATGTCCCTAGAACACCTGACAGTGCTCCCTTCATGTTGGTCCTCAGTATGTGACCACGCTGTGGAAAAGTCTCACACATGTGTTATGGTATCGCCGTTCTCAGGAGGAGTAGGAGAATCTAGTTTGGGGTGTAATTTTTGCCATATATATGTTATGTGTTAGAAATATTGTATAAATGGACAACTGTGAAGGCTTACCTAGGTTGGAGTCCATGGTGCAGAGATGTACGCTCACCCTTGCAAATAGACAAAGCCCACAGTAACAAACAGATAAGCTACCTGGGCTGTGAATTTGTGCACGGGGGCTTGACAGGAAAAGCCAAGGGATCATCGAAGAAAGCCGTTGTCCGATATTCCAGAAGTCAGCATAAACTAAATGCAAGCCAGGGTCAGAAGCCGGGGTCAGTTTTGGAACACTAACTTTGAACACAGGAACACAGGTACCTTTGGTGACAAGAGACTATGAACTGACAAAGCCTGCCACAGCTGATCCAAGAGTGACAGGTACAAACAGAATTGGCCACAGTACTTATGCAAAACTAGGCATGGCTGGAAAGCAGGCAGAATAGAACTCAGGTGTGGCTCAGAGGTAAAGAAACAGGAACAAGAACAAACAGTCATTAGTTCAATACTACCCAGAGGGTGGTTACTAGGGACAATCAGGGGGGTTAAAACCTTTATTGGGTAGTATATGGGGGTACCTAGCGCTATAAAAACCTGGCGGTGAACCTAAAAAAATAACTAGCTACCTAGCGGCACCAGTGACACTAATGCAGCCATCAGAAAAACGATCGCTTAGTGACACTGGCAAAAGGGGGTTAAAGGGTTAACTCTAGGGGCAGTCAGGTGGTCAAACCTTTATGGGGGGGTAGGGGGCTACCCTGGACCTAACACTAACTGCCTTGACAGTTTTTACTGTCACAACTGACACTAAATGCAGTGATCAGTAAATAAATGATCACTGCAATCAGTGACACTGTAACTGGGGGGGGGCGATCGGGGGTGATTTGTGTGCCTATGTGTACCTACATGTCAGCGTAGTGTTGGTGCACTTACATTCTCTGTTCTCCTCGCAGTCTGGTCAAAAAGACCGCCCCGAGGAGAATAACATCACTTCCTCCCTGCCTGTGTTTACACTACATAGGCGGGGGAAGCTTCTCATTCGCCAGGAGCGATCGAGAGGGAATGGCCAGAAACCAACGGCCATACCCTCATCCCGGATTGCTCCTGAAGCGAAACGGACCGCCGCAGCCAGCAGGAGGGGGTCCGATCGGACCCCCCACCCGATGGAAGGCAAGCATGTACATGTACATGCTTGTGCCTGTCGGTGCCATTGTGCCGACGTACATTGCCATGCGGCAGTCCTTAAGTGGTTAAACATAATTTATTTCAAAATGGTCCGACTAAAAAAAAAAGTTATACTTTAAAAAATTCTTGTATGTGTTTCAGCTCTTTAACAGAAGTTGACTTTTCATACCAAGGTCAGTTTTGTAACCAATCAAATAAGCTAATATGCATTTTGCTAAATACACCCTACAAAGGCTGCCATTGCTGATTGCTCCTTCTAGAAATTTTAGGGGTATATCATCTTGATCAAATGACTTTAATAATTTCTGAGTTTCTTACTTGAAAAAGGTTGTTCGGACTTCACTCTAACTTTCGACGCTGTACACTAGTTCTTGGCCAGTGAAAAAAATGTATTAAACTTATGGATCAGCATAAAAGCCAGGTGAGTAACATTTCAGTTGAATGCCTATTTGGGCCACAATGCCAGTGGGTGGATCAAGCCTGCCTTTCAGTTACACAAAACCACAGGTTTTCATTGTGCAGCATTACAACCTTCTAGTCATCAGTGTCCTAACAACCAATAACATCATTGGTTGATAAGGAGGACGTCGAGCACCTGTATAGCATCCTTGCTTGCGAGTGAGGGAGATGAGCCGAGGGAGAAGAGAAATGCTGGAATACTAGTATACCATACAAAGGAGTATTTGCTTTGTAAGGATATATCACATCAAACATTGGGTGTCCTACGTTTTGGATGTTGCTACATTATGTCAAACTATTTGTTTTGTTTTTTTACGCTTTATAAGGGGGTGCCTTGAGCGTAATTTGCAAAAAAGACAATGCTTTGGTGGATTATTTTGGAGCAGCTAAAGCCAGAGCCATAATTCGGTCACTGGAGTCTGCAGGCCTTTGGTGGTTAAAGCGGACCTTTACCATTAACAACTTAATGAAAAATGATGTTCTTTAGCAAGGAACATACATTCCACATTAATAATTATGCTACCAAAATTAGTGTGTGCTGTAAAGTGCCTCCACCGTTGCCTCTGTTTCTTCATGCTGGAGGCTGCCACTTTGCTGAAGACCAGAGCCCCTGAACAGCATTAAATCATAAAGCGGAGCTAATCCTGCTGATTTAATGGTTTAAAAAAAAATAGCTACATTGCTGGTACGCTAGCAATGCATGCCAGGAATGTGCCATTTGCTTGTGTCCTCAACCAAACTGTGAAACCATCAAATGTCTGGTGTCATAAATGATCACATGTGCAGCACCATGGCAGTTGTATATCAAACAGAAGCAGCGTCCTTGGCTGTAAAGGATAGGAGGATTTAATTCTGCTTTAGGGCTCTCAGATCGGCCTCTACAAACTCGGCAGTGCCTAAGATGCCTAGAAATGGAGAGCAACTGAGCATGTGCAGAGCAGGGTGAAACAGTGTATTACTGGATTTTAAACAGTATAGACACTTCTTTTCAACCACTTGCTTACCACCTTCCTGCCCAGGCCAATTTTCAGCTTTTCAGCACTGTCACACTTTGACAATTGCGTGGTCCTGCAACACTGAAACTTTTATCGTTTTTTTTCTCCCAAATAGAGCTTTCTTGTGGTGGTATGTAATCACCACTGTTTTTTTTTTTCATTTCTTGCTAAAGAAACATAAGACAGAATATGTTGAACAAAAATAACTTTTTTTATAGTTTGTTTTAACATTTTGCAAACAGGTAATTTTTCTCTTGCGCTGATGAGGCTACACTGATGGGTGACACTGATGGACACTGCCAGGTGGCACTGGTTGGCTATGATTAGCAGCACTGATGGGCACAGATTGGGGCCAATGTCCCTATAACAGAAGACAGTTACAGGCTTTCTTCTATTCTCCTCCTGCTGTTCGTGAGGAGAAAAAAAAGTAGATAAGCGGCTTCTGTTTACTTCCATGGTCAACTGTCATTGGCTGACACCTGATCACAAGGTAAAGGCCCACTGTGATTGGCCCTTTACCCGGTTCTGTGATCATCCGAGTCCGCCGACGATCATAGACCATTCCACGCGATCGATAGACATCCCCCTGGCACTGGTAGCCCGCGCCTTTAGCCATTTTTCGGCTACAGGGCGGGCGGAAAGTGGTTAATGTTTTACACAGATATACCTACAAAAGGGACCAGCCTGAAGTGATCTAGCAGGACTTCATTTTCTGGCTAAAGTTCCACTTTCAGCAATCTCTAGGCTCACTTCTATTACACAACAGGGCCTAACCTGGCATACAGTATAATATTGTGACAATGAGGTTAAAGGAAAATGGACCATTCACTTAGCAAGGGCATTTTTCCTCATCTTCCCTCAAGCTCTGCTGACTTTCATTATCCAAACATGTGCAAAAACAAATTTATTTTATTTTCATTGTACTTGATTGTTAATTCTTCAATACATTTATTTATCTATCAGTAAATTCAATAAGCTAAGGGAACATTCAATTGCAAAGTGAATAGCCTATGTACTTTTAGTAAGTGAACTTCAATTTGTGCATACGCTTAGATGTGATGGCTATATTCTACAAATAACAGTAGGTGCATTTGCAATGAGTTGCATCAGTCCAAAACTGTATTTTAGGGCATGGCAGCCCACTTTTATTTAAAGAGGAAGTAAAGGGAAAAAAAAACACACCCTGCAAGGCAAAGGCATAATGAGCTAGTATGCATAGCATACAAGCTCATTATGAATAAATTACCTGAGAACGAAGCCCCCGAAGTGGCCCTCCGTCTTCCTCTTTGCCGCTGCCATGGATCCCGGAGCGACTTCCGGGTCTCGCGCCTCCAGAGCCGCGATGTCACTCCCATGCATGCGCACTGGAGCCGACACTCGTGACATATCGCCGCGATCTGCGGCCTGCCCCATTGTGTGGAAGAAACCCCCTATGTGGGCAACTGATATACATGTGAACTTAAAGTGGTTGTAAACCCTTACAAACCACTTTGACCTACAGGTAAACCTAGATTAAGGCTTACCTGTAGGTCCAAGAAATATCTCCTAAACCTATACGGTTTAGGAGATATTTACCCGAAGACAGCCACCGCTGTCTACGGCGCATGCACACAATGTGCACAATTAAAAATACCAAGCCACCTGGCTTGCTTGTTGGCAGCACAACTGCTCTTCTTACCAGTCTTTTTCACTCTGTTGTCTGACTGTCCTGGAACACTTGGCTCTCCAGACTTTAGTCACAGCTCCCTGCTGCACAGCCCACTTCTGGCATATGGATTGAGGTACTCCTGACACCCCCGATAGGAGCCAACCTGACTCCTGGAACTGAGACCTCTGGCTGGGCCCCCTGACCCCTCAATCAGACCCTCTGTCTTGTGGCTTCTGGCTGGGGCCCCCTGACCCCAGATGAGACCTTCCATCTCCTACACTGAAAGTGGTCTCCAAACTGGAAGCGGTCTCCAAATGGGAGCTCTGAGCAATCCTCAGACCTGAGTATATAATGACCCTGCATACCTGTGTAGTCAGCCAGGTTGAAGGCATCTAGCAAATCCTGGACACAGGTTTGACTCTTCCGACCCAGAACTACAGAATCTGGAGAAAGCCAAAAACACAGCTTTCTCCACTCATAAATGATAGTTCTGAACCTTGCATTAAAGCGGTTGTATACCCTCAGAAAAAAAATATGTTAAAAAAAGGCAAAGGCATAATGAAACAAGTTGTGTTACATGCATCATCAGAACATATTATTATAGGTTGCTAAGACAGAATTGGAAAGATAAACAATAGGAAAGTTGAACAATGGGATGTTTGAAACTTCAAGGGGACTGTGTGCAAAAATAGCCCTACCAAATATAGTATTTACAAGAGCATCACTTCATAGTGAGATCAAGAACTTATTGGGCAGCTCTTGTACTAGCCAATCAAGGATCTCACATGTAGCTAAGCACTCATGTTTCTCACTTAGTAAACAAGCACTTCTAAGGGTTAAGGCACAACACAAGCAAGGAATGGTCATCTGTATACTTATAACTGTGTACTAGTGAGAATGCACTGCTGATTTATAGAGTGCCAGGAAAGAGAATGATTTATGTTCAATGTAGTATACTGACTGGTGATCAATACAGGGATGCTGTTTCCAGCACAGCATATGTTATTTTCCTAGAATTGAGAATCTGCATAAATATAAAGCAGACTTGTCAAAACACATGCCTTCAAACAAGAGGGAAGGTTTAAACAATGAATAATATTTATATTGCATAAGCCAAATCTTTATACCTGATTTTTAATTAGGACCAGTTAATGCAAATTGCACTGTAACCTGAAAATAGTGGGGCCAATTATGATGAAATTGTAAAAATGAATTTGATTTTCAACTTCTTGGTTTGCTGTTCTTTTTAGTTTACTTATACTTGTTTCTAGGTATTTACTGTTTAAAAAGGCAGTATAAAGTTTGAAAAACTAGAACAGTGATGTAACTTTTAAAATGTGTTCCTAAGTTTTTGGATTTGGAGTAACAGACAAAACTAGTGAACTGGCAAAAAACTAGAACATGTATAATAAGTAGGAGAAAAGGGCTAGTAATACAAGTAAATAAGTATACCGCTGTTCTATTACTGTACTTATCCTGCAAATTTTGTATCTCAACTCATTATCTTAAATGTCACAGAATCATAAATATGGTAAATTTGAATGAAACACAGAAAGGGGCAAAAAACTCTGTTCTATACTATTCTAAAAGTGTCCTTTGAAAATGGAATCAGTCTGAACTATTAAACAAGCAAAATGGGGGGTTGGAAACCGAGTTGAGTATTGTGAACCTTTTTTTTTTAAATTGTTTATAACGTTTTTTTTTCCCCCAAAAAAAAGTACAATACAGTATAAAGAAAAAGCATTTCAACTTTCGATAATACAAAGCTATGTATATATAAACATATGAAATTGAGCGTACATGTACAGGTATGTTCATAAAGTAAGCATCTTCCAACTATGGATCATTCAAGTACAGTTAGCATACCATGCTACCATACCATACCATACCAGTTAGCATACCATATCCTATGATAAACGAAAGCAGAAAAGGATATATAGTTATGAATAACAACAATACAAAGGAATTAAAAGAAAAAGACAGCAAGGTACAACCTAATCAGAAGTTGGCATCATGAGAATCAGGAGGTTTGAGGGTTATCAGACACAAGGGAGAACTCAGAGTCGTCCCATTTCGTCCATATTTTATAAAAGGAGGTTTGTGTATCTTCTATTTTAGCGGTCAAGTGTTCCATCCTACGTATATCTGCCATTATGGAAAGAAAAAGATGGAATGTGGGGGGAGTGGTGGAGAGCCAATGTCTAGGAATTGCTCTTTTAGCGGCCAAAAGGATAAAGGACATAAGGTTCCGCGAGGCTTTAGATACTCCTGGAAAAGGGAGGCCTAGAGGGAAATGCATGGGATTCAGAGGGATAGCTGTCATTAGTACCGTTTGTAAAAGATCCTGAATTTTAGTCCAATAAGGGCTAATAAGAGGGCAATCCCAAAATATATGCAAATGAGAACCTATGGACTCGCCGCATCGCCAGCAAATATTGGAGATGGCTGGGTTGCGAGCATGCAGCAAGTCTGGGGTCCTGTACCAAAACATCAAGATCTTAATGGCGGTTTCCCTCTGCACTACACAATGTGAAGTTTTGGATGTAGATTCCCATATTTTACCCCAGTCTAATAGAGAGATTGGTCTTTGCAGTATGCAAGACCATTTTTTCATGTAATTATGAGCGAGTTCTGTTAAAGGTGGGGTTTCCTGTAGAATTTTTTATATAGATGAAATCTGCTTGGTTTCATAGGGGCCATTGGCACACAAGGCCTCAAAATCAGTCGGTTTCTCCAACGAAAGAGAGAGGGAGTTGGAGTGGAAGAAATGTTTAAACTGTATGTATGAGTATAGAAGGGCGATAGGCAGGTCATATTTTGTTTGCAGGTCTGAGAAAGGCATACGTTTACGTGTAGTCGGATGTCCGAGGTATCGCAACTGAAAGATTCCAGCCTGAGTCCAGGGAAGCATCCTCGTATAGGATAGACAATCACGTATGTCCGGATTAAAGAGTACATTTAGAAATGGAGGACATTTAGAGGATAGGGAAAACTGCTCCGCACATCTTTTCCAAATGGAAAGGGTGAAAAACATTGGTGCCAGGCATAAGGATCTCAATTGAGGCATACATTTAGTCGAGGAAGGCCATAGCATGTAGCACAGATGTACTGGAACAGTAACCCCCATCTCAATCTCAGTCCACCTGCTTGGAGCCTTTCTAGAGATCCAGGAAGACAATAAACAGAGGCATAATAATAATTAACGATATCTGGCGCCGCCAGTCCACCTCTAGACTTCAAAGAGTAGACTACGGAGCGTTCAATCCTATGGGATGCATTATTCCATATGAACTTGAGGCATTTTCTTTGGAGAAGTTTCAATTGCGACATTGGGACTGGAATTGGAAGTGTTTCAAATAGATACAGTAATTGTGAACCTTTATAAATAGGCTTCAATGTGTTTTGGGGGGCTATTTATTTGGTAAAATACATTTTAAAGTCTTCCTGTAATCTTTGAACTAACCTTCAACATGGCATGCATATTGTTAAAGGGCATGTATGAAAGATAATGTAATCAAGGTTGTCATGGTGGCAAACAACTTCATGTATAAATTTAAATATATCGTCACATTCAGTAAAGCATGTTGACAAAACTCAAAATGGGAATGTGAAATTGTAAATCAACAGTGCAATTGCCAAAAGATGGTGCTGTAAGAATGTGAGTATATACAATAAACCTTGATTAATGTAGTGGGGAAAAAAACGACCGCATCCTAACAGGAAATATGTCTATGTACTGGGCCCCTAATACTTTGAGAGCCACCTCAAACTTGTCCAGTATAATATAATGCTTTTTGCATTGGGAAAGGGTCCCAATACAACATTTTCTTTCTTTAAAAAAATGTCTTATTACAATTAATGTTTAAAAAAAGAGCTCCAGACTAAGCACAACATTTTAACTTTTGCGAAGAACAGGTTCACTTTAGGCCAATCTACCTAAATTGTATTGTGCTATGAGTCTGTCTTGTTTAAGGATAATTGGGATTTGTTGGAAGGCATGTTATGTTTTTGAATTCCACCTTTTTCAACAGTAATTTTTAGGGGGGTGTCTGACCACACAGCTTCTTTTAATTTGATTATAATATATTTATATGACTGTATAGTCAGAGTCAAGGGGATGCTAAATGCTCCATCTAAATTACTCCCTCTGTAAATTAAATTTCATAGTATTGAACAAAGATATATTTCCGCTATATAAATATTTTACTGCCATGTCAGTTCTTTAATGCTTTGGTTAATTTTTTTTTTTCAGTTTTTTTGTATTTTTTTATGTTACTTAGTTTATGTAATGCATAAATAAATGGTTGTGGGGCTTTAAATGAGGCGTGTCACAAATCAAAAAGTAAATAACATAAAAGGGTACATGAATAAAAATATTTATTTTACAAGTTGAAACATTTCATTTATACATCTACATATCTACATATATACAAGTTGAAATATTTCATATATACATCTCAAATACAGTTGGTATAGAAATAGAGCCCAAGAAGGCCATGCTATGCTGACACATGACAAATGAAAAGTGAAGCTTGATTCATAGAGATGGGTATATAAGGATGTTTGCACTCACAGGTACATAATAGGTATTCCTTATAGAAATCAAGATTTTTTTTATTTATTTTTCCTTTTCAACCTAGGCAATCTTTACCAATTTTTCATTTAGATCTATATGTATTTTTGGTATTGTACTCCTGACAAGTGGACAAATCCATGAAACGTACGTAGAGTTTACATCTTGCCCTCAACATCTTGATTTCTTACGTAGTTTATGTTTTCAAGCATTAGACAAATCTGGATTGGTTATTCTAATAGAGTATAACCTGTAAATGTGCGATATTTTCTTGCTTTGTTTAACCACTTTCAGACCGGACCATTTTGCTGGTAAATGACCAGAGGTCTTTTTACACTTTGGCACTGCGCTGCTTTAACTGGTAATTGCGCGGTCATGCAATGTTGTACCCAAACGAAATTTGCGTCCTTTTCTTCCCACAAATAGAGCTTTCTTTTAAAGGTATTTGACTGACTCTGCGATTTTTATTTTTTGCGATATAAACGTAAAAAGACCGCAAATTTTGAAAAAAAATGATATTTTCTACTTTTTGTTATTAGAAAAATCCAATAAACTCAATTTTAGTCATACATTTAGGCCAAAATGTATTCAGCCACATGTCTTTGGTAAAAAAAAAGTCAATAATTGTATATTTATTGGTTTGCGCAAAAGTTGTCACATCTACAAACTAAGGTACATTTTCTGGAATTTACGCAGCTTTTATTTTATGACTGCCTATCTCATTTCTTGAGGTGCTAAAATGGCAGGGCAGTACAAAATCCCCCCAAATGACCCCATTTTGGAAAGTAGACACCCTAAGGAAATTGATAAGAGGCATGTTGAGCCCATTGAATATTTTATTTTTTTGCCGCAAGCGATTGAATAATGACAAAAAAAAAAATTTTTTTTTTTTTTTACACAAAGTTGTCACTAAATGATATATTGCTCACACATGCCATGGTTATATGTGGAATTGTACCCCAAAATACATTCTGCTGCTTCTCCTGAGTACGGGGATACCACATGTGGTCGACTTTTTGGAAGCCTAGCCGCGTACGGGGCCCCGAAAGCCAAGCACCGCCTTCAGGATTTCTAAGGGCATACATATGTCATTTTACTCCTCACTACCTATCACAGTTTTGAAGGCCATAAAATGCCAAGATGGCACAAAACCCCCACAAATGACCCCATTTTAGAAAGTAGACACCCCAAGCTATTTGCTGAGAGGCATGTTGAGTCCATGGAATATTTTATATTTTGCCACAAGTTGCGGGAAAATGACAAACTTTATAAATTTTTCACAAAGTTGTCACTAAATGATATATTGCTTACACATGCTATGGGCATATGTGAAATTACACCCCAAAATAAATTCTGCTGCTTCTCCTGAGTACGGGGATACCACATGTGTGGGATTTTTTGGGAGCCTAGCCGCGTACGGGGCCCCGAAAACCAAGCACCGCCTTCAGGCTTTCTAAGGCCGTAAATTTTTAATTTCACGCCTCACTACCTATTACAGTTTTGAAGGCCATAAAATGCCAAGATGGCACAAAACCCCCACAAATGACCCCATTTTAGAAAGTAGACACCCCAAGCTATTTGCTGAGAGGCATGTTGAGTCCATGGAATATTTTATATTTTGCCGCAAGTTGCGGGAAAATTACAAACTTTTTTTTTTTTTTTTTCACAAAGTTGTCACTAAATGATATATTGCTCACGCATGCCATGGGCATATGTGAAATGACACCCCAAAATAAATTCTGCTGCTTCTCCTGAGTACGGGGATACCACATATGTGGGACTTTTTGGGAGCCTAGCTGCGTACGGGGCCCCAAAAGCCAAGAACCGCCTTCAGGCTTTCTAAGGGCGTAAATCTTTGATTTCACGCCTCACTACCTATTACAGTTTTGAAGGCCATAAAATGCCAAGATGGCACAAAACACCCACAAATGACCCCATTTTAGAAAGTAGACACCCCAAGCTATTTGCTGAGAGGCATGTTGAGTCCATGGAATATTTTATATTTTGCCGCAAGTTGCGGGAAATTTACAAACTTTTTTTTTTTTATTTTTTTTTTCACAAAGTTGTCACTAAATGATATATTGCTCATGCATGCCATGGGCATATGTAAAATGACACCCCAAAATAAATTCTGCTGCTTCTCCTGAGTACGGGGATACCACATGTGTGGGATTTTTTGGGAGCCTAGGTGCGTACGGGGCCCCGAAAGCCAAGAACCGCCTTCAGGCTTTCTAAGGGCGTAAATCTTTGATTTCATGCCTCACTACCTATTACAGTTTTGAAGGCCATAAAATGCCAAGATGGCACAAAACCCCCACAAATGACCCCATTTTAGAAAGTAGACACCCCAAGCTATTTGCTGAGAGGCATGTTGAGTCCATGGAATATTTTATATTTTGCCACAAGTTGCAGGAAAATTACAAACTTTTATTTTTTTTTCACAAAGTTGTCACTAAATGATATATTGCTCACACATGCCAGGGACATATGTGAAATGACACCCCAAAATAAATTCTGCTGCTTCTCCTGAGTACGGGGATACCACATGTGTGGGACTTTTTGGGAGCCTAGTCGCGTACGGGGCCCCGAAAACCAAGAACCGCCTTCAGGATTTCTAAGGGTGTAAATTTTGGATTTTACACCTCACTACCTATCACAGTTTTGAAGGCCATAAAATGCCAAAATAGCACAAAACCCCCCAAAATGACCCCATTTTGGAAAGTAGACACCCCAAGCTATTTGCCGAGAGGCATGGTGAGTATTTTGCAGCTCTCATTTGTTTTTGAAAATGAAGAAAAAAAAAAATAATGTATATTTTTTTTCTTTTTTTCAATTTTCAAAACTTTGTGACAAAAATGAAGGTCTGCAAAATACTAACCATACCTCTCGGCAAATAGCTTGGGGTGTCTCCTTTCCAAAATGGGGTCACTTGGGGGGATTTTGTGCTATCTGGGCATTCCATGGCCTCCGAAACTGTGATAGGCAGTGAGGAATGAAATCTAAAATTTACACCCTTAGAAATCCTGAAGGTGGTGCTTGGATTTTGGGGTACCGTACGCGGTTAGGCTCCCAAAAGGTCTCACACTTGTGGTATCCCCGTACTCAGGAGAAGCAACAGAATGTATTTTGGGGTGTAATTTTACATATAACCATGGCATGTTTGAGCAATATATCATTTAATGACAACTTTGTGCAAAAAAAAAAAAAAAATAATAATAATGTATTTTTTCCACAACTTTTGTCAAAATATAAAATATTCCATGGACTCGACCTGCCTCTCAGCAAATAGCTTGGGGTGTCTACTTTCTAAAATGGGGTCATTTGGGGGGGTTTTGAACTGTCCTGGCATTTTATGCACAACATTTAGAAGCTTATGTCACACATCACCCACTCTTCTAACCACTTGAAGAAAAAGCCCTTTCTGACACTTTTTGTTTACATGAAAAAATATTTTTTTTTGCAAGAAAATTACTTTGAACCCCCAAACATGTAGTGTTTTTTTAAAGCAAAAGCCCTACCGATTAAAATGGTGGGTGTTTCATATTTTTTTTTCACACGGTATTTGCGCGGCGATTTTTCAAACGCATTTTTTGGGGAAAAAACACACTTTTTTTTATTTTAATGCACTAAAAATCACTATATTGCCCAAATGTTTGATGAAATAAAAAATATGATCTTAGGCCGAGTACATGGATACCAAACACGACATGCTTTAAAATTGCGCAGAAACGTGCAGCGGCGACAAACTACGTACATTTTTAAAAGCCTTTAAATGCCTTTACAGGTGACCACTTTAGATTTACGGAGGAGGTCTACTGCTAAAATTAGTACCCTCGATCTGACCTTCGCGGTGATACCTCACATGCATGGTGCAATTGCTGTTTACATATGCCACCAGACCAACGCTTGTGTTCCGCGTTGCGCCTTAGCAGGGGGGGACAGGGGTGGTTTTTTTTTTTTTTTTTTTTTTATTATTTATTTTGCTTTTTTTTTTTTTTTTTAAACTGTTCCTTTCATTTATATATATTTTTTTATGATTTTTATTGTTATCTCAGGGAATATAAATATCCCCTATGATTGCAATAGGTAGTGACAGGTACTCTTTTTTAAAAAAATTAGGGTCTATCAGACCCTAGATCTCTCCTCTGTCCTCAAAGCATCTGACCACACCAAGATCGGTGTGATAAAATGCTTTCCCAATTTCCCAATGGCGCTGTTTACATCCCGCAAAATCTAAGTCATGAAATGCTCGTAGCTTCCGGTGTCTTAGGCCATAGAGATGATTGGAGCCATTCTGGTCTCTGATCAGCTCTATGGTCAGCTGGCGGAACCACCGGCTGCATTCTCAGGTTCCCTGTTGGGACAGGAGAGCCTGAGAAAACCATGGAAGATGGTGCGGGGGGGGGGACATTCCCTCCCACTGCTTGTAAAAGTAGTCTAGAGGCTAATTAGCCACTAGGATTGCTTTTACATAAAAGCCGACCGCTGGCTGAAAAGAATGATACCAAGATGATACCTAAACCTGCAGGCATCATTCTGGTATAAGCACTCAAAGTCCCGCAACATACCAGTATGTTGCTGGAACTGGTTGGGCATATATTGTATTTTTTTTTTCATGCAGCCTGTGGGCTGAACGAAAAAAAAATATTGATCGGTGGGCATGCCCACCATTAGATACCACCCTTCATCCACCCACTTTCTAATGGTGGGCATACATGCACCATTTATATATGCCGAAGCATGGGGGCATCCTCCCGCAAAAGGTAGGAGCAGATCGTTCCTCCACCCCGTATGCCCCCATGCTTCGGCATATATGCTCTTTTTTAACTGTGGTGGTGAAATCACCCCCGACAGTGCTGGAGTCGCGGCTTTATGTATCGTGGGAGCAAACGCTGTTGCTGTCAAGATAAATAAATCCGCTCTGCAGCAGAATGGCGTACCTGCTAAGCAAATGATGGTTAACAATAAAACAAAGTAACATTACAGTATAACAGTAGGACTTACCATACCTGCAAAGCAAATACAAAAAAAATCGCAAAAAATAACACATTTAACACAATCTGTGCCTAAAATATATATATGCCGAAGCATGGGGGCATCCTCCCGCAAAAAAGTTATGCCGCGTACATACATTCAAACTTTTCCACGGGCAAGCCCTCCGTCGGAATTTTGACTGTATGTACGCGGCATTAGGAGCAAAATCGATCCTCCACCCCTTATGCCCCCATGCTTCGGCATATATGCTCTTTTTTAACTGTGGTGGTGAAATCACCTCCGACAGCGCTGGAGTCGTGGCTTTACATATCGTGGGAGCAAACGCTGTTGCTGTCAAGATAAATAAATCCACGCTACAGCTGAATGGCGTACCTGAAAACAAAAAATGGTTAACAATAAAACATTGCAGAATAGAATACAGTACAAAGGAGCAGAACAATAGAGAGAGAATAGAGAGCGAGAGAGAACAATAAAACGACAACTATTTTTGGTTTTTTTATTTTATATTTTTTTTGGTTTTTTTGGTTTTTTTACTTTTTTTTTTTTTTTTTTTTTAACACTTTTTTTTGTAACTTTAACACTTTTTCTGTTGTAACGGTTCCAGCGGTTTGGGTCTCTCAAAATGTGAAGGCATCTTGGGAGACCCTGTGAACGTGTGCCTAGCTTGTGCAATGCTGTACCCTGCGCTAATACTCAACTAGTTCATGGTAGCGTTCAAAACACTCACCCTGACAAAGACCAGGATTGCCAGGACAGCGGGGACAATAAGAACGGGTGTCACGCCTAAATCCGCGCTTGCTACAGACACGACATCTTTTTTGGGGG
Source organism: Lithobates pipiens (assembly GCF_037356315.1). NCBI lineage: Eukaryota > Metazoa > Chordata > Amphibia > Anura > Ranidae > Lithobates > Lithobates pipiens. The sequence continues at coordinate 387,835,830 of NW_027507764.1, forward strand.
GCTCGTTGGGTAGGGGTACTCGGGAGGACATAAGAATAATGCCTCTCATGCAGCCGGCTTACTGCATCTGGTAGGGGAAGGTGAGGTGGAGCACCGCCTGGATACAGAAGGGCTCTGACGATATCCTCCTGGAATTTGAGGAAGGATCCAGTCCGTCCTGAAGCTTTGTGTAGTACATAAGCATTCAGTATAGCCAATTGGAATAAATAAACAGACACTTTTTTGTACCAGCGTCTGGACTTACGGGCAACTAGATACGGCGCCAACAACTGGTCATTGAGGTCCACCCCTCCCATGTTAAGGTTATATTTGTGGACACAGAGGGGTTTCTCCACAACACCAGTCGCCGTAGAAATTTGGACCGTCGTGTCTGCATGAAGGGAGGTAAGAACGAAAACATTCTTATTATCCCTCCACTTCATAGCGAGCAAATTATTACTGCGCAAGCAGGCTCTCTCCCCCAGCCTAAGACGGGACTCTACAAGCCGCTGGGGAAAGCCCCGGCGATTAGGTCGCACGGTGCCACATGCTCCAATCTGCTGATCAAACAAGTGACTAAAGAGTGGCACGCTTGTGTAATAATTGTCCACGTACAAGTGGTACCCCTTTCCGAATAAGGGTGACACCAAGTCCCACACTATCTTGCCAGCGCTTCCTATGTAATCAGGGCAGTTCTCCGGCTCTACGTGACTATCTCTTCCCTCATAAACCATGAAACTACGTGTATAGCCTGTGGCCCTGTCACAGAGCTTATACATCTTGACCCCGTATCTGGAACGCTTGTTGGGGACGTATTGTTTGAAGGACAAGCGACCAGAAAATTTAATCAGGGACTCATCAACGCAGACAACTTGATCGGGAGTAAACAAGGCTGCAAAACGTTGGTTGAAGTGGTTTATGAGGGGCCGAATTTTGTAGAGCCGATCATACTCAGGGTCTCCACGAGGACGACAGAGTTCATTGTCGCTGAAGTGCATGAACCGCAAAATCATCTCGTATCGTGCCCTGGACATGGAAGCAGAGAACACGCGCATATGGTGAATTGGGTCAATGGACCAATATGACCGCAACTCACTCTTTTTGGTTATGCCCATGTTGAGGGAGAGGCCCAGAAAGATTTTAAATTCGGAAACCGTAACTGGTTTCCATTGTCTGGCAAGGGCGGACTGGGGAATAGTGGCGATGTGTTGAGCAGCGTACAAATTGGTTTGGTCCACAATAGATCTAAAGAGATCTTCGGTGAAAAACAGTGAGTAAAAGTCAAGTGTCGTAAAATCAACTGTTTCCACGTTAATGCCAGGTTGGCCAGTGAATGGGGGAAGTACGGGTTCTGCAGAAGTGGTGGGCACCCAAATAGGATTGGCGAATTCTGCAGGAAGGGCACTATGGGTACGACGGGCCTGTCTTTGTCTTCTTCTTGGTGGCAGCGGGACACTACTTGTGCTTGCCACCTCGCCAGCTTGAACTGCACTTATGGGACTCGCCACGTCACCACGTGTTACTGCAGTGCTGGATGTAGGTCCAGGGTGTACTAGGCCGCTGGTGCTTGCCAGTTCACCAGAAGGTTGAGCGGCTCTAGTACGTCTCTGCTCCATACGAGTGACCTGCGGTTCCTGCACCTCAACAACAGAATACATACGGGATTGGGCACACCTGTTCTTAACAGCGGCCTCATCTCCGTCGTCAGAGCTATCTGTCATGGAGCCGCTGTCCTCTACAGGATCGTATTCTGAGCCTGAATCTGACAGATGAGTGACGTCCTCTTCACTATCTGTCATGCTCAGAAACGTGTAGGCCTCATCACTAGTGTACCTTCGCTTTGCCATTTTGGGCTCTAAATTTAGGGGTACACTAGTGAGACTCACAGGTAAAAAAGCACCTAGCCTGTCAGCGACTGTTTCAAAACGCTACAAAAAAAACTGTTAGCGATCGCAGGGATCAAGCCTGACTCTGCGAACGCTGCAGTTATGTGTGTTGTGTTTTGTAAGTGACAGTGATCGATCGATACTGCACTTGGGTGGGCTGGGCTGGGCTTGGCGGAGGGGCTAAACGCAGGTGCTAGCGGGTATCTGGGCTGATCCCGCTAACAATGCGTTTTGGGAAACCTAAAATGCTGGCAACGCTAATATATATCTGATCAGATACTATATTACTAAGGGAGGTGTATGCTTTGCGCGTGGGTGTTAGCGGTACTGGCACTAACCTGACGCTGGGGCGACGCAGGCCTTATCTGACCCTAAAAAACTTATATCACCCGCCGGGTGATCAGGGGGTTAAACCTTTATTAGGTAATAAATGGCGGGTGCCCTGAAACAAAAAAATATAACTAACCAACCAGCGTCACCTGTAACAGTTATATGGTGATCACTGGTGAAAGGGTTAACTGGGGGGCAATCAGGGGGCTATGCGGTAGTATATGGGGGTCCCTGACGCTATAAAAAGCTGCGGCGAACCCAAATACTTACCTGCCTATCTAGCGTCACCTGTGACACTAATACAGCGATCAGAAAAAAATCGCTTATTAGTGACACTGGCGACGGGGGGTGATCACGGGGTTAAACCTTTATTGGGGGGGTTAGGGGGGCACCCTAGAGCTAAAGGGGGCTAGCCCTAACTGCCCTAACAGTTATTACAGTCACAAATGACACCAATGCAAAAAAAAAAAAAAAAAAAAAAAAAAAAATGCACTTGGTGTCACTGTGACTGGGGGGGGCAGGGGTGATTGGGGGGTGATTGGGGGGTGATCAGGGGGGTGAAAAGTGTGCCTGGCGTGTTCTACTGTTAGTGTAGTGTTAGGTGCAACTCACCGATCCTCTCTCCTCGGTGCCGGAACGAAAAAGACCGACACGAGGAGAGAATACATCACTTCCTCTCCTGTGTTTACATTACAGGAGAGGAAGTGATGTCACGGGGGATTTTCATTCGTCGGGAGCGATCGCGAGGGGGTGGCCATGAATGAATGGCCGTCCCCTCGTCCGGGATCGCTCCCGAACGAAAACCGACCGCCGCAGGCACCGGGCGGGGGCCCGATCGGGCCCCCGACCCGCGGGAGGCAAATCACGTACATGTATGTGCTTATGCCTGCCCGTGCCATTCTGCCGACGTACATCGGCGTGCGGCGGTCGGCAAGTGGTTAAGTGGAAGTAACCCAAGAAACCGTGCTTAAATTGCTGTTTAACTTTTTTTTTTATATATATCACTTTTTGCTTAATAAACCTTCATTTCCTATTTAAAATATATTTCTGATGGCTTCATAATATTAAAACATGTTTTACTAAAACAAAAAAAACAGCCAGAGAAAAGATACATGGGAAATTATGCAGAAGAGATCTCATAACAAAAATGAGATCATAAGTAGATCATGCAGAAAGAGTTTATGGAGGGAAGAGGAATTTGTGAATGACAGTAATAAATGAAGAGGAACAAGGGCAGAAGGAGAAGAAAATTAATCTGAAACAAGCTGATGATCAGCGAGATGAGCTAGATCTAGAGACAAGTGTCTGTAGAAAGAGTGAATAAAAGAGATAGGAGAGAACACAGAAGAGGATTAGTCGGCAAACTGGATAAAAAAAAGTAGAAATATCTTAGTCACAGAGTAGGGCTCCTTCACCATAAATTCCCCTCAAAGGGATTTGAATGCCATGCTTGACACTCCTGTATTTTGACTCCTAGGTTCATTCCACTGGTTGCAACAAGAGATGCCGACAAGGTTCGCAGAGATCAGGAAAAAGTCTGGACTGGCTACATAAAGCCATAATCATGAGCTCATGGGGAATCAGAAGGGGTAGGAGTCCAAATCAGAAAAATGGCCAGACAAAGTATGGCCCCTGTAGTCAGCTAGGACAGGTGTTCTGGCAGATTGCTGGGGTATTGCTCTTGATCATGCTACAATGCAGAGGTTGTAAGTTTAATGCCCGTGTGAGACATAACCATGCCATCAGTTTGTCTCTGTGCTTTTCCCCTCATCAAGTGGAGTTTGACCTACAGCCTAATACTGGAGTCCACAGAAGGTAAATAGATGTATGATTTCTGCAGAGGTTGAAGGGATGGGGGTCACCCTGTCAGTGCTCAGACCATACGCCTGTCAGGGCTGGCTTAGCCCTTCCTTCTCTGGGCTGGCCGCCCAGCTGTCGGCTAATTGCCAGCTCTCTTCTTTCTCCACAGTTACCAGCTGTTCCTGATGATGCACGTCTGACCTGCCTACTTAAAGCCTTCCAGCTCAATTCACCTCTGCCTTCGTCTTGGTCACATCGCTAGAAACCATTTTCTGGGGCAGAAATAAATCCATGAATAAATAAATATGGATATAGTTCTTTTGTTTTTTGGTATACTGGTCAAGTGGCCTAAACAATATTGGTTGCACTTCTTAAGAGATTTTTCAGGGCTCCGCCTCTCTCTTCTATTTAGGAATGTAAAGTAAATGTTACATTCTTGAAACTATGATGAATACATTTAGGCTGAATGTACATACACCATTTTAAAATGATTGTAAATGACTTGGTTTACACTCCCTGGCAGACCCTCCCTACCTAGCCAAATTGGAAAGAGATATAAATACCCCTTTCTCTGAATTCCAAAAGGGACCGTATACTCTTTTTTTTTTTTTTTTTCACACAAATTGCTGCTCTGTCTTAAATATCATAAAACCACATATAAGATTGACCCATTGTATGGGGCCACTTCATTTCTGCCCAAATTGCTTCCACAAACAAAGTGACCAGGCTGGAGGTGTGGGGCCCAATGCAGACACACTCCTACATATTTTCTAGGATTGTATACATCCTTTCTGGCTGAAAGTCCTCCAGCTTATTCACAAAAAGATTTCCAAATGTTTGTCAATTTGGCAGTAGTCCTTTTAAATGTAATGGCTTTATCTATAAAATTGTATCACAAATCCCTGCTTAAATATTTACTAAATGCAGCGAGAGCCTGTGTCCCTTATGTCTGGAAAACAACAGTCCCCACCAACTGTAGTCAAATGGCTTGTCAGAGTGAACAACATTCAATACTTGGAACAATTGGCCTCTGCTCTTCGAGACAAATCTAAAGAACACAAGGCCAGGTGCTTCTGCTGACACGTATTGCAAGTCTCAGATAAATACCTTCAGTATGAGTGAAATTATACCCAGATATTTTCTGCAAGTTTGACTGGTTGAGCCCCAAACCCATTCACTCCCTCTGTGCCCCCACACCCTTCCCCTAGCACCCCCCTTTTTTTTCTTTTTTTTTTCCTTTCACTCTCCCTTTTTAAACCTACCCCTTCTCTTACCTTCCCCTCCCATAATTGGAAAAATATGGTGTGCATCAGGGATGTTTGTGTGACTGATGAGAGATTTCTGTCTATTTATGCAGTCTCTCCAGATCTGGTTTAAGTGTCATACTTTCACACTTTTGAAGTTGTGCCCTCACGTAAATGAGTATATTGTTGCTGTTTACAGGCCAATTGCTCTCCTTTTTACATGTTGTGGTATTCATAGTTTGTGAATTCTGTTTTTACAAGTAACTTTGTAGTAACCCTTCTGTGATTTTTGAGCATAAACGTTATGAATCACTATTATTTGCTCAAAATACTTTTTGCTGTCAAACTGTTTGTTTCTGATGCAAACCTTTAAATAAAGAATTCCAAAAAATATTGTAAATGCTTCCTGTATGATGATTGATTTTTGAGATTCATAATCTTTCAAGATGTTTCCTACTATCAGCAAAAGGAGTACTCACCGAGGCCAAGATGCAGAGAGCGGCCGCTGTTGTGACTCGGCGCACGCCACCCCTGAAGATGGCACAGAGAGTGGTTGACACCAAGAGGCACAAGCTACCAGTAGGACACCTGACTTACATGAAGGTCAAGGAGATAGATGTGCAGGGCAGGTATGTAGTGACCCAGGGGAGGTCCAAGAAGTTAACAGCAACAAGTCCGTAAAGAGATAAGCAAAGGCAGGCCGAGGTTCAAACACAGTCAAGGAGTCCAGGAATAAGTAAGAGTCCGAAGCTCTTAGACAAAGGCAATCTAAGGGCAGGCTAAGGGTCGATCACAGGAGACAAGAGGCGAGTACAGGCCGAGGGTCAAACACCAGAGAGAGCAGGAAGTCGGAGAAACAAGCCAGAGGTCGGGTCCAGGAGAGAGTCAGCGAAGGTCTTGAAACAATCCGGGTCACAATGGGTAGACAATTCACAGGAACAGGAAGCAAGGATCTCAGGGGAGCTGAAAACGAACCAGCAATTTGAGTGCTAGAGCTCCTTTTATAGGCTGGGCACAGGGTCAAGTTATGCATGTGCTTGTGCGTGCGCGCCACTCAATGGAGCCGCGAATGCGCGTGCGCCGTAGTGCAGTTCTATTGAGCAAATGTATGCGCCAGAACGCCGTTCCACCGCGCATGCGTGCAGGGACACAGTGCAACTGATGAAGCTGGTTCAGCCTACTTCCCTGATACCTACATCCCCAATTCTAAAACCTATAAAACTATATGATTGGTGGTGCAGAAAGAAGATCAGAATTTACTGTGAAATTGATCAGAATAGTGCTGATGGGAGTCATTGACAGACTCTATTGGTTTGATTTGCTTAAAGAGGAAGTAAACCCTTACAAACCACTTTGGCCTACAGGTAAGCCTAGATTAAGGCTTACCTGTAGGTCCAAGAAATATCTCCTAAACCTATATGGTTTAGGAGATATTTGCCCGAAAACGGGCACCGCTGTCTACGGCGCATGCGCCGTAGACAGCGGCGCGCAGGCACACTAAACGCGGCAGTTCCAAGAATGGAGCTGCCTCATTTGTCGACTCCTGTGCGCATGCGCGGGAGTGACGTCATCGCGGCTTTGCCGAATGACAGCGGCGGAGCTGCGAGACGCCACTCCCGTGCGCATGCGCGGGAGTGACGTCATCGCGGCTTCGCCGCTGTCATTCGGCGGAGCTGCGAGACGCCACAAGCAAGATGGATGCGGCTGACTACAGGGGACAGCGGCGACTTCGATGCATAGTAGTCCATTATGCTTTACCTTTGCAGGGAAAAAAAGAGGAAGTAAACTCATCAGGGTTTACTTCCTCTTTAAGGCAAATATGCTGCTCAGTTGGCAAGGGAATTTTCCCTTTACTTCGTGAATGTGGTTAAAATTCAAGTTAGAAATAAAACCCAATTATGTGTAAGGAAAGCAAAAATCAGATGATGAAAGTCAGCAAAGGTTCACCTCTTCACTAAGCTAAGGAAAATGTCATTGCAAGGTGAAAATTGCCTTGCAAAGTGAACAGCCTGTTTGTTTTTAGTAGATCGACCCCAGTTTGGTTCCTGTCAGCAATCTCCATAAAGGAGAAATACATTTTTGGATATCTCATATATGTGAAATGTGGGGCACCACCCATACTAAGGGTTTGGCTGCTCCCCTTTTTGGAGAATTAATATTGTATCTAATTCTGATTTGTTAATTATGCCCTTTATGTTCTATTTTGTAGGGTGGTGGTCTCGCTCCTCTCCAACCAATAGAGTGGACGGGAGAGACTTTCACCACTAAATTTATCCAATTTAATGGATTAACCTATGGGGTTTGACACTTTTTGTAGCCCTAAGAGTTTTTGCTGTGTACAAAATTATTTAAATTATTTATGTATTTACATTTTTAAATCAATAATTTGTTTGTATAATTTCAGTTTTTTGTAGAATGCTGCAATTGTCCTGAGGAAGCTCTGAAGAGCGAAACATGTAGGAAAGAAACAATGCAGTTTGAATTATATATAAATGTGGTAACTTATGAAGTCTTATAGGCTCATATACCAATTTTTGTATACCCGCATTTTGTACTGTATATGTAAAATAGATGTAATCATCTCACTTGTTTGAAATAATGGTTTTTGTACACTAAATAAAATTTCATTGATTTTAAATATTGATTGAATATACTTGGTGCTGTTGATAAAGTCCCGGGGGTTGGTTACCCTCCAGTCCCCCTTTTTCCAATTTCCCCTCTTTCTTTCAAATAATTCACTTATGCAGTGTTCCAATTTGTTGCTTCCCACACAAAACCCCTTTGCTTCTGGCTATATAAGTGCATGGGACTAATTCTGTACTTGGGCTTGACTGGTCGATACACTGTTCTTAGCACTGCCACATGATGAAGGGAGTGACATAATCAACCCTATGTATGTTCCAGCACCATCTGACACAGAGCTTACATTGGGTATTTTTTTAGCAGCTGTGACAGAGGGAGGAACGTCAGGGGAGAGCTGCGAAGGTGGTTATAGGAGGCTCTGGCACACTCAAAATGGGGAAATGGATTGTGTTTCTTTTGAAAGTTATGAATTTCAATAAAAATACCCATTCTAAATCTCTGCTAGGAAGCTTTTTGCACTTTAACTTGCCAGTTGATTGCAACAGTTTTAGTCTAAATATTTTCTGCATTTCTTTTTTCTTTTTTTATGTTGTATGTTTACAGTCTGCAGATGAATGGCTCTTATCAAAGAGCCAAAAATCTAACAGGAAAGTCTTGGAGATCATGTGTTCAGAATTCTTGACTGTTTTATTTATACAGGTTACAAGAAGCTGCCTTCAATTCAATATTCCCATCTTCTTCTGAAGAATGAAGGAGATTATGGTTTATCATTGTAAGTACCATATAGTTTAGACTTGACAACTTTTTACAGTTTTATCTAGTGCTCTGACATTAAAGCTGTCCTACATTTCTAGCATCAATCTGCAAAAGTATACTTATTTATTGCCTACTTATCTTGTTATTTGTTCTCACATAATCTAAGTACAGTTTGCACCTACTTTTTCTTTCTAAGGTCTAAATATGTCTCACATTTAAACACTTAAAATACAAATGGATCCAACAGTAATAAAAGAAACAGTTCAAAATACACACAATAAAAAACCTGACTCAAAGTAGTGCCCAGAATTCTCTATGTGACTCCAGAAGCATAGATACTGTGCATATGACAAGACCCTACTATAAAATATTCATAAACTACATAAACCAAGCTCATACATATTGGTAAACCCATTAGTAAGCCTTAGGCAGCCTTGTAACAATCAATTGTATATGAATAACTAACATTTTAAATGGCTGTATTGTCCAGAACTGTAAAGAAGCCAGACAGAATCGCCGGGGTCGCAAAGCTTTGCCAGCCAATACATTTGTTGAAGCTGGCACCTGCTTTGTCCAAGAAGCAACCCAGAAGGCTCTAAGATGTCAGAAACATTGCTTAACTGAGTATTGATCAGCACTATGAATATCACCAACATACTGTTTTAGGGCAGGGTTAAAAAAATATGTAACAGAAAATCCATCTATTATAGAATTGCTACTGCTTGTTCACTTTAACTGGTTACCAAACTTTTCTAGGGGCTGGCAATAGTGATGGTTTCTGTGCTGCAACAAATAGCACAGTAAAAATGTAAGCAATACCTTTCATGTGGCTATAATATATATATTTTTGTGAAAGCTTTAAGAGTTTTTTCCTTCTTCATGCATGGTTTCCAATGGTAGTCTTACAACTCTGCACAAACACCTGAGAAAAATACGCTGTTCTTCATTGAAGTGTGGAGGGGGTGATAATGCAATATCCTTACCGGTTAGGAACACTACAGAAGAAGAGCTTTCACAGTTCACTGCTCTGAATTCCACTCCTTCCAAGAGAGGATCATTCAAAGTCTGGTTCGCACACCACTGCCCAGCACTTTCAGCAACATGCTTATCAAAGCACTCTTTTAAGCCACTAGTCTGACAATTTCTTTAAAAGGAACTTGAACTAGCCATAAGGCAACTAGGGCAATAGCAATACCACATTGTAGGAAGATCCTATATAAACATTCAAAACAATCCCTGCATCATTGTTGAGTCCCTTGGATCGTATTTCCAGACTGCACATGTGGCCTTTGGGAATGTTTGTGGCCAAGTCAGGTTCAGTTTAAATGACTTCACCTGCTTTATATTCTCATTCAGTTTGAAAATAGGGTCACGCCAACCATGAAGAGAACTGTCCTCATAATGTCTAACTTTAGAGGAATTTTCAATACATTTGCATAATTAGTAGATTTACTCTTTAGTTTCTTTAGAAATTCTGCTTTAGAATACTTTGCAGCAGCTTCACTCTTCTGGAGTAATTGTTTAATTTCCCTCAGAGGAATTATTTCAGTTTTTTTTTATTAGAACCTGTTTGTGGTCCTGAAGCCCACTGAGGGTATTTCCCTCTCCTAGATCTGAAGGTTCTCAACACCTTCTCGTGGTCCAGAAGTTCCTGATAGAATTGGTCCAGTCTGTAAATAAATGCATTCCTGCAACAATGGGGAATTCTACCATCAATAGACATCAAAGATATGTATTTAAATTTGAATTACATTCCCATTTTATCTCTGCATCAGTGGATCCTGCAGTTTGCAGGAAATGAGCAGCACTTGCCTTGTCCTGCTCCTCTGTGATTGATGTGATCACACGTGACTATTTGGATTTTACTGACCTCAATAAAGGTGTCTCAATGGAGTTTTGCCGTTCAGCCATTTCTGATTCTTTCTATACTTCCAGATTGTTTGACCTCTCTGTCTTCACAAATACATTCTGTGATCCTTGTGCTGCTTCAAGGATTCCTCATTGTTTTATCCGTTCCTGAAAAAGCACTCCACTCAGGCCCTGTCCAGTTGAGGATATAGATGCTTCAAAGCTTAAGGTGGATATGGAGTCTCCAGACGTCTTCATTGGATCCAATCCACTACTTAAAGTACAAGGGCCTAGTCTTGGACACAGTATAGGTCTGGGTGTTTCTTCCTCAGGGAAATAGGTGTTAACCTTTCACACAAATGTCTGTACCCTTTGCTCCAGGCAGCTTCCATCAGTCCAAATTTGCATAAGGGTAATCAGCCCCGTGGTGGGCTCCTTCGAGGAGATGATGTTTCCTAGTTTCACTCCAGGCCCACTGCAGCTTATTGTGCCTACTGTGCGGGACCAACTCTCTGAACTGGTTCATGTGCCTGTGTGCTAAGGTCAGGATATCTCTGACCAGATGGCTGACCAGCCCAGCGCTGGAATTGGGGGAAGTATTTACTTCCATTACCCTGGACTATTTGATTACCAGCTTGTCAGTCTTAAGAGGTGTCCTAGGAACGGAAATATTACAATTGATGTGTTTATGGTAGAAGTCCAGACTTCCCATTAACATTCTCAAACTAAGGGTCATTTGCCTATCCCTGCTGAGGTGGAGCTTCAGGGATGACAGACGATGGTTCAGTCGAACCGTGCCACAGCTGTGGCTGTTATCAATCATCAGGGTTGCACCAAATGCTGCATGGCCTTTCAAGAAGCGAAACTTTTATGGTTTGGACCAAAAGGCATGTTCCAGACTTATCTGTAGTCCACATTCCTGGAGTCGACAATTGGCAAGCAGGCTTCCTCAGTCACCAGCACCTGACAGAAGGCTCTGTCATTAGACTTGGAAGGTGTATAGCTCATAGTGTGAGACATGAAAGTTTTACCCCAGACAATACTTGTGGCACATATCCTGTCCTTTCCTCAGTCTGGGCTGGAGCAGCACTTGGCCCTGAGCACCTGATGAGGCAAGTTTTGGCCTTGGCTATTCTCTTTCTGAGACCTTTGGCTTCTCATTCACTGGTAAAAGCTTTTGTTCAGGGGGTGGCTAATTTCACACCACCTGTTCATTCCTGAAATTTGTCTTTCAGGAATGAAAGACAAATGCCAGCTCTACAGACACCTGCTTTAGGGTCAATTAGGGACAATGTGTAAAGTGATAAGAATAGCACTAACCCACACAAAAAATGTATAATCTGAAATGGGAAATACTACAAATGTGATATATGTGTATATACAGTGTGGCAAAAAAGTATTTAGTCAGCCACCAATTGTGCAAGTTCTCCCACTTAAAAAGATGAGAGAGGCCTGTAATTGTCTTAATAGGTATACCTCAACTATGAGAGACAAACTGTGAAAACAAATCCAGACAATCACATTGTCTGATTTGTGTAAGAATTTATTTGCAAATTATGGTGGAAAATAAGTATTTTGTCAATATCAAAAGTTCATCTCAATACTTTGACCTCTGTCATTGCCAACAAAGGATATATAACAAACATTTTCTGTAAGTCTTCATAAGGTTGTCACACACTGTTGCTGGTATGTTGGCCCATTCCTACATGCAGATCCCCTCTAGAGCAGTGACGATTTGGGGCTGTCGCTGGGCAACACGGACTTTCAACTCCCTCCAAAGGTTTTCTATGGGGTTGAGATCTGGAGACTGGCTAGGCCACTCCAGGACCTTGAAATGCTTCTTACAAAGCCACTCCTTCGTTGCCCGGGCAGTGTGTTTGAGATCATTGTCATGCTGAAAGACCCAGCCACGTTTTCCTTTACTTTCAGCAAAAAACAAAATGGCACGTTTTGAGTTTGTGAAAAGGCATGTGAGAGACTCCCAAAATGTATGGAGGAAGGTACTTTGGTTTGATGAGACTAAAAGTTAACTTTTTGGCCATCAAAGAAAGTGATATGTCTGGCGCAAACCCAACACAGCACATCACCCAAAGAAATCCACCCCCACAGTGAAACACGGTGATGGCAGCATCATGCTGTGGGGATGTTTTTCAGCAATTGAGACTGGGAAACTGGTGAGAGTTGAGGGAAAGATGGATGGTGCTAAATGAAGGGATATTCTTGAGCAAAACCTGTACCACTCTGTGTGTGATTTGAGGCTAGGATGGAGGTTCACCTTCCAGCAGGACAATGACCCCAAATACACTGCTAAAGCAACCCTTGAGTGGTTTAAGGGGAAACATGTAAATGTGTTGGAATGGCCTAGTCAAAGCCCAGACCTCAATCCAATAGAAAATCCATGGTCAGACTTAAAGATTGCTGTTCACAAGCACAAACCATCTAACTTGAAGGAACTGGAGCAATTTTGCAAGGATGAATTGGCAAAAATCCCAGTGGTAAGATGTGGCAAGCTCATAGAGACTTATCCAAAGTGACTTGGAGCTGTGATAGCCTCAAAAGGTGGCGCTACAAAGTATTGACTTTAGGGGGGTGAATAGTTATGCACATTGATTTTTTCTGTTATTTTGTCCTTTTTGTTGTTTGCTTCACAATAAAAAAAACATCTTCAAAGTTGTGGCCATGTTCTGTAAACTAAATGAATCAAAGCCTTAAACAATCCATGTTAATTCCAGGTTGTGAGGCAACAAAACACGAAAAATGCCAAGGGTGGGATGAATACTTTTGCAACGCACTGCACATGGATTGGTTTGCGTGAAAGTTATAGCGCCCAAAAATGGGCTATATTCGTACATTTTTTATACTAGTAATGGCGGTGATCAATGGCTTATAACGGGACTGTGATAGTGTGGCGGACAATCTGACATTAAGTGACGCTGGGGGGAACTAACTGCCACTGACATCACCATTGCCATTATTACAGCGATCAGTGCTAATAATATGTACTGCCACTGTACTAATGACACTGGACACAAAAGGGTTAACATCTAGAGCAGGGGTAGGGAACCTCGGCTCTCCAGCTGTTTTGAAACTACAAATCCCAAGAGAGGGTTTACTTCCTCTTGAACTCTTTGCTCCTCCATAAACTTCCTGATTTAAAGTGGTTATAAACCCCTCGTGTTTTTTCACCTTGATGCATCCTATGCATTAAGGTGAAAAAAACTTCTTCTAGTGACTGCCCCCTCCCCCCCCATTTTACTTACCTGAGCGCTGGAATTTCCCACGACGGAGACCTGCTGTTCCTCTGCCCGGGGATTCTTGGCTCTTGATTGGATAGATTGATATCAGCGTATCCATTGGTTCCTGCTGCTGGCAATCAAATCCAATGACGCTGCGCCAGGAGGGGGGGGGCAGAGCCAAGTCTGGCATTCTGCATTCTATTGACACAAATGCTGGACTCGGGAGCATGCCGGCAAGGTAGCCCCTTGGAGAAAAATTCTCTGAGGGGGTTATACAATGCGGGGAGGAGCTACCATCGCCGTCTGGGACCCCAGAAGAGGATGATTGGGGGCCACTCTGTGCAAAAACGAACTGCACAGCGGAGGTAAGTATAAAAAAAAATGAAGCTTTACAATGAATTTAAGCCATGTCTCTGCACTTCCTGTTTGCCAGAATATTTTGCTCTCCCCAGCCAATATCTTGCTCTTGTCTTCCCTGCTGCCATCCATATTTTTGCTACAACTAGTTACCGACCTTTGGTTTGTTTCTCGACTACACTTCTGCCTGATCCCAACCTGCAACCACTTGTTAACGACCCTTGGCTTGTTTGTTGCCTACACTTCTGTTTGATTCCTACCTGCAATATCTGCTACTGGACCCCAGCTTGCTCACCTCCTGGTGGGGCAATCCCGAGGACCTCGACTTAGTACTAACATGCAGAAAAACCCATCTCCACCATCAGGAGCTCTGGGGAAAACCGGTTAGTACTTAGACTCCACATCTTAGATGAGCCCCCATTTTGTCAACCATCCTGGACTTCAAATATGTCTTCCTCTCTACATCTCCATTATATGGGGGTTGGAAGAATTAGTAGTTTACAGAAGGAAAATATAATGTTTGTGCTTTCAGTTCGGGTCACAGGAAGTGAAAGACAATGCTTTTCTGGTAAAAATCAACAGGTATTTTCTATACTTGCTGAAAACATTTGTAGCATTGGTTGAGATCCTTTAATGTGCTGTATATTAAATATCACAATTTAAAAATTAGAACTACTGTATTATTTGTCAATATAAAAAAAAAACACAAAGAAAAACACAGGGATATTTTTATGATGTCTAAACATCTGCCTATATACAATATAAACAAACAGAACCTCTTCTGCAAGAACTCGAGAAAAGTGAGATTTGATCATAGGAATCGTTTGGAAATTGCAGAAGTAAAGCTTGGTAGATTTGGACATTGAGCACCTCACATGCTATAGGCCTGAATGATGAATATAATCATACTTGCTTTATGGGTCAGTGATCTAACTTCCAATTTGTTTTTCCAGACTCCGAATATGATTGAATATCCCTTCTTGTCTGGAAGACAGCTAGAATTACTGTGTTAGAATGACAGGCGTAACTGATTTGTTTTTATGTTACATGTCCCTCTATACTGGCTTCTCACAGTGTTGTTTCCGGTCTTTGAATACCTGTGGTATTTTTGGGACAAAATAATTAGTTTGGTTTGGTGATGTTCTACACATACAAGTATATGCTAACTTTGAAATATATTTATTTATTGGGATGTATGGCAGATCTTAATAATACGCCACCTATTATTTCAAGTTTATAGTAAAACATATTTATTTGATTTGTATTTTACAAAGTTAGTTGCAAAATAAAAAATAAAAAAAATGTTTTTTTTTTCTTTTCTTTTACAGATTTGTCCTTGATAGTACCTACTTATGGACCATCCTTTTTTTTTTTTTTTTTTTTTTTTACAAAGTAGCCTGTGTATATGTATTGAATTGTATATAAATATTGGCAGTTGGGATGCATTTTCTGATCTAACCATCTGCTTTTGCCTACAGTTGACAAATGTCCACCAGGGATCACTGCTAACATAATTAATCTTCATTGTAACCATGGCTGCAGTACACAATGTGGCTGATTTACCAAGGAGGTAAAGCATATTCACTTTGTAAATTGTTTCATTTTCTATTGCGTTAGCAAACATGAACATGCTATACGTGATTTTTGTGTTTTTTTCCCCCTCTATTTATTCTACGCACAGCAGTGCACTGTGATGCACTGGCACGCATGGTATGTGTTTTTGTGCACTATACTGCGTAAAAATACAGCATGTCTACATTTTTACTTAGTGTAAATAGTATTTGCTGTGTCCTTGAGTTGAGCTATTAAAGCCTCGTACACACAATCCGATTTTCAGATAACTGAACGTCCGTATTGTGTTATGTCATACAATACGTAATGTGTTCAATAGCTTTGTATGTATTCTTTCATTTCTGAGCATGCGTAGTCTTGCTCTTATGATTCCTTTCAGATGATAACCATACTAATCAAACGAAAATGGGACGTTGAGTTTACTTCTGACAAAAATTTTATAGTCTACACATCTAGCTTTTGTCTGACAAAAAAGCGAAATTGGCTGTCGAAAGCAATGTTGTACACAATGAAAGGCTTTGATTTATTCCTTTCATTGTGTCCTTTTTTGATGAGCTCTGTGATTGGTCACAGTCATCACATGGTACCGTCAGGGCCAACCACAGCCCATCTGTAGTAGTTTTCATTTATGGTTGCTTATACCTGTAAAATTCAGTCGTAACACGGTATTGCTTTGGTCAATGTATGTAAAAAAAAAAAAAAAAGTTATTAAAAACATTAAAAATGTAATTGGTGGACTACAGACTGAATAGTATACACTGATTTGGGGTTTTTTCACCAATGAAATGTAGCAGTATACAGTTTGATGACGAGACCAAAAGGAAGCTCTATTTGTGTGAAAAAATATATAAAAATTTCATATGGATACAGTGCTGCATGATCGCGCAATTGTCATTCAAGGTGTGACAGCACTGAAAGCTAAAAATTGGCATGGGCAGGAAGTACTTTCAAATGACCTTTGTCCACGTATCAAACGTACAAAAGTATTTCAGACAAATGTTTCTTCAAATATTTGTAAAGCCTTTGAAAATAAGGATAAAGTAATAGTGCGGTAAGCAAGGGTGCAAACATAGGTATGTAAAGCTTATGGCATTAGGGTGTACACCCCAAAGTTCAAATACATATGCGGTGTCAGCAGGGCAGTGGACGGTGTCAGTCACTTTTATTATTTTATTTATCTCTTACAATTTTATTTTTTCTATATTTTTTTTTTTTTACAATTGAGGACCCCCATTAGGGAGCTTTGGTAAAATATCAGGGGACTAAACAGGGTGAATCTGTGCCAGATAGGGTGATTAGGGGGTGCCCAGGCAAGATGTCAGTTAGATGAAGCTGCTGTTTCCATAATAAAGCCATAGGTTTCAGGGCTTCTTTTGTACTGTAGAAGAACTAATGTAGGCAGACACTCATACTTGCTTAATATAATGTGTGTTGATTATGTAACTGCACTGGAATCATATAATGTTTTGCTGTTAAAAAATAAGTATTTTTTCTTTTTGATCCATACTTACCTCGGTGGATGGAGCATCAGACCGATGCTGCAGCTGTCCCCCGCCATCTCTGCCCTGAGACTTGAGCCACCGAACATCACCGATAGCTCAGTTCTTACAGATCCCCAAGAGGAAAGCTGCTGACTGTCCGTCAACATCTCTGTTCTCTGTTCCTCCATGCTCACTGGAGCGCTGAGCAGTGGAGGGGCGGGGAGAGGCTGTTTCAGTGGCTCGCTGAGATGCTGAGACTGCCATCAATCAAGGCAGCTGGCGGATCCAGACTTGGAAGTCGGAGTGACGCGATGTCTTGACTGATGGCAGTGATGTCAGCGAAGAGCAGACTACAGACCTCTCTACACTGAAAACGGGTCACAGAAGTGCAAAACAAATTGCACTCCTGTGATCCTTATGCCATGTACACACGGCTGGACTTTTCGACAAAAAAGTTCAGACTGAACGAATCCGTCGGATAATTCGATTGTGTGTGGGCTTCATCTGACCTTTTCTGTTGAAAAATCTGACGGACTTTAGAAATAGAACATGTTTCAAATCAAACCAGTTCCTATCAAGAAAACTGCTCGTCTGTATGCAGGTTCGACGGACCAACGACGATGCAAGGGCAGCTATTGGCTACTGGCTATAGAACTTCCTTTTTTCTAGTTCCGTCGTACGTCATTGTGTTAAACGATCAAACTTTGGTATGATTGTGTGTAGGCAAGTCAGTTTCAGCGGAACTCTGTCAAAGTCCATCAGAGTTCATTCCGACGGAAAGTCCGGTCGTGTGTATGCGGCATTAGGAGAAGCCCAGTCTAAAAAGCTCAGGGTGGACTTCTCCTTTAACAAAAAAACATGTAGCTGGACAATAACTTTGGAACATACTTAAAATATCTCAGAATGGCACGAGATTCAGTGTAAGTAGTGATACAGCACTACTAAAAATATCTTGGGTTTATTAGCAGACAAGGTTTATGTTCTATAATTATGAAAGGTGAATCAATGTTCTTCATTCTCAGGAAATTGAGTACTTCAAATTAATCTGCCCATATTTTAAATTAAATAGCAGTTCCAGGGGTAAGAATTCATTTGTGACTCAAAAAAATTATGTCTACCAAGAACTGACCTCATACTCCTAAATGTGCCTCATACACCCACTACATGGCTTTTATTTATTGCTGACAATGATTAGTTGCATAAGTGGTGAAGAAGCGTTAGTAATATGTTTAACTATTCATTTAATTCGTTTTATGTACATTTTCAGAACTGTAAGATGTTAATTTTGACTTGTAAATCTATATTAGAACTGTTTAGTGCTGGCAAAAACAGCAGCCTTTCAGTAACTAAATTGTTGGACGGTACCCAGTGGAGTAAGACTGTTAATTATGACCAGCTTCTAAGGACTCATATTCTAAGAAGCTGTTCTGATGCACATGATCTGATAGTATATTTAATGTGTATTGATTTTAAATAAACTAAATGTTAAAACCATACATTAAATGCTTCTACGTTTTTTGTTTGAAGCCACAAAGAACAATTTATGGACCAGAATTTCCTTGATTGGAATGTAAAATTGTATTGGGCTGACTTTCAAGAGACACATGCTTGGATATCTCCTGAAAAATGCATTACATTATCTATTAAATGTAGGACTAGTTTACATTATGGAGAGATGTTGTTTTTTTTTCAATATTCTACTACATGCTCTATTCTTCTACTGTTCTTCAAAAGAATTCCAAATACATCAAATATATTAATATTATGGATTTTGAACAAATGTGGAATTGTTTTAAAAATAATTAGAGAAACCATATCACGTACCTGGTGTAGGAGCCTGACACCTTGAGGAAGGCCTCTGACTTGGGGCCCCTGATAGAGCAGACAATAGTGCAGGAATACAGAGTGGCATGAGTGTCTATTGGTCTTGCTAGCAGCAGGGCTGAACGGACTCTCAGAATCAAGCAGGGGAAGACCGTCTATAGACGGCAGTGGAGCAGGAGAGCCAGATGGACACCAGTGAGCAGAAGACAGGAGCAGGCTGGTACTGGAGATAGCAGACAGGCACAAACGCGTGAGCATGCGCCAGGGGAATATAGGCAGAGGCTCGCAGCAGGCAATCCAGCAGCGATGGGGACAGAAGCAGAGTAGCCAAACCAGTTCATACACAGGCAGATGGATCAGGTGCAAATGCGTAGACAGGAGCAATGTCAGGATGCAGGCCAAGTCTGTAACAGATCAGTGGAGCAGCAAGGGGAACAGGCAGAAGCATGGTCAGAAGCAAGTTGGGGTCTGCTGCAGATGGAGTTTAGGAGTAATCAGGACAAGCCGGGACGGTAATAGAGGTCAGATGCAGAGTAACAGGTTGCAGGTACTGTATGCAGGAACACTGTAGACAAGACAGCACTGAAGCTTAGAACAGGCTTTATTTAAGTAGCCTGCTCCATGCCCGAGGTGTAGACCAGAAGTTGGCATTAAGCACCATTAAGAGGCAAATTTCAGCTCTTTTTCTAGCGACCCCCGGCGTCTCATTCATTAGTGAGTACCTTTGTTCAGGGGGTGCGACATGTAGTCCCTCCGGTGCATCCACTGTTGCCTCCGTGGGATTTGAACCTGGTGTTGGCGCTTCAAAAGCCACCATTTGAAAATAGCAGGGAGATTCCCTTGTTGACATTTTCACAGAAGGTGGTTTTCCTAGTGGCCATAACATCGGCCAGGAGGGTTTCGGAGTTGGCGGCCTTGTCCTGCAAATCGCCTTATCTGGTCATCCACAGGGATAAGGTGGTGTTGCGTCCACAACCGTCCTTTCCCCCGAAGGTGGTGTCGGCTTTTCATATCAATGAAGACATTGTATTACCATCGTTGTGTCCTAAGCCGAAGCACCCCAAGGAGGTGGCCCTTCACGCTCTCTATGTGGTTAGGGCTCTGAAGGTGCACTTGTGTGACACAGCTCCCTTTCGGAAGTCAGACTCACTGTTTGTTTCGGTGGCTGGCCCAAAGAAGGGTATGGTGGTCTCGTCGGCCACCATTTCCAGGTGGATCAGACAGATTGTAGTCCAAGCCTACGCCTTTAAGGGGCAGTCGAGGCCCACTCTACAAGAGCAATCGGAAAACGTCTTGGGCCTTCCGAAACCAAGCGTCTGCAGCTCAGGTGTGTAAGGCGGCGACCTGGTCGTCTGTCCATACGCTTACCAAGTTCTACAAGGTAGACGTCAGTGCATCGGCTGATGCCTGTTTTGGCCGCAAAGTTTTGCAAGCGGCCGTGTAGTTGCAATTGAGATTTTTTTCCTGGGTTTTCTATAAAAACGCAGTACTGTTTGTTAATGCACTGTTGCATTACTTCCGAAAAAGGTTGCGGTGTTGGGGATCTCTCCTGAGAATGCCCCGTTATATGGGGTGTGTTTTTCCGTACGCTGCTGTTTTTTTGTGGGTTTAGTTTCACTAGTTCCCACTTGCCATGGTGGATGAAGTTTTAATGCTGTTTTTTCCCACCCCTCGTTTGGCACTGCTTGGGGACGTCCCATTTAGTTACAGAGAGGAGCTGTGTCGGTCGGTGATATGAGAGAAAATAGGATTTTTGTACTCACCGTAAAATCCTTTTCTCTGTAATTCACCGACCGACACAGCACCCACCCCTCCTTTTCTCTACGTTATACTGCTTGTTGATGTACTGAGTCTGCTGGGGCAGCAGGGAGGGTTGTTAGCACAGGGTCCGCCCCCCAGGGCGGGACTGAAAGTTCTGTGTATTGTGTTACAATTTTGCCTAGTTGTCCTAATGGCAGGCTAACAAACCCATTTAGTTACAGAGAGGAGCTGTGTCGGTTGGTGAATTACAGAGAAAAGGGTTTTACGGTGAGTACAAAAATCCTATTTTTGTGATCAATACACCTTGGGCCCATTCACACTGATCTGATGAGCCGCATTACATTACTGGAAGTGCATTAACCACTTGAGATTTACGCTATAGCTGAATGACGGCTATATCGCAGACCTGCTTTGCTGGGACTACGTCTATTGATGTCATCCCATGCCTGAGCGGCCTGCGCGCCCCCTTCAGGGCGCACGGCGTGCTCTATGATCAGGAGTCTGGGATTCGCTGGATCACAGGTCGGAGTAAGGGGGCGATCCCGACCCCTTACCATGTGATCAGCTGTAAGCCAATGACAGCTTATCATGTGATGTCAACAGAGCCGATAATCGGCTATTTTTTCTCCTCGCGCTGACAGCGGGAGGAGAAAAAAAAGGCGATAACTGGTGGCCGTGAGAGGGACATCAGTCCCGATCATGGCAAGCTGCTGCCAAATCATCAGTGCCCACCTGTGCCCCCTGCCAGGGCCACCTAGCAATAGGCAACAGTGCCGCCTACCAGTGCACACCAGCGCCACCTATCATTGTCCACAGTGCCACCTATCAGTGCCTCAACAACAGTGCTGCACATCAGTGCCACCTATCAGTGCCCATCAGTGTCACCTACCAGTGCCCATTGGTTGTGCCCATCAGTGGTACTTATCAGTGCCCATCAGTGCCACCCATCCTTGCCAGCCATCAGTTCCATCTTATCAGTGGCCATCAGTGCCGCCTTATCTGTCCCCATCAATGCCACCATATCTGTACCTATCAGTGTCCATCAGTGCAGCCTATCAGTGCCAACCAGTGCCGCCTCATCAGCGCATATCAATGAAGGAGAAAAATTACCTGTTTGCAAAATTTTATAACAAACTATTAAATATGATTTTTTTCCCATCTTTTGTAGCAAAAAATAAAAATCCTAGCTGTGATTAAATACCACCAAAAGAAAGCTCTATTTGTGTGGGAAAAAAATTATAAAAATATAATTTGGGTACAGTGTTGTATGACTGCGCAATTGTCATTCAAATGCGTAAGTGCTGAAAATTGGGCTGGGCAGGAGGGGGGTTTAAGTGCCCAGTAAGCAAGTGGTTAAAGTGACTTTAAACCTTTACATATACCCAGTGAAGGGAATAGGCTCAGATGATACAGAGAGATTAAACAAATCATTCTACATCAGTTGTACCTGTTTGCAGTCTTCTCTTCTCTACAGCCGCTCAAAGTCTAGAACTCATAAAGCTTAAATGAGCTGTCAGAAAACAGGAGGCGGAGAGATGAAATTACATACTGCAGAGCTCAGTGTGGAGAGCTCTGATAGCTGATTGGAGGGTAGAGACACCCCCTACTTCACACAGGAACAGAGCTGAGGTTTTAATTGACAGGCTGTGTGCTGGAGATCCCTCCCGTCACCTTTTTTCTCTTGGTGTCAGGAAAACTCGCCAAAAGAACTCGCAGATAGCTGAGGAATGGGACAGCAGACAGAAATGACACTTAGTGCTCTGTATTGAGACAAGTGCATCTTATAGGGGGATACGTTTTGCTCACTTTTCATGTCTGAGGTTTACAACCACTTTAAGTTATGTTGCCTTTAGGCAGCTCATTCATTTTGAATTGGCTGCCAAAACATTGCAATGCATATTTTAATGGCCATGCGCTGTTTTGTTCATTGAAGCACATTGTGGCAAACAGATGGTTCACAATTATGTGACAGAGCACTGAATCACAGGTGCGAAGTGGTGCCCTGGCTAGGCACCATTTAAAATGAATTGCAGTGCAATGAGGTTGATTTACTAAAGACAAATAGATTGTGCAGTTTGCAAAGTGAGCTCCAGAGCTTAGTGAATGAGTTAAGCTTTACTTTGTGAAGAATACCCCCTGATTGGCTGATGGAATTCAGCAGAGCTTCTGCTCGTTTACTAAGCTCTGGAGCAACTGCTCATGCATTTCCAAAGTGCTCAGTCTATTTGCATTTAATAAATGAACCCCTATGTGTTGTGTCACTGTGCACTGCGGTAAGGTGCAGTGCTGTTCAGACCCAGGCTCTACTGTCTTCACTGGTTAAGAATCTTGTCCCTTTTGAAGTGTTTGTAAATGATCACCTTGTGAAACAGCCCATTCAGTTTAAAATAGAAATGAAAGGCAAAACATTTGTGTATAGATATATAAAAAAATAATAATTATAAATGCGTTTTTCACATTTTGTAAGTAATCTCATTCCCTCTGTTCTCAGCTGCTTAAGAGCTTGGGGAGGAGAAAGAGCAGTGCACTGATCTTCCCAATAGTGAAAGCCTGTGGGGGGGATGTCTGATCATTGGAGGAGAGCGGGCTGTTACCAGCACAGCTAGAGAACTGACCACAGTGTGTTTTCCTGCTTAGTGTGGTCAGTTTATTACAGGAAAGCAGAGGGACTGGCAGGAACACCAGGGATTTCACATAAAAGAAGTAATACAAAGAGAACAGGATACGTTTTCATACAAGTTAATGGTACAGCAGGCATATACTGTATATCAGGGATATGAAATGTTCGGTTTACATACTCTTTAATGATAAGGGACATTCCTGCCATTCAGCTGTGAAATACTACAGTTGCCACTGAGAGGTTGTGATGCTTAGTGCTGGAGCTAAAAGTGGAAAAGTCAGAAAATTTAAATCCTGCTAGATCACTTCATGGTGGCCCCTTTTGCAGGTATCGCAATGTAAAAACATAAAAAAAAAAATTGCCTATACTGTTTAAAATCCAGTCTCACCCTGCTCTGCACATGCTCAGTTGCTCTCCATGCTGACAGCCTTAAACCAGAATTAAACCCTCCTATCTTTTAGGCTCCTTTCACATCTCTGCATTCCAAATTGCAGGCAGAATCGCCATGATTGTGCCCGAGATTTGCAATAGTGCCAAATTGCGGGGAGCGCCTGTGCATTCTCGGTGCGTTGCCTGTTGATTTTAATAGCACCCCAAATGCGGCGCGATTTTCCCGCAATTCGTTGGGTGACAATTTCAATAAAAACATGTAAACAGAATGTACAGGAGCTTCTTTTGGTCCACAGGCGTCCCGCTATTCTATTTGTGCGTTTTTATCACTATTGTCACCCCTATACATGGAAATGTGAATGAGAAAGACAAGGACGCTGCTTCTGAAACTGCCATGGTGCTGCACGGGTGATCAGTTATGACACCAGTCATTTGATGGGTTGACAGTTTGGTTGAGGACACAAGGAAATGTGACAGTTAGCAATCCCAGCATTCCAGGAATGTAATGTGATTTACTGCTGTTCAAAATACCAGCCTCCAGCAAGAAGAAACAGAAGAAACAGAAGCAATGCTGGATGCAATTTATAGCACACACTCATTTTCATACCATACTTATTAATGTAGAATGTATGTTCCTTGCTAAAGAACATTATTATTTATTAAGTTGTTATGGGTAAAGTTACGCTTAAGTTAACATGTAATTAATCCTTGCAGTGCAGGGGGCCCCACTGCAAGGTAATTGTTTAACAAAAATGCTAGATATATACATATGGATAGGCATCTTTATTTAAGCCACGTGACTGTAATTTTCAAATCTCATTAGAATGAAAATAACTAATTTTTCAATTAATGCTTCTTAACCTGTTGTGTTAGCATTGAGAAGTAAGCCTAATTTAATCTAGAAATTAGAGGCATTATGGGGCAGAGTATGTAACCGTGGGTTTAGTTTCACTTTTTGATTTACTGCTGTTTGGGGGCTCTGGGCTTCGGAAAAATGGCAGCCTCCAGTAAGAAGCAAGTTATGGGTAAAGTTCCACTTTAATATTAGTTTGTACTGTAGTCGATATCCTGGTGACAGCCTGGCCATGAATCCAAGGAACTATATAAGGGTAACAAGAAATGAAAATAACACATACTGTATACTTGAAGATACCATAAAAAGTCATATATATTATTCACAATCAGGGGCAGACTGACCAGTCGGGCACTTTGGCCTTGGTCCGGGGGCCCAGCCGAGGAAGTGGGCTAGCCGGCGCCACCTGCTAGAACTCTGGGTGATCCGTCCAGGGAGTGGGACAAAAAACTTGGGTCCGTGGCAACCATCTTTTTCAGGCCCAGCCAAGCCCCAGTGTGAACTAGTGATGATCATAGGAATTGGTTGAAGAAGCCAGCCAAGGACTCAGGGGGTTTGCAGGCCCAGGCGTGGAGGTGCGCAGCACAGGTGTATGCCCCTATTATGTGTTGCACAGTGTGCCTCCGCGCACTGAGCCTGCTGACCTGGGCTAGTGGGCTGGCTTCTTCCAGTTCTCAGATATCGGTAGGGCAAAAACTGCTGCCCCTTGTCTCGGACAACAGTGCACTGGAAAGAGAGGTCACAGACACACCACCAGCCAGCCACAGTAGGGCCAGAGACCCCGGTGTCAACCAGCCAGACACCTACAGTGACCCACCCACAGCAGGACCATGGTGCCAGCCACCCACAGCAGGGCTAGGGAGCCAGCCACCCATGGTGAGTAGCTGACCCATCCACAGCAGAGCCAGGGTGCCAGCAAGCCACCCACAGTGACCCACCCACAGCAGGGCCAGTGTACCAGCCAGTCACCCATGGTGACCCACCCACAGCAGAGCCAGGGTGCCAGCCAGCTAGTCACCCACAGTGACCCACCAACAGCAGGGCCACCCAGGGTGAGCCGGGGACCCACCAATAACAAAGCCAGGATGCCAGTCTGCCACCCACAGTGACTCACCCACAGCAGAGCCAGGGTGCCAGCCAGCCACCCACAGTGAGTTGGTGACCCACCAACAGCAGAGCCAGGGTGCCAGCCAGCCACCCACAGTGAGTTGGTGACCCACCAACAGCAGAGCCAGGGTGCCAGTCAGCCACCCACAGTGACCCACCAATAGCAGGGCCACCCAGGGTGAGTCGGGGACCCACCAATAACAAAGCCAGGATACCAGCCTGCCACCCACAGTGACCCACCCACAGCAGAGCCAGGGTGCCAGCCAGCCACCCACAGTGAGTTGGTGACCCACCAACAGCAGAGCCAGGGTGCCAGTCAGCTACCCACAGTGATCCACAGAAGGACCAGGGTGCCAGCCAGTCACCCATGATGACCCACCCACAGAAGGCCAAGGGTGCCAGCCAGCCACCCACAGGAGCCAGCCACAGAGGATGCTGGAGCCAGCCACCCACGTTGAGTCATGACCCACCCACAACAAAGCCAGGGTGCCATCCAGGCACCCATGGTGACCCATCCACAGCAGGGCCAGGATGTCAGCCAGCCATCCACAGTGACCCACAGCAGGGCCAGGGTGCCAGCCAGCCAGCCAGCTACCCACATTGAGTCAGTGACCCACCACAGCAGAGCCAGGCTGCCAGACAGCCAACCATGGTGACCCACCCACAGCAGGGCCAGGGTGCCAGCCAGCCACCCAGGACAAGTCAGTGACCCACCCATAGCAGAGTCAGGGTGCCAGCCAGCCACCTACAGCAGGACCAGGGTGCCAGCCACCCAAGGTGAGTCTGTGACCCACCCGCAGCAGAACCACGGTGCCTGACAGCCACCCATGGTGACCCATCCACAGCAGAGCTAGGGTGCCAGCCAGCCACAGAGGACGTGGGAGCCAGCCTCAGCTACAGTACCCATAGTTAAAGTAAGAGGAGTGCCACACAGTGCCAATTGTATTTCTACTTTCTCAGAGGTTGGGGCAGGGGTGAGAATCATGGCACAAGGAGGAGGTCCCATGAGGACCAGAGTGAATGAGGGTGTTCACTGTACACAATTAGAAAGAGGACCAGCTCTAGGTCCTATTATTCTCCTTTGTAGTCTAATTTCTCAGCGGGGGGGCAATTGCCATGTTGCCCCCCTGGATCCGCCCCTGCCTGGAGGGGGTCTCTAACAGTGTCCATTAAACAGTCTGTTAGGCCCCATTAGAGACCCCCTCCAGGCAGGGGCGGATCCAGGGGGCAATATGGCAATTGCCCCCCCGCTGAGAAATTAGATGTGGGTGAGAGAGCGGGCAGGTCGGTGTTGTGCCAAGATCGATTTCCCCAACAAAATCTGTTTCCCCTGTTTTTGGCTGAGATCAGAACTCCGCCCCTCCAGCCCTCTGCACTGCTGCTCCTCCTACACAGTCTCTCCCCCGAATGCTATTAATCCACCCCCGTGCACGTCCCTGGTTTTCTGGGGGTTTTCTGGGTGTACCTATTTTGGGACAAACACTGAAAGTTCTCCCCACAGTCCCTATTATGTCATCATTATTAGTCTGACAATATCACCTGGAAAGCGGACATGCTCAGGGGCACTAAAAGAATTGTTAGCATTTGGGGGAGAGTAGGATAAGCAGTGGTGAAGAGGGTTGGAGGGGCCGAGTTGCGATCTCAGCCGAGAGCCAGGGGACATAGATCTTGTAGGGGAAACCGACATCATCTCTCACCGCCTGCCCTGCATTTCCACCCTCACTGTGCAGACAACCGCGGGCAGCAGAGAGATTACATCATCTCTCTGCTGCCTGACTCTGGGACACAGCAAGAGACAATCCCCACCTCAGCAGCAAGTGACAATCGCAACGAGTGACAGGTGACGTGGCAAGTGACAGTCCACTACTTGTGGCAGGCGACGTGGCAAGTGACAATCCGCAACATGTGGCAAGTGACAATCCGCAATTTGTGACAGGTGATGTGGCAAGTGAGAATTCGCAACTTGTGACAGGTGAC
This sequence comes from Lithobates pipiens, assembly GCF_037356315.1. Taxonomy (NCBI): domain Eukaryota; kingdom Metazoa; phylum Chordata; class Amphibia; order Anura; family Ranidae; genus Lithobates; species Lithobates pipiens. Next base: position 387,863,434 of record NW_027507764.1, read on the forward strand.
GTGGCAAGTGACAATCCGCATCAGGTGGCAAGTGACAATCCGCAACGTCTGGCAGGTGACATGGCAAGTGACAATCCGCATCTGGTGGCAGGCAACGGTGGCAAGTGACAGTCCGCAGCTAGTGGCAGGTGACGGTGGCAATTGACAGTCCAGGCAAGTGACACGCTCAGAGCTCCCACTGATTCTGCATTATGGTGAGTTGAACGATTTCATTTTATATAAAAATGTAATAATAGAAATAATGCGCTTCAATCACCCTAACACCATAACAACCATGGTGCCAGGATGATTGAAGCGCCAACACCAGCCATTTCCCAGATAAATTGGCCTCAAAAAACTTATTTTATGGCAGGGCCCCTCCCGAAATTAGACTCTGGATCCACCCCTGCCTCCAGGTCTCATTATACTACTTTGTAGTCTCTAATTAGGCCTGGAGGGGATGCTTTCTAATAGACTCTTTGTTGTACTTTGTGAAAAATGTAGGGGCGGGGCCAGAGGCAAGTCATGTGCGGGGCCTGATAGGGGGCCTGACTTGCTTTATTTGGCCCGGGGGGCCCTGAGTGTTGTCAAGTCTGCCCCTGTTTAACATATTATTTTTCTCTGCCGTTCATTGTGCAAAATTCTGGTTACGATTGCTTACCACATTTTTAACATAGCTGCTCTTTCCTTCTTTCTGCACTGGGTTTCATGACTATAGTGTTTATTATTTCTGTATCAACTGAAGCACAAGCTGTATTGCACTAACTATGTATAATACAAGTGTCGAAGATTGTAACATTACAATAAACACAATCAGGGCATTAGGACCCAAACAGATTGTTGCATTTGTAAAATTGTTCTTTGAAATGTGAACATAATTTTATGTTAAATTATAAAAGACCAATATAATTCAAAATATGTTAGGTTTCGGACACTATGCTGATGTCCACAATACATAGACATTTTCAGTGTTTTTTGACTTATGAACTATATTACTCTTTGCAGAGCCACCTTCAGGTAGTGGGACAATCCCCAAACAAAAATAGCAAGCTTAATGATAATCAAGCAAAGCATCTGTGCTAATGGACCATGAAATTGGGCTCTAGGACATGAACCTTTTGGTGCAATATCATATAAAATTGTGCCCCGGCATTTTCTCGCTTAGCAGCTATGATGCTGCGGTTGTGTTTTTTGACCAGTCAGTGAACAGAGCCTCGTTTATACCTGAACCGCATGGTATCTAAAGTTGTAAATTGTAACTACTCAGATCCTATTTTGCATAGTGAAATAGACATATCTCAAATAATGTATTGTTTAAACATATACAGACATAAAAACCACCAATGAATCCAGTCATTTATGAGTTTATTATTAGGTGTGCTGCAGGGATGTTTGCTGATGTGGATCATGCTGACAGGAAGAGAGCAAAAATGACTTCATTGGTCAATTCTGACTCTTCACTGTCCAGTCACGGGCTATTGGCAGGGAAAGGACCAGGCTATGTTGCTTAACCTTTATAGAGAAAAAAATTGAAAAGAGTTTCAGGACTTTAAGAGTGCAAATTAATACAATACCCATACATTTAAATCATTATTTTATGTCAATTAAAATCATTTAACATAAAACCCAAAGTCATAAATACACTTGTTTGTTCAACAGACGTAGTTCACAAGTTTCATAGTACAATAAATGCATCCGGACATGTTTTGCCAAAAAATGATTGGCTTCTTCAGGCGTTTATGCATCAAAATGAACTGAATAATTTATTATCTATGAAGAGAAAAATAAGTAAATACATGTACAGTTGTCCAAAAATTTCCATTTCAACAATTCTATGTCAAAAAAATCACCATAAACGTTTTAGGATCATATACAATTATTGATGTATTCACTTCTGTTACATAATCAACACAATACTGGCTGTTTTATGATTATTGTCTTTAGATCTCATATAAAACCTATACACGTGTAATGGTAACTGGAGCCCATAGAGCGAATGCCAGGGAGGCTGAGTAGACGGCCACAGGGAGGAAAAATAGCCCAGGCTAATATGAAAAAACATATTTGTATTACAAATTTGGATATATTGTACAACTATAGTTATCAATATCTTGCTAATAAAAATTTATGCCTTTACTTACAAAGGACCTAGGTTCCAACAAATCAATTGGGAGCAATATTCTGACACAGTTTGTTGATGAGATGTCCAAAAAAAGTTTATAGAGAAAAGTTAGATCACCATCCTAGCTATGTGTGCTGCCTGACAGGGCTGTGTATATGACAAAAATGCAATTCCTTTGGTTGGTTGGGCGGTCAGGCTGCTAATTAAATTTGGTGGGTATCTACCACAGGGTGGTCCTGGGGATACAATTGCATAAAACATATGCCACGTCCCGATATTTGATATTTCTAAAAAGTTCAACAAAAATTGTTGACAAAAATGGACTTTTTAGGCATAAATGTGAGTATAACAAAGAAAGGGGGGAGAGAGGGAATTAAATTGAAAACAATTTTATTTAAAAAAAAGTCAACAAACAAAATCTCAATGCCTCCTTTCCTGTCTAATGTATTAAAAATACATCATAATCTATATATATTCCTATAGGTATCCAGCATGGGAATATAGAGGAACCAATAATCGTCAGTACAGGAAATAATTAGCATATACAAGATATCACATAGGAATCAGCTCAGAGATATTTAGATGCTCTACATGTTTCGCGTTCAACATAACGCTTCATCAGGAGCTTATAGTTCTTATTCCCTTTTGGTAACCAAAAAAGAAAAAGAGAGGCGTCTCTACAGAGGTAAAGTAGTGTTGTAGTCAGTGTATCGTAATATAAAGAAGCCCGAAAGGAAACTAAAAATCTCTGAGCTGATTCCTATGTGATATCTTGTATATGCTAATTATTTCCTGTACTGACAATTATTGGTTCCTCTATATTCCCATGCTGGATACCTATAGGAATATATATAGATTATGATGTATTTTTAATACGTTAGACAGGAAAGGAGGCATTGAGATTTTGTTTGTTGACTTTTTTTAAATAAAATTGTTTTATATCAGGCTGCTAAGTTGAAGATAACAAGTGCTTACAACCTCAGAACTTCACTTACATTCCTTTGAAAGCTACATAAGCAACAGGTGTGTTGAATAAGTGACACATGGCCAGGTAATCATTTTTTACCTTTTTTCTATATTAAAGGAAATAAGTGTTTAACATCATGTGGGCACTTTCACCTGCTTGTCAAGTCCTCTTTTTAGAAAAATGTAAGTCTCTTCAGATGTCCATGAAAATTAGAGGCATAAACTAAAAAAAAAAAACCCACAAAAATATAATTTAAAGTTACTAGACAGTTAAATAGCAAGGTTAGAAAAGGGTCAGTGATGATCAAAACGGTTTATATTGGCATGAGCAGGAGTAATGACTACAGAAAAGAAGTGATCATGCCACCGCAAAAAATTGGTGCTGACAGGACGACTCCAGTACCAAAGATAGCTAAGTAAAACAACACAAGAAAATATTAACTGGCTCCAAATGTGCCTGTCATGTGCTGTGTGTGTCTTGTGGATGCAGTATAGCATGCCTTAGATTTTCTGTTAGTGTTTTATGTTTTAAGGCCTTTATGGCTTGACTTTTCTGAAAGACTAAGTTCCATTAGCCATATGCAAAGCTGATAATGGTAGACAACAATATATTGTAAGAACTGTGTTAAAAAAGTAGCTTAAATTTGCCCATGCAGGGAAAATTATATTGTCAATGTCTTCAGATAACCTAACCAGAGCAGAGCATACTTATCAATCCATGTCTCCTTGCCACCTCCCCGCCGCAAGAGTCAATCTTAGGTAAATCAGGTGCTGGATGGTGTCCAAGTGCTCTGTCATATGGGGAAGGTTGCATCCTTCACCATTCCCAGAAAGTGCTGTTACTTTTATGCCTTGTTCACACTGGCAGTGGAGTTTACGGCCCCAACTCCCACCCCCTCTTGAATGTCTCTTGGATTTTTTTATCCGATGCCAATGGGAATTTTACATTGCCATACTGCACCACAACATTGGCAGTCTCATTGACTACAATCAGCATGTATGGCAAGTGGCACCATCTACTAAATGTGACTTGCCGAGTTAAATTTACTATTCTACAAAGTGAAGCATTGTGGCCCAGATCAGGGAGGCAGCAAGAGAACACAGAGAAGGTAAGTATACTTTTGCGGTGGGTCGCTATCACGAAGCACTTCCACTTTTACCTAAATGGGCAAAGTGACAATATATTTTTAAGAATAGAAATATAACTATGGTATCTAATATGAGGTTGTGCTTGTAAAGGATAATGTACACCTTCTATTTGCATTTTTTTAATACGATTTGTAAATGTGTGTGTGTGTGTGTATGTATATGTATATGTATATGTATATGTATATGTATATATATATATATATATATATATATATATATACTGTATCTCACAAAAGTGAGTACACCATCACATTTTTGTAAATATTTTATTATATTTTTTTATGTGACAACACTGAAGAAATTACACTTTGCTACAATGTAAAGTAGTACAACTTGTTTAAGAGTAAATTTGCTGTCCCCTCAAAATAACTCAACACACAGCCATTAATGTCTAAACCGCTGGCAACAAAAGTGAGTACACCCCTAAGTGCAAATGTTCAAATTAGGCCCAAAGTGTCAATATTTTGTGTGGCGACCATTATTTTCCAGCACTGCCTTAACACTCTTGGGCATGGAATTTGCCAGAGCTTCACAGGTTGCCACTGGAGTCCTCTTCCACTCCTCCGTGATAACAGGTGGATGTTAGATCTTGCGCTCCTCCACCTTCCGTTTGAGGATGCTCCACAGATGCTCAATAGGGTTTAGGTCAGGAGATATGCTTGGCCAGTCCCATTACCTTTACTATATAAGATACTATATATATTTGCTTAATACCGTCCATTAAATTAAAGCTGCTGGGGGGGCCAAAAACATCGGAAGAAGTATCAATTAGGGCAGAAGATCAATTGAATCACTGTTACGTGTATTATTAAAAAAATTGGAGAGAATGTGACACATCAACAAACAAAACAATAAGCATTTAGAGAAAGCTGCCTCTAAAATCTCAGTGAGTAGGTGCGGGTGGCATTGAGCTCTGTAAGCAAGGGGCTTTTTACCAGAGGAAGTAAAGATAAACTAAGCCTACATTTTAACCTGCTGGGGGGAAGTATTTAAATTAAAATTACATTTTTTTAGTCCTGTCATAATAAAAAAACAAAAACAAAAGCACTCTACATTCCCTTTAAAAAGGCTATCCGTAATGCTCATAAAACAAGAAAAGGAAGAAATCTGAATAAATCTTTCACTGATCTGACTATAATAAACTGATGAAATGATGCTTTTGATTAGTTGCATTTGGTCACTGAACCTAATTGGTTGACTTAATTTTTATATTAAATAAGCCTTTTCATTTATTTTTCAGTTGGAAAAAGTAAATACCCAAGAGAAAACGTTAGCTGATCATTAAATAGGGAAGAGACTGAGGAATGGAGAAAGGCAAGCCTGGTTCTCAGACATGTTTATGTACGTTCTGTATACCCAGAGATGACAAACCTGTGATAAACCATTCGTGTAATGAAAATTGATCAAAGCATTAGAAGATATACCTCCGGCATTTTGATTAAAATTGATAATATACTACTTTGCCAGCATTATAGAATGTTGCCTAATGTTTCTCACAATTTGGAATGATCAATCCTGCCTGCGTATATTGTTGCATTTGTACCAATAAAACATTCTAATGAAAAGTGGTATAAATTGCATATTACAGTATAGGATAGTATGACACTATAGCAAATAAATGTAATTCAATAATGCATGCATTTTTTTTTTTACAATACAAACTGTATACAGCCTAATCCTTGTTAATCATTTCCAAGATAAATTCGGGAAAGCCATTTTTTTCCCTTTCCCCTGCCTTTACTGTTGATTTACAACCTTTGCTATCCTTAGAGATTACAAAGCTTAAATAAATTAGATTTCAGAACTCTAGCCATTTGCTTCACCTTGACATGCTATCCCAGTCAAGTCATGATAAAGCACCATTGCAGCTCTGGAAAAAGAAATACTGAACAAATAGATCTTTTTTTTTTTCACAGCAGACCTGTCTTTGAAGCAATCAGAGGAAAATATGGCCGTGGATGTTGAGGTCGTAATATCTGCCCTTCAGTTAAAAAATAAAATAAAAAAATTATTGGATCTTCTGTATTTGAATTTGTTAATTGATGAATATCTCCCGCATATACCACTGCATATACATACGGCCTCGCTTTGTGTAGAATCCTGCCTATGATCCTGTCGGCCTATAGAATTTCCTCCCTCAGAACACTGCATGCCTGATAGGATCACAGAGTTTCCCACTGCGGTAATCATCAGCTCAGAGAAGAATTTTTACTTAAATAAAACCTCTGTCACATAACAGTATTCTGTGACCTTGTCTTAAAAAGACAAGCAAAAAAAGGGGGAAAAGCTCATTTTAATCCAACTATATTTGCTTATGTATGCAATTATTAATATAATATATTATAATATATATATATATATATATATATATATATATATAATATTATATTATTATTATTGTATGCTAGCTGGTGTATTTATAATGCAGATCTGGGCATGTGATAAAAGCTCAGGGCTCTGTCACACGTGTTTTTTTTTTTTTCAACAGAATCTTGTTTTTTAGCTGCTGCAGCAACATTTAAATAAAGCCACCCTTTTTTTTAAAGCAGCACATGAGATTAGTTGCCTGTCACTAGGGGAAAGACAGCTGATAAGCTGACAAGGTAAACCGCTGCACTTCATAGTGACAGCACATTTTGTATACACTATATGTGTAGGAGGCTAAGCCAGTAGCTTCTGCACCTTCTTCTCCACATTCCCTGCCCCTGTAATGGCTCTAAAGGTATCCACGTCTCTAGATTAAATTAGGCTTAATTCACAAAGCTAACACAACAGGATAAGAATCTTTAATTGAAAAAACAATGACAGTTATTTTTAGCTATGTCTAATGAGATTTGAAAATGACAGTCAAGCGACTAAAGATGCCTATCCATATATTAAACTCAAATTTTTGGGGCCCTCTGCACTTCAAGGATTAATTACTTTACCTATACCAAAGTGATAAAAAAATCATGTTCTTTAGAAAGGAACATACACTATATTACCAAAAGTATTGCGACGCCTGCCTTTACACGCACGTGAGCTTTATTGGCACCCCAGTCTTCGCCGTAGGGTCCAATATTGAGTTGGTTTAGGAGTGTGTGACTCGCTCACCCATGTCTTTATGGACCTTGCTTTGTGCACCAGTGCTCGTGTTGGAACAGGGAGGGAACATCCCCAAACTGTTCCCATAAAGTTGGGAGCATGAAATTGCCCAAAATGTATTGGTATGCTGACACCTTAAGAGTTCCCTTCACTGGAACTAAGGGACCAAGCCCAACCCCTGAAAAACAACCCCACGCCATAATCCCCCCTCCACCAAATTATTTGGACTAGTGCACAAAGCAAGGTTCATAAAGACATGGATGAGTGAGTTTGGGGTGGAGGAACTTGACCGGCCTGCACAAAGTCCTGATCTCAAACCAAACACTTTTGGGATGAATTAGAGTGAAGACTGCGAGCCAGGCCTTCTTGTCCACATCAGTACCTGACCTCACAAATGCGCTTCTGGAAGAATGGTCAAAAATTCTCATAGACGCACTCCTAAACCTTGTGGACAGCCTTCCCAGAAGATTTGAAGCTGTTATAACTGCAAAGGGTGGGCAAACACAACATTTACCCTACAGACTGGGATGCCATTAAAGTTAATTTGCACATAAAAGCAGGCATCACAATACTTTTGGTAATTCAATAATACAGTTAGAGAACGCTATTCAGTAATACAAACCACATAAACAGAGTGAAAAACTTTTGTGAATTTTTTTTATTATTTATTTTGGTGTCATAACTGATCACATGTGCAGCAACCATGGCAGTTGCAGCTCAAACAGAAGCAGCTTCCTTGGCTGTAAAAGATAGGTGGGTTTATTTTCTCTTTAAGACTGTCAGCAGATCAGCCTCTACAAATTTGATTGTGCCTAAAAATGGAGAGAACCAAAGCATATGCAGAGCAGGTTGAGACAGTGTATTATTGGATTTTAAACAGTATGGACACTTATTTTTAATGTTTTTATCTAGCGATACCTGAAAAAGGGGCCAGTATGAAGTGATTCAGCAGGGCTTCATTTTCTGACTAAAGTTCCACTTTATGTCTAGGGTAGAGGAATAATCTGTAATATTTACCTTATTCTTGGCTCTAGCAGTTACAGGTCCCCATGTACAATTCAAGGCTGCTGGTCCTGCTTTGTATGTAATGACATCAGTAGCAGTGCCGAAAAAAATCTAAACGCCTATGGGGGTTGATTTACTAAAGGCAAATTGTCTGTGCGCTGCTAGTGCAGTTGCTCTAGATCTGATGGGAACATGCAAGGAAAATAAAAAAAATGCATTTTTGTTTGCACATGATTGGATGATAGAAATCAGCAGAACTTTCCCTCATTTCAGAGCTTCCCCTCAGATCTAGAGCAACTGCACTTGAAGTGCACAGTATATTTGCCTTTAGCAAATCAACCTCCCTGTGATCATCGATACATAGGCTAACATGCAGGGGTGTTTAGAGACGGGGGAAAAAAAATGCCAGATCGCCTTGGAGCAGCTGAAAAAAACTCCAATATACTAGAGGCCTAATGAGCAGTTACAATGAAACTTAAAATTTACAAAAAAAAGATTTTAAAAAATTTACAAAAATACCGGAGTGTAGGTTTAAGTCTTTGTGAATTGAGCCTATTGTCCTAAGTCGGTCATAGACGGAATCATTCTCTTTCCTGCAATCACGGGAATTCCTCTCGTGGATCTATTGTGTTCTCCTGGGGAAACCATCCCTGCAGGGAGAACACAGTGATTACTGCTAATGGCTATAATAGCTGCTAGCAATAATCCCATGTAAAATTTGACAGGCTAGTTGTACCCAAATTGATTGTGCATACATTCTTCAAAACTCAGCCAAGATTCGAACCGTCTATGGATGGCTTTACATGGACACAGAAGAGCTGCAACCTAAGGTGTTCTTGCAATGCAGATACAAGAGATGGAGTAGTAAAGACTAAACCAGTCCACATGAAGTAGATTACATATGCAAATATAAAACGTTGTTCTGTAAATAACATTTGACCTAACTTAAAGTGGAGGGCCACCCTGAAAAAAAAAAATATTAAAAATTACAAAAAAAAATCTAAAAAAAAATGAAAAACATTTTTTTTTTACTTACCAGAAATGCCTGTTGCTAGGCACATAATCCTAATCTTTCTCTTCCTCCTCCGCAGAGATCTTCTTTCTTCTCCCCTCGTCGTGTTGTCTTCTGGGTAATGGGTCGCGCTGTGTTCTGGGAACTGTCTGTTCCAGAACACAGCGCGTCCCATTCACAAAGCGATGCGCGACTCGTGCATGCGCAGTAGGAAACGGGCAGTGAAGCCGTAAGGCTCCACTGCCTGTTTCCCTTAGAAGGAATGGCGGCGCTGGGGCCCGTGAGCCAAAGGACGGGTCGGCCTCGGGCGGCCGACATCGCGGGCACCCTGGACAGGTAAGTGTGCTTATTAAGTCAGCAGCTGCAGTGTTTGCAGCTGCTGACTTTTATTTATTTATTTTTTAAAACGACCCTCCTCTTTAAATAGAGATACAAACTATAATTAGTGTTACCTTGTTATGCTAAATTTTCAATGCCAATTGTGTTGCTTTGAAGCAGTGCAGGGCAATTAAGATGCGTTAGGCTTAGTATTTAGAGAAATCAGGTTTTTCTTTATTGTATTTAATCCACGTGAAGTGGAACTAAAGTAATGGGTTAAAAATGATAAAAGGTTGTGTTTTCTGGTAGAAGAGACATGCAAAGTTTCTTCTTCCAAAACAAAGATTCACATTTTTCCTAGCATTTTTTTTTGTATGATGCCTTCAATGAAAACCGTGCAATGTACAGACCCATTGCTTTCCCATCATCTATAAGATGCCAGAAAATGAAGCCAAGTCCTGAGACTGTGTAGCACCCTCTAGCGTGTGCTAGATGTAAGATAGATGTCGTATAGGTTTGATAGTGTAGGAAAATTTAGTTCAGCTCAGGACTAAGCCTGAGCTATAAATCTGGGTCAGGGTTCAGTGAGCCAGGGCTGAATGACTCATCCTGACAGCTCCTCTGGTGCCTCCCCCTGGTCTAGAAACTTCTACAGCTAGTGGGGGTGGAGGTTAGGAGGAGCTATATGGAATATTTATGAGGGCCTCAGCCAATCCCCATAAAAGGGCTGGCAAGGGGCAGGTTCACCTCATAAAGAGACATGGACCATGCCAGCAAGGGCAGTGTTGTGGAAGATGGAGATGTAGTGCTATGGAGTCTCTTGGTTGCCCTCTGGGGTGCCCCCTAGTTTGGAGGGGTGGCCTTGGATCCTGCAATAACACATGGAGGGAGCCCTTCTTGGATTCGTGTGAGCAAGAGTAAGGACAGTGTAGCACTACTGGGGACTTACAAGAGGGGAGATAGCCACATGTAGCCAGTCCAGCCCAGCCATCCCCTGTGGGAGAACAGAGTGATTATCACTAGTGGCCATAGCAGCCACTAGTGAAAATGGCAAGGGAATCCTGCAAGCTGGGAGGGAGGGGTTTGCACAGGCATGGGGTTGCATTGGCTACTAACATCTTGGATAACGTATTTCATATTGGATTAAGTATTGCACTTCTGCTCAGCACTATCTAACATAACTCCTTCTCTCCTCCCACAGGTATGTGTCAGCTCACAACTTCCACCTTTAATTGCAACTAGGAACATCCTGCTAGTTCTGTGTATGTGTCAGCTCACAACTTCCACCTTTAATTGCAACTAGGAACATCCTGCTAGTTCTGTGTATGTGTCAGCTCACAACTTCCACCTTTAATTGCAACTAGGAACATCCTGCTAGTTCTGTGTATGTGTCAGCTCACAACTTCCACCTTTAATTGCAACTAGGAACATCCTGCTAGTTCTGTGTATGTGTCAGCTCACAACTTCCACCTTTAATTGCAACTAGGAACATCCTGCTAGTTCTGTGTATGTGTCAGCTCACAACTTCCACCTTTAATTGCAACTAGGAACATCCTGCTAGTTCTGTGTATGTGTCAGCTCACAACTTCCACCTTTAATTGCAACTAGGAACATCCTGCTAGTTCTGTGTAATGTGCTTTTGGTGATCTATGCTGCTGTCAAATTCTTTACCTCTGTCCATATCAGAATGATGTTTATTTAACTTTCTTATTGTCTCACAATACCTAAAATTTAGGAGCTGTTCTTATCTTTATGGCACTGACCTTTTCTGCTCTCTTGCTGTGTCTTGTAGTGAGTCTTGGTGTGAGAAGTTCATTCTGTTAGCCATGTGTTCCTCCTATGCAATCCTGACTAATTAATTGGCAAAACCCCCACCCAAATTCAGTATAAAATCAGGCCTAACATAGGGGATGCCCAGGCAGGGGTTTGCACAGGCATGGGGTTGCATAGGAGGAACACATGGCTAACAGAATGAACTTCTCACACCAAGACTCACTACAAGACACAGCAAGAGAGCAGAAAAGGTCAGTGCCATAAAGATAAGAACAGCTCCTAAATTTTAGGTATTGTGAGACAATAAGAAAGTTAAATAAACATCATTCTGATATGGACAGAGGTAAAGAATTTGACAGCAGCATAGATCACCAAAAGCACATTACACAGAACTAGCAGGATGTTCCTAGTTGCAATTAAAGGTGGAAGTTGTGAGCTGACACATACACAGAACTAGCAGGATGTTCCCCCATCTCATTTCTATTCCTCTTCAGCCTAGAGCCAGCCTCCCCTTCTCCTGTGCCCTTTGGAATGCCCGCTCTGTTTGTAACAAACTCACCACCGTCCATGACCTATTTATCACCAACTCCCTGAACTTACTTGCAATTACTGAGACCTGGATTCAAGAATCTGACCTTCCTTCTCCTGCGTCTCTCTCCTATGGTGGCCTCCTGTGGACTCACTCTCCCAGGCCTAGTGGACGGAAAGGAGGTGGTGTTGGAATTCTCCTATCCCCTCAAAGCACTTTCCAGGTTCTTCATCCACCCCCCTCTCTGTCCCTCTCTTCATTTGAAGCTCACTGTATTCGCCTATTTTCTCCGGTTTCATTGAAAATTGCTGTGATCTATCGCCCCCCTGGACCGGTATCAAACTTCCTTGACGACTTCTCTGCCTGGCTACCCTACTTTCTCTCCTCTGAAATTCCAACACTCATTCTTGGTGACTTTAACATCCCTGTTAATCTTAACACTCCTGCCACTTCTAAGCTGCTGAGCCTAACCTCCTCTTTTGATCTAAAACAATGGACAAGTGCTTCCACTCACTCTGTTGGCAACTGCCTTGACCTCATCTTCTCCTACCTATGCACTCCGCACACCCTTTCCAATATTCCTTTTCCTCTATCTGATCACCACCTTATTAGTTTCAATCTCTCCTTGTCTGCCTCCTCTTTACCCTCCAACTACCAAACTATTACCCGTAGAAACCTTCGCCACCTTAACCCTTCTCTTCTTTTCTCTGCTACAGACTGTCTCTATGACAAAATCTCCTCCTTGTCCTGCCCCAACTTGGCTACTTCTGTCTACAACAGTTCGCTGTCATCCACCCTGGATACCTTGGCCCCCCTTACTACGCACAGAATCAAGCCCCGGCCGCTGCAACCCTGGCAGACAGACAATACCAGAAGCCTCAAAAAACGTAGCCGTGCTCTTGAGCGTTTGTGGCGTAAAACTAAGTCACAGCAAGATTTCAGCCAATATAAATCTGCTCTCCAAAAATACCATTCCTGCCTGCACGCTGCCAAACAGACCTACTTTATCACTCTCATTAACACCCTCTCACGCAGTCCCCGTCAACTCTTTTCTACCTTTACCACTCTACTTCGTCCTCCATTACCCCCACCCACTAACTTACTCACTGCCCAGGAGATTGCTTATCACTTCAAAAATAAGATTGAGACGATTCGTCTCGAGATCTCCGCTTTACAGACATCTCCCTCACCTTACACTCCCTGTCCTCCTGCACAATCAATACTTTCCTCTTTTGACTCAGCTACTATAGAGGAAGTCACTAAACTTTTTTCTAATGCCCGCCTAACCTCCTGCCCCCTGGACCCTGTTCCTTCTCAAATACTACGGTCACCATCTGACTCAATCCTACACTCCTTAACTCATATCTTCAACCTCTCACTCTCTACTGGCATCTTCCCCAACCCTCTAAAACATGCACTAGTCACTCCCATACCAAAAAAGGCCTCAGACCCCACCAATCTTAACAACTTAAGACCCATCTCTTTACTCCCTTTTGCCTCCAAACTCCTCGAACGTTTAGTCTATAACCGACTGAGCAACCACCTCACTGAATATAACCTTCTCGATCCTTTTCAGTCTGGATTTCGCCCACAGCACTCCACAGAAACTGCCCTTCTAAAACTCACCAATGACTTACTAACAACCAAAACCAACGGTCATTATTCCATACTCTTACTCTTGGACCTTTCTGCTGCCTTTGATACAGTTGACCACCCCCTCCTCCTCAAAAAACTCAATTTGCTTGGTCTCCATGACTGCACTCTCCGTTGGTTTGAATCTTACCTATCTCATCGCACCTTCAGTGTCACTTACAACTCCACTTCCTCTTCTCCAACTCCTCTTACCGTTGGGGTCCCCCAAGGTTCTGTCCTTGGACCTCTACTATTCTCGATCTACACATCCTCCTTGGGTCAGCTGATGGCCTCCCATGGCTTTCGCTACCATTTATATGCTGATGACACCCAAATCTATCTCTCTACCCCTCAGCTCACCCCATCAGTCTCCTCACGCATCGCTGATCTACTAACAGACATATCAGCCTGGATGTCACACCACTTCCTCAAACTTAATCTATCTAAAACCGAGCTCTTAATATTTCCTCCCCCACGTACCCCTTCACCTGACTTCTCTGTCAAGATCAATGGCACATCTATCAGTCCATCCCCACATGCCAGGGTGCTAGGGGTAACCTTAGACTCCGAACTGTCCTTTCAGGCCCACATACAAGCCCTGTCCAAATCATGCCGCCTTAGCCTCCGCAACATTTCCAGAATACGCCCCTTTTTAACTAATGACACCACCAAGCTTCTAATTCACTCCCTGGTCATCTCTCGCCTCGACTACTGCAACTCCCTCCTCGTTGGATTACCTTTACATAGGCTATCCCCCCTCCAGTCCATAATGAATGCTGCTGCCAGACTCATCCACCTTACCAGCCATTCAGTGTCCTCCACCCCTCTCTGCCAATCCCTGCACTGGCTTCCACTCACCCAACGAATAAAATTCAAAGTACTAACAATAATTTACAAAGCCATCCATAACTCTGCCCCCAGCTACATCACTGACCTAGTCCCAAAATACCAACCAAACCGCCCTCTTCGGTCATCTCAAGACCTCCTGCTCTCTAGCTCCCTTGTCCCCTCCTCCCATGCTCGCCTCCAGGATTTCTCCAGAGCTTCTCCCATCCTCTGGAACTCCCTACCCCAATCTGTCCGACTGTCCCCTAATCTATCCATCTTTAGACGATCCCTAAAAACCCTTCTCTTCAAAGAAGCCTATCCTGCTTCTAACTAACACTGTTTTACTTCCCCCATTAGCTCATCCCCCACAGCTATTACCGTATCAATTGCCCCTTCCTTTTTAGATTGTAAGCTCTAACGAGCAGGGCCCTCTTATTCCTCTTGTGCCAAATTGTAATGTAAATGTTATGTCTGCCCTCATGTTGTAAAGCGCTGAGCAAACTGTTGGCGCTATATAAAACCTGTATAATAATAATAATAATAATAATAGTGAAAATGGCAAGGGAATCCTGCAAGCTGGTTGTACCCAGATCAACTCAGTACATTCAGCCTGTTCATTTGGCCAAGATTCGAACTGTGTATGGCAATTGACGACCTTAGAGACACAGTGTACACCAAAGGGGGGGGGGCTAAAATACCTGTCAGGTTTTTATTTCTGTGTCTTCCTGTTCCAGACCCTCTCATTTTTTGTCCCGGAGTCACCTTGACAGAAAGTGAGAGGAGATCTCTTTAGTAAGGACAAAGGCAGCAATAACATTTAACCAGATGTCCTGGCTAATAGTCAATCTATTTAAAAAAAAAAAAAAAAAAAAAAAAGTTTTGGTTGGAGTTGTTCTTTCTTTTTTTTCTATGTGTATGGCTGTTGATACCCCAAAAAGCAAATATTTATTTTAGTTTTGTAACACTTTTATTGGTTTTCTGTACAAAAAAAACAAAAATAATAAAACAAAAAGAATTTTACAGTGTAAATAGTGACAGCACAAAATTGGAAAACTTAAAGATAAGGAAGATGTGTGAAGGTGAATGGAGACACAAGTAGCCATTTCAACACACAGCCCACTATTGTCTCCATCAGAAAACCAGCGCTGAGAAATGCCATGTAGCCATTGCTGGAAAAAGTGCATGAATGTAGACATAAATAGACTGTAAAGAGGTGGCTGGAATTGAGCAGCACTGGAAGAAAGGAACAAAATAAAAATAAAATGAGCATAAAAAAAATAATAAACGGCAATGGTTTACATCTACATTTGGTGGCAGCTTACCATTATAGCTCCCAATTTTTTTTATTATGGTGCTTGTTATTCTCTGTTTCATATTGCTTGTAATGACTCTCTTTTGAAGGGCTGTTTTCCTGAAGCTGCACTGGGGTTATATTCTGTGCTCAGTTGCAAACAGTGCTTAGAGGACTTGAAATCTGGTAACTATTGGTCACTGCACTTTGCGCTTTTTTTATTACTTGTTGTAGCACTAGTACAAACTCCTCCTAGATTGCCTCATTCTTTAGTAGGGCAGGACATAATTTTCTAAATATTTGAACTCTGTTATGTGATGCAATTGTACATTTGTGTTGGGGCTTGAATTGTAGTTACATCTTGACTTACAGCATAATGGAAAAGATGAAAGATTGAGCTGAGGAAATCCCTTGACGTCTATTCATTTTTAAATTGTAATATTATGGTTTGTCAATCAAATGATCTCTTGAAGAAAGTAGAGATACCGAAGATGAACCACATCTCCACAGCTGTCCGGCGTAGAGAGATAATATAACATATCACACAGAGGACGCTGCTGCCACATATTTATTTCTCAGTCATTATAGTTTTATCTAGTCTCTTTAGCAGCAGTCATTTTCCAGTTGTAGCAATAATGACAGTTGTGGGATGGAACATAATACTATAGGAGTCCTTGTTGAGAAGCTTAAACAGACTCTAAGTTACCATTTCCTAAGATTATAGGATGGTTCCTGCAGAGTTTTGTTGAATGCGTGAGTTTTGTCTGCAGGTGTTATTCTAGCTTGTCCTATCTGACAGTGTAACGAGACTGACACTGCTTTTGCTTAATTTCATTTATGAGATTGTATTGGTATTTGAGAAACACAACAGCTTTTCCTTTTACCCTGACACATTCACAATTAGTTACAATAAACATCATTAAAATGCCATCTGCAGTAAGGCTTAACATTTGTTACACGCTTCAGAGCAAATTGTTAACACAATTCTAAATATGAAATTGATGGAATTGAGATGACTGTGAATCTTTTTTATTTTTTTACGTTTTGCCAGCCAGTGCGAACGAGATGTCTTGACGTGGTTGACCACAGAATGCTTCAGGTGATGATGAATTATCGGCAGATAACACAGCAGGCTCCATATGTGTCTTGTCATTTTAACCACTTGGGAATAGTCAAGTCATTTAAAATCTAATGGCTGTGCCAAGTCCCCATCAACACTGACAATCTTCTTTTTCTTAATTTTATAACCAGGACATTTAGAATTTAATTAACTGGCAGATAAAAGGGTACGAATGTTTTTTATTTTTTTTAGAACTATACATAGCTAAAATATAAATATCAATGTAGCAATCTGAAATTTCTGCAGAAACCATATCTTTCCCCCCGGTTATAAATAATCCACAAGAACAGAGAATGAGATAGATTAGCATTTCAATAGTGTTCTGGAGTTTCAGTTCCTCTGTTTGTTGATGTTTCTTGGCAAAGTATCTGACATTCTGTAATGCTTGGGTAAGGTAATTCACTATAAAATACTCAGCCTTGTATATGTCATACTAGATAAACTACAGTAAATTTTTGTGACAATGCAATTTTTCTTTAAGTGTTTTTACAAGGGGTATTATGATGGCCCATGAGGTAATTAAAAAAAATACGATGCTGATTAAAGTCCATCTGATATTAAATACTAAACAGCTATGTAGCCTTTGTCCTGGTGGCAGCTGTCTACATGTGTAACCGTGAGATTATTTTCAATGTAGCTAATGTGATCCAACAATTTTAGGTCATAGCTGAACATTTTGGCCAGGATCATTGGTCCCCTGGTGCTCCTCTGTAGCAAAAGCCACTGACATATCATGGGATGTAGCTTATACTATTACACTAATGCTTGGGTTTCAGATATATATGCAAGTTTACTAAAGTAGAACTATAGGCAAAACATTTTCTATTATATTCACCAACCGACACAGCTCCTCTCTGTAACAAATGGGTTGTTAGCCTTATCACCAGAAGAATACTAGGCATAGTTGTAACACAACACTCAGAACTCTTAGTTCCACCCAGGGGGCAGTCCCTTGGGCTACAACCCTCCAGTCTGCCCGACAGACCTCAGTTTTATTTTGCCTAGTGAAGGAGGAGGACCTAGGAACCCTGCGGGTCCATCGGCCAGTGCATTTTTTATGCAGAAGCTTGGCTTTTTGCGCAAGATGAATGATCCTGTGATCAGCTATCAACAGCCAGCTGGGTGACAGGCTGGATACCCTTATCTTTGTAGTCTCCTCATTCCGGCCATCGAGCGTGTGCAGGTCGCAGCTACGACTCGGCAGGCCACGGCAAACCCTCAGCTCCAGAGGTGGTCAGTGAGCTTTTATGCTCCGGGGCGTACATATGACCGGGCTACTGATGTCTGCGTCACAGTATGTCGAGGCCAGCAGCTGCCCTGTACTGATCAGTGAGTAGTTCTGCCATGGAATGTCTCCCAGCTCTTCAGGACTGGTAAGTACAGCTCTACTTTCCTCGGTGGAGCTGAGCAGCTGGGCATTCCCTGGGAGGTCGATTCGGGGGTCCCTCACCTCCCTCTCTTCTCTCCCCTGTCCCAACCTCCCTCCCTCCCTGGGAGGATGCTGCATGTGGCTGCTGAGCAGTGTATGTGTGCTCTCTGTGTGCTCTCACCTGAGATGGGAGGGCTGGCTGGCTAGCGGTGTCCTGGGTTCTCTGTGTTAAGCTCCCAAAAGGTGCCTGTGAGCATTGCTTTCTTTCTGTACCTCGTGGAGCTGCTGGTGGCCATTTTAGGTGTGGGCATGGCAGCATGCCCTCCTGGGCTTCAGCAGCCATTTTCCAAGTGATCTCTTATTCAGGACACTGGCGGCCATTTTCTGGAAGCCTAAACATGTTTTTTCAGTGTTCTCTAGCAGCAGCATGGCTTAGGTGCTCTCACAGCCATTTTCCCTGTGTTTCCTGTCTGTGTACTGGACGCTGGGTGGCCATTTTATTGAAGCCCGAGCACATTTTTCAGAACATTTAGTTCTCATTCTGGTGGCTGCAACCGACACAGCATTTGTTTTCTATGCACTTGGGAGCACTCAGGGTCTACAGGCACTACTTTTGAACAGCGCAGAACTCCTCAGGGTGGCGAGTCCCCTCAGTCAGCGGCAGCAAGGAGGGTGGGACTATCACTGTCCTAAGTCCCCTTCGGGGTGGCAGACAGGGTAGGGTCAGCATGGCTTCAGAAACTGGTGTTTCTTCCCCCGAAATCCAGGCAATTGCAACCGGGTCATCTGAGGACTGCGCAGTGGCCATGGACTCCCTGGCGGTGGTCCTTAACTCGTTCGTTGCCAAGATGGAGGCGGTGCATGGGAAGAAAGGTTCATTAAAGAGGCCCCTGCCCCCCCTGTCCTCTGGCGAGAGCTCTGACACAGACTCGGGTCCTGCTGAGGCTGGTGACCCCTGCTCTGTCTTGTCAGACGCTGACCAGGACCGTTCGGACAGTGAGGATGAGTCCCCATCCGGGTCCGGGTGTAACAAAGCGCTTGTTGGAGCACTTATCACAGCTGTGCATGATACCCTGAAGATTCAAGAGCCAGAGGATCGCTCTGCTGATGTACCAGGCCCTTTTGGGTCCCGCAAGCCAGCACGTTCACCTAAGGTGTTCCCGTATTTGACTTATTTTGACAAGTTCATTTATAAGGAATTGGGTCGCCCGCAACGGACCTTTTCGGTCCCCAAATACATGGCGGTGCGTTACCCTTTTGAGGAGAGCCTTCTCAAAAAATGGTCGGCTCCTCCGGTCGTGGACCTCCCAGTATCCAGGTTAAATAAAGTAACCACGATCCCGGTAGAGGGGACTCCTGCATTCAAGGATCCCACAGACAGAAAGGCCAAGGCAGTGGCTCCTTCCTTGTTTACTGTTGTGGGGTCAGCTGTGCGACCAGTACTGGCATATGCACTTGTGTAGCAGACACTGCCTGAGTGGGCAAAACTTTTGCACCACGAATTGGGAGAGCAACAGGCTTCCCCTGTCTGCGTGTGAACTAGCAGACCAACTAGTGCAAGGCCTTAAGTATGTCTGTGACGTGGCCCTGGATACTCTCCCTCTGCTATCCAGGACTCCAGTGTCAGCTGTGGTGCTGAGATGCCTAATTTGGCTAAAATGCTGGTCTGCTGACCAGGCATCCAAAAAAGCCCTGACGGATCTTCCCTTCCTTGGGGACTGGCTCTTTGGAGCCTCATTAGATGACATTATTAAAAATGCCACCGGTGGTAAGAGTACCTTACTCCCACAGGCCAGGAAGGCTAAGGAGCCACGCCGTAGCCAAGGGCCTCTTTTTCCTCTCACAAACGGCTTTTTTGTCCACCCGGAGCTTCGACTAAACATCCCCAGCCTGACTGGTGCCCACGGACCGTCAAAAATGTTGCTGGAACCGCAAGCCTAACAAGCCTGGAAATAAAAGTAATACCGCATGGGTGGGGGGGTCACCTTCGGGAGTTTGCAGCCCAGTGGTCCTCCCGGTTATCCAACCAATGGGTCTGCGATCTGATTTCCACAGGCTACAAGATATAGTTTCTCTCTTGGCCGCAAAACAGATTCTTCACCTCCAGCATACCCGTATCCCCAGCTTGCCGGGAGGCCCTCTTGGGGGCAGTGAGGGATTTGCTGAATCGCGGGGTGATTGTACCGATTCCAGAATCGGAACACTTCCAGGGATTCTACTCAAATCTGTTTGTGGTTCCCAAGAAGGAAGGGGTACGTCCGCTCTTGGACCTAAAGGCCCTCTATCACTTTATAAAAGTGCAGAGGTTCAGAATGGAATCAGTTCGCTCAGTAGTCGCTGCACTCCATCAAGGGGACTCCCTAGCGTCCTTATACATCCAGGATGCATACCTTCACATATCCATATGCTTCCGGCATCAAAAGTTTCTGCAGTTTGCAATCAGGGAAGCTCACTACCAAATTGTGGCTCTTTCCCTTTGGTCTGGTTTCAGCCCCCCCGAGTCTTTACCAAGGTATTGGCTCCAGTTTTGGCGTTGCTGTGGCAACGTGGGATCGCGATCGTGGGATACCTAGACGATCTCCTCCTGAGGGCATCTTCCGCCTCAGAGTTAGAGGAGGATGTGGCAATCACCATGCAGACCCTGCAAGAATTTGGGTGACTGTTGAACCTAAAGAAGTATGTGCTTGTGCCGACCCAGCGTCTGGCTTGCTGCTGGACTCCAGTCAGTCAGAGACTCTCTGATCTGGTGGTTGAGGTCCCCGGTGATTCAGTCCGGAAAATGGAAGGTGATCACAACGGACGCCAGTTTATCCGGCTGGGGTGGAGTGATGGGGGTTCAGTCGGCTCAGGGCCTCTGGTCGACCGAAGAATCCAAGTTGCTGATCAATCTGCTCGAATTGAGAGCGATCAGGCTATGCCTCTCCACATGGTCGATGAGACTGCAAGGGCGTCCGATCAGGATACAGTCGGACAATGCCACAGCCGTGGCATACGTCAATTACCAAGGAGGAACAAGAAGCTCAGCCGCTGCATGGGAGGTCGCTCACATACTTCGGTGGGCAGAGCGACACGTACCGGCCCTGACGTCCATTTACATCCTGGGAGTGGAAAACTGGCAGGCGGACTATTTGAGTCGACAGATGCTGGACCCAGGAGAAGGGGCATTGCATCCGGAGACATTTAGGTTGCTGTGCCTGAGGTGGGGCACACCAGACATGGATCTGCTGGCCCCCCATATCAATTGGAAGGTGCCAAGATTCATGTCCAGGACAAGAGATCCATGGGCCAACGCATCAGACGTGCTGGTGGCCCCGTGGGATCAGTACCAGCTGATCTACGCTTTTCCTCCACTGAAACTGTTGCCACGTCTGCTTCGGAGAGTGGAAGCCGAGGGGATCCCAGTGATACTGGTTGCCCCAGATTGGCCTCAGCATCCTTGATACGCAGACCTGGTGCGTCTGGTGGCAGACACTCCCTGGCGACTGCTGTTGCGAGAGGACCTTCTGTCTCAAGGTCCGATTCTCCATCGCTGTCTTTAACGGCTTGGCTATTGAGAGCCAGGTGTTGGTGAACCAGGGTCTGTCAGACTTGGTGATCCCAACTATGTTGAGAGCACGGAAATCTTCTTCTCGGAAGATATACCATCGTACCTGGAAGGCCTACATCTCCACGTGTGAGGAGAAAGGATGGCACCCGCGCTCCTTTTCCATATCCAGGATCCTGCTGTTTCTTCAGCAAGGAGTAGACCAGAAATTGGCATTAAGCACCATCAAAGGGCAGATTTCCGCCTTAGCTGCCTTTTTTCAGTGACCCCTGGCATCGCACTCCTTAGTGAGTACCTTCGTTCAGGGGGTATGACGTGTAGTTCCTCCGGTGCATCCACCGTTTCCCCCATGGGATTTGAACCTGGTGGGGCGCTTCAAAAACTGCTGTTGAAAATATCAGGGAGATTCCCCTGTTGACTCTTTTCCAGAAAGTGGTCTTTCTAATGGCCATCACCTCAGTCAGGAAGGTTTCGGAGCTGGCGGCCTTGTCCTGCAAGTCAACCTATCTGGTTATCCATAAGGATAAGGTGGTGTTGCGTCCGCAACCGTATTTTCTACAGAAAGTGGTCTCGGCTTTTCATATCAATGAGGACATTGTGTCCTAAGCCAAAGCACCCTAACGAGGTGGCCCTTCATGCTCTAGACGTGGTTCGAGCTCTGAAGGTGTATTTGTCTGCCACGGCTCCTTTTCGGAAGTCAGACTCACTGTTTGTTTCGGTGGCTGGTGCAAAGAAAGGCATGTTGGTCTCATCGGCCACCATTTCCAGGTGGATCAGACAGATTGTAGTACAAGCCTACGCCTTGAAGGGGCAGGTGCCCCCCTTTCCGGTCACGGCCCACTCCACAAGGGCAATCGAAACCTCTTGGGCCTTCCAACACCAAGCATTGGTCGTTCAGGTGTGTAAAACAGTGACCTGGTCGTCTGTCCACATGTTTACCAAGTTCTACAAGGTAGACGTCAGTGCATCGGCTGATGCTTGTTTTGGCCGCAAAGTTTTTCAGGCGGCCGTATAGTTGCAATTGAATATGCAATATATATTTCCTTTTTTCCTGGTTTTTGATAAAAACACAGTACTGTTAAGTTAATACACTATTGCATTACATTCTACAGTTTTTTGTGTGGTTATGGGTAGTCACTCCTGTTGAGGGTACCCTGGTTTTTGTGGTGGTTTTTTTCCACGCACTGTTGTTTTTTGTGGGTAAAGTTTCACTAGTTCCCACTTGCCATGGTGAATGAAGTTTCTATGTTTTCCCACCCCTTGTTTGGCACTGCTTGGGGACATCCCATTTGTTACAGAGAGGAGCTGTGTCGGTCAGTGAATATAAGAGAAAATAGGATTTTTTGTACTCACCGTAAAAAATCCTTTTCTCTGTAATTCACCGACCGAAACAGCACCCGCCCCTCCTTTTATCTTTACGTTTTACTGCTTGATGACGTACTGAGGTGTGTCTGGCAGACTTGAGGGTTGTAACCCAAGGGACCCCCCCCTGGGCGGAACTAAGAGTTCTGAGTGTTGTGTTACAACTATGCCTAGTATTCTTCTAGTGGTAAGGCTAACAACCCATTTGTTACAGAGAGGAGCTGTGTCGGCCGGTGAATTACAGAGAAAGGGATTTTACCGTGAGTACAAAAAAATCCTATTTTTTCATTTTGGCTAAAGCACAGAGTCTGATTGCATTTACCTCCTGTCCCATTGCCAAATAGGAGAAGAAATCCCTGCAAATTAAGGGAAATCTTTGGGGACCCTCAGGTCACCAGAACTAGTGTCCCCATTTGAAAATTTCCCCACTATTACTCTTCTGGGGACAACCCAAAATGTGTGATTTTCTGCTAAATAGATGGTAAATAGGACAAATAAAGAGGGTGAATCTCCCTAACAGGCGCAGTCAGCAGTATAAACTGACAAGCATTCTAATCCCTCTTCACTCTATCCAAAATTAAAAAAAAGTTTTACCTTTAGCTATGCTTTAAAGTATAGAGAAGCTTTAGAGATGCCTAGGAATTTTGGCTCCTGCTTCTTTCTCTGTGTCAGAGTGTAGACTGGGACTTCATATAGTAAAGATTATGGGAGCCATAAGACTCCCTGATAGTATTTGCATAGGGCCAGGCAGGCTACCCTGCTCCCATGTGGCCATGTTAAGGACAGGGAATAGGCCACTCTAGGCACATTTTGGTGAGTAATTAGTACTCAAATGTTTTTAACATTGTCCAGTAATTTCAACATACAAAAATGCATACACATATACAAAATATTTCTGTTCAACCTGATAGAGAGATATTGGGGTTGATTTACTAAAGACAAAGAGGTTGTTAAATTTGCAAGGAAATTTTTATTTTGCAAGGGAATGCTTAGTGAATGTGGTGAAAATTCTTTTTGCAAAGTATACCTAATCACATACAAGATAAAAAAAAATTTGTAATTAATTTTGCTTGCATATAATTGGATGATGGCAATCAGCAGTGCTTCGCCTTATTCCCTAAGCTAAAGAGAACATTTCCTTGCAAAGTGAATAGCTTATATAACTTTAGTAAATTGACCCCACTATCTCAGGAAAGCACACCATGAAGAATAAAACCATTAATCTAAATAAGTACACAGTTATAGTGCTCAACATGCCATGGACAGTTGTAGGCCAAGATTCTGTGCAAATGAGCAAATGGGCACATATGAAATTACTGTCCAAAACAAGCTGATGAACTATCAAAACAGCTGATAAGTAGGAGTAGCAGATGTCCCAGACTTGTCACTGGACCACAGCGAGTTTGTACATCTACAGATGGAGTGTAAGATGGGTGGTATTGTGCTTCCCTTGAACTTTACAATAAATTAATATTGAAGGATATGTACAGATAGAACATACATTATACTGATATTTTAACTGGCCAAATATATTAAAAACATTTCTACCTTGTAGATTCTATACATTTTACATTATAAAACACACAGAGTTAACTAGAAAGCAAAGAGCATTGTGCAGTAAATCACAGCAACCCTTTAGGAAACACTATTTTGACTACTGTAAAACGATGAAAAGTGAAATGTCAGTCATTGCACTTTGTACATCATTTCCCTTTGCAAAACACTTGACTGATTGTGAAAATCAAAGAGCTAAGCTTGTTTCAGACATTTAAAGAGACCTTCAGTCATGTTTAGAACCTCTGGTAGTCTGGAAACACAGATGAATCAATTATGCAAACCTACCATATCATGATTATATATACTGTGTGTATATATATATATATATATATATATATATATATATATATATATATATATATATTAATATTGTATATTTATGGTCAACCGAGATGGATATGAACCACATAAACACGCCACAAGACTTACAACATAAATTAGACCTAAAGTGTGCCCTGGTCAGCTGGAAGGGGGATGGGTGGGAGGGTATCACGCACTGGAACCGACAAAGATGGAAGGTGGACGGTCAGCTTATGTATTCCCTGGGCTCCTTCCATGTTTAGGCCACCATACTAGCCTTCTTATTTATGGTCGAAGCCCTTCAACTGGGATAGATATGAACCACATAAACACGCCACAAGACTTACAACATAAAGTAGACCTGAAATGTGCCCTGGTCAGCTGGACAGTATGCCAAAAAGAGGGCAAAAATACTTGGGTAGGAAAGAAATTCCTTTATTGGTCTGGTAAGGTTCATTGGGCAAGTTTGCTGAAGGCTTGCGACATCCCTACCTGAGGGTTCAGGATATACCGAGGAACAAAACAGGTCGATTTCCACCTGCCTAACTTCTTGATGAGGTGGTGTGGAATATCATGTTGCTATGCAGTTGAGGCAGCTCCTTTGCGAAAGGAGTGTCCAGAAAAGTGGCGTGTGTCAAGGCCTAGGTTGACCAAAAGGATCCTGATGTGTCTGATGAACTGGCTGCCACTCAGAGGGCTGGTGAGGAAAGGTAGCAGCAGACTGGATACTGACTGGTTGGGCATCTGGGACAACAACCGGTCGAGGATTGCTACTGGGCACCAGGTGTTGTGGGTCTTGAAAAGCTTGATATCGACCCGGGACTGGACTGTTAGGTTTTGGACACTGCAAGATGTAGAACCAAGTGATCTTGGAGGCGTGTCAGGCCACCTCTGTGCAGTATCTGGCAACTGGGGCCATTAATGTTGAACTCGCTAGTCCGTAGAAAGCTGTGGAAGGCCAGATAGATGGCTGTTTGGATGACCAGGCTGGGTAAGAACCCAAATAGAATGTAACAGGGTGGTGGACATGTCCCTGAAGATGGCACTTGTGATAGGTAAGCGCTTGCTTTTGGCAAAGCCTGCTGTCTCTGGATGCCACATGGACCTGACTGTGTGAGCTGCGAACAGGGACGGCTTACCGGGGTCCTGCAAGGACAACAAATGCTGGATGCCAGCTAAGTAGAGCCTAATGGTGTTATGGGATAGAGCCAGCTGCGTGTGGCAATAAGATATAAACGTAAGAGTGTGCTTGATGTCTCATGCTGCTCCAGGATATAGGGCTAGAAACCTGGCATAGGTGATCCAAGCGGTGAAATAGGCCTTTAGGGTGTTGCCAGACAATAACTGGTTAATGAGATGGGTTGCGTCACGCAGGTGTTCTTTCAACCCAGCGTGAGCTGCGACCAAGGAGGGATGAGAGAAGTGGTCGAGTCAACTCCAGGTTCCTGCAAACTGAATGATGTATAGTTAAAGTGGGACAGTGCATTGCGCAGGAAGGACAGGATGGACCTGCCTTTGATTATGATCTTGGCCATAGCCTTATTGTCTGTGGCAAAGACCACTGTCCCATCCAGATGCAACCCCAGACCTGTGCCGCTGCCATGATGGGGTAGAGTTCAAACAACATGGATGACTGACTAAACCCAGGAATCAGGAGGATTTCTGGAGGCCATGGTCCAGCGAACCAGTGATGGCCAAAAATTGCAGCGAAGCCTGTAGAGGCCACAGCATCCGTGACTACCCGAGGTGATAAAGCTGATGCCAAAGAAATGAACATTGATATGCCTTTCCAGTCTGTAAGGAACTGGTCCCATAATGACAGATCTACTATTGCTGCTGGGTTCAGCCTGAGAATTTGGTCAGAGTCTTGCACCTGTGAGAGGAAGATCAAGAGGCATGAGATGAAGGACCGCCCTTGAGGGATTATCCTTGTGGCGAAATGTATCATTCCTAGCAGGGATTGTCTCTTGGTGCACCCTTGTGAGAGGGTAAAGGTGTGAATAACAATTTATCAGGAGGTAGGCTAGCCTGCATGGAGCGTGTGTCGATCGTGATGCCCAGGAAGGTTATGGACTGTGCCGGGCCTTCCACTTTGTGTTCTGCTATGGACACATTGAGATTGCCAAATACCACTCTAAGCCCCTGTACACACGGTCGGAGATTTCCACAACCAAATCCGTCGGATTTTGCCCGTCGGATTTTGTCCGTCAGATCTTGTCCGAAACTGTTGCATACACACGGTCGGACAAAGTTGGCGAAAAAATCCAATCTTTCAGAACGTGATGACGTAATTTCGTTACGATGGGACTACATTCAGGCTAGTAGCCAATAGCTTTGATGTAGGAATTTGATCTGAGCATGCGTGGCACCTGATCCGATCAAAATTCTCTACACATGATTGTAGTATGTCCAATCGGCCCAGTTGGTCGGGAAATATTTCCAACATGTTAAAAAATTGGGTCTGACGGAATCAGTCCGATGCATACCACACACAGTCGGATTATCCGATGACACGGTCCGATAGGACACATTCCAACGGATTCTCCAACCGTGTGTACAAGGGCTTAGTCTATCCAAGTCACCTGGAACCAGGTTTCTCGAATAGCAGGAAGTCGTAGAGGTAATAAATGACTTTCTGGCACTGTGCTTGATGTGACAAGATCCAGAAAAGGGACTGGGCGAATGTATCAAAGAGCCACGGGCTGCTTTTAGAGCCGAAGGGTAACTTGGTGGCAAAGTAATACAAACCTTTTCATCTGATGCCATGCCACTGCCAAAGGGATGGCTCAATGGGCAGTAACTTGAATGCATCTCAGATGTCCGCTTTGGACAGCCAGGCCCCGTGCCTATGCTAATAATGGCTTGGATAGCCAGGTCGACTGACGCATATTTGAGAGAACTCCTTGGAGGGAATTAAGGAGTTCACACTTTTGATGTGCGAACAATGAGTCACGGACAAGTCGTATCCCAACCAAAGTTCATTCACTGTAGCAAGGAATCAATGGCCAGCTCGTCGGTGGCTGCTGAAAGCAGGTTTATGCATTTGTGGGCCAAGAGAGGCAGAAACCTGCTTTCAGCAGCTGGTGTGGAACCCTGACGTGAATCCGCGTATGAAGAAGGTGGCCAGTGAGGTAGTAGGGTCTGAGGAAAGGTAATACCCGGCCATGCAACATACACTCGGTCTAGTTAAGATGTACCTTGCTGCTTGATGTTGCATGTGATTTTGGGGTGCACTCTGTGACATGAGACGCAAACATGAAGCAGCCGGCACTGATCCTAGTCCCATAATTGTAGTTGTTGCAGATTGACGTGCCTTCCACTGACCGGATAGGCCATCCCAACTTGTCCACCTGGGGTGGTTGTGTGAGAGCCGGCAAGCTTTGTCCTGAACCAGAGGTGGAAGAAACATTGGGGAGGCATCCAATGCCTGCGTCAGAGAACAAGTTTGACGTATGGGCGATCTCCAGAATATGCTTTGATTTAAATTCCATTCTAGCTCTGGCTGTATATTTAGGTCATTGTCCTGCTGGAAGGGGAACCTCCACCCCAGTCAAGTCTTTTGCAGATTTTAACGGGTTTTCTTCTAAGATTTCCCTGTATTTATCTCTATCCATCTTCCCATCAAATCTGTCCAGCTTCCCGGTCCCTGCTGAAGAAACCATCCCCACAACATGATGCTGCCACCACCATGTTTCATGGTGGGGATAGTGTGTTCAGGGTGATGTGCAGTGTTAGTTTTCCATCACGCATAGCGTTTTGCTTTTAGGCCAACTAGTTTAATTTTGGTCTCATCTGACCAGAGCACCCCTTTCCACATGTTTTCTGTGTCCCCCACATGGCTTCTCGCAAACTGGAAATGGGACTTCTTATGGCTTTCTTCCTGCCACTCTTCCATTAAGGCCAGATTTGTGGATTTCACGACTAATAGTTGTCATGGGCCTCTTGGCTACTTCTCTGATTAATGCTCTCTTTGCCTGGCCTGTCAATTTAGGTGGACAGCCATGTCTTGGTAGGTTTGCGGTTGTGCCATACTCTTTCCATTTTTGGGTGATGGATTGAACAGTATTCCACGAGATGTTCAAAGCTTGGGATACTTTTTTATAACCTAACTCTGCTTTAAACCTATCTGGTGTGTTTCTTGGCCTTCATGATGCTGTTTGTTAACGAAGGTCCTCTAAAAAAAAAAAACTCTGAGAGCTTCTCAGGACAGCTGTATTTATACTGAGATTAAATTACACATGGGTAGACTCTGTTTACTAATTAGGGGACTTTTGAAGGCAATTGGTTCCACTAGATTTTAGTTAGGGGTATCATAGTAAAGGCGACTAAATACAAATGCACGCCACACTTTCCACATATTTATTTGTAAAAGAATTGGAAAACCATTTATCATTTTCTTTCCACCTCACACTTTATGTTGGTCTATCACATAAAATCCCAATAAAATACATTTACGTTTCTGGTTGTGACATGACAAACTGTGGAAAATTTCAAGGGCTATGAATATTATTTCAAGGCACTGTATAAGATATTTGGAAATATTTTCATTTAGTTTAGAAGTGCAATATTAAGTAAATATTGTACAAAAGTACAATACTGATAGAGATTAGAAAATGAATGTTAAAGATACGGCACTATGGAGATATATTTCTCTTTGTAACATGTACTCTGAGCCAAAGGATTAAGTAGAAGTAGAGTGGAGTGAGAAACTGGTATAGAATCCATGTGGGTTGGAAGGAAGAGGTGTACATCACATTGAGCAATGAGCATACTTACCCCTTTGGGAAAAAAGTACTTAAGATCTACTCGAAATTAAGTGGTCAAAATATTACAATGAGCCTTCAAGCTGTGGACTCATTGAACAAGTGGTAGAATAGTTGGGACTTTATTTTGCTGGATTTTTGTTTCACTGATTGCACGTTAATATTTTAATTTACATACATTTGATTACTATCACCATTTTATAAGAATTTTGATTATATCACATTTATTGTAACATTTTTGCTTTTTATTTTCTTGGTTGCATGAAATGTAAATGTAAATGCAAATGAACTAATTTGAAAAAATTTGTAGAAAATGGCCACACTACTGGCTGATAATTCAAAGCCATTAATTCTTCATTAGTTTTTCCTCTGTAGGACTTTTTTGATTTATGAGATGATAATGAAAGATTATTTTCTTATTTCCCAGAGTAGAAAGGGAATTCCAAGAATTATTCACTGTCAATACCTGCAGAAAATACCCACTGAAGTGGCAAAATGTCATAGGCTTAATATGCTTCCAGATGGAAATATTTTCATTTAACTGAAACATTACAATTCATAGGTTGATGTTAGGTGGCAGTTTTTGTTAAACTAGAGATTAAAGTCTTTTCTAACATTGTGTTCATCCATTCTATATCAGCACAGTGTATGTCTGAATGGGATATGCTCTCTCTGTCACATGAGCAAAGGGGAAAATAAATCTTTCTCAGCAAATGTTGCAAACGCAATGCTCAAAAGTCACCTCTATCAACTCAGCATGGGGAAACACCTGCTGTGATTTTTCATTTAAATAATGGCAGCTTCTGCCCTAAATACAGCTTAATTACCCAAAAAAAAATGTAAATACTACTCCCAAAATGTACTGTGTATAATAATAGCAGTCTATAGTTTCAGATAAGTGAAGATGTTTTAGGTAGGAACAAAAACATGTAATGTGTTGGTATACATTTTCTGGACAAAATATAGAAAAGTCATCCTTCATTTTAATTTGGTCTGCACTAATGTTCAACCAACTAATGGCTAAGATTTTTATCTGATTTATTGTGTGGAAAAAACTTTGCCATTCCTTTAAGTGTGTCTCTATTAATAAAAAGTACTCCAGTGCAACCAATTCATGATAAACTAAATTCAGACACATAATTACACAAAGTGCTTAAATACAAAAAATCAAGATACATCAGATTCATATATAATAAGCTCTAATGTGCATCTGTGCAGAGGAAAGTGCACTTGTGCATCACAAAATAAATGTAATTATTATAAATGAATCCATCAAAATTCATATGTCATAATAGGCAGGTGCTGTGAACAATCCACTCAAATGTATCCCCACCACTTGCAGAACTGGTCTCTTATCAAAAAAGTCACAAACACTAGTTGATAACAGCATTAAAAACAGCAATGCCGTCCAGCTAGCGGCAAGCGTGATATTGCCATAAACTAGCTTCCCCCATCACATACTCCGCTATCTGATCGGTGTTGCTGTTCTTAATGCTGGTATCAACCAATGTTTGTGACTACCTTATAAGTAGAGATGGGCTCGGGCATGTTCTGGATCCCACCTGGAAGTCGACATTACATACGGCTAATCACAGGCAGTGAGACATTTCTCGATCTGTGCAGCTGCAGATCAAGAAATGTCTCGCTGCCTGTGATTAGCGTTCTGCAGTGTCGGCTTACTAGTGGGATCCGGCAGGTGAGATCCTGAACACACCTAAGGCCATTCCTACTTATACTTAAGTATGATAAACTTTTTGGATTTGAGATATTGGACCATGGTTTTGTGATGTGTTCTCTCTGAGAGACTGGAGCCAGATCTCAGTGAGGACATGCTGGATCCATAAGATACTGGGGAGAGTTGTTGAGTGGGGAGTTAGACCATTGCTGAGGATTCCACAAGGAGTGATATTCTGCTGGGTAACCTCTTATAATCTGGAGGTTGCTTATTTGGTAAGAGGTCAGTTCTGGCGGTGGTGATGATACACAGCAGTGGAATTGGAGTGGATTGTTCACAGCAAATGCCTATTATGACCTTTGCATTTTGATGGACTAATTTTTAATAATTTTATTTATTTTGTGATACACAAGGACACTTTGTTCTGTATAGATGCACTTTTTATATATGAATGTGATATATATGGATTTTTGCACTTAAGCACTTTGTGTAATACTTGAAAAAAATTGTTCTGTGTATGAAATTAGTTTATCATGAATGCAGTAGAGCACTTTCTATCAATAGTGACACATTTAAAGGGATAGCACAATTTTGTTTTCCACACAGTGTTTATATATATTTTATATTCTGATATTTTAAGTTGCAGAAGTCGTCCGATTGTATTAAGGTATGGCACAAAGCACAGGTTTATTTACCACATTAGCTTATTGTGATTATTGCAAATACGCACATACGTGTTTATGTTCCATAAAGCCCCTTTGACACGGCTTTCCAATCGGGACCGCCTGTCAGTTTTTCATGCAGACCTGATTGGACCCTCTAGTCTCCACTATTGAATGGCGGATATCAGTGGTCCACCGACATCCGCCACCATCCAATCTGATCCTGCCTGCAAAAAACAGACAGATGGTGGTTCCATTTTCTATCCACCTGGCGGATCGGATGGAAACAAACAGGCGGTCTGTTTCCATCCGATTTTCTCATAGAGGAGGGCTGGACTGTTTCCGTGTCCACTCTGCACAGCAGAGCAGACATGGTCCTGTCATCCGCCTGCTCAGCAGGGACCAGAAGAGAGATCCCCTTCTGAGCAAGCGGAATCCGCTTAGGCCCGTGTGAACTGTGCACTGCTACAAAAGCTTCATGTTATATTGGTACCCCTTTATTATAAAATAATTTAAAAAGCCTTTGCCATTTTATTTAAAGCGGTATTAACCCACCCCCCAAAAAAAATGTAATATATTGCAGATTCTTAGTCCTTAACCACTTGCCTATTGGGCACTTTTACCCCCTTCCTGCCCAGGGAAATTTCAGCTTTCAGCGCTTTCACACTTTGAATGGCAATTGCGCGGTCATGCAACACTGTACCCATATATAGTTTTTTGCATTTTTTTCACACGGATTTCTTTTGGTGGTATTTATTCATCACTGGGTTTTTTTATTTTTTGCTAAACAAACTAAAAAAGCAGAACATTTTTGAAAAAGTTTGTTGTAAAGTTTTGCAAACAGGTATGTTTTTTCCTTCACTGATTTGCGCTGATGAGGCTGCACTGATGGGCACTAATGAGGCGGCACTGATAATCGGTACTAATGGGCACTGATAGGTGACACTAATAAAAGGGCACTGATGAGGCTGCACTAATGGGCACTGATAGGTGGCACTGATGGGTAGCTGCTTAAAAAGTGTTAGCTGGTGTTTGACTTTAATTTGTTAGTGTATCTAAATCTGCTAATCCATTGAACACTTCCCACCTCCCAGATTGGCAATGCTACTGTCCAAAGGTGTGTCTGTTGCTCCTTCATCCAGTGTATAGGCACTATAATACAGAAAATATAAAACAAATTCAGCCACCACACCTAAGAATTAGTAAGCTGCAATAAATAAAATGTCTGGTTTTGGTTTTTATACCCCTTTAAAGTTGAACTCAAGCTAACACTTTCAAAGCAGTTACAGAAACAAAGTCCTCTAATCTGGGTGCTGGCTTTTGAGAGCTCATCCTGCTCAGCATACATAGCAACAATGATGGACAAAGCCGCACTTCCATAGAGTCTCACCATGAAGTTTAAATAAAGCAGTTGGCTTCCGACATAGTCCCCGTCTTGAGCCATGCTCCTTTGATATATTTCACTCCAATTGGGCTTATTTGTAGAGACAAATTTATTGATGAGACTTTATACAAGTGCGGCTTTTCCCTTCATGTTTGCCAGTTACAGAGACAGTTTTTTTAATGCTTCATCTCAGCCCTCTAATTATCACTTTTGCTGGATGGCCTGGTCTGTTAAAGGAAGTGGGGAAAAAGACTTACCGGCAGAATCACCAGGTGAAAATAAAGGAAAAAAAGATTAAGAAAAAAACAAAAAAACAAATACAGCCATCATATCTAAGGATAGGTAAGCCACACTATAGTATATTTTTTTTTGGGGGTTTAACACAGATTTATAGTACCCATAAAATCTGTGTGATTATTGCTAAAGCCTTTTTGCATCCAACAGCGATCCCCCAGGTAATTCCTGGCTTTGTGGATAACCATGGATAGTGTCAGCCATTGCTGACCTGTCATGGAAGTGTACAGGGCTCTGCGGCTGCAGCTAGCCGCTCACAGATGGCAAAAACTGCTGCTGTCAGTCACATCAGACTTTTCCCCCTGTGCGTATATAGCCCTACTGACTGCCAGGGGCGGATCCAGAGGCTAGTCTCGGTAGGGGCACTGCCAGAAAATAAGGCTGCTTTCACACTGGAGTGGGCGGGCGATTCGGCGGTAAGGGCCGCTAACTGGACGGTTTTATCCCATTTATTTCTACTGAGACACACAGCCGCTATATCCCAATATGACATGTTGGTGTGGGTCCTTGAATAAACCCTGCATGCATTCTGGGATCCGCACGCATTACATATTGGGATATAGCGGCTGTGTGTCTCAGAAATAAATGGGATGCATGTAACACTTTATGCATCCCCAAGCCAGTAAAAGACAGCCCTGCATGTCAGATGCATGTCTGCTCTGTGTGAATGAAACATAAAGATACATTTTTCTGTCATTCTATATCATCATTATTATCATGATAATCACACAATATAGGTGCTGTGGCTCAACGCACCTGTACTGTGTGATTATCATGATGATAATGATGATGATTGGTAATTGTAATATGACATATGGAGGGGGGTTAATGTACTCACTGATGTATTACTGACCAGTGGCAATTAATTAACCCCTTTGTGCTGCATTAGTGGCACTAGTGGCAGTGTTTATAAACCCCTTCATGCTGTAGCATAAAAGGGGTTAATCAACATTGATGGTGCCACTGTCATTAATGCAGCACAAAGGGGTTAATTGCCACTGGTCACAAATACATGAGTGAGTACATTAACCCCCTCCACGTGCCATATTACAATTACCATTGTAAATTATTTCACCCCCCCACCCCCAAAGCATTAACCACTTCACATGTAAGACAAGGTGTTAACTCATTAACATAGCAATGCCTACCATAGCTCATTAACCTAACAATGCCCACCATAGCTCATTAACATAACAATGCCCACCGTAGCTCATTAACGTAACACTGCCTTAGCTAAGTAAGTGATCACTCACTTGCAGTGCACTGAGCTGGCTACAAGTCCATCTTGTCTTCAATCCTGCGCGCCTCTGAATCGTGACGTCACACCAGCCGGGACTAGGAAGCTCCTGTCGGGTAGAGATCACTCCGCCTGACAGGGAAGTGAAGTGACACTCCCACCGCTCTGCTACAACTCTGGCAGCATGTAGCAGCGGCCCGTGTCACATCAATTACAGACCCCCATAGTGACCCACTGACCCCCTCTAAATTAACTGATGTAGCAGCAATAAAGTCCCAGCTGCATTTAGATGCCTCATGCAAATCTGGTGAGGTGGCGGAGGGAGAAAGCCTTGGAGTAAGTACTATTTTCTGGGAGGGGGAAATTGCCCCATTGCCCCCCCCCCCCCCGGATCCGCCCCTGCTGACTGCACACATTACAATCTAATTGTACAGTCTCAGTATATCTACTTTAAGTCAATAAACAACAATGCAGTACAAGATTGTACTAAGCAATTAAGTCAATATATACAATGTCAGGAAGGTCCTGTCCTTATGTACTTCTTGTTACATTTTGGGAAGATTACACAAACAGATTGTGACAGTCACCGCTGTCTGCTCTGCCCCCCTCCACAAGCTGGGGTGTGGAGGAGGAGGGAGTGTCTGGCCCAGGTTCTCAGTAGCTCACAAAGAGACTGAGCCAGGTGCCAGTCCAGGGTTCTGAGTGGTTCCCAACCATATGGCCACGATTTTTCCCCAGCCTGTAACAACTCTGTGGGATCAGGTGATCAATACGAAAAGTTCCTTTAAAATGGAACTAAACCCTGCTATCCCTTACAGCCAAGAAATCTGCCATCTTAGCCTCTGTTTGATTTGCCAATACCATGGTGCTGCATATGGGATCGTTTATGACACCAGCCAATTCATGACTTGCCAGTTTGGTTAACAGCACAAGAAACTGTGAAAATGATCATTCAAGGCATGCCTTGAATGGAACTGTTTTAGGAAATTGTTAAATAGATGTTTTTAGTTGTTTTTAAAAGGCAACTTAAAGTGGAACGTTAGTCAGAAAATTATGTCCTGCTAGATCACTTCAGGCTGATCCCTTTTGCAGGTATAGCTATGTAAAATAAACAAGATGAAGCTGCGGTAATAATTCATTTTAAAAGGCACAAACCGTTGGAAATAAGCCAATGCGCTTACCAATAGCAAACGGTAAATGCGAAATATTAAAACAAAGGCAGGCCTTGAATTGCAGCTTGGTCCTTTATAGTTAATAGCGCAGTCTTCTTTTTAACATAGCTATGTAAAACATTAAGGGCACTTTCACACTGCGTTGTTGGGGGCTTCGCCAGTATAGCACTGCTATCTTTAGCGGCACTTTACTGTAATTTTAGTGGTGCTTTTTGGCCCGTAGCATGATTTATAGGTGCTTTGCAGATGCTGATATTAGTGCTATAGCGCCTGTAAAGCGTCTCAGTGTGAAAGTGCTATTAGAATAAATGTCTATACTGTTTAAAATCCTGTGATACACTGGCTAACCCTGCTCTGCACATACTCAGTTGCTCTCCATTTTTAGATATTTTTAGGCACTTCTGAGTTTATAGAGGCTGATCTACTGACAGCCTTAAAGTGGAAGTAAACCCTCTTATACTTTACAGCCAAGGAAGCTGCTTCTGCTTGATCTGCAACTGTCATGGTGGTGCACATGATCAGTTGTGACCCCAGTCATTTGATGGTTTGACAGTTTGGTTGAGGACACAAGCAAATGTGACAGTTAGCAATCTCGGCATTCCAGAGCTGGAAGTATTTTTTGAAACCATTAAATTGATGGGTTTAATTTTGCTTCATAATTTACTGCTGGGGATCTAGACTTCAGCAAAATGGCAGCCTCCAACAAGAAGAAAAGGAGCAATGCTGGAGACAATTTACAGAGTACACTAATTTTGGTACCATAATTATTAATGTGGAATGTATGTTCCTTGCTAAAGAACATTCTTTTTTAATCAAGTTGTTATGGGTAAAGTCCTGCTTTAAACTACTAGTTTGCTTACAAAGAAAGCAAACCAAACTAATCTAATTTAAGATCCATTTATTTTCCACTTAGGTGTTTACTTATCTCCCCATGATAGTGGTGGCTTCCCTCAGTGTTTGCATACCTGCACGGTAACTCTACATAGAATTATACAGGGCCTTACACTTAGCATCTCAAGTGTAGTAGTAGCTTAGACTAGAGTGAGCTGTTGTTTTTATGTGAACTCGTTTTTGTGGACTGCATTTGACACTGTTCCTGTTTGTTCAAAGGAGAAACGGTCAAATTTTCCCAATTTTCACTTTCTTTATCTTTCATATATTACCAGGTTTGCATGTCTACAACCCAATTTTTTAATCAAAAACTTCACATCAGACAGAATATGTAGGCGTTTCTGATCATCTTCTAGAGTTTAAGGTCAGTTTGAGAAAGATGGCTGTAGTCTCTCATTTATCCAAGGTAATGGGACAATAGGAGCACACTTAATAGTATAGCTCAATTTTAATGCCCTATTACGGAAACTCTCCAGCTGTTGTACTGAACAGATGGGAGTTCACAGGACATTTACAAAGACATGAAATGGCATAAAAGGTGTGTTAGGAAATGGAGCAGACAATATAACTTCCAATGTAGTACTTAACCCTATGACCTGGTAATGAATCTACATTTTCACTCTTATATCTACTGGTCCATTCTTTTTCCAATATTTTGAATGTAGAAACACTTTTCTGTCTTTTATGTTGCCATAACATAAGTAATAAAACATTTGTTCCAAAAATATGTATGCTCATAACAAAGATATTCTATCTCTGTTCTCTATTTCTCTTTCAATTCAAATAACATGATTGCCTCTATTAATATTAATAATTATTTTTATACTGCTCCTAATGTAAGGACACTCTGGTGGTTACACCATTTGTATGGCATTGCTGGTATTCTGTATTGAATGTCCACCATGAACTCTACTTGGCATTCTCACTGTGTTTCAATAGGTTTTATTTGCACACTATTGTTCCCTTTCACAACCCTTTTGCTGCTACTGAAATAAGGGTATCATCATCAACAGCATGTAGACAAACTCCTGGTAGCACACTTATTACTGGCTCCAGATTTGTATACACTTGCAAGTGAGGCGTCTACCACCTCACCCCTGTGTGTTTTGGGCTTTCCTTTCTTTCCTGGGTGCCCAGATTCATCATGGTGGGTATTATGATGTTTTCTGATCTCCCCTCAGAGCTGTTCATCCCAACTGCTCTGGCCAGGGAAGAAGCTAATCAAGCACAAACTGCCCAAATCAGCTTCAATGGAGTGTAGAGATTAGATTGGGAGTCATCTGACCTCTCTTTAAAGGGGTCTTTTTTTTTATAACAATCCAATCTATACTTTCCTGTTCAGGCTCAGGAAAGTATATAGGTGGGGGCTGGGGATAGGAGGGCAAAACATGAAAGGTTTTTTACCTTGATGCTGAGAATGCATTATGGTAAAAAAAACTTTAGCTTTTACAACTACTTTAAACAAAACCTGTCACTTGTAGCATACTGTCACATATCAGCCCCCATGTGACAGCAATAAAGCTAATTGGAAAAAAAAGCATAAGGTTCCTTTTCATACTGGCTGTCCGTTCAGGTCCACCTGTCAATTTTTCTGGTGGACCTGATTGGACCCCTCAGTCTCCCCTATGGAGCAGCGGATGTCAGCAGACACATGTCCGCTGACATCCAATCCAATCCTGTCTACCAAAAACAGACAGATGGTGGTCCTATTTTCCATCTGTCCGGTGGAAACGAACAGGTGATCTGTTTCCATTCAATTGCCCAATAGAGGAGATGTGGCCTCTGTCCGTGTCTGCTCTGCACAGTGGAGTGGACATGGACCTGTCTTTTTCCTACACAGTAGGGATCCGTGGAAAGATCTCCCAAGTGGATTTCGCTTAGAGGAGACATCCGTGGGAAAGGGGCCTTAAAGGGGTTGTAAAGGTATGTGTTTTTTCACCTTAATGCATCCTATGCATTAAGGTGAAAAAACACCTTGCAGTCACCGGCCCCCTAGCCCCCCCCCCCCCGTTTTACTTTACCTAAACCCCTTCATTCAGTCGGTGGGGACATGCTGGCTCCTTCATGGGCTCCCAGATCTTGATTGGATAGATTTATAGCAGCGCAGTCATTGGCTCCCGCTGCTGTCAATCAAATCCAATGAAGCGGGTCCGGGGTGCGGGGCTAAGTCTGACATTCTGTGTCTGTAGGTGGAAATGCTGGACTTGGGAGCGAGCATGCAAGGGAAAAGCCCATGCCCTCATGCGCTCACACATACAAATGCAGTCACGCATATTAGCTGTGTACCTAGGTGAAAACAAGTGCACCACACATATTAGGTATCACTGTGTATGCCGGAGTGCAAATATTCGAGGGCCATCATTCACCATTAATGCTAAACTGGTAACCTGTAAACCCTTGTAAAGTGCTGCCTATAGACAATTTTGAGGACTGTCGTATTTGCCATTTCAGAGGTGCATGCAATATTTGGTATGTATTTTACTTATCGCAACCTTAGCTTTTATATTTTATAAAAAATTGGTACTATATTGTGTTTATTGGCAATATAATTAATTTTAATGTATTTTATTTACCAAAAATAAGCTAGCACAAATGACATGTGAACATTGTAACCTTTAACTATTTTATTCTATAGGGTATATGCTTTCATAAAATATATAACATTTTGGGATTTTAAGTAATTTTAATGATTTTAACATGTGTGCACAAAAATGAAAAATAAAGAGCTCTGGCAGAGAAAGGGTTTAGTGGAATGTAAACCCTAATTAATATTTTTTATTTGATTTGTTAAATATACAAAGTGTTTTGTCATAGGAATCCTTTCAGAAATCTTGTTGGCTAATAGCTTCCTGTGCTCTCTGCCTATGATGCAATCTTATTGGTTACATTGTTCTTAGCTAGCTCTAAGGACTGCAGAACCCCTCCCCCTATTTTATAGAGGCAAAAAAGGATGAAAATTAATGTAGCTTTTTGTTCTTGGGTTTAGTTATGAGAGCACTTTGTGATACAAATATGGGAATTGATATTGCTGATATGGCTTTTAAAGGCATTCTGATCCTGGTGTCATTACCTATTAAGTCAAGAAACATGATATTATATTTAAAATATGTGCCTTGTCATATACATTCTGAATAGGACACTAAACGATATTGCACTAGTTTTGCTTAGTTCACTGCAGTAGATTCATTAAAGAATATAACATTCAGCAGAGTGGAGGATAATGCAAAGAAACTCAATCCTTAAAAACAGCTGAATCAACAATGTTTTTATTAATTAAGAAAGTCAATACAGCATATTTCTTGATTCAAGGTCATTTCCCCATGCAGGGTGCAGGTATCTAACTTGAATCATAAAAGTCAGATTTAAATGGGACACCTACACAGTTCATTGGATACCCATTCAATCAATTACAGCTTATATAAATAAGCTGTAAATCATTAAAGGAAAAATAAATAATAAATTATATAATAAATGTCCTTCTGTATGCCCTTTATTTACTTATTTAGTCTAGTTTGTTTCTATTAGCTGTAACCATAAAGATGTATTTCCATTATTGTCATTGTAAATTATCCAACAGCCACAGTAATGCATTTTTTCTAACTAATTTGCTTTAATCAGTTCTCTTTTTGTAGTTTACTTTTGTCTATAGCTATTTTGATTTATTTTATTGATAGTATTTTACTTTTGGCCTTATTTAATAAACATGTATCCTTCTGTGCATATTTCTTAATTGAGCCTGTACATACGGTTGCTGAGCATAGTCATAGGTTCACTTACAGTAAATTCCCTTGTCCTGTTCATACCCTTCCTCTCATGATGCAGTGCCAAGTGTTTGGTTCACTAAATGCTAGGCATAAGCTTTGAAACATGGTGTAAAAACCCTTGGGCCTGACTAAAGCTGGTCATACAGTGATCAAAACCTGGCTGGTTCTGCAGGGACCGATCAAATTTCGATCAGTTTGTAACCATCCCTGCTTGACAGAAGCTGGTCCTTTGATCAACTTCTGTTGAAGGGACTTGCTGGAAAACATTTGGAATTCAGTGGCTGCAGTCAATCGATCACTTTTAACCCACAGTTTCACATTTTGATGTAACAATTTTATCTATTAAAATAACTTCTAAAAGCATATTACAGATTCCCATAATGTCAGTTTGAGATATTCAAGTAGTTGACAGATTTTCTTTTTTGTGTTAGGCTTTTCATCTCTTTCTTTTTCCTTCCCTCCCCTTTTCTCTTCTCTTCTCTTTCCTTCGCCTCCTTACCTCCACTTGGTTGCTTCTTGGAACTGCATAGTGAACATCTTAAGTATTTAAGGCAAATGTAAATATTAGGAAATAGATATGTAATGTAACTGTTAGCTTACTTACAGATTTGTTATCTGTGCTTGTTTAAGACAAAGAGAGTCTTCTACTATTATGTTTAGGAGGCCCCTAACAGCTGAAGGGCATTGTGGCCAAAACTCATAGTTAATGGCCTATACTAATGGTGCACTCAGAGGAGTACACTATTAACATCAGAGCTGGGTTGCTGAGCACATCCCAGGTGCACTCATA
Source organism: Lithobates pipiens (assembly GCF_037356315.1). Taxonomy (NCBI): domain Eukaryota; kingdom Metazoa; phylum Chordata; class Amphibia; order Anura; family Ranidae; genus Lithobates; species Lithobates pipiens. Next base: position 387,905,006 of record NW_027507764.1, read on the forward strand.
CTTATGTATTTTAGGAGGGCAATAGTGGTGTCTCAAGCCCTCCTACCAGTATAACAGAAGGGCCTTATCATCCTTGCACCCTTATGCAAGGGCAGGAGCAAAACCTTGGTTCTTATGTGGTCTAAGGCCTGGTCCCTGGGTGTGGTCCTGTACTGCGGCTAAGGACATTGCAGCAGCCTGGTCATCCATGTGAGTGCTTCAAGCAACTGCTTACTCCATCAACCGGACTCCATCACTGCCTCCTGTCCTGAACTGGTTGCTTGCCATTTTCCCACCCCCATAAAAAAAAAATCACCTGTACATCACTTTGCAACAAAGAACAAGGCACATTTTGCAGGGTGCTTCTTAAGTTCCAAATGAGAGTAATAGTAGTTTCACACACTAGCAATTATAAACCCTTTCACATAACACAGTTCAGCTCTATGCTGCTATTTGCTCACTTTACTGGCTACACAGAAATATGTGTTGTGGTTTCATAAATACCATCCCGTATGAAACACTGCTATAGGATAAAGTCCCTTTTGATGTTGCTAACCTATAGCAGGAAAAGCCTGCAAGTCTACTAAAAGTATGCAGCATGGAAATGACCCACTTCCATCAAATGGAAGCCCATCCACGACCTGCCCAAAACAGCAGGCTTCAAATGATGTTTCCCTTTCTCTGTCCCATGCAGGCTGGACTCAGATGGCATTAGGCATGATATATATGTTATGGCCATGTCAAAATGGCCACCGAAATCTTGTGAGATTTCAGTGTCAACATTGGGTACTGGCTTCCTCAAGATGGCTACTCAAGCCCAGTGCAGAGGACAAATAAGTCCTCCACTGGGCTTCCCTAGTTCACAGAGCACATCAGTGGTCATGTGACTGCTCTGTGCTACATACAGTGACACTCTGTTCTACGGGCCAAACAAGGAACTGTGTCTCACCCACAGAAATGGGGAGAAGTAGAAGTCACCACTACATATAGCTTCTGTCTTGTACTCTTCTATATTTTTTCTTCTCTCTATTCTTGGAAGACTATAAATCTGCTTGCTAAAAAGAACTGCAGTAGTTGTAAAACATGTTCTTGCTTGAGAGAGTTGTATTGTTTCTACACAATAGCACAGGATGATATAATAGAACCAGTATCTGTATAAGATGTAATAGTACTAATATTTTCTTCATTTATCATTAAATATTTTTATCATTATATAATTTATTATTTAATATTTATATTTTACTAAGGCTTTACATTTCTCTAAGTATGTTATACAATAATATTTTCTTGTGAGGATGCTGCAAGCATTTAAAATGTGAAGCTACAATTAGGTTAGGGTTGATCTAGTGTCCTCATTATTCTGATACATATGGCAGCCCTAAAATATAGAGATTTCATATGCTAAGTAAACAACATTGTAGAAAAGTGGACATAAGGATACAGTTAAATGAAGAAGCATGACAAAGGGGGAAGAATAACTATTATAAATAACTCAGAAATAGTTTTTATGTTCCTCCAGTTGGGGGGAGGTTATTAAACAATTACTGAGTACTGAATTGTCTATTGTTGATGACAATGCTACTCATATTCAATTTTAGCCCAGCGTGAGCTAACAAAGATTTTGCCACTTTGCTTAAAGCTGAACTCCAGGCAAACAGTTAACCAAGCAGTTGTAATACATATATGTTTTGCAAGCCAAATTACTTCAATGTCTGTCCATCCAGTGAGATGTATGCAACCTTGCCAAACACCATAAGCCAAATTAGGACTTGACTTTTCCCTACTATATTTAAAGTGATTGTAAGTGATTTAAAAAAATAAAATAACAAGCATATTATACTGACTTGCTCTGTGCAATGGTTTTGCACAGAGCAGCCCTGATTTTCCTCTTGTCAGGTCCCTTACTTGCATTCCTGTCTCCTACTCTTCTTGGTGTGCCAGCATAGGAAGCTGCTTCCTATGGTGGCACACCTTTGGACTCGACCCTGAGCCATGCAGTTAGTATCCATTGACACAGACAGTACGGCTCTGGCCTGCCCCGTGCTCCCTGGCCACAGGATTTGATTGAACCATGGTTACCTCTCTGTCCTGTGAGGAGGGAGAGAGCAGAGAGAGTTGCTGCTCTTGGGCACAGTTCTGGATCAAGAATGGGCTCTGGTAAATATGTGGGGGGGGGGGGGTTGGGGGAACTGCACACGGAAGTTTTTTTTTACCTTAATGCATAGATTTGCAACCACTTTAATAAACAAAACCAAAAAAGCCTGAAGCACTTCCCTACCTCCCCCAGCCTGTGAGTGGCCTACAAAGGAGGAGCAGTAAATTGATTAAGTAATTGTACTTTTTCCTCCTGTCAGCATACTCTTTATCAACACAAGTGAAAGAAGCACTGTAGCCTACAGGGGATCACAAGATGCTGATGTAAAGTCACGTTCATTTACTCATCAATTTGCATTTTAAAATGAATTGCATGTTTTTTTAACCAATACATAGCTGCACTCTTTTTTTTTTTTTTTTTTTTTTATAAAGGATGCTAGAGTTAGGCATTAAGCCGGTTTTGTGTGCTTTGGATTACAAGTGTTATTTAATATTTGGTGCATGTTTGTTCACGAGTCCTTAAAGAGGGAGTCCACCTAAAAAAAAAAAAAAAGCCAGCAGCTACAAATACTGCAGCTGCTGACTTTTAATAAATGGACACTCACCTTTCCAGGAGTCCAGCGATGTCGGCAGCCAAAGCCGAGCAATTGCTCGGCTCACGGTGAGGAAATCAGGAAGTGAAGCGTTGCGGCTTCACTTTCTCGTTCACTACTGCGCATTCGCGAGTCACACAGCGCAATGAGAATGGTCTGAGCTGTCTCTGGGACCCATGTGCATCCCAGCAGACAGCATGGCAGGACAGGAAGAGGCATAGACTCCCATGGGGGTCTATGCCCGGAAGTGGGTACAAATACCTGTCTTAGGTATCTGCACCCCCCTCCCCCCTGAAAGGTGTCAAATGTGACACCGGAGGGGAGAAGGGTTGCGAAAAGCGGAGGTTCAATTTTTGTGTGAACCTCCGCTTTAAGGTTCTAAGTTATTAGTCAGGAATTCTGAATATGACTGTCATCCTACCCTGATATGTATTTGATATGGACAGGTATATCTCTTATATTTTAAAGTAATCTTTACACAAAGTTAGCATATGATTAAAAAAAAATGCTGAAGTAGCATCTCCCTTAAACCAGTGAAAATGATCTGTAGATTCAAAGGTGTCATTATTTATGCAAATTTTGACTTTTCCTAAGGTTAAGCCTGGCTTCCTCCTATCTGCACAGCCTTCGAAATGGTCAGTGAGATCCTCCATCCTAATTTGTGACCATTAGGTGGGCTCAGATGCCAAGAGATGACTGGTCAAGCATAAGATATGCATGATATTTCAGCAGCATATATCTCTTCACTAAATTAATTAAAAAATTTATTAATTTTCTACATGCAGTTTTCATTGAAGATAATCCTTGCGTATACATTGTTTCTTTTATATTGTCAGCTAATTGCCCAGTTTTATAACAGGTTTACAGTTTAGGATGGTTACCTCTCAGCATAAATTTACAACACCAAAAACAAAGGAATGCAGACACTACCATATGACAAATGGCATTAGACACAAAATTATGATCACAGATATTACCTAGTTCAGTCAGATTGCAAAGGCATGATCTAACTACTGTCTATGACCTTCCTAAAAGATGACCTTGTCCACCTTTCGGCAATCCTTGAAAACTCACTTTGTCAGGGAAAACTACCCCCCTCCACCTCCACCTAAGAACTGTACCTGAGTCACTTCCATCAGATCACCTCCCTTTAGATTATAAGCTCCATGAGCAGGGCCCTCCTATTCCTTCTGTATTGTACTATATTGTAATCATACTGTCCCCCTTTACATTGTAAAGCGCTGTGTAAACTGTTGGCACTATATACATTCTGTATAATAATAATATTACAAAGAAGGTATTTTAGGTTGTGAATTGCAGGAACCAAAATACCCAAACATGGCTCAAAGTTTACTAATGGTCTGCAACCAACTGGTCTAAAAACAAGTAAGAAACCATTCTAACCCAAAAGCTATATGAAGGCTCAATAGACATGAAAACATTTTAATAAATAATTCAAAAATATATTCAAGGGAAAATACTTTGCAATATGCAAATAGAAAGCTTTATCTTAACCAAAAATACTCGGGAACAGCTCTGCTGAACTTGGAAAGGCTCGGAACAGAGTATTGCCGAGTGATTCCGAGTATTTCCGAACGGTTTTGAACCATTTCAAGTATCCCTGGCACCCCTGCACCTCTGGCCAAATGTGATACTGCACACCCCATTAGCTTGAATTCTGATCATTTTGCGAGACAACACTTGCAAACCGAGTCAGAATTAAAAAAAAAAAATTGCTCGTCTTTCAAAATGCTTGTTAACCGCGTTACTCGTAAAACCAAGGTTCCACTGTATTCCAGTTTTTGATCATTACAAATTTTGTACCCTCTAAATAGGGTGTGTTTTTTAAAATGTAGGAACACTACTTCTACAGCCTCTGTAATAAGCCCAAACTGCAGAAATGTTTTCATTTAATTACTTTGACTGCACAGTTGCATCTAAACATTTGCTTCATTAATTCCTACAGGTAAAAGTGAAAAATAAGCATCCATTAGTTAGCAGTAATTACATTTAATGGGGAAAACAAATGTATGTGTTATGACTAATGTGTGATTCATACCCACACTGTGTGAAACCGTTCAAGTCACTGAATCAGAGAAAAACAAACGCTTATTACTCATATTACTCAAGAAAACAAAATCCTACCAGCTGGTTAAACATGTTTAACATATTTTAAATGTTCAAAAGAATTCTGCTTTATTAAATATACTACATGTAAGATTTTTGTGAATCAAACATGAATAATTTGATCAAAACTATATTAATTCTGAAATTAACCACTTCAGGTCTGTAAGAATTTATCCCATTCCTGACCAGGCCATTTTTTTACGATACGGCACTGTGGTGTTTAACCGACAATTGCGCGGTCGTGCGATGCTGTACCCAAACAAAATTTGGTGTCCTTTTTTCTTCACAAATAGAGCTTCCTTTAGGTGGTATTTGATCACCACTGTGGTTTTTATTTTTTGCACTATAAACAAAAAAAAGATGTCATTTTGAAAAAAAACAATATTTTGTACTTTTTGCTATAATAAATATCTTTAAAAAAACATTCTTCATCAATGTAGGCCGACATGTATTCTTCTACTTTTTTTTGGTAAAAAAAAAAAATCAATAAGCGTATATTGTTTGATTTGCGCAAAAGTTATAGCGTCTACAAAATAGGGGATATGTTTATGGCATTTTTATTATTATTATTATTATTATTATTATTTACTAGTAATGGTTTTTATCGGGACTGCAACATATACAACAATCGGAGCTAAACATAGCCAATGATTACTGTATAAATGTCACTGGCATGGAAGGGGGTGACACTGGGGGGGGGGGGCGATCAAGGGGTTAAACGTGTTCCCTAGATGTGTTCTAACTGTGGGGGAAATGTGGCTGACTAGAGGAGGAGATAGATCATTGTTCCTACTGAGTAGGCACACACAATCTCTCTCCTCTCCCCTGAAAGAACCGGGATTTGTGTGTTTACACACACAGATGCCGATTCTCGCTCTGTCACGCGGTGGTCATTGCACATGCCGGCTCCCAGGGCACGCTGTGGGCATGCACGCGCCTGCTACAGCATCTTAAAGTTCAGACTTACAGCTACAATGGCTCGCGTAGGGGAGTTACAGTGGTGTGAAAAAGTGTTTGCCCCCTTCCTCATTTCCTGTTCCTTTGCATGTTTGTCACACTTAAGTGTTTCGGAACATCAAACCAATTTAAACAATAGTCAAGGACAACACAAGTAAACACAAAATGCAATTTGTAAATGAAGGTGTTTATTATTAAAAGGTGAAAAAAAATCCAAACCATCATGGCCCTGTGTGAAAAAGTGATTGCCCCCCTTGTTAAAACATACTATAACTGTGGTTGTCCACACCTGAGTTCAATTTCTCTAGCCACACCCAGGCCTGATTATTGCCACACCTGTTCACAATCAAGGCAACACTTAAATAGGAGCTGCTTGACACAGTAAGGTCCACCAGAAGATCCTTAAAAGCTGCACATCATGCCGAGACCCAAAGAAATTCAGGAACAATTGAGAAAGAAAGTAATTGAGATCTATCAGTCTGGAAAGGGTTATAAAGCCATTTCCAAAGCTTTGGGAATCCAGCGAACCACAGTGAGAGCCCTAATCCACAAATGGCGAAGACATGGAACAGTGGTGAACCTTCCCAGGAGTGGCCGGCCGCCCAAAATTACCCCAAGAGCGCAGCGACGACTCATCCAAGAGGTCACAAAAGACCCCACAACAACGTCCAAGGAACTGCAGGCCTCACTTGCCTCAGTTAAGGTCAGCGTTCATGCCTCCACCATCAGGAAAAGACTGGGCAAAAATGGCCTGCATGGCAGAGTTCCAAGGAGAAAACCACTGCTGAGCAAAAAGAACATCAAAGCTCGTCTCAATTTCTCCACAACACATCTTGATGATCCCCAAGACTTTTGGGACAACATTCTGTGGACCGATGAGACAAAAGTGGAACTCTTTGGAAGGTGTGTGTCCAAGTATATCTGGCGTAGAAGGAACACTGCATTTCATAAAAAGAACATTATACCAACAGTAAAATATGGTGGTGGTAGTGTGATGGTCTGGGGCTGTTTTGCTGCTTCAGGACCTGGAAGACTTGCCGTGATAAAAGGAACTATGAACTCTGCTGTCTACCAAGAGATCCTGAAGGAGAATGTCCGACCCTCTGTTCGTGTACTCAAGCTGAAACGAACTTGGGTTCTGCAGCAGGACAATGATCCTAAACACACCAGCAAGTCCACCACCGAATGGCTGAAGAAAAACAAAATGAAGACTTTGGAGTGGCCTAGCCAAAGTCCTGACCTGAATCCTATTGAGATGTTGTGGTATGACCTTAAAAAGGCCGTTCATGCTCGAAAACCCTCTAATGTAACTGAATTAGGACAATTCTGCAAAGATGAGTGGGCCAAAATTCCTCCAGGACGCTGTAAAAGCCTCATTGCACGTTATCGCAAACGCTTGGTTGCAGTTGTTGCTGCTAAGGGTGGCCCAACCAGTTATTAGGTTTAGGGGGCAATCACTTTTTCACACAGGGCCATGATGGTTTGGATTTTTTTCACCTTTAATAATAAACACCTTCATTTACAAATTGCATTTTGTGTTTACTTGTGTTGTCCTTGACTATTGTTTAAATTGGTTTGATGTTCCGAAACACTTAAGTGTGACAAACATGCAAAGGAACAGGAAATGAGGAAGAGGGCAAACACTTTTTCACACCACTGTATATAACTGCAGCGGCTGGTCTGAAAGGGGTTAAAGAACAAACAATGTTTATATTGTAAAATAACATTTTGTTGTTTTAACAGTTTTTTTTTTACATTGTTTATGCTGAATATATTTTTCCAGAATGCCATTATTGGTTATCTAGTGTCTCTAATTTCTGCCTTGCTCTTTTCACAGAGATTACCTTATCTGAAGAGGTGTAAGATTAGAAAGAAAAAAAGCAGGTCACTTGTAGTTTGTGAAACATTAATAAGTTGGGGAAGTAGGCTTTAGAAGATGTCTTTCATTTTTTTGGGGTCTGTCATAAAAATCTAGAATATAAAGTTATTGGGGGTTATTTACCAAACCTGGAGAGTGCAAAATCGGGTGCAACTCTGCATGGAATCAGCTTCCAGGTGTTATTCTCAAAGCTTAATTAAACAAGCTGAAGTTAGAAGTTGATTGGCTACCATGCACAGCTGCCCCCGATTCTGAGTGCATCAGTTTTAGTAAATCCACCCCATTGCATAACAGCACAGTAGAATTGCTCCAAAGTTTGCTAAGCTTACATAAGAAAACATATTTCCATTTAATCATTCCTTACATTTTTAATAAGCCATTGCATGATCACATATTTACAGTATTTTTTTAATTTCAGACTCAAGTAAAAATGAACGTGATTGTAAATGATCACATTGTAAAACAACCCATTCAGTTTAAAATAGAAATGAAAGGCAAAACATTTGTGTATAAATATAAAAAACATTATAAATACCCTTTTCCCCTTTTTAGAAGTTATCACACTCCCTCTGTTCTCAGCTGCATCAAAGCTGGGGGAGGAAGGGAAGCAGCAGTGCACTGAGTTTGCCAGTAAATGGCTGTGCAGCGGCGTGTCAGGACAAGTCTAATCATTGGAGGAGAGTACACCGAGTTCCCAGCATAGCTAGGGAACTGACCATGGTGTGCTCCCCTGCTTAGTGTAGTCCATTTTTAATAGGGGACTAGCAAGGGGCTAGCAGAAACACCACAAAAGAAGCAATACAAAGAGAACAGAATACTTTCTCGTACATGGTACAGCAGGCACACATCAGGAATATGAAGTGTTGGGGTAACAAGCGCATTAAGTAAAGTTCATTCCATTACTGTTTATCCTAATTAAATATCAGAATCAAAGTTTACCTACTGTGTAGGCGATCCACTAGATACACAGATGCAGTACATATATTTTACGTAAACTGTTTTACCTGTCCAAAAAAGTGTAACTGTATTGAGCCAGTATTGTGATCCAGGGGGTCCTATCATACAGCACAGCCAGGTAAGATCTGCCTTTTCTAATCTGCAGTACAGAATTGTCGAAAAAAAAATGTTTCAAAAGCATGTGGCAAAACATGCATTTTCTGTTGTATGTTCAGAAATGATCAGATGTGAATAGATCCCAATTGTAAACACACCAATTTCACATTAAGGCCCCATTCACACCTAAAGTAGCTCATGGGAAATTTTGTAGTGGTGTAGTTTGCTAATTTTTTACTATGCGTTTTACTATGTTTGTCGCTAGTTTTTTCAATATTTTAGATTTATTGAATGTATACTATAGGAGGACACACCTACCTATCCAATCAATCTATATCCAATCAGACGGGCCTTTGCACTACATAGTTGATGGTAGATGTAAAGGAGATTATAAAATCAGATTGTATAGTATATAGTGAGCTTCACCAACTTCCAGGGATACACTTCTCCTGTTTTCAATACTACAGCACTGCTCCACATAGGTTATGTGATCGCTCACGCTCTATGTAAGAAGATGGTAATATACAAAATGAAGAATACCCTTATTTAGTGAGAACAGTGCTGCCTGCATTGGAAAAGAATGTAACTGCCGGGGTGGGTGGGAGCAATGACCTGGTGCAGGGTGTGTGTGTTAATGAGGACAAGCTACTTCTTGGTTTTTCCATCCTACATACCATGGCTCCATGCACACAGGACGCTCAAAAAAGAAATTCTGGACATCGGATTGCTGGCAGGAAAACGTGGCTTTAAAAACGCGATTTTATCAGCGTTTTGCATTGGTGTTTAACCACGCTAGCTTTTAGCCACGTTTCTCTGCCTCTATTCAAAATCAATGGTTCTCCATGGGAGCACATTTATTTGAATAGAAGATGCACCAGAAGTTGGATCATGATGATCCAACTTGCGGTGCGACTTGTGTGCTGAGGATGTTGAAAGGGAACCCCTGCCAAAATGAAAAAAAAATTGGCATGAGGTTCCCCCCCCCAACGGTCTGATATGGATATTAAGGGGAACCCCAATGCCAAAAATAATGGCGTGGGGTCCCCCCAAAATCCATACCAAACCCTTATCCGAGCACACAGCTCGGCAGGTCAGGATAAGGGGGGACGAGTGCCCCCCCCGGACCATACCAGGCCACATGCCCTCAATATGGGGGGTGGGTGCTTTGGGTCCCCCACCCCAAAGCACCTTATCTCCATGTTGATGAGGACAAGGGCTTCTTTACCGCAACCCTGGCCGTATGTTGTTGGGGTCTGTGGGCGAGGGCTTATTGGAATCTGTAAGCCCACTTTAAGAAAGGGGCCCCAAATCCTGGCCCCCCACCCTATTTGAATGAATATGGGGTACATTGTACCCCTATCCATTCACCTAAAAAAAGTGTCAAAAACAAACACACTACACAGGATTATAAAGTATTTTATTAAAGCAGCTCCGTCTCTTCTCCCTCTTCTGGTGATGTGTTCTCCCCTCTCCGGTTCTTCTCCCCTCTGCGCTGTCCCCTCTCTCCGCTATCTTCTGCTCTTTTGCTGGGTCTTCTCCGCTCTCCAGTTCTTCCCCTCTCTCTGCTATCTTCTGCTCTTTTGCTGGGTCTTCCCCCTCTCTGGTCCTTCTCCGCTATCGTCTGCTCTTTTATTGTGTCTTCTGCTCTTTTGCTGGGTCTTCCCCCTCTCTGGTCCTTCTCCGCTATCGTCTGCTCTTTTATTGTGTCTTCTGCTCTTTTGCTGGGTCTTCTCCCTCTCTGGTTCTCCTCCTCTCTCCCCGCTATCTTCTGCTCTTTTGCTGGGTCTTCTTCCTCTGTTCTTCTTCTGATGTTGACTCGATGCGATCTCCCGCTGTAATTCTGGGTCCGCCGTGTGCAATGACTTATATTGGCATGGGGCGGGGCCCCGATGATGTAGTTATAGGGCACATCCCTTGTGATGTCATCACCCCATAATGCCACAGGTGATAACATCACGGGGCGTGACCTCTAACTATGCCATCGGGTGGTACTGCCCCATGCCAATATAAGTCATTGCACATGTCGGACCCAGCATTAAACTGGGAGATCGCGTTGAGCCAACATCGGAAGAACAACAGAGGGAGAAGACCCAGCAAAAGAGCAGAAGATAGCGGAGAGAGGAGAAGACCCTGCATAAGAGCAGAAGATAGCGGAGAAAGGGGAAGAACAAAAGAGGGGAGAAGACCTGCAATAGAGCAGAAGATAGCAGAGAGAGGGGACAGCGGAGAGGGGAGAAGAACCGGAAAGGGGAGAACATGTCGCCAGAAGAGGGAGAAGAGCTGGAGCTGCTTTAATAAAATACTTTAAAAACCTGTGTAGTGTGTTTGTTTTTGACACTTTTTTTCAGGGAATGGGTACTATGTACCCCATACTCTTTCACATAGGGTGGGGAGGGGCTGGAATGTGGGGACCTCCTTCTTAAAGGGGGCTTCCAGATTCCGATAGGCCCTCACCCGCAAACCCCATCAACCAAGGGCCAGGGTTGTCGGGAAGAGGCCCTTGTCCTCATTAACATGGGGACAAGGTGCTTTGGAGTGGGGACCCCAAAGCACCCACCCCCCATGTTGAGGGCATGTGGCCTGGTATGGTCTAGGGGGGTGCTCACTCATCCCCCCCTTATCCTGCCCTACCAGGCTGCGTGCTCGGATAAGGGTTTGGTGTGGGTTTTGGGGGGACCCCACGGCATTTTTTTTTTTCATTTTGACAGGGGGGTTCCTCTTCAACATCCTCAGCACACAAGTCGCACCGCAAGTTGGATCATCATGAGTTTTTGGGCTGTTTAAAAAAAAAATGCCCAAACGCCAAAAAATGCCAGTTTTTGAGCTCCAGTGTGCATGGAGCCCGAATTTCATAATTGGTAATGGAGGAGTTTTATACTTGGGACTGGAGGCTTAGGTATTGCCTGTCCTTAAGTACTTGACCTCTGGAAGATTTACCCCACTCCATGAGCAGGCCATATTTTGTGATACGGCACTGTGTTAATTTAACTGACAATTGCATGGTCATGCAATGTTGTACCCAAATAAAATGTTTGCTCTTCTTTCCGACAAACAGAGCTTTCTTTTGGTGGTACTTGATCACATTTGTGTTTTTAATTTTTTTGTCCTATAAACAAAAAAACACAACATATCCAATAAAAAAAATGTAAAAAAAAATTGAATTTTGTCATCAATTTAGGTCAATATGTATTCTGCTACATATTTTTGGTAAAATAGATTTAGATTTGATCAGCAACTTATAACGAGACTGCGATATTACGGTGGACAAATCGGACACTTTTAAGACTTTTTGGAGACCAATGACATTAATACAATGATCAGTGCTAAAAAATAGGCACTGTCAATGTACTAATGACACTGGCTGGGAAGGCTTTAAAATCAGGGGCAATCAAAGGGTTAATTGTGTGCCTAGTCAGTGCTTGTGTACTGTGCGGGAAGTGCTTTTACTAGAGGAAGGCATTGATCCACGTTCCTGGATTGCAGGAACACAGGATCACTGCTTTCCCTATTGACAGAACGGCAGTCTGCCTCTTCCCACCATATGTGTAAGTTATACGGTCGGTAAGCGGCTAAAGACAGAGAAAGCTTTATCTTTTCTGCAACAAAGGTACATTAATGGTATATTGGTGCATAGGAAACCTTGAATTTATAAAAAAAAAGGTGAACTTCGTTTTTAATATGGTATATATTAAACAGACCAAAGAGAAATGCATTGTTATGTTTTGAAATTACCGCCCAACCTGAAAAATAGAATGCCTGGATCCTTCAAGAGTTCAAATTAGTTGACCAAAACCTATTTATACTATGTCTCTGTAATATGGTAAAATGGAGATTCTCTGTGAATATGTAATTACTCACAGAAATATGCACGAATGATAGTAGGATTGAGGGCTTTTATTTTAAATTTAATCCACCAGTGGAAAAATCAATTGCTCCTTTATAGAAAATATTGTCTCCTGTTTAGCTACATTTATCAGCATTGCTGGTATTTTAATAGAACATACATTTCATGATTACTCTGCAGTTATTTTGATACAAAAACGCTATTGTAGCATAAATTGGATCAGTGAAGTGTTGTTGTAATTTTAACCACAGTAGTGCGGTTTCAGTTATTTGTGGTCTTACTTGAATTCTATTCATATTTATAACATTGGCACTTAATTATTTAGGAAACTGTTGTCATAGTAAAGTGTTTTATCCTGGATATGGTATAAGTGTGACTTTCTTATTGGCTCTGGCAGTAATGATCTTATTTTTTGCTTCCCTGGGGCTTCAAATGCATATAGTGTTAGTGTAAGGATTGCTTTGTGGTTTTAGCTTGCCCTTCTCTGCGTATAGTGGCACATCTGCAATACTAGTGTACAAATTGTTATTTTTTTTATATATAGTTATTCAATTCGATTTTATTTTTGGTTTTAGGACTGTGATCATTAAAAATGAATTTCAATAAAAAACAGCACTTATACGTGAAAATATATAGCTTTACTGAATTTCTTTTCAGTAAAATATTTTTTTATTGGGCTTTTTTGAGCATAAGCGTTTTTTTCACAAACTCTCCTAGATAATATTTTCTTAAGCACTGCATAAACAAACAAAATGCTGGAACAAAGGTTTTCACATGTTTTTGAGCTTTTTGGGACACTAGATCTTCTCAAAAACTTGAGTTTGGTGGGGTTTTTTTCTGCCTTTAGGAGCATATGCCTGAAAACACCTGAAAAAGTCCTGGTGTGTATGGACACATTAAAGAGGAAGTAAACCCTGATGGGTTTCCCTGCAAAGGTAAAGCATAATGGACTACTATGCATCGCATAGTAGCTCATTATGTGTCACTTACCTGACACAGGAGCCAGCGAAGTCGCCGCTGATCCCTGTAGTCCGCCGCGTCCATCTTGCTGGTGGCGTCTCGCAGCTCTGACCAATGACAGCGGCGAAGCCGCGATGACGTCACTCCCGCGCATGCGCACGGGAGTCGCGCCTCGCAGCTCCGCCGCTGTCATACGGCGAGGCCGCGATGACGTCACTCCCGCGCATGCGCACGGGAGTCGACAAATTTGGCAAATCCATTCTTGGACTTGCCGCATTTAGTGCGCATGCGCGCCGCTGTCTACGGCGCATGCGCCGTAGACAGCGGTGCCCATTTTCGGGCAAATATCTCCTAAACCATATAGGTTTAGGAGATATTACTTGGACCTACAGGTAAGCCTTAATCTAGGCTTACCTGTAGGTCAAAGTTGTTTGGAAGGGTTTACTTCCATTTTAACTAACATGAAGGGGAATTTCTAGGCAGAAAAAAAAATAAGAGCTCAAAAGCCTGTGAGAACTTATTCTTTGAGCTATTATGAGCTGCAGTGTGCATGAGCCTAGAGAGTGCTTACATACATGCTATTATTTCAGGAGCTGAACATAACTGGCAGGATTAGGTAAAGTCACACAATACAAGTATGCAATAGTTGTTCCATAATGTGCATATACTACAGCAGAAAACAAACAAGTTATGCAATAGTTGATCCATAGTGTGCACATAATATATCAACAAACAGACAAACATTGCGAACGACAATCGTCTATCGTCTTACGAGACAAACTGATAGCTCTATATCTATAGTGAATTAGTAAGGTAGAGTTCCGTAGGTGTTTTAGACCAGTGTCGGTCAGCCGACCGCATGGGGCATTTTCCAGGTAGAAGGGATGCACACCCACCCGTGAACCCCTAATGGTGCTATACTGTGCCCGGGTAGGTATACCTCCCTCCCCTCAGCTTAAGCACCTTGGGACTGAGGTCCTTTACAACTCAAACCATTCAAAGAGTAAGTAACATTAAGGAGCATGTGACCATTAAGATGAAGAGAAGAGAGATTATATATGAGCTAACCATCAGAGATGAGATCTAAGGGCCTCTGCAATTGCTGAGGAACTAGTCCATTGAATCCATGGATGCCTCAATTTAAGATACTGAGTTTTGCTGTTGTGTCGTAGTGCTAATGTGGATTCATGGGAGAAATGTACATGGGTAGTTTTAACCACTTCCCACAACGTGGGTGGTTCTGGGTTCCTCCAATTTCTAGTAATATTGAGTCTCACTGATAATAGGATATGAATTATGATATTTCTCATTGGGTTAGGGTATTGTTCTATTTCCAGGGATAATAGCGCTAGGGAGGGATTCATGGGTATTGTTATTTGAGTTATGTCAGATAATAAGCGGAATATTAATTCCCAATATTTTGTCAGTTTGGGGCAGCTCCAGAATATGTGTATCATATCTCCTTTCTGTCCACAATGTCTCCAACATAAGTCATCAAGATTTACATTGTATTTGGCTATTCTATCTGAAGTGAGGTACCACAGGTGAGTCAACTTAATTGCTAGTTCCCACAGGGTTGAGCAGCACGTAGCTTTTAGATGTGGATTTGTAAGCCTTTTCCCAGTTATCCACTGTATAGGATTGACCCAAATCAGATTCCCATCTTAGTATTGGGGCGGATTTGGTAAAGGTATTTTTGTTCAGCAAAAGATTATAAAACATCGAGATTCCTTTTTGGTGTGATGCAGGGGTTTTAAAATAGTTCCAAGCCTCTTGTGGTATTTTGCAAGTCCAATTATTGATCGAGGCGATACAGTGTTTAGTGCGTATGTACAGGAAAATGTCAAAGTTAGGGAGATGGAATTCTTTCTGCAATGTTTGCAATGGTATAATTATGTCCCCATGGAGCAAGTCTGACAAGTGTACGATACCCCTTTCTTTCCATTGTGAGTAGGACATAACTTGCATTAGGTTTTGTAGGGCTTCTATAGGAATTTGAACTGCCGAATTTAGGCTGTCTTTCACAAATCTATACCATGTTTTAAATGTCGCTACCATCCTTGGAGAGATTAGGGAGGGAATTTTTGCACCTAGGCAGACAGAGAATAGCCATGAAGAAGATTCTTACCTGGGATTGTAGATGTTTCAATCCTCCCCCACCATGTGGAGAGAGGGGAGGGCTGAAACCATTCTTTCATTTGGGTGAAGATTGAAGCCATGTAATAATCTTGAAAGTCTATATATCTGGTTCCCCCTGATAGGTGATGTTTAATCAGTTTATCGTGGCCGCATCTGGCTCTTTTACCCTGCGAGATGAATTTAGATACCATTGTATGTAATGATTTCAAATATTTGATGGATAGTGGTATTGGGAGAGTTAGAGAGATAGAAGAGATAGATTATTTGGGGAAGATGGAGCATTTTAAATGCTGCTAATCGCCCCATCCACAAAAACTCGAAAGACGTTAGCCTGGTGAGTTTTTCTTGTAAGTTATTGCGGAATGGTATGTAGTTTAGCAGGAACAATGTTTTGATAGTGTTGGTCAATTAAAATCCCAGGTACATTATACTTTTTTCGGCCCATGTGTTTGGGAAATGTGTTTTAAGACCATCGCTAGTGGCATTATTTATTCCCAAGTTTAGGATATGAGATTTGGTCTCATTGACTTTGTAGTAAGAAATTTTACTGAACCAGGCTCTTCTGGATCTCACACAGGTAGCAAGCAGGGTAAGTGATCATGAGAATAATGTCATCTGCAAAGAGACTGATCATCAAGGGATATCCATTTAATTTTTGTGTTAGCTCTGATGTTATCAGCTAGGGGTTCCATAACAAGATTAAATATTAAGGGTGAAAGTGGACAACCCTGTCTCATACCATTAGAAATTTTGAAGAGTACAGAAAGGTTCGCTTCTGAAAATACTCTGGCTGAGGGGGTAGAGTATAGGGCAGTGATGGCGAACCTTGGCACTCCAGATGTTTTGGAACTACATTTCCCATGATGCTCATGCACTCTGCGGTGTAGTGGAGCATCATGGGAAATGTAGTTTCAAAACATCTGGGGTGCCAAGGTTCACCATCACTAGTATAGGGCCATTATTGCATTATGGATTTGCCTTTGAAACCCAAATTTGGGTAAAACCAATGATATGTATCCCCAATGTACCCGATCAAATGCTTTTTCGGCATCTAAAGATAAAAAAAAGCGATGGAGTTTTTATGGATTCAACCTGGTGTATAATATTGATAATTTTTCTTGCGGCATCTGAGGCTTGGCGGCCTTTTGTGAAACCTGATTGGTCTTTGTAAATAAGGAATGGTAATATGTTCTCAAGTCTTTTGGCTATAAGTTTGGCGTATATTTTTTCATCTAGATTGAGTAAGGAGATTTTTTGGTGCAGTAGGTTCTTTCCCAGGTTTGAGTATAGTTACAATCATGGTGCCTAGCATTTCAGTAGGGAATGAGGTAGATGTGGCGGCTGAGTTAAAGTAGTTTTTTGTTAGAATGAGTGTGGTATATAAATGGGATTTTGTTTTTTGACCTATGCCCTTGGACACATAAGGACATGGCTTTACCTGCCTTGTTCCCTGTAGTATATGTGGATGCTTTTATTTTTTTATAGTTTTTTTACGTATGACTCAAGGAGTAGGGATGGTAGTTCATGGCGTAATTGAAAGATTTTAGTCTGGAGGAGAGGAGTTTGGTTCGTTTTGTTCAAGGATTCAGTGGCCGATATGTCAGCTGTGAGTTCATCTAGATTTTGAGTTCTTTTTTTCTTGGTCCTCGCCCCCATTTACAGAAATACCCCTCTAATCACAGCTTTGTGAGCATTACACACCACCACCGGGTCAGACACTGATGCTTTGTTTATTGAGAATTCTTCTAGTTGTTTGTTGGGAGTGGAGTAGCATGGAGTGCTGAGGAGGTAATTATTGGCCCTCCAAATATAGTAGTTAGGTTATGGGGAGTTAGTGGATATGGAGATGCTAACAAGAGCATGATCCGACCAGGTGGCGGTGTGGATTGTGGAGTTCGATATTCTTTGCAAAAGCCACTTATCCGTCAAAAATAAGTCAATTCGTGAGTAGGTGTTGTGACGCGACAAAAGAAATGTGAAATCATGTTCGCTCACGTGACAGCACCTCCACACGTCATGCAGTTCATTAGCAGAAATAAACCTATCTAAAGGAGAAGCTTCTCGTTTGGACCCTGCAGTGGAGTCCATTGTGGTATTAGCAACCAGATTGAAGTCTCCACATATCAACATGTGGCCTTGTTGAATTTTCTTTGCTGTCCGAAGTGTCTTTTTGAGGAAGTTCTTCTGGCAGTGGTTTGGAGCGTAAATGGAGACCAAAGTGTAGGGGACATTGTTAATTGCACAGAGAAGGAAGATGTACCGGCCTTCTGGATCTGTGATGCATTTTTGTAATTGGAAGGATACAGTGTTCTGAATGGCTATTAATACGCCTCGTTGTTTTTTTAGTATAGCTGGTTTGGAAAATATGTGGGAATTGTCGGTGGTGGCATTGTGGGGTTGCGTTTTGGGAAAAGTGAGTCTCTTGGACACACAGAACATCCCAATTTTGAGAAAGTGCAGTTTTCCAGAGAGAGGCACATTTGGCTGGGTGGTTTAGCCCTTTTGCATTGAGGGACAAGATGTTGATAGCCATGTTGGTGAGTGATGTTGGATTGGATAATGGATTTACGATTGCTTAAGATCAATGGGTTAGATCTCAGGAATCCGGATGTTGAAGAGAAGGGCGGTGCATTGTCTGGTTCTCTTAACGGTGCTGCAAAGATAGTACTGTCCAGGTACTTCTAAAGGAATAGAATACGTTAGGCAGTGGTTTGGAACTATTCAGTAACTAATTCAGTGAATAGCTCAGAAAAATGTAGATATGGCAAATACAGTAGAAGCGTAAAACTGCGAACAAAAGAAAAAAAAAACAGCTTTAGGTAAGACAAACAGTTATCAGCAGTGTAAAGCTCTGAGAGCAGCTGATCCAATTTGGCGGAAAGTTCAGCAAGCGGTTGAATGAGCATAAAGCCAGAATGAATGAGTAGATGCTCAAAGAATTATGTTTCTGGGCAAGTGAATTTATTTATGTCTATCCTTCCTGTGCTCCTGCGTGTGGCCAAATTGAAAGGGATTAGGTTTCCCGTGTGGGTCATGTTGGTTTTGTTGAGGCTCCGGGATAATTCCCCAGGATTGTAGAAGTTTCAGACCTCCATCTAGAGTGGATATGGTGTGCTGGATGCCGTTG
The DNA here is from genome assembly GCF_037356315.1 of Lithobates pipiens. Classification (NCBI taxonomy): domain Eukaryota; kingdom Metazoa; phylum Chordata; class Amphibia; order Anura; family Ranidae; genus Lithobates; species Lithobates pipiens. The sequence continues at coordinate 387,923,758 of NW_027507764.1, forward strand.
TGGGTGGCCAAGATGGTTGCTGGTTGACGCCACTTGTATATTATTTTGTGATTGTTCATGGCCTTAGTGATCATTTTTAGCTGTCTCCCTATTTGCAGGGTGTACTGTGATAGATCAGCATATAGTTGGATATCGATAGTTGTGTAGATCTTTAGGCGAGATGGACTCTGGGATACCGCAAATTTTAATGTTATTACGTCTAGAACAGTCCTTGAGGTCCGCCAGCTTAGATTTGATCCACAGAGCGTCATCTTTTTGCTCTGTGTATGCGTCAACAAGATCATTTACTGTTTCTGTACATTTCTCCATTTTGTTTTCCATGTACTGCATTCTATTATCCATATGTTTCATTTCCAGGGAAAATCTATCAATCAGTGAGGAGAAATTAGACATTAAAAAGGATTGTAAGGATAACAGCATGTCTTTCATGGTGGTGTCTAGCACCAGTTGCCCTGATGTGGGGAATTGGGCTATGGAGGATTGTAGTGAGGAGATGGCATTTTCATTATGGAGACCTGTACTCACTGTGTTGAGGCCTGGTGATTAGGATCCATCCGCATCCTGGATTTGGCTGGGCTCTGGGAGACCGGAGTGCCTGGAGAAGAATCCTGGGGAGATGAGGATGTCAATCTGCTGTAGATTTCCTGTGTATGGCCCCCAGGGAGGTCGGTGTGATCCACGGAGTGCCGCGCCATTGCTCTGCCATCTTGGCTTTTTCCCTGTGCTCGGCGGGGCTGGAAAGAGAAGGATGTGAGGCGTTTCGGGCCTCTATCTTGGCTCCGTTTGCGGGACATCCTGCCGGTCATGTTCCCGGGAGTGTGCTGCTTCTTCGCTGGCCTGTCCTGTGGCTCTATGGTGCCCGTTTGTCACTGATGATCCGGTCGGTGGTAAGGAGCTCACAGCTCAGGCAGCCATTCATGTGCCCTCACAAGCCACGCCCCCGTTAATGTAATTTTTGTGTTCATTAGATCTAAGGCTGCTTTCACACTCAGCCGCAGGGGGTGTCAGCGATAAACCTGCACTATTTTTAGTGCCGCTTTACCGCCATTTTAGCAGCGCTATTTGGCCGATAGCGGGGCAGTTTTAACCCCCCAGCAGCCAAAAAGGGGTTAAATCCACCCACAAATTGCCGCCTGTATCGCAGTGCTGCCCCATTTCAATGGGGAGCAGCGGTGGAGCATTGGTGGAGGACAGGTGAGTTCACCGCTCCTTCACCTCTCCAAAGAAGCTGCTGGAAGAACTTTTTGTGATGCCCTGCCAGCGCACCGCTCCAGTGTGAAAGCCCTCTGGCTTTCACACTGGAGTGAAAAGAGCAGCTTTTTTCAGGTGCTATTTTTAGCGCTGTAGCACCTGAAAAATGCTGGCAGTGTGAAAGGGGTCTAATTGAAACTCACTTTTTTGAAAATAAGAATTCTTTCCTGAATTGAGTTTAAAGCTGATGTCCAGGTTTACTTTCACTTTACAATGTTCATTTGGGCCATGCTGGCCCAAGCAAATTATTTATTTCACTAACATGTGCACCCATTGGGCGTGCTGTATAACCTGTATGTTAGAGATGGGCCGAATGTCCCCCTGTTCGAACATCGCTAAATTTTGGAAACCGAATAACAAACCCCATTAAAGCCTAACTGGAAAAATCAAAAGTGACTATTTTGAAGGCTTATATGCAAGCAATTGTGCATACCATGGCTATGGGGGACTGGGTACTACACTGGGGGGACATGTATCAATGAAAAACAAGTTTGTAAAAACGTTATTTTTAAATGAGCAGTGATTCAATGATGCTTGAGGTGAAACCATTAAAATAAGAAATAACAATAAAAATTAAAAATTCCTTAACTACAGTGCATGGGGGGTCCCTGTAGCCTGCATGTAATGTGGCACATATGTACCGTGTATAGAGCCTGCTGCAGCAATAATGACATTTATAAAGCCAAAAAAAAGTAATTTTCCATTCAAACTTTCTTTATTTTTTAAACAATGGCTTGGGGAGTCGGTCTGTATAATGAGACCACAATTTAGTGCACTCGGAACAAGATTAGAGATTTTTTTGATAAATTCAGGTGTCTTTTCCGCAGACTTTGGATAGAAGTAACAGGTGTGGAAAAATTGGGCTTTGGTGGTGCCTTCAGACCATAACCCTATAGAGCAGGGGTCTCAAACTGGCGGCCCTCCAGCTGTTGCGAAACTACAAGTCCCATCATGCCTCTGCCTGTGGGAGTCATGCTTGTAACTGTTGTCCTTGCAATGCTTCATGGGACTTGTAGTTTTGCAACAGCTGGAGGGCCACCAGTGTGAGACCCCTACTATAGAGGTACTTTTGATGAAAGCAAGCATTGGCCTTGCTGTCAAAAATTGCAATGATATGCACCTGTCAAATAGGGGTGGAAAAATTGGTCATGGGTTTTAATTATGCCCATGAAACCCACACCATAAAAAATTTTATGGATGAAATTAATACCCACAAAGCTAGGCAGCCTAGACAGACAGTTTCAGAGATTTAAGATCCAGAAAGCACTTAATCGGCGACATTGATATCAGGGGCTTGATAGCTGCTAATCAAGGATTGATTCATTTTGATAAATGTCAGCTGGTTCACGGAGTCTGTGGACAGACGTGCTCTCTTATCTGCCACAAAACCTCCAGTAGCTCTGAATGCCTGTTCGGAAAGCACACTGGATGAAGGGCAGCCCAACAGCTCTAAGTTCTGGCCAGTGGTCTATTCTCATGACCCAGTAACCCAGTTGATTGTCAACTGGAAAACTTTCCATATCTGTCTTTGCCCCTAGATAATCTCCCATCATATGATGAAGTTTCTGCCGAAAGGATGCAGTAGCTGACAGCCCTGGGCGCAGAGGACTAAAAAAAAATTTAAATTTTGCATCACAGAGGCAGCTACTTTCTCCATAGCTCCTCTTTTGACCAACAGAAGCCTCAAAACATAGTTACATAGTTAGTAAGGTTGAATAAAGACATCAGTCCATCCAGTTCAACCTGAGTGAGTGTCTACAATTGTCCCTATCCCTTTACATTGTACATCACACACTCACATTGGTCCCTACCATCAAAGAGCCCACAATCCAATTTCCCCATTCATATACTAGGGCCAATTTTGGACAGAACCCAATTAACCTAGCCGCATGAGAGTGCTAACCACTTCACCACTGTGCCGCCCACTTTTCCACAAAATCTTCCACCAGATTGTAACCTACCAGAGTCAAGAAAGGCATTATATAAACTCCTCTTTAAGGTGTCCTCAGGAGATTTCTTCATTTGGTGCAGGGGGGATTATGGTGTGGGGTTGTTTTTCAGGGGTTGGGCTTGGCCCCTTAGTTCCAGGGAAGGGAACACTTAAGGCGTCAGCATACCAAGACAATTTGGACAATTTCATGCTCAAAACGTTGTGGGAACATTTTTTGGATTGTCCTTTCCTGTGCCAACATGACTGCACATTAGTGCACAAAGCAAGGTCCATAAAGACATGGACTTAGTAAGGGTGGTGGAAAATGAACTTCAAGAGTAAACATTTACATTATAATAGTAGCTAAAACATAAAATTAAATGTATCAATCTAAAAAAATAAAAATTCCAAAGTGCTATAAAGGTGTAAACCTCCCAACTAAAAATTAGTTGCACTTGAAGTTAATTTGTATTGCAATTATCTGTAGAGGGGTTTCCACCATCCCTGCTAAGTTTAAACATTTTTTTTGTCTTATTATCATTTTGATGTGTATGATATGTGAAATGACATATCACTGGAATTATTGCACTATAAGTTAATCTGTATGGCAAATATATATAGGAGGAGTTTCCACCATCCCTGCTAAGTTTCATTTTATACAGTATGTTTTATTTTGGAAGCACTGATTGGCAGCACTGATTGGTGGCATTGGTTGGCACTGATAGGTGACTCTGGCACTGATAGGCAGCCCTAATTGTGACTTACAGGTGGCATTGATAGGTGTGACTGGCACTGGTAGGTGACACTGATAGGCAGCACTGATGGGCACTGATAGGCAGCAGTGATTGGCGCTGATTGGCAGCACCGATTGGCACTAACAGGGGGCACTGATTGGAAGCACTGATTGGCACTGTAAGGTGGCATTGATTGGGAGCACTGGCACTGGCAGATGGCATTGATTGGCACTGATTGGAAGCACTGATTGGTACAGACAGGTGGCACCAAGTGGAAGCACTGATTGGCACTGGCAGATGGCACTGTTTCACTCTAGTAGGTGGCACTGATTGGAAGCACGGATTGGCACTGACAGGTGGCACTGATTGGAAGCACTGATTGGCATGGACAGGTGACATTGATTGGCACAGATTGGCACTGACAGGTGGCACTGATTGGAAGCATGGATTTGCACTGACATGTGGCACTGATTGACACTGGAAGCACTGACTGGCACTGACAGGTGGCACTGATTGGAAATGACAGGTGGCACAGATTGGCACTGACTGGGGGAGAGGGGAATGTCACATTGAGCAGATCATGACGCATGTAAGATCTGCTCAGAGTGTGAAACTGTCATGTAATGTAACTGCATGCAGGTAGAGAGAGGAGCTGTCCCAACTCAGCAGAGGTGTTGGGGATGGGCGGGACCAACAACATCTAAAAAAAATCTAAACACCAGCCAATGATTGGGCTGCTTAGGAAAGGGACAGATTCACATACACGTAGCGGCCAGCCCAGACCCCACCCTATTGGCTGGTGTTTGATAGCCATTTGGTCCCACTCATCCCCGACATCATGGCTGAATTTTGACAGCTCCTCTTTCCCCATGAATGCAGTTACATTACATGACAGTTTTATACTCTGAGCAGATCTTACAAGCCTCAAGATCTGCTCGATGTGATACTGTCTAACAGGCAGCAGGGGCTACTCACTTCTTGAATGCAGCATTTCAAAGCAGCCCAGGCAGATCTCAGGACACTAACACACACAGGGAGAATAGGGTGTGCCCAGGCACACTCGGCACAACCTGTGCGCACACCTATGACTGTATGCAGTTGAGGCTACATACGGTTTATACAGTGTGCCCTGCGGACACACATATTAGTTAGGGAAATTGTTTTTTTGGGCCAGCTTGATCCAAAGGAACTCTTTAAAATGAAAGTAAAACTCGACATCTGCTTTTGCTCTGGGTATTTCTCATGGCACTGGTGGAGTTGCAGCAGTGCAGGAAAGGAGTGTATTGGGGGATGGATGGACTAGTAAGAGACTATGCAAGTTTGTTCTGTATGGACATTTATTTTAATTTTAATACTCAACGGATGTGTAGAGGATAATTAACATATAAGAAAATATATTGAGACGATCCACAATAAATTATACCTCACATGCATCAAATATATATTTTTTTTATAAATACACATTATGCTGTAGTCACAATTTAGCTAAAATGTATGTATAGAAGGCCCTGTTTGAATTTATGCAATAATTCACATAAACTGAGCCATCTGTGAACACAAAAATCGCTTTTTTAAATGAATTATTTTAAATTAAATCACAGCATGTCACAGGTGCTAAAATCTGTGTTTAAAATTGAACTTGTTAGAAATTTAGATTGTATATATTACATTTTCTGCAGACATATACAAGAGTGCGAGGCTTATTACCCTTTCCCAGGTATTTTTAAATGCTGTAACTACATGAAATAGTTCAACTGAAATGATCTTTAACATACATTGCTTTAATTTAATAGCAACAGTAAAAAGAGGAAAGTTTACTCATGCTGCCATAGGACCAAATGTTTGATTGGAAATGCATAGGATAACAATCACCCAGGCACTGAGTCGCCAATCTATTTGGCTTCTGTTTAATTGCATGTAAATTATGTGGATCCAGGAACAGTCCTTTCAGCATATACAGCTTCCTTCACTGTGTTCATACTGTATTATGTAGACATATTTTGGACCACTTTAAAGAGAACACAAAGCTGCTCACATCAGTTAATATCTGACTGGAATATACTTTGTAATTTACCTTCAACTGTCACCCAAATACAAATATTCTTAGCTTAATGTAAGCAAACACTTAAAGGCTAACACCACTTTTGTGGGGAAAGGAAATAAAGAAAAATAATATAGTGCATATAATTGCGACATTGTTGTGATGGAATGTTATTAAAAATTACCTTTCCTTTTTAATTTGCAGCCACTGTAATTTTCTGAGAATGCATTGCAATATGGCTACCTGGAGTTGTCCTATACACAGAGTGTGTACTGACCACTCCCCAGAAACATCATTTCCTGCTTGTGTGATTGGCTCACCAATTTTCCCAGAGGTCTCCCTAAGATACAAGTCAGATTTCAGGCATCCCCTGCAACAAAAAGTTCATTTTTGGAGAGATACTTTCAATAGGAACAAGTCTAAAGGGATGCAGGCCCAGCAGATTTCCTCATTACTGCCCTTCAGCTGCACACCTGACAGTTAATTATGAAATCACTCCCAGTAGACTCACTGAGTACAGAGGCACAGAGAAACACACTTGGATTTCCTCACAATAACAAAAGGTAGGAATCTGCAACAAAACGTTTGTTCTAATCCTTGCAATGTACATAGATCACCCAGAGGGGAATGTTTTTTTTTCTCAACAAAAGTGGAGTTACGCTTTAATAAAGCTGACGTTTAGGATTGTCCCTTTTTACAGCTTGCGCCACTGCAAGTATGTATGTCTGTGGAATTCCTGTGGAAGCTGTAAATCGCTGTAGTAGAAACTGCTATTACGTCTCCCCTAGCTTACGCATCCCAGTGCTAAGCACTCAGTTTGAGTAGCGTTTCATGTCAGCGACAATCACTCTATATTCACCTCTATGACTTTGCTCCAAATTGATGATGGAGAGAGATTTGAAGCAGAACTACGTAATGATAGAGCAAAAGCTGTGAATTGCTTTTTGCTGACAAATCTCCAGTAACTATTGTGATTTCAACGCTAGCTACAAATCACTGTAAAGCTGGCCATACATTATACAATTTTCAATTTCCATTAGATTTACCTTCAACTATGTAGTGCAAGGGCCTGCCTGATGATATACAAATTGAAAGTGTTTAGGTTTGACCTCATATTATATGGTTTTGGTAAATCTAAAGGAAAACTGTACAAGAAAATTGTATAATGTATTACCAGCCTTAGTCCCTGGAATTACTGTCAGTTTGACATGGTCCTTACCCATTTCCATACCACAGACCTTGAAGTAGAATTGCAGGCTTACTCCGACTTTTGATGGGCCACATAAAACTGTTTCCTAACTGATGCGTCACCATGTGCACTGTACTATACTTTAGAAGCATTGGCTACATACAGTAGGTGGCACTGTGTTCTTCAGCAGTTTGTGCAACTTTTTGTCTGCTGCCAGAACAAAATCAAGTCAGTCTAAATGTTTCTCAGCTATTAAGGAGAAATCTTGTATGTTTATGACTGCAAGGCTTCCTCTGATTGGCTGAGGTGGAGAGGTGGGCAGAAGAAGTCACGATTTTCACCTCAGCCAAGTTGTATCTTATACTGGGCTATGTGCTCTCCATGTTACACTGTTGATTAGCCCTGCACTGTCATATTAAGTGAGTCCAGTGGCGTCGCTATGGGGGTGTGTGGGGTGCAGACCACGCCTGGGTGACACCCACCAGAGGGGTAACACGGTGCTACTCTTGGCACCTGCGCAACCTGTATATCCTCCCGGGGACCAGACTGACACCGCTCACTCCATTTTTGTTTGTGACAAGCAGCCACAGACAGAACAGGTGCCTGTACATTGGAGGGATTGCACTGGGAAGGATTTGCATGGGGGGATGCACTGTGGGGGATTTACATTCGGTGGATTACACTGGGAGGATTTGCAAGGGGGGGGGTTTGGGGGGATTACACTATAGGGGATTTACACTGGGGGTATTATGGGGGGATTTACACTAGAGGGGATTAGACCTGTAAGGATTACACTGGGGACATTACACTGGGGGATTTCCCTTAGGGGGGTAATTTACACTGAGGGGATTACACTTGGGGGAGTACACATGGGGGATTCACACTGGAGGGATTGCGTTGGGGGTATTAAACTTGGGAGATTACACTTAGAGGGATTTATACGGGGGGAATACATTGGAGGCATTACGGGGGAGGGGGGGGTTTACACTGAGGATGGCTTTTCTACTGGGTGGATTATACTGCAGGGGATTCACACTGGGGGAATACACTGGTGGGATTACATTTGGGGCATTACACTTGGGGCAGTGCACAATGGGGGATTACACTGGGAGAAGTCACACTGAAGGGATTACACTTGGGGCATTACACTTAGGGGATTACACTGCAGGGGAATACACTGTGCTGGCTTTTACTGGGGGGGGGGGGGGGTTACACTGTGAGGATTACATTGGGGGGATTTATACTGGTTTTTTTTTGCACTGGGGTACACTGTGGGCCATTTACACTGGGGGGCGCTTCAATTGCCATTATATTCAGTGTTATATATAAACAAAAATATTGGGGGGGTGACACCATGTTTTATCGCACCAGCTGACACCCACCCTAGTGATGCCACTGAGTGAGTCATAAGCATCTACCTACCTAGAGTTACTGAGTATTTTGGTAAGGGAGCACAGGAAAGGTAAGCACTGTATATGCTGGAAAGGTGTGGGGGATTAAAGTAGCAAAGCAAAAATTTGCTTTTTATATTTAGGCATCCTTTTGGGATCACCTTCCTCTACTGAGAAGAAGGGAGTCAAATGCTCAGCAGGGGAAGGGAGACCTTTACACCGTTCTGATTACCTGCTAATCCCCTGATGGGGTACCTTGAGGGACACTGTGCGGTATATGCATCCCTGGAGAAATTGGAGAACTTATGCCCCGTACACACGAGCGGAATTTCTGTCGGAAAAATCTTGGATGGTTTTTCCGATGGAATTCTGCTCAAGCTTGGCTTGCATACACACAAAAGTTCTCTGAACTTTAGGCCGTCAAGAATGCGGTGACATACAACACTACGACGAGCGAAGAAAATTAAGTTCAATGCTTCCTGTAACGACACCCTGAGTATGAAAGGGGTTAAAGTCGTTTAGGACATTCCATACCCAAACACAAAGGCAGCACTCCAATCATCTGAACAAGAAACCCATACCAAAAATTCTCCCCCAAGTACGAGACAAGGCTCTGTGTTGAGGGTCAGGAGGAAACAGACTTTTTTTTCAAGCACATGTTATACATAAACAGGGCTGCTTAAACTGTCCAATGACAATGGACACACAGGTCAGGTGTGTTTAACTTCTCATCAGTAAACAGTCTGAGCAGGCGGGGCTGCTGGAGGAATCCCCTCTCCCTCTTTCCTCACAGCAAGGCACTTACATATCCCATAATAGTTGAGGCAGACAGCCACAATAGACAAGCGAATACAGTCACACCCCAACCTATCACAGCAAATAGTACACAACATAATGAGACAGCACACATTATATATACATATATACAGCTTTGAGTCTGACTAGCAAAGATCATAGTGGGATTCTCATTCACCCTGTGCCCCTATCAGTGACTCCCGGCACACATCCGAGCATGCATCGGAATTTTGCGCTTTGGAATTGGCACAGATGATAGGAATTTCTGATCGGAACTTTTTCCGACTGAAAAATAGAGAACATGCTTTCATTCTTTTGCTGGCTGGAATTCCGCCAGCAAAAGACCGATGGAGCATACACCCGGTCACATTTTCCGACAAAAAGCTCTTAGAGTTTTTCTAGCGGAATTTCCGATCGTGTGTACGCGGCATTAGAGGAAACATGCAAAGAACATGGAAACTCTCTGCAGGTAACAACATGGTGTTACATTGTTATATTGTGTAATGTATTTTTATTGTATTTGAAAAGATAACTGACCTAATTAAACTTTTTTTATGGGTATCTTATGAAGAATATGAGCAAAGTGTTATACATGAGTTTGTGTTTTGTATTGTTTTGAATTCACTACAGCAGGATATTGAACTTTTGACTCAATTGGGACAATTGCACATAGGAAATTGCTCAAGAATGATCTGGAGCGGTTAAAAGCATTGCCATAAATGACATCTCACACCTGAGAGATTTGTGATTTCCAAAACATGTGATTGATTGTGCAGTGTTGCTGTTCAGTCATACCAGGGAAGCTATATGAGATTAATTTCTTGCATTGCACTGAATGGATGAGATGATTGATCATTGCCCAATCTTTGTTTTCTATTTTAAGTATTCAAGATTAATCTCCTGAGAGTAATTTGGGTGAATCATGCAAATTTCCTTCCTCCACCACTTAAATGACCATATCCTTGCAACATGCCATGATACTGTGTTCTATTGACTAAAAACTAAACACAATTTAAATGAAAAAAACACAATACTTAACCAAATGAAATGTTCTATAGGTTTATCAACCTTCTTGATCAGTATACCACACATGTAAAACTGTCCAAATGCCATGGGGGATCTTTATCTAAAGATAAATATATAAAAAATTTGATTTTATTGTTGTGTTCCTTCCTTGAGGCTAAACATATTTTATCCCAAAGGCATCAAAAACTCTATTGTTATGAAATTATGCAAGCAATTATAGTCTTTCTAACCAGTAAATGCATAAAGCATGACTGCAGTCTTCATATTTACATGATCACACAATCTTAGTCAGCAGCAGAAAAAAGCCAACTATTGTAAAATTGAATTGCTTTTTTACACAATAAAAAGACCTTAGAAACAGAAAAAACATAAGCAAGAAAAAGAAAATAGAAGCAAGGAATATGAAAGAAAAAATAATAATTCAAGGAACACAATGCGCAGAAAGTGTTTGTGGAAGTATCAATGCTTCCATTAAAGACTACTCAAGAGTTCAAAAGGATTCAAAAACTGTATTGGGGGGGGTGGGGGAAGTGGGCTGAGGTGAGTGGAGCAGACGTGCCTGCCTGAAGCTTCTCTCTCAGAGGACGGTAAAAGCCTTATATTAGTGGCTATTGGCGAGACACCAGCACATAAATAGTACCTACCAGTGCCCATTGAGTTCAGGGAGCCGGCGGTTTAAATACAAATTATCCTCTGTGGGATATGAGGAAGAGGAACAGCAAAAAAGCACCGGTCCATTCTATAGCTAAAATGCCGCCACCGACATTCTCCTCAGCTACCTCATGCAGCGCTGTGAGAACCTTAAAGTCAAACACACAGGTACTAAACAATTCAGAAGATGAGGAATGAGAATCTGTGTGTGGGGAGCTGGGCCATCGCTTGTCAGAGCTTGAAACATGTTGATGACATGGAAAACTATACTGTGAACTATAAAGCAGAGACTGAAATCTCAAAGATGTGATGTATGGATGTATCTTCATGTCCCCCTTCCCTTCCTAGAACTCTAAAACTCAGATCTCGGAAGGGAAGAAAGAGGTATTTGAACCCTGGTAATGTTATTTTAAAATGTGGTCTGTATAAATGTGAAAATTTAATAAAGATTAATAATAAAAAAAAAAAAAAGAAATCTCAAAGATGAAAATTCAATGCTGCAGACTCGTTTGTAGAATTATGACAAACTGAGCAAGATGCTCAAATTCACGCATAAGAGGTATTACTTAATCTCTGATAGATTTACATGCCACAATGTTAGCACTATTCCAGGAATTTCAACCGGCCATTCCAGTCAAACGTCTTGAAATGGACAGAGTCCATAGAGCTTTGACCCCAAAAAAACTTGAGGCCCCCCTCAGGATATCATTGCTAAATTTAATTTTTATCGCACAAAGGAACAGCTTCTCTATCAACTCTTTGCTGACCTGTTGCAGTTAACAATCAATAAAAGAAGGGCCTTGAAACCTCTGCTTCAAGTACTACAACAAAACAAAATAACCTACCAATGGGACTTTCCCGTTTCAGTCTGGTTTTCATATCGTGGTTCCAAATATACTTGTCATTCTGCAACTGAATTACAAAACACCCTTCAAGACATACATCTGATGGATTAATTGCAGAATCCAGAAACTTCATGTAGTAGACCTGTTTCATCTTCTGCACACAAGTCGCCTACTTTAGCAGGGAAGAATCAACAACAAAGTTCAAATACAAGAGGTTGTTTCAGATCCCCAGATTCAGATCCTGTTGACTCAATGGATTAATAGCCTCAATAGTCTGTGGTCTTTTTGTTTCCCAATGCTTGGTAGAATATGCCAACCTACACCTTTTTATTCGACTTATGGCCTTATGATGGCCCCTATCTCTCCTACAATTATTTCTTAATTTTTTCCTAATCATTTTTTTTCTCGATATTAATATTGGGTTTTTAATTTGATTTACATTTTTCAGCTCATTTTGCCTCAATATTTTTCTTGATTTTTCCAAAGAATTTAAAGAGGAAGTAAACCCTTCCAAACAACTTGGACCTATAGGTAAGCCTAGATTAAGGCTTACCTGTAGGTCCAAGCAATATCTCCTAAACCTATATGGTTTAGGAGATATTTGCCCGAAAATGGGCACCGCTGTCTACGGCGCATGCGCCGTAGACAGCGGCGCGCAGGCGCACTAAATGCGGCAAATCCAAGAATGGATTTGCCAAATTTGTCGACTCCCGTGCGCATGCGCGGGAGTGACGTCATCGCGGCTTCGCCGTATGACAGCGGCGGAGCTGCGAGGCGCGACTCCCGTGCGCATGCGCGGGAGTGACGTCATCGCGGTTGCGCCGCTGTGATTTGTCGGAGCTGCGAGACGCCACAAGCAACATGGATGCGGCGGACTACAGGGGACAGCGGCGACTTCGCTGGCTCCTGTGTCAGGTAAGTGACACATAATGAGCTACTATGCGATGCATAGTAGTCCATTATGCTTTACCTTTGCAGGGAAAAAAAGAGGAAGTAAACCCATCAGGGTTTACTTCCTCTTTAAATGCAGTTTCCATAATGTTACCATTTCTCAAAAATGTTTATCTATTATATTTCAATACAGAATCTTGCTTTATAATCCCACCCAAGATTATTAGGATTTACAGTTTTTGTTTGGGATAAAATATATCTGGGTTTTATCTCATACCCTTGTAATTATTTTGTAACTGGCTTTCCTTATCCTCTGGGATAGTTCCCTACATTCCCCACTTGCTACCCTCGGTTAGTTCATATTAAGACCCCTTTCACACTGGGGCATTGGGACTGTCGGTGGTAAACCGCCGCTATTTTTAGCGGTGCTTTACCGTTGTTTTTGCGGGGTTTTCCGTCCACTAGCGAGATGGTTTTAACCCCCCCGCTAGCAGCCAAAAAAGGGTTAAAATGACCACTCCTTCACCGCTCCAAAGATGCTGCTTGCAGGACTTTTTTAGTGTCCTGCCAGTGCACTGCTCCAGTGTGAAAGCCCTCTGGATTTCACACTGGAGAGACAGGAGAGGCGCTATGCAGGCGCTCTTTTTAGCGCTGTGGCGCTTGTAAAGTGCCTCAGTGTGAAAGGGGTGTAATAGTGGACAACTGATAGTAGCCAATGTATCCTTGGAGGGTGACTTTTTATCCCTCCAACAACCAAGTTATATGGACAGATATGTTTAACCTAATGTATTTGATATCTATGATCCTCACTTGCCTCATAATCTTTCCATTCTCTTTCTTTCTGTCTTCTTCTATTCCCCCCTTCCCCCCAAGGTAGGGTCTTCAACATATTGCTCAGGGCTATCTGATATTATATTTCACTAATTCATAATCCCGTGCCTCCCTTAAATATATTATTCCTGAATTTACAGGGACTCAATATTCCACAAAAATGCACTAAAGCTTTCCGCTCCTTTTCTACTATTAAGGCACATATTTTCGTTCAAGAAACAGATTTTACAGCTTAATACACTCCTAATTTTTTTAGTGCACTATATCCACAGGTATTTACACCCTCCGCTGCAACCAAACAGCGTGGTGTACTTATTGCCTTCCATCACAATATGCCTTTCACAACTTTACCCAGAGGGTAGATACTTGATCCTTACAGGTCATTTAGCGGATTCTGCTGTTACAATAGTATCCAAATATGCCCCTAATAAAAGACCCATATCATTCCTTTCACATCTTTTGCAGGAGGTGGAAGCCCACAAAATAGGAACAATAATTATATGTGGAGATTTTAACCAGATCCTCTTGCGCTTCTTAGACAAATCCCCAATATTCCAATCGAACACTCCCAATAAATACTCCTTTTCATAACTTATTGCAAAACACAATCTAGTAGACTCTTGGCGGGAATTGAACCTGATCAAATGACAATATACACATTTGTATTCACACAATTCAGTCTCACAAATTGACCATGTGTTCTTAACCATAGGAATGGTGCCTGAGATCTTGGCATCTAAGATCATGTTGGTCACATGGTCTGATCATAATGCAGTTTTTACTGTCATAGCCTCTATGATTCCTAAAGCTCATGATCCCACATGGTATCTTAAAGACTCTCTTCTTCAAAATATGAAACATAAAATAGATAGTGAATCTGCTCTTAACGAATACCTAATACATAACTCCACCCCTGACATACCCACTTACTCTATGGGAGGCGCATAAACCAGTTCTTCAGGGAATTTGTTTAATAGCTGCACTGTTTAATAGAAAGCGCAAAACACTATGAAGTAAATTAGAAGCAGATTTTAACGCTAGTTATATGGCGTTTCAAAATAACCCCTCTTAAATTACTTAAATTGGACAAGGCCAAACTGCAGTTTGAGTTATTTCTTTCAGAAATAGCTGACAAAACCGTTAAAAGACCACACCATAACTATTACATCAAGCCTAATAAACCTGACACCGTTTTGGCCGGACACTTAAATCTTACCAAAAACCGTCTAAACCAGGGGTCTCAAACTGGCAGCCCTCCAGCTGTTGCGAAAATACAAGTCCCATGAGGAATTGCAAGGCTGACAGTTACAAACATAATTCCCTCAGGCAGAGGCATGATGGGACTTGTAGTTTCGCAGCAGCTGGAGGGCCACCAGTTTGAGACCCCTGCTCTAAACCAATACACCTGAAAATTTTCAGAGATATACAGTATCTCACCAAAGTGAGTACACCCCTCACATTTTTGTAAATATTTTATTATATCTTTTCATGTGACAACACTGGAGAAATTACACTTTGCTATGATGTAAAGTAGTGAGTGTACAGCTTGTATAACAGTAAAATTTGCTGTCCCCTCAAAATAACTCAACACTTTGTCACTTTGTCAACAAAAGTGAGTACACCCCTAAGTGAAAATTTCCAAATTGGGCCCAAAGTGTCAATACTTTGTGTGGCCACCATCATTTTCCAGCACTGCCTTATTCTTAGGCATTGAGTGCACCAGAGCTTCACAGGTTGCCACTGGAGTCCTCTTCCACTCCTCCGTGATGACTTCACAGAGCTGTTGGATATTAGAGACTTTGCGCTCCTCCACATTCCATTTGAGGATGCCCCCCCCCCCCCCCAAATGCTCAATAGGGTTTAGGTCTGGAGTCGTTATGATGTTGGAATACTGCCCTGTGGCCCAGTCTCTGAAGAGAGGGGTTCATGCTCTGCTTCAGTATGTCACAGTGCATGTTGGCATTCATGGTTCCCTCAATGAACTGTAGCTCCCCAGCACTCTTGCAGCCCAAGACCATGACATTCCCACCACTATGCTTGGCTGTATTGCACTTCTCTTTGTACTCTACACATGGTTGCCACCACACATGCTTAACACCATCTGAACTAAATAATTTTATCTTGGTTTCATCAGACCACAGGACATCCAGTAATCCATGTCCTTAGTCTGCTTGTCTTCAGCAAACTGTTTGCAGGCTTTCTTTCTGCATCATCTTTAGAAGAGGCTTCCTTCTGGGATGACAGCCATGCAGACCAATTTGATGCAGCGCGCAGCGTAGGGTCTGAGCACTGACAGGCTGACCCCCCCACCCCTTTAACCTCAGCAGCAATGCTTACAGCACTCATACATCCATTTCCCAAAGACAGCCCCTGGATATGAGGCTGAGCACGTGCATTCAACTTCTTTAGTCAACCATGGCGAGGCCTGTTCTGAGTGAAACCTCTTGTTAAACTGCTGTATGGTCTTGGCCAACATACTGCAGCTCAGTTTCGGGGTCTTGTCAATCTTCTTATAGCCTAGACCATCTTTATGTAGAGCAACAATTCCTCTTTTCAGATCCCCAGAGAGTTCTTTGCCATAAGGTGCCATGTTGAACTTCCAGTGACCAGTATGAGAGAGTGAGAGTGATCACACCAAATTTACCACACCTGCTTCCCATTCACACCCGAGACCTTGTAACACTAATGAGTCACATGACATCGGGGAGGGAAAATAGCTAATTGGGCCCAATTTGGACATTTTCACTTAGGGGTATACTCACTTTTGTTGCCAGCGGTTTAGACATTAATGGCTGTGTGTTGAGTTATTTTGGGTGGGACAGCAAATTCACACTTTTACACAAATTCACACAAGTTTTACAAGCTAAGCTGTACAGTCAATACTTTACATTGTAGAAAAGTGTAATTTCTTCAGTGTTGTCACATGAAAAGATATACTGTAATAAAATGACCCTGTGACTTTGACCCACAGCTCACTTGTTTCTGCCCACGTATTCAAGTTATTCCTTGAAGTGACTAGTATTGTCCCCTAGCTTTTGTTTAATCATTAACGGCTTCCTTTTTCAGCAGGTCCTAGATTATAGGTACCAGTTGGACTTCGGTATCTGACACTACCCCCCTAATTGATTAGTGATTTAAAAGTTCCTTCCTAATTATCATTTACCCCCTTTGCCCCTGTTGGATGATGAGGGTAACCTGCAACTCTCGGCCTAATGTTGGACCTTCATGGTTTGTTATGCGAATTGTGTATTCTGTTAACATATCTTTGTTTTTTCTCTCCCTTTCCCCCCTTCTGGCTCTTCTCTCCTGGGCTCCTGTGCGGGCGATAGCTGACGTGGGAATCCTGCCTATATCGTGGTCAGACCATGCTCCGATCCTCTTGAAACTTAAATTGGATCCTTCTAAGGTCAAACGCTGCCACTGTCAACTTAATGACTTTCTGATGAAGCATCTCGCACATAGGTCGGAGTTGGAAAACACCCTAAAGATGTACTTTGCGGAGAACAATACTCCAGAAATCTCTGTGGGAACCCTCTGGGAGGCACACAAAATGGTCATACGTGGCCAATGTGTAAGGAAATGTAGAGTTACGCTTTAGATATTGTAAGGAATGGTAGAGTTACTCCTTAGGTCTGTTTTAGAAGATAATGTTTTAGAAAATGTTTTCATCTCATGCTAAGCTTGTGCTAAGATCACTAGAAGTGCAAAGTGTGAAGAAGGATGCGTCTGCGGTTAGAGTTGACATTTAGTTGCTGGACGTTAAGAACATATACTGTGTGTTGAGAACATTGGTCTCAAGCCAAGGTGATAAGGTCAAACATTGTGACGTTGAGTCTTTCTCTAGGCAGAAATACTATGAATATCTTTTAGGTTAATATTAATTGTATAACATAATGCTTGAATGTGATTGGTTGTTTATGGGGCCTTCCTCCTTTTTGTTTATTGCATGTTATTTTGTGAAGCCGGAATAAACCTTTGTATTCTTGATCATCCCCACCTTGTGTATGGTGTCTTGACTTCCTGACCGGTCAGAGAGTTTTTCCATTGACCATCAAAGTCCAGCTCGAGCACAGGAAAGAGGGGCTGAGATAGGACCATCTTTCACAAGGCATAGCGGTCTCTACAGCCTGGAAGAAAAATACCAAGCTGTTGAGACAACAGACAGCACAGCGACTACGGAACTTAGAATCCAGACTTACAACTTCATTCTCAGTCTGTCTCTTGAGAGAAATTTTATGTCTACGGGCAGTCCTCAAAAGCATAGACATAGGCAAGGTTGAAAAAGCCCTTCAGAGGCTCCATCAGTTATATCATGATAAAGGTAACAAAGCCCACACCTTATTAGCATACAAACTCCGGGAACATACTCATATCTCAGCTCCCCAAGCCGGGCGTACTCTTTACAAAGAGAACACATACAAAATACTCTTCCAATGGTACCTAACTCAGTCACGCCTGCGTGCTATATATCCATTGGCCATGGATCTCTGCTGGAGGTGTCTCCAGGACCGGGGTACACTACTTCATATATACTGGAGCTGCCCATCCCTCCAGC
Source organism: Lithobates pipiens (assembly GCF_037356315.1). Lineage (NCBI taxonomy): Eukaryota > Metazoa > Chordata > Amphibia > Anura > Ranidae > Lithobates > Lithobates pipiens. Next base: position 387,941,888 of record NW_027507764.1, read on the forward strand.
CCTACTTGCATTCGGTCCGAGGACTGCTCCCGTGGCCGTTCAAGGTAAATATCCCTCTCTCCCCCAAGTTTTTATTACTAAGCCCCCCCTAAACTTTCCACACTGGCCAAAAAGTTGGCCACACAAATATTAACAGCAGATAGGTGTCTAGTAGCCCTCTACTGGAAACAACAAAACCCTCCGTCTCTAACCAGTCTTTATTCCAGAATTAAGGATGTCGAGGTCATGGAGTCCATGACGGCTAGGCTAGCAGACCGGTTGGACCAGCATACAGCAACATGGGAACCGTGGCATCAAAGAATAGACCCTCCCATGATCTCATGAGCCCCCCCCCTCCATTCAATATGATTGAACGAAGCCCAGGAGAGATAATCCCTTCAGATTGGGACTTTCTTATACTTTTTCTTTCCTCTCCCCCTCTCCTCTAACCCCTCTTTTTTTTTCTCCTTCTTTCTATTATTCTTCCCTTCCTCCTCTTTTCTTTTTTCTCTGGAATAGTGGGCCACGCAAATATAAATTATGGACCCTACTGATGGTCTGTTTTTTAGCGAAGCCTGCATTGTAATTACTTCAGCGCTACCTCTCGCTGTTACATAGTGCTGTTTCTTGTTTACATGTCTGTGAATTGTGTGTTAATTCTGTTACTTAGAATTTAAAAGTTGCAATCTACACATTCTAAAGGCAGTTTTTTTAAACTTATTTGAAAAGCCAGGGAGTATGGAAAAATATACAAAAATAAAGTACAAAATATACACATGACAGCCTTTTAGAATATAGTGTCAGGACGCTCCCATTCCGACCCCCCTGAGGTAAAGCCCTCCAAGAAGGGTCGGAATGAGATTGATCCGTTCAGCCCAGGGGGTGAAGTCGCATTAAGGCGGAAAATCCACTGCTGCTCACGCTGGAGCAGAATCCTGTTCCAGTCACCCCCACGTATACCGGGGTGAACACGGTCCAAAATAACAAAGGAAACCTTTGGAAAGATTCCTCCGTGGACAGCAGTCACATGTTTGCCAAGAGGGAGGCTAAGGTTGCACTTCGGCATTGCTGCAAGGTGGCGATAAGCACGTCACCAGAATTCTTGAGTGGTTTTGCCCACATAAAAACACCCACAACCACATAAAAGGAGATAGACAACTCTGTATTACAGTTAGCATAATGGCGTGGGGAATATTTTTCACCATTAGGTAAAATTTAATTTTTGGACGTGTTTATAAAAGCAACAATAATTGCAACCCCCACATGAAAAAGTGCCAAACCGTTTGCAGGGGTCCTTAGGACCACCCTGTCTGTATTCACGTGATACAAGGCGGGCATGAAGAGACCTAGCCCGTCTATAGATGAACAGGGGATTTTTTGATACAAAAGGGCCCACAACTGGGTCAATAGTGAGAACATGCCAGTATTTCTGCACTATGGATCTGATCTTTTGGTGCTTTTTATGCCGCGTACACACGTAGCCGATTATCCGGCGGACTTAGTCTGTCCGACTTTCCGAACGGGCTACTTGCCCACACACTGCACTTTTTCAGTGCCCTCAACATGGGGGGTGCCTTGGGGAAGGGGGGCCACGTGGCCCCCCACCCCAAAGCACCTTGTCCCCATGTTAATGAGGACAAGGGCCTCTTCCCGACAACCCTGGCCGTTGGTTGTCGGGGTCTGCGGGTGGGGGGCTTATCGGAATCCGGGAGCCCTCTTTAATAAGGGGGCCCCTGGATACCGGCCCCCACCCTATGTGAATAAGTATGGGGTACAATGTACCCCTACCCATTTACCTGTGAAAAAAAGTACAAAAAAAACACAACACAGGGTAAAAATAGTTTATTGCACAGCTCCGGGTGTCTTCCGTCTTCGGGGGTCTTGCTTGCTCTTTTACTAGCGGAGAAGCCCGGCTTTTTTTTCACAGGTGAATGGGTAGGGGTACATTGTACCCCATACTCATTCACATAGGGTGGGGGCCGGTATCCGGGGGCCCCCTTATTAAAGGGGGCTCCCGGATTCCAATAAGCCCCCTGCCCGCAGACCCCGACAACCAACAGCCAGGGTTGTCGGGAAGAGGCCCTTGTCCTCATCAATATGAGGACAAGGTGCTTTGGGGTGGGGGCCGCGCGGCCCACCCCTTCCCCAAGGCACCCCCATGTTGAGGGCACGCGGCCTGGTACGGCTCAGGAGGGGGGGGGCGCTCGCCCCCCCTTTCCTGGCTGGCCGGGTAGCGTGCTCGGACAAGGGTCTGATGTGGACCTGGGGGACCCCCGCAACAATTTTTTTTTTCAGCGTTGGGGTTCCCCTTTAAGGCCATACCAGGTGACGGGGCCAGCGACGTCTCCTTCGTGGAGACCCACTCAAAATGAGCGGACTTTTCTCCAGGCGGACTGGCATATGAACGTCCGGATTGTCCGCCAAAATGCGAGTCTGGCGGGAAGATTGAAGTGCAAAACTACTTTCTAAGTTCGCCGTACTTTCGGGTCAAAAAAGTATGCCGGAGGGGCATTGTCCGGCGGACTTGAGTTTGCCGGACTTTTCCACCCGATTGTTTCATTGTGTGTACACAGCATTAGAAAATCCCAGAATGATGGAAATAGGGTTCTTGGTTTTAGATGGTTTTAGATGTGGGGTTGTATAGGAGTTCGTTATGTGATTTTTTGCATGCCCTATTGTATGCCCTCTTCAAGCAGGTATTTGAATACCTCCACACCAGAAGTCTAGATTTTAAGAGATCAGCCTCTTTTTTAAATACGTCCTCATCAGAGCAATTTCTCCTGATCCTCAGGTATTGGCTATATGGAATAGACGTTGTAAGTGCCTTTGGATGGAAACTACTTGCATGTAGGATGGAGTTTCCGGCTGTAGGCTTCCTAAATAGGCTTGTACTTAATGCACCGTGCTCATCCTTTTGTATAGTAACATCAAGAAAATTAATCTTGGAGCTATCATGTGTCATGTATCGCATCCATAGTAGCACATGTTTCATTAAAGGTACCATATTGACATTTTCGTTGATTGCTCGTGCCCACTCCCCCAGGTACAGGTTCGCGTACAATGGGGCATACGAAGTCCCCATTGCCAAGCCCTGCACCTGGAGGTAGTGGGAACCATTAAAGACAAAATGGTTGTGTTGGAGAATATATTCCAAACCACTGGGAATAAAATTTCTAGTTGATGGTGTTAAATCCATATCACACGATAGAATGTGATTGATACAGGACAGACCCTTATCATGTGGAATACTGCTATAAAGCGCTTCTACATCAATCGCCACCAACATAGCTGATGGTGGGATGCAAACTCCATCATCATGTTCTGTATCAAACTGTCCATTTAATCTCACCTTGACTGCCTTCCCTTTTTTTTTTCTTGCACCTTGGTGCCGTTTATTCAGCTCTTTCACCTTACTTTACACCTACCTCTCACCTCTTCACTTCCTTCCCACCTTCCTTTCTATAGTCCTGTACAATATATACGTGAGTACATTATATATATGTTATTTTTTTACTTTATTTTAGATCCCATTGGGGCTCTCACCGACTGCTACAGTATTGGAAGGGGATCTTGCTTATGCACTCTTGCACTTTCTTGCTCCCTGGTTGGCTTTGCCCTGCTGCCTTTGTGTTGCCACCTCAGCTCCCGGGTGGATGATTCTTTCATCCCCTGGTGCCTTTCATTATCAACAGTCCTATTGCAATGTCTTTCTATAATCTATTTTACATTCAAAGGTAAGAGTGTTAGGATTGTAGTTGCTGCTCCCTCTCTTCCTGTGTGAATTAATTGAATATTAAATATTTACTTATTATTTATTTATTTTAGACATCCCTTTTAAACTGCTCCTGATGAGTGGATACAAATCCACGAAACGCGTAGAGCTTATATATTTGATGTCATGTCACAGCAACCATGTCCATACCATGGGTTTAATTTGGATTGGATTTGGAGTCATCAATTTATTTAATACTACATGTTTATACTGTTCCATTGACTATTCTGGACGTACTGCCTATACTGATCTCATTATATGATACCTTGTCTACTATGTTATTTTATACGATGTCTCAACAATGTCTTACTAATGTGTATCATATCTATTATATTAATTAAATGCATATTTATCATTGTATTATGTCCATTATCGTCATCTTTGATTCAATTTAGATATTATACTATATGTCCCATCCTACCCTGAGGGTTGTGTTATCATATAAAGTCCCAACTTTTTTTCCCCTCCCCCCATTTTCCCTTTATTTTCGATGCTATTAGGGATGGAGACCTAGGTGCTGGATAGTCCTGGTCTCATATAAAGTACCACCCGTTTTTTCTTTTCATTCTTCTATTCTTATCCTCCCCACAAATCTCTATCCCCTAATCTTATGAACATCCTAAACAGGTTTTCAGCTATTTCAGGTCTTAAAGTTAATATGCAGAAATCAACAGCATTGAACATTTCATTATCTGATAAGGAAATGTGTCCTGTTAAGGAGGCATTTCCTTTTAAATGGGCTATACATAGTTTGCTTTACTTAGGTACCCAGCTCACCGCAGATCACAAAGATCTATTTTCTACCAATTATTCAGCCTTATTGGAAAAAGCATGAGTGTATTGTCAAAATGATCATCTATTCTATTTCCTAGTTCGGGAAAATCAATTTAATCAAAATGACCATTCTTCCGAAATGTTTATATTTATTTTATAGTTCTCCCTATACATATCCCTGCCTATTTTTTTAAGAATTATACAGCAGAGAGTGATACAATTCACTTGGGACAAATTAAACAAAGATTGCCTAAAGAAACCCTATAGTATCTCACAAAAGCGAGTACACCCCTGACATTTTTGTAAATATTTTATTATATCTTTTCATATGACAACACTGAAGAAATGACACTTTGCTACGATGTAAAATAGTAAGTGTACAGCTTATATAACAATCTCAATTTGCTGTCCCCTCAAAATAACTCAACACATTGCCATTAATGTCTAAATTGCTGGCAACAAAAGTGAGTACACCCCTAAGTGAAAATGTCCAAATTGGGCCCAATTAGCCATTTTCCCTCCCTGCTGTCATGTGACTTGTTAGTGTTACAAGGTCTCAGGTGTGTTAAATTTGGTGTTATTGCTCTCACACTCATTCTGGTCACTTGAAGTTCAACATGGCACCTCATGGCAAATAACTCTCTGAGGATCTGAAAAAAAGAATTTTTGCTCTAAATAAAGATGGCCTAGGCTATAAGACGATTGCCAAGACCCTGCTGTAATCCTGTCGGCATATGCGCAGGAGCTCTGATTGATGCCGATCAGGTGTGGGGGGCTTATAAAGCCAGCTTGTTCATCCGGCTCTTTGGTGGACTCAGGGGCACTGACACTTGCAGCTACTGGAGGCTAGGTGTGTTCTTTGTTGGTTTTTTATGTCCCACCAGTGAACCCCTTTTTCAAAAACTAAACTCAATATTTTTTTTTTCAGTTAATTGACAGCATAATTGTCGCTGAGGTTATGCAAATTTTAAATTTGGTCCCTGATTGGGCATGCACGTTCGGCAGTTTGCTTTTTAGGTGAGCTTTTGGTGATTTGTTACTTTCTATTATTTTTTTTTATTTTTTTTATTAATGATACATATTGCATTGTCGCCTTACGGTGATTTATTAGTTTTTGTGTTTTTTCGTTTTTTCTCTTTTTTTGTTGGTGAATTTCTATCCATCAAACTTGCTTCCAAGTGCCCCTGTTTCAATATTGGTTTTTACACATAATTGTAAGTAATGAAGGCTATGCTTTATACTTGGGACTTTTGTTTATCCCAAAAATGTTTAAAAATTAACCAACATTATAATTTATTGCTAGGTCTCTATACGCCCCCTGCAGCAATAGATGCAGCACCTGGTCAGATGTGCTTGTCTTTTTTGGGGATCCCCTGTCTCCACTCTGGTGGTCATTGTGGTCTGGGGGTACGTACTGATGGCGCATCTTCGGACCTAATGGTCATGGGGGGTGTGGGATACAGCCAAGCATTCTGAATTGATATTTAAATTAAATGTATGCTTTCTGTCTAAATTGGCTTATGTATTATAATTTCATACTGTTTTTGTTACTCGTTTCCAGTGCATGCAGATTTCCCTGAGGAAGCCAATGGTTTGGCGAAACATGTAGGAGCTGATATCTCAAATCATGGGCTTATATAAGATCTGTGTCTGTGTTTCCCCGTTTGTTTAACAAAATTGTAATTTATCTGCTAAGTACCTAATTGTACCAACCCTTGTTTGTGTTTCTTTGTCTTGTTAGTTTTGTAATGTGTATTTAAATAAAATATATTGTGTCATTTTTTTTTATATAATTGTGTCCCTGTAGTTTTTGGCACTGCTATAATCCCTTTCCTCATCTTTTTCCTTCCCTATATAAAATGTTTAACCAATAGGGATGAGGTGCCGTATATATTGAGGTTCTTCCAGCCACACTCCCCTTTTTCTATTCCATGCACAATAGGTTTAAGGCAGTGCTGGGAAATGATGGTGGCCACACAAAATATTGACACTTTGGGCCCAATTTGGACATTTTCACTTTTGTTGCCAGTAGTTAAGACATTAATGTCTGTGTGTTGAGTTATTTTGAGGGGACAGCAAATTTACACTGTTATACAAGCTGTACACTCACTACTTTACATTGTAGCAAAGTTAAATTTCTTCGGTGTTGTCACATGAAAAGATATAATAAAATATTTACAAAAATATGAGGGTGTACTCACTTTTGTTAGATACTGTATATCTCCCCAAGTTGAGGGGTTGCTTGGGTTTTCCTAATTTCATGACATATTATAAGGCTGCTCAAGTGGCACAACTGTCAAAATATCAAACCACTACTGGAACCCCCCTCTGGGTTGCAATAGAATGAGTGGACTGTGACCCTTTCCTGATATTGAATATATTATGGTTGTGTCCAAGGGATCATAAGAACCTTCTTAACCCGATCACTAAACATTCTTTATCATTATGGGATAGACACAGAACTATGTAGGTCTACAATCTTTACATAACCCACTCCTTTCGTTCCACAAAAATCCGGCCTTCTATCCAGCATGGACTTTCCCTATGACCTTCCGAGCCTGGTTAAAGGCTGGTATCTCATGCTTACACAATTTTGTTTCGGATTCATCAACATTACCGTATATACTCGAGTATAAGCCGAGATTTTCAGCCCCTTTTTTTAGGCTGAAAGTGCCCCCCTCGGCTTATACTCGAGTCACCGCCGTCTGCCTACCCGATCAGCGTGTCATGCAGACAGACGGCGGCCATTCCACTATTCAAAAGCCGCGCCTCCCTGTCTGTGATAGGCGGAACACTCAATTTCCCAGAAGTCAGTGGTCCGCCTATCACGGACATCCACTCATCCTCATACTACGGACGAGGATGAGAGGATGTCCGTGATAGGCGGAACACTGACTGCTGGGAAATTGAGTGTTCCGCCTATCACAGACGGAGGCGCGGCTTTTGAACAGTGGAATGGCCGCCGTCTGTCACAGACAAGGAGGAGAGGTGCGGCGATCCTGGCATGGCCGCCGTATATTTTCTATACATGCAGATCGGTGCAAAATGGCACACAGAGGCTGCAGAAGGACACAGAGGCTGCAGAAGGACAAAGAGGCTGCAGATTGGCACACAGAGGCATGCACAAGACACAGGTAGGCTGCAATGGACACAGGGATGGACACAGGGATGGACACAGGGATGGACACAGTGATGGGCACAGGGATGGGCACAGGGATGGACACAGTGATGGACACAGTGATGGACACAGTGATGGACACAGGGATGGACACAGTGATGGACACAGGGATGGACACAGTGATGGACACAGTGATGGACACAGGGATGGACACAGGGATGGACACAGGGAGGTATACAGCTGCAGATGGGCATTGTTGACCCTCTTTTCCACTCTTTTAAGCTGTAACAGTAGCTGCTGCATGTCTCACCCTCGGCTTATACACGAGTCAATACGTTTTCCCATTTTTTTTGTGGTAAATTAGGGGTCTCGGCTTATATTCGGATCGACCTATACTCGAGTATATACGGTACCTTTTCCTGATTTATGTAAATCCTATGGGCTTCCCCATCTGAATTATTTTGATATTTACAAATTAAAAATTTCTACACTCCCTCTCTAAATACAAAGATTGCTATGACAAAACTGTTAATGTTCGAAAAAAATTGCTTGGAAGATCCACATTGTTGGGGGAGGATTTCATCAATCTATTCTCAATTGCTTACTAAACCATCCCCACCCTCTTATGTGGCCACATGGGAAAATTATCTAGGTTGTACTATTGATACAGCAGAATGGTCTGAGATATGGGCCCTTAACAAAACCATCCTCACCCTGAATGTAACAGCAGTTGAGACAGCATAAAAAGTACTTTTCCAATGGTACTTAGTTCCAGCTAGAATCTCAAAAAAAATTATTTCGGATCATTCGGCTTCCTGTTTTTGTGGCTGTTCAGAGCTGGGTTCACATTTACACATATGGTGGAAACGTCCAGTGGTACAAGAATTTTGGAAATCTATTTTCATGTTTGCCTCGCCCTCAGGAATGTTCAAAAGCACTATTACACCTGACCCGGCATTGGCCCTTCTAAACTTAATACCGGAATTTCTACAACAAAAGCAGTTTCAATTATTAATACAGCTCTTAACAGCTGCTAAACAGACTATAGCTAAAGGTTTGAAAACACCTACTCTGAATTTAGCGGATATCAAACATAGAATGAACCAAACTCTGTTACATGTAAAGATGAAAGCTTTAGATAAAAACAGTCTAAAGAAGTTTAATGATCTATGAAAATCATGGATTAAACGTTGTTTTCCACCAGACTTTGAAGACCAAGTACTTTTACCATGATAGATGAGGATTTAATGTGTAGATATATCATTACCCTCTGGGAGTAACCTACCTTCGGGGACGTCCTATCACTCTCTCTTCTACTTGCTTTCTTTTCCCTCCTTGTTGTAAACCCCTCCCCCTCCTTATTTTGCATATTACCTTTTTAATTCAGGTAAACTCCACTTTTGTTGATTAACATACCATAATATTATGCTGATATTAGGCCCACAATCAGCGGTAGATTATCCATGATGTTCCACTTGAAAAGAGCACAAATATACTAGTGACTCTTCATAAATTTATATATATATATATATATATATATATATATATATATATATATATATATATATATATATATATATATATATATATATATAAAGCAGATTCTTGTTTAGATAGATAACTATTAATTTACTGCATTGATCTGTCTTAATTTAATTCTTAACTAAACACTTATATGATGTCATATGCGACTAGAGATATACTTACCTGTAATAAGTTTATCTTATGGCCCCTACACACGATTGGACTTTCCGACAACAAAACCATGGAATTTTGTTCAAAGGTTTTTTGCTCCAAATTGTCTTGCATATACACGCTCACAGAAATGTTGGACAACAATTACGAACATAGGGGGTTATTTACTAAAGGAAAATCCACTTTGCACTGCAAGTGCACTGAAACTGCACTTGGAAGTAAAGTTGCTTTAGATTCGAGGGGGGCATGCAAGGAAAATAAAAAACAGCATTTTAAATTGTACATGATTGGACGATAAAATGAGCAGAGCTTCCACTCATTTCAGATCTACCCCTTAGATTTAGAGCGACTGCACTTCCAAATGCACTTTCAGTGCAATTTCAAGTGCACTTGCAGTGCAAAGTGGATTTGCCTTTCGTAAACAACCCCCATAGTGACGTACAAGAGTTCAATAGTCATATGATATCTCCATTATGAATGCTACTTTTACAAGACTGATTGCTTCCGGCTTGTACTTGAATTCAATCATGCGTTTGCTTTTGTGCGACGGACTTGTGTACACACAATCGAAAAGTCTGGCAACAAAAATTTGTTGGCGGAAAATTTGAGATCCTGCTAGCCAACATTTGTTGGCAGACATTTCGACAACAAATGTTCGATGGAGCATACACATGGTTGGACTTTCCGCCAACAAGCTCACATCCAACATTTGTCGGAAAATCCAATCGTGTGTATGGGGCATTAATGTTACGACGTAAAATTTTTCTCTTTACTCATTAGATTCAATGATTTCTGATAATCTTTAATAAAATACTTGAAGAAAAATATTATTGTCATTATACAATCACAATCCAGCATAGCTCTACACAGAACATAAAACAAACACTCGTGAAAAACATAAAAAATAAAAATAAATACATGCTGTATATATAAAAACAATAATAAAAAATAGGTCATGTTGCATTTTTGCTTAGCACATTACAATACACTATAATGCATTGAAATACACTACCACACAATATAATTTTACCTTAATTCATTCCATAGTGCAGAATTCTTCACCCAAACAGAAAATTACATTTTGGGGGCATTCTGTACACCAGCTGTGTACAGAATGCCTCCACATTGAAATATTACATTCAATTTTACATAAGAATCACAGTGGCTGCAGTTTGAAAAGGAAAGGTAATTTTAATAACATTAAATTACAATATGGCTTGTGTAGCAATTGTATATGCTATAGTAATTATTATTTATTTTTTTGGTACATTTTTTTCATAAAAGTTGAGTTACCCTTTAACCCTATTCACTGGGCTTTGGGGCAAATTCCCTTAAAATGTAACTATCTTACAAATAAAACAGTCTATTTGCCTTTAGTAAATCAAACCATTTGCCTCAAGGAACCATTGGGCTTCACTAGACTTTAAACCTAAAGGAAAACTAAGGAATGACCCAGAAAGAACTTATTTTTTTGCACCTGGAGTAATTTTAGATTGTAAACAAGCAGGGCCCTCTGATTCCTCTTATACCAAATTGTAATGTCTGCTCTCATGTTGTAAAGAGCTGTGCAAACTATTGGTGCAATATAAAACCTGTATAAAAATAACAGAAGTTAATGGATACAACAGATTATGAAAGTTCAGAACTTACCAAGGCATTAGGTCTTGGTATACTGCCACTTTCACTGAAAAGATATTGGTTTCTTTGATAAAAATTCTTGTTCATACATAGCAGTTTTCTCAGTACCTGACAAAGTACAACACTGGCAAATGGTACATTATAGATTTGTTACCATAGGGATAATTATAGTAAATTATGGAGTACATTATTTATGGTACAGTAAAACTTCTTCCTCCGGTCATACACATGACATAAAAACATATCACACTGTTTTATATAGGAAAGTGTATGTCAGTTAGAGTAAGAAATGCAGCTGTTTATGTGGCTTTCTCAGAAAAACTAAATAAAAATGTCAAAGCTGTATATAACAGTTGTTAACAAACACCAAGATATAACCTTAAAGAATAAAAGGATACAAATATCCATTGATGCTATGCTGACCAAAGTTTCTCTAGATTCTAGAACATGAATTATCCTACTAATCAGAAATTCTTTACATTTCAAGTTCAGATATTTCTCTAAAATAAAAAATAAAACATGTTAAAAGGCTAAAATGTATGTGTTACATTTATTTATCTATGTTTAGGTGTCCATGAACTGGCATATATAAACTTTGTTACACAGCTTTCAGGCATTAGGGTACCTAAAGTGGTTGTAAAGTAAATTTTTATTTAATAAAATAAAAAAAACATGTTATACTTACCTGCCCCAAACCTCCTATTTTTGGGTTTGCCGCCGGTGCTCTCAGCTCCTTCCCTTCTCCGCATGCCAGCATATGAAGGCACTTTCAATGGGTGGCACACATGCAGGCTTGCTCCCGATCCAGGCTGTATGCATCCATAGACACACACAACATGACTCCGCCCCTCCCCCTCTCCCTTCTCACATGACTTGACTGACAGCAGCAGGAGTCATTGGCTCTTGCTGCTCTCAGCCAAGCCTGTGAGAGAGGGCAGAGAAGACCTGCAGGCAAACAGTGCTTGATCGATACAGGACTCAAGTAAGTTATTAAAGGGGAGAGGGAAAACAACTACTGAAAGTTTTTTTTTTTTTTTACCTTAATACATAAAATGCATTAAGATAAAACCCTTTACGTTTTTTTTACCTCTACAGTCCTCCGCTCTACCAACTGAGCTATCGAAGAGGATTCCCTTTATGACTTTAGAACTGCTTCAAACATGCACTCCACACGAGCAGCTAAAAAGTTGAATTGCTGTCCATGTATGTGAACTGTCTTACACTATTTTGTTCAGCAGATTCTCTTATTTAACTATAAGTATAACTTGGTCAAGGACCTATACCAGCCTGTGACTGAGCAAAAATGGAGAAGGAAACACTAACTAAGTCATCACTCAATTCTTTCCTTATGTCAGCACAAGCTCAGTATAATGCCACGTGCACACGATCGGATTTTCCGACAAAAAATGTTGGATGTGAGCTTGTTGGCGGAAAGTCCGACTGTGTGTATGCTCCATCGGACATTTGTTGTTGGACTTTTCACCAACAAATGTTGTCTAGCATGTTCCTAAATTTTCCGCCAACAAATGTGTGTTGTCGGACTTTCTGATCATGTGTACACAAGTCCGTTGGACAAAAGTCCAAAGGCGCATGATCGGAATCAATTCTCACCAAACACAACATTAGCAGAAGGAGCCCAAAGGGTGGCGCATGACTATTGAACTTCCTTTTTATCGTCTGGTACGTTACTGTATTTATAATTGTTGGCCAACATTTGTGTGACACTGTGTATGCAAGACAAGTTGTAGCCAACAATCTTCAAAACAAAATTCCATGCTTTTGTTGTTGTAAAGTCCGATCGTGTGTACGGGGCATTAGACTGACAGCACTGTGAAGGGTCTGATTGACTCCCACCAACAAAAAGATGAAGGCAAATTCAGATACTTACAATAGTGCAAATATATAATGTCATGATAGATTTTTTTAAAGGATAAACATATTAAAATGGATATATATTTATATGGCTAGTCTCTAATAAATTAGGTCATACAAGCTTATTGTCTAATCTTAAATGAAAGTTAACATTGTGTCGTGTCAATAGACGTTGTCTTATTATAATTGCACCTATTGACAGTTCTGTTTGATATCTGATTGTAGATTATTTGATTTGAACTTGGTGTAAGCAGGAACGTAGAATATAGCTCTTAAAGCAGAGCTCCAGGCTCCTGCAGAAAAATCAGCAGCTACAAATACTGTACCTGCTGAGTGCTGACTTTTAATATTAGGACACTTTCCTGTCCAGGAATCCAGCGGTGTATCCAATCGGCTATTGGGTGCGTCCGCCGCCATCTCCAATAAGGGAAGACAGCAAATGCGTGCTACGCTCTGTGAATGGGTCGGATGTGGGGAAAGGAGGAGGGGGGTGGCAAACTTCTGGCTGAGTTCGCTGTGGCAAACTCACCCGCAAGTGGGAGCGAGTACCTGTCAAAACCAGATAACTTTTCCCCCTCGCCCCTACCCCCCAAAAGTTTCCAAATGTGGGGGAGGAGGCAGACAAGCAGGGCTTCCCCTTTTGGGTGTAGCTCCAATTTAGGCGTTCATCTGGTGGTGTTGTAAATCCTCTTCCAGGACACCCTCTTTCCAAACTGTACTGCCACACTTGACAATCCCATCACACTTAAGACCCATACACAGGATCAGAAAATCGTATGAAAAATATTGCTTTAGAAGCAATTGTACGATAATCTGATCATTAGTACACAGCTGATTATGTCAGGTCATGCAAAGCACAGAGCATGGGGAAAGCACGGAAATTTTTTTAGTGCAAGTTTCGTTTAATCAGCACAGTATTTTTGAGTTTTCACTCAAAAATACAATACAATACATTACATCACTTCCACATTTTTGTTCTGTTCTATGAGAGTTTTCATAACTAAAAAAAAAAGAAAAAGAAAAAGGACAATCATTCGTCCGACAATCTCATCGAGTGTACCAGGCTTTAGCGTGCTTCCTGACAATGTTTCTATCTCCTATTTAAGCAGTTATAGCTGAAGATCTTTTTTTTTTTTTTTTTTTAACACAGTTATGAATGAAAAGTGTCCCTTGTGTCTGCTATATATATTGAAATCTCCTATCTTCTGCCCCCTTGGATACCTCCCCCAGCTGTGATCTTCCGGTGCTGCTTAGGATAATACAATCTGCTGGGCTTATCACTGGCACTCATCAAAAGTGCAGAAGGCTATGCCCACTCTTTCCGCTCCCCTCCCAGGGTTGGACTGGGACAAAAATTTGGCCCTGGACTTAACCCAGACCAGCCCACTTTGATTTTTCAAACAAGCACAAAAACAGTATATAAAACTATACGCAATTGTGCAAAAAAAAAAAACATAAGTAGCACAACATAAGGAGTCCTCACTAACCCCTTTTATTATTTCACTTATTCTCCTCTGTATTTTTCTCATCTTTCTCACATCACTGCGTGAAGTTGAGGGCGACCCGCGCAGCCATTACTTTGTCACTGAAACCGGCCCACTGAGCCATCGGCCCACCGGGAAACTCCCTGTAGTCCTAATGGCCAGTACATGCCTGTCCCCTCCCTCATTCCTAAAAGCTGTACAAACATTTTGCCTATTTTCCTTTTGTAAATCATTCCCAGTAAATACAATTACCAGACCTGCATACCTGTTCTAGATCAGTGGCTCATAAAGTAGAGATGTGACAAGAACATAGAAGCCAGGCAATTAGCTAACAAAAGCAATGGTAGCCAAAATATTTCTCTTACAACAGTTTTCTTAAGCATCATCTAGCTTGTTGCTCCCCCCCCCCAGCCTCACTGTCCTTGGCTTGACCCTTTAATTTCTGAACGTGAGTATAGCCTGCCTATTTTATTTATTTATTTAAGGTACTTATATAGCACCGTCAATTTACGCAAAGCTTTACATATACATTGTACATTCACATCAGTCCCTACCCTCAAGGAGCTTACAATCTAAGGTCCCTAACTCACATTCATATACTAGTGCCAATTTAGACAGAAGCCAATTAACCTACCAGCATGTCTTTGGAGTGTGGGAGGAGACTGGAGCACCTGGACAAAACCCACACAGGCACACAGAGAACATGCAAGCTCCAGGCAGGTAGTGTCATGGTTGGGATTTGAACCAGTGACCCTTTTTACTGATAGACAAGAGTGCTACCCACTAAACCACTACTTCTCTGGTGTTTCTCAACTCCAGTCCTCAAGGCGCCCCAACAGGCTATGTTTTCAGCATGAAATAGCTGTTGTAATTACTAAGGTAGGGAAACTGATCAAATCACCTGTGCAAAATAATGGAAAGCCTGAAAACATGACCTATTGGGGTGCCTTGAGGACTGGAGTTGAGAAACACTGATGTTCACAGAATAAGGCATTTGGATATTTGAATACCCCCTTCCAAAAACCAGCCAATTGCTTTCATCATGGGCTCTTGAGAAAAGTACTAAGGCAGGATGATGGGATGTTATCAGGAAAGTACGGTAGATACACCACACTGGCAGCCCCATCCACCAGCCATGAGCTTCCTACATTGCATAGAGAAGCAAAGATACCCAGTGATATCACTGGATCTAAAATAAGGTAATTAACCATTTGCTGTCTGGGAAAACTTTTACATTTTTCACATACATCAGCATTGAAAATTAGCATTTTTTTCTAGAAAAGTACTTAAAACCCAGAATCAGGGAAAGCAAATGTTATTTATCATTTAGTGCTTTATAATAATGGTGTAGGGTTGAAGCTGGATTCTACTATTCCTGCTTGATTGCATACACTTTCTGTTGAAAGATATCTTGGTTGTGTGACCGCAGAGAGGCCAAACTTTCTGAATAAAGGCTATCCTTACTGACATTTAAGTGCTGTGTGCTTGCAGTAGATACAGTACATCATATTAGTCTTCCAAAAAAAAAAAAAAAAAAGAGAAAGAGCATTGCTCACCATAAAAATCATTTCATTTCATCGTTTCACTCAACCATATTAGCTTAATCAGCTCTATGATGCCCACTTCATTCTACCTGTTACAGCCAAGACGACACCAAATGGTATAAACAGAGAATGCTGCACTACCAAACAAACAGAATGTAAAAGTAGATGCTAGACGTCTCAGCCAGTGCTGCTCCACAAACCATGCCCCATGACACATCACACTTTCATTATGGTTGGGTTGGGAGTGCGTTGTTTTCAAGTTTACAGATTCTATCACCGCTGAATCAGTGAGCCTGCATGCCAGCACTCCTATTTCTGAGAACCAGGGAGATTGAAATCTTCCTCTTGCTTAGAGCGGCACTCCAAGTTTTATTTTGGAACATGAAAAAAAGGTAGCTTCTTACTCCTCTCATTGACTTTTTATAATATCAGAAAAACAAATATAGTATTCGGAGATTTAAAGCATATCTGAACCCAGAACCAAGAATGTAATATATTGCAGCTTACTAGTGCTTGATTTTGTTTGCTTTATTGTCATCTGGTAATCCTGCCAAATACAGACTTTCTATTCAGGTGGGTAAATATAGTAGGTGGCTAAATCCTAATCCTTCACTGTATCTTTGGAGGGCGTCATGGTTGTTACCCTAGCCTGTTCTCCTGATATGGACAACAAATATGTCTGTATCTGTTCAACTACTTTACTCTGGTGTGAAGATAATTGTGAGAAGTGACACGTCCTAAATAATATGAAAGAAATATTGGCTGGAATACATGTACTTTATAGGCACTAATTGTTAAAGATAAATAATTTTATTGATACAAATTCATAGAAAAGGCAACTCTAAAAACATTACGAATAGTGGCTTCATAGGTGGCTGACCATCCCAATGGACCTGTAACCGACTGCATGCTGTGACAATGTGGAATGGGAACCCTTGGAGTGCTGTTTTTCCAACAGACAGTAGTTAGCCCTTCCAGTGACAGGTTGCTGTTGCTATTTTATTATTATAATACAGATTTGGCTAGCTGGGTAATGTACTGTTAGGACCTGCAAAATAACAGATTTTATTGAGTGATCCTATTTAACCAAATGTATACTACTATAGATCTTATAAAACTCCTGAGGAAGCTAATCTTCCCGAAACATGTTGAGCAATAGCAGTCTACCCTGACCTATACTTATCTCTCCTGGACTACACATAACCTTCCAGCAATTAGTTGCTGACTGTAGTATTACCCTTTTGGGTTGGTCTGGGTTATCTAAACATACCAGTAGCCTTATCTGATTTTTTAATTGATGTTTTTGTGGTTGTCTTTTCTATGAATTTGTATAAATAAAATTATTTATTTTAACAATTGGTGCCTATAAAGTGCCAAGTATTTCAGCCAATATATCTTTCATTTACAGAAGATAGCTATGAAGGTAGATATTCTTCAGTGTAAATCACAGGAAGTGAAAATGTTCTTAGCTTGAAAAAAGAACATGAAGGCATCCAGCACATCCAAGGACTGTAAGCTGCAACATATTGCATTTTTGTTTTTGGGTGTAGATATCCTTTAAGTTGTGACATCTTTTTCCTTGCCTTATAACAGTAGGCAATAGGCATATACAAAAATTAAATGGGAAAAATGTTGCCATATGAGTTTCTGAGAGCCATGAAAATACAGCAAATTCAATCCCTTGAGGTATGAAGATATATATATATATATATATATATATATATATATATATATATACACACACACACACACACACTCCTTTCAAGTGATCTATGTTGATAGTTGTATGACACTTCACATATTACTGTATGTGTGAATGAATACATACTTTATAGCTGTATATATGTAATAAATATGTATATACTGCATGTTGTATGTGTCAAAGCCGAAACTGATAGCTTCAGATAAAGATATTGCAAGCTTTCTTTTTAAATGGTGACCTTAGCTGAACTGTAGCAGTGTATTGCACTGAAGATCTTGGATCTCTTTCTCAAGCTGGGAATTTGTGTACAATTTATGTATGGGATGAAGAACCTTATGCTGAGATTTAGTTTATTTTCCAAGAATTGCATTACATGGACTCCAGAGGGAGAAGAGATGCTTTCTTAATGAAAAACTTGGACATTTTAATGAAATGCTCGACTAAGCTGTGAGCGCTGCCAGGGCTTTGGTGTGATCTTGTGAGCTTATTTCAGCTTCAGGTACTTTCAATTGTACAAAACAGATTTAAAATTTAAAATTGTCTTCAACACCGATGTTTCTGAAACAATATTTCTGTACTATACAGATACATTATACACATGCATGTACTTCAGATAACGTCATTGATTATGATAAATAATAGCAGGATACTTTTCGAATGCATAAACCCATCATGTGGAAAAGGAGTTATAACTCTTACTGTATCCAAACAAACAAACACTGATGGGCACTGATATGCATTGATGGCACCGATATGCACTCATTCATGGCCACTGTAGTGGCACTGAAGGGGCACTGTAGGACACTGATGTGACACTGTAATGGCACTTTAGGGCAATGAGGTGGCATTGTGGGGATTGATGTAGCACTGCGATGGCACTGTGGGGACTGATGTGGCCCTGATGAGCACTCTGGGCACAATCAGAGCAAGGGAAAAATCAAGCAGCCTCATGCTGCTGCAGCTTCTCCCTCCTCGCCTCTCCTCACATGCTGTATCGGTGTGAGGAGAGGAGCTGAACCAGACATGATGCTGGTTTGTTGACAGTGATCACTCTGTCAATGAACAGAGCGATCACGTGGTTACCCACAATCCGTGATGTGCTGGGTCCAGGGAACCCAGCGGTCATGGACACTTCCAGATATGAACCATCAGTGGAGGACGGCAATAGATGCCCTCACAGAACTAGCTGGCTATGGAGTGGATAAGACTTTTTCCCCCTGAAGAATTATTATTATTTTTTTAACTTTTTTTAGTTGGTACATACTTCCCATGGCAGTGTCTTTTTACCAAAAGTTTGCAAATTGGTCTTGTTAAGGGCCAAAAAAAAACATAAGATTTCTCTTCTATATCCCAGCTCTTCTATATCCCTCCTAAATGCACAACAACTGGATAATAACAGTAATAACACCAGGGGTAGTTGATCAAGGCAATATCCAATTGCCTCCTGGGGGATCAGGATGGAATTGTTACCACACTGAAGCAAATTGGATCATATTTTATTGGATTTTTTTTTTGCTTTCCTTTGGATCGACTGTTCTATAGGATTGTGTATATGGAAATTGTGTATGTGTGTGTGTGTGTTTTTTCTTTTTGGTTGAAATAGATGGGCTCATTTATTTTTTATTTTTTTAACCTGACGACCTACAACACAATGTAGCTATATTTGGTTTACTGTTATGTTTGGCATTCGTAGATTTTAGGTTGGTTCTCAGGTACACCTGTGAACCGAGCCCAGGCTGATGCACTCATCACTACTCAGAAATCACTGAAGCCAGGGACAACAAGACAACCAGTCAGCGATGACAGCTCCCATATATCTCTGTACAGATCTTCTTCAATAGAGCACCATTATGGCTGTAAACTGCTTTGTTTTCAACATGTAAGCCTACAGTTTCCATCTTATTATTAATTTTACTGTGCCTTACTCTCTTTCACTGCACGTAAATGTCACATATTATTAGACCAAATATTTTCTCATTCTGTTAAACCTTTCATGAGGAAATAAGGCTGGTGTTTTTCTTTGTCATGTGGGAAAATAACGGATTGGATTTATCTCCTCTATACTACCTTTGGATTGCTGCCCGGTAAAAGATTCACAGCATGCGTGATCATCTTTGAGCGCAGTAATTAGCTGACGGTCATAATCATGCAAAATATGCGCCTGTGCAGAAAGAAGTCAGACTCCATGCATTTTATACGGTATCTTTAGCTAGAAGGATATAATCAAGGTGCACAACAAAGCAATTATTATATCTGCATTGCTTCAGGATATGTAATACTGCATAAAAGGGATGCTTTTTCTACTGTATTTTTAGTGCTGAGTGATGCACTATATCATAGCTTTAAATGTAAGTGTTTTATCTACTTGTGTGAAACATATACATCGCAAACTTTTCTATTGACTTATGCTATTGTCTGCTAGAAAAAACACTGACCTTTTACCAAGCATAACAATTGAAGACCAGGCCTATCCTGGCACTTTGTATTTATAATGAAAAATCTGTATTTTTTGCTAGAAAATAGCTTAGAACCCCCAAATATATATATATATATATGTATATATATATATATATATATATATATATGTATTTTAGCAGAGGTCCTAGAAAATAAAATGGTGGTCATTGCAATTTGTTATGCCACATGGTATATGTGCAGCCTTTTTTAAATGCAACTTTTTTGGAAAAAATACACTTTAATCAATGTTAATGCAAAAGAACACAAAACATAACCCAATTTTTAATACAATTTAAAAGATGATGTTATGCTGAGTGACTAGATACCTAACATGTCATGCTTTCAAATTTTCGTTGGAAGGCAACAAACCATGATACTTAAAGTGTTACTAAACTCAGTAATATGAAAATAGTTCCTCTGCCCCCCCCCCCCACAGCTTATAAATATTCTTTTTTACATTAAAATACTGCCACTATATTTCTTTTTGGATGATCTTTATACCACGGTTGCATGATAAACTGCAGAGTTTCTCCAGTGCTGAGAGTTCAGGAATGAGGAGATTTCCACTACAGCCTGTATACATGCCCACATGTGTGATGCCAACCCTCCTGCGGCTTCTAAAAATTAAGAAAGGTAGTTGCCAGCAGATCATTTTTATACCAGGGTTATGGCTGACAGCTGCAGCCATGGCCTCAGTATAACCACTTAACCACTTTCAGACCGGACCATTTTGCTGGTCAATGACCAGAGGTCTTTTTACAATTTGGCACTGCGCTACTTTAACTGGTAATTGCGCGGTCATGCAATGTTGTACCCAAACAAAATTTGCGTCCTTTTCTTCCCACAAATAGAGCTTTCTTTTGATGGTATTTGATTGCCTCTGCGATTTTTATTTTTTGTGATATAAACATAAAAAGACCGCAAATTTTGAAAAAAAATTATATTTTCTAGTTTTGTTATTAGAAAAATCCAATAAACTCAATTTTAGTCATACATTTAGGCCAAAATGTATTCAGCCACATGTCTTTGGTAAAAAAAAAGTCAATAACTGTATATTTATTGGTTTGCGCAAAAGTTGTCACATCTACAAACTAAGGTACATTTTCTGGAATTTACGCAGCTTTTAGTTTACATAAGCCTATCTCATTTCTTGAGGTGCTAAAATGGCAGGGCAGTACAAAACCCCCCCAAATGACCCCATTTTGGAAAGTAGACCCCCTAAGGAAATTGATAAGTGGCATGTTTGAATATTTTATTTTTTTGCCTCAAGCGATTGAATAATGACAAAAAAATTTTTTTTTTTTTTTTTTTACACAAAGTTGTCACTAAATGATATATTGCTCACACATGCTATGGGCATATGTGAAATGACACCCCAAAATAAATTCTGCTGCTTCTCCTGAGTACGGGGATACCACATATGTGGGACTTTTTGGGAGCCTAGCCGCGTACGGGGCCCCGAAAACCAAGCACCGCCTTCAGGCTTTCTAAGGGCGTAAATTTTTAGATTTCACTTCTCACTACCTATTACAGTTTTGAAGGCCATAAAATGCCAAGATGGCACAAAACCCCCACAAATGACCCCATTTTAGAAAGTAGACACCCCAAGCTATTTGCTGAGAGGCATGTTGAGTCCATGGAATATTTTATATTTTGCCACAAGTTGCGGGAAAATTACAAACTTTTTTATTTATTTATTTTTTTCACAAAGTTGTCACTAAATGATATATTGCTCACGCATGCCAATGGCATATGTGAAATGACACCCCAAAATAAATTCTGCTGCTTCTCCTGAGTACGGGGATACCACATATGTGGGACTTTTTGGGAGCCTAGCTGCGTACGGGGCCCCGAAAACCAAGCACCGCCTTCAGGCTTTCTAAGGGCGTTACAGTTTTGAAGGCCATAAAATGCCAAGATGGCACAAACCCCCCCCAAATGACCCCATTTTGCAAAGTAGACACCCCTAAATTTAGGGGTACACTAGTGAGACTAGGTAATAAATGGCGGGTGCCCTGAAACTATAAAAAAATAACTAACCAACCAGCGTCACCTGTAACAGTTATATGGTGATCACTGGTGAAAGGGTTAACTAGGGGGCAATCAGGGGGCTTTATGCGGTAGTATATGGGGGTCCCTGGCGCTATAAAAAGCTGCGGTGAACCTAAATACCTACCTGCCTAACTAGCGTCACCTGTGACACTAATACAGCGATCAGAAAAATGATCGCTTATTAGGCTGGGTTCACACTGGAGCGATGTGGGAACGCCACGAATCCGCGGCAGGTTCCCGCATCGCATGCCTCCCGGCGGCAGTTCACACTGCCCTATGCGAACTGCTGGGAGTGTCAGTGAAATGTTAATGACACCCCCAGATCAGTTCGCATATCGCAGTGCGATCTGCAAACTCGGATCGCATGGTGTGAACACCCATGTGATCCGATTCTGCTGCGGACCAAAAAAAGGGTCCCGTGCGAGTTTGCGGCGGGTGCGACACGAATTCAGCCATACTATCTGTATGGCTGAACTCGAATCGCACAGAGATCGGATGTGATTTGCACTGCAGTGCGGTGCGAATCACATTCGTTCTCATAAACCGCTGCAATGTGAACCCAGCCTTAGTGACACTGGCGACGGGGGGTGATCACGGGGTTAAACCTTTATTGGGGGGGTTAGGGGGGTACATTAGAACTAAAGGGGGCTAACCCTAACTGCCCTAACAGTTATTACAGTCACAAATGACACCAATGCAAAAAAAAAAAAAATGCAATTGGTGTCACTGTGACTGGGGGGGCAGGGGTAATTGGGGGGGTGATCGGGGGGTGAAGGGGGGGTGTGAGTGTGCCTGGCATGTTCTACTGTACGTGTAGTGTGTTGGTGCAACTCACCGATCCTCTCTCCTCGGTGCCGGAACGAAAAATACCGACACGGCGGAGAGATTACATCACTTCCTCTCCTGTGTTTACATTACAGGAGAGGAAGTGATGTCACGGAGCATTTCTATTCGTCGGGAGCGATCGCGAGGGGGTGGCCATGAATGAATGGCTGCCCCCTCATCCCGGATCGCTCCCGAACGAATACCGATCGGGCCCCCCCACCCGCGGGAGGGCAGGGACGTATATATACGCCCATATGCCTGCCCGTGCCATTCTGTCGACGTATATCGTCGTGCAGCGGTCGGCAAGTGGTTAAACACAATCACGTGAATGTGCAGCAAGTGCTCCCCATCTCTGACAAAAAGATGCATTAAAATAATGAACCTTGTAAGTAAAATGCATTTTTGAATTTGTGGGTAATTTGAAATGTTTATGTTTTGCAAATGCTAGATATATCACCAGTGTTCTATGAAGTGCTAAAAAAAATTAAAATTAATTTTCAGTTTAGATAGGGTGGCAATTTAGGTCAGGTTTTTTTCTTTTTTTGAAATATTCACTCACTTTCTGCCCGGTGACTTCTATGCAAGTAATGGGGTGTGTGGTTGTCACTGAGATTGGAATTTTAACCAATGACCCTAGTGCTGCCAGGTGAAAGTGCTTTGCCAATCTTTTGATAGCCAGTTCTATCTGTTTTCCAGTCAAACCACCCATTAAAATTATTTTGGCACCCAATTCCAAAATGTTAAAAACAAAATGAATAGTTTTACACAATGCATCAGCGTCCACACACATAGGACATCCAAGATTAGAGGTGATTTATTTTTACCATTTTTTTTTTATTTTCCTTGCATGTGATTGGGTATTCTTTCTAAATTGAAATTTCACTAAGCTCTGGGGCAAATTCCATTGCAAAGTGCAATTTCTCTTGTAAGGCCGAGTTCACATATGTGCAGCTGCGGGCTTGTCCCTTGGGTCTGGTGCGTCCTTGTGCACTACTTTAGGTCCACCTGGCTTTCAAATTGCATGCGGAGAAACATATATGGTGTGGTGTGAACCCAGTCTTAAAGTGGAAGTCCATGCTAAAACTAAAATCCCTGCATCTATAGACACCCATGATCTAACACTAACCTATCTAGCCCTGTAAAGAAAAAATTAGTATACATACCTTTTCTGAAGCTGATCCAACCTGATCCCATGCTGAGCTGTCAGCCACGGCTTCGCTGTGTAGGCAGGTGCAGTGGACATGTCCGAAAACGAAAGCCCCATAGTAACTCTATAGGTGACGTTACTTCCCATTTATTTCTCAGCCGTTGTCAGCCGTGTCCTCTGCAGAGCTTCCGTCGCTGGAGATCAGGTCGAATCGGCTTCAGAAAAGGTAAGTATACAAATTTTTTCTTTCATGGGCTAGATAGGTTAGTGTTAGATCGTGGGGTTTAAGGATGCAAGGATTTTAGTTTAAGCATAGACTTCCACTTTAAGTGAACAGCTTATTAGCCTTTAGTAAATGAAACCTCTATGTCTTTTCATCCAGAATCAGTACATGACTTCTTTTAGCGGAATGGGCACAAATTCTCGCAGCCATGCTCCAAAATCTGGGGAAAAGCCCTTTATTCAAAGAGAGAAGAGAGAGTTCTAGCTATTGCTGCAAAGGGTTGCACACATATGTGGCATCTCGATGAGAGGGCCATATTTGTGGCCCTATGTAAACAAATAGCGGGCACCGGACAGCTCCCAATACATATATTGTTATTGGAAGCTTTCCGTTCATGTGACAGCCAATCACAGCGGTCAAGTGACCCAAATGCTGAAAAGGTTGGGAGGCGTTGGCAGGAATGGGGTTAAATTATTGCTCATGGTTTTGAAGTGAGATGTAAAACAAGGTCATATTAGTGTAATGGTCATGGGGAAATTTTGTCTGCCAAGGGATTTGTAGCTCTACTTATCCTGTCCTGAGATTTACACAGACCTGGCAGACAACACCAGGTTGGTGACCTGTTTTTATTCTGCTGCTGTTAAGCAATACATCCATGCACCCAGCCTGTGATCAGACAGAAAAGGTGTAACAGCACACAGACTCATCCCTTTGCTCAGTTTGCTCTGTCTTCCTGTCAGCATGTTCCTAAATCTGCAGCACACTTGACGGACACCTATTGATCCTCTTCCAAATTATACTGTACCAAGTGATACAAATTCAGGTGCTTACACTGGTTGCAATTAAAAACATCCAGACAAAAATGTACAGGCCATTAAAAGATAAAATACTACATAAAAAATAGCACTTACTGGAAAAATTCCCCTTTAACCACTTGCAGACCTGCCGCTGCAGTTTTACTGTGGCAGAATGGCAGGGCTGGGCAAAACGTTACCTTATGTTGCTTTGCTTTTTGGCCACTAGGGGCAACGCCGAGCGCGCACATGCAGCATGTCCCAGGAGCCGATGCGATTGCCCAGCAGGTGCGATGACCTCTGGGCTCCTTCGATTGCTCGCGACAGAGCGAGAACCGGGGTCTGTGTGTGTAAACACACAAATCTCGGTTCTCTCAGGGGAGTAGAGAGAGATTGTGTGCTCATACTAAGTATGAACACCGATCTCTCTCTCCTCCTAGACAGACCCACCCCCCCTACAGTTAGAACACTTTTAACCCCTTGATTGTCCCCTAGTGTTAACCCCTCCCCTGCCAGTGACATTTATATAGTAATCAGTGCATTTTTATAGCACTGATTGCTGTATAATTGTCAATGGTCCCAAAAATATGTCAAAAATGTCAGATTTGTCCGCCGCAAAATGGCAGTCCCGATAAAAATCACAGATCACCACCATTACTAGTAAAAAAAAAGAAACTAATAATAAAAATGCCATAAATCTATCCCATACTTATATATATACGCTTATTGCAAATTTTTTAACCAAAAATATGTAGAGGAATACATATTGGCCTAAATTGAGGAAAACATTATTTTTTTTGATACAAAACGTGGGATATTTATTTTCGCAAAAAGTAAAAGATTGTGTTTTTTTTCAAAGTTGTCGCTCTTTTTTTGTCTATAGCGCAAAAAATAAAAACGCAGAGGCGATCAAATACCACGAAACGAAAGCTTGTTGGAAAAAAAGGACGTCAATTTTGTTTGGGTACAGCATCACACGACCGAACAATTGTCAGTTAAAGTGACGCAGTGCTATATCGCAAAAAATGGCCTGGTCATTGAGCAGCCAAATCTTCCGGAGCTGAAGTGGATTAAGTAATTGTAACCCCCTCCCCCCTTTTTTTAAATAACAAACATGTTATACTTACCTGCTCTTTGCAATGGATTTGATCCTCCACTTCTGGGGTCCGCTGCCGGCACTCCTGCCCCCCCCATGATGAGTGCCCACCATAGCAAGCCCCTTGCTATGGGGGCACTCATGTTGGCTCACTCCTGAGCTGGCTTTGAACCTATGAGGGGAGAGATAGTCGCTGCTCTCATTGGATTGAGATTGGGCTGGGGTACAGTAATTATTAGACATGTACACACTGAAATATTTTGTTTCGGAATTTCGTTTTCGTCCGAAAAATAAATTTATTTAGTTACTCTGCAAATTTGTTTTTATTTATTTTTTTTTCGTTAAAAAATGCATTTGTTTGAAAATCTCAAATAATTAAGGTTGAATCTGTCATTGAAGGCTTATGGTGTCTGTCGAATGTTCTAAGAAGATTCGATGGAGCAGCTAAACTATATGATGCAGCAATTGTACATTTCCGGTCGAATATTCCGCCTACAGGCTATAGTAGAATTCTAATGTTGTATGACACTAGTAATAATTATATTTATTATTTATTATTACTAGTCACCCAACATTAGAATTATTCTATAGCCTATGGGCGGAGCATTTGACCATAAATGTCCACTCATGGCAACTGCTTTGTCAAATCTTCATGTCAAATCTTTTCTCTCTATGCCGAATAATCTTGGACTAATAGAGTTAGTTTAGGCACTTTCGACCTTTTTTTGCTATTGTCTCTATAATGCCAAATCTTTTCTCTCTATGTAGAATAATCTTGGACTAATAGAGCTAAGGTTAGGCACATTCGACCACAGGTTCGATGGACACAGATCGCTATTGTCAGCGTCATGTCAAATCTCCTATCTATATCAAACTGTTGCAAATAAATTCAAAATAAAGCATTTGTTTAAGTCGGAATCTGCACGTTCGTTATAGTTTGTTAAAACGATAATGAAAATACCCGAAATTCGGACAAAAATGCATTCAGACGAAAACAAATGCACATGTCTAGTAATTATGAGGGAGAGCTGGGGGAAAGTGCACTCAGAGGTTTGGTACCCTAATGCAGAGAATGCATTAAGGTAATAAAAAAACTTCAGCTTTTAGAACCACTTTAATCTATAGAGTTCCCCTATTGGACTTTAGTTCTGTCACTAGATGTCTTAGGTCCACAGCCTGTGAGTGTGACTAGACAGTGAAAGGAGAAGTAACGCAGTGATAAGCTCATCCTTATGTCACTTTGCTTTTTGTAAGCATATAAATACAGTATAGTATACATATACATAGCGACATCTACCGCATACACCTTCCTGCTTACATTCAATTCTAATTGTCACAAAGCAACCAATAGTAGATTTCTAATGCCGTGTACACACGACCAGACTTTCCGGCAGAAAAGGTCTGAAGGAATCATTCTGTCTGATATTACGATCGTGTGTGGGCTTCATCGGACATTTTTTCTTCAAAAATATATGACAGACCTAGAAATAGAACTTTTGTCAAATCTGTCCGACGGAATCAATTTCTATCAGGAAAACCATTCGTCTGTATGCTGGTCCGACGGACCAAAAACGACACTAGGGCAGCTATTGGCTACCGGCTATTGAACTTCCTTTTCTGGTCCCGTCGTACGTCATCACATTCAAAATGAACAGACTTTGGTCCGTTCATGTGTGGGCAAGTCCGTTCGGTTGGAACTCTGTCAGAACTCCATCGGGAAGACTGTCAGACCTTTTTTGCCGGAAATTCCAATCGCGTGTAAACGGCATTAAGATAATAAAGATGAAAATGGAAGGTGCAATGTCCTAACGAGTTTTGCTGGCTGAGCTTCTTCAGGGGTTCAAGGGGTATAGAACACAACTATGCATCCACAGTATAACAATCCTTTCAATTTGAGTGACGACACACATGGAGCAAGGGTTGGGGCATTGACAGACAAGGCGAGGCAAAAGGACCTCCCAGGAGGCTACAACATGAGAGCCCAAAACCTGCCAATAGGAAAAGTACAAACCATTCAGATTAAAGCCTGCACTAGTTAAAGAGGAACTGCAGTCTGCTCACATAATTTGTAATAAAAACACCTTTGTCATTCTGAAGATTCCCTCCAACCACTTTGCATATTATTTTATATATACTGTGATTCTATACTTGCCAAATATGCTGCAGAAATCTCCCTCCACTTAATATGGCTGCAACCATTTTAACTGTGGGCAGCTGAAGCTGCTGCCAGTTCACGTCCTGGATTTACACAGATACACAGAGGCACACCTCCAGCTCTGTAACTCTCATTGGTCCTCTTATGACGCATCCCCCTTCCTTCCTAGCAAAGTCTGAAGCCTTGTACACATGGTCGGAGAATCCGTCGGAATGTGTCCTATCGAACCGTGTCGTCGGATAATCCGACTGTGTGTGGTATGCATCGGACTGATTCCGTCCGAATCTCCGTCGGACCCAATTTTCCAACATGTTGGAAATATTTCCCGACCAACTGGGCCGGTCAGGCCTAATCCGATCATGTGTAGAGCATTTTGATCGGACCAAGTGCCACACATGCTCAGATCAAATTCCTACATCAAAGCTATTGGCTACTAGCCTGAATGTAGTCCCATTGTAACGAAATTACGTCATCACGTTCTGAAAGATCTGATTTTTCGCCAACTTTGTCCGACCGTGTGTATGCAACAGTTTTGGACAAGATCCGACGGACAAAATCCGACGGGCAGAATCCGACGGATTTGGTTGTGGAAATCTCCGACCGTGTGTACAGGGGCTTATAAGAGTGTGAGAGAGAGAGCTGTGCATGATGTTATAAGCCTAGGCTTTTTACCAGACAAGAAAGGGGAAGTGGGCTGTATAAGGTATTTACTGGCAGAAAAATATGACTGAAGTTACATTTTAACCAGTTGCCGACCTTCGCACGCTTATATACGTCATCACAATGGCAGCGGTGGGCAAATGGGCATACCTGTACGTCCCCTTCAAGAGCCGGGGATAGCAGGCTCCCACGTACAGTGTGACCATGCCTGTCTGCCAGTCTCCCGGTGATCATGTCACGAAGTCTCGGAACAGGGAATGTAAACAAGGCACTTCCCTGTTCTGGCTTGTGTCATGACAGAGATCACTGCTCTTTGTCATCGAGAGCAGTGATCACTGTCATGGGACTTGTAGCCCACCCCCCCACAGTTAACCCATTCATCGCCCCCTAGTGTTAACCCCTTCACTGCCAGTGCAATTTACACACTAATCAGTGCATTTTTATAGCACTGATCACTGTATAATTGTCAATGGTCCCAAAAATGTGTCAAAAATGTCAGATTTGTCCGCCGCAATATCACAGTCCCGATAAAAATCACAGATCGCTGCCATTACTAGTAAAAAAAAAAAAATAATAATAATAAAAATGCCATAAATCTATCCCCTATTTTGTAGATGCTAGAACTTTTGCGCAAACTAATCAAAATACGGTTATTGAGATTTTTTTTTTACCAAAAATATGTAGAAGAATACATATCGGCCTAAACTGGGGGAATTTTTTTTTTTTTATATATAATTTTGGGGGAGATTTATTATAGCAAAAAGTAAAAAATAATGTGTCTTTTTCAAAATTGTCGCTAATATTTTTTTCATAGCGCAGCAAATTAAAAATGTAGGGGGTGATCAAATACCACCAAAAGAAAGCTCTATTTGTGGGAAAAAAAGGATGTCTATTTTGTTTGGGTGCAACATCGCACGACTGCACAATTGTCAGTTAAAACGACGCAGTGCTAAATCGCAAAGAGGTTGAAGCGATTAAGGCAAAAAAAATCACACATAAGTGCCTATGCTCCAGGATCAGCACAGGGTGATGGTAAATCACAGATAATCCGAGTATAGTAGATTCAATAAATTCACTTAAAGCTCTTCATGGATAGCCTAAAATATTGAAACACAAAGTGTATCACCAGCAGTCCTCACACCACCTGGATGGATGATCTTGTTGAAGATTTATTGATGAAAACATAGCTGCATTGATAGATGTTTATATATCTGTCTACAGTACATCTTTAATGAAAACAATCAAACTCAAGTAAGATAATTGAAGTTATTTCCAAATTTGGGTAATTATACATTTTTAGAAGGCACAATTCTATGTATCATTTTATTCTTTTGTGTATGGAAGTTAAAGCCCCTTTCACACTGGGGCGGTGCGGGCGTCGGCACTTTGCTGGCGGTATAGCCGCGCTGCACCATTGATTTCAATGGGTAGGAGCGGTGAATACACCGCTCCTTCACCGCTCCAAAGATGTGGCTAGCAGGACTTTTTTCACTGTCCTGCCAGCGCACCGCTCCAGTGTGAAAGCCCTCCG
This sequence comes from Lithobates pipiens, assembly GCF_037356315.1. Lineage (NCBI taxonomy): Eukaryota > Metazoa > Chordata > Amphibia > Anura > Ranidae > Lithobates > Lithobates pipiens. The sequence goes on from NW_027507764.1 coordinate 387,972,406, forward strand.
GCTTTCACACTGGAGTGAAAGGGGCCTTTTTTTCAGGCGCTACACAGGCGCTATTTTTAGGTGTGAAAGGGGCCTAAGTCTAGGCATGCTTTTTCGATACACATTCTTCTTCCATTCATTTTTGATCCATTCAGATATTTACTAGCCATTAGGTGTAAATTAAGGGACTGATTGATGGACGGTAATATTGTGGTTTACTGTGTGTTTTAGCCGAATTGTGCCACCCATATCCATTGCCTCCTCTTTTGGCTGTTTGTCCTACCAATTTCATGGTGTTTTATATCCAATGGTGCCCGGTCTGTTCCTTACAGATGTGGGCTGTATCGTATATGAATGGGTTTCAATATACAGTATACTTGTGTGTCAATTGTTTTTGTGTTTGTTTGTGTCTTGTGCTGTTTGTCTTTTCCCGTTCCTATGTTTATATGTATCTATTGTTGTTCCTATCAGGGTGGGGAGGGAAAACTGTTGTTTATTGGCTAATTGTTTTATGCCACGTATACACGATCGGGATTCTCATCAGAAAAAGCTCTGATGGTTTTCCCAACAGAATTCCGCTCAAATTGTCTTGTCTACACACGGTCACACCAAATTCTGACCACCAAGAACGGGGTGACATACAACAAGTATGACGAGACTAGAAAAGGGAAGTTCAATACCTAGTAGCCAATAGCTTCCATATCGTAGTTAAATCTGAGCATGCATGAGTTTTTGCGCGCCGGAATTGCATGCTCACAATCGGAATTTCCGATAGAAAGTTTTTCCATCGGGAAAATTTAGAACATGCTATCAAATTTTTGCTGGCAGGAATTCAGCCAGCTAAATTCTGATGGAGCATACACACAGTCGCATTTTCTGATGAAAAGCTCTCATCTGTCTTTTTCTGGCCTAAATTCTGATCGCGTGTACGCGGCATTAGAGTATAAGGATACTGGGTGAAACAAGACTATGTGGTGTTTTATGACAATGTTTTTTATTATTTATAGTTAGTGTTTATACATTGTCTTGTTAGAGCACATACATGTCTTTGGTTATTTGTTTTTCTTTTGGCTATATGATGGCACCTGTTATAGGTTGGACTATATAAGAACTGTTTTGCAGACATACCTGTGTAATGACTAAGCGCACGTGAAGTGCGCGAAACGCGTCTACCCAGCATTCTGATGCCTGTAATTTTTGGGATGTCCAAATAAAGAGGATTTTGATCCACAGTGGTGTGCGGCCATTTCTTCTAATTTCATTGTGTGCGGAGGTGAGCCGAGGCAAGCACCTGCTGGATCAATAGGCTTCCTTATCTCACCCGGAGCGGAAGGTTTTCTTTTTTCCATATCATTTTTTTCCACCAATGTGTAAAATTCACACTTGTAATTACCATCAATATATGTTTTTACAAGCCAAACCACATGGTATTACATATTATATGTGTAAATAAAACTGGCAAATAGTTTTATTTCCCACTAGGAAATAAAGCTGGAGTAGGAGTAACAACAAAATTCACAGATTCCCAGATTGTACAGAGGTACTATGGAGACATATTAAAAACTAAATACAATGAGCCAGTAAAATCCCTAATGAAATCTAACTTAAATATACAAATTATTAAAAGTAAGATGTGATCAAATGTTTCCTCAGGTTTTTCACAGTAAAACGAAAAAAGTGCCTCTGATTAAAATTGCTGTCAATCAGCAGTAGCTAGGTCCACATTTACATTTTAATTGATGGAATAATAGCGATCCTTGTAAAAATGTTACAGTCCAACAGGCCCTGTTGGATTTATTCAAGTTAATAGCTTGACTACAGTGGACTAATCCCTCAGAGGCTCCGAGACTCTCAGGAAGCAGCTAGGTACCGCCTGCCTTTAGTGCAAAGCAAGAGATCCTGTGTGTTTATGATGCAGATGTCAAGTTTAAGTTTCACATGAATGCCACTCAGAATTTTGAAAGTGATCTTGGGATTAAAATATGAAGTCCTTGCAAAGAACGAGAAAAGTCAAACAAAATATTTCCTAAGGCACTGCTAGGCATTCACTCATCATTTTGCTCTACAACATGAATGAAGCAGCATTATTAGAAAATCTTGTCAAGGTAGGCAGTAAGCATACAACAAAAAGTGTTGCCAAATGTGTGATCTCTCATCTGGGCTTATTATTCCATTGTTTGAGAAAAAAAAGTTACCTAAAATAGAATGGATATAATTATTATGGCTAATATATGGTCAGGTTAATGCTATTTTAGAGATGTGACAGACTTGTGTCGATGGCATCAGTTTGACATTACTGTTAGATTCAGAGATAATTCTGAATTCGTTAAAGCGGTTTTGTACAGAAAATTGCAAGTTCATCTTATTCAAATGGCTTTGGAACATAGATGCAGTTATGACCATTGAAATAAAATAATATGCAGTATTTACCTTTTATTTTTAATGTTTATGCCGACTTCCGGGCTCTCCTCCCGTGGGAGTAGGCGTGTTTATCGGCTTCGCAATGGTCCCTGGGAACTTTTTTAGCTATTTACCAGAATCCGTGGGGGACACAGTCATGCCGAAATTGCCATTTTGAAAGTGGGCAGGCAGCTCTATCTGCCATTACCACTATAGCACATGAGGCAAGAGGAAGGAAAACAAAGAGGACACTCAATGAGCATGTGCGAGATGGAGCGGTGGATGCTGGGAGCTCAGCATCATCGCATCCAGGAAGTAAATGCCTGTGGGCTTCAAACGCCCACAGTGAAAATGGAAACCGCCGGACTGCTTTTTTAAAAGTTTTCCTTAGCAATGAAATTGTCATGCCGGGGGTTAAAAAGACGCCGATCGTGGCTGCAAAGACACCGTAGGAATTGCCCACCAGTGACACAGGTAAAAAAAAAAAATGGCAGTGGAATCCCGCTTTAACATGTGCTTTTGACCTCCTTCTGACCTGCATTTGACCTTCCTTTAAGCAGATTTTACATTCCAATAGAATTGTATGGGAATACAAAATCCATCTGATGAGAACAAAGCCCCATCTATCTACACAAGTCTTATATGACATTAGGCGAGCCATTTGTGATATATAAAAGGTGTCTGAGAGTTTAGAATAGATAGCTCAATGGAGGTATCTAATTAAAGTGAAACCTTACCCATATCAGTTTGATTGTGTTCATTAACAAAAGAGCATACATTCCACATTAATAATTATGCTCCTAAAATGAGTGTTTGCTGTAAATTGCCTTCAGCAATGCTCATGCTTCTTTTTGCTGGAGGCTGTCATTTTGCTGAAGCCCAGAGCAGTCACTCACTTGCTTACTGAAGACTTTCCCCTATAGGTAGTCTCAAAAACTATACATGGGAAGAGATGGAAAGGAGGAAAGAAAGGGAAGAAACATGGAGGAATATGAGAGTAATTTCCCCTTTTTCCCCCTAAATATCACAATTGGATTGTTTTGCATTTGTTTTTTCATGCTACAACACATGAAGTAAGGGGTGGATGGGAGACGATGGAGAGGGGAAAGAAAAAAGGGTAGGGGGGGGGTAAGGATGCGAGAGGCGAGGATTAGGTAGAGAGGCAGAGCATCAACATTGGGAATGGAGGCGGTGAAAGAGGAAGCAAGCGGCTGCTGAGCAGATTTGCAAATACCAATGCTTGTTGTATAGCACCGCCTTCTGTCACAGGAGTGATACAAATTGCAGTCCACCCGGGATAGCAACAGCATATGAAACCTGAATGGAAGACTGTTATTAAAGATAGCAAATTGGGAGGAAGGCCTCAATGAGTGACCCTCATATGGTAGACCATGTAGGTCAAGTACTTCATGCTAATCAATGATATACAAAATAATGGACCCTAGCAAACTAAATATAAGGACTATAACAGTACCCAATTTTTATTTAAAGAATCAAAAAATATTATTTATTATATGATAAAAATTGCACATGTATACATATCCAAAAACATATAAAATACATAAAAACTGCACATAGAACATAACCAAAACCATATAGAACTCCTTGAATACAGGTTCTTAGTTATAAGGAAAAATAAGGAAAAATCCCTATGGTGGAGCACAGCGAGTTGGTGTAATTTCGATGCAGTTTGCGTTTTGCAAGAGATTATCCGTTTCTTCAGGAAAAGTTTCAGCAAGAACACTCACGGTTAATAGTCAAAAACATCAAAATAGAAACACATTGAATGGTCCTCCTACAAATGGTAATTGTCACCCATATAAAGCCACAGGGTGGTCCTCTTTGTTTTCCAAGATAGTCATTAGTTCCTATGTAATTGGAAATAGGTATCAATAGTCAAACCGTATAGTGTGTACCTAGTGATAAACAAGGTATTATATTAGGAAGGTAAAGAGGTTCCCATCATGTCTTTCCTCAGATCAGCGGGAAGTGAGATGTTCGTTTACACACGCCTACCTCCAATCCGATCCGCAAAAAAAAAAAAAACGAAGGAGATCTATTCCCTTCTGTCTGGGTGAATTGGAGGGCCTATAGAGTAGAGCGGGCTGTGTCCATGTCTGCTCTGCATATGCAGAGAGGACACGGACCTTTAATCCGCCCGCTCTGCTCATTGTGGCCCACTACCGATTACCAAGTTGCTTAAGCGGCCCTTGCTCTTTAAAAGGTTGGGCACCCGCCCTAGACCTGTCTGGGAGAAAATCAGTTGGATTATTTGCATTCAAATGTAGGGGACCCCCACCTCTCTTGTTGTCTCTTTCCTTATCATTGGGGAATAAATATGGTTGTTGAATAAGTTGTTGAATAAGTTCCTAGGACCGTGATGGTGAACCTTGGCACCCCAGATGTTTTGTAACTACATTTCCCATGATGCTCACCTACACTGCAGAGTGCATGAGCATCATGGGAAATGTAGTTCAAAAACATCTGGGGTGCCAAGGTTCACCATCACTGTCCTAGGATATACACCTTTTTTATATAGTTTTTTTTGCTGTGTTGTGTATTGAGATTTAAATGTTATCTCTTTCATGAATGCTGTCTTGGTTTTCATTATGTTGTACCCATTTATATTTTTTTTCTAAAATGCATAGCAAGAATTTAAACACGCGAAAATAAAACTATATGTCACTTTCTGCAATTAAAATGTGTACATTTCTAGCCCCAGATGTACATTATGTATTGGCTTAGGGGTAGGCTGACAGAAGCTTTACATTGCTCATTCTCATGGGGCTAGGACTGCTTCTGCTGAGGGGTTTCCCTCTCCCTAATCTGTGTTCCGCTTTACAGTCTGTGTCATTCCGGATGCTTCCTTCCCTCCCCTTCTCTCAACAGCAGGATTGTCAGCAGATCGACCTCTAGTGACTCGCTGATTTTTGTCACAGTGCTGAAAATGGAAAGCAACTGAGCATGTGCAGAGCATGGCGGGACAGTCCATTACTGGATTTTAAATAGTATAGGTACCTACTTTTAATATGTACATGGCTATACCTGCAAAAGGGGACAGCCTGAAGAGATCTATCAGGAATTAATTTATTGACTAAAGTTCCACAGCAAGAAAAGTTAGGTTTGTACATAGATTGCACATACTGTAGCAAAAGGGTGCACGTAGTCAGGGTTTATTGTAAAGCACTAGTTTGAGGAGGACATGCTGGTAGTGCATCTCCAGGCCAGTCTACGCCTAAAGCAGGCAAGGAATGGAATAAGCAGAAAGTCTGATCTGTGTAACAATGGGAGAATTTCCACTACATGGAAAGAGCTTGTGTTTTCCTATTTCAGGTTTCACTTCATTAATAACCACCTCAATACCAGCCACTCTTACCCCCTTCCTGCCCATGTACTGACTGATGATCTTCTAGAGGCCCTAACATGCCAGGAAAGTACAAATGACCCCTTTTGGAAAGTAGACAGTCCAAGGTAGTTAGTAAATGGCATGGTGATTTTTTTAAAGTTGTAATTTTTTTCCCCACAATTCTTTGTAAAATGAGGATGAATATGACATAATATGACAAAATTGTCATATTAATTTATTTCTAACACACAGCATAGGCATACTTGCAATTAAAACCCAAAACACATTCTGCTACTATAGGAATACCACATGTGTGAGACTTTTGCATATGTTTTCTCCACAAGTTTTTGGAAAATGTGGAAAGAAAAGGAAATCTTTTTTTACACAAAGTTGGCAATTTATAAGATATTGCTAACACGCAGAATTACAACCCAAAATACATTATGCTACTCCTCCTGAGTATGGTGTTACCACACATGTGAGACTTTTCCACAGCCAAGGGTATAAATTAGACATCTAATTTCCTGACAACCCATCATGTTTTTGAAGGCCCTGGAGAACCAGGACAGTGGAAACACCCACAAAATTACCCAATTTTGGAAAGCAAACACCCCAGCAGCACCCCAGCAGCCCAACAGTACCCCAGCAGGCTGACATTCAAGCAGCAGGCAGCAAAATTATCCATAAATAGTCCAGGGTCAGTATAGGCAGCAGGCAGAGATGTGGTTAGCACAGCAAAAGTATTGGACCAGGCAGCAGGCAGGAACATGGTCCATAAAAGGTCCTGGGTCAGTGCAGGCAGTTGGCAGAGAAAGCTGGCAGAGATATGTTCAGCACAGCCAAAAGTATTTGTCCAGGCAGCAGGCAGGAACATAGCCCATAAAAAGGCCTGGGTCAGTACAGGCAGCAGGCAGAGATATGGCCAGCACAGCCAAAGTATTGGTCCAGGCAGCAGGCAGGAACATGGTTCATAAAAAGTCCTGGGTCATTACAGGCAGTAGGCAGAGGTATAGCCAACACAAACAGGCAGCAGGCAGGAACATCAGGCTTAGGGCCTTGGTCAGGAATGAATAGACACAAGGATTGAGGCTTCTTCCCACCCAAATTTGTTTGAACCCTCGGTCTTCAGACCATCCAGAAACTACAAAACCCAGGGGAAACCAAAAACAGTTTTTCTCTACTCAGGACACTATTTTGAGGCCCGTATATGTGAGACCCCTGTGCTATATTGAATTCCAATACCACAGTAGCAGGGCAAAAGATCATTTCAAGGTGAGGGCAAAAAACATGGTCGATTAACAGTCCAAGGTTAGTGCAGGTAGAAGCTATAATGTGGTTAATAAACAATCCAGATGACAGGCAGAGGCATAGCTGATAAACAGGCCAGGGTCAGTTCAAGTGGAAGGCAGAAACATGATTGATAAACAGTTGAGATGATCAGCAGAGGCATAGTCGAAAAACAGGCCAGGGTCAGTTAAGGTGGAAGGCAGAGGTATGATCAGTTGAGGCAGTAGGCAAATAATCAGCAGATTGGCAAATATGGGCTTATATATTATATTAGTGATGTGTGATAATATCAGAAGCAGTCTTGGATGCATAGGCCAGGTTGGGAGGGACATTGGGGGCAATGAAAACTGGTGTCTCTTCGAACTCCCCCTCTGCTGCATACCCAATATCTTTTTTGGTGTATTCAACCTGCTTCTATTGGTGGAATGCTCTCAGGGAAACAGCTCTCATGAAGTCTGCCCAGAATCAGAGCAAATATTTTCTGAGGGGGGGGGGGGGGTTCCTGCTTGTAGATAAGGGAAGTGTTGATTTGGATTTGACCATTGGAAGTTGCTGATTGACCACTATGTATGTCACTGTTGGTGGCTGCCTGTTTTTCAGAGTGCCTTATCCTTTTAGGAGGGACCCTCTCCTTCTTCGATTTGGTCATTGATCCACTACATTAAATGGGTTTGTACACCGAATCAGAATCGGGCAATGAGAGCTTCATGCTGCTCTCATCCCTCATACTGAGGATTTAAAATGCCTCTTCACTATTGTAACATTTTGGACATGGCTGTCTCTGGTGACAATGGGACATGTACTCAGCTGATGGGAGGCTTTGTGCCATGTACCTGGGCGGAGGCCGAAGTGCTGAGAGGGCTTCCCTTGCAGCTGAGTGTAGAATGCCCCTAAAGATGGTAACAGGAAGTGCTATGCTAAAAGAATCAGGGTTGCCAGCTGCAACAGGCTGAAGTGATGAGGAGATGTCTGTTGGATGGTGGCTGACAAGCAGGATTCATTGCTGGGCAGGAGTCACTCGGATGTACCAGATTAAACTTGGCGGAGGGGAGAGCCAGGAGCAGGGTCAGGAGCTAGTCAATTAGTCATGCATGGGATATCAGCCAGGAGTAAGCAGCAGAGTCAGGAGTCAGCCAGGGTCATACACTGGGAATCAGACAGCAGTGGTGTCAGAAGAGCAAGCCCGAGGTCATACATAGATTAGCAAGCAGAAGCAGAGTCAATGTAGCAAGCCAAGGGTCAAAGCCAGGGATGGAGACAAGACAGGTCAAAGGCAAGCTGGGTCAGTAACAGGGAATTGAGTAATAGCAGAAGCAGGAACACATAAACACACAAACACACAGGGGAGATGAAGATCATCCTGCAACTAGTGGATCATGCTGGTGGCATTAAATAGGCCACTGGGTGTCAGAATCTGTCACTCGTGTGTGCAATTGCACATTAGCCCACGTGCATGCGCATTTGCATTGGTGAATGCCTATATGCCAATCTTCTATTCCGTTGGGCATTAGCAAATTTGCCAGTTCTTCTGTGAACTGTTCTCTGACACTGTGTACAGGCAACTCTGCTCATGGGCGGCTGTAGGATGGGTACTCTTCTGATGGTGGCGGTGTGATGGTGTCATGAATCTGCAGTACAGTGCCTTGCAAAAGTATTCACCCCCCTTGGCATTTTTCGTGTTTTGTTGCCTCACAACCTGGAATTAACATGGATTGTTTGAGGATTTGCATCATTTAATTTACGGAACATGCCCACAACTTTGAAGATTTTTATTTTTTTTTTATTGTGAAGCAAACAACAAATAGGTCAGAATAACAGAAAAAAGTGAATGTGCATAACTGTTCACCCCCCTAAAGTCAATACTTTGTAGAGCTACCTTTTGCGGCTATCACAGCTCCAAGTCGTTTGGGAAGTCGTTTTGGAAGTCTCTATGAGCTTGCCACATCTTACCACTGGGATTCTTGCCCATTCCTCCTTGCAAAACTGCTCCAGGTCCTTCAAGTTGGATGGTTTGTGCTTGTGAACAGCAATCTATCAGTCTGACCACAGATTTTCTATTGGGTTGAGGTCTGGGCTTTGACTAGGCCATTCCAACACATTTACATATTTCCCCTTAAACCACTCAAGTGTTGCTTTAGCAGTGTGTTTGGGGTCATTGTCCTGCTGGAAGGTGAACCTCCGTCCTAGCCTCAAATCACACACAGAGTGGTACAGGTTTTGCTCGAGAATATCCCTGTATTTAGCGCCATCCATCTTTCCCTCAACTCTGACTAGTTTCCCAGCCCTGACTGCTGAAAAGCATGACGCTGCCACCGCGATGTTTCACTGTGAGGATGATGTTCTTTGGGTGATGTGATGTGTTGGGTTTGCGCCAGACATAGCATTTTCTTTGATGGCCAAAAAGTTAAATTTTAGTCTCATCAGACCAGAGCACCTTCCTCCATACATTTTGGGAGTTTCCCACATGCCTTTTCGTAAACTCAAAACGTGCCATTTTGTTTTTTGTTGAAAGTAATGGCTTTCTTCTGGCCACTCTGCCATAAAGCCCAACACTATAGAGCGTACGGCTTATTGTCGTCCTATGTACAGATACTCCAGTCTCTGCTGTGGAACTCTGCAGTTCCTCCAGAGTTACCTTAGGTCTCTGTGCTGTCTCTCTGATTAATGCCCTCCTTGCCCGGTCCATGAGTTTTGGTGTGTGGCCATCTCTTGGCAGGTTTGCTGTTGTATCATGTTCTTTCCATTTGGTTATGATAGATTTGATGGTGCTCCTAGGGATCATCAAAGATTTGGAAATGTGTTTATAACCTAACCCCCGACATGTACTTCTCAACAACATTGTCTCTTACTTGTTTGGCGAGTTCCTTGGTCTTCATGGCTGTGTTTGGTCAATGGTGCCTCTTGCTTAGGTGTTGCAGCCTCTGGGGCCTTTGAAAAAGTCACACTTAGATTGCACATAGGTGGACATAATTTCACTAATTATGTGACTTCTGAAGGTAATTGGTTGCACCAGAGCTTTTTAAGGTGCTTCACAACAAAGGGGGTGCATACATACGCACGAGCCAATTATCAATGTAAATATATAATTTGGATTAAAAAAACATTGAACTAAAGGCTGTAATGTAACAAAATATGTAAAAAGCCAAGGCACTGTAATACTTTCATGTCTTGTCTGTCTCTTAGCTGGTCTGTGTATCAGCCTTAAGGTCTTCACTCTCACACCTGCCTGGTTAAGTAATTTTCCCTCAACGTGGCTCCACCCTAGCCTCAACAGGGACCACTATATAACACCGTCTTCTCCAAGAGGGCCTTGCCGAGCAATATTGTTTGTTTGGTTTCCTGTCTACTGCTTGCAGTGTGCTCTACGTCTGTTTCTGTTACCAATCTTTGGCTTGTTCTTTGACTATCCCTGCCTGCTTGATACCCTGACCTTTGGCGTGTTCTCTGTCTATCCTTGTCTGCTAGTTGCCCCAACCTTTGGCTTATCTCCTTATTATCCCTTGTTGTCTTGTGCTGGTGCTTCCTCTCTATCCTCCTACAGCCTACCGTGAGCTGGGAGACCCTGGGGGCCGCCACCTGGAGCCAGTTGTGGCACATTCCAACCTCACCACTAAAAACCTAGAGGCTCTGGGGAACACCTACTGGCTCTTAGACTCTGCACCCTGGGGAATCTTATGCTCTAGCTCCCAGTGGGATCCAGGTTGGTGCTCCAGTGGACCAGATGAGGAGTACAAAAACAAGTGTGTATTGCCTACAGTCAAGCATGGTGGTGGGAGTGTCATGGTCTGGGGCTGCATGAGTGCTGCCGGCACTGGGGAGCTACAGTTCATTGAGGGAACCATAAAGGTCAACATGTACTGTGACATACTGAAGCTGAGCACAATCCCCTCCCTTTGGAGACTGGGCCGCAGGACAGTATTTCAACATGATAAAGACCCCAAACACATCTCCAAGACAATCACTGCCTTGCTAAAGAATCTGAGGGGAAAGGTGATGGACTGGCCAAGCCTGTCTCCAGACCTAAAACCTCAAGCATCTATGGGGCATCCTCAAATGGAAGGTGGAGGAGCTCAAGGTCTCTAACATGCACCAGCTCCATGATGTCATCATGGAGTATTAGAAAAGGACTCCAGTGGCAACCTGTGAAGCTCTGGTGAACTCCGTGCCCAAGAGGGTTAAGGCAGTGCTGGAAAATAATGGTGGTCACACAAAATATTGACACTTTAGGCCCAATTTGGATATTTTCACTTAGGGGCTACTCACTTTTGTTGCCAGCAGTTTAGACACTAATGGCTGTGTTATACAAGCTGTACACTCACTACTTTACATTGTAGCAAACTGTAATTTCTTCAGTGTTGTCACATTAACAGATATAATAAAATATTTACAAAAATGTGAGGGGTGTAATCACTTTTGTGAGATACTGTATATCCACTTGGAGATGACATATTGAGGTATCGGACAATTGTCCATAGTAAAGAATTGTTTGAAATGCGGCATGGTGGGGCAGCTTAGGAGTGAATGAAATAAAACCATCTAAAAAGAAAACAGTGCATCAAAATTGGCCCGACGCATGTTTTGTGGTTTGCGTCGGGCCAATTTTGATGCACCATTTTCTTTTTAGATGGTTTTATTTCATCCACTCCCAAGCTACCCCACCATGCTGCTTTTCAAGCGATTCTTTTCTATGGACAATTGTCCGATACCTCAATATGTCATCTCCTAGTTCCTATGATTGTTTTTATGACTATCTAGTCAATAATATGTCATTGTTATGCTTATTTACTGTGCATGTACTCATATTGCCATGTCATGTTTTTTTAATGAATAAAACATGTCTTGTTACATTGACTCATCCTTTAGCCATGCTAGGTAGGGGATGGAGGGGATGGAGCTGTGTAATCCCACACACCTGATTTAACCACTTAATAACCGGCCTATAGCCAAATGACGGCTATAGGCCGGTTTGTTATTTGTGGGAGGCCGTCATATGACGTCCTCCCGGAGAATCGGTCGTGCGTGCCCCCTCGGGCGCGCACACCGGAACATCCGTGCTCGCCGGGTTCACGGGACCCGGCGCAACACGGATCGCGGTAAAGGACCAATAGCAGCGGTCCTTTACCACGTGATCGCTCCGTCCAATGACGGAGCGATCACAAAATATAAACAAAGAACGTCACAGGTCACGCAAAGTTCACTTCTCTCCTCTCCTCACACCGATGCAGCGTGAGAGGAGAGGAGAGCTACATACGTATATGTGAGTGAAAAAAACAGTGCCCAGCAGTGCCCCAGCAGTGCCCAGCAGTGCCCAGCAGTGCCCTAGCAGTGCCCCAGCAGTGCCCAGCAGTGCCCAGCAGTGCCCCAGCAGTGCCACAACAGGGATCAGCAGTGCCACAACAGTGCCATCTGTCACCTCTGTGCCATCTGTCACCTCTGTGCCACCTGTGCCACACCTGTGCCACCCCTGTGCCACCAGATCCACACCAGATCCACACCAGTGCCACTACAGTGCACACCAGTGCCACACCAGTGCCACACCAGTGCCACACCAGTGCCACCTGTGCCCATCAGTGCCACCTGTGTCCATCAGTGCCACCTGTGCCCATCAGTGCCACCTGTGCCCATCAGTGCCACATCAGTGCCGCCTGTGCCCCACCAGTGTCGCCTGTGCCCCACCAGTGCCGCCTGTGCCCCGCCAGTGCCGCCTGTGCCCCGCCAGTGCCGCCTGTGCCCCGCCAGTGCTGCCTGTGCCCGCCAGTGCCGCCTGTGCCCGCCAGTGCCATCTGTGTGCTAGTCAGTGCCACCAGAGCCACACCAGTGAAACCAAAGCCACTATAGTGACATCAGTGCCGCCTGTGCCCACCAGTGCCGCCTGTGCCCACCAGTGCCACCTGTGCCCACCAGTGCCATCTGTGTGCCCACCAGTGCCATCTGTGTGCTAATCAGTGCCACCAGAGCCACACCAGTGCAACCAAAGCCACTATAGTGCCCAGTGCCGCCTGTGTCCACCAGTGCCGCCTGTGTCCACCAGTGCCACCTGTGCCCACCAGTGCAGCCTCACCAGCCACCAGTATGGCAAAAAAATATTTTACTAGCGAGGAGGCCTACCAGCTTTTAAGTATAACCGATGAGAGCAGCGCGGAGCTCTCTGATTCTCTGTCCAATTCGGATTCTGCCTATGAACCCGTTACAAGCAGCGGGTCTGATACTGAATCAGAAGAAGAATATGTGCCCGTGAAAAGAATGCGTTCTGGCGTGGAGCAGCAGCCTACTACCAGCAGCGCAGTGCCGTCCACCTCGAGAGCAGTGCCGTCCACCTCGAGAGCAGTGCCGTCCACCCCGAGAGCAGTGCCGTCCACCCCGAGAGCAGTCCCGAGAGCAGTGCCGTCCACCTCGAATAGGGGCCATGCCAGCCTTCCCTATGCCCTTCAACACCCCCTGTGGCTGCCCTCTAATTCCGGAGAAGCAAATATCCCCCCCTTCACCGCCCAGCCAGGTGTCCAGGTGAACACCGATGATTTTTCAATGCTAGATTTTTTTAATTTGGCTTTCACTGAAGACTTACTATCATCCATTGTGGCCCAGTGCAACCTCTACGCACAGCAGCACATAGTAAGCAACCCTGGCTCTAGTTATGCCCGTCCCTTTCAGTGGAGAGAACTAACTGTAGAGGAATTCAAAATTTTCTTAGGCCTAACATTTTCTATGGGACTTTCAAAAAAAAACCAATTGTACTCCTATTGGTCTACCAAACCTGTCCACCACATGCCACTCTTCTCATCCCTTATGCCAAGATCACGATACGTAATGATTATGCGGTTCCTCCACTACAATGACAACACCCAGTGCCTTCCCCGAAATGACCCAGCTTTTGACAAACTATTTAAAATTCGGCCACTTCTAAATTATTTCTCTGAAAAATTTCCTCAATTATATACCCCCGATCAGAACATTTCCGTGGATGAGTCCCTTGTAAAATTCTCAGGCAGGCTTGGCATCAAACAGTTTATCCCCAGCAAAAGGGCCCGATATGGGGTTAAAATGTACAAACTTTGTGACCGAGCCACGGGATACATCTACTCCTTCCTTGTGTACGAAGGAAAGGACTCCCAACTGCACCCCCCTGAATGCCCAGAGTACATTGGAGCCAGCGGAAGAGTGGTCTGGCATCTTGTCTATCCACTCCTTGGAAAGGGATACCACCTTTATGTGGATAATTTTTATACAAGCTTGCCCCTCTTCCGCAATCTTCACCGGAGAGACACCCCAGCATGTGGTACAGTGAGAGCCAATAGAAAGGGCTTCCCGCAAAAACTAGTCAATGAAAGGCTACAACGAGGGGAGACTGCATCTTTGCGGAACCAGGAGCTATTGGCTGTCAAGTGGAGGGACAAACGAAACGTCCACATGCTGACGACAATACATAATGACACCTACATAGAAGTCTCCAGAAGAAACGGCCCAATCCAGAAACCAGCCTGCATCTATGATTATAATTTGTTTATGGGAGGAGTGGACTTTAACGATCAGATGATTGAACCATACCTTCCCACAAGAAAATCCCGCCACTGGTATAAAAAAGTGTCCATTTATCTTTTCAGTTTGGCCATGTATAACACTTATGTCCTTTACCAAAAATCTACAGAGAACCCCGTATCCTATTTGTACTACCAAGAAGAAGTTATTTCCGCCCTTTTGTACCCTGAAGGCCCACCAGAAACTATTCGCTCTGATTGTGTGAGCAGACTCCACGAACGCCACTTTCCTGACAAAATCCCCCCCAGTGAAACAGGCTGCAGACGTCAGAAAAAATGCCGGGTGTGCTCCAGAAGAGGAATTAGAAGAGACACCACATTTTATTGCCCCGATTGTCCTTCCCAACCAGGCCTCTGTATAGGTGAATGCTTCCGCCGTTACCATACTTCTCTACATTATTAGGGAAGTATGGTAAAGGTAATTCTCATTTCCTGTCATTTTCCTCCACACCCTTTATGCCACTGCACTGAACTGTACATACCTCTGCCTTCTCCGACACCGACCCTGGCCTGTTATACGACCAAGCTTTTGCCTAACGCTAAACATACCTCTGCCTTCTCTGGAACTGACCCTGGCCTGTTATACGACCAAGCTTTTGCCTAACGCTAAACATACCTCTGCCTTCTCCGGAACTGACCCTGGCCTGTTATACGACCACGCTTCTGCCTAACGCTAAACTGTACCTGCCTCTGCCTTCTCTGGAACTGATCATGGACTGTTTGACCACGTTTTTTGCCTGCCTCTTGGATTGATCTTTTACCCTGCTATGCTAGTGGGAACAAAAGGGGTCTCACATATGTGAGGGGCTCCAGAATAGTTTTTCTGGATGAAGAAAACTAATTTTTTAGTTTTCTTATTCCCGAATTAGGGACTGGAGACTCAGAGGCTTCAAAGAGATTTGGGCGGGAGAAGCCTCTACCCCTTTCCCCATTATTTCATAGCCTGCTACTTGGACCATGTTCCTGCTTACTACCAGGATGGACAATATTCCTGCCTGCTACCTGGACAATTCCATTTACTGTCGCTGACCATGTCCCTGCCTGCTGCCTGGATCAGGGCTCTCCTGCGGACAATTGGACTACTAAAACCACAGGTAATTTTTTGTTTACCCCTTACTTGGTATGTATGTGCTATGTTAGAAATATGAAGGGCCTTCAAAAATGTGATAGATTGTAAGGAAATTGGATGCGCAAGTTATGTTCCTAGAACACCTGATGATGCTTCTAAGATGTTGGGCCTCTATGTGGCCAGGCTGTGTAAAAGTCTCACACATGTGGTATCGCCATACTCAGGAGTAGTAGCAGAATATATTTTGGGGTGTCATTTTTGCTATGTACATGCTATGTGTTGGAAATATCTTATAAATGGACAACTTTTTGTAAAAAAAATGCATTTTCATTTTTTTCCCACATTTTCCAAAAACTTTGGGAAAAAAATGAAACATTCAAAGGACCCATTATGCCTCATAGATTATACGTTGGGGTGTTTGCTTTCCAAAATAGGGTCACTTTGTGGGCGTTTCCATTGTCCTGGTGCTCCAGGGCCTTCAAAAGTGTAATAGGTGGTTGAGAGATTAGATGGGTAATTTATGCTCCTAGAACGCCTGAAGTTGCTACTTCAATGTTGGGCCTGTGTATGTGGCCAGGCTGTGTAAAAGTCTCACACATGTGGTATCGCCATACTCAGGAGGAGTAGCAGAATATATTTTGGGGTGTCATTTTTGCTATGTACATGCTATGTGTTGGAAATATCTTATAAATGGACAACTTTTTGTAAAAAAAATGCATTTTCATTTTTTTCCCACATTTTCCAAAAACTTTGGGAAAAAAATGAACCATTCAAAGGACTCATTATGCCTCATAGATTATACGTTGGGGTGTTTGCTTTCCAAAATGGGGTCACTTTGTGGGCGTTTCCATTGTCCTGGTGCTCCAGGGCCTTCAAAAGTGTAATAGGTGGTTGAGAGATTAGATGGGTAATTTATGCTCCTAGAACGCCTGAAGTTGCTACTTCAATGTTGGGCCTGTGTATGTGGCCAGGCTGTGTAAAAGTCTCACACATGTGGTATCGCCATACTCAGGAGGAGTAGCAGAATATATTTTGGGGTGTCATTTTTGCTATGTACATGCTATGTGTTGGAAATATCTTAGAAATGGACAACTTTTTGTAAAAAAAATGCATTTTCATTTTTTTCCCACATTTTCCAAAAACTTTGGGAAAAAAATGAATCATTCAAAAGACTCATTATGCCTCATAGATTATACGTTGGGATGTTTGCTTTCCAAAATGGGGTCACTTTGTGGGCGTTTCCATTGTCCTGGTGCTCCAGGGCCTTCAAAAGTGTAATAGGTGGTTGAGAGATTAGATGGGTAATTTATGCTCCTAGAACGCCTGAAGTTGCTACTTCAATGTTGGGCCTGTGTATGTGGCCAGGCTGTGTAAAAGTCTCACACATGTGGTATCGCCATACTCAGGAGGAGTAGCAGAATATATTTTGGGGTGTCATTTTTGCTATGTACATGCTATGTGTTGGAAATATCTTAGAAATGGACAACTTTTTGTAAAAAAAATGCATTTTCATTTTTTTCCCACATTTTCCAAAAACTTTGGGAAAAAAATGAATCATTCAAAGGACTCATTATGCCTCATAGATTATACGTTGGGGTGTTTGCTTTCCAAAATGGGGTCACTTTGTGGGCGTTTCCATTGTCCTGGTGCTCCAGGGCCTTCAAAAGTGTAATAGGTGGTTGAGAGATTAGATGGGTAATTTATGCTCCTCGAACGCCTGAAGTTGCTACTTCAATGTTGGGTGTGTGTATGTGGCCAGGCTGTGTAAAAGTCTCACACATGTGGTATTGCCGTACTCAGGAGGAGCAGCAGAATTTATTTTGGGGTTTCATTTGTTGAATGTACATGCTGTGTGAGAGAAATAACCTGTTATAATGACAATTTGGTGTGAAAAAAAATTAAATTTAAAAAAATCTTCATTTTGCAAAGAATTGTGGGAAAAAATGACAAGTTCAAAAAACTAACGGTGCCATGTACTAAATACCTTGGAATGTCTACTTTCCAAAATGGGGTCATTTGGGGGGTTTTTGTACTTTACTGGCTTGTTAGGGTCTCAAGAAATGACATAGGCTCTCAGTACATCAGGTGTGATCAAATTGATACATTTTCAGCGATTGGCACCATAGCTTGTACACCCTATAACTTTCACAGAGAATAAAAAATTTCCACTAATTTGGATTATTTTTACTAAAGATATTTAGCAGTATACATTTTTGGCCAAAATTATGAAGAAAAATTACTTATTTACAAAAAAAATTAATAGAAATGAAGAAAAAAGCATTTTTTTACAAAATTTTCGGTATTTTTTCATTTATAGCACAAAAAATAAAAATCCCAGAGGCGACCAAATACCACCAAAAGAAAGCTCTATTTGTGTGAAAAAAAGGACGAAAATTTCATATGGGTACAGTGTTGCATGACTGAGTAACTGTCATTCAAATTGTGAGAGCACTGAAAGCTGAAAATTGGTCTGGTTATTAAGGGTGTTTAAGTGCCCAGTTGTCAAGTGGTTAAAGTCCCCAAACCCCCCTCTCTTTGTTGTGTATGTATATATATATATATATATATATATATATATATATATATATATATATATATATATATACACAGTATTTAGATATAAAGAGTACAGAACTGTGATTATTTTTGTCTTTTGTATCTGTCCAGCATTTAGCTTACAGAACTCTTATACTGTACATGATCCATATCATGTTTTTGTGGTGATAATGTCATAATAAATTAAAGATTACACTTTAATGTTCTCTGTTGATTTATGATGACCCACATACCTAGTTTATTTTATTATATGGATTCTCCAGGTAATGATAGATTCCAGCCAACCTGTCCATATGTTTTTCATATAATAAGTATTAGTCAAGCATATCTGTAATGAATGGATACTTAAATCTGAAGGATCGTTGTTTTCTTTAACAACACTTTGCCTGGTCTTTCCCATAGGAATCAACTTCTATCTTTAGTTTTACACACACATGCCTAATTTATTTTGATATATGGATTCCCCAAGTAATGATAGATTCCAGCCTACCTGTCCATATGTATTTCAGATAATAAGTATCAGGCAAGCATATCTGTAATGAATACTTACTGTAACTCTGAAGATCATTGTTCTGCGTAACATCACTTTGGCTGGTCTTTCCCATAGGAATCAACTCCTTTCTTTAGTTTTATTGCATATATACATAAAGTGCATAAGCTATATCTCAGAGAGTACCTGCAATGGAGTGGAAAATGGAACTGAGATTGTGTTTATTTTAGCTAAATTGCTTTGTCCAAAAAATTCAGTTCCCAGAAAAATGATGTGATCATTGAATTTTGTTAATAGGGTAATAAGCATGTTTTGTATTTGTGTACCTGTAATTTTAGGCAGTTGTGATATAATAGCTGCAAGTAATAGCTCTGAAAGGAATACTGCTTGAGTTATTGTTTCATGCAATTAGCTATTCTGTGGCTCACTCAGTTTTCTAAAATTATTAATAATTTGTACAATGCTATCATTTTTCATGGTGCTGTATTAAACTTTACAACCAAGGGAAAGCAATACAGATGCATAATCACACACAAGAAAATGAATACAGCACAGGCAAGATGCAATATAAGATTCCTTACAATTCAGAGATAAACAGTACTACCGTAGTGGAACATGTGCTAAAACACAAATTCAAGGGCTGATATGGCTGACATAGACGTTTCTATATTATCCAATTATGTCTATCCAAATTTCAAAATGTAAAACTGTACAGTGGAAACCTTAAATTGACACTTTTTAATTGTTTTTGTTGCTAATCAAAGCGAGTTGGTAGATGAAACACTGGACTGAGTCCTGTGTTTTTGCGAAAGCCACTTATTTCTTGTGGCGAAAGTTATCTGTTCCTTTATTTTAAGATGTTTCACTCTTATAAATGCAAAAAAAAAATGCCCAAATATAAGTAAAAATACAAGAGTGCATTAACATCCCCATGACCTCTAACCTACAGTATACATGGAACTTAGCCAAACCCTGAAATGTACTTTTAGACCCCCCCCCCCCCAAACTCCAGCCCGTATTCAAACATATAAAACATTAGCAGCTGCGAGTTTCTTCCTTCTGAAATTATTAGTTGTATATCTGTCACTCTGATTCTTTTGCCTCAGCACTAAAAACCCAACTCTGGGGAAAAAAAACAATCTTTTCCACTCCATCCACTCATAAACATTCTTATTTTTTATAAAGAAAAAGATTCTAGGACCTAATTTTAATTAAGCTAAGTTAAGTCTGCTGTTATGTGATGATCCATGGCACCTCTTTTGGCACTGATTTTAAAGGTTTTTAAAGGAAGTCATCACCAGTAAGTTACAATAAAGGTTTTGATTTACTGAGACTTAACACAAAAGTGTTTTGGGGCCATGCAGAGACCCATTTATTAGGGTTACATGTGCTAAGATACAGTGATTGTAAACTGCACTTTGGGCCAGCCAACTGGTCTTGTTGACTCCCCTCTATTACGACATTATGGCACTGCAATTTACGAAAGGGTCTTCAAAAAGTTTCCGCATTTTTCTATATTTTAAAGTTAAAAAAGTGCGGACATTTTTTGAAGAACCCTCATAGAATACTGGTAGACCCTGTGAAGACTAGGTGAGGACAGTGTGAAGCCCTCGCTCATCAATCTTCTGACAGCCAATAAGCAGTGCCCATGTCTTCCTACAGTATGGTCAGGAATTAAAAAAATCCCCCAAAAAGGGTTCCTTTTAATTAGATTAACCGCTTAAGGACCGCCTCATGCCGTTGTAAGTTGGCAAAATGGCATAGCTGGGCACAAGCACGTACAGGTATGTTGCCCTCTAAGTGCCCAGCCGTGGGTCGTGAGCGACGCCACCGGCGGCGCACTCGTGACCCGGTCCTGAGCTCCGTGACCGTGGCCACGAGACCCGCGGACCCGATCGCCGCTGGTGTCCTGCGATCGGGTCACAGAGCTGAAGAATGAAGAGAGGTAAGTGTAAACAAACCTCTCCTCATGCTTCCTACTGAGGCTGTCACTGATCGTCTGTTCCCTGTTATAGGTAAAGACGATCAGTGATGTCAGACGCCAAGCCTCGCCCACCTACAGTTACAAAAACACACAGACACACTTAACCCCGTCACTGCCAGTGAATTTTTTTACAGTAATCAGTGCATTTTTAATTGTACTGATTGCTGTATTAATGCCAATGGTCCCAAAAATGTGTCAAAATTGTCTGACGTGTCCACCATAATGTCGCAGTCACAATAAAAATCACTGATCACCGCCATTACTAGTAAAAAAAAAATATTAATAAAAATGCCATAAAACTATCCCCTATTTTGTAGACGCTATAACTTTTGCGCAAACCAATCAATAAATGCTTATTGCAATTTTTTTTACCAAAAATATGTAGGAGAATACATATCGGCCTAAACTGAGGAAAAAAAATGCTCTATTTGTGGGAAAAAAAGGGCATCAATTTTGTTTTGGAGCCATGTCGCACGACCACGCAATTGTCAGTTAAAGTGACACAGTGCCGAATCGCAAAAAGGGGCTTGGTCCTTTAGCTGGAAAATGGTCCGGGGCTTAAGTGGTTAATATGAAAAATTGCAGGTTGATATAGTTTTAGCCAGTAGGTTGAGCTTAAATCTCCTTTAATTGTGTATACTGTAGACTACTTATCAAAGTTGGTTGTTTACAGAGATTAGTCATTCAGTTCTGTGGGTAAATGCAATCCCTAATTTTATCCAGACAGAACCACCAGCAGTGTGGCAGGGTGCTCTGCTGTGTTTTCTTTTTAGATAATCCATTTCATATGTTTATTTTTAATGTTTATATGGGAAATGTATATACATACTATGTAGTAAAACAGATATAAAACATGACCTTATTAAAGAGGAACTGCAGTCTGCTCACATAATTTGTAAGAAAAACATCTTTGCCATTCTTAAGCTTCCCTCCAACCACTTTGCATATTGTTTTATATATACTGTGATTCTGTACTTGCCAAATATGCTGCAGAAATCTCCTTCCCCTGAGTCAGGCTGCATCCATTTTAACACACAGAGGCACACCTCCAGCTCTGCAATCCTCACTGGCCCTCTTATGACTCACGCCCCTCGCTTCCTGCAAACTCTTAGGAGAGCTGTGCATGATGTCATAGGCCTAGGCTTTTTACCATACAAGAAACAGGAAGTAGGCTGTATAAGGTATTTACTAGGGATGAGCTGAACACCCCTGGTTTGGTTTGCACCAGAACATGCGAACAGGCAAAACGTTTGATTGAACATGCAAACCCTGTTAAAGTCTATGGGACACGGATATGAAAAATCAAAAGTGCTAATGTTAAAGGCTTATAGACAAGTTATTGCTGTAAAAAGTGTATGGGGACCTGAGTACTGCCCTAGGGGACATGTTTCATTGCAAAGCAAAAGTTTTTAAAACAACCGTTTTTTTAGGGGCAATGATTTTAATAATGCTTCAAGTGAAACAACAAAAATTAATTATTCCTTTAAATAAATATCGTGACTGGGCGGTCCCCTTAGTCTGCCTGTAAAGTGGCACATTTGTGCACTGTGTAGAACAATGCCGCAGCAAAAGTACATTTCAAAAGGCAAAAATGCCATTTAAACTTGCTCGTGGCTGTAATGTATTGGCATGGGTACCCCCCAGTCCATACAAGGCCCTTTGGGTTTGGCACTCCATGGCAAAATAAAAAAAAAAGGTGTGGGGCCCCCCCAAAAATCCATACCAGGCCTGGAGCTCGGAGCAAGCAGCCTGGCAGGCCAGGAAAGAGGGGGGATGAGTGAACCCCCCCTCCTGAACCATACTAGGCCACTTGTCCTCATTATGGGGAGGGTGCTTTGGGGTCCTCCCAAAGCACCCTCCCCATGTTGATGGGGAAAAGGGCCTCTGCTCGACAACCCTGGCCATTGGTTGTCGGGGTTTGCGAGTGGGGGGCTGGAAGCCAAGGGGCCCCCAAATCCCCCCATGTGAATGGATATTGGGTACATTCATCAAAAAAAGTATTCAAAAGTAAACACCACAATAGACAATTTTTGACAATTTCTTTTATTTAAAAAAAAGCTTCCCATGATGTACATCCATCTTTAATCACACCACCCGACAGACCCGAAAAATAGAAAACCCCCAGAAAACTCCATCTCCATGGGAGGCCTGCCGGCAACTGCTGTCTTTTGGCTTTGACAGCTGTGATATAAGCAAGTGCGGGGCCACCTAATGAAGTAACCAGATGACCCCACCCCATCTGACATCACATGATGTCACATGACATCAGAAGGGGCGTGGTTACTAGATTACATCACCAGGTGGCCCCACTCTTGTCTATATTATAGCCACACAGCCAAGAGACAGCAGTCATTGAGAGGCCTTCCATCGAGGTTGAGCTTTTTTTTTTCTTCTATTTTTTGAGTCCATCGGGGGGGAGTGATTGAAGATGGATGGACATCGTGGGACACTTTTTTTCTTTTTTAACCATCTGACATCTGCGATATGGCTGAATGACGGCCACAGTGCGGATGTGAATTCCCGGGAGGCCATGATTCGATGGGGCACCTGCAGAGCGCACTGTGATCACCGAGTCACTGAGACTTGGGTGATCACCGATTTGAGTAAGGGGCCGTTCCCGGCCCCTTACCATGTGATCAGCTGTCAGCCAATGACAGCTGATCACATGATCAAAACAAAAGCTCAGTGATGGGGTTTTTTTCTCCTCACGCTGACAGCGGAGGAGAAAAAAAAAATCACCGGCTCAACTTAAAGGGACATCGGTACCAAAACAAAGAGGCAATTATGACTGCCACCTATCAATGCCCACAATTGTCACCTATCAATGCCCACCAGTGCCACCTATCTATGCCCACAAGTGCCACCTATCAATGCCTACCAGTGGTACCAATCAGTGCCACATCACTGCTGCCTCATCAGTGTACATCAATGATGGACAAAAATTACCCGTTTTAATTTTTTTTACCAAAATAAACAAAAACTTAAAAAAAAAAATCAGTCTTTTTACATTTTTTTTACAAAAAATTGTGTTGTGTACAATGTTATATGACCGAACAATTGTCATTCAAAGTGCATCAGCGCTGAAAGCTGAAAATTGGTCTGGATAGGAGGGGGGTTTAAGTGCCCAGTAAGCAAGTGGTTGACAAAGGAATTGTCAAATACTGTCTGTTGTGGTTTTTACTTTTTGACACTTTTGTTGCTGAATAGGTAGGGGTACAATGTACGCAATACCCATTCACATGGGGGGGTGTCTGGGGGGCCCCCTTGTTAAAGGGGCTTCCAGATTCTGATAAGCCCATCCACAGACCGTGACAACCAATGGCCAGGGTTGTCGGGAAGAGGCCCTTGTCCCCTTCAACATGGGGACAAGGTGCTTTTGGGGGACCTTAAAGCACCCAGCACATGTTGAGAGCAAGTGGCCTGGTATGGTTTGGGAGGGGGGGGCACTCGCTCATCCCCCCCTTTACTGGCCTTCCAGGCTGCTTGCTTGGATAAGGGTCTGGAATGGATTTTGTGGGGGGACCTCATGCCAATTTTTTTTTTTACATTTTGCTATGGAGTTCCCCTTAAAATCTATTCCAGACCCAAAGGGCCCAAAGGGCCTGGTATAGATTTTGGGGGGAACCCCATGACTTTTTTTCTTAATTCTGTCATGGGTTTCCCCTTAACCACTTCAATGCCCTGTATTATATATACTCTGCACTGTATATATATATATATATATATATATATATATATATATATATATATATATATATATATATATATATATATATATATACACACTAGACTGCCTGCATTGTATATATAATCTACACTGAATGCACTGTATATAATATATATATATAGGCATATAACACACACTTTTTCACCCTGAAAATCGGGTGCAAATTGTGTGCAAATAGTGTGTGCCTGTTATATGCCAATACTGCAATTTGGGCTGCCTAGGAGGGAACAGGGAGGGACGTGGGGCGAGTGCCATCAGATTACATATGAGAATCTCCTGTTTACTCAGCAGCCTCTGTAATAGGAAGTCCTGTCTCCTGGACTGGCATTGGACCAGTGTTCTGTCTATCATAGATGCCAGTCCAGGAGGCGGCACTTTGTATTAAAGAGGCCGCTGAGTGAACAGGAGATTCTTGCTGTATGTAATCTGACGGGGCTTGTCCCGCCCCCCTCCCTGTCTCCTCCGAGCAGTAATCTGAGGTGAGACTGCAGGTAAGCACTGATCAGGCTGCATTGATGGCTATGGTGAGGCTGCAGATGGGCATTGATCAAGCTGCATTGATGGGCAATTATGAGAAGGTAGATGGGCATTGATCAGGCTGCAATGATGGGCAATTGTGAGGCTGCATATGGCCATTGATCAAGCTGCATTGATGGGCAATTGTGAGGCTACCGATGGCATTGATCAGGCTGCAGCTGGGCAAAGGTGAGGCCGCATTGATGGGCACTGACCCTTATTTTGCTTCAAAGTTCTTTATTTTAAAAGTTTTTTCCCTGAAACTTCCCTCCTAAAATGAAGGTGCGTGTTATATGGCTGTATGTGTCATATGCCGATAAATAAGGTATATACACTACACGGTATATATATATATATATATATATATATATATTAAACTGACTGCATGCCACTAACTAACCTGCCTAATCAAGTTCTCCAAATCTCTCCATGTTATCCCACTACATACGGCCGCCATGTAAGCAGCCTTATATAATGTGGAGCGTGGACTCCTGAGCCATGATTGGCCAAAGGCACCCTGCCTTTGGCCAATCATTTCTCTCCCAGCAGATTGCGCTATAATTGGCCAAAGCATGCAGGTAGATGCATGCTTTGGCCAATCAGCAGCCGTTAATGCATGATGCATAATGCACTGTGATCACGCAGTGCATTATGGGGTGCTCCGTGGCGCTCAAATTTTCCCTGAACTCCGTGAATGTTTGGTTCCTTTGCGGACAAACGAACAACTGATGTTTGAGTCAAACTTACGTTCAATTCGAACATCAGCACTACCCCCAGTATTTACTGGCAGAAAAAAAAGGTTTTACTATCCAAAGTTAAAACAACGAGGGCAGAAGATTTAATAGATCGAAAGTTGGAAAAATTACTGAAGGTCTGCTTTAACCACTTCCCGACCAGCGCACGACGATATACGTCGACAGAATGGCACGGGCAGGCATATTGGCGTACAGGTACGTCCAATATTCGATGCCGCCCTGCCATCGGGAGCGCGCCGCCGGCGGCGCGCTCCCGCGCTGGTCGGGACCCCCGTGAGTCCGGTCGCGGGACCCGCGGACTCGATCGCCGCGGGCATCCCCGCGATCGTCTCACGGAGCGGCCGAATGGAGGAAATGCTGTGTAAACAACATTTTTCCATTCTGCCTAGCAACCAGTGACGCTGATCTCTGCTCCATGTGATTGGAGCAGAGATCAGTGTACACTAAATGAAAGCCCAACCCCCCCACAGTTAGTAACACACCCCTAGGAACACTTAACCCCTACACTGCCACCCACTGGTTAACCCTTTCACTGCCAGTGTCATTTACACAGGAATCACTGCATTTATATAGCAGTGATTACTGTATAAATGACAATGGTCCCAAAAATGTGTCAAAAATGTCCGATGGGTCCCCGACAATGTCGCAGTCACAATAAAAATCGCAGATCGCCGCCATTACTAGTAAAAAAAAAATAATAAAAAATTATTAATAAAAATGCTATAAAACTATCCCTATTTTGTAAACGCTATAACTTTTGCGCAAACCAATCAATAATCGCTTATTGCGATTTTTTTAACCAAAAATATGTAGAAGAATACGTATCGGCCTAAATTGAGGGAAAAAAATGTTTTTTTATATATTTTTGGGGGATATTTATTATAACAAAAAGTAAAAAATAATGCGTTTTTTTTCAAAATTGTCGCTCTATTTTTGTTTATAGCGCAAAAAATAAAAACCGCAGGGGTGATCAAATACCACCAAAAGAAAGCTCTATTTGTGGGGAAAAAAGGACGTCAATTTTGTTTGGGAGCCACGTCGCACGACCGCGCAATTGTCAGTTAAAGCGACGCAGTGCCGAATCGCAAAAAGTGGTCTGGTCTTTGACCAGCAAATTGGTCCGGTCTGAAAGTGGTTAAAGAAAAGCTATGAGCCTAAACAAATAAAATAAAAATAATATTCAATTACAGCCACTTTAACCTCCCCCAACTGTATAGTTTGCTACTACTTGTTTAAAAACAATTTCTCTAAATATAATCTGGGTAGTTCACAAAGCCACCATAACACTGGCTGGTAAATTCCAAAAATTTGACTCCAAATTATATTAAGC
Source organism: Lithobates pipiens (assembly GCF_037356315.1). Classification (NCBI taxonomy): domain Eukaryota; kingdom Metazoa; phylum Chordata; class Amphibia; order Anura; family Ranidae; genus Lithobates; species Lithobates pipiens. Next base: position 387,999,380 of record NW_027507764.1, read on the forward strand.
ATCAGGAATATTTTCTAAACTTAAAGAAAATACATTTTTTTTGTACTTTTTCCATTCTCAAACTGAGGTCTGAGGTCCATTTTACCCTAGTGCATAAAGAATCTGCTACAGTGGAAATTTTAGTTGCGATGCAAAAAAAAATAAAAAATAATAATAATTGCAACAAAATCTCAGGTTCAGTCAGATTTTTGGGGAATTTGTTGTAAAAAAAAAATTCAGCCTCATCCTTGAACCCCACCACTTCAAAGCGGGTCAACTACAATTGACATATAGGGATTAGTGAAACTGGCAGTTTGCAGGAAGTTTGCTGAACCAGTCAGGAAATCTGTGTAGTCCAACAATAGCAGCGAAGTCTACTGAGGTTTCTAAATGGCTTTTAGGTATTAAGTGACTGTAAACCTCCTTTTAAAAAAAAAATAAACATGCCAAACTTACCTGTTCTATGCAATGGTCTTGCACAAAGCAGTCCCAATTCTCCTCTTCTGGGGGGCATTCGTACAGACTCGATTCTGAGCCATGCTGCCTGCGTCTATAGACACAGACAGTGTGGCTTGACCCCTCCTCCTATTCCCTCATCACAAGATTTGATTGATAGCAGCAGGAGTCAATGGCTCCCACTGCTGCCTCTTTATCCTGTGAAAAGGGAGAAAGTAGAGAGAGCCGCTACTCTCATACACAGACCTGGATCAAGTTCAGAATCAGGTAAGGATAAGTGTGTGTGTGTGTGTGTGGGGGGGGGGGGGGTCATGTGGACAGACATTTTTTCACCTTAATGCATAGAATGCTTTAAGGTTAAAAAAAAACTTCTGCCTACAATCACTTTAGTTTAACCACTTAAGAACCGAGCCTCTTTTTGACACTTGTTTACAAGTTAAAATCTTTTTTTTTTTTTGCCAAAAAATTACTTAGAACCCTCAAACATTATATATTTTTTTCAAACACCCTAGAGAATAAAATGGAGGTTGTTGCAATACTAATGTCGCACTGTATTTGCGCATAGCGGTCTTACAAGCGCAATTTGTTTGGACAAAAATCACCCTTTTGACTTGAAAAAAAAGACACCAGTAAAGTTAGCCCAATTTTTTTATATTGTGAAAGATAATGTTATGTTGAGCTCCAGGAATGAAGACAAACTTTAACCCTTAAAAATCTCCACAGGCAATGTTTAAAAATTTCTAGAGGAGGTGCTAGAATTATTGCTCTTGCTCTAGCGATACGGCGATACCTCACATGTGTGTCACACCATTTTCATATGCGGGCGTGACTTATGTATGCGTTCGCTTCTGCGCTCCAGCTCGGTGGGATGGGGGCGCTTCAAAATGTTTTTTTCTTATTTTCTCATTTATTTTACTTTTTATTTTTAGTGCAAATCGTATTTGACCTTTTAAAAATAACATCAGAAAAAAGAAAAAATAGTGGCGCTTAACTATAAATTATAACTTACTCCATGAAATGTGACAACAATTAAATGGTATGAACAACATGTGTGAGAACCACAATTGTATCACCCTGTGATAAGTGAACCAAATAAATGTGTCACAGAACAAACAAAATTAAGATAAAGTTCATGAGAGTGTCCAAAAGTATCCTTTGAAGTAATGTCTCTTTTTATTCCATCCACCACACCAAAGTGATCAGTGATTCCACTCCCTTAAGAAATGCACTCACCGACTCCCAATGCCTGCACTTTCGTATCAGGCTTAAGCGCTTATCAGCCAAACAGCAAGTAGTGAACCGTTGCTCCAATCATCCATTGTGCAAATTCAAATATTCCACATGTAAAATAATAAAGGTGCTCCAATAGTGTAAAACCGTATGAATCAATTTATTAAAACACAAAAACACTTCAACCTTTAAACTCACATTTCACAGTTCAAAAGCCAGCAAAAAGATATCAAAGTCACAGCAAGCCTCACTCCTGAACAGCACATACTTTGGACTGTGGCCAGGGCAGACCCGAGGTGTGTGAGCTTGTGAGCGTTGTTCTCACCCTCTCCTCGGTGCCTAGACACAGATGCAAATTACCACTTCCCTGTTCAGCTCCAAACACTGCACATTACTGGTGATGATTGCCACACAGCCACTCCCCCGACGTTTTGTCATACACTGACTTCCCATGAGGAGCTCTAGTTGAGGGAGCAGGCTTTGTCTAGGTGCAGCAGTGGGTATTTAGGTAAAGGGTGGACATTTTTGGAATACCTTCAGTTTTTGTGATTTTTTTTTTATGTTTACACTGTCCTTTAAAAAAAAAAAATTGGGTCACTTTTATTCCTATTACAAGGAATGTAAACATCCCTTGTAATAGAAAAAATCAGGACAGGACCTCTTAAATGTGAGATCTGGGATCAAAAAGACATCAGATTCCACATTTACACTTAAATGCAATAATACATTTTTTTGCAATAATGTTTTTTTCCCCCTTTAAGACCATTGGGCAGAAGTGACATTTGCCATTGCTTCCGCCATTCAATGTTATGGAGCCGAGCGGGGGGGCCATCTTTCCCTCGCTCGGCTCCAGGCCTGTTAGGGGAGAGAACGCGTTTGTTTCAGTCGCCACCGACGGCTCCGGTAAGTAGCAGAGACTACAGGAGCATGGCAGGAGGGGGGCCCTCTCCCGCCCCCGATAAAAGTTATCTCGACGTGGAGACCACTTTTAGCTTAAAGTACACAGCCCACCGTTTGAGAAAATACTGGGTATTTAGCGTCAAAGTACTGATGTACAATGAAGGCAAGTTGCGCTAAGTGGTTAAACCACATTTTATGTTTAATAAAATATCGCACAGATGACTTTTTGCTAGAATTTTTTTTTTTAAATAACAGCATGGATTCATGACAGAAGTTGTCAAATAAATCTGATCTCTTTTCATGAGGTGGTAAGTAAAACCTTAGACAGAGGAGTGACAGTGGATATAGTATACTTAGATTTTGCCAAAGAATTTGACACAGTTCCCCATACACGGCTAATGTGTAAGTTAAAATACACAGGCTTGGAAAAAGCAGTTTGTAAATGGATAAAAAACTGGCTAAAAGACTGAATTCAGAGAGTAGTGGATAATGTTTCCTACTCTGAATGGTCTAAAGTTATTAGTGGTGTACCCCAAGGTTCAGTGTGCTGACCCTTAGTTTTTAATATCTAATAATTTAATAAAAAGGATTGAGAAACTCAAATAAAGATGGACTTTGTGGTCACATAATGCAAGGAGAACTATTTAAGAATATATACATTTTATTACAACATGGTTAAAGAGGAAGTAAACCCTGATGTGGTTTACTTCTTCTTTGATTCCCTGCAAAAGTAAAGCATAATGGACTACTATGCATCGCATAGTAGTCCACTATGTGTCACTTACCTGACACAGGAGCCAGCGGAGTCCCTGCTGTTCCCTGTAGTCTGGAGCATCCATCTTCTCGGTGGGTCTCGCTGCTCCGCCGCTGTCATTCAACAAAGCCGCGATGACGTCACTCCCGTGCATGCGCACGGGAGCCGCCACTCGCGGCATATCACTGTTGACAGTGGCGCGTTCAGTGCGCCTGTGTGCTGCTGTTTACAGCGCATGCGCCATAGACAGCGGTGCCGGTCTTTTGGCAAATATCTCCTAAACCGTGTAGGTTTAGGAGATATTTCTTGGACCTACAGGTAAGCCTTAATCTAGGCTTACCTGTAGGTCAAAGTGGTTTGTAAGGGTATACAACCACTTTAAAAAGCATAGAAACACCCTATATGGACACAGTTACCAGATACTAGACATGTGCATTAGTTTTCGTCCGAATGCATTTTCGTCAGCTATTTTAGTTTTCGTTTTGACAAACAATAACGAAAGCACAGAATCCGAAAAACGAAAGATCCGACATAAATAAATGCTTTATTTTCATTTTAGTTGTTACAACAGTTCGATATAGAATAGGAGATTTGACGTGACTCTGACAATAACAATCTGTGTCTATAGAACCTGTGGTCGAATGTGCCTAACCTTACCTCTATTAGTCCAAGATTATATAGAGAAAATATTCGACAGAGAAAAAAAGATTTGACAGAGAGAAAAGATTCTGCAAGTTACTGTCCTAAAAAGTGTTTGGGGACCCGGGTCCTGCCCCAGGGGACATGTATCAATGCAAAAAAAAGTTTTAAAAACTGCCGTTTTTTCAGGAGCAGTGATTTTTATAATGATTAAAGTGAAACAATAAAAGTGTAATATAAATATTCCTTTAAATTTCGTAGGAGGGGGGGGGGGGGGTGTCTATAGTATGCCTGTGAAGGGGCGCATGTTTCTGGTGCTTAGAACTGTCCCTGCACAAAGTGTCATTTATGCAGGAAAAAAAGTCCTTTAAAATCACTCGCAGCTATTATGAATTGTCGGCTCCGTAATACAGAGAACACTCATTGAAAGTCATTGATAAAAATAAATAAATAAATAAATGTAAAAAAAAAGCGTGGGGGTCCCCCAAATTCAATTACCAGGCCCTTCAGGTCTGGTATGGATATTAAGGGGAACCCTGCGTCAAATAAAAAAAAAAATTGACATGGGGTTCCCCCTAAATATCCATACCAGACCCTTCAGGTCTGGTATGGATATTAAGGGGAACCCCGCGTCAAATTAATTTTTTTTTTACATGGGGTCCCCCTAAAAATCCATACCAGACCCTTTATCCGAACACGCAACCTGGCAGGCCGCAGGAAAAGAGAGGGGGACAAGAGAGCGCCCCCCCTCCCTCCTGAACCGTACCAGGCCACATGTCCTCAACATTGGGAGGATGCTTTGGGGGTCTGTGATCCCTCAAAGCACCTTGTCCCCATGTTGATGAGGACAAGGGACTCATCCCCACAACCATGGCCGGTGGTTGTGGGGGTCTGCGAGCGGGGGGCTTATCAGAATCAAGAAGTCCCCTTTAACAAGGGGACCCCCAGATCCTGCCCCCCCCCTGTTTGAAACGGTAAGGGGGTACAAAAGTACCCCTACCATTTCACAAAGAAAGTGTAAAAAATAGTTAAATAAGACAAACACACTTTTGAAAAATTCCTTTATTAGAAATAAAAAAAATAAAAAAAAAAGATTCCAGCGGTGTAATCCACTCTTGCTATCTGCTGAGAGGCATGTTGAGTCCATGGAATATTTTATATTTTGCCACAAGTTGCGGGAAAATTACAAACTTTATTTATTTTTCACAAAGTTGTCACTAAATGATATATTGCTCACACATGCTATGGGCATATGTGAAATGACACCCCAAAATAAATTCTGCTGCTTCTCCTGAATACAGGAATACCACATGTGTGGGACTTTTTGGGAGCCTAGCCGCGTACGGGGCCCCGAAATCCAAGCACCGCCTTCAGGCTTTCTAAGGGCGTAAATTTTTGATTTCACTCCTCACTACCTATTACAGTTTTGAAGGCCATAAAATGCCAAGATGGCACAAAACCCCCACAAATGACCCCATTTTAGAAAGTAGACACCCCAAGCTATTTGCTGAGAGGCATGTTGAGTCCATGGAATATTTTATATTTTGCCACAAGTTGCGGGAAAATTACAAACTTTTATTTATTTATGTTTTTTTTCACAAAGTTGTCACTAAATGATATATTGCTCACACATGCCATGGGCATATCTGAAATGACACCCCAAAATAAATTCTGCTGCTTCTCCTGAGTACAAGGATACCACATGTGTGGGACTTTTTGGGAGCCTAGTCGCGTACGGGGCCCCGAAATCCAAGCACCGCCTTCAGGATTTCTAAGGGTGTAAATTTTTGATTTTACTCCTCACTACCTATCACAGTTTTGAAGGCCATAAAATGCAAAGATGGCACAAACCCGCCCCCCCCAAATGACCCCATTTTGGAAAGTAGACACCCCTAAATTTAGGGGTACACTAGTGAGACTCACAGGTAAAAAAGCACCTAGGCTGTCAGCGACTGTATCAAAACGCTACAAAAAAAACTGTTAGCGATTGCAGGGATCAGGCCTGACTCTGCGAACGCTGCAGTTATGTGTGTTGTGTTTTGTAAGTGACAGTGATCGATCGATACTGCACTTGGGTGGGCTGGGCTAGCAGGTATCTGGGCTGATCCCACTAACAATGCGTTTTGGGAAACCTAAACTGCTGGCGACGCTAATATAGATCTGATCAGATACTATATTACTAAGGGAGGTGTATGCTTTGCGCGTGGGTGTTAGCGGTACTGGCACTAACCTGATGCTGCCTGGGGCGACGCAGACCTTATCTGACCCTCAAACTTATATCACCCGCCGGGTGATCAGGGGGTTAAACCTTTATTATTAGGTAATAAATGGCGGGTGCCCTGAAACTATAAAAAAATAACTAATCAACCAGCGTCACCTGTAACAGTTATATGGTGATCACTGGTGAAAGGGTTAACTAGGGGGCAATCAGGGGGCTTTATGCGGTAGTATATGGGGGTCCCTGGCGCTATAAAAAGCTGAACCTAAATACCTACCTGCCTAACTAGCGTCACCTGTGACACTAATACAGCGATCAGAAAAACGATCGCTTATTAGGCTGGGTTCACACTGGAGCGATGCGGGAACGCTGCGAATCCGCGGCGGGTTCCCGCATCGCATGCCTCCCGGCGGCAGTTCACACTGCCCTATGCGAACTGCAGGGAGTGTCAGTGAAATTTTAATGACACCCCCAGATCAGTTCGCATATCACAGTGCGATCTGCAAACTCGGACAGGAATCGGATCGCATGGTGTGAACACCCATGCGATCCGATTCTGCTGCGGACCAAAAAAAGGGTCCCGTGCGAGTTTGCGGCGGGTGCGATGCGAATTCAGCCATACTATCCGTTCTCATAAACCGCTGCAATGTGAACCCAGCCTTAGTGACACTGGCGACGGGGGGTGATCACGGGGTTAAACCTTTATTGGGGGGGTTAGGGGGTACCCTAGAGCTAAAGGGGGCTAACCCTAACTGCCCTAACTGTTATTGCAGTCACAAATGACACCAATGCAATAATAAAAAATAAAAAAATGCAATTGGTGTCACTGTGACTGGGGGTGCAGGGGTGATTGGGGGGGTGATCGGGGGGTGAAGGGGGGGTGAAAGTGTGCCTGGCGTGTTCTACTGTATAGTGTAGTGTTGGTGCAACTCACCGATCCTCTCTCCTCGGTGCCGGAATGAAAAATACCAACACGGAGGAGAGATTACATCACTTCCTCTGCCTGTGTTTACATTACAGGAGAGGAAGTGATGCAATGCTGCAATTCCATTCGTCAGGAGCGATCGCGAGGGGGTGGCCATGAATGAATGGCCGCCCCCTCATCCCGGATCGCTCCTGCACGGAATCCGACCGCCGCTGGCACCAAGGGGGGGGGGACGTACATGTACGCCCATATGCCTGCACATGCCATTCTGTCGACGTACATCGTCGTGCGGCGGTCGGCAAGTGGTTAAAGGACTTTTTTTCCTGCATAAATGACACTTTGTGCAGGGACAGTTCTAAGCACCAGAAACATGCGCCCCTTCACAGGCATACTATAGACACCCCCCCCCCCCCCCCCCTACGAAATTTAAAGGAATATTACACTTTTATTGTTTCAATTTAATCATTATTAAAATCACTGCTCCCGAAAAAACTGCCGTTTTTAAAACTTTTTTTTGCATTGATACATGTCCCCTGGGGCAGGACCCGGGTCCCCAAACACTTTTTAGGACAGTAACTTGCATATTAGCCTTTAAAATTAGTACTTTAGATTTTGAACGTTGGAGTCCCATAGACTTTAATAGGGTTCTAAAATTCACACGAAGTATGCTATATACTAGCTCCGTCGAATCTTCTTTATACATTCGACAGACACCATAAGCCTTCAAAGACAGATTCGACCGTAATTCATGTGGATTTTTGGACGAATGCAATTTTTGAACGAAAAACAAAATAAATAAAAACTAATTTTGGGAGTAACTAAATTAATTAATTTTTTGGACAAAAACGAAATTCCAAAATGAAATATTTTACTCTGCACATGTCTACCAGATACCCAATAAGAATGCAGTTATGAAGACTGGATCTTAGATAAAATACTAAGTAGTATGTCTAGTAGAAAAAGTTTTGATCCAATATCACCTACAAAATTTGCTTGTTGACCTGTTTTCGCTAGATATTTAGCTTCCTCAGGACGAATACTGGGTAGGTGCTGATGTGTAGTTAGAAGCATAAACTGCAATGTGGTAAAATCAGAGTCCAAATCAACACTGGGGATTTATCGTCAAGTAGTGTAATATAAATCATCAAAGATCAAGGTATGAAGAAAATACGTTTATTGGACCCGAGATGCTTTAACTTTTGGTATCAAATACATAGAAAGAGACCTCCAGACTCAAGAGGACAGATCAGCATCTATGTCATGTAAGATAACCCCATTTGGGAGGCCTATCATTAGGGCCCTAGCGATTAGCACAGGGTGACCAAGGGTGGCTTCTATCAAGCAATCAAGCTGCTATACAATGTGTGGCTGTCCTTCCCGAGTCAAATACGGAAAGGGTTCTTTATAGTAAGCGCCTTGAAAATGTGGAATAGACTTTCTCAGGAGCTGGTTCTGGCCAGATCAGTAGATTGTTTTACAAAAGGCATGTATTCTTTCCTAGATACACATAATATAACTGGATACTAATATTTATAGGTAATGTTGATCCAGGGAATATCCGATATGTAACTATGTAATGTAACATTTTACCAAACTGCACAGTGAGATTTACTAAAACTGGAGCCTAGAGAATCTGGTGAAGCTGTGCATAGTAACCAATCATCTACTAGGTGTTACTGTCAAAGCTTCACTGAGCAAGCTACATTTAGAAGCTGATTGGTTACTATGAACAGCTGCACCAGATTCTCTGGGATCTAGTTTTAGTAAATCTCCCCCAGTGTGTTTTACCTACAGGGGGCCTTTGTCTGCATGGGCTATTTTCCTAAAAAGGTGATCTCTGAGAACTTTTATTTGTCATCTCTGTTCAACATACATCAGCAATCACTGCCTGTTATGGATAAACCTAGAATCTCAGTTGAGTTCCCCAATAACTATGGACCTTTTTATATGAATGACTTCCAAGGACAGGCCCTCCATATGTGCCCAAATGTTTTGGTCCCCTAGCCTTTCTTCTAGATTTATCCATAGAGGTGTTTAGATTGTGAATAAATAAAGGACTTTTTCAAACTACAGATGTAGTCACAAATCAGAGCATCCAATCTTACAAATCCTTACTTTTCACATATGATCGGCAACCCACAAAAACTTTCAACATGACTTTATGGGAAAACCTGTGAGAAGTGTTGGTGCAAGGGGAAAGGCAAAAAACTACATCTTCAAAATTTCAGTTATCTATAAACACATCTGTAATAAAGACATACTACAAGATACTAAGAAACTGGTATCTTGTACCAGTTGAGACTTACATCTTTTGTTCCATAAGTGTTACTATTATGGTTCATAGGATATGGCAAGGCAAGGCAGGTATTGCGAATCCCATTTGGTGGGCCTGTCCCAAAGTCAAATGTTTTTAGATTTTACAGTATTGTATTTCCCCTTCCCCCCTTTCCACTCTTCACAGTTTTGTTCTGGCTTTTAATAAATTTGCAAGAACAAGTATTTCATAGACTAGATGTAATTGTTTTTTTTTTTTAACCTTTGCAACAACAAAAAAAGCCAGTAAATGGTTTATAAAATAAAATCTGTCTTTAAATGGTTTTAATTTTAAGAAATTTTAATGATCTATGCGTTCAAGTTTTATGCTTGCCTGCTAATATTTCATGATTTATACATAGGATCTAAAAATAATACTGTTGAATTTAAAAGATACAGCACACACGGGAACAAACTTTGATTACTAAATCTTACATTTTTACCGTGTATAATCCTGAGGTTTTATCACCAAGGTGTTTGATGTACCTGATTAATCTATATTTTGTGAGTAAACTGTACAACTGTGTTAATGCTAACTTGTAATATTTTATCATGCTAGCCTTTAGTATTTTAAGCTAGAAATTTGGGATAGCAGAATAATTCTTAGGTGCTATCTACAAAGTAAAGATCATTACAAAAATTTAGAAGCGGAAACATGAAAATACAATGGTATAATGAATAATCTCCTTCAAGGTCATTTACTTAGATGACAGCATTGACATTTAATGCTTGACAAATGAAATGTTCCACTGGAGTAGCATAAAATCCTAAATGTGCTGCTGTTGAGAAAATTGAAAGAATAAAAGGACAGTGGAACATTTAAAATTCTATTTGATTAAAATAAAATAAATATGCCTTTTTTAGAATTGTAATACTTTGTATAACCCATGTATGCAGAAAAGCTTATACATACAATCTAAAATGCTATAATAATATAATAAGTAATTTTAGGATCTTGACCACAGTATATAAAATGACATTCGTCTTTTGCATTGACATTGCATTGTGTTACTTTGCTTTAAAATAGATGTTGCAAGATTTGCTTGGTCTCAGAGGCTATGAGCACATTGTATAAACATCACACTCGGTATAAGTAAAAAGTGAAATTATGTGCAGTGCTCAAAACATGGAAATACATATATATATATATATACAAACGAATTTACATTGTGCAATGACCACAAAACTAATAATAATGAAAATGAGATGTGAAATTCACACCCTAACTAAAGTCCATGTGCCATCATACAAAAGTTGTTTTAAAACATAAACATAGCAGTCTTTAAATAAACCGTGAAAACAAATTGTGTAAAAAGAAGTGGGATTCCAGGTGACATCAATGTTGAGGTGAGGACACAGACAATGGAACCACCGCCGGTTAGTGAGGAGGCTTACTGGAGTGAGAGGACCCAAATGGGCATATGCTCAGTGAGTCAACAAGGCTTATGGTGCAACCACCAAAATATGGGACCTCCACGTCTGAGTTCCAGATCAAGCTGTAAAGCAATTCAATTGTTAAAGAGATGTCACCAAGAAGTGGTCTTCAGAAGCAGCCAACTTGTCAGACTAAAAGTGTTCAAAACAGCATGACCAAAAAAGAAAATACTCTTCCCACTAATCCGGATAGTCTCCCTATCCCTAGATGGACTTACCGTACTTCCAACTAAGACACTTCCTCAGGACCACGGACCGAGATGCTTCGCTATCTAGACAGCTGACTCCCTTTTAGACTTTATGCTCTCAATCATCACCTCAAAGACATTTAATTTCAGCAGCCCACTCTTTACTCTTCTCATCCCTCTCCCCAAAAGAAGGAAAAGCCTGTCAAGCCTGGGAAGGGGAACTTCATTTAAACTTCCCTGAGGAGGATTGGGAAAGAATTCTAATGATTGCTCACAAAGGTTCCCTAAATGTAAATATCCAAGAAAATAATTTCAAACTCCTCTCCAGATGGCATCGAACACCTGACATTATCCACAAATTCTCCCCGGAAGTTTCAAACCACTGCTGGAGGTGTCTCAATGAAGTGGGGACACTCTTACATATCTGGTGGACTTGCCCAAAGATCCAACAGTTCTGGACCCAGGTACACACCGTAACCTCTTCAATTACGGGCCTTAACATAGAGTACTCACCAGCTCGCATGCTATTCCACCATACTCACACCCCTGCACCTATTTACAGAAAATCCCTTAGCCTACATTTACTGAACGCTGCCAAGTTATGCATCCTAGCCCACTGGGGTTCCTCTGATGTCCCATCCATTCGCGAATGGCTCCATAGAGTAGAGAAGATAGCTGAGATGGAGGAGCTCATACACACAGCAAAAGACTCCCCACACAAATATGCCCAGACCTGGGAAAAATGGACGCGCTTCTTAGCTAATAGGCCGTTATTCAACGATAACAGTGCTGTAGACTCACACAACGCGTCCACCTAATCTCCCACTTCGCCCCTTCTTTCGGATCCTCATAACTGACCCTGAGCGGAAAACGGTTCACTTCCCTGCATCTAATGGAACAGAAGCTCAGACCAGTATAACTTATCCAAATGCCAGATTCCCTTTTTCGTATAACACTCTATGCACCTGGAGCCTGGGGTAGACCGAGGAGACACCTCCTTACCCCAACCACTCTTCCTACCCCTTACCCCTCCCCATCAACTCCTATCCCCACTCTTACTTTCCTTATCCCCCTTCTTCTTTCTCTTCTTCTCCCTCTCTCCTACTATCCCACTATTCCCGCCCAACACTCCCTTCTCCTGCTGTACCTTTTTACTAGTCATGACACTACAGATACAGACGTTCTAAACCAGTGGAGAGCTAACCGACGACATATGACATTGGAACTATACCCCCAATTTAACTCCCGACGATCTCATCTACTGCCCACATATGACAATCCCTAGCACGATAATTATATCCATGTCGATTCATACCCCACCATCAGACGTATTTCTCCAACAGATTCATTTCTACAGTCACCTGTTGCTCCGAGAGCCTTGATGAGAGACCATTAAAACTTCCTCGCATGGAAACACTATTTCAGATTGGGGGTACTCCGACCTACTTAAGAATTCATAGAAAAAACCGTAGCAGTTGTTAATGAAAAACTCTCTGTATTCTGCAGTTGTCATCTGTTTTGTAAACATTATGTTCTTATGTAACCCCATGCTGCTGTTCTCCTTTTATATGAAACTTCCAATAAAACTTTTTTTGGAAGAAAAAAAAGAAAATACTCCACATAGTGTGAATCCGTATAAACGTAAAATTATTAAAAGAAAATTGGAAACACTCACACTTAGAAAGTGTATCAAGTGCTTAAAATTTAAGTTTGTGGGTAATGCAATTAGCAGGGCTCGAACTGGCGCATTTTGTCTAGAGACATCATCTGGGGTATGAGCCTGCTGTAGTCACCGCGTTTATATATCTTATGAGGCCCAATAGTAAAATTACCAACCTGTGATCATAATTGATGCTTTCTGCAAGTGGACATTGCACTACCTGGTTTAATCAAAATGATGCCGTGGCTTGCATTCCAAGCCTCACTCTAGATAGAGTTGTAAAATCCTTTGACATGTGAAGAGGAGGGCTTTTGCAAGTCAAGCCTCACTGTGATCCACATAGGAAGTGACTGGATCAGCTGACACACAGAGCATCCTATGAGGACATGGACATAAACCAAGCCTCATATACTCATGGACAGCATATGGTTCAAGCCTCACTTTGAGAAAATGGAATCAACAGACACATTCATTATATCATCAACAGGAAATGCAATAATCATCGGCATTTGGTTCACCACCTATAGACGTAATGCAGTACAGACCTCAATCTGAATAAACAGAGAGGTCAAAATATCAAGTGCAATCTAAACAGGATGCGTGAATGGCTGTGACACCATCATGCATTTGAAAAAAAGTGGAAACAACTAATCGTATATTAGCCAAAAATTTACTTAAAATTACATTTTAGCAATTTGATCACAGGACTGGTCTATACATAATCAAACTGAATTATAAATGAATGTGAATGCATTACATAAAATTATTTAAAAATTCTTATAGTATAAAAAATTTGAATATGAAAAATTCATATAAATTACGCTTTAGGCTCTATTGATGAATGCCCCATTTAATATTAAGGCCCAAGGGGGAGTGGCTTTGGAGCTCATAAATCCAATAAGTTTTGAGGCGGAACACGCCCCTAGTCATGGCCCCACCACCCCAAGGGGGAATATACCTATCGATAATTAACAATTCCATGCATGTAGGAGCTCTGTTATGAAACTGTCAATAATGTCTTGGGACATTATGGTTAGCATTACCTTTTTTAATGAGAGCTATTTGCTCACTAACTCTCACTGAAAAGACCTGAATGGTTCTGCTCACATACTGCTTGCCACATGTGCAGGTGAGTAAATGAACCACATTTTTTGTGGCACATCTCCCTTGTGTGTTGTGAATGCATACATTGCACTTCTTACATGGAAAGTAGCCAACCAAGTTGTGGAAAAAAGATTGTCTAACTGGGGGTTTATGATGTTAGGTGCAATTTTACTCTGTAAAGATGGCAACCCCTTATATATCACCTTAGGCTGGTCCGGCAGTAGGGGAGCTCGAATTTTGTCTTTTTTTTCAGAACGTCCCAGTGTTTATGAATAATTGATTTAATCTGCACATGCTGAGTAAAAAATTAAACAAAGTATTGTTTCCAATGAATTGTTTTCTAAGGAAAAATATTACAGAATGCATCTCATGTGACCACAGAGATGATAGTATGGAACATTGAACCACTTGCCACCTGTGGCAATTTTGAAGTTTCACAGACATGTTAAAATAAGTGTTTTTTTCTGGAAAATTACTAGGAACCCCCAAACATTATATATTTTATGATTGCAGAGGCCCTGTAGAATAAAATGGTGCTTGTTGCAATTATTTATGTCACATCATATTTGCGCAAAAAATTATCAAGGTAAAATTTCCAGGAAAAAATGCTCCTAAATAAATATTCCTCAATCTCCTCTGTCGGCAGCCGACTTAATCACTTGCAGCAGTTTTTGGCTCCCTGGTGGAAGCGTACAGTTTGGGAATGGTGGCAGGAGCAGTCCCCCTTCTCAGTCCTGTTAAAATGATTGGGCAGCTTTGAAGCCACTCAATCATTTTTACATGAAAACTGCTCATCGACTTTAAAAATCAATACCAGAATCATGGCTACTGCCATAATCTTGGTATAAGCACTTTCCTTCCAGGATATATATATATATATATATATATATATATATATATATATATATATATATATACACACTGTATATATATATATATAATGTATATATATATTAGAAGGCCAGTATAGTGGCCTGAATTTATGGACTGAGCCAGGGTGAAGGGTATTTAAGCAGTCCCACTCACCTGTGTTACTTGTCGGTTCCAGTGCTCAATACTACATGTCACTAGGCCAACTCTCCCCAGCTCATTTTGTGTTCATGAGTCTGTGCATTTGATTACAAGTATGTTGCGCCTTCTCCGTTCGTGGTCATCATCGGTGATTCTCGCTTGCTGTTGCAGGTAGGATTCAAACCTTTTTCATGTTCTATGCAATGTTACGATTTGTTATGTTTCCTGTCCTGCATTCCTTTCATACTTAGCTGCCTCTGAGTTGTCAGTCGTGTCCCAACATCATTTGGCATAGGTGTAGTAGATTCGTAGGTTCCCTCTGCCTTGTTTGTTATCCCATCCATAAACATACAATTCATTCATAAATCTAAGCCTGGGAGCTGCAGTCGGTCATGGCCCGATATCACTCTACACAGGCTGGTTATAGGACTCACTGTCTTTTGGGGTTGCTGCCTCATCCATTTGGAGACTATCATGTTTTGATTGCATGGGTTCTGTGGCTGACTGAGGTAAGACCCATCTGGTGCCTTGTATGGGCTTTGATTAGCCTCAGGGGCTAGGTGGTTAGTATGTGTTAGGAAGTGGCACCCTAATACTCTACGATGGCCCAATTGCGAATCCAGGTCTTGTTGGTGACATAGTGTTTCATATCCCTAGCACGACACAAGTCGATACCAGTTGTCACACACATCACAAACTTCCTGTAGCTCGGTCTTTCTTGTGAGGCTCCTGCCACAAGCAACTAGTCGTTACTCAGACCATTCTTGCAAACGCACTTATTCGCAAACACATACGATACTCCAGCTTCATAACTCCGACCCGAGTCGGCATGATTTGTTCTTGTTTTCTCCTCCCTTATGAGGCTACTTTCTTGCAATAATTGCAAGCATGTCTCCAGTGGCACATGATCCGGCCATTCATTGCACACAATTTGGCCACTCACGTTTTCTCGTCTGTCATTTCTCCCTTAGGTCAGTTCTGTTCAGGTTATTCCATCCTGCACTAGGTTAGATGTGCTTTCTACAAAAAAAGAACAAATGAAAAAAAAGAAAAAGACGAACGAAAAAAAAATAAAAAATAAAAAAATATATATAAATATAATACATTCTTTCAACAGGCACTGTGCTTCTGCAACACGGCCTCCCCCACAAGGTTCCTGCCGCAAGCTCTCAGTCGCCACTCATACCACTCATTACTCATTCACAGGCACACCAAGCTTTTGCTACATAGCCTCCTTCTCAAGGTTCTTTGACACAAGCTCTCAGTCGCCACTCATACCACTCATTACCCGTTTTCAAGCACTACGAGCTTCTGCAGCACGGCCTCCCCCTTGAGGTTCCTGCCAAGCTTTCAGTTGCCACTTATATCACTCATTTGCCCATTCACACTTACAACACATGTGACATCCACCGAAGACCCCGCCCCTTGTCCCTATATAAGTCGCCGCGTGCCCGGTCCCCGTCATTGTGAGCGGAGGACTCGGCGAGGCAACATCTGAAGAAGAAGAAGAAGAGAAGAACGGAAGAACGGAAGGCGGCGGCGGGGACAGAAGACCGGGCCACTGCCTGTAAAAGAGCTAGAAGAAGGCGCGGTGACCCGGCAGAAGAACGAAGAGGGGGACAAGACCCCCGAAGTCGGAAGAAGAGGCCGGCGGCAAGGAAGAAAGCTGGGCTCCTCCGCCAGCAAAAGAGCTACAAGAAGATAGCGGAGGAGTCCGGTGAGAAGACCTCCGAAGACGGAAGACCCCCGGAGCTGTGCAATAAACTATTTTATCTCGTGTGTTGTGTTTTTTTTGTACTTTTATTTTACAGATGAATGGGTAGGGGTACATTGTACCCCATACTCATTCACATAGGGTGGGGGGCCGGTATCCGGAGCCCCCTTATTAAAGGGGGCTCCCGGATTCCGATAAGCCCCCCGCCCGCAGACCCCGACAACCAACGGCCAGGGTTGTCGGGAAGAGGCCATTGTCCTCATCAACATGGGGACAAGGTGCTTTGGGGTGGGGGTCCGCGCGGCCCCCCCTTCCCCAAGGCACCCTCATGTTGAGGGCATGCGGCCTGGTACGGCTCAGGAGGAGGGGCGCTCGCTCGTCCCCCCCTTTCCTGGCCGGCCGGGTAGCGTGCTCGGACAAGGGTCTGATGTGGACCTGGGGGGACCCCCACGCCGTTTTTTTTCGGCGTTGGGGTTCCCCTTTAAGTCCATACCAGGCGGCGGGGCCAGCGACGTCTCCTTCGCGGGCCCCGCCTACCTGGAGACGCGCTCGAAATGAGCAGACTTTCCTCCGCGTGTGTGGGCGAGTCCGTTCATTTCAAAAGTACGGCGGATAGTACGACGGACGTAGTACGCCGTATTAGTCCACTGAAAAAGTGCCGTGTGTGGGCAAGTAGCCCGTTCGGAAAGTCTGACGGACAGTCTGGCGGGAAGTCCGCCAGACTAAGTACGTCGGACAGACGGCTATGTGTGTACGCGGCTTTACAGTTGCCCCGGTTACCAGGTGCTACTCAGGTGCCAAAATGCCCACCTTCAGGACCATTTTGTCCTACATCTGGCAGTGTCCAAAACTCATCAGTCCGGCACCGAGGTTGACATCAAGTTCTTCCAGACCCACAACGAATGGTGTCCAGTAATGGTTCTGGACCAGTTGTTATCACACCTGCTAATTCAGTCTAACTGCAGACCATCGTTGCCTTTCCTTCCAGCCCACTAACGGCTAGCCAGTTCATCAGACATGTTTGCATCCTTCTGGCTAATCTAGGTCTCAACCCCAAGCAGTTTTCAGGGCACTCCTTCTGGATCAGAGTGGCCTCGGTCACCTCCCGACATGGGGTGCCGAGTCATGTCATCAGAAGATTAGGCTGACGGAAATCCGCCTGCTTTACCCAGTACATTCTGAATCCCAGGTTGAGATGTTGCAAGCCTTCACCAAGCTTGCCCAATAAATGTCATGCATACCAATAAAACAGTTTTCCCTATCTTGGTATTTTTGTTCCCTTTTCTGCGTACCAACCTGCTGACCAGGGCACGCTTCAAGTCTATGTTATGTTGTTAGTCTTGTGGCGTCTTTGTGTGGTTTCACAGCTATCTTGGTTGGAGGGCTCCAACCATAAATGAGAAGGCCAGTATGGTGGCCTGAATTTATGGGACGAGCCCGGGGGAAGGGTGTTTAACCACTTTCAGACCGGACCAATTTGCTGGTCAAAGACCAGACCACTTTTTGCGATTCGGCACTGCGTCGCTTTAACTGACAATTGCGCGGTCGTGCGACGTGGCTCCCAAACAAAATTAACGTCCTTTTTTTCCCACAAATAGAGCTTTCTTTTGGTGGTATTTGATCACCCCTGCGGTTTTTATTTTTTGCGCTATAAACAAAAATAGAGCGATAATTTTGAAAAAAACGCATTATTTTTTACTTTTTGTAATAATAAATATCCCCCAAAAATATATAAAAAAACATTTTTTTCCCTCAATTTAGGCCGATACGTATTCTTCTACATATTTTTGGTAAAAAAAAATCGCAATAAGCAATTATTGATTGGTTTGCGCAAAAGTTATAGCGTTTACAAAATAGGGATAGTTTTATAGCATTTTTATTAATAATTTTTTATTATTTTTTTTTTTACTAGTAATGGCGGCGATCTGCGATTTTTATTGTGACTGCGACATTGTGGGGGACCCATCGGACATTTTTGACACATTTTTGGGACCATTGTCATTTATACAGTAATCACTGCTATATAAATGCAGTGATTCCTGTGTAAATGACACTGGCAGTGAAAGGGTTAACCAGTGGGTGGCAGTGTAGGGGTTAAGTGTTCCTAGGGGAGTGTTACTAACTGTGGGGGGGTTGGGCTTTCATTTAGTGTACACTGATCTCTGCTCCAATCACATGGAGCAGAGATCAGCGTCACTAGTTGCTAGGCAGAATGGAAAAATGTTGTTTATACAGCATTTCCTCCATTCGGCCGCTCCGTGAGACGATCGCGGGGATGCCCGCGGCGATCGAGTCCGCAGGTCCCGCGACCGGACTCACGGGGGTCCCGACCAGCGTGGGAGCGCGCCGCCGGCGGCGCGCTCCCGATGGCACGGCGGCAACGAATATTGGACGTACATGTACGCCAATATGCCTGCCCGTGCCATTCTGTCGACGTACATCGTCGTGCGCTGGTCGGGAAGTGGTTAAAGCGGGAGTCCGCGTTTTTTTTTTTAAAAGCCAGCAGCTACAAATACTGCAGCTGCTGACTTTTAACCACTTCCCACCCGGCCAATGTACATATACGGCCGGGTGGGAGCCGTCTACATCTGATAGGACGTTCAGGAACGTCCTTCAGAAGGAGGGGGATCGCGCGTGCGTGCCCGTGCAGCGGCGCGATCCCGATGTGCTCGTGTCACCCGGACACGGCACATCTCGGATCGGCAGGGGGGCTCTGTGATTGGCCCTCCTGATCACATGACGGCCGTCTTGAGGTCTGCAGCCGGCTGATGATCAGTGAGTATGAGCTGTTTTTTACAGCTTTTTACTCACTGATCACCAGCCTAGTGTAAACACACAACACACCACACAGTATAAACACAGTCCCCACACATACATGTCCCCAAATAATAAAAACACATGTCCCTAATAATAAAAACATGTCCCCCACATATGTCCCACTAAAATCACATGTCCCAATGATTATCTGTACACCTATGTCCATCATCACCTGCACACACATGTACATGATCATTTGCGTACATATGTCCGTGATCACACAAACCAATTATTATACACTTAACGGAATTTTTTTTTACCAAAAACATGTAGCAGAATACATTTTGGCTTAAATTTATGACAAAATTTGATTTTATTGGATTTCTTTTAAAATAGAAAAAAGAAATTATTGTTTTTTTTCCAAATTTCCGTTTTTTTGTGCTTATATCGCAAAAAATAAAAAACGGAGTCGTGAATAAATACCACCAAAATAAAGCTCTATTTGTGCGAACAAAATGATAAAAATTTCATTTGGGTACAGTGTAGCATGACCGCGCAATTGTCACTGAAAGTGCGAGAGCGATGAAAGCTGAAAATTGGGCTGGGAAGGAAGGGGGCGAAAGTGCCCAGTATTGAAGTGGTTAAAATAGTGACACTTACCTGTCCAGCACGCCCGCGATGTCGGCACCCGAAGCCGATCTTTCGATCGTCTCTTGGGTGCTGCCGCCGCCATCTTGGGTATGGGAATCAGGAAGTGGAGCCTTTCGGCTTCATTTCCCGGTTCCCTACTGTGCATGCGCGAGTCGCGCTGCGCAATAAGGATGGACCCGCTGCCTCTGGGATCTGTGTGTTTCCCAGCAGGCAGCGGGGGACTTTCTGAAAGGGGCGTAATCTACGCCCCTTTCCGCAGAGAGCTATCCCGGAAGTGGATGCAGATACCTGTACTGTACAGGTACCTGCACCCCCCTTCCCCCTGAAAGGGGCCAATTGTGGCGCTGGAGGGGGGGGGGAATCCAATGAGCGGAAGGTCCACTTTAGGGTGGACCTCCGCTTTAAGTAGCCCACTCACCTCTGTTCCTTGTCGGTTCCAGTGCATGATACCCTCCCGCCTGTCCCTATTACAGGGTACTTACTTTACATCCCTCTTCTACAATCAACCATTACTTATCTTGGGTATGGCGCCTTTTTGACATACCGACCAGCTGACCAGGATACACCTCAGGTCTATGATATGTTGTGAGTCTTTTGGCATCTTCATGTGGTTTCATGTCTCAGTAGCGGGGTGTGTAGGACCCTCTGGATGGGTCACAGCACAGTGATTTAGGCATGGACAGACAGCAGGATCTTTGTGAAAACAAAGACTGTGTTTATTTACATGTCTGTGGTTATAAAGTGCAGGCATCAAAACAGGTAAAACAAAACAAAACAGAAAATAAACCCTTGCTACTTTAGGTGTCTAACTACAAAAACATAGGAACCTGACTACTTGTTTCGCCACAGCCTACTGCTGCCCAGACACTTGGCGGTCACACAGAAATAAACAGAGGCTTTTAGTCACACAGACTAAAGTTGGGTACACACTATAAGAAAATCAGGCGAATGTTTGTCCGATTTTTCTCAATGTTTCACAGAAAATCTGAACCGATGAAAGAAAATTTGTGTGAACATTCTTAGGCAGGCCAAACGGTCAATTTCTGAACAAATTTTCTTTTCAAAATCAGAAATTTTGTGTGTTTTTTGATACGATGATGCCAACATTGATTTTCTAAACCAAGCCCAATCAAGCTTTCAATTTCACCTCATGTTGCTACAGAAAACAATTTTCGTGGCCAAGAATCTTCTTTTCTTTCCGGGAATTTTCTTTTCTTGCATTCGTGTGCATTCATTTTTCTATTACATTTTTTGCATGATTCTCCCATCATTGATTAGAAAATCGTTTGTTTTCAAAAAAATTCCCAACATGCCCGATTACTCAAATTTTTGTGCCGCACGAAAATTGGCTGTTGCTGCAGCCCATTATTGGTGCAAAATTCAAAATGAAAATTCTTAGGTATAATATTTTCTTTAGAAATTCGACCCATATATTGCCAGCCTAACAAATATTCTCATACAAAGAAAAGGCTTTTTTTGTTGTTCAGAATCAGCTGTCGGAAGTTGTGTACACACTTTATGAAAATCATACAAAAATTATTTGGACTAAAATGTTCGCCCGATTTTCTTATAGTTTGTACGAGCCTTTTATCTCACCATTCCGAGGTATTGCTGCTCCCCAGTCTGCTGTGCACAGATATCTGGTTCCAGGATGGAGCCCCTTGTTGAAGCAACCAAGGAGTTTTATAGAGCCCTGAGTCCTTTAGCTGTTACACCTGAGCTCGTTAACCATCATTAAGCCCAAACAGGCTCACTACACAGCAAAAACACAAATCAATCAGTGTACAGCATGAACCTGGGACAAATATATCTCCCATCCTGGACACAACCCATAGATTTTCCTGGCTTCCTGTCACAATATATACTTATGCTATTCAACAGATGGTGGAATCAGACGAGCTCTGCAACATGGCAAATCAATGTGTATTAATTCTACAATATCAGCGTGAGAGCACTAATTCTAGCACAGACCTCGTTTGTAACTTACAACTTTAGTGCTTTATTTGCTGTATTATGGTTTATTGCCATTCCATTGCACAATTTTAAAGTGTGACATGTTGGGTATCTATTTACTTCGCATAACATGATGTTCTATATTTTACTCAAAATGTGGCGCTTATATTGTGATTTTATGCGTTAATAATCATTAAAGTGCGTTTTTGTCTGAAAAATGTAGTTTGATATTATGTATATAGTATAAAAATATATAAAAATATTTTTGTGGGCGCTAGGTGTCCTCCTAATGTACTAATCCATAATCATCCTTACCATGTGACAAAATGCCTAATATAAAAAACTTTGGCATATGGACTTATTGCTGGATCCAGTATATATATATATATATATATATATATATATATATATATATATATATATATATATATTTTTTTTTTTTGTAAAGGAAAAGGAGTACAATGTAATATTGTTTATATGAACACATTGTAACACAATTAACAGTTTGGGAAAGTTTTCCAAGGTGCAGGAACCTATAAATTGTTTACATTATGTATATAGTATGTACAATTATGTATAGCCACCTTGTCTGGGAGGAAAAACATTCAAAGATTCTTCTCAAGGTTAACCCAAATATTTATACACTTCCCCATCATGCACCACTTGGCAATAAAACTCCTAGCAGTTGGCCAGAAAAGATATAAATATGTATAATCCTGCCATAGTGCCTCCTACACCTCCATTACCAGACACACTCCCTGGTGTCAGACAGAAGTAAGCGATCAGGCTAGGGCCCGAAGAGAACATCATCCACTAATCAATACTACTTGGATGCAGTCAGACAGTATTCAATTTGTTAAATCACTCTTGATTAAGTTAGGGTGGAAATACATACAATTAGCACATGATAATACTTGGCATTTTTAGATATCAACCAACGTATTTTGTATGGACACATTTCTCACAGTATAAGAGCAGCTCCCCTAGCTGTCTTTTACAACATAAGATCAGTCTCTCTTGCAATCTTTTGAAATATTTGACCAGACTCTTCCAACACCTGAACAGTCCCTCTAGAATTCTCTTGTAATGTCTAAAGACTCTCTTGCTTAAAACCTGTCAAACAATTAAAGTAAATTTGGAGAAAGGAAACATACATTAAATGCAGTTTCCTAAGCAAAAGCAATTCAGTTTATATTCTTTAATACCAAATAACACAACGTACAATACCTTGACTGTATGGTAGAGAGGAGCTAAAGTTCTGCTGTCACAAACTGCCAGCAGACAGGATCTTTATTGCAATAGAGACATACAATGTCTCTTCTGCAATAAAATACACCTACATGCCCGCTCACTGTCTTCTCCGACATGTAAACTGAACTGTGATTGTTGCTGGCACGGTCCCTGTGTACTGACATAACTGACTCCTGCACATGTAGATGAGTGACATCATCCCAGGCCATCCAATGAGGAAGGCTGAAGACCAGCACCCAGCAGTCCATTGAAGGAAAGGTACGTTTAGCTCCATTTTATGAAATGTAAAGGAAAATATCATTAGATATTTTCATATTTTTGCTCAGAAAATGTTGCCTGTTTGCACTGGGTGTCATTAATGCACAGTTTTCTAAGCCCCACTATAATATCACTGTTTTTGCTGTGATCTTGCAACTGTTACACATATTGAATTGTAAATTTCTCAGGATAGATGGTATCTAGATCTTGGCATGCTGTTCTATCTTGGTATGACCCATTTTATAAACTTTGTTGACAAGCTCTTTTTCCTTTTCTGGACTGCAGAACAACATATTGAAAGTGGCTCTGGGAACTTCAAATTTGTATGTGCTTTCAGATGAAGGAAAACTTCAAACAAGCTCAATAACTCTGCAAGGCAGCTCATACGCAGGGCCTATCACCTCAAGAGTAATTCTCTCCAATAGCTCACTCCTCCAAGTGAGTGTACAAAAGGTAGGTCATTTATGGGGTGCTAGAATCTGGTGAAGTCACTTGATTCCTTTGTACATTGGTGGATACATTCAGGCACGAGTCACTTTGGAAAAGCACAAGTCACTTTCTAATTTGCATTTTTTTGCACTATACAAAGACTGGACTTTATCTATTAGTATTTTTCGCAACAATCATTATTGTTAATTTTTATTTTTTTGATACACATTTTTCTTAATGGACTATGCTTCATTCATTTATTACATATGAATAGGGATGAGCTTCGAGTTCAAGCCAAACTCATGTTCGACTCAAACATTGCCTGTTCACCTGTTCACTGAACAGCAAACAATTTGGGGTGTTCGCAGCAAATTAGAAAAGCCACGGAACACCCTGTGCAAGTCTATGGGAGAAATTTAAAGTGCTAATTTTAAAGGCTTATTTGCAAGTTATTGTCATAAAAAGTGTTTGGGGAACTGGGTCCTGCCCCAGGGGACATGTATCAATGCAAATAAAAGTGTTAAAAACAGACGCTTTTTCGGGAGCAGTGATTTTAATAATGTTTAAAGTGGAACAATAAAAGTGTAATATTCCTTTCAATTTTGTACGGGGGGGGGGGGGGGTGTATAGTATGCCTGTGAAAGGGGTGCATGTTTCCCATGCTTAGAATTGTCCCTGCACAAAGTGTCATTTCTGCAGGAAAAAATGTCACTCGCGGCTATGATGAATTGTCGGCTCCCCGTAATACAGAGAGCAGTCATTGAAATTCATTGATAAAAAAAAAAAAAGCGTGAGGTTCCCCCAAATTCAATTACTAGGCCCTTCAGGTCTGGTATGGATATTAAGGGGAACCCCGCATCAAATTTAAAAAAACAAATGATGTGGGGTTCCCCCCAAATATCCATACCAGATTCTTCAGGTCAAAGAAGGGAGATTAAGGTCTGATGTGACCCCTCTGACACCTCCATCCCTAATAATGCACAAAAAACAAGAAAAATAGCCCTGGGACTTTAAATGAGGTGAGAGAGGTTTAGTCAATGTCCACAACAAACACTGAGACAAAATCAATTTATTTGTTTCAAAATGTTATGTAACAGAGCGGCAACAACAATAATTGTGAGTTACCCGGCATAATAGCCAATGCACACAACACAGATGAAAGTAAATATACAAAGATTTATTACAAATGTTGTACATCCATGAGCAACAATAAAACTAAAAGTTGCTGGGTCAGTAAATACACATACACAATAAAATTTACATACATGTAGACAGGAAATATGTAAACATAATGCAGACATCTCTTCAGGTCTGATATGGATTTTAAGGGGAACTCCACGCCAAATAAAAAAAAATGGTATGGAGTTCCCCCTAAAAATCCATACCAGACCCTTTATTCGAGCATGCAACCTGGCACGCCACAGGAAAAGAGGGGGGGACGAGAGAGTCCCCCCTCCCGAACCATACCAGGCCACATGCCCTCAACATTGGGAGGATGCTTTGGGGTCCCCCCCAAAGCACCATGTTCCCATGTTGATGAGGACAAGGGCCTCATCCCCACAACCCTGGCCGGTGGTTGTGGGGGTCTGCGGGCGGGAGGCTTATCAGAATCTGAAAGCCCCCTTTAATGAGGGGACCCCCAGATCCCACCCCCCTGTTTGAAATGGTAAGGGGGTACAAACATACCCCTACCATTTCACAAAGAAAGTGTAAAAAATAGTTAAAAAAGACACACACACCATTGCAAAAGTCCTTTATTAAAAAAAAAAGATTCCAGCGGTGGTAATCCACTCTTGCTATCCAGCGACATATGATCATTTCTCCGGGGTCTAGCGATGGCTGATCTGATCCAGCAATGGGTGATCTCTCCCTCCAACACAGTGCATCCATCCTCTGTCTCCACCGTCGGAGAGACTGCGGGGATCCCGGCAGCCTGACACTTCTTATATGAGGAGGGTGGGGCCACCCGTCACCTGACCCCGCCCCCTCTGATGCAAGGGGAAAGCCCGGCTTCCCCAATGACATGCGGGTGACTCCGCCCCATCTAATGCCTGCATTACATGCCGGCTACAGAGCACACAGACTTCCATCCCGAGATGGTGCCCGGCTACCGAGCACACATCTTTCCATCCTGGGACCAGCGCCTGGCTACTGAGCACAAACGCTTCTATCCCAGAACCAGTGCCCAGCTACCGAGCACACAGGCTTCGATCCTGGGACCCAGACACAGCCAAAGAGCGTGGCTGCTCTGGGAATCTATGGGGAGGCAGGGATTGCAACCACTGCGGCGTTAGCCAGTGCTGTCAGCAAAACTGATGATTAGCAACCCTTCTCAAGTGCCAACATAAACGCAGCAGCGTGCCGTGTCTGGCACGTGTGCCAGGGGTTGCCGACCCTTGGGCTACACTTTCTAAGCGAGATCATTGCATCTTGAAAGAAACAATTCATGTTTATTTGTTTAAAATAAAAAAATAAAAAAAAAACAGCAAATTGCACATATTTGTAGCACACCTTTAAAGCCTTTATTGGATAGACCACGATTTGTTAGTGAGATAGCAAGCACATTGCAGCTGGAAATACAAAATGTATGTATTTTTTTAGGAGACTGAAAGATGGAAAAATTGTACAGATTTTCTCTACAGATCTTAAGCCTGTATCAACAGATTTCCACTTCTGAGTGACTGAGAGGTCGTATTGCATCTGTAAATAAAAAAATAGGGTTCTATTTGTTGGACTAAAGAGGAACATTTTTACTGTTTAGCACTTCAGCTAGTAAGCTTTTCTGGACAGGCCATAGTTTCTTTGGGATTGGGCAGGCATATTGCAAGCCTATATGAAAACGCTGCAATTTTGCTGCAACTAGACAGGCATAATGCATCTGTAAATGAAAAGATAAGGACATTGTTTGTTAGACTGTGGAAGGAAGACTTTTACAGTTTAGCACCACAGCTCTTAAGCCTTTATTAAATAGGCCACATTTTCTCAGGGAGAGAGAAAGCACATTGCATCTAGAAAAAAGTAATACATTTTTCAAGAGCCTGAAGATGGAACAATTTTACAAATTTGCACCACAGATCTGCCTGTATTGACAGACTTCCACTTCTGAATGACTGAGAGGTCTTATTGTATCTGTAAATAAAAAATAGGGTTCTGTTAGCTAGACAAAAGAGGGAAATGTACTGTTTAGCTCTGTTTAGCATTGCAACTAGTAAGCATTTCTGAACAGGCCACAATTTCTTTTGGATTAAGCCAGGATATAACATCTAGAATAGAAAAATAAATTTGTTTCAAATTCAAAATAAATACATTTCACAGATTTGCAGTGCAGCTTTTAAGGATTTCTTGGAGACAATGACATTTCTGAAGTAGAAAGTAAGCAAATTGCATCTGCGAGCCAAAAATTGGCTTCCTATTTCACAGACCAAATAAAGAAAATTTGACAAATTTGCTGCTATGTGTGTAGTCCTTTTTGGCCAGGCTGCTTTTTCCAAGATGGTACAGGTTCACATAATTTAAACCTGTTTGTACATGATACTCAATGTCAGCAATACAACAAGCATATTGCATCTTCCAAAAAAATGGGGTTATTTCTTCCCAGACAGAAGAGAGAAACAATACAAAGAATCGCAGCATAGCTTTTATAGCCTATTGGACAGGAAGATAGTGTTAAGATAGAGAGCAGGCAGAATACCTTTATGGAAAAATCATTTATTCCTTTTTTTTGGACAGACTACTTTTTTTGAGGGAGAGAGCAGGAAGCATTCAGCAGAATGAAAAATTAGATATAATCTTTGCAAATACATAATATAAATATTGTACAGATTTTCTGCAGAGAATTTCATCCTTTTTTTTAAGGCAGAAATTATGCCCAGTTCAGCCAGAAATATTATATGAAACCGCATTATTTCAGTCATAACATAATCTCATCCTTTTAATAGGCAGCCCATTTGGAGGCAGAAAGTCAGGCTCTCTCAGTCATAAATATGAACAACAAATGTATTTTCTAGAAAGGCACTATTTGATAAACATATAGATTAGCTTATTTTTGAATAGGAGAGAGGAATAAAGGAGAAATAGGAGAAAGTCTTTCTAATACAGCCATAATTGTATTACACAGTAATTGTAATTTTGTAATTGCACAGTAATCTATTGTTAGAGACAGGTAAATCATTGTAAAGATTTCATGCACAGAATGTTTTGTTTTTAAATAGGACTACATTTTGGAAACAGAACGAAATAATATTCCAGCATTTATATAATTTCAGTCTGTATGGACCGTTCTTGTGCACTGGTGTACAGTCAACAGGAAGGACCCATCCCCAAATTGTTCCTTCAAAGTTGGGAGCAGGAAATTGTCCAAAATGTCTTTGTATGCTGAAGCCTTAAGAGTTACCTTCACTGGAACTCAGAGGCTAAGCCCAACCCCTGAAAAACAACCCCACACCATAATCCCCCTCCACCAAATAATTTGGACCAGTGCACAATAAAGGTCCATAAAGACATGGATGAGTGAGTTTGGGATGGAGGAACTTGACTGGCCTTTACAGAGTCCTGGCCTCAACCCGATAGAACACCTTTGGGATGAATTATGCTGCGTACACATAATCGGACATTCCGACAACGAAATCCTGGGATTTATTTCTGACGGATGTTGGCTCAAGCTTGTTTTGCTTACACGTGGTCGCACAAATGTTGTCGGAAATTCCGATCGTCAAGAACGTGCTACGTAAAACACGTACGATAGCACTATAAAGAGGTAGTTCAATAGCCAGTGCCCCACCCTTTGGGCTCCTTCTGCTAATATTCTGTTGGTAGAAGTTTGGTGAGAGACGATTCGCGTTTTTCAACCTCATGCTTTTCAGATCATTACTGCTCTTCAGTTTGTGCTTGTGGGTTCATATCTGTTTTTCAGTGTGTGCAGTGCGTATTTTTATAGTACGTATTTGATTTTCGGTGCGTTCTTGTCCGATTGTTTCTGAATTTCAGCTCACTCTTCTCAGGCCTTTATGATTTTCAGTGTGTTCTGTTAGTTCGTTCTGACCAGCCGACCGTTTTGAAGCCATGTTGTGGGTACATACATGTCAGTAGAGTTCGTGCTGTGCAGGGGCTAGGTGTTGGGGTTCTTACTTTGACCCAAGCCCAGTCCATGAACAGGGCAAGGAGGAGTTTTTGGACAAAGAATATTTCCGTTGATTTACTGCTTGTGTTTCTTTTAACTGTCTCCTAGGTTATCCAATGGGCTTTTATTTTTGGCCATTTTCTTCAATAGTGCAAATGTAATTTCTTTGATACATGAAGTGACAATCTTTTCTTCAGCTAACTATTATGTTGTGGGTCTACTACACACACCTTGTTTTTGTTGTTAATGTATGCAATGCATTAATGATAAAAATATTCAGCATTTTCAGCACCATGAATTACATTTTGGAGTGATGAAAATGGCCTGATTGATGCAAATTATAAAGCACTGTGGGTGTTATTTACAAAAGGAAAATCCACTTTGCACTACAAGTGCACTGCAAAAGTGCACTTGAAAGTGCACTGAAACTGCACTGAAAGTGTACTTGTAGTGCAAAGTGGATTTGCCTTTAGTAAAAAACCCCTATTGTCACATTGTGCCCATTGTAAACACCAACTTAAGCATAAAAACTGCTATTGAGCATTGAAAGAAGAAGCCACACATTGTTGAGTAGAAAATTTTTTACTTTGTGCACATTCACACATTCGTTTAGAAAAGGGTTTTTGAACAAACCAACATATATTTGGAATACATTTTTTTTTTTGGACAGTAGAAATATCCTTTTTTGTGGTAAACATGCATGTTTTTAAAACCATAAATCAATAAACAACTCAGGAACTTACAAAGTTAAATTTTTATAAATTGAAGGCAATATCAGACATTAGTATGTCCAAACTGTGTTGATATTGCCTTCATCAGATGGGGTGATGTCACCCCTGTGAAAGCCAAATTTTGAAGATGCACACAAATTGAAAGTCAAAATGGGGATTTCCCTCCTGATCCCATGCCTAAGGTCAACATGTGCAACCCCTTCCTCGCAATGCGTACATTGATATGCCGTGATTGCAGATAGCACATGTTGACACACTGTGTGCATCTTCAAAATTTGGCTTTCAACATTTTTAGAAACGTTTGAAAAATAAAAACAATTATACAAAAATGTTGGTGTGTTTTAGATTCTGCCTAAAATATCAGTGATGTTTTTGAGTCTTTTTTCCACATCATTGATGGCTTCCTTGATCTTCTGTAAATTCCGATTGCACACCATGATCTCCCCGATGAGGACGTGTGCACTTGCATTTGTGAAATGTGTTTCTTCTTCCACAACATCCATATTACCTAAAATAAAAAAACACACCATGTATTATAAATATGCAGGCATACATCTAATATCTGAAGAAGTGGTCTCAGACACTCACCTGTTGTGGTCACTATTTCGCCCACTTCATAAACCTCTCCTTCCTCCACATCCTCAGATTGTGGTTTTGGGATTTCCCCTTCTTTAGGAGGTTGGAGGTCCCTGGTGACCTCTGAAGTCCCGAGTCTTTTCTCCCCTATGTTACTAAAAAAAGGTATACTTAGCACATAGATATTTGAGGGCATAAATAGGAATATGAAACATTGCTTGAAGTGTAGTTCCAAGCTGAAGACTTTTTTTCCCTTTCTTAAAGCTGCAAGACTTACCTGTTTTGGTAAAGTTTCCCACATGGAGACACTCCTAGTATGCACTGGAGGAACCTGTTTGTGACACCCTAAAAAATTTGTTCTGGTGCCCCACACTAGTGCTTCTGCATCCTACTGAGTGTCCTCTCCTTACACTGACTCAAGTTTGCATTTCATTCTAGTTACAAACCCATCTAGACAACAGTGTACTGAACTTCTTTGAATACAAATAGGCATGACCAAATGTAGTTAACCTGCATCTGCCAAAAACATCATATTAGTGGGCGAACGAACATTGTTTACTATGAACAATTACTGTGCTCACGAACCTGAAACTTGCCATTTTAACTGCCATCTTAAACCTTCAAATTAAACCACCATCTCACCCAAGGACATATTAATGGCCTTAAATCTCCTCCGATGCTGGGATTTGTGGCTCTGGGCTTTTGTCGTTGATGCTGCTGTCATCATGCACTTGTTCTTTCTCCACCATGTGCTCTCCTACGGCACCGAAATAGAAGGAGTGGGGATTACAGTAGGTGACCGCGATATTTTGTCAATCTCTCTGCTTTTATCGGCGAGATTGACACCCTGTGAGCTCCATCGCGGGAGCCAGCGCCGAGCCAGCTGGCATCGGGAAAGGAAAAATGTTTCTTTTCCTTTCCCGATAGGCGGCAAGCATCGCTGGCTGGGTTCACACTGGTGCGGGGATCCAAATTGGATTCCCGCCAATACCAGGCCAATACCAGGCACTGTATTTGGTATGAATCCTAAGGGAAAACTCCACGCCAAATTAAAAAGAAAAACGGCATGGGTTCCCCCTCCGGAGGCATACCAGGCCCTTAGGTCCGGTAGGGATTTTAAGGGGAGTCCTCTATGCTGAAAAAAACGGCGTGGGGTCCCCCCAAAATCCATACCAGACCCCTATACGAGCATGCAGCCCGGCTGGTCAGGAAAGGGGGTGGGGACAAGCGAGCGCCCCCCCGAGCCGTAGCAGGCCGCGTGCCCTCAACATGAGGGGGTGGGTGCTTTGGGGGAAGGGGGCCCCCCACCCCTAAGCACCTTGTTCCCATGTTGATGAGGACAAGGGCCTCTTTCCAACAACCCTGGCCGTTGGTTGTCGGGGTCTGTGGGCGGGGGGCTTATTGGAATCCGGGAGCCCCCTTTAAGAAGCGGGCCCCAGATACCGGCCCCCCTTCCTATGTGAATGAGCATTGGGGTACCATGTACCCCTACCCATTCACCTGGTAAAAAAAGTAAATAAAACACAACACACAAGGGTTAAAAATAGTTTATTGCACAGCTCCTGGGGTCTTCCGTCTTGGGGGTCTTCTCACTGCCGCCCAGGGGTCTTCCGACTTCGAGGGTCTTCCCCCTCTTTGGTTCTTCTTGCCGGGCCTCCGCTTTCTTCCTTTAGCTCTTTTACTAGCGGAGGCCTGGTCTTCCGTCGCCACCGCCCCTTCTTTCGACTTCGGGGGTCTTGTCCCCCTCTTCGGTTCTTCTTGCCAGGCCACCGCTTCTTCTTCCAGCTCTTTTACTAGCGGTGGCCGGTCTTCTGCCGCCGCCGCCTTCCGTTCTTCTTCTTCTGCTTCTTCCTTCTTGAGATTTGACTCTACGCTCTCTCCGGCCGCAATGCCAGGGACGCGGTGTGCAGCGACTTATATAGGGACAAGGGGTCACAGTCCCAGCATCCTCCAGGACTGCAGGTTTCATTAGTGAGGCGACATTATCGCTGCTCGCTCGCTACTATAGGAAAATTACATTTTCCTTTTGCAGCCAGCACGAGAACCAGCGCGATGGGATAGCACTGGTTAGAGAAGCCTGTCGCCGGGAAATAGCGTGACAGGATCTCGCTGGAAACACAATATCGGCGCCACCTACTGTAGATCAGGTACAGAAGCAGATACCATTTATGTCCCCAGGCTCTGGTACTACGACAGACTGCAATTTCTGTCAGACCAGACTGAAATCAGGCCATCACTCTGAAC
Source organism: Lithobates pipiens (assembly GCF_037356315.1). Taxonomy (NCBI): domain Eukaryota; kingdom Metazoa; phylum Chordata; class Amphibia; order Anura; family Ranidae; genus Lithobates; species Lithobates pipiens. Next base: position 388,031,874 of record NW_027507764.1, read on the forward strand.
CTGTCAGGGAAGAAGCCGCAATCTCGCGAGGCACGTTCGTGTTAGCGCGCGTCGGCGCCCACGTAAACGCACAGTAGTTTCTAAACGAACGACCGACGCTACGCCTAACCGGGCGGGCGTGCGCAGGGATGTTACGAGTACTCTACGTAGCCGTACGATCGCTCCGACGCGCCCACGACGTGACCCGGTCATCTCGTCTATTTAAACGTTCACCTGACAGAGCCGCATCGCTGGATTATCGTCAGCTCTCCTGTGTACCTGTGCCTGCGATCCTTGTTTGATTTGACCTCCTGTGTACCGACCCGGCTTGTTTAACCTGTTCCTGTTGTTCTCCTGGCTTCGACCCTTGGCTTGCACCCGACGTTCCTTGTCTGCTTCCTGCACCCGATCTCGGCTTGGCTCAGACTCCTGCTTCCGGTCTCATCTAAACCTCCGAAGACTTACCTCCCGTGTTTGAACCTCAGCTTGGTTTGACCTCTCTACTGAACTTCCTAGCACGGTTGCCCCGGACTCCTATTCACCAGGCCCTTGTCCTCAGCTGCTGCTACCTGGCAACCTGTGCTACTGTGGGCATTGCATCCCTGTATCACCTTCAGGGTTGTGCTGCACTCGGCCGCAAGGGGAGCCCTCTCAGCATCTCGGCCTCATCTCCCGGACGTGACAGAACCCTTCCTTCCATTCTTCCTTCTGAGGCTTCCGACATCCAACTTGAGCCTTCCACCCAGGAAGAAGATGTGGAGGAGCCCAGCTTGAGTCATGTATAGCATTGTTCAACATATTTCTCAAAATTGTGTGTGATTGATGAACAATAAACTAAAACAATGTCCCTTTTTTATACACAGGAAAGCCTCAGCTAGGAGGAGGCTGTGGAAAGTGGCAGCCAGGAGGTGGCAGGGGAAAGTGGCAGCCAGGAGGTGGTGGGGGTAAGTGGCCTCGAGGAGGTGGTGGGGGTAAGTGGCAACGAGGAGGTGGCGAGGGTAAGTGGCTGTCAGGAGGTGGTCAGGCCCAGTAGCCTGACTGAATCCCAAGTCCCTCCCCTCCGCCTTCAACAAAAAAGGCCCAGGAAGGGAGGAAGCCTGGAGTAGTCAGCACTTGGGTTAATTTGGCAGGACTTTGCGGCCCTCAGACCCCCCCAGTCTTCTTGAGGCTTATGCCTGCATGGCTGCCAACAAAATGCAGGAAATGGAGGTGGGCCTACGCCTCTTTTGTGAGGAAGTGATATATATGGCCCTAAATAAGGGTTTGAGGGGCAAACTCACAAGCAAACCCACTTGTCTGAGTTGGACCATCCTCCCCCTCCTCCTCCACCTCCTGCCACAACTCCAACATCAGAGTCACAGCCTGAAAGCAAGCAAGGAAACAAGCATGGAAGGAAGACAAGAGTGTGATGGTCTGGGTTCAGTCTGGTCTGGACGAAAGACACAGGCTGTTGTAAGCCCACAGCCTGGTGACATATATGTCACCTGCTGCTGTTCCTGATCTCTTCGAGTCCTGGACTGTATTGTGTTCCCTTCCTCTTTATTTTGTTATGACCCCTTAATAAATGTCTATTTTTTCTTAAATCATTGGCTATGTGCTATAATTAAAAAAGGATGGTTTGTTTGTGAGTAGGCAGGTACATTTCAAAAATACAAATGTCAAATTAACAAGGGACACGAACACCAACCAACCTCTTTGAGGTTAAAAAATACAAAATAATAATGGTGTTGTGGAAACTTGACACAAAAAAAAGAAAAAAAAAAGGGGATCACTATAAACAAAAATTATAAACATTATTCTGGAGATCTGGCGAAAAAATAAAAAAGATTATTCATGAGATCACAAGAAATAATAAAGAAATCAGTTTGTCAGAACTCTTTGTGTGAATATCAGCAGCAAAACAACGTCATTATTCTAGCATTATAAAGAAGAAGAGAATGTGCTGCTTTAAAAGATTTTAAAATGTGCAGCGTGAAGAATGTGCTATCTCCATTACGAACGCTAGTTTTACCAGACCGAGTGCTTCTGTCTTGTACTTGATTCAGAGCATGCGTGGAAATTTGTGCATCAGAATTGTTTACACGCGCTCAGAATTTACATCAGCAAATTATGTTGTCCGAAAATTTGAGAACCAGCTCTCAGATTTTTGTTGTCGGAAATTCCGAAAAAATCTTTCCTATGGAGCCTACCCACGGTTGGACTTTCTGACAACAAGCTCCCATTGAACATTTATTGTCGGAATGTCTGATCGTGTATATGCGGCATTGGGGTGGAGACTTGGAGCCAGGCCTTCTCATCCACATCAGTGTATGACCTCACAAATGTGCTTCTGGAAGAATGGTTAAACATTCCCATAGACACACTCCTAAATCTTGTGGACAGCCTTACCAGAAGAGTTGAAGCTGTTATAGCTGCAAAGGGTGGGCCAACTCAATATTGAACCCTACAGGCTAAGACTGGAATGCCAATAAAGTTAATGTATGTGTAAAGGCAGCTTCATAAAATCAAATTTTTTCTTATAGGAGGCAATTGAAGATCACGGGAGCAGGCAGGCCCCATCTTTATTAAAAATTGTATTCCTCTTTTGGCAAAATTTCAGAAATAAGGAATGAGAATGGATTCTTTCTTTTAACACATCACTGATAGGTCGCATTACTTACGTGGAAAAATAATTAAATTCTTTGCAACTGTGAAAAAGCTGCAGAGAAATTAAGTTTGGAGTGTTAGTGGTGCAAAAACTCCATAACTCTGTAGCAGGCTTTTTCAACCAGGGTGCCTTGAGGTTTCTTCAGGGGTGCCTAAAAAAATTGTCTACAATACCTGTGGTTGGATGAAACCTGCCTTTTAGTTACATAAAGCAGATTTCTGTTGTACACCTTTTCTGTGATACATAAAGCAGATTTCTGTTGTAAAACCTTCTAGTTGCCAACCTCTTACCGACCAATGACATCATCAGTTGAAAGGAAGAATGTCAATTGCCTGCATATCATTCTTGTTTGACCCTCCCTTGCCTCTCTCCATCAGCTTTAGGGTCTCATTAGTAGGGATGGGTCGAACGGACCCCTGTTCAGTCTGCACCAGAACTTTCAAACACTGTGAAAGTACAGACCCGAATAATGAACCCCATTGAAATCAATGGGACCCAAACGTCAAAAATCAAAAGTGCCCATTTTGAAGGCTCATATACAAGTAACTGGGCATACAATGTTTATAGGAGTCCTGCCCTGGGTGACATGTATCAACAAAAAAAAAGTTTGTGAAAAACTTCATTTTTAAATGAGCAGTCATTTTTTGATTTTTAAAGTGAAAGCATAAACATGAAAAAATCCTTCCAATATAGTGCCTTTGGGGTCCCCTTAGTGTACCTGTAAAGTGGCAGATCTGTGCCATGTCTAGAATCTGCTGCAGCAATAATTGCATTTATAAAGCCAAAAAAATTAAATTTTACCTGCAAGCTGCCTTTATTTTGCTCAGCAACAGCTGAGGAGCCAGTGTGTATGATGTCACAATGCAGTGCACTGGGAACAAGATTCGAGATTTTTTGGATACATTCTAGTGTCACTTTGACTTTGGATAGAAATAACGGGTGCGTAAAAATTGGAACCCTATAGAGGTACTCTTGATGAAAGCAAGAATTGACCTCACTATAAAAAATTGCAATGATATGCACCTGTCAAACAGGTGCAGAAAAAATACTCTTTGGGTGTCGGGGGCACCTTCCTACTGTAACCCTATAGAGATACTCTTGATGGAAGCAAGATTTGACCTTGCTGTAGAAAATTGCAATGATATGCACCTATCAAACAGGTGCTGAAAAATTGGTCTTTGGGGGTTAATTGTGCCCATGAAACCTATACCAAAAACATTCTTCCAGATGAAATGATTGAACACCCTCAAAGCTAGGCAGCCTCGAAATCCTGCAGAGGTTCCACATCCCAAAAAGACTTAATCAGTGACATCGACATCAGGGGCTTCATAGCTGGTAATCCAGGACTGATTTATTTTTATAAAAGTCAAACAGTCCATGGAGTCTGTGGACAGATGCGTTCTATGATTAACAAAACCTCCTGCAGCACTGAATGCCCGTTCTGAAAGCACACTGGATGCAGGGCAGCCAAACAACTCAATAGCATACTGGGCAAGTTCTGGCCAGTGGTCTATTCTCATGACCCAGTAAGTCAGTGGATCATAACTGGAAAGTTCTCCTTCTCTGTTTTGGCCCCGAGGTAATCATCCACCATGTGATGCAGACGCTATGCAGACGCTGCCAATGGGATGTGGAAGCTGACAGCGCTGTGCGGCGAGGATTAAATAATTCTGAAATGCCTCACTTAGGCGGACGCCTTCTCCAACTCTCCTCTCTCGACCAACAGAAGACTCAAAACAACGTTTTCCACCGCACTGTAACATACTGGAGTCAGGAAAAAGGTTTAATAAAATCCTCTTTAATGTGTCCTCAAGAGATTTTATTTTCTGCACTCTCTGTGGGGATGGGATGAGTTCTGAGACCTTCCCCTTATAATGGTGGTCAAAGAGTTTTGCCAACCAGTAATCATCCTTCTCCTTTATGCCACATATTCTTGGGTGCTTTCGCAGGCTTTGAAGTATGAGGTTGCCCATGCGCCTCAAATTTGCCTAGGCCTGAGAAGCAGACCCCTCGATCTGTAACTTCCTTCTCCCAGCCAATTACTATTCCCAAGGGTTGGAAAGGCATTGCTTACAGATTGACACGTCTTCCTCTTCTTTAAAGCATATGAAAGTGCCAGAATCCTCCTCCTCATCCTCCTCCTCCCCTCTCTCCTTCTGTGTGTTCTGTGACATATTAATGATGATGATGGTGTCTAGATAAAGTGGGCCTTGAGAGGAAAGGAAGTCCTCCTCTTCCTCCTGCTGCTGCTCTGCCTCCAGTGCCCTGTCCATAATGTCACGCAGAGTCTGCACCAGCAGGAACACAACAGGGATTGTGTCACTGATGCATGCACTGTCACGGCTCACCATCCTTGTGGCCTCCTCAAATTCTGATAATACAGTGCATGCATCCTTAATGATCAGCCATTGGCATGGGGAAAAAAAAGCTGAGGCAGCCTGAGCCTGTCATGCCGTACTGGCACAGGTACTCGTTGACAGCCCTCTGCTGCATGTATAGCCACTGCAGCATTCCCAAAGTCAAGTGGGCATGTCACAAATCAGGCGGTTTATGGGTGTCAGAAACCATGAAACAGACTGAGACAGAAATACAATCAAATCACAGTTATTTATTAATAAAAATAAAAAAGATAAATAGAAAAAAGCTTAGTCAAGCATAGCCAGAGTCCAGTTGCCAGATCGGGTACTCAGCCAGTCCAAAGTTCATAAACCAGATCGGGTAATCAGCCAGGCTAGAAGTCAGTTTTTGCTGAAGCAGATGGGGCAGAAAAAATTGTCTGGCTACAGTCTACAGCTGGTGGTTTGCTGCTGACAGATGTACTGCTAGGACCTGGGACACCCTGTGCTATACCATCATCCCTGTTAGTGGAGGCTGCTGGAAGATAATGACTCGGTATGGCAGGGGCAGACTGAAGTGGGTAAGAAGGAGGAGGAGGAGGAATCAATTTGTGCCCCTTTTTGTGTGGCTTTTAGGTGCTCTTGCCAACGGGATGAGCGGTTGGACGTTAAATGCCTGGTTAAGCATGTGGTACCTAAATGGTTGGTGTTTTTGCCACATTTGATGTGCCTGAGACACAGTTTGCAGATAGCAACAGTGCGATCTGCTGCAGATGTGCTGAAAAAGGCCCAGACTGCTGAGCTTTTGGGAGTGGGCTGGGAGATAACAGCTGCAGAATGTGATGGAATAGGGTGGCTGATCTCTACTCTTTCTTGATGTCTGCCTCCTTTGGGTTGTGCTGCCTCACCTTCAGTTTCCTCCTTTGCTCTACCTGGCACCCAAGTCACATTGGAAAGAAAAGGCTGCTCATCCAGAACTTCCAATTGCCTTTTATTTTGTTTCAAAAAGATAACCCCAAAGACACCAAACTGTGGTGACCTAGATGCATTTCACACATACATCTTTTGCTTAATCATTACCAAATCACATCAGTGACTTCATCATCATCTCCATCTCCTCCATCTTCATCATTACCACTGGAGACAACTTGGCAATACGCTGCGGTTGGGGAACACGATTGCCAGTTTGTCTACCAGTGTTCCTCCCTCTCTCTAGGCTCATGTTCCTCTCATCCTCAAGCTCAGAACCAACATCTGAATCCAGTAATGGCTGGGCCTCATCAAAGCACAAGTGGCTGATGCTGTGGTCAAATTACTCAGCTGACTCCTCAAAGGCTGATGTTGGGGCTATGGCAGGAATAGATGTGGACAAGGAGGCAAGCTTATCCACTCTGGCAACTGCAGGGGACTGTACACTTGTCTCTGCTTGCATGTAAGAGGATTAGGAAGGTTTAGTAAGCCAGTCTACCACCTCCTCTGCATGCTGTGGCTGGATAGCATAGGCAAACTCACTAAACAGAGGAAATGATGCGCTGCCTGAGGGCTGACCACCACATCCACCTTTGCCTGTGGACACATTTGTTGCTGGCCCCCTTACAGTGCCAAGGAGACACCTGCCTCTCCTTGTAGTCCTCCCAGACATTTTTGGGAGGGAGGAGATGGTTTTTATAAGCAAATGTAAAGAAGAAGTTGAAATCTGTATGTAGATGAACTTTAATCAATGTTAAGAGGTGTTTGGTGCACTTTAATTTGAGCACTCACACTACACAGACACACTCCACGAATACAGTATAATATACTGCAATATAATGCACCAAACGTACAGTGACGCACAGAACTATATGGCGTTAAACTGGCAGTAATGCACACAAAATGATATGGTGTAACGCATACAAAATGATATGGCACTAAATTGGCAGTATCGCACACAAAACTATATGACGTTAAACTGGCAGTAACACACACAGAAGTAAATTGCGTTAAACTGGCAGTAGCACACAAGGAACTATATGACGTTAAACTGTCAGTAACGCACGCAAAAAATATATGGTTTAAACTGGCAGCAACGCACACAGAGGTAAATGGCGTTAAACTGGCACTAACACACGCAAAATGATATGACGTTAAACTGGAAGTAACGCACACAGAAGTAAATGGCATTAAACTGGCAGTAATGCACAAAACTATATGGCATTAAACTGGCAGTAATGCACACAGAACTATATGGTGTTAAACTGGCAGTAATGCACAGAGAAGTAAATGGTATTAAACTGACAGTAACACACACAGAAGTAAATTGCATTAAACTGGCAGTAATGCACAAAACTATATGGCATTAAACTGGCAGTAATGCACACAGAACTATATGGTGTTAAACTGGCAGTAATGCACAGAGAAGTAAATGGTATTAAACTGACAGTAACACACACAGAAGTAAATTGCATTAAACTGGCAGTAACGAATAGATGGCGTTCAACCGTCACTACATTGACGCTATCTGAACTGTCCCTACTCTAGCTACACACTAATGTAAATGTTACTGACATGGTCTCACTACACTATCTGAGCTGTCCCTACTCTAGCTGCACACTATGCAAAGCTGAATGATGGTCCTCCTCACTACACTCACACTATCCATAGACTGACACTAAACGAATATTCTCAAGCACAATAGCACAGTATAGCACACTAACTAACTGATAGCACCGAACAGAACCCTGTTCTATCTCTCTCCACACCGAAAATCACACTGAAAATGGCTGCCATTGAAATAATACATTCATACTGTGGGACGGAAATGAGCTATGATTGGATAAAGTCATGATGCCAGTGTCCAATCATGACTCTGACAGTGCTCTGTGCCCTGATTGGCTGAAGCTTTCACTGCTTCAGCCAATCAGTACTTGCAATGCACTGTTCGGCTCCGCAATGCATTGCGGTCGGTTCGGGGAGGTGAACAAATGGTCGAACAATGGCTTTTCTTTGATTGACCGAACAATGATGTTGAGTGTCCTATGTGTACTAATGCTGATACATTATGTAAAACTATTAGGATGCTTTTTACATTTTAGAGTGAGGCACCTCAAGTCCATGATTTTGGAAGGTGCCTCAAGAGTGTCCATGATTTTGGAGGGTGCCTTGACTAAAAAAAAGTTTGAGAAACACTACTCTAGAGAATTACTTTGCAAAGCACAGGATCTTACCTGGACAAAAAAATAACTGATACAACTTTGAAACATCCGTGCAAAAATTGGGATTGGGATGCTTGTGGTGCTAAAATAGTGTAGCCCTACAGAAATATCATGAAGAGCACAGGATGTTACCTGCCAGATAATTTTTAATTCTGCTTAACTTTCCAAACTGTAATTCACAGCAAAGTATCATTGGAATGTATATTTGGAAAAACACAGCACTGAATATAGTGCTACATATAGCACTGTATAGCTTAGGTAGTTTACTACACTGACAACTCTCTCTCTCTCTCTTCAATACTGTCAGCTTTCCCTCACACTAAACTCCCACACACTGACAAAGGGCTTCTCAGACTAAAGTTTTTATGTGTGTGGCTTGCAACTTCTTACAGCTTTGTATAATTTTGTACAAAACCATCATTGGCCAGAGTCTTGCACCATTTTGGCAAATGACAGTTTGCAATGCATTATGGGGTGTTCAGTGAGCAATTTCCACCAAATGTTTCTAAAGTTCAAATTTTTCTAGGTGTCCCAGCAGCTAAAATTCGGTCTGAACGTAGGATCAGACTGAAGTCTCAGCTCTTCCCTACTCAGGAGCCAAGGTATTTTTATATTGGCATATGAGCAAACCACCATTGTCATGACCATTTATGAGCCATCATAAATATAAAGAATTCAGTCAACATAATCAGTGCATCCGTTTTCTCCCTGTGTAATTGTTGTTGCTTCAGTACTACTGTTGGGTTGACCATGATACATTTTATAAGTAGATCTAGTGCAGCAGAAGTGATCAAGAAGTAATCAAAAGCTGTCAAAAGCCCAACAAAAGCAAACACAAGCACTGGCGATGTACATCTCATTTAATTTATCAGTGAGTCCCGCCTAAATGCACTGAGGTGTAGGATGGGTTAAAATTAGCTCTCCAACTCGATGACAAACATCCAGAAGGCTTCTTGAATGCTTGTCAAATACCAAAGCAACACTCATTGATGTTCAGTAAGCCTTTGACAGGCAGTTATGTTAACTTTATTTCCGAAGTCTGTGTGAGCACAGCTGATTCAAATATTGCACTGTTGCCTTATGAGTTCATGTGAAATCTCCATTAATAGCTCTAAAATAATTGTAATTATGAATATATTTCATTTAGATTTGTATCTATGTAGGGGTGTAACATAGGCTTCCAAAAGTCTCTGTTATACAGACGATTCAGTGCCTAAGCTTGTGTATCTAAATAATGGGACCCAAACCTCTTTGTTCTAAAATATTCACTTCAAAGGATCCTTCGTTTAGATATGCAATGAAGGTGACCAGCCTGTCATGAATACTTAATTTCCATGAAAATGTCATCTACTTACAAGGTTAAATCTCCATCTCAAAATAACCTGTGCCAAGGATTTCCTTTAAAGGGGGCTGGCTTATGCAAAATATAGGGATTGGAGATGTAACCAATCTTTAACCAGGAATAAGGAGGCCCACCAATGAGAGCCACGCCATGCCAACCAATGAGGCATTAGCTTGTAATGATATACACATACTAGATGAGAGGGGAGAGCACATACTCTATGGTAGAGCAGCCACCAGAATGGAACCTTTGTGGGAATGGTAACTATGGGAAGTCTCCCTTGTACTTGTATCTAACTGTCTTATGACTTTTCTGTCCTGTTGTTTTGTAGATTATGATTGGATAAAGTCAAATGTCCTGTTGTTTTGTAGATTAATGTTTTGAGCATTATACTCTGTTTTCTGTTATTTTAACCTAAGATTTTCTTCCTTTGTATAGGCTATAGATAGATTGTGTGTATTAGTTTAGACTCCCTTACTATATACCAATACATTTTTGTTATTGTGTTAAAGCTTTCACTCATGGTCAAAGAACTCTCATTAACCCAAATTATATATGAGAGATATTAAATCTCAAATATAACTTATGGGTAACAGCACAAAATGAACTATGCTCAATAAAACTGGGACTCATAAAAAGATTTTAAAACAATGCAAACTTTAAGCTAGGCATGCTCATGCTTTCTTATTTTAATCATAGGCTCACAGCTGAAAACCTGCTGAGGACATGTTTGCTGCACAGTAAAAGTTCACATGCATGTTAAAGTATTTACTAAAAACATGATGTGATCCTGAACATGACTGCATAAATGTGTAAATCACTATTGGAATTATTGTCCTGCATCTAGCTTGATACTGGCTTATTTCATAAGAGATTGAGGGGTTCAATAAGATTTGTAGTGTGCAGCAACTGGTGGCAACCAGTCAACAGTAACACGTGAAATGACAGCATTGCATCAAAGAGCTTTATGAAACAATAAAAATACAATTATTCAAATTAAATATTTATGCACCTGTTGCCAAAAGTTATAAATGGTAACGCAAGATTTTTGTTGAATTTTATACATGCACGAAGTTGGTTGATCTCAACACTATTCTTTTGCCTGGAAATTAGAGATAATTATTTAGAATAGTAAAATGCTGAATAACACATTTTATTAGAATAGTATAAAGCTCAGCAAATGTGTTTTAAGTGATTTGTTGCCTTTCAAAATTCTCAATTTTTGACACATGATTCCATTTAAGGACATTACACAGAAGCGCCGGATGCATCTAATATCCAACACTTGCTATTTATACAAAGTGCAATTACCCAAGGCATACAGTCATAAAACAGAAGCATACAGGGTTTGATGTCAGTATACCTAAATAGGTTTCCTATGGGTTACTACCAATAAAATGTGTTCTTTGCACTGCTTTGTTAAATAAGCCTGAATATGCTTACACTCTTCTCTGTTTGTTGTGTTATGCTCAAAATAGGTGAACATAAAATAACACTACATATCAATTCTCTGACTATTGTCCATGTATGCCAGGCCACACTTTTTGATTTCTGATTGTTAAGCAATAAATATGCTGAAAATGAGGGCAAGAAATACACATATTTCATGTTTAAAGCGGAGCTCCACCCTAAAGTGGAGCTTCCGCTCATTGGAACCCTCCCCCCCTCCGGCGCCACAATTGGCACCTTTCAGGAGGGAGGGGGTGCAGGTACCTGTACAGTACAGGTATCTGCACCCCCTTTTGGCATAGATATCCGCAGAATCTGCAGATATTTACGCCCCTTTCCGCAGGTCCCCCGCTGTCTGCTGGGAAACACACGGATCCCAGAGACAGCGGGAACCATCCTTATTGCGCAGCATGACTTGCGCATGCGCAGTAGGGAATCGGGAAATGAAGCCGTAAGGCTCCACCTTCTGATTCCCATACCCAAGATGGCGGCAGCAGCACCCGAGAGATGATCGAGAGATCGGCTTCGGGTGCCGACATCGCGGGCGCGCTGGGCGGGTAAGTGTCCTTATTTTAAAAGTCAGCAGCTGCAGTATTTGTAGCTGCTGGCTTTAAAAAAAAAAAAAACGGCGGAAATAACCCTGCATTCTACCTACATTCTTTATACCTAATATTTTTTATAGAATAACAGTTCTTGTAAATCGTGTAAGCGGTATGTGTTACATTATTGACATACTACTGTCTTTTCTTTGAAGTGTAACTCCACTCTTGTTGAGAAAAAAACATTCTCTTCTGGGCGATGTACATTGCAAGGATTTTAACAAACTTTGTTGCAGATTCCTACCTTTTGTTGTTCTGAAGAAATCCTTACGTGTTTTCATAATTATCAGCCAGCTATTGTAGAATCAGAGTTCTAATGAGGAAAATTTGCATGGTCTACATCCCTTTAGACATGATTTCCTATTGGGAGAATCTCACCAAAAATGAAATTTTTGTTGCAGGGGTGCCAAAAAACAGACTTGTATCTTAGTGTAGCCTTGTGGGAAAATCAGTTAGCCAATCACACAAGCAGGAAATTATGTTTCTGGGGGGTGTTCTGCACATATTCTGTGTACAGAACACCTCCAGCTAGCCATATTACATTATATTTTCAGAAATCTACAGAACTGCAGATTGAAAAGGAAAAGTAATTTTTAATACAATTACAATATGACTTATTTGTATACCGATTTCTTTTCTTGATGAATACATTTTTATTGTTATGTATATGTATGCTATACATGCAAGTATATTCATATTTGTATTCTTTGCAAAGAGAGAACTGGCTTCCTGACTCGCTTACCTGCAACTGAATGGAGCAGTTTGCATTTAGAGTTGTGATTACCTCTACTATTGCATTTAAAATGTACAGCTCTGTGCGGTAAAGATGATTGTTTATACTTTCTATGCAGTAGAGTTTATAATTAATTTGTGGTACCAAATATGCAACATAATTTTACATGGAGCATGACAAAAACAACTTTGAGAATTTTTTAGATCTTTGAAATTGAGGGGAACGGTCTAAAAATTTTGTGGGAACTGTCTAAATGTTAACTTGAAAATCTCATGCCTATAATTTGCATTTCGCATTATACATTTTTAACACATACAATATAATTGTCGTATGTTGTTATGTTCTATTACTAGATATTAGCTGACTTTCTAAATGACAAAAAAATTGTGATTTATCTTGTTTTTGTTTGAATGTTGACTTTTCAAATCTATTTAATTCCCCCCTGAAAATAAAGGATGATAGCTCTTTCTCCATATATTCAGCACTTGGAAAGGGCTTTGTTACTAATAAGTGGCATTTATTTCTCTTTCCTCTAGAAAAGAACAGTGACACAGAGATCAATTTCTTCTAGCTGTTCATGAGATTCACAGCCTCTCCCACGCACAGCTCTTACAAATAGGTAATTAGCAGTAGCATGACAGCAAATGTTAGGACATAAAATAAATAAGATGATCAGTAGTCTTCTTCGCTTTACTGTTATTGCAGTGGTTTTAGCATAATGTTAAGATCATTTTGTTTTTAAAATGCCAACCTTAATATTTTGGACAATAAAGGGCACAGGATCAACATCAAAATGGAAAATTGTATTGTATTGTATTTGCCTTTCCTGTCGCATCTTCATGGCAGCATAAATTTGGGTTGTGACCACGCCCCTCACAACCTGATAGGACTGAATAGCTATAAATTGTAAGCTAGAAACCACCTCAGTTTTCTCTGTATCTATCACCTCAGAACTTAGAAAGGTGGGCATTTGTATGCTGCTATGAAGATGTGTCAGGAAAGGAAAATTATGGAAATGTGAGTATACAATTTTTCAGTTTTCCTGTCGCATAATGGCAGCATACATTTGGGAAATAACTCGCCTGATGGGTGGGCTCAAGAAGAAATTCAGTTTATTTAACAAGCAATTGATTCATTGGCTTGAATGATTGACCTCCCGAAATCCACAATGGAGAACTGTGCTGAGTCTACTTTATACATCATTTTGATTAGCGATTTGACGCTTGGGTGCCATCTTAGGGATATCTGGATGGCTGTGTGGGACTAAGCAATCAGGGACTAAGCAATCAGGCAGACCCTTGCACTGCATGGCTGAAGGTAAATCTAAAGGAAATCCAACAACAAAAGTTGTATAGTGTGTATCCAGCTTTAGGGTGGCTACATTCATTACTCCAATGCAACTATGGAGGTGCAATGTAGCCCCCCTTGGACAGCAGCATTGTCAGTCAGTGGAGAAGATGGCATTGACTGGACTAGAAGATTTAAGCCTCATACACCCATATTAGATTTTCTGCAGATTTGGTGCAAGGGCCTGCCTGATTGCAAACAAATTGAAACTTTTAAGGTTTGACCTCATATTATATGTTTGTTTTTTTATATGGTTTTGGTAAATCTGAAGAGAAAAATCAGCAGAAAATCTAATAGTGTGTATGAGAGTCTAATGCCGCGTACACACGTAGCCGACTATCCGCCACCTGGTATGGACTTAAAGGGGAACCCCAACACCGAAAAAATCGGCGTGGGGGTCCCCCCCAGGGCCACATCAGACCCTTGTCCGAGCACGCTACCCGGCCAGCCAGGAAAGGGGGGGGCGAGCGAGCGGCCCCCCACTCTTGAGCTGTACCAGGCCACGTGCCCTCAACATGGGGGGGTGCCTTGTTGATGAGGACAAGGGCCTCTTCCCGACAACCCTGGCCGTTGGTTGTCGGGGTCTGCGGGCGGGGGGCTTATCGGAATCCGGGAGCCCCCTTTAATAAGGGGGCCCCCGGATACCGGCCCCCCACCCTATGTGAATGAGTATGGGGTACAATGTGCCCCTACCCATTCACCTGTAAAATAAAGTACAAAAAAACACAACACACAAGGGTTAACATAGTTTATTGTACAGCGGCGACAGAAGACCGGGCCACCGCCTGTAAAAGAGCTAGAAGAAGGCGCGGTGGCCCGGCAGAAGAACCGAAGAGGGGGACAAGACCCCTGAAGTCGGAAGAAGAGGGCGGCGGCGGCGAGGAAGAAAGCCGGGCTCCTCCACTAGCAAAAGAGCTAGAAGAAGATAGCGAGAAGACCCCCGAAGACAGAAGACCCCCGGAGCTGTGCAATAAACTATTTTAACCCTTGTGTGTTGTTTTTTTTGTACTTTATTTTACAGGTGAATGGGTAGGGGTACATTGTACCCCATGCTCATTCACATAGGGTGGGGGGCCGGTATCCGGGGGCCCCCTTATTAAAGGGGGCTCTCAGATTCCGATAAGCCCCCCGCCCGCAGACCCCTACAACCAACGGCCAGGGTTGTCGGGAAGAGGCCCTTGTCTTTATCAACATGGGGGCAAGGTGCTTTGGCCAAGGCACCCCCCATGTTAAGGGCACGGCTGGTACGGCTCAGGAGGGGGGCGCTCGCTGGCCGGCCGGGGAGTGTGCTCGGACAAGGGTCTGATGTGGACCTGGGGGAGACCCCCACGCTGATTTTTTTGGCGTTGGGGTTCCCCTTTAAGTCCATACCAGGTGGCGGGGCCAGCGACGCATCCTTCGCGGGCCCGCCTACCTGGAGACGTGCTCAAAATGAGCGGACTTTTCTCCGGGTGGGAAAAGTCCGTTCATTTCAAAAGTACGGCGGACTGGCATACGCACGGCCGGATTGTCCACCAAAATGCAAGTCCGGCGGGAAGATTGGAGTGCTAAACTACTTTCTAAGTCCGCCGTACTTTCGTGTAAAAAAAGTATGCCAGAGGCTACACACGGGGGGATTGTCCGGCGGACTTGAGTTTGCCGGACTTTTACACCCGATTGTTTGATCGTGTGTACGCGGTATTAGATGAACTTTACATTTATGACTCTTTAAGCAGTTACAGCAATAATTTTTTATTTTATTTGGGATAACGGTTTTGCATAAAAAATTGACCATTGTAAAGACCCCTGTCAGTGTTAAATGTTTTTTTCTCAACCCTCTAACTGCCACTTTTGCTGGACAGCTTGGTCTGTTTAAGAAAGCTAAAATACAGATGTAGTGGTTGGATCAAAAGGTAATAAAATTATAGGACCTTGGTGAGGCCCTTCATGTTCACCCTCTATATTTGCTTGGCTCTTGACAACAACATATGTTATACAAGTTGTGTCAGATAGCCAATACTTAAATCAAAACTGATTTCAACATGGGTGGAGGTGGTTGGCGCCACTAAATGTCTGGTCCTGCTTCTGGTTTTACTAGTTTTTCAAAGTTACAAGATCAGAATCATTTACAGATTCTTTAAAGTTATAAGTATTGTTAAAAAATTTCAGATATTCACACTAATGATAATAGCTGTGGCTACCCGTCCTATGCTGACATGATTTACCCCCACTCAGTCGTTACATACTCTCACACTAGAGAGTCTTATTCTGTTCATATTCTTTTTTTGTTATTTATTTTTTTGTTCATAAACCCTGTTCCTAGCTCTCTAAGACTGAGTTTTAGACCATTAGGTCTCATTATTTTTCACTGTCGGTTGGACATTTTTTTGCTATCACAGATATATATTACGCTTAATTAAAATTAAACCAATTGCAGTTTTTATAAATAAGAATTTTTTTTTGTTGGTACAACCCTTTTGTTATGCCACAAGTTGCACAGAATATTAACTAATATGGGTCTTTTTATATCCTTGTACGCCTGGTTGACCTCTTCTATACTTAGAATAATTGAACATTTACACACCTATCTCCACACAATTTATCACTCATTTTCACTTCCTGATGAATCCCAAAAATTGATACTAACACTATGGCTATCACTATATTGTCACAAAATGTCCAAGGATTTAATTCCCCGTACAAAAGGAAGAAAGCCATTTTACTATATAAAAAATTGAATCCCAAAATATTAATGCTACAAGAAAAGCACTTCATGAAAGATAGCCACCCTACTTTTTTTCATAAAGCTTTTAATCAATCATATTATACCTTAACCTCCACTAAAACCAAAGGAGTGGCAATCTTTTTCCATCAATCTTTTCAATTAGAGGTTCAACAAGTTTACAAAGATGAAGATAGTAGGTTTATCATAATCAAAGGTACCCTAGTGGGTAGAGAAATAACAATTGCGAATGTATATGCACCAAATGATGCACAAACCAAATTCTTTAATACACTCCAACAATACCACTCACCACATATTATTATGAGTGGAGATTTTAACTCAGCTTATCAATCTAACCTTTATTGTAGCAAACAAAACCAAAATTCAAAAACTTTTTCAAAAACAACTATAACACACATGAATGACCTACAATTGATTGACTCCTGGAGAGCGTTAACTGTAGGTGCAAGAGAGTATACCTTTTATTCCCACCCACATGATTCATATTCACGCATAGTTTACATATTTTGCGCTCCAATAATTCTAGCCAACTCCTATGATGCCTCAATACACCCGTGTTCTTGGTCAGACCACCATATCATCACTCTTAGCACTCAATTTATAGGCCTTACTCCCACCCCTTATTCATGAAGAATAAATTAATCATTATTAACAGACCTCACACACCAAAATGAAATTGCATCAGAAATAAAAGACTATTTTACACTAAATTCAACTCCACATATCTCCCCAACTAAACTATGGCTTGCCCATAAAGCTGTAATGAGAGGCCACCTCATTAAATGGGCAGCACAATGCAATAAAAAAAATGGGAAAAAAATGAATTCTCTCACAAAAGATCTACATATCCTATATAAAGATTATACAAATTCATATGACCCAAACACCTACAAAATAATTTCTCAAAAAAGAAACAAACTAAACTCATTACTCACATTTAAAGCAGAAAAGGCTCTCCGCTGGTCAAAAGCACAATTTTTCCTATCTAGCAATGCTTATTCTACAATGTTTGCCCACAAACTAAATCAATCAATAAAACCCACCCCTTGTCTATAAACTCAAAAACAATAGGAATCAATTGATCACTAATCCGCAAGAAATTCTGTCTATATTCAAAAAATTCTATTCAAATTTCCTTTCAGCACTTACCTCATATATTCCTTCTTCAGCACTATCTAGGTTGGATCAGCTTCCCATTCCAAAGCTAACCCAAACACAAATAGTCAAATTAAATACACCATGCACAGAATAAGAACTACTCCTAAACAGTTAACTATTTCTCACCTGGCCACTGCACATAAACGGCCGGGTGGTCCTTTCCTCATTCTGAGTGGACGTTCAGGAACATCCCTCAGAACGAGTGCTCGCAGCGAGGCAACGAGGTGCGCTGCCGCTCGATCCTGTGATCATTCAGATCACAGGATCCAGCTGAGCAGATATAGGGATATGGGCGCTGTGATTGGCCCTCCCAATCATCCGATGGCTGTGTCCAATCACAGCCATCACAATGTAAACAGAGACACATATCTCTGTGACAGGTCTCCCCGCCGAGCTCAGTGCAGGGGGGAGTTGGAATCTGCAGATCTGTGACAGCTCTCTATGTGAGGATGATTTTATGCAGAGAGCTGTTACAGATCACCAAAGAAAAGTACACCAAGCACCACTTATATACCCGTGTCCCTATACACATTTATTGTCCCAATAAAACATCTGTCAGCCCCCCATCACTGCCAACACCAAATAAACACTGATTTGGGTTATTTTCACCAAAGAAATATAGCAGCATCATTTTTGGTCAAAAATCATCAAAAGAAATTACTTATTTGCTAAATTTTATAACAGAAACTAAGAAAAATGCATTTTTTTGGAAAATTTTCGTTCTTTTTTTATTTGTAGTGTAAAAAAATAAAAACCCCAGCACTGATTAAATACCACCAAAAAAAGCTCTATTTGTGTGAAAAAAAAGTATACAAATTTAAAAGTTCAAAATATGACAGTGCTGAAAGCTGAAAATTGGTCTTGGAAGGAAGGGGGTGAAAGTGCCTGGTATTCATGTGGTTAAATCCCTTTAAAAATTAGCTCCTGGCCCAGACGGGTTTTCCTATTTTTACTATAAACAATATCACCATCTTTCAATACCAAATTTAACCAAATTATACAATAACAGTCTTAAAGGAGATCAATTCCCAGAAGAAATGTTACTCGCAAATATGACACTCATCCAAAAACCTAACAAAGATCATACATTCCTCCAAAATTACAGGCCAATCTTGATAATTAATAATGACCTTAAAATATTTAGCAGATTGTTAGCCAACAGATTAGCATTAATAATCCCCTCCCTGATTTCCCCTTATCAATCAGGTTTCATACCAGGTAGACAAATTACAGACAATATTAGACTAGTAACAAACATAATTCAAGATGCAAATACTAACTCTAGATCAGTCCTGTTACTTAGCCTTGATATTAATAAAGCATTCAACAGTGTATCCTGGAATTTCCTCAATATAATACTAAAAAGATATGGATTATAAGGCAAATTTTTCCATGCCTTTCAAGCTCTTTATCATAACCCATCTACTAGGATAAGAGTCTGTAAAAACTAAAGAGAGTTGCCCCAGGGATTTTATGGGCAGAAAAAATGGGAGGATCCGAAAACATGATAATTTGTATATAGTATATAAAAAATATAGAAAAAGTTTATTGAAACATTAAATATCATATAGAACACATTATTACATACACATCTAAAATAATAGATCATACAGTAAAACACAGAATATAACGGCTACCAAATAATGTTGGAATACACAAATATGTCCGACATCAAGTCAGATAAGAGTAATAGTCACAACAAATCCTGACATGTTTCGGAGAATACACCCACAAGATTACATTGGTGGCATATCCAAGTCCTTCCTCAGGGGTTATAAAGGTAGCTTTTTGATGGTGTTCTATTAAAAAATATAGATGTATGTATGTAAGTAAAAAAATTAAAAAATATATACATATGAATAAACATTGACAAGTATTTACATTGTAATTACAATAAATGTGACTCATGGCAGAAATTAGAGTACTTACAGATCAAATGAAGGTTATTCCTAGCATGGATACTAGCTGATGGTCCCTCAGATTTCGAATATTGCTGAATAGTGTAGTAAACACCATTAGAGAAATATGAGGACAAGTGTATATGTAAAAACTGTCCTCAAACGCTAGTTAGTGTGCACAGCTTAGACAGACTCCTCTCCCAGACAAAACAGCAACATGTCAGTCCATACGGGCCAAAGGAAAGAAATAATATATATGCTAAGCCTCAAAAGATCTCCCTAGAAGTAAACAAGTGTAGCCAAGTGCAATTAAGGAAAGGAGATACAAAGTAACTCAAAGGTAAACAGTCAATCTCCAGCTCTGCATATAAGTACAAAAAACTCCACACTAAATGGCATGACAGTGACAGTCATAGCACAAACCTGAAGTCACAGCGCAATGTACTCTGCTGAAAGCAGAGGTAAAAAACGTCTACAGCACAGTGGAATAATGACAGTAAGTAGAGATGGGGAGCGACCATTACACATGCACAAGACCTTTATGTTCTTACCTTACAATTTTGCACACTTGGGACAGCTCACCGAGATACAACATGTATCCTGGCTAGGCAGCAAATGAGTATTCAAGACTAACCCCATTATAAAGTAAACAAGTATGGGAGTAATCATACAAATACACCTATCAGAGGGTTATGCTTAAGTAGAACACCTGTGCTGAGTGATTGAGGGTGTTTGTTTTGGGCGGGCTGACACTGAGCAGTCCGTCCGAACACACACTGACAGGCAAACAAACGCCCACCATGAAGGCCAGCCCCCGGCTCACGTGGTGCCTGGTGTCACTGGATCAAGTCAGGTGATGTCAGGCGTCAACAGAGCCGCTGACACATTACTCAGGGCGGCAACTACTGGCAAAAGATGAAGAAACGTGCGCACATGCCGAGAGACAGCAATAGTCTCCCGATCATTGCGCACGAGTAGTGCCTACTTCACAAAGAAGTATGCCATCCGGATAGGAGGAGTTACACTGCACCGGAGGCCCCTGTGTGCCGGGATGAGCCGGCATGCCACAATTGAAGAGAGGGGGAGTCGCTGTCCAAGCAATGGCACCATAAATGGAGCTCAAAACCAATAAGTAGTATTGTATAGTACATTACACTAAAAAATTGTAATGTACGAACCAGCAAATACACAGGAAATCTCGAGACACAGCTTTATATACATATGAGACATACATAGTCAAATACGCATCAGCAGTAATAAACATGCTTTATATTATACATATTATAATCAATATCAATACACAGAAAGACATGCCTGTACATTCAAAACTATAGTATAAATGGTATGGTGTCTGATTGGAAAATATATACAGCAAGAAAAACAATTCAACAGATGAAATATAATATGCAAAATTATAGACATAATGTCCAAGAGACCCGATTAGATATGGGATGCACAGATATGTGTGGGGAAATCATAGGAGTAGAGAATAAAAAACAAAACAAAAAAAACACACAATCATTGCATCATCTACATTCTCGGCATCACCATGAGCCTCACAGATCATCCACATAGTTTGTTGAAGTACTGACCTATTTTACAAATCCCTGTCAAAACCCCCTGTTGCAAAACCTGGCAGAAATGGTTTCAAATTGAAAGCCTCATTTAAGCCTTGTGGCTAAGTAGCGTCTAAAGTGCATATCCATTTGAGTTTGTGTTGTAATAAATATTTATTAAAGTCTCCACCTCGAGTGCTAGAATGTAAACGATCCAGTACTATAACTGAAATCTTGGGGAAGATTCCGCCGTGTACCTGTGCGACATGTCTCCCTAATGGAACATCAGGGTCACTTGTTTGCATGGCCTTGACATGTCGGTATATCCTCTGCCATAATTTCTGGATAGTCTTAAGATACTGTCCCAAACCAGCCATACTGATATGCCTTTTAATGATTTTATTTTGCTGGCATTAGAGTTTATTTTACACATAGCATTTTTTTTCATTTGATGGCTGCTTCTTCCTCCAGGTGCAGGGAGTAGCCATGGGCACCTGTTGTGACCCTAGCTACGCAAACCCGTACCTGGGGGAGTGGAAGCGGTGATAAGCGGTAATGATGAGGATCTCTCGATGTACCTGTGCCACATTGTTATGTGGCAGAGGTACATCGATGACATCTTCATAGTGTGGGACGGCCCGATATCACTGCTGGATGTGTACATGATGGCATTGAATAAAAATCAGTTTAATTCGAAATTTACGATGAATTACGACATGTCGAAGATCACTTTCTTAGATGTCGAAAAACAATATGAATATGTTGTCTTGTAAACTGTTTATGAAGGCCACTGCAGGCAATACCATTTGCACTCATCTAGTTTTTATCCAAGGTCCCTGGTCAGTTCTATCCCCTATGCACAATACTTATGTATCAAACGTACTTGTTCTGACCTTGGCGATTTCAAACATGAAGCCAATGCTCTTAAAAAATGACTGAACGTGGTTATAACCACAAATGCCTTAAAAAGGCTTTTAACCTCCCTGGCAGTATGATTATT
Organism: Lithobates pipiens; assembly: GCF_037356315.1. Classification (NCBI taxonomy): domain Eukaryota; kingdom Metazoa; phylum Chordata; class Amphibia; order Anura; family Ranidae; genus Lithobates; species Lithobates pipiens. Next base: position 388,053,834 of record NW_027507764.1, read on the forward strand.
TCAGATTTTAGGTGCTGAAAGCGGTACCATTATTTTGAATAAAAATTTGGTGTTTTATATTGTAGTCCTGTAATTCTTAGAAATTAAATCTGTCAAAACCAGAGTCTAGCAGACATCCCGGGTATGATAAAGTTTGAAAAATTAAATCATAAATTATAATATAATACATAACTATAAATAATTATACCAAATAATAATATAATAATAATAAAAATGATTCAATAATGTAATCAAATCAAAAACACTGAAATTTGCTCAGTTGCAGAATTGTCGCTTACTTTTCAGTATTTGATGACGGATCTCCCCACAAATCACTATCACTCAATTCTGCGAGTGATTCTAATTTATTATCGTTGCTGTTTTGGTTGCTATGGACAATCTCCAGTTTCCAGGCAGAAAGAACAGTTTTTATAATATAAAACTGCATGCAGGGCACTGGGCAGACCACTAGGGACAAAGGGGATGTGAAATAATTAGATACAGTAATGTAATCTGTAAGATTACATTATACTGTATGTATAGTGTGTGTTTTACTTTTTGAATTTGGCGCTGTTCTCCGTCCCCATGCGTCGCAACGCTCGAAGGGAACGGATCGATGTGATACATCGAGCGGAGGACGAGCCACTCGCAGTGCGGGGAGACATCGCTGGATACAGGGGACAAGGTAAGTAAGCTCATCCTGGATCCAGCGATGCGATCCCGAGTCTGGCTCAGGGTTACCGCTAATGGTACTGAATTTACCACCAGGGGGGTTAATAGAGTGGAGGCCAGCAATAGACATACCTTAATGGCCCCAAAGAAAAAACAAATTAATAAGGAGGGCCATAGAATCATTACTACATACTCTAATGATCATGAGAAAATAATTACAATCTAAAAAAAGTATTGGCATCTGTTTATTTCTGATCCCACAGTGGGACCCTTTGTGTCCCCAGTCCCGATGGTCACCTACAGATGATCCAAATCTGTGGGTGATCTTCTGGTCCAGAGTGAGTTTAGGGGTTCAGCAAGAGGGGATCCATGTATAACAGTGGGAATTTTCCCATTTGGTTTGTGTGCGTATTGTAGGTATATGGATTCATATACACTTGTCCTCATATTTCTCTAATGGTGTTTACTACATTATTCAGCAATATTTGAAATCTGAGGGACCATCAGCTAGTATCCATGCTAGGAATAATCTTCATTTGATCTGTAAGTACTCTAATCTCTGCCATGAGTCACATTTATTGTAATTACAATGTAAATACTTGTCAATGTTTATTCATATGTATATATTTTTTTATTTTTTTACTTACATACATACATCTATATTTTTTAATAGAACACCATCAAAAGGCTACCTTTATAACCCCTGAGGAAGGACTTGGATATGCCACCAATGTAATCTTGTGGGTGTATCCTCCGAAACATGCCGGGTTTAGTTGCATTTTTTACTCTTATCTGACTTGATGTCGGACATATTTGTGTATTCCAACATTTTTTGGTAGCCGTTATATTCTGTGTTTTACTGCATGGTCTATTATTTTATATGTGTATGTAATAATGTGTTCTATATGATATTTAAAGTTTCAATAACATTTTTCTATATTTTTTATATATTATATACAAATTATCCTGTTTTCGGATCCTACCATTTTTTCTGCCCATACAATCCCTGGGGCAACTCTCTTTAGTTTTTTTAGTTTTTACAGACTTTTTTGTGGGATGTGTTAAGCCCCGTACACATGAGCGGACTTTTCAACATCCAAAGTCCGTCAGACCGAGTCCGTCAGACTATCCGATCGTGTGTGGGCTGCAACGGACTTTAGCTTCGCAAAAGTCTGACGGACTTTAGAAATGAAGCATGCTTCAAATTTTCCCGACGGAACTCCGCCGGACCCGGTCCCCTTCGAAAAATTCGCTCGTGTGTGTGCTACTCCGACGGACTAAAACCGACGCTAGGGCAGCTATTGGCTACTGTCTATGAACTTCCTACGTCGAATCCAGTCGTACGTCATCACGTTCGACTCCGTCGGAGTTTGGTGTGATGGTGTGTGGTCAAGTCCGTTCGGTCGAAAAGTCCGCCAGAACTCCGTCGGAACTCCGTCGGAACTCCTTTGGAGGTCTGTCAGACTTAATCCCTCTCGTGTGTACGGGGCATTAGAAGTGATTAGGATCCCTCATGGTTTGGTATTTTCTTTTTCTCATTTCTCCATCTACTAGGATAAGACTACCAGGTTATAATTCAGACTTTTTTCAAATTGGGCAGGGGTACATGTCAGGGATGTCCCCTATCACCCTTACTATTTGCCTCAGCGATTGAACCCTTAGCCACAGCAATATTATTACACCCAGACATAAAAGGTTATAACGCTAATAATAATACCTATAAATTGAGCATGTATGCAGATTACATGATTTTGTTCCTTACACAACCTAATATAGCCTACTACATACCCTCAAAATATTTGCATCACTATCAGGCCTAGCAGTAAATGTCTCCAAATCAATGTCACGGTCCCTACCATGCCATGCAGACAGCCAGGCGTGGTCACGCTCAAGGAGGTATTGAACTCTTGACTGCCTGTTTAGTGCTCCTGTTACTTTGCCTCTGAGCCACCCCTCAGTTCCTTTCAGCCTGCTTTCCAGCTTTGCCTAGTTCTGCATGAAATACTAGGGCCATACTCTGGATCTTGTTGCAATTTGTACCTGTCTCTCCTGGTTCAGTTGAGGCAGTTTATCCAATCAGCCAGGTATAAAACACTGCCTCACTCTGAGGGCTTTGTCAGATCATTGTCTCTTGTTTCCTGTTTTGCCAAAGGTTCCAGTATTCCTGTGTTACAGTATTCCTGTGTTACTGTGTTCTAGTTATAGCTTTCCAAGACTGACTCCGGCCTCTGACCCTGGCTCTGCTTATCGTTTATTCTGACTTCTGGAATCCCTGACTGCGGCTTTACCTCAACTATCCTTTGGCAAATTCCTGTCAAGCCCCCATGCACAGATTCACAACCCTGGTAGCTTATTACCTTGTTACCGTGGACCATGTGTATTTGCAAGGGTGAGCATACATCTCTGCACCATGGACCCCAACCTAGGTAAGCCATTACAATCAATCAGTATGCCAATAAACATCTCACCATCTCATTTAGACTCCTTACGTTCCTCATTTAATTTTACCTGGTCACTGGAGTCTCTCCCATATTTTGACATCTTTCCTACCCCAAATATTAATGATCTAACCTCAAAAAAACTACTTACCAATGATGTGAAAATTAAAAGTGATGCTAAAAATATGGAAATCTTTCAAAATATAATTTTTAGGCAGAATTGCAGCATTTAAAATGACAATTCTACCAAAGCTATTATATCTATTCAGGGCTCTCCCAATTACAGTAAATAAGTTAATCATCACTAAATTTCAAACTGAGATTAACAAGTTTATATGGTTAGATTCTCATCCCTGCTTATCAAAATGAGTCCTATATAAATCACAAAAAATTGAGGACTTGGCCTTCCAGATTTCTGGTCATACTATTTAGCTGCCAGATGGGCACAAATGGCACAATGGCATATTCCTATCCTCAGTGTCCCATGGGTTAGATTTGACAAAGACTCAATCCTATCATTCTCTATCTCTGGTATATTATGGGGAAATAAGATTTCAATCCATACTTTAGACATTATTAACCAATTAGTAGATTATGGAACCAGTTATGGAATTTACATAACAAAAAATACAAACTGATATCTAATACATCTCCGCATGCATCTTTTGTTGGAGATCCAAAATTCACCCTTAACCCTTTCATGACTAAGCCTATTTTTGGAATTTGGTGTTTACAAGTTAAAATCCATATTTTTTGCTAGAAAATTACTTGGAACCCCCAAACATTATATATATTTTTTAGCAGAGGCTCTAGAGAATAAAACGGCGATTGTTGCAATATTTTATGTCACACGGTATTTGCGCAGTGGTGTTTTAAACGCAACTTTTTGGGAAAAGGGACACTTTCATGAATAAAAAAAAAACAAAACAGTAAAATTAGCCCAATTTTTTTGCGTAATGTGAAAGATAATGTTACACCGAGTAAATAGATACCAAACATGTCACACTTTATAATTGCACGCACTTGTAGATTGACGACAAAGTACGGTACCTAAAAATCTCAATAGGCGACGCTTTAAAATTTTTTTACGGTTACCAGGTTAGCGTTACAGAGGAGGTCTACTGCTAGAATTATTGCTCTCGCTCTGACGATCGCGGCGATACCTCACATGTGTGATTTGAACACCGTTTACATACGCGGGCGCGACTTCCGTATGCGTTTTCTTTGCTTCGGGAGCTCGCGGGGACGGCGGGCGCTTTGAAAATTTAATCACTTTTATTGCTGTCACAAGGAATGTAAACATCCCTTGTGACAGTAATAGGTGGTGACAGGTACTCTTTATGGAGGGATCGGGGGTCTAAAAGACCCCCCACCCCTCCTTTACACTTCAATGTATTCAGATCGCCGAAAACGGCGATTCTGAATACCGGATATTTTTTTAAAACCGGCGCCATTGGCAGCCGAGTAAACGGGAAGTGACGTCATGACGTCGCTTCCGTGTTTACGATGAGGAGACTGGAACGAAGCCGATTACGGCTTCGTTCCAGTTCCTCCCCAGCAGCCAGAGCCGACGGATCACTAATCGGTGCTCCCGATCGAGCGGGAGCACCGGTAACAGCGGCGAGAGGCGGCGGGAGGGGGGGATGTCCCCTCCCGCTCCTCCGGCATAACAGCCGAGCGGCTTTTAGCCGCATCGGTTGTTATGGCTGGAAAGCCAATCGCCCGCTGTAAAAAACGGTACCGGGATGATGCCTGCAGGTGCGGGCATCATCCCGGTATACCCCCCGGAAGCCGAGTACGCAGATCTGCGTACGCTCGGCGGGAAGGGGTTAATACACATAATACTGAAGACTTCTCATAGTGAATTAATAACAACCTAACCTCCCTCTCTAATTTTATAGAAAACAACAATTTTGCCTCATTCTCCTCACTAAAATGTAAACATCAGATTTCCAATGCTGAGTTTTAATACATTTGTTCAAATTAGACACTTTTTTAACACATACTTTCAAACAACAAAAGCACAACCTCTGTCATTCTTCTAAAGCATTTGTCTAAAATCACCAAGAAGAACAGGACTAATCTCAGAAATATACTCTAACTTAATAAATAATGCAGAACAAAATAAACTCCCCTATATGCATAAATGGGAACAAGAATGTGAATTCACGTTTACAATGGAAAACTGGGACAATCACATCAATATTTTACATAAGTGCACCAGATCAATCGCAATAAAAGAGACTGCAATCAAATTATTCACAAGATGGTATTATACTCCAGTTAAAATTCACAACATTTTCCCCACTACTCCCCAGACTTACTTCAGAGGTTGCAACTCACACATATATGGAAACAATTAGAAACATTGTGCTTCCAAAATTTCAGATAATACTATCAATCTAACACTACACAACTGCTTATTATTTTCCTCTATCACTGGACTTACTTCCCATAATATGAGACTGATCCACACAATATGTGTAGCAATACACTGGTTAATAGCATATCACTGGAAATCACCATCGGTCCCATTAACACATTACAGAACACTAATCATTTATATAACAAAAAATGGGAACCATGGCTACATTATTCCAATCTCTTTTTCAACGCTGAATAACAATATTATGAACATATTTCAGACAAGCATTAGTAGAGTTATGTATCTATAATGTGCATAATGTACAATAATATAAAGTCAAAATACTAAAACAAACTTTGTTCCTCATATATCAAAGATATACCAAAAATTTAACAAAAAGTTTTTCTTGTTTTATCTTTTGTGTAAAATACCTGTATTATACCTCTGGCATGTGTCAAAGCTTTTTATACCAAATTTTGGACCAAATAAAATAGTTTGTAAACAAACAAAAGGTAAAAACTATGTTACAGAGAAGACTCAGAAAAAAAAAGACTGCTGTGTTAATGCTACTGACAGACTGTATCATATATGCCATTTTTGGATGTTTTATCTCCTTATATTACACTGAAAAAAAATAAAAATAAACAAAATCCAAGAGAGTTATGCCCCATACACACAATCAGATTTTCTGACAACAAAACCGTGGATTTTTTCCAAAGGTTATTGGCTCAAACTTGTCTTGCATGCACACGGTCACACAAATATTGGCCCAAAATTCGGAATGTGAGAACAAGATGTACGATGAGCCGAGAAAAAGGAAATTCAATAGCCAGTGCGGCTCCTTCTGCTTGATTCCGAGCATGTGTGAACTTTTTTGCAACGGACTTGTGTGCACATGATCGGAAATTCCGACAACAAGTTTTGTTGGCGGAAAATTTGGGAGCCTGCTCTCAGACATTTGCAGAAATTCCGACAGCAAATGTTCGATGGAGCATACACACGGCCGGACTTTTCCGACAACAAGCTCACATCCAACATTTGTTGTTGGAAAAACCCATTGTGTGTACGGGGCATAAGAGTTTCTCATAATGACAAAGGAGATAAGGAACTCAATTATTAAAATGTGATTAGTAGCGTCTTTGAGATATAAGAAGTGTTTTAGCTCTTCTAATCTACAAAAGCTAATATATCAATTTTAGGTGGAATGACACATTAAAATATAACTTGTATTATAAAAAACCTGCTCCAGTTTGGTCCATACACAACAAGCTACAGCTGTAGATCTAGGCTCATTCCCTGATTTAGCAACATTTAAATGAAGGAAAACTATTGCACAGGGTGTCCACTAGAACCTTATTTCTAGTATTTAATTTTAGCACAGGATACAAGATAAAACAAGTGATTAAAAAAAAAAATTATGTTTGAATGTTGTGATATTATTTTCACATGGCTATCAGGCGCATCCTACTCATTTTGTTGCCTGTTGGAGGTGGGGCACAGGCTCTCTTTCCATAAGTAAACAAGAGTTAATTACTACATCATACGGGGTTATGTAGTTAGGATTTTTGAACTTGTTGATGTACAGTGTGTAGCCTGTGTAATTTCTTTGTTTTTAGCAGATTTTATTTCTATAACGTTTTTAATAATTGTACATAGGATTCAAGGAGACAAAGAAACAAGTTGCCTCGCAGGGCAGCACAGCACAATACAAGAACACACGACCAGGGTCTAGGGCGGTAAAGCAGCATAGAATAAATATAGCATAAACAGTGTATAAGGGTGCTAATAGGGTGTACCTGATCATTTAAAAGGAAATGTTAACCTTCCCACAGACAATAACGAGGTCAGTAAAGCATAAATTATAAGGAATAAGGAAATTAAAATAGGGAAATTTCATGTTAGGCCCCATGTAGCATAATAATGCTTTTCATATTTAGAATAGGACCTCACTGACCCTTGCTTAGCTGTACTTGTTGAGGGCCCAATGAAAACTCAATGCAATAGATAGAAAGAGCTGGTGAGTGTTCTTTTGGGATACTTTACTAGTACATATAAACACATCACATTTGCCAGTGATGCAAGCTGTTACAACCAGATCAGCTAGATGTCTTGAGAGTTTTGGCACTTGGCATCTTCATTCTCATGTACAGTGGAACCTTGGATTACGAGCATAATCCATTCAAGGAGAATGCTTGTAATCCAAAGGACTTGCATATCAAAGCAAGTTTCCCCATAGAAGTCAATGGAAACAAAGATAATTCTTTCCGCAATGACTTCTATTGTATGCAGTACAACATGTGGCCAGAGGTGGGGGGCACCGGAGAGACACGGAAACACTTGAAATGACACTCTAATGCACTCAGAAACATTTGGGAAGGGAGTGCTTGCCAGAGCATCTGAACAGCTTCGAATAGCTCCGAGTGGCTCTGAGTGTCCCCATACCTCCTGCCAAATGCAGCACTGCACACCACAGAGGCTTGAATCCTGTTTGTTTTGCAAGACAACACTCACAAGCCAAGTCAGGAGTTCTTTAAAATAATAGCTCGTATGGCGAACTTGTTAACCACGTTACTCGCAATCTGAGGTATTACTGTAGCTTAAACAACATAATCCATTAAAGGAGATGTACAGCCAAAGTTTGTTTGGCTGTACTTCTCCTGTGGCTCACAGCCGTGAAGTTCTTTCTGCACTCCCGTAATCTGTTTTCAACCAAGAGCAGGCCTTATGTCACACAGCAAGCCAAGGCTAGGAAAAAATTGCCACCTTATGGTCAGGAACCTCTCAGCGATTCGCTGAGACCCTTAGTCAGCTGATCCCACACATTCCATAGCCCAGCACTCCAGTGAGGGTGGAGGGGCAGAGCAGAGAGCTGGAGACTGATAGTCTGCTCAGACAGTAGTGAGATCAATAGTCTTTGATTGCTCAGTTCTCAGCCTTAGAGATGGTGGGGCACAGATGCAGCATTGCATCAATGCTGCATTCACCTTGGAAACTATGATTAAAAAAAAAAAACACTTCTTTTTTAATACTGTGCTATTTGCAGACTGGCTGTGCAAACCAAGTCTCTAAAGCATGATTATTCTTGGAAACAGCAAATAATACTGTAAATATAACATTGCATGTCAAGCTTTCTTATATGTTAGCCCAGCTAAATTAAAAGCCTATAGTTTCCTTAACTACAGTAAAATGCCAAGCTTGCATCTTATATAAAATGTAACCTGAGCTCTTCTGAAAGTGTCTTCAGTTAACAATTTATTGTTAGTAATTAAACATGTAAATCTTGTTGTGCTCAGAATTCTCTAAATGAACTCGAGCGATATTTTAAAAAGATACATATTGAGTAAAAGTGCTAAAGTATTTGACCTATGCAATTAAACTCTAGCCCCTTTTTACTTTGGCACATTATTTGACTGTTCTGTTACCTTTTGCTAAGTGTATATCTAAGTTGTAAATTCACAAACCATTATTTGCAAGTGAAATATAGCTGTTGTTAAAAGCACTGTATGCAAAAAAAATTGCAAACATTATAAATATTCCTTAAACTATGGTAGATACAGCATTAATTAAACAAAGTAATATAAGGAGTGATGCAATAAGCCCTAGTGTAAAGATTTCTTGCATGTGGGCTGCCTAGATTGCCAATAATGCTAGAAAGTCATTTGCATAAAATAAGGATACCGCTTTACCTCTTTTTATAAAAGCGTTTGTCAGATCTGTGCCAATAACTTTGAAATGATTGTAGAAAATTGGTTTGCATTTTAAGAATGGGAATAAAAACATTTAAAAAAACAACATTTACATGGTTTATCATTCTTATAATTGTTGCTTTATTAGTACTCACTGTTTTACTTCTGGATGATGTAGGGATGGCCTCATGCAAAAACCATTTTAACAAACCTTCATGCTGCACAACCTGCTGATACAAATTTTTCATATGAGATCTTTGAAAATGTTATACTGCTTTAGGCAAAATCTGATCTTTAATTACTAAACAAATGTATCTTGTAAGGTGTTAATATTTTAGATGCATTTTATAGAGGAAATGTTATAGCTACTGTATGTAAAGTGTTAGCATTAATTCAAATAATTTAGTAGGAATAGATAGAGGTTTTATAGATTAACGTTAAAATTTAATTTTTATGTGCTTTTAAATTTAGTTAGGGATTCGAAGATTATATCTCATGATTTGAAACCAGTTATTTTTTAAGTGGAAAAGAAACAATTACCTGTATTTCTGCAAAGGCTCACCTCTGCCCTCCCCAAAAATATACAGTAAATCAAAATGACTCTTCTATTGTGGCAACCAACAGACCATGAATATGCCGTGTTGTTCACTGTGCCTAACTGAATCAGTTGGGCACATCACTGTGCAAGTGCTAGCCAGCTGCATAGATGTCTATGGGCTGCACATCAATCTGTCTATTCATAGTATATGCTTCTGGCTAGTGCTTGGACACCACTGCAGCCGGCCAGTTCAGAAAAAAAGCATAGAATACTTGGTGTGCTTGCATGTGAGGCTCTTAGTGGGATATTGTCATTGCCATTCATTCATTCATTGGAATGAATATCTCTATAGTAGGATAAACCTTTTGCTAGGTTTTCCTAGACCTGTTAGGATACCTGTCTATTGTGTTCTTATGTTATATGACATTTTCAGAATATTTGCAAACACTAATAAAGGCAATCTAGTGGTCAAGGGTGATCATTTCTACCTAAGTGTCATGGCAGTTTAATTCGGCACCAGATCATACATTCATTTTCTCATCATATCTTCTCTGCAACTTTAACCTCTGCCTTACTGCCTGTCTGAAACTAACATTTTGCCATCCTCTGTTTTAGAGTACATTGATTTTAACCTTTGTTTACCGCCTATCTGAAGTCGACATCCTGCAATCCTCTGTATTATGGTACATTGATTTTAACCTCTGCCTTACTGCCTGTCTGAAACGGACATTCTGCAATCCTCTGTATTATGGTACATTGATTTTAACCTCTGCCTTACTGCCTGTCTGAAACGGACATTCTGCAATCCTCTGTATTATGGTAAATTGATTTTGATTTCTGCCTTACTGTCTATCTGAAGTTGAACTCCTGCAATCCTCTTTATTTTGATACATTAATTTAACATACAACTGTTAAACTATTGTATAATATTATATGTATTATTAAGATAACTGTGCCATACTATTGTCTGTTGGTGTAAATGTTTCTTCTGTCATCAATGTGTTTTCCATCCTTGCCAAAGGGGTGTAGGTATCTGTCTTGATAATTTCTAACAAGGTGATAATTTCTACATAAGTGACATGACAGTTTAAAGCGGGAGTCCCGCCGTTTTTTTTTTTTAAAGCCAGCAGCATACAAATACTGCAGCTGCTGACTTTTAAAATAAGGACACTTACCCACCCAGCGCGCCCGCGATGTCGGCCCCCGAAGCCGATCTCTCGATCGTCTCTCGGGTGCTGCCGCCGCCATCTTGGGTATGGGAATCAGGAAGTGGAGCCTTTCGGTTTCATTTCCCGGTTCCCTACTGCGCATGCGCGAGTCGCGCTGCGCAATAAGGATGGTCCCGCTGCCTCTGGGATCCGTGTGTTTCCCAGCAGGCAGCGGGGGACTTTCGGAAAGGGGCATAATCTACGCCCCTTTCCGCAGATAGCTATGCCGGAAGTTGGTGCAGATACCTGTACTGTACAGGTATCTGCACCCCCCTCCCTCCTGAAAGGTGCCAATCGTGGAACCGGAGGGGGGGGGATTCCAATGAGCGGAAGGTCCACTTTAGGGTGGACCTCCGCTTTAACACTCAAATGCACAGGAAACAGACACAATGTTTTAATAAATAAGCAATAGAGAGAACCAAACACGTTTCGTGGGTTTAGACACCAACCCCATCATCAGGGCTTTTGTATTATATTTTATCTAGGAATGCAGCTGGCAGTCAGAAAAGGAAAGTTACACAGCACAGGATCCTGGTGAATAAGGCTCCATAGTTTTGTCCACTGATTTGTCCTTTTCTGAAGTGGCAGTTTAGCACAGCAGTTAAAACAAGACAAAAATATGAAAATATCAACTAACAAAATGGATCTGATCCAAACAGACTGCAAGTGAATCTATATTTCCTCGTCTATATTTACTTTTCCTTCTCACAAAAGTGTCCTCTCTCCTTATATTATCATTCCTTTACCCGTCTTCTTCACCTCATAGCATACTGCATATATAATATACAGTATCTCACAAAAGTGAGTACACCCCTCACATTTTTGTAAATATTTTATTATACCATGCAACACCTGTGTTGGTTATAGGACTATCTCGATACCCAGTAATTGGAAATAAGTATAATAAAAATACAATACAGTTTATTAGACGAATATATAAAAAAAATTTTTTTTCATTTACAACAAGCCGAAGATTGCCGTAACATGATTACATCATTAATTTAGGTTTGTACAAAGGTCTACACCCCATCTGGTAGGAGTGAGGGAACTGATGCAGATGCAGACGATATACTCTACTAGTTTCGTGACAAAGTCGCTTCTTCAGGGGGTGTCAAAAAGCATCTAGGAATAGCTAAATACAGTCTCATAGTTACAAAAATATATAACCTGTTTTCTGCAACATATTGACAATGCTGACAGAGAACGCTAATTAAATGGAGTAGATTACAAAGTGACAGTGCAACTACCCACCAATGTCCCCAGTGGAAGCCAAAAAATGAGGGGCACGAGTGGCACCTCTAACGGATGTCACACCCGGGGCGGACACGGGAGCAAGTAAGTGTAGAGGGGGCTGTAGATAGCAAGGTGGGTATAATTAACACATCATGTCTACCAGGACATACAGTGTGATCATGTGGCTTAGGCTCATAAAGGTTCATCATCATAATTAAACGGTTTAGGAGTGAGAAACATAAGAAATGGCAAGAAAAGGGAAATGTGGAGAAAGGGGGAGGGGAAAAGGGGGGAAGGAAGAAAGGAGGGGGTGGGGGGAGGAAATAAGGAGGGGGGGAACTAAAGGGGGAGGGAAGGGGGAAGGGGATATGGGGAAGTAGGGAAGGGAAATAGATAAGGGGATGTGAGGAGAAGTTGGGGGGATAGTAAATGGACAAAAAATTTACTGAACATAAAAATAAAAGAAAGGAAAGAAAAGGGAAAAGAAAGGGAGAGAAAGGTATAGAGAGAAGGGAAAAGAGGGAAAAGATAGGAGAAGAGGGAAATAAGGAAAAGTAGAGGGGGGAACCAGGGATCGGGAAAGAGGAAATGGGAAGCGAAAGGGAGAAACAACAGAGACAGAGTCAAAAGCTGGGAAGATAAGAACAGTGGTGAAAGATAATAACAGGAAAAAATAACAAGAGGGAAATGACCCGAGCAAACATGATGGTGGCCTAAGAAATGAAATAAGAAAATATACCCACCTTTGTAATTAATTGTAGAAATATAAGGAAAGACACGCGGGAATAGAAGCGCACACAATAAGTTGAAGTGTTGAATACTCTAACCTTTAATTTGTGCCCATATCAGGGACCAGGGGAATTGTGGAACAGAGTTTATCTGGCTGATGAGCCCTGCAGTGATCACAAGAGCAATGCAGTTCATTTTGGTAAGGGTCCAGTGACCCTAAGTTAGGTCACTGGGTGGTCTCCCATAATGCACTATAATACATCGCCAACATTCCAAGGGGGCTTACCTTTGTGGGCTGTGCTACTAGCAATTCCCGGGTGTATGCCATCTCTCTATAAGGCGGCCTGCCGGTCGCGTTATATGCCTCCAAACTGGAGGCTGTCATCAAAAATCGGCGGACGCCGAATGATGACGTTGCAGGGTACGCCTCTCCCAGTGCGCATGCGTCTACCCAGGACTGCGTGCGCAACAGACCTCGGTCACCGTGGAAAACCCACGGATTGAGGAAGCAGGAGGAGGAGCCTCTCAGTAAATAGAGGATGCCCAACATGCTAGAGAGGCACATGTCCGCCCCTAGGAGAATTAACTTAGGGGCAGACATGCACCTCTCCAGCAGGTAGTAGAGGATATCGTCTGCAATTGCATCAGTTCCCTCACCCCTACCACATGGGGTGTAGACCTTTGTACAAACCTAAATTAATTATGTAATCATGTTACGGCAATCTTTGGGTTGTTGTAAATGAAAAAAAATATTTATTATATATTCGTCTAATAAACGTTATTGTATTTTTATTATACTTGTTTCCAATTACTGGGTATCGAGATAGTCCTATAACCACCACAGGTGTTGCATGGTATTCTATTGGAGTAGTCCATGTTAGCCCACTCCTTTCTATCAACGTAATCAGGATGATGATACCAATCCCTACCTTATTTTTTAACATTATCTGAGGCATTACATTTTAAATATTTTATTATATATTTTCATGTGACAACGCTGAAGAAATGACACTTTGCTACAATGTAAAGTAGTGAGTGTACAGCTTGTATAACAGTGTAAATTTCCTTTTCCCTCAAAATAACCCAACACACAGCCATAAATGTCTAAATCACTGGCAACAAAAGTCAGTACATCCCTTGGGCCCAATTAGCCATTTTCCCACCCCGGTATCATGTGACTCGTTAGCGTTACAAGGTCTCAGGTGTGAATGGGGAGCAGGTGTGTTAAATTTGGTTTTATCGCTCTCACTCTCTTATACTGGTCACTGGAAGTTCAACATGCTACCTCATGGCAAAGAACTCTCTGAGGATCTGAAAAAAAGAATTGTTGCTCTACATTAAGATTGCCTAGGCTATAAGAAGATTACCAAGACCCTGAAACTGAGCTGCATCATGGTGGCCAAGACCATATTGCGGTTTAACAGGATAGGTTCCACTCAGACAGGCCTCGCCATGGTCGACCAAAGAAGTTGAGTGCATGTGCTCAGCGTCGTATCCAGAGGTTGTATTTGGAAACTAGAAGTATGAGTGCTGCCAGCATTGCTGCAGAGTTTGAAGGGCTGAGGGGTCATCTTGTCAGTGCTCAGACCATACGGTGTACACTGCATCAAATTGGTCTGCATGGCTGTCATCCCAGAAGGAAGCCTCTTCTTAAGATGATGCACAAGAAAGCCCGACAAGCAGACTAAGGACATGGATTACTGGAACTGTGTATGGTTACTGGAAGTGTGTATGGTGGCAACCAGATGAAGAGTATAAAGACAAGTGTGTCTTGCCTACAGTCAAGCATGATGGTGGGAGTGTCATGGTCTGGGGCTGCAGGAGAGGGAACATACTGAAGCAAAGCACAATCCCCTCCCTTCAGAGACTGGGCCGCAAGGCAGCATTCCAACAGGATAATGACCCCAAACTTACCTCCAAGATGACCACTGCCTTTCTAAAGAAGCTGTGGGTAAAGATGATGGACTGGCCAAGCATTGCTCCAGAACGAAATCCTATTGAGCATCTGTGGGGCATCCTGAAATGGAAGGTGGAGGAGCACAAGGTATCTAACATCCACCAGCTCCGTCATGTCATCATGGAGTACTGGAAGAGGACTCCAGTGGCAACCTATGAGGCTCTGGTGAACTCCATGCCCAAGAGGGTTAAGGGCGTGCTGGAAAATAATGGTGGCCACACGAAATATTGACATTTTGGGCCCAATTTGGACATTTTCTCTAAGGGGTATACTCACT
Organism: Lithobates pipiens; assembly: GCF_037356315.1. NCBI lineage: Eukaryota > Metazoa > Chordata > Amphibia > Anura > Ranidae > Lithobates > Lithobates pipiens. The sequence goes on from NW_027507764.1 coordinate 388,068,916, forward strand.
TTTGTTGCCAGCAGTTTAGACATTAATGGCTGTGTGTTGAGTTATTTTGAGGGGACAGCAAATTTACACTGTGATACCAGTTGTACGCTCACTATTTTACATTGTAGCAAAATGTCATTAATTCAGTGTTGTCACATGAAAAGATATAATAAAATATTTACAAAAATATGAGGGGTGTACTCAATTTTGTGAGATACTGTATATATATATATATATAGTACTGTGCAAAGTTTAGGCAGATGTGAAGAAATGCTGTAAAGAATGCTTTATGTTTTTAAAAAAATATGTTTTAATTGTTTATTTTTACCAATTTACTAAATATAAAGTGAGCAAACAGAAGAAAAATCTAAATCATAGCAATATTTGGTGTGACTACCCTTTGGCTTCAACCCAGCATACATTCTTACACTTTGTACACTTGCACAAAGTCAAAGATTTTGTAGACTTAGATTCAAATGTATGATTAACCAATTATACCAAGCAGATGCTAATGCTTATCAGTTTCATATGTAGCTTGAAGCACAGTCATTAACTGAGACAGAAACAGATGTGTAGGAGGCTGAAAATTGGGCAGGCAACAACGAAACTCTGCTACTAAGGTGAGGTTGTGGAAGACAGTTTCATGTCACAGGTTATACAGTACACCATGGCAAGACTGAGCACAGTTAGTATACTGCATCAGCAAGGTCTCTCCCAGGCAAAGATTTCAAAGCAGAATGGGGCTTCAAGATGTGTTGTTCAAGCTCTTTTGACGAAGCACAAAGAAACACCATTGGGGACCGTAGATGCAGTGGTTGGCAAAGGAAACTTAATGCAACAGGTGAAAGACACATCATGCTTATTTCCCTTCGACATCAGAAGATGTCCATCAGTGCCATCAGCACAAAACTGGCAGAAGCCAATGGGACCCAGGTATACATATCTGCTGTCTGTAGAGATATGGCCATAAATGGTCTTCATGGAAGAATTGCAGCCAAAAAGCCATACCTCTGACGTGTAAACAAGGCTAAGAGACTTAACTATACATGAAAACATAGGAACTAGAGTGCAGAAAAATGACAGCGGGTGCTCTGGACTGATGAGTCAAAGTGTAAAATATTTGTCTGTAGCAGGAGACAGTTTGTTTGCAAATATCTGGAGAGCGGTACAATAAAGAGTGTCTGCATGCAACAGTGAAGCATGGTGGAGGTTCCTTGAAAGTTTGGGGCTGCATTTCTGCAAATGGAGTTGTAGATTTGGTCAGGATCAATAGTATCCTCAATGCTGAGCAATACAGGCAGATAATTATCCATCATGCCATACTATCCCGGAGGCGTGTGATTGGACCCGCATTTATTCTGCAGCAGGACATTGACCTCAAATGTACAGCAAATATCATTAAGAACTATCTTCAGTGTAAAGAAGAACAAGGAGTGGTGATTGTTTGGCCCCCCAGAGAGCCCTAATCCCAATTATCATTCAAGTCCATCTGGGATTTCATGAAGCAAGACAGAAGGATTTGTGGCAGCCTACATCCAAAGAAGATCCATGGTTAGTTCTCCAAAATGTTTGGAATAACCTACATGCCAAGTTTCTTAGAAAAAACTGCGTGCAAGTGCAGCTAGAAGAATCAATGCTGTTTTGAAGGCAAAGGGTGGTCACACCAAATATTGATTTGACATGGATTTCTCTTCTGTTTGTTTACTTTTTAAATTAATTTTGTTAATTGATTAAAATAAACTAATAACACTTCTATTTCTGAAAGCCTTTTTAATTTACAGCAGTTTCACACCTTTCACCACCCGCTAATCCTGAACCCACATGCTGCCCCACAGTACCTCCAGGATCTCACAAAAGCGAGTACACCCCTGACATTTTTGTAAATATTTTATTATATCTTTTCATGTGCCAACACTGAAGAAATTACACTCTCTAACATCCACCAGCTCAGTGATATCATCATGGAAGGGTGGAAGAGGACTCCAGTGGCAACCTGTGAAGCTCTGGTGAACTCCATTCCCAAGAGGGTTAAGGCAGTGCTGGAAAATAATGGTGGACACACAAAATAAGAATATTGACACTTTGGGCCCAATTTGGACATTTTCACTTAGGGATGTACTCACTTTTGTTGCCAGCAGCTTAGACATTAATGGCTGTGTGTTGAGCTATTTTTAGGGGACAACAATTTTACACTGTTATACAAGCTGTACACTCACTACTTTACATTGTAGCAAAGTGTAATTTCTTCAGTGTTGTCACATGAAAAGATCTAATAAAATATTTACAAAAACGTAAGGTGTGTACTCACTTTTGTGAGATACTGTATATGAATCTCACTTCTATCCTACTTCCCTCATCTTCCTGTTTATTTAATTTTGGAGGATATTTACCCTAATGCCAAGCTTCCTTCTCTGACAGCACCTGCAATTCTCACACTCAGATTTGTATTTCCCTTCTTCCAAAAACCTGCCGCCCTTTTCATGTGCCCTCTTCCACTCCTATAAAGATTACTAAAACCTAAGCTACGTTCAGCTGCCCTCTCCTATGGTGGCCTCCACTGAACTCATTCATCCAAATCCAATGGATGAAAGGGTAGTAGAGTTGGAATCCTTCTTTCCCCACAAAGCACTTTTCAAATTCTTTCTACACCCCTCTCTCTATACCTCTCCTCTTTGAAGTTCAGTGTGCCTATGTTTTTTTTCCTGTTTCTCTAAGGATTTATTGATTTATTGGCCTTCTGGAATGGTGTCACACTTTCTTGATGACTTGTCTTCTACCCTACTTTCTCTACTTTGAGATGTCAACTAACCTTCTTGGTGACTTTAACATCCCAGTTAATGCTAATATATTAGGTACCTCTTATCATCTTAAAATAACCTGAACTATTTAATATTTAACAAAATTAACAAACACTCCTACTCACTCTGATGGTAACACCCCAAACCTTGTTTTCTCCTGCCTCTGTACTCCTTGCAAACTCCCCACTCTTCTTCCCTGGTCACAACCTCATCAGTTTCACACTGTACCTGTACTCAAGTTCTTATCCCTCCAACTAGCAAACAGGTACTTGTAAATACCTTTGCCACTGTAAAGCCCCATACACACTATCAGATTATATTATATTATATTATATTATATATTTTCATGTAACAACACTGAAGAAATGACACTTTGCTACAATGTAAAGTCATGACTGTGCAGCTTGTATAACTGTAAATTTGCTGTCCCCTCAAAATAACTCAACACACAGCTATTAATGTCTAAACCACTGGCAACATAAATGAGTACACCCCTAAAACACCACGGAGCTGGTAGATGATAGAAACCTTGCGCTGCTACACCTACTGCTTGAGGATGCCCCGCAGATGCTCAATAGGGTTTAGGTCTAAAGACATGCTTGGCCAGTCCATCACCTTTACCCTCAGCTTCTTTAGCAAAGCAGTGGTTGTCTTGGAGGTGTGTTTGGGGCCCCACCATGCTTGACTGTAGGCAAGACACACTTGTCTTTGTACTCTTCACCTGGTTGCCGCCACACACGGTTGACACCATCTGAACCAAATAAGTTTATCTTGGTCTCCTCAGACCACAGGACAAGGTTCCAGTAATCCATGTGCTTAGTCTGCTTGTCTTCAGCAACGTGTTTGTGGGCTTTCTTTTGCAAGCCTTTCTTTAGAAGAGGATTCCTTCTGGGATGACAGCCATGCAGATCAACTTGATGCAGTGTGCAACGTATGGTCTGAGCACTGACAGGATGACCCCCCTCCAGTTCAACCTCTGCAGGAATGCTGGCAGCACTCATACATCTATTTCCCAAAGAGAACCTCTGGATAAGACGCTGAGCATGTGCACGCTACTTCTTTGGTCGACCATGGCGAGGCCTGTTCTGAGTGGAACCTGTCCTGTTAAACCGGTGTATGGTATTGGCCACCGTGCTGCAGCTTAGTTTCAGGGTCTTGGCAATCTTCTTAAAGCCTGGGCCATCTTTATGTAGAGCAACAATTCTTTTTTTTCAGATCCTCAGAGCATTCTTTGCCATGAGGTGGCATGTTGAACTTCCACTGACCAGTAGGAGAGAGTGAGCGTGATAACACCCAATTTAACACACCTGCTCCCCATTGACATCTAAGAACTTGTAACACTAACGAGTCATATGACATCGGGGAGGGAAAAGGGCTAATTGGGCCCAATTTGGACATTTTCACTTAGGGGTGTACTCATTTTTGTTGCCAGCGGTTTAGACATTAATGGCTGTGTGTTGAGTTATATTGTAGCAAAGTGTCATTTCTTCAGCATTGTCACATGAAAAGATATAAATATTTACAAAAATGTGAGGGGTGTACTAAATTTTGTGAGAAACTGTATATATACCTGTATAAAAATATATATATATATATTTATAAAAAGCTCTGTGCAAACTGTTGGCATTATATACATTCTGAATAATAATAATGTCCTGAACCATACAGGCCACATGCCCTCAACATGGAGGGGGGGTGGGTGCTTTGGGGCAAGGGGGACTTCAAAGCACCTTGTCCCCATGTTGATGAGGACAAGGGCCACTTCCGGACAATCCTGGCTGTTTTAACAAGGGGGCACCCAGATCCCGCCCCCCCACCCTATGTGAATGTGTATGAGGTACGTTGTACCCCTACAAATTCACCTAAAAGAGTGTCAAAAATAAAACACATTATGTATGTTTTTAAAGTAATTTATTATGGCATCTCTGTCGTCTCTTTCGATCTCTTCTCCCCTTTCCAACTCTTCGGCATCCTCCGCTGATGTCTTCTGCCTCTGTCGGTTCTTCTGCCCTGTCTGGTTCTTCTCCGCTCCCTCTCTGTTTTTTTTCCCTCTGTCCGCATTCATCTGCCGGGTCTCATCCGCTGTCTTCTAGCTCTTTTGCTCGCTCCTTTGCTCGCATTTTTGCCCAGACTTCTCTCCCGCTCTAATGTTGGGTGCACGGTGTGCCACTACTTGTATTGGCATGGGTCGGGGTCGGGTGAATTCATCCGGAGGCCCTGCCTCTTTTGATGTCACCATCCGAGCCATGATGGGGCAGTGACACCATAAGGGGTGGGCCTCCGTTGACCCCGACCCATGCCAAGTGGCACAATGCACACCCAGCATTAGACCGGGAGAGAGCATTGAGTCAACATAGGAAGAAGAACTGAAGGAGAACACAGAGGAGAAGATCCAGCAAAAGAGTGGGAAGATAGCAGAGAAGACCCAGGCAGCGGAGAAGACAGCAGACAGAGGGAGAAGAACCAGAGAGGGCTAGAAGACATCAGCAGAGAGCAGAGAAGACCCAGAGAGGGGGGAGAACTGCCAGCGGAGGAGGCAAAAAAGCCGGAGAGGGAAAAAGAGATCGGAAGAGATGATGGAGCAGCCTAATAAATGACTTTAAAAACCTGTGCGATGTGTTTTATTTTTTTATTTTTTTTAAGTGAATGGGTAGGGGTACAATGTACCCCATACTCATTCACATAGGGTGGGGGGCCGGGATCTGGGGTCCCCCCTGTTAAAGGGGGCTTCCAGATTCTGAAAAGCCCCCGCCCACAGACCCCGACAACCAACGGCCAGGGTTGTCGGGAAGAGGCCCTTGTCCTCATCAACATGGTGCTTTGGTGTGTGGAAGTGCAGGGCCCCTCCTGTCTCAAAGCACCCACCCCCCATGTTGAGGACATGTGGCCTGGTACGGTTCAGGAGGGGGGCACTCACTTGTCCCCACCCCCTTTCCTGACCTGCCAGGCTGTGTGCTCAGATAAGGTTCTGGTATGGGTTGTGGGGATAAGGGCCTCTTGGAGGGGAACTCATGCCGTTTTTATTTTTATTTGGCGTGGAGTTCCCCTTCAAGATCATCAGAGCTCAAGTTGCATGCCAAAATCAGATCAGTCAAGACAGCTATCTGACTTTGGGCTGAAGTAGGATCAAAGTCGGACCAAAGTAGTTCATGGAGCATTTTCAAAGTCGGACCGACTTGTGTCGGACCAGTTAAGATGGCTCCCATGCGGCATGAGCTCTCAATGTCGGGGCTTTTGTCATACAAGTGTGAACCCAGGCTTAGTTTTTGAGTGGGAAAGGATTGGAGTTAGTTGGGATATTACAGTTATCCAGATTCATTGGAGAGATTTCCTCTCACTTCCTGTGCTGGTGACAATGGTTTGACAAGACGTTAGGGTAACTATCAACAGCAACACAGACGGGGAAAAAAAAATATACATCTCTCTCTCTCTCTCTCTCTCTCTCTCTCTCTCTCTCTCTCTCTCTCTATATATATATATATATATATATATATATATATATATATATATATATATATATATATATATATATATTTATTCTTTCTTTGTTTAATAAAGTTGGGGGTGGCTAAAATGTTGCTGGTTCATCTATAGTGGGTTATATGACATAAACCTTTTTTACTTTGGTTCAAATATTGGACATTTTCATAAGAAGTCAGCTTAAACTATTTTTGAATACTAAATCAATGCATCCTTAACAGAAATTATAGGATTAATGCAATGCCTATTAAACTGCAGACCTGATTTTGGAACCCTGTTGTGACCACCCACTGATATAAATAATGATTAATTAATTTTTTCCTATGTGATTATACAAAATGTTGTAGTTTATATAGTTTGTAGTAGAAAATATGGTTTACAATGTATAAAATATTTTATAAATATATGACATTCTTTTTCGGTTTTTTTTTTGTTCCTTTTTATAGCCTATAATGTGATCAAATATGAATGGTGGTTTTATGCATGCATTTCCAGAATTGTTGTTAGATATTCACAAAGAAAAAGACATCATTAAGGCACCACGAGTAACATGCCCTGATCTGGTATGCTTTTCCAGGTCTCTTGTTATAATTAGTACGAATGACTTTACAAAACTTCTGTATGTACTGGAAAACATAATGGAAAGTGTCAGTACTGAATAAGGGACATGTTATCTAATTCTAATTCTAACTCCTATTTGCAGAGATTTTTTATTCTTCATATCTGAGCTTTGTCAATTTTCGGCACAGCAACAGGACAGCTTTAATCTCCTCTCCCCTGTAGCATGTATTCACCTTCCCTTCTTTCCCCAGCCATTCTAGCCACTGGGAGTGAAAGAAAATGCCTAACACTTTGAAGCATGAAGAGCCATTTCATTTACGCCATGTGACTGCACTGGGCCAATCACCAAGTGTGGGAAGTGGATGCAGTCCATGGCCCAGCCTAAGATACTGTATGCCTGTAAAGCTGAACTCAAGGCACAAAAACTTTTATTTAAATATAATTCTCAATATCCACAAGGTATATAAATCCACTTTGTGTGCACGGAATGCATTAGCACACCCAGTGTTTACCCTGTAAATGTAGTGGTGACACCATCACTGTATTGCACATAACCTGCACCGACAGCAGAGCTATGGGAGAGGCCTAACTGACCCAGCCAATATAGACTGTGTGAACAAAAATACAGAAGGGGAGATACAAGACCAGTCACGTGCACATGCAGAGAGCGCCACAATGATGAGATTACCACACAGATTTGGAAAAAATACATGCAGCACGCCCATATTTAATTAAGGATACACATGCCTCTTGTATGTAGACAATATTTGCTTATCCCAGAGTTCAACTTAAAGGATAAGTTCATCTTTGAATCCATGTTAGAGTGGAACATGTAACATGTTCCCACTGCTCTCCCCCCCATCCCTGTGGCAGCAGTAAGGGATGAAGTTCCTTGTACTAGCTTCCACTTTTTGAAAAATAGTGCGGTCATGCGGGGCTCTGCCATCACAGCCATGTCATTCAGGCACACAGCTCCATGTATCTGAATGAACTACAAGCTTTGATAGTCTTAGTGACTGACAGCTGGTAGTTCTCAATGAACTACTACGGAGCTGTGGAGAGCTGTGGAGCTCTGTGGAGCACTGTGGTAGTTCATTGAGTCTTCCTGTCAGACAGTATTGGCTTACCCGTACGGGATGTACAGGTCAGCCCATAGGAGACATGCATGGCATCAGCGATCTGCTGATCACTGATGCAATGCTTTCCAGGCTCCTGCAACAAAAAAATATTAAATGCACATTTTTTACCTGCAAAAAAATATGTGTTTATTATTATTTATTTTTTTAAAGTGAACTTATCCTTTAAAGATTACATACATCAGATTCTCTTTCTGCTAAACAGGTGGTTAGGGAGCTAAGAAAAGGTTAGGAAATACAGACTTATGATTAGTTAGTTAGTTGAGATTGATTGTAAGTTGATTTGGCCTGGTTTTAGCTGCTTTCGCATTCACATCAATTGTAATGAAGAAGGAAAAACTGTTTAGAAGTGGTGTCTTTCCAAGTTTGCACTTATGACATAATTCCTACATATTACATGTGGTGACAGGTGTGCTTTAAAAGAATCTTAAAATCCAATTTATATTGCATACCTTTTTATATTGTGTTTGTTGATAGATTTTTCCTTTAAATGGCTTTTAATCACATATTTTCTTCAGTAAAAATGTGATTTCCTGCCTTTTTACTCCCGTGCTCTGTTGGCAGAGCTGAGCAGCAGCTGCATCCCTCTGCAAAATGGTCCTTCAATAGGCTTGTATTAAAGAATATGAGGAGGGTTGTGTCTGACCAATTCTGGTGCCTATCAGACTGTACAGACATATTTAGACAACCTGTTCAGCTGCTATAAAAGGAGGTAAGACTTCCAAACTTGTATGTGTTTCTCATTGTACTAGGCGGCAGTGGATCCTTCTAAATAAAGTACTATAGCTAACAGAGACTCAGCTAATCTAATAATTAGCACTCCACGAACCTGCTTTAAACAATTATTTTCTAAGATCATTCAGAATCCACTAGTGAAGCCTGAATTGCTAATGTGCAAAGTAAGGTGAAGGTAAGTGACATGGTGTTTATTTCATACATTTAATTAAATAACCCTGTAAAATCGTAATGTTTCAGCTGGACCCTGGCACTCACTGGCAGTACATGTTGTTTCTGTCAATGAAGGCCATCTTTTCCCAAGATACACTCCACCTGTATATGCATAGGTAGCACAACCACTTATCACTATTATCAATAAACTTTCATGTACAATGTTCTTTGCATCATCTGCTAAGCATTGCTCCCCTATCACTCTCTCACTGTTTTCATTTTTTTACATGGCTTAATCAAAGCAGCAGGTATTGGTAAGGTTGCAATGAACATTATAAAATTATATTTATTGACATTGAAAAAGCGATATTAAAGTCTTTTTTTTTTTGTTTTTTGTTTTTTTCAAACAACAAACAGTGGTTTAACACAGAGCAGCCTGGATCCTCCTCTTCTAAGGTCCCAATCTGGCGCTCCTGGCCCTCACTCCTGCCGGGTGCCCCCAGAGCAAGCTGCTTGCTCTGAGGGCACCCAAGCAGGTGTGCTCCCGACCTGCGGCTCTGTGTGTCCATTCACACATGGAGCTGTGGCTCAGCCCCACCCCCTCCATCTCCTTATTGGCTCACTGGCTGTGATTGACAGCAGTGGAAGACAATGGCTTCTGCTGCTGCCAAAAGCCAAGCAGGAGTGCGAGTCCCCAGAGAGGCAAGGCTCTCGTGGACATTGCTGGAATGAGAGGGGGCTCAGGTAAGTATTAGGAAGGGCTGGGGGTGGCTGTTGCACACAGAAGGTTTTTTACCTTCATGCATAGAATAGAAGGTAAAAAAGCTTGTGCCTTTACAACCACTTTAATGATTAAAAAAAAAAAACAAAAAAAAATATATGGGGTTTTAAAGGAATTCCGAGAGCAATGAGATGTACCTATCCACATAACACAATTAGATTTCAACATTTTTAGTTCTCAATTGTCTGAATAATAAGTTTTTTTTTTCTAACTGGCTGCTCTGAGTAGCCATACTAAGATTCTTTTATATTTTTCTTTGCTTTATTTTAATTATAAATATGTGTTTAATTTAACAGAGTATAAAAAGAAATGATGTGCAGTACCCATAGCAACCTAACCACATGGCATCTGTCATTAGTATACCCTAAGGTGTTCAAGGCTGATCTGTGATTGGCTGCTTTAAACTCATAGTATACATCTTAAAGAATATTATAACTCCTTATCATTGTACTGTATGTTTAAATGTGTATGCAAAAATAGAAATAAACATTATTTTAAAGATGATTTGATATAAAATGTTTTTTTTTTATTTCCTCTTTATTGATTATTTTTTATTGAACTTCTTTTTACTCTAGGCATTTTTCACCATTGTCATTCATAACAAGCCACCTGCCATGTGTTCTCTGTGGCTGCAGAGTTATATGAAACATGCACAAGTCTTTTAAACAAAATTCATTAAAGATTCATACAACTCAAAGGAAAGAACTGATGCCCCTTAGGGTAGTAACACTCTGATCTTATTGCAGTGTCAAAAAAGATGAATTTCTGAGTGCCATTGTCAAGCTCCAAAGGTTAATGCTTCCTCTCTTCGTCTTTATAAAAATTCAATTAGCCTCCAATGCAGTTTAAATATTGGTATGGTATCTTCCTGACTACATCAGTAATCACACCATAGGTTTAAATATTTACTCTATTATTAAGCTGATCATTAATATCTGAAATCAATCTGATGTTGCTATATAATGATGGAGATATCAAAAATATATATTGCAAATTGCATTTCTGCTGTTTTTGTTCTTGTATATTGTCAGATCACCTAGAGCCCAGGTGACAGATGCACACCGTAGGGTTTAGGGGTGCACCGGAAGGTTGTGGACCCTACGGCTGACTGCTGCAGATGGGGGACAGATCCCACTGGGGATAGCGCGTAAGATTCCCTGGGGCGCGGAGTCTAAGAGCCAGCAGGTGTTCACCAGAGCCTCGAGTGGTGAGGATGGACTTGGCTGCAACTGGCTCCAGGTCGCGACCCCCAGGGTCCCCCAGCTCACACCCACAGTAGGCAACAGGAGAATAGGGATGGTGAGGGACAAAGCCAAGGTCGGGGCCACAAGCAGAAAAGAATAGTCGGGTACACGCCAAAAGGTCAGGATCACAGGCAAACAGGGATAGTCAGACACGCCAAAGTCGGTAACGGAAAACAGTAGCAGAGCACACGGCAGGAACCAGGACGCTAACACACAAAGAATACACAATGGTTGATCAGCACTGAGGCCTGCAGTGCACAGGTTAATATAGGGCTCCCTGATAGGGCCTGGGGTGGAGCCATGCTTAGAGGAGAGGTTATAAAAACCACCAGGTGGAAGTGGCTGGCTTCTTAGTCTGAAGACATGAGGGAAGGTAAGCAAACACAGGAAGATCACTGCATAACCATGACATATATACAGTATATCACAAAAGTGAGTGCACCGGTCATATTTTTGTAAATATTTTATTATATCTTTTTTTCATATGACAACACTGAAGAAATTACACTTTGCTACAATGAAAAGCAGTGAGTGTACAGCTTATATAACAGTGTAAAATTGCTGTCCACTCAAAATAACTCAACACACAGCCATAGATGTCTAAACCACTGGCAACAAAAGTGAGTACACTCCTAAGTGAAAATGTCCAAACTGGGCCCAATTAGTAATTTTCCCTCCCCAATGTCATGTGACTCGTTAGCGTTACATGGTCTTAGGTGTGAATATACTCTCTCATACTGGTCAGTGGAAGTTCAACATGGCACCTCATGGCAAAGAACTCTCTGAGGAATTTTTGCTCTACATTAAGATGGCCTAGTCTATAAAGAAGATTGCCAAGACCCTGAGACTGAGCTGCAGCACAGTAGCGAAGACCATACAGCGTTTTAACAGGACAGGTTCCACTCAGAACAGGCCTCGCCATGGTCGACCAAAGAAGTTAAATGCACATGCTCAGCGTCATATCCAGAGATTGATTTTGGGAAATATGAGTTTGAGTGCTGCCAGCATTGCTGCAGAGGCTGAAGGGGTGGATGGTCATCCTGTCAGTGCTCAGACTATATGCCTCACGCTGCATCAAATTGGTCTGCATGGCTGTCCTCCCAGAAGGAAGCCTCTTCTAATGATGATGCACAAGAAAGTCTGCAAACAGTTTGCTGAAGACAAGCAGACTAAGGACATGGAGTACTGGAACCATGTCCTGTGGTCTGATGAGACCAAGATAAACTTATTTGGTTCAGATGGTGTCAAGCATGTGTGGTGGCAACCAGGTGAAAAGTAAAAAGACAAGTATGTCTTGCCTACTGTCAAGCATGGTGGTGGGAGTGTCATGGTCTGGGTCCGCATGAGTGCTGCCGGCACTGGGGTGCTACAGTTCATTGAGGGAACCATGAATGCCAACATGTACTGTAACATATTGAAGCATACTGAAGCAGAACATGATCCCCTCTCATCGGAGACTGGGCCGCAGGGCAGTATTCCAACATGATAACGACCCCAAACACATCTCCAAGATGACCACTGCCTTGCTAAAGAAGCTGAGGGTAAAGGTGACTAGCTAAGCATGGCTCCAGACCTAAACCCTATTGAGCATCTTTGGGGCATCCTCAAATGGAAGGTGGAGGAGAGAAAGGTCCACCAGCTTCGTGATGTCGTCATAGAGGAGTGGAAGAGGACTCCAGTGGCAACCTGTGAAGCTCTGGTGCACTCCATGCCCAAGACAGTTAAGGCAGTGCTGGAAAATAATGGTGGCCACACAAAATATTGACACTTTGGACCCAATTTTGTACTCACTTTTATTGCCAGCGGTTTAGACATTAATGGCTGTGTGTTGAGTTATTTTGAGGGGACAGAAAATGTACACTGTTATACAAGCTGTACACTCACTACTTTACATTGTAGCAAAGTGTAATTTTGTCAGTGTTGTCACATGAAAAGATAGAATAAAATATTTACAAAAATGTGAGAGGTGTCCTCACTTTTGTTAGATACTGTATTAAACTGAATATTATATTTCCATTGACAGCAATAGTAGACTCTTATGTCCTTATAAAGAAGAGTAATGAAAAATACAACTGCTTTTTTTCCACAAGGTTTGATGTAATATGATGGTGTAAAGAGCAGTGGAATGTGGTAAGCCACAACAACAAATCAGAAATATGACCATAGCTAAAGCTGATATGAGATCAACTGCTCTGAGTTACAGCACACAGTATGTGTTTTTTATTACAACAGCAATAATATGCCATAATTTGTTGCCACTTACAGCAAGTTTTTATTTTCCACTTCCAGCAAGTTTGACTATTTTGATACTTATATTGCAAACTATGCTGAAAACACCTGAACCTATCCTGGATCAGAACTTCATGTGACTGCCAAATGGGAAACATGCTATGCTTATTCCTAGCTATCAGAAATGGCATTCACAGGAGATGTTAATGCAAAAGCTGTATAGAAGCTGTTTTTTTTTTTGCTAGCACAAGATGGGGAAATTATGGGGTAAAATTTTTCTTGGGAATACTAATGGAAATGCTGCTTGGGAACCCAGATTTTATATAACACAGTACAAACATGGGATTTACACTTCCTAATTGTGACTAGATTTAGAATGCATGGAAAGCCTTAAAGGATAAGTACACTATATATTTATGTATATATATATATATATATATATATATATATATATATATATATATATATATATATATGCAATTTGCTGGTAGAAAATATGCATTTACAATTTTTAGTAGGAGCCTGGAAATCATTGCATGATCAGCAGTTTGTGAATGCCATGCAGGAGACTCCTGCATACTGTCAACGTAAACTGTCCGCCCGTACATTGTATGGGAAGGCAGTTTAGCTAAGACAGGAAGATTCAATTAACTACTCGAGCGCTCAACAACGCCCTGGTAGTTCATTAAGAGCTACAAGCGGACAACCACAAAGGCTATTGGTATTTGTAATTGATTGATTCACAGAGATCTGTAAATCAATGACATGGCCATGTGGGAAGAACACTGCACTGCCACACTCTTTTCAAATAGTGAAAGCAGGTATGTGGAGAAGATTCCCTACCTGCTGTCACAGGGAGTTCAGGGATCAGGGAGTGGCTGCAGGATCGGGAACATGTCACTAAAAATGGGTGAAGAAACATGTAGCATATTGCTATAGATGGACTTATCTTTTAACATACATTTCATTTATTTTCATTTTTTAAAATCTGATTTATATTTGCTTATCGATTCATTGACAGACACAATGAATATCAGTAAAATATCAGAAAAAAGAGTCACTAAATCTTGCTTAGGAAGGAAAAAGTCAAACAATATTCCGTGAGATAAGCATGCATTCTATGCATAAGAAGAGAAAGTGTCCTCTGTGCTGGAGATACACAGTTGACTCACGGTTGACTGATCCACAAGTTGCTGAAGGAAAAGATAGCCGTGACTCCAAAAAGTGGTAAAGTTGGTTCTACCAATGTGCAATACAGTAGGGGGCTCTTCAAAGGGAGGGCAGCTTAGCATGTGTTCTGCTGGTGATGCATAGTTGGCATGTCTGCAATGTGTTGCCCGACTGGATAAAACTTACCATCACCATATCTCTGGGTGTGATTACCTAATTATACTATATAGTTACTGGTAATTTGCTAAGTAGGATTGTACAATATATATCATGTTGGCCTGTGACTTTTATTAATGCCCTCTAACCTGCAATATTTCTAAATGTCCACATGATGTCAACCTACTGAAAACCCACAATATACTTTAGCCATTCACAAAAGGTGTTTACAAAGCTAATTTCAAGGACTGGGTGTGTCCCCATGAGGTCTACCTTCATTTGAAAAACCAGTAAAGACTATAAAGGTCTGCATTCATGGGGGCTCACCCCCCTGAAGAAGTTTGCACACCCTACGAACGAAATGCACATGTCGGTGTGCCAGCCACAGACCACCCCAACTGCCCTTGGAACCCCAGTCTACACTCTCCAGCAAATTTCCAGAATTTTTTATATGAAAATGAACCCAACTAGTACATGTCTTGCTGTGGAAGAATCCTAGCATATTCCAGTGCCATTTACCACTCGGGGGATCCCGTACTGCCCGTCTATTCCCACCAGTAAGGATGACCGAACACCCCCCCCCCCCGGTTCAGTTCGCACCAGAACCTGCAAACATACCTAAACTTCATGTGAACTTTAGAACCCTATTAAAGTATATGGGACTTAAATGTTCAATTGCTAATTTTAAGGGCTAATATGCAAGTTATTGTCATAAAAAGTGTTTGGGGACCCGGGTCCTGCCCCAGGGGACATGTATGTAATGTAACCTCTGATGTAACGCAGGTTAATTAGCACTTTAGATTTCTCTCATAAACTTGTACAGGGTGTTCCGCGGCTTTTCGAATTTGCCGCAAACACCCCAAATTGTTCGCTGTTCGGTGAACAGGCAATGTTTGAGTCTAACGTGAGTTCAACTCAAACTCAAAGCTCGTCCCTACCCACCAGTGAAGAACCCACATCTATTACCTAGCCCGGCCGGGCTGAAGAATCTCAAAAGAGTCAAATGGTAGCCTCGCATTGTCAGAGGCTACTGTCCCATCCTGGGAGAACCTGACAACAGCTGTGCATGTAGAATTGTCCTCCTCGGATGTGCCTAAGAGCAAAGCACACACCAAGTTGTTCTTTCCCTGAGCAGCGATCCACTGTACCGCACATGGCCCACAGATGCGCCACCTGCAGAACACATGATAAGCTGCCCTCCCTCTGAAGAGCGATCCACTGTATCGCATACTGGTAAAATCAACCTTACCACCCTTTGGAGTCATGGGTATCCTTGCCTTCAGGAATCTTTAGATCTGCCAACTATGCGCTACCAGCAGAACACATGCTAAGCAAATTCCCTCTTAAGAGCGATCTACTGTATCACACATTGGTAGAACCAAGCATATGTAGAAGAGGAACAAGGGATTTTTATGGTGTTTTTTTTCATTGTTTTTCATAGTAGCTTGCACATCCCCTGAGGAAGCGTATCAGTGTAACATGTCGGGATAATGTGCAATGAATTTTTTTGTTACTTCTTTCTTGGACCTCGAATGTTAACTTCTTTGTCAAAACTTTAGCACTTTTTTAAGTGAACTCTTTTTAAATTGTGATCTCAATAAATAATTTATTTTAAATATGGTTATATCTTTGCTATTTGGAATTTAAGCACCGTAAAAATCCCTTGTTCCTCCTCTACATACGCTTTACTGTCTTATTTGGGGATGTGGTGCTAAACGCTGATGGGTGTTTTTGGGAATTCGACCAATATTTAACCATCGGTAGAACCAACTTTACCACTCTTTGGAGTCACAGCTACAGTGGTGTGAAAAAGTGTTTGCCCCCTTCCTCATTTCCTGTTCCTTTGCATGTTTGTCACACTTAAGTGTTTCGGAACATCAAACCAATTTAAACAATAGTCAAGGACAACACAAGTAAACACAAAATGCAATTTGTAAATGAAGGTGTTTATTATTAAAGGTGAAAAAAAATCCAAACCATCATGGCCCTGTGTGAAAAAGTGATTGCCCCCTAAACCTAATAACTGTTTGGGCCACCCTTAGCAGCAACAACGGCAACCAAGCGTTTGCGATAACGTGCAATGAGGCTTTTACAGCGTCCTGGAGGAATTTTGGCCCACTCATCTTTGCAGAATTGTCCTAATTCAGTTACATTAGAGGGTTTTCGAGCATGAACGGCCTTTTTAAGGTCATACCACAACATCTCAATAGGATTCAGGTCAGGACTTTGGCTAGGCCACTCCAAAGTCTTCATTTTGTTTTTCTTCAGCCATTCGGTGGTGGACTTGCTGGTGTGTTTAGGATCATTGTCCTGCTGCAGAACCCAAGTTCGTTTCAGCTTGAGTACACGAACAGATGGTCGGACATTCTCCTTCAGGATCTCTTGGTAGACAGCAGAATTCATAGTTCCTTTTATCACGGCAAGTCTTCCAGGTCCTGAAGCAGCAAAACAGCCCCAGACCATCACACTACCACCACCATATTTTACTGTTGGTATAATGTTCTTTTTATGAAATGCAGTGTTCCTTCTACGCCAGATATACTTGGACACACACCTTCCAAAGAGTTCCACTTTTGTCTCATCGGTCCACAGAATGTTGTCCCAAAAGTCTTGGGGATCATCAAGATGTGTTGTGGAGAAATTGAGACGAGCTTTGATGTTCTTTTTGCTCAGCAGTGGTTTTCTCCTTGGAACTCTGCCATGCAGGCCATTTTTGCCCACTCTTTTCCTGATGGTGGAGGCATGAAAGCTGACCTTAACTGAGGCAAGTGAGGCCTGCAGTTCCTTGGACGTTGTTGTGGGGTCTTTTGTGACCTCTTGGATGAGTCGTCGCTGCGCTCTTGGGGTAATTTTGGGCGGCCGGCCACTCCTGGGAAGGTTCACCACTGTTCCATGTCTTCGCCATTTGTAGATAATGGCTCTCACTGTGGTTCGCTGGATTCCCAAAGCTTTGGAAATGGCTTTATAACCCTTTCCAGACTGATAGATCTCAATTACTTTCTTTCTCAATTGTTCCTGAATTTCTTTGGGTCTCGGCATGATGTGTAGCTTTTAAGGATCTTCTGGTGGACCTTACTGTGTCAAGCAGCTCCTATTTAAGTGATGCCTTGATTGTGAACAGGTGTGGCAATAATCAGGCCTGGGTGTGGCTAGAGAAATTGAACTCAGGTGTGGACAACCACAGTTATAGTATGTTTTAACAAGGGGGGCAATCACTTTTTCACACAGGGCCATGATGGTTTGGATTTTTTTTCACCTTTAATAATAAACACCTTCATTTACAAATTGCATTTTGTGTTTACTTGTGTTGTCCTTGACTATTGTTTAAATTGGTTGGATGTTCCGAAACACTTAAGTGTGACAAACATGCAAAGGAACAGGAAATGAGGAAGGGGGCAAACACTTTTTCACACCACTGTATATTTTCCCTCAGCAACCTGTGGATCTGTCAACTGTGAGTCACCTGTGTATCTCCAGCATGGAGGACACTTTCTCTTCTTATGCATAGAATGTATGCTTATCTTACGGAACATTCTACCTGAATATCAGCCTTAAGAACTCCACAGGTTCCATCACTGCTTGAACCATCATCTTTGACTTAGCTCACCTTTTCCTTCCTAAGCAAGATTTAGTGTTTCTCAATCCACAGTTCATCTGTATATACTGCAATGAGAGTGTCCCTGTGTCCCCCATTGTATTTTTGCATATAGCGTACCTGGTTGATTCTGGGAAATAGAGCAGATAGAGACCGAGAATACAAGTGTATTGCCCTTCATTGAGCTGACACCGTTGTATGCTCCATGTCCCTGGCTCTCTCCCACCATCCCAGATCTGTCAGCTCAAATGCATTGGACACAGCTATAACTTGAGCGTGCTTTCCATCCATCTAGTGCCTTGCCCTGGGTGTGTCTGTGCACACCTGGCTGCATTGTCTTTTTAATGTTATTTTATTTTGTGTTGTGTGTAGTTTGCTCACTTACATCTATATGTACTTTTTGATACCAGTAAAGATATTTTTAACTGTTGGGAGAAGACCACAGATTGCCCAATCCTTTTATCCCGTAGAACTATCTGCGTTCTTTACCACTACCTTTTTTTTCCTCATATGCTTTCTTAGTTTGGGATCTAAGGTAAAGGGCACCACCCCAACCAGGGTGAGTCAGTATCTACCCTTCTCTCCCCTTCCAGTGCTGGGTTCTACACCTACCCAGCACTACGATCCTATGAGATGATCTGGTACCTCTCTCTTTTTTTTCAATCTAATACATCACTCAAATTTTCTCATAAACATTCACTAAATACACCATTTGCAGTGATTTTGCAATACTGCGTGAAGTGAAAAAAATAAATATATATATATATATATATATATGTATATATATATATATATATATATATATATATATATAAAAAACTGTGCAGTCCTTTTAGATGCAATGTAAATAAAAAAGATAATATCCCACTTGTGCTCCCCTTTTGGGTGTGTTCTCACCTTAATGCCAGAGACCTCACAATTGTTTTTTTTCTTCTGTGCAAAGTAAAGGCATAATGTGCTAGTATGCATTGCATAGTAGCATATTATGTGACAATTACCTACAGACGAAGCCCACGTCATCAGCGTTGCAGGCCAAATCCATCTTCGCCCGTCTTCATTTCAGGGGCCTCGGACTCCAGCTGTGTGACTGGCTGGAGCTGTATGACATCACTCCCACTGATCATGGCACTGACTTTTGAAGAAACAGCACGAGTGGCCGTTCCTTCAGAGCACATGCGGTCGATGACATCATCGGCGCAGTATACAGTAAATATTTTCTAAATGGCGCACATTTAGGAGATATTTACAGTACCTATTGGTAAGCCTTATGGGATTGTACACCCTATTAACATCCATCATACCATGAGAACATACCTGAAATATAAAATAAACACACAGCAAGGATTGTGGAAAAGTTTAGGCCGCAGCCCCTTTATCGGGTTTAAAACAATTTTAACCACTTGGGATCCGCGCTATTGCAAAATGACGGCAACAGCGCGGACCCACATTTCCGGGACTACGTCTATTGACGTGGTCCCGGTTACGAGCGGCCTGCGCGCCCCCTGAGGGGCGCGCGCGGCGCGCTCTGTGATCGGCGAGTCCGTGAGACTCGCCTGATCACCGATCCGTGTAAGGGGTCGATCCCGACCCCTTATCACGTGATCAGCTGTCAGCCAATGACAGCTGATCATGTGATAAAACGGAGCCGGTAATCGGCTAGTATTCCTCCTCGCGCTGACAGCGCGAGGAGAAAAAAAAAAAGCCGATCGCCGGCGGCCGTGTTCGGGACATCAGTCCCGATCACGGCCAGCAATTTAAACGGACACCTGCCCCCTGCCAGTGCCCACCTGCCACCCGCAGTGCCATCCTGAAATAAAGTAAGTGCCCCCTGTCAGTGCCACCCAGCAGTGCCCATAGTGCCCACAGTGCCACCCAGCAGTGCCCACAGTGCCACCCAGCAGTGCCCACAGTGTCACCCAGCAGTGCCACCCACAGTGCCACCCAAAATCTGCCTCAAAGGTGCTGCACCCCAGTGCCGCCCATCAGTGCCCAGCAGTGCCGCCCATCAGTGCCCAGCAGTGCCGCCCATCAGTGCCCAGCAGTGCCACCTATCAGAGCCACCTATCAGTGCCACCTATCAGTGCCCATCAGTCCCATCTATCTGTGGTACCTATCAGTGCCCATCCGTGCCACCCATCCGTGCCACTTATCCGTGCCACCCATCCGTGCCATCTTATCTGTGCCCATCTTTGCCCATCAGTGCCGCCTTATCTGTGCCCATCGGTGCCGCCTTATCTGTGCCTATTAGTGCCGCCTTAACTATGCCTATCAGTGCCCACCAGTGCAGCCTATCAGTGCCCACCAATGCAGCCCATCAGTGCCCACCAATGCAGCCCATCAGTGCCCACCAATGCAGCCTATCAGTGCCGCCTAATCAGCGCACTTCAATGAAGGAGAAAAATGACCCGTTTGCAAAATTTTATAACAAACTATTAAAACATGATTTATTTTTTATTTTTTTTGCATCTTTTTTTGTTTGTTTAGCAAAAAATAAAACTCCGAGCTGTAACTAAATACCACCAAAAGAAAGCTCTATTTGTGGGAAAAAAATGATAAAAATTTCATTTGGGTACAGTGTTGTATGACCGCGTAATTGTCACTCAAAGTGCATCAGCGCTGAAAGCTGAAAATTGGTCTGGGACTGAGGGGGGTTTAAGTGCCCAGTAAGCAAGTGGTTAATTATGAAATGAACTTTAATACCAAACAGAATAGTTGTTAACCATAAACAGACCAACATGCTTAGTCACTCAAGACTCAAGCAGCAATATCTTATACCAACCAAATAATAGTTTACCAACCACTTTCCACCCACAAAGTAAGCGATATTACCCAAAAGAATAGACCTTCAATATCAAACAGAACTGTTGTTAACCAATAACAGACCAAGATGCTTAGTCACTAAGACCCAAGCAGCAATATTTTTTAGCAACCAAATAACAGCGTACCAACCACTATCCACCCACAAAGTGGGCAACATTACCCACATAAAGAGGGACTGCAATGAGGGGAAAAAACATAGAGGAGGGAGGGTGGGAGAGCAGGTCAAAAGATCCAGAAGGAAGTCTTAGGAGAATGCAGAGGTGAGTCCAGCTGAGAGACCTGAGTTAAATTCTGACTCTGCCCAGAGACAGGAGAGGATATAAGTATAAGGTCACACTCATTGGCTAGATATTTCATGCCAAAGGATTTTCCACCAATCCAGTGTTCAGCAGCTGAGATAAATCTGTCTAGCAACAGCAGGCAGCTTGTTACCTGAAACACAAAACAGAAAGAACCAGCAAAGCAGCCATAGAGAGACATGTACAGTACTTAACAATCACTATATCCCTCTATTAAGAGTAAAATGTATTTATTAAACAAATGGGAGTTAGGAATGACAATCCCATGGGGTCACGTCTCTATTTTATTCTTTCATGGCCCCGACACTCTATGCTTACCTATAGGTACCTATAGGTACAAATAATACAGGAAGGTTTACAACCTCTTTAAGTCTGGTCAGCACTCCCTTTTTAGTCACAATCAGACTAATATGAAAGATGTTCTGATTTCCATTTCCTCCTTCCAAGTGCCGCTGTTTCTCACCATACCATCCCTGTATGCAAAAAACAAAAGATCTCCAATAGTGCTTATATAGTTTTAAAATCCAAAATAGATTACTCACATTTTCAGGGTGCTTGAATTGCATCACTCTGACGTCGCTAAATGAAATATGTAGTGTGTTGCCTCCATGACACCCCCCACCCGTGTGCAGATCCTCCTGCACTCATTGTACCGTCCTCTTTACCCCTCCTCTACGTGTTACGCCTCAGGGGGAATACTATTGGATGGCTATGGTATGCTATTTATATATAGTGCAAGTAGAGCCCTCTGTTTAGTTCCTGCATGATCTAATGGACATATCGCCAGAGTTCCACTGATCCCTCATGTCTACTAAATGCCATAATACTGCAACCATATGTTGGTGCAAAACTTGGGTGGGTATACAAAAAAAGTAAAATATATTGTAAGCTTATTTGTCACGGAAGCAGCTAACATCTGCATTCATATTCTTAAATCAATAAATCTAAAACATCAATACATTCTATAACAGGACCACTTTATAATAAATCTACACACAATGTGTGCACATATGAGTCATCGAATGTGTGAGATAATCCATAAAATAAAACAATTGGTATGAAACAACAATAAAATTGCTGAAAAATAAAAGGTAAACCTAAATTAAAATAAATAAAATAAAAATACAAATGAAAAAAAAATCCACTGGCATACACTGACCTCCGTGAGATCACAAGGCACTCTTTACACTGTTATACAGCTCCAAGCACATTTGGACGACCTGGACAATAGAAACAGGCTAACAACATTAGGGTGTAGGGGGTTCTGAAGACTGTCGTGGACCTGCTTTCAACTGTCCAGAGGCTTTTTCAGTCCCTGCTCCATTATACCCCTGTCACCTCATTTCCCTGTGATAGGATTCCCTGGGCACTGCACCCTAAACCACCCCACGACAAACCTCCAATTCGCTACTGCTGGGGATTTCCCTTCAAATTGCAAGTTCCCCATAAGGGCACTACAGATACGATCACCACAATCCCAGAGAGGAAGGAGCTCCTGGTTAAGCTGAGACTTTTAGATCTAGAAGCTTGCCCAGAATGCCCTCTACTCCATGCCTAACACCTATTTGGGCAACCCCTTCTCCCCAGATGGATCACAAAAGACAATGCCAGGATCTGCGAGATTTGGCCATTGATATTGGAACTAATTGGTTATAATACCCGCTGACATGTTACACTGCTGATTATTCCACTTTGCTGCAACAAAATCTTGATGCACCCACCTGGATGACCCCCTACTCTTTATCTGCTGCAGCCTGGTGTATAGGCCGAATCACACCAACTTCTAAGCCTTGGGTCAGGCTCCCTCACCAGGCAAGACACGTTTTTTTGTATTGTTGGTTATACTATTTTTACTTCAGTTGACTACTGCAGACTATAGCTTAACATACTGGACTCTACAGTCCAAGTTTGGTTTTGCTGTAGTTGGTGGGTTGACTGTCCCCCCCCCCCCCCCCCCCCGACTCCATTCAGTTCCGGATTCATGAACTGTTATGAACCATGAATCAGATGGAGACAGAAAATGCAGTAAAAAAATCACACCTTTTAATGGTACAAAATAGTAAACATAATCAAAACATAGCCAAGGTTCCGTAATCAAAGCAGGCAGTCAGTGCAAGCCAGTAAATCAGTGTCAGGGCTGGCTTAGCCCTTCCTTCTCTGGGCTGGCTGCTCAGCTGTCGGCTAAATGCCATCTCCTGTGTTCCTGTTTAAAGACTGGCTTGCTGACATCCCTTCTGGCTCCTTATCCTGCTTGTTGTTCCTCTACTTGGATCCGTGACTTCTGGCCTGGCTGATTACCTGATTTGGTTACTGAACTCTGGCATGGCTGACTACTCGATCTGGTTACTGGACTATGACTATGCTTTGACTACGCTTACTCTATTTACCTTTTTATTTTTTATTAATAAACAAGTGTGATTTAATTGTACTTCTGCTTTGGTCTGGTTCATGGTTTCTGATAATCAGGAAGCCAGAGATCAGCATATTCAGAGGCAGCAGACAGGATCAGGAACCAGATGGGATGTCAGCCAGGCAAGTCTTCAACAGGAACACAGCAGAGAGCCTCTAGATATGTTGACCAAGGCAAAGGCGCTGAAGGAATGAGCCAGGCAGTTTAAATAGCCAGAAGGGGCTGGCTCTGGGCTGGACTGAAGATCAGGAAAGGATCACCAGGTGAGCCACTGTGGAACGATGAGTACTGGCAATTAGCCGACAGCTGAGCAACCTGAGCACTGAGAAGGGAGAGATGAGCCCAGCCTTGACAGTTTTTGGTCCATTGGTCATTTGGTTTCTTAACAAAGCTATACAATTATATCCCTAACTTTCCCTAATGATATGCTTTTAGTAAATATGTCCCTTATTCCCAAACCTAACAAAGACGAAACCCTCGGTTATTAATAATGACCTCAAAATCTTTGGCCATCTTTTAGCGGTAGGCTCTCCTCAATATAACATTGTTGATTTCACCAGACTGATTTTATACCGTCCAGACAGATCACAGACAATATTTGTTTGGCCTCAAATATTATTCAAGATACTGATCTTTTTTTCCTGAAAACTGCTTCTATTAAGCCTTGACATTCATAAGGTTTTTGACAGAGTTTTATGGCCTTATTTGGATAGATATTGACTAAATTTGGATTCCAGGGACCTTTTTGTGTATAGCCGCGTACACACGGGCGGACTGTCTGGCCTACTTAGTCCGGAAACACATTTCAGCCGACAGTCCGCTCGTGTGTGGGCTTCAGCGGACTTTTTCAGCGTGCAGTCTGGCGGACTAAGTATTTCGGAATGTTGGAAATACTGTCCGCTGGACTCGCATTTCGGCGGACAATCCGCCCGTGTGTGTGCCAGTCCGCCGTACTTTTGAAATGAGCGGACTTTTCCCGCCCGGAGAAAAGTCCGCTCATTTCGAGCGGGTATCCAGGTAGGCGGGGCCCGCGATGGAGACGTCGCTGGCCCCGCCGCCTGGTATGGACTTAAAGGGGAACCCCAACGCCGAAAAAAATCGGCGTGGGGTCCCCCCCAAGTCCACAACAGACCCTTGTCCGAGCACGCTACCCGGCCGGCCAGGAAAGGGGGGCGAGCGAGCGCCCCCCCTCCTGAGCCGTACCAGGCCGCGTGCCCTCAACATGGGGGGGTGCCTTGGGGAAGGGGGGGCCGCGCGGCCCCCCCACCCCAAAGCACCTTGTCCCCATGTTGATGAGGACAAGGGCCTCTTCCCGACAACCCTGGCCGTTGGTTGTCGGGGTCTGCGGGCGGGGGGCTTATCGGAATCCGGGAGCCCCCTTTAATAAGGGGGCCCCCGGATACCGGCCCCCCACCCTATGTGAATGAGTATGGGGTACAATGTACCCCTACCCATTCACCTGTTAAAAAAAGTACAAAAAAAACACAACACAGGGTTAAAATATTTTATTGCACAGCTCCGGGGGTCTTCCGTCTTCGAGGGTCTTCTCGCCGGACTCCTCCGCTATCTTCTTGTAGCTCTTTTGTTAGCGGAGGAGTCCGGCTTTCTTCCTCGCCGCCGGCCTCTTCTCCCGACTTCGGGGGTCTTGTCCCCCTCTTCGGTTCTTCTGCCGGGCCACCGCGCCTTCTTATAGCTCTTTTACAGGCGGTGGCCCGGTCTTCTGTCGCCGCCGTCGCCGCCGCCTTCCGTTCTTCTTCTTCTTCTCCAGGAAATGTTGCCTCGACGCTCTCTCCGGCCAGAATGCCAGGGACGCACTGCACGGCCACTTATATAGGGACAATGGGGCGGTGTCACATGGCTTTATGTCACATGGGTTGGTCACATGGGTTGATGTCACATGGGGACTATGACATCGTAAGGGGGCGGGGTCACCATGTGACACCAACCCATGTGACATAAAGCCATGTGACACCGCCCCATTGTCCCTATATAAGTGGCCGCGCAGTGCGTCCCTGGCATTCCGGCCGGAGAGATCGTCAAGGCAACATCTCCTGGAGAAGAAGAAGAAGAAGAAGAAGAAGAAGAAGAACGGAAGGCGGCGGCGACGGCGGCGACAGAAGACCGGGCCACCGCCTGTAAAAGAGCTATAAGAAGGCGCGGTGGCCAGGCAGAAGAACTGAAGAGGGGGACAAGACCCCCGAAGTCGGGAGAAGAGGCCGGCGGCGAGGAAGAAAGCCGGACTCCTCCACTAGCAAAAGAGCTACAAGAAGATAGCGGAGGAGTCCGGCGAGAAGACCCCCGAAGACGGAAGACCCCCGGAGCTGTGCAATAAAATATTTTAACCCTGTGTTGTGTTTTTTTTGTACTTTTTTTCACAGGTGAATGGGTAGGGGTACATTGTACCCCATACTCATTCACATAGGGTGGGGGGCCGGTATCTCCCGGATTCCGATAAGCCCCCCGCCCGCAGACCCCGACAACCAACGGCCAGGGTTGTCGGGAAGAGGCCCTTGTCCTCATCAACATGGGGACAAGGTGCTTTGGGGTGGGGGGGCCGCGCGGCCCCCCCTTCCCCAAGGCACCCCCCATGTTGAGGGCACGCGGCCTGGTACGGCTCAGGAGGGGGGGCGCTCGCTCGCCCCCCTTTCCTGGCCGGCCGGGTAGCGTGCTCGGACAAGGATCTGTTGTGGACTAGGGGGGACCCCCATGCCGATTTTTTCGGCGTTGGGGTTCCCCTTTAAGTCCATACCAGGCGGCGGGGTCAGCGACGTTTCCTTCGCGGGCCCCGCCTACCTGGAGACGCGCTCGAAATGAGCGGACTTTCCTCCGCGTGTGTGGGCGAGTCCGTTCATTTCAAAAGTAGGGAGGATAGTATGGCGGACTTAGTCCGCCGTATTAGTCCGCTCAAAAAGTGCCGTGTGTGGGCAAGTCCGTTCATTCGAAAGTATGACGGACTGTCCGTCGGATTGTCTGACGGACTAAGTTGGCCAGACAGTCCGCCACGTGTGTACGCGGCTTAAGACTTTCGGCTCTTTATCACCACCTTCATACATGCATTAAACTGCCAGGCTTTAACATGGATTATTTCAGCTTTCATTGTGGAACAAGGCAGGGTTGTCCCCTTTCACCACTTTTATTTGAATTGGCTATTGAACCCCCAAGCTGCCTCCAGTATTTTGAACTCTAACATTAAGGGATATGTGAAAGGAGACCATACCTTTAAGTTGAGTATGTACGTAGACAATGTCCTGTTGTTTTTGTCAGATCCAGTGGTCTCCTTGCCAAATCTGCTATCTACTCTATGCACTCTCCATGATCTAACAGGTTTAGAGGTAAACCTCTTGAAATGTGCAGCACTTCCTATTAATTGACTGCAGGGCATGATTGCTGGTATCCAAGCTAAATTTAACTTTTCTTGGTGCGAGGGAGTGCTCCTATATTTGGGCATTTGCTTTTCCCCATTCCTTCGTAGGATATACCATTTTAACTACCCACAGGTGTTTCACATCAAGCAACTTTTACGAACGTGGGCACCATACGATATCTCCTTTTTGGAAAGGGTTCAGGCAGTAAAGATGTCTATACACCCTAAATTGCTGTTTTATTTTCGTGCCCCGCCTCTTTATATCTCTCGCCAAACAATTGACGTAATACAGAAGAAGGTGAATCATTTTATGTAGCAGGCAAAAAAACATGTTTGGGCAATCCCCAAGCTCAGGATGGGTTAAGTTCACCCAACCTTTGATTGTACTATTTTGTAGTCAGGCTGGTCCAATTAGCTCGATGGCATGCTCCTCAAGCCCAATACCATGGCTTCACTTTGAAGGCTCTTCTATAGCAACCATATAACTCTCGGGCTCCCAATTAACTAATGGGCCTTTTATGGATTCACTCTGTTCATCCCAAAAATCTAGCTTCCTTAAACAATGTAGTAAGTCAATCACTGCATTTATGTTTTTTGTATAAAAAGATATATGACCTGAGGCACTCCAAGCCTTTGTTGGTGTCCTTTTTGTGATTATTATCTCTACAAGGGTACCTCTTGTTTTGGGTTGTGTGTTGTTGCAATGCTGACCAATAAACATGGGCAGGAAGCCCTTAAACCCACTTACCGCTTGTATTATCTCTCTGCAAGCTCTCTGTTTGAAGCTGAACCCCACAACAGGTGCTGCTGTGTTTGGCGCCCCCCTTTTCCAGACCCCTGGTCCATATCTGTATATTGGGTTACCTGCAGGTTTCTGGCCTGACGCAGAATGCCTTTGGGGCTTCTTCATTCAAATTCAGAAATGTATTTTTGTATTTCCTGTTTAGTTTAGCCTATAAAGTTGTGGTATAATAAATGCAAGGGCTAGAGCCCCTGAAATTATTATCTGCTCTAATATGTCAGGGGTCTTCTAACAAAGATACTTGACAGCAAGAAAGTATTGCCTAAGCATCCATGTGATATACTTATTTAAAGCAGCGATGGATGTGGGCCATATATTTAACAAGAAAAAAGGACCTGAAGAGTAATTTTTTTTTAGCATTTTAAGCATAGATAGATATCTATTTATTTTAATATATATATATATATATATATATATATAATCAAAAACTACAAAGTATACTTCAGTCAATACTTCTGTAGAGTGATTCATGAAAGCTAAATTCCTAATCCAATACCAGCAGCCTCCGTGGAAGGAAGAAAAGGCTCTGGTTCAAAAGATTAGGAAATGTGAGTGGATAAATAATTTAGAATTGCCAGGGAAGACCTGGATATTAAAAGGGTCAGGATTGGATGATTATGATGCTCTGTGGTACCATGATCAGATCTTGTTATCACTTTTTTTTTTTTTACCATAAATTGCCTTGTATGCTTTATAGTACACCTGACCAGAATGCCATTACATTCCTAGATTTCACAGTTTACAAATTCACAATTCACAAAATGACATTAAAATAAAAGCATCTAAAGTTAATACATCTGTAAAAAAATAATAATAATAATTTCATATTTCATGAAAAATTTATTTTCATTTCATATTTCACAAAACAAGATTTTTTTCTTCCTTCGTAATGCTGAAAAATGTAAGTCAAATTGTGTAGAACATATGTTATTCTATAGAAACGTATCAAAATAAAAAAAATCTGTTTTACAAAGAGACTATTGTCACTAATATTCAGATGTTCAAATAAAAAATTTATCGAATTAATCTTTTTCAAGTTTGAGTTTCTGTGTGATAAGTTTGATAGATTTGACAGGTAACTAAAAATATGCAGATACTCATAAACCTTACTCTGTAGGATGAATATTTAGGTTTGAGGTGGCCGAAACAAAGATCTGCCTAGCAACAAATAGAAAAACTCTTTTGTACAAATAAGTAACTGTATGTTATATGAAGACAAAAATCAATGCTTCTGTAGAAAAGCAAGCAACTCCACAGCATACAGCCATAAATGCCCTGGTATACAAGAATGAATGTCAGTTAGAACAAGAAATTGTGATGCATGATGAAATTAGTACATCAAAGATGTACAGATCATTACTACACTGAGAAGAACAGACCCAAGCTGTGAACTTCACAACAACATCAAAAGCACCCAACTGAAGCAATTAATTTGACTGTGCTACAACCATGTATCAAAGAGCTAAAAGATATCCATGCATCTAAAATAGGATTGCTGTTACTTTCGTGGATATAATTCATAGTGGGTACCACAGTGATTACGGTAAGGGGTTAGCACTTTTTCCTCACTTTAATTCACTTCCCACTAGGGAATGTGTTCTACATCTTCAGTGGGTAATTGGGTTTCATTCAGATGATTTGATATTCACCCACAACCCAAGTACATGTTGGGAGGTTAACAGGCTTCTAAATAAACTGACCTTTAGAGCATGTGTTTGTACACTAAGCTGCAAACTGTTCTAGGACATGGCTGTTGTGAACAGTCCTCTCCAGTGTTCCAGTATCTGTTGGTGCTCCATAAATAAATAAGTAGGAATAGGGTGGAATGTACAAAACCCCAAACTGATAGCATAGACACTCATCATAATCCAGCAAAGCAACTTGCAATTAGGTTATTAACCACTATTTGCATATATAGTTTGCATGTAGAACTTTTTTTGTTTTGTTCATTGTTAACCACGTTCATCACGCAGAGACTACTGCCTTCAGCAAAACCTGGTAGCTGCCTCTATTGGTGGTGTCAAACTCATTGAAATCGTATTACTACAGTGCAGTAGGTGACAGATGGAACCCCTGTCTCTCTTTGTAAGTAGTCTCCTGCTGCCAGCATAGGCTTTCCATTATATCATCATGAATAAGCTAATATGCCTGCATTTCTAAAGTTGAAATATGCTGTCTTTAAGTGGTAAAGCTTGCTATGATAAATATAAGATCCTGCCTGTTGTTGAGAAAAAACAAAAAAACAACGAATCTCCTCTGAGTGATCTATAGACATTGCAAGGATTTTAACAACTTTTATTATAGACTCCTACCCGTTTCTGCTCTGAAGAAAAAGCTGTTTGTTCCACTTTGGTGCACCAGCTCTGAACACCGCTGTTTGTTCCAGCCTCCAGAGTCCTGACAAGCTGCCTCTGCAGAACCTTCAACATAAGCGGAGTTCCCTTTAAGCCTGAACTAGGCCTCTGAACGTTACTGCTGTTCCTGCTCCTCTGGTTCCACGGTCATCTTGGAGTCACATCCTCTGCTGCAGGTTCTGCAATCAACACCTCCTGTCCCTCGGCACCCTCTGTCTCATCTTCAGTGGGGCCAGGGCGGGATATATAAGAGAGGCCGACCTTGCCAATTCAGTCTCCTTTCAGGTACGTGGCAGCACTTCTTGTGTTCAGATGAGAAAAGTTGTAGTGTCTGTCTTATACGTGATTAACTGCTTCAGGACCACTCACCACACATTTACTGTAGCAGGGTGGCCCGGCTGCATGCAACAACATACCTGTACATTGTTTCCTCTTCGGGGGCCATGGCATGCATGCCGCCGCCGGCAACCTGCTCCCTCTGTGGTTGAACACAGTTGGAGCCAATAAGCAGGTCTGGTGGCTTCGATGGGTGCTGGGACCCACCGATCATTCACAGGAGAGGCAGAGCTACCGTCTGCCTATTTAAACAAGGCAGACCGTTGTTCTGTCAGAGAGGAAATAAGAGACATCCTCACTACAGCCCCTGACACTTACACTGCAGACTAGAAGTGAAAAAAGGTATTGCTTCACTATAAGTACATTTTTTACATACATGCTCTGGTCCCATTGTGTACTTAAAAGTGGGTAATGCCTGTATAGCAAAAATAAAAAAATTTTTTTTTTTTTTTCAATTTTTGGCAGTCTTTTTTTTGTTGATAGCACAAAAAATAAAAACCGCAGAGGTGATCAAATGCCACCAAAAGAAAGCTCTATTTGTGGGAAAAAAAAGAACATACATTTTGTTTGGATACAGCATTGCATGAATGCGTGATTGTCAGTTAAAGCAACGCAGTGCCGTACCGCAAAAAATTACCTGGCCATGAAGGGCTCAAGTGGTTAAAGTGGAACTTTAGTAAGAAAATGAAGTCCTGCTAGATTACTTCAGGATGGCCCCTTTTGCAGGTAAAGCTATGTAAGACATTAAAAATAAGTGTCTATACTGTTTAAAATCCAGTAGGACACTGTTTCACCCTGTCCATCTTAGGCATTTTTAGACACTGCTGAGTTTGTAGAGGCCAATCTGCTGACAGCCTTTTTTTTTTTAAACTTTATCTCTTTATTAATTTCTTTTCAATTTAAACAAAGCATACATAATTTTCTTACAATTAAAAAAGGAAAGCGGAAAAAGGGTAAGAACATAAGTAAACTGACAGCCTTAAAAGGGATGTAAACCCACTCTCATCATTTCTAAATGACTGCAATATCGGTTATCTAGAAGGATATACATGCCTCCTGCATGTATATTTATACTTACAGGCAAGGAAGCTTTTTTTTTTTGTTTGATCTGCAACTGCCATTGTGCTGCACATGTGATCAGTTATGACACCACCCATTTGATGGTTTACAGTTTGGTTCAGAAATGTAGCTGTCTTTTTAAACTGTTAAATCAATAGGTTTAGTTCTGTTTTTTGATTTACTGCTGTTAAGGGGCTCTGGGCTTCTGCAAAATGGCAGCCTCCAGCAAGAAGAAACAGGAGCAATGCTGGAGGCAATTTACAGCACACAGTCATTTCGGTTGAATAATTATTATTGTGGAAAATATGCTCCTTCATAAAGAACATTATTTGGTAAATTTATGGTAAATTTAGCTTTAACCCTTTAGGTGTATCTAGGATTTTTTTTACCCACACAGGAAATTACATTCATGGGGGTGTTTTGTACACTAAGGCCTAAGGTCTGCTCAAAAAGCCCACTAAAAAGCATTGCTTGGAGCTCTGTGCAAAAGACTATCAGTCTCTTGATGTATGGCTTAATACTCAAGTTCATTATAAAGGTTGTGTTTAGTTCTTCTACCAGTGCTAAGCAAAGTACTAATGAGTAGTGGCATCCACAACACCCACTGAGAACAAATGTGGACATTTGAACATATTTTGCTAAGAAACAATAAATGTTAATCTCGTGAGGGGTTTCAGAGGCTGGTGAATACAAGTCCCAATGTACTGTATTTAAAGTATATTTGAAATGAACAGAAATCATTTTTAGTTTGATAATACTGACCATGTATCTCTTCAAGCAAAATAATGAATTCATTATAATGCAGTCTTCTATCCAAATGAACACTTGTGGGATGAGATAGAACAGAGCACAAATCATCTACCAGCTGACTAACCACAACAGTGGGAAGCACTGGAATCAGCATGGGCCAGCATCCTTGTGGAAATGTATTAATATCTTGTTCTGTCCTTATATTTGATAAACTCTCTGTTTTTAATGAATAAGTCAGAGATGTATTTATTATTTATGTACCTTATTCATGCAATATCAAATATTTTTTTATTATCTGTAATGTTTTTACTTTTTATGTAGGTTTACAGTAAGATTGTAAATTTACTTGTAAGCTTAGTTTAAATAGACTATGGGGGTTATTTACGAAAGGGAAATCCACTTTGTACTGCAAGTGCACTTGGAAGTGCAGTCGCTCTAAATCTAAGGGGTAGATCTGAAATGAGAGGAAGCTCTGCTGATTTTATTATCCAATCATGTGCAAGCTAAAATGCTGTTTTCTTTGCATGTCCCCCTCGGATCTACAGCGAATTTACTTCCAAGTGAACTTTCAGTACAAAGTGGATTTGCCTTTAGTAAATAACCCCCTATGTATACAATGCGTTTACATTTGAGATCTTCATTGCAACTGCCAAAGTATACATTTCCATATAGTAGCCACATGATTGCTTTTATAAGCTTTCCAATTTTAACACCTAGGTTATGTTAAAGCAGAATGAAAGTGAAGGGTGAGGCAAAAAATGTCATCACCTTCCACATATGGGGCAATGGCAGACAAAACAGTTTTAAATTAAAAAAAAAATTCTAGATGTCAGTTGTACTTACCTGTGCTTGGTTAAATGCTGCCTTCAATGGTCCTGGCATGAGCTGGTACCTATAAAAGACAGAAAATACATCATTAAGTGAAGCAGTCAGTGGGGATTTAAGAAGAAAGCACATCCTGCCCTCCCACCCATGTTGCGGCTCAAGTTATGAGGTCTTGTCCCTTTTTTCGGAAAGGGAACTTTAAGTTGTAATGTTTATTAGCTCAAGGTGTAATAGCTGAGCTAAATATGTCGTTGGTAAACTTTCAGGATTGGTATTACATTATATGTTGTTAATAACATTTAATTAATACTTATAATAAAGGGCCGTGGCCCGTTAAATCCGCAGAAGACTGAGTCCAGTGTTATATCTTTTATATTTTAATATCATATGTGTGTTCTACCTACTGTCCCATCACCTGTTAATTGCTTGCAGAATAATGAGAAACGGGGGGGGGGGGGGGGGGTGTTTTCTGCACCACATCACCTTGTTTTTATTGTTGCATGCACAAGTTTACCAGAATATACTTTAAATATAAATACATAGGTAAAGTTAAGTTTACAGAACTTTACATAAGTAAACCACAAGGTGTATGTAAGGTATGGTCCATGATCCTTTTGTTTGCACACAGACGATCTGATTCTGCACATTACATAGAGATCTTGACCTCTGTAGTCTGGAACTCATCCTCAAGCTCCTAAACAGCAAATATTAAAACTCTACTTGGTAGTGGAAGTTTCAGGATTCAATTAACTATGCAGACATGCAGATATGCAGAAGAGGATTATGATATATTTAATATGTACTTGCAGGTAAACAGTCTCATTTAATAACCGGAGTGCTTGTTACCACCACTGTCTTCTTACTGTGAATGAAGCGGTCTTATGATATAAACAATATGGGCATGGTATTCCGCATACACAGTAGTACCCTTTCAGACTGGTCTCTACCACACATACATGGGATGTCAATGCCATATTAGACTAGGTCCGACAGTCTTCCCGACAGACTTTCGGCGGAGTTCCGGCGGACTTTCTGAATGAACGGACTTGGATACACACAATCACACCAAAGTCTGACGGATTCGAACGTGATGACGTATGACCAAACTAGAATAAGGAAGTTCATAGCCAGTAGCCAATAGCTGCCCTAGCGTCGGTTTTTGTCCATCAGACTAGCATACACATGAATGGATTTCTAGGTCTGGCAGAGTTCTGGCAGGAAAATTTAAAACATGTTCTATTTCTAAAGTCCGCCAGATTTTTGGCAAGCAAAGGTCTGATGGAGCCCACACACGATCGAATTGCCTGACAGACTCGTTCCGTCGGACCTTTGCTGTCAAAAAGTCCGGTCGTGTGTATGCGGCATAAGACTAAAAATCGAATATATTGCAGCTTACTAATTCTTAGATGTGTTGGCTGCATTTGTTTTTATTTTTTTTAGGCTTTTATTTCCTTTTTTTTACCTTTTGATCCAGTAAGTTATTTTTCAATTTCCTGTAACAGAAAAAGCTGTCGAGCAAAAGTAGCAGTTAATGGGTTAAGACAAACCATTTACCACTGACAATTGTGCATATAATGGTCAGCTTTTATTCATGTGTGTAAAACCTTTATCCCAAAAGGAAAATAAATATTGCTTTAACAGTTAGTTGGAGTTCAGTTCAGTAAATTAATAGTTAAGTCCATCTAAATCTACTAGTGCCTCAAAAGCCATAAACAATTCTTTTTTTTTTCCCTTTTAGCCAGTGGGCTAAAAAAACAAAAACAAAAAAAACAAAAAAACAAACAAACATATTTCCCCACAAAAAAGGTGGATGGAGGAATATTCTTCTACAGGACATTGATCCACAAATGTTTTTCAGCATGTCCCTTCGACAGAGGTCTATCAAACGTCCCTGCTGAACCACCTGAATTTCAACCAGTTTATGACCAGCTTAATACTACCTTCTGCCCAGGTGGTTAATTATGCTGCCTAAGGGTGGCTCCATTGCTCCTCCATAGATTGGAATCACCCTACAATGGGAAGTGTGTTCCTGGCTAGATCACTAGGTGAAAATAAAGGAAAAATAAACCATGTGTATAAGCACATCTGAATGACACAACTACTTGCCATATATCCACATCCTAGACGCAATCTTAATGAAATTCAGGGAGTGAATTGTTATTCTTTAAAAACTACCTTTTCTACATCCATTTTTGAATTCAACTAAGAAAGTATTATTCATCTCTAAACCAGCTCAGCTAATGTCTACCCTATAGTATTTTTAAACATTACATCTGCATTTCAACAATCAAAAACTAAATTACTTTGAATATAACTATAGGGTGACACATTTTGTTGCCCAAAATGTTGAACTATCAAGCTTTACATATACATCAATTTATAAATTTGTGTGTTCAAAAACCAAACAGTTTGATAATATTGAGTACATTTCACTGTATGAGCAAAGTGTATGCTTACCTTTAAAAAGAACCCCTGGTAACCACTAAAGAGGAGATACATATTCACTATAAGTTATATACAAATATGCAAAACCCAAAATGTATAGTAAAAGTTTAGCTTGGCTGCTTCACTTTCAAGTAAAGCTCTGAACACAGTAAGGTTGGGGTTGACTTGCCCAGGTTTGTGACAGGTTTAGTTTAGAGCGAGACGGATACCTGTTGTTTATAAAAAGAAAAAGGAAAAGAAAAAAAAGCCATACACCTGATGTGTTAATCTACACAAACAGCTAACCTGTGGTGTTAAAAGATGATTTTGCTTTACATGCTTTGAGTATAAAGTTGCATCTGTTATTGCTGTTGCTTATATTTAAATTCCTTTCTTTTCTCTGCTGTTTCTAAAATATGAGGAGGCACGCGACAGGCCAGATGTTGGTGTCTATACCCCAGGAGGTTAAAAAGGAAAACATTTAAAAGGAACAACAGATGCATCAAGTGATCAGAGTGCATATCAAAAATGATTGATTTTTTTTCTCTGGCCTTCAACAAATGTTTCTTAAGTTTATGAATAAACACAGATTTCTGAGAAGATTGCGTAAAAACAAATATTCAGCAATCCAAAACCCGCTGGTTGTTTCAAATTTTGTGATTGTGTGCAAAATATAATGATTTAAATTCAATCTTGAGCACCGTGTGTCGACATGTGAAAGTACATTATCCAGTTT
Organism: Lithobates pipiens; assembly: GCF_037356315.1. Lineage (NCBI taxonomy): Eukaryota > Metazoa > Chordata > Amphibia > Anura > Ranidae > Lithobates > Lithobates pipiens. The sequence continues at coordinate 388,105,112 of NW_027507764.1, forward strand.
CAGACTGATTGGCTTTGAAACGACACAACCCCAAGAATCAGCAGGCAAACTGATTGCAATTAAAATTCTTCTTACAAAATTATCGTTTCATAAAAGTAGTGCAAAGAAAAGTTGCAATATTTGTATTAGAAGTAAGAAGAGAAGATACATAAAAAAATAAAATACCTAAGGCAATATTAATCAAATTTTTTTATTGCAAAGAGCCTTTTTTTTTTGGCTGCCATGCTCACACATGCCCATATCTGTCTCACACAGAATGAGACCAATGCGGTGGTGGTATTAAAGGCTTCATGTGTGGGCTCCTTTGAGACTCTTAAAAACGTCTTATACAGAGGGGCCTCTGCTTCCCTTCTTTTGACTGCAGCCATGAAAGCTGTATTGAAAGCTTGGTTGCTGGCCCAAGCTCTACGTCTTAGTCCCCCCAATCATATCTCACAACATACCCCACTATGGCTCAATCCATTATTACTGGAATTTGCCTCTATACCTGATCCACAGGTTTGGGCAGTGAAGGGCATAAAATATTTAGAGCAGATATGTATTGCGGTAAAACTACCCTTCGACACCTTAAAATTGCACTTTGACCTGCCTAATGTATACCTTTTTAGATATTTACATTTGAGACACACCTTTCAAATACAATTTAAACAACAACCAGTAGCCTTTTATATCTCGACCCTAGAGGAAGTACTTAGAGATGACACCCTCACCAAACTCCTCTCAACTATTTATAAGACCATGTCTCTCTCTGTCCACTCTGTGTTTGAAGCTCTTAAATCTAAATGGACATTGGATGTCCCTGACCTGGATGTTGAAGGGTGGAAAGATAAATGGGAATGTGCATTTTTACAGGCAGTTTCCACAAGGGACAGGTTGATTCAGTACAAACTCCTACATAGGATCTACCTCAAACCTGCGCGGTTACACAGAATATATCCCTCCGCTCCTGCAGAGTGTTGGCGGAGTGCGGCGGACTCAGCAGACTTTATCCACATATTTTGCCAATGCCCTAATATTCAAATTGTCTGGGAAGTGGTAGTCTCGTTCATACACTCTGTGACCACTATTCATGTGCTCCAGACAATGGATGTTTGTTTGATGGGTTTGATGGACACCCTGGCTCATCTTCATGGCTTCCAGGAAGCTGATAGAATTATTATTGTTCTATGCAAGGAAAATTATTCTTCTCCAAAGGAAATCCCTATCAGCTCCAACCCTAACCTTGTGGAAAAAAATTAACTAGGGTCAACTTACCACTGTACAAAGCCACCTATTGAGCGAGAGGATGCCCCAAAAAAAATTCCACGAGGTTTGGGTAGAGGACCTATCTATTAATACTGATCCTGATTCTCCTAATTAGTGGATTACCTTATAAACGATCATCTGGACATTTATACTGTATGTAATTGAACCCACGTTCACCCCACACGTCTAAGCCCTTGTACACATGGTCAGAGATTCCGACGGAATGTGTCCGACCGGACCTGTGTGTGGTCTACATCGGACTGTTTAGTTCAGAGTATCCAACGGGCCAAGTTTTCCAACTTTTCAGACAAAATGCTCCGATCGGACATACTCCGATCATGTGTAGAGAATTCCGATCGGACAAAGTGCCACGCATGCTCAGATCAAATTCCTACACCAAAGCTATTGGCTACTAGTGTGAACGTAGTCCCGTCGTAACAAAATAACGTCATCACGTCGGATTTTCCGACAATTTTGTCCGACCGTGTGTATACAACAGTTTTGGACAAAATCCGACGGATTTGGCTGTCGGAATCTCTGACCGTGTGTACAAGGGCTAATAATTTTGACTTCCATCTTATTACATGTGGCTTAGAACTACCCTTGAGTAGCTGATACCTACAATATTCTAACAATCTCAGTAGTTACTGGAGCATGTAGTTTTGTTCTAGTGCCAATAATGGAACTACTGTTAAAGCGGTTGTAAACCCGCTGTTGTGTTTTTTTTTTCCCACCTGCAAAGGAAAAGGCATAATGAGCTAGTATGCACCGCATACTAGCTCATTATGAAATACTTACCTTAGAACGAGGCCCCGACATCTGGCCTGATCCACGGCGAGGGAACTGACATGTTTCCTCTGCGTTTCTTCCAGGTATCGTGGCTCCAGCGCTGTGAGTGGCCTGAGCAGCGATATCGTTACTCCCGCGCATGAGCGCGGGAGATTTCTTCACGGCAGGGTCCGGCGTCTGCCGGGCTTTCAGCCGAGAATCCCCTGTGCGCATGCGCCGCTGCAGTCAGCGGCGCATTGCAAGGGGAATAACTCCTAAACCGTACAGGTTTAGGAGATATTTTTTTACCTACAGGTAAGCCTTATTATAAGCTTTCCTGTAGGTACAAGTCCCCAAAATGACTATACAACCGCTTTAAGAGTTTTTGGTTGTTTTTGTTGTTGTTTTTTATGTATATGTTTGTTTTATTGTGATGTATGTGGACCGAGCCTGTGTATGCCCAATATGCTCTGTTTTGTATCTCAACATGAAACCCAATAAAAAAAAAAAAAAAGGATTTATTTTTTAGCTTGCAATCTGAACATTGGACAAATGAAAATAAACCTGTGGCCAGGCTATGGACATTCAAGCATGTACACACAAGCAGCAAATGAGCTTCAAAGCCAACCCTCACCCTGACCTAGCTACAGATACTGTGAACCAATGAATTCAAAGTTCACAGCAGAAGCACTGAAGTCCATCATGGTTACCTAGTCACATAGTTACTAAGGTTGAATAAAGACATCAGCCCATCTATTCTACAATTGTCCCTATCCCTGTACATTGTGTCTCATTAAGATGCTTGTCTATTATATTATTATTTATTGAAGGTACCCATATGGCACTGTCAATTTTACACAATGCTTCACACATACATCACACACTCACATCAGACCCTACCCTCAAGGAGCCCACAATCCAAGGTCCCCATCTCCCATTCATATACTAAGGCCAATTTTGGACAGAAGCCAATTAACCTAACAGCATGTCTTTGGAGAGTCAGAGGAAACCAGAGTACCCAGAGGAAACCCACACAGGCACCGGGAGAACATGCAAACTCCAGGCAGTAGTGTAGTGGTTGAAAATCAAACCAGCGACCCTTTTTACTGCTAGGCGAGAGTGCTACCCACTACACCACTGTGCCGCCAAGTTTTGCACCAGTAATCCAGCAGTTATTTCTAGAATAATGTTTGCTACTAATGGAGTAACAATTCAGGCACCCCTGATAATAAAGTGGATATAAAGCTTTATTTACATTTGCATTAATTTGCAGATATAGCGCAACAGTTTAAATGGATGCGATCCTATTCAAAGTCCAGTTGTTTGACCACACTGAGAGGAAGAGAACAAAATACTTCATTTCATGGAATGTTAAGTGAGAACCTTTTAGGGTGGGAGAACTCTAACTGGGATGAACTTGCTACTAGACTTAGCAGGACTCTAGAGTAGCTCCAGGTATAGGGAGCACACAAGAGACCTGCAAGACCCCAAATTAGCTCCAGGTGAACAGGGCCCACAGGAGATCTGCAAGACCCAGGAATATCTCCAGGTGGAGAAAGTAATCAATAAATCTGCAGGTGACCAGGATAGGTCCACATGACGAAAGCCCACTGAAGGTCTGCAGGACCCAGAGCAGCTCTAAATGAAGGGATCCAGAATATTATTTTGTATACAATACAACCTTGTAGGGGAGCTCTGCTTTGTCAATCCAAGATGAATACAGTACAGGCTGTCAGTGTGCTTCTCCGGGAGCAGTTCAACCCCAGTCCATCAACAGGAAAATGGCATAATCTTAAAAAGAAAATACATATCCATCAGTTGGAAGTCTGCTAGAATTACTGCTAGAAAGTGAAAATAGGGCGAGCTTCTGAGAGACTCTATGCCTTCGCCTTGGTCAACATATCAAGAGGCTATCTGCTGTGTTCCTGTTCAAAGACTTGCTTGGCTTTAAGTCTCTTCTGGTTCCTGATCCTGTTTGCTGTTCCACTACGCTGATCTTCATTTTCCTGATTTCCTGGCTTGTTCTGAAGTACGCTGATCTTTGGCTCCCTGATGTCCTGGCTTGTCTGACTATCCATTCTGGTTACTGAACTCTGGCTATGTTTTGACTACGTTTGCTCTGTTTATACCTTTTTACTATTATTATTAAATAGTGTGATTTTTTACTACAGTTCTGTCTCAATCTGATTCATGGTTCCTGACAATATATATATATATATATATATATATATATATATATATATATACTGTGTTTAGCAAAAATAGAGTTACAAGAAATCTGCCATATTGATCATGAATAAGACATTTTCTCTTAACCAGGCCTATATGGTTAACACATTTCACAGTTAGTAAATAGGGCCTCTTATATACATTGACATGTATGATCTGTTAAACATGCCACACATACTGTATCATTAACAACATTAACAGTTATACTGGGGCTACACTCCTTAGCATATTTTAAATGCTGAGACATTTCATTACTGTGCTAGGACATGGTGCTTTGCCAGTGTCCTTTCTGTCATCCACTAGTCCTCTTTATTACATTGTTATGGTGGATACACTGCAATGGCCTGCTTTAGAATACATAGAGGACAAGTAAAATATTTTCTTTGAATAGAAACACAAGTCAATGTATGGCACCTGCTTTACTACTGCTATTCCTACAAGTAAGGAAGAAAATAGAAAAACTAAATTTAATTGTAGAAATAGAAATAGATGAGACTCTGTTCATAAGGAGGAAGGAGGGGAAATAATACAGGTCATGTACTCTTGCAATAGTGGATTTTCACAAGAATTTTCAGGGATTCAGGGGAATATTTAAATGGGGTCCACTGATTCATGGAGGACATACTGCTCCAGCTAGAGGAGAGAGTATTCAACCACTTAATGGTCAATCATAAGTGTTATTTATTGACCCAAAGACAGGAATGCATACCAAAATTATTGAGAGACTATGGAGCAGATTAAAACAGAAAAACTAATCAGAACAAGTGACAGCAAGACATTATATGGCGGTGTACTTTGCACAGTTCACGTGGAGGCAGAATCGTAAATATAATGACATGTTCTCTAGTGTATCTAGTGCTATCACAAACTATTGGCCCCCTGAAATACATACGTAATTTTCATTCTGACATGCATAAATAAGTTCAGATGTGAAATAAGTAAATATTTTATAAGTAAATGAATGTGTTTATGCCTCATTTATCCTGGTGAGTGGCATTTCTCCTCACAGAGGACTGAGGCTGTGGCTCATGGATAATGGAAAAGTACCAATTAAACTACTTATATGTGTATATCTAGAGAAGGTATACAGAAGCAAAAAACGACTTTATGCTGTCAGGAGGTTCAACTAAGTTTGGGTCCTATTATATTCAGGTTATAGAGGTCTTTTCCATTTGTAAATAAATGTGCAAAGCTGCTACAGATAATTGTGGATGATAATTACTAAATCCGAATTTGTAATGTCTAAAAAAACATATAATTGCTCTTGTACAATCAATATGGTGCTTTAATGAGTTAGTGGATGCCTGTTAATTATATTAACTGCTCACAATACACTTACAGATACCAGTAAGTAAGTGTCATGCACCAGAAACTTTTATTCTACCCTATAGCTTCAAATTAATAGATCTGAACTGTTCCAGAAAATCAGTGGGACAAGCCTGCATCTAGGTGGGGGGATCCCCTTTGAAGTCCCGTGACAGTGACGTAACGAGTAGGACACAGGCAGACGGACACCGGAAGTGAAACCAGGAAACGAGCCTGGCGTTTGTTTTTACATTGATCTTATTTTCATTGCAAATGTGAGTAAAAACATTGCTATTTAAAATAATAAATACCAAGTTTTAAAATACTACACCTGGAAGGCTCTATATATCCTCTCTTATATGCGGACCTGTGTATGTCTGAGCATTATCTGCTGGTACCACACTGGAAAGGAGATTCATACATACATTGAAGATCCATAGGGGCGCGCAGGAACTTCTCACACTATCCCCTGAGTGATCTGCTCCATATCTCTCAATGCTGTTTACCTGTTTAAGGTAACGATCTAGCACAGCCACGGGTACACTGAAGATCCACCTGTCACTGAATAGTCACGGAAAATTATTTTCTCCTACTGGATGTTCCTGTAGAACACCATCACTTTGCACTTTACACTTTACCTATTATATGGACACTTTATATTTTCTCATCTTGTGTCACTGATTTATTCTAATATTTTTTAGCATTTAATTTGTGTGATATTTATTGATTTATTTAGTATTTTTTATTTATGTGCCAAATCTCACCTATTTATGTCTGGTTATTATTGCGGATTTTAGTCAGATCCTTTTAGATTGTTTACCTTGCACAATTTGTACTGTGACACTTTTGCACTTTAAATATTGCAATTTTTTTTAATTTGCACTATATATCTTTTATATACTGGCAAAACGTTTTTTGGAACACAACTGTATTCTTCAAGGAGCGCAACACCAATTTCTTTTTGTATATTTATGATTGTAAAGTGGTGCAGTTTTCCTGTGTTTAGAACAGTACCATAGCAAAATGACAATTCTAAAGGAAAAAAAGTTATTTAAAACTGATCGAGGATGTAATGAATTGTTGGGTCTCTGCAATATAGCTAAAACTCTTTGAAAAAAGTGGCATGGATTCCCCCCCCCCCCCAGTCCAATACCAGGCCCTTTGGGTCTGGTATGAATATTAAGGGGAAGCCCGAACCAATTTGAAAAAAAAAATTGCGTGGGTTTCCCCCCAAATTTCATACCAGGCCCTTCAGGTCTGGTATGGATATTAAGGGGAACCCTGTGCCAAATAATAAAAAAAAAGGTGTGGGGGTCCTCCTAAAATCTGGTCTTATATGAGCATGCAACCTGGCAGGCCACAGGAAAAGAGGAGGGATGAAAGAGTACCAGGCCACATGCCCTCAACATGGGGAGTATGCTTGTGGGGGTCTGCGGACGGGGAGCTTATCGGAATCTGGAAAACCCCTTTAACAAGGGGACCCCCAGATCCCGGCTCCCCATGTGAATTGGTAACGGTTACATTGTACCTCTACCATTTCACAAAAAAAAGACTCAAAAATAGTAAAAAAGACAGGAGGCACTTTGGGACAAGTCCTTTATTAAAAAATAAAAAAATAAAAATGTCCCACAATGTAGATCCATCTCACGTCACCTGACGAGCCGAAAAAGAAAAAAGCGCAACAGCTCCGCCTCCATGGGAGGCTCCCCCTGAGTGGTGCTTCTTTTCTGTCTGGTCAAGCATGTGGTGCCCAACCGCCGGCTGTTCTGGCCACACTTGATCCGCTTCAAACATAGGTTGGAAACAGCAAAAGTGTGATCTGCTGCACACATGTCAAAAAAGGCCCACACCAAGGAACTTTTAAAAGTCAGCGGGGAGTCAGCAGCACCCTGCACCTGCAGGGCTCTGCAGTGTGATGCAATAGGGTGGCTGCCCTTGAGCTTCCCCCTAGAGAACATCCTGCTTCATTGGAGTTGTGTCTCCCCCTCCTCCTCCTCTCTTCCCTCGGTCACCCAAGTACAGTCAGTGACATCATCATCCCCTCCCTCCTCATCACTGGAGCAAACTTGGCAGTATGCTGCAGCTGGGGGAACATGACTGCCAGTTACTTGTCCTTCTGCGGCACCTCCACCCTCTAGGCACATGTTACTCACGTCCTCAACCTGTGAACCAACATTTGAGCCTTCAAATTGCTGCACGTCCTCCAGCAGCATATAACCGACACTGTGGTCGAATAATTCTGGGAACTCCTCTGTGTATGATGGTGAGGCTACGGAAGCAGTGACTTTGGACAAGGAGCCAGCAGAATAGGCCACTTTGGCAGCTGTGTTGGAAGGCAAACTACGCTGAGCCTGGGTGACAGAGGATGAGGAGGATGGCTTTGTTATCCACTTCACCAACTCTTCTGCATGTTGTGGCTCAATAACTAGCACCAGAAAAAAAAGGACAAGTGTGCCCCATGGCCACCTGCAGAGGATGCACCATGTCCACGACCACCAGTGTTGACTGTAGACAAAGAGGCCTCTTGCCCTCTTTTAGTGGCCTGTGAGTGTCTGCCGCTACTTGGTGGCCTTTCAAACATGATGCATTTTTTATTCTGCAACACCACTCTACACTGTATTATATACTGTGTACACCGACTGAAGTGTATGTGAAAATATACACAACCGAATGCACTGTATATATAGGCTACACTGAATGCACAGTGTGTATATATATATATATATATATATATATATATATATATATATATACACACTAGACTGTATATATATATACTAATACACTGCCTGTGCTGACTGAATATAGAGTAAACACTGAATATAAAGTCTATGCTAAATGCAGATTGTATATATATATATATATATATATATATATATATATATATATATATATATATATATATATATATATACATTGTATCTCACAAAAGTGAGTACACCCCTCACATTTTTGTAAATATTTTATTATATCTTTTCATGTGACAACACTGAAGAAATTACACTTTGCTAAAATGTAAAGTAGTGAGTGTAGAGCTTGTATAACCGTGTACATTTGTTGTCCCCTCAAAATAACTCAACACATTAATTAATGTCTAAACTGCTGGCAACAAAAGTGAGTACACACCTAAGTGAAAATGTCCAAGTTGGGCCCAAAATGTCAATATTTTTGTGTGTCCACCATTATTTTCCAGCACTGCCTTAACCCTCTTGGGCAAGAAGTTCACCAGAGCTTCACATTTTGCCACTGGAGTCCTCTATCCCTCCTCCAAGAGGACATCACATAGCTAGTGGATATTAGAGACATTGCACTCCTCCACCTTCTGTTTGAGGATGCCCCACTGATGCTCAAATGAGGTTTAGGTCTGGAGACATGCTTGGCCAGTCCATCACCTTTACCCTCAGCTACTTGTTTGAGGTCGTTATCATGTTGGAGTACTGTTCTGTGGCCCAGTTTCCAAAGGGAGAGGATCATGCTCTGCTTCAGTATGTGACAGTACATGTTGGCATTCATGGTTCCCTCAATCAACTGTAGCTCCCCAGTGCTGGCAACACTCATGTAGCCCCAGACCATGACACTCCCACCACCATGCTTGACTGTAGGCAAGACAGACACACTTGTCTTAGTACTCCTACCCTGGTTGCTGCCACACACGTTTGACACCATCTGAACCAAATAAGTTTATTTTGGTCTTATAAGACCACAGGACATGGTTCCAGTAATCCATTTCCTTAGCCTGCTTTTCTTCGACATATTCTTTGCGGGCTTTCTTATGCATCATCTTTAGAAGAGGCTTCCTTCTGGGATGACAGCCATGCAGACCAATTTGATGCAGTGTGCGGCGTAAGGTCTGATCACTGACAGGCTGCCCCCCCCCCCCCCACTCTTTCAATCTCTGCAGAAATGCTGTCGGAACTCATACATCTATTTCCAACAGACAACCTCTGGATATGACGCTGAGCATGTGCACTCAACTTTCTTTCGACCATGGCGAGGCCTGTACTGAGTGGAACCTGTCCTGTTAAACAGCTGTATAATCTTGGCCACCATGCTGCAGCTCAGTTTCAGGCTCTTGGCAATCTTCTTATAGCCTAGGCCATCTTAATGTAGAACAACCATTCTTTTTTTCAGATCCTCAGAGAGTTCTTTGCCATGAGGTGCCATGTTGAACTTCCAGTGACCAGTATGAGAGAGTGAGAGCATTTAACACACCTGCTCCCCATTCACATCTGAGACCTTGTAACACTAAAGAGTCACATGACATTGGGGAGGGAAAATATCTAATTGGGCCATATTCACTTAGAGGTGTACTCACTTTTGTTGTCAGTAGTTTAGACATTAATGGCTGTGTGTTGAGTTATTTTGAAGGGACAGCAAATTTACACTGTTATACAAGCTGTACACTCACTACTTTATATTGTAGCAAAGTGTAATTTCTTCAGTGTTGTCACATGAAAAGATAGAATAAAATATTTACAAAAATGTGAGGGGTGTACTCACTTTTGTGAGATATTGTATATGCTAGACTGACTGTGTATATATATATATATATATATATATATATATATATATATATATATATATATATATATATATATATATATGTATATATATCAGATACACTGCCACTAACTGAATAACCTGCCTGCTTAATCTAATGCCGCGTACACACGAGTGGAATGTCTGACAGAAAAAGTCAGACGGAAGCTTTTCATCGTATATTCCCATCGTGTGTATGCCTCATCTGACTTTTTTTCCCAAAAATTCTGATGGACCTAGAAATAGAACATGTTCTAAATATTTCCAACTGAACCAATTCTTATCGGGAAAACTGCTCGTCTGTATGCTGTTCCGACGGACCAAAAACGACGCATGCTCTGAAGCAAGTACGAGACGAAAGCTATTGGCTACTGGCTATTGAACTTTTTCTAGTCCCGTCGTACGCGTTGTATGTCACCGAGTTCTTGACAATCGGACTTTGGTGTGATCGTGTGTACGCAAGACAGTTTCTGCAGAATTCCGTCGGAACTCCGTCAGAAAAACTTTCAGAGTTTATTCCGATGGGAAAACCGGTCGTGTGTACAGGGCATAAGGCAAGCTATCTCTCTGTCCATGCCAACAACACTACACACGGCCGCCCTGTAAGCAGCCTTATATATTGTGGGGCATGGACTTAGTCCTCCTGAGCCATGATTGGTCAAAGGTACCCTCCCTTTGGCCAATTATGGCTCTCTCAGAAGAGCACGCTGTGGTTGGCCAAAGCATGCAGGTCAGGTGCATGCTTTGGCCAATCATCATACAGCAATGCACTGTGATCTAGCAGTACATTATGGGCCGTTCCGTGGTGCTCAAATTTTCCACGAACGCCCCATATGTTCGATTTGTTTTAGAACAAGCGAACACCCGATGTTCGAGTCAAACTTACGTTCATCTTGAAACGCAGGCTCATCCCTACTGCTGTCCAAATCTGCCCCCTGTCATCATTCATCCAGAGTGGTGTCTGTATAATACAGGGGGTGTATTACTGGCCAGATCACCAGGGCAAAGGGAAAAACCTGGAAAAAAAAACGAATACAGTCTTTACATCTAATGATTTCTGAGCTGCAATATAATTTTTGGTTTTGGGTTTAATGCCACTTTAAATGTACAATAATTAATTCATATGCCTTTTGAAGAGCCATGTGAATTTTAAATGAACGCCACACTCCTCATTAAAGTACATTATCTGCCTACAATGGCTTGCTGGACACACAAAAAAAAGGTGTCCTTGGAAATTTTTTAAAATGTTGACAACAATGTACATTTTGGCTCATTACTTTATATTTGAGGTTGGGGAGTTAAAAGGCATATATTACTTACTTTCTAGGGAACTTACTTATTTTGCTAAATTTTAATTCATTTATTTATGGCCCATCAGACTGAATAGTGAAACTTTTCAGTCTAACATTTCAATAACTGATTTTCTCTGTGATTACATGCAAAGAACACGATCAGTGAAAGATGTTTTGCAAAATCATGTCTTTTCTTGTAACTGCTGCTCAGCGTGTGATGATAGAAAATGCGATGTAATGTGCTGACCAAATGCCTCTGTTCAGAAGATACTGTCATTCTGCTTACTGTAATCTCTAGACACTTCATCTTTTAAACCAAGTCAGAAAAGGATATATAGTATGTTAGTGTACTCAGTACCAATGGTGGGGGGAATGTGAGTCTTTATTTATTCAAAATCCCCTAAAATATTATTTTTTAATGGGAAAGGAATAACCTAGGATTTTTAACATGTGCAACATAATAAATTCATTTCAGGGTACATCTCTGATTACAGTATCTAGACATGCTTTAGGTTAGGTTCTAACCTAAAGCATGTCTAGATACTGTAATCAGAGATGTACCCTGAAATGAATTTATTATGTTGCACGTGTTAAAAATCCTAGGTTATTCCTTTCCCATTCAAAAATAATATTTTAGGGGATTTTGAATAAATAAGACAAGTGGCTAGAAAAAAAAAAATAACACAATGAAAAAAAGACATGCTTATTTAATTTTGAGCAACTTTATACAATGTGTACAATAGTGAAAATCTGATTATTTGTCTAATACTACTCCATACATTAGCACAATAGTAGGTTCCAGAGCTATAATACCAGGATGTGGGGGGGGGGGGGTATTGAGGTTGGTTGTGAGGTAGACTATGTGGAGACTAAATTTGCATCTGTTCCAATGCCCTTTGTCTGCTTCTTCGACCTGCCGTCTGCTGCTGTTCCAAGTGCTCTTAATGTATTATGTTGATCACCATCTAGGGGTATCTAGAGCACCCACTCTGTTTTTCACTTTAGGTGGGCTGCTCTTTTTGGTGAGCAGGGACAAATGTACACCTAGTCTGTTTGATGTCAATATGTGTCCTGATTATACAAAGGCTTTTATTTATAAGGCACCAGATTGAACACTCTGGTTGCTCACTGTAGTCCTTAGCTGGCTCATGGGGGTGACTCAGCTGGCTGATTTACATTGAAAGACTCAGACTGACCTATTTATTGACCTGAACTTGCTTGAACACAATGATATGATGTCTGACCAACACTGCTGTTAGGGTTTGTCTTTGACTGTAAGGATTAGAACTAACAGTAATATTAGTGTACTATTAGTGAGACAGAAATTTGTATATAGATTGTACACTCTAACGAGCAGGGCCCTCTGATTCCTCTTGTACCAAATTGTAATGTAACTGTAATGTCTGCCCTCATGTTGTAAAGTGCTGAGCAAACTGTTGGTGCAATATAAAACCTGTATAATAATAATAATAATATAGTATTTCACCCTTTTTTGCATTTTTTTTTTTAGCTTTTTGTGATTTTTCTCTTTGTAGCTGACAATACTTTTCGTATTGGATAAAAAATGCAAAAATGGCAGCCACTCAGATCAATTTGTAACTAAAGGAAAGGGGTACATGGGTAGGTTGGTACATTGAATGTAAACTTTCCTTTTCCCTCAATTCAGCATCCTAAGTTAAACAGTTTAAATAATTTGGTTAAAACAGATGTTTTTGCTATGGATATTTTCAAATAAAACCACAATACAATTTGGGCCTATAACCACTCTGTGGTCCCTAACTCTAAACTGTCCCAGCTCCCAACCTGTGACCTTTATATAGTAATAAATACATAGAGAGAAGCTTACCTAGACTTTAGTCCACTGTCTATGTCTGTGACTTCCCAAATGGCTGACAGTGTTCCTTGGAAATTTCCCACTGTGACTGTTTGTGTTCCTTGCAGAATTCCCTCCTTTCACTGATGGCATGCTGTGTGGTTGTCTTATGTGTCTGATGGCACTCCATGTGGCTCCTACCCTGTGACTAATGTCATTCTGTATGTCTTTACCATGGGACTGTTCTGTGAAACTTTCCCCCATGAATGCTATTGTTCTGTATGTTTTTCCCTTTGGACTGATGGTGTTCTGTGAGACTTAACCACACTGATTGATGATGTCCTGTGTGTCTTTTACCTTGTGACTGATGATGTCCTGTGTGACTTTTGCCCTGTGACTTTATGATGACTTAGAAAACATCTCCTTGCGACACATTTTATTTTTTTGATTTGTTATGGATTTCCACCTGTGACTGATGATGTTCTTGAAGACTTTCCTCATGTGACTGAGGTTTTGAGTGGCTTTACTGCTGTTACCCATGTATCTGGTGGTTTTCCGGGAGACTTTCCCCTGTAATTGATGTTTTGTGTGGCTTTACCCCAGTTAATGATGGTATCTGTGTTGCTTTCTCCTGTGAAACATGGTGTTTTGATGTGTCTTTCCTATGTATTTGATGGTGTTTGAGAAGACTGTCCCCCATGAGTGGTGTTCTGTGGCGGCTTCGTTTTGCTACTGATGGCACTCTGTATGGCTTTTTCCCTGTGACTGATGATTGTTTATAACTTTTTATAGCTTCTTGAACAAATTGTCTCAGATGCCCAGATCTTTTAAACCTTGTTTGCAAACTTCAGAAATGTTTTGATATTCACAAATTTCTGCAGTGTGCTATGTATGCCCCATAGTTAATGCTTAAAAGTTGCCTAAGTATTCTCCCTATCTTTTTAGACCCTAGCAACTCCCCTGGTATATAGGTCTTTGAGAACCTCTAGGTTCAGAAAAACCAAAAGAGTGGAGAAGGCAAGGCACATAGTCATCTCTTCCACTACTCCCCACTGACATCATTACATTTTGGAGAAGTGGGAGAACAGAAGATGAACAAGACAAGTAAGGGTTGTTCGAAGAAATTTCTAAAAGTTTGTTCATGCTGGCTGAACAATCCTTCTATAACCACATCAGCAGATGCCTAAAGGTATTGATCAGCTCCCTTAAAGTTGGTCCTCGAGAAATCCTCCCAATGGGTAAGGTACCCTTATTAATATTCTTTACAACATATGCTTGAGCTATATGATTGTGTTGATTTTATTGTACTACGTCTATGTTTTGAGTTTTGTTTTTTACACATGTGCTGCCCCCTGCACGGGTTGTAAACTTTTTTGTACATTTTCTGCACTTTCATCAAAAATTCAATAAAAGAGAAATTAAAAAGAAATGAACAAGTAAGATAGTTGTGCAGGCACTAGTCATGGAAATTGTTTATTTTGACAGAGGAAGCTCTATGGATCTAAAAAAATATACAAAATTCATTTGGATACAGTGTTGCGTGATGGAGTAATTGTCAGTCTCAATATCACAGCACTGAAAATTGAAAAATGGTCTGGTAAGAAAGGGTACTACTAATACTGAAGTGGTTAAAAAAACTATAATCAACAGCAAAAGCAAATTAGAAAATTATATAATTTTCATTAAACTAATCAAATTACAATTTAAAAGTGGCATTTTAAATAAGTAGCAGAACCATTTTGACAAATAGAGGGTATATTATTTTAAGGACATTCCCCTGTGTACAGTACATATACTCTTGTATATGTTATTATTTCATAAAGCTGACACAGTTAAATATTGAATATATAGATAATGTTACGGTGACAGATATTTCTTGTCACTGCAGTTTTACTATTACAGTGGAATGGATAAGATATGAGTTGCAAATGCTGTTTCTGCACTTTCCCAGTAACCTCTCTGCCTTTGCTTACCCATCAGCTTTTTTTTTTTTGTTTCAAAGGCATGGTAATGTACTTTAAGCTTATTTCTAATCTCCTTGTCAGCATTTCTACCTATAGAATAAGACAATTTGATTTAAAAAATGAACTTACTCACTTAGAATCCATATCGATATGTTTTGCCTAAACACAGCTTTAGGTAACTATCAGAGCTAACATTTCAATACAGCTAGAATATTTTACAATGTTATTCTTAGCTTTTGTCCTGCATTTGATGTGATTTTAATATACACACCTAATTTGCAGATAAGAAGGAAACATGCAGCAGGATGGCTTTGTCAGTTGCACAAACAGCAATACTAGCAACCTTCCTGTTGTGTATATTATGCCGCGTACACACGATCGGACTTTCCGGCAGACATGGTACGGCGGACCGGAATCCGGCAGACAATACGATTGTGTGCGGGCTCCAGCGGACTTTTTTTTCCCCAAAAGTCTGACGGACCTAGAAATAAAGATGTTTCAAATCTATTTAACGGACTGAAGTCCGACGGACTAAAAATCAGGAAAACCGTTCATCTGTGTGCTAGTCCGACGGACCAAATACGATGAAAGGGCAGCTATTGGCTACTGGCTATTGAACTTCCTTGTTTAGTCCCGTTTACACCATCACGTTCAAAATGAACGGACTTTCGAACGGACTTAGTCCGGTCGTGTGTGGCCAAGTCCGCACGTTCAGAAAGTCTGTCGGACCTACGCCGAAAGTCCGTCGGGAAGACCGTCGGACGTAGTCTGTTGAAAAGTCCGGTCGTGTGTATGTGGCATAAGCGTCCATATGCTGCAAAACCATCATGCTCTTTCCTTTATGATAATCTGGGATTCCTCTGGGATTTTGTGCTCTTAATAGAGTGATGTAATTTATGTATTATTGCTTTACATAAAAACATTGTTGCTACCTGTCCAAAAGTTCTCGGACTGGTTTGTTTAGATTCAAAGCACATTTACAAAGCAATGAATGTGACATTTAGGCCTCATGCACACTGGGCGTTAAAATAACGTTATAAAAACGTCAGTAGCTTTGCAGTGAGTTTCAACTTTTTCAAACTTTTTTCAACATTTTTGCAATAGCGATTTTTACAGTTTATTAGCGTTTTTCTGCGTTTTTCCCATTAGCGTTTTAGCATTTTATTTTTTTCTTGGATCAAGAACGTTAAAAAATGCTGGTGAGCGACGCTTTTGAGTGTTTATCAATGTTTATCAGCGTTTATCAGCGTTTATCAGCGTTAGAGCATTTTTATAGCTGAAATACGTCTCTCAGAACCCACTAGTTTTTTTTTGTTTTTTTTACTGCTTAAAAACGCCACTATCCAAAACTGCTGATAACAGCCTATGTGTGCCTTGACACATACGATAACATGATGGAGAGTGTGACTGTAGAAAAAAACGTCTACAGCCAAAAACAGCCTCTGTAAAAACATAAAAAAAATGTCTAGTGTGCATGAGGCCAATATTTTTTTATGTTGCTAGGACCTTTGTTTTCAGGTAAATATTTTTTTCCCCCCATAGATAAAATAACAATTAGGCATACGTTGGTTAGGCCTAATGTTCCTGATTAAAACTGTGCCATTGCTAGCCAATTTTATAATTCTTGTTATAAAGCCCCAGCATGTTTTCTTCATGCTTAGAAAATTTGGGGCCTAGCCCTGCTACTTAAAATTGTCTTGCTACTGTCTAATTTTACACTGCTGTGACATCTGCAGTCTCACTGAACTTCCTATAGTTTTTTCCTCTAGTATATTTTGGCCAGTTCTCCCTCATTAAAAATGTCCTGTTGATTTCCAGTTTTATCCTCTATAGTTCCTTAACTCTTAATGAGAATTCAATAAAAATTGGTTATTGGGAAGACAATATTGCACCAGCGAGCACAGGGGAAGCCTTAGCAAACTATCTTCCACCAACTTTTGGTTGAGTTTCTTAACTCGCATACAGCGTTAAAGCATCACCCAAGTATGTTATTTGAAGGAGTTTTTCAATTTTGCATTGATACCTGCCCATCATGGCAGTGCCCCACTTTCCATGTTTTTAGATAGTCATTTGCCTATTAGTCCTTTAGTTCTATTAGTCCTTTAGTCCTAAAATGGCCACAATTTATCAATAGGACTCCCCTCCTCCTACTATAGACTTCAATGGAATTCGCCACTAAGTTTGGGTTCTCCAAATTTCAAGCATGTTTCATTAAACCCTAGTTATATCAAGTCCAGGTAGATTTACACATCCTTAGTTACAGTGTTGCAGTCTGATATTTGGGGTGAGCAAACTGGGAAAATGCTTTATTCTGGCCGCTGCAGACAGATAACATCATATTAGTCTGTGCAAAGTCAATGACTCAAGGGCTGCTTTTTAAGGAAACAAAGTACAGCTTTTATGAAATATTACACAGTCCCTGTACATTGTGACAACAAGAATCCATTGAAGAATACACTTTATCTATGTAATATTCATACTATCATTTATTATTAATAGCTTGTGAAGATAAATTGTTATAAAGATTATATGTATGACACAGATCTTGCTTTTTCTAGTATTTAAGCAAGAAACAAGCAAGAAACAAAAGACTGACACAACTTATTTAAACTATCAAAAATGTAATATGTCAAAGGAGGTATATTCGTTTTAATTAACCCATCACAATAGTCGAATTAACTGCTTGCTGACCCGACTATAGTTGAATGACGGCTACAGCACGGTCGCACATTGCCGGGAGGGGATCATATGACGTCCTCCCATGATTGTGCACACGCTGCGGCACATGGGTGGCACGCTCTGTGATTGCTATGTTCTTTAGGAGGACAGCTGATTATGATGTAAACACAAGCCGGTTATCGGTATTCCTTTCCTCATGCTGACAGTGTGAGGAGAGAAGACTGGGCACTGATTATCAGTATCCTGATTATCGGTGCAGTCCAAACAGTGCCCACCAGTGCTACCAATCAGTGCCTCCTCATCATTGTCACCTATCTGTGCTGAATATCAGTGCTCATCAGTGCCATCTACCAGTGCCCATCGGTGCCACCTATCAGTTCCCATCATTTCTGCCTATTAGTGCCCATCAGTGCTGCCTCATCAGTGCCTTCTATCGGTGCCACCTATCTGTGCCCTTCAGTGATGCCTATCTGTGACACCTATCAGTGACACCTCATCAGTGCACATCAGTGAATGGGGAAAAATTCCTGGTTGCAACATTTTATAACAAACTATGAAAGACATTTTTTTTCAAAATTTTCAGTCTTTTTTCATTTTTTTAGCAAAAAATAAAAAACCCAGTGGTGATTAAATACCACCAAAAGAAAGCTCTAACTGTCTGTAAAGAATTATACAAATGTCATATGGGCACAGTGTAGCAATTACCATTCAAAGTGTGTCAGCCCTTAAAGCTGAAAATTGGCCTATTTACAATTAATACATACCCAAATACAGAATGGCAGACCATATCTATTTTCCTAGCCAAATTCAAGTTGAATGCATTCTGAGTGCATCTGTTTAAATTACCAAGATTATAATCACATTGATGTGTTTTGACAGAGTTCAAGGACTAATATATAACAGCATGATACAAAACTGTGTATGAACTATTAAATCGGGAGCCATAATCTAATCGCTGCAAACACTTAATTGTTTAATGTGATCATAATACATGGTGCTGGTAAACCAGTTACCAATAATGCAGGATTTTTTACTCTCTAAAAAACTGTCCTTGCTTTTGTATTTGCAGCACATACAGTATCTCACAAAAGTGAATACACTTTTCACATTTTTGTTAATATTTTATTATACCTGTACCTTTTCATATGACAACACTGAAGAAATTACACTTTACTGCAATGTTAAGTAGTGAGTGTACAGCTTGTATAACAGTGTAAATTTGATATCCCCTCAAAATGACTCAACACACAGCCATTAATGTCTAAACCACTGGTAGCAAAAGTGAGTACACCCCTAAGTGAAAATGTCCAAATTGGGCCCAAAGTGTCAATATTTCGTGTGGCCACCATTATTTTCCAGCATTGCCTTAACCCTCTTGGGCATGGAGTTCACCAGAGCTTCACATGTTGCCACTGGAGTCCTCTTCCACTGCTTCACGATGACATCACGGAGCTTGTGGATGTTAGAGACCTTACTCTCCTCCACCTTCCATTTGAGTACGCCCCACAGATGCTTAATAGGGTTTAGGTCTGGAGACATGCTTGGCCAGTCCATCACTTTTACCCTCAGCTTCTTTAACAAGGCAGTGGTTAGGGATGAGCTTCGAGTTCGAGTCAAACTCATGTTCGACTCGAACATTGCCTGTTCGCCTGTTCGCGGAACAGCGAACAGTTTGGGGTGTTCGCTGCAAATTCGAAAATGAAAGTTATTGTCATAAAAAGTGTTTGGGGACCTGGGTCCTGCCCCAGGGGACATGTATCAATGCAAAAAAAAACTTTTAGAAACTGCAGTTTTTTCTGGTGCAGTGTTTTTAATAATGCTTAAAGTGAAACAATAAAAGTGTAATATTCCTTTAAATTTCGTACCTGGGGGGTGTCTATAGTATGCCTGTAAAGGGGCGCATGTTTCCTGTGCTTAGAACTGTCCCTGCACAAAGTGTCATTTCTGCAGGAAAAAAGGTCATTTAAAATCACTCGTGGCTATAATAAATTGTCAGCTCCCGGTAATACAGAGAACAGTCATTGAAAGTCATTGATAACAAAAAAAAAAAGCGTTGGTCCTCCCTCTCAATTCAATTACCAGGCCCTTACCAGGTCTGGTATGGATATTAAGGGGGAACCCTGTGTCAAAGTAAAAAAAAATTATGTGGGGTTCCCCCAAATATCCATACCAGACTCTTTATCCAAGCATGCAACCTGGCAGGCCACAGGAAAAGAGGGGGGGGCGAGAGAGCGCCCCCTTCTGAACCATACCGGACCACATGCCCTCAACATTGGGAGGATGCTTTGGGGGTCTGTGACACCTCAAAGCACCATGTCCCCATGTTGATGGGGACAAGGGCCTCATCCCCACAACCCTGGTCGGTGGTTGTGGGGGTCTGCGGGCGGGGGCCTTATCAGAATCTGGAAGCCCTCTTTAACAAGGGGACCCCCTGTTTGAAATGATAAGGGGGTACAAAAGTACCCCTACCATTTCACAAAGAAAGTGTAAAAAATTGTTTAAAAACACACACACACACACACACACACACACACAGTTGGGAAAAGTCCTTTATTAAAAATAAAAAAAATAAAAAAAAGATTCCAGCGGTGGTAATCCACTGGATATTTGGGGGGAACCCCACGTCATTTTTTTTATTTGACACGGGGTTCCCCCTTAATATCCATACCAGACCTGAAGAGCCTGGTAATTGAATTGGAGGGGAATCCCACGCTTTTTTCTAATCAATGACTTTCAATGACTGTTCTCTGTCTTACGGGGAGCCGACAATTCATTATAGCCATGAGTGCTTTTAAATTACTTTTTTTCCTGTAGAAATTACACTTGTGCAGGGACAGTTCTAAGCACGGGAAACATGCGCCCCTTTACAGGCATACTATAGAAACCCCCCCAGGTACGAAATTTAAAGGAATATTCCACTTTTATTGTTTCACTTTAAGCATTATTAAAATCGCTGCTCCTGAAAAAACTGACATTTTTAAAACTTTTTTTTGCATTGACCCAGGTCCCCAAACACTTAGGTCAATAACTTGCATATAAGCCTTTAAAATCAGCACTTTTGATTTTGAACGTTCGAGTCCTATAGACTTTAATAGGGTTCTAAAGTTAACACAAAGTTTAGGCCTGTTCGCAGGTTCTGGTGTGAACCGAACCTGGGGGTGTTCGGCTCATCCTTAGCAGTGGTCATCTTGGAGATGTGTTTGGGGTCGTTATCATGTTGGAATACTGCCCTGTGGCCCCATCTTCTAAGGGAGGATCATGTTGGAATACTGCCCTGCGAGCCAGTCTTCTAAGGGAGGAGATCATGTTCTGCTTTTGTATGTCACAGTACATGTTGACATTCATGGTTCCCACAAAGAACTGTAGCTCCCCAGTGACGGCAGCACTCATGCAGCCCCAGACCATGAAACTCCCAACACCGTGCTTGACTGTATACAAGACACACTTGTCTTTGTACTCCTCACCTGGTTGCTGCCACACACGCTTGACACCATCTGAACCAAATAAGTTTATCTTGGTCTCATCAGACCACGGGACATGGTTCCAGTAATCCATGTCCTTAGTCTGCTTGTCTTCAGCAAACTGTTTGCGAACTTTCTTTTGCATCATCTTTAGAATAAGCTTCCTTCTGGCAGCACAGCTATGCAGACCAATTTGATGTAGTGTGTGGCGTATGGTCTGAGCACTGACAGGCTGACCCCTCACCCCTTCAACCTCTACAGCAATGCCGGTAGCACTCATGCTTCTATTTCCCAAAGACAGCCTCTGGATATGATGCTGAGTGCATGCTTCTTTGATCGATCATGACGAGGCGTATTCTTAATGGAACCTGTCCTGTTAAACCACTGTATGGTCTTGGCCACAGTGCTGCAGCTCAGTTTCAGGATCTTGGTCTGATTAATATCCGAGGCCATCTTTATGTAGGGCAACAATTATTTTTTTCAGATCATCAGAGAGTTCTTTGCCATGGAGATGCCATGTTGAACTTCCAGTGACCAGTTGAGAGAGTGAGAGAGATAACACCAAATTAACACACCTTCTCCCCTTTCACACCTGAGACCTTGTAACATTAGTGAGTCACATGACACCGGGGAGAGAAAATGGCTAACTAAGCCCAATTTGGAAATTTTCAATTGGGGGTGTACTCACTTTTGTTGCCAGTGGTTTAGACATTAATGGCTGTGTGTTGAGTTATTTTGAGAGGGCAGCAAATTTACACTGTTGTACACTCACTACTTTACATTGTAGCAAAGTATAATTTCTTCAGTGTTTTCACATGAAAAGATATAATAAAATATTTACAAAAATGTGAGGGGTGTACTCACTTTTGTGAGATACTGTATATAAATGTTAGAAATTGACAGTCCTTGTCGCAGGACTGGTTATGACTGTTAAGTAAAATGACTGATGTGGCTGACAATGACATTCACATTTCATTCACATTCATTCAAGTTGCAAATACTTTTAGAAAATTCAAAGTATCTTTGAGTGGACTCTTGTAAGACAGGGGATGTCACCACTTTTGCATGTATGTGGACACTATACTATGATATAGGGCAGGGACTTGCAATTAGTGAACCTCCAGCTGTTGCAGAACTACAATTCCCATGAGGCATAGCAAGTCTCTGACAGCCACAAGCATTACACCCTGAGGCAGAGGCATGATGGGACTTGTAGTTTTGCAACAGCTGGAGGTCCGCTAATTGCAGATCCCTGATATAGGGGATGTACAGACAAAAATACTTTTTGCCCAAGAGCCTAAATATTTTTTTTAAATGGTATTTAGTTTCATTGCAGTTTGGTGTTCCTTGTGGCACTAAAATGCAGATATTAAAGGGTAAGTTTGGTGTGCTGTTAACAATTAATGGCACTGAATGCACAACTAGTAATTTTAGATGTATAAACATGGCCATACACTATGCAATCTGATTGTATATTGTGTATTTAGTCAGAAGGGTGATCAATGATTTATTACATTTCATTTAAAAAACATGCACCTGGGAATGGGTGGGTGGATGACGCAGGGTATGTGCTAATGAGTTCAGCTGGTCAACTCCTTCCTGTGTCATGAACTGAAGTTTGATCAGGAAGAAAGACATTACAAATGGAAATGTCTGGAAACATGGAGTAGGACAAGAAAAGTACGTGACTGTATATTTAATGCAAAGCTTTGATATTTTTGCAAAAAAAGTACATGAATGCTATATTGGTGCATAGGGGAGTTGGAATTTTGAAAAAAAAGTGTACAAAGGGGAACTTACCCTTTAATTGTGAAAATTCTGCTTCAAATAACTTATAGTGTAAATACACATCAATGTTCCTGATTATCCATATATATGTACTGTCCCTAATTTAAACTTGAACTACTTATATTCTTACTATGAAAAGAAACAACTGTCAGATCTGATCAATATTCAAACAATTATAAAACAGGGTTGTAAATGGGACAGTCCAAAGAATGCAACTGTAACTGTAAAGAGTCATCATAAGTCATTTCTTAGGTCCTGTGCGCTTCTAGATGTTTTTCTTGATCACCCCAGTTCTTGATTTTTCAGATGTTTCCATACTGGTAATGATCCAGATGCCTGTCAATTTTCTCAGCAAGGCACACCTGGTAAGTTGATGAAAAGCATTTCATGGCAGTTGGACATTAGGAAATGATACAGTAATAAAAAAAAACTAAATTTTTTTTATCTTGCAAGCATGCCTATACTGTTTAATGAAAAGCAGAGTGCTTCACAACCAGACCTTATCTCTTTTAAAGTAGATCTAGGAGGCATGGCCAAGCGAGGCATGTAGAAGGATGTGCAGTCGTTAGCTCTGCCAAAAATCCTGAAGAATCCGTGTCACTGCACCGCCATCCTGTACCCTACAGCCTCAGCACTGACATTGCTGGGTGCCGCTGATACTGCTCCTCATCTGCCTGGTAATATTTCTGTGCTCCATCATAACTAGGTGAAGACAAGGCCCTTGAATCCCACTGGATGCTCCCATCCAATATGGTGGCCTTCCGACCTGATCAGCTAAAGAGGCCTCTTCTCTAAGTAGGGAAAAGACCCCCCACCACCCCCAGTGCCTGGCGGACATAATCCGGAGAAGGATCTGGGGGACCTGGATGACACCCCTCTGATCCGCCTGCTCTGTCCCCTTTGACTCCATGCCTCACATAGCCACAGGTTTCTGACATGGCAGCATCGATCCAGCAAGTCAGCACGATCCTGAGCCAACCCTTAGAGATATACTAGCTGCAGTTACTGTCTGTAACTCCTTGATTGCAGATCTTACAGGGGAGGTGAGAGGTATGAAGATGGAAATGTCTTTTGTGAGGCAGGATATGCAGAGGCTGCTTGAGCGTACATCTGCTGTGGAGGGGCATATTAGCACACTCAAGGATGACTGGCAGCCATTGCAGAGAGATGTTAAATTTGTTCATTCTGTGGCCTCTGCTAACGCATCTGGGTTGGAGGACATGGAAAACCACATTTGTAGAAACAACGTGCGTGCGGTGGGCATCCCTGAGAAAGTGGAAGGCAAGAACCCTGTGGCATTTATTGAAGCATGGCTAGCTGACACTTTTGGATGAGGCACTTGTTCACCTATGTTTGCAGTTGAGAGAGCCCATAGAGTCGCAATGCATCCCCCACCGCAGGGAGCGCTAGGAAGACCCTTCCTGTTCCATCTTCTTAACTATAGAGACAGGGATACCATACTGTCTAAGGCCAGGACATCTGCCTCTCTTAAAGTGGATAATGCAAAAATCTCTCTGTTTACTGACTTCTCGGCAGAGGTGCAAAGGCAAAGGGCGAAATTTCTGGATATCAAGAAACGGCTCTGGGCTCTGAATGTTCAATATTTTATGCTGTACCTGGCAAAGTTAAAGGTCCTTGCTAATGGATCCTCTCACTTCTTTGATAATCCTACATCCACCATGCACTGGCTGGAGAAACGCAATCTGGCACAGCGTCAGCCTGAAGGCTGATAAAAGAAATCTATATTTTTTTTCATCAGTGCATTGTGATTGATATGGGCTATGCGGTGGGGTAGGATATAAATGCTTGTTTCTCCTTCCCACGGCCTGTTGTTACCTTCCCACACTGCTCTGCTGATACACCACATTATGGGGTATTCTTCCAGTGGTCACGCTTGACACCAGCTATTTAGATTATATGCCCTCTGGGCTGCATTACTGCCCCCCCGCAAAATTCTTCTCCCCCTTTACAGTTTCTTTTTTTTCTGCTAATGGGTCTGGACTGGATAATTCAACTGCTAACTGCTTTCTAATCTGACAATAGAGGGCGTTCTAACCATGTTCTTTTGTCTCTGGGAGACAGAAAATTCCAAAGTATATATTTGACAATACTACTGCTTAAGATGCTAATTTACAATGTGGGTAATGCCTTGCAGAAGGGGGGAAGGGTTTTCAGTGTTCCCCCATTTTGTACTTACCAGTATTATGCCTGACAACCCTGAAAAGGGAATGCTCTTCTTCTCATGGAACGTGAGGGGCCTGAGTGATAGTACTAAGCGTGGATCAATGTTTCAGTTTCTGTCTAGAATGAAGTCACACATCGTGAAACCAAATCAACATTATAAGTGCAATGATCTCCCGCACTAACCACAGCATTCTCCATGGCCAAATCCTCCAAATCACTCACCGCACATAGTTCCCTAAACCCATGGTTAACATCATCCTCCTGTGAAGGGACTGGTATCTCCTTCCCCTCTATATCATCCCCTTTATCCGCCAAAAAGTAATGCTTTTTAATAGCGATATTTCTCACAAATTTATTGATGTTTAAAATAGTATCAAAAAGGTTAAATTGTCTGTTGGGACAAAAATTTAGATCTTTCGACAAGAGGGTGACCTCACTTTCTGTAAGTATTTTATCTGACAGATTAAGAACATTATAGGAGTTGTTCTGTCTCTCCAATATTAGCATTGAAAGTGTGATCTCTGTAACTTACAGTTAGTTGTGTTGAGATGTCGATAACCCCAATCATATTTGGATAAACATACAGTGACTCGATCCAGACGACACCATGTTGATCTTGTGAAGTTTAATCCATAAACTGTGAGGATCTTACAACAATGAACATCAGATAGGTCAAAAGATCATAATGTGATCCAGTCCACATGTGTGCAGAAATGCATTACTGGGAGGGGGGTGGGGCTAACTATACAGAATAAGCTGAGATACAGGAAGGGGGGAGAAACCAGGGACAGAATAATACCATTAACATTTAAAGACATATCACAAGGCATGTGAAACATGACAGGGGTTAATTATTTATTTTGTTTCCTTATTCTTTAAGGATATTTCTTCCAATCGCCAGTCATATTTTCTCTTCCTTCCCTGGCGCGTCCTCCTCTTCCCCTGTTGCAAAATCTCTTGTTGGTACCATGCCTGTTTTTTGAAAGGACAGCTGGGGTGCTGATGTCTCCTGAATTGTTGGGATAGGGTGGTCTGGCAGGTGATTTATCTGATTCGGATAAAGCTGAGCCCTAATCCAGCCTATCTATCTCTGCATCAGAGAAACACACATCACATGTTTCTTAAATATCTGCTGTGCCTAATAGGGCCCAATGGATTACCTATGTCAACTCTCTCCTCCTCAGGGAACAACTGGCATATTGACATCATAATGTAGTTAAAAAACTAGGAGGAAGGTGTCTTTTCTCCTTTTTTTTTTCTTTGGTTTGTTTTAAGTTTTACCAGAAATAAGATTACCGTATATGAGCTTGATACCAGGTAACTGCATATACATTTTGTATACACTTCTGTTGATATTGTCTATGTATACCTTTTCACTGTATTGCACAGTTACCCATTATCCTTGCCAATAAAGAAAAGTTTTGATTAAAAAAAAAGTAGATCTAAATTCCAACAGTAACATTAAAGTAATTGTAAACGATCACCTTGTAATACAACCCATTCAGTATAAAATTGAAATAAAAGGCAAACATTTGTGTATAGATATAAAAAAAGCATTATAAATGCAATTTTTTTCCTTTTTTATTGGTGGCCACATTCCCTCTGTTGTCAGTTGCATAAGAACTGGGGAAAGAGGAGCAACAGTATACTGGTCTTCCCAATGAAAGTGTGTGGGTGTGTGTGTGTGTCAGCACAAGTCTGATCATTGGAGGAAAGTAAACTGGGTTGGTCTCAGTGAAACCTGCCAAATCGGAATCATGTCCTCCCATTTTCTGAAGTAGCAAAGAACTCACCTTTGTCCGCCATTCACAAGGACTATGATGACTATATACACAAGAATTAAACCACATTTACTGGAGGAGTTGAGAATCTTCACACGATAGTTTGAATTTTCACTCCTCTTTACTTACTTAATCTGCAGATAGTTGGGTATATACAATGAACAGAAATGAGTTTTTCACTTCAATGGATAATTAGAGTGATAATTTATACAAATTATTGTGTGATGATTCTCAACTCCTTTAGTGAATAAGCCCAATGATCATTTAACCCATTGATGTATAATGTTCTCTATCTCAAGACATCCTAAAGTTATTGGAAGCTTGTACAATATGCAAAAACATATTTGAATCTATTATAGTGTATATTATTCTTTCTAATAAATGTATCTTCTTTGTTTAACTGCATGGAAGTTTGTCAGAGGTATGTTCTACATTTCATAGAGGTACAGTAACTGTATTTTAGGCAATTAGATTGCATCTAAGTACAGTGTGCAGAACATATATAAATATGCTAGCTACTTTCTGGCACTTCTCTATAAAAGAATTATAGCCGAATACCAATTTGAGATCAAACACTACACATGCCGTACTGTGTAAGGCAATGATGAAATTGAATACATTTACAGTCTTGATTTACTGTTTTTTTTATTGCATTGTAGAGATGAATGCCTAATGTAGACTTTTACTTTAATATACTAAAACAGTAAGAAACATGGTTATATGCAAAAGAAAGTGCTCCATATTCTTACACAGTATAATACTGTACACCAGGGGTGTCTGAAGTAACCGATAAATAATAATAACTATTATTATCATCTATGTATTAATCGTCTAGTCCCTATAGATTAGTTAGTCTGTTAAAACTCTGAGCACATGCTATCGTTATTATCACAATACAACAAAATTAGCTATGAACCCAAACACACTAAGATCAATCAAATCTCATTTATTTCCCAAGGAAATAAGAAAGCTTATATAAGGTATTATTAGAAATTACAAGAGTACATAGCATACAATCAGAATACAATACAAGCAATATACTTAGCAGGTCCTCATGGCTGAGCCTCGGGATGGAGAAAGAGAAAGCTCTGTTTCAAACATTCCCTTTTGACAAACACACCTCACCCATACCGCATCCCATTGCCCACCCCCCCTTTGCTTGTGGACGAATCAGTGTCTCTGGGGCGTCTCCTCCCCCAGGCTAAATATCTCTGACCGTCCTGCCATCTGCCATAATTGGCCTCTGGGGGGCAGTGTCTGTCCATGAATTGCAACTACTCAGACTGGGGTCACATCTTGTCTTTGATCCTCACAGACAGATTGGAGTCAGCATTGTCATGCAGAGTCGCTCTCATAGATAGATCGGAGCCTCTAATCTGAAGTCACAATAGAGGTTTAACTGGTTACATTCCAACCGGGGGGGGGGGGGGCATCCTGTTCTCCAGGATACTGCACCATTTGGACTGGTTATCAATGAGTTTATACTGAATCCTATATATATCCCGCTTTGCACCTAAAAGGCGCATACCATGCTTCTTCAGACACGGCTCCTATCGAACAGTCCATAACTGTCTTAACGCGTGTCGCTCCCCAACATGTGTCTCTGAACCAGTACCTATGGCACAGTCCTTAGCTGTGCAACGTGTTGTGGTTTTAAATATGTGCTCCAGAAACAGCTCCCATGGAACAGTCCATAATGGTCTTAACGCGTTGTGCTTCCCACCACGTGCCGCTTTGCCACTGAATGACACACCACCATCATTCTTCAGCAACAGCTTCCATGTCACCCTTCTGCATCTTTGGTATCTTCTCCCTTCCGGTATCTTCAGGACAGGATGCAGTACACGCAAGGGATGTCCATTCACTCACCATTCACCAGCATACATTCAGAGCAACATGTCACCCAGCTTTCAGACACAGAGTCAAAAGGAGGGCCTTTCGCCCATGTTATTAACCTAAAATACACCTTTATCACACTATGCCATGACATAAATCAACCCATTACCATAATATACATATATACATAGGACCTCTCAAATTGCGTATCCCGCTCCCAACTTCCTATACGTCTTTGGCGTAAATACGGGTCGGGATTAGGCAGGCTTGTTCACGATGGCCTTCCCTACCACAATTTTGGCACGTTAGTGTTATTCCAAGGCTCTGAGCTGGCAGCAAAGCCTCTACCATATATGAAGAGACCTTACCGTCAATTCGTCCCTCAACGAGCATTGACAAATGGGAGACCCTTCTATATAAATATTGAGTTTAACCACACATATCAATCTACAATGACAAAACCCCCACAATTCCACCCCTGTGCCTGGATTTCAGAGACCATGCCCAGGGTATACCATGCACCTCTACCTATGGTTAGGTTCAAGGAACCCTCTAGTTCCATGACTAATGCTACACCGGTATTCTTTGGGACAAAGAAACAAAGCCATCTATGTCCCAAATAATACCCGGTGGCTTGCTTCCCAGCAATGATCTCTCCATCCAGAACACAGAGTGAAATGACTTCCCAACATTTTTCGTTCCTCCCCATGTATTGGCCTGGCATACAAAGGACATCATGGTCATGCTTCTGATCGAGGGAAATATCAACCTGCCTCCAGCTTCCATCTTCTCTGATCACATGTGGGTAATTTAGCCTCAAACGCAACAAGATAGAATCCCCAGTCAATAAGCCCATTGATGCAACCAAATATACAGACCGAGTCTGCACTTCTGTATATGGGAACATACAGCATAACACCTTTCACAATCCAAATTAGTACAGCCCATCCAGGCATTCGACCACTACTTTGGATTAGTGTAAGCGACGTGTTTTGGCAAAATCTTACTGAGTGGTGATGCTAATTCATCAGGCCACTGTCCCTCATACAGAGACGGTACAATCAGCTTGATGTTGGCTGATATTTCCGCCTGCCACAGTGTGCACACCAGAGCCAATGACATATTTCTGTCCTGTACCATCACACTCTCTACCAACCTCTGAACCGGGTTGACAAAATCCAGAGCCACTCTAACCTGGGTGTTTGTGACTCCTGTAATTCCTCCTTAAGCAGTGTGATAACCTGCAAATTCTCAGCCTCCCTTTGATTCAAAGAGGCAATGCAACGTTCTCTTAATTTACATGTTTGTTCTAATTCATCTAATCTCTGTTGCAATACATATTTCTCAGTCACTAATTGTTCAATCTGATTATGAGCATCTGCATCAGCCTTTTCAACCCCAATTAATATATTTTTTGTTATACTTTTTACCTGTTGCATTACTTGTTTTCTTTCAGCAAACCATTCTAATTCTTTTTGTTCCGCAATTTCTTTTCATTCTCATTAACATGCATAAGGCATCTTTCAGCAAACCATTCTAATTCTTTTTGTTCCGCAATTTCTTTCATTCTCATTAACATGCATAAGGCATTCTCTGTTTCTTGCCTTTTTTTGAATTATTACTTATGAGATCGTTATGTGTATTACATTGTCTCAAAAGCTCACTAAAGTGTTGTGTTAGGTCACTCTCTTGTGTAGATTGAGATCTAATACCACCATGTTTGTTAATGAAACCTTCAATGGCTTCCATTGATATGCTAATTAGCCTACCCACACTAAAGTTGCTCAACCAGTTGCTTAGACAATACACCACAGATACACAACCAACAGCAACAAAAACACAGATACAAACCGTTTAAACCTACAGTGACTTGTGGTTCTACAGCATACAAGACACAAGGCACATTCTAAGAAACAAGGCACACTCTTAATTAGGGATGAGCTTCGTGTTCGAGTCGAACGTACGTTCGACTCGAACATTGGCTGTTCGTGCGTTCGGCGAATTCCGAACGTTTTGGCCGTTCGCGTCAAAATTCGAGTGACGCGCGCGCGGACCACAATGCACTGCGTTGGCGCAGTGCATTGCTGCCCGATGATTGGCCAAGCATGCACTGTGACCCCGCATGCTTGGCCAATCGCAGCGCCGGCAGCGAGGAGAGCCATGATTGGCCACAGGCATCCTGCCTGTGGCCAATCATAGCTCAGGCTGTGTAGTGCACGCCCCACACTATATAAGGCCGCCTTTAAGGCGGCCTCCTGTAGTGTGTTACTTTGCATCTGAAGCAGTGGGTGTTCTGTGTACCTTCAACACAGTACACACCAATCGTTTTTGGCTGATTTCCTATCTTGCTGCTGTGTAGTGGTTGTTGTCTGTGCCCCGACTGCAGTATACACCACTATATTCACCTCACCTATATAGCTAGTGATCTAGCTTTAACCACTTAACAACTGCCCATTGCCGATTAACGGCTTTAGGGCGGTTGTTTAACTCAGAGAGGCCGTTAATTAACGGCCTCCCAGAATTCTGCTCTCACGTGCCCCGAGGTGTGCGCACTCGAGAGCATCCGTGACCGCCGGGTCCATAGGACCCGGCGCATCATGGTAAACGGCCGCTCATAGCGGCCGTTTACCACGTGATTGCTCCGTCAAATGACGGAGTGATCACTTGGAAACAAACCGGCGTCATGTTATGACGCCTGTTCCTCCCTCCCCTTTCTGTACCGATCGGTACAGCGGAGGGGAAAGAGATCGGTGTCAGCAGCGATGTGGGCTGCATCTGCAGTGCCCACATCGCTGCTCACCGAATTTAACCCCTCAATTCCCTGCCAATACTCTGCAATACCAGTGCATACTCTGCAGTACCCTGCCATTACTCTGCAGTACCCCGCCATTACTCTGCAGTACCCCGCCATTACTCTGCAGTGCAGTACCCCGCCATTACTCTGCAGTGCAGTACCCTGCCATTACTCTGCAGTGCAGTACCCTGCCATTACTCTGCAGTACCCCGCCATTACTCTGCAGTACCCCGCCATTACTCTGCAGTGCAGTACCCCGCCATTACTCTGCAGTGCAGTACCCTGCCATTACTCTGCAGTGCAGTACCCTGCCATTACTCTGCAGTACCCCGCCATTTCTCTGCAGTACCCCGCCATTACTCTGCAGTGCAGTACCCCGCCATTACTCTGCAGTGCAGTACCCTGCCATTACTCTGCAGTGCAGTACCCTGCCATTACTCTGCAGTACCCCGCCATTACTCTGCAGTACCCCGCCATTACTCTGCAGTGCAGTACCCCGCCATTACTCTGCAGTGCAGTACCCTGCCATTACTCTGCAGTACCCCGCCATTACTCTGCAGTGCAGTACCCCGCCATTACTCTGCAGTGCAGTACCCTGCCATTACTCTGCAGTACCCCCCATTACTCTGCAGTAACCCCCATTACTCTGCAGTACCCCCCAATACTCTGCAGTACCCGCCATTACTCTGCAGTACCCCCAATACTCTGCAGTACCCTGCTATTACTCTGTAGTACCCCGCCAATACCCCGCCAATACTCTGTAATACCCTGCCATAAATTGCCATACCCAGCCATACTCAGAGATACCCAGCCATACTCGGTGATACCCTGAAATACCCAGCCATAGACGCCCCCCACCCCTCACCGCCCTCCGGTGCTTCTACCAACTCGCCAGTACGATCAAAGCCAGAATCTTTTTTTTATTTTTTATTTCAGGCTTCCCAGCCTAGAGGTGAGATGTGGGGTCATATTGACCCCCCAGATTTCACTGTAAAGAGGACCTGTCACCCCATATTCCTATTACAAGGGATGTTTACATTTCTTGTAATAGGAATAAAAGTGATCAAAAATATATTTTTGGGAAAAAAAATGTCAAACTAAAATAAATAAAGTAAAATGAACAATAAAAAAATAAAATAAAAATTAAAGCGCCCATGTCCCCATGTGCTCGCATGTGCCACACATGTGAGGTATCGCCGAGAATGTTAGAGCGAGAGCAATAATTCTAGTCCTAGACCTCCTCTGCAACTCAAAACATGTAACCAGTAAAAAAATATTTAAAGCGTCGCCTATGGGGATTTTTTAAGTAGCGACGTTTGGCGCCATTCCACGGGCATGTGCAATTTTGAAGAGTGACATGTTTGATATCTATTTACTCAGCATAACTTCATCTTTCACTTTATGCAAACATTGGGCTAACAAGTGGTTAATAATAGAGCTTGCAGTCAGTAGTGTTAGGAGATAGTGCGTGCTGTCTGCGTGCTCTGTACCCAGTACATACCGCTATAATATAGGGCAGGCCCCTACTTTCAAACATCCAACTTACAAACATCTCCTACTTGCAAACGCAAGGAGACAGCAGCAAGTGAGATGAAAAAAGATGGACGACAAAACAAATTATACAGGGGTGATAACCCTTCCCTATGTTTTCCAAAAAGCTTAAAGATAGTTTTTTTGACTGGAGCTACACTTTAAAAATGTACCGGTTGAAAATGACAAACAGATTCAACTTAACACAACAAACCTACACAGTCCCTGTCTTGTTTGCACCGCCTGTATACTGCTGTTCTGAGTATATAGGGCCTGGGGGCCACACACATTTCCTTTTTTTAATATGGGTACGGGGTTCCCCTTAATATGCGTACAAGACCCAAATAGGCTGGTAATGGGCAGGGAGGGCTAC
The DNA here is from genome assembly GCF_037356315.1 of Lithobates pipiens. NCBI lineage: Eukaryota > Metazoa > Chordata > Amphibia > Anura > Ranidae > Lithobates > Lithobates pipiens. Next base: position 388,138,693 of record NW_027507764.1, read on the forward strand.
CCATGCCATGTTTCTCAATGATTTTCAACCATATTGCAGGAACCAGATATAACATTAAAACCGCAAGCAGTTTTAAATGGTGTTATTTCCATTTAATGTCATTTTGTGCAGGGACTGTTCTAAACACGGGAAACACGTGGCACTTCACAGGCATACTACAGACACCCCGCAGGCACCATATTTAAAGGAATATTTCACTTTTTTTTTCACTTTAATCGTCATTAAAATCAGTGCTCCCGCCAAAACGGTAGTTTTTAAAACTTTTTTTTGCAGTGACCCATGTCCCCTGAGGCAGGAGGCAGGTCGCCAAACCCTTTTTAGGACACTATCTTGCATATTAGCCGTTAAAATTAGCACTTTCCAATTCGAACGTTCGAGTCCCATAGACTTCAATGGGGTTCTAACGTTCGTACCGAACGCGGGGGTCGTTCGCAAGTTCTGGTGCGAACCGAACCGGGGGGTGTTCGGCTCATCCCTACTCTTAATCAATGCTCTCCTCTCAAATTGCAGGCCACATTGAACTCCTATTGGAACAGAGAGCTATTTCACACTTACGTGGGGATTTCCACTTTTTCCTCAAAGTTATGTGGTTATCCTGTCAATCTGCGGTTATATCACATAACCAGGGATGATCGATCCCTAACTCGCCAGTGCTATCTGGTTACAGGCCTAAATCACATTACAACATTAATGTACATACATATATCAGCCACAGTTCTCACCAGGTTCTACGCGTCCGTTTCACAGATGAAAATTTTCACAGAATTTTCATGATCCTCCAAGCGTGGTTTCAGAATTCGCGAGCCAGCACCAATCTTGTCCACACTAGATGATTTTCAGTTCTGGGTGTCTTTGAGGATTTGTGCTTACAGGGACTCAGAAACAAAAATACATTAGGTTTTTGTGGATTTTGTGTAAAAATACCTTCTACACGCCTTTCTGGGGTGCCAAATGAATTAACCGATAAATAGTAATAACTATTATTTCATCTATGTATTAATCGTCTAGTCCCTATAGATTAGTTAGTCTATTAAAACTCTGAGCACATGCTATCGTTAATATCACAATACTACAACATTTGTTATGAACCCAAACACACAGTCTAAGATCAATCAAATCTCATTTATTTCCCAAGTAAATAAGAAAGCTTATATAAGGTATTATTAGAAATTACAAGAGTACATAGCATACAATCAGAATACAATACAAGCAATATACTTAGCAGGTCCTCATGGCTGAGCCTCGAGATGGAGAAAGAGAAAGCTCTGTTTCAAACATTCCCTTTTGACAAACACACCTCACCCATACCGCATCCCATTGCCCACCCCCCTTTGCTTGTGGACGAATCAGTGTCTCTGGGGCGTCTCCTCCCCCAGGCTAAATATCTCTGACCGTCCTGCCATAATTGGCCTCTGGGGGGCAGTGTCTGTCCATGAATTGCAACTACTCCGACTGGGGTCACATCTTGGGTTTCGATCTCTGGTGCTCCCCCTGCCTGTTAGGCTCGTCTTTGATCCTCACAGACAGATCGGAGTCAGCATTGTCATGCAGAGTAGCTCTCATAAATAGATGGGAGGCTCTAATCTGAAGTCACAATAGAGGATTAACTGGTTACATTCCAACCGGGGATGGGCATCCTGTTCTCCAGGATACTGCACCATTAGGACTGGTTATCAATGAGTTTATACTGAATCCAACAATGTCCAAACTTTTTAAAAAGAGGGCCATATTTGATGAAGTGAACATGCGTGAGGGCCAACCATTTTGCCTCACATTCTTTGAACCATTAAAATTTGGTCTAATGCTGGCCATACACTATACAAAAAAATCGGCCAAACCCATTTTAGAAAAATGAACATTCGGCTGTGAGAGCAAACGATAGTGCCATAACGTAATGACTGATAAATCATTCAGTAAACATAAATGAATACATTTTTTGTTTGTTTTTTTACATATACCTAGTGCAAACATTTTGGATGGGAAACACATTAACTTTTCAATTTATCGTTCATTCTGCAGAAAATTTCCAAACTTGTCCTTTGTTTTTTTGTCTCTAAAACATCCCAACGATTATCGATTTTGTGCATATTAACTGGCCGAAAAACAAAGCAAACTGTCTAAATTACTGAATTTCGGATGCTTTTTTTGTATAGTGTATGGCCAGCATAAATTTGTTAGTCCGAGCATTAATACACTACCCAACAAGAATTCTCTTGCCTTTGTGGCTGTGTGTGGTGAAGAGATGAGCTCAGGTGTGTTATTTGGATATATATATCTTTTGTGGCCCCTAAGTGCTACTCAGAACTAAGTATGAGCTCAGGCGTGTTATTTGGATATACCGTATTTATTGGCATATTACACACACAGAAGTATAACACACATCTTCACTTTAAGAGGAAAATTTCAGGAAAAAAGTTGAAATTTTAAATAAAAAACTGTGAAGCAAAATAAGGGTCAGTGCCCATCAATGCAGCCGAATCAGTGCTCATCTGCAATCTCACCATTGCCATGAATACAGCCTCACCATTGCCATGAATGCAGCCTCACCATTGCCATGAATGCAGCCTCACCATTGCCATGAATGCAGCCTCATTATTGACATGAATGCAGCCTTACCATTGTCATGAATGCAGCCTTACCGTTTCCATGAATGCAGCCTTACCATTGCCATAAATGCAGCCTCACCATTGTCATGAATGCAGCCTCACAAGTGCAATGAATGCAGCTTTACAAGTGCCATGAATGCAGCCACAGCATTGCCATGAATGCAGCCTCACCATTGCCATGAATGCAACCACACCATTGGCATGCATGCAGCCTCACCATTGCCATTAATGCAGCCTCACCATTGCATGAACGCAGCCTTACCATTACCATGATGAATGCAGCCTTACCATTGCCATGAATGCAGCCTTACCATTGCCATGAATGCAGCCTCACCATTGCCGTGAATGCAGCCTTACCATTGCCATGAATGCAGCCTCACCATTGCATGAATGCAGCCTTACCATTGCCATGAATGCAGCCTTACCATTGCATGAATGCAGCCTTACCATTGCCATGAATGCAGCCTTACCGTTGCCATGAATGCAGCCTTACCATTGCCATGAATGCAGCCTTATCATTGCTGTGATGAATGCAGCCTTACCATTGCCATCAGTGCAGCCTGATCGATGCCCATCTGCAGCCTCGGAGGGGACAGGGAGGGGCGAGACAAGCACCAACAGATTACATAAGGAGAATCTTCTGTTTACTTTGCGGCCTCTTTAATACAAAGTCCCGTCTACTATCATAGACAGAACAGTTGTCCAATGACAGCCCAGGAGACGGAACTTTCTATTACAGAAGCCGCAGAGTAAACAGGAGATTCTCCTGTATGTAGTCTGGCGGCACTCGTCCTGCCCCCTCTCTGTGCCCTCCGAGGCAGCGCCAATAAATACAGTATATATCTTTTGTGGCTCTGGGAGCTACAAAAGATATATATATATATCCAAATCACCGGAGGGGCCATATTAAACTGTAACTTAATTAAACTGGCCGCGATTGGCCTGTGGGCTGGACTTTGGACATGCCTGCTGTACACGAAAGAGCACTTTATTGTTTGCAGTATCTATCCGCTTATTGCAGCATCTTCTTGAGTAAGCAGATCATTTGGTAGCTTTCAGGCTTCTCTTAATTTTGCATCCAGTTTGTCAACTAAAGCAATCAAACAGCAAAGGACCAGTCATAAGGTGGGGAAAATCTGTATTTTTCTCATGTGCATCTTAAAACGCCAATACTGTATTGTAGTGTGCTACTTGTGCTCACAACACATGATCGTTATTTTCAAACGTATAAAAAAATACAAAGCATAGAAACTTTATATTGGTGCTCACTGTATCAGCAACAGCCTTATTAAACAGGACAAACAGCAATGCACAGTAATTAATAGAAAATAACTGCCCTTTGTTCCAACAACTATGAACTCTCATTGGTTGCTATAGGTTTTTGCCTTTTGCACAATCTTTCTAAAAAAGTCAAAGAGCATGCCAACATAAGTTTAGGATTTAATTGAAGGTTGATGTTTTTTTAAATTTGTTTTCCAAACTCGACAGAGAGAAACACAACTAATATCAGAATTCATTAAAAAAAAAGAAATATAATTGGGAAATATGAAATATTTAATCATCACATATGCAGTGCTAACATATGTTTCATCAAACAAAACAAAATATCCTAAAGTGTCTGTGTATAGATAAAGTGTCCAAAATACCTTACAGTGTCCATGCACAAATAAAGTGTTCAAATAATTGAAAAAAGTTCTCAGTGCTTTGCAGATTGTTTCCAGTAGCATTAATCCATCCATGAGTACCATCCGTGACCCTCAACTTCCACATCAGAGTACTCACCATATCATCATGGCAACATATATGAGGTAAGTTATTAAGTGCTTATGTTGCCTCAGGGGGTATCTCCTTCCAAGGTTACTCTTAAACCAGGACCTGAGACAAAAGCGTTTAATGACTTACATGAAATTTTTGTTGCAGTGGATGCCAAAAATCTGACTTGTATCTTACTGCAGACTTCTGGGAAAATCAGTGAGCCAGTCACACCAGCAGGAAATTATGTTTCGGGGGGCATTCTGTACACCATCTGTGTACTGAACGATTCTAGATTATTATGTTGCATTGCATTTTACAAAAAATGATAGAGCTGCAGATTGAAAAGGAAAGGTCAATTTTATTAACATTCAGTTACAATATGACTTGTGTCGCAATTGTATATGCTATATTTTTATTTTTTATTTGCTATGTTTTCCCCATGAAAGTGGAGTTACCACTATGTTTTGGACATTTTTGAAACACTTTAAGGTATTTAAGATATTTTGTTTTGTTTAATGAAGCCTATGTTAGTACTATATAGTACTATATATGTGGTGATTTATATAGTTTGACACTAAGGTGATAGTGTTGGAATACAGCAGCTGATTATAAGTAGTGATCCTAGCACTGGTGCATTTTGGTAATATAAATGTAGCAATGGCACCACAAGGTTACTACGTGTTACATACACATTTCACCCTGCCCATAGGATAGATTGTACTTTGTAGAATAAAAGTAACTGTGTCACACTTCTCAGAAGAACAAGATGGCTGACCGCAAACTTGACAGACTTTTATCTCAGAACACTTCTTCCAGCTCACTTCCTCCAGCACACTACTTCATTGTCCAATTTTAGTAATCCTGTCACACCATCAGAACATGACTAGGCCTCACTCTGAAAAAAGTCCCAGTGTCTTTACTTGATGGTCCTTTGTAGGCTGGGGCCTACAGTACCCCTTTGTGGTAGCAACTGGTTTACTTGAGAAGAATAAATGCACTTGATGGACTACTAATCCCAGCAAGTCTGACTTGCAAATCCTGCCAACCCTCATGGCTGCATCGATTAGACACAAACTCCTACAGTACAGTCTCTTCCTCTGGCTCTATATCCAGCTCCCCTTGCATGCCTCTTCCAGAGCTTTCCACTTTACTCTGGACATGCAGACCAACTGTCTCCTCCAGCTCCTGCTCCAGGACACCTCTCCATGACCATGACCATGTAAGGAGAGGCTCCCTCCCAGCTCCCGAACTCCCCACCTGAGGTAAACCCCCCCCAGAGAGGGGTTTCCCTCAGACATGACAGTCTAAGGCCGCGTACACATGGGCGGATTGTCTGTGCAACTTAGTCCGCTGAACTGTGTTTCAGCGGACAATCCGCTCGTGTGTGGGCTTCAGCGGACTTTTTCAGCGGACTGTCTGACGAACAAAGTCTTACGGAATTTCCGTAATTTTGTCCGTTCAAACTTGGTTTTGTCCGTCCAAACTTGGTTTCAGCGGACAGTCCGCTCGTGTGTAGGCAAGTTGGACGGACTAAGTATGGCGCATGCTCAGAAAGGATTTACACGGCCGAAGGTTGCATTGCAGTGTATAGGACGTCGTTTTTCTAGTCCCGTCGTACGTGCTGTACACGTCATCACGCACGCTTTCAGCGGACTGTCTGCTCATCGTGTGTGGTCAAGTCCGTTCATTCAAATTTTGAACGGACTGTCTGTCGGATTGTCTGACGAACTTAGTTGGGCAGACAATCCGCCCGTGTGTACGCGGCCTAACACTCCATCATCCAGTTCACCCAGCCGACAACTCCTCCCCCAGCAGGCTGACAATGGCTATATGCAAGAGGCCTGCCCCCTGCCAATCCTAGTTGGGGATTGGTCAGAGCTCCTCACATGTACCCCATGTGACTCCAGCTCTCTCCCCTGCCCCTTTTCCAGAACATTCTCCTTGGAAACAGAGGAGGCGCCCAAGAGCTGAAGTACATGTCAGTTGCCTACTGCTATACTAAACCCACTCCCCTGCCCCCAGATCAAAGCAAACAGGCCTAGCTCACAGCATAGGCCTGCTTAAATTTCAGAATTTCTGTGAGACAAAGGAAATCGCAAAGAAAGCTTGTAGTTGGGTTTCCTTTAAGAGATGCTCTTTCTACTCTGTGGAGCATTGTGGGTGGAGTTGAGGCTCAGGGTGCTGGGCTGCCTACATGACCTGAGGAGAGGGAAGGGGCGCTGAGTAGTGATGGCCGTACGGTTCGTTCGTGGCGAATTTCGACTGTTCGCGGTCTGCCCGTTCGGCGGACTATTGGCGCCGTTCGCCCGGCGGACTTCCGTGTTTACTGTGTAAAAGAACTTTGACCTATGATGACACATCCATCATGGGGTACAGGACAGCCAATTGAGACATTACAGCACATGGACACTTGGACATTCCCCCTAACTTATAAATACACCCGATCCGGCGGCCATTTTACATTCTTTCTTCTGTCACTATAGGGAGAGGTTGCTGTGTGGAGCAGGGAGAGATTACAGTGACCCAAATCGCTAGCTATTTGGTACGCAAAAGTTCTTTTCAGGACTGGTATAGGTGTTAGGTGTAGTTCAGGATAGGCAGTGCTGTGCTAGTGACTGTTGCAGCAGCCTGAGTGTCTTTTGTCAGTTTAGAGAAAGGGACAGGATGGCGTGTGCTGCAGGGACAGCCAGTTTAGTCATTAGCTGTTACTATCAGGTCCACAAAAGTGCTATTTCAATTATTGTTCCAGTAGCCTCTGTTTGTCAGTTTATATAGGGACAGGCAGGAAGCAGTGTGTGAGGCAGTGAGGGTCAGTTTAATCAGTAGCTGTTACTATTAGTTCCACAAAGGTTCTTTTCAGGACTGGTATCAGTGGTATGGTAATAGGCTTGTACACGTATAATATTCTTTCTTCCAAATATAGAAAGAATATTATACTTGACTGCTGCCCTTCTGCTGCAGTCTGCTTATCATTCACAACCCACTTGTTCCACAAAGCTCCTTATAAGGACTGGTAACTTGGTCTGTCTAGGGTGCTACAGTACATAGGGTTGAGTGAGGTACAGTCTGGCATTCCATAAGGACTGGTATAGGTCCACAGTACATAGGATTGAGGTGCACTACTGCTGACCGCTGACCTATACTGCAGCAGTCCTTCATCGGTATAGGGACTGACGTACAGTCTACTAATCACTCACACACAACCTACTTGTTCCACAAAGGTCCTTATAAGGACTGGTAAGGTATAGGGTACTACAGTACATAGGGTTGAGTGAGGTACAGTCTGCCATTCTATAAGGACTGGTATCGGTCCACAATACATAGGGTTGAGGTGCACTACTGCTGACCGCTGTCCTATACTGCAGCAGTCCTTCATCGGTGTAGGGACTGACGTACAGTCTGCTAATCACTCACACACAACCTACTTGGTCCACAAAGGTCCTTATAAGGACTGGTAAGGTATAGGGTACTACAGTACATAGGGTTGAGTGAGGTACAGTCTGCCATTCTATAAGGACTGGTATCGGTCCACAATACATAGGGTTGAGGTGCACTACTGCTGACCGCTGCCCTATACTGCAGCAGTCCTTCATCGGTATAGGGACTGAGAGTTTTGTCACAGGGTCATTTAAAAAATGACAGGCAGAGGAAGAGGCAGGCCCTTCCGTAGAGGTGGTAGGGGTAGGGCAGGAGCAACAGGCTTGAGCCAAAGTGGGAAGTTGCAGAAGGTGCGTTCAATTACTTTAAAGGATGCACCAGACTTGGTTGAGTGGCTCGCACAGCCTTACTCTTCTGCACCCTCCTCATCCTCTCGATCTGCACCCTCTTCTTCACTCTCTGCTATGTGCACCCACAAAGACACTACCACCAACAACACCACCACCACCACATACCTTCCGCTTGAGTCACAGGAATTATTTTCCGATCCATATCAAGACATTTCTGATGCGCAGCCACTCTTGGTATTGGATCAGGAAGAGGAGGCAGTAACAACCGCTACTCAGCAGTCTGACGACAGTACCCAGATCAGCCCAAGAAGGAGGTTGGTCCCCGGTGTTGCTGCCTACTCCGAGATCTCTACTTATAGCGGTGGGGAAGGTGACGTTGATGATGACGTGTCTAGTGATGTCACGTGGGTGCCCACAAGAGAGGAAGAGGAGGGGAGTTCAGAGGGAGATATGGACCAGCAGATAGGGAGGAGAAGCAGGAATAACTTACATTGCACAGGAGGGACAAAGCAGACTGCAAATGTATCAGGAGCGAGTCATCGACCATGTCATCTGGCTCTCCCAGGACACCGGCACATGGCTCCGCAGTGTGGACTTTTTTTAACGTGTCCGCTGCTGACAATAGTGTTGCCACCTGCAATCTTTGCAGTCAACGCATCAGTCGCGGTAAGCCCAACACTCACCTAGGGATGACCGCCTTAAGAAGGCACATGAGCAGCAGCCATCACCAAGCCGAGTGGGAGCAACGGAACACACAAAGCCACACTGCAGGCTCTCACCGTCCAGCCTCGTCTTCTACTTCTCCTCTCTCCTCACAATTGTCCTCCTCTCCACCTTCCATCACGCCAAGCTCACGTTTTTCTGCAAAAAGGCAGGCTTCCGTGGGCCTAATGTTCAAGCGTAAAAAAAATGATGACGCCGGATAACCCTCTTGTCCAACGGTTGACGGCTGGCTTGTCAGAACTTATAGCCCGCCAACTACTGCCATATAAACTGGTGGACTCGGAGGCCTTTTGCAAATTCGTGGCCATTGGAACACCACAATGGAAGGTCCCAGGAAGGAAGTATTTCTCACAGAAGGGCATCCCAGAGCTATATGGCCATGTTCAGCGGCAAGTGAATGTATCTCTGGCACACAGTGTCGGTGCCAAGATACATCTGACCACAGACACGTGGTCTAGCAAACACGGGCAGGGAAGGTATATCACTTTTACTGCCCACTGGGTGAACCTTCTGACGGCCGTCAAGCATGTAACCCATGGCACCCGTGTAGATTTGGTTTTACCGCCACGGATTGCATGCAGGGCTGACTCTTCTTCTCCTCCTCCTCCATCCTCCTCCCTCTCCTCCTCAGCTGACTCCTCCTTTTCCGCTGCTAGCGTCTCTTCCGCTGCGCCACCCAAGCTCCCCAGAACCTATTCGACATGCCAGGTGAGACCTTGCCATGCCGTGCTGCGTCTGTTGTGCCTGGAAGCCAAGAGCCACACTGGCCCGGCACTCCTTTCAGCTTTGCGTTCACAGGCAGATCAGTGGCTAACACAGCTCAATTTGACAGTTGGTAAAGTGGTGTGTGACAACGGTGCCAATCTGCTTAGCGTATTGAAACAGGGCAAAATCACGCACGTGCCATGCATGGCACACGTCTTAAACTTGGTCGTGCAGCGATTCCTTGTCAAATACCCTGGGGTCCAGGACATCTTGCGGCAGGGAAGGAAAATCTCGACCCATTTCAGAAGATCTTACACGGCCATGGCTCGCCTTGCTGACATTCAGCAGCGACACAATCTGCCAGTCAGACGTCTTATTTGCGATTGCCCGACGCGATGGAACTCAACCTTCTATATGCTTGATAGGCTGCTCCAGCAGAAACGTGCAGTTAACGTCTACCTGTATAAACTCTGCGGCAGAACCGGTTCTGGGGAGCTGGGTTTTTTTGTTCACTGCGCCAGTGGCTGCACATGAGCGACGCATGCAGACTTCTGCGCCCATTTGAGGAGATCACCAAACTGGTCAGTCGCAGCCATGTCGCCATCAGTGACATGGTACCTTATGCCTTCTTTATGGAGCGTGCATTGCGTCGTGTCATTGATCAAGCTGTGGAGGAGCAGGAAGATGAGGAAGTCGCAATGCTGGATGAATTCCCAGGGGGGGCTACTCTATCTGAGACAAGTCAACAACAGGAGTCTGAAGAGGAGTCAGAGGAGGATGGTGCCGGGGCGGATGAGGAGGAGCAAGAAGAGCATGCTTTAAACCTTTCTGGGATCCCTGCTGTGCGTGGATGGGGAGAGGAGAATGAAGAGGACGACATTATCCTGGATGATGAGCAGGAGCCAGGCCACCACACCGCTTCCACTTTAGTGCAAATGGGGGCCTTCATGCTCCAGTGTTTTAATAGGGACCCCCGTATAAAAAGCATAAGGGTCAAGGACCAGTACTGGGTGGCAACGTACTTAGACCCCCGGTACAAACAGAAAATGGCGGAAATGTTACCGCCGTCACAGAGGGCTGTCAGAATGCAGCACTCCCAGGCCTTGCTTCGAGAAATGCTGCATTCTGCTTTTGCGTGCGCTGGCAGAGGAGCAATTCTCACTCCCAGAGAAGGAGTTGCGGGTACCAATCCAACAGCGCCTGCAAGAAGAGGCCGGTTTGAAGATGTATTGGTGACTTTGGATATGAGGTCATTCTTTCAGCCGACCCATCGACAGGTGTCATCCGGATCCAGCATCAGGGAACGCCTAGACCGTCAGGTGTCCAACTACATCGGGTTAACGGCCGATGTGGACGCTCTGAGGAGTGATGAACCTCTGGACTACTGGGTGGGCAGGCTTGACCTCTGGCCAGAGCTTGCCCAATTTGCAATCGAACTGTTGGCTTGCCCCTCATCCAGTGTCCTGTCCGAAAGGACGTTCAGCGCAGCAGGGGGGATCGTGACCGATAAGTGTACTCGCCTAGCTTACGACAGTGTTAACTACCTCACATTTCTAAAAATGAATGAAGCATGGATCTCGGAGGAATTCAACACATGTGACCAGTAGACCATGTATATGTCTATAAACAATTTTTTTTAATCGAGCACAGAGACCTTCTTTCTTCATTTGGCTCACTTCCTTGTCCAAAAAAAGCACACCGTACTATATGCCCGTACCGTCCTCTTTGAAGAGGTTGAGCGGTGTCATATTTCTACTGGGGCTGCTTATTATGAGGGGCTCCCACCATCGCTGTGCTGTGCTGACATCCTCCTGGGGCTGTACCTCTGCTGTGCATATTATGAGGGGCTCCTTCCATCCCTGTGCTGTGCTGACTTCCTCCTGGGGCTGTACCTCTGCTGTGCATATTTTGAGGTGCTCCCACCATCCCTGTGCTATGCTCATTTTGAGGGGCTCCCACCATCCCTGTGCTGTGCTGACTTACTCCTGGGGCTGCTTATTATGAGGGGCTCTCACCATCCCTGTGCTATGCTGACATCCTCCTGGGGCTGCTTATTATGAGGGGCTCCCACCATCCCTGTGCTATGCTGACATCCTCCTGGGGCTGCTTATTATGAGGGGATCCCACCATCCCTGTGCTATGCTGACATCCTCCTGGGGCTGCTTATTATGAGGGGCTCCCACCATCCCTGTGCTATTCTCATTATGAGGGGCTCCCACCATCCCTGTGCTATGCTGACTTCCTCCTGGGGCTGCTTACGGTGCAGGTGTCAGTGCTGTATATCACGGTGCTGATGTCAGTGCTCTCTGTCACGGTGCTGCTGTCAGTGCTGTATATCACGGTGCTGGTGTGAGTGCTTTATGTCACGCTGCTGATGTCAGTGCTCTCTATCACGGTGCTGCTGTCAGTGCTGTATATCACGGTGCTGGTGTGAGTGCTTTATGTCACGCTGCTGATGTCAGTGCTCTCTATCATGGTGCTGCTGTCAGTGCTGTATATCACGGTGCTGGTGTGAGTGCTTTATGTCACGCTGCTGATGTCAGTGCTCTCTGTCACGGTGCTGTTGTCAGATCACTCTATCACGGTGCAGGTGTCATTGCTGTATGTCACGCTGCTGATGTCAGTGCTCTCTATCACGGTGCTGCTGTCAGCGCTGTATATCACAGTGCTGGTGTTAGTGCTTTATGTCACGCTGCTGATGCCAGTGCTCTCTATCATGGTGCTGCTGTCAGATGACTCTATCACGGTGCAGGTGTCATTGCTTTATGTCACGCTGCTGGGGATCATCTCCTGCACCCTCTTCTTTGCCTACCCTGGTCCCTGACCTTCCCTCTCCTCCATTGCCTTCATGCGCTCCACAGTCCTGAATTGTCACAACAATTTCCAATATAAAAAAAGAATGCTTAAAGTTGTCGATCCCAGATTCACCTCATACATGTGTTATGTCATTGGCCATGTGGTGGGACTATGTTTGCACAGCTATTAATTATTTTGTGGCTGCAAATTTGACCTGTAGGTTTGCAAAGTTCGCCTCCCATTGAAGTCAATGGGGCCCGCCGCGAACGTTCCGGTTCGCGAACTATCGGCCGCGTTCGCGGTCCGCGTTCGCGAAACGTCCCGTCGGAAGTTCGTCCATCACTAGTGCTGAGGTTTTCCCTGGTCTCCCTAAGGGGGTGGGAGGCTAAGGAGGGGTAACAGCTTTATAAGAGCTGGAATTGGAAGGAGAATCTGTGGCGGGGGCATCAGAAAATGTCATTTGATGTTTTTCAAGTGTGATGTTGGCAAGGAGGGCATTAAGGCTGAAGCCATGGTCAGCAGATCCTGCCTCAAAATCAGTCTGGTGCATACCTGATATCAGACGATAGCTTCAATTTATTTGGAATTAGACTAGATACAGCCATCTCAAGGGTGAGCAGTGGAAGATCAAGGCTGATAACATCTGGCAAAAAACAGAAGAATTAGAGAGGTCCAGCATATAGGTAGATACGAGGAGGCAAAATCCTACAGACCCAGAAAAGATAACAATGGGAACCCGTGAAGTACCCAATCTTCATTGCTGAAGCCTTAAAAATCTAAAGCACCTGTCTAGGGAGAAAAGCAGACCTCCTTTTAAGGGTGCACTCATCCAACTGGTACCTGTGGCAGACAGCTTGAAGCTTTGTGCACACACCCAAATGGAAAATATTCAGGATCAATGGCTTTATCAGTGTGACATTGGTCTCATTGGTGACAGTTTAAGGGATGTCCACCTTCCATTAATTTCTAGCCAACTAGGCTACCAGACTTGATGGAAAAGCAAAAAAATCTGGTCCAGCTTATAGCTGAATTAATTAAAAAACAAGTGATTGTAAAGGTTCCAAGCACCCATAGGAGATGAGGATTCTGTTCACCTTTGTTCCTAAATAAAAAATAAAAAAAATGGTGATCTGTGGCAAGAGCTAAACTTCAAAAACCTCAACAAGCACATAAAGTTGAAATCGTTTGAGGGTGTTATTTACGAAAGGCAAATACACTTTTCACTACAAGTGCAAAGTGCCCTTAAAATTGCACTGAAGGTGCACTTGGAAGTGCAGTCGCTGGAAATCTGAGGGGTAGATCTGAAATGAGGGGAAGCTCTGCTGATTTTATTATCCAATCATGTGCAAGCTAAAATGCTGTTTTTTATTTTCCTTGCATGTCCCCCTTGGATCTACAGTGACTGCAATTCCAAGTGCACTGCCATTGCAATTTCAAGTGCACTTTGCACTTGTAGTTTTCACTTGTAGTGCAAAGAGGATTTACCTTTGGTAAATAACCCCCAGAGAATTTCCATTCAATTAAAGGAGTAAAGGCAGGTGTTTTACTGGATGAATTAAAAGACCATTGATGAAATGACAATATAAAATTGGCCAGCAGATGGACAATTTTTAATAGTCAGGCAAGGCCTAAATTTATTAGACAAAGAGCACAAGACTACGGGTTTATTAGACACCTACTTACTTCTACCCAATCCATCCAGTATTTTAGTCCCACTACCAGTTTTGGTGCCTTCCCATAGGTCTATCAACCTTCCCCAGGACATTCACAAAGGTTCCAAAGTCTGCCATAGCAAGGGGTATGAGAATACAGCACTACTTGGATAGTATCCTACTTCTAGCTAGAAATTGATAGATGCTTATTCAGCATCGGGACCAGGGCTGTCTTTAATATTATTTATTATTATTGTGACCCTGTGCAAACATTTTCTTGAGCCCCCCTCCATGCACCAGACAGCGAATTATGATTGGTTGCCAGAGGTTACAGTGTATCATTAGCACTCACTGACTGGCTGCTAGAGGTTACAGCACATATCATGGCTAACTGATTTTTTTCTAGAGGTTACAGCACTTGAATTCTGCTTGTTGATTGTTTACTAGAGATTATTGTACATCAATACTGCTCACTGGTTGCTAGAGGTTACTGGACATCCTTACCACTCACTAATTGACTGCTAGAGGTTACTGTACATTATTACTGCTCAATAGAGGTTACTGCATATCATTACCGCTCAATGATTGGTTGCAAGAGGTTGGTGCACATCATTACTGCTCACTGATTGGTTGCTAAAGGTTATAGCACATTATCTCCTCACTGGCTGCACACCATGGACTGGGGAGGTGAGGGGACCGATCACTAGACAGATAAACTCTTAGGGATCCTAGGCCTCCTGGGAACAGTGGACATGCTAGGGGGTTGATGGGATCAATGGCAGTGGTGGGGGGATGGGATTAGTTAGGAGACAGTACACTGTGACAAATTCTGAATCGTGTAGGAGCACAGCTGGAAATCTTTGGCAAGTATATAGTGGGGGATTCTACAACAATGTAATGAGGAATTTACAATGATCACCAATGTGAGGGTAGATTTACATTGACCACCAATGTGAGGGGGAATTTGTACTGACCACCGTGTAATGGGAGATTTTAGGCCACCCACCAATATAATATATAATGTAATGGGGAATTTTACATCAACAATCAATAAAGAGAGATTTATACACTGGCCACCAATGTAATTGGGGATTTACACTCACCGCCAATTCTACATAGACTATCTACATAGACTATCAATGTAAGGGAGGAGGAAACTGACCACAAATGCAAGTTTGGATTTTTTACCAATATAAAGAGTTTCTACACTGGTTTCTAATGTAATAGGGATTTACACTGACCACTAATGTAATGAGGATTTACACTGACTACTAAAGTAATAGGAGCATTCACAGTAACCACCAATGTAAGGAGGGATTTAGGGGGGGCTTCACACTGGCCACTAGGGTGAATGAAAGGATTGTACACCAAGCCCCACTGTAATGAGAAGATTTACACTGACCGCCAATGTAACTGAGACATTTAGCCTGCGTTTACATTTGTGTGTCAGGAACACATGCAAAATTGCTTTCCTGACACCACAGAAACGTGCTGTCCTTTAGCAGATACACAACACAGCCATTCATTTTTAATGATACCCTCACACATCTGTAGAGATGTGCGTATTCAAATGCGCAAAAATGCATGGTGCTGTGTCATCATGTTATTTTGAAAAAGGGGTCCACCTCCAATTTGCTTACCTTTGCAGAACAGGCTAATCTTAGGCTTAATGACCACAGTTGTAGGCAGGACTTTCGAGCATGCACCTTTACCTCCCCAGTGGGCAGCATTCAGCAGAAGTGATGGTGGATATGACCCCAGAGGGGCATGATATACATACGAATGCTGCCTCCATTTTTATATCAATGCTGCCAGACCGCTGCTATTTACATATTAATGCAGCTGCTATTTACATATTAATGCAGCTGCTATTTACATATCAATTCCAGTTATTTACATGTAAACAGAGAGTCTGCAGGTGAGTCATTTGCACACGGCAATAGAGCAGAGCTGGGCAACATTAGTAACAGAACGTCACACTCAGATATCAGGACACAGCACAGGACTAAAACTTCAAGGGGCAAGGGTATTTAAACTGGGATAGTTGGCAAGTATGAGGCAGCTGCTTCGGGCCCCACAACAATGATGGAGCCCAGGGCAGCTGCCTCTTTTACCCTGCCATAAAGATGGCCCTGATTGGGATAGCTAGTTAATTAAAAAAGCTTCCTCTGCCCAACCCAAAGAATGAGTTCTTGGGGGCATTTTTGGATACACAGAAAAATTCTGCAGAACTTCCATGAGGGAAAATCCGTCCTCTGATAGATAAAGTCAAAGATGCTTTGAGAGTGAAGTCAAGCCGAACAGTGTCTGGGTATCTTTGGGTCTTCTTACTTGACCAGTTGTTGTTTCTGAATGGAACATTATCTCATCAGACACCAGCTAGAAAGTTAGGGGGGCGCATTTCAAGGCTGGCTGGCAGGCTGCTCAAGGTCATGGGAAGTTCAGCTTATGAGGCATAGTATCAAATACTCTGAAACTGAGAGCAGTGCTCAAAGACCTGGAGTTGACCTGGACCCGGAGTTGACTCCTTTTATAGGAGGAACAAGAGTTGTACTGTGCTTAGTCAATAAAATGTCAGTTACATACATTCATACAGAGGCAAGGACCTGAGGGCAGTCTGTATGCTATCAACTCAAAATCAATTAGCAGACTTGTTGAGCTGCTCTTTTTTTATCAAACAATGATTAGTCCCTCAGCTGAGAGGTTCAGTCAGTTAACTCTGAAGGGAGGATCTTCCCACGACAACTCCCTGGAATATTAAATGTGGCAGATTTCTAGCACCAAACCTAGCAGTGGAAGGGTAGATTTCTTAGATGCCCCAGTGGAACTTCCAGTATAGACAATTGCAATTATACTATTTTGGCCACGGAGGCTCTGGTGTCCGTCTCTCCTAGAGTTGAGCATTGAGTCACCACTGCCTCAGCCAGTGACACTGAATCTGCTCCCTCAAGGCCAGTTTACCATCCAGTACCAAGAGACTACATTTACTGGTATGGAAGTTGAGAGGCGAGGGCTACAAAGTCAAGGTTGTTCAGTGCAGGTAGTGGCTACCTTGTTTCAAGCCAGAAAGGTCTCTGTGAATAAGACTTACCAGACAATATGTGTAAAATTTGCTGATCTCACGGCGCAAAAAGCCTGGGGTCCTTTATCACTAGAACCAGCCAAGGTTCTGCAGTTTTTACAACTGGGGCTGGACAAGGGCACTGGTTCAAATACAATTAAAGTTCAATATTCAGCTTTGTCTGCATTTACAGGGGTTCACGGAACTCTTAACCTTTTAGTGATGCAATTCTTAAAGGCTTGCATGTTGTTATGACCTGCCAGGAAACCATTGTTCCCTAAGTAGGACTGGCCTACAGTCCATGAAGCTCTATTAAGGCCTCATTTCTATTCTACAGAATTGGCTACACTTTGCAATGTAATCCTGAAGTCCACATTTCTGGTTGCTACAACCTCTGCAAAAAGGGTGTCAGAGCTGCAAACTTTGTACTCGAGGTGCCTCACCTAACATTCCACCCTAATAGAATAGTCCTAAAACCCTCAGACTGCTTTTCCCTTAGGTGTCTTTCTCCATCCACTTTAACCAGAAAGTCAAATTATCATCTTTCTCTAGTGAAGCAGGCAAACCATGTCCTCTGGATGTTGGTCTAACTCTGATGGCCTATTCGGCAGCCACCTTTTCATTCTGGAAAGCTGAAATCTGTTCTTAATCCCAGGTGGCTTAAGGCAGGGTCAGTCAGCATCAACAGATACAATTGCCTCCTAGTTTCTTAAGACAATTAAAAGAGCCTACTCAATAATGATGGCCACATAAAATATTGACAATTGGGCCCAATCTGGACATTTTTACTTAGGGGTGTACTCACTTTTGTTACCAGCGGCTTAGACATTAACCACTTACCGACTGCCGTACGACAATGTACGTCCCTTTTTTGAAGAGGGATATCTTTGTAACGGCAGCAGCTGCTTGCCACACCCAAGGTATCCATCTCTTCAGGCGGTGATTCGGTAGAGGATAATGGTGGTCTCTTCGGTGGATTCGTCACAAGATCACCATTATTGGTGGCGGGAGATGTACCACCCCCCCTCCTGCCGCTCTCCTGTGCCCTCCGCCACTTACCGGAGCTGTTGGCAGCGGCGGGGGCGATCGGGTCCTGTCACTTCCTTGGTATGGAGACGAGTGAGGTTAAGATGGCCCCCACCTGTCTCCATACCATGGCAGGGCGGAAGCGACGTCAAAACGTCACTTCCGCCCATACATCTTAAAGGCACATTTTTTCAATGTCATTTTTTCAAATGCCAATTTTTTTAAATTTTTTTTATTGCATTTAAGTCCAAATAGGAGATCTGAGGTCTTTTTGAATTTTTTAAATGTCGCCTATGGAGATTTTTAAGCCAATTTTTAAGCCATTCCACGAGTGGGCGCAATTTTGAAGCATGACATGTTGGGTATCAATTTACTTGGCGTAACATTATCTTTCACAATTTAAAAATAAATTGGGCTAATCTTACTGTTGTCTTATTTTTGTATTCAAAAAAGTGAATTTTTTCCCCAAAAAAATGCGTTTGTAAGACAACTGCACAAATACGGCCATTTTATTATCTAGGGTGTTAGAAAAGAAATGTATAATGTTTGGGGGTTCTAAGTAATTTTCTAGCAAAAAAAAGTGTTTTTAACTTGTAAACACAGAGTCTGAAAAAGAGGCCTGGTCCTTAAGTGGTTAATGACTGCGGGTTGAGTTATTTTGAGGGGACAGCAAATTTACACTGTTATACAAGCTTTACACTCACTACTTTACATTGTAGCAAAGTGTAATTTCTTCAGTGAGATACTATATATATATATATATATATATATATATACACACCCATATAATCTTGATGTCAAGTTCTGAAACAGTTAAAAATGATAATAACATTGGTATCAAATAGCATCACATGATAACATTTCCACAATCCACCAAAATTCATATATGCACATACACATGAGTAATACCTGCATGACCTATGGCCTCACTATTCCCTGTCATCATTGGTAAGGGTGTGTACATAATTACATGAGTATCTAATAAGCCCATGATCAGTGTTAAACACGGCATCTGGTAGCTCTACACGTTTCGTGGCTTTGAGACACTCTTTAGGAGCAAGCACAAGATGTATCTGTAATTGGAAAATGTATCTAAATGATCTAACATATATCAACATAGTCATGTTTAACTGTTTCAGAACTTGACATCAATATATATATATTTATATTTATGTTCATAAAAATGTTTTAATATTCACCAATTCAACCATTTGCAACCACGCGCTTCACATAAAGTCCCACCTCCTTCCTCCTTCTTTCATATTGACAGGGTTGGAGGCACATGACCTTAAAAGGCCATGGCTTCATATAAAGTCACAAACCTTTTCTCCTCGTAGTTCCTAGTAAAGCTTGTAGGAGGAATTTTCATTCTCCCCTGATCTTCTGTCTGGACATGTCTCTCTAGGAATACACATAAAACTGAGCACGCTCTGTAAATATCAGGTCATTTTGTAGACAATGGAAGAAGAGGAGGATCAGAAAGACAGGATCAAACAGCCTTTATACAAAATGCAAAGGATTAACCCCTTAGGTTCCACAGTGAGTATAACAAGCATATACAGACTTATTTTACTGTTGTGGGTTTAGTAACACTTTAAAACTGGTAATGAAGCCTTGTTAACTCTCCTGGTTGAAAAGAGACTATTAAAAGTGTTACTCAAAAGAGTTGACCCTTATGATTAAGTGTATGTAAGTGAACATCATAGTTAATCTTTATGGTTATGGACTGAAGATGAAGGAATAGGCAGTGGAAGCAAGTGACGGTGGCAGGTGATCATAAGCCTGGTGGTGAGGGAGTAGGCATACTTCATGTTCCCCACCTAATGATTTAGTATATAATCCATCAGGTACGAAAGGGTTGTGACCACATGTTACCACTAAAAAATTCTGGATGAACCCTCTGCACACTGCTATATATCCTTTATAGCAAACTTTGCAAAAAACAGGGATTTTTAGTTTGTATGTTGCAATACATGTTTGAGTTGGTCACCTGTGACAATGTAATCCCTTAATGGCTACCTAGTGACTTGGTATCTATCTTGGAGCCTGATTGAGCACAAGGTATGCCTTGGGATCTAGACTGGGGTCATGATGTGCAAGGCCTTGTGAATCAGAAGTATTCAATTCAAGATACAAAGCTGAGAGTGCAAACAAATGATTCCATTGTTGAATGCAGACCTAAGACAGGCTAGTGGAGTCAAGCATATACTCAGTATTACTTGTTCAAAATGCTACGGAGTTCATTGTCTGGCAGGTAGGAACAGACCTAGCCACCAGCTGAGGAGGAGATGTAGTCCTTCAGAAATATGTGGGGCTGAGGGTATAAAGTGGACCTCCGGCTTGAAGTGTTTTAAAGTGGTTCTAAAGGCATATGTTTTTTACCTTAATGCATTATCTACATCTAGGTAAAAGGTTTCCAGTATCAACTTACTCCAGCCCCCCCCCCCCCCCCCAATTCTTACCAAGCTCCTCTTTCAATCCAGAGCTGTGCCCAAGAGCAGCATTGCTGCTTTCTTTCCTCACAGGCACAGAGGCAGCAGCGTTTCCTGCTGCTGTCAATCAAATCCTGTGAGGAGGGAGCCTGCATGTCTTCCACCATAACCCACGGCTTGCTATGGGGTAGACACAGAAGAGAAGGAGCTCAGAGCGCTGGTGGGGGACCCCAGAAGAGGAGGTTCGGGGCTGCTCTGTGCAATACCATTGCACAGAGCAGGTAGGTATAACATGTTTATTATTTTAACTGAAAAAAGCTAAGCCTGTACAATAACTTTAATGCCCTCACAAAGTAGTGAGTTAGAGTTCTACTTTAATGGCTTGTGGTGGCGACATCAGTTCCTAGGGGTGACCTTCCAATACATAAACTATCAAGAATGGCAAGAAATGTTTCCCTGTCCTTAATTACTTTGGTATTTACTTACAGTGGTGCTGTGTGGGTTTGTGTATGGTATATATTTCTTATCACTGGATAGAATAGATAGGTATCTAATAGGTTTAAGAGAATTAGTCAATTGATCAGACAGTGGTGAGCTTTAACTTTTCCTAAAATGTGCATATTCAGATCAACAGTGCAAAAAAGGTGTGCATGCAGTTCAGAACAATATTAAGCCACACAATCTCTATAAGGCTGTGTAGCCACCAGTGGCAGCCGCAGGGCGCAGAGGCGCTGTATGCATTGATTCCAATTTTATTTCTGAAGCACGGGATTAGAGCCAGAGGCTCTAATAGGCTTTAAAAAAGGTTGGGCCACCCAATTGTGTGTCAATAGTTAATGAATATTCACTACTGTCCCACTGATTCTCCTCCCGGCCAACCAGGAAGCGGGTCCTGAGACCTGTTTCCAGATTGGCCAAAAAGAGAAGCAATCCTATTGGCCTAGGAGGAGGAGACGCAGGGGAAACGCTGCCCATGCCAAAAATGGGGTAAGAACGGGGCTGGTAACTTACCGACCGTGGGGGGCTGCGTCTGACCTGACTGACCGAGAGGGGAGGTTATTTGCGGGTCACCCACCAACTGGCCAGGGGGGGCTGTGGGTGCATTGTTTACCACCCTCACCACCAGATGCCACTGGTAGCCACAAATACTACAGTGTAACAGTAGTGCAGTGGCTGAGTCTTCTGTGGGAACTGCTTGCAATAAGGCTCCAACCCGACTTCCCACACACCAGGACTAATAGTGTAGGACCAAACATGTGGCAGCTGATCACATGCCCAGCCTTCTCTGCTTCATCAGGTTCAATCTGTCTTAGAACCTAAGGGTGGGAAGTAGGGAAACCTATATCCCTTGGGTGTGTCCTGGCGTTTGTGTGAGCCCAGAGGATTGTGGGAAAAGTAGATAAAGATAAAGAAGATAAAGAAGCCCATACATGCATTTAAGCATGGTAAAGTAAATGTAAATTGGTAATATCATACTTCAAGTGCACGTAAACCCTAACTGTATGATATGTAATGAACTGCATATCATAAATAATTGTCCCTTTTTTTAAAAAAAGACTGTTTTACCCTTTATTCATGTTTTGTTGAATGTTACTTCTGTTAATCTCCTGTAGCCTCTTTGCAGCCACTACCTTCTTGGAGTGGCTTTCCTGGTGGTGACAACAGTGAACTTGCTTGTACAATGTCCTTTTGGCCCAGCTTGTACTCTCCAATGGGAGAGCTTACCATCTTTATAGGGCAACAGACAAAGCTTCATCTCCCTTTAGAAGGCCGTGCAGGATTTACCCTTAAAAAGGATTATCATGGCAGATATTTTGTTAAATAAAGCTAAAAATGTAAAAATATTACATTAACTAGCTAAAGCTAAAGTATGCAGCGCATACTAGTATATTATGACCTAAACCTGCAGGGGGCCATTTTTTTTCTACCGCTTTAACCAAATGCTCTAACTGCTTATTTATGTTTAATATTAAATCATGAACATATCTCTTTATTTGCTTATTTATTGTTGTTTCCATTATTTTTACAACAAAATATAATCCACCAGTAATAACCTTGATTGTGCTTCTGTATATTGACCTACTTACATGAAAAAGAGTTTTACAGGATTTGAATTTGGTATACACTGTAATAGGCATAGTCCCAAGATAGTCTTTATTTAAAATATATGCTTAGCGAGAAAGGCAACAACAGAATTGCTAAGTAATGTGATGTTTATTTATGTGCACTAGAGAGCCATGACAAACATGACAGTTCCATTCCTTTGCTGTAAAACTGCATGAAATGTGTATTAAGTGCATCTAAACAACAATCACTGTTTATTTTGCAGTTCTAATTGAGTTTCCTGGAAAATACAAAAGTACCCATTAAAACTTACATCCATCACAAATAGCTTAAAATACATAATTCACATAAAACGTTTGTGCAAAAAATATCGTATATATTATAGCCACCGTTTTTGCTCTAAAACAAATTTTTTATTTTTTCCACACATGTAAAAATCTGTATTTTTGGCCATAAAATGACCTAAAACCCCCCAGAATATCATATATTTTCTGAAAGCAGAGGTCTTGCAGAATAGAAAGATAGTAGTTGCAATTTTTTATGTTGCAAGATATTTGCTCAACTGTTTATCAAATGCATATTTTCATTTTTTTAAATATAATACAGTTAATTTTAGTACGCACAAACACTTTATAACACCCACAGTTTGTGTAAACTATAAAAGATGGGGTTGTGTTGAGTAAATAGATACCAAATATGTCAAGTCTTAAAATTGCGTCCACTTGCAATAGTACGAAAAATCTCCAAAAATCTCCAGATGCGACGATTTAAAAGCCTTTATTACTCATCACTTTAGAGATAACCATGAGCTATGGTACTAGAATGATTGCTTTTACTCTGACATTCACAGAGATATCATAGTTTACATACACATGTGCATTATCGTTTGTGGGTGTGTGCAGGGCAACAAGGATCAAGCTTACTTTTTTAATAAACATTATTTATTTTTTTTGTATTTATTTATTTTTAACTTTACTGCAATCGAAAGGGTTTAGGAAAGCATTGGGAATGTGACTGTTATGCCTTGTACACACGGTTGGAAATTACAACGGAAAAGGTCCGATCGGATTATATTGTCAGAAAATCCGATCGTGTGTGGGCTCTATCGGACTTTTTCTGTCGGAAAAAATTTGAGAACAGGACTTTTTACAATCGTTTGTATTCCGATTGGACAAAGTGCCATGCATGCGCAGATCAAATTACGAGACCAAAGCTATTGGCTACTAGCCTAAACCTAGTCCCGTCGTAACAAAGGAACGTCATCACGTTCAGAAAGATCGGATTTTCCAACAGCTCTGTCCGATAATGTGTATGCAACACCAATTTAGGACAAAATCCGTTGGAAAAAATCTGACATATTTTGTTGTCGGAATGTCCGACCGTGTGTAAGGCCTTATTGTTTATGAAGACATTGGGGGTCACATTGGGGGGTCACACTGCTTAGCTTTACATATGTTAAAGTGGTACTAAAGGTAATTATTATTAAAGGTTACAAACATGTTATGCTTACCTGCTTTGTGCAATAGTTTTGCATAGACCAACCACAATCCTCCTCTTTCTTGGTCCCCTGCCAGTTTCCCTGGCTCCTCCCTCTGCTCTCCATAAGACACTCTGCCCCTCCCTCTCTCCTCACTAGCTGAGATTGAGAGGGGAAGTTTTGCAGGCCTCCATTGCATGGGTACTCTTTGTAAATTGAAGCTCTACCTCATTTACTAAGCTCTGGAGTAACTGCACTTGCAGAGTGCAACTGTACCTGCAAAGTGCACAGTCGTTTTGTCTTTAGTAAATCAGCCTCATTGTGGTGTCTTCCCTTGGTATATTTCTATGTATATATTTTATGATACCATTTGAGCCTTTAAAGTGCCAACAGATGGGGGGGATTCCTTTTTTTTTCTTATTTTTCTTATTGTATTAGGGTATTTGCCACATGTAACATCACCCAATATGTGAACTGGAGTGGAGCGCTCTTGGATACTCTAGGATCAGATCTCATGCAGTTAGGTTAGTCTGTGTTTGTTTCTGCTTGTCTACAGAAGTTAGTAAAATGTCAACTAGAAAAGGAATTTTAAAATGTTTTCTTTTTCAGGTAGAAAAATGCTATGCTGACTTCTGCATTATACAGACATTTTACTGACATTGATAAAATGTCTCCAATTAAACTGAGACACTTTTTAACCACTTGCCGACTGGGCCATAGCCGAATGACGGCTGCAGCACGGTCGGCTTATTCTGGGAGGGTGTCCATGGACATCCTCCCAGAATCTTGCTCCCGCGTGCCCCCTGGGGCGCGCACCCGGGAATATCCGTGACCGCCGGGTCCAGAGGACAGTGGGCTTTTACCACATGATCGCTCTGTCAAATGATGGAGCGATCACTTGTAAACAAACCGGCGTCATGTCCGGTTCCTCTTTCCCCTCTCTGTACCGATCATACAGAGAGGTGAGAGATCAGGTGCTGCAGCGTTGTGGGCTGGATGTTTACTGCCCATAGCGCTGTTCTATGCCCATTCCTGCACTCATGCAGGCATCCATGCTCAGCCATCCTCAGCATTACTCATCCATTCTCAGCATTACTCATCCACCCTTAACATTACTCATCCATCTATCCTCAGCATTACTCATCCATCCATCCATCCTCAGCAATACTCATCCATCCTTCCATCCTCAGCAATACTCATCCATCCATCCTCAGCAATACTCATCCATCCATCCATACTCGGCAATACTCATCCATGATCCATGCTCAGCCATCCATACTCATCCATGCTCAGCAATACTCATCCATCCATCCATACTCAGCCATCCATACTCATCCATACTCAGCAATACTCATCCACACTCAGCAATATTTATCCATCCATCCATACTCAGCAATACTCATCCACCCATCCATACTCAGCAATACTCATCCATCCATCCATGCTCAGCCATCCATACTCATCCATGCTCAGCAATACTCATCCATCCATCCATACTCAGCAATATTCATCCATCCATCCATGCTCAGCAATACTCATCCATGATCCATGCTCAGCCATCCATATTCATCCATGCTCAGCAATACTCATCCATCCATCCATACTCAGCCATCCGTACTCATCCATACTCAGCAATACTCATCCACACTCAGCAATACTCATCCATCCATCCATACTCATCCATACTCAGCAATACTCATCCACACTCGGCAATACTTATCCATCCATCCATGCTCAGCAATACTCATCCATCCATCCATACTCAGCAATATTCATCCATCCATTCATGCTCAGCCATCCATACTCATCCATGCTCAGCAATACTCATCCATCCATACTCAGCAATACTCATCTATTCATCCATACTAAGCAATACTCATCCATCCATCCATACTCAGCAATATTCATCCATCCATACTCAGCAATACTCATCCATCCATCCATACTCAGCAATATTCATCCATCCATCCATGCTTAACAATACTCATCCATCCATCCATGCTCAGCAATACTCATCCATCCATCCTCAGCCATTCCCAGCCATCCCACCCAAACTCAGCCATACCTGACCAAGCCATCCCATCCATATTCAGCCATACTCAACCATACCCAACTCAGCCATCCCATCCACACTCAGCCATACCCACCCAGCCATACTCAGCCATACTCAGCCATCCCATCCATACTCAGCCATGCTTAGCCATCCTCACCCATGGCTCATCCATGCCACTACAATGCCACTACAGTGCCTCAAAGTGTAATAGGTAGTCAAATTAGATTTGCCATTTATGCCCCTAGAACGTCTGATGGTGCTCCCTGCATGTTGAGCCTCTGTATGTGGCCAGGCTTTGTAAAAGTCTTACACATGTGGTATCGCTGTACTCAGGAGGAGTAGCAGACAATGTTTTGGAGTGTAATTTTTGCTTTATACGTGCTATGTGTTAGAAATATTGCATACATGGACAATTTTGTGTAAAAAAAAAATGCGTTTTCATTTTCTTTCACATTTTCCAAAACCTTGTAGAAAAAAATGGCATGTTCAAAAGACTCGATATGCCTCATATATTATTTGTTGGGGTGTTTTCTTTCCATAATGGGGTCATTTTTTTAGCATTTTTATTGTTCTTGTACACCAGGGCCTTCAAAAGTGCAAGAGGTAGTGAAGAAACTATATGTGTAATTTATGCTCCTAGAACGCCTGAAGGTGCTCCCTGCATGTTGGGCCTCTGTATGCGGCCAGGTTGTGTAAAAGTCTCACACATGTGGTATTGCCATACTTAGGAGGAGTAGTAGAATTTGTTTTGGGGTATAATTTGTGGTATGCATATGCTGTGTGTGAGAAATAACCTGCTAATATAACAATTTTGTGTAAAAAAAAGAAAAAAAAATCTTGATTTTGCAAAGAATTGTGGGAAAAAATTACAACTATAAAAAACTCACCATGCCTCTTTCCTTTGAATGTCTACTTTCCAAAAAGGGGTCATTTGGGGGGTATTTGTACTGTCCTGGTTTGTTAAGGTTTTGTAGACTCTATAACTTTAAAACAAACCGAATAATATACACCAATTTGGATTATTTTTACCAAAAATATGTAGCAGTATAAAATTTGGCCAAAATTTATGAAGAAAAATTACAAATTTGCAAAATTTATAACAGAAGCAAAGAAAAAATTTTTTTTCGACCGATTTTTTATTTTTAAATTATAGCGCAAAAAAAAAAAACAACCCAGTGGTGATTAAATACCACCAAAAGAAAGCTCTATTTGTGTGAAAAAAGGACAAAAATGTCATGTGGTTACAGTGTTGCATGACAGTAAATGTCATTCAAAGTTTGAGAGAACCGAAAGCAGAAAATTTGTCTGATTGGGAAGGGGTTTTATGTGCGCAGTGGTCAAGTGGTTAAATCATACTGCATTTTTGTAAAATGTTTGTAGTTTTTGATTAAAAGCATTTAAAAAAATTATCTAATTTCCAATAAACTACTATTTTACATTTGTTATTATTTTTGTAGAACTTATGCTCAACTAGCAGCACCCAGTACAAGTAATTCCTCTGTTGATGTTATTAAGCTATTAAGAAAATGAATGTGCTAAATGCTGATATTATTTTTAGCATAAAGTAGGTAATAAAAACAGCTGGAATTCAGCTGCTATAATAAAACTAAATTAACTCTTCAGGGCTCAGCAGTTAAACGTTGCAAAATAAATTATAACAGGAGACTGAGACATCTTAGAAAATTAAATCGAAAACTTAAAAATGTTATAAAAATGTAATGCTGATTTTGAGATAATTGTAAGTAATCTTTACAAATTAAATGAGCACAGAATATTTAAATGCTAGGGAGTTTGTTGTTGAGGATAGCTCAGGTTTTATCTAGATCATGTATACTATCTATACATAGTATCTCACAAAAGTGAGTACACCCATCACATTTTTGTAAATATTTTATTATATCTTTTCATGTGACAACACTGAAGAAATTACACTTTACTACAATATAAAGTAGTGAGGGTACAGCTTGTATAATAGTGTACATTTGCTGTCCCCTCAAAATAACTCAACATACAGCCATTAATGTCTAAACCGCTGGCAACAAAAGTGACTACACCCCCAAGTGAAAATGTCTAAATTGGGCCCAAAGTGTCAATATTTTGTGTGGCCACCATTATTTTCCAGCACTGCCTTAACTCTCTTGGGCATAGGGTTCACCAGAGCTTCACAGGTTGCCACTGGAGTCCTCTTTCACTCCTCCATGAGGACATCACAGAGCTGGTGCTCCTCCACCTTCAATTTGAGGATGCCCTACAGATGCTCAATAGGGATAAGGTCTGGAGACATGCTTGGCCAGTCCATTACCTTTACCCTCAGCTTCTTTAACAAGGCAGTGGTCATCTTGGAGTTGTGTTTGAGGATATCACAGAGCTGGTGCTCCTCCACCTTCCATTTGAGGATGCCCCACAGATGCTCAATAGGGATTAGGTCTGGGGACATGCTTGGCCAGTCCATTACCTTTACCCTCAGCTTCTTTAACAAGGCAGTGGTCATCTTGGAGTTGTGTTTGTGGTCATCACTGCTTCAGAAGAAGTTAATTACGAAATGTGCGTAAGGCGGGGCCACACACACAACATCACTTCCGGGTTTGAGAGGAAATCAGGTGGAACGCAGTTGGAGTGCACGCTGCTATCCCCGGCTTTCCGACATTGCATACTGTTTTTTCTTGAATGCTCAGTTTTTATTTTTGAGATGACATCTTACCATGGTTTGGAGATAGTTATTTTATTTTAACTATATTTTTTTTAATAAATAAAAAACATTTTTGATACTACACTATTGGAACCCTTATCTTTTCCATATGAGGACTTTCTGCTGGCATCAACACTGGAATATACTAGCTACCTCCTAGAATTCAGCTGACACAGAATATCCTGACGGGGAGTTGGAAGCATCCTGACCCAGAGAGACATCAGGACCTCACCTGCTGTATACTATATATGTCACTTACCCCTGCAGGGGTAGTGGTAGCTGGTGAGTGGGGACCCGAGAGGGAGAGCACAAAAGTCACATGAATATCTATGCAACAGCGCACACAAGTCACATTTCGAATGACCTTCTGTAACCTTTGGAATTTTACATATCATCGTTATTGGGACTAACTTTTCTCCTGTTTTAAATGATTCAGACCAGATGGTAGCACATCATCTCTAGGAGTGTTTGCCTTTCAATGTGCACAACTTAACTGATCACTAGACTGTTTTAAATCACATTCTTATTTGCTTTGTTTCAAATCTTCTCTTTATTGTTTTTATAATAATCATAAAACATACATATCCATTTACAACATCATCATACAACATCATACATAAAACCCAAACATTTTACTCTTCATTTAATATAATAAAAAAAAAAAAAAAGAAAAACAACCACAATACCGCTCCTCTCCCTCCCCCCCCCCCCTTTCTTTAACTTATAAATATTCTACCATTCCTTTTGAGGACCGAAACTCTTCCCATTTTTTCCACACCGTTGGTATCTGGTTTTTCACATAGCCTTCTTCTCTTATTTGTTTTTCCATGAAACACATCTCGCTCATTTCGCATATCCATTCTGATATTATTGGACTAGTTGTTTCTTTCCATTTATGTGCTATTATTGTTCTGGCTGCTGTTATCATATATTGAATTATTCCTTTTTTCATACTATCCAGTGTATCTGTTGTGAGAGAAAATAATGCTATCTTTACATCTGGAATTAATTATTTTCCTGTCACTTTTTGGTATATCTCAAAAAATGTTATCCAGAAATTTCTCACTTTTTTACATCCATACCAAATATGTTCCAATGTTCCTTTTTCTGTCCCACACCTCCAGCACTTATCTGTATTTCCTTTATTAACTATTTTTAATGCCACTGGACTCCAGTACCATCTCAGTGCCACTTTATAGTTTCTTTCTTGATGTTTTAGTGCCGTTGAGGTTTTATGTATTATCCCTAAAACTTTTTTCCATTCTTTTTCTGTAATTGTCTCTCCTAATTCTTCCTCCCATTTTCTAATTCCCATTAGATCTCTAATGTCCCCTGTGGGTAGCAACAGTTCATATATTTTAGATAGCTTATTCTCATGGTTTTGCTCCTTTAGTATTATCTGTTCGAACTTAGTTAATGGTCTAATTATTGATTTTTTATTTAACTCAATAAATTTTTCTAATTGATAATATTGCAACCAGTCTTTTTTAACTTCCAATCCCATATCGAGTAAACTTGGCATCTTTCTATCCGCCAGAATCTGTACTAGTCTTACATTCTCCATCTTGTTCCAATTTAAATATCTTACCCCTTCCAAAGCTGGCTTAAATTCTGGGTTGGACATCAATGGAGTCAAAGGTCCGGTTCTGGAGGATAGCTTTCCCTTTTTCAGCACTGCGTCCCAGATTTTTAAAGTAGCTCTCACGAAAATTGGCATTTCCTTTTTTTTTGTTCTTAATTCAGGTTTTATCCAAGGTAAAAATTTAAGTTGTACTCCCGTAATTTCCTCTTCCAACGTTACCCATTGTTGGTTTTTCTTATCATGTTGCCAGTTTATGATTCTAACCAATGATGCTGCTTGCATATATTTTACAAAATCGGGCAATGCCAGCCCTCCATTTTCTTTTGTTCTGGTTAGTGTTTCTCTTTTTATTCGGCAGTTTTTTTTTGCCCATACAAAGCTACTTATAGCTTTCCTTAAATCTATCATTATCTTCCTAGATGGAACAGTAGGTAACGTTTGGAATACATATAATATCTTTGGCAGTATCTCCATTTTTACTATATTTATTCTGCCCAGCCATGAATATGTTATTTTTTCGTATTTTTGCATTTGTTTTATTATTTTGCGTATAGTCGTATTATGGTTTAATTCTTGTATCTGTTTCAAATCCTTCGGAATCATAACTCCCAAGTACTTGATTGCCTCTCTTTGCCATCTAAACGGAAATTCTCTTTGCAAGAGTATCTGTGTTTCTACTTTTATTGTGATGTTCATCATCTCTGATTTCTCATAGTTAACCTTAAAATTACTTAATTCCCCAAATCGATCTAATTCTTTTATTATATTAGGAATTGTTATAATTGGGTTTGTTATATACAGTAATAGATCGTCCGCATATACTGCCAATTTGTAATCCTTATCCTTGATTTTGATCCCTTGTATATCTTTATTTTTCCTAATTGCGTTAATTAGATGTTCCATCACAATTATATATAGTAAAGGGGATAAGGGGCAACCTTGACGGGTCCCGTTCGATATCTTTATGTATTCTGAAAGTATTCCGTTTACTCTTACCTTGGCTCTCGAATTGGCATATAATGCCATAATCCTACCTAGCATTTTTGGGCCCAATCCTAACTGCATCAATGCCTCCTCTAAGAACCGCCATCCCACCCTATCAAAAGCTTTCTCAGCGTCTATAGTTAAAAGACAGGCCGGGATGGCGGCCCTCTGGGCATATTCCAACAGCGTACAGGTCTTTATTATATTATCCCTAGTTTCACGCCCCTTTGTAAAACCCGTTTGGTCCAGCTTTATATGTTCTGGCAAGATAGGGGTTAATCTATTAGAAATAATTTTTGAATATAGTCTAATATCTATATTTGTTAGTGAAAGAGGGCGGAAGTTTTTACTTAATGTGTGGTCTTTTTCTGGTTTTGGAATAAGTATAATGTGGGCTTCTGTACTCTGTGGTGCGAAGGTCTGCATTTTCGTTATAGAATTATATGTTTTTTTAAGTATAGGTATGATTAGATCTTGGAACCGTTTATAGAACCTTGCTGTATAACCGTCTGGTCCTGGGCTCTTTCCCAGGGCCAGTTCGGCAATTGCCTGTTGAATCTCCTCTGTTGTAATTTCTTCTTCCATTTCCTCAATGATTTCTCTAGGAAATCTGGGTAACGCTGTTTCGTTAACATATTTTCTAATTTTTTCCGCCCTTTCCTCTTTTTTATTTTCCTGTTGTAGTTCTATAATGTACAATTTATCATAGTATTTTTGAAATGTTTTAACAATTTCAGTTGGATCATATGTTATTTCCCCGTTTGCTTTTGCGATCTTTACTATAGATGTCGTGGATTGTTGTCCTCTCAATGTTCTTGCAAGTAGTTTTCCCATTTTATTACCATAGTAGTACCATTGTGTTCTGTTCTTATCTCTTATACGAAGGGACTCCTCATCAAGCACGGCCTGTAGTTCAATTCTTTTGTCTTTTAGAAGTATGTTATCATCTGACTTCAAACTCTGTTTATGTTTACCTTCCAATATCCCGATTTCCAACAGTAATTGATCTTTTTTTTTGTTCTTTTTCTCTTTTTATCCTACATCCGTGCTTGATGAACAGTCCCCTCAATACACATTTTAATGTTTCCCATTGTATAGGAGATGAGGTGCTATCTCTATCATGAATTAACTGAAATTCCTTTATCGCTCGTTGTATGTCTTCCTCACACTTTTTATCTTTAAGTAAATTATCGTTCAGACTCCACGTCCCTCTTGTTTTTTTATATTCCATTATTTTTAATTCCAAATATATTGGTGCATGATCTGACCATAAAAATCCTCCTATATCTGTTGTTGGAGTCATCAATAATCCGGATTGATTCAGGAAAAAGTAATCTATTCTATGGTAGGAATCATGAATATTTGAGTGATATGTGTAGTTCTTTTCTTTTAGGTGTTGTATTCTCCATATGTCAATCAATTGATATTCATCTAGTAATTCTTTAAATTCTTTTAGTTGTTTATTTCTCCTCTGAGGGTGGGTATTAGTAGTATCTATTTTCATATCCATTATAAAGTTTAAATCTCCACCGATTATTGTTGTTCCTTCTGCACTATCCATTACATTCCTTAAAATTTTTATCCCTGTCTCAATTTGTTCATAGTTTGGTAGATAGAGATTAACAATTGTAAACATCTTGCCAAATAGTTTAATCTTTATAGCCAAAGATCTTCCATCTTTCCCTTTGTGCTCCTGAACTATTTGGTATAACGTATCTCTATGGAACGCTATTGATACCCCTCTTGACTTGGAATATGGGAATGTATCATGAATCCAGTTAACATAGTACTTATTAGTTAATTTCGGAATATGCTCTGAGCGAAAATGCGTTTCCTGGAAAAGGACTATATTTACCTTTCTTTTATGGAAGAAGTTTAGAATTTGACTTCTTTTTGAGGGAGAGTTAAGGCCTCTTGCGTTAAAAGAACAGATTTTTAACCTTCTTATTTGCTTTGTTACATATATATATATATATATATATATATATATATATATGGACAGCACTTAGATTGTTTGGATCTGTGAGGACTTTTTGGTCACACCTGAGCAGGGACAGACATGTACACATATGATTTCTTTAAGCTACTATACACATATTATATATTTTTGCACTTATTTTGGGTGGAATCGTGAGGACTCTCTTGCCACATTTGTGCAGGGAGGGCCACGAACACACAGGATTTTATCTATTTATTCCACCTGTAGCACTTAACACTTTATAAAAGGTGTTTCACTAATTTTATTTATCTTGTAGACGCCTTTACATTTTTGAATAGGAATCCATATACTGTACATCCTCTAGTTTAAACCTAATCAAGATAAATAGAGTTTATGTAGAGAGATTGGTTTTATACACCTATCGAGCTCAGGTAGCACAACTCACTCCGTTCACTTACTCACTTCTCTGGATCCTCCCTTCCTGGGAGGTCTTTTTTTGGGGAGGCAGCAACCTAGCCAATATCCTACGGGTACGGGTACTCTATGTTTGTTATGGGACTGGGAAACTGGTCAGAGTTGAGGGAAAGATGGTTGGCGCTAAATACAGGGAAATTCTTGAGCGAAACCTGTACCACTCTGTGTGCGATTTGAAGCTAGCACAGAGGTTCACCTTCAAGCAGGACAATGACCCCAAACACACTGCTAAAGCAACAATAGAGTGGTTTAAGGGGAAACATGTAAATGTGTTGGAATGGCCTAGTCAAAGCCCAGACCTCAATCCAATAGAAAATGATGACTCATTGGTTGTTAAGGATGCAGCGGCTGGCATCTTGGCCCCCTTCTGAGCAACCAGCTATATACAGTGTTTAACCAGAAAAATAAAAAGGGCAAAATGCAAAAAAAAATGCGTTTCTGGTGCGATTCCATTGAAGCTTATTACATGCAAAGCCCAAAAAAAGTCCCTGACCCTTCCTAAAAATGCACTGGCCAAAAAATGCATAATTGTGAATGTGTACCATAGGAAACAATATTAAATAGATTGCAGTGCGTTTCTGCAAACTGCAAAATGCAAAAAAAATGCATAGGTGTGAACCTAGGGTGACACAGAATTTGACAACACCAATTAGCAGCACAAAGCAGGGAACGAGAATCTGAATTCACACACTGCACAGCTAAGAGAGAAAAGCTCTGAGTGTGATTGGAGGGAAGGGACAAAACCCCCTTCTCAAACTACATGGAGAACAAGCACAGGCTGTATGCTGGAGCTCTCCTCCCCTACCACCATTTCTCTCTTGGTGTTGGGAAAAAATTTCAGAAGTGAGTCATGCAGATAACAGAAGAACCCTGCATCAAACAGAAATCAAACACAGTGTTTTGAATAGAGACACGTACATAGTACAGGATTTTCTTTGTTCAGATTTATTGTCTGAGGTTTACAATCACTTTAAGGGGAGCATATACTTCACACTTCACTATCAAAGAAATAGGACATTTTGCAAATCTCTGAATATTGCCATGGATGTTCCCACTCACATCTTCTATATTATTTCTTTCACATTTCACAGAGGTCCCATTAATTGCCTCATTTATCATTCCCATTTCACACTAGAAGTGCTCTGTGGACCCATATCTGCCTTGGATGTGTCAGTTGCTATTGCTGAGCTTGCCACCACAGCTCCCATTCATGATGTCCCCAGATGGCTCACGATCTTCAGCACTATAACATTAATACACAGACCATCTAGGGGGGGAATTCCATCCCAGCCTTTTATTTGTTGATACATATTAGATCATTTAGACAATCAATTTTTAATTTCAGACACATCACGTGCTTGCTTCAGAGTGGCTCAAAGCCACGAAACAGATGCCATGTTACATTTATCATGTGTTTATCAGCTTTTCATGCTATTATGTATAAATCCTTACTAATGATGGGGATTAGTGAGGCCATAGATTACTCTGTAACATATATATGTATATATAATAATTTTGGTAAATTGTGGAATTTTTACCTTGTGATACTAATTGATACCAATGTTATCATTAGGAAAAAATCAATATATGGTGTTGCGCTCCAAATAAAACTCAGAGCATGTCAGAAACCATGAACCAGACAGACAGAAGTACAATTAAGTCACACTTATTTACTAATAAAAAGGTAAATAGAGTAAGTGTAGTCAAAGCATAGCCAGAGTTCAGTAACCAGATCGAGCAGTCAGCCAGGCCAGAGTTCAGTAACCAAATCGGGTAATCAGCCAGGCCAGAAGTCAGGGATCCAAGTAGAACAGCAAACAGGATAAGGAGCCAGAAGGGATGTCAGCAAGCCAATCTTTAAACACTTCAGCCCCAGACCATTTTGCTGGCAAAATACCAGACCATTTTTTGCGATTTGGCACTGCGTCGCTTTAACTGACAATTGCGCGGTCATGCAACATGACTCCCAAACAAAATTGACGTCCTTTTTTTCCCACAAATAGAGATTTCTTTTGGTGGTATTTGATCACCCCTGCGGTTTTTATTTTTTGCGCTATAAACAAAAATAGAGTGAAAATTTTGAAAAAAACCCATTATTTTTTACATTTTGTTATAATAAATATCCCCCAAAATTATAAAAAAAAAACGTTTTTTTTTCCTCAGTTTAGGCCGATATGTATTCTTCTACATATTTTTGGTAAAAAAATCGCAATAAGTGATTATTGATTGGTTTGCGCAAAAGTTATAGCATTTACAAAATAGGGGATAGTTTTATGGCATTTTTATTAATAATTTTTTTTTTACTAGTAATGGCGGCAATCAGCGATTTTTATTGTGACTGCGACATTATGGCGGACACATTGGACATTTTTGACACATTTTTGGGACCATTGTCATTTATACAGCAATCACTGCTATACAAATGCAGTGATTCCTGTGTAAATGACACTGGCAGTGAAGGGGTTAACCAGTGGGTGGCAGTGTAGGGGTTAAGTGTTCCTAGGGGTGTGTTACTAACTGTTGGGGGCTGAGCTTTCTTTTAGTGAACACTGATCTCTGCTCCAATCACATGGAGCAGAGATCAGTGTCACTTGTTGCTAGGCAGAACGGGGAGATGCTGTTTACAACGGCATCTCCCAGTTCAGCCACCCTGTGAGATGATCGCGGGTATGCCCATGGCGATCGAGTCCACGGGACCCACGACTGGACTCACAGGGGTCCCAACCAGCACACGAGTGCGCCGCTGCCGGCATGCTCGCGATGGCAGGGCAGCATTTAAGATTGGACGTACCTGTATGCCAATATGCCTGCCCATGCCATTCTGCTGACGAACATCAGCGTGCGCTGGTCGGGAAGTGGAAGTGGGTCGGGAAGTGGTTAAAGTCACGCTACATGTAAAAATCTATGTAAGTGAATGAGAGCCATCTTAATGCACACTACTGAAGTCGCTCCGACTTCAGAAAAGGTTCCTGTACTACTTCAATCCGACTTCTAGGTGATTTGTAACCATTGATTTCAATGGAAGTTGCCTCCATGTTGGATCTTCATCTATATTGAAGCGACATTGTCGCCTCTCACAGAATAATCAGGTCTTGAGGGGGAATTTTAAATAAAAAAACAGCATGGGTTTCCCCCTCCAGGAGCATACCAAGCCCTTAGGTCTGGTATGGATTTTAAGGGGAACCCCCTACACCGAAAAAACGGCATGGGGCTCCCATAAAATCCATAGCAGACCCTTATCTGAGCATGCAGCCTAGCCGGTCAGGAAAGGGGGTGGGGTCAAGTGAGCGCCCCCCTCCTGTACTGTACCAGGCCGCATGCCCTCAACATGGGTGCTTTGGGGAAGGGGGGTGCCCTGCACCTTGTCCCCATGCTGATGAGGACAAGGGCCTCTTCCTGACAACCCTGGCCATTGGTTGTCGGGGTCTGCAGGTGGGGGGGCTTGTCGGAATCTGGGAGCCCCCTTTAATAAAGGGGCCCCCAGATCCTGGCCTGCCACCCTATGTGAATGAGTAATGAGTAAGGGGTACACTCTACACTCTACCATGTTTTCAGAGAAAATATTTGGTTAAGTGTTTGGATTTTTGTTTAAAGAATAGCTATTTCTGGTATGACCGTAGTTATTACCATCAAAAGACCGGGGTAGCTATGGGAGCAAAATTTGCACCCAGTGTGGAGTGCTTATTTATGTCCCAATGGGAAGAAGAAGCTGTCTATAACGATATACCTAAAGATCTTGTTATATTGACGATATCCTTATATTATGGAAAGGGGAAAGAAGTAGTCTGATTACTTTCCTGGAATTTCGTGAATAAAAATGATAGGAATAGATTATCGTGGAGTGAAAAATCAATATCCTTTTTAGATCTGGAAATTATGCAAGAAAACAAGTCGCTATACACCAAAACCCATTTTAAAAATGTTGATAAAAATAGTTATCTACCAATGGAGAGCTGTCATCACCGGAATTGGCTGTATAATATTCCGAAAGGACAATTGATGCGTTTACGTAGAAATTGTTCCCATACTAAAGATTTCCTCATACAAGCAGATAGAATTGGTCAGAAATGTATTAGTAAAGGGTATAAAAATGAAGAAATTAATATAAACATTGCAGAGGTGGAGAAGATGGATATAGCAATGCTGATTAAGGATAAACAGGCTTCTAATTGTAAAACCAATGAGGTACCCATTGTGCTGAACATTGTACAGCACAAGAGAATTGAGAAGGTTATAAAAAAGCATTGGCAATTCGCATATAAGAGGGCTCCGACGCTCAGGGATAAGATTGTGAAAAATATCCCCGATCCACCTTCCAGTGGCCTGACCTTTTTTACAGGAAAGGGATTTTATTTGTGCAAACGTTGTTTTGCCTTTACGAGAATTAAACAACCTGTTGAAAAGAAATTTAAGTTTGCTTCTACTAGTACCGGCAATACATATGAAATCAAAGATTTCATATGCTGTAACACTGAGGGGGCTGTGTATGCCCTCCAATGTAGTTGTGGTTTACAATAAGTCAAAAACATTATTAGTAGCTTTGACAAACATAGTGTGTCCAGACATTTCTGTACCCAACATAATAAAGACCCTACCCATTTCATGTTTTGGGGTATTGAGCCTTACAAAAAAACATTGGAGACGAGGTCACAAAGTCAGGACAGTTAGCCAATTGGAATCTAAGTGGATTTTTATTTTAGATACTTTTATACCTCAAGGCCTTCATATAGATTTTGATCTTAATTTTTTTATTAGTGATTTTTAATTTGAATCAGTGGTACAGGCATACCCCACTTTTAAGTACACAATGGGGTTTATTTACTAAAGCTGGAAAGTGCAAAATCAGGCTCACTTCTGCATAGAAACCAATGAGCTTCTAACCCCAGCTTGTTCAATTAAGCTTTGGTAATAAAACCTGGAAGCTCATTGGTTTCTATGCAGAAGTGAGCCTGATTTTGCACTTTCCTGCTTTAGTAAATAAACCCCATTGTGTACTTAAAAGTGGGGTATGCCTGTAGTCTGTTGGGTTGTTTTTTAAATATTTTTTTATATATTTAGCCCATTTTCTTGTTCTCTTTTATTGGACTTTATACGTACTGTATATTAGCTATATGATGTTCCAATAAATCTGGTGTGGAAATATTGCAATTTAATATATTGAAATATATTGTAATATACTGTGGACATCATTTCCAGTGTCCCGTATATTAACCACTTGACCACTGGGCACTTAAACCCCCTTAATAACCAGACCAATTTTCAGCTTTTGGTGCTCTCACATTTTGAATGACAATTACTCAGTCATGCAACACTGTACCTATATGAAAAATGTGTCCTTTTTTTCGCACAAATAGAGCTTTCTTTTGGTGGTATTTAATCATTGCTGGGTTTTTTATTTTTCGTGCTATAACAGAAACAATAACAAAATTCTTTGTTTCTGTTTATTTTATTTAAATTTAGCAGATTAGTAATTTTTCTTCATAAATTTTGGCCAAAATTTATACTACTACATATCTTTGGTAAAAATAAGTGCAAATTGGTGGATATTATTTGGTCTGTGTGAAAGTTATCCACAAGCTATTTTGCCAATATCTGAAAATTGATCACACCTGAAGTACTGACAACCAATCTCATTTCTTGAGACTCTAACATGCCATAAAAGTACAAATACCCCCCAAATGACCCCTTTTTGGAAAGAAGACATTCCAAGGTATTTATTAAGAGTCATGATTAGTTTTTTAAAGTTGTCATATTTTCCCACAATTCTTTGCAAAATCAAGATTTTTTTTCCTTTTTTTTCACAAAATTGTCATATTATCAGGTTATTTCTCACACACAACATATGCATACCACAAATTACACCCCAAAACACATTTTGCTATTACTCCTGAGTATGGCGATACCACATGTGTGAGACTTTTACACAGCGTGGCCACATACAGAGGCCCAACATGCAGGGAGCACCATCGGGCGTTCTGGAGCACCCAGGCCAATTCTGACATTTCTCTCCTACATCTAAAAATCATCATTTATTTGCTAGAAAATTACATAGAACCTCAACCAAAACATTATATATATATATATATATATGTTTTTTTTAGCAAAGACCCTAGAGAATACAATGGTGGTTGTTACAACTTTTTATCTCGCACGGTATTTGCGCAGCAATTTTTCTAACGCTTTTTTTGGAAAAAAACTGTTTTGTGCTTTTAAAAAAACAAAACAGTAAAGTTAGCCCAATGTTTTTACATAATGTGATAGACGAAGTTACACTGAGTAAATAGATACCTAACATGTCACCCTTCAAAATTGCACACGCTCGTGGAATGGCGCCAAACATCGCTACTTAAAAATCCCCATAGGCTACGATTTTTTTACTGGTTACATGTTTTGAGTTACAGAGGAGGTCTAGGGTCAAAATGATTTCTCTCACTCTAATGTTCGCAGCGATACCTCACATGTGTGGTTTGAACACCGTTTTCATATGTGGGCGGAACTTACATATGCGTTCACTTCTGAATGCGAGCACACGGGGACAGAGGCGCTTTAAAAAAATATATATTGTTCATTTTACTTTATTTTAGTTTGAAACTTTTTTCCCCAAAAATTATTTTTTTGATCACTTTTATTCCTATTACAAGGAATGTAAACATCCCTTGTAATAGGAATATGGCACGACAGGTCCTCTTTACAGTTAGATATGGGGTGAATAAGACCCCACATCTCACCTCTAGACTGGGAAGCCTGAAATAAAAAAAAAACGATTCTGGCTCCGATCGTATTGGCGAGTCAGTAGAAGCACCGGAGGGCGGCGGGAGGGGGGTGACGTCCCCTCTTGCCTCCCGTAAGAACGATCAAGCAGTGGAACAGCCTATATGATACTTCTTATGGTGTAGGGAATCACCGGCTGAAAAAGCTGATATCTGAATGATGCCTGTTTTTTTACCACAAAGTTGTCCATTTATACAATATTTCTAACACATAGCATGTACATACCAAAAATGACACCACAAAATAGATTCTCCTTCTCCTCCTGAGTACAGCGATACCACATGTGTGAGACTTCCACAGCCTGGTCACATACAGAGGCCTAGTACAGCCGAGCATGGCTGAGCATGGCCGAACATGGCCGAGCATGGCTGGGTATCACCGAGTATTGCAGGGTATCACCGAGTATGGCTGGGTATTGCAGGGTATCACCGAGTATGGCTGAGCATGGCCAATTATGGCTGGGTATTGCAAAGTATGGCTGGGTATTGCAGAGTATCACCGGGTATGGCTGGGTATTGCAGGGTATGACCGAGTATGGCTGGGTATTGCTGGGTATGGCAGTTTATGGCAGAGTATTGGCAGGGTATTGCAGGCTATTGCAGAGTATTGCTGGGTATTGGCTGGGTATTGCAGATTATTGCTGGGTATAGCAGAGCATTGGCAGGGCATTGCTGTGTATTGCAGAGTATTGGCAGGGCATTGCAGAGTATTGGCAGGGTATTGCAGAGTATTGGCAGAGCATTGCTTGGTATTGCAGAGTATTGGCAGGGCATTGCTGGGTATTGCAGAGTATTGGCAGGGCATTTCAGAGTATTGGCAGGGAATTGCAGAGTATTGGCAGGGAATTGCAGGGTTAATTGTCAGTGAGCAGCGCTGTGGGCACTACAGATCCAGCCCACAGCCCTGCTGACACCGATCTCTCCCCTCCACTGTACCGATTGTTACAGAGAGGGGAGGGAGAAACTGTTGTCTTTTGACGGAGCAAACACGTGGTTAAAGGCCGCCATGAGCACAGGACCCAGCGGTCACGGGCGCTCTCGAGTGCATGCCTCAGGGGGCGTGCGAGAGTGGAATTCTGGGAGGACGTCATAGTACGTCCTCCCAGAGTTATGCAACCGCCCTGTAGCCGTCATTTGGCTATGGGCCACTTGTTAAGTGGTTAAGATCGATTTCCCGGGGGCCCTTATGCTTAGATTTATTTTTATTTTTTTCATCCATTGAGGATTTTTATGTTTTAAATGTTTTTTTTTTTAACTGTAAATTTTTATTATGAAAGGAAGAGTCAGTGGAAAGGTACATAGCCAAACGGGCATACCCTGGCAATAACTTGTCAAGGAGGTAAGGTACATACAGATACAGGTATGCAGGTATGGTGTACAACACATTAACATATCAAAATGTTAGCAGGATACTTGACTTTAAAGGGAGGGGAGGTTTGCAAAGGGGAGGAGTGAGGACATATATAGCAGGTATAACCAGAGTTTGATTTGCACGCTTGGTATAGGCAATAACTGAGTGAAAGAGAAAGATCAGATAAAAAAAAATGCATGGATAAGTTCAGTATAGGTACCTTGGGTATTCTCTGAGTACAGGTAACATTAATCTTTAGGGACAGATATAAAATAAATATGATAGCCCGGGATGTTCAGTGTAGTGGGCTACTCCTGGGGTCCGCTATCCAAAGTTTCCAGGCATACAGGAACTTATCGGTTGTGAGGTTAGCTTTAGCAAAGGCGTATTCCATTCGAAAGTGGGCATTCAGCAATATGAGGACTTGTTTCAGGGTCGGGGAGTGTACAGATTTCCAATTTTTTGCAACTTGTCGGGCAGCGATAAGGATGTGGGTCAGTAAGGCGTGGAGGTGGTGCGGCCACGAGAGGACAGATATACCTAGTAGTAAGTCGGTGGGAGAGAGCGGGATAGTTATTCTACAAATATGGTGTATTAGGTTTTAGATTTTTTTCCAGAATGGTTGTATATGGGGGCAACCCCACCAAATATGTAGTAATGTGCCTCTGTCACCGCAGTTTCTTCAGCAGTTAGGCGAGGAAGAGGGAAAGATTTTAGCCAGTCTGGTCGGCGTGTAGTACCAGCCGTGGTAAAGTTTCATCAGAGATTCCCAATGGGAGATGCAGTGAGAGAAGCGTGTAGGGGCATTCAGAGCCTTCTGCCATGTTTCTGGTGGAACAGCGTGTTGCAGTTTGGATGACCAGTATTCGGTACATGCAGGATCAACTTCGGGGTCTGGTGAAGTGAGTATTCTGTAGATGAGAGAAATGCCTCCTTTTTTTGAGTTTTATTCCCAAAAAACTGTAGTAGGGGATCCTTGAGTGGGTTCTCGGTGGAAAGAGGGAGATTTGCTAGGATGGATCTGATC
Organism: Lithobates pipiens; assembly: GCF_037356315.1. Classification (NCBI taxonomy): domain Eukaryota; kingdom Metazoa; phylum Chordata; class Amphibia; order Anura; family Ranidae; genus Lithobates; species Lithobates pipiens. The sequence goes on from NW_027507764.1 coordinate 388,181,587, forward strand.
CGGAGATATAAGAAGAATGTTGTGGAGGGGACATGATATTTGTGTTGTAGCTGGGAGAAGGATAGGAGAGTTGTTGAGGAAAATAATGTGCTTACATTAGTAACCCCAGCTGCGACCCAGTCCCCTATGGGAAGATCAGGGGAGAAGACTTGGAGGGCTTCTAGGGGGACCAGTGGGAGGAGCGTCAGGGAGATGTGAGCAGTGTTTTGAAAGTATGTTTGCCATACTCTAAGGGACGCGTTAATTGAGTCGAGTGGGTAACGAGATGGTTTAAAGCGCAACCAGATAGCTGTCAAAATTTTCACTGGATCCGTCGTTAAAATAGCAAGTTCTATTTGTTTCCAGGTAGGTTGTAGGTCTGAGGACCACCACGTTTTGAGTTGATCTAGTAAGACAGCTCGGTAATATGCCTTGAGATTAGGGGCTCCCAAGCCACCAAAGCGAGTGGGTGTCAGGAGGATAATATTTCTAATCCTTGGGTGTTTGTGTTGCCAAATAAAAGCATTGAGTATCCCTTGGAGCTTTTTATTTTTATTTTTTTCATCCATTGAGGATTTTTATGTTTTAAATGTTTTTTTTTTTAACTGTAAATTTTTATTATGAAAGGAAGAGTCAGTGGAAAGGTACATAGCCAAACGGGCATACCCTGGCAATAACTTGTCAAGGAGGTAAGGTACATACAGATACAGGTATGCAGGTATGGTGTACAACACATTAACATATCAAAATGTTAGCAGGATACTTGACTTTAAAGGGAGGGGAGGTTTGCAAAGGGGAGGAGTGAGGACATATATAGCAGGTATAACCAGAGTTTGATTTGCACGCTTGGTATAGGCAATAACTGAGTGAAAGAGAAAGATCAGATAAAAAAAAATGCATGGATAAGTTCAGTATAGGTACCTTGGGTATTCTCTGAGTACAGGTAACATTAATCTTTAGGGACAGATATAAAATAAATATGATAGCCCGGGATGTTCAGTGTAGTGGGCTACTCCTGGGGTCCGCTATCCAAAGTTTCCAGGCATACAGGAACTTATCGGTTGTGAGGTTAGCTTTAGCAAAGGCGTATTCCATTCGAAAGTGGGCATTCAGCAATATGAGGACTTGTTTCAGGGTCGGGGAGTGTACAGATTTCCAATTTTTTGCAACTTGTCGGGCAGCGATAAGGATGTGGGTCAGTAAGGCGTGGAGGTGGTGCGGCCACGAGAGGACAGATATACCTAGTAGTAAGTCGGTGGGAGAGAGCGGGATAGTTATTCTACAAATATGGTGTATTAGGTTTTAGATTTTTTTCCAGAATGGTTGTATAGGGGCGGGAGGGGGATGGAACGGAAAAAGTAAAGGATACGGGGAAGTAGATACATTTTGGTTTGGGCAATTCTGCCTGCCCAGGAAGCCGGTGTGGTCAATAGGTCTTTGGAGAGGTGGTGGAGTTTGCCCAGTAGAATTTCAAGATTGGTTCTCACTAATATGGAGCTGGGGTATGTCAGTTGTACACCTAAATACGGGAGGAAAGAGTTGGTGGCCCACGTGAAAGAGGTCTTTGCTGAGATCTGGGACACGGTGTGTGGGTCTAGGCCAAGATTTAGCATTAGGGATTTGGAATGGTTGACTTTGTACATTGAAACAGCACTGAAGGAGTCCAACGTACGTTGAACCTCAGGGAGTGAGGTAAGTGGGTCCGTGAGAGCAATGATAATCGTCGGCGTAGAGGCCAATTTTGTGTTCTGTGTCTGCTACCGTAATGCCTTTAATTTGAGGGTTTTGCCTGATAGTCTGCGCCAAGGGCTCCATTACCAGGGCAAATATCAGTGGGGACAAAGGGCATCCTTGCCGTGTGCCATTGGTGATTTGAAAAGGGTTCGATATTATGCCCGAGGTCCATACGCGTGCACTAGGGTGTGTATACAGTCCCAGAACGGCTGACAGGAAGGTGCCTGAAATCCCCACCTTACGGAGGACTGCCTCCATATAAGGCCAGGAGACTCTATCGAACGCCTTCTCTGCGTCCAGAGAGAGGAAGAGAGAAGGCGTTCGCTTACATTCGACCCATTGGATCAGGTCGATAAACCGTCTGGTACCATCTGCTGTCTGCCTTCCTGGGACGAAGCCCACTTGATCCCGATGTATTAGGTCTGGGAGAATTATGGCCAATCGTTGGGCGAGAAGTTTGGCATAAAGTTTGGTGTCAGTGTTGAGGAGTGATATGGGACGGTAGTTTGCTGGGCTATCAGGAGGTTTCCCTGGTTTAGGGATAGTAACTACAAGTGCTTCTAGGGATTCCTTGGGGATCTGTCCAGTGCTCGCAAATTGGTTATAGGTATTGCAGAGATAGAGTACGATGATATCAGCATATTTCTTATAGTACTCGTTGGTAATGCCATCTGGGCCCGGGGCTTTATGTAGGGGAAGCTTCTTAATGAGAGAATGGATTTCTTCAGGGAGGAAGGGGGCCGATAAGGAGTCTAGTTGTTCAGGGGTGATCATAGGGAGCTATATGGACGCCAGGAAACTAGCTATATCGGCTTGGGAAGGTGGGGGGGGGAGGGGTCGGTGGTGTTGAGGTTATAGAGAGCATGATAGAAGCTGCTAAATTCGTTGGCAATATCGAGGGGATTAGTAATGCGTGTCTTATTGGAGGTTGTCAGAAAGGAGATTTTTTTGTTAGTCAGTTGTCGTTTCAGCTGTTTGGCCATAAATGCGGTCGGTTTGTTCGCTGAGGAATATGATTGTAGCTTAAGGCGCTTTATATAGAATTCAAATTTCATGTGAAGGTGTTCACTAAGTTTAGATCTAAGATTTTTTAAGTCAGCGGAGATCATGTCCGAAGGGGAGGATTTGTTTATGGCTTCCAAGGTTCGAATTTGCTGGAGCATGGAGACCGTCGTGGCCGCACAAGCCTTTTTTTGCTGCGCTCCCAGCTTGATAAAAAGGCCACGTAGGCAGGCTTTATGGGCATTCCAGATGACAGCGTGGTCATCAACAGACTTGTCATTAGATTGGAAATAGGAGAGAATGTCTGTGTGTATTTGGGGGGCAAGTTTAGGGTCATTAAGGAGGCATGAGTTTAATCTCCAGAGAGTGTGCCTGGGTGACTGTGATAACGGGGCTAGTTTGATAGTGACAGGGGCGTGGTCGGACCACGAGATAATTCCTATACTTGAATCAGATATTGACTGTAATAAGTGTTTATCTGTGATAATCAGGTCTATTCTGGAGTAGGACTGATGGGGGGGGGGAAAGGTGTAATCTCTTTCTGAGCCATGCATACACCCGCATGAGTCATAAAGGTCTTCGCGGGCAAGCATAGCTGCTAGGGCAGAGGGTCTATGCTTGGTATGGGAAGTTGAGTCCAGTGCGGGGTCAGAGAGACCGTTGAAGTCTCCACACATAATTAACGGTGACGATCTGTAAGGGGCTAGTCTGGACATGAGGGTGGTAAAGAATTTCTTTTGTGCGACATGAGGAGCATATACATTGACAATGGTTAGAGGACGGGTATTGACTGTGGCCGATAGAATTATATATCTCCCCTCTGCATCCTTCTCGAAATGATGTAGCTCAAAGTCAACCGATGCGCTGACAGCTACCATCACCCCCCTTTGCTTCCGTGAGGCATTTGCGAAGAAGGTGTGAGGGTAGCGTTTGTTAGAACATTTGGGGGGATCAGTCTGTGGGAAATGAGTTTCTTGAACACAGAGGATGTCAGAGTGTTAGATGCCTCTCTCTAGAGGAGGCTGCGTTTAAATGGGGAGTTCAGGCCCTTGGCATTAATAGTGGAGATTGTGAGGGCCATGCCTACAGGGAGGACAATGGAAAAGGGAGGCTCAGAAAGAGATTACTGTAGCAAACACAAATGAAGAAAAGGCAATACAGTAAATGTCAATTGCGTGCTGCGAAAACAAGGAATGCAAACCTCTAATAAAAAAAGAAAACAAAAACTGGATGAACACAAAACAAGAGATCAGGGGTGTTAAGGGGGTAAACTGTTTGTGTGCCTAGCACACTCTAATCTGGGGGGTGTAAAGAGGAAGGGTGCACCAACAAACAAACAATAACGTTGTTTAAGTTCAAAGAAACTAAAGCAAACAGTGGTAAGTTCGTATACTTGCAAGGGTCAGTCCGTCCATAACGGGGAGATCCATGTTCGGGCCGGGGTGTACCGCGGAGCTAGGTTTCGCGTTCTCTTCGCAAAGTTGTGTCTTTTCCAGCAGGGAGCGAAGAAATATGCTCATTAGTGTGGCGGGCGTCTCTCGGGGGCAGCGGGAGGAAGCCCCAGTTGGTTAATTTCTTGTAACCATCTTTGGGGTTGAGGATGGGAATCACTTGCTGTTGATAGGTCACCAGAAGTTTCGTGGGGAAGCCCCACCTGTAGGCGATCTTTTTTTGTTGCAGGATGGATGTGACTGGAGAGAAAGCTCTGCGTAGTTCCATCGTCGCTGGGGAGAGGTCTGTGAATAGCTTGACATCGTTGTAGGGGGAAGGTAGAGACTTTGACAATCTGGTAGTGGCAAGGATTTGCTCCTTAATGTGAAAGAAATGGATTCGGGCTAGAATGTCTCTGGGGACGTCATCAGGCAGGTGAGCGGGTTTAGAAATCCTGTGGGCCCGGTCAATTAAGATGTCAGCGTTGCTCAAATGAGGCACCAGTGTGGTGAATAGTTGCTGTAGGTATGGAATAATGTCCGGTGGCTTGACGGATTCCGGAACCCCTCTGAATTTAATATTATTGCGCCTGGCACGATCTTCCAAGTCCGCCATTTTTAACTTTAGACGATGAATTTCTGCGGAGTGATGGTCATGTGCATCCAAAAGCTCATTGTGAGCCTTGGAGTAGTCTTGCAACGTCTCCTCTATGGTATCTGTTCTCTCTTCCAGACAATCCACCCTGTCATGTATCTGGGACATCGAGAATTGCAGTTCTCTGTGGAGATCCTTTTGGAGGGTGAGCAGCATGGTTTTTAGCTTGGCTTCAGATACTGGATTATCTGATACTGGGACTGCTGCAAGAGAGGGGGTTTGATCTACATTCTGTCCACCCGCTACAACTGCAGACCAAAGCTGCTTCTTGGCATAAGGTTCCTTACCGGGGGATTGTGCAGGGGAAGAGGCCAATCTCTTACCCCTATCTGCGTGAGGTGTACCCTGCGGCATAGGTAGCGGTGGCAGGGTGTCCATCTCGGCCCCCTGGAGAGTGGAGCTTTCCTCTTCTGCGCGCCGAGGACGCGGTTGCCCGGTGGAGCGTTGAGGGCTGGGAGAGGACCTGCGAGAGCTCCCTGAGCCGGCGCCATCTTGGGCCTCCTGCATGGCGGCGGATGTGTAGTAATGAGTGAGGCGGCGCGGCGCAGGGGGTTTCTGTCGCTTCTTCTAAATGCCCCAGAGTCCGGATGTGTTTCCCAGTCAAGGCGGTATGCCTATTCGGGGTGTGCAGTAGCTGTGAGTAGCTCGTCTCCCCACTATGGAATGGAGCTGCTGACTCAGGCGGCCATCTCAGTTAGGGGCTAGCCATGCCCTTGGATTATTTTGGTTTAAGGCCTACACCCTGTGGAGCTGTGGCAATATGGGCTATGAAAGACTAGGTGTAGCAGGGTGTAGCAAGATGGCCACCAGGCTCCAATGTAGGCCGAAGCCAGGGCCTTGCTCGGAGAGTGCTGTCAGAGATGGTTTTTGCCTGGTGCAGTGGGATACGGGTGGCAATGAGCCAGTTCTTAGGAATCCGTGGGGGTGTCCCAGCAGGGAAATCTTCTGAGGATGTGGGGAGAGGGGGAGAGAATTGAAGGGAAGCAGGCGAATAAAAGTTTAAGTATCCCCACAGGGGACTCACCAGGCCGGAGGGGTGCGGAGCTGAGGGTCCCAGGAGGTTCCTACATGCAGCGGTGCAGCGGGTGTAGCGGCTCGGCGGATGGGTATGTTCGTTCCGGGACGCTCGGATCCGCCGCCGGATAGCTCCGTAGGAAAGTCCGGGGATTCTGGAGGCCTAGTAGGCCGCAAGATGGCGTCCGGCGAGGCGGCCCCCAGCGGCCGAAACGGGCTGAATCCTGTGGATCCCGAGCGGATTAAAGCTTCCAAAAGCATCCAGACTTGCGGGGAATCGTCCGAGGAGCAGGGTGAGATAGTTTGTTGGCACCTAGGGCAATCTGGAGCAGAGGATGGTGATAGATTATCGGAGGCCTGGCGGAGCTCTGCTAAAAAGCGTCCGTCCTCGGTTCCGGCCAGCCACGCCCCCCCTTAAATGTTTTTATATGCATAATTTATACCGACAAAACTTTTATTTAATAATCACGTTTAATAGCTTCGGTATGATTAAAATTACAATTTTTTGGTCTCATGTATTCATTTTTTTGATATTGATTATATATACATTTTGATTTTTATCTTTTTATAATGTGATCATTTAATTAATCTCCCTAGCTTCTAAATTGACTGCCAAATTGAACCAACGGAATGTGACCGCGGTTGTGGCCATTTTGGCTTTGGTTCAATGGCCACTGATATTATTTATTTTAATTGGTTTCCTTTACTTGTGTCTGCAATGGTTGAGGATCCTCCGGTGTGTTTTGCTCCTGCAATGAAATTTAGCTATTCCGATGCCCCTTAGGGGGATTTATTCAGTTTTTCCATCTCCTTTCTTAGTACTGTGTGCTACCGCAATGCTGAATATCTTAGACACACGAAAAATGGCAGCGGTTGTAGCCTAATCCACAACAAAATGGGTTCCGCTATGATAACCTATGGGCATCTTCAAGAAAATGGGTGCCATCCATTTCAGTATTTAAAACACGTCCTAAATCCGTATTCCATTCCCTGATGAAGTCACGTGATAAGTGACGATACGCGAAGGAATACTAGGAGTAACTGGACACTGGAAGTGATGTCAGGAGTGCGAGCGCAGTGCTCGTTTTTACTGTGTATGTTTATGTGAATCTATGTGAGTACCCTTGTTACCTATTTTTTAAATAAATTAGTTGACATACTTCATTACTGGGGCTCCTTCCTCTTCCCTATATGATAGATGAGACATACTGCGGGAGAATTTAGTGAAAACCTTAGCTTCAGCTGTGTGAGGTGACATATCCAGTTTACCACACATGTGATACAGAGCTCTGGATTACTGTATTTTGCTTGTCTGCCTTACAGCAGTAAGGTAAGGGGCCATTCCACCTGGTGTGTTGTAGGCACTTTGAAGATACAGGATCACTCACTTATCACCTGTCACATATTCAAGTCACTCAATTCTATTTCTTTTCCAATTTGCATTTTGCACTGTGTGCTTCACGGACTGTTTATTTTATCTGTGATTGCTGCTATTGCACTTGTTTATGTACATTATATATTCATATACATGGATGTTTATATTTGCACTTTATGGCTTGATTAGCACAGTGGACTTTATGATTGCACTACTGTTTGTATCAGCGATCCATTATATCACAATTGAAGCTCTTAATTTGTTTTAATATTCAGTGGATCCGTTTATAGCACATTTGTAATTTATTTAACACATTCATGTGTTTAGTTCATATTTCTACAATTAATTTACTTAACCACTTAAGCCCCGGACCATTTTCCAGCTAAAGGACCAAGCCCCTTTTTGCGATTCGGCACTGCATTGCTTCAACTGACAATTGCGCGATCATGCAACGTGGCTCCCAAACAAAATTGGCATCCTTTTTTTCCGACAAATAGAGCTTTCTTTTGGTGCTATTTGATCACCTCTGCGATTTTTATTTTTTGCGCTATAAACAAAAACAGAGCGTCAATTTTGAAAAAAATGCTATATTTTTTACATTTTGCTATAATAAATATCCCCCAAAAATATATAAAAAAACATTTTTTTCCTCAGTTTAGGCTGATACGTATTCTTCTACATATTTTTGGTAAAAAAAAAATGCAATAAGCGTTTATTGATTGGTTTGCGCAAAAGTTATAGCGTCTACAAAATAGGGGAAAGTTTTATGGCATTTTTATTAATATTTTTTTTTACTAGTAATGGCAGCGATCAGTGATTTTTATTGTGACTACGACATTATGGCGGACACATTTTTGGGACCATTGGCATTAATACAGCAATCAGTGTGATTAAAAATGCACTGATTACTGTAAAAATGTCACTGGCAGTGAAGGGGTTAACCACTAGGGGGCAGTGTAGGAGTTAAGTGTGTGTGTGGTTTTTTAACTGTAGGGGGGCGTGCCTTGGCGTCTGACGTCACTGATCGCCTTTCCCTATAACAGGGAACAGACGATCAGTGACAGCCTCAGTAGGAAGCACGAGGAGAGGTTTGTTTACACTTACCTCTCCTCGTTCTTCAGCTCTGTGACCCAATCTGCAAAAAATAAAGGATGACAACAACCAGGAATATTTGCAATTAAAATGAGTACATGACATGGACATTCTAAAGAAATAACAACAATATGTCAGTGGCAGGGAATGGATAGTTTGTTTTTAAAATTTGACATGGGGTTCCCCTTAATATCCATACCAGACCTGAAGGGCCTGGTAATTGAATTGGGGGAACCCTATGCTTTTTTTTTATCAATGACTTTCAATGACTGTTCTCTGTATTACGGGGAGCCGACAATTCATTATAGCCGCGAGTGATTTTAAATGACTTTTTTTCCTGCAGAAATGACACTTTGTGCAGGGACAGTTCTAAGCATAGGAAACATGCACCCCTTTACAGGCATGCTATAGACACCCCCCAGGTACGAAATGTAAAGGAATATTACACCTTTATTGTTTCACTTTAAGCATTATTAAAATCACGGCTCCCGAAAAAAACATCCGTTTTTAAAACTTTTCTTTGCATTGATACATGTCCCCTGGGGCAGGACCTGGGTCCCCAAACACTTTTTAGGACAATAACATGTATATTAGCCTTTAAAATTAGCACTTTCTGCAATAGACTTGTACAGGGTGTTCCACAGCTTTTTTAATTTGCCGTGATCCCCCCAAATTGTTCACTGTTCGTTGAACAGGCGAACAGGCAATGTTCGAGTCGAACATGAGTTTGACTCGAACTCGAAGCTCATCCCTACTCAGGACTAGAGATGTGCTGAACACCCCTCAGTTTGGTCCACAGCAGAGCTCCCGAATATAGCAAAAGTTTGGATCTGAATATCGAACCCCGTTGAAGTCTATGGGACCAGAATGTGAAAAATCAAAAGTGCCTATTTTGAAGGCTTATGCAAGTTATTAGCTGTAAGAAAGGGTATGGGGGCCTGGGGTATTGCCCAGTGGGACATGTATCAATGCAAAACAAAAACTTTTAAAAGAGATCACTTTCAAAAGAGCAGTGATTTTAATGATGCTTAAATGAAACAATAAAAATGAAAAATTCCTTTAAATATAGTGCCTAGGGGTCCTCTTAGTCTGCCTGTAAAGTGGTACATCTGTACGATGTATAGAGCCTGCTGCAGCAATACTGACAAAGAAAACAAAATTACATTTAAATTGCTGGTAATACAATACCCATGCTAGCAATAGAAAAAGCTGGGAAAAAAATGCATGAGGCCCCTGCAAAATTCATAACAGACCCCTATCCGAGCCAAATGATACCAGGCCACATGCCCTTAACATGGGGGGGGGGGGGGTGCTTTGAGGCAGCAGGTGGGAATTTTCTTGTGGCATTAATCACTATGTGATCTCCTGGCAAGGATGGCTCTATGCAATCGGACCTATGCTGCATTCACCAAGGTTAATATGATTGTTTGTTATTTTGAAATCCCACACTCTTTTAACCAACCAGCTAGACAGCAAAAAAAATAGAACACAATGTACATTGTTTAACAAATGGAGTTCAAAAACAGAAGTTTTAGTTGCATAACATTTGTAAATGTTTGTAGAAGCCACACTACCTTGTCATGTCCACTCTGCGTAGTGTGTTCCTATCTCTAGTCTATGGGAATCTCCATGTTGTACATAGCAATGGATAAATTAAGGGCAGATATGCCTAGAGACTGCCAATTCCTCGTTAAAAGGCACACGGACACACTAGAAGCTAAAATTGTCCAACGTGGCCTCACACCGACTTCAGCAAGCTAGACAAAAAATGTCAATCACCTCCAGCTTTTAGAGTAAAGTACTTATTAACTAAGAATAGTACAAAGAACAAGTAAAACCAAATATTTCAATAGTAATGGGCTACCTCCTGGCATACCTGCATTTATTTTATCCATTGTTATATATGTTCTAACATAGAGGTTCTCATAGACGTAGGGGTTAGGACTAAAAATTACAGATAAGCCTTAATGAGGCAGTGCGGCATCCATATGTATTTGTAAATGTTGCACAACTAACATCTCTGTCTAGCTGTTAAGTGTGCTGGGGAAAAAATGTTTTGTTTATTCTGTGTAAAGAACTTCTATGTGTACCTTACTATAAAAGATAGTTAAACATTGCAGCATTTTCAGTTTCACTTACCTTGCCGGAATTGGTGCAGAGGCACTATTGATGCCTTCAACTGTCATGGTGCTCTGCTGGGCTTCTGGTGTGGCTGTGCACCTTTGAGGCTACCATAGACTAGAGTTAGCACCATCTTATACAGAAGAGCCTTGATGGGGCAGTGTGGCTTCAACATATATTTTTGCAAGTTTTGTGCAACTTAAAACACTATTTTAAACAGTGTAATTTTTTAAAAATATTTTAGACAGTTTAATATATTTCTTTTGCTGGCTAGCAATTGTTTTCTGGGAAAATTTTTGTTTTATTTATTCTGAAAGAGTGGGAATTCCTAGACAGGCTACATTTGCCTGCAAGCCACCCTAGGTAATACCCTCATGCGATGATGACTTTCCATTGGTCAGCAAAGGCCAGCAGCAGCACTGGGGCAGTAAGGCTCGGAAGGAAAGCAATAGATAATGTTACATCCTCCAACCAGAAAATGTGGCAGACTCTATCTGACTTGTTGCAGCTTCTACTGCACTCTGTGAGAAGCTCATAATGTACTGTGAAAATGGAGTAAGCATTAAAGTTCAGCTTTAAATTAATATACTTACTATATATAAAGCCATGGCCAAAAGTTTTGAGAATTACACAAATATTAATTTTCACACACTGCTGCCTCAGTTTTTATGATGGAAATTTGCATATACCCCAGTATATTATGAAGAGTGATTAGATGAATTGCAATTAATTGCAAAGTCCTTCTTTACCATGAAAATGAACTTAATCCCATAAATAAACATTTCCATTGCATTTGTGAAGAAGGCTTCAGGGCCCACAAGAAATCTCAGCAAGTGCCAGGACCGTCTCCTACAGATGATTCAGCTGTGGGTTCAGTGCAGAGCTTGCTTAGGAATGGCAGCAGGCAGATGTGAGTACATCTGCACACACATTGAGGTGAAGACTTTTGAAGGATGGCCTGGTGTCAAGAAGGGCAGCAAAGGAGCCACTCTCATTCTCCAGAAAAAACATCAGGGACAGACCTGTCTGAATGTTTGGGGCATCTGGAAAAAACCTTGTCCGGAGAAGAAAAGGTGAGCGCTACCATCAGTCCTGTGTCATGCCAACAGTAAAGCATCCTGAGACCATTAATGCGTGGGGTTGCTTCTCAGCCAAGGGAGTGGGCTCACCTACAATATTTCCTAAGAATACTGCCATGAATAAAGAATGATACAAAAAAACTTCTCCCAACCATCCAAGCACAGTTTGGTGATGGACAATGCCTTTCCCAGCATGATGGGACACCTTGCCATAAGGCAAAAGTGATAACTAAGTGTCCTGGGGAACAAAATATCAAAATTTGGGTCCCCAGGCTTTAATCCCATTGAGAGTCCGTGGTCAATCCTCAAGAGTCGGGTGAAGAAAAATCCCTACACAAATTCTGACAAACTCCAAGCATTGATTGTGCAAGAATGGGCTGCCACCAGTAAGGATGTGGCCCAGAAGTTGATTGACAGCATGCCAGCGCAAATTGCAGAGGTCTTGAAAAAGAAAGGTCAATATTGCAAATATTGACTCATTGCATAACCTGTAATTGTCAATAAAAGCCTTTGACACTTATGAAATGCTTGTCATTATACTTCAGTATACCATAGTAACATCTGACAAAAAGATATAAAAACACTGAAGCAGCAGACTTTGTGAAAATTAATATATGTGTCATTCTCCAATCTTTTGGCCATGGCTGTACACCTTACAGCTGGATGAGTGGATAATGTGTGATGTAAGTACATGCCTTATTTTGACATACAGTTCATCACTAGAATACTATGCTAACACTAAGTAGAATATCCCAACAAATATGTTTTAAAATTACAATATCTGTATTAAGTTTTGCAAGGTTGGGTGGAAGCTATATTTGGATAGTAACACGCTCAAACTTTAATTGTATTTAACCCAGAAAAGAAAAACAAAGATGATCACTGTTAATTTAGAATAATTACCATGTAATGTAGAAAGGCAAGTGACAGCTGTATGGGAATGTGATTTAAGAAAATAAGAAAATTTTCTGAATAATCATGCCGAGAAGAATTTTTTACATTGCAGTTATGTAAACAGCCATGGATTTATTCTTTGTTGTAAAAGATCATTAAATGTATTAACTAAATAAACCATAATATTCACATGTTGAGAAGCTGTGTCCTGGTGTGATAATTACAAGGAGAGAACAGCTGGCATTCCGGCTAACAGCCAACTTGAACATTAGGGTTGACTGCTGCAAGTTCCATGATATTACCTCCTAACATAGAATTAAGGGGAGAAAAAAAGATGTGATCTTTGATTGAAGTCTTAATGTGTGTCTAGAGTTATACTCTATTTAAAAGTACATGATTAAAGAGGAAACATTGTCTACAAACAGACTTTGATTTGTGTTCTTTTTACTTACCCTAAATGTAGGTTCAGTTTGTGTCATTTGTTTGAGACATGAAGATAATCATTGGTGCTCTAGCAAAATACAGTATATGCATAAATAAATACATTTAATCTATATGTACGATAAATCATTAAAATTGAATTTATTATTTACAGGATAATGCAATTTCAAATGTAATCTTCAATTTTCTTAAAACTGCAGCTTCTATTATAATAATAACTGGTGATCCCGTATTAAGGCCCTTGCTCATGCACTTCCTATTATCAGATAGCAAACTCTGGTGGGAGTTCAATAAAGGTGTTGTGTCACTTTTCTGGCATAATCCTTCTTGTTAATGTGTTGTGCCAAATTCATGAAGCATCTGCAACACTTTTGGTTCTGACAGTAACTCGTGCACCAAATTCAGGTAGCTCTAAAATGCACCACTTTTATATTGCAATGCAATGAATGTGCCAAATTCAAAATAAAATACAGACAGTTCGTAACGTACAAAAGTGGAGCTAATTAAGAAAAACTATATTTTGGCATAAAGAGAGAGAGACCCTGGTGCAAACTGATTTTGTGAAAGTGTCTCACGTGCATTCTAAAAATGCTGCAGTATTCAAAGTACGATTTCAAGACAGGGACACGAATTTGGTGCATTCTGTGACACTTTTAGAGCGTACATAAGACACTTTCGCAAAATCTTTCTGCACTGGTCTTTATGAATTCCAAGGTCTGCCTCCTGCACTGCCAGCCTGGGCTTGATTTACCAAAAGCAAATAAGCTGTTCATTTGCAAGGGAAGTTGCACGTTGCAAGTGAATTTTCCATGGAGCTTAGCGAATGTGGTGACGTTTCACTTTGCAAAGAATACCTAATCATATGCAGGGAAATAAAAAACAAAAACTGCAGTTGTGCGTGCTCATGATTGGATGGTGGAAATCAGTAGAATTTCATCTAATTCTCATTCATTCAAGTTTCCTTGCAAAGTGGACAGCCCATTAGCTTTTAGTAAATCAAACCCCCTGTCAAAGTAATTGCCTCTGGTGAATAATTTTTAATTGACTTACAGGCCTTGGTTACATGGAAGATTTTAAAAAATTTAAAAAGCTAAAAAATTATTTAAAGGGCTTTTTAAATACATCCCCTTAGAATATATCATGGAGTAATGCAATCTATCATACACAGTTAAACACAAATGAGTTAATTTACTAAAGGGGTTGAAAAAAATTCACATAATAAATTGACTCAATTTTCACTTCAATTATTCAATCATGTGAGCAAATTCCTGTTTAGTTTGAATACTCAGTCATGTGCATATGAATATGAAAACAGGAATTTGCTTTTCACATGATATAATAATTAACGTGAATATTTGCATGTTTTTATGTCAGGAAATTCTCAACTCTTTTAGTAAATCAGCCTCCACATGCGTAGAGCCAAACCAAATACAGCAGACTGTTGAACCATTTGGTAATTGTAACGTCCATGCAACAAACTCTAGATAAATAGCATGCAGACACTCATATAGCAGAAACTCAGAGATCAACAGAGGCATCACAAAACATACATTGGGATGGAAAGTTGAGAGAAGAAATTAATATAGACAGCCAGGTACTACTTTTACCAACCTTATAGACTGTTAAGCCGCGTACACACGGGCAGACTGTCTGGCCAACTAAGTCCGTCAGACAATCCGACAGACAGTCCGTCCTACTTTTGAATGAACGGACTTGACCACACACGATGAACAGACAGTCCGTTGAAAGCTTGCGCGATGACGTGTACAGCACGTACGACGGGACTAGAAATACGACGTCCAATACACTGCAATGCAACCTTCGGCCGTGTAAATCCTTTCTGAGCATGCGCCATACTTAGTCCGTCCAACTTGCCTACTCACGAGCGGACTGTCCGCTGAAACCAAAGTTGGACGGACAATATTACGGAAATTCCGAAAGACTTAGTCCGCCAGACAGTCCGCTGAAAAAGTCCGCTGAAGCCCACACACGAGCGGACTGTCCGCTGAAATGTGTTTCAGCAGACTAAGTTGGACAGACAGTCCGCCCGTGTGTACGCGGCCTTACTGAGAAATTGCCTAAAGCCCCATACACACTATCAGTTTTTCTGCTGAGTTTTTCCTTCAGATTTACCAAAACCATATAATTCAATGTGCATGCAATCTGGCAGGCCCTTGCACTACATGGTTTTGGTAAATATAAGGAAAAAATCATCAGAAAATCTGATAGTGTGTATGGGGCATAAAGAGCACTGAATAGTGAGTAGGTATAGTGGTTTCACCACTTTAAGACCAAATTGTCTCATCCCCTTTGTGCCCAGCCCATTTTTCAGTGTTCAGTGCTATCACACTTTGAATGACCATTACTCATGAAACACTGTACCCAAATTAGATTGTTATATTTTGAAACAGATAGAGTTTTCTTTTAATGGTATTTAATATATAAAGTAAAAAAGACAAAGACTTTGAAAAAAAAGTGTTTCTGTTGTAAAACTTTACATTAATAATCTTTCTTTTTAAATTTGGACCAAAATTTATTCTGCTACATTTCTTTGGTAAAAAACACAAAACAGTGTATATAAAATTTGTCTGCATGAAAGTGATACAGTCTACAAACCATGGTATATATATATATATATATATATATATATATATATATATATATACTGTTTAGATAGATACCGTATTTATCTATTTATCGGCGTATAACACGCGCCGCCGTATAACACGCACCCCGAGTTTAGGAGGGAATTTTAAGGAAAAAAACTTTTAGGAGGGAAATTTAAGGAAAAAAAACTTACATTTAAATGCCCATCAATGCAGCCTTATCAATGTCCATCTGAAGCCTTGTTAGTGTCATTTGTAGCCTTGTCATGCAGCCTGTCCATCATTGCAGCCTTGTCATGCAGCCTGTCCATCATTGCAGCCTTGTCATTGCAGCCTTGTCATGCAGCCTGTCCGTCATGCAGCCTGTCCGTCATTACAGCCTTGTCATGCAGCCTGTCCGTCATGCAGCCTGTCCGTCATTGCAGCGCTGTGCATCGTTGTCCCCTCAGTGATAATGTCAGCCGAGATGTCCTGTGTATCTCGGCGGCGCCCGGCAGTTCTCGGCGGCTTTTGCCCGCCTTCGGCCATGCTTATCGGCTTTTGGGGTCAGTTCAGGTGGCAGGTGGAGGCATGGTTAGTATGCAGGCAAATGATAATCAGCCTTCTGGCTCTTGTCACAACAGTGATGCTCAGGCCTCATACTTCCTAAATTGTCCCACTGACTACTTCACAGCATCCCCGTGCTTTCATACGCCAACTGCACCTTTTCATAGCTTTCCTGTGCACATTCACAGATCCCTGCTTCTCTGGCCCTTTGGCATAGGGCCTCAGTCAGGTAACACCTGGACACAAGGTTAGGAGCTTCTTCCTATCCAAAGCTCTTTAAAGTGCCGGACTCCAGATCCTGATCTGGAATCCCAGAGAAACCCAAAGAAAAACAAGCTTCATTTTCGCCACTCTGGAACAATACTCTGGATCCCCTCACTCTGCATACATGAGACAATCCCACTACTATAGTAGCAGGGCCTAACACTGTCACAGCAGGCACAATGTCAGCTCAGAAGGCAAACAAAACTTGGACAATTAACAGGTCAAGGTCATTTCAGGTGTAGTTCAGAAATGTGGTCAATAAACAGGATAGGGGGCAGGCAGCAGCATGGTCAGTATGCAGGCAAATTGTCAGTCCGGGCAGCAAGTGGAATTGTGGTTGAGAAAGCAGGCAAATGGTCACCACACTTGATATCATATACAGGGAAACACAAGTACTGTAGTCAGAAATATCTTCACCTTCACTAATATTGTAGTGAGGTATGGTAATGACAGAAGTCTTCTATGCATAGGCCAGTTTGTGAGGGACATTGGGGATAATGCTAATGGATGTCATGCCCCACTCCATCTCTGGTGCATACACACCATTTTTTTTTTTGGAGGGGGGGAGTTCAGCTTGTTCTGGTAGGAGGCATAATATCTACAAAGTGTCTCTTATGTAGCCTGTTGACTGCATCAGACATTTCTTTTTCAGGTGGAGGGCCCTCCTGGTAGATAAGGGCTGTTACAATCTGATCATGATAATTTAGGAGGAAACCAAGTCTTTCTGTGGACTTATAATAGATGATGTAGGAGTTGTAAGGGGCCAATAGGAACAAGTACTGTATATGGACACTTTTGTGCATCAGTGACAGGCTCTGGTTGGTCATTATAATCGACACCTCCAATTAACTGTTTGTAGTAGTGTATGCAATCAGGTTTTTGGACTGGACCTGCTTATATGGAAGACAGAACATACGCATCCTGTTTATCCCTCCCTTTAAGGGCCAAAATCTCTTAATTCTGCAAACGCACTAGGGATGGGCCAAACGGACCCCTCTTAGGTTCGCACCAGAACTTATGAACATCGCAAAAGTTTGGACCCAAATAACGAATCCCATTAAAATCAATGGGACACGTATCAATAAAAAAAAAGTGTGTGAAAAACTTCATTTAATTAAATGAGCAGTGATTTTTTTGATTTTTAAAGTGAAAGCATACAAATTAACAATTCCTTCCAATATAGTGCCTGGGGGTCTCCTTAGTCTACCTGTAGAGTGGCAGATCTGTACCATGTCTAGAATCTGCTGCAGCAATAATTACATTTATAAAGCCAAAAAAATGAAATTTTCCCTGCAAGCTGCCTTTATTTTGCTCAGCAACAGCTGGGGAGCCAGTGTGTATGATGAGGCCACAATGTAGTGTACTGGGAACAAGATTAGAGATTTTTTGGATACATTCTGGTGTCACTTTGACTTTGGATAGAAGTAACGGGTGCGTAAAAATTGGTCTTTGGGTGTCGGTGGCACCTTCCCACTGTAACCCTATAGAGGTACTCTTGATGAAAGCAAGAATTGGCCTTGCTGTAAAAAATTGCAATAATATTCACCTGTCTAACAGGTACATAAAAATTGGTCTTTAGGTGTCGGTGGTGCCTTGCCACCATAACCCTATAGAGGTACTCTTGATGAAAGCAAGAATTGGCCTTGCTGTAAAAAATTGCAATAATATGCTCCTGTCAAACAGGTGCAGAAAAATTGGTCTTTGGGTGTCGGTGTTGCCTTCCCACCGTAACCCTAGAGGTAATCTTGATGAAAGCAAGAATTGGCCTTGCTGTAAAAAATTGCAATAATATGCACCTGTCAAACAGGTGCAGAAAAATTACTCTTTGGGTGTCGGGGGCACCTTCCCACTGTACCCCTATAGATGTGCTCTTGATGAAGGCAAAACAAATTGCAATGATATGCACCTGTCAAATAGGTGCTGAAAAATTGGTCTTGATAATTGTGCCCATGAAACCTATTCCAAAAACATTCTTCCAGATAAAATGTTGAACACCCTCAAAGCTAGGCAGCCTCAAAGTCCTGCAGAGTCCTGACTTCTGCAGAGATTCTACATCAGGGGCTTCATAGCTGGTAATCCAGGACTTTTTTATAAAACGGTCCATGGAGTCTGGACAGACGTGTTCTATGATCAGCAAGAAAACCTCATGCAGCACCGAATGCCCGTTCTGAAAGCATGCTGGATGCAGGGCAGCCCAACAACTCAATAGCATACTGGGCACATTCTGGCCAGTGGTCTATACCGATGACCCGGTAAGTGAGTGGATTGTCAGCTGGAAAGCTCTCCATCTTTGTTTTCGCCCCGAGGTAATCGTCCATCATGCAATGCAGATGCTCCCGATGGGATGTGGAAGCTGACAGCCATGGGTGGCGAGGACTAAAAAAATTCTAAAATGCCTCACTTAGGCGGATGCCTTCTCCAACACTCCTCTCTTGACAAACAGAAGACTCAAAACTATGTTTTCCACGGCACTGTAACCTACTGGAGTCAGGAAAAAACTTAAAAAAAATCCTCTTTAATGTGTCCTCAAGAGATTTTGTCTTCTGCACTCTCTGTGGAGAAGGGATGAGTTCTGAGACCTTCCCTTTATAACGGTGGTCAAGGAGGGTTGCCAACCTGTAATCATCCTTCTCCTTTATGCCATGTATTGTTGGGTCCTTTCGCAGGCTTTGAAGCATAAGGTTGCCCGTGCGCCTCAAATTTGCAGAGGCTTGAGAAGCAGACTCCTCTGAGTCACTCAGGATGACAGCATCTGGAACTTCCTCCTCCCAGCCACATACTACTCCCAAGGGTCCTGGGGTTGCAAAGCCATCGCTTGCAGATTGACACATGTGTCAGGATACCAATAACAGGAGGTCTCTATGACCCAACCAGAAGGTTCTAGGACCCAGCACCTGTCAGAGAACCAGAAGGGCTCTAGGACCCAGCACCTCCGCCAGCACATCACATGGGCCTTTATAAGGAAGTCAGCCCTTGGCTGAAGTGCTGTTTGATCTCAGCTATTACAGACGTTCCTATGTTTCCTGTTCCCTGTGATCCTTGGTTACCGACCCAGCTTGTTCCAGACCTGTCTCCTGCCTGCCTCCTGACCATGACCTCAGCTTGCTACCTGTCTTGACCTCGGCTCCCACCTTGTCTCCTCTGCTAACCACTTGGCACCGAACCTTGGCTTGCACCGACTTCCCCTTGTCTCAGTGACCCTGGTTACCTGCTACATCTCACAGGTGCCACCAGCCCCGCAACACATCAGTGGTGTTCCTGAGCCTTTTTTACAAGCAACCCTGCAGGTGACCTGCGCGACTTTAGGCCTGACTCCTCCTGTCTCACCCACAGGGGAGTCTGGTACTGAGCTGCAAGAGAAGCCCTCTCTCCATTGGCATCCAGCATTTTGGTACCTGATAGCATATCTTCCTCTTCTTTTGAAGCCTATGAAAGTGTTAGAGTGCCCCCCCTCATTCTCCTCCCCTCTATCCTCCTGTGTCATCTTTGACATAGGAATGATGGTGTCTGGATATATTGGGCCTTGAGAGCAAAGGAAGCCCCCCTCTTCCTCCTGCTCTGCCTCTAGTGCCCTGTCCATAATGCCACACAGTGTCTGCTCCAGCAGAAACACAACAGGGATTGTGTCAATGATGCATGCATTGTTACGGCTCACCATCCTTGTGGCCACCTCAAATGGTGACAATACAGTGCATGCATCCTTAATGATCAGCCATTGGTGTTCGGAAAAAAAGCAGAGGCACCCTGAGACTGTTGTCATGCCATACTCGCACAGGTACTCGTTGACAGCCCTCTGCTGCATGTATAGCCACTGCAGCTTTGCCAAAGTCGAGTTCCACCTGGTGGGCATGTCACAAATCAGGCGATTTATGGGCAGGTGGAATTTATGCTGAATTTCAGCAAACCAAGCACTGGCTGCGTATGACCACCTGAAAGCTTTAGCACATCTTGTAACCCTGGGTACATATTTAGGAAACACTGCACCACCAAATTGAGGACATGGCACATGTGTCAACTTTCCCTGTTTAAGGGTGGACAGGAGGTTTGAGCCATTATTGCACACCACCATTCCTGGCTCCATCTGGCATGGTATGAACCACCTCGGGGCCTATCCCTGCAGAGCTGCAAGAATCTCTGCTCCAGTGTGGTTCCTATCCCCTAAACACCACAGCTGAAGCACTGCATGGCACCTTTTAGCCTGACTCATGGAATAGCCCTTTGAATGCTTAGGGGGTACCTGATGTTCATATGACAATTCTGCAGAGGAGGGCATGGAGGTGGCGGAGGAGGAGAGGGTAGAGCTCACAGGTCTGGCATCATCACCACCAGCTGTATGGAGATGTGAGGGATCAACAAGCTGCAGCACCGAGTCCTGTTCTGCATCCATTCGAGTTGCAAGCAGCGTTACCCAGTGTGCTGGGAACAAAATATATTGTCCCTGACCATGCTTGCTGGACCACGTGTCAGCAGTAAGGTGGATTTTACAGCTGACTGCCTTGCCCAGTGATGTCAGAACATTCCCTTCCATGTGATGGTAGAGAGATGGAACGGCCTTACGTGAAAAGTAGTAGCGACTGGGAACCTGTCATTGTGGTACAGCACATTGTGTGAATTCATGGAAGGGAGCAGAATCCACCAGGCTGAAAGGCAGAAGTTGGAGAGCCAACAGCTTTGACAAGCTTGCATTCAGATGCTGGGCATATGGGTGGCAGGGACTGTATTTTTTTTCTGCAGCAGATGGAGCAGAGAAATTTGCTAGCTAAATCTACAGCTGGTGGCGTGTTGCTGGCAGATGTGCTGCTAGGACACCCTGTACTATACCATCATCCCTGTTAGTGGAGGCTGCTGAGAGTTAATGACTCTGTATTGCAGGGGTAGACCGAAGTGGGTAAGGAGGAGGGACAGGTTTGTGCCCTTTTTGTGTGGCTTTTAGGTGCTCTTGCCAATGGGCTAAGTGGTTGGACGTTAAATGCCTTGTTAAGAATGTGGTACCCAAATGGTTGGTGTTTTGGCGTGTTTGATGTGCCTGAGACACAGTTTGCCAATAGCAACAGTGCTATCTGCTGCAGATGTGCTGAAAAGGCCCAGACAGCTGAGCTTTGGGGAATGGGCCAGGAGATAACAGCTGCAGAATGTGATGAAATAGAATGGCTGCTCTCTACTGTTTCTTGATGTCTGCCTCATTAGGGTTGTGCTGCCTCACCTACAATTTCCTCCTCTGCTCTATCTGGCACCCAATTATTATTTTCACAGGCTTTGTTCAGCATTTGTTTATATCATACAGGCATTTTTCTTTTTCACTTACCATTACTACCTTTATTGCATATTTGCATAATGTTTTTCCCACTATTCAGGAGTTAATAGTTGAATACTTACCCCTAGGGGCTACTCTGGGGAGTCTGAGTTCTCACAAGTGCTGCATTTTACATTTTTCAATAATGCACACAAAACTATATGGCGTTAAACTGGCAGTAATGCACACATAAGTAAATAGCGTTAAACTTGCAGTAACGCACACAGAAGTAAATGGCGTTAAACTTACAGTAATGAACAAAACCATATGGCGTTAAACTGGCAGTAACGCACACAAAACTATATGGCGTTAAACTGGCAGTAATGCTCACAGAACTATATGGCGTTAAACTGGCAGTAACACACACAAAACTATATGGCGTTAAACTGGAAGTAACTCACACAGAAGTAAATGACGTTAAACTTGCAGTAATGCACACAGAAGTAAATGGCATTAAACTGGCAGTGATGCACACAAAACTATATGGTGTTAAACTGACAGTAACGCACACAGAACTATATGACATTAAACTGGCAGTAACGCACAGAGAACTATGTGGCGTTAAACTGGTAGTAACGCACACAACTATATGGCGTTAAACTGGCAGTAACGCACACAAAAGTAAATGGCGTTAAACTGGCAGTAACACATACATAAGTAAATAGCATTAAACTGGCAGTAATGCACAAACCTATATGCTGTTAAACTGGCTGTTAAATACACTGAAAATGGCTGTCATTGAAAGAATACTTTTATAATGTGGGCCATGATTGGATAAAGTCATGATGACAGTGTCCAATCATGACTCTGACAGTGCTTTGTGCCCTGATTGGCTGAAGCTTTCACTGCTTCAGCCAATAAGGACTTGCAATGCAGTGTTCAGTGCTGCAATGCAATTTGGTCGATTCGGAGAGCTGAACAAACGGTTGAATGACTCGTATGGATGTTCGCGAACAAAGAAAGTTAGGCCCAAACTTATGCTCAGGCCAAACCGTTCACCCATCCCTAAAACGCACCGCCACCCCCCCTTTTCTTTTAGAATTGTTCGAGTAATAAAATAACATCAGTGCAGAAAGTTTTTAAATGTGCACATTGCCAGAAGATATGGAAATGTGAGCCTGGCTCAAGACCACAATGCCAGCATAGGGCTGAGAGTGAGAAGTCTTGGCGGTGTAACATTTCTGGGGTTTTATAAGAACATAAAACATAAGAACATAACATAAACACATATCCTCTGTGAGAAGGACAGCCTCCTGAAGAATTTTGTATATAGAGGAAATCAGATGGCGTGGATATGGTCCTTCAGCTCATATATATTCAAAAGTAGAGGGTCTACCTAGAGTAAGGGATGGAGATAATGACTGGAAAAATGCTTGGCTTGCAAATAAAAAAATAAAAAAAATAATGTTTTTCCGGAGTTGGCAAAGCCTGAATGATATGCTTCGAAAAGATAAACTGTCAGGTATAGCTGGATTAAATAAAATATTGGAAAAACTTTGTGGGAAGCCCTTCTGATTTGTTTACACTGAACCGCAAGCTAGAGTTTGCTGCATATAAAGATAGTGAAATAGTGAAATACTGGTGTAAAATTGTTCATATAGAGGTGGTATCCATAATGGAATAGGGATGATGCACACTCCCACACAATTTTTACATTGCTCCCCATATAGACTGGGCATCCAGGGGGCTCCAGATGGCTGTCCTTCTCTCCATAATCCTGGAACTCATACGTGTACCCTGTGGCCCTCTGCCAAAGTTTGTATAACTTCACTTCCTATCTTGCTTGGTTTCTTGAGATATTGATGCCCAGCCTACCGGTAAAATGGATGAAGGACTCATCAATGCAAATATATTTGTCAGGAATATGCATCTGAGTAAATGTTTGGAAAAAAATAATAAGTGGACACATTTTTTAAAGCGTGTCATATCCAAGGTGATTTCCAGGAGGGCACAGGGAATTGCCACTAAATTTGAGGAACCACATGATCATGGCATATGGTGAATGGGGTGTGTGGACTAGTAAGAGTGTAAATTTTTTTGTGAGTACCATATTGAGTATAAAGCCCAGGGCCATTTTTAAGGAAGGGCTAAACCTGCCCTGGGCCCTGTCATTGCTGTGGGGCCCAAAGCAGCTGCCTCATACTTGCCAATTAACCCAGTTTAAATTTGCTTGTCTCTTGCTGAGTCCTGATATCTCAGTGTGAAGTGCTGCTACTAATGCTGCTCAGCTCTGCCCTATTGTTGTGTACAGATGACTCACCTGCAGACCCTGTGTTTACATCTGAATAACCAGCATTCATATGTAAAAAAGGAGCAGCATTCATAGGTAAATAGCTGCATGGATATGTAAATAAAGGCGGCATTCATATGTATAGCATGACCTCTGGAGTGAGGTGATGATGTGCTGTAACCTCTAGCAATGAATCAGTGAGCAGTATTACTGTACTGTAATCTCAACAAGCAGAAATCATGTGCTGTAACCTCTAGCAACTAATCAGTGAGCTGTAATGTGTGCTGTAACCTCTAGCAACCAGTCAGTGGTAATGATACACTGTAACCTCTGGCAACCCATCGCAATAGCTGCCTGATCTGATTCAGTAAACTGATTTTGAGTCTATCTGCTATTTATTGTATGTCTCAGAGCAAGTAGAGAGCAAAAATGAATGGGGCCAAGAAAAGTTTTGCCCAGGGTCCAATCAATATTAAAGAAGGCCCTGATAAAGCCCAAAGTGATTTTGAATTCTTCAACTGTGACAGGCTTACATCCAAATGAACGAACATAAAACCAACTTGATTATTGGTGATATTGTGCTGGGCATAAAGATTGCATTGTTCCAAAATTAAATTGAATAAATTATCTGTGAAAAAACAAAAAACAAAAACTGAATTGTTGTGAAATGTGAGGTGTCCGCCTGAATACCTGGCTGTGTGGTAAATGGGGGATAATAACGGTTGCTGAATTAGAGAAAAGTCATAATGGATTTGAAAGTGTCTCTAGGACACTAATATTGATCATAACTCTTTGTGGTTGAAGTGACACCCCACTACATGTACTTGGCCTTTCATTCAGGTGTGCCACTTCACTAGATTGTACAGTGCTGCTGCCGGTGATCACTAGTAGGGATGAGCTTCGAGTTCGAGTCGAACTCATGTTCGACTCGAACATTGCCTGTTCGCCTGTTCAGCGAACAGTGAACAATTTGGGCTGTTCGCGGCAAATTCAAAAAGCCGGAACACCCTGTACAAGTCTATGGGAGAAATCGAAAGTGCTAATTTTAAAGGCTAATATGGAAGTTACTGTCCTAAAAAGTGTTTGGGGACCTGGGTCCTGCCCCAGGGGACATGGATCAATCCAAAAATAAGTTTTAAAAACAGCCGTTTTTTCAGGAGCAGTGATTTTAATAATGATTAAAGTGAAACAATAAAAGTGTAATATTCCTTTAAATTTCGTGCCTGGGGGTGTCTATAGTATGCCTGTGAAGGGGCGCCTGTTTTCCGTGCTTAGAACTGTCCCTGCACAAAGTGTAATTTCACAAGGAAAAAGTCTTTTAAAATCACTTACAATTTTCAGCTCCCGTAATACAGAGAACACTCAATGAGTGTTCTCTGTATTACGGAGCACAATTCATTCATTGATAAAAAAAAAATTAAAAAAAAAGCGTGGGGCATATAACATTTTCAAAGCAGTTTGTTGCTTTTCCTGTATGTTACCTTACTACCCCAACCTGTTATTTTAGGCAAAAAAAAGGTTACTGTACTATGCACTCAAAGGTGTAGTCTTGCACATTTTAATAGGCTAGCTTTTTGTAAACATGTAAAAATAATGAGAATAAGTAAAATCCAAGATTTTCATTTTAAAGTGAAGTGGCTTATTATAGCAATTCAGTAAAATGAAAGTTTATAATAATTGTTCAATCATGTCTATATGTGTGCTGCAAAATGTTTCTTCTTATCCTAAAAAGGCAGGTAGAATTCATGTTCAAATATCGTATTTATCAGCGTATAACACTCGCTTTTTTCCCCTGAAAATAGTGAGCAAATCACAGGAGCTTGTTATACGCCAATAGTGTACCTCGAAGAGGAACGAGCGTCAGCGGAATTCACAGAGCCCTCATCTCCTGTTTACTCGGCTCTCACGTCACACACGCAGTCCCGCGTCTGCCACCAGCATTGGACCAGTGTTCTGTCTATCACAGGAGCTGTTCCAATGCTGTTGGCAGAGGCGAGACTGTGTGTGTCTGACTGCCGATTGAGAGCAGAGTGAGAGCTGAGTAGACAGGAGATGACTGCTTGGTGATTTCCTGAACAGTTCAGGCTGCATTGATATAAGATGGCGAGGCTGCAGATGAGCATTGAGACTAAAAATGGGCATTGATCAGGCTGCATTGATGAGATGGGCTGCAGATGGTCATTGATCATGCTGCATTGATGAGATGGGCATTGATCAGGCTGTGTATTTTAATTCAAAGTTGTTTATTTAAAAAATTTGTTATTTTCTTAAAAGGTTCCTCTTATGCCCTGTACACACGATCGGACTTTGCGACGGAAAATGTGCGATTGGATCTTGCTGTCGGAAAATCCGATCGTGTGTGGGCTCCATCGGACTTTTTCCGTCTAAATTTCCGAAACACAAAGTTTGAAAGCAGGATCTAAACAATAAAATCCGATCGTGTGTAGACAATTCCGACGGACAAAGTGCCACGCATGCTTAGAATAAATTACGAGACGAAAGCTATTGGCTATTGCCCTCTTTCTAGTCCTGCTGTACGTGTTTTCTTCCGTCACCACGTTCTGAACAATCGGATTTTCCGACAACTTTGTGCGACCGTGTGTATGTAAGACAAGTTTGGGCCAAAATCCATCCGGAATGTCCGACCGTATGTACAGGTCATTAAAATGAAGGTGCGTGTGTTACACCTGTACATGTTATATACTGATAAATACAGTAAATACAAAGAGTACAACTTACAACAGATACATATGACAGATCAATAAATCAACCAACAATCAACCAACAATATTACACCAATGGAATGTACTAAAAACAGCAGTGAGTTTTAAGAAATTACTTGTTTGCTACATTTTACAATTAGTAACAGATTTTAGGAAATTAAAACTGTGATTTAAATAACAGCTATCTTGCAGCTGATGGCTAGTTGTTTCTACATGGAATTTTTCCCTTTTAAATGTGTAGGTCCATATGTTTAAACCACATAGTCCTGCCAGGTTTTCCTTCATCTCCTCATGACTTTGCAAAAAGAACAGAAGTGGAATTGAATCATGCTGGCATCTAAAACAAATAGAACATTTCCTAGAGTGATGCATGTTTTGTGTAGCTTCTTAATCACGCTTCATCATAGCTGCATTTAGCAAACATGTTAAAGGTGATTATTAATTTGAATATGCATGATATATGAACTAATATTGACTCTATATAAGACATTTTTTAAACACCCCGATACAATGGTTTGGACTTGTTTTAGAAATTTCAGAGTTGGAGTAAAACCAAAATTCAAGCAATGAATGTCATAATAATACCAAATGTAATTAAAGAGTATTTAGGAGTACATACATAATTTCATTGAAGTGCTTTCTAGCAGAACACAAAGTTAATGTGCTGCATGCAATTTAACCCAAGCCTGAACATGCGGGATAGCAGGCTGGGTGGGAAAAGACTTTAAAAAAGTGGCAGTAGAACAAATTCATGTCACCTTTATTTGTTCTTTATAAATATAAGTGTGATAACATTGTTTATGCCACGGTTATCCCTTTTTACTCTATCCAAACATCCTAGTAAGATTAGGTGACATACATTTTTCAGTCTTATAGGGCCACCAAAGAACTTGAAGTGCACCACACCATTCAATTATACAAACCACATACAAAATGCCAGATTGGCTAATTAAGGCTTTTAGGGTGCCATTTACTCAAGATTCCAAAAGATAAAATATCAGTGTATATTTTCACACATCTTGTTTATGTAGCCAGGTGCTTGGCTAGAGGCGATTTAGGACGATGTGCTACAGTGCTCACTGTACTCAAAATGGACTTCAGTTGAATGGGTAATGCTACCTTCCCTCTATCCACCAGGGGGAGCTGACAAGCATAAGGAGCTCAAGAGACTTGATGGTTGGCAGCATTGAATCATGGGAGATGAAGTTCAGAAAAAAACTTTACTATGGCACTGAATGGATGATTGGACTACAATCCCCAATATGAGCCAGGTATAAAGAGAGAGTGAAAGCTGTACCAAGGTACCCTCTCTTTGCTGCGAGGAGTCTGAGGTGTTCACATCACTGCACCTGTGTGCATATCAACCTGTCACAAGCCTGTGACTGTGTACTGAAGACTGGAGTCACTTCAGGCAGATCCAGAAGTGAACTGACATCTGCACAGTGAGACCCCTGTTGCTGTATTGCTGGGACTGGTGAGAGGACACTGCTACCATTAACCTGTTGCTGCGAGCAGAGACTGAGCACATAGGGAATGACCATCTAACTAGCAGGGTTATTTTTTGCATGCAGACTTTACTGGGACTATACTCACTGTACCCACCATAATGACTGGGCCCCAACACTTGCCAGCTGAATAACTAGGTCTAAAGACTGCTCACTCAGATAGTTGCTTTACAAGAAATGTGTCTATAGTCTATAGTAAGAGGTAACCTTTAGGGAGTTTTAAATTTCAGTGCTGCCATCCATATAAAGTGAAGTAGATATAGCCTACTGTTTACAGAGGAGTTATTGCAGTATTGATTCTCATTACTGTTACTGTCTTCTGATGACAATACTTTTTACTGATACCAGGTCTTTAATTTAGCTGCATAGAACTCCATTGTATGCTGCTATAAGCTAGTGAACATATAGTATTGTCTAGTGAACTCTAATTGACCTAATCCTTTACTTATTTGTTTACAGTATTTGCATACTGCTATGTACTGCAACCTGTGACAATATATTAGGTTCATTTACAACTGACCAGTCTGATGTTTGTTTTTGAACCTTAGTTGTCTCTAGGGTATGTCTAGGGTCTCTATATTTATGCTCCAAGGTGGTGGCTTTATTTTTTTTTGGGGGGCTACAAACAATCCACCCTCCACCCGTCTTCCCTGGTCAGTTGGGTCATGGATGACACCCACCAATGGTCAATCAGCTGGCAGGGTCATGGGCAGCACCCCCCCAGTCAGTCAGTCTGCAGTCAGGACCCCTCGCTTACCCCATCTCATGGGCAGCCTTTCAGGTGGTGCTGGCTTCTCTCCAGGCTGTGGACGGCTGCTTTCTTGGTTCCTCTGCATCTCTTCCCTCCTCCTCCTGGCAGCCAATCTGAATGTATCTCCTTTCAGCCAATCAGGTGATGGGTCTTAGGCCCGCTTCATGATTGGCTGGGAGGAGAATCATTATTACACTAGTGAATATTCATTTGCTATTGCCAAACAACTGGGTGGGCTTCGGATGCAGTGCTCTGTGCCCCAAGCCCACCCTTTTTTGAAGTCTTTTAGAGCTTCTGGCTCTAATCACGTGCTTAAAAAAGAAAACCCCGTAATAAAATTAAACAATTTAACAATTACTCCTCCTCTTGGGGAGAATGCACCTACATAGTCAACCCCTTACAAGTATGTATTGGTTAGTCCAGGGGCATCATTTTGTTTCAATATTCACAGCAGTCTACTTTACTAACATGTAAAGCTTCTTTGGAAGAACAAGGAGAAGAAAATGACCCACATGTACATTGCGTTTAGGTAGCACTTATACCTCAGCATATATAGTACCACTAAATGGTCCACACATTTTCACTTATTTACTGGTGTATTGTATAATTTTGTAGTTGATTGGTAGTTGATTTTTTGTTCACGTGCACAATTGAGTATAGCTTCAGTAGAATTGCACCAATGGGCAGGGGTCACGTAGGAGCTTCTTACAGCAAAGATTGTATTTGCAAACCTAGAACAACAAAGTAAAAATTTACAATATGTTTAAACAGTCTGCTAGGGTTGCTCAATTTGTCTTGTATTTGCCAACTTGGACAGTTTTGACCACAACATTTGGCTTGTAAACTAAGCAGAGTACATGCATTATGGCCTTGCACAGGGCCATGATGATGTTTTGGCAATGTTTCTTACCACAGTAATTGGGGTGATTTGTTGGTACATTTTAGTAAATAATATGCCATGTGGCTTTTATCTCTTAGGCTCATAAAAGTGAATGTGGCATGGAAGCAATTAACCTTATAACCTGGTAATATTTTATCTAACTAATTAAAAGATCAGGAACACGTTTATTTGGTAGACAAGCAGATAGCACTCATGAATGCTCATTTTCTGTACAGAATCTCGAAAATATTCAAGTCACAGAAGTATATGGAAAAGACTGAGTGGTGATTTTGCTGTTAGCGTAGGGCTGACTATACATTGCAAAAAAAGCAGTGTTTAAGCTTGCACCTTCCATTGCATCTCCTCGCATGAATGTAGTAGATAACAGAATGTGTTTGTTCTGTCCTACACCCCTCACCTGGATAATGAAGAGAATGGAAATGTATCCATTCTCCAGTTCCGGTTTCACAGCTCTTCCAGTCTTAATGTAAAGCAATTATTATTTAGAGCTGTGAGGGTTAATCTATTTAACCACTTCAGCTGAATGACTGGGCCATTTTTTGTGATTTGGCACTGCATCGCTTTAACTGACAATTGCGCAATATTTAGAAAAATACACAATATTTTGTTATAGCATCATAGCGTCATAGCGTCTACAAAATTGGAAATAGATTTATAGCATTTTTATTATTATTATTTTTACTAGTAATGGCGGCGATCTGCGATTTTTATTGTGGCTGCGACATTATAGCAGACACCTCGGACAATTTTGACACATTTTGGGACCATTGGCATTTATACTTTGAAAAAAAACACAATATTTTGTACTTTTTGCTATAATAAATATCCCCATTTTTTTTTAAAAAAAAGCTATTTTTTTCTCAGTTTAGGCCGATATGTATTCTTCTACATATTTTTGGTAAAAAAAATTGCAATAAGTGTATATTGATTGGTTTACGCAAAAGTTATAGCGTCTACAAAATAGAGGATAGATTTATGGCATTTTTATTATTATTATTATTTTTTTAATAGTAATGGCGGCGATCTGTGATTTTTTTTATCATTACTGCAACATTATGGCAGACACATAGGACAATTCTGACACATTTTTGGGACCATTGGCATTTATACAGCGATCAGTGCTATAAAAATGCATTGATTACTGTAAAAATGTCACTGTTAGTGAAGCGGTTAATACTAGGGGGCGATCAAGGGGTTAATTGTGTTCCCTGGGAGGTGATTCTAACTGAAGGGGACTGACTAGAGGAAGTGACGGATCGTGGTTCCTAGCTAATAGGAACACACGATCTGTCACTGCTCTCATGCTCCCTCATGCTTGCGATTGCTCGAGGCTGGCAGTCATTACGACCTTCGGCCACTAGCATTGGCACCTCTGCTGTGCAGTGGGCGTTTGCTTGCTTTCCTGATCCCGCAAGCCGACGTATAGTTACAATGGTTTGCGGGATCGTGCCAACCAGCCACAGCATAATTGCGGTGGCTGAAGTGGTGATAAAGTGCGGTGCTGTTGAAATTTTATATAAAATACCACAATCAGTGACAACTGTGTGAAATAGTAGAATATTTACTTAAACATATGTAACGGTGATCAAAAAATGGGTATATAACCCAACATAAATAATAATAGTAGTATGAATATTAATTGGTGAAAATCAGAAGACAATGGTGTGTATTGTACAAAATAATAAGTCCCATAAGTCCAAAATCCAAAAAGAATCCAAAGAGTGCTATAAATACTGGAAAAAAACGGAGTGATGTGTCTGAAGATATCCACCACCTTATGGAATAAGGCTTACCGGAAGTGATGGACCCAACTAGGCTTATGTCATCTGAGTCACAAAGGCTAGATGGTGTAATCACACCTGGGGATGTAAAACCTCCGAACTTCCATATACATCAAGCATTAGACTGGATTCTTCCATATATTGATTATAAAGGGATCCAAAGTATAGAGGCCAGGTATACACTGCGAGTCTTTCCAAGGTTACATATACCAAAAAGGAAAGAAATGGAGCCACATAGTGTGATACAGTTACATAAAAATGATTTACTAAATCAAATGTGGGTACTCACATGTGAGAAGGCATAAAAGGCATACATGTTAAAAATCTGGCAATGCAGTGGCATCAGCAAACCCCCCCCCCGATGCATTTCTGGCTGTGGTGGGAGCAGAGCCAGCCTCCACACAACCTGTGTGCTGTTTCTCCATATATGTATACATATATCTACTGTATCTCACAGAAGTGAGTACACCCCTCACATTTTTGTAAATATTTTAATATATCTTTTCATGTGACAACACTGAAGAAATTACACTTTGCTACAATATAAAGTAGTGAGTGTACAGCACCAGTGTCACGTGACTCATTAGTATTACAAGGTCTCAGGTGGGAATGGGGAGCAGGTGTGTTAAATTTGGTGTTGATACTGTCTGATACTGGTCACTGGAAGTTTAACATGGCCCCTCATGGCAAAGAACTCTCTGAGGATCTGAAAAAAAGAATTGTTGCTCTACTTAAAGATGGCTTAGGCTATAAGAAGGTTGCCAAGACCCTGAAACTGAACTGCAGCACTGTGGCTAAGACGATACAGCGGTTTAACAGGACAGGCTCCACTCAGGACAGACCTTGCCATGGTCGACCAAACAAGTTGAGTGCAAATGCTCAGCATCATATCCAGAGGTTGTCTTTGGGAAATAGCCAAATGAGTGCTGCCAGCATTGCTGCAGAGGATGAAGGGTTGGTGGGTCAGCCTGTCAGTGCTCAGACCATACGCCGCACACTGAATCAAATTGGGGTGCATGGATATCATCCCAGAAAGAAGCCTCTTCTAAAGATGATGCAAAAGAAAGCCTACAGTTTGCTAAAGATAAGCAGACTAAGGACATGGATTGCTGAAACCACGTCCTGTGGTCTGATGAGAAAAATAAACTTATTTGGTTAAAGAGGGATTCCACCAAAAAAAAAATATTAAAAGCCAGCAGCTATAAATACTACAGCTGCTGACTTAATATATGGACACTCACCTGTCCCGGGTTCCAGTGATGCCGGTGGCCGAGGCCGATCGATCGCTCGGCTCTCGGCTGCTGCCATCACCATTCTAGGTGAGGGAATCAGGAAGTGAAGCGAATCGGCTTCACTTCCCGGTTCCCTACTGCGCATGCGCGAGTCGCGCAGCGCAATAGGAATTCTCCGCGCTGTCTCTGAGACCCGTGTGTGTCCCAGCAGACAGCGCGGCAGGACAGGAAATGACGTAGACTCCCACGGGAGTCTATGCCCAGAAGTGGGTGTAAATACCTGTCTTTGACAGGTATCTCCACCCCCCTCCCCCCTGAAAGGTGTCAATTGTGACACCGGAGGGGGGGAGGGTTCCGATCAGCGGAGGTTCCACTTTAGGGTGGAATCCCGCTTTAAGGTGGTGTGAAGCATGTGTGGCGGCAACCAGGTGAGGAGTACACGGTGCTGCCGACACTGTGGATCTACAGTTCATTGAGGGAACCATGAATGCCAACATGTACTGTGACACACTGAAGCAGAGCATGATTCTCTCCCTTCAGAGACTGGGCCGCAGGGCAGTATTCCAACATGATAACGACCCCAAACTCACCCCCAAGAGGACCACTGCCTTGCTAAAGAAGCTGAGGGTAAAGGTGATGGACTGACCAAGCATGTCTCCAGACCTAAACCCTATTGAGTATCTGTGTGGTATCCTCAAATGGAAGGTGGAGGAGTGCAAGGTCTATAACATCCACCAGCTCCATAATGTCTACATGGAGGAGTGGAAGAATACTCCGATAGCAGCCTGTGAAGCTCTGGTGAACTCCATGCCCAAGAGGGATAAGGCAGGGCAGTGCTGGAATATAATGGTGGCTACACAAAATATTGACACTTTGGGCCCAATTTGGACATTTTCACTTCAGGATGTACTCACATTTGTTGCCAGCGGTTTAGACATTAATGGCTGTGTGTTGGGTTATTTTAACCACTTGCCTACTGGGCACTTAAACCCCCCTCCTGCCCAGACCAATTTTCAGCTTTCGGTGCTCTTACACTTTGAATGACAATTACTCAGTCATGTAACACTGTACCCAAATGATTTTTTGTCCTTTTTTTCATACAAATAGAGCTTTCATTTGGTGGTATTTGATCACCTCTAGTTTTTTTTTTTTTGCGCTATAAATGAAAAAAGACCGAAAATTTTGAAAAAAAAACGCATTTACTTGTTTCTGTGATAACATTTTGCAAATAATTATTTTTCATGAATTATTTAGTCTTTGTGAAAGTTAGAGAGTCTACAAGCTGTGGTGCAAATAAAAAATTGATCACACCTGATGTACTGGTGGCCTATCTCATTTCTTTTTTTTTTTTTTGGTTTTAAAAAATCAAGAACGTGAGATTCTATCTCATTTCTTGAGACCTGAACAAGTCAGGAAAGTACAAATACCCCCCCAAATGACCACTTTTTGGAAAGTAGACATTCCAATGTATTTAGTAAGAGGCATAGTGAGGTTTTTGGTGTTGTCATGTTTTCCCACAATTCTTTGCAAAATGAAGATTTTTTTATTTTTTTATTTTTTTCCCCACAAAATTGTCATTGTAAAAGGTTATTTCTCTCACATGGCATGTGTATACCACAAATGACACCCCAAAATACATTCTGCTACTCCTCCTGAGTCTTATGATACCACGTGTGTGGGACTTTTTCACAGCCTGTCCACTTAGGGAGGCCCAACATGCAGGGAGCACCATCACGTGTTCTAGGAGCATAAATTACACATCTAACTTGTTGACTACCTATTACACTTTTGAAGGCTCTGGAGCACCAGGACAATGACACGTGGCACTCACATGGCACTGATGTCAGATGGCACTGATACATGGTACTGATGGCACATGACACTGATGTGACACTGATGACAGATGGCACTAATACGTGGCACTGATGACAGATGGCACTAATACGTGGCACTGATGACACCTGACACATGACAGATGCCACTGATACGTGACACTGATGACACATAACAATGACAGGTGCCACTGATACATGGCACTGATGACACGTGACACTGACAGGTGGCACTGGGGACACGCGACACTGACAGGTGGCACTGGGGACAGGTGGCACGTGGCACCGGGGATAGGTGGCACGTGGCACTGGGGACAGGTGGCACTGGGGACAGGTGGTACTGGGGACAGATGACACTGATAGGTGGCACTGGGGACAGGTGGCAATGATAGGTGGCACTGGGGACAGGTGGGCATGTGTGTGTTTCACTGTGCATGTGTGTGTGTTTTACTGTGTGTGTGTTTCACTGTGTGTGTGTTTTAATGTGTGTGTGTTTCACTGTGTGTGTGTTTTACTGTGTGTGTGTTCTTACTCACTGGCTGCAGCTGCAGCCGTTCATCTCTCCCTCCTCACACATATATATATGCACACACATACATATTTTGCCTTTCATTTCTACGGATCTGAATATATCTGCATTATTATCATGTCACCTTTTTGAACCAATATTGGTATTTCTACATTTGAAATAATTAAAAACTCACCTGTAAACTTATCTCATAATTTCTTTATTTATTTATTTATTTATTTATTTATTTATTTCAGTTTTTTCATAATATCTCCTTCGGGGAAAGAGGTGAATTACCATATAACTAACGTGTTTCCTGAACAAAGTCAACTTCCAGAGAGAAATCAGAATGTGGTCACATACTTTATAGTCCATACTGCATGACATGTCAGGAAGCAGGCAGAATAGAGCCTTTAGAAAAGCTTAAAGTGTAACTCCACTTTTGTCCACTTTTGTTGAGAAAGAAACATTTCCCTCTGGGTGATCTATGTATATTGCAAGGATTTTAACAAACTAGATTCGTACATTTTATTATTCTGAATAAATCCCTGTGTGTTTGTATCCATGTGGGAAAGTGAATCTAACGGGAGTGGTTTCATAATTAACAGCTGTGCAACTGCAAAGCTCTAATTAGGAAAGCTGCTAGGCCTGCATCCCTTTAGATGTGATTTCCTATTGGGAGAATCTCACCAAAAATGAAATTTTTGTTCCAGAGGATGCCTGATATCTGACTTATATCTTAGTTTAGACTTCTAGGAAAATTGGTAAACCAATCACCCAAGCAGAAAATGTTTCTTGGGGGCGTTCTGTACGCATTCTGTGTACAGAACCCCTCCAGGTAACCATACTGCATTGCATTTTCAGAAAACTACACCGGCTGCAGATTGAAAAGGAAAGGTCATTTTTAATAACATTCAATTACAATATGATTTGTGTCGCAATTGTATACACACTATTATTTTTTTCATAATTTGCTATTTTTTTCCCCCACAGAAGTGGAGTTATCCTTTGAAATATGTCAACAGCCTGTGGTGCTATGTGTCCATGAGGGGAACTTGGGTCATCTTCAGTAAAAAAACTTTGTATAGTTGGATATAGCCCTTTGAAGGAAGAATATCTTAGCCCTTGCACACATGGCCGGAGATTCCGACAACCAAATCCGTCTGAGTAATTCCGACGGATTAATTCCGGAAGAGGTCCGGAAGTGATGTTGCATACACATAGTCGGACTAAGTTGTGGGAAAATCCGATTGTACATAACGTGATGACGTTATTTCGTTACGACGGGACTACGTTCAGGCTAGTAGCCAATAGCTTTGGTCTAGGAATTTGATCTGAGCATGCGTGACACTTTGTCCCTCGGAGTAGGCTACACATGATCGGAGTATGTCCGATAGGAGAATTTGGTCTGAAAATTTTACCGGCAAGTTGGAAAACTTGGTCCGTCGGATATTCTGACGGAAACAGTCCGATGCAGACCACACACAGTCGGATAATCCGACAAAACGGTCCGATAGGATATATTCCGTCGAAATCTCCGACCGTGTGTACAAGGGCTTAGAGGAAGTGTACACCTCTCAATCTAAAGTGAGTATATTTGTCAAATAAGGAGTTTATATATAAAGAAGGTTTAAAATTTTGAAATATCAATATTGAGGCAAAACGTGACATGACAATAAAACGGCATATCAGTTGAAACTGCAATGTTTTTTTTAAATGATATTTTATATTTAAAAAAAAATACGACTGATTGTATTGTGATTGTTGCAAATGTAATTTGGAAGAAATGGCACAAAAAAGCCTTCGTTCAATACAATTACATTGATTTTACAATATAGATACTATGAAAGTGAAATACAAGACCCTTAATAAAAAGAAGAGCATAAAGACAACTAATTAAAAATAAATATAACATTACCCTACAATTTAGGATCTAACTAATGTTTGAACCTATCAACACACCTACTGTTAGCTGTAAACCTAAACCTGTTTTACTTATTGGACAATCAAAGGCAAATATATATTGTTCCATATAAGCTGATAAAACAAAACCTCCGAACTCAGCAACACTTATGCACAAATGCTTTATTGAAAATATCAAAAATAAAATCTGTGGTTAAATGCTGATAAACTCCTTTTCTACAGAAAAAGGTGAAAAGGGGTATCTTCATTCCTGATCTGATTACATCCATCTCCTAGTCACAAGAAGATTGGCACAAGTTCTACAGCAATGGTTTTAAGTTTGCACAACCTTTTTTTTCTTGGTAAGATTGGTGCCTGTCTATGTCTATTCAAATCCTGACTGTACATGGGTCAACAAAAACAATCAATGTGACTATTTTAAATATCACCATACAGAGACAGGGTAATGGGAACTTCTAATGCTCCATACACACGGACGGACATTCCGACCACAAAATCCGTTGTATTTCTTCTGACGGATTTTGGCCGAAACTTGTCTTGCATACACACGGTTGCACAAAGTTGTCGGAAAATCTGATTGTTCGGAACGAGGTGACGTACAAAACGTATGACGGGACTACGTAGAGGCCAGTAACCAATAGCCAACTTTGTACGTAGGATTTTGTTGTCAGAAAATTTTAGATCCTGCTCTCAAACTTTTTCCGTCGGAAATTCCGACAGAAAAAGTCCAATTGGGCCCACACACGATCGGATTTTCCAACAACATTATCCGATCGGTCTTTTTCCGTCTGAATTTCTGACCGTGTGTATAGGGCATAATAATTACAATTGACATTTAGAAAGCATTTATCAATACTGTGCAGTGTATTTTCATTTATACACCAATATCCCAATGCCATAATATTTCTCACAAAATCTGAAACAAAATAAAGTCATCAAGAATAAATCTTGATGTCAAGAATTATATTTACTATGTGTATTAAAAAAGTGAAAATGCAATGTAAACAGTAATTTATTAAGTTCTATTTTTGATAATAGCAGATCAGAGAGATTTGTAATTACAGTTTAGGTTATGCTCCGAATCTACTGAATCACTTGAAGCCTTCCTTGACTTCTATTAAATCCCTCAGCGGTAATTAAACCCAACAAAGTGTAAGCTACAATTTTTAATTACCAGAATCAATCAAAAATATCTCTATGTAATGACATTTACATTTTCAAGTACATGCTGTTTTCCAGGGATTAAGATTCCTGAACAGAAAAGAGAGACCAAGAAAAAAGGTAGTTCACTTTTACCTGTCGACACTTATATGACAAATTTCATATTTCTTTGACAGTCCTAAATGAACAACTCATCTCATATAAGCATTTAACCATAACTGACTGACAGAAGCTTGAACTCAAGTCAAACACTGTTTTACGCTACACAGGTATGGATAGATCTTTTTCTTATTTTCAAACCATTGGCTACTGCAAATTTCTCTAAAATGGAAGTAACATTTTATAAATGCTACTCCAAGTTTTTAAACGATTTAAAGCTTAGCTTTGGCCAGGGCATCTTCCAACTCTCCTCTAAATAGTTACTCAAATATATACACTATATTGTCAAAAGTATTGAGACACCTGCCTTTACACGCACATGAACTTTAATGGCATCCCAGTCTTAGTCCACAGGGCTTAATATTGAGTTGGCCCACCCTTTGCAGCTATAACAGCTTCAACTCTACTGGGAAGGATGTCCTCAAGGTTTATGAGTGTGTCTATAGGAATGTTTGACCATTCTTCCGGAAGCGCATTTGAGAGGTCAGACACTGATATTGGATGGGAAGGCCTGGCTCGCAGTATCCACTCTAATTCACCCTGAGGTCAGGACTCTGTACAGGCTAGTCAAGTTCCTCCATGCCAAACTCGCTCATCCATATCTTTATGGACCTTTCTTTGTGCACTGGTGCGCAATCATGTTGGAACAGGAAGGGGTCAAGTTGGTAGCATGGAATTGTCCAAAATGTCTTGATACGCTGACACCTTAAGAGTTCCCTTCACTGAAATTAAGGGGCCAAGCCCAACCCCTGAAGAACAACCCCACACCAGAATCCCCCCTCCACCAAATGATTCGGACCAGTGCACAAACCAATCGGGGGGTGAAAAGTGTGCCTATGTGTACTGTGTCAGTGTATTGTTGGTGTAACTCACAATTGGATGTCCTCTCTCCTCTCTCTGGAATGAAAAATAATAATTCCAGAGAGGGAGATGACATTACTTCCCTTGCCTGTGTTTACACTTACAGGCATGGAACAGTCTCCCAATCGCCAGAAACTATCACCAGGTCCAGGCCACAAATCATTGGCCTGGGCCTGGAGACTGAGTGTTCTGAACGCTAATGTGAGCCCAGCGGGTGCGTGGGTGCGTGCCCCCTAGGTGACCATGCGCCCGACATACATCTACGACGCCTCGCCCGGGAGAGCCAACCTGCCGCAGTGTAACTGTGGTGGGTGGTCCAAAACTGATTAAGTGTGAAAGTCATATAGAAAATAAAAAGAACCCACATGTGAGAAAAATATATATATACACACATAAAACATGAAAAGAACATAAAATCAACACTAAATGCAGGGCATGAACGGTTCCTGCCATCCACAATACAATATTATCACATGGATCCTATTTAGTATAGATATAATCAATGTTTCATAGTTAGTAAGGTTGAATAAAGACACCAGTCCATCCTGAGCGAGTGTCTACAATTGTCCCTATCCCTGTACATTGCACACTCACATCAGTCCCTACTCTTAAGGAGCCCACAATCCAAGGTCCCCATTCATATACTAGGACCAATTTTGGACAGAAGCCAATTAACCTACCTGCATGTCTTTGGATTGTGGGAGGAAACCAGAGTACCCAGAGGAAACCCACGCAGGCACAGGGAGAACATGCAAACTCCAGGCAGATAGTGTCGTGGTTGGGATTTGAACCAGCAACCCTTC
This sequence comes from Lithobates pipiens, assembly GCF_037356315.1. Classification (NCBI taxonomy): domain Eukaryota; kingdom Metazoa; phylum Chordata; class Amphibia; order Anura; family Ranidae; genus Lithobates; species Lithobates pipiens. Next base: position 388,221,482 of record NW_027507764.1, read on the forward strand.
TTACTGCTAGGTGAGAGTGCTAACCACTACAGTGCCGCCCTGTGTGTGTAAAAATAACAATATGGCCACATGTCCCATAATTAACATCACTGATACTGCTGGCACATTTCGATGAAAACATTTGAGATGGTATATTTCAATAATTTATAATAAACCTACGTGTAACTCATATAATTACTACTGGAAAGACTAAAAAGAAAGCTGCTGACACTAAATCACAATCCTATATGTGTATCAATTCATCAAACAATCAAATGTGCAGCAGTACATATTAATTGATAAGCACTATAGAGATACCAAAATCATACGGTGCATATACAATAAAAATATACATAAGAAAGAAAATATATTTGTGACGCACTAGTGTTGAACATTTAACTGTTTTATGGTATGTTTCAACTCAGACGATTCATGGACATAACACAATTTCTTGCTAGCAAGAGTTCTATTCCTTGTAAAATGATATATACAGTGGTAATCTTGTTTGTAAAAAAAATACACATGATGGAAGATGTCTCCAGGCCACTGACTGCACCAAGGACAATTCGAATAGTGAACAGATAGATGCCTCAACACAATTATGGAAAAACAGAGAACTAGTCATCAAAACTATCAACAAAGGAGGATGTGTTATGAAGATATGGTATACCAGATTTTCAGTAATAGAAACTGGTAGAAATTCGTACCTCTAGATTGATCAAACAAACATCATGAACTGCTTTTCGATAGTAGATCATGTTCTTGAGAAAAAAAAATTGATGAGTAAACAGTGGAATATCTGAAAGCACTGTAACATTATTCTATGCTTTGCTCAAGGTTAAAAGAATGTAAATAAAAAGCACCAGGAAGACCTAAGCAGGTATAGCATGCCTTGGAAGCCTAAGAAAAAGGGAAAGTATGTCGACACAGCTCTTAAAGGAGTTGTAAACCCTCCAGGTTTTTCACCTTAATGCATTCTATGCTTAATGCCCGCATGAGTGCCACCATGGAAAGTGGCTCTCTGTGGAGACACTCGAGAAGAGGAGGAGCTAGGAGCGCACTGGGGGACCCCAGAAACGGAGGATCGGGCCGCGCTGTGCAAAACCCTTGCACAGAGGAGGTAAGTATAACATGTTTGTTATTTTTTTTTAAAACAAACATTTGCAACCCCTTTAACCAGTTGCCGACCGCCGCACGCCGATGTACGTCGGCAGAATGGCACGGGCAGGCATAAGGGCTTACATGTACGTCCCTTGCCTCCCGCGGGTCGGGGGCCCGGTCGGTATTCGTTCGGGAGCGATCCCGGACGAGGGGACGGCCATTCATTCATGGCCACCCCCTCGCGATCGCTCCCGACGAATAGAAATCCCCCGTGACATCACTTCCTCTCCTGTAATGTAAACACAGGAGAGGAAGTGATGTATTCTCTCCTCCGTGTCGGTATTTTTCGTTCCGACACGGAGGAGAGCGGATCGGTGAGTTGCACCAACACTCTACACACACAGTAGAACATGCCAGGCACACTCACACCCCCCTTTACCCCCCGATCACCCCCCAATTACCCCTGCCCCCCAGTCACAGTGACACCAATGTCATTTTTTTTTTTTTTTTTTTTTTTTTGCATTGGTGTCATTTGTGACTGTAATAAATGTTAGGGCAGTTAGGGTTAGCCCCCTTTAGCTCTAATGTACCCCCCTAACCCCCCCAATAAAGGTTTAACCCCGTGATCACCCCCCGTCGCCAGTGTCACTAAGGCTGGGTTCACATTGCAGCGGTTTATGAGAACGAATGTGATTCGCACCGCACTGCAGTGCAAATCACATCCGATCTCTGTGCGATTCGAGTTCAGCCATTCGCCGCACCCGCCGCACCCGCCACACCCGCCGCACCCGCCGCAAATTCGCACGGGACCCTTTTTTTGGCCCGCAGCAGAATCGGATCGCATGGGTGTTCACACCATGCGATCCGAGTTTGCAGATCGCACTGCGATATGCGAACTGATCTGGGGGTGTCAGTAACATTTCACTGACACTCCCAGCAGTTCGCATAGGGCAGTGTGAACTGCCGCCGGGAGGCATGCGATGCGGGAACCTGCCGCGGATTCGCGGCGTTTCCGCATCGCTCCAGTGCGAACCCAGCCTAATAAGCGATCATTTTTCTGATCGCCGTATTAGTGTCACAGGTGACGCTAGTTAGGCAGGTAGGTATTTAGGTTCGCCGCAGCTTTTTATAGCGCCAGGGACCCCCATATACTACCGCATAAAGCCCCCTGATTGCCCCCTAGTTAACCCTTTCACCAGTGATCACCATATAACTGTTACAGGTGACGCTGGTTGGTTAGTTATTTTTTTATAGTTTCAGGGCACCCGCCATTTATTACCTAATAAAGGTTTAACCCCCTGATCACCCGGCGGGTGTCATTTGTGACTAATAACTGTTAGGGCAGTTAGGGTTAGCCCCCTTTAGTTCTAAGGTACCCCCCTAACCCCCCCAATAAAGGTTTAACCCCGTGATCACCCCCCGTCGCCAGTGTCACTAAGGCTGGGTTCACATTGCAGCGGTTTATGAGAACGGATGTGATTCGCACCGCACTGCAGTGCAAATCACATCCGATCTCTGTGCGATTCGAGTTCAGCTATACAGATAGTATGGCTGAATTCGTGTCGCACCCGCCGCACCCGCCGCAAACTCGCACGGGACCCTTTTTTTGGTCCGCAGCAGAATCGGATCGCATGGGTGTTCACACCATGCGATCCAAGTTTGCAGATCGCACTGCGATATGCGAACTGATCTGGGGGTGTCATTAACATTTCACTGACACTCCCAGCAGTTCGCATAGGACAGTGTGAACTGCCGCCGGGAGGCATGCGATGTGGGAACCCGCCGCGCATTCGTGGCGTTCCCGCATCGCTCCAGTGTGAACCCAGCCTAATAAGCGATCGTTTTTCTGATCGCTGTATTAGTGTCACAGGTGACGCTAGTTAGGCAGGTAGGTATTTAGGTTCGCCGCAGCTTTTTATAGCGTCAGGGACCCCCATATACTACCGCATAAAGCCCCCTGATTGCCCCTAGTTAACCCTTTCACCAGTGATCACCATATAACTGTTACAGGTGACGCTGGTTGGTTAGTTATTTTTTTATAGTTTCAGGGCACCCGCCATTTATTACCTAGTCTCACTAGTGTACCCCTAAATTTAGGGGTGTCTACTTTCCAAAATGGGGTCATTTGGGGGGGGTTTGTGCCATCTTGGCATTTTATGGCCTTCAAAACTGTAACGCCCTTAGAAAGCCTGAAGGCGGTGCTTGGTTTCGGGGCCCCGTACGCGGCTAGGCTCCCAAAAAGTCCCACATATGTGGTATCCCCGTACTCAGGAGAAGCAGCAGAATTTATTTTGGGGTGTCATTTCACATATGCCCATGGCATGCGTGAGCAATATATCATTTAGTGACAACTTTGTGAAAAAAAAAAAAAAAAAAAAAAGTTTGTAATTTTCCCGCAACTTGTGGCAAAATATAAAATATTCCATGGACTCAACATGCCTCTCAGCAAATAGCTTGGGATGTCTACTTTCTAAAATGGGGTCATTTGTGGGGGTTTTGTGCCATCTTGGCATTTTATGGCCTTCAAAACTGTAATAGGTAGTGAGAAGTGAACTCAAAAATTTACGCCCTTAGAAAGCCTGAAGGCGGTGCTTGGTTTTCGGGGCCCCGTACGCGGCTAGGCTCCCAAAAAGTCCCACATATGTGGTATCCCCGTACTCAGGAGAAGCAGCAGAATTTATTTTGGGGTATCATTTCACATATGCCCATGGCATGCATGAGCAATATATCATTTAGTGACAACTTTGTGAAAAAAAAAAAAAAAAAAAAAAGTTTGTAATTTTCCCGCAACTTGTGGCAAAATATAAAATATTCCATGAACTCAACATGTCTCTCAGCAAATAGCTTGGGGTGTCTACTTTCTAAAATGGGGTCATTTGTGGGGGTTTTGTGCCATCTTGGCATTTTATGGCCTTCAAAACTGTAATAGGTAGTGAGAAGTGAACTCAAAAATTTACGCCCTTAGAAAGCCTGAAGGCGGTGCTTGGATTTCGGGGCCCCGTACGCGGCTAGGCTCCCAAAAAGTCCCACATATGTGGTATCCCCGTACTCAGGAGAAGCAGCAGAATTTAATATGGGGTTTCATTTCACATACGCCCATAGCATGTGTGAGCAATATATCATTTAGTGACAACTTTGTGTAAAAAAAAAAAAAAAATTTTTTTTTTGTCATTATTCAATCGCTTGAGGCAAAAAAATAAAATATTCAATGGGCTCAACATGCCTCTTATCAATTTCCTTAGGGGGTCTACTTTCCAAAATGGGGTCATTTGGGGGGGTTTTGTACTGCCCTGCCATTTTAGCACCTCAAGAAATGAGATAGGCAGTCGTAAACTAAAAGCTGCGTAAATTCCAGAAAACGTACCTTAGTTTGTAGATGTGACAACTTTTGCGCAAACCAATAAATATACAATTATTGACTTTTTTTTACCAAAGACATGTGGCTGAATACATTTTGGCCTAAATGTATGACTAAAATTGAGTTTATTGGATTTTTCTAATAACAAAAAGTAGAAAATATCATTTTTTTTCAAAATTTGCGGTCTTTTTACGTTTATATCGCAAAAAATAAAAATCGCAGAGGCAATCAAATACCATCAAAAGAAAGCTCTATTTGTGGGAAGAAAAGGACGCAAATTTTGTTTGGGTACAACATTGCATGACCGCGCAATTACCAGTTAAAGCAGCGCAGTGCCAAAGTGTAAAAAGACCTCTGGTCATTTACCAGCAAAATGGTCCGGTCTGAAAGTGGTTAAGCAACTATGTAGAGCCACTACCATCTTACATTACCCCTTATATGACACAACTATTTATTAACTTGAGTTTTCCCCTGACATCCTACTGGTGGGTCTAAATGTCTAAGGCCTTTTTTTCCTCGGTATCCCATAAAAAAATTACTTAGAACAGAAAACAAAAGTTGCTAGATGAGTCAGATAATACTGAACATAAACACAATATGCTCCTTTTATCATCATTGAATTTTATTTAAAAAAAATATATTTTTTTTTTTATAGGTCCAAACGTGGGGATTAGCGATGGATACCACCTGTGCACTCCATCCTATGCCAACTTGTACCTGGGAGATGGAAGCAGAAAATGTTGCTAAGGAGAACTTATCCATGGCCTGTGCCATGTTTTCTTAAGCCGAAGGAACATAGAAGATATCTTCATCCAGTGGTCTGGATCAGGCAAGCTGGTGAAGCATTTCATCCAAAGCTTGAAATGGGATTCAGGTTTTTCAAACCAGCCTAAAGAATTCACAAACATTTTACAACAAATGGCACCTTTATTTCTCAGTATGTTCCTAATGCACCAAGAATTACCAATAGAAAAACAAAACAGAAAAACAAAAAAAAATCCCTTGAAACAGGGAAAATTATAAGGTAAAAAAAATAAAGACTACTGCAAATACATGAGGATGTCAGCGTGTCAAATATCATTTTTGTAAATTCCTTAGAATAGACAGAAATGTGACTCCGTCTAAAGGGAGCAATTTTAAACCTAATAGTTTTTTTTTTACCTTCTTACCTTTAATGTGCAATGTCAGAAAAAAATATACAAGGATGCATAAAAATTTTAAGTTAGACCGCATTTATTATATCAATTTCTACAATGTGGGGTTATCAATTGAATTTGCCCCCAACGCATTAGAGTGTCTTCTTCCACAGAAGTTACTTCAGCTATGATTCTGTTTTTGAGCTTATCCAAGTCAGAGGGTAATAGTGGAACATAAACAAGTTGTTTTAAATATGCCCACAAGAAAACGTCACAGGGTGCAATGTCTGGAGTTCTTGAGGGCGAGGAGTCAAGTCTTGGGGTCCTGTACGACCCAACCAATACCGAGGCAATGTTTCATTTAGAAACCAACAAACAAACTACGTCTTGCTGAAAAATGAAAGCTTCAGTGTCTTCATTAAGTTATGGGAACAGCCAGTCCTTCAACATTTCAGGATAGGAATTTCCCATTACAGTGTTTCCCTCAAAAAAGAAAGGACCATAAATCTTTGTAAACAAAACCACACAAAACACATTAATTTTTGGTCAGTCTCGCTAATGCTGTACAAGTTTGTGTGGCTTCTCAAGTCCCCATATGAGAATGTGAAGCTTTACTGCTTAGATAAAATGTTGCTTTATCACTAAAAATCAACTGCGGTAAGAATCTGTCATCCTTCATGTTGCCTAAGAGCATATGACAGAAATCTAAATGTCGTCTGTCACTTACACAAAGAGCACCACCAGTTGCAATCGGTATGGCCTCAGAAGCAAGCGTCATCTTAACACATGCCAAACAATATAAATATGTGGTCTGATGCACCCTGTGATGCGCCTCTATCCCCATCCCAATGAATACATAGTATATCAATGTATTAATACAGTACAGTTCTCATGAGACCGCATAAAAAAGATATATACTGTGTATATATATATATATATATATATATATATATATATATATATTATTTATATTTTTTATTTTTTGTGTGTCTTTCTGGCATTTTTTATACTGGAAATAACAAATTATGGTTTAATATAAGCAAAGAGCCCATGCATGATACCTGTGGTAATATCAAAATACTGAAATATAGCCAATATTGAGATATAGTGCTGTGTTTTTTTATATACTACAGTGCCTTGCAAAATTATTCACCCCCTTGGCATTTTTCGTGTTTTGTTGCCTCACAATCTGGAATTAACATGGATTGTTTGAAGATGTGCATCATTTCATTTACAGAACATGCTCACAACTTTGAAGATTTTTTTTTTTATTGTGAAACAAACAACAAATAGGACAAAATAACAGAAAAAGTCAATGTGCATAACTATCCACCCACCCTAAAGTCAATACTTTGTAGAGCCACCTTTTGCAGCTATCACAGCTGCAAGTCGCTTTGGATAAGTCTCTATGAGCTTGCCACATCTTACCACTGGGATTTTGCCCATTCTTCCTTGCAAAACTGCTTCAGCTCCTTCAAGTTGGATGGTTTGCGCTTTCACCATGTTTGGGATCCTTGTCCTGATGGAAGGTGAACCTCAATCCTAGCCTAAAATCACACACAGAGTGGTATAGGTTTTGCTCAAGAATATGACTGTATTTAGCACCATCCATCTTTCCTGCAACTGTGACCAACTTCCCAGTCCCGACTGCTGATGGCGTTCTTTGGGTGATGTAATGTGTTGGGTTTGTGACAGACATAGCGTTTTCTTTGACGCCCAAAAAGTTCAATTTTAGTCTCATCAGACCAGAACACCTTCCTCCATACATTTTGGGAGATTCCCACTGCCTTTTTGCAAACTCAAAACATGCCATTTTGTCTTTTGCTGAAAGTAATGGCTTTCTTCTTGTCACTCGGCCATAAAGCCCAACTCTATGGAGCATATGGCTTATTATCGTCCTATGTACAGATACTCCAGTCTCTGGTGTGGAACTCTGCAGATCCTCCAGGGTTACCTTAGCTCTTCATGCTGCCTCACTGATTAATGCCCTCCTTGCCCGGGCCATGAGTTTTGGTGTGCGGCTGTCTCTTGGCAGGTTTGCTGTTGTGCCATGTTCTTTGCATTTGGTTATGATAGATTTGATGGTGCTCCTAGCGATCATCAAAGATTTGTATATTTTTTTATAACCTAACCCTGACTTGTACTTCTCAACAACATTGTCCCTTACTGGTTTGGAGAGTCTTCATGGCAGTGTTTGGTTAGTGGTGCCTCTTGCTTAGGTGTTGCAGCCTCTGAGGCCCTTCAAAAAAGGTGTGTATATGTAATGACAGATAATGTGACACTTAGATTGCACATAGGTAGACATCATTTCACTAATTATGTGACTCTTGAAGGTAATTGGTTGCACCAGAGCTTTTTATGGGCTTCATAACAAAGGGTGTGAATACATACGCACATGCCAATTATCTGTTTTTTTATTTCTGAAAAAATCGTTTATTTATATATTTTTCTAATTTTACTTCACCAACTTAGACTATTGTGTTCTGAATTATCACATATTTTTGGTTCAGGAGGGGGGGCGCTCGTTTGTCCCCACCCCCTTTCCTAGCCGGCTGGGCTGCATGCTCAGAAAAGGGTCTGGTATATTTTTTGGGGGGAACCCCACACTGTTTTTTTCAGCGTAGCGTGTTCCCCTTAAAATCAATACCAGATTGAAGGACCTGGTATGCTCTTGGAGGAGGAACCCATGCCGTTTTTTTATTTAAAATTTGGTGTGGAGTTCCCCCTCAAGATTCATACCAAACACAGTGCCTGGCATTAGCGGGGATCCAAGTTGGATCCCCGTTCATTGAAGTCGGACACGTCTCTGACTTCAAGTTGCAGGGCAAAGTGGGATCCAAAGTAGGACGAGTGTCGTGTCACACCAGTGTGAGCCCTGCCTAACAAATACAAAGCTGTGATAGACGACTGTATCTAGACTTGAACTGTGATTCCAAGTACTTAGTGGAGTCTAGCTGATTAGGCAATAGACAAAACATCTTACAGAAAGTGTTTTTCATCATCCTGTCCGTTTGTGGTGGCACACAGCCAACAGGAGAGAAACGAATGTACTGTATACAGTATATGGTAGTTCACTCAAGCAACATACACAGTCTTTACATTGTTGACATATCAGCATTATTTTTTCATAAATGTTTTTAGAAATATGTAGTAAAAAACATGGAGCCATTATACTATACATGACATTTCTGAATGCCTCACACTGACAATAAATCAAAGAATAGATGCAAATGTAATTTTAAACATTTACTATTTTGCAACAAGTACGCCCACATTGCAGCTGTGGGATACACTTTAGATCCATATTAAACCTGTTGCCCCATTCTCTTGGAACTTTTGATCACTGGAGAATACATTTTGGTATAACGGGATTATTTGTAGAAAGTGCAATATTTCACCATAGAACTCTGTTTCTCACCATAGGAAAGCTTGAATATACAATTATACAAGATTTTTTACTAAATGTTACTAAATCCAGGACCCTGGATTCACTATATTTGGCATCCCACAGTATGCAGAACATGAAAATGCAATAATTTTAGTAAATATAAACTGCTATATAACCTGGTTAAAGCTTGTAAGAGGAGTTTTCATACTGCACTGGCTGTCCTATCAGGATGCAGGAAATAAGAGGATTATCAAGACCCTGAAACTGAGCTGCAGCATGGTGGCCAAGACCATACTGTGGTTTAACAGGATAGGTTCCACTCAGACAGGCCTCGCCATGGTTGACCAAAGAAGTTGAGTGCATGTGCTCAGCGTCGTATCCAGAGGTTATATTTGGGAACTAGAAGTATGAGTGCTGCCAGCATTGCTGCAGAGTTTGAAGGGCTGAGGGGTCAGCTTGTCAGTGCTCAGACCATACGCGCACACTGCTTCAAATTGGTATGCATAGCTGTCGTCCCAGAAGGAAGTCTCTTCTAAAGATGATGCAGAAGAAAGTCTGCAAACAGTTTTCTGAAGACAAGCAGACTAAGGACATGAATTACTGGAACCATGCCATGTGGTCTGATTAGACCAAGATAAACTTCATTGGTTCAGGTGTTAAGTGTGTGTGACAGCAACCAGGTGAGGCGTACAAAGACAAATGTGTCTTGCCTACAGTCAAGCATGATGGTGGGAGTATCATGGACTGGGGCTGCATGAGTGCTGTCGGCACTGGGGAGCTACCGTTCATTGAGGGAACCATGAATGCCAACATGTAATGTGACATTTTGAAGCAGAGCATGATCCCTTCCCTTTGGAGACTGAGCCACAGGGCAGTATTCCAACATAATGACCCCAAGCACACCTCCAAGATGACTACTGCCTTACTAAAGAAGCTGAGGGTAAAACTATGGACTGGCCAAGCATGTCTCCAGACCTAAACCCTATTGAGCATCTGTACGGTACCCTCAAACGGAAAGTAGAGGAGTGCAAGGTCTCTAACATCCACCAGCTCCATGATGTCATCATGAAGGAGTGGAAGGGGACTCCAGTGGCAACCTGTGAAGCTCTGGTGAATTCCATGCCAAAGGGAGTTAAGGCTGTGCTGGAAAAAAATGGTGGCCACACAAAATATTGACACTTTGGGTCCAATTTGGACATTTTTACTTAGGGGTGTACTCACTTTTGTTGCCAGAGGTTTAGACATTAATGGCTGTGTGTTGAGTTATTTTGAGGGGACAAAAAAATTACAATCTTATATAAGCTCTACACTCACTACTTTACATTGTAACAAAGTGTAATTTCTTCAGTGTTGTCACATGAAAAGATATAATCAAATATTAACAAAAATGTAAGGGGTGTACTCACTTTTGTGAGATACTGTATATATATATATATATATATATATATATATATATATATATATATATATATAGATAGATATATAGATATATATCTAGCTATAGATATATTATATCTAGATATGGATATAAATATTAGCGCATCTAGTCATTTTGCTGTCACACAATATATAGTATCTTAACGATGAAAGTTGAGTGGCTGAACCCCCACAACACCTTGGCTTTTTTTCTATTAATTATATAGCTAAAAACCATGACCAGTGTAGCCCAGATATACACTCTCTGCTGATATAGCCCCTTTTACTCCTACCCCTTTTCCCTTAATAATAGACCACACAGTTCTCGTGGAGTAAACTGGCCACAACAGCCTTTATTAAACCAACCAAATAAAACTCTAAATTACTTTAATAATTAATAACATTAATTAATTAATAACACCAGGGGGCACTGCGGGACTTTTTCCATAACCTCATAGGCCTCCAGCTGTACCGCTCGGAGACAACCACCGTTCCCGCAGTGCAACAACACCAGTATTCATCAAAACTTTTGATGTACACACCGGAGGGGCCATCTACCGACAAGCCCCCCACCCACTTTACCACCTCTATAACTGCTACCGTCACTGACCAATAAATAACTACCGCCACAGCCTGAAAGGGTGAAACCTCAACCTTGATGGCACCTCCACACCCACAGGGCTGCCTGAATGCCCTCCTGAAGCCCCAAAGACCAAAGGTCAATGCCCACATCCGTGAGGTGGACCCCATCCTTCCATACATAAAGACCAACGTTGATCTCCAATTCTCTATGGTGAATCACCATCCCCCCTTCCTTTGCCAAAAACCTCCTGACCACCTTATTGACTCTAATCCATGCCTTATTAAGTCTGTACACAGACCGGGCCATGCGCCATGTCGTCCGCGCCACCATGTCCGACCACAGCAGCAAAGTGTCTGGGAAAGCTGTATGCAGGTAGACCAGGTCAGCCTTGATATCCACGATCAGATCCCTGACCGTTCGGACACCCAGGTCGTTACCCCCTGCAGGAATGACCAACACATCCGGCGGTCTGTCCAACCAAACATATCTCTCCACTTCTGGGACCACCCTGCCCCACAGCATACCCGGCCTACCCAGCCACCGGACGCCTCCCGCCTGGAGATCCCCAACTGTCTCCCACCTGGTCTTGCGTCCCCTCTCCTGGTCCCCCAGCACACATACGAATGCCCCAGGATGCAGACAAGGCGTGTAGGCCCTCCATCTGAAACAACAAACAGAACGTAGCAATCACTCACCAACCACTGCACAGAATTTTTTTTTTTATTTATTCACAAACCAACTGTGGTCTAACATAAGTGTGGAATCGTTTGGATTCCCATCTCCCCAGCCTACACACATCCGCTTCATCCAACCCGCGTCTGGCGGCCTCTTTGGCCGCCCCGATACGGAAGGAGTGGGAAGCGTATGCTGAACCATCCACGCCCAACCTCTGTAAGCATTTTCGCAGTACCGCCACAAACTGGTATTTCAATAACAAAGACCCATCCGCATGAACCAATAAAGGACCACCCCCCATCGTTCTCTCACGTACAAAACTCCCAACTGCCCGTACCAGGCATGCCACACAGCCCGGCACCACAGTCGAACCCCCACACCTCGTTGGTCCGTTTTTGACCTCCTCAACAGCACCGATACTTTATCACTGAACACTTCCACATCGTGTACCAACAAGCTGCCCCCCACCGCCCTAGAAGGGCTCACCAATTACCCAATCCGGAATGGCCCGAAAAACGCTAGTGAAAAAACCTGCCGAAAACAACAACCGTTCGAAGTGTGAGGAGCATACTGATCCCAATTGTGCGCATAATGCCAAAAGATTCACAAAAGTAATAGGCCGCCTCGTATCCTTACTCCTATGCTCCTTCCGATATCCCTTAAAGCGGTGGTCCACCCTAAAGTGGACCTTCCGCTCATTGGAATCCTCCCCCCCTCGGGCACCACAATTGGCACCTTTCAGGGGGGAGGGGGGTGCAGGTACCTGTACAGTACAGGTATCTGCACCCACTTCCGGCGTAGATTCTGCAGAAGGTACGCCCCTTTCTGCAGAATCTACGCCCCTTTCCGAAAGTCCCCCACTGCCTGCTGGAAAACACACGGATCCCAGAGACAGCGGGGACCATCCTTATTGCGCAGCGCAGTAGGGAACCGGGAAATGAAGCCGAAAGGCTCCACTTCCTGATTGCCATACCCAAGATGGCGGCGGCAGCACCCGAGAGACGATCGAGAGATCGGCTTCGGGTGCCGACATCGCGGGCGCGCTGGGCGGGTAAGTGTCACTATTTTAAAAGTCAGCAGCTGCAGTATTTGTAGCTGCTGGCTTTTTTTAAAAAAAACGGCGGACTCCCGGGGGACTCCCGCTTTAATAGCCTGCTTCACCCAAAAATCCTTCGTCCAATCCACCATCCCTCGCAGCTTGAACCAAAATGCCAACCCTGCCATCTTCCTATCTATGGATGAAACCGACTTCCTCTCCTCCATGTTCCTGGATACCAAATACAACACCAGAAGCCTCAGCGCACGCTCGTCTCCCCCGACCTCTGCCTCCTGAACCAAAGTCAGCCATTCCTGCCATACCTTATTATAAGCCGACCATGTGGCCGCACTTACGGACCGCCGGATCCATCCCGCGGTGATTCCAATGCCAAATCCCAAATCCAGCCCGGGCAAGGGACTCCCTCCTTCTTCGCGTCTGGCGCCAGATTCCTGAACCTGTCCCACTGGAAGCGAGACAAAGAATCAGCCAGGGCATTATCAACCCCCGGGATATGCACAGCATATAGAAAGACGTTTAACTGCAAGCAGCGCAACACCAACTGCCGCATCAGCCGTATGACGGGTTGTGAAGATGCCGACATGCTGTTGATCACCTGCACAACCCCCATATTGTCGCAATTTAGCCGCAATTGATAAATAAATAATCTTGAAAATACTCCCTCCCCCCTCCTTATACCAATGCTTGCTAACTTGTGTAAGAAGGATGCTATGCTTACCTAATTTCATGCCACTCTGGGCTGGTCACTTGATCTTTCTTGTGTAAACTAGGGGCTGGCTGCAAGCGAGAAGAAAGAGAGCTCAACAATGGCTGGCAAAGCCTGGAACAGTGGCAGAGCCTATAGGCTTCAATGGCCCATCCATTGATGGTGGTCCCCCCTGACACAGCTGGCTGACACAGAGGAGCTGAGACATGCGACCATGCCGGAGTGGCATGACAATTGGTAAGTGTAACCATCTTTCTTACAAGTTAGTAAGCATTAGTGTTGGGAGGGTGTTTTGTAGTTCCAATACACTTCCTGTCTCAGAGTGATATGCCTGCTTCCTCTTTATATACATAGTAGTGTGTGTGCATTGCTACCCTGGAACAGGAAGTCTGTTACTGGCAGAATCATATATATATATATATATATATATATATATATATATATATATATATATATATATATATATATATATATATATATATATATATATATATATATATATATACATATAAATGAAATAAATAGCCTGAAAAAAGAAACCAATGCAAACACCACATCTGGCATGCTGAGAAAAATGTGTTTATGTATTAAAGACTATGCTTCCTTAAAATCAGTCATCAAAGAGGACTTCACAAGAAATGTGGCTTAGCGAACCCTTTGAAATTCTGCCTTGATAGGTATAAGGATAAACTCTTTATCAGGATTTTGTATTTTAGATTTTTAACTCTCTGGTCCAACTGCTATTCATCATATCAAATTGCTGCTGATTATTTTGTAGTATTATCCCCTGACAAAAAAAAAAATGTATGCCTTTGATCACTGACATTTTTACCTTTCACTTTTACCTTTCAAGTTATTCTCTTTTTTACAACATGTACCATATAGCCTAAAATGTTCATCAATCTTGGCAATTCCTTTGGAAATGTGCTTTCTATATTATAAAAAAAGCTTTATTTCCCCTTTGAAAAATAAATTGAATAAAATAAAAAGTAAAATATAACATGTTGTTTTTTAAATTACAGGGCAAAAGTCAAAAAATTTATAACGTTAAAATTCCAACAATAGCTCAAGCAGAGAGAGAAAGTAAATAGCTTTATTCATTGATTAAACATTTAAAATGGTCCTCTAGAATGCCAAATAACTTTTCAAGTTTAAATGTTGTTTCAGAGTAATATTCTAATCTTTATGGTCCTAAAGGTGTGGCACAGCCAAATCCTACTATGGCATATTTGCTGGTGTATACTGTGACGTATTGCACACTTCGCCTCACCCTGTACAGACATTTTCCAACTCATAGGGCATCAACCCAATCACCAGCAGACTGAGAATTTAAGTCACCAGACAGGGTAAAGGGACAGTTAACACTTTACTCACACAAAATGTAGTCAACACATTCACCACGAGTTTTACCAGAAACGCACAATGTTCACAGCATCTGGTCTGGCAATTCTCACCTTCAAAGCCAGGCACACGCAATTCTTTTTTTTATTCAACCCCCTGGGTTGAATTAAAAAAGACTCTCAGCTCCGGTCAGGAGCCGCTGTACTAACCATGCAAAGTTAGTACAGCGATCTCCCCCTGCTGAGCTGTTGTTTTCTGACAGGGGGACAGCCCCCCACCAGAACACTCTGATCAGCGCTCTCTGCCATTGGCTAAGAGCGCTGATCAAGAGTTGGTTGGATGCTGGTTTTCCAGCATACATGTCCAACAAAACAACTCACATACACAGGCCGAATATCGGCTGTTTTCTTTTGAGCTGGATGTTGTGTCCCCACATTCAGCCCATGTGTACCCAGCTTAAGAAATGTCTGTGACACTTGCTTTCGCACCAATACAGGAATGTAACAGAGTTTTAAATGCGGTAGGCCTTGTAGAGGCAAAAATGTAACAATTCTGAATTAGAGCATTCAGAGATTCAGCTTAATGATTTTTAAATATAGGTTTAATGAAAAGAAAAATGATGCAAGGAAATATGTACAGAATAGATATTACAAAACAGTCAAGTCACAATAGTAAAATAAATAAGAATAAACGTGAAAAAAAAAAACCAAAAAAAAAACACTTCAAACAAAATTGACCTGCTCACTGGTTCTATGAGTAAATCCAGTCTGATATCAGTGTCACTGGCTCTTGTAAATGACCCTTAGCATTCTTTTATAGTTTTCATGTAGACAGGAGCTCTTCAAAGGGCCTGAGGGGTGTGATGAAGGGGTGTTGAAGTGCTTTATGATGCTCCTGCAGACACACCCTTATTGATAATTTTTCTAATGTCATCCATATTTCAAGGTGACAAGGTTTTACTATCTGACATGCTAACGTATTATTGAATAGAATGAAATTACAATTTGATATGGATTCTAGGCATATTGTCAGTAGAAAATTGAAATTGTTCCATCTGCACCTGATAACATAGGTAGTAAAAATAGATCATCATCACAGAATGAATGTGTATTGTCTAGATATGCAAGTAGTTATTTATGCTCTGCTAAATACTGTTTGGGTTTTACAACGAGGTTCCTTCTCTGTTTTAGTTGGATTTAATAGGATAGAGGAAGCCTCTGCTTTATGTTAAATGTGTCTTAAGGCGGCTGACCATTTTCTCATCAACTTGAGCTTTTTGGGGAAATAAGGGTGCAATATGACTTCCCCCTACTCAGTTTGGGGTTGTCAGACCCCATAACAATCATGTATACTGTTCACCTTATATTGTCTATGAGGTAAATAGTACTGTATACCTTGATGTTTTGCCTTCTTGGTAGATGTAGTTACTCATGTGTTGTCTACAAAGCAGGTGTGTATTTTTTAATATCCTGACACAAAACTGGGCAGATTGATGTATTTCCCATCAGACAGATGTTTACCGTTATGTTGGCCTTTCCTATGAGGCATATGGAAGTCTCTATATACTCCATGAAATGAAATTGTGTTTTCTAGTAACTACTGTGCTATAACAATGTGTGTCCTGATGTATTATCTGCAAGGCAGATGAACAGCCTAATGTTGCTGTTTTTCCTGGCAGACAGATGTTAGCTTAAATGCACTGTCAGCCGGGAAAAAGCACATGCCAATTGAAAATAATTCCTGCCTGACATAAATCGTACACCATATGTAAAGAAGCTGTAGCAGATAAAGTACTGCCTGCGAAAATGCTGTGTATGCTCATATGAAGAGCTGCATCCCTATAGACTGTTTGCCGAGAAAAAATATACATTGGTGCATTCTATTTTAGCCAGTTGGATATCCTGAGGTCATGCTTACAAAGGAATGCACCAAAATCTGGTCTCTGCCATTTATGTGCATCATGATACATTAGGGTTGATTTACCAAAACTGGAGAGTGCAGAATCTGGTGCAACGTTGCATAGACTGATGTATAACTTGAAGTTTTATTTTCCAAAAAAAAAAGGGATACAGTATAACTTATAGATATGCTTGCCAAAAGTGTTTCATGCTACATGCTACACACTGTGTGTCAGACAAACGTGTTATAGCAGATACATATTCAAATAAAATGCATGCCAGACACTTGATTATCTTCATTTATAACAATGTTATCTATCTACTCTATCTATCTATCTATCTATCTATCTATCTATCTATCTATCTATCTATCTATCTATCTATCTATCTATCTGTAGCAGGTGCCCCGCATCTCCCACGGCCATGCCAAGCTGACCAGGGCTCACATCTCCTGCTGCTATGTCAAGCTGACAAGGGCTCTCACTGAAGGGAGAGCGTGTTTTTCAACTCCTGTGGGGGATTTCTCCCCCTTCCTCTCCTCACTAACTCTATGTTAATGTGAGTGGTGCTTGCAAGGACATAGGCAGCCGCTCTGCTCCCTCCCCTGCATCCTCATTGGCAGGAGGAGAGAGCTTCATTGGCTGGGGGAGAGAGCCAAGCAAAACAAGGCTCCAGTAGCTGAACAGGATTCTGGAACACATGTAGTCCCCAACTAAAACGGCCCAACCGCCTTGTATGGGGCATGGAACTACAAGGTCCAGCATGCTCTGCAAGAAAAGAGCCAAGGACGCCATCTGGTTTACCAGGGGGAACTCAGTCATCACGAGGCCAGAGAAGAGACTGGACCCAGGGGAGAGGTGTTGCCTTCCAGGTCAGTTCCCTGCTTCTTTTCAGCCATCCACGGCTGGTTTGGGGACATCCAGTCTGAGAGGCGACCCCAAGTGCATATCCTGGTGCACCTGCATCAACGGCATGAGGCATTCCAATGTGAGGTGACAAGTCAGGTTATCTGAAGAGCCTGCCTGTTCTAGGATGTTTGTTTGGGCCTTGACTGCAGGATTGGTGAGAAGACACTTGCCCATTTGCAGGAAACAAGGACACTGCACACAGAGTTACTTCACTGTGCCCACACTTGCCAGAACCTGGGTCTCATTTAAGCCTTGATAAGCAGTTACAGTGTCCACCTTGCTATCTGGATACTGTCAGCATACTACAGTTACACTTTGCCAAGCATGAGTTCTAAGTGCACCAACTAAGGTGGCTAGCCGAAGATTCAATGCATCATACTCCTTGGATAGATTGATAGCAGCGCAGCCATTGGCTCCCTCTGCTGTCAATCAAATCCAATGACATGCAAGCCGGGGCAGGGCCGAGTCCTGCTGTCTGTGTTAAGGGACGCGGCAGTAGGACTCAGGAGCATGCTTGCAGGAGTGTCCCCAGGGAAGCGCTTCCCGGTGGGGGCACTCGATGCTGGGAGGAGCCAGGTGCACCACGGAGGGACCCCAGAAGAAGAGGATCAGGCCACTCTGTGCAAAACCCTTGCACAGAGGAGGTAAGTATAACATGTTTGTTATTTAAAAAAACTGAAGTTTTACAATTACTTTAAGAGAAGCTGTATATGCAACTATTTCCTTGGAAGTCTGGTTCCTAAATGTCTGTGTTCAGTCTAATCATCTGATGCACTTGCAGTCTTCCAAAGAGGACATTTTCAGTGTCTGCATCCCTTCAAAAGTAATTAACCATTAAGGAGTATCTCACCAAAAATAATAAGAGGATGCCTAAAATTCTACTTGTATCTTAGCACAATCTAGAAAAATCAGTGAGCAGATAATTCAGGCAAAAAGTGACATTTCTGCAGAAATTCTGAACACCAACCATGTACAGAACGTCTCCAGGTTGCTATATTGCATTGAATGTTACAGAAAATTACAGAGGCTATAGATTAAAAAGGAAAGGGAATTTTTAATAACATTAATTTACAATGTGGCTCGTCTAGTGATTGTATATACTGTATTATTTTTTTATTGTTTTTCATGAAAGTGGAGTTGCCCTTTAAGTGAATCTTTATTTTTTTTTCAAGAAGGTTCTAAAGTATCCTGAACAATTCAAATTCCTATTAGATTAATCAATTCATCCAATGGGAATATTTGTATGCCTCTATCTATTGTCAGTGGACTAGCATTATTAACAGTAACTGTTAAAAGCAAGGCAGAAATCCAGAGGTCAGACTGTATGGCACAAATAGCAGGAAGTAGAGACGGATGATTAACTGGATGGCAGCAGGACTTCTCAGGCTCGCTGCAAGTATGGCACCAAACCTGTTAGCAACTGCAACCTCTGAAACCTCCAATCTAGTGTTACTGTTTTGCAAATTAATTTCAAAGTGGAACTCTGGTACTTCTTTAGGAAACAATCAAATAAACAAATCAGTAAATAGCACATACAGCAGAGCAGGGACAATTGTAATGTTAGCATAGTAATGATCATTTTGTAAAATACACAAAATTAAAAAGAGCTGAGTTTTGGAACAGGAAAAGTACAACTTTAAAATGGTATACACATATGGAACAACACTTTGACCTCTTGGTGAATCATCTTCTCCACATAATGGCCATCTGCTATGTGGGTAGAAACTATTTTCAGATAATTAGATATATTTACTCTGCAAGAGTTTTCATAGATACTTCTGTTATCACAAGCACATTTATTTCTATTTTATTTCTACTTAAAATCTCACTCCGTATCTCTAAGTGGGTTTTAACATTTAACAGTGCTATTTACAGATACTTTCTATGCATCATGAAAACAGCTGTATGTTAACATTTTAGGTCAATAAACATATCTTTTTATTCTATGCAGACCACTCATTAGCTGTTTGTATAAATGCTCTACAATTAAAATTCTCCTTGCTATTCAGACTTATACATGTCATTGAAAAAGTATTCGTTGAAGAGTAATACACGATCTTAAATCATCCACTTAAGCAGATGGCTGTAAAGAGGGTGCCCAAAATCTTTTCTCCAGAATTTAAGTATGCACAGGATTAGGACTTTAATCTAACTCCTTCAGGATTAACTAGAAAATAATCATGATCATTTTATCCATTGAATAATGGATTTGCTTAATCTGATTTTAAAAGTGGATGCTGAAGACGCCTGGGTAGTATTTTTACATGTGACAAAAACAGTGTGGTAGATCAGGTTCTCAATTCTTATTTTATTGTGCATAATCTAGTCCCTGGATATACGGTGATGGCTTGTGCTTTTGGTCTGTTATGTCTCCTTTCCAAGGCAGGGATAAAGTGCAGTGAAATTCATTCCTGGCAATTTAGCAAACAGCAAGTAAAAATAAAGTATGCCATTTTTACAGGCCGACAACTGAAGACAAACACAATGCTTTGAAAAGCCAAGAGAGAGAGAAAAAAAATCTAGCTAAGTAAGCACCTTCTGAAGCTCTTCCTCTAATGTTGATTTAGTCCTCAGGCTATTGATAATGCTGACAGTAAATTCCACCCAAAACAGATATTGAAAAGGCATCTCACAAGCCCTGCTGTATTCGCTGAAACATAGAATAAGCTCATAAAATCAAAAAGCAGGAGAGAGGGTATATAGCTCTGTGATAGCTAATGTATTGTTACATTACTAAAAATTGACACAGACATGTGTAGCGGCGGCTCCTGACGAGCATGCTCTATGCATTTTTCTAAAGTTAAAGTTGCCTAAACTACAGTTTGGTTTAGGTACAATTATCTAAATTAGGCCTCAGCATCAGTCTGACTGGACTGTGAGATGTTCAGCCTGGCCACAGGGGGCACTGTCTCTTCTGGCAGGCATGGAACTATGGTCTGGTTATGTGTTTAAGTTACTCTCTCTCGGGCCACGGCCAGTGGGAGTGCGCTCTCACTGTGCTTTCTGGGAGAGGGTTAACATGTGGACATCACGTTGTTCTGGGTTCCGGTCCAGAATGAGGTGCTGACTTCATGGTCCCGGTCCTCCTGACCAGCCCTCAGGAAGGCTATGGCCTGGGGTGTGGCCCGAGGCAAGGAAACTAAAGGAAGGATTCTGAGGTGGTGGGGTGCCGTCTCCGGTGCGGGAGAGACCCCATGTATTTCAAGCATTCCAGGGGAGGACTCTTCAGAAGAACACCACGTATGGGTTGGTTTTCTTAGCAAGAGCCTGGAAGGGCTGAAGTAACCAAGAGAATCCGCTATTGTGGATATCGCCAAGCAGGCTGAGAGATCCAGGTATCCCACAAGTGTTCTCAAGCTTATTTTTCCTACGGGTTCAACAACAACGTCTGTGGCAGAGACATTATCTTGTATGTTTCTACAACAATATCTATGGCAGAGACTTGTTCCTGAGTAAGCACCATGTTGGCTGCTAGGCCTTGTGAGAGAGGGACTGTCCAACCTGAGTGATCATCCAGTTGCGAATGGCTATTCTCTGGATGCAGTCAAAGTAAGCAAGTTCTTCAACGTTTTTTGACTTTGACATTAAGATTTCCTTTCCAAGCCTCTGATCCCAAGTTGAAAGACTGTTCAAATGTCTAAGTTTTGCAAATAAAATCCATTCAAGTGGATCTATTGTCAGTCTCAAGTTACTGGGCCATTTACCACGGGACATCCCCTAGACATGCAACAAAGAGAACGGAAGGTAACGGTTAGTGCTACACATATCTTACACTGTGGATGTCAGAAGCTAACTGGTATTTTAACCCATTTGTTTCTGTGTTGCGTGCACATGATTAAATTTACTTTTTACAAAGTGTACCTACTTATTTTGCTCCTCCCCTGACCAAAAGTAAACCATTTCCCCCACCTGAGCTGCTTGCATACATAGTTACATAGTTAGTCCATCTAGTTGAACCAATAAAAGCAGAAAAAATAATAATCATTCAATCCCATTTACCCAATCCTATACCCACAGTTGATCCAGAGGAAGATGAAAAATATACCATACATACCTGAATCTGGAAACCATGGTCTGCTTTAGTGTTTACATTTATCAGACTTTTTTGTGAGACTGTCTTTCATATCTGGAGATACTCAGAACAGCAAAACGATTATGGATACAGCCAGTGGTATAGAAGATTTGACCCAAAGAATGTAAACATTGTGTTGGGGCAAGGCTTAAGTAAGTATATATACAGTAAATACACCCCTTTTGTAAATAAGTTGTTATATCTTTTTATGTGACAACACTGAAGGAATGGCACTTTGCTACAATGTAAAGTAGTGAGTGTACAGTTTGTATAACAATGTAAATTTGCTGTCCCCTCAAAATAACTCAACACACAGCCATTAATGTTTAAACTGCTGGCAACAAAAGGGAGTACACCCCTAAGTGAAAATGTCCAAATTGGGCCCAAAGTGTACATTTTTTGTGTGGCCACCAGTATTTTCCAGCACTGCCTTAACTCTCTTGGGCATGGAGTTCACCAGAGCTTCACAAGTTGCCACTGCAGTCCTCTTCCACTCCTCCATGATGACATCACAGAGCTGGTGGATGTTAGAGACCACCTTCACCTTCCATTTGAAGATGCCCCGCAGATGCTCAATAGGGTTTAGGTCTGGAAACATGCTTGGCCAGTCCATCACCTTTACCCTCAGCGTCGATTTCCCAAAGACAACCTCTGGATATGATGCTGAGCATATGCACTCAACCTCTTTGGTCGATCATGGCGAGGCCTGTTCTGAGTGGAACCTGCCCTGTTAAACTGCTGTGTAGTCTTGGGCACCATGCTGCAGCACAGTTTCAAGGTCTTGGCAATCTTCTTATAGCCTAGGTCATCTTAATGTAGAGTAACAATTCTTTTTTTCAGATCCTCAGAGAGTTCTTTGTCATGTGGTGCCATGTTGAACTTCCAGTGACTAATATGAGAGAGGGAGAGAAATAACACCAAATTGAACACACTTGCTTCCCATTTAAACCTGAGACATTGTAAAACTAACTAGACATGTGACACCGGGGAGGGAAAATGTCTAATTGGGCCCAATATGGACATTTTCACTTAGGGGATTACTCACTTATGTTACCAGCAGTTTAGACATTAATAGATATGTGTTTTGAGTTTTTTTGAGGGAACAGCAAATTTACACTGTTATACGAGCTGTTCACTCCGTGAGGTGTGTACTCACTTTTGTGAGATATTGTGTGTGTGTGTGTATGTATATATATATATATATATATATATATATATATTTATATATAATAGATATGTTGGATAGCTTTGCTGATGGCTACAAGGGGTAAAACGTAATTATGACACCATTTACTTACCCATAAACAGAAACTGAGCTCCTTGATTTTTGTGTGGGACGTCAGGACAATACTTAAGAGGTGGGCTTTTTGGTTTCTTTTGTACCACCTCAAAGCGACTTAAATGATTTTAATGTAATGGATGCACAAACCCTACATGATAAGGTCAGTAAAGCCACATCTTGCATTGATGAGGGCATAGAAGCTGTATAAATGTTAGTAACACTGATTCTATAAAATTATTGCTATACTGTATACGGTATGTGCCAGTGGTTCTGGATACAATCATGGCTACACGGGGGGAAATGATGGATTTGCATGACTCTGCGTACCCATAACCAAAGTATGATCTCTTTGGGGTTTGGTGCTTGAAGTGACAGTGCAAACATCTTCTGTTTTATGAAGGCAATGCTGCATCTCAGTGGATATACAATAAAACAGAAGTTTAAGGTGCCATAAAGGGAGAAGCTACAAACAAAATATACCGTATACACCATAAACAGGCAATACAGTCCTGCTCATTCAACACCCTTACTTCTTTAAACCTTTATCCATCCAACAACCCAACCTTATCAGCTCCCTTTTCAGAACCCCCCCCCATCATAACCACACACTCTGTCACCTAACATCCCCTTACCCATAATGTCCCTGTACATATCACATCTAATACACCAACATCTAAAATTCCTCTACATATTTCTTATAAAACACCTTCACATTCACAACTCATATAGGCCTTTAAGAATCTAATACCTCACCAAATAAACTTATGTAGCTAACTCATTGACCATCTCATTAGATGTACTCACTCATTAAACAATAAGGGAAGGTAATATTTCTTCAAAAAGGACAGAATAAAAAGTGCAACATGTTCCCTTCATAAAATACACCCTTCCCTCTTGCCGTACTCCCCTGCTGTCCTGATTTTCCATTTGTCAGCTGGAGCCTTGTGAAATAACTGGTGCTTTTTGGTATAGAAGAGCATGTGACCTTCCTCTACCTTCTCATGATGCTCATTGCCAAAACAAACAATTTCCTGGCCCAACCAATGTTATATGGGTTGAGGGATTGCTATTAGCCCTTTGTAAGCTTTGATTCAGGCCAACAATGATTCTACATGGGGCTCTTTACTTAGGTCTTCAGCAGGGAAACCGGGAAATAGGGAAACTCAGGGGAGGGCAGTATTAGTGGGAGGTGGGTGGGCTATCAAGATAATCTGTTATTCTGCCCTGAATGGGCAAAGTGATGAATTTACTTTAATGTTGGTTCTTTCATTAAAATTCACAGTTCATGTGAATCAGTAGAGAACATATTACCAGATCACATTACTATTATCAATAAAAAAAAGTTTCTAAGTTCAGGTTATCTAACCTTAAGGCAAACCCTAACATTTAACCCCATTGCCAGATCAATTCTGTATTTTATAGCTAAAGTCTATATGAAATGTTGCTGCAATTATGGATTTTCACATGCAGGTTTGACAATACTTCTCTGAAGCATGAGCAGAACATTTGAAAATTCATAAAAATCCTTTCATAGCTGGATGAAATATTTTAATTTTATACAGTATGTTTTAGAAATCTGGAAGGTTAGAAAACATAGCTCAGTTTGGCAGACGTAAAATAATAATACAATAGTGCTGCAATAAACTCCAACATGGATTGATTTTTATTAAAAAATAATCCTTCTATTTGTTCTCTTGGATCAGGGATTATTTCTGATCTATGAACCACAGGCTTTTAAAATTGCTTTAGATTTATATTTTAATTTTCTTTTGCACAACAAGATGATTTTCCAATAACTACCCTAATATTGTTTGAACTATACATCTAACCCCAAATTTTAGAACAGAGTTAGGTGTATTGCTTTGCTCATAACTTACACTGTTATAATGGAAAGTAATTTCATTTTACAGAAATGAATAGCTGATACATAAAGCATTATACTGAATGTCTGTCTGTAGTATTCATGTTTTCAGTAAGTGAATTTTTGGTAAATATTCTAAAACTGTTGCTTTATTCTGGTAAAATTCAAAGATACTTTCAATGACACAATTTGAATGCCTGATTCAGATTGGGCACAATCCCCCTGATCTTTAATACACTTAATACCCAACCCCAATAATTAACAAAATGTACCCTTGCAGTAGGGGTCCACACACTGCAAGTGTTAATTAAAGGCAAGAAGGGACTAGAGGTAACAAACCTCAGGACATTAATGGTGTTAATATGGAATGTATTAGAAATGAATAGGTTTACCAAACGTGTACATTTTATTACAAACATTTAAAACATGAGACAACCTCAAATTTCTAAAAAAATCCAGCTATTTCACTGAGATACAATGCATATATGATATCACTTTCTCAACATATTTCGCTCAGCGGAGCTTCTTCAGGAGATTTGGGGTATGGCATCTAGTATGCTATAGATCGCAAAAATAAATACTCATGTTGTAAATAGATCCATGAAGATAATATACATAATTATATTAAACAATCACAAAATATATATATCAAAATATCACACCTAGGACATTAAAGAAAAAAATATATATATTCAAAATAATAAATATAGATAATAGATAATGAATATAGATATGAAAAAAAAACCGGATAAAGTAAGTAAAAATAGTCGGAAATGTATGCTTCCATCCCTATTAATTCATTAAGAAAAAGAGGTTTCACCCGCTGTCACCCCCGCTCACAGTTTATCTGTAAGTTACTAATGAGTGATTTATGGTTATCATCCCTGCTATCTACACTGTTTTTTCTTTCCTTCCCCCTTCTTTGGCCAGTACTAATAATTTTACAATATGTTTATAGATACCGATTTTGCATCTGTTTCTGACTACTTTCTGCCTACATTTTGATTACATATCCAAAAGTTTTAAACATTGTTTCACTGGCCTATAACAATGTGTCATGGTAGCTATATATTATTGTATACCTGCCAGACATTCCTTGTTTTTGTTTTCCAATTTGGTCATATGCTTCACACAAAGTCCCATACTCTCTCTTTCTATGCTAAAAGAATAGAACAGCATGGTGTCTCACAGC
Organism: Lithobates pipiens; assembly: GCF_037356315.1. NCBI lineage: Eukaryota > Metazoa > Chordata > Amphibia > Anura > Ranidae > Lithobates > Lithobates pipiens. The sequence continues at coordinate 388,247,435 of NW_027507764.1, forward strand.
CTAGCATTTCTGCCTAGCATCGCCACGTTTTTTGGTTTGATTCCCAATCCTGCTACCTGGTGTAAAGTTTGGGGGTATTGTAGCTCCACAGGACCGAGTGCAAAGGCTTTAAATTTTAAACAAAAAGGCTTTTATTTTCAGCAAGCAAATCAAAATAAGGCAAATCAAAATAAGGCTTCCAGCAGCACACAAGCAAAAAATACAAAATAAAATCCACTTATCTTCAGCACAAAGTAAAAGTAAAAAGGCACATACAGTTCATGGATGGTGTGACGGATCTCGGGTACCACCGCTGGGCATCTCCGCCAGACCTGTGTCTCCTGTCCTCCAAATGCACCCGCAGCCTGCAGATTCGCCATAACCAGCCCCTCCTTACACATCCCCTGCTGGGATGTGTCTCCAGTCCAGACCTTTTGTCTACATGCCATAACCCAATACAAATAAACACAGCAACAAGGGGGGGGGGGGGGGGAGGCAGCATTACATTATCTCAGTACCATTTTGTATCTGTCTTTATCAGCTAAAAGTACATTGTGGAATAAAAGTATATATTTGACCCAGACGGGCCAATAGGTTTATATAACCAGGAACGACTCCACAAGCCCAGCCACAGATCCCGCGTTCACCCGGTTCCGATGAACAAACCGACACAAATGTCTGGAGGTGGCATCTTCTCCAGGTGGTGGGAGACGGCAAATAGCCCTCCAAATATCATGTTCTCTGCTGGGCCATAGTCTGTGGGTAGGAGGCGAGCCCACAGCCCCCTCCAAAACACACAGTGACAGTGGGTTCTGTCATATTTCTCCCCTTTTAACCACTTGCTTACTGGGCACTTAAACCCCCCTCAGTCCCAGACCAATTTTCAGCTTTCAGCGCTGATGCACTTTGAGTGACAATTGCGCGGGCATACAACACTGTACCCAAATGAAATTTTTATCATTTTTTTCCCACAAATAGAGCTTTCTTTTGGTGGTATTTAGTTACAGCTCGGAGTTTTATTTTTTGCTAAACAAACAAAAAAAGATGCAAAAAAAAAAAAAAAAAAATCATGTTTTAATAGTTTGTTATAAAATTTTGCAAACGGGTCATTTTTCTCCTTCATTGAAGTGCGCTGATTAGGCGGCACTGATAGGCTGCATTGGTGGGCACTGATGGGCTGCATTGGTGGGCACTGATGGGCTGCATTGGTGGGCACTGATGGGCTGCACTGGTGGGCACTGATAGGCATAGTTAAGGCGGCACTAATAGGCACAGATAAGGCGGCACCGATGGGCACAGATAAGGCGGCACTGATGGGCAAAGATGGGCACAGATAAGATGGCACGGATGGGTGGCACGGATAAGTGGCACGGATGGGTGGCACGGATGGGCACTGATAGGTACCACAGATAGATGGGACTGATGGGCACTGATAGGTGGCACTGATAGGTGGCTCTGATAGGTGGCACTGCTGGGCACTGATGGGCGGCACTGCTGGGCACTGATGGGCGGCACTGCTGGGCACTGATGGGCGGCACTGGGGTGCAGCACCTTTGAGGCAGATTGGGTGGCACTGTGGGTGGCACTGTGGGGTGGCACTGTGGGGTGGCACTGTGGGTGGCACTGTGGGTGGCACTGTGGGCACTGACAGGGGGCACTGACGGGGGGCACTTACTTTTTCTTTTATTTTACTTCAGGATGGCACTGCGGGAGGCAGGTGGGCACAGGCAGGTGGCAGGTGGTCCCTTGTATTGATGGCCGTGATCGGGACTGATGTCCCGATCACGGCCGCCGGTGATCGGCTTTTTTTTTCTCTCCTCGCGCTGTCAGCGCGAGGAGGAATAATAGCCGATTACCGGCTCCGTTCTATCACATGATCAGCTGTCATTGGCTGACAGCTGATCACGTGATAAGGGGTCGGGATCGACCCCTTACACGGATCGGTGATCAGGCGAGTCTCACGGACTCGCCGATCACAGAGCGCGCCGCGCGCGCCCCTCAGGGGGCGCGCAGGCCGCTCGTAACCAGGACGACGTCAATAGACGTAGTCCTGAAAATGTAGGTCCGCGCTAATGCCGTCATTTGGCAATAGCGCGGATCTGAAGTGGTTAAAAACAGACTAACCAGGTCGCTGACCTTCAACTGGTCTGGACCTGCGTTAGTCACAAATTCCCACCCCGGGCAAACAGGAAAAGAAAAAGTATGACTCTGGCGCTGGGGAGAAAAACCGCACATACGCTCTCCCGTGAATAAAAACAGCCACTGCAGAGTGGGAACATCTGTTTGCACTCCCCTAATCCGGGGCCTGGTTGCAGGTATTGGGGGAGCTGAATAATCCTCTGTCCCGATGCCAGCGCTTCAGCTGGTAGGGAGCTTAGGCTGGTAGTGCTAAGCCATTGGGGAGGAAAAGGTAATTGATTTTCTCCTGGTGTAATTACCAGCTGCTGAGGAGGTATCTTGCACGGACTATCTCCCGGACTCTCCATTTCTTTTTCTGATCATGGACAGAGACCAACAGCACTCTGCCTCATAGCCAGCGCTTCTGTTGGGGGGATAAACACTGGGGTAGTGTCCAAGTGCTGGGGAGGGAGAATTGCTTCCTCCACTCCCAGTGGGGATATCTGCGGCTGGGGAAACAGCTCACTGAGGTTATCCCTCACATCCCCTGGATCTAACTCTGAGGGTGGGCAGAGGCCAGCAGCACTCTGCTCCATTGCCAGCGCTTCTGCTGGGAAGGTGAACACTGGGGTAGTGTCCAAATGCTGGGAGGTAGAATGGCCTTCTCCACTCCTGGTGGGGATATCCCCTGCTAGGAAAACAGCTCCCGAAGATCATCTCTCGGACTCTCCAGATCCAATTCTGAGGGTGGGCAGAGGCCAGCGGCGCTCTGCTCTGTCGCCAGTGGTTCTGCTGGGGATATAAACAATGGGGTAGGGTCCAAGTGCTTGGGAGGGAGAATTGCTTTTTCCACTCCCGGTGGGAATATCTGCTGCTGGGGAAACATTTCACTGAGGTCATCCCTCGGTCTCTCTGGATCTAACTCTGAGGGTGGGCATAGGCCAGCGGGGCTCTGCCTCATAGCCAGCGCTTCTGCTGGGGCACCGGATGCGATACTCTGGCCTTGCTGCTGATCACCATCTACCAGCCTTCCAGCACCCTTCTCAACTCCCCCTTCCGAGACTTTTATGCTATTAGCTTGTCTCGCTGCCTGGGGAACCTCAGATGCATTTCGGCATTCTAGCACTCGTAGTGTCCTCTGTATCATCGCCGCTTCTTCCATTGCGGTTAGGATGGGAAAACATAGGGACACCCTTGGCCCCATTTGCTCCACATCTTCTTGACTGTCCACTATTTCTCGTGGACAGTCCCAGGCAACGTGAGCCATGCCAGGCTGCTGATAACCATCAAACAGCTGCTTGTAGGCAATCTCGAGCTCCCATTCCTGCTCAAACAGGAACTCCAATTCCTCCAGGTCACATGCCTCTTCTGGGAGGTCCAGCACCTCATCTCCGAAGTCCAGGATGTCTTCCAGTCGCCTCTCCTCGATGCTCCCAAAGTCTGTGTCTCCGTACATTTTTTGATGAAGTAGCCCCACACCGCTGTAGCCAACACCTTCTGTCAGGCTGCCATCTGTTGTACCTGGCCACAGTTGAGCCGCTAACCACCGGAGGGCTCTATAGCTGGCATCCAGCCTCATCTCCTCCCGAACCAATTTTCCGAGCTCAGTCTTCCACTCATCTCGTGGTTGTTCCCTCAGGAACACCTCTCGTGCGCGGTACTGCGTCCAGTACATCTCTGTGGAGGAGGGAAGGATCTTCCCTTGATGGTGCCGCTCGTGGTTTAGCGTCTCTTGCCAGAGTTGCCGGTGGATCACATCCTCCCAGCCGAGCATGGTGTGCTCTGTCGCTGGTCCCCGATGTTGCTTCCGCATGCCTTGCAGCCTCCTCCCGTACTCTGCTCTCATGTTGGCTGGTCCCCATATCGCTCCTCGGCGGCTGCCCGGATCTTGAATCCCGGTGGTGATTTGGATGTCCCGGACTGCAGGAGATGTCCCACTGCTGCCAACACTGTGACGGATCTTGGATACCACTGCTGGGTTTCTCCGCCAGACCTGTGTCTCCTGTCCTCCAAACGCACCCGCAGCCTGCAGATTCGCCATAACCAGCCCCTCCTTACACATCCCCTGCTGGGATGTGTCTCCAGTCCAGACATTTTGTCTACATGCCATGACCCAACACAATTAAACGCAGCAACAAGCGGTGGGGGGGGGGGGAGAGAAGGGATGTAGCATATGTCTTTATCAGCTAAAAGTACATTGTGGAATAAAAGTATATATTTGACCCAGACGGGCCAATAGGTTTATATAGCCAGGAACGACTCCACAAGCCCAGCCACAGATCCCGCGTTCACCCGGTTCCGATGAACAAACCGACACAAATGTCTGGAGGTGGCATCTTCTCCAGGTGGTGGGAGATGACAAATAGGATAAAAATAGTCGGAAATGTATGCTTCCATCCCTATTAATTCATTAAGAAAAAGAGGTTTCACCCGCTGTCACCCCCGCTCACAGTTTATCTGTAAGTTACTAATGAGTGATTTATGGTTATCATCCCTGCTATCTACACTGTTTTTTCTTTCCTTCCCCCTTCTTTGGCCAGTACTAATAATTTTACAATATGTTTATAGATACCGATTTTGCATCTGTTTCTGACTACTTTCTGCCTACATTTTGATTACATATCCAAAAGTTTTAAACATTGTTTCACTGGCCTATAACAATGTGTCATGGTAGCTATATATTATTGTATACCTGCCAGACATTCCTTGTTTTTGTTTTCCAATTTGGTCATATGCTTCACACAAAGTCCCATACTCTCTCTTTCTATGCTAAAAGAATAGAACAGCATGGTGTCTCACAGCCTAGCATTTCTGCCTAGCATCGCCACGTTTTTTGGTTTGATTCCCAATCCTGCTACCTGGTGTAAAGTTTGGGGGTATTGTAGCTCCACAGGACCGAGTGCAAAGGCTTTAAATTTTAAACAAAAAGGCTTTTATTTTCAGCAAGCAAATCAAAATAAGGCAAATCAAAATAAGGCTTCCAGCAGCACACAAGCAAAAAATACAAAATAAAATCCACTTATCTTCAGCACAAAGTAAAAGTAAAAAGGCACATACAGTTCATGGATGGTGTGACGGATCTCGGGTACCACCGCTGGGCATCTCCGCCAGACCTGTGTCTCCTGTCCTCCAAATGCACCCGCAGCCTGCAGATTCGCCATAACCAGCCCCTCCTTACACATCCCCTGCTGGGATGTGTCTCCAGTCCAGACCTTTTGTCTACATGCCATAACCCAATACAAATAAACACAGCAACAAGGGGGGGGGGGGGGGGGGGAGGCAGCATTACATTATCTCAGTACCATTTTGTATCTGTCTTTATCAGCTAAAAGTACATTGTGGAATAAAAGTATATATTTGACCCAGACGGGCCAATAGGTTTATATAACCAGGAACGACTCCACAAGCCCAGCCACAGATCCCGCGTTCACCCGGTTCCGATGAACAAACCGACACAAATGTCTGGAGGTGGCATCTTCTCCAGGTGGTGGGAGACGGCAAATAGCCCTCCAAATATCATGTTCTCTGCTGGGCCATAGTCTGTGGGTAGGAGGCGAGCCCACAGCCCCCTCCAAAACACACAGTGACAGTGGGTTCTGTCATATTTCTCCCCTTTTAACCACTTGCTTACTGGGCACTTAAACCCCCCTCAGTCCCAGACCAATTTTCAGCTTTCAGCGCTGATGCACTTTGAGTGACAATTGCGCGGGCATACAACACTGTACCCAAATGAAATTTTTATCATTTTTTTCCCACAAATAGAGCTTTCTTTTGGTGGTATTTAGTTACAGCTCGGAGTTTTATTTTTTGCTAAACAAACAAAAAAAGATGCAAAAAAAAAAAAAAAAAAATCATGTTTTAATAGTTTGTTATAAAATTTTGCAAACGGGTCATTTTTCTCCTTCATTGAAGTGCGCTGATTAGGCGGCACTGATAGGCTGCATTGGTGGGCACTGATGGGCTGCATTGGTGGGCACTGATGGGCTGCATTGGTGGGCACTGATGGGCTGCACTGGTGGGCACTGATAGGCATAGTTAAGGCGGCACTAATAGGCACAGATAAGGCGGCACCGATGGGCACATATAAGGCGGCACTGATGGGCAAAGATGGGCACAGATAAGATGGCACGGATGGGTGGCACGGATAAGTGGCACGGATGGGTGGCACGGATGGGCACTGATAGGTACCACAGATAGATGGGACTGATGGGCACTGATAGGTGGCACTGATAGGTGGCTCTGATAGGTGGCACTGCTGGGCACTGATGGGCGGCACTGCTGGGCACTGATGGGCGGCACTGCTGGGCACTGATGGGCGGCACTGGGGTGCAGCACCTTTGAGGCAGATTGGGTGGCACTGTGGGTGGCACTGTGGGGTGGCACTGTGGGTGGCACTGTGGGTGGCACTGTGGGTGGCACTGTGGGTGGCACTGTGGGCACTATGGGCACTGACAGGGGGCACTGACGGGGGGCACTTACTTTTTCTTTTATTTTACTTCAGGATGGCACTGCGGGAGGCAGGTGGGCACAGGCAGGTGGCAGGTGGTCCCTTGTATTGATGGCCGTGATCGGGACTGATGTCCCGATCACGGCCGCCGGTGATCGGCTTTTTTTTTCTCTCCTCGCGCTGTCAGCGCGAGGAGGAATAATAGCCGATTACCGGCTCCGTTCTATCACATGATCAGCTGTCATTGGCTGACAGCTGATCACGTGATAAGGGGTCGGGATCGACCCCTTACACGGATCGGTGATCAGGCGAGTCTCACGGACTCGCCGATCACAGAGCGCGCCCCTCAGGGGGCGCGCAGGCCGCTCGTAACCAGGACGACGTCAATAGACGTAGTCCTGAAAATGTAGGTCCGCGCTAATGCCGTCATTTGGCAATAGCGCGGATCTGAAGTGGTTAAAAACAGACTAACCAGGTCGCTGACCTTCAACTGGTCTGGACCTGCGTTAGTCACAAATTCCCACCCCGGGCAAACAGGAAAAGAAAAAGTATGACTCTGGCGCTGGGGAGAAAAACCGCACATACGCTCTCCCGTGAATAAAAACAGCCACTGCAGAGTGGGAACATCTGTTTGCACTCCCCTAATCCGGGGCCTGGTTGCAGGTATTGGGGGAGCTGAATAATCCTCTGTCCCGATGCCAGCGCTTCAGCTGGTAGGGAGCTTAGGCTGGTAGTGCTAAGCCATTGGGGAGGAAAAGGTAATTGATTTTCTCCTGGTGTAATTACCAGCTGCTGAGGAGGTATCTTGCACGGACTATCTCCCGGACTCTCCATTTCTTTTTCTGATCATGGACAGAGACCAACAGCACTCTGCCTCATAGCCAGCGCTTCTGTTGGGGGGATAAACACTGGGGTAGTGTCCAAGTGCTGGGGAGGGAGAATTGCTTCCTCCACTCCCAGTGGGGATATCTGCGGCTGGGGAAACAGCTCACTGAGGTTATCCCTCACATCCCCTGGATCTAACTCTGAGGGTGGGCAGAGGCCAGCAGCACTCTGCTCCATTGCCAGCGCTTCTGCTGGGAAGGTGAACACTGGGGTAGTGTCCAAATGCTGGGAGGTAGAATGGCCTTCTCCACTCCTGGTGGGGATATCCCCTGCTAGGAAAACAGCTCCCGAAGATCATCTCTCGGACTCTCCAGATCCAATTCTGAGGGTGGGCAGAGGCCAGCGGCGCTCTGCTCTGTCGCCAGTGGTTCTGCTGGGGATATAAACAATGGGGTAGGGTCCAAGTGCTTGGGAGGGAGAATTGCTTTTTCCACTCCCGGTGGGAATATCTGCTGCTGGGGAAACATTTCACTGAGGTCATCCCTCGGTCTCTCTGGATCTAACTCTGAGGGTGGGCATAGGCCAGCGGGGCTCTGCCTCATAGCCAGCGCTTCTGCTGGGGCACCGGATGCGATACTCTGGCCTTGCTGCTGATCACCATCTACCAGCCTTCCAGCACCCTTCTCAACTCCCCCTTCCGAGACTTTTATGCTATTAGCTTGTCTCGCTGCCTGGGGAACCTCAGATGCATTTCGGCATTCTAGCACTCGTAGTGTCCTCTGTATCATCGCCGCTTCTTCCATTGCGGTTAGGATGGGAAAACATAGGGACACCCTTGGCCCCATTTGCTCCACATCTTCTTGACTGTCCACTATTTCTCGTGGACAGTCCCAGGCAACGTGAGCCATGCCAGGCTGCTGATAACCATCAAACAGCTGCTTGTAGGCAATCTCGAGCTCCCATTCCTGCTCAAACAGGAACTCCAATTCCTCCAGGTCACATGCCTCTTCTGGGAGGTCCAGCACCTCATCTCCGAAGTCCAGGATGTCTTCCAGTCGCCTCTCCTCGATGCTCCCAAAGTCTGTGTCTCCGTACATTTTTTGATGAAGTAGCCCCACACCGCTGTAGCCAACACCTTCTGTCAGGCTGCCATCTGTTGTACCTGGCCACAGTTGAGCCGCTAACCACCGGAGGGCTCTATAGCTGGCATCCAGCCTCATCTCCTCCCGAACCAATTTTCCGAGCTCAGTCTTCCACTCATCTCGTGGTTGTTCCCTCAGGAACACCTCTCGTGCGCGGTACTGCGTCCAGTACATCTCTGTGGAGGAGGGAAGGATCTTCCCTTGATGGTGCCGCTCGTGGTTTAGCGTCTCTTGCCAGAGTTGCCGGTGGATCACATCCTCCCAGCCGAGCATGGTGTGCTCTGTCGCTGGTCCCCGATGTTGCTTCCGCATGCCTTGCAGCCTCCTCCCGTACTCTGCTCTCATGTTGGCTGGTCCCCATATCGCTCCTCGGCGGCTGCCCGGATCTTGAATCCCGGTGGTGATTTGGATGTCCCGGACTGCAGGAGATGTCCCACTGCTGCCAACACTGTGACGGATCTTGGATACCACTGCTGGGTATCTCCGCCAGACCTGTGTCTCCTGTCCTCCAAACGCACCCGCAGCCTGCAGATTCGCCATAACCAGCCCCTCCTTACACATCCCCTGCTGGGATGTGTCTCCAGTCCAGACATTTTGTCTACATGCCATGACCCAACACAATTAAACGCAGCAACAAGCGGTGGGGGGGGGGGAGAGAAGGGATGTAGCATATGTCTTTATCAGCTAAAAGTACATTGTGGAATAAAAGTATATATTTGACCCAGACGGGCCAATAGGTTTATATAGCCAGGAACGACTCCACAAGCCCAGCCACAGATCCCGCGTTCACCCGGTTCCGATGAACAAACCGACACAAATGTCTGGAGGTGGCATCTTCTCCAGGTGGTGGGAGATGACAAATAGCCCTCCAAATATCATGTTCTCTGCTGGGCTATAGTCTGTGGGTAGGAGGCAAGCCCACAGCCTCCTCCAAAACACACAGTGACAATGGGTTCTGTCACAGATGGGTCCAGGCATGTACTGGCCATCAGGACTACCAGAGTTTCCCGGTGGGCCAATGGCTCAGTGGGCCAGTCAGGTGCAGTCCTGAAGCTGCTCCTCTCTGACAGTGAATGGTCGCGATTTTACTCCTGTCAGGAGGAGCAGCTTCCGTCACTTGCTGGAGAGAGCATTAGGCTTTCTGTTCCCTCTAGCCTGCAGGGGAGATAGACAGCCGGCAGACTTTCCTTCCTCTCTCACCTTATCACTTGTTATCACATGACTGGAGAGAGGAACAAGAAGCTGCCTTCAAAACTGTGAGTACACGTGGGGGGGACACACTGATGTGAAGGGGGCTGCTGGTTGGAACTCTCTGATGTGAAGAGGGCTTCTGATGGGAACTCACATATGTAGGGGGTTGCTGGTGGGGACACACTGATGTGAAAGGGGCTACTGATGGGGACACACTGATGTGAAGGGGGCTTCTGATGGGGAAACACTGTTGTGAAGGGGGCTTCTGATGGGGACACACTGATGTCAAGGGGGCTTCTGATGGGGACACACTGATGTGAAGGGGGCTTCTGATGGGGGACTCTGATGTGAAGGGGCTGCTAATGGGGACACTCTGATGTGAAGGGGGCTTCTGATGGGAACACACTGATGTGAAGGGAGCTGCTGGTGAGGACACACTGATGGGGACACACTGATGTTAAGAGGGCTGCTGATTAGGACTCCCTGTGAAGGGAGCTGCTGATTGGGACTCTCTGATGTAAGGGGGATGCTGTTGGGGACACTCAAAATTAAAGTGGGCCGGTCATGTTGAAGTTTTTGTCCCATCTCTACCTGGATGACATCCTCCTCATTTCAAACAGCCAGGAGTCCCTTATCCAACATCGAGAAGTCCTAGTTTCCACACTACAGGGACTGGGCTGGTTAATAAACTGGAAAAAGAGCAATGCTTGTCCCACCTATATGATGATCTTCCTGGGTGCGGAGTTGGATACCCGGACAAACACGATGGAACTACCTGTAGAGAAGATTTCCCCACTGATTCAGAGGGTGAGAAGAGCAATCTCGCAGCATCCCTACCAGCCAGAGCATGTCTCAGTCTTCTAGGCTCTCTGTCTGCGACCATCCCTATGGTCCAATGGGCCCAATGGAATGCAAGACCACTTCAAACTTCCTTCCTGCATCAATGGGATGGCTCATCCATGACCCAACCGATCTACATCTCGGAGGAGGTCAAACAATCCTTGCAGTGGTGGACCCATCTCTGCAATCTGAGGAGATGCAGGTATATAGTCTCCCTTCCTCAGGAAATGGTAACCTTGCATGCCAGCCTGGGGGGATGGGGGCACACTACCAACATCATATGTCCCAACAAGGTTGGGACATATCTTCTCTGGCAGCCTATCAAATTCTGGAATTCCTGCAGTCAGGCCTAGAGAAAGGGCTTTGTTCCAGTACCCTGAAAGTCCTAGTATCAGCCTTTTCCGCTCTGACTGGGGTCAAATGGGCACATGATCCTTTAGTCATCCAGTTTCAGAGGGCCTGCCTTAAACTAAGGCCACCTAGGAAACCTTCATTCCCAGTATGGGACCTCTCAGTTGTCTTGGAAGTCTTGTCTAAGGAACCGTTTTCTCCATTGGACAACATCTCCCTTTGGGATCTGACGCTCAAAGTTTCATTCCTGATAGCTATAACTTCAGCAAAGAGAGTCTCAGAGATGCAAGCCTTGATGGCCAAAGAACCATGCCTGGTTGTCTATCTGGACAGAATAGTTCTAAGGCGTTCGGACTGTTTTGTACCTAAGGTGTCCTCCTCCTTCCACTTTAATCAGGAGATCAACCTTCCAGCATTTGTCACAGATCAAGGTGATCCTCCTCCTCTGGATGTCAGGGGCAACATTCTAAAGTATGGTTCAGCAACCGAGTGGATCAGGAGATCGGAAAACCTCTTGTTCAATATGGCTGTAGGAAAAGTCAGACGGCATTGGCTCGCACCATCGCCTCATGGCTGATAAAGACTATCAAAAAGGCCTACTCGCTGAGTGAACTACAAAGTCCGGAGGGCTTAAAGACACATTCCACCAGGGCAGTGGCAACTTCTTGGGTGGCCTATTGTAGGGTCTCGGCGGAGACTATCTGTAAAGCGACCACCTGGTCTCCCAGAAACACCTTTATATCGCATTATAAGGTGGATTCTGCACAACTTTCAACAGTAGACCAGGCCAACTCCTCTGTTTCTTGTTAATAAATGTATTTTTTCTTGCATTCCCACCTAGTCTGCGAGTTACTCCCCAGAGCGTATGCTGCCATGATGTGGCAGGAAACCAGAAAATTGTATACTTACCTTTCCGTAGTTTTCTTTTCCTGTTGCATCTTCATGGCAGGGCAGCATACAATGACCCACCCGTTGAAGGTGATTCATATATACGGAGAATACTGGGGCGGGGCCGTCTCGTCATCTTATAGCTATATGCTCCTATCAGGTTGTGGAGGTGGAGTCACAGCCCAGAGTGTATGCTGCCATGAAGATGCGACAGGAAAGGAAAATTAAGGAACGGTAAGTATGCCATTTTCAATTTTTTTCCTGCAGAAATGACACTTTGCGCAGGGACAGTTCTAAGCACGGGAAACATACGCCCCTTTATAGGCATACTATACACACCCCCCCGGTACGAAATTTAAAGGAATATTACACTTTTATTGTTTGACTTTAAGCATTATTAAAATCACTGCTCCTGAAAAAAACAGTAGTTTTTTTTTACTTTTTTTGCATTGATACATGTCCCCTGGGGCAGGACCCAGGTCCCCAAACACTTTTTAGGACAATAACTTGCACATAAGCCTTTAAAATTAGCACTTTTGATTTTGAACGTTCGAGTCCCATAGACTTTAATAGGGTTCTAAAGTTCACACAAAGTTTAGGTCTGTTCGCAGGTTCTGGTGCAAACCGAAACAGGGGGTGTTCTGCACATCCTTAAGTGTTAACCCTTTCCCTACCAGTGACATTGACACAGTAATCAGTGCATTTTTATAGCTCTGATTGCTGTATAAATGTCAATGGTCCCAAAAATTGTCAAAAGTATCCGACTGTCCGCCACAATGTCGCAGTCCGATTTAAAATCACAGATCACCGCCATTAGTAGTAAAAAATATAAAATAAATAAAAATGCCATAAAAATTCCATAAATCTATCCCCTATTTTGTGGACAGCAGAGATGAGCAAATACCACCAAAAGAAAGCTCAATTTATGGGAAAAAAGGACGTCAATTTTGTTTGGGTACAGCATTGCATGACCATGCAATTGTCAGTTAAAGTAACATAGTGCCATATCGCAAAAAATGGCCTGGCCATTGGTCATTAAGGGGGCAAATCCTTCTGGGGTTAAATTTATTAAAGCCCTGCATTTGGGGCAGCTGTTTGGCCTAAGAACAAGCTTGAATTTTTCTTTGCAGCCTGTAGATTGGGTTACAAATAGATGTGGGTTGGGGGGGGGGGGGGTGCATAATTCCTAACCTTGCACACTGCACTAAGGCTGTGGTTTGATGATTGCTTCTAAATCTCTCACGTGAGACTTACAACTGCTATGTAATGGTTGAGATAAAAAAGAATGTTCCTTTTTTCATTCCTGCTGTGTTTGTGCCAATGTAGTTTGTGCGCTGCCTTTTGTATTAATTTTGTCTTTTTTTGCTAATGATAATTCTGCCATGTAACTTTTTTGGGGTTTGGGATGAAGACTTCTGATCACAAAAAAGATTAGTCATGCTTTTTATTAGCTTGATTTGTATCCCTGCATTTCTAATCTGATTTGTTTAATGTGTACATTTTTTAGTGTCCTACCCTTGTAGATTGTAAGCTCTTTTGAGCAGGGCCCTTCTAACTATTGTCAAATGCTGGAGCATGGTTGCCATGCTTTTTTTTTTGGGTTTGGCCCATGTACATTAATGTAACACATGTTTATACTAAGTTGAAATAAAAAGTTGATTGTTTTTTCGCTTTTACTTTTTGCAGATTCAAAATACATATTTTATAAGTGCAAAAAAATCATACCCCTTTCAATCTGTATTAAATCTAGTTGCATACAAAAGTATTTGCTTTTGCAAGTCCTTGAGTAAAATGTGTAATGGGGAAAGGGGGAAGAAAAGCCCAAAAAAAAACAAAAAACAAAAAAAACAACCCCAAAGCACCCTCCCCATGTTGAGGGCATGTGACCTGGTACGGTTCAAGGTGAGGGTGAGCTCAGCAGCATAATGAGCCAATGCAGATCATTTTGGTTTATTCCATAATTTTAACTCTTCAAATGCATGCAATGGTATGTAATTATTCAATAATATTATAGTGTGTAATTCCAAAAATATGGCTATTCAAAAATCAAGGAGAAAAATTTGATGTGGGATCTCCCCAAAATCCATACCAGACCCTTATCTGAGCATGCAGCCTAGAGGTCAGGAGGGGGGGCGAGTGAGCGCCCCCTCCTGAACCATACCAGGCCACATGCCCTCAACATGTCCCAGATGATGTGATCGCCCCCTTGTGACATAATGGATCCATCATGCCCTGGGTGGTGCACTACTTTTTTTGGTGAATGGTTAGGGGTACAATGTACTTGATACCCATTCACATAGGGTGGGGGGCCAGGATTGGGGCCCCCTTGTTAAAGGGGGCTTCCAGATGCCAATAAGCCCCCCACCTGCAGACCCTGACAACCACTGGGTAAGGGTTGTCAGGAAGAGGCTCTTGTGCCCATCAAAATCAAGGTGCTTTGGGGGTGATCCCAAAGCACTCTCCCCATGTTGAGGGTATGTGGCCTAGTATGGTTCGGGGGGCGCTCGCTCATCTCCCCCTTATCCTATACTCCAGGCTGCATGCTCTGAAAAGGGTCTGGCATGGATTTTTGGGGGGACTCCATGTAAAAAAATGTTTTAATCTTGGCGTAGAGGTTCCCCTTGAAGTCCATGCCAGGCCCAAAGATCTTTCCTCTATATTGCAGAGAGCCGGGAATAAATTACAGCATCGAGCAAGTTTAAATACATTTTTTTCCTTTAGCAATGTCATTTTGCTGTGGCAATGTTATACGCATTGGCCAGATGCGCCACTTTACAGGCAGACTAAGGGGACCCCCCCAGGCATGATATTTAAAGGAATTTTACATTTTTATTGTTTCACTTTAAGTATTATTAAAAATCATTGCTCCTGAAAAAAAGCGTTGTTTTAAAAAATAAAATAAAAATTGATACATGTCCCCTGGGGCAGTACCCAGATCCCCATACACTTTTTATGGCAAACAACTTGCATATAAGCCTTCAGTGAGGACTTTGGATTTTGCAGGTTCCAGCCCCATTGTTCAACTGTTCCCACATATGCGATCAGGCAAGCAAGTTCACCAGCAATAGCGAAATTTCCATTTGCATGTCCACCCAGTTTCTGAGAGTTGAAGTCCTAATTGGCTTTAGGTTTGGGCGCTATTTTCATGGACTGCAGGATCGCATATTGGCGCTATAGTAAATGACCCCTTTATGTTACTTTTTCATTTTATTTATTAGGAGGTTTTATACTGTATGAACTAAGACTCAGCTGATGGAATATGTACCTCTAGTTCAGACAGACACATATAGTACTTCTGCCTTTTACACTTGTAGATAATAAATAGTCTATGAGGCATAATCAATGGATATATTTTTATCATTAATATAGCTACTGTATATTTTCTTAAAAATATGTACAAATATTTTACTATCATACAAATTTGCAGGTTATTTGTGTTACTATGGATAACACAGCATACAGCATAGACCAAGTAATCTGATAGTATAAAAAGATCCACAATATCATAAAGTTGAGAAACCCTGAGCTAAGAAACCTCCTATGACATCTCCATGCAGAAGGTCAATCGTGAAGTATAAATCAATTCCCTTTGGATTACTTAATTCATAGTCTACTTATATTGTGACTTGTCACCTTTAGAAAATCACTATTTCTTTTCCTACCTTTCAAACCTAGTAGATGCCATGATCAGATTTATCTCAAGAATGCAATACACTAAGCAATCTGTCATTAGCCCTTAGGCAATAAAGTGTCTAAGGGGACAGTTTTTCAGACAGGATAAAGAGATTATACTAAACATGTTCATGCTGGTAAGAGGCAGGTCACTTTTCATCAAAGGTTAACTAATATTTAATGTACTGCCAAGCTGCGGGAAAGCCTTCTAAATCCTACAAATGAATATAGTATCTAACAGATGCATCAACTATCCCATAAAATTAAACCTATAACCAAATTGCCTGTGCAGCCTGTGTCCTTTAGTTTTATGCAATCTGTTCAAATAAAAAAAAATCTTATTTAATTTAACTCAGTAATTAATGTCTTGTATAATTATATCTAAAAAAAAGTATGCATAGCCTAAGATAATATTAGCAATGAGATACAGAAACATGCATTGTAATTGTATTTTTTAATAAAATTAAAGTACTCTCAGGTCTTGCCTGGTAATAGTGGTGAATAATTACTCACACACCCACAGTTCTCACTTTTTTTTATAAACATAAATGAACAATGCCTAAATTGCAGAGTAAGCAACAGTCAACAAGCTACCATTAAATGTTATCATTATTTACTGTTCCAACACCAAAAATTAGGGATGAGGTTTGTTTGTAAGATTTTCAGTCCTTGTGAATTTATGTGCCAATTCATCAAGGAAATGTTTTTAAACCACATTTCACTTCATAGCCTTTAAACTATGACTAGCAGACTTATGCCGCATACACACAATCGAATTGTCCGCCGGACCACAGTACGCCGGACAATTCGATCGTGTGTGGGCTCCAGCTGACTTTTTCATCGTAAAGTCCAGCGGACTTAGAAAGTCGTTTTGACTCAAAATTTGTCGGCCGGACTTGGCTTTCAGCGGACAATCAGTTTGTCAGTGTGCTAGTCCGGCGGACTAAGAATGACGCATGCTCTGAAGCAAGTACGAGAAGGAAGCTATTGGCTACTGGCTATTGAACTTCCTTTTCTAATCCCGTCATACATGCTATATGTCATCGCGTTAGAAATCGCCGGACTTTCGGAGTGTCCGTGTGTGGCCAAGTCCGTTCGTTATAAAGTCTGGTGGATTGTTTGCCGGACAATTCGATCGTGTGTACGCGGCATTAGAAGGATCAATACGGAGGCTTATGGTTAAGCCAGCCCCCTCACTACAAAAGCAAGGGAACTGTCCCCAAAGCTTAGTGAATAAGGGGAAGCTCTGCTGACTGCCATCATCCAATCATATGCAAGCAAACATTCTGTTATTTTTATTTGGTATATTCCTGATTGGGTATTTTTTACAAAGTGAAATTTCACCAATTTCTATAAGCTCTTGGGAACATTTCCATGAAAAGTGCAGCTTTCCTTGCTAAATTAACTTGTTGCCTTTAATAAATTAACTCCATAGTGTCTGTAAAGTGGACGCTTTTGTAGGGAAAGTATAGGAAAAGTTGGCAAACTACATAGGAAGGGAGCAAACTGTGCTTAATTTCTGATTGCTAGCTCTATGTCAATACAATCCTTTGATGTTTTTTTTTTTCTCATTGAGGTCATTATTTGTCTTTCATTTTATTTTGTGGTTGATCTGAGGTCAGTTGTCACCTTTAGTTACTGTCCTGGCCATAGCAGAATTTTTTTTGCTTTTGCTGCAAGGCTTTTCTTTAAAGGGGATGGTATCTCTTGGTTTTCATTTGTTGTTGGGGTATATTGGTTTATATTTTATGTTGGGTGTTTAGGGACTTTATTTTAGGTTAAACTGTTTTTTTTCAAGGTTTCCCCTTAAAAATTTTGTTTTAGTGATGGTATCTTGTGATTTTAATTTCTTTTGTGGGTGGAGAAGTGGAGAAGTGGTGAATTCACTGACTATCTATTCTTCCAAATGATTTTTGCTTGCAACAGGCCACTGAAATGAATCATATCAGGTTGCGGCTTTATTTAAATCAAGCTAATTGTAAAATCAAAAAATCTATACCATTATCAAATATGTGCTGCCAGTGTATGCTTTTCTGAGACTGTCTGCCTAAAGTGTACTGTTCTCTAACATCTCATACAGCCTTACAGCATCCCACAAGCATGTTATTTTGAGAAATTGTGTTCTTTTAATAATGCCCTCAATGCCACATGAGAATACATTAAAATTACATTTTAAAATATTGTACAGCAGGGAAAATGTAATAGATCCTCCATTGCAGTTTTCAGCTATCAGTGCAGTTTCTGACAATAGTTTGCCTATTTGTTCTAAAAAAATTGGAAACATTTGGCAAACAATGTAACTCCCAAAGACCATATAATAGGATTTGCCACTGAGTTCTTATACTTATTGAGTCCCATAAAATGAAATTTGTCTTTAAGATCGGGTTTACCAAATATTGAACAAGATTTTCCAAACTCTTAGTAAAGCAAACCTAGGCAAATTGTAAATCCAATGAACATGCATATACTGCTAATATTTTTTTGAAAATCAAATCAAGATATCTGCAAGGCAGGTGTCAAGTCACCAGTAGGAGCCGGATAAAAACATATGCCATCACAACTACACAAAACACTTTAACCTGAGTACTATGGTTGAGTTAAAGTTACAGTTTAAACACAAATAACGGGTAAACTTCAGCTGTTTGGGCTTTCATTACATGACTTTTAGACCATTCGGCAGGAGCCATACATCATATATAATACTGGTATTTTTACCACTACTATATCTGTCCACCTCCTATATGTCAATGTTTACTAAGAAAATCCGACGGATGTATCTGTCGGTCAGTGGGATTTTTTCTTTTGGCAGGCGTCAGGTGTGGTTCATTATGATTGATGTGGATCTTAAGCTGAAAGACTTGGTTGATGATGGATGTACGTTGTGGGACATGTTTTTTTTTTTTTTAAATAAAGGACTTGTTTGAAAAGGTAAGTGCCTGTTTTTACTGTTTACTTTTTTGTGGAATAAGTAGGGCTATTATGTAACCCTTATTCATTCACATGGGGGGGGGGGGGGGTGATATCTGGCAGCTTCTTCTTCTTATTATTGGGGGTTTCAAGGTTCTGATAAGCCCCCTGCCTACAAACCTCCACACTGGGCCAGGGTTGCATGGAAGTAGTCTTTGTCCTCATCTAGACTGGCAAGTTTCCCCTCCCCCATCATACTGTATGCCTCTATGCTTGGATATTTTTGCATAGATTTCCTCATAAAATTCATACCAGACCCAAGGGGTCTTTGGGCATGCTATTTTTTTTATCAGACCTCATCAAAAATAAAAGTTTAATTGTTTTTTGGTTCAACTCTGCTGTTTTTTTTTTGTTGGGGTGGGGGTCACCAAATAACATCTATATCAGACTTTAATCTAGGACAGGGGTCTGGTATAGATGAAATGAATCCCTGGACATTTGTTCACAAACAAAAATAAAGTGGCTAAAGTGGGAACAACTGTAAAGCCAGCATTTTGGCAAGTTGGCATTGAGATGCTGGGCATGGTGGGTGGCAGGAGGCATTTTTTTATACATTTAATTTGCTGGACAGACTTTCATACAATTTGCTTGAGGCTGCAGATAGGGAATCTTGTGTAGTGGGGGTGGAGGTATGATAGGACGAGCAGGAAGGAGAAGGAATGTGGCTCTTTTGCTGGCAACCAATAGCATTCATGTGTTGCTCCCACTGAGCTCTGCAGTAAGTAGTCAAGTGTCTCTTCATGTGGTGCCAAATGGCTGATGGATTTCCTACACTTGATACACTGCTGGCACAGACTGCAAATGACTACTGTGCTGCCTGCAGCATACGTATAGAAAAAGGCCCACACCACACAGCTGAACTATGGGAAGTGGATCAGTGAATAACATTGACCTGCACTCATGGAGCAGTGCCATCCAGTGGAATATGGTGGCTGTACCATCCATTCATTCTGCAAGCTGTCCCTGGATGACATCCTGGCTTGCTGATGTTCTGCCTGTTCTTCACTTCCTCCTATACTATTTTTGCCACCCAGATATGGGCAAAGATTTCTTGAAAGCCCCTACCATCTTCTTCTCTGAAGACAGCTTATCAGTAACATGCAGCTGAAGGAACATCATTGCCAACTGGTTCTCTCTGCTTTTTGTGTCTTGCCTCTATAATCCAGTTGTTCTCCTCAACCTCAGATGCAATTAATTGCTATGCAACCTCCTGCAGAAACTGGCTCAAATAATTCAGCTGACTCTCTGATGCTATTTTACAGGGTAATGGCAGGTTTATCATTGGATGAGAATAAGGAACAGTATGGTTTTGCAGATATAGAAGACATTTCTCTACTCTGCACCCAGAAAAAAAGAGGTGGAAGATGAAAAGGACTTGGTTAGACACCCCACTACCTCCTCCATGTGAGCTGACTGTATAGCACACACTCTACCAGAAAATAAAATAAGATCTGCTGACCCCATAATAGCTACATGGGAACATCCCAGACATAGAGATAATAGTTTTATTTACACAGTCAATGTGATTATGTAAGAAATTAGTGAAGTAATCTTTTAAATGTAAGAAATTAGTGAAGTAATCTTTTAAATTTAAAGAAGTCCAACATCAGCAATGGTATAAACTCCTCCCGTGAAACCTCCACCTCCAATAATAGGGGTGCTTACCAGATTCTATTGATCTTCTATCTCTAGAAAGATCAATTGAGCAATCTTAACCATCTATAAGCTATTTGCAGGTAGAGATGCACTCCTGTGGGAACTGACCACCACTGCTTATGTCCAGACTGCCCAGCTCCAGCAGCTCCACATTCCCCAGTTATGTACTACCTTCCTAAAATTCATAAAAATCCTATTTACCCCATAGGATGTCCCATCATTAGTGGGATTGACTTAGTTACACCCCGGGCGGGCAAATATATCGATCATTACCTTCAACCACTAGTTAAAGAGACACCTACTTACATCAATGATACAAGGCAAACCATTAATCTGTTAAACAGTTGTTCATACAGGGAAGGTTATTGGTTAGTCACCGCTGATGTGACTTGCTTATATACAATAATACCACATCAAGGGGGTCTGTCATCTGTGGAATATTATCTTAACCAAGGATCTGCTATACCCACCGAACAAATAAACTTCATCACAGAGCTCCTAAAGTTTGCTACTACACATAACTATTTTTGGTTTAGCAACAAGTACCATCTTCAAAATTGGGGAGTTGTTATGAGGTCTACATTTGCCCCCAATTTGGCCAATCTTTTTATGGCCAAATGGGAGGAGGACATCATCTATGCCCAAAAGAGCCCAGAGTTGATCCTATGGGCCAGGTAAATATGTGTCATTCTCCTATGGAATGGCAGCCCTGAAACCTTACAAACCTTCACAAAAATGTTAAAAAACAATGACAGAGGCATTGAATTAAAATACAAAGATTGGAGACGGTACACTTCTTAACTTTGAAAATAAAGGTGAAAGATGGACATTTAGTCACATCAACATTTTTTAAGTCCACTGACCACAACTCATTCATTCTCCTTGACAGTTGCCACCATCAGTCATGGCTTATTTCAGTTCCATGCAGCCAGTGCATGTGCTTAAGACACAATTGTACCAAAACGGATGATTTCAAAACTCAGGCAAACATTTTACCTGTAAGGTTTGTGGAAAAGGGATATTAAGTGGAAACTCTAACAAAGGTAGTCTCCTCAGTTCAAAATGTAGACAGAGATCAACTCTTAGTAGAAAGGCCTAGAGCTAACAATGATAATGAAGGTAATTTTTTCTTGCCATTTGTCACCACTTACTCCAACCAATACTACGCTATTAAAAAAATAGTCCACAAACATTGGCATATTCTATGAAGTGACAGGTTATTGTATCCAACCTTTCCTGATAAACCCCAAGTGGTGTATAGGGGCGTCTCTTCAACTTTCATGGGTATGGACAAATTGAAATTACATTGGAGAGGAGGCTCTAGATGACAAGAAATATCCAAATTAGAGATGAAGTGGATATATAATGTCAAAATGTTCATTCCCTTTGAGCTTAATGTACACATAGAATGCTTAGTGAGATCATACATGTTTTTCCCCTTTTTTCCACTCCCTTCCCCCTCTTGAATTGCCTCTTTTTGAAGGGAAAAAAAACATTTATAGGTGATGTTGATATTTGTACAGGCCATAGAGAATTGTCCTTTTATATAATTGCTCTTTTATATAAATTTATGAAATATTGTAAAGTAGGCTTGAAATTACCTAAATCATGTTTATATCCTTTTTGAATGCAATTTTCAGTTTTTTAGCCACAAGATGGCTTCAATCGGGACAGAGAATTTTAATAATGTACATTTCAAACATAATAAAATATTCTGCCGGGAAGAATTCGATGTTTTTTCCCAACCGTTATTGCTGCTGATATCATGTATCATTATACACATTTTGTACCTAATTTGGTCTGTTATGGAGCCTGGATAATATATGTAATTGGAAGGAGGTGCTAGGATTGGTCGGGAGTAGGTCTGACCCACATCCCAGAAATAACTTATATAAATAACATAATGTGTACATGGAGAATATTCCTCTATGGGACTTTAAAGGGAACAGACAACTACTAAATGTAATAATGTGTCGTATAGTATTTATTTAAGGAGAAGAAAAGTATGCAGGTAAACAGCCTACATGTATGTGTGGGGACAACAAATGTACAGTATAAAAAGTAGACAGGATGCAAACAATGTGAGCACAGATCACAGATACAACTATAGCAATTCCGACGTGTTTCGAGTGTTGACTCTTCTTCAGGGAACGAGGATCAGCATATATATATATATATATATATATATATATATATATAGAAAAAACAGTATATGAAAGGCATGGCTACATATACCATATACATGTACCAGCCACGTCTTTCTTATACAGTTTTTTCTCTATAGATACATATATATATATATATATATATATATATATATATATATATATATATATATATATATATATATGCTGATCCTCATCCAGTATTATTGAAGGTGGAGGTTTCACAGAAGGAGTTTATATCACTGCTGGTGTTGGATTTCTTTCAATTTGTTTTAAAGAAGATTTCTACAATAATTTCTCACATACTCATGTGAAATGTATCTATGCTATGAAAAAGTATTTGTCCCCTTTCTAATATATTTTTTTTTTTTGCATATTTGTCACACTTATGCCGCTTACACACGTAGCCGTCTATCCGACGGACTTAGTCTGGTGGACTTCCCGCCAGACTGTCCTTCGGACTTTCCGAACGGGCTACTTGCCCACACACGGCACTTTTTTAACGGACTAATACGGCGTACTAAGTCCGCCGTACTATCCGCCGTACTTTTGAAATGAACGGACTCGCCCACACACGCGCAGGAAAGTCCGCTCATTTCGAGCGCGTCTCGAGGTAGGCGGGGCCCGCGAAGGAGACGGAACCCCAACGCCCAAAAAAAATCGGCGTGGGGGTCCCCCCAGGTCCACATCAGACCCTTGTCCGAGCACACTACCCGGCTGGCCAGGAAAGGGGGGGACGGGTGAGCGGCCCCCCCTCCTGAGCCATACCAGGCTGCGTGCCCCCTTGGGGAAGGGGGGCCGCACGGCCCCCCCCACCCCAAAGCACCTTGTCCCCATGTTGATGAGGACAAGGGCCTCTTCCCGACAACCCTGGCCATTGGTTGTCGGGGTCTGCGGGCGAGGGGCTTATCGGAATCCGTGAGCCCCCTTTAATAAGGGGGCCCCTGGATACCAACCCCCCACCCTATGTGAATGAGTATGGGGTACAATGTACCCCTACCCATTCACCTGTAAAATAAAGTACAAAAAAAACCACAACACACAAGATAAAATAGTTTATTGCACAGCTCCGGGGGTCTTCCGTCTTCGGGGGTCTTCTCGCCGGACTCCTCCGCTATCTTCTTGTAGCTCTTTTACTAGCGGAGGAGCCCGGCTTTCTTCCTCACCGCCACCCTTCTTCCGACTTCGGGGGTCTTGTCCCCCTCTTCGGTTCTTCTGCCGGGCCACCGCGCCTTCTTCTAGCTCTTTTACAGGCGATGGCCTGGTCTTCTGTCGCCGCTGCCTCTGCCGCCACCGCCACATGGGGACAAGGTGCTTTGGGGTGGGGGGGCCGCGCGGCCCCCCTTCCCCAAGGCACCCCCCATGTTGAGGGCACGCGGCCTGGTACGCCTCAGGAGGGGGGGCGCTCGTCCCCCCCTTTCCTGGCCAGCCGGGTAGCGTGCTCGGACAGGGGTCTGATGTGGACCTGGGGGGACCCCCACGCTTTAAGTCCATACCAGGCGGCGGGGCCAGCGACGTCTCCTTCGCGGGCCCCACCTACCTGGAGACCCGCTCGAAATGAGCGGACTTTTCTCCGGGCGGGAAAAGTCCGCTCATTTCAAAAGTACGGCGGACTGGCATACACACGGCCATATTGTCCGCCGAAATGCGAGTCCGGCGGGAAGATTGGAGTGCAAAACTACTTTCTAAGTCCGCCGTACTTTCGGGTCAAAAAAGTATGCCGGAGGCTACACACGGGGGGATTGTCCGGCGGACTTCAGTTTGCCGGACTTTTCCACCCGCTTGTTTGATCGTGTGTACACGGCATTAAATGACTCAGATCATCAAAATAATTTTATTATGTTTGTGTAAATACAAAATGCAGTTTTTAAAAGATGGTTTAATTTATTAAGGCAAAAAAGCTGTCCAAACCTGCCTGGCTTTATGTGAAAAAGTAATTGCCCCCTAAACCTAATAACTGGTTGTGCCACCCTTGGTGGCAACAACTGCAATCAAGCATTTGCAATAACTGGCAATGAGTCTTTGACATTGCTCTGGAACAATTTTGGCCCACTCTTCTTTGCAAAATTGTTTTAGTTCAGCCACATTAGAGGGTTTTCCAGCATAAACGGCCTGTGTAAGGTCATGATACGGCAGCTCAATTGGATTTAAGTCCGGGCTTTGACTAGGTCACTCCAAAACCTAAATCTTGCTTTGTTTGAACCATTTGGAGGTGGACTTGCTGTTGTGTTTTGGATCATTGTCCTGCTGTAGAACCCAAGTGCACTTGAGCTTGAGGTCACAAACTGATGTTCGGACATTCTGCATTAGGATTTTCTGATGGATGCCATTTTTGCCCAGTCTCTTTCTTATTTTTGAATCGTGAACACTGATCTTACCTGAGGCAAGTGAGGCCTGCAGTTCTTTAGATGTTGTTCTGGGTTCTTTTATGACCTCCTGGATGAGTTGTCGTCATGTTCTTGGCATAATTTTTGTAGGCCAGCCACTTCTGGGAAAGTTCACCACTGTTCCAAGTTATCTCCATTTGTGGATAATGGTTCTCCCCATGGTTTAATGGAGTTCCAAAGCCTTAGAAATGGCTTTGAAACCCTTCCTAGACCGATACATGTACATTACTTTGTTTTTAATATGTTAGTGACATTTTTTTTAGATTGTGACATGATGTGTGGCTTTTTGTGATCTGTTAGCATGCTTCACTTTGTCAGACAGCTTTTATTTATGTGATTTCTTGATTCAACAGGTCTGGCAGTAATCAGGCCTGGGTGTGGCATGTGAAATTTAATGCAGCTTTCCAAAAAATTGTGATTGATCACAGTTCATTCATGATTCAGCATGGGAAGGGGGGTTACTTTTCACATAGGGCCAGGCAGGTTTGAACAGCTTTTTTCCCTTAATAAATTAAATAATAATTTAAAAACTGAATTTTGGATTTACATGGGTCATCTTTGTGTAATATTAAAATTTATTTGATGATCTGAATCATTTAAGTGTGAGAAATATGCAAAACAATTAAAAATCAGGATGGGGCAAATACTTTTTTCACAGCATTGTATTTAACACATTGTTTTACTGAATGTGTACTTAACTTACTTTGTATTGCATAAGCTCTGTTTTTCTTATATTTGTATGCACTATGGTTATATCACATGGTGGAGTTGCTGCTTTGCACAAATTATTTTAGATAAAGTATTGGAACTAGTGCGATTTCTGAAAAATATTTCTATAAAGTTAATAGTGAATTTCCTGTTATTTTTTTTACCAGCTATGACAACAGCTGGATGAGGAATGCACTTGACACTGTGGTGCTTTTTGTGCACTATACTGCCCCACAATAGTATGCTGTGATGTACTGTTATCAAAATCCAGGTTTTTCAGTGTCATTGATAAATCCATGCTGCTGCTGAACCCATGAATTAAAAATTAAACACATAAATAAATAAATAAAAAGCCCTAACAAAACTGTATAGACATTTTTACTTTCAGTAAAGAATGGGTTTGAATAAAAACTAAAAAAGAAAAAAAAATCAATAAAACACCCACCCCCCCAACAAAACTAACAAAAAAGGGGAAAGCAGAAACACACAGTAAGCCCCCATACACACGGTCAGACATTCCGACAACAAAATCCGTCGGGTTTTGTCTGACGGATTTTGTCCGAAACTTGTGTTGCATACACGCAGTTGGACAAAGTTGTCGGAAAATCCGATCGTATATAACGTGATGACGTTATTTCGTTACGACGGGACTACGTTCAGGCTAGTAGCCAATAGCTTTGGTCTAGGAATTTGATCTGAGCATGCGTGGCACTGTCCGATTGGAATTCTCTACACACAATCGGACAAAGTCCGATCGGATCATGTTGACGGAAAGTTTTATAGCCCAGCTCTAAAACTTTGTCTGTCGGATATTCCGATGGAAACAGTCCGATGGAGCACACACACAGTCGGATTATCTGACAACATGGTCCGATCGGACATTTTCCATCAAAATGTCCGACCGTGTGTACAAGGGCTAACAGAACACATTGCTAAAAAAAAACAAAAAAACTGTTGTAGTTCTAAAAAGGATCTGTTGGATCCTTTCCCAGTTAATACATGCACAGTAACCCTTCACTCTCTCTGGCCCTACAAACTCCAATTCACTGTAATGTACCAGAGGCAACATACAACACTAAATATAGCACTGTATTTAGCACACTAGAACAGTTCAATAGCACAAACTGTCTCTCACTACTAACTGCAACACAGACATAGGGCTGCTGGAAGAGCTGACTTTCATTGGTCAAAACACATGATTTGCCATAGTAATCCACCTAACCACAGTTTACAGTGCTCTGCGATGCATTATAAGTTCATCTTAGCACCTCTGCTGAACAACCTTGAAAGTTTGGCTTCTAGCCAAACATCAAACATGGAAAGATTGGACTGAACCCAACCCAAAATGCATCCTTAGTGCTTATGCTGTTAGGTATGAGAATGCATTACTCCACATTGCTAGCAGCTACAGTGTTTAGGCTTTTTATTGATCATTGTGGTATGTAAACTCTTAAATTAACATATCTTGGTTACAGGTTAATAAAAAAAAAAAAAAAGGAAAGAGAGATCAGAGACAATAATAAAAGTACAACACACAAAGATTGCAAAATTTTGCATACAGTCTTTCAAAATAGCTTTTCACACAAGAGTATGGATAAAACATAACATCAATAAAATGCAAGTGGTAATAAAACTGATATTTTTATTCATGCATTGAAAGTTGGAGCACAGTTTATGAATGCTATTTAAACTGCATGCATTAGTTTCAGGCTAGCACCAACAGCTAATAAATCTCCCCTTTATGCATCCATCAGGAACTAAGCTTGAAAAGTGCATAGAGATTAGGAAATAGCACACAAGAAAACAAACCTTTGATTGGTATTCTGTCAATCAAAGGAATATTACCTGAAATGACTACAAGTTGAAATATTAGGCAACGCACACAGTTTTTTTTTTTTCTAATGTATATTTTATTTCTAATGTTCAACACAATGTTTCCACATTGCTTTCAGCTAGCTTCTAATTAATAGCTCTGTTTTATTGTGAAAGTAATGATTTTTCCATCGTTATCTCTTTTCATTCTGTGACATAATGAGATAAGAGGCCCACGTTCTGAAGAGTTTCTAGAGAAATGCAAAAAATGGTTTAAATAATGAAAATCATTTTGCCTGATATTCACAGTTTTAAAGGGAGTCTGTGGCAAAAATAGAACTCAGATATGCATGAACTGACTTTTAAAGGGCCATTCCAGACTAAACCAACATATCAGTTTTTGTTAGATGCTTAAAAAGGTAAACCAGCTTCCAATTGTATGTATCTATTGGGGACTCTTTATTTATCTGTGCTTGAGTTTAGGGATCTAGATTATTTTAAAGGGTCCCTACTGGATTTTTAATTCATTTCATATTGGAAAGAATGTATCAAGAACAGCTGGATCACACTAACCTGTACAAGAATACAAATTGTTCTGATAACAACTGTAAACTTTTGAGTTTCCTCTTTTTGTCCTTAAAGAGAAGCTTCAGGCTCCCCCCAAATACTGTAGCTGCTGACTTTTTGATATAAGAACATTTACCTGTCCAGGGATCCAGTGATGTCATCACCCGACCTGATTCTTCAATAGGCTTTGGGGGCAGGTGACGGGTGCAGGTGTCGGCATCTCAGGGAAGGGAAACAGGCAGTTCCTTAACAGCAAGTTTCCTACTGTACATGTGCAAGCCACACTGTGCCTTGTGAATGGTCTCATAGTCTTCTGGGACCTGTGATGGTTTCCAGAAGACTGCGAGGGAAGGAGGGGGGGGTGGAATTCAGACTCAGATCACTGCGGCAATCTGAGCTGGAAGTGGGAGTGGGTACATATCTAAACCAGGTACCTGCCCCCCCGCCCCAAAAAGTTCCAAATGTGGCAATGGAGGGGGAAAGGGTGCAAACAAGTGGAACTTCCCTTTTTGGGTGGAGCGTCACTTTAATAGCAGGGGTTTTACCCTTTCTCAACTCTGTTTGAAACCAAAAAAGTTTGGCTTTGGATATGCTTTTCCAAAGTAAATGTTTCTTTTAGGTGTAGCAGTATCCAAAATAACAGTATGATGTACAAACTTCACAATGGTTGTAGCTACTGTATGCTTAAAATTTTTTTTTGCATTGTGCAAGTATGAGTATGTCCTAGAGCAATGGGCACTAATATATTTAAGCCCAATTTCAGTGCCTCTCCATCATGGCAAACTTTTAAGCTAGTTACACTTGGTGTGGATTTATAAAGAATTCACATAGTAATTTGCCCAGTGAAAGTACATGCTTATTTTCCTGTGCAAATGGGGCAGAAAATGAACTGTTAATAGGATATATCCTTTACTGTTTAAATGTAAATTATTGGTTTAAAAGTGAAAATACTGCATTAGGCCACTAGATGAATCCTAAGAGTTATAGCATTTCCCCCTCATTTAAACTCAATTATTTATATTTGAACAGTACAGGATATAGCCTATTTACAATTTATTTAGATTTTTGCCCCCATTCGCACATAATGAATGTACATGCATTTTTACAGGGGGAATGACTGACTGTGCAAATGCTTTATAAATCAACCCCATTGTGTTATTGAACCCAAAAGATTGAGCACTAGGCAGAAAACGTGGTTAATAGACAGCTCTGAATTGAAGGTGTGTGTTGCAGCCTGAGCCCTGAGCTACTTCTATTTATAGCACCTGGGGGACATTAAAAAAAGATAGCTCTGAGCTGAGCTTTAAATATCAGAGAACATCTAACACATTTGATGGAGCACATATATATATAATGTAGGAATAATGTAAGGAAATATTTTAAAGTGGTTGTAAACCTAGGAATAAACCCCTGCAAGACAAAGGCATAATATGCATTACATACTAGCACATTATGAAATACTCATCTTAGAACAAAACCCTCTCAGTGGTGCCTGGTCACCTCTGAGAGGGCTGACATCTTCTCCCATCCTTTCTTCTGGGATCGCATGCACGTGCGAGACATTGGTTCCGGCACGAAGCTCTGAGGTTCTGGGCTCGGTAAGCCGGACCTTCAGATCGCATGGGCCACTGATGTCAGCAGCTGCATGCAGGGGGAATTTCTCCTAAACCATGCAGGTTTAGGAGATATTAATTTTACCTACAGGTAAGCCTTATTATAGGCTTACCTGTAGGCTGTAGGTAAAAATCACAAAGCACAGAACAGAAATTAACTGAAATTGCAGACCTCCCTATGAAAATTTTATTTGCTTGACTATTATGCTAACCCTCATTTTCTCAATCACTGACCCAAAAGAAGTGTGCTGATCAAGAAAGTCTGTAGTCTATCTGCATTTTTGTTTGAGTGAGTGATTCCAAGAAATAAAACAGAAGGAATCAATATGACCACCAGGGAGAGATGTGCCTTTTTCATGTCAGGATTGCTTTAATCTGTGGCTGTACAATAACAGTGAAACTACCACACTGTGAGTTTTCATTATTAATAGGATGTTTGTAAATGATCAGACTACAACTGCAGTGCTGGGTCTGATGCCAGTAATATCCATGGCTGGGCATTATCTACTATAGCATCTTTTTGCAGTTTCTACTCCTATATAGAAATCTGTAGATGAAGAGAAGGAGTAGCATTGACAAATAGTATGTTGGCTTACCAAGACCCAATAGGCTAGAAAACAGCTAATGAAGGCTTGCTTGTGGCTCTAAGTTGGCTGGTTGACCTTTCTTCTGGTAGAGATTCTGAATGCAGTTAATATCTATATTTTGTACAGAACACCAAGGATGGGTTCTGGCAGGAGATATATTTCCCTACAAGTTGGGTTTTGTTTATTTTAAGGGAGAGTTTAAAGGACATTCTTGGTACTCAGAAGTTCTCACCTATGTAGGGTGAGAGGTTCCAGGGTAGTTCAGACAGAGAGGAGAAGATTGATTTCAATATTCTCTGGATTGGTAAGTCATTATTTGGGACCCAGAATTCAAAGACTCAGAGAGACTTTGGCTGGGAAAGAGCCTTCAAACCCTGATTACAGGGACTTTTGTCCCAAAAGGGATTGACACATCCACAAGAGAAAATGGAGGAGAGCTGCGCCAATGTTAAAACTATTAATAAAAGCAATAATGAAAACAAAAATAAAAACAATAGTCCGTATAATCCAGTTTCACCACAGTGACTACACACACTTAGATAAATTAGCCGACCACCATATAAAAGGCCTGCTTACCAAATAGCAAGCAAAAAGGGGGTTTAGCTGTACCGAACCATGACCTTTCGCTTGTGGTGATGACCGCTGGACTCACACAGGACCTGAAACATGTAACTGACAGCCCTCTAAGCATCTCACAGATTCGTAGTCGTAATTGAGGTAGACTCAGAATGGGCACAAATATTCCACTTGGTCAAAGTTCACCTATTCTGCACCTTTTTGCTTGCTTGAACTTCGACCCAGTTGAATATTTGTGCCCATTCTGAGTCTACCAATGCTTGTGGGTGAAAATCGAATTCCCTTTCTCAATGTAAATATTATGGCCCTGAGCAATGGCATGTTCATTGGGAATCTTTATCATAAGGCAAAGGCCAGAAGTACAATACTCCATGCCAATTAGGGGTGCAACGGATTGGCACGTTCCGTGATCCGAACGGGTCACCCCGCTCGGATCAGCACACGCCGCGATCCGCGGAGCGTTCCGTGGTCTCAGCCTTAGGAAAGGCCGCGGCTTTGGCCTAGTTCCAGATGCACCCGTCGGCATTTACAATGTGATCGCTCCGTCAAATGATGGAGCGATCACCTCTAAACAAAGCGGCGTCATGATGACGCCGGTTCCTCTCTCCTCTCTGTACAGATCTGTACAGAGGAGGGGAGAAATCGGGTGGCAGCAGCGCTGTGGGCTGCATCTGTAGTGCCCACAGCGCTGCTCTGTGACAAGTGCAGTCATAGCCATCCCTCCATACTCTGCCAACCACTCTGCAATACCCTGCCAATACTCTGCAATACCCTGCCAATACTTACTCTGCAAATACTCTGCCAATGCCCTGCCAATACCCTGCCAATACCCTGCTAATACCCTGCCAATACTCTGCAGTACCCTGCCAATACTCTGCCATACCCTGCCAATACTCTGCCAGTATCCTGCAATGCCCTGCCAATACTCTGCAATACCCTGCTAATACTCTGAAATAACCTGCCAATACTCTGCAATACCGTGTCAATACTCTGCAATAACCTGCCAATACTCTGAAGTAACCTGCTAATACTCTGCATTATCCAGCCATACCCTGCAATAGGTGGTAATACCCTGCCATACCCAGCCATACCCTGCAATACTCGGTAATACCCAGCCATACTCGGCGATACCTAGCCATACCCATCCATGCTCATCCAATATTACATTGGGGGAGATGACGTGGATATTACAGTGGGGCAGATGACGTGGATATTACAGTGGTGGAGATGATGTGCATATTACAGTGGGGAAGATGATGTGGATATTACAGTGAGGACTATATGGTGGTGGAATTTTCACAGGTTTTTGCAAATTCAGGTATTATTTGCTGATCCGAAAAATGAACCGATCTGTGACTCTGATCTGAGGAACGATCCGATCCATGAGTTTTTTGATCCATTGCACCCCTAATGCCAATAGTGCCCATCCATCTCGCTAATAAAAACATATCATACAGTCAATATAACTGTATACTTAGAAATTGCTCAGATAAGAATGACTTTGAACAACAAATCTATGGCCTGAGGGAACAAGCTGTTACCTAGGGCTATAGTAAAATTACTTCAAAAGTACCAATAATCAGAACAGAGGGAAACTGTATTGTATTTACAGTAAAGACAAATTTTGAGTTATTATTTGATCATTTAAATAATTTTGTAAGTTGTTCTATTTGCTTGTGGTTCCATATGTTGATTGAAATATTTTCTTTAAAGATTTGTGATTGCTTCTCCTAATGTACACAACCAAACAATTCTTTTGAATTGAACAAGACTTTTTAGGTGCTACAGTAATAGGTCACATCTGTAAACAGGATTTCATAAAAAATATCTGTTGCATTTTACACTTTTGATCTTTACATGTTTTAATATTAATATGGCAGTAGCAGATGCCAGTAAAGTGTGTTAACCCTTTCACCCCCATATATCCAATTTACAAACTATATCTTCATTGACATGTATTTAAACATTTTTCATCCCTTATCCTTATCTACATTCTCCCACTATATGTGACCTGTACATTTACTCCTTCATCACCTTTCCACTTTGTGTATAACCTGTATGTTCTGTATCTATTGCACAATACAATTTTCTATATTTTACCCCCACCAATACCACTGTGTTTCTTGTTTTTCAAAACTTTTGGCAAAAAAAATGATTTCCTAGGGGTGTCTCCTTTTAAAAAGGGCTTAATTTAGGGGGTGTTTAAATGTTCCTGGCATTTTTATTTCCAGAACATTTTTGGACCAGGTTATGTTTCAAAAGCTTTTTCCTATACATAGTAAAAAAATAGGGGTTATTAAATACCATTTAAATATATTTTATCTGTCTCAAAAAAAAAAAAAATGAATTTGGGTACAGCCTTGCATGATGGAGAAAATTTCAGTAAAAGTATTTGTATTCGATCTATCAATCGACTTCTCACAAATGGGACTGCTGGAAAATGTCAGCTCAATCAATAGGCTGCAGCGCTGATCAGTGAAAGAATACAGTGACACAGTGGGGAGGTTTCCCACATCCACACTGAACAAGTGGATGAGGGAATCAATTAATTTTTAGTGTATGGGCAGCTTTACAGTGATTTTATGCTATCCGATGGATGTTTATCAGTTCTGCCAGTCTTGCACCCTCCAAACATATACCCTATTACCCTCCCTCCTGGGTTGAGGGTTGCCCTTGCTTGCCTTTGTCTTGCCTGCATTCAGTCCATAAAATTTGCTTTTCTGCAAAGAAAGGGTATCACGTTGCCTTCAGGAGAACTTACAAATAAAATCAGCAACTGTTTGAGACAATAAACACTTTATCCAGGACTATGTAATGTACAACATAGTGTATAAAATGCAAATGCCAGGAGTAAGCAACACACACAGCATATAGAGTGCAGTAGTCAGCATAACAAGGGGATGGGTGATCAGTGAGGGAGATTGTTCTGAATGTTGCATGTTCCATGATAGAAATTCCTAGCACAGCTGTTCTTGTTTTTATAGTATGTAAATATTAGACAAGGCTTCTGTCTAGCTATATTGAGTGACAGTTGTACAAGGAGCAGACACTGAAGGAACAGGTTGACAATGGTTTTTGCATTTAAGTCTCAGCACAGGAGACTGGCAAAATATTTTTAGACCATACAGTGTACACATACCTCAGTACTAGCACAGCTCTGAGGAAATGCCTCAGTCCATCAATCAGCATAGTGGTCAGGTTATGCAATTCCTGGATTGGATGTGTCTTGTGATGTTGTCAGGGTCGTCTTTGAAGCAGGGCAAAAGGGGCAGCTGAACTGGGCCGCATCATTGTTGTGGGGCCCAAAGCAGCTGCCTCGTACTTGCCAACTATGCCAGTTTAAATTCCCTTATCCCTTGAAGTTTTAGTCCCATGATTTGTCGCAATATTTCACTGTGAAGTTATGTTACTAATGATGCCCAGCTCTGCCCCATTGCCATGTACAGATGACTCACCTGCAGACCCTGTGTTTACATGTAAATAACCTGCATTGATATGTAAATAGCGCCAGCATTAATATGTAAATACCCAGAGATCGGTTGCATTGATATGTTAATAGAGGCATCATTCATGTGTATATTATGCTCCCAAGGTCATTTCAACCATTACTTCAGCTGAATGCTGCCCACTGGGGAGGTAAAGAGGCATGCTTGAAAGTCATGCCTACAACTGTAGTCATTAAGCCTAACATTCCTAAAATCCCCCTTTATTGGTTGTTTATGTAACATCCCCATTACATTGGTGATCAGTGTACATTTGCATTTTGGTGGTAAGTGCAGAATTGCCCTTACAGTGATGGTCAGTGGAAATCCCCCCTAATATTGGTTGTCAGTGTAGAAGTGTCACCTTACATGGAGGTCATTGTATATTCCCCCTTACACAGGTGGTTGATGTAAATGCTCCTATTACATTGGTGTCAGTGTCCCTCTTTATATTGATGGGTTACGTAAGACCTCCCATTGCATAGTGGTCATTGAAAATTCCCCCTCACATTGGTGGTCAGTCTAAATGCCCCGTTACATTATTGGTCCAAGTAGAATCCCGCGCTATATACCTGCCAAAGATTTTCAGCTTTGCTCTACATGATTCAGAATTTGCCACAGTGTGCTGCCTCCTAACGAATCCCATCCCCCCACCACTGCCACTGATCCCATCAACTGCCCAGCATTGCCATTGATCACACCCCCCTCCCCCAGCAGTGCCACTAATCCCAGGAGTCCTAAGATCCCTAGGATATTTTTGTCTATTGATGGGTCCCCTCACCTCCCCGGTCCATGATGTGCAGGCAGTGAGGAGATGATGTGCTATAACTTTTAGCAACCAATCAGTGAACAGTATTGATGCACACTAACCACTTGCAACCAATTATTGAGTGGTAAGGAAATGCAGTAGCCTCTAGCAACCAATCAATGAGCGGTAATAATGTGCAGGGACCTATAGCAATCAATTAGTGACTGGTAAGGATGTTCAGTAACCTCTAGCAACCAATCAGTGAGAAGTATTGATGTACACTAATCTCTAGTAACCAATCAACAAGCAAAAGTCATGTGCTGTAACCTGTAGCAGGTGGAGAGTAAAATTGCATGGGGGGGGGGGGGCAAGAAAATGTTTGCCCAGGGTCCAATCAATATTAAAGATGGCTCTGGATGTTGTATGTTTTTTATATCTTTTACCTTTGTGAGCACACATTTTGTCTACATGTCTGTTTTTTTAATAAATCTCTGGTAATGCACGAGGCATTTAAGCCCTCCTGTGTGTTCTTTTGTAGCTTTTATTGCATTTCCCGATCTGAATAGGGCTGCCTTGGCTGAGCATTCTTCGCAGATACCATCTTTGCCACCTTTGGTCTGCTGTATGCCTTGCCTGTGATGTAGCTCTGAGTGCTGTAAGTGATTGTGAGGGTGATTTACTAAAACTGGTGCACGCATAATCTGGTGTAGCTGAGCGTAGTAACCAATCAGCTTCTAACTTCAGTTTGTTCAATTAAGCTTTGACAATAAAACGTGGAAGCTGATTGGTTACTATGCACAGCTTCACCAGATTCTGTATGCACCAGTGTGTTCTATATTTTTTCATGTACATGTCAGCCTGATCTTAACACATTGTCGCTGCCTCCCATCTCCTGAAATGTTTGGATTTACAGTATTAAGCAGCTTACAGACACATGAGGTGGTCATGCAGAAGAGGAGGACACTGTATTGGTGAGCGTTGTATGTGTAGAGTGTAGCAGAGATTGGGGGAGATCCCAGGGCATGACTTGTGATAATGGAGGCACAGACCTACTGATTGGAGTGAAGCACCTATCTGCTGACACAGAGGATGTAAAATGCTGCCTTCTTCACAATAAAATCTTTTCTACTTGTGACTATACTTGAAATTAGTGTTTCTGGGATTTCAATAAAGGGACTCGATTTGTTAAATATTATCCCTTCATACATAGCCGTGTAGACACCTATTAAGAAATAATAAATGACATGGATTATGTGAATTTCACTAACATTCTCGGGTAGAGAATCTATTACTGCCACTTAAAACACATGGAATTGGAACATTCACCTGCAGAGAATGTTTGCTACATTTCACAATCATTGATTTATAAATATGCCCCTTAGTGTAGTAATATGACAATGCTGGCTTTAAAATATGCACGTGACTAATAATAATAATAAAATAAAAAACTGAAATACATTAAATGAATAGTAAGATGGGCCATACAGTCCTTTAGGATTTCTTCTATTTAATTATTAATCCAGATGTGTCTGGGACAACAAGTTCTTGGATCTGTTTACACAAATGTTCCCACATTGTTTCCCTTAGCCCCTGTACACACGTTTGGAAATTCCGACGGAAAAGGCCCGATCGGACCGTGTTGTCGGATAATCCGACCATGTGTGGGCTACATCAGACTTTTTCTGTCGGAATGTCCGATCAACAAAGTTTGAGAGCTGGATATACAATTTTCCGACAACATGATCCGATCGGACTTTGTCCCAACGTTTGTAGAGAGTTCCAATCGGACAAACTGCCACGCATGCTCAGATCAAATTACAAGACCAAAGCTATTGGCTACTAACCGCAACGTAGTCCCGACGCAATGAACGAACGTCATCACATTCCGAACGATCGGATTTTCCGACAACTTTGTCCGACCGCGTATATGCAACACCAGTTTCGGACAAAATAAGCCAGAAAAAAATCAGACGGATTTTGTTGTCGGAATGTTCAACCGTGTGTACAAGGGCATACAGTTTACACCACAAAATATATCTGTACTATCTGACTTGTAGGATGAACACACACAGCTTAGCATACACTAAATCATAAATGTGTTGTTTTTTTCAAAGTGAAGATTTTGTGTTATAATAATATACTAGCTAATAGCCCACTTTTTCCTGGTGATGCACTGTGATAAAACCATAAACAATCACACTGAATAGGCAGCATGGGTCTCCAACCAGTATATCAGTGCTAGCACTGAACATCACGGAGAAGAAGATTTATACATTTCTGTACATTTACAAATTACAGTTTAGTGTCCAGATGGAATAATTCTGCTGTATTGCAGCTGCTCAGTGGAATGCTGTGCTTTCCTGCTGGCTGACAGACCCTACTGCCTCGTACACATGATGAGAATATCCGATGAATGATCATCCTTTTTTTTTTTATGCTAGTCTCATATTGAAAATGAATAGATTACTAGATTTACGTAAATTCTTGTAAGACAGACTACAACTTCCTGCAATGATGTAATGTATTGTATTGTAATGTACAGTATTCTTTCATTTCTGAGCGTGCTCTGTCTTGTTCAATGATTTTTTATGGATGACTGCTGCACTGATTAAATAAATAACGATTGTTCTGTTATTGTATGTGAACATTTTTTGTGCTTGTCCCTTCAGATAATTTTGCATAAACTGTCCTTGTCAGCTCTCGAAAACTGTGTACTAATGATCAGATTATCAGATGATTTCTGAAAACGGGTCACAGGAGTGCAAAACGAATGTCACTCCTGTGATTCATAGGAGAAGCCCAGCCAAACAAGCTTAGGCTGGACTTCTCCTTTAAAACCAATATACTATGCAGTTACATTGTAAAAATCAATACAAAGCCTGGAAATCGATATATCCAGGACATTCCATGGACAGGAACTGGAAGTGATGTAGTGACACCAAGAAGTAAGTATGTGCATAGTATATAGGTTTTAATAAAAAAATATATAGATATACATGGATTTACACTATTGGATTTGATAATGTCCTTCTGTCCCTTGCATATACTTTCTGTGTATGTATGTATATATATATATATATATATATATATATATATATATATATATATATATATATATATGATTATATATATATATATATATATATATATATATATATATATATATATATATATATATATACAGTATCTCATAAAAGTGCGTACACCCCTCACATTTTTGTAAATATTTTATAATATTTTTTCATGTGACAACACTGAAGAAATTACACTTTGCTGCAATGTAAAGTAGTAAGTTTGTAGAGCTTGTATAACAGCGTAAATTTGCTGGCCCCTCAAAATAACTCAACACACAGCCATTAATGTCTAAAGTGGTGGCAACAAAAGTGAGTACACCCCTAAGTGAAAATGTCCAAATTGGGCCCAAAGTGTCAATATTTTGTGTGGCCACCATTATTTTCCAGCACTGTCTTAACATTATTTTCCAGCACTGTCATAGCATAGAGTTCACCAGAGCTTCACAGGTTGCCACTGGAGTCCTCTTCCACTCCTCCATGACGACATCACTGAGCAGGTGAATGTTAGAGACCTTGCGCTCCTCCGCCTTCCATTTGAGGATGCCTCACAGATGCTCAGTTGGGTTTAGGTCTGGAGACATACTTGGC
Source organism: Lithobates pipiens (assembly GCF_037356315.1). NCBI lineage: Eukaryota > Metazoa > Chordata > Amphibia > Anura > Ranidae > Lithobates > Lithobates pipiens. The sequence goes on from NW_027507764.1 coordinate 388,285,818, forward strand.
CAGTCCATAACCTTTACTCTCAGCTTCTTTAGCAAGGCAGTGGTCATCTTGGATGTGAGTTTGAGGTTGTTATTATGTTGGAATATTGCCTTAAAAGAGAAAACATCATGCTCTGCTTCAGTATGTCACAGTTCATGTTTGCATTCATGTTTCCCTCAATGAACTGTAGCTCCCCAGTGCTGGCAGCACTCATGCAACTCCAGACCATGACATTACTACCACCATGCTTGACTGTAGGCAAGACACACTTGTCTTTGTACTCCTAACCTAGTTGCCGCCACACACACTTGACACTATCTGAACCAAATTAGCTTTTCTTGGTCTCCTCAGACCACAGGACATGGTTCCTCAAAGCCATGCCTTTAGTCTGCTTGCCTTCAGCAAACTGTTTGCAGGCTTTCTTGTGCATCATCTTTAGAAGAGGCTTCCTTCTGGGATGACAGCCATGCAGACCAATTTGATGCAGTGTGCGGTAAATGGCCTGAGTACTGACAGACTGACCCCCCCCCCCCCCCCACTCAACCTCTGTAGCAATGCTGGCAGCACTCATACATCTATTTCCCAAAGACAACCTCTGGATATGACGCTGGACATATGCACGCAACTTCTTTGGTCAACCATGGTGTGGTCTGTTCTGAGTGGAACCTGTCCTGTTAAACCACTGTATGGTCTTGGCCACTGTGCTGCAGCTCAGTTTCAGGGTCTTGGCAATCTTCTTATAGCCTAGGCCATCTTAATGTAGAACAACAATTCTTTTTTTTCAGATTCTCAGAGAGTTCTTAATAAACACAGGGGAGGGAAAATGGCTAATTGGGCTCAATTTGGACATTTTCACTTAGGGGTGTACTAGGGGTGTACTCACTTTTGTTGCCAATGGTTTAGACAATTATTGGCTGTGTGTTGAGTTATTTTGAGGGGACATCAAATTTACACGGTTATACAAGCTGTACACTCACTACTTTACATTGTAGCAAAGTGTAATTTCTTCAGTGTTGTCACATGAAAAGATATAATAAAATATTTACAAAAATGTGAGGGGTGTACTCACTTCTGTGAGATACTGTATATATTTATAGTTTGGATGATTTCACTGGCACTGTAGCACTTTGATATTTGATTTTTTTTGCACTTTATGGTACACCACATTATTGATGGGGATTTTATTCTCAATATGAATTAATTTGCACGTTTAGTTTATTAAATACTTTTTACATGATTTTTGACCTTTAACCACTACAATACAGGGCACTTTCGCCCCCTTCCTTCCCAGCCCAATTTTCAGCTTTCATCGCTCTAGCGCTTTCAGTGACAATTGCGCGGTCATGCTACACTGTACTCAAATAAAATTTTTATCATTTTGTTCGCACAAATAGAGCTTTATTTTGGTGGTATTTACTCACGACTCCGTTTTTTATTTTTTGCGATATAAGCGCACAAAATGCGGAAATTTGGAAAAAAAACAATATTTTCTTTTTTCTATTTTAAAAGAAATCCAATAAAATCAAATTTTATCATAAATTTAAGCCAAAATGTATTCTGCTACATGTTTTTGGTAAAAAAAAATTCCGTTAAGTGTATAATAATTGGTTTGTGTGATCACGGACATATGTACGTAAATGATCATGTACATATGTGTGCAGGTGATCACGTACATATGTGTGCAGATAATCATTGGGACATGTGATTTTAGTGGGACATATGCGGGGGACATGTTTTTATTATTAGGGACATGTGCTTTATTATGTGGGGACATGTATGTTTTGGGGACATGTGTGTTTTGGGGACATATGTGGGGACATTGTGTTTATACTGTGTGGTGTGTTGTGTGTTTACACTAGACTGGTGATCAGTGAGTAAAAAGCTGAAAAAAACAGCTCATACTCACTGATCATCAGCCGGCTGCAGCGATCTGCTCTCCTCTCCTCAGCGATGACTTCTGTGTGAGGAGAGGAGGAGCCGATTGCCTAGCAACCGGCTGTTTGTTTACATCACATGACGGCCGTGATTGGACACGGCCGTCATGTGATCAGGAGGGCCAATCACAGAGCCCTCCTGCCGATCTGAGATGTGCCGTGTCCGGGTGACACGAGCACATCGGGATCGCGCCGCTGCGCGGGCACGCGCGCGTGCGATCCCGCTCCTTCTGAGGAACGTTCCTGAACGTCCTATCAGAAGTAGACGGCTCCCACCCGGCCGTATATATGCATTGGCCGGGTGGGAAGTGGTTAAAGGGACAGACACACTTTTAAGTAAATCTTAGGCTGGCCATACACTATACAATTTTACTGTTCAACTTTCCTTTAGATTTACCAAAACCATATAATATGAGGTCACACCTAAGCCCTTTCAGTTTGTATGCAATCAGGCAGGCCCTTGTGCTACATAGTTGAAGTTAAATCTAAAGGAATTTGAATAAGATAATTGTATAGTGTATGGCCAGCCTTAAGGAACGTCTGAAGAGACGGTTTTCAAGGACTTACTTTGGAGTTTAGTATTAGCCTCACAGTAACACTGCTAAGCAGGAACCAGAGTTTATATATGGCTGGACGCAGTTAGTGAGAGCAGGCTGGATGCTGTTAAATTTGGTATGTATCTACCATAGGGTGGTCCAGGGGATACATTACATAAAACACATGCCGCGTCCCGATATTTGACTTTACTAAGAAACTCAACGAAAATTGTTGACAATAATGGACTTTTTAGGCATAAATATAGATATAACAAAAAGAGGGAAGATAAATTTAAAACAATTTTTATTTCTAAAAAGACAACAAACAAAATCTCAATGTCTCAGAGCGTAATCCTTCACTGCTTAGCGTATTGTAAGTACATCACATTCTACATATATTCCCATAGGCATTCAACATAGGGACATCAAGGAACAAATAACCTTTAGTACAGAAAATAGTTTATATAGACAGTATATCACATAGGAATCAGCGCAGAGATACTCAAATACTCTACATGTTTCGCGTGCACTTATCGCTTCATCAGGATCGTATAATTTTTATTCACTATGGATAGCCAGAAAAAGAAAAAGAGGCGTCTCTACAGGGATAAAGTAGTATTGTAGCCAGTGTATCATATATAGAGAAGCCCTAAAGGAAGCGAGAACTCCAGAAGTATAGGGCAGGAAAAAGGGAGAAGGGTTGTATAACCCGTAATCTCACAGCAGCCCTGGTGTGAAGCTAGGAGAGCATTGAGGGGTGGCTTTCTTCTCCCCCTCTACCTCAAGGACAGTTCAGAAACCATTGGGAAATAGCTGGAAGATTACGGGTTATACAACCCTTCTCCCTTTTTCCTGCCCTATACTTCTGGAGTTCTCGCTTCCTTTTGGGCTTCTCTATATATGATACACTGGCTACCATACTACTTTATCCCTGTAGAGACACCTCTTTTTCTTTTTATGGCTATCCATGGGGAATAAAAATGATAATCTCCTGATGAAGCATTATGGTGAACGCGAAACATGTAGAGCCTTTGAGTATCTCTGAGCTGATTCCTATGTGATATACTGTCTATATAAACTATTTTCTGTACTGATTGTTATTTGTTCCTTGTTGTCCCTATGTCGGATGCCTATGGGAATATATGTAGCATGTGATGTACTTACAATACACTAGACAGTGAAGGATTACGCTCTGAGGCATTGAGATTTTGTTTGTTGTCGTTTTAGAAATAAAAATAGTTTTAAATGTATCTTCCCTCTTTTTGTTATATCTAGATTTAGGCCTAAAAAGTCCATTATTGTCAACAAGATCAAGTTTTTCCCTAAACCCTGCTCACTGATCGCATGGCCCCTAGCATTCTTTCCTCCTGGGTCCATGTGATCAGTGGGTGGGAGCAGGAGGAGAGGATGCCAGGACCGTGTGTTCAGTGAGCAGGATCAGGAAGACAAGACACTGGGGGCCTGCAATCAGTGAGCATGAGATCCCACACAGCAGGGAAACAAATGCTCAGAACAGAAAAATTTGAAAAAGGAAAATTAACAATAAATTATATACAATATAATTCCTCATTTTACCTTGATTATCCCCGTTAAGTTAATGAGTAACATGTCCAATGGGAGTAGTGATCTGAATTGGTGCACAGTCTCAAGTCACTTAAAAAAAAAACACATAACCACTCAATGAAATTGGATGTGAAGCAGTTACAACCAAAATAGACCAATACACCAGCAATTTTTAAGTCTTACCGCAGATTCTCAATTGGATTTAGATCTGGACTTTGACTGAGCCATTCTAACACATGAATATGCTTTGATCTAAACCATTACATTATAGCTCTGGTTGTATGTTTAGGGTCGTTGTCCTGCTGGAAAGTGAATCTCCACCTCAGTCGCAAGTCTTTTGCAGACTCTAACAGGTTTTCTTCTAAGATTGCCCTGTATTTAGCTCTATCCACCTACTCATCAACTCTGACCAGCTTTCCTGTCCCCGCTGAAGAAAAGCATCCCCACATCTTGATGCTGCCACCACCAAGTTTCATGGGGGAATCGTGTGTTCAGGGTGAGGTGCAGTGTTAATTTTATGCCACAAATAGCGTTTTGCTATCTGACTAAAGCTCCTTCTTCCACATCTTTGCTGTGTCCCCCACATGGCTCTTGAAAACTGCAAACAGGACTTCTTATGGCTTTCTTTCAACAATGGCTTTCTTCTTGCTATTCTTCAATAAAGGCCAGATTTGTGGAGTGGACGACTAATAGTTGTCCTGTGGACAGATTCTCCCACCTGAACTGTGGATCTCTGCAGCTCCTCCAGAGTTACCATGGGCCGCTTGGCTGCTTCTCTGATTAATGCTCTCATTGCCCGGCCTGTCAGTTTAGGTAGACAGCCATGTCTTGGTAGGTTTGCAGTTGTGCCATACTCTTTCCATTTTTGGATGATGGATGGAACAGTGCTCCATGAGATGTTCAAAGCTTGGCATAGTTTTTTTTATACCCTAACCCTGTTTAAAATTTTCCACAACTTCATCCCTGACCTGTCTGGTGTGTTCCTTGGCCTTCATGATGCGGTTTGTTCACTAAGGTACTCTAACAAACCTCTGAGGGCTTCACAGAACAGCTTTATTTATACTAAGATTAGACTACACACAGGTGGACTCTATTTACCTTCAGGTGAAGTCTGAAGGCAATTGGTTTGTTCCACTAGATTTTAGTTAGGGGTATCAGAGTAAAGGGGGCTGAATACAAATGCACTCCACACTTTTGAGATATTTATTTGTGAAAAAAATTTGAAAACCATTTATTATTTTCCTTCCACTTCACAATTACTTTGTGTTGATCTATCACATAAAATCCCAATAAACGTTTCAAGGTGTATGAATACTTTTTCAAGGCACTGTACATATACACACATATACCCACAACCGCATAGGTTGAACTGAATATACTGGTGTCTTTGTTCAACCTTATCAAATATGTAACAAGCAAATATGCAGTGAATATGCAGTATTTGCAAATTGCACACATGCATACTTTTAACTCTTTAATGTAAAGTGATCAGTGAAGCCTATGTGTCCAGACTTCATTTGGTCAGCAATGGCTATTTATGCCTATTGGAGAGCTCTGATATTTTGACTTCTTGTACAACTGCTGTAGCAGGGAATATGAAGAAAGACTGTGAAACTGGACACTAGATAGTTCTGTAAATTTAATTGAGCTTTAAGTTATAGAGAATTTTACCAACATGCACTGAATAGTGACTACAAGTCCGGTGAAGAATGGATTGTTCCAGAGTCTCAAATTCTTCTGTTTGTCTTTGGAAATTATTTATAGTTCCATAAAGCTACAGTTGCTTCTGTCGCTATAATTTGTCAGTTGCTGCAATGTGTTTTTGTCATCCCAGCAACACAGATGGACAGAATGAGCACCCTTGGGTCATGAAATGTTATATCGCTAGAAAGAAAAACACACCATTAGATCAAGCTCTAAGAACCATGATAAGCATGAAAAAACAGCAGTTGTTATTACCTCACATCAAATCCATGCAAAATTTATTAATGCTAAACTCCGGCCATGAAGGTAAGACTATCATAGGCAAATGAAAAAAGCCTATCTTGTCCAAAAATGCTATTATTTTTAAGTCCAGATGTTGTAAGAATTTTGTCTCACCGTGTCCCTTCTTAAGCCGATGCCGGGCAGTTTTTATTCTTTGTGACCTGGTGCCACTATTATTTCTCTATGAAAATGTGGCTTCCAGTTATGTTTTCTCCTCTGCGTAGTTGAGAGAATGTAGCAGTAAGGTATTTACATTTGAACATTCAATTATCTTCTAGGGGTTATTACAATCGGCACAGTACCTGGTGGTGACCCATTTACACTGACTGGCGGCAATGCAAAAAGATGCTCTCGGTCACATAGCACTGTTTACTTGGAAGCAAGGAATACCCCTAAGCACTGCCCTCTTACCGACAATGTCAATTAATTCCCATTGATTCCGCTGAATTGTAGTTGTTATTTTCCCCAAGTAAAATGATGGATGTGACATGCAGTCCATGTATAGATAGCACAGTACAGTTTTTGAAAGAACAGAATGACATAATAAGTCAGAATAGCTAAAAAAGTTAGATTGTTAAAACATTTTTAAAGTGCATAGGGGCAGGGAGCTAGGAGTATAAAGTAGGTTGTATCCTAGAGTTTTAAGCCTCTACCTTTCTAGATGAGACAGATTTCAGAAAATCACAACAATGCACATTATGCTTGGTCTAGTGAGCATATTATTTAAACTTGGCAGTATTTGTAATTTATATACCTCAATGACAGTGCAAGTTACGAGTCCTGGTTATTTCTCTGGCATAAACAGAACATTTTCACATATTGCCAGACAGATGACAAGTTAAGTAAGCAGAAGTGTTTATATGTCACTCATTCCACATCTTTTATTGAATGTTCAAATATAACATTAAAATGCAAATCTGTGCATTCATGGACTTTAGCTTTAGTTTCTAAACATATGACACTATGTTGATGCTTTACTTAGAAATTAAAACACGCCACATATGTTTTAAAATAGGGAAAAAAAATTTAAATAAAAAATACTGTATGTGTCGCTTTGAAAGTTGTAGCTAATTTGCCCATAAGTAATTGATGACAATGACATTGTGCCAGCTTCAGATGATAACTGATGGTGATACTGCACCTTGTAACATCTAATGTAGATGGGGAGAGAGGGCAGAAATTGCTAAGAAGAATATATCTACATAGACATAGAATGACCAGAAAAGAACATAAGGAAGAGAATTACGGCACACCTATGGAACATCATTCCTTAGAACCAGACCACTCTATGGAAGACATGAATGTTTTGGGTCTTAAAAAGAACTTTGAAATACCTTTGACTTACAAATGATTAATCTGTTTGATACAAGAGATAACTGACTGAATGCAGACTTTCTAAATCACTCAGATAGTTTATGACCATTCTCACATCTGTGACTCCACCCCTCATTCTATAGCCCACTCCTCTTCTCCCTATTTCTCACTTTTTTTTGTCCTGAAAATGTACCTGTTAGTACAATAATTCCCATACTTACAAACATGTTCCGTTCCGGGAGCAAGTCCGTAAGTCGATTTTGCTTGTAAGTCCAACAAAGGGAGGTTTATTGTGCTTTTCACACAAATAATGCATAAAAAACAAACACAAAAGATACTGTACAGAGAACCTTTTTAATCTTACAGTACAGTACCATGAAAAGTACAATAGTACAGTATAACAGCTGGCATACAGGGGCTGGCATGTAGTGAAGAGGGAAGAAGAGTTACTGACTGGAGGAGGGAGGGGATTTGGGAGATGGTGAAGTTGAAGGATTGTCAGCAATAGGAAATGGAGGGCAAGATGCAAGTTCACTCATGCCTGATGTTGATGGAACTGAAGAATCTTCAACAATAGAAGACTGAGGCAAGCTTCAGTTTTATTCATGTCTGATGTTGATGGCACAGGTTCTGGTTCCTTGCTAGATGCAATTCTATATACCCTCTTGAAAAAATGATCCAGTGATGTCTGGGTAGTAGCTCTTTTTTTCACATCATAGATGACACATCATAGGTAACACTGGATGGCATTATGAACAGCTGCTGCAACCTTTGTGTACTGTCCTATGTTTGGAGTTGTGCCTCAAAAACTAACACTACCTCCTCAAATAAAGAAAGTCCCCTTGCCATTTACTGTGTTGTAAATCTTCATCCTTTCACTGGGCCTCCAATTCCATCAGATTTTCATTTGTAAGCTCCTCATGTTGCACAGCAAGGAGTTCATTAAAGTCATCCTCTGGCAGATCCAGCTCCACCATTTCACTGGGGGTCAATAAGTTGCTAAATACCTCTTTGGACTCCTCACCCACCTTCTCAAAACCACAAACATCATGAACAAACTGCAGACAAATATTCTTCCAAACCCCATTCATAGTGAGGGCCGTAACCTCGCACCAAGCAAAGTCAATGTTTTTTATGGCCTTGTAGACATTATAGTCCTTTCAAAATTGTTGCAATATTGTTTCTGATGCCTCAATCGCCAATACTACGCGGCAAAAAGTGTGACATAAATAATATTTCTTGAAAGTTGCAATAACTCCTTGGTCCATAGGTTGGAAAAGTGACATAGTATTTGGTGGCAAATGCATTACTTTGACATTGGGATGAAAGTCATCCATGAATGGTAGGTGGTCCAGAGCATTGTCAAGCAGCAAAAGAACGTTGAATGGGACATTTTTCTCTAAGCAATATTTCTCTATCTCTGGGATAAAGTGGTGGAAAAATCAGTTCTGGTAAAATGGCCTGCATAACCATGGCTTTGGAGTTACTTTTCCACACAACAGAGAGAGCTCTTGGCTGTTTTTAAGGGCTCTTGGGTTCTCTGCATGGTAAACTAAGAGGCTTCATTTTCATATCACCGGAAGCATTGCCACTAAACAACAGAGTTAGCATGACCTTTGCTGCTTTATAGCCTGGCATCAACTTTTCCACCTTACTGATGTAACTTCAGTCTGGCATCCTTTTCCAGTATAGTCCTGCCTCATCTACATTAAAAACCTGCTCAGGTAAATAAGCGGCTTCTTCAATAATTTTACAGAGTTGCAGGAAATTCCCGGGCAGCTACAGAATCACTACTTACTTTTATGTTGTGAAGCTAGCTCTAGCCTTGAACCCACATACAGGCTTTTAGCTTTTTCTTGAATCAGCATTATACTGAGAGGGGCTCAACACTGGTGTTGATTCTACATCCACACTTTACCATGCTTTTTTTGATATTATTGTCAACATCATTGGCACAGCAGACTTCACATGTTCAATGATTTTGTCCTTGTTCTTTAGAATTGTGCCGATGGGGGAATAATTCATGTTATAGTAACGAGCGAACTATCTTTTCTCCTCACTCCAATCTCTCAATTAGTTTTACTTTTGTTTCCATTGTTACTGCTTGGCGCTTCTTCTATGCAGTCCCTGCTACATCACCAGTGCTTTTACACTTGCTTCCCGGACATCCTGGGCTTGAAATCCACACTGTATAGTACTACTGTACACTATTGTACTGTATTGTACAGTACAGTAAATATACACAGCAGAATGACCGTTTGCGACAGAGGGTGCAAGCATGTAACAATGTCTGGCAGACATGTAAGCTAATTCTGTGAGTTGACATGCGAACAAATGTTCGCATCTTTGAATGTTTGCAACTTGAAAGTTTGTTTGCATCTTTGAAAGTTAGCAGCTTGACAGTTCGTAAGTAGTGGACTTACTGTACAAAAAATATAGCGTGCAGTACTCAACTTTGTTTGAAGACTAAAGGACATAAAGTAGTTAAGTCCTGGCATATAAACTATATTGTCACATAAAAGAACACATTTTTCTTAATGATACATGCAACATGAAAACAGAATGTACATTTTTCTCTACACACATTTTAATGTCCTGTTTATCATTTTCCCGTGCAGAGTATTATTGGTTAAAATTGTAATCTTTAATTTCTTTCAATTGAGAATTTCTTAGAGAATCATCAAATACAATATGGTCAATTATACAGAAATAGCTTTTGGGCATACTGTTTTCGAATGAAAACATAATAATATAAAATTAAACTGCTATCTGTGGACAAGATGCATAAATCTGTGCATAAAAGCTATCATATATTATTATCCAGTATCAGGAGAATGGATTCTATCACTGCTCACATATAACGTTGACAGAAAGATTTGGTAATGCTATAGGAATGAATACAGAAATAGATAATAACATTTTAAATACATGACTAACAGACTATAGCATAAATTGGTATAAATTGGCCGCAGTCCTTTTTTATTGTTGGTATAAATGTATTTATATTTCCACAAAATAGTCCAGCCATCACAGCTCAAACTAAACAATTAAAATAAACACCACAAACTGTCTCCTTCATAAGAAGGGACTTAACAAACCACACAATATCAGGCTGCGACAACAGGTGGGAGGGAGGGCGTGTCTTCTTACTTGTCCCCTCCACTCTGCTGCATGACTGACTTCTCCATTCATCCATTATAGGTACTCTGGGATCCAACTGACAGAGGGCTTGTGCATATAGGTAAGTAACCAATAGTTTTAAACAGTTTAAACTTATTATTATTATTTTTTAATCTTTAATCCTCTTCCCTCACTCCTATTCTGTCTCATTCCCATTTGATGGGCAACTTATTGTTCCCCCTCTTTTATGGGAATGAATACAAAAATAGATAATAGCATTTTAAATTAATGACTAACAGGCTATAGCATAAATTGGTATATGTATTTATATTTCCACAAAATAGTCCAGCCATCGCAGCTTGAACTAAACAATTGAAATTAACATCACAAACTGTCCCCACCCACCAGGCCCTACTCAAGAGCCTGGCACCCCACTATGAGTACGGCCAACTCAATTATATTCTGTAAATCTAAATTAAATAAATCAAGTGCCACGTCAGACAAGTGAATATTATCAGGACGGTAAAACCCAGAAAGTCCACCTTCCATATCAACATGTCTGAGCGACTGGCCACCAATCAAGGGCATAAATTTAGCAACAGCCCTATTAACTTTCTACCTAATTTTTTCCAAAAATAGAAGTTCTGTAGACAGTAACCACGCCGAACGTGGAATAATTTTGGAAAAAAACAATATCGTATTTGGAAGATTTAAATGTAATTGAAATAGATTAACTTTTATCTGGCTAAGTAAATCCAAAGTTTTAGAATGACTTCATTCTAAAAAGTCATTACCCCCCAGTAGGGATGAGCCGAACACCCCCCCGGTTCGGTTCGCACCAGAACTTGTGAACGGCCCCCACGTTCGTTACGAACGTTAGAACCCCATTGAAGTCTATGGGACTCGAACGTTCGAAATGGAAAGTGCTAATTTTAACGGCTAATATGCAAGATACTGTCCTAAAAAGGGTTTGGGGACCTGACTCCTGCCTCAGGGGACATGGGTCAATGCAAAAAAAAGTTTTAAAAACTGCCGTTTTGGCGGGAGCACTGATTTTAATGACGATTAAAGTGAAAAAAAAAGTGAAATATTACTTTAAATATGGTGCCTGGGGGGTGTCTGTAGTATGCCTGTGAAGTGCCACGTGTTTCCCGTGTTTAGAACAGTCCCTGCACAAAATGACATTTAACGGAAATAACACCATTTAAAACTGCTTGCGGTTTTAATGTTATATCTGGTTCCTGCAATATGGTTGAAAATCATTCAGAAAAATGGCATGGGTAGCCCTCCCTGCCCATTACCAGCCTATTTGGGTCTTGTACGCATATTAAGGGGAACCCTATACCCATATTAAAAAAGGAAATGCGTGTGGCCCCCAGGCCCTATATACTCAGAACAGCAGTATACAGGCGGTGCAAACAAGACAGGGACTGTGTAGGTTTGTTGTGTTAAGTTGAATCTGTTTGTAATTTTCAACTGGTACATTTTTAAAGTGTAGCTCCAGTCAAAAAAACTATTTTTAAGCTTTTTGGAAAACATAGGGAAGGGTTATCACCCCTGTATAATTTGTTTTGCCATCCGTCTTTTTTCATCTCACTTGCTGCTGTCTCCTTGCGTTTGCAAGTAGGAGATGTTTGTAAGTTGGATGTTTGAAAGTAGGGGCCTGCCCTATATTATAGCGGTATGTACTGGGTACAGAGCACGCAGACAGCACGCACTATCTCCTAACACTACTGACTGCAAGCTCTATTATTAACCACTTGACCACTGGGCACTTAAACACCCTTAATAACCAGACCAATTTTCAGCTTTTGGTGCTCTCACATTTTGAATGACAATTACAATTAATCATGCAACACTGGACCTATATGAAATGTTTGTCCTTTTTTTCACACAAATAGAGCTTTCTTTTGGTGGTATTTAATCACCTCTCAGTTTTTTTTATTTTTTGTGCTATAAAAGAAAAAAGACTGGAAATTCTGCGAAAAAATGAATTTTTCTTTGTTTCTGTTATAAAATTTAGCAGATTAGTAATTTTTTCTTCATAAATTTTTTTTACTGGTTACATGTTTTGAGTTGCAGAGGAGGTCTAGGACTAGAATTATTGCTCTCACTCTAACGTTCTCGGCGATACCTCACATGTGTGGTTTGAACACCGTTTTCATATGTGGGCGGGGCTTACGCATGCGTTCGCTTCTGCATGCGAGCACATGGGGACATGGGCGCTTTAATTTTTATTTTTTATTTTTATTGTTCATTTTACTTTATTTATTTTAGTTTGACATTTTTTTCCCCAAAAATATATTTTTGATCACTTTTATTCCTATTACAAGGAATGTAAACATCTCTTGTAATAGGAATATGGGGTGACAGGTCCTCTTTACAGTGAAATCTGGGGGTCAATATGACCCCACATCTCACCTCTAGGCTGGGAAGTAAAGAGTAAAGGCAGGGTACTGCAGAGTAATGGCAGGGTACTGCACTGCAGAGTAATGGCGGGGTACTGCAGAGTAATGGCGGGTACTGCAGAGTATGCACTGGTATTGCAGAGTATTGGCGGGGTATTGGCGGGGTACTACAGAGTAATAGCAGGGTACTGCAGAGTATTGGGGAGTACTACAGAGTAATGGCAGGGTACTGCAGAGTAATGGCAGGGTACTGCAGAGTAATGGCAGGGTACTGCACTGCAGAGTAATGGCGGGGTACTGCAGAGTAATGGCGGGTACTGCAGAGTATTGGGGGGTACTGCAGAGTATGCACTGGTATTGCAGAGTATTGGCAGGGAATTGAGGGGTTAAATTCGGTGAGCAGCGATGTGGGCACTGCAGATGCAGCCCACATCGCTGCTGACACCGATCTCTTTCCCCTCCGCTGTACCGATCGGTACAGAGAGGGGAGGGAGGAACCTGCGTCATAACATGACGCCGGTTTGTTTACAAGTGATCACTCCGTCATTTGACGGAGCGATCACGTGGTAAACGGCCGCGACGAGCGTGATCCGTGATGCGCCGGGTCCTGTGGATGATGTTGATGAGGACAAGGGCCTCTTCCCGACAACCCTGGCCGTTGGTTGTCGGGGTCTGTGGGCAGGGGGCTTATCGGAATCCAGGAGCCCCCTTTAATAAGGGGGCCCCCGGATACCGGCCCCCCACCCTATGTGAATGAGTATGGGGTACAATGTACCCCTACCCATTCACCTGTAAAATAAAGTACAAAAAAACACAACACACAAGGGTTAACATCGTTTATTGCACAGCTCCGGGGGTCTTCCGTCTTCGGGGGTCTTCTCGCCGGACTCCTCCGCTATCTTCTTCTAGCACTTTTACTAGCGGAGGAGCCCGGCTTTCTTCCTCGCCGCCGCCCTCTTCTTCCGACTTCGGGGGTCTTGTCCCCCTCTTCGGTTCTTCTGCCGGGCCACCGCACCTTCTTCTAGCTCTTTTACAGGCGGTGGCCCGGTCTTCTGTCGCCGCTGTCGCCGCCTTCTGTTCTTCTCTTCTTCTCTTCAGATGTTGCCTCGTCGCATCCTCCGCTCACAATGGCTCCAATGCGATGCGTGGTGACTTATATAGGGACATCAACGGATGATGTCCCCACCCATTATGGTGTCACAGTGCCAGAGGATGCTGGGACTGTGACATCATAATAGGCGGGGACATCATCCGGAAGACCGGCCACCCGGTTTTCCCGGATTCTGATAAGCCCCCCGCCCGCAGACCCCGACAACCAACGGCCAGGGTTGTCGGGAAGAGGCCCTTATCCTCATCAACATGGGGACAAGGTGCTTGTTGATGGCACGTGGCCTGGTACGGCTCAGGAGGGGGGGTGCTTGCTCGTCCCCCCTTTCTTGGCCGGCTGGGTAGCGTGCTCGGACAAGGTCTGATGTGGACCTGGGGGGAACCCCCACGCCGATTTTTTTCGGCGTTGGGGTTCCCCTTTAAGTCCATACTAGGTGGCGGGGCCAGTGATGCATCCTTTGCAGGCTCCGCCTACCTGGAGATGCGCTCAAAATGAGCGGACTTTCCTTCGCGTGTGTGGGCAAGTCCGTTCATTTCAAAAGTACGGCGGATAGTCCGGCGGATAGTCCGGTGGACTTAGTACGCCGTATTAGTCCGCTGAAAAAGTGCCATGTGTGGGCAAGTAGCTCGTTCGGAAAGTCCGGCGGATCTGCCCGTCTGTGTGCTAGTCCTCCGGACTTTTGAAATGAATGGACTTGCCCACACACGAAGTAAAGTCTGTTAATTTTGAACGTGGCTCCAGGTAGACGGAACTAGCGAAGGAATTCAATGTCGCCGCCTCCATCGGTGAGATTGACACCTCGCTAGCCCGGTCACCTGGTATGGATTTAAAGGGGAAACCCTACACCGAAAAAAACAGCGTGGGGTCCCCCCCAAAGTCCGTAGCAGACCCTTATCTGAGCAGTCAGCCAGTCAGCCAGTCAGGAAAGGGGGTGGGGATGAGCGAGCACCCCCCCTCCTGAGCTGTACCAGGCTGCGTTTCCTCAACATGGGGGGGTGATTTGAGGAAGGGGGGCCCTGAGGCCTCCCCATCCCAAAGCACCTTGTCCCCATGCTAATAATCCTCCGGGACTGTGACATCATAAGGGGCGGGGTCACCATGTGACATCACCCGGTGACCCCGCCCTTTGTCCCTATATAAGTCGCCACACAATGAGTTCCTGCCATTACGGCCAGAGAGAGAGTCGTGTCAACTTTAGAAGAAGGAAGAAGAAGAGAAGAAGAAGCAGAAGACGGCAGTGGTGACAGCGACAGAATAGCGGGCCAACGCTAGTAAAAGAGCTGGAAGAAGAAAGCGAAGGCCAGGCAAGAAGAACCGAGGAGCGGGACAAGACCCCTGAAGTCGGAAGAAGACCTCTGGATGGCGGTGAAGATGAAGGAAAAAGCCGGTCTGCTCTGCTAGTAAAAGAGCTAGTAATATAGTCCGGTCCAGTCCAGGTGAATGGGTAGGGGTACATCGTATCCCATACACATTCAAATAGGGTAGGGGGCCAGAATCTGGGGGCCCCCTTATTAAAGGGGGCTCCTGGATTCTGATAAGCCCCCCACCCGCAGACCCTGGCAACCAATGGCCAGGGTTGTCAGAAAGAGGCCCTTGTCCTCATCAACAAGGGGCCACAGGGCCCCCCTTCCCCAAAGCACCCCCCCATGTTGAGGGCACGCAGACTGGTACGGCTCAGGAGGGGGCACTCGCTCTTTCCCACCCCCTTTCCTGACCGGCCGGGCAGCATTCTCGGATAAGGGTCTGCTATGGACTTTGGGGGGACCCCCACCCCATTTTTTCATCGTAGGGGTTCCCCTTTAAAACCATACTAGGTGACCGGGCTAGCAAGGTGTCAATTTCGCTGATGGAGACGGCGACATTGACTTCCTTCGCTAGTCCCATCTACCTGGAGCCACATGTGGGCAAGTCCGTTCATTTCAAAAGTCCGGCGGACTAGCACACAGACGGGCAGAGTCCGGCAGACAATTTTGAGTCAAAACTTCTTTCTAAGTCCGCCGTACTTTTGGGAAGAAAAAGTCCGCCAGAGCCCACACAGAGCCAGACTAAGTCTGCCGGATAGTCCGATCGTGTGTAGGCGGCATTAGATTTCCAACCACCCAGGCCCTTTATTGTAGCGGCAGGCAAACCAAGCCTAAATGCTTTGGTAGCTGCACCAATTCTGGAAGAATGTGAGGTATTGTTCAAATGGCCAAGTTGTAACTTGACCAACCACTTTTTCAATACTGCAGAAAACTGATACTGGGTAAGAGGAAGTACATCATTATGTATAAACAAATGAGACTTATGCAGGCCATACATGGTCGAATTTCGAACAAATTTTATTTTCAAAATCAGAAAATTCGTTTTTTTTGTGATCCGATGGTGCCACCATTGATTTTCGAAATTCAGATGACCAAGCTTTCAATTTCACCTCATGTTGCTACAGAAAATAATTTTCATGGCTGGGAATCTTGTTTTCTCTCCGTAAATTTTCTTTTCTTATTACATTTCTCGCCCGATTCTCCCATCATTGATTAGAAAATCGTTCGTTTTTCAAAAAATTTCCAACATGTCCGATTTCTCAATTTTGATTTCCACACGAAAATCGGCTGTTGCTACAGCCCACTAATGGTGCGAAATTCATACAAAAATTCTTACATACGATTTTCGAAAGAAATTTTTTTCGAAATTCGAACCGTGTATGGCCGGCATTAGACTGTGGACGAATAAGCAAAAATGGCAAGCACAAATCGAACTATCAGATATTTTAGACTGACTGTATATATATATATATATATCAAATACACTGCCACTAACTGAATACCCTGCCTGATTAATCTAAATCAAGCTATCTTTCCGTCCACGCCAACACTACACAGAGCCACCGTGTAGGCAGCCTTATATAGTGTGGGGTGTGGACTTAGTCCCCCTGTGCCATGATTGGCCAAAGGCATCCTGCCTTTAGCCAATTATGGCTCTCTTAGCAGAGGGCACTGGGATTGGCCAAAGCATGCAGGTCAGGTGCATGCTTTGGCCAATGATCATACAGCAATGCACTGCAATGGGGC
Organism: Lithobates pipiens; assembly: GCF_037356315.1. Classification (NCBI taxonomy): domain Eukaryota; kingdom Metazoa; phylum Chordata; class Amphibia; order Anura; family Ranidae; genus Lithobates; species Lithobates pipiens. Next base: position 388,302,816 of record NW_027507764.1, read on the forward strand.
ATTCAGTGGGCACTCAAATTTCCCGCGAATGCCCGATAATGTTCATTCTTCGGCAAACGGGCGAACACCACATGTTCAAATCGAACTCATGTTCGACCCGAACATCAAGCTCATCCCTAATAGTCAAGAGGACATACTATCCTCATTTACTACCTTTAACAAGGATCTATACCAGAGTAAGGCCACTTATCATCTGAAAATACGTGAAGACTTTTTGAACCCTTTAACAATACCATTTATTTCTAGAGAGGAAAGGGAATACCTTGACGCACCTTTAACATTAGATGAACTAACCAGGGCAGCTTTAGACTCCCCTAATGGGAAAGCTCCGGATTTAAATGATTTACCATCGGAAATGTATAAAAATTACGGAAATATTTTGCTACCAGAACTGCTAAAAGTTCTGAACCATGCAAATATATCATTTAAGCTCCTGGAATCTATGAATGATGCTTGTATTATAGTATTACCTAAGCCAGATAAAGATCATCTAGTACCAGAATCTTATAGTTCAATCTCATTATTAAATTCCGATGCTAAGATTCTGGCAAGAGTATTGGCGTGCAGATTAACCTCTTGACATCCCACCCATAGTAATATGACATCTGCAGGAGGGATTTCCCATCCTGGGCAGGCATCATATGACATCCAGGGCTTCTCGGCCGTATAGGGGACATGAGTACAGAGTCACTCGGGAGCCTATGCACATGCCCGGCGTCCACGATGTCTGCTGGCACCCACAATTGCCTGATAACAGAGCAGGACCGTGAATCGGTGTGTGTAAACACACACCGATCCACGTCCTGTCAGGTGAGAGGAGACCGATCATATGTTCCCAGTACAGAGGAACACTGATCAGTCTCCTCCCTTTGTGAATACCCTCCCACTACAGTTAGAATCACTCACTAGGTAACACATTTAACCCCTTGATCGCCTCCTAGTGTTAACCCCTTCCCTGCCAGTGACATTTATACAGCACTGATCGCTGTATAAATCGCTGTATAAATGTGAATGGTCCCAAAATAGTGTCAAAAGTGTCCGTTGTGTCCCCTGCAATGCTGCAGTCACGATAAAAATCGCAGATCGCTGCCATTACTAGTAAAAAAAATGCCATAAAACTATACTTATTTTTAGATGCTATAACTTTTGCGCAAACCAATTAATATACGCTCATTGCAATTTTTTTAACAAAAAATATGTAAAAGAATACATATTGGCCTAAACTGAGAAAAAACATATATTTTTTTAAATTGGGATATTTATTATAGCAAAAAGTAAAAAAAAATGTGTTTTTTTTTCAAATGTGTCACTTTTCTTTTGTTTATAGCGCAAAAAATAAAAACCGCAGACGTGATCAAATACCACCAAAAGAAATCTCTATTTGTGGGGAAAAAAAGATAAAAATGTAATTTTGGTTGTTACATGACTGCGCAATTTTCATTCAAAATGCGTCAGTGCTGAAAACGAAAAATTGGTTAAATAAAGTTATACATAAACTAGTGAGAAGATTATTTATAAATTTACAGATGAGGGAAGAGAGCTATATTATCACTAGACACAGCCAAAGCATTTGACTGCGTCAAGTGAATATATTTATGGGAGGTCCTTAAGAAATATGGGCTGGGTGGAGGATTCATAATGTGGATTAAATTATTATACACAGTTCCACGAGCATGTATACAGATAAATGGTGCACTGCAAAACTGCATCAGAGCAGTTTTCTCTGTCTAGAGGTACTAGGCAGGGGTGCCCATTGTCACCGTTATTATTTGCACTGGCTATAGAACCACTGGCAATAGCAATTAGACAAACAACTATTATTAGAGGATTTGAGAGAGGAGGAAGAGTGGACAAAATCTCCCTATACGCAGACAATGCTTTATTATTCTTAGGAGATACAGATCAATCCCTAAAATCTACGATGAAGCTATTGAGACTTTTGGCAGATTTTCAGGGTTTGCTATAAATTGGGAAAAATCACTACTACTTCCAGTTGATGATTTAACACTGGCAGTAGCACAAACGGACCATAAAATACAAGTTGTCACAACTTTTAAATATCTAGGTATATGGGTTTCTTCAAATATAAAGAAGTATATTAATTATATCTTAGTCCCCATATTAGATAAATTCAAGATGAAGAGTAAAGTATGGACTAAATTAACTTTATCAGTGGTAGGACGTGCACATTTAATGAAAATGATCTGGGACTCACAGCTACTTTAAGTTTTACACAATTCACCGATTTGGATACCACTTAAATGGTTTAAAAAAATTGACTCCCTGTTTCGAACATTGTTATGGAAAGGACAAAATGCTTGAATTAAACTTAGTAAATTACAACTCCCCAAAAATAAGGAGGGACTAGCTATTCTAAATGTTAAAATGTATTTCTTAGTAGCACAACTCCAACAGGTTGCAGGATGGGGAGAGATAGATTGGACTGATCCTATTCAATCGATAAGCTTGAGTAGATCCTCACAATATCACTTGATAGCCCAAATAGAATCAGGTAATTTTAGTGATGCGTCTCAGTTTTTGACCCTTGGGCTCATACATAAAGTCTGGCAGGAATTGAGACACATTATGCAATATAATTATATCTCTGTTTCCTCCCCCTTATGGGGAAATAACAACTATGAGGACATAGGTAAATTAAAAGGGATTGGAGTATGCAGAAAAAAGGGGATACAATATACTGAACAGCTTTATACAGACAATATATTAGAAACATTTCAAGATCTACAGAAAAAAAAAATCTATTGCCCCCTCATACATTTTCCAATATTTACAATTGCACCATGCACTGCAGAGCCAGTTTAAAGACAAAAAATTAAGATACAACATATGCCACTTATGGATGTCCTAGCAAATATACAGATTATGAAGGGTTTAATTTCCACTCTCTATGGTTGCCTGACTGAACAGTCACAAGAAACAAATAGTTGTTTAGCTAGAAAAGGACGGGAAAAAGATCTTGGAAAAATGACAGATGAAACATGGCAGTGTATATTGGAACATGTACAGTCCGTATCAGTATCTCCACAGCAATGCCTAACCCAATTATACATAATATATAGGACATATAGGACACCGGTTAAACTATACCAATGGGGGAGGCGGGATACATCAGAATGCCCGAGATGTTCAAGAATATCTGCCGATTTAATGCATATGCTTTGGAAATGCCCCAAATTGTTCAGATATTGGCAGAATGTGGTAGAAACCATTAATCAGGCATATCAAACCCAGATAAAGGTAGACTCAGGAATATGTTTGCTAGGACAATTAGAAAATAACTATATACCACAGTAATAAGGATACCCAGAGCAGGACTTAGGGTGGTGGGGGCCCCTGGGCTTTAGTCACTTTTGGGCCCTACCTTCTATACATTATTGTATTTATCGGGGTATAACACGCGCCGGTGTATAACATGCACCCCAAGTTTAGGAGGGAATTTTAAGGACAAAAATTTTTAGGAGGGAAGTTTAAGGAAAAAAACTAACATTTACATTCCCATTGTTATGTACAGCCTTCAAATAAAGGACATCTACGAAGTTGCATTCATCAATGTATATTTACTCAGAAAAGCAATCTCCGTACAGAGGATCACGTCACTTCCTTTCCAAAGGGAAAGTGATGAAAGTGATGAAATTACTCAATTTGTAACAGCGTTTTTATAAGAAAATTATAACATTACAGTCTATGTGTGGGAAAGAGTGAAAATAGAAAATACACAATACATTCCAGGATAATCTATTTCATATTTCACATGGTCATTTTCGCCATAACACAATAACAACTTTAAAGGTCATTCTGACTTTTTGGTAAGTTATGTTATAAACAGGGTCTTTCCATAAAAACATTTGAACATAATTTCTGGGAATAATATGCTTTATCATTTTACTGGCAGTAATCTCATGTGAAGCAAATAACAAGTAATAACAATAACAATAACAAGTGAATAACAAGATATGTGTTGCAATATTGAGAATACCCAAGAAGAATTAAAAAACATTATATAAAGAAATACATTCTTATATTGAAGGGGAACTCTGGGTTATATACAGATATGTGTTACATATATCTTCATATCTTGACATCCCTCCTATGTTTATAATTCCTTGGGTATTCCTCTTTAAACTTCCTCTATGGCTCTGGGTTGACCTCCAGGTATACGAGCCACCATCTCATGAGCAGTTCTAACTCTTGACCTTTGGGGCTCAAAAGAACCAGTGTTAGTACAAGCTTTCCAAATAGCGCAACAAGAAGTGGTAGTTATTTTAAAACAACATTTGAATAACATAGGTGCACATTTGATTATAAGGATTATAAGTACTATGATACCAACAATATATAGGATACCATGTAATATGCCAGCAAACCAACCTCCAATGCCTGAAAACCAGTTGGCAGGATTAAGCCAGGAAGTCCAGCTTTCCCAGCTTCCTTCAACCCAAGCAGTTTCAGTATGCTCTTTCCGAAAATTGAGCTTAAGCTGTCGTACCTGTTCTACATGTGAAATGATAGCATCTTCTGCTTTAGTATCATTTCCAATGTAGTTACAACAGCCTGTTCCCACTATGGTGCATATTCCTCCCTGGCTCGCTGTAAGATAATCCAGCACCAGCCGGTGCTGCAACATCTCCTTTTTAACCATTTTTAGTTCAGTGGCAAGCATCACAAAGTTCATATCATACAATGCTGTAATATTATCGATCAAGTCAGCTAAATCAATGATAAAACTGAATGCCTTTTTGATACAACATCTATTTACCCATGGTATGGAGAATATTGGCTTTATCTCCCTGTCATGGGACTCTATATTAGTGCCAAGGTCACTATTATAAATGTTATTAGTATTTTCCTCAACATTAACTAGGGGTACCTCAATGTTAGTCTCACCCTCCTTGTTCATGTCAGGATCTTTAACCTCATCATGATTCTCTTCCTCCCCCCCAGGTTCTGACTGAGAATCTAAATCTCTTTTTAAAAGATGTATGGGGATTTTACGGATTTGGGACTCCTTAAACTCATCGTTACTCATATACCAAGTGGCAGGTATTACTCTCCCAAAATAACAAACCCCCATAGAATTTAAAGGGATCCAATTATATGCTTTCTTCCCACATAAAAAGTAATAACCTGGGGGAGCTGCACAAGCCTTCTTGAAATTATACCCCTGCAAACACATTAATAATTTCATATTGTTTTGCCTAGAATGTTGTCGATGCGTGTAGTCATGTAGTTCCTAAAACCGATCTGTGCTCCATGCTGTATCCTTACCATCAAACCAATATCTGATCTCAGCATTGTCCATACAGTTGGAGTTCCCAATAGGTCTGGTAGTACTTTGAAAACCTTGAGTAAGCAGCTCAGATGAATATTCTCGAGTGAAGTTTATGCAGACAGAGGGGATTGTCATTGGAGCATTAGTGAACAACAGGAGTGAAACAACTCTGTCAACCATAGTTCTGCTTACATCTTCAAAGTGAGCACTGTTCTCTATTTCAGCCAATGTGCTGGGAACACCTAATAAGGGTATAGTCTTATGTGATATAGGTGCGTGTGTGCATATCCAGCAATTAGAAATGTTCAGTTTCTTTGCTGCCTGTAGGTGCATGGACACAAAGGAGTTATGAAAGGGTTCACCCAATTTAACATGATACTCATGAGTGTCTCTTCTTGCTCTTTGATTGGGATTACGGCTTTCTTCAGGTTGCAATTTCTCACTTGTGACAGTGGCATTGAAAAGGTAGGTGTCATGTATCTTACCCTTTTCTTTATGGTATGTCCATTCGAATGCCATTACTGTGATCCACACCACCACTCCACCACAGAGGATAACGCTCCATAACACCACATTCGGTCTAGGCCCCAGGAGATTCATTCTGGAGTCTTCTGGCTCTGGCACGAGTAATTGGCGGTGATGACCTAGAATGCAAGGGTAAAGAAGAATACCTGCTACCAGCAAACTGATCTGTATGTTCCTTCGGAGCTACAGTCTTTTTACAATGGGAACCATGAACCCAGTACTTGTAGTCTTTCAGCTTCACTGCAGTTGGAGATACAAGAATGATCTGAAACGGACCTTTCCACCTAGGAGACAAAGTGGTCCGGGGTGTATGATTCTTGATGTACACCCACTCTCCTGACTTTAGTCCATGCGTTCCGTCACTTGTGTCCACTGGTTGTCCTGCTTTGGCTCTGGAAAAAGTATCAGAAAACACATTTGCCAGTCTGCGCACATAGTCTATCATGGTATCTTGACCATTTCTCAAATTTACTGTCTCTGGGGGTGCCAAAGGTGCAGGAAGTCTCCGAGGTGGTCTTCCAAATAGTATGTCGAAGGGTGATAGCCCGTGTTTTTCTTTAGGGGTAGTCCTAATGGTAGCTAAGTGAAAGAAGGAGAATAGATGTGGCGCTATACCTTATTAAACTCACTAAAAAATATATAAAATATAAAATAATGTAATATAAAATAAAATTGTACAAATTTTCCAGCTTGCTGGCTAATATTTTTTAAAACCAGCGAGAAACCTTGATGGACTGAATAGTAAAATCAATAGTAAAATCAATAAATAATAAAGTGCTGGGGGTTAATCCTTATTAAATAGTGAATGCAAAGTGAATATAAATTTTCCAGCTTGCTAGTTAGTAAATGCAATAAAACTGTACGGTCCACTCAAATTAGGTAAAGGTGAATAGATAAATATTTAAATAAATAATTAGTAAAACTATCATGAATCAATCAATACTCAATAGTGAAAACTACTAAAGTTGCTTGTGACTGTGATTGTAGCACAACCAAATGAATGGACACAAGGGGAACAATCAAAAACATATAAACGTGAATACTGGTGGGATGGTGGGTGTAAACACACTGTGACAAATCTCAAAACATGCCAAAAATACCACAATATAAAAATAGAAAAAATAGAAAATTGAGTCCAGAAAGTAAAAGGTAAAAAGTAAAAAAAGTAAAAAAATTTAAAAAGTAAAAAAATCTTGCGGTGACAAGTCAAATGTGAAAGTCCAATTGAATAAAGTTTAAAATTAATATTTAAACATGAAACGAATATTTGGTGGTGAAAAAGGTAAGTAAAGAAAGTGACTTCGATATTCATTCGCAGTGAACGTTTGCAGTGAACGTTTATGGATTTTGCTCTCACCAGAGATATGACCCCGTCCGGGGTGGATCAGCCTCCACAGTATAAGCCACTGTGTCGCTTCTTGTGCTGTCTCTGCTATGCTGCTGGGGAGATCCCTCGTTCTTCCGTGGGGATGTTGTACCTCGTTTACATGTGATAGAAAAGAGGACTGCCCATGGTGTAGTATGTTTGAAACTCAGTTTATTTGAAACAACCTTAAAAATACTCACATTTAGTACGAAAAAAACGTGTATTGTATTAAAAGCGTTCGGAACATCCACTCGGCTGACACGCCGTTTGTGCTGAAGGTGTACGTATCTGGCCACGCCCTACGCGTTTCGTCATTCAGACGTCATCTGGAGCGGCCATCTTCATACACCTTTCCACTTTTATAGGGTATAGTGACCAATCGCGCATGTGCGGGGTCACAGCCGCCATGTTTGCTAAGGGAATTATCAATGTTAATTCCCTTAGCCAGCCGAGTGGATGTTCCGAACGCTTTTAATACAATACATGTTTTTTTCGTACTAAATGTGAGTATTTTTAAGGTTGTTTCAAATAAACTGAGTTTCAAACATACTACACCATGGGCAGTCCTCTTTTCTATCACATGTAAACGAGGTACAACATCCCCACGGAAGAACGAGGGATCTCCCCAGCAGCATAGCAGAGACAGCACAAGAAGCGACACAGTGGCTTATACTGTGGAGGCTGATCCACCCCGGACGGGGTCATATCTCTGGTGAGAGCAAAATCCATAAACGTTCACTGCAAACGTTCACTGCGAATGAATATCGAAGTCACTTTCTTTACTTACCTTTTTCACCACCAAATATTAGTTTCATGTTTAAATATTAATTTTAAACTTTATTCAATTGGACTTTCACATTTGACTTGTCACCGCAAGATTTTTTTACTTTTTAAATTTTTTTACTTTTTACCTTTTACTTTCTGGACTCAATTTTCTATTTTTTCTATTTTTATATTGTGGTATTTTTGGCATGTTTTGAGATTTGTCACAGTGTGTTTACACCCACCATCCCACCAGTATTCACGTTTATATGTTTTTGATTGTTCCCCTTGTGTCCATTCATTTGGTTGTGCTACAATCACAGTCACAAGCAACTTTAGTAGTTTTCACTATTGAGTATTGATTGATTCATGATAGTTTTACTAATTATTTATTTAAATATATATCTATTCACCTTTACCTAATTTGAGTGGACCGTACAGTTTTATTGCATTTACTAACTAGCAAGCTGGAAAATTTATATTCACTTTGCATTCACTATTTAATAAGGATTAACCCCCAGCACTTTATTATTTATTGATTTTACTATTGATTTTACTATTCAGTCCATCAAGGTTTCTCGCTGGTTTTAAAAAATATTAGCCAGCAAGCTGGAAAATTTGTACAATTTTATTTTATATTACATTATTTTATATTTTATATATTTTTTAGTGAGTTTAATAAGGTATAGCGCCACATCTATTCTCCTTCTTTCACCTATTTTACTGTTCCATCCATCTGGATGGAAACATAATAGAGGCTGCTCTTACCTATATTATACTACATACTCTCTGTATAACAGATTCCATAGCGCACCCTATCCCTCTGTTTTAATTACTAATGGTAGCTAAAGCTATAGGCAATGCTTCTACCCATGTGCTTTTCCCATTAGCAGTTATTTTTGCAAGATATCTCTTTAAAGTCTGGTTAGTGCGTTCAACCATCCCACTAGCTTGTGGCCTATATGGCGTGTGCAGCTGCTGTCTTATCCCCAGAATATTCACCACTTCTGCCATTAGTTTATTATCAAAGTGTGTACCTCTATCTGAGGAAATGACAGCCCCTATACCAAACCGTGGTATTAATTCTCTAGTAAGACATTTAACTACCGTACGGGCATCATTCTTCGCAGTGGGGAAGCTTTCAACCCAGTTCGAAAATTGACACACGCGCACCAAAAGATACCGGTAACGGCCACAAGGGGGCATATCTGAGAAGTCAATTTGCACAATTTGAAATGGCTCCTCAGTATGTGGAATATGCTTCATAGGAGTGGAAACTGGTTTACCAATATTATGCATTTGACATGTTACACATTCCTGAACCTGCTTAACAGCATATGTGTGGAAACCTGGAGCCCACCAATGTTTGTTTACCGTCCGACACATCCCTCCTGTTGAGACATGGCAAGGCCCATGGCTCAAAGCAAACAGAGAAGGAAAGAGAGTCGGAGGGGCAACTAATTTCCCATGGAAACGCCATAATCCATCCTCTACACAGATCGCTCCTTTAGCGATCCAAGAAGATTTGTGAGGCGAGCTGTCTTGTAAGGCTGATAGTACCGCTAGATCAACTTGTAGATCCATTAATGTGAAAGTAGAAATCAGGTTAGATGCATCATAGGAATGTATAACAGTTCTAGCCTGTTCGTCAGCTAAAGCATTCCCAATAGACACACTATCCTCCGCTCTGGTGTGGGCTTTGCACTTGATTACTGCAACTTTGAAGGGTAACTGTACTGCAGTAAGTAGTCTAACAATCATTTCTTTGTGTTGGATAGGAGTTCCTGCAGCTGTAAGATAACCTCTTTCCTGCCAAAGTTGTGCAAAACTGTGCAAGATACCCACAGCATAAGCTGAATCACTATAAATGTTCACAGTGTCACCTTCAGCAAGCTCTAAAGCCACACAAATAGCAGTAAGTTCAGCTGCCTGTGCTGATTTAGAATTTTGCAAGACTTCAGCATGCAATAGTTTACCTTCTCCGTTCACTACTGCACAGGCAGCTAGATTCAATCCATCAGGTCTTCTAAGGGATGAGCCATCTACAAATAGGTCAGCACACAGAGGCAGGCCTGAGATGGGTTCATCCAATAGGTCGGGTCTGGGTTTGGTCACTTCATCAATTGAGGTAGCACAATCATGTGCCAAGTATGAGTCCTCAATCTCCTCGGTGTCATCTTCTGGCAAGAAGGTGGCCGGATTCAAGGTCTGGCAACGTTGAATTTTTAGATTAGAAGCTGACAGCAAAATCAAGTGATAGTGGGTTATTCTCTGGACAGAAAAATGTTTAGTATAAGCACTGTTTAACATAGCTTCCAAGTCATGCGGACACATTAAGTATAAGTAATTTCCAAGTACAATGTCAGTAGTTTTTTCTACCAGCAGGGCAGCCGCCGCTACTGATTTTAGGCAACCAGGCAAACCTCTGGCTACACTGTCCAGTGGGTAACTGTAATACCCTACCGGGCGATGCCTGGCACAGAAATGTTGAGTTAGAACCCCATTGGCGTGTCCATTAACCTCCGTACAAAACAGATAAAAATCCTTGCTATAATCAGGCAAACCCAGACTCGGTACAGTTAGCAAGGATTGCTTTATCTGTTTAAACGCTTCCTTAACTGCTGGAGTTAACTCTTCTGTGGTAAATTTGTAATTGCTTTTCGTATGACCTTTCAACAAGTCTTGTAATGGACCTATTACAGTGGAATATTGTGGTAAAAATTGTCTACAATAGCCCACTAGTCCTAAAAATGCTCTTAATTGTTTTAAGGTTACAGGCATTTTTTGTTTAGCAATTACCTGTTTCCTTTTATCGGTGAGGTGTTTTATGCCATGAGAGATGCAGTGACCTAGGTATTGCACTTTCGTTTTAACCCATTGCACTTTTGTAGCATCTACTTTTTGTCCAATAGTGGCCAAAAAGTTCATTAGGGATATAGAATCTTCAGTACAGGCTTCCTCATCCGATGAGGCCAATAGAAGATCATCCACATACTGTATTAGGATGGACCCATGGAGCGGCTGCCACCCATCCAGTTTGTCCTTTAACGCCTGAGAAAAACAGCTAGGGGAGTCATGATATCCCATAGGTAACCGTGTCCAGGTTAGCTGTTTTTTCTCAAACGTGAAAGCAAGAAACCATTGGTCCTCTGGATGAACAGGGACACTGAAGAATGCTGAAGCTAAATCAATTACTGTGAAATGAGTAGCAGAGGGAGGTATCGTTGCCAAAATTGTCGAAGGATTAGGCACCACTGGTACAGATGGAACAATCACTTTATTAACTGCACGTAAATCATGTACCAACCTCCACTTGCAACTCCCCTCACCAGCTTTCATGGGTTTTGGTACTGGATAAATAGGAGTGTTAGCCTGGCTCCTACAGGGGGTGAGTACCCCCTCCTGTAGTAGCTCTTCTATCACTGGCCTTATACCTTCTACTGAATCTGGGGATAAGGGGTATTGAGGTAGTCTAGGTACTGGCAGTGTAGGGTCTCTTTTTAGTCTTACCGGAGAAACTTGCATGAGGCCAGGCGTGTTAGCGCCAGTCACCCAAATGGAGGGGTTAATTTGTTGCTTTACTCCCTCTGGTATCCCCCCCTCCTTTTCCATTTCCCTCACTGATAAGGACATGAACAGGAGATCAGCAGCCTCCTGCTCCATTCCACTGGGTATATCCACTATAGTTTTCCCTGGGGATAAAGCAATGGTCACTCCCATTTTTGACAGCAAATTTCTACCTACTAAATTACAGGGGGAATGTGGAGACAATACGAAGGAATGCTCTGTTGAATGTCCACCCAAAGTCACTCGCACAGGTTTAGTAACGTCTGCTGAGATAACATTATTACTCACCCCCACCAATGAGACTTTCTCATTAGAGAGCGGGAGGTCAAGGTCAAGGACATTCAAAAGGGATCTCGAAGCACCTGTGTCAATTAAGCTATACAGGTTAACGCCATTGACATTTATCATGATCATCGGCTCTTCACCTGAATCAATTTCAATAGCTGCCAATGCCTGGTACACTGTTTGGTCCTCCGTATTATCACCACATTCCGCCTCATCCTAGCGCCTCCGGCAATCCCGTGCCAGGTGACCCCCCACACCACACTTAAAGCAGGTGGGTGGAGCACGAAGCTGGGGAGCCGCAGGTCTAGGTATATTTGGAATGATCTGTTGATATCTGGATTGTATTTTAGGATTCCTGCGGGGCATTTCATTTTGTTTCCAATTAGTTAGTCTATTTTGGGGAACACCATAATTAGAAATGTATACTACACCTGAGGGTGGATAGGGAGGATCAGCTACAGGCATACCCTGAGGTGATACCTGCACCGTAGAAACTGGTATTCCTTCGGGCTCAGAGATCTTTTCTCTGACTTCGGGAGTTTTCACATTCATTATTTTAGATTTCTCTTTCTTCTCTATTTTATCCTTTCTCTTTTGGAGCACCTCATAGGCTGCTTGTGCTATATCAACCAAATCTGGGGCAGCCTTCTTTCTCCATCCTACAGTTCTAAGCTCTATTTCTTCTCTTACTTCAGGCAACATTCCTCCTACCAACACATTCACTAACTCAGGACGTTTCATATCAGCTTCATCATCAACCATCCAGTCTGTGTGCTTCTGTATAGCATCCTTGAACCTATTCCAATAATCTAATACATCCTCACCTTTCTTTTGAACAACATCCATTAACACTCGCATATCTTGTCCCTTATCAAACGTAGTTGTAACCCAGTCTTTCAAAATCTCATTCAATCTATCAACAGCTTTTTCATATGCTTCCGCCCCATCTTCTTCTACCTTCAATACTCCCTCCTGACAGGCACCCTTCTTTTGAGCAAAAACCTTCCAGACATCCACATACTTCTCAGGGATGGCACAATCAATCAAGATCCACATATCTATATATGTGGCTTGCTGAGTCCTTTCCATCCACATCATTTTTTTATACCATTTCTTAGGGCATTTTTCCATGTTGGGCAATTCTGCTACAATAGCTCTTATTTCACTAGGCTTCCACGGGACATAAACCTGGGCCATATTAGCTACATAGTGATCTCCCACTATCCCTCCTGGCAGGGCTACTTCCCTTAGAGGCATCTGCTCTAGTGGCTTTTCTTTTAATAGAGACCTAAGCAACTCTCTTGTTTCCCTTTTTCTTTCTGGAGTATGCAGTACCCCCAGAGTTGTTTTCTGTTTTGCTGCCTTTTGCCTTGTAGTTACTGGGCTATACTTTTGATTTATCTGTCTTAGGGGGCTATGTGATTGATCTACCTTTGTGAATTTTGCTAAAGCATTTGGCCTTGATGGAGTGTACTGCCAAATTTGTCCATCTTTATCAAATATTACCCCCTCACTTCTATCTAATGAAGATCCCAAACTACTCCTCCGCTGGGAAGTCCCTTGGGCTCCCTCTAGCCTTCGACTCCTTCCCTCCTGTGAGAAGCTGGAAACAGCTTGCTGCTGCTGAGGGGTAACCTGAAAAGGTGGGTAGGGAGCACTTTGTTCTCCCGTGTCTTCTTCCCTTTCCTCTACAGGATCAACTTCACCTATAGGGGCAGATGCTGCTCTAGATGCTACTTCTAAATCCCTTCTTGCAAACTCATACGGGGATGCCCAAGCATTGGGAAGCTCCTCTTCATCTTCCAGATGCAGAGCAGTTTTTTCAGTACACATTTTATAAGGGGGTGGCTTTAGATTCTTTCGGGACTCTTCTTCCCAAGCAGCCAAACATTCAATCCCCCCACAATCAGACATTTTGAAAAGTAAATTAAATAACGCATCAATTGTTGGGGTGTCAAATGCACCTTGTGGAGGCCACCATTTAGACGGGTCCTTTTTGTATTCCCTTTTTGTAATTTTACACCACTTTACATGATGCTTTAAAGCATCCGGCTCTCCACTTACCATCATCTTGATGATAGGAGCGCTTGGATGCAACTTTGATACATTTAACCCTGTTTTCTTTGCTATTTTTAATAATTTCTTTGCCCTTTTTTTTGTTAACCCAAAAGTATTCATTACCGGTAAAATATTTTTTCCAAGCAAATTTCCCATTTTCTTTATGTTTTTCCTGTTACCCCTTTCAGAAATGACAATAGTTTAGAGCTCCGGGACTGAGAGCTCTACTTTTTACTTCTTACGGCTGTGTACCAGCAGCCCAGTACATATATTGAGATATCTCACTTCGTTCTACTCTCAGAAGGATGTCTCCTTTCTGAGTGGTAATAGGCTAGTATCTCTCAACTCCCTATTCCAGAGAACATACAGCAGGTCATTCACCCATTTGTGGCTGTCCGCTGAAGGCAAACCTATCCGCCTTAGGACCACAAATGTTTCTCAAAAAATCACACAAAAAATTCAACATTCACCACCTTCTATTCACTCATAGAAATTGTGGCACCTGCCTCTTACACATCCCTTAATAACACAACTATATACATTGTCATTTCTGAGGGTAGCAAAAAGAAACACAAGTACGTACATTTGCATGCATCAGCTATAATTGGTACCATTATTATTCTCAGTAATCATACATAGACAGAATGCATTGAAATCAAAAAGGAACGTGTTACCTTCTGTATTCCACAAGCCCCACCCGGCTCCTCAAAACCGCACAGAAAGATAGTACTTTATAATAATGAGAAATAAAATTGTTCTCACCTGAGGCCTCTTTGTTGTCTCTCCTGTTGCGGGTTGAGAGCCGGAGGTGGGGATGCAGACAAGAATCACGTCGGGGTCACCAAATGTTATGTACAGCCTTCAAATAAAGGACATCTACGAAGTTGCATTCATCAATGTATATTTACTCAGAAAATCAATCTCCGTACAGAGGATCACGTCACTTCCTTTCCAAAGGGAAAGTGATGAAAGTGATGAAATTACTCAATTTGTAACAGCGTTTTTATAAGAAAATTATAACATTACAGTCTATGTGTGGGAAAGAGTGAAAATAGAAAATACACAATACATTCCAGGATAATCTATTTCATATTTCACATGGTCATTTTCGCCATAACACAATAACAACTTTAAAGGTCATTCTGACTTTTTGGTAAGTTATGTTATAAACAGGGTCTTTCCATAAAAACATTTGAACATAATTTCTGGGAATAATATGCTTTATCATTTTACTGGCAGTAATCTCATGTGAAGCAAATAACAAGTAATAACAATAACAATAACAAGTGAATAACAAGATATGTGTTGCAATATTGAGAATACCCAAGAAGAATTAAAAAACATTATATAAAGAAATACATTCTTATATTGAAGGGGAACTCTGGGTTATATACAGATATGTGTTACATATATCTTCATATCTTGACACCATCAATGCAGCCTTATCAGTGCCCATATGCAGCCTTGTCCATTCATCTGCAGCCTTGTCAGTGTAGCCTTGTCATTTGCAGCCTTGCCCCAGTGTCGTTGCAGTCTAGAAGTTTAAATATGGCGGCAGGTCCTCTCGGCAGTCCCGAGCGGCGCTGAGAGTAGCCGTGTGTACTCAGCTTGGCTCACGGTCATGCCCAGTCCCTGTGTTATATCCATCAAAGGGCGGGACTTGCTGTGACTGTGAACGGAGCGGAGCCGAGTACACTGGGCTATGTATCTCGGTGGGGCCCCCTATTGGGTGGGGCCCATGGCCTTGAGCCCAGTCAAGCCCAATGGTAAGTCCTGCCCTGAGGATACCCATTAAAAGGATGCTATTTATTGCACGAAAACTGATAGCAATGAAATGGATATCCTCGAGAAGTCCAACATATGAGGAATGGCGGACACAGGTAAATGAAACACTGCTAAAGGAATGGCCGGTATATAAGAATAGGGGTTTAGTAAATAAATTTAATGACATGTGGGAACCTTGGCTGATGTTACCAGGCTTGACACCATTTATTTTGGGATTAGACAGAATTATAGGGGTTAACAGACTATTTACAAGTTAGAGAATAGTTAAGGTATGATGATTCAAGTAGGTAGGATTGGTGAGGGAGGCTTTTTGACGGGAAGGATTTGGGGGTGAGGGAGAGAGAACTTATGTATATATTATGGAGGGGTGGGTGCTTCCTTTTTTTTTTTGGTGCTGTGTACATATATATTGTATTGTGGAATCTTTTTCTCTATTATTGTTTTATGATGTGTTTACGATGATGAGAAAACAAATAAAGAAAGAAAATGTTTCAGCAAAGCTCAGTGTGAACAATGTACATTCTAAAGTGCTACCTACTAAAATATAAGTGTGGACTTCCAAAGTGCAATACAAATGCATAAAATAAAAGGAGTGACAATTGGAATGGTGCTGTCCTAAATAAATAAAGTGCTGGTGCCAAAGGGATGGGGGAGTGGGTTGAGTCCAAAGTGAGCAAAAAGTCTTCAGATAGATACTGGTGAATCCGGTGCAGAAAGTAGAATATTAGGTTCCAAATGGATACAGTGTAAAAAAAAGAATGTGCTGGATTCCTACTAACACATTGTGTTAGTGTGATTGTGTGGGTGGTGATTTATCTTCAGTGCAGTCACACTATAGGGTGAAATGGCTCCTTATCTTAATGCTGTAAGGTTACAGCATAAACTAGCCAATACTAGCACTGGAAGTGTCTTTAAATAGGTTTAATGCTGTATAATAACGAGCGGCCATTTTCTGGTAGATATTCCTGAAAGAACTACAGCCATTTTATTGTAATCTAACTAAGTAAACAAAACAGCAGCCATTTTCTGAGATCGTGAATGGTGGATTGTATAACAAAATTGGTGTTGTACGCTACTGTAATGGCAAGCATTTAAAGTTATTATTATTATTATTATATGGATTTATATAGAGCAGACAGTTTACGCAGTGCTTTACAACATTATGGCAGACAGTACAATTACAATACAGTAAGAGGAACGTAATTCCACACCCCCCAGAATATATACACACGTTTTAGGGTGTAAGCGCTTGTTGTTTTTTGCATCTAGCAAGGCGGCGCTAGTTGTAAGAAAGTTGGGGTATTTGACAATTACAATACAATTCAATACGGGGGGGGGGGGGGGTAAGAGGGCCCTGCTTGTTAGAGCTTACAATCTAGGAGGGAGGGTCACGTTATACAAAGGGTAATAGCTGTGGCGGATGAGTTAATGGAGAAAATAGTGCAGTTGTTAGATGGAGGCAGGATAGGCTTCTCTGAAGAGGAAAGTTTTCAGGGATCACCTAAAAGTGGATAAATTTGGAGACAGTCTGACAGATTGGGGTAGAAAATACCAGAGGATGGGTTAGGCTCGGGAGAAGTCCTTGAGGCGGATATGGGAGGAGGTGATGAGGGAACTAGAGAGCAGGAGGTCTTGGGAGGAACAAAGAGGGCGATTGGGTTGGTATTTTGAGACTAGGCTAGTGATGTAGCTGGGGCAGAGTTGTGGATGGCTTTGTAACTTAATGTTAGTATTTTGAAATGAATCAGTTGGGCAAGTGGCAGCCAATGGAGGGATTGGCAGAGAGGGGTAGCAGACGCTGAGCGGTTTGTAAGGTGAATGAGTCTGGCAGCAGCATTCATGATGGACTGAAGGGGGAATAGTCTATTTAAAGGTAAGCCAATGAGGAGGGAGTTGCAGTAGTCAAGGCGAGAGATAACCAGGGAGTGAATCAGGAGCTTTGTGGTTTCCTTGGTTAGAAAGGGACATGGCTTGGAGATGTTGCGGAGGTTGAGCTTTGGAAAGTGATTGGATATGGGGCCGAAAGGAGAGTTCAGAGTCCAAGATAACACCTAGAACCTTGGCATGTGGGGATGGGTGGATGGTTGTGCCATTGCTCTTGACAGAGAAGTCAGTGGAAGAGGCACATGGGGGAGGAAATATTATAAGCTTGGTTTTGGACAAGTTGAGTTTGAGGAAGTGTTGTGATATCCATACAGATATGTCTGTTAGCCAGTTAGTGATGTGTGAGGAGACTGATGGAGTGAGTTGAGGGGTGGAGAGTTAGATTTGTGTGTCATCAGCGTAGAAATGATATTGAAAGCCATGAGAGGCTATCAGCTTACCCACGGCAGAGGTGTAGATTGAAAATAAAAGAGGTCCAAGAACAGAACCTTGGGGAACCCCCGATGGAGAAGGGAAGAGGAGTGGAGGAAGTAGAATTGTAAGTGACACTGAAGGTGCGTTGGGATAGGTAGGATGAGAGCCACTGAAGAGCACAGTCACGGTGACCAAGGGAGTAAAGTTTTTTGAGGAGAAGGGGGTGATCATCTGTGTCAAAGGCAGCTGAAAAATCCAGAAGTAGAAGTACAGAATAGTGTCTGTTGGTTTTTTCAGTTAGTAAGTCATTTGTGAGTTTTAAAAGAGCAGTTCCTGTGGAGAGTTCAGGGCGAAATCCAGATTGAAGGGGATCAAGAAGGTTATTCTTAATGAGGTGGTCACTCAGTTGGTTGTAAACCAAGCTTTCAAGGAGTTTAGAGGAAAAGGGGAGCAAGGAGATAGGGCTTAGGTCGGATGATCCATCCACTTATTCCATTTCCACTAGTTTCTGGAGGTCTTGGAATGCATAAGCGGACAGTATCACTCTCTCACCCTTTATATGTTTTTAGATACTATGTATAATATGTAGTGCTGCTCTGTTATTTGGCTTTTTCTTCTGTGTTATGTATATTTTTGGATTATGTGAATAAATGTATATGTTTTATAATTTTTTTCTTCTTTATATTGTTGCCTTTATAATACCACTCAGAGTTTGTATTCATTAGAAGGGATGATGGCAACTACATTCCACTGGCTGAGGGTCCTTACTTTATGGCTACCCGGCCAGTGTTTTTTATATGGTTCTATCCCCCACAATTTCAAGTGGGTGGGATCTTTATTATGATGAGTGGCAACATTTTTGGAAATGCTATGTTTGTTGAATCCTTTAAGGATATTTTATACATGTTCTTTGATGCGTACTTTCAGGGGTCTTTTCGTTCGTCCTGTGTATTGTAACCCACAGCTACATTCCAGAGCATAGAAAGCTCCCTCTGTATTGCAGCCTATGAAGTCTTTGACTTAGTAGGTATTGCCTGTCCTGGCGGATGTGAACATAAATTTATTTTCCACTGAATGTTTTGTTCTGGTGCATGCAAAACACCGTTTGCACTGGAAAAATTTGAAAAATCTAAATCCCCTCAAGGATGGATCTGGAATACTTTTACCTATCTTATTTTGTATCGTGGTAGCTCTTTTGTATATAAATTTGGGATTGTGAGGTAAAAAATCTTGAGGATGTTTTTCTGTTAGCAATATGTGCCCATGCGGGTTCATGATTTTTTTTGATTTTTTTTTATATTGGACATTATAGTCCAAAATGATCGGTACTGCATCTACCCTGGATCCTTGTTTTGCCTTTTCTTTAATAAGTTCATTACGGTCCATTTCTGCTAATTCTGATATCTTCTCCTTTATATGTTTGCTGTTGTAGCCTTTTTTTAATTAATCTGTGTCCTATTTTTTCTGCTTGAACTAGGAAATCGTCTTTATGGGTGCAGTTTCTTCTTAGACGCATCAGTGGGTCGTTAGGAATATTATACAGCCAATTATGATGATGGTAGCTCTCTAATTGGAGATAGCTATTCTTATCTATATTTTTATACACTCTTCTATCAATAACAATAAATACACAGAGGTGTTCAAGAAAGTAGTATTACAAAATCTGAAGGAATTGAAGATAAAGAAAAAAGAAGAACCCAATCATATTAAAAGTGGAAACTTACGAAAAGGAAATATGTGGTCATCCAACCAGCAGACAAGGGAGGAGGAACAATGATCCTCTTCAAAGAACAACATATAATAAGAACATGCTTACATTTTTAGAGGATGAGACCACCTATTTGATTACCTAGCAACCCTATGTTCAAATGCGGAAAGGAACTCAAACAAGTTGTACATTTAGGCCTAAAAAAGAACATACTAAATAAAAAAGAGGCCAAATTCCTAATACTCAAAAAGTGTCATACACCGATCATATACTCAGTACCAAAGTTGCATAAAGATAAGGTGAACCCTCCCCCCAGACCGATAGTGAATGGGATAGATTCCCTTATTGCCAGAATTGGTCAATATATAGACAGTTATCTACAGCCAGCTGCACAGAACACAAGAGCGTACTTCAGAGACACAAAACAAATGTTACAAATCTCTAGAAGGAATACCTAAGGAAGAAGGCCCATGGATTATGGCTACAGCAGATGTGTCCTCACTCTATACCAGTGATGGCGAACCTTGGCACCTCAGATGTTTTGGAACTACATTTCCCATGATCCTCAACTATACTGCAGAGTGCATGAGCATCATGGGAAATGTAGTTCCAAAACATCTGGGGTGCCAAGGTTCGCCATCACTGCTCTATACCATAAAACTCCTCCACCAAGTGTTTGAAGCAACAAAATTAGGATTAAGGACACATACTAAACTACACTGCACTCAGAGGAAGTATATTGTTAAATGTTTGGATTTCAGCTTGAAAAACAGCTACTTCTGGTATAATTGTGACTACTACCATCAAAGAACAGGAGTTGCCATGGGAGCAAAATTTCCACCTAGTGTAGAGGGCCTATTTATGGCCCAATGGGAAGATGAAACTGTTTTCACAGATATGCCAACCAAACTTGTCATCTTTAAAAAATATATTAATGACATTTTCATTCTATGGAAAGGTGAACAAAACCAGCTGGTATATTTTTTAGAAAAATTGAAGAACAACAATAGAAATATTAAACTAACTTGGGACATCAGCAAAAAGACCATATCCTTCCAAGATTTGGAAATCAAACAAGAAGGGTGTATACAGAGTTCAAAAACGCAGATTTGCTGTATTAATGCCAATGGTCCCAAAAATGTGTCAAAATTGTCCGATGTGTCTGCCATAATGTCACAGTCATGATAAAAATTCAGACCACCACCATTACTAGTAAAAAAAAATAAAAAAAATAAAAATGCTATAAATCTATCCCCTATTTTGTAGATTCTATAACTTTTTTTCACAAACCAATCAATATACGCTTATTGCGTTGTTGTTTTTTGCCAAAAATATGTAGAAGAATACATATCGGCCTAAACAGAGGAAAAAAAATAGTTTTTTATATATTTTTGGCGGATATTTATTATAGCAAAAGGGAAATAAATAATGCGTTTTTTTGACAATTGTCGCTCTTTTTTTGTTTATAAAAAAATTTAATAAAAATCACAGAGGTGATCAAATACCACCAAAAGACCCCCCTGTCCATTATCAGGCCCTTTGGGTCTGGTATGAATATTAAGGGAAACCCCAAACCAAAAATTAAAAAAAAATTGCATGTTAACCACTACAATACAGGGCACTTTCACCCCCTTCCTTCCCAGCCCAATTTTCAGCTTTCAGCGCTCTAGCGCTTTCAGTGACAATTGCGCGGTCATGCTACACTGTACCCAAATGAAATTGTTATCATTTTGTTCGCACAAATAGAGCTTTATTTTGGTGTTATTTATTCACGACTCCGTTTTTTTTTTTTGCGATATAAGCGCAAAAATAGCGGAAATTTGGAAAAAAAACAATATTTTCTTTTTTCTATTTGAAAAGAAATCCAATAAAATCAAATTTTGTCATAAATTTAAGCCAAAATGTATTCTGCTACATGTTTTTGGTAAAAAAAATTCCGTTAAGTGTATAATAATTGGTTTGTGTGATCACGGACATATGTACGCAAATGATCATGTACATATGTGTGCAGGTGATCACGTACATATGTGTGCAGATAATCATTGGGACATGTGATTTTAGTGGGACATATGTGGGGGACATGTTTTTATTATTAGGGACATGTGTTTTTATTATTTGGGGACATGTATGTTTTGGGGACATGTGTGTTTTGGGGACATATGTGGGGACTGTGTTTGTACTGTGTGGTGTGTTGTGTGTTGACACTAGACTGATGATCAGTGAGTAAAAAGCTGTAAAAAGCAGCCCATACTCACTGATCATCAGCCGGCTGCAGCGTTCTGCTCTCCTCTCCTCAGCGGTGACTTCCGTGTGAGGAGAGGAGAGCCGATTGCCTAGCAACCGGCTGTTTGTTTACATCACATGACGGGTGTGATTGGACACGGCCGTCATGTGATCAGGAGGGCCAATCACAGAGCCCTCCTGCCGATCTGAGATGTGCCGTGTCCGGGTGACACGAGCACATCGGGATCGCGCCGCTGCGCGGGCGCGCGCGCGCGCGATCCCGCTACTCCTGAAGGACGTTCCTGAACGTCCTATCAGGAGTAGACGGCTCCCACCCGGCCGTATATATGCATTGGCCGGGTGGGAAGTGGTTAAAAGCAGTTACATTATAAATTTTTTTCTAACACCCTAGAGAATAAAATGGCAGTTGTTGCAATAATTTCTGT
Source organism: Lithobates pipiens (assembly GCF_037356315.1). NCBI lineage: Eukaryota > Metazoa > Chordata > Amphibia > Anura > Ranidae > Lithobates > Lithobates pipiens. The sequence goes on from NW_027507764.1 coordinate 388,325,129, forward strand.
AACACCGTATTTGTGCAGCAGTCTTACAAGCGCACTTTTTTTTTTTTAAATACACTTTTTTGAATAAAAAAATAAGACAGCAGTAAAGTTAGCCCAATTTTTTTTAATATTGTGAAAGATAATATTACGCCCAGTAAATTGATACCCATCATGTCACACTTGTCAAAATTGTGCCCGTTCGTGGAATTGAAGACAAATATATACAAATATATATTTTTTATTCTGTTCAGAGAGTGTATCTTTCTAATTGAATTTGTTAGAATTAAGTCTAACTATGAATACCCGCGCTCTGTGGTGAAACTTAAGCCGCGTACACACGGGGCGGACTGTCTGGCCAACTTAGTCCGCCAGACAATCCGACGGACAGTCCATCATACTTTCGAATGAACGGACTTGCCCACACACGGCACTTTTTGAGCGGACTAATACGGCGTACTAAGTCCGCCATACTATCCGCCCTACTTTTGAAATGAACAGACTCGCCCACACATGCGGAGGAAAGTCCGCTAATTTCGAGCGCGTCTCCAGGTAGGCGGGGCCCGCGAAGGAGAGGTCGCTGACCCCACCGCCTGGAATGGACTTAAAGGGGAACCCCAACCCGAAAAAAATCGGCGTGGGGGTCCCCCCCAAGTCCACAACAGACCCTTGTCCGAGCATGCTACCCGGCCGGCCAGGAAAGGGGGGCGAGCGAGCGCCCCCCCTCTTGAGCCGAACCAGGCCACGTGCCCTCAACATGGGTGGGTGCCTTGGGGAAGGGGGGGCGCGCCCCCCCCACCCCAAAGCACCTTGTCCCCATGTTGATGAGGACAAGGGCCTCTTCCCGACAACCCTGGCCGTTGGTTGTCGGAGTCTGCGGGCGGGGGGCTTATCGGAATCCGGGAGCCCCCTTTAATAAGGGGGCCCCCGGATACCGGCCCCACACCCTATGTGAATGAGTATGGGGTACAATGTACCCCTACCCATTCACCTGTAAAATAAAAGTACAAAAAAAACACAACACACAAGATAAAATACTTTATTGCACAGCTCCGGGGGTCTTCCGTCTTCGGGGGTCTTCTCGCCGGACTCCTCCACTATCTTCTTGTAGCTCTTTTGCTAGCGGAGGAGTCCGGCTTTCTTCCTCGCCGCCGGCCTCTTCTCCCGACTTCGGGGGTCTTGTCCCCCTCTTCGGTTCTTCTGCCGGGCCACCGCGCCTTCTTATAGCTCTTTTACAGGCGGTGGCCCGGTCTTCTGTCGCCGCCGCCTTCCGTTCTTCTTCTTCTCCAGGAGATGTTGCCTCGACGATCTCTCCGGCCGGAATGCCAGGGACGCACTGCGCGGCCACTTTTATAGGGACAATGGGGCGGTGTCACATGGCTTTATGTCACATGGGTTGGTCACATGGTGACCCCGCCCCCTTACGATGTCATAGTCCCCATGTGACATCAACCCATGTGACCAACCCATGTGACATAAAGCCATGTGACACCGCCCCTTGTCCCTATATAAGTGGCCGCGCAGCGCGTCCCTGGCATTCCGGCTGGAGAGATCGTCGAGGCAACATCTCCTGGAGAGGAAGAAGAAGAAGAAGAGCGGAAGGCGGCGGCGACAGAAGACCGGGCCACCGCCTGTAAAAGAGCTATAAGAAGGCGCGGTGGCCCGGCAGAAGAACCGAAGAGGGGGACAAGACGCCGGCGGGGAGGAAGAAAGCCCGACTCCTCCGATGGCAAAAGAGCTACAAGAAGATAGCGGAGGAGTCCGGCGAGAAGACCCCCGAAGACGGAAGACCCCCGGAGCTGTGCAATACATTTTTTTAACCCTGTGTTGTGTTTTTTTTGTACTTTTTTTCACAGGTGAATGGGTAGGGGTACATTGTACCCCATACTCATTCACATAAGGTGGGGGGCCGGTATCCAGGGGCCCCCTTATTCCCCAAGGCACCCCCCCATGTTGAGGGCACACGGCCTGGTACGGCTCAGGAGGGGGGGCGCTCGCTCGCCCCCCTTTCCTGGCCGGCCGGGTAGCGTGCTCGGACAAGGGTCTGTTGTGGACTTGGGGGGACCCCCACAGCGATTTTTTCGGCGTTTGGGTTCCAGCGGACAGTATTTCCAACATTCCGAAATACTTAGTCCGCCAGACTGCACGCTGAAAAAGTCCGCTGAAGCCCACACACGAGCGGACTGTCCGCTGAAATGTGTTTCGGCGGACTAAGTAGGCCAGACAGTCCGCCCGTGTGTACGCGGCTTAACATACCCCTTGTGTTTTTAGGTAGCTGCTGTTAAACTGTGTTTTAGTGAAATTAAAACAAAAATTAACAGCATTGCCTATACTGTGTATCACAAAAATTCCACATAATCCCACATATAAAGTCCACAAACAAGTGTCCGCGTAGTTGTGATGACAAATATGACACACTATAGTGTTTCAAAGAAAGAAATGTTTCCACAAAGGAATGTTCCTCCTAGATCTCAAATGGATTCACACCTCATTCACCAGTTGGAGTTGACACCTTGTTTTTAGCAAATGAGTCAAACGGGCTTTTGTGTATAAGACCAGGGATATATGGCTGTCACATTCTCTACAAATCTTTCTTCAGCTCTAAAGTAAGTACGGAGGTACTTCTGGCTGATGTCACCTTTGGAACAGGAAGTGCATGACAGCCATCTTAAATGAGAACCACTTCCAAGTACAGGCCAGTGACAGTTTATTTTAATGTAAATGCGGTACTTCTCATGTGTTTTTAATAAACATACTTTCACTATGTGGGGTGCCTCTCCTGTATTATCGATGTAGAGAATAACTGCTTTGAGATTTATGAGGTGGAACTGTATACTTATCATAGCGTTGAAGGAAGATTTGTGGAGGATTTGATAAAATACCTAGATTTCTGAGCCCATATTAAAGCGGTTGTATACCCCTTTAGCACATTTTTACCTATAGGTAAGCCTACAATAATGCTTACCTGTAGGTAAAATGAATATCCTGTACGGATTAGGAGATATTCACCTTGCATGCAGCTGCTGATGTCAGCAGCACATGCGCAGTGAAGTTCCAGCGTATCGTGCAGGAACTTGTCGGAACGGAGGGCTCTGTGCGCGCATGCGTGGGAGTGATGTCATCGTGACTCCGGCCACTCACATCGCCTAAGCCACAAACCTAGAAGAATCGCCAAGGCAAAATGTCAGCTCTCTTGGCGGGGATCAAGAGATGGTCCAGGGGCTTAGTTCTAAGGTAAGTATTTCATAATGAGCTAGTATGCGGTGTATATTAGTACATTATGTCTTTGCCTTATAGGTTTATTTATTTTTATTTTTTCTTCTGGGTATATAAGCACTTTAAGAATTGAGCTCTTGGTTAGAGTGTTGAAATGTCATCAAGGGTTCTGGTTTTAAGAACATTGATTGTACTAGAGAATTTACCATTTATCAGATGTCAATAAACATATAGCACATGGGTGCTCAACCTGTGGCCCTCCAGGTGTTGCCAAACTACAATTCTCTGCCTTTGAGAGTCATGCTTGTAACTATCAGCCTTGCAATGCCTCATGGGGTTTGTTGTAGTTCCGCTACAGCTGGAGGGCCACAGGTTGAGCATCCATGATATAGCATATGCTTAATTGAATGTCCCTGTTGTCTAAATATGTTTTTTTTTTTTTAAATCAAATAAGTTTTTATTGCAAAACATACATGGTACAAACCAAACATAGACAGGAAATGCAGTCGTAAAGCAGTATTGGTTTTTACGGATAAAGAAATACTGGTAATACAAAGTACAAATTAACCCGGATTGTAGACCGCTGAGACATAGGAAGTGCAATTAAAACTTAAAAAAAGAAATAAACCAAGAACATAAACAAAAGTGGCGTTCTCTCTGAGACCATATTGCATTTTGTAACAGCTATATAAGTACAGTGTTATGCGCCACGTCCAGCATCCAGGTACCTAGTCATGCTGGTCCCTACTCCTACCCCACATAAATGCCGGGAGAGAGAGAAACATAGGACTAGCCCCATTAAGAGTTTAATATTGTCTATGTGCCTCCATGCACATGCCCCGGGACCCCCATTCAGCCCTGTAAAAGTCTGTCCTGTATAAGTTGGTGGGGGGCTAGCCCCGGAACCTCGAGCCATCCCTGCCACATAGCATTAAATTTGTGCGGTGCGTTTCTGTGTTGGTATGTTATTTTTTCCCTGATCAGCATCTGGTTCACTTGGTCCGTCCATTGCTGCCTGGTGGGAACCCTGTGTGTTATCCACAATCGTGCTATTAATTTCCTGGCTACATATAATAACCGAATAATGGCTGTATGAGCCGAAGGCGTTAACGATTCTTCATCTAGGGCCCCCAACAGGCAGATCAACGGACACCGCGGAATACTAACAGAGAATACAGAAGAGATAGTGCCGAGGATCTCATCCCAATACCTTTTTAGTTTTGGGCACCTCCAGAACATATGCAGGAGATCACCATGGTCCCGCTTACATTTTGGGCAAAGGGGGGATTCCCTAACCCCCCAGCTGTGCAGTTTAACTGGCGTTCTATAAACCCTATGCAGTAGATATAGATGGGAGAGTTTATGGGAGGCCGAGACCGACACCAAGGGAGCGGAGGACAAGCAAAGGTTCCAGGTCTCCGCGTCCATAGGACCCAGGTCCGCCTCCCACTTCTGCCGACATGGGAGATGTGCCGGGTCTTGCATTGCATCAAGAAGCATGTCATACCCCCTAGATATCATACCCTTTCGTTCAGTTTGCAAGAATATCCATGCTGTATGTACTACAGCATGGTCCGTCAGGCAAAGCTGCACACTTCGGGATTGTGCCTGTAGCGCATGTCGTAACTGTAAGTATTTAAAAAAGTCCCTACGCGGTATGCCAAACTCAGCCTGTAGTTCCATGAAGGACTTCAGCACCTGGCCACTATACAGCTGTGAGAGGTACCGGAGGCCGCTCCTTCTCCAATTACCAAATCCCTTGAGCTTAAAAAGCTCGCCGTAGTTAGCATTCCGCCAGATAGGGGTGAGACCAAGAAAACCACGTATTTGTAGTAGTCGTTTAACATGGGACCATAGAGTATTCAGTAATATAATAGTTGGGGAGCTCCTGTCCATATGAGGGAAGCCAGCTTCCAACCTGGACAATGCCGTGTCCGGGACGTCAATGTCATCAAGTAGCCTACGTATCGGGTCCAGGGGATCATCCGACCCCCAACCACCCAAGTGTTGTAGTTGCGAAGCCAAGAAATACAATCTAGCATGTGGTAGTGCCAACCCCCCCTCGTCCTTTTTGTATTGCAGGGTAAGTAAGCTAAGCCTGGCCGTCTTCCTACACCATATTAATTCCCTAAACTGAGAGTCAATTTTATCGAACCAACGTTTCGGAATCCAGGTCGGCGAGTTATGACAAATGTAGAGCAATTGTGGAGCCCATACCATTTTAATAAGATTCACCCTTCCCACTACCGATAGTGGTAGTTTGCACCAAGCTTTACATTTCTCCCTGAACTTAAGTAATAGCGGTAGAAGATTCAGATTGGCATAGTTCGTCACCTCAGGGGATACCTGTACCCCCAGGTATTTAAAGGACGTAACCGTCTGTATCATGTTTGCGCATGGGGGGAGAGGTGCCGTTAAAGGGGATAAGGGCAGTAATACAGACTTGTCCCAATTTATCGTGAAACCGGATAATGTACCAAATAGGTTAATCAAGTGCATAGTCGCTGTTAGGGAACCCTGTGTGTCCCCTAGGTAAATAAGTGTGTCATCCGCGTATAGTGATACCACATCCGTCCCAGTGGGCCTGCAAAATCCAACAATGTCCGGAGCCGACCTCATTCTTGCTGCCAGTGGTTCGAGCGCCATGGCAAAGAGCAGGGGCGACAAAGGGCACCCCTGCCTCGTGCCTCTATAAAGCATGAATGGTTCGGAAAGTTCCGCGTTAGCTCTAATTCTAGCCATAGGCCTAGCATATAGTAGTTGGACCCAGCGGATAAATGTACTGCCTATTGCCTAACCCCATCCTCTCCATCACCTTCCACAGATAAGGCCACTCAACACTATCGAAGGCCTTAGCAGCGTCCAGTGAGAGGATGGCCTGATTACCGGGGTTATCTACAGGGACCTGTAGGTTTAGAAATAAACTGCGAATATTTTGGGCAGTCGAACGTGTGGGAATAAACCCTGATTGATCCCTATGGATCAGTTTATGTATTACCAGGGATAGTCTCGTTGCCAATACCCGAGCCAATAGTTTAACGTCCGTTGTGAGCAAGGAGATGGGCCTGTATGCGTCCGGTGATGTCGCTACCTTACCCGGTTTTAGGAGTACAATTATGATTGCTTTGTTCATAGAAGCAGGCAGAACCCCTGTCTCTAGGGCATTGTTAAATACTTTCAAAAGAGTGGGCAGTATACCTCGGATGGAAGGCCATCAGCCCCCGGAGCTTTGTTATTATGGGAGTGTTCCAGTGCATAGGCCAATTCATCCTCTGTTATGGGGGCATTCAGCAGCTCCCCATCCAACACAGACAAGCATGGAATATCACAACCGTCCAGGAAGCTCACAATCTCCCCGTCACCTGGCTGCACTTTGGATGAGTACAAGCCTGCATAAAAGGACCGAAATATCTGTAAGATCCCGGGGGCGTCCGAGTAGGTCACCCCCTGTGAATCGCACAGCGAGTGAACCATAGGTGTTGAACCCTGAGCCTTTGCTAGCAGAGCCAGCATATGACCTGTCGATTCCCCTTCCTCAAAGTGTGTTTGTTGTAGGAAAAATCTTTTATTTTCTGCCAGTTGCAAAGCTACCTGTCTGGACATAGACTGCGCCCCCAACCAAGTTCTCTTTGTGTCCTCTGAGGGGTTGGCAATATAGGCCTGCTCCGACTCTCTGAGTGCCCTACCGACCTCCATTTCCCAAGCTTTAGTATTCTTTTTTATACCATTTATAGTAGTGATAAATTGCCCTCTAAGGAAGGCTTTAGCTGCATCCCAAACTATATCTATAGAGGCCGAGTCTAAATTGTCCTGCAGGAAGAGTTTAAGGTCACTATGGGGTCAGGCTGCGGAAAGAGTGTAAGCCAAAAGGGGTTAAGCTTCCAACTCCTAGGTGCGAGATCAGTAGATAGGGACATTTCAATTCACAAAGAGGAGTGGTCGGATATGTGTCTATCCCCATACCCAGAGTCGCCAACTAGGGGGAGAAGGGGCGGAGTTCCCCAGTCCCAAGTCTATTCTAGACAAGCTCCCAAACGCTGGAGAGCAACAGGAGTATAGTCGGGTGTGGGGGTGGGCTCTCCGCCAGACATCCACCAACCCAAGTTCAGCTAATAGGGCAGCAAAGGGAGTATCACCATTAGGGCGGGAGGGAACCAAAGGAGGCGTTGGAATCTTATCCCACATGCCATTGACGTAGTTATTAAAATCGCCCATCGCCAGTAGGGGTATGTTAGGAAACTGTGCCATAAACCCAGCTAGGCGCCTGAGGATCTCAGCTGAATACGGAGGTGGGATATATACGTTGGCGATAATGCAATGTACAGTAGCAATCTTACACAGCAAAAAGATGTACCTCCCCCCTGGATCAATAACCTGTTGGGAGCAAAAAAATTGGGTATTTTGTCTAATTAGGATACTCACTCCCCTTGCATAAGCAGAGTATGTAGAGTGGAATTTCCTGGTAAACAGTCTAGGCCCAAGGCTATGCATACCATCAGGAGCAAAATGTGTCTCCTGCAAACACACAATTCCAGCTTTCATATCTCTGAGGTGTTTTAACACCGCCAGCCTTTTCACCGGGCTGCCCAGCCCTCTGACATTCCAAGAGAGAAATCTAACCTTTGCCATCAGGGATATAAAACATAAGTGTAAACAGGAGTGACCTTATTAACATTCGTAAGAAACTAGGGTGGGAAGATGCATTTAACACATATACAGCAACAACAAGCGACTGATAAGTCGCATCACCTGAGATGCCCCAAAAAGGGGGAGAAAAAATTCCTTCAGGAGCAACAGTACCGAAGAAAAGTCGCACAGACGGGTGCAGATATTCTGGGATACAGTCCGTGTCCAACGTGGGTCTGAGAGAGAAAAAATTAAGTAAAAGGAAAAAGAAAAGAGAAACAGTTAAACAGCATAAAACTGTGGTATCTTCTGTATCGAAGCCCGCCGGGCTCCCAAACGGGGGAAGCAGCAGACTAATAGCCCCCACCCGGAACTCTGGGGCGGGGGGAAGGCCATGGAAGCACCCATAGAAGACTCTTCTAGATTGTAAACAGGGTTTCACATGTGCAGGCAACATGTAGCACTGGTGAGTCTGTATTGGAGCCATAAACCTTCGCCTTCCGCCGGGCCTGAAGAAATGTAAGTCCAGTCAACTTGTCTGAAAGTGTCATTATCGTGGAGGAGATCTTTGAAGCTTGGCGGCTTTGAGTGCGTTGTGCTCCTGGTCTAGCCACTGTGCCGCTGCCGCAGGGCGATCAAAAAAGTGCGTAGAGCCCAGAGCCGTAACCCTGAGCCGGGCCGGATATAGCATACCATATTGAACGTTAAGGTCCCGAAGGCGTCGCTTAACATCAAGAAATGTTGCACGCTTTTTCTGAAGCTCTGCTGAAAAGTCCGGAAACAGCGAAATCCTGGAGTGCTCAATCTCCATTTTGTCTGACAACCCCCGCGCTTTAGAAGGGATGGCGTCTCTGTCTCTATAGTTGAGGAGTTTAAACAAGAAGGGCCTGGGGCGGTTACCCGGAGGTAGGGGGCGAGAAGGCACCCGGTGGGCGCGTTCCATGGCAAAAAGCGGTGATAAGGAGTCCTTACCAAAGGTGGCAATTAACCAGTTTTCAATAAAGTCAACCGGGTTTTTACCCTCAGCACGTTCCGGAATCCCCAGAGCGCGAATATTGTTACGTCTCATGCGATTTTCCATCTCATCAAGTCGCATAGCGTGTTGTTCGGTAAGATGGCAATTATATTTCAGATCCCTTTGCATGGGGGCCAGATCATCTTCTACTGTGTTCAGCCTGCCTTCAAGGGCAGCTGTCCTCTCCCTGAGCTTTTGCATGTCATGGCGGACAAAAGTTATTTCAGCCTTAACCCCTTTGATGTCCTCTGAGAGGGCTGCAATAGATTGATTACAAGAGGTAACAGCAGCAAATATGTCCCTTAGCGTAGGCTCTCCCTCAGGTACAGGAGAGGGAATGGTCTGTGTCCCAGGCCTATCACTGTCTCTAGGGGTACTCACTGCGCGCCATGCTGCGGACATTCCATCTTCATCCTCCAAGGGGACTGTGTCATCTGCCTCAGGAGAACTCCCAGGGGTAGCTTGAGATGAGGGCTGGCCAGCCAGGGCATCTTTGTACGATTTACCACCATATAGGAGCTTTTGTGCCGCTTCCTTGTACTGGTCTCTGGCTACACGCCGAGCACCGGCGCCATCTTGGCCTGGGGGGTCCGTCAGCCCCTTCCCTCCGGTATGGCGTCTGGACATCACAGCGGGGGTCCCGAGATATGTCGCGGTGGTCCGGGATGATTCCCCTAGCGTAGCAGGGGGTAAGGGCTCCAAAAACAGCTTTTCAGATTAGACTGGAAGGATGTAAGCACGGATGGCCGGCGGAGCTCAAGGCATGCACGTCCTCCTACATCAGCCGCTAAGCCACGCCCCCTGTCTAAAAATGTGTATTTAGAAGGCCCATGGTAGGATTCCACAGCATAGCTACTCTATCAATTCCAATCAGTCCAATCCAATATTTTCCAGTGGTTAGACACTTTTTGGAGGCTGGTCATTAACCACTACAATACAGGGCACTTTCGCCCCCTTCCTTCCCAGACCAATTTTCAGCTTTCATCGCTCTAGCGCTTTCAGTGACAATTGCGCGGTCATGCTACACTGTACCCAAATGAAATTTTTATCATTTTGTTCACACAAATCTGTTCTCACACAACCTCTACGGTTTTTATTTTTTGCGATATAAGCGCAAAAAAGCGGAAATTTTGAAAAAAAACAATATTTTCTTTTTTCTATTTTAAAAGAAATCCAATAAAATCTAATTTTGTCATAAATTTAAGCCAAAATGTATTCTGCTACATGTTTTTGGTAAAAAAAATTCTGTTAAGTGTATAATAATTGGTTTGTGTGATCACGGACATATGTACGTAAATGATCATGTACATATGTGTGCAGGTGATCACGTACATATGTGTGCACATAATCATTGGGACAAGTGATTTTAGTGGGACATATGTGGGGGACATGTTTTTATTATTAGGGACATGTGTTTTTATTTTTTGGGGACATGTATGTTTTGGGGACATGTGTGTTATGGGGACATATGTGGGGACTGTGTTTACACTGTGTGGTGTGTTGTGTGTTTACACTAGACTGAAGATCAGTGAGTAAAAAGCTGTAAAAAACAGCTCATACTCACTGATCATCAGCCGGCTGCAGCAATCTGCTCTCCTCTCCTCAGCGATGACTTCTGTGTGAGGAGAGGAGGAGCTGATTGCCTAGCAACCGGCTGTTTGTTTACATCACATGACGGCCGTGATTGGACACGGCCGTCATGTGATCAGGAGGGCCAATCACAGAGCTCTCCTACCGATCTGAGATGCGCCGTGTCCCGGTGACACGGGCGCATCGGGATCGCGCCGCTGCGCGGGCACGCGCGCGCGCGATCCCGCTTCTCCTGATGGACGTTCCTGAACGTCCTATCAGGAGTAGACGGCTCCCACCCGGCCGTATATGTGCATCATAACACCTAAAGGGTTAAATCATGATTATGATCTGTTATTCTTCCTTTGAATCAGTTTTTATGTATGATTTTAGTAGCTGAGGTAATGTAGACTTTTTTTCATCTTTTTGTTCTTTAGTTTGGCTCAGTTTCTTGGATAAGCAAGTTTTGTTGGAGTGGACCATCATCATATCTTTATATCATTAGTGTATCCTTTTACTTTAGATATGTTTGGAGTTGGCTGGGTTTAGCTCATCAACTGACAGAGCGATCACTCCATTTGTTTAGTTAGTGCCTGACTTGCATACCATTTTGTGTAAAATTCCTGCTGGCTGAAGTATTTTTATGCATCCTTCTAATGTAACTTTATGCCTGGAAAAAGTGATCCTAAATGAGTGAAAAAAAAAAAAAAAAAAAAAAAAAAAAAATATATATATATATATATATATATATATATATATATATATATATATATATATATATATATATATATATATATATATATATATATATATATATATATACATTATATTGCAAGAATTGGGACGTCTGCCTTTACACGCACATGAACTTTAATGGCATCCCAGTCTGAAGCCGCGTACACACGGGCGGACTGTCTGGCCAACTAAGTCCGTCAGACAATCCGACAGACAGTCCGTCCTACTTTTGAATGAACGGACTTGACCACACACGATGAACAGACAGTCCGCTGAAAGCTTGCGCGATTACGTGTACAGCACGTACGACGGGACTAGAAATCCGACGTCCAATACACTGCAATGCAAACTTCGGCCGTGTAAATCCTTTCTGAGCATGCGCCATACTTAGTCCGTCCAACTTGCCTACTCACGAGCGGACTGTCCGCTGAAACCAAAGTTGGACGGACTGTATTACGGAAATTCCGAAAGACTTAGTCCGCCAGACTGTCCGCTGAAAAAGTCCGCTGAAGCCCACACACGAGCGGACTGTCCACTGAAATGTGTTTCAGCGGACTAAGTAGGCCAGACAGTCCGCCCGTGTGTACGCGGCTTAACATACCCCTTGTGTTTTTAGGTAGCTGCTGTTAAACTGTGTTTTAGTGAAATTAGGGTTCAATATTGAGTCGGTTCATCCTTTGCAGCTATAACAGTAGGCACTGATGTTGGACGAAAGGACCTGGCTCGCAGTCTCTGCTCTAATTCATCCCAAAGGTGTTCTATCGGGTTTGTATTGGATCAGAACCAGAACCAAGGTCTGGTATTTTTTTATATCTGCCCCTGATCACATTATTGAATACAAAGCGCGCATGCTTCAAGCAACTCACGCTGACACTTAGTTCAGAGTCAAATTACTTTCTTTTTAATATTTCCTCTTTTCAAGGCTTAAATACCATTTAGTTAAGATTAATGCCCTGTACACACGGTCGGACATTCTGACAACAAAATCCGTCAGTTTTTTTCCGACGGATTTTGGCCCAAACTTGTCTTGCATACACACGGTCGCACAAAGTTGTCGGAAAATCCGATCGTTCAGAAGGCGGTGACATACAACACGGGACTATAAATGGGCCAGTAGCCAATAGCTTTTGTCTCGTAATTTATTCTGAGCCTGCGTGGCACTTTGTCCGTCGGAATTGTCTACACACGTTCGGAATTTAAACGATCGGATTTTGTTGTCGGAAAAGTTTAGATCCTACTCTCAAACTTTGTGTGTTGGAAATTCAGACGGAAAAAGTCTGATGGAGCCCAAACATGATTGGATTGTCCGACAACAAGGTCCGATCGCACATTTTCCATCAGAAAGTCCGACCGTGTGTACAGGGCATGAGACACGTCAGATAAGACTGGCGTATGCAAACCACAAAACAACCACAGATATATAAACACATATAGTCACAAAGTATTGGCTTTAGCAGTGTCACCCATATGAGGAAGTAGATTTGTTCTTGCAGTGTTCTTTCTTCTTCTGAAATGTTGCTGTTTTTTTCTTAGAAGAGGTGTGATCCTTCTAGTAACTGTACTTCTGTTAACTCTTCAGTTCCACAGCAGCAAGGGAGGGATAAGCTTTGATATCTACTGATTATGTTTTAAGGCTTATAAGCATAGAAGCTGATATGTCAGCTATATAAAACATGTACTTATATATATATATATATATATATATATATATATATATATATATATATTGGAATAGACATTTCATGATACTCTTAATCACATCCATTACAGTCCCCCCTTGAAACTGTCTATTCAATACTGTCCCTCATAATGAAGGTCCAACTCACCTTGCCTATTCTCCTCCTTAATCACATCCATTACAGGTTGAGGTCAGGACTCAAGTTCCTCCACCCCAAACTCACTCATCTGTGTCTTTATGGACCTTGCTTTGTGCACTGGTGCGCAGTCATGTTGGACAAGGAAGGGGCCATCCCCAAACTGTTCCCACAAAGTTGGGGGCATGAAATTATCCAAAATGTCTTGTTATGCTGATGCCTTAAAGAGTTTATACCTTGATAGTGCAGATCAACAAATGTACATGACAATCCAATCATGTGTGGGCTCCATCAGACTTTTTCCGTCTGAATTTCCAACACACAAAGTTTGAGAGTAGGATCTAAAATTTTCCGACAACAAAATCCAATCGTTTAAATTCCGATCATGTGTAGACAAAAATTAATTATCTTGCAAATAAACAAATATTATATCATGCTCTCCAATTGTGATAGTTGCACAAACAATTCTGAAAAATATTCCTTTCCAGTCGCATACAAGTGTCTATCTATATCATGTCTTCCACCAACAGTGTTTAGTGATAAATCCTTCCTCTTGTGTTGCATGTGCTCCCAACACCAGTTGAAAAACCTGCTAACCTCAAAATAGAAATAATCCGGCCCATGATCAAATATAACTCTGCTCCTGGGGAAAACTGCTTTCTTTCCTCTTTAGTTTCGGTTATCTCTCACCCTATAATGAAGGATGTACCACGATGTGCAGGCTGCTGAATTCTATAGAAATCTTCACTGCAGGGGTGCCCTGACCTCTTCCTGCTGCTGGACTCTCAGTGCTGTGAGGTTACCAGCTTCAGAGCCTTCACAGCCTTAAGAGTTCCCTTTACTGAAACTAAGGGACAGGCCCAACCCCTGAAAAACAACCCCACACCATAACCCCCCCTCCACCAAATGGTTTGGACCAGTGCACAAAGCAAGGTCCATAAAGACATGGATGAGCGAGTTTGAGGTTGAGGAACTTGACTGGCAATATAGTATATATATAGTACCGTATATATATAACAATGCTGTTATGCATTCAGCCCCTTATAATCCCTTTAATAGCAGCATTCAGATTATGAGATGGAGATGGAGACGCAACACAAGGGGCCCATCAGACTCTGCTATATGAGCACACAAAATTATAACAGAAAAGAGCAGAATAAGCGGTCAGGAGCATGCCATTATCAGTTTGCTGCTGCTTCTTCACAAGTCTATCAAATTTTAAGGACATAGATGTGACCAGACTGTAATATCTAAATACAAGAGAGAAAAGTCAGGTCAGCAACCTAGCTATGATACCCAGCAGGGCTGTGTAAATCCCACGATTGGATAGAAAGGAAAAAAAAATTGTGTGTTAGAAAAATGTGCTTTATCTGGAGTCCAGCTTAAAATACATTTATCATGGTCTTTAATTACTGTGAGCCATAACCCTTAGAACCAGAGGGACTATTTTGGGACACATGAGTGATCTTGTTTTATTGTACTGATAAAGTGGTTGGAACGGCAACATGTGCTTAATGACACTAAGGGCCGGTTCACACTGCGGGCGATGCGAGGCGACACCGACTTGCCTCGCCGCGACCTGCTGCGACCTCAGCGGCGACTTGCAAATGACTTCTGTATAGAAGTCAATGCAAGTCGCCCCGAGGTCGCCCAAAAGTAGTACAGGAACCTTTTTTCTGAGTCGGAGCGACTCGAGTCGCTCCTCTCAGAACGGTTCCATTGTACAGAACGGGGGCGACTTGTCAGATCGCGGCGAGGCAAGTCGTGTCGCCTCGCATCGCCGCAGTGTGAACCGGCCCTAAAGTTTAATCTTTGTTTTTTTTTAGTTAAACTAATTGTATAAAAAATATTTCATAAGGACCACCGTCATCACCGTGTAAGATACTGGTTATTTATAGCCACTCAGGAAACCATATATACCTTTACAATCTTTAAATATTAGTATTGAGTAAATGTGTGTTTTTTTTTTCATGGTCATCTTTTGCTTCTATTTTGTTCTCTAGCTTTCTCTTTGTTTTAAATGTTACCCATGTTTTACCAAAGAGTATACAAGAAACATACCACTTATTCACAGATTAAATTATAGCAAATATTTTTATTTATTGTTAAATATAAACATATGTTGAGGCATATGTAATCTGCACACCATGGATCCTCACAATTATTAATATTGTTTTATTATTTTTATACAGGATTTATATAGCGCCAACAGTTTACACAGCACTTTACAACATAAGGGCAGGCAGTCCAATTACAATACAGTACAATACAATGACAATTCAGTTAAAATACAGTAGGAATTACAATGGCAGTGTCCCCCGCCACTCGAGGTGAGCTTGTGATAAGTGAGTGGGGGGTGTGGGTTGGCATGGTGTTTGCTGCTGTCAGCTGGTGTGCTGTGAGAAGAGGGTGGGGTGTTTGTGTCTGCCTCCCTGAGCTGGTCTGATAACAGGAAAGGGGGGGGGGGGGGGTTGATGTGTCCACCACCACCCACTGATGTACTCACTCACTGATTTTAGTTTAAAGGGTGATTCAGTGATTGGAGTGCAATGATTTTAAATAACATATACCTGAGAGTCATTTTTCGATTTTACTTTACTTGCTTGCTGTTCCATATTTTGCTTGTTGTTTTTCCAATGCAGCTTTGAAAATGCCCCCTCTAGTGGTGATCAGGGATTGTGAGGAGAACCCTTCATACCACTAGTGTGAGACTATAAGTAGTGTAAAGTAAAGTCTGCAAGCTACAGTGGTGGTGGTGGGGGGGAGGGGGGGTGTTGGTGCTGATTGGGCAAGATCTTCTGGTGCCCAGTATGAAAATTCCCAACTGCCCCCCCATACTAGTTGCAAATTCAGCATATTTAGAACATAATCATTTAAATTAGGTTAATGGCTGGTTCACACCTGAATCACACAGATACATGCCCGGTGTTCCTGCTGGATTCCTGTGCAACTCCATGCGGTGCAATTTTCGGCTCATTAATTTAACTGGGATTAAATCACACTGGATCGCACAGAATGTAATACACGCACTACTTTTTCAAAAGCGTACTGCACCAAACTGCATGGTATAATGGTACCATGAGATCTGGGGCACGCAAACGGACTGCAATTGTGATCTACGTTAGAGGTGTCCTTAGAAATATCTGCAGGAGATCACATACCCAGTGCGTTTTGAATGCAGTGTGGGAAACGCACACAGAACATGGATTTCATGAACCACCTTCTGGTATGAACGAGCCCTTAATTCAGATCAGATATCACTCACAAATTTTAACAGTATTTATTTTAGTAGTTCCAATGCTCCCATAATTGTATTTTATTCCTGTTCTATGGATGCATAATACACTGTAAATGTATTTCTTTTTGCAGCAAGGCACATGGAAGTGAAGCAGGAGTAAAATAGGCCCATTTATTAATAATCCCCAGCAATGATGTCAGTGGATACTATAATTACCCCTAGCATTGATGTCAGTGGATGCAATATTAACCCCAGCATTGGTGTCAATGGGGGCTGTGCAATGTAAAGGGATCCAGAGGTGCAGGGCGCTGTGTAATGTAAAGGGGTCCAGAGGTGCAGGGTTATGTGTAATGTAAAGGGGTCTAGAGGTGCAGGGGCTGTGTAATGTAAAGGGGTCTAGCGGTATAGGCGCTGTGTAATGTAAAGGGGTCCAGAGGTATAGGGACTGTGTAATGTAAAGGGTCCCAGAGGTATAGTGACTGTGTAATGTAAAGGGGTCCAGAGGTATGGGGGCTGTGTAATGTTAAGGGGTCCAGAGTTATATGGGCTGTGTAATGTAAAGGGGTCCAGAGGTATTGGGGCTATGTAATGTAAAGGGGTCCAGAGGTTTAGGGACTGTGTAATGTAAAGGGTCCCAGAGGTATAGGGACTGTGTAATGTAAAGGGGTCCAGAGGTATGGGGGCTGTGTAATGTGAAGGGGTAAATGGTGAATGATGTAGCGCTAACCAATGTGCACAAATACCATGATATATGTGAAATAATACATGAACATAACAACTCAAAAGTCCATCTGTGAACTGTTATGATGTACAAAGAGTAAAACTCTAATACTGTGTTAAAGGTCTGCAGTGATGTGCAACAAAATGGACAATGTGGAACAAAAACTGTAGCATCCAACACCCGATGATGGAGAAGAGTGGAGTAGAGAAAAAAACTCTGTCCATTGAAGAAACATCAAGATGACAAATCATCGACAACAAAATGAGATGTAAATGCTCTTACCGGAACAGGTGGACTCTAATGTCTGTGACACAGAGTCTAAAAGGCAGTGTGCCGCTAACGGCAGATGTAGGGAACTCAAGATGGTCCGAGCCTCCAGGGTGGGATCCAGGGGATCCATTGGTGTCCTCCAAATTGACCTCCAAGCAGAAACCCTTGCAACTGGATCTTGATGGTAGGTTCAAGGGGACAGCGCACCCACTCACATCTGAGTAATATGTGGAAAAATAAATTGCTTGCACATGGTGTAGGTCAAAAAAGGTGTATTTATTTTAAAAAAAACAGCATACAAGTAAAAAGGGGATCACAAATAAAATGCAAGGCAATGTAGAAAGTGATAAGCCAATCTCTACGCGTTTCGACATATGGGTCTTCAACCGGGGCACCATTGGTGGACACAGTGAGGCTGCAATTATGGGCAAAGTGAGGCTGCGATTATGGGCACAGTGAGGCTGTGATTATGGGCACAGTGAGGCTGCAATTCTGGGCACAGTGAGGCTGCATTGATGGGCACAGTGAGGCTGCATTGATGGGCACAGTGGTAGGCTGCATTTTATGGGCACTGGTGAGACTGTATTGATCTCTTGTATCAGGTCTGCAGTCTATGACCATCTGTAGTATGTCTCTCTGTCTCTAACCATTGCCTGCATCATGTCCGCAGTCTCTTACCATCTCTTGTATCAAGTCTGCAGCCTCTAAACATATCCTGTATCATGTCCGCAGCCTTTAACCAATTTCTTGTATAATGTCCGCAACCTCTGACCATCTTTTTTCTTATATCATGTCTGCAGTTTCTGAGGGAATTTGGAGAGGAGTCAAGAGTGAGAGTGCCACCAGGATGGGGATCATGGGAGAAGCCAGACGTGTGTGGACTGTTGAGAGGAGACTATAGGATAAAACCAGAGCCACCAAGCTGGAGCCGTCTAACTGAGCCCTGCACGGTGCACCTGAGAGGAGGTCAGAGACAGTGCCGCCAGGCCAGTCTAAGCCCTTGTACACATGGTCGGACATTCCGACAACCAAATTTTGTCTGACGGATTGTGTCCGAAACTGTTGCATACACACAGTCGGACAAAGTTGTCAAAAAATCCAATCGCACTTAACGTGATGACGTTATTTCGTTAGGATGGGACTACGTTCAGGCTAGTAGCCAATAGCTTTGGTCTAGGAATTTGATCTGAGCATGCGTGGCACTTTGTCCGATCGGAATTCTCTACACATGATCGGACAAAGTCCGATCGGATCATGTTGTCTGAAAATTTTATAGCCCAGCTGGAAAATTGGTCCATCGGATACTCCGACGGAGACAGTCCGATGGAGCCCACACACTGTCGGATTATCCGACAACACTGTCCTATTGGACATTGTCCATTGGAATGTCCAACAGTGTGTACAAGGGCTAAGGGGGGGGGGGGTCACTGATGTAAAGGGGCATGAATATAATAATGTAAAGGGACCCTGATATAAAGGTTTCCTCCCTTATATCAGTAACTCACCCCCCTTACCTTAGTGTATTCTTTTTGCGGATGGTGGTCTTAACATTTTATGTTAAGGGGCACTCTGATGGGCATATTTTAAGAGCAACACTGATGGGCACATTTTGTATTAAGGGGCACTCTGATGGGCAGAGTGACCCTTAATATAAAATGTGCCCATCAGAGTGTTCCTTAATATAATAATAATAATAAGTATATTCTTGTTTTGAAATTACATTGATTCTTACTTAAAAACAGGGGGGGTTGGGGGGGCAGTTTGCCATCTTCGCTCTGGGCACCAAATGGCCTTGTCCTAGCACTGGATAAGAGAATACTAGGTCAAGGGTGTTGCAATCAGAGTGAGTAGGAGGCTGTATCCATTGCTAAAGGTCAAAAGAGGAGGTTAAATTGAGCAGGGGAATTAGCATTAAGAGGGATGTCGAAGTCATGAGAATGATTTTGGGGATTTCAGAAGAGAGAAAGTAGGGTAGCTAGGCAGAGAAGTCATAAAGGAAGGTTAATACCAGCCCAGGAGTCTGGTAGATCACAGAAATTCTTAGAGAAATGAAGAAAATAGATGAATACAAGGTGCCTCAAAAGAGGAGAGTGTCAGAGGTGGGTGAAGCTCCTGGTAGGTGCTGCAAAGGGATAGAAGGGTTCTCGTTCTGCTTCCATTCACTGGATCTGGGGGAGGGAGTCCATAGAAGGCCACCATGGGAGAGGGAAGCAGGAGAAGCAGTGTCAGACTCATGAACCTAGGTAAGTAGGTTAAAGAGGAGCTCTGCCCCCCCCCCACCAAAAATGTTTAATACTGTAGCTGCTGACTTTTAATATTAGGACACTTACCTGTCCAGGGATCCTGCGATCCCATGAGTAGGGTGATGGGAGCGTTGGTTACAGTTAAATGATGGAGGCCTATGGTTTGGGAATATATCACCAGAGGTTAGGAGAAGCAGAAGGGCGAAGGAGGCAATATAGGAAAGTGATTTACATGAAGGGACATACCCCAGCCTCCTGGAGGTTTTATCAGCATATGGGTGTAGAATTAGTAGGAGTTGGTGAATGCAGTAATAGGGATAGGGACAGAAGAGAGTGTGATATATATAAGCTTTGGGGTGGCGTATAGTGGGCTCCATTCACAACAGCAGATCACATGCTGTATTTAGATATTTTACAAAATACCACATTCGATCGAAAATGTCAATTGACTATTGCTTTAAACAGTATTTACTGCAAAAAGCAACAACACTTGGTAAATACCACAGCATCACTGAACATCACCTGAACTCCTGTCAGCAACCCCCTTGCCACTCTGTGACAAGTGATTCACTTCGGACAACACAAGGGTAAATGAGCCCTTAGGGAGTTTTGAATCTTCATTCAAAAATTGCATGACCATTCACTTCAATCATTTGAAAAGCAAATTCCTTATCCAGTCATGTACAGAGATGGGAGATGAGATTAATGTAAAGAAAATAGTTGCTGGCATTTAAAAATTGATGACCTTAATCTGAGTACCCCTCTCTCATTAGACATACCAAGCCACATGCCCTCAACATGGGGGGGGGGGTGTTTGGGGAAGGGGGGCTCCCCCCCATAGCACCTTGTCTCCAGTGTAGATCCAGCAGCAAGCACAAAAATACTGGCCGCCGACATCAGAAAAGTCTGGACGAAGGCTCCTGCCAACTGACATCTCTGCTACTAAATAAAATAAGGTCGGGGCCACCCAGCAATGTCACCAGGCGGCCACACCCCCTTATGGGAATGCTGTCGGAACAACCAGCTATTTACATTTTTTGTTAAGGCTGCAGGCTTTTACTACTAAAATATTGCATGCCTTCATAAAATAACACATGTGGTTTTTTAGTAGCGTTTTTTAGTGAAATTAAATAAACTTTTTAAAAATGCTGTGCTGTATCTTACTGCATACCTCTTTGTGAATGGAGCCCACTGTGAGCAGGTGACGAGTGAAGGCACTATCACGTATCTGTACGCCAACTCTTTTCTGGGTTTGGCGATCAGCATGTGCATGCCCCCTGCTGACCCATGCTGTGATTGTACACAGTACGAGTTTTACAGCTGATATTAACCTATGATTTTGGCTGAAGTCAGCTGATTGGCTGTTTCCAATCACACACAGGGTTCTGTGTCAGCAAACACACAGAACTCAGTGTTCATAGGAACAGCAATCTGGTGGTTTCTTGTCCCTGAAAAGCAGGGAGAAAAAAACAGCCAGATAGAAAGGTAAAAACAGCACACGTTACACATTCTTTCACACAGTTAACACCTTGATTGACCCTAGACGTTAACCCCTGCCCAGGCTGTGCCATTAGTACAGTGTTTGTGTACAGTATTATCATTACTCCCAGTCTTTTAGTGCCAGATGACTGCCACCCTATCATAGTCCCACTATAAGTCGCTGATCACCACCATTACAGTATAACGTCTATAGCTGAGTAAATTACGATATATATATATATATATATATATATATATATATATATATATATATATATATATATATATATATATATCTACCATAGTTTGTAGATGCTAATCTGTTTGCACAAGCCAATTAATTACAGGTATTCCAATATATATACCATAGTTTGTAACAAAAAATAATAATTTCAGTCTTTTGTTGTCTATACAATAAAAAAATAAAAAACACAGTGGTGATATCACCAAAAGAAAGCTCTATTTACGATAAAAATAAAATGTAATTTGCGTACAGTGTTGTATAGCTGAGCAATTGCAGATTAAAGTAGTGTAGTACTGAATAGTAAAAAAATGCCCTGGTCATGAAGGTAAAAACCTCTGGAGGTCAAGTGGTTAAAGTGATCACATCACAGCGGCAAAGGCGCAATATTTTGGGGCCACACAGGACCCCTTCCTCAGGCCATTTTCAGGAATGTGTGCAAGGGGGATATTATAAGTGGATGTAAGCATATGTACATAAAAACATAGCTTGTTCTTTTTATAAGAAGATTTCAAATTCATGGATTGTAATGTTTTCAGTTCGTAATTAAATGTGTTGGGTGCATTTTGTTTACAGACTGAGCATGAAGATTGACATACATTTACTAGGCTTTGGACAGGGTATACTATTATTTCGTAAGGCTTTACACATTTAATTAACACAGAGGGCACAGCGTATTTCTATTTAAATTGATATGAAGCCTTCCGAGTCCAAACAGCCTCCATGTTGAATAGAAGTTTAAGTAGCTTAGCTGCTTAGCAAGATATATTCTTAGAGACATACAAGTATGCCAACTCATTATGCAAACCATGTTAAATACTTAAGAAATCAAAACATGAGCACTTCTTTATTCAATATAAGTTTTAGCTCATAGGGAATTCTGACAGAATCTTCTAAAAAACACCTCTTACAGACATCCTGCTTTAATTAAAAGCATATTTTGTTGTGAACATATCACTGGATTGGCAAATGTAAGTAAATTATTCAACAATAGCATTTGAATATACAGCGTAGAAGTGCCTAGAATGTCACTCTTGCAGTGCTGGGTTTTCTTCTGCTAATACAGTATATCTGTAATGGTTGCAGTTCTGCAAAGAATTACTGCATACAGTATTCTTTTTCTGTGTGATGATTTGTGACATTAACTATTGCATTGCAAAGCCACTGTGTGAATAAAACTTAAAGCAATAGTAAAGTCCACTTTGTTATTTTTACCTACAGGTAAGCCTTAATAATAAGGCTTACCTGTAGGTAAAATTAATATCTCCTAAACTTTCACCGTTTAGGAGATATTCAACCTGCATGCAGCCACTGACGTTCACCGATGCATGCGCTTTGAAGGACCAACATACCATGCTGGACCTCCAGAGCTTCTTGCTGAAAAGGAGAGGGCCCTTGTGCCCATGTACAGGAGTGATATCATCGCTGCTCACTCACAGAGGCTGTCAACCTGGAAGAAAGCCCGGGGAAAGTGTCTGGGTGCTAGTTTCTTCACAGGAAAATGCCAGTTCTTACACTACAGACAGAGGTCATGAATTAACCTTTGTAGTACCATTCTGAATACCACATGCTTCTAACAAACAGAAACAGCTAGAACATAAATATGAAGGTTTACACTATTATAGGCCGTGCATACAGAGCAAAAAAATGATACAATTAAACTACTTGATCAATACACATTGTATGTAGGTGAAAAACACAAGGTGTAGGTAGGAGGGTTTACAATACCCTTCTTATCTGGTAACAGCAGTATGGGAATTGCCAGAAATATACCACAGAAATCTAATGAAAAATGTTCCACCTTTTGCATGCATTCGTTTTAGTTGGTGCTAAAGTGTTGTTCCAACCCATGTGACTTTCTCTGTTAAACTTAAAAGAGCCCAATTTAAAAGGGAGAATAAATATTGTTATTGCTCTCCACTGGGCAGTGCAGTGTTACCCCCCACTACAGCCTGCATTTTCCGTTCCTGTTTAAAAAAAAAAAATTCAAATCACAGTGTAGAGCCTGCAGTGTCATATTGAGTGTCCTGTGTATAATTTTGCAGATAGAACTGTTATTAAAGAAGAGGTTAATCACATGACTTTGACAGGTCATGTGACTGGCATTTTCTGCTCTTTGCTTATTTCTTTTCTTATTAGTTTGAATGCCATTACAGTTGATTTTAAGTCCCAAAGGAAACAGACCACAACTCACATTTGAAGAGCCAGCCTCTTGCCGCACTTTGTGCAAACTAGAATGAGTAATGCCAATGTAACAATTTGTGCTCAGAGTTTAACACACTTCTAACAAAGAAATGCTACACTAATTTAGCAATTTCTCATTTACAATAATATCCATGTTTATTAGGACACAATTTTAACTCTAATAAGAATATGCTATGACCTTCCATCCTCAATAAAATCTGTTACATTTTTTCAAGTCCAGTTTGTCTTATACAGGACACACTGTGCACATAAAATGTCTGTTTCTATGTTAGGATCTTTAAAACTTTTTGTAGCACTGACAGATGGGTGCATGTTGCATATGGAGGCCCTCTTGAACAAACGAGCTGTCTATGCCAACATTAGTCATCCAGACATCAACTTAATGTGCTGTCCCATTAATTTCATAATAATTAAAACACATTGTAAAAGCAACAGGAAACAAGAATTATGATACACTGGAGCATGTATCTTGTTTTTGGAACAGATTTAATAAAGAATTACAATTAATTAGTTGAAAACAGCATGGTCACTTTTTAGATTTTTCACATTGTGTATTTTACTGTATAAACTTTATTCAAATCAATACTCCAACATGTATATGTTTATATGTTGATTAGGTTAATAATTTTCTATGTATACTTAACTATGAAATGCAAAAAAGTGTCTGTTTAAACCCTGGATATATTATTAAAACAGTAAGAAATTATATATTAGAGAGATACATTATTTAAAACACTTAATTGACTGATTAATATCTGATCCTTAATATAAAAAAAGGTTAGAGCTTATTCCCATTACATTCACTGACCTGTGTTTTCTATGTGTTCTGTTCACAACACAATGGAGCTATTACAGTATGCAGCATTTTTTTGCAACACAATCCAACACGCCACATATGCACCACAGCTCAGCTAGTGGGGGTGAGCAGATTTAGGTCAAACATGGCATGACAGCTATTTGCTACAAGGGGATAAACATATATAGTGCTTCAAAATCATTTGAAAAAACATGATTTTCAGTGGAAATTATGAGCAAAAATGAAAATCCATACACAGTAAGATGCAATCTGTCAATAGCATAAAGTGCTACAGTGCAGCAATAAACAAATCGCCAAAATGCTAAAATGTTGAAGCTGTAGTCTGCCCAGATAGGTCCATTTACAGTGGCAGGTAACTGAGGCCCAACAAGTGGATTGAGATGTCCTGAAGAAAGGGGGCTAACAAAAAGTTACTCTGTGGCAGTACCTGCAGAATCCAATGCAGTGTATGCATACCAATTTTTGTGAAAAAGATGATGATAGGGAGGTCCATCTCATCAAGTTTGAAAGGATAGCTGTGTGAGTGGGATGTTGGAAAGAACAGTGAGTGGGACTTATTGATCCTTTCTTAATTGGCCAACCCCAAAAGGATGACTTAGATCTCAGAAATAAGAAATTTAAAGTGGGGTATTCTTGCACAGGTGAGTATCACTCTTGCAGTCCAGGCACAGGGAGTGCACTACTGGATGTATATTATGGGAAAACCTCTGCACTTCCAACTGTTGGATCCATTTTTATTTTACCAAAAAATAACTGCAGCCTGAGATCCTGAGATGGTGATTGACGTGTGCAGTAAAGGTTTTGGACATTTTCCTTCTTCAGTAATGACTGGGGATCAGGAGGAGTTGGACCCTGACCCCAAGGTTGTACAGGGATCCCAAGGACCCCAAGGAGTAGTGAACAAAATGTTATGCATGGTTCTAATAGTGAAAGTGAACAAGGTTATGTGCCAGACTTGGAAATCAGAAAGGATCATTTGGTACAGAACAATGAAAAGATCCCATGCTAGAGAAAACATAAAAATGATGGATGAGGAGCCAGTTGATCCTGATGCAAGGCTATCTTTCACCTACATGGCTCTCAAAAATTATTTGCTGTATCATTTGAGTAAAACAAGGTAAGGATATTGTGGAACATCTAGTAGTCCCGAAACATTATTAAAGGATGGTGTTAGATCTTGTTTATGGTCATATAATGGATAGACAACTTGGGAGAGAGAGAGCTAAAAAGAACCACTCAAACATTATTTTGCACTCGTTTACATTCTGATATGAAAGAATTTTGTGAGTCCTGCCTGGAGTGTCAGTATGTCCTTTGACAGCTGAGTGGGGCCAAGAATGCAAGTGTTGGCTTCAGGTTGGCAGCTTGCCAGCTTTCTGGTATTCTGGATATAGTCCTCTGGCTATGCTGCATCCTGGATCTTGCGCATGTTTCTGGATACTTATTATGTACATAGTTTTTATTTGAATAGAATGAAAAGCCCAACAGAATCCAAAAGTTCGACATAGATCAGTTGCCAAGTAGGGGTTTCCACCATAAATGTAAATTAAACAATATTCAGCCCCTTGGCTTTTGCTAGCTGTACCATGTGCCTTGGTCCTGCACACTGTCTAACAAAGCAAAGCCTGTATTCATGTACCAATGCTGTACTTCTGTCAGCTCTCTCCTTTTTCTTCTGAATAAAATAACCACCCCAGAGCTCCTCCACCTGCCCAGGTGAGAATCCTGGGTAGTACAAAACCCTTTTAATACCATGGCAGGGCCCAGCACTGTCACACCTGTCAGGCTCTGGTCAATCTTAAGCTGGTCCCTCAACCACTAGGGATCTAATTTAGACAGGCACCAAATTGCTTGATGCATGGACACTTGTTGTAGCCTTGTGGATGTGATTGATAGCAATTCTGGGGGCATCTGATCAGTCCCAAATGTATTCTGTAGCAAGACAATGATCGAAAACATACAGTCAAAAATAATTATCTACAGAAAAAAAGAGAAAATAATAAAGCAACTGAGGCAGTTTAAAACCAATAAAAAACTCTGGTTAGTTATCCTACAATTATGAAATAATCTTTTCTCTGAGTAACTTAAAAGAATGCATGAAAGAATATCCCAGATAGCAAGGATAACTTGCCACAAATGTGTGCACTTGAAGCACAAGTTCTAGTTGATACTTTTCCAATTTGAAGCAAATTGCAGCAAATGCAGCAAGAGCTCTACAAGTCTACAGTATGAAAATTCAGCCACAATGACCCCTGTGGTGGGATGACTATTGCACAACATAACTGAACCAGAACTTGCAGCAAACTTGCAGAACCTTTACAAAGAATGTTGATCTGGAGTAGGGATGAGCTTCGAGTTCGAGTCGAACTCATGTTCGACTCGAACATTGCCTGTTCCCCTGTTCGGTGAACAGTAAACAATTAGGAGTGTTTGCGTAAAATTCGAAAAGCCGCAAGTCTATGGGAGAAATCTAAAGTGCTAATTTTAAAGGCTAATATGCAAGTTACTGTCCTAAAAAGTGTTTGGGGACCTGGGTCCTGCCAAAAGGGACATGGATCAATGCAAAAAAAATTTTTTTTTTGTCGGGAGCAGTGATTTTAATAATGATTAAATAATAAAAGTGTAATATTCCTTTAAATTTCGTACCTGTGGGGTGTCTATAGTATGCCTGTGAAGGGGCGCATATTTCCTGTGCTTAGAACTGTCCCTGCACAAAGTGTAATTTCTGCAGAAAAAAAAGTCATTTGAAATCACTCGCTGCTATAATGAATTGTCGGCTCCCATAATACAGAGAACACTCATTGAAAGTCATTGATAAAAAAAAAAAAAAGCGTGGGGTTCCCCCTAATTAAATTACTAGGCCCTTCATGTCTGGTATGGATATTGAGGGGAACCCCGTGTCAAATTTAAAGAAAAATTTACGTGGGGCCCCCCTAAAAATCCATACCAGACCCTCTATCCAAACACGCAACCTGGCAGGTCGCAGGAAAAGGGGGGGGGACGAGAGAGCGCCCCCCCTCCTGAACCGTACCAGGCCACATGCCCTCAACATTGGGAGGATGCCATGTTGATGGGGACAAGGGCCTCATCCCCCAACTCTGGCCGGTGGTTGTGGGGGTCTGTGGGCGGGGGGCTTATCAGAATCTGGAAGCCCCCTTTAACAAGGGGACCCCCAGACCCTGCCCCCCTGTTTGAAATGGTAACGGGGTAAAAAAGTACCCCTACCATTTCACAAAGAAAGTGTAAAAAATAGTTAAATAAGACAAACACACTTTTGAAAAATTCCTTTATTAAAAAAAAAAAAATAATAAAAAAAAAGATTCCAGTGGTGGTAATCCACTCTTGCTATTCAGCAATGGAGGATCATCTCTCCGGGGTCCAGCAATGGCTGATCTGATCCAGCGACGGGTGATTTCTCAGTCCAGCGCAGTCCATCCATGCATCCTCTGTCTCCACTGTCGGAGACACTGCAGGGATCCCGGCGGCCTGATGTTTCTTATATGAGGAGGGTGGGGCCACCCGCCACCTGACCCCGCCCCCTCTGATGCTAGTGAGGGAATTCGGGCTTCCCCAATGACGAATGGGTGACCCTGCCCCCTCTGATGTAACCAAGTCGCGGCCTTACAGATCTGAGCCATAGAGGCCTGATGGTGCACCACCCAAGAGGCACTAATTGCCCTGGATGAGTGTGCTCTAACATAAGAAGGAAGGAAGAATTTTCTTCTTTAAGATGAAATTTGAACAATCACTTGACTAATCCATTTGGAAAAATAGTGGATTTGACGCTGCCTGTCCACTTTTTGGACCCTCTGGCAATACAAACAAAACGTGTTTTGTGAACCCAAGCGGTCGCCTTTAAATAGACTCTGATCACTCTTACTACATTAAGGGAATGTAGTGCCTTCTCTTCCCTAGATTGAGGCTCTGGGAGAAAGAAGGAAGAATAATATCTTGGTTTAAATGAAAACCTGTTACCACCTTTGGTAGGAATTCAAGATGAGGACATAAAACCAACTCATTCTCGTGTATGATCAAATATGGCTCTTCACAAGACAGAGCTGCTAGTTCCAATACTCTTCTAACAGAAGAAATGGCAACCAAAAACATTATCTTTCTTGTAAAAAAAAAAAACAAGGGAATTTCTCGTAAAGGCTCAAACGGCTGATTCTGCAAAGCTGATAAGACCAATTTTAAATCCCAAGGATTTAGAGGTGCCTTGATAGGGGGATTAATCTGTGTTACCCCTTGAATAAGCTACGCACCAAGAGTTGGAAGCAAAAGGCCATAGAAAAAACACTGACAAGCCCAGGATCTGGCTCTTGATAGAAGTCAACGCCAGCTTAATTTCAGATCCCATATGCAGGAAATCAGGGATCCTGCCTATGACATACTTCCTGGGGTGCCAAACCCTGGATCCACACCAAGAAACATATGCCTTCCAGACTCTATAGTAAGTG
Source organism: Lithobates pipiens (assembly GCF_037356315.1). Classification (NCBI taxonomy): domain Eukaryota; kingdom Metazoa; phylum Chordata; class Amphibia; order Anura; family Ranidae; genus Lithobates; species Lithobates pipiens. The sequence goes on from NW_027507764.1 coordinate 388,353,751, forward strand.
ATTCTGGAAGCTGGCTTCCTGGCATTAATCAAAGTAGACACTACCGAAGGAGATCACCCACGATCTTTTATAAAGTGGGATTCAAAAGTCAAACCTGTTCAATTTTTCGTCCGTAAGGTAGGATGAAATACTGGACCTTATGCGAGAAGATCTGGCTATAATGGCAGAGTCTGAAGGACTCCTACTGCCATCTTTATGTTCTGCGTAAATCAAGATCTTCTAGGACCCACTGGGGCCACCAGAATGACCTCGTTTTGTTCCTGCTTAATCCTGCATTGAAGGAGCAGAAGTAGCAGAACTGGAGGGAATGCATAGATCAGTGAAAACTGATCCCATAGGAAGACTAATGCATCTGTTCCGCCTGCTTTTTTTTTTTTTTCCTTTTTGTCGACACAAAGTTGTTGACTTTGTTGTTGAATTTGGACGCTAATAGGTCCATGTCTGGAATACCCCATCTCTCGATTGCTAGGAAGATGTCGGGGTGAAGAGATCATTCTCCCGGAAATAATTGTTGGCAACTCAATTAGTCCGCCTGCCAATTCTCTATTCCTGAAATGAAAATTGCAGATAGGCAAGGAATGTGTTCTGCCCAAGCTAGAACATTATTCACCTCTTTATAGGCTGCACGACCTCTCGTGCCCCCCTGGTGATTGATTTAATTCCACCGCCGTCCTTGTCAGACTGAATCCTGACAGGACAGTCCCGTAGTCTGACCGTCCCAGATTCTAGGGCCAGACGTACTGCCTGAATCTTCCAAAAAGTCAGTAGGCAAGGTCCTCTAACCTGAACCCTCTCCCCTGGACAGAATCTTCTTCCAGGGCTGCTCCCCAGCCTAGGAGGCTGGCATCTGTTGTTTTGCTGGATAACAACCACCAATTTAGGCTCTGACTTACGTCGGGAGCCAAGCGTATTGGAAAGAAGGAGACAAGGCCTGAATCTTTTTATTTCAGACCGACAGGATGGTGTTTTGAAGACGTTTTTGAGTAACAACTGTGCGTAAGGGACGGCCTCGAAGGAGGCCACCATTTCAACTAACAATCTCCCGTGGTGCTGTGGTTAAACCGAATGGCAGGGCCACAACTGAAATGATAATGTTATATTTCAAAACGCAGACATTTCTGGGAGCGGGAAAATTTGGCACATGGAGATATGCATTTTTGATATCGATTAACGCCAAAAAAACTCCCCTCCTTGCAGGATGGACACAACCGTTGGGATTATGAAAGGATCGGATGTGCCGATCTAGAATGGGTCTTACCTCTCTGTTTTGTTCTGGAACCGTAAAAGCTTTGAGCCAAACCCTGTGCCCTGTTCCACTAAGGGAACCTCTAATATCTCCAACTGGGATAATAGCTGATCCAGAGGCCAGAAAGAGAGACTTCTTTTTCTCTGGATCCTTGGGAACATTTTCCCTTAGAAAAAACAAGGAGATGGAAACTCTCGGAATTCTAGTCGTAACCTAGAGAAAAAAACTGCAGAAATGCATCTGTCTTGACATCGTTCCTGCCAGATCTTAAGAATTGCAGGACCTTTCCCCTCACCCGAACGAGTGGGGGTGCCCCTTCATGAGAAGGCTTTAGCATTCTGCTTTGTGGGCTTTCTGCCTCAAGATCTCTTCTGACCCTGGTGCTGCCCTTGGGGACTTTCCCTTGAACCTGACAGATGAAGCCGTCAAGACTGCCTAGAGGTAGATGCCCCTGGCATAGGAGAGGCAGCACGATTAAAGAAGAAATGTTTTAACCTCTTCTTTACTGGTAAAAGAGAGCTTTCCCCATTAGAGGTCCTTTGGCTGTACTTATCCAGATCTTCTCTAAACAGCCGTATCCCAAAAAAATTGGCTAAGAGCTTTTTACACGTTGCTTTGGCTGATCAATTTTTCAGCCACAGAACTCTGCGAGAATGCACTAGTCCAAGCATAAAGCCGCGTACACACGGGCGGACTGTCTGTCCAACTTAGTGTGCCGAAACACATTTCAGCGGACAGTCCGCTCGTGTGTGGGCTTCAGCTGACTTTTTCAGCGTGCAGTCTGGCGGACTAAGTATTTCGGAATTTCCGTAATATTGTCCGTCCAACTTTGGTTTCAGCGGACAGTCCGCTCGTGAGTAGGCTAGTTCGACAGACTAAGTATGGTGCATGCTCAGAAAGGATTTACACGGCGAAAGGTTGCATTGCTGTGTATTGGACGTCCTATTTCTAGTCCCGTCGTACGTGCTGTACACGTCATCGCGCAAGCTTTTGACGGACTGTTTGTTCATCGTGTGTGGTCAAGTCCGTTCATTCGAAAGTAGGACGGACTGTCCGTCGGATTGTCTGACGGACTTAGTTGGCCAGACAGTCCGCCCGTGTGTAAGCGGCTTTAGCCATAAGGCTTAAATGATAGAGTCTTTCATAGCATCTACTGTGAGACAGATATACCAGCCCATTGCCAGGCCTGCTGATCAGGCAGAATTTCAGGTGTCTCCACAAACTGTTCCTTAATGGACTGAGATACACCAATTGCAGCAAGAACTGGCTGCGCTACTGAACTTGCAAAAGACATATTGTCTTTAAAAAGAAGTTACAACTTTTTATCTGTTGGATCCTTTAACATTAGTGCATTATCCACTGGACATGTGAGACTCTGCTCACTGAGGCGATTGCAGCATCAATTGCTGGAACCCCCCATTTTCTTCATAGAAATCCTCTTTCATAGATAAAGTGTGGAGAATTTCTTGGGAGGATAATATTGTTTATCTGGATGTTCCCATTCAGAATACATAAGCTTTTTTAGCCATGCATGAATAGGAAAAAACTTCCCTAGATGGGGGAGGTTCTAATGAACCCAATTAGAGGTAGGTTCCTCAAGAGCCTGTGCTGCAGGCAGCAAAAAAAAGGTTGAGCAAGGGAGTAAACAAGCAACCTGTCTTGTGATGCTACTCCTTCCATATTAGGATCCTCAGAAGAGGATAAATAAGTATCTTCCAAATATTTGGGAAGATCTACCTGACCCCAGCCTCCTGCGCCTCAATAAGAGGGTCCTGAGGACTAGATGGGAATCTGCCATGTTTAGCCCCACTGGAGAGACATCATAGCATTAATCTTTTTTCCACTTTACAAATGGTAGAAGAAAAAAATGTTTGTATGATATATACAGGGACTGAAGTGTTATATGCAACAACAGTTTCCCATGACAGCTCAATCTGACTAGTCGTATCCCTCTCAGAGGAGGATGACATTGTTTTGAAAATGGATTCAGTTTATAGTGAAAAAAACATTGACCCCTTTAGAGAAGTTCCTGGTCCCATTACATTCATAGCCTGACCATAAAGCAGAGGCACTATGCAAAACAATGTACATTGCTAGGCTATAGTTCAGCGCCATTAGCTGCTATTAATGCTAGCCTGGTAAAGTATAATGTGTCAAAGGGAAAAAGCCTGTGTCACTGAACAAGCCATCCACCTGCTCTGTCCCTCCACAGCCAGCAGCAGCTTTCACACATACAGCGCTGAAAACAACTTCCTACATGTGTGACCGGGGTCTGATGCTGTTAACCATGACCCCCGTGCTAATTACGCCCCCCCTTTTCCTTTCTTGTGTGAGCAGCGTCCTGTGGAACATGCAGACATTGCGGGGGGTAAATTCTCCACTGAGCAGCCACGGTCTGTCTCTCTCTTTTTTTTAAATTTACAAATGATAGAAGAAAAAACCTTTTGTATGATATATACAGTGACTGAAGTGTTATATGCAACAACAGTTTCCCATGACGGCTCAATCTGACTAGCCGTATCCCTCTCAGAGGAGGATGACATTCTTTTGGAAATGGATTCAGTTTATAGTGAGAAAACCATTGACCCTTTTAGAGAAGTTCCTGGTCCCATTACCATTCATAGCCTGAAGCATAAAGCAGAGACACTATGCAAAAGAATGTACATTGCTAGGCTATAGTTCAGCGCCATTAGCTGCTATTAATGCTAGCCTGGTAAAGTATAATGTGTCAAAGGGAAAAAGCCTGTGTCACTAACCTGAACAAGCCATCCACCTGCTCTGTCCCTCCACAGCCAGCAGCAGCTTTCACACATACAGCGCTGAAATCAACTTCCTACATGTGTGGCTGGCGTCTGACGCCCCCACGCAAATTACGCCCCCCCTTTCCTTTCAAAGGAAAGTGCTTTCCCGCGTGTGCGGCGTCCGGTGGAACATGCAGACATGGCGAGAGCTAAATTCTCCTCTAAGCGGCCGTGGTCTGTCTCTCTTTTAAAAAAAAAAAAGAAGGAAACTAGTTTGGTATCCTATCCCCCGAAGGGGAAAAAACGATTTTGAGGGGAAAAGGAAGAGAAGCAGACCCCTCCTGTCAAAGGGAAAAAGCCTGTGTCACTAACCTGAACAAGCCATCCACCTGCTCTGTCCCTCCACAGCCAGCAGCAGCTTTCACACATACAGCGCTGAAATCAACTTCCTACATGTGTGGCTGGCGTCTGACGCCCCCACACAAATTACGCCCCCCCTTCCTTTCAAAGGAAAGTGCTTTCCCGCGTGTGCGGCGTCCTGTGGAACATGCAGACATGGCGAGAGCTAAATTCTCCTCTAAGCGGCCGTGGTCTGTCTCTCTTTTAAAAAAAAAAAAGAAGGAAACTAGTTTGGTATCCTATCCCCCGAAGGGGAAAAAACAATTTTGAGGGGAAAAGGAAGAGAAGCAGACCCCTCCCTTCTTACCGGAGGATCTGTTGTGGCTGGAGGAGAGGAGAATGAAGGCTTCTGTGCTGTTTCCAGTGTCAAGACTGTGAGTGCTCAATACAGCTGCCAGTGGTGACACATAGGCATGACAACATTATACATAGAAGAAGAAATTCCTGAGAAAATCTCACTTACCTTTTCCTCGCAGCAGGGTTTTATCAGAGATAAAGACCCAATTGTCACCCTTCACGGTGGGCTCTGAGACCTTTTAGGAAACCTTCAGGAACCGGGGAACCTCGGGTTACCCATAATCCTAAACCTGTGACAGGACCCTGCCAGTAAAAATTTTATGGCCTTACTGCCCAAAAGTATTGGATGCCAGGGCCCAGCTCTCTAAAGAGAAGCGTTTGCAAACAAAACCTAATTTCTTCGGACACGAGGCCCAGGTACCATTCATTTAGCCCATGAAAAGACATCAGAAAGGATCCGGTCAGCATGGCTAGCCCCAGCAAGGATTGCTCCCAGTGGAGCTCAGCACAGCACATCTTTACTCGTGACCAACACCTTAGACACTGTCGAAAAAACTGAGGACTCCCAGTAGTGGGAGGGGTTATATAGGGAGTACACTTCTTGCCTTAGGGCGTGCCAGTGTCCATAACCTATCAGTGGCCCTATAACCTATATAGTAAGTACTATGGCTCTGTGTTCCCTGATGTAAGAAAAGAAATTAGCACAACTGTTTATCAATTTTCAGCAAAAATGCACTACTAGAAAGTTAAAAGTAAGTTCTCACTAAAGGTGCTAAAGATACTAAATGAACCTTCTGCACACTGCATACTATATACCCTTCTAGCAAACTTTACATAAAAATAGGGATTTTTAGTTCACATGCATTACAATGCATGTTTAAGCTGGCCAACTACGTCAAAGTAATCCCTCTCTGGCCAGGCCCTACACTACACTATACTAATCTACACTACACTACATTACACTAATTTACTCTACCCTAATCTGCTCCACCCAGCCCTAATCCTCTCCACCCAGCCCTAATCCACTCCACCCAGCCCTATAACCCACCACTAATCCACTCCACCCTGCCCTATAACCCAGTCATAGTCCGCTCCACCCTGCCGTAGTCCGCTCCAACCTGCCCTATAACCCAGCCCAAGCTCACCCTGCCTTAATCCCCTCCACCCTGCCCTATAACCCAGCCCCAATCCTCTCCACCCTGCCGTAATTCGCTTCACCGTGCCCTATAACCCAGCCCTAATCCACTCTACCCTGCCCTATAACCCTGCTGTAGTCAGCTCCACCCTACCGTACGTAGTCCACTCCACCCTGCCGTAGTCCACTCCACCCGGCCCTATAACCCAGCCCTAATCCTCTCCAGTCTCCACCATGCCGTAACTCACTCCATCCTGCCATATAACCCAGCCATAATCCACTCCACTCTGCCCTATAACCCAGCCTTAGTCCGCTCCACCCTGCCTAAGTCCGCTCCACCCTGCCTAAGTCCGCTCCATCCTGCCTAAATCCGCTCCTCCCTGCCTTAATCCCACTCCACCTGGCCCTATAACCCAGCCCAATTCCAGCAAGCCTTAATCTCCTCCACTCTGCCCTATAACCTGAATAAAGCTGAATGCAGACCAAGTCACTGTCCCATCCGGACTGCTGCGGTTCCAACATTTAGGAGCCAGTTGTTTATCACCGCTGTCATCACGGCATGGCAGCCTCAAGATAATGCTAGTTCGGGAGACAAAGCAGCTTTGGATGGAGGGCAGAGGTTTGCTGGAATTACCATTTTAAGTGTCCTAGCAGGTGATTGGTTGCTAGAACCGCCCTTTATCCTAACAACCAATCACCTGCTAGGACACTTGAAAAGTTAACTCCGTCAGTGCCTGCCCCTGACCTCCATCCAAAACTGCTGTGTCTTCCATTGTATAGAGCTGAGTGGGGCTGCGCTGTGAATGGGGGTATAGAGCTGAGGGGGAGCAAAGCTTAGGGGGACTGCAAAGTGAATGGTAAGAGCTTGGAGGGGCTGCATTGTGAAGGGGGGCAGAGTCGGGCCGTGCTCCATCTGCCTCGTGCCATGCCAAGCCGTGCTCCATCTGCCTCGTGCCACACCGTGCCATGCTGCATCTGCCTATGCCTCTATGAGCCGTGCTCCATCTGCCTCATGCCATGCCGGGTCATGCTCCATCTACCTCGTACCTAACCGGGCCATGCTCCATTTGCCTCATGCCTCTATGGGCTGTGCTCCATCTGCCTAGTGCCACGTTGGGCCGTGCTCCATCTGCCTAGTGCCATGCCGGGCCGTGGTCCATCTGCCTCGTGCCACACAGGGCCGTGCTCCATCTGCCTCGTGCCACGCTGGGCCTTTCTCCATCTGCCTCGTGCCACGCCACACAATTCTCCATCTGCCTGGTGCCTCTATGGCCTTGGCTCCATCTGCCTCGTGCCACGCCGGGCCATGCTCAATCTGCCTCATGCCACGCCATGCTCCATCTGCCTCGGGCCACGCCGGGCCGTGCTCAATCTGCCTCATGCCACGCCGGGCCATGGTCCATCTGTGTCGTGCCACGCCAGGCTGTGCTCCATCTGCCTCGTGCCTCTCCGGGCCGTGCTCCATCTGCCTCGTGCCATACCAAGCCGTTCTCCATCTGCCTCGTGCCACGCCAGGCCGTGCTCCATCTGCCTCGTGCCTCTCCGGGCCGTGCTCCATCTGCCTCGTGCCATACTGGGCTGTGCTTCATCTGCCTTGTGCACGCCGGGCCATGCTCCATCTGCCTTGTGCCACACCGGGCCTGGCTCCATCTGCTTCGTGCCACACTGGGCCTGGCTCCATCTGCCTTTGTGCCATGACAGACCATGCTCCGTCTGCCTCGTGCCATGCCGGGCCGTGCTCCATCTGCCTAGTGCCTCTATGGGCCATGCTCCATCTGCCTAGTGCCACACTGGGCCGTGGTCCATCTGCCTTGTGCCATGCCGGGCTGTGCTCCATCTGCCTCGTGCCATACCGGGCCATACTCCATCTGCCTCGTGCCCCACCGTGCCATGCTCCATCTGCTTAGTGCCTCTATGGGCCGAGCTCCATCAGCCTAGTGCCACGCCGGGCTGTGCTCCATCTGCCTAGTGCCACGCCTGGATGTGCTCAATCTGCCTCGTGCCACACCTGGCTGTGCTCCATCTGCCTCGTGCCATGCCGGGCCTGGCTCCATCTGCCTCATGCCGCACCGGGCCTAGCTCCATCTGCCTTGTGCCACGACAGGCCGTGCTCCGTCTGCCTCATGCCATGCGGGGCCGTGCTCCATCTGCCTAGTACCTCTATGGGTCATGCTCCATCTGCCTAGTGCCACGCCGGGCCGTGGTCCATCTGCCTTGTGCCACGCCGGGCTGTCGTCCATCTGCCTCATGCCACACCATGCCATGCTCCATCTGCCTAGTGCCTCTATGGGCTGTGCTCCATCTGCCTAGTGCCTCTATGTGCTGTGCTCCATCTGCCTAGAGCCACGCCGGGTCGTGCTCCATCTGCCTAGTGCCACGCTAGGCTGTGCTCCTTCTGCCTCGTGCTGCACCGGGTCTGGCTCCATCTGCCTCATGCCGCGCTGGGCCTGGCTCCAACTGCCTCGTGACATGCCGGGCCGTGCTCCATCTGCCTCGTGCCTCTTTGGGTCATGCTCCATCTGCCTCGTACCACGCCGGGCCATGCTCCATCTGCCTCGTGCCACACCAGGCCGTGCTCCATCTGCCTCGTGCCTCTATGGGCCATGCTCCATCTGCCTCGTGCCACACCGGGCCATGCTCCATCTGCCTCGTGCCATGCCGGGCAGTGCTCCATCTGCCTCGTGCCATGCCGGGCTGTGCTCCATCTGCCTCATGCCACTCCGGGCAGTGCTCCATATGCCTCATGCCACGCCAGGCCGTGCTCCATCTGCCTCGTGCCACGCCAGGCCAGGCTCCATCTGCCACGTGCCACACCGGGCCGTGCTCCATCTGCCTCGTGCCACGCCGGGCCATGCTCCATCTGCCTCGTGCCATGCTGGGAAGTGCTCCATCTGCCTCGTGCCACGCCGGGCCGTGCTTCATCTGCCTCGTGCCACGGCGGGCCATGCTCCATCTACCTCGTGCCACTCCGGGCCATGCTCCATCCGCCTCGTCCCACGCTGGGCCGTGCTCCACCTGCCTCGTGCCGGGCCGTGCTCCATCTGCCTTGTGCCACGCCGGGTCATGCTCCATCTGCCTCGTGCCACGCTGCACCATTCTCCATCTGCCTAGTGCCTCCCTGGGCCTGGCTCCATCTGCCTAATGCCGTGCCATGCTCCATCTGCCTCGAGCCATGCCGGGCCGTTCTCCCTCTGCCCCGTGCCACGCCGCACCATTCTCCATCTGCCTAGTGCCTCTCCGGGCCTGGCTCCATCTGCCTAGTGCCACGCCGGGCCTGGCTCCATCTGTCTCATGCCGCTCTGGGCCTGGCTCCATCTGCCTCATGCCATGCCGGGCCGTGCTCCATCTGCCTCATGCCACGCTGGGCCATGCTCCATCTGCCTCGTACTGCACCGGGCCGTGCTCTATCTTCCTCATGCCACACTGGTCCATGCTCCATCTGCCTCATGCCACACTGGGCCATGCTCCATCTGCCTCGTGCCACGCCGGGCCGTGCTCCATATGCCTCGTGCCTCTCCGGGCCTGGCTCCATTTGCCTAGTCGCTCTCTGGGCCTTGATCCATCTTCCTAGTGCCACGCTGGGCCGTGCTCCATCTGCCTAGTGCCTCTCCGGGCCTTGATCCATCTTCCTAGTGCTATGCTGGGCCATGCTCCATCTGCCTCGTGCCATGCCGGGCCGTGCTCCACATGCCTCGTACCATACCAGGCCACGTTCCATCTGCCTAGTGCCATGCCGGGCTGTGCTTCATCTGCCTCGTGCCTCTTCGGGCCTGGCTCCATCTGCCTAGTTCCTCTCCGGGCCTTGATCCATCTTCCTAGTGCCACGCCAGGCCATGCTCCAACTTCCTTGTGCCATACCAGGCCATGCTCCATCTGCCTCATGCCACACCGGGCTGTGCTCCATCTGCCTCGTGCCTCCCCGGGCCTGGCTCCATCTGCCTAGTGCCTCTCCGGGCCTTGATCCATCTTCCTAGTGCCATGCCGGGCCATGCTCCATCTGCCTCATGCCACGCCGGGCCGTGCTCCATCTGCCTTGTGCCCTACCAGGCTGTGCTCCATCTGCCTCGTGCCATACCGGGCCGTGCTCCATCTGCCTCGTGCCATACCGGGCCGTGCTCCATCTGCCTCGTGCCACGCCGGGCTCCATCTGCCTCGTGCCACGCCGGGCCGTGCTCCATATGCCTCGTGCCTCTCCGGGCCTGGCTCCATTTGCCTAGTCGCTCTCTGGGCCTTGATCCATCTTCCTAGTGCAACGCTGGGCCATGCTCCATCTGCCTAGTGCCTCTCCGGGCCTTGATCCATCTTCCTAGTGCTATGCTGGGCCATGCTCCATCTGCCTCGTGCCATGCCGGGCCGTGCTCCACATGCCTCGTACCATACCAGGCCACGTTCCATCTGCCTAGTGCCATGCCGGGCTGTGCTTCATCTGCCTCGTGCCTCTTCGGGCCTGGCTCCATCTGCCTAGTTCCTCTCCGGGCCTTGATCCATCTTCCTAGTGCCACGCCGGGCCATGCTCCAACTTCCTTGTGCCATACCAGGCCATGCTCCATCTGCCTCATGCCACACCGGGCTGTGCTCCATCTGCCTCGTGCCTCCCCGGGCCTGGCTCCATCTGCCTAGTGCCTCTCCGGGCCTTGATCCATCTTCCTAGTGCCATGCCGGGCCATGCTCCATCTGCCTCATGCCACGCCGGGCCGTGCTCCATCTGCCTTGTGCCCTACCAGGCTGTGCTCCATCTGCCTCGTGCCATACCGGGCCGTGCTCCATCTGCCTCGTGCCATACCGGGCCGTGCTCCATCTGCCTCGTGCCACGCCGGGCTCCATCTGTCTCGTGCCACGCCGGGCCGTGCTCCATCTGCCTCGTGCCACGCCAGGCCGTGCTCCATCTGCCTCGTGCCACGCCGGGCCGTGCTCCTTCTGCCTCGTGCCACGACGGGCCGTGCTCCATCTGCCTCGTGCCATACCAGGCCGTGCTCCATCTGCCTCGTGCCAAGCCGGGCCATGCTCCATCTTCCTCGTGCCTCTCCGGGCCTTGCTCCATCTGGATAGTGCCTCTTTCGGGCCTTGATCCGTCTTCCTAGTGCCACGCTGGGCCATGCTCCATCTGGCTCGTGCCACGCCAGGTCATGCTCCTTCTGCCTCGTGCCACGCCGTGCCATGCTCCATCTGCTTAGTGCCTCTATGGGCCGTGCTCCATCAGCCTAGTGCCACGCCGGGCTGTGCTCCATCTGCCTAGTGCCACGCCTGGATGTGCTCCCTCTGCCTCGTGCCACACCTGGCTGTGCTCCATCTGCCTCGTGCCATGCCGGGCCTGGCTCCATCTGCCTCATGCCGCACCGGGCCTAGCTCCATCTGCCTTGTGCCACGACAGGCCGTGCTCCGTCTGCCTCATGCCATGCGGGGCCGTGCTCCATCTGCCTAGTACCTCTATGGGTCATGCTCCATCTGCCTAGTGCCACGCCGGGCCGTGGTCCATCTGCCTTGTGCCACGCCGGGCTGTCGTCCATCTGCCTCATGCCACACCATGCCATGCTCCATCTGCCTAGTGCCTCTATGGGCTGTGCTCCATCTGCCTAGTGCCTCTATGTGCTGTGCTCCATCTGCCTAGAGCCACGCCGGGTCGTGCTCCATCTGCCTAGTGCCACGCTAGGCTGTGCTCCTTCTGCCTCGTGCTGCACCGGGTCTGGCTCCATCTGCCTCATGCCGCGCTGGGCCTGGCTCCAACTGCCTCGTGACATGCCGGGCCGTGCTCCATCTGCCTCGTGCCTCTTTGGGTCATGCTCCATCTGCCTCGTACCACGCCGGGCCATGCTCCATCTGCCTCGTGCCACACCAGGCCGTGCTCCATCTGCCTCGTGCCTCTATGGGCCATGCTCCATCTGCCTCGTGCCACACCGGGCCATGCTCCATCTGCCTCGTGCCATGCCGGGCAGTGCTCCATCTGCCTCGTGCCATGCCGGGCTGTGCTCCATCTGCCTCATGCCACTCCGGGCAGTGCTCCATATGCCTCATGCCACGCCAGGCCGTGCTCCATCTGCCTTGTGCCACGCCAGGCAAGGCTCCATCTGCCTCGTGCCACACCGGACCGTGCTCCATCTGCCTCGTGCCACGCCGGGCCATGCTCCATCTGCCTCGTGCCATGCTGGGAAGTGCTCCATCTGCCTCGTGCCACGCCGGGCCGTGCTTCATCTGCCTCGTGCCACGGCGGGCCGTGCTCCATCTACCTCGTGCCACTCCGGGCCATGCTCCATCCGCCTCATCCCACGCTGGGCCGTGCTCCACCTGCCTCGTGCCGGGCCGTGCTCCATCTGCCTTGTGCCACGCCGGGTCATGCTCCATCTGCCTCGTGCCACGCTGCACCATTCTCCATCTGCCTAGTGCCTCCCTGGGCCTGGCTCCATCTGCCTAATGCCGTGCCATGCTCCATCTGCCTCGAGCCATGCCGGGCCGTTCTCCCTCTGCCCCGTGCCACGCCACACCATTCTCCATCTGCCTAGTGCCTCTCCGGACCTGGCTCCATCTGCCTAGTGCCACGCCGGGCCTGGCTCCATCTGTCTCATGCCGCTCTGGGCCTGGCTCCATCTGCCTCATGCCATGCCGGGCCGTGCTCCATCTGCCTCATGCCACGCTGGGCCATGCTCCATCTGCCTCGTACCGCACCGGGCCGTGCTCTATCTTCCTCATGCCACACTGGTCCATGCTCCATCTGCCTCATGCCACACTGGGCCGTGCTCCATCTGCCTCGTGCCACGCCGGGCCGTGCTCCATATGCCTCGTGCCTCTCCGGGCCTGGCTCCATTTGCCTAGTCGCTCTCTGGGCCTTGATCCATCTTCCTAGTGCCACGCTGGGCCGTGCTCCATCTGCCTAGTGCCTCTCCGGGCCTTGATCCATCTTCCTAGTGCTATGCTGGGCCATGCTCCATCTGCCTCGTGCCATGCCGGGCCGTGCTCCACATGCCTCGTGCCATACCAGGCCACGTTCCATCTGCCTAGTGCCATGCCGGGCTGTGCTTCATCTGCCTCGTGCCTCTTCGGGCCTGGCTCCATCTGCCTAGTTCCTCTCCGGGCCTTGATCCATCTTCCTAGTGCCACGCCGGGCCATGCTCCAACTTCCTTGTGCCATACCAGGCCATGCTCCATCTGCCTCATGCCACACCGGGCTGTGCTCCATCTGCCTCGTGCCTCTCCGGGCCTGGCTCCATCTGCCTAGTGCCTCTCCGGGCCTTGATCCATCTTCCTAGTGCCATGCCGGGCCATGCTCCATCTGCCTCATGCCACGCCGGGCCGTTCTCCATCTGCCTTGTGCCCTACCAGGCTGTGCTCCATCTGCCTCGTGCCATACCGGGCCGTGCTCCATCTGCCTCGTGCCATACCGGGCCGTGCTCCATCTGCCTCGTGCCACGCCGGGCTCCATCTGCCTCGTGCCACGCCGGGCCGTGCTCCATCTGCCTCGTGCCACGCCAAGCCGTGCTCCATCTGCCTCGTGCCACGCCGGGCCGTGCTCCTTCTGCCTCGTGCCACGACGGGCCGTGCTCCATCTGCCTCGTGCCATACCAGGCCGTGCTCCATCTTCCTCGTGCCTCTCCGGGCCTTGCTCCATCTGGATAGTGCCTCTTTCGGGCCTTGATCCGTCTTCCTAGTGCCACGCTGGGCCATGCTCCATCTGGCTCGTGCCACGCCAGGTCATGCTCCTTCTGCCTCGTGCCACGCTGGGCCGTGCTCCATCTGCCTCGTGCCTCTCCTGCCTGGCTCCATCTGCCTAGTGCCTCTCTGGGCCTTGATCCATCTTCCTAGTGCCAAACCGGGCCGTGCTCCATCTGCCTCGTGTCACGCCGGGCCGTGCTCCATCTGCCTCATGCCACGCCGGGCCGTGCTCCATCTGCCTCATGCAATGCCGTGCCCTGCTCCATCTGCCTCGTGCCACGCCGCACCATTCTCCATCTGCCTCGTGCCTCTACGGGCTTGGCTCCATCTGCCTAGTGCCTCTACGAGCTTGGCTCCATCTGCCTCGTTCCGCGCTGGGTCTGGCTCCATCTGCCTTGTGCCATACCAGGCCGTGCTCCATCTGCCTCGTGCCACAAAGGGCCGTGCTCCATCTTCCTCGTGCCTCTCCGGGCCTGGCTCCATCTGCCTAGTGCTTCTCCGGGCCTTGATCCATCTTCCTCATGCCACGCTGGGCCATGCTCCATCTGCCTCATACCGCACCGGGCCGTGCTCTATCTTCCTCATGCCACACTGGTCCATGCTCCATCTGCCTCATGCCACACTGGGCTGTGCTCCATCTGCCTCGTGCCACACCGGGCCGTGCTCCATATGCCTCGTGCCTCTCCGGGCCTGGCTCCATTTGCCTAGTCGCTCTCTGGGCCTTGATCCATCTTCCTAGTGCCACGCTGGGCCGTGCTCCATCTGCCTAGTGCCTCTCCGGGCCTTGATCCATCTTCCTAGTGCCATGCCGGGCCATGCTCCATCTGCCTCATGCCACGCCGGGCCGTGCTCCATCTGCCTTGTGCCCTACCAGGCTGTGCTCCATCTGCCTCGTGCCATACCGGGCCGTGCTCCATCTGCCTCGTGCCATACCGGGCCGTGCTCCATCTGCCTCGTGCCACGCCGGGCTCCATCTGCCTCGTGCCACGCCGGGCCGTGCTCCATCTGCCTCGTGCCATGCCGGGCCGTGCTCCATCTGCCTCGTGCCACGCCGGGCCGTGCTCCATCTGCCTCGTGCCACGCCGGGCCGTGCTCCTTCTGCCTCGTGCCACGACGGGCCATGCTCCATCTGCCTCGTGCCATACCAGGCCGTGCTCCATCTGCCTCGTGCCAAGCCGGGCCGTGCTCCATCTTCCTCGTGCCTCTCCGGGCCTTGCTCCATCTGGATAGTGCCTCTTTCGGGCCTTGATCCGTCTTCCTAGTGCCACGCTGGGCCATGCTCCATCTGGCTCGTGCCACGCCAGGTCATGCTCCTTCTGCCTCGTGCCACGCTGGGCCGTGCTCCATCTGCCTCGTGCCTCTCCTGCCTGGCTCCATCTGCCTAGTGCCTCTCTGGGCCTTGATCCATCTTCCTAGTGCCAAACCGGGCCGTGCTCCATCTGCCTCGTGTCACGCCGGGCCGTGCTCCATCTGCCTCATGCCACGCCGGGCCGTGCTCCATCTGCCTCATGCAATGCCGTGCCCTGCTCCATCTGCCTCGTGCCACGCCGCACCATTCTCCATCTGCCTCGTGCCTCTACGGGCTTGGCTCCATCTGCCTAGTGCCTCTACGGGCTTGCCTCCATCTGCCTAGTTCCGCGCTGGGCCTGGCTCCATCTGCCTTGTGCCATACCAGGCCGTGCTCCATCTGCCTCGTGCCACGCCGGGCCGTGCTCCATCTTCCTCGTGCCTCTCCGGGCCTGGCTCCATCTGCCTAGTGCTTCTCCGGGCCTTGATCCATCTTCCTCATGCCACGCTGGGCCATGCTCCATCTGCCTCGTACCGCACCGGGCCGTGCTCTATCTTCCTCATGCCACACTGGTCCATGCTCCATCTGCCTCATGCCACACTGGGCCGTGCTCCATCTGCCTCGTGCCACACCTGGGCCGTGCTCCATATGCCTCGTGCCTCTCCGGGCCTGGCTCCATTTGCCTAGTCGCTCTCTGGGCCTTGATCCATCTTCCTAGTGCCACGCTGGGCCGTGCTCCATCTGCCTAGTGCCTCTCCGGGCCTTGATCCATCTTCCTAGTGCTATGCTGGGCCATGCTCCATCTGCCTCGTGCCATGCCGGGCCGTGCTCCACATGCCTCGTGCCATACCAGGCAACGTTCCATCTGCCTAGTGCCATGCCGGGCTGTGCTTCATCTGCCTCGTGCCTCTTCGGGCCTGGCTCCATCTGCCTAGTTCCTCTCCGGGCCTTGATCCATCTTCCTAGTGCCACGCCGGGCCATGCTCCAACTTCCTTGTGCCATACCAGGCCGTGCTCCATCTGCCTCATGCCACACCGGGCTGTGCTCCATCTGCCTCGTGCCTCCCCGGGCCTGGCTCCATCTGCCTAGTGCCTCTCCGGGCCTTGATCCATCTTCCTAGTGCCATGCCGGGCCATGCTCCATCTGCCTCATGCCACGCCGGGCCGTGCTCCATCTGCCTTGTGCCCTACCAGGCTGTGCTCCATCTGCCTCGTGCCATACCGGGCCGTGCTCCATCTGCCTCGTGCCATACCGGGCCGTGCTCCATCTGCCTCGTGCCACGCCGGGCTCCATCTGCCTCGTGCCACGCCGGGCCGTGCTCCATCTGCCTCGTGCCACGCCGGGCCGTGCTCCATCTGCCTCGTGCCACGCCGGGCCGTGCTCCTTCTGCCTCGTGCCACGATGGGCCGTGCTCCATCTGCCTCGTGCCATACCAGGCCGTGCTCCATCTGCCTCGTGCCATACCAGGCCGTGCTCCATCTGCCTCGTGCCAAGCCGGGCCGTGCTCCATCTTCCTCGTGCCTCTCCGGGCCTTGCTCCATCTGGATAGTGCCTCTTTCGGGCCTTGATCCGTCTTCCTAGTGCCACGCTGGGCCATGCTCCATCTGGCTCGTGCCACGCCAGGTCATGCTCCTTCTGCCTCGTGCCACGCTGGGCCGTGCTCCATCTGCCTCGTGCCTCTCCTGCCTGGCTCCATCTGCCTAGTGCCTCTCTGGGCCTTGATCCATCTTCCTAGTGCCAAACCGGGCCGTGCTCCATCTGCCTCGTGTCACGCCGGGCCGTGCTCCATCTGCCTCATGCAATGCCGTGCCCTGCTCCATCTGCCTCGTGCCACGCCGCACCATTCTCCATCTGCCTCGTGCCTCTACGGGCTTGGCTCCATCTGCCTAGTTCCGCGCTGGGCCTGGCTCCATCTGCCTTGTGCCATACCAGGCCGTGCTCCATCTGCCTCTTGCCACGCTGGGCCGTGCTCCATCTTCCTCGTACCTCTCTGGGCCTGGCTCCATCTGCCTAGTGCTTCTCCGGGCCTTGATCCATCTTCCTAGTGCCACGCCGGGCCGTGCTCCATCTTCCTAGTGCCCTACCAGGCCGTGCTCCATCTGCCTTATGCCACGCCGGGCCGTGCTCCATCTGCCTCGTGCCTCTCCTGCCTGGCTCCATCTGCCTAGTGCCTCTCCGGGCCTTGATCCATCTTCCTAGTGCCAAACCGGGCCGTGCTCCATCTGCCTCGTGCCCATGCTGGGCTGTGCTCCATCTGCCTCATGTCACGCCGGGCCATGCTCCATCTGCCTCATGCCACGCCGGGCCGTGCTCCATCTGCCTCATGCCATGCCGGGCCGTGCTCCATCTGCCTCATGCCATGCCGGGCCGTGCTCCATCTGCCTCATGCAATGCCGTGCCCTGCTCCATCTGCCTCGTGCCACGCCGCACCATTCTCCATCTGCCTCATGTCTCTATGGGCTTGGCTCCATCTGCCTAGTGCCTCTACGGACTTGGCTCCATCTGCTTAGTTCCGCGCTGGGCCTGGCTCCATCTGCCTCGTGCCGCGCCGGGCCTGGCTCCATCTGCCTCGTGCCGCGCCGGTCCTGGCCCAATCTGCCTCGTGCCACACCTGGCCCGCCTCCATCTGCCTCATGCCACACCGGGCCTGCCTCCATCTGCCTCGTGCCACACCCGGCCATGCTCCATATGCCTCGTGCCACACCCGGCCATGCTCCATATGCCTCGTGCCATGCAGGGCCGTGCTCCATCTGTCTCGTGCCACACCGGGCCGTGCTCCATCTGCCTTGTGCCACACCGCGCTGTGCTCCATCTGCCTCGTGCCACGCTGGGCCGCGCTCCATCTGCCACGTGTCACGCTGCACCATTCTCCATCTGCCTCGTGCCTCTACGGTCTTGGCTCCATCAGTCTAGTGCCTCTCTGGGCCTGACTCAATTAGCCTAGTGCCACGCTGGGCTTGGCTCCATCGGCCTCATGCCTCTCCGTGCCTGACTCAATCTGCCTAGTTCCACGCCGGGCCCTGCTCCATCTGCCTCATGCAACGCCGGGCCGGGCTCCATCTGCCTCGTGCCATGCCAGACTCAATCTGCCTTGTGCCACACCGGGCCATGCTCAATCTGCCTCGTGCCTCTACGGGCTTGGCTCCATCAGCCTAGTGCCTCTCTGGGCCTGACTCAATCTGCCTTGTGCCACACCGGGCCATGCTCCATCTGCCTCGCGCCACGCCTGGCTGTGCTCCATCTGCCTCACGCCACGACAGGCCATGCTCCATCTGCCTCGCGCCAAGCTGGGCCATGCTCCATCTACCTCACGCCACGCTGGGCCATGCTCCATCTGCCTCGCGCCACGCCGGGCTGTGCTCCATCCTAAATCGGGTGCTCCCGGCCCTCCCCATAAATATACATTTTTATTGATAACAGCAAATTTACTTTTTTTTAATATAGTACATAGTACTACACCACAGGAGCAAGGTAGTTGGTTATCCTGTTGTCCTCCTTTATAACGATCTTAGCAGGTATCATCTGATTTCTGCTATCTAAAAAAACAGAAGATATGTTACACATAGAAAACTAAATTGCCAATGCCAAATTCATCAATTTCAAAGAAGTAACCAAAGTTGATGTCGTCGTCTTCGTGGAGAAAGGGTATATCCCAGGAGTTGATCCTCTGGATTTCTCTTCTGACGACATCCTGCGGAGGAAAAAAATCCATTACTGCTCTGCAAAGAGGGCAGGTATTGCTTTGTGCCCTCCATGTATCCATGCAGTTTGAATGAAATTGGTGGGAGCAGGGTAAGGTAGTGTCCTCTCCCACATCAATTTCACTTAAACAGATGGTACATATGGGCAGTGCCTGATACTCCCTGGCCGGTGGTCTGGCTGGTGCTGGCTGGTCCTCAGCAACGTTGCGATCTCTTGGAGAGCGACTTCTATTGGACCTGGCGTTCTCCTGTTGCTGCCGGCGAGCTGTCCTAGACCGCGTGCGGTGTGCAATGGGTGAATCCATGCCTGTAATAACAATGGCAGAGATTTCAGCATTTTTGTCATGTAACCTTTTCTATCACAATTTTAAACTTAAATGACAAGGGCAAGTGTCTTATTTCTAACAGATCTTAAATGAGACATGTGGCTGTCTCATAGGTAAACCTAAAAATAGGAGATAATTTAGCTACTTCAGCCTCCACGATGTACCCATAGAAGAAAGAATTGAAAGCGCCCCTGTCCCCTCATGCCCATGCACTAAAGCAAATACATAGGCAGGTCACACAAACATATGTAAATGGCATTGCCACTGCACACCTCTCCCTATACCACACATGAGAGGTATCGCCAGAAATGTTATAGGGAGAGCAATAATGTTAGCACCAGATCTCCTGTGTAACTCTAAACTTGAAACCTGTAAAGGCTTTTAAAGCGTGGTCTATGGATAATTGAATGTACTGTTGTTCATCATCAGTCCATGAGCATCCTCAATTTTAAAGTGTGACATGTTAGATATCTATTTACTTTGCCTAATGTTATCATTTATATTTTACCAAACAATTAGATATTCTATTGTGTTTTTGTGCTTTAGGATTCATTAGTGTATTCCCCCTCAAAAAAATTGCGTTTGAGAAACTGCTGTGCAAATACAGTGTGGCATAAAAAATTGCAACCCCCACAATTTTATCCTCTAGAGCCCCTGCTTTAAAAAAATTTTTATGTTTAGGGTTCCAAGTAATTTTATAGCAAAAAAAATATGATTTTTACAAGTAGGAGAGGAATGTCAGAATTGGCCAGGGGATGAAGTGGTTAAAGCAGAGCTCCACCCAAAAGGGGAAGTTACGCCACATTCGGTACTTTTTGAGGGGGCGGGTACCTGGTTCTCACAGGTATCTGTTCCCACTTCCGGGTCAGATTGCCACGGTGATCTATGAGGATCTTCAACCTCTCCTCCCCCCCCCCCCCCACAGCCTTCTGGGGGACACACAGGTCCCTGAAGACTGTGGGACCATTCACAAAAAGCAGCACCTGTACGCACAGTAGGAAACTGGCTTTGAAGAATTGTCTCGGGTGCCAACATCGCTGGATCCCTGAACGGATAAATGTCCTTATATTAAAAGTAACCAGCTAAAATACTTGTAGCTGTTGACTTTATTTTTTATTTTTTTTGCCCAAATTGGAGCTCCTCTTTAAGAAAGTAGTTGTAAAGGCAGAAGGTATATACCCTCACTTGGTCAGTTTGGAATCAATTCGGACATTCTCCAAAGTTTGCCTCTTTTGTATTATTTGTTGCTCTACTGTCTGCCAGTCTCAATTAGATGCCCCAGCTTTATTCCTCCATAGCGCTCGAGTCCCAGCCCCCCTGCCCCCATTCCCCCCCCCCCCCATACTACCTTACCTCACACTGTACACCCTTTCTCTCTCCTATATAGCTTACTTGCACATTGATTCATTTCCGGATGTCTATATACTGATTACTTAGATTACATCTACCACTTTACTACTTACCACATATTTATGACTACATAGATGGCAGAATTGATACTTGTGTCATTCAAGATATTGGCAGAGGCTCCTTATATACTTGGTTTCATACTGTTTCTATATTGTATTTTTTACTGCTATTAAAGTATTGTGTTTACGCCCATAAGCTCGCCTCTATTTGGTCCAGAGTGCGCTTATGTTCTTTTTCCTACTAAATGCACCAGCAGTTTCTTTGTATCGCCTGTAATGTACTGGTGATGGAAATCACATTCTTTGTGATCTACAATTTCTATTAGTTACCGTATTTATCAGCGTATAACATGCACTTTCCCCCCCTGAAAATCAGGGTGGAAATTTTTTTTAAAACAAATCAAAGATTATAGTGAAATCAAAAATGTTCATAAACAGGTGAGTAAAAGTCCACTAAAGGTGTCCATCCATATCCATGGTATTGCAGTGTCCATGTGCACAACAAATGCAAAGTGCCAGTGCTCCATCATCTAAACAAACTAAATGGCCGCTTACTAGAAGTTTAGATCCACAAGGGATACTATGCGCATTTTACGTGTACTGATAGAATGGATACCATTATATATTTTTGATTTCACTATAATTTATTTGATTTGTTTTTATATTTTTTGGCACATAATCCCTTTTAATTGGGGTTCTGAGTGTTATAGTCACTTCACTCTGTTAAATTCTATACTGATTATATATTTACAAGGTTGATTACTTTGGATTTTTATTTATACTTTGATGCACTTATGACATACTGTTTTTTGAATGTCACTGTTGGACAGCGCACTATTTATGTTTCACAGCAGTTTCTCTATTTGGTTTGGTTTTCTTGTGTAAATTTGAAAATGCAATAAAAGCAGGCTAAACATAAAGGCAGAAGTTTTTTTTACCTTAATGCATTTTCTGCATTAGAGTTAAAAACCTTCTGCATGCAGCTCTCCGCCTTACACTTACCTGAGCCTGATCTTGATCCCATGCTATGCCCGAGAGCAGAGGCTCTCTCTGCTTTCTCCTTCATTGGCTCAGAGGCAGCAGCTGGATCCATTGTTTCTTGGCTGCTGTCAATCATGGCCAGTGAAAAGGGAGCAGTGGAGCAAGGACATATGGACATACAGAGCCAGTTTAGGAGCGGGCCCATGCAATTGCCCTCATAGGAAGTGTATTGCTGTGGGGGTACGCTGCAGAAAGGAGTAACCAGGAGAGCCTAGAAAGGGGATCTGAGAAGAGGAGGATCTGGGTTGCTCTGTTCACCATTGCACATAGCAGGTAAGTATGACTTGTTTGTTATTTCAAAGATAAAAAATCTGATTTACAATCAGGTTAATGGTCAGAGTCATGCATAAGTCCAATGATGACTAGTTGAATTGAAATTAAACCTTCCTAATCTTGTATTCACAGAGAATAGAGCTATCTATAATACATCATACTGCACATTTTCATGAAAAATACACTTAAATAAATTTTAGTGCACAAAATAATATCCAATATTTCTGGTAAAATATAAAAGGTGGTGTTGTGTCAGGTAACTTATTATCAAACGCCAAGATTTAAAATTGCACACTCCGGTGAAAAGGCAACAAACTAAGGTACCTGAAATTGTCCATAGGCCACACACACAAAAGGCTTTATAGGTTATCTGTTTAGAGTTAAATGTGAGCTCTGGCTCTAGAATTATTGCTCTCACTATGAGGTTCACAGCGATACCTCACTGTGTGATGCAAATATTATTTATTTTTATTTTTTTATTTATTTTATTTTTTATTTTAAAATGTATTTTTTCATTCAACTTTATTGCTATTACAAGAGGTGGACAAAGCCCCCTGTTATTGCTTTGGGCAGTGACATCCATATGTTCTTTATGAAGAAATCAGGGGTCTGTTGGATCCTTGATCCCTCCTCTGCCCTGTAAGACAGCTGATTAGATAGAGGTCTGCTTTTACTGCACACAAACACCATATAATACACAATTTTTTTGCTAAAATATAAAAGATAATGATGCGTCAGGTAAATATATGCCAAACAATAAAAAATGTCAAATTCTGAATGCTTGTGAAATAGTGACAAAGTACGCTACCTAAAATTGTCCATAGGCAATGATTTCAAAGCCTTTACAGGTTATAAATTTAGAGTAAAAGGTGAGCTCTGGCATTTAAAATGATTGTTCTCACTCTGATGTTCACAGCGGTACCTCATTGAGTGATGCAATCACTGTTTACATATGCGTGCAAGACCTACATGCGCATTTGGGTGTGTGAACAGGGGACAGGGTGGTGGGTGGCTCTAAAAATTGATAACAGGATTATGGCTGCTGCTGCCCCCATAATCCTAATATAAGCACTTGGCATTCAGAATGTACGGTATATATACGCATGCTGAATGGTAATTGGTTAACATAAAAACTCTAAATAAATAATTTGAAACTGGTAACAAAAATACAATTATATAAATATAAAGGAATTCTTCTCCCCTTTAGCCTAGGTTCACACTGACAGCAGGAGTGAAATCGACTTCTTTATACCGCATGTCAGTCACAACATCGGGGGCGATTTCAGAGACATCTGTGTGGGTTTCTGCACAGATGACTATTGAAATCACACCCCGAAGTCCCCAAAAGTAGTACAGAAATTTATTTTGGGAATTGGTGCGGCGTCGATGCAGACGGTGCCATGTGTTCGTAAAACTGTGCATATCACTGTGCAACTAATTGTATCCAGGTGTACCTTGATTTTTTATTTTTGCAGGACAGCTTTCATTAGGTGGGAAATGTTAAAGGATATCTCTTGATTTTATTATTATCAAAGGGAAAACTGGTCCAAAAAAGTAGACAAAAAATAATAATTCTTTAACCACTTCGTATCTGGGCCAATTCTGACACTTCGCTCCTACATGTAAAAAATTACTTTTTGTGCTAGAAAATTTCTTAGAACCTCAAACACTATATATATATATATATATATATATATATATATATATAGTTACCAGAGGCCCTATAGAATAAAATAATGGGTGTTGTAATTTTTTTATGTCACACGGTATTTGTGCAGCAGCTTTTCAAATGCATTTTTTTGGGGGAAATAAAATAATAATAATACCTTTAAAAAAAAAAAACAATATTAACTCCAATTTGTTTGTATCATGTGAAAGATGTAGTTATGCTGAGTAAATAGATACCTATGTCACACTTTAAAATTGTATCTGCCCGTGGAATGGCAGCTAACTGTGGTGCTTAAAATTCTCCATAGGCAACGCCTTTACAGGTTACCAATTTAGAGTTACACAGGAGGTCTGGTTCTAGAATTATTGCTCTCACACTGATGTTTTCGACAATGACAATACCTCACATGTGTGGAACGAGCACCCTTTACATATATACGTTTGCATTTGTGCGTAAGCACAATGGGATGGGAGTGCTTCAATTTTTATTTAATTATTATTTTTATTTTATACAAATATTTTTATTTTTTTATTTTTTTTACACTTATAGCTTGGGAAAGGCAGTAGAGGGAGGGGGGACCCTCTTCTGACACCCACCGAAGTGATTGAGTGGCTATTTAAATCTCTTCTGCCACAAAGAGAATCGCTGGCTGAAAAAACCCATACTGGAATGAGGCCTGTAGGTGCAGACATCATCCCGGTATACCTACTTCAACCCGAGGACTTCCATGGATGTCCTACAGGAAGGAAGTAGTTACATTTAGCTGTATATTTTAGGACATTACAATGTATCACCATCAAAAACAACTGCACAATCAATTCTCCTGTTCCTGATGATCGCAGTGATACCACATATGTGTGTGTGATTTGTTTTTTATGCCCATAATAGAGCCAAGAATCAATAGTATGTATTGTAAGAACACATATATGGGGCACCCAGGTTTAAAGCCCACTTCCTGGATGCCTCATATATGTGTTATGTGGTCATGAAAGGGTTAATATGGTACAATTGTCATACCTGTTGGGTCACGTGGTGGTACTTCACGATTGTTGCGGTGTGGACAGCGCGGCATCTTGATGGTACTAGATGGTATCGCAGATGAATGAAGGTTTACCTAAAAATAAATAATATTACTACTACTAATAATATACAACACAATAATAATAAAAGAAATGTAGAATAGTCGTCTATGGCGGTAATCGCTGGAGTCTGGCTTCAGAGATGCGTCTCAGTCGAGTGCCTCTTCGCCGTCTACCTGTCAGGACCCCTAGAGGACCCCTAAACATCTGCACCTGTACAGAGATCATCTGCCAACACACTAGCTGCCCCGATCATTTGCCTGAAATATACTGGCTCATACAACACAGTACCCAAATGAAATTGAGCTTATTGCATTGTTATTAAACAAATAAAGCTTTATTATGGTATTTAATAAACACTGGGTTTGATCATTTCATAATATAAAGGAACTGTGACAGTTGCTCTGGTATCAGGCAGTGAGAAGGACAGACTGGGGATCCTTTGTGGGGTTCTGAGGGCTGTAGGGGAACCAGGAACTGGGTTATGAATGGAGTTTGGCTGAATGTTGATCCAGTCAGTACATATATCTGTGTTCTGCATGTGTAGTACTGTGTATGGGGTGGACCTAGGTCACTTCTGTCCACAGGCAGGCTTGGCTTTCATATTGTGTGGTGACTGAGCCCTTCCATGTCTGAGTGAGGGCTGAGTGTCACTGGTAACCATAGCAACGGTGTATACACTTCATCCCTATGTGTACTACATAACCCTGTGTGTGTATAGAGCCCCCTAAAACATACATACCTACCTGTATACTGTGTATAGAGCCCCCACATCTACCTTACTGTATATATAAACCCAGCTTCTGTATACCTACCTGTATACTGTGTGTATAGAGCCCCCACATCTACCTTACTGTATATATAAACCCAGCTTCTGTATACCTACCTGTATACTGTGTGTATAGAGCACCAATATCTACCTTACTGTGTATATAAACCCAGCTTCTGTATACTGTGTATATAGAGCACCCACATGTCTTCCTTCCTGTGTACTGTATATATAAAACCTACTCCTGCATACCTACCTGTATCCTGTGTTTACAGAGTCTACTCATGTATACCTACCTACCTATTATATATAATTAGAGCCTACTCATATATATATATATATATATATATATATATATATATATACCCAACTATATACCGTGTATATTGAGCCTATGTATAGATACTGTACCTACGTGTATAATCTATAACTGATAATTGCGCGGTCAATACAACGCTGTACTCAAATAAAATGAATGTCCTTTTTTCCCACAAATAGAGCTTTCTTTTGGTGGTATTTGATCACCTCTGCATTTTTAATTGTTTGCACTATAAACAAAAAAATACTGACAATTTTGAAAAAATCGATCGGTTGATCGGTAGGTCGGCTTCAGTACAATCAGCCTGCCCATAGATGGATTGGAATTTGGCCTGTTCCTTCTGAACTGAATTTTGATCCGTCTTTGGCCAGCTTTATAATATGATTAACTTGTGTGCTTATTTTAGATAACTAGCTCTTATCAAATTTCAATGGCGGCTGGTGGGTTTTTCTTTTTGGAAGGCAGCAAACAACCACCCCCCAGCGGCACGGCACTAACACCCCCCACCCCCCTGGTGGCCTGCGGCATGACACTACCACCCCCCCCCCCCCTTGGACAGTCGGCACTTACCCGATCTATGTGGCAGGCTGTGGTGTGCTCCAGCATGGTCCTTGCGGGCAGCAGGGGTGAAGGCAGTGGGTCATGTGTCCACTCCTCCAGCGGCTTCCTCCGCCGTGTGTCTCCTCTCTCTTCCGCCTAAGCACTAGGCATCCAATAGGATCGCCTGACGCTTTGGCCAATTGGGAAACAGGTCTCACAACCTGCCTCCTGATGTGCGGGGGGGAACTTTAGTGTGAAAATAGCAAAAATTCATTTGCTATCGTCGCACAACTTGGTGAGCTTGGAGTGCAAAGCTCTGTACTCTGGGCCCACCCATTTTTGAAGCCTATTAGAGCCTATGGCTCAAATCAGATGCTTCAAAAAAACACACCCCTCACTGAAAACCATGGTCTGGGGCCCTGATATGTAGATCAGGGGGCCGGATGCATGGACAGGGGAGGGAGTGCCCGTGCGCCCTCTTTGGACAGGCTGCCACTATTCAGATTTCTTCCTGTACTATGCTATGAGTTGGTCTTGGCAATGAGATATTTAAATCCTGCTGTTAACTTAGAAATAATAGTTTAAAAAACATCTCTGGCCACATAGATGGGCTGTTGTGTGTTCATGCCACCCATCCACTAAATGTTAGTGTGTATTATTCCTTATTCAATGGTTTCCAAAAATAATGTTGCGCTATCATAAATTCAAATTCAAAAAGACTGCAGAAACCATAATATTTTCAAATTAGAGTCCAGTAAAAAATTCTAACGCAAACTCAGGTAGTCCACCCTGAATACAAACTCTTTACACCAAATATGTACCAGCCATCTTATACAAATAAAGCAGCTTACCAAACATTTACACCCCAAATCTAAAGAGATCTTATAACGCTTTAGAATGATATCTCCCACCTGGATGGATGGCTCCAGCCCCCTCTCTTACAGTTTGATGTGCCTCAAGCCTGTCACACTTCAGAAAGACATGCCCCACACAGCCACCAGATCACTTAACATTTGCCTCAGTGACATTATCTGCTTCCTTCCCTCCTCCGCTGCCACATTTAGGACCTTTCAGGGGAGTGGCAGGGAACGGGTACCTGTTTTTGTCAGGTACCCTTCTCTACTTCCGGGAGACGGCACCGCGGTGCTGTCCCTCAGAAGTTCAACCTCCTCCTCCTTCCTCCTCCTCTGGGCCAGTTAACACATTGCGCTTCACGCATGTGCAGTAAGGAAAGTTTCTCTCACCAGGAATGGCGGCAGCAGCACCCGAGAGCCGATTGGAAAATCGCGTGGGGTGCCGACATCGTGGGAACCCTGGACAGGTAAGTGTCCTAATCTTAAAATATTTATATATTAAAAAAAGGCCGTCTTTAACGCAGGGCAAAAGGGGCTGCAGGGCCCTGTCATGGTGGGTGGGCCCCACTAAAGCAGCTGCCCCTTGCACCCGCGCTGCCCACAAATTTGGGTCCCCTGATAACCCTGCCGAGCAAAGAAAAACATTGATGTATTCCCCAGCCAGCAGGGTGGGGGTGGGGTTGGGAGCTCCACTGCAACTCTGACCCCGCCCCATGGAGCCTGTATGCTCTGACCCCTGAGATCGAAGTAGGAGTGCTGAGAGCCCCGCCTCTGGACATCTTTGAATCCCTCCCCCAGACCCCAATTAATGAAAGCGGGTGGTGAGCCTGGTTGGCTAGGTAGGTCCTTCTCCCCATAAACTGCTTGTTGACTGTTATCCTAGCCCTGACCCGTTTATGAACAGTATAGCTGTACACTGCTAATAGGTAAAATTTAAAAATGGTTACTTAGTTCATCACCTCCTGTACTCTGGTCATCTCCTGTATTAGATTTGCAGTCTCTGGTCATCTCCTGTGCTAGATTGGCAGTCTGTGGTCATCTCCTTTATTAGATTTGTAGTCTCTGGTCATCTCCTGTATCAGATTTGCAGTCTCTGGTCATCTCCTGTGCTAGATTTGCAGTCTCTGGTCATCTCCTGTATCAGATTTGCAGTCTCTGGTCATCTCCTGTGCTAGATTTGCAGTCTCTGGTCATCTCCTGTATTAGATTTGCAGTCTCTGGTCATCTCATGTACTAGGTTTGCAGTCTCTGATCATCTCCTGTATTAGATTTGCAGTCTCTGGTCATCTCCTGTATTAGATTTGCAGTCTCTGGTTTTCTCCTGTACTAGATTTGCAGTCTCTGGTTTTCTCCTGTACTAGATTTGCAGTCTCTGGTCATCTCCTGTACTAGATTTGTAGTCTCTGGTTATCTCCTGTACTAGATTTGTAGTCTCTGGTTATCTCCTGTACTAGATTTGTAGTCTCTGGTTATCTCCTGTACTAGATTTGTAGTCTCTGGTTATCTCCTGCACTAGATTTGTAGTCTTTGGTTATCTCCTGTACTAGATTTGCATTCTCTGGTTATCTCCTGTATATAGGTGTGCACAGCCTATTGCATTAGGGTGTGTACCCCAAAGCTCAATCCCATATGTGTGTATGTGTGTGTGTGTGTGCATATTATCTGACAGTGTCCATAGAGCAGTGGGCAGTGTCAATAGGGCAGTGGACTGTGTCTGTCATTTTTTTTTATTATTATTATTATTATTTTTACAGTTTTATTTTTTTACAATATTTTTAGGAGCTTCTTTAATGGGCTTTGGTGCAATACCAGGGATCTAAACAGGGGGAATCTGCGCCACATAGGGTGTTTAGGGTGGGCCCAGGCATACGCTGTTCACACGCTTAGTCTCCTGAACTAGATTTGCAGTATCTGGTCATCCCCTGTATTCGATTCATAGTCTCTGGTCATCTCCTTTATTAGATTTGCAGTCTCTGGTCATCTCCTGTACTAGATTTGCAGTCTCTGGTCATCTCCTGTATTAGATTTGCAGTCTCTGGTCATCTCCTGTATTAGATTTGCAGTCTCTGGTCATCTCCTGTATTAGATTTGCAGTCTCTGGTTATCTCCTGTATTAGATTTGCAGTCTCTGGTCATCTCCTGTATTAGATTTGCAGTCTCTGGTCATCTCCTGTATTAGATTTGCAGTCTCTGGTCATCTTCTGTATTAGATTTGCAGTCTCTGGTCATCTCCTGTATTAGATTTGCAGTGTCGGGTCATCTCCTGTATTAGATTTGCAGTCTCTGGTCATCTCCTGTATTAGATTTGCAGTCTCTGGTCATCTCCTGTATTAGATTTGCAGTCTCTGGTTTTCTCCTGTACTAGATTTGCAGTCTCTGGTTTTCTCCTGTACTAGATTTGCAGTCTCTGGTCATCTCCTGTACTAGATTTGTAGTCTCTGGTTATCTCCTGTACTAGATTTGTAGTCTCTGGTTATCTCCTGTACTAGATTTGTAGTCTTTGGTTATCTCCTGTACTAGATTTGCATTCTCTGGTTATCTCCTGTAGTACGTCTCTCAGTGAGCTGTAATAATGTGCAGTAACCTCTAGCAATGAATGAGGAAGCAGAAATATGTGTTGTAACCTCTAACAACCAGTCAGTGATCGGTAATAATATGCTATAATCTCTGGCAACCAATTGCAATTGCTGCCTGATCGGCTGCCATAAACACATTTTTAGTTTTACTGCTATTTGTTATATGGTTTTACTTCCTAAAAATACATTTCGGTTTGCAATTTTATTTAGTTCTGTGTGCCTAATTGACACATCTTCACTGCAGCTCAGTACAGTTTTAAATATTGGACATGTACCATTTTTTTTACATTTCTGTATAATAAATGGTAGGTACTCCCTCAAAATGCATGGGCAAAGACATAAGAAAACAAATACACATGTAACAAGTTCTCCGGCCTTCTTCAGTCTAATGAGAACCTCCAGGGCCAGAGATAGCTGACATCCTTCTGTATATGGTGGCACTGGCTTGTAAGGCATAGTGGGTGCAAGATGGATAAAGTTATTGGGCACCAGACACTTCTTGAATGCAAAAGAGATGTTTATTTCTCTTACAAACTTTTATGGAGGAAAGAGGGTTAGGGCCAGGACACCCTTAAGTAGTTGCAAGTTTAATTAGCAGACCCCGAGACTTCAATAGAAGAACAGCCATGCAGGGAAAGGCCTCCAGCAAGATTCTACATCTGCACGTGCAGGGATGCTGTCTCCTATGGCAACAGTTTATAACATTTCCTAACACAAAGCGCAACAGTTCCTTCACTTTCACTACACTTCTCCTTGTAATTTTTCAGCACACTGAGCTCCCGGTCTCTCACTAGAGCCTCTGATTCACTGCCACTGAATCCCTTGAGTTCCTGCATTCTTCAAGGTGGTATCTTCCTCAAGCATCACCCCCGCCTCTCTGCTGAGTCCCTAGGTTGGTACTCCCGAGACTTCTGAAGCTTCACCCCACTGGCCTACTCGGTCCCTGGCTTGGCACACAAGGCTGCTCTGCAAGCTTCACCGCTGCTGGCTGGGTCCCTGACTTGATCACCGTCTGAAGTTTCCTGATTCTCCACCGTGCCCATTCGGTGAGAATACTGCTCTGGTTCTTGATTCAGTTACTCACTGTGGTCCCTGGTAATAAGGTGGATGGTCCCTTAGTGGTGACAGCTTCCCCTCTACCTCCAACCACGACAAGTTCTCCGGCCGGCAGAACCTTCATGTTTGGTTGGTCTGCAAGCCGGAATCCCAACCCTGCCCTCAGACAGCCTAGCAGCCAGATGCCCCCGGGATAGGCCCAATCTCCGGCCTTGCAGCCTGAGGCAACATGGCACAAGTCCACCCAGACAGCCATCCAGGTGGCACCGAACGTAAATCACCTGACTCCACTAATATATATATATATATATATATATATATATATATATATATATATATATATATATATATATATATATATATATATATATATATATATATAGGTTCCCCCAGCAGGCCAAGGGATTTAAGAAAACCCCTGCCCATTGGCTGAGATACTTCATATACCCATAACCTGACCTTGAGCTGCCCTTCTCATATCTAGTACCACCAAGTACCCAGCCACTTAGTGGTAGGAGAGAAAAGTGCAACATGGCCAAACTTAGGGAAAAATCAATAGATTTCTAACAATCAGGATAACTACTCCTGGCAAGTAAATTGTGAGGAGCAACCTTGCCTAAACTCCAAGGTACTACACACAAAAATGCATGCAGTGGAACAAATAAAAAGACCCTTGTGCATCACCCCTACTTCAGCCATCAGTGGTGCAGAGTCCAAACATTAAGAAACATTGTTCTTACTACTGGGAGGCTGAAGATCAACCCTGAGAATTGCTTTTAAGGTGTATCTAGACTAAGGTGACCAGATTTTCAAAATGAAATCCGGGGACATTTTTTTTTCATTAGTAATGGCAGCAATCAGCGACTCATAGCGGGACTGCGATATTGCGGTGGACAAATCAGACAATAAGTGACACTTTTGACACTTTGTGGAAACCAGTGACATTAATACAGTGTTCAGTGCTAAAAATATGTGTGCCTAACAAGTGTTTTCTCACTGTGGGGGAGGTGCTTTTACTAAGGGAAGACATAGATCCCTGTACCTGCTTTGCAGGAACACAGGATCAATGTCTTCCACACTGACAGAATGGTGAACTGCCTTGTTTACATAGGCAGACCACTAGGTGAGTCCGTCGGATCCGCTGATTGGCTCTGACACCCAGAAATGCAGCATCATGTATATAAGTGATCATAGTTGCCAACATTGTAAAAAAAAATCCGGGACACTTTTTGGGCTGTAGGTGGAGTTGTATTATAATTAGAGGGCGGGGCATGCGGTTATAGACGTGGCATAGGAAAAGGTGAACATGTGGCGCGCTGAGCGTGTTGCGGCGAAATATGGGCGTGGTTTACATAAATAGCGGGTGTGGTTTAAACGGGCGTGGCTCAAATGGGTGTGGTTAGAGTCTGAAATGAATGCGGGATGGAGTGGGAAAGTGGGGGGGAGGGATGGAGGGACAGCAGCCCCAGATCCTACACCACAATAGCAATATGTGTTTTTCAGAGTTTGGCAATCAGCAGATAAAGATACTCCAAATACCTGGTGTTAGCGCTTCAATCATCCCGGCGCCATGATTGATATGGTGTCAGGATGATTGAAGTGCATTTTTTCTATTATTACATTGTAATATAAAATTAAATAATTCAACTCATCATAATGCAGAATCAGTGGGAGCCATGAGCTTGTCACCAGCCACGTTGCCTACCACCAGATGCCATCAGGTGCCCCCAGCAGAGTCCCTCCTTACATCAGGTGCCCCATCAGAGCAGCCTTCCTCACATCTGTGTCTCCATCAGCGGAGCCACTCCTTACATCTGGTGTCCCCATCAGTCCTCTTACATCTGGTGTCCCCATCAGTCCTCCTTACATCGGGTGTCCCCATCAGTCCTCCTTACATCGGGTGTCCCCATCAGTCCTCCTTACATCTGGTGCCCCATCAGTCCTCCTAACATCTGGTATCCCCATCAGTCCTCCGTAAATCTGCTGTCCCCATCAGTCCGCCGTACATCTGGTGCCCCCCTGACATCCATACTGGCCCCCTCTGACATCCAGACTTGCCCCCGGCATCCAGACTGCCCCCCGACATCTAGACTGCCCCCCGACATCCAGACTGGCCCCTCTGACATCCAGACTGGCCCCTCTGACATCCAGACTGGCCCCTCTGACATCCAGACTGGCCCCTGACTAGGGATGAGCCGAACACCCCCCGGTTCGCACCAGAACTTTCGAACGGACCGAAAATTCGTACGAATTTTAGAACCCCATTGAAGTCTATGGGACTCGAACGTTCGAAATTAAAAGTGCTAATTTTAATGACTAATATGCATGATACTGTCCTAAAAAGGGTTTGGGGACCTGGCTCCTGCCCCAGGGGACATGGGTCAATGCCTAAAATGTTTTTAAAAATGGCCATTTTGGCGGGAGCACTGATTTTAATGACGATTAAAGTGAAAAAAAAGTGAAATATTCCTTTAAATATCGTGCCTGGGGGGTGTCTATAGTATGCCTGTGAAGTGCCATGTTTTTCCAGTGTTTAGAACAGTCCCTGCACAAAATGACATTTAACGGAAGTAACGTCATTTAAAACTGCTTGCGGTTTTAATGTTATATCTGGTTCCTGCAATATGGATGAAAATCATTGAGAAAAATGGCATGGGTAGCCCCCCTGCCCATTACCAGCCCCTTTGGATCTTGTACGGATATTAAGGGGAACCCCGTACCCATATTAAAAAAAAGGAAATACGTGTGGCCCCCAGGCCCTATATACTCAGAACAGCAGTATACAGGTGGTGCAAACAAGACAGGGACTGTGTAGGTTTGTTGTGTTAAGTAGAATCTAGAGAGTTCCACCTGGTGGGCATGTCACATATAAGGCGGTTCTTGGGCAGGTTCAACTGCTTTTGGAGCTCAGCCAGCCGAGCACAGGCATTAAATGATCGGCGGAAATGCACACAGACTTAACTGGCCTGCTTCAGGACATCCTGTAAGCCCGGGTACCTGCCCAAGAACCACTGCACCACCAGGTTAAGGACATGAGCCACACAGGGCACATGGGTCAGTTGTCCTTGTCGGAGGGCGGAGAGGAGGTTGGTGCCATTGTCGCAAACCACCATTCATGGCTTAAGCTGGCATGGCGTCAACCACCTCTCGGCCTGCCCCTGCAGAGCTGACAAAAAATCTGCCCCAGTGTGGCTCCTGTCCCCCAAACAAACCAGCGCAAGCACAGCATGGCATCGTTTTGCCTGCGTACTTGCGTAGCCCCTGGAACGCCTACGGAGCACCGCTGGTTCTGAGGACAGAGCACTGGAAGAGGCCATGGAGGAAGAAGAAGAGGAGGGGGTGGAGGAGAGAGGTGTGTCACAACCAATAGTAGCATTTTGGAGGCGTGGTGGCGGAACAACCTCCAACACTACTGCACCTTGTCCTGCATCCTTCCCAGCTGCCAGAAGAGTGACCCAATGGGCCGTGAAAGACAGGTAACATCCCTGTCCATGCCTGCTGGACCATGAGTCAGCGGTAATATGCACCTTACCGCTGACCGCCTTGTCCAGCGAGGCAAGGACATTGCCTTCCACATGCCAGTAGAGAGCCGGAATCGCCTTCCGTGAGAAAAAGTGGCGTTTGGGGACCTGCCACTGAGGAACCGCACATTGTACAAACTCACGGAAGGGGGCCGAGTCTACCAACTGAAAAGGCAGCAGTTGAAGTGCTAGCCAAGCTAGCATTCAACCGCTGGGCATGTGTGGTCCAGCAGCTGGGGCAGGGACATTTGCCTGCTATAATCGGATGTGGGTGTACTGCTAGCAGAGTGCCCAGAAGCACTTGGCTGTGACATACCTAATTCTACACCTTCATTCCTCTCAGAGCAGGTTTCAGAGAGGACTGAAGGTCTAGTGGGGTTGGAGATCCCAGCTGATGAGGAGCAAGGAGAGGTCCGCTTTGTTCTTTGGTGTGGGTCTTTGAGGTACGCTTGCCAACGAGCTGCATGGCAGGTCAACATATGTCTGGTCAAGCATGTGGTGCCCAAGCGGCTGATGTTTTGGCCACGCGAGATACGCTTGAGACATATGTTGCAAATAGCAGCGGTGCGATCGGATGCACTCGTCTCAAAAAAGGCCCACACCAAAGAACTTTTAGAATAACGCGCAGAAACAGCGCCCTGCACAGGCGGAGCTCTGCGGTATGATTCAGTCGGTGTGCTGCCCCTAAGCTGGCCCCCGGAGGGCATCCTGCCTCGTTGGACATGTGCCTCCTCCTCCTCTCTCCTACCAGGCACCCATGTGGAGTCAGTGCCCTCATCATCCCCTCCCTCTTCATCGCTGGAGCAAACCTGGCAGTATGCTGCAGCTTGTGGAACATGACTGCTAGATTGCTGTCCTTCTTGAGCATCCCCTCTCTCTGTGCTCACGCTACTGCCTTCCTCTAGCTGAGTATCATCATCAGAGCCTACAAAACACTGGGCATCCTCCTGGAGCATGTACCCAACACTGTGCTCAAAGAGTTCAGGAGACTCCTCAGGAGGACGTGGTGGGTCTGGGGAAGCAGTCACTGATGATGACATTGAGAGGAGGGAAGACGATGCGTTGGCAGCTGCTTTGCTAGTACCCTGAGCCTGGGTGAGAGAGGATGAGGAGGATGAAGAGGGCTTGGTCATCCACTCTACCAAGTCTTCGGCATGTTGCGGCTCAACATATCCAGCTGCCGAAAAGGACAAGCGTGTCCCATGGCCACATACTGATGATGACGATGCACCACGTCCACGACCAGCACTGTTGTCTCTAGACACAGAGCCTGCTTGCCATCTTTTATCGGCTCGCGCCTGTTTGCCTCTCCTTGCTGGCCTTCCAGACATGGTAATGGCCTGAAGGGAGATGGAAAAACCAACAATTGGGTAGTGTATATTGCACTGGAGGCACACACAACACCCACTCCTGCAGATGGCTCAATTAGAGAAGAGCTATGTAGGTGGATATAACGGTTTATTCTGCGGTCAGGGCACGCAGACAGCATGCACAATCTCCTACAGCTGACTGCAAGCTCTATTTAAAAAGAGCAATATAGCTAGCTATATAAGTGGATATAATGGTGTATTATGCG
Organism: Lithobates pipiens; assembly: GCF_037356315.1. Lineage (NCBI taxonomy): Eukaryota > Metazoa > Chordata > Amphibia > Anura > Ranidae > Lithobates > Lithobates pipiens. Next base: position 388,389,211 of record NW_027507764.1, read on the forward strand.
GTCAGGGCACGCAGACAGCACGCACAATCTCCTACAGCTGACTGCAAGCTCAATTTAAAAAGAGCAAGATAGCTAGCTATATAGGTGGATATAGCGGTGTATTCTATGGCCAGGGCACGCAGACAGCACGCACAATCTCCTACAGCTGACTGCAAGCTCTATTTATAAAGAGCAATATAGCTAGCTATATAGGTGGATATTTTTTTATTAATAGAACTTCTTCCAAATATACAAAGACTTTCTTAGAAATGATACCATAGCAACATACATATGGTGAGAGAAAATAACATATCAAACAACCGTATGTCTCCTCAACCCTCCAGCAGTCTCCGCAGCAACTAGCCGCACTACCGCATGATCATCGGGTTTCTTTATGGTACAACTTATCCACTAAACTTTAGTTTTAAAATATACAACTCATCCATCTAATCCCACTACACACAAGATACAGACGGGAATGTAAAGAGTGAAGCATGCCCGTACCTGAAAAAAAAGAGAAACTCCGAACGAAAAACTACGGGGGGGGGGGGGGGTGAAAGGATAGAAAGACATCACCACCGAAAGAGAAAGGACCGTGGGAGTCATTAAGGAGGCCGGAAGGAAAAACCCCTCCACAACCTGGCACTCCTTTCTTCCCCAATCCTCTCTCTTTCCAGACACCTTACCTTCTCCACTTCCCGAAAAATATCTCCCACCACCTCATGCACGGACAGGACTTTGCCCCTAGTGGACACTAAACACCTCGCGTGCCAGGTGAAGTAAAGACAAACTGTACTAACTAGATAAAGTGATGATAACTCAAAGCCCCTTCGCACTCTGAAGTTACCATATACTCGCTCAGAAGCCGACAGGGCCTGGAGGCGGGGATAGCCGACGGCCACCCCAACCCCCGCCAGAACCTCCACGTTAAAGGGACATTCGACCAAAAAGTGGTCCATGGTCTCGAATGTCCCTCCACACTCTGGACGGGGACACCCTCTGTCCCCTAAGCTCCGATATTTCAAGTTGGATCGTACGTAGAGGCGTCCATGGAACGCTCTCCACGCAAGATCCCAGAACTTGAGAGGAATTCTCACGGAATTCAGAAGGGCTAGTCCCTCCGTGAGAACCCTGTCTGGGCAATCCCTTAAGGCCAGTGGTCTCAAAAAGTCAGAGGACATGACCCTAAGGTACAGCTCACGCCGACCCATAGAGCCCACCTCTAGAGCAGTTATCCTCCACTTCCTTAGTACCTTTAGAGCAGTCGGGACATAGGACGGGAGGTACCCATGGGATCTACGAAGATCACCAGGGCGACCCCCTCCCTCCCAGCTACTCAGGAAAAGCAAGAGCCGGCCCTTACAGGAACGTTCCCACAGAGAAGGCGTGTCCAAAAAGATAGACTGTAGATTGAAGTTCACAAATACAGTGGTGAAAAATACCACTGGGTTGATCATGTCCAACCCACCCTGCCTTCTCCGAAGGTACGTAACCTCCCTCTTGATGAGGTTCAGCCTGTTTCCCCACAGTAGTAGGAAGAACAGGCTGTAGATCCGTGTATAGAGCGATTCTGGCAGAAGACAAACGTAGCTGACATAGATACATTCAGGCAGCAGGTAGGTCTTGATCAGGCTTACCCTTTCCCTCAACGACAGCTTCCAGCCCTTCCAGGTCTTCACTTTCTGGGTAGCACCCGACAGCCTGCGCTCCCAGTTTTGCTTGGGATAGTCGCCTGGGCCAAAAAGGATGCCTAAGATCTTTATTTCTGGTTGGGGCTGGGGGAAAACGTCCGGAAGGGCAAACTGCTCGCCTTCCTTCCCCATCCAGAGAACCTCACTCTTGTCCCAGTTGACTAACGAACCTGATGCCTCGGAGTAGCCCCCAATCTGTGTTTCCACAAAAAGGGCCTCCTCTCGCCTAGACACTACCACCGAGACATCGTCCGCGTAGGTCACCACCCTCACCGATGGCTCCGGGGCCCCACAGGGCTCTACCGGAACCCCCCTCAAACGCCCGCAGTCAAGCCTCCTCACGAAGGGATCTACCGTGAAGACGTAGAGTAGGGGGCTCAACGGGCAACCCTGCCTGACACCAGAGTCCACCAGGAAGGCGGAGCCCACCCAACCATTGACAAGGGGGAAGCTCTCATCCCCCCTATACAATACTTTCAGCCAATCGATGAATTTAGCTGGCAGACCGTACTTACCTAGGAGAAGCCAGAGGTACTCATGGCTTACCCTATCAAAAGCTTTCGCCTGATCTAGTGCCAGCAGATACCGACCATCACCCGTTGCCCTGAACCTTTCCACAGCCTCCCGGACGTTCAGGACAGCACTAATGCCCCGTACACACGACCAGACTTTTCAACATCAAAAGTCTGACGGAATGATTCCTGCAGACTATTCGAACGTGTGTGGGCTGCAGCGGACTTTTGATTTGCAAAAGTCTGACAGACTTTAGAAATGGAACGTGTTTCAAATTTTTCCAACAGAACTCTGCCGGACCCAGAAATCCGCTCGTGTGTGTGCTAGTCTGACTGACTAAAACCGACGCTAGAGCAGCTATTGGCTACTGGCTATGAACTTCCTTATTCTATTCCAGTCATACATCATCACGTTCGAATCCGTCAGACTTTGGTGTGATTGTGTGTGGCCAAGTCTGTTCATTCGGAAAGTCCGTCAGAACTCTGTCAGAACTCCGTCGAAAGTCTGCCGGACTTAAGTCCTGTCGTGTGTACGCGGCATAAAGGTGCTACGGCCGGGAACTGCACAGTGCTGGGAGGTGGAAAGTAACTTGTCCGCGACAGCAGACATACGCACAAACAATATCTTCGCCAGAATCTTCCTATCCGTGCAGAGAAGGGCAATAGGACGCCAATTCTCTACCCTGGACGAATCTTTCCCCTTTGACAAGAGGATCAGGGCAGACCTTCTCATTGAGGGAGGAAGCAAACCAGATGCCAAACACTCATTGAACACCTCCCTCAAAAGAGGAGCCAAAAGGCTCTTAAAGGTTTTATAGAACTCCGCCGTGAGCCCATCAGGCCCCGGCGATTTCTTTGGTGACAAAGAGTCGATGGCTTGCTCAACCTCTGCCGTTGAGATCCCATCTGTCAAGGAGACCGGAAGGTCAGACACTGCCTCCAGCGGTGTCCCGTCAAGGAATGCCCTGGCTCTCTCAAGGTCTAAAGGCTTCTTCTTCAGGATGTCGGAAAAGTGGGCACTGATGATGCCCAGGATCCCTGCCTTGGACCGCACCAAGGACCCAGAGGAATCCCTCAGGCCATGTACGACCTTCTCACTCACCGCATCGCCGCAGCTCTTGTAAGGATCCAGGGAGACGAACTTCCCGTAATCCCTCTCAAGGACCAGGGAGGCGAGACGGTCATACTGACACTCCTTCATCTGAAGCTTCAGAGCAGAGATCTGTTCCTGAGTGCCCCCAGAGGAGATGAGGCGATCTAATTGCCTCCGCAGCCTCTGGTAGGCCAGGTATTTTGAGAAAGCCCGGTGCCTCGAGACCTCTCGGAAGAAGCCCTCAGACCTCTTCTTCACCACTTCCCACCATTCCTGATGGGAGCAGCCGCCCTCAAGGAGCGTGGCTTGTTCCAAAAAAAAGGTCTCGAAAGCCTCCCTCACTTCAGGGTCCTCGAGCAGCGACCCATTTAGGCGCCACAAGCCCCGACCCTTCTGAGGAGCATCGGCCACATTCAAGGTAACGGACACCATACAGTGATCGGAGAACTCAACGCACACAGCACAGGGGCCGTGAAGGAAGAGTCCCCCTTCAAAAAAAACCTGTCTATCCTACTCTTACTACTACCTCTGGCATAGGTGAAACCCGTGTGGTTGGGGAGATGACGAACGTGCACATCCACCAACCCGGCTTCCCTCACTATCCTATTCAAAAAGATACTGTCATATCCCAGGGGGCCAGAGGTTCCTGCCCGGTCCTTTGACCTGGTGACCATGTTGAAGTCACCACCAAAGACCACCTGCTGGGGTGTAAACAGGTAAGGTTTCACTGCCGTAAGAAGGTCCTTCCTCCCCCTCTGAGATTGAGGGCCATAAAAATTAATTAAATGGAGGAATTCTCCCCTCACGACAGCATCCACCACTAGACACCTACCAACCTCGACCTCAATCACTCGTCGGCAGGCCACCGAACCAGTCTTAAAAAGGACCGCAACACCACTACAGGGCTCAGCCGCAAGAGACCAGAGAGAGGGCCCACATCTCCACTCTCTCTTTGCTAGATGCATCCCTGCCACAGATGCCAGCCAGGTCTCTTGCAAAAACAAAATGTCAGCATCAATCCGGCTGAAAAAATCAAAGGCTGCAAAACGAGCCGCCGTAGAACGCACACTTGCAACATTAATCGTCGCAAGGCGTATTGGCGCGGGTACTGCCATCCTTAGTGATTGGCTTACATTCCCTTCTGCTTACATTACTTGCAGGCCCCCTCGTCCTCCGAGTCAGAGGGAAGGCCCTCAAAACGATTGCCCAGCAGGATAAGAGGCCAGTCAACACACCCATCCTCACTGGGGCAAGGGCCTACATCTTCCTCAGGCACAGGCACCTTCCGTTTTCTTTTTCTGACCGCTTTTTTCCTTACCCTCTGCCACCACCCAGGCCCAGGAGGCTCACCACCCTCCTCCTCATAATGCCCGCTAGATGCAAGGTGCTTCTGGGAGGTCTTGGCAGCCCCCTGTACCTCCATCATCTCCTGCCCGGCGACCGCCGCCGGTACAACAGGGAGACGAGAAGAGGAAGAAGGACGTGGAGATACCAGGGTGGGGGGGATGGGAGGGGGGCAGAGGAGGGAACGGAAGCGGAAGGGTGGAGGGAAGGGGAGGGGGGAGAGGGGAAGGGGAGGGGGATGGGGAAGGAACAGCAGGAGGGGTACAAGGGGGGGGATGCGGGAGAGAAGCCCTTCTAGGAGGTCTCTCTTTGGGCCCGGCAGTCGGCTGTTTGGTAGACGCCTTCCTACCCACAGATGACTTATCGGGCTCTTTCCTTTTCTCCTTGGGAACTGCCCCCAAGGACCTAGATGTTCCATCAACCTTCTTACCAGCCACACTATTCCCTAACTCCTCCTTTCTCCCCCACCCGGACCTCACCCTTTGGGGCAGCTGATCACCTGGCCCCCGCCGCTCCCCCTGTCCCTGAGTCCCCCCCAACCACCGACCCGGGCTCGGGGTCCCCAGATGGTGCCCGGGGTTGCCCAGGTTTGCCCCCCTCTGTCGGGAAGTCCCTGAATGCTTTGGGGCACCGGCTGAAAGGGTGCCCCAGCTCCCCACAGAGATTGCAGACTATAAGCCTGCAAATCTCCTGTGGGTGCCCAAACCCGTTGCACCTGACGCAGCGGGGCGTCACGCAGTCTGCGCTCAGGTGCGCCGGGCTTCCGCATTTAAAGCAGCGACGAGGCTGGCCTGGGTAGAAGACCAGGATCCGGTCTCTGCCAATGAAGGCGCTACCATTGCCCTGGCGCTTGAGCCGGATCCTGGCCTGCCAAGCCCCAGTCCAGACCCCGCGCTCGTCTAGGGACTTCCGCATCAGAGTCTGCAGCTGGCCAAATCTCCCGAGCCAGGTCATGATGTCCTCTGGAGGGAGGGACTCATTCCTAACCAGGATGGTGATATTTTTCACCTCTTCCTGTCGGGAAAGGGGGACCACGCGGAACCCCCTCCAGGGGTCAGACCTCCTCAGGATTTCGTATACAGTCAGAAACCTCTCCATCGAGACGACGGAGAGGAAACTGACATCAAATTCTTTGGATCCCGTTGGATGGATGACAGCAAAGAGATCCGCCACCCGGAAACCGGCACCCAGTATCCATCCCACTACCTGACCCCTGGAGGGACATGCCCCTTTGCCCTCCCACTTAAGCTGCACGACATTCCTACGTCTTCTCTCCGGGCCCCCTGTACCCCTTGACCATGCGTCCGGCCCTGTAAGCTGGGCAGAGGGCGGCGCCCTAAAATTCTGGGCGCCAAACTGGCCATACAGGGGGTCCAGAGGAACACTAGAACCGGCCACTTGTGCGAAAGAGCGCCCTGCTTTATGTGCACCCAATAGTGCTGCCTCCTCCTCCACACCCAAGAGGCGTTCCACAGGAGCCGACACCGCAGGGTTACCCCCAGACTTTGAGGCAGCCGGTGGGACCACACCTGACTCCATGGTCTGACTCATATCTCCCGACCCTGGCGACCAGGCCGCCACTTCCTGAACCTCACTGGTAAACTGTGGGGCCTCCTCCTGGCCACAGCCAAAGAAGGCATCCAATTGGCTCCCCAGGAGGCCCGCCCATATCATTTCGGAGCTCCCGCCAACCTCAGCGTGAGCCCCGCAAGAATCGACCACTATACACTCCTCTACTTGGGTGCCCTCCAACTGACGGATAAACTCCATTGCAGGGCACTCTCTGTCCAAAACCCCCATGGGCGACCCACCCCACACCTGCCGATTCACCGTCCCGTCATCCGCCAGAGCCGCGGGAGATGAAGCTCCGCCCACTTCCTGTCCCGCCGGCAAACCGGAAGCGGCGGAAGCCACGGACCGGAAGTTCCTTCCAGCGGGATCCGCCCCCAGCTCCGGCGGACTTCCTGCAGGCGCCAGTCCCTCAAAGGTCCACACCAATCCCGGAGCAGAGTGTGGGACTCCCTACCCCCTCCCCAAGGAGGATGGCATCCCACAGCAACCATCCCCAACCCGCACAACACCCGCCATGGCGGAAGACCCACTCAACACCACCCCATCTGCACTGACCAACTGTTCCGACAGTCTGGGCTTGCTGACCTGGGGATCCCCCCGCAGCGGAACGAGGACATCCGGGAGTGGGGGGTTGTCCATGTCTAGCAGGGAATCCGGCTTGTCCACCGGAGCCCCTGTGACAGGTAAGCCCAAAGTTTCCAAGCGTCTCTCCACTAGGCCCAGGAGGCTCCCCCGCCAGCCTCACCCCCTGCGGACATCCTGACCTCATCGGGTGCCCTACCCAGGCCTGCAGCAGCCTTTACCTAAGGACCGGCAGGATCCTGGGGACCCTCAGTCATTTTGTCTGGGGCTTGGTTTGGCATGATGTTCCAGGGGGAGAGTCCAGCACTCCTGCCCCGTCTCCTGGGTCGGCCATCCATCTCACCCCCCTGGTGTTTCCCGGGGTTCTCTGGTACTGCACCAACTTCCCCTATCTGGGAAGGCTTCTCCTCTTGGGAGTCAGCTTGCGGGATCTGGCTCCCCTTCTGGCGCCGAGACGCCTGTCTCCCCTCCTCATTTGCTCTCAACAGCTCATGCTTTAGCTCATCCAAAAAGCACTCCTCGCCTGGGCCATGGTCACATAGGTTCACCAGGAGGTCGAATAACTCGGCATTCTGCTGCTTTAGACTTGTAATGGCCACTCGGTATTCCGATCTCTTGGAGCTGCCGGAACGATCCCGCCGGTTCCGAAGAGAGGTTAAACAGGCCATGTGGCCATTGTACGCACGCGTTGCCTTCTCCATTAGGTTCTTAACCTTCTTGACCCTCACTTTGTATTTCTTATCATCCTCTCCTGGCTGGGCTTTGGTCCAGCTGGTAAGACCGACCTGAGTCCCCAGAAAGAGCCTCTCCTCCCTGGATAGGTCTTCAATTCCAGAGAGGGTAGCTGGAGCCCCAGGCCAGGAAAGCAACCCTGGGCCTGGGCTAGAGGAGGCCATCCTCCCCCTTCACCTGTGGACACTGGAACTCTGCAGAGAGCATGCAGACAGCAAGCACAATCTCCTACAGCTGACTGCAAGCTCTATTTAAAAAGAGCAAGATAGCTAGCTATATAGGTGGATATAACGGTGTATTCTGCGGTCAGGGCACGCAGAGAGCACGCACAATCTCCTACAGCTGACTGCAAGCTCTATTTAAAAAGAGCAATATAGCTAGCTATATAGGTGGATATAGCGGTGTATTCTGTGGTCAGGGCATGCAGACAGCACGCACAATCTCCTACAGCTGACTGCAAGCTCTATTTATAAAGAGCAATATAGCTAGCTATATAGGTGAATATAACGGTGTATTCTGCGGTCAGGGCACACAGACAGCACACACAATCTCCTAAAGCTGACTGCAAGCTCTATTTAAGCAGGCAGGCAGCTGGCTGGGATTTGAGCCAAGGCAGAAGAACATGTGAGCGGAGCTGAATGGGCATGTGCTGGAAACTGAAGAAATAGTCCATCCGCTCTGACCAGCACATCACCATCAGAAAGGGACACAGATAATGGAAAAAATGCACCCCCCTAAGCTAGTAGGAGCGGGGGTGTGTAATTCTTTTTTTTTTATTATTCTGCAATGACTGTCTTTGAAAATTACTTGGAACCCTCAAACATTATATATTTTTTTGCAGAGAGGCACTATAGAGTAAATTGGTGGGTGTTGCAATTTTTTATGTCAAACTCTCATGAATGAAAAAACCCCCCACCAAAGTTAGCCCAATTTTTGATATAATGTAAAAGATGATGTTTTATGCTGAGTAAACGGATGCCTAACTTGTCACACTTTAAAATTGTGTCTACTCGTGGAATGGCGGAAAACTACAATGCTTGAAATTCTCATTAGGCAACGCTTTAAACACCTTCACAGGTTATCAGTTTACAGTTGCACAGGAGGTCTAATGCTAGAATTATTGCTCTCTGACGTTCTCTACAATATGTGTAATTAGGCAGACTTCTGGGAAAATTGGTGAGCCAATCGCACAAGCAGGAAATGATGTTTCTGGTGAGTGGTCAGTACACACTCTGTGTACAGAACAACTCCATGCAGCCATATTGCAATGCATTCTCAAAAAATTATAGTGGGTGCAGATTGAAAAGGAAAGGTAATTTTTAATGACATTCAATTACAATATGATTAGTGTCTCAATTATATGTGCTATATTATGTTTGCTTTATTTGCTATTTTTTTCCCCACAAAAGTAGAGTTACCCTTTTAATCTGAAGGGTTTTTGCCTCAGAGTATTGACCCGGAAAGTATTGAAGTCAGAGACAGCAAGGCAACTAGGAGGTCAGCAAAGACCACCCCCATATTCTTCCCTTAAAGTGACCCTGCCGACACAGGAACATTTGTATCTGATAACCTACCTGCTAAAAGAAGAGTAAAATTACTTGAAAATCCTCTATGGCCCCTTCACGTATTCCACACTTCTGGGTGTATGGAATATCTGCTCCCCCGCTGAATGCTGTGGTTTCTCCACCAGCTCCTAGATTGCTACAGCAGGCACATGCCTAATGGGAGAAAGCACAGTGCATAGCAGGGTAGACTGATTCACTATGATGGCCTATGTCATTTCTTGAGACCCTAAGAGTCCATTCACACAGGGGCAACACGTCTTGCAGCGTGACTTTGGGAGGCAACTTGGACACTACACGAGTATGAATTACAGAGCGACTTGGGGCGACTTTAACACGACTTGTTATGGCGATTTTTATATCTCACTTAAATGACTAACGATACGAGAAAATAAGTGATTAAACCTTTGTCTACATAAGAATAAACACGAACGATAACAGTGCGAAAAGATAAACAATTACATTTATTTATACAAAAAAGAAACTTTAGAATAATTTGAACTTATCATATAACCAAAGTGATGTTACAAATACAGTGTTGCTTAGGCTGCCAAAATAGTTTAAGTCATATGGTTACAACAGACATACACTTTCTATATATTCATCAATATTTCAAGATAAGTCCTAAGAAAGAAATAATTAGAAATAGAAAAGAGACATAATAAAAAGGAGAGAGAGAGAGAGGGGGAGAGGGAGAGAGAGGGGGAGAGGGAGAGAGAGGGGGAGAGGGAGAGGGAGGGAGAGAGAGAGAGGGGGAGAGAGAGAGGGGGGAGAGAGATACAAGTATACGTTACATGGACTTCCGGTGGTCTGGAATTCAAGAGAGAGCAGCTAATTTTAGCCCTATTTTATATGCATTCTGGGCCAATCAGAAGATGGAACGCACCCATTGGCTCTGATTGGTTCAGGATGGCTCACACTCTGATTGGTTATAATTTCAAGCCCAGTTGAGCATCAAACTTCCGATGCCTCTATGAGCAACTTCCTTTGATCTCTGACCCTGCCAGTTCTGACTTAAGACCGGTTTAATTATCTCTGGATTTACAACCGTCAGCCCTCTTTGATACAACATAAATTAGCATTTAAAAGAGGCACTATATCTGAAATGGCCATCTCTGTGAACAATAGGGTAACTTAGATACTGTACAAACAGCAGAAAAACAGGTTTGTGTGTTTGAGATACCAAGAACAGTAAATATTCTAGTATACATGTTACACATATATATATATATCTAAAACAGGGCATAGTAAGTTAATTGGTCCTCACAATGGCTTTCTTTTAAACTCTTTGATATAAATATTATCCTTCAAAATCGCCATCACAGTTCCCCCTGAAGTTCATTCTTGAACTGACACCCTGGTTCGGTGATTTTGTACCCACCCACAACAGCCCAGAAGCCCCAATCCTTCCCCACCACCACGGCCTCCTCTGTCTTTCTTGAACACGCCGGAACTCCTCCATGTAGGCTTGAGACAGCCAAAAGAAATCCTGGTGCCCGTGAGACTTCACATCCAAACCATGAGTGTCTGTACTACAATGTTTCATCGCCCCTCTGCCTTGGATGAGCGGAACTTCAACATTGAGAGCGGGATCCTGACATATCTGGTCCTGTAACGGTTGCTCCAATTGGATCGGACCACGAGACAACACTTTTCAGCATGGTGAAGGGCAGTTCAGGAGAGTCCTATTTGTTGCACATTTGTCTCAAGAGATGACTTGTCTCAAGGATGTCTTCTGGTGGAGGTTGGGTGAGCCTCCGGACAGTCGTGCATGAATGCAAAAAAAAACAACAAAAAAGGTAGAATGTCAGTGTACAGATAGTGGAGGAATGCCAGACAGGAGCAGCGGGTTGGCCATTGAGACCCAATACTTATAAGGGGTGCAATGTGGACGAGTATAGTGGGCTCCCCACAGGGAATAGAGTCCAAGCAACAGCCAGTATCATCCATGGCCCTTGATGGTAGGGATAGTCAACACTGCCTGTTATTGCCAGGTCCCTGGGTTCACCACACCTGCTCGCAGGGCTTCAGGTTAAAGCAGGAAGTAGAATTACATTAAGGCAGAAATGGTAAAGCCTTCCAATTTACAGCTCATCTCTGCTATTCAAACAAGAGTTCCAGAAGACTAATACATTTTACTTTTAAAGCTATAGAAGAACATTATCAGCTAATTGACTGGTATCATCACTTAAAGTAATTAAAGATAAGAAGATGAAATAAAGAAAGTAGGAACAAGAAAATAAAATAAGCAAAAAGAATAAAAAACACATACAGGTTTAATGCTACTTCAACCCAAATGTCAAAGAACATTAAATCTGCATTCATAAAAAAACGAACAATATATAACTGACCTGAAAAATTATTACAGGGTGCCCTGAAAAATGATACATTGCCACTGTTACCGCAGCAAGTTAGCAAAAAATGTAAAAAGAGGAACAAAAGAATAAAAATAGGTGACTCCTCTCCCATATTAGTGATCAACAGGTGAACCGGATCACTGTCACTAAAAAAATTTACAAGTCGGGTACAAAAAGAATAAAAAAAAGGAGAGAATAAAACAATGGTTGCCAAAAAACTTTTAGAATTTAGTCAAACCCGACTGCAGTTTGTTGCTCAAATTTTCTTAGAGGCTTTTCCCCACAATATCAAAAAGAGAAAAAAATATAGTTCAAGGGTCCTCTTTTAAATGCGACAATACTCTACATCAGTCCCTTAATAGCTACCCACATCAGGACAGCAACAGGGTGGAGTTTACTAAAAGCTGTGGCCCTAATAAACTTTTCCCATTGAGAAACCTTAGTTGGATATATTTAGATTCACCTCTTTTGATTGTGAGCTCACCCAAAGACCTCCTGATTTCAAGCTCTCTTGTTACCTCCTCCCATGCTCAACATCAAGATCGCTCCAGAACCTCTGGAACTCCACCATCCCCGTATGTCCAGCCAGCACCTACCCTGACGACCACTAGGTGATCCCAAAAAAAAAACTTTTATTACGGGAAGCCTACCCCGCCTCCACCTAAAATGTTACCTCAGTCAGCTCCGTATTCCCGGCCGCTATTATTTTTGTACCCCCCTCTTCTCCTTTAGATCATAAACCCCTTGATCAGGGCCCTTCTATTTACGCCCTGCACAGACTGTTGGCACTAAATTTAAATCTAAATTCTGTTGCCCCAAACCACCCAACTACCCAACTTTTAACTCCTCCCGAATCCCAATGGAAGTTTCAATAGTGATGTCAGGACTTTTTTATAAAACCTTGTCTCTGGGGTAATAGGGGTCCGCCCTTGTGTCCCTGCTATATCTATTACCAGAACAGGGGAAGATGTGCAATAGACTCCCTGAGGTAGTGTACCATGCTGAGAACAGTTCAACCCGTATAGCAGCATATAGGGCATCACTGGACATTCAATATCAGCACCCTTGTCTCAGGTCTCGATTATTTTTAACTTTGTTTAGGCCAGTTTGGACACTACCCCGGCCTCCATTGGACCTGATCCCCCTCCTGTGCCAGTATTGTTGTCTTTTCCCATAGCACAACACCTTCCTTTCTCCAGCACTCATCAGTACCAGTCATCTGAGGCTGCCCAGACTCAAACCATCAGAACAAGATGGACTCCAGGGTGTAACACTGTAGAGTCTGATAGGATAGCACCCAGATTGACCACAATATCTGCACAACGTTCCATCCCTGCCATTAGGGATGCGAACAGTGCAAGTTAGATTTTTTTTCATGATCCTGGAACGGAGTCATCAACCAATCTATTACGACTCATAGGCAACCTGGATACTACCCCCTGCCTGCCTATCCTTGCAAAGTGATGCTGGACAGAGCAAGTTGGTTTTACTAACCCCTTCCCTGATATGTAGCACAAGACCTCCCAATGTGGTCCAGAGTATCTCCAGCTCCGTAGTGTTATAAGGTACCCAGTGCCCCACCTCCAACTCCGAAGGCAGTCTCCCTTAACCCTCTCATTTATCCTAAGTATGGGAAATGTTCTGAGTACCCGAATTGAAACCACCTGCCAACAGGTACACCTTCTCCCTCCTGTATCAATTTGGTAATCAGACCATGTTATCCTTCACCGATACAAAACAAACTGTCCACACTCTTTAGACCGGACTCCCATGAATGACAGTGGCACAGTGCAACATTGGGGCACAGGTCTTCTTGGCACGCAGGCCATAGACCACTAGTTAAGGTACCCTAGGACAGGGAGGACACTGATAGGTATTAACTGATGAGAATACAGGAATACAACATGCCCACACATATAACCAAAGTGAGGGTAATTGGAACAGCCAAGAGCGGGGAGCACCCCATACAAACTTCCTGCAAAACTTTTCTCCAGACTGAACCCAAACTATACAATACGGGGCCAGACCTATACACTTTCAACTTGTATGCAATCTGGCATATAGTATGCAAACTACACATCTGCAGGTAAATCGCATGCAAGGAAATTGGAGAATAAAAATTGCATACTGTATATCCAGCTCGAGAAACTGTTACTACCCGACACAACTTGCCAACAGGCAAAGAAAAATCCTTTGCAGGACTAAGGCGCTGAGATCACTGAACAGTCACTGGCTGGGTGTGTACCTAATTACAATGACAGCAGGGGGGGTGAAGCAGTCTTTAACACAAGTCTTGTGAGATAACATCTAATTGCTGACCCTTACCAGTTAAATCCATGGAACTACAAGTATCAACATGGCTAATCAGTGGTGCAAAGAAACTCGTTCATACCCGAGCTTCATACATGTTGGATCAGAACATACCACACACACTCAGGTAATCCGAGACACAGCTGATTGGGCTAACCAATAGAAGCACCCACTAGATATCGGTGCTGAAACCAGGAAAAAAAACAATTGTCTATGGTGATGGTGATATTCTTTGTTCTGTAAGCCAGGAAACCCAATTATTGAATCTGAGGGATAAAAACACCAATAAAATAAAACATTAAATTTTTCTCGCCTGTAAAAAAACTGGTTATATATCTGTGATAAGACATTATTAGCATGTGAAACCAATATACATCACATTACATTACAAAAATAGTGCACTTTTTTTTAAAATACCCAAAAAAATTGTTGAGCTCAACTCATTAATATGTATTACTTAGTACATATTAATACCACGTGGATTTTTGTTTTATGGTATACCAATAATACCCCCAAAAAATGTATTCACCATGGTGAGAGAGAAAAAAATTAGCAACTTGTAATAAACCTTCTAGCGGTTACCAATTCATCTCGCAGACCTGTCTTTTCTGGAAAAAACAAACACAATTTAGTACATGCACCTTTTCAATTCATTAGTACACGTCTTGGCTCATGTCATTTGCATGTCAATACAGTTTGCTTTACATTCTCACTGACCTGGTCAGAAAGAAGGGGGGTCATTAGAATGGGCTGTCAGCAGCTGAGAACAAACTTCACAGGATGCACATCAGTATTGCATACTCCACACCCCCACACTCACACAATTAGGTCAAAGGTGACCTCTGGATATCACACCTATTAACATGTTTTCTATCAGAACCTGTACTTCTTGTTAAACCCATAACATCTGTTTGGTAAGTTTGAAATTCGTTCCGAGATCCATCCCATTTCATTCGCCCCTTCTCCGCCTGTATGGGGGCAATAAAAACTCTTACCTTCCTGGGATTTATTCTTGCAGAAACACCAGGAATGGAACATTGTTGGTACATACCTTAAGTGTGGAGGATGTCCCCCTGAATTCAGACATACCCAAATCCCTTGCTCTGTTATCTCCTGGGCAGCTGAAGTCCTATGGCCGTGTCATCTTAGTGCGATGACTACAGTACAGATCTTCCCATACATTAAGTTTCTTACAATACCTCTTTACAGTCCACCGATCCCAATCTTGCATAACCCAACCATTTTCCAGGTTGTCTTTACCCCAGAGGTAGCTAATCTCTGGCCAAGAATTGGGTTGACAGGCCCCGCCCCTGTCACCGTTGCTGCATTTTTCTTCACTACTTGTCAGAACAGTTTTTTTTTTCCTTTCTCGGGCTCTGCGTACAGAGAACCCGGCGCTTTACTTTGGAGCGGTTATTGTTTGCGATCACCATAACCGGCCCCGCCCCTTCCGATTATTGTACACGGCCTGTGCGGGCTGCTAGCGTACTACTCCGATTGTTCCCTGTTCTGACTATAGTCCTTCAAAAAATTAGCCTGGAGATTATCCAAACTATAATAGTTCAATCTCCCCCGTGGACTTTTCTGAAGTATTCTAAAAGAAATTCTTAATGAAGGGCTATTCTCAATGATTAATCAGAACCCTGATGCTTGTAGTACAGGAGGCCGTTCACTGAGGCACACCTCATTGCTATATGATTTGTAGCATTTATAATGTTTACAGGTCTAATTACAAAGCTTACCATCCACAGTTAGCAGTTTACAAAAAGACAGATTCATACTAGGGCTGAAACAACTAATCGACAATCAATCGGCCATGAAATCAATTGACTACTACCTTCACAAATCGATCAATCGGCCAGTAACATAATGGGGTAAAAGAAACAAAATGAGCCCTCTATTGTACAAAAAAACAACACTTTCACAGATCTACAGTACAAATTAACCCCTTATATTAGTGACTATCTGCTCCTCCTGCACCCCAAAGGAATCCTGCCTCAACGCAAAAAAGGTGCCTTTTTGGTTCAACACACTTTAATGGAGAGGCTGCAGAAAAAAAAAAAAAAAAAAAAACATGCAATGCGCCCCTGCAGCAAGCCGTGTGCTAAAAGAAAATGCAAATTGCAGCAAAATCGCATGCATGAAAATCAAAAACGCACAGCAAAAAGGCACTGCAGAAATAGATCAAAAGAAAATTGCATAGGCCTGCACCAAGCTCCATGCTGGCCACACATATAAACTCTCAGGCGAGAAAACATTGACGAAAAATCCATGTACATTCGCTGAATGTTTGAAATTTAACTTGTTTTTAACATCCTGTTTTTAAAATCAACGTAATTTCTGAACGAAAACCACACACACCGCCAAAAAATTCCTTTGATTAAGAAGTTCCCTATTATCTCCAAATCTTCCCATCACTGTAGTTGAAAACAAACATTGATCCGACCCCATCAACGGTCAAAACAAATTAACCGAACGCTCCCAAAATGACATCCTTTTTGAAGGAAGAATAAAAACAGTTCACACAGTAAACACAGTATACATAATAGTGTGAGGGTTGGGTACTACTGGAGCATCCTCTTGGATGATTTTGTTAATTGCTCTCAGATCTTGTACCATCCGGTAAACGTTCCGGCCTGGTTTTTTCACAGGGTACAACAGGGTATTAGCTGGTGAACTCACTTTCACCAATATATCCTCTTTAAGGAGGTGTTTGATTTGGTCTCTGATTCCCTCCAATTGAGCCAATTTCAAGGGATACTGAGGTAATCTAGGAATGATAGCATCTGGTTTTAGTTTGATCCTAACAGGGGGGCAGCGGATCATAAGTCCCGTGTTCCCCTCTTTAGCCCAAACCTCTGGATTGGTGCTTTTGATTAAATCATTTGGCAAGCTCTCGGTAGAGCTTGCATCCTGTTCCAATTTACACAAAGCAATGATGCTATCCCAGGTTTCTACCATTTGGTGTTGGCCAGGATCGGAAGGGATGTTTACTTCCACTCCATCCTCAGTAAATTGTATTTGTGCTCTCATTTGTGAGAGCAAATCTTTTCCCAGCAAATTGCAAGGAACTGAATCGCTCAAGAGCAGAGAGGCTTCAGTTTGAAAGGGTCCAACTCGAACTTTTGTGGGAGTGGTTTCAAATAGGGGATATGATATACCCCCTAGTCCAACTCCTCTCACGGTATTTTGAACGGGAAGATTCACCTCACTGGATTTTAAAATGGTACGAGCTGCCCCGGTGTCTATTAATAGGTTTAGGGTCTGATTATTTACTTGCATTTGTACATAAGCACTACCTTCCTCATTTGTCGAGATTACAGGCAACACCGGGAGCTCTCCCCATCACTTGAGGTCTTTTTCAGATTCGCTCTCCTGGCGTGGTGGCCTATTTCGTTTTGGAGCTTTACAATTCCTCCTGTAGTGACCAGGCTTACGGCAGTTGAAACAAAGCGGTTTTTCTTTTGGTTTCTGTCCCAGATCTGCACTGTTCAACTGATCAGAGACAATGCAGATCTTTTGAGGTTTTTGTGACTGCCAATCTGCTATGTTCCTTTCAATAGCAGTTGCAAGTGACAACAAAGAGGAGAGGGGCTTATCTCTCCAGTCCGGATTTGCAGTCATTAGTTTTTTCCGGATGTTTCCTCTCAACCCTGTAATAAAGCTATGTATCAATACGGGTGATAGGGCACTGTTAGTGATGTCTCCACCAGCTGATTCCACAGCTTGTTTAAAGTGATTGTAATATGTCATACAATCTTCCTTTGGACTTTGGATCACTCCTGACACCTTGGTCCACGACTGGGGAGGATAGACTGTTTTAATTAACTGTGCCAATTGTTTAGTAAGTATATCTCCTTGCTGGCTGGAGTCAACATACATTGTCCGTGGAATATTAGTCTTACTAAGGATTTCATCGAAGTCCCCATCTCCACAAACCCTTTTCATTATTTGAAGTATATCACTCCAGTTTGCATTGTAGCTGGCCTGGATGTCCAGCAGCTCTTTGGAAAATTTAATAGGATCTGTCCTTGGATGGGGGATAACACTCAGAATTCCCTTCATCTCCGAGGGAGTCCATGGCACGTGATGTGTCATCTTTCCCGTGGATCTCCCACTGTTGTCATACACCACCTGTTCTCTTACCGGATAGACAGGTATGTCATCTGAAAAAGAAATCAGTTGTGGATTGGTGTTCTTGGATTCTGTCGCAGAATCCCAATAAGACTGGGGAATATTATTTCTGCCCGGTGGGGGCACTTTATCCAACTGCAAAGTGCCCTGAAGGGTGGCATTAATAATCCCATGATACGCAGGTGTGCCCACATTGGGTGATATCCTTTTCCCATTTGATTGCCTCCACACAGGTCCTTGCTGTGGGGTGCTAGTTACTTGGGGGTATAAAGGTACATAGGCCGTGTCCTCTGTAGTAGAACGGCCCATATTGCTTGCCGCAGCAGAATTGCTAGCTGACTGCCGTTTTGGGGAGAATGCTGGCTCGCAGCCAGTAAATGGGGGGTTGCTATATCCAGGAGGTTCTTCCGTCAGAGGGGAAAAAGGTATCCCTTCTGATGGTATATGATCCCTGGAACTGAGGAGCCTTCTCCCCCTCGACCCACTCATTGGGTTATGGTTCAATGTTTCACACGAAGAGTTGTTCTGTGATTCATTGGGGGTTTTAAAGGGGGTGTTAAACTTGGCAGCCAGTTGTGGCCTCCCCCTTTTGTCATCTGCTGATAGATGACCATTCCTATCAGCTTCTGAGTATCTCGCCAATAAGGAACGGGCGATTGTATAAGGCCCCACTCCTGTAGATTCCTCATCGTCCCTCTTTTCATCACTGTCACTACACTGGGGATGTAGTTCTAGTGGCTGTCCCTGCTTATCCCTACTTCGCAGCATCATTTTGTGCGTTTTCTCCTTAACCCCCACCGTAAAAATATTCACATCATCAGTTCTATGCATGTATTCTACCATCCATGCGCTCCACGCATCTCTTTCATTTGTCCGTGTATTACTTCTATTATCTCAAGAATGTTGAGCACAAACTTGGATAATCAGGAGCCTATGCGCGCTGGTAGTACAGGAGGTAGTTAACTGATGCACACCTAATTTCAATATGAATTCACAGTAATTACAATGCTTACGATCCCCAGTTAGTAGTTTACACAGAAAGATAGCTTCATACACATCAAGGACATTCAGTGTGATCTAGGCCCACAGGTGCATTTCAATCTCAAAGATTGGGAAGCGTCTTGACCTAGACTCATGCAAGGGTCAACCAGAAGCGCTTGTTGGCAGAAAGGCCCAGATCCTACTTTCTTTTTTACTGCCTTCAAGCGTCCAATCAGAGCCCCTATCATTCACTCTGACACCCTCCTGCAATTTTGGCCCAATTGAGCAGGATGTCTTCTCATACACGCTCAGTACAATTTTATTTCACTTATACTGTTCATATCAGTCTCATCAAAGTATTAGTATAGACAAAAGGTTATATAAATATAAACAATGTTCAAAAGAAGCTTGTTAGTTTGATGGTCCTACAGGGAAGACAAACATACAAACAATGACATAAAAATTCTTACCGTTTCTCGAGTTTGTCTTGCCTTCCATATACAAACGTTACGCTTCCTCACAAAGGGGCACCATCTGCTATGGCGATTTTTATATCTCACTTAAATGACTAACGATACGAGAAAATAAGTGATTAAACCTTTGTCTACATAAGAATAAACACGAACGATAACAGTGCGAAAAGATAAACAATTACATTTATTTATACAAAAAAGAAACTTTAGAATAATTTGAACTTATCATATAACCAAAGTGATGTTACAAATACAGTGTTGCTTAGGCTGCCAAAATAGTTTAAGTCATATGGTTACAACAGACATACACTTTCTATATATTCATCAATATTTCAAGATAAGTCCTAAGAAAGAAATAATTAGAAATAGAAAAGAGACATAATAAAAAGGAGAGAGAGAGAGAGGGGGAGAGGGAGAGAGAGGGGGAGAGGGAGAGAGAGGGGGAGAGGGAGAGGGAGGGAGAGAGAGAGAGGGGGAGAGAGAGAGGGGGGAGAGAGATACAAGTATACGTTACATGGACTTCCGGTGGTCTGGAATTCAAGAGAGAGCAGCTAATTTTAGCCCTATTTTATATGCATTCTGGGCCAATCAGAAGATGGAACGCACCCATTGGCTCTGATTGGTTCAGGATGGCTCACACTCTGATTGGTTATAATTTCAAGCCCAGTTGAGCATCAAACTTCCGATGCCTCTATGAGCAACTTCCTTTGATCTCTGACCCTGCCAGTTCCGACTTAAGACCGGTTTAATTATCTCTGGATTTACAACCGTCAGCCCTCTTTGATACAACATAAATTAGCATTTAAAAGAGGCACTATATCTGAAATGGCCATCTCTGTGAACAATAGGGTAACTTAGATACTGTACAAACAGCAGAAAAACAGGTTTGTGTGTTTGAGATACCAAGAACAGTAAATATTCTAGTATACATGTTACACATATATATATATCTAAAACAGGGCATAGTAAGTTAATTGGTCCTCACAATGGCTTTCTTTTAAACTCTTTGATATAAATATTATCCTTCAAAATCGCCATCACAGACTTCAAGTCGCCCCCAGGCCAGACGACTTTGGCTGTGGCCAATCACGAAAAAAATCAGCTCTTGAGGGGGGGAACTCCACGCCAAATTTTAAATAAAAAAATTGCATGGGTTCCCCTCCAAGAGCATACCAGGTCCTTAGGTCTGGTATGGATTTTAAGGGATAGTGCCTGCAATTGGCTGCAGGAGTTGTCTGCCTCTCGGAATGAATCATTAAGTGATTGGAGGGTTTACCTGCAATGATTGACCCTGGATGCAGGGCTTTTAGTTAATCACCAGAAATCTTCACTGGGATTCCCAGATGTAATTGTACATGCCAATGTGAGAATGGAAACTAAGATCTATTATTTTATATCCTAATATTCATGCACACTTAAGCCCCTCCCAAATACTTGTTTTACAAGTATTTAAAGTTTTTTTTCTGCCCCAAAATGCCCATGTATGTTAGCCTATGGATCCATGCATACATAGCCATTTAAAGGAGTTAAGAGGCTGGGGTGTTTAACCGCTTGCCGACGCCTCACGCCGATATATGTCGGCAGAAGGGGTCATACAGTCAGAATCACATACCTGTATGTTGCACTTTAACAGGGGGCCAGCGGCAAGCTCCGTGAGCGTTTAACCAGAAAAAAAACTCCCAATTCGTTTTAACACTAGGCTTGTTTAGCGCTTGAGCGTTAATTCATTTCAGTGGACAGGATAAACATTTTTTCTGGCCAATGAAATTAATTGATGTCCAAATGTGGTACACGCATTCAGAAACATCAAGTGTGTTTTTCCTGATGCCAGAAGATCTAGGAGATTTGGTCAAAGCATCCAGTGTGCATGAGGCCTAACGTGCTTTTTATTCCTACCAAGGTTTTTTAAGGTTCTAATACAAAGCCATTGTGTCTCATAATAAGCAAACATGCCTTTTAATTATTTTTTTTACCTTCATTTTACAAATGTGATTTCCCTTATTAAATGTAGTTCCCTCTATTTATGTCAATTGTTTTGTGTGCATTGATTTACATTTAATATTATTAATATTATACCTTATTTATCAGCGTATAACACGCACCCAAAGATTAGGAGGGAAGTTTAAGGAAAAAAATTTACAATTTAAATGCCCATCAATGATTCCTTATCAGTGTCCATCTGCAGCCTTGCCCATCATTGCAGAAGTCTTGATTGCTTTGATCTGCATTTTGCTATTGAAGTCAAATGTAATCTAAGCACAAAGCATACATCATATGCTAACACATGCCTGCTGATGTGTACATGTAGGCGTGTTTGGCTCATGTCACATGGGCGACATGAGCCAAGTCATCATGAATAATCACCATGGAGAGAAACCACCATGGAGAGGCATTCCTATGCCCTTTGCAGAAATGCATGATTGTTTCTAAATGTTGCCGTCAAGATAAACAGAGCCAGATGTCGTGTGTACCCGCCCCTTGGCCTGGCTCCTATGATGGACACAACACCGGTCCAATAGCGGGTTGTAAATGCTAGGAAGCGCGACTGGGCGTGACTGCAGGCGGAGCCGAGCCTAGCCGAGTACATGGTACACTTGGTTCTATTTATTTGGCAGCGCTCGGTCCCTCCTTTCCCTCTGAGGCAACAGTTCGGTGTATAACACGCACCCACAATTTTCCCCTGATTTTAAGGGGAAAAAAGTGTGTGTTATACGCTGATAAATACAGTAATTAATTTCTATCTTTAACCCTTTAGCTGTCAGGTCCATACGTCGTACGTACCTGACAACGGAGGATTTTACACATTCCTGGTGGCTACAGCCATTAGGATTGTGTGAAAAACTGACAACCTGCCTCTAAGATGGAAGCATTCGGGCAGATATGCTGCCGCTCGATTGCTTTTCCACACCCATGGTAATGGTGTCGTTGTGATAGTAAAAAACAAATGTTTTAAATTGTATAAAAAATAGTACAATAGTTTGTATGCACATAAATTCAAGGTTTGACATGTTGAGTATTTATTTACTTGGTGCCAACTCATCTCTGTGCAGATGTCACACTCTGTGATGAGCTCTGTACAATTCCATAACGTGTGTGCTCATGTGATCTGTCATTACTGATCCAGAGTTGTCATCCTCCTTCTGAACCTTACTCCTCCCTCATCCCTCCCCTATAATGAGTGGGCGGACAGAGTTTCTCCTGTGCTACGGTCAACGAATAAAAGCAGCCGGCAACTCCATACCATCAAGCGTATTTATTTTCAAGCCTTCAAAGTGAGTACAGTCAGCAGCAGACTAGTTTCAGCAATAAGCTTTGTTGACAACACATCTCCTGTCCTACATACTTCTTACAAGTGATGAGCATGACAGCACTTTTCTAAATATATCAGTGGTGGCTTCCATATTTTTTCCTCATAATGTAGTAACTGATAGGGACACAGACAGCAATAAAAACCTGACAGGTGTTCTAATCCCTCCCCACTCAAAACTAAGAAAAAGTTTGGACATTGTTGATGGGAAAAATGAGCAACCTGTGGTGGAAGGAAAGAAAGTTGCAAAATCTCCGGCCTACTTTAGTTTACCTTTCCCAGAATCTGATGAAGCCAACAGTGTACTGCGATTAAAGCTGAATTATACCCCTTCTGTTGGTGTAGGCAACATGGGGCTCTCCAGCTGTTGCGGAACTATATTTCCCATGAGGCATTGCGAGGCTGGCAGTTACAATTCCCGCCATTTACGTAGGTCTCAGAGATGGCGCCT
Organism: Lithobates pipiens; assembly: GCF_037356315.1. NCBI lineage: Eukaryota > Metazoa > Chordata > Amphibia > Anura > Ranidae > Lithobates > Lithobates pipiens. The sequence goes on from NW_027507764.1 coordinate 388,412,291, forward strand.
ACCCTGTCCTACCTTAATGCTAGGATATTGCTAAGATAATTCCTGTGCATGCGTTGTTTGTACTCTCCTCAGACAGAGGAGCACTGAGCTCAGAGCTGCTGTGACCAGGAAGAGGGAATACACATATGCAGGGATTTGTAAGTGCAAGCAGTAATGCCTGGGATCACCCTAGCAATGTTCTAGCAACCAAGTCGCGGCCTTACAGATCTGAGCCATAGAGGCCTGATGATGCACCACCCAAGAGGCACTAATCGCCCTGGATGAGTGTGCTCTAACATAAGAAGGAAAGAATAATTTTCTTCTTTAAGCTGAAGCTTGAACAATCACTTGACGAATCCATTTGGAAAAATAGTGGATTTTGACGCTGCCTGTCCACTTTTTGGACCCTCTGGCAGTACAAACAAAACATGTGTTTTGCGAACCCAAGCGGTCGCCTTTAAATAGACTCTGATGGCTCTTACTACATCAGGGGAATGTAGTGCTTTCTCTTCCCTAGATTGAGGCTCTGGGAGAAAGAAGGAAGAATAATATCTTGGTTTAAATGAAAACCTGTTACCACCTCCTGGTAGGATTTCAAGATGAGGACATAAAACCACCTCATCCTTATGCATGATCAAATATGGCTCTTTGCAAGACAGAGCCGCTAGTTCCGATACTCTTCTAGCAGAAGAAATGGCAACCAGAAAGATTATCTTTCTTGTCAAAAAAAAACAAGGGAATTTCTCGTAAGGCTTAAATGGCTGATTCTGCAAAGCCGATAAGACCAATTTTAAATCCCAAGGATTTAGAGGTGCCTTGATAGGGGGATTAATCTGTGTTACCCCCTGAATAAGCTACGCTCCAAGAGTTGGAAGCAAAAGGCCATAGAAAAAACACTGACAAGGCCAGGATCTGGCTCTTGATAGAAGTCAATGCCAGCTTCATTTCAGATCCCATATGCAGGAAATCAGGGATCCTGCCTATGACATACTTCCTGGGGTGCCAACCCCTGGATCCACACCAAGAAACATATGCCTTCCAGACTCTATAGTAAGTGATTCTGTAAGCCGGCTTCCTGCCATTAATCAAAGTAGACACCACTGAAGGAGATGACCCACGATCTTTTATAAAGTGGGATTCAACAGTCAAACCTGTTAAATTTTAAGTCCGTAAGCTAGGATGAGATGTGCGAGAAGGTCTGGCTATAATGGCAGAGTCCGAAGGACTCCTACTGCCATCTTTATGTTCTTGGTAAATCGAGATCTTCTGGGACCCACCGGAATCACCTCCTTTCGTTCCTGCTTAAACCTGCGGTGAAAGAACAGAAGTAGCAGAACTGGAGGAAGTGCATAGATCAGTGAAAACTGATCCTATAGGAAGACTAATGTTGCGCCTGCTATCAGTTCCCTTGTTCTTGACACAAAGTTGTCGACTTTGTTGTTGAATCTGGACGTGAATAGGTCCATGTCCGGAATACCCCATCTCTGACATATTGCTAGGAAGATGTCGGGGTGAAGAGATCATTCTCCCGGAAATAATTATTGGCAACTCAAGTAGTCCGCCTGCCAATTCTCTATTCCTGAAATGAAAATTGCAGATGGGCAAGGAATGTTGTGTTCTGCCCAATCTAGAACATTATTCACCTCTTTATGGGCTGCACGACCTCTCGTGCCCCCCTGGTGATTGATGTAATCCACCGCTGTGGCCTTGTCAGACTGAATCCAGACAGAACTGTCCCGTAGTCTGACCGTCCCAGATTCTAGGGCCAGACGTACTGCCCGGATCTTCCAAAAAGTTAATAGGCAAGGTCCTCTAATCTGAACCCTCTCCCCTGGACAGAATCTTCTTCCAGGGCTGCTCCCCAGCCTAGGAGGCTGTTGTTTTGCTGGATAACAACCACCAATTTAGGCTCTGACTTACATTGGGAGCCAAGTGTATTGGAAACAAACAAGACCTGAAGATTTTTATTCCAGACTGACAGGATGGTGTTTTGAAGATGTTTTTGAGTAAAAACTGTGCATAAGGGACGGCCTCGAAGGAGGCCACCATTTCCCCTAACAATCTCCCGTGGTGCTGTGGCTAAACCGAATGGCAGGGCCACAACTGAAATTATAATTTTATATTTCAAGAGGCAGAAATTTCTGGTGAGCGGGAAAATTTGGCACATGGAGATATGCATTTTTGATATTGATTAAAGCCAAAAAAACTCCCCTCCTTGCAGGATGGACACATCCAATCGGATTATGAAAGGATCGGATGTTTAATTGCCAATTCAGATCTTGGAGATCTAGAATAGGTCTTACCTCTCTGTTTGGTTCTGGAACCGTTTGAGCCAAACCCTGTGCCCTGTTCCACTAAAGACACCTCTGATATCTCCAACTGGGATAATAGCTGATCCAGAGGCCAGAAAGATTTCTTTTCCTCTGGATCCTTGGGAACATTTTCCCTCAGAAAAAATGAGGAGATTGAAACTCTCGGAACTCTAGTCGTAACCTAGAGAAAAAACTGCAGAAGTCTTGACATTGTTCCTGCCAGATCATGAGAATTGCAGGACCTTTCCGCTCACCCGAACGAGTGGGGGTGCCCCTTCATGAGAAGGCTTTAGCATTCTGCTTTGTGGGCTTTCTGCCCCAAGATCTCTTCTGACCCTGGTGCTGCCCTTGGATACTTTCCCTTGAACCTGACCGTTGAAGCCGTCGAGACTGCCTAGAGGTAGATGCCCCTGGCATAGGAGAGGCAGCACGATTAAAGAAGAAATGTTTGAACCTCTTCTTTACTGGTAAAAGAGAGCTTTCCCCATTAGAGGTCCTTTGGCTGTACTTATCTAGATTGTCTCTAAATAGTCGTACCCCCCAAAAAAATGGATAAGAGCTTTTTACACGTTGCTTCAGCTGATCAATTTTTCAGCCACAGAACTCTGCGAGAATGCACTAGTCCAAGCATAAGCCATAAGGCTTACATTATAGAGTCTTTGATAGCATCTACTATGAGACAGATACACCAGCCCATTGCCGGGCCTGCTGATCAGGCAGAATTTCAGGCATCCACAAACTGTTCCTTAATGGACTGAGATACACCAATTGCAGCAAGAACTGGCTGCGTTACTGAACTTGCAAAAGGCATATTGTCTTTAAAAAGAAGTTCCATCGAAGAAGAACCTGCCCTCCGGAAACGACGAGGGAACGAGTTGCCTGGTTCTGGAACCAGTCTCGATACCATCCCCTACTCATATTCCCTCCCTTTCTTCTGTTTATTATAAGTATAATGTGATGGCTGGCCCTTTGGTTTCATATTCATGCTTTGTAGCCCCTGTGAGGGCGCACAAGGAGCAGATTGTAGTCTCTTGTTTATTCCTGTTTATTCAACTTTTCAATAAAAAATATTGCAACAGAAAAAGAAGTTCCATCTTTTTATCTGTTGGATCCTTTAACATTAGTGCATTATCCATCGGACATGTGAGACTCTGCTCACTGAGGCGATTGCAGCATGAATTGCTTGGGAGGATAATATTGTTTATCCGGATGTTCCCATTTAGAATACATAAGCTTTTTTAGCCATGCAAGAATAGGAAAAAACATCCCCAGATGGGGGGAGGTTCTAATGAACCCAATTAGAGGTAGGTTCCTCAAGAGCCTGTGCTGCAGGTAACAAAAAAAGGTTGAGTAAGGGAGTACACAAGCAACCTGTCTTGTGGTGCTACTCCTTCCATATTAGGATCCTCAGAAGAGGATAAATAAGTATCTTCCTAATATTTGGGAAGATCTACCTGATCCCCAGCCTCCTGCACCTCAATAAGAGGCTCCTGAGGACTAGATGGGAATCTGCCATGTTTAGCCCCACTATGGAGAGACATCATAGCATTAATCTTTTTTCCAATTTACAAATGGTAGAAGAAAACACCTTTTGTATGATATATACAGGGACTGAAGTGTTAAATGCAACAACAGTTTCCCATGACGGCTCAATCTGACTAGCCGTATCCCTCTCAGAGGAGGATGACATTCTTTTGGAAATGGATTCAGTTTATAGTGAAAAAAACATTGACCCCTTTAGAGAAGTTCCTGGTCCCATTACCATTCATAGCCTGAAGCTTAAAGCAGAGGCACTATGCAAAATAATGTATATTGCTAGGCTATAGTTCAGCGCCATTAACTGCTATTAATGCTAGCCTGGTAAAGTATAATGTGTCAAAGGGAAAAAGCCTGTGTCACTAACCTGAACAAGCCATTCACCTGCTCTGTCCCTCCATAGCTAGCAGCAGCTTTCACACATACAGCGCTGAAATCAACTTCCTACATGTGTGGCCGGAGTCTGACGCCGTTAGCCATACCCCCCACGTAAATTACGCCCCCCTTTCCTTTCAAAGGAAAGTGCTTTCCCGCGTGTGCGGCATCCTGTGGAACATGCAGACATGGCAGGGGGTAAATCCTCCGCTCAGTGGCCGCGGTCTGTCTCTTTTTAAAAAAAAAAGGAAACTAGTTTGGCATCCTATCCCCCGAAGGGGAAAAAAAATAGTTTGGGGGCACAAGAGGAGAAGCAGACCCCCCTTCTTACCGGAGCATCTGTTGCGGCTGGAGGAGAGGAGAATGAAGGCTTCTGTGTTCTGTGTTTAAAGCGTCAGGACTGTGAGTGCTCAATACAGCCCCCAGTGGTGACACATAGGCATGACAACATTATACATAGAAGGAGAAATTCCTGAGAAAATCTCCCTTACCTTTTCCTCACAGCAAGGTTTTATCAGAGATAAAGACCCAATTTTCAACCTTTACGGTGGGCTCCGAGACCTTTTAGGAAACCTTCAGGAACCAGGGAACCTCGGGTTACCCACAATCCTGGACCTGCGACAGCACCCTGCCAGTAAAAACGTTATGGCCTTACTACCAAAAAGTACTGGATCCCAGGGCCCAGCTCTCTAAAGAGAAGCGTTTGCAAGCAAAACCTAATTTCTTCGGACACGAGGCCCGGGTACCATTCATTTAGCCCATGAAAAGACATCAAAACGGATCCGGTCAGCATGGCTAGCCCCAGCAAGGAATGCTCCCAGTGGAGCTCAGCACAGCACATCTTTACTCGTGACCAACACCTTAGACACTGTCGAAAAAACCGAGGACACCCAGTAGTGGGAGGGGTTATATAGGGAGTACACTTCTTGCCTTAGGGCCAGTGTTCATCACCTATCAGGGGCCCTATAACCTACATAGTAAGTACTATGGCTCTGTGTCCCCTGATGTAAGAAAAGAAATTAGCACAACTGTTTATCAATTTTCAGTAAAAATACACTACTACAAAGTTAAAAAGTAAGTTCTCACTAAAGGTGCTAAAGATACTAAATGAACCTTCTGCACACTGCATACTATATAACCTTTTTATATACCCTTCTCAAACTTTACATTAAAATAGGGATTTTTAGTTCACATGCATTGCACTGCATGTTTAAGCTGGCCAACTACGTCAAAGTAATCCCTCTCTGGCCAGGCCCTACACTACACTATACTAATCTACACTACACTACATTACACTAATTTACTCTACCCTAATCTGCTCCACCCAGCCCTAATCCTCTCCACCCAGCCCTAATCCACTCCACCCTGCCCTATAACCCAGCACTAATCCACTCCACCCTGCCCTATAACCCAGCCATAGTCAGATCCACCCTGCCATAGTCCGCTCCAACCTGCCTTATAACCCAGCCCAAACCCACCCTGCCTTAATCCCCTCCATCCTGCACTATAACCCAGCCCTAATCCTCTCCACCCCACCCTAATTTGCTTCACTGTGCCCTATAATCCAGCCCCAATCCACTCTACCCTGCCCTATAACAATGCTGTAGTCCACTCCACCCTACCATAGTCCACTCCACCCGGCCCTATAACCCAGCCCTAATCCTCTCCACCATGCTGTAACTCACTCCACCCTGCCATATAACCCAGCCCTAATCCACTCCACTCTGCCCTATAACCCAGCCCTAGTCAGCTCCACCCTGCCTAAGTCCGCTCCACCCTGCCTAAGTCCGCTCTAACCCTGCCTAAGTCCGCTCCATCCTGCCTAAATCTGCTCCTCCCTGTGTTAATCCCACTCCACCTGGCCCTATAATCCAGCCCAATTCCAGCAATCCTTAATCTCCTCCACCCTGCCCTATAACGTGAATAAAGCCAAATGCAGACTGAGTTACTGTCCTATCCGGACTGCTGCGGTTCCAACATTTATTATCGCTGCTGTCATCACGGCATGGCAGCCTCGGGACAATGCTAGTTCAGGAGACAAAGCAGCTTTGGATGGAGGGCAGAGGACTGTTGGAATTACCATTTTAAGTGTCCTAGCAGGTGATTGGTTGCTAGAACTGCCCTTTATCCTAACAACCAATCACCTGCAAGGACACTTGAAAAGTTAACTCCGTCAGTGCCTGCCCCTGACCTTCATCCAAAACTGCTGTGTCTTCCTCTGTATAGAGCTGTGTGGGGCTGAGCTGTGAAAGGGGGTATAGAGCTGAGGGGGAGCAAAGCTTAGGGGGACTGAAATGTGAATGGTAAGAGCCTGGAGGGGCTGCATTGTGAAGGGGGTTAGAGTCGGGCCGTGCTCCATCTGCCTCATGCCACGCTGTGCTCCATCTGCCTCATGCCATGCCAGGCCGTGCTCCATCTGCCTCGTGTCAGACCGTGCCATGCTCCATCTGCCTATGCCTCTATGAGCCGTGCTCCAACTGCCTCGTGCCACGCCGGGCCATGCTCCATCTGCCTTGTGCCACACCGAGCCATGCTCCATCTGCCTATGCCTCTATGAGCCTTGCTCCATCTGCCTCCTGCCACGCCGTGCCATGCTCCATCTGCCTAGTGCCTCTATGGGCCATGCTTCATCTGTCTGGTGCCATGCCGGGCCGTGCTCCATCTTCCTAGTGCCACGCCGGGCCGTGGTCCATCTGCCTTGTGCCACGCCAGGTCGTGCTCCATCTGCCTCGTGCCACGCCGGGCCGTGCTCCATCTGCCTCGTGTCAGACCGTTCCATGCTCCATTTGCCTATGCCTCTTCGAGCCACGCTCCATCTGCCTCGTGCCACACTGGGCCATGCTCCATCTGCCTTGTGCCACACCAAACCGTGCTCCATCTGCCTATGCCTCTATGAGCCGTGCTCCATCTGCCTAGTGCCACGCCGTGTCATGCTCCATCTGCCTAGTGCCTCTATGGGCCATGCTCAATCTGTCTGGTGCCACGCCGGGCCGTGCTCCATCTTCCTAGTGCCACGCCGGGCCGTGCTCCATCTGCCTCGTGCCACGCCAGGCCGTGCTCCATCTGCCTTGTGCCACGCCAGGCCGTGCTCCATCTTCCTAGTGCCACGCCGGGCCGTGCTCCATCTGCCTCGTGCCACGCCAGGCCGTGCTCCATCTGCCTCGTGCCACGCCGGGCCATGCTCCATCTGCCTCGTGTCGGGCCATGCTCCATCTGCCTCTTGCCACACTGCACAATTCTCCATCTACCTCGTGCCTCTATGGGCCTGGCTCAATCTGCCTAGTAATGCTCCAGGCCTGGCTTCATCTGCCTCGTGCCACGCCGGGCCTGGCTCCATCTGCCTCGTGCCTTGCCGGGCCTGGCTCCATCTGCCCTGTGCCGCACCAGGCCTGGCTCCATCTGCCTCGTGCCACAATGGGCCATGCACCGTCTGCCTTGTGCCACGCCGGGCTGTGCTCCATCTGCCTCGTGCCACACCGGGCCATGCTCCATCTGCCTCATGCCACTCCGGGCCATGCTCCATCTGCCTCGTGCCACGCCGGGCCGTGCTCCATCTGCCTCGTGCCATACCAGGCCGTGCTCCATCTGCCCCGTGCCACGCTGGGCCGTGCTCCATCTGCCTAGTGCCTCTCCGGGCCTTGATCCATCTTCCTAGTGCCACGCTGGGCCGTGCTCCATCTGCCTTGTGCCATACCAGGCCGTGCTCCATCTGCCTCGTGCCTCTCCGGGTCTGGCTCCATCTGCCTAGTACCTCTCCGGGCCTTGATCCATCTTCCTAGTGCCACGCTGGGCCGTGCTCCATCTGCCTTGTGCCATACCAGGCCGTGCTCCATCTGCCACATGCCACGCCGGGCCATGCTCCATCTGCCTCGTGCCTCTCTGGGCCTGGCTCCATCTGCCTAGTGCCTCTCCGGGTCTTGATCCATCTTCTTAGTGCCACGCCGGGCCATGCTCCATCCAGCCATGCTCCATGCTCCATGCCACGCTGTGCTCCATCTGCCGCATGCCATGCCAAGCCGTGCTCCATCTGCCTCGTGTCAGACCGTGCCATGCTCCATCTGCCTATGCCTCTATGAGCCGTGCTCCAACTGCCTCGTGCCCCGCCGGGCCATGCTCCATCTGCCTTGTGCCACACCGAGCCATGCTCCATCTGCCTATGCCTCTATGAGCCTTGCTCCATCTGCCTCCTGCCACGCCGTGCCATGCTCCATCTGCCTAGTGCCTCTATGGGCCATGCTTCATCTGTCTGGTGCCATGCCGGGCCGTGCTCCATCTTCCTAGTGCCACGCCGGGCCGTGGTCCATCTGCCTTGTGCCACGCCAGGTCGTGCTCCATCTGCCTCGTGCCACGCCGGGCCGTGCCCCATCTGCCTCGTGCCGGGCCGTGCTCCATCTGCCTTTTGCCACACAGCACAATTCTCCATCTGCCTCGTGCATCAATGGCTTGGCTCCATCTGCCTAGTGCTTCTCCGGGCCTGGCTCAATCTGCCTAGTAATGCGCCAGGCCTGGCTTCATCTGCCTCGTGCCGCGCCAGGCCTGGCTCCATCTGCCCTGTGACGCGCCGGGCCTGGCTCCATCTGCCCTGTGCCACACCAGGCCTGGCTCCATCTGCCTCGTGCCACAACGGGCCATGCACCGTCTGCCTTGTGCCACGCCGGGCTGTGCTCCATCTGCCTCGTGCCACACCGGGCCATGCTCCATCTGCCTCGTGCCACACCGGGCCATGCTCCGTCTGCCTTGTGCCACACCGTGCCTGGCTCCATCTGCCTAGTGCCATGCCAGGCCGTGCTCCATCTGCCTAGTGCCACGCCAGGCCGTGCTCCCTCTGCCTAGTGCCACGCCGGGCTGTGCTCCATCAGCCTTGTGTCTCGCCGGGCTGGGCTCCATCAGCCTCATGCAACGCTGGGCCTTGCTCCATCTGTCTCATGACGTGCCGGGCCGTGCTCCATCTGCCTCATGCCACACCGTGCCATGCTCCATCTGCCTCATGCCTTGCCGGCAGTGCTCCATCTGCCTCGTGCCACACCGTGCCATGCTCCATCTGCCTCGTGCCTTGCCGGCCGTGCTCAATCTGCCTTGTACCATGCCAGGCCGTGCTCCATCTGCCTCGTGCCACACCGTGCCATGCTCCATCTGTCTCGTGCCACGCCGGGCTGTGCCCCATCTGCCTCGTGCCACGCCGGGCCGTGCTCCATCTGCCTCGTGCCACGCCGGGCCGTGCTCCATCTGCCTCGTGCCACGCCGGGCCGTGCTCCATCTGCCTTGTGCCACGCCGGGCCGTGCTCCATCTGCCTGGTGCACTCCGGGCCGTGCTCCATCCGCCTAGAGCCACGCTGGGCTGTGCTCCACCTGCCTCGTGGTGGGCCGTGCTCCATCTGCCTCGTGCCACGCCGCACCATTCTCCATCTGCCTAGTGCCTCCCCGGGCCTGGCTCCATCTGCTTAGTGCCGTGCTGGGCCGTGCTCCATCCGCCTAGAGCCACGCTGGGCTGTGCTCCACCTGCCTCGTGGTGGGTCGTGCTCCATCTGCCTCGTGCCACGCCAGGACGTGCTCCATCTGCCTCGTGCCACGCCGCACCATTCTCCATCTGCCTGGTGCACTCCGGGCCGTGCTCCATCCGCCTAGAGCCACGCTGGGCTGTGCTCCACCTGCCTCGTGGTGGGCCGTGCTCCATCTGCCTAGTGCCTCCCCGGGCCTGGCTCCATCTGCTTAGTGCCGTGCTGGGCCATGCTCCATCTGCCTCGTGCCACGCAGGGCCGTGCTCCATCTGCCTTGACCCACGCCGGGCCATGCTCCCTCTGCCCCGTGCCACGCCGCACCATTCTCCATCTGCCTAGTGCCTCTCCGGGCCTGGCTCCATGCCGTGCCGTGCTCCATCTGCCTCGTGTCAGACCGTGCCATGCTCCATTTGCCTATGCCTCTTCGAGCCACGCTCCATCTGCCTCGTGCCACACTGGGCCATGCTCCATCTGCCTTGTGCCACACCAAACCGTGCTCCATCTGCCTATGCCTCTATGAGCCGTGCTCCATCTGCCTCGTGCCACGCCGTGTCATGCTCCATCTGCCTAGTGCCTCTATGGGCCATGCTCCATCTGTCTGGTGCCACGCCGGGCCGTGCTCCATCTTCCTAGTGCCACGCCGGGCCGTGCTCCATCTGCCTCGTGCCACGCCAGGCCGTGCTCCATCTGCCTCGTGCCACGCCAGGCCGTGCTCCATCTTCCTAGTGCCACGCCGGGCCATGCTCCATCTGCCTCGTGCCACGCCAGGCCATGCTCCATCTGCCTCGTGCCACGCCGGGCCGTGCCCCATCTGCCTCGTGTCGGGCCATGCTCCATCTGCCTCTTGCCACACTGCACAATTCTCCATCTACCTCATGCCTCTATGGGCCTGGCTCAATCTGCCTAGTAATGCTCCAGGCCTGGCTTCATCTGCCTCGTGCCACGCCGGGCCTGGCTCCATCTGCCTCGTGCCTTGCCGGGCCTGGCTCCATCTGCCCTGTGCCGCACCAGGCCTGGCTCCATCTGCCTCGTGCCACAATGGTCCATGCACCGTCTGCCTTGTGCCACGCCGGGCTGTGCTCCATCTGCCTCGTGCCACACCGGGCCATGCTCCATCTGCCTCATGCCACGCCGGGCCATGCTCCATCTGCCTTGTGCCACGCCGGGCCGTGCTCCATCTGCCTCGTGCCATACCAGGCCGTGCTCCATCTGCCCCGTGCCACGCTGGGCCGTGCTCCATGGGCCTAGTGCCTCTCCGGGCCTTGATCCATCTTCCTAGTGCCACGCTGGGCCGTGCTCCATCTGCCTTGTGCCATACCAGGCCGTGCTCCATCTGCCTCGTGCCTCTCCGGGCCTGGCTCCATCTGCCTAGTACCTCTCCGGGCCTTGATCCATCTTCCTAGTGCCACGCTGGGCCGTGCTCCATCTGCCTTGTGCCATACCAAGCCGTGCTCCATCTGCCACGTGCCACGCCGGGCCATGCTCCATCTGCCTCGTGCCTCTCTGGGCCTGGCTCCATCTGCCTAGTGCCTCTCCGGGCCTTGATCCATCTTCTTAGTGCCACGCCGGGCCATGCTCCATCTGCCTCGTGCCACGCCGGCCCGTGCTCCATCTGCCTTGTGCCATACCAGGCTGTGCTCCATCTGCCTCATGCCACGCCGGGCCGTTCTCCATCTGCCTCATGCCTCTCCGGGCCTGGCTCCATCTGCCTAGTGCCTCTCCAGGCCTTGATCCATCTTCCTAGTGCCACGCTGGGCCATGCTCCATCTGCCTAGTGCCACGCCGGGCCGTGCTCCATCTGCCTAGTGCCACGCCAGGCCGTGCTCCAACTGCCTAGTGCCACGCCGGGCCATGCTCCATCTGCCTCGTGCCACACCGGGCCATGCTCCATCTGCCTCGTGCCACACCGTGCCTGGCTCCATCTGCCTAGTGCCATGCCAGGCCGTGCTCCATCTGCCTAGTGCCACGCCAGGCCGTGCTCCCTCTGCCTAGTGCCACGCCGGGCTGTGCTCCATCAGCCTTGTGTCACGCCGGGCTGGGCTCCATCAGCCTCATGCAACGCTGGGCCTTGCTCCATCTGTCTCATGACGTGCCGGGCCGTGCTCCATCTGCCTCATGCCACATCGTGCCATGCTCCATCTGCCTCATGCCTTGCCGGCAGTGCTCCATCTGCCTCGTGCCACACCGTGCCATGCTCCATCTGCCTCGTGCCTTGCCGGCCGTGCTCAATCTGCCTTGTACCATGCCAGGCCGTGCTCCATCTGCTTCATGCCACACCGTGCCATGCTCCATCTGCCTCGTGCCACGCCAGGCTGTGCCCCATCTGCCTCGTGCCACGCCAGGCCGTGCTCCATCTGCCTCGTGCCACGCCGGGCCGTGCTCCATCTGCCTCGTGCCACGCCGGGCCGTGCTCCATCTGCCTCGTGCCACGCCAGGCCGTGCTCCATCTGCCTGGTGCACTCCGGGCCGTGCTCCATCCGCCTAGAGCCACGCTGGGCCGTGCTCCACCTGCCTCGTGGTGGGCCGTGCTCCATCTGCCTCGTGCCACGCGGGACGTGCTCCATCTGCCTCGTGCCACGCCGCACCATTCTCCATCTGCCTAGTGCCTCCCCGGGCCTGGCTCCATCTGCTTAGTGCCCTGCTGGGCCATGCTCCATCTGCCTCGTGCCACGCAGGGCCGTGCTCCATCTGCCTTGAGCCACGCCGGGCCATGCTCCCTCTGCCCCGTGCCACGCCGCACCATTCTCAATCTGCCTAGTGCCTCTCCGGGCCTGGCTCCATGCCGTGCCGTGCTCCATCTGCCTCGTGTCAGACCGTGCCATGCTCCATTTGCCTATGCCTCTTCGAGCCACGCTCCATCTGCCTCGTGCCACACTGGGCCATGCTCCATCTGCCTTGTGCCACACCAAACCGTGCTCCATCTGCCTATGCCTCTATGAGCCGTGCTCCATCTGCCTCGTGCAACGCCGTGTCATGCTCCATCTGCCTAGTGCCTCTATGGGCCATGCTCCATCTGTCTGGTGCCACGCCGGGCCGTGCTCCATCTTCCTAGTGCCACGCCGGGCCGTGCTCCATCTGCCTCGTGCCACGCCAAGCCGTGCTCCATCTGCCTCGTGCCACGCCGGGCCGTGCTCCATCTTCCTAGTGCCACGCCGGGCCGTGCTCCATCTGCCTCGTGCCACGCCGGGCCGTGCCCCATCTGTCTCGTGTCGGGCCATGCTCCATCTGCCTCTTGCCACACTGCACAATTCTCCATCTACCTCGTGCCTCTATGGGCCTGGCTCAATCTGCCTAATAATGCTCCAGGCCTGGCTTCATCTGCCTCGTGCCACGCCGGGCCTGGCTCCATCTGCCTCGTGCTTTGCCGGGCCTGGCTCCATCTGCCCTGTGCCGCACCAGGCCTGGCTCCATCTGCCTCGTGCCACAATGGGCCATGCACCGTCTGCCTTGTGCCACGCCGGGCTGTGCTCCCTCTGCCCCGTGCCACGCCGCACCATTCTCAATCTGCCTAGTGCCTCTCCGGGCCTGGCTCCATGCCGTGCCGTGCTCCATCTGCCTCGTGTCAGACCGTGCCATGCTCCATTTGCCTATGCCTCTTCGAGCCACGCTCCATCTGCCTCGTGCCACACTGGGCCATGCTCCATCTGCCTTGTGCCACACCAAACCGTGCTCCATCTGCCTATGCCTCTATGAGCCGTGCTCCATCTGCCTCGTGCCACGCCGTGTCATGCTCCATCTGCCTAGTGCCTCTATGGGCCATGCTCCATCTGTCTGGTGCCACGCCGGGCCGTGCTCCATCTTCCTAGTGCCATGCCGGGCCGTGCTCCATCTGCCTCGTGCCACGCCAGGCCGTGCTCCATCTGCCTCGTGCCACGCCAGGCCGTGCTCCATCTTCCTAGTGCCACGCCGGGCCGTGCTCCATCTGCTTTGTGCCACGCCAGGCCGTGCTCCACGTGCCTCGTGCCACGCCGGGCCGTGCCCATCTGCCTCGTGTCGGGCCATGCTCCATCTGCCTCTTGCCACACTGCACAATTCTCCATCTGCCTCGTGCCACGCCGGGCCGTGCCCCATCTGCCTCGTGTCGGGCCATGCTCCATCTGCCTCTTGCCACACTGCACAATTCTCCATCTACCTCGTGCCTCTATGGGCCTGGCTCAATCTGCCTAGTAATGCTCCAGGCCTGGCTTCATCTGCCTCGTGCCACGCCGGGCCTGGCTCCATCTGCCTCGTGCCTTGCCGGGCCTGGCTCCATCTGCCCTGTGCCGCACCAGGTCTGGCTCCATCTGCCTCGTGCCACAATGGGCCATGCACCGTCTGCCTTGTGCCACGCCGGGCTGTGCTCCATCTGCCTCGTGCCACACCGGGCCATGCTCCATCTGCCTCATGCCACGCCGGGCCATGCTCCATCTGCCTCATGCCACGCCGGGCCATGCTCCATCTGCCTCGTGCCATACCAGGCCGTGCTCCATCTGCCTCGTGCCACGCTGGGCCGTGCTCCATCTGCCTAGTGCCTCTCCGGGCCTTGATCCATCTTCCTAGTGCCACGCTGGGCCGTGCTCCATCTGACTTGTGCCATACCAGGCCGTGCTCCATCTGCCTCGTGCCTCTCCGGGCCTGGCTCCATCTGCCTAGTACCTCTCCGGGCCTTGATCCATCTTCCTAGTGCCACGCTGGGCCGTGCTCCTTCTGCCTTGTGCCATACCAGGCCGTGCTCCATCTGCCACATGCCACGCCGGGCCATGCTCCATCTGCCTCGTGCCTCTCTGGGCCTGGCTCCATCTGCCTAGTGCCTCTCCGGGCCTTGATCCATCTTCTTAGTGCCACGCCGGGCCATGCTCCATCTGCCTCGTGCCACGCCGGCCCGTGCTCCATCTGCCTTGTGCCATACCAGGCCGTGCTCCATCTGCCTCATGCCACGCCGGGCCGTTCTCCATCTGCCTCATGCCTCTCCGGGCCTGGCTCCATCTGCCTAGTACCTCTCCGGGCCTTGATCCATCTTCCTAGTGCCACGCCGGGCTGTGCTCCATCTGCCTTGTGCCATACCAGGCAGTGCTCCATCTGCCTCATGCCACGCTGGGCCATGCTCCATATGCCTCGTGCCTCTCTGGGCCAGGCTCCATCTGCCTAGTGCCTCTCCAGGCCTTGATCCATCTTCCTAGTGCCACGCTGGGCCATGCTCCATCTGCCTAGTGCCACGCCGGGCCGTGCTCCATCTGCCTAGTGCCACGCCAGGCCGTGCTCCAACTGCCTAGTGCCACGCCGGGCTGTGCTCCATCTGCCTGGTGCCACGCCGGGCCGTGCTCCACGTGCCTCGTGCCACGCCGGGCCGTGCTCCATTTGCCTCGTGCCACTCCGGGCCGTACTCCACCTGCCTCGTGCCGGGCCGTGCTCCATCTGCCTAGTGCCTCCCCGGGCCTTGCTCCATCTGCCTAGTGCCGTGCTGGGCCATGCTCCATCTGCCCCATGCCACGCCGGGCCATGCTCCATATGCCTCGTGCCACTCCGGGCCGTACTCCACCTGCCTCGTGCTGGGACGTGCTCCATCTGCCTAGTGCCTCCCCGGGCCGGGCTCCATCTGCCTAGTGCCGTGCTGGGCCGTGCTCCATCTGCCCCATGCCACGCCGGGCCATGCTCCATATGCCTCGTGCCTCTCTGGGCCAGGCTCCATCTGCCTAGTGCCTCTCCAGGCCGTGCTCCAACTGCCTAGTGCCACGCCAGGCCGTGCTCCATCTGCCTAGTGCCACGCCAGGCCGTGCTCCAACTGCCTAGTGCCACGCCGGGCTGTGCTCCAACTGCCTGGTGCCACGCCGGGCCGTGCTCCACGTGCCTCGTGCCACGTCGGGCCGTGCTCCACGTGCCTCGTGCCACGCCTGGCTCCACGTGCCTCGTGCCACGCCAGGCCGTGCTCCATTTGCCTCGTGCCACTCCGGGGCGTGCTCCACCTGCCTCGTGCCGGGCCGTGCTCCATCTGCCTAGTGCCTCCCCGGGCCGGGCTCCATCTGCCTAGTGCCGTGCTGGGCCATGCTCCATCTACCTTGTGCCACGCCGGGCCATGCTCCATCTGCCTCGAGCCCCTCCGGGCCGTGCTCCATTTGCCCCGTGCCACGCCGCACCATTCTCCATTAGCCTAGTGCCTCTCCGGCCCCGGCTCCATCTGCCTCGTGCCGCTCCGGGCCTGCCTCCATCTTCCTCATGCCATGCTGGGTTGTGCTCCATCTGCCTCGTGCCACACCAGGGCCATGCTCCATCTGCCTAGTGCCGTGCTGGGCCGTGCTCCATCTGCCCCATGCCACGCAGGGCCATGCTCCATATGCCTCGTGCCACTCCGGGCCGTACTCCACCTGTCTCGTGCTGGGACGTGCTCCATCTGCCTCGTGCCTCTCTGGGCCAGGCTCCATCTGCCTAGTGCCTCTCCAGGCCGTGCTCCAACTGCCTAGTGCCACGCCAGGCCGTGCTCCATCTGCCTAGTGCCACGCCAGGCCGTGCTCCAACTGCCTAGTGCCACGCCGGGCCGTGCTCCACGTGCCTCGTGCCACGTCGGGCCGTGCTCCACGTGTCACGTCGGGCCGTGCTCCACGTGCCTCGTGCCACGCCGTGCTCCACGTGCCTCGTGCCACGCCTGGCTCCACGTGCCTCGTGCCACGCCGGGCCGTGCTCCATTTGCCTCGTGCCACTCCGGGGCGTGCTCCACCTGCCTCGTGCCGGGCCGTGCTCCATCTGCCTAGTGCCTCCCCGGGCCGGGCTCCATCTGCCTAGTGCCGTGCTGGGCCATGCTCCATCTGCCTTGTGCCACGCCGGGCCGTGCTCCATCTGCCTCGAGCCCCTCCGGGCCGTGCTCCATCTGCCCCGTGCCACGCCGCACCATTCTCCATTAGCCTAGTGCCTCTCCGGCCCCGGCTCCATCTGCCTCGTGCCGCTCCGGGCCTGCCTCCATCTGCCTCATGCCATGCTGGGTTGTGCTCCATCTGCCTCGTGCCACACCAGGGCCATGCTCCATCTGCCTAGTGCCGTGCTGGGCCGTGCTCCATCTGCCCCATGCCACGCTGGGCCATGCTCCATATGCCTCGTGCCACTCCGGGCCGTACTCCACCTGTCTTGTGCTGGGACGTGCTCCATCTGCCTCGTGCCTCTCTGGGCCAGGCTCCATCTGCCTAGTGCCTCTCCAGGCCGTGCTCCAACTGCCTAGTGCCACGCCAGGCCGTGCTCCATCTGCCTAGTGCCACGCCAGGCCGTGCTCCAACTGCCTAGTGCCACGCCGGGCTGTGCTCCAACTGCCTGGTGCCACGCCGGGCCGTGCTCCACGTGCCTCGTGCCACGTCGGGCCGTGCTCCACGTGTCACGTCGGGCCGTGCTCCACGTGCCTCGTGCCACGCCGTGCTCCACGTGCCTCGTGCCACGCCGGGCTCCACGTGCCTCATGCCACGCCGGGCCGTGCTCCATTTGCCTCGTGCCACTCCGGGTCGTGCTCCACCTGCCTCGTGCCCGGCCGTGCTCCATCTGCCTAGTGCCTCCCCGGGCCGGGCTCCATCTGCCTAGTGCCGTGCTGGGCCATGCTCCATCTGCCTTGTGCCACGCCGGGCCATGCTCCATCTACCTCGAGCCCCTCCGGGCCGTGCTCCATCTGCCCCATGCCACGCCGCACCATTCTCCATTTGCCTAGTGCCTCTCCGGCCCCGGCTCCATCTGCCTCGTGCCGCTCCGGGCCTGCCTCCATCTGCCTCGTGCCACACAAGGGCCATGCTCCATCTGCCTCGTGCCGTGCCGGGCCATGCTCTATCTTCCTCATACCATGCTGGTCTGTGCTCCATCTGCCTCATGCCACACCGGGCCGTACACCATCTGCCTCGTGCCACGCCGGGCTGTGCTCCATCTGCCTCGTGCCATACCAGGCCGTGCTCCATCTGCCTTGTGCCACGCCGGGCCATGCTCCATATGCCTCGTGCCTCTCCGGGCCTGGCTCCATTTGCCTAGTGCCTCTCTGGGCCTTGATGCATCTGCCTTGTGCCATACCAGGCCGTGCTCCATCTGCCTCATGCCACGCCGGGCCGTGCTCCATCTGCCTCGTGCCTCTCCGGGCCTGGCTCCATCTGCCTAGTGCCTCTCCGGGCCTTGATCCATCTTCCTAGTGCTATGCCGGGCCATGTTCCATCTGCCTCGTGCCATGCCGGGCCGGGCTCCATCTGCCTCGTGCCATACCAGACCGTGCTTCATCTGCCTCGTGCCACACCGGGCCGTGCTCCATCTGCCTCGTGCCTTTGCGGGCCTTGCTCCATCTGCCTAGTGCCTCTCCGGCCTTGATCCATCTTCCTAGTGCCACGTCGGGCCTGGCTCCATCTGCCTCATGCCATGCCGGGCCGTGCTCCATCTGCCTCATGAAACGCCGGGCCATGCTCCACCTGCCTCGTGCCACGCCGGGCCGTAATCTATTTTCCTCGTACCACACTGGTCCGTGCTCCATCTGCCTCGTGCCACACCGGGCCGTGCTCCATCTGCCTCATGCCATGCTGGGCCATACTCCATCTACCTCGTGCCACGCCGGCCCGTGCCCCATCTGCCTTGTGCCATACCAGGCCGTGCTCCATCTGCCTCGTGCCACGCCGGGCCGTGCTCCATCTGCCTCGTTCCTCTCCGGGCCTGGCTCCATCTGCCTAGTGCCTCTCCGGGCCTTGATCCATCTTCCTTGTGCTACGCCGGGCCATGCTCCATCTGCCTAGTGCCACGCCGGGCCGTGCTCCATCTGCCTCGTGCCATACCAGGCCGTTCTCCATCTGCCTCGTGCTACGCCGGTCCGTGCTCCATCTGCCTCGTGCCTCTCCGGGCCTAAATCCGTCTGCCTAGTGCTTCACCGGGCCTTGATCCATCTTCCTAGTGCCACGCCGGGCCATGCTCCATCTGCCTCGTGCCACGCCGGGCCGTGCTCCTTCTGCCTCGTGCCACGCCGGGCCGTGCTCCTTCTGCCTCATGCCACGCCGGGCCGTGCTCCTTCTGCCTCGTGCCTAACGGGCTAACGGGCCGTGCTCCATCTGCCTTGTGCCATACCAGGCTGTGCTCCACCTGCCTCATGCCACGCCGGGCCGTGCTCCATCTGCCTCGTGCCTCTCCTGCCTGGCTCAATCTGCCTAGTGCCTCTCCAGGCCTTGATCCATCTTCCTAGTGCCAAGCCGGGCCATGCTACATCTGCCTCGTGCCATGCCGGGCTGTGCTCCATCTGCCTCGTGTCACACCTGGCCGTGCTCCATCTGCCTCATGCAATGCCGTGCTGTGCTCCATCTGCCTCGTGCCACGCCGCACCATTCTCCATCTGCCTCGTGCCTCTACGGGCTTGGCTCCATCTGCCTAGTGCCTCTACGGGCTTGGCTCCATCTGCCTAGTGCCGCGCTGGGCCTGGCTCCATCTGCCTCGTGCCGCGCCGGTCCTGGCTCCATCTGCCTCGTGCCGCGCCGGTCCTGGCTCCATCTGCCTCGTGCCACACCTGGCCCACCTCCATCTGCCTCATGCCACACCTTGCCTGCCTCCATCTGCCTCGTGCCACGCTGGGCCGCGCTCCATCTGCCACGTGTCACGCCGCACCATTCTCCATCTCCCTCGTGCCTCTACAGGCTTGGCTCCATCAGCCTAGTGCCTCTCTGGGCCTGACTCAATTAGCCTAGTGCCACGCTGGGCTTGGCTCCATCTGTCTCATGCCTCTCCGTGCCTGACTCAATCTGCCTAGTTCTACGCCGGGCCCTGCTCCATCTGCCTCATGCCACGCTGGGCCGGGCTCCATTTGCCTCGTGCCATGCCGGGCTCAATTTGCCTTGTGCCACAGCGGGCCATGCTCCATTTGCCTCGCGCCAACGCCGGGCTGTGCTCCATCTGCCTCACGCCGCGACAGGCCGTGCTCCATCTGCCTCGCGCCAAGCTGGGCCATGCTCCATCTGCCTCATGCCACGCCGGGCCGTGCTCCATCTGCCTCGCGCCACGCCGGGCCGTGCTCCATCCGTCCTAATCAGGTGCTCCCTGCCCTCCCCACAAATATACATTTTTATTGATAACAGCAACTTTACTTTTTTTTAATATAGTACATAGTACTACACCACAGGAGCAAGGTAGTTGGTTATCCTGTTGTCCTCCTTTATAACGATCTTAGCAGGTATCATCTGATTTCTGCTATCTAAAAAAACAGAAGATATGTTACACATAGAAAACTAAATTGCCAATGCCAAATTCATCAATTTCAAAGAAGTAACCAAAGTTGATGTCGTCTTCTTCATGGAGAAAGGGTATATCCCAGGAGTTGATCCTCTGGATTTCTCTTCTGACGACATCCTGCGGAGGAAAAAAATCCATTACTGCTCTGCAAAGAGGGCAGGTATTGCTTTGTGCCCTCCATGTATCCATGCAGTTTGAATGAAATTGGTGGGAGCAGGGTAAGGTAGTGTCCTCTCCCACATCAATTTCACTTAAACAGATGGTACATATGGGCAGTGCCTGATACTCCCTGGCCGGTGGTCTGGCTGGTGCTGGCTGGTCCTCAGCAACGTTGCGATCTCTTGGAGAGCGACTTCTATTGGACCTGGCGTTCTCCTGTTGCTGCCGGCGAGCTGTCCTAGACCGTGTGCGGTGTGCAATGGGTGAATCCATGCCTGTAATAACAATGGCAGAGATTTCAGCATTTTTGTCATGTAACCTTTTCTATCACAATTTTAAACTTATATGACAAGGGCAAGTGTCTTATTTCTAACAGATCTTAATTGAGACATGTGGCTGTCTCATAGGTAAACCTAAAAATAGGAGATAATTTAGCTACTTCAGCCTCCACGATGTACCCATAGAAGAAAGAATTGAAAGCGCCCCTGTCCCCTCATGCCCATGCACTAAAGCAAATACATAGGCAGGTCACACAAACATATGTAAATGGCATTGCCACTGCACACCTCTCCCTATACCACACATGAGAGGTATCGCCAGAAATGTTATAGGGAGAGCAATAATGTTAGCACCAGATCTCCTGTGTAACTCTAAACTTGAAACCTGTAAAGGCTTTTAAAGCGTGGTCTATGGATAATTGAATGTACTGTTGTTCATCATCAGTCCATGAGCATCCTCAATTTTAAAGTGTGACATGTTAGATATCTATTTACTTTGCCTAATGTTATCATTTATATTTTACCAAACAATTAGATATTCTATTGTGTTTTTGTGCTTTAGGATTCATTAGTGTATTCCCCCTCAAAAAAATTGCGTTTGAGAAACCGCTGTGCAAATACAGTGTGGCATAAAAAATTGCAACCCCCACAATTTTATCCTCTAGAGCCCCTGCTTTTAAAAAAAATATTATGTTTAGGGTTCCAAGTAATTTTATAGCAAAAAAAATATGATTTTTACAAGTAGGAGAGGAATGTCAGAATTGGCCAGGGGATGAAGTGGTTAAAGCAGAGCTCCACCCAAAAGGGGAAGTTACGCCACATTCGGTACTTTTTGAGGGGGCGGGTACCTGGTTCTCACAGGTATCTGTTCCCACTTCCGGGTCAGATTGCCACGGTGATCTATGAGGATCTTCAACCTCTCCTCCCCCCCCCCCACAGCCTTCTGGGGGACACACAGGTCCCTGAAGACTGTGGGACCATTCACAAAAAGCAGCACCTGTACGCACAGTAGGAAACTGGCTTTGAAGAATTGTCTCGGGTGCCAACATCGCTGGATCCCTGAACGGATAAATGTCCTTATATTAAAAGTAACCAGCTAAAATACTTGTAGCTGTTGACTTTATTTTTTATTTTTTTTGCCCAAATTGGAGCTCCTCTTTCGACAATCTGTTAGCCAGAATTTTTGCAAAGACCTTCCGGTCCACATTCAGTAACGAGATGGGCCTGAAGTTCTGCGGTCTATCTGGAGGTTTGCCTGGTTTTGGAAGTGTAACTATGGTAGCAGCTAGCATTTCAGCTGGAAATGAAGAGTCTGCTGTGGCTTTGTTAAAGGTTTCAAGAAGGTATTGACCTATAATTGGGTAGAATGCTCGGTAATATTCCACCGAGAAACCGTCAGGACCCGGTGATTTGTTCAACGGCATAGCTAATATTGTTTTAGACAGTTCACTTAAAGAAATAGGAACATTTAGGGTGTCCAATTGGTCTTGGGAGATCCTGGGGAGGGAGATCTTTTCCAAAAACGAGCGAATCACATCTGCAGACGGTTGAGAAATATTGGAGTCATCTTTTAAATTGTAAAGGGCACTATAATAATCCCGGAAGGCATTAGCAATATCTCTAGGGTTGGACAATTTAGAGCCCGTAATTGGATGATAAATAAAGGGAATCCTCTGTTGGACAGATCTTTCCTTTATTTGTCTGGCTAGAAGTTTTCCCGCACGATTCCCCTGGTAGTAAAGGCGAGCTTTCCACTCTTTAAATGCTCGATCTTGTTGTGAAATCATTAATAAACGCAGTTCGTGACGCAAATTGTCAAGCTCAGAGCTCGTGGCAGGATCGGGTAACGTTTTA
Organism: Lithobates pipiens; assembly: GCF_037356315.1. Taxonomy (NCBI): domain Eukaryota; kingdom Metazoa; phylum Chordata; class Amphibia; order Anura; family Ranidae; genus Lithobates; species Lithobates pipiens. The sequence goes on from NW_027507764.1 coordinate 388,434,473, forward strand.
TTCGCTGACTCTAACTGATCTATTTGGGAAAGAAGCGTTTGAATCTTCAATGTAGACTGTTTTCTAGCCAAGCTACTCATTTTGATGAGAATGCCTCGTATAAAAGCTTTATGGGAGTTCCAAAGGATGAAGGGGTCCGACACAGAGCGGGCATTAATCTCAAAAAAACCTTTCAATTCAGAGGCAACTTCTTTACTAAATTTCGGGTTTGAAAAAAGAAAAGTGTCGTTTTTCCATCGGTTGGCCCTGGTTTCCGTGCGCCACCCCTCCACCACGATGGAAATTGGTGCATGGTCTGACCATGATATGTTGTGAATAACTGAGGAACTAATTTTTTGAAGAAGGAATTTATCAGTTAGAAAGACATCTATTCTCGAGTATGAGTTGTGCACTTTCGAATAATATGAATAATCACGTTCTGTGGAGTGATGACATCTCCACACGTCAAACAAATTTTCAGAGGACATGAAGCGCGCAAGGGTGACCCTGTCCCTGCATGCTCTAGGACTCGGTGAAACGTCTAAGGCTTGGTTAGGTATGGCATTAAAATCGCCACACAATACTAGGTAACCCTTGCGCACCGCAACGACCCTCTTCCACAACTTATGCAAAAAGGAAAGTTGCTTAGTATTAGGCAAGTAAAGATTTACAAAGGTGTATACAGTGTTATTGATTTCCCCTACCAGAATAATAAACCTTCCTGCCTGATCATTTTCCACATGAATGCAGTTAAATGAAATCGATTTCCCAAACAGAATAGCCACTCCTCTATGCTTCTTCTGTGCGTTTGAATAATAAACAGTAGGGAAATGGCTATTCCGAAGTTGAGGGTGTTTAGAAGCACAAAGATGAGTTTCTTGTAGACATAAGATGTCACTTTGCAATTTTTTGGCTTCTCTAAAAAGAAGACCACGTTTTTGTGGGCTATTCAGCCCTCTAACATTAAATGAGGTAATTTTAAAACCCATTTTACAAGTCACTAGAATAGAGTACTGTCCAATTGATCTGCTTTGAGACTAGAAAAAACGAGACCAGTCTACTTACACCGTAGCAATTGTGGACAGGAAAATACCAATGTGGTGTCAAACAGAAACAAAATAAAAAGTCAACAAGAAAAGAGGAAAAAAAAGAAAAAAAACAGTCCACCGATCAAACTGGACTCCACTAGTTGTGCCCGATAGACCTGTGTGAGTATCTTGTCCGTCCCCTATCGATGCTCTTCTTAGTGGGGATCAATATTGTGCACGTGGGAGTGCGCAGCAAAAGAGAACCAAAAACAGGAAACAAAAAACAAAACACAAAAAAAGAAAAAAACTCGTAAAAACAGGCGATTCGAAAGAATCTGTAGGGATTTGACCCTAAAACAATGGAGGGCTTAAAGAGAGCAAAGCATGTTCCACCATGTCCCGGAGCTCTAAGAGAAAGCAAAATAATGATTACCTGGGCAGTCATTCTGAAATGGGTCTCGGCCAGGTATGGGAACCTGGAGGCGGAGATGAATCGGAAGAGTGCGCATTTTCTTCCCCGGCAAGAATGTTCCAGTCGCGCAGAAGGCGAATTCCTTCTTCCACTGTCTTGATGGTGATTGTTCTCCCTTCTTTAGAAACCAGAAGTTTGGCTGGGTAAGCCCATTTGTATGGGATGTGATGATTCCTCAAAGGCTTCGTAATAGTCGCCATGCTCCTTCTCCTCTGCATCGTGAATGCCGAAAAATCGGGAAAAAAAGACAAATTATGGGCTGACTCAGGTATGGTTTCCGAATTCCTCATCTGGAGAAGGAACTTCTCTTTGGTTTGGAAAAAATGAATCCGCACAATAGTGTCTCTCGGCAGATGTTCAGGGATGTGCCTAGGTTTAGGCAATCTATGGATCCGATCAATAGCCAGATCGGTTTCCGAGGCGTCAGGCAAAGCATCCTGCATGATTTTCTGGAAGTAAACTTGTAAGTCTGGATTTTTGACCGATTCTGGAATCCCTCTGATCTTTATATTATTTCTCCTCGAGCGGTCTTCAAGGTCTGCTAATTTTTCTTTCATGAAAGATACCTCATCGTCTTTTTCATTGTGCGCGTCAATGACTTCATTAATGGTGCCTGCAAACTCGGACATTTTATGTTCTATATGAGAAACTCTGTCCCTTACTGCTTTGACTTCTTCTTTGAAATTATTGGCAAGTGACATTATATCAGCATGTAACGTGCTGCGGAGGGACACCAGCATATCCTTTAGAGTGGAATCAATCACTGGCTGGTTGCTTGTGGGGAAATCTAAAATGGAGTCCTGGAGCTCTCTGGTATCATTCAGAGATGTATTGCTGAGGTCTGCCTCCTCTCCCCCTTGCAGATGTGGCTGCTTAGCCTTCACAGGACTAGAGGTGGAGGACGCTGTGGGAGACAGAAGTTTGTTCTCTGTGGAGGAACCTGACCGGGGAGACGTGCGGTCGATATTAGGGGAATGTCTCTCTGTGTGCCCGCCAGGCTCCCTGACGTGTCCCTTACCAGCGCCATCTTGGGCCTGCATGCTGCGAGGTTGGCGGTAGAAATCCGTCATTTTGTGCAGCCGTTTCGCTTCTTTCCTGCGGCGGGACATAACCTCCACTGCTGCCCGACCTTGTTGAGGGAAAAACCGCCGAGATCTACCGCCCAGGTACGTCGTTATTAGCTCCGGTAATTTGCGGTGGACGGAGCTCCCTTACAACGCGGCCATTCTCCTCGGCTGCCGGCCACGCCCCCTGGAGCTCCTCTTTAAGAAAGTAGTTGTAAAGGCAGAAGGTATATACCCTCACTTGGTCAGTTTGGAATCAATTCGGACATTCTCCAAAGTTTGCCTCTTTTGTATTATTTGTTGCTCTACTATCTGCCAGTCTCAATTATATGCCCCAGCTTTATTCCTCCATAGCGCTCGAGTCCCAGCCCCCCTGCCCCCATTCCCTCCCCCCATACTACCTTACCTCACACTGTACACCCTTTCTCTCTCCTATATAGCTTACTTGCACATTGATTCATTTCCGGATGTCTATATACTGATTACTTAGATTACATCTACCACTTTACTACTTACCACATATTTATGACTACATAGATGGCAGAATTGATACTTGTGTCATTCAAGATATTGGCAGAGGCTCCTTATATACTTGGTTTCATACTGTTTCTATATTGTATTTTTTACTGCTATTAAAGTATTGTGTTTACGCCCATAAGCTCGCCTCTATTTGGTCCAGAGTGCGCTTATGTTCTTTTTCCTACTAAATGCACCAGCAGTTTCTTTGTATCGCCTGTAATGTACTGGTGATGGAAATCACATTCTTTGTGATCTACAATTTCTATTAGTTACCGTATTTATCAGCGTATAACATGCACTTTTCCCCCCTGAAAATCAGGGTGGAAAATTTTTTAAAAACAAATCAAAGATTATAGTGAAATCAAAAATGTTCATAAACAGGTGAGTAAAAGTCCACTAAAGGTGTCCATCCATATCCATGGTATTGCAGTGTCCATGTGCACAACAAATGCAAAGTGCCAGTGCTCCATCATCTAAACAAACTAAATGGCCGCTTACTAGAAGTTTAGATCCACAAGGGATACTATGTGCATTTTACGTGTACTGATAGAATGCATACCATTATATATTTTTGATTTCACTATAATTTATTTGATTTGTTTTTATATTTTTTGGCACATAATCCCTTTTAATTGGGGTTCTGAGTGTTATAGTCACTTCACTCTGTTAAATTCTATACTGATTATATATTTACAAGGTTGATTACTTTGGATTTTTATTTATACTTTGATGCACTTATGACATACTGTTTTTTGAATGTCACTGTTGGACAGCGCACTATTTATGTTTCACAGCAGTTTCTCTATTTGGTTTGGTTTTCTTGTGTAAATTTGAAAATGCAATAAAAGCAGGCTAAACATAAAGGCAGAAGTTTTTTTTTACCTTAATGCATTTTCTGCATTAGAGTTAAAAACCTTCTGCATGCAGCTCTCCGCCTTACACTTACCTGAGCCTGATCTTGATCCCATGCTATGCCCGAGAGCAGAGGCTCTCTCTGCTGTCTCCTTCATTGGCTCAGAGGCAGCAGCTGAATCCATTGTTTCTTGGCTGCTGTCAATCATGGCCAGTGAAAAGGGAGCAGGGGAGCAAGGACATATGGACATACAGAGCCAGTTTAGGAGCGGGCCCATGCAATTGCCCTCATAGGAAGTGTATTGCTGTGGGGGTACGCTGCAGAAAGGAGTAACCAGGAGAGCCTAGAAAGGGGATCTGAGAAGAGGAGGATCTGGGTTGCTCTGTTCACCATTGCACATAGCAGGTAAGTATGACTTGTTTGTTATTTCAAAGATAAAAAATCTAATTTACAATCAGGTTAATGGTCAGAGTCATGCATAAGTCCAATGATGACTAGTTGAATTGAAATTAAACCTTCCTAATCTTGTATTCACAGAGAATAGAGCTATCTATAATACATCATACTGCACATTTTCATGAAAAATACACTTAAATAAATTTTAGTGCACAAAATAATATCCAATATTTCTGGTAAAATATAAAAGGTGGTGTTGTGTCAGGTAACTTATTATCAAACGCCAAGATTTAAAATTGCACACTCCGGTGAAAAGGCAACAAACTAAGGTACCTGAAATTGTCCATAGGCCACACACACAAAAGGCTTTATAGGTTATCTGTTTAGAGTTAAATGTGAGCTCTGGCTCTAGAATTATTGCTCTCACTATGAGGTTCACAGCGATACCTCACTGTGTGATGCAAATATTATTTATTTTTATTTTTTTATTTATTTTATTTTTTATTTTAAAATGTATTTTTTCATTCAACTTTATTGCTATTACAAGAGGTGGACAAAGCCCCCTGTTATTGCTTTGGGCAGTGACATCCATATGTTCTTTATGAAGAAATCAGGGGTCTGTTGGATCCTTGATCCCTCCTCTGCCCTGTAAGACAGCTGATTAGATAGAGGTCTGCTTTTACTGCACACAAACACCATATAATACACTATTTTTTTGCTAAAATATAAAAGATAATGATGCGTCAGGTAAATATATGCCAAACAATTAAAAATGTCAAATTCTGAATGCTTGTGAAATAGTGACAAAGTACGCTACCTAAAATTGTCCATAGGGAATGATTTCAAAGCCTTTACAGGTTATAAATTTCGAGTAAAAGGTGAGCTCTGGCATTTAAAATGATTGTTCTCACTCTGATGTTCACAGCGGTACCTCATTGAGTGATGCAATCACTGTTTACATATGCGTGCAAGACCTACATGCGCATTTGGGTGTGTGAACAGGGGACAGGGTGGTGGGTGGCTCTAAAAATTGATAACAGGATTATGGCTGCTGCTGCCCCCATAATCCTACTATAAGCACTTGGCATTCAGAATGTACAGTATATATACGCATGCTGAATGGTAATTGGTTAACATAAAAACTCTAAATAAATAATTTGAAACTGGTAACAAAAATAAAATTATATAAATATAAAGGAATTCTTCTCCCCTTTAGCCTAGGTTCACACTGACAGCAGGAGTGAAATCGACTTCTTTATACCGCATGTCAGTCACAACATCGGGGGCGATTTCAGAGACATCTGTGTGGGTTTCTGCACAGATGACTATTGAAATCACACCCCGAAGTCCCCAAAAGTAGTACAGAAATTTATTTTGGGAATCGGTGCGGCGTCGATGCAGACGGTGCCATGTGTTCGTAAAACTGTGCATATCACTGTGCAACTAATTGTATCCAGGTGTACCTTGATTTTTTATTTTTTGCAGGACAGCTTTCATTAGGTGGGAAATGTTAAAGGATATCTCTTGATTTTTATTATTATCAAAGGGAAAACTGGTCCAAAAAAGTAGACAAAAAATAATAATTCTTTAACCACTTCGTATCTGGGCCAATTCTGACACTTCGCTCCTACATGTAAAAAATTACTTTTTGTGCTAGAAAATTTCTTAGAACCTCAAACACTATATATATATATATATATATATATATATATATATATATATATATATATATATATATATATATATATATATATATATAGTTACCAGAGGCCCTATAGAATAAAATAATGGGTGTTGTAATTTTTTATGTCACACGGTATTTGTGCAGCAGCTTTTCAAATGCATTTTTTTGGGGGAAATAAAATAATAATAATACCTTTAAAAAAAAAAAAAACAATATTAACTCCAATTTGTTTGTATCATGTGAAAGATGTAGTTATGCTGAGTAAATAGATACCTATGTCACACTTTAAAATTGTATCTGCCCGTGGAATGGCAGCTAACTGTGGTGCTTAAAATTCTCCATAGGCAACGCCTTTACAGGTTACCAATTTAGAGTTACACAGGAGGTCTGGTGCTAGAATTATTGCTCTCACACTGACGTTTTCGACAATGACAATACCTCACATGTGTGGAACGAGCACCCTTTACATATATACGTTTGCATTTGTGCGTAAGCACAATGGGATGGGAGTGCTTCAATTTTTATTTAATTATTATTTTTATTTTATACAAATATTTTTATTTTTTTATTTTTTTTACACTTATAGCTTGGGAAAGGCAGTAGAGGGAGGGGGGACCCTCTTCTGACACCCACCGAAGTGATTGAGTGGCTATTTAAATCTCTTCTGCCACAAAGAGAATCGCTGGCTGAAAAAACCCATACTGGAATGAGGCCTGTAGGTGCAGACATCATCCCGGTATAACTACTTCAACCCGAGGACTTCCATGGATGTCCTACAGGAAGGAAGTAGTTACATTTAGCTGTATATTTTAGGACATTACAATGTATCACCATCAAAAACAACTGCACAATCAATTCTCCTGTTCCTGATGATCGCAGTGATACCACATATGTGTGTGTGATTTGTTTTTTGTGCCCATAATAGAGCCAAGAATCAATAGTATGTATTGTAAGAACACATATATGGGGCACCCAGGTTTAAAGCCCACTTCCTGGATGCCTCATATATGTGTTATGTGGTCATGAAAGGGTTAATATGGTACAATTGTCATACCTGTTGGGTCACGTGGTGGTACTTCACGATTGTTGCGGTGTGGACAGCGCGGCATCTTGATGGTACTAGATGGTATCGCAGATGAATGAAGGTTTACCTAAAAATAAATAATATTACTACTACTAATAATATACAACACAATAATAATAAAAGAAATGTAGAATAGTCATCTATGGCGGTAATCGCTGGAGTCTGGCTTCAGAGATGCGTCTCAGTCGAGTGCCTCTTCGCCGTCTACCTGTCAGGACCCCTAGAGGACCCCTAAACATCTGCACCTGTACAGAGATCATCTGCCAACACACTAGCTGCCCCGATCCTTTGCCTGAAATATACTGGCTCATACAACACAGTACCCAAATGAAATTGAGCTTATTGCATTGTTATTAAACAAATAAAGCTTTATTATGGTATTTAATAAACACTGGGTTTGATCATTTCATAATATAAAGGAACTGTGACAGTTGCTCTGGTATCAGGCAGTGAGAAGGACAGACTGGGGATACTTTGTGGGGTTCTGAGGGCTGTAGGGGAACCAGGAACTGGGTTATGAATGGAGTTTGGCTGAATGTTGATCCAGTCAGTACATATATCTGTGTTCTGCATGTGTAGTACTGTGTATGGGGTGGACCTAGGTCACTTCTGTCCACAGGCAGGCTTGGCTTTCATATTGTGTGGTGACTGAGCCCTTCCATGTCTGAGTGAGGGCTGAGTGTCACTGGTAACCATAGCAACGGTGTATACACTTCATCCCTATGTGTACTACATAACCCTGTGTGTGTATAGAGCCCCCTAAAACATACATATCTACCTGTATACTGTGTATAGAGCCCCCACATCTACCTTACTGTATATATAAACCCAGCTTCTGTATACCTACCTGTATACTGTGTGTATAGAGCACCAATATCTACCTTACTGTGTATATAAACCCAGCTTCTGTATACTGTGTATATAGAGCACCCACATGTCTTCCTTCCTGTGTACTGTATATATAAAACCTACTCCTGCATACCTACCTGTATCCTGTGTTTACAGAGTCTACTCATGTATACCTACCTACCTATTATATATAATTAGAGCCTACTCATATATATATATATATATATATATATATATATATATATACCCAACTATATACCGTGTATATTGAGCCTATGTATAGATACTGTACCTACGTGTATAATCTATAACTGATAATTGCGCGGTCAATACAACGCTGTACTCAAATAAAATGAATGTCCTTTTTTCCCACAAATAGAGCTTTCTTTTGGTGGGAACTTTAGTGTGAAAATAGCGAAAATTCATTTGCTATCGTCGCACAACTTGGTGAGCTTGGAGTGCAAAGCTCTGCACTCTGGGCCCACCCATTTTTGAAGCCTATTAGAGCCTATGGCTCAAATCAGATGCTTCAAAAAAACACACCCCTCACTGAAAACCATGGTCTGGTGCCCTGATATGTAGATCAGGGGGCCGGATGCATGGACAGGGGAGGGAGTGCCCGTGCGCCCTCTTTGGACAGGCTGCCACTATTCAGATTTCTTCCTGTACTATGCTATGAGTTGGTCTTGGCAATGAGATATTTAAATCCTGCTGTTAACTTAGAAATAATAGTTTGAAAAACATCTCTGGCCACATAGATGGGCTGTTGTGTGTTCATGCCACCCATCCACTAAATGTTAGTGTGTATTATTCCTTATTCAATGGTTTCCAAAAATAATGTTGCGCTATCATAAATTCAAATTCAAAAAGACTGCAGAAACCATAATATTTTCAAATTAGAGTCCAGTAAAAAATTCTAACGCAAACTCAGGTAGTCCACCCTGAATACAAACTCTTTACACCAAATATGTACCAGCCATCTTATACAAATAAAGCAGCTTACCAAACATTTACACCCCAAATCTAAAGAGATCTTATAACGCTTTAGAATGATATCTCCCACCTGGATGGATGGCTCCAGCCCCCTCTCTTACAGTTTGATGTGCCTCAAGCCTGTCACACTTCAGAAAGACATGCCCCACACAGCCACCGGATCACTTAACATTTGCCTCAGTGACATTATCTGCTTCCTTCCCTCCTCCGCTGCCACATTTAGGACCTTTCAGGGGAGTGGCAGGGAACGGGTACCTGTTTTTGTCAGGTACCCTTCTCTACTTCCGGGAGACGGCACCGCGGTGCTGTCCCTCAGAAGTTCAACCTCCTCCTCCTTCCTCCTCCTCTGGGCCAGTTAACACATTGCGCTTCACGCATGTGCAGTAAGGAAAGTTTCTCTCACCAGGAATGGCGGCAGCAGCACCCGAGAGCCGATTGGAAAATCGCGTGGGGTGCCGACATCGTGGGAACCCTGGACAGGTAAGTGTCCTAATCTTAAAATATTTATATATTAAAAAAAGGCCGTCTTTAACGCAGGGCAAAAGGGGCTGCAGGGCCCTGTCATGGTGGGTGGGCCCCACTAAAGCAGCTGCCCCTTGCACCCGCGCTGCCCACAAATTTGGGTCCCCTGATAACCCTGCCGAGCAAAGAAAAACATTGATGTATTCCCCAGCCAGCAGGGTGGGGGTGGGGTTGGGAGCTCCACTGCAACTCTGACCCCGCCCCATGGAGCCTGTATGCTCTGACCCCTGAGATCGAAGTAGGAGTGCTGAGAGCCCCGCCTCTGGACATCTTTGAATCCCTCCCCCAGACCCCAATTAATGAAAGCGGGTGGTGAGCCTGGTTGGCTAGGTAGGTCCTTCTCCCCATAAACTGCTTGTTGACTGTTATCCTAGCCCTGACCCGTTTATGAACAGTATAGCTGTACACTGCTAATAGGTAAAATTTTAAAATGGTTACTTAGTTCATCACCTCCTGTACTCTGGTCATCTCCTTTACTAGATTTGCAGTCTCTGGTCATCTCCTGTATTAGATTTGCAGTCTCTGGTCATCTCCTGTGCTAGATTGGCAGTCTGTGGTCATCTCCTTTATTAGATTTGTAGTCTCTGGTCATCTCCTGTATCAGATTTGCAGTCTCTGGTCATCTCCTGTGCTAGATTTGCAGTCTCTGGTCATCTCCTGTATCAGATTTGCAGTCTCTGGTCATCTCCTGTGCTAGATTTGCAGTCTCTGGTCATCTCCTGTATTAGATTTGCAGTCTCTGGTCATCTCCTGTACTAGATTTACAGTCTCTGGTCATCTCCTGAACTAGATTTGCAGTCTCTGGTTATCTCCTGTATTAGATTTGCAGTCTCTAGTTATCTCCTGTATTAGATTTGCAGTCTCTGGTCATCTCATGTACTAGGTTTGCAGTCTCTGATCATCTCCTGTATTAGATTTGCAGTCTCTGGTCATCTCCTGTATTAAATTTGCAGTCTCTGGTTTTCTCCTGTACTAGATTTGCAGTCTCTGGTTTTCTCCTGTACTAGATTTGCAGTCTCTGGTCATCTCCTGTACTAGATTTGTAGTCTCTGGTTATCTCCTGTACTAGATTTGTAGTCTCTGGTTATCTCCTGTACTAGATTTGTAGCCTCTGGTTATCTCCTGTACTAGATTTGTAGTCTCTGGTTATCTCCTGCACTAGATTTGTAGTCTTTGGTTATCTCCTGTACTAGATTTGCATTCTCTGGCTATCTCCTTTATATAGGTGTGCACAGCCTATTGCATTAGGGTGTGTACCCCAAAGCTCAATCCCATATATGTGTGTGTGTGTGCATATTATCTGACAGTGTCCATAGAGCAGTGGGCAGTGTCAATAGGGCAGTGGACTGTGTCTGCCATTTTTTTTAATTATTATTATTATTATTTTTACAGTTTTATTTTTTTACAATATTTTTAGGAGCTTCTTTAATGGGCTTTGGTGCAATACCAGGGATCTAAACAGGGGGAATCTGCGCCACATAGGGTGTTTAGGGTGGGCCCAGGCATACGCTGTTCACACGCTTAGTCTCCTGAACTAGATTTGCAGTATCTGGTCATCCCCTGTATTCGATTCATAGTCTCTTCTCATCTCCTTTATTAGATTTGCAGTCTCTGGTCATCTCCTGTACTAGATTTGCAGTCTCTGGTCATCTCCTGTATTAGATTTGCAGTCTCTGGTCATCTCCTGTATTAGATTTGCAGTCTCTGGTCATCTCCTGTATTAGATTTGCAGTCTCTGGTTATCTCCTGTATTAGATTTGCAGTCTCTGGTCATCTCCTGTATTAGATTTGCAGTCTCTGGTCATCTCCTGTATTAGATTTGCAGTCTCTGGTCATCTTCTGTATTAGATTTGCAGTCTCTGGTCATCTCCTGTATTAGATTTGCAGTCTCTGGTCATCTCCTGTATTAGATTTGCAGTCTCTGGTCATCTCCTGTATTAGATTTGCAGTCTCTGGTCATCTCCTGTATTAGATTTGCAGTCTCTGGTTTTCTCCTGTACTAGATTTGCAGTCTCTGGTTTTCTCCTGTACTAGATTTGCAGTCTCTGGTCATCTCCTGTACTAGATTTGTAGTCTCTGGTTATCTCCTGTACTAGATTTGTATTCTCTGGTTATCTCCTGTACTAGATTTGTAGTCTTTGGTTATCTCCTGTACTAGATTTGCATTCTCTGGTTATCTCCTGTAGTACGTCTCTCAGTGAGCTGTAATAATGTGCAGTAACCTCTAGCAATGAATGAGGAAGCAGAAATATGTGTTGTAACCTCTAACAACCAGTCAGTGATCGGTAATAATATGCTATAATCTCTGGCAACCAATTGCAATTGCTGCCTGATCGGCTGCCATAAACACATTTTTAGTTTTACTGCTATTTGTTATATGGTTTTACTTCCTAAAAATACATTTCGGTTTGCAATTTTATTTAGTTCTGTGTGCCTAATTGACACATCTTCACTGCAGCTCAGTAAACTTTTAAATATTGGACGTGTACCATTTTTTTTACATTTCTGTATAATAAATGGTAGGTACTCCCTCAAAATGCATGGGCAAAGACATAAGAAAACAAATACACATGTAACAAGTTCTCCGGCCTTCTTCAGTCTAATGAGAACCTCCAGGGCCAGAGATAGCTGACATCCTTCTGTATATGGTGGCACTGGCTTGTGAGGCATAGTGGGTGCAAGATGGATAAAGTTATTGGGCACCAGACACTTCTTGAATGCAAAAGAGATGTTTATTTCTCTTACAAACTTTTATGGAGGAAAGAGGGTTAGGGCCAGGACACCCTTAAGTAGTTGCAAGTTTAATTAGCAGACCCCGAGACTTCAATAGAAGAACAGCCATGCAGGGAAAGGCCTCCAGCAAGATTCTACATCTGCACGTGCAGGGATGCTGTCTCCTATGGCAACAGTTTATAACATTTCCTAACACAAAGAGCAACAGTTCCTTCACTTTCACTACACTTCTCCTTGTAGTTTTTCAGCACACTGAGCTCCCGGTCTCTCACTAGAGCCTCTGATTCACTGCCACTGAATCCCTTGAGTTCCTGCATTCTTCAAGGTGGTATCTTCCTCAAGCATCACCCCCGCCTCTCTGCTGAGTCCCTAGGTTGGTACTCCCGAGACTTCTGAAGCTTCACCCCACTGGCCTACTCGGTCCCTGGCTTGGCACACAAGGCTGCTCTGTAAGCTTCACCTCTGCTGGCTGGGTCCTTGACTTGATCACCGTCTGAAGTTTCCTGATTCTCCACCGTGCCCATTCGGTGAGAATACTGCTCTGGTTCTTGATTCAGTTACTCACTGTGGTCCCTGGTAATAAGGTGGATGGTCCCTTAGTGGTGACAGCTTCCCCTCTACCTCCAACCACGGCAAGTTCTCCGGCCGGCAGAACCTTCATGTTTGGTTGGTCTGCAAGCCGGAATCCCAACCCTGCCCTCAGACAGCCTAGCAGCCAGATGCCCCCGGGATAGGCCCAATCTCCGGCCTTGCAGCCTGAGGCAACATGGCACAAGTCCACCCAGACAGCCATCCAGGTGGCACCGAACGTAAATCACCTGACTCCACTAATATATATATATATATATATATATATATATATATATATATATATATATATATATAGGTTCCCCCAGCAGGCCAAGGGATTTAAGAAAACCCCTGCCCATTGGCTGAGATACTTCATATACCCATAACCTGACCTTGAGCTGCCCTTCTCATATCTAGTACCACCAAGTACCCAGCCACTTAGTGGTAGGAGAGAAAAGTGCAACATGGCCAAACTTAGGGAAAAATCAATAGATTTCTAACAATCAGGATAACTACTCCTGGCAAGTAAATTGTGAGGAGCAACCTTGCCTAAACTCCAAGGTACTACACACAAAAATGCATGCAGTGGAACAAATAAAAAGACCCTTGTGCATCACCCCTACTTCAGCCATCAGTGGTGCAGAGTCCAAACATTAAGAAACATTGTTCTTACTACTGGGAGGCTGAAGATCAACCCTGAGAATTGCTTTTAAGGTGTATCTAGACTAAGGTGACCAGATTTTCAAAATGAAATCCGGGGACATTTTTTTTTCATTAGTAATGGCAGCAATCAGCGACTCATAGCGGGACTGCGATATTGCGGTGGACAAATCAGACAATAAGTGACACTTTTGACACTTTGTGGAAACCAGTGACATTAATACAGTGTTCAGTGCTAAAAATATGTGTGCCTAACAAGTGTTTTCTCACTGTGGGGGAGGTGCTTTTACTAAGGGAAGACATAGATCCCTGTACCTGCTTTGCAGGAACACAGGATCAATGTCTTCCACACTGACAGAATGGTGAACTGCCTTGTTTACATAGGCAGACCACTAGGTGAGTCCGTCGGATCCACTGATTGGCTCTGACACCCAGAAATGCAGCATCATGTATATAAGTGATCATAGTTGCCAACATTGTAAAAAAAAATCCGGGACACTTTTTGGGCTGTAGGTGGAGTTGTATTATAATTAGAGGGCGGGGCATGCGGTTATAGACGTGGCATAGGAAAAGGTGAACATGTGGCGCGCTGAGCGTGTTGCGGCGAAATATGGGCGTGGTTTACATAAATAGCGGGTGTGGTTTAAACGGGCGTGGCTCAAATGGGTGTGGTTAGAGTCTGAAATGAATGCGGGATGGAGTGGGAAAGTGGGGGGGAGGGATGGAGGGACAGCAGCCCCAGATCCTACACCACAATAGCAATATGTGTTTTTCAGAGTTTGGCAATCAGCAGATAAAGATACTCCAAATACCTGGTGTTAGCGCTTCAATCATCCCGGCGCCATGATTGATATAGTGTCAGGATGATTGAAGTGCATTTTTTCTATTATTACATTGTAATATAAAATTAAATAATTCAACTCATCATAATGCAGAATCAGTGGGAGCCATGAGCTTGTCACCAGCCACGTTGCCTACCACCAGATGCCATCAGGTGCCCCCAGCAGAGTCCCTCCTTACATCAGGTGCCCCATCAGAGCAGCCTTCCTCACATCTGTGTCTCCATCAGCGGAGCCACTCCTTACATCTGGTGTCCCCATCAGTCCTCTTACATCTGGTGTCCCCATCAGTCCTCCTTACATCGGGTGTCCCCATCAGTCCTCCTTACATCGGGTGTCCCCATCAGTCCTCCTTACATCTGGTGCCCCCATCAGTCCTCCTAACATCTGGTATCCCCATCAGTCCTCCGTAAATCTGGTGTCCCCATCAGTCCGCCGTACATCTGGTGCCCCCCTGACATCCAGACTGGCCCCCTCTGACATCCAGACTTGCCCCCGGCATCCAGACTGCCCCCCGACATCTAGACTGCCCCCCGACATCCAGACTGGCCCCTCTGACATCCAGACTGGCCCCTCTGACATCCAGACTGGCCCCTCTGACATCCAGACTGGCCCCTGACTAGGGATGAGCCGAACACCCCCCGGTTCGCACCAGAACTTTCGAACGGACCGAAAATTCGTACGAATTTTAGAACCCCATTGAAGTCTATGGGACTCGAACGTTCGAAATTAAAAGTGCTAATTTTAATGACTAATATGCATGATACTGTCCTAAAAAGGGTTTGGGGACCTGGCTCCTGCCCCAGGGGACATGGGTCAATGCCTAAAATGTTTTTAAAAATGGCCGTTTTGGCGGGAGCACTGATTTTAACCACTTGCCGACCGCCGCACGCCGATGTACGTCGGCAGAATGGCACGGGCAGGCATAAGCACGTACATGTACGTGATTTGCCTCCCGCGGGTCGGGGGCCCGATCGGGCCCCCGCCCGGTGCCTGCGGCGGTCGGTTTTCGTTCGGGAGCGATCCCGGACGAGGGGACGGCCATTCATTCATGGCCACCCCCTCGCGATCGCTCCCGACGAATGGAAATCCCCGGTGACATCACTTCCTCTCCTGTAATGTAAACACAGGAGAGGAAGTGATGTATTCTCTCCTCCGTGTCGGTATTTTTCGTTCCGACACGGAGGAGAGCGGATCAGTGAGTTGCACCAACACATCCCACACACAGTAGAACATGCCAGGCACACTCACACCCCCCCTTTACCCCCCGATCACCCCCCCAATTACCCCTGCCCCCCCAGTCACAGTGACACCAATGTCATTTTTTTTTTTTTTTTTTTTTTTTTTGCATTGGTGTCATTTGTGACTGTAATAACTGTTAGGGCAGTTAGGGTTAGCCCCCTTTAGTTCTAATGTACCCCCCTAACCCCCCCAATAAAGGTTTAACCCCGTGATCACCCCCCGTCGCCAGTGTCACTAAGGCTGGGTTCACATTGCAGCGGTTTATGAGAACGAATGTGATTCGCACCGCACTGCAGTGCAAATCACATCCGATCTCTGTGCGATTCGAGTTCAGCCATTCGCCGCACCCGCCGCACCCGCCACACCCGCCGCACCCGCCGCAAATTCGCACGGGACCCTTTTTTTGGCCCGCAGCAGAATCGGATCGCATGGGTGTTCACACCATGCGATCCGAGTTTGCAGATCGCACTGCGATATGCGAACTGATCTGGGGGTGTCAGTAACATTTCACTGACACTCCCAGCAGTTCGCATAGGGCAGTGTGAACTGCCGCCGGGAGGCATGCGATGCGGGAACCCGCCGCGGATTCGCGGCGTTTCCGCATCGCTCCAGTGTGAACCCAGCCTAATAAGCGATCATTTTTCTGATCGCCGTATTAGTGTCACAGGTGACGCTAGTTAGGCAGGTAGGTATTTAGGTTCGCCGCAGCTTTTTATAGCGCTAGGGACCCCCATATACTACCGCATAAAGCCCCCTGATTGCCCCCTAGTTAACCCTTTCACCAGTGATCACCATATAACTGTTACAGGTGACGCTGGTTGGTTAGTTATTTTTTTATAGTTTCAGGGCACCCGCCATTTATTACCTAATAAAGGTTTAACCCCCTGATCACCCGGCAGGTGTCATTTGTGACTAATAACTGTTAGGGCAGTTAGGGTTAGCCCCCTTTAGTTCTAAGGTACCCCCCTAACCCCCCCAATAAAGGTTTAACCCCGTGATCACCCCCCGTCGCCAGTGTCACTAAGGCTGGGTTCACATTGCAGCGGTTTATGAGAACGGATGTGATTCGCACCGCACTGCAGTGCAAATCACATCCGATCTCTGTGCGATTCGAGTTCAGCTATACAGATAGTATGGCTGAATTCGTGTCGCACCCGCCGCACCCGCCGCAAACTCGCACGGGACCCTTTTTTTGGTCCGCAGCAGAATCGGATCGCATGGGTGTTCACACCATGCGATCCAAGTTTGCAGATCGCACTGCGATATGCGAACTGATCTGGGGGTGTCATTAACATTTCACTGACACTCCCAGCAGTTCGCATAGGGCAGTGTGAACTGCCGCCGGGAGGCATGCGATGCGGGAACCCGCCGCGCATTCGTGGCGTTCCCGCATCGCTCCAGTGTGAACCCAGCCTAATAAGCGATCGTTTTTCTGATCGCTGTATTAGTGTCACAGGTGACGCTAGTTAGGCAGGTAGGTATTTAGGTTCGCCGCAGCTTTTTATAGCGCCAGGGACCCCCATATACTACCGCATAAAGCCCCCTGATTGCCCCCTAGTTAACCCTTTCACCAGTGATCACCATATAACTGTTACAGGTGACGCTGGTTGGTTAGTTATTTTTTTATAGTTTCAGGGCACCCGCCATTTATTACCTAGTCTCACTAGTGTACCCCTAAATTTAGGGGTGTCTACTTTCTAAAATGGGGTCATTTGGGGGGGGGGGTTTGTGCCATCTTGGCATTTTATGGCCTTCAAAACTGTAACGCCCTTAGAAAGCCTGAAGGCGGTGCTTGGTTTTTGGGGCCCCGTACGCGGCTAGGCTCCCAAAAAGTCCCACATATGTGGTATCCCCGTACTCAGGAGAAGCAGCAGAATTTATTTTGGGGTGTCATTTCACATATGCCCATGGCATGCGTGAGCAATATATCATTTAGTGACAACTTTGTGAAAAAAAAAAAAAGTTTGTAATTTTCCCGCAACTTGTGGCAAAATATAAAATATTCCATGGACTCAACATGCCTCTCAGCAAATAGCTTGGGGTGTCTACTTTCTAAAATGGGGTCATTTGTGGGGGTTTTGTGCCATCTTGGCATTTTATGGCCTTCAAAACTGTAATAGGTAGTGAGAAGTGAACTCAAAAAATTACGCCCTTAGAAAGCCTGAAGGCGGTGCTTGGTTTTCGGGGCCCCGTACGCGGCCAGGCTCCCAAAAAGTCCCACATATGTGGTATCCCCGTACTCAGGAGAAGCAGCAGAATTTATTTTGGGGTGTCATTTCACATATGCCCATGGCATGCATGAGCAATATATCATTTAGTGACAACTTTGTGAAAAAAAAAAAAAAAAAAAAAAAGTTTGTAATTTTCCCGCAACTTGTGGCAAAATATAAAATATTCCATGGACTCAACATGCCTCTCAGCAAATAGCTTGGGGTGTCTACTTTCTAAAATGGGGTCATTTGTGGGGGTTTTGTGCCATCTTGGCATTTTATGGCCTTCAAAACTGTAATAGGTAGTGAGGCGTGAAATCAAAAATTTACGCCCTTAGAAAGCCTGAAGGCGGTGCTTGGTTTTCGGGGCCCTGTACGCGGCTAGGCTCCCAAAAAGTCCCACATATGTGGTATCCCCGTACTCAGGAGAAGCAGCAGAATTTATTTTGGGGTGTCATTTCACATACGCCCATAGCATGTGTGAGCAATATATCATTTAGTGACAACTTTGTGTAAAAAAAAAAAAAAAATTTTTTTTTTGTCATTATTCAATCGCTTGAGGCAAAAAAATAAAATATTCAATGGGCTCAACATGCCTCTTATCAATTTCCTTAGGGGGTCTACTTTCCAAAATGGGGTCATTTGGGGGGGTTTTGTACTGCCCTGTCATTTTAGCACCTCAAGAAATGAGATAGGCAGTCGTAAACTAAAAGCTGCGTAAATTCCAGAAAACGTACCTTAGTTTGTAGATGTGACAACTTTTGCGCAAACCAATAAATATACAATTATTGACTTTTTTTTTACCAAAGACATGTGGCTGAATACATTTTGGCCTAAATGTATGACTAAAATTGAGTTTATTGGATTTTTCTAATAACAAAAAGTAGAAAATATCATTTTTTTTCAAAATTTGCGGTCTTTTTACGTTTATATCGCAAAAAATAAAAATCGCAGAGGCAATCAAATACCATCAAAAGAAAGCTCTATTTGTGGGAAGAAAAGGACGCAAATTTTGTTTGGGTACAACATTGCATGACCGCGCAATTACCAGTTAAAGCAGCGCAGTGCCAAAGTGTAAAAAGACCTCTGGTCATTTACCAGCAAAATGGTCCGGTCTGAAAGTGGTTAATGACGATTAAAGTGAAAAAAAAGTGAAATATTCCTTTAAATATCGTGCCTGGGGGGTGTCTATAGTATGCCTGTGAAGTGCCATGTTTTTCCAGTGTTTAGAACACTCCCTGCACAAAATGACATTTAACGGAAGTAACGTCATTTAAAACTGCTTGCGGTTTTAATGTTATATCTGGTTCCTGCAATATGGATGAAAATCATTGAGAAAAATGGCATGGGTAGCCCCCCTGCCCATTACCAGCCCCTTTGGGTCTTGTACGGATATTAAGGGGAACCCCGTACCCATATTAAAAAAAGGAAATACGTGTGGCCCCCAGGCCCTATATACTCAGAACAGCAGTATACAGGTGGTGCAAACAAGACAGGGACTGTGTAGGTTTGTTGTGTTAAGTAGAATCTAGAGAGTTCCACCTGGTGGGCATGTCACATATAAGGCGGTTCTTGGGCAGGTTCAACTGCTTTTGGAGCTCAGCCAGCCGAGCACAGGCATTAAATGATCGGCGGAAATGCACACAGACTTAACTGGCCTGCTTCAGGACATCCTGTAAGCCCGGGTACCTGCCCAAGAACCACTGCACCACCAGGTTAAGGACATGAGCCACACAGGGCACATGGGTCAGTTGTCCTTGTCGGAGGGCGGAGAGGAGGTTGGTGCCATTGTCGCAAACCACCATTCATGGCTTAAGCTGGCATGGCGTCAACCACCTCTCGGCCTGCCCCTGCAGAGCTGACAAAAAATCTGCCCCAGTGTGGCTCCTGTCCCCCAAACAAACCAGCGCAAGCACAGCATGGCATCATTTTGCCTGCGCACTTGCGTAGCCCCTGGAACGCCTACGGAGCACCGCTGGTTCTGAGGACAGAGCACTGGAAGAGGCCATGGAGGAAGAAGAAGAGGAGGGGGTGGAGGAGAGAGGTGTGTCACAACCAATAGTAGCATTTTGGAGGCGTGGTGGTGGAACAACCTCCAACACTACTGCACCTTGTCCTGCATCCTTCCCAGCTGCCAGAAGAGTGACCCAATGGGCACGTGAAAGACAGGTAACATCCCTGTCCATGCCTGCTGGACCATGAGTCAGCGGTAATATGCACCTTACCGCTGACCGCCTTGTCCAGCGAGGCAAGGACATTGCCTTCCACATGCCAGTAGAGAGCCGGAATCGCCTTCCGTGAGAAAAAGTGGCGTTTGGGGACCTGCCACTGAGGAACCGCACATTGTACAAACTCACGGAAGGGGGCCGAGTCTACCAACTGAAAAGGCAGCAGTTGAAGTGCTAGCCAAGCTAGCATTCAACCGCTGGGCATGTGTGGTCCAGCAGCTGGGGCAGGGACATTTGCCTGCTATAATCGGATGTGGGTGTACTGCTAGCAGAGTGCCCAGAAGCACTTGGCTGTGACATACCTAATTCTACACCTTCATTCCTCTCAGAGCAGGTTTCAGAGAGGACTGAAGGTCTAGTGGGGTTGGAGATCCCAGCTGATGAGGAGCAAGGAGAGGTCCGCTTTGTTCTTTGGTGTGGGTCTTTGAGGTACGCTTGCCAACGAGCTGCATGGCAGGTCAACATATGTCTGGTCAAGCATGTGGTGCCCAAGCGGCTGATGTTTTGGCCACGCGAGATACGCTTGAGACATATGTTGCAAATAGCAGCGGTGCGATCGGATGCACTCGTCTCAAAAAAGGCCCACACCAAAGAACTTTTAGAATAACGCGCAGAAACAGCGCCCTGCACAGGCGGAGCTCTGCGGTATGATTCAGTCGGTGTGCTGCCCCTAAGCTGGCCCCCGGAGGGCATCCTGCCTCGTTGGACATGTGCCTCCTCCTCCTCTCTCCTACCAGGCACCCATGTGGAGTCAGTGCCCTCATCATCCCCTCCCTCTTCATCGCTGGAGCAAACCTGGCAGTATGCTGCAGCTTGTGGAACATGACTGCTAGATTGCTGTCCTTCTTGAGCATCCCCTCTCTCTGTGCTCACGCTACTGCCTTCCTCTAGCTGAGTATCATCATCATCAGAGCCTACAAAACACTGGGCATCCTCCTGGAGCATGTACCCAACACTGTGCTCAAAGAGTTCAGGAGACTCCTCAGGAGGACGTGGTGGGTCTGGGGAAGCAGTCACTGATGATGACATTGAGAGGAGGGAAGACGATGCGTTGGCAGCTGCTTTGCTAGTACCCTGAGCCTGGGTGAGAGAGGATGAGGAGGATGAAGAGGGCTTGGTCATCCACTCTACCAAGTCTTCGGCATGTTGCGGCTCAACATGTCCAGCTGCCGAAAAGGACAAGCGTGTCCCATGGCCACATACTGATGATGACGATGCACCACGTCCACGACCAGCACTGTTGTCTCTAGACACAGAGCCTGCTTGCCATCTTTTATCGTCTCGCGCCTGTTTGCCTCTCCTTGCTGGCCTTCCAGACATGGTAATGGCCTGAAGGGAGATGGGAAAACCAACAATTGGGTAGTGTATATTGCGCTGGAGGCACACACAACACCCACTCCTGCAGATGGCTCAATTAGAGAAGAGCTATGTAGGTGGATATAACGGTTTATTCTGCGGTCAGGGCACGCAGACAGCATGCACAATCTCCTACAGCTGACTGCAAGCTCTATTTAAAAAGAGCAATATAGCTAGCTATATAAGTGGATATAATGGTGTATTATGCGGTCAGGGCATGCAGACAGCACGCACAATCTCCTACAGCTGACTGCAAGCTCAATTTAAAAAGAGCAAGATAGCTAGCTATAT
Organism: Lithobates pipiens; assembly: GCF_037356315.1. Classification (NCBI taxonomy): domain Eukaryota; kingdom Metazoa; phylum Chordata; class Amphibia; order Anura; family Ranidae; genus Lithobates; species Lithobates pipiens. The sequence goes on from NW_027507764.1 coordinate 388,456,045, forward strand.
AGGTGGATATAGCGGTGTATTCTATGGTCAGGGCACGCAGACAGCACGCACAATCTCCTACAGCTGACTGCAAGCTCTATTTATAAAGAGCAATATAGCTAGCTATATAGGTGGATATTTTTTTATTAATAGAACTTCTTCCAAATATACAAAGACTTTCTTAGAAATGATACCATAGCAACATACATATGGTGAGAGAAAATAACATATCAAACAACCGTATGTCTCCTCAACCCTCCAGCAGTCTCCGCAGCGACTAGCCGCACTACCGCATGATCATCGGGTTTCTTTATGGTACAACTTATCCACTAAACTTTAGTTTTAAAATATACAACTCATCCATCTAATCCCACTACACACAAGATACAGACGAGAATGTAAAGAGTGAAGCATGCCCGTACCTGAAAAAAAAGAGAAACTCCGAACGAAAAACTACTAGGGGGGGGGTGAAAGGATAGAAAGACATCACCACCGAAAGAGAAAGGACCGTGGGAGTCATTAAGGAGGCCGGAAGGAAAAACCCCTCCACAACCTGGCACTCCTTTCTTCCCCAATCCTCTCTCTTTCCAGACACCTTACCTTCTCCACTTCCCGAAAAATATCTCCCACCACCTCATGCACGGACAGGACTTTGCCCCTAGTGGACACTAAACACCTCGCGTGCCAGGTGAAGTAAAGACAAACTGTACTAACTAGATAAAGTGATGATAACTCAAAGCCCCTTCGCACTCTGAAGTTACCATATACTCGCTCAGAAGCCGACAGGGCCTGGAGGCGGGGATAGCCGACGGCCACCCCAACCCCCGCCAGAACCTCCACGTTAAAGGGACATTCGACCAAAAAGTGGTCCATGGTCTCGAATGTCCCTCCACACTCTGGACGGGGACACCCTCTGTCCCCTAAGCTCCGATATTTCAAGTTGGATCGTACGTAGAGGCGTCCATGGAACGCTCTCCACGCAAGATCCCAGAACTTGAGAGGAATTCTCACGGAATTCAGAAGGGCTAGTCCCTCCGTGAGAACCCTGTCTGGGCAATCCCTTAAGGCCAGTGGTCTCAAAAAGTCAGAGGACATGACCCTAAGGTACATCTCACGCCGACCCATAGAGCCCACCTCTAGAGCAGTTATCCTCCACTTCCTTAGTACCTTTAGAGCAGTCAGGACATAGGGCGGGAGGTACCCATGGGATCTACGAAGATCACCAGGGCGACCCCCTCCCTCCCAGCTACTCAGGAAAAGCAAGAGCCGGCCCTTACAGGAACGTTCCCACAGAGAAGGCGTGTCCAAAAAGATAGACTGTAGATTGAATTTCACAAATACAGTGGTGAAAAACACCACTGGGTTGATCATGTCCAACCCACCCTGCCTTCTCCGAAGGTACGTAACCTCCCTCTTGATGAGGTTCAGCCTGTTTCCCCACAGTAGTAGGAAGAACAGGCTGTAGATCCGTGTATAGAGCGATTCTGGCAGAAGACAAACGTAGCTGACATAGATACATTCAGGCAGCAGGTAGGTCTTGATCAGGCTTACCCTTTCCCTCAACGACAGCTTCCAGCCCTTCCAGGTCTTCACTTTCTGGGTAGCACCCGACAGCCTGCGCTCCCAGTTTTGCTTGGGATAGTCGCCTGGGCCAAAAAGGATGCCTAAGATCTTTATTTCTGGTTGGGGCTGGGGGAAAACGTCCGGAAGGGCAAACTGCTCGCCTTCCTTCCCCATCCAGAGAACCTCACTCTTGTCCCAGTTGACTAACGAACCTGATGCCTCGGAGTAGCCCCCAATCTGTGTTTCCACAAAAAGGGCCTCCTCTCGCCTAGACACTACCACCGAGACATCGTCCGCGTAGGTCACCACCCTCACCGATGGCTCCGGGCCCCCACAGGGCTCTACCGGAACCCCCCTCAAACGCCCGCAGTCAAGCCTCCTCACGAAGGGATCTACCGTGAAGACGTAGAGTAGGGGGCTCAACGGGCAACCCTGCCTGACACCAGAGTCCACCAGAAAGGCGGAGCCCACCCAACCATTGACAAGGGGGAAGCTCTCATCCCCCCTATACAATACTTTCAGCCAATCGATGAATTTAACTGGCAGACCGTACTTACCTAGGAGAAGCCAGAGGTACTCATGGCTTACCCTATCAAAAGCTTTCGCCTGATCCAGTGCCAGCAGATACCGACCATCACCCGTTGCCCTGCACCTTTCCACAGCCTCCCGGACGTTCAGGACAGCACTAATGCCCCGTACACACGACCAGACTTTTCAACATCAAAAGTCTGACGGAATGATTCCTGCAGACTATTCGAACGTGTGTGGGCTGCAGCGGACTTTTGATTTGCAAAAGTCTGACAGACTTTAGAAATGGAACGTGTTTCAAATTTTTCCAACAGAACTCTGCCGGACCCAGAAATCCGCTCGTGTGTGTGCTAGTCTGACTGACTAAAACCGACGCTAGAGCAGCTATTGGCTACTGGCTATGAACTTCCTTATTCTATTCCAGTCATACATCATCACGTTTGAATCCGTCAGACTTTGGTGTGATTGTGTGTGGCCAAGTCCGTTCATTCGGAAAGTCCGTCAGAACTCTGTCAGAACTCCGTCGAAAGTCTGCCGGACTTAAGTCCTGTCGTGTGTACGCGGCATAAAGGTGCTACGGCCGGGAACTGCACAGTGCTGGGAGGTGGAAAGTAACTTGTCCGCGACAGCAGACATACGCACAAACAATATCTTCGCCAGAATCTTCCTATCCGTGCAGAGAAGGGCAATAGGACGCCAATTCTCTACCCTGGACGAATCTTTCCCCTTTGACAAGAGGATCAGGGCAGACCTTCTCATTGAGGGAGGAAGCAAACCAGATGCCAAACACTCATTGAACACCTCCCTCAAAAGAGGAGCCAAAAGGCTCTTAAAGGTTTTATAGAACTCCGCCGTGAGCCCATCAGGCCCCGGCGATTTCTTTGGTGACAAAGAGTCGATGGCTTGCTCAACCTCTGCCGTTGAGATCCCATCTGTCAAGGAGACCGGAAGGTCAGACACTGCCTCCAGCGGTGTCCCGTCAAGGAATGCCCTGGCTCTCTCAAGGTCTAAAGGCTTCTTCTTCAGGATGTCGGAAAAGTGGGCACTGATGATGCCCAGGATCCCTGCCTTGGACCGCACCAAGGACCTAGAGGAATCCCTCAGGCCATGTACGACCTTCTCACTCACCGCATCGCCGCAGCTCTTGTAAGGATCCAGGGAGACGAACTTCCCGTAATCCCTCTCAAGGACCAGGGAGGCGAGACGGTCATACTGACACTCCTTCATCTGAAGCTTCAGAGCAGAGATCTGTTCCTGAGTGCCCCCAGAGGAGATGAGGCGATCTAATTGCCTCCGCAGCCTCTGGTAGGCCAGGTATTTTGAGAAAGCCCGGTGCCTCGAGACCTCTCGGAAGAAGCCCTCAGACCTCTTCTTCACCACTTCCCACCATTCCTGATGGGAGCAGCCGCCCTCAAGGAGCGTGGCTTGTTCCAAAAAAAAGGTCTCGAAAGCCTCCCTCACTTCAGGGTCCTCGAGCAGCGACCCATTTAGGCGCCACAAGCCCCGACCCTTCTGAGGAGCATCGGCCACATTCAAGGTAACGGACACCATACAGTGATCGGAGAACTCAACGCACACAGCACAGGGGCCGTGAAGGAAGAGTCCCCCTTCAAAAAAAAACTGTCTATCCTACTCTTACTGCTACCTCTGGCATAGGTGAAACCCGTGTGGTTGGGGAGATGACGAACGTGCACATCCACCAACCCGGCTTCCCTCACTATCCTATTCAAAAAGATACTGTCATATCCCAGGGGGCCAGAGGTTCCTGCCCGGTCCTTTGACCTGGTGACCATGTTGAAGTCACCACCAAAGACCACCTGCTGGGATGTAAACAGGTAAGGTTTCACTGCCGTAAGAAGGTCCTTCCTCCCCCTCTGAGATTGAGGGCCATAAAAATTAATTAAATGGAGGAATTCTCCCCTCACGACAGCATCCACCACTAGACACCTACCAACCTCGACCTCAATCACTCGTCGGCAGGCCACCGAACCAGTCTTAAAAAGGACCGCAACACCACTACAGGGCTCAGCCGCAAGAGACCAGAGAGAGGGCCCACATCTCCACTCTCTCTTTGCTAGATGCATCCCTGCCACAGATGCCAGCCAGGTCTCTTGCAAAAACAAAATGTCAGCATCAATCCGGCTGAAAAAATCAAAGGCTGCAAAACGAGCCGCCGTAGAACGCACACTTGCAACATTAATCGTCGCAAGGCGTATTGGCGCGGGTACTGCCATCCTTAGTGATTGGCTTACATTCCCTTCTGCTTACATTACTTGCAGGCCCCCTCGTCCTCCGAGTCAGAGGGAAGGCCCTCAAAACGATTGCCCAGCAGGATAAGAGGCCGGTCAACACACCCATCCTCACTGGGGCAAGGGCCTACATCTTCCTCAGGCACAGGCACCTTCCGTTTTCTTTTTCTGACCGCTTTTTTCCTTACCCTCTGCCACCGCCCAGGCCCAGGAGGCTCACCACCCTCCTCCTCATAATGCCCGCTAGATGCAAGGCGCTTCTGGGAGGTCTTGGCAGCCCCCTGTACCTCCATCATCTCCTGCCCGGCGGCCGCCGCCGGTACAACAGGGAGACGAGAAGAGGAAGAAGGACGTGGAGATACCAGGGTAGGGGGGATGGGAGGGGGGCAGAGGAGGGAACGGAAGCGGAAGGGGGGAGGGAAGGGGAGGGGGATGGGGAAGGAACAGCAGGAGGGGTACAAGGGGGGGATGCGGGAGAGAAGCCCTTCTAGGAGGTCTCTCTTTGGGCCCGGCAGTCGGCTGTTTGGTAGACGCCTTCCTACCCACAGATGACTTATCGGGCTCTTTCCTTTTCTCCTTGGGAACTGCCCCCAAGGACCTAGATGTTCCATCAACCTTCTTACCAGCCACACTATTCCCTAACTCCTCCTTTCTCCCCCACCCGGACCTCACCCTTTGGGGCAGCTGATCACCTGGCCCCCGCCGCTCCCCCTGTCCCTGAGTCCCCCCCAACCACCGACCCGGGCTCGGGGTCCCCAGATGGTGCCCGGGGTTGCCCAGGTTTGCCCCCCTCTGTCGGGAAGTCCCTGAATGCTTTGGGGCACCGGCTGAAAGGGTGCCCCAGCTCCCCACAGAGATTGCAGACTATAAGCCTGCAAATCTCCTGTGGGTGCCCAAACCCGTTGCACCTGACGCAGCGGGGCGTCACGCAGTCTGCGCTCAGGTGCGCCGGGCTTCCGCATTTAAAGCAGCGACGAGGCTGGCCTGGGTAGAAGACCAGGATCCGGTCTCTGCCAATGAAGGCGCTACCAGGGACGTGAGATACTGTATTGCCCTGGCGCTTGAGCCGGATCCTGGCCTGCCAAGCCCCAGTCCAGACCCCGCGCTCGTCTAGGGACTTCCGCATCAGAGTCTGCAGCTGGCCAAATCTCCCGAGCCAGGCCATGATGTCCTCTGGAGGGAGGGACTCATTCCTAACCAGGATGGTGATATTTTTCACCTCTTCCTGTCGGGAAAGGGGGACCACGCGGAACCCCCTCCAGGGGTCAGACCTCCTCAGGATTTCGTATCCAGTCAGAAACCTCTCCATCGAGACGACGGAGAGGAAACTGACATCAAATTCTTTGGATCCCGTTGGATGGATGACAGCAAAGAGATCCGCCACCCGGAAACCGGCACCCAGTATCCATCCCACTACCTGACCCCTGGAGGGACATGCCCCTTTGCCCTCCCACTTAAGCTGCACGACATTCCTACGTCTTCTCTCCAGGCCCCCTGTACCCCTTGACCATGCGTCCGGCCCTGTAAGCTGGGCAGAGGGCGGCGCCCTAAAATTCTGGGCGCCAAACTGGCCATACAGGGGGTCCAGAGGAACACTAGAACCGGCCACTTGTGCGAAAGAGCGCCCTGCTTTATGTGCACCCAATAGTGCTGCCTCCTCCTCCACACCCAAGAGGCGTTCCACAGGAGCCGACACCGCAGGGTTACCCCCAGACTTTGAGGCAGCCGGGGGGACCACACCTGACTCCATGGTCTGACTCATATCTCCCGACCCTGGCGACCAGGCCGCCACTTCCTGAACCTCACTGGTAAACTGTGGGGCCTCCTCCTGGCCACAGCCAAAGAAGGCATCCAATTGGCTCCCCAGGAGGCCCGCCCATTCCATTTCGGAGCTCCCGCCAACCTCAGCGTGAGCCCCGCAAGAATCGACCACTATACACTCCTCTACTTGGGTGCCCTCCAACTGACGGATAAACTCCATTGCAGGGCACTCTCTGTCCAAAACCCCCATGGGCGACCCACCCCACACCTGCCGATTCACCGTCCCGTCATCCGCCAGAGCCGCGGGAGACAAAGCTCCGCCCACTTCCTGTCCCGCCGGCAAACCGGAAGCGACGGAAGCCACGGACCGGAAGTTCCTTCCAGCGGGATCCGCCCCCAGCTCCGGCGGACTTCCTGCAGGCGCCAGTCCCTCAAAGGTCCGCACCAATCCTGGAGCAGAGTGTGGGACTCCCTACCCCCTCCCCACGGAGGATGGCATCCCACAGCAACCATCCCCAACCCGCACAACACCCGCCATGGCGGAAGACCCACTTAACACCACCCCATCTGCACTGTCCAACTGTTCCTACAGTCTGGGCTTGCTGACCTGGGGATCCCCCCGCAGCGGAACGAGGACATCCGGGAGTGGGGGGTTGTCCATGTCTAGCAGGGAATCCGGCTTGTCCACCGGAGCCCCTGTGACAGGTAAGCCCAAAGTTTCCAAGCGTCTCTCCACTAGGCCCAGGAGGCTCCCCCACCAGCCTCACCCCCTGCGGACATCCTGACCTCATCGGGTGCCCTACCCAGGCCTGCAGCAACCTCTACCTAAGGACCGGCAGGATCCTGGGGACCCTCAGTCATTTTGTCTGGGGCTTGGTTTGGCATGATGTTCCAGGGGGAGAGTCCAGCACTCCTGCCCCGTCTCCTGGGTCGGCCATCCATCTCACCCCCCTGGTGTTTCCCGGGGTTCTCTGGTACTGCACCAACTTCCCCTATCTGGGAAGGCTTCTCCTCTTGGGAGTCAGCTTGCGGGATCTGGCTCCCCTTCTGGCGCCGAGATGCCTGTCTCCCCTCCTCATTTGCTCTCAACAGCTCATGCTTTAGCTCATCCAAAAAGCACTCCTCGCCTGGGCCATGGTCACATAAGTTCACCAGGAGGTCGAATAACTCGGCATTCTGCTGCTTTAGACTTGTAATGGCCACTCGGAATTCCGATCTCTTGGAGCTGCCGGAACGATCCCGCCGGTTCCGAAGAGAGGTTAAACAGGCCATGTGGCCATTGTACGCACGCGTTGCCTTCTCCATTAGGTTCTTAACCTTCTTGACCCTCACTTTGTATTTCTTATCATCCTCTCCTGGCTGGGCTTTGGTCCAGCTGGTAAGACCGACCTGAGTCCCCAGAAAGAGCCTCTCCTCCCTGGATAGGTCTTCAATTCCAGAGAGGGTAGCTGGAGCCCCAGGCCAGGAAAGCAACCCTGGGCCTGGGCTAGAGGAGGCCATCCTCCCCCTTCACCTGTGGACACTGGAACTCTGCAGAGAGCATGCAGACAGCAAGCACAATCTCCTACAGCTGACTGCAAGCTCTATTTAAAAAGAGCAAGATAGCTAGCTATATAGGTGGATATAACGGTGTATTCTGCGGTCAGGGCACGCAGAGAGCACGCACAATCTCCTACAGCTGACTGCAAGCTCTATTTAAAAAGAGCAATATAGCTAGCTATATAGGTGGATATAGCGGTGTATTCTGTGGTCAGGGCATGCAGACAGCACGCACAATCTCTTACAGCTGACTGCAAGCTCTATTTATAAAGAGCAATATAGCTAGCTATATAGGTGAATATAACGGTGTATTCTGCGGTCAGGGCACACAGACAGCACACACAATCTCCTAAAGCTGATCACAATCTCCTTTAAGCAGGCAGGCAGCTGGCTGGGATTTGAGCCAAGGCAGAAGAACATGTGAGCGGAGCTGAATGGGCATGTGCTGGAAACTGAAGAAATAGTCCATCCGCTCTGACCAGCACATCACCATCAGAAAGGGACACAGATAATGGAAAAAATGCACCCCCCTAAGCTAGTAGGAGCGGGGGTGTGTAATTCTTTTTTTTTTATTATTCTGCAATGACTGTCTTTGAAAATTTCCCCAGCTCCTGTTAAAGTCAAATCCTGGGACAAAACCGGGGACAGACTTGGTCCGGGGACAGTGTTCTCAATCCGGGGACTGTCCCCTGAAACCGGGGACATCTGGTCACCCTACCATAGAGTCACATCAATATGTTTATTTAAACACTTCGTATCGGGGGCCAATTCTGACACTTCACTCCTATATGTAAAAATCGACTTTTTCCTCGCTAGAAAATTACTTGGAACCCTCAAACATTATATACTTTTTTGCAGAGAGGCACTATAGAGTAAATTGGTGGGTGTTGCAATTTTTTATGTCAAACTCTCATGAATGAAAAAACCCCCCACCAAAGTTAGCCCAATTTTTGATATAATGTAAAAGATGATGTTTTATGCTGAGTAAACGGATGCCTAACTTGTCACACTTTAAAATTGTGTCTACTCGTGGAATGGCGGAAAACTACAATGCTTGAAATTCTCATTAGGCAACGCTTTAAACACCTTTACAGGTTATCAGTTTACAGTTGCACAGGAGGTCTAATGCTAGAATTATTGCTCTCTGACGTTCTCTACAATATGTGTAATTAGGCAGACTTCTGGGAAAATTGGTGAGCCAATCGCACAAGCAGGAAATGATGTTTCTGGTGAGTGGTCAGTACACACTCTGTGTACAGAACAACTCCATGCAGCCATATTGCAATGCATTCTCAAAAAATTATAGTGGGTGCAGATTGAAAAGGAAAGGTAATTTTTAATGACATTCAATTACAATATGATTAGTGTCTCAATTATATGTGCTATATTATGTTTGCTTTATTTGCTATTTTTTTCCCCACAAAAGTAGAGTTACCCTTTTAATCTGAAGGGTTTTTGCCTCAGAGTATTGAACCGGAAAGTATTGAAGTCAGAGACAGCAAGGCAACTAGGAGGTCAGCAAAGACCACCCCCATATTCTTCCCTTAAAGTGACCCTGCCGACACAGGAACATTTGTATCTGATAACCTACCTGCTAAAAGAAGAGTAAAATTACTTGAAAATCCTCTATGGCCCCTTCACGTATTCCACACTTCTGGGTGTATGGAATATCTGCTCCCCCGCTGAATGCTGTGGTTTCTCCACCAGCTCCTAGATTGCTACAGCAGGCACATGCCTAATGGGAGAAAGCACAGTGCATAGCAGGGTAGACTGATTCACTATGATGGCCTATGTCATTTCTTGAGACCCTAAGAGTCCAGTCACACAGGGGCAACACGTCTTGCAGCGTGACTTTGGGAGGCAACTTGGACACTACACGAGTATGAATTACAGAGCGACTTGGGGCGACTTTAACACGACTTCAAGTCGCCCCCAGGCCAGACGACTTTGGCTGTGGCCAATCACGAAAAAATCAGCTCTTGAGGGGGGGAACTCCACGCCAAATTTTAAATAAAAAAATGGCATGGGTTCCCCTCCAAGAGCATACCAGGTCCTTAGGTCTGGTATGGATTTTAAGGGATAGTGCCTGCAATTGGCTGCAGGAGTTGTCTGCCTCTCGGAATGAATCATTAAGTGATTGGAGGGTTTACCTGCAATGATTGACCCTGGATGCAGGGCTTTTAGTTAATCACCAGAAATCTTCACTGGGATTCCCAGATGTAATTGTACATGCCAATGTGAGAATGGAAACTAAGATCTATTATTTTATATCCTAATATTCATGCACACTTAAGCCCCTCCCAAATACTTGTTTTACAGAGTTAAGAGGCTGGGGTGTTTAACCGCTTGCCGACGCCTCACGCCGATATATGTCGGCAGAAGGGGTCATACAGTCAGAATCACATACCTGTATGTTGCACTTTAACAGGGGGCCAGCGGCAAGCTCCGTGAGCGTTTAACCAGAAAAAAAACTCCCAATTCGTTTTTAACACTAGGCTTGTTTAGCGCTTGAGCGTTAATTCATTTCAGTGGACAGGATAAAACATTTTTCTGGCCAATGAAATTAATTGATGTCCAAATGTGGTACACGCATTCAGAAACATCAAGTGTGTTTTTCCTGATGCCAGAAGATCTAGGAGATTTGGTCAAAGCATCCAGTGTGCATGAGGCCTAATGTGCTTTTTATTCCTACCAAGGTTTTTTAAGGTTCTAATACAAAGCCATTGTGTCTCATAATAAGCAAACATGCCTTTTAATTATTTTTTTTACCTTCATTTTACAAATGTGATCTCCCTTATTAAATGTAGTTCCCTCTATTTATGTCAATTGTTTTGTGTGCATTGATTTACATTTAATATTATTAATATTATACCTTATTTATCAGCGTATAACACGCACCCAAAGATTAGGAGGGAAGTTTAAGGAAAAAAATTTACATTTTAAATGCCCATCAATGATTCCTTATCAGTGTCCATCTGCAGCCTTGCCCATCATTGCAGAAGTCTTGATTGCTTTGATCTGCATTTTGCTATTGAAGTCAAATGTAATCTAAGCACAAAGCATACATCATATGCTAACACATGCCTGCTGATGTCTACATGTAGGCGTGTTTGGCTCATGTCACATGGGCGACATGAGCCAAGTCATCATGAATAATCACCATGGAGAGAAACCACCATGGAGAGGCATTCCTATGCCCTTTGCAGAAATGCATGATTGTTTTGCCGTCAAGATAAACAGAGCCAGATGTCGTGTGTACCCGCCCCTTGGCCTGGCTCCTATGATGGACACAACACCGGTCCAATTGCGGGTTGTAAATGCTAGGAAGCGCGACTGGGCGTGACTGCAGGCGGAGCCGAGCCTAGCCGAGTACATGGTACACTTGGTTCTATTTATTTGGCAGCGCTCGGTCCCTCCTTTCCCTCTGAGGCAACAGTTCGGTGTATAACACGCACCCACAATTTTCCCCTGATTTTAAGGGGAAAAAAGTGTGTGTTATACGCTGATAAATACAGTAATTAATTTCTATCTTTAACCCTTTAGCTGTCAGGTCCATACGTCGTACGTACCTGACAACGGAGGATTTTACACATTCCTGGTGGCTACAGCCATTAGGATTGTGTGAAAAACTGACAACCTGCCTCTAAGATGGAAGCATTCGGGCAGATATGCTGCCGCTCGATTGCTTTTCCACACCCATGGTAATGGTGTCGTTGTGATAGTAAAAAACAAATGTTTTAAATTGTATAAAAAATAGTACAATAGTTTGTATGCACATAAATTCAAGGTTTGACATGTTGGGTATTTATTTACTTGGTGCCAACTCATCTCTGTGCAGATGTCACACTCTGTGATGAGCTCTGTACAATTCCATAACGTGTGTGCTCATGTGATCTGTCATTACTGATCCAGAGTTGTCATCCTCCTCCTGAACCTTACTCCTCCCTCATCCCTCCCCTATAATGAGTGGGCGGACAGAGTTTCTCCTGTGCTACGGTCAACGAATAAAAGCAGCCGGCAACTCCATACCATCAAGCGTATTTATTTTCAAGCCTTCAAAGTGAGTACAGTCAGCAGCAGACTAGTTTCAGCAATAAGCTTTGTTGACAACACATCTCCTGTCCTACATACTTCTTACAAGTGATGAGCATGACAGCACTTTTCTAAATATATCAGTGGTGGCTTCCATATTTTTTCCTCATAATGTAGTAACTGATAGGGACACAGACAGCAATAAAAACCTGACAGGTGTTCTAATCCCTCCCCACTCAAAACTAAGAAAAAGTTTGGACATTTTTGATGGGAAAAATGAGCAACCTGTGGTGGAAGGAAAGAAAGTTGCAAAATCTCCGGCCTACTTTACTTTACCTTTCCCAGAATCTGATGAAGCCAACAGTGTACTGCGATTAAAGCTGAATTATACCCCTTCTGTTGGTGTAGGCAACATGGGGCTCTCCAGCTGTTGCGGAACTATATTTCCCATGAGGCATTGCGAGGCTGGCAGTTACAATTCCCGCCATTTACGTAGGTCTCAGAGATGGCGCCTACCCTGTCCTACCTTAATGCTAGGATATTGCTAAGATAATTCCTGTGCATGCGTTGTTTGTACTCTCCTCAGACAGAGGAGCACTGAGCTCAGAGCTGCTGTGACCAGGAAGAGGGAATACACATATGCAGGGATTTGTAAGTGCAAGCAGTAATGCCTGGGATCACCCTAGCAATGTTCTAGCAACCAAGTCGTGGCCTTACAGATCTGAGCCATAGAGGCCTGATGATGCACCACCCAAGAGGCACTAATCGCCCTGGATGAGTGTGCTCTAACATAAGAAGGAAAGAATAATTTTCTTCTTTAAGCTGAAGCTTGAACAATCACTTGACGAATCCATTTGGAAAAAGAGTGGATTTTGATGCTGCCTGTCCACTTTTTGGACCCTCTGGCAGTACAAACAAAACATGTGTTTTGCGAACCCAAGCGGTCGCCTTTAAATAGACTCTGATGGCTCTTACTACATCAGGGGAATGTAGTGCTTTCTCTTCCCTAGATTGAGGCTCTGGGAGAAAGAAGGAAGAATAATATCTTGGTTTAAATGAAAACCTGTTACCACCTCCTGGTAGGATTTCAAGATGAGGACATAAAACCACCTCATCCTTATGCATGATCAAATATGGCTCTTTGCAAGACAGAGCCGCTAGTTCCGATACTCTTCTAGCAGAAGAAATGGCAACCAGAAAGATTATCTTTCTTGTCAAAAAAAAACAAGGGAATTTCTCGTAAGGCTTAAATGGCTGATTCTGCAAAGCCGATAAGACCAATTTTAAATCCCAAGGATTTAGAGGTGCCTTGATAGGGGGATTAATCTGTGTTACCCCCTGAATAAGCTACGCTCCAAGAGTTGGAAGCAAAAGGCCATAGAAAAAACACTGACAAGGCCAGGATCTGGCTCTTGATAGAAGTCAATGCCAGCTTCATTTCAGATCCCATATGCAGGAAATCAGGGATCCTGCCTATGACATACTTCCTGGGGTGCCAACCCCTGGATCCACACCAAGAAACATATGCCTTCCAGACTCTATAGTAAGTGATTCTGGAAGCCGGCTTCCTGCCATTAATCAAAGTAGACACCACTGAAGGAGATGACCCACGATCTTTTATAAAGTGGGATTCAACAGTCAAACCTGTTAAATTTTAAGTCCGTAAGCTAGGATGAGATGTGCGAGAAGGTCTGGCTATAATGGCAGAGTCCGAAGGACTCCTACTGCCATCTTTATGTTCTTGGTAAATCGAGATCTTCTGGGACCCACCGGAATCACCTCCTTTCGTTCCTGCTTAAACCTGCGGTGAAAGAACAGAAGTAGCAGAACTGGAGGAAGTGCATAGATCAGTGAAAACTGATCCCATAGGAAGACTAATGTTGCGCCTGCTATCAGTTCCCTTGTTCTTGACACAAAGTTGTCGACTTTGTTGTTGAATCTGGACGTGAATAGGTCCATGTCCGGAATACCCCATCTCTGACATATTGCTAGGAAGATGTCGGGGTGAAGAGATCATTCTCCCGGAAATAATTGTTGGCAACTCAAGTAGTCCGCCTGCCAATTCTCTATTCCTGAAATGAAAATTGCAGATGGGCAAGGAATGTTGTGTTCTGCCCAATCTAGAACATTATTCACCTCTTTATGGGCTGCACGACCTCTCGTGCCCCCCTGGTGATTGATGTAATCCACCGCTGTGGCCTTGTCAGACTGAATCCAGACAGAACTGTCCCGTAGTCTGACCGTCCCAGATTCTAGGGCCAGACGTACTGCCCGGATCTTCCAAAAAGTTAATAGGCAAGGTCCTCTAATCTGAACCCTCTCCCCTGGACAGAATCTTCTTCCAGGGCTGCTCCCCAGCCTAGGAGGCTGTTGTTTTGCTGGATAACAACCACCAATTTAGGCTCTGACTTACATTGGGAGCCAAGTGTATTGGAAACAAACAAGACCTGAAGATTTTTATTCCAGACTGACAGGATGGTGTTTTGAAGATGTTTTTTAGTAAAAACTGTGCATAAGGGACGGCCTCGAAGGAGGCCACCATTTCCCCTAACAATCTCCCGTGGTGCTGTGGCTAAACCAAATGGCAGGGCCACAACTGAAATTATAATTTTATATTTCAAGAGGCAGAAATTTCTGGTGAGCGGGAAAATTTGGCACATGGAGATATGCATTTTTGATATTGATTAAAGCCAAAAAACTCCCCTCCTTGCAGGATGGACACATCCAATCGGATTATGAAAGGATCGGATGTTTAATTGCCAATTCAGATCTTGGAGATCTAGAATAGGTCTTACCTCTCTGTTTGGTTCTGGAACCGTTTGAGCCAAACCCTGTGCCCTGTTCCACTAAAGACACCTCTGATATCTCCAACTGGGATAATAGCTGATCCAGAGGCCAGAAAGATTTCTTTTCCTCTGGATCCTTGGGAACATTTTCCCTCAGAAAAAATGAGGAGATTGAAACTCTCGGAACTCTAGTCGTAAGCTAGAGAAAAAACTGCAGAAGTCTTGACATTGTTCCTGCCAGATCATGAGAATTGCAGGACCTTTCCCCTCACCCGAACGAGTGGGGGTGCCCCTTCATGAGAAGGCTTTAGCATTCTGCTTTGTGGGCTTTCTGCCCCAAGATCTCTTCTGACCCTGGTGCTGCCCTTGGATACTTTCCCTTGAACCTGACCGTTGAAGCCGTCGAGACTGCCTAGAGGTAGATGCCCCTGGCATAGGAGAGGCAGCACGATTAAAGAAGAAATGTTTGAACCTCTTCTTTACTGGTAAAAGAGAGCTTTCCCCATTAGAGGTCCTTTGGCTGTACTTATCTAGATTGTCTCTAAATAGTCGTACCCCCCAAAAAAATGGATAAGAGCTTTTTACACGTTGCTTCAGCTGATCAATTTTTCAGCCACAGAACTCTGCGAGAATGCACTAGTCCAAGCATAAGCCATAAGGCTTAAATTATAGAGTCTTTGATAGCATCTACTATGAGACAGATACACCAGCCCATTGCCGGGCCTGCTGATCAGGCAGAATTTCAGGCATCCACAAACTGTTCCTTAATGGACTGAGATACACCAATTGCAGCAAGAACTGGCTGCGTTACTGAACTTGCAAAAGGCATATTGTCTTTAAAAAGAAGTTCCATCGAAGAAGAACCTGCCCTCCGGAAACGACGAGGGAACGAGTTGCCTGGTTCTGGAACCAGTCTCGATACCATCCCCTACTCATATTCCCTCCCTTTCTTCTGTTTATTATAAGTATAATGTGATGGCTGGCCCTTTGGTTTCATATTCATGCTTTGTAGCCCCTGTGAGGGCGCACAAGGAGCAGATTGTAGTCTCTTGTTTATTCCTGTTTATTCAACTTTTCAATAAAAAATATTGCAACAGAAAAAGAAGTTCCATCTTTTTATCTGTTGGATCCTTTAACATTAGTGCATTATCCATCGGACATGTGAGACTCTGCTCACTGAGGCGATTGCAGCATGAATTGGTTGGGAGGATAATATTGTTTATCCGGATGTTCCCATTCAGAATACATAAGCTTTTTTAGCCATGCAAGAATAGGAAAAAAAATCCCCAGATGGGGGGAGGTTCTAATGAACCCAATTAGAGGTAGGTTCCTCAAGAGCCTGTGCTGCAGGTAACAAAAAAAGGTTGAGTAAGGGAGTACACAAGCAACCTGTCTTGTGGTGCTACTCCTTCCATATTAGGATCCTCAGAAGAGGATAAATAAGTATCTTCCTAATATTTGGGAAGATCTACCTGATCCCCAGCCTCCTGCACCTCAATAAGAGGCTCCTGAGGACTAGATGGGAATCTGCCATGTTTAGCACCATTATGGAGAGACATCATAGCATTCATCTTTTTTCCAATTTACAAATGGTAGAAGAAAACACCTTTTGTATGATATATACAGGGACTGAAGTGTTAAATGCAACAACAGTTTCCCATGACGGCTCAATCTGACTAGCCGTATCCCTCTCAGAGGAGGATGACATTCTTTTGGAAATGGATTCAGTTTATAGTGAAAAAAACATTGACCCCTTTAGAGAAGTTCCTGGTCCCATTACCATTCATAGCCTGAAGCATAAAGCAGAGGCACTATGCAAAATAATGTATATTGCTAGGCTATAGTTCAGCGCCATTAACTGCTATTAATGCTAGCCTGGTAAAGTATAATGTGTCAAAGGGAAAAAGCCTGTGTCACTAACCTGAACAAGCCATTCACCTGCTCTGTCCCTCCATAGCTAGCAGCAGCTTTCACACATACAGCGCTGAAATCAACTTCCTACATGTGTGGCCGGAGTCTGACGCCGTTAGCCATGCCCCCCACGTAAATTACGCCCCCCTTTCCTTTCAAAGGAAAGTGCTTTCCCGCGTGTGCGGCATCCTGTGGCCGCGGTCTGTCTCTTTTAAAAAAAAAAAAAAAGGAAACTAGTTTGGCATCCTATCCCCCGAAGGGGAAAAAAAATAGTTTGGGGGCACAAGAGGAGAAGCAGACCCCCCTTCTTACCGGAGCATCTGTTGCGGCTGGAGGAGAGGAGAATGAAGGCTTCTGTGTTCTGTGTTTAAAGCGTCAGGACTGTGAGTGCTCAATACAGCCCCCAGTGGTGACACATAGGCATGACAACATTATACATAGAAGGAGAAATTCCTGAGAAAATCTCCCTTACCTTTTCCTCGCAGCAAGGTTTTATCAGAGATAAAGACCCAATTTTCAACCTTTACGGTGGGCTCCGAGACCTTTTAGGAAACCTTCAGGAACCAGGGAACCTCGGGTTACCCACAATCCTGGACCTGCGACAGCACCCTGCCAGTAAAAACGTTATGGCCTTACTACCAAAAAGTACTGGATCCCAGGGCCCAGCTCTCTAAAGAGAAGCGTTTGCAAGCAAAACCTAATTTCTTCGGACACGAGGCCCGGGTACCATTCATTTAGCCCATGAAAAGACATCAAAACGGATCCGGTCAGCATGGCTAGCCCCAACAAGGAATGCTCCCAGTGGAGCTCAGCACAGCACATCTTTACTCGTGACCAACACCTTAGACACTGTCGAAAAAACCGAGGACACCCAGTAGTGGGAGGGGTTATATAGGGAGTACACTTCTTGCCTTAGGGCCAGTGTTCATCACCTATCAGTGGCCCTATAACCTACATAGTAAGTACTATGGCTCTGTGTCCCCTGATGTAAGAAAATAAATTAGCACAACTGTTTATCAATTTTCAGTAAAAATACACTACTACAAAGTTAAAAAGTAAGTTCTCACTAAAGGTGCTAAAGATACTAAATGAACCTTCTGCACACTGCATACTATATAACCTTTTTATATACCCTTCTCAAACTTTACATTAAAATAGGGATTTTTAGTTCACATGCATTGCACTGCATGTTTAAGCTGGCCAACTACGTCAAAGTAATCCCTCTCTGGCCAGGCCCTACACTACACTATACTAATCTACACTACACTACATTACACTACTTTACTCTACCCTAATCTGCTCCACCCAGCCCTAATCCTCTCCACCCAGCCCTAATCCACTCCACCCTGCCCTATAACCCAGCACTAATCCACTCCACCCTGCGCTATAACCCAGCCATAGTCAGATCCACCCTGCCGTAGTCCGCTCCAACCTGCCTTATAACCCAGCCCAAACCCACCCTGCCTTAATCCCCTCCACCCTGCACTATAACCCAGCCCTAATCCTCTCCACCCCACCCTAATTTGCTTCACCGTGCCCTATAATCCAGCCCCAATCCACTCTACCCTGCCCTATAACAATGCTGTAGTCCACTCCACCCTACCATAGTCCACTCCACCCGGCCCTATAACCCAGCCCTAATCCACTCCACCATGCTGTAACTCACTCCACCCTGCCATATAACCCAGCCCTAATCCACTCCACTCTGCCCTATAACCTAGCCCTAGTCAGCTCCACCCTGCCTAAGTCCGCTCCACCCTGCCTAAGTCCGCTCCAACCCTGCCTAAGTCCGCTCCATCCTGCCTAAATCTGCTCCTCCCTGTGTTAATCCCACTCCACCTGGCCCTATAATCCAGCCCAATTCCAGCAATCCTTAATCTCCTCCACCCTGCCCTATAACGTGAATAAAGCCAAATGCAGACTGAGTTACTGTCCCATCCGGACTGCTGCGGTTCCAACATTTATTATCGCTGCTGTCATCACGGCATGGCAGCCTCGGGACAATGCTAGTTCAGGAGACAAAGCAGCTTTGGATGGAGGGCAGAGGACTGTTGGAATTACCATTTTAAGTGTCCTAGCAGGTGATTGGTTGCTAGAACTGCCCTTTATCCTAACAACCAATCACCTGCAAGGACACTTGAAAAGTTAACTCCGTCAGTGCCTGCCCCTGACCCTCATCCAAAACTGCTGTGTCTTCCTCTGTATAGAGCTGAGTGGGGCTGCGCTGTGAAAGGGGGTATAGAGCTGAGGGGGAGCAAAGCTTAGGGGGACTGAAATGTGAATGGTAAGAGCTTGGAGGGGCTGCATTGTGAAGGGGGTTAGAGTCGGGCCGTGCTCCATCTGCCTCATGCCACGCTGTGCTCCATCTGCCTCATGCCATGCCAGGCCGTGCTCCATCTGCCTCGTGTCAGACCGTGCCATGCTCCATCTGCCTATGCCTCTATGAGCCGTGCTCCAACTGCCTCGTGCCACGCCGGGCCATGCTCCATCTGCCTTGTGCCACACCGAGCCATGCTCCATCTGCCTATGCCTCTATGAGCCTTGCTCCATCTGCCTCCTGCCACGCCGTGCCATGCTCCATCTGCCTAGTGCCTCTATGGGCCATGCTTCATCTGTCTGGTGCCATGCCGGGCCGTGCTCCATCTTCCTAGTGCCACGCCGGGCCGTGGTCCATCTGCCTTGTGCCACGCCAGGTCGTGCTCCATCTGCCTCGTGCCACGCCGGGCCGTGCCCCATCTGCCTTGTGCCGGGCCGTGCTCCATCTGCCTTTTGCCACACAGCACAATTCTCCATCTGCCTCGTGCATCAATGGCTTGGCTCCATCTGCCTAGTGCTTCTCCGGGCCTGGCTCAATCTGCCTAGTAATGCGCCAGGCCTGGCTTCATCTGCCTCGTGCCGCGCCAGGCCTGGCTCCATCTGCCCTGTGACGCGCCGGGCCTGGCTCCATCTGCCCTGTGCCACACCAGGCCTGGCTCCATCTGCCTCGTGCCACAACGGGCCATGCACCGTCTGCCTTGTGCCACGCCGGGCTGTGCTCCATCTGCCTCGTGCCACGCCGGGCCATGCTCCATCTGCCTCGTGCCACACCGGGCCATGCTCCATCTGTCTCGTGCCACACCGTGCCTGGCTCCATCTGCCTAGTGCCATGCCAGGCCGTGCTCCATCTGCCTAGTGCCACGCCAGGCCGTGCTCCATCTGCCTAGTGCCACGCCAGGCCGTGCTCCCTCTGCCTAGTGCCACGCCGGGCTGTGCTCCATCAGCCTCATGCAACGCTGGGCCTTGCTCCATCTGTCTCATGACGTGCCGGGCCGTGCTCCATCTGCCTCATGCCACACCGTGCCATGCTCCATCTGCCTCATGCCTTGCCGGCAGTGCTCCATCTGCCTCGTGCCACACCGTGCCATGCTCCATCTGCCTCGTGCCTTGCCGGCCGTGCTCAATCTTCCTTGTACCATGCCAGGCCGTGCTCCATCTGCCTCGTGCCACACTGTGCCATGCTCCATCTGTCTCGTGCCACGCCGGGCTGTGCCCCATCTGCCTCGTGCCACGCCGGGCCGTGCTCCATCTGCCTCGTGCCACGCCGGGCCGTGCTCCATCTGCCTCGTGCCACGCCGGGCCGTGCTCCATCTGCCTCGTGCCACGCCGGGCCTTGCTCCATCTGCCTGGTGCACTCCGGGCCGTGCTCCATCCGCCTAGAGCCACGCTGGGCTGTGCTCCACCTGCCTCGTGGTGGGCCGTGCTCCATCTGCCTCGTGCCACGCCGGGACGTGCTCCATCTGCCTCGTGCCACGCCGCACCATTCTCCATCTGCCTAGTGCCTCCCCGGGCCTGGCTCCATCTGCTTAGTGCCGTGCTGGGCCATGCTCCATCTGCCTCGTGCCACGCGGGGCCGTGCTCCATCTGCCTTGAGCCACGCCGGGCCATGCTCCCTCTGCCCCGTGCCACGCCGCACCATTCTCCATCTGCCTAGTGCCTCTCCGGGCCTGGCTCCATGCCGTGCCGTGCTCCATCTGCCTCGTGTCAGACCGTGCCATGCTCCATTTGCCTATGCCTCTTCGAGCCACGCTCCATCTGCCTCGTGCCACACTGGGCCATGCTCCATCTGCCTTGTGCCACACCAAACCGTGCTCCATCTGCCTATGCCTCTATGAGCCGTGCTCCATCTGCCTCGTGCCACGCCGTGTCATGCTCCATCTGCCTAGTGCCTCTATGGGCCATGCTCCATCTGTCTGGTGCCACGCCGGGCCGTGCTCCATCTTCCTAGTGCCACGCCGGGCCGTGCTCCATCTGCCTCGTGCCACGCCAAGCCATGCTCCATCTGCCTCGTGCCACGCCGGGCCGTGCTCCATCTTCCTAGTGCCACGCCGGGCCGTGCTCCATCTGCCTCGTTCCACGCCAGGCCGTGCTCCATCTGCCTCCTGCCACGCCGGGCCGTGCCCCATCTGCCTCGTGTCGGGCCATGCTCCATCTGCCTCTTGCCACACTGCACAATTCTCCATCTACCTCGTGCCTCTATGGGCCTGGCTCAATCTGCCTAGTAATGCTCCATCTGCCTCGTGCCTTGCCGGGCCTGGCTCCATCTGCCCTGTGCCGCACCAGGCCTGGCTCCATCTGCCTCGTGCCACAATGGGCCATGCACCGTCTGCCTTGTGCCACGCCGGGCTGTGCTCCATCTGCCTCGTGCCACACCGGGCCATGCTCCATCTGCCTCATGCCACGCCGGGCCATGCTCCATCTGCCTCGTGCCACGCCGGGCCGTGCTCCATCTGCCTCGTGCCATACCAGGCCGTGCTCCATCTGCCCCGTGCCACGCTGGGCCATGCTCCATCTGCCTAGTGCCTCTCCGGGCCTTGATCCATCTTCCTAGTGCCACGCTGGGCCGTGCTCCATCTGCCTTGTGCCATACCAGGCCGTGCTCCATCTGCCTCGTGCCTCTCCGGGCCTGGCTCCATCTGCCTAGTACCTCTCCGGGCCTTGATCCATCTTCCTAGTGCCACGCTGGGCCGTGCTCCATCTGCCTTGTGCCATACCAGGCCGTGCTCCATCTGCCACATGCCACGCCGGGCCATGCTCCATCTGCCTCGTGCCTCTCTGGGCCTGGCTCCATCTGCCTAGTGCCTCTCCGGGCCTTGATCCATCTTCTTAGTGCCACGCCCGGCCATGCCCCATCTGCCTCGTGCCACGCCGGCCCGTGCTCCGTCTGCCTTGTGCCATACCAGGCCGTGCTCCATCTGCCTCATGCCCCGCCGGGCCGTTCTCCATCTGCCTCATGCCTCTCCGGGCCTGGCTCCATCTGCCTAGTGCCTCTCCAGGCCTTGATCCATCTTCCTAGTGCCACGCTGGGCCATGCTCCATCTGATAAGTGCCACGCCGGGCCGTGCTCCATCTGCCTAGTGCCACGCCAGGCCGTGCTCCAACTGCCTAGTGCCACGCCGGGCCATGCTCCATCTGCCTCGTGCCACACCGGGCTATGCTCCATCTGCCTCGTGCCACACCGTGCCTGGCTCCCTCTGCCTAGTGCCATGCCAGGCCGTGCTCCATCTGCCTAGTGCCACGCCAGGCCGTGCTCCCTCTGCCTAGTGCCACGCCGGGCTGTGCTCCATCAGCCTTGTGTCACGCCGGGCTGGGCTCCATCAGCCTCATGCAACGCTGGGCCTTGCTCCTTCTGTCTCATGACGTGCCGGGCCGTGCTCCATCTGCCTCATGCCACACCGTGCCATGCTCCATCTGCCTCATGCCTTGCCGGCAGTGCTCCATCTGCCTCGTGCCACACCGTGCCATGCTCCATCTGCCTCGTGCCTTGCCGGCCGTGCTCAATCTGCCTTGTACCATGCCAGGCCGTGCTCCATCTGCCTCGTGCCACACCGTGCCATGCTCCATCTGCCTCGTGCCACGCCAGGCTGTGCCCCATCTGCCTCGTGCCACGCCAGGCCGTGCTCCATCTGCCTCGTGCCACCCCGGGCCGTGCTCCATCTGCCTCGTGCCACGCCGGGCCGTGCTCCATCTGCCTCGTGCCACCCCGGGCCGTGCTCCATCTGCCTCGTGCCACGCCGGGCCGTGCTCCATCTGCCTAGAGCCCCGCTGGGCCGTGCTCCACCTGCCTCGTGGTGGGCCGTGCTCCATCTGCCTCGTGCCACGCTGGGACGTGCTCCATCTGCCTCGTGCCACGCCGCACCATTCTCCATCTGCCTAGTGCCTCCCCGGGCCTGGCTCCATCTGCTTAGTGCCGTGCTGGGCCATGCTCCATCTGCCTCGTGCCACGCGGGGCCGTGCTCCATCTGCCTTGACCCACGCCGGGCCATGCTCCCTCTGCCCCGTGCCACGCCGCACCATTCTCAATCTGCCTAGTGCCTCTCCGGGCCTGGCTCCATGCCGTGCCGTGCTCCATCTGCCTCGTGTCAGACCGTGCCATGCTCCATTTGCCTATGCCTCTTCGAGCCACACTCCATCTGCCTCGTGCCACACTGGGCCATGCTCCATCTGCCTTGTGCCACACCAAACCGTGCTCCTTCTGCCTATGCCTCTATGAGCCATGCTCCATCTGCCTAGTGCCTCTATGGGCCATGCTCCATCTGTCTGGTGCCACGCCGGCCCGTGCTCCATCTTCCTAGTGCCACGCCGGGCCGTGCTCCATCTGCCTCGTGCCACGCCAGGCCGTGCTCCATCTGCCTCGTGCCACGCCGGGCCGTGCTCCATCTTCCTAGTGCCACGCCGGGCCGTGCTCCATCTGCCTCGTGCCATGCCAGGCCGTGCTCCATCTGCCTCGTGCCACGTTGGGCCGTGCCCCATCTGCCTCGTGTCGGGCCATGCTCCATCTGCCTCTTGCCACACTGCACAATTCTCCATCTACCTCGTGCCTCTATGGGCCTGGCTCAATCTGCCTAGTAATGCTCCAGGCCTGGCTTCATCTGCCTCGTGCCACGCCGGGCCTGGCTCCATCTGCCTCGTGCCTTGCCGGGCCTGGCTCCATCTGCCCTGTGCCGCACCAGGCCTGGCTCCATCTGCCTCGTGCCACAATGGGCCATGCACCGTCTGCCTTGTGCCACGCCGGGCTGTGCTCCCTCTTCCCCGTACCACGCGGCACCATTCTCAATCTGCCTAGTGCCTCTCCGGGCCTGGCTCCATGCCGTGCCGTGCTCCATCTGCCTCGTGTCAGACCGTGCCATGCTCCATTTGCCTATGCCTCTTCGAGCCACGCTCCATCTGCCTCGTGCCACACTGGGCCATGCTCCATCTGCCTTGTGCCACACCAAACCGTGCTCCATCTGCCTATGCCTCTATGAGCCGTGCTCCATCTGCCTCGTGCCACGCCGTGTCATGCTCCATCTGCCTAGTGCCTCTATGGGCCATGCTCCATCTGTCTGGTGCCACGCCGGCCCGTGCTCCATCTTCCTAGTGCCACGCCGGGCCGTGCTCCATCTGCCTCGTGCCACGCCAGGCCATGCTCCATCTGCCTCGTGCCACGCCGGGCCGTGCTCCATCTTCCTAGTGCCACGCCGGGCCGTGCTCCATCTGCCTCGTGCCATGCCAGGCCGTGCTCCATCTGCCTCGTGCCACGCCGGGCCGTGCCCCATCTGCCTCGTGTCGGGCCATGCTCCATCTGCCTCTTGCCACACTGCACAATTCTCCATCTACCTCGTGCCTCTATGGGCCTGGCTCAATCTGCCTAGTAATGCTCCAGGCCAGGCTTCATCTGCCTCGTGCAACGCCGGGCCTGGCTCCATCTGCCTCGTGCCTTGCCGGGCCTGGCTCCATCTGCCCTGTGCCGCACCAGGTCTGGCTCCATCTGCCTCGTGCCACAATGGGCCATGCACCGTCTGCCTTGTGCCACGCCGGGCTGTGCTCCATCTGCCTCGTACCACACCGGGCCATGCTCCATCTGCCTCATGCCACGCCGGGCCATGCTCCATCTGCCTCGTGCCACGCCGGGCCATGCTCCATCTGCCTCGTGCCATACCAGGCCGTGCTCCATCTGCCTCGTGCCACGCTGGGCCGTGCTCCATCTGCCTAGTGCCTCTCCGGGCCTTGATCCATCTTCCTAGTGCCACGCTAGGCCGTGCTCCATCTGCCTTGTGCCATACCAGGCCGTGCTCCATCTGCCTCGTGCCTCTCCGGGCCTGGCTCCATCTGCCTAGTACCTCTCCGGGCCTTGATCCATCTTCCTAGTGCCACGCTGGGCCGTGCTCCATCTGCCTTGTGCCATACCAGGCCGTGCTCCATCTGCCACATGCCACGCCGGGCCATGCTCCATCCGCCTCGTGCCTCTCTGGGCCTGGCTCCATCTGCCTAGTGCCTCTCCGGGCCTTGATCCATCTTCTTAGTGCCACGCCGGGCCATGCTCCAACTGCCTAGTGCCACGCCGGGCTGTGCTCCATCTGCCTGGTGCCACGCCGGGCCGTGCTCAACGTGCCTCGTGCCATGCCGGGCCGTGCTCCATTTGCCTCGTGCCACTCCGGGCCGTACTCCACCTGCCTCGTGCCGGGCCGTGCTCCATCTGCCTAGTGCCTCCCCGGGCCTTGCTCCATCTGCCTAGTGCCGTGCTGGGCCGTGCTCCATCTGCCCCATGCCACGCCGGGCCATGCTCCATATGCCTCGTGTCACTCCGGGCCGTACTCCACCTGCCTCGTGCTGGGACGTGCTCCATCTGCCTAGTGCCTCCCCGGGCCGGGCTCCATCTGCCTAGTGCCGTGCTGGGCCGTGCTCCATCTGCCCCATGCCACGCCGGGCCATGCTCCATATGCCTCGTGCCTCTCCAGGCGGTGCTCCAACTGCCTAGTGCCACGCCGGGCTGTGCTCCAACTGCCTGGTGCCACGCCGGGCCGTGCTCCACGTGCCTAGTGCCACGTCGGGCCGTGCTCCACGTGCCTCGTGCCACGTCGGGCCGTGCTCCACGTGCCACATCGGGCCGTGCTCCACGTGCCTCGTGCCACGCCTGGCTCCACGTGCCTCGTGCCACGCCGGGCCGTGCTCCATTTGCCTCGTGCCACTCCGGGCCGTGCTCCACCTGCCTCGTGCCGGGCCGTGCTCCATCTGCCTAGTGCCTCCCCGGGCCGGGCTCCATCTGCCTAGTGCCGTGCTGGGCCATGCTCCATCTGCCTTGTGCCACGCCGGGCCGTGCTCCATCGGCCTCGAGCCCCTCCGGGCCGTGCTCCATCTGCCCCGTGCCACGCCGCACCATTCTCCATTAGCCTAGTGCCTCTCCGGCCCCGGCTCCATCTGCCTCGTGCCGCTCCGGGCCTGCCTCCATCTGCCTCATGCCATGCTGGGTTGTGCTCCATCTGCCTCGTGCCACACCAGGGCCATGCTCCATCTGCCTAGTGCCGTGCTGGGCCGTGCTCCATCTGCCCCATGCCACGCTGGGCCATGCTCCATATGCCTCGTGCCACTCCGGGCCGTACTCCATCTGCCTCGTGCCTCTCTGGGCCAGGCTCCATCTGCCTAGTGCCTCTCCAGGCCGTGCTCCAACTGCCTAGTGCCACGCCAGGCCGTGCTCCATCTGCCTAGTGCCACGCCAGGCCGTGCTCCAACTGCCTAGTGCCACGCCGGGCTGTGCTCCAACTGCCTGGTGCCACGCCGGGCCGTGCTCCACGTGCCTTGTGCCACGTTGGGCCGTGCTCCACGTGTCACGTCGGGCCGTGCTCCACGTGCCTCGTGCCACGTCATGCTCCACGTGCCTCGTGCCACGCCGGGCTCCACGTGCCTCGTGCCACGCCGGGCCGTGCTCCATTTGCCTCGTGCCACTCCGGGTCGTGCTCCACCTGCCTCGTGCCCGGCCGTGCTCCATCTGCCTAGTGCCTCCCTGGGCCGGGCTCCATCTGCCTAGTGCCGTGCTGGGCCATGCTCCATCTGCCTTGTGCCACGCCGGGCCATGCTCCATCTGCCTCGAGCCCCTCCGGGCCGTGCTCCATCTGCCCCGTGCCACGCCGCACCATTCTCCATTTGCCTAGTGCCTCTCCGGCCCCGGCTCCATCTGCCTCGTGCCGCTCCGGGCCTGCCTCCATCTGCCTCGTGCCACACAAGGGCCATGCTCCATCTGCCTCGTGCCGTGCCGGGCCATGCTCTATCTTCCTCATACCCTGCTGGTCTGTGCTCCATCTGCCTCATGCCACACCGGGCCGTACACCATCTGCCTCGTGCCACGCCGGGCTGTGCTCCATCTGCCTCGTGCCATACCAGGCCGTGCTCCATCTGCCTTGTGCCACGCCGGGCCATGCTCCATATGCCTCGTGCCTCTCCGGGCCTGGCTCCATTTGCCTAGTGCCTCTCTGGGCCTTGATGCATCTGCCTTGTGCCATACCAGGCCGTGCTCCATCTGCCTCATGCCACGCCGGGCCGTGCTCCATCTGCCTCGTGCCTCTCCGGGCCTTGATGCATCTGCCTTGTGCCATACCAGGCCGTGCTCCATCTGCCTCATGCCACGCCGGGCCGTGCTCCATCTGCCTCGTGCCTCTCCGGGCCTGGCTCCATCTGCCTAGTGCCTCTCCGGGCCTTGATCCATCTTCCTAGTGCTATGCCGGGCCATGTTCCATCTGCCTCGTGCCATGCTGGGCCGGGCTCCATCTGTCTCGTGCCATACCAGACCGTGCTTCATCTGCCTCGTGCCACACCGGGCCGTGCTCCATCTGCCTCGTGCCTTTGCGGGCCTTGCTCCATCTGCCTAGTGCCTCTCCGGCCTTGATCCATCTTCCTAGTGCCACGTCGGGCCTGGCTCCATCTGCCTCATGCCATGCCGGGCCGTGCTCCATCTGCCTCATGATACGCCGGGCCATGCTCCACCTGCCTCGTGCCACGCCGGGCCGTGCTCTATTTTCCTCGTGCCACACTGGTCCGTGCTCCATCTGCCTCGTGCCACACCGGGCCGTGCTCCATCTGCCTCATGCCATGCTGGGCCATACTCCATCTGCCTCGTGCCACGCCGGCCCATGCGCCATCTGCCTTGTGCCATACCAGACCGTGCTCCATCTGCCTCGTGCCACGCCGGGCCGTGCTCCATCTGCCTCGTGCCTCTCCGGGCCTGGCTCCATCTGCCTAGTGCCTCTCCGGGCCTTGATCTATCTTCCTTGTGCTACGCCGGGCCATGCTCCATCTGCCTAGTGCCACACCGGGCCGTGCTCCATCTGCCTCGTGCCATACCAGGCCGTTCTCCATCTGCCTCGTGCTACGCCGGTCCGTGCTCCATCTGCCTCGTGCCTCTCCGGGCCTGAATCCGTCTGCCTAGTGCTTCACCGGGCCTTGATCCATCTTCCTAGTGCCACGCCGGGCCATGCTCCATCTGCCTCGTGCCACGCCGGGCCGTGCTCCTTCTCTCTCGTGCCACGCCGGGCCGTGCTCCTTCTGCCTCGTGCCACGCCGGGCCGTGCTCCTTCTGCCTCGTGCCTAACGGGCCGTGCTCCATCTGCCTTGTGCCATACCAGGCCGTGCTCCACCTGCCTCATGCCACGCCGGGCCATGCTCCATCTGCCTCGTGCCTCTCCTGCCTGGCTCAATCTGCCTAGTGCCTCTCCAGGCCTTGATCCATCTTCCTAGTGCCAAGCCGGGCCATGCTACATCTGCCTCGTGCCATGCCGGGTTGTGCTCCATCTGCCTCGTGTCACACCTGGCCATGCTCCATCTGCCTCATGCAATGCCGTGCTGTGCTCCATCTGCCTCGTGCCACGCCGCACCATTCTCCATCTGCCCCGTGCCTCTACGGGCTTGGCTCCATCTGCCTAGTGCCTCTACGAGCTTGGCTCCATCTGCCTAGTGCCGCGCTGGGCCTGGCTCCATCTGCCTCGTGCCGCGCCGGTCCTGGCTCCATCTGCCGCGTGCCGCGCCGGTCCTGGCTCCATCTGCCTCGTGCCACACCTGGCCCACCTCCATCTGGGCCTGGCTCCATCTGCCTAGTGCCTCTCCGGGCCTTGATCCATCTTCCTAGTGCTATGCCGGGCCATGTTCCATCTGCCTCGTGCCATGCCGGGCCGGGCTCCATCTGTCTCGTGCCATACCAGACCGTGCTTCATCTGCCTCGTGCCACACCGGGCCGTGCTCCATCTGCCTCGTGCCTTTGCGGGCCTTGCTCCATCTGCCTAGTGCCTCTCCGGCCTTGATCCATCTTCCTAGTGCCACGTCGGGCCTGGCTCCATCTGCCTCATGCCATGCCGGGCCGTGCTCCATCTGCCTCATGATACGCCGGGCCATGCTCCACCTGCCTCGTGCCACGCCGGGCCGTGCTCTATTTTCCTCGTGCCACACTGGTCCGTGCTCCATCTGCCTCGTGCCACACCGGGCCGTGCTCCATCTGCCTCATGCCATGCTGGGCCATACTCCATCTGCCTCGTGCCACGCCGGCCCGTGCGCCATCTGCCTTGTGCCATACCAGACCGTGCTCCATCTGCCTCGTGCCACGCCGGGCCGTGCTCCATCTGCCTCGTGCCTCTCCGGGCCTGGCTCCATCTGCCTAGTGCCTCTCCGGGCCTTGATCTATCTTCCTTGTGCTACGCCGGGCCATGCTCCATCTGCCTAGTGCCACACCGGGCCGTGCTCCATCTGCCTCGTGCCATACCAGGCCGTTCTCCATCTGCCTCGTGCTACGCCGGTCCGTGCTCCATCTGCCTCGTGCCTCTCCGGGCCTGAATCCGTCTGCCTAGTGCTTCACCGGGCCTTGATCCATCTTCCTAGTGCCACGCTGGGCCATGCTCCATCTGCCTCGTGCCACGCCGGGCCGTGCTCCTTCTGCCTCGTGCCACGCCTGGCCGTGCTCCTTCTGCCTCGTGCCATGCCGGGCCGTGCTCCTTCTGCCTCGTGCCTAACGGGCCGTGCTCCATCTGCCTTGTGCCATACCAGGCCGTGCTCCACCTGCCTCATGCCACGCCGGGCCGTGCTCCATCTGCCTCGTGCCTCTCCTGCCTTGCTCAATCTGCCTAGTGCCTCTCCAGGCCTTGATCCATCTTCCTAGTGCCAAGCCGGGCCATGCTACATCTGCCTCGTGCCATGCCGGGCTGTGCTCCATCTGCCTCGTGTCACACCTGGCCATGCTCCATCTGCCTCATGCAATGCCGTGCTGTGCTCCATCTGCCTCGTGCCACGCCGCACCATTCTCCATCTGCCTCGTGCCTCTACGGGCTTGGCTCCATCTGCCTAGTGCCTCTACGAGCTTGGCTCCATCTGCCTAGTGCCGCGCTGGGCCTGGCTCCATCTGCCTCGTGCCGCGCCGGTCCTGGCTCCATCTGCCGCGTGCCGCGCCGGTCCTGGCTCCATCTGCCTCGTGCCACACCTGGCCCACCTCCATCTGCCTCATGCCACACCTTGCCTGCCTCCATCTGCCTCGTGCCACGCTGGGCCGCGCTCCATCTGCCACGTGTCACGCCGCACCATTCTCCATCTCCCTCGTGCCTCTACAGGCTTGGCTCCATCAGCCTAGTGCCTCTCTGGGCCTGACTCAATTAGCCTAGTGCCACGCTGGGCTTGGCTCCATCTGCCTCATGCCTCTCCGTGCCTGACTCAATCTGCCTAGTTCCACGCTGGGCCCTGCTCCATCTGCCTCATGCCACGCTGGGCCGGGCTCCATTTGCCTCGTGCCATGCCGGGCTCAATTTGCCTTGTGCCACAGCGGGCCATGCTCCATTTGCCTCGCGCCAACGCCGGGCTGTGCTCCATCTGCCTCATGCAATGCCGTGCTGTGCTCCATCTGCCTCGTGCCACGCCGCACCATTCTCCATCTGCCTCGTGCCTCTACGGGCTTGGCTCCATCTGCCTAGTGCCTCTACGGGCTTGGCTCCATCTGCCTAGTGCCGCGCTGGGCCTGGCTCCATCTGCCTCGTGCCGCGCCGGTCCTGGCTCCATCTGCCTCGTGCCGCGCCGGTCCTGGCCCCATCTGCCTCGTGCCACACCTGGCCCACCTCCATCTGCCTCATGCCACACCTTGCCTGCCTCCATCTGCCTCGTGCCACGCTGGGCCGCGCTCCATCTGCCACGTGTCACGCCGCACCATTCTCCATCTCCCTCGTGCCTCTACAGGCTTGGCTCCATCAGCCTAGTGCCTCTCTGGCCCTGACTCAATTAGCCTAGTGCCACGCTGGGCTTGGCTCCATCTGCCTCATGCCTCTCCGTGCCTGACTCAATCTGCCTAGTTCCACGCCGGGCCCTGCTCCATCTGCCTCATGCCATGCTGGGCCGGGCTCCATTTGCCTCGTGCCATGCCGGGCTCAATTTGCCTTGTGCCACAGCGGGCCATGCTCCATTTGCCTCGCGCCAACGCCGGGCTGTGCTCCATCTGCCTCACGCCGCGACAGGCCGTGCTCCATCTGCCTCGCGCCAAGCCGGGCCATGCTCCATCTGCCTCATGCCACGCCGGCCCGTGCTCCATCTGCCTCGCGCCACGCCGGGCCGTGCTCCATCCGTCCTAATCAGGTGCTCCCTGCCCTCCCCACAAATATACATTTTTATTGATAACAGCAACTTTACTTTTTTTTAATATAGTACATAGTACTACACCACAGGAGCAAGGTAGTTGGTTATCCTGTTGTCCTCCTTTATAACGAACTTAGCAGGTATCATCTGATTTCTGCTATCTAAAAAAACAGAAGATATGTTACCCATAGAAAACTAAATTGCCAATGCCAAATTCATCAATTTCAAAGAAGTAACCAAAGTTGATGTCGTCTTCTTCATGGAGAAAGGGTATATCCCAGGAGTTGATCCTCTGGATTTCTCTTCTGACGACATCCTGCGGAGGAAAAAAATCCATTACTGCTCTGCAAAGAGGGCAGGTATTGCTTTGTGCCCTCCATGTATCCATGCAGTTTGAATGAAATTGGTGGGAGCAGGGTAAGGTAGTGACCTCTCCCACATCAATTTCACTTAAACAGATGGTACATATGGGCAGTGCCTGATACTCCCTGGCCGGTGGTCTGGCTGGTGCTGGCTTGTCCTCAGCAACGTTGCGATCTCTTGGAGAGCGACTTCTATTGGACCTGGCGTTCTCCTGTTGCTGCCGGTGAGCTGTCCTAGACCGTGTGCGGTGTGCAATGGGTGAATCCATGCCTGTAATAACAATGGCAGAGATTTCAGCATTTTTGTCATGTAACCTTTTCTATCACAATTTTAAACTTAAATGACAAGGGCAAGTGTCTTATTTCTAACAGATCTTAAATGAGACATGTGGCTGTCTCATAGGTAAACCTAAAAATAGGAGATAATTTAGCTACTTCAGCCTCCACGATGTACCCATAGAAGAAAGAATTGAAAGCGCCCCTGTCCCCTCATGCCCATGCACTAAAGCAAATACATAGGCAGGTCACACAAACATATGTAAATGGCATTGCCACTGCACACCTCTCCCTATACCACACATGAGAGGTATCGCCAGAAATGTTATAGGGAGAGCAATAATGTTAGCACCAGATCTCCTGTGTAACTCTAAACTTGAAACCTGTAAAGGCTTTTAAAGCGTGGTCTATGGATAATTGAATGTACTGTTGTTCATCATCAGTCCATGAGCATCCTCAATTTTAAAGTGTGACATGTTAGATATCTATTTACTTTGCCTAATGTTATCATTTATATTTTACCAAACAATTAGATATTCTATTGTGTTTTTGTGCTTTAGGATTCATTAGTGTATTCCCCCTCAAAAAAATTGCGTTTGAGAAACCGCTGTGCAAATACAGTGTGGCATAAAAAATTGCAACCCCCACAATTTTATCCTCTAGAGCCCCTGCTTTTAAAAAAAATATTATGTTTAGGGTTCCAAGTAATTTTATAGCAAAAAAAATATGATTTTTACAAGTAGGAGAGGAATGTCAGAATTGGCCAGGGGATGAAGTGGTTAAAGCAGAGCTCCACCCAAAAGGGGAAGTTACGCCACATTCGGTACTTTTTGAGGGGGCGGGTACCTGGTTCTCACAGGTATCTGTTCCCACTTCCGGGTCAGATTGCCACGGTGATCTATGAGGATCTTCAACCTCTCCTCCCCCCCCCCACAGCCTTCTGGGGGACACACAGGTCCCTGAAGACTGTGGGACCATTCACAAAAAGCAGCACCTGTACGCACAGTAGGAAACTGGCTTTGAAGAATTGTCTCGGGTGCCAACATCGCTGGATCCCTGAACGGATAAATGTCCTTATATTAAAAGTAACCAGCTAAAATACTTGTAGCTGTTGACTTTATTTTTTATTTTTTTTGCCCAAATTGGAGCTCCTCTTTAAGAAAGTAGTTGTAAAGGCAGAAGGTATATACCCTCACTTGGTCAGTTTGGAATCAATTCGGACATTCTCCAAAGTTTGCCTCTTTTGTATTATTTGTTGCTCTACTGTCTGCCAGTCTCAATTAGATGCCCCAGCTTTATTCCTCCATAGCGCTCGAGTCCCAGCCCCCCTGCCCCCATTCCCCCCCCCCCCATACTACCTTACCTCACACTGTACACCCTTTCTCTCTCCTATATAGCTTACTTGCACATTGATTCATTTCCGGATGTCTTTATACTGATTACTTAGATTACATCTACCACTTTACTACTTACCACATATTTATGACTACATAGATGGCAGAATTGATACTTGTGTCATTCAAGATATTGGCAGAGGCTCCTTATATACTTGGTTTCATACTGTTTCTATATTGTATTTTTTACTGCTATTAAAGTATTGTGTTTACGCCCATAAGCTCGCCTCTATTTGGTCCAGAGTGCGCTTATGCTCTTTTTCCTACTAAATGCACCAGCAGTTTCTTTGTATCGCCTGTAATGTACTGGTGATGGAAATCACATTCTTTGTGATCTACAATTTCTATTAGTTACCGTATTTATCAGCGTATAACATGCACTTTTCCCCCCTGAAAATCAGGGTGGAAATTTTTTTAAAAACAAATCAAAGATTATAGTGAAATCAAAAATGTTCATAAACAGGTGAGTAAAAGTCCACTAAAGGTGTCCATCCATATCCATGGTATTGCAGTGTCCATGTGCACAACAAATGCAAAGTGCCAGTGCTCCATCATCTAAACAAACTAAATGGCCGCTTACTAGAAGTTTAGATCCACAAGGGATACTATGCGCATTTTACATGTACTGATAGAATGGATACCATTATATATTTTTGATTTCACTATAATTTATTTGATTTGTTTTTATATTTTTTGGCACATAATCCCTTTTAATTGGGGTTCTGAGTGTTATAGTCACTTCACTCTGTTAAATTCTATACTGATTATATATTTACAAGGTTGATTACTTTGGATTTTTATTTATACTTTGATGCACTTATGACATACTGTTTTTTGAATGTCACTGTTGGACAGCGCACTATTTATGTTTCACAGCAGTTTCTCTATTTGGTTTGGTTTTCTTGTGTAAATTTGAAAATGCAATAAAAGCAGGCTAAACATAAAGGCAGAAGTTTTTTTTTACCTTAATGCATTTTCTGCATTAGAGTTAAAAACCTTCTGCATGCAGCTCTCCGCCTTACACTTACCTGAGCCTGATCTTGATCCCATGCTATGCACGAGAGCAGAGGCTCTCTCTGCTTTCTCCTTCATTGGCTCAGAGGCAGCAGCTGGATCCATTGTTTCTTGGCTGCTGTCAATCATGGCCAGTGAAAAGGGAGCAGGGGAGCAAGGACATATGGACATACAGAGCCAGTTTAGGAGCGGGCCCATGCAATTGCCCTCATAGGAAGTGTATTGCTGTGGGGGTACGCTGCAGAAAGGAGTAACCAGGAGAGCCTAGAAAGGGGATCTGAGAAGAGGAGGATCTGGGTTGCTCTGTTCACCATTGCACATAGCAGGTAAGTATGACTTGTTTGTTATTTCAAAGATAAAAAATCTGATTTACAATCAGGTTAATGGTCAGAGTCATGCATAAGTCCAATGATGACTAGTTGAATTGAAATTAAACCTTCCTAATCTTGTATTCACAGAGAATAGAGCTATCTATAATACATCATACTGCACATTTTCATGAAAAATACACTTAAATAAATTTTAGTGCACAAAATAATATCCAATATTTCTGGTAAAATATAAAAGGTGGTGTTGTGTCAGGTAACTTATTATCAAACGCCAAGATTTAAAATTGCACACTCCGGTGAAAAGGCAACAAACTAAGGTACCTGAAATTGTCCATAGGCCACACACACAAAAGGCTTTATAGGTTATCTGTTTAGAGTTAAATGTGAGCTCTGGCTCTAGAATTATTGCTCTCACTATGAGGTTCACAGCGATACCTCACTGTGTGATGCAAATATTATTTATTTTTATTTTTTTATTTATTTTATTTTTTATTTTAAAATGTATTTTTTCATTCAACTTTATTGCTATTACAAGAGGTGGACAAAGCCCCCTGTTATTGCTTTGGGCAGTGACATCCATATGTTCTTTATGAAGAAATCAGGGGTCTGTTGGATCCTTGATCCCTCCTCTGCCCTGTAAGACAGCTGATTAGATAGAGGTCTGCTTTTACTGCACACAAACACCATATAATACACAATTTTTTTGCTAAAATATAAAAGATAATGATGCGTCAGGTAAATATATGCCAAACAATTAAAAATGTCAAATTCTGAATGCTTGTGAAATAGTGACAAAGTACGCTACCTGAAATTGACCATAGGCAATGATTTCAAAGCCTTTACAGATTATAAATTTAGAGTAAAAGGTGAGCTCTGGCATTTAAAATGATTGTTCTCACTCTGATGTTCACAGCGGTACCTCATTGAGTGATGCAATCACTGTTTACATATGCGTGCAAGACCTACATGCGCATTTGGGTGTGTGAACAGTGGACAGGGTGGTGGGTGGCTCTAAAAATTGATAACAGGATTATGGCTGCTGCTGCCCCCATAATCCTACTATAAGCACTTGGCATTCAGAATGTACAGTATATATACGCATGCTGAATGGTAATTGGTTAACATAAAAACTCTAAATAAATAATTTGAAACTGGTAACAAAAATAAAATTATATAAATATAAAGGAATTCTTCTCCCCTTTAGCCTAGGTTCACACTGACAGCAGGAGTGAAATCGACTTCTTTATACCGCATGTCAGTCACAACATCGGGGGCGATTTCAGAGACATCTGTGTGGGTTTCTGCACAGATGACTATTGAAATCACACCCCGAAGTCCCCAAAAGTAGTACAGAAATTTATTTTGGGAATCGGTGCGGCGTCGATGCAGACGGTGCCATGTGTTCGTAAAACTGTGCATATCACTGTGCAACTAATTGTATCCAGGTGTACCTTGATTTTTTATTTTTTGCAGGACAGCTTTCATTAGGTGGGAAATGTTAAAGGATATCTCTTGATTTTTATTATTATCAAAGGGAAAACTGGTCCAAAAAAGTAGACAAAAAATAATAATTCATTAACCACTTCGTATCTGGGCCAATTCTGACACTTCGCTCCTACATGTAAAAAATTACTTTTTGTGCTAGAAAATTTATTAGAACCTCAAACACTATATATATATATATATATATATATATATATATATATATATATATATATATATATATATATATAGTTACCAGAGGCCCTATAGAATAAAATAATGGGTGTTGTAATTTTTTTATGTCACACGGTATTTGTGCAGCAGCTTTTCAAATGCATTTTTTTGGGGGAAATAAAATAATAATAATACCTTTTAAAAAAAAAAACAATATTAACTCCAATTTGTTTGTATCATGTGAAAGATGTAGTTATGCTGAGTAAATAGATACCTATGTCACACTTTAAAATTGTATCTGCCCGTGGAATGGCAGCTAACTGTGGTGCTTAAAATTCTCCATAGGCAACACCTTTACAGGTTACCAATTTAGAGTTACACAGGAGGTCTGGTGCTAGAATTATTGCTCTCACACTGATGTTTTCGACAATGACAATACCTCACATGTGTGGAACGAGCACCCTTTACATATATACGTTTGCATTTGTGCGTAAGCACAATGGGATGGGAGTGCTTCAATTTTTATTTAATTATTATTTTTATTTTATACAAATATTTTTATTTTTTTACTTTTTTTACACTTATAGCTTGGGAAAGGCAGTAGAGGGAGGGGGGACCCTCTTCTGACACCCACCGAAGTGATTGAGAGGCTATTTAAATCTCTTCTGCCACAAAGAGAATCGCTGGCTGAAAAAACCCATACTGGAATGAGGCCTGCAGGTGCAGACATCATCCCGGTATAACTACTTCAACCCGAGGACTTCCATGGATGTCCTACAGGAAGGAAGTAGTTACATTTAGCTGTATATTTTAGGACATTACAATGTATCACCATCAAAAACAACTGCACAATCAATTCTCCTGTTCCTGATGATCGCAGTGATACCACATATGTGTGTGTGATTTGTTTTTTGTGCCCATAATAGAGCCAAGAATCAATAGAATGTATTGTAAGAACACATATATGGGGCACCCAGGTTTAAAGCCCACTTCCTGGATGCCTCATATATGTGTTATGTGGTCATGAAAGGGTTAATATGGTACAATTGTCATACCTGTTGGGTCACATGGTGGTACTTCACGATTGTTGCGGTGTGGACAGCGCGGCATCTTGATGGTACTAGATGGTATCGCAGATGAATGAAGGTTTACCTAAAAATAAATAATATTACTACTACTGATAATATACAACACAATAATAATAAAAGAAATGTAGAATAGTCGTCTATGGCGGTAATCGCTGGAGTCTGGCTTCAGAGATGCGTCTCAGTCGAGTGCCTCTTCACCATCTGCCTGTGAGGACCCCTAGAGGAGCCCTAAACATCTGCACCTGTACAGAGATCATCTGCCAACACACTAGCTGCCCCGATCCTTTGCCTGCAATATACTGGCTCATACAACACAGTACCCAAATGAAATTGAGCTTATTGCATTGTTATTAAACAAATAAAGCTTTATTATGGTATTTAATAAACACTGGGTTTGATCATTTCATAATATAAAGGAACTGTGACAGTTGCTCTGGTATCAGGCAGTGAGAAGGACAGACTGGGGATCCTTTGTGGGGTTCTGAGGGCTGTAGGGGAACCAGGAACTGGGTTATGAATGGAGTTTGGCTGAATGTTGATCCAGTCAGTACATATATCTGTGTTCTGCATGTGTAGTACTGTGTATGGGGTGGACCTAGGTCACTTCTGTCCACAGGCAGGCTTGGCTTTCATATTGTGTGGTGACTGAGCCCTTCCATGTCTGAGTGAGGGCTGAGTGTCACTGGTAACCATAGCAACGGTGTATACACTTCATCCCTATGTGTACTACATAACCCTGTGTGTGTATAGAGCCCCCTAAAACATACATACCTACCTGTATACTGTGTATAGAGCCCCCACATCTACCTTACTGTATATATAAACCCAGCTTATGTATACCTACCTGTATACTGTGTGTATAGAGCCCCCACATCTACCTTACTGTATATATAAACCCAGCTTCTGTATACCTACCTGTATACTGTGTGTATAGAGCACCAATATCTACCTTACTGTGTATATAAACCCAGCTTCTGTATACTGTGTATATAGAGCACCCACATGTCTTCCTTCCTGTGTACTGTATATATAAAACCTACTCCTGCATACCTACCTGTATCCTGTGTTTACAGAGTCTACTCATGTATACCTACCTACCTATTATATATAATTAGAGCCTACTCATATATATATATATATATATATATATATATATATATATATATATATGTATATATATATATATACCCAACTATATACCGTGTATATTGAGCCTATGTATAGATACTGTACCTACGTGTATAATCTATAACTGATAATTGCGCGGTCAATACAACGCTGTACTCAAATAAAATGAATGTCCTTTTTTCCCACAAATAGAGCTTTCTTTTGGTGGTATTTGATCACCTCTGCATTTTTAATTGTTTGCACTATAAACAAAAAAATACTGACAATTTTGAAAAAATCGATCGGTTGATCGGTAGGTCGGCTTCAGTACAATCAGCCTGCCCATAGATGGATTGGAATTTGGCCTGTTCCTTCTGAACTGAATTTTGATCCGTCTTTGGCCAGCTTTATAATATGATTAACTTGTGTGCTTATTTTAGATAACTAGCTCTTATCAAATTTCAATGGCGGCTGGTGGATTTTTCTTTTTGGAAGGCAGCAAACAACCACCCCCCAGCGGCACGGCACTAACACCCCCCACCCCCCTGGTGGCCTGCGGCATGACACTACCACCCCCCCCCCCCCTTGGACAGTCGGCACTTACCCGATCTATGTGGCAGGCTGTGGTGTGCTCCAGCATGGTCCTTGCGGGCAGCAGGGGTGAAGGCAGTGGGTCATGTGTCCACTCCTCCAGCGGCTTCCTCCGCCGTGTGTCTCCTCTCTCTTCCGCCTAAGCACTAGGCATCCAATAGGATCGCCTGACGCTTTGGCCAATTGGGAAACAGGTCTCACAACCTGCCTCCTGATGTGCGGGGGGGAACTTTAGTGTGAAAATAGCGAAAATTCATTTGCTATCGTCGCACAACTTGGTGAGCTTGGAGTGCAAAGCTCTGCACTCTGGGCCCACCCATTTTTGAAGCCTATTAGAGCCTATGGCTCAAATCAGATGCTTCAAAAAAACACACCCCTCACTGAAAACCATGGTCTGGTGCCCTGATATGTAGATCAGGGGGCCGGATGCATGGACAGGGGAGGGAGTGCCCGTGCGCCCTCTTTGGACAGGCTGCCACTATTCAGATTTCTTCCTGTACTATGCTATGAGTTGGTCTTGGCAATGAGATATTTAAATCCTGCTGTTAACTTAGAAATAATAGTTTGAAAAACATCTCTGGCCACATAGATGGGCTGTTGTGTGTTCATGCCACCCATCCACTAAATGTTAGTGTGTATTATTGCTTATTCAATGGTTTCCAAAAATAATGTTGCGCTATCATAAATTCAAATTCAAAAAGACTGCAGAAACCATAATATTTTCAAATTAGAGTCCAGTAAAAAATTCTAACGCAAACTCAGGTAGTCCACCCTGAATACAAACTCTTTACACCAAATATGTACCAGCCATCTTATACAAATAAAGCAGCTTACCAAACATTTACACCCCAAATCTAAAGAGATCTTATAACGCTTTAGAATGATATCTCCCACCTGGATGGATGGCTCCAGCCCCCTCTCTTACAGTTTGATGTGCCTCAAGCCTGTCACACTTCAGAAAGACATGCCCCACACAGCCACCGGATCACTTAACATTTGCCTCAGTGACATTATCTGCTTCCTTCCCTCCTCCGCTGCCACATTTAGGACCTTTCAGGGGAGTGGCAGGGAACGGGTACCTGTTTTTGTCAGGTACCCTTCTCTACTTCCGGGAGACGGCACCGCGGTGCTGTCCCTCAGAAGTTCAACCTCCTCCTCCTTCCTCCTCCTCTGGGCCAGTTAACACATTGCGCTTCACGCATGTGCAGTAAGGAAAGTTTCTCTCACCAGGAATGGCGGCAGCAGCACCCGAGAGCCGATTGGAAAATCGTGTGGGGTGCCGACATCGTGGGAACCCTGGACAGGTAAGTGTCCTAATCTTAAAATATTTATATATTAAAAAAAGGCCGTCTTTAACGCAGGGCAAAAGGGGCTGCAGGGCCCTGTCATGGTGGGTGGGCCCCACTAAAGCAGCTGCCCCTTGCACCCGCGCTGCCCACAAATTTGGGTCCCCTGATAACCCTGCCGAGCAAAGAAAAACATTGATGTATTCCCCAGCCAGCAGGGTGGGGGTGGGGTTGGGAGCTCCACTGCAACTCTGACCCCGCCCCATGGAGCCTGTATGCTCTGACCCCTGAGATCGAAGTAGGAGTGCTGAGAGCCCCGCCTCTGGACATCTTTGAATCCCTCCCCCAGACCCCAATTAATGAAAGCGGGTGGTGAGCCTGGTTGGCTAGGTAGGTCCTTCTCCCCATAAACTGCTTGTTGACTGTTATCCTAGCCCTGACCCGTTTATGAACAGTATAGCTGTACACTGCTAATAGGTAAAATTTTAAAATGGTTACTTAGTTCATCACCTCCTGTACTCTGGTCATCTCCTTTACTAGATTTGCAGTCTCTGGTCATCTCCTGTATTAGATTTGCAGTCTCTGGTCATCTCCTGTGCTAGATTGGCAGTCTGTGGTCATCTCCTTTATTAGATTTGTAGTCTCTGGTCATCTCCTGTATCAGATTTGCAGTCTCTGGTCATCTCCTGTGCTAGATTTGCAGTCTCTGGTCATCTCCTGTATCAGATTTGCAGTCTCTGGTCATCTCCTGTGCTAGATTTGCAGTCTCTGGTCATCTCCTGTATTA
This sequence comes from Lithobates pipiens, assembly GCF_037356315.1. Classification (NCBI taxonomy): domain Eukaryota; kingdom Metazoa; phylum Chordata; class Amphibia; order Anura; family Ranidae; genus Lithobates; species Lithobates pipiens. The sequence goes on from NW_027507764.1 coordinate 388,496,671, forward strand.
GATTTGCAGTCTCTGGTCATCTCCTGTACAAGATTTGCAGTCTCTGGTCATCTCCTGAACTAGATTTGCAGTCTCTGGTTATCTCCTGTATTAGATTTGCAGTCTCTAGTTATCTCCTGTATTAGATTTGCAGTCTCTGGTCATCTCCTGTATTAGATTTGCAGTCTCTGGTCATCTCATGTACTAGGTTTGCAGTCTCTGATCATCTCCTGTATTAGATTTGCAGTCTCTGGTCATCTCCTGTATTAGATTTGCAGTCTCTGGTTTTCTCCTGTACTAGATTTGCAGTCTCTGGTTTTCTCCTGTACTAGATTTGCAGTCTCTGGTCATCTCCTGTACTAGATTTGTAGTCTCTGGTTATCTCCTGTACTAGATTTGTAGTCTCTGGTTATCTCCTGTACTAGATTTGTAGTCTCTGGTTATCTCCTGTACTAGATTTGTAGTCTCTGGTTATCTCCTGCACTAGATTTGTAGTCTTTGGTTATCTCCTGTATTAGATTTGCAGTCTCTAGTTATCTCCTGTATTAGATTTGCAGTCTCTGGTCATCTCCTGTATTAGATTTGCAGTCTCTGGTCATCTCATGTACTAGGTTTGCAGTCTCTGATCATCTCCTGTATTAGATTTGCAGTCTCTGGTCATCTCCTGTATTAGATTTGCAGTCTCTGGTTTTCTCCTGTACTAGATTTGCAGTCTCTGGTTTTCTCCTGTACTAGATTTGCAGTCTCTGGTCATCTCCTGTACTAGATTTGTAGTCTCTGGTTATCTCCTGTACTAGATTTGTAGTCTCTGGTTATCTCCTGTACTAGATTTGTAGTCTCTGGTTATCTCCTGTACTAGATTTGTAGTCTCTGGTTATCTCCTGCACTAGATTTGTAGTCTTTGGTTATCTCCTGTACTAGATTTGCATTCTCTGGTTATCTCCTGTATATAGGTGTGCACAGCCTATTGCATTAGGGTGTGTACCCCAAAGCTCAATCCCATATGTGTGTGTGTGTGTGTGTGTGTGCATATTATCTGACAGTGTCCATAGAGCAGTGGGCAGTGTCAATAGGGCAGTGGACTGTGTCTGTCATTTTTTTTTATTATTATTATTATTATTTTTACAGTTTTATTTTTTTACAATATTTTTAGGAGCTTCTTTAATGGGCTTTGGTGCAATACCAGGGATCTAAACAGGGGGAATCTGCGCCACATAGGGTGTTTAGGGTGGGCCCAGGCATACGCTGTTCACACGCTTAGTCTCCTGAACTAGATTTGCAGTATCTGGTCATCCCCTGTATTCGATTCATAGTCTCTGGTCATCTCCTGTATTAGATTTGCAGTCTCTGGTCATCTCCTGTACTAGATTTGCAGTCTCTGGTCATCTCCTGTATTAGATTTGCAGTCTCTGGTCATCTCCTGTATTAGATTTGCAGTCTCTGGTCGTCTCCTGTATTAGATTTGCAGTCTCTGGTTATCTCCTGTATTAGATTTGCAGTCTCTGGTCATCTCCTGTATTAGATTTGCAGTCTCTGGTCATCTCCTGTATTAGATTTGCAGTCTCTGGTCATCTCCTGTATTAGATTTGCAGTCTCTGGTCATCTTCTGTATTAGATTTGCAGTCTCTGGTCATCTCCTGTATTAGATTTGCAGTCTCTGGTCATCTCCTGTATTAGATTTGCAGTCTCTGGTCATCTCCTGTATTAGATTTGCAGTCTCTGGTCATCTCCTGTATTAGATTTGCAGTCTCTAGTTTTCTCCTGTACTAGATTTGCAGTCTCTGGTTTTCTCCTGTACTAGATTTGCAGTCTCTGGTCATCTCCTGTACTAGATTTGCAGTCTCTGGTCATCTCCTGTACTAGATTTGCAGTCTCTGGTTTTCTCCTGTACTAGATTTGTAGTCTCTGGTTATCTCCTGTACTAGATTTGTAGTCTTTGGTTATCTCCTGTACTAGATTTGCATTCTCTGGTTATCTCCTGTAGTACGTCTCTCAGTGAGCTGTAATAATGTGCAGTAACCTCTAGCAATGAATGAGGAAGCAGAAATATGTGTTGTAACCTCTAACAACCAGTCAGTGATCGGTAATAATATGCTATAATCTCTGGCAACCAATTGCAATTGCTGCCTGATCGGCTGCCATAAACACATTTTTAGTTTTACTGCTATTTGTTATATGGTTTTACTTCCTAAAAATACATTTCGGTTTGCAATTTTATTTAGTTCTGTGTGCCTAATTGACACATCTTCACTGCAGCTCAGTACACTTTTAAATATTGGACATGTACCATTTTTTTTACATTTCTGTATAATAAATGGTAGGTACTCCCTCAAAATGCATGGGCAAAGACATAAGAAAACAAATACACATGTAACAAGTTCTCCGGCCTTCTTCAGTCTAATGAGAACCTCCAGGGCCAGAGATAGCTGACATCCTTCTGTATATGGTGGCACTGGCTTGTGAGGCATAGTGGGTGCAAGATGGATAAAGTTATTGGGCACCAGACACTTCTTGAATGCAAAAGAGATGTTTATTTCTCTTACAAACTTTTATGGAGGAAAGAGGGTTAGGGCCAGGACACCCTTAAGTAGTTGCAAGTTTAATTAGCAGACCCCGAGACTTCAATAGAAGAACAGCCATGCAGGGAAAGGCCTCCAGCAAGATTCTACATCTGCACGTGCAGGAATGCTGTCTCCTATGGCAACAGTTTATAACATTTCCTAACACAAAGCGCAACAGTTCCTTCACTTTCACTACACTTCTCCTTGTAGTTTTTCAGCACACTGAGCTCCCGGTCTCTCACTAGAGCCTCTGATTCACTGCCACTGAATCCCTTGAGTTCCTGCATTCTTCAAGGTGGTATCTTCCTCAAGCATCACCCCGCCTCTCTGCTGAGTCCCTAGGTTGGTACTCCCGAGACTTCTGAAGCTTCACCCCACTGGCCTACTCGGTCCCTGGCTTGGCACACAAGGCTGCTCTGCAAGCTTCACCTCTGCTGGCTGGGTCCCTGACTTGATCACCGTCTGAAGTTTCCTGATTCTCCACCGTGCCCATTCGGTGAGAATACTGCTCTGGTTCTTGATTCAGTTACTCACTGTGGTCCCTGGTAATAAGGTGGATGGTCCCTTAGTGGTGACAGCTTCCCCTCTACCTCCAACCACGACAAGTTCTCCGGCCGGCAGAACCTTCATGTTTGGTTGGTCTGCAAGCCGGAATCCCAACCCTGCCCTCAGACAGCCTAGCAGCCAGATGCCCCCGGGATAGGCCCAATCTCCGGCCTTGCAGCCTGAGGCAACATGGCACAAGTCCACCCAGACAGCCATCCAGGTGGCACCGAACGTAAATCACCTGACTCCACTAATATATATATATATATATATATATATATATATATATATAGGTTCCCCCAGCAGGCCAAGGGATTTAAGAAAACCCCTGCCCATTGGCTGAGATACTTCATATACCCATAACCTGACCTTGAGCTGCCCTTCTCATATATAGTACCACCAAGTACCCAGCCACTTAGTGGTAGGAGAGAAAAGTGCAACATGGCCAAACTTAGGGAAAAATCAATAGATTTCTAACAATCAGGATAACTACTCCTGGCAAGTAAATTGTGAGGAGCAACCTTGCCTAAACTCCAAGGTACTACACACAAAAATGCATGCAGTGGAACAAATAAAAAGACCCTTGTGCATCACCCCTACTTCAGCCATCAGTGGTGCAGAGTCCAAACATTAAGAAACATTGTTCTTACTACTGGGAGGCTGAAGATCAACCCTGAGAATTGCTTTTAAGGTGTATCTAGACTAAGGTGACCAGATTTTCAAAATGAAATCCGGGGACATTTTTTTTTCATTAGTAATGGCAGCAATCAGCGACTCATAGCGGGACTGCGATATCGCGGTGGACAAATCAGACAATAAGTGACACTTTTGACACTTTGTGGAAACCAGTGACATTAATACAGTGTTCAGTGCTAAAAATATGTGTGCCTAACAAGTGTTTTCTCACTGTGGGGGAGGTGCTTTTACTAAGGGAAGACATAGATCCCTGTACCTGCTTTGCAGGAACACAGGATCAATGTCTTCCACACTGACAGAATAATGAACTGCCTTGTTTACATAGGCAGACCACTAGGTGAGTCCGTCGGATCCGCTGATTGGCTCTGACACCCAGAAATGCAGCATCATGTATATAAGTGATCATAGTTGCCAACATTGTAAAAAAAAAATCCGGGGCACTTTTTGGGCTGTAGGTGGAGTTGTATTATAATTAGAGGGCGGGGCATGCGGTTATAGACGTGGCATAGGAAAAGGTGAACATGTGGCGCGCTGAGCGTGTTGCGGCGAAATATGGGCGTGGTTTACATAAATAGCGGGTGTGGTTTAAACGGGCATGGCTCAAATGGGTGTGGTTAGAGTCTGAAATGAATGCGGGATGGAGTGGGAAAGTGGGGGGGAGGGATGGAGGGACAGCAGCCCCAGATCCTACACCACAATAGCAATATGTGTTTTTCAGAGTTTGGCAATCAGCAGATAAAGATACTCCAAATACCTGGTGTTAGCGCTTCAATCATCCCGGCGCCATGATTGATATGGTGTCAGGATGATTGAAGTGCATTTTTTCTATTATTACATTGTAATATAAAATTAAATAATTCAACTCATCATAATGCAGAATCAGTGGGAGCTACGAGCTTGTCACCAGCCACGTTGCCTACCACCAGATGCCATCAGGTGCCCCCAGCAGAGTCCCTCCTTACATCAGGTGCCCCATCAGAGCAGCCTTCCTCACATCTGTGTCTCCATCAGCGGAGCCACTCCTTACATCTGGTGTCCCCATCAGTCCTCTTACATCTGGTGTCCCCATCAGTCCTCCTTACATCGGGTGTCCCCATCAGTCCTCCTTACATCTGGTGCCCCCATCAGTCCTCCTAACATCTGGTATCCCCATCAGTCCTCCGTAAATCTGGTGTCCCCATCAGTCCGCCGTACATCTGGTGCCCCCCTGACATCCAGACTGGCCCCCTCTGACATCCAGACTTGCCCCCGGCATCCAGACTGCCCCCCGACATCTAGACTGCCCCCCGACATCCAGACTGGCCCCTCTGACATCCAGACTGGCCCCTGACTAGGGATGAGCCGAACACCCCCCGGTTCGCACCAGAACTTTCGAACGGACCGAAAATTCGTACGAATTTTAGAACCCCATTGAAGTCTATGGGACTCGAACGTTCGAAATTAAAAGTGCTAATTTTAATGACTAATATGCATGATACTGTCCTAAAAAGGGTTTGGGGACCTGGCTCTTGCCCCAGGGGACATGGGTCAATGCCTAAAATGTTTTTAAAAATGGCCGTTTTGGCGGGAGCACTGATTTTAATGACGATTAAAGTGAAAAAAAAAGTGAAATATTCCTTTAAATATCGTGCCTGGGGGGTGTCTATAGTATGCCTGTGAAGTGCCATGTTTTTCCAGTGTTTAGAACAGTCCCTGCACAAAATGACATTTAACGGAAGTAACGTCATTTAAAACTGCTTGCGGTTTTAATGTTATATCTGGTTCCTGCAATATGGATGAAAATCATTGAGAAAAATGGCATGGGTAGCCCCCCTGCCCATTACCAGCCCCTTTGGGTCTTGTACGGATATTAAGGGGAACCCCGTATCCATATTAAAAAAAGGAAATACGTGTGGCCCCCAGGCCCTATATACTCAGAACAGCAGTATACAGGTGGTGCAAACAAGACAGGGACTGTGTAGGTTTGTTGTGTTAAGTAGAATCTAGAGAGTTCCACCTGGTGGGCATGTCACATATAAGGCGGTTCTTGGTCAGGTTCAACTGCTTTTGGAGCTCAGCCAGCCGAGCACAGGCATTAAATGATCGGCGGAAATGCACACAGACTTAACTGGCCTGCTTCAGGACATCCTGTAAGCCCGGGTACCTGCCCAAGAACCACTGCACCACCAGGTTAAGGACATGAGCCACACAGGGCACATGGGTCAGTTGTCCTTGTCGGAGGGCGGAGAGGAGGTTGGTGCCATTGTCGCAAACCACCATTCATGGCTTAAGCTGGCATGGCGTCAACCACCTCTCAGCCTGCCCCTGCAGAGCTGACAAAAAATCTGCCCCAGTGTGGCTCCTGTCCCCCAAACAAACCAGCGCAAGCACAGCATGGCATCGTTTTGCCTGCGTACTTGCGTAGCCCCTGGAACGCCTACGGAGCACCGCTGGTTCTGAGGACAGAGCACTGGAAGAGGCCATGGAGGAAGAAGAAGAGGAGGGGGTGGAGGAGAGAGGTGTGTCACAACCAATAGTAGCATTTTGGAGGCGTGGTGGCGGAACAACCTCCAACACTACTGCACCTTGTCCTGCATCCTTCCCAGCTGCCAGAAGAGTGACCCAATGGGCCGTGAAAGACAGGTAACATCCCTGTCCATGCCTGCTGGACCATGAGTCAGCGGTAATATGCACCTTACCGCTGACCGCCTTGTCCAGCGAGGCAAGGACATTGCCTTCCACATGCCAGTAGAGAGCCGGAATCGCCTTCCGTGAGAAAAAGTGGCGTTTGGGGACCTGCCACTGAGGCACCGCACATTGTACAAACTCACGGAAGGGGGCCGAGTCTACCAACTGAAAAGGCAGCAGTTGAAGTGCTAGCCAAGCTAGCATTCAACCGCTGGGCATGTGTGGTCCAGCAGCTGGGGCAGGGACATTTGCCTGCTATAATCGGATGTGGGTGTACTGCTAGCAGAGTGCCCAGAAGCACTTGGCTGTGACATACCTAATTCTACACCTTCATTCCTCTCAGAGCAGGTTTCAGAGAGGACTGAAGGTCTAGTGGGGTTGGAGATCCCAGCTGATGAGGAGCAAGGAGAGGTCCGCTTTGTTCTTTGGTGTGGGTCTTTGAGGTACGCTTGCCAACGAGCTGCATGGCAGGTCAACATATGTCTGGTCAAGCATGTGGTGCCCAAGCGGCTGATGTTTTGGCCACGCGAGATACGCTTGAGACATATGTTGCAAATAGCAGCGGTGCGATCGGATGCACTAGTCTCAAAAAAGGCCCACACCAAAGAACTTTTAGAATAACGCGCAGAAACAGCGCCCTGCACAGGCGGAGCTCTGCGGTATGATTCAGTCGGTGTGCTGCCCCTAAGCTGGCCCCCGGAGGGCATCCTGCCTCGTTGGACATGTGCCTCCTCCTCCTCTCTCCTACCAGGCACCCATGTGGAGTCAGTGCCCTCATCATCCCCTCCCTCTTCATCGCTGGAGCAAACCTGGCAGTATGCTGCAGCTTGTGGAACATGACTGCTAGATTGCTGTCCTTCTTGAGCATCCCCTCTCTCTGTGCTCACGCTACTGCCTTCCTCTAGCTGAGTATCATCATCAGAGCCTACAAAACACTGGGCATCCTCCTGGAGCATGTACCCAACACTGTGCTCAAAGAGTTCAGGAGACTCCTCAGGAGGACGTGGTGGGTCTGGGGAAGCAGTCACTGATGATGACATTGAGAGGAGGGAAGACGATGCGTTGGCAGCTGCTTTGCTAGTACCCTGAGCCTGGGTGAGAGAGGATGAGGAGGATGAAGAGGGCTTGGTCATCCACTCTACCAAGTCTTCGGCATGTTGCGGCTCAACATGTCCAGCTGCCGAAAAGGACAAGCGTGTCCCATGGCCACATACTGATGATGACGATGCACCACGTCCACGACCAGCACTGTTGTCTCTAGACACAGAGCCTGCTTGCCATCTTTTATCGGCTTGCGCCTGTTTGCCTCTCCTTGCTGGCCTTCCAGACATGGTAATGGCCTGAAGGGATATGGGAAAACCAACAATTGGGTAGTGTATATTGCGCTGGAGGCACACACAACACCCACTCCTGCAGATGGCTCAATTAGAGAAGAGCTATGTAGGTGGATATAACGGTTTATTCTGCGGTCAGGGCACGCAGACAGCATGCACAATCTCCTACAGCTGACTGCAAGCTCTATTTAAAAAGAGCAATATAGCTAGCTATATAAGTGGATATAATGGTGTATTATGCGGTCAGGGCACGCAGACAGCACGCACAATCTCCTACAGCTGACTGCAAGCTCAATTTAAAAAGAGCAAGATAGCTAGCTATATAGGTGGATATAGCGGTGTATTCTATGGTCAGGGCACGCAGACAGCACGCACAATCTCCTACAGCTGACTGCAAGCTCTATTTATAAAGAGCAATATAGCTAGCTATATAGGTGGATATTTTTTTATTAATAGAACTTCTTCCAAATATACAAAGACTTTCTTAGAAATGATACCATAGCAACATACATATGGTGAGAGAAAATAACATATCAAACAACCGTATGTCTCCTCAACCCTCCAGCAGTCTCCGCAGCGACTAGCCGCACTACCGCATGATCATCGGGTTTCTTTATGGTACAACTTATCCACTAAACTTTAGTTTTAAAATATACAACTCATCCATCTAATCCCACTACACACAAGATACAGACGGGAATGTAAAGAGTGAAGCATGCCCGTACCTGAAAAAAAAGAGAAACTCCGAACGAAAAACTACGGGGGGGGTGAAAGGATAGAAAGACATCACCACCGAAAGAGAAAGGACCGTGGGAGTCATTAAGGAGGCCGGAAGGAAAAACCCCTCCACAACCTGGCACTCCTTTCTTCCCCAATCCTCTCTCTTTCCAGACACCTTACCTTCTCCACTTCCCGAAAAATATCTCCCACCACCTCATGCACGGACAGGACTTTGCCCCTAGTGGACACTAAACACCTCGCGTGCCAGGTGAAGTAAAGACAAACTGTACTAACTAGATAAAGTGATGATAACTCAAAGCCCCTTCGCACTCTGAAGTTACCATATACTCGCTCAGAAGCCGACAGGGCCTGGAGGCGGGGATTGCCGACGGCCACCCCAACCCCCGCCAGAACCTCCACGTTAAAGGGACATTCGACCAAAAAGTGGTCCATGGTCTCGAATGTCCCTCCACACTCTGGACGGGGACACCCTCTGTCCCCTAAGCTCCGATATTTCAAGTTGGATCGTACGTAGAGGCGTCCATGGAACGCTCTCCACGCAAGATCCCAGAACTTGAGAGGAATTCTCACGGAATTCAGAAGGGCTAGTCCCTCCGTGAGAACCCTGTCTGGGCAATCCCTTAAGGCCAGTGGTCTCAAAAAGTCAGAGGACATGACCCTAAGGTACAGCTCACGCCGACCCATAGAGCCCACCTCTAGAGCAGTTATCCTCCACTTCCTTAGTACCTTTAGAGCAGTCCGGACATAGGGCGGGAGGTACCCATGGGATCTACGAAGATCACCAGGGCGACCCCCTCCCTCCCAGCTACTCAGGAAAAGCAAGAGCCGGCCCTTACAGGAACGTTCCCACAGAGAAGGCGTGTCCAAAAAGATAGACTGTAGATTGAATTTCACAAATACAGTGGTGAAAAACACCACTGGGTTGATCATGTCCAACCCACCCTGCCTTCTCCGAAGGTACGTAACCTCCCTCTTGATGAGGTTCAGCCTGTTTCCCCACAGTAGTAGGAAGAACAGGCTGTAGATCCGTGTATAGAGCGATTCTGGCAGAAGACAAACGTAGCTGACATAGATACATTCAGGCAGCAGGTAGGTCTTGATCAGGCTTACCCTTTCCCTCAACGACAGCTTCCAGCCCTTCCAGGTCTTCACTTTCTGGGTAGCACCCGACAGCCTGCGCTCCCAGTTTTGCTTGGGATAGTCGCCTGGGCCAAAAAGGATGCCTAAGATCTTTATTTCTGGTTGGGGCTGGGGGAAAACGTCCGGAAGGGCAAACTGCTCGCCTTCCTTCCCCATCCAGAGAACCTCACTCTTGTCCCAGTTGACTAACGAACCTGATGCCTCGGAGTAGCCCCCCAATCTGTGTTTCCACAAAAAGGGCCTCCTCTCGCCTAGACACTACCACCGAGACATCGTCCGCGTAGGTCACCACCCTCACCGATGGCTCCGGGCCCCCACAGGGCTCTACCGGAACCCCCCTCAAACGCCCGCAGTCAAGCCTCCTCACGAAGGGATCTAGCGTGAAGACGTAGAGTAGGGGGCTCAACGGGCAACCCTGCCTGACACCAGAGTCCACCAGGAAGGCGGAGCCCACCCAACCATTGACAAGGGGGAAGCTCTCATCCCCCCTATACAATACTTTCAGCCAATCGATGAATTTAGCTGGCAGACCGTACTTACCTAGGAGAAGCCAGAGGTACTCATGGCTTACCCTATCAAAAGCTTTCGCCTGATCTAGTGCCAGCAGATACCGACCATCACCCGTTGCCCTGCACCTTTCCACAGCCTCCCGGACGTTCAGGACAGCACTAATGCCCCGTACACACGACCAGACTTTTCAACATCAAAAGTCTGACGGAATGATTCCTGCAGACTATTCGAACGTGTGTGGGCTGCAGCGGACTTTTGATTTGCAAAAGTCTGACAGACTTTAGAAATGGAACGTGTTTCAAATTTTTCCAACAGAACTCTGCCGGACCCAGAAATCCGCTCGTGTGTGTGGTAGTCTGACTGACTAAAACCGACGCTAGAGCAGCTATTGGCTACTGGCTATGAACTTCCTTATTCTATTCCAGTCATACATCATCACGTTCAAATCCGTCGGACTTTGGTGTGATTGTGTGTGGCCAAGTCCGTTCATTCGGAAAGTCCTTCAGAACTCTGTCAGAACTCCGTCGAAAGTCTGCCGGACTTAAGTCCTGTCGTGTGTACGCGGCATAAAGGTGCTACGGCCGGGAACTGCACAGTGCTGGGAGGTGGAAAGTAACTTGTCCGCGACAGCAGACATACGCACAAACAATATCTTCGCCAGAATCTTCCTATCCGTGCAGAGAAGGGCAATAGGAAGCCAATTCTCTACCCTGGACGAATCTTTCCCCTTTGACAAGAGGATCAGGGCAGACCTTCTCATTGAGGGAGGAAGCAAACCAGATGCCAAACACTCATTGAACACTTCCCTCAAAAGAGGAGCCAAAAGGCTCTTAAAGGTTTTATAGAACTCCGCCGTGAGCCCATCAGGCCCCGGCGATTTCTTTGGTGACAAAGAGTCGATGGCTTGCTCAACCTCTGCCGTTGAAATCCCATCTGTCAAGGAGACCGGAAGGTCAGACACTGCCTCCAGCGGTGTCCCGTCAAGGAATGCCCTGGCTCTCTCAAGGTCTAAAGGCTTCTTCATAAGGATGTCGGAAAAGTGGGCACTGATGATGCCCAGGATCCCTGCCTTGGACCGCACCAAGGACCCAGAGGAATCCCTCAGGCCATGTACGACCTTCTCACTCACCGCATCGCCGCAGCTCTTGTAAGGATCCAGGGAGACGAACTTCCCGTAATCCCTCTCAAGGACCAGGGAGGCGAGACGGTCATACTGACACTCCTTCATCTGAAGCTTCAGAGCAGAGATCTGTTCCTGAGTGCCCCCAGAGGAGATGAGGCGATCTAATTGCCTCCGCAGCCTCTGGTAGGCCAGGTATTTTGAGAAAGCCCGGTGCCTCGAGACCTCTCGGAAGAAGCCCTCAGACCTCTTCTTCACCACTTCCCACCATTCCTGATGGGAGCAGCTGCCCTCAAGGAGCGTGGCTTGTTCCAAAAAAAAGGTCTCGAAAGCCTCCCTCACTTCAGGGTCCTCGAGCAGCGACCCATTTAGGCGCCACAAGCCCTGACCCTTCTGAGGAGCATCGGCCACATTCAAGGTAACGGACACCATACAGTGATCGGAGAACTCAACGCACACAGCACAGGGGCCGTGAAGGAAGAGTCCCCCTTCAAAAAAAAACTGTCTATCCTACTCTTACTGCTACCTCTGGCATAGGTGAAACCCGTGTGGTTGGGGAGATGACGAACGTGCACATCCACCAACCCGGCTTCCCTCACTATCCTATTCAAAAAGATACTGTCATATCCCAGGGGGCCAGAGGTTCCTGCCCGGTCCTTTGACCTGGTGACCATGTTGAAGTCACCACCAAAGACCACCTGCTGGGATGTAAACAGGTAAGGTTTCACTGCCGTAAGAAGGTCCTTCCTCCCCCTCTGAGATTGAGGGCCATAAAAATTAATTAAATGGAGGAATTCTCCCCTCACGACAGCATCCACCACTAGACACCTACCAACCTCGACCTCAATCACTCGTCGGCAGGCCACCGAACCAGTCTTAAAAAGGACCGCGACACCACTACAGGGCTCAGCCGCAAGAGACCAGAGAGAGGGCTCACATCTCCACTCTCTCTTTGCTAGATGCATCCCTGCCACAGATGCCAGCCAGGTCTCTTGCAAAAACAAAATGTCAGCATCAATCCGGCTGAAAAAATCAAAGGCTGCAAAACGAGCCGCCGTAGAACGCACACTTGCAACATTAATCGTCGCAAGGCGTATTGGCGTGGGTACTGCCATCCTTAGTGATTGGCTTACATTCCCTTCTGCTTACATTACTTGCAGGCCCCCTCGTCCTCCGAGTCAGAGGGAAGGCCCTCAAAACGATTGCCCAGCAGGATAAGAGGCCGGTCAACACACCCATCCTCACTGGGGCAAGGGCCTACATCTTCCTCAGGCACAGGCACCTTCCGTTTTCTTTTTCTGACCGCTTTTTTCCTTACCCTCTGCCACCGCCCAGGCCCAGGAGGCTCACCACCCTCCTCCTCATAATGCCCGCTAGATGCAAGGCGCTTCTGGGAGGACTTGGCAGCCCCCTGTACCTCCATCATCTCCTGCCCGGCGACCGCCGCCGGTACAACAGGGAGACGAGAAGAGGAAGAAGGACGTGGAGATACCAGGGTAGGGGGGGATAGGAGGGGGGCAGAGGAGGGAACGGAAGCGGAAGGGGGGAGGGAAGGGGAGGGGGGAGAGGGGAAGGGGAGGGGGATGGGGAAGGAACAGCAGGAGGGGTACAAGGGGGGGGATGCGGGAGAGAAGCCCTTCTAGGAGGTCTCTCTTTGGGCCCGGCAGTCGGCTGTTTGGTAGACGCCTTCCTACCCACAGATGACTTATCGGGCTCTTTCCTTTTCTCCTTGGGAACTGCCGCCAAGGACCTAGATGTTCCATCAACCTTCTTACCAGCCACACTATTCCCTAACTCCTCCTTTCTCCCCCACCCGGACCTCACCCTTTGGGGCAGCTGATCACCTGGCCCCCGCCGCTCCCCCTGTCCCTGAGTCCCCCCCAACCACCAACCCGGGCTCGGGGTCCCCAGATGGTGCCCGGGGTTGCCCAGGTTTGCCCCCCTCTATCGGGAAGTCCCTGAATGCTTTGGGGCACCGGCTGAAAGGGTGCCCCAGCTCCCCACAGAGATTGCAGACTATAAGCCTGCAAATCTCCTGTGGGTGCCCAAACCCGTTGCACCTGACGCAGCGGGGCGTCACGCAGTCTGCGCTCAGGTGCGCCGGGCTTCCGCATTTAAAGCAGCGACGAGGCTGGCCTGGGTAGAAGACCAGGATCCGGTCTCTGCCAATGAAGGCGCTACCAGGGACGTGAGATACTGTATTGCCCTGGCGCTTGAGCCGGATCCTGGCCTGCCAAGCCCCAGTCCAGACCCCGCGCTCGTCTAGGGACTTCCGCATCAGAATCTGCAGCTGGCCAAATCTCCCGAGCCAGGTCATGATGTCCTCTGGAGGGAGGGACTCATTCCTAACCAGGATGGTGATATTTGTCACCTCTTCCTGTCGGGAAAGGGGGACCACGCGGAACCCCCTCCAGGGGTCAGACCTCCTCAGGATTTCGTATACAGTCAGAAACCTCTCCATCGAGACAACGGAGAGGAAACTGACATCAAATTCTTTGGATCCCGTTGGATGGATGACAGCAAAGAGATCCGCCACCCGGAAACCGGCACCCAGTATCCATCCCACTACCTGACCCCTGGAGGGACATGCCCCTTTGCCCTCCCACTTAAGCTGCACGACATTCCTACGTCTTCTCTCCGGGCCCCCTGTACCCCTTGACCATGCGTCCGGCCCTGTAAGCTGGGCAGAGGGCGGCGCCCTAAAATTCTGGGCGCCAAACTGGCCATACAGGGGGTCCAGAGGAACACTAGAACCGGCCACTTGTGAGAAAGAGCGCCCTGCTTTATGTGCACCCAATAGTGCTGCCTCCTCCTCCACACCCAAGAGGCGTTCCACAGGAGCCGACACCGCAGGGTTACCCCCAGACTTTGAGGCAGCCGGGGGGACCACACCTGACTCCATGGTCTGACTCATATCTCCCGACCCTGGCGACCAGGCCGCAACTTCCTGAACCTCACTGGTAAACTGTGGGGCCTCCTCCTGGCCACAGCCAAAGAAGGCATCCAATTGGCTCCCCAGGAGGCCCACCCATTCCATTTCGGAGCTCCCGCCAACCTCAGCGTGAGCCCCGCAAAAATCGACCACTATACACTCCTCTACTTGGGTGCCCTCCAACTGACGGATAAACTCCATTGCAGGGCACTCTCTGTCCAAAACCCCCATGGGCGACCCACCCCACACCTGCCGATTCACCGTCCCGTCATCCGCCAGAGCCGCGGGAGACGAAGCTCCGCCCACTTCCTGTCCCGCCGGCAAACCGGAAGCGGCGGAAGCCACGGACCGGAAGTTCCTTCCAGCGGGATCCGCCCCCAGCTCCGGCGGACTTCCTGCAGGCGCCAGTCCCTCAAAGGTCCGCACCAATCCCGGAGCAGAGTGTGGGACTCCCTACCCCCTCCCCACGGAGGATGGCATCCCACAGCAACCATCCCCAACCCGCACAACACCCGCCATGGCGGAAGACCCACTCAATACCACCCCATCTGCACTGTCCAACTGTTCCGACAGTCTGGGCTTGCTGACCTGGGGATCCCCCCGCAGCGGAACGAGGACATCCGGGAGTGGGGGGTTGTCCATGTCTAGCAGGGAATCCGGCTTGTCCACCGGAGCCCCTGTGACAGGTAAGCCCAAAGTTTCCAAGCGTCTCTCCACTAGGCCCAGGAGGCTCCCCCGCCAGCCTCACCCCCTGCGGACATCCTGACCTCATCGGGTGCCCTACCCAGGCCTGCAGCAGCCTCTACCTAAGGACCGGCAGGATCCTGGGGACCCTCAGTCATTTTGTCTGGGGCTTGGTTTGGCATGATGTTCCAGGGGGAGAGTCCAGCACTCCTGCCCCGTCTCCTGGGTTGGCCATCCATCTCACCCCCCTGGTGTTTCCCGGGGTTCTCTGGTACTGCACCAACTTCCCCTATCTGGGAAGGCTTCTCCTCTTGGGAGTCAGCTTGCGGGATCTGGCTCCCCTTCTGGCGCCGAGACGCCTGTCTCCCCTCCTCATTTGCTCTCAACAGCTCATGCTTTAGCTCATCCAAAAAGCACTCCTCGCCTGGGCCATGGTCACATAGGTTCACCAGGAGGTCGAATAACTCGGCATTCTGCTGCTTTAGACTTGTAATGGCCACTCGGAATTCCGATCTCTTGGAGCTGCCGGAACGATCCCGCCGGTTCCGAAGAGAGGTTAAACAGGCCATGTGGCCATTGTACGCACGCGTTGCCTTCTCCATTAGGTTCTTAACCTTCTTGACCCTCACTTTGTATTTCTTATCATCCTCTCCTGGCTGGGCTTTGGTCCAGCTGGTAAGACCGACCTGAGTCCCCAGAAAGAGCCTCTCCTCCCTGGATAGGTCTTCAATTCCAGAGAGGGTAGCTGGAGCCCCAGGCCAGGAAAGCAACCCTGGGCCTGGGCTAGAGGAGGCCATCCTCCCCCTTCACCTGTGGACACTGGAACTCTGCAGAGAGCATGCAGACAGCAAGCACAATCTCCTACAGCTGACTGCAAGCTCTATTTAAAAAGAGCAAGATAGCTAGCTATATAGGTGGATATAACGGTGTATTCTGCGGTCAGGGCACGCAGAGAGCACGCACAATCTCCTACAGCTGACTGCAAGCTCTATTTAAAAAGAGCAATATAGCTAGCTATATAGGTGGATATAGCGGTGTATTCTGTGGTCAGGGCATGCAGACAGCACGCACAATCTCCTAAAGCTGACTGCAAGCTCTATTTAAGCAGGCAGGCAGCTGGCTGGGATTTGAGCCAAGGCAGAAGAACATGTGAGCGGAGCTGAATGGGCATGTGCTCGAAACTGAAGAAATAGTCCATCCGCTCTGACCAGCACATCACCATCAGAAAGGGACACAGATAATGGAAAAAATGCACCCCCCTAAGCTAGTAGGAGCGGGGGTGTGTAATTCTTTTTTTTTTATTATTCTGCAATGACTGTCTTTGAAAATTTCCCCAGCTCCTGTTAAAGTCAAATCCTGGGACAAAACCGGGGACAGACTTGGTCCGGGGACAGTGTTCTCAATCCGGGGACTGTCCCCTGAAACCGGGGACATCTGGTCACCCTACCATAGAGTCACATCAATATGTTTATTTAAACACTTCGTATCGGGGGCCAATTCTGTCACTTCACTCCTATATGTAAAAATCGACTTTTTCCTCGCTAGAAAATTACTTGGAACCCTCAAACATTATATATTTTTTTGCAGAGAGGCACTATAGAGTAAATTGGTGGGTGTTGCAATTTTTTATGTCAAACTCTCATGAATGAAAAAACCCCCCACCAAAGTTAGCCCAATTTTTGATATAATGTAAAAGATGATGTTTTATGCTGAGTAAACGGATGCCTAACTTGTCACACTTTAAAATTGTGTCTACTCGTGGAATGGCGGAAAACTACAATGCTTGAAATTCTCATTAGGCAACGCTTTAAACACCTTTACAGGTTATCAGTTTACAGTTGCACAGGAGGTCTAATGCTAGAATTATTGCTCTCTGACGTTCTCTACAATATGTGTAATTAGGCAGACTTCTGGGAAAATTGGTGAGCCAATCGCACAAGCAGGAAATGATGTTTCTGGTGAGTGGTCAGTACACACTCTGTGTACAGAACAACTCCATGCAGCCATATTGCAATGCATTCTCAAAAAATTATAGTGGGTGCAGATTGAAAAGGAAAGGTAATTTTTAATGACATTCAATTACAATATGATTAGTGTCTCAATTATATGTGCTATATTATGTTTGCTTTATTTGCTATTTTTTCCCCCACAAAAGTAGAGTTACCCTTTTAATCTGAAGGGTTTTTGCCTCAGAGTATTGACCCGGAAAGTATTGAAGTCAGAGACAGCAAGGCAACTAGGAGGTCAGCAAAGACCACCCCCATATTCTTCCCTTAAAGTGACCCTGCCGACACAGGAACATTTGTATCTGATAACCTACCTGCTAAAAGAAGAGTAAAATTACTTGAAAATCCTCTATGGCCCCTTCACGTATTCCACACTTCTGGGTGTATGGAATATCTGCTCCCCCGCTGAATGCTGTGGTTTCTCCACCAGCTCCTAGATTGCTACAGCAGGCACATGCCTAATGGGAGAAAGCACAGTGCATAGCAGGGTAGACTGATTCACTATGATGGCCTATGTCATTTCTTGAGACCCTAAGAGTCCATTCACACAGGGGCAACACGTCTTGCAGCGTGACTTTGGGAGGCAACTTGGACACTACACGAGTATGAATTACAGAGCGACTTGGGGCGACTTTAACACGACTTCAAGTCGCCCCCAGGCCAGACGACTTTGGCTGTGGCCAATCACGAAAAAATCAGCTCTTGAGGGGGGGAACTCCACGCCAAATTTTAAATAAAAAAATGGCATGGGTTCCCCTCCAAGAGCATACCAGGTCCTTAGGTCTGGTATGGATTTTAAGGGATAGTGCCTGCAATTGGCTGCAGGAGTTGTCTGCCTCTCGGAATGAATCATTAAGTGATTGGAGGGTTTACCTGCAATGATTGACCCTGGATGCAGGGCTTTTAGTTAATCACCAGAAATCTTCACTGGGATTCCCAGATGTAATTGTACATGCCAATGTGAGAATGGAAACTAAGATCTATTATTTTATATCCTAATATTCATGCACACTTAAGCCCCTCCCAAATACTTGTTTTACAAGTATTTAAAGTTTTTTTTCTGCCCCAAAATGCCCATGTATGTTAGCCTATGGATCCATGCATACATAGCCATTTAAAGGAGTTAAGAGGCTGGGGTGTTTAACCGCTTGCCGACGCCTCATGCCGATATATGTCGGCAGAAGGGGTCATACAGTCAGAATCACATACCTGTATGTTGCACTTTAACAGGGGGCCAGCGGCAAGCTCCGTGAGCGTTTAACCAGAAGAAAAACTCCCAATTCGTTTTAACACTAGGCTTGTTTAGCGCTTGAGCGTTAATTCATTTCAGTGGACAGGATAAAAAAATTTTCTGGCCAATGAAATTAATTGATGTCCAAATGTGGTACACGCATTCAGAAACATCAAGTGTGTTTTTCCTGATGCCAGAAGATCTAGGAGATTTGGTCAAAGCATCCAGTGTGCATGAGGCCTAACGTGCTTTTTATTCCTACCAAGGTTTTTTAAGGTTCTAATACAAAGCCATTGTGTCTCATAATAAGCAAACATGCCTTTTAATTATTTTTTTTACCTTCATTTTACAAATGTGATCTCCCTTATTAAATGTAGTTCCCTCTATTTATGTCAATTGTTTTGTGTGCATTGATTTACATTTAATATTATTAATATTATACCTTATTTATCAGCGTATAACACGCACCCAAAGATTAGGAGGGAAGTTTAAGGAAAAAAATTTACATTTTAAATGCCCATCAATGATTCCTTATCAGTGTCCATCTGCAGCCTTGCCCATCATTGCAGAAGTCTTGATTGCTTTGATCTGCATTTTGCTATTGAAGTCAAATGTAATCTAAGCACAAAGCATACATCATATGCTAACACATGCCTGCTGATGTCTACATGTAGGCGTGTTTGGCTCATGTCACATGGGCGACATGAGCCAAGTCATCATGAATAATCACCATGGAGAGAAACCACCATGGAGAGGCATTCCTATGCCCTTTGCAGAAATGCATGATTGTTTCTAAATGTTGCCGTCAAGATAAACAGAGCCAGATGTCGTGTGTACCCGCCCCTTGGCCTGGCTCCTATGATGGACACAACACCGGTCCAATAGCGGGTTGTAAATGCTAGGAAGCGCGACTGGGCGTGACTGCAGGCGGAGCCGAGCCTAGCCGAGTACATGGTACACTTGGTTCTATTTATTTGGCAGCGCTCGGTCCCTCCTTTCCCTCTGAGGCAACAGTTCGGTGTATAACACGCACCCACAATTTTCCCCTGATTTTAAGGGGAAAAAAGTGTGTGTTATACGCTGATAAATACAGTAATTAATTTCTATCTTTAACCCTTTAGCTGTCAGGTCCATACGTCGTACGTACCTGACAACGGAGGATTTTACACATTCCTGGTGGCTACAGCCATTAGGATTGTGTGAAAAACTGACAACCTGCCTCTAAGATGGAAGCATTCGGGCAGATATGCTGCCGCTCGATTGCTTTTCCACACCCATGGTAATGGTGTCGTTGTGATAGTAAAAAACAAATGTTTTAAATTGTATAAAAAATAGTACAATAGTTTGTATGCACATAAATTCAAGGTTTGACATGTTGGGTATTTATTTACTTGGTGCCAACTCATCTCTGTGCAGATGTCACACTCTGTGATGAGCTCTGTACAATTCCATAACGTGTGTGCTCATGTGATCTGTCATTACTGATCCAGAGTTGTCATCCTCCTCCTGAACCTTACTCCTCCCTCATCCCTCCCCTATAATGAGTGGGCGGACAGAGTTTCTCCTGTGCTACGGTCAACGAATAAAAGCAGCCGGCAACTCCATACCATCAAGCGTATTTATTTTCAAGCCTTCAAAGTGAGTACAGTCAGCAGCAGACTAGTTTCAGCAATAAGCTTTGTTGACAACACATCTCCTGTCCTACATACTTCTTACAAGTGATGAGCATGACAGCACTTTTCTAAATATATCAGTGGTGGCTTCCATATTTTTTCCTCATAATGTAGTAACTGATAGGGACACAGACAGCAATAAAAACCTGACAGGTGTTCTAATCCCTCCCCACTCAAAACTAAGAAAAAGTTTGGACATTGTTGATGGGAAAAATGAGCAACCTGTGGTGGAAGGAAAGAAAGTTGCAAAATCTCTGGCCTACTTTAGTTTACCTTTCCCAGAATCTGATGAAGCCAACAGTGTACTGCGATTAAAGCTGAATTATACCCCTTCTGTTGGTGTAGGCAACATGGGGCTCTCCAGCTGTTGCGGAACTATATTTCCCATGAGGCATTGCGAGGCTGGCAGTTACAATTCCCGCCATTTACATAGGTCTCAGAGATGGCGCCTACCCTGTCCTACCTTAATGCTAGGATATTGCTAAGATAATTCCTGTGCATGCGTTGTTTGTACTCTCCTCAGACAGAGGAGCACTGAGCTCAGAGCTGCTGTGACCAGGAAGAGGGAATACACATATGCAGGGATTTGTAAGTGCAAGCAGTAATGCCTGGGATCACTCTAGCAATGTTCTAGCAACCAAGTCGCGGCCTTACAGATCTGAGCCATAGAGGCCTGATGATGCACCACCCAAGAGGCACTAATCGCCCTGGATGAGTGTGCTCTAACATAAGAAGGAAAGAATAATTTTCTTCTTTAAGCTGAAGCTTGAACAATCACTTGACGAATCCATTTGGAAAAATAGTGGATTTTGACGCTGCCTGTCCACTTTTTGGACCCTCTGGCAGTACAAACAAAACATGTGTTTTGCGAACCCAAGCGGTCGCCTTTAAATAGACTCTGATGGCTCTTACTACATCAGGGGAATGTAGTGCTTTCTCTTCCCTAGATTGAGGCTCTGGGAGAAAGAAGGAAGAATAATATCTTGGTTTAAATGAAAACCTGTTACCACCTCCTGGTAGGATTTCAAGATGAGGACATAAAACCACCTCATCCTTATGCATGATCAAATATGGCTCTTTGCAAGACAGAGCCGCTAGTTCCGATACTCTTCTAGCAGAAGAAATGGCAACCAGAAAGATTATCTTTCTTGTCAAAAAAAAACAAGGGAATTTCTCGTAAGGCTTAAATGGCTGATTCTGCAAAGCCGATAAGACCAATTTTAAATCCCAAGGATTTAGAGGTGCCTTGATAGGGGGATTAATCTGTGTTACCCCCTGAATAAGCTACGCTCCAAGAGTTGGAAGCAAAAGGCCATAGAAAAAACACTGACAAGGCCAGGATCTGGCTCTTGATAGAAGTCAATGCCAGCTTCATTTCAGATCCCATATGCAGGAAATCAGGGATCCTGCCTATGACATACTTCCTGGGGTGCCAACCCCTGGATCCACACCAAGAAACATATGCCTTCCAGACTCTATAGTAAGTGATTCTGGAAGCCGGCTTCCTGCCATTAATCAAAGTAGACACCACTGAAGGAGATGACCCACGATCTTTTATAAAGTGGGATTCAACAGTCAAACCTGTTAAATTTTAAGTCCGTAAGCTAGGATGAGATGTGCGAGAAGGTCTGGCTATAATGGCAGAGTCCGAAGGACTCCTACTGCCATCTTTATGTTCTTGGTAAATCGAGATCTTCTGGGACCCACCGGAATCACCTCCTTTCGTTCCTGCTTAAACCTGCGGTGAAAGAACAGAAGTAGCAGAACTGGAGGAAGTGCATAGATCAGTGAAAACTGATCCCATAGGAAGACTAATGTTGCGCCTGCTATCAGTTCCCTTGTTCTTGACACAAAGTTGTCGACTTTGTTGTTGAATCTGGACGTGAATAGGTCCATGTCCGGAATACCCCATCTCTGACATATTGCTAGGAAGATGTCGGGGTGAAGAGATCATTCTCCCGGAAATAATTGTTGGCAACTCAAGTAGTCCGCCTGCCAATTCTCTATTCCTGAAATGAAAATTGCAGATGGGCAAGGAATGTTGTGTTCTGCCCAATCTAGAACATTATTCACCTCTTTATGGGCTGCACGACCTCTCGTGCCCCCCTGGTGATTGATGTAATCCACCGCTGTGGCCTTGTCAGACTGAATCCAGACAGAACTGTCCCGTAGTCTGACCGTCCCAGATTCTAGGGCCAGACGTACTGCCCGGATCTTCCAAAAAGTTAATAGGCAAGGTCCTCTAATCTGAACCCTCTCCCCTGGACAGAATCTTCTTCCAGGGCTGCTCCCCAGCCTAGGAGGCTGTTGTTTTGCTGGATAACAACCACCAATTTAGGCTCTGACTTACATTGGGAGCCAAGTGTATTGGAAACAAACAAGACCTGAAGATTTTTATTCCAGACTGACAGGATGGTGTTTTGAAGATGTTTTTGAGTAAAAACTGTGCATAAGGGACGGCCTCGAAGGAGGCCACCATTTCCCCTAACAATCTCCCGTGGTGCTGTGGCTAAACCGAATGGCAGGGCCACAACTGAAATTATAATTTTATATTTCAAGAGGCAGAAATTTCTGGTGAGCGGGAAAATTTGGCACATGGAGATATGCATTTTTGATATTGATTAAAGCCAAAAAAACTCCCCTCCTTGCAGGATGGACACATCCAATCGGATTATGAAAGGATCGGATGTTTAATTGCCAATTCAGATCCTGGAGATCTAGAATAGGTCTTACCTCTCTGTTTGGTTCTGGAACCGTTTGAGCCAAACCCTGTGCCCTGTTCCACTAAAGACACCTCTGATATCTCCAACTGGGATAATAGCTGATCCAGAGGCCAGAAAGATTTCTTTTCCTCTGGATCCTTGGGAACATTTTCCCTCAGAAAAAATGAGGAGATTGAAACTCTCGGAACTCTAGTCGTAACCTAGAGAAAAAACTGCAGAAGTCTTGACATTGTTCCTGCCAGATCATGAGAATTGCAGGACCTTTCCCCTCACCCGAACGAGTGGGGGTGCCCCTTCATGAGAAGGCTTTAGCATTCTGCTTTGTGGGCTTTCTGCCCCAAGATCTCTTCTGACCCTGGTGCTGCCCTTGGATACTTTCCCTTGAACCTGACCGTTGAAGCCGTCGAGACTGCCTAGAGGTAGATGCCCCTGGCATAGGAGAGGCAGCACGATTAAAGAAGAAATGTTTGAACCTCTTCTTTACTGGTAAAAGAGAGCTTTCCCCATTAGAGGTCCTTTGGCTGTACTTATCTAGATTGTCTCTAAATAGTCGTACCCCCCAAAAAAATGGATAAGAGCTTTTTACACGTTGCTTCAGCTGATCAATTTTTCAGCCACAGAACTCTGCGAGAATGCACTAGTCCAAGCATAAGCCATAAGGCTTACATTATAGAGTCTTTGATAGCATCTACTATGAGACAGATACACCAGCCCATTGCCGGGCCTGCTGATCAGGCAGAATTTCAGGCATCCACAAACTGTTCCTTAATGGACTGAGATACACCAATTGCAGCAAGAACTGGCTGCGTTACTGAACTTGCAAAAGGCATATTGTCTTTAAAAAGAAGTTCCATCGAAGAAGAACCTGCCCTCCGGAAACGACGAGGGAACGAGTTGCCTGGTTCTGGAACCAGTCTCGATACCATCCCCTACTCATATTCCCTCCCTTTCTTCTGTTTATTATAAGTATAATGTGATGGCTGGCCCTTTGGTTTCATATTCATGCTTTGTAGCCCCTGTGAGGGAGCACAAGGAGCAGATTGTAGTCTCTTGTTTATTCCTGTTTATTCAACTTTTCAATAAAAAATATTGCAACAGAAAAAGAAGTTCCATCTTTTTATCTGTTGGATCCTTTAACATTAGTGCATTGTCCATCGGACATGTGAGACTCTGCTCACTGAGGCGATTGCAGCATGAATTGCTTGGGAGGATAATATTGTTTATCCGGATGTTCCCATTCAGAATACATAAGCTTTTTTAGCCATGCAAGAATAGGAAAAAACATCCCCAGATGGGGGGAGGTTCTAATGAACCCAATTAGAGGTAGGTTCCTCAAGAGCCTGTGCTGCAGGTAACAAAAAAAGGTTGAGTAAGGGAGTACACAAGCAACCTGTCTTGTGGTGCTACTCCTTCCATATTAGGATCCTCAGAAGAGGATAAATAAGTATCTTCCTAATATTTGGGAAGATCTACCTGTTCCCCAGCCTCCTGCACCTCAATAAGAGGCTCCTGAGGACTAGATGGGAATCTGCCATGTTTAGCCCCACTATGGAGAGACATCATAGCATTAATCTTTTTTCCAATTTACAAATGGTAGAAGAAAACACCTTTTGTATGATATATACAGGGACTGAAGTGTTAAATGCAACAACAGTTTCCCATGACGGCTCAATCTGACTAGCCGTATCCCTCTCAGAGGAGGATGACATTCTTTTGGAAATGGATTCAGTTTATAGTGAAAAAAACATTGACCCCTTTAGAGAAGTTCCTGGTCCCATTACCATTCATAGCCTGAAGCATAAAGCAGAGGCACTATGCAAAATAATGTATATTGCTAGGCTATAGTTCAGCGCCATTAACTGCTATTAATGCTAGCCTGGTAAAGTATAATGTGTCAAAGGGAAAAAGCCTGTGTCACTAACCTGAACAAGCCATTCACCTGCTCTGTCCCTCCATAGCTAGCAGCAGCTTTCACACATACAGCGCTGAAATCAACTTCCTACATGTGTGGCCGGAGTCTGACGCCGTTAGCCATGCCCCCCACGTAAATTACGCCCCCCTTTCCTTTCAAAGGAAAGTGCTTTCCCGCGTGTGCGGCATCCTGTGGAACATGCAGACATGGCAGGGGGTAAATCCTCCGCTCAGTGGCCGCGGTCTGTCTCTTTTTAAAAAAAAAAAAAGGAAACTAGTTTGGCATCCTATCCCCCGAAGGGGAAAAAAAATAGTTTGGGGGCACAAAAGGAGAAGGAGACCCCCCTTCTTACCGGAGCATCTGTTGCGGCTGGAGGAGAGGAGAATGAAGGCTTCTGTGTTCTGTGTTTAAAGCGTCAGGACTGTGAGTGCTCAATACAGCCCCCAGTGGTGACACATAGGCATGACAACATTATACATAGAAGGAGAAATTCCTGAGAAAATCTCCCTTACCTTTTCCTCGCAGCAAGGTTTTATCAGAGATAAAGACCCAATTTTCAACCTTTACGGTGGGCTCCGAGACCTTTTAGGAAACCTTCAGGAACCAGGGAACCTCGGGTTACCCACAATCCTGGACCTGCGACAGCACCCTGCCAGTAAAAACGTTATGGCCTTACTACCAAAAAGTACTGGATCCCAGGGCCCAGCTCTCTAAAGAGAAGCGTTTGCAAGCAAAACCTAATTTCTTCGGACACGAGGCCCGGGTACCATTCATTTAGCCCATGAAAAGACATCAAAACGGATCCGGTCAGCATGGCTAGCCCCAGCAAGGAATGCTCCCAGTGGAGCTCAGCACAGCACATCTTTACTCGTGACCAACACCTTAGACACTGTCGAAAAAACCGAGGACACCCAGTAGTGGGAGGGGTTATATAGGGAGTACACTTCTTGCCTTAGGGCCAGTGTTCATCACCTATCAGTGGCCCTATAACCTACATAGTAAGTACTATGGCTCTGTGTCCCCTGATGTAAGAAAAGAAATTAGCACAACTGTTTATCAATTTTCAGTAAAAATACACTACTACAAAGTTAAAAAGTAAGTTCTCACTAAAGGTGCTAAAGATACTAAATGAACCTTCTGCACACTGCATACTATATAACCTTTTTATATACCCTTCTCAAACTTTACATTAAAATAGGGATTTTTAGTTCACATGCATTGCACTGCATGTTTAAGCTGGCCAACTACGTCAAAGTAATCCCTCTCTGGCCAGGCCCTACACTACACTATACTAATCTACACTACACTACATTACACTAATTTACTCTACCCTAATCTGCTCCACCCAGCCCTAATCCTCTCCACCCAGCCCTAATCCACTCCACCCTGCCCTATAACCCAGCACTAATCCACTCCACCCTGCCCTATAACCCAGCCATAGTCAGATCCACCCTGCCGTAGTCCGCTCCAACCTGCCTTATAACCCAGCCCAAACCCACCCTGCCTTAATCCCCTCCACCCTGCACTATAACCCAGCCCTAATCCTCTCCACCCCACCCTAATTTGCTTCACCGTGCCCTATAATCCAGCCCCAATCCACTCTACCCTGCCCTATAACAATGCTGTAGTCCACTCCACCCTACCATAGTCCACTCCACCCGGCCCTATAACCCAGCCCTAATCCTCTCCACCATGCTGTAACTCACTCCACCCTGCCATATAACCCAGCCCTAATCCACTCCACTCTGCCCTATAACCCAGCCCTAGTCAGCTCCACCCTGCCTAAGTCCGCTCCACCCTGCCTAAGTCCGCTCCAACCCTGCCTAAGTCCGCTCCATCCTGCCTAAATCTGCTCCTCCCTGTGTTAATCCCACTCCACCTGGCCCTATAATCCAGCCCAATTCCAGCAATCCTTAATCTCCTCCACCCTGCCCTATAACGTGAATAAAGCCAAATGCAGACTGAGTTACTGTCCCATCCGGACTGCTGCGGTTCCAACATTTATTATCGCTGCTGTCATCACGGCATGGCAGCCTCGGGACAATGCTAGTTCAGGAGACAAAGCAGCTTTGGATGGAGGGCAGAGGACTGTTGGAATTACCAATTTAAGTGTCCTAGCAGGTGATTGGTTGCTAGAACTGCCCTTTATCCTAACAACCAATCACCTGCAAGGACACTTGAAAAGTTAACTCCATCAGTGCCTGCCCCTGACCTTCATCCAAAACTGCTGTGTCTTCCTCTGTATAGAGCTGAGTGGGGCTGCGCTGTGAAAGGGGGTATAGAGCTGAGGGGGAGCAAAGCTTAGGGGGACTGAAATGTGAATGGTAAGAGCTTGGAGGGGCTGCATTGTGAAGGGGGTTAGAGTCGGGCCGTGCTCCATCTGCCTCATGCCACGCTGTGCTCCATCTGCCTCATGCCATGCCAGGCCGTGCTCCATCTGCCTCGTGTCAGACCGTGCCATGCTCCATCTGCCTATGCCTCTATGAGCCGTGCTCCAACTGCCTCGTGCCACGCCGGGCCATGCTCCATCTGCCTTGTGCCACACCGAACCATGCTCCATCTGCCTATGCCTCTATGAGCCTTGCTCCATCTGCCTCCTGCCACGCCGTGCCATGCTCCATCTGCCTAGTGCCTCTATGGGCCATGCTTCATCTGTCTGGTGCCATGCCGGGCCGTGCTCCATCTTCCTAGTGCCACGCCGGGCCGTGGTCCATCTGCCTTGTGCCACGCCAGGTCGTGCTCCATCTGCCTCGTGCCACGCCGGGCCGTGCCCCATCTGCCTTGTGCTGGGCCGTGCTCCATCTGCCTTTTGCCACACAGCACAATTCTCCATCTGCCTCGTGCATCAATGGCTTGGCTCCATCTGCCTAGTGCTTCTCCGGGCCTGGCTCAATCTGCCTAGTAATGTGCCAGGCCTGGCTTCATCTGCCTCGTGCCGCGCCAGGCCTGGCTCCATCTGCCCTGTGACGCGCCGGGCCTGGCTCCATCTGCCCTGTGCCACACCAGGCCTGGCTCCATCTGCCTCGTGCCACAACGGGCCATGCACCTTCTGCCTTGTGCCACGCCGGGCTGTGCTCCATCTGCCTCGTGCCACACCGGGCCATGCTCCATCTGCCTCGTGCCACACCGGGCCATGCTCCATCTGCCTCGTGCCACACCGTGCCTGGCTCCATCTGCCTAGTGCCATGCCAGGCCATGCTCCATCTGCCTAGTGCCACGCCAGGCCGTGCTCCCTCTGCCTAGTGCCACGCCGGGCTGTGCTCCATCAGCCTTGTGTCGCGCCGGGCTGGGCTCCATCAGCCTCATGCAACGCTGAGCCTTGCTCCATCTGTCTCATGACGTGCCGGGCCGTGCTCCATCTGCCTCATGCCACACCGTGCCATGCTCCATCTGCCTCATGCCTTGTCGGCAGTGCTCCATCTGCCTCGTGCCACACCGTGTCATGCTCCATCTGCCTAGTGCCTCTATGGGCCATGCTCAATCTGTCTGGTGCCACGCCGGGCCGTGCTCCATCTTCCTAGTGCCACGCCGGGCCGTGCTCCATCTGCCTCGTGCCACGCCAGGCCGTGCTCCATCTGCCTCGTGCCACGCCAGGCCGTGCTCCATCTTCCTAGTGCCACGCCGGGCCGTGCTCCATCTGCCTCGTGCCACGCCGGGCCGTGCCCCATCTGCCTCGTGTCGGGCCATGCTCCATCTGCCTCTTGCCACACTGCACAATTCTCCATCTACCTCGTGCCTCTATGGGCCTGGCTCAATCTGCCTAGTAATGCTCCAGGCCTGGCTTCATCTGCCTCGTGCCACGCCGGGCCTAGCTCCATCTGCCTCGTGCCTTGCCGGGCCTGGCTCCATCTGCCCTGTGCCGCACCAGGCCTGGCTCCATCTGCCTCATGCCACAATGGGCCATGCACCGTCTGCCTTGTGCCACGCCGGGCTGTGCTCCATCTGCCTCGTGCCACACCGGGCCATGCTCCATCTGCCTCATGCCACACCGGGCCATGCTCCATCTGCCTCTTGCCACGCCGGGCCGTGCTCCATCTGCCTCGTGCCATACCAGGCCGTGCTCCATCTGCCTCGTGCCTCTCCGGGCCTGGCTCCATCTGCCTAGTACCTCTCCGGGCCTTGATCCATCTTCCTAGTGCCACGCTGGGCCGTGCTCCATCTGCCTTGTGCCATACCAGCCCGTGCTCCATCTGCCACATGCCACGCCGGGCCATGCTCCATCTGCCTCGTGCCTCTCTGGGCCTGGCTCCCTCTGCCTAGTGCCTCTCCGGGCCTTGATCCATCTTCTTAGTGCCACGCCGGGCCATGCTCCATCCAGCCATGCTCCATGCTCCATGCCACGCTGTGCTCCATCTGCCTCATGCCATGCCAGGCCGTGCTCCATCTGCCTCGTGTCAGACCGTGCCATGCTCCATCTGCCTATGCCTCTATGAGCCGTGCTCCAACTGCCTCGTGCCACGCCGGGCCATGCTCCATCTGCCTTGTGCCACACCGAGCCATGCTCCATCTGCCTATGCCTCTATGAGCCTTGCTCCATCTGCCTCCTGCCACGCCGTGCCATGCTCCATCTGCCTAGTGCCTCTATGGGCCATGCTTCATCTGTCTGGTGCCATGCCGGGCCGTGCTCCATCTTCCTAGTGCCACGCCGGGCCGTGGTCCATCTGCCTTGTGCCACGCCAGGTCGTGCTCCATCTGCCTCATGCCACGCCGGGCCGTGCCCCATCTGCCTCGTGCCGGGCCGTGCTCCATCTGCCTTTTGCCACACAGCACAATTCTCCATCTGCCTCGTGCATCAATGGCTTGGCTTCATCTGCCTAGTGCTTCTCCGGGCCTGGCTCAATCTGCCTAGTAATGCGCCAGGCCTGGCTTCATCTGCCTCGTGCCGCGCCAGGCCTGGCTCCATCTGCCCTGTGACGCGCCGGGCCTGGCTCCATCTGCCCTGTGCCACACCAGGCCTGGCTCCATCTGCCTCGTGCCACAATGGGCCATGCACCGTCTGCCTTGTGCCACGCCGGGCCATGCTCCGTCTGCCTCGTGCCACACCGTGCCTGGCTCCATCTGCCTAGTGCCATGCCAGGCCGTGCTCCATCTGCCTAGTGCCACGCCAGGCCGTGCTCCCTCTGCCTAGTGCCACGCCGGGCTGTGCTCCATCAGCCTTGTGTCACGCCGGGCTGGGCTCCATCAGCCTCATGCAACGCTGGGCCTTGCTCCATCTGTCTCATGACGTGCCGGGCCTTGCTCCATCTGCCTCATGCCACACCGTGCCATGCTCCATCTGCCTCATGCCTTGCCGGCAGTGCTCCATCTGCCTCGTGCCACACCGTGCCATGCTCCATCTGCCTCGTGCCTTGCCGGCCGTGCTCAATCTGCCTTGTACCATGCCAGGCCGTGCTCCATCTGCCTCGTGCCACACCGTGCCATGCTCCATCTGTCTCGTGCCACGCCGGGCTGTGCCCCATCTGCCTCGTGCCACGCCGGGCTGTGCTCCATCTGCCTCGTGCCACGCCGGGCCGTGCTCCATCTGCCTCGTGCCACGCCGGGCCGTGCTCCATCTGCCTCGTGCCACGCCGGCCCGTGCTCCATCTGCCTGGTGCACTCCGGGCCGTGCTCCATCCGCCTAGAGCCACGCTGGGCTGTGCTCCACCTGCCTCGTGGTGGGCCGTGCTCCATCTGCCTCGTGCCACACCGGGACGTGCACCATCTGCCTCGTGCCACGCCGCACCATTCTCCATCTGCCTAGTGCCTCCCCGGGCCTGGCTCCATCTGCTTAGTGCCGTGCTGGGCCATGCTCCATCTGCCTCGTGCCACGCGGGGCCGTGCTCCATCTGCCTTGACCCACGCCGGGCCATGCTCCCTCTGCCCCGTGCCACGCCGCACCATTCTCCATCTGCCTAGTGCCTCTCCGGGCCTGGCTCCATGCCGTGCCGTGCTCCATCTGCCTCGTGTCAGACCGTGCCATGCTCCATTTGCCTATGCCTCTTCGAGCCACGCTCCATCTGCCTCGTGCCACACTGGGCCATGCTCCATCTGCCTTGTGCCACACCAAACCATGCTCCATCTGCCTATGCCTCTATGAGCCGTGCTCCATCTGCCTCGTGCCACGCCGTGTCATGCTCCATCTGCCTAGTGCCTCTATGGGCCATGCTCCATCTGTCTGGTGCCACGCCGGGCCGTGCTCCATCTTCCTAGTGCCACGCCGGGCCGTGCTCCATCTGCCTCGTGCCACGCCAGGCCGTGCTCCATCTGCCTCGTGCCACGCCAGGCCGTGCTCCATCTTCCTAGTGCCACGCCGGGCCATGCTCCATCTGCCTCGTGCCACGCCAGGCCGTGCTCCATCTGCCTCGTGTCGGGCCATGCTCCATCTGCCTCTTGCCACACTGCACAATTCTCCATCTACCTCGTGCCTCTATGGGCCTGGCTCAATCTGCCTAGTAATGCTCCAGGCCTGGCTTCATCTGCCTCGTGCCACGCCGGGCCTGGCTCCATCTGCCTCGTGCCTTGCCGGGCCTGGCTCCATCTGCCCTGTGCCGCACCAGGCCTGGCTCCATCTGCCTCGTGCCACAATGGGCCATGCACCATCTGCCTTGTGCCACGCCGGGCTGTGCTCCATCTGCCTCGTGCCACACCGGGCCATGCTCCATCTGCCTCATGCCACGCCGGGCCATGCTCCATCTGCCTTGTGCCACGCCGGGCCGTGCTCCATCTGCCTCGTGCCATACCAGGCCGTGCTCCATCTGCCCCGTGCCACGCTGGGCCGTGCTCCATGGGCCTAGTGCCTCTCCGGGCCTTGATCCATCTTCCTAGTGCCACGCTGGGCCGTGCTCCATCTGCCTTGTGCCATACCAGGCCGTGCTCCATCTGCCTCGTGCCTCTCCGGGCCTGGCTCCATCTGCCTAGTACCTCTCCGGGCCTTGATCCATCTTCCTAGTGCCACGCTGGGCCGTGCTCCATCTGCCTTGTGCCATACCAAGCCGTGCTCCATCTGCCACATGCCACGCCGGGCCATGCTCCATCTGCCTCGTGCCTCTCTGGGCCTGGCTCCATCTGCCTAGTGCCTCTCCGGGCCTTGATCCATCTTCTTAGTGCCACGCCGGGCCATGCTCCATCT
This sequence comes from Lithobates pipiens, assembly GCF_037356315.1. Classification (NCBI taxonomy): domain Eukaryota; kingdom Metazoa; phylum Chordata; class Amphibia; order Anura; family Ranidae; genus Lithobates; species Lithobates pipiens. The sequence continues at coordinate 388,528,234 of NW_027507764.1, forward strand.
GCCTCGTGCCACGCCGGCCCGTGCTCCATCTGCCTTGTGCCATACCAGGCCGTGCTCCATCTGCCTGGTGCACTCCGGGCCGTGCTCCATCCGCCTAGAGCCACGCTGGGCCGTGCTCCACCTGCCTCGTGGTGGGCCGTGCTCCATCTGCCTCTTGCCACGCCGCACCATTCTCCATCTGCCTAGTGCCTCCCCGGGCCTGGCTCCATCTGCTTAGTGCCGTGCTGGGCCATGCTCCATCTGCCTCGCGCCACGCGGGGCCGTGCTCCATCTGCCTTGAGCCACGCCGGGCCATGCTCCCTCTGCCCCGTGCCACGCCGCACCATTCTCTATCTGCCTAGTGCCTCTCCGGGCCTGGCTCCATGCCGTGCCGTGCTCCATCTGCGTCGTGTCAGACCGTGCCATGCTCCATTTGCCTATGCCTCTTCGAGCCACGCTCCATCTGCCTCGTGCCACACTGGGCCATGCTCCATCTGCCTTGTGCCACACCAAACCGTGCTCCATCTGCCTATGCCTCTATGAGCCGTGCTCCATCTGCCTCGTGCCACGCCGTGTCATGCTCCATCTGCCTAGTGCCTCTATGGGCCATGCTCCATCTGTCTGGTGCCACGCCGGGCCGTGCTCCATCTTCCTAGTGCCACGCCGGGCCGTGCTCCATCTGCCTCGTGCCACGCCAAGCCGTGCTCCATCTGCCTCGTGCCACGCCGGGCCGTGCTCCATCTTCCTAGTGCCACGCCGGGCCGCGCTCCATCTGCCTCGTGCCATGCCAGGCCGTGCTCCATCTGCCTCGTGCCACGCCGGGCCGTGCCCCATCTGCCTCGTGTCGGGCCATGCTCCATCTGCCTCTTGCCACACTGCACAATTCTCCATCTACCTCGTGCCTCTATGGGCCTGGCTCAATCTGCCTAGTAATGCTCCAGGCCTGGCTTCATCTGCCTCGTGCCACGCCGGGCCTGGCTCCATCTGCCTCGTGCCTTGCCGGGCCTGGCTCCATCTGCCCTGTGCCGCACCAGGCCTGGCTCCATCTGCCTCGTGCCACAATGGGCCATGCACCGTCTGCCTTGTGCCACGCCGGGCTGTGCTCCCTCTGCCCCGTGCCACGCCGCACCATTCTCAATCTGCCTAGTGCCTCTACGGGCCTGGCTCCATGCCGTGCCGTGCTCCATCTGCCTCGTGTCAGACCGTACCATACTCCATTTGCCTATGCCTCTTCGAGCCACGCTCCATCTGCCTCGTGCCACACTGGGCCATGCTCCATCTGCCTTGTGCCACACCAAACCGTGCTCCATCTGCCTATGCCTCTATGAGCCGTGCTCCATCTGCCTCGTGCCACGCCGTGTCATGCTCCATCTGCCTAGTGCCTCTATGGGCCATGCTCCATCTGTCTGGTGCCACGCCGGGCCGTGCTCCATCTTCCTAGTGTCACGCCGGGCCGTGCTCCATCTGCCTCGTGCCACGCCAGGCCGTGCTCCATCTGCCTCGTGCCACGCCAGGCCGTGCTCCATCTTCCTAGTGCCACGCCGGGCCGTGCTCCATCTGCTTTGTGCCACGCCAGGCCGTGCTCCACGTGCCTCGTGCCACGCCGGGTCGTGCCCCATCTGCCTCGTGTCGGGCCATGCTCCATCTGCCTCTTGCCACACTGCACAATTCTCCATCTACCTCGTGCCTCTATGGGCCTGGCTCAATCTGCCTAGTAATGCTCCAGGCCTGGCTTCATCTGCCTCGTGCCACGCCGGGCCTGGCTCCATCTGCCTCGTGCCTTGCCGGACCTGGCTCCATCTGCCCTGTGCCGCACCAGCCCTGGCTCCATCTGCCTCGTGCCACAATGGGCCATGCACCGTCTGCCTTGTGCCACGCCGGGCTGTGCTCCATCTGCCTCGTGCCACACCGGGCCATGCTCCATCTGCCTCATGCCACGCCGGGCCATGCTCCATCTGCCTCGTGCCACACCGGGCCGTGCTCCATCTGCCTCGTGCCATACCAGGCCGTGCTCCATCTGCCCCGTGCCACGCTGGGCCGTGCTCCATCTGCCTAGTGCCTCTCCGGGCCTTGATCCATCTTCCTAGTGCCACGCTGGGCCGTGCTCCATCTGCCTTGTGCCATACCAGGCCGTGCTCCATCTGCCTCGTGCCTCTCCGGGCCTGGCTCCATCTGCCTAGTACCTCTTCGGGCCTTGATCCATCTTCCTAGTGCCACGCTGGGCCGTGCTCCATCTGCCTTGTGCCATACCAGGCCGTGCTCCATCTGCCACATGCCACGCCGGGCCATGCTCCATCTGCCTCGTGCCTCTCTGGGCCTGGCTCCATCTGCCTAGTGCCTCTCCGGGCCTTGATCCATCTTCTTAGTGCCACGCCGGGCCATGCTCCATCTGCCTCGTGCCACGCCGGCCCGTGCTCCATCTGCCTTGTGCCATACCAGGCCGTGCTCCATCTGCCTCATGAGACGCCGGGACGTTCTCCATCTGCCTCATGCCTCTCCGGGCCTGGCTCCATCTGCCTAGTGCCTCTCCGGGCCTTGATCCATCTTCCTAGTGCCACGCCGGGCTGTGCTCCATCTGCCTTGTGCCATACCAGGCAGTGCTCCATCTGCCTCATGCCACGCTGGGCCATGCTCCATATGCCTCGTGCCTCTCTGGGCCAGGCTCCATCTGCCTAGTGCCTCTCCAGGCCTTGATCCATCTTCCTAGTGCCACGCTGGGCCATGCTCCATCTGCCTAGTGCCACGCCGGGCCGTGCTCCATCTGCCTAGTGCCACGCCAGGCCGTGCTCCAACTGCCTAGTGCCACGCCGGGCTGTGCTCCATCTGCCTGGTGCCACGCCGGGCCGTGCTCCACGTGCCTCGTGCCACGCCGGGCCGTGCTCCACGTGCCTCGTGCCACGCCGGGCCGTGCTCCATTTGCCTCGTGCCACTCCGGGCCGTACTCCACCTGCCTCGTGCCGGGCCGTGCTCCATCTGCCTAGTGCCTCCCCGGGCCTTACTCCATCTGCCTAGTGCCGTGCTGTGCCGTGCTCCATCTGCCCCATGCCACGCCGGGCCATGCTCCATATGCCTCGTGCCACTCCGGGCCGTACTCCACCTGCCTCGTGCTGGGACGTGCTCCATCTGCCTAGTGCCTCCCCAGGCCTGGCTCCATCTGCCTAGTGCCGTGCTGGGCCGTGCTCCATCTGCCCCATGCCACGCCGGGCCATGCTCCATATGCCTCGTGCCTCTCTGGGCCAGGCTCCATCTGCCTAGTGCCTCTCCAGGCCGTGCTCCAACTGCCTAGTGCCACGCCAGGCCGTGCTCCATCTGCCTAGTGCCACGCCAGGCCGTGCTCCAACTGCCTAGTGCCACGCCGGGCTGTGCTCCAACTGCCTGGTGCCACGCCGGGCCGTGCTCCACGTGCCTCGTGCCACGTCGGGCCGTGCTCCACGTGCCACGTCGGGCCGTGCTCCACGTGCCTCGTGCCACGCCTGGCTCCACGTGCCTCGTGCCACGCCGGGCCTGCTCCATTTGCCTCGTGCCACTCCGGGGCGTGCTCCACCTGCCTCGTGCCGGGCCGTGCTCCATCTGCCTAGTGCCTCCCCGGGCCGGGCTCCATCTGCCTAGTGCTGTGCTGGGCCATGCTCCATCTGCCTTGTGCCACGCCGGGCCGTGCTCCATCTGCCTCGAGCCCCTCCGGGCCATGCTCCATCTGCCCCGTGCCACGCCGCACCATTCTCAATTAGCCTAGTGCCTCTCCGGCCCCGGCTCCATCTGCCTCGTGCCGCTCCGGGCCTGCCTCCATCTGCCTCATGCCATGCTGGGTTGTGCTCCATCTGCCTCGTGCCACACCAGGGCCATGCTCCATCTGCCTAGTGCCGTGCTGGGCCGTGCTCCATCTGCCCCATGCCACGCTGGGCCATGCTCCATATGCCTCGTGCCACTCCGGGCCGTACTCCACCTGTCTCGTGCTGGGACGTGCTCCATCTGCCTCGTGCCTCTCTGGGCCAGGCTCCATCTGCCTAGTGCCTCTCCAGGCCGTGCTCCAACTGCCTAGTGCCACGCCAGGCCGTGCTCCATCTGCCTAGTGCCACGCCAGGCCGTGCTCCAACTGCCTAGTGCCACGCCGGGCTGTGCTCCAACTGCCTGGTGCCACGCCGGGCCGTGCTCCACGTGCCTCGTGCCACGTCGGGCCGTGCTCCACGTGCCACGTCGGGCCGTGCTCCACGTGCCTCGTGCCACGCCTGGCTCCACGTGCCTCGTGCCACGCCGGGCCTGCTCCATTTGCCTCGTGCCACTCCGGGGCGTGCTCCACCTGCCTCGTGCCGGGCCGTGCTCCATCTGCCTAGTGCCTCCCCGGGCCGGGCTCCATCTGCCTAGTGCCGTGCTGGGCCATGCTCCATCTGCCTTGTGCCACGCCGGGCCGTGCTCCATCTGCCTCGAGCCCCTCCGGGCCATGCTCCATCTGCCCCGTGCCACGCCGCACCATTCTCAATTAGCCTAGTGCCTCTCCGGCCCCGGCTCCATCTGCCTCGTGCCGCTCCGGGCCTGCCTCCATCTGCCTCATGCCATGCTGGGTTGTGCTCCATCTGCCTCGTGCCACACCAGGGCCATGCTCCATCTGCCTAGTGCCGTGCTGGGCCGTGCTCCATCTGCCCCATGCCACGCTGGGCCATGCTCCATATGCCTCGTGCCACTCCGGGCCGTACTCCACCTGTCTCGTGCTGGGACGTGCTCCATCTGCCTCGTGCCTCTCTGGGCCAGGCTCCATCTGCCTAGTGCCTCTCCAGGCCGTGCTCCAACTGCCTAGTGCCACGCCAGGCCGTGCTCCATCTGCCTAGTGCCACGCCAGGCCGTGCTCCAACTGCCTAGTGCCACGCCGGGCTGTGCTCCAACTGCCTGGTGCCACGCCGGGCCGTGCTCCACGTGCCTCGTGCCACGTCGGGCCGTGCTCCACGTGTCACGTCGGGCCGTGCTCCACGTGCCTCGTGCCACGCCGTGCTCCACGTGCCTCGTGCCACGCCGGGCCGTGCTCCATTTGCCTTGTGCCACTCCGGGTCGTGCTCCACCTGCCTCGTGCCCGGCCGTGCTCCATCTGCCTAGTGCCTCCCCGGGCCGGGCTCCATCTGCCTAGTGCCGTGCTGGGCCATGCTCCATCTGCCTTGTGCCACGCCGGGCCATGCTCCATCTGCCTCGAGCCCCTCCGGGCCGTGCTCCATCTGCCCCGTGCCACGCCGCACCATTCTCCATTTGCCTAGTGCCTCTCCGGCCCCGGCTCCATCTGCCTCGTGCCGCTCCGGGCCTGCCTCCATCTGCCTCGTGCCACACAAGGGCCATGCTCCATCTGCCTCGTGCCGTGCCGGGCCATGCTCTATCTTCCTCATACCCTGCTGGTCTGTGCTCCATCTGCCTCATGCCACACCGGGCCGTACACCATCTGCCTCGTGCCACGCCGGGCTGTGCTCCATCTGCCTCGTGCCATACCAGGCCGTGCTCCATCTGCCTTGTGCCACGCCGGGCCATGCTCCATATGCCTCGTGCCTCTCCGGGCCTGGCTCCATTTGCCTAGTGCCTCTCTGGGCCTTGATGCATCTGCCTTGTGCCATACCAGGCCGTGCTCCATCTGCCTCATGCCACACCGGGCCGTGCTCCATCTGCCTCGTGCCTCTCCGGGCCTGGCTCCATCTGCCTAGTGCCTCTCCGGGCCTTGATCCATCTTCCTAGTGCTATGCCGGGCCATGTTCCATCTGCCTCGTGCCATGCCGGGCCGGGCTCCATCTGCCTCGTGCCATACCAGACCGTGCTTCATCTGCCTCGTGCCACACCGGGCCGTGCTCCATCTGCCTCGTGCCTTTGCGGGCCTTGCTCCATCTGCCTAGTGCCTCTCCGGCCTTGATCCATCTTCCTAGTGCCATGTCGGGCCTGGCTCCATCTGCCTCATGCCAAGCCGGGCCGTGCTCCATCTGCCTCATGATACGCCGGGCCATGCTCCACCTGCCTCGTGCCACGCCGGGCCGTGCTCTATTTTCCTCGTGCCACACTGGTCCATGCTCCATCTGCCTCGTGCCACACCGGGCCGTGCTCCATCTGCCTCATGCCATGCTGGGCCATACTCCATCTGCCTCGTGCCACGCCGGCCCGTGCCCCATCTGCCTTGTGCCATACCAGACCGTGCTCCATCTGCCTCATGCCACGCCGGGCCGTGCTCCATCTGCCTCGTGCCTCTCTGGGCCTGGCTCCATCTGCCTAGTGCCTCTCCGGGCCTTGATCCATCTTCCTTGTGCTACGCCGGGCCGTGCTCCATCTGCCTCGTGCCATACCAGGCCGTTCTCCATCTGCCTCGTGCTACGCCGGTCCGTGCTCCATCTGCCTCGTGCCTCTCCGGGCCTGAATCCGTCTGCCTAGTGCTTCACCGGGCCTTGATCCATCTTCCTAGTGCCACGCCGGGCCATGCTCCATCTGCCTCGTGCCACGCCAGGCCGTGCTCCTTCTGCCTCGTGCCACGCCGGGCCGTGCTCCATCTGCCTCGTGCCTCTCCTGCCTGGCTCAATCTGCCTAGTGCCTCTCCAGGCCTTGATCCATCTTCCTAGTGCCAAGCCGGGCCATGCTACATCTGCCTCGTGCCATGCCGGGCTGTGCTCCATCTGCCTCGTGTCACACCTGGCCGTGCTCCATCTGCCTCATGCAATGCCGTGCTGTGCTCCATCTGCCTCGTGCCATGCCGCACCATTCTCCATCTGCCTCGTGCCTCTACGGGCTTGGCTCCATCTGCCTAGTGCCTCTACGGGCTTGGCTCCATCTGCCTAGTGCCGCGCTGGGCCTGGCTCCATCTGCCTCGTGACGCTCCGGTCCTGGCTCCATCTGCCTCGTGCCGCGCCGGTCCTGGCTCCATCTGCCTCGTGCCACACCTGGCCCACCTCCATCTGCCTCATGCCACACCTTGCCTGCCTCCATCTGCCTCGTGCCACGCTGGGCCGCGCTCCATCTGCCACGTGTCACGCCGCACCATTTTCCATCTCCCTCGTGCCTCTACAGGCTTGGCTCCATCAGCCTAGTGCCTCTCTGGGCCTGACTCAATTAGCCTAGTGCCACGCTGGGCTTGGCTCCATCTGCCTCATGCCTCTCCGTGCCTGACTCAATCTGCCTAGTTCCACGCCGGGCCCTGCTCCATCTGCCTCATGCCACGCTGGGCCGGGCTCCATTTGCCTCGTGCCATGCCGGGCTCAATTTGCCTTGTGCCACAGCGGGCCATGCTCCATTTGCCTCGCGCCAACGCCGGGCTGTGCTCCATCTGCCTCACGCCGCGACAGGCCGTGCTCCATCTGCCTCGCGCCAAGCCGGGCCATGCTCCATCTGCCTCATGCCATGCCGGGCCGTGCTCCATCTGCCTCGCGCCACGCCGGGCCGTGCTCCATCCGTCCTAATCAGGTGCTCCCTGCCCTCCCCACAAATATACATTTTTATTGATAACAGCAACTTTACTTTTTTTTAATATAGTACATAGTACTACACCACAGGAGCAAGGTAGTTGGTTATCCTGTTGTCCTCCTTTATAACGATCTTAGCAGGTATCATCTGATTTCTGCTATCTAAAAAAACAGAAGATATGTTACACATAGAAAACTAAATTGCCAATGCCAAATTCATCAATTTCAAAGAAGTAACCAAAGTTGATGTCGTCTTCTTCATGGAGAAAGGGTATATCCCAGGAGTTGATCCTCTGGATTTCTCTTCTGACGACATCCTGCGGAGGAAAAAAATCCATTACTGCTCTGCAAAGAGGGCAGGTATTGCTTTGTGCCCTCCATGTATCCATGCAGTTTGAATGAAATTGGTGGGAGCAGGGTAAGGTAGTGTCCTCTCCCACATCAATTTCACTTAAACAGATGGTACATATGGGCAGTGCCTGATACTCCCTGGCCGGTGGTCTGGCTGGTGCTGGCTGGTCCTCAGCAACGTTGCGATCTCTTGGAGAGCGACTTCTATTGGACCTGGCATTCTCCTGTTGCTGCCGGCGAGCTGTCCTAGACCGTGTGCGGTGTGCAATGGGTGAATCCATGCCTGTAATAACAATGGCAGAGATTTCAGCATTTTTGTCATGTAACCTTTTCTATCACAATTTTAAACTTAAATGACAAGGGCAAGTGTCTTATTTCTAACAGATCTTAAATGAGACATGTGGCTGTCTCATAGGTAAACCTAAAAATAGGAGATAATTTAGCTACTTCAGCCTCCACGATGTACCCATAGAAGAAAGAATTGAAAGCGCCCCTGTCCCCTCATGCCCATGCACTAAAGCAAATACATAGGCAGGTCACACAAACATATGTAAATGGCATTGCCACTGCACACCTCTCCCTATACCACACATGAGAGGTATCGCCAGAAATGTTATAGGGAGAGCAATAATGTTAGCACCAGATCTCCTGTGTAACTCTAAACTTGAAACCTGTAAAGGCTTTTAAAGCGTGGTCTATGGATAATTGAATGTACTGTTGTTCATCATCAGTCCATGAGCATCCTCAATTTTAAAGTGTGACATGTTAGATATCTATTTACTTTGCCTAATGTTATCATTTATATTTTACCAAACAATTAGATATTCTATTGTGTTTTTGTGCTTTAGGATTCATTAGTGTATTCCCCCTCAAAAAAATTGCGTTTGAGAAACCGCTGTGCAAATACAGTGTGGCATAAAAAATTGCAACCCCCACAATTTTATCCTCTAGAGCCCCTGCTTTTAAAAAAAATATTATGTTTAGGGTTCCAAGTAATTTTATAGCAAAAAAAATATGATTTTTACAAGTAGGAGAGGAATGTCAGAATTGGCCAGGGGATGAAGTGGTTAAAGCAGAGCTCCACCCAAAAGGGGAAGTTACGCCACATTCGGTACTTTTTGAGGGGGCGGGTACCTGGTTCTCACAGGTATCTGTTCCCACTTCCGGGTCAGATTGCCACGGTGATCTATGAGGATCTTCAACCTCTCCTCCCCCCCCCCCCACAGCCTTCTGGGGGACACACAGGTCCCTGAAGACTGTGGGACCATTCACAAAAAGCAGCACCTGTACGCACAGTAGGAAACTGGCTTTGAAGAATTGTCTCGGGTGCCAACATCGCTGGATCCCTGAACGGATAAATGTCCTTATATTAAAAGTAACCAGCTAAAATACTTGTAGCTGTTGACTTTATTTTTTATTTTTTTTGCCCAAATTGGAGCTCCTCTTTCGACAATCTGTTAGCCAGAATTTTTGCAAAGACCTTCAGGTCCACATTCAGTAACGAGATGGGCCTGAAGTTCTGCGGTCTATCTGGAGGTTTGCCTGGTTTTGGAAGTGTAACTATGGTAGCAGCTAGCATTTCAGCTGGAAATGAAGAGTCTGCTGTGGCTTTGTTAAAGGTTTCAAGAAGGTATTGACCTATAATTGGGTAGAATGCTCGGTAATATTCCACCGAGAAACCGTCAGGACCCGGTGATTTGTTCAACGGCATAGCTAATATTGTTTTAGACAGTTCACTTAAAAAAATAGGAACATTTAGGGTGTCCAATTGGTCTTGGGAGATCCTGGGGAGGGAGATCTTTTCCAAAAACGAGCGAATCACATCTGCAGACGGTTGAGAAATATTGGAGTCATCTTTTAAATTGTAAAGGGCACTATAATAATCCCGGAAGGCATTAGCAATATCTCTAGGGTTGGACAATTTAGAGCCCGTAATTGGATGATAAATAAAGGGAATCCTCTGTTGGACAGATCTTTCCTTTATTTGTCTGGCTAGAAGTTTTCCCGCACGATTCCCCTGGTAGTAAAGGCGAGCTTTCCACTTTTTAAATGCTCGATCTTGTTGTGAAATCATTAATAAACGCAGTTCGTGACGCAAATTGTCAAGCTCAGAGCTCGTGGCAGGATCGGGTAACGTTTTATTCGCTGACTCTAACTGATCTATTTGGGAAAGAAGCGTTTGAATCTTCAATGTAGACTGTTTTCTAGCCAAGCTACTCATTTTGATGAGAATGCCTCGTATAAAAGCTTTATGGGAGTTCCAAAGGATGAAGGGGTCCGACACAGAGCGGGCATTAATCTCAAAAAAACCTTTCAATTCAGAGGCAACTTCTTTACTAAATTTCGGGTTTGAAAAAAGAAAAGTGTTGTTTTTCCATCGGTTGGTCCTGGTTTCCGTGCGCCACCCCTCCACCACGATGGAAATTGGTGCATGGTCTGACCATGATATGTTGTGAATAACTGAGGAACTAATTTTTTGAAGCAGGAATTTATCAGTTAGAAAGACATCTATTCTCGAGTATGAGTTGTGCACTTTCGAATAATATGAATAATCACGTTCTGTGGAGTGATGACATCTCCACACGTCAAACAAATTTTCAGAGGACATGAAGCGCGCAAGGGTGACCCTGTCCCTGCATGCTCTAGGACTCGGTGAAACGTCTAAGGCTTGGTTAGGTATGGCATTAAAATCGCCACACAATACCAGGTAACCCTTGCGCACCGCAACGACCCTCTTCCACAACTTATGCAAAAAGGAAAGTTGCTTAGTATTAGGCAAGTAAAGATTTACAAAGGTGTATACAGTGTTATTGATTTCCCCTACCAGAATAATAAACCTTCCTGCCTGATCATTTTCCACATGAATGCAGTTAAATGAAATCGATTTCCCAAACAGAATAGCCACTCCTCTATGCTTCTTCTGTGCGTTTGAATAATAAACAGTAGGGAAATGGCTATTCCGAAGTTGAGGGTGTTTAGAAGCACAAAGATGAGTTTCTTGTAGACATAAGATGTCACTTTGCAATTTTTTCGCTTCTCTAAAAAGAAGACCACGTTTTTGTGGGCTATTCAGCCCTCTAACATTAAATGAGGTAATTTTAAAACCCATTTTACAAGTCACTAGAATAGAGTACTGTCCAATTGATCTGCTTTGAGACTAGAAAAAACGAGACCAGTCTACTTACACCGTAGCAATTGTGGACAGGAAAATACCAATGTGGTGTCAAACAGAAACAAAATAAAAAGTCAACAAGAAAAGAGGAAAAAAAAGAAAAAAAACAGTCCACCGATCAAACTGGACTCCACTAGTTGTGCCCGATAGACCTGTGTGAGTATCTTGTCCATCCCCTATCGATGCTCTTCTTAGTGGGGATCAATATTGTGCACGTGGGAGTGCGCAGCAAAAGAGAACCAAAAACAGGAAACAAAAAACAAAACACAAAAAAAGAAAAAAACTCGTAAAAACAGGCGATTCGAAAGAATCTGTAGGGATTTGACCCTAAAACAATGGAGGGCTTAAAGAGAGCAAAGCATGTTCCACCATGTCCCGGAGCTCTAAGAGAAAGCAAAATAATGATTACCTGGGCAGTCATTCTGAAATGGGTCTCGGCCAGGTATGGGAACCTGGAGGCGGAGATGAATCGGAAGAGTGCGCATTTTCTTCCCCGGCAAGAATGTTCCAGTCGCGCAGAAGGTGAATTCCTTCTTCCACTGTCTTGATGGTGATTGTTCTCCCTTCTTTAGAAACCAGAAGTTTGGCTGGGTAAGCCCATTTGTATGGGATGTGATGATTCCTCAAAGGCTTCGTAATAGTCGCCATGCTCCTTCTCCTCTGCATCGTGAATGCCGAAAAATCGGGAAAAAAAGACAAATTATGGGTTGACTCAGGTATGGTTTCCGAATTCCTCATCTGGAGAAGGAACTTCTCTTTGGTTTGGAAAAAATGAATCCGCACAATAGTGTCTCTCGGCAGATGTTCAGGGATGTGCCTAGGTTTAGGCAATCTATGGATCCGGTCAATAGCCAGATCGGTTTCCGAGGCGTCAGGCAAAGCATCCTGCATGATTTTCTGGAAGTAAACTTGTAAGTCTGGATTTTTGACCGATTCTGGAATCCCTCTGATCTTTATATTATTTCTCCTCGAGCGGTCTTCAAGGTCTGCTAATTTTTCTTTCATGAAAGATACCTCATCGTCTTTTTCATTGTGCGCGTCAATGACTTCATTAATGGTGCCTGCAAACTCGGACATTTTATGTTCTATATGAGAAACTCTGTCCCTTACTGCTTTGACTTCTTCTTTGAAATTATTGGCAAGTGACATTATATCAGCATGTAACGTGCTGCGGAGGGACACCAGCATATCCTTTAGAGTGGAATCAATCACTGGCTGGTTGCTTGTGGGGAAATCTAAAATGGAGTCCTGGAGCTCTCTGGTATCATTCAGAGATGTATTGCTGAGGTCTGCCTCCTCTCCCCCTTGCAGATGTGGCTGCTTAGCCTTCACAGGACTAGAGGTGGAGGACGCTGTGGGAGACAGAAGTTTGTTCTCTGTGGAGGAACCTGACCGGGGAGAGGTGCGGTCGATATTAGGGGAATGTCTCTCTGTGTGCCCGCCAGGCTCCCTGACGTGTCCCTTACCAGCGCCATCTTGGGCCTGCATGCTGCGAGGTTGGCGGTAGAAATCCGTCATTTTGTGCAGCCGTTTCGCTTCTTTCCTGCGGCGGGACATAACCTCCACTGCTGCCCGACCTTGTTGAGGGAAAAACCGCCGAGATCTACCGCCCAGGTACGTCGTTATTAGCTCCGGTAATTTGCGGTGGACGGAGCTCCCTTACAACGCGGCCATTCTCCTCGGCTGCCGGCCACGCCCCCTGGAGCTCCTCTTTAAGAAAGTAGTTGTAAAGGCAGAAGGTATATACCCTCACTTGGTCAGTTTGGAATCAATTCGGACATTCTCCAAAGTTTGCCTCTTTTGTATTATTTGTTGCTCTACTGTCTGCCAGTCTCAATTAGATGCCCCAGCTTTATTCCTCCATAGCATAGCGCTCGAGTCCCAGCCCCCCTGCCCCCATTCCCCCCCCCATACTACCTTACCTCACACTGTACACCCTTTCTCTCTCCTATATAGCTTACTTGCACATTGATTCATTTCCGGATGTCTATATACTGATTACTTAGATTACATCTACCACTTTACTACTTACCACATATTTATGACTACATAGATGGCAGAATTGATACTTGTGTCATTCAAGATATTGGCAGAGGCTCCTTATATACTTGGTTTCATACTGTTTCTATATTGTATTTTTTACTGCTATTAAAGTATTGTGTTTACGCCCATAAGCTCGCCTCTATTTGGTCCAGAGTGCGCTTATGTTCTTTTTCCTACTAAATGCACCAGCAGTTTCTTTGTATCGCCTGTAATGTACTGGTGATGGAAATCACATTCTTTGTGATCTACAATTTCTATTAGTTACCGTATTTATCAGCGTATAACATGCACTTTTCCCCCCTGAAAATCAGGGTGGAAATTTTTTTAAAAACAAATCAAAGATTATAGTGAAATCAAAAATGTTCATAAACAGGTGAGTAAAAGTCCACTAAAGGTGTCCATCCATATCCATGGTATTGCAGTGTCCATGTGCACAACAAATGCAAAGTGCCAGTGCTCCATCATCTAAACAAACTAAATGGCCGCTTACTAGAAGTTTAGATCCACAAGGGATACTATGCGCATTTTACGTGTACTGATAGAATGGATACCATTATATATTTTTGATTTCACTATAATTTATTTGATTTGTTTTTATATTTTTTGGCACATAATCCCTTTTAATTGGGGTTCTGAGTGTTATAGTCACTTCACTCTGTTAAATTCTATACTGATTATATATTTACAAGGTTGATTACTTTGGATTTTTATTTATACTTTGATGCACTTATGACATACTGTTTTTTGAATGTCACTGTTGGACAGCGCACTATTTATGTTTCACAGCAGTTTCTCTATTTGGTTTGGTTTTCTTGTGTAAATTTGAAAATGCAATAAAAGCAGGCTAAACATAAAGGCAGAAGTTTTTTTTTACCTTAATGCATTTTCTGCATTAGAGTTAAAAACCTTCTGCATGCAGCTCTCCACCTTACACTTACCTGAGCCTGATCTTGATCCCATGCTATGCACGAGAGCAGAGGCTCTCTCTGCTTTCTCCTTCATTGGCTCAGAGGCAGCAGCTGAATCCATTGTTTCTTGGCTGCTGTCAATCATGGCCAGTGAAAAGGGAGCAGGGGAGCAAGGACATATGGACATACAGAGCCAGTTTAGGAGCGGGCCCATGCAATTGCCCTCATAGGAAGTGTATTGCTGTGGGGGTACGCTGCAGAAAGGAGTAACCAGGAGAGCCTAGAAAGGGGATCTGAGAAGAGGAGGATCTGGGTTGCTCTGTTCACCATTGCACATAGCAGGTAAGTATGACTTGTTTGTTATTTCAAAGATAAAAAATCTGATTTACAATCAGGTTAATGGTCAGAGTCATGCATAAGTCCAATGATGACTAGTTGAATTGAAATTAAACCTTCCTAATCTTGTATTCACAGAGAATAGAGCTATCTATAATACATCATACTGCACATTTTCATGAAAAATACACTTAAATAAATTTTAGTGCACAAAATAATATCCAATATTTCTGGTAAAATATAAAAGGTGGTGTTGTGTCAGGTAACTTATTATCAAACGCCAAGATTTAAAATTGCACACTCCGGTGAAAAGGCAACAAACTAAGGTACCTGAAATTGTCCATAGGCCACACACACAAAAGGCTTTATAGGTTATCTGTTTAGAGTTAAATGTGAGCTCTGGCTCTAGAATTATTGCTCTCACTATGAGGTTCACAGCGATACCTCACTGTGTGATGCAAATATTATTTATTTTTATTTTTTTATTTATTTTATTTTTTATTTTAAAATGTATTTTTTCATTCAACTTTATTGCTATTACAAGAGGTGGACAAAGCCCCCTGTTATTGCTTTGGGCAGTGACATCCATATGTTCTTTATGAAGAAATCAGGGGTCTGTTGGATCCTTGATCCCTCCTCTGCCCTGTAAGACAGCTGATTAGATAGAGGTCTGCTTTTACTGCACACAAACACCATATAATACACTATTTTTTTGCTAAAATATAAAAGATAATGATGCGTCAGGTAAATATATGCCAAACAATTAAAAATGTCAAATTCTGAATGCTTGTGAAATAGTGACAAAGTACGCTACCTAAAATTGTCCATAGGGAATGATTTCAAAGCCTTTACAGGTTATAAATTTCGAGTAAAAGGTGAGCTCTGGCATTTAAAATGATTGTTCTCACTCTGATGTTCACAGCGGTACCTCATTGAGTGATGCAATCACTGTTTACATATGCGTGCAAGACCTACATGCGCATTTGGGTGTGTGAACAGGGGACAGGGTGGTGGGTGGCTCTAAAAATTGATAACAGGATTATGGCTGCTGCTGCCCCCATAATCCTACTATAAGCACTTGGCATTCAGAATGTACAGTATATATACGCATGCTGAATGGTAATTGGTTAACATAAAAACTCTAAATAAATAATTTGAAACTGGTAACAAAAATAAAATTATATAAATATAAAGGAATTCTTCTCCCCTTTAGCCTAGGTTCACACTGACAGCAGGAGTGAAATCGACTTCTTTATACCGCATGTCAGTCACAACATCGGGGGCGATTTCAGAGACATCTGTGTGGGTTTCTGCACAGATGACTATTGAAATCACACCCCGAAGTCCCCAAAAGTAGTACAGAAATTTATTTTGGGAATCGGTGCGGCGTCGATGCAGACGGTGCCATGTGTTCGTAAAACTGTGCATATCACTGTGCAACTAATTGTATCCAGGTGTACCTTGATTTTTTTTTTTTTGCAGGACAGCTTTCATTAGGTGGGAAATGTTAAAGGATAGCTCTTGATTTTTATTATTATCAAAGGGAAAACTGGTCCAAAAAAGTAGACAAAAAATAATAATTCTTTAACCACTTCGTATCTGGGCCAATTCTGACACTTCGCTCCTACATGTAAAAAATTACTTTTTGTGCTAGAAAATTTCTTAGAACCTCAAACACTATATATATATATATATATATATATATATATATATATATATATATATATATATATATAGTTACCAGAGGCCCTATAGAATAAAATAATGGGTGTTGTAATTTTTTTATGTCACACGGTATTTGTGCAGCAGCTTTTCAAATGCATTTTTTTGGGGGAAATAAAATAATAATAATACCTTTAAAAAAAAAAAACAATATTAACTCCAATTTGTTTGTATCATGTGAAAGATGTAGTTATGCTGAGTAAATAGATACCTATGTCACACTTTAAAATTGTATCTGCCCGTGGAATGGCAGCTAACTGTGGTTCTTAAAATTCTCCATAGGCAACGCCTTTACAGGTTACCAATTTAGAGTTACACAGGAGGTCTGGTGCTAGAATTATTGCTCTCACACTGATGTTTTCGACAATGACAATACCTCACATGTGTGGAACGAGCACCCTTTACATATATACATTTGCATTTGTGCGTAAGCACAATGGGATGGGAGTGCTTCAATTTTTATTTAATTATTATTTTTATTTTATACAAATATTTTTATTTTTTTATTTTTTTTACACTTATAGCTTGGGAAAGGCAGTAGAGGGAGGGGGGACCCTCTTCTGACACCCACCGAAGTGATTGAGTGGCTATTTAAATCTCTTCTGCCACAAAGAGAATCGCTGGCTGAAAAAACCCATACTGGAATGAGGCCTGTAGGTGCAGACATCATCCCGGTATAACTACTTCAACCCGAGGACTTCCATGGATGTCCTACAGGAAGGAAGTAGTTACATTTAGCTGTATATTTTAGGACATTACAATGTATCACCATCAAAAACAACTGCACAATCAATTCTCCTGTTCCTGATGATCGCAGTGATACCACATATGTGTGTGTGATTTGTTTTTTGTGCCCATAATAGAGCCAAGAATCAATAGTATGTATTGTAAGAACACATATATGGGGCACCCAGGTTTAAAGCCCACTTCCTGGATGCCTCATATATGTGTTATGTGGTCATGAAAGGGTTAATATGGTACAATTGTCATACCTGTTGGGTCACGTGGTGGTACTTCACGATTGTTGCGGTGTGGACAGCGCGACATCTTGATGGTACTAGATGGTATCGCAGATGAATGAAGGTTTACCTAAAAATAAATAATATTACTACTACTAATAATATACAACACAATAATAATAAAAGAAATGTAGAATAGTCGTCTATGGCGGTAATCGCTGGAGTCTGGCTTCAGAGATGCGTCTCAGTCGAGTGCCTCTTCGCCGTCTACCTGTGAGGACCCCTAGAGGAGCCCTAAACATCTGCACCTGTACAGAGATCATCTGCCAACACACTAGCTGCCCCGATCCTTTGCCTGAAATATACTGGCTCATACAACACAGTACCCAAATGAAATTGAGCTTATTGCATTGTTATTAAACAAATAAAGCTTTATTATGGTATTTAATAAACACTGGGTTTGATCATTTCATAATATAAAGGAACTGTGACAGTTGCTCTGGTATCAGGCAGTGAGAAGGACAGACTGGGGATCCTTTGTGGGGTTCTGAGGGCTGTAGGGGAACCAGGAACTGGGTTATGAATGGAGTTTGGCTGAATGTTGATCCAGTCAGTACATATATCTGTGTTCTGCATGTGTAGTACTGTGTATGGGGTGGACCTACGTCACTTCTGTCCACAGGCAGGCTTGGCTTTCATATTGTGTGGTGACTGAGCCCTTCCATGTCTGAGTGAGGGCTGAGTGTCACTGGTAACCATAACAACGGTGTATACACTTCATCCCTATGTGTACTACATAACCCTGTGTGTGTATAGAGCCCCCTAAAACATACATACCTACCTGTATACTGTGTATAGAGCCCCCACATCTACCTTACTGTATATATAAACCCAGCTTCTGTATACCTACCTGTATACTGTGTGTATAGAGCACCAATATCTACCTTACTGTGTATATAAACCCAGCTTCTGTATACTGTGTATATAGAGCACCCACATGTCTTCCTTCCTGTGTACTGTATATATAAAACCTACTCCTGCATACCTACCTGTATCCTGTGTTTACAGAGTCTACTCATGTATACCTACCTACCTATTATATATAATTAGAGCCTACTCATATATATATATATATATATATATATATATATATATACCCAACTATATACCGTGTATATTGAGCCTATGTATAGATACTGTACCTACGTGTATAATCTATAACTGATAATTGCGCGGTCAATACAATGCTGTACTCAAATAAAATGAATGTCCTTTTTTCCCACAAATAGAGCTTTCTTTTGGTGGGAACTTTAGTGTGAAAATAGCGAAAATTCATTTGCTATCGTCGCACAACTTGGTGAGCTTGGAGTGCAAAGCTCTGCACTCTGGGCCCACCCATTTTTGAAGCCTATTAGAGCCTATGGCTCAAATCAGATGCTTCAAAAAAACACACCCCTCACTGAAAACCATGGTCTGGTGCCCTGATATGTAGATCAGGGGGCCGGATGCATGGACAGGGGAGGGAGTGCCCGTGCGCCCTCTTTGGACAGGCTGCCACTATTCAGATTTCTTCCTGTACTATGCTATGAGTTGGTCTTGGCAATGAGATATTTAAATCCTTCTGTTAACTTAGAAATAATAGTTTGAAAAACATCTCTGGCCACATAGATGGGCTGTTGTGTGTTCATGCCACCCATCCACTAAAAGTTAGTGTGTATTATTCCTTATTCAATGTTTTCCAAAAATAATGTTGCGCTATCATAAATTCAAATTCAAAAAGACTGCAGAAACCATAATATTTTCAAATTAGAGTCCAGTAAAAAATTCTAACGCAAACTCAGGTAGTCCACCCTGAATACAAACTCTTTACACCAAATATGTACCAGCCATCTTATACAAATAAAGCAGCTTACCAAACATTTACACCCCAAATCTAAAGAGATCTTATAACGCTTTAGAATGATATCTCCCACCTGGATGGATGGCTCCAGCCCCCTCTCTTACAGTTTGATGTGCCTCAAGCCTGTCACACTTCAGAAAGACATGCCCCACACAGCCACTGGATCACTTAACATTTGCCTCAGTGACATTATCTGCTTCCTTCCCTCCTCCGCTGCCACATTTAGGACCTTTCAGGGGAGTGGCAGGGAACGGGTACCTGTATTTGTCAGGTACCCTTCTCTACTTCCGGGAGACGGCACCGCGGTGCAGGGAGGCCCGCAGCGGATGGACTGAAAGGGAAGTAAGGAAAGGCCGGGCATGACAGGGTGGATAAGGTCTAAGGGGTTAAGGTGCAGAGAGAGAGGCTATGGGGGAGGAGCAAGTGGAGAATGTAATGGAAGGGGAGGAGCGCTTTAAAAGGAGGAAGGGGCGGAGCAACGGGCAGTGCGAAGGAAGGGACAGAGAGAGGAGGCAGTTTTACACCACTGCTCCTCTGTGATGGCGGACCTTGCAACACTCCTGGCGGGGCTGAGGCGACGGACGGACGGACGGACGGACGGAGGAACGAGGGCCGGACTGGCTGAAGGAGCATCTCGGGTGGCTGGCGGTTGCGGTGGGACCGGACTACAGGAGGGGTGAGAGTCTGCAGCGCACGCGGCGGTCGCGGCCTTCGGCGCACTTTTTGCCTGGGCCTGCTACTCGGCCACCTCGTTTAGTGCGGAGCCCTGGGGACGACCGATCGCTCCCCCCGGCGAGGGAGACTCGGGTGGACTTAGCGGGCCTCGGGCGGTCATCACGCCGCCGGCCTGTGTCGGGGGGTGGGGCGGGCATGCCACGAGGCGGGGGAGCTTCCTTGTAGAATGAGGGTGGGGGGAGGGGGGGGGACTCTGCAGCGAGGCCCAGTTCTTGCCTGGGCCTGCTACTCGGCCACCTCGTTTAGTGCGGAGCCCTGGGGACGACCGATCGCTCCCCCCGGCGAGGGAGACTCGGGTGGACTTAGCGGGCATCGGGCGGTCATCACGCCGCCGGCCTGTGTCGGGGGGTGGGGCGGGCATGCCACGAGGCGGGGGAGCTTCTTTGTAGAATGAGGGTGGGGGGAGGGGGGGGGACTCTGCAGCGGGGCCCAGTTCAGCAGGAGGGATGGCTGCTCGGGCTGGCTCTACCAGGGATCAGGCGGCCAGGGGCAGGGGGACAGCACTTCAGCCTGGTCAGGAGCGGGGACCACCTGCAGGCTGCTCCACACAGAAGGCCAGCAGGGGCGCCCGGGTGTCTGCTTCCCCAGGGGCTGACAGGTCTGGTCCGCATCGCCAGTCTGCCGAGGAGGTCTTGGCCGGAGGGGTGGCGGCACCAATGCGGGTTGTGGCATCGGCCTCCGGGGTCTCTTCCCCCGGGGGGCTTACACCCCCCGCCTACCTGGGGACAGGAGGATCGGTCCGAAGGAGAGATTCCGGATGATGAGGTACCAGATCCAGCAGGGGATGTCACCAGTCCGGCTGTGGGGGGAGTTCCTGGACAGCCAGGTGAGTCACAAGATGCTTTCTTATAGTCTGCGGCATTGCGGGGTACAGGCAGGCGCGGGGAGGCCAGTGGTGCATGTTGGGCGGGCCTCAGCGTGGGGGGGTTCAGGCGGCGGGACTGGGCAGCGAGGGTGCTGAACCTGCCGCACGGTTGCAAGGTTTTGCGGGATGGGCTGCGGGCCTTGGTGGGGCGGTTTGACCGGGGGCTGGCGCGGCCGCCACCGGTGGCCCCGTGGGGGGCTCCCCTGGCCAGGGTGCTTGGGGGGTTCCTGGGGGCATGGGGGGTACGACGCCATTGGCACCTTCTGTGCCGACTCCAGTGGGGGAGGGGCGGTGGGGGCGCCAGTAGCGGACGCGACCATATTAAAATATAGAATTAAACGAACAATATCGTTCGGGTCGCCGACGCGGCATGGTGGGTGGTGTACGGGTGTTTCGTGGGGCCGCTGGGGGCCCACTGGCCGCAGGAGGTGCGGGTAAGGCTCGGGAAAGGGGAGTAAGGGGAGACTTTCTCGCCTCTCCCATTTGGTGAAGTTTAGAGTGGATGGGGTCAGGCCCGATGATTCCCTGCAGGAGGATGAGGACGAGCGGTGGTTTTCTACCGCGCAATTTACTAATTGGTTACGGGCATTTGCCATTTTGGCGAGCGTCGTTGGGGAGCGGAGCCCCGAGCATTGCTTGGCGCTGTTCTGCTCTATGGCTGCGATCGGGACGGCCCATAAGGTGTATGGGGGGGGTGGTGGCCCCGGTATGACGGGCAATTCCGGCCGCACATAGCAGTGCGGCCGGCGTTGTGCCGGGACCGCTAGGACATCAGCTTCTGGATGAGGCTTATGTCGTAGGCGCGGCCCCGCCTGTTTCTTCGCGGGGGGACCGGGTGTGCGCCTACCTCTGGGCTGCCGGCCGGAAAGGAATGGGGGGTCTGGGGGCAGTTCGACGAGGGAGCATGCCAGTTCGGGGGAGCGTGCGGGTTCCGGCGTGAGTGTTCCGGCTGCGGTGGAGCACACATGCTGTATCGGTGCTTCCGGATAGGGGATCGAGTCGGGGATGCTGCTCGGAAACGGGTGGACGCCGGTGATACGGGCGTGGATGCTTCCTTTTTCTACGTAGGTATCCGGAGAGGGCGGCGGCGCGGGTGCTGCTGGCGTTGTTTCGGCATGGCTTCAGGATTACCTGTCGCTGCCAGCGGTGCCGCTGGTGGCGAAGGAGTTGAAGTCGGCATTGCAGCGTCTGGGGTTCGTGGCTGACAGGCTACGAGGGGGGTGGCGGACGCGGGGGGCCGTTTGGGGAAG
Source organism: Lithobates pipiens (assembly GCF_037356315.1). Lineage (NCBI taxonomy): Eukaryota > Metazoa > Chordata > Amphibia > Anura > Ranidae > Lithobates > Lithobates pipiens. Next base: position 388,549,863 of record NW_027507764.1, read on the forward strand.
GCCTTGGCCCGACTGGGTGGTTTTCCCATTGGGGGTGGTCCCCAAGACGCAAGTGGGGAAGTTTTGACTCTTCCATCGCCTGTCGTTTCCGATAAGGGGGCTCAGTACACGGTTATTGACCCAGCGGTGCACGGTGTCCTACACGTCGTTCAGCGCGGCAGTCCGGTGGGTGCGGCGGTAGGGTCAAGGGGCGCTGATGGCCAAGGCCGATGTGGAATCGGCGTTCCGGCTGCTCCCTGTTCCTCATGGGAGCTTTTGGCTTTGGGGTTTCACTGGCGCGGAACTATGGTTCAGTTGCGGAGGTTGCAGTCAATCCGGGGTAAGCTGCGCTTCGCTGGTAGGATCATTCCCATGGGATGGATTTTCCGCGGGCTGCTGTCGGCGGCTACGGTGAGGGTCAGCGTTCTGACGCACTTAGTGCGCCTGGGTAGGGGCCATAGGGAGGAGTTGCGGGTTTGGCATGAGTTCTTGGCTTCCTACAATGGTAGGACAATTGGATGGCGGGCCCGGTTAGCAACTTTGACATGGCCTTGGCCACAGACGGGGCGGGTTCTACCGGGTACGGGGCGTTTTTCAGGGGCAAGTGGAGCGCGGGGCCTTGGCCGGAGACATGGGAGGCAGCGGGTTTCCTGGGGAATCTGGTTCTGTTGACACTATTTCCGGGGGTGTTAGCGTTGGAGCTGTGGGGGGAGGAGTGTCGGGGTTTGAAGTTGCGCATTAATTACGACGACATGGGTGTTGAGCAGGTGGTTAGCCGCATGTCAGCTACTTCCCCTCCGGTTACACGGCTGATGCGGTAGTTCGTTTTTCGTTGTTTACAGCTGCATGTTTTTCTTTACGCTGTACACATCTCGGGCGTGGCAATTGAGCTGGCTGACTCCCTGTCTCATTTTCAGGGGGACAGATTCAGGGAGCTTGCCCGGGGTGGATTAGGTGGCTGCGGGATGGCTCAGGCAGTTTGTGAGTGCGTCCACGTGGGCGGCCTTCTTCACGGTTTGGGCAAAATGGTTGGTTCTGGTTCGGGGGCAGGAGTCGGTGATCGGGGACGCGGTAGGCGGCGGTTTGTGCTCTACTTTGTGGCCAGAAATGGGGGGCGAGGGGTGTCGGTTTCCTCGAGTGGCCGGAAACTGGCGTGTTTGACGTTCTTGTTTAGCTCGTGGTGGGTGGATGGTAATAAAAAAAAAACAATAAGATTTCTGGGTACGACGGGCGGGGAAAGGTTATCGCGGGCAGGACGGGGGATGCGCGGAGGCCGGTCCCGTTCACGAACCTGCCGGCGATCTGTTATCGGCTGGGGTTTGTTTGCTCTTCAGGTTACGAGGCGCGGCTGTTCACAGCAGCGTTTTCTTTGGCTTTTATGGGGCGTTTCGGATCGGGGAATTGGGGAGCCCAACCGAGAGGGTGACTGGGGGTCTGTTTGACGGCATGGTGCGGTTGGACGGGACCGGGTGGGGCTCTGGCGGCGCAGGTCCAAAACGGACCAGCAGGGGAAGGGGGTGCTGGTGTCCCGGTTTGCGTTACCTGGTTCCAGGGTTTGCCTCGTGGCAGCGGTTCGGGATTTTTGGGAAGTGTGCCGGGGGGGCCTTTCCTGTGGGATGAGGAAGGGTCCTTTTTTGTTCGGGTACCAATTTGTTTCGGTGTTCCGGAAGTGTTTGCGGGAGGTGGGTTTGGATAGCAGGGGCTTTGCATCACACTCCTACCGCATCGGGCGGTCACTGAGGCTGCCAGGTGTGGGCTGGATGAGACGGCAGTTCGCCGGATTGGGAGATGGGAATCTCGGTGGTTTCGTACGTATGTTAGGCCTCGGTTGGCGGTGGTTTGAGTGGGTTTCTATTAAAAAAATAAAAATAAATAAATAAATAAATAAATAAATAAATATAAATGAATAAGTGGACACGCATGCACAATGCAAGTGGAAGTTATTTACATATGTGCAGGGTGGTGTGGCTGTTTTCCTGTGGAGGTGGGTGCAATGGTGGTAGTTGACGGCTGGTTTTGTGCTGTTGGTTTTCTTTTCAGATGGAGGTATGGCTCGCCTTGTCTGGATCGTGGGGCACTCCTACGTGTGTTGGGGGATAGGAGAGGAGACCAACGTCCTGGGGGCAGGCAACTCGGTGTTTCTCGGAGTGAGGCTTGCTTGCGAGGGTTGGGGGTCCCGGGGGTGAAGTGGGAACGTTTGTTCAGGGAGGTTGAGCGTCATGTGTTGCGGGTACAGTGGTGGGCTGATCAGACATTTTAGCCGGGACGGTATGGCGCTGGGCTCGTTTGGTCGGGGGCATCATTGGACCCGTCTGAGGGTACACAAGGTGGTGGGGTGGTTTGGGGCCCAGCATAGCGGGTTCGTGGTTCGGCACCGGGTGCTGCCGTGCAATGGGGTATGTGCGTTGGACGGAATGGGGTGCACTTAGCCGAGGTAGGGATTGATGGGTGGTCCTTGGGATTGCAAGACGGTATTCTAAGGCCTTGTGGGGGTGGGGTTGCCCTTAAGGGTAAGGGAGTCACCCTTTCGGGCTGTGGCGGTGTTTGTCTGGTGGTCTTTGACGGTTGGCGGTAAATCAGAGGTCATCTGATAAGGGGTGGGGGGCCCATTGCTATTATGGGTCCCTCCGGTGTATTCCTGAACGTTGGATGGAATACCTTTATGGTTATCACTGTCGGAAGTTGTCTCCGAGCGGTCACAGCTGGAGGCCTGGTTAAGTGGAAGTGGGTACCGCAGTGAGTTGGTTGTTTGGTAAAGTATGGGTCACCGTCAGAGATCACCAGACCGGGCATGTTATTTATATGCTATTCGTTATACCTGATGTTGGTTATGGTTAGACATATATATTTGGCTATTTATATATTGAGATATATATTTTGATTGGAGTGTTTGAGTAATGGTAATAAAGGCTGTTATGGCCATTTTACTCCAAAGCAAGGTGTGGTCTCATCATTCATGGTTGTGGTAAAAGGGGTGGGGGTTGGAGTGGAATGGGTAACAGGTAAAAGAGGGACCTTTAGACTACCCTGGTCAAGGGAGGCCCGCAGTGGATGGACTGAAAGGGAAGTAAGGAAGGGCCGGGCATGACAGGGTGGATAAGGTCTAAGGGGTTAAGGTGCAGAGAGAGAGGCTATGGGGGAGGAGCAAGTGGAGAATGTAATGGAAGGGGAGGAGCGCTTTAAAAGGAGGAAGGGGCGGAGCAACGGGCAGTGCGAAGGAAGGGACAGAGAGAGGAGGCAGTTTTCCCACCCTCCCTCCCTATTGTTAGGTTGATGGGGTATTTCGGTTGTTGTTTTTGTTCTATTTCAGGTGGCAAGGATCGGATGTCATGACAGCGGTGCGGATGGAACTGGATGTTGGCGGTGTTTATCTGGTGGTCTTTGACGGTTGGCGGTAAATCAGAGGTCATCTGATAAGGGGTGGGGGGCCCATTGCTATTATGGGTCCCTCCGGTGTATTCCTGAACGTTGGATGGAATACCTTTATGGTTATCACTGTCGGAAGTTGTCTCCGAGCGGTCACAGCTGGAGGCCTGGTTAAGTGGAAGTGGGTACCGCAGTGAGTTGGTTGTTTGGTAAAGTATGGGTCACCGTCAGAGATCACCAGACCGGGCATGTTATTTATATGCGATTCGTTATACCTGATGTTGGTTATGGTTAGACATATATATTTGGCTATTTATATATTGAGATATATATTTTGATTGGAGTGTTTGAGTAATGGTAATAAAGGCTGTTATGGCCATTTTACTCCAAAGCAAGGTGTGGTCTCATCATTCATGGTTGTGGTAAAAGGGGTGGGGGTTGGAGTGGAATGGGTAACAGGTAAAAGAGGGACCTTTAGACTACCCTGGTCATGTCCCTCAGAAGTTCAACCTCCTCCTCCTTCCTCCTCCTCTGGGCCAGTTAACACATTGCGCTTCACGCATGTGCAGTAAGGAAAGTTTCTCTCACCAGGAATGGCGGCAGCAGCACCCGAGAGCCGATTGGAAAATCGCGTGGGGTGCCGACATCGTGGGAACCCTGGACAGGTAAGTGTCCTAATCTTAAAATATTTATATATTAAAAAAAGGCCGTCTTTAACGCAGGGCAAAAGGGGCTGCAGGGCCCTGTCATGGTGGGTGGGCCCCACTAAAGCAGCTGCCCCTTGCACCCGCGCTGCCCACAAATTTGGGTCCCCTGATAACCCTGCCGAGCAAAGAAAAACATTGATGTATTCCCCAGCCAGCAGGGTGGGGGTGGGATTGGGAGCTCCACTGCAACTCTGACCCCGCCCCATGGAGCCTGTATGCTCTGACCCCTGAGATCGAAGTAGGAGTGCTGAGAGCCCCGCCTCTGGACATCTTTGAATCCCTCCCCCAGACCCCAATTAATGAAAGCGGGTGGTGAGCCTGGTTGGCTAGGTAGGTCCTTCTCCCCATAAACTGCTTGTTGACTGTTATCCTAGCCCTGACCCGTTTATGAACAGTATAGCTGTACACTGCTAATAGGTAAAATTTTAAAATGGTTACTTAGTTCATCACCTCCTGTACTCTGGTCCTCTCCTTTACTAGATTTGCAGTCTCTGGTCATCTCCTGTATTAGATTTGCAGTCTGTGGTCATCTCCTGTGCTAGATTGGCAGTCTGTGGTCATCTCCTTTATTAGATTTGTAGTCTCTGGTCATCTCCTGTATCAGATTTGCAGTCTCTGGTCATCTCCTGTGCTAGATTTGCAGTCTCTGGTCATCTCCTGTATCAGATTTGCAGTCTCTGGTCATCTCCTGTGCTAGATTTGCAGTCTCTGGTCATCTCCTGTATTAGATTTGCAGTCTCTGGTCATCTCCTGTACTAGATTTGCAGTCTCTGGTCATCTCCTGAACTAGATTTGCAGTCTCTGGTTATCTCCTGTATTAGATTTGCAGTCTCTAGTTATCTCCTGTATTAGATTTGCAGTCTCTGGTCATCTCCTGTATTAGATTTGCAGTCTCTGGTCATCTCATGTACTAGGTTTGCAGTCTCTGATCATCTCCTGTATTAGATTTGCAGTCTCTGGTCATCTCCTGTATTAGATTTGCAGTCTCTGGTTTTCTCCTGTACTAGATTTGCAGTCTCTGGTTTTCTCCTGTTCTAGATTTGCAGTCTCTGGTCATCTCCTGTACTAGATTTGTAGTCTCTGGTTATCTCCTGTACTAGATTTGTAGTCTCTGGTTATCTCCTGTACTAGATTTGTAGCCTCTGGTTATCTCCTGTATTAGATTTGCAGTCTCTAGTTATCTCCTGTATTAGATTTGCAGTCTCTGGTCATCTCCTGTATTAGATTTGCAGTCTCTGGTCATCTCATGTACTAGGTTTGCAGTCTCTGATCATCTCCTGTACTAGATTTGCAGTCTCTGGTTTTCTCCTGTACTAGATTTGCAGTCTCTGGTCATCTCCTGTACTAGATTTGTAGTCTCTGGTTTTCTCCTGTACTAGATTTGCAGTCTCTGGTCATCTCCTGTACTAGATTTGTAGTCTCTGGTTATCTCCTGTACTAGATTTGTAGCCTCTGGTTATCTCCTGTACTAGATTTGTAGTCTCTGGTTATCTCCTGCACTAGATTTGTAGTCTTTGGTTATCTACTGTACTAGATTTGCATTCTCTGGTTATCTCCTGTATATAGGTGTGCACAGCCTATTGCATTAGGGTGTGTACCCCAAAGCTCAATCCCATATATGTGTGTGTGTGTGTGTGTGTGTGTGTGTGTGTGCATATTATCTGACAGTGTCCATAGAGCAGTGGGCAGTGTCAATAGGGCAGTGGACTGTGTCTGTCATTTTTTTTTATTATTATTATTATTATTTTTACAGTTTCATTTTTTTACAATATTTTTAGGAGCTTCTTTAATGGGCTTTGGTGCAATACCAGGGATCTAAACAGGGGGAATCTGCGCCACATAGGGTGTTTAGGGTGGGCCCAGGCATACGCTGTTCACACGCTTAGTCTCCTGAACTAGATTTGCAGTATCTGGTCATCCCCTGTATTCGATTCATAGTCTCTGGTCATCTCCTTTATTAGATTTGCAGTCTCTGGTCATCTCCTGTACTAGATTTGCAGTCTCTGGTCATCTCCTGTATTAGATTTGCAGTCTCTGGTCATCTCCTGTATTAGATTTGCAGTCTCTGGTCATCTCCTGTATTAGATTTGCAGTCTCTGGTCATCTCCTGTATTAGATTTGCAGTCTCTGGTCATCTCCTGTATTAGATTTGCAGTCTCTGGTTTTCTCCTGTACTAGATTTGCAGTCTCTGGTTTTCTCCTGTTCTAGATTTGCAGTCTCTGGTCATCTCCTGTACTAGATTTGTAGTCTCTGGTTATCTCCTGTACTAGATTTGTAGTCTCTGGTTATCTCCTGTACTAGATTTGTAGCCTCTGGTCATCTCCTGTATTCGATTTGCAGTCTCTGGTTTTCTCCTGTACTAGATTTGCAGTCTCTGGTTTTCTCCTGTTCTAGATTTGCAGTCTCTGGTCATCTCCTGTACTAGATTTGTAGTCTCTGGTTATCTCCTGTACTAGATTTGTAGTCTCTGGTTATCTCCTGTACTAGATTTGTAGCCTCTGGTTATCTCCTGTATTAGATTTGCAGTCTCTAGTTATCTCCTGTATTAGATTTGCAGTCTCTGGTCATCTCCTGTATTAGATTTGCAGTCTCTGGTCATCTCATGTACTAGGTTTGCAGTCTCTGATCATCTCCTGTACTAGATTTGCAGTCTCTGGTTTTCTCCTGTACTAGATTTGCAGTCTCTGGTCATCTCCTGTACTAGATTTGTAGTCTCTGGTTTTCTCCTGTACTAGATTTGCAGTCTCTGGTCATCTCCTGTACTAGATTTGTAGTCTCTGGTTATCTCCTGTACTAGATTTGTAGCCTCTGGTTATCTCCTGTACTAGATTTGTAGTCTCTGGTTATCTCCTGCACTAGATTTGTAGTCTTTGGTTATCTACTGTACTAGATTTGCATTCTCTGGTTATCTCCTGTATATAGGTGTGCACAGCCTATTGCATTAGGGTGTGTACCCCAAAGCTCAATCCCATATATGTGTGTGTGTGTGTGTGTGTGTGCATATTATCTGACAGTGTCCATAGAGCAGTGGGCAGTGTCAATAGGGCAGTGGACTGTGTCTGTCATTTTTTTTTATTATTATTATTATTATTTTTACAGTTTCATTTTTTTACAATATTTTTAGGAGCTTCTTTAATGGGCTTTGGTGCAATACCAGGGATCTAAACAGGGGGAATCTGCGCCACATAGGGTGTTTAGGGTGGGCCCAGGCATACGCTGTTCACACGCTTAGTCTCCTGAACTAGATTTGCAGTATCTGGTCATCCCCTGTATTCGATTCATAGTCTCTGGTCATCTCCTTTATTAGATTTGCAGTCTCTGGTCATCTCCTGTACTAGATTTGCAGTCTCTGGTCATCTCCTGTATTAGATTTGCAGTCTCTGGTCATCTCCTGTATTAGATTTGCAGTCTCTGGTCATCTCCTGTATTAGATTTGCAGTCTCTGGTCATCTCCTGTATTAGATTTGCAGTCTCTGGTCATCTCCTGTATTAGATTTGCAGTCTCTGGTCATCTCCTGTATTAGATTTGCAGTCTCTGGTCATCTTCTGTATTAGATTTGCAGTCTCTGGTCATCTCCTGTATTAGATTTGCAGTCTCTGGTCATCTCCTGTATTAGATTTGCAGTCTCTGGTCATCTCCTGTATTAGATTTGCAGTCTCTGGTCATCTCCTGTATTAGATTTGCAGTCTCTGGTTTTCTCCTGTACTAGATTTGCAGTCTCTGGTTTTCTCCTGTACTAGATTTGCAGTCTCTGGTCATCTCCTGTACTAGATTTGTAGTCTCTGGTTATCTCCTGTACTAGATTTGTAGTCTCTGGTTATCTCCTGTACTAGATTTGTAGTCTCTGGTTATCTCCTGTACTAGATTTGTAGTCTTTGGTTATCTCCTGTACTAGATTTGCATTCTCTGGTTATCTCCTGTAGTACGTCTCTCAGTGAGCTGTAATAATGTGCAGTAACCTCTAGCAATGAATGAGGAAGCAGAAATATGTGTTGTAACCTCTAACAACCAGTCAGTGATCGGTAATAATATGCTATAATCTCTGGCAACCAATTGCAATTGCTGCCTGATCGGCTGCCATAAACACATTTTTAGTTTTACTGCTATTTGTTATATGGTTTTACTTCCTAAAAATACATTTCGGTTTGCAATTTTATTTAGTTCTGTGTGCCTAATTGACACATCTTCACTGCAGCTCAGTACAGTTTTAAATATTGGACATGTACCATTTTTTTTACATTTCTGTATAATAAATGGTAGGTACTCCCTCAAAATGCATGGGCAAAGACATAAGAAAACAAATACACATGTAACAAGTTCTCCGGCCTTCTTCAGTCTAATGAGAACCTCCAGGGCCAGAGATAGCTGACATCCTTCTGTATATGGTGGCACTGGCTTGTGAGGCATAGTGGGTGCAAGATGGATAAAGTTATTGGGCACCAGACACTTCTTGAATGCAAAAGAGATGTTTATTTCTCTTACAAACTTTTATGGAGGAAAGAGGGTTAGGGCCAGGACACCCTTAAGTAGTTGCAAGTTTAATTAGCAGACCCCGAGACTTCAATAGAAGAACAGCCATGCAGGGAAAGGCCTCCAGCAAGATTCTACATCTGCACGTGCAGGGATGCTGTCTCCTATGGCAACAGTTTATAACATTTCCTAACACAAAGCGCAACAGTTCCTTCACTTTCACTACACTTCTCCTTGTAGTTTTTCAGCACACTGAGCTCCCGGTCTCTCACTAGAGCCTCTGATTCACTGCCACTGAATCCCTTGAGTTCCTGCATTCTTCAAGGTGGTATCTTCCTCAAGCATCACCCCCGCCTCTCTGCTGAGTCCCTAGGTTGGTACTCCCGAGACTTCTGAAGCTTCACCCCACTGGCCTACTCGGTCCCTGGCTTGGCACACAAGGCTGCTCTGCAAGCTTCACCTCTGCTGGCTGGGTCCCTGACTTGATCACCGTCTGAAGTTTCCTGATTCTCCACCGTGCCCATTCGGTGAGAATACTGCTCTGGTTCTTGATTCAGTTACTCACTGTGGTCCCTGGTAATAAGGTGGATGGTCCCTTAGTGGTGACAGCTTCCCCTCTACCTCCAACCACGACAAGTTCTCCGGCCGGCAGAACCTTCATGTTTGGTTGGTCTGCAAGCCGGAATCCCAACCCTGCCCTCAGACAGCCTAGCAGCCAGATGCCCCCGGGATAGGCCCAATCTCCGGCCTTGCAGCCTGAGGCAACATGGCACAAGTCCACCCAGACAGCCATCCAGGTGGCACCGAACGTAAATCACCTGACTCCACTAATATATATATATATATATATATATATATATATATATATATATAGGTTCCCCCAGCAGGCCAAGGGATTTAAGAAAACCCCTGCCCATTGGCTGAGATACTTCATATACCCACACCTGACCTTGAGCTGCCCTTCTCATATCTAGTACCACCAAGTACCCAGCCACTTAGTGGTAGGAGAGAAAAGTGCAACATGGCCAAACTTAGGGAAAAATCAATAGATTTCTAACAATCAGGATAACTACTCCTGGCAAGTAAATTGTGAGGAGCAACCTTGCCTAAACTCCAAGGTACTACACACAAAAATGCATGCAGTGGAACAAATAAAAAGACCCTTGTGCATCACCCCTACTTCAGCCATCAGTGGTGCAGAGTCCAAACATTAAGAAACATTGTTCTTACTACTGGGAGGCTGAAGATCAACCCTGAGAATTGCTTTTAAGGTGTATCTAGACTAAGGTGACCAGATTTTCAAAATGAAATCCGGGGACATTTTTTTTTCATTAGTAATGGCAGCAATCAGCGACTCATAGCGGGACTGCGATATTGCGGTGGACAAATCAGACAATAAGTGACACTTTTGACACTTTGTGGAAACCAGTGACATTAATACAGTGTTCAGTGCTAAAAATATGTGTGCCTAACAAGTGTTTTCTCACTGTGGGGGAGGTGCTTTTACTAAGGGAAGACATAGATCCCTGTACCTGCTTTGCAGGAACACAGGATCAATGTCTTCCACACTGACAGAATAATGAACTGCCTTGTTTACATAGGCAGACCACTAGGTGAGTCCGTCGGATCCGCTGATTGGCTCTGACACCCAGAAATGCAGCATCATGTATATAAGTGATCATAGTTGGCAACATTGTAAAAAAAAAATCCGGGACACTTTTTGGGCTGTAGGTGGAGTTGTATTATAATTAGAGGGCGGGGCATGCGGTTATAGACGTGGCATAGGAAAAGGTGAACATGTGGCGCGCTGAGCGTGTTGCGGCGAAATATGGGCGTGGTTTACATAAATAGCGGGTGTGGTTTAAACGGGCGTGGCTCAAATGGGTGTGGTTAGAGTCTGAAATGAATGCGGGATGGAGTGGGAAAGTGGGGGGGAGGGATGGAGGGACAGCAGCCCCAGATCCTACACCACAATAGCAATATGTGTTTTTCAGAGTTTGGCAATCAGCAGATAAAGATACTCCAAATACCTGGTGTTAGCGCTTCAATCATCCCGGCGCCATGATTGATATGGTGTCAGGATGATTGAAGTGCATTTTTTCTATTATTACATTGTAATATAAAATTAAATAATTCAACTCATCATAATGCAGAATCAGTGGGAGCCATGAGCTTGTCACCAGCCACGTTGCCTACCACCAGATGCCATCAGGTGCCCCCAGCAGAGTCCCTCCTTACATCAGGTGCCCCATCAGAGCAGCCTTCCTCACATCTGTGTCTCCATCAGCGGAGCCACTCCTTACATCTGGTGTCCCCATCAGTCCTCTTACATCTGGTGTCCCCATCAGTCCTCCTTACATAGGGTGTCCCCATCAGTCCTCCTTACATCGGGTGTCCCCATCAGTCCTCCTTACATCTGGTGCCCCCATCAGTCCTCCTAACATCTGGTATCCCCATCAGTCCTCCGTAAATCTGGTGTCCCCATCAGTCCGCCGTACATCTGGTGCCCCCCTGACATCCAGACTGGCCCCCTCTGACATCCAGACTTGTCCCCGGCATCCAGACTGCCCCCCGACATCTAGACTGCCCCCCGACATCCAGATTGGCCCCTCTGACATCTAGACTGGCCCCTCTGACATCTAGACTGGCCCCTCTGACATCCAGACTGGCCCCTCTGACATCCAGACTGGCCCCTGACTAGGGATGAGCCGAACACCCCCCGGTTCGCACCAGAACTTTCGAACGGACCGAAAATTCGTACGAATTTTAGAACCCCATTGAAGTCTATGGGACTCGAACGTTCGAAATTAAAAGTGCTAATTTTAATGACTAATATACATGATACTGTCCTAAAAAGGGTTTGGGGACCTGGCTCCTGCCCCAGGGGACATGGGTCAATGCCTAAATATGTTTTTAAAAATGGCCGTTTTGGCGGGAGCACTGATTTTAATGACGATTAAAGTGAAAAAAAAAGTGAAATATTCCTTTAACCACTTGCTTACTGGGCACTTAAACCCCCCTCAGTCCCAGACCAATTTTCAGCTTTCAGCGCTGATGCACTTTGAATGACAAATGCGCGGGCATACAACACTGTACCCAAATGAAATTTTTATCATTTTTTTCCCACAAATAGAGCTTTCTTTTGGTGGTATTTAGTTACAGCTCGGAGTTTTATTTTTTGCTAAACAAACAAAAAAAGATGCAAAAAAAAAAAAAAAAATCATGTTTTAATAGTTTGTTATAAAATTTTGCAAACGGGTCATTTTTCTCCTTCATTGAAGTGCGCTGATTAGGCGGCACTGATAGGCTGCATTGGTGGGCACTGATGGGCTGCATTGGTGGGCACTGATGGGCTGCATTGGTGGGCACTGATAGGCTGCACTGGTGGGCACTGATAGGCATAGTTAAGGCGGCACTAATAGGCACAGATAAGGCGTCACCGATGGGCACAGATAAGGCGGCACTAATGGGCAAAGATGGGCACAGATAAGATGGCACGGATGGGTGGCACGGATAAGTGGCACGGATGGGTGGCACGGATGGGCACTGATAGGTACCACAGATAGATGGGACTGATGGGCACTGATAGGTGGCACTGATAGGTGGCTCTGATAGGTGGCACTGCTGGGCACTGATGGGCGGCACTGCTGGGCACTGATGGGCGGCACTGCTGGGCACTGATGGGCGGCACTGGGGTGCAGCACCTTTGAGGCAGATTTTGGGTGGCACTGTGGGTGGCACTGTGGGTGGCACTGTGGGCACTGCTGGGTGGCACTGTGGGCACTGCTGGGTGGCACTGTGGGCACTATGGGCACTGCTGGGTGGCACTGACAGGGGGGCACTTACTTTATTTCAGGATGGCACTGCGGGTGGCAGGTGGGCACTGGCAGGGGGCAGCCCCTTTGGGTCTTGTACGGATATTAAGGGGAACCCCGTACCCATATTAAAAAAAGGAAATACGTGTGGCCCCCAGGCCCTATATACTCAGAACAGCAGTATACAGGTGGTGCAAACAAGACAGGGACTGTGTAGGTTTGTTGTGTTAAGTAGAATCTAGAGAGTTCCACCTGGTGGGCATGTCACATATAAGGCGGTTCTTGGGCAGGTTCAACTGCTTTTGGAGCTCAGCCAGCCGAGCACAGGCATTAAATGATCGGCGGAAATGCACACAGACTTAACTGGCCTGCTTCAGGACATCCTGTAAGCCCGGGTACCTGCCCAAGAACCACTGCACCACCAGGTTAAGGACATGAGCCACACAGGGCACATGGGTCAGTTGTCCTTGTCGGAGGGCGGAGAGGAGGTTGGTGCCATTGTCACAAACCACCATTCATGGCTTAAGCTGGCATGGCGTCAACCACCTCTCTGGCCTGCCCCTGCAGAGCTGACAAAAAATCTGCCCCAGTGTGGCTCCTGTCCCCCAAACAAACCAGCGCAAGCACAGCATGGCATCGTTTTGCCTGCGTACTTGCGTAGCCCCTGGAACGCCTACGGAGCACCGCTGGTTCTGAGGACAGAGCACTGGAAGAGGCCATGGAGGAAGAAGAAGAGGAGGGGGTGGAGGAGAGAGGTGTGTCACAACCAATAGTAGCATTTTGGAGGCGTGGTGGCGGAACAACCTCCAACACTACTGCACCTTGTCCTGCATCCTTCCCAGCTGCCAGAAGAGTGACCCAATGGGCCGTGAAAGACAGGTAACATCCCTGTCCATGCCTGCTGGACCATGAGTCAGCGGTAATATGCACCTTACCGCTGACCGCCTTGTCCAGCGAGGCAAGGACATTGCCTTCCACATGCCAGTAGAGAGCCGGAATCGACTTCCGTGAGAAAAAGTGGCGTTTGGGGACCTGCCACTGAGGAACCGCACATTGTACAAACTCACGGAAGGGGGCCGAGTCTACCAACTGAAAAGGCAGCAGTTGAAGTGCTAGCCAAGCTAGCATTCAACCGCTGGGCATGTGTGGTCCAGCAGCTGGGGCAGGGACATTTGCCTGCTATAATCGGATGTGGGTGTACTGCTAGCAGAGTGCCCAGAAGCACTTGGCTGTGACATACCTAATTCTACACCTTCATTCCTCTCAGAGCAGGTTTCAGAGAGGACTGAAGGTCTAGTGGGGTTGGAGATCCCAGCTGATGAGGAGCAAGGAGAGGTCCGCTTTGTTCTTTGGTGTGGGTCTTTGAGGTACGCTTGCCAACGAGCTGCATGGCAGGTCAACATATGTCTGGTCAAGCATGTGGTGCCCAAGCGGCTGATGTTTTGGCCACGCGAGATACGCTTGAGACATATGTTGCAAATAGCAGCGGTGCGATCGGATGCACTCGTCTCAAAAAAGGCCCACACCAAAGAACTTTTAGAATAACGCGCAGAAACAGCGCCCTGCACAGGCGGAGCTCTGCGGTATGATTCAGTCGGTGTGCTGCCCCTAAGCTGGCCCCCGGAGGGCATCCTGCCTCGTTGGACATGTGCCTCCTCCTCCTCTCTCCTACCAGGCACCCATGTGGAGTCAGTGCCCTCATCATCCCCTCCCTCTTCATCGCTGGAGCAAACCTGGCAGTATGCTGCAGCTTGTGGAACATGACTGCTAGATTGCTGTCCTTCTTGAGCATCCCCTCTCTCTGTGCTCACGCTACTGCCTTCCTCTAGCTGAGTATCATCATTAGAGCCTACAAAACACTGGGCATCCTCCTGGAGCATGTACCCAACACTGTGCTCAAAGAGTTCAGGAGACTCCTCAGGAGGACGTGGTGGGTCTGGGGAAGCAGTCACTGATGATGACATTGAGAGGAGGGAAGACGATGCGTTGGCAGCTGCTTTGCTAGTACCCTGAGCCTGGGTGAGAGAGGATGAGGAGGATGAAGAGGGCTTGGTCATCCACTCTACCAAGTCTTCGGCATGTTGCGGCTCAACATGTCCAGCTGCCGAAAAGGACAAGCGTGTCCCATGGCCACATACTGATGATGACGATGCACCACGTCCACGACCAGCACTGTTGTCTCTAGACACAGAGCCTGCTTGCCATCTTTTATCGTCTCGCGCCTGTTTGCCTCTCCTTGCTGGCCTTCCAGACATGGTAATGGCCTGAAGGGAGATGGGAAAACCAACAATTGGGTAGTGTATATTGCGCTGGAGGCACACACAACACCCACTCCTGCAGATGGCTCAATTAGAGAAGAGCTATGTAGGTGGATATAACGGTTTATTCTGCGGTCAGGGCACGCAGACAGCATGCACAATCTCCTACAGCTGACTGCAAGCTCTATTTAAAAAGAGCAATATAGCTAGCTATATAAGTGGATATAATGGTGTATTATGCGGTCAGGGCACGCAGACAGCACGCACAATCTCCTACAGCTGACTGCAAGCTCAATTTAAAAAGAGCAAGATAGCTAGCTATATAGGTGGATATAGCGGTGTATTCTATGGTCAGGGCACGCAGACAGCACGCACAATCTCCTACAGCTGACTGCAAGCTCTATTTATAAAGAGCAATATAGCTAGCTATATAGGTGGATATTTTTTTATTAATAGAACTTCTTCCAAATATACAAAGACTTTCTTAGAAATGATACCATAGCAACATACATATGGTGAGAGAAAATAACATATCAAACAACCGTATGTCTCCTCAACCCTCCAGCAGTCTCCGCAGCGACTAGCCGCACTACCGCATGATCATCGGGTTTCTTTATGGTACAACTTATCCACTAAACTTTAGTTTTAAAATATACAACTCATCCATCTAATCCCACTACACACAAGATACAGACGGGAATGTAAAGAGTGAAGCATGCCCGTACCTGAAAAAAAAGAGAAACTCCGAACGAAAAACTACGGGGGGGGGGGGGTGAAAGGATAGAAAGACATCACCACCGAAAGAGAAAGGACCGTGGGAGTCATTAAGGAGGCCGGAAGGAAAAACCCCTCCACAACCTGGCACTCCTTTCTTCCCCAATCCTCTCTCTTTCCAGACACCTTACCTTCTCCACTTCCCGAAAAATATCTCCCACCACCTCATGCATGGACAGGACTTTGCCCCTAGTGGACACTAAACACCTCGCGTGCCAGGTGAAGTAAAGACAAACTGTACTAACTAGATAAAGTGATGATAACTCAAAGCCCCTTCGCACTCTGAAGTTACCATATACTCGCTCAGAAGCCGACAGGGCCTGGAGGCGGGGATAGCCGACGGCCACCCCAACCCCCGCCAGAACCTCCACGTTAAAGGGACATTGGACCAAAAAGTGGTCCATGGTCTCGAATGTCCCTCCACACTCTGGACGGGGACACCCTCTGTCCCCTAAGCTCCGATATTTCAAGTTGGATCGTACGTAGAGGCGTCCATGGAACGCTCTCCACGCAAGATCCCAGAACTTGAGAGGAATTCTCACGGAATTCAGAAGGGCTAGTCCCTCCGTGAGAACCCTGTCTGGGCAATCCCTTAAGGCCAGTGGTCTCAAAAAGTCAGAGGACATGACCCTAAGGTACAGCTCACGCCGACCCATAGAGCCCACCTCTAGAGCAGTTATCCTCTACTTCCTTAGTACCTTTAGAGCAGTCGGGACATAGGGCGGGAGGTACCCATGGGATCTACGAAGATCACCAGGGCGACCCCCTCCCTCCCAGCTACTCAGGAAAAGCAAGAGCCGGCCCTTACAGGAACGTTCCCACAGAGAAGGCGTGTCCAAAAAGATAGACTGTAGATTGAATTTCACAAATACAGTGGTGAAAAACACCACTGGGTTGATCATGTCCAACCCACCCTGCCTTCTCCGAAGGTACGTAACCTCCCTCTTGATGAGGTTTAGCCTGTTTCCCCACAGTAGTAGGAAGAACAGGCTGTAGATCCGTGTATAGAGCGATTCTGGCAGAAGACAAACGTAGCTGACATAGATACATTCAGGCAGCAGGTAGGTCTTGATCAGGCTTACCCTTTCCCTCAACGACAGCTTCCAGCCCTTCCAGGTCTTCACTTTCTGGGTAGCACCCGACAGCCTGCGCTCCCAGTTTTGCTTGGGATAGTCGCCTGGGCCAAAAAAGGATGCCTAATATCTTTATTTCTGGTTGGGGCTGGGGGAAAACGTCCGGAAGGGCAAACTGCTCGCCTTCCTTCCCCATCCAGAGAACCTCACTCTTGTCCCAGTTGACTAACGAACCTGATGCCTTGGAGTAGCCCCCAATCTGTGTTTCCACAAAAAGGGCCTCCTCTCGCCTAGACACTACCACCGAGACATCGTCCGCGTAGGTCACCACCCTCACCGATGGCTCCGGGCCCCCACAGGGCTCTACCGGAACCCCCCTCAAACGCCCGCAGTCAAGCCTCTTCACGAAGGGATCTACCGTGAAGACATAGAGTAGGGGGCTCAACGGGCAACCCTGCCTGACACCAGAGTCCACCAGGAAGGCGGAGCCCACCCAACCATTGACAAGGGGGAAGCTCTCATCCCCCCTATACAATACTTTCAGCCAATCGATGAATTTAGCTGGCAGACCGTACTTACCTAGGAGAAGCCAGAGGTACTCATGGCTTACCCTATCAAAAGCTTTCGCCTGATCTAGTGCCAGCAGATACCGACCATCACCCGTTGCCCTGCACCTTTCCACAGCCTCGCGGACGTTCAGGACAGCACTAATGCCCCGTACACACGACCAGACTTTTCAACATCAAAAGTCTGACGGAATGATTCCTGCAGACTATTCGAACGTGTGTGGGCTGCAGCGGACTTTTGATTTGCAAAAGTCTGACAGACTTTAGAAATGGAACGTGTTTCAAATTTTTCAAACAGAACTCTGCCGGACCCAGAAATCCGCTCGTGTGTGTGCTAGTCTGACTGACTAAAACCGACGCTAGAGCAGCTATTGGCTACTGGCTATGAACTTCCTTATTCTATTCCAGTCATACATCATCACGTTCGAATCCGTCAGACTTTGGTGTGATTGTGTGTGGCCAAGTCCGTTCATTCGGAAAGTCCGTCAGAACTCTGTCAGAACTCCGTCGAAAGTCTGCCGGACTTAAGTCCTGTCGTGTGTACGCGGCATAAAGGTGCTATGGCCGGGAACTGCACAGTGCTGGGAGGTGGAAAGTAACTTGTCCGCGACAGCAGACATACGCACAAACAATATCTTCGCCAGAATCTTCCTATCCGTGCAGAGAAGGGCAATAGGACGCCAATTCTCTACCCTGGACGAATCTTTCCCCTTTGACAAGAGGATTAGGGCAGACCTTCTCATTGAGGGAGGAAGCAAACCAGATGCCAAACACTCATTGAACACCTCCCTCAAAAGAGGAGCCAAAAGGCTCTTAAAGGTTTTATAGAACTCCGCCGTGAGCCCATCAGGCCCCGGCGATTTCTTTGGTGACAAAGAGTCGATGGCTTGCTCAACCTCTGCCGTTGAGATCCCATCTGTCAAGGAGACCGGAAGGTCAGACACTGCCTCCAGCGGTGTCCCGTCAAGGAATGCCCTGGCTCTCTCAAGGTCTAAAGGCTTCTTCTTCAGGATGTCGGAAAAGTGGGCACTGATGATGCCCAGGATCCCTGCCTTGGACCGCACCAAGGACCCAGAGGAATCCCTCAGGCCATGTACGACCTTCTCACTCACCGCATCGCCGCAGCTCTTGTAAGGATCCCGTAATCCCTCTCAAGGACCAGGGAGGCGAGACGGTCATACTGACACTCCTTCATCTGAAGCTTCAGAGCAGAGATCTGTTCCTGAGTGTCCCCAGAGGAGATGAGGCGATCTAATTGCCTCCGCAGCCTCTGGTAGGCCAGGTATTTTGAGAAAGCCCGGTGCCTCGAGACCTCTCGGAAGAAGCCCTCAGACCTCTTCTTCACCACTTCCCACCATTCCTGATGGGAGCAGCCGCCCTCAAGGAGCGTGGCTTGTTCCAAAAAAAAGGTCTCGAAAGCCTCCCTCACTTCAGGGTCCTCGAGCAGCGACCCATTTAGGCGCCACAAGCCCCGACCCTTCTGAGGAGCATCGGCCACATTCAAGGTAACGGACACCATACAGTGATCGGAGAACTCAACGCACACAGCACAGGGGCCCTGAAGGAAGAGTCCCCCTTCAAAAAAAACCTGTCTATCCTACTCTTACTGCTACCTCTGGCATAGGTGAAACCCGTGTGGTTGGGGAGATGACGAACGTGCACATCCACCATCCCGGCTTCCCTCACTATCCTATTCAAAAAGATACTGTCATATCCCAGGGGGCCAGAGGTTCCTGCCCGGTCCTTTGACCTGGTGACCATGTTGAAGTCACCACCAAAGACCACCTGCTGGGATGTAAACAGGTAAGGTTTCACTGCCGTAAGAAGGTCCTTCCTCCCCCTCTGAGATTGAGGGCCATAAAAATTAATTAAATGGAGGAATTCTCCCCTCACGACAGCATCCACCACTAGACACCTACCAACCTCGACCTCAATCACTCGTCGGCAGGCCACCGAACCAGTCTTAAAAAGGACCGCAACACCACTACAGGGCTCAGCCGCAAGAGACCAGAGAGAGGGCCCACATCTCCACTCTCTCTTTGCTAGATGCATCCCTGCCACAGATGCCAGCCAGGTCTCTTGCAAAAACAAAATGTCAGCATCAATCCGGCTGAAAAAATCAAAGGCTGCAAAACGAGCCGCCGTAGAATGCACACTTGCAACATTAATCGTCGCAAGGCGTATTGGCGCGGGTACTGCCATCCTTAGTGATTGGCTTACATTCCCTTCTGCTTACATTACTTGCAGGCCCCCTCGTCCTCCGAGTCAGAGGGAAGGCCCTCAAAACGATTGCCCAGCAGGATAAGAGGCCGGTCAACACACCCATCCTCACTGGGGCAAGGGCCTACATCTTCCTCAGGCACAGGCACCTTCCGTTTTCTTTTTCTGACCGCTTTTTTCCTTACCCTCTGCCACCGCCCAGGCCCAGGAGGCTCACCACCCTCCTCCTCATAATGCCCCGCTAGATGCAAGGCGCTTCTGGGAGGTCTTGGCAGCCCCCTGTACCTCCATCATCTCCTGCCCGGCGACCACCGCCGGTACAACAGGGAGACGAGAAGAGGAAGAAGGACGTGGAGATACCAGGGTAGGGGGGGATGGGAGGGGGGCAGAGGAGGGAACGGAAGCGGAAGGGGGGAGGGAAGGGGAGGGGGGAGAGGGGAAGGGGAGGGGGATGGGGAAGGAACAGCAGGAGGGGTACAAGGGGGGGGGATGCGGGAGAGAAGCCCTTCTAGGAGGTCTCTCTTTGGGCCCGGCAGTCGGCTGTTTGGTAGACGCCTTCCTACCCACAGATGACTTATCGGGCTCTTTCCTTTTCTCCTTGGGAACTGCCCCCAAGGACCTAGATGTTCCATCAACCTTCTTACCAGCCACACTATTCCCTAACTCCTCCTTTCTCCCCCACCCGGACCTCACCCTTTGGGGCAGCTGATCACCTGGCCCCCGCCGCTCCCCCTGTCCCTGAGTCCCCCCCAACCACCGACCCGGGCTCGGGGTCCCCAGATGGTGCCCGGGGTTGCCCAGGTTTGCCCCCCTCTGTCGGGAAGTCCCTGAATGCTTTGGGGCACCGGCTGAAAGGGTGCCCCAGCTCCCCACAGAGATTGCAGACTATAAGCCTGCAAATATCCTGTGGGTGCCCAAACCCGTTGCACCTGACGCAGCGGGGCGTCACGCAGTCTGCGCTCAGGTGCGCCGGGCTTCCGCATTTAAAGCAGCGACGAGGCTGGCCTGGGTAGAAGACCAGGATCCGGTCTCTGCCAATGAAGGCGCTACCAGGGACGTGAGATACTGTATTGCCCTGGCGCTTGAGCCGGATCCTGGCCTGCCAAGCCCCAGTCCAGACCCCGCGCTCGTCTAGGGACTTCCGCATCAGAGTCTGCAGCTGGCCAAATCTCCCGAGCCAGGTCATGATGTCCTCTGGAGGGAGGGACTCATTCCTAACCAGGATGGTGATATTTTTCACCTCTTCCTGTCAGGAAAGGGGGACCACGCGGAACCCCCTCCAGGGGTCAGACCTCCTCAGGATTTCGTATACAGTCAGAAACCTCTCCATCGAGACGACGGAGAGGAAACTGACATCAAATTCTTTGGATCCCGTTGGATGGATGACAGCAAAGAGATCCGCCACCCGGAAACCGGCACCCAGTATCCATCCCACTACCTGACCCCTGGAGGGACATGCCCCTTTGCCCTCCCACTTAAGCTGCACAACATTCCTACGTCTTCTCTCCGGGCCCCCTGTACCCCTTGACCATGCGTCCGGCCCTGTAAGCTGGGCAGAGGGCGGCGCCCTAAAATTCTGGGCGCCAAACTGGCCATACAGGGGGTCCAGAGGAACACTAGAACCGGCCACTTGTGCGAAAGAGCGCCCTGCTTTATGTGCACCCAATAGTGCTGCCTCCTCCTCCACACCCAAGAGGCGTTCCACAGGAGCCGACACCGCAGGGTTACCCCCAGACTTTGAGGCAGCCGGGGGGACCACACCTGACTCCATGGTCTGACTCATATCTCCCGACCCTGGCGACCAGGCCGCCACTTCCTGAACCTCACTGGTAAACTGTGGGGCCTCCTCCTGGCCACAGCCAAAGAAGGCATCCAATTGGCTCCCCAGGAGGCCCACCCATTCCATTTCGGAGCTCCCGCCAACCTCAGCGTGAGCCCCGCAAGAATCGACCACTATACACTCCTCTACTTGGGTGCCCTCCAACTGACGGATAAACTCCATTGCAGGGCACTCTCTGTCCAAAACCCCCATGGGCGACCCACCCCACACCTGCCGATTCACCGTCCCGTCATCCGCCAGAGCCGCGGGAGACGAAGCTCTGCCCACTTCCTGTCCCGCCGGCAAACCGGAAGCGGCGGAAGCCACGGACCGGAAGTTCCTTCCAGCGGGATCCGCCCCCAGCTCCGGCGGACTTCCTGCAGGCGCCAGTCCCTCAAAGGTCCGCACCAATCCTGGAGCAGAGTGTGGGACTCCCTACCCCCTCCCCACGGAGGATGGCATCCCACAGCAACCATCCCCAACCCGCACAACACCCGCCATGGCGGAAGACCCACTCAACACCACCCCATCTGCACTGTCCAACTGTTCCGACAGTCTGGGCTTGCTGACCTGGGGATCCCCCCGCAGCGGAACGAGGACATCCGGGAGTGGGGGGTTGTCCATGTCTAGCAGGGAATCCGGCTTGTCCACCGGAGCCCCTGTGACAGGTAAGCCCAAAGTTTCCAAGCGTCTCTCCACTAGGCCCAGGAGGCTCCCCCGCCAGCCTCACCCCCTGCGGACATCCTGACCTCATCGGGTGCCCTACCCAGGCCTGCAGCAGCCTCTACCTAAGGACCGGCAGGATCCTGGGGACCCTCAGTCATTTTGTCTGGGGCTTGGTTTGGCATGATGTTCCAGGGGGAGAGTCCAGCACTCCTGCCCTGTCTCCTGGGTCGGCCATCCATCTCACCCCCCTGGTGTTTCCCGGGGTTCTCTGGTACTGCACCAACTTCCCCTATCTGGGAAGGCTTCTCCTCTTGGGAGTCAGCTTGCGGGATCTGGCTCCCCTTCTGGCGCCGAGACGCCTGTCTCCCCTCCTCATTTGCTCTCAACAGCTCATGCTTTAGCTCATCCAAAAAGCACTCCTCGCCTGGGCCATGGTCACATAGGTTCACCAGGAGGTCGAATAACTCGGCATTCTGCTGCTTTAGACTAGTAATGGCCACTCGGAATTCCGATCTCTTGGAGCTGCCGGAACGATCCCGCCGGTTCCGAAGAGAGGTTAAACAGGCCATGTGGCCATTGTACGCACGCGTTGCCTTCTCCATTAGGTTCTTAACCTTCTTGACCCTCACTTTGTATTTCTTATCATCCTCTCCTGGCTGGGCTTTGGTCCAGCTGGTAAGACCGACCTGAGTCCCCAGAAAGAGCCTCTCCTCCCTGGATAGGTCTTCAATTCCAGAGAGGGTAGCTGGAGCCCCAGGCCAGGAAAGCAACCCTGGGCCTGGGCTAGAGGAGGCCATCCTCCCCCTTCACCTGTGGACACTGGAACTCTGCAGAGAGCATGCAGACAGCAAGCACAATCTCCTACAGCTGACTGCAAGCTCTATTTAAAAAGAGCAAGATAGCTAGCTATATAGGTGGATATAACGGTGTATTCTGCGGTCAGGGCACGCAGAGAGCACGCACAATCTCCTACAGCTGACTGCAAGCTCTATTTAAAAAGAGCAATATAGCTAGCTATATAGGTGGATATAGCGGTGTATTCTGTGGTCAGGGCATGCAGACAGCACGCACAATCTCCTACAGCTGACTGCAAGCTCTATTTATAAAGAGCAATATAGCTAGCTATATAGGTGAATATAACGGTGTATTATGCGGTCAGGGCACACAGACAGCACACACAATCTCCTAAAGCTGACTGAAAGCTCTATTTAAGCAGGCAGGCAGCTGGCTGGGATTTGAGCCAAGGCAGAAGAACATGTGAGCGGAGCTGAATGGGCATGTGCTGGAAACTGAAGAAATAGTCCATCCGCTCTGACCAGCACATCACCATCAGAAAGGGACACAGATAATGGAAAAAATGCACCCCCCTAAGCTAGTAGGAGCGGGGGTGTGTAATTCTTTTTTTTTTATTATTCTGCAATGACTGTCTTTGAAAATTTCCCCAGCTCCTGTTAAAGTCAAATCCTGGGACAAAACCGGGGACAGACTTGGTCCGGGGACAGTGTTCTCAATCCGGGGACTGTCCCCTGAAACCGGGGACATCTGGTCACCCTACCATAGAGTCACATCAATATGTTTATTTAAACACTTCGTATCGGGGGCCAATTCTGACACTTCACTCCTATATGTAAAAATCGACTTTTTCCTCGCTAGAAAATTACTTGGAACCCTCAAACATCATATATTTTTTTGCAGAGAGGCACTATAGAGTAAATTGGTGGGTGTTGCAATTTTTTATGTCAAACTCTCATGAATGAAAAAACCCCCCACCAAAGTTAGCCCAATTTTTGATATAATGTAAAAGATGATGTTTTATGCTGAGTAAACGGATGCCTAAATTGTCACACTTTAAAATTGTGTCTACTCGTGGAATGGCGGAAAACTACAATGCTTGAAATTCTCATTAGGCAACGCTTTAAACACCTTTACAGGTTATCAGTTTACAGTTGCACAGGAGGTCTAATGCTAGAATTATTGCTCTCTGACGTTCTCTACAATATGTGTAATTAGGCAGACTTCTGGGAAAATTGGTGAGCCAATCGCACAAGCAGGAAATTATGTTTCTGGTGAGTGGTCAGTACACACTCTGTGTACAGAACAACTCCATGCAGCCATATTGCAATGCATTCTCAAAAAATTATAGTGGGTGCAGATTGAAAAGGAAAGGTAATTTTTAATGACATTCAATTACAATATGATTAGTGTCTCAATTATATGTGCTATATTATGTTTGCTTTATTTGCTATTTTTTTCCCCACAAAAGTAGAGTTACCCTTTTAATCTGAAGGGTTTTTGCCTCAGAGTATTGACCCGGAAAGTATTGAAGTCAGAGACAGCAAGGCAACTAGGAGGTCAGCAAAGACCACCCCCATATTCTTCCCTTAAAGTGACCCTGCCGACACAGGAACATTTGTATCTGATAACCTACCTGCTAAAAGAAGAGTAAAATTACTTGAAAATCCTCTATGGCCCCTTCACGTATTCCACACTTTTGGGTGTATGGAATATCTGCTCCCCCGCTAAATGCTGTGGTTTCTCCACCAGCTCCTAGATTGCTACAGCAGGCACATGCCTAATGGGAGAAAGCACAGTGCATAGCAGGGTAGACTGATTCACTATGATGGCCTATGTCATTTCTTGAGACCCTAAGAGTCCATTCACACAGGGGCAACACGTCTTGCAGCGTGACTTTGGCAGGCAACTTGGACACTACACGAGTATGAATTACAGAGCGACTTGGGGCGACTTTAACACGACTTCAAGTCGCCCCCAGGCCAGACGACTTTGGCTGTGGCCAATCACGAAAAAATCAGCTCTTGAGGGGGGGAACTCCACGCCAAATTTTAAATAAAAAAATGGCATGGGTTCCCCTCCAAGAGCATACCAGGTCCTTAGGTCTGGTATGGATTTTAAGGGATAGTGCCTGCAATTGGCTGCAGGAGTTGTCTGCCTCTCGGAATGAATCATTAAGTGATTGGAGGGTTTACCTGCAATGATTGACCCTGGATGCAGGGCTTTTAGTTAATCACCAGAAATCTTCACTGGGATTCCCAGATGTAATTGTACATGCCAATGTGAGAATGGAAACTAAGATCTATTATTTTATATCCTAATATTCATGCACACTTAAGCCCCTCCCAAATACTTGTTTTACAAGTATTTAACGTTTTTTTTCTGCCCCAAAATGCCCATGTATGTTAGCCTATGGATCCATGCATACATAGCCATTTAAAGGAGTTAAGAGGCTGGGGTGTTTAACCGCTTGCCGACGCCTCACACCGATATATGTCGGCAGAAGGGGTCATACAGTCAGAATCACATACCTGTATGTTGCACTTTAACAGGGGGCCAGCGGCAAGCTCCGTGAGCGTTTAACCAGAAAAAAAACTCCCAATTCGTTTTAACACTAGGCTTGTTTAGCGCTTGAGCGTTAATTCATTTCAGTGGACAGGATAAAAAATTTTTCTGGCCAATGAAATTAATTGATGTCCAAATGTGGTACACGCATTCAGAAACATCAAGTGTGTTTTTCCTGATGCCAGAAGATCTAGGAGATTTGGTCAAAGCATCCAGTGTGCATGAGGCCTAACGTGCTTTTTATTCCTACCAAGGTTTTTTAAGGTTCTAATACAAAGCCATTGTGTCTCATAATAAGCAAACATGCCTTTTAATTATTTTTTTTACCTTCATTTTACAAATGTGATCTCCCTTATTAAATGTAGTTCCCTCTATTTATGTCAATTGTTTTGTGTGCATTGATTTACATTTAATATTATTAATATTATACCTTATTTATCAGCGTATAACACGCACCCAAAGATTAGGAGGGAAGTTTAAGGAAAAAAATTTACATTTTAAATGCCCATCAATGATTCCTTATCAGTGTCCATCTGCAGCCTTGCCCATCATTGCAGAAGTCTTGATTGCTTTGATCTGCATTTTGCTATTGAAGTCAAATGTAATCTAAGCACAAAGCATACATCATATGCTAACACATGCCTGCTGATGTCTACATGTAGGCATGTTTGGCTCATGTCACATGGGCGACATGAGCCAAGTCATCATGAATAATCACCATGGAGAGAAACCACCATGGAGAGGCATTCCTATGCCCTTTGCAGAAATGCATGATTGTTTCTAAATGTTGCCGTCAAGATAAACAGAGCCAGATGTCGTGTGTACCCGCCCCTTGGCCTGGCTCCTATGATGGACACAACACCGGTCCAATATCGGGTTGTAAATGCTAGGAAGCGCGACTGGGCGTGACTGCAGGCGGAGCCGAGCCTAGCCGAGTACATGGTACACTTGGTTCTATTTATTTGGCAGCGCTCGGTCCCTCCTTTCCCTCTGAGGCAACAGTTCGGTGTATAACACGCACCCACAATTTTCCCCTGATTTTAAGGGGAAAAAAGTGTGTGTTATACGCTGATAAATACAGTAATTAATTTCTATCTTTAACCCTTTAGCTGTCAGGTCCATACGTCGTACGTACCTGACAACGGAGGATTTTACACATTCCTGGTGGCTACAGCCATTAGGATTGTGTGAAAAACTGACAACCTGCCTCTAAGATGGAAGCATTCGGGCAGATATGCTGCCGCTCGATTGCTTTTCCACACCCATGGTAATGGTGTCGTTGTGATAGTAAAAAACAAATGTTTTAAATTGTATAAAAAATAGTACAATAGTTTGTATGCACATAAATTCAAGGTTTGACATGTTGAGTATTTATTTACTTGGTGCCAACTCATCTCTGTGCAGATGTCACACTCTGTGATGAGCTCTGTACAATTCCATAACGTGTGTGCTCATGTGATCTGTCATTACTGATCCAGAGTTGTCATCCTCCTCCTGAACCTTACTCCTCCCTCATCCCTCCCCTATAATGAGTGGGCGGACAGAGTTTCTCCTGTGCTACGGTCAACGAATAAAAGCAGCCGGCAACTCCATACCATCAAGCGTATTTATTTTCAAGCCTTCAAAGTGAGTACAGTCAGCAGCAGACTAGTTTCAGCAATAAGCTTTGTTGACAACACATCTCCTGTCCTACATACTTCTTACAAGTGATGAGCATGACAGCACTTTTCTAAATATATCAGTGGTGGCTTCCATATTTTTTCCTCATAATGTAGTAACTGATAGGGACACAGACAGCAATAAAAACCTGACAGGTGTTCTAATCCCTCCCCACTCAAAACTAAGAAAAAGTTTGGACATTGTTAATGGGAAAAATGAGCAACCTGTGGTGGAAGGAAAGAAAGTTGCAAAATCTCCGGCCTACTTTACTTTACCTTTCCCAGAATCTGATGAAGCCAACAGTGTACTGCGATTAAAGCTGAATTATACCCCTTCTGTTGGTGTAGGGAACATGGGGCTCTCCAGCTGTTGCGGAACTATATTTCCCATGAGGCATTGCGAGGCTGGCAGTTACAATTCCCGCCATTTACGTAGGTCTCAGAGATGGCGCCTACCCTGTCCTACCTTAATGCTAGGATATTGCTAAGATAATTACTGTGCATGCGTTGTTTGTACTCTCCTCAGACAGAGGAGCACTGAGCTCAGAGCTGCTGTGACCAGGAAGAGGGAATACACATATGCAGGGATTTGTAAGTGCAAGCAGTAATGCCTGGGATCACCCTAGCAATGTTCTAGCAACCAAGTCGCGGCCTTACAGATCTGAGCCATAGAGGCCTGATGATGCACCACCCAAGAGGCACTAATCGCCCTGGATGAGTGTGCTCTAACATAAGAAGGAAAGAATAATTTTCTTCTTTAAGCTGAAGCTTGAACAATCACTTGACGAATCCATTTGGAAAAATAGTGGATTTTGACGCTGCCTGTCCACTTTTTGGACCCTCTGGCAGTACAAACAAAACATGTGTTTTGCGAACCCAAGCGGTCGCCTTTAAATAGACTCTGATGGCTCTTACTACATCAGGGGAATGTAGTGCTTTCTCTTCCCTAGATTGAGGCTCTGGGAGAAAGAAGGAAGAATAATATCTTGGTTTAAATGAAAACCTGTTACCACCTCCTGGTAGGATTTCAAGATGAGGACATAAAACCACCTCATCCTTATGCATGATCAAATATGGCTCTTTGCAAGACAGAGCCGCTAGTTCCGATACTCTTCTAGCAGAAGAAATGGCAACCAGAAAGATTATCTTTCTTGTCAAAAAAAAACAAGGGAATTTCTCGTGAGGCTTAAATGGCTGATTCTGCAAAGCCGATAAGACCAATTTTAAATCCCAAGGATTTAGAGGTGCCTTGATAGGGGGATAATTCTGTGTTACCCCCTGAATAAGCTACGCTCCAAGAGTTGGAAGCAAAAGGCCATAGAAAAAACACTGACAAGGCCAGGATCTGGCTCTTGATAGAAGTCAATGCCAGCTTCATTTCAGATCCCATATGCAGGAAATCAGGGATCCTGCCTATGACATACTTCCTGGGGTGCCAACCCCTGGATCCACACCAAGAAACATATGCCTTCCAGACTCTATAGTAAGTGATTCTGGAAGCCGGCTTCCTGCCATTAATCAAAGTAGACACCACTGAAGGAGATGACCCACGATCTTTTATAAAGTGGAATTCAACAGTCAAACCTGTTAAATTTTAAGTCCGTAAGCTAGGATGAGATGTGCGAGAAGGTCTGGCTATAATGGCAGAGTCCGAAGGACTCCTACTGCCATCTTTATGTTCTTGGTAAATCGAGATCTTCTGGGACCCACCGGAATCACCTCCTTTCGTTCCTGCTTAAACCTGCGGTGAAAGAACAGAAGTAGCAGAACTGGAGGAAGTGCATAGATCAGTGAAAACTGATCCCATAGGAAGACTAATGCGTCTGTTGCGCCTGCTATCAGTTCCCTTGTTCTTGACACAAAGTTGTCGACTTTGTTGTTGAATCTGGACGTGAATAGGTCCATGTCCGGAATACCCCATCTCTGACATATTGCTAGGAAGATGTCGAGGTGAAGAGATCATTCTCCCGGAAATAATTGTTGGCAACTCAAGTAGTCCGCCTGCCAATTCTCTATTCCTGAAATGAAAATTGCAGATGGGCAAGGAATGTTGTGTTCTGCCCAATCTAGAACATTATTCACCTCTTTATGGGCTGCACGACCTCTCGTGCCCCCCTGGTGATTGATGTAATCCACCGCTGTGGCCTTGTCAGACTGAATCCAGACAGAACTGTCCCGTAGTCTGACCGTCCCAGATTCTAGGGCCAGACGTACTGCCCGGATCTTCCAAAAAGTTAATAGGCAA
Source organism: Lithobates pipiens (assembly GCF_037356315.1). Lineage (NCBI taxonomy): Eukaryota > Metazoa > Chordata > Amphibia > Anura > Ranidae > Lithobates > Lithobates pipiens. The sequence continues at coordinate 388,578,838 of NW_027507764.1, forward strand.
GGTCCTCTAATCTGAACCCTCTCCCCTGGACAGAATCTTCTTCCAGGGCTGCTCCCCAGCCTAGGAGGCTGTTGTTTTGCTGGATAACAACCACCAATTTAGGCTCTGACTTACATTGGGAGCCAAGTGTATTGGAAACAAACAAGACCTGAAGATTTTTATTCCAGACTGACAGGATGGTGTTTTGAAGATGTTTTTGAGTAAAAACTGTGCATAAGGGACGGCCTCGAAGGAGGCCACCATTTCCCCTAACAATCTCCCGTGGTGCTGTGGCTAAACCGAATGGCAGGGCCACAACTGAAATTATAATTTTATATTTCAAGAGGCAGAAATTTCTGGTGAGCGGGAAAATTTGGCACATGGAGATATGCATTTTTGATATTGATTAAAGCCAAAAAAACTCCCCTCCTTGCAGGATGGACACATCCAATCGGATTATGAAAGGATCGGATGTTTAATTGCCAATTCAGATCTTGGAGATCTAGAATAGGTCTTACCTCTCTGTTTGGTTCTGGAACCGTTTGAGCCAAACCCTGTGCCCTGTTCCACTAAAGACACCTCTGATATCTCCAACTGGGATAATAGCTGATCCAGAGGCCAGAAAGATTTCTTTTCCTCTGGATCCTTGGGAACATTTTCCCTCAGAAAAAATGAGGAGATTGAAACTCTCGGAACTCTAGTCGTAACCTAAAGAAAAAACTGCATAAGTCTTGACATTGTTCCTGCCAGATCATGAGAATTGCAGGACCTTTCCCCTCACCCGAACGAGTGGGGGTGCCCCTTCATGAGAAGGCTTTAGCATTCTGCTTTGTGGGCTTTCTGCCCCAAGATCTCTTCTGACCCTGGTGCTGCCCTTGGATACTTTCCCTTGAACCTGACCGTTGAAGCCGTCGAGACTACCTAGAGGTAGATGCCCCTGGCATAGGAGAGGCAGCACGATTAAAGAAGAAATGTTTGAACCTCTTCTTTACTGGTAAAAGAGAGCTTTCCCCATTAGAGGTCCTTTGGCTGTACTTATCTAGATTGTCTCTAAATAGTCGTACTCCCCAAAAAATGGATAAGAGCTTTTTACACGTTGCTTCAGCTGATCAATTTTTCAGCCACAGAACTCTGCGAGAATGCACTAGTCCAAGCATAAGCCATAAGGCTTAAATTATAGAGTCTTTGATAGCATCTACTATGAGAAAGATACACCAGCCCATTGCCGGGCCTGCTGATCAGGCAGAATTTCAGGCATCCACAAACTGTTCCTTAATGGACTGAGATACACCAGCAAGAACTGGCTGCGTTACTGAACTTGCAAAAGGCATATTGTCTTTAAAAAGAAGTTCCATCGAAGAAGAACCTGCCCTCCGGAAACGACGAGGGAACGAGTTGCCTGGTTCTGGAACCAGTCTCGATACCATCCCCTACTCATATTCCCTCCCTTTCTTCTGTTTATTATAAGTATAATGTGATGGCTGGCCCTTTGGTTTCATATTCATGCTTTGTAGCCCCTGTGAGGGCGCACAAGGAGCAGATTGTAGTCTCTTGTTTATTCCTGTTTATTCAACTTTTCAATAAAAAATATTGCAACAGAAAAAGAAGTTCCATCTTTTTATCTGTTGGATCCTTTAACATTAGTGCATTATCCATCGGACATGTGAGACTCTGCTCACTGAGGCGATTGCAGCATGAATTGCTTGGGAGGATAATATTGTTTATCCGGATGTTCCCATTCAGAATACATAAGCTTTTTTAGCCATGCAAGAATAGGAAAAAACATCCCCAGATGGGGGGAGGTTCTAATGAACCCAATTAGAGGTAGGTTCCTCAAGAGCCTGTGCTGCAGGTAACAAAAAAAGGTTGAGTAAGGGAGTACACAAGCAACCTGTCTTGTGGTGCTATTCCTTCCATATTAGGATCCTCAGAAGAGGATAAATAAGTATCTTCCTAATATTTGGGAAGATCTACCTGATCCCCAGCCTCCTGCACCTCAATAAGAGGCTCCTGAGGACTAGATGGGAATCTGCCATGTTTAGCCCCACTATGGAGAGACATCATAGCATTAATCTTTTTTCCAATTTACAAATGGTAGAAGAAAACACCTTTTGTATGATATATACAGGGACTGAAGTGTTAAATGCAACAACAGTTTCCCATGACGGCTCAATCTGACTAGCCGTATCCCTCTCAGAGGAGGATGACATTCTTTTGGAAATGGATTCAGTTTATAGTGAAAAAAACATTGACCCCTTTAGAGAAGTTCCTGGTCCCATTACCATTCATAGCCTGAAGCATAAAGCAGAGGCACTATGCAAAATAATGTATATTGCTAGGCTATAGTTCAGCGCCATTAACTGCTATTAATGCTAGCCTGGTAAAGTATAATGTGTCAAAGGGAAAAAGCCTGTGTCACTAACCTGAACAAGCCATTCACCTGCTCTGTCCCTCCATAGCTAGCAGCAGCTTTCACACATACAGCGCTGAAATCAACTTCCTACATGTGTGGCCGGAGTCTGACGCCGTTAGCCATACCCCCCACGTAAATTACGCCCCCCTTTCCTTTCAAAGGAAAGTGCTTTCCCGCGTGTGCGGCATCCTGTGGAACATGCAGACATGGCAGGGGGTAAATCCTCCGCTCAGTGGCCGCGGTCTGTCTCTTTTAAAAAAAAAAAAAGGAAACTAGTTTGGCATCCTATCCCCCGAAGGGGAAAAAAAATAGTTTGGGGGCACAAGAGGAGAAGCAGACCCCCCTTCTTACCGGAGCATCTGTTGCGGCTGGAGGAGAGGAGAATGAAGGCTTCTGTGTTCTGTGTTTAAAGCGTCAGGACTGTGAGTGCTCAATACAGCCCCCAGTGGTGACACATAGGCATGACAACATTATACATAGAAGGAGAAATTCCTGAGAAAATCTCCCTTACCTTTTCCTCGCAGCAAGGTTTTATCAGAGATAAAGACCCAATTTTCAACCTTTACGGTGGGCTCCGAGACCTTTTAGGAAACCTTCAGGAACCAGGAAACCTCGGGTTACCCACAATCCTGGACCTGCGACAGCACCCTGCCAGTAAAAACGTTATGGCCTTACTACCAAAAAGTACTGGATCCCAGGGCCCAGCTCTCTAAAGAGAAGCGTTTGCAAGCAAAACCTAATTTCTTCGGACACGAGGCCCGGGTACCATTCATTTAGCCCATGAAAAGACATCAAAACGGATCCGGTCAGCATGGCTAGCCCCAGCAAGGAATGCTCCCAGTGGAGCTCAGCACAGCACATCTTTACTCGTGACCAACACCTTAGACACTGTCGAAAAAACCGAGGACACCCAGTAGTGGGAGGGGTTATATAGGGAGTACACTTCTTGCCTTAGGGCCAGTGTTCATCACCTATCAGTGGCCCTATAACCTACATAGTAAGTACTATGGCTCTGTGTCCCCTGATGTAAGAAAATAAATTAGCACAACTGTTTATCAATTTTCAGTAAAAATACACTACTACAAAGTTAAAAAGTAAGTTCTCACTAAAGGTGCTAAAGATACTAAATGAACCTTCTGCACACTGCATACTATATAACCTTTTTATATACCCTTCTCAAACTTTACATTAAAATAGGGATTTTTAGTTCACATGCATTGCACTGCATGTTTAAGCTGGCCAACTACATCAAAGTAATCCCTCTCTGGCCAGGCCCTACACTACACTATACTAATCTACACTACACTACATTACACTAATTTACTCTACCCTAATCTGCTCCACCCAGCCCTAATCCTCTCCACCCAGCCCTAATCCACTCCACCCTGCCCTATAACCCAGCACTAATCCACTCCACCCTGCCCTATAACCCAGCCATAGTCAGATCCACCCTGCCGTAGTCCGCTCCAACCTGCCTTATAACCCAGCCCAAACCCACCCTGCCTTAATCCCCTCCACCCTGCACTATAACCCAGCCCTAATCCTCTCCACCCCACCCTAATTTGCTTCACCGTGCCCTATAATCCAGCCCCAATCCACTCTACCCTGCCCTATAACAATGCTGTAGTCCACTCCACCCTACCATAGTCCACTCCACCCGGCCCTATAACCCAGCCCTAATCCTCTCCACCATGCTGTAACTCACTCCACCCTGCCATATAACCCAGCCCTAATCCACTCCACTCTGCCCTATAACCCAGCCCTAGTCAGCTCCACCCTGCCTAAGTCCGCTCCACCCTGCCTAAGTCCGCTCCAACCCTGCCTAAGTCCGCTCCATCCTGCCTAAATCTGCTCCTCCCTGTGTTAATCCCACTCCACCTGGCCCTATAATCCAGCCCAATTCCAGCAATCCTTAATCTCCTCCACCCTGCCCTATAACGTGAATAAAGCCAAATGCAGACTGAGTTACTGTCCCATCCGGACTGCTGCGGTTCCAACATTTATTATCGCTGCTGTCATCACGGCATGGCAGCCTCGGGACAATGCTAGTTCAGGAGACAAAGCAGCTTTGGATGGAGGGCAGAGGACTGTTGGAATTACCATTTTAAGTGTCCTAGCAGGTGATTGGTTGCTAGAACTGCCCTTTATCCTAACAACCAATCACCTGCAAGGACACTTGAAAAGTTAACTCCGTCAATGCCTGCCCCTGACCTTCATCCAAAACTGCTGTGTCTTCCTCTGTATAGAGCTGAGTGGGGCTGCGCTGTGAAAGGGGGTATAGAGCTGAGGGGGAGCAAAGCTTAGGGGGACTGAAATGTGAATGGTAAGAGCTTGGAGGGGCTGCATTGTGAAGGGGGTTAGAGTCGGGCCGTGCTCCATCTGCCTCATGCCACGCTGTGCTCCATCTGCCTCATGCCATGCCAGGCCGTGCTCCATCTGCCTCGTGTCAGACCGTGCCATGCTCCATCTGCCTATGCCTCTATGAGCCGTGCTCCAACTGCCTCGTGCCACGCCGGGCCATGCTCCATCTGCCTTGTGCCACACCGAGCCATGCTCCATCTGCCTATGCCTCTATGAGCCTTGCTCCATCTGCCTCCTGCCACGCCGTGCCATGCTCCATCTGCCTAGTGCCTCTATGGGCCATGCTTCATCTGTCTGGTGCCATGCCGGGCCGTGCTCCATCTTCCTAGTGCCACGCCGGGCCGTGGTCCATCTGCCTTGTGCCACGCCAGGTCGTGCTCCATCTGCCTCGTGCCACGCCAGGCCGTGCCCCATCTGCCTTGTGCCGGGCTGTGCTCCATCTGCCTTTTGCCACACAGCACAATTCTCCATCTGCCTCGTGCATCAATGGCTTGGCTCCATCTGCCTAGTGCTTCTCCGGGCCTGGCTCAATCTGCCAAGTAATGCGCCAGGCCTGGCTTCATCTGCCTCGTGCCGCGTCAGGCCTGGCACCATCTGCCCTGTGACGCGCCGGGCCTGGCTCCATCTGCCCTGTGCCACACCAGGCCTGGCTCCATCTGCCTCGTGCCACAACGGGCCATGCACCGTCTGCCTTGTGCCACGCCGGGCTGTGCTCCCTCTGCCCCGTGCCACGCCGCACCATTCTCAATCTGTCTGGTGCCATGCCGGGCCGTGCTCCATCTTCCTAGTGCCACGCCGGGCCGTGCTCCATCTGCCTCGTGCCACGCCAGGCCGTGCTCCATCTGCCTCGTGCCACGCCAGGCCGTGCTCCATCTTCCTAGTGCCACGCCGGGCCGTGCTCCATCTGCCTCGTGCCACGCCAGGCCGTGCTCCATCTGCCTCGTGCCACGCCGGGCCGTGCCCCATCTGCCTCGTGTCGGGCCATGCTCCATCTGCCTCTTGCCACACTGCACAATTCTCCATCTACCTCGTGCCTCTATGGGCCTGGCTCAATCTGCCTAGTAATGCTCCAGGCCTGGCTTCATCTGCCTCGTGCCACGCCGGGCCTGGCTCCATCTGCCTCGTGCCTTGCCGGGCCTGGCTCCATCTGCCCTGTGCCGCACCAGGCCTGGCTCCATCTGCCTCGTGCCACAATGGGCCATGCACCGTCTGCCTTGTGCCACGCCGGGCTGTGCTCCATCTGCCTCGTGCCACACCGGGCCATGCTCCATCTGCCTCATGCCACGCCGGGCCATGCTCCATCTGCCTCGTGCCACGCCGGGCCGTGCTCCATCTGCCTCGTGCCATACCAGGCCGTGCTCCATCTGCCCCGTGCCACGCTGGGCCGTGCTCCATCTGCCTAGTGCCTCTCCGGGCCTTGATCCATCTTCCTAGTGCCACGCTGGGCCGTGCTCCATCTGCCTTGTGCCATACCAGGCCGTGCTCCATCTGCCTCGTGCCTCTCCGGGCCTGGCTCCATCTGCCTAGTACCTCTCCGGGCCTTGATCCATCTTCCTAGTGCCACGCTGGGCCGTGCTCCATCTGCCTTGTGCCATACCAGGCCGCGCTCCATCTGCCACATGCCACGCCGGGCCATGCTCCATCTGCCTCGTGCCTCTCTGGGCCTGGCTCCATCTGCCTAGTGCCTCTCCGGGCCTTGATCCATCTTCTTAGTGCCACGCCGGGCCATGCTCCATCCAGCCATGCTCCATGCTCCATGCCACGCTGTGCTCCATCTGCCTCATGCCATGCCAGGCCGTGCTCCATCTGCCTCGTGTCAGACCGTGCCATGCTCCATCTGCCTATGCCTCTATGAGCCGTGCTCCAACTGCCTCGTGCCACGCCGGGCCATGCTCCATCTGCCTTGTGCCACACCGAGCCATGCTCCATCTGCCTATGCCTCTATGAGCCTTGCTCCATCTGCCTCCTGCCATGCCGTGCCATGCTCCATCTGCCTAGTGCCTCTATGGGCCATGCTTCATCTGTCTGGTGCCATGCCGGGCCGTGCTCCATCTTCCTAGTGCCACGCCGGGCCGTGGTCCATCTGCCTTGTGCCACGCCAGGTCGTGCTCCATCTGCCTCGTGCCACGCCGGGCCGTGCCCCATCTGCCTTGTGCCGGGCCGTGCTCTATCTGCCTTTTGCCACACAGCACAATTCTCCATCTGCCTCGTGCATCAATGGCTTGGCTCCATCTGCCTAGTGCTTCTCCGGGCCTGGCTCAATCTGCCTAGTAATGCGCCAGGCCTGGCTTCATCTGCCTCGTGCCGCGCCAGGCCTGGCTCCATCTGCCCTGTGACGCGCCGGGCCTGGCTCCATCTGCCCTGTGCCACAACGGGCCATGCACCGTCTGCCTTGTGCCACGCCGGGCTGTGCTCCATCTGCCTCGTGCCACACCGGGCCATGCTCCATCTGCCTCGTGCCACACCGGGCCATGCTCCGTCTGCCTCGTGCCACACCGTGCCTGGCTCCATCTGCCTAGTGCCATGCCAGGCCGTGCTCCATCTGCCTAGTGCCACGCCGGGCTGTGCCCCATCTGCCTCGTGCCACGCCGGGCCGTGCTCCTTCTGCCTCGTGCCACGCCGGGCCGTGCTCCATCTGCCTCGTGCCACGCCGGGCTGTGCTCCATCTGCCTCGTGCCACACCGGGCCGTGCTCCATCTGCCTGGTGCACTCCGGGCCGTGCTCCATCCGCCTAGAGCCACGCTGGGCTGTGCTTCACCTGCCTCGTGGTGGGCCGTGCTCCATCTGCCTCGTGCCACGCCGGGACGTGCTCCATCTGCCTCGTGCCACGCCGCACCATTCTCCATCTGCCTAGTGCCTCCCCGGGCCTGGCTCCATCTGCTTAGTGCCGTGCTGGGCCATGCTCCATCTGCCTCGTGCCACGCGGGGCCGTGCTCCATCTGCCTTGACCCACGCCGGGCCATGCTCCCTCTGCCCCGTGCCACGCCGCACCATTCTCCATCTGCCTAGTGCCTCTCCGGGCCTGGCTCCATGCCGTGCCGTGCTCCATCTGCCTCGTGCCACGCCGGGCCGTGCTCCATCTGCCTCGTGCCACGCCGGGCCGTGCTCCATCTGCCTGGTGCACTCCGGGTCGTGCTCCATCCGCCTAGAGCCACGCTGGGCTGTGCTCCACCTGCCTCGTGGTGGGCCGTGCTCCATCTGCCTCGTGCCACGCCGGGACGTGCTCCATCTGCCTCGTGCCACGCCGCACCATTCTCCATCTGCCTAGTGCCTCCCCGGGCCTGGCTCCATCTGCTTAGTGCCGTGCTGGGCCATGCTCCATCTGCCTTGACCCACGCCGGGCCATGCTCCCTCTGCCCCGTGCCACGCCGCACCATTCTCCATCTGCCTAGTGCCTCTCCGGGCCTGGCTCCATGCCGTGCCGTGCTCCATCTGCCTCGTGTCAGACCGTGCCATGCTCCATTTGCCTATGCCTCTTCGAGCCACGCTCCATCTGCCTCGTGCCACACTGGGCCATGCTCCATCTGCCTTGTGCCACACCAAACCGTGCTCCATCTGCCTATGGCTCTATGAGCCGTGCTCCATCTGCCTCGTGCCACGCCGTGTCATGCTCCATCTGCCTAGTGCCTCTATGGGCCATGCTCCATCTGTCTGGTGCCACGCCGGGCCGTGCTCCATCTTCCTAGTGCCACGCCGGGCCGTGCTCCATCTGCCTCGTGCCACGCCAGGCCATGCTCCATCTGCCTCGTGCCACGCCAGGCCGTGCTCCATCTTCCTAGTGCCACGCCGGGCCGTGCTCCATCTGCCTCGTGCCACGCCAGGCCGTGCTCCATCTGCCTCGTGCCACGCCGGGCCGTGCCCCATCTGCCTCGTGTCGGGCCATGCTCCATCTGCCTCTTGCCACACTGCACAATTCTCCATCTACCTCGTGCCTCTATGGGCCTGGCTCAATCTGCCTAGTAATGCTCCAGGCCTGGCTTCATCAGCCTCATGCCACGCCGGGCCTGGCTCCATCTGCCTCGTGCCTTGCCGGGTCTGGCTCCATCTGCCCTGTGCCGCACCAGGCCTGGCTCCATCTGCCTCGTGCCACAATGGGCCATGCACCGTCTGCCTCGTGCCACACCGGGCCATGCTCCATCTGCCTCATGCCACGCCGGGCCATGCTCCATCTGCCTCGTGCCACGCCGGGCCGTGCTCCATCTGCCTCGTGCCATACCAGGCCGTGCTCCATCTGCCCCGTGCCACGCTGGGCCGTGCTCCATCTGCCTAGTGCCTCTCCGGGCCTTGATCCATCTTCCTAGTGCCACGCTGGGCCGTGCTCCATCTGCCTTGTGCCATACCAGGCCGTGCTCCATCTGCCTCGTGCCTCTCCGGGCCTGGCTCCATCTGCCTAGTACCTCTCCGGGCCTTGATCCATCTTCCTAGTGCCACGCTGGGCCGTGCTCCATCTGCCTTGTGCCATACCAGGCCGTGCTCCATCTGCCACATGCCACGCCGGGCCATGCGCCATCTGCCTCGTGCCTCTCTGGGCCTGGCTCCATCTGCCTAGTGCCTCTCCGGGCCTTGATCCATCTTCTTAGTGCCACGCCCGGCCATGCTCCATCTGCCTCGTGCCACGCCGGCCCATGCTCCGTCTGCCTTGTGCCATACCAGGCCGTGCTCCATCTGCCTCATGCCCCGCCGGGCCGTTCTCCATCTGCCTCATGCCTCTCCGGGCCTGGCTCCATCTGCCTAGTGCCTCTCCAAGCCTTGATCCATCTTCCTAGTGCCACGCTGGGCCATGCTCCATCTGATAAGTGCCACGCCGGGCCGTGCTTCATCTGCCTAGTGCCACGCCAGGCCGTGCTCCAACTGCCTAGTGCCACGCCGGGCCATGCTCCATCTGCCTCGTGCCACACCGGGCTATGCTCCATCTGCCTCGTGCCACACCGTGCCTGGCTCCATCTGCCTAGTGCCATGCCAGGCCGTGCTCCATCTGCCTAGTGCCACGCCAGGCCGTGCTCCCTCTGCCTAGTGCCACGCCGGGCTGTGCTCCATCAGCCTTGTGTCACGCCGGGCTGGGCTCCATCAGCCTCATGCAACGCTGGGCCTTGCTCCATCTGTCTCATGACGTGCCGGGCCGTGCTCCATCTGCCTCATGCCACACCGTGCCATGCTCCATCTGCCTCATGCCTTGCCGGCAGTGCTCCACCTGCCTCGTGCCACACCGTGCCTTGCTCCATCTGCCTTGTGCCATACCAGGCCGTGCTCAATCTGCCTTGTACCATGCCAGGCCGTGCTCCATCTGCCTCGTGCCACACCGTGCCATGCTCCATCTGCCTCGTGCCACGCCAGGCTGTGCCCCATCTGCCTCGTGCCACGCCAGGCCGTGCTCCATCTGCCTCGTGCCACCCCGGGCCGTGCTCCATCTGCCTCGTGCCACGCCGGGCCGTGCTCCATCTGCCTCGTGCCACGCCAGGCCGTGCTCCATCTGCCTCGTGCCACGCCGGGCCGTGCTCCATCTTCCTAGTGCCACGCCGGGCCGTGCTCCATCTGCCTCGTGCCATGCCAGGCCGTGCTCCATCTGCCTCGTGCCACGCCGGGCCGTGCCCCATCTGCCTCGTGTCGGGCCATGCTCCATCTGCCTCTTGCCACACTGCACAATTCTCCATCTACCTCGTGCCTCTATGGGCCTGGCTCAATCTGCCTATTAATGCTCCAGGCCTGGCTTCATCTGCCTCGTGCCACGCCGGGCCTGGCTCCATCTGCCTCGTGCCTTGCCGGGCCTGGCTCCATCTGCCCTGTGCCGCACCAGGTCTGGCTCCATCTGCCTCGTGCCACAATGGGCCATGCACCGTCTGCCTTGTGCCACGCCGGGCTGTGCTCCATCTGCCTCGTGCCACACCGGGCCATGCTCCATCTGCCTCATGCCACGCCGGGCCATGCCCCATCTGCCTCGTGCCACGCCGGGCCATGCTCCATCTGCCTCGTGCCATACCAGGCCGTGCTCCATCTGCCTCGTGCCACGCTGGGCCGTGCTCCATCTGCCTAGTGCCTCTCCGGGCCTTGATCCCGCTTCCTAGTGCCACGCTGGGCCGTGCTCCATCTGCCTTGTGCCATACCAGGCCGTGCTCCATCTGCCTCGTGCCTCTCCGGGCCTGGCTCCATCTGCTTAGTACCTCTCCGGGCCTTGATCCATCTTCCTAGTGCCACGCTGGGCCGTGCTCCATCTGCCTTGTGCCATACCAGGCCGTGCTCCATCTGCCACATGCCACGCCGGGCCATGCTCCATCTGCCTCGTGCCACACCGGGCCATGCTCCATCTGCCTCATGCCACGCCGGGCCATGCCCCATCTGCCTCGTGCCACGCCGGGCCATGCTCCATCTGCCTCGTGCCATACCAGGCCGTGCTCCATCTGCCTCGTGCCACGCTGGGCCGTGCTCCATCTGCCTAGTGCCTCTCCGGGCCTTGATCCCGCTTCCTAGTGCCACGCTGGGCCGTGCTCCATCTGCCTTGTGCCATACCAGGCCGTGCTCCATCTGCCTCGTGCCTCTCCGGGCCTGGCTCCATCTGCTTAGTACCTCTCCGGGCCTTGATCCATCTTCCTAGTGCCACGCTGGGCCGTGCTCCATCTGCCTTGTGCCATACCAGGCCGTGCTCCATCTGCCACATGCCACGCCGGGCCATGCTCCATCTGCCTCGTGCCTCTCTGGGCCTGGCTCCATCTGCCTAGTGCCTCTCCGGGCCTTGATCCATCTTCTTAGTGCCACGCCAGGCCATGCTCCATCTGCCTCGTGCCACGCCGGCCCGTGCTCCATCTGCCTTGTGCCATACCAGGCCGTGCTCCATCTGCCTCATGCCACGCCGGGCCGTTCTCCATCTGCCTCATGCCTCTCCGGGCCTGGCTCCATCTGCCTAGTGCCTCTCCGGGCCTTGATCCATCTTCCTAGTGCCACGCCGGGCTGTGCTCCATCTGCCTTGTGCCATACCAGGCAGTGCTCCATCTGCCTCATGCCACGCTGGGCCATGCTCCATATGCCTCGTGCCTCTCTGGGCTAGGCTCCATCTGCCTAGTGCCTCTCCAGGCCTTGATCCATCTTCCTAGTGCCACGCTGGGCCATGCTCCATCTGCCTAGTGCCACGCCGGGCCGTGCTCCATCTGCCTAGTGCCACGCCAGGCCGTGCTCCAACTGCCTAGTGCCACGCCGGGCTGTGCTCCATCTGCCTGGTGCCACGCCGGGCCGTGCTCCACGTGCCTCGTGCCACGCCGGGCCGTGCTCCATTTGCCTCGTGCCACTCCGGGCCGTACTCCACCTGCCTCGTGCCGGGCCGTGCTCCATCTGCCTAGTGCCTTCCCGGGCCTTGCTCCATCTGCCTAGTGCCGTGCTGGGCCGTGCTCCATCTGCCCCATGCCACGCCGGGCCATGCTCCATATGCCTCGTGCCACTCCGGGCCGTACTCCACCTGCCTCGTGCTGGGACGTGCTCCATCTGCCTAGTGCCTCCCCGGGCCGGGCTCCATCTGCCTAGTGCCGTGCTGGGCCGTGCTCCATCTGCCCCATGCCACGCCGGGGCATGCTCCATATGCCTCGTGCCTCTCTGGGCCAGGCTCCATCTGCCTAGTGCCTCTCCAGGCCGTGCTCCAACTGCCTAGTGACACGCCAGGCCGTGCTCCATCTGCCTAGTGCCACGCCAGGCCGTGCTCCAACTGCCTAGTGCCACGCCGGGCTGTGCTCCAACTGCCTGGTGCCACGCCAGGCCGTGCTCCACGTGCCTCGTGCCACGTCGGGCCGTGCTCCACGTGCCACGTCGGGCCGTGCTCCACGTGCCTCGTGCCACGCCTGGCTCCACGTGCCTCGTGCCACGCCGGGCCGTGCTCCATTTGCCTCGTGCCACTCCGGGCCGTGCTCCACCTGCCTCGTGCCGGGCCGTGCTCCATCTGCCTAGTGCCTCCCCGGGCCGGGCTCCATCTGCCTAGTGCCATGCTGGGCCATGCTCCATCTGCCTTGTGCCACGCCGGGCCGTGCTCCATCTGCCTCGAGCCCCTCCGGGCCGTGCTCCATCTGCCCCGTGCCACGCCGCACCATTCTCCATTAGCCTAGTGCCTCTCCGGCCCCGGCTCCATCTGCCTCGTGCCGCTCCGGGCCTGCCTCCATCTGCCTCATGCCATGCTGGGTTGTGCTCCATCTGCCTCGTGCCACACCAGGGCCATGCTCCATCTGCCTAGTGCCGTGCTGGGCCGTGCTCCATCTGCCCCATGCCACGCTGGGCCATGCTCCATATGCCTCGTGCCACTCCGGGCCGTACTCCACCTGTCTCGTGCTGGGACGTGCTCCATCTGCCTCGTGCCTCTCTGGGCCAGGCTCCATCTGCCTAGTGCCTCTCCAGGCCGTGCTCCAACTGCCTAGTGCCACGCCAGGCCGTGCTCCATCTGCCTAGTGCCACGCCAGGCCGTGCTCCAACTGCCTAGTGCCACGCCGGGCTGTGCTCCAACTGCCTGGTGCCACGCCGGGCCGTGCTCCAAGTGCCTCGTGCCACGTCGGGCCATGCTCCACGTGTCACGTCGGGCCGTGCTCCACGTGCCTCGTGCCACGCCGTGCTCCACGTGCCTCGTGCCACGCCGGGCTCCACGTGCCTCGTGCCACGCCGGGCCGTGCTCCATTTGCCTCGTGCCACTCCGGGTCGTGCTCCACCTGCCTCGTGCCCGGCCGTGCTCCATCTGCCTAGTGCCTCCCCGGGCCGGGCTCCATCTGCCTAGTGCCGTGCTGGGCCATGCTCCATCTGCCTTGTGCCACGCCGGGCCATGCTCCATCTGCCTCGAGCCCCTCCGGGCCGTGCTCCATCTGCCCCGTGCCACGCCGCACCATTCTCCATTTGCCTAGTGCCTCTCCGGCCCCGGCTCCATCTGCCTCGTGCCGCTCCGGGCCTGCCTCCATCTGCATCGTGCCACACAAGGGCCATGCTCCATCTGCCTCGTGCTGTGCCGGGCCATGCTCTATCTTCCTCATACCATGCTGGTCTGTGCTCCATCTGCCTCATGCCACACCGGGCCGTACACCATCTGCCTCGTGCCACGCCGGGCTGTGCTCCATCTGCCTCGTGCCATACCAGGCCGTGCTCCATCTGCCTTGTGCCACGCCGGGCCATGCTCCATATGCCTCGTGCCTCTCCGGGCCTGGCTCCATTTGCCTAGTGCCTCTCTGGGCCTTGATGCATCTGCCTTGTGCCATACCAGGCCGTGCTCCATCTGCCTCATGCCACGCCGGGCCGTGCTCCATCTGCCTCGTGCCTCTCCGGGCCTGGCTCCATCTGCCTAGTGCCTCTCCGGGCCTTGATCCATCTTCCTAGTGCTATGCCGGGCCATGTTCCATCTGCCTCGTGCCATGCCGGGCCGGGCTCCATCTGCCTCGTGCCATACCAGACCGTGCTTCATCTGCCTCGTGCCACACCGGGCCGTGCTCCATCTGCCTCGTGCCTTTGCGGGCCTTGCTCCATCTGCCTAGTGCCTCTCCGGCCTTGATCCATCTTCCTAGTGCCACGTCGGGCCTGGCTCCATCTGCCTCATGCCATGCCGGGCCGTGCTCCATCTGCCTCATGATACGCCGGGCCATGCTCCACCTGCCTCGTGCCACGCCGGGCCGTGCTCTATTTTCCTCGTGCCACACTGGTCCGTGCTCCATCTGCCTCGTGCCAAACCGGGCCGTGCTCCATCTGCCTCATGCCATGCTGGGCCATACTCCATCTGCCTCGTGCCACGCCGGCCCGTGCCCCATCTGCCTTGTGCCATACCAGACCGTGCTCCATCTGCCTCGTGCCACGCCGGGCCGTGCTCCATCTGCCTCGTGCCTCTCCGGGCCTGGCTCCATCTGCCTAGTGCCTCTCCGGGCCTTGATCCATCTTCCTTGTGCTACGCCGGGCCATGCTCCATCTGCCTAGTGCCACGCCGGGCCGTGCTCCATCTGCCTCGTGCCATACCAGGCCGTTCTCCATCTGCCTCGTGCTACGCCGGTCCGTGCTCCATCTGCCTCGTGCGTCTCCGGGCCTGAATCCGTCTGCCTAGTGCTTCACCGGGCCTTGATCCATCTTCCTAGTGCCACGCCGGGCCATGCTCCATCTGCCTCGTGCCACGCCAGGCCGTGCTCCATCTGCCTCATGCCCCGCCGGGCCGTTCTCCATCTGCCTCATGCCTCTCCGGGCCTGGCTCCATCTGCCTAGTGCCTCTCCAAGCCTTGATCCATCTTCCTAGTGCCACGCTGGGCCATGCTCCATCTGATAAGTGCCACGCCGGGCCGTGCTCCATCTGCCTAGTGCCACGCCAGGCCGTGCTCCAACTGCCTAGTGCCACGCCGGGCCATGCTCCATCTGCCTCGTGCCACACCGGGCTATGCTCCATCTGCCTCGTGCCACACCGTGCCTGGCTCCATCTGCCTAGTGCCATGCCAGGCCGTGCTCCATCTGCCTAGTGCCACGCCAGGCCGTGCTCCCTCTGCCTAGTGCCACGCCGGGCTGTGCTCCATCAGCCTTGTGTCACGCCGGGCTGGGCTCCATCAGCCTCATGCAACGCTGGGCCTTGCTCCATCTGTCTCATGACGTGCCGGGCCGTGCTCCATCTGCCTCATGCCACACCGTGCCATGCTCCATCTGCCTCATGCCTTGCCGGCAGTGCTCCACCTGCCTCGTGCCACACCGTGCCTTGCTCCATCTGCCTCGTGCCTTGCCGGCCGTGCTCAATCTGCCTTGTACCATGCCAGGCCGTGCTCCATCTGCCTCGTGCCACACCGTGCCATGCTCCATCTGCCTCGTGCCACGCCAGGCTGTGCCCCATCTGCCTCGTGCCACGCCAGGCCATGCTCCATCTGCCTCGTGCCACCCCGGGCCGTGCTCCCTCTGCCTCGTGCCACGCCGGGCCGTGCTCCATCTGCCTCGGGCCACGCCAGGCCGTGCTCCATCTGCCTCGTGCCACGCCGGGCCGTGCTCCATCTTCCTAGTGCCACGCCGGGCCGTGCTCCATCTGCCTCGTGCCATGCCAGGCCGTGCTCCATCTGCCTCGTGCCACGCCGGGCCGTGCCCCATCTGCCTCGTGTCGGGCCATGCTCCATCTGCCTCTTGCCACACTGCACAATTCTCCATCTACCTCGTGCCTCTATGGGCCTGGCTCAATCTGCCTATTAATGCTCCAGGCCTGGCTTCATCTGCCTCGTGCCACGCCGGGCCTGGCTCCATCTGCCTCGTGCCTTGCCGGGCCTGGCTCCATCTGCCCTGTGCCGCACCAGGTCTGGCTCCATCTGCCTCGTGCCACAATGGGCCATGCACCGTCTGCCTTGTGCCACGCCGGGCTGTGCTCCATCTGCCTCGTGCCACACCGGGCCATGCTCCATCTGCCTCATGCCACGCCGGGCCATGCCCCATCTGCCTCGTGCCACGCCGGGCCATGCTCTATCTTCCTCATACCATGCTGGTCTGTGCTCCACCTGCCTCATGCCACACCGGGCCGTACACCATCTGCCTCGTGCCACGCCGGGCTGTGCTCCATCTGCCTCGTGCCATACCAGGCCGTGCTCCATCTGCCTTGTGCCACGCCGGGCCATGCTCCATATGCCTCGTGCCTCTCCGGGCCTGGCTCCATTTGCCTAGTGCCTCTCTGGGCCTTGATGCATCTGCCTTGTGCCATACCAGGCCGTGCTCCATCTGCCTCATGCCACGCCGGGCCGTGCTCCATCTGCCTCGTGCCTCTCCGGGCCTGGCTCCATCTGCCTAGTGCCTCTCCGGGCCTTGATCCATCTTCCTAGTGCTATGCCGGGCCATGTTCCATCTGCCTCGTGCCATGCCGGGCCGGGCTCCATCTGCCTCGTGCCATACCAGACCGTGCTTCATCTGCCTCGTGCCACACCGGGCCGTGCTCCATCTGCCTCGTGCCTTTGCGGGCCTTGCTCCATCTGCCTAGTGCCTCTCCGGCCTTGATCCATCTTCCTAGTGCCACATCGGGCCTGGCTCCATCTGCCTCATGCCATGCCGGGCCGTGCTCCATCTGCCTCATGATACGCCGGGCCATGCTCCACCTGCCTCGTGCCACGCCGGGCCGTGCTCTATTTTCCTCGTGCCACACTGGTCCGTGCTCCATCTGCCTAGTGCCAAACCGGGCCGTGCTCCATCTGCCTCATGCCATGCTGGGCCATACTCCATCTGCCTCGTGCCACGCCGGCCCGTGCCCCATCTGCCTTGTGCCATACCAGACCGTGCTCCATCTGCCTCGTGCCACGCCGGGCCGTGCTCCATCTGCCTCGTGCCTCTCCGGGCCTGGCTCCATCTGCCTAGTGCCTCTCCGGGCCTTGATCCATCTTCCTTGTGCTACGCCGGGCCATGCTCCATCTGCCTAGTGCCACGCCGGGCCGTGCTCCATCTGCCTCGTGCCATACCAGGCCGTTCTCCATCTGCCTCGTGCTACGCCGGTCCGTGCTCCATCTGCCTCGTGCGTCTCCGGGCCTGAATCCGTCTGCCTAGTGCTTCACCGGGCCTTGATCCATCTTCCTAGTGCCACGCCGGGCCATGCTCCATCTGCCTCGTGCCACGCCGGGCCGTGCTCCTTCTGCCTCGTGCCACGCCGGGCCGTGCTCCTTCTGCCTCGTGCCACGCCGGGCCGTGCTCCTTCTGCCTCGTGCCTAACGGGCCGTGCTCCATCTGCCTCGTGCCTCTCCGGGCCTGGCTCCATCTGCCTAGTGCCTCTCCGGGCCTTGATCCATCTTCCTTGTGCTACGCCGGGCCATGCTCCATCTGCCTAGTGCCACGCCGGGCCGTGCTCCATCTGCCTCGTGCCATACCAGGCCGTTCTCCATCTGCCTCGTGCTACGCCGGTCCGTGCTCCATCTGCCTCGTGCCTCTCCGGGCCTGAATCCGTCTGCCTAGTGCTTCACCGGGCCTTGATCCATCTTCCTAGTGCCACGCCGGGCCATGCTCCATCTGCCTCGTGCCACGCCGGGCCGTGCTCCATCTGCCTCGTGCCACGCCGGGCCGTGCTCCTTCTGCCTCGTGCCACGCCGGGCCGTGCTCCTTCTGCCTCGTGCCTAACGGGCCGTGCTCCATCTGCCTTGTGCCATACCAGGCCGTGCTCCACCTGCCTCATGCCACGCCGGGCCGTGCTCCATCTGCCTCGTGCCTCTCCTGCCTGGCTCAATCTGCCTAGTGCCTCTCCAGGCCTTGATCCATCTTCCTAGTGCCAAGCCGGGCCATGCTACATCTGCCTCGTGCAATGCCGTGCTGTGCTCCATCTGCCTCTTGCCACGCCGCACCATTCTCCATCTGCCTCGTGCCTCTACGGGCTTGGCTCCATCTGCCTAGTGCCTCTACGGGCTTGGCTCCATCTGCCTAGTGCCGCGCTGGGCCTGGCTCCATCTGCCTCGTGCCGCGCCGGTCCTGGCTCCATCTGCCTCGTGCCGCGCCGGTCCTGGCTCCATCTGCCTCGTGCCACACCTGGCCCACCTCCATCTGCCTCATGCCACACCTTGCCTGCCTCCATCTGCCTCGTGCCACGCTGGGCCGCGCTCCATCTGCCACGTGTCACGCCGCACCATTCTCCATCTCCCTCGTGCCTCTACAGGCTTGGCTCCATCAGCCTAGTGCCTCTCTGGGCCTGACTCAATTAGCCTAGTGCCACGCTGGGCTTGGCTCCATCTGCCTCATGCCTCTCCGTGCCTGACTCAATCTGCCTAGTTCCACGCCGGGCCCTGCTCCATCTGCCTCATGCCATGCTGGGCCGGGCTCCATTTTCTCGTGCCATGCCGGGCTCAATTTGCCTTGTGCCACAGCGGGCCATGCTCCATTTGCCTCGCGCCAACGCCGGGCTGTGCTCCATCTGCCTCACGCCGCGACAGGCCGTGCTCCATCTGCCTCGCGCCAAGCCGGGCCATGCTCCATCTGCCTCATGCCAGTCCGGGCCGTGCTCCATCTGCCTCGCGCCACGCCGGGCCTTGCTCCATCCGTCCTAATCAGGTGCTCCCTGCCCTCCCCACAAATATAAATTTTTATTGATAACAGCAACTTTACTTTTTTTTAATATAGTACATAGTACTACACCACAGGAGCAAGGTAGTTGGTTATCCTGTTGTCCTCCTTTATAACGATCTTAGCAGGTATCATCTGATTTCTGCTATCTAAAAAAACAGAAGATATGTTACACATAGAAAACTAAATTGGCAATGCCAAATTCATCAATTTCAAAGAAGTAACCAAAGTTGATGTCGTCTTCTTCATGGAGAAAGGGTATATCCCAGGAGTTGATCCTCTGTATTTCTCTTCTGACGACATCCTGCGGAGGAAAAAAATCCATTACTGCTCTGCAAAGAGGGCAGGTATTGCTTTGTGCCCTCCATGTATCCATGCAGTTTGAATGAAATTGGTGGGAGCAGGGTAAGGTAGTGTCCTCTCCCACATCAATTTCACTTAAACAGATGGTACATATGGGCAGTGCCTGATACTCCCTGGCCGGTGGTCTGGCTGGTGCTGGCTGGTCCTCAGCAACGTTGCGATCTCTTGGAGAGCGACTTCTATTGGACCTGGCGTTCTCCTGTTGCTGCCGGCGAGCTGTCCTAGACCGTGTGCGGTGTGCAATGGGTGAATCCATGCCTGTAATAACAATGGCAGAGATTTCAGCATTTTTGTCATGTAACCTTTTCTATCACAATTTTAAACTTAAATGACAAGGGCAATTGTCTTATTTCTAACAGATCTTAAATGTGGCTGTCTCATAGGTAAACCTAAAAATAGGAGATAATTTAGCTACTTCAGCCTCCACGATGTACCCATAGGAGAAAGAATTGAAAGCGCCCCTGTCCCCTCATGCCCATGCACTAAAGCAAATACATAGGCAGGTCACACAAACATATGTAAATGGCATTTCCACTGCACACCTCTCCCTATACCACACATGAGAGGTATCGCCAGAAATGTTATAGGGAGAGCAATAATGTTAGCACCAGATCTCCTGTGTAACTCTAAACTTGAAACCTGTAAAGGCTTTTAAAGCGTGGTCTATGGATAATTGAATGTACTGTTGTTCATCATCAGTCCATGAGCATCCTCAATTTTAAAGTGTGACATGTTAGATATCTATTTACTTTGCCTAATGTTATCATTTATATTTTACCAAACAATTAGATATTCTATTGTGTTTTTGTGCTTTAGGATTCATTAGTGCATTCCCCCTCAAAAAAATTGCGTTTGAGAAACCGCTGTGCAAATACAGTGTGGCATAAAAAATTGCAACCCCCACAATTTTATCCTCTAGAGCCCCTGCTTTTAAAAAAAATATTATGTTTAGGGTTCCAAGTAATTTTATAGCAAAAAAAAATATGATTTTTACAAGTAGGAGAGGAATGTCAGAATTGGCCAGGGGATGAAGTGGTTAAAGCAGAGCTCCACCCAAAAGGGGAAGTTACGCCACATTCGGTACTTTTTGAGGGGGCGGGTACCTGGTTCTCACAGGTATCTGTTCCCACTTCCGGGTCAGATTGCCACGGTGATCTATGAGGATCTTCAACCTCTCCTCCCCCCCCCCCCCCCACAGCCTTCTGGGGGACACACAGGTCCCTGAAGACTGTGGGACCATTCACAAAAAGCAGCACCTGTACGCACAGTAGGAAACTGGCTTTGAAGAATTTTCTCGGGTGCCAACATCGCTGGATCCCTGAACGGATAAATGTCCTTATATTAAAAGTAACCAGCTAAAATACTTGTAGCTGTTGACTTTATTTTTTTTTTTTTTTGCCCAAATTGGAGCTCCTCTTTAAGAACGTAGTTGTAAAGGCAGAAGGTATATACCCTCACTTGGTCAGTTTGGAATCAATTCGGACATTCTCCAAAGTTTGCCTCTTTTGTATTATTTGTTGCTCTACTGTCTGCCAGTCTCAATTAGATGCCCCAGCTTTATTCCTCCATAGCGCTCGAGTCCCAGCCCCCCTGCCCCCATTCCCCCCCCCCCCATACTACCTTACCTCACACTGTACACCCTTTCTCTCTCCTATATAGCTTACTTGCACATTGATTCATTTCCGGATGTCTATATACTGATTACTTAGATTACATCTACCACTTTACTACTTACCACATATTTATGACTACATAGATGGCAGAATTGATACTTGTGTCATTCAAGATATTGGCAGAGGCTCCTTATATACTTGGTTTCATACTGTTTCTATATTGTATTTTTTACTGCTATTAAAGTATTGTGTTTACGCCCATAAGCTCGCCTCTATTTGGTCCAGAGTGCGCTTATGTTCTTTTTCCTACTAAATGCACCAGCAGTTTCTTTGTATCGCCTGTAATGTACTGGTGATGGAAATCACATTCTTTGTGATCTACAATTTCTATTAGTTAAGGTATTTATCAGCGTATAACATGCACTTTTCCCCCCTGAAAATCAGGGTGGAAATTTTTTTTAAAACAAATCAAAGATTATAGTGAAATCAAAAATGTTCATAAACAGGTGAGTAAAAGTCCACTAAAGGTGTCCATCCATATCCATGGTATTGCAGTGTCCATGTGCACAACAAATGCAAAGTGCCAGTGCTCCATCATCTAAACAAACTAAATGGCCGCTTACTAGAAGTTTAGATCCACAAGGGATACTATGCGCATTTTACGTGTACTGATAGAATGGATACCATTATATATTTTTGATTTCACTATAATTTATTTGATTTGTTTTTATATTTTTTGGCACATAATCCCTTTTAATTGGGGTTCTGAGTGTTATAGTCACTTCACTCTGTTAAATTCTATACTGATTATATATTTACAAGGTTGATTACTTTGGATTTTTATTTATACTTTGATGCACTTATGACATACTGTTTTTTGAATGTCACTGTTGGACAGCGCACTATTTATGTTTCACAGCAGTTTCTCTATTTGGTTTGGTTTTCTTGTGTAAATTTGAAAATGCAATAAAAGCAGGCTAAACATAAAGGCAGAAGTTTTTTTTTACCTTAATGCATTTTCTGCATTAGAGTTAAAAACCTTCTGCATGCAGCTCTCCGCCTTACACTTACCTGAGCCTGATCTTGAGCCCATGCTATGCACGAGAGCAGAGGCTCTCTCTGCTTTCTCCTTCATTGGCTCAGAGGCAGCAGCTGGATCCATTGTTTCTTGGCTGCTGTCAATCATGGCCAGTGAAAAGGGAGCAGGGGAGCAAGGACATATGGACATACAGAGCCAGTTTAGGAGCGGGCCCATGCAATTGCCCTCATAGGAAGTGTATTGCTGTGGGGGTACGCTGCAGAAAGGAGTAACCAGGAGAGCCTAGAAAGGGGATCTGAGAAGAGGAGGATCTGGGTTGCTCTGTTCACCATTGCACATAGCAGGTAAGTATGACTTGTTTGTTATTTCAAAGATAAAAAATCTGATTTACAATCAGGTTAATGGTCAGAGTCATGCATAAGTCCAATGATGACTAGTTGAATTGAAATTAAACCTTCCTAATCTTGTAGTCACAGAGAATAGAGCTATCTATAATACATCATACTGCACATTTTCATGAAAAATACACTTAAATAAATTTTAGTGCACAAAATAATATCCAATATTTCTGGTAAAATATAAAAGGTGGTGTTGTGTCAGGTAACTTATTATCAAACGCCAAGATTTAAAATTGCACACTCCGGTGAAAAGGCAACAAACTAAGGTACCTGAAATTGTCCATAGGCCACACACACAAAAGGCTTTATAGGTTATCTGTTTAGAGTTAAATGTGAGCTCTGGCTCTAGAATTATTGCTCTCACTATGAGGTTCACAGCGATACCTCACTGTGTGATGCAAATATTATTTATTTTTATTTTTTTATTTATTTTATTTTTTATTTTAAAATGTATTTTTTCATTCAACTTTATTGCTATTACAAGAGGTGGACAAAGCCCCCTGTTATTGCTTTGGGCAGTAACATCCATATGTTCTTTATGAAGAAATCAGGGGTCTGTTGGATCCTTGATCCCTCCTCTGCCCTGTAAGACAGCTGATTAGATAGAGGTCTGCTTTTGCTGCACACAAACGCCATATAATACACTATTTTTTTGCTAAAATATAAAAGATAATGATGCGTCAGGTAAATATATGCCAAACAATTAAAAATGTCAAATTCTGAATGCTTGTGAAATAGTGACAAAGTACGCTACCTAAAATTGTCCATAGGCAATGATTTCAAAGCCTTTACAGATTATAAATTTAGAGTAAAAGGTGAGCTCTGGCATTTAAAATGATTGTTCTCACTCTGATGTTCACAGCGGTACCTCATTGAGTGATGCAATCACTGTTTACATATGCGTGCAAGACCTACATGCGCATTTGGGTGTGTGAACAGGGGACAGGGTGGTGGGTGGCTCTAAAAATTGATAACAGGATTATGGCTGCTGCTGCCCCCATAATCCTACTATAAGCACTTGGCATTCAGAATGTACAGTATATATACGCATGCTGAATGGTAATTGGTTAACATAAAAACTCTAAATAAATAATTTGAAACTGGTAACAAAAATAAAATTATATAAATATAAAGGAATTCTTCTCCCCTTTAGCCTAGGTTCACACTGACAGCAGGAGTGAAATCGACTTCTTTATACCGCATGTCAGTCACAACATCGGGGGCGATTTCAGAGACATCTGTGTGGGTTTCTGCACAGATGACTATTGAAATCACACCCCGAAGTCCCCAAAAGTAGTACAGAAATTTATTTTGGGAATCGGTGCGGCGTCGATGCAGACGGTGCCATGTGTTCGTAAAACTGTGCATATCACTGTGCAACTAATTGTATCCAGGTGTACCTTGATTTTTTATTTTTTGCAGGACAGCTTTCATTAGGTGGGAAATGTTAAAGGATATCTCTTGATTTTTATTATTATCAAAGGGAAAACTGGTCCAAAAAAGTAGACAAAAAATAATAATTCTTTAACCACTTCGTATCTGGGCCAATTCTGACACTTCGCTCCTACATGTAAAAAAATACTTTTTGTGCTAGAAAATTTCTTAGAACCTCAAACACTATATATATATATATATATATATATATATATATATATATATATATATATATAGATATATATATAGATATATATATATAGTTACCAGAGGCCCTATAGAATAAAATAATGGGTGTTGTAATTTTTTTATGTCACACGGTATTTGTGCAGCAGCTTTTCAAATGCATTTTTTTGGGGGAAATAAAATAATAATAATACCTTTAAAAAAAAAAAAACAATATTAACTCCAATTTGTTTGTATCATGTGAAAGATGTAGTTATGCTGAGTAAATAGATACCTATGTCACACTTTAAAATTGTATCTGCCCGTGGAATGGCAGCTAACTGTGGTGCTTAAAATTCTCCATAGGCAACGCCTTTACAGGTTACCAATTTAGAGTTACACAGGAGGTCTGGTGCTAGAATTATTGCTCTCACACTGATGTTTTCGACAATGACAATACCTCACATGTGTGGAACGAGCACCCTTTACATATATACGTTTGCATTTGTGTGTAAGCACAATGGGATGGGAGTGCTTCAATTTTTATTTAATTATTATTTTTATTTTATACAAATATTTTAATTTTTTTATTTTTTTTACACTTATAGCTTGGGAAAGGCAGTAGAGGGAGGGGGGACCCTCTTCTGACACCCACCGAAGTGATTGAGTGGCTATTTAAATCTCTTCTGCCACAAAGAGAATCGCTGGCTGAAAAAACCCATACTGGAATGAGGCCTGTAGGTGCAGACATCATCCCGGTATAACTACTTCAACCCGAGGACTTCCATGGATGTCCTACAGGAAGGAAGTAGTTACATTTAGCTGTATATTTTAGGACATTACAATGTATCACCATCAAAAACAACTGCACAATCAATTCTCCTGTTCCTGATGATCGCAGTGATACCACATATGTGTGTGTGATTTGTTTTTTGTGCCCATAATAGAGCCAAGAATCAATAGTATGTATTGTAAGAACACATATATGGGGCACCCAGGTTTAAAGCCCACTTCCTGGATGCCTCATATATGTGTTATGTGGTCATGAAAGGGTTAATATGGTACAATTGTCATACCTGTTGGGTCACGTGGTGGTACTTCACGATTGTTGCGGTGTGGACAGCGCGGCATCTTGATGGTACTAGATGGTATCGCAGATGAATGAAGGTTTACCTAAAAATAAATAATATTACTACTACTAATAATATACAACACAATAATAATAAAAGAAATGTAGAATAGTCGTCTATGGCGGTAATCGCTGGAGTCTGGCTTCAGAGATGCGTCTCAGTGGAGTGCCTCTTCACCATCTGCCTGTGAGGACCCCTAGAGGACCCCTAAACATCTGCGCCTGTACAGAGATCATCTGCCAACACACTAGCTGCCCCGATCCTTTGCCTGAAATATACTGGCTCATACAACACAGTACCCAAATGAAATTGAGCTTATTGCATTGTTATTAAACAAATAAAGCTTTATTATGGTATTTAATAAACACTGGGTTTGATCATTTCATAATATAAAGGAACTGTGACAGTTGCTCTGGTATCAGGCAGTGAGAAGGACAGACTGGGGATACTTTGTGGGGTTCTGAGGGCTGTAGGGGAACCAGGAACTGGGTTATGAATGGAGTTTGGCTGAATGTTGATCCAGTCAGTACATATATCTGTGTTCTGCATGTGTAGTACTGTGTATGGGGTGGACCTAGGTCACTTCTGTCCACAGGCAGGCTTGGCTTTCATATTGTGTGGTGACTGAGCCCTTCCATGTCTGAGTGAGGGCTGAGTGTCACTGGTAACCATAGCAACGGTGTATACACTATATCCCTATGTGTACTACATAACCCTGTGTGTGTATAGAGCCCCCTAAAACATACATACCTACCTGTATACTGTGTATAGAGCCCCCACATCTACCTTACTGTATAGATAAACCCAGCTTCTGTATACCTACCTGTATACTGTGTGTATAGAGCACCAATATCTACCTTACTGTGTATATAAACCCAGCTTCTGTATACTGTGTATATAGAGCACCCACATGTCTTCCTTCCTGTGTACTGTATATATAAAACCTACTCCTGCATACCTACCTGTATCCTGTGTTTACAGAGTCTACTCATGTATACCTACCTACCTATTATATATAATTAGAGCCTACTCATATATATATATATATATATATATATATATATATATATATATATATATATATATATATGTATATACCCAACTATATACCGTGTATATTGAGCCTATGTATAGATACTGTACCTACGTGTATAATCTATAACTGATAATTGCGCGGTCAATACAACGCTGTACTCAAATAAAATGAATGTCCCTTTTTCCCACAAATAGAGCTTTCTTTTGGTGGTATTTGATCACCTCTGCATTTTTAATTGTTTGCACTATAAACAAAAAAATACTGACAATTTTGAAAAAATCGATCGGTTGATCGGTAGGTCGGCTTCAGTACAATCAGCCTGCCCATAGATGGATTGGAATTTGGCCTGTTCCTTCTGAACTGAATTTTGATCCGTCTTTGGCCAGCTTTATAATATGATTAACTTGTGTGCTTATTTTAGATAACTAGCTCTTATCAAATTTCAATGGCGGCTGGTGGGTTTTTCTTTTTGGAAGGCAGCAAACAACCACCCCCCAGCGGCACGGCACTAACACCCCCCACCCCCCCTGGTGGCCTGCGGCATGACACTACCACCCCCCCCCCCCCTTGGACAGTCGGCACTTACCCGATCTATGTGGCAGGCTGTGGTGTGCTCCAGCATGGTCCTTGCGGGCAGCAGGGGTGAAGGCAGTGGGTCATGTGTCCACTCCTCCAGCGGCTTCCTCCGTCGTGTGTCTCCACTCTCTTCCGCCTAAGCACTAGGCATCCAATAGGATCGCCTGACGCTTTGGCCAATTGGGAAACAGGTCTCACAACCTGCCTCCTGATGTGCGGGGGGAACTTTAGTGTGAAAATAGCGAAAATTCATTTGCTATCGTCGCACAACTTGGTGAGCTTGGAGTGCAAAGCTCTGCACTCTGGGCCCACCCATTTTTGAAGCCTATTAGAGCCTATGGCTCAAATCAGATGCTTCAAAAAAACACACCCCTCACTGAAAACCATGGTCTGGTGCCCTGATATGTAGATCAGGGGGCCGGATGCATGGACAGGGGAGGGAGTGCCCGTGCGCCCTCTTTGGACAGGCTGCCACTATTCAGATTTCTTTCTGTACTATGCTATGAGTTGGTCTTGGCAATGAGATATTTAAATCCTGCTGTTAACTTAGAAATAATAGTTTGAAAAACATCTCTGGCCACATAGATGGGCTGTTGTGTGTTCATGCCACCCATCCACTAAATGTTAGTGTGTATTATTGCTTATTCAATGGTTTCCAAAAATAATGTTGCGCTATCATAAATTCAAATTCAAAAACACTGCAGAAACCATAATATTTTCAAATTAGAGTCCAGTAAAAAATTCTAACGCAAACTCAGGTAGTCCACCCTGAATACAAACTCTTTACACCAAATATGTACCAGCCATCTTATACAAATAAAGCAGCTTACCAAACATTTACACCCCAAATCTAAAGAGATCTTATAACGCTTTAGAATGATATCTCCCACCTGGATGGATGGCTCCAGCCCCCTCTCTTACAGTTTGATGTGCCTCAAGCCTGTCACACTTCAGAAAGACATGCCCCACACAGCCACCGGATCACTTAACATTTGCCTCAGTGACATTATCTGCTTCCTTCCCTCCTCCGCTGCCACATTTAGGACCTTTCAGGGGAGTGGCAGGGAACGGGTACCTGTTTTTGTCAGGTACCCTTCTCTACTTCCGGGAGACGGCACCGCGGTGCTGTCCCTCAGAAGTTCAACCTCCTCCTCCTTCCTCCTCCTCTGGGCCAGTTAACATATTGCGCTTCACGCATGTGCAGTAAGGAAAGTTTCTCTCACCAGGAATGGCGGCAGCAGCACCCGAGAGCCGATTGGAAAATCGCGTGGGGTGCCGACATCGTGGGAACCCTGGACAGGTAAGTGTCCTAATCTTAAAATATTTATATATTAAAAAAAGGCCGTCTTTAACGCAGGGCAAAAGGGGCTGCAGGGCCCTGTCATGGTGGGTGGGCCCCACTAAAGCAGCTGCCCCTTGCACCCGCGCTGCCCACAAATTTGGGTCCCCTGATAACCCTGCCGAGCAAAGAAAAACATTGATGTATTCCCCAGCCAGCAGGGTGGGGGTGGGGTTGGGAGCTCCACTGCAACTCTGACCCCGCCCCATGGAGCCTGTATGCTCTGACCCCTGAGATCGAAGTAGGAGTGCTGAGAGCCCCGCCTCTGGACATCTTTGAATCCCTCCCCCAGACCCCAATTAATGAAAGCGGGTGGTGAGCCTGGTTGGCTAGGTAGGTCCTTCTCCCCATAAACTGCTTGTTGACTGTTATCCTAGCCCTGACCCGTTTATGAACAGTATAGCTGTACACTGCTAATAGGTAAAATTTTAAAATGGTTACTTAGTTCATCACCTCCTGTACTCTGGTCATCTCCTTTACTAGATTTGCAGTCTCTGGTCATCTCCTGTATTAGATTTGCAGTCTCTGGTCATCTCCTGTGCTAGATTGGCAGTCTGTGGTCATCTCCTTTATTAGATTTGTAGTCTCTGGTCATCTCCTGTATCAGATTTGCATTCTCTGGTCATCTCCTGTGCTAGATTTGCAGTCTCTGGTCATCTCCTGTATCAGATTTGCAGTCTCTGGTCATCTCCTGTGCTAGATTTGCAGTCTCTGGTCATCTCCTGTATTAGATTTGCAGTCTCTGGTCATCTCCTGTACAAGATTTGCAGTCTCTGGTCATCTCCTGAACTAGATTTGCAGTCTCTGGTTATCTCCTGTATTAGATTTGCAGTCTCTAGTTATCTCCTGTATTAGATTTGCAGTCTCTGGTCATCTCCTGTATTAGATTTGCAGTCTCTGGTCATCTCATGTACTAGGTTTGCAGTCTCTGATCATCTCCTGTATTAGATTTGCAGTCTCTGGTCATCTCCTGTATTAGATTTGCAGTCTCTGGTTTTCTCCTGTACTAGATTTGCAGTCTCTGGTTTTCTCCTGTACTAGATTTGCAGTCTCTGGTCATCTCCTGTACTAGATTTGTAGTCTCTGGTTATCTCCTGTACTAGATTTGTAGTCTCTGGTTATCTCCTGTACTAGATTTGTAGTCTCTGGTTATCTCCTGTACTAGATTTGTAGTCTCTGGTTATCTCCTGCACTAGATTTGTAGTCTTTGGTTATCTCCTGTACTAGATTTGCATTCTCTGGTTATCTCCTGTATATAGGTGTGCACAGCCTATTGCATTAGGGTGTGTACCCCAAAGCTCAATCCCATATGTGTGTGTGTGTGTGTGTGTGTGTGTGCATATTATCTGACAGTGTCCATAGAGCAGTGGGCAGTGTCAATAGGGCAGTGGACTGTGTCTGTCATTTTTTTTTATTATTATTATTATTATTTTTACAGTTTTATTTTTTTACAATATTTTTAGGAGCTTCTTTAATGGGCTTTGGTGCAATACCAGGGATCTAAACAGGGGGAATCTGCGCCACATAGGGTGTTTAGGGTGGGCCCAGGCATACGCTGTTCACACGCTTAGTCTCCTGAACTAGATTTGCAGTATCTGGTCATCCCCTGTATTCGATTCATAGTCTCTGGTCATCTCCTTTATTAGATTTGCAGTCTCTGGTCATCTCCTGTACTAGATTTGCAGTCTCTGGTCATCTCCTGTATTAGATTTGCAGTCTCTGGTCATCTCCTGTATTAGATTTGCAGTCTCTGGTCATCTCCTGTATTAGATTTGCAGTCTCTGGTTATCTCCTGTATTAGATTTGCAGTCTCTGGTCATCTCCTGTATTAGATTTGCAGTCTCTGGTCATCTCCTGTATTAGATTTGCAGTCTCTGGTCATCTCCTGTATTAGATTTGCAGTCTCTGGTCATCTTCTGTATTAGATTTGCAGTCTCTGGTCATCTCCTGTATTAGATTTGCAGTCTCTGGTCATCTCCTGTATTAGATTTGCAGTCTCTGGTCATCTCCTGTATTAGATTTGCAGTCTCTGGTCATCTCCTGTATTAGATTTGCAGTCTCTAGTTTTCTCCTGTACTAGATTTGCAGTCTCTGGTTTTCTCCTGTACTAGATTTGCAGTCTCTGGTCATCTCCTGTACTAGATTTGCAGTCTCTGGTCATCTCCTGTACTAGATTTGCAGTCTCTGGTTTTCTCCTGTACTAGATTTGCAGTCTCTGGTCATCTCCTGTACTAGATTTGTAGTCTCTGGTTATCTCCTGTACTAGATTTGTAGTCTCTGGTTATCTCCTGTACTAGATTTGTAGTCTTTGGTTATCTCCTGTACTAGATTTGCATTCTCTGGTTATCTCCTGTAGTACGTCTCTCAGTGAGCTGTAATAATGTGCAGTAACCTCTAGCAATGAATGAGGAAGCAGAAATATGTGTTGTAACCTCTAACAACCAGTCAGTGATCGGTAATAATATGCTATAATCTCTGGCAACCAATTGCAATTGCTGCCTGATCGGCTGCCATAAACACATTTTTAGTTTTACTGCTATTTGTTATATGGTTTTACTTCCTAAAAATACATTTCGGTTTGCAATTTTATTTAGTTCTGTGTGCCTAATTGACACATCTTCACTGCAGCTCAGTACACTTTTAAATATTGGACATGTACCATTTTTTTTACATTTCTGTATAATAAATGGTAGGTACTCCCTCAAAATGCATGGGCAAAGACATAAGAAAACAAATACACATGTAACAAGTTCTCCGGCCTTCTTCAGTCTAATGAGAACCTCCAGGGCCAGAGATAGCTGACATCCTTCTGTATATGGTGGCACTGGCTTGTGAGGCATAGTGGGTGCAAGATGGATAAAGTTATTGGGCACCAGACACTTCTTGAATGCAAAAGAGATGTTTATTTCTCTTACAAACTTTTATGGAGGAAAGAGGGTTAGGGCCAGGACACCCTTAAGTAGTTGCAAGTTTAATTAGCAGACCCCGAGACTTCAATAGAAGAACAGCCATGCAGGGAAAGGCCTCCAGCAAGATTCTACATCTGCACGTGCAGGAATGCTGTCTCCTATGGCAACAGTTTATAACATTTCCTAACACAAAGCGCAACAGTTCCTTCACTTTCACTACACTTCTCCTTGTAGTTTTTCAGCACACTGAGCTCCCGGTCTCTCACTAGAGCCTCTGATTCACTGCCACTGAATCCCTTGAGTTCCTGCATTCTTCAAGGTGGTATCTTCCTCAAGCATCACCCCGCCTCTCTGCTGAGTCCCTAGGTTGGTACTCCCGAGACTTCTGAAGCTTCACCCCACTGGCCTACTCGGTCCCTGGCTTGGCACACAAGGCTGCTCTGCAAGCTTCACCTCTGCTGGCTGGGTCCCTGACTTGATCACCGTCTGAAGTTTCCTGATTCTCCACCGTGCCCATTCGGTGAGAATACTGCTCTGGTTCTTGATTCAGTTACTCACTGTGGTCCCTGGTAATAAGGTGGATGGTCCCTTAGTGGTGACAGCTTCCCCTCTACCTCCAACCACGACAAGTTCTCCGGCCGGCAGAACCTTCATGTTTGGTTGGTCTGCAAGCCGGAATCCCAACCCTGCCCTCAGACAGCCTAGCAGCCAGATGCCCCCGGGATAGGCCCAATCTCCGGCCTTGCAGCCTGAGGCAACAGGGCACAAGTCCACCCAGACAGCCATCCAGGTGGCACCGAACGTAAATCACCTGACTCCACTAATATATATATATATATATATATATATATATATATATATATATATATATATATATATATATATAGGTTCCCCCAGCAGGCCAAGGGATTTAAGAAAACCCCTGCCCATTGGCTGAGATACTTCATATACCCATAACCTGACCTTGAGCTGCCCTTCTCATATCTAGTACCACCAAGTACCCAGCCACTTAGTGGTAGGAGAGAAAAGTGCAACATGGCCAAACTTAGGGAAAAATCAATAGATTTCTAACAATCAGGATAACTACTCCTGGCAAGTAAATTGTGAGGAGCAACCTTGCCTAAACTCCAAGGTACTACACACAAAAATGCATGCAGTGGAACAAATAAAAAGACCCTTGTGCATCACCCCTACTTCAGCCATCAGTGGTGCAGAGTCCAAACATTAAGAAACATTGTTCTTACTACTGGGAGGCTGAAGATCAACCCTGAGAATTGCTTTTAAGGTGTATCTAGACTAAGGTGACCAGATTTTCAAAATGAAATCCGGGGACATTTTTTTTTCATTAGTAATGGCAGCAATCAGCGACTCATAGCGGGACTGCGATATCGCGGTGGACAAATCAGACAATAAGTGACACTTTTGACACTTTGTGGAAACCAGTGACATTAATACAGTGTTCAGTGCTAAAAATATGTGTGCCTAACAAGTGTTTTCTCACTGTGGGGGAGGTGCTTTTACTAAGGGAAGACATAGATCCCTGTACCTGCTTTGCAGGAACACAGGATCAATGTCTTCCACACTGACAGAATAATGAACTGCCTTGTTTACATAGGCAGACCACTAGGTGAGTCCGTCGGATCCGCTGATTGGCTCTGACACCCAGAAATGCAGCATCATGTATATAAGTGATCATAGTTGCCAACATTGTAAAAAAAAAATCCGGGGCACTTTTTGGGCTGTAGGTGGAGTTGTATTATAATTAGAGGGCAGGGCATGCGGTTATAGACGTGGCATAGGAAAAGGTGAACATGTGGCGCGCTGAGCGTGTTGCGCTAAATATGGGCGTGGTTTACATAAATAGCGGGTGTGGTTTAAACGGGCGTGGCTCAAATGGGTGTGGTTAGAGTCTGAAATGAATGCGGGATGGAGTGGGAAAGTGGGGGGGAGGGATGGAGGGACAGCAGCCCCAGATCCTACACCACAATAGCAATATGTGTTTTTCAGAGTTTGGCAATCAGCAGATAAAGATACTCCAAATACCTGGTGTTAGCGCTTCAATCATCCCGGCGCCATGATTGATATGGTGTCAGGATGATTGAAGTGCATTTTTTCTATTATTACATTGTAATATAAAATTAAATAATTCAACTCATCATAATGCAGAATCAGTGGGAGCCACGAGCTTGTCACCAGCCACGTTGCCTACCACCAGATGCCATCAGGTGCCCCCAGCAGAGTCCCTCCTTACATCAGGTGCCCCATCAGAGCAGCCTTCCTCACATCTGTGTCTCCATCAGCGGAGCCACTCCTTACATCTGGTGTCCCCATCAGTCCTCTTACATCTGGTGTCCCCATCAGTCCTCCTTACATCGGGTGTCCCCATCAGTCCTCCTTACATCGGGTGTCCCCATCAGTCCTCCTTACATCTGGTGCCCCCATCAGTCCTCCTAACATCTGGTATCCCCATCAGTCCTCCGTAAATCTGGTGTCCCCATCAGTCCGCCGTACATCTGGTGCCCCCCTGACATCCAGACTGGCCCCCTCTGACATCCAGACTTGCCCCCGGCATCCAGACTGCCCCCCGACATCTAGACTGCCCCCCGACATCCAGACTGGCCCCTCTGACATCCAGACTGGCCCCTGACTAGGGATGAGCCGAACACCCCCCGGTTCGCACCAGAACTTTCGAACGGACCGAAAATTCGTACGAATTTTAGAACCCCATTGAAGTCTATGGGACTCGAACGTTCGAAATTAAAAGTGCTAATTTTAATGACTAATATGCATGATACTGTCCTAAAAAGGGTTTGGGGACCTGGCTCTTGCCCCAGGGGACATGGGTCAATGCCTAAAATGTTTTTAAAAATGGCCGTTTTGGCGGGAGCACTGATTTTAATGACGATTAAAGTGAAAAAAAAAGTGAAATATTCCTTTAAATATCGTGCCTGGGGGGTGTCTATAGTATGCCTGTGAAGTGCCATGTTTTTCCAGTGTTTAGAACAGTCCCTGCACAAAATGACATTTAACGGAAGTAACGTCATTTAAAACTGCTTGCGGTTTTAATGTTATATCTGGTTCCTGCAATATGGATGAAAATCATTGAGAAAAATGGCATGGGTAGCCCCCCTGCCCATTACCAGCCCCTTTGGGTCTTGTACGGATATTAAGGGGAACCCCGTACCCATATTAAAAAAAGGAAATACGTGTGGCCCCCAGGCCCTATATACTCAGAACAGCAGTATACAGGTGGTGCAAACAAGACAGGGACTGTGTAGGTTTGTTGTGTTAAGTAGAATCTAGAGAGTTCCACCTGGTGGGCATGTCACATATAAGGCGGTTCTTGGTCAGGTTCAACTGCTTTTGGAGCTCAGCCAGCCGAGCACAGGCATTAAATGATCGGCGGAAATGCACACAGACTTAACTGGCCTGCTTCAGGACATCCTGTAAGCCCGGGTACCTGCCCAAGAACCACTGCACCACCAGGTTAAGGACATGAGCCACACAGGGCACATGGGTCAGTTGTCCTTGTCGGAGGGCGGAGAGGAGGTTGGTGCCATTGTCGCAAACCACCATTCATGGCTTAAGCTGGCATGGCGTCAACCACCTCTCAGCCTGCCCCTGCAGAGCTGACAAAAAATCTGCCCCAGTGTGGCTCCTGTCCCCCAAACAAACCAGCGCAAGCCCCTGGAACGCCTACGGAGCACCGCTGGTTCTGAGGACAGAGCACTGGAAGAGGCCATGGAGGAAGAAGAAGAGGAGGGGGTGGAGGAGAGAGGTGTGTCACAACCAATAGTAGCATTTTGGAGGCGTGGTGGCGGAACAACCTCCAACACTACTGCACCTTGTCCTGCATCCTTCCCAGCTGCCAGAAGAGTGACCCAATGGGCCGTGAAAGACAGGTAACATCCCTGTCCATGCCTGCTGGACCATGAGTCAGCGGTAATATGCACCTTACCGCTGACCGCCTTGTCCAGCGAGGCAAGGACATTGCCTTCCACATGCCAGTAGAGAGCCGGAATCGCCTTCCGTGAGAAAAAGTGGCGTTTGGGGACCTGCCACTGAGGCACCGCACATTGTACAAACTCACGGAAGGGGGCCGAGTCTACCAACTGAAAAGGCAGCAGTTGAAGTGCTAGCCAAGCTAGCATTCAACCGCTGGGCATGTGTGGTCCAGCAGCTGGGGCAGGGACATTTGCCTGCTATAATCGGATGTGGGTGTACTGCTAGCAGAGTGCCCAGAAGCACTTGGCTGTGACATACCTAATTCTACACCTTCATTCCTCTCAGAGCAGGTTTCAGAGAGGACTGAAGGTCTAGTGGGGTTGGAGATCCCAGCTGATGAGGAGCAAGGAGAGGTCCGCTTTGTTCTTTGGTGTGGGTCTTTGAGGTACGCTTGCCAACGAGCTGCATGGCAGGTCAACATATGTCTGGTCAAGCATGTGGTGCCCAAGCGGCTGATGTTTTGGCCACGCGAGATACGCTTGAGACATATGTTGCAAATAGCAGCGGTGCGATCGGATGCACTCGTCTCAAAAAAGGCCCACACCAAAGAACTTTTAGAATAACGCGCAGAAACAGCGCCCTGCACAGGCGGAGCTCTGCGGTATGATTCAGTCGGTGTGCTGCCCCTAAGCTGGCCCCCGGAGGGCATCCTGCCTCGTTGGACATGTGCCTCCTCCTCCTCTCTCCTACCAGGCACCCATGTGGAGTCAGTGCCCTCATCATCCCCTCCCTCTTCATCGCTGGAGCAAACCTGGCAGTATGCTGCAGCTTGTGGAACATGACTGCTAGATTGCTGTCCTTCTTGAGCATCCCCTCTCTCTGTGCTCACGCTACTGCCTTCCTCTAGCTGAGTATCATCATCAGAGCCTACAAAACACTGGGCATCCTCCTGGAGCATGTACCCAACACTGTGCTCAAAGAGTTCAGGAGACTCCTCAGGAGGACGTGGTGGGTCTGGGGAAGCAGTCACTGATGATGACATTGAGAGGAGGGAAGACGATGCGTTGGCAGCTGCTTTGCTAGTACCCTGAGCCTGGGTGAGAGAGGATGAGGAGGATGAAGAGGGCTTGGTCATCCACTCTACCAAGTCTTCGGCATGTTGCGGCTCAACATGTCCAGCTGCCGAAAAGGACAAGCGTGTCCCATGGCCACATACTGATGATGACGATGCACCACGTCCACGACCAGCACTGTTGTCTCTAGACACAGAGCCTGCTTGCCATCTTTTATCGGCTTGCGCCTGTTTGCCTCTCCTTGCTGGCCTTCCAGACATGGTAATGGCCTGAAGGGATATGGGAAAACCAACAATTGGGTAGTGTATATTGCGCTGGAGGCACACACAACACCCACTCCTGCAGATGGCTCAATTAGAGAAGAGCTATGTAGGTGGATATAACGGTTTATTCTGCGGTCAGGGCACGCAGACAGCATGCACAATCTCCTACAGCTGACTGCAAGCTCTATTTAAAAAGAGCAATATAGCTAGCTATATAAGTGGATATAATGGTGTATTATGCGGTCAGGGCACGCAGACAGCACGCACAATCTCCTACAGCTGACTGCAAGCTCAATTTAAAAAGAGCAAGATAGCTAGCTATATAGGTGGACATAGCGGTGTATTCTATGGTCAGGGCACGCAGACAGCACGCACAATCTCCTACAGCTGACTGCAAGCTCTATTTATAAAGAGCAATATAGCTAGCTATATAGGTGGATATTTTTTTATTAATAGAACTTCTTCCAAATATACAAAGACTTTCTTAGAAATGATACCATAGCAACATACATATGGTGAGAGAAAATAACATATCAAACAACCGTATGTCTCCTCAACCCTCCAGCAGTCTCCGCAGCGACTAGCCGCACTACCGCATGATCATCGGGTTTCTTTATGGTACAACTTATCCACTAAACTTTAGTTTTAAAATATACAACTCATCCATCTAATCCCACTACACACAAGATACAGACGGGAATGTAAAGAGTGAAGCATGCCCGTACCTGAAAAAAAAGAGAAACTCCGAACGAAAAACTACGGGGGGGGGTGAAAGGATAGAAAGACATCACCACCGAAAGAGAAAGGACCGTGGGAGTCATTAAGGAGGCCGGAAGGAAAAACCCCTCCACAACCTGGCACTCCTTTCTTCCCCAATCCTCTCTCTTTGCAGACACTTTACCTTCTCCACTTCCCGAAAAATATCTCCCACCACCTCATGCACGGACAGGACTTTGCCCCTAGTGGACACTAAACACCTCGCGTGCCAGGTGAAGTAAAGACAAACTGTACTAACTAGATAAAGTGATGATAACTCAAAGCCCCTTCGCACTCTGAAGTTACCATATACTCGCTCAGAAGCCGACAGGGCCTGGAGGCGGGGATAGCCGACGGCCACCCCAACCCCCGCCAGAACCTCCACGTTAAAGGGACATTCGACCAAAAAGTGGTCCATGGTCTCGAATGTCCCTCCACACTCTGGACGGGGACACCCTCTGTCCCCTAAGCTCCGATATTTCAAGTTGGATCGTACGTAGAGGCGTCCATGGAACGCTCTCCACGCAAGATCCCAGAACTTGAGAGGAATTCTCACGGAATTCAGAAGGGCTAGTCCCTCCGTGAGAACCCTGTCTGGGCAATCCCTTAAGGCCAGTGGTCTCAAAAAGTCAGAGGACATGACCCTAAGGTACAGCTCACGCCGACCCATAGAGCCCACCTCTAGAGCAGTTATCCTCCACTTCCTTAGTACCTTTAGAGCAGTCGGGACATAGGGCGGGAGGTACCCATGGGATCTACGAAGATCACCAGGGCGACCCCCTCCCTCCCAGCTACTCAGGAAAAGCAAGAGCCGGCCCTTACAGGAACGTTCCCACAGAGAAGGCGTGTCCAAAAAGATAGACTGTAGATTGAATTTCACAAATACAGTGGTGAAAAACACCACTGGGTTGATCATGTCCAACCCACCCTGCCTTCTCCGAAGGTACGTAACCTCCCTCTTGATGAGGTTCAGCCTGTTTCCCCACAGTAGTAGGAAGAACAGGCTGTAGATCCGTGTATAGAGCGATTCTGGCAGAAGACAAACGTAGCTGACATAGATACATTCAGGCAGCAGGTAGGTCTTGATCAGGCTTACCCTTTCCCTCAACGACAGCTTCCAGCCCTTCCAGGTCTTCACTTTCTGGGTAGTACCCGACAGCCTGCGCTCCCAGTTTTGCTTGGGATAGTCGCCTGGGCCAAAAAGGATGCCTAAGATCTTTATTTCTGGTTGGGGCTGGGGGAAAACGTCCGGAAGGGCAAACTGCTCGCCTTCCTTCCCCATCCAGAGAACCTCACTCTTGTCCCAGTTGACTAACGAACCTGATGCCTCGGAGTAGCCCCCCAATCTGTGTTTCCACAAAAAGGGCCTCCTCTCGCCTAGACACTACCACCGAGACATCGTCCGCGTAGGTCACCACCCTCACCGATGGCTCCGGGCCCCCACAGGGCTCTACCGGAACCCCCCTCAAACGCCCACAGTCAAGCCTCCTCACGAAGGGATCTACCGTGAAGACGTAGAGTAGGGGGCTCAACGGGCAACCCTGCCTGACACCAGAGTCCACCAGGAAGGCGGAGCCCACCCAACCATTGACAAGGGGGAAGCTCTCATCCCCCCTATACAATACTTTCAGCCAATCGATGAATTTAGCTGGCAGACCGTACTTACCTAGGAGAAGCCAGAGGTACTCATGGCTTACCCTATCAAAAGCTTTCGCCTGATCTAGTGCCAGCAGATACCGACCATCACCCGTTGCCCTGCACCTTTCCACAGCCTCCCGGACGTTCAGGACAGCACTAATGCCCCGTACACACGACCAGACTTTTCAACATCAAAAGTCTGACGGAATGATTCCTGCAGACTATTCGAACGTGTGTGGGCTGCAGCGGACTTTTGATTTGCAAAAGTCTGACAGACTTTAGAAATGGAACGTGTTTCAAATTTTTCCAACAGAACTCTGCCGGACCCAGAAATCCGCTCGTGTGTGTGGTAGTCTGACTGACTAAAACCGACGCTAGAGCAGCTATTGGCTACTGGCTATGAACTTCCTTATACTATTCCAGTCATACATCATCACGTTCGAATCCGTCGGACTTTGGTGTGATTGTGTGTGGCCAAGTCCGTTCATTCGGAAAGTCCTTCAGAACTCTGTCAGAACTCCGTCGAAAGTCTGCCGGACTTAAGTCCTGTCGTGTGTACGCGGCATAAAGGTGCTACGGCCGGGAACTGCACAGTGCTGGGAGGTGGAAAGTAACTTGTCCGCGACAGCAGACATACGCACAAACAATATCTTCGCCAGAATCTTCCTATCCGTGCAGAGAAGGGCAATAGGACGCCAATTCTCTACCCTGGACGAATCTTTCCCCTTTGACAAGAGGATCAGGGCAGACCTTCTCATTGAGGGAGGAAGCAAACCAGATGCCAAACAC
The DNA here is from genome assembly GCF_037356315.1 of Lithobates pipiens. NCBI lineage: Eukaryota > Metazoa > Chordata > Amphibia > Anura > Ranidae > Lithobates > Lithobates pipiens. Next base: position 388,618,034 of record NW_027507764.1, read on the forward strand.
TCATTGAACACTTCCCTCAAAAGAGGAGCCAAAAGGCTCTTAAAGGTTTTATAGAACTCCGCCGTGAGCCCATCAGGCCCCGGCGATTTCTTTGGTGACAAAGAGTCGATGGCTTGCTCAACCTCTGCCGTTGAGATCCCATCTGTCAAGGAGACCGGAAGGTCAGACACTGCCTCCAGCGGTGTCCCGTCAAGGAATGCCCTGGCTCTCTCAAGGTCTAAAGGCTTCTTCTTCAGGATGTCGGAAAAGTGGGCACTGATGATACCCAGGATCCCTGCCTTGGACCGCACCAAGGACCCAGAGGAATCCCTCAGGCCATGTACGACCTTCTCACTCACCGCATCGCCGCAGCTCTTGTAAGGATCCAGGGAGACGAACTTCCCGTAATCCCTCTCAAGGACCAGGGAGGCGAGACGGTCATACTGACACTCCTTCATCTGAAGCTTCAGAGCAGAGATCTGTTCCTGAGTGCCCCCAGAGGAGATGAGGCGATCTAATTGCCTCCGCAGCCTCTGGTAGGCCAGGTATTTTGAGAAAGCCCGGTGCCTCGAGACCTCTCGGAAGAAGCCCTCAGACCTCTTCTTCACCACTTCCCACCATTCCTGATGAGAGCAGCTGCCCTCAAGGAGCGTGGCTTGTTCCAAAAAAAAGGTCTCGAAAGCCTCCCTCACTTCAGGGTCCTCGAGCAGCGACCCATTTAGGCGCCACAAGCCCTGACCCTTCTGAGGAGCATCGGCCACATTCAAGGTAACGGACACCATACAGTGATCGGAGAACTCAACGCACACAGCACAGGGGCCGTGAAGGAAGAGTCCCCCTTCAAAAAAAAACTGTCTATCCTACTCTTACTGCTACCTCTGGCATAGGTGAAACCCGTGTGGTTGGGGAGATGACGAACGTGCACATCCACCAACCCGGCTTCCCTCACTATCCTATTCAAAAAGATACTGTCATATCCCAGGGGGCCAGAGGTTCCTGCCCGGTCCTTTGACCTGGTGACCATGTTGAAGTCACCACCAAAGACCACCTGCTGGGATGTAAACAGGTAAGGTTTCACTGCCGTAAGAAGGTCCTTCCTCCCCCTCTGAGATTGAGGGCCATAAAAATTAATTAAATGGAGGAATTCTCCCCTCACGACAGCATCCACCACTAGACACCTACCAACCTCGACCTCAATCACTCGTCGGCAGGCCACCGAACCAGTCTTAAAAAGGACCGCGACACCACTACAGGGCTCAGCCGCAAGAGACCAGAGAGAGGGCTCACATCTCCACTCTCTCTTTGCTAGATGCATCCCTGCCACAGATGCCAGCCAGGTCTCTTGCAAAAACAAAATGTCAGCATCAATCCGGCTGAAAAAATCAAAGGCTGCAAAACGAGCCGCCGTAGAACGCACACTTGCAACATTAATCGTCGCAAGGCATATTGGCGCGGGTACTGCCATCCTTAGTGATTGGCTTACATTCCCTTCTGCTTACATTACTTGCAGGCCCCCTCGTCCTCCGAGTCAGAGGGAAGGCCCTCAAAACGATTGCCCAGCAGGATAAGAGGCCGGTCAACACACCCATCCTCACTGGGGCAAGGGCCTACATCTTCCTCAGGCACAGGCACCTTCCGTTTTCTTTTTCTGACCGCTTTTTTCCTTACCCTCTGCCACCGCCCAGGCCCAGGAGGCTCACCACCCTCCTCCTCATAATGCCCGCTAGATGCAAGGCGCTTCTGGGAGGTCTTGGCAGCCCCCTGTACCTCCATCATCTCCTGCCCGGCGACCGCCGCCGGTACAACAGGGAGACGAGAAGAGGAAGAAGGACGTGGAGATACCAGGGTAGGGGGGGATAGGAGGGGGGCAGAGGAGGGAACGGAAGCGGAAGGGGGGAGGGAAGGGGAGGGGGGAGAGGGGAAGGGGAGGGGGATGGGGAAGGAACAGCAGGAGGGGTACAAGGGGGGGGATGCGGGAGAGACGCCCTTCTAGGAGGTCTCTCTTTGGGCCCGGCAGTCGGCTGTTTGGTAGACGCCTTCCTACCCACAGATGACTTATCGGGCTCTTTCCTTTTCTCCTTGGGAACTGCCGCCAAGGACCTAGATGTTCCATCAACCTTCTTACCAGCCACACTATTCCCTAACTCCTCCTTTCTCCCCCACCCGGACCTCACCCTTTGGGGCAGCTGATCACCTGGCCCCCGCCGCTCCCCCTGTCCCTGAGTCCCCCCCAACCACCAACCCGGGCTCGGGGTCCCCAGATGGTGCCCGGGGTTGCCCAGGTTTGCCCCCCTCTATCGGGAAGTCCCTGAATGCTTTGGGGCACCGGCTGAAAGGGTGCCCCAGCTCCCCACAGAGATTGCAGACTATAAGCCTGCAAATCTCCTGTGGGTGCCCAAACCCGTTGCACCTGACGCAGCGGGGCGTCACGCAGTCTGCGCTCAGGTGCGCCGGGCTTCCGCATTTAAAGCAGCGACGAGGCTGGCCTGGGTAGAAGACCAGGATCCGGTCTCTGCCAATGAAGGCGCTACCAGGGACGTGAGATACTGTATTGCCCTGGCGCTTGAGCCGGATCCTGGCCTGCCAAGCCCCAGTCCAGACCCCGCGCTCGTCTAGGGACTTCCGCATCAGAGTCTGCAGCTGGCCAAATCTCCCGAGCCAGGTCATGATGTCCTCTGGAGGGAGGGACTCATTCCTAACCAGGATGGTGATATTTGTCACCTCTTCCTGTCGGGAAAGGGGGACCACGCGGAACCCCCTCCAGGGGTCAGACCTCCTCAGGATTTCGTATACAGTCAGAAACCTCTCCATCGAGACGACGGAGAGGAAACTGACATCAAATTCTTTGGATCCCGTTGGATGGATGACAGCAAAGAGATCCGGCACCCGGAAACCGGCACCCAGTATCCATCCCACTACCTGACCCCTGGAGGGACATGCCCCTTTGCCCTCCCACTTAAGCTGCACGACATTCCTACGTCTTCTCTCCGGGCCCCCTGTACCCCTTGACCATGCGTCCGGCCCTGTAAGCTGGGCAGAGGGCGGCGCCCTAAAATTCTGGGCGCCAAACTGGCCATACAGGGGGTCCAGAGGAACACTAGAACCGGCCACTTGTGCGAAAGAGCGCCCTGCTTTATGTGCACCCAATAGTGCTGCCTCCTCCTCCACACCCAAGAGGCGTTCCACAGGAGCCGACACCGCAGGGTTACCCCCAGACTTTGAGGCAGCCGGGGGGACCACACCTGACTCCATGGTCTGACTCATATCTCCCGACCCTGGCGACCAGGCCGCCACTTCCTGAACCTCACTGGTAAACTGTGGGGCCTCCTCCTGGCCACAGCCAAAGAAGGCATCCAATTGGCTCCCCAGGAGGCCCACCCATTCCATTTCGGAGCTCCCGCCAACCTCAGCGTGAGCCCCGCAAAAATCGACCACTATACACTCCTCTACTTGGGTGCCCTCCAACTGACAGATAAACTCCATTGCAGGGCACTCTCTGTCCAAAACCCCCATGGGCGACCCACCCCACACCTGCCGATTCACCGTCCCGTCATCCGCCAGAGCCGCGGGAGACGAAGCTCCGCCCACTTCCTGTCCCGCCGGCAAACCGGAAGCGGCGGAAGCCACGGACCGGAAGTTCCTTCCAGCGGGATCCGCCCCCAGCTCCGGCGGACTTCCTGCAGGCGCCAGTCCCTCAAAGGTCCGCATCAATCCCGGAGCAGAGTGTGGGACTCCCTACCCCCTCCCCACGGAGGATGGCATCCCACAGCAACCATCCCCAACCCGCACAACACCCGCCATGGCGGAAGACCCACTCAATACCACCCCATCTGCACTGTCCAACTGTTCCGACAGTCTGGGCTTGCTGACCTGGGGATCCCCCCGCAGCGGAACGAGGACATCCGGGAGTGGGGGGTTGTCCATGTCTAGCAGGGAATCCGGCTTGTCCACCGGAGCCCCTGTGACAGGTAAGCCCAAAGTTTCCAAGCGTCTCTCCACTAGGCCCAGGAGGCTCCCCCGCCAGCCTCACCCCCTGCGGACATCCTGACCTCATCGGGTGCCCTACCCAGGCCTGCAGCAGCCTCTACCTAAGGACCGGCAGGATCCTGGGGACCCTCAGTCATTTTGTCTGGGGCTTGGTTTGGCATGATGTTCCAGGGGGAGAGTCCAGCACTCCTGCCCCGTCTCCTGGGTTGGCCATCCATCTCACCCCCCTGGTGTTTCCCGGGGTTCTCTGGTACTGCACCAACTTCCCCTATCTGGGAAGGCTTCTCCTCTTGGGAGTCAGCTTGCGGGATCTGGCTCCCCTTCTGGCGCCGAGACGCCTGTCTCCCCTCCTCATTTGCTCTCAACAGCTCATGCTTTAGCTCATCCAAAAAGCACTCCTCGCCTGGGCCATGGTCACATAGGTTCTCCAGGAGGTCGAATAACTCGGCATTCTGCTGCTTTAGACTTGTAATGGCCACTCGGAATTCCGATCTCTTGGAGCTGCCGGAACGATCCCGCCGGTTCCGAAGAGAGGTTAAACAGGCCATGTGGCCATTGTACGCACACGTTGCCTTCTCCATTACGTTCTTAACCTTCTTGACCCTCACTTTGTATTTCTTATCATCCTCTCCTGGCTGGGCTTTGGTCCAGCTGGTAAGACCGACCTGAGTCCCCAGAAAGAGCCTCTCCTCCCTGGATAGGTCTTCAATTCCAGAGAGGGTAGCTGGAGCCCCAGGCCAGGAAAGCAACCCTGGGCCTGGGCTAGAGGAGGCCATCCTCCCCCTTCACCTGTGGACACTGGAACTCTGCAGAGAGCATGCAGACAGCAAGCACAATCTCCTACAGCTGACTGCAAGCTCTATTTAAAAAGAGCAAGATAGCTAGCTATATAGGTGGATATAACGGTGTATTCTGCGGTCAGGGCACGCAGAGAGCACGCACAATCTCCTACAGCTGACTGCAAGCTCTATTTAAAAAGAGCAATATAGCTAGCTATATAGGTGGATATAGCGGTGTATTCTGTGGTCAGGGCATGCAGACAGCACGCACAATCTCCTACAGCTGACTGCAAGCTCTATTTATAAAGAGCAATATAGCTAGCTATATAGGTGAATATAACGGTGTATTCTGCGGTCAGGGCACACAGACAGCACACACAATCTCCTAAAGCTGACTGCAAGCTCTATTTAAGCAGGCAGGCAGCTGGCTGGGATTTGAGCCAAGGCAGAAGAACATGTGAGCGGAGCTGAATGGGCATGTGCTGGAAACTGAAGAAATAGTCCATCCGCTCTGACCAGCACATCACCATCAGAAAGGGACACAGATAATGGAAAAAATGCACCCCCCTAAGCTAGTAGGAGCGGGGGTGTGTAATTCTTTTTTTTTTATTATTCTGCAATGACTGTCTTTGAAAATTTCCCCAGCTCCTGTTAAAGTCAAATCCTGGGACAAAACCGGGGACAGACTTGGTCCGGGGACAGTGTTCTCAATCCGGGGACTGTCCCCTGAAACCGGGGACATCTGGTCACCCTACCATAGAGTCACATCAATATGTTTATTTAAACACTTCGTATCGGGGGCCAATTCTGACACTTCACTCCTATATGTAAAAATCGACTTTTTCCTCGCTAGAAAATTACTTGGAACCCTCAAACATTATATATTTTTTTGCAGAGAGGCACTATAGAGTAAATTGGTGGGTGTTGCAATTTTTTATGTCAAACTCTCATGAATGAAAAAACCCCCCACCAAAGTTAGCCCAATTTTTGATATAATGTAAAAGATGATGTTTTATGCTGAGTAAACGGATGCCTAACTTGTCACACTTTAAAATTGTGTCTACTCGTGGAATGGCGGAAAACTACAATGCTTGAAATTCTCATTAGGCAACGCTTTAAACACCTTTACAGGTTATCAGTTTACAGTTGCACAGGAGGTCTAATGCTAGAATTATTGCTCTCTGACGTTCTCTACAATATGTGTAATTAGGCAGACTTCTGGGAAAATTGGTGAGCCAATCGCACAAGCAGGAAATGATGTTTCTGGTGAGTGGTCAGTACACACTCTGTGTACAGAACAACTCCATGCAGCCATATTGCAATGCATTCTCAAAAAATTATAGTGGGTGCAGATTGAAAAGGAAAGGTAATTTTTAATGACATTCAATTACAATATGATTAGTGTCTCAATTATATGTGCTATATTATGTTTGCTTTATTTGCTATTTTTTTCCCCACAAAAGTAGAGTTACCCTTTTAATCTGAAGGGTTTTTGCCTCAGAGTATTGACCCGGAAAGTATTGAAGTCAGAGACAGCAAGGCAACTAGGAGGTCAGCAAAGACCACCCCCATATTCTTCCCTTAAAGTGACCCTGCCGACACAGGAACATTTGTATCTGATAACCTACCTGCTAAAAGAAGAGTAAAATTACTTGAAAATCCTCTATGGCCCCTTCACGTATTCCACACTTCTGGGTGTATGGAATATCTGCTCCCCCGCTGAATGCTGTGGTTTCTCCACCAGCTCCTAGATTGCTACAGCAGGCACATGCCTAATGGGAGAAAGCACAGTGCATAGCAGGGTAGACTGATTCACTATGATGGCCTATGTCATTTCTTGAGACCCTAAGAGTCCATTCACACAGGGGCAACACGTCTTGCAGCGTGACTTTGGGAGGCAACTTGGACACTACACGAGTATGAATTACAGAGCGACTTGGGGCGACTTTAACACGACTTCAAGTCGCCCCCAGGCCAGACGACTTTGGCTGTGGCCAATCACGAAAAAATCAGCTCTTGAGGGGGGGAACTCCACGCCAAATTTTAAATAAAAAAATGGCATGGGCTCCCCTCCAAGAGCATACCAGGTCCTTAGGTCTGGTATGGATTTTAAGGGATAGTGCCTGCAATTGGCTGCAGGAGTTGTCTGCCTCTCGGAATGAATCATTAAGTGATTGGAGGGTTTACCTGCAATGATTGACCCTGGATGCAGGGCTTTTAGTTAATCACCAGAAATCTTCACTGGGATTCCCAGATGTAATTGTACATGCCAATGTGAGAATGGAAACTAAGATCTATTATTTTATATCCTAATATTCATGCACACTTAAGCCCCTCCCAAATACTTGTTTTACAAGTATTTAAAGTTTTTTTTCTGCCCCAAAATGCCCATGTATGTTAGCCTATGGATCCATGCATACATAGCCATTTAAAGGAGTTAAGAGGCTGGGGTGTTTAACCGCTTGCCGACGCCTCATGCCGATATATGTCGGCAGAAGGGGTCATACAGTCAGAATCACATACCTGTATGTTGCACTTTAACAGGGGGCCAGCGGCAAGCTCCGTGAGCGTTTAACCAGAAGAAAAACTCCCAATTCGTTTTAACACTAGGCTTGTTTAGCGCTTGAGCGTTAATTCATTTCAGTGGACAGGATAAAAATTTTTTCTGGCCAATGAAATTAATTGATGTCCAAATGTGGTACACGCATTCAGAAACATCAAGTGTGGGGGGCGTGGCCGGAAGTGCTCGGCGATGGACGCTTTCTGAGGGAGCTCTGCACAACCTCAGCTCTATCCATCGCAATCCTCCGGTATTCTGCACCGATCGACTCCCAAATTATAGGCACATTACTCCTGGGAGTACACTGTAGCTACTGGGGACTATATCAGGTGCCTATACCCCTCCATCTGGTCGCAGGACGGCCGACAACGGGAGCTCGCGGCGGCCATCTTGCCGCTCCGGAGGCCTAACAAATCTTTAAGTTTTACACATCATCACACGGTAGGGGACTGCCATCCACCCTCCAACTCTCCTGATCTTCCCTCCCTGAACGCTCCGGTGTATCGTTCGGACTTCGGGGGTGAACGAGGAGGCCGTAGCTGGTCCCGGCCTAGTGCGGCCTAGTACGGCCTGCGGATCCCCGGACTTTCCTGAGGCGGACGCCCGCGGAAGAGCATCATATCCGAATCGCTACTTAACTACCCGCTTCCTATGCCTACAGGGTCTCCCCCTAGACAGCACCTACCTCTCGAACTCCCACACTGTATCTTTGCTCAGGCCTGGCCCTGAACCAGGCCTGTGCTGACTGAAATCGGCCATCTTGCTACACCCATCTTGCTACACCCTATGGCCTATTGTTCATTTTTTCTTCTTTCCCTACTCTGCTGGTGTGGTAGGGGGAAGGAGTCTCCGGCCATCTTCTAGCCCTGTCTCCAGAGGGCGCATGCACGGCAGCTCCTAGGATGGCAGCTTAGTCCTGGAGCTCCGTCCCGCCCTGGCGGTTCAGGACTGCTAACGGTACCCAGAGAGCCAACGCTTGCATCACAACTTACTCACTGAATAGTAACTGCATCAGGGATCTCCCCAATGTATGCCGGGGCTGTCAGGAGAAACCTCGAGCCGACTTATGAGATAACCCGTTCTTCCCAGACAGAGGCGAAAATGGCGGCTGGGCCTCACCACTCGGATGCGGCCTACACGAACGGGGCACAGCTGGCAGCTTCTTCCTCTTATGCCCTGCAACGACAGTCGAGTCTTGATTGTCCTGAAATGGCTTCCCCAGCCTCCACAGTTTCCCTTCTGGAACATTCATTCCCGGACATGGAATTCCCACCCTTGGGAGCTACCCTCCCTCAGCCCCACCTTCCAGCTCAGACTGGAGACTTGGGTCTACTGCAGCCGATCAATATGACTGAACTCTTTGCTAAATTCGCAGACCTTCTGGACAGGGGTCTACAAAATACGGCCACCAAAATAACAAATGACATCAAAGCAGACCTTCAGAACATCGGATCTCGCATTGAAACTATTGAATCCAACCTGGAAGCGACGATTGCCAGAACAAATCAAAATTCTACTTGCCTACAAGTCTTACAAGAACAACTGGATACCGCCAATGCCAAAATAGATGACCTTGAAAATAGAAATAGGAGGTGCAACTTTAGAGTACGGGGACTCCCTGAATCCTACAAGGACGTTCCTGAGACAATACAGGCCTTCATTAAAGATCTGCTCCCGGACACCCCACAACACCATCTAGAGCTTGATAGGGCTCACAGGGCCCTCAGGCCCCCCAGGGATGATGGCCTGCCTCGAGATATTGTAGTAAAGCCTCATCACTATACAGTGAAAGAAGCAGTCATGAAGAAATCCAGATCCATGTCCAAAATCGTTTTTCAGGGTCACCAAATACAAGTCTTTGCTGATATATCTCCCTCCACCATTCAAAAGAGACGCACCTTGAAACCGCTACTTCAAATCCTTATGAATAAGGACATCAAATATTGGTGGCTGTTCCCATTTCAATTGAAGATGTTGTTCAATGGCAAACCCTACACCTTTAGTTCTCTTCCAGAAGGGGAACAGCTATTCTTACGACTCGGCCTTATCTCTCACGACCCAACCGCTATGCAACAGGAGCCCTCTCCTCACTCGGCTAAAAGGCAACTTCCCTCCAGTCCATCCAGTCCACTGAACTCGTTGTGGAAACCCGCAAGACACAAGAAATCGAAGGATAACGTCCATCCTTGACTAACTATGATCCACCTACAGTACAAGTTTTGAGACTTTGGGGGGTTACTAGTTCCCTCTGGGGGACCTTGAGCAGGAACTGTGCCTAGATTATACCTCACCATGTGGGTGGGAACAACACTCAGGGTCTTCATCTGTGTTGGGGGGAACTAGCTAACCCTTTTGTTCCAATTTTAGGTTGCCGCACTCAAATATTTTACTTCTCCTGATTTGCAATTCTTTATTCTCTCCTGATCCTTGGGGAGACTTAAACGATTTCTAATGTTAACGTTGGTTCTGGGGCCCTTTTTTGACAGTTATGTAATGTTTAAACGTTTAGTTGGTCCTTCTTGCTAGGGCGGTGCTCATGCACCCCATCCTGCCTAGTGAACTCGGTATTGACCCTTCACTGGTCAGGATTACTCCCTATCTTCATCCCCTTTGGGATTGAGATTGGGGAGGTGTCTAAATTTTATTTGCAGGCGGTATTTCTTTCCGCCCGCATCGGGGGTCATGTTTGTCCCCCTTCTTACCTTCTCTGCTCCTCTCTATCTCCTTTTCTTGCTCACTCTCTGCTCTTTCTTTCCCCTGAAGGTCATCTGGAGAGGGAGGACACGGTCTTCATCCATGCTCGTTGAGTCACTCACCGGTCTGCTTTTATCCTGGTCCATAAATCTTATACGGGTAAGTGCCTTTGTGTATCGGGGTATTCCCACTCCTCTGCTCGATGGCGGTAACTGATCCAGACAAAATTCCCCTTAAGCTTATTACTCATAATGCCCAAGGCCTAAATTCCCCGGCCAAGCGTCGGAAAATGTTTCAATCTTTTCACTCCCAAAAAGTTGATGTAGCACTCCTACAAGAAACCCATTTCCCTAAACGCTTTCATCCTACTTTTATCCATTCCAAATTCTCTAATTTTTCACTGGCCAATGCAGACGATAAAACAAAGGGGGTAGGTATCTTTATTTCTAACAGATGTACGTTCGCTCTCAAGTCAGAACTTAAAGATCCAGAAGGCAGATTTATCCTAGTGATTGGAGAGCTGGATGGTCATCTCTACTCATTTATCTCATACTATGCCCCCAACAGAGGTCAATATGCCTTCTTTAAGAATCTTCTAGACACCGTGTCACCTTTATTGGAGGGGACTGTAGTCTTTGGGGGTGACTCAAATACGGCCTTTGATGCGGGCATGGATAAGGCACGTCCCCCGGGTAAACGCCTTGTTCGACCCACTAAACAAAGTCTGCGTATAGCCAAATTAATCTCCCAACATGGGCTGATTGATATCTGGAGGGAAATGAATCCATCCCTGAGGGATTATACCCATTTCTCCAGTCCCCACCAATCTTTCTCGAGAATAGATCACATCTGGGTTACCTCCCATACCATACCCTTAACAAACAGAGCTTTCATTAAAGACGTAGTCTGGTCGGACCACTCTATGGTGGTGATAGTATTTCGCCGCTCTGGCGTGGCTCGACCCAGTAGGAGATGGCGCCTCAATGAATCTATTTTGAGCGATCCGGGCAGGAAGGCGGAGATTGAAACCAAAATTAAAGCTTATTTTCAAGTCAATGACACTCCGGAGGTTGGACCCTCATGCCTTTGGGCTGCTCATAAGGCGGTTCTCAGGGGACATCTTATCCAAATTGCTTCTCAAATTAACAAAGCACAAAAATCTGATATTGTCAGACTGGAGCAGGACTTTGCGGCCCTATCTAAAAGGCACAAGGCTCGCCCCTCCGAGGTTTCCATCTTGGACCTGGATGCAGCTCGTGCTGCTTTGAACCTAGCACTCACTACTAGAGCTGAGAAATGGATCCGCTGGAATCAATCCCGTTTTTACTGCCAGGGAGATAGGATGGGAACACTTTTAGCTCGTCGACTTTCTCCAAAAATCAAACACACTGCTCTCCCTAAAATCAAAATAAAGGGTGGTACCCTCTCCCAAAATCCACAACGCATAATGGAACAATTCCATTCTTTCTACCAAGCCCTCTATAGTAATAAAGACTACCCAACGCAAGCGCAGGTCGATAGGTTCCTCGATACGGTACAAAACCCAACTTTGAAATCTTCCCATCGCCAAATCTTAGATGCCCCTATCTCACAGGAGGAAGTCTGTGCTGTGATCAAAAAATTGAAACCCCACTCTGCTCCTGGCCCAGATGGTTTCTCTATACCTTACTACAAATCCTTTTCCACCACTCTAGCCCCATACCTTGCTCGTTTTTTCAATGAGCTCCGGAGAGGGGGTACCTTAGAAGCTTCTTCTAATGTGGCATATGTGACGGTTATTCCTAAACCTGACAAAGACCCTAGTGCTGTCTCCAACTACAGACCAATTTCCCTCATTAACAATGATCTAAAGATTTTGACTAAGATCCTTGCAGACCGCCTGGCCTCTTTCATTAGTCTGTATATCCATAAAGACCAGGTAGGCTTTATCCCAGGCCGAGAGGGTTCTGACCAGACGCGCAGAGCCATTGATCTGATTTCTATCTTAAACTCCAACTGGGACAAAGGAGCTCCCCGACAAGGCTGTTTGCTTTCTTTGGACCTACAAAAAGCATTTGATTCTATTAACTGGTCGTTCATCTTCTCCACTTTACAGCGTTGGGGCTTTGGCGAGCACTTTATCAATGTTCTGAGGGCTCTCTACTCAACCCCTTCAGCCCAGGTCCGTCTGCAGGGATTTTACTCTGAGTCTTTTCATATCTTACGGGGGACGAGACAAGGCTGCCCCCTATCCCCTCTTATCTTCGCTATAGCGATTGAATCTCTGGCGATTTCCATTAGAAACGACCCCAATATCAAAGGTATTACCTGTGGCTCCCAAACTCACAAATGCGCACTGTTTGCGGATGACATCCTACTTTTTGTATCCTCTCCCCTCACAACGCTCCCTAACTTATGTCGCTTATTAGATGACTTTGGCTTGGTATCTGGCCTCAAGGTTAACTACAGCAAATCTCAAGCACTTAACATTAATCTTGCAGACTCACTCATCGCTAGGCTTCGAGATAGCTTTAAACTCTCATGGACCAACTCATATATTACATATTTGGGAATTAAACTAACACCAAGGATAGACCTCCTCTACCAAGCTAATTACCCGCCGTTGTACAAAGCATTAGAGAAAGATCTCCTAAAGTGGTCGGGTCTTCCCATGACTTGGCTGGGAAGGATCAACGCCATCAAAATGACATTACTCCCGCGTATCCTTTACTATTTTAGAACCCTTCCGATACCAATAAATAAAAACCACCTGGGGCTCTTCCAAGCCAAAGTCATCAAATTTATCTGGGGGAAAGGTGGACGCAGACTGGCTAAATCGGTCCTATATCGATTAAGAACTGAGGGGGGAATGGGTCTGCCAAACTTGCTTTGGTATTTCCAAGCAGCTCAACTTTCTCAACTCTCCAGAATCTACTCCCGTTGGGAACACCCTGACTGGATTCACATTGAGAGATTGGCAGTCCCGCTTCATACCCTCGATTTCCTTCTATGGAACCCCAAAAAATCTAGACCCCCGATCATGTCGCCGACGCTATCCCATTCATTCACTTTGTGGGACTCCATTAAAGGCAATGCACACCTAATTTCTTCTTTAGAACCCCTGAAGCACTTATTTCACAACCCAGACTTCCACCCAGGCCTAGACATCAAAGCGTTCCGGTGGTGGCTAGATAAAGGGCTTTACAGAATAGGTCACTTTCTTCGTCCTTTAGGCCCCCTAACGAAGGCCTATTGTATTAGTAAACTAGACATGCCCAGATCTGAATTCTTCAGATTTACACAGATATCCGCATATCTTCACAAAAAATATAGATCCTTCACAGACGTTCCACAAATTACCCCTTATGAACAATGGTGTGGGCAAGGCATCGAGCAGAGGGGTGGGATCTCACTGATTTACAGGGCACTCTCGGGTAAACAGTCCAAAACCTCTTACATGTTGGCCTGGGAGGATGACTTAGCCCAATCTTGGGACCTAGAGACTTGGCAAAGGAATTTTTCCTACTCATACAAGGGTATCATGAATACCGGTCTCATTGAAGCGAGCATTAAAGTAATTACCAGGTGGTACTTAGTACCCACGAAACTTGCTCACATCTTTCCGTCCACATCTCCTCTATGTTTCAGGGGCTGTGACCTTAGAGGTGATATGTTTCATGTTTGGTGGTCTTGCCCTAGAGTGAGACATTTTTGGCGTAAAATTTTTTCCTGGATAAGCACTATTGCTTCACAGACTATCGTTCCATCCCCCCTCATTGCACTTCTCAACTTCCCAGTCTCGGGAACACCCAGGAATACACAACGCCTCATCCACTTTATTTTACTAGGTGCCAAACTCACCCTGGCAAAAGCCTGGAAAACACCTAATGTTTCACCCAGAGCAGCAAGGAAAAAAATTTCCTGGATCATGAACCAGGAAAAAATGGCCAGTGTAATCCTGGATCGTTCTGAGAAATTCTATCACATTTGGGAACCTTGGGCATCTTTTGTTGGGATCACCCTTCCACGTTGAAATAGCTGTACTACTGGCTGTGGCTCACTTCTCCAGATGACCTTCTACACCGCCCTCTACTTCCTTTTCTACTCCTCTACGCTACTTGTCCTTCTCCTTTACCCTTCCTCTACCTTTCCTGCTCTTATGTTCTTTGTCTATCCCTTTTTTATCCTCCTATATTTCCTTTACCCCTTCCTGTAGGGGATGCTCCCTTTGATTACAAATATTTAATATGATTAGTAAACATTTCAATTATTGGTTTTCCAAGTCTTTACACTGCAAGGAAACTTTTCTTTTGTTCTACTAAGTTCTTTTGCTCTCCCTCCCAGAAATTGAGTATATATCGTGTGTGCCTTGTGCAGTTGCATAATTCAAACCTCTCACTTGTACTATTTAGTTTACAGAACCATTGAGGTTTGTTGGCCAGTTCCTTTCGCTGGGGGGTGGGGGGGGCCCTGGGGAGGTACCCAGTCGCAGTGTGATCCCATTTGGGGCGGCAGGGCGATCTTCCCTGGGCCCGCCTCGGCCTCTGGTGGAGGGTACTGTGGAGGGATCTCCGGGTCCCCGTGACTTGAGGTGGGGCCTCGTTGATCCTTTGTTATCGAGCGTGTCTTTGATGACACGCGTTCTCTTTCTCGGGGTGGTCCGGGTTTGTTCTCATGTCTCCTGTGTTGCAACCTGGGTCCGGGGGAGGGGGATATGTTTCGCTTACTTGTGTTCTCCTTATATGCCTTGCCAGTGTGAATCGTGTGTCTTTAAGGGGGCATCTTGCCCTACTTTCAATTGTTGTTGATATGTTTTGTAAACTGTTATTTTACTTAATAACAATAAAAATCTATTGAAACTCAGAAACATCAAGTGTGTTTTTCCTGATGCCAGAAGATCTAGGAGATTTGGTCAAAGCATCCAGTGTGCATGAGGCCTAACGTGCTTTTTATTCCTACCAAGGTTTTTTAAGGTTCTAATACAAAGCCATTGTGTCTCATAATAAGCAAACATGCCTTTTAATTATTTTTTTTACCTTCATTTTACAAATGTGATCTCCCTTATTAAATGTAGTTCCCTCTATTTATGTCAATTGTTTTGTGTGCATTGATTTACATTTAATATTATTAATATTATACCTTATTTATCAGCGTATAACACGCACCCAAAGATTAGGAGGGAAGTTTAAGGAAAAAAATTTACATTTTAAATGCCCATCAATGATTCCTTATCAGTGTCCATCTGCAGCCTTGCCCATCATTGCAGAAGTCTTGATTGCTTTGATCTGCATTTTGCTATTGAAGTCAAATGTAATCTAAGCACAAAGCATACATCATATGCTAACACATGCCTGCTGATGTCTACATGTAGGCGTGTTTGGCTCATGTCACATGGGCGACATGAGCCAAGTCATCATGAATAATCACCATGGAGAGAAACCACCATGGAGAGGCATTCCTATGCCCTTTGCAGAAATGCATGATTGTTTCTAAATGTTGCCGTCAAGATAAACAGAGCCAGATGTCGTGTGTACCCGCCCCTTGGCCTGGCTCCTATGATGGACACAACACCGGTCCAATAGCGGGTTGTAAATGCTAGGAAGCGCGACTGGGCGTGACTGCAGGCGGAGCCGAGCCTAGCCGAGTACATGGTACACTTGGTTCTATTTATTTGGCAGCGCTCGGTCCCTCCTTTCCCTCTGAGGCAACAGTTCGGTGTATAACACGCACCCACAATTTTCCCCTGATTTTAAGGGGAAAAAAGTGTGTGTTATACGCTGATAAATACAGTAATTAATTTCTATCTTTAACCCTTTAGCTGTCAGGTCCATACGTCGTACGTACCTGACAACGGAGGATTTTACACATTCCTGGTGGCTACAGCCATTAGGATTGTGTGAAAAACTGACAACCTGCCTCTAAGATGGAAGCATTCGGGCAGATATGCTGCCGCTCGATTGCTTTTCCACACCCATGGTAATGGTGTCGTTGTGATAGTAAAAAACAAATGTTTTAAATTGTATAAAAAATAGTACAATAGTTTGTATGCACCTAAATTCAAGGTTTGACATGTTGGGTATTTATTTACTTGGTGCCAACTCATCTCTGTGCAGATGTCACACTCTGTGATGAGCTCTGTACAATTCCATAACGTGTGTGCTCATGTGATCTGTCATTACTGATCCAGAGTTGTCATCCTCCTCCTGAACCTTACTCCTCCCTCATCCCTCCCCTATAATGAGTGGGCGGACAGAGTTTCTCCTGTGCTACGGTCAACGAATAAAAGCAGCCGGCAACTCCATACCATCAAGCGTATTTATTTTCAAGCCTTCAAAGTGAGTACAGTCAGCAGCAGACTAGTTTCAGCAATAAGCTTTGTTGACAACACATCTCCTGTCCTACATACTTCTTACAAGTGATGAGCATGACAGCACTTTTCTAAATATATCAGTGGTGGCTTCCATATTTTTTCCTCATAATGTAGTAACTGATAGGGACACAGACAGCAATAAAAACCTGACAGGTGTTCTAATCCCTCCCCACTAAAAACTAAGAAAAAGTTTGGACATTGTTGATGGGAAAAATGAGCAACCTGTGGTGGAAGGAAAGAAAGTTGCAAAATCTCTGGCTTACTTTAGTTTACCTTTCCCAGAATCTGATGAAGCCAACAGTGTACTGCGATTAAAGCTGAATTATACCCCTTCTGTTGGTGTAGGCAACATGGGGCTCTCCAGCTGTTGCGGAACTATATTTCCCATGAGGCATTGCGAGGCTGGCAGTTACAATTCCCGCCATTTACATAGGTCTCAGAGATGGCGCCTACCCTGTCCTACCTTAATGCTAGGATATTGCTAAGATAATTCCTGTGCATGCGTTGTTTGTACTCTCCTCAGACAGAGGAGCACTGAGCTCAGAGCTGCTGTGACCAGGAAGAGGGAATACACATATGCAGGGATTTGTAAGTGCAAGCAGTAATGCCTGGGATCACTCTAGCAATGTTCTAGCAACCAAGTCGCGGCCTTACAGATCTGAGCCATAGAGGCCTGATGATGCACCACCCAAGAGGCACTAATCGCCCTGGATGAGTGTGCTCTAACATAAGAAGGAAAGAATAATTTTCTTCTTTAAGCTGAAGCTTGAACAATCACTTGACGAATCCATTTGGAAAAATAGTGGATTTTGACGCTGCCTGTCCACTTTTTGGACCCTCTGGCAGTACAAACAAAACATGTGTTTTGCGAACCCAAGCGGTCGCCTTTAAATAGACTCTGATGGCTCTTACTACATCAGGGGAATGTAGTGCTTTCTCTTCCCTAGATTGAGGCTCTGGGAGAAAGAAGGAAGAATAATATCTTGGTTTAAATGAAAACCTGTTACCACCTCCTGGTAGGATTTCAAGATGAGGACATAAAACCACCTCATCCTTATGCATGATCAAATATGGCTCTTTGCAAGACAGAGCCGCTAGTTCCGATACTCTTCTAGCAGAAGAAATGGCAACCAGAAAGATTATCTTTCTTGTCAAAAAAAAACAAGGGAATTTCTCGTAAGGCTTAAATGGCTGATTCTGCAAAGCCGATAAGACCAATTTTAAATCCCAAGGATTTAGAGGTGCCTTGATAGGGGGATTAATCTGTGTTACCCCCTGAATAAGCTACGCTCCAAGAGTTGGAAGCAAAAGGCCATAGAAAAAACACTGACAAGGCCAGGATCTGGCTCTTGATAGAAGTCAATGCCAGCTTCATTTCAGATCCCATATGCAGGAAATCAGGGATCCTGCCTATGACATACTTCCTGGGGTGCCAACCCCTGGATCCACACCAAGAAACATATGCCTTCCAGACTCTATAGTAAGTGATTCTGGAAGCCGGCTTCCTGCCATTAATCAAAGTAGACACCACTGAAGGAGATGACCCACGATCTTTTATAAAGTGGGATTCAACAGTCAAACCTGTTAAATTTTAAGTCCGTAAGCTAGGATGAGATGTGCGAGAAGGTCTGGCTATAATGGCAGAGTCCGAAGGACTCCTACTGCCATCTTTATGTTCTTGGTAAATCGAGATCTTCTGGGACCCCCCGGAATCACCTCCTTTCGTTCCTGCTTAAACCTGCGGTGAAAGAACAGAAGTAGCAGAACTGGAGGAAGTGCATAGATCAGTGAAAACTGATCCCATAGGAAGACTAAAGCGTCTGTTGCGCCTGCTATCAGTTCCCTTGTTCTTGACACAAAGTTGTCGACTTTGTTGTTGAATCTGGACGTGAATAGGTCCATGTCCGGAATACCCCTTCTCTGACATATTGCTAGGAAGATGTCGGGGTGAAGAGATCATTCTCCCGGAAATAATTGTTGGCAACTCAAGTAGTCCGCCTGCCAATTCTCTATTCCTGAAATGAAAATTGCAGATGGGCAAGGAATGTTGTGTTCTGCCCAATCTAGAACATTATTCACCTCTTTATGGGCTGCACGACCTCTCGTGCCCCCCTGGTGATTGATGTAATCCACCGCTGTGGCCTTGTCAGACTGAATCCAGACAGAACTGTCCCGTAGTCTGACCGTCCCAGATTCTAGGGCCAGACGTACTGCCCGGATCTTCCAAAAAGTTAATAGGCAAGGTCCTCTAATCTGAACCCTCTCCCCTGGACAGAATCTTCTTCCAGGGCTGCTCCCCAGCCTAGGAGGCTGTTGTTTTGCTGGATAACAACCACCAATTTAGGCTCTGACTTACATTGGGAGCCAAGTGTATTGGAAACAAACAAGACCTGAAGATTTTTATTCCAGACTGACAGGATGGTGTTTTGAAGATGTTTTTGAGTAAAAACTGTGCATAAGGGACGGCCTCGAAGGAGGCCACCATTTCCCCTAACAATCTCCCGTGGTGCTGTGGCTAAACCGAATGGCAGGGCCACAACTGAAATTATAATTTTATATTTCAAGAGGCAGAAATTTCTGGTGAGCGGGAAAATTTGGCACATGGAGATATGCATTTTTGATATTGATTAAAGCCAAAAAAACTCCCCTCCTTGCAGGATGGACACATCCAATCGGATTATGAAAGGATCGGATGTTTAATTGCCAATTCAGATCTTGGAGATCTAGAATAGGTCTTACCTCTCTGTTTGGTTCTGGAACCGTTTGAGCCAAACCCTGTGCCCTGTTCCACTAAAGACACCTCTGATATCTCCAACTGGGATAATAGCTGATCCAGAGGCCAGAAAGATTTCTTTTCCTCTGGATCCTTGGGAACATTTTCCCTCAGAAAAAATGAGGAGATTGAAACTCTCGGAACTCTAGTCGTAACCTAGAGAAAAAACTGCAGAAGTCTTGACATTGTTCCTGCCAGATCATGAGAATTGCAGGACCTTTCCCCTCACCCGAACGAGTGGGGGTGCCCCTTCATGAGAAGGCTTTAGCATTCTGCTTTGTGGGCTTTCTGCCCCAAGATCTCTTCTGACCCTGGTGCTGCCCTTGGATACTTTCCCTTGAACCTGACCGTTGAAGCCATCGAGACTGCCTAGAGGTAGATGCCCCTGGCATAGGAGAGGCAGCACGATTAAAGAAGAAATGTTTGAACCTCTTCTTTACTGGTAAAAGAGAGCTTTCCCCATTAGAGGTCCTTTGGCTGTACTTATCTAGATTGTCTCTAAATAGTCGTACCCCCCAAAAAAATGGATAAGAGCTTTTTACACGTTGCTTCAGCTGATCAATTTTTCAGCCACAGAACTCTGCGAGAATGCACTAGTCCAAGCATAAGCCATAAGGCTTACATTATAGAGTCTTTGATAGCATCTACTATGAGACAGATACACCAGCCCATTGCCGGGCCTGCTGATCAGGCAGAATTTCAGGCATCCACAAACTGTTCCTTAATGGACTGAGATACACCAATTGCAGCAAGAACTGGCTGCGTTACTGAACTTGCAAAAGGCATATTGTCTTTAAAAAGAAGTTCCATCGAAGAAGAACCTGCCCTCCGGAAACGACGAGGGAACGAGTTGCCTGGTTCTGGAACCAGTCT
This sequence comes from Lithobates pipiens, assembly GCF_037356315.1. Lineage (NCBI taxonomy): Eukaryota > Metazoa > Chordata > Amphibia > Anura > Ranidae > Lithobates > Lithobates pipiens. The sequence goes on from NW_027507764.1 coordinate 388,638,028, forward strand.
CGATACCATCCCCTACTCATATTCCCTCCCTTTCTTCTGTTTATTATAAGTATAATGTGATGGCTGGCCCTTTGGTTTCATATTCATGCTTTGTAGCCCCTGTGAGGGAGCACAAGGAGCAGATTGTAGTCTCTTGTTTATTCCTGTTTATTCAACTTTTCAATAAAAAATATTGCAACAGAAAAAGAAGTTCCATCTTTTTATCTGTTGGATCCTTTAACATTAGTGCATTGTCCATCGGACATGTGAGACTCTGCTCACTGAGGCGATTGCAGCATGAATTGCTTGGGAGGATAATATTGTTTATCCGGATGTTCCCATTCAGAATACATAAGCTTTTTTAGCCATGCAAGAATAGGAAAAAACATCCCCAGATGGGGGGAGGTTCTAATGAACCCAATTAGAGGTAGGTTCCTCAAGAGCCTGTGCTGCAGGTAACAAAAAAAGGTTGAGTAAGGGAGTACACAAGCAACCTGTCTTGTGGTGCTACTCCTTCCATATTAGGATCCTCAGAAGAGGATAAATAAGTATCTTCCTAATATTTGGGAAGATCTACCTGTTCCCCAGCCTCCTGCACCTCAATAAGAGGCTCCTGAGGACTAGATGGGAATCTGCCATGTTTAGCCCCACTATGGAGAGACATCATAGCATTAATCTTTTTTCCAATTTACAAATGGTAGAAGAAAACACCTTTTGTATGATATATACAGGGACTGAAGTGTTAAATGCAACAACAGTTTCCCATGACGGCTCAATCTGACTAGCCGTATCCCTCTCAGAGGAGGATGACATTCTTTTGGAAATGGATTCAGTTTATAGTGAAAAAAACATTGACCCCTTTAGAGAAGTTCCTGGTCCCATTACCATTCATAGCCTGAAGCATAAAGCAGAGGCACTATGCAAAATAATGTATATTGCTAGGCTATAGTTCAGCGCCATTAACTGCTATTAATGCTAGCCTGGTAAAGTATAATGTGTCAAAGGGAAAAAGCCTGTGTCACTAACCTGAACAAGCCATTCACCTGCTCTGTCCCTCCATAGCTAGCAGCAGCTTTCACACATACAGCGCTGAAATCAACTTCCTACATGTGTGGCCGGAGTCTGACGCCGTTAGCCATGCCCCCCACGTAAATTACGCCCCCCTTTCCTTTCAAAGGAAAGTGCTTTCCCGCGTGTGCGGCATCCTGTGGAACATGCAGACATGGCAGGGGGTAAATCCTCCGCTCAGTGGCCGCGGTCTGTCTCTTTTTTAAAAAAAAAAAAGGAAACTAGTTTGGCATCCTATCCCCCGAAGGGGAAAAAAAATAGTTTGGGGGCACAAAAGGAGAAGCAGACCCCCCTTCTTACCGGAGCATCTGTTGCGGCTGGAGGAGAGGAGAATGAAGGCTTCTGTGTTCTGTGTTTAAAGCGTCAGGACTGTGAGTGCTCAATACAGCCCCCAGTGGTGACACATAGGCATGACAACATTATACATAGAAGGAGAAATTCCTGAGAAAATCTCCCTTACCTTTTCCTCGCAGCAAGGTTTTATCAGAGATAAAGACCCAATTTTCAACCTTTACGGTGGGCTCCGAGACCTTTTAGGAAACCTTCAGGAACCAGGGAACCTCGGGTTACCCACAATCCTGGACCTGCGACAGCACCCTGCCAGTAAAAACGTTATGGCCTTACTACCAAAAAGTACTGGATCCCAGGGCCCAGCTCTCTAAAGAGAAGCGTTTGCAAGCAAAACCTAATTTCTTCGGACACGAGGCCCGGGTACCATTCATTTAGCCCATGAAAAGACATCAAAACGGATCCGGTCAGCATGGCTAGCCCCAGCAAGGAATGCTCCCAGTGGAGCTCAGCACAGCACATCTTTACTCGTGACCAACACCTTAGACACTGTCGAAAAAACCGAGGACACCCAGTAGTGGGAGGGGTTATATAGGGAGTACACTTCTTGCCTTAGGGCCAGTGTTCATCACCTATCAGTGGCCCTATAACCTACATAGTAAGTACTATGGCTCTGTGTCCCCTGATGTAAGAAAAGAAATTAGCACAACTGTTTATCAATTTTCAGTAAAAATACACTACTACAAAGTTAAAAAGTAAGTTCTCACTAAAGGTGCTAAAGATACTAAATGAACCTTCTGCACACTGCATACTATATAACCTTTTTATATACCCTTCTCAAACTTTACATTAAAATAGGGATTTTTAGTTCACATGCATTGCACTGCATGTTTAAGCTGGCCAACTACGTCAAAGTAATCCCTCTCTGGCCAGGCCCTACACTACACTATACTAATCTACACTACACTACATTACACTAATTTACTCTACCCTAATCTGCTCCACCCAGCCCTAATCCTCTCCACCCAGCCCTAATCCACTCCACCCTGCCCTATAACCCAGCACTAATCCACTCCACCCTGCCCTATAACCCAGCCATAGTCAGATCCACCCTGCCGTAGTCCGCTCCAACCTGCCTTATAACCCAGCCCAAACCCACCCTGCCTTAATCCCCTCCATCCTGCACTATAACCCAGCCCTAATCCTCTCCACCCCACCCTAATTTGCTTCACTGTGCCCTATAATCCAGCCCCAATCCACTCTACCCTGCCCTATAACAATGCTGTAGTCCACTCCACCCTACCATAGTCCACTCCACCCGGCCCTATAACCCAGCCCTAATCCTCTCCACCATGCTGTAACTCACTCCACCCTGCCATATAACCCAGCCCTAATCCACTCCACTCTGCCCTATAACCCAGCCCTAGTCAGCTCCACCCTGCCTAAGTCCGCTCCACCCTGCCTAAGTCCGCTCCAACCCTGCCTAAGTCCGCTCCATCCTGCCTAAATCTGCTCCTCCCTGTGTTAATCCCACTCCACCTGGCCCTATAATCCAGCCCAATTCCAGCAATCCTTAATCTCCTCCACCCTGCCCTATAACGTGAATAAAACCAAATGCAGACTGAGTTACTGTCCCATCCGGACTGCTGCGGTTCCAACATTTATTATCGCTGCTGTCATCACGGCATGGCAGCCTCGGGACAATGCTAGTTCAGGAGACAAAGCAGCTTTGGATGGAGGGCAGAGGACTGTTGGAATTACCAATTTAAGTGTCCTAGCAGGTGATTGGTTGCTAGAACTGCCCTTTATCCTAACAACCAATCACCTGCAAGGACACTTGAAAAGTTAACTCCATCAGTGCCTGCCCCTGACCTTCATCCAAAACTGCTGTGTCTTCCTCTGTATAGAGCTGAGTGGGGCTGCGCTGTGAAAGGGGGTATAGAGCTGAGGGGGAGCAAAGCTTAGGGGGACTGAAATGTGAATGGTAAGAGCTTGGAGGGGCTGCATTGTGAAGGGGGTTAGAGTCGGGCCGTGCTCCATCTGCCTCATGCCACGCTGTGCTCCATCTGCCTCATGCCATGCCAGGCCGTGCTCCATCTGCCTCGTGTCAGACCGTGCCATGCTCCATCTGCCTATGCCTCTATGAGCCGTGCTCCAACTGCCTCGTGCCACGCCGGGCCATGCTCCATCTGCCTTGTGCCACACCGAGCCATGCTCCATCTGCCTATGCCTCTATGAGCCTTGCTCCATCTGCCTCCTGCCACGCCGTGCCATGCTCCATCTGCCTAGTGCCTCTATGGGCCATGCTTCATCTGTCTGGTGCCATGCCGGGCCGTGCTCCATCTTCCTAGTGCCACGCCGGGCCGTGGTCCATCTGCCTTGTGCCACGCCAGGTCGTGCTCCATCTGCCTCATGCCACGCCGGGCCGTGCCCCATCTGCCTTGTGCTGGGCCGTGCTCCATCTGCCTTTTGCCACACAGCACAATTCTCCATCTGCCTCGTGCATCAATGGCTTGGCTCCATCTGCCTAGTGCTTCTCCGGGCCTGGCTCAATCTGCCTAGTAATGCGCCAGGCCTGGCTTCATCTGCCTCGTGCCGCGTCAGGCCTGGCTCCATCTGCCCTGTGACGCGCCGGGCCTGACTCCATCTGCCCTGTGCCACACCAGGCCTGGCTCCATCTGCCTCGTGCCACAACGGGCCATGCACCCTCTGCCTTGTGCCACGCCGGGCTGTGCTCCATCTGCCTCGTGCCACACCGGGCCATGCTCCATCTGCCTCGTGCCACACCGGGCCATGCTCCATCTGCCTCGTGCCACACCGGGCCATGCTCCATCTGCCTCGTGCCACACCGTGCCTGGCTCCATCTGCCTAGTGCCATGCCAGGCCGTGCTCCATCTGCCTAGTGCCACGCCAGGCCGTGCTCCCTCTGCCTAGTGCCACGCCGGGCTGTGCTCCATCAGCCTTGTGTCGCGCCGGGCTGGGCTCCATCAGCCTCATGCAACGCTGAGCCTTGCTCCATCTGTCTCATGACGTGCCGGGCCGTGCTCCATCTGCCTCATGCCACACCGTGCCATGCTCCATCTGCCTCATGCCTTGTCGGCAGTGCTCCATCTGCCTCGTGCCACACCGTGTCATGCTCCATCTGCCTAGTGCCTCTATGGGCCATGCTCAATCTGTCTGGTGCCACGCCGGGCCGTGCTCCATCTTCCTAGTGCCACGCCGGGCCGTGCTCCATCTGCCTCGTGCCACGCCAGGCCGTGCTCCATCTGCCTCGTGCCACGCCAGGCCGTGCTCCATCTTCCTAGTGCCACGCCGGGCCGTGCTCCATCTGCCTCGTGCCACGCCGGGCCGTGCCCCATCTGCCTCGTGTCGGGCCATGCTCCATCTGCCTCTTGCCACACTGCACAATTCTCCATCTACCTCGTGCCTCTATGGGCCTGGCTCAATCTGCCTAGTAATGTTCCAGGCCTGGCTTCATCTGCCTCGTGCCACGCCGGGCCTAGCTCCATCTGCCTCGTGCCTTGCCGGGCCTGGCTCCATCTGCCCTGTGCCGCACCAGGCCTGGCTCCATCTGCCTCGTGCCACAATGGGCCATGCACCGTCTGCCTTGTGCCACGCCGGGCTGTGCTCCATCTGCCTCGTGCCACACCGGGCCATGCTCCATCTGCCTCATGCCACACCGGGCCATGCTCCATCTGCCTCTTGCCACGCCGGGCCGTGCTCCATCTGCCTCGTGCCATACCAGGCCGTGCTCCATCTGCCTCGTGCCTCTCCGGGCCTGGCTCCATCTGCCTAGTACCTCTCCGGGCCTTGATCCATCTTCCTAGTGCCACGCTGGGCCGTGCTCCATCTGCCTTGTGCCATACCAGGCCGTGCTCCATCTGCCACATGCCACGCCGGGCCATGCTCCATCTGCCTCGTGCCTCTCTGGGCCTGGCTCCCTCTGCCTAGTGCCTCTCCGGGCCTTGATCCATCTTCTTAGTGCCACGCCGGGCCATGCTCCATCCAGCCATGCTCCATGCTCCATGCCACGCTGTGCTCCATCTGCCTCATGCCATGCCAGGCCGTGCTCCATCTGCCTCGTGTCAGACCGTGCCATGCTCCATCTGCCTATGCCTCTATGAGCCGTGCTCCAACTGCCTCGTGCCACGCCGGGCCATGCTCCATCTGCCTTGTGCCACACCGAGCCATGCTCCATCTGCCTATGCCTCTATGAGCCTTGCTCCATCTGCCTCCTGCCACGCCGTGCCATGCTCCATCTGCCTAGTGCCTCTATGGGCCATGCTTCATCTGTCTGGTGCCATGCCGGGCCGTGCTCCATCTTCCTAGTGCCACGCCGGGCCGTGGTCCATCTGCCTTGTGCCACGCCAGGTCGTGCTCCATCTGCCTCGTGCCACGCCGGGCCGTGCCCCATCTGCCTCGTGCCGGGCCGTGCTCCATCTGCCTTTTGCCACACATCACAATTCTCCATCTGCCTCGTGCATCAATGGCTTGGCTTCATCTGCCTAGTGCTTCTCCGGGCCTGGCTCAATCTGCCTAGTAATGCGCCAGGCCTGGCTTCATCTGCCTCGTGCCGCGCCAGGCCTGGCTCCATCTGCCCTGTGACGCGCCGGGCCTGGCTCCATCTGCCCTGTGCCACACCAGGCCTGGCTCCATCTGCCTCGTGCCACAACGGGCCATGCACCGTCTGCCTTGTGCCACGCCGGGCCATGCTCCGTCTGCCTCGTGCCACACCGTGCCTGGCTCCATCTGCCTAGTGCCATGCCAGGCCGTGCTCCATCTGCCTAGTGCCACGCCAGGCCGTGCTCCCTCTGCCTAGTGCCACGCCAGGCTGTGCTCCATCAGCCTTGTGTCACGCCGGGCTGGGCTCCATCAGCCTCATGCAACGCTGGGCCTTGCTCCATCTGTCTCATGACGTGCCGGGCCTTGCTCAATCTGCCTCATGCCACACCGTGCCATGCTCCATCTGCCTCATGCCTTGCCGGCAGTGCTCCATCTGCCTCGTGCCACACCGTGCCATGCTCCATCTGCCTCGTGCCTTGCCGGCCGTGCTCAATCTGCCTTGTACCATGCCAGGCCGTGCTCCATCTGCCTCGTGCCACACCGTGCCATGCTCCATCTGTCTCGTGCCACGCCGGGCTGTGCCCCATCTGCCTCGTGCCACGCCGGGCTGTGCTCCATCTGCCTCGTGCCACGCCGGGCCGTGCTCCATCTGCCTCGTGCCACGCCGGGCCGTGCTCCATCTGCCTCGTGCCACGCCGGCCCGTGCTCCATCTGCCTGGTGCACTCCGGGCCGTGCTCCATCCGCCTAGAGCCACGCTGGGCTGTGCTCCACCTGCCTCGTGGTGGGCCGTGCTCCATCTGCCTCGTGCCACACCGGGACATGCACCATCTGCCTCGTGCCACGCCGCACCATTCTCCATCTGCCTAGTGCCTCCCCGGGCCTGGCTCCATCTGCTTAGTGCCGTGCTGGGCCATGCTCCATCTGCCTCGTGCCACGCGGGGCCGTGCTCCATCTGCCTTGACCCACGCCGGGCCATGCTCCCTCTGCCCCGTGCCACGCCGCACCATTCTCCATCTGCCTAGTGCCTCTCCGGGCCTGGCTCCATGCCGTGCCGTGCTCCATCTGCCTCGTGTCAGACCGTGCCATGCTCCATTTGCCTATGCCTCTTCGAGCCACGCTCCATCTGCCTCGTGCCACACTGGGCCATGCTCCATCTGCCTTGTGCCACACCAAACCATGCTCCATCTGCCTATGCCTCTATGAGCCGTGCTCCATCTGCCTCGTGCCACGCCGTGTCATGCTCCATCTGCCTAGTGCCTCTATGGGCCATGCTCCATCTGTCTGGTGCCACGCCGGGCCGTGCTCCATCTTCCTAGTGCCACGCCGGGCCGTGCTCCATCTGCCTCGTGCCACGCCAGGCCGTGCTCCATCTGCCTCGTGCCACGCCAGGCCGTGCTCCATCTTCCTAGTGCCACGCCGGGCCATGCTCCATCTGCCTCGTGCCACGCCAGGCCGTGCTCCATCTGCCTCGTGTTCGGCCATGCTCCATCTGCCTCTTGCCACACTGCACAATTCTCCATCTACCTCGTGCTCAATCTGCCTAGTAATGCTCCAGGCCTGGCTTCATCTGCCTCGTGCCACGCCGGGCCTGGCTCCATCTGCCTCGTGCCTTGCCGGGCCTGGCTCCATCTGCCCTGTGCCGCACCAGGCCTGGCTCCATCTGCCTCGTGCCACAATGGGCCATGCACCATCTGCCTTGTGCCACGCCGGGCTGTGCTCCATCTGCCTCGTGCCACACCGGGCCATGCTCCATCTGCCTCATGCCACGCCGGGCCATGCTCCATCTGCCTTGTGCCACGCCGGGCCGTGCTCCATCTGCCTCGTGCCATACCAGGCCGTGCTCCATCTGCCCCGTGCCACGCTGGGCCGTGCTCCATGGGCCTAGTGCCTCTCCGGGCCTTGATCCATCTTCCTAGTGCCACGCTGGGCCGTGCTCCATCTGCCTTGTGCCATACCAGGCCGTGCTCCATCTGCCTCGTGCCTCTCCGGGCCTGGCTCCATCTGCCTAGTACCTCTCCGGGCCTTGATCCATCTTCCTAGTGCCACGCTGGGCCGTGCTCCATCTGCCTTGTGCCATACCAAGCCGTGCTCCATCTGCCACATGCCACGCCGGGCCATGCTCCATCTGCCTCGTGCCTCTCTGGGCCTGGCTCCATCTGCCTAGTGCCTCTCCGGGCCTTGATCCATCTTCTTAGTGCCACGCCGGGCCATGCTCCATCTGCCTCGTGCCACGCCGGCCCGTGCTCCATCTGCCTTGTGCCATACCAGGCCGTGCTCCATCTGCCTGGTGCACTCCGGGCCGTGCTCCATCCGCCTAGAGCCACGCTGGGCCGTGCTCCACCTGCCTCGTGGTGGGCCGTGCTCCATCTGCCTCGTGCCACGCCGGGACGTGCTCCATCTGCCTCTTGCCACGCCGCACCATTCTCCATCTGCCTAGTGCCTCCCCGGGCCTGGCTCCATCTGCTTAGTGCCGTGCTGGGCCATGCTCCATCTGCCTCGCGCCACGCGGGGCCGTGCTCCATCTGCCTTGAGCCACGCCGGGCCATGCTCCCTCTGCCCCGTGCCACGCCGCACCATTCTCTATCTGCCTAGTGCCTCTCCGGGCCTGGCTCCATGCCGTGCCGTGCTCCATCTGCGTCGTGTCAGACCGTGCCATGCTCCATTTGCCTATGCCTCTTCGAGCCACGCTCCATCTGCCTCGTGCCACACTGGGCCATGCTCCATCTGCCTTGTGCCACACCAAACCGTGCTCCATCTGCCTATGCCTCTATGAGCCGTGCTCCATCTGCCTCGTGCCACGCCGTGTCATGCTCCATCTGCCTAGTGCCTCTATGGGCCATGCTCCATCTGTCTGGTGCCACGCCGGGCCGTGCTCCATCTTCCTAGTGCCACGCCGGGCCGTGCTCCATCTGCCTCGTGCCACGCCAAGCCGTGCTCCATCTGCCTCGTGCCACGCCGGGCCGTGCTCCATCTTCCTAGTGCCACGCCGGGCCGTGCTCCATCTGCCTCGTGCCATGCCAGGCCGTGCTCCATCTGCCTCGTGCCACGCCGGGCCGTGCCCCATCTGCCTCGTGTCGGGCCATGCTCCATCTGCCTCTTGCCACACTGCACAATTCTCCATCTACCTCGTGCCTCTATGGGCCTGGCTCAATCTGCCTAGTAATGCTCCAGGCCTGGCTTCATCTGCCTCGTGCCACGCCGGGCCTGGCTCCATCTGCCTCGTGCCTTGCCGGGCCTGGCTCCATCTGCCCTGTGCCGCACCAGGCCTGGCTCCATCTGCCTCGTGCCACAATGGGCCATGCACCATCTGCCTTGTGCCACGCCGGGCTGTGCTCCATCTGCCTCGTGCCACACCGGGCCATGCTCCATCTGCCTCATGCCACGCCGGGCCATGCTCCATCTGCCTTGTGCCACGCCGGGCCATGCTCCATCTGCCTCGTGCCACGCCGGCCCGTGCTCCATCTGCCTTGTGCCATACCAGGCCGTGCTCCATCTGCCTGGTGCACTCCGGGCCGTGCTCCATCCGCCTAGAGCCACGCTGGGCCGTGCTCCACCTGCCTCGTGGTGGGCCGTGCTCCATCTGCCTCGTGCCACGCCGGGACGTGCTCCATCTGCCTCTTGCCACGCCGCACCATTCTCCATCTGCCTAGTGCCTCCCCGGGCCTGGCTCCATCTGCTTAGTGCCGTGCTGGGCCATGCTCCATCTGCCTCGCGCCACGCGGGGCCGTGCTCCATCTGCCTTGAGCCACGCCGGGCCATGCTCCCTCTGCCCCGTGCCACGCCACACCATTCTCTATCTGCCTAGTGCCTCTCCGGGCCTGGCTCCATGCCGTGCCGTGCTCCATCTGCGTCGTGTCAGACCGTGCCATGCTCCATTTGCCTATGCCTCTTCGAGCCACGCTCCATCTGCCTCGTGCCACACTGGGCCATGCTCCATCTGCCTTGTACCACACCAAACCGTGCTCCATCTGTCTATGCCTCTATGAGCCGTGCTCCATCTGCCTCGTGCCACGCCGTGTCATGCTCCATCTGCCTAGTGCCTCTATGGGCCATGCTCCATCTGTCTGGTGCCACGCCGGGCCGTGCTCCATCTTCCTAGTGCCACGCCGGGCCGTGCTCCATCTGCCTCGTGCCACGCCAAGCCGTGCTCCATCTGCCTCGTGCCACGCCGGGCCGTGCTCCATCTTCCTAGTGCCACGCCGGGCCGTGCTCCATCTGCCTCGTGCCATGCCAGGCCGTGCTCCATCTGCCTCGTGCCACGCCGGGCCGTGCCCCATCTGCCTCGTGTCGGGCCATGCTCCATCTGCCTCTTGCCACACTGCACAATTCTCCATCTACCTCGTGCCTCTATGGGCCTGGCTCAATCTGCCTAGTAATGCTCCAGGCCTGGCTTCATCTGCCTCGTGCCACGCCGGGCCTGGCTCCATCTGCCTCGTGCCTTGCCGGGCCTGGCTCCATCTGCCCTGTGCCGCACCAGGCCTGGCTCCATCTGCCTCGTGCCACAATGGGCCATTCACCGTCTGCCTTGTGCCACGCCGGGCTGTGCTCCCTCTGCCCCGTGCCACGCCGCACCATTCTCAATCTGCCTAGTGCCTCTCCGGGCCTGGCTCCATGCCGTGCCGTGCTCCATCAGCCTCGTGTCAGACCGTACCATACTTCATTTGCCTATGCCTCTTCGAGCCACGCTCCATCTGCCTCGTGCCACACTGGGCCATGCTCCATCTGCCTTGTGCCACACCAAACCGTGCTCCATCTGCCTATGCCTCTATGAGCCGTGCTCCATCTGCCTCGTGCCACGCCGTGTCATGCTCCATCTGCCTAGTGCCTCTATGGGCCATGCTCCATCTGTCTGGTGCCACGCCGGGCCGTGCTCCATCTTCCTAGTGTCACGCCGGGCCGTGCTCCATCTGCCTCGTGCCACGCCAGGCCGTGCTCCATCTGCCTCGTGCCACGCCAGGCCGTGCTCCATCTTCCTAGTGCCACGCCGGGCCGTGCTCCATCTGCTTTGTGCCACGCCAGGCCGTGCTCCACGTGCCTCGTGCCACGCCGGGTCGTGCCCCATCTGCCTCGTGTCGGGCCATGCTCCATCTGCCTCTTGCCACACTGCACAATTCTCCATCTACCTCGTGCCTCTATGGGCCTGGCTCAATCTGCCTAGTAATGCTCCAGGCCTGGCTTCATCTGCCTCGTGCCACGCCGGGCCTGGCTCCATCTGCCTCGTGCCTTGCCGGACCTGGCTCCATCTGCCCTGTGCCGCACCAGCCCTGGCTCCATCTGCCTCGTGCCACAATGGGCCATGCACCGTCTGCCTTGTGCCACGCCGGGCTGTGCTCCATCTGCCTCGTGCCACACCGGGCCATGCTCCATCTGCCTCATGCCACGCCGGGCCATGCTCCATCTGCCTCGTGCCACACCGGGCCGTGCTTCATCTGCCTCGTGCCATACCAGGCCGTGCTCCATCTGCCCCGTGCCACGCTGGGCCGTGCTCCATCTGCCTAGTGCCTCTCCGGGCCTTGATCCATCTTCCTAGTGCCACGCTGGGCCGTGCTCCATCTGCCTTATGCCATACCAGGCCGTGCTCCATCTGCCTCGTGCCTCTCCGGGCCTGGCTCCATCTGCCTAGTACCTCTCCGGGCCTTGATCCATCTTCCTAGTGCCACGCTGGGCCGTGCTCCATCTGCCTTGTGCCATACCAGGCCGTGCTCCATCTGCCACATGCCACGCCGGGCCATGCTCCATCTGCCTCATGCCTCTCCGGGCCTGGCTCCATCTGCCTAGTGCCTCTCCGGGCCTTGATCCATCTTCCTAGTGCCACGCCGGGCTGTGCTCCATCTGCCTTGTGCCATACCAGGCAGTGCTCCATCTGCCTCATGCCACGCTGGGCCATGCTCCATATGCCTCGTGCCTCTCTGGGCCAGGCTCCATCTGCCTAGTGCCTCTCCAGGCCTTGATCCATCTTCCTAGTGCCACGCTGGGCCATGCTCCATCTGCCTAGTGCCACGCCGGGCCGTGCTCCATCTGCCTAGTGCCACGCCAGGCCGTGCTCCAACTGCCTAGTGCCACGCCGGGCTGTGCTCCATCTGCCTGGTGCCACGCCGGGCCGTGCTCCACGTGCCTCGTGCCACGCCGGGCCGTGCTCCATTTGCCTCGTGCCACTCCGGGCCGTACTCCACCTGCCTCGTGCCGGGCCGTGCTCCATCTGCCTAGTGCCTCCCCGGGCCTTACTCCATCTGCCTAGTGCCGTGCTGGGCCGTGCTCCATCTGCCCCATGCCACGCCGGGCCATGCTCCATATGCCTCGTGCCTCTCTGGGCCAGGCTCCATCTGCCTAGTGCCTCTCCAGGCCGTGCTCCAACTGCCTAGTGCCACGCCAGGCCGTGCTCCATCTGCCTAGTGCCACGCCAGGCCGTGCTCCAACTGCCTAGTGCCACGCCGGGCTGTGCTCCAACTGCCTGGTGCCACGCCGGGCCGTGCTCCACGTGCCTCGTGCCACGTCGGGCCGTGCTCCACGTGCCACATCGGGCCGTGCTCCACGTGCCTCGTGCCACGCCTGGCTCCACGTGCCTCGTGCCACGCCGGGCCTGCTCCATTTGCCTCGTGCCACTCCGGGGCGTGCTCCACCTGCCTCGTGCCGGGCCGTGCTCCATCTGCCTAGTGCCTCCCCGGGCCGGGCTCCATCTGCCTAGTGCCGTGCTGGGCCATGCTCCATCTGCCTTGTGCCACGCCGGGCCGTGCTCCATCTGCCTCGAGCCCCTCCGGGCCATGCTCCATCTGCCCCGTGCCACGCCGCACCATTCTCAATTAGCCTAGTGCCTCTCCGGCCCCGGCTCCATCTGCCTCGTGCCGCTCCGGGCCTGCCTCCATCTGCCTCATGCCATGCTGGGTTGTGCTCCATCTGCCTCGTGCCACACCAGGGCCATGCTCCATCTGCCTAGTGCCGTGCTGGGCCGTGCTCCATCTGCCCCATGCCACGCTGGGCCATGCTCCATATGCCTCGTGCCACTCCGGGCCGTACTCCACCTGTCTCGTGCTGGGACGTGCTCCATCTGCCTCGTGCCTCTCTGGGCCAGGCTCCATCTGCCTAGTGCCTCTCCAGGCCGTGCTCCAACTGCCTAGTGCCACGCCAGGCCGTGCTCCATCTGCCTAGTGCCACGCCAGGCCGTGCTCCAACTGCCTAGTGCCACGCCGGGCTGTGCTCCAACTGCCTGGTGCCACGCCGGGCCGTGCTCCACGTGCCTCGTGCCACGTCGGGCCGTGCTCCACATGTCACGTCGGGCCGTGCTCCACGTGCCTCGTGCCACGCCGTGCTCCACGTGCCTCGTGCCACGCCGGGCCGTGCTCCATTTGCCTCGTGCCACTCCGGGTCGTGCTCCACCTGCCTCGTGCCCGGCCGTGCTCCATCTGCCTAGTGCCTCCCCGGGCCGGGCTCCATCTGCCTAGTGCCGTGCTGGGCCATGCTCCATCTGCCTTGTGCCACGCCGGGCCATGCTCCATCTGCCTCGAGCCCCTCCGGGCCGTGCTCCATCTGCCCCGTGCCACGCCGCACCATTCTCCATTTGCCTAGTGCCTCTCCGGCCCCGGCTCCATCTGCCTCGTGCCGCTCCGGGCCTGCCTCCATCTGCCTCGTGCCACACAAGGGCCATGCTCCATCTGCCTCGTGCCGTGCCGGGCCATGCTCTATCTTCCTCATACCATGCTGGTCTGTGCTCCATCTGCCTCATGCCACACCGGGCCGTACACCATCTGCCTCGTGCCACGCCGGGCTGTGCTCCATCTGCCTCGTGCCATACCAGGCCGTGCTCCATCTGCCTTGTGCCACGCCGGGCCATGCTCCATATGCCTCGTGCCTCTCCGGGCCTGGCTCCATTTGCCTAGTGCCTCTCTGGGCCTTGATGCATCTGCCTTGTGCCATACCAGGCCGTGCTCCATCTGCCTCATGCCACACCGGGCCGTGCTCCATCTGCCTCGTGCCTCTCCGGACCTGGCTCCATCTGCCTAGTGCCTCTCCGGGCCTTGATCCATCTTCCTAGTGCTATGCCGGGCCATGTTCCATCTGCCTCGTGCCATGCCGGGCCGGGCTCCATCTGCCTCGTGCCATACCAGACCGTGCTTCATCTGCCTCGTGCCACACCGGGCCGTGCTCCATCTGCCTCGTGCCTTTGCGGGCCTTGCTCCATCTGCCTAGTGCCTCTCCGGCCTTGATCCATCTTCCTAGTGCCATGTCGGGCCTGGCTCCATCTGCCTCATGCCAAGCCGGGCCGTGCTCCATCTGCCTCATGATACGCCGGGCCATGCTCCACCTGCCTCGTGCCACGCCGGGCCGTGCTCTATTTTCCTCGTGCCACACTGGTCCATGCTCCATCTGCCTCGTGCCACACCGGGCCGTGCTCCATCTGCCTCATGCCATGCTGGGCCATACTCCATCTGCCTCGTGCCACGCCGGCCCGTGCCCCATCTGCCTTGTGCCATACCAGACCGTGCTCCATCTGCCTCGTGCCACGCCGGGCCGTGCTCCATCTGCCTCGTGCCTCTCTGGGCCTGGCTCCATCTGCCTAGTGCCTCTCCGGGCCTTGATCCATCTTCCTTGTGCTACGCCGGGCCGTGCTCCATCTGCCTCGTGCCATACCAGGCCGTTCTCCATCTGCCTCGTGCTACGCCGGTCCGTGCTCCATCTGCCTCGTGCCTCTCCGGGCCTGAATCCGTCTGCCTAGTGCTTCACCGAGCCTTGATCCATCTTCCTAGTGCCACGCCGGGCCATGCTCCATCTGCCTCGTGCCACGCCAGGCCGTGCTCCTTCTGCCTCGTGCCACGCCGGGCCGTGCTCCTTCTGCCTCGTGCCACGCCGGGCCGTGCTCCTTCTGCCTCGTGCCTAACGGGCCGTGCTCCATCTGCCTTGTGCCATACCAGGCCGTGCTCCACCTGCCTCATGCCACGCCGGGCCGTGCTCCATCTGCCTCGTGCCTCTCCTGCCTGGCTGAATCTGCCTAGTGCCTCTCCAGGCCTTGATCCATCTTCCTAGTGCCAAGCCGGGCCATGCTACATCTGCCTCGTGCCATGCCGGGCTGTGCTCCATCTGCCTCGTGTCACACCTGGCCGTGCTCCATCTGCCTCATGCAATGCCGTGCTGTGCTCCATCTGCCTCGTGCCACGCCGCACCATTCTCCATCTGCCTCGTGCCTCTACGGGCTTGGCTCCATCTGCCTAGTGCCTCTACGGGCTTGGCTCCATCTGCCTAGTGCCGCGCTGGGCCTGGCTCCATCTGCCTCGTGACGCTCCGGTCCTGGCTCCATCTGCCTCGTGCCGTGCCGGTCCTGGCTCCATCTGCCTCGTGCCACACCTGGCCCACCTCCATCTGCCTCATGCCACACCTTGCCTGCCTCCATCTGCCTCGTGCCACGCTGGGCCGCGCTCCATCTGCCACGTGTCACGCCGCACCATTCTCCATCTCCCTCGTGCCTCTACAGGCTTGGCTCCATCAGCCTAGTGCCTCTCTGGGCCTGACTCAATTAGCCTAGTGCCACGCTGGGCTTGGCTCCATCTGCCTCATGCCTCTCCGTGCCTGACTCAATCTGCCTAGTTCCACGCCGGGCCCTGCTCCATCTGCCTCATGCCACGCTGGGCCGGGCTCCATTTGCCTCGTGCCATGCCGGGCTCAATTTGCCTTGTGCCACAGCGGGCCATGCTCCATTTGCCTCGCGCCAACGCCGGGCTGTGCTCCATCTGCCTCACGCCGCGACAGGCCGTGCTCCATCTGCCTCGCGCCAAGCCGGGCCATGCTCCATCTGCCTCATGCCATGCCGGGCCGTGCTCCATCTGCCTCGCGCCACGCCGGGCCGTGCTCCATCCGTCCTAATCAGGTGCTCCCTGCCCTCCCCACAAATATACATTTTTATTGATAACAGCAACTTTACTTTTTTTTAATATAGTACATAGTACTACACCACAGGAGCAAGGTAGTTGGTTATCCTGTTGTCCTCCTTTATAACGATCTTAGCAGGTATCATCTGATTTCTGCTATCTAAAAAAACAGAAGATATGTTACACATAGAAAACTAAATTGCCAATGCCAAATTCATCAATTTCAAAGAAGTAACCAAAGTTGATGTCGTCTTCTTCATGGAGAAAGGGTATATCCCAGGAGTTGATCCTCTGGATTTCTCTTCTGACGACATCCTGCGGAGGAAAAAAATCCATTACTGCTCTGCAAAGAGGGCAGGTATTGCTTTGTGCCCTCCATGTATCCATGCAGTTTGAATGAAATTGGTGGGAGCAGGGTAAGGTAGTGTCCTCTCCCACATCAATTTCACTTAAACAGATGGTACATATGGGCAGTGCCTGATACTCCCTGGCCGGTGGTCTGGCTGGTGCTGGCTGGTCCTCAGCAACGTTGCGATCTCTTGGAGAGCGACTTCTATTGGACCTGGCATTCTCCTGTTGCTGCCGGCGAGCTGTCCTAGACCGTGTGCGGTGTGCAATGGGTGAATCCATGCCTGTAATAACAATGGCAGAGATTTCAGCATTTTTGTCATGTAACCTTTTCTATCACAATTTTAAACTTAAATGACAAGGGCAAGTGTCTTATTTCTAACAGATCTTAAATGAGACATGTGGCTGTCTCATAGGTAAACCTAAAAATAGGAGATAATTTAGCTACTTCAGCCTCCACGATGTACCCATAGAAGAAAGAATTGAAAGCGCCCCTGTCCCCTCATGCCCATGCACTAAAGCAAATACATAGGCAGGTCACACAAACATATGTAAATGGCATTGCCACTGCACACCTCTCCCTATACCACACATGAGAGGTATCGCCAGAAATGTTATAGGGAGAGCAATAATGTTAGCACCAGATCTCCTGTGTAACTCTAAACTTGAAACCTGTAAAGGCTTTTAAAGCGTGGTCTATGGATAATTGAATGTACTGTTGTTCATCATCAGTCCATGAGCATCCTCAATTTTAAAGTGTGACATGTTAGATATCTATTTACTTTGCCTAATGTTATCATTTATATTTTACCAAACAATTAGATATTCTATTGTGTTTTTGTGCTTTAGGATTCATTAGTGTATTCCCCCTCAAAAAAATTGCGTTTGAGAAACCGCTGTGCAAATACAGTGTGGCATAAAAAATTGCAACCCCCACAATTTTATCCTCTAGAGCCCCTGCTTTTAAAAAAAATATTATGTTTAGGGTTCCAAGTAATTTTATAGCAAAAAAAATATGATTTTTACAAGTAGGAGAGGAATGTCAGAATTGGCCAGGGGATGAAGTGGTTAAAGCAGAGCTCCACCCAAAAGGGGAAGTTACGCCACATTCGGTACTTTTTGAGGGGGCGGGTACCTGGTTCTCACAGGTATCTGTTCCCACTTCCGGGTCAGATTGCCACGGTGATCTATGAGGATCTTCAACCTCTCCTCCCCCCCCCCCCCCCCCCCACAGCCTTCTGGGGGACACACAGGTCCCTGAAGACTGTGGGACCATTCACAAAAAGCAGCACCTGTACGCACAGTAGGAAACTGGCTTTGAAGAATTGTCTCGGGTGCCAACATCGCTGGATCCCTGAACGGATAAATGTCCTTATATTAAAAGTAACCAGCTAAAATACTTGTAGCTGTTGACTTTATTTTTTATTTTTTTTGCCCAAATTGGAGCTCCTCTTTCGACAATCTGTTAGCCAGAATTTTTGCAAAGACCTTCAGGTCCACATTCAGTAACGAGATGGGCCTGAAGTTCTGCGGTCTATCTGGAGGTTTGCCTGGTTTTGGAAGTGTAACTATGGTAGCAGCTAGCATTTCAGCTGGAAATGAAGAGTCTGCTGTGGCTTTGTTAAAGGTTTCAAGAAGGTATTGACCTATAATTGGGTAGAATGCTCGGTAATATTCCACCGAGAAACCGTCAGGACCCGGTGATTTGTTCAACGGCATAGCTAATATTGTTTTAGACAGTTCACTTAAAGAAATAGGAACATTTAGGGTGTCCAATTGGTCTTGGGAGAACCTGGGGAGGGAGATCTTTTCCAAAAACGAGCGAATCACATCTGCAGACGGTTGAGAAATATTGGAGTCATCTTTTAAATTGTAAAGGGCACTATAATAATCCCGGAAGGCATTAGCAATATCTCTAGGGTTGGACAATTTAGAGCCCGTAATTGGATGATAAATAAAGGGAATCCTCTGTTGGACAGATCTTTCCTTTATTTGTCTGGCTAGAAGTTTTCCCGCACGATTCCCCTGGTAGTAAAGGCGAGCTTTCCACTTTTTAAATGCTCGATCTTGTTGTGAAATCATTAATAAACGCAGTTCGTGACGCAAATTGTCAAGCTCAGAGCTCGTGGCAGGATCGGGTAACGTTTTATTCGCTGACTCTAACTGATCTATTTGGGAAAGAAGCGTTTGAATCTTCAATGTAGACTGTTTTCTAGCCAAGCTACTCATTTTGATGAGAATGCCTCGTATAAAAGCTTTATGGGAGTTCCAAAGGATGAAGGGGTCCGACACAGAGCGGGCATTAATCTCAAAAAAACCTTTCAATTCAGAGGCAATTTCTTTACTAAATTTCGGGTTTGAAAAAAGAAAAGTGTTGTTTTTCCATCGGTTGGCCCTGGTTTCCGTGCGCCACCCCTCCACCACGATGGAAATTGGTGCATGGTCTGACCATGATATGTTGTGAATAACTGAGGAACTAATTTTTTGAAGCAGGAATTTATCAGTTAGAAAGACATCTATTCTCGAGTATGAGTTGTGCACTTTCGAATAATATGAATAATCACGTTCTGTGGAGTGATGACATCTCCACACGTCAAACAAATTTTCAGAGGACATGAAGCGCGCAAGGGTGACCCTGTCCCTGCATGCTCTAGGACTCGGTGAAACGTCTAAGGCTTGGTTAGGTATGGCATTAAAATCGCCACACAATACCAGGTAACCCTTGCGCACCGCAACGACCCTCTTCCACAACTTATGCAAAAAGGAAAGTTGCTTAGTATTAGGCAAGTAAAGATTTACAAAGGTGTATACAGTGTTATTGATTTCCCCTACCAGAATAATAAACCTTCCTGCCTGATCATTTTCCACATGAATGCAGTTAAATGAAATCGATTTCCCAAACAGAATAGCCACTCCTCTATGCTTCTTCTGTGCGTTTGAATAATAAACAGTAGGGAAATGGCTATTCCGAAGTTGAGGGTGTTTAGAAGCACAAAGATGAGTTTCTTGTAGACATAAGATGTCACTTTGCAATTTTTTCGCTTCTCTAAAAAGAAGACCACGTTTTTGTGGGCTATTCAGCCCTCTAACATTAAATGAGGTAATTTTAAAACCCATTTTACAAGTCACTAGAATAGAGTACTGTCCAATTGATCTGCTTTGAGACTAGAAAAAACGAGACCAGTCTACTTACACCGTAGCAATTGTGGACAGGAAAATACCAATGTGGTGTCAAACAGAAACAAAATAAAAAGTCAACAAGAAAAGAGGAAAAAAAAGAAAAAAAACAGTCCACCGATCAAACTGGACTCCACTAGTTGTGCCCGATAGACCTGTGTGAGTATCTTGTCCGTCCCCTATCGATGCTCTTCTTAGTGGGGATCAATATTGTGCACGTGGGAGTGCGCAGCAAAAGAGAACCAAAAACAGGAAACAAAAAACAAAACACAAAAAAAGAAAAAAACTCGTAAAAACAGGCGATTCGAAAGAATCTGTAGGGATTTGACCCTAAAACAATGGAGGGCTTAAAGAGAGCAAAGCATGTTCCACCATGTCCCGGAGCTCTAAGAGAAAGCAAAATAATGATTACCTGGGCAGTCATTCTGAAATGGGTCTCGGCCAGGTATGGGAACCTGGAGGCGGAGATGAATCGGAAGAGTGCGCATTTTCTTCCCCGGCAAGAATGTTCCAGTCGCGCAGAAGGTGAATTCCTTCTTCCACTGTCTTGATGGTGATTGTTCTCCCTTCTTTAGAAACCAGAAGTTTGGCTGGGTAAGCCCATTTGTATGGGATGTGATGATTCCTCAAAGGCTTCGTAATAGTCGCCATGCTCCTTCTCCTCTGCATCGTGAATGCCGAAAAATCGGGAAAAAAAGACAAATTATGGGTTGACTCAGGTATGGTTTCCGAATTCCTCATCTGGAGAAGGAACTTCTCTTTGGTTTGGAAAAAATGAATCCGCACAATAGTGTCTCTCGGCAGATGTTCAGGGATGTGCCTAGGTTTAGGCAATCTATGGATCCGGTCAATAGCCAGATCGGTTTCCGAGGCGTCAGGCAAAGCATCCTGCATGATTTTCTGGAAGTAAACTTGTAAGTCTGGATTTTTGACCGATTCTGGAATCCCTCTGATCTTTATATTATTTCTCCTCGAGCGGTCTTCAAGGTCTGCTAATTTTTCTTTCATGAAAGATACCTCATCGTCTTTTTCATTGTGCGCGTCAATGACTTCATTAATGGTGCCTGCAAACTCGGACATTTTATGTTCTATATGAGAAACTCTGTCCCTTACTGCTTTGACTTCTTCTTTGAAATTATTGGCAAGTGACATTATATCAGCATGTAACGTGCTGCGGAGGGACACCAGCATATCCTTTAGAGTGGAATCAATCACTGGCTGGTTGCTTGTGGGGAAATCTAAAATGGAGTCCTGGAGCTCTCTGGTATCATTCAGAGATGTATTGCTGAGGTCTGCCTCCTCTCCCCCTTGCAGATGTGGCTGCTTAGCCTTCACAGGACTAGAGGTGGAGGACGCTGTGGGAGACAGAAGTTTGTTCTCTGTGGAGGAACCTGACCGGGGAGAGGTGCGGTCGATATTAGGGGAATGTCTCTCTGTGTGCCCGCCAGGCTCCCTGACGTGTCCCTTACCAGCGCCATCTTGGGCCTGCATGCTGCGAGGTTGGCGGTAGAAATCCGTCATTTTGTGCAGCCGTTTCGCTTCTTTCCTGCGGCGGGACATAACCTCCACTGCTGCCCGACCTTGTTGAGGGAAAAACCGCCGAGATCTACCGCCCAGGTACGTCGTTATTAGCTCCGGTAATTTGCGGTGGACGGAGCTCCCTTACAACGCGGCCATTCTCCTCGGCTGCCGGCCACGCCCCCTGGAGCTCCTCTTTAAGAAAGTAGTTGTAAAGGCAGAAGGTATATACCCTCACTTGGTCAGTTTGGAATCAATTCGGACATTCTCCAAAGTTTGCCTCTTTTGTATTATTTGTTGCTCTACTGTCTGCCAGTCTCAATTAGATGCCCCAGCTTTATTCCTCCATAGCATAGCGCTCGAGTCCCAGCCCCCCTGCCCCCATTCCCCCCCCCCCATACTACCTTACCTCACACTGTACACCCTTTCTCTCTCCTATATAGCTTACTTGCACATTGATTCATTTCCGGATGTCTATATACTGATTACTTAGATTACATCTACCACTTTACTACTTACCACATATTTATGACTACATAGATGGCAGAATTGATACTTGTGTCATTCAAGATATTGGCAGAGGCTCCTTATATACTTGGTTTCATACTGTTTCTATATTGTATTTTTTACTGCTATTAAAGTATTGTGTTTACGCCCATAAGCTCGCCTCTATTTGGTCCAGAGTGCGCTTATGTTCTTTTTCCTACTAAATGCACCAGCAGTTTCTTTGTATCGCCTGTAATGTACTGGTGATGGAAATCACATTCTTTGTGATCTACAATTTCTATTAGTTACCGTATTTATCAGCGTATAACATGCACTTTTCCCCCCTGAAAATCAGGGTGGAAATTTTTTTAAAAACAAATCAAAGATTATAGTGAAATCAAAAATGTTCATAAACAGGTGAGTAAAAGTCCACTAAAGGTGTCCATCCATATCCATGGTATTGCAGTGTCCATGTGCACAACAAATGCAAAGTGCCAGTGCTCCATCATCTAAACAAACTAAATGGCCGCTTACTAGAAGTTTAGATCCACAAGGGATACTATGCGCATTTTACGTGTACTGATAGAATGGATACCATTATATATTTTTGATTTCACTATAATTTATTTGATTTGTTTTTATATTTTTTGGCACATAATCCCTTTTAATTGGGGTTCTGAGTGTTATAGTCACTTCACTCTGTTAAATTCTATACTGATTATATATTTACAAGGTTGATTACTTTGGATTTTTTTTTATACTTTGATGCACTTATGACATACTGTTTTTTGAATGTCACTGTTGGACAGCGCACTATTTATGTTTCACAGCAGTTTCTCTATTTGGTTTGGTTTTCTTGTGTAAATTTGAAAATGCAATAAAAGCAGGCTAAACATAAAGGCAGAAGTTTTTTTTTACCTTAATGCATTTTCTGCATTAGAGTTAAAAACCTTCTGCATGCAGCTCTCCGCCTTACACTTACCTGAGCCTGATCTTGATCCCATGCTATGCACGAGAGCAGAGGCTCTCTCTGCTTTCTCCTTCATTGGCTCAGAGGCAGCAGCTGAATCCATTGTTTCTTGGCTGCTGTCAATCATGGCCAGTGAAAAGGGAGCAGGGGAGCAAGGACATATGGACATACAGAGCCAGTTTAGGAGCGGGCCCATGCAATTGCCCTCATAGGAAGTGTATTGCTGTGGGGGTACGCTGCAGAAAGGAGTAACCAGGAGAGCCTAGAAAGGGGATCTGAGAAGAGGAGGATCTGGGTTGCTCTGTTCACCATTGCACATAGCAGGTAAGTATGACTTGTTTGTTATTTCAAAGATAAAAAATCTGATTTACAATCAGGTTAATGGTCAGAGTCATGCATAAGTCCAATGATGACTAGTTGAATTGAAATTAAACCTTCCTAATCTTGTATTCACAGAGAATAGAGCTATCTATAATACATCATACTGCACATTTTCATGAAAAATACACTTAAATAAATTTTAGTGCACAAAATAATATCCAATATTTCTGGTAAAATATAAAAGGTGGTGTTGTGTCAGGTAACTTATTATCAAACGCCAAGATTTAAAATTGCACACTCCGGTGAAAAGGCAACAAACTAAGGTACCTGAAATTGTCCATAGGCCACACACACAAAAGGCTTTATAGGTTATCTGTTTAGAGTTAAATGTGAGCTCTGGCTCTAGAATTATTGCTCTCACTATGAGGTTCACAGCGATACCTCACTGTGTGATGCAAATATTATTTATTTTTATTTTTTTATTTATTTTATTTTTTATTTTAAAATGTATTTTTTCATTCAACTTTATTGCTATTACAAGAGGTGGACAAAGCCCCCTGTTATTGCTTTGGGCAGTGACATCCATATGTTCTTTATGAAGAAATCAGGGGTCTGTTGGATCCTTGATCCCTCCTCTGCCCTGTAAGACAGCTGATTAGATAGAGGTCTGCTTTTACTGCACACAAACACCATATAATACACTATTTTTTTGCTAAAATATAAAAGATAATGATGCGTCAGGTAAATATATGCCAAACAATTAAAAATGTCAAATTCTGAATGCTTGTGAAATAGTGACAAAGTACGCTACCTAAAATTGTCCATAGGGAATGATTTCAAAGCCTTTACAGGTTATAAATTTCGAGTAAAAGGTGAGCTCTGGCATTTAAAATGATTGTTCTCACTCTGATGTTCACAGCGGTACCTCATTGAGTGATGCAATCACTGTTTACATATGCGTGCAAGACCTACATGCGCATTTGGGTGTGTGAACAGGGGACAGGGTGGTGGGTGGCTCTAAAAATTGATAACAGGATTATGGCTGCTGCTGCCCCCATAATCCTACTATAAGCACTTGGCATTCAGAATGTACAGTATATATACGCATGCTGAATGGTAATTGGTTAACATAAAAACTCTAAATAAATAATTTGAAACTGGTAACAAAAATAAAATTATATAAATATAAAGGAATTCTTCTCCCCTTTAGCCTAGGTTCACACTGACAGCAGGAGTGAAATCGACTTCTTTATACCGCATGTCAGTCACAACATCGGGGGCGATTTCAGAGACATCTGTGTGGGTTTCTGCACAGATGACTATTGAAATCACACCCCGAAGTCCCCAAAAGTAGTACAGAAATTTATTTTGGGAATCGGTGCGGCGTCGATGCAGACGGTGCCATGTGTTCGTAAAACTGTGCATATCACTGTGCAACTAATTGTATCCAGGTGTACCTTGATTTTTTATTTTTTGCAGGACAGCTTTCATTAGGTGGGAAATGTTAAAGGATATCTATTGATTTTTATTATTATCAAAGGGAAAACTGGTCCAAAAAAGTAGACAAAAAATAATAATTCTTTAACCACTTCGTATCTGGGCCAATTCTGACACTTCGCTCCTACATGTAAAAAATTACTTTTTGTGCTAGGATAGGAAATTTCTTAGAACCTCAAACACTATATATATATATATATATATATATATATATATATAGTTACCAGAGGCCCTATAGAATAAAATAATGGGTGTTGTAATTTTTTTATGTCACACGGTATTTGTGCAGCAGCTTTTCAAATGCATTTTTTTGGGGGAAATAAAATAATAATAATACCTTTAAAAAAAAAAAACAATATTAACTCCAATTTGTTTGTATCATGTGAAAGATGTAGTTATGCTGAGTAAATAGATACCTATGTCACACTTTAAAATTGTATCTGCCCGTGGAATGGCAGCTAACTGTGGTGCTTAAAATTCTCCATAGGCAACGCCTTTACAGGTTACCAATTTAGAGTTACACAGGAGGTCTGGTGCTAGAATTATTGCTCTCACACTGATGTTTTCGACAATGACAATACCTCACATGTGTGGAACGAGCACCCTTTACATATATACGTTTGCATTTGTGCGTAAGCACAATGGGATGGGAGTGCTTCAATTTTTATTTAATTATTATTTTTATTTTATACAAATATTTTTATTTTTTTATTTTTTTTACACTTATAGCTTGGGAAAGGCAGTAGAGGGAGGGGGGACCCTCTTCTGACACCCACCGAAGTGATTGAGTGGCTATTTAAATCTCTTCTGCCACAAAGAGAATCGCTGGCTGAAAAAACCCATACTGGAATGAGGCCTGTAGGTGCAGACATCATCCCGGTATAACTACTTCAACCCGAGGACTTCCATGGATGTCCTACAGGAAGGAAGTAGTTACATTTAGCTGTATATTTTAGGACATTACAATGTATCACCATCAAAAACAACTGCACAATCAATTCTCCTGTTCCTGATGATCGCAGTGATACCACATATGTGTGTGTGATTTGTTTTTTGTGCCCATAATAGAGCCAAGAATCAATAGTATGTATTGTAAGAACACATATATGGGGCACCCAGGTTTAAAGCCCACTTCCTGGATGCCTCATATATGTGTTATGTGGTCATGAAAGGGTTAATATGGTACAATTGTCATACCTGTTGGGTCACGTGGTGGTATTTCACGATTGTTGCGGTGTGGACAGCGCGGCATCTTGATGGTACTAGATGGTATCGCAGATGAATGAAGGTTTACCTAAAAATAAATAATATTACTACTACTAATAATATACAACACAATAATAATAAAAGAAATGTAGAATAGTCGTCTATGGCGGTAATCGCTGGAGTCTGGCTTCAGAGATGCGTCTCAGTCGAGTGCCTCTTCGCCGTCTACCTGTCAGGACCCCTAGAGGAGCCCTAAACATCTGCGCCTGTACAGAGATCATCTGCCAACACACTAGCTGCCCCGATCCTTTGCCTGAAATATACTGGCTCATACAACACAGTACCCAAATGAAATTGAGCTTATTGCATTGTTATTAAACAAATAAAGCTTTATTATGGTATTTAATAAACACTGGGTTTGATCATTTCATAATATAAAGGAACTGTGACAGTTGCTCTGGTATCAGGCAGTGAGAAGGACAGACTGGGGATCCTTTGTGGGGTTCTGAGGGCTGTAGGGGAACCAGGAACTGGGTTATGAATGGAGTTTGGCTGAATGTTGATCCAGTCAGTACATATATCTGTGTTCTGCATGTGTAGTACTGTGTATGGGGTGGACCTACGTCACTTCTGTCCACTGGCAGGCTTGGCTTTCATATTGTGTGGTGACTGAGCCCTTCCATGTCTGAGTGAGGGCTGAGTGTCACTGGTAACCATAACAACGGTGTATACACTTCATCCCTATGTGTACTACATAACCCTGTGTGTGTATAGAGCCCCCTAAAACATACATACCTACCTGTATACTGTGTATAGAGCCCCCACATCTACCTTACTGTATATATAAACCCAGCTTATGTATACCTACCTGTATACTGTGTGTATAGA
Source organism: Lithobates pipiens (assembly GCF_037356315.1). NCBI lineage: Eukaryota > Metazoa > Chordata > Amphibia > Anura > Ranidae > Lithobates > Lithobates pipiens. Next base: position 388,664,195 of record NW_027507764.1, read on the forward strand.
GCCCCCACATCTACCTTACTGTATATATAAACCCAGCTTCTGTATACCTACTTGTATACTGTGTGTATAGAGCACCAATATCTACCTTACTGTGTATATAAACCCAGCTTCTGTATACTGTGTATATAGAGCACCCACATGTCTTCCTTCCTGTGTACTGTATATATAAAACCTACTCCTGCATACCTACCTGTATCCTGTGTTTACAGAGTCTACTCATGTATACCTACCTACCTATTATATATAATTAGAGCCTACTCATATATATATATATATATATATATATATATATATATATACCCAACTATATACCGTGTATATTGAGCCTATGTATAGATACTGTACCTACGTGTATAATCTATAACTGATAATTGCGCGGTCAATACAACGCTGTACTCAAATAAAATGAATGTCCTTTTTTCCCACAAATAGAGCTTTCTTTTGGTGGGAACTTTAGTGTGAAAATAGCGAAAATTCATTTGCTATCGTCGCACAACTTGGTGAGCTTGGAGTGCAAAGCTCTGCACTCTGGGCCCACCCATTTTTGAAGCCTATTAGAGCCTATGGCTCAAATCAGATGCTTCAAAAAAACACACCCCTCACTGAAAACCATGGTCTGGTGCCCTGATATGTAGATCAGGGGGCCGGATGCATGGACAGGGGAGGGAGTGCCCGTGCGCCCTCTTTGGACAGGCTGCCACTATTCAGATTTCTTCCTGTACTATGCTATGAGTTGGTCTTGGCAATGAGATATTTAAATCCTCCTGTTAACTTAGAAATAATAGTTTGAAAAACATCTCTGGCCACATAGATGGGCTGTTGTGTGTTCATGCCACCCATCCACTAAAAGTTAGTGTGTATTATTCCTTATTCAATGTTTTCCAAAAATAATGTTGCGCTATCATAAATTCAAATTCAAAAAGACTGCAGAAACCATAATATTTTCAAATTAGAGTCCAGTAAAAAATTCTAACGCAAACTCAGGTAGTCCACCCTGAATACAAACTCTTTACACCAAATATGTACCAGCCATCTTATACAAATAAAGCAGCTTACCAAACATTTACACCCCAAATCTAAAGAGATCTTATAACGCTTTAGAATGATATCTCCCACCTGGATGGATGGCTCCAGCCCCCTCTCTTACAGTTTGATGTGCCTCAAGCCTGTCACACTTCAGAAAGACATGCCCCACACAGCCACCGGATCACTTAACATTTGCCTCAGTGACATTATCTGCTTCCTTCCCTCCTCCGCTGCCACATTTAGGACCTTTCAGGGGAGTGGCAGGGAACGGGTACCTGTATTTGTCAGGTACCCTTCTCTACTTCCGGGAGACGGCACCGCGGTGCAGGGAGGCCCGCAGTGGATGGACTGAAAGGGAAGTAAGGAAAGGCCGGGCATGACAGGGTGGATAAGGTCTAAGGGGTTAAGGTGCAGAGAGAGAGGCTATGGGGGAGGAGCAAGTGGAGAATGTAATGGAAGGGGAGGAGCGCTTTAAAAGAAGGAAGGGGCGGAGCAACGGGCAGTGCGAAGGAAGGGACAGAGAGAGGAGGCAGTTTTACACCACTGCTCCTCTGTGATGGCGGACCTTGCAACACTCCTGGCGGGGCTGAGGCGACGGACGGACGGACGGACGGACGGAGGAACGAGGGCCGGACTGGCTGAAGGAGCATCTCGGGTGGCTGGCGGTTGCGGTGGGACCGGACTACAGGAGGGGTGAGAGTCTGCAGCGCACGCGGCGGTCGCGGCCTTCGGCGCACTTTTTGCCTGGGCCTGCTACTCGGCCACCTCGTTTAGTGCGGAGCCCTGGGGACGACCGATCGCTCCCCCCGGCGAGGGAGACTCGGGTGGACTTAGCGGGCCTCGGGCGGTCATCACGCCGCCGGCCTGTGTCGGGGGGTGGGGCAGGCATGCCACGAGGCGGGGGAGCTTCCTTGTAGAATGAGGGTGGGGGGAGGGGGGGGACTCTGCAGCGGGGCCCAGTTCTTGCCTGGGCCTGCTACTCGGCCACCTCGTTTAGTGCGGAGCCCTGGGGACGACCGATCGCTCCCCCCGGCGAGGGAGACTCGGGTGGACTTAGCGGGCATCGGGCGGTCATCACGCCGCCGGCCTGTGTCGGGGGGTGGGGCGGGCATGCCACAAAGGCGGGGGAGCTTCTTTGTAGAATGAGGGTGGGGGGAGGGGGGGGGACTCTGCAGCGGGCCCAGTTCAGCAGGAGGGATGGCTGCTCGGGCTGGCTCTACCAGGGATCAGGCGGCCAGGGGCAGGGGGACAGCACTTCAGCCTGGTCAGGAGCGGGGACCACCTGCAGGCTGCTCCACACAGAAGGCCAGCAGGGGCGCCCGGGTGTCTGCTTCCCCAGGGGCTGACAGGTCTGGTCCGCATCGCCAGTCTGCCGAGGAGGTCTTGGCCGGAGGGGTGGCGGCACCAATGCGGGTTGTGGCATCGGCCTCCGGGGTCTCTTCCCCCGGGGGGCTTACACCCCCCGCCTACCTGGGGACAGGAGGATCGGTCCGAAGGAGAGATTCCGGATGATGAGGTACCAGATCCAGCAGGGGATGTCACCAGTCCGGCTGTGGGGGGAGTTCCTGGACAGCCAGGTGAGTCACAAGATGCTTTCTTATAGTCTGCGGCATTGCGGGGTACAGGCAGGCGCGGGGAGGCCAGTGGTGCATGTTGGGCGGGCCTCAGCGTGGGGGGGTTCAGGCGGCGGGACTGGGCAGCGAGGGTGCTGAACCTGCCGCACGGTTGCAAGGTTTTGCGGGATGGGCTGCGGGCCTTGGTGGGGCGGTTTGACCGGGGGCTGGCGCGGCCGCCACCGGTGGCCCCGTGGGGGGCTCCCCTGGCCAGGGTGCTTGGGGGGTTCCTGGGGGCATGGGGGGTACGACGCCATTGGCACCTTCTGTGCCGACTCCAGTGGGGGAGGGGCGGTGGGGGCGCCAGTAGCGGACGCGACCATATTAAAATATAGAATTAAACGAACAATATCGTTCGGGTCGCCGACGCGGCATGGTGGGTGGTGTACGGGTGTTTCGTGGGGCCGCTGGGGGCCCACTGGCCGCAGGAGGTGCGGGTAAGGCTCGGGAAAGGGGAGTAAGGGGAGACTTTCTCGCCTCTCCCATTTGGTGAAGTTTAGAGTGGATGGGGTCAGGCCCGATGATTCCCTGCAGGAGGATGAGGACGAGCGGTGGTTTTCTACCGCGCAATTTACTAATTGGTTACGGGCATTTGCCATTTTGGCGAGCGTCGTTGGGGAGCGGAGCCCCGAGCATTGCTTGGCGCTGTTCTGCTCTATGGCTGCGATCGGGACGGCCCATAGGGTGTATGGGGGGGGTGGTGGCCCCGGTATGACGGGCAATTCCGGCCGCACATAGCAGTGCGGCCGGCGTTGTGCCGGGACCGCTAGGACATCAGCTTCTGGATGAGGCTTATGTCGTAGGCGCGGCCCCGCCTGTTTCTTCGCGGGGGGACCGGGTGTGCGCCTACCTCTGAGCTGCCGGCCGGAAAGGAATGGGGGGTCTGGGGGCAGTTCGACGAGGGAGCATGCCAGTTCGGGGGAGCGTGCGAGTTCCGGCGTGAGTGTTCCGGCTGCGGTGGAGCACACATGCTGTATCGGTGCTTCCGGATAGGGGATCGAGTCGGGGATGCTGCTCGGAAACGGGTGGACGCCGGTGATACGGGCGTGGATGCTTCCTTTTTCTACGTAGGTATCCGGAGAGGGCGGCGGCGCGGGTGCTGCTGGCGTTGTTTCGGCATGGCTTCAGGATTACCTGTCGCTGCCAGCGGTGCCGCTGGTGGCGAAGGAGTTGAAGTCGGCATTGCAGCGTCCGGGGTTCGTGGCTGACAGGCTACGAGGGGGGTGGCGGACGCGGGGGGCCGTTTGGGGAAGGCCTTGGCCCGACTGGGTGGTTTTCCCATTGGGGGTGGTCCCCAAGACGCAAGTGGGGAAGTTTTGACTCTTCCATCGCCTGTCGTTTCCGATAAGGGGGCTCAGTACACGGTTATTGACCCAGCGGTGCACGGTGTCCTACACGTCGTTCAGCGCGGCAGTCCGGTGGGTGCGGCGGTAGGGTCAAGGGGCGCTGATGGCCAAGGCCGATGTGGAATCGGCGTTCCGGCTGCTCCCTGTTCCTCATGGGAGCTTTTGGCTTTGGGGTTCCACTGGCGCGGAACTATGGTTCAGTTGCGGAGGTTGCAGTCAATCCGGGGTAAGCTGCGCTTCGCTGGTAGGATCATTCCCATGGGATGGATTTTCCGCGGGCTGCTGTCGGCGGCTACGGTGAGGGTCAGCGTTCTGACGCACTTAGTGCGCCTAGGTAGGGGCCATAGGGAGGAGTTGCGGGTTTGGCATGAGTTCTTGGCTTCCTACAATGGTAGGACAATTGGATGGCGGGCCCGGTTAGCAACTTTGACATGGCCTTGGCCACAGATGGGGCGGGTTCTACCGGGTACGGGGCGTTTTTCAGGGGCAAGTGGAGCGCGGGGCCTTGGCCGGAGACATGGGAGGCAGCGGGTTTCCTGGGGAATCTGGTTCTGTTGACACTATTTCCTGGGGTGTTAGCGTTGGAGCTGTGGGGGGAGGAGTGTCGGGGTTTGAATTTGCGCATTAATTACGACGACATGGGTGTTGAGCAGGTGGTTAGCCGCATGTCAGCTACTTCCCCTCCGGTTACACGGCTGATGCGGTAGTTCGTTTTTCGTTGTTTACAGCTGCATGTTTTTCTTTACGCTGTACACATCTCGGGCGTGGCAATTGAGCTGGCTGACTCCCTGTCTCATTTTCAGGGGGACAGATTCAGGGAGCTTGCCCGGGGTGGATTAGGTGGCTGCGGGATGGCTCAGGCAGTTTGTGAGCGCGTCCACGTGGGCGGCCTTCTTCACGGTTTGGGCAAAATGGTTGGTTCTGGTTCGGGGGCAGGAGTCGGTGATCGGGGACGCGGTAGGCGGCGGTTTGTGCTCTACTTTGTGGCCAGAAATGGGGGGCGAGGGGTGTCGGTTTCCTCGAGTGGCCGGAAACTGGCGTGTTTGACGTTCTTGTTTAGCTCGTGGTGGGTGGATGGTAATAAAAAAAAAACAATAAGATTTCTGGGTACGACGGGCGGGGAAAGGTTATCGCGGGCAGGACGGGGGATGCGCGGAGGCCGGTCCCGTTCACGAACCTGCCGGCGATCTGTTATCGGCTGGGGTTTGTTTGCTCTTCAGGTTACGAGGCGCGGCTGTTCACAGCAGCGTTTTCTTTGGCTTTTATGGGGCGTTTCAGATCGGGGAATTGGGGAGCCCAACCGAGAGGGTGACTGGGGGTCTGTTTGACGGCATGGTGCGGTTGGACGGGACCGGGTGGGGCTCTGGCGGCGCAGGTCCAAAACGGACCAGCAGGGGAAGGGGGTGCTGGTGTCCCGGTTTGCGTTACCTGGTTCCAGGGTTTGCCTCGTGGCAGCGGTTCGGGATTTTTGGGAAGTGTGCCGGGGGGGCCTTTCCTGTGGGATGAGGAAGGGTCCTTTTTTGTTCGGGTACCAATTTGTTTCGGTGTTCCGGAAGTGTTTGCGGGAGGTGGGTTTGGATAGCAGGGGCTTTGCGTCACACTCCTACCGCATCGGGCGGTCACTGAGGCTGCCAGGTGTGGGCTGGATGAGACGGCAGTTCGCCGGATTGGGAGATGGGAATCTCGGTGGTTTCGTACGTATGTTAGGCCTCGGTTGGCGGTGGTTTGAGTGGGTTTCTATTAAAAAAAATAAAAAAAATAAATAAATAAATAAATAAATAAATAAATAAAAAAATATAAATGAATAAGTGGACACGCATGCACAATGCAAGTGGAAGTTATTTACATATGTGCAGGGTGGTGTGGCTGTTTTCCTGTGGAGGTGGGTGCAATGGTGGTAGTTGATGGCTGGTTTTGTGCTGTTGGTTTTCTTTTCAGATGGAGGTATGGCTCGCCTTGTCTGGATCGTGGGGCACTCCTACGTGTGTTGGGGGATAGGAGAGGAGACCAACGTCCTGGGGGCAGGCAACTCGGTGTTTCTCGGAGTGAGGCTTGCTTGCGAGGGTTGGGGGTCCCGGGGGTGAAGTGGGAACGTTTGTTCAGGGAGGTTGAGCGTCATGTGTTGCGGGTACAGTGGTGGGCTGATCAGACATTTTAGCCGGGACGGTATGGCGCTGGGCTCGTTTGGTCGGGGGCATCATTGGACCCGTCTGAGGGTACACAAGGTGGTGGGGTGGTTTGGGGCCCAGCATAGCGGGTTCGTGGTTCGGCACCGGGTGCTGCCGTGCAATGGGGTATGTGCGTTGGACGGAATGGGGTGCACTTAGCCGAGGTAGGGATTGATGGGTGGTCCTTGGGATTGCAAGACGGTATTCTAAGGCCTTGTGGGGGTGGGGTTGCCCTTAAGGGTAAGGGAGTCACCCTTTCGGGCTGTGGCGGTGTTTGTCTGGTGGTCTTTGACGGTTGGCGGTAAATCAGAGGTCATCTGATAAGGGGTGGGGGGCCCATTGCTATTATGGGTCCCTCCGGTGTATTCCTGAACGTTGGATGGAATACCTTTATGGTTATCACTGTCGGAAGTTGTCTCCGAGCGGTCACAGCTGGAGGCCTGGTTAAGTGGAAGTGGGTACCGCAGTGAGTTGGTTGTTTGGTAAAGTATGGGTCACCGTCAGAGATCACCAGACCGGGCATGTTATTTATATGCGATTCGTTATACCTGATGTTGGTTATGGTTAGACATATATATTTGGCTATTTATATATTGAGATATATATTTTGATTGGAGTGTTTGAGTAATGGTAATAAAGGCTGTTATGGCCATTTTACTCCAAAGCAAGGTGTGGTCTCATCATTCATGGTTGTGGTAAAAGGGGTGGGGGTTGGAGTGGAATGGGTAACAGGTAAAAGAGGGACCTTTAGACTACCCTGGTCAAGGGAGGCCCGCAGTGGATGGACTGAAAGGGAAGTAAGGAAGGGCCGGGCATGACAGGGTGGATAAGGTCTAAGGGGTTAAGGTGCAGAGAGAGAGGCTATGGGGGAGGAGCAAGTGGAGAATGTAATGGAAGGGGAGGAGCGCTTTAAAAGGAGGAAGGGGCGGAGCAACGGGCAGTGCGAAGGAAGGGACAGAGAGAGGAGGCAGTTTTCCCACCCTCCCTCCCTATTGTTAGGTTGATGGGGTATTTCGGTTGTTGTTTTTGTTCTATTTCAGGTGGCAAGGATCGGATGTCATGACAGCGGTGCGGATGGAACTGGATGTTGGCGGTGCTTGTCTGGTGGTCTTTGACGGTTGGCGGTAAATCAGAGGTCATCTGATAAGGGGTGGGGGGCCCATTGCTATTATGGGTCCCTCCGGTGTATTCCTGAACGTTGGATGGAATACCTTTATGGTTATCACTGTCGGAAGTTGTCTCCGAGCGGTCACAGCTGGAGGCCTGGTTAAGTGGAAGTGGGTACCGCAGTGAGTTGGTTGTTTGGTAAAGTATGGGTCACCGTCAGAGATCACCAGACCGGGCATGTTATTTATATGCGATTCGTTATACCTGATGTTGGTTATGGTTAGACATATATATTTGGCTATTTATATATTGAGATATATATTTTGATTGGAGTGTTTGAGTAATGGTAATAAAGGCTGTTATGGCCATTTTACTCCAAAGCAAGGTGTGGTCTCATCATTCATGGTTGTGGTAAAAGGGGTGGGGGTTGGAGTGGAATGGGTAACAGGTAAAAGAGGGACCTTTAGACTACCCTGGTCATGTCCCTCAGAAGTTCAACCTCCTCCTCCTTCCTCCTCCTCTGGGCCAGTTAACACATTGCGCTTCACGCATGTGCAGTAAGGAAAGTTTCTCTCACCAGGAATGGCGGCAGCAGCACCCGAGAGCCGATTGGAAAATCGCGTGGGGTGCCGACATCGTGGGAACCCTGGACAGGTAAGTGTCCTAATCTTAAAATATTTATATATTAAAAAAAGGCCGTCTTTAACGCAGGGCAAAAGGGGCTGCAGGGCCCTGTCATGGTGGGTGGGCCCCACTAAAGCAGCTGCCCCTTGCACCCGCGCTGCCCACAAATTTGGGTCCCCTGATAACCCTGCCGAGCAAAGAAAAACATTGATGTATTCCCCAGCCAGCAGGGTGGGGGTGGGATTGGGAGCTCCACTGCAACTCTGACCCCGCCCAATGGAGCCTGTATGCTCTGACCCCTGAGATCGAAGTAGGAGTGCTGAGAGCCCCGCCTCTGGACATCTTTGAATCCCTCCCCCAGACCCCAATTAATGAAAGCGGGTGGTGAGCCTGGTTGGCTAGGTAGGTCCTTCTCCCCATAAACTGCTTGTTGACTGTTATCCTAGCCCTGACCCGTTTATGAACAGTATAGCTGTACACTGCTAATAGGTAAAATTTTAAAATGGTTACTTAGTTCATCACCTCCTGTACTCTGGTCCTCTCCTTTACTAGATTTGCAGTCTCTGGTCATCTCCTGTATTAGATTTGCAGTCTGTGGTCATCTCCTGTGCTAGATTGGCAGTCTGTGGTCATCTCCTTTATTAGATTTGTAGTCTCTGGTCATCTCCTGTATCAGATTTGCAGTCTCTGGTCATCTCCTGTGCTAGATTTGCAGTCTCTGGTCATCTCCTGTATCAGATTTGCAGTCTCTGGTCATCTCCTGTGCTAGATTTGCAGTCTCTGGTCATCTCCTGTATTAGATTTGCAGTCTCTGGTCATCTCCTGTACTAGATTTGCAGTCTCTGGTCATCTCCTGAACTAGATTTGCAGTCTCTGGTTATCTCCTGTATTAGATTTGCAGTCTCTAGTTATCTCCTGTATTAGATTTGCAGTCTCTGGTCATCTCCTGTATTAGATTTGCAGTCTCTGGTCATCTCATGTACTAGGTTTGCAGTCTCTGATCATCTCCTGTATTAGATTTGCAGTCTCTGGTCATCTCCTGTATTAGATTTGCAGTCTCTGGTTTTCTCCTGTACTAGATTTGCAGTCTCTGGTTTTCTCCTGTACTAGATTTGCAGTCTCTGGTCATCTCCTGTACTAGATTTGTAGTCTCTGGTTATCTCCTGTACTAGATTTGTAGTCTCTGGTTATCTCCTGTACTAGATTTGTAGCCTCTGGTTATCTCCTGTATTAGATTTGCAGTCTCTAGTTATCTCCTGTATTAGATTTGCAGTCTCTGGTCATCTCCTGTATTAGATTTGCAGTCTCTGGTCATCTCATGTACTAGGTTTGCAGTCTCTGATCATCTCCTGTACTAGATTTGCAGTCTCTGGTTTTCTCCTGTACTAGATTTGCAGTCTCTGGTCATCTCCTGTACTAGATTTGTAGTCTCTGGTTTTCTCCTGTACTAGATTTGCAGTCTCTGGTCATCTCCTGTACTAGATTTGTAGTCTCTGGTTATCTCCTGTACTAGATTTGTAGTCTCTGGTTATCTCCTGTACTAGATTTGTAGCCTCTGGTTATCTCCTGTACTAGATTTGTAGTCTCTGGTTATCTCCTGCACTAGATTTGTAGTCTTTGGTTATCTCCTGTACTAGATTTGCATTCTCTGGTTATCTCCTGTATATAGGTGTGCACAGCCTATTGCATTAGGGTGTGTACCCCAAAGCTCAATCCCATATATGTGTGTGTGTGTGCATATTATCTGACAGTGTCCATAGAGCAGTGGGCAGTGTCAATAGGGCAGTGGACTGTGTCTGTCATTTTTTTTTATTATTATTATTATTATTTTTACAGTTTTATTTTTTTACAATATTTTTAGGAGCTTCTTTAATGGGCTTTGGTGCAATACCAGGGATCTAAACAGGGGGAATCTGCGCCACATAGGGTGTTTAGGGTGGGCCCAGGCATACGCTGTTCACACGCTTAGTCTCCTGAACTAGATTTGCAGTATCTGGTCATCCCCTGTATTCGATTCATAGTCTCTGGTCATCTCCTTTATTAGATTTGCAGTCTCTGGTCATCTCCTGTACTAGATTTGCAGTCTCTGGTCATCTCCTGTATTAGATTTGCAGTCTCTGGTCATCTCCTGTATTAGATTTGCAGTCTCTGGTCATCTCCTGTATTAGATTTGCAGTCTCTGGTTATCTCCTGTATTAGATTTGCAGTCTCTGGTCATCTCCTGTATTAGATTTGCAGTCTCTGGTCATCTCCTGTATTAGATTTGCAGTCTCTGGTCATCTTCTGTATTAGATTTGCAGTCTCTGGTCATCTTCTGTATTAGATTTGCAGTCTCTGGTCATCTCCTGTATTAGATTTGCAGTCTCTGGTCATCTCCTGTATTAGATTTGCAGTCTCTGGTCATCTCCTGTATTAGATTTGCAGTCTCTGGTCATCTCCTGTATTAGATTTGCAGTCTCTGGTTTTCTCCTGTACTAGATTTGCAGTCTCTGGTTTTCTCCTGTACTAGATTTGCAGTCTCTGGTCATCTCCTGTACTAGATTTGTAGTCTCTGGTTATCTCCTGTACTAGATTTGTAGTCTCTGGTTATCTCCTGTACTAGATTTGTAGTCTCTGGTTATCTCCTGTACTAGATTTGTAGTCTTTGGTTATCTCCTGTACTAGATTTGCATTCTCTGGTTAGCTCCTGTAGTACGTCTCTCAGTGAGCTGTAATAATGTGCAGTAACCTCTAGCAATGAATGAGGAAGCAGAAATATGTGTTGTAACCTCTAACAACCAGTCAGTGATCGGTAATAATATGCTATAATCTCTGGCAACCAATTGCAATTGCTGCCTGATCGGCTGCCATAAACACATTTTTAGTTTTACTGCTATTTGTTATATGGTTTTACTTCCTAAAAATACATTTCGGTTTGCAATTTTATTTAGTTCTGTGTGCCTAATTGACACATCTTCACTGCAGCTCAGTACAGTTTTAAATATTGGACATGTACCATTTTTTTTACATTTCTGTATAATAAATGGTAGGTACTCCCTCAAAATGCATGGGCAAAGACATAAGAAAACAAATACACATGTAACAAGTTCTCCGGCCTTCTTCAGTCTAATGAGAACCTCCAGGGCCAGAGATAGCTGACATCCTTCTGTATATGGTGGCACTGGCTTGTGAGGCATAGTGGGTGCAAGATGGATAAAGTTATTGGGCACCAGACACTTCTTGAATGCAAAAGAGATGTTTATTTCTCTTACAAACTTTTATGGAGGAAAGAGGGTTAGGGCCAGGACACCCTTAAGTAGTTGCAAGTTTAATTAGCAGACCCCGAGACTTCAATAGAAGAACAGCCATGCAGGGAAAGGCCTCCAGCAAGATTCTACATCTGCACGTGCAGGGATGCTGTCTCCTATGGCAACAGTTGATAACATTTCCTAACACAAAGCGCAACAGTTCCTTCACTTTCACTACACTTCTCCTTGTAGTTTTTCAGCACACTGAGCTCCCGGTCTCTCACTAGAGCCTCTGATTCACTGCCACTGAATCCCTTGAGTTCCTGCATTCTTCAAGGTGGTATCTTCCTCAAGCATCACCCCCGCCTCTCTGCTGAGTCCCTAGGTTGGTACTCCCGAGACTTCTGAAGCTTCACCCCACTGGCCTACTCGGTCCCTGGCTTGGCACACAAGGCTGCTCTGCAAGCTTCACCTCTGCTGGCTGGGTCCCTGACTTGATCACCGTCTGAAGTTTCCTGATTCTCCACCGTGCCCATTCGGTGAGAATACTGCTCTGGTTCTTGATTCAGTTACTCACTGTGGTCCCTGGTAATAAGGTGGATGGTCCATTAGTGGTGACAGCTTCCCCTCTACCTCCAACCACGACAAGTTCTCCGGCCGGCAGAACCTTCATGTTTGGTTGGTCTGCAAGCCGGAATCCCAACCCTGCCCTCAGACAGCCTAGCAGCCAGATGCCCCCGGGATAGGCCCAATCTCCGGCCTTGCAGCCTGAGGCAACATGGCACAAGTCCACCCAGACAGCCATCCAGGTGGCACCGAACGTAAATCACCTGACTCCACTAATATATATATATATATATATATATATATATATATATATATATATATATATATATATATATATATATATATATATATATATATATATAGGTTCCCCCAGCAGGCCAAGGGATTTAAGAAAACCCCTGCCCATTGGCTGAGATACTTCATATACCCACACCTGACCTTGAGCTGCCCTTCTCATATCTAGTACCACCAAGTACCCAGCCACTTAGTGGTAGGAGGGAAAAGTGCAACATGGCCAAACTTAGGGAAAAATCAATAGATTTCTAACAATCAGGATAACTACTCCTGGCAAGTAAATTGTGAGGAGCAACCTTGCCTAAACTCCAAGGTACTACACACAAAAATGCATGCAGTGGAACAAATAAAAAGACCCTTATGCATCACCCCTACTTCAGCCATCAGTGGTGCAGAGTCCAAACATTAAGAAACATTGTTCTTACTACTGGGAGGCTGAAGATCAACCCTGAGAATTGCTTTTAAGGTGTATCTAGACTAAGGTGACCAGATTTTCAAAATGAAATCCGGGGACATTTTTTTTTCATTAGTAATGGCAGCAATCAGCGACTCATAGCGGGACTGCGATATTGCGGTGGACAAATCAGACAATAAGTGACACTTTTGACACTTTGTGGAAACCAGTGACATTAATACAGTGTTCAGTGCTAAAAATATGTGTGCCTAACAAGTGTTTTCTCACTGTGGGGGAGGTGCTTTTACTAAGGGAAGACATAGATCCCTGTACCTGCTTTGCAGGAACACAGGATCAATGTCTTCCACACTGACAGAATAATGAACTGCCTTGTTTACATAGGCAGACCACTAGGTGAGTCCGTCGGATCCGCTGATTGGCTCTGACACCCAGAAATGCAGCATCATGTATATAAGTGATCATAGTTGGCAACATTGTAAAAAAAAAATCCGGGACACTTTTTGGGCTGTAGGTGGAGTTGTATTATAATTAGAGGGCGGGGCATGCGGTTATAGATGTGGCATAGGAAAAGGTGAACATGTGGTGCGCTGAGCGTGTTGCGGCGAAATATGGGCGTGGTTTACATAAATAGCGGGTGTGGTTTAAACGGGCGTGGCTCAAATGGGTGTGGTTAGAGTCTGAAATGAATGCGGGATGGAGTGGGAAAGTGGGGGGGAGGGATGGAGGGACAGCAGCCCCAGATCCTACACCACAATAGCAATATGTGTTTTTCAGAGTTTGGCAATCAGCAGATAAAGATACTCCAAATACCTGGTGTTAGCGCTTCAATCATCCCGGCGCCATGATTGATATGGTGTCAGGATGATTGAAGTGCATTTTTTCTATTATTACATTGTAATATAAAATTAAATAATTCAACTCATCATAATGCAGAATCAGTGGGAGCCATGAGCTTGTCACCAGCCACGTTGCCTACCACCAGATGCCATCAGGTGCCCCCAGCAGAGTCCCTCCTTACATCAGGTGCCCCATCAGAGCAGCCTTCCTCACATCTGTGTCTCCATCAGCGGAGCCACTCCTTACATCTGGTGTCCCCATCAGTCCTCTTACATCTGGTGTCCCCATCAGTCCTCCTTACATAGGGTGTCCCCATCAGTCCTCCTTACATCGGGTGTCCCCATCAGTCCTCCTTACATCTGGTGCCCCCATCAGTCCTCCTAACATCTGGTATCCCCATCAGTCCTCCATAAATCTGGTGTCCCCATCAGTCTGCCGTACATCTGGTGCCCCCCTGACATCCAGACTGGCCCCCTCTGACATCCAGACTTGTCCCCGGCATCCAGACTGCCCCCCGACATCTAGACTGCCCCCCGACATCCAGACTGGCCCCTCTGACATCCAGACTGGCCCCTCTGACATCCAGACTGGCCCCTCTGACATCCAGACTGGCCCCTGACTAGGGATGAGCCGAACACCCCCCGGTTCGCACCAGAACTTTCGAACGGACCGAAAATTTGTACGAATTTTAGAACCCCATTGAAGTCTATGGGACTCGAACGTTCGAAATTAAAAGTGCTAATTTTAATGACTAATATGCATGATACTGTCCTAAAAAGGGTTTGGGGACCTGGCTCCTGCCCCAGGGGACATGGGTCAATGCCTAAAATGTTTTTAAAAATGGCCGTTTTGGCGGGAGCACTGATTTTAATAACGATTAAAGTGAAAAAAAAAGTGAAATATTCCTTTAAATATCGTGCCTGGGGGGTGTCTATAGTATGCCTGTGAAGTGCCATGTTTTTCCAGTGTTTAGAACAGTCCCTGCACAAAATGACATTTAACGGAAGTAACGTCATTTAAAACTGCTTGCGGTTTTAATGTTATATCTGGTTCCTGCAATATGGATGAAAATCATTGAGAAAAATGGCATGGGTAGCCCCCCTGCCCATTACCAGCCCCTTTGGGTCTTGTACGGATATTAAGGGGAACCCCGTACCCATATTAAAAAAAGGAAATACGTGTGGCCCCCAGGCCCTATATACTCAGAACAGCAGTATACAGGTGGTGCAAACAAGACAGGGACTGTGTAGGTTTGTTGTGTTAAGTAGAATCTAGAGAGTTCCACCTGGTGGGCATGTCACATATAAGGCGGTTCTTGGGCAGGTTCAACTGCTTTTGGAGCTCAGCCAGCCGAGCACAGGCATTAAATGATCGGCGGAAATGCACACAGACTTAACTGGCCTGCTTCAGGACATCCTGTAAGCCCGGGTACCTGCCCAAGAACCACTGCACCACCAGGTTAAGGACATGAGCCACACAGGGCACATGGGTCAGTTGTCCTTGTCGGAGGGCGGAGAGGAGGTTGGTGCCATTGTCGCAAACCACCATTCATGGCTTAAGCTGGCATGGCGTCAACCACCTCTCTGGCCTGCCCCTGCAGAGCTGACAAAAAATCTGCCCCAGTGTGGCTCCTGTCCCCCAAACAAACCAGCGCAAGCACAGCATGGCATCGTTTTGCCTGCGTACTTGCGTAGCCCCTGGAACGCCTACGAAGCACCGCTGGTTCTGAGGACAGAGCACTGGAAGAGGCCATGGAGGAAGAAGAAGAGGAGGGGGTGGAGGAGAGAGGTGTGTCACAACCAATAGTAGCATTTTGGAGGCGTGGTGGCGGAACAACCTCCAACACTACTGCACCTTGTCCTGCATCCTTCCCAGCTGCCAGAAGAGTGACCCAATGGGCCGTGAAAGACAGGTAACATCCCTGTCCATGCCTGCTGGACCATGAGTCAGCGGTAATATGCACCTTACCGCTGACCGCCTTGTCCAGCGAGGCAAGGACATTGCCTTCCACATGCCAGTAGAGAGCCGGAATCGCCTTCCGTGAGAAAAAGTGGCGTTTGGGGACCTGCCACTGAGGAACCGCACATTGTACAAACTCACGGAAGGGGGCCGAGTCTACCAACTGAAAAGGCAGCAGTTGAAGTGCTAGCCAAGCTAGCATTCAACCGCTGGGCATGTGTGGTCCAGCAGCTGGGGCAGGGACATTTGCCTGCTATAATCGGATGTGGGTGTACTGCTAGCAGAGTGCCCAGAAGCACTTGGCTGTGACATACCTAATTCTACACCTTCATTCCTCTCAGAGCAGGTTTCAGAGAGGACTGAAGGTCTAGTGGGGTTGGAGATCCCAGCTGATGAGGAGCAAGGAGAGGTCCGCTTTGTTCTTTGGTGTGGGTCTTTGAGGTACGCTTGCCAACGAGCTGCATGGCAGGTCAACATATGTCTGGTCAAGCATGTGGTGCCCAAGCGGCTGATGTTTTGGCCACGCGAGATACGCTTGAGACATATGTTGCAAATAGCAGCGGTGCGATCGGATGCACTCGTCTCAAAAAAGGCCCACACCAAAGAACTTTTAGAATAACGCGCAGAAACAGCGCCCTGCACAGGCGGAGCGCTGCGGTATGATTCAGTCGGTGTGCTGCCCCTAAGCTGGCCCCCGGAGGGCATCCTGCCTCGTTGGACATGTGCCTCCTCCTCCTCTCTCCTACCAGGCACCCATGTGGAGTCAGTGCCCTCATCATCCCCTCCCTCTTCATCGCTGGAGCAAACCTGGCAGTATGCTGCAGCTTGTGGAACATGACTGCTAGATTGCTGTCCTTCTTGAGCATCCCCTCTCTCTGTGCTCACGCTACTGCCTTCCTCTAGCTGAGTATCATCATCAGAGCCTACAAAACACTGGGCATCCTCCTGGAGCATGTACCCAACACTGTGCTCAAAGAGTTCAGGAGACTCCTCAGGAGGACGTGGTGGGTCTGGGGAAGCAGTCACTGATGATGACATTGAGAGGAGGGAAGACGATGCGTTGGCAGCTGCTTTGCTAGTACCCTGAGCCTGTGTGAGAGAGGATGAGGAGGATGAAGAGGGCTTGGTCATCCACTCTACCAAGTCTTCGGCATGTTGCGGCTCAACATGTCCAGCTGCCGAAAAGGACAAGCGTGTCCCATGGCCACATACTGATGATGACGATGCACCACGTCCACGACCAGCACTGTTGTCTCTAGACACAGAGCCTGCTTGCCATCTTTTATCGTCTCGCGCCTGTTTGCCTCTCCTTGCTGGCCTTCCAGACATGGTAATGGCCTGAAGGGAGATGGGAAAACCAACAATTGGGTAGTGTATATTGCGCTGGAGGCACACACAACACCCACTCCTGCAGATGGCTCAATTAGAGAAGAGCTATGTAGGTGGATATAACGGTTTATTCTGCGGTCAGGGCACGCAGACAGCATGCACAATCTCCTACAGCTGACTGCAAGCTCTATTTAAAAAGAGCAATATAGCTAGCTATATAAGTGGATATAATGGTGTATTATGCGGTCAGGGCACGCAGACAGCACGCACAATCTCCTACAGCTGACTGCAAGCTCAATTTAAAAAGAGCAAGATAGCTAGCTATATAGGTGGATATAGCGGTGTATTCTATGGTCAGGGCACGCAGACAGCACGCACAATCTCCTACAGCTGACTGCAAGCTCTATTTATAAAGAGCAATATAGCTAGCTATATAGGTGGATATTTTTTTATTAATAGAACTTCTTCCAAATATACAAAGACTTTCTTAGAAATGATACCATAGCAACATACATATGGTGAGAGAAAATAACATATCAAACAACCGTATGTCTCCTCAACCCTCCAGCAGTCTCCGCAGCGACTAGCCGCACTACCGCATGATCATCGGGTTTCTTTATGGTACAACTTATCCACTAAACTTTAGTTTTAAAATATACAACTCATCCATCTAATCCCACTACACACAAGATACAGACGGGAATGTAAAGAGTGAAGCATGCCCGTACCTGAAAAAAAAGAGAAACTCCGAACGAAAAACTACGGGGGGGGGGGGGGGGGGTGAAAGGATAGAAAGACATCACCACCGAAAGAGAAAGGACCGTGGGAGTCATTAAGGAGGCCGGAAGGAAAAACCCCTCCACAACCTGGCACTCCTTTCTTCCCCAATCCTCTCTCTTTCCAGACACCTTACCTTCTCCACTTCCCGAAAAATATCTCCCACCACCTCATGCACGGACAGGACTTTGCCCCTAGTGGACACTAAACACCTCGCGTGCCAGGTGAAGTAAAGACAAACTGTACTAACTAGATAAAGTGATGATAACTCAAAGCACCTTCGCACTCTGAAGTTACCATATACTCGCTCAGAAGCCGACAGGGCCTGGAGGCGGGGATAGCCGACGGCCACCCCAACCCCCGCCAGAACCTCCACGTTAAAGGGACATTGGACCAAAAAGTGGTCCATGGTCTCGAATGTCCCTCCACACTCTGGACGGGGACACCCTCTGTCCCCTAAGCTCCGATATTTCAAGTTGGATCGTACGTAGAGGCGTCCATGGAACGCTCTCCACGCAAGATCCCAGAACTTGAGAGGAATTCTCACGGAATTCAGAAGGGCTAGTCCCTCCGTGAGAACCCTGTCTGGGCAATCCCTTAAGGCCAGTGGTCTCAAAAAGTCAGAGGACATGACCCTAAGGTACAGCTCACGCCGACCCATAGAGCCCACCTCTAGAGCAGTTATCCTCCACTTCCTTAGTACCTTTAGAGCAGTCGGGACATAGGGCGGGAGGTACCCATGGGATCTACGAAGATCACCAGGGCGACCCCCTCCCTCCCAGCTACTCAGGAAAAGCAAGAGCCGGCCCTTACAGGAACGTTCCCACAGAGAAGGCGTGTCCAAAAAGATAGACTGTAGATTGAATTTCACAAATACAGTGGTGAAAAACACCACTGGGTTGATCATGTCCAACCCACCCTGCCTTCTCCGAAGGTACGTAACCTCCCTCTTGATGAGGTTTAGCCTGTTTCCCCACAGTAGTAGGAAGAACAGGCTGTAGATCCGTGTATAGAGCGATTCTGGCAGAAGACAAACGTAGCTGACATAGATACATTCAGGCAGCAGGTAGGTCTTGATCAGGCTTACCCTTTCCCTCAACGACAGCTTCCAGCCCTTCCAGGTCTTCACTTTCTGGGTAGCACCCGACAGCCTGCGCTCCCAGTTTTGCTTGGGATAGTCGCCTGGGCCAAAAAGGATGCCTAATATCTTTATTTCTGGTTGGGGCTGGGGGAAAACGTCCGGAAGGGCAAACTGCTCGCCTTCCTTCCCCATCCAGAGAACCTCACTCTTGTCCCAGTTGACTAACGAACCTGATGCCTTGGAGTAGCCCCCAATCTGTGTTTCCACAAAAAGGGCCTCCTCTCGCCTAGACACTACCACCGAGACATCGTCCGCGTAGGTCACCACCCTCACCGATGGCTCCGGGCCCCCACAGGGCTCTACCGGAACCCCCCTCAAACGCCCGCAGTCAAGCCTCCTCACGAAGGGATCTACCGTGAAGACGTAGAGTAGGGGGCTCAACGGGCAACCCTGCCTGACACCAGAGTCCACCAGGAAGGCGGAGCCCACCCAACCATTGACAAGGGGGAAGCTCTCATCCCCCCTATACAATACTTTCAGCCAATCGATGAATTTAGCTGGCAGACCGTACTTACCTAGGAGAAGCCAGAGGTACTCATGGCTTACCCTATCAAAAGCTTTCGCCTGATCTAGTGCCAGCAGATACCGACCATCACCCGTTGCCCTGCACCTTTCCACAGCCTCCCGGACGTTCAGGACAGCACTAATGCCCCGTACACACGACCAGACTTTTCAACATCAAAAGTCTGACGGAATGATTCCTGCAGACTATTCGAACGTGTGTGGGCTGCAGCGGACTTTTGATTTGCAAAAGTCTGACAGACTTTAGAAATGGAACGTGTTTCAAATTTTTCAAACAGAACTCTGCCGGACCCAGAAATCCGCTCGTGTGTGTGCTAGTCTGACTGACTAAAACCGACGCTAGAGCAGCTATTGGCTACTGGCTATGAACTTCCTTATTCTATTCCAGTCATACATCATCACGTTCGAATCCGTCAGACTTTGGTGTGATTGTGTGTGGCCAAGTCCGTTCATTCGGAAAGTCCGTCAGAACTCTGTCAGAACTCCGTCGAAAGTCTGCCGGACTAAAGTCCTGTCGTGTGTACGCGGCATAAAGGTGCTACGGCCGGGAACTGCACAGTGCTGGGAGGTGGAAAGTAACTTGTCCGCGACAGCAGACATACGCACAAACAATATCTTCGCCAGAATCTTCCTATCCGTGCAGAGAAGGGCAATAGGACGCCAATTCTCTACCCTGGACGAATCTTTCCCCTTTGACAAGAGGATTAGGGCAGACCTTCTCATTGAGGGAGGAAGCAAACCAGATGCCAAACACTCATTGAACACCTCCCTCAAAAGAGGAGCCAAAAGGCTCTTAAAGGTTTTATAGAACTCCGCCGTGAGCCCATCAGGCCCCGGCGATTTCTTTGGTGACAAAGAGTCGATGGCTTGCTCAACCTCTGCCGTTGAGATCCCATCTGTCAAGGAGACCGGAAGGTCAGACACTGCCTCCAGCGGTGTCCCGTCAAGGAATGCCCTGGCTCTCTCAAGGTCTAAAGGCTTCTTCTTCAGGATGTCGGAAAAGTGGGCACTGATGATGCCCAGGATCCCTGCCTTGGACCGCACCAAGGACCCAGAGGAATCCCTCAGGCCATGTACGACCTTCTCACTCACCGCATCGCCGCAGCTCTTGTAAGGATCCCGTAATCCCTCTCAAGGACCAGGGAGGCGAGACGGTCATACTGACACTCCTTCATCTGAAGCTTCAGAGCAGAGATCTGTTCCTGAGTGTCCCCAGAGGAGATGAGGCGATCTAATTGCCTCCGCAGCCTCTGGTAGGCCAGGTATTTTGAGAAAGCCCGGTGCCTCGAGACCTCTCGGAAGAAGCCCTCAGACCTCTTCTTCACCACTTCCCACCATTCCTGATGGGAGCAGCCGCCCTCAAGGAGCGTGGCTTGTTCCAAAAAAAAGGTCTCGAAAGCCTCCCTCACTTCAGGGTCCTCGAGCAGCGACCCATTTAGGCGCCACAAGCCCCGACCCTTCTGAGGAGCATCGGCCACATTCAAGGTAACGGACACCATACAGTGATCGGAGAACTCAACGCACACAGCACAGGGGCCCTGAAGGAAGAGTCCCCCTTCAAAAAAAACCTGTCTATCCTACTCTTACTGCTACCTCTGGCATAGGTGAAACCCGTGTGGTTGGGGAGATGACGAACGTGCACATCCACCAACCCGGCTTCCCTCACTATCCTATTCAAAAAGATACTGTCATATCCCAGGGGGCCAGAGGTTCCTGCCCGGTCCTTTGACCTGGTGACCATGTTGAAGTCACCACCAAAGACCACCTGCTGGGATGTAAACAGGTAAGGTTTCACTGCCGTAAGAAGGTCCTTCCTCCCCCTCTGAGATTGAGGGCCATAAAAATTAATTAAATGGAGGAATTCTCCCCTCACGACAGCATCCACCACTAGACACCTACCAACCTCGACCTCAATCACTCGTCGGCAGGCCACCGAACCAGTCTTAAAAAGGACCGCAACACCACTACAGGGCTCAGCCGCAAGAGACCAGAGAGAGGGCCCACATCTCCACTCTCTCTTTGCTAGATGCATCCCTGCCACAGATGCCAGCCAGGTCTCTTGCAAAAACAAAATGTCAGCATCAATCCGGCTGAAAAAATCAAAGGCTGCAAAACGAGCCGCCGTAGAACGCACACTTGCAACATTAATCGTCGCAAGGCGTATTGGCGCGGGTACTGCCATCCTTAGTGATTGGCTTACATTCCCTTCTGCTTACATTACTTGCAGGCCCCCTCGTCCTCCGAGTCAGAGGGAAGGCCCTCAAAACGATTGCCCAGCAGGATAAGAGGCCGGTCAACACACCCATCCTCACTGGGGCAAGGGCCTACATCTTCCTCAGGCACAGGCACCTTCTGTTTTCTTTTTCTGACCGCTTTTTTCCTTACCCTCTGCCACCGCCCAGGCCCAGGAGGCTCACCATCCTCCTCCTCATAATGCCCCGCTAGATGCAAGGCGCTTCTGGGAGGTCTTGGCAGCCCCCTGTACCTCCATCATCTCCTGCCCGGCGACCGCCGCCGGTACAACAGGGAGACGAGAAGAGGAAGAAGGACGTGGAGATACCAGGGTAGGGGGGGATGGGAGGGGGGCAGAGGAGGGAACGGAAGCGGAAGGGGGGAGGGAAGGGGAGGGGGGAGAGGGGAAGGGGAGGGGGATGGGGAAGGAACAGCAGGAGGGGTACAAGGGGGGGGGATGCGGGAGAGAACCCCTTCTAGGAGGTCTCTCTTTGGGCCCGGCAGTCGGCTGTTTGGTAGACGCCTTCCTACCCACAGATGACTTATCGGGCTCTTTCCTTTTCTCCTTGGGAACTGCCCCCAAGGACCTAGATGTTCCATCAACCTTCTTACCAGCCACACTATTCCCTAACTCCTCCTTTCTCCCCCACCCGGACCTCACCCTTTGGGGCAGCTGATCACCTGGCCCCCGCCGCTCCCCCTGTCCCTGAGTCCCCCCCAACCACCGACCCGGGCTCGGGGTCCCCAGATGGTGCCCGGGGTTGCCCAGGTTTGCCCCCCTCTGTCGGGAAGTCCCTGAATGCTTTGGGGCACCGGCTGAAAGGGTGCCCCAGCTCCCCACAGAGATTGCAGACTATAAGCCTGCAAATCTCCTGTGGGTGCCCAAACCCGTTGCACCTGACGCAGCGGGGCGTCACGCAGTCTGCGCTCAGGTGCGCCGGGCTTCCGCATTTAAAGCAGCGACGAGGCTGGCCTGGGTAGAAGACCAGGATCCGGTCTCTGCCAATGAAGGCGCTACCAGGGACGTGAGATACTGTATTGCCCTGGCGCTTGAGCCGGATCCTGGCCTGCCAAGCCCCAGTCCAGACCCCGCGCTCGTCTAGGGACTTCCGCATCAGAGTCTGCAGCTGGCCAAATCTCCCGAGCCAGGTCATGATGTCCTCTGGAGGGAGGGACTCATTCCTAACCAGGATGGTGATATTTTTCACCTCTTCCTGTCAGGAAAGGGGGACCACGCGGAACCCCCTCCAGGGGTCAGACCTCCTCAGGATTTCGTATACAGTCAGAAACCTCTCCATCGAGACGACGGAGAGGAAACTGACATCAAATTCTTTGGATCCCGTTGGATGGATGACAGCAAAGAGATCCGCCACCCGGAAACCGGCACCCAGTATCCATCCCACTACCTGACCCCTGGAGGGACATGCCCCTTTGCCCTCCCACTTAAGCTGCACAACATTCCTACGTCTTCTCTCCGGGCCCCCTGTACCCCTTGACCATGCGTCCGGCCCTGTAAGCTGGGCAGAGGGCGGCGCCCTAAAATTCTGGGCGCCAAACTGGCCATACAGGGGGTCCAGAGGAACACTAGAACCGGCCACTTGTGCGAAAGAGCGCCCTGCTTTATGTGCACCCAATAGTGCTGCCTCCTCCTCCACACCCAAGAGGCGTTCCACAGGAGCCGACACCGCAGGGTTACCCCCAGACTTTGAGGCAGCCGGGGGGACCACACCTGACTCCATGGTCTGACTCATATCTCCCGACCCTGGCGACCAGGCCGCCACTTCCTGAACCTCACTGGTAAACTGTGGGGCCTCCTCCTGGCCACAGCCAAAGAAGGCATCCAATTGGCTCCCCAGGAGGCCCACCCATTCCATTTCGGAGCTCCCGCCAACCTCAGCGTGAGCCCCGCAAGAATCGACCACTATACACTCCTCTACTTGGGTGCCCTCCAACTGACGGATAAACTCCATTGCAGGGCACTCTCTGTCCAAAACCCCCATGGGCGACCCACCCCACACCTGCCGATTCACCGTCCCGTCATCCGCCAGAGCCGCGGGAGACGAAGCTCCGCCCACTTCCTGTCCCGCCGGCAAACCGGAAGCGGCGGAAGCCACGGACCGGAAGTTCCTTCCAGCGGGATCCGCCCCCAGCTCCGGCGGACTTCCTGCAGGCGCCAGTCCCTCAAAGGTCCGCACCAATCCTGGAGCAGAGTGTGGGACTCCCTACCCCCTCCCCACGGAGGATGGCATCCCACAGCAACCATCCCCAACCCGCACAACACCCGCCATGGCGGAAGACCCACTCAACACCACCCCATCTGCACTGTCCAACTGTTCCGACAGTCTGGGCTTGCTGACCTGGGGATCCCCCCGCAGCGGAACGAGGACATCCGGGAGTGGGGGGTTGTCCATGTCTAGCAGGGAATCCGGCTTGTCCACCGGAGCCCCTGTGACAGGTAAGCCCAAAGTTTCCAAGCGTCTCTCCACTAGGCCCAGGAGGCTCCCCCGCCAGCCTCACCCCCTGCGGACATCCTGACCTCATCGGGTGCCCTACCCAGGCCTGCAGCAGCCTCTACCTAAGGACCGGCAGGATCCTGGGGACCCTCAGTCATTTTGTCTGGGGCTTGGTTTGGCATGATGTTCCAGGGGGAGAGTCCAGCACTCCTGCCCTGTCTCCTGGGTCGGCCATCCATCTCACCCCCCTGGTGTTTCCCGGGGTTCTCTGGTACTGCACCAACTTCCCCTATCTGGGAAGGCTTCTCCTCTTGGGAGTCAGCTTGCGGGATCTGGCTCCCCTTCTGGCGCCGAGACGCCTGTCTCCCCTCCTCATTTGCTCTCAACAGCTCATGCTTTAGCTCATCCAAAAAGCACTCCTCGCCTGGGCCATGGTCACATAGGTTCACCAGGAGGTCGAATAACTCGGCATTCTGCTGCTTTAGACTTGTAATGGCCACTCGGAATTCCGATCTCTTGGAGCTGCCGGAACGATCCCGCCGGTTCCGAAGAGAGGTTAAACAGGCCATGTGGCCATTGTACGCACGCGTTGCCTTCTCCATTAGGTTCTTAACCTTCTTGACCCTCACTTTGTATTTCTTATCATCCTCTCCTGGCTGGGCTTTGGTCCAGCTGGTAAGACCGACCTGAGTCCCCAGAAAGAGCCTCTCCTCCCTGGATAGGTCTTCAATTTCAGAGAGGGTAGCTGGAGCCCCAGGCCAGGAAAGCAACCCTGGGCCTGGGCTAGAGGAGGCCATCCTCCCCCTTCACCTGTGGACACTGGAACTCTGCAGAGAGCATGCAGACAGCAAGCACAATCTCCTACAGCTGACTGCAAGCTCTATTTAAAAAGAGCAAGATAGCTAGCTATATAGGTGGATATAACGGTGTATTCTGCGGTCAGGGCACGCAGAGAGCACGCACAATCTCCTACAGCTGACTGCAAGCTCTATTTAAAAAGAGCAATATAGCTAGCTATATAGGTGGATATAGCGGTGTATTCTGTGGTCAGGGCATGCAGACAGCACGCACAATCTCCTACAGCTGACTGCAAGCTCTATTTATAAAGAGCAATATAGCTAGCTATATAGGTGAATATAACGGTGTATTCTGCGGTCAGGGCACACAGACAGCACACACAATCTCCTAAAGCTGACTGCAAGCTCTATTTAAGCAGGCAGGCAGCTGGCTGGGATTTGAGCCAAGGCAGAAGAACATGTGAGCGGAGCTGAATGGGCATGTGCTGGAAACTGAAGAAATAGTCCATCCGCTCTGACCAGCACATCACCATCAGAAAGGGACACAGATAATGGAAAAAATGCACCCCCCTAAGCTAGTAGGAGCGGGGGTGTGTAATTCTTTTTTTTTTATTATTCTGCAATGACTGTCTTTGAAAATTTCCCCAGCTCCTGTTAAAGTCAAATCCTGGGACAAAACCGGGGACAGACTTGGTCCGGGGACAGTGTTCTCAATCCGGGGACTGTCCCCTGAAACCGGGGACATCTGGTCACCCTACCATAGAGTCACATCAATATGTTTATTTAAACACTTCGTATCGGGGGCCAATTCTGACACTTCACTCCTATATGTAAAAATCGACTTTTTCCTCGCTAGAAAATTACTTGGAACCCTCAAACATTATATATTTTTTTGCAGAGAGGCACTATAGAGTAAATTGGTGGGTGTTGCAATTTTTTATGTCAAACTCTCATGAATGAAAAAACCCCCCACCAAAGTTATCCCAATTTTTGATATAATGTAAAAGATGATGTTTTATGCTGAGTAAACGGATGCCTAACTTGTCACACTTTAAAATTGTGTCTACTCGTGGAATGGCGGAAAACTACAATGCTTGAAATTCTCATTAGGCAACGCTTTAAACACCTTTACAGGTTATCAGTTTACAGTTGCACAGGAGGTCTAATGCTAGAATTATTGCTCTCTGACGTTCTCTACAATATGTGTAATTAGGCAGACTTCTGGGAAAATTGGTGAGCCAATCGCACAAGCAGGAAATGATGTTTCTGGTGAGTGGTCAGTACACACTCTGTGTACAGAACAACTCCATGCAGCCATATTGCAATGCATTCTCAAAAAATTATAGTGGGTGCAGATTGAAAAGGAAAGGTAATTTTTAATGACATTCAATTACAATATGATTAGTGTCTCAATTATATGTGCTATATTATATTTGCTTTATTTGCTATTTTTTTCCCCACAAAAGTAGAGTTACCCTTTTAATCTGAAGGGTTTTTGCCTCAGAGTATTGACCCGGAAAGTATTGAAGTCAGAGACAGCAAGGCAACTAGGAGGTCAGCAAAGACCACCCCCATATTCTTCCCTTAAAGTGACCCTGCCGACACAGGAACATTTGTATCTGATAACCTACCTGCTAAAAGAAGAGTAAAATTACTTGAAAATCCTCTATGGCCCCTTCACGTATTCCACACTTCTGGGTGTATGGAATATCTGCTCCCCCGCTAAATGCTGTGGTTTCTCCACCAGCTCCTAGATTGCTACAGCAGGCACATGCCTAATGGGAGAAAGCACAGTGCATAGCAGGGTAGACTGATTCACTATGATGGCCTATGTCATTTCTTGAGACCCTAAGAGTCCATTCACACAGGGGCAACACGTCTTGCAGCGTGACTTTGGCAGGCAACTTGGACACTACACGAGTATGAATTACAGAGCGACTTGGGGCGACTTTAACACGACTTCAAGTCGCCCCCAGGCCAGACGACTTTGGCTGTGGCCAATCACGAAAAAATCAGCTCTTGAGGGGGGGAACTCCACGCCAAATTTTAAATAAAAAAATGGCATGGGTTCCCCTCCAAGAGCATACCAGGTCCTTAGGTCTGGTATGGATTTTAAGGGATAGTGCCTGCAATTGGCTGCAGGAGTTGTCTGCCTCTCGGAATGAATCATTAAGTGATTGGAGGGTTTACCTGCAATGATTGACCCTGGATGCAGGGCTTTTAGTTAATCACCAGAAATCTTCACTGGGATTCCCAGATGTAATTGTACATGCCAATGTGAGAATGGAAACTAAGATCTATTATTTTATATCCTAATATTCATGCACACTTAAGCCCCTCCCAAATACTTGTTTTACAAGTATTTAACGTTTTTTTTCTGCCCCAAAATGCCCATGTATGTTAGCCTATGGATCCATGCATACATAGCCATTTAAAGGAGTTAAGAGGCTGGGGTGTTTAACCGCTTGCCGACGCCTCACACCGATATATGTCGGCAGAAGGGGTCATAGAGTCAGAATCACATACCTGTATGTTGCACTTTAACAGGGGGCCAGCGGCAAGCTCCGTGAGCGTTTAACCAGAAAAAAAACTCCCAATTCGTTTTAACACTAGGCTTGTTTAGCGCTTGAGCGTTAATTCATTTCAGTGGACAGGATAAAAAAATTTTCTGGCCAATGAAATTAATTGATGTCCAAATGTGGTACACGCATTCAGAAACATCAAGTGTGTTTTTCCTGATGCCAGAAGATCTAGGAGATTTGGTCAAAGCATCCAGTGTGCATGAGGCCTAACGTGCTTTTTATTCCTACCAAGGTTTTTTAAGGTTCTAATACAAAGCCATTGTGTCTCATAATAAGCAAACATGCCTTTTAATTATTTTTTTTACCTTCATTTTACAAATGTGATCTCCCTTATTAAATGTAGTTCCCTCTATTTATGTCAATTGTTTTGTGTGCATTGATTTACATTTAATATTATTAATATTATACCTTATTTATCAGCGTATAACACGCACCCAAAGATTAGGAGGGAAGTTTAAGGAAAAAAATTTACATTTTAAATGCCCATCAATGATTCCTTATCAGTGTCCATCTGCAGCCTTGCCCATCATTGCAGAAGTCTTGATTGCTTTGATCTGCATTTTGCTATTGAAGTCAAATGTAATCTAAGCACAAAGCATACATCATATGCTAACACATGCCTGCTGATGTCTACATGTAGGCATGTTTGGCTCATGTCACATGGGCGACATGAGCCAAGTCATCATGAATAATCACCATGGAGAGAAACCACCATGGAGAGGCATTCCTATGCCCTTTGCAGAAATGCATGATTGTTTCTAAATGTTGCCGTCAAGATAAACAGAGCCAGATGTCGTGTGTACCCGCCCCTTGGCCTGGCTCCTATGATGGACACAACACCGGTCCAATAGCGGGTTGTAAATGCTAGGAAGCGCGACTGGGCGTGACTGCAGGCGGAGCCGAGCCTAGCCGAGTACATGGTACACTTGGTTCTATTTATTTGGCAGCGCTCGGTCCCTCCTTTCCCTCTGAGGCAACAGTTCGGTGTATAACACGCACCCACAATTTTCCCCTGATTTTAAGGGGAAAAAAGTGTGTGTTATACGCTGATAAATACAGTAATTAATTTCTATCTTTAACCCTTTAGCTGTCAGGTCCATACGTCGTACGTACCTGACAACGGAAGATTTTACACATTCCTGGTGGCTACAGCCATTAGGATTGTGTGAAAAACTGACAACCTGCCTCTAAGATGGAAGCATTCGGGCAGATATGCTGCCGCTCGATTGCTTTTCCACACCCATGGTAATGGTGTCGTTGTGATAGTAAAAAACAAATGTTTTAAATTGTATAAAAAATAGTACAATAGTTTGTATGCACATAAATTCAAGGTTTGACATGTTGAGTATTTATTTACTTGGTGCCAACTCATCTCTGTGCAGATGTCACACTCTGTGATGAGCTCTGTACAATTCCATAACGTGTGTGCTCATGTGATCTGTCATTACTGATCCAGAGTTGTCATCCTCCTCCTGAACCTTACTCCTCCCTCATCCCTCCCCTATAATGAGTGGGCGGACAGAGTTTCTCCTGTGCTACGGTCAACGAATAAAAGCAGCCGGCAACTCCATACCATCAAGCGTATTTATTTTCAAGCCTTCAAAGTGAGTACAGTCAGCAGCAGACTAGTTTCAGCAATAAGCTTTGTTGACAACACATCTCCTGTCCTACATACTTCTTACAAGTGATGAGCATGACAGCACTTTTCTAAATATATCAGTGGTGGCTTCCATATTTTTTCCTCATAATGTAGTAACTGATAGGGACACAGACAGCAATAAAAACCTGACAGGTGTTCTAATCCCTCCCCACTCAAAACTAAGAAAAAGTTTGGACATTGTTAATGGGAAAAATGAGCAACCTGTGGTGGAAGGAAAGAAAGTTGCAAAATCTCCGGCCTACTTTACTTTACCTTTCCCAGAATCTGATGAAGCCAACAGTGTACTGCGATTAAAGCTGAATTATACCCCTTCTGTTGGTGTAGGGAACATGGGGCTCTCCAGCTGTTGCGGAACTATATTTCCCATGAGGCATTGCGAGGCTGGCAGTTACAATTCCCGCCATTTACGTAGGTCTCAGAGATGGCGCCTACCCTGTCCTACCTTAATGCTAGGATATTGCTAAGATAATTCCTGTGCATGCGTTGTTTGTACTCTCCTCAGACAGAGGAGCACTGAGCTCAGAGCTGCTGTGACCAGGAAGAGGGAATACACATATGCAGGGATTTGTAAGTGCAAGCAGTAATGCCTGGGATCACCCTAGCAATGTTCTAGCAACCAAGTCGCGGCCTTACAGATCTGAGCCATAGAGGCCTGATGATGCACCACCCAAGAGGCACTAATCGCCCTGGATGAGTGTGCTCTAACATAAGAAGGAAAGAATAATTTTCTTCTTTAAGCTGAAGCTTGAACAATCACTTGACGAATCCATTTGGAAAAATAGTGGATTTTGACGCTGCCTGTCCACTTTTTGGACCCTCTGGCAGTACAAACAAAACATGTGTTTTGCGAACCCAAGCGGTCGCCTTTAAATAGACTCTGATGGCTCTTACTACATCAGGGGAATGTAGTGCTTTCTCTTCCCTAGATTGAGGCTCTGGGAGAAAGAAGGAAGAATAATATCTTGGTTTAAATGAAAACCTGTTACCACCTCCTGGTAGGATTTCAAGATGAGGACATAAAACCACCTCATCCTTATGCATGATCAAATATGGCTCTTTGCAAGACAGAGCCGCTAGTTCCGATACTCTTCTAGCAGAAGAAATGGCAACCAGAAAGATTATCTTTCTTGTCAAAAAAAAACAAGGGAATTTCTCGTAAGGCTTAAATGGCTGATTCTGCAAAGCCGATAAGACCAATTTTAAATCCCAAGGATTTAGAGGTGCCTTGATAGGGGGATTAATCTGTGTTACCCCCTGAATAAGCTACGCTCCAAGAGTTGGAAGCAAAAGGCCATAGAAAAAACACTGACAAGGCCAGGATCTGGCTCTTGATAGAAGTCAATGCCAGCTTCATTTCAGATCCCATATGCAGGAAATCAGGGATCCTGCCTATGACATACTTCCTGGGGTGCCAACCCCTGGATCCACACCAAGAAACATATGCCTTCCAGACTCTATAGTAAGTGATTCTGGAAGCCGGCTTCCTGCCATTAATCAAAGTAGACACCACTGAAGGAGATGACCCACGATCTTTTATAAAGTGGAATTCAACAGTCAAACCTGTTAAATTTTAAGTCCGTAAGCTAGGATGAGATGTGCGAGAAGGTCTGGCTATAATGGCAGAGTCCGAAGGACTCCTACTGCCATCTTTATGTTCTTGGTAAATCGAGATCTTCTGGGACCCACCGGAATCACCTCCTTTCGTTCCTGCTTAAACCTGCGGTGAAAGAACAGAAGTAGCAGAACTGGAGGAAGTGCATAGATCAGTGAAAACTGATCCCATAGGAAGACTAATGCGTCTGTTGCGCCTGCTATCAGTTCCCTTGTTCTTGACACAAAGTTGTCGACTTTGTTGTTGAATCTGGACGTGAATAGATCCATGTCCGGAATACCCCATCTCTGACATATTGCTAGGAAGATGTCGGGGTGAAGAGATCATTCTCCCGGAAATAATTGTTGGCAACTCAAGTAGTCCGCCTGCCAATTCTCTATTCCTGAAATGAAAATTGCAGATGGGCAAGGAATGTTGTTTTCTGCCCAATCTAGAACATTATTCACCTCTTTATGGGCTGCACGACCTCTCGTGCCCCCCTGGTGATTGATGTAATCCACCGCTGTGGCTTTGTCAGACTGAATCCAGACAGAACTGTCCCGTAGTCTGACCGTCCCAGATTCTAGGGCCAGACGTACTGCCCGGATCTTCCAAAAAGTTAATAGGCAAGGTCCTCTAATCTGAACCCTCTCCCCTGGACAGAATCTTCTTCCAGGGCTGCTCCCCAGCCTAGGAGGCTGTTGTTTTGCTGGATAACAACCACCAATTTAGGCTCTGACTTACATTGGGAGCCAAGTGTATTGGAAACAAACAAGACCTGAAGATTTTTATTCCAGACTGACAGGATGGTGTTTTGAAGATGTTTTTGAGTAAAAACTGTGCATAAGGGACGGCCTCGAAGGAGGCCACCATTTCCCCTAACAATCTCCCGTGGTGCTGTGGCTAAACCGAATGGCAGGGCCACAACTGAAATTATAATTTTATATTTCAAGAGGCAGAAATTTCTGGTGAGCGGGAAAATTTGGCACATGGAGATATGCATTTTTGATATTGATTAAAGCCAAAAAAACTCCCCTCCTTGCAGGATGGACACATCCAATCGGATTATGAAAGGATCGGATGTTTAATTGCCAATTCAGATCTTGGAGATCTAGAATAGGTCTTACCTCTCTGTTTGGTTCTGGAACCGTTTGAGCCAAACCCTGTGCCCTGTTCCACTAAAGACACCTCTGATATCTCCAACTGGGATAATAGCTGATCCAGAGGCCAGAAAGATTTCTTTTCCTCTGGATCCTTGGGAACATTTTCCCTCAGAAAAAATGAGGAGATTGAAACTCTCGGAACTCTAGTCGTAACCTAGAGAAAAAACTGCAGAAGTCTTGACATTGTTCCTGCCAGATCATGAGAATTGCAGGACCTTTCCCCTCACCCGAACGAGTGGGGGTGCCCCTTCATGAGAAGGCTTTAGCATTCTGCTTTGTGGGCTTTCTGCCCCAAGATCTCTTCTGACCCTGGTGCTGCCCTTGGATACTTTCCCTTGAACCTGACCGTTGAAGCCGTCGAGACTACCTAGAGGTAGATGCCCCTGGCATAGGAGAGGCAGCACGATTAAAGAAGAAATGTTTGAACCTCTTCTTTACTGGTAAAAGAGAGCTTTCCCCATTAGAGGTCCTTTGGCTGTACTTATCTAGATTGTCTCTAAATAGTCGTACTCCCCAAAAAATGGATAAGAGCTTTTTACACGTTGCTTCAGCTGATCAATTTTTCAGCCACAGAACTCTGCGAGAATGCACTAGTCCAAGCATAAGCCATAAGGCTTAAATTATAGAGTCTTTGATAGCATCTACTATGAGAAAGATACACCAGCCCATTGCCGGGCCTGCTGATCAGGCAGAATTTCAGGCATCCACAAACTGTTCCTTAATGGACTGAGATACACCAATTGCAGCAAGAACTGGCTGCGTTACTGAACTTGCAAAAGGCATATTGTCTTTAAAAAGAAGTTCCATCGAAGAAGAACCTGCCCTCCGGAAACGACGAGGGAACGAGTTGCCTGGTTCTGGAACCAGTCTCGATACCATCCCCTACTCATATTCCCTCCCTTTCTTCTGTTTATTATAAGTATAATGTGATGGCTGGCCCTTTGGTTTCATATTCATGCTTTGTAGCCCCTGTGAGGGCGCACAAGGAGCAGATTGTAGTCTCTTGTTTATTCCTGTTTATTCAACTTTTCAATAAAAAATATTGCAACAGAAAAAGAAGTTCCATCTTTTTATCTGTTGGATCCTTTAACATTAGTGCATTATCCATCGGACATGTGAGACTCTGCTCACTGAGGCGATTGCAGCATGAATTGCTTGGGAGGATAATATTGTTTATCCGGATGTTCCCATTCAGAATACATAAGCTTTTTTAGCCATGCAAGAATAGGAAAAAACATCCCCAGATGGGGGGAGGTTCTAATGAACCCAATTAGAGGTAGGTTCCTCAAGAGCCTGTGCTGCAGGTAACAAAAAAAGGTTGAGTAAGGGAGTACACAAGCAACCTGTCTTGTGGTGCTACTCCTTCCATATTAGGATCCTCAGAAGAGGATAAATAAGTATCTTCCTAATATTTGGGAAGATCTACCTGATCCCCAGCCTCCTGCACCTCAATAAGAGGCTCCTGAGGACTAGATGGGAATCTGCCATGTTTAGCCCCACTATGGAGAGACATCATAGCATTAATCTTTTTTCCAATTTACAAATGGTAGAAGAAAACACCTTTTGTATGATATATACAGGGACTGAAGTGTTAAATGCAACAACAGTTTCCCATGACGGCTCAATCTGACTAGCCGTATCCCTCTCAGAGGAGGATGACATTCTTTTGGAAATGGATTCAGTTTATAGTGAAAAAAACTTTGACCCCTTTAGAGAAGTTCCTGGTCCCATTACCATTCATAGCCTGAAGCATAAAGCAGAGGCACTATGCAAAATAATGTATATTGCTAGGCTATAGTTCAGCGCCATTAACTGCTATTAATGCTAGCCTGGTAAAGTATAATGTGTCAAAGGGAAAAAGCCTGTGTCACTAACCTGAACAAGCCATTCACCTGCTCTGTCCCTCCATAGCTAGCAGCAGCTTTCACACATACAGCGCTGAAATCAACTTCCTACATGTGTGGCCGGAGTCTGACGCCGTTAGCCATGCCCCCCACGTAAATTACGCCCCCCTTTCCTTTCAAAGGAAAGTGCTTTCCCGCGTGTGCGGCATCCTGTGGAACATGCAGACATGGCAGGGGGTAAATCCTCCGCTCAGTGGCCGCGGTCTGTCTCTTTTAAAAAAAAAAAAAAGGAAACTAGTTTGGCATCCTATCCCCCGAAGGGGAAAAAAAATAGTTTGGGGGCACAAGAGGAGAAGCAGACCCCCCTTCTTACCGGAGCATCTGTTGCGGCTGGAGGAGAGGAGAATGAAGGCTTCTGTGTTCTGTGTTTAAAGCGTCAGGACTGTGAGTGCTCAATACAGCCCCCAGTGGTGACACATAGGCATGACAACATTATACATAGAAGGAGAAATTCCTGAGAAAATCTCCCTTACCTTTTCCTCGCAGCAAGGTTTTATCAGAGATAAAGACCCAATTTTCAACCTTTACGGTGGGCTCCGAGACCTTTTAGGAAACCTTCAGGAACCAGGAAACCTCGGGTTACCCACAATCCTGGACCTGCGACAGCACCCTGCCAGTAAAAACGTTATGGCCTTACTACCAAAAAGTACTGGATCCCAGGGCCCAGCTCTCTAAAGAGAAGCGTTTGCAAGCAAAACCTAATTTCTTCGGACACGAGGCCCGGGTACCATTCATTTAGCCCATGAAAAGACATCAAAACGGATCCGGTCAGCATGGCTAGCCCCAGCAAGGAATGCTCCCAGTGGAGCTCAGCACAGCACATCTTTACTCGTGACCAACACCTTAGACACTGTCGAAAAAACCGAGGACACCCAGTAGTGGGAGGGGTTATATAGGGAGTACACTTCTTGCCTTAGGGCCAGTGTTCATCACCTATCAGTGGCCCTATAACCTACATAGTAAGTACTATGGCTCTGTGTCCCCTGATGTAAGAAAAGAAATTAGCACAACTGTTTATCAATTTTCAGTAAAAATACACTACTACAAAGTTAAAAAGTAAGTTCTCACTAAAGGTGCTAAAGATACTAAATGAACCTTCTGCACACTGCATACTATATAACCTTTTTATATACCCTTCTCAAACTTTACATTAAAATAGGGATTTTTAGTTCACATGCATTGCACTGCATGTTTAAGCTGGCCAACTACGTCAAAGTAATCCCTCTCTGGCCAGGCCCTACACTACACTATACTAATCTACACTACACTACATTACACTAATTTACTCTACCCTAATCTGCTCCACCCAGCCCTAATCCTCTCCACCCAGCCCTAATCCACTCCACCCTGCCCTATAACCCAGCACTAATCCACTCCACCCTGCCCTATAACCCAGCCATAGTCAGATCCACCCTGCCGTAGTCCGCTCCAACCTGCCTTATAACCCAGCCCAAACCCACCCTGCCTTAATCCCCTCCACCCTGCACTATAACCCAGCCCTAATCCTCTCCACCCCACCCTAATTTGCTTCACCGTGCCCTATAATCCAGCCCCAATCCACTCTACCCTGCCCTATAACAATGCTGTAGTCCACTCCACCCTACCATAGTCCACTCCACCCGGCCCTATAACCCAGCCCTAATCCTCTCCACCATGCTGTAACTCACTCCACCCTGCCATATAACCCAGCCCTAATCCACTCCACTCTGCCCTATAACCCAGCCCTAGTCAGCTCCACCCTGCCTAAGTCCGCTCCACCCTGCCTAAGTCCGCTCCAACCCTGCCTAAGTCCGCTCCATCCTGCCTAAATCTGCTCCTCCCTGTGTTAATCCCACTCCACCTGGCCCTATAATCCAGCCCAATTCCAGCAATCCTTAATCTCCTCCACCCTGCCCTATAACGTGAATAAAGCCAAATGCAGACTGAGTTACTGTCCCATCCGGACTGCTGCGGTTCCAACATTTATTATCGCTGCTGTCATCACGGCATGGCAGCCTCGGGACAATGCTAGTTCAGGAGACAAAGCAGCTTTGGATGGAGGGCAGAGGACTGTTGGAATTACCATTTTAAGTGTCCTAGCAGGTGATTGGTTGCTAGAACTGCCCTTTATCCTAACAACCAATCACCTGCAAGGACACTTGAAAAGTTAACTCCGTCAGTGCCTGCCCCTGACCTTCATCCAAAACTGCTGTGTCTTCCTCTGTATAGAGCTGAGTGGGGCTGCGCTGTGAAAGGGGGTATAGAGCTGAGGGGGAGCAAAGCTTAGGGGGACTGAAATGTGAATGGTAAGAGCTTGGAGGGGCTGCATTGTGAAGGGGGTTAGAGTCGGGCCGTGCTCCATCTGCCTCATGCCACACTGTGCTCCATCTGCCTCATGCCATGCCAGGCCGTGCTCCATCTGCCTCGTGTCAGACCGTGCCATGCTCCATCTGCCTATGCCTCTTTGAGCCGTGCTCCAACTGCCTCGTGCCACGCCGGGCCATGCTCCATCTGCCTTGTGCCACACCGAGCCATGCTCCATCTGCCTATGCCTCTATGAGCCTTGCTCCATCTGCCTCCTGCCACGCCGTGCCATGCTCCATCTGCCTAGTGCCTCTATGGGCCATGCTTCATCTGTCTGGTGCCATGCCGGGCCGTGCTCCATCTTCCTAGTGCCACGCCGGGCCGTGGTCCATCTGCCTTGTGCCACGCCAGGTCGTGCTCCATCTGCCTCGTGCCACGCCAGGCCGTGCCCCATCTGCCTTGTGCCGGGCCGTGCTCCATCTGCCTTTTGCCACACAGCACAATTCTCCATCTGCCTCGTGCATCAATGGCTTGGCTCCATCTGCCTAGTGCTTCTCCGGGCCTGGCTCAATCTGCCTAGTAATGCGCCAGGCCTGGCTTCATCTGCCTCGTGCCGCGTCAGGCCTGGCACCATCTGCCCTGTGACGCGCCGGGCCTGGCTCCATCTGCCCTGTGCCACACCAGGCCTGGCTCCATCTGCCTCGTGCCACAACGGGCCATGCACCGTCTGCCTTGTGCCACGCCGGGCTGTGCTCCCTCTGCCCCGTGCCACGCCGCACCATTCTCAATCTGTCTGGTGCCACGCCGGGCCGTGCTCCATCTTCCTAGTGCCACGCCGGGCCGTGCTCCATCTGCCTCGTGCCACGCCAGGCCGTGCTCCATCTGCCTCGTGCCACGCCAGGCCGTGCTCCATCTTCCTAGTGCCACGCCGGGCCGTGCTCCATCTGCCTCGTGCCACGCCAGGCCGTGCTCCATCTGCCTCGTGCCACGCCGGGCCGTGCCCCATCTGCCTCGTGTCGGGGCATGCTCCATCTGCCTCTTGCCACACTGCACAATTCTCCATCTACCTCGTGCCTCTATGGGCCTGGCTCAATCTGCCTAGTAATGCTCCAGGCCTTGCTTCATCTGCCTCGTGCCACGCCGGGCCTGGCTCCATCTGCCTCGTGCCTTGCCGGGCCTGGCTCCATCTGCCCTGTGCCGCACCAGGCCTGGCTCCATCTGCCTCGTGCCACAATGGGCCATGCACCGTCTGCCTTGTGCCACGCCGGGCTGTGCTCCATCTGCCTCGTGCCACACCGGGCCATGCTCCATCTGCCTCATGCCACGCCGGGCCATGCTCCATCTGCCTCGTGCCACGCCGGGCCGTGCTCCATCTGCCTCGTGCCATACCAGGCCGTGCTCCATCTGCCCCGTGCCACGCTGGGCCGTGCTCCATCTGCCTAGTGCCTCTCCGGGCCTTGATCCATCTTCCTAGTGCCACGCTGGGCCGTGCTCCATCTGCCTTGTGCCATACCAGGCCGTGCTCCATCTGCCTCGTGCCTCTCCGGGCCTGGCTCCATCTGCCTAGTACCTCTCCGGGCCTTGATCCATCTTCCTAGTGCCACGCTGGGCCGTGCTCCATCTGCCTTGTGCCATACCAGGCC
This sequence comes from Lithobates pipiens, assembly GCF_037356315.1. Lineage (NCBI taxonomy): Eukaryota > Metazoa > Chordata > Amphibia > Anura > Ranidae > Lithobates > Lithobates pipiens. The sequence goes on from NW_027507764.1 coordinate 388,701,455, forward strand.
GCGCTCCATCTGCCACATGCCACGCCGGGCCATGCTCCATCTGCCTCGTGCCTCTCTGGGCCTGGCTCCATCTGCCTAGTGCCTCTCCGGGCCTTGATCCATCTTCTTAGTGCCACGCCGGGCCATGCTCCATCCAGCCATGCTCCATGCTCCATGCCACGCTGTGCTCCATCTGCCTCATGCCATGCCAGGCCGTGCTCCATCCGCCTCGTGTCAGACCGTGCCATGCTCCATCTGCCTATGCCTCTATGAGCCGTGCTCCAACTGCCTCGTGCCACGCCGGGCCATGCTCCATCTGCCTTGTGCCACACCGAGCCATGCTCCATCTGCCTATGCCTCTATGAGCCTTGCTCCATCTGCCTCCTGCCATGCCGTGCCATGCTCCATCTGCCTAGTGCCTCTATGGGCCATGCTTCATCTGTCTGGTGCCATGCCGGGCCGTGCTCCATCTTCCTAGTGCCACGCCGGGCCGTGGTCCATCTGCCTTGTGCCACGCCAGGTCGTGCTCCATCTGCCTCGTGCCACGCCGGGCCGTGCCCCATCTGCCTCGTGCCGGGCCGTGCTCCATCTGCCTTTTGCCACTCAGCACAATTCTCCATCTGCCTCGTGCATCAATGGCTTGGCTCCATCTGCCTAGTGCTTCTCCGGGCCTGGCTCAATCTGCCTAGTAATGCGCCAGGCCTGGCTTCATCTGCCTCATGCCGCGCCAGGCCTGGCTCCATCTGCCCTGTGACGCCCCGGGCCTGGCTCCATCTGCCCTGTGCCACACCAGGCCTGGCTCCATCTGCCTCGTGCCACAACGGGCCATGCACCGTCTGCCTCGTGCCACGCCGGGCTGTGCTCCATCTGCCTCGTGCCACACCGGGCCATGCTCCATCTGCCTCGTGCCACACCGGGCCATGCTCCATCTGCCTTGTGCCACACCGTGCCTGGCTCCATCTGCCTAGTGCCATGCCAGGCCGTTCTCCATCTGCCTAGTGCCACGCCAGGCCGTGCTCCCTCTGCCTAGTGCCACGCCGGGCTGTGCTCCATCAGCCTTGTGTCGCGCCGGGCTGGGCTCCATCAGCCTCATGCAACGCTGGGCCTTGCTCCATCTGTCTCATGACGTGCCGGGCCATGCTCCATCTGCCTCATGCCACACCGTGCCATGCTCCATCTGCCTCATGCCTTGCCGGCAGTGCTCCATCTGCCTCGTGCCACACCGTGCCATGCTCCATCTGCCTCGTGCCTTGCCGGCCGTGCTCAATCTGCCTTGTACCATGCCAGGCCGTGCTCCATCTGCCTCGTGCCACACCGTGCCATGCTCCATCTGTCTCGTGCCACGCCGGGCTGTGCCCCATCTGCCTCGTGCCACGCCGGGCCGTGCTCCATCTGCCTCGTGCCACGCCGGGCCGTGCTCCATCTGCCTGGTGCACTCCGGGCCGTGCTCCATCCGCCTAGAGCCACGCTGGGCTGTGCTCCACCTGCCTCGTGGTGGGCCGTGCTCCATCTGCCTCGTGCCACGCCGGGACGTGCTCCATCTGCCTCATGCCACGCCGCACCATTCTCCATCTGCCTAGTGCCTCCCTGGGCCTGGCTCCATCTGCTTAGTGCCGTGCTGGGCCATGCTCCATCTGCCTCGTGCCACGCGGGGCCGTGCTCCATCTGCCTTGACCCACGCCGGGCCATGCTCCCTCTGCCCCGTGCCACGCCGCACCATTCTCCATCTGCCTAGTGCCTCTCCGGGCCTGGCTCCATGCCGTGCCGTGCTCCATCTGCCTCGTGCCACGCCGGGCCGTGCTCCATCTGCCTCGTGCCACGCCGGGCTGTGCTCCATCTGCCTGGTGCACTCCGGGTCGTGCTCCATCCGCCTAGAGCCACGCTGGGCTGTGCTCCACCTGCCTCGTGGTGGGCCGTGCTCCATCTGCCTCGTGCCACGCCGGGACGTGCTCCATCTGCCTCGTGCCACGCCGCACCATTCTCCATCTGCCTAGTGCCTCCCCGGGCCTGGCTCCATCTGCTTAGTGCCGTGCTGGGCCATGCTCCATCTGCCTCGTGCCACGCGGGGCCGTGCTCCATCTGCCTTGACCCACGCCGGGCCATGCTCCCTCTGCCCCGTGCCACGCCGCACCATTCTCCATCTGCCTAGTGCCTCTCCGGGCCTGGCTCCATGCCGTGCCGTGCTCCATCTGCCTCGTGTCAGACCGTGCCATGCTCCATTTGCCTATGCCTCTTCGAGCCACGCTCCATCTGCCTCGTGCCACACTGGGCCATGCTCCATCTGCCTTGTGCCACACCAAACCGTGCTCCATCTGCCTATGCCTCTATGAGCCGTGCTCCATCTGCCCCGTGCCACGCCGTGTCATGCTCCATCTGCCTAGTGCCTCTATGGGCCATGCTCCATCTGTCTGGTGCCACGCCGGGCCGTGCTCCATCTTCCTAGTGCCACGCCGGGCCGTGCTCCATCTGCCTCGTGCCACGCCAGGCCGTGCTCCATCTGCCTCGTGCCACGCCAGGCCGTGCTCCATCTTCCTAGTGCCACGCCGGGCCGTGCTCCATCTGCCTCGTGCCACGCCAGGCCGTGCTCCATCTGCCTCGTGCCACGCCGGGCCGTGCCCCATCTGCCTCGTGTCGGGCCATGCTCCATCTGCCTCTTGCCACACTGCACAATTCTCCATCTACCTCGTGCCTCTATGGGCCTGGCTCAATCTGCCTAGTAATGCTCCAGGCCTGGCTTCATCTGCCTCATGCCACACCGGGCCTGGCTCCATCTGCCTCGTGCCTTGCCGGGCCTGGCTCCATCTGCCCTGTGCCGCACCAGGCCTGGCTCCATCTGCCTCGTGCCACAATGGGCCATGCACCGTCTGCCTTGTGCCACGCCGGGCTGTGCTCCATCTGCCTCGTGCCACACCGGGCCATGCTCCATCTGCCTCATGCCACGCCGGGCCATGCTCCATCTGCCTCGTGCCACGCCGGGCCGTGCTCCATCTGCCTCGTGCCATACCAGGCCGTGCTCCATCTGCCCCGTGCCACGCTGGGCCGTGCTCCATCTGCCTAGTGCCTCTCCGGGCCTTGATCCATCTTCCTAGTGCCACGCTGGGCCGTGCTCCATCTGCCTTGTGCCATACCAGGCCGTGCTCCATCTGCCTCGTGCCTCTCCGGGCCTGGCTCCATCTGCCTAGTACCTCTCCGGGCCTTGATCCATCTTCCTAGTGCCACGCTGGGCCGTGCTCCATCTGCCTTGTGCCATACCAGGCCGTGCTCCATCTGCCACATGCCACGCCGGGCCATGCTCCATCTGCCTCGTGCCTCTCTGGGCCTGGCTCCATCTGCCTAGTGCCTCTCCGGGCCTTGATCCATCTTCTTAGTGCCACGCCCGGCCATGCTCCATCTGCCTCGTGCCACGCCGGCCCATGCTCCGTCTGCCTTGTGCCATACCAGGCCGTGCTCCATCTGCCTCATGCCCCGCCGGGCCATTCTCCATCTGCCTCATGCCTCTCCGGGCCTGGCTCCATCTGCCTAGTGCCTCTCCAAGCCTTGATCCATCTTCCTAGTGCCACGCTGGGCCATGCTCCATCTGATAAGTGCCACGCCGGGCCGTGCTCCATCTGCCTAGTGCCACGCCAGGCCGTGCTCCAACTGCCTAGTGCCACGCCGGGCCATGCTCCATCTGCCTCGTGCCACACCGGGCTATGCTCCATCTGCCTCGTGCCACACCGTGCCTGGCTCCATCTGCCTAGTGCCATGCCAGGACGTGCTCCATCTGCCTAGTGCCACGCCAGGCCGTGCTCCCTCTGCCTAGTGCCACGCCGGGCTGTGCTCCATCAGCCTTGTGTCACGCCGGGCTGGGCTCCATCAGCCTCATGCAACGCTGGGCCTTGCTCCATCTGTCTCATGACGTGCCGGGCCGTGCTCCATCTGCCTCATGCCACACCGTGCCATGCTCCATCTGCCTCATGCCTTGCCGGCAGTGCTCCACCTGCCTCGTGCCACACCGTGCCATGCTCCATCTGCCTCGTGCCTTGCCGGCCGTGCTCAATCTGCCTTGTACCATGCCAGGCCGTGCTCCATCTGCCTCGTGCCACACCGTGCCATGCTCCATCTGCCTCGTGCCACGCCAGGCTGTGCCCCATCTGCCTCGTGCCACGCCAGGCCGTGCTCCATCTGCCTCGTGCCACCCCGGGCCGTGCTCCATCTGCCTCGTGCCACGCCGGGCCGTGCTCCATCTGCCTCGTGCCACGCCAGGCCGTGCTCCATCTGCCTCGTGCCACGCCGGGCCGTGCTCCATCTTCCTAGTGCCACGCCGGGCCGTGCTCCATCTGCCTCGTGCCATGCCAGGCCGTGCTCCATCTGCCTCGTGCCACGCCGGGCCGTGCCCCATCTGCCTCGTGTCGGGCCATGCTCCATCTGCCTCTTGCCACACTGCACAATTCTCCATCTACCTCGTGCCTCTATGGGCCTGGCTCAATCTGCCTATTAATGCTCCAGGCCTGGCTTCATCTGCCTCGTGCCACGCCGGGCCTGGCTCCATCTGCCTCGTGCCTTGCCGGGCCTGGCTCCATCTGCCCTGTGCCGCACCAGGTCTGGCTCCATCTGCCTCGTGCCACAATGGGCCATGCACCGTCTGCCTTGTGCCACGCCGGGCTGTGCTCCATCTGCCTCATGCCACACCGGGCCATGCTCCATCTGCCTCATGCCACGCCGGGCCATGCCCCATCTGCCTCGTGCCACGCCGGGCCATGCTCCATCTGCCTCGTGCCATACCAGGCCGGGCTCCATCTGCCTCGTGCCACGCTGGGCCGTGCTCCATCTGCCTAGTGCCTCTCCGGGCCTTGATCCCGCTTCCTAGTGCCACGCTGGGCCGTGCTCCATCTGCCTTGTGCCATACCAGGCCATGCTCCATCTGCCTCGTGCCTCTCCGGGCCTGGCTCCATCTGCTTAGTACCTCTCCGGGCCTTGATCCATCTTCCTAGTGCCACGCTGGGCCGTGCTCCATCTGCCTTGTGCCATACCAGGCCGTGCTCCATCTGCCACATGCCACGCCGGGCCATGCTCCATCTGCCTCGTGCCTCTCTGGGCCTGGCTCCATCTGCCTAGTGCCTCTCCGGGCCTTGATCCATCTTCTTAGTGCCACGCCGGGCCATGCTCCATCTGCCTCGTGCCACGCCGGCCCGTGCTCCATCTGCCTTGTGCCATACCAGGCCGTGCTCCATCTGCCTCGTGCCACCCCGGGCCGTGCTCCATCTGCCTCGTGCCACGCCGGGCCGTGCTCCATCTGCCTCGTGCCACGCCAGGCCGTGCTCCATCTGCCTCGTGCCACGCCGGGCCGTGCTCCATCTTCCTAGTGCCACGCCGGGCCGTGCTCCATCTGCCTCGTGCCATGCCAGGCCGTGCTCCATCTGCCTCGTGCCACGCCGGGCCGTGCCCCATCTGCCTCGTGTCGGGCCATGCTCCATCTGCCTCTTGCCACACTGCACAATTCTCCATCTACCTCGTGCCTCTATGGGCCTGGCTCAATCTGCCTATTAATGCTCCAGGCCTGGCTTCATCTGCCTCGTGCCACGCCGGGCCTGGCTCCATCTGCCTCGTGCCTTGCCGGGCCTGGCTCCATCTGCCCTGTGCCGCACCAGGTCTGGCTCCATCTGCCTCGTGCCACAATGGGCCATGCACCGTCTGCCTTGTGCCACGCCGGGCTGTGCTCCATCTGCCTCATGCCACACCGGGCCATGCTCCATCTGCCTCATGCCACGCCGGGCCATGCCCCATCTGCCTCGTGCCACGCCGGGCCATGCTCCATCTGCCTCGTGCCATACCAGGCCGGGCTCCATCTGCCTCGTGCCACGCTGGGCCGTGCTCCATCTGCCTAGTGCCTCTCCGGGCCTTGATCCCGCTTCCTAGTGCCACGCTGGGCCGTGCTCCATCTGCCTTGTGCCATACCAGGCCATGCTCCATCTGCCTCGTGCCTCTCCGGGCCTGGCTCCATCTGCTTAGTACCTCTCCGGGCCTTGATCCATCTTCCTAGTGCCACGCTGGGCCGTGCTCCATCTGCCTTGTGCCATACCAGGCCGTGCTCCATCTGCCACATGCCACGCCGGGCCATGCTCCATCTGCCTCGTGCCTCTCTGGGCCTGGCTCCATCTGCCTAGTGCCTCTCCGGGCCTTGATCCATCTTCTTAGTGCCACGCCGGGCCATGCTCCATCTGCCTCGTGCCACGCCAGCCCGTGCTCCATCTGCCTTGTGCCATACCAGGCCGTGCTCCATCTGCCTCATGCCACGCCGGGCCGTTCTCCATCTGCCTCATGCCTCTCCGGGCCTGGCTCCATCTGCCTAGTGCCTCTCCGGGCCTTGATCCATCTTCCTAGTGCCACGCCGGGCTGTGCTCCATCTGCCTTGTGCCATACCAGGCAGTGCTCCATCTGCCTCATGCCACGCTGGGCCATGCTCCATATGCCTCGTGCCTCTCTGGGCTAGGCTCCATCTGCCTAGTGCCTCTCCAGGCCTTGATCCATCTTCCTAGTGCCACGCTGGGCCATGCTCCATCTGCCTAGTGCCACGCCGGGCCGTGCTCCATCTGCCTAGTGCCACGCCAGGCCGTGCTCCAACTGCCTAGTGCCACGCCGGGCTGTGCTCCATCTGCCTGGTGCCACGCCGGGCCGTGCTCCACGTGCCACGCCGGGCCGTGCTCCATCTGCCTAGTGCCTCCCCGGGCCTTGCTCCATCTGCCTAGTGCCGTGCTGGGCCGTGCTCCATCTGCCCCATGCCACGCCGGGCCATGCTCCATATGCCTCGTGCCACTCCGGGCCGTACTCCACCTGCCTCGTGCTGGGACGTGCTCCATCTGCCTAGTGCCTCCCCGGGCCGGGCTCCATCTGCCTAGTGCCGTGCTGGCCCATGCTCCATCTGCCCCATGCCACGCCGGGCCATGCTCCATATGCCTCGTGCCTCTCTGGGCCAGGCTCCATCTGCCTAGTGCCTCTCCAGGCCGTGCTCCAATTGCCTAGTGACACGCCAGGCCGTGCTCCATCTGCCTAGTGCCACGCCAGGCCGTGCTCCAACTGCCTAGTGCCACGCCGGGCTGTGCTCCAACTGCCTGGTGCCACGCCAGGCCGTGCTCCACGTGCCTCGTGCCACGTCGGGCCGTGCTCCACGTGCCACGTCGGGCCGTGCTCCACGTGCCTCGTGCCACGCCTGGCTCCACGTGCCTCGTGCCACGCCGGTCCGTGCTCCATTTGCCTCGTGCCACTCCGGGCCGTGCTCCACCTGCCTCGTGCCGGGCCGTGCTCCATCTGCCTAGTGCCTCCCCGGGCCGGGCTCCATCTGCCTAGTGCCGTGCTGGGCCATGCTCCATCTGCCTTGTGCCACGCCGGGCCGTGCTCCATCTGCCTCGAGCCCCTCCGGGCCGTGCTCCATCTGCCCCGTGCCACGCCGCACCATTCTCCATTAGCCTAGTGCCTCTCCGGCCCCGGCTCCATCTGCCTCGTGCCGCTCCGGGCCTGCCTCCATCTGCCTCATGCCATGCTGGGTTGTGCTCCATCTGCCTCGTGCCACACCAGGGCCATGCTCCATCTGCCTAGTGCCGTGCTGGGCCGTGCTCCATCTGCCCCATGCCACGCTGGGCCATGCTCCATATGCCTCGTGCCACTCCGGGCCGTACTCCACCTGTCTCGTGCTGGGACGTGCTCCATCTGCCTCGTGCCTCTCTGGGCCAGGCTCCATCTGCCTAGTGCCTCTCCAGGCCGTGCTCCAACTGCCTAGTGCCACGCCAGGCCGTGCTCCATCTGCCTAGTGCCACGCCAGGCCGTGCTCCAACTGCCTAGTGCCACGCCGGGCTGTGCTCCAACTGCCTGGTGCCACGTCGGGCCATGCTCCACGTGTCACGTCGGGCCGTGCTCCACGTGCCTCGTGCCACGCCGTGCTCCACGTGCCTCGTGCCACGCCGGGCTCCACGTGCCTCGTGCCACGCCGGGCCGTGCTCCATTTGCCTCGTGCCACTCCGGGTCGTGCTCCACCTGCCTCGTGCCCGGCCGTGCTCCATCTGCCTAGTGCCTCCCCGGGCCGGGCTCCATCTGCCTAGTGCCGTGCTGGGCCATGCTCCATCTGCCTTGTGCCACGCCGGGCCATGCTCCATCTGCCTCGAGCCCCTCCGGGCCGTGCTCCATCTGCCCCGTGCCACGCCGCACCATTCTCCATTTGCCTAGTGCCTCTCCGGGCCCGGCTCCATCTGCCTCGTGCCGCTCCGGGCCTGCCTCCATCTGCATCGTGCCACACAAGGGCCATGCTCCATCTGCCTCGTGCTGTGCCGGGCCATGCTCTATCTTCCTCATACCATGCTGGTCTGTGCTCCATCTGCCTCATGCCACACCGGGCCGTACACCATCTGCCTCGTGCCACGCCGGGCTGTGCTCCATCTGCCTCGTGCCTCTCCGGGCCTGGCTCCATCTGCCTAGTGCCTCTCCGGGCCTTGATCCATCTTCCTAGTGCTATGCCGGGCCATGTTCCATCTGCCTCGTGCCATGCCGGGCCGGGCTCCATCTGCCTTGTGCCATACCAGACCGTGCTTCATCTGCCTCGTGCCACACCGGGCCGTGCTCCATCTGCCTCGTGCTTTTGCGGGCCTTGCTCCATCTGCCTAGTGCCTCTCCGGCCTTGATCCATCTTCCTAGTGCCACGTCGGGCCTGGCTCCATCTGCCTCATGCCATGCCGGGCCGTGCTCCATCTGCCTCATGATACGCCGGGCCATGCTCCACCTGCCTCGTGCCACGCCGGGCCGTGCTCTATTTTCCTCGTGCCACACTGGTCCGTGCTCCATCTGCCTCGTGCCAAACCGGGCCGTGCTCCATCTGCCTCATGCCATGCTGGGCCATACTCCATCTGCCTCGTGCCACGCCGGCCCGTGCCCCATCTGCCTTGTGCCATACCAGACCGTGCTCCATCTGCCTCGTGCCACGCCGGCCCGTGCTCCATCTGCCTCGTGCCTCTCCGGGCCTGGCTCCATCTGCCTAGTGCCTCTCCGGGCCTTGATCCATCTACCTTGTGCTACGCCGGGCCATGCTCCATCTGCCTAGTGCCACGCCGGGCCGTGCTCCATCTGCCTCGTGCCATACCAGGCCGTTCTCCATCTGCCTCGTGCTACGCCGGTCCGTGCTCCATCTGCCTCGCGCGTCTCCGGGCCTGAATCCGTCTGCCTAGTGCTTCACCGGGCCTTGATCCATCTTCCTAGTGCCACGCCGGCCATGCTCCATCTGCCTCGTGCCACGCCGGGCCGTGCTCCTTCTGCCTCGTGCCACGCCGGGCCGTGCTCCTTCTGCCTCGTGCCACGCCGGGCCGTGCTCCTTCTGCCTCGTGCCTAACGGGCCGTGCTCCATCTGCCTCGTGCCTCTCCGGGCCTGGCTCCATCTGCCTAGTGCCTCTCCGGGCCTTGATCCATCTTCCTTGTGCTACGCCGGGCCATGCTCCATCTGCCTAGTGCCACGCCGGGCCGTGCTCCATCTGCCTCGTGCCATACCAGGCCGTTCTCCATCTGCCTCGTGCTACGCCGGTCCGTGCTCCATCTGCCTCGTGCCTCTCCGGGCCTGAATCCGTCTGCCTAGTGCTTCACCGGGCCTTGATCCATCTTCCTAGTGCCACGCCGGGCCATGCTCCATCTGCCTCGTGCCACGCCGGGCCGTGCTCCTTCTGCCTCGTGCCACGCCGGGCCGTGCTCCTTCTGCCTCGTGCCTAACGGGCCGTGCTCCATCTGCCTTGTGCCATACCAGGCCGTGCTCCACCTGCCTCATGCCACGCCGGGCCGTGCTCCATCTGCCTCGTGCCTCTCCTGCCTGGCTCAATCTGCCTAGTGCCTCTCCAGGCCTTGATCCATCTTCCTAGTGCCAAGCCGGGCCATGCTACATCTGCCTCGTGCAATGCCGTGCTGTGCTCCATCTGCCTCGTGCCACGCCGCACCATTCTCCATCTGCCTCGTGCCTCTACGGGCTTGGCTCCATCTGCCTAGTGCCTCTACGGGCTTGGCTCCATCTGCCTAGTGCCGCGCTGGGCCTGGCTCCATCTGCCTCGTGCTGCGCCGGTCCTGGCTCCATCTGCCTCGTGCCGCGCCGGTCCTGGCTCCATCTGCCTCGTGCCACACCTGGCCCACCTCCATCTGCCTCATGCCACACCTTGCCTGCCTCCATCTGCCTCGTGCCACGCTGGGCCGCGCTCCATCTGCCACGTGTCACGCCGCACCATTCTCCATCTCCCTCGTGCCTCTACAGGCTTGGCTCCATCAGCCTAGTGCCTCTCTGGCCCTGACTCAATTAGCCTAGTGCCACGCTGGGCTTGGCTCCATCTGCCTCATGCCTCTCCGTGCCTGACTCAATCTGCCTAGTTCCACGCCGGGCCCTGCTCCATCTGCCTCATGCCATGCTGGGCCGGGCTCCATTTGCCTCGTGCCATGCCGGGCTCAATTTGCCTTGTGCCACAGCGGGCCATGCTCCATTTGCCTCGCGCCAACGCCGGGCTGTGCTCCATCTGCCTCACGCCGCGACAGGCCGTGCTCCATCTGCCTCGCGCCAAGCCGGGCCATGCTCCATCTGCCTCATGCCAGTCCGGGCCGTGCTCCATCTGCCTCGCGCCACGCCGGGCCTTGCTCCATCCGTCCTAATCAGGTGCTCCCTGCCCTCCCCACAAATATACATTTTTATTGATAACAGCAACTTTACTTTTTTTTAATATAGTACATAGTACTACACCACAGGAGCAAGGTAGTTGGTTATCCTGTTGTCCTCCTTTATAACGATCTTAGCAGGTATCATCTGATTTCTGCTATCTAAAAAAACAGAAGATATGTTACACATAGAAAACTAAATTGGCAATGCCAAATTCATCAATTTCAAAGAAGTAACCAAAGTTGATGTCGTCTTCTTCATGGAGAAAGGGTATATCCCAGGAGTTGATCCTCTGTATTTCTCTTCTGACGACATCCTGCGGAGGAAAAAAATCCATTACTGCTCTGCAAAGAGGGCAGGTATTGCTTTGTGCCCTCCATGTATCCATGCAGTTTGAATGAAATTGGTGGGAGCAGGGTAAGGTAGTGTCCTCTCCCACATCAATTTCACTTAAACAGATGGTACATATGGGCAGTGCCTGATACTCCCTGGCCGGTGGTCTGGCTGGTGCTGGCTGGTCCTCAGCAACGTTGCGATCTCTTGGAGAGCGACTTCTATTGGACCTGGCGTTCTCCTGTTGCTGCCGGCGAGCTGTCCTAGACCGTGTGCGGTGTGCAATGGGTGAATCCATGCCTGTAATAACAATGGCAGAGATTTCAGCATTTTTGTCATGTAACCTTTTCTATCACAATTTTAAACTTAAATGACAAGGGCAATTGTCTTATTTCTAACAGATCTTAAATGTGGCTGTCTCATAGGTAAACCTAAAAATAGGAGATAATTTAGCTACTTCAGCCTCCACGATGTACCCATAGGAGAAAGAATTGAAAGCGCCCCTGTCCCCTCATGCCCATGCACTAAAGCAAATACATAGGCAGGTCACACAAACATATGTAAATGGCATTTCCACTGCACACCTCTCCCTATACCACACATGAGAGGTATCGCCAGAAATGTTATAGGGAGAGCAATAATGTTAGCACCAGATCTCCTGTGTAACTCTAAACTTGAAACCTGTAAAGGCTTTTAAAGCGTGGTCTATGGATAATTGAATGTACTGTTGTTCATCATCAGTCCATGAGCATCCTCAATTTTAAAGTGTGACATGTTAGATATCTATTTACTTTGCCTAATGTTATCATTTATATTTTACCAAACAATTAGATATTCTATTGTGTTTTTGTGCTTTAGGATTCATTAGTGCATTCCCCCTCAAAAAAATTGCGTTTGAGAAACCGCTGTGCAAATACAGTGTGGCATAAAAAATTGCAACCCCCACAATTTTATCCTCTAGAGCCCCTGCTTTTAAAAAAAATATTATGTTTAGGGTTCCAAGTAATTTTATAGCAAAAAAAAATATGATTTTTACAAGTAGGAGAGGAATGTCAGAATTGGCCAGGGGATGAAGTGGTTAAAGCAGAGCTCCACCCAAAAGGGGAAGTTACGCCACATTCGGTACTTTTTGAGGGGGCGGGTACCTGGTTCTCACAGGTATCTGTTCCCACTTCCGGGTCAGATTGCCACGGTGATCTATGAGGATCTTCAACCTCTCCCCCCCCCCCCACAGCCTTCTGGGGGACACACAGGTCCCTGAAGACTGTGGGACCATTCACAAAAAGCAGCACCTGTACGCACAGTAGGAAACTGGCTTTGAAGAATTTTCTCGGGTGCCAACATCGCTGGATCCCTGAACGGATAAATGTCCTTATATTAAAAGTAACCAGCTAAAATACTTGTAGCTGTTGACTTTATTTTTTATTTTTTTTGCCCAAATTGGAGCTCCTCTTTAAGAAAGTAGTTGTAAAGGCAGAAGGTATATACCCTCACTTGGTCAGTTTGGAATCAATTCGGACATTCTCCAAAGTTTGCCTCTTTTGTATTATTTGTTGCTCTACTGTCTGCCAGTCTCAATTAGATGCCCCAGCTTTATTCCTCCATAGCGCTCGAGTCCCAGCCCCCCTGCCCCCATTCCCCCCCCCCCCATACTACCTTACCTCACACTGTACACCCTTTCTCTCTCCTATATAGCTTACTTGCACATTGATTCATTTCCGGATGTCTATATACTGATTACTTAGATTACATCTACCACTTTACTACTTACCACATATTTATGACTACATAGATGGCAGAATTGATACTTGTGTCATTCAAGATATTGGCAGAGGCTCCTTATATACTTGGTTTCATACTGTTTCTATATTGTATTTTTTACTGCTATTAAAGTATTGTGTTTACGCCCATAAGCTCGCCTCTATTTGGTCCAGAGTGCGCTTATGTTCTTTTTCCTACTAAATGCACCAGCAGTTTCTTTGTATCGCCTGTAATGTACTGGTGATGGAAATCACATTCTTTGTGATCTACAATTTCTATTAGTTACCGTATTTATCAGCGTATAACATGCACTTTTCCCCCCTAAAAATCAGGGTGGAAATTTTTTTTAAAACAAATCAAAGATTATAGTGAAATCAAAAATGTTCATAAACAGGTGAGTAAAAGTCCACTAAAGGTGTCCATCCATATCCATGGTATTGCAGTGTCCATGTGCACAACAAATGCAAAGTGCCAGTGCTCCATCATCTAAACAAACTAAATGGCCGCTTACTAGAAGTTTAGATCCACAAGGGATACTATGCGCATTTTACGTGTACTGATAGAATGGATACCATTATATATTTTTGATTTCACTATAATTTATTTGATTTGTTTTTATATTTTTTGGCACATAATCCCTTTTAATTGGGGTTCTGAGTGTTATAGTCACTTCACTCTGTTAAATTCTATACTGATTATATATTTACAAGGTTGATTACTTTGGATTTTTATTTATACTTTGATGCACTTATGACATACTGTTTTTTGAATGTCACTGTTGGACAGCGCACTATTTATGTTTCACAGCAGTTTCTCTATTTGGTTTGGTTTTCTTGTGTAAATTTGAAAATGCAATAAAAGCAGGCTAAACATAAAGGCAGAAGTTTTTTTTTACCTTAATGCATTTTCTGCATTAGAGTTAAAAACCTTCTGCATGCAGCTCTCCGCCTTACACTTACCTGAGCCTGATCTTGATCCCATGCTATGCACGAGAGCAGAGGCTCTCTCTGCTTTCTCCTTCATTGGCTCAGAGGCAGCAGCTGGATCCATTGTTTCTTGGCTGCTGTCAATCATGGCCAGTGAAAAGGGAGCAGGGGAGCAAGGACATATGGACATACAGAGCCAGTTTAGGAGCGGGCCCATGCAATTGCCCTCATAGGAAGTGTATTGCTGTGGGGGTACGCTGCAGAAAGGAGTAACCAGGAGAGCCTAGAAAGGGGATCTGAGAAGAGGAGGATCTGGGTTGCTCTGTTCACCATTGCACATAGCAGGTAAGTATGACTTGTTTGTTATTTCAAAGATAAAAAATCTGATTTACAATCAGGTTAATGGTCAGAGTCATGCATAAGTCCAATGATGACTAGTTGAATTGAAATTAAACCTTCCTAATCTTGTAGTCACAGAGAATAGAGCTATCTATAATACATCATACTGCACATTTTCATGAAAAATACACTTAAATAAATTTTAGTGCACAAAATAATATCCAATATTTCTGGTAAAATATAAAAGGTGGTGTTGTGTCAGGTAACTTATTATCAAACGCCAAGATTTAAAATTGCACACTCCGGTGAAAAGGCAACAAACTAAGGTACCTGAAATTGTCCATAGGCCACACACACAAAAGGCTTTATAGGTTATCTGTTTAGAGTTAAATGTGAGCTCTGGCTCTAGAATTATTGCTCTCACTATGAGGTTCACAGCGATACCTCACTGTGTGATGCAAATATTATTTATTTTTATTTTTTTATTTATTTTATTTTTTATTTTAAAATGTATTTTTTCATTCAACTTTATTGCTATTACAAGAGGTGGACAAAGCCCCCTGTTATTGCTTTGGGCAGTAACATCCATATGTTCTTTATGAAGAAATCAGGGGTCTGTTGGATCCTTGATCCCTCCTCTGCCCTGTAAGACAGCTGATTAGATAGAGGTCTGCTTTTACTGCACACAAACGCCATATAATACACTATTTTTTTGCTAAAATATAAAAGATAATGATGCGTCAGGTAAATATATGCCAAACAATTAAAAATGTCAAATTCTGAATGCTTGTGAAATAGTGACAAAGTACGCTACCTAAAATTGTCCATAGGCAATGATTTCAAAGCCTTTACAGATTATAAATTTAGAGTAAAAGGTGAGCTCTGGCATTTAAAATGATTGTTCTCACTCTGATGTTCACAGCGGTACCTCATTGAGTGATGCAATCACTGTTTACATATGCGTGCAAGACCTACATGCGCATTTGGGTGTGTGAACAGGGGACAGGGTGGTGGGTGGCTCTAAAAATTGATAACAGGATTATGGCTGCTGCTGCCCCCATAATCCTACTATAAGCACTTGGCATTCAGAATGCACAGTATATATACGCATGCTGAATGGTAATTGGTTAACATAAAAACTCTAAATAAATAATTTGAAACTGGTAACAAAAATAAAATTATATAAATATAAAGGAATTCTTCTCCCCTTTAGCCTAGGTTCACACTGACAGCAGGAGTGAAATCGACTTCTTTATACCGCATGTCAGTCACAACATCGGGGGCGATTTCAGAGACATCTGTGTGGGTTTCTGCACAGATGACTATTGAAATCACACCCCGAAGTCCCCAAAAGTAGTACAGAAATTTATTTTGGGAATCGGTGCGGCGTTGATGCAGACGGTGCCATGTGTTCGTAAAACTGTGCATATCACTGTGCAACTAATTGTATCCAGGTGTACCTTGATTTTTTATTTTTTGCAGGACAGCTTTCATTAGGTGGGAAATGTTAAAGGATATCTCTTGATTTTTATTATTATCAAAGGGAAAACTGGTCCAAAAAAGTAGACAAAAAATAATAATTCTTTAACCACTTCGTATCTGGGCCAATTCTGACACTTCGCTCCTACATGTAAAAAAATACTTTTTGTGCTAGAAAATTTCTTAGAACCTCAAACACTATATATATATATATATATATATATATATATATATATATATATATATAGTTACCAGAGGCCCTATAGAATAAAATAATGGGTGTTGTAATTTTTTTATGTCACACGGTATTTGTGCAGCAGCTTTTCAAATGCATTTTTTTGGGGGAAATAAAATAATAATAATACCTTTAAAAAAAAAAAACAATATTAACTCCAATTTGTTTGTATCATGTGAAAGATGTAGTTATGCTGAGTAAATAGATACCTATGTCACACTTTAAAATTGTATCTGCCCGTGGAATGGCAGCTAACTGTGGTGCTTAAAATTCTCCATAGGCAACGCCTTTACAGGTTACCAATTTAGAGTTACACAGGAGGTCTGGTGCTAGAATTATTGCTCTCACACTGATGTTTTCGACAATGACAATACCTCACATGTGTGGAACGAGCACCCTTTACATATATACGTTTGCATTTGTGTGTAAGCACAATGGGATGGGAGTGCTTCAATTTTTATTTAATTATTATTTTTATTTTATACAAATATTTTAATTTTTTAATTTTTTTTACACTTATAGCTTGGGAAAGGCAGTAGAGGGAGGGGGGACCCTCTTCTGACACCCACCAAAGTGATTGAGTGGCTATTTAAATCTCTTCTGCCACAAAGAGAATCGCTGGCTGAAAAAACCCATACTGGAATGAGGCCTGTAGGTGCAGACATCATCCCGGTATAACTACTTCAACCCGAAGACTTCCATGGATGTCCTACAGGAAGGAAGTAGTTACATTTAGCTGTATATTTTAGGACATTACAATGTATCACCATCAAAAACAACTGTACAATCAATTCTCCTGTTCCTGATGATCGCAGTGATACCACATATGTGTGTGTGATTTGTTTTTTGTGCCCATAATAGAGCCAAGAATCAATAGTATGTATTGTAAGAACACATATATGGGGCACCCAGGTTTAAAGCCCACTTCCTGGATGCCTCATATATGTGTTATGTGGTCATGAAAGGGTTAATATGGTACAATTGTCATACCTGTTGGGTCACGTGGTGGTACTTCACGATTGTTGCGGTGTGGACAGAGCGGCATCTTGATGGTACTAGATGGTATCGCAGATGAATGAAGGTTTACCTAAAAATAAATAATATTACTACTACTAATAATATACAACACAATAATAATAAAAGAAATGTAGAATAGTCGTCTATGGCGGTAATCGCTGGAGTCTGGCTTCAGAGATGCGTCTCAGTCGAGTGCCTCTTCGCCGTCTACCTGTCAGGACCCCTAGAGGAGCCCTAAACATCTGCGCCTGTACAGAGATCATCTGCCAACACACTAGCTGCCCCGATCCTTTGCCTGAAATATACTGGCTCATACAACACAGTACCCAAATGAAATTGAGCTTATTGCATTGTTATTAAACAAATAAAGCATTATTATGGTATTTAATAAACACTGGGTTTGATCATTTCATAATATAAAGGAACTGTGACAGTTGCTCTGGTATCAGGCAGTGAGAAGGACAGACTGGGGATACTTTGTGGGGTTCTGAGGGCTGTAGGGGAACCAGGAACTGGGTTATGAATGGAGTTTGGCTGAATGTTGATCCAGTCAGTACATATATCTGTGTTCTGCATGTGTAGTACTGTGTATGGGGTGGACCTAGGTCACTTCTGTCCACAGGCAGGCTTGGCTTTCATATTGTGTGGTGACTGAGCCCTTCCATGTCTGAGTGAGGGCTGAGTGTCACTGGTAACCATAGCAACGGTGTATACACTTCATCCCTATGTGTACTACATAACCCTGTGTGTGTATAGAGCCCCCTAAAACATACATACCTACCTGTATACTGTGTATAGAGCCCCCACATCTACCTTACTGTATATATAAACCCAGCTTATGTATACCTACCTGTATACTGTGTGTATAGAGCCCCCACATCTACCTTACTGTATATATAAACCCAGCTTCTGTATACCTACCTGTATACTGTGTGTATAGAGCACCAATATCTACCTTACTGTGTATATAAACCCAGCTTCTGTATACTGTGTATATAGAGCACCCACATGTCTTCCTTCCTGTGTACTGTATATATAAAACCTACTCCTGCATACCTACCTGTATCCTGTGTTTACAGAGTCTACTCATGTATACCTACCTACCTATTATATATAATTAGAGCCTACTCATATATATATATATATATATATATATATATATATATATATATATATATGTATATACCCAACTATATACCGTGTATATTGAGCCTATGTATAGATACTGTACCTACGTGTATAATCTATAACTGATAATTGCGCGGTCAATACAACGCTGTACTCAAATAAAATGAATGTCCTTTTTTCCCACAAATAGAGCTTTCTTTTGGTGGTATTTGATCACCTCTGCATTTTTAATTGTTTGCACTATAAACAAAAAAATACTGACAATTTTGAAAAAATCGATCGGTTGATCGGTAGGTCGGCTTCAGTACAATCAGCCTGCCCATAGATGGATTGGAATTTGGCCTGTTCCTTCTGAACTGAATTTTGATCCGTCTTTGGCCAGCTTTATAATATGATTAACTTGTGTGCTTATTTTAGATAACTAGCTCTTATCAAATTTCAATGGCGGCTGGTGGGTTTTTCTTTTTGGAAGGCAGCAAACAACCACCCCCCAGCGGCACGGCACTAACACCCCCCACCCCCCTGGTGGCCTACGGCATGACACTACCACCCCCCCCCCCCTTGGACAGTCGGCACTTACCCGATCTATGTGGCAGGCTGTGGTGTGCTCCAGCATGGTCCTTGCGGGCAGCAGGGGTGAAGGCAGTGGGTCATGTGTCCACTCCTCCAGCGGCTTCCTCCGTCGTGTGTCTCCACTCTCTTCCGCCTAAGCACTAGGCATCCAATAGGATCGCCTGACGCTTTGGCCAATTGGGAAACAGGTCTCACAACCTGCCTCCTGATGTGCGGGGGGAACTTTAGTGTGAAAATAGCGAAAATTCATTTGCTATCGTCGCACAACTTGGTGAGCTTGGAGTGCAAAGCTCTGCACTCTGGGCCCACCCATTTTTGAAGCCTATTAGAGCCTATGGCTCAAATCAGATGCTTCAAAAAAACACACCCCTCACTGAAAACCATGGTCTGGTGCCCTGATATGTAGATCAGGGGGCCGGATGCATGGACAGGGGAGGGAGTGCCCGTGCGCCCTTTTTGGACAGGCTGCCACTATTCAGATTTCTTCCTGTACTATGCTATGAGTTGGTCTTGGCAATGAGATATTTAAATCCTGCTGTTAACTTAGAAATAATAGTTTGAAAAACATCTCTGGCCACATAGATGGGCTGTTGTGTGTTCATGCCACCCATCCACTAAATGTTAGTGTGTATTATTGCTTATTCAATGGTTTCCAAAAATAATGTTGCGCTATCATAAATTCAAATTCAAAAACACTGCAGAAACCATAATATTTTCAAATTAGAGTCCAGTAAAAAATTCTAACGCAAACTCAGGTAGTCCACCCTGAATACAAACTCTTTACACCAAATATGTACCAGCCATCTTATACAAATAAAGCAGCTTACCAAACATTTACACCCCAAATCTAAAGAGATCTTATAACGCTTTAGAATGATATCTCCCACCTGGATGGATGGCTCCAGCCCCCTCTCTTACAGTTTGATGTGCCTCAAGCCTGTCACACTTCAGAAAGACATGCCCCACACAGCCACCGGATCACTTAACATTTGCCTCAGTGACATTATCTGCTTCCTTCCCTCCTCCGCTGCCACATTTAGGACCTTTCAGGGGAGTGGCAGGGAACGGGTACCTGTTTTTGTCAGGTACCCTTCTCTACTTCCGGGAGACGGCACCGCGGTGCTGTCCCTCAGAAGTTCAACCTCCTCCTCCTTCCTCCTCCTCTGGGCCAGTTAACATATTGCGCTTCACGCATGTGCAGTAAGGAAAGTTTCTCTCACCAGGAATGGCGGCAGCAGCACCCGAGAGCCGATTGGAAAATCGCGTGGGGTGCCGACATCGTGGGAACCCTGGACAGGTAAGTGTCCTAATCTTAAAATATTTATATATTAAAAAAAGGCCGTCTTTAACGCAGGGCAAAAGGGGCTGCAGGGCCCTGTCATGGTGGGTGGGCCCCACTAAAGCAGCTGCCCCTTGCACCCGCGCTGCCCACAAATTTGGGTCCCCTGATAACCCTGCCGAGCAAAGAAAAACATTGATGTATTCCCCAGCCAGCAGGGTGGGGGTGGGGTTGGGAGCTCCACTGCAACTCTGACCCCGCCCCATGGAGCCTGTATGCTCTGACCCCTGAGATCGAAGTAGGAGTGCTGAGAGCCCCGCCTCTGGACATCTTTGAATCCCTCCCCCAGACCCCAATTAATGAAAGCGGGTGGTGAGCCTGGTTGGCTAGGTAGGTCCTTCTCCCCATAAACTGCTTGTTGACTGTTATCCTAGCCCTGACCCGTTTATGAACAGTATAGCTGTACACTGCTAATAGGTAAAATTTTAAAATGGTTACTTAGTTCATCACCTCCTGTACTCTGGTCATCTCCTTTACTAGATTTGCAGTCTCTGGTCATCTCCTGTATTAGATTTGCAGTCTCTGGTCATCTCCTGTGCTAGATTGGCAGTCTGTGGTCATCTCCTTTATTAGATTTGTAGTCTCTGGTCATCTCCTGTATCAGATTTGCAGTCTCTGGTCATCTCCTGTGCTAGATTTGCAGTCTCTGGTCATCTCCTGTATCAGATTTGCAGTCTCTGGTCATCTCCTGTGCTAGATTTGCAGTCTCTGGTCATCTCCTGTATTAGATTTGCAGTCTCTGGTCATCTCCTGTACAAGATTTGCAGTCTCTGGTCATCTCCTGAACTAGATTTGCAGTCTCTGGTTATCTCCTGTATTAGATTTGCAGTCTCTAGTTATCTCCTGTATTAGATTTGCAGTCTCTGGTCATCTCCTGTATTAGATTTGCAGTCTCTGGTCATCTCATGTACTAGGTTTGCAGTCTCTGATCATCTCCTGTATTAGATTTGCAGTCTCTGGTCATCTCCTGTATTAGATTTGCAGTCTCTGGTTTTCTCCTGTACTAGATTTGCAGTCTCTGGTTTTCTCCTGTACTAGATTTGCAGTCTCTGGTCATCTCCTGTACTAGATTTGTAGTCTCTGGTTATCTCCTGTACTAGATTTGTAGTCTCTGGTTATCTCCTGTACTAGATTTGTAGTCTCTGGTTATCTCCTGCACTAGATTTGTAGTCTTTGGTTATCTCCTGTACTAGATTTGCATTCTCTGGTTATCTCCTGTATATAGGTGTGCACAGCCTATTGCATTAGGGTGTGTACCCCAAAGCTCAATCCCATATGTGTGTGTGTGTGTGTGCATATTATCTGACAGTGTCCATAGAGCAGTGGGCAGTGTCAATAGGGCAGTGGACTGTGTCTGTCATTTTTTTTTATTATTATTATTATTATTTTTACAGTTTTATTTTTTTACAATATTTTTAGGAGCTTCTTTAATGGGCTTTGGTGCAATACCAGGGATCTAAACAGGGGGAATCTGCGCCACATAGGGTGTTTAGGGTGGGCCCAGGCATACGCTGTTCACACGCTTAGTCTCCTGAACTAGATTTGCAGTATCTGGTCATCCCCTGTATTCGATTCATAGTCTCTGGTCATCTCCTTTATTAGATTTGCAGTCTCTGGTCATCTCCTGTACTAGATTTGCAGTCTCTGGTCATCTCCTGTATTAGATTTGCAGTCTCTGGTCATCTCCTGTATTAGATTTGCAGTCTCTGGTCATCTCCTGTATTAGATTTGCAGTCTCTGGTTATCTCCTGTATTAGATTTGCAGTCTCTGGTCATCTCCTGTATTAGATTTGCAGTCTCTGGTCATCTCCTGTATTAGATTTGCAGTCTCTGGTCATCTTCTGTATTAGATTTGCAGTCTCTGGTCATCTCCTGTATTAGATTTGCAGTCTCTGGTCATCTCCTGTATTAGATTTGCAGTCTCTGGTCATCTCCTGTATTAGATTTGCAGTCTCTGGTCATCTCCTGTATTAGATTTGCAGTCTCTGGTTTTCTCCTGTACTAGATTTGCAGTCTCTGGTTTTCTCCTGTACTAGATTTGCAGTCTCTGGTCATCTCCTGTACTAGATTTGCAGTCTCTGATCATCTCCTGTACTAGATTTGCAGTCTCTGGTTTTCTCCTGTACTAGATTTGCAGTCTCTGGTTTTCTCCTGTACTAGATTTGCAGTCTCTGGTCATCTCCTGTACTAGATTTGTAGTCTCTGGTTATCTCCTGTACTAGATTTGTAGTCTCTGGTTATCTCCTGTACTAGATTTGTAGTCTTTGGTTATCTCCTGTACTAGATTTGCATTCTCTGGTTATCTCCTGTAGTACGTCTCTCAGTGAGCTGTAATAATGTGCAGTAACCTCTAGCAATGAATGAGGAAGCAGAAATATGTGTTGTAACCTCTAACAACCAGTCAGTGATCGGTAATAATATGCTATAATCTCTGGCAACCAATTGCAATTGCTGCCTGATCGGCTGCCATAAACACATTTTTAGTTTTACTGCTATTTGTTATATGGTTTTACTTCCTAAAAATACCGTATATACTCGAGTATAGGCCGACCCGAATATAAGCCGAGGTCCCCAATTTACCCCCAAAAAACTGGAAAAAATTATTGACTCGTGTATAAGCCGAGGGTGAGACATGCCTGTCCATCCCTGTGTGTCGTCCATCCCTGTGTGTGTCCATGCATCCGTGTGTGTGTGTGTCCATGCATCCGTGTGTGTGTGTGTGTGTCCATGCATCCGTGTGTGTGTGTGTGTGTCCATGCATCCGTGTGTGTGTGTGTCCATCCATCCCTGTGTGTGTGCATGCATCCGTGTGTGTGTGTGTGTGTGTGTCCATGCATCCGTGTGTGTCCATCCATCCCTGTGTGTGCATGCATCCGTGTGTGTGTGTGTGTGTGTGTGTGTGTGTGTGTGTGTGTGTGTGTGTGTGTGTGTGTGTGTCCGTGCAGCCTACCTGTGTCCAGCCTGCCTGTGTCCGTCCAGCCTGTGTCCGTCCAGCCTGTGTCCGTCCCGGCCTGCGTCCCGTCCCGGCCTGCGTCCCGTCCCGGCCTGCGTCCCGTCCCGGCCTGCGTCCCGGCCTGCGTCCCGGCCCGTCCCGGCCCGTCCCGCAGCTCTTCGTCGGTGGCCATTCTAGGATTCAAAAGCCGCGCCTCCGTCGGTGATAGGCGGAACACTCAATTTCCCACTGACTGCTGGGAAATTGAGTGTTCCGCCTATCGGATGTCCGTGATAGGCGGAACACTCAATTTCCCAGCAGTCAGTGGTCCGCCTATCATGGACGTCCGCTCATCCTCATACTACGGACGAGGATGAGAGGACGTCCGTGATAGGCGGAACACAGACTGCTGGGAAATTCAGTGTTCCGCCTATCACAGGCGAAGGCGGAGACGGAGGCGCGGCCTTTGAATCCTAGAATGGCCGCTGTCTGTCTGCTCGACACGCTGATCGGGCAGACAGACAGCGATGACTCGAGTATAAGCCGAGGGGGGCACTTTCAGCCTCAAAAAAGAGGCTGAAAATCTCGGCTTATACTCGAGTATATACGGTACATTTCGGTTTGCAATTTTATTTAGTTCTGTGTGCCTAATTGACACATCTTCACTGCAGCTCAGTACAGTTTTAAATATTGGACATGTACCATTTTTTTTACATTTCTGTATAATAAATGGTAGGTACTCCCTCAAAATGCATGGGCAAAGACATAAGAAAACAAATACACATGTAACAAGTTCTCCGGCCTTCTTCAGTCTAATGAGAACCTCCAGGGCCAGAGATAGCTGACATCCTTCTGTATATGGTGGCACTGGCTTGTGAGGCATAGTGGGTGCAAGATGGATAAAGTTATTGGGCACCAGACACTTCTTGAATGCAAAAGAGATGTTTATTTCTCTTACAAACTTTTATGGAGGAAAGAGGGTTAGGGCCAGGACACCCTTAAGTAGTTGCAAGTTTAATTAGCAGACCCCGAGACTTCAATAGAAGAACAGCCATGCAGGGAAAGGCCTCCAGCAAGATTCTACATCTGCACGTGCAGGGATGCTGTCTCCTATGGCAACAGTTTATAACATTTCCTAACACAAAGCGCAACAGTTCCTTCACTTTCACTACACTTCTCCTTGTAGTTTTTCAGCACACTGAGCTCCCGGTCTCTCACTAGAGCCTCTGATTCACTGCCACTGAATCCCTTGAGTTCCTGCATTCTTCAAGGTGGTATCTTCCTCAAGCATCACCCCCGCCTCTCTGCTGAGTCCCTAGGTTGGTACTCCCGAGACTTCTGAAGCTTCACCCCACTGGCCTACTCGGTCCCTGGCTTGGCACACAAGGCTGCTCTGCAAGCTTCACCTCTGCTGGCTGGGTCCCTGACTTGATCACGTCTGAAGTTTCCTGATTCTCCACCGTGCCCATTCGGTGAGAATACTGCTCTGGTTCTTGATTCAGTTACTCACTGTGGTCCCTGGTAATAAGGTGGATGGTCCCTTAGTGGTGACAGCTTCCCCTCTACCTCCAACCACGACAAGTTCTCCGGCCGGCAGAACCTTCATGTTTGGTTGGTCTGCAAGCCGGAATCCCAACCCTGCCCTCAGACAGCCTAGCAGCCAGATGCCCCCGGGATAGGCCCAATCTCCAGCCTTGCAGCCTGAGGCAACATGGCACAAGTCCACCCAGACAGCCATCTATACATATATAGGTTCCCCCAGCAGGCCAAGGGATTTAAGAAAACCCCTGCCCATTGGCTGAGATACTTCATATACCCATAACCTGACCTTGAGCTGCCCTTCTCATATCTAGTACCACCAAGTACCCAGCCACTTAGTGGTAGGAGAGAAAAGTGCAACATGGCCAAACTTAGGGAAAAATCAATAGATTTCTAACAATCAGGATAACTACTCCTGGCAAGTAAATTGTGAGGAGCAACCTTGCCTAAACTCCAAGGTACTACACACAAAAATGCATGCAGTGGAACAAATAAAAAGACCCTTGTGCATCACCCCTACTTCAGCCATCAGTGGTGCAGAGTCCAAACATTAAGAAACATTGTTCTTACTACTGGGAGGCTGAAGATCAACCCTGAGAATTGCTTTTAAGGTGTATCTAGACTAAGGTGACCAGATTTTCAAAATGAAATCCGGGGAAATTTTTTTTCATTAGTAATGGCAGCAATCAGCGACTCATAGCGGGACTGCGATATTGCGGTGGACAAATCAGACAATAAGTGACACTTTTGACACTTTGTGGAAACCAGTGACATTAATACAGTGTTCAGTGCTAAAAATATGTGTGCCTAACAAGTGTTTTCTCACTGTGGGGGAGGTGCTTTTACTAAGGGAAGACATAGATCCCTGTACCTGCTTTGCAGGAACACAGGATCAATGTCTTCCACACTGACAGAATGGTGAACTGCCTTGTTTACATAGGCAGACCACTAGGTGAGTCCGTCGGATCCGCTGATTGGCTCTGACACCCAGAAATGCAGCATCATGTATATAAGTGATCATAGTTGCCAACATTGTAAAAAAAAAATCCGGGACACTTTTTGGGCTGTAGGTGGAGTTGTATTATAATTAGAGGGCGGGGCATGCGGTTATAGACGTGGCATAGGAAAAGGTAAACATGTGGCGCGCTGAGCGTGTTGCGGCGAAATATAGGCGTGGTTTACATAAATAGCGGGTGTGGTTTAAACGGGCGTGGCTCAAATGGGTGTGGTTAGAGTCTGAAATGAATGCGGGATGGAGTGGGAAAGTGGGGGGGAGGGATGGAGGGACAGCAGCCCCAGATCCTACACCACAATAGCAATATGTGTTTTTCAGAGTTTGGCAATCAGCAGATAAAGATACTCCAAATACCTGGTGTTAGCGCTTCAATCATCCCGGCGCCATGATTGATATGGTGTCAGGATGATTGAAGTGCATTTTTTCTATTATTACATTGTAATATAAAATTAAATAATTCAACTCATCATAATGCAGAATCAGTGGGAGCCATGAGCTTGTCACCAGCCACGTTGCCTACCACCAGATGCCATCAGGTGCTCCCAGCAGAGTCCCTCCTTACATCAGGTGCCCCATCAGAGCAGCCTTCCTCACATCTGTGTCTCCATCAGCGGAGCCACTCCTTACATCTGGTGTCCCCATCAGTCCTCTTACATCTGGTGTCCCCATCAGTCCTCCTTACATCGGGTGTCCCCATCAGTCCTCCTTACATCGGGTGTCCCCATCAGTCCTCCTTACATCTGGTGCCCCCATCAGTCCTCCTAACATCTGGTATCCCCATCAGTCCTCCGTAAATCTGGTGTCCCCATCAGTCCGCCGTACATCTGGTGCCCCCTGACATCCAGACTGGCCCCCTCTGACATCCAGACTTGCCCCCGGCATCCAGACTGCCCCCCGACATCTAGACTGCCCCCCGACATCCAGACTGGCCCCTCTGACATCCAGACTGGCCCCTCTGACATCCAGACTGGCCCCTCTGACATCCAGACTGGCCCCTGACTAGGGATGAGCCGAACACCCCCCGGTTCGCACCAGAACTTTCGAACGGACCGAAAATTCGTACGAATTTTAGAACCCCATTGAAGTCTATGGGACTCGAACGTTCGAAATTAAAAGTGCTAATTTTAATGACTAATATGCATGATACTGTCCTAAAAAGGGTTTGGGGACCTGGCTCCTGCCCCAGGGGACATGGGTCAATGCCTAAAATGTTTTTAAAAATGGCCGTTTTGGCGGGAGCACTGATTTTAATGACGATTAAAGTGAAAAAAAAAAGTGAAATATTCCTTTAAATATCGTGCCTGGGGGGTGTCTATAGTATGCCTGTGAAGTGCCATGTTTTTCCAGTGTTTAGAACAGTCCCTGCACAAAATGACATTTAACGTAAGTAACGTCATTTAAAACTGCTTGCGGTTTTAATGTTATATCTGGTTCCTGCAATCTGGATGAAAATCATTGAGAAAAATGGCATGGGTAGCCCCCCTGCCCATTACCAGCCCCTTTGGGTCTTGTACGGATATTAAGGGGAACCCCGTACCCATATTAAAAAAAGGAAATACGTGTGGCCCCCAGGCCCTATATACTCAGAACAGCAGTATACAGGTGGTGCAAACAAGACAGGGACTGTGTAGGTTTGTTGTGTTAAGTAGAATCTAGAGAGTTCCACCTGGTGGGCATGTCACATATAAGGCGGTTCTTGGGCAGGTTCAACTGCTTTTGGAGCTCAGCCAGCCGAGCACAGGCATTAAATGATCGGCGGAAATGCACACAGACTTAACTGGCCTGCTTCAGGACATCCTGTAAGCCCGGGTACCTGCCCAAGAACCACTGCACCACCAGGTTAAGGACATGAGCCACACAGGGCACATGGGTCAGTTGTCCTTGTCGGAGGGCGGAGAGGAGGTTGGTGCCATTGTCGCAAACCACCATTCATGGCTTAAGCTGGCATGGCGTCAACCACCTCTCGGCCTGCCCCTGCAGAGCTGACAAAAAATCTGCCCCAGTGTGGCTCCTGTCCCCCAAACAAACCAGCGCAAGCACAGCATGGCATCGTTTTGCCTGCGTACTTGCGTAGCCCCTGGAACGCCTACGGAGCACCGCTGGTTCTGAGAACAGAGCACTGGAAGAGGCCATGGAGGAAGAAGAAGAGGAGGGGGTGGAGGAGAGAGGTGTGTCACAACCAATAGTAGCATTTTGGAGGCGTGGTGGCGGAACAACCTCCAACACTACTGCACCTTGTCCTGCATCCTTCCCAGCTGCCAGAAGAGTGACCCAATGGGCCGTGAAAGACAGGTAACATCCCTGTCCATGCCTGCTGGACCATGAGTCAGCGGTAATATGCACCTTACCGCTGACCGCCTTGTCCAGCGAGGCAAGGACATTGCCTTCCACATGCCAGTAGAGAGCCGGAATCGCCTTCCGTGAGAAAAAGTGGCGTTTGGGGACCTGCCACTGAGGAACCGCACATTGTACAAACTCACGGAAGGGGGCCGAGTCTACCAACTGAAAAGGCAGCAGTTGAAGTGCTAGCCAAGCTAGCATTCAACCGCTGGGCATGTGTGGTCCAGCAGCTGGGGCAGGGACATTTGCCTGCTATAATCGGATGTGGGTGTACTGCTAGCAGAGTGCCCAGAAGCACTTGGCTGTGACATACCTAATTCTACACCTTCATTCCTCTCAGAGCAGGTTTCAGAGAGGACTGAAGGTCTAGTGGGGTTGGAGATCCCAGCTGATGAGGAGCAAGGAGAGGTCCGCTTTGTTCTTTGGTGTGGGTCTTTGAGGTACGCTTGCCAACGAGCTGCATGGCAGGTCAACATATGTCTGGTCAAGCATGTGGTGCCCAAGCGGCTGATGTTTTGGCCACGCGAGATACGCTTGAGACATATGTTGCAAATAGCAGCGGTGCGATCGGATGCACTCGTCTCAAAAAAGGCCCACACCAAAGAACTTTTAGAATAACGCGCAGAAACAGCGCCCTGCACAGGCGGAGCTCTGCGGTATGATTCAGTCGGTGTGCTGCCCCTAAGCTGGCCCCCGGAGGGCATCCTGCCTCATTGGACATGTGCCTCCTCTCTCCTACCAGGCACCCATGTGGAGTCAGTGCCCTCATCATCCCCTCCCTCTTCATCGCTGGAGCAAACCTGGCAGTATGCTGCAGCTTGTGGAACATGACTGCTAGATTGCTGTCCTTCTTGAGCATCCCCTCTCTCTGTGCTCACGCTACTGCCTTCCTCTAGCTGAGTATCATCATCAGAGCCTACAAAACACTGGGCATCCTCCTGGAGCATGTACCCAACACTGTGCTCAAAGAGTTCAGGAGACTCCTCAGGAGGACGTGGTGGGTCTGGGGAAGCAGTCACTGATGATGACATTGAGAGGAGGGAAGACGATGCGTTGGCAGCTGCTTTGCTAGTACCCTGAGCCTGTGTGAGAGAGGATGAGGAGGATGAAGAGGGCTTGGTCATCCACTCTACCAAGTCTTCGGCATGTTGCGGCTCAACATGTCCAGCTGCCGAAAAGGACAAGCGTGTCCCATGGCCACATACTGATGATGACGATGCACCACGTCCACGACCAGCACTGTTGTCTCTAGACACAGAGCCTGCTTGCCATCTTTTATCGTCTCGCGCCTGTTTGCCTCTCCTTGCTGGCCTTCCAGACATGGTAATGGCCTGAAGGGAGATGGGAAAACCAACAATTGGGTAGTGTATATTGCGCTGGAGGCACACACAACACCCACTCCTGCAGATGGCTCAATTAGAGAAGAGCTATGTAGGTGGATATAACGGTTTATTCTGCGGTCAGGGCACGCAGACAGCATGCACAATCTCCTACAGCTGACTGCAAGCTCTATTTAAAAAGAGCAATATAGCTAGCTATATAAGTGGATATAATGGTGTATTATGCGGTCAGGGCACGCAGACAGCACGCACAATCTCCTACAGCTGACTGCAAGCTCAATTTAAAAAGAGCAAGATAGCTAGCTATATAGGTGGATATAGCGGTGTATTCTATGGTCAGGGCACGCAGACAGCACGCACAATCTCCTACAGCTGACTGCAAGCTCTATTTATAAAGAGCAATATAGCTAGCTATATAGGTGGATATTTTTTTATTAATAGAACTTCTTCCAAATATACAAAGACTTTCTTAGAAATGATACCATAGCAACATACATATGGTGAGAGAAAATAACATATCAAACAACCGTATGTCTCCTCAACCCTCCAGCAGTCTCCGCAGCGACTAGCCGCACTACCGCATGATCATCGGGTTTCTTTATGGTACAACTTATCCACTAAACTTTAGTTTTAAAATATACAACTCATCCATCTAATCCCACTACACACAAGATACAGACGGGAATGTAAAGAGTGAAGCATGCCCGTACCTGAAAAAAAAGAGAAACTCCGAACGAAAAACTACGGGGGGGGGGGGGGGGGTGAAAGGATAGAAAGACATCACCACCGAAAGAGAAAGGACCGTGGGAGTCATTAAGGAGGCCGGAAGGAAAAACCCCTCCACAACCTGGCACTCCTTTCTTCCTCAATCCTCTCTCTTTCCAGACACCTTACCTTCTCCACTTCCCGAAAAATATCTCCCACCACCTCATGCACGGACAGGACTTTGCCCCTAGTGGACACTAAACACCTCGCGTGCCAGGTGAAGTAAAGACAAACTGTACTAACTAGATAAAGTGATGATAACTCAAAGCCCCTTCGCACTCTGAAGTTACCATATACTCGCTCAGAAGCCGACAGGGCCTGGAGGCGGGGATAGCCGACGGCCACCCCAACCCCCGCCAGAACCTCCACGTTAAAGGGACATTCGACCAAAAAGTGGTCCATGGTCTCGAATGTCCCTCCACACTCTGGACGGGGACACCCTCTGTCCCCTAAGCTCCGATATTTCAAGTTGGATCGTACGTAGAGGCGTCCATGGAACGCTCTCCACGCAAGATCCCAGAACTTGAGAGGAATTCTCACGGAATTCAGAAGGGCTAGTCCCTCCGTGAGAACCCTGTCTGGGCAATCCCTTAAGGCCAGTGGTCTCAAAAAGTCAGAGGACATGACCCTAAGGTACAGCTCACGCCGACCCATAGAGCTCACCTCTAGAGCAGTTATCCTCCACTTCCTTAGTACCTTTAGAGCAGTCGGGACATAGGACGGGAGGTACCCATGGAATCTACGAAGATCACCAGGGCGACCCCCTCCCTCCCAGCTACTCAGGAAAAGCAAGAGCCGGCCCTTACAGGAACGTTCCCACAGAGAAGGCGTGTCCAAAAAGATAGACTGTAGATTGAATTTCACAAATACAGTGGTGAAAAACACCACTGGGTTGATCATGTCCAACCCACCCTGCCTTCTCTGAAGGTACGTAACCTCCCTCTTGATGAGGTTCAGCCTGTTTCCCCACAGTAGTAGGAAGAACAGGCTGTAGATCCGTGTATAGAGCGATTCTGGCAGAAGACAAACGTAGCTGACATAGATACATTCAGGCAGCAGGTAGGTCTTGATCAGGCTTACCCTTTCCCTCAACGACAGCTTCCAGCCCTTCCAGGTCTTCACTTTCTGGGTAGCACCCGACAGCCTGCGCTCCCAGTTTTGCTTGGGATAGTCGCCTGGGCCAAAAAGGATGCCTAAGATCTTTATTTCTGGTTGGGGCTGGGGGAAAACGTCCGGAAGGGCAAACTGCTCGCCTTCCTTCCCCATCCAGAGAACCTCACTCTTGTCCCAGTTGACTAACGAACCTGATGCCTCGGAGTAGCCCCCAATCTGTGTTTCCACAAAAAGGGCCTCCTCTCGCCTAGACACTACCACCGAGACATCGTCCGCGTAGGTCACCACCCTCACCGATGGCTCCGGGCCCCCACAGGGCTCTACCGGAACCCCCCTCAAACGCCCGCAGTCAAGCCTCCTCACGAAGGGATCTACCGTGAAGACGTAGAGTAGGGGGCTCAACGGGCAACCCTGCCTGACACCAGAGTCCACCAGGAAGGCGGAGCCCACCCAACCATTGACAAGGGGGAAGCTCTCATCCCCCCTATACAATACTTTCAGCCAATCGATGAATTTAGCTGGCAGACCGTACTTACCTAGGAGAAGCCAGAGGTACTCATGGCTTACCCTATCAAAAGCTTTCGCCTGATCTAGTGCCAGCAGATACCGACCATCACCCGTTGCCCTGCACCTTTCCACAGCCTCCCGGACGTTCAGGACAGCACTAATGCCCCGTACACACGACCAGACTTTTCAACATCAAAAGTCTGACGGAATGATTCCTGCAGACTATTCGAACGTGTGTGGGCTGCAGCGGACTTTTGATTTGCAAAATTCTGACAGACTTTAGAAATGGAACGTGTTTCAAATTTTTCCAACAGAACTCTGCCGGACCCAGAAATCCGCTCGTGTGTGTGCTAGTCTGACTGACTAAAACCGACGCTAGAGCAGCTATTGGCTACTGGCTATGAACTTCCTTATTTTATTCCAGTCATACATCATCACGTTCGAATCCGTCGGACTTTGGTGTGATTGTGTGTGGCCAAGTCCGTTCATTCGGAAAGTCCTTCAGAACTCTGTCAGAACTCCGTCGAAAGTCTGCCGGACTTAAGTCCTGTCGTGTGTACGCGGCATAAAGGTGCTACGGCCGGGAACTGCACAGTGCTGGGAGGTGGAAAGTAACTTGTCCGCGACAGCAGACATACGCACAAACAATATCTTCGCCAGAATCTTCCTATCCGTGCAGAGAAGGGCAATAGGATGCCAATTCTCTACCCTGGACGAATCTTTCCCCTTTGACAAGAGGATCAGGGCAGACCTTCTCATTGAGGGAGGAAGCAAACCAGATGCCAAACACTCATTGAACACCTCCCTCAAAAGAGGAGCCAAAAGGCTCTTAAAGGTTTTATAGAACTCCGCCGTGAGCCCATCAGGCCCCGGCGATTTCTTTGGTGACAAAGAGTCGATGGCTTGCTCAACCTCTGCCGTTGAGATCCCATCTGTCAAGGAGACCGGAAGGTCAGACACTGCCTCCAGCGGTGTCCCGTCAAGGAATGCCCTGGCTCTCTCAAGGTCTAAAGGCTTCTTCTTCAGGATGTCGGAAAAGTGGGCACTGATGATGCCCAGGATCCCTGCCTTGGACCGCACCAAGGACCCAGAGGAATCCCTCAGGCCATGTACGACCTTCTCACTCACCGCATCGCCGCAGCTCTTGTAAGGATCCAGGGAGACGAACTTCCCGTAATCCCTCTCAAGGACCAGGGAGGCGAGACGGTCATACTGACACTCCTTCATCTGAAGCTTCAGAGCAGAGATCTGTTCCTGAGTGCCCCCAGAGGAGATGAGGCGATCTAATTGCCTCCGCAGCCTTTGGTAGGCCAGGTATTTTGAGAAAGCCCGGTGCCTCGAGACCTCTCGGAAGAAGCCCTCAGACCTCTTCTTCACCACTTCCCACCATTCCTGATGGGAGCAGCCGCCCTCAAGGAGCGTGGCTTGTTCCAAAAAAAAGGTCTCGAAAGCCTCCCTCACTTCAGGGTCCTCGAGCAGCGACCCATTTAGGCGCCACAAGCCCTGACCCTTCTGAGGAGCATCGGCCACATTCAAGGTAACGGACACCATACAGTGATCGGAGAACTCAACGCACACAGCACAGGGGCCGTGAAGGAAGAGTCCCCCTTCAAAAAAAAACTGTCTATCCTACTCTTACTGCTACCTCTGGCATAGGTGAAACCCGTATGGTTGGGGAGATGACGAACGTGCACATCCATACTGTCATATCCCAGGGGGCCAGAGGTTCCTGCCCGGTCCTTTGACCTGGTGACCATGTTGAAGTCACCACCAAAGACCACCTGCTGGGATGTAAACAGGTAAGGTTTCACTGCCGTAAGAAGGTCCTTCCTCCCCCTCTGAGATTGAGGGCCATAAAAATTAATTAAATGGAGGAATTCTCCCCTCACGACAGCATCCACCACTAGACACCTACCAACCTCGACCTCAATCACTCGTCGGCAGGCCACCGAACCAGTCTTAAAAAGGACCGCAACACCACTACAGGGCTCAGCTGCAAGAGACCAGAGAGAGGGCCCACATCTCCACTCTCTCTTTGCTAGATGCATCCCTGCCACAGATGCCAGCCAGGTCTCTTGCAAAAACAAAATGTCAGCATCAATCCGGCTGAAAAAATCAAAGGCTGCAAAACG
Organism: Lithobates pipiens; assembly: GCF_037356315.1. Classification (NCBI taxonomy): domain Eukaryota; kingdom Metazoa; phylum Chordata; class Amphibia; order Anura; family Ranidae; genus Lithobates; species Lithobates pipiens. The sequence continues at coordinate 388,734,892 of NW_027507764.1, forward strand.
AGCCGCCGTAGAACGCACACTTGCAACATTAATCGTCGCAAGGCGTATTGGCGCGGGTACTGCCATCCTTAGTGATTGGCTTACATTCCCTTCTGCTTACATTACTTGCAGGCCCCCTCGTCCTCCGAGTCAGAGGGAAGGCCCTCAAAACGATTGCCCAGCAGGATAAGAGGCCGGTCAACACACCCATCCTCACTGGGGCAAGGGCCTACATCTTCCTCAGGCACAGGCACCTTGCGTTTTCTTTTTCTGACCGCTTTTTTCCTTACCCTCTGCCACCGCCCAGGCCCAGGAGGCTCACCACCCTCCTCCTCATAATGCCCGCTAGATGCAAGGCGCTTCTGGGAGGTCTTGGCAGCCCCCTGTACCTCCATCATCTCCTGCCCGGCGACCGCCGCCGGTACAACAGGGAGACGAGAAGAGGAAGAAGGACGTGGAGATACCAGGGTAGGGGGGGATGGGAGGGGGGCAGAGGAGGGAACGGAAGCGGAAGGGGGGAGGGAAGGGGAGGGGGAGAGGGGAAAGGGGAGGGGGATGGGGAAGGAACAGCAGGAGGGGTACAAGGGGGGGGGATGCGGGAGAGAAGCCCTTCTAGGAGGTCTCTCTTTGGGCCTGGCAGTCGGCTGTTTGGTAGACGCCTTCCTACCCACAGATGACTTATCGGGCTCTTTCCTTTTCTCCTTGGGAACTGCCCCCAAGGACCTAGATGTTCCATCAACCTTCTTACCAGCCACACTATTCCCTAACTCCTCCTTTCTCCCCCACCCGGACCTCACCCTTTGGGGCAGCTGATCACCTGGCCCCTGCCGCTCCCCCTGTACCTGAGTCCCCCCCAACCACCGACCCGGGCTCGGGGTCCCCAGATGGTGCCCGGGGTTGCCCAGGTTTGCCCCCCTCTGTCGGGAAGTCCCTGAATGCTTTGGGGCACCGGCTGAAAGGGTGCCCCAGCTCCCCACAGAGATTGCAGACTATAAGCCTGCAAATCTCCTGTGGGTGCCCAAACCCGTTGCACCTGACGCAGCGGGGCGTCACGCAGTCTGCGCTCAGGTGCGCCGGGCTTCCGCATTTAAAGCAGCGACGAGGCTGGCCTGGGTAGAAGACCAGGATCCGGTCTCTGCCAATGAAGGCGCTACCAGGGACGTGAGATACTGTATTGCCCTGGCGCTTGAGCCGGATCCTGGCCTGCCAAGCCCCAGTCCAGACCCCGCGCTCGTCTAGGGACTTCCGCATCAGAGTCTGCAGCTGGCCAAATCTCCCGAGCCAGGTCATGATGTCCTCTGGAGGGAGGGACTCATTCCTAACCAGGATGGTGATATTTGTCACCTCTTCCTGTCGGGAAAGGGGGACCACGCGGAACCCCCTCCAGGGGTCAGACCTCCTCAGGATTTCGTATACAGTCAGAAACCTCTCCATCGAGACGACGGAGAGGAAACTGACAACAAATTCTTTGGATCCCGTTGGATGGATGACAGCAAAGAGATCCGCCACCCGGAAACCGGCACCCAGTATCCATCCCACTACCTGACCCCTGGAGGGACATGCCCCTTTGCCCTCCCACTTAAGCTGCACGACATTCCTACGTCTTCTCTCCGGGCCCCCTGTACCCCTTGACCATGCGTCCGGCCCTGTAAGCTGGGCAGAGGGCGGCGCCCTAAAATTCTGGGCGCCAAACTGGCCATACAGGGGGTCCAGAGGAACACTAGAACCGGCCACTTGTGCGAAAGAGCGCCCTGCTTTATGTGCACCCAATAGTGCTGCCTCCTCCTCCACACCCAAGAGGCGTTCCACAGGAGCCGACACCGCAGGGTTACCCCCAGACTTTGAGGCAGCCGGGGGGACCACACCTGACTCCATGGTCTGACTCATATCTCCCGACTCTGGCGACCAGGCCGCCACTTCCTGAACCTCACTGGTAAACTGTGGGGCCTCCTCCTGGCCACAGCCAAAGAAGGCATCCAATTGGCTCCCCAGGAGGCCCACCCATTCCATTTCGGAGCTCCCGCCAACCTCAGCGTGAGCCCCGCAAGAATCGACCACTATACACTCCTCTACTTGGGTGCCCTCCAACTGACGGATAAACTCCATTGCAGGGCACTCTCTGTCCAAAACCCCCATGGGCGACCCACCCCACACCTGCCGATTCACCGTCCCGTCATCTGCCAGAGCCGTGGGAGACGAAGCTCCGCCCACTTCCTGTCCCGCCGGCAAACCGGAAGCGGCGGAAGCCACGGACCGGAAGTTCCTTCCAGCGGGATCCGCCCCCAGCTCCGGCGGACTTCCTGCAGGCGCCAGTCCCTCAAAGGTCCGCACCAATCCCGGAGCAGAGTGTGGGACTCCCTACCCCCTCCCCACGGAGGATGGCATCCCACAGCAACCATCCCCAACCCGCACAACACCCGCCATGGCGGAAGACCCACTCAACACCACCCCATCTGCACTGTCCAACTGTTCCGACAGTCTGGGCTTGCTGACCTGGGGATCCCCCCGCAGCGGAACGAGGACATCCGGGAGTGGGGGGTTGTCCATGTCTAGCAGGGAATCCGGCTTGTCCACCGGAGCCCCTGTGACAGGTAAGCCCAAAGTTTCCAAGCGTCTCTCCACTAGGCCCAGGAGGCTCCCCCGCCAGCCTCACCCCCTGCGGACATCCTGACCTCATCGGGTGCCCTACCCAGGCCTGCAGCAGCCTCTACCTAAGGACCGGCAGGATCCTGGGGACCCTCAGTCATTTTGTCTGGGGCTTGGTTTGGCATGATGTTCCAGGGGGAGAGTCCAGCACTCCTGCCCCGTCTCCTGGGTCGGCCATCCATCTCACCCCCCTGGTGTTTCCCGGGGTTCTCTGGTACTGCACCAACTTCCCCTATCTGGGAAGGCTTCTCCTCTTGGGAGTCAGCTTGCGGGATCTGGCTCCCCTTCTGGCGCCGAGACGCCTGTTTCCCCTCCTCATTTGCTCTCAACAGCTCATGCTTTAGCTCATCCAAAAAGCACTCCTCGCCTGGGCCATGGTCACATAGGTTCACCAGGAGGTCGAATAACTCGGCATTCTGCTGCTTTAGACTTGTAATGGCCACTCGGAATTCCGATCTCTTGGAGCTGCCGGAACGATCCCGCCAGTTCCGAAGAGAGGTTAAACAGGCCATGTGGCCATTGTACGCACGCGTTGCCTTCTCCATTAGGTTCTTAACCTTCTTGACCCTCACTTTGTATTTCTTATCATCCTCTCCTGGCTGGGCTTTGGTCCAGCTGGTAAGACCGACCTGAGTCCCCAGAAAGAGCCTCTCCTCCCTGGATAGGTCTTCAATTCCAGAGAGGGTAGCTGGAGCCCCAGGCCAGGAAAGTAACCCTGGGCCTGAGCTAGAGGAGGCCATCCTCCCCCTTCACCTGTGGACACTGGAACTCTGCAGAGAGCATGCAGACAGCAAGCACAATCTCCTACAGCTGACTGCAAGCTCTATTTAAAAAGAGCAAGATAGCTAGCTATATAGGTGGATATAACGGTGTATTCTGCGGTCAGGGCACGCAGAGAGCATGCACAATCTCCTACAGCTGACTGCAAGCTCTATTTAAAAAGAGCAATATAGCTAGCTATATAGGTGGATATAGCGGTGTATTCTGTGGTCAGGGCATGCAGACAGCACGCACAATCTCCTACAGCTGACTGCAAGCTCTATTTATAAAGAGCAATATAGCTAGCTATATAGGTGAATATAACGGTGTATTCTGCGGTCAGGGCACACAGACAGCACACACAATCTCCTAAAGCTGACTGCAAGCTCTATTTAAGCAGGCAGGCAGCTGGCTGGGATTTGAGCCAAGGCAGAAGAACATGTGAGCGGAGCTGAATGGGCATGTGCTGGAAACTGAAGAAATAGTCCATCCGCTCTGACCAGCACATCACCATCAGAAAGGGACACAGATAATGGAAAAAATGCACCCCCCTAAGCTAGTAGGAGCGGGGGTGTGTAATTCTTTTTTTTTTATTATTCTGCAATGACTGTCTTTGAAAATTTCCCCAGCTCCTGTTAAAGTCAAATCCTGGGACAAAACCGGGGACAGACTTGGTCCGGGGACAGTGTTCTCAATCCGGGGACTGTCCCCTGAAACCGGGGACATCTGGTCACCCTACCATAGAGTCACATCAATATGTTTATTTAAACACTTCGTATCGGGGGCCAATTCTGACACTTCACTCCTATATGTAAAAATCGACTTTTTCCTCGCTAGAAAATTACTTGGAACCCTCAAACATTATATATTTTTTTGCAGAGAGGCACTATAGAGTAAATTGGTGGGTGTTGCAATTTTTTATGTCAAACTCTCATGAATGAAAAAACCCCCCACCAAAGTTAGCCCAATTTTTGATATAATGTAAAAGATGATGTTTTATGCTGAGTAAACGGATGCCTAACTTGTCACACTTTAAAATTGTGTCTACTCGTGGAATGGCGGAAAACTACAATGCTTGAAATTCTCATTAGGCAACGCTTTAAACACCTTTACAGGTTATCAGTTTACAGTTGCACAGGAGGTCTAATGCTAGAATTATTGCTCTCTGACGTTCTCTACAATATGTGTAATTAGGCAGACTTCTGGGAAAATTGGTGAGCCAATCGCACAAGCAGGAAATGATGTTTCTGGTGAGTGGTCAGTACACACTCTGTGTACAGAACAACTCCATGCAGCCATATTGCAATGCATTCTCAAAAAATTATAGTGGGTGCAGATTGAAAAGGAAAGGTAATTTTTAATGACATTCAATTACAATATGATTAGTGTCTCAATTATATGTGCTATATTATGTTTGCTTTATTTGCTATTTTTTTCCCCACAAAAGTAGAGTTACCCTTTTAATCTGAAAGGTTTTTGCCTCAGAGTATTGACCCGGAAAGTATTGAAGTCAGAGACAGCAAGGCAACTAGGAGGTCAGCAAAGACCACCCCCATATTCTTCCCTTAAAGTGACCCTGCCGACACAGGAACATTTGTATCTGATAACCTACCTGCTAAAAGAAGAGTAAAATTACTTGAAAATCCTCTATGGCCCCTTCACGTATTCCACACTTCTGGGTGTATGGAATATCTGCTCCCCCGCTGAATGCTGTGGTTTCTCCACCAGCTCCTAGATTGCTACAGCAGGCACATGCCTAATGGGAGAAAGCACAGTGCATAGCAGGGTAGACTGATTCACTATGATGGCCTATGTCATTTCTTGAGACCCTAAGAGTCCATTCACACAGGGGCAACACGTCTTGCAGCGTGACTTTGGGAGGCAACTTGGACACTACACGAGTATGAATTACAGAGCGACTTGGGGCGACTTTAACACGACTTCAAGTCGCCCCCAGGCCAGACGACTTTGGCTGTGGCCAATCACGAAAAAATCAGCTCTTGAGGGGGGGAACTCCACACCAAATTTTAAATAAAAAAATGGCATGGGTTCCCCTCCAAGAGCATACCAGGTCCTTAGGTCTGGTATGGATTTTAAGGGATAGTGCCTGCAATTGGCTGCAGGAGTTGTCTGCCTCTCGGAATGAATCATTAAGTGATTGGAGGGTTTACCTGCAATGATTGACCCTGGATGCAGGGCTTTTAGTTAATCACCAGAAATCTTCACTGGGATTCCCAGATGTAATTGTACATGCCAATGTGAGAATGGAAACTAAGATCTATTATTTTATATCCTAATATTCATGCACACTTAAGCCCCTCCCAAATACTTGTTTTACAAGTATTTCAAGTTTTTTTTCTGCCCCAAAATGCCCATGTATGTTAGCCTATGGATCCATGCATACATAGCCATTTAAAGGAGTTAAGAGGCTGGGGTGTTTAACCGCTTGCCAACGCCTCACGCCGATATATGTCGGCAGAAGGGGTCATACAGTCAGAATCACATACCTGTATGTTGCACTTTAACAGGGGGCCAGCGGCAAGCTCCGTGAACGTTTAACCAGAAAAAAAATTCCCAATTCGTTTTAGCGCTTGAGCGTTAATTCATTTCAGTGGACAGGATAAAAAAAATTTCTGGCCAATGAAATTAATTGATGTCCAAATGTGGTACACGCATTCAGAAACATCAAGTGTGTTTTTCCTGATGCCAGAAGATCTAGGAGATTTGGTCAAAGCATCCAGTGTGCATGAGGCCTAACGTGCTTTTTATTCCTACCAAGGTTTTTTAAGGTTCTAATACAAAGCCATTGTGTCTCATAATAAGCAAACATGCCTTTTAATTATTTTTTTTACCTTCATTTTACAAATGTGATCTCCCTTATTAAATGTAGTTCCCTCTATTTATGTCAATTGTTTTGTGTGCATTGATTTACATTTAATATTATTAATATTATACCTTATTTATCAGCGTATAACACGCACCCAAAGATTAGGAGGGAAGTTTAAGGAAAAAAATTTACATTTTAAATGCCCATCAATGATTCCTTATCAGTGTCCATCTGCAGCCTTGCCCATCATTGCAGAAGTCTTGATTGCTTTGATCTGCATTTTGCTATTGAAGTCAAATGTAATCTAAGCACAAAGCATACATCATATGCTAACACATGCCTGCTGATGTCTACATGTAGGCGTGTTTGGCTCATGTCACATGGGCGACATGAGCCAAGTCATCATGAATAATCACCATGGAGAGAAACCACCATGGAGAGGCATTCCTATGCCCTTTGCAGAAATGCATGATTGTTTCTAAATGTTGCCGTCAAGATAAACAGAGCCAGATGTCGTGTGTACCCGCCCCTTGGCCTGGCTCCTATGATGGACACAACACCGGTCCAATAGCGGGTTGTAAATGCTAGGAAGCGCGACTGGGCGTGACTGCAGGCGGAGCCGAGCCTAGCCGAGTACATGGTACACTTGGTTCTATTTATTTGGCAGCGCTCGGTCCCTCCTTTCCCTCTGAGGCAACAGTTCGGTGTATAACACGCACCCACAATTTTCCCCTGATTTTAAGGGGAAAAAAGTGTGTGTTATACGCTGATAAATACAGTAATTAATTTCTATCTTTAACCCTTTAGCTGTCAGGTCCATACGTCGTACGTACCTGACAACGGAGGATTTTACACATTCCTGGTGGCTACAGCCATTAGGATTGTGTGAAAAACTGACAACCTGCCTCTAAGATGGAAGCATTCGGGCAGATATGCTGCCGCTCGATTGCTTTTCCACACCCATGGTAATGGTGTCGTTGTGATAGTAAAAAACAAATGTTTTAAATTGTATAAAAAATAGTACAATAGTTTGTATGCACATAAATTCAAGGTTTGACATGTTGGGTATTTATTTACTTGGTGCCAACTCATCTCTGTGCAGATGTCACACTCTGTGATGAGCTCTGTACAATTCCATAACGTGTGTGCTCATGTGATCTGTCATTACTGATCCAGAGTTGTCATCCTCCTCCTGAACCTTACTCCTCCCTCATCCCTCCCCTATAATGAGTGGGCGGACAGAGTTTCTCCTGTGCTACGGTCAACGAATAAAAGCAGCCGGCAACTCCATACCATCAAGCGTATTTATTTTCAAGCCTTCAAAGTGAGTACAGTCAGCAGCAGACTAGTTTCAGCAATAAGCTTTGTTGACAACACATCTCCTGTCCTACATACTTCTTACAAGTGATGAGCATGACAGCACTTTTCTAAATATATCAGTGGTGGCTTCCATATTTTTTCCTCATAATGTAGTAACTGATAGGGACACAGACAGCAATAAAAACCTGACAGGTGTTCTAATCCCTCCCCACTCAAAACTAAGAAAAAGTTTGGACATTGTTGATGGGAAAAATGAGCAACCTGTGGTGGAAGGAAAGAAAGTTGCAAAATCTCTGGCCTACTTTAGTTTACCTTTCCCAGAATCTGATGAAGCCAACAGTGTACTGCGATTAAAGCTGAATTATACCCCTTCTGTTGGTGTAGGCAACATGGGGCTCTCCAGCTGTTGCGGAACTATATTTCCCATGAGGCATTGCGAGGCTGGCAGTTACAATTCCCGCCATTTACGTAGGTCTCAGAGATGGCGCCTACCCTGTCCTACCTTAATGCTAGGATATTGCTAAGATAATTCCTGTGCATGCGTTGTTTGTACTCTCCTCAGACAGAGGAGCACTGAGCTCAGAGCTGCTGTGACCAGGAAGAGGGAATACACATATGCAGGGATTTGTAAGTGCAAGCAGTAATGCCTGGGATCACCCTAGCAATGTTCTAGCAACCAAGTCGCGGCCTTACAGATCTGAGCCATAGAGGCCTGATGATGCACCACCCAAGAGGCACTAATCGCCCTGGATGAGTGTGCTCTAACATAAGAAGGAAAGAATAATTTTCTTCTTTAAGCTGAAGCTTGAACAATCACTTGACGAATCCATTTGGAAAAATAGTGGATTTTGACGCTGCCTGTCCACTTTTTGGACCCTCTGGCAGTACAAACAAAACATGTGTTTTGCGAACCCAAGCGGTCGCCTTTAAATAGACTCTGATGGCTCTTACTACATCAGGGGAATGTAGTGCTTTCTCTTCCCTAGATTGAGGCTCTGGGAGAAAGAAGGAAGAATAATATCTTGGTTTAAATGAAAACCTGTTACCACCTCCTGGTAGGATTTCAAGATGAGGACATAAAACCACCTCATCCTTATGCATGATCAAATATGGCTCTTTGCAAGACAGAGCCGCTAGTTCCGATACTCTTCTAGCAGAAGAAATGGCAACCAGAAAGATTATCTTTCTTGTCAAAAAAAAACATGGGAATTTCTCGTAAGGCTTAAATGGCTGATTCTGCAAAGCCGATAAGACCAATTTTAAATCCCAAGGATTTAGAGGTGCCTTGATAGGGGGATTAATCTGTGTTACCCCCTGAATAAGCTACGCTCCAAGAGTTGGAAGCAAAAGGCCATAGAAAAAACACTGACAAGGCCAGGATCTGGCTCTTGATAGAAGTCAATGCCAGCTTCATTTCAGATCCCATATGCAGGAAATCAGGGATCCTGCCTATGACATACTTCCTGGGGTGCCAACCCCTGGATCCACACCAAGAAACATATGCCTTCCAGACTCTATAGTAAGTGATTCTGGAAGCCGGCTTCCTGCCATTAATCAAAGTAGACACCACTGAAGGAGATGACGCACGATCTTTTATAAAGTGGGATTCAACAGTCAAACCTGTTAAATTTTAAGTCCGTAAGCTAGGATGAGATGTGCGAGAAGGTCTGGCTATAATGGCAGAGTCCGAAGGACTCCTACTGCCATCTTTATGTTCTTGGTAAATCGAGATTTTCTGGGACCCACCGGAATCACCTCCTTTCGTTCCTGCTTAAACCTGCGGTGAAAGAACAGAAGTAGCAGAACTGGAGGAAGTGCATAGATCAGTGAAAACTGATCCCATAGGAAGACTAATGCGTCTGTTGCGCCTGCTATCAGTTCCCTTGTTCTTGACACAAAGTTGTCGACTTTGTTGTTGAATCTGGACGTGAATAGGTCCATGTCCGGAATACCCCATCTCTGACATATTGCTAGGAAGATGTCGGGGTGAAGAGATCATTCTCCCGGAAATAATTGTTGGCAACTCAAGTAGTCCGCCTGCCAATTCTCTATTCCTGAAATGAAAATTGCAGATGGGCAAGGAATGTTGTGTTCTGCCCAATCTAGAACATTATTCACCTCTTTATGGGCTGCACGACCTCTCGTGCCCCCCTGGTGATTGATGTAATCCACCGCTGTGGCCTTGTCAGACTGAATCCAGACAGAACTGTCCCGTAGTCTGACCGTCCCAGATTCTAGGGCCAGACGTACTGCCCGGATCTTCCAAAAAGTTAATAGGCAAGGTCCTCTAATCTGAACCCTCTCCCCTGGACAGAATCTTCTTCCAGGGCTGCTCCCCAGCCTAGGAGGCTGTTCTTTTGCTGGATAACAACCACCAATTTAGGCTCTGACTTACATAGGGAGCCAAGTGTATTGGAAACAAACAAGACCTGAAGATTTTTATTCCAGACTGACAGGATGGTGTTTTGAAGATGTTTTTGAGTAAAAACTGTGCATAAGGGACGGCCTCGAAGGAGGCCACCATTTCCCCTAACAATCTCCCGTGGTGCTGTGGCTAAACCGAATGGCAGGGCCACAACTGAAATTATAATTTTATATTTCAAGAGGCAGAAATTTCTGGTGAGCGGGAAAATTTGGCACATGGAGATATGCATTTTTGATATTGATTAAAGCCAAAAAAACTCCCCTCCTTGCAGGATGGACACATCCAATCGGATTATGAAAGGATCGGATGTTTAATTGCCAATTCAGATCTTGGAGATCTAGAATAGGTCTTACCTCTCTGTTTGGTTCTGGAACCGTTTGAGCCAAACCCTGTGCCCTGTTCCACTAAAGACACCTCTGATATCTCCAACTGGGATAATAGCTGATCCAGAGGCCAGAAAGATTTCTTTTCCTCTGGATCCTTGGGAACATTTTCCCTCAGAAAAAATGAGGAGATTGAAACTCTCGGAACTCTAGTCGTAACCTAGAGAAAAAACTGCAGAAGTCTTGACATTGTTCCTGCCAGATCATGAGAATTGCAGGACCTTTCCCCTCACCCGAACGAGTGGGGGTGCCCCTTCATGAGAAGGCTTTAGCATTCTGCTTTGTGGGCTTTCTGCCCCAAGATCTCTTCTGACCCTGGTGCTGCCCTTGGATACTTTCCCTTGAACCTGACCGTTGAAGCCGTCGAGACTGCCTAGAGGTAGATGCCCCTGGCATAGGAGAGGCAGCACGATTAAAGAAGAAATGTTTGAACCTCTTCTTTACTGGTAAAAGAGAGCTTTCCCCATTAGAGGTCCTTTGGCTGTACTTATCTAGATTGTCTCTAAATAGTCGTACCCCCCAAAAAAATGGATAAGAGCTTTTTACACGTTGCTTCAGCTGATCAATTTTTCAGCCACAGAACTCTGCGAGAATGCACTAGTCCAAGCATAAGCCATAAGGCTTACATTATAGAGTCTTTGATAGCATCTACTATGAGACAGATACACCAGCCCATTGCCGGGCCTGCTGATCAGGCAGAATTTCAGGCATCCACAAACTGTTCCTTAATGGACTGAGATACACCAATTGCAGCAAGAACTGGCTGCGTTACTGAACTTGCAAAAGGCATATTGTCTTTAAAAAGAAGTTCCATCGAAGAAGAACCTGCCCTCCGGAAACGACGAGGGAACGAGTTGCCTGGTTCTGGAACCAGTCTCGATACCATCCCCTACTCATATTCCCTCCCTTTCTTCTGTTTATTATAAGTATAATGTGATGGCTGGCCCTTTGGTTTCATATTCATGCTTTGTAGCCCCTGTGAGGGCGCACAAGGAGCAGATTGTAGTCTCTTGTTTATTCCTGTTTATTCAACTTTTCAATAAAAAATATTGCAACAGAAAAAGAAGTTCCATCTTTTTATCTGTTGGATCCTTTAACATTAGTGCATTATCCATTGGACATGTGAGACTCTGCTCACTGAGGCAATTGCAGCATGAATTGCTTGGGAGGATAATATTGTTTATCCGGATGTTCCCATTCAGAATACATAAGCTTTTTTAGCCATGCAAGAATAGGAAAAAACATCCCCAGATGGGGGCAGGTTCTAATGAACCCAATTAGAGGTAGGTTCCTCAAGAGCCTGTGCTGCAGGTAACAAAAAAAGGTTGAGTAAGGGAGTACACAAGCAACCTGTCTTGTGGTGCTACTCCTTCCATATTAGGATCCTCAGAAGAGGATAAATAAGTATCTTCCTAATATTTGGGAAGATCTACCTGATCCCCAGCCTCCTGCACCTCAATAAGAGGCTCCTGAGGACTAGATGGGAATCTGCCATGTTTAGCCCCACTATGGAGAGACATCATAGCATTAATCTTTTTTCCAATTTACAAATGGTAGAAGAAAACACCTTTTGTATGATATATACAGGGACTGAAGTGTTAAATGCAACAACAGTTTCCCATGACGGCTCAATCTGACTAGCCGTATCCCTCTCAGAGGAGGATGACATTCTTTTGGAAATGGATTCAGTTTATAGTGAAAAAAACATTGACCCCTTTAGAGAAGTTCCTGGTCCCATTACCATTCATAGCCTGAAGCATAAAGCAGAGGCACTATGCAAAATAATGTATATTGCTAGGCTATAGTTCAGCGCCATTAACTGCTATTAATGCTAGCCTGGTAAAGTATAATGTGTCAAAGGGAAAAAGCCTGTGTCACTAACCTGAACAAGCCATTCACCTGCTCTGTCCCTCCATAGCTAGCAGCAGCTTTTACACATACAGCGCTGAAATCAACTTCCTACATGTGTGGCCGGAGTCTGACGCCATTAGCCATGCCCCCCACGTAAATTACGCCCCCCTTTCCTTTCAAAGGAAAGTGCTTTCCCGCGTGTGCGGCATCCTGTGGAACATGCAGACATGGCAGGGGGTAAATCCTCCGCTCAGTGGCCGCGGTCTGTCTCTTTTTTTTTTAAAAAAAAGGAAACTAGTTTGGCATCCTATCCCCCGAAGGGGAAAAAAAATAGTTTGGGGGCACAAGAGGAGAAGCAGACCCCCCTTCTTACCGGAGCATCTGTTGCGGCTGGAGGAGAGGAGAATGAAGGCTTCTGTGTTCTGTGTTTAAAGCGTCAGGACTGTGAGTGCTCAATACAGCCCCCAGTGGTGACACATAGGCATGACAACATTATACATAGAAGGAGAAATTCCTGAGAAAATCTCCCTTACCTTTTCCTCGCAGCAAGGTTTTATCAGAGATAAAGACCCAATTTTCAACCTTTACGGTGGGCTCCGAGACCTTTTAGGAAACCTTCAGGAACCAGGGAACCTCGGGTTACCCACAATCCTGGACCTGCGACAGCACCCTGCCAGTAAAAATGTTATGGCCTTACTACCAAAAAGTACTGGATCCCAGGGCCCAGCTCTCTAAAGAGAAGCGTTTGCAAGCAAAACCTAATTTCTTCGGACACGAGGCCCGGGTACCATTCATTTAGCCCATGAAAAGACATCAAAACGGATCCGGTCAGCATGGCTAGCCCCAGCAAGGAATGCTCCCAGTGGAGCTCAGCACAGCACATCTTTACTCGTGACCAACACCTTAGACACTGTCGAAAAAACCGAGGACACCCAGTAGTGGGAGGGGTTATATAGGGAGTACACTTCTTGCCTTAGGGCCAGTGTTCATCACCTATCAGTGGCCCTATAACCTACATAGTAAGTACTATGGCTCTGTGTCCCCTGATGTAAGAAAATAAATTAGCACAACTGTTTATCAATTTTCAGTAAAAATACACTACTACAAAGTTAAAAAGTAAGTTCTCACTAAAGGTGCTAAAGATACTAAATGAACCTTCTGCACACTGCATACTATATAACCTTTTTATATACCCTTCTCAAACTTTACATTAAAATAGGGATTTTTAGTTCACATGCATTGCACTGCATGTTTAAGCTGGCCAACTACGTCAAAGTAATCCCTCTCTGGCCAGGCCCTACACTACACTATACTAATCTACACTACACTACATTACACTAATTTACTCTACCCTAATCTGCTCCACCCAGCCCTAATCCTCTCCACCCAGCCCTAATCCACTCCACCCTGCCCTATAACCCAGCACTAATCCACTCCACCCTGCCATATAACCCAGCCATAGTCAGATCCACCCTGCCGTAGTCCGCTCCAACCTGCCTTATAACCCAGCCCAAACCCACCCTGCCTTAATCCCCTCCACCCTGCACTATAACCCAGCCCTAATCCTCTCCACCCCACCCTAATTTGCTTCACCGTGCCCTATAATCCAGCCCCAATCCACTCTACCCTGCCCTATAACAATGCTGTAGTCCACTCCACCCTACCATAGTCCACTCCACCCGGCCCTATAACCCAGCCCTAATCCTCTCCACCATGCTGTAACTCACTCCACCCTGCCATATAACCCAGCCCTAATCCACTCCACTCTGCCCTATAACCCAGCCCTAGTCAGCTCCACCCTGCCTAAGTCCGCTCCACCCTGCCTAAGTCCGCTCCATCCTGCCTAAATCTGCTCCTCCCTGTGTTAATCCCACTCCACCTGGCCCTATAATCCAGCCCAATTCCAGCAATCCTTAATCTCCTCCACCCTGCCCTATAACGTGAATAAAGCCAAATGCAGACTGAGTTACTGTCCCATCCGGACTGCTGCGGTTCCAACATTTATTATCGCTGCTGTCATCACGGCATGGCAGCCTCGGGACAATGCTAGTTCAGGAGACAAAGCAGCTTTGGATGGAGGGCAGAGGACTGTTGGAATTACCATTTTAAGTGTCCTAGCAGGTGATTGGTTGCTAGAACTGCCCTTTATCCTAACAACCAATCACCTGCAAGGACACTTGAAAAGTTAACTCCGTCAGTGCCTGCCCCTGACCTTCATCCAAAACTGCTGTGTCTTCCTCTGTATAGAGCTGAGTGGGGCTGCGCTGTGAAAGGGGGTATAGAGCTGAGGGGGAGCAAAGCTTAGGGGGACTGAAATGTGAATGGTAAGAGCTTGGAGGGGCTGCATTGTGAAGGGGGTTAGAGTCGGGCCGTGCTCCATCTGCCTCATGCCACGCTGTGCTCCATCTGCCTCATGCCATGCCAGGCCGTGCTCCATCTGCCTCGTGTCAGACCGTGCCATGCTCCATCTGCCTATGCCTCTATGAGCCGTGCTCCAACTGCCTCGTGCCACGCCGGGCCATGCTCCATCTGCCTTGTGCCACACCGAGCCATGCTCCATCTGCCTATGCCTCTATGAGTCTTGCTCCATCTGCCTCCTGCCACGCCGTGCCATGCTCCATCTGCCTAGTGCCTCTATGGGCCATGCTTCATCTGTCTGGTGCCATGCCGGGCCGTGCTCCATCTTCCTAGTGCCACGCCGGGCCGTGGTCCATCTGCCTTGTGCCACGCCAGGTCGTGCTCCATCTGCCTCGTGCCACGCCGGGCCGTGCCCCATCTGCCTTGTGACGGGCCGTGCTCCATCTGCCTTTTGCCACACAGCACAATTCTCCATCTGCCTCGTGCATCAATGGCTTGGCTCCATCTGCCTAGTGCTTCTCCGGGCCTGGCTCAATCTGCCTAGTAATGCGCCAGGCCTGGCTTCATCTGCCTCGTGCCGCGCCAGGCCTGGCTCCATCTGCCCTGTGACGCGCCAGGCCTGGCTCCATCTGCCCTGTGCCACACCAGGCCTGGCTCCATCTGCCTCGTGCCACAACGGGCCATGCACCGTCTGCCTTGTGCCACGCCGGGCTGTGCTCCATCTGCCTCGTGCCACACCGGGCCATGCTCCATCTGCCTCGTGCCACACCGGGCCATGCTCCATCTGCCTCGTGCCACACCGTGCCTGGCTCCATCTGCCTAGTGCCATACCAGGCCGTGCTCCATCTGCCTAGTGCCACGCCAGGCCGTGCTCCCTCTGCCTAGTGCCACGCCGGGCTGTGCTCCATCAGCCTTGTGTCGCGCCGGGCTGGGCTCCATCAGCCTCATGCAACGCTGGGCCTTGCACCATCTGTCTAATGACGTGCCGGGCCTTGCTCCATCTGCCTCATGCCACACCGTGCCATGCTCCATCTGCCTCATGCCTTGCCGGCAGTGCTCCATCTGCCTCGTGCCACACCGTGCCATGCTCCATCTGCCTCGTGCCTTGCCGGCCGTGCTCAATCTGCCTTGTACCATGCCAGGCCGTGCTCCATCTGCCTCGTGCCACACCGTGCCATGCTCCATCTGCCTCGTGCCACACCGGGCTGTGCCCCATCAGCCTCGTGCCACGCCGGGCCGTGCTCCATCTGCCTCGTGCCACGCCGGGCCGTGCTCCATCTGCCTCGTGCCACGCCGGGCCGTGCTTCATCTGCCTCGTGCCACGCCGGGCCGTGCTCCATCTGCCTGGTGCACTCTGGGCCGTGCTCCATCCGCCTAGAGCCACGCTGGGCTGTGCTCCACCTGCCTCGTGGTGGGCCGTGCTCCATCTGCCTCGTGCCACGCCGCACCATTCTCCATCTGCCTAGTGCCTCCCCGGGCCTGGCTCCATCTGCTTAGTGCCGTGCTGGGCCATGCTCCATCTGCCTCGTGCCACGCGGGGCCGTGCTCCATCTGCCTTGACCCACGCCGGGCCATGCTCCCTCTGCCCCGTGCCACGCCGCACCATTCTCCATCTGCCTAGTGCCTCTCTGGGCCTGGCTCCATGCCGTGCCGTGCTCCATCTGCCTCGTGTCAGACCGTGCCATGCTCCATTTGCCTATGCCTCTTCGAGCCACGCTCCATCTGCCTCGTGCCACACTGGGCCATGCTCCATCTGCCTTGTGCCACACCAAACCGTGCTCCATCTGCCTATGCCTCTATGAGCCGTGCTCCATCTGCCTCGTGCCACGCCGTGTCATGCTCCATCTGCCTAGTGCCTCTATGGGCCATGCTCAATCTGTCTGGTGCCACGCCGGGCCGTGCTCCATCTTCCTAGTGCCACGCCGGGCCGTGCTCCATCTGCCTCGTGCCACGCCAGGCCGTGCTCCATCTGCCTCGTGCCACGCCAGGCCGTGCTCCATCTTCCTAGTGCCACGCCGGGCCATGCTCCATCTGCCTCGTACCACGCCAGGCCGTGCTCCATCTGCCTCGTGCCACGCCGGGCCGTGCCCCATCTGCATCGTGTCGGGCCATGCTCCATCTGCCTCTTGCCACACTGCACAATTCTCCATCTACCTCGTGCCTCTATGGGCCTGGCTCAATCTGCCTAGTAATGCTCCAGGCCTGGCTTCATCTGCCTCGTGCCACGCCGGGCCTGGCTCCATCTGCCTCGTGCCACACCGGGCCATGCTCCATCTGCCTCATGCCACGCCGGGCCATGCTCCATCTGCCTTGTGCCACGCCGGGCCGTGCTCCATCTGCCTCGTGCCATACCAGGCCGTGCTCCATCTGCCCCGTGCCACGCTGGGCCGTGCTCCATGGGCCTAGTGCCTCTCCGGCCTTGATCCATCTTCCTAGTGCCACGCTGGGCCGTGCTCCATCTGCCTTGTGCCATACCAGGCCGTGCTCCATCTGCCTCGTGCCTCTCCGGGCCTGGCTCCATCTGCCTAGTACCTCTCCGGGCCTTGATCCATCTTCCTAGTGCCACGCTGGGCCGTGCTCCATCTGCCTTGTGCCATACCAAGCCGTGCTCCATCTGCCACATGCCACGCCGGGCCATGCTCCATCTGCCTCGTGCCTCTCTGGGCCTGGCTCCATCTGCCTAGTGCCTCTCCGGGCCTTGATCCATCTTCTTAGTGCCACGCCGGGCCATGCTCCATCTGCCTCGTGCCACGCCGGCCCGTGCTCCATCTGCCTTGTGCCATACCAGGCCGTGCTCCATCTGCCTCATGCCACGCCGGGCCGTTCTCCATCTGCCTCATGCCTCTCCGGGCCTGGCTCCATCTGCCTAGTGCCTCTCCAGGCCTTGATCCATCTTCCTAGTGCCACGCTGGGCCATGCTCCATCTGCCTAGTGCCACGCCGGGCCGTGCTCCATCTGCCTAGTGCCACGCCAGGCCGTGCTCCAACTGCCTAGTGCCACGCCGGGCCATGCTCCATCTGCCTCGTGCCACACCGGGCCATGCTCCATCTGCCTCGTGCCACACCGTGCCTGGCACCATCTGCCTAGTGCCATGCCAGGCCGTGCTCCATCTGCCTAGTGCCACGCCAGGCCATGCTCCCTCTGCCTAGTGCCACGCCGGGCTGTGCTCCATCAGCCTTGTGTCACGCCGGGCTGGGCTCCATCAGCCTCATGCAACGCTGGGCCTTGCTCCATCTGTCTCATGACGTGCCGGGCCGTGCTCCATCTGCCTCATGCCACACCGTGCCATGCTCCATCTGCCTCGTGCCTTGCCGGCCGTGCTCAATCTGCCTTGTACCATGCCAGGCCGTGCTCCATCTGCTTCGTGCCACACCGTGCCATGCTCCATCTGCCTCGTGCCACGCCAGGCTGTGCCCCATCTGCCTCGTGCCACGCCAGGCCGTGCTCCATCTGCCTCGTGCCACGCCGGGCCGTGCTCCATCTGCCTCGTGCCACGCCGGGCTCCATCTGCCTCGTGCCACGCCGGGCCGTGCTCCATCTGCCTGGTGCACTCCGGGCCGTGCTCCATCCGCCTAGAGCCACGCTGGGCCGTGCTCCACCTGCCTCGTGGTGGGCCGTGCTCCATCTGCCTCGTGCCACGCCGGGACGTGCTCCATCTGCCTCGTGCCACGCCGCACCATTCTCCATCTGCCTAGTGCCTCCCCGGGCCTGGCTCCATCTGCTTAGTGCCGTGCTGGGCCATGCTCCATCTGCCTCGTGCCACGCGGGGCCGTGCTCCATCTGCCTTGAGCCACGCCGGGCCATTCTCCCTATGCCCCGTGCCACGCCGCACCATTCTCAATCTGCCTAGTGCCTCTCCGGGCCTGGCTCCATGCCGTGCCGTGCTCCATCTGCCTCGTGTCAGACTGTGCCATGCTCCATTTGCCTATGCCTCTTCGAGCCATGCTCCATCTGCCTCGTGCCACACTGGGCCATGCTCCATCTGCCTTGTGCCACACCAAACCGTGCTCCATCTGCCTATGCCTCTATGAGCCGTGCTACATCTGCCTCGTGCCACGCCGTGTCATGCTCCATCTGCCTAGTGCCTCTATGGGCCATGCTCCATCTGTCTGGTGCCACGCCGGGCCGTGCTCCATCTTCCTAGTGCCACGCCGGGCCGTGCTCCATCTGCCTCGTGCCACGCCAAGCCGTGCTCCATCTGCCTCGTGCCACGCCGGGCCGTGCTCCATCTTCCTAGTGCCACGCCGGGCCGTGCTCCATCTGCCTCGTGCCATGCCAGGCCGTGCTCCATCTGCCTCGTGCCACGCCGGGCCGTGCCCCATCTGCCTCGCGTCGGGCCATGCTCCATCTGCCTCGTGCCACAATGGGCCATGCACCGTCTGCCTTGTGCCACGCCGGGCTGTGCTCCCTCTGCCCCGTGCCACGCCGCACCATTCTCAATCTGCCTAGTGCCTCTCCGGGCCTGGCTCCATGCCGTGCCGTGCTCCATCTGCCTCGTGTCAGACCGTGCCATGCTCCATTTGCCTATGCCTCTTCGAGCCACGCTCCATCTGCCTCGTGCCACACTGGGCCATGCTCCATCTGCCTTGTGCCACACCAAACCGTGCTCCATCTGCCTATGCCTCTATGAGCCGTGCTCCATCTGCCTCGTGCCACGCCGTGTCATGCTCCATCTGCCTAGTGCCTCTATGGGCCATGCTCCATCTGTCTGGTGCCACGCCGGGCCGTGCTCCATCTTCCTAGTGCCACGCCGGGCCGTGCTCCATCTGCCTCATGCCACGCCAGGCCGTGCTCCATCTGCCTCGTGCCACGCCAGGCCGTGCTCCATCTTCCTAGTGCCACGCCGGGCCGTGCTCCATCTGCTTTGTGCCACGCCAGGCCGTGCTCCACGTGCCTCGTGCCATGCCGGGCCGTGCCCCATCTGCCTCGTGTCGGGTCATGCTCCATCTGCCTCTTGCCACACTGCACAATTCTCCATCTACCTCGTGCCTCTATGGGCCTGGCTCAATCTGCCTAGTAATGCTCCAGGCCTGGCTTCATCTGCCTCGTGCCACGCCGGGCCTGGCTCCATCTGCCTCGTGCCTTGCTCCATCTGCCCTGTGCCGCACCAGGCCTGGCTCCATCTGCCTCGTGCCACAATGGGCCATGCACCGTCTGCCTTGTGCCACGCCGGGCTGTGCTCCCTCTGCCCCGTGCCACGCCGCACCATTCTCAATCTGCCTAGTGCCTCTCCGGGCCTGGCTCCATGCCGTGCCGTGCTCCATCTGCCTCGTGTCAGACCGTGCCATGCTCCATTTGCCTATGCCTCTTCGAGCCACGCTCCATCTGCCTCGTGCCACACTGGGCCATGCTCCATCTGCCTTGTGCCACACCAAACCGTGCTCCATCTGCCTATGCCTCTATGAGCCGTGCTCCATCTGCCTCGTGCCACGCCGTGTCATGCTCCATCTGCCTAGTGCCTCTATGGGCCATGCTCCATCTGTCTGGTGCCACGCCGGGCCGTGCTCCATCTTCCTAGTGCCACGCCGGGCCGTGCTCCATCTGCCTCGTGCCACGCCAGGCCGTGCTCTATCTGCCTCTTGCCACGCCAGGCCGTGCTCCATCTTCCTAGTGCCACGCCGGGCCGTGCTCCATCTGCTTTGTGCCACGCCAGGCCGTGCTCCAGTGCCTCGTGCCATGCCGGGCCGTGCCCCATCTGCCTCGTGTCGGGCCATGCTCCATCTGCCTCTTGCCACACTGCACAATTCTCCATCTACCTCGTGCCTCTATGGGCCTGGCTCAATCTGCCTAGTAATGCTCCAGGCCTGGCTTCATCTGCCTCGTGCCACGCCGGGCCTGGCTCCATCTGCCTCGTGCTTTGCCGGGCCTTGCTCCATCTGCCCTGTGCCGCACCAGGCCTGGCTCCATCTGCCTCGTGCCACAATTGGCCATGCACCGTCTGCCTTGTGCCACGCCGGGCTGTGCTCCATCTGCCTCGTGCCACACCGGGCCATGCTCCATCTGCCTCATGCCACGCCGGGCCATGCTCCATCTGCCTCGTGCCACGCCGGGCCGTGCTCCATCTGCCTTGTGCCATACCAGGCCGTGCTCCATCTGCCTCGTGCCTCTCCGGGCCTGGCTCCATCTGCCTAGTACCTCTCCGGGCCTTGATCCATCTTCCTAGTGCCACGCTGGGCCGTGCTCCATCTGCCTTGTGCCATACCAGGCCGTGCTCCATCTGCCACATGCCACGCCGGGCCATGCTCCATCTGCCTCGTGCCTCTCTGGGCCTGGCTCCATCTGCCTAGTGCCTCTCCGGGCCTTGATCCATCTTCTTAGTGCCACGCCGGGCCATGCTCCATCTGCCTCGTGCCACGCCGGCCCGTGCTCCATCTGCCTTGTGCCATACCAGGCCGTGCTCCATCTGCCGCATGCCCCGCCGGGCCGTTCTCCATCTGCCTCATGCCTCTCCGGGCCTGGCTCCATCTGCCTAGTGCCTCTCCGGGCCTTGATCCATCTTCCTAGTGCCACGCCGGGCTGTGCTCCATCTGCCTTGTGCCATACCAGGCAGTGCTCCATCTGCCTCATGCCACGCTGGGCCATGCTCCATATGCCTCGTGCCTCTCTGGGCCAGGCTCCATCTGCCTAGTGCCTCTCCAGGCCTTGATCCATCTTCCTAGTGCCACGCCGGGCCGTGCTCCATCTGCCTAGTGCCACGCCAGGCCATGCTCCAACTGCCTAGTGCCACGCCGGGCTGTGCTCCATCTGCCTGGTGCCACGCCGGGCCGTGCTCCACGTGCCTCGTGCCACGCCGGGCCGTGCTCCATTTGCCTCGTGCCACTCCGGGCCGTACTCCACCTGCCTCGTGCCGGGCCGTGCTCCATCTGCCTAGTGCCTCCCCGGGCCTTGATCCATCTGCCTAGTGCCGTGCTGGGCCGTGCTCCATCTGCCCCATGCCACGCCGGGCCATGCTCCATATGCCTCGTGCCACTCCGGGCCGTACTCCACCTGCCTCGTGCTGGGACGTGCTCCATCTGCCTAGTGCCTCCGCGGGCCGGGCTCCATCTGCCTAGTGCCGTGCTGGGCCGTGCTCCATCTGCCCCATGCCACGCCGGGCCATGCTCCATATGCCTCGTGCCTCTCTGGGCCAGGCTCCATCTGCCTAGTGCCTCTCCAGGCGTGCTCCAACTGCCTAGTGCCACGCCAGGCCGTGCTCCATCTGCCTAGTGCCACACCAGGCCGTGCTCCAACTGCCTAGTGCCACGCCGGGCTGTGCTCCAACTGCCTGGTGCCACGCCGGGCCGTGCTCCACGTGCCTCGTGCCACGTCGGGCCGTGCTCCACGTGCCACGTCGGGCCGTGCTCCACGTGCCTCGTGCCACGCCTTGCTCCACGTGCCTCGTGCCACGCCGGGCCGTGCTCCATTTGCCTCGTGCCACTCCGGGGCGTGCTCCACCTGCCTCGTGCCGGGCCGTGCTCCATCTGCCTAGTGCCTCCCCGGGCCGGGCTCCATCTGCCTAGTGCCGTGCTGGGCCATGCTCCATCTGCCTTGTGCCACGCCGGGCCGTGCTCCATCTGCCTCGAGCCCCTCCGGGCCGTGCTCCATCTGCCCCGTGCCATGCCGCACCATTCTCCATTAGCCTAGTGCCTCTCCGGCCCCGGCTCCATCTGCCTCGTGCCGCTCCGGGCCTGCCTCCATCTGCCTCATGCCATGCTGGGTTGTGCTCCATCTGCCTCGTGCCACACCAGGGCCATGCTCCATCTGCCTAGTGCCGTGCTGGGCCGTGCTCCATCTGCCCCATGCCACGCTGGGCCATGCTCCATATGCCTCGTGCCACTCCGGGCCGTACTCCACCTGTCTCGTGCTGGGACGTGCTCCATCTGCCTTGTGCCTCTCTGGGCCAGGCTCCATCTGCCTAGTGCCTCTCCAGGCCGTGCTCCAACTGCCTAGTGCCACGCCAGGCCGTGCTCCATCTGCCTAGTGCCACGCCAGGCCGTGCTCCAACTGCCTAGTGCCACGCCGGGCTGTGCTCCAACTGCCTGGTGCCACGCCGGGCCGTGCTCCACGTGCCTCGTGCCACGTCGGGCCGTGCTCCACGTGTCACGTCGGGCCGTGCTCCACGTGTCACGTCGGGCCGTGCTCCACGTGCCTCGTGCCACGCCGTGCTCCACGTGCCTCGTGCCACGCCGTGCTCCACGTGCCTCGTGCCACGCCGGGCTCCACGTGCCTCGTGCCACGCCGGGCCGTGCTCCATTTGCCTCGTGCCACTCCGGGTCGTGCTCCACCTGCCTCGTGCCCGGCCGTGCTCCATCTGCCTAGTGCCTCCCCGGGCCGGGCTCCATCTGCCTAGTGCCGTGCTGGGCCATGCTCCATCTGCCTTGTGCCACGCCGGGCCATGCTCCATCTGCCTCGAGCCCCTCCTGGCCGTGCTCCATCTGCCCCGTGCCACGCCGCACCATTCTCCATTTGCCTAGTGCCTCTCCGGCCCCGGCTCCATCTGCCTCACACCGCTCCGGGCCTGCCTCCATCTGCCTCGTGCCACACAAGGGCCATGCTCCATCTGCCTCGTGCCGTGCCGGGCCATGCTCTATCTTCCTCATACCATGCTGGTCTGTGCTCCATCTGCCTCATGCCACACCGGGCCGTACACCATCTGCCTCGTGCCACGCCGGGCTGTGCTCCATCTGCCTCGTGCCATACCAGGCCGTGCTCCATCTGCCTTGTGCCACGCCGGGCCATGCTCCATATGCCTCGTGCCTCTCCGGGCCTGGCTCCATTTGCCTAGTGCCTCTCTGGGCCTTGATGCATCTGCCTTGTGCCATACCAGGCCGTGCTCCATCTGCCTCATGCCACGCCGGGCCGTGCTCCATCTGCCTCGTGCCTCTCCGGGCCTGGCTCCATCTGCCTAGTGCCTCTCCGGGCCTTGATCCATCTTCCTAGTGCTATGCCGGGCCATGTTCCATCTGCCTCGTGCCATGCCGGGCCGGGCTCCATCTGCCTCGTGCCATAACAGACCGTGCTTCATCTGCCTCGTGCCACACCGGGCCGTGCTCCATCTGCCTTGTGCCTTTGCGGGCCTTGCTCCATCTGCCTAGTGCCTCTCCGGCCTTGATCCATCTTCCTAGTGTCACGTCGGGCCTGGCTCCATCTGCCTCATGCCATGCCGGGCCGTGCTCCATCTGCCTTATGATACGCCGGGCCATGCTCCACCTGCCTCGTGCCACGCCGGGCCGTGCTCTATTTTCCTCGTGCCACACTGGTCCGTGCTCCATCTGCCTCGTGCCACACCGGGCCGTGCTCCATATGCCTCATGCCATGCTGGGCCATACTCCATCTGCCTCGTGCCACGCCGGCCCGTGCCCCATCTGCCTTGTGCCATACCAGACCGTGCTCCATCTGCCTCGTGCCACGCCGGGCCGTGCTCCATCTGCCTCGTGCCTCTCCGGGCCTGGCTCCATCTGCCTAGTGCCTCTCCGGGCCTTGATCCATCTTCCTTGTGCTACGCCGGGCCATGCTCCATCTGCCTAGTGCCACGCCGGGCCGTGCTCCATCTGCCTCGTGCCATACCAGGCCGTTCTCCATCTGCCTCGTGCTACGCCGGTCCGTGCTCCATCTGCCTCGTGCCTCTCCGGGCCTGAATCCATCTGCCTAGTGCTTCACCTGGCCTTGATCCATCTTCCTAGTGCCACGCCGGGCCATGCTTCATCTGCCTCGTGCCACGCCGGGCTCCTTCTGCCTCGTGCCACGCCGGGCCGTGCTCCTTTTTCCTCGTGCCACGCCGGGGCGTGCTCCTTCTGCCTCGTGCCTAACGGGCCGTGCTCCATCTGCCTTGTGCCATACCAGGCCGTGCTCCACCTGCCTCATGCCACGCCGGGCCGTGCTCCATCTGCCTCGTGCCTCTCCTGCCTGGCTCAATCTGCCTAGTGCCTCTCCAGGTCTTGATCCATCTTCCTAGTGCCAAGCCGGGCCATGCTACATCTGCCTCGTGCCATGCCGGGCTGTGCTCCATCTGCCTCGTGTCACACCTGGCCGTGCTCCATCTGCCTCATGCAATGCCGTGCTGTGCTCCATCTGCCTCGTGCCACGCCGCACCATTCTCCATCTGCCTCGTGCCTCTACGGGCTTGGCTCCATCTGCCTAGTGCCTCTACGGGCTTGGCTCCATCTGCCTAGTGCCGCGCTGGGCCTGGCTCCATCTGCCTCGTGCCGCGCCGGTCCTGGCTCCATCTGCCTCGTGCCGCGCCGGTCCTGGCTCCATCTGCCTCGTGCCACACCTGGCCCACCTCCATCTGCCTCATGCCACACCTTGCCTGCCTCCATCTGCCTCGTGCCACGCTGGGCCGCGCTCCATCTGCCACGTGTCACGCCGCACCATTCTCCACCTCCCTCGTGCCTCTACAGGCTTGGCTCCATCAGCCTAGTGCCTCTCTGGGCCTGACTCAATTAGCCTAGTGCCACGCTGGGCTTGGCTCCATCTGCCTCATGCCTCTCCGTGCCTGACTCAATCTGCCTAGTTCTACGCCGGGCCCTGCTCCATCTGCCTCATGCCACGCTGGGCCGGGCTCCATTTGCCTCGTGCCATGCCGGGCTCAATTTGCCTTGTGCCACAGCGGGCCATGCTCCATTTGCCTCGCGCCAACGCCGGGCTGTGCTCCATCTGCCTCACGCCGCGACAGGCCGTGCTCCATCTGCCTCGCGCCAAGCCGGGCCATGCTCCATCTGCCTCATGCCACGCCGGGCCGTGCTCCATCTGCCTCGCGCCACGCCGGGCCGTGCTCCATCCGTCCTAATCAGGTGCTCCCTGCCCTCCCCACAAATATACATTTTTATTGATAACAGCAACTTTACTTTTTTTTAATATAGTACATAGTACTACACCACAGGAGCAAGGTAGTTGGTTATCCTGTTGTCCTCCTTTATAACGATCTTAGCAGGTATCATCTGATTTCTGCTATCTAAAAAAACAGAAGATATGTTACACATAGAAAACTAAATTGGCAATGCCAAATTCATCAATTTCAAAGAAGTAACCAAAGTTGATGTCGTCTTCTTCATGGAGAAAGGGTATATCCCAGGAGTTGATCCTCTGTATTTCTCTTCTGACGACATCCTGCGGAGGAAAAAAATCCATTACTGCTCTGCAAAGAGGGCAGGTATTGCTTTGTGCCCTCCATGTATCCATGCAGTTTGAATGAAATTGGTGGGAGCAGGGTAAGGTAGTGTCCTCTCCCACATCAATTTCACTTAAACAGATGGTACATATGGGCAGTGCCTGATACTCCCTGGCCGGTGGTCTGGCTGGTGCTGGCTGGTCCTCAGCAACGTTGCGATCTCTTGGAGAGCGACTTCTATTGGACCTGGCGTTCTCCTGTTGCTGCCGGCGAGCTGTCCTAGACCGTGTGCGGTGTGCAATGGGTGAATCCATGCCTGTAATAACAATGGCAGAGATTTCAGCATTTTTGTCATGTAACCTTTTCTATCACAATTTTAAACTTAAATGACAAGGGCAAGTGTCTTATTTCTAACAGATCTTAAATGAGACATGTGGCTGTCTCATAGGTAAACCTAAAAATAGGAGATAATTTAGCTACTTCAGCCTCCACGATGTACCCATAGAAGAAAGAATTGAAAGCGCCCCTGTCCCCTCATGCCCATGCACTAAAGCAAATACATAGGCAGGTCACACAAACATATGTAAATGGCATTGCCACTGCACACCTCTCCCTATACCACACATGAGAGGTATCGCCAGAAATGTTATAGGGAGAGCAATAATGTTAGCACCAGATCTCCTGTGTAACTCTAAACTTGAAACCTGTAAAGGCTTTTAAAGCGTGGTCTATGGATAATTGAATGTACTGTTGTTCATCATCACATGTTAGACATGTTAGATATCTATTTACTTTGCCTAATGTTATCATTTATATTTTACCAAACAATTAGATATTCTATTGTGTTTTTGTGCTTTAGGATTCATTAGTGGATTCCCCCTCAAAAAAATTGCGTTTGAGAAACCGCTGTGCAAATACAGTGTGGCATAAAAAATTGCAACCCCCACAATTTTATCCTCTAGAGCCCCTGCTTTTAAAAAAAATATTATGTTTAGGGTTCCAAGTAATTTTACAGCAAAAAAAATATGATTTTTACAAGTAGGAGAGGAATGTCAGAATTGGCCAGGGGATGAAGTGGTTAAAGCAGAGCTCCACCCAAAAGGGGAAGTTACGCCACATTCGGTACTTTTTGAGGGGGCGAGTACCTGGTTCTCACAGGTATCTGTTCCCACTTCCGGGTCAGATTGCCACGGTGATCTATGAGGATCTTCAACCTCTCCTCCCCCCCCCCCCCCCCACAGCCTTCTGGGGGACACACAGGTCCCTGAAGACTGTGGGACCATTCACAAAAAGCAGCACCTGTACGCACAGTAGGAAACTGGCTTTGAAGAATTGTCTCGGGTGCCAACATCGCTGGATCCCTGAACGGATAAATGTCCTTATATTAAAAGTAACCAGCTAAAATACTTGTAGCTGTTGACTTTATTTTTTATTTTTTTTGCCCAAATTGGAGCTCCTCTTTCGACAATCTGTTAGCCAGAATTTTTGCAAAGACCTTCAGGTCCACATTCAGTAACGAGATGGGCCTGAAGTTCTGCGGTCTATCTGGAGGTTTGCCTGGTTTTGGAAGTGTAACTATGGTAGCAGCTAGCATTTCAGCTGGAAATGAAGAGTCTGCTGTGGCTTTGTTAAAGGTTTCAAGAAGGTATTGACCTATAATTGGGTAGAATGCTCGGTAATATTCCACCGAGAAACCGTCAGGACTCGGTGATTTGTTCAACGGCATAGCTAATATTGTTTTAGACAGTTCACTTAAAGAAATAGGAACATTTAGGGTGTCCAATTGGTCTTGGGAGATCCTGGGGAGGGAGATCTTTTCCAAAAACGAGCGAATCACATCTGCAGACGGTTGAGAAATATTGGAGTCATCTTTTAAATTGTAAAGGGCACTATAATAATCCCGGAAGGCATTAGCAATATCTCTAGGGTTGGACAATTTAGAGCCCGTAATTGGATGATAAATAAAGGGAATCCTCTGTTGGACAGATCTTTCCTTTATTTGTCTGGCTAGAAGTTTTCCCGCACGATTCCCCTGGTAGTAAAGGCGAGCCTTCCACTTTTTAAATGCTCGACCTTGTTGTGAAATCATTAATAAACGCAGTTCGTGATGCAAATTGTCAAGCTCAGAGCTCTTGGCAGGATCGGGTAACGTTTTATTCGCTGACTCTAACTGATCTATTTGGGAAAGAAGCGTTTGAATCTTCAATGTAGACTGTTTTCTAGCCAAGCTACTCATTTTGATGAGAATGATTCGTATAAAAGCTTTATGGGAGTTCCAAAGGATGAAGGGGTCCGACACAGAGCGGGCATTAATCTCAAAAAAACCTTTCAATTCAGAGGCAACTTCTTTACTAAATTTCGGGTTTGAAAAAAGAAAAGTGTCGTTTTTCCATCGGTTGGCCCTGGTTTCCGTGCGCCACCCCTCCACCACGATGGAAATTGGTGCATGGTCTGACCATGATATGTTGTGAATAACTGAGGAACTAATTTTTTGAAGCAGGAATTTATCAGTTAGAAAGACATCTATTCTCGAGTATGAGTTGTGCACTTTCGAATAATATGAATAATCACGTTCTGTGGAGTGATGACATCTCCACACGTCAAACAAATTTTCAGAGGACATGAAGCGCGCAAGGGTGACCCTGTCCCTGCATGCTCTAGGACTCGGTGAAACGTCTAAGGCTTGGTTAGGTATGGCATTAAAATCGCCACACAATACCAGGTAACCCTTGCGCACCGCAACGACCCTCTTCCACAACTTATGCAAAAAGGAAAGTTGCTTAGTATTAGGCAAGTAAAGATTTACAAAGGTGTATACAGTGTTATTGATTTCCCCTACCAGAATAATAAACCTTCCTGCCTGATCATTTTCCACATGAATGCAGTTAAATGAAATTGATTTCCCAAACAGAATAGCCACTCCTCTATGCTTCTTCTGTGCGTTTGAATAATAAACAGTAGGGAAATGGCTATTCCGAAGTTGAGGGTGTTTAGAAGCACAAAGATGAGTTTCTTGTAGACATAAGATGTCACTTTGCAATTTTTTCGCTTCTCTAAAAAGAAGACCACGTTTTTGTGGGCTATTCAGCCCTCTAACATTAAATGAGGTAATTTTAAAACCCATTTTACAAGTCACTAGAATAGAGTACTGTCCAATTGATCTGCTTTGAGACTAGAAAAAACGAGACCAGTCTACTTACACCGTAGCAATTGTGGACAGGAAAATACCAATGTGGTGTCAAACAGAAACAAAATAAAAAGTCAACAAGAAAAGAGGAAAAAAAAGAAAAAAAACAGTCCACCGATCAAACTGGACTCCACTAGTTGTGCCCGATAGACCTGTGTGAGTATCTTGTCCGTCCCCTATCGATGCTCTTCTTAGTGGGGATCAATATTGTGCACGTGGGAGTGCGCAGCAAAAGAGAACCAAAAACAGGAAACAAAAAACAAAACACAAAAAAAGAAAAAAACTCGTAAAAACAGGCGATTCGAAAGAATCTGTAGGGATTTGACCCTAAAACAATGGAGGGCTTAAAGAGAGCAAAGCATGTTCCACCATGTCCCGGAGCTCTAAGAGAAAGCAAAATAATGATTACCTGGGCAGTCATTCTGAAATGGGTCTCGGCCAGGTATGGGAACCTGGAGGCGGAGATGAATCGGAAGAGTGCGCATTTTCTTCCCCGGCAAGAATGTTCCAGTCGCGCAGAAGGTGAATTCCTTCTTCCACTGTCTTGATGGTGATTGTTCTCCCTTCTTTAGAAACCAGAAGTTTGGCTGGGTAAGCCCATTTGTATGGGATGTGATGATTCCTCAAAGGCTTCGTAATAGTCGCCATGCTCCTTCTCCTCTGCATCGTGAATGCCGAAAAATCGGGAAAAAAAGACAAATTATGGGTTGACTCAGGTATGGTTTCCGAATTCCTCATCTGGAGAAGGAACTTCTCTTTGGTTTGGAAAAAATGAATCCGCACAATAGTGTCTCTCGGCAGATGTTCAGGGATGTGCCTAGGTTTAGGCAATCTATGGATCCGGTCAATAGCCAGATCGGTTTCCGAGGCGTCAGGCAAAGCATCCTGCATGATTTTCTGGAAGTAAACTTGTAAGTCTGGATTTTTGACCGATTCTGGAATCCCTCTGATCTTTATATTATTTCTCCTCGAGCGGTCTTCAAGGTCTGCTAATTTTTCTTTCATGAAAGATACCTCATCGTCTTTTTCATTGTGCGCGTCAATGACTTCATTAATGGTGCCTGCAAACTCGGACATTTTATGTTCTATATGAGAAACTCTGTCCCTTACTGCTTTGACTTCTTCTTTGAAATTATTGGCAAGTGACATTATATCAGCATGTAACGTGCTGCGGAGGGACACCAGCATATCCTTTAGAGTGGAATCAATCACTGGCTGGTTGCTTGTGGGGAAATCTAAAATGGAGTCCTGGAGCTCTCTGGTATCATTCAGAGATGTATTGCTGAGGTCTGCCTCCTCTCCCCCTTGCAGATGTGGCTGCTTAGCCTTCACAGGACTAGAGGTGGAGGACGCTGTGGGAGACAGAAGTTTGTTCTCTGTGGAGGAACCTGACCGGGGAGAGGTGCGGTCGATATTAGGGGAATGTCTCTCTGTGTGCCCGCCAGGCTCCCTGACGTGTCCCTTACCAGCGCCATCTTGGGCCTGCATGCTGCGAGGTTGGCGGTAGAAATCCGTCATTTTGTGCAGCCGTTTCGCTTCTTTCCTGCGGCGGGACATAACCTCCACTGCTGCCCGACCTTGTTGAGGGAAAAACCGCCGAGATCTACCGCCCAGGTACGTCGTTATTAGCTCCGGTAATTTGCGGTGGACGGAGCTCCCTTACAACGCGGCCATTCTCCTCGGCTGCCGGCCACGCCCCCTGGAGCTCCTCTTTAAGAAAGTAGTTGTAAAGGCAGAAGGTATATACCCTCACTTGGTCAGTTTGGAATCAATTCGGACATTCTCCAAAGTTTGCCTCTTTTGTATTATTTGTTGCTCTACTGTCTGCCAGTCTCAATTAGATGCCCCAGCTTTATTCCTCCATAGCGCTCGAGTCCCAGCCCCCCTGCCCCCATTCCCCCCCCCCATACTACCTTACCTCACACTGTACACCCTTTCTCTCTCCTATATAGCTTACTTGCACATTGATTCATTTCCGGATGTCTATATACTGATTACTTAGATTACATCTACCACTTTACTACTTACCACATATTTATGACTACATAGATGGCAGAATTGATACTTGTGTCATTCAAGATATTGGCAGAGGCTCCTTATATACTTGGTTTCATACTGTTTCTATATTGTATTTTTTACTGCTATTAAAGTATTGTGTTTACGCCCATAAGCTCGCCTCTATTTGGTCCAGAGTGCGCTTATGTTCTTTTTCCTACTAAATGCACCAGCAGTTTCTTTGTATCGCCTGTAATGTACTGGTGATGGAAATCACATTCTTTGTGATCTACAATTTCTATTAGTTACCGTATTTATCAGCGTATAACATGCACTTTTCCCCCCTGAAAATCAGGGTGGAAATTTTTTTAAAAACAAATCAAAGATTATAGTGAAATCAAAAATGTTCATAAACAGGTGAGTAAAAGTCCACTAAAGGTGTCCATCCATATCCATGGTATTGCAGTGTCCATGTGCACAACAAATGCAAAGTGCCAGTGCTCCATCATCTAAACAAACTAAATGGCCGCTTACTAGAAGTTTAGATCCACAAGGGATACTATGCGCATTTTACGTGTACTGATAGAATGCATACCATTATATATTTTTGATTTCACTATAATTTATTTGATTTGTTTTTATATTTTTTGGCACATAATCCCTTTTAATTGGGGTTCTGAGTGTTATAGTCACTTCACTCTGTTAAATTCTATACTGATTATATATTTACAAGGTTGATTACTTTGGATTTTTATTTATACTTTGATGCACTTATGACATACTGTTTTTTGAATGTCACTGTTGGACAGCGCACTATTTATGTTTCACAGCAGTTTCTCTATTTGGTTTGGTTTTCTTGTGTAAATTTGAAAATGCAATAAAAGCAGGCTAAACATAAAGGCAGAAGTTTTTTTTTACCTTAATGCATTTTCTGCATTAGAGTTAAAAACCTTCTGCATGCAGCTCTCCGCCTTACACTTACCTGAGCCTGATCTTGATCCCATGCTATGCACGAGAGCAGAGGCTCTCTCTGCTTTCTCCTTCATTGGCTCAGAGGCAGCAGCTGGATCCATTGTTTCTTGGCTGCTGTCAATCATGGCCAGTGAAAAGGGAGCAGGGGAGCAAGGACATATGGACATACAGAGCCAGTTTAGGAGCGGGCCCATGCAATTGCCCTCATAGGAAGTGTATTGCTGTGGGGGTACGCTGCAGAAAGGAGTAACCAGGAGAGCCTAGAAAGGGGATCTGAGAAGAGGAGGATCTGGGTTGCTCTGTTCACCATTGCACATAGCAGGTAAGTATGACTTGTTTGTTATTTCAAAGATAAAAAATCTGATTTACAATCAGGTTAATGGTCAGAGTCATGCATAAGTCCAATGATGACTAGTTGAATTGAAATTAAACCTTCCTAATCTTGTATTCACAGAGAATAGAGCTATCTATAATACATCATACTGCACATTTTCATGAAAAATACACTTAAATAAATTTTAGTGCACAAAATAATATCCAATATTTCTGGTAAAATATAAAAGGTGGTGTTGTGTCAGGTAACTTATTATCAAACGCCAAGATTTAAAATTGCACACTCCGGTGAAAAGGCAACAAACTAAGGTACCTGAAATTGTCCATAGGCCACACACACAAAAGGCTTTATAGGTTATCTGTTTAGAGTTAAATGTGAGCTCTGGCTCTAGAATTATTGCTCTCACTATGAGGTTCACAGCGATACCTCACTGTGTGATGCAAATATTATTTTTTTTTATTTTTTTATTTATTTTATTTTTTATTTTAAAATGTATTTTTTCATTCAACTTTATTGCTATTACAAGAGGTGGACAAAGCCCCCTGTTATTGCTTTGGGCAGTGACATCCATATGTTCTTTATGAAGAAATCAGGGGTCTGTTGGATCCTTGATCCCTCCTCTGCCCTGTAAGACAGCTGATTAGATAGAGGTCTGCTTTTACTGCACACAAACACCATATAATACACTATTTTTTTGCTAAAATATAAAAGATAATGATGCGTCAGGTAAATATATGCCAAACAATTAAAAATGTCAAATTCTGAATGCTTGTGAAATAGTGACAAAGTACGCTACCTAAAATTGTCCATAGGCAATGATTTCAAAGCCTTTACAGGTTATAAATTTAGAGTAAAAGGTGAGCTCTGGCATTTAAAATGATTGTTCTCACTCTGATGTTCACAGCGGTACCTCATTGAGTGATGCAATCACTGTTTACATATGCGTGCAAGACCTACATGCGCATTTGGGTGTGTGAACAGGGGACAGGGTGGTGGGTGGCTCTAAAAATTGATAACAGGATTATGGCTGCTGCTGCCCCCATAATCCTACTATAAGCACTTGGCATTCAGAATGTACAGTATATATACGCATGCTGAATGGTAATTGGTTAACATAAAAACTCTAAATAAATAATTTGAAACTGGTAACAAAAATAAAATTATATAAATATAAAGGAATTCTTCTCCCCTTTAGCCTAGGTTCACACTGACAGCAGGAGTGAAATCGACTTCTTTATACCGCATGTCAGTCACAACATCGGGGGCGATTTCAGAGACATCTGTGTGGGTTTCTGCACAGATGACTATTGAAATCACACCCCGAAGTCCCCAAAAGTAGTACAGAAATTTATTTTGGGAATCGGTGCGGCGTCGATGCAGACGGTGCCATGTGTTCGTAAAACTGTGCATATCACTGTGCAACTAATTGTATCCAGGTGTACCTTGATTTTTTATTTTTTGCAGGACAGCTTTCATTAGGTGGGAAATGTTAAAGGATATCTCTTGATTTTTATTATTATCAAAGGGAAAACTGGTCCAAAAAAGTAGACAAAAAATAATAATTCTTTAACCACTTCGTATCTGGGCCAATTCTGACACTTCGCTCCTACATGTAAAAAAATTTTCAAATGCATTTTTTTGGGGGAAATAAAATAATAATAATACCTTTAAAAAAAAAAAAAAAACAATATTAACTCCAATTTGTTTGTATCATGTGAAAGATGTAGTTATGCTGAGTAAATAGATACCTATGTCACACTTTAAAATTGTATCTGCCCGTGGAATGGCAGCTAACAGTGGTGCTTAAAATTCTCCATAGGCAACGCCTTTACAGGTTACCAATTTAGAGTTACACAGGAGGTCTGGTGCTAGAATTATTGCTCTCACACTGATGTTTTCGACAATGACAATACCTCACATGTGTGGAACGAGCACCCTTTACATATATACGTTTGCATTTGTGCGTAAGCACAATGGGATGGGAGTGCTTCAATTTTTATTTAATTATTATTCTTATTTTATACAAATATTTTTATTTTTTTATTTTTTTTACACTTATAGCTTGGGAAAGGCAGTAGAGGGAGGGGGGACCCTCTTCTGACACCCACCGAAGTGATTGAGTGGCTATTTAAATCTCTTCTGCCACAAAGAGAATCGCTGGCTGAAAAAACCCATACTGGAATGAGGCCTGTAGGTGCAGACATCATCCCGGTATAACTACTTCAACCCGAGGACTTCCATGGATGTCCTACAGGAAGGAAGTAGTTACATTTAGCTGTATATTTTAGGACATTACAATGTATCACCATCAAAAACAACTGCACAATCAATTCTCCTGTTCCTGATGATCGCAGTGATACCACATATGTGTGTGTGATTTGTTTTTTGTGCCCATAATAGAGCCAAGAATCAATAGTATGTATTGTAAGAACACATATATGGGGCACCCAGGTTTAAAGCCCACTTCCTGGATGCCTCATATATGTGTTATGTGGTCATGAAAGGGTTAATATGGTACAATTGTCATACCTGTTGGGTCACGTGGTGGTACTTCACGATTGTTGCGGTGTGGACAGCGCGGCATCTTGATGGTACTAGATGGTATCGCAGATGAATGAAGGTTTACCTAAAAATAAATAATATTACTACTACTAATAATATACAACACAATAATAATAAAAGAAATGTAGAATAGTCGTCTATGGCGGTAATCGCTGGAGTCTGGCTTCAGAGATGCGTCTCAGTCGAGTGCCTCTTCGCCGTCTACCTGTCAGGACCCCTAGAGGACCCCTAAACATCTGCACCTGTACAGAGATCATCTGCCAACACACTAGCTGCCCCGATCCTTTGCCTGAAATATACTGGCTCATACAACACAGTACCCAAATGAAATTGAGCTTATTGCATTGTTATTAAACAAATAAAGCTTTATTATGGTATTTAATAAACACTGGGTTTGATCATTTCATAATATAAAGGAACTGTGACAGTTGCTCTGGTATCAGGCAGTGAGAAGGACAGACTGGGGATCCTTTGTGGGGTTCTGAGGGCTGTAGGGGAACCAGGAACTGGGTTATGAATGGAGTTTGGCTGAATGTTGATCCAGTCAGTACATATATCTGTGTTCTGCATGTGTAGTACTGTGTATGGGGTGGACCTAGGTCACTTCTGTCCACAGGCAGGCTTGGCTTTCATATTGTGTGGTGACTGAGCCCTTCCATGTCTGAGTGAGGGCTGAGTGTCACTGGTAACCATAGCAACGGTGTATACACTTCATGTGTACTACATAACCCTGTGTGTGTATAGAGCCCCCTAAAACATACATACCTACCTGTATACTGTGTATAGAGCCCCCACATCTACCTTACTGTATATATAAACCCAGCTTATGTATACCTACCTGTATACTGTGTGTATAGAGCCCCCACATCTACCTTACTGTATATATAAACCCAGCTTCTGTATACCTACCTGTATACTGTGTGTATAGAGCACCAATATCTACCTTACTGTGTATATAAACCCAGCTTCTGTATACTGTGTATATAGAGCACCCACATGTCTTCCTTCCTGTGTACTGTATATATAAAACCTACTCCTGCATACCTACCTGTATCCTGTGTTTACAGAGTCTACTCATGTATACCTACCTACCTATTATATATAATTAGAGCCTACTCATATATATATATATATATATATATATATATATATACCCAACTATATACCGTGTATATTGAGCCTATGTATAGATACTGTACCTACGTGTATAATCTATAACTGATAATTGCGCGGTCAATACAACGCTGTACTCAAATAAAATGAATGTCCTTTTTTCCCACAAATAGAGCTTTCTTTTGGTGGGAACTTTAGTGTGAAAATAGCAAAAATCCATTTGCTATCGTCGCACAACTTGGTGAGCTTGGAGTGCAAAGCTCTGCACTCTGGGCCCACCCATTTTTGAAGCCTATTAGAGCCTATGGCTCTAATCAGATGCTTCAAAAAAACACACCCCTCACTGAAAACCATGGTCTGGTGCCCTGATATGTAGATCAGGGGGCCGGATGCATGAACAGGGGAGGGAGTGCCCATGCGCCCTCTTTGGACAGGCTGCCACTATTCAGATTTCTTTCTGTACTATGCTATGAGTTGGTCTTGGCAATGAGATATTTAAATCCTGCTGTTAACTTAGAAATAATAGTTTGAAAAACATCTCTGGCCACATAGATGGGCTGTTGTGTGTTCATGCCACCCATCCACTAAATGTTAGTGTGTATTATTCCTTATTCAATGGTTTCCAAAAATAATGTTGCGCTATCATAAATTCAAATTCAAAAAGACTGCAGAAACCATAATATTTTCAAATTAGAGTCCAGTAAAAAATTCTAACGCAAACTCAGGTAGTCCACCCTGAATACAAACTCTTTACACCAAATATGTACCAGCCATCTTATACAAATAAAGCAGCTTACCAAACATTTACACCCCAAATCTAAAGAGATCTTATAACGCTTTAGAATGATATCTCCCACCTGGATGGATGGCTCCAGCCCCCTCTCTTACAGTTTGATGTGCCTCAAGCCTGTCACACTTCAGAAAGACATGCCCCACACAGCCACCGGATCACTTAACATTTGCCTCAGTGACATTATCTGCTTCCTTCCCTCCTCCGCTGCCACATTTAGGACCTTTCAGGGGAGTGGCAGGGAACGGGTACCTGTTTTTGTCAGGTACCCTTCTCTACTTCCGGGAGACGGCACCGCGGTGCTGTCCCTCAGAAGTTCAACCTCCTCCTCCTTCCTCCTCCTCTGGGCCAGTTAACACATTGCGCTTCACGCATGTGCAGTAAGGAAAGTTTCTCTCACCAGGAATGGCGGCAGCAGCACCCGAGAGCCGATTGGAAAATCGCGTGGGGTGCCGACATCGTGGGAACCCTGGACAGGTAAGTGTCCTAATCTTAAAATATTTATATATTAAAAAAAGGCCGTCTTTGGGGGGGGCGGAGCCGGCGCGCAAGGAGCATGGACGTGTGAGGTCTGAGCTCCTCGCCACACGGGACATCCAGCGCCGTTCACAGCGACTACAGACACGGACGCGCGGCAGATCCTCACTGGGGAAGATCCAGGGAAGTGTCCGGTCATGTCGCGGAGGAGAAGGGAACGCTCCCAGCCCGGGAAAATGACGGACTTTTTCGGCCGGCCAGGCCATACAGGCGGGCAAGATGGCGCTGAGCGCGCACGTGTATCACAGGCCGCAGAGGAGGCCCGCAAGGAGGACGCTGAAGACGGATGGGAAACTGTGAGTAGGAACAAGCACAAACATAAAGCACCACAGGCTGTGTCCCCGTC
Organism: Lithobates pipiens; assembly: GCF_037356315.1. Taxonomy (NCBI): domain Eukaryota; kingdom Metazoa; phylum Chordata; class Amphibia; order Anura; family Ranidae; genus Lithobates; species Lithobates pipiens. The sequence continues at coordinate 388,772,365 of NW_027507764.1, forward strand.
TTCCTCCAGCACTAGCAGCCCTGCTAAATCTAAACCTAAGCTTACACAAGGCACTGCTGACAGGGAAGATAGAGTTACAGCTCCTATTATAGATGACACGCTTGAATTTCAGGATGCAATTGCTGCCTTCCCTACAAATAACCAGCCAGTCATGGACTCCATCTTGAAGGAGATGTTAGTGTCTTTGAGGGGGGCAATCCACACTGACATGTTACAGCTGGTGTCACAATGTAAATCTGAAGTTAGAGCGGTCAGTGACAGGGTCTCCCATATTGAACACAAGATGGGAGAATTTACAGACACGTTTAACAATATGGTGGATGCTCACAACGAACATGATGAGGACATATCCTGGCTTAAAACTAAAGTGGCGGACTTGGAAGACCGCTCGAGAAGAAATAATGTCAAAATCAGAGGTATTCCGGAGACGGTTAAACCCCAAGAATTAATGGCACACCTCACTTCTATTATGCGTGAAATCTTACCAGATGTGTCGCTAGAAGAACTGACCATTGACCGCATCCATAGGCTGCCCAAGCCACAACACATTCAAGCGAAACTTCCCAGAGACACTATAGCAAGGATACATTATTACAGGGTAAAGGAGAAGCTAATGTATGCTATAAGGCAAGCAGATCATCCCCCAGACTGCATTCAGGGACTTACGTTCTTTGCAGATTTGTCTGCTCATACCATGCAACGGAGACGTAACCTCTTGTCTATTACTAAAGCGCTCAGGAACCACAAGATACCATACAAATGGAATCACCCGGCTACCCTAATTATTACCAAAGGGGACAGAGATTATCGCATCAACACGCTAGAAGATGGCTTGCACCTGTTGAGGAAGTGGGACATCATTGAAAAGGAGCAGCAGTCCCCTAGGAGCCTTCCGGTCCATCAAGCAGCAAAGGACACCCCTGAGACCTGAAGCGACTTTTCCCGCACTCCGTGTCTGGTTTGTACTTACTGCACTTTAGTCTGGATGACCCCATCGGCATTGAGACTTGTTTTCCCCCATCTTTATTAGCCACTGTTGGCTTGGTTCTTAGGAATCAGTTACTACATTGTTTTTTACTCACCACTTTTTCTATACTTTTTTGAAACAAAGGTTCCACACACCACTGTTCTGCTAAACGTCTTTTTTTTGTTTTTTTTCATTGTGCATTCATTTTCTCTTGCAACAAGACTTCCTATACAAACTCACTATCGTGCATTTTAGTTTAATCTCTGGGTGTATATAGAGGAGTGTATAGAGGTTTTTTTTTTCTTTTTTATTCTTTTATTTTTTCTCTGGAGGTACTGTTTTCCATTGTTGGAAACGTTGCAAATTCCTCAGTATGGCATTCAAATTGTCCTCTTTAAATGTTAATGGCCTAAATAGCCCGCAAAAACGACATATGTTATGGAAAGAGGCACAGCGGCTTCATTGCGATATCTTATGCTTGCAGGAGACCCACTTCAAAGAAGGCAATTTTCCCAAACTGACCAACAAACACTTCCCCACGATTTTTCTAAGCAACGCCCCGACAAAAAAAAGGGGAGTAGCAATTCTCGTTAAACACTCAGTTGCCTATAAGTATATTTCCCATCATCAAGACAGTGAGGGGAGATATCTGATACTCAACTGCGAAATTAACAATGTAGCTTACACTATAATCAACGCTTATGCCCCTAATGCCCGACAGGTACATTTTCTTAACAAGTTATGGAAGAAGATACAAACGGTAGCTAAAGGGCATGTTATTCTGTGTGGAGACCTGAATGCAGTTCCAGATAAAATACTAGATGTATCTAATCCCTCCCCGAGGCTCTCCTGCAGGCCTGAGATCGCAAAATTCATAAGCTCTGCTGACTTATATGATGTTTGGAGATGTCAACACTCCACTGAACGGGACTTTTCTTTTTTCTCTCAGGTTCATTTGTCTTATTCTAGGATTGATATGTTTTTGATTGATAAATTTCTATTACAACGGGTATCCGGATCAGAGATCGGTACCATTTCATGGACGGATCATGCTCCGGTGTCTATGACGGTTGGGGGTGGCGCCTTCACCACCAGAGCAAACCGGTGGAGGTGTGACCCGCAGTTGTTCGGGATCCCGGAGGTGTTGCAGGAGGTTGAAACTGCACTGAAGGAATTCTTTCTGTTTAATGATGTTGAGGGTATAGACCCGTTTACCTTATGGAATTCTCACAAAGCCTGTATAAGGGGTCTGCTGATTAAGATTAATGCAGGAGTGAATAGGAGGCGGAGGCAGCGTATGGATAGCCTTCTAGCAGAAATACGCGATTTAGAAACAGTGAATAAAGCTGCCCCCTCCTGTTCCACCAGCAACAAACTTACTAAAGCCCGCAACGACCTCCGCACCTTATTGGTAACCCAACATGCCAAGTCTATGCATAGACTCAGAGCCAATTGCTACACTCATGGCAATAAGGCTGGGAAATTATTGGCCATGCAGCTTAAAGAGAAGGTACTTAAACAAAAAATACCCTATATAGTCCATCCTGATACAGGATCGAGGCTTACCAATCCCAAAGAAATTGCAGATGCTTTTGGCTGGTATTATAGTAGCCTATATAATTTAAGAGAGGATACCTCCACTATACAACCCTCACCTGACGCCATAGAGAGTTTTCTTCAGACGCTTAATCTCCCGAAATTACAACCATCGCACTTAGAGCAACTAAATGCTTCATTTTCGATAGCCGAAATACAAAAAACTATAAACGCCCTCCCTAAAAACAAATCTCCCGGCCCAGATGGTTACTCCTCTGAATATTATAGAACATTCTCTGATATTTTATCCACGTACATGCAGAGGGTGTTCCATGCAGCTGCCTCCTCAGCCTCCTTTCCCTCAGAGATGCTTTCGGCCACTATAGTCACGTTACCCAAGCCAGGAAAGGATCCAGACAAAGTTCAAAACTTCAGGCCCATATCTTTATTAAATGTGGACCTGAAGATATATGCTAAGATTTTGGCCAATAGGTTGTCTGGAGTTCTGCCTCAGTTAGTACAGCCTGACCAGGTTGGCTTTGTGGCTGGGAGGCAGGCTCCGGACGCCACCAGGAGGGTGCTGAACTTGATACATTCGGCGTCCGGCGGGGGGGGGGCAGCGGTCCTCCTCTCGCTGGACGCCGAAAAGGCTTTCGACAGGGTCCACTGGGGGTATCTTTCTGCGGTACTTTCGAGGTTTGGCTTTACGGGGCCGGTCCTCTCTGCCATTTCTGCACTGTACACCACACCGTCAGCACATGTGTTCACGGAAGGCCTTTTTTCTGAACAGTTTTCTATCACCAATGGCACAAGACAGGGGTGCCCTTTGTCGCCCCTGATCTTTGCCTTGGTGATGGAGCCTCTGGCGGAGAGGATCAGGACCCACCCAGGTATAAGAGGTATTAGCTCTGGTCTGACGAGGCACCCCATTACCCTATACGCGGACGATGTGATTTTGTCTCTTGCCGACCCGGAGGAATCCCTGAAAGCAGTATATGATGTTTTAGAGACCTTTAATGAGATTTCTTACTATAAAATTAATGCTACCAAGTCTAGCATATTGGGCATTAATGTCCCTTCGGATATGCAGAACCGGATTAAGCTCTCTCTACCTTACACATGGGCATCTGAATCTATCCAGTATTTAGGCATTAAATTAACTAGTTCCCTATCTCAACTTTATAGATGTAATTTTGAATCTATTCCGTCCAGTTTTGAAAGAGAGTTGTCTCGATTTAAACAGTTTTACCTCTCTTGGTCGGGAAGACTTGCAGCATACAAAATGTTTTTACTACCCAAACTCCTTTATCTTTTTAGAACACTTCCAATTGTGCTCCCAGCCTCCTTCTATGCAACGCTGCAACGCCAATTAAATAGGTTCCTATGGGATGGGAGACCCGCTCGAAGCAGTTTTAAAGTCCTAGTTAAACATAGAAAGGTGGGTGGAATGGGTGTTCCCGAACTTAGAGACTATCACATGGCGGCCATCCTGGACCAACTCAGAGTATGGTTCCATGATCCGGGGGTGAAACGGTGGCACTTATGTGAACTGGAACAAATTCAACAAGGGGATCTGACGGGGCTCCTGTATGCCACAATGATAGGCGACCCTAAAGCTCATACACATCACCCCATTATAAATGCTACGTTGAGGGCCTGGATCTACTTACGTAAACATCAACCGTCCAATACTGACCTTAAATACCTCCCTATCCCCCTCTCAGCTTTGTCCTTTCTCACCCCAGACTTACAAGTAACACACTGGGCACGCTATGGCCTCTGCTATACCCACCAACTTTTAACACAAGGCCGCACTCAGACATTTGGGAATTTAATGGCCACTCAGAGTATCCCCAAAACCGAATATCTGAATTTCGCTAGATTGATTAGCTTGATCCCTAGAGAACATACGGGGTATTTTAGCCTCCCGGAATGTATTTGGGACTTATGGCAACCCACATCGGCTCACAAGAAAGGGATTACGGCCATTTACAATCTCTTACATGGCAAAATGCATTTTGAAATGTTTACTCAGCTGACTAAGTGGGAGGAAGAATTACATATTACTATTTCCCCGGACCAATGGATGAGAGCTATTAAAGGCAGTTATAGTTCCACCCGCTGCTCCAACTTTAGGGAAGGCGCACACAAATTACGACTTAGGTGGTACAGGACACCTTACATAATAGCGAAATATGCACATGACCAATCGAATTTGTGTTGGAGGAGCTGTGGCCAGATAGGAAACCTGACTCATATTTTTTGGTTCTGCATATCCGTACGAAGCTTTTGGGGAGAAATAGGCAAATTAATTGCCAAATTGACAGGAATTCTGAACCCCCTTAGAATAGAGCAAGCCCTCCTGGGGGTGAATTTGGATATATATCCTATCACAGCTCGCACTTTAGTGATATATATTTTGTTTGCCGCTCGGTTGAGCATTACAAGAAAATGGAAGTCGAATGTATCTCCTTTGGTATCAGAAGTTGTTACGATAGTGGATCACTCGTTTGAATTTGAAAGAACTGTAGCGTTACAGGAAGACAGACTAAAATCCTTTTTTCAAAAATGGGCGTTATGGGACAAATTTAGGAAACGTTAACACACTGTTGTTTGACTATATTTGATAAAGTTGTTGTGAACTATCTGGAATTCTGTCGTTGTCTCCCGTTGGACGCCTCTTTCATTTTATGTTTGTCCTTCATTCTACTCATTCACATACAGCATTTTCACTGATTACGACTCTATAGGTTCTGTTGTATTTTTGTATTTCATATTTTATACCTCTATGATCTTATATGCGCTATGTATTCTTCTTATGGCTCACTTTATTTGTGTATGAATATGTGGAATGTCATTTTTTCGAAACTTTAATAAAAAGATTGTTAAAAAAAAAAAAAAAAAAAAAAAAAAAAAAAAAGGCCGTCTTTAACGCAGGGCAAAAGGGGCTGCAGGGCCCTGTCATGGTGGGTGGGCCCCACTAAAGCAGCTGCCCCTTGCACCCGCGCTGCCCACAAATTTGGGTCCCCTGATAACCCTGCCGAGCAAAGAAAAACATTGATGTATTCCCCAGCCAGCAGGGTGGGGGTGGGGTTGGGAGCTCCACTGCAACTCTGACCCCGCCCCATGGAGCCTGTATGCTCTGACCCCTGAGATCGAAGTAGGAGTGCTGAGAGCCCCGCCTCTGGACATCTTTGAATCCCTCCCCCAGACCCCAATTAATGAAAGCGGGTGGTGAGCCTGGTTGGCTAGGTAGGTCCTTCTCCCCATAAACTGCTTGTTGACTGTTATCCTAGCCCTGACCCGTTTATGAACAGTATAGCTGTACACTGCTAATAGGTAAAATTTTAAAATGGTTACTTAGTTCATCACCTCCTGTACTCTGGTCATCTCCTTTACTAGATTTGCAGTCTCTGGTCATCTCCTGTATTAGATTTGCAGTCTCTGGTCATCTCCTGTGCTAGATTGGCAGTCTGTGGTCATCTCCTTTATTAGATTTGTAGTCTCTGGTCATCTCCTGTATCAGATTTGCAGTCTCTGGTCATCTCCTGTGCTAGATTTGCAGTCTCTGGTCATCTCCTGTATCAGATTTGCAGTCTCTGGTCATCTCCTGTGCTAGATTTGCAGTCTCTGGTCATCTCCTGTATTAGATTTGCAGTCTCTGGTCATCTCCTGTACTAGATTTGCAGTCTCTGGTCATCTCCTGAACTAGATTTGCAGTCTCTGGTTATCTCCTGTATTAGATTTGCAGTCTCTAGTTATCTCCTGTATTAGATTTGCAGTCTCTGGTCATCTCCTGTATTAGATTTGCAGTCTCTGGTCATCTCATGTACTAGGTTTGCAGTCTCTGATCATCTCCTGTATTAGATTTGCAGTCTCTGGTCATCTCCTGTATTAGATTTGCAGTCTCTGGTTTTCTCCTGTACTAGATTTGCAGTCTCTGGTTTTCTCCTGTACTAGATTTGCAGTCTCTGGTCATCTCCTGTACTAGATTTGTAGTCTCTGGTTATCTCCTGTACTAGATTTGTAGTCTCTGGTTATCTCCTGTACTAGATTTGTAGTCTCTGGTTATCTCCTGTACTAGATTTGTAGTCTCTGGTTATCTCCTGCACTAGATTTGTAGTCTTTGGTTATCTCCTGTACTAGATTTGCATTCTCTGGTTATCTCCTGTATATAGGTGTGCACAGCCTATTGCATTAGGGTGTGTACCCGAAAGCTCAATCCCATATGTGTGTATGTGTGTGTGTGTGTGCATATTATCTGACAGTGTCCATAGAGCAGTGGGCAGTGTCAATAGGGCAGTGGACTGTGTCTGTCATTTTTTTTAATTATTATTATTATTATTTTTACAGTTTTATTTTTTTACAATATTTTTAGGAGCTTCTTTAATGGGCTTTGGTGCAATACCAGGGATCTAAACAGGGGGAATCTGCGCCACATAGGGTGTTTAGGGTGGGCCCAGGCATACGCTGTTCACACGCTTGGTCTCCTGAACTAGATTTGCAGTATCTGGTCATCCCCTGTATTCGATTCATAGTCTCTGGTCATCTCCTTTATTCGATTTGCAGTCTCTGGTCATCTCCTGTACTAGATTTGCAGTCTCTGGTCATCTCCTGTACTAGATTTGCAGTCTCTGGTTATCTCCTGTACTAGATTTGCAGTCTCTGGTTTTCTCCTGTACTAGATTTGCAGTCTCTGGTCATCTCCTGTACTAGATTTGTAGTCTCTGGTTATCTCCTGTACTAGATTTGTAGTCTCTGGTTATCTCCTGTACTAGATTTGTAGCCTCTGGTTATCTCCTGTATTAGATTTGCAGTCTCTAGTTATCTCCTGTATTAGATTTGCAGTCTCTGGTCATCTCCTGTATTAGATTTGCAGTCTCTGGTCATCTCATGTACTAGGTTTGCAGTCTCTGATCATCTCCTGTACTAGATTTGCAGTCTCTGGTTTTCTCCTGTACTAGATTTGCAGTCTCTGGTCATCTCCTGTACTAGATTTGTAGTCTCTGGTTTTCTCCTGTACTAGATTTGTAGTCTCTGGTTATCTCCTGCACTAGATTTGTAGTCTTTGGTTATCTCCTGTACTAGATTTGCATTCTCTGGTTATCTCCTGTATATAGGTGTGCACAGCCTATTGCATTAGGGTGTGTACCCCAAAGCTCAATCCCATATATGTGTGTGTGTGTGTGTGTGCATATTATCTGACAGTGTCCATAGAGCAGTGGACAGTGTCAATAGGGCAGTGGACTGTGTCTGTCATTTTTTTTTATTATTATTATTATTATTTTTACAGTTTTATTTTTTTACAATATTTTTAGGAGCTTCTTTAATGGGCTTTGGTGCAATACCAGGGATCTAAACAGGGGGAATCTGCGCCACATAGGGTGTTTAGGGTGGGCCCAGGCATACGCTGTTCACACGCTTAGTCTCCTGAACTAGATTTGCAGTATCTGGTCATCCCCTGTATTCGATTCATAGTCTCTGGTCATCTCCTTTATTAGATTTGCAGTCTCTGGTCATCTCCTGTACTAGATTTGCAGTCTCTGGTCATCTCCTGTATTAGATTTGCAGTCTCTGGTCATCTCCTGTATTAGATTTGCAGTCTCTGGTCATCTCCTGTATTAGATTTGCAGTCTCTGGTTATCTCCTGTATTAGATTTGCAGTCTCTGGTCATCTCCTGTATTAGATTTGCAGTCTCTGGTCATCTCCTGTATTAGATTTGCAGTCTCTGGTCATCTTCTGTATTAGATTTGCAGTCTCTGGTCATCTCCTGTATTAGATTTGCAGTCTCTGGTCATCTCCTGTATTAGATTTGCAGTCTCTGGTCATCTCCTGTATTAGATTTGCAGTCTCTGGTCATCTCCTGTATTAGATTTGCAGTCTCTGGTCATCTCCTGTATTAGATTTGCAGTCTCTGGTTTTCTCCTGTACTAGATTTGCAGTCTCTGGTTTTCTCCTGTACTAGATTTGCAGTCTCTGGTCATCTCCTGTACTAGATTTGTAGTCTCTGGTTATCTCCTGTACTAGATTTGTAGTCTCTGGTTATCTCCTGTACTAGATTTGTAGTCTCTGGTTATCTCCTGTACTAGATTTGTAGTCTTTGGTTATCTCCTGTACTAGATTTGCATTCTCTGGTTATCTCCTGTAGTACGTCTCTCAGTGAGCTGTAATAATGTGCAGTAACCTCTAGCAATGAATGAGGAAGCAGAAATATGTGTTGTAACCTCTAACAACCAGTCAGTGATCGGTAATAATATGCTATAATCTCTGGCAACCAATTGCAATTGCTGCCTGATCGGCTGCCATAAACACATTTTTAGTTTTACTGCTATTTGTTATATGGTTTTACTTCCTAAAAATACATTTCGGTTTGCAATTTTATTTAGTTCTGTGTGCCTAATTGACACATCTTCACTGCAGCTCAGTACAGTTTTAAATATTGGACATGTACCATTTTTTTTACATTTCTGTATAATAAATGGTAGGTACTCCCTCAAAATGCATGGGCAAAGACATAAGAAAACAAATACACATGTAACAAGTTCTCCGGCCTTCTTCAGTCTAATGAGAACCTCCAGGGCCAGAGATAGCTGACATCCTTCTGTATATGGTGGCACTGGCTTGTGAGGCATAGTGGGTGCAAGATGGATAAAGTTATTGGGCACCAGACACTTCTTGAATGCAAAAGAGATGTTTATTTCTCTTACAAACTTTTATGGAGGAAAGAGGGTTAGGGCCAGGACACCCTTAAGTAGTTGCAAGTTTAATTAGCAGACCCCGAGACTTCAATAGAAGAACAGCCATGCAGGGAAAGGCCTCCAGCAAGATTCTACATCTGCACGTGCAGGGATGCTGTCTCCTATGGCAACAGTTTATAACATTTCCTAACACAAAGCGCAACAGTTCCTTCACTTTCACTACACTTCTCCTTGTAGTTTTTCAGCACACTGAGCTCCCGGTCTCTCACTAGAGCCTCTGATTCACTGCCACTGAATCCCTTGAGTTCCTGCATTCTTCAAGGTGGTATCTTCCTCAAGCATCACCCCCGCCTCTCTGCTGAGTCCCTAGGTTGGTACTCCCGAGACTTCTGAAGCTTCACCCCACTGGCCTACTCGGTCCCTGGCTTGGCACACAAGGCTGCTCTGCAAGCTTCACCTCTGCTGGCTGGGTCCCTGACTTGATCACCGTCTGAAGTTTCCTGATTCTCCACCGTGCCCATTCGGTGAGAATACTGCTCTGGTTCTTGATTCAGTTACTCACTGTGGTCCCTGGTAATAAGGTGGATGGTCCCTTAGTGGTGACAGCTTCCCCTCTACCTCCAACCACGACAAGTTCTCCGGCCGGCAGAACCTTCATGTTTGGTTGGTCTGCAAGCCGGAATCCCAACCCTGCCCTCAGACAGCCTAGCAGCCAGATGCCCCCGGGATAGGCCCAATCTCCGGCCTTGCAGCCTGAGGCAACATGGCACAAGTCCACCCAGACAGCCATCCAGGTGGCACCGAACGTAAATCACCTGACTCCACTAATATATATATATATATATATATATATATATATATATATATATATATATATATAGGTTCCCCCAGCAGGCCAAGGGATTTAAGAAAACCCCTGCCCATTGGCTGAGATACTTCATATACCCATAACCTGACCTTGAGCTGCCCTTCTCATATCTAGTACCACCAAGTACCCAGCCACTTAGTGGTAGGAGAGAAAAGTGCAACATGGCCAAACTTAGGGAAAAATCAATAGATTTCTAACAATCAGGATAACTACTCCTGGCAAGTAAATTGTGAGGAGCAACCTTGCCTAAACTCCAAGGTACTACACACAAAAATGCATGCAGTGGAACAAATAAAAAGACCCTTGTGCATCACCCCTACTTCAGCCATCAGTGGTGCAGAGTCCAAACATTAAGAAACATTGTTCTTACTACTGGGAGGCTGAAGATAAACCCTGAGAATTGCTTTTAAGGTGTATCTAGACTAAGGTGACCAGATTTTCAAAATTAAATCCGGGGACATTTTTTTTTCATTAGTAATGGCAGCAATCAGCGACTCATAGCGGGACTGCGATATTGCGGTGGACAAATCAGACAATAAGTGACACTTTTGACACTTTGTGGAAACCAGTGACATTAATACAGTGTTCAGTGCTAAAAATATGTGTGCCTAACAAGTGTTTTCTCACTGTGGGGGAGGTGCTTTTACTAAGGGAAGACATAGATCCCTGTACCTGCTTTGCAGGAACACAGGATCAATGTCTTCCACACTGACAGAATAATGAACTGCCTTGTTTACATAGGCAGACCACTAGGTGAGTCCGTCGGATCCGCTGATTGGCTCTGACACCCAGAAATGCAGCATCATGTATATAAGTGATCATAGTTGGCAACATTGTAAAAAAAAAATCCGGGACACTTTTTGGGCTGTAGGTGGAGTTGTATTATAATTAGAGGGCGGGGCATGCGGTTATAGACGTGGCATAGGAAAAGGTGAACATGTGGTGCGCTGAGCGTGTTGCGGCGAAATATGGGCGTGGTTTACATAAATAGCGGGTGTGGTTTAAACGGGCGTGGCTCAAATGGGTGTGGTTAGAGTCTGAAATGAATGCGGGATGGAGTGGGAAAGTGGGGGGGAGGGATGGAGGGACAGCAGCCCCAGATCCTACACCACAATAGCAATATGTGTTTTTCAGAGTTTGGCAATCAGCAGATAAAGATACTCCAAATACCTGGTGTTAGCGCTTCAATCATCCCGGCGCCATGATTGATATGGTGTCAGGATGATTGAAGTGCATTTTTTCTATTATTACATTGTAATATAAAATTAAATAATTCAACTCATCATAATGCAGAATCAGTGGGAGCCATGAGCTTGTCACCAGCCACGTTGCCTACCACCAGATGCCATCAGGTGCCCCCAGCAGAGTCCCTCCTTACATCAGGTGCCCCATCAGAGCAGCCTTCCTCACATCTGTGTCTCCATCAGCGGAGCCACTCCTTACATCTGGTGTCCCCATCAGTCCTCTTACATCTGGTGTCCCCATCAGTCCTCCTTACATCGGGTGTCCCCATCAGTCCTCCTTACATCGGGTGTCCCCATCAGTCCTCCTTACATCTGGTGCCCCCATCAGTCCTCCTAACATCTGGTATCCCCATCAGTCCTCCGTAAATCTGGTGTCCCCATCAGTCCGCCGTACATCTGGTGCCCCCCTGACATCCAGACTGGCCCCCTCTGACATCCAGACTTGTCCGCGGCATCCAGACTGCCCCCCGACATCTAGACTGCCCCCCGACATCCAGACTGGCCCCTCTGACATCCAGACTGGCCCCTCTGACATCCAGACTGGCCCCTCTGACATCCAGACTGGCCCCTGACTAGGGATGAGCCGAACACCCCCCGGTTCGCACCAGAACTTTCGAACGGACCCAAAATTCGTACGAATTTTAGAACCCCATTGAAGTCTATGGGACTCGAACGTTCGAAATTAAAAGTGCTAATTTTAATGACTAATATGCATGATACTGTCCTAAAAAGGGTTTGGGGACCTGGCTCCTGCCCCAGGGGACATGGGTCAATGCCTAAAATGTTTTTAAAAATGGCCGTTTTGGCGGGAGCACTGATTTTAATGACGATTAAAGTGAAAAAAAAAGTGAAATATTCCTTTAAATATCGTGCCTGGGGGGTGTCTATAGTATGCCTGTGAAGTGCCATGTTTTTCCAGTGTTTAGAACAGTCCCTGCACAAAATGACATTTAACGGAAGTAACGTCATTTAAAACTGCTTGCGGTTTTAATGTTATATCTGGTTCCTGCAATATGGATGAAAATCATTGAGAAAAATGGCATGGGTAGCCCCCCTGCCCATTACCAGCCCCTTTGGGTCTTGTACGGATATTAAGGGGAACCCCGTACCCATATTAAAAAAAGGAAATACGTGTGGCCCCCAGGCCCTATATACTCAGAACAGCAGTATACAGGTGGTGCAAACAAGACAGGGACTGTGTAGGTTTGTTGTGTTAAGTAGAATCTAGAGAGTTCCACCTGGTGGGCATGTCACATATAAGGCGCTTCTTGGGCAGGTTCAACTGCTTTTGGAGCTCAGCCAGCCGAGCACAGGCATTAAATGATCGGCGGAAATGCACACAGACTTAACTGGCCTGCTTCAGGACATCCTGTAAGCCCGGGTACCTGCCCAAGAACCACTGCACCACCAGGTTAAGGACATGAGCCACACAGGGCACATGGGTCAGTTGTCCTTGTCGGAGGGCGGAGAGGAGGTTGGTGCCATTGTCGCAAACCACCATTCATGGCTTAAGCTGGCATGGCGTCAACCACCTCTCTGGCCTGCCCCTGCAGAGCTGACAAAAAATCTGCCCCAGTGTGGCTCCTGTCCCCCAAACAAACCAGCGCAAGCACAGCATGGCATCGTTTTGCCTGCGTACTTGCGTAGCCCCTGGAACGCCTACGGAGCACCGCTGGTTCTGAGGACAGAGCACTGGAAGAGGCCATGGAGGAAGAAGAAGAGGAGGGGGTGGAGGAGAGAGGTGTGTCACAACCAATAGTAGCATTTTGGAGGCGTGGTGGCGGAACAACCTCCAACACTACTGCACCTTGTCCTGCATCCTTCCCAGCTGCCAGAAGAGTGACCCAATGGGCCGTGAAAGACAGGTAACATCCCTGTCCATGCCTGCTGGACCATGAGTCAGCGGTAATATGCACCTTACCGCTGACCGCCTTGTCCAGCGAGGCAAGGACATTGCCTTCCACATGCCAGTAGAGAGCCGGAATCGCCTTCCGTGAGAAAAAGTGGCGTTTGGGGACCTGCCACTGAGGAACCGCACATTGTACAAACTCACGGAAGGGGGCCGAGTCTACCAACTGAAAAGGCAGCAGTTGAAGTGCTAGCCAAGCTAGCATTCAACCGCTGGGCATGTGTGGTCCAGCAGCTGGGGCAGGGACATTTGCCTGCTATAATCGGATGTGGGTGTACTGCTAGCAGAGTGCCCAGAAGCACTTGGCTGTGACATACCTAATTCTACACCTTCATTCCTCTCAGAGCAGGTTTCAGAGAGGACTGAAGGTCTAGTGGGGTTGGAGATCCCAGCTGATGAGGAGCAAGGAGAGGTCCGCTTTGTTCTTTGGTGTGGGTCTTTGAGGTACGCTTGCCAACGAGCTGCATGGCAGGTCAACATATGTCTGGTCAAGCATGTGGTGCCCAAGCGGCTGATGTTTTGGCCACGCGAGATACGCTTGAGACATATGTTGCAAATAGCAGCGGTGCGATCGGATGCACTCGTCTCAAAAAAGGCCCACACCAAAGAACTTTTAGAATAACGCGCAGAAACAGCGCCCTGCACAGGCGGAGCTCTGCGGTATGATTCAGTCGGTGTGCTGCCCCTAAGCTGGCCCCCGGAGGGCATCCTGCCTCGTTGGACATGTGCCTCCTCCTCCTCTCTCCTACCAGGCACCCATGTGGAGTCAGTGCCCTCATCATCCCCTCCCTCTTCATCGCTGGAGCAAACCTGGCAGTATGCTGCAGCTTGTGGAACATGACTGCTAGATTGCTGTCCTTCTTGAGCATCCCCTCTCTCTGTGCTCACGCTACTGCCTTCCTCTAGCTGAGTATCATCATCAGAGCCTACAAAACACTGGGCATCCTCCTGGAGCATGTACCCAACACTGTGCTCAAAGAGTTCAGGAGACTCCTCAGGAGGACGTGGTGGGTCTGGGGAAGCAGTCACTGATGATGACATTGAGAGGAGGGAAGACGATGCGTTGGCAGCTGCTTTGCTAGTACCCTGAGCCTGTGTGAGAGAGGATGAGGAGGATGAAGAGGGCTTGGTCATCCACTCTACCAAGTCTTCGGCATGTTGCGGCTCAACATGTCCAGCTGCCGAAAAGGACAAGCGTGTCCCATGGCCACATACTGATGATGACGATGCACCACGTCCACGACCAGCACTGTTGTCTCTAGACACAGAGCCTGCTTGCCATCTTTTATCGTCTCGCGCCTGTTTGCCTCTCCTTGCTGGCCTTCCAGACATGGTAATGGCCTGAAGGGAGATGGGAAAACCAACAATTGGGTAGTGTATATTGCGCTGGAGGCACACACAACACCCACTCCTGCAGATGGCTCAATTAGAGAAGAGCTATGTAGGTGGATATAACGGTTTATTCTGCGGTCAGGGCACGCAGACAGCATGCACAATCTCCTACAGCTGACTGCAAGCTCTATTTAAAAAGAGCAATATAGCTAGCTATATAAGTGGATATAATGGTGTATTATGCGGTCAGGGCACGCAGACAGCACGCACAATCTCCTACAGCTGACTGCAAGCTCAATTTAAAAAGAGCAAGATAGCTAGCTATATAGGTGGATATAGCGGTGTATTCTATGGTCAGGGCACGCAGACAGCACGCACAATCTCCTACAGCTGACTGCAAGCTCTATTTATAAAGAGCAATATAGCTAGCTATATAGGTGGATATTTTTTTATTAATAGAACTTCTTCCAAATATACAAAGACTTTCTTAGAAATGATACCATAGCAACATACATATGGTGAGAGAAAATAACATATCAAACAACCGTATGTCTCCTCAACCCTCCAGCAGTCTCCGCAGCGACTAGCCGCACTACCGCATGATCATCGGGTTTCTTTATGGTACAACTTATCCACTAAACTTTAGTTTTAAAATATACAACTCATCCATCTAATCCCACTACACACAAGATACAGACGGGAATGTAAAGAGTGAAGCATGCCCGTACCTGAAAAAAAAGAGAAACTCCGAACGAAAAACTACGGAGGGGGGGGGGGGGGTGAAAGGATAGAAAGACATCACCACCGAAAGAGAAAGGACCGTGGGAGTCATTAAGGAGGCCGGAAGGAAAAACCCCTCCACAACCTGGCACTCCTTTCTTCCCCAATCCTCTCTCTTTCCAGACACCTTACCTTCTCCACTTCCCGAAAAATATCTCCCACCACCTCATGCATGGACAGGACTTTGCCCCTAGTGGACACTAAACACCTCGCGTGCCAGGTGAAGTAAAGACAAACTGTACTAACTAGATAAAGTGATGATAACTCAAAGCCCCTTCGCACTCTGAAGTTACCATATACTCGCTCAGAAGCCGACAGGGCCTGGAGGCGGGGATAGCCGACGGCCACCCCAACCCCCACCAGAACCTCCACGTTAAAGGGACATTCGACCAAAAAGTGGTCCATGGTCTCGAATGTCCCTCCACACTCTGGACGGGGACACCCTCTGTCCCCTAAGCTCCGATATTTCAAGTTGGATCGTACGTAGAGGCGTCCATGGAACGCTCTCCACGCAAGATCCCAGAACTTGAGAGGAATTCTCACGGAATTCAGAAGGGCTAGTCCCTCCGTGAGAACCCTGTCTGGGCAATCCCTTAAGGCCAGTGGTCTCAAAAAGTCAGAGGACATGACCCTAAGGTACAGCTCACGCCGACCCATAGAGCCCACCTCTAGAGCAGTTATCCTCCACTTCCTTAGTACCTTTAGAGCAGTCGGGACATAGGGCGGGAGGTACCCATGGGATCTACGAAGATCACCAGGGCGACCCCCTCCCTTCCAGCTACTCAGGAAAAGCAAGAGCCGGCCCTTACAGGAACGTTCCCACAGAGAAGGCGTGTCCAAAAAGATAGACTGTAGATTGAATTTCACAAATACAGTGGTGAAAAACACCACTGGGTTGATCATGTCCAACCCACCCTGCCTTCTCCGAAGGTACGTAACCTCCCTCTTGATGAGGTTTAGCCTGTTTCCCCACAGTAGTAGGAAGAACAGGCTGTAGATCCGTGTATAGAGCGATTCTGGCAGAAGACAAACGTAGCTGACATAGATACATTCAGGCAGCAGGTAGGTCTTGATCAGGCTTACCCTTTCCCTCAACGACAGCTTCCAGCCCTTCCAGGTCTTCACTTTCTGGGTAGCACCCGACAGCCTGCGCTCCCAGTTTTGCTTGGGATAGTCGCCTGGGCCAAAAAGGATGCCTAATATCTTTATTTCTGGTTGGGGCTGGGGGAAAACGTCCGGAAGGGCAAACTGCTCGCCTTCCTTCCCCATCCAGAGAACCTCACTCTTGTCCCAGTTGACTAACGAACCTGATGCCTTGGAGTAGCCCCCAATCTGTGTTTCCACAAAAAGGGCCTCCTCTCGCCTAGACACTACCACCGAGACATCGTCCGCGTAGGTCACCACCCTCACCGATGGCTCCGGGCCCCCACAGGGCTCTACCGGAACCCCCCTCAAACGCCCGCAGTCAAGCCTCCTCACGAAGGGATCTACCGTGAAGACGTAGAGTAGGGGGCTCAACAGGCAACCCTGCCTGACACCAGAGTCCACCAGGAAGGCGGAGCCCACCCAACCATTGACAAGGGGGAAGCTCTCATCCCCCCTATACAATACTTTCAGCCAATCGATGAATTTAGCTGGCAGACCGTACTTACCTAGGAGAAGCCAGAGGTACTCATGGCTTACCCTATCAAAAGCTTTCGCCTGATCTAGTGCCAGCAGATACCGACCATCACCCGTTGCCCTGCACCTTTCCACAGCCTCCCGGACGTTCAGGACAGCACTAATGCCCCGTACACACGACCAGACTTTTCAACATCAAAAGTCTGACGGAATGATTCCTGCAGACTATTCGAACGTGTGTGGGCTGCAGCGGACTTTTGATTTGCAAAAGTCTGACAGACTTTAGAAATGGAACGTGTTTCAAATTTTTCAAACAGAACTCTGCCGGACCCAGAAATCCGCTCGTGTGTGTGCTAGTCTGACTGACTAAAACCGACGCTAGAGCAGCTATTGGCTACTGGCTATGAACTTCCTTATTCTATTCCAGTCATACATCATCACGTTCAAATCCGTCAGACTTTGGTGTGATTGTGTGTGGCCAAGTCCGTTCATTCGGAAAGTCCGTCAGAACTCTGTCAGAACTCCGTCGAAAGTCTGCCGGACTTAAGTCCTGTCGTGTGTACGCGGCATAAAGGTGCTACGGCCGGGAACTGCACAGTGCTGGGAGGTGGAAAGTAACTTGTCCGCGACAGCAGACATACGCACAAACAATATCTTCGCCAGAATCTTCCTATCCGTGCAGAGAAGGGCAATAGGACGCCAATTCTCTACCCTGGACGAATCTTTCCCCTTTGACAAGAGGATTAGGGCAGACCTTCTCATTGAGGGAGGAAGCAAACCAGATGCCAAACACTCATTGAACACCTCCCTCAAAAGAGGAGCCAAAAGGCTCTTAAAGGTTTTATAGAACTCCGCCGTGAGCCCATCAGGCCCCGGCGATTTCTTTGGTGACAAAGAGTCGATGGCTTGCTCAACCTCTGCCGTTGAGATCCCATCTGTCAAGGAGACCGGAAGGTCAGACACTGCCTCCAGCGGTGTCCCGTCAAGGAATGCCCTGGCTCTCTCAAGGTCTAAAGGCTTCTTCTTCAGGATGTCGGAAAAGTGGGCACTGATGATGCCCAGGATCCCTGCCTTGGACCGCACCAAGGACCCAGAGGAATCCCTCAGGCCATGTACGACCTTCTCACTCACCGCATCGCCGCAGCTCTTGTAAGGATCCCGTAATCCCTCTCAAGGACCAGGGAGGCGAGACGGTCATACTGACACTCCTTCATCTGAAGCTTCAGAGCAGAGATCTGTTCCTGAGTGTCCCCAGAGGAGATGAGGCGATCTAATTGCCTCCGCAGCCTCTGGTAGGCCAGGTATTTTGAGAAAGCCCGGTGCCTCGAGACCTCTCGGAAGAAGCCCTCAGACCTCTTCTTCACCACTTCCCACCATTCCTGATGGGAGCAGCCGCCCTCAAGGAGCGTGGCTTGTTCCAAAAAAAAGGTCTCGAAAGCCTCCGTCACTTCAGGGTCCTCGAGCAGCGACCCATTTAGGCGCCACAAGCCCCGACCCTTCTGAGGAGCATCGGCCACATTCAAGGTAACGGACACCATACAGTGATCGGAGAACTCAACGCACACAGCACAGGGGCCCTGAAGGAAGAGTCCCCCTTCAAAAAAAACCTGTCTATCCTACTCTTACTGCTACCTCTGGCATAGGTGAAACCCGTGTGGTTGGGGAGATGACGAACGTGCACATCCACCAACCCGGCTTCCCTCACTATCCTATTCAAAAAGATACTGTCATATCCCAGGGGGCCAGAGGTTCCTGCCCGGTCCTTTGACCTGGTGACCATGTTGAAATCACCACCAAAGACCACCTGCTGGGATGTAAACAGGTAAGGTTTCACTGCCGTAAGAAGGTCCTTCCTCCCCCTCTGAGATTGAGGGCCATAAAAATTAATTAAATGGAGGAATTCTCCCCTCACGACAGCATCCACCACTAGACACCTACCAACCTCGACCTCAATCACTCGTCGGCAGGCCACCGAACCAGTCTTAAAAAGGACCGCAACACCACTACAGGGCTCAGCCGCAAGAGACCAGAGAGAGGGCCCACATCTCCACTCTCTCTTTGCTAGATGCATCCCTGCCACAGATGCCAGCCAGGTCTCTTGCAAAAACAAAATGTCAGCATCAATCCGGCTGAAAAAATCAAAGGCTGCAAAACGAGCCGCCGTAGAACGCACACTTGCAACATTAATCGTCGCAAGGCGTATTGGCGCGGGTACTGCCATCCTTAGTGATTGGCTTACATTCCCTTCTGCTTACATTACTTGCAGGCCCCCTCGTCCTCCGAGTCAGAGGGAAGGCCCTCAAAACGATTGCCCAGCAGGATAAGAGGCCGGTCAACACACCCATCCTCACTGGGGCAAGGGCCTACATCTTCCTCAGGCACAGGCACCTTCCGTTTTCTTTTTCTGACCGCTTTTTTCCTTACCCTCTGCCACCGCCCAGGCCCAGGAGGCTCACCATCCTCCTCCTCATAATGCCCCGCTAGATGCAAGGCGCTTCTGGGAGGTCTTGGCAGCCCCCTGTACCTCCATCATCTCCTGCCCGGCGACCGCCGCCGGTACAACAGGGAGACGAGAAGAGGAAGAAGGACGTGGAGATACCAGGGTAGGGGGGGATGGGAGGGGGGCAGAGGAGGGAACGGAAGCGGAAGGGGGGAGGGAAGGGGAGGGGGGAGAGGGGAAGGGGAGGGGGATGGGGAAGGAACAGCAGGAGGGGTACAAGGGGGGGGGATGCGGGAGAGAAGCCCTTCTAGGAGGTCTCTCTTTGGGCCCGGCAGTCGGCTGTTTGGTAGACGCCTTCCTACCCACAGATGACTTATCGGGCTCTTTCCTTTTCTCCTTGGGAACTGCCCCCAAGGACCTAGATGTTCCATCAACCTTCTTACCAGCCACACTATTCCCTAACTCCTCCTTTCTCCCCCACCCGGACCTCACCCTTTGGGGCAGCTGATCACCTGGCCCCCGCCGCTCCCCCTGTCCCTGAGTCCCCCCCAACCACCGACCCGGGCTCGGGGTCCCCAGATGGTGCCCGGGGTTGCCCAGGTTTGCCCCCCTCTGTCGGGAAGTCCCTGAATGCTTTGGGGCACCGGCTGAAAGGGTGCCCCAGCTCCCCACAGAGATTGCAGACTATAAGCCTGCAAATCTCCTGTGGGTGCCCAAACCCGTTGCACCTGACGCAGCGGGGCGTCACGCAGTCTGCGCTCAGGTGCGCCGGGCTTCCGCATTTAAAGCAGCGACGAGGCTGGCCTGGGTAGAAGACCAGGATCCGGTCTCTGCCAATGAAGGCGCTACCAGGGACGTGAGATACTGTATTGCCCTGGCGCTTGAGCCGGATCCTGGCCTGCCAAGCCCCAGTCCAGACCCCCCGCTCGTCTAGGGACTTCCGCATCAGAGTCTGCAGCTGGCCAAATCTCCCGAGCCAGGTCATGATGTCCTCTGGAGGGAGGGACTCATTCCTAACCAGGATGGTGATATTTTTCACCTCTTCCTGTCAGGAAAGGGGGACCACGCGGAACCCCCTCCAGGGGTCAGACCTCCTCAGGATTTCGTATACAGTCAGAAACCTCTCCATCGAGACGACGGAGAGGAAACTGACATCAAATTCTTTGGATCCCGTTGGATGGATGACAGCAAAGAGATCCGCCACCCGGAAACCGGCACCCAGTATCCATCCCACTACCTGACCCCTGGAGGGACATGCCCCTTTGCCCTCCCACTTAAGCTGCACAACATTCCTACGTCTTCTCTCCAGGCTCCCTGTACCCCTTGACCATGCGTCCGGCCCTGTAAGCTGGGCAGAGGGCGGCGCCCTAAAATTCTGGGCGCCAAACTGGCCATACAGGGGGTCCAGAGGAACACTAGAACCGGCCACTTGTGCGAAAGAGCGCCCTGCTTTATGTGCACCCAATAGTGCTGCCTCCTCCTCCACACCCAAGAGGCGTTCCACAGGAGCCGACACCGCAGGGTTACCCCCAGACTTTGAGGCAGCCGGGGGGACCACACCTGACTCCATGGTCTGACTCATATCTCCCGACCCTGGCGACCAGGCCGCCACTTCCTGAACCTCACTGGTAAACTGTGGGGCCTCCTCCTGGCCACAGCCAAAGAAGGCATCCAATTGGCTCCCCAGGAGGCCCACCCATTCCATTTCGGAGCTCCCGCCAACCTCAGCGTGAGCCCCGCAAGAATCGACCACTATACACTCCTCTACTTGGGTGCCCTCCAACTGACGGATAAACTCCATTGCAGGGCACTCTCTGTCTAAAACCCCCATGGGCGACCCACCCCACACCTGCCGATTCACCGTCCCGTCATCCGCCAGAGCCGCGGGAGACGAAGCTCCGCCCACTTCCTGTCCCGCCGGCAAACCGGAAGCGGCGGAAGCCACGGACCGGAAGTTCCTTCCAGCGGGATCCGCCCCCAGCTCCGGCGGACTTCCTGCAGGCGCCAGTCCCTCAAAGGTCCGCACCAATCCTGGAGCAGAGTGTGGGACTCCCTACCCCCTCCCCACGGAGGATGGCATCCCACAGCAACCATCCCCAACCCGCACAACACCCGCCATGGCGGAAGACCCACTCAACACCACCCCATCTGCACTGTCCAACTGTTCCGACAGTCTGGGCTTGCTGACCTGGGGATCCCCCCGCAGCGGAACGAGGACATCCGGGAGTGGGGGGTTGTCCATGTCTAGCAGGGAATCCGGCTTGTCCACCGGAGCCCCTGTGACAGGTAAGCCCAAAGTTTCCAAGCGTCTCTCCACTAGGCCCAGGAGGCTCCCCCGCCAGCCTCACCCCCTGCGGACATCCTGACCTCATCGGGTGCCCTACCCAGGCCTGCAGCAGCCTCTACCTAAGGACCGGCAGGATCCTGGGGACCCTCAGTCATTTTGTCTGGGGCTTGGTTTGGCATGATGTTCCAGGGGGAGAGTCCAGCACTCCTGCCCTGTCTCCTGGGTCGGCCATCCATCTCACCCCCCTGGTGTTTCCCGGGGTTCTCTGGTACTGCACCAACTTCCCCTATCTGGGAAGGCTTCTCCTCTTGGGAGTCAGCTTGCGGGATCTGGCTCCCCTTCTGGCGCCGAGACGCCTGTCTCCCCTCCTCATTTGCTCTCAACAGCTCATGCTTTAGCTCATCCAAAAAGCACTCCTCGCCTGGGCCATGGTCACATAGGTTCACCAGGAGGTCGAATAACTCGGCATTCTGCTGCTTTAGACTTGTAATGGCCACTCGGAATTCCGATCTCTTGGAGCTGCCGGAACGATCCCGCCGGTTCCGAAGAGAGGTTAAACAGGCCATGTGGCCATTGTATGCACGCGTTGCCTTCTCCATTAGGTTCTTAACCTTCTTGACCCTCACTTTGTATTTCTTATCATCCTCTCCTGGCTGGGCTTTGGTCCAGCTGGTAAGACCGACCTGAGTCCCCAGAAAGAGCCTCTCCTCCCTGGATAGGTCTTCAATTCCAGAGAGGGTAGCTGGAGCCCCAGGCCAGGAAAGCAACCCTGGGCCTGGGCTAGAGGAGGCCATCCTCCCCCTTCACCTGTGGACACTGGAACTCTGCAGAGAGCATGCAGACAGCAAGCACAATCTCCTACAGCTGACTGCAAGCTCTATTTAAAAAGAGCAAGATAGCTAGCTATATAGGTGGATATAACGGTGTATTCTGCGGTCAGGGCACGCAGAGAGCACGCAAAATCTCCTACAGCTGACTGCAAGCTCTATTTATAAAGAGCAATATAGCTAGCTATATAGGTGAATATAACGGTGTATTCTGCGGTCAGGGCACACAGACAGCACACACAATCTCCTAAAGCTGACTGCAAGCTCTATTTAAGCAGGCAGGCAGCTGGCTGGGATTTGAGCCAAGGCAGAAGAACATGTGAGCGGAGCTGAATGGGCATGTGCTGGAAACTGAAGAAATAGTCCATCCGCTCTGACCAGCACATCACCATCAGAAAGGGACACAGATAATGGAAAAAATGCACCCCCCTAAGCTAGTAGGAGCGGGGGTGTGTAATTCTTTTTTTTTTATTATTCTGCAATGACTGTCTTTGAAAATTTCCCCAGCTCCTGTTAAAGTCAAATCCTGGGACAAAACCGGGGACAGACTTGGTCCGGGGACAGTGTTCTCAATCCGGGGACTGTCCCCTGAAACCGGGGACATCTGGTCACCCTACCATAGAGTCACATCAATATGTTTATTTAAACACTTCGTATCGGGGGCCAATTCTGACACTTCACTCCTATATGTAAAAATCGACTTTTTCCTCGCTAGAAAATTACTTGGAACCCTCAAACATTATATATTTTTTTGCAGAGAGGCACTATAGAGTAAATTGGTGGGTGTTGCAATTTTTTATGTCAAACTCTCATGAATGAAAAAACCCCCCACCAAAGTTAGCCCAATTTTTGATATAATGTAAAAGATGATGTTTTATGCTGAGTAAACGGATGCCTAACTTGTCACACTTTAAAATTGTGTCTACTCGTGGAATGGCGGAAAACTACAATGCTTGAAATTCTCATTAGGCAACGCTTTAAACACCTTTACAGGTTATCAGTTTACAGTTGCACAGGAGGTCTAATGCTAGAATTATTGCTCTCTGACGTTCTCTACAATATGTGTAATTAGGCAGACTTCTGGGAAAATTGGTGAGCCAATCGCACAAGCAGGAAATGATGTTTCTGGTGAGTGGTCAGTACACACTCTGTGTACAGAACAACTCCATGCAGCCATATTGCAATGCATTCTCAAAAAATTATAGTGGGTGCAGATTGAAAAGGAAAGGTAATTTTTAATGACATTCAATTACAATATGATTAGTGTCTCAATTATATGTGCTATATTATATTTGCTTTATTTGCTATTTTTTTCCCCACAAAAGTAGAGTTACCCTTTTAATCTGAAGGGTTTTTGCCTCAGAGTATTGACCCGGAAAGTATTGAAGTCAGAGACAGCAAGGCAACTAGGAGGTCAGCAAAGACCACCCCCATATTCTTCCCTTAAAGTGACCCTGCCGACACAGGAACATTTGTATCTGATAACCTACCTGCTAAAAGAAGAGTAAAATTACTTGAAAATCCTCTATGGCCCCTTCACGTATTCCACACTTCTTGGTGTATGGAATATCTGCTCCCCCGCTAAATGCTGTGGTTTCTCCACCAGCTCCTAGATTGCTACAGCAGGCACATGCCTAATGGGAGAAAGCACAGTGCATAGCAGGGTAGACTGATTCACTATGATGGCCTATGTCATTTCTTGAGACCCTAAGAGTCCATTCACACAGGGGCAACACGTCTTGCAGCGTGACTTTGGCAGGCAACTTGGACACTACACGAGTATGAATTACAGAGCGACTTGGGGCGACTTTAACACGACTTCAAGTCGCCCCCAGGCCAGACGACTTTGGCTGTGGCCAATCACGAAAAAATCAGCTCTTGAGGGGGGGAACTCCACGCCAAATTTTAAATAAAAAAATGGCATGGGTTCCCCTCCAAGAGCATACCAGGTCCTTAGGTCTGGTATGGATTTTAAGGGATAGTGCCTGCAATTGGCTGCAGGAGTTGTCTGCCTCTCGGAATGAATCATTAAGTGATTGGAGGGTTTACCTGCAATGATTGACCCTGGATGCAGGGCTTTTAGTTAATCACCAGAAATCTTCACTGGGATTCCCAGATGTAATTGTACATGCCAATGTGAGAATGGAAACTAAGATCTATTATTTTATATCCTAATATTCATGCACACTTAAGCCCCTCCCAAATACTTGTTTTACAAGTATTTAACGTTTTTTTTCTGCCCCAAAATGCCCATGTATGTTAGCCTATGGATCCATGCATACATAGCCATTTAAAGGAGTTAAGAGGCTGGGGTGTTTAACCGCTTGCCGACGCCTCACACCGATATATGTCGGCAGAAGGGGTCATACAGTCAGAATCACATACCTGTATGTTGCACTTTAACAGGGGGCCAGCGGCAAGCTCCGTGAGCGTTTAACCAGAAAAAAAACTCCCAATTCGTTTTAACACTAGGCTTGTTTAGCGCTTGAGCGTTAATTCATTTCAGTGGACAGGATAAAAAATTTTTCTGGCCAATGAAATTAATTGATGTCCAAATGTGGTACACGCATTCAGAAACATCAAGTGTGTTTTTCCTGATGCCAGAAGATCTAGGAGATTTGGTCAAAGCATCCAGTGTGCATGAGGCCTAACGTGCTTTTTATTCCTACCAAGGTTTTTTAAGGTTCTAATACAAAGCCATTGTGTCTCATAATAAGCAAACATGCCTTTTAATTATTTTTTTTACCTTCATTTTACAAATGTGATCTCCCTTATTAAATGTAGTTCCCTCTATTTATGTCAATTGTTTTGTGTGCATTGATTTACATTTAATATTATTAATATTATACCTTATTTATCAGCGTATAACACGCACCCAAAGATTAGGAGGGAAGTTTAAGGAAAAAAATTTACATTTTAAATGCCCATCAATGATTCCTTATCAGTGTCCATCTGCAGCCTTGCCCATCATTGCAGAAGTCTTGATTGCTTTGATCTGCATTTTGCTATTGAAGTCAAATGTAATCTAAGCACAAAGCATACATCATATGCTAACACATGCCTGCTGATGTCTACATGTAGGCATGTTTGGCTCATGTCACATGGGCGACATGAGCCAAGTCATCATGAATAATCACCATGGAGAGAAACCACCATGGAGAGGCATTCCTATGCCCTTTGCAGAAATGCATGATTGTTTCTAAATGTTGCCGTCAAGATAAACAGAGCCAGATGTCGTGTGTACCCGCCCCTTGGCCTGGCTCCTATGATGGACACAACACCGGTCCAATAGCGGGTTGTAAATGCTAGGAAGCGCGACTGGGCGTGACTGCAGGCGGAGCCGAGCCTAGCCGAGTACATGGTACACTTGGTTCTATTTATTTGGCAGCGCTCGGTCCCTCCTTTCCCTCTGAGGCAACAGTTCGGTGTATAACACGCACCCACAATTTTCCCCTGATTTTAAGGGGAAAAAAGTGTGTGTTATACGCTGATAAATACAGTAATTAATTTCTATCTTTAACCCTTTAGCTGTCAGGTCCATACGTCGTACGTACCTGACAACGGAAGATTTTACACATTCCTGGTGGCTACAGCCATTAGGATTGTGTGAAAAACTGACAACCTGCCTCTAAGATGGAAGCATTCGGGCAGATATGCTGCCGCTCGATTGCTTTTCCACACCCATGGTAATGGTGTCGTTGTGATAGTAAAAAACAAATGTTTTAAATTGTATAAAAAATAGTACAATAGTTTGTATGCACATAAATTCAAGGTTTGACATGTTGAGTATTTATTTACTTGGTGCCAACTCATCTCTGTGCAGATGTCACACTCTGTGATGAGCTCTGTACAATTCCATAACGTGTGTGCTCATGTGATCTGTCATTACTGATCCAGAGTTGTCATCCTCCTCCTGAACCTTACTCCTCCCTCATCCCTCCCCTATAATGAGTGGGCGGACAGAGTTTCTCCTGTGCTACGGTCAACGAATAAAAGCAGCCGGCAACTCCATACCATCAAGCGTATTTATTTTCAAGCCTTCAAAGTGAGTACAGTCAGCAGCAGACTAGTTTCAGCAATAAGCTTTGTTGACAACACATCTCCTGTCCTACATACTTCTTACAAGTGATGAGCATGACAGCACTTTTCTAAATATATCAGTGGTGGCTTCCATATTTTTTCCTCATAATGTAGTAACTGATAGGGACACAGACAGCAATAAAAACCTGACAGGTGTTCTAATCCCTCCCCACTCAAAACTAAGAAAAAGTTTGGACATTGTTAATGGGAAAAATGAGCAACCTGTGGTGGAAGGAAAGAAAGTTGCAAAATCTCCGGCCTACTTTACTTTACCTTTCCCAGAATCTGATGAAGCCAACAGTGTACTGCGATTAAAGCTGAATTATACCCCTTCTGTTGGTGTAGGGAACATGGGGCTCTCCAGCTGTTGCGGAACTATATTTCCCATGAGGCATTGCGAGGCTGGCAGTTACAATTCCCGCCATTTACGTAGGTCTCAGAGATGGCGCCTACCCTGTCCTACCTTAATGCTAGGATATTGCTAAGATAATTCCTGTGCATGCGTTGTTTGTACTCTCCTCAGACAGAGGAGCACTGAGCTCAGAGCTGCTGTGACCAGGAAGAGGGAATACACATATGCAGGGATTTGTAAGTGCAAGCAGTAATGCCTGGGATCACCCTAGCAATGTTCTAGCAACCAAGTCGCGGCCTTACAGATCTGAGCCATAGAGGCCTGATGATGCACCACCCAAGAGGCACTAATCGCCCTGGATGAGTGTGCTCTAACATAAGAAGGAAAGAATAATTTTCTTCTTTAAGCTGAAGCTTGAACAATCACTTGACGAATCCATTTGGAAAAATAGTGGATTTTGACGCTGCCTGTCCACTTTTTGGACCCTCTGGCAGTACAAACAAAACATGTGTTTTGCGAACCCAAGCGGTCGCCTTTAAATAGACTCTGATGGCTCTTACTACATCAGGGGAATGTAGTGCTTTCTCTTCCCTAGATTGAGGCTCTGGGAGAAAGAAGGAAGAATAATATCTTGGTTTAAATGAAAACCTGTTACCACCTCCTGGTAGGATTTCAAGATGAGGACATAAAACCACCTCATCCTTATGCATGATCAAATATGGCTCTTTGCAAGACAGAGCCGCTAGTTCCGATACTCTTCTAGCAGAAGAAATGGCAACCAGAAAGATTATCTTTCTTGTCAAAAAAAAACAAGGGAATTTCTCGTAAGGCTTAAATGGCTGATTCTGCAAAGCCGATAAGACCAATTTTAAATCCCAAGGATTTAGAGGTGCCTTGATAGGGGGATTAATCTGTGTTACCCCCTGAATAAGCTACGCTCCAAGAGTTGGAAGCAAAAGGCCATAGAAAAAACACTGACAAGGCCAGGATCTGGCTCTTGATAGAAGTCAATGCCAGCTTCATTTCAGATCCCATATGCAGGAAATCAGGGATCCTGCCTATGACATACTTCCTGGGGTGCCAACCCCTGGATCCACACCAAGAAACATATGCCTTCCAGACTCTATAGTAAGTGATTCTGGAAGCCGGCTTCCTGCCATTAATCAAAGTAGACACCACTGAAGGAGATGACCCACGATCTTTTATAAAGTGGAATTCAACAGTCAAACCTGTTAAATTTTAAGTCCGTAAGCTAGGATGAGATGTGCGAGAAGGTCTGGCTATAATGGCAGAGTCCGAAGGACTCCTACTGCCATCTTTATGTTCTTGGTAAATCGAGATCTTCTGGGACCCACCGGAATCACCTCCTTTCGTTCCTGCTTAAACCTGCGGTGAAAGAACAGAAGTAGCAGAACTGGAGGAAGTGCATAGATCAGTGAAAACTGATCCCATAGGAAGACTAATGCGTCTGTTGCGCCTGCTATCAGTTCCCTTGTTCTTGACACAAAGTTGTCGACTTTGTTGTTGAATCTGGACGTGAATAGGTCCATGTCCGGAATACCCCATCTCTGACATATTGCTAGGAAGATGTCGGGGTGAAGAGATCATTCTCCCGGAAATAATTGTTGGCAACTCAAGTAGTCCGCCTGCCAATTCTCTATTCCTGAAATGAAAATTGCAGATGGGCAAGGAATGTTGTGTTCTGCCCAATCTAGAACATTATTCACCTCTTTATGGGCTGCACGACCTCTCGTGCCCCCCTGGTGATTGATGTAATCCACCGCTGTGGCCTTGTCAGACTGAATCCAGACAGAACTGTCCCGTAGTCTGACCGTCCCAGATTCTAGGGCCAGACGTACTGCCCGGATCTTCCAAAAAGTTAATAGGCAAGGTCCTCTAATCTGAACCCTCTCCCCTGGACAGAATCTTCTTCCAGGGCTGCTCCCCAGCCTAGGAGGCTGTTCTTTTGCTGGATAACAACCACCAATTTAGGCTCTGACTTACATTGGGAGCCAAGTGTATTGGAAACAAACAAGACCTGAAGATTTTTATTCCAGACTGACAGGATGGTGTTTTGAAGATGTTTTTGAGTAAAAACTGTGCATAAGGGACGGCCTCGAAGGAGGCCACCATTTCCCCTAACAATCTCCCGTGGTGCTGTGGCTAAACCGAATGGCAGGGCCACAACTGAAATTATAATTTTATATTTCAAGAGGCAGAAATTTCTGGTGAGCGGGAAAATTTGGCACATGGAGATATGCATTTTTGATATTGATTAAAGCCAAAAAAACTCCCCTCCTTGCAGGATGGACACATCCAATCGGATTATGAAAGGATCGGATGTTTAATTGCCAATTCAGATCTTGGAGATCTAGAATAGGTCTTACCTCTCTGTTTGGTTCTGGAACCGTTTGAGCCAAACCCTGTGCCCTGTTCCACTAAAGACACCTCTGATATCTCCAACTGGGATAATAGCTGATCCAGAGGCCAGAAAGATTTCTTTTCCTCTGGATCCTTGGGAACATTTTCCCTCAGAAAAAATGAGGAGATTGAAACTCTCGGAACTCTAGTCGTAACCTAGAGAAAAAACTGCAGAAGTCTTGACATTGTTCCTGCCAGATCATGAGAATTGCAGGACCTTTCCCCTCACCCGAACGAGTGGGGGTGCCCCTTCATGAGAAGGCTTTAGCATTCTGCTTTGTGGGCTTTCTGCCCCAAGATCTCTTCTGACCCTGGTGCTGCCCTTGGATACTTTCCCTTGAACCTGACCGTTGAAGCCATCGAGACTACCTAGAGGTAGATGCCCCTGGCATAGGAGAGGCAGCACGATTAAAGAAGAAATGTTTGAACCTCTTCTTTACTGGTAAAAGAGAGCTTTCCCCATTAGAGGTCCTTTGGCTGTACTTATCTAGATTGTCTCTAAGTAGTCGTACTCCCCAAAAAATGGATAAGAGCTTTTTACACGTTGCTTCAGCTGATCAATTTTTCAGCCACAGAACTCTGCGAGAATGCACTAGTCCAAGCATAAGCCATAAGGCTTAAATTATAGAGTCTTTGATAGCATCTACTATGAGAAAGATACACCAGCCCATTGCCGGGCCTGCTGATCAGGCAGAATTTCAGGCATCCACAAACTGTTCCTTAATGGACTGAGATACACCAATTGCAGCAAGAACTGGCTGCGTTACTGAACTTGCAAAAGGCATATTGTCTTTAAAAAGAAGTTCCATCGAAGAAGAACCTGCCCTCCGGAAACGACGAGGGAACGAGTTGCCTGGTTCTGGAACCAGTCTCGATACCATCCCCTACTCATATTCCCTCCCTTTCTTCTGTTTATTATAAGTATAATGTGATGGCTGGCCCTTTGGTTTCATATTCATGCTTTGTAGCCCCTGTGAGGGCGCACAAGGAGCAGATTGTAGTCTCTTGTTTATTCCTGTTTATTCAACTTTTCAATAAAAAATATTGCAACAGAAAAAGAAGTTCCATCTTTTTATCTGTTGGATCCTTTAACATTAGTGCATTATCCATCGGACATGTGAGACTCTGCTCACTGAGGCGATTGCAGCATGAATTGCTTGGGAGGATAATATTGTTTATCCGGATGTTCCCATTCAGAATACATAAGCTTTTTTAGCCATGCAAGAATAGGAAAAAACATCCCCAGATGGGGGGAGGTTCTAATGAACCCAATTAGAGGTAGGTTCCTCAAGAGCCTGTGCTGCAGGTAACAAAAAAAGGTTGAGTAAGGGAGTACACAAGCAACCTGTCTTGTGGTGCTACTCCTTCCATATTAGGATCCTCAGAAGAGGATAAATAAGTATCTTCCTAATATTTGGGAAGATCTACCTGATCCCCAGCCTCCTGCACCTCAATAAGAGGCTCCTGAGGACTAGATGGGAATCTGCCATGTTTAGCCCCACTATGGAGAGACATCATAGCATTAATCTTTTTTCCAATTTACAAATGGTAGAAGAAAACACCTTTTGTATGATATATACAGGGACTGAAGTGTTAAATGCAACAACAGTTTCCCATGACGGCTCAATCTGACTAGCCGTATCCCTCTCAGAGGAGGATGACATTCTTTTGGAAATGGATTCAGTTTATAGTGAAAAAAACATTGACCCCTTTAGAGAAGTTCCTGGTCCCATTACCATTCATAGCCTGAAGCATAAAGCAGAGGCACTATGCAAAATAATGTATATTGCTAGGCTATAGTTCAGCGCCATTAACTGCTATTAATGCTAGCCTGGTAAAGTATAATGTGTCAAAGGGAAAAAGCCTGTGTCACTAACCTGAACAAGCCATTCACCTGCTCTGTCCCTCCATAGCTAGCAGCAGCTTTCACACATACAGCGCTGAAATCAACTTCCTACATGTGTGGCCGGAGTCTGACGCCGTTAGCCATACCCCCCACGTAAATTACGCCCCCCTTTCCTTTCAAAGGAAAGTGCTTTCCCGCGTGTGCGGCATCCTGTGGAACATGCAGACATGGCAGGGGGTAAATCCTCCGCTCAGTGGCCGCGGTCTGTCTCTTTTAAAAAAAAAAAAAGGAAACTAGTTTGGCATCCTATCCCCCGAAGGGGAAAAAAAATAGTTTGGGGGCACAAGAGGAGAAGCAGACCCCCCTTCTTACCGGAGCATCTGTTGCGGCTGGAGGAGAGGAGAATGAAGGCTTCTGTGTTCTGTGTTTAAAGCGTCAGGACTGTGAGTGCTCAATACAGCCCCCAGTGGTGACACATAGGCATGACAACATTATACATAGAAGGAGAAATTCCTGAGAAAATCTCCCTTACCTTTTCCTCGCAGCAAGGTTTTATCAGAGATAAAGACCCAATTTTCAACCTTTACGGTGGGCTCCGAGACCTTTTAGGAAACCTTCAGGAACCAGGAAACCTCGGGTTACCCACAATCCTGGACCTGCGACAGCACCCTGCCAGTAAAAACGTTATGGCCTTACTACCAAAAAGTACTGGATCCCAGGGCCCAGCTCTCTAAAGAGAAGCGTTTGCAAGCAAAACCTAATTTCTTCGGACACGAGGCCCGGGTACCATTCATTTAGCCCATGAAAAGACATCAAAACGGATCCGGTCAGCATGGCTAGCCCCAGCAAGGAATGCTCCCAGTGGAGCTCAGCACAGCACATCTTTACTCGTGACCAACACCTTAGACACTGTCGAAAAAACCGAGGACACCCAGTAGTGGGAGGGGTTATATAGGGAGTACACTTCTTGCCTTAGGGCCAGTGTTCATCACCTATCAGTGGCCCTATAACCTACATAGTAAGTACTATGGCTCTGTGTCCCCTGATGTAAGAAAATAAATTAGCACAACTGTTTATCAATTTTCAGTAAAAATACACTACTACAAAGTTAAAAAGTAAGTTCTCACTAAAGGTGCTAAAGATACTAAATGAACCTTCTGCACACTGCATACTATATAACCTTTTTATATACCCTTCTCAAACTTTACATTAAAATAGGGATTTTTAGTTCACATGCATTGCACTGCATGTTTAAGCTGGCCAACTACGTCAAAGTAATCCCTCTCTGGCCAGGCCCTACACTACACTATACTAATCTACACTACACTACATTACACTAATTTACTCTACCCTAATCTGCTCCACCCAGCCCTAATCCTCTCCACCCAGCCCTAATCCACTCCACCCTGCCCTATAACCCAGCACTAATCCACTCCACCCTGCCCTATAACCCAGCCATAGTCAGATCCACCCTGCCGTAGTCCGCTCCAACCTGCCTTATAACCCAGCCCAAACCCACCCTGCCTTAATCCCCTCCACCCTGCACTATAACCCAGCCCTAATCCTCTCCACCCCACCCTAATTTGCTTCACCGTGCCCTATAATCCAGCCCCAATCCACTCTACCCTGCCCTATAACAATGCTGTAGTCCACTCCACCCTACCATAGTCCACTCCACCCGGCCTTATAACCCAGCCCTAATCCTCTCCACCATGCTGTAACTCACTCCACCCTGCCATATAACCCAGCCCTAATCCACTCCACTCTGCCCTATAACCCAGCCCTAGTCAGCTCCACCCTGCCTAAGTCCGCTCCACCCTGCCTAAGTCCGCTCCAACCCTGCCTAAGTCCGCTCCATCCTGCCTAAATCTGCTCCTCCCTGTGTTAATCCCACTCCACCTGGCCCTATAATCCAGCCCAATTCCAGCAATCCTTAATCTCCTCCACCCTGCCCTATAACGTGAATAAAGCCAAATGCAGACTGAGTTACTGTCCCATCCGGACTGCTGCGGTTCCAACATTTATTATCGCTGCTGTCATCACGGCATGGCAGCCTCGGGACAATGCTAGTTCAGGAGACAAAGCAGCTTTGGATGGAGGGCAGAGGACTGTTGGAATTACCATTTTAAGTGTCCTAGCAGGTGATTGGTTGCTAGAACTGCCCTTTATCCTAACAACCAATCACCTGCAAGGACACTTGAAAAGTTAACTCCGTCAGTGCCTGCCCCTGACCTTCATCCAAAACTGCTGTGTCTTCCTCTGTATAGAGCTGAGTGGGGCTGCGCTGTGAAAGGGGGTATAGAGCTGAGGGGGAGCAAAGCTTAGGGGGACTGAAATGTGAATGGTAAGAGCTTGGAGGGGCTGCATTGTGAAGGGGGTTAGAGTCGGGCCGTGCTCCATCTGCCTCATGCCACGCTGTGCTCCATCTGCCTCATGCCATGCCAGGCCGTGCTCCATCTGCCTCGTGTCAGACCGTGCCATGCTCCATCTGCCTATGCCTCTATGAGCCGTGCTCCAACTGCCTCGTGCCACGCCGGGCCATGCTCCATCTGCCTTGTGCCACACCGAGCCATGCTCCATCTGCCTATGCCTCTATGAGCCTTGCTCCATCTGCCTCCTGCCACGCCGTGCCATGCTCCATCTGCCTAGTGCCTCTATGGGCCATGCTTCATCTGTCTGGTGCCATGCCGGGCCGTGCTCCATCTTCCTAGTGCCACGCCGGGCCATGGTCCATCTGCCTTGTGCCACGCCAGGTCGTGCTCCATCTGCCTCGTGCCACGCCAGGCCGTGCCCCATCTGCCTTGTGCCGGGCCGTGCTCCATCTGCCTTTTGCCACACAGCACAATTCTCCATCTGCCTCGTGCATCAATGGCTTGGCTCCATCTGCCTAGTGCTTCTCCGGGCCTGGCTCAATCTGCCTAGTAATGCGCCAGGCCTGGCTTCATCTGCCTCGTGCCGCGTCAGGCCTGGCACCATCTGCCCTGTGCCACACCAGGCCTGGCTCCATCTGCCTCGTGCCACAACGGGCCATGCACCGTCTGCCTTGTGCCACGCCGGGCTGTGCTCCCTCTGCCCCGTGCCACGCCGCACCATTCTCAATCTGTCTGGTGCCACGCCGGGCCGTGCTCCATCTTCCTAGTGCCACGCCGGGCCGTGCTCCATCTGCCTCGTGCCACGCCAGGCCGTGCTCCATCTGCCTCGTGCCACGCCAGGCCGTGCTCCATCTTCCTAGTGCCACGCCGGGCCGTGCTCCATCTGCCTCGTGCCACGCCAGGCCGTGCTCCATCTGCCTCGTGCCACGCCGGGCCGTGCCCCATCTGCCTCGTGTCGGGCCATGCTCCATCTGCCTCTTGCCACACTGCACAATTCTCCATCTACCTCGTGCCTCTATGGGCCTGGCTCAATCTGCCTAGTAATGCTCCAGGCCTTGCTTCATCTGCCTCGTGCCACGCCGGGCCTGGCTCCATCTGCCTCGTGCCTTGCCGGGCCTGGCTCCATCTGCCCTGTGCCGCACCAGGCCTGGCTCCATCTGCCTCGTGCCACAATGGGCCATGCACCGTCTGCCTTGTGCCACGCCGGGCTGTGCTCCATCTGCCTCGTGCCACACCGGGCCATGCTCCATCTGCCTCATGCCACGCCGGGCCATGCTCCATCTGCCTCGTGCCACGCCGGGCCGTGCTCCATCTGCCTCGTGCCATACCAGGCCGTGCTCCATCTGCCCCGTGCCACGCTGGGCCGTGCTCCATCTGCCTAGTGCCTCTCCGGGCCTTGATCCATCTTCCTAGTGCCACGCTGGGCCGTGCTCCATCTGCCTTGTGCCATACCAGGCCGTGCTCCATCTGCCTCGTGCCTCTCCGGGCCTGGCTCCATCTGCCTAGTACCTCTCCGGGCCTTGATCCATCTTCCTAGTGCCACGCTGGGCCGTGCTCCATCTGCCTTGTGCCATACCAGGCCGCGCTCCATCTGCCACATGCCACGCCGGGCCATGCTCCATCTGCCTCGTGCCTCTCTGGGCCTGGCTCCATCTGCCTAGTGCCTCTCCGGGCCTTGATCCATCTTCTTAGTGCCACGCCGGGCCATGCTCCATCCAGCCATGCTCCATGCTCCATGCCACGCTGTGCTCCATCTGCCTCATGCCATGCCAGGCCGTGCTCCATCCGCCTCGTGTCAGACCGTGCCATGCTCCATCTGCCTATGCCTCTATGAGCCGTGCTCCAACTGCCTCGTGCCACGCCGGGCCATGCTCCATCTGCCTTGTGCCACACCGAGCCATGCTCCATCTGCCTATGCCTCTATGAGCCTTGCTCCATCTGCCTCCTGCCATGCCGTGCCATGCTCCATCTGCCTAGTGCCTCTATGGGCCATGCTTCATCTGTCTGGTGCCATGCCGGGCCGTGCTCCATCTTCCTAGTGCCACGCCGGGCCGTGGTCCATCTGCCTTGTGCCACGCCAGGTCGTGCTCCATCTGCCTCGTGCCACGCCAGGCCGTGCCCCATCTGCCTTGTGCCGGGCCGTGCTCTATCTGCCTTTTGCCTCACAGCACAATTCTCCATCTGCCTCGTGCATCAATGGCTTGGCTCCATCTGCCTAGTGCTTCTCCGGGCCTGGCTCAATCTGCCTAGTAATGCGCCAGGCCTGGCTTCATCTGCCTCGTGCCGCGCCAGGCCTGGCTCCATCTGCCCTGTGACGCGCCGGGCCTGGCTCCATCTGCCCTGTGCCACACCAGGCCTGGCTCCATCTGCCTCGTGCCACAACGGGCCATGCACCGTCTGCCTTGTGCCACGCCGGGCTGTGCTCCATCTGCCTCGTGCCACACCGGGCCATGCTCCATCTGCCTCGTGCCACACCAGGCCATGCTCCGTCTGCCTCGTGCCACACCGTGCCTGGCTCCATCTGCCTAGTGCCATGCCAGGCCGTGCTCCATCTGCCTAGTGCCACGCCGGGCTGTGCTCCATCTGCCTTGTGCCATACCAGGCCGTGCTCCATCTGCCTCGTGCCTCTCCGGGCCTGGCTCCATCTGCCTAGTACCTCTCCGGGCCTTGATCCATCTTCCTAGTGCCACGCTGGGCCGTGCTCCATCTGCCTTGTGCCATACCAGGCCGTGCTCCATCTGCCACATGCCACGCCGGGCCATGCTCCATCTGCCTCGTGCCTCTCTGGGCCTGGCTCCATCTGCCTAGTGCCTCTCCGGGCCTTGATCCATCTTCTTAGTGCCACGCCGGGCCATGCTCCATCTGCCTCGTGCCACGCCGGCCCGTGCTCCATCAGCCTTGTGCCATACCAGGCCGTGCTCCATCTGCCTCATGCCACGCCGGGCCGTTCTCCATCTGCCTCATGCCTCTCCGGGCCTGGCTCCATCTGCCTAGTGCCTCTCCAGGCCTTGATCCATCTTCCTAGTGCCACGCTGGGCCATGCTCCATCTGCCTAGTGCCACGCCGGGCCGTGCTCCATCTGCCTAGTGCCACGCCAGGCCGTGCTCCAACTGCCTAGTGCCACGCCGGGCCATGCTCCATCTGCCTCGTGCCACACCGGGCCATGCTCCATCTGCCTCGTGCCACACCGTGCCTGGCTCCATCTGCCTAGTGCCATGCCAGGCTGTGCTCCATCTGCCTAGTGCCACGCCAGGCCGTGCTCCCTCTGCCTAGTGCCACGCCGGGCTGTGCTCCATCAGCCTTGTGTCACGCCGGGCTGGGCTCCATCAGCCTCATGCAACGCTGGGCCTTGCTCCATCTGTCTCATGACGTGCCGGGCCGTGCTCCATCTGCCTCATGCCACACCGTGCCATGCTCCATCTGCCTCATGCCTTGCCGGCAGTGCTCCATCTGCCTCGTGCCACACCGTGCCATGCTCCATCTGCCTCGTGCCTTTCCGGCCGTGCTCAATCTGCCTTGTACCATGCCAGGCCGTGCTCCATCTGCTTCGTGCCACACCGTGCCATGCTCCATCTGTCTCGTGCCACGCCGGGCTGTGCCCCATCTGCCTCGTGCCACGCCGGGCCGTGCTCCATCTGCCTCGTGCCACGCCGGGCCGTGCTCCATCTGCCTCGTGCCACGCCGGGCTGTGCTCCATCTGCCTCGTGCCACACCGGGCCGTGCTCCATCTGCCTGGTGCACTCCGGGCCGTGCTCCATCCGCCTAGAGCCACGCTGGGCTGTGCTCCACCTGCCTCGTGGTGGGCCGTGCTCCATCTGCCTCGTGCCACGCCGGGACGTGCTCCATCTGCCCCGTGCCACGCCGCACCATTCTCCATCTGCCTAGTGCCTCTCCGGGCCTGGCTCCATGCCGTGCCGTGCTCCATCTGCCTCGTGCCACGCCGGGCCGTGCTCCATCTGCCTCGTGCCACGCCGGGCCGTGCTCCATCTGCCTGGTGCACTCCGGGTCGTGCTCCATCCGCCTAGAGCCACGCTGGGCTGTGCTCCACCTGCCTCGTGGTGGGCCGTGCTCCATCTGCCTCGTGCCACGCCGGGACGTGCTCCATCTGCCTCGTGCCACGCCGCACCATTCTCCATCTGCCTAGTGCCTCCCCGGGCCTGGCTCCATCTGCTTAGTGCCGTGCTGGGCCATGCTCCATCTGCCTCGTGCCACGCGGGGCCGTGCTCCATCTGCCTTGACCCACGCCGGGCCATGCTCCCTCTGCCCCGTGCCACGCCGCACCATTCTCCATCTGCCTAGTGCCTCTCCGGGCCTGGCTCCATGCCGTGCCGTGCTCCATCTGCCTCGTGTCAGACCGTGCCATGCTCCATTTGCCTATGCCTCTTCGAGCCACGCTCCATCTGCCTCGTGCCACACTGGGCCATGCTCCATCTGCCTTGTGCCACACCAAACCGTGCTCCATCTGCCTATGCCTCTATGAGCCGTGCTCCATCTGCCTCGTGCCACGCCGTGTCATGCTCCATCTGCCTAGTGCCTCTATGGGCCATGCTCCATCTGTCTGGTGCCACGCCGGGCCGTGCTCCATCTTCCTAGTGCCACGCCGGGCCGTGCTCCATCTGCCTCGTGCCACGCCAGGCCGTGCTCCATCTGCCTCGTGCCACGCTGGGCCGTGCTCCATCTTCCTAGTGCCACGCCGGGCCGTGCTCCATCTGCCTCGTGCCACGCCAGGCCGTGCTCCATCTGCCTCGTGCCACGCCGGGCCGTGCCCCATCTGCCTCGTGTCGGGCCATGCTCCATCTGCCTCTTGCCACACTGCACAATTCTCCATCTACCTCGTGCCTCTATGGGCCTGGCTCAATCTGCCTAGTAATGCTCCAGGCCTGGCTTCATCTGCCTCATGCCACGCCGGGCCTGGCTCCATCTGCCTCGTGCCTTGCCGGGCCTGGCTCCATCTGCCCTGTGCCGCACCAGGCCTGGCTCCATCTGCCTCGTGCCACAATGGGCCATGCACCGTCTGCCTTGTGCCACGCCGGGCTGTGCTCCATCTGCCTCGTGCCACACCGGGCCATGCTCCATCTGCCTCATGCCACGCCGGGCCATGCTCCATCTGCCTCGTGCCACGCCGGGCCGTGCTCCATCTGCCTCGTGCCATACCAGGCCGTGCTCCATCTGCCCCGTGCCACGCTGGGCCGTGCTCCATCTGCCTAGTGCCTCTCCGGGCCTTGATCCATCTTCCTAGTGCCACGCTGGGCCGTGCTCCATCTGCCTTGTGCCATACCAGGCCGTGCTCCATCTGCCTCGTGCCTCTCCGGGCCTGGCTCCATCTGCCTAGTACCTCTCCGGGCCTTGATCCATCTTCCTAGTGCCACGCTGGGCCGTGCTCCATCTGCCTTGTGCCATACCAGGCCGTGCTCCATCTGCCACATGCCACGCCGGGCCATGCTCCATCTGCCTCGTGCCTCTCTGGGCCTGGCTCCATCTGCCTAGTGCCTCTCCGGGCCTTGATCCATCTTCTTAGTGCCACGCCCGGCCATGCTCCATCTGCCTCGTGCCACGCCGGCCCATGCTCCGTCTGCCTTGTGCCATACCAGGCCGTGCTCCATCTGCCTCATGCCCCGCCGGGCCGTTCTCCATCTGCCTCATGCCTCTCCGGGCCTGGCTCCATCTGCCTAGTGCCTCTCCAAGCCTTGATCCATCTTCCTAGTGCCACGCTGGGCCATGCTCCATCTGATAAGTGCCACGCCGGGCCGTGCTCCATCTGCCTAGTGCCACGCCAGGCCGTGCTCCAACTGCCTAGTGCCACGCCGGGCCATGCTCCATCTGCCTCGTGCCACACCGGGCTATGCTCCATCTGCCTCGTGCCACACCGTGCCTGGCTCCATCTGCCTAGTGCCATGCCAGGCCGTGCTCCATCTGCCACATGCCACGCCGGGCCATGCTCCATCTGCCTCGTGCCTCTCTGGGCCTGGCTCCATCTGCCTAGTGCCTCTCCGGGCCTTGATCCATCTTCTTAGTGCCACGCCCGGCCATGCTCCATCTGCCTCGTGCCACGCCGGCCCATGCTCCGTCTGCCTTGTGCCATACCAGGCCGTGCTCCATCTGCCTCATGCCCCGCCGGGCCGTTCTCCATCTGCCTCATGCCTCTCCGGGCCTGGCTCCATCTGCCTAGTGCCTCTCCAAGCCTTGATCCATCTTCCTAGTGCCACGCTGGGCCATGCTCCATCTGATAAGTGCCACGCCGGGCCGTGCTCCATCTGCCTAGTGCCACGCCAGGCCGTGCTCCAACTGCCTAGTGCCACGCCGGGCCATGCTCCATCTGCCTCGTGCCACACCGGGCTATGCTCCATCTGCCTCGTGCCACACCGTGCCTGGCTCCATCTGCCTAGTGCCATGCCAGGCCGTGCTCCATCTGCCTAGTGCCACGCCAGGCCGTGCTCCCTCTGCCTAGTGCCACGCCGGGCTGTGCTCCATCAGCCTTGTGTCACGCCGGGCTGGGCTCCATCAGCCTCATGCAACGCTGGGCCTTGCTCCATCTGTCTCATGACGTGCCGGGCCGTGCTCCATCTGCCTCATGCCACACCGTGCCATGCTCCATCTGCCTCATGCCTTGCCGGCAGTGCTCCACCTGCCTCGTGCCACACCGTGCCATGCTCCATCTGCCTCGTGCCTTGCCGGCCGTGCTCAATCTGCCTTGTACCATGCCAGGCCGTGCTCCATCTGCCTCGTGCCACACCGTGCCATGCTCCATCTGCCTCGTGCCACGCCAGGCTGTGCCCCATCTGCCTCGTGCCACGCCAGGCCGTGCTCCATCTGCCTCGTGCCACCCCGGGCCGTGCTCCATCTGCCTCGTGCCACGCCGGGCCGTGCTCCATCTGCCTCGTGCCACGCCAGGCCGTGCTCCATCTGCCTCGTGCCACGCCGGGCCGTGCTCCATCTTCCTAGTGCCACGCCGGGCCGTGCTCCATCTGCCTCGTGCCATGCCAGGCCGTGCTCCATCTGCCTCGTGCCACGCCGGGCCGTGCCCCATCTGCCTCGTGTCGGGCCATGCTCCATCTGCCTCTTGCCACACTGCACAATTCTCCATCTACCTCGTGCCTCTATGGGCCTGGCTCAATCTGCCTATTAATGCTCCAGGCCTGGCTTCATCTGCCTCGTGCCACGCCGGGCCTGGCTCCATCTGCCTCGTGCCTTGCCGGGCCTGGCTCCATCTGCCCTGTGCCGCACCAGGTCTGGCTCCATCTGCCTCGTGCCACAATGGGCCATGCACCGTCTGCCTTGTGCCACGCCGGGCTGTGCTCCATCTGCCTCGTGCCACACCGGGCCATGCTCCATCTGCCTCATGCCACGCCGGGCCATGCCCCATCTGCCTCGTGCCACGCCGGGCCATGCTCCATCTGCCTCGTGCCATACCAGGCCGTGCTCCATCTGCCTCGTGCCACGCTGGGCCGTGCTCCATCTGCCTAGTGCCTCTCCGGGCCTTGATCCCGCTTCCTAGTGCCACGCTGGGCCGTGCTCCATCTGCCTTGTGCCATACCAGGCCGTGCTCCATCTGCCTCGTGCCTCTCCGGGCCTGGCTCCATCTGCTTAGTACCTCTCCGGGCCTTGATCCATCTTCCTAGTGCCACGCTGGGCCGTGCTCCATCTGCCTTGTGCCATACCAGGCCGTTCTCCATCTGCCACATGCCACGCCGGGCCATGCTCCATCTGCCTCGTGCCTCTCTGGGCCTGGCTCCATCTGCCTAGTGCCTCTCCGGGCCTTGATCCATCTTCTCAGTGCCACGCCGGGCCATGCTCCATCTGCCTCGTGCCACGCCGGCCCGTGCTCCATCTGCCTTGTGCCATACCAGGCCGTGCTCCATCTGCCTCATGCCACGCCGGGCCGTTCTCCATCTGCCTCATGCCTCTCCGGGCCTGGCTCCATCTGCCTAGTGCCTCTCCGGGCCTTGATCCATCTTCCTAGTGCCACGCCGGGCTGTGCTCCATCTGCCTTGTGCCATACCAGGCAGTGCTCCATCTGCCTCATGCCACGCTGGGCCATGCTCCATATGCCTCGTGCCTCTCTGGGCTAGGCTCCATCTGCCTAGTGCCTCTCCAGGCCTTGATCCATCTTCCTAGTGCCACGCTGGGCCATGCTCCATCTGCCTAGTGCCACGCCGGGCCGTGCTCCATCTGCCTAGTGCCACGCCAGGCCGTGCTCCAACTGCCTAGTGCCACGCCGGGCTGTGCTCCATCTGCCTGGTGCCACGCCGGGCCGTGCTCCTCGTGCCACGCCGGGCCGTGCTCCATCTGCCTAGTGCCTCCCCGGGCCTTGCTCCATCTGCCTAGTGCCGTGCTGGGCCGTGCTCCATCTGCCCCATGCCACGCCGGGCCATGCTCCATATGCCTCGTGCCACTCCGGGCCGTACTCCACCTGCCTCGTGCTGGGACGTGCTCCATCTGCCTAGTGCCTCCCCGGGCCCGGCTCCATCTGCCTAGTGCTGTGCTGGCCCGTGCTCCATCTGCCCCATGCCACGCCGGACCATGCTCCATATGCCTCGTGCCTCTCTGGGCCAGGCTCCATCTGCCTAGTGCCTCTCCAGGCCGTGCTCCAATTGCCTAGTGACACGCCAGGCCGTGCTCCATCTGCCTAGTGCCACGCCAGGCCGTGCTCCAACTGCCTAGTGCCACGCCGGGCTGTGCTCCAACTGCCTGGTGCCACGCCAGGCCGTGCTCCACGTGCCTCGTGCCACGTCGGGCCGTCCTCCACGTGCCACGTCGGGCCGTGCTCCACGTGCCTCGTGCCACGCCTGGCTCCACGTGCCTCGTGCCACGCCGGTCCGTGCTCCATTTGCCTCGTGCCACTCCGGGCCGTGCTCCACCTGCCTCGTGCCGGGCCGTGCTCCATCTGCCTAGTGCCTCCCCGGGCCGGACTCCATCTGCCTAGTGCCGTGCTGGGCCATGCTCCATCTGCCTTGTGCCACGCCGGGCCGTGCTCCATCTGCCTCGAGCCCCTCCGGGCCGTGCTCCATCTGCCCCGTGCCACGCCGCACCATTCTCCATTAGCCTAGTGCCTCTCCGGCCCCGGCTCCATCTGCCTCGTGCCGCTCCGGGCCTGCCTCCATCTGCCTCATGCCATGCTGGGTTGTGCTCCATCTGCCTCGTGCCACACCAGGGCCATGCTCCATCTGCCTAGTGCCGTGCTGGGCCGTGCTCCATCTGCCCCATGCCACGCTGGGCCATGCTCCATATGCCTCGTGCCACTCCGGGCCGTACTCCACCTGTCTCGTGCTGGGACGTGCTCCATCTGCCTCGTGCCTCTCTGGGCCAGGCTCCATCTGCCTAGTGCCTCTCCAGGCCGTGCTCCAACTGCCTAGTGCCACGCCAGGCCGTGCTCCATCTGCCTAGTGCCACGCCAGGCCGTGCTCCAACTGCCTAGTGCCACGCCGGGCTGTGCTCCAACTGCCTGGTGCCACGCCGGGCCGTGCTCCACGTGCCTCGTGCCACGTCGGGCCATGCTCCACGT
This sequence comes from Lithobates pipiens, assembly GCF_037356315.1. Classification (NCBI taxonomy): domain Eukaryota; kingdom Metazoa; phylum Chordata; class Amphibia; order Anura; family Ranidae; genus Lithobates; species Lithobates pipiens. The sequence continues at coordinate 388,815,447 of NW_027507764.1, forward strand.
GTCACGTCGGGCCGTGCTCCACGTGCCTCGTGCCACGCCGTGCTCCACGTGCCTCGTGCTACGCCGTGCTCCACGTGCCTCGTGCCACGCCGGGCTCCACGTGCCTCGTGCCACGCCGGGCCGTGCTCCATTTGCCTCGTGCCACTCCGGGTCGTGCTCCACCTGCCTCGTGCCCAGCCGTGCTCCATCTGCCTAGTGCCTCCCCGGGCCGGGCTCCATCTGCCTAGTGCCGTGCTGGGCCATGCTCCATCTGCCTTGTGCCACGCCGGGCCATGCTCCATCTGCCTCGAGCCCCTCCGGGCCGTGCTCCATCTGCCCCGTGCCACGCCGCACCATTCTCCATTTGCCTAGTGCCTCTCCGGCCCCGGCTCCATCTGCCTCGTGCCGCTCCGGGCCTGCCTCCATCTGCATCGTGCCACACAAGGGCCATGCTCCATCTGCCTCGTGCTGTGCTCCATCTGCCTCATGCCACACCGGGCCGTACACCATCTGCCTCGTGCCACGCCGGGCTGTGCTCCATCTGCCTCGTGCCATACCAGGCCGTGCTCCATCTGCCTTGTGCCACGCCGGGCCATGCTCCATATGCCTCGTGCCTCTCCGGGCCTGGCTCCATTTGCCTAGTGCCTCTCTGGGCCTTGATGCATCTGCCTTATGCCATACCAGGCCGTGCTCCATCTGCCTCATGCCACGCCGGGCCGTGCTCCATCTGCCTCGTGCCTCTCCGGGCCTTGATCCATCTTCCTAGTGCTATGCCGGGCCATGTTCCATCTGCCTCGTGCCATGCCGGGCCGGGCTCCATCTGCCTCGTGCCATACCAGACCGTGCTTCATCTGCCTCGTGCCACACCGGGCCGTGCTCCATCTGCCTCGTGCCTTTGCGGGCCTTGCTCCATCTGCCTAGTGCCTCTCCGGCCTTGATCCATCTTCCTAGTGCCACGTCGGGCCTGGCTCCATCTGCCTCATGCCATGCCGGGCCGTGCTCCATCTGCCTCATGATACGCCGGGCCATGCTCCACCTGCCTCGTGCCACGCCGGGCCGTGCTCTATTTTCCTCGTGCCACACTGGTCCGTGCTCCATCTGCCTCGTGCCAAACCGGGCCGTGCTCCATCTGCCTCATGCCATGCTGGGCCATACTCCATCTGCCTCGTGCCACGCCGGCCCGTGCCCCATCTGCCTTGTGCCATACCAGACCGTGCTCCATCTGCCTCGTGCCACGCCGGGCCGTGCTCCATCTGCCTCGTGCCTCTCCGGGCCTGGCTCCATCTGCCTAGTGCCTCTCCGGGCCTTGATCCATCTTCCTTGTGCTACGCCGGGCCATGCTCCATCTGCCTAGTGCCACGCCGGGCCGTGCTCCATCTGCCTCGTGCCATACCAGGCCGTTCTCCATCTGCCTCGTGCTACGCCGGTCCGTGCTCCATCTGCCTCGTGCGTCTCCGGGCCTGAATCCGTCTGCCTAGTGCTTCACCGGGCCTTGATCCATCTTCCTAGTGCCACGCCGGGCCATGCTCCATCTGCCTCGTGCCACGCCGGGCCGTGCTCCTTCTGCCTCGTGCCACGCCGGGCCGTGCTCCTTCTGCCTCGTGCCACGCCGGGCCGTGCTCCTTCTGCCTCGTGCCTAACGGGCCGTGCTCCATCTGCCTCGTGCCTCTCCGGGCCTGGCTCCATCTGCCTAGTGCCTCTCCGGGCCTTGATCCATCTTCCTTGTGCTACGCCGGGCCATGCTCCATCTGCCTAGTGCCACGCCGGGCCGTGCTCCATCTGCCTCGTGCCATACCAGGCCGTTCTCCATCTGCCTCGTGCTACGCCGGTCCGTGCTCCATCTGCCTCGTGCCTCTCCGGGCCTGAATCCGTCTGCCTAGTGCTTCACTGGGCCTTGATCCATCTTCCTAGTGCCACGCCGGGCCATGCTCCATCTGCCTCGTGCCACGCCGGGCCGTGCTCCTTCTGCCTCGTGCCACGCCGGGCCGTGCTCCTTCTGCCTCGTGCCACGCCGGGCCGTGCTCCTTCTGCCTCGTGCCTAACGGGCCGTGCTCCATCTGCCTTGTGCCATACCAGGCCGTGCTCCACCTGCCTCATGCCACGCCGGGCCGTGCTCCATCTGCCTCGTGCCTCTCCTGCCTGGCTCAATCTGCCTAGTGCCTCTCCAGGCCTTGATCCATCTTCCTAGTGCCAAGCCGGGCCATGCTACATCTGCCTCGTGCAATGCCGTGCTGTGCTCCATCTGCCTCGTGCCACGCCGCACCATTCTCCATCTGCCTCGTGCCTCTACGGGCTTGGCTCCATCTGCCTAGTGCCTCTACGGGCTTGGCTCCATCTGCCTAGTGCCGCGCTGGGCCTGGCTCCATCTGCCTCGTGCCGCGCCGGTCCTGGCTCCATCTGCCTCGTGCCGCGCCGGTCCTGGCTCCATCTGCCTCGTGCCACACCTGGTCCACCTCCATCTGCCTCATGCCACACCTTGCCTGCCTCCATCTGCCTCGTGCCACGCTGGGCCGCGCTCCATCTGCCACGTGTCACGCCGCACCATTCTCCATCTCCCTCGTGCCTCTACAGGCTTGGCTCCATCAGCCTAGTGCCTCTCTGGCCCTGACTCAATTAGCCTAGTGCCACGCTGGGCTTGGCTCCATCTGCCTCATGCCTCTCCGTGCCTGACTCAATCTGCCTAGTTCCACGCCGGGCCCTGCTCCATCTGCCTCATGCCATGCTGGGCCGGGCTCCATTTGCCTCGTGCCATGCCGGGCTCAATTTGCCTTGTGCCACAGCGGGCCATGCTCCATTTGCCTCGCGCCAACGCCGGGCTGTGCTCCATCTGCCTCACGCCGCGACAGGCCGTGCTCCATCTGCCTCGCGCCAAGCCGGGCCATGCTCCATCTGCCTCATGCCAGTCCGGGCCGTGCTCCATCTGCCATCCGTCCTAATCAGGTGCTCCCTGCCCTCCCCACAAATATACATTTTTATTGATAACAGCAACTTTACTTTTTTTTAATATAGTACATAGTACTACACCACAGGAGCAAGGTAGTTGGTTATCCTGTTGTCCTCCTTTATAACGATCTTAGCAGGTATCATCTGATTTCTGCTATCTAAAAAAACAGAAGATATGTTACACATAGAAAACTAAATTGGCAATGCCAAATTCATCAATTTCAAAGAAGTAACCAAAGTTGATGTCGTCTTCTTCATGGAGAAAGGGTATATCCCAGGAGTTGATCCTCTGTATTTCTCTTCTGACGACATCCTGCGGAGGAAAAAAATCCATTACTGCTCTGCAAAGAGGGCAGGTATTGCTTTGTGCCCTCCATGTATCCATGCAGTTTGAATGAAATTGGTGGGAGCAGGGTAAGGTAGTGTCCTCTCCCACATCAATTTCACTTAAACAGATGGTACATATGGGCAGTGCCTGATACTCCCTGGCCGGTGGTCTGGCTGGTGCTGGCTGGTCCTCAGCAACGTTGCGATCTCTTGGAGAGCGACTTCTATTGGACCTGGCGTTCTCCTGTTGCTGCCGGCGAGCTGTCCTAGACCGTGTGCGGTGTGCAATGGGTGAATCCATGCCTGTAATAACAATGGCAGAGATTTCAGCATTTTTGTCATGTAACCTTTTCTATCACAATTTTAAACTTAAATGACAAGGGCAATTGTCTTATTTCTAACAGATCTTAAATGTGGCTGTCTCATAGGTAAACCTAAAAATAGGAGATAATTTAGCTACTTCAGCCTCCACGATGTACCCATAGGAGAAAGAATTGAAAGCGCCCCTGTCCCCTCATGCCCATGCACTAAAGCAAATACATAGGCAGGTCACACAAACATATGTAAATGGCATTTCCACTGCACACCTCTCCCTATACCACACATGAGAGGTATCGCCAGAAATGTTATAGGGAGAGCAATAATGTTAGCACCAGATCTCCTGTGTAACTCTAAACTTGAAACCTGTAAAGGCTTTTAAAGCGTGGTCTATGGATAATTGAATGTACTGTTGTTCATCATCAGTCCATGAGCATCCTCAATTTTAAAGTGTGACATGTTAGATATCTATTTACTTTGCCTAATGTTATCATTTATATTTTACCAAACAATTAGATATTCTATTGTGTTTTTGTGCTTTAGGATTCATTAGTGCATTCCCCCTCAAAAAAATTGCGTTTGAGAAACCGCTGTGCAAATACAGTGTGGCATAAAAAATTGCAACCCCCACAATTTTATCCTCTAGAGCCCCTGCTTTTAAAAAAAATATTATGTTTAGGGTTCCAAGTAATTTTATAGCAAAAAAAAATATGATTTTTACAAGTAGGAGAGGAATGTCAGAATTGGCCAGGGGATGAAGTGGTTAAAGCAGAGCTCCACCCAAAAGGGGAAGTTACGCCACATTCGGTACTTTTTGAGGGGGCGAGTACCTGGTTCTCACAGGTATCTGTTCCCACTTCCGGGTCAGATTGCCACGGTGATCTATGAGGATCTTCAACCTCTCCTCCCCCCCCCCCCCCACAGCCTTCTGGGGGACACACAGGTCCCTGAAGACTGTGGGACCATTCACAAAAAGCAGCACCTGTACGCACAGTAGGAAACTGGCTTTGAAGAATTTTCTCGGGTGCCAACATCGCTGGATCCCTGAACGGATAAATGTCCTTATATTAAAAGTAACCAGCTAAAATACTTGTAGCTGTTGACTTTATTTTTTATTTTTTTTGCCCAAATTGGAGCTCCTCTTTAAGAAAGTAGTTGTAAAGGCAGAAGGTATATACCCTCACTTGGTCAGTTTGGAATCAATTCGGACATTCTCCAAAGTTTGCCTCTTTTGTATTATTTGTTGCTCTACTGTCTGCCAGTCTCAATTAGATGCCCCAGCTTTATTCCTCCATAGCGCTCGAGTCCCAGCCCCCCTGCCCCCATTCCCCCCCCCCCCATACTACCTTACCTCACACTGTACACCCTTTCTCTCTCCTATATAGCTTACTTGCACATTGATTCATTTCCGGATGTCTATATACTGATTACTTAGATTACATCTACCACTTTACTACTTACCACATATTTATGACTACATAGATGGCAGAATTGATACTTGTGTCATTCAAGATATTGGCAGAGGCTCCTTATATACTTGGTTTCATACTGTTTCTATATTGTATTTTTTACTGCTATTAAAGTATTGTGTTTACGCCCATAAGCTCGCCTCTATTTGGTCCAGAGTGCGCTTATGTTCTTTTTCCTACTAAATGCACCAGCAGTTTCTTTGTATCGCCTGTAATGTACTGGTGATGGAAATCACATTCTTTGTGATCTACAATTTCTATTAGTTACCGTATTTATCAGCGTATAACATGCACTTTTCCCCCCTGAAAATCAGGGTGGAAATTTTTTTAAAAACAAATCAAAGATTATAGTGAAATCAAAAATGTTCATAAACAGGTGAGTAAAAGTCCACTAAAGGTGTCCATCCATATCCATGGTATTGCAGTGTCCATGTGCACAACAAATGCAAAGTGCCAGTGCTCCATCATCTAAACAAACTAAATGGCCGCTTACTAGAAGTTTAGATCCACAAGGGATACTATGCGCATTTTACGTGTACTGATAGAATGGATACCATTATATATTTTTGATTTCACTATAATTTATTTGATTTGTTTTTATATTTTTTGGCACATAATCCCTTTTAATTGGGGTTCTGAGTGTTATAGTCACTTCACTCTGTTAAATTCTATACTGATTATATATTTACAAGGTTGATTACTTTGGATTTTTATTTATACTTTGATGCACTTATGACATACTGTTTTTTGAATGTCACTGTTGGACAGCGCACTATTTATGTTTCACAGCAGTTTCTCTATTTGGTTTGGTTTTCTTGTGTAAATTTGAAAATGCAATAAAAGCAGGCTAAACATAAAGGCAGAAGTTTTTTTTTACCTTAATGCATTTTCTGCATTAGAGTTAAAAACCTTCTGCATGCAGCTCTCCGCCTTACACTTACCTGAGCCTGATCTTGATCCCATGCTATGCACGAGAGCAGAGGCTCTCTCTGCTTTCTCCTTCATTGGCTCAGAGGCAGCAGCTGGATCCATTGTTTCTTGGCTGCTGTCAATCATGGCCAGTGAAAAGGGAGCAGGGGAGCAAGGACATATGGACATACAGAGCCAGTTTAGGAGCGGGCCCATGCAATTGCCCTCATAGGAAGTGTATTGCTGTGGGGGTACGCTGCAGAAAGGAGTAACCAGGAGAGCCTAGAAAGGGGATCTGAGAAGAGGAGGATCTGGGTTGCTCTGTTCACCATTGCACATAGCAGGTAAGTATGACTTGTTTGTTATTTCAAAGATAAAAAATCTGATTTACAATCAGGTTAATGGTCAGAGTCATGCATAAGTCCAATGATGACTAGTTGAATTGAAATTAAACCTTCCTAATCTTGTAGTCACAGAGAATAGAGCTATCTATAATACATCATACTGCACATTTTCATGAAAAATACACTTAAATAAATTTTAGTGCACAAAATAATATCCAATATTTCTGGTAAAATATAAAAGGTGGTGTTGTGTCAGGTAACTTATTATCAAACGCCAAGATTTAAAATTGCACACTCCGGTGAAAAGGCAACAAACTAAGGTACCTGAAATTGTCCATAGGCCACACACACAAAAGGCTTTATAGGTTATCTGTTTAGAGTTAAATGTGAGCTCTGGCTCTAGAATTATTGCTCTCACTATGAGGTTCACAGCGATACCTCACTGTGTGATGCAAATATTATTTATTTTTATTTTTTTATTTATTTTATTTTTTATTTTAAAATGTATTTTTTCATTCAACTTTATTGCTATTACAAGAGGTGGACAAAGCCCCCTGTTATTGCTTTGGGCAGTAACATCCATATGTTCTTTATGAAGAAATCAGGGGTCTGTTGGATCCTTGATCCCTCCTCTGCCCTGTAAGACAGCTGATTAGATAGAGGTCTGCTTTTACTGCACACAAACGCCATATAATACACAATTTTTTTGCTAAAATATAAAAGATAATGATGCGTCAGGTAAATATATGCCAAACAATTAAAAATGTCAAATTCTGAATGCTTGTGAAATAGTGACAAAGTACGCTACCTAAAATTGTCCATAGGCAATGATTTCAAAGCCTTTACAGATTATAAATTTAGAGTAAAAGGTGAGCTCTGGCATTTAAAATGATTGTTCTCACTCTGATGTTCACAGCGGTACCTCATTGAGTGATGCAATCACTGTTTACATATGCGTGCAAGACCTACATGCGCATTTGGGTGTGTGAACAGGGGACAGGGTGGTGGGTGGCTCTAAAAATTGATAACAGGATTATGGCTGCTGCTGCCCCCATAATCCTACTATAAGCACTTGGCATTCAGAATGCACAGTATATATACGCATGCTGAATGGTAATTGGTTAACATAAAAACTCTAAATAAATAATTTGAAACTGGTAACAAAAATAAAATTATATAAATATAAAGGAATTCTTCTCCCCTTTAGCCTAGGTTCACACTGACAGCAGGAGTGAAATCGACTTCTTTATACCGCATGTCAGTCACAACATCGGGGGCGATTTCAGAGACATCTGTGTGGGTTTCTGCACAGATGACTATTGAAATCACACCCCGAAGTCCCCAAAAGTAGTACAGAAATTTATTTTGGGAATCGGTGCGGCGTCGATGCAGACGGTGCCATGTGTTCGTAAAACTGTGCATATCACTGTGCAACTAATTGTATCCAGGTGTACCTTGATTTTTTATTTTTTGCAGGACAGCTTTCATTAGGTGGGAAATGTTAAAGGATATCTCTTGATTTTTATTATTATCAAAGGGAAAACTGGTCCAAAAAAGTAGACAAAAAATAATAATTCTTTAACCACTTCGTATCTGGGCCAATTCTGACACTTCGCTCCTACATGTAAAAAAATACTTTTTGTGCTAGAAAATTTCTTAGAACCTCAAACACTATATATATATATATATATATATATATATATATATAGTTACCAGAGGCCCTATAGAATAAAATAATGGGTGTTGTAATTTTTTTATGTCACACGGTATTTGTGCAGCAGCTTTTCAAATGCATTTTTTTGGGGGAAATAAAATAATAATAATACCTTTAAAAAAAAAAAACAATATTAACTCCAATTTGTTTGTATCATGTGAAAGATGTAGTTATGCTGAGTAAATAGATACCTATGTCACACTTTAAAATTGTATCTGCCCGTGGAATGGCAGCTAACTGTGGTGCTTAAAATTCTCCATAGGCAACGCCTTTACAGGTTACCAATTTAGAGTTACACAGGAGGTCTGGTGCTAGAATTATTGCTCTCACACTGATGTTTTCGACAATGACAATACCTCACATGTGTGGAACGAGCACCCTTTACATATATACGTTTGCATTTGTGTGTAAGCACAATGGGATGGGAGTGCTTCAATTTTTATTTAATTATTATTTTTATTTTATACAAATATTTAAATTTTTTAATTTTTTTTACACTTATAGCTTGGGAAAGGCAGTAGAGGGAGGGGGGACCCTCTTCTGACACCCACCAAAGTGATTGAGTGGCTATTTAAATCTCTTCTGCCACAAAGAGAATCGCTGGCTGAAAAAACCCATACTGGAATGAGGCCTGTAGGTGCAGACATCATCCCGGTATAACTACTTCAACCCGAGGACTTCCATGGATGTCCTACAGGAAGGAAGTAGTTACATTTAGCTGTATATTTTAGGACATTACAATGTATCACCATCAAAAACAACTGCACAATCAATTCTCCTGTTCCTGACGATCGCAGTGATACCACATATGTGTGTGTGATTTGTTTTTTGTGCCCATAATAGAGCCAAGAATCAATAGTATGTATTGTAAGAACACATATATGGGGCACCCAGGTTTAAAGCCCACTTCCTGGATGCCTCATATATGTGTTATGTGGTCATGAAAGGGTTAATATGGTACAATTGTCATACCTGTTGGGTCACGTGGTGGTACTTCACGATTGTTGCGGTGTGGACAGCGCGGCATCTTGATGGTACTAGATGGTATCGCAGATGAATGAAGGTTTACCTAAAAATAAATAATATTACTACTACTAATAATATACAACACAATAATAATAAAAGAAATGTAGAATAGTCGTCTATGGCGGTAATCGCTGGAGTCTGGCTTCAGAGATGCGTCTCAGTCGAGTGCCTCTTCGCCGTCTACCTGTGAGGACCCCTAGAGGAGCCCTAAACATCTGCGCCTGTACAGAGATCATCTGCCAACACACTAGCTGCCCCGATCCTTTGCCTGAAATATACTGGCTCATACAACACAGTACCCAAATGAAATTGAGCTTATTGCATTGTTATTAAACAAATAAAGCTTTATTATGGTATTTAATAAACACTGGGTTTGATCATTTCATAATATAAAGGAACTGTGACAGTTGCTCTGGTATCAGGCAGTGAGAAGGACAGACTGGGGATACTTTGTGGGGTTCTGAGGGCTGTAGGGGAACCAGGAACTGGGTTATGAATGGAGTTTGGCTGAATGTTGATCCAGTCAGTACATATATCTGTGTTCTGCATGTGTAGTACTGTGTATGGGGTGGACCTAGGTCACTTCTGTCCACAGGCAGGCTTGGCTTTCATATTGTGTGGTGACTGAGCCCTTCCATGTCTGAGTGAGGGCTGAGTGTCACTGGTAACCATAGCAACGGTGTATACACTTCATCCTATGTGTACTACATAACCCTGTGTGTGTATAGAGCCCCCTAAAACATACATACCTACCTGTATACTGTGTATAGAGCCCCCACATCTACCTTACTGTATATATAAACCCAGCTTATGTATACCTACCTGTATACTGTGTGTATAGAGCCCCCACATCTACCTTACTGTATATATAAACCCAGCTTCTGTATACCTACCTGTATACTGTGTGTATAGAGCACCAATATCTACCTTACTGTGTATATAAACCCAGCTTCTGTATACTGTGTATATAGAGCACCCACATGTCTTCCTTCCTGTGTACTGTATATATAAAACCTACTCCTGCATACCTACCTGTATCCTGTGTTTACAGAGTCTACTCATGTATACCTACCTACCTATTATATATAATTAGAGCCTACTCATATATATATATATATGTATATATATATATATATATATATATATATATATATATATATATATATATATATATATATATATGTATATACCCAACTATATACCGTGCCTATGTATAGATACTGTACCTACGTGTATAATCTATAACTGATAATTGCGCGGTCAATACAACGCTGTACTCAAATAAAATGAATGTCCTTTTTTCCCACAAATAGAGCTTTCTTTTGGTGGTATTTGATCACCTCTGCATTTTTAATTGTTTGCACTATAAACAAAAAAATACTGACAATTTTGAAAAAATCGATCGGTTGATCGGTAGGTCGGCTTCAGTACAATCAGCCTGCCCATAGATGGATTGGAATTTGGCCTGTTCCTTCTGAACTGAATTTTGATCCGTCTTTGGCCAGCTTTATAATATGATTAACTTGTGTGCTTATTTTAGATAACTAGCTCTTATCAAATTTCAATGGCGGCTGGTGGGTTTTTCTTTTTGGAAGGCAGCAAACAACCACCCCCCAGCGGCACGGCACTAACACCCCCCACCCCCCTGGTGGCCTACGGCATGACACTACCACCCCCCCCCCCCCCCTTGGACAGTCGGCACTTACCCGATCTATGTGGCAGGCTGTGGTGTGCTCCAGCATGGTCCTTGCGGGCAGCAGGGGTGAAGGCAGTGGGTCATGTGTCCACTCCTCCAGCGGCTTCCTCCGTCGTGTGTCTCCACTCTCTTCCGCCTAAGCACTAGGCATCCAATAGGATCGCCTGACGCTTTGGCCAATTGGGAAACAGGTCTCACAACCTGCCTCCTGATGTGCGGGGGGAACTTTAGTGTGAAAATAGCGAAAATTCATTTGCTATCGTCGCACAACTTGGTGAGCTTGGAGTGCAAAGCTCTGCACTCTGGGCCCACCCATTTTTGAAGCCTATTAGAGCCTATGGCTCAAATCAGATGCTTCAAAAAAACACACCCCTCACTGAAAACCATGGTCTGGTGCCCTGATATGTAGATCAGGGGGCCGGATGCATGGACAGGGGAGGGAGTGCCCGTGCGCCCTCTTTGGACAGGCTGCCACTATTCAGATTTCTTCCTGTACTATGCTATGAGTTGGTCTTGGCAATGAGATATTTAAATCCTGCTGTTAACTTAGAAATAATAGTTTGAAAAACATCTCTGGCCACATAGATGGGCTGTTGTGTGTTCATGCCACCCATCCACTAAATGTTAGTGTGTATTATTGCTTATTCAATGGTTTCCAAAAATAATGTTGCGCTATCATAAATTCAAATTCAAAAAGACTGCAGAAACCATAATATTTTCAAATTAGAGTCCAGTAAAAAATTCTAACGCAAACTCAGGTAGTCCACCCTGAATACAAACTCTTTACACCAAATATGTACCAGCCATCTTATACAAATAAAGCAGCTTACCAAACATTTACACCCCAAATCTAAAGAGATCTTATAACGCTTTAGAATGATATCTCCCACCTGGATGGATGGCTCCAGCCCCCTCTCTTACAGTTTGATGTGCCTCAAGCCTGTCACACTTCAGAAAGACATGCCCCACACAGCCACCGGATCACTTAACATTTGCCTCAGTGACATTATCTGCTTCCTTCCCTCCTCCGCTGCCACATTTAGGACCTTTCAGGGGAGTGGCAGGGAACGGGTACCTGTTTTTGTCAGGTACCCTTCTCTACTTCCGGGAGACGGCACCGCGGTGCTGTCCCTCAGAAGTTCAACCTCCTCCTCCTTCCTCCTCCTCTGGGCCAGTTAACATATTGCGCTTCACGCATGTGCAGTAAGGAAAGTTTCTCTCACCAGGAATGGCGGCAGCAGCACCCGAGAGCCGATTGGAAAATCGCGTGGGGTGCCGACATCGTGGGAACCCTGGACAGGTAAGTGTCCTAATCTTAAAATATTTATATATTAAAAAAAGGCCGTCTTTAACGCAGGGCAAAAGGGGCTGCAGGGCCCTGTCATGGTGGGTGGGCCCCACTAAAGCAGCTGCCCCTTGCACCCGCGCTGCCCACAAATTTGGGTCCCCTGATAACCCTGCCGAGCAAAGAAAAACATTGATGTATTCCCCAGCCAGCAGGGTGGGGGTGGGGTTGGGAGCTCCACTGCAACTCTGACCCCGCCCCATGGAGCCTGTATGCTCTGACCCCTGAGATCGAAGTAGGAGTGCTGAGAGCCCCGCCTCTGGACATCTTTGAATCCCTCCCCCAGACCCCAATTAATGAAAGCGGGTGGTGAGCCTGGTTGGCTAGGTAGGTCCTTCTCCCCATAAACTGCTTGTTGACTGTTATCCTAGCCCTGACCCGTTTATGAACAGTATAGCTGTACACTGCTAATAGGTAAAATTTTAAAATGGTTACTTAGTTCATCACCTCCTGTACTCTGGTCATCTCCTTTACTAGATTTGCAGTCTCTGGTCATCTCCTGTATTAGATTTGCAGTCTCTGGTCATCTCCTGTGCTAGATTGGCAGTCTGTGGTCATCTCCTTTATTAGATTTGTAGTCTCTGGTCATCTCCTGTATCAGATTTGCAGTCTCTGGTCATCTCCTGTGCTAGATTTGCAGTCTCTGGTCATCTCCTGTATCAGATTTGCAGTCAGTGGCGGCTGGTGAAGTTTTTGGATGGGGGGGCGCCAGACCCCGCCCATCATGACCCCGCCCACCATTTTGGCCCCTCCCACTTCTCATAAAACACGCCCCTTATGTAATCGGAAAAAAAATTTGACGTGGGTTCCCCCTCCGAGAGCATACCAGGCCCTTAGGTCTGGTATGGATTCCAAGGGGAACCCCCTACGCCGAAAAAACGGCGTGGGGTTCCCCCCCAGATCCACACCAGACCCTTATCCGAGCACGCTACCCGGCCGGCCAGGAAAGGGGGTGGGGACGAGCGGGCGCCCCCCCCCTCCTGAGCCGTACCAGGCCGCGTGCCCTCAACATGGGGGGGTGCCTTGGGGGAGGGGGGGCATGCAGCCCCCCCACCCCAAAGCACCTTGTCCCCATGTTGATGAGGACAAGGGCCTCTTCCCGACAACCCTGGCCGTTGGTTGTCGGGGTCTGCGGGCGGGGGGCTTATCGGAATCCGGGAGCCCCCTTTAATAAGGGGGCCCCCGGATACCGGCCCCCCACCCTATGTGAATGAGTATGGGGTACAATGTACCCCTACCCATTCACCTGTGAAAAAAAGTACAAAAAAAAAACACAACACAGGGTTAAAATATTTTATTGCACAGCTCCGGGGGTCTTCCGTCTTCGGGGGTCTTCTCGCCGGACTCCTCCGCTATCTTCTTGTAGCTCTTTTACTAGCGGAGGAGTCCGGCTTTCTTCCTCGCCGCCGGCCTCTTCTCCCGACTTCGGGGGTCTTGTCCCCCTCTTCGGTTCTTCTGCCGGGCCACCGCGCCTTCTTATAGCTCTTTTACAGGCGGTGGCCCGGTCTTCTGCCGCCGCCGCCGCCGCCGCCCGTTCTTCTTCTTCTTCTTCTTCTTCTTCTTCTTCTTCTTCTTCTTCTTCTTCTTCTTCTTCTTCTCCTTCTTCTCCTTCTTCTCCAGGAGATGTTGCCTCGACGATCTCCCTGGCCGGAATGCCAGGGACGCGCTGTGCTGCCACTTATATAGGGACAATGGGGCGGTGTCACATGGGTTGATGTCACATGGGTTGGTCACATGGGTTGATGTCATCAACCCATGTGACCAACCCATGTGACATCAACCCATGTGACACCGCCCCATTGTCCCTATATAAGTGGCAGCACAGCGCGTCCCTGGCATTCCGGCCAGGGAGATCGTCGAGGCAACATCTCCTGGAGAAGAAGGAGAAGAAGAAGAAGAAGAAGAAGAAGAAGAAGAAGAAGAAGAAGAAGAAGAAGAAGAACGGGCGGCGGCGGCGGCGGCGGCGGCGGCGGCAGAAGACCGGGCCACCGCCTGTAAAAGAGCTATAAGAAGGCGCGGTGGCCCGGCAGAAGAACCGAAGAGGGGGACAAGACCCCCGAAGTCGGGAGAGGAGGCCGGCGGCGAGGAAGAAAGCCGGACTCCTCCGCTAGTAAAAGAGCTACAAGAAGATAGCGGAGGAGTCCGGCGAGAAGACCCCCGAAGACGGAAGACCCCCGGAGCTGTGCAATAAAATATTTTAACCCTGTGTTGTGTTTTTTTTTTGTACTTTTTTTCACAGGTGAATGGGTAGGGGTACATTGTACCCCATACTCATTCACATAGGGTGGGGGCCGGTATCCGGGGGCCCCCTTATTAAAGGGGGCTCCCGGATTCCGATAAGCCCCCCGCCCGCAGACCCCGACAACCAACGGCCAGGGTTGTCGGGAAGAGGCCCTTGTCCTCATCAACATGGGGACAAGGTGCTTTGGGGTGGGGGGGCTGCACGCCCCCCCTCCCCCAAGGCACCCCCCCATGTTGAGGGCACGCGGCCTGGTACGGCTCAGGAGGGGGGGGCGCCCGCTCATCCCCACCCCCTTTCCTGGCCGGCCAGGTAGCGTGCTCGGATAAGGGTCTGGTGTGGATCTGGGGGGGAACCCCACGCCGTTTTTTCGGCGTAGGGGGTTCCCCTTGGAATCCATACCAGACCTAAGGGCCTGGTATGCTCTCGGAGGGGGAACCCACGCAAATTTTTTTTCAGAAATTTGGCGTGGAGTTCCCCCTTCAGAGCTCATTCTCTGATTGGCCACGGCAAAAGTCGCCTGGCCTGGGGAAACCTTTCTGGCTGTGAAAGCTTTTTGCATTCATTCAGCTAAATGCACGAACATTCTCCACAAAGTCGAGGCTAGAAAGCCTTTATGCGGTGACTCACCTCTCACTGTCTGGCAGCTCCGCTAGGGCTAAGGAACGGAGCTGCCTACGTCACTTCCGGGTTTCGTGAAGCAGCCGAAAGCCGGAAGTGACTGCCTGTCTAAGAGTGACAATGCTCCCGCCCGTAGAATCACAGTGATTTTACGGGCGGAAGCTAGTCGGCGTTCTGCTGTGCGCCGCAAGGCGGGTTTTTAACCCGCAAATGAAGCGCCATGAATGCAATCTTGTGATTGCATGGACGTGGCGCTTCTCATAGTGCACTGTGACCGGCGCCACAGTACACTATGTTAAATTGTTAAATGACATTTTTTTTTTTTTTTTTTAAATGTCTTAAAGGGCCCGTTTTTTTTTTTTACTTTTTTTTTAACTTTTTTTTTTTTTTTTTTTTTTTTTTTACTTTTTTTTTTTTTACACCTAGGGAGAGGGGGGGCGGCGCCCGGGCGCCCCCTATGGGCGGGCCGCCACTGTTTGCAGTCTCTGGTCATCTCCTGTGCTAGATTTGCAGTCTCTGGTCATCTCCTGTATTAGATTTGCAGTCTCTGGTCATCTCCTGTACAAGATTTGCAGTCTCTGGTCATCTCCTGAACTAGATTTGCAGTCTCTGGTTATCTCCTGTATTAGATTTGCAGTCTCTAGTTATCTCCTGTATTAGATTTGCAGTCTCTGGTCATCTCCTGTATTAGATTTGCAGTCTCTGGTCATCTCATGTACTAGGTTTGCAGTCTCTGATCATCTCCTGTATTAGATTTGCAGTCTCTGGTCATCTCCTGTATTAGATTTGCAGTCTCTGGTTTTCTCCTGTACTAGATTTGCAGTCTCTGGTTTTCTCCTGTACTAGATTTGCAGTCTCTGGTCATCTCCTGTACTAGATTTGTAGTCTCTGGTTATCTCCTGTACTAGATTTGTAGTCTCTGGTTATCTCCTGTACTAGATTTGTAGTCTCTGGTTATCTCCTGTACTAGATTTGTAGTCTTTGGTTATCTCCTGTACTAGATTTGCATTCTCTGGTTATCTCCTGTATATAGGTGTGCACAGCCTATTGCATTAGGGTGTGTACCCCAAAGCTCAATCCCATATGTGTGTGTGTGTGTGTGTGTGCATATTATCTGACAGTGTCCATAGAGCAGTGGGCAGTGTCAATAGGGCAGTGGACTGTGTCTGTCATTTTTTTTTATTATTATTATTATTATTTTTACAGTTTTATTTTTTTACAATATTTTTAGGAGCTTCTTTAATGGGCTTTGGTGCAATACCAGGGATCTAAACAGGGGGAATCTGCGCCACATAGGGTGTTTAGGGTGGGCCCAGGCATACGCTGTTCACACGCTTAGTCTCCTGAACTAGATTTGCAGTATCTGGTCATCCCCTGTATTCGATTCATAGTCTCTGGTCATCTCCTTTATTAGATTTGCAGTCTCTGGTCATCTCCTGTACTAGATTTGCAGTCTCTGGTCATCTCCTGTATTAGATTTGCAGTCTCTGGTCATCTCCTGTATTAGATTTGCAGTCTCTGGTCATCTCCTGTATTAGATTTGCAGTCTCTGGTTATCTCCTGTATTAGATTTGCAGTCTCTGGTCATCTCCTGTATTAGATTTGCAGTCTCTGGTCATCTCCTGTATTAGATTTGCAGTCTCTGGTCATCTTCTGTATTAGATTTGCAGTCTCTGGTCATCTCCTGTATTAGATTTGCAGTCTCTGGTCATCTCCTGTATTAGATTTGCAGTCTCTGGTCATCTCCTGTATTAGATTTGCAGTCTCTGGTCATCTCCTGTATTAGATTTGCAGTCTCTGGTTTTCTCCTGTACTAGATTTGCAGTCTCTGGTTTTCTCCTGTACTAGATTTGCAGTCTCTGGTCATCTCCTGTACTAGATTTGCAGTCTCTGATCATCTCCTGTACTAGATTTGCAGTCTCTGGTTTTCTCCTGTACTAGATTTGCAGTCTCTGGTTTTCTCCTGTACTAGATTTGCAGTCTCTGGTCATCTCCTGTACTAGATTTGCAGTCTCTGGTCATCTCCTGTACTAGATTTGCAGTCTCTGGTTTTCTCCTGTACTAGATTTGTAGTCTCTGGTTATCTCCTGTACTAGATTTGTAGTCTTTGGTTATCTCCTGTACTAGATTTGCATTCTCTGGTTATCTCCTGTAGTACGTCTCTCAGTGAGCTGTAATAATGTGCAGTAACCTCTAGCAATGAATGAGGAAGCAGAAATATGTGTTGTAACCTCTAACAACCAGTCAGTGATCGGTAATAATATGCTATAATCTCTGGCAACCAATTGCAATTGCTGCCTGATCGGCTGCCATAAACACATTTTTAGTTTTACTGCTATTTGTTATATGGTTTTACTTCCTAAAAATACATTTCGGTTTGCAATTTTATTTAGTTCTGTGTGCCTAATTGACACATCTTCACTGCAGCTCAGTACACTTTTAAATATTGGACATGTACCATTTTTTTTACATTTCTGTATAATAAATGGTAGGTACTCCCTCAAAATGCATGGGCAAAGACATAAGAAAACAAATACACATGTAACAAGTTCTCCGGCCTTCTTCAGTCTAATGAGAACCTCCAGGGCCAGAGATAGCTGACATCCTTCTGTATATGGTGGCACTGGCTTGTGAGGCATAGTGGGTGCAAGATGGATAAAGTTATTGGGCACCAGACACTTCTTGAATGCAAAAGAGATGTTTATTTCTCTTACAAACTTTTATGGAGGAAAGAGGGTTAGGGCCAGGACACCCTTAAGTAGTTGCAAGTTTAATTAGCAGACCCCGAGACTTCAATAGAAGAACAGCCATGCAGGGAAAGGCCTCCAGCAAGATTCTACATCTGCACGTGCAGGGATGCTGTCTCCTATGGCAACAGTTTATAACATTTCCTAACACAAAGCGCAACAGTTCCTTCACTTTCACTACACTTCTCCTTGTAGTTTTTCAGCACACTGAGCTCCCGGTCTCTCACTAGAGCCTCTGATTCACTGCCACTGAATCCCTTGAGTTCCTGCATTCTTCAAGGTGGTATCTTCCTCAAGCATCACCCCCGCCTCTCTGCTGAGTCCCTAGGTTGGTACTCCCGAGACTTCTGAAGCTTCACCCCACTGGCCTACTCGGTCCCTGGCTTGGCACACAAGGCTGCTCTGCAAGCTTCACCTCTGCTGGCTGGGTCCCTGACTTGATCACCGTCTGAAGTTTCCTGATTCTCCACCGTGCCCATTCGGTGAGAATACTGCTCTGGTTCTTGATTCAGTTACTCACTGTGGTCCCTGGTAATAAGGTGGATGGTCCCTTAGTGGTGACAGCTTCCCCTCTACCTCCAACCACGACAAGTTCTCCGGCCGGCAGAATCTTCATGTTTGGTTGGTCTGCAAGCCGGAATCCCAACCCTGCCCTCAGACAGCCTAGCAGCCAGATGCCCCCGGGATAGGCCCAATCTCCAGCCTTGCAGCCTGAGGCAACATGGCACAAGTCCACCCAGACAGCCATCTATATATATATAGGTTCCCCCAGCAGGCCAAGGGATTTAAGAAAACCCCTGCCCATTGGCTGAGATACTTCATATACCCATAACCTGACCTTGAGCTGCCCTTCTCATATCTAGTACCACCAAGTACCCAGCCACTTAGTGGTAGGAGAGAAAAGTGCAACATGGCCAAACTTAGGGAAAAATCAATAGATTTCTAACAATCAGGATAACTACTCCTGGCAAGTAAATTGTGAGGAGCAACCTTGCCTAAACTCCAAGGTACTACACACAAAAATGCATGCAGTGGAACAAATAAAAAGACCCTTGTGCATCACCCCTACTTCAGCCATCAGTGGTGCAGAGTCCAAACATTAAGAAACATTGTTCTTACTACTGGGAGGCTGAAGATCAACCCTGAGAATTGCTTTTAAGGTGTATCTAGACTAAGGTGACCAGATTTTCAAAATGAAATCCGGGGAAATTTTTTTTTCATTAGTAATGGCAGCAATCAGCGACTCATAGCGGGACTGCGATATTGCGGTGGACAAATCAGACAATAAGTGACACTTTTGACACTTTGTGGAAACCAGTGACATTAATACAGTGTTCAGTGCTAAAAATATGTGTGCCTAACAAGTGTTTTCTCACTGTGGGGGAGGTGCTTTTACTAAGGGAAGACATAGATCCCTGTACCTGCTTTGCAGGAACACAGGATCAATGTCTTCCACACTGACAGAATGGTGAACTGCCTTGTTTACATAGGCAGACCACTAGGTGAGTCCGTCGGATCCGCTGATTGGCTCTGACACCCAGAAATGCAGCATCATGTATATAAGTGATCATAGTTGCCAACATTGTAAAAAAAAAATCCGGGACACTTTTTGGGCTGTAGGTGGAGTTGTATTATAATTAGAGGGCGGGGCATGCGGTTATAGACGTGGCATAGGAAAAGGTAAACATGTGGCGCGCTGAGCGTGTTGCGGCGAAATATGGGCGTGGTTTACATAAATAGCGGGTGTGGTTTAAACGGGCGTGGCTCAAATGGGTGTGGTTAGAGTCTGAAATGAATGCGGGATGGAGTGGGAAAGTGGGGGGGAGGGATGGAGGGACAGCAGCCCCAGATCCTACACCACAATAGCAATATGTGTTTTTCAGAGTTTGGCAATCAGCAGATAAAGATACTCCAAATACCTGGTGTTAGCGCTTCAATCATCCCGGCGCCATGATTGATATGGTGTCAGGATGATTGAAGTGCATTTTTTCTATTATTACATTGTAATATAAAATTAAATAATTCAACTCATCATAATGCAGAATCAGTGGGAGCCATGAGCTTGTCACCAGCCACGTTGCCTACCACCAGATGCCATCAGGTGCTCCCAGCAGAGTCCCTCCTTACATCAGGTGCCCCATCAGAGCAGCCTTCCTCACATCTGTGTCTCCATCAGCGGAGCCACTCCTTACATCTGGTGTCCCCATCAGTCCTCTTACATCTGGTGTCCCCATCAGTCCTCCTTACATCGGGTGTCCCCATCAGTCCTCCTTACATCGGGTGTCCCCATCAGTCCTCCTTACATCTGGTGCCCCCATCAGTCCTCCTAACATCTGGTATCCCCATCAGTCCTCCGTAAATCTGGTGTCCCCATCAGTCCGCCGTACATCTGGTGCCCCCTGACATCCAGACTGGCCCCCTCTGACATCCAGACTTGCCCCCGGCATCCAGACTGCCCCCCGACATCTAGACTGCCCCCCGACATCCAGACTGGCCCCTCTGACATCCAGACTGGCCCCTCTGACATCCAGACTGGCCCCTCTGACATCCAGACTGGCCCCTGACTAGGGATGAGCCGAACACCCCCCGGTTCGCACCAGAACTTTCGAACGGACCGAAAATTCGTACGAATTTTAGAACCCCATTGAAGTCTATGGGACTCGAACGTTCGAAATTAAAAGTGCTAATTTTAATGACTAATATGCATGATACTGTCCTAAAAAGGGTTTGCCCCAGGGGACATGGGTCAATGCCTAAAATGTTTTTAAAAATGGCCGTTTTGGCGGGAGCACTGATTTTAATGACGATTAAAGTGAAAAAAAAAAGTGAAATATTCCTTTAAATATCGTGCCTGGGGGGTGTCTATAGTATGCCTGTGAAGTGCCATGTTTTTCCAGTGTTTAGAACAGTCCCTGCACAAAATGACATTTAACGGAAGTAACGTCATTTAAAACTGCTTGCGGTTTTAATGTTATATCTGGTTCCTGCAATATGGATGAAAATCATTGAGAAAAATGGCATGGGTAGCCCCCCTGCCCATTACCAGCCCCTTTGGGTCTTGTACGGATATTAAGGGGAACCCCGTACCCATATTAAAAAAAGGAAATACGTGTGGCCCCCAGGCCCTATATACTCAGAACAGCAGTATACAGGTGGTGCAAACAAGACAGGGACTGTGTAGGTTTGTTGTGTTAAGTAGAATCTAGAGAGTTCCACCTGGTGGGCATGTCACATATAAGGCGGTTCTTGGGCAGGTTCAACTGCTTTTGGAGCTCAGCCAGCCGAGCACAGGCATTAAATGATCGGCGGAAATGCACACAGACTTAACTGGCCTGCTTCAGGACATCCTGTAAGCCCGGGTACCTGCCCAAGAACCACTGCACCACCAGGTTAAGGACATGAGCCACACAGGGCACATGGGTCAGTTGTCCTTGTCGGAGGGCGGAGAGGAGGTTGGTGCCATTGTCGCAAACCACCATTCATGGCTTAAGCTGGCATGGCGTCAACCACCTCTCGGCCTGCCCCTGCAGAGCTGACAAAAAATCTGCCCCAGTGTGGCTCCTGTCCCCCAAACAAACCAGCGCAAGCACAGCATGGCATCGTTTTGCCTGCGTACTTGCGTAGCCCCTGGAACGCCTACGGAGCACCGCTGGTTCTGAGGACAGAGCACTGGAAGAGGCCATGGAGGAAGAAGAAGAGGAGGGGGTGGAGGAGAGAGGTGTTTCACAACCAATAGTAGCATTTTGGAGGCGTGGTGGCGGAACAACCTCCAACACTACTGCACCTTGTCCTGCATCCTTCCCAGCTGCCAGAAGAGTGACCCAATGGGCCGTGAAAGACAGGTAACATCCCTGTCCATGCCTGCTGGACCATGAGTCAGCGGTAATATGCACCTTACCGCTGACCGCCTTGTCCAGCGAGGCAAGGACATTGCCTTCCACATGCCAGTAGAGAGCCGGAATCGCCTTCCGTGAGAAAAAGTGGCGTTTGGGGACCTGCCACTGAGGAACCGCACATTGTACAAACTCACGGAAGGGGGCCGAGTCTACCAACTGAAAAGGCAGCAGTTGAAGTGCTAGCCAAGCTAGCATTCAACCGCTGGGCATGTGTGGTCCAGCAGCTGGGGCAGGGACATTTGCCTGCTATAATCGGATGTGGGTGTACTGCTAGCAGAGTGCCCAGAAGCACTTGGCTGTGACATACCTAATTCTACACCTTCATTCCTCTCAGAGCAGGTTTCAGAGAGGACTGAAGGTCTAGTGGGGTTGGAGATCCCAGCTGATGAGGAGCAAGGAGAGGTCCGCTTTGTTCTTTGGTGTGGGTCTTTGAGGTACGCTTGCCAACGAGCTGCATGGCAGGTCAACATATGTCTGGTCAAGCATGTGGTGCCCAAGCGGCTGATGTTTTGGCCACGCGAGATACGCTTGAGACATATGTTGCAAATAGCAGCGGTGCGATCGGATGCACTCGTCTCAAAAAAGGCCCACACCAAAGAACTTTTAGAATAACGTGCAGAAACAGCGCCCTGCACAGGCAGAGCTCTGCGGTATGATTCAGTCGGTGTGCTGCCCCTAAGCTGGCCCCCGGAGGGCATCCTGCCTCGTTGGACATGTGCCTCCTCCTCCTCTCTCCTACCAGGCACCCATGTGGAGTCAGTGCCCTCATCATCCCCTCCCTCTTCATCGCTGGAGCAAACCTGGCAGTATGCTGCAGCTTGTGGAACATGACTGCTAGATTGCTGTCCTTCTTGAGCATCCCCTCTCTCTGTGCTCACGCTACTGCCTTCCTCTAGCTGAGTATCATCATCAGAGCCTACAAAACACTGGGCATCCTCCTGGAGCATGTACCCAACACTGTGCTCAAAGAGTTCAGGAGACTCCTCAGGAGGACGTGGTGGGTCTGGGGAAGCAGTCACTGATGATGACATTGAGAGGAGGGAAGACGATGCGTTGGCAGCTGCTTTGCTAGTACCCTGAGCCTGTGTGAGAGAGGATGAGGAGGATGAAGAGGGCTTGGTCATCCACTCTACCAAGTCTTCG
Organism: Lithobates pipiens; assembly: GCF_037356315.1. Classification (NCBI taxonomy): domain Eukaryota; kingdom Metazoa; phylum Chordata; class Amphibia; order Anura; family Ranidae; genus Lithobates; species Lithobates pipiens. The sequence goes on from NW_027507764.1 coordinate 388,838,163, forward strand.
GCATGTTGCGGCTCAACATGTCCAGCTGCCGAAAAGGACAAGCGTGTCCCATGGCCACATACTGATGATGACGATGCACCACGTCCACGACCAGCACTGTTGTCTCTAGACACAGAGCCTGCTTGCCATCTTTTATCATTTGCCTCTCCTTGCTGGCCTTCCAGACATGGTAATGGCCTGAAGGGAGATGGGAAAACCAACAATTGGGTAGTGTATATTGCGCTGGAGGCACACACAACACCCACTCCTGCAGATGGCTCAATTAGAGAAGAGCTATGTAGGTGGATATAACGGTTTATTCTGCGGTCAGGGCACGCAGACAGCATGCACAATCTCCTACAGCTGACTGCAAGCTCTATTTAAAAAGAGCAATATAGCTAGCTATATAAGTGGATATAATGGTGTATTATGCGGTCAGGGCACGCAGACAGCACGCACAATCTCCTACAGCTGACTGCAAGCTCAATTTAAAAAGAGCAAGATAGCTAGCTATATAGGTGGATATAGCGGTGTATTCTATGGTCAGGGCACGCAGACAGCACGCACAATCTCCTACAGCTGACTGCAAGCTCTATTTATAAAGAGCAATATAGCTAGCTATATAGGTGGATATTTTTTTATTAATAGAACTTCTTCCAAATATACAAAGACTTTCTTAGAAATGATACCATAGCAACATACATATGGTGAGAGAAAATAACATATCAAACAACCGTATGTCTCCTCAACCCTCCAGCAGTCTCCGCAGCGACTAGCCGCACTACCGCATGATCATCGGGTTTCTTTATGGTACAACTTATCCACTAAACTTTAGTTTTAAAATATACAACTCATCCATCTAATCCCACTACACACAAGATACAGACGGGAATGTAAAGAGTGAAGCATGCCCGTACCTGAAAAAAAAGAGAAACTCCGAACGAAAAACTACGGGGGGGGGTGAAAGGATAGAAAGACATCACCACCGAAAGAGAAAGGACCGTGGGAGTCATTAAGGAGGCCGGAAGGAAAAACCCCTCCACAACCTGGCACTCCTTTCTTCCCCAATCCTCTCTCTTTCCAGACACCTTACCTTCTCCACTTCCCGAAAAATATCTCCCACCACCTCATGCACGGACAGGACTTTGCCCCTAGTGGACACTAAACACCTCGCGTGCCAGGTGAAGTAAAGACAAACTGTACTAACTAGATAAAGTGATGATAACTCAAAGCCCCTTCGCACTCTGAAGTTACCATATACTCGCTCAGAAGCCGACAGGGCCTGGAGGCGGGGATAGCCGACGGCCACCCCAACCCCCGCCAGAACCTCCACGTTAAAGGGACATTCGACCAAAAAGTGGTCCATGGTCTCGAATGTCCCTCCACACTCTGGACGGGGACACCCTCTGTCCCCTAAGCTCCGATATTTCAAGTTGGATCGTACGTAGAGGCGTCCATGGAACGCTCTCCACGCAAGATCCCAGAACTTGAGAGGAATTCTCACGGAATTCAGAAGGGCTAGTCCCTCCGTGAGAACCCTGTCTGGGCAATCCCTTAAGGCCAGTGGTCTCAAAAAGTCAGAGGACATGACCCTAAGGTACAGCTCACGCCGACCCATAGAGCTCACCTCTAGAGCAGTTATCCTCCACTTCCTTAGTACCTTTAGAGCAGTCGGGACATAGGACGGGAGGTACCCATGGAATCTACGAAGATCACCAGGGCGACCCCCTCCCTCCCAGCTACTCAGGAAAAGCAAGAGCCGGCCCTTACAGGAACGTTCCCACAGAGAAGGCGTGTCCAAAAAGATAGACTGTAGATTGAATTTCACAAATACAGTGGTGAAAAACACCACTGGGTTGATCATGTCCAACCCACCCTGCCTTCTCTGAAGGTACGTAACCTCCCTCTTGATGAGGTTCAGCCTGTTTCCCCACAGTAGTAGGAAGAACAGGCTGTAGATCCGTGTATAGAGCGATTCTGGCAGAAGACAAACGTAGCTGACATAGATACATTCAGGCAGCAGGTAGGTCTTGATCAGGCTTACCCTTTCCCTCAACGACAGCTTCCAGCCCTTCCAGGTCTTCACTTTCTGGGTAGCACCCGACAGCATGCGCTCCCAGTTTTGCTTGGGATAGTCGCCTGGGCCAAAAAGGATGCCTAAGATCTTTATTTCTGGTTGGGGCTGGGGGAAAACGTCCGGAAGGGCAAACTGCTCGCCTTCCTTCCCCATCCAGAGAACCTCACTCTTGTCCCAGTTGACTAACGAACCTGATGCCTCGGAGTAGCCCCCAATCTGTGTTTCCACAAAAAGGGCCTCCTCTCGCCTAGACACTACCACCGAGACATCGTCCGCGTAGGTCACCACCCTCACCGATGGCTCCGGGCCCCCACAGGGCTCTACCGGAACCCCCCTCAAACGCCCGCAGTCAAGCCTCCTCACGAAGGGATCTACCGTGAAGACGTAGAGTAGGGGGCTCAACGGGCAACCCTGCCTGACACCAGAGTCCACCAGGAAGGCGGAGCCCACCCAACCATTGACAAGGGGGAAGCTCTCACCCCCCCTATACAATACTTTCAGCCAATCGATGAATTTAGCTGGCAGACCGTACTTACCTAGGAGAAGCCAGAGGTACTCATGGCTTACCCTATCAAAAGCTTTCGCCTGATCTAGTGCCAGCAGATACCGACCATCACCCGTTGCCCTGCACCTTTCCACAGCCTCCCGGACGTTCAGGACAGCACTAATGCCCCGTACACACGACCAGACTTTTCAACATCAAAAGTCTGACGGAATGATTCCTGCAGACTATTCGAACGTGTGTGGGCTGCAGCGGACTTTTGATTTGCAAAAGTCTGACAGACTTTAGAAATGGAACGTGTTTCAAATTTTTCCAACAGAACTCTGCCGGACCCAGAAATCCGCTCGTGTGTGTGCTAGTCTGACTGACTAAAACCGACGCTAGAGCAGCTATTGGCTACTGGCTATGAACTTCCTTATTTTATTCCAGTCATACATCATCACGTTCGAATCCGTCGGACTTTGGTGTGATTGTGTGTGGCCAAGTCCGTTCATTCGGAAAGTCCTTCAGAACTCTGTCAGAACTCCGTCGAAAGTCTGCCGGACTTAAGTCCTGTCGTGTGTACGCGGCATAAAGGTGCTACGGCCGGGAACTGCACAGTGCTGGGAGGTGGAAAGTAACTTGTCCGCGACAGCAGACATACGCACAAACAATATCTTCGCCAGAATCTTCCTATCCGTGCAGAGAAGGGCAATAGGATGCCAATTCTCTACCCTGGACGAATCTTTCCCCTTTGACAAGAGGATCAGGGCAGACCTTCTCACTGAGGGAGGAAGCAAACCAGATGCCAAACACTCATTGAACACCTCCCTCAAAAGAGGAGCCAAAAGGCTCTTAAAGGTTTTATAGAACTCCGCCGTGAGCCCATCAGGCCCCGGCGATTTCTTTGGTGACAAAGAGTCGATGGCTTGCTCAACCTCTGCCGTTGAGATCCCATCTGTCAAGGAGACCGGAAGGTCAGACACTGCCTCCAGCGGTGTCCCGTCAAGGAATGCCCTGGCTCTCTCAAGGTCTAAAGGCTTCTTCTTCAGGATGTCGGAAAAGCGGGCACTGATGATGCCCAGGATCCCTGCCTTGGACCGCACCAAGGACCCAGAGGAATCCCTCAGGCCATGTACGACCTTCTCACTCACCGCATCGCCGCAGCTCTTGTAAGGATCCAGGGAGACGAACTTCCCGTAATCCCTCTCAAGGACCAGGGAGGCGAGACGGTCATACTGACACTCCTTCATCTGAAGCTTCAGAGCAGAGATCTGTTCCTGAGTGCCCCCAGAGGAGATGAGGCGATCTAATTGCCTCCGCAGCCTTTGGTAGGCCAGGTATTTTGAGAAAGCCCGGTGCCTCGAGACCTCTCGGAAGAAGCCCTCAGACCTCTTCTTCACCACTTCCCACCATTCCTGATGGGAGCAGCCGCCCTCAAGGAGCATGGCTTGTTCCAAAAAAAAGGTCTCGAAAGCCTCCCTCACTTCAGGGTCCTCGAGCAGCGACCCATTTAGGCGCCACAAGCCCTGACCCTTCTGAGGAGCATCGGCCACATTCAAGGTAACGGACACCATACAGTGATCGGAGAACTCAACGCACACAGCACAGGGGCCGTGAAGGAAGAGTCCCCCTTCAAAAAAAAACTGTCTATCCTACTCTTACTGCTACCTCTGGCATAGGTGAAACCCGTATGGTTGGGGAGATGACGAACGTGCACATCCATACTGTCATATCCCAGGGGGCCAGAGGTTCCTGCCCGGTCCTTTGACCTGGTGACCATGTTGAAGTCACCACCAAAGACCACCTGCTGGGATGTAAACAGGTAAGGTTTCACTGCCGTAAGAAGGTCCTTCCTCCCCCTCTGAGATTGAGGGCCATAAAAATTAATTAAATGGAGGAATTCTCCCCTCACGACAGCATCCACCACTAGACACCTACCAACCTCGACCTCAATCACTCGTCGGCAGGCCACCGAACCAGTCTTAAAAAGGACCGCAACACCACTACAGGGCTCAGCCGCAAGAGACCAGAGAGAGGGCCCACATCTCCACTCTCTCTTTGCTAGATGCATCCCTGCCACAGATGCCAGCCAGGTCTCTTGCAAAAACAAAATGTCAGCATCAATCCGGCTGAAAAAATCAAAGGCTGCAAAACGAGCCGCCGTAGAACGCACACTTGCAACATTAATCGTCGCAAGGCGTATTGGCGCGGGTACTGCCATCCTTAGTGATTGGCTTACATTCCCTTCTGCTTACATTACTTGCAGGCCCCCTCGTCCTCCGAGTCAGAGGGAAGGCCCTCAAAACGATTGCCCAGCAGGATAAGAGGCCGGTCAACACACCCATCCTGACTGGGGCAAGGGCCTACATCTTCCTCAGGCACAGGCACCTTGCGTTTTCTTTTTCTGACCGCTTTTTTCCTTACCCTCTGCCACCGCCCAGGCCCAGGAGGCTCACCACCCTCCTCCTCATAATGCCCGCTAGATGCAAGGCGCTTCTGGGAGGTCTTGGCAGCCCCCTGTACCTCCATCATCTCCTGCCCGGCGACCGCCGCCGGTACAACAGGGAGACGAGAAGAGGAAGAAGGACGTGGAGATACCAGGGTAGGGGGGGATGGGAGGGGGGCAGAGGAGGGAACGGAAGCGGAAGGGGGGAGGGAAGGGGAGGGGGAGAGGGGAAAGGGGAGGGGGATGGGGAAGGAACAGCAGGAGGGGTACAAGGGGGGGGGGATGCGGGAGAGAAGCCCTTCTAGGAGGTCTCTCTTTGGGCCTGGCAGTCGGCTGTTTGGTAGACGCCTTCCTACCCACAGATGACTTATCGGGCTCTTTCCTTTTCTCCTTGGGAACTGCCCCCAAGGACCTAGATGTTCCATCAACCTTCTTACCAGCCACACTATTCCCTAACTCCTCCTTTCTCCCCCACCCGGACCTCACCCTTTGGGGCAGCTGATCACCTGGCCCCTGCCGCTCCCCCTGTCCCTGAGTCCCCCCCAACCACCGACCCGGGCTCGGGGTCCCCAGATGGTGCCCGGGGTTGCCCAGGTTTGCCCCCCTCTGTCGGGAAGTCCCTGAATGCTTTGGGGCACCGGCTGAAAGGGTGCCCCAGCTCCCCACAGAGATTGCAGACTATAAGCCTGCAAATCTCCTGTGGGTGCCCAAACCCGTTGCACCTGACGCAGCGGGGCGTCACGCAGTCTGCGCTCAGGTGCGCCGGGCTTCCGCATTTAAAGCAGCGACGAGGCTGGCCTGGGTAGAAGACCAGGATCCGGTCTCTGCCAATGAAGGCGCTACCAGGGACGTGAGATACTGTATTGCCCTGGCGCTTGAGCCGGATCCTGGCCTGCCAAGCCCCAGTCCAGACCCCGCGCTCGTCTAGGGACTTCCGCATCAGAGTCTGCAGCTGGCCAAATCTCCCGAGCCAGGTCATGATGTCCTCTGGAGGGAGGGACTCATTCCTAACCAGGATGGTGATATTTGTCACCTCTTCCTGTCGGGAAAGGGGGACCACGCGGAACCCCCTCCAGGGGTCAGACCTCCTCAGGATTTCGTATACAGTCAGAAACCTCTCCATCGAGACGACGGAGAGGAAACTGACAACAAATTCTTTGGATCCCGTTGGATGGATGACAGCAAAGAGATCCGCCACCCGGAAACCGGCACCCAGTATCCATCCCACTACCTGACCCCTGGAGGGACATGCCCCTTTGCCCTCCCACTTAAGCTGCACGACATTCCTACGTCTTCTCTCCGGGCCCCCTGTACCCCTTGACCATGCGTCCGGCCCTGTAAGCTGGGCAGAGGGCGGCGCCCTAAAATTCTGGGCGCCAAACTGGCCATACAGGGGGTCCAGAGGAACACTAGAACCGGCCACTTGTGCGAAAGAGCGCCCTGCTTTATGTGCACCCAATAGTGCTGCCTCCTCCTCCACACCCAAGAGGCGTTCCACAGGAGCCGACACCGCAGGGTTACCCCCAGACTTTGAGGCAGCCGGGGGGACCACACCTGACTCCATGGTCTGACTCATATCTCCCGACTCTGGCGACCAGGCCGCCACTTCCTGAACCTCACTGGTAAACTGTGGGGCCTCCTCCTGGCCACAGCCAAAGAAGGCATCCAATTGGCTCCCCAGGAGGCCCACCCATTCCATTTCGGAGCTCCCGCCAACCTCAGCGTGAGCCCCGCAAGAATCGACCACTATACACTCCTCTACTTGGGTGCCCTCCAACTGACGGATAAACTCCATTGCAGGGCACTCTCTGTCCAAAACCCCCATGGGCGACCCACCCCACACCTGCCGATTCACCGTCCCGTCATCTGCCAGAGCCGTGGGAGACGAAGCTCCGCCCACTTCCTGTCCCGCCGGCAAACCGGAAGCGGCGGAAGCCACGGACCGGAAGTTCCTTCCAGCGGGATCCGCCCCCAGCTCCGGCGGACTTCCTGCAGGCGCCAGTCCCTCAAAGGTCCGCACCAATCCCGGAGCAGAGTGTGGGACTCCCTACCCCCTCCCCATGGAGGATGGCATCCCACAGCAACCATCCCCAACCCGCACAACACCCGCCATGGCGGAAGACCCACTCAACACCACCCCATCTGCACTGTCCAACTGTTCCGACAGTCTGGGCTTGCTGACCTGGGGATCCCCCCGCAGCGGAACGAGGACATCCGGGAGTGGGGGGTTGTCCATGTCTAGCAGGGAATCCGGCTTGTCCACCGGAGCCCCTGTGACAGGTAAGCCCAAAGTTTCCAAGCGTCTCTCCACTAGGCCCAGGAGGCTCCCCCGCCAGCCTCACCCCCTGCGGACATCCTGACCTCATCGGGTGCCCTACCCAGGCCTGCAGCAGCCTCTACCTAAGGACCGGCAGGATCCTGGGGACCCTCAGTCATTTTGTCTGGGGCTTGGTTTGGCATGATGTTCCAGGGGGAGAGTCCAGCACTCCTGCCCCGTCTCCTGGGTCGGCCATCCATCTCACCCCCCTGGTGTTTCCCGGGGTTCTCTGGTACTGCACCAACTTCCCCTATCTGGGAAGGCTTCTCCTCTTGGGAGTCAGCTTGCGGGATCTGGCTCCCCTTCTGGCGCCGAGACGCCTGTCTCCCCTCCTCATTTGCTCTCAACAGCTCATGCTTTAGCTCATCCAAAAAGCACTCCTCGCCTGGGCCATGGTCACATAGGTTCACCAGGAGGTCGAATAACTCGGCATTCTGCTGCTTTAGACTTGTAATGGCCACTCGGAATTCCGATCTCTTGGAGCTGCCGGAACGATCCCGCCGGTTCCGAAGAGAGGTTAAACAGGCCATGTGGCCATTGTACGCACGCGTTGCCTTCTCCATTAGGTTCTTAACCTTCTTGACCCTCACTTTGTATTTCTTATCATCCTCTCCTGGCTGGGCTTTGGTCCAGCTGGTAAGACCGACCTGAGTCCCCAGAAAGAGCCTCTCCTCCCTGGATAGGTCTTCAATTCCAGAGAGGGTAGCTGGAGCCCCAGGCCAGGAAAGCAACCCTGGGCCTGAGCTAGAGGAGGCCATCCTCCCCCTTCACCTGTGGACACTGGAACTCTGCAGAGAGCATGCAGACAGCAAGCACAATCTCCTACAGCTGACTGCAAGCTCTATTTAAAAAGAGCAAGATAGCTAGCTATATAGGTGGATATAACGGTGTATTCTGCGGTCAGGGCACGCAGAGAGCACGCACAATCTCCTACAGCTGACTGCAAGCTCTATTTAAAAAGAGCAATATAGCTAGCTATATAGGTGGATATAGCGGTGTATTCTGTGGTCAGGGCATGCAGACAGCACGCACAATCTCCTACAGCTGACTGCAAGCTCTATTTATAAAGAGCAATATAGCTAGCTATATAGGTGAATATAACGGTGTATTCTGCGGTCAGGGCACACAGACAGCACACACAATCTCCTAAAGCTGACTGCAAGCTCTATTTAAGCAGGCAGGCAGCTGGCTGGGATTTGAGCCAAGGCAGAAGAACATGTGAGCGGAGCTGAATGGGCATGTGCTGGAAACTGAAGAAATAGTCCATCCGCTCTGACCAGCACATCACCATCAGAAAGGGACACAGATAATGGAAAAAATGCACCCCCCCCTAAGCTAGTAGGAGCGGGGGTGTGTAATTCTTTTTTTTTTATTATTCTGCAATGACTGTCTTTGAAAATTTCCCCAGCTCCTGTTAAAGTAAAATCCTGGGACAAAACCGGGGACAGACTTGGTCCGGGGACAGTGTTCTCAATCCGGGGACTGTCCCCTGAAACCGGGGACATCTGGTCACCCTACCATAGAGTCACATCAATATGTTTATTTAAACACTTCGTATCGGGGGCCAATTCTGACACTTCACTCCTATATGTAAAAATCGACTTTTTCCTCGCTAGAAAATTACTTGGAACCCTCAAACATTATATATTTTTTTGCAGAGAGGCACTATAGAGTAAATTGGTGGGTGTTGCAATTTTTTATGTCAAACTCTCATGAATGAAAAAACCCCCCACCAAAGTTAGCCCAATTTTTGATATAATGTAAAAGATGATGTTTTATGCTGAGTAAACGGATGCCTAACTTGTCACACTTTAAAATTGTGTCTACTCGTGGAATGGCGGAAAACTACAATGCTTGAAATTCTCATTAGGCAACGCTTTAAACACCTTTACAGGTTATCAGTTTACAGTTGCACAGGAGGTCTAATGCTAGAATTATTGCTCTCTGACGTTCTCTACAATATGTGTAATTAGGCAGACTTCTGGGAAAATTGGTGAGCCAATCGCACAAGCAGGAAATTATGTTTCTGGTGAGTGGTCAGTACACACTCTGTGTACAGAACAACTCCATGCAGCCATATTGCAATGCATTCTCAAAAAATTATAGTGGGTGCAGATTGAAAAGGAAAGGTAATTTTTAATGACATTCAATTACAATATGATTAGTGTCTCAATTATATGTGCTATATTATGTTTGCTTTATTTGCTATTTTTTTCCCCACAAAAGTAGAGTTACCCTTTTAATCTGAAAGGTTTTTGCCTCAGAGTATTGACCCGGAAAGTATTGAAGTCAGAGACAGCAAGGCAACTAGGAGGTCAGCAAAGACCACCCCCATATTCTTCCCTTAAAGTGACCCTGCCGACACAGGAACATTTGTATCTGATAACCTACCTGCTAAAAGAAGAGTAAAATTACTTGAAAATCCTCTATGGCCCCTTCACGTATTCCACACTTCTGGGTGTATGGAATATCTGCTCCCCCGCTGAATGCTGTGGTTTCTCCACCAGCTCCTAGATTGCTACAGCAGGCACATGCCTAATGGGAGAAAGCACAGTGCATAGCAGGGTAGACTGATTCACTATGATGGCCTATGTCATTTCTTGAGACCCTAAGAGTCCATTCACACAGGGGCAACACGTCTTGCAGCGTGACTTTGGGAGGCAACTTGGACACTACACGAGTATGAATTACAGAGCGACTTGGGGCGACTTTAACACGACTTCAAGTCGCCCCCAGGCCAGACGACTTTGGCTGTGGCCAATCACGAAAAAATCAGCTCTTGAGGGGGGGAACTCCACGCCAAATTTTAAATAAAAAAATGGCATGGGTTCCCCTCCAAGAGCATACCAGGTCCTTAGGTCTGGTATGGATTTTAAGGGATAGTGCCTGCAATTGGCTGCAGGAGTTGTCTGCCTCTCGGAATGAATCATTAAGTGATTGGAGGGTTTACCTGCAATGATTGACCCTGGATGCAGGGCTTTTAGTTAATCACCAGAAATCTTCACTGGGATTCCCAGATGTAATTGTACATGCCAATGTGAGAATGGAAACTAAGATCTATTATTTTATATCCTAATATTCATGCACACTTAAGCCCCTCCCAAATACTTGTTTTACAAGTATTTAAAGTTTTTTTTCTGCCCCAAAATGCCCATGTATGTTAGCCTATGGATCCATGCATACATAGCCATTTAAAGGAGTTAAGAGGCTGGGGTGTTTAACCGCTTGCCGACGCCTCACGCCGATATATGTCGGCAGAAGGGGTCATACAGTCAGAATCACATACCTGTATGTTGCACTTTAACAGGGGGCCAGCGGCAAGCTCCGTGAGCGTTTAACCAGAAAAAAAATTCCCAATTCGTTTTAGCGCTTGAGCGTTAATTCATTTCAGTGGACAGGATAAAAAAAATTTCTGGCCAATGAAATTAATTGATGTCCAAATGTGGTACACGCATTCAGAAACATCAAGTGTGTTTTTCCTGATGCCAGAAGATCTAGGAGATTTGGTCAAAGCATCCAGTGTGCATGAGGCCTAACGTGCTTTTTATTCCTACCAAGGTTTTTTAAGGTTCTAATACAAAGCCATTGTGTCTCATAATAAGCAAACATGCCTTTTAATTATTTTTTTTTACCTTCATTTTACAAATGTGATCTCCCTTATTAAATGTAGTTCCCTCTATTTATGTCAATTGTTTTGTGTGCATTGATTTACATTTAATATTATTAATATTATACCTTATTTATCAGCGTATAACACGCACCCAAAGATTAGGAGGGAAGTTTAAGGAAAAAAATTTACATTTTAAATGCCCATCAATGATTCCTTATCAGTGTCCATCTGCAGCCTTGCCCATCATTGCAGAAGTCTTGATTGCTTTGATCTGCATTTTGCTATTGAAGTCAAATGTAATCTAAGCACAAAGCATACATCATATGCTAACACATGCCTGCTGATGTCTACATGTAGGCATGTTTGGCTCATGTCACATGGGCGACATGAGCCAAGTCATCATGAATAATCACCATGGAGAGAAACCACCATGGAGAGGCATTCCTATGCCCTTTGCAGAAATGCATGATTGTTTCTAAATGTTGCCGTCAAGATAAACAGAGCCAGATGTCGTGTGTACCCGCCCCTTGGCCTGGCTCCTATGATGGACACAACACCGGTCCAATAGCGGGTTGTAAATGCTAGGAAGCGCGACTGGGCGTGACTGCAGGCGGAGCCGAGCCTAGCCGAGTACATGGTACACTTGGTTCTATTTATTTGGCAGCGCTCGGTCCCTCCTTTCCCTCTGAGGCAACAGTTCGGTGTATAACACGCACCCACAATTTTCCCCTGATTTTAAGGGGAAAAAAGTGTGTGTTATACGCTGATAAATACAGTAATTAATTTCTATCTTTAACCCTTTAGCTGTCAGGTCCATACGTCGTACGTACCTGACAACGGAGGATTTTACACATTCCTGGTGGCTACAGCCATTAGGATTGTGTGAAAAACTGACAACCTGCCTCTAAGATGGAAGCATTCGGGCAGATATGCTGCCGCTCGATTGCTTTTCCACACCCATGGTAATGGTGTCGTTGTGATAGTAAAAAACAAATGTTTTAAATTGTATAAAAAATAGTACAATAGTTTGTATGCACATAAATTCAAGGTTTGACATGTTGGGTATTTATTTACTTGGTGCCAACTCATCTCTGTGCAGATGTCACACTCTGTGATGAGCTCTGTACAATTCCATAACGTGTGTGCTCATGTGATCTGTCATTACTGATCCAGAGTTGTCATCCTCCTCCTGAACCTTACTCCTCCCTCATCCCTCCCCTATAATGAGTGGGCGGACAGAGTTTCTCCTGTGCTAGGGTCAACGAATAAAAGCAGCCGGCAACTCCATACCATCAAGCGTATTTATTTTCAAGCCTTCAAAGTGAGTACAGTCAGCAGCAGACTAGTTTCAGCAATAAGCTTTGTTGACAACACATCTCCTGTCCTACATACTTCTTACAAGTGATGAGCATGACAGCACTTTTCTAAATATATCAGTGGTGGCTTCCATATTTTTTCCTCATAATGTAGTAACTGATAGGGACACAGACAGCAATAAAAACCTGACAGGTGTTCTAATCCCTCCCCACTCAAAACTAAGAAAAAGTTTGGACATTGTTGATGGGAAAAATGAGCAACCTGTGGTGGAAGGAAAGAAAGTTGCAAAATCTCCGGCCTACTTTACTTTACCTTTCCCAGAATCTGATGAAGCCAACAGTGTACTGCGATTAAAGCTGAATTATACCCCTTCTGTTGGTGTAGGCAACATGGGGCTCTCCAGCTGTTGCGGAACTATATTTCCCATGAGGCATTGCGAGGCTGGCAGTTACAATTCCCGCCATTTACGTAGGTCTCAGAGATGGCGCCTACCCTGTCCTACCTTAATGCTAGGATATTGCTAAGATAATTCCTGTGCATGCGTTGTTTGTACTCTCCTCAGACAGAGGAGCACTGAGCTCAGAGCTGCTGTGACCAGGAAGAGGGAATACACATATGCAGGGATTTGTAAGTGCAAGCAGTAATGCCTGGGATCACCCTAGCAATGTTCTAGCAACCAAGTCGCGGCCTTACAGATCTGAGCCATAGAGGCCTGATGATGCACCACCCAAGAGGCACTAATCGCCCTGGATGAGTGTGCTCTAACATAAGAAGGAAAGAATAATTTTCTTTTTTAAGCTGAAGCTTGAACAATCACTTGACGAATCCATTTGGAAAAATAGTGGATTTTGACGCTGCCTGTCCACTTTTTGGACCCTCTGGCAGTACAAACAAAACATGTGTTTTGCGAACCCAAGCGGTCGCCTTTAAATAGACTCTGATGGCTCTTACTACATCAGGGGAATGTAGTGCTTTCTCTTCCCTAGATTGAGGCTCTGGGAGAAAGAAGGAAGAATAATATCTTGGTTTAAATGAAAACCTGTTACCACCTCCTGGTAGGATTTCAAGATGAGGACATAAAACCACCTCATCCTTATGCATGATCAAATATGGCTCTTTGCAAGACAGAGCCGCTAGTTCCGATACTCTTCTAGCAGAAGAAATGGCAACCAGAAAGATTATCTTTCTTGTCAAAAAAAAACAAGGGAATTTCTCGTAAGGCTTAAATGGCTGATTCTGCAAAGCCGATAAGACCAATTTTAAATCCCAAGGATTTAGAGGTGCCTTGATAGGGGGATTAATCTGTGTTACCCCCTGAATAAGCTACGCTCCAAGAGTTGGAAGCAAAAGGCCATAGAAAAAACACTGACAAGGCCAGGATCTGGCTCTTGATAGAAGTCAATGCCAGCTTCATTTCAGATCCCATATGCAGGAAATCAGGGATCCTGCCTATGACATACTTCCTGGGGTGCCAACCCCTGGATCCACACCAAGAAACATATGCCTTCCAGACTCTATAGTAAGTGATTCTGGAAGCCGGCTTCCTGCCATTAATCAAAGTAGACACCACTGAAGGAGATGACGCACGATCTTTTATAAAGTGGGATTCAACAGTCAAACCTGTTAAATTTTAAGTCCGTAAGCTAGGATGAGATGTGCGAGAAGGTCTGGCTATAATGGCAGAGTCCGAAGGACTCCTACTGCCATCTTTATGTTCTTGGTAAATCGAGATCTTCTGGGACCCACCGGAATCACCTCCTTTCGTTCCTGCTTAAACCTGCGGTGAAAGAACAGAAGTAGCAGAACTGGAGGAAGTGCATAGATCAGTGAAAACTGATCCCATAGGAAGACTAATGCGTCTGTTGCGCCTGCTATCAGTTCCCTTGTTCTTGACACAAAGTTGTCGACTTTGTTGTTGAATCTGGACGTGAATAGGTCCATGTCCGGAATACCCCATCTCTGACATATTGCTAGGAAGATGTCGGGGTGAAGAGATCATTCTCCCGGAAATAATTGTTGGCAACTCAAGTAGTCCGCCTGCCAATTCTCTATTCCTGAAATGAAAATTGCAGATGGGCAAGGAATGTTGTGTTCTGCCCAATCTAGAACATTATTCACCTCTTTATGGGCTGCACGACCTCTCGTGCCCCCCTGGTGATTGATGTAATCCACCGCTGTGGCCTTGTCAGACTGAATCCAGACAGAACTGTCCCGTAGTCTGACCGTCCCAGATTCTAGGGCCAGACGTACTGCCCGGATCTTCCAAAAAGTTAATAGGCAAGGTCCTCTAATCTGAACCCTCTCCCCTGGACAGAATCTTCTTCCAGGGCTGCTCCCCAGCCTAGGAGGCTGTTCTTTTGCTGGATAACAACCACCAATTTAGGCTCTGACTTACATAGGGAGCCAAGTGTATTGGAAACAAACAAGACCTGAAGATTTTTATTCCAGACTGACAGGATGGTGTTTTGAAGATGTTTTTGAGTAAAAACTGTGCATAAGGGACGGCCTCGAAGGAGGCCACCATTTCCCCTAACAATCTCCCGTGGTGCTGTGGCTAAACCGAATGGCAGGGCCACAACTGAAATTATAATTTTATATTTCAAGAGGCAGAAATTTCTGGTGAGCGGGAAAATTTGGCACATGGAGATATGCATTTTTGATATTGATTAAAGCCAAAAAAACTCCCCTCCTTGCAGGATGGACACATCCAATCGGATTATGAAAGGATCGGATGTTTAATTGCCAATTCAGATCTTGGAGATCTAGAATAGGTCTTACCTCTCTGTTTGGTTCTGGAACCATTTGAGCCAAACCCTGTGCCCTGTTCCACTAAAGACACCTCTGATATCTCCAACTGGGATAATAGCTGATCCAGAGGCCAGAAAGATTTCTTTTCCTCTGGATCCTTGGGAACATTTTCCCTCAGAAAAAATGAGGAGATTGAAACTCTCGGAACTCTAGTCGTAACCTAGAGAAAAAACTGCAGAAGTCTTGACATTGTTCCTGCCAGATCATGAGAATTGCAGGACCTTTCCCCTCACCCGAACGAGTGGGGGTGCCCCTTCATGAGAAGGCTTTAGCATTCTGCTTTGTGGGCTTTCTGCCCCAAGATCTCTTCTGACCCTGGTGCTGCCCTTGGATACTTTCCCTTGAACCTGACCGTTGAAGCCGTCGAGACTGCCTAGAGGTAGATGCCCCTGGCATAGGAGAGGCAGCACGATTAAAGAAGAAATGTTTGAACCTCTTCTTTACTGGTAAAAGAGAGCTTTCCCCATTAGAGGTCCTTTGGCTGTACTTATCTAGATTGTCTCTAAATAGTCGTACCCCCCAAAAAAATGGATAAGAGCTTTTTACACGTTGCTTCAGCTGATCAATTTTTCAGCCACAGAACTCTGCGAGAATGCACTAGTCCAAGCATAAGCCATAAGGCTTACATTATAGAGTCTTTGATAGCATCTACTATGAGACAGATACACCAGCCCATTGCCGGGCCTGCTGATCAGGCAGAATTTCAGGCATCCACAAACTGTTCCTTAATGGACTGAGATACACCAATTGCAGCAAGAACTGGCTGCGTTACTGAACTTGCAAAAGGCATATTGTCTTTAAAAAGAAGTTCCATCGAAGAAGAACCTGCCCTCCGGAAACGACGAGGGAACGAGTTGCCTGGTTCTGGAACCAGTCTCGATACCATCCCCTACTCATATTCCCTCCCTTTCTTCTGTTTATTATAAGTATAATGTGATGGCTGGCCCTTTGGTTTCATATTCATGCTTTGTAGCCCCTGTGAGGGCGCACAAGGAGCAGATTGTAGTCTCTTGTTTATTCCTGTTTATTCAACTTTTCAATAAAAAATATTGCAACAGAAAAAGAAGTTCCATCTTTTTATCTGTTGGATCCTTTAACATTAGTGCATTATCCATCGGACATGTGAGACTCTGCTCACTGAGACGATTGCAGCATGAATTGCTTGGGAGGATAATATTGTTTATCCGGATGTTCCCATTCAGAATACATAAGCTTTTTTAGCCATGCAAGAATAGGAAAAAACATCCCCAGATGGGGGGGAGGTTCTAATGAACCCAATTAGAGGTAGGTTCCTCAAGAGCCTGTGCTGCAGGTAACAAAAAAAGGTTGAGTAAGGGAGTACACAAGCAACCTGTCTTGTGGTGCTACTCCTTCCATATTAGGATCCTCAGAAGAGGATAAATAAGTATCTTCCTAATATTTGGGAAGATCTACCTGATCCCCAGCCTCCTGCACCTCAATAAGAGGCTCCTGAGGACTAGATGGGAATCTGCCATGTTTAGCCCCACTATAGAGAGACATCATAGCATTAATCTTTTTTCCAATTTACAAATGGTAGAAGAAAACACCTTTTGTATGATATATACAGGGACTGAAGTGTTAAATGCAACAACAGTTTCCCATGACGGCTCAATCTGACTAGCCGTATCCCTCTCAGAGGAGGATGACATTCTTTTGGAAATGGATTCAGTTTATAGTGAAAAAAACATTGACCCCTTTAGAGAAGTTCCTGGTCCCATTACCATTCATAGCCTGAAGCATAAAGCAGAGGCACTATGCAAAATAATGTATATTGCTAGGCTATAGTTCAGCGCCATTAACTGCTATTAATGCTAGCCTGGTAAAGTATAATGTGTCAAAGGGAAAAAGCCTGTGTCACTAACCTGAACAAGCCATTCACCTGCTCTGTCCCTCCATAGCTAGCAGCAGCTTTTACACATACAGCGCTGAAATCAACTTCCTACATGTGTGGCCGGAGTCTGACGCCATTAGCCATGCCCCCCACGTAAATTACGCCCCCCTTTCCTTTCAAAGGAAAGTGCTTTCCCGCGTGTGCGGCATCCTGTGGAACATGCAGACATGGCAGGGGGTAAATCCTCCGCTCAGTGGCCGCGGTCTGTCTCTTTTTTTTTTAAAAAAAAGGAAACTAGTTTGGCATCCTATCCCCCGAAGGGGAAAAAAAATAGTTTGGGGGCACAAGAGGAGAAGCAGACCCCCCTTCTTACCGGAGCATCTGTTGCGGCTGGAGGAGAGGAGAATGAAGGCTTCTGTGTTCTGTGTTTAAAGCGTCAGGACTGTGAGTGCTCAATACAGCCCCCAGTGGTGACACATAGGCATGACAACATTATACATAGAAGGAGAAATTCCTGAGAAAATCTCCCTTACCTTTTCCTCGCAGCAAGGTTTTATCAGAGATAAAGACCCAATTTCAACCTTTACGGTGGGCTCCGAGACCTTTTAGGAAACCTTCAGGAACCAGGGAACCTCGGGTTACCCACAATCCTGGACCTGCGACAGCACCCTGCCAGTAAAAACGTTATGGCCTTACTACCAAAAAGTACTGGATCCCAGGGCCCAGCTCTCTAAAGAGAAGCGTTTGCAAGCAAAACCTAATTTCTTCGGACACGAGGCCCGGGTACCATTCATTTAGCCCATGAAAAGACATCAAAACGGATCCGGTCAGCATGGCTAGCCCCAGCAAGGAATGCTCCCAGTGGAGCTCAGCACAGCACATCTTTACTCGTGACCAACACCTTAGACACTGTCGAAAAAACCGAGGACACCCAGTAGTGGGAGGGGTTATATAGGGAGTACACTTCTTGCCTTAGGGCCAGTGTTCATCACCTATCAGTGGCCCTATAACCTACATAGTAAGTACTATGGCTCTGTGTCCCCTGATGTAAGAAAATAAATTAGCACAACTGTTTATCAATTTTCAGTAAAAATACACTACTACAAAGTTAAAAAGTAAGTTCTCACTAAAGGTGCTAAAGATACTAAATGAACCTTCTGCACACTGCATACTATATAACCTTTTTATATACCCTTCTCAAACTTTACATTAAAATAGGGATTTTTAGTTCACATGCATTGCACTGCATGTTTAAGCTGGCCAACTACGTCAAAGTAATCCCTCTCTGGCCAGGCCCTACACTACACTATACTAATCTACACTACACTACATTACACTAATTTACTCTACCCTAATCTGCTCCACCCAGCCCTAATCCTCTCCACCCAGCCCTAATCCACTCCACCCTGCCCTATAACCCAGCACTAATCCACTCCACCCTGCCCTATAACCCAGCCATAGTCAGATCCACCCTGCCGTAGTCCGCTCCAACCTGCCTTATAACCCAGCCCAAACCCACCCTGCCTTAATCCCCTCCACCCTGCACTATAACCCAGCCCTAATCCTCTCCACCCCACCCTAATTTGCTTCACCGTGCCCTATAATCCAGCCCCAATCCACTCTACCCTGCCCTATAACAATGCTGTAGTCCACTCCACCCTACCATAGTCCACTCCACCCGGCCCTATAACCCAGCCCTAATCCTCTCCACCATGCTGTAACTCACTCCACCCTGCCATATAACCCAGCCCTAATCCACTCCACTCTGCCCTATAACCCAGCCCTAGTCAGCTCCACCCTGCCTAAGTCCGCTCCACCCTGCCTAAGTCCGCTCCATCCTGCCTAAATCTGCTCCTCCCTGTGTTAATCCCACTCCACCTGGCCCTATAATCCAGCCCAATTCCAGCAATCCTTAATCTCCTCCACCCTGCCCTATAACGTGAATAAAGCCAAATGCAGACTGAGTTACTGTCCCATCCGGACTGCTGCGGTTCCAACATTTATTATCGCTGCTGTCATCACGGCATGGCAGCCTCGGGACAATGCTAGTTCAGGAGACAAAGCAGCTTTGGATGGAGGGCAGAGGACTGTTGGAATTAACATTTTAAGTGTCCTAGCAGGTGATTGGTTGCTAGAACTGCCCTTTATCCTAACAACCAATCACCTGCAAGGACACTTGAAAAGTTAACTCCGTCAGTGCCTGCCCCTGACCTTCATCCAAAACTGCTGTGTCTTCCTCTGTATAGAGCTGAGTGGGGCTGCGCTGTGAAAGGGGGTATAGAGCTGAGGGGGAGCAAAGCTTAGGGGGACTGAAATGTGAATGGTAAGAGCTTGGAGGGGCTGCATTGTGAAGGGGGTTAGAGTCGGGCCGTGCTCCATCTGCCTCATGCCACGCTGTGCTCCATCTGCCTCATGCCATGCCAGGCCGTGCTCCATCTGCCTCGTGTCAGACCGTGCCATGCTCCATCTGCCTATGCCTCTATGAGCCGTGCTCCAACTGCCTCGTGCCACGCCGGGCCATGCTCCATCTGCCTTGTGCCACACCGAGCCATGCTCCATCTGCCTATGCCTCTATGAGTCTTGCTCCATCTGCCTCCTGCCACGCCGTGCCATGCTCCATCTGCCTAGTGCCTCTATGGGCCATGCTTCATCTGTCTGGTGCCATGCCGGGCCGTGCTCCATCTTCCTAGTGCCACGCCGGGCCGTGGTCCATCTGCCTTGTGCCACGCCAGGTCGTGCTCCATCTGCCTCGTGCCACGCCGGGCCGTGCCCCATCTGCCTTGTGACGGGCCGTGCTCCATCTGCCTTTTGCCACACAGCACAATTCTCCATCTGCCTCGTGCATCAATGGCTTGGCTCCATCTGCCTAGTGCTTCTCCGGGCCTGGCTCAATCTGCCTAGTAATGCGCCAGGCCTGGCTTCATCTGCCTCGTGCCGCGCCAGGCCTGGCTCCATCTGCCCTGTGACGCGCCAGGCCTGGCTCCATCTGCCCTGTGCCACACCAGGCCTGGCTCCATCTGCCTCGTGCCACAACGGGCCATGCACCGTCTGCCTTGTGCCACGCCGGGCTGTGCTCCATCTGCCTCGTGCCACACCGGGCCATGCTCCATCTGCCTCGTGCCACACCGGGCCATGCTCCATCTGCCTCGTGCCACACCGTGCCTGGCTCCATCTGCCTAGTGCCATGCCAGGCCGTGCTCCATCTGCCTAGTGCCACGCCAGGCCGTGCTCCCTCTGCCTAGTGCCACGCCGGGCTGTGCTCCATCAGCCTTGTGTCGCGCCGGGCTGGGCTCCATCAGCCTCATGCAACGCTGGGCCTTGCACCATCTGTCTAATGACGTGCCGGGCCTTGCTCCATCTGCCTCATGCCACACCGTGCCATGCTCCATCTGCCTCATGCCTTGCCGGCAGTGCTCCATCTGCCTCGTGCCACACCGTGCCATGCTCCATCTGCCTCGTGCCTTGCCGGCCGTGCTCAATCTGCCTTGTACCATGCCAGGCCGTGCTCCATCTGCCTCGTGCCACACCGTGCCATGCTCCATCTGCCTCGTGCCACACCGGGCTGTGCCCCATCAGCCTCGTGCCACGCCGGGCCGTGCTCCATCTGCCTCGTGCCACGCCGGGCCGTGCTCCATCTGCCTCGTGCCACGCCGGGCCGTGCTCCATCTGCCTCGTGCCACGCCGGGCCGTGCTCCATCTGCCTGGTGCACTCTGGGCCGTGCTCCATCCGCCTAGAGCCACGCTGGGCTGTGCTCCACCTGCCTCGTGGTGGGCCGTGCTCCATCTGCCTCGTGCCACGCCGCACCATTCTCCATCTGCCTAGTGCCTCCCCGGGCCTGGCTCCATCTGCTTAGTGCCGTGCTGGGCCATGCTCCATCTGCCTCGTGCCACGCGGGGCCGTGCTCCATCTGCCTTGACCCACGCCGGGCCATGCTCCCTCTGCCCCGTGCCACGCCGCACCATTCTCCATCTGCCTAGTGCCTCTCTGGGCCTGGCTCCATGCCGTGCCGTGCTCCATCTGCCTCGTGTCAGACCGTGCCATGCTCCATTTGCCTATGCCTCTTCGAGCCACGCTCCATCTGCCTCGTGCCACACTGGGCCATGCTCCATCTGCCTTGTGCCACACCAAACCGTGCTCCATCTGCCTATGCCTCTATGAGCCGTGCTCCATCTGCCTCGTGCCACGCCGTGTCATGCTCCATCTGCCTAGTGCCTCTATGGGCCATGCTCAATCTGTCTGGTGCCACGCCGGGCCGTGCTCCATCTTCCTAGTGCCACGCCGGGCCGTGCTCCATCTGCCTCGTGCCACGCCAGGCCGTGCTCCATCTGCCTCGTGCCACGCCAGGCCGTGCTCCATCTTCCTAGTGCCACGCCGGGCCGTGCTCCATCTGCCTCGTACCACGCCAGGCCGTGCTCCATCTGCCTCGTGCCACGCCGGGCCGTGCCCCATCTGCCTCGTGTCGGGCCATGCTCCATCTGCCTCTTGCCACACTGCACAATTCTCCATCTACCTCGTGCCTCTATGGGCCTGGCTCAATCTGCCTAGTAATGCTCCAGGCCTGGCTTCATCTGCCTCGTGCCACGCCGGGCCTGGCTCCATCTGCCTCGTGCCTTGCCGGGCCTGGCTCCATCTGCCCTGTGCCGCGCCAGGCCTGGCTCCATCTGCCTCGTGCCACAATGGGCCATGCACCGTCTGCCTTGTGCCACGCCGGGCTGTGCTCCATCTGCCTCGTGCCACACCGGGCCATGCTCCATCTGCCTCATGCCACGCCGGGCCATGCTCCATCTGCCTCGTGCCACGCCGGGCCGTGCTCCATCTGCCCCGTGCCATACCAGGCCGTGCTGCATCTGCCCCGTGCCACGCTGGGCCGTGCTCCATCTGCCTAGTGCCTCTCCGGGCCTTGATTCATCTTCCTAGAGCCACGCTGGGCCGTGCTCCATCTGCCTTGTGCCATACCAGGCCGTGCTCCATCTGCCTCGTGCCTCTCCGGGCCTGGCTCCATCTGCCTAGTACCTCTCCGGGCCTTGATCCATCTTCCTAGTGCCACGCTGGGCCGTGCTCCATCTGCCTTGTGCCATACCAGGCCGTGCTCCATCTGCCACATGCCACGCCGGGCCATGCTCCATCTGCCTCGTGCCTCTCTGGGCCTGACTCCATCTGCCTAGTGCCTCTCCGGGCCTTTATCCATCTTCTTAGTGCCACGCCGGGCCATGCTCCATCCAGCCATGCTCCATGCTCCATGCCACGCTGTGCTCCATCTGCCTCATGCCATGCCAGGCCGTGCTCCATCTGCCTCGTGTCAGACCGTGCCATGCTCCATCTGCCTATATCTCTATGAGCCGTGCTCCATCTGCCTCGTGCCACGCCGGGACGTCCTCCATCTGCCTCGTGCCACGCCGCACCATTCTCCATCTGCCTTGTGCCTCCCCGGGCCTGGCTCCATCTGCTTAGTGCCGTGCTGGGCCATGCTCCATCTGCCTCGTGCCACGCGGGGCCGTGCTCCATCTGCCTTGACCCACGCCGGGCCATGCTCCCTCTGCCCCGTGCCACGCCGCACCATTCTCCATCTGCCTATTGCCTCTCCGGGCCTGGCTCCATGCCGTGCCGTGCTCCATCTGCCTCGTGTCAGACCGTGCCATGCTCCATTTGCCTATGCCTCTTCGAGCCACGCTCCATCTGCCTCGTGCCACACTGGGCCATGCTCCATCTGCCTTGTGCCACACCAAACCGTGCTCCATCTGCCTATGCCTCTATGAGCCGTGCTCCATCTGCCTCGTGCCACGCCGTGTCATGCTCCATCTGCCTAGTGCCTCTATGGGCCATGCTCCATCTGTCTGGTGCCACGCCGGGCCGTGCTCCATCTTCCTAGTGCCACGCCGGGCCGTGCTCCATCTGCCTCGTGCCACGCCAGGCCGTGCTCCATCTGCCTCGTGCCACGCCAGGCCGTGCTCCATCTTCCTAGTGCCATACCAGGCCGTGCTCCATCTGCCCCGTGCCACGCTGGGCCGTGCTCCATGGGCCTAGTGCCTCTCCGGGCCTTGATCCATCTTCCTAGTGCCACGCTGGGCCGTGCTCCATCTGCCTTGTGCCATACCAGGCCGTGCTCCATCTGCCTCGTGCCTCTCCGGGCCTGGCTCCATCTGCCTAGTACCTCTCCGGGCCTTGATCCATCTTCCTAGTGCCACGCTGGGCCGTGCTCCATCTGCCTTGTGCCATACCAAGCCGTGCTCCATCTGCCACATGCCACGCTCCATCTGCCTCGTGCCTCTCTGGGCCTGGCTCCATCTGCCTAGTGCCTCTCCGGGCCTTGATCCATCTTCTTAGTGCCACGCCGGGCCATGCTCCATCTGCCTCGTGCCACGCCGGCCCGTGCTCCATCTGCCTTGTGCCATACCAGGCCGTGCTCCATCTGCCTCATGCCACGCCGGGCCGTTCTCCATCTGCCTCATGCCTCTCCGGGCCTGGCTCCATCTGCCTAGTGCCTCTCCAGGCCTTGATCCATCTTCCTAGTGCCACGCTGGGCCATGCTCCATCTGCCTAGTGCCACGCCGGGCCGTGCTCCATCTGCCTAGTGCCACGCCAGGCCGTGCTCCAACTGCCTAGTGCCACGCCGGGCCATGCTCCATCTGCCTCGTGCCACACCGGGCCATGCTCCATCTGCCTCGTGCCACACCGTGCCTGGCTCCATCTGCCTAGTGCCATGCCAGGCCGTGCTCCATCTGCCTAGTGCCACGCCAGGCCGTGCTCCCTCTGCCTAGTGCCACGCCGGGCTGTGCTCCATCAGCCTTGTGTCACGCCGGGCTGGGCTCCATCAGCCTCATGCAACGCTGGGCCTTGCTCCATCTGTCTCATGACGTGCCGGGCCGTGCTCCATCTGCCTCCTGCCACACCGTGCCATGCTCCATCTGCCTCGTGCCTTGCCGGCCGTGCTCAATCTGCCTTGTACCATGCCAGGCCGTGCTCCATCTGCTTCGTGCCACACTGTGCCATGCTCCATCTGCCTCGTGCCACGCCAGGCTGTGCCCCATCTGCCTCGTGCCACGCCAGGCCGTGCTCCATCTGCCTCGTGCCACGCCGGGCCGTGCTCCATCTGCCTCGTGCCACGCCGGGCTCCATCTGCCTCGTGCCACGCCGGGCCGTGCTCCATCTGCCTGGTGCACTCCGGGCCGTGCTCCATCCGCCTAGAGCCACGCTGGGCCGTGCTCCACCTGCCTCGTGGTGGGCCGTGCTCCATCTGCCTCGTGCCACGCCGGGACGTGCTCCATCTGCCTCGTGCCACGCCGCACCATTCTCCATCTGCCTAGTGCCTCCCCGGGCCTGGCTCCATCTGCTTAGTGCCGTGCTGGGCCATGCTCCATCTGCCTCGTGCCACGCGGGGCCGTGCTCCATCTGCCTTGAGCCACGCCGGGCCATTCTCCCTATGCCCCGTGCCACGCCGCACCATTCTCAATCTGCCTAGTGCCTCTCCGGGCCTGGCTCCATGCCGTGCCGTGCTCCATCTGCCTCGTGTCAGACTGTGCCATGCTCCATTTGCCTATGCCTCTTCGAGCCATGCTCCATCTGCCTCGTGCCACACTGGGCCATGCTCCATCTGCCTTGTGCCACACCAAACCGTGCTCCATCTGCCTATGCCTCTATGAGCCGTGCTCCATCTGCCTCGTGCCACGCCGTGTCATGCTCCATCTGCCTAGTGCCTCTATGGGCCATGCTCCATCTGTCTGGTGCCACGCCGGGCCGTGCTCCATCTTCCTAGTGCCACGCCGGGCCGTGCTCCATCTGCCTCGTGCCACGCCAAGCCGTGCTCCATCTGCCTCGTGCCACGCCGGGCCGTGCTCCATCTTCCTAGTGCCACGCCGGGCCGTGCTCCATCTGCCTTGTGCCATGCCAGGCCGTGCTCCATCTGCCTCGTGCCACGCCGGGCCGTGCCCCATCTGCCTCGTGTCGGGCCATGCTCCATCTGCCTCGTGCCACAATGGGCCATGCACCGTCTGCCTTGTGCCACGCCGGGCTGTGCTCCCTCTGCCCCGTGCCACGCCGCACCATTCTCAATCTGCCTAGTGCCTCTCCGGGCCTGGCTCCATGCCGTGCCGTGCTCCATCTGCCTCGTGTCAGACCGTGCCATGCTCCATTTGCCTATGCCTCTTCGAGCCACGCTCCATCTGCCTCGTGCCACACTGGGCCATGCTCCATCTGCCTTGTGCCACACCAAACCGTGCTCCATCTGCCTATGCCTCTATGAGCCGTGCTCCATCTGCCTCGTGCCAGGCCGTGTCATGCTCCATCTGCCTAGTGCCTCTATGGGCCATGCTCCATCTGTCTGGTGCCACGCCGGGCCGTGCTCCATCTTCCTAGTGCCACGCCGGGCCGTGCTCCATCTGCCTCGTGCCACGCCAGGCCGTGCTCCATCTGCCTCGTGCCACGCCAGGCCGTGCTCCATCTTCCTAGTGCCACGCCGGGCCGTGCTCCATCTGCTTTGTGCCACGCCAGGCCGTGCTCCACGTGCCTCGTGCCATGCCGGGCCGTGCCCCATCTGCCTCGTGTCGGGCCATGCTCCATCTGCCTCTTGCCACACTGCACAATTCTCCATCTACCTCGTGCCTCTATGGGCCTGGCTCAATCTGCCTAGTAATGCTCCAGGCCTGGCTTCATCTGCCTCGTGCCACGCCGGGCCTGGCTCCATCTGCCTCGTGCCTTGCCGGGCCTTGCTCCATCTGCCCTGTGCCGCACCAGGCCTGGCTCCATCTGCCTCGTGCCACAATGGGCCATGCACCGTCTGCCTTGTGCCACGCCGGGCTGTGCTCCCTCTGCCCCGTGCCACGCCGCACAATTCTCAATCTGCCTAGTGCCTCTCCGGGCCTGGCTCCATGCCGTGCCGTGCTCCATCTGCCTCGTGTCAGACCGTGCCATGCTCCATTTGCCTATGCCTCTTCGAGCCACGCTCCATCTGCCTCGTGCCACACTGGGCCATGCTCCATCTGCCTTGTGCCACACCAAACCGTGCTCCATCTGCCTATGCCTCTATGAGCCATGCTCCATCTGCCTCGTGCCACGCCGTGTCATGCTCCATCTGCCTAGTGCCTCTATGGGCCATGCTCCATCTGTCTGGTGCCACGCCGGGCCGTGCTCCATCTTCCTAGTGCCACGCCGGGCCGTGCTCCATCTGCCTCGTGCCACGCCAGGCCGTGCTCTATCTGCCTCTTGCCACGCCAGGCCGTGCTCCATCTTCCTAGTGCCACGCCGGGCCGTGCTCCATCTGCTTTGTGCCACGCCAGGCCGTGCTCCAGTGCCTCGTGCCATGCCGGGCCGTGCCCCATCTGCCTCGTGTCGGGCCATGCTCCATCTGCCTCTTGCCACACTGCACAATTCTCCATCTACCTCGTGCCTCTATGGGCCTGGCTCAATCTGCCTAGTAATGCTCCAGGCCTGGCTTCATCTGCCTCGTGCCACGCCGGGCCTGGCTCCATCTGCCTCGTGCCTTGCCGGGCCTTGCTCCATCTGCCCTGTGCCGCACCAGGCCTGGCTCCATCTGCCTCGTGCCACAATTGGCCATGCACCGTCTGCCTTGTGCCACGCCGGGCTGTGCTCCATCTGCCTCGTGCCACACCGGGCCATGCTCCATCTGCCTCATGCCACGCCGGGCCATGCTCCATCTGCCTCGTGCCATACCAGGCCGTGCTCCATCTGCCCCGTGCCACGCTGGGCCGTGCTCCATCTGCCTAGTGCCTCTCCGGGCCTTGATCCATCTTCCTAGTGCCACGCTTGGCCGTGCTCCATCTGCCTTGTGCCATACCAGGCCGTGCTCCATCTGCCTCGTGCCTCTCCGGGCCTGGCTCCATCTGCCTAGTACCTCTCCGGGCCTTGATCCATCTTCCTAGTGCCACGCTGGGCCGTGCTCCATCTGCCTTGTGCCATACCAGGCCGTGCTCCATCTGCCACATGCCACGCCGGGCCATGCTCCATCTGCCTCGTGCCTCTCCGGGCCTGGCTCCATCTGCCTAGTGCCTCTCCGGGCCTTGATCCATCTTCTTAGTGCCACGCCGGGCCATGCTCCATCTGCCTCGTGCCACGCCGGCCCGTGCTCCATCTGCCTTGTGCCATACCAGGCCGTGCTCCATCTGCCTCATGCCCCGCCGGGCCGTTCTCCATCTGCCTCATGCCTCTCCGGGCCTGGCTCCATCTGCCTAGTGCCTCTCCGGGCCTTGATCCATCTTCCTAGTGCCACGCCGGGCTGTGCTCCATCTGCCTTGTGCCATACCAGGCAGTGCTCCATCTGCCTCATGCCACGCTGGGCCATGCTCCATATGCCTCGTGCCTCTCTGGGCCAGGCTCCATCTGCCTAGTGCCTCTCCAGGCCTTGATCCATCTTCCTAGTGCCACGCTGGGCCATGCTCCATCTGCCTAGTGCCACGCCGGGCCGTGCTCCATCTGCCTAGTGCCACGCCAGGCCATGCTCCAACTGCCTAGTGCCATGCCGGGCTGTGCTCCATCTGCCTGGTGCCACGCCGGGCCGTGCTCCACGTGCCTCGTGCCACGCCGGGCCGTGCTCCATTTGCCTCGTGCCACTCCGGGCCGTACTCCACCTGCCTCGTGCCGGGCCGTGCTCCATCTGCCTAGTGCCTCCCCGGGCCTTGATCCATCTGCCTAGTGCCGTGCTGGGCCGTGCTCCATCTGCCCCATGCCACGCCGGGCCATGCTCCATATGCCTCGTGCCACTCCGGGCCGTACTCCACCTGCCTCGTGCTGGGACGTGCTCCATCTGCCTAGTGCCTCCGCGGGCCGG
Organism: Lithobates pipiens; assembly: GCF_037356315.1. Lineage (NCBI taxonomy): Eukaryota > Metazoa > Chordata > Amphibia > Anura > Ranidae > Lithobates > Lithobates pipiens. The sequence continues at coordinate 388,865,834 of NW_027507764.1, forward strand.
GCTCCATCTGCCTAGTGCCGTGCTGGGCCGTGCTCCATCTGCCCCATGCCACGCCGGGCCATGCTCCATATGCCTCGTGCCTCTCTGGGCCAGGCTCCATCTGCCTAGTGCCTCTCCAGGCCGTGCTCCAACTGCCTAGTGCCACGCCAGGCCGTGCTCCATCTGCCTAGTGCCACACCAGGCCGTGCTCCAACTGCCTAGTGCCACGCCGGGCTGTGCTCCAACTGCCTGGTGCCACGCCGGGCCGTGCTCCACGTGCCTCGTGCCACGTCGGGCCGTGCTCCACGTGCCACGTCGGGCCGTGCTCCACGTGCCACGTCGGGCCGTGCTCCACGTGCCTCGTGCCACGCCTTGCTCCACGTGCCTCGTGCCACGCCGGGCCGTCCTCCATTTGCCTCGTGCCACTCCGGGGCGTGCTCCACCTGCCTCGTGCCGGGCCGTGCTCCATCTGCCTAGTGCCTCCCCGGGCCGGGCTCCATCTGCCTAGTGCCGTGCTGGGCCATGCTCCATCTGCCTTGTGCCACGCCGGGCCGTGCTCCATCTGCCTCGAGCCCCTCCGGGCCGTGCTCCATCTGCCCCGTGCCATGCCGCACCATTCTCCATTAGCCTAGTGCCTCTCCGGCCCCGGCTCCATCTGCCTCGTGCCGCTCCGGGCCTGCCTCCATCTGCCTCATGCCATGCTGGGTTGTGCTCCATCTGCCTCGTGCCACACCAGGGCCATGCTCCATCTGCCTAGTGCCGTGCTGGGCCGTGCTCCATCTGCCCCATGCCACGCTGGGCCATGCTCCATATGCCTCGTGCCACTCCGGGCCGTACTCCACCTGTCTCGTGCTGGGACGTGCTCCATCTGCCTTGTGCCTCTCTGGGCCAGGCTCCATCTGCCTAGTGCCTCTCCAGGCCGTGCTCCAACTGCCTAGTGCCACGCCAGGCCGTGCTCCATCTGCCTAGTGCCACGCCAGGCCGTGCTCCAACTGCCTAGTGCCACGCCGGGCTGTGCTCCAACTGCCTGGTGCCACGCCGGGCCGTGCTCCACGTGCCTCGTGCCACGTCGGGCCGTGCTCCACTAGTCACGTCGGGCCGTGCTCCACGTGCCTCGTGCCACGCCGTGCTCCACGTGCCTCGTGCCACGCCGTGCTCCACGTGCCTTGTGCCACGCTGGGCTCCACGTGCCTCGTGCCACGCCGGGCCGTGCTCCATTTGCCTCGTGCCACTCCGGGTCGTGCTCCACCTGCCTCGTGCCCGGCCGTGCTCCATCTGCCTAGTGCCTCCCCGGGCCGGGCTCCATCTGCCTAGTGCCGTGCTGGGCCATGCTCCATCTGCCTTGTGCCACGCCGGGCCATGCTCCATCTGCCTCGAGCCCCTCCTGGCCGTGCTCCATCTGCCCCGTGCCACGCCGCACCATTCTCCATTTGCCTAGTGCCTCTCCGGCCCCGGCTCCATCTGCCTCGTGCCGCTCCGGGCCTGCCTCCATCTGCCTCGTGCCACACAAGGGCCATGCTCCATCTGCCTCGTGCCGTGCCGGGCCATGCTCTATCTTCCTCATACCATGCTGGTCTGTGCTCCATCTGCCTCATGCCACACCGGGCCGTACACCATCTGCCTCGTGCCACGCCGGGCTGTGCTCCATCTGCCTCGTGCCATACCAGGCCGTGCTCCATCTGCCTTGTGCCACGCCGGGCCATGCTCCATATGCCTCGTGCCTCTCCGGGCCTGGCTCCATTTGCCTAGTGCCTCTCTGGGCCTTGATGCATCTGCCTTGTGCCATACCAGGCCGTGCTCCATCTGCCTCATGCCACGCCGGGCCGTGCTCCATCTGCCTCGTGCCTCTCCGGGCCTGGCTCCATCTGCCTAGTGCCTCTCCGGGCCTTGATCCATCTTCCTAGTGCTATGCCGGGCCATGTTCCATCTGCCTCGTGCCATGCCGGGCCGGGCTCCATCTGCCTCGTGCCATAACAGACCGTGCTTCATCTGCCTCGTGCCACACCGGGCCGTGCTCCATCTGCCTCGTGCCTTTGCGGGCCTTGCTCCATCTGCCTAGTGCCTCTCCGGCCTTGATCCATCTTCCTAGTGTCACGTCGGGCCTGGCTCCATCTGCCTCATGCCATGCCGGGCCGTGCTCCATCTGCCTTATGATACGCCGGGCCATGCTCCACCTGCCTCGTGCCACGCCGGGCCGTGCTCTATTTTCCTCGTGCCACACTGGTCCGTGCTCCATCTGCCTCGTGCCACACCGGGCCGTGCTCCATATGCCTCATGCCATGCTGGGCCATACTCCATCTGCCTCGTGCCACGCCGGCCCGTGCCCCATCTGCCTTGTGCCATACCAGACCGTGCTCCATCTGCCTCGTGCCACGCCGGGCCGTGCTCCATCTGCCTCGTGCCTCTCCGGGCCTGGCTCCATCTGCCTAGTGCCTCTCCGGGCCTTGATCCATCTTCCTTGTGCTACGCCGGGCCATGCTCCATCTGCCTAGTGCCACGCCGGGCCGTGCTCCATCTGCCTCGTGCCATACCAGGCCGTTCTCCATCTGCCTCGTGCTACGCCGGTCCGTGCTCCATCTGCCTCGTGCCTCTCCGGGCCTGAATCCATCTGCCTAGTGCTTCACCTGGCCTTGATCCATCTTCCTAGTGCCACGCCGGGCCATGCTTCATCTGCCTCGTGCCACGCCGGGCTCCTTCTGCCTCGTGCCTAACGGGCCGTGCTCCATCTGCCTTGTGCCATACCAGGCCGTGCTCCACCTGCCTCATGCCACGCCGGGCCGTGCTCCATCTGCCTCGTGCCTCTCCTGCCTGGCTCAATCTGCCTAGTGCCTCTCCAGGTCTTGATCCATCTTCCTAGTGCCAAGCCGGGCCATGCTACATCTGCCTCGTGCCATGCCGGGCTGTGCTCCATCTGCCTCGTGTCACACCTGGCCGTGCTCCGTCTGCCTCATGCAATGCCGTGCTGTGCTCCATCTGCCTCGTGCCACGCCGCACCATTCTCCATCTGCCTCGTGCCTCTACGGGCTTGGCTCCATCTGCCTAGTGCCTCTACGGGCTTGGCTCCATCTGCCTAGTGCCGCGCTGGGCCTGGCTCCATCTGCCTCGTGCCGTGCCTGTCCTGGCTCCATCTGCCTCGTGCCGCGCCGGTCCTGGCTCCATCTGCCTCGTGCCACACCTGGCCCACCTCCATCTGCCTCATGCCACACCTTGCCTGCCTCCATCTGCCTCGTGCCACGCTGGGCCGCGCTCCATCTGCCACGTGTCACGCCGCACCATTCTCCACCTCCCTCGTGCCTCTACAGGCTTGGCTCCATCAGCCTAGTGCCTCTCTGGGCCTGACTCAATTAGCCTAGTGCCACGCTGGGCTTGGCTCCATCTGCCTCATGCCTCTCCATGCCTGACTCAATCTGCCTAGTTCTACGCCGGGCCCTGCTCCATCTGCCTCATGCCACGCTGGGCCGGGCTCCATTTGCCTCGTGCCATGCCGGGCTCAATTTGCCTTGTGCCACAGCGGGCCATGCTCCATTTGCCTCGCGCCAACGCCGGGCTGTGCTCCATCTGCCTCACGCCGCGACAGGCCGTGCTCCATCTGCCTCGCGCCAAGCCGGGCCATGCTCCATCTGCCTCATGCCACGCCGGGCCGTGCTCCATCTGCCTCGCGCCACGCCGGGCCGTGCTCCATCCGTCCTAATCAGGTGCTCCCTGCCCTCCCCACAAATATACATTTTTATTGATAACAGCAACTTTACTTTTTTTTAATATAGTACATAGTACTACACCACAGGAGCAAGGTAGTTGGTTATCCTGTTGTCCTCCTTTATAACGATCTTAGCAGGTATCATCTGATTTCTGCTATCTAAAAAAACAGAAGATATGTTACACATAGAAAACTAAATTGGCAATGCCAAATTCATCAATTTCAAAGAAGTAACCAAAGTTGATGTCGTCTTCTTCATGGAGAAAGGGTATATCCCAGGAGTTGATCCTCTGTATTTCTCTTCTGACGACATCCTGCGGAGGAAAAAAATCCATTACTGCTCTGCAAAGAGGGCAGGTATTGCTTTGTGCCCTCCATGTATCCATGCAGTTTGAATGAAATTGGTGGGAGCAGGCTAAGGTAGTGTCCTCTCCCACATCAATTTCACTTAAACAGATGGTACATATGGGCAGTGCCTGATACTCCCTGGCCGGTGGTCTGGCTGGTGCTGGCTGGTCCTCAGCAACGTTGCGATCTCTTGGAGAGCGACTTCTATTGGACCTGGCGTTCTCCTGTTGCTGCCGGCGAGCTGTCCTAGACCGTGTGCGGTGTGCAATGGGTGAATCCATGCCTGTAATAACAATGGCAGAGATTTCAGCATTTTTGTCATGTAACCTTTTCTATCACAATTTTAAACTTAAATGACAAGGGCAAGTGTCTTATTTCTAACAGATCTTAAATGAGACATGTGGCTGTCTCATAGGTAAACCTAAAAATAGGAGATAATTTAGCTACTTCAGCCTCCACGATGTACCCATAGAAGAAAGAATTGAAAGCGCCCCTGTCCCCTCATGCCCATGCACTAAAGCAAATACATAGGCAGGTCACACAAACATATGTAAATGGCATTGCCACTGCACACCTCTCCCTATACCACACATGAGAGGTATCGCCAGAAATGTTATAGGGAGAGCAATAATGTTAGCACCAGATCTCCTGTGTAACTCTAAACTTGAAACCTGTAAAGGCTTTTAAAGCGTGGTCTATGGATAATTGAATGTACTGTTGTTCATCATCAGTCCATGAGCATCCTCAATTTTAAAGTGTGACATGTTAGATATCTATTTACTTTGCCTAATGTTATCATTTATATTTTACCAAACAATTAGATATTCTATTGTGTTTTTGTGCTTTAGGATTCATTAGTGGATTCCCCCTCAAAAAAATTGCGTTTGAGAAACCGCTGTGCAAATACAGTGTGGCATAAAAAATTGCAACCCCCACAATTTTATCCTCTAGAGCCCCTGCTTTTAAAAAAAATATTATGTTTAGGGTTCCAAGTAATTTTATAGCAAAAAAAATATGATTTTTACAAGTAGGAGAGGAATGTCAGAATTGGCCAGGGGATGAAGTGGTTAAAGCAGAGCTCCACCCAAAAGGGGAAGTTACGCCACATTCGGTACTTTTTGAGGGGGCGAGTACCTGGTTCTCACAGGTATCTGTTCCCACTTCCGGGTCAGATTGCCACGGTGATCTATGAGGATCTTCAACCTCTCCTCCCCCCCCCCCCCCACAGCCTTCTGGGGGACACACAGGTCCCTGAAGACTGTGGGACCATTCACAAAAAGCAGCACCTGTACGCACAGTAGGAAACTGGCTTTGAAGAATTGTCTCGGGTGCCAACATCGCTGGATCCCTGAACGGATAAATGTCCTTATATTAAAAGTAACCAGCTAAAATACTTGTAGCTGTTGACTTTATTTTTTATTTTTTTTGCCCAAATTGGAGCTCCTCTTTCGACAATCTGTTAGCCAGAATTTTTGCAAAGACCTTCAGGTCCACATTCAGTAACGAGATGGGCCTGAAGTTCTGCGGTCTATCTGGAGGTTTGCCTGGTTTTGGAAGTGTAACTATGGTAGCAGCTAGCATTTCAGCTGGAAATGAAGAGTCTGCTGTGGCTTTGTTAAAGGTTTCAAGAAGGTATTGACCTATAATTGGGTAGAATGCTCGGTAATATTCCACCGAGAAACCGTCAGGACTCGGTGATTTGTTCAACGGCATAGCTAATATTGTTTTAGACAGTTCACTTAAAGAAATAGGAACATTTAGGGTGTCCAATTGGTCTTGGGAGATCCTGGGGAGGGAGATCTTTTCCAAAAACGAGCGAATCACATCTGCAGACGGTTGAGAAATATTGGAGTCATCTTTTAAATTGTAAAGGGCACTATAATAATCCCGGAAGGCATTAGCAATATCTCTAGGGTTGGACAATTTAGAGCCCGTAATTGGATGATAAATAAAGGGAATCCTCTGTTGGACAGATCTTTCCTTTATTTGTCTGGCTAGAAGTTTTCCCGCACGATTCCCCTGGTAGTAAAGGCGAGCCTTCCACTTTTTAAATGCTCGACCTTGTTGTGAAATCATTAATAAACGCAGTTCGTGATGCAAATTGTCAAGCTCAGAGCTCTTGGCAGGATCGGGTAACGTTTTATTCGCTGACTCTAACTGATCTATTTGGGAAAGAAGACGTTTGAATCTTCAATGTAGACTGTTTTCTAGCCAAGCTACTCATTTTGATGAGAATGATTCGTATAAAAGCTTTATGGGAGTTCCAAAGGATGAAGGGGTCCGACACAGAGCGGGCATTAATCTCAAAAAAACCTTTCAATTCAGAGGCAACTTCTTTACTAAATTTCGGGTTTGAAAAAAGAAAAGTGTCGTTTTTCCATCGGTTGGCCCTGGTTTCCGTGCGCCACCCCTCCACCACGATGGAAATTGGTGCATGGTCTGACCATGATATGTTGTGAATAACTGAGGAACTAATTTTTTGAAGCAGGAATTTATCAGTTAGAAAGACATCTATTCTCGAGTATGAGTTGTGCACTTTCGAATAATATGAATAATCACGTTCTGTGGAGTGATGACATCTCCACACGTCAAACAAATTTTCAGAGGACATGAAGCGCGCAAGGGTGACCATGTCCCTGCATGCTCTAGGACTCGGTGAAACGTCTAAGGCTTGGTTAGGTATGGCATTAAAATCGCCACACAATACCAGGTAACCCTTGCGCACCGCAACGACCCTCTTCCACAACTTATGCAAAAAGGAAAGTTGCTTAGTATTAGGCAAGTAAAGATTTACAAAGGTGTATACAGTGTTATTGATTTCCCCTACCAGAATAATAAACCTTCCTGCCTGATCATTTTCCACATGAATGCAGTTAAATGAAATTGATTTCCCAAACAGAATAGCCACTCCTCTATGCTTCTTCTGTGCGTTTGAATAATAAACAGTAGGGAAATGGCTATTCCGAAGTTGAGGGTGTTTAGAAGCACAAAGATGAGTTTCTTGTAGACATAAGATGTCACTTTGCAATTTTTTCGCTTCTCTAAAAAGAAGACCACGTTTTTGTGGGCTATTCAGCCCTCTAACATTAAAGGAGGTAATTTTAAAACCCATTTTACAAGTCACTAGAATAGAGTACTGTCCAATTGATCTGCTTTGAGACTAGAAAAAACGAGACCAGTCTACTTACACCGTAGCAATTGTGGACAGGAAAATACCAATGTGGTGTCAAACAGAAACAAAATAAAAAGTCAACAAGAAAAGAGGAAAAAAAAGAAAAAAAACAGTCCACCGATCAAACTGGACTCCACTAGTTGTGCCCGATAGACCTGTGTGAGTATCTTGTCCGTCCCCTATCGATGCTCTTCTTAGTGGGGATCAATATTGTGCACGTGGGAGTGCGCAGCAAAAGAGAACCAAAAACAGGAAACAAAAAACAAAACACAAAAAAAGAAAAAAACTCGTAAAAACAGGCGATTCGAAAGAATCTGTAGGGATTTGACCCTAAAACAATGGAGGGCTTAAAGAGAGCAAAGCATGTTCCACCATGTCCCGGAGCTCTAAGAGAAAGCAAAATAATGATTACCTGGGCAGTCATTCTGAAATGGGTCTCGGCCAGGTATGGGAACCTGGAGGCGGAGATGAATCGGAAGAGTGCGCATTTTCTTCCCCGGCAAGAATGTTCCAGTCGCGCAGAAGGTGAATTCCTTCTTCCACTGTCTTGATGGTGATTGTTCTCCCTTCTTTAGAAACCAGAAGTTTGGCTGGGTAAGCCCATTTGTATGGGATGTGATGATTCCTCAAAGGCTTCGTAATAGTCGCCATGCTCCTTCTCCTCTGCATCGTGAATGCCGAAAAATCGGGAAAAAAAGACAAATTATGGGTTGACTCAGGTATGGTTTCCGAATTCCTCATCTGGAGAAGGAACTTCTCTTTGGTTTGGAAAAAATGAATCCGCACAATAGTGTCTCTCGGCAGATGTTCAGGGATGTGCCTAGGTTTAGGCAATCTATGGATCCGGTCAATAGCCAGATCGGTTTCCGAGGCGTCAGGCAAAGCATCCTGCATGATTTTCTGGAAGTAAACTTGTAAGTCTGGATTTTTGACCGATTCTGGAATCCCTCTGATCTTTATATTATTTCTCCTCGAGCGGTCTTCAAGGTCTGCTAATTTTTCTTTCATGAAAGATACCTCATCGTCTTTTTCATTGTGCGCGTCAATGACTTCATTAATGGTGCCTGCAAACTCGGACATTTTATGTTCTATATGAGAAACTCTGTCCCTTACTGCTTTGACTTCTTCTTTGAAATTATTGGCAAGTGACATTATATCAGCATGTAACGTGCTGCGGAGGGACACCAGCATATCCTTTAGAGTGGAATCAATCACTGGCTGGTTGCTTGTGGGGAAATCTAAAATGGAGTCCTGGAGCTCTCTGGTATCATTCAGAGATGTATTGCTGAGGTCTGCCTCCTCTCCCCCTTGCAGATGTGGCTGCTTAGCCTTCACAGGACTAGAGGTGGAGGACGCTGTGGGAGACAGAAGTTTGTTCTCTGTGGAGGAACCTGACCGGGGAGAGGTGCGGTCGATATTAGGGGAATGTCTCTCTGTGTGCCCGCCAGGCTCCCTGACGTGTCCCTTACCAGCGCCATCTTGGGCCTGCATGCTGCGAGGTTGGCGGTAGAAATCCGTCATTTTGTGCAGCCGTTTCGCTTCTTTCCTGCGGCGGGACATAACCTCCACTGCTGCCCGACCTTGTTGAGGGAAAAACCGCCGAGATCTACCGCCCAGGTACGTCGTTATTAGCTCCGGTAATTTGCAGTGGACGGAGCTCCCTTACAACGCGGCCATTCTCCTCGGCTGCCGGCCACGCCCCCTGGAGCTCCTCTTTAAGAAAGTAGTTGTAAAGGCAGAAGGTATATACCCTCACTTGGTCAGTTTGGAATCAATTCGGACATTCTCCAAAGTTTGCCTCTTTTGTATTATTTGTTGCTCTACTGTCTGCCAGTCTCAATTAGATGCCCCAGCTTTATTCCTCCATAGCGCTCGAGTCCCAGCCCCCCTGCCCCCATTCCCCCCCCCCCATACTACCTTACCTCACACTGTACACCCTTTCTCTCTCCTATATAGCTTACTTGCACATTGATTCATTTCCGGATGTCTATATACTGATTACTTAGATTACATCTACCACTTTACTACTTACCACATATTTATGACTACATAGATGGCAGAATTGATACTTGTGTCATTCAAGATATTGGCAGAGGCTCCTTATATACTTGGTTTCATACTGTTTCTATATTGTATTTTTTACTGCTATTAAAGTATTGTGTTTACGCCCATAAGCTCGCCTCTATTTGGTCCAGAGTGCGCTTATGTTCTTTTTCCTACTAAATGCACCAGCAGTTTCTTTGTATCGCCTGTAATGTACTGGTGATGGAAATCACATTCTTTGTGATCTACAATTTCTATTAGTTACCGTATTTATCAGCGTATAACATGCACTTTTCCCCCCTGAAAATCAGGGTGGAAATTTTTTTTAAAACAAATCAAAGATTATAGTGAAATCAAAAATGTTCATAAACAGGTGAGTAAAAGTCCACTAAAGGTGTCCATCCATATCCATGGTATTGCAGTGTCCATGTGCACAACAAATGCAAAGTGCCAGTGCTCCATCATCTAAACAAACTAAATGGCCGCTTACTAGAAGTTTAGATCCACAAGGGATACTATGCGCATTTTACGTGTACTGATAGAATGCATACCATTATATATTTTTGATTTCACTATAATTTATTTGATTTGTTTTTATATTTTTTGGCACATAATCCCTTTTAATTGGGGTTCTGAGTGTTATAGTCACTTCACTCTGTTAAATTCTATACTGATTATATATTTACAAGGTTGATTACTTTGGATTTTTATTTATACTTTGATGCACTTATGACATACTGTTTTTTGAATGTCACTGTTGGACAGCGCACTATTTATGTTTCACAGCAGTTTCTCTATTTGGTTTGGTTTTCTTGTGTAAATTTGAAAATGCAATAAAAGCAGGCTAAACATAAAGGCAGAAGTTTTTTTTTACCTTAATGCATTTTCTGCATTAGAGTTAAAAACCTTCTGCATGCAGCTCTCCGCCTTACACTTACCTGAGCCTGATCTTGATCCCATGCTATGCACGAGAGCAGAGGCTCTCTCTGCTTTCTCCTTCATTGGCTCAGAGGCAGCAGCTGGATCCATTGTTTCTTGGCTGCTGTCAATCATGGCCAGTGAAAAGGGAGCAGGGGAGCAAGGACATATGGACATACAGAGCCAGTTTAGGAGCGGGCCCATGCAATTGCCCTCATAGGAAGTGTATTGCTGTGGGGGTACGCTGCAGAAAGGAGTAACCAGGAGAGCCTAGAAAGGGGATCTGAGAAGAGGAGGATCTGGGTTGCTCTGTTCACCATTGCACATAGCAGGTAAGTATGACTTGTTTGTTATTTCAAAGATAAAAAATCTGATTTACAATCAGGTTAATGGTCAGAGTCATGCATAAGTCCAATGATGACTAGTTGAATTGAAATTAAACCTTCCTAATCTTGTATTCACAGAGAATAGAGCTATCTATAATACATCATACTGCACATTTTCATGAAAAATACACTTAAATAAATTTTAGTGCACAAAATAATATCCAATATTTCTGGTAAAATATAAAAGGTGGTGTTGTGTCAGGTAACTTATTATCAAACGCCAAGATTTAAAATTGCACACTCCGGTGAAAAGGCAACAAACTAAGGTACCTGAAATTGTCCATAGGCCACACACACAAAAGGCTTTATAGGTTATCTGTTTAGAGTTAAATGTGAGCTCTGGCTCTAGAATTATTGCTCTCACTATGAGGTTCACAGCGATACCTCACTGTGTGATGCAAATATTATTTATTTTTATTTTTTTATTTATTTTATTTTTTATTTTAAAATGTATTTTTTCATTCAACTTTATTGCTATTACAAGAGGTGGACAAAGCCCCCTGTTATTGCTTTGGGCAGTGACATCCATATGTTCTTTATGAAGAAATCAGGGGTCTGTTGGATCCTTGATCCCTCCTCTGCCCTGTAAGACAGCTGATTAGATAGAGGTCTGCTTTTACTGCACACAAACACCATATAATACACTATTTTTTTGCTAAAATATAAAAGATAATGATGCGTCAGGTAAATATATGCCAAACAATTAAAAATGTCAAATTCTGAATGCTTGTGAAATAGTGACAAAGTACGCTACCTAAAATTGTCCATAGGCAATGATTTCAAAGCCTTTACAGGTTATAAATTTAGAGTAAAAGGTGAGCTCTGGCATTTAAAATGATTGTTCTCACTCTGATGTTCACAGCGGTACCTCATTGAGTGATGCAATCACTGTTTACATATGCGTGCAAGACCTACATGCGCATTTGGGTGTGTGAACAGGGGACAGGGTGGTGGGTGGCTCTAAAAATTGATAACAGGATTATGGCTGCTGCTGCCCCCATAATCCTACTATAAGCACTTGGCATTCAGAATGTACAGTATATATACGCATGCTGAATGGTAATTGGTTAACATAAAAACTCTAAATAAATAATTTGAAACTGGTAACAAAAATAAAATTATATAAATATAAAGGAATTCTTCTCCCCTTTAGCCTAGGTTCACACTGACAGCAGGAGTGAAATCGACTTCTTTATACCGCATGTCAGTCACAACATCGGGGGCGATTTCAGAGACATCTGTGTGGGTTTCTGCACAGATGACTATTGAAATCACACCCCGAAGTCCCCAAAAGTAGTACAGAAATTTATTTTGGGAATCGGTGCGGCGTCGATGCAGACGGTGCCATGTGTTCGTAAAACTGTGCATATCACTGTGCAACTAATTGTATCCAGGTGTACCTTGATTTTTAATTTTTTGCAGGACAGCTTTCATTAGGTGGGAAATGTTAAAGGATATCTCTTGATTTTTATTATTATCAAAGGGAAAACTGGTCCAAAAAAGTAGACAAAAAATAATAATTCTTTAACCACTTCGTATCTGGGCCAATTCTGACACTTCGCTCCTACATGTAAAAAATTTTTCAAATGCATTTTTTTGGGGGAAATAAAATAATAATAATACCTTTAAAAAAAAAAAAAAACAATATTAACTCCAATTTGTTTGTATCATGTGAAAGATGTAGTTATGCTGAGTAAATAGATACCTATGTCACACTTTAAAATTGTATCTGCCCGTGGAATGGCAGCTAACAGTGGTGCTTAAAATTCTCCATAGGCAACGCCTTTACAGGTTACCAATTTAGAGTTACACAGGAGGTCTGGTGCTAGAATTATTGCTCTCACACTGATGTTTTCGACAATGACAATACCTCACATGTGTGGAACGAGCACCCTTTACATATATACGTTTGCATTTGTGCGTAAGCACAATGGGATGGGAGTGCTTCAATTTTTATTTAATTATTATTCTTATTTTATACAAATATTTTTATTTTTTTATTTTTTTTACACTTATAGCTTGGGAAAGGCAGTAGAGGGAGGGGGGACCCTCTTCTGACACCCACCGAAGTGATTGAGTGGCTATTTAAATCTCTTCTGCCACAAAGAGAATCGCTGGCTGAAAAAACCCATACTGGAATGAGGCCTGTAGGTGCAGACATCATCCCGGTATAACTACTTCAACCCGAGGACTTCCATGGATGTCCTACAGGAAGGAAGTAGTTACATTTAGCTGTATATTTTAGGACATTACAATGTATCACCATCAAAAACAACTGCACAATCAATTCTCCTGTTCCTGATGATCGCAGTGATACCACATATGTGTGTGTGATTTGTTTTTTGTGCCCATAATAGAGCCAAGAATCAATAGAATGTATTGTAAGAACACATATATGGGGCACCCAGGTTTAAAGCCCACTTCCTGGATGCCTCATATATGTGTTATGTGGTCATGAAAGGGTTAATATGGTACAATTGTCATACCTGTTGGGTCACGTGGTGGTACTTCACGATTGTTGCGGTGTGGACAGCGCGGCATCTTGATGGTACTAGATGGTATCGCAGATGAATGAAGGTTTACCTAAAAATAAATAATATTACTACTACTAATAATATACAACACAATAATAATAAAAGAAATGTAGAATAGTCGTCTATGGCGGTAATCGCTGGAGTCTGGCTTCAGAGATGCGTCTCAGTCGAGTGCCTCTTCGCCGTCTACCTGTCAGGACCCCTAGAGGAGCCCTAAGCATCTGCACCTGTACAGAGATCATCTGCCAACACACTAGCTGCCCCGATCCTTTGCCTGAAATATACTGGCTCATACAACACAGTACCCAAATGAAATTGAGCTTATTGCATTGTTATTAAACAAATAAAGCTTTATTATGGTATTTAATAAACACTGGGTTTGATCATTTCATAATATAAAGGAACTGTGACAGTTGCTCTGGTATCAGGCAGTGAGAAGGACAGACTGAGGATCCTTTGTGGGGTTCTGAGGGCTGTAGGGGAACCAGGAACTGGGTTATGAATGGAGTTTGGCTGAATGTTGATCCAGTCAGTACATATATCTGTGTTCTGCATGTGTAGTACTGTGTATGGGGTGGACCTAGGTCACTTCTGTCCACAGGCAGGTTTGGCTTTCATATTGTGTGGTGACTGAGCCCTTCCATGTCTGAGTGAGGGCTGAGTGTCACTGGTAACCATAGCAACGGTGTATACACTTCATCCCTATGTGTACTACATAACCCTGTGTGTGTATAGAGCCCCCTAAAACATACATACCTACCTGTATACTGTGTATAGAGCCCCCACATCTACCTTACTGTATATATAAACCCAGCTTATGTATACCTACCTGTATACTGTGTGTATAGAGCCCCCACATCTACCTTACTGTATATATAAACCCAGCTTCTGTATACCTACCTGTATACTGTGTGTATAGAGCACCAATATCTACCTTACTGTGTATATAAACCCAGCTTCTGTATACTGTGTATATAGAGCACCCACATGTCTTCCTTCCTGTGTACTGTATATATAAAGCCTACTCCTGCATACCTACCTGTATCCTGTGTTTACAGAGTCTACTCATGTATACCTACCTACCTATTATATATAATTAGAGCCTACTCATATATATATATATATATATATATATATATATATATATATATATATATACCCAACTATATACCGTGTATATTGAGCCTATGTATAGATACTGTACCTACGTGTATAATCTATAACTGATAATTGCGCGGTCAATACAACGCTGTACTCAAATAAAATGAATGTCCTTTTTTCCCACAAATAGAGCTTTCTTTTGGTGGGAACTTTAGTGTGAAAATAGCGAAAATCCATTTGCTATCGTCGCACAACTTGGTGAGCTTGGAGTGCAAAGCTCTGCACTCTGGGCCCACCCATTTTTGAAGCCTATTAGAGCCTATGGTTCAAATCAGATGCTTCAAAAAAACACACCCCTCACTGAAAACCATGGTCTGGTGCCCTGATATGTAGATCAGGGGGCCGGATGCATGAACAGGGGAGGGAGTGCCCATGCGCCCTCTTTGGACAGGCTGCCACTATTCAGATTTCTTTCTGTACTATGCTATGAGTTGGTCTTGGCAATGAGATATTTAAATCCTGCTGTTAACTTAGAAATAATAGTTTGAAAAACATCTCTGGCCACATAGATGGGCTGTTGTGTGTTCATGCCACCCATCCACTAAATGTTAGTGTGTATTATTCCTTATTCAATGGTTTCCAAAAATAATGTTGCGCTATCATAAATTCAAATTCAAAAAGACTGCAGAAACCATAATATTTTCAAATTAGAGTCCAGTAAAAAATTCTAACGCAAACTCAGGTAGTCCACCCTGAATACAAACTCTTTACACCAAATATGTACCAGCCATCTTATACAAATAAAGCAGCTTACCAAACATTTACACCCCAAATCTAAAGAGATCTTATAACGCTTTAGAATGATATCTCCCACCTGGATGGATGGCTCCAGCCCCCTCTCTTACAGTTTGATGTGCCTCAAGCCTGTCACACTTCAGAAAGACATGCCCCACACAGCCACCGGATCACTTAACATTTGCCTCAGTGACATTATCTGCTTCCTTCCCTCCTCCGCTGCCACATTTAGGACCTTTCAGGGGAGTGGCAGGGAACGGGTACCTGTTTTTGTCAGGTACCCTTCTCTACTTCCGGGAGACGGCACCGCGGTGCTGTCCCTCAGAAGTTCAACCTCCTCCTCCTTCCTCCTCCTCTGGGCCAGTTAACACATTGCGCTTCACGCATGTGCAGTAAGGAAAGTTTCTCTCACCAGGAATGGCGGCAGCAGCACCCGAGAGCCGATTGGAAAATCGCGTGGGGTGCCGACATCGTGGGAACCCTGGACAGGTAAGTGTCCTAATCTTAAAATATTTATATATTAAAAAAAGGCCGTCTTTAACGCAGGGCAAAAGGGGCTGCAGGGCCCTGTCATGGTGGGTGGGCCCCACTAAAGCAGCTGCCCCTTGCACCCGCGCTGCCCACAAATTTGGGTCCCCTGATAACCCTGCCGAGCAAAGAAAAACATTGATGTATTCCCCAGCCAGCAGGGTGGGGGTGGGGTTGGGAGCTCCACTGCAACTCTGACCCCGCCCCATGGAGCCTGTATGCTCTGACCCCTGAGATCGAAGTAGGAGTGCTGAGAGCCCCGCCTCTGGACATCTTTGAATCCCTCCCCCAGACCCCAATTAATGAAAGCGGGTGGTGAGCCTGGTTGGCTAGGTAGGTCCTTCTCCCCATAAACTGCTTGTTGACTGTTATCCTAGCCCTGACCCGTTTATGAACAGTATAGCTGTACACTGCTAATAGGTAAAATTTTAAAATGGTTACTTAGTTCATCACCTCCTGTACTCTGGTCATCTCCTTTACTAGATTTGCAGTCTCTGGTCATCTCCTGTATTAGATTTGCAGTCTCTGGTCATCTCCTGTGCTAGATTGGCAGTCTGTGGTCATCTCCTTTATTAGATTTGTAGTCTCTGGTCATCTCCTGTATCAGATTTGCAGTCTCTGGTCATCTCCTGTGCTAGATTTGCAGTCTCTGGTCATCTCCTGTATCAGATTTGCAGTCTCTGGTCATCTCCTGTGCTAGATTTGCAGTCTCTGGTCATCTCCTGTATTAGATTTGCAGTCTCTGGTCATCTCCTGTACTAGATTTGCAGTCTCTGGTCATCTCCTGAACTAGATTTGCAGTCTCTGGTTATCTCCTGTATTAGATTTGCAGTCTCTAGTTATCTCCTGTATTAGATTTGCAGTCTCTGGTCATCTCCTGTATTAGATTTGCAGTCTCTGGTCATCTCATGTACTAGGTTTGCAGTCTCTGATCATCTCCTGTATTAGATTTGCAGTCTCTGGTCATCTCCTGTATTAGATTTGCAGTCTCTGGTTTTCTCCTGTACTAGATTTGCAGTCTCTGGTTTTCTCCTGTACTAGATTTGCAGTCTCTGGTCATCTCCTGTACTAGATTTGTAGTCTCTGGTTATCTCCTGTACTAGATTTGTAGTCTCTGGTTATCTCCTGTACTAGATTTGTAGTCTCTGGTTATCTCCTGTACTAGATTTGTAGTCTCTGGTTATCTCCTGCACTAGATTTGTAGTCTTTGGTTATCTCCTGTACTAGATTTGCATTCTCTGGTTATCTCCTGTATATAGGTGTGCACAGCCTATTGCATTAGGGTGTGTACCCGAAAGCTCAATCCCATATGTGTGTATGTGTGTGTGTGTGCATATTATCTGACAGTGTCCATAGAGCAGTGGGCAGTGTCAATAGGGCAGTGGACTGTGTCTGTCATTTTTTTTAATTATTATTATTATTATTTTTACAGTTTTATTTTTTTACAATATTTTTAGGAGCTTCTTTAATGGGCTTTGGTGCAATACCAGGGATCTAAACAGGGGGAATCTGCGCCACATAGGGTGTTTAGGGTGGGCCCAGGCATACGCTGTTCACACGCTTAGTCTCCTGAACTAGATTTGCAGTATCTGGTCATCCCCTGTATTCGATTCATAGTCTCTGGTCATCTCCTTTATTCGATTTGCAGTCTCTGGTCATCTCCTGTACTAGATTTGCAGTCTCTGGTCATCTCCTGTACTAGATTTGCAGTCTCTGGTTATCTCCTGTACTAGATTTGCAGTCTCTGGTTTTCTCCTGTACTAGATTTGCAGTCTCTGGTCATCTCCTGTACTAGATTTGTAGTCTCTGGTTATCTCCTGTACTAGATTTGTAGTCTCTGGTTATCTCCTGTACTAGATTTGTAGCCTCTGGTTATCTCCTGTATTAGATTTGCAGTCTCTAGTTATCTCCTGTATTAGATTTGCAGTCTCTGGTCATCTCCTGTATTAGATTTGCAGTCTCTGGTCATCTCATGTACTAGGTTTGCAGTCTCTGATCATCTCCTGTACTAGATTTGCAGTCTCTGGTTTTCTCCTGTACTAGATTTGCAGTCTCTGGTCATCTCCTGTACTAGATTTGTAGTCTCTGGTTTTCTCCTGTACTAGATTTGCAGTCTCTGGTCATCTCCTGTACTAGATTTGTAGTCTCTGGTTATCTCCTGTACTAGATTTGTAGTCTCTGGTTATCTCCTGTACTAGATTTGTAGCCTCTGGTTATCTCCTGTACTAGATTTGTAGTCTCTGGTTATCTCCTGCACTAGATTTGTAGTCTTTGGTTATCTCCTGTACTAGATTTGCATTCTCTGGTTATCTCCTGTATATAGGTGTGCACAGCCTATTGCATTAGGGTGTGTACCCCAAAGCTCAATCCCATATATGTGTGTGTGTGTGTGTGTGCATATTATCTGACAGTGTCCATAGAGCAGTGGACAGTGTCAATAGGGCAGTGGACTGTGTCTGTCATTTTTTTTTATTATTATTATTATTATTTTTACAGTTTTATTCTTTTACAATATTTTTAGGAGCTTCTTTAATGGGCTTTGGTGCAATACCAGGGATCTAAACAGGGGGAATCTGCGCCACATAGGGTGTTTAGGGTGGGCCCAGGCATACGCTGTTCACACGCTTAGTCTCCTGAACTAGATTTGCAGTATCTGGTCATCCCCTGTATTCGATTCATAGTCTCTGGTCATCTCCTTTATTAGATTTGCAGTCTCTGGTCATCTCCTGTACTAGATTTGCAGTCTCTGGTCATCTCCTGTATTAGATTTGCAGTCTCTGGTCATCTCCTGTATTAGATTTGCAGTCTCTGGTCATCTCCTGTATTAGATTTGCAGTCTCTGGTTATCTCCTGTATTAGATTTGCAGTCTCTGGTCATCTCCTGTATTAGATTTGCAGTCTCTGGTCATCTCCTGTATTAGATTTGCAGTCTCTGGTCATCTTCTGTATTAGATTTGCAGTCTCTGGTCATCTCCTGTATTAGATTTGCAGTCTCTGGTCATCTCCTGTATTAGATTTGCAGTCTCTGGTCATCTCCTGTATTAGATTTGCAGTCTCTGGTCATCTCCTGTATTAGATTTGCAGTCTCTGGTCATCTCCTGTATTAGATTTGCAGTCTCTGGTCATCTCCTGTATTAGATTTGCAGTCTCTGGTCATCTCCTGTATTAGATTTGCAGTCTCTGGTCATCTCCTGTACTAGATTTGCAGTCTCTGGTTTTCTCCTGTACTAGATTTGCAGTCTCTGGTCATCTCCTGTACTAGATTTGTAGTCTCTGGTTATCTCCTGTACTAGATTTGTAGTCTTTGGTTATCTCCTGTACTAGATTTGCATTCTCTGGTTATCTCCTGTAGTACGTCTCTCAGTGAGCTGTAATAATGTGCAGTAACCTCTAGCAATGAATGAGGAAGCAGAAATATGTGTTGTAACCTCTAACAACCAGTCAGTGATCGGTAATAATATGCTATAATCTCTGGCAACCAATTGCAATTGCTGCCTGATCGGCTGCCATAAACACATTTTTAGTTTTACTGCTATTTGTTATATGGTTTTACTTCCTAAAAATACATTTCGGTTTGCAATTTTATTTAGTTCTGTGTGCCTAATTGACACATCTTCACTGCAGCTCAGTACAGTTTTAAATATTGGACATGTACCATTTTTTTTACATTTCTGTATAATAAATGGTAGGTACTCCCTCAAAATGCATGGGCAAAGACATAAGAAAACAAATACACATGTAACAAGTTCTCCGGCCTTCTTCAGTCTAATGAGAACCTCCAGGGCCAGAGATAGCTGACATCCTTCTGTATATGGTGGCACTGGCTTGTGAGGCATAGTGGGTGCAAGATGGATAAAGTTATTGGGCACCAGACACTTCTTGAATGCAAAAGAGATGTTTATTTCTCTTACAAACTTTTATGGAGGAAAGAGGGTTAGGGCCAGGACACCCTTAAGTAGTTGCAAGTTTAATTAGCAGACCCCGAGACTTCAATAGAAGAACAGCCATGCAGGGAAAGGCCTCCAGCAAGATTCTACATCTGCACGTGCAGGGATGCTGTCTCCTATGGCAACAGTTGATAACATTTCCTAACACAAAGCGCAACAGTTCCTTCACTTTCACTACACTTCTCCTTGTAGTTTTTCAGCACACTGAGCTCCCGGTCTCTCACTAGAGCCTCTGATTCACTGCCACTGAATCCCTTGAGTTCCTGCATTCTTCAAGGTGGTATCTTCCTCAAGCATCACCCCCGCCTCTCTGCTGAGTCCCTAGGTTGGTACTCCCGAGACTTCTGAAGCTTCACCCCACTGGCCTACTCGGTCCCTGGCTTGGCACACAAGGCTGCTCTGCAAGCTTCACCTCTGCTGGCTGGGTCCCTGACTTGATCACCGTCTGAAGTTTCCTGATTCTCCACCGTGCCCATTCGGTGAGAATACTGCTCTGGTTCTTGATTCAGTTACTCACTGTGGTCCCTGGTAATAAGGTGGATGGTCCCTTAGTGGTGACAGCTTCCCCTCTACCTCCAACCACGACAAGTTCTCCGGCCGGCAGAACCTTCATGTTTGGTTGGTCTGCAAGCCGGAATCCCAACCCTGCCCTCAGACAGCCTAGCAGCCAGATGCCCCCGGGATAGGCCCAATCTCCGGCCTTGCAGCCTGAGGCAACATGGCACAAGTCCACCCAGACAGCCATCCAGGTGGCACCGAACGTAAATCACCTGACTCCACTAATATATATATATATATATATATATATATATATATATATATATATATATATATATATATATATATATATATAGGTTCCCCCAGCAGGCCAAGGGATTTAAGAAAACCCCTGCCCATTGGCTGAGATACTTCATATACCCATAACCTGACCTTGAGCTGCCCTTCTCATATCTAGTACCACCAAGTACCCAGCCACTTAGTGGTAGGAGAGAAAAGTGCAACATGGCCAAACTTAGGGAAAAATCAATAGATTTCTAACAATCAGGATAACTACTCCTGGCAAGTAAATTGTGAGGAGCAACCTTGCCTAAACTCCAAGGTACTACACACAAAAATGCATGCAGTGGAACAAATAAAAAGACCCTTGTGCATCACCCCTACTTCAGCCATCAGTGGTGCAGAGTCCAAACATTAAGAAACATTGTTCTTACTACTGGGAGGCTGAAGATCAACCCTGAGAATTGCTTTTAAGGTGTATCTAGACTAAGGTGACCAGATTTTCAAAATGAAATCCGGGGACATTTTTTTTTCATTAGTAATGGCAGCAATCAGCGACTCATAGCGGGACTGCGATATTGCGGTGGACAAATCAGACAATAAGTGACACTTTTGACACTTTGTGGAAACCAGTGACATTAATACAGTGTTCAGTGCTAAAAATATGTGTGCCTAACAAGTGTTTTCTCACTGTGGGGGAGGTGCTTTTACTAAGGGAAGACATAGATCCCTGTACCTGCTTTGCAGGAACACAGGATCAATGTCTTCCACACTGACAGAATGGTGAACTGCCTTGTTTACATAGGCAGACCACTAGGTGAGTCCGTCGGATCCGCTGATTGGCTCTGACACCCAGAAATGCAGCATCATGTATATAAGTGATCATAGTTGCCAACATTGTAAAAAAAAAATCCGGGACACTTTTTGGGCTGTAGGTGGAGTTGTATTATAATTAGAGGGCGGGGCATGCAGTTATAGACGTGGCATAGGAAAAGGTGAACATGTGGCGCACTGAGCGTGTTGCGGCGAAATATGGGCGTGGTTTACATAAATAGCGGGTGTGGTTTAAACGGGCGTGGCTCAAATGGGTGTGGTTAGAGTCTGAAATGAATGCGGGATGGAGTGGGAAAGTGGGGGGGAGGGATGGAGGGACAGCAGCCCCAGATCCTACACCACAATAGCAATATGTGTTTTTCAGAGTTTGGCAATCAGCAGATAAAGATACTCCAAATACCTGGTGTTAGCGCTTCAATCATCCCGGCGCCATGATTGATATGGTGTCAGGATGATTGAAGTGCATTTTTTCTATTATTACATTGTAATATAAAATTAAATAATTCAACTCATCATAATGCAGAATCAGTGGGAGCCATGAGCTTGTCACCAGCCACGTTGCCTACCACCAGATGCAATCAGGTGCCCCCAGCAGAGTCCCTCCTTACATCAGGTGCCCCATCAGAGCAGCCTTCCTCACATCTGTGTCTCCATCAGCGGAGCCACTCCTTACATCTGGTGTCCCCATCAGTCCTCTTACATCTGGTGTCCCCATCAGTCCTCCTTACATCGGGTGTCCCCATCAGTCCTCCTTACATCGGGTGTCCCCATCAGTCCTCCTTACATCTGGTGCCCCCATCAGTCCTCCTAACATCTGGTATCCCCATCAGTCCTCCGTAAATCTGGTGTCCCCATCAGTCCGCCGTACATCTGGTGCCCCCCTGACATCCAGACTGGCCCCCTCTGACATCCAGACTTGCCCCCGGCATCCAGACTGCCCCCCGACATCTAGACTGCCCCCCAACATCCAGACTGGCCCCTCTGACATCCAGACTGGCCCCTCTGACATCCAGACTGGCCCCTCTGACATCCAGACTGGCCCCTGACTAGGGATGAGCCGAACACCCCCCGGTTCGCACCAGAACTTTCGAACGGACCGAAAATTCGTACGAATTTTAGAACCCCATTGAAGTCTATGGGACTCGAACGTTCGAAATTAAAAGTGCTAATTTTAATGACTAATATGCATGATACTGTCCTAAAAAGGGTTTAGGGACCTGGCTCCTGCCCCAGGGGACATGGGTCAATGCCTAAAATGTTTTTAAAAATGGCCGTTTTGGCGGGAGCACTGATTTTAATGACGATTAAAGTGAAAAAAAAAGTGAAATATTCCTTTAAATATCGTGCCTGGGGGGTGTCTATAGTATGCCTGTGAAGTGCCATGTTTTTCCAGTGTTTAGAACAGTCCCTGCACAAAATGACATTTAACGGAAGTAACGTCATTTAAAACTGCTTGCGGTTTTAATGTTATATCTGGTTCCTGCAATATGGATGAAAATCATTGAGAAAAATGGCATGGGTAGCCCCCCTGCCCATTACCAGCCCCTTTGGGTCTTGCACGGATATTAAGGGGAACCCCGTACCCATATTAAAAAAAGGAAATACGTGTGGCCCCCAGGCCCTATATACTCAGAACAGCAGTATACAGGTGGTGCAAACAAGACAGGGACTGTGTAGGTTTGTTGTGTTAAGTAGAATCTAGAGAGTTCCACCTGGTGGGCATGTCACATATAAGGCGCTTCTTGGGCAGGTTCAACTGCTTTTGGAGCTCAGCCAGCCGAGCACAGGCATTAAATGATCGGCGGAAATGCACACAGACTTAACTGGCCTGCTTCAGGACATCCTGTAAGCCCGGGTACCTGCCCAAGAACCACTGCACCACCAGGTTAAGGACATGAGCCACACAGGGCACATGGGTCAGTTGTCCTTGTCGGAGGGCGGAGAGGAGGTTGGTGCCATTGTCGCAAACCACCATTCATGGCTTAAGCTGGCATGGCGTCAACCACCTCTCGGCCTGCCCCTGCAGAGCTGACAAAAAATCTGCCCCAGTGTGGCTCCTGTCCCCCAAACAAACCAGCGCAAGCACAGCATGGCATCGTTTTGCCTGCGTACTTGCGTAGCCCCTGGAACGCCTACGGAGCACCGCTGGTTCTGAGGACAGAGCACTGGAAGAGGCCATGGAGGAAGAAGAAGAGGAGGGGGTGGAGGAGAGAGGTGTGTCACAACCAATAGTAGCATTTTGGAGGCGTGGTGGCGGAACAACCTCCAACACTACTGCACCTTGTCCTGCATCCTTCCCAGCTGCCAGAAGAGTGACCCAATGGGCCGTGAAAGACAGGTAACATCTCTGTCCATGCCTGCTGGACCATGAGTCAGCGGTAATATGCACCTTACCGCTGACCGCCTTGTCCAGCGAGGCAAGGACATTGCCTTCCACATGCCAGTAGAGAGCCGGAATCGCCTTCCGTGAGAAAAAGTGGCGTTTGGGGACCTGCCACTGAGGAACCGCACATTGTACAAACTCACGGAAGGGGGCCGAGTCTACCAACTGAAAAGGCAGCAGTTAAAGTGCTAGCCAAGCTAGCATTCAACCGCTGGGCATGTGTGGTCCATCAGCTGGGGCAGGGACATTTGCCTGCTATAATCGGATGTGGGTGTACTGCTAGCAGAGTGCCCAGAAGCACTTGGCTGTGACATACCTAATTCTACACCTTCATTCCTCTCAGAGCAGGTTTCAGAGAGGACTGAAGGTCTAGTGGGGTTGGAGATCCCAGCTGATGAGGAGCAAGGAGAGGTTCGCTTTGTTCTTTGGTGTGGGTCTTTGAGGTACGCTTGCCAATGAGCTGCATGGCAGGTCAACATATGTCTGGTCAAGCATGTGGTGCCCAAGCGGCTGATGTTTTGGCCACGCGAGATACGCTTGAGACATATGTTGCAAATAGCAGCGGTGCGATCGGATGCACTCGTCTCAAAAAAGGCCCACACCAAAGAACTTTTAGAATAACGCGCAGAAACAGCGCCCTGCACAGGTGGAGCTCTGCGGTATGATTCAGTCGGTGTGCTGCCCCTAAGCTGGCCCCCGGAGGGCATCCTGCCTCGTTGGACATGTGCCTCCTCCTCCTCTCTCCTACCAGGCACCCATGTGGAGTCAGTGCCCTCATCATCCCCTCCCTCTTCATCGCTGGAGCAAACCTGGCAGTATGCTGCAGCTTGTGGAACATGACTGCTAGATTGCTGTCCTTCTTGAGCATCCCCTCTCTCTGTGCTCACGCTACTGCCTTCCTCTAGCTGAGTATCATCATCAGAGCCTACAAAACACTGGGCATCCTCCTGGAGCATGTACCCAACACTGTGCTCAAAGAGTTCAGGAGACTCCTCAGGAGGACGTGGTGGGTCTGGGGAAGCAGTCACTGATGATGACATTGAGAGGAGGGAAGACGATGCGTTGGCAGCTGCTTTGCTAGTACCCTGAGCCTGGGTGAGAGAGGATGAGGAGGATGAAGAGGGCTTGGTCATCCACTCTACCAAGTCTTCGGCATGTTGCGGCTCAACATGTCCAGCTGCCGAAAAGGACAAGCGTGTCCCATGGCCACATACTGATGATGACGATGCACCACGTCCACGACCAGCACTGTTGTCTCTAGACACAGAGCCTGCTTGCCATCTTTTATCGGCTCGCGCCTGTTTGCCTCTCCTTGCTGGCCTTCCAGACATGGTAATGGCCTGAAGGGAGATGGGAAAACCAACAATTGGGTAGTGTATATTGCGCTGGAGGCACACACAACACCCACTCCTGCAGATGGCTCAATTAGAGAAGAGCTATGTAGGTGGATATAACGGTTTATTCTGCGGTCAGGGCACGCAGACAGCATGCACAATCTCCTACAGCTGACTGCAAGCTCTATTTAAAAAGAGCAATATAGCTAGCTATATAAGTGGATATAATGGTGTATTATGCGGTCAGGGCACGCAGACAGCACGCACAATCTCCTACAGCTGACTGCAAGCTCAATTTAAAAAGAGCAAGATAGCTAGCTATATAGGTGGATATAGCGGTGTATTCTATGGTCAGGGCACGCAGACAGCACGCACAATCTCCTACAGCTGACTGCAAGCTCTATTTATAAAGAGCAATATAGCTAGCTATATAGGTGGATATTTTTTTATTAATAGAACTTCTTCCAAATATACAAAGACTTTCTTAGAAATGATACCATAGCAACATACATATGGTGAGAGAAAATAACATATCAAACAACCGTATGTCTCCTCAACCCTCCAGCAGTCTCCGCAGCGACTAGCCGCACTACCGCATGATCATCGGGTTTCTTTATGGTACAACTTATCCACTAAACTTTAGTTTTAAAATATACAACTCATCCATCTAATCCCACTACACACAAGATACAGACGGGAATGTAAAGAGTGAAGCATGCCCGTACCTGAAAAAAAAGAGAAACTCCGAACGAAAAACTACGGGGGGGGGGGGGTGAAAGGATAGAAAGACATCACCACCGAAAGAGAAAGGACCGTGGGAGTCATTAAGGAGGCCGGAAGGAAAAACCCCTCCACAACCTGGCACTCCTTTCTTCCCCAATCCTCTCTCTTTCCAGACACCTTACCTTCTCCACTTCCCGAAAAATATCTCCCACCACCTCATGCACGGACAGGACTTTGCCCCTAGTGGACACTAAACACCTCGCGTGCCAGGTGAAGTAAAGACAAACTGTACTAACTAGATAAAGTGATGATAACTCAAAGCCCCTTCGCACTCTGAAGTTACCATATACTCGCTCAGAAGCCGACAGGGCCTGGAGGCGGGGATAGCCGACGGCCACCCCAACCCCCGCCAGAACCTCCACGTTAAAGGGACATTCGACCAAAAAGTGGTCCATGGTCTCGAATGTCCCTTCACACTCTGGACGGGGACACCCTCTGTCCCCTAAGCTCCGATATTTCAAGTTGGATCGTACGTAGAGGCGTCCATGGAACGCTCTCCATGCAAGATCCCAGAACTTGAGAGGAATTCTCACGGAATTCAGAAGGGCTAGTCCCTCCGTGAGAACCCTGTCTGGGCAATCCCTTAAGGCCAGTGGTCTCAAAAAGTCAGAGGACATGACCCTAAGGTACAGCTCACGCCGACCCATAGAGCCCACCTCTAGAGCAGTTATCCTCCACTTCCTTAGTACCTTTAGAGCAGTCGGGACATAGGACGGGAGGTACCCATGGGATCTACGAAGATCACCAGGGCGACCCCCTCCCTCCCAGCTACTCAGGAAAAGCAAGAGCCGGCCCTTACAGGAACGTTCCCACAGAGAAGGCGTGTCCAAAAAGATAGACTGTAGATTGAATTTCACAAATACAGTGGTGAAAAACACCACTGGGTTGATCATGTCCAACCCACCCTGCCTTCTCCGAAGGTACGTAACCTCCCTCTTGATGAGGTTCAGCCTGTTTCCCCACAGTAGTAGGAAGAACAGGCTGTAGATCCGTGTATGGAGCGATTCTGGCAGAAGACAAACGTAGCTGACATAGATACATTCAGGCAGCAGGTAGGTCTTGATCAGGCTTACCCTTTCCCTCAACGACAGCTTCCAGCCCTTCCAGGTCTTCACTTCCTGTGTAGCACCCGACAGCCTGCGCTCCCAGTTTTGCTTGGGATAGTCGCCTGGGCCAAAAAGGATGCCTAAGATCTTTATTTCTGGTTGGGGCTGGGGAAAAACGTCCGGAAGGGCAAACTGCTCGCCTTCCTTCCCCATCCAGAGAACCTCACTCTTGTCCCAGTTGACTAACGAACCTGATGCCTCGGAGTAGCCCCCAATCTGTGTTTCCACAAAAAGGGCCTCCTCTCGCCTAGACACTACCACCGAGACATCGTCCACGTAGGTCACCACCCTCACCGATGGCTCCGGGCCCCCACAGGGCTCTACCGGAACCCCCCTCAAACGCCCGCAGTCAAGCCTCCTCACGAAGGGATCTACCGTGAAGACGTAGAGTAGGGGGCTCAACGGGCAACCCTGCCTGACACCAGAGTCCACCAGGAAGGCGGAGCCCACCCAACCATTGACAAGGGGGAAGCTCTCATCCCCCCTATACAATACTTTCAGCCAATCGATGAATTTAGCTGGCAGACCGTACTTACCTAGGAGAAGCCAGAGGTACTCATGGCTTACCCTATCAAAAGCTTTCGCCTGATCTAGTGCCAGCAGATACCGACCATCACCCGTTGCCCTGCACCTTTCCACAGCCTCCCGGACGTTCAGGACAGCACTAATGCCCCGTACACACGACCAGACTTTTCAACATCAAAAGTCTGACGGAATGATTCCTGCAGACTATTCGAACGTGTGTGGGCTGCAGCGGACTTTTGATTTGCAAAAGTCTGACAGACTTTAGAAATGGAACGTGTTTCAAATTTTTCCAACAGAACTCTGCCGGACCCAGAAATCCGCTCGTGTGTGTGCTAGTCTGACTGACTAAAACCGACGCTAGAGCAGCTATTGGCTACTGGCTATGAACTTCCTTATTCTATTCCAGTCATACATCATCACGTTCGAATCCGTCGGACTTTGGTGTGATTGTGTGTGGCCAAGTCCGTTCATTCGGAAAGTCCGTCAGAACTCTGTCAGAACTCCGTCGAAAGTCTGCTGGACTTAAGTCCTGTCGTGTGTACGCGGCATAAAGGTGCTACGGCCGGGAACTGCACAGTGCTGGGAGGTGGAAAGTAACTTGTCTGCGACAGCAGACATACGCACAAACAATATCTTTGCCAGAATCTTCCTATCCGTGCAGAGAAGGGCAATAGGACGCCAATTCTCTACCCTGGACGAATCTTTCCCCTTTGACAAGAGGATCAGGGCAGACCTTCTCATTGAGGGAGGAAGCAAACCAGATGCCAAACACTCATTGAACACCTCCCTCAAAAGAGGAGCCAAAAGGCTCTTAAAGGTTTTATAGAACTCCGCCGTGAGCCCATCAGGCCCCGGCGATTTCTTTGGTGACAAAGAGTCGATGGCTTGCTCAACCTCTGCCGTTGAGATCCCATCTGTCAAGGAGACCGGAAGGTCAGACACTGCCTCCAGCGGTGTCCCGTCAAGGAATGCCCTGGCTCTCTCAAGGTCTAAAGGCTTCTTCTTCAGGATGTCGGAAAAGTGGGCACTGATGATGCCCAGGATCCCTGCCTTGGACCGCACCAAGGACCCAGAGGAATCCCTCAGGCCATGTACGACCTTCTCACTCACCGCATCGCCGCAGCTCTTGTAAGGATCCAGGGAGACGAACTTCCCGTAATCCCTCTCAAGGACCAGGGAGGCGAGACGGTCATACTGACACTCCTTCATCTGAAGCTTCAGAGCAGAGATCTGTTCCTGAGTGCCCCCAGAGGAGATGAGGCGATCTAATTGCCTCCGCAGCCTCTGGTAGGCCAGGTATTTTGAGAAAGCCCGGTGCCTCGAGACCTCTCGGAAGAAGCCCTCAGACCTCTTCTTCACCACTTCCCACCATTCCTGATGGGAGCAGCCGCCCTCAAGGAGCGTGGCTTGTTCCAAAAAAAAGGTCTCGAAAGCCTCCCTCACTTCAGGGTCCTCGAGCAGCGACCCATTTAGGCGCCACAAGCCCCGACCCTTCTGAGGAGCATCGGCCACATTCAAGGTAACGGACACCATACAGTGATCGGAGAACTCAACGCACACAGCACAGGGGCCGTGAAGGAAGAGTCCCCCTTCAAAAAAAACCTGTCTATCCTACTCTTACTGCTACCTCTGGCATAGGTGAAACCCGTGTGGTTGGGGAGATGACGAACGTGCACATCCACCAACCCGGCTTCCCTCACTATCCTATTCAAAAAGATACTGTCATATCCCAGGGGGCCAGAGGTTCCTGCCCGGTCCTTTGACCTGGTGACCATGTTGAAGTCACCACCAAAGACCACCTGCTGGGATGTAAACAGGTAAGGTTTCACTGCCGTAAGAAGGTCCTTCCTCCCCCTCTGAGATTGAGGGCCATAAAAATTAATTAAATGGAGGAATTCTCCCCTCACGACAGCATCCACCACTAGACACCTACCAACCTCGACCTCAATCACTCGTCGGCAGGCCACCGAACCAGTCTTAAAAAGGACCGCAACACCACTACAGGGCTCAGCCGCAAGAGACCAGAGAGAGGGCCCACATCTCCACTCTCTCTTTGCTAGATGCATCCCTGCCACAGATGCCAGCCAGGTCTCTTGCAAAAACAAAATGTCAGCATCAATCCGGCTGAAAAAATCAAAGGCTGCAAAACGAGCCGCCGTAGAACGCACACTTGCAACATTAATCGTCGCAAGGCGTATTGGCGCGGGTACTGCCATCCTTAGTGATTGGCTTACATTCCCTTCTGCTTACATTACTTGCAGGCCCCCTCGTCCTCCGAGTCAGAGGGAAGGCCCTCAAAACGATTGCCCAGCAGGATAAGAGGCCGGTCAACACACCCATCCTCACTGGGGCAAGGGCCTACATCTTCCTCAGGCACAGGCACCTTCCGTTTTCTTTTTCTGACCGCTTTTTTCCTTACCCTCTGCCACCGCCCAGGCCCAGGAGGCTCACCACCCTCCTCCTCATAATGCCCGCTAGATGCAAGGCGCTTCTGGGAGGTCTTGGCAGCCCCCTGTACCTCCATCATCTCCTGCCCGGCGACCGCCGCCGGTACAACAGGGAGACGAGAAGAGGAAGAAGGACGTGGAGATACCAGGGTAGGGGGGATGGGAGGGGGGCAGAGGAGGGAACGGAAGCGGAAGGGGGGAGGGAAGGGAAGGGGGGATAGGGGAAGGGGAGGGGGATGGGGAAGGAACAGCAGGAGGGGTACAAGGGGGGGATGCGGGAGAGAAGCCCTTCTAGGAGGTCTCTCTTTGGGCCCGGCAGTCGGCTGTTTGGTAGACACCTTCCTACCCACAGATGACTTATCGGGCTCTTTCCTTTTCTCCTTGGGAACTGCCCCCAAGGACCTAGATGTTCCATCAACCTTCTTACCAGCCACACTATTCCCTAACTCCTCCTTTCTCCCCCACCCGGACCTCACCCTTTGGGGCAGCTGATCACCTGGCCCCCGCCGCTCCCCCTGTTCCTGAGTCCCCCCCAACCACCGACCCGGGCTTGGGGTCCCCAGATGGTGCCCGGGGTTGCCCAGGTTTGCCCCCCTCTGTCGGGAAGTCCCTGAATGCTTTGGGGCACCGGCTGAAAGGGTGCCCCAGCTCCCCACAGAGATTGCAGACTATAAGCCTGCAAATCTCCTGTGGGTGCCCAAACCCGTTGCACCTGACGCAGCGGGGCGTCACGCAGTCTGCGCTCAGGTGCGCCGGGCTTCCGCATTTAAAGCAGCGACGAGGCTGGCCTGGGTAGAAGACCAGGATCCGGTCTCTGCCAATGAAGGCGCTACCAGGGACGTGAGATACTGTATTGCCCTGGCGCTTGAGCCGGATCCTGGCCTGCCAAGCCCCAGTCCAGACCCCGCGCTCGTCTAGGGACTTCCGCATCAGAGTCTGCAGCTGGCCAAATCTCCCGAGCCAGGTCATGATGTCCTCTGGAGGGAGGGACTCATTCCTAACCAGGATGGTGATATTTTTCACCTCTTCCTGTCGGGAAAGGGGGACCACGCGGAACCCCCTCCAGGGGTCAGACCTCCTCAGGATTTCGTATACAGTCAGAAACCTCTCCATCGAGACGACGGAGAGGAAACTGACATCAAATTCTTTGGATCCCGTTGGATGGATGACAGCAAAGAGATCCGCCACCCGGAAACCGGCACCCAGTATCCATCCCACTACCTGACCCCTGGAGGGACATGCCCCTTTGCCCTCCCACTTAAGCTGCACGACATTCCTACGTCTTCTCTCTGGGCCCCCTGTACCCCTTGACCATGCGTCCGGCCCTGTAAGCTGGGCAGAGGGCGGCGCCCTAAAATTCTGGGCGCCAAACTGGCCATACAGGGGGTCCAGAGGAACACTAGAACCGGCCACTTGTGCGAAAGAGCGCCCTGCTTTATGTGCACCCAATAGTGCTGCCTCCTCCTCCACACCCAAGAGGCGTTCCACAGGAGCCGACACCGCAGGGTTACCCCCAGACTTTGAGGCAGCCGGGGGGACCACACCTGACTCCATGGTCTGACTCATATCTCCCGATCCTGGTGACCAGGCCGCCACTTCCTGAACCTCACTGGTAAACTGTGGGGCCTCCTCCTGGCCACAGCCAAAGAAGGCATCCAATTGGCTCCCCAGGAGGCCCGCCCATTCCATTTCGGAGCTCCCGCCAACCTCAGCGTGAGCCCCGCAAGAATCGACCACTATACACTCCTCTACTTGGGTGCCCTCCAACTGACGGATAAACTCCATTGCAGGGCACTCTCTGTCCAAAACCCCCATGGGCGACCCACCCCACACCTGCCGATTCACCGTCCTGTCATCCGCCAGAGCCGCGGGAGACGAAGCTCCGCCCACTTCCTGTCCCGCCGGCAAACCGGAAGCGGCGGAAGCCACGGACCGGAAGTTCCTTCCAGCGGGATCCGCCCCCAGCTCCGGTGGACTTCCTGCAGGCGCCAGTCCCTCAAAGGTCCGCACCAATCCCGGAGCAGAGTGTGGGACTCCCTACCCCCTCCCCACGGAGGATGGCATCCCACAGCAACCATCCCCAACCCGCACAACACCCGCCATGGCGGAAGACCCACTCAACACCACCCCATCTGCACTGTCCAACTGTTCCGACAGTCTGGGCTTGCTGACCTGGGGATCCCCCCGCAGCGGAACGAGGACATCTGGGAGTGGGGGGTTGTCCATGTCTAGCAGGGAATCCGGCTTGTCCACCGGAGCCCCTGTGACAGGTAAGCCCAAAGTTTCCAAGCGTCTCTCCACTAGGCCCAGGAGGCTCCCCCGCCAGCCTCACCCCCTGCGGACATCCTGACCTCATCAGGTGCCCTACCCAGGCCTGCAGCAGCCTCTACCTAAGGACCGGCAGGATCCTGGGGACCCTCAGTCATTTTGTCTGGGGCTTGGTTTGGCATGATGTTCCAGGGGGAGAGTCCAGCACTCCTGCCCCGTCTCCTGGGTCGGCCATCCATCTCACCCCCCTGGTGTTTCCCGGGGTTCTCTGGTACTGCACCAACTTCCCCTATCTGGGAAGGCTTCTCCTCTTGGGAGTCAGCTTGCGGGATCTGGCTCCCCTTCTGGCGCCGAGACGCCTGTCTCCCCTCCTCATTTGCTCTCAACAGCTCATGCTTTAGCTCATCCAAAAAGCACTCCTCGCCTGGGCCATGGTCACATAGGTTCACCAGGAGGTCGAATAACTCGGCATTCTGCTGCTTTAGACTTGTAATGGCCACTCGGAATTCCGATCTCTTGGAGCTGCCGGAACGATCCCGCCGGTTCCGAAGAGAGGTTAAACAGGCCATGTGGCCATTGTACGCACGCGTTGCCTTCTCCATTAGGTTCTTAACCTTCTTGACCCTCACTTTGTATTTCTTATCATCCTCTCCTGGCTGGGCTTTGGTCCAGCTGGTAAGACCGACCTGAGTCCCCAGAAAGAGCCTCTCCTCCCTGGATAGGTCTTCAATTCCAGAGAGGGTAGCTGGAGCCCCAGGCCAGGAAAGCAACCCTGGGCCTGGGCTAGAGGAGGCCATCCTCCCCCTTCACCTGTGGACACTGGAACTCTGCAGAGAGCATGCAGACAGCAAGCACAATCTCCTACAGCTGACTGCAAGCTCTATTTAAAAAGAGCAAGATAGCTAGCTATATAGGTGGATATAACGGTGTATTCTGCGGTCAGGGCACGCAGAGAGCACGCACAATCTCCTACAGCTGACTGCAAGCTCTATTTAAAAAGAGCAATATAGCTAGCTATATAGGTGGATATAGCGGTGTATTCTGTGGTCAGGGCATGCAGACAGCACGCACAATCTCCTACAGCTGACTGCAAGCTCTATTTATAAAGAGCAATATAGCTAGCTATATAGGTGAATATAACGGTGTATTCTGCGGTCAGGGCACACAGACAGCACACACAATCTCCTAAAGCTGACTGCAAGCTCTATTTAAGCAGGCAGGCAGCTGGCTGGGATTTGAGCCAAGGCAGAAGAACATGTGAGCGGAGCTGAATGGGCATGTGCTGGAAACTGAAGAAATAGTCCATCCGCTCTGACCAGCACATCACCATCAGAAAGGGACACAGATAATGGAAAAAATGCACCCCCCTAAGCTAGTAGGAGCGGGGGTGTGTAATTCTTTTTTTTTTATTATTCTGCAATGACTGTCTTTGAAAATTTCCCCAGCTCCTGTTAAAGTCAAATCCTGGGACAAAACCGGGGACAGACTTGGTCCGGGGACAGTGTTCTCAATCCGGGGACTGTCCCCTGAAACCGGGGACATCTGGTCACCCTACCATAGTCACATCAATATGTTTATTTAAACACTTCGTATCGGGGGCCAATTCTGACACTTCACTCCTATATGTAAAAATCGACTTTTTCCTCGCTAGAAAATTACTTGGAACCCTCAAACATTATATATTTTTTTGCAGAGAGGCACTATAGAGTAAATTGGTGGGTGTTGCAATTTTTTATGTCAAACTCTCATGAATGAAAAAACCCCCCACCAAAGTTAGCCCAATTTTTGATATAATGTAAAAGATGATGTTTTATGCTGAGTAAACGGATGCCTAACTTGTCACACTTTAAAATTGTGTCTACTCGTGGAATGGCGGAAAACTACAATGCTTGAAATTCTCATTAGGCAACGCTTTAAACACCTTTACAGGTTATCAGTTTACAGTTGCACAGGAGGTCTAATGCTAGAATTATTGCTCTCTGACGTTCTCTACAATATGTGTAATTAGGCAGACTTCTGGGAAAATTGGTGAGCCAATCGCACAAGCAGGAAATGATGTTTCTGGTGAGTGGTCAGTACACACTCTGTGTACAGAACAACTCCATGCAGCCATATTGCAATGCATTCTCAAAAAATTATAGTGGGTGCAGATTGAAAAGGAAAGGTAATTTTTAATGACATTCAATTGCAATATGATTAGTGTCTCAATTATATGTGCTATATTATGTTTGCTTTATTTGCTATTTTTTTCCCCACAAAAGTAGAGTTACCCTTTTAATCTGAAGGGTTTTTGCCTCAGAGTATTGACCCGGAAAGTATTGAAGTCAGAGACAGCAAGGCAACTAGGAGGTCAGCAAAGACCACCCCCATATTCTTCCCTTAAAGTGACCCTGCCGACACAGGAACATTTGTATCTGATAACCTACCTTCTAAAAGAAGAGTAAAATTACTTGAAAATCCTCTATGGCCCCTTCACGTATTCCACACTTCTGGGTGTATGGAATATCTGCTCCCCCGCTAAATGCTGTGGTTTCTCCACCAGCTCCTAGATTGCTACAGCAGGCACATGCCTAATGGGAGAAAGCACAGTGCATAGCAGGGTAGACTGATTCACTATGATGGCCTATGTCATTTCTTGAGACCCTAAGAGTCCATTCACACAGGGGCAACACGTCTTGCAGCGTGACTTTGGGAGGCAACTTGGACACTACACGAGTATGAATTACAGAGCGACTTGGGGCGACTTTAACACGACTTCAAGTCGCCCCCAAGCCAGACGACTTTGGCTGTGGCCAATCACGAAAAAATCAGCTCTTGAGGGGGGGAACTCCACGCCAAATTTTAAATTAAAAAATGGCATGGGTTCCCCTCCAAGAGCATACCAGGTCCTTAGGTCTGGTATGGATTTTAAGGGATAGTGCCTGCAATTGGCTGCAGGAGTTGTCTGCCTCTCGGAATGAATCATTAAGTGATTGGAGGGTTTACCTGCAATGATTGACCCTGGATGCAGGGCTTTTAGTTAATCACCAGAAATCTTCACTGGGATTCCCAGATGTAATTGTACATGCCAATGTGAGAATGGAAACTAAGATCTATTATTTTATATCCTAATATTCATGCACACTTAAGCCCCTCCCAAATACTTGTTTTACAAGTATTTAACGTTTTTTTTCTGCCCCAAAATGCCCATGTATGTTAGCCTATGGATCCATGCATACATAGCCATTTAAAGGAGTTAAGAGGCTGGGGTGTTTAACCGCTTGCCGACGCCTCACGCCGATATATGTCGGCAGAAGGGGTCATACAGTCAGAATCACATACCTGTATGTTGCACTTTAACAGGGGGCCAGCGGCAAGCTCCGTGAGCGTTTAACCAGAAAAAAAACTCCCAATTCGTTTTAACACTAGGCTTGTTTAGCGCTTGAGCATTAATTCATTTCAGTGGACAGGATAAAAAATTTTTCTGGCCAATGAAATTAATTGATGTCCAAATGTGGTACACGCATTCAGAAACATCAAGTGTGTTTTTCCTGATGCCAGAAGATCTAGGAGATTTGGTCAAAGCATCCAGTGTGCATGAGGCCTAACGTGCTTTTTATTCCTACCAAGGTTTTTTAAGGTTCTAATACAAAGCCATTGTGTCTCATAATAAGCAAACATGCCTTTTAATTATTTTTTTTACCTTCATTTTACAAATGTGATCTCCCTTATTAAATGTAGTTCCCTCTATTTATGTCAATTGTTTTGTGTGCATTGATTTACATTTAATATTATTAATATTATACCTTATTTATCAGCGTATAACACGCACCCAAAGATTAGGAGGGAAGTTTAAGGAAAAAAATTTACATTTTAAATGCCCATCAATGATTCCTTATCAGTGTCCATCTGCAGCCTTGCCCATCATTGCAGAAGTCTTGATTGCTTTGATCTGCATTTTGCTATTGAAGTCAAATGTAATCTAAGCACAAAGCATACATCATATGCTAACACATGCCTGCTGATGTCTACATGTAGGCGTGTTTGGCTCATGTCACATGGGCGACATGAGCCAAGTCATCATGAATAATCACCATGGAGAGAAACCACCATGGAGAGGCATTCCTATGCCCTTTGCAGAAATGCATGATTGTTTCTAAATGTTGCCGTCAAGATAAACAGAGCCAGATGTCGTGTGTACCCGCCCCTTGGCCTGGCTCCTATGATGGACACAACACCGGTCCAATAGCGGGTTGTAAATGCTAGGAAGCGCGACTGGGCGTGACTGCAGGCGGAGCCGAGCCTAGCCGAGTACATGGTACACTTGGTTCTATTTATTTGGCAGCGCTCGGTCCCTCCTTTCCCTCTGAGGCAACAGTTCGGTGTATAACACGCACCCACAATTTTCCCCTGATTTTAAGGGGAAAAAAGTGTGTGTTATACGCTGATAAATACAGTAATTAATTTCTATCTTTAACCCTTTAGCTGTCAGGTCCATACGTCGTACGTACCTGACAACGGAGGATTTTACACATTCCTGGTGGCTACAGCCATTAGGATTGTGTGAAAAACTGACAACCTGCCTCTAAGATGGAAGCATTCGGGCAGATATGCTGCCGCTCGATTGCTTTTCCACACCCATGGTAATGGTGTCGTTGTGATAGTAAAAAACAAATGTTTTAAATTGTATAAAAAATAGTACAATAGTTTGTATGCACATAAATTCAAGGTTTGACATGTTGGGTATTTATTTACTTGGTGCCAACTCATCTCTGTGCAGATGTCACACTCTGTGATGAGCTCTGTACAATTCCATAACGTGTGTGCTCATGTGATCTGTCATTACTGATCCAGAGTTGTCATCCTCCTCCTGAACCTTACTCCTCCCTCATCCCTCCCCTATAATGAGTGGGCGGATAGAGTTTCTCCTGTGCTACGGTCAACGAATAAAAGCAGCCGGCAACTCCATACCATCAAGCGTATTTATTTTCAAGCCTTCAAAGTGAGTACAGTCAGCAGCAGACTAGTTTCAGCAATAAGCTTTGTTGACAACACATCTCCTGTCCTACATACTTCTTACAAGTGATGAGCATGACAGCACTTTTCTAAATATATCAGTGGTGGCTTCCATATTTTTTCCTCATAATGTAGTAACTGATAGGGACACAGACAGCAATAAAAACCTGACAGGTGTTCTAATCCCTCCCCACTCAAAACTAAGAAAAAGTTTGGACATTGTTAATGGGAAAAATGAGCAACCTGTGGTGGAAGGAAAGAAAGTTGCAAAATCTCCGGCCTACTTTACTTTACCTTTCCCAGAATCTGATGAAGCCAACAGTGTACTGCGATTAAAGCTGAATTATACCCCTTCTGTTGGTGTAGGGAACATGGGGCTCTCCAGCTGTTGCGGAACTATATTTCCCATGAGGCATTGCGAGGCTGGCAGTTACAATTCCCGCCATTTACGTAGGTCTCAGAGATGGCGCCTACCCTGTCCTACCTTAATGCTAGGATATTGCTAAGATAATTCCTGTGCATGCGTTGTTTGTACTCTCCTCAGACAGAGGAGCACTGAGCTCAGAGCTGCTGTGACCAGGAAGAGGGAATACACATATGCAGGGATTTGTAAGTGCAAGCAGTAATGCCTGGGATCACCCTAGCAATGTTCTAGCAACCAAGTCGCGGCCTTACAGATCTGAGCCATAGAGGCCTGATGATGCACCACCCAAGAGGCACTAATCGCCCTGGATGAGTGTGCTCTAACATAAGAAGGAAAGAATAATTTTCTTCTTTAAGCTGAAGCTTGAACAATCACTTGACGAATCCATTTGGAAAAATAGTGCATTTTGACGCTGCCTGTCCACTTTTGGACCCTCTGGCAGTACAAACAAAACATGTGTTTTGCGAACCCAAGCGGTCGCCTTTAAATAGACTCTGATGGCTCTTACTACATCAGGGGAATGTAGTGCTTTCTCTTCCCTAGATTGAGGCTCTGGGAGAAAGAAGGAAGAATAATATCTTGGTTTAAATGAAAACCTGTTACCACCTCCTGGTAGGATTTCAAGATGAGGACATAAAACCACCTCATCCTTATGCATGATCAAATATGGCTCTTTGCAAGACAGAGCCGCTAGTTCCGATACTCTTCTAGCAGAAGAAATGGCAACCAGAAAGATTATCTTTCTTGTCAAAAAAAAACAAGGGAATTTCTCGTAAGGCTTAAATGGCTGATTCTGCAAAGCCGATAAGACCAATTTTAAATCCCAAGGATTTAGAGGTGCCTTGATAGGGGGATTAATCTGTGTTACCCCCTGAATAAGCTACTCTCCAAGAGTTGGAAGCAAAAGGCCATAGAAAAAACACTGACAAGGCCAGGATCTGGCTCTTGATAGAAGTCAATGCCAGCTTCATTTCAGATCCCATATGCAGGAAATCAGGGATCCTGCCTATGACATACTTCCTGGGGTGCCAACCCCTGGATCCACACCAAGAAACATATGCCTTCCAGACTCTATAGTAAGTGATTCTGGAAGCCGACTTCCTGCCATTAATCAAAGTAGACACCACTGAAGGAGATGACCCACGATCTTTTATAAAGTGGAATTCAACAGTCAAACCTGTTAAATTTTAAGTCCGTAAGCTAGGATGAGATGTGCGAGAAGGTCTGGCTATAATGGCAGAGTCCGAAGGACTCCTACTGCCATCTTTATGTTCTTGGTAAATCGAGATCTTCTGGGACCCACCGGAATCACCTCCTTTCGTTCCTGCTTAAACCTGCGGTGAAAGAACAGAAGTAGCAGAACTGGAGGAAGTGCATAGATCAGTGAAAACTGATCCCATAGGAAGACTAATGCGTCTGTTGCGCCTGCTATCAGTTCCCTTGTTCTTGACACAAAGTTGTCGACTTTGTTGTTGAATCTGGACGTGAATAGGTCCATGTCCGGAATACCCCATCTCTGACATATTGCTAGGAAGATGTCGGGGTGAAGAGATCATTCTCCCGGAAATAATTGTTGGCAACTCAAGTAGTCCGCCTGCCAATTCTCTATTCCTGAAATGAAAATTGCAGATGGGCAAGGAATGTTGTGTTCTGCCCAATCTAGAACATTATTCACCTCTTTATGGGCTGCACGACCTCTCGTGCCCCCCTGGTGATTGATGTAATCCACCGCTGTGGCCTTGTCAGACTGAATCCAGACAGAACTGTCCCGTAGTCTGACCGTCCCAGATTCTAGGGCCAGACGTACTGCCCGGATCTTCCAAAAAGTTAATAGGCAAGGTCCTCTAATCTGAACCCTCTCCCCTGGACAGAATCTTCTTCCAGGGCTGCTCCCCAGCCTAGGAGGCTGTTGTTTTGCTGGATAACAACCACCAATTTAGGCTCTGACTTACATTGGGAGCCAAGTGTATTGGAAACAAACAAGACCTGAAGATTTTTATTCCAGACTGACAGGATGGTGTTTTGAAGATGTTTTTGAGTAAAAACTGTGCATAAGGGACGGCCTCGAAGGAGGCCACCATTTCCCCTAACAATCTCCCGTGGTGCTGTGGCTAAACCGAATGGCAGGGCCACAACTGAAATTATAATTTTATATTTCAAGAGGCAGAAATTTCTGGTGAGCGGGAAAATTTGGCACATGGAGATATGCATTTTTGATATTGATTAAAGCCAAAAAAACTCCCCTCCTTGCAGGATGGACACATCCAATCGGATTATGAAAGGATCGGATGTTTAATTGCCAATTCAGATCTTGGAGATCTAGAATAGGTCTTACCTCTCTGTTTGGTTCTGGAACCGTTTGAGCCAAACCCTGTGCCCTGTTCCACTAAAGACACCTCTGATATCTCCAACTGGGATAATAGCTGATCCAGAGGCCAGAAAGATTTCTTTTCCTCTGGATCCTTGGGAACATTTTCCCTCAGAAAAAATGAGGAGATTGAAACTCTCGGAACTCTAGTCGTAACCTAGAGAAAAAACTGCAGAAGTCTTGAAATTGTTCCTGCCAGATCATGAGAATTGCAGGACCTTTCCCCTCACCCGAACGAGTGGGGGTGCCCCTTCATGAGAAGGCTTTAGCATTCTGCTTTGTGGGCTTTCTCTTCTGACCCTGGTGCTGCCCTTGGATACTTTCCCTTGAACCTGACCGTTGAAGCCGTCGAGACTGCCTGGAGGTAGATGCCCCTGGCATAGGAGAGGCAGCACGATTAAAGAAGAAATGTTTGAACCTCTTCTTTACTGGTAAAAGAGAGCTTTCCCCATTAGAGGTCCTTTGGCTGTACTTATCTAGATTGTCTCTAAATAGTCGTACCCCCCAAAAAATGGATAAGAGCTTTTTACACGTTGCTTCAGCTGATCAATTTTTCAGCCACAGAACTCTGCGAGAATGCACTAGTCCAAGCATAAGCCATAAGGCTTAAATTATAGAGTCTTTGATAGCATCTACTATGAGACAGATACACCAGCCCATTGCCGGGCCTGCTGATCAGGCAGAATTTCAGGCATCCACAAACTGTTCCTTAATGGACTGAGATACACCAATTGCAGCAAGAACTGGCTGCGTTACTGAACTTGCAAAAGGCATATTGTCTTTAAAAAGAAGTTCCATCGAAGAAGAACCTGCCCTCCGGAAACGACGAGGGAACGAGTTGCCTGGTTCTGGAACCAGTCTCGATACCATCCCCTACTCATATTCCCTCCCTTTCTTCTGTTTATTATAAGTATAATGTGATGGCTGGCCCTTTGGTTTCATATTCATGCTTTGTAGCCCCTGTGAGGGCGCACAAGGAGCAGATTGTAGTCTCTTGTTTATTCCTGTTTATTCAACTTTTCAATAAAAAATATTGCAACAGAAAAAGAAGTTCCATCTTTTTATCTGTTGGATCCTTTAACATTAGTGCATTATCCATCGGACATGTGAGACTCTGCTCACTGAGGCGATTGCAGCATGAATTGCTTGGGAGGATAATATTGTTTATCCGGATGTTCCCATTCAGAATACATAAGCTTTTTTAGCCATGCAAGAATAGGAAAAAACATCCCCAGATGGGGGGAGGTTCTAATGAACCCAATTAGAGGTAGGTTCCTCAAGAGCCTGTGCTGCAGGTAACAAAAAAAGGTTGAGTAAGGGAGTACACAAGCAACCTGTCTTGTGGTGCTACTCCTTCCATATTAGGATCCTCAGAAGAGGATAAATAAGTATCTTCCTAATATTTGGGAAGATCTACCTGATCCCCAGCCTCCTGCACCTCAATAAGAGGCTCCTGAGGACTAGATGGGAATCTGCCATGTTTAGCCCCACTATGGAGAGACATCATAGCATTAATCTTTTTTCCAATTTACAAATGGTAGAAGAAAACACCTTTTGTATGATATATACAGGGACTGAAGTGTTAAATGCAACAACAGTTTCCCATGACGGCTCAATCTGACTAGCCGTATCCCTCTCAGAGGAGGATGACATTCTTTTGGAAATGGATTCAGTTTATAGTGAAAAAAACATTGACCCCTTTAGAGAAGTTCCTGGTCCCATTACCATTCATAGCCTGAAGCATAAAGCAGAGGCACTATGCAAAATAATGTATATTGCTAGGCTATAGTTCAGCGCCATTAACTGCTATTAATGCTAGCCTGGTAAAGTATAATGTGTCAAAGGGAAAAAGCCTGTGTCACTAACCTGAACAAGCCATTCACCTGCTCTGTCCCTCCATAGCTAGCAGCAGCTTTCACACATACAGCGCTGAAATCAACTTCCTACATGTGTGGCCGGAGTCTGACGCCGTTAGCCATACCCCCCACGTAAATTACGCCCCCCTTTCCTTTCAAAGGAAAGTGCTTTCCCGCGTGTGCGGCATCCTGTGGAACATGCAGACATGGCAGGGGGTAAATCCTCCGCTCAGTGGCCGCGGTCTGTCTCTTTTAAAAAAAAAAAAGGAAACTAGTTTGGCATCCTATCCCCCGAAGGGGAAAAAAATAGTTTGGGGGCACAAGAGGAGAAGCAGACCCCCCTTCTTACCGGAGCATCTGTTGCGGCTGGAGGAGAGGAGAATGAAGGCTTCTGTGTTCTGTGTTTAAAGCGTCAGGACTGTGAGTGCTCAATACAGCCCCCAGTGGTGACACATAGGCATGACAACATTATACATAGAAGGAGAAATTCCTGAGAAAATCTCCCTTACCTTTTCCTCGCAGCAAGGTTTTATCAGAGATAAAGACCCAATTTTCAACCTTTACGGTGGGCTCCGAGACCTTTTAGGAAACCTTCAGGAACCAGGGAACCTCGGGTTACCCACAATCCTGGACCTGCGACAGCACCCTGCCAGTAAAAACGTTATGGCCTTACTACCAAAAAGTACTGGATCCCAGGGCCCAGCTCTCTAAAGAGAAGTGTTTGCAAGCAAAACCTAATTTCTTCGGACACGAGGCCC
The DNA here is from genome assembly GCF_037356315.1 of Lithobates pipiens. NCBI lineage: Eukaryota > Metazoa > Chordata > Amphibia > Anura > Ranidae > Lithobates > Lithobates pipiens. The sequence continues at coordinate 388,908,140 of NW_027507764.1, forward strand.
GGGTACCATTCATTTAGCCCATGAAAAGACATCAAAACGGATCCGGTCAGCATGGCTAGCCCCAGCAAGGAATGCTCCCAGTGGAGCTCAGCACAGCACATCTTTACTCGTGACCAACACCTTAGACACTGTCGAAAAAACCGAGGACACCCAGTAGTGGGAGGGGTTATATAGGGAGTACACTTCTTGCCTTAGGGCCAGTGTTCATCACCTATCAGTGGCCCTATAACCTACATAGTAAGTACTATGGCTCTGTGTCCCCTGATGTAAGAAAAGAAATTAGCACAACTGTTTATCAATTTTCAGTAAAAATACACTACTACAAAGTTAAAAAGTAAGTTCTCACTAAAGGTGCTAAAGATACTAAATGAACCTTCTGCACACTGCATACTATATAACCTTTTTATATACCCTTCTCAAACTTTACATTAAAATAGGGATTTTTAGTTCACATGCATTGCACTGCATGTTTAAGCTGGCCAACTACGTCAAAGTAATCCCTCTCTGGCCAGGCCCTACACTACACTATACTAATCTACACTACACTACATTACACTAATTTACTCTACCCTAATCTGCTCCACCCAGCCCTAATCCTCTCCACCCAGCCCTAATCCACTCCACCCTGCCCTATAACCCAGCACTAATCCACTCCACCCTGCCCTATAACCCAGCCATAGTCAGATCCACCCTGCCGTAGTCCGCTCCAACCTGCCTTATAACCCAGCCCAAACCCACCCTGCCTTAATCCCCTCCACCCTGCACTATAACCCAGCCCTAATCCTCTCCACCCCACCCTAATTTGCTTCACCGTGCCCTATAATCCAGCCCCAATCCACTCTACCCTGCCCTATAACAATGCTGTAGTCCACTCCACCCTACCATAGTCCACTCCACCCGGCCCTATAACCCAGCCCTAATCCTCTCCACCATGCCGTAACTCACTCCACCCTGCCATATAACCCAGCCCTAATCCACTCCACTCTGCCCTATAACCCAGCCCTAGTCAGCTCCACCCTGCCTAAGTCCGCTCCACCCTGCCTAAGTCCGCTCCAACCCTGCCTAAGTCCGCTCCAACCCTGCCTAAGTCCGCTCCATCCTGCCTAAATCTGCTCCTCCCTGTGTTAATCCCACTCCACCTGGCCCTATAATCCAGCCCAATTCCAGCAATCCTTAATCTCCTCCACCCTGCCCTATAACGTGAATAAAGCCAAATGCAGACTGAGTTACTGTCCCATCCGGACTGCTGCGGTTCCAACATTTATTATCGCTGCTGTCATCACGGCATGGCAGCCTCGGGACAATGCTAGTTCGGGAGACAAAGCAGCTTTGGATGGAGGGCAGAGGACTGTTGGAATTACCATTTTAAGTGTCCTAGCAGGTGATTGGTTGCTAGAACTGCCCTTTATCCTAACAACCAATCACCTGCTAGGACACTTGAAAAGTTAACTCTGTCAGTGCCTGCCCCTGACCTTCATCCAAAACTGCTGTGTCTTCCTCTGTATAGAGCTGAGTGGGGCTGCGCTGTGAAAGGGGGTATAGAGCTGAGGGGGAGCAAAGCTTAGGGGGACTGAAATGTGAATGGTAAGAGCTTGGAGGGGCTGCATTGTGAAGGGGGTTAGAGTCGGGCCGTGCTCCATCTGCCTCATGCCACGCTGTGCTCCATCTGCCTCATGCCATGCCAGGCCGTGCTCCATCTGCCTCGTGTCAGACCGTGCCATGCTCCATCTGCCTATGCCTCTATGAGCCGTGCTCCAACTGCCTCGTGCCACGCCGGGCCATGCTCCATCTGCCTTGTGCCACACCGAGCCATGCTCCATCTGCCTATGCCTCTATGAGCCTTGCTCCATCTGCCTCCTGCCACGCCGTGCCATGCTCCATCTGCCTAGTGCCTCTATGGGCCATGCTTCATCTGTCTGGTGCCACGCCGGGCCGTGCTCCATCTTCCTAGTGCCACGCCGGGCCGTGGTCCATCTGCCTTGTGCCACGCCAAGTCGTGCTCCATCTGCCTCGTGCCACGCCGGGCCGTGCCCCATCTGCCTTGTGCCGGGCCGTGCTCCATCTGCCTTTTGCCACACCGCACAATTCTTCATCTGCCTTGTGCCTCAATGGCTTGGCTCCATCTGCCTAGTGCTTCTCCGGGCCTGGCTCAATCTGCCTAGTAATGCGCCAGGCCTGGCTTCATCTGCCTCGTGCCATGCCAGGCCTGGCTCCATCTGCCCTGTGACGCGCCGGGCCTGGCTTCATCTGCCCTGTGCCGCACCAGGCCTGGCTCCATCTGCCTTGTGCCACGCCGGGCTGTGCTCCATCTGCCTCGTGCCACACTGGGCCATGCTCCATCTGCCTCGTGCCACACCGGGCCATGCTCCATCTGCCTCGTGCCACACCGGGCCATGCTCCATCTGCCTCGTGCCACATCGTGCCTGGCTCCATCTGCCTAGTGCCATGCCAGGCCGTGCTCCCTCTGCCTAGTGCCACGCCAGGCCGTGCTCCCTCTGCCTTGTGCCACGCCGGGCTGTGCTCCATCAGCCTTGTGTCGCGCCGGGCTGGGCTTCATCAGCCTAATGCAACGCTGGGCCTTGCTCCATCTGTCTCATGATGTGCCGGGCCGTGCTCCATCTGCCTCATGCCACACCGTGCCATGCTCCATCTGCCTCATGCCTTGCCGGCCGTGCTCCATCTGCCTCGTGCCACACCGTGCCTTGCTCCATCTGCCTCGTGCCTTGCCGGCCGTGCTCCATCTGCCTTGTACCATGCCAGGCCGTGCTCCATCTGCCTCGTGCCACACCGGACCATGCTCCATCTGCCTCGTGCCACGCCGGGCCGTGCTCCATCTGACTCGTGCCACGCCGGGCCGTGCTCCATCTGCCTGGTGCACTCCGGGCGGTGCTCCATCCGCCTAGAGCCACGCTGGGCTGTGCTCCACCTGCCTCGTGGTGGGCCGTGCTCCATCTGCCTCGTGCCATGCCGGGATGTGCTCCATCTGCCTAGTGCCTCCCCGGGCCTGGCCCCATCTGCTTAGTGCCGTGCTGGGCCATGCTCCATCTGCCTCGTGCCACGCGGGGCCGTGCTCCATCTGCCTTGAGCCACGCCGGGCCATGCTCCCTCTGCCTAGTGCCTCTCCGGGCCTGGCTCCATGCCGTGCCGTGCTCCATCTGCCTCGTGTCAGACCGTGCCATGCTCCATTTGCCTATGCCTCTATGAGCCGCGCTCCATCTGCCTCGTGCCACACTGGGCCATGCTCCATCTGCCTTGTGCCACACCAAACCGTGCTCCATCTGCCTATGCCTCTATGAGCCGTGCTCCATCTGCCTCGTGCCACGCCGTGCCATACTCCATCTGCCTAGTGCCTCTATGGGCCATGCTCCATCTGTCTGGTGCCACGCCAGGCCGTGCTCCATCTTTCTAGTGCCACGCCGGGCCGTGCTCCATCTGCCTCGTGCCACGCCAGGCCGTGCTCCATCTGCCTCGTGCCACGCCGGGCCGTGCCCCATCTGCCTCGTGTCGGGCCATGCTCCATCTGCCTCTTGCCACACTGCACAATTCTCCATCTACCTCGTGCCTCTATGGGCCTGGCTCAATCTGCCTAGTAATGCTCCAGGCCTGGCTTCATCTGCCTCGTGCCACGCCAGGCCTGGCTCCATCTGCCTCGTGCCTTGCCGGGCCTGGCTCCATCTGCCCTGTGCCGCACCAGGCCTGGCTCCATCTGCCTCGTGCCACAACGGGCCATGCACTGTCTGCCTTGTGCCACGCCGGGCTGTGCTCCATCTGCCTCGTGCCACACCGGGCCATGCTCCATCTGCCTCATGCCACGCTGGGCCATGCTCCATCTGCCTCGTGCCACGCCGGGCCGTGCTCCTTCTGCCTCGTGCCATACCAGGCCGTGCTCCTTCTGCCTCGTGCCACGCTGGGCCGTGCTCCATCTGCCTAGTGCCTCTCCGGGCCTTGATCCATCTTCCTAGTGCCACGTTGGGCCATGCTCCATCTGCCTTGTGCCATACCAGGCCGTGTTCCATCTGCCTCGTGCCTCTCCGGGCCTGGCTCCATCTGTTTAGTGCCTCTCCGGGCCTTGATCCATCTTCCTAGTGCCACGCTGGGCCGTGCTCCATCTGCCTTGTGCCATACCAGGCGTGCTTCATCTGCCACATGCCACGCCGGGCCATGCTCCATCTGCCTCATGCCTCTCTGGGCCTGGCTCCATCTGCCTAGTGCCTCTCCGGGCCTTGATCCATCTTCTTAGTGCCACGCCGGGCCATGCTCCATCTGCCTCGTGCCACGCCGGCCCGTGCTCCATCTGCCTTGTGCCATACCAGGCCGTGCTCCATCTGCCTCATGCCACGCCGGGCCGTTCTCCATCTGCCTCGTGCCTCTCCGGGCCTGGCTCCATCTGCCTAGTGCCTCTCCGGGCCTTGATCCATCTTCCTAGTGCCACGCCGGGCTGCGCTCCATCTGCCTTGTGCCATACCAGGCAGTGCTCCATCTGCCTCATGCCACGCCGGGCCATGCTCCATATGCCTCGTGCCTCTCTGGGCCAGGCTCCATCTGCCTAGTGCCTCTCCAGGCCTTGATCCATCTTCCTAGTGCCACGCTGGGCCATGCTCCATCTGCCTAGTACCACGCCGGGCCGTGCTCCATCTGCCTAGTGCCACGCCAGCCCGTGCTCCAACTGCCTAGTGCCACGCTGGGCTGTGCTCCATCTGCCTGGTGCCACGCCGGGCCGTGCTCCACGTGCCTCGTGCCACATCGGGCCGTGCTCCACGTGCCTCGAGCCACGCCGGGCCGTGCTCCATTTGCCTCGTGCCACTCTGGGCCGTACTCCACCTGCCTCGTGCCGGGCCGTGCTCCATCTGCCTAGTGCCTCCCCGGGCCGGGCTCCATCTGCCTAGTGCCGTGCTGGCCGTGCTCCATCTGCCTAGTACCACGCCGGGCCGTGCTCCATCTGCCTAGTGCCTCTCCAGGCCGTGCTCCAACTGCCTAGTGCCACGCCGGGCCGTGCTCCATCTGCCTAGTGCCACGCCAGGCCGTGCTCCAACTGCCTAGTGCCACGCCGGGCTGTGCTCCATCTGCCTGGTGCCACGCCGGGCCGCGCTCCACGTGCCTCATGCCACGCCGGGCCGTGCTCCACGTGCCTCGTGCCACGCCGTGCTCCACGTGCCTCGTGCCACGCCGGGCTCCACGTGCCACGCCGGGCCGTGCTCCATTTGCCTCATGCCACTCCGGGCCATGCTCCACCTGCCTCGTGCCGGGCCATGCTCCATCTGCCTAGTGCCTCCCCGGGCCGTGCTCCATCTGCCTCGAGCCCCTCCGGGCCGTGCTTCCTCTGCCCCGTGCCACGCCGCACCATTCTTCATTTGCCTAGTGCCTCTCCGGCCCCGGCTCCATCTGCCTCGTGCCGCTCCGGGCCTGGCTCCATCTGCCTCATGCCATGCCGGGTCGTGCTCCATCTGACTCGTGCCACACCAGGGCCATGCTCCATCTGCCTCGTGCCGTGCCGGGCCATGCTCTATCTTCCTCATACCATGCTGGTCTCTGCTCCATCTGCCTCGTGCCACACCGGGCCGTACACCATCTGCCTCATGCCACGCCGGGACATGCTCCATCTGCCTTGTGCCATGCCGGGCTGTGCTCCATCTACCTCGTGCCATACCAGGCCGTGCTCCATCTGCCTTGTGCCATGCCGGGCCATGCTCCATATGCCTCGTGCCTCTCCGGGCCTGGCTCCATTTGCCTAGTGCCTCTCTGGGCCTTGATGCATCTGCCTTGTGCCATACCAGGCCGTGCTCCATCTGCCTCATGCCACGCCGGGCCGTGCTCCATCTGCCTCGTGCCTCTCCGGGCCTGGCTCCATCTGCCTAGTGCCTCTCCGGGCCTTGATCCATCTTCCTAGTGCTATGCCGGGCCATGTTCCATCTGCCTCTTGTCATGCCGGGCCATGCTCCATCTGCCTCGTGCCATACCAGACCGTGCTTCATCTGCCTCGTGCCACACCGGGCCGTGCTCCATCTGCCTCGTGCCTCTCCGGCCTTGATCCATCTTCCTAGTGCCACGTCGGGCCTGGCTCCATCTGCCTCATGCCATGCCGGGCCGTGCTCCATCTGCCTCATGCCACCCCGGGCCATGCTCCACCTGCCTCGTGCCACGCCGGGCCGTGCTCTATTTTCCTCGTGCCACACTGGGCCGTGCTCCATCTGCCTCATGCCACCACGGGCCATGCTCCACCTGCCTCGTGCCACGCCGGGCCGTGCTCTATTTTCCTCGTGCCACACTGGTCCGTGCTCCATCTGCCTCGTGCCACACCGGACCATGCTCCATCTGCCTCATGCCATGTTGGGCCATACTCCATCTGCCTCGTGCCACGCCGGCCCGTGCCCCATCTGCCTTGTGCCATACCAGGCCGTGCTCCATCTGCCTCGTGCCACGCCGGGCCGTGTTCCATCTGCCTCGTGCCTCTCCGGGCCTGGCTCCATCTGCCTAGTGCCTCTCCGGGCCTTGATCCATCTTCCTAGTGCTACGCCGGGCCATGCTCCATCTGCCTAGTGCCACACCGGGCCGTGCTCCATCTGCCTCGTGCCATACCAGGCCGTTCTCCATCTGCCTCGTGCTACGCCGGTCCGTGCTCCATCTGCCTCGTGCCTCTCCGGGCCTTAATGCATCTGCCTAGTGCTTCACCGGGCCTTGATCCATCTTCCTAGTGCCACGCCGGGCCATGCTCCATCTGCCTCGTGCCACGCCGGGCCGTGCTCCTTCTGCCTCGTGCCATGCCGGGCCGTGCTCCTTCTGCCTTGTGCCATACCGGGCTGTGCTCCTTCTGCCTCGTGCCACGCCGGGCCGTGCTCCTTCTGCCTCGTGCCATGCCGGGCCGTGCTCCTTCTGCCTTGTGCCATACCAGGCCTTGCTCCACCTGCCTCATGCCACGCCGGGCCATGCTCCATCTGCCTCGTGCCTCTCCTGCCTGGCTCAATCTGCCTAGTGCCTCTCCGGGCCTTAATCCATCTTCCTAGTGCCAAGCCGGGCCGTGCTACATCTGCCTCATGCCATGCCGGGCTGTGCTCCATCTGCCTCGTGTCACACATGGCCGTGCTCCATCTGCCTCATGCAATGCCGTGCCATGCTCCATCTGCCTCGTGCCACGCCGCACCATTCTCCATCTGCCTCGTGCCTCTACGGGCTTGGCTCCATCTGCCTAGTGCCTCTACGGGCTTGGCTCCATCTGCCTAGTGCCGCGCTGGGCCTGGCTCCATCTGCCTCGTGCCGCGCCGGTCCTGGCTCCATCTGCCTCGTGCCGCGCCAGTCCTGGCTCCATCTACTTCGTGCCACACCTGGCCCGCCTCCATCTGCCTCATGCCACACCTTGCCTGCCTCCATCTGCCTCGTGCCCCGCTGGGCCGCGCTCCATCTGCCACGTGTCACGCTGCACCATTCTCCATCTCCCTCGTGCCTCTACAGGCTTGGCTCCATCAGCCTAGTGCCTCTCTGGGCCTGACTCAATTAGCCTAGTGCCACGCTGGGCTTGGCTCCATCTGCCTCATGCCTCTCTGTGCCTGACTCAATCTGCCTAGTTCCACGCCGGGCCCTGCTCCATCTGCCTCATGCCACGCCGGGCCGGGCTCCATTTGCCTCGTGCCATGCCGGGCTCAATTTGCCTTGTGCCACAGCGGGCCATGCTCCATTTGCCTCGCGCCAACGCCGGGCTGTGCTCCATCTGCCTCACGCCGCTACAGGCCGTGCTCCATCTGCCTCGCGCCAAGCCGGGCCATGCTCCATCTGCCTCACGCCACGCCGGGCCGTGCTCCATCTGCCTCGCACCACGCCGGCCGTGCTCCATCCGTCCTAATCAGGTGCTCCCTGCCCTCCCCACAAATATACATTTTTATTGATAACAGCAAATTTACTTTTTTTTAATATAGTACATAGTACTACACCACAGGAGCAAGGTAGTTGGTTATCCTGTTGTCCTCCTTTATAACGATCTTAGCAGGTATCATCTGATTTCTGCTATCTAAAAAAACAGAAGATATGTTACACATAGAAAACTAAATTGCCAATGCCAAATTCATCAATTTCAAAGAAGTAACCAAAGTTGATGTTGTCTTCTTCATGGAGAAAGGGTATATCCCAGGAGTTGATCCTCTGGATTTCTCTTCTGACGACATCCTGCGGGGGAAAAAAATCCATTACTGCTCTGCAAAGAGGGCAGGTATTGCTTTGTGCCCTCCATGTATCCATGCAGTTTGAATGAAATTGGTGGGAGCAGGGTAAGGTAGTGTCCTCTCCCACATCAATTTCACTTAAACAGATGGTACATATGGGCAGTGCCTGATACTCCCTGGCCGGTGGTCTGGCTGGTGCTGGCTGGTCCTCAGCAACGTTGCGATCTCTTGGAGAGCGACTTCTATTGGACCTGGCGTTCTCCTGTTGCTGCCGGCGAGCTGTCCTAGACCGTGTGCGGTGTGCAATGGGTGAATCCATGCCTGTAATAACAATGGCAGAGATTTCAGCATTTTTGTCATGTAACCTTTTCTATCACAATTTTAAACTTAAATGACAAGGGCAAGTGTCTTATTTCTAACAGATCTTAAATGAGACATGTGGCTGTCTCATAGGTAAACCTAAAAATAGGAGATAATTTAGCTACTTCAGCCTCCACGATGTACCCATAGAAGAAAGAATTGAAAGCGCCCCTGTCCCCTCATGCCCATGCACTAAAGCAAATACATAGGCAGGTCACACAAACATATGTAAATGGCATTGCCACTGCACACCTCTCCCTATACCACACATGAGAGGTATCGCCAGAAATGTTATAGGGAGAGCAATAATGTTAGCACCAGATCTCCTGTGTAACTCTAAACTTGAAACCTGTAAAGGCTTTTAAAGCGTGGTCTATGGATAATTGAATGTACTGTTGTTCATCATCAGTCCATGAGCATCCTCAATTTTAAAGTGTGACATGTTAGATATCTATTTACTTTGCGTAATGTTATCATTTATATTTTACCAAACAATTAGATATTCTATTGTGTTTTTGTGCTTTAGGATTCATTAGTGTATTCCCCCTCAAAAAAATTGCGTTTGAGAAACCGCTGTGCAAATACAGTGTGGCATAAAAAATTGCAACCCCCACAATTTTATCCTCTAGAGCCCCTGCTTTTAAAAAAAATATTATGTTTAGGATTCCAAGTAATTTTATAGCAAAAAAATATATGATTTTTTACAAGTAGGAGAGGAATGTCAGAATTGGCCAGGGGATGAAGTGGTTAAAGCAGAGCTCCACCCAAAAGGGGAAGTTACGCCACATTCGGTACTTTTTGAGGGGGCGGGTACCTGGTTCTCACAGGTATCTGTTCCCACTTCCGGGTCAGATTGCCACGGTGATCTATGAGGATCTTCAACCTCTCCTCCCCCCCCCCCCCCACAGCCTTCTGGGGGACACACAGGTCCCTGAAGACTGTGGGACCATTCACAAAAAGCAGCACCTGTACGCACAGTAGGAAACTGGCTTTGAAGAATTGTCTCGGGTGCCAACATCGCTGGATCCCTGAACGGATAAATGTCCTTATATTAAAAGTAACCAGCTAAAATACTTGTAGCTGTTGACTTTATTTTTTATTTTTTTTGCCCAAATTGGAGCTCCTCTTTAAGAAAGTAGTTGTAAAGGCAGAAGGTATATACCCTCACTTGGTCAGTTTGGAATCAATTCGGACATTCTCCAAAGTTTGCCTCTTCTGTATTATTTGTTGCTCTACTGTCTGCCAGTCTCAATTAGATGCCCCAGCTTTATTCCTCCGTAGCGCTCGAGTCCCAGCCCCTATCCCCCCCCCCCCCCCTTACTACCTTACCTCACACTGTACACCCTTTCTCTCTCCTATATAGCTTACATGCACATTGATTCATTTCCGGATGTCTATATACTGATTACTTAGATTACATCTACCACTTTACTACTTACCACATATTTATGACTACATAGATGGCAGAATTGATACTTGTGTCATTCAAGATATTGGCAGTGGCTCTTTATATACTTGGTTTCATACTGTTTCTATATTGTATTTTTTACTGCTATTAAAGTATTGTGTTTACGCCCATAAGCTCGCCCTTACAGATGATTACAATAACTTGGTACTCACCCTCTATTTGGTCCAGAGTGCGCTTATGTTCTTTTTCCTACTAAATGCACCAGCAGTTTCTTTGTATCGCCTGTAATGTACTGGTGATGGAAATCACATTCTTTGTGATCTACAATTTCTATTAGTTACCGTATTTATCAGCGTATAACATGCACTTTTCCCCCCTGAAAACCAGGGTGGAAATTTTTTTAAAAACAAATCAAAGATTATAGTGAAATCAAAAATGTTCATAAACAGGTGAGTAAAAGTCCACTAAAGGTGTCCATCCATATCCATGGTATTGCAGTGTCCATGTGCACAACAAATGCAAAGTGCCAGTGCTCCATCATTTAAACAAACGAAATGGCCGCTTACTAGAAGTTTAGATCCACAAGGGATACTATGCACATTTTACGTGTACTGATAGAATGGATACCATTATATATTTTTGATTTCACTATAATTTATTTGATTTGTTTTTATATTTTTTGGCACATAATCCCTTTTAATTGGGGTTCTGAGTGTTATAGTCACTTCACTCTGTTAAATTCTATACTGATTATATATTTACAAGGTTGATTACTTTGGATTTTTATTTATACTTTGATGCACTTATGACATACTGTTTTTTGAATGTCACTGTTGGACAGCGCACTATTTATGTTTCACAGCAGTTTCTCTATTTGGTTTGGTTTTCTTGTGTAAATTTGAAAATGCAATAAAAGCAGGCTAAACATAAAGGCAGAAGTTTTTTTTTACCCTAATGCATTTTCTGCATTAGAGTTAAAAACCTTCCGCATGCAGCTCTCCGACTTACACTTACCTGAGCCTGATCTTGATCCCATGCTATGCACGAGAGCAGAGGCTCTCTCTGCTGTCTCCTTCATTGGCTCAGAGGCAGCAGCTGGATCCATTGTTTCTTGGCTGCTGTCAATCATGGCCAGTGAGAAGGGAGCAGGGGAGCAAGGACATATGGACATACAGAGCCAGTTTAGGAGTGGGCCCATGCGATTGCCCTCATAGGAAGTGTATTGCTGTGGGGGTACGCTGCAGAAAGGAGTAACCAGGAGAGCCTAGAAAGGGGATCTGAGAAGAGGAGGATCTGGGTTGCTCTGTTCACCATTGCACATAGCAGGTAAGTATGACTTGTTTGTTATTTCAAAGATAAAAAATCTGATTTACAATCAGGTTAATGGTCAGAGTCATGCATAAGTCCAATGATGACTAGTTGAATTGAAATTAAACCTTCCTAATCTTGTATTCACAGAGAATAGAGCTATCTATAATACATCATACTGCACATTTTCATGAAAAATACACTTAAATAAATTTTAGTGCACAAAATAATATCCAATATTTCTGGTAAAATATAAAAGGTGGTGTTGTGTCAGGTAACTTATTATCAAACGCCAAGATTTAAAATTGCACACTCCGGTGAAAAGGCAACAAACTAAGGTACCTGAAATTGTCCATAGGCCACACACACAAAAGCCTTTATAGGTTATCTGTTTAGAGTTAAATGTGAGCTCTGGCTCTAGAATTATTGCTCTCACTATGAGGTTCACAGCGATACCTCACTGTGTGATGCAAATATTATTATTTTTTATTTTTTTATTTATTTTATTTTTTATTTTAAAATTTATTTTTTCATTCAACTTTATTGCTATTACAAGTGGACAAAGCCCCCTGTTATTGCTTTGGGCAGTGACATCCATATGTTCTTTATGAAGAAATCAGGGGTCTGTTGGATCCTTGATCCCTCCTCTGCCCTGTAAGACAGCTGATTAGATAGAGGTCTGCTTTTACTGCACACAAACACCATATAATACACAATTTTTTTGCTAAAATATAAAAGATAATGATGCGTCAGGTAAATATATGTCAAACAATTAAAAATGTCAAATTCTGAATGCTTGTGAAATAGTGACAAAGTACGCTACCTAAAATTGTCCATAGGCAATGATTTCAAAGCCTTTACAGGTTATAAATTTAGAGTAAAAGGTGAGCTCTGGCATTTAAAATGATTGTTCTCACTCTGATGTTCACAGCGGTACCTCATTGAGTGATGCAATCACTGTTTACATATGCGTGCAAGACCTACATGCGCATTTGGGTGTGTGAACAGGGGACAGGGTGGTGGGTGGCTCTAAAAATTGATAACAGGATTATGGCTGCTGCTGCCCCCATAATCCTACTATAAGCACTTGGCATTTAGAATGTACAGTATATATACGCATGCTGAATGGTAATTGGTTAACATAAAAACTCTAAATAAATAATTTGAAACTGGTAACAAAAATAAAATTATATAAATATAAAGGAATTCTTCTCCCCTTTAGCCTAGGTTCACACTGACAGCAGGAGTGAAATCGACTTCTTTATACCGCATGTCAGTCACAACATCGGGGGCGATTTCAGAGACATCTGTGTGGGTTTCTGCACAGATGACTATTGAAATCACACCCCGAAGTCCCCAAAAGTAGTACAGAAATTTATTTTGGGAATCGGTGCGACGTCGATGCAGACGGTGCCATGTGTTCGTAAAACTGTGCATATCACTGTGCAACTAATTGTATCCAGGTGTACCTTGATTTTTAATTTTTTGCAGGACAGCTTTCATTAGGTGGGAAATGTTAAAGGATATCTCTTGATTTTTATTATTATCAAAGGGAAAACTGGTCCAAAAAAGTAGACAAAAAATAATAATTCTTTAACCACTTCGTATCTGGGCCAATTCTGACACTTCGCTCCTACATGTAAAAAATTACTTTTTGTGCTAGGAAATTTCTTAGAACCCCAAACACTATATATATATATATATATATATATATATATATATATATATATATATATATATATATATATATATATAATATATAGTTACCAGAGGCCCTATAGAATAAAATAATGGGTGTTGTAATTTTTTTATGTCACACGGTATTTGTGCAGCAGCTTTTCAAACGCATTTTTTGGGGGGAAATAAAATAATAATAATACCTTTAAAAAAAAAACAATATTAACTCCAATTTGTTTGTATCATGTGAAAGATGTAGTTACGCTGAGTAAATAGATACCTATGTCACACTTTAAAATCTGCCCGTGGAATGGCAGCTAACTGTGGTGCTTAAAATTCTCCATAGGCAACGCCTTTACAGGTTACCATTTTTTAGAGTTACACAGGAGGTCTGGTGCTAGAATTATTGCTCTCACACTGATGTTTTCGACAATGACAATACCTCACATGTGTGGAACGAGCACCCTTTACATATATACGTTTGCATTTGTGCGTAAGCACAATGGGATGGGAGTGCTTCAATTTTTTTTTTAATTATTATTATTTATTTTATACAAATATTTTTTTTTTATTTTTTTTTTTACACTTATAGCTTGGGAAAGGCGGCAGAAGGAGGGGGGACCCTCTTCTGACACCCACAGAAGTGATTGAGTGGCTATTTAAATCTCTTCTGCCACAAAGAGAATCACTGGCTGAAAAAACCCATACTGGAATGAGGCCTGTAGGTGCAGACATCATCCCGGTATACCTACTTCAACCCAAGGACTTCCATGGATGTCCTATAGGAAGGAAGTCGTTACATTTAGCTGTATATTTTAGGACATTACAATGTATCACCACCAAAAAAACTGCACAATCAATTCTCCTGTTCCTGACGATCGCAGTGATACCACATATGTGTGTGTGATTTGTTTTTTGTGCCCATAATAGAGCCAAGAATCAATAGTATGTATTGTAAGAACACATATATGGGGCACCCAGGTTTAAAGCCCACTTCCTGGATGCCTCATATATGTGTTATGTGGTCATGAAGGGGTTAATTGGCATACCTGTTGGGTCACGTGGTGCTATTTCACGATTGTTGCGGTGTGGACAGCGCGGCATCTTGATGGTACTAGATGGTATCACAGATGAATGAAGGTTTACCTAAAAATAAATAATATATAATACTACTACTAATAATATACAACACTATAATAATAAGAGAAATGTAGAATAGTCGTCTATGGCGGTAATCGCTGGAGTCTGGCTTCAGAGATGCGTCTCAGTCGAGTGCCTCTTCACCATCTGCCTGTGAGGACCCCTAGAGGAGCCCTAAACATCTGCGCCTGTACAGAGATCATCTGCCAACACACTAGCTGCCCCGATCCTTTGCCTGAAATATACTGGCTCATACAACACAGTACCCAAATTAAATTGAGCTTATTTCATTGTTATTAAACAAATAAAGCTTTATTGTGGTATTTAATAAACACTGGGTTTGATCATTTCATAATATAAAGGAACTGTGACAGTTGCTCTGGTATCAGGCAGTGAGAAGGACAGACTGGGGATCCTTTGTGGGGTTCTGAGGGCTGTAGGGGAACCAGGAACTGGGTTATGAATGGAGTTTGGCTGAATGTTGATCCAGTCAGTACATATATCTGTGTTCTGTGTATGTAGTACTGTGTATGGAGGGGACCCGGGTCACTTCTGTCCACAGGCAGGCTTGGCTTTCATTTTGTATGGTGACTAAGCCATTCCATGTCTGAGAGAGGGCTGAGTGTCACTGGTAACCATAGCAACGGTGTATACACTTCATCCCTATGTGTACTACATAATCCTGTGTGTGTATATAGCCCCCTAAAACATACCTACCTGTATACTGTGTGTATAGAGCCCCCACATCTACATTACTGTATATATAAACCCAGCTTCTGTATACCTACCTGTATACTGTGTGTGTGTATAGAGCCCCCACATCTACCTTACTGTATATATAAACCCAGCTTCTGTATACCTACCTGTATACTGTGTGTATAGAGCCCCCACATCTACCTTACTGTATATATAAACCCAGCTTCTGTATACCTACCTGTATACTGTGTGTACAGAACCCCCACATCTACCTTACTGTATATATAAATCCAGCTTCTGTATACCTACCTGTATACTGTGTGTATAGAGCACCCACATCTACCTTACTGTATATATAAAACCAGCTTCTGTATACTGTGTATACAGAGGACCCACGTCTTCCTTCCTGTGTACTGTATATATAAAACCTACTCCTGCATACCTACCTGTATCCTGTGTTTACAGAGTCTACTCATGTATACCTACCTACCTATTGTATATAATTAGAGCCTACTCATATATATATATATACCCAACTATATACTGTGTATATTGAGCTTATGCATATATACTCTACCTACCTGTATAATCTATAACTGATAATTGCATGGTCAATACAACGCTGTACTCAAATAAAATGAATATCCTTTTTTCCCCCCACAAATAGAGCTTTCTTTTGGTGGTATTTGATCACCTCTGCATTTTAAATTGTTTTCACTACAAATAAAAAAAATACTGACAACTTAAAAAAACAAACAATATTTTTTACTTTCTGCTATAAAACATATCCAATAAATAAATTGAAAAACATGTCTTCATAAATGTAGGCCAGTATGTATTCTGCTACATATTTTTGTTTAAAAAAATACTAATAAGCGCATATTGATTGGTTTGCGCAAAAGTTATATCATCTACAAACTATAGGACATTTTTTTTTTATACTAGTAATGGTGGTGGTCAGCGACATATAGTGGACTGTGATGTTGCGCCGGACATTCTGACACTTTTTGGGGACCAGTGACACTGATACAGTGATCAGTGCCAAAAATATGCACTGTCACTGTACTAATGACACTGGCTGAGAAGGGGTTAACATCAGGGTTGATGAAAGGGTTAACTGTGTGCCTCACCAGTGTTTATGTGAACTGTGTGAGGTGCTTTTACTAGGGGAAGAGATTGAATATCGCAGGGACACAAACACCATCCCTTCCCCCTGTCAGAATGGCAATCTGCCTTGTTTACATAGGCAGATCAGAGTTCTGTCTCTCTGCCCCACGATCGGCTGGCGGATATCTAGTACATTGCACCCGGTGATTGGCTTCCGCTGTGTATACTGAAGCGAGCTGTTGTATTTATACATGATTGGGGGTATATATCCTCTGTGAAAAACATATATTTTCATCTGTCTCTCTTAATTATTCGGTATGATCTGTGTATATATTACATTAATTACATTCCAAATCTAACTTAGGGACTGAGATACCCGAGGGTCTGTCTTACTAAGTGGTGCGTATTCAAACGCACAGTACCAGACCCATTATATAATTTTTAAATCTATATATTTTTTAAACCTGTTTCATGTTTTTTCTTCCATCATTAGTGCTCCATGCTAATCTTGATAAGAAGTTTAAGTTCCCTTTTTTGTTTTTTCTTTAATTTTCCACTTTACTATACTCTGCCTTTTAAAATGCAGGATGTTCTTTTAGTTGCTATGGCTACGTTGTGACCCGTCATTTGGTCCGGCCTGACGTAACTGCGCCCTCTGTATAAATATTTTTTTCGCTTGTCCCGGATGTTTGGGATTCTTTGTACACCTCGGCGCACAAAGTGACGTAGTTGCGTCACAAGTCATGACGCATGCGTAATGTCGTCACACATTTGAACGCCGAGACTCGTTACGGCGCCGCCCGCTATGTCCCGCGGCGTCTGACGTATATTAGGGTAAATGGCGCCAATTTTAGACGCCCTTTCCGCCCATCATGCCCCGTGGCGTCTGACGTACATTAGGGTAAATGGCGCCAATTTTAGACGCCCTTCCCCGCTCTCATACGCCTACATGGTAAAGGACCAGCTGACGTCCACAAGTATACGCCCTTTTTTGCGGACGGCTGCCCTCCACAATCACTCCCACATCCTGTCATGTGACATGTATATCGAGTGATTGGTGGAGGTTTCTTTGCCACACTGCACGCCATGACACTTTCCGGTCACCTGATCGGAATTTCTGACCCATGAAACAATACGTAATACTAGTTACCATAGTTACCAATACACAATCCTTGTCCGCACACCGCTAACAAACAAGCTAGAAACATCTAGCTTATACAACGACGGATCATCATGAGATACCTTTTCTTGATTCCCTCAGCCACTTCGGTGATACAATATAAATGTGAATCAGTCCTCTTAGATGATGGTATAACATAATTTATATTGAGGTAATGTTGTATGGCTAATAACTTTACATTAGTGTTAGATGTTTGTTTGCATATGCCCTGTGATTATATCAGACACCTTTGGAAGAGTTTTAGACCAATATATGCAACTGATTCACTTGGTATGTATGTTATATGATCTATCCTTCACCATCACTAAATCTAAACTAACTGCTTATGTGAATAGAAGGGTTATATTAGATGATATGTGTACTTGATTACTGCGTTTGAACATTTTTATCTTGACCTGATCTAAATTGTTCATTGTTTTGTGAAAGGCGGTCTGTAACAGGAGTCTCCGCCCCTTTGTAGGCGGAACTGTCTCTGACCCCTTATATATTTGTTAGCAATGTGGTGGGTTCCAACATGCCCCTGTCGAAGACTTTTATGTCGAAACGCGTCGGGCTAGCTGTTGGCACCCTACATTGCTTTTAACTTTACTTCATTTTATTTCTGTGATCACCAAGTCATTTATAACTTTTTGACTTCAATAAATCCGTATTTTATATCATTTGACCCGCACCATGTGGAGCTCTTTTTTCTTTTCTCCCTTCTGTGTGGTTTAAACCCTCAAACATTTCTCTCCCCATTTGGGGCGATTGGAGTATTGGACCGTGTCTGAGCTGGATTCCAAACTACCTCGATGTTCCAGTTTGCGAAACACGCCATTGAGTACACTGCTGTTTGAAGTTCCTCCACCAGTCCAACGGACCTCCTTCCATATACTCTCTGGTCCTAGAGTGAGACCTCAAGCCTTTTCAGACTCAATTGTCATATGACTTTGTGAGTCCAACAGAGCTGGTAAGAAGTATTTATCTACCTTCCTTTGACGTTTACAGACAAGCTGGCCTACATGAATATACTTGCCCAGTGACCTGTTTTTGTTTTATGACGGTCCAGTCATCTCTATATCAGCTCCATTGTGAAACTGGTGCCCATCCTATGGACTCTTTTTCTCAAATTATTAACTATATGAATTTTTGTATCACTCTACAATTTATGTTGATTACACATTAATTATTTTACGTTGATTATATTCAGTAATATTGAAGCGCTACACATATTTTTTCTTTTGTATTTATACATGATCCGGCACACAGCTGCCACCCTGTAGCGATAAAGCTGGTATGGGGCAATCCATAAGCGGTTAAAGGAGAATTCCAGCCTGGGCTCATTCGGCCTGATGCTGCATCCACCTAGGTAAGTATGAATATAGGATAAAAAAAATGCCATACTTCTCTTTTAACCACTTGCTTACTGGGCACTTAAACCCCCCTCCTGCTCAGACCAATTTTCAGCTTTCAGCGCTGATGCACTTTGAATGACAATTGCGCGGCCATACTACACTGTACCCAAATTACATTTTTATCATTTTTTTCCCACAAATAGAGCTTTCTTTTGGTGGTATTTAATTACAGCTGGGAGTTTTATTTTTTTGCAAAATAAAAAAAAATTAAAAATTATGTTTAATAGTTTGTTATAAAATTTTGCAAACAGGTCATTTTTCTCCTTCATTGAAATGCGCTGATGAGGCGGCACTGGTGGGCACTGATAGGCTGCACTGTTGGGCACTGATAGGCACAGTTAAGGTGGCACTAATAGGCACAGATAAGGTGGCACCGATAGGCACAGATAAGGCAGTACTGATGGGCAAAGATGGGCACAGATAAGATGGCACGGATGGGTGGCACGGATGGGCACTGATGGGTACCACTGATAGATGGGACTGATGGGCACTGATGGGCGGCACTGATGGGCACTGATGGGCACTGGTAGATGACATTGATGGGCACGGATATGTGGCACTGAGGTGCAGCACTGTTTTTGCGGCAGATTTTGGGCACTGATAGGTGGCACTGTGGGCACTGATGGGTGGCACTGATGAGTTTCACTTTTTCCCCTACTTAGGTGGCACTGGCAGGGGGCAGGTGGGCACTGATGATCTGGCCGTGTGATCGGGACTTTTTTTTCTCCTCGCGCTGTCAGCGCGAGGAGGAAAAATAGCCGATTGCCGGCTCTGTTGTGATCACATGACCAGCTGTCATTGGCTGACAGCTGATCACGTGGTAAGGGGTCAGGATCGACCCCTTGCTCCAATCTATGATCAGGCGAGTCTCATAGACTCGCTGATCATAGAGCGCGCCGCGCGCGCCCCTCAGGGGACGCGCAGGCCGCTCGCGCACGGGACGATGTCAATAGACGTCGTCCCAGCAAAGCAGGTCCAAGCTGTAGCCGTCATTCGGCTATAGCGCGGATCCCTAGAGGTTAATATTTAAAGTAAACTTACGCATCCATACGTCTCCATGCTTTATTTTGTTGTGGCATGCAGGCAGGAGTGTGTGCCTAGCTGAGAAAGCCTCTCCTTCCCTCCTCCAGATGATAGAAGAAAATACCCATGAAGACTCCTGGGAAGTATGACATCATTTTAGCCTAGGCCAGAAACCAAGAAGCAATTGAAGAAATGTAAAAAAAAAAAAAAAAAAGATTAAAACAAGTAAATATGATAAATCTTATCTATTTACTCATACTAGCAGCATAAACATTTCAAATAGTTAATGTGATTGAGAGAGTTTAGTTGCACATTAAGACCCCTTTCACGCTGAGGTGGTTTTCAGGCGTTTTAGTGATAGAAATAGCCTCTAAATATCACCCGAAAAACACCTCTCATTGATTTCAGTGTGTCTTTTCACATTGGGGCAGTGCGTTTAGGGGACGTTAGGAAACGTCCTGCAAGCAGCATCTTTGGGGCGGTGTGGGAGTGCTGTATACAGCGATTTTTATCACTATTAGTATAATGATAGTACTTTAATGTATCTTGTATCTGTAATGACCAGCACGGGCTACAGGAAGGATCAGTGTGGTTTATTGTTGTTTTTTTCCAATTCAATAAAAAAAAGGACATAATACAAGACTAGCTCTTATCAAATTCAGTGGCGGCTGGTGGGTTTTTCTTTTGGGCGGGCAGCAAACAACCACCCCCCCGGCAGCGCGGCACTAACACCCCCCACCCCCCTGGTGGCCTAGGGCACTACCACCTTCCCGGATGGCCCTTACCCGATCTATGTGGTGGGCTCCACCTAAGCACTAGGCATCAAATAGGATCGCCTGACGCTTTGGCAAATTGGGAAATCGGTCTCACGACCTGTCTCCTGATGTGCGGGGGAGGTAGTGTGAAAATAGTGAAAATGAATTTGCTATCGTCGCACAACTGGGCAAACTCAGAGTGCAAAGCTCTGCACTCCGAGCCCACCCATTTTTGAAGCATATTAGAGCCTCTGGCTCAAATCAGGTGCTTCAAAAAAATTGTTTTTCACTTTTTTTTCTGTCAGTAAATCTTGTAACTAAATAATTTTTCACCTTCACTGATGTGCGCTGATGAGGTGGCACTGATGGGGACTGATAGGCTGTACTAGTGGCTGGGCATTGATGAGGTGGCACTTATGGGCACTGATTAGGTGGCACTAATATTCCACACTTATGGGCATTGATAGGTGGCACTGATGAGGACTGTTAAACTGCACTGATGGGCACTGATAGGTGGCACTGATGGACATTTATGGGTGGCACTGATGGGCATTGATTGACAACAGTGATGGGCACTGATGAGTAGCACCGATAGGCGGCATTGATTGCCAGCACAGACTGGCATCGCTAATGGGCACTAATTGGTGGCACTTGTGGGCACTGATTACTGTCACTGGTGGACACTGATAGCTGGCATTGGTGGGCACTGATATGTGACACTGTTTTTCAATATTGTAATCAGGACACTGATGATCAGTGCTCTGATTACATTCCTAAATGTCCCCCTATGTGGAGATGCCGCTGATCGGCTCTCCTCGCCACACACTCTGTCAGTGTGGGGCAAGGATCGCCATATACCGGCATGTCCTTGTTTACATGTGACCATCTGTGATGGGACACAATCGATCACATGGTTAAAGAGCCGCAGACGTGGCTCTTTCTACAGATCTGGGTTGCGCCATGTCCAAGCAACACGGCGCGATTGTCATATGATGGTGTCCCAAACAAGAGCCAAAACAAGCCATCGGTAGGCGGGCGGCAAACAGTTAAAGAATTATATATATATATATATATATATATATATATATATATATATATATATATATATATATATCTATATACACACATATATATTGTAACCTGGGGGACAGGTAGCAGGTACAAAGCTCCCTGGGAGGAGCAGTTTCTCAGGCACAGATACCAAATCCAGAGATGAAGTGACAAACAGTGCTGTGTTTATTTGTGTTATATACAAGTCCAAATACAGGTGCTGTACAGTGTTCCAGAAAAAAAAATAAAGGACAAAATAGCAAAACACAAATCCTAGCCGTGTCTCGGCTCTAACTATACAATCTGCAGGCCCTCACTACCAGGCTGACCAAGCCTAACGCTTGTCAGTCTCTACAAAAACTGCTTAACAGCTTTTACCAACCTTACTCTCTTCACAGACCAACTTTGTGTGTATGTCCCAGGCAGAGAGCAAAGACTGTCTGCCCAGATGAGCTTAAATTATGCTGGGGAAGAGGACCAAGACCCGAACTGGATCACGGATCACAGATTTCTGAATGTGTACAAGAGGAGCCTGGGAGACGTATAAACCCCCGAACAGGACTTTTCCTGGCTCTCTCTGGGACGCTCTGCTACATATCCCTCCCCTTGTTTCAACCCCAGGGTTGGAACACCTGTGGCCCAACAGGAGTGAACACGGGACAGGGCATCTACATTCCCCATCTCAACACCTGGCCTGTGTTTTACGGTGAAGGAGTAATCCTGTAGAGCCAAAAACCACCGGTTCACCCGTCTATTAGTCTCCTTTTGGGCCATCCATTTCAGGGGAGCATGGTCAGTTACTAACTCAAACTGGCGCCCTAACAAATAGTATCTGAGCACATCCACGGCCCACTTTATGGCTAAACATTCCTTTTCAATGACTGCATACTTTTTCTCATGGTCATTGAGTTTTCTGCTTAGGTATACCACAGGGTGTTCTTCCCCATGGTGTACCTGCGATAGTACTGCTCCGATACCAACATCAGACGCATCTGTCAGGAAAACCCTTCCCACAGACATCCGAGTGGTGTGAGACGCAGAAGATCGCCTGTGCGCAAGAAGAGCGTTATTGCGATCGGCAGTGCGCGCAGCCGTTTTGACGGCAATTGGCGCCAATGGCGCTATTTAAAGGGGATCTTTGCCTTGCTGCCTTGCTGCCCGATCAACAGCGTCCCTGTGTGCCCTGCTACCCTGCATCTGAACTCACCTGATCCGTATTGAACCCGGCCTGTTTCTGACTTCTCTGCTTGCTGCCTGCCCCCGACTCTTGGCTTCCTAACCTGACTACTCTTCTGGATTTCGTTTTGGTACCTGATCTGCTCGCCTGTGCTTGACCCGGACTGTTGAACTACTCTGCTACCCGCCAGTCTCCTGTTTACTGTTGCTGGACTACAGAACACCTCCCGGTTCTCACCGTACCCGGCTGTTGCCTTCCGCTGTGCTCTGTTGCCTCTTACCTCCTGCTACTGGACTACAGGACTCCTCCGGCTGTCCACTGTATCCTGCTGTCACCTGCATTCCGCTGCTGGACTGCAGGACTCCTCCCGCTGTCCGCTGTATCCTGCTGTCACCTGCTGTCACCTGCATTCCGCTGCTGGACTACAGGACTCCTCCCACTGTCTGCTGTATCCTGCTGTCACCTGCATTCCGCTGCTGGACTACAGGACACCTCCCATTACCAACGGTCTCCTGCCTTCTACACCGGCCATCCAGTCAGGTGCTTGTGCTCCTTTGTGCTCCCGAGCCCCTGTCATCTCTATCAGGGCCTCCCGAGTCAGAGGTTTACGAGAGGCCGCTCCCTGCATTCCGGGCTCTGCCTTAAGGTACGTGACAGCATCCGTCTGAACCAAAAAATCTTTGGAGAAATCGGGGGAGTATAGTACTGGCTGTGCACAAAGAGCCTTCTTCAGGACTTGGAAAGACTCCTCTGCTACTGAGGACCATTTCACCATTACAGAGTCTTTACTTTTCGTCAGGTCTGTCAGAGGGGCAGCTATAGTTGCAAAATTTGGAATAAATCTTCTATAATACCCCGCAATGCCAAGAAAGGCCCTGACCTGCTTCTTGTTTGCAGGACGTAGCCACTCCTGGATGGCTTCTATTTTACTCACTTGAGGTTTTATGACACCACGGCCAATAGTGTAGCCCAAATACCTCTAGACCAATGGCACATTTTTTTGGATTTGCTGTAAAACCTTCTTTGAAGAGGGAATCAAGGACAGCCTGGACACGAGGCAAGTGAGAATCCCAGTCAGTGCTATATACGACTATGTCATCTAAATAGGCTGCTGCATATCGTCAGTGGGGTCTTAGGGTCCTATCCATGGCCCTCTGAAATGTCGCAGGGGCATTTTTCAACCCAAAAGGCATTTTTTAATATTGAAATGAACCCTCTGGGGTCACAAATGCAGTCTTCTCTTTGGCGCTACCAGTCAGGGGTATTTGCCAATACCCTTTTGTCAAGTCCAAAGTGGTAATATAGTGAGCTTTGCCAAGTTGGTCTATAAGTTTGTCTACTCTGGGCATTGGGTATATGTCAAATTTTGTCACTGCATTAAGCTTCCTGAAGTCATTACAGAACCTCCAAGTGCCATCCGGTTTTGGGACTAACATGATGGGGCTACACCAGTCACTATTGGATTCCTCAATAACATCTAGCTCCAACATTCTTTTAACTTCATTGCTGATGTCTTTTCTCCTCGCTTCAGGAATTCTGTACGGTTTGAGCTTGACACGTACCCCAGGTTCAGTAACAATATCATGCTGAACTGCTGAAGTCATGCCAGGTAACTCTGAAAATTTCTCTTTATTCCTTATCAGGAACTCTCTAGCTTCCTGTTTTTGTGAAGATGACAAGGTATCTGGAATTGTGACCTCGGTGGTTAGGGGGGACTCAGTACCCTTAGGCATTACCGGGAGGGATCTTGCAGTTAACGCCAGTCTATCCTTCCAGGGCCTTAACAGGTTTACATGGTAAACCTGCTCGGGCTTCCTTTTTCCTGGTTGATACACCTTGTAGTTGACTTCCCCAACTCTTTCAATTACTTCAAATGGACCCTGCCACTTAGCCAGGAACTTGCTCTCAACAGTAGGAACCAACACCAGGACTCTGTCACCAGGTGAGAAAACCCGGAGTTGGGCCCCCCTGTTGTATATTCTCTGTTGGGCTGCCTGGGCCTGCAGTAAGTGTTCTTTTACCATCGGCATGATTGCTGCAATCCTCTCCTGCATTTGAGCGATGTGCTCAATGACACTTTTATGGGGTGTCTGCTCCCCCTCTCAAGTTTCTTTGGCTATGTCTAAAAGTCCCTGAGGGTGTCTCCCATAAAGCAACTCTAATGGAGAGTACCCCGTAGAGGACTGGGGAACCTCCCTGATGGCAAACATCAAGTATGGTATCAGGAAGTCCCAGTTTTTCCCATCCTTGTCAACAACCTTTTTTAACATGCTCTTTAACGTCTTATTGAAGCGTTCCACCAAGCCATCCATTTGAGGATGGTACACTGAAGTTCGCAACTGTGTCACCTTAAACAACTTGCACAGCTCCTTAGTTATTCGTGACATAAATGGGGTGCCCTGGTCTGTAAGGACTTCTTTAGGGATGCCCACCCGACTGAACACCATAAACAGCTCCTTGGCAATGTTTTTAGCAGAAGCGGTGCGTAAGGGAACCGCTTCAGGGTAACGGGTTGCATAATCCATGATTACTAGGATATGCTGATGACCCCGGGCAGACTTGGGGAGTGGACCCACAAGGTCCATGGCAATCCTCTCAAAGGGCACTTCAATAATAGGTAATGGCACTAAAGGACTTCGGAAGTGGGGTAGTGGGGCTGACATCTGACACACAGGACAGGATTGACAGTAATTCTCAATATCTTTCTGTACCCCGGGCCAGTAAAACCTACGCAACACCCTTTCAGTAGTTTTTTCAACTGCTAAATGGCCCCCTAGTAAGTGCCCATGGGCAAGTTCCAACACCACCCGTCTGTATGGCTTAGGGACCACCAACTGTTCAACCACTTCATCCTTCATTTTACATACACAATACAGTAAATCCTCATTGCTGCTGAAATAAGGAAAACAGGGTCTGTCCCCTGGTTCGACAGGTACCTCATTAATCACTATTACATTTTCCCAGGCCCTGGCAAGGGTCTGGTCTTTTCTTTGCTCAGTACCAAAATTTTCTTTGTAGTGGGGCTGACATCTGACACACAGGACAGGATTGACAGTAATTCTCAATATCTTTCTGTACCCCGGGCCAGTAAAACCTACGCAACACCCTTTCAGTAGTTTTTTCAACTGCTAAATGGCCCCCTAGTAAGTGCCCATGGGCAAGTTCCAACACCACCCGTCTGTATGGCTTAGGGACCACCAACTGTTCAACCACTTCATCCTTCATTTTACATACACAATACAGTAAATCCTCATTGCTGCTGAAATAAGGAAAACAGGGTCTGTCCCCTGGTTCGACAGGTACCTCATTAATCACTATTACATTTTCCCAGGCCCTGGCAAGGGTCTGGTCTTTTCTTTGCTCAGTACCAAAATTTTCTTTGTGCACATTAAGGACAGCAAACTCCAACGTAGGCTCGGATTCAGCAGACGGCTGTCCAGCTCTACTGGTGGTGGGGACTTCCTCAGACTCCTCCAGTTCTCCTGCCATAACCGATAGAGGAAAACCTGGGGAGCCCTGAAAGGAATCCCCTGTAACCACCTTGTCAGTAGTGGCCAGGAGTTCTGCTCTGCCACTGAGTCAGGCACTGCGACTGGGTCAGGACGATCCCACAGTTCCCAAAACTTAGGGAAGTCCCTACCAATGATGGCCCTGTGCACCAAGTTGGGGACAAGTCCAATCTGATGGGTCACCTTACCTAAGGCAGTTTTAAACCGAACAGTGGTTATAGGGTACTTCCTGGTATCCCCATGAATACAGGTCACATCAATTTTTTTAGCATGACAATTTACAGGTTCAATCATTTCAGCTGTAACCAAAGTCACTAGACTTCCAGAGTCCAGGAAGGCTGTAATAAGCTTATCATTAACAGTCATTTGGCACATTGGTTTTCCCAATTTTGGCGCTGCAGCGCATGAAAGAGCTGCAAACATAGACTGTCTCCTAATGGAAAAATCGCACTGCATCGGTTCATCTGTCAATGGAAAATTTGCTGCAACATGTCCCAGTTCTTGGCAACGAAAACACCTGACGTTTCCCCAGTTTGGTTTGCTGACAGGCAGTGGCTTCCCTTGTTTGGGACGCCAAACTTCAGTCCTGGCAACAAAATTCCTCCCCCCTATTTCCTTGCCATCTTTACCACCCACTTCCCCTGGAACAGTCTTACCGGTTGCCTGGGGAGACCGTGGCTTTGGGTGGAAAGTCCGCTCAGTTGTAGGGGTGGTGACCAGGTTTTCTGCAGCAAAGTACCTTTCAACGAGTTCCACGAGGTTGTCCGCCGATTTGGGGTCTCCTTGACTCACCCACTTCTGCAGGGGAATTGGTAGTGACCTCAGGAACCGGTCCATGACCACACGCTCCACTATTTGTGGCCCAGACAGGGACTCCGGCTGTAGCCATTTCCTCACCAGGTGAATTAGGTCAAACATCTGCGATCTTGGGGGCTTCTCCCCTTGAAAGAACCAGCTGTGGACCCGCTGTGCTCGAACTGCCAAAGTGACACCAAGTCGTGCCAGGATTTCCCATTTGACCTTTTCATAGTCTCCTGCTTCTGCTGATTCCAAATCATAGTAGGCGCTCTGCGATTCTCCAGAAAGCAAGGGAGCAACCAGTCCTGCCCATTGGGTTTTAGGCCAACCTTCCCTCTCAGCGGTTCGTTCAAACGTTAGCAGAAAGGCCTCTGGATCATCATCTGCAGTCATCTTAGAAAGAAAGCAACCCACATGGATGACTGAGGGCTTATCTCCAACATCATCAACTTTAGCAGGTGACCACTGTGCTAGCATCTCTACAACCTCAGCCACGGTTTTCCTATCCGCTTTTGCATCAGTGGCTAGCTGTTCAAACAGCCTCTGCAATTGCTCCTGTGCGATAGCATTAGCTTTCTGCTGAGCAGCATTGGCTTGCCGTAGTTCAGCGTTTGTTTTCTGCTGTGCAGCGTTTGCTTGTTGTTGTGCAGCATTGGTTATCATCAATTGTTTTAGGATTTCCTCCATGTTTAGTAACTCTAGGTACTGGCCTTTTAAGTAGTAACTTACTACAGCTGGTCACAGCCTCCACCATATGTAACCTGTGGGACAGGTAGCAGGTACAAAGCTCCCTGGGATGAGCAGTTTCTCAGGCACAGATACCAAATCCAGAGATGCAGTGACAAACAGTGCTGTGTTTATTTGTGTTATATACAAGTCCAAATACAGGTGCTGTACAGTGTTCCAGAAACCAAAATAAAGGACAAAATAGCAAAACACAAATCCTTGCCATGTCTTGGCTCTAACTATACAATCTGCAGGCCCTCACTACCAGGCTGACCAAGCCTAACACTTGTCAGTCTCTACAAAAACTGCTTAACAGCTTTTACCAACCTTACTCTCTTCACAAACCAACTTTGTGTGTATGTCCCAGGCAGAGAGCAAAGGCTGTCTGCCCAGGTGAGCTTAAATTAGGCTGGGGAAGAGGACCAAGACCCGAACTGGATTACGGATCACAGATTTTTGAATGTGTACAAGAGGAGCCTAGGAGACGTATAAACCACGAACAGGACTTTTCCTGGCTTTCTCTGGGACGCTCTGCTACAATATATATATATATATATATATATATATATATATATATATTGGTCCCTTTAAGGGAATCCTGGTAGGCCTCAGGGGGTCACCCATAAATGGGTGACAAATTCCAGGGATAGTTTTGGGAGAAGACTGACTCGCGGTCCTCTCTATATTTTAAGAGAGATAGTTGGGACCCGGAATTTGGGAGGCTCTGAAGTGACATTTGGGTGGGAAAGAGCCTCCCTCCCTGACCACAGGGATTCGGCCCACAGGGGGTTAACAGCCTCCAAGAAGACAGCCTATAAGACAGGAAGTAGTAGAGAGGTGGTGGGGAGGAGGAGAAGGAGATGAACACCTGTCTGAGGAGCTGTCTGGCTGTGTTGTCGTATTGCTGTTTTGCTGCTTTGGAGGCTGCAAAAAGATCTCTGCAAGGACTCTAAAGAAACTTTTTGGTGAAGACCTGTCTACAGAACTGTAGGTGCTTTCTTTTCGTATTATTTGCGCTGAAGATAAGCGGACTTTAATTTACGTTTTTTGTATGCTGAAGAAAAGCTTTATTTTTGGTTTAATTATAAATAAATATATTTTGGTTTTACCTTATACCGATTTATGCACTTGGTCCCACGGAGCTAGTATCCCTAAACTTTACAACTGGTGTCTTGGATGCTGGCAAAAGTGCATTTGCAGCCACAAAAACCATTTAAAAACTGACATTTAAAAGAGACTGTGTACAAATTGCATGTCTTGGGTGAAGCCAGTCCAGACGCTGCAAGCAGCAGGCAAAGACATGGAGGAGGTCATCAGGGCTTTGGCACAAGCCACCGTGACCCAGCAGCAAGCTTCAGCAGATGTAAACCGTCACCATGAGGAAGAGATGGCTCAGCAGCAGCAGGCCCTGGCACAGGCCATAGCTGCACAACAGGAAAGCACACGGCTGCTATCCGCCCAGTTTACTGCTCAGCAGGAGTCCACTTAAGCACAGGTGGCTGCCTTGCAGGAGGCAGCACAGTGGCTGGCTCAGGGACGTGAACAAGCGGCTGTCGCCGCTGGCAACCAGGTGTCTGTGAGGGCCAGGCATTTTTTACAAAAACTAACGCCCAGCGATGATGTAGAGGCGTTTCTCACCACCTTTGATAGGATCGCGGCGAAAGAGGGGTGGCCCCGTGACCAATGAGCCGGCATTATCTCCCCTTTCCTCACCGGTGACCCGCAAAAGGCCTATTTTGACCTCCCAGCAGAACATATCAGCGACTATGAGCGTCTGAAGGCAGAGATCCTGGCCTGCCTAGGAGTGACCACAGCTGTCCGGGCTCAGAGGGTGCATCGCTGGCGGTAAAAACCTGACCGACCACCCAGGTCGCAAATGCATGAACTGGTTCAGCTGGTTAAAAAATGGCTGCAGCCAGAAAAACTGTCAGGCCCACAGATGGTGGAACAAATAGTGATGGACTGGTACCTGCGGTCCCTGCCAGATGACCTACAGCGCTGGGTAAGCCATGGAGACCCCGCAACCGCTGACCAGCTGGTGGAGTTGGTTGAAAGGTACACCATGGTGGAGGACCTGCTTGGGCCTGCCAGGCGTAGGGAACCCACACCCAGGGCAACCAGACCAGCCATAGCGCCTAGGAGAGAAGCCCTGCCAGACGTTGGGATCCGCAAAACCGCATCGTCTGCTACAGAACCTCGAAGGGTGGTTCCTGTCCCAAGAACAGGAGACCTACGGTGTTGGCGATGTCAGTCCTGGGGACATACCCGGGTGCAATGCCCACTTCAGGAGGAGCCTATGGACTGCGGGAGAAGCTCCTTCTATGTGCAAAGAGTCTGCACCACTCATCTGGATCCAATTGCAGGACAGTTTGAGTGTGAAGTGTGGGTGAACCACCTTCCTGCCAGGGCGCTACTGGACTCTGGTAGCATGGTAACATTGGTACATGCCAGGGTGATTGGGAGACTTGGCCCTGTAAGGAAAACCCTACGGGTAGTGTGCATCCATGGGGACACCAAGGAGTACCCCATGGTTTTGGTGACTGTGTCCTATGGCCATACCTCAGTGACCCAAGAGGTCGGGGTAGTGAGAAGCCTAATACATGACATTATAGTGGGGTGGGACTGTCCACTATTTTTCAAACTGTGGAGCCAGGTACAGATGGGGCTGCCAGGAGAGTCTGAGGGACCTGGGCCTGAAACCCCCACAACCCACCCCACTGATACAGCGATACCCATTATTGATAATGATACTGTAGAGAATATTAAGTTGAAGGATGTGTCTGTTTCAGATTGCAAAACCAAGTTAAACTCTGAGGGGGGGGGGGGGGGTCTTCCCATTATAAGTTATGCTGGGGGAGGATGACGAGGAGATCTCCCCATTGCAGTCCCCGGTTGAGAAAAGTGAAGGAGAAACATCCTCAAGGCCAGTACACCCAGATCTAGATGTACCCAGGGGTGCGTTTGGCACCGCCAAGTTGCAGGATCCTACCTTGGTCAATGCCCGAGAGCAGGTTTCTGTTGTGGATGGGGTCTCACAAATGCCAGGAGCAGATCAGAGGTTTCCTCATTTTGCGTTAAAGGGGGACTTGCTTTATCGAGTGGCTGAAAGCCGTGGGGAAACTATAGAGCAGTTGCTGGTTCCCCAACTGTATAGGAGGATGCTACTTGATCTAGCCCACAACGACGCACTGGGAGGACACTTGGGGGCAGAGAAAACAGAGGCCAGGATAACCGACCTGTTTTACTGGCCAGGGGTGAAGGTTGAGGTTAAAAGATATTGTGCATCTTGTCCCATTTGCCAGTTAACTGCCCCAGTGCCCCACTATAGAAGCCCTCTGGTACCCTTGCCAATCATTGAGGTTCCATTCGAGCGGATCGCTATGGATCTCGTGGGACCCCTGGTAAAATCAGCAAGGGGGCACCAGTATATATTAGTCATCCTAGACTACGCAACCAGGTACCCAGAAGCAGTTCCTTTGAGGAAAACTTCCTCTAAAGCCATTGCCCGGGAACTATTTCAAAAGTTTTCGCGAACTGGTTTTCCCAAAGAGATATTAATGGACCAGGGCACCCCTTTTTTGTCAAAGGTGATGGTGGACCCGTGCAAACTGTTTCAAATTAAGCAGCTGCGGACGTCCGTCTATCACCCGCAGACCGATGGCCTAGTTGAGAGGTTTGATAAAACTTTAAAGACCATGCTAAAAACAGTCATCCAGAAGGACGGGAAAGATTGGGATATGTTACTCCCTGCCCTTTTGTTTGCCATCCGGGAGGTTCCACAAGCGTCCACGGGCTTCTCCCCATTTGAGCTAGTATATTGGCAACGGCCTCGGGGGTTGCTGGATCTGGTAAAGGAAACATGGGTAAGTGAGTCCTCACCACACAAAACCATAGTAGAGCATATCTCTCAAATGCGAGAGAGGGTGGCTAAGGTGATACCGCTGGTGAGGGAGCACATGCAGAGGGCTCAGAAAGCCCAAAGAAGGGTGTATAACCGGTCTGCGAAAGTCAGACAGTTTCAAGTAGGAGACCGGGTGGCTGTCCTAATACCCACAGTGGAGAGCAAGTTCTTGGCCAAGTGGCAAGGTCCGTTTGAGATAGTGGAAAAAGTGGGGGAGGTAAACTACAAGGTACACCAGCCAGGGAAAAGGAAACCATACCAGATCTACCACGTGAATTTGTTGAAACCCTGGAGAGACGGAGACCAGGTATCCGCGGTGGTAGCGGTACAGTAAGGAGACCATGCAGGGATCGACCTGGTGCAGGTGGCTGCTACCTTAACTAGACCCCAAACCCAGCAAGCAAAGGAGTTTCTTCAAAGAAATAGGGACATGTTTTCAGGGTTGCCGGGACTCGCCAATGTCATCGAGCATGACATTGTAACTGATCCCAAGGTAAAAGTTTGGTTAAAGCCTTACCGTATCCCAGAAGCTCATAGAGTGGCAGTGTCTGAAGAGGTCAAAAGAATGCTCGAGCTTGATGTCATCGAGGAATCGCAGAGCGAGTGGTCTAGTCCAATCGTGTTGGTACCCAAACCCAACGGCACTCTTTGCTTCTGCAATGATTTTAGAAAACTGAATGAAATCTTCAAGTTTGATGCTTATCCAAATGCCACAGGTAGATGAGCTCATTGAAAGGTTGGGGCCTGCCAGGTATATTACCACGCTGGACCTCACAAAAGGGTACTGGCAGATTCCCCTGACCAAGGAAGCTAGGGAGAAAACAGCTTTCTCTACCCCAGAAGGCTACTTCCAGTACAAACTAATGCCATTTGGTTTACACTCTGCCCCCGTTACGTTCCAAAGGGCCATGGACAAAACTTTGCCTCCACATCATCGGTACGCTTCGGTTTATTTGGATGACATCGTCATCTTCAGCCCTGATTGGGAGTCACATCTTCCCTGAGTTCAGGCAGTCGTAGACTCCTTTAGAAGAGCAGGATTCACCATCAATCCAGAAAAATGTGCAGTTGGGGTGGAGTAAGCCAAGTACCTAGGGTACATTGTGGGTAGAGGGCTGGTAAAGCCCCAAATGAGTAAAGTGAAAGCCATACAGGACTGGCCCCGTCCCCTAACCAAGAAGCAGGTCAGAACGTTTTTGGGCATAGTTGGCTACTACCGGAGGTTTATCCCCAACTTTGCCACCATTGCTGCACCCTTGACTGACCTGACCAAAGGCAGAAAGTCGGTGATGGTAAAATGGAATGACGATGCCGAAAAAGCTTTTCAGAAGCTTAAGACGGCATTGTGCCAGGATCCAGACTTTACTAAGGATTTTGTAGTACAGACAGACGCGTCAAAGGAAGGGTTAGGAGCAGTCCTGTCGCAGGTAATCAACGGGGAAGAGCACCCCTTAGTTTTTCTAAGTAGAAAGCTGACGGCAGTGGAGAAAAACTACGCGGTGGTGGAGCGGGAGTGTCTTGCCATTAAGTGGGTCTTGGACTCCTTGCAGTATTTCCTCCTAGGCAGAAGGTTTCCCCTGGTATCCGACCACTCCCCACTGACCTGGATGAGGCAAAATAAACACACTAATGCCAGAGTAATGAGGTGGTTCCTGTCTCTCCAGGAGTTCAATTTTGTGGTGGAGCACAGATTCGGGAGACTACATCAGAATGCCTATGCCCTCTCCCGGGTCCACTGTATGGTGTCAAATGGTGCCTCCAACACCTTCGCATTGAGGCAGAGGGGGGGGGATATGTACAGAACACCAAGATTGGGTCCTGGACGGGTGCTATGTAGCGCCTATATTCGGATTGTCACCCATTTAAGGGAATCCTGGTAGGCCTCAGGGAGTCACCCATAAATGGGTGACAAATTTTTGGTGAAGACCTGTCTACAGAACTGTAGGTGCTTTCTTTTCATATTATTTGCGCTGAAGATAAGCGGACTTTAATTTAGATTTTTTGTATGCTGAAGAAAAGCTTTATTTTTGGTTTAATTATAAATAAATATATTTTGGTTTCACCTTATACCGGTTTATGAAAAATATATGCATAAAAATCTTATTACTTATCTTATTTATATAAACATCAAAGGGTAGCTGTAAATCATGTTTGCATTATACAATCACATTAAGTGCTCAAAGTGGTCACCATTAGCACCCAGACACTTGATCTCGGCAAACTACAGCATCAACAACAATTGACTATAGTGTCCGCAGGAATTGCTCTGCATGATGTTTACATTTCTTCCCATGGTGCTGTCAGTGTAGGTGTTTTTTTTTACAGTACTCCACATCCTTTAGTGTTCTCCTCAGATAGAAATCGAAAGGTGTTAAAAGAGATGTATGTAGTTTTTTTGTTATTTTAGAATCATACCCAGGCGGATGCAGAATCAGCCCAGTGCTGCTTCTTTCCCCTGTGCCTCTAACACTGAGAACCGAACGATCGAACACCACCGATCGGTAAGCTCTCACAGCTCCCTGAGCACAGAGCTGGTGACTGTCAGTCAGCATCTCTCTGCTCTGCCCCTCCTCACTCACTGGAGCGCTGAGCCGTGGAGGGGCTGAAGCGTTCAGCTCAGGCTCTCCGCAGCTCGCTGAGAGGCCGAGTGGGGTGCTAATGCAGGCATGTGGTTAGATCCCGACTCCATTGTCTTGTCCCAGCCTGGACCAGCCCTGTGACATCAGCTGACAGCGGGCTTCGACCCACTGAAAATGGGTCACAGGAGTGCAGAACAAAGTGCACTTCTGTGATCCACAAAAGAAGTATAGCTAAACGAGCTTTCCGCTGTACTTCTCCTTTAAATCTTGGGAACGTGAACGAAATTCCACAGCACCTCTACGTCCTATCCAATGTTCTGGCATAATGTCGTTGAGATAGGCTCTCACGTCTCCGTGGTAGTGAGGTGGTGCGCCATGTTACTGGAAGTAAAATTGCTAATATTCTTTGACTCTCTCCTGATGATGACTTCAACAATGGTGTGACCACTGACATCTTTTGGGGAAACATAATACTACACATTGCTGCCATAATTCAATTTGTGTTTTAAAAAATGGTATACATAACAGTTGAAGAGTGTATACCTTTTTCTGGGGCCTTCTGTGTATATATATATATATATATATATATATATATATATATACATATACACAGTGCCTTGTGAAAGTATTCGGCCCCCTTGAACTTTTCAACCTTTTGCCACATTTCAGGCTTCAAACATAAAGATAAACAATTTTTAATTTTTTATGAAGAATCACCAACAAGTGGGACACAATTGTAAAGTGGAACAAAATCTATTGGATAATTTAAACTTTTTTAGCAAATAAAAAAATTGAAAAGTGATGCGTGCAAAATTATTCGGCCCCTTTACTTTCAGTGCAGCAAACTCACTCCAGAAGTTCAGCGAGGATCTCTGAATGATCCATAGTTGTCCTAAATGACTGATGGTGATAAATAGAATCCACTTGTGTGTAATCAAGTCTCTGTATAAATGCACCTGCTCTGTGATAGTCTCAGGGTTCTGTTGAAAGCGCAGAGAGCATCATGAAGACCAAGGAACACACCAGGCAGGTCCGTAATACTGTTGTGGAGAAGTTTAAAGCCAGATTTGGATACAAAAAGATTTCCCAAGCTTTAAACATCCCAAGGAGCACTGTGCAAGTGATCATTTTGAAATGGAAGGAGTATCAGACCACTGCAAATCTACCAAGACCTGGCCGTCCCTCTAAACTTTCAGCTCAGACAAGGAGAAGACTGATCAGAGATGCAGCCAAGAGGCCCATGATCACTCTGGATGAACTGCAGAGAACTGCAGCTGAGGTGGGAGAGTCTGTTCATAGGACAACAATCAGTCGTACACTGCACAAATCTGGCCTTTATGGAAGAATGGCAAGAAGAAAGCCATTTCTCAAAGATATCCATAAAAAGTCTCGTCTAAAGTTTGCCACAAGCCACCTGGGAGACACACCAAACATGTGGAAGAAGGTGCTCTGGTCAGATGAAACCAAAATCCAACTTTTTGCCCACAATGCAAAACGATATGTTTGGCGTAAAAGCAACACAGCTCATCACCCTCAACATACCATCCCCACTGTCAAACATGGTGGTGGCAGCATCATGGTTTGGGCCTGCTGTTCTTCAGCAGGGACAGGAAAGATGGTTAAAATTGAGGGGAAGATGGATGCAGCCAAATACAGGACCATTCTGGATGAAAACCTGTTGGAGTCTGCAAAAGACCTGAAACTGGGACAGAGATTTATCTTCCAACAAGACAATGATCCCAAACATACAGCAAAATCTACAAAGGAATGGTTCACAAATAAACGTATCCAGGTGTTAGAATGGTCAAGTCAAAGTCCAGACCTGAATCCAATCAAGAATCTGTGGAAAGAGCTGAAAACTGCTGTTCACAAACGCTCTCCATCCAACCTCACTGAGCTCGAGCTGTTTTGCAAGGAAGAATGGGCAAGAATTTCAGTCTCTCGATGTGCAAAACTGATAGAGACATACCCCAAGCGACTTGCAGCTGTAATCGCAGCAAAAGGTGGCTCTACAAAGTATTAACGCAAGGGGGCCGAATAATTTTGCACGTCCCACTTTTCATTTTTTTATTAATTAAAAAAGTGTGGGAGTCCCGCCCTCAGCCCCGCACCTTGATGTCTGAGGACCCCGCACCTGGACCCCTGAAGGCCCCAAACCTGGACCTCTGAGGGCCCCGCACTTGGACCTCTGAAGGCACCGTCCCTGAATCAATGAGAGCGGGTGGTGAGCCTGGTTGGCTAGGTAGGTCCTTCTTCCCATTAACTGCTTGTTGACTGTTATCCTAGCCCTGACCTGTTTATGAACAGTATAGCTGTACACTGCTGATAGGTAAAATTTTAAAATGGTTACTTAGTTCATCATCTCCTGTACTCTGGTCATCTCCTGTGCTAGATTTGCAGTCTCTGGTCATCTCCTGTATTAGATTTGCAGTCTCTGGTCATCTCCTTATTATATTTGCATATTTGCAGTCTCTAGTTATCTCCTATACTAGTTTTGCAGTCTCTGGTCATCTCCTGTATTAGATTTGCAGTCTCTGGTTATCTCCTGTACTAGATTTGCAGTCTCTGGTCATCTCCTGTATTCTATTTGCAGTCTCTGGTTATCTCCTGTAGTATGTCTCTCAGTGGGCAGTAATGATGTGCAGTAACCTCTAGCAATGAATGAGGAAGCAGAAAATATGTGTTGTAAACTTTAACAACCAGTCAGTGATCCGTAATAATATGCTGTAATCTCTGGCAACCAATTGCAATTGCTGCCTGATCTGCTGCAGTAAACAGATTTTGAGTCTTACTGCTATTTGTTATATGTCTAAGCCCTTGTACACACGGTCGGAGATTCCGACAACCAAATCCATCGGATTTTGTCCGACGGATCTTGTCCGAAACTGTTGCATACACACGGTTGGACAAAGTTGTCGGAAAATCTGATCTTTCAGAATGTGATGACGTAATTTCGTTACGATGGGACTACGTTCAGGCTAGTAGCCAATAGCTTTGATGTAGGAATTTGATCTGAGCATGCGTGGCACTTTGTCCGATCGGAATTCTCTACACATGATCGGAGTATGTCCGATCGGAGCATTTTGTCAGAAAATATTTCCGGCAAGTTGGAAAATTTGGTCCGACGGATATTCCGATGGAAACAGTCCGATGCAGACCACACACAGTCGGAATATCTGACAAAATGCTCCGATAGGACACATTCCGTCGGAATCTCCGATCGTGTGTACAAGGGCTAAGAGCAGTTTGGGTGGCCCCAAGAAAATATTTCCCCAGGGCCCAATCAATATTAAAGACGTCCCTGATTATGGGACGTGTAGTCCTGGAAGATTGGCGGCCTCAGTGCTGTTCGCAGAAGCAGGCTACAGCCCCCAGCATGCATGCACTCAGCTGGGGGGAGAGATAGAGCCTGGAACCCGCTGCCTTTTGCTGAGATCGCTCAGTGTCTCAGGAACATGGGACTGAATGGGTAAACTGGGCGTCGTCATATGACGTTGTCCCAGAACAAGAGCCGCACTGCTCTGCTATCATTTGACGGTTGGTGAGAAGTAGTTAAGCTTTCCTTTATTTTCACCATGTGATCCAACCATTAAGTCTGTTTTTCAGCAAAACAAGCTATCCTGCGGATGTAGCCATTAGAGGATTGAGACAAACCATTTAACACTGACAGGGGTGCTTCCAATGATCCACTTTTAGTTATGTAAAATCTTTATCCCAAAAGGTACAAACTGTTTGATGTAACCACTTATAACGTATTAGCTGAAGTTTGGCTTCAATTTGTTAGTGCATCTAAATCTGCTAGTTAATACATCACTCCCCCCAGACTGAAAATGCTGCTGTCTTCTGTGCCCCCTGTGCTTAGTCATTCAGAATGGGGGCACTCTAATACAGGACTGTATTACTGGGCAGATCACAAGGTGAAAACAGCCACCACATCGAATGCTTAAGGAAGGGCTCAGAAGTCCATGTGCCAGTCAGGAAGTGAACATTCCGCAGCATTAACCACAGGCAGTGAGACCTTTCCCAATCAGTGCAGCCGCAGATCAGATATTGTCTCACTGCCTGTAATTAGCGCTGCAGTGTCAGCTTCTGGGCAGGCACGTGGACTTGCAAACACGCCTGAGCTCCACCTTACTAATGATTAGTAAGTAGAGATGGGTTGGGTGTGTTCCAGATCCTAGTCCTAACCCACCTGCCCGATCCTGCCAGGAAGCCAATACTGCACACTAATCACAGACATTGAGACATTTCCCGATCTGTGCAGCTACAAACCCAGAACTATCTGTTATTAGCGGTGTGGTGTCAGCTTCCTGGCGGGATCGGGCAGGTGGGTTGGGACTAGGATCCAGAACACGGCCAACCCATCTCTATCGCTAAGCTGCAATACATTACTTTTTAGGTTTTGGGTTTAGTACCGCTTTAAGGCCTCAATGCACATAAACGTTTGCACACTCGGGTGTCTTGTAGCATAGAGTCCTAAGCACTGCCCATACAAGTGAATGGCTGTACACAGCAGACTGCTTGTAAACGCTGATAGTTTCTGCATCGGCACTTACCCACGCATGCATGTATGTCGTATTTTCAAAAATGCCCAAATGTGCATGACGACAAAACCATTTCAGGTTCATGTACTTCAACACTAAAACCACTACTACTAATAATAATAAATAAATACTGATATATTACATGGCAGGCAATGGGGTGACAATGAATACGGTGATCTGGCACCCAATACATTAACTTTTATGAAGGTCAGTCGATCAACTGAGTCGGTGGACAGGCGCACCCTGTGATTGGTTACAAAGTCTCCAGCAGAACTGAATGTGCATTCTGAAAGAATGCTGGATGCAGGACAGGCCAGTAGTTAAATTGCATACTGTGCAAGCTCTGGCCAGTGATCCATCTTCAAGACCCAGTAACCCAGAGGATTTTTCGTGTGAAAGGTGTCCAAGTCTGATCTTGCCTCTAGGTATTCCTGCACCATGTAGATCAGACGCTGGCGATGGTTGCTGGAACCGATCATACCTTGGGGCTGCGGCCTAAAAAATTGTCTAAACGCATCGGTCAGACGGCCACCTTCTCCACCGCTCCTTCTGTGACTGACCGAAGCCTCAGCAACACATTCTCCAGGACCAGGAATTTGTAACCTCCCAGTCTCTGGGAATGCGTTGCACAGACCTTTCTGCAATGCCTCCCGAAGACGTTTCATCCTCTGCTCCCTCTGTGACAGCAAGATAAGGTCTGCAACCTTACCCTTGTAACGTGGATCAAGGAGGGTTGCCAGCCAGTAATGATCCCTCTTCTTGATCTGACGAATATGAGGATCCTTCCGCAGGCTTTGCAGGATCAGGGAGGCCATGCAGCGTAGGTTAGCTGAGGCATTCGATCCAAAGACCTCTGGGTTACTAAGGATGACATGATCCGCAGCCACCTCCTCTCCCAGCCACATAAAAGTCCACAGGTTTCTTGGGACTGTAAATGATCCCTAAAAGACTGCTGCTGATGCTGAGTGCCAGGCTCCACCTCCATGCGGACACAATCCTCCTAGTCCTCTTCCTGTGTGATCGGAGGGCCAGCAGGAACACTGTCTGGATAAATGGGGCCTTGAGAGGTAAGGAAGTCTCTCTGTTCTGCCTCAAGTGCCCTGTCCATCAATCAATGCAGTGTGGAATAATCCTCCAACAGATGGACAAGAGGGACAGTGTCACTGATGCATGCACTGTCACTGCTCATCATCCTCGTGGCTTCCTCAAATGGTGACAGGACAGTGCATGCATCCTTGATCATGGCCCACTAGCATGGGGGGAAAAAAACAA
The DNA here is from genome assembly GCF_037356315.1 of Lithobates pipiens. NCBI lineage: Eukaryota > Metazoa > Chordata > Amphibia > Anura > Ranidae > Lithobates > Lithobates pipiens. Next base: position 388,947,894 of record NW_027507764.1, read on the forward strand.
GCTCCCCTGACCCTGTCCTGGTGCCATAGTCGCACAGGTACTCATTGATGGCCCTCTGCTGCATGTGCAGCTGCTGCAGCATGGTCGACATTGAGTTCCACCTGGTGGGCTTGTCACAGATTAGGCGGTTCTTGGGCAGGTTAAATTCCTTTTGGAGGTCATCCAGCCGAGCACAGGCATTATATGACCGGCGGAAATGCACACAGACATTCCTGGCCTGCCTCAGGACATCCTGTAAGCCCGGGTACCTGCCCAGGAACCGCTGCACCACCAAGTTAAGGATGTGAGCCAAACAGGGCACATGGGTCAGATGTCCCTGTTGGAGGGTGGAGAGGAGGTTGGTGCCATTGTCGTAAACCACCATTCCTGGCTTAAGCTGGCTTGGAGTCAACCGCCTCTCAGCCTGCCCCTGCAGAGCTGACAGAATATCTGCCCCAGTGTGGCTCCTGTCCCCCAAGCACACCAGGGCAATCACTGCATGGCATATTTTTACCTGCGTACTTACGTAGCCCCTTGAATGCCCACGGAGCACCGCTGGTTCCGAGGATTGCTGTCCTTCTTGGGCACCCCCTCTCTCTAGGCTCACGTTACTGCCTTCCTCTAGCTGGGTATCATCATCAGAGCCTTCAAAACGCTGGGCATCCTCATGGAGCATGTACCCAACACTGTGGTCAAACAGTTCGGGGGACTCCTCAGGAGGACATGGTGGGGCTAGGGAAGGAGTGACTGATGCCATTGAGCAGAGGGAAGAGGCTGCGTTTGCAGCTGCTTTGCCAAAGTACCCTGAGCCTGGGTGAGAGAGGATGTGGGAGAGTGAAGACAGCTTGGTCATCCACTCTACCAAGTCTTCGGCATGTTGCGGATCAACATGACCAGCTGCCGAAAAAAAGGACAAGCGTGTCCCATGGCCACATGCTGATGAGGATGCACAGTTTCCATGACCAGCACTGTTGCCTATAGACACAGAGGCTGTTTGCCCTCTTTAATGGCTCGCGACTGTCTGCCTCTCCTTGTTGGCCTTCCAGACATACTAATGGCCTGCAGGAAGATGTAGCTGCACAAAGCTGGGATTTATATACTGATTATACTGCAGCTAGCAGAATAAACTGCCTGCCTGTAGTATTATTAGTTTGAGAACACCATGTGGTGTTCTCATACTAATAATGTGTTAGTATGAGAACTAATGGGTTAGTATGAGGTGTTTATCAAATATTTGGTTTTAGTCCACTCCATACAACACCAGCATTGCTCTATCTGGTATATGTAAATATATATATTGATAATGAATTCGTATGCTTTTTCAATGAGTGTATTTTTATTCTGTAGAGTTTTCTTCAACCATGCTCCCCCTCTGCGGAAGCCAATGACTTGGCAAAACATGTAGGGAACACCTGACCTGTTAATGATTATGGTTAAGGGCATATACCACGTCTATCCCTTTATTGGTTGCTCATCGCCCCACAAATGGTGTTTTGTTTTTAACTCCGTTATTTGTTTGTACTAATCTGTGATGTAATAAAATAAATTCTTTTTTATAAATTCCGGTTGGCACCGCAATAATCCCTTGTTTTCCTCCTTCCAATTCTTGAATCTAATGTGTTTGGGATGAGGTGCCTTATCTAAAACGGACCACTGCCACTCTTCTTTCACTTAATTATAATGTTTTCAAGATGCAATTTGGTTGAAACCTAAAATTGTTGTTTCCGAAATGGGATCTCCCATTGCTGTTGGACGTTATTTCATCAGATGTCTTCAATCACCCCGTGGGACCTCTCACTGAAAACTGCTTTACTGGTGGCAATAACATCAGCCACAGGAGAGTCAGTATTGGTGGCCTTGGAGTTTGAAGAACCCACACTCACATACTTCACAGACAGGGTGGTACTCATGCCAAAGCTCAAATTTTGTGCCTGAACTGACCTTCAGAGCCCATATCACACAAGAGGTTGTCCTCCTATGTTCCTTTTGGGAGTACTCAAGAAATTAGCCCATTGGATGTGGGCCAAGCTTTAAAATGTTTAATCAATGTGACTTCTGCCATTAGGAAGTCAGAGCATCTGTTTGTCATGCCAGGTGGAACACATAATGATTTTATGGCTTCCAGCAAGATTATTGACTCTTTGATGGTAAAGCTCATCTCCTTGGCCTACAAGTTGAAAGGGTTGGCTGTGCCAGGAGAATCATGGCACTCTTCACTAGAAGAATCTCAACCTTGAAAGTGGCAGCAAGTGCATAGTGTCTGAAACGATCTTCAAGGCAGCTACGTGGGCACCAAAATATTCATATTCATGACTTAATGACAGCTGAGTTTGGCAGAGGCAAATTGAATTCAAATCCTTACTGTAATTTTCCTTTCCTGACGAGCTCCATGGCAACACAGATCCCACCCAGCTTGGTAGGACTAGTTACAGAACGGCAAGGCGGTAGGCGGGCTCAAATTTTATATGAGTTAAGTCCTGCAGGAATGTAGTGGGGCGGGGCCTATACCCAGCTGTGCTGCTATGGAGCTCATCAGGAAAGGAAAATTACGGTAAGTATTTGAATTCAATTTTCATTTTTGTGTATATCTATCTATCTATATATATATATATATAGTATCTCACAAAAGTGAGTACACCTCTAAAAGAAAATGTCCAAATTGGGTCCAATTAGACATTTTTCCTCCCCGGCGTCATGTCAGGTGTGAATGGGAAGCAGATGTGTTAAATTTGGTGTTATTGCTTTCACTCTCTCATACTGGTCACTGGAAGTTCAACATGGCACCTCATCACAAAGAACTCTCTGAGATCTGAAAAACGAATTGTTGGCCTAGGCTATAAGAAGATTGCCAAGAAACTGAGCTGCAGCACGGTGGTCAAGACCATACAGCGGTTTAACAGGACAGGTTCCACTCAGAATAGGCCTCGTCATGGTCGACCAAAGAAGTTGAGTGCACGTGCACAGCATCATATCCAGAGGTTGTCTTTGGGAAATAGACGTATGAGTGCTGCCAGCATTGCTGCAGAGATTGAAGGGGTGGGGGGGTCAGCCTGTCAGTGCTCAGACCATACGCTGCACACTGCAACAAATTGGTCTGCATGACTGTCATCCTAGAACAGCCATTCTCAACCAGGGTTCCGTGGAACCCTGGGGTTCCTCTAGAAGTTGCTAGGGGTTCCTTGAGCTGTGGCTGATAAAACACCTTTTTGATGATGCCTACAGAGTTCAAGGTTCAGCATCACTTAGCAAAGCCAGCAGCATGACGCAAAATATATTTTTAGCTGGCTTTAAGGGTGGCATTCTGATCACCATTTTAAGGGGAACATGCTTCCTATTGACCACCAGTATAATGGGCATTGTTCTATTAAACCCTGATGAATTGGTTTTAGTAAGGGTTTCTCGAGACTTGAAAAAATATTTTTGGGGTTCCTCTAGGGATAAAAGGTTGAGAAAGCCTGTCCTAGAAGGAAGCCTCTTCTAAAGATGATGCACAAGAAAGCAGTGTTGTCACATGAAAAGATATAATAAAATACTTACAAAAATGTGAAGGGTGTACTCACTTTTGTGAGATACTGTATATACTGTATAGCCCTTTTTATTATTATTATTATTATTATTACTATACGCGATTTATATAGCGCCAACAGTTTACGCAGCATTTTACAATGTAGAGGGGGGGCAGAACAATTACAGTACAATTCAATACAGGGACAGGAGGGTCCTGCTCGTAGAGCTTACATTCTAAAGGGAGGGGGTGGTGGTACAAAAGGTAATAGATGCGGGGAATGATTTGATGGGGGTGGCTCAGGGACAGTTGTCAGGTGGGTGTGGGATAGGCTTGCCTGAATAAGTGAGTTTTCAGGGATCTTCTAAAGGTGGACAGGTTAAAGACTGCTCCGATATACCGGGGCAGGGAGTTCCAGAGGATGGGGGAGGCTGTGAAGAAGTCCTGAAGGCGAGAATGAGAGGAGGTAACAAGCGAGCTAGAGAGCAGGAGGTCCTTGGAGGAGTGGAGGGGACAATTTGGGCAATATCTGCAGATGAGGGGCAGCAGTCACGGATCAGTTAGTGAGGTGTATTAGTCTAACAGCAGCATTCATAATAGACTGAAGGGGGATAGCTTGCCTAAGGGTAGGCCATTAAGGAGAGAGTTGCAGTAGTCAAGGCGGGAAATAAACAAGGAGTGAATAATATGCTTTGTGGTGTCATTAGTCATGTAGAGTTGAATTCTGGAAATGTTGCAGAGGTTAAGGCGGCAGGATTAACCAGTGATAGGATGTGGGGGCTGAAGGAGAGGTCAGAGTCAAGGATTACACTCAGTGCCCTGGCATGTGTGGAGGGACCAATGGTTGTGCTGTTGATCTTAATAGTAAAGTCATGGGGCGGGGGGGGGGGGGCAGGGGGACAGGGAAGGAGGAAATATAACAAGCTCAGTTTTAGAAAGATTGAGTATGAGAAAGTGGTGTGACATCCATACTGATATTTCATTCAGTAAGTTTGAGACCCGTGAAGAGATCGAGGGGGTGTGAGGAGTGGAGAGGATAGATCTGGGTGTCATCGGCATAGAGGTGGTATTGGAAGCCATGGGAGGTTATCAACTGGCCCAAGGAAGAGGTATAGAGTAGACATGTGCATTCGTTTTTGTCCAAATGCATTTTCTCAGAATTTCAGGTATTTTTGTTATCATTTTAACAAACTATAACGAAAGTGCAGAATGTGTCTGTCGAAAGTTCTAAGAAGATTTGACGGAGCAGCTAAACTATACGGAGTCATACAGTGTAGCTGCTCCGTCAAATCTTCTTTGAACATTCGACAGACACCATAAGGCTTCAATGACAGATTCGACATTAATTAATTTTGATTTCTGGACGAATGCCATTTTTAACGAAAAACAAAATAAATGAATTTCGAGAGTAACTTGCCGAACTCCGAACATTATGGGCCGTTCGTGCCAAATTCGAATGGTGCGTCACGGCCCATAATTCACTGCGCATTGCAGTGCATTGCTGGCTGCTGATTGGCCAAGCATGCACTATGACCCGCATGCTTTTGCCAATCACAGCGCAGAAAAAACGGATAGCCATGATTGGCCAAAGCCAGGGTGGCTTTGGCCAATTATGTCTCAGGGGGTTTAGTACACGCCCCATACTATATAAGGCCGCCTGCGTGACGGCCTTGTGTAGTGTGTTGCGGCGTAGACATGTGCATTCGTTTTCGTCCGAATGCATTTTCGTCCAAATTTCAGCTATTTTCGTTTTCGTTTTGACAAACGATAACGAAAGCACAGAATCCGAAAAACAAAAGATCCGACATAAATAAATGCTTTATTTTCATTTTAGTTGTTACAACAGTTCGATATAGAATAGGAGATTCGACGTGACTCTGACAATAACAATCTGTGTCTATAGAACCTGTGGTCGAATGTGCCTAACCTTACCTCTATTAGTCCAAGATTATATAGAGAAAATATTCGACAGAGAAAGATTTGACAGAGAGAAAAGATTCTGCAAGCTACTGTCCTAAAAAGTGTTTGGGGACCCGGGTCCTGCCCCAGGGGACATGGATCAATGCAAAAAAAAGTTTTAAAAACATCAGTTTCTTCGAGAGCAGTGATTTTAATAATGATTAAAGTGAAACAATAAAAGTGTAATATTCCTTTAAATTTCGTAGGGGGGGGGGGGGGGGGTGTCTATAGTGTGCCTGTGAAGGGGCGCATGTTTCTGGTGCTTAGAACTGTCCCTGCACAAAGTGTCATTTATGCAGGAAAAAAAGTCCTTTAAAATCACTCGCAGCTATTATGAATTGTCGGCTCCGTAATATAGAGAACACTCATTGAAAGTCATTGATAAAAAAAAAAAAAGCGTGGGAGTCCTCCAAATTCAATTACCAGGCCCTTCAGGTCTGGTATGGATATTAAGGGGAACCCACCGTCAAATTGACGTGGTGGTCCCCCTAAAAATCCATACCAGACCCTTTATCCGAGCACGCAACCTGGCAGGCCACAGGAAAAGAGGGGGGGACGAGAGAGCGGCCCCCCTCCCTCCTGAACCATACCAGGCCACATGCCCTCAACATTGGGAGGATGCATTGGGGGTCTGTGACCCCTCAAAGCACCTTGTCCCCATGTTGATGAGGACAAGGGCCTCAGCCCCACAACCGTGGCCGGTGGTTGTGGAGGTTTGCGGGCGGGGGGCTTATCAGAATCTGGAAGCCCCCTTTAACAAGGGGACTCCCAGATCCTGGCCCCCCCTGTTTGAAATGGTAAGGGGGTACAAAAGTACCCCTACCATTTCACAAAAAAAGTGTAAAAAATAGTTAAATAAGACAAACACACTTTTGAAAAATTCCTTTATTAGAAATAAAAAAAATAAAAAAAAGATTCCAGCAGTGCTAATCCACTCTTGCTATCCAGCGACGGATCTCCGTGGTCCAGTGATGGATGATCTGATCCAGCACAGCGAATCCATCCATCTTCTGTCTCCACGGAGGAGACACTGCGGGGATTCCGACGGCCTGACGTTTGTTATATGGGGAGGGCGGGGCCACCCGTCACCTGACCCCGCCCCCCTCTGACGCAAGGGAAACCCGGGTTTCCCCCGTGACGTATGGGTGACCCCGCCCCCTCTGATGTAACGGAAACCTGCCTGTGTTACATCAGAGGGGTGCGGGTCACCCATACGTCACGGGGGAAACCCGGGTTTCCCCTTGCGTCAGAGGGGGGGCGGGGTCAGGTGACGGGTGGCCCCGCCCTCCGCATATAACAAACGTCAGGCCGCCGGGATACCGCAGTGTCTCCTCAGTGAAGACAGAAGATGGATGGATTCTCTGCGCTGATTCAGATGAGCCATCGCTGGACCCCGGAGAGATGATCGTCCGTCGCTGGATAGCAAGAGTGGATTACCACCGCTGGAATCTTTTTTTTATTTTTAATAAAGGAATTTTTCAAAAGTGTGTTTGTCTTATTTAACTATTTTTTACACTTTCTTTGTGAAATGGTAGGGGTACTTTTGTACCCCCTTACCATTTCAAACAGGGGGGGGCAGGATCTGGGGGTCCCCTTGTTAAAGGGGACTTCCGGATTCTGATAAGCCCCCACCCGCAGACCCCCACAACCACCGGCCACGGTTGTGGGGATGAGGCCCTTCTCCACATAAACATGGAGACAAGGTGCTTTGAGGGGTCACAGACCCCCAAAGCATCCTCCCAATGTTGAGGGCATGTGGCCTGGTACGGTTCAGGAGGGAGGGGGGGCCGCTCTCTCGTCCCCCCCCTCTTTTCCTGCGGCCTGCCAGGTTGCGTGCTCGGATAAAGGGTCGGGTATGGATTTTTAGGGGGACCCCCACGTAAAAAAAAATGTTTAAATTTGACGTGGGGTTCCCCTTAACCACTTCCCGACCAGTGCACGATGATGTACGTCGACAGAATGGCACGGGCAGGCATATTGGCGTACATGTACGTCCAATATTCGTTGCCGCCGTGCCATCGGGAGCGCGCCGCCGGCGGCGCGCTCCCGCGCTGGTCGGGACCCCCGTGAGTCCGCTCGCGGGACCCGTGGACTCGATCACCGCGGGCATCCCCGCGATCGTCTCACGGAGCGGCCGAATGGAGGAAATGCTGTATAAACAAAAATTTTCCATTCTGCCTAGCAACTAGTGACGCTGATCTCTGCTCCATGTGATTGGAGCAGAGATCAGTGTACACTAAATGAAAGCCCAACCCCCCCACAGTTAGTAACACACCCCTAGGAACACTTAACCCCTACACTGCCACCCACTGGTTAACCCTTTCACTGCCAGTGTCATTTACACAGGAATCACTGCATTTATATAGCAGTGATTACTGTATAAATGACAATGGTCCCAAAAATGTGTCAAACATGTCCGATGGGTCCCCCACAATGTCGCAGTCACAATAAAAATCGCAGGGCGGTCAGTGATAAGGTGCATATTACCGCTGACTCATGGTCCAGCAGGCATGGACAGGGGCGTTACCTATCTTTCATGGCGCATTGGGTGACTCTGCTGGCAGCTGGGAAGGATGCAGGACAAGGTGCAGTATTGTTGGAGGTTGTTCCGCCACCACGCCTCCAAAATGCTACTACTGGTGATTCTAACACCTCTCTCCTCCACGCCTTCCTCTTCTTCTTCTTCCATGGCCTCTTCCTGAGCCTCGGAACCAGCATTGTTCCATAGGCATTCAAGGGGCTACGCAAGTACGCAGGCAAAAAGATGCCATGCGGTGCTTGTGCTGGTGTGCTTGGTGGACAGGAGCCACACTGGGGCAGAGATTCTGTCAGCTCTGCAGGGGCAGGCTGAGAGGTGGTTGACGCCACACCAGCTTAAGCCAGGAATGGTGGTTTGCAACAATGGCACCAACCTCCTCTCCGCCCTCTGACAGGAACAACTGACCCATGTGCCCTGTTTGGCTCACGTCCTTAACTTGGTGGTGTAGTGGTTCTTGGGCAGGTACCTGGGCTTACAGGATGTCCTGAGGCAGGCCAGGAAAGTCTGTGTGCATTCAATGCCAGTGCTCGGCTGGCTGACCTCAAAAAGGAATTTAACCTGCCCAAGAACCACCTAATCTGTGACATGCCCACCAGGTGGAACTCAACGTTGGCCGTGCTGCAGCGGCTGCTCACGCAGAGGGCCATCAGTGAGTACCTGTGCGACTATGGCATCAGGACAGGGTCAGGGGAGCTTGTTTTTTCCCCATGCCAGTGAGCCATGATCAGGATGCATGCACTGTCCTGTTACCATTTGAGCAGGCCACGAGGATGGTGAGCATTGAAAGTGCATGCATCAGTGACACTGTCCCTTTTGTCCACCTGTTGGAGCACACGCTGCATGGAATAATGGACAGGGCACTTGAGGCAGAACAGAGGCAGTAAGAGGAGGACTTCTTTACCTCTTAAGGCCCCCTTTATCCAGACAGTATTCCTGCTGGCCTGGAAGAAGGGGAAATAGATTTGGCGCTATACCCTTCGATTAAATAATATTAGTAAAGTAAAATAAGTTGTGAAAAAAATGTGCCAAAAGTGTGAAAAAATGGTAATGAATTATCAGCACGCTGGTAAATAATCAGCCCAAAAAAGGGTTAGATCACTCTAGGTGCCCTGTATGTGTAAGTGCTTAATGTGCTAGTGTCACTAGGAAAAATTTCATAGAAAATCACATAAACATATTTGTGAATGCAATAATAAAAGTGCAAACCTAACCACGTAATAGATAAATAGAGATGAGTAAACGTCCAATTACAAGGAATACTGATGACAAAATAAAAATACAAGTGCAAACAATAAAAAATAAAAATAAATAAAAAATCCCAAGTAAAAATTACAATTAAACGTGAAATATCAAAACTATTTTAAAATTCCAGTCACTGAAAGTCCCACGCTTAAAAAAAAAAAAATTCAATGTGCTAAGTGCCAAGGGATGAGTAACAGGTGAATAATAATAAATAATAAATAATGGTGAAAATCTTCCGTGATTATCTTCAGAAAATATATGTAACTGCTACTCCCAGTGCACAGTGAATGATAATGTGATTGCTCTCACCAACAGGGGTGGATCAGCCTCCACAGTATGAGCCACTGTGCTGCTTCCTGCTGGCCTGCCAATCACACAGGAAGAGGATGAGGAGGAGGATTGTGTCCGCATGGAGGTGGAGCCTAGCACTCAGCATCAGAAGCAGTCTTTAAGGGGTCATTTACAGTTCCAAGAAACCCATGGACTTGTACATGGCTGGGAGGAGGTGGCTGCGGATCATGTCATCCTTAGTGACCCAGAGGACTCCAGACCAAATGCCTCAGCTAACCTACTCTGCATGGTCTCCCTGATCCCGCAAAGCCTGCAGAAGGATCCTCGTATTCCTCGGATCAAGGAGAGGGATCATTACTGGCTGGCAACCCTCTTTGATCCACGTTACAAGGGTAAGGTTGCGGACCTTATCTTGCCGTCACAGAGAGAGCAGAGGATGAAACATCTCCGGGAGGTCTTGCAGAAAGGTCTGTGCAACGCATTCCCAGAGACTGGGAGGTTACAAACTCCTGGTCCTGGACAACGTGTTGCTGAGGTTTCAGTCAGTCACAGAAGGAGCAGTGTAGAAGGTGGCCGTCTGACCGATGCATTCAGAAAAATTTTTAGTCCGCAGCCCCAAGGTATGATCAGTTCCAGCAACCATTGCCAGCGGCTGATGTACATGGTGCAGGAATACCTAGGGGCAAGATCAGACTTGGACACCTTTCCCACCGAAAATCCTCTGAGTTACTGGGTCTTGAGGATGGATCACTGGCCAGAGCTTGCATAGTATGCAATTGAGCTACTGGCCATTTTTGCATCCAGAGTTCTTTCAGAGCGCACATTCAGTGCTGCTGGAGGCTTTGTAACCAATCACAGGGTGCGCCTGTCCACCGACGCGGTTGATCAGCTGACCTTCATAAAAATGAATCAGTCTTGGATCACCACCAGCTACCAAGCACCTGATGCTGATGTAACCCAATAATTTTTTTGGAAATGTCAGATCCCTTCAAGACTGCCTATGCTGATGCTGTAATACTTTTGTCCCTTTGCCACTTGAAAGCAGGACTTTTCTTTCTCTTTTGCTTCTCTGCTACCCATTCACATGTTGGCGCCATCTACTATAGTTACACTGTGGGCCTATAAGTAGTTTCTGTCAAGCACAAAAGAATAGAGTGGATCCTTATTACCTGTTATGAGAGACAGGGAAATAGAGAGAGGGAGGCAGAGGCAGAGAGAGACGAGGAGGCAGAGAGACTGATACAGATTCTGCATATTTTGGCAGTGCAGTAAAAAAGTTCCCAGGACTGTTTCAAAAATTATACAATGAGAAATACAAAGAGTAATAAACCTTTTAGGTTATTTACACCTTGGAACATAATGACTAAACTATACTGATGTATAGAACGGATTTTATAAATATATATATTATATATTATTTAAAATAACGATAAGAACAATTACCCAGTAGAAGATACAAATAATGTATTGGTCTCCTGTGATAACGTGTAAAATGCTCCAAAACAAACTTATCCTTTGAAGTTAAGTTCATATTCAAAACACCCATTTGGATATGAAGAAATTGGTGACTATATATATTCTCTTGTGCTTAGTAGTAGACACAATCAAGTGCAGTTTTTTTTTAATAACTGCATGGGTTCCCCACAAAATCCATACCAGACTGTTATCCGAGCATGCAGCCTGGTAGGTCAGGAAAGAGGTGAGAGACAATGGTTCCTTCCCCACAACCGACGGCCGTCATTTTTAAGAAGACCAGAAGCTGGTCTACTCTTCAATAGAGAACCTGTGGTGCCGCCCACCCCCGCTGCCAGTGTGTGTGAAGAGCAGTGGGCGGCGCCACAGTTCAAAGTCAGCGCTGCAACGACGGCTGCCGCTTGGAGGCCAGGGGATGTAATGTCCTGTCGGGGGAGTCCATACAGTGAGGATGTGAGGGCCAGTGTGTGGATGCGGGGGCCAGTCTGTGGATGCAGGGGCCAGTCTGTGAATGCGGGGGCCAGTCTGTGGGGGCCGGTCAGTCTGGATGTCAGAGGGGCACCAGATGTAAGGAGGGGCTCTGCTGATGGACACAGATGTGAGGAAGGTACCTCTGATGGGGCACCTAATGTAAGGACAGACTCCGCTTGGGACACCTGATGGCATCTGGTGGCAGGCAACGTGGCTAGTGACGCGCTCATGGCTCCCACTGATTCTGCATTATGGTGAGTTGAATGATTTCATTTCATATTACAATGTAATAATAGAAATAAGCTTCAATCACCCTGACACCATAACAATCATGGCGCCGGGATGATTGAAGCGCTAACACTAGGTATTTGGAGTATCTTTATCTGCTGACTGTCAATCTCTGGCAAACACATATTGCTATTGTGGTGTAAGATCAGGGGCTGCTGTCTCTCCTTTCCCTCTCTCTCCTTTCCCTCTCCCCCCCCCGAATCTCAGACTCTAACCACACCCCTTTGAGCCATGCCCCATGTAAGCCACACCCACTATTTTAGATAAACCACGCCCATAATTTGCCACAGCGCTCCGCATTTTTCGCCTTTTTATATGCCACACCTATAACCGCATGCCTCACCCCCTAATTATAATACAACTCCGCCTACTGCCAAAACAGTGTCCCGAATTTTTTTTTTTACAATGTTGGCAACTATGTAATAGTGGCTGGAAATTATGTAAGAAATGTAAAAAGAAAACTTTGAGGCACAAAGCAAGATCTAGCTGGCAACAAACATTACAAAGTTGTGGCTGATGTGAGGCTGTGGAAACATTACATGGCATCTTAGAGTGCCTGAGCACTGTATAAGGTTGCAAACTTTGATACACATTGTGGGACTTAACCTGCAACAGACAGACATTTTTTCAGCTGAGGTTGAGCTTCAGAAATAATTGCATGGCATCTTTATACTGCCTGAGCTCTGGAATAGGCTTCAAACTATAAGATACAATACAGGATTTACCCTGCAGCAAACATTAGAAATTAGAAACATTACAAATTTTTCAGCTGAGGTGAAGCTGTGGAAACACTGTGGGGCATCTTTCATTGTCTGAGTACCAGAACATGCTGCAAAGTTTGGGACACAAGGCAGGATTTACCCTGCAGCAAGCATTAGAAATGTTACTGCTGAAGTCTAGCTGCAGCAACATTGTGTGGCATCTTTATAGTGCCTGAGCTCTGGAATCGGCCTCAAACTGAGACACAATGCAGGATTTACCCTTTAGCATATATTAGTAATTTTGCAGCTGAGGTGAAGTTGTAGAAACACTGTGTGGCATATTTCAATGTTTGGGTAGTGGGACAGGCTGCAAATTTGTGGCACAAGACAGGATTTACCCTACAGCAAACATTAGACATGTTTCTGCTGAGGTCTAGCCATAGTAACATTATGGGACATCTTTATACTGCCTGAGCTCCATAAAGTACTCTGAAAGAGTCCTCACTGTGATGGATCAGGTAGATTTGCCTCTCTCATGGATTTGGGTTTGAGTCTTATTCGAAGCAAAATTATGAGACCATACAGGGATCCTTCCTCAGGCATATGATCATACAAGAATAAAGAGCTTTGACCTTTCAAGCTTTGACATGTTTCCTCCATGTACATTGTGAGCAGTCTGGAGTTATTGCAGCACACTTTTAATGATATGGTCAATACCAGCATGGTGTGCAAGTGTAATATACCACATTATTTGGGTTAGAGGCACACCTAGCCCATTTGTGGATGCCCTCCAAACTATTGCAGTCATTAACCTGCCCAAATTCCCAACTTCTGTAAAGGAAGTAGACAAGGGATCCTCGGTAACATCATTAACCATTTGTGGTCATTAACCATATTATATTTACGTTACTGCAGGGCCTTGGGGCCTTTAACGATGGGAGTAAAGCAGTCACACATTGTGCATCCTCATGATTGATGAGTATTTGCATTACTGGACACTGTAATCAATGATGGAATTGCATCATTGGATGACAAAACTGATGATAGATTTACAGAGGGAGACACAACATTTATTGCATGCATTTGTTTTATTTTAATCAAAGACCTTTTTTCATTGTGTGTGCGTGTGTGTGTGTGTCTGGATAGTCTAGATACATGGAACCTCCCTTAATCTTCACTGGGGTTTGGCACAAAGTTTTGGGTTTGGAGAATGCCCACTGGGTTTAACAAGCCCAACTCAGACTGAGCCTGGATATATTAGACCATCCCTAGCCTCTGCATAACAAAACCTCTTGATGTGCTAAAACAGCACACTGGCTTCACAGAAAGCCAGAAACTGTAGTACATACTGTACACGGTTGGGCAAGTCCAGCTTGAACACCCAGTAGCCTAGGGGTGTCAAACTGGCGGCACTCCAGCTGTTGCGGAACTACAATTTTCATCATGACTCTGCCTGTGAAAGTTATGCTTGTAATTGTTAGCCTTGCAATGCCTCATGGGAATTGTTCAACAGCTGGAAGTCTCCCAGTTTGGCACCTGTGCCCTGAGTAGCCCATTCACCTAATGTGGTCAAAAACTGAAACTGCCAATAACAAGTGATGCCTGTGATTGCTGTCTGCAGTTGGGCCTGGTCACTATGGTTTACACATTTTTTTTGAATAGCAGTGTTGAGGACATCAGCCACCACCATTAATCCTCCTTTCAGGGTTAGATTATTGGAGGCATATTGGTTATCATAGATGATTCCTTAAGCGCCATCTCCTCAAAGTGCTGTGTTTTCGGCTCAAATGGGAATGGTGAAGGGGATCAACCATTTACCCTTGTATTAGGGATCTAAAAGTGGCCTCTTCAAAGTGGTCCCTTTTATTTGATGACCCAAATACTTGGGTTCTTTTTTTAACATAAATTACCCTTTTTTCCGCAATTTGTCTGCAGTATTTGATCCTGGGTCCTTGATGTTGCTGAGAACAACACTCTAATCAACTATCTCTCCCACATACAGCTAAATACAGTTGAAGCATCCCACTTGAAGCTTGCACAATTTTCTTTTGCTCATCCCCTCAAACACTCCAGTCCTCCTCATTCTCCTGATATTCCTCCTTAGCCTCCTGTCTGCCTCTGCCTCAAAGGGATGGAGGTAGAGTGCAAATGTTTCATAATTCAATGGAACAGCAGTGAGTTATCCTCTTCCAGTGCCCGGACTATGATACCACAGTAGAAGAGGAAGGTTTTGTCAGCTATTCAATTCTTTTGTATGCTGTTGCAGTATAGCATGGCCACTCTGTGACATTAACCACTTGCCGCCCGCCCTATTACAAATTGACGGTGGCAAAGTGGTTTCATAATCCTGATCGGACATCATATGACGTGATCAGGATTATGAGCCGCTGCGCGCCCCCGGTGGCGCGCATCGCGGCGATCGTTGTTGCGGGGTGTCAGTCTGACACCCGGCAACTACGATCTCGGTAAAGAGTCTCCGACGGAGACTCTTTACCACGTGATCAGCCGTGTCCAATCACGGCTGATCACAGTGTAAATAGGAAGAGCCGGTGATCAGCTTTTCCTCACTCGCGTCTGTCAGACGCGAGTAGAGGAGAGCCGATCGGCTGCTCCTCTGACAGGGGGGGCCTGTGCTGATCGATTATCAGCACAGCCCCCCCGAGGATGCCCACACTGGACCACCAGGGACACCACCAGACCACCAGGGATGCCCAGGATAAGGTATGCCACCCTAGACCACCAGGGATTCCAGTCAGTGCCACAATGGATGCCAATCAGTGCCCATAATGGATGCCAATCAGTGCCCACAATGGGCATCACTGATTGGCATGCATTATTGTTTGGCAATGATTGGCATCCATTAGTACAGTATATTATAATACAATGCCGCCTATCAGTTCCCATCCGTGCCGCCTATCAATGCCCATCCATGCCACCTATCAGTGCCTACCCATGCCCACCTGTGCCACCTACCCATGCCCACCTGTGCCGCCTACCCATGCCCACCTGTGCCGCCTATCCATGCCCATCCATGCCGCCCATCCATGCCCATCCATGCCAGCTATCAGTGCCAATTTGTGCCACCTATCAGTGCCCATCCGTGTCGCCCATCAGTGCCACCCATCAGTGCCGCCTATCAGTGCCCATCAGTGCCACATATCAGTGTCCATCAATGCCAACTCATCAGTGCCACTTCATTGGTGCCACCTCATCGGTGCCCATCAGTGCCACCTTATCATTGCCCATCAGTGTATCCCCATCAGTGCCCATCAGTGAAGGAGAAAATTTACTTATTTACAGAGTTTTGAAACTGAAACAAAAAAAAAACATATTTTTTTTCAAAATTTTCGGTATTTTTTTATTTCTTTAGCAAAAAATAAAAACCGCAGAGGTGATCAAATACCCCCAAAAGAAAGCTCTATTTGTGGGAAAAAAATTATAAAAATTTCATTTGGGTACAGTGTAGCACGACCGCGCAATTGTCATTCAAAGTGCGACAGCGCTGAAAGCTCAAAATTGGTCTGGGCAGGAAGGTGTTTAAGTGCCCGGTATTGAAGTGGTTAAAGTAATAAAGTGGTACTGGTCCAAGTAATTAAACTGAACCATTAACGTTTTTACTTCATTGTACGAACGCAAACAACAGAGCAATACAAGATGTCTATGACCCCATATTTGTTAAATGCTTGTAAATCTTTGATTCCACTATACCGGGGAAAAAGTTTAATACCTACTATCTCACAGTAACTACGAAGGGTTGACGAGCTCCATCTAATAGAAGAAATAACCTGTCGAAATAAAGGGCTGACCAGGAAATATATTAAGACGTGGGCAAAATGGTTTGAATTTAAGGAAACTAAACTATATTATGAAATGATATCAGACCCTGATGGTAAATTAGAGTATGACTTATTCATTAGTATTGATTAATCTTATTGTTTCTGTATCTTCCCAACAGTTCTATATTTACATTTGTCATATGAAACCCCAACCTCCCCCATCTTTTTCTTCTTTTGGATTTTTTTTTCTTCCTCCTTTTTTTTTCTTTTTTTTTTTTGTGGTTCCCTTCCCCCTCCCTTGATTTCTATATTGGAGAGGAGGGGACGGAACTGATAAGATAAATTGCATTGTATCTGTTTTAAGATAATGTTTGAAATGTTCAAAATAATAATAATTAAAAAAAATTACCTCTTTAGTATGCTGTTGCTGTATAACATGGCCACTCTGTGACATTAAAGTAATAAAGTGGTTTGAGAAAATAAAATTCTAAATTCTAAATCTGAATGGTCCTTTGTCCAAAGTTACTGGAAAGATGAGTTGTTGTCAGACTAAGCTGTTGTCAGACTAATGCTATGTACACACGATTGGACATCAAAACCATGGATTTCTTCCGACAGATGTTGGCTCAAACTTGTCTTGCATACACACGGTCACACAAATTTTGTCGGAAATTCCGAACATCTTGAAGGCGGTGACGTACAACACGCACGACAAACCGAGATAAATGAAGTTCAATAGCCAGTGCGGCTCTTCTCATTGATTCCGAGCATGTGTGGACTTTTGTGCATCAGAATTGTGTACACACGCTTAGAATTACTGACAACAAGAGTTGTTGTCGGAAAATTTGAGAACCTCCTCTCAAACATTTGTTGGTGGAAATTCCGACAACAAATGTTCTATGGAGCATACACACGGTTGGACTTTCCGACAACAAGCTCACATCCAACATTTGTTGTCGGAAAATCCTATTGTGTTTATGGCCCATTAGCCCCATAGCATGTGAAACAATACAGGAGGAGGACCAAAGGGCCATTGAGGATCTTCTGGCCCTTTTGGACGAAGGAGCAGTTGATGTCGATGAACCAAGGGGCGAAGAAAGTATTGAGAAAATATATAAGCTAGATCTATAAACTCATGCTGATGGTGTGAAAAAAATTGGGTGATAAATAAATGAATGAAGCTGCTATACACAAAGTGCTAGACACCTGGACGTAGTAATAAAATATAAATACAGCGCTCACAAACAAAAACATAAAGTCCATATAAAACTGTGAATGTGCTTCACAAATAAAAAAATGCAGGAAATGCTTCACATCTGGTATGCAGAAAGTGCAGAGAACATGTTGCAGAAAAATTTTCAGGTGTACCCAGACACCCCCACATGTGTCCCCATTCACTAAATCACAATGACACCCAGCTTTGCAGTCTGGGCGTCAAAATAGGCTTATAGTGATATCCAGAGGATGTTGCAGGATGGCAGGTTCACTGATGAGAACGATAAACGATCCTTTAAAGTTAATACTCAGCCATTCAAAAACAGGTACCCAAAAATGAAGAAAAAAAAGGGGGAACCAATAGTGAAGTATGTTCAGACTGGAAATTTATTGCGCATAAAAGGTTATACTTTCAAAAGTGAGTTAAAATCAGGCATTGAAATGATCAGAGGTTGCAGCAAACACCATTCATTAGTGTTCCCACGACACTGCTGGGCACTGATAGGCAGCACTGGTGGGCACAGAGAGGCAGCACTGGTGGGCACAGAGAGGCAGCACTGACGGGCACAGAGAGGCAGCACTGACGGGCACAGAGAGGCACTGTGTGGGCACTGGCAGCGGTACTGGTTGGCACAGATGAAGCGGCTGTGCCTCTTTCTCTTCGGGACAGACGTCCCTTACACAGAAGCCTGTGAACGGCTTTTTTTCCCCTCACGCTGTCAGCGTGAGGAGAAAAAGAAACAATTACTGATCTTCTGTTTACATCATATGATCAGCCGTAATTGGCTGACAGTTGATTACGTGGTAAGGGGCCAGGTTCTGTGATCTCCTGAGTCTCATTGACTCGGTGATCACAGCATGCCACGCACGCCCTGCAGGGATCACCGAGTCTATTGACGGCCTCCCAGCAATGTAGGTCCATGCTGTAGCCCTCATTCGGCTATAGCATTGATGGGAACAGGTTAACCATGCTTGGGGTGCCATTAACATTTGCATTTGCAGCACATTTCTGAAATGCCCGGCAAAGCGCAAATTTTTTGTTCAGAAACAAGCATATGTGAATGGTGCCTCATTGTCCTTATGTAAACACACCAATTTCACATGCGGGCCCCATTCATTCCTAGCATAGTGGGGCCGTAAGTTTTTTGTTGCTTGTTTTTCCCATGACATGCATAGTGCACTCCAATGATTTCAATTGTTGTCATTCATCCAGCAAAGTATTGGGATATTTTGGCATGTTGCAAGTTGCAAGTTTTTTTTACTGTGCATTTTGCTGCATTTGATGCTCACTTTTTCATGTGCAAAATGTGTGGTTGCTTCTGCTTTTCAAGGGCCATTAACAATTAATGGCACTGAAAGTGCGACTAATGTATTTTAGGTGTATAAAGGTGGCCATACACTATACAATCTTATTGTACAATCTTCTTTAGATCACCCATCAACTATGTAGTGCAAGGGCCTGTCTGATTAGGTACAGAGTGATTGGATAGATGGTGTGTCCTCCTATTATATAGTTTTGGGAAATAGAAAGGAGATTGTACAGAGAGTGTACAATCAGATTGAATAGTGTATGGCCACTTTTATACACTTAAAATTACCTAGTTGTGCTTTCAGTGCCATTAATGTTAACAGCACACCAAACACAGAAGCAAACACATTTTACCACATGAAAAAACAGCAGCAAAATGCACAGTAAATATGTGCAACTCGCACTGTGTAAAAAATGTCCCATGTTGATGGGGACAAGGGCCTCATCCCCACATCCCTTGCCCAGTGGTTGTGGGGGTCTGCAGGCGGGGGGCTTATCGGAATCTATAAGCCCTCTTTAACAAAGGGCTCACAGATCTCCCCCCCCCCTCCCCCATGTGAATGGGTATCAGGTACATTGTACAATCCGTATGGTTGAGTTTGCATCACACAGACATTGCATGTGATTTGCAGTGTGGGGAAAATCACATCCGATGTCAGACAGCACAGCATTGTGAACCAGCCCTAAGGCCCCTTTCACACTTGTGTGACTTGTCCTGCGATTCCTGTGTCCATAGACCTCAAGATTACACTGGCATTCAAAATCACATCAAATTTGTGGGAAAAAGCGCTGCAAAATCATTGGACTTTCAGGTCGCACAAGTGTGAAAGGGGCCTTATGGACCTCAAGTTGTATGAAAAGTTGGCCAAATGTGAAAGGAACCTAATAAGATTCATTGATAACACCTTTTGAATTGGGCCCTTTTGCACTTGGGTGACCAATGTCCCATGTGGTCTATGGACCTTAAGTCGCATCAAAGTCAAACCAAAGTAATGCAGGGACAAATCTGACCCACTTGGTGGATGCACAAGTGAGAATAGTATCTAATTCAAAGGTAATATCCATGAATCTCATTCACACTGCTGCAACCTGAAAGTCACACTATTTTGCTGCCACTTTGCTGCTGCAAATTGGCCCCAACTTCTGGGAATGCAATTTGCACCCTATGTACCTCAAGTCACATGAAGGTCTAGGGACTACTTTGAAGTTGTTGCAACTTGAAGTAGCACAGATATGAATGGTTATCACTGAGAAACATGGGGTGGAACTTGTCATGCAACTCGGAAGTCCAAATTTGCTAGAAAAGTCGCCCAACTGTGAAACAAGTCATATATACATTATTAGAAAGGAGCTCTCATTTATATTTGCATAGTCCTTACTGATTTACATCAGCAGAACAAATTCAGCAAGTGATGTGTGCACCTGGGCCAGAAGCAAATGTGTGATGATGCCAAACAAATCAATGAACCCCACCACACCAAATCTAACTTCCACATCGAGTAAGCACAAGTACATATCCTACACTTACCTGGCAAATGAGCAGCACCTCCTCTTTGCTGAAGAGGGACCTCGCCATGTCCACCTAGATGGAGATCCTGACCAGCACAGAAACCTCCCGGTGATTACAATGACTAATTTCTGGGTAGGAAGGTGAAACCACGCTCTTTTGATCGCAGCTTAGAGTGTATAACAGGTAACATTTCATACAACTATTTACCCACCAGCCCACATTTTTCTCTGAAAGATTATAAAAACATACTTAACAGTCATTTAACACCCACCACCAGCCCATAATCCACACATACATAGGTGACCATGTTCTGCTGGAAGCTGCATTTCTGTGTACATGATTAAGCAATGAGATCAAAGAGTACAAGGTCAGCAGATTCTCCCAAACCATGTTTGCATGGTCAGACAGGAACAATAGACAACACAACATTGACAGCATGACCTCATAAACCCACTTTTGATGTAAAGAATGCACAAGAATTTCAGAAAACAAACAGCTCTAGTTGGGCTTTTATCAATTTGCACAATATCATTCCTTCTCTCTCCCCCCCACAAATCACAGCAAAAAACCTGGCCTTCTCAGCCCAAACAAACCCCCCTACTGCAGCCCTTTATATAAGATAGGTTGTATTGTTAGCACATTGATCCATGCCCAATAGAAGTACACGTCCACCAGTATCTTTCAATCTGTCTCTTCACGTATGTCTAAAGTGATTGCACCTGATGAGCAGGAACACATAATACTATTTGCAACTGTGTTAGCCCTTGGCCAAATATCGAAGTCCATTCCAAATAAACAAAGCAACAATTTTCTAAGCATATGTACCCATGCAGTGTAAACCCCTTTAAATGTCCAACTCCCTGGGCATGACTAGTGCTAACAAACATTAACATCAGTCCCTAGCTGCAATGAGCTTCCAATCTAAAATTCAAAACAAAATTTCTCACATCAGACACTATTTCGACAGGAGACAAATAAAATATACAAGCATGTCTTTGGATTGTGGTGAGAAACCCACACAGGGAGAACATATAAACTTCAACACAAGCATTAGCATGTTGGAGAATTGAACCAACAACCCCAGTGCTGCTAGACAGAATTGTAACCCATTTAGCCAGAGGGCAGACTCACACATGTTGTCTGCATCTCTGTGGTGTGAACCAGCCCTAAGTCCATAGCCATGCGCAGTGTCACAAGCAATAGATAATCTATTGTCCAAAGTATTAGGACGTCTGCCTTTATACGCATATGAACTGTAATGACATCCCAGTCTTAGTCTGTAGGGTCCAAAATTCATTTGGCCCACCCCTTGCAGCTATAACAGCTTCAACTCTTCTGGGAAGGCTGTCCACAAGGTTTAGGAGTGTGTCTATGGGAGGGTTTGACCATTCTTCCATAAGTGCATTTGTGAGATCAGGTAATAATGTTGGACGAAAAGGCCTGTCTTGCAGTCTCTGTTCTAATTCACTGCCAAGGCGTTCTGTCGTGTTGAAGTCAGGACTCTGTGCAGGCCAGTCAAGTTCCTCCACCCCAAACTCACTCATCCATGTCCATGGCAATCGTTGCGGTGTGTCACTCCGATTTAGGTAAAGAGTCTCTGACGGAGACTCTTTACCACGTGATCAACGGTGTCCAATCATGGCTGATCACGATGTAAACAGGAAGAGCCATTAATCAGCCTTTCTGCTCTCCTGACAATGGGGGGGGGCTGTGCTGATTGTTTATCAATGTCAATTGTTATTTAAACAGCGACAGTGCTAAAAGCTGAAAATTGGCTTGGGCAGGATGGGGGGGGGGGGGGGGGAAGTGCCCTGTATTGAAGTGGTTAAGCATAAAGACAACTTCTCAGCCAGAAACATTTGCTAAATTCTTTCTGAAGTGGCACAATTTTCCATTTATTTTAATGCTTTGCTACAGCACGATAGAGGTCTTTACTGTTAAAATGTTACCCTCCTTAGTTTTATAATTCCTTTGATTCTTGGCCAAAACAAGCGCTGCTTTAAATAAACTTCATGTGCACTAATTCAATAAGATGTTTCTGTTGTCCACAAAAAAATATTACCTTTCAGAGTGAGTAATGATGATGTCTCCTTCAGCTTTAATCTCTTGTAATTTGTGCTAAATTCAGGTAACTGTCTAAGGAAACCAGTTAATGCTAAATCTGAAATACACTGTATTTAAATTTTAAAATACACTCTTCAAAGAATTACTGTGTTTTCATTCCAAGCAGTTAAAGTGATGTTATCTTCACCTATTCATACTTTGCAATATAATTTTGTTTCAGGTTCAGATAAAAGTGCTCTCAGTTTTTAACTTATTTCACCGAAAACATAACAGAATTTTGAGAAGACAATATTAAGACAGAACCTTCATAGCTATGTTTTAATTAGAAAAAAGGTCACAAAGAAACGTATTTTTTAAAGGGAAATTATAAAGGAAAAGTTTGCCAAGAAAATGTATTTGTGTTGACTTTAAGGCCTAATGCTCACTGTATGCTCTTGACATTTTTTCTTCTACAGGAGTTTAGCAGCAGAAGCAAAAAAAAGTAAAAAAAATGTTTTTTTGCATGGGCAATAATGGGCCCATAATAATAATAACTTAATAATAATAATAATAATAATAATAATAACTTGTGTTTACACACATTAAAGTGCATTCCAGCATCTGATGTTATATACATAGATGTTAACACATTCTAATGGCTAGAATTCAGGGCATTAGAATGCATTAATGCGGGAAAACGCCTAGCACCAAAGTGCAATAATGAGTTTTAAAGAGGAAGTAAAGCCTCTGAAAAAATAAAAAATGCACCCTGTAAGACAAAGGCAAAATGAGCTAGTATGCATAGCTGAATCTAGCTAAATCTAGCTGAATCTAGGCTTACCTGTAGGTTAAAGTGGTTGTAATGGGTTTACAACCACTTTAATGAGCGTTAAGAAGCTTTTGAGCACTTCTTTTATACTCTCCAGAACTCACAAGTGATTTTTTTTTTCTGCAAAACAAAAAAGAGATTCCCTGTGCATAGTGTACCAATTTTGGCTGGAGAAAAAGTGACAACAGCAACACTGACATATCCAAATACTATATATCAAAACATACTTTTCATTAAATAGGTGTGCTGTCACTTTAAGATGCTATTCATATCAATGTAGATACAACAACAATAAACTATTATTTGAATTAGTACAAAAATATTAAATAATTAAGAATAAAAACAAGTGGGGTACATCCTAAAAAAATAAATAAATTAAAAGTCAGCAGCTACAAATACTGCAGCTGTTGACTTTTAATAATCGGACACTTACCTGTCCCAGGGTTCAGCGATGCGGGGGAATGAAGCCCCCCCCTCGTTCCCCACTCCGCTCGCGGCGCCGTCATGCGTACAGTGGGCACCCGACTGTGGCTTCACAGCCGGGCACCCACTGTGCATGTGCGAGTGCCGCAGGCCGCTGTGATACGACATACAGTCACCTGGGACACGTGACAGGTCCCAGGTGAATGTGCGGCGCGAGAAGAAGTGATGTCACCAGCCTTGGGAAGGAAGAAGGCAGACTACGAGGGACCCCCTAGCAACAGGTATTTAGAGGTGAGTAAAAAAATTATTTTTTTTGCCAATTATTTTTTATTTATTTTTTTAAAGAATTTTAAGCAACTTTTTATTTTTTGGTGGCAACACCACTTTAAAGATCAATAAAAAAAAGTCCATATATGTGAAATAGAGTAAAGACCCAAGTTGACAATATCGAACTGTGAATCAATTGGAATAAAAAATTCTCTCCAAGTGAATGACACCAGTGTCCACAAACTCCTTACCAGATAGACAGATCTCAATAAATAGAAATGAATTGCGCTTTGGTGTGATACAGCCTCAATATCCCCAACGGAAATTCAGATTTGATATGACTCCAGACAGATGGAAAGCCCGCAACCTATAGAAATCAAATGCGCCTCGTATGACCCAACCACAATATCCCCATAGCTGAATCTAGCTAAATCTAGCTGAATCTAGGCTTACCTGTAGGTTAAAGTGGTTGTAATGGGTTTACAACCACTTTAATGAGCGTTAAGAAGCTTTTGAGCACTTCTTTTATACTCTCCAGAACTCACAAGTGATTTTTTTTTTCTGCAAAACAAAAAAGAGATTCCCTGTGCATAGTGTACCAATTTTGGCTGGAGAAAAAGTGACAACAGCAACACTGACATATCCAAATACTATATATCAAAACATACTTTTCATTAAATAGGTGTGCTGTCACTTTAAGATGCTATTCATATCAATGTAGATACAACAACAATAAACTATTATTTGAATTAGTACAAAAATATTAAATAATTAAGAATAAAAACAAGTGGGGTACATCCTAAAAAAATAAATAAATTAAAAGTCAGCAGCTACAAATACTGCAGCTGTTGACTTTTAATAATCGGACACTTACCTGTCCCAGGGTTCAGCGATGCGGGGGAATGAAGCCCCCCCTCGTTCCCCACTCCGCTCGCGGCGCCGTCATGCGTACAGTGGGCACCCGACTGTGGCTTCACAGCCGGGCACCCACTGTGCATGTGCGAGTGCCGCAGGCCGCTGTGATACGACATACAGTCACCTGGGACACGTGACAGGTCCCAGGTGAATGTGCGGCGCGAGAAGAAGTGATGTCACCAGCCTTGGGAAGGAAGAAGGCAGACTACGAGGGACCCCCTAGCAACAGGTATTTAGAGGTGAGTAAAAAAATTATTTTTTTGCCAATTATTTTTTATTTATTTTTTTAAAGAATTTTAAGCAACTTTTTATTTTTTGGTGGCAACACCACTTTAAAGATCAATAAAAAAAAGTCCATATATGTGAAATAGAGTAAAGACCCAAGTTGACAATATCGAACTGTGAATCAATTGGAATAAAAAATTCTCTCCAAGTGAATGACACCAGTGTCCACAAACTCCTTACCAGATAGACAGATCTCAATAAATAGAAATGAATTGCGCTTTGGTGTGATACAGCCTCAATATCCCCAACGGAAATTCAGATTTGATATGACTCCAGACAGATGGAAAGCCCGCAACCTATAGAAATCAAATGGGGGCGTGGCTTGGTGCCGGGACGAGATGGCTGCCTTCTAAACCAGCTCCGTCCGCGGGAGTCCTCAAGCCTACTATTTAGCTGCCTACCTTTCGCTCACGATGGGCAAATCAAGGGGACAAGGCTCCCAGTCCCGCTCTAGATCTCCGAGGGGTTCCGACGCTCCGATCGGCAGCGGCATCCCGGAACTTTTTCGGCCCCGCTCACGCGAGGCCGAGGCCTCACTTCAGGCCTACGCAGAGGAGCCTTCTCCTGACAGGAGCCCGCCATCCACTGCGCGCTCGCACACAGCGGAAAGCCCGCCGGGCAGGAATACCCTAACCATGGCTGACCTCAGAGATGTGGCTGCGGACATCAAGAATTCGCTTACAGCGGTAATCACAGACCTCAGACGAGACATCCACGCCATGCACGCCCGAATGGCGGAAGTGGAGGAAACAACAGCCCGCCATGACACTGCCATATCACAGCTCCAGCACTCCTCCCTCTCCTATAATACACAGTTAAGGGATGTCAATCGGTACATGGAGGACCTTGACAACAGAGGACGCCGTCACAACATACGGGTAAGAGGCATCCCCGAATCTGTCGAGCAGGCACAACTGGCACAGGTCACCATTCAACTTTTTAATGATCTACTAGGCAGACCTTCGGAGTCACCTATTGAATATGAGAGACTGCACAGGGCCTTGAGACCCAGGGGCAGGGACACTGATCCCCCCAGGGATGTTGTATGTTGCCTAGTGAATTACAGAGTCAAAGAGGACATCCTGAAAAGAGCCAGGGACAGACGCCATCTCCTATACCAGGGTTCTGAGATCAATATTTTTCAGGACTTATCACCTGTAACCCTCCAGAATAGAAGGGACCTGCGCCCCCTGCTGGATGTCCTTCGCCGTAAAGGGATCCAATATAAATGGAGGTTCCCATTTGGCCTCACTGCTACAGCGGCAGGTCGCACTGCAATCCTGAGGGTCCCTGAGGAATTGGCGAGGTTCTGAGACACGCTTCAGATTCCGCTTGTCGATCTTCCAGATTGGTACAAGGCTTTCCGTCCTACCCAGCTCCAGAGAACCTCCTCAATGGATACCATTCCTGAAAGGGAGGAATTTCACATCAGAAGACGCAGATCATCTTCACCTAGGCCACTACCGCCAAGGAACCGGGAGGACAGATCGCATGCAAGTCCCACTGCATCCCCCGCTCACAGGCGAGCCAGACCAGACTGCCCCTGAGTCATTAATCCCATGTGATTTTTACATTGCTCTTTAACCTTTACAGGGGCTTTCACCTATTCGGCTACTGCTCCCCCCCTCCCTATTCAATTCAATTTATTTTATTTTATTTTATTTTTTCATTTATTTATTTATTTATTTTTATTTTTTATTTTTTTTATCCCCCCCCCCCCCCAGTGCAATCTTCTCACTTTTGGCCCTCACAGAAATATCCGTTTGCCTATGTCAGTTGACGGGCCTGAAACGTACATTCCTGCATGCCCGGAAGTTCTTCTGGACTCTAACTCTCTCCTGCCTAGTTCAGTGTGACTACACTCTTATATGACTGTCCTAGCTATATCGGCAGAGTGAAGTCGCTTCTTTGATTCCCAATCCTGATCTCTGTCCCTTTATTCAGTCCCGACTGCTAGCATAAGAGTTAATGGCCGCCTGTCAAATGCCTTCCCCATCCGCAACGGAACGAGACAGGGCTGTCCGCTTTCCCCCATCTTATTTATCCTGACACTAGAACCCCTGCTCAGACGTATTCAGACAAACGAAAATATTAAAGGAATCTCTGTGGCTGGGCGTACCCATAAATTAGCCGCATATGCAGATGACATCCTGCTTTTCCTCAGTGACCCTTTAGTAACGATCCCAAATCTACTAAAAGATTTCGAAACCTTCGGCCGTATCTCCAATCTCAAGATAAACTTCTCCAAGTCTAGCGCTCTGAACGTCACATTGCCTGATGTGTTAGTCTCCCAATGCCAAAGCTCATTCCCGTTCTCCTGGCAAAGAGAAGCTATAACATACCTGGGGATACAGCTTCCCACGCGCCTTAACGATCTCTTCGCTAGGAACTTTCTCCCCCTTTCTAGAACCATTGCCGAAGACTTACGGAAATGGGACAAATCCCACTTCTCGTGGTTTGGTCGTGCAGCAATTCTCAAAATGAATGTTCTCCCACGAGTTCTCTATCTTTTACAAACTATCCCCATCCAACTACCGCCCTCCTTCTTTCGACTCATTAAACGCCTAGCTACCCAATTTCTGTGGAAACACAAGAGCCCTAGGATCAGCTACTCCCAGCTCACGCTCCCCAAGAACGCAGGTGGAATCGGCCTCCCTGACCTCAAAAATTATTACTTGTCCTGCCATATGGTTAGAATAGTGGACTGGTCCACCCGCTTAGGGGATAAGGACTGGGTCCACATAGACGACTCGCTCTCTGCCATACCCATCAAAAACGCCCCGTGGATCCCCTCAGCCAGCGTTTCCAAAATGTCTAAAGACCACCCCCTTGTAAGTGCTACTCTGACTAGCTTCAGGGAAGCGTGCCGCAAATTCAAGATATCCTCCACCCTGAGTCCTCTCACACCCATCCGACTCAACCCAGCCTTCCCCCCGGGAATGTCTAACAACTTTCTCAAAGAGTGCTGGGTGCACCAGGAAGTCCAGGCCCACCACTTTTTTAGCAATGGGGATCTGCTGGAATGTAGCGCCCTCCCTACCAAGGATGACTGCCCCCCCTGCCCTCTGTGGACATACTTCCAAATTCGCCACTTCCTTAGATCGGAAAACGCAGATGGCAACTTGTCTAGGCGATTAACAGTATTTGAAAGTCTCTGCTCCCAAAACACTCCTCAACGACACTTAATCTCTAAAATCTATTCCCTATTCTTTCAGTCCGCCTCTCCGAAGGACTGGAAAGCTTGTCAGGCTTGGGAAAAAGATTTGCAAATAGACCTCTCTGACGACGACTGGGATAGGATTTTGATTTACACACACAAAGGCTCGCTGAACGTCCACACTCAGGAAAATAACTTCAAACTTCTATCTAGATGGTACAGGTCGCCTGAACTGTTGCATAAATTCAATCTTGACGTCCCTAACAAATGTTGGAGATGCTTAAACGATGGGGGATCGCTCTTGCATATATGGTGGACTTGTCCCAAAATCCAAACATTTTGGACACGAGTTCATAGGATAGCTAGCACCATCACCAGTAGCACGATAGAATATACACCGGCTTGCATGCTTCTCCATCACTCCTCTGCCCCCACACGCCTTTACTTGAAATCACTGACTCTACACCTCCTTAACGCCGCCAAGCTCTGCATCCCTATCCATTGGGGCTCCCCCCACATCCCCTCCATTAATGATTGGCTAAACAAAGTAGCAAAAATAGCAGAAATGGAGGAGCTCATCCACATTGCCCGTGACTCCCCACAGAAGTTTGCACGGACCTGGGATAAGTGGACACAGTTTTGGGATTGTGGCTGCCTTTTTTCTCTGGATAACCCTCCTAATTGAGTACATTTCCAATCAACCCTTGTGTGTTTTGCCACATGACCTGGCGCTGGCCCAAGTAGGGCTAGTCCTCTTGTTTTTAGTTTTCCCTTGCTTTTCTGCGAGTCTCCCTCATTAGAAAGGAACCCAAGCGGACGATCGTATACACCTTTACAACGACGCTTGTTTTTCCCTTTTTTTTTTTTGGAGGAGCCCGGAGAGACGACACCCCAGATGGAAAGCCCGCAACCTATAGAAATCAAATGCGCCTCGTATGACCCAACCACAATATCCCCAACAGCTACTCACGTCTGCTATGGTTCAATTCATATGGCATATGAGGTAAAGAAAAAGGGGCAAGCTCATAATGTATTATTATCATTGAAGGAGAAAGAAACTTGTTTTTTAAATAGAAATATAAAGTAATTGGTAAATGTAAGTACCTGTAATAAATAAAAAATGTAAGCACCATTTGCCAAGAAAATGTCATTGTGTTGACAGTTGACACTAAGGCCGCGTACACACGGGCGGACTGTCTGTCCAACTTAGTCCGCCGAAACACATTTCAGCGGACAGTCCGCTCGTGTGTGGGCTTCAGCGGACTTTTTCAGCGTGTAGTCTGGAGGACTAAGTATTTCGGAATTTCCGTAATATTGTCCGTCCAACTTTGGTTTCAGCGGACAGTCCGCTCGTGAGTAGGCTAGGTGGACGGACTAAGTATGGCGCATGCTCAGAAAGGATTTACACGGCGGAAGGTTGCATTGCTGTGTATTGGACGTCCTATTTCTAGTCCCGTCGTACGTGCTGTACACGTCATCGCGCAAGCTTTCAACGGACTGTTTGTTCATCGTGTGTGGTCAAGTCCGTTCATTCGAAAGTAGGACGGACTGTCCGTCGGATTGTCTGACGGACTTAGTTGGCCAGACAGTCCGCCCGTGTGTACGCAGCTTAAGGTCTCGTGCACACTGTATGCTCTTGGCGATTTTTTCTCCTTCGGGAATTTAGAAGCAACAAAAGCATAGTAAAAAGCTGCGTTTTGCATGGGCATGCTACTAAACTCCTGAAAACACCTATAATGTGCATGGAAGGGAGTTTACAGGCAGGGGAAAAAAAAAGGTCAAATGCCTAAAGAAGCAGCTTTTCTTTGAGCTGTAGTGTGCATGAGGCCTATTGTCTTAATGATCTGCATTAACCTAAACCCATTTAATGTAAATGACAGCTCCATTTGTTGCAACATTTTCTTTAATTTGTAAACCTTATGTCATCATGTGATCTCGACAGAAAGTTCCAGTGATTTTTCAAAACAGGCAAATGTGCTATAAAAGATTGATCACTTCTGGTGACCCTTAACTACTTTTTTAAACCTATTATGTTCTTTGCTTTTGATCACCAAGGGTGTTTGACAGTTTGACATTTCTGTGTTGCTTTTTGTCAATAGTTTCCAATGGTTTTAGTCATTTTAAAAAGATTTTAAGGAAATGTGCCATGTTTATTTATAAGGGAGGTGTAACTGGAGTGTGGAAAAAATACCGTAATTGCACAGTAAGTATGGAACTCCAAAAGTGGCATACATAATTTCTTCTAACAAGCCTCTCTCTTCCCTGTCTACTTTTTCAAGTTTGACAACTATGTTTGCCAGAAATATACAATTTCTACTCAAAAAATAAGGTTCTGTTAAAAAAAATAACACTATTGTTAAAAACTTTAAAGACTAGTTCATCATTTGTATAGTACACCACATAGAGCTGCTTAATCCTTTATAAATGGTTGATGCATATATATCCAAAGATGGGGTACAAGTACAGTAAATGGCATATAAATGTTTATAAATCGGCTTCTTGGACTTGAACAAGAGTATAATTTAATGTATTTCTGGCAACTAGGGGGAAGAATTTACAGAAGAAGCATAAAGTTCAAGCATTTGAAGCATTAAAGTGAACAGAGTTCTGCAATCAACATATTACAAAAATAGGTGAAGACTGATGCTTTTTCAAGCAAATTGTCTGGACAGGGAGTGTCATGCTATTAGTGCACACTGTGCAGCTGCACAATAGTCTTCCATGATTCCTACTTTATGGTGACAATTGTGGTATAAATAAAACATGATATCTCCTCCCAATTTTACTAGCTGTTGGCCAGTCTGGTATTAGGACTTCTTTCTACTATTACATAGCAGTGAACACTGCTCACTTCTAGGGTTGATATGGAATGGATAGTATCTCATGTGAGGCCCCATCTGTGCTCTTGTTATATAATATCCAAGTGATGTCTGGGAGACATCAACTGCTTCACTACCTGTATTGGATCTGCAGAAAGTTTTTTACCATTTCCTCTAAACATCATCTGGACCAAAAATGAATGGGTGTTTGCTGTTGAACCTAGTAGCTTATTATGTACCATAGGATGCAGAGGCTATCTATCTATCTATCTATCTATCTATCTATCTATCTATCTATCTATCCATTGGCGGCTGGTGCTCAAATTTTTTTTTGGGGGGGGCTCAAACAATCAATTGCAGCCACTGTGCCATCAAACGCAGGCACTGTGCCCATCAAGCGCAGCCACTGTGCCATCAAACAAAGCCACTGTGCCGTCAAACAAAACCTCTGTGCCGTCAAACAAAGCCACTGTGCTGTCAAATTCAGCCATTGTGCCATCAAGCGCTGCCACTGTACCCATCAATTGCTGCCAGTGTGCCCATCAATTGCCACTACTGTGCCCCATCAAATTCTGCCAGTGTGCCCATAAATTGCCGCTAATATGCCCATCAAATGCTGCCAGTGTGCATCGCTTGGCACTTACCTATCTTGCAGCAGGTCAGCGGCGGTGTCCTGCACATTCCTTGATGTCTTCTCCTGTCCTCTCTATCGGGCGTCCAATCACAGCGCCTGATGTTTCAAACAATCAGGTGACAGGTAACAGACTCGGGCTCCTGATTGGCTGAGAGGTGGCTCAGTGTTAGTAAAGGGAAGAAATTTGCTTTGCTAACACACAGCTGAGTGAACAGCAAACACACAGCATTGCACTCACTGTTCGCCTTTTTGGGCGCCTATTAGAGCCTCCAAAAACAGCCCCACCGCTGTAATTCAGGTGCTGTAATAGGGGGTGTCAGCGGTGACCATAGATAGATTCATGCACTGCATGAATCTATCTATAGTAATAGAGCGGTGCCAGGAGAGAGGGGGTGGCGCTCCTGCGCCCTTTATGGACACACCACCACTGTATCTATCTATCTCTATCTGTCTATATATTTTTCTGTCTGTACACAGCTTTATGTGAACTTGGACAGCTGAGAGTGCAAGATTCACAATATTTTCTTGCATAAGAGCAATTTGGCAACATTATCTGCTGTTGTATTTAGGTTTACAGTATGGCCAGTCTACTCCTTAATCGCAAAAATGTGTCTAAACATAACAAGTAAAACTTTATTAAAGCAGATCTTCACTGTATCTGAGCACCAAAAACACCAAGTAACTGAAGAAATGTAAAAAAAAAAACCTTTTAAAACAAGTAAACATGATATTCTTTCCCATCTATTTACTAATACTAGCAGCATAAGGATTAAAAATAATGTTGACTGAGAGAGTGAAGTTCCACTTTAAGTTAACCGCTTGCCGACCAGCCACCGTCATTATACTGTGGCAGGGCGGCTCGTTCCTGCAAATCGCAGCAGGTGTATGTCGGCTCCTTTAGCTATAGTAGGTGCACGTACCTGCTGCACAGCGGGGGAGCCAATGCACATGGCCAGCAGCCATGATGTCCGCTGGCCTCACATGATCACTCCATAGAGAACCAGAATTGGGATCTGTCAATGTAATCGAACAGATCCCCATTCTGACATCGGAGTAGAGAGAGATCTGCTGTTCCTGGTGATCAGGAACAGTGATCTCTCTCCTCCAGTCAGTCCCCTCCCCCACAGTTAGAAACACCTGCCATGGAACACATTTAACCCCTTGATCACAACTAGTTACAACACACCTAGGGAACATAGCTAACCCCTTGATCACCCCCTAGTGTTAACCACTTCCCTGCCAGTGTCATTTATATAGCAATCAGTGCATTTTTATATAAATGTCACTGGTCCCAAAAAAGTGTCAAATGTGTCCAAACTGTCTGCCGCAATGTCACAGCCCTGCTAAAAATCGTAGATAACCATCATTACTAGTAAAAAATTAATAATAAAAATGCCATAAATCTATCCCCTCTTTTGTAGATGCTATAACTTTTGCACAAACCAATCAATATATGCTTATTATGATTTTTTTTACCAAAAATATTTAGAAGAATACATATTGGCCTAAACTGATGAAGAAATTTGTTTTTTTAGAACATGTTGTTTAAATCCTTTTGCTGCCAGTGCTGTTTTTTATTTTTTATTTTTTTTGCAAACATGTTAAAATGTACATTTTAGGCCTGAAGATTAGATAAAACACCATAAAGGTTACATCATTTTAGTGCAACCATATAGCAAAACCAAATATACAGTAAAAAATGTAATGAAGTTAATTTTAGTGTGCACAAGCATAATAGTGCATACTTTATTGCTTAACTCTATTGCATAAAGGGCTGAAGTAAATCAAACACAGATGGTGACAGCTCTGAAACCAGAAGTGACAAGAATATTGTCACTTCTAGTTTCATTCACTCAGGGAACATTAGCCAACGGATGTTCATTGATCATGCTCTACTCTTTCCGCTGATACCTGCCATGGACATTCTGGAAGCCTAGGAGGGGTAGCAGGGCCCAGAACAGATTGTAGTGGGGGGTGCATGAATTGATCGCTTCCACAAGAAATGAGACAGTCGGCTGATAAACTGTACAATGCTGAATCCACTGCTGATGGTGTAAGATTTAAATTGGTGGCAACAAATGGGTTAAAAGTTATTTTTAGACATCTTTATCACTATCATTAAAGGGTCTATAAAACTATCAGATGCATGCTTCACTTCTCTTCCCCATTAAACAGTGGAATTGGTGAGGGACGCCCTGGATACCTTCACTGCCATTGTTCTACTGCTGGGTGTCCAGTGCGTTCCTATGGGCTCCCTCCAGGCATATCTGCCCTTAAAGTGGATGTAAACTTCACATATACCCAATGAAGTGAACAGCCTCAGATGATACACAGAGATTAAACAAATCCTCCTACATAGGTTTTACATGTATATCTGCTGTCTTCAGCTTTATATACTGTTTAGAAAGTGCACGCCCTCTTAGAGAATTTTCTCTTTCTGATTCACCTGTGGGTGTGGGTTCTTGCCATACACTGTAAGACAGCCGATTGGAGGGGGGTGCGCCTTTCCTCCACATAGGCAGAGACTTGCAGAGCTGTGCTGTGAATAGACCAGCTCTCTGCTAACCTATTTATAGCACCCACCCTGACACAAAGTTCAGGCTGGTTTTATCACAGTTGTTGGAGAGATTGTAAGAAGTTATCATGTTGATAACAGAAGAGTGGAGCAGGAGAAAGTCACGTGACTAAGAAGTTATCATGTTGATAACAGAAGAGCGGAGCAGGAGAAAGTCACGGGACTTGAGCTTTGAAGAGAGAAAACACTGCAGATATATGTGCCCAGCTCAAATTTTAATAATCGGGTTTACATCCAACTTAATCCATTTATTGTTATATATGTGAAAAAATGTAAAAATATATATGTGTTCCAACTTTGGAGGCTCTCAAACTTTGTAGGACTGCAGTACACTAGGGTGCCGTGACGTGGCCCTGCAACTTACGCATATACTTGCAAATGTGTGCAAAATAAAACCCTAGTTTTAACATGAACTGTTAGACATGACAATTCAGTTTGTTGCAGGCTGGTTGGTAAGCTGGGAATTTTTCTTTGTTGTTTTTTTAAATGTGTTGCCCTTCCATGTGCTCCTTGCTGCAAAGGCCAGTAATAGGTTGGCTTTCAGTGTGGCTGCCATTTGTTTGTACAGTACTGTTTGTGCATTGGCTCTCCCCAACACATGAGCTAATAATAGATCTGCTTTAAGGTGACAATTGTGGTATAAATAAAATCTGATGCCTCGTTTATGTGCTGTAGATCACCATCTTGCCTGGCTCCTGATGCAAGGATACATTGCATGAGTCAGGAAAACTTTAGTACTGGGGAAAATCATGGGTTCAAATTTAAAATGTTTTTTCTCCTCCACTGGCCTTTATGATTTTCCCCTCAAGCACATTTCCTGAAGCTGTTGAGAGAGGAAGGCCACTTTCCTACAGCAATACTACTACTAAAGGATAGAAGACCAAGGGGGGGAAGACAAGACATTTAAATGGATTCTATTGCTCAATAACTAGTTAGCAGAGAGACAGCCATGATGTATGGAATGTCACCAAGAGACAAATATGTGCTTTAAGATGTACTATATCAAAAATATTTTTAATGAAATCAAAGGATTACATGTAAAGTATCCAGTTGCATTATGCTTCCAACGTCTGCTGTAATAATTTAATATATGAACTGGTGTTCTGGTAAATGACAAAATTAGTAAATGTAAAATTCAATCAATATAAGAGAAATATCTCAGGAGACTTTGTCCAGGAATAGACATGAGTGATAGATGATGAATGAATGATCACCACAAATGAGTAAGCTGAAGTTAATGAGTTTCAATGAAGATAATTAAGATGAAAATGCAAATGAAATGATTAATGAGTCATGGAAATCCTGGACAGAATCTTTTCAATGTTAATCAGTCTTACTGAAGTATGGGAACTGGATTCCCCTACCAAGAAGTTGTGAAACCAAAAAAATATATTTATCATTAAGTAAATAAATAAATAGCTGATGTATTTTTACCATATACAAATTAGAGATGAGCATTTCTGACTGGGTTTAGTTTGTGGGCAGTTCTTCAAATGCATCTTAAAATCGAAAAGCGGCAAACTTAAAATGATAAGTTCACCTTTAGGAACATGTTACACCTATATTTAGGGTATACCATGTAGCATGTTAGTATTAAGCCCCCCCCCCCCCCCCCGTGACAGCAGGAAGGGAATCCTTTCCCCGCACCCAATGTCACATTTTAAAAATTGGGTAGTTGTGCGGTGCTCTCCCCACACAGCCATATCATTCATTCTCAGAGATTTTAGAATGAAAAAAACTACAATCCCATCTGCCACTATGGCATACGGCTTGTAGTTTCGCTGAACTGTGAGAGCGCGTGAAGTTCACTCATTCTACAGAAAGCCTGTGCCGAGATATGGAAACAAAGCTTAAGGAACACTGTGTAGGAGCCTGACAGAGCCTTTGTGATCTGCTGATTGCAGGTACAATATTTTTTGGAGGTTACTGTAAAGAAAAAAAAAATGCACAATATATTTTACCTTCAAAATTATGTGCATTTATTTAATTTTTTTTTAGAACAGGTGGAATTAGCCTTTGAAGCCTAGTCCATGTTTTAGTGAACTTTAAATAGTTCCTTTAGACCAAGCTGGCCAAATGAACTATTTCTTTCACTAACTCTTGCAGTGGTTATGTACAGTATGAACTGTATGCAACCTCAGCTACTTTCAGTATACAGTGATGTGTTCCAGCAGCAGGATGCAGACTTCCTGCCCCACTCCTGGAACAAGGCTGAGTGATGCTCAGCCAGTCATGGGAAGCTTTGTATTTTCTGAATAGGAGGTGGAGATTGTGATGTCTTCCACCCACCACTCTGGTTCAGACATAATTTTATTTTCAGAGGGGGATTGGAAGTCCCCATCCTGCTGCTGGAACATGGTACTGTATGCTATATGTAACTGAGGCTACAGACGATTCATAGGTCCTGAGAGCTACTGCATGAGTAAGAAAGGGATATAGATTGTTTGGACCAGCTTGGTCCAAATGAACTATTTAAATTTCACCAAAACACGGAGTTAGGCTTTAATAGTGTTAGTTAAATTTTTTTAGAACAAATGCAAAGATGAACTAACACTGTACACCCTCTTATGCCCCTGCTATTCTTACCTCCATGGATGATTAGATGTCAGTGGCCACGCAACCAGCACAGCAGTCCGGGTATTCCGGGTATTTGAAATACTCACTCTTTTCCCTCTTGTCTCTGCAGTGCTTCTGGGGCAGATCAGAATGGTGCTCTATGCTGGAACTGACCATTCAGAATTGCTTTCTCTTGCTATTATCTACACATAGTTTTGTGATCTAAAACAGCTTTTAGAGTTGACCTCAACTGCATCCCTAGGCTCTTTTGACAATGTGGAGTGGGGGCATATAGATAACATAGAGGAAACGGTGTACACGTTTCAATTAATAATATTAACATGCCAAATAATAATTATTGTGGGGGATTCCAGGTGAGCCGTGCAATTCAGGAGCGTTTGTAATGCCATGGTAAACTGATCCATGCAGTGATCTTGCTCATCCAGTCTGGAAAAAATATTACCAACAAGTGGATTGACTGTATCTTCTGAATTCATGGCCTTTGCGTACTGTCAGAAACCATGAATCAGACTGAGACAGAAGTGCAATTAAATCACACTTGTTTATTAATAAAAATAAAAAGGTAAATAGAAAAAGCATAGTCAAGCATAGCCAGAGTCCAGAAACCAGATCGGGTAGTCAGCCAGTCCAAAGTTCAATAACCAGATTGGGTAATAAGCCAGGCCAGAAGTCAGGGATCCAAGTAGAGCAACTGCAAGCAGGATAAGGAGCCAGGAGGGATGTCAGCAAGCCAGTCTTGAAACAAACCGCAGGAGATGGTTTCTAGTGATATGACCAACACGAAGGCAGAGGTAAAGTGAGCTGGAAGGCTTTAAGTAGGCAGGTCAGAAGAGCATCATCGGGAACAGCTGGTAACTGTGGAGAGAGAAGACAGCTGGCAATTAGCCGACAGCTGAGCGGCCAGCCCAGAGAAAGAAGGGCTAAGCCAGCCCTGACACTGGAATTAATAAAAGTAGACATTACCAAAGGAGATCACCCATGATCTTTTATAGAGTGGATTCAACAGTCAGACCTGTTACATTTTTCATCCGTAAGGTAGGATGAAATACCGGACCTTGGGCAATAAGGTTTGACTATAATAGCAGAGTCCAAAGGACTCCTACTGCCATCTTTATGATCTCAGTAAATCTTCTGGGACCCGCTGGGGCCACCAGAATCACCTCCTTTTGTTCCTGCTTAATCCTGCGGAGAAGGCGCGGAAGTAGCAGAACTGGAGGAAATGCATAGATCAGTAAAAACTGATCCCATGGGAAGACTAATGTGCCTGTTCTGAGTGCTAGTGGACCCCTTGTTCTCGACATAAAGTTGTCGACTTTTTTAATGAATCTGGACGCGAATAGGTCCATGTCCGGATTACCCCATCTTCTGACAAATCGCAAGGAAGCTGTCATTGTGAAGAGATCATTCTCCCAGAAATAATTGCTGGCTACTCAAGTAATATGATATGAAAAATGAGAATTGCCGATAGGCAAGGAATATTGTGTTCTGCCCAAGTGAGAACATTATTCACCTCTTTTTAGGCTGTACGACCTCTCGTGCCCCCCTGGTGATTGATGTAAGCCACTGCCGTGGACCTGTCAGACTGAATCCTGTCAGGACAGTCCCATAGTCTGACCGCCAAGATTCTAGGGTCAGATGTACTGCCTAAAACTTCCAAAAAAGTTGATTGGCAAGGTCCTTTAACCAAGAAGGTTTGACTATAATGGCAGAGTCCGAAGGACTCCTACTGCCATCTTTATGATCTCAGTAAATCTTCTGGGACCCGCTGGGGCCACCAGAATCACCTCCTTTTGTTCCTGCTTAATCCTGCGGAGAAGGCGCGGAAGTAGCAGAACTGGAGGAAATGCATAGATCAGTAAAAACTGATCCCATGGGAAGACTAATGTGCCTGTTCTGAGTGCTAGTGGACCCCTTGTTCTCGACATAAAGTTGTCGACTTTTTTAATTAATCTGGACGCGAATAGGTCCATGTCCGGATTACCCCATCTTCTGACAAATCGCAAGGAAGCTGTCATTGTGAAGAGATCATTCTCCCAGAAATAATTGCTGGCTACTCAAGTAATATGATATGAAAAATGAGAATTTCCGATAGGCAAGGAATATTGTGTTCTGCCCAAGTGAGAACATTATTCACCTCTTTTTGGGCTGCACGACCTCTTGTGCCCCCCTGGTGATTGATGTAAGCCACTGCCGTGGACCTGTCAGACTGAATCCTGTCAGGACAGTCCCATAGTCTGACCGCCAAGATTCTAGGGTCAGACATACTGCCTAAAACTTCCAAAAAAGTTGATACACAAGGTCCTTTAACCTGGACCATCTCCCCTGGACAGAATCTTCTTCCAGGGCTGCTCCCCAGCCTAGAAGGCTGGCATCTGTTGTTAACACCCTCCAGGATAAAGATTTTCCCTTTTGCTGGATAACAACCACCATGCCCCGGATTGGCGTTATTTCTCTTCAGGGGACATGCCAGAGCATCTGCCTTGTTTTAAAAAAAAAAAACAAGGCGGATGCTCTGGCATGTCCCCTGAAGAGAAATAACGCCAATCCGGGGGCACAGGAAGAGACCAGACCCCCCCCTTTTCTTACCAGAGGGTCTGTGCCCGCTGAAGGAGAGGAGAGTGAAGACTTCTGCTGTTTCCAGCGTCAGGATGGTGAGTGCTCAATACAGCCCCCAGTGGTGACACATAGACATGACAACACTATACATAGAAGGAGAAATTCCTGAGAAAATCTCCCTTATCTTATCCTCGCAGACGGGTTTTATCAGAGATAAAAACCCAATCTTCACCCTTCACGGTAGGCTCCGAGACCTTAAAGGAAACCTTCAGGAACCAAGGAACTCTCAGGTTAACTCACAATCCTGGACCTGTGACAGCACCCTGCCAGTAAAACTTTATGGCCTTACTACCAAAAGTACTGGATCCCAGGGCCCAGCTCTCAAAAAGAAGCATTCACAAGCAAAACCTTGTTTCTCCATGAAAAAGACATCAGAACGAATCCGGTCAGCATGGCTGGCTCTCATCAAGGATTACTGCCCGTGGAGCTCAGCACAGCCTATCTTTACTCGTGCCCAACACCTTAGACACTGGCGAAAAAACTGAAGACTCCCAGTAATGGGAGGGGTTATATGGGGAAGTACATGCCTTAGGGGTGTGCCAGTGTCCAGCAC
The DNA here is from genome assembly GCF_037356315.1 of Lithobates pipiens. Taxonomy (NCBI): domain Eukaryota; kingdom Metazoa; phylum Chordata; class Amphibia; order Anura; family Ranidae; genus Lithobates; species Lithobates pipiens. The sequence continues at coordinate 388,987,845 of NW_027507764.1, forward strand.
CTGTCGGTCCGATATTTAACCCACATAGTAATTACTATGGCTCTGTGTCCCCTGATGTAAGAAAAGAAAATACATATTTTAACTTGTAAACACCAAATGTCAAAAATAGGCTTAGTCATGAAAGGGTTAAAAAGACTTGCGGCCAATCATTGAAACTGCATAGAAGCAAATTAACCTTAAACTGCATAGAGGGTTCTTTACTGTTGGAGCTCCCTTCCACTAGCAGTGGTACCAGCAGGGAGAGTGGATAGTTTAACCACTTGCTTACTGGGCACTTAACCCCCTCTCCTGCCCAGACCAATTTTCAGCTTTCAGCGCTGATGCACTTTGAATGACAATTGCGCGGCCATACAACACCGTACCCAAATTAAATTTTTATAATTTTCTTCCCACAAATAGAGCTTTCTTTTGGTGGTATTTAATTACAGCTGGGAGTTTTATTTTTTGCTAAACAAACAAAAAAAAAATGCAAAAAATAAAATAAAAAATCATGTTTAATAGTTTGTTATAAAATTTTGCAAACAGGTCATTTTTCTCCTTCATTGAAGTGCACTGAAGAGGCGGCACTGGTGGGCACTGATAGGCTGCACTGGTGGGCACTGATAGGCTGCACTGGTGGGCACTGATAGGCATAGTTAAGGCGGCACTAATAGGCACAGATAAAGTGGCACCGATAGGCACAGATAAAGTGGCACCGATAGGCACAGATAAGGCAGTACTGATGGGTACAGATAAGGCGGCACTGATGGGCAAAGATGGGCACAGATAAGATGGCATGGATGGGTGGCACGGATGGGTGGCACGGATGGGTGGCACTAATAGGTACCACTGATAGATGGGACTGATGGGCACTGATAGGTGGCTCTGATAGGTGGCACTGCTGGGCACTGATGGGCGGCACTGATGGGCGGCACTGATGGGCACTGGTAGATGACACTGATGGGCACGGATATGTGGCACTGAGGTGCAGCACCGTTGTTGAGGCAGATTGTGGGCACTGATGGGTGGCACTGTGGGCACTGATGTGTGGCACTGTGGGCACTGCTGGGTGGCACTATGGGCACTGATGGGTGGCACTGATGGGGGCACTTTTTTATTACAGAGGTGGCACTGGCAGGGGGCAGGTGGGCACTGGTAAGCTGGCCGTGATCGGGACTGATGTCCCGATCACGGCCGCCGGTGATCGGCTCGGCTTACAGCGCGAGGAGGAAAAATAGCCGATTACCGGCTCCGTTGTATCACATGATCAGCTGTCATTGGATGACAGCTCATCATGTGGTAAGGGGTCGGGATCGACCCCTTGCTCGGATCCGTGATCAGGCGAGTCTCGTAGACTCGCCGATCACAGAGCGCGCCGGGCACGCCGCCCCAGGGGGCGCGCAGGCCGCTCGTGCACGGGACGACATCAATAGACGTAGTCCCGGCAAAGGAGGTCCGCGCTGTAGCCGTCATTTGGCTATAGCACGGGTCTCTACTGGTTAAAAAAAAAAACTATTAGATGGGCATCTTAACGATCACAACATACAGGTACATGGAATTTATAATTGACATAAACACACACAAACACACACACACACACACACACTACAGGTTGAACAGGGTGAACTGGTATATTTATTCAACCTTACTAACTATGTAACACTAGAGTCCTGCTTTGAAACCCCACCAGGATGTTACCTGTATGACGTTTGCATGATCTTTCTGTGTTTGCATGGGTTTCCTCCTATATATTAAAGAAAAGCTGATAGATCGTGTTTACATTGGCCCTAGTATGTGTGTGAAATAGGAACTATATATTGTACCAGTGGCGGCTGGTGAAATTTTAGGATGGGGGCACCAGACCCCGCTTTTCCTATTTGACCCCTCCCACTTCCCATAAGCCATACCTCTTATATAATCCACCCACTCTGTCCCCTGTATTCCACTTGCTTCCACCCATAGTGTCAGCAGTATACAGTTCAGCATCAAAAAACTTAGTATATAACTCAGCCTCACAGATCAGGGTATATAGCCCAGAATTACAGATAGGGTTTATAGGTCAGCATTACAGATAGGTGTATATGGCCCAGAATTACACATACGTGTATATAACCCAGCATTATAGACAGGTTATATAGCCCAGCTTACAGATAGGTGTATATAGCCCAGTATTACAGATATGTGTATATAGCGCAGTATTACAGATAGGTGTATGTAGCCCAGCACTAGATAGGTGTATATAGCTCAAAATTACAGATAGGGTAGATAGCCCAGCATTACAGATAGGTGTATATAGAACCCCACTCCCCTTGGTGGGGCTCGCTCCACTGTTCCCTCTCCCACAGCACGGTGCTCACAGCATGGGGCTCACAGCACAGGGCTTGGAGCACCCCCGTGGGAGGTCCGGCACAGGGCTCACAGCACCCCCCCGTGGGAGGTCCAGCACGGGGCTCACAGCAAGGGGCTCACAGCACACCCCTCCATGGGTGGTTCAGCACGCGGCTCACAGCATCCCCCATGGGAGGTCCAGCACGGGACTCACAGCACCACCCATTCACCCGTGGGAGGTCCGGCACTCACTTACCGTGCTGTGAAAAGGATCGTCCTGTGTCTTCTCTCACTCCCACAGTGCGGACAGCAGTGGTGGAAGGGGTGTCCACTCCTCATGCTTCCTCCGCTTGCCAAAGCGCCCCTGGGCATCCAATAGGATCACCTGGTGTTTTGGCCAATAGGGAAACAAGTCTCACCGACCTGACTCCTGATTGGTGGGGAGTCTCTGTAGGGTGAAAAATAGCAAAAATTTATTCACTATGGTCACACAATTGGGTGGGATTGAAGAGCACTCTCTGCGCCCCGAGCCCACCCTTTTTTTGAAGCCTATTGGAGCCTCAAACTCTAATCAGGTGCTTGAAAAAAAATACCCCCTCCCACCCCCGCCATAGGCATCCATGTGTCCGGCGTCCAGAAAGGGGCGCATGGATAGGGAGGTGGCAGTAGGGATGGGGGGGGGTGGTGTTAGTGTGCCCACAATGCACAGGCCACCACTGTATTGTACACTCCTTGAGGGCAAGGGCTAATATGAATGTACAATATGTAAAGAGCTGTGTAAATTACCAGTGGTATATATATCACCTGTAAGGATGAGCACCCCCGGTTCGGTTTGTACCAGAAGCTTTAAATGGAAGGAAAATTCGTATGAACTTTAGAACCCCATTAAAGTCTATGGGACTCGAACGTTCAAAATCAAAAGTGCTAATTTTAAAGGCTAATATGTAAGTTATTGTCCTAAAAAAGGTTTGGGGACCCGACTCCTGCCTCAGGATGTATCAATTCAAACAAAAGTTTTAAAAATGGATGGATATGGATGAAAATCATTGAGAAACATGGTATGGGTAGCCCCCTCCCCCCCCCCTGCCCATTAGGAGAAAAGAGAGGTAAAGCAGCGCCGCTCTAAGAGTAGTATGTCTATTAAAACATGGCTTTATTTATAATTTAAAAGATGTGCACTCACATTTGAGTAGATAAAAACAAGCATAATAGATCTCCGCGGCCATCCTCAGCTATCATCCAGTGTGTCTTGCTGGGCTGTAGTAGGGGATCAGACCCTGGTCACTTGAGACTGGGTGGCGTAGCTACAGCGCTCACGTTCGGAGCATGTGTGCTCCTTCATCAGGCATTCTGCCCATTACCAGCCCCTTTGGGTTTTTATGGATATTAAGGGGAACCCCATACCCAAATTAAAAAAAGGAAAGGTGTGGGGCCCCCAGACCCTATATACTTAGAACAGCAGTATACAGGTGGTGAAAACAAGACAGGGACTGTGTAGGTTTGTTGTCTTAGGTAGAATCTCTTTTTAATTTTGATCTGGTACATGTTTAAAGTGTAACTGCAGTCAAAAAATCTATTTTTAAGCCTTTTGGAAAACATAGGGAAGGGTTATCATCCCTGTATAATTTTTTTTGCTGTCTGTCTTTTTTCATATCACTTCCTGTTGTCTCCTTCCGTTTGCAAGTAGGAGACGTTTGTAAGTTGGATGTTTGAAAGTAGGGGCCTGCCCTATATGCTCTGCAGAAATTTGGGCCTAAGGTGTTGGTGTTGCTACAACACTGTAATCCCTCAAAGTGACTCTTGGTGGGCACTGGAAAGCCCTGCTGTGAACTATTATATCAAGAATTGTAATTACATGCCATTATTGAACAGTGGTAGAAAAATTGGGCCTTTGGTGGTGGTGGTGCTGGTGCTACAACACTGTAAGTCCTCACAGATACTCTCGGTTGTGCGCTGGAATGGGTCCTGCTGTGAAATTTCGCCCATGGCTGCAAAGCACATCATTTTAGCAAAAATATCCTTTGATATTTCTGGGGGGGGGAAGGGGGGGGGGCTGTGAGCTAGGCTGTACAAGTTCCCATGAATAACTAACAACAGCCCTGGGTGCATGGTCTAAGGAGCTGCCTGGTGTTCACCAGAGCAACCCCATGATGGCTCTCAGAGTCACTCAAGCAGGCAACTAAAAGAGACCTTGCTTACAGTACATGGAAGAAGGACTGAACTGGGTTGCTTGGCTATGAGTAGGCATGGTACAGGTGAGTTTGACATAAACATAAAATTAATGGATATACCTGAGCTTTTGGCTGCACCCTCCACTACTATTTTTGTAAGTTTATATTTTAATTTACTAATTTACTTTTTTTAATCTTTTTCTATTTGTTAATTTTCAAATTACATTTTTTAAAGTTTCTTGTAAGACCATTTGTTTAAACAAACATGACAGAAAGAGACAGCAAGATGGTACATGAAACACATTCAAGCGATCATATTTCTTTAACCACTTAACCACAAGTCATTATTCAGTTTTCAGTACTTTACTGGATCATGCAGCACTGTTCCCAAATGAATTTTTATATAATTTAATGAGACAGGTAGTGGTATTTAATAACCACTATTTAAAAAAAAAAAAAACTGTTTCTGTTATAAAATCTTGCACATTACTGTAAACCCTGCTTCATACATTAAGGTCAAACCAGGGGCGGACTGACAAGTCATGGGGCCCCCGGGCAATAGGAGATTATGGGGCCCCCAGGCAATTAGATATTAGGGGGCTAGACAGGATACAAAAAACACACACACACACACACACACACAGTATACAATCACACGGGTTACACATACATGTACGCACAGTATACAGAGATATGTTTCTATTGGCTGAGAAGGTACTGGAGAGGTGGGGCAGTTATAATTTCAAAAGGATGTCGGTAAGGGACATTTCAGAGGCAGATGTAAAAAAAAAACACAGATTTTTACATACTATCCCTGGTTTTACTGAGGCTGGCAACCCTGATGGGGCCCCCTAGTGGCCCATGGCCCTCGGGCAGTGCCCGAGTGGCTGAATGGTCAGCCCGCCCCTGGGTCAAACTGTAAACAAAAACAAGCAGAAAACTAAACCAAATCAAATAAGTGCATATTATTTAGACTTCATGAAAGTTAAAGGGTCTACAAACTATTGTATTTGAAATGTATCAACCCTGATGTTTTCACTTCTTAAGGCCTTACAATTTTAGGACAGTACAATCATCCCCAAAAGTACCCTTTTTTTGAAAAGTAGGTACACCAAGGTATTTAGAAAGAAGTAAATTAATTATGCATTTCTTGAAATTGTAATTTTTTGCCACAATTTCTATCTTGGAAAACTATGAAAGTAATTAAAATTAGTTTTAGTGCACTTTTAACAAGTTATTTCTCACACACAGCATGGACAATTCCTTCCAAAAATACATTTTTTTCACCTCCTGAGATGGGGATGCCACATGTGTGAGACTGTGTTATTGTTTAGACCAGTGATGGCGAACCTTGGCACCCCAGAACCCATGAACACCTATCATCAAGTGCCAGGACAGGAGAGACACCCCCAAAATTACAAGATTTTGCTCAGCAGACCCTTCAAAGTATTTACTAAGAGGCGTGGTGAGTCTTTTGAAGATCACCTTTTTGCCATACATTTTTGGAAGATGGCAAAGGAAAATTAAATATATTTTTTTTCACAAAGTTGTGAATATGATATTTCTAGATAAAGTGGGCATACTTAGAAATACACCCTAAAACACATTATGCTAATAATCTTGGTAATAGTAATGTGTGTCATGCCTCCATCTTTGGTGCATACACAGCATTTTTTGGGGGTCTTCAGTCTGTTTGGGCAGAAGAGGGAAGATCAGGGAAGTGCCTCTCATGCAGCCTGCTAACTACTTGGTATTCCGGTGGACTTATATATAAGATATGAATTGTGCACGGCCAAATAAAATAAGATTTTTTATTTTTTTTTTTTACCAGTAAATGGATCTTCAGGTTTCTAGAAAGGGCTTTATCAGCTATCATCATTAGTCATTGAAATCGACACCTACCATTTATAGATTATATTAATGAACATAAAGAGGTATTTGGATTAGATCAGACCTTCCCTTGGTGAATGAATGATGAATGAATGATGGACTTAAACATCCTGCTTATCCTTACATTTTAATGCCTAAAGATTCTCATTGTGTAAACTTGCTGACTCCCTCATTTTCAGTTTGTGGTGACAAATCTTTGAGCAAAGCCTTTGCAATTTGGTCACATTGTGTGTAAAGCTTAAGTTCTCTACAGAAAATGTGTCTAAAATGTGGCATGCTGGAATAGAAATTGTCTACATAGAAGTGGTATTCCTGATAAAATAGGGGCAAGATAAGGTCCCACACAATTTTTCTGCTGCTGCCCATATAAAATGAGCCTTCTGGAGGTTCTAGCCGGCTATCTCGCTTTTTGTAAACACAGAATTATATATGTAGACTGTGGCCCTTTCACTAAGGATATATAACTTTACCCAATCCCTGAAATGTTTACCTGGGGGATACTGTTTGATGTTAAAGAGGAGCTGCACCTTAAAAAAAATATTGAAAGTCAGCAGCTACAAATACTGCAGCTGCTGACTTTTAATAAATGGACACTTACCTGTTCCAGGGTCCAGCGATTTCGGCAGCAGATGATGAGCAATCGCTCGTCTCTCATCTGCCCCTGCCGCCATCCTCTGTCAGGGAATCGGGAAGTGAAACGTTGCGGCTTCACTGCCCGGTTCCCTACTGCGCATGCGCGAGTCGCGCTGCACATCTCCACTGGTCCCCGCTGTGATCTGGGAACTGTGTGTTTCCCAGAACACAACGGGGGCAGGGCATCTGCGGCTAGCTGCGGCTAGCTTGTCCCGGAAGTGGGTGTAAATATTGAGATTATACAGGTATCTGCACCCCCCTCCCTCCTGAAAGGTGCCAATTGTGGCACAGGAGGGGGGGAGGGTTCCGATGAGCGGACCTTCCACTTTAGGGTGGAGGTCTGCTTTAAGCCTGCTTGTAAAATGTATTTAAAGGAGTGAGTCATCAATGCACACATTTATGTAGAGGGTATGCATTTCAAAAAAATATTTGGAAAAAAATTAATAATTGTCCTAATTTTGGACAGCTTATCATGTGAGGGGTCAGTTTGGGGAAGGCACACAGAGTTGTCATTGGAATGTAAAAGTCTCATTATTATTTTATAGCCATATAATGGCATGGGATCCATAGTGGAGAAGGATCTGGTGGTTTTAGTAGATCATAAGCTCAATAATAACATGCAATGCCAAGCTGAGGTTTCCAAAGCGAGCAAAGTTCTTTCTTGTAAATAAAAATAAAGGAAAAAACCGCGCTCGACAACGGTGGGAAGTAAGAGAGGATAGTAATAACAGTAGCTACGGCTAAATACTAATTATATCATTAGGTTGCTGCCACCCACAAAAGAAAGAAACTCCAGAAGGTTTTTCCTCCAAGAAATAGAATAATATGATAACCAGGGTAATTGGCGCTACCTATAAGTAAAACTCCTTATATGTATGTATATCAATATATAATTCCGAATATATCATGTATTCATCTAGAAGAATATATATATAATAGAAGGAGGCATAACCCCAAAGGACTATCAATCTGCGATTTAAGATTTACAAACTACTCAAAAGTCCCAAAAAACAACAAAGTTCCTACTAGAGATTAGTTCCTGGGATTAACAAATAATTCCAATAAGCAAAAGAAAAGGAAAAAACGAAAATCAAACAACAAACTAGAAACCAAAAGAATTTTTTGTGTCTGTATCGCTAAGAGACAGTATTCCCTAAAATCGCATTAATGCCAAAGTGTGGTTTGAGTAGGCAAATTCCCAGTAAGAGGCGTATGTAAATGTGCTAGTGAACTTATTATCCCAAATATGCAAACTGTAAGTGTAAAACGCTAATATAGATACATATGAAAGAATTTTTTGCCTAAAGTATGTGCTTAATGAGATTAAAAATCAAAATGCAAAAATTCAAATTATACAACCTATACACGCAATGTGCTAATATAAGCATATATATATGAAAAAACAAAAATATTAATAATATATAGAAATTATGTCAAAAATATATATCAAAAAAGTGCAGGTGAAAAAAACAAAGGACAAAAAAAATGTGTACAAAAAAGAAAAAAGGATGTATATATAAAAAATATATATATATAAAAAAGCAAAGGGTCTCTTAAATAAACAAAATAACAAAAAATACAAAAATAGTGTCCAAATTTCCAAAAAATCTCTTCAACAGTGCAATTACAGAAAGTTCAAAAAATGTGACTAAAGTGCTTCTCGTGCAATCTCCAACGTGACTTCTGTGTTCCCCCACAAGGTCCCCCACTCACCAGAAGAATACACCCCTGCAGGGGTAATTCGCCTTGGAAACAAAGTCTACCGGTAACCAGCTCTTCATTCGCATCCAGAGAGAGTTTTTTCAGTCCCTGCTGATGTCCAGCTCCTCAATCGCAACCAAGGGGGAGATTTCCTCATAGGGAAAAAATTGTAGTCTCCATAGTGTGATTTGTATAAAAAATCAATTTATTGCCACAAAAATATAAACAAATAAAAACATAAAAAATAATAAAACGGAAAAAACAATTCTCATATGTTGAGACAAGATGTGGGACCACAGTCCATTAAAAAAACCTTTCAGCCTCCATATATAAATGATAACGTTCCAGGAAAAAAGAAAAAAATCCTAGAACAGGGCTGAAAGAAAGGTAAAAACCATACGCTAATGGCACTTTATCCCAGATAACACAAAGGACTAGACACCAAAAAATAATAATGGTAATGTCCCAGGATATAACCTGTTTGTCTGGAGTCACTCCAGTGTTTGTAAGTCCCCCAGGGATAGAGCCCTTCTAGCGCGGAAAAAATATAATAATCCGAACGTGGAAGCCGCCCGGTGGACACGCAGCTACGGCTTGCACTCCAACTGCGCTCCAACGAACGGAACTGACGTAATAGGCGTAACTCCGTCGAACGCGTTTCGTCATTGACGTCTTCAGCGGCGTTTTATTATTTTTTATGTTTTTATTTGTTTATATTTTTGTGGCAATAAATTGATTTTTTATACAAATCACACTATGGAGACTACAATTTTTTTCCTATGAGGAAATCTCCCCCTTGGTTGCGATTGAGGAGCTGGACATCAGCAGGGACTGAAAAAACTCTCTCTGGATGCGAATGAAGAGCTGGTTACCGGTAGACTTTGTTTCCAAGGTGAATTACCCCTGCAGGGGTGTATTCTTCTGGTGAGTGGGGGACCTTGTGGGGGAACACAGAAGTCACGTTGGAGATTGCACGAGAAGCACTTTAGTCACATTTTTTGAACTTTCTGTAATTGCACTGTTGAAGAGATTTTTTGGAAATTTGGACACTATTTTTGTATTTTTTGTTATTTTGTTTATTTAAGAGACCCTTTGCTTTTTTATATATATATATTTTTTATAAATACATCCTTTTTTCTTTTTTGTACACATTTTTTTTGTCCTTTGTTTTTTTCACCTGCACTTTTTTGATATATATTTTTGACATAATTTCTATATATTATTAATATTTTTGTTTTTTCATATATATATGCTTATATTAGCACATTGCGTGTATAGGTTGTATAATTTGAATTTTTGCATTTTGATTTTTAATCTCATTAAGCACATTTACATACACCTTCTACTTGTTTCTTTGCACATCTTGGCGATAATGCGACTTTAGGCAAAAAATTCTTTCATATGTATCTATATTAGCGTTTTACACTTACAGTTTGCATATTTGGGATAATAAGTTCACTAGCACATTTACATACGCCTCTTACTGGGAATTTGCCTACTCAAACCACACTTTGGCATTAATGCGATTTTAGGGAATACTGTCTCTTAGCGATACAGACACAAAAAATTCTTTTGGTTTCTAGTTTGTTGTTTGATTTTCTTTTTTTCCTTTTCTTTTGCTTATTGGAATTATTTGTTAATCCCAGGAACTAATCTCTAGTAGGAACTTTGTTGTTTTTTGGGACTTTTGAGTAGTTTGTAAATCTTAAATCGCAGATTGATAGTCCTTTGGGGTTATGCCTCCTTCTATTATATATATATTCTTCTAGATGAATACATGATATATTCGGAATTATATATTGATATACATACATATAAGGCGTTTTACTTATAGGTAGCGCCAATTACCCTGGTTATCATATTATTCAAAGTTCTTTCTTGTATTAAGAGAGGTATGGACTCCAGAGAGTGAGATATCATTTTGCCCCTGTTAAAATCATTAGTAAGACCTCATCTAGAATATGCAGTTCAGTTTTGGGCACCAGTTCTCAAAAAGGATATTGGGGAACTGGAGAAAGTGCAGAGAAGAGTAAACAAACTGATAAGAGGCATGGAGGAGCTCAGCTATGAGGAAAGATTACAGGAACTAAATTTATTCACTCTTGAGGAGATTAAGGGGGTATATGATCAACATGTACAAATATATAAGGCGTCCATATACCATGATTGGCTGGCAAACCTGGCAGTCTTAAATACAGAGGAAATAGAAACAGAGAGATCTGATGGGCTGGCCAGCCCGTCAATCAAATAGACAGATTTAAAGAGGTAGACGGTTGAAGACTGAATGAATGAGTGAATGTAAATATGAGTTTTGACAGCTAGTCTCTGCAAGCAGAGATATTACATGATAGTTTAATGGACTAAAAGCATGGTGATCTGCTCAATGTGAAATACACTCTCTTGTAGCATTTCACAGGAGAACTCGGGAGACAGCTGGCATGCAGCTACACTAATAGGGGGTGATTAGGGTGTGCCCAGGCATACCCCATGCGCACGCCTATGTTACCAAACTAGTTTGCCTCTATAGTTATTTTTTTTTCCAATTTTTTTCTCTTTTACTATTAATGCCACGATCTTATGCCATATGAATGAAACTTTTGCTATTGCTGTTTTGCTTCCTAAAAAACAACTTAACTACTCTCACACTGGAAAAAGTGGGACTTTAACCACTTGCTGACCAGTAGTTTAACATACTCTGCTAGGCGGCGGCTTTGATGTTCACCTGCAATGTACCCGTGTTTTGCCCTTCACTATGCCCATCATTGCATGCTCACTGTGCCCATCATTGCAGTCTCACTGTGCCCAACAAATGCAGCTTTACGGTGCCCATGAATGCAGCCTCACTATGCCCATCAATGCACTCTCACTGTGCCCATCAATGCAGCCTCACTGTGCCCATAAATGCAGCTTCACTGTGCCCATCAATGTAGACTCACTGTGCCCATCAAATGCAGCTTTACAGTGCCCACGAATGCAGCCTCACTATGCTCATCAATGCACTCTCACTGTGCCCATCAATGCAGCCTCACTGTGCCCAAAAAAGCAGCTTCACTGTGCCCATCAATGTAGACTCACTGTGCCCATCAAATGCAGCTTTACAGTGCCCACGAATGCAGCCTCCCTATGCTCATCAGTGCACTCCTACTGTGCCCATCATTGCAGCCTCCCTGTGCCCATTAATGCAGCCTCACTGCCCATGAATTCAGCCTCACTGTGCCTGTGAATGCAGCTTCACTGTGCCCATGAATGCAGCCTCACTGTGCCCATGAACACAGTCTTATGCCCTGTACACATGATCGGACATTGATCGGACTTTCCGACAACAAGATCTATGGATTTTTTCCGACGAATGTTGGCTCAAACTTGTCTTGCATAGACACGGTCACACAAAGTTGGTCAGAAATTGTAACCGTCAAGAACGCGGTGCCATATAACACGTACGACGAGCCAAGAAAAATTAAGTTCAATAGCCAGTGCAGCTCTTCTGCTTGATTCCAAGCATGCGCGGAACTTTGTGCAGAAATGTGTACACACGATCAGAATTTCTGACAATGGATTTTGTTGTTGGAAAATTTGAGATCCAGATCTCAAATTCTGTGTGACGGAAGTTCCGATGGAAAATGTCCGATGGAGTCTACACACGGTTGGAATTTCCGACAAATAGCTCCCATCGAACATTTTCCATCGGAAAATCCGACCGTGTGTACGGGGGGCATCACTGTGCTGGTAAATGCAGCCACACTGTGCCCATGAATGCAGACTCACTGCCCATGAACGCAGCCTCACTGTGCCCCTAAATGCAGCCTCACTGTGCCCCTGAATGCAGCCTGACTGCCCATGAATGCAGCCTCACTGTGCTCATCAATGCAGCCTCAGCCCATTAATGCAACCTCATTGTGCCCTTTCAATGCAGCCTCACTGTGCCCCATCAATGCAGCCTCACTGTGCCCCATCAATGCAGCCTCACTGTGCTCCATCAAATGCAGCTTTACTGTGCCCCATCAAATGCAGCTTTACTGTGCACATCATCAATACAGACTTACCATTGCCTGAATGATGGATCACACACACAGAGGGCATGTCCCACTGTGTGTCACGGAGCTGGGCCTGTGTTTGGCAGCGCTGTGTAACAAGGTCTTGCCCCCCTAGACCAGTTCATTTCATTGGCATAACACTGATTCAATCTACTATCATGCAAGCCGGTCTAGGGGGCAGGACCTTGTTACACTGCTCCGCTGAACACAGACCCAGCTCCATGACACAAAGCGGGAGATGCCCGCTGTGTGTGTGATACGCAAGAGGAGAAGAAGAGAGAGAGAGGGAGGGGAGCACTGCAGCCTCAGCTCAAAGCAGCTCTAGGGCAGTCCGGCCCTGCCACTCTGTGTCCTCCGGCTGGCAGTTTCCTGGCTGATCACTTCAGCCAGGAAATGGTCAGTCTGATCCATCCCTGCTCCTCACTTGCCCTGCACTAAATTCCACTTGCAAAATGCGAGCAGGCGAGAGGAATTTTTGAGAGCTGCTCTATACAATGCTTTTGTCATTTACAAAGCTACTGAAGTACTGGATACTTTCTAAAACTTCAGGAAGTGATTATCTGAGCCCTTTTGTATTCAGAAGGCGCTTTGGCCCAAATCCAAGTGCAGATGCAGTTATCAGGCTGCAAAAGAGGCTTTTTCCAGATGTCCTCCAACCTACCCCAACACAAAGGCCACCACAAAATTGATGTTGTGTCTGTGGTAAACGCAGAATAAGGCATGACACCCAGTTTTTTGTGCCTTCAGTCCTGACCAACCTTGCCTCTGCATCAATGACTGCTTTCATCGCTACCACACCGTCGTGAACTATCAGTCTAGGGTACAGCATGGCGCACTTTTTATCTGGCAGAGGTTTCTTTATCCACATTGAATGATGGGAATGGAGGATTGCAGACTGTTCTTTTTGATTTTTCAGCCCACGGGCTAAATACATGTAGCTAACCAACCTCAGCTACTATCGGCAGAATAACCACATGGTTCCACATATGAAAATTCAATAAACTAAGTTTGAAGCCAACACCCTTAAACACCTCCCAAGGGCCACCCATTGCTGCCCACACAGTCAAAAATCGCATCACATATTAGCCCAATAATGGTAGAATGCAGCGATGGAGGCCGCCCTCAACGCTTCTGGCATGGCCAGAAAAAGGGGCGATGCACCTCATGACCTCATACCAGAAGCGTGTCACAGGATATGATGTGGAACCCATGTTCCACATTTTTGATAATAGAACATTGACGCTTTTATCTGTTTGTACATCTATTAGTTGTGTTCAGTCTCCTGTAAGGTATATTTAAAGTCCCACTTTTTCCAGTTTGTTTTTGTAATGTAATCCAGCATGATACCTTCAGGACATAATGCTTTCAATATATATTTGAACTCCACCTGTGTGCAATTTATATGGACAAGCATCTTAATACCATTTACATATTTGCTGTGGTTTTAATTAGAGGTCAACCAATATATCGGCCGATGTTTGGCATTTTTTAATTAATCGTCATCGGCCGATTGTGCTGATAAAAAAGGCAGATTTAAAACTTCAGCGCGACTTGCAAATGATTTCTGTAATAGAAGTCAATGCAAGTTGTCTGAAATCTTCCTGTCGAGACTTGTCTCTCCTATCTGGGCACCCTGCCAAGTTTGAGAAAAGAAGCAAAGAGATACAATGTTTATACTTATCAATGGACTGAACTCCATGTGTAGGAGTTTACAGTTTAACCATTTAACCACTTCCCGCCCGCGCTATAGCTGAAAAACGGCTACAGCGCTGACGTTACCTGCCAGGAGGGCGTCCCTGGTCCTCCTATTCACTTCCCGCAATGTGCACTCCTGAGAGCGCGCATCGGGAAAGTTCTGTGCTGGCCGTGTCCCTTGGACACAGCCAATCACAGATCGCTGTAAACGGCCAATCACAGCGGCCAATCACAGCGGCCAATCAGCGGCCAATCAGCGTGTCCAATGAGAGATGATCTCATATGTAAACATATGAGATCACCTCTCAGCTCTGCTCTCCCTCCTTACACAGACAGCGTGTGAGGAGGGAGAGATGAACGGCTGCAGCGGCCATAAGTTTCAAAAATTGAAAAAATTTAAATAAACTGCCATCTGCCCCAGTGCCATCTGCCCCCACTGCCATCTGCCCCCAGTGCCATCTGCCCCCAGTGCCACCTGTCCCCAGTGCCACCTGTTAGTGCTATCTGTCCCCAATGCCACCTGTCCCTAGTGCCACCTGTCAGTGCCATCTGTCCCCAGTGCCACCTGTTGTCAGTGCCATTTGTCCCCAGTGCCATCTGTCATCAGTGCCATGTATAAGTGCCATCTGTCATCAGTGCCACATCTGCCACGTGTCATCAGTGCCACATCAGTGCCACATAGTGCCATCTGTCATCAGTGCCATATCAGTGTCACGTGTCATCATGTGACAGGCCTTTGAGATAGGAGATAGGATTTTGTATGATTCATACCATAGCTTGCAGACTCTCTAACTTTCACAAAGACCAAATAATATCCACTAATTTGGGTTATTTTTTACCAAAGATATGTATCAGTATAAATTGTGGGCAAAATGTATGAAGAAAAATTAATAATTTGCACAATTTTATCACAGAAACAAAAAAAATTTTTTTTTTTTTTTAATTTTAGATATTTTTTTATTTATAGTGCAAAAAATAAAAAACCCAGAGGTGATCAATTACCACCAAAAGAAAGCTCTATTTTTGCGGAAAAAAGGACAAAAAATTATTTTGGGCACAGTGTTGTATGACTGAGTAATTGTCATTCAAAGTGTGAGAGCACTGAAAGCTGAAAATTGGTCTGGGCAGGAGGGGTGTTTAAGTGCCCAGTAGGCAAGTGGTTAAAGGCTGACACGTGTTGCTTACAAGTAAAAATCCTATATTTGCTGCTAGAAAATCACTTAGAACCCCCAAACATTATATATATATATTTTTTTTAGCAGAGACCTTAGGGAATAAAATAGTGGTTGTTGCAATATTTTATGTCACATGGTATTTGCGCAGCGGTCTTTCAAACACAATTTTTGGGGAAAAAAATATACTTTAATGAATTTAAAAAAAACTAAACAGTAAAGTTAGCCCATTTTTTTCCATCCAAAAGTTTTTATTACCTGTTTTTGTGTATTTAATATTTAAGACATAGTTTTTTTTTTTTTTATCTAAATTATATATACAAGTGAACTGATTGGGTGTTTGTTTTGTTTAATAATTGTTTAAATGTAAGACATTTTCTGTATCACTTATTACTTAAGGCTGCTTTCACACCGGAACGAGCAAGAAGGGGTTAAATTTGTCCGTGCAGCACCTGCAAAGTGCTTCGGTAGAGGCGTCCAGTCATTTCAATGGGCAGGAGGGTTGGAGGAGTGGTATACACCGCTCCAGAGATGTTGCTTGCAGGACTTTTTTTAACATCCTGCCAGCACATCGCCTCAGTGTGAAAGCAATCAGGCTTTCACACTGAGACTGCACTTTACAAGCCCTATTTTTTAGCCCAAAAGCACCTGAAAAATGCCCCAGTGTGAAAGGGGTCAAACCTTTAGATTTTATGAGATGAAGGAGAAAAAAAAGCGGCCTAACATATTGGCCCAAAAAAATTTACATCGTATATCAGCCATAGGCAGCCACGATTTCGGGGGTCTTGTCCCCCTCTTCGGTTCTTCTTGCCGGGCCTCCGCTTTCTTCCTTTAGCTCTTTTACTAGCGGTGGCCCGGTCTTCTGTCGCCGCCGCCTCTTCTTCCGAATTTGGGGGTCTTGTCCCCCTCTTCGGTTCTTCTTGCCGGGCCTCCACGCCTTCTTCCAGCTCTTTTACTAATGGTGGCCCAGTCTTCTATCGCCACCGCCGCCTTCACTTCTTCTTGTTCTTGTTCTTCTTGTTCTTCTTCTTCCTTGAGATGTTGACTTGACGCTCTCTCTGGCCGCAATGACAGGGAAGTCGGAAGAAGACCCCCGGGCGGCGACGAAGAAGAGAGCCGGGCTCCTCCACTAGTAAAAGAGCTAGCAGAAGATAGTGGAGGAGTCTGACCAGAAGACCCCCCAAGATGGAAGAAGTCCCCCGGAGCTGTGCATTAAATTATTTTTAACCCTTGTGTGGTGTTTTTTTTAAATTTTTTTCACCAGGTGAATGGGTAGGGGTACACTGTACCCCATACTCATTCACATAGGGTAGGGGGCCGGTATCTGCGGGCCCCCTTATTAAAGGGGGCTCCTGGATTACGATAACCCCCCGCCCTCAGACCCCGAAACCAACGGCCAGGGTTGTTGGGAAGAGGCCCTTGTCCTCATCAACATGGGGACAAGGTGCTTTGGGGTGGGGGGGGCGTGTGGCCCCCCTTCCCCAAAGCACCCCCCATGTTGAGGGTATGTGGCCTGGTACAGCTCAGGAGGGGGATGCTCGCTCATCCCCACCCCCTTTCCTGACTGGTCGGGCTGCGTGCTCGGATAAGGGTCTGATATGGACTTTGGGGGGACCCCAACGCCGTTTTTTCAGCGTAGGGCTTCCCCTTAAATTCCATACCAGGTGACGGAGCCAGCAACGTGTCAATCTCGCCGCCGAAGGCAGCGACATTGACTTCCTTCGCTAGTCCCGGCTACCTGGAGCCGCGTTCAAAATGAACGGACTTTCCTCCGTGTGTGGGCAAGTCCTTTCATTTCAAATGGCGGGAGTCCGGCTGTGTGCGGGCAGGTTCACTCGTTCGGAAAGTCCGGCAGACTTTCCGGCGGTTTGTCCGCCAGACTATGTCCGCCGGATAGTCTGATTGTGTGTACATGGCATTAGATGGAATTGATCAATTTTATGATAACATAATACAAATAGAATCTCTCATTAGATCCTATATGTATACTGTAGCTAGTCATTAGAAATAATGTGGTCGTTGCATTTAAACCCTTAATTACTCACAAGGGAGATTTTTTCCATAATCTGTTTAGCTAATTCATATTAAAATATGTGTAAACTCAATCATTAAAATCTCCTATAGGCTTCAACATGTTAAAGCATGTGTTTAAACACCTCCCCCCCTAAAAAAAATACTTTTGTACACACGACCGGACTTTTCAACGGACTTGGTCTGGCGGACAATCCGTCGGACTTTGCAGCTGAGGTCCGCCAGACTTTCAGACGAACGAACTTGGTCACACACGATCAGTCCAAAAGTCAGACGGATTCGAATGTGATGACGTAGAATAAGGAAGTTCATAACCAGTAGCCAATAGCTGCCCTAGTGTCATTTTTAGTCTATCGGACTAGCACACAGACGACCGGATTTTTCGACTGGATTCGAGTCCATCAGAAAATCTGAAGCAAGTTTTATTTCTAGGTCCGTCTGACGTTTGGGAAGAAAAAGTCAGCTGGAGCCCACACACGATCGAATTGTCCGACGGATTCCAGTCCGCCGGACCAAGTCCGTCGAAAAGTCCGGTCATGTATACGCGGCATTACAATAAATGTCTCTTATTGGCTACCTTTCAGTTTTTTAGATATATACTGTAATATACCATTGATAGAATTTCAACCCATATGCAAAGAACTTGAATCACGGCTGAAAGCTCTACAAAGCCTTTCCTTGTAGTCCAAAGCACAAAACAGGTGCCAGTGTTCAAACAAGCTCATCCAGGCTAGCAAAAGCAAATCAGAAAGCAGAAGTTGAAAACACAGCACACCGGGACCCAGCTACTATACCAAATGATGAAGACACGCCTTCAGCCTAACACCAGCCTAACTAATCTTGACTACAGCTCATTATCTCTGTGTCAGAGGAGTGTAGTCAGGAGGAGCTTAGGTTGAAGTCGTATCTTTGCATTTCTGTAGTGTTTGGGTTCTGGTATGCTGCGTTTCCACCTTCTGTCCCCTCATTTGCTTCTGCTAGCCTGGATGTGCTTGCTTTAATACTGGCATCCATTTTATGCTTTGGACTGCAGGTGGAGGCTTTGTAATGCTTGGAGTGGTGCTCCAAGTTCTTTGCATACAGGTCAAAATTATATCAATAGTATATTATATATTGGTAGAAATTTTGTTCTAGCTTTCAGATAAGTGCAAAAAAATTTTGATCTTGTCAGAAATTCAGATCTGTCCGGTGTTCCTTACTTGCTTCCTATTTGTAATGCTTTGAGCGGTGCTCAAAGTTCTTTGCATATTAGCCAAAATTCCTATCAATGGTATAGTGAAAAAAAATGTGGATCTTGTCCTGTGTCTTTGGCTTACTGTTTTAATTCAAAGAGGCTGTTTAGCTCTCCTGGTTCCTATCATGGACTACAACATGAGACCATTGATTTCAAAATCTTTCCATAATATTATATCTGCATTTAACAATTTGTAAACATATTACAGTATTTTCTGCATCTGTGTCCAATGTGTAGTTATCCAAAAGACTGCCATCTTGGATGTGATGTTGTCATCTTGGATATGATGTCAACAGTCCCAGCAGACCCGAAGCAGTCACTCAAGGGACAATAGATAGTTTTTCCCTTCACTCATACCCCTGAAGCTACATAAAAGGTTATGTAGGGAAAAAAACACCCACAAAAGAGGAAAGGGCTTTGATGTGCAATACAGGAGGGGGCTGTGCCTATTCTTCTAAAGTAGTCAGTTTTGCTAGGAAGTTAGGCACATTGCAAATCAATAAAAATCACTTATGTAGATGAAAAAGGTTGCACGTTAGCATTTAAAAGCATTGATTTTTCCGTGCCTTTGCCTGCAATTCTTTATGTTGGTGACAGGGTCTCTTTAAGAGGTGAGTGCTTTTCTGTGAGATCAACAGATATTTTTTGTACTAGCAGGGTCTTGAAGGAAATGTGCCTGTACTGCAGAGATGTGCTGCATATAGGACCCTGTTGCTAGACAGCTCTAGTGCTAAATCACCATTCACCATAGGATGACTTGGGTGACAGTGGCCTTAGTTGAATAAATAGCGGTGATAAATTTCTACTGAAATTAAAAAAAATTGTGAATAGGTGGATGTGTGAATGATTTTTCCCAAAGATGGTTTTTAACCTCTTGCCGCCCGCTGGCCATCATATGATGACCAGGCAGTGCGGCTCTCGTTCTGGGCAGACATCATAAACAGGGAATGTGTGCAATCATGTGCGTGCATCCCTGTTCCTTTGGTGGCAACGTGTCACAGAGACACCGCTCGCCACCGAGGGGGGTGAACAGCCATTGGGCATTGTTGCTTACCATGTGATCGGCCGTGATGAAGTCACGGGCAATTACAGGTGGTGCTGCCCCACTTTGCACGGTGCATGTGTGCAATCTTAAGCATGCTGTGCATGCACGTCGGACGCAGCGTGTTCCCTGGGAACACTGCTCATCACCGATGCTGGTAAGCAGCCATTGGCTGGCGGCTGTTTACCACAGACCATGATAACGAGATGTTATCGGGTTCTCCTTCTCACACACTGATCGTGTGTGAGAAGGAGATTGCGGTAACATCTTGTTACTGCTTACAGTGTACACCATTCCCACTGATTGCCCCCCCCCCAATAAACAGGACCTGTCACCACCCATAAAAGTACCTGTCACAGTTCATCTGAGTACCTGTCAGTCCATATGAGCACCTGTCACAGTCCATCTGAGTACCCAAGTACCTGCCACAGTTCATCTGAGTACCCGAGTACCTGAGTACCTGTCACAGTCCATATGAGTACCTGTCACATTCCATATGAGTACCCGAGTACCTGAGTACCTGTCAAAGTTCATCTGAGTACCTGAGTACCTGTCACAGTCCATATGAGTACCTGAGTACCTGTCACAGTCCATATGAGTACCTGTCACAGTCCATATGAGTACCTGAGTACCTGTCACAGTCCATATGAGTACCCGAGTACCTGAGTACTTGTCACAGTCCATATGAGTACCTGAGTACCTGTCAAAGTTCATCTGAGTACCCGAGTACCTGAGTACCTGTCCCAGTCCATATGAGTACCTGAGTACCTGTCACAGTTCATCTGAGTACCCGAGTACCTGAGTACCTGTCCCCGCCCTTCAGAGTACCCAAATACCAGTCACCAGCCCATCAGAGTACCCGAATACCTATCTGTAGCCCATCAGAGTACCCGAGCACCTGTCACCAGGCCATCAGAGTACCCGAGTACCTGTCACCAGCCCATCAGAGTACCCGAGTACCTGTCACCAGCCCATCAGAGTAACTGAGTACCTGTCACCAGCCCATCAGAGTACCCGAGTACGTGTCTGCAGCTCATCAAGTTACCTGAGTACCTGTCTCCAGCCCATCAGAGTACCCAGGTACCTATCTTCAGCCCATCAGAGTACCCGAGTACTTATTTGCAGCCCATGCCTTGGGGTCATTTTGTGGGTAATTTCACTGGGCTGGTGCTCAAAGACCTTCAAAAGTGTGGTAGGTAGGAGTGAAATGAGATGTGTAATTTACGCTCCTAGAATGCCTGAAGGTAATACTTCAATGTTGGGCCTCTGTATTGTGTCCAGGCTGTGTAAAAGTCTCACACATCTGGTATCGCCATACTCGGGAAGAGTAGCAAAATGTATTTTGGGGTGTAATTTTTGCTATATACATGCAATGTGTTAGAAATATCACAACTTTGTGTAAAAGTTTTTCCCACATTTTCTGGAAAAAATTAACCATTCAAAAGACTCATTATGCCTCATAGATTATACGTTGGGGTGTTTGCTTTCCAAAATGGGGTCATTTTGTGGGCAATTCCATTCCTGGTGCTCCAGGGCCTTCAAAAGTGCAATAGTTGGTTGAGAAATGAGATGTGTCATTTATGCTGGTAGAACACCTGAAGGTGCTACTTCAATGTTGGTTCTTTGTATGTGGCTAGGCTGTGTAAAAGTCTCAAACATGTGGTATCGCCATACTCGGGAAGAGTTGCAGAATGTATTTTAGGGTGCAATTTGTTGTATGCATATGCTGTATGTGAGAAATAACCTAATAATATGACAATTTTGTAAAAAAAATAAAAAAAACTTTATTTTGCAAAGAATTGTGGGAAAAAATGACAACTTAAACAAAATCACCATGCTACTTTACTTAATACCTTGGAATGTCTACTTTCTAATAATGGGTCATTTGGGGGGTATTTGTACTTTCCTGACTTGTTAGTGTCTCAAGAAATGAGATTCACCTGATGTACTGAAGGCCTGATCAGATGTGATCAATTTTCAGTGATTGGCACCAGAGTTTGTAGACTCTATAACTTTCACAAAGACCAAATAATATACACTAATTTGGGTTATTTTTACCAAAGATATGTAGCAGTATAAATGTTGGCCAAAATTTATGAAGAAAAATGACTAATTAGCAAAATTTTATGACAGAAACAAAGAAAAATAAAAAATTTTCACAAATTTACGGCACAAAAAACACTAGTGATTAAATACCACCAAAAGAAAGCTCTGTGTGAAAAAAAGGACGAAAGTTTCATATGGATTCAGTGTTGCATGACTGAGTAATTGTCATTCAAACCGTGGAAGCGCTGAAAGCTGGGTCTGGGTGGAAGGGGGTGTAAGTGCACTGTATTGAAGTGGTTAAAGTTGCCCAACAATAAAACTGGGTTTATTTGGGTACTGCATTAGAAAATATATATATAATATATGTTCATGACACAATTGCTAGCAAATGGCATACTATTACTGGTTATGATTCAAATTAGGTTTTAGTACAACACTGTTTTCTATTTTTATAAATGTATGTGCCCTGCTATGATACAGTAGCATTGTGTGACTTGCAAACTCCCAATACAATAAATATATGTTACCTAGACAATCATTATTTATTTTCCTTTAGGCATATTTCAGTTATTGCTTCCACAGTCATCACGTTGACAGTTTTTAATTTTTTTACAAATTCCAGAATTGTAGCTTTCATTGTATTAGAACACTGAAATTACTTAGGTCATATACCAATATTTTTATGAGTTATCATGTTTTTCTGTAATTAAAGAAAAATAATTAGAGGCACATACATGAAACATGAATAAGATATTGTATTTGTATTGGATGGAAAAAAACATAAAAATACTTGCTGTTGCTCGAAGATTGAATGCCACACTTTTGAAACCTGAACAGCCATCTATAAATGAGAAATAATATTAGGAAATGGTCTGTTTTGCTAAGGCCATTGAGTTGAGTCAGTTTTTTTGCCAGTTTCCATTTTTCAAATCTGTACAGTTTACCTCTAATGTATTGAACTGATGGTAATTGTTATTTCTGGAAAGTTGCTGACAATTTATAAAATGGTGAGTGCACTGATATGCACAATTCAGAATTCTCATCAAGACCATTGAAATTTCTCACCAAGACAAAGGGGTTGATTTACTAAAGGCAAAAAAGAATTTCACTTTGTAAGGGAATGGGAATGTGGCAAAATGAAAAAAAAAAAAAAAAATACTTTGCAAAGAATACCCAAACATGTGCAAGGAAAATAAATAACATTATTGGATAATGGAAGTCATTTCCCAAGCTATGAGAAAGATCCCTTAAAGCAAAGTGAGCACCCAAAATATGTTGCTGTTTTAGACCTAGTAGCTGAAAATTCATATTTACAGTCAGTGCCACAAAGGTAATACTTTATAAGGATAAAATATTGGTTTGGTTTGAGAAAAGACACTGCTGTTCTGAACCCTGGGCAGTGGCTTACATGGATGCAGAACAATAAGTGTGGGAAAATGCCATTCGGTTCTATGTCTTTGCTGCAGCTATATTTGTCACTTGCAGCTGCAGCAAAGATCCATGCAGCACTTGTGTTTACCGAGGAGATCGGGTGTTGGTCTAATGCTTTAAGGACAGGTCCCTGTTTCTGAAGGGGAGAAGGACTGTGATTGGCCACTGCTGCACTGCTGGGGCCACGCTCAGTCCTGATAGCCCTGCCTACTGAACCCAAGGAAAGAAGGAAGAGAGTCCACACTGAAGAGAGATTGAACCACCACTTTTGTTTTCCCTTAGGCATGGACTTAGGATCTTGCATACAAGCCAGAAAAAGCTTTCAGAAAAAGCCTCTGACCCTGGAGAAGTAATTCAATTCCCAAAACAAGTGCAGTAAAAACAGTTTTTGTTTTTTTGTTTTTTAAGAAGATACTTTTTTGCCCAAATTTCTTGTTTTTTTAATAAAGTTGACAACCTATTTTAAATAAATGGGGAACATTCATTTTTACAATGGTAAGTCTTTCTGCACTTGTAATGAACAACAACAAGCACGTCAGGGGTGATGGACGGGAGGCGTGGTCGAGCTCGTGTTCGGAGCATGTATGCTCCTTCATCAGGCATATGGAGCAACCATCTTAGGTGTGGGTTTTTATCGGGTTGGAGAAGGGCGGTACTTGTGACTGCAACTCACAGCTGACCAATGTCAACGCTGGATCTTCTGCTATTCACTTGTTATCAGATTGCAGATAATTGGGTAATAGTGCTAGTATTAATGGTTATGTTACACGCTGTTAGCATGTTTGAGTTCATTAGTAAGATAATTATATTGGGATCAAATTGAGGAATATAAAAGGCAAAAATGTATATAATAAAATCAACAAGAAAATTAATGAGTTGGTTGGAACATGGAACTTATGGATTATTATAAACATAATTGCTAGTGTCATTTTGTCTCCACCGTGGTATACTTACAAACAGAGTTTACAGAAACATGCCAATCATTAATGACCGTAAGGGCCTGTAGAAAAATATATGTAAAGGGTATATATAGTTAAATGAACTATAAAAATATCCATAAAGAATCTCAAATGCTCATCTTTATGTGCACACTTATGGTTGTGGGTGCTAACAATTTTTCTGTTGTGAGTCATTAGTATCCTACACACCTAAGTATCGACATGGCAGTGTGGGGCTTGTTTCTCAAAAGAAGGAGGGGCGTTATACTGTATACAGTGATAAATAATAGATGTAGTGTATCTCTATATCCTCGTTCAGGCCCCCCGGTCTAAGGCTGTCCAGAGTATATTTACAGAACGTCTCCCTCTCGCAGAGGCATTTGATACGCTCTGCTCATGGGAGACTTCTGGGAACAGATTCCACTATCCAAATTTGGAGTCCACTTGTGGAGCCTTGGTGGAACTCCGTACAGTGTCTCGGTACTCTGAGCTCGCTACTGTCTTCAACTGAGCGTCTGTGCTCTCCGAACCTCTTACACAGAGTCAGGATTGTGCGGCCTACATAGAGCAGGCCACAGGGGCAGGTTAGGCAATAAATTATGATTTCCGAAAATCAGTTATAGAATTCCCCAGGGTTGATATGTCTTTCCTTTGGTGGTGAATTGTTTTTTTCATGTTTCAGACGAATTTACAAGTCATGCAATTATATTTGCGACACTGTTACACTCCATTAATGTCTAAAAAGGTCGGGGTGGGTCTAGAGGTTGCCTTGTGGCATTTTAATTTACTAGGAGTAATTTTTCAATTTTATGTTATTGGCCTTCCTATATGTAAGTTTAGGTTTGATACTGAGGGAGTTTTAGAGGTGAGGATCTTCCTGTAGTATGCACCAATGTTTGCGAAAGATATATTCCATCTTTTTGTGTTATGAATCTGGTGGTCTGTGGAGTTGTGGGGTGATCGAGGTTGGGTCTAAACTTATCACTGAGGAATTGGGTGTATGCACCCTCAACTAGCTGGGTGGGGTATCCTTTTTCGAGAATTTTTTGTTTGAAAAGGTCTCCCTGTGTGGCGTAATCCTCTGGGCTGGTGCAATTATGTTTTAGACTGCAGAATTGACTCTTAGGTATATTGGATATCCACCTAGGGTGATGACAGCTGGGATAATGGAGGTAAGAGTTTCCTGCAGTAGGTTTGGTGTAATTTGTGGCGTGTATTGTTGTGTCTGTGTTTCCCAATTCTAGATCAAGAAAGGCCAAATGCTTTTTGTGCTTGGGTGTCTCATTATTTCAATGCGAATAGAAATGTTTCCATCATTTTAATAAATTTGTAGTGGCTGCTGCTGCGACTGGAGGTTGCTTGGGGGGTTGCTTTTCTGTTTTAGCAGTTGTGCTGGAGCAGGAATACAGAGGGGGGGGGGGGGGGGTTATTCTTAATAGTAACACACATACATGCCATATACCAGGTAGAATTTGCAGACTGATAATATGTTAATTGAATTAATATTTAATTTAAAATGCATTAAAAATAAATCAAAATGTTGCTTTTACAGTGAGTAGTTATTCCCCTTTTTAATATAAACAATATACTTGTCAGTCTGAAAACAAGTAAGCATGCTGCTTATAATGCTTGCTAGTATCTGATGCTGTAGTTGTTTCAGTTTCTGCCTCCCACTGGAATTCTTCAGCCTCACCATTATCATCACTGGTACAGTGGGTATAGAAAATAACCCCCCCCCCCCCCCCCCCCCGCCCTTTAAAATAATCAGCTTTTGTTGCTTTGCAGTCAAAATGAATACCGACATAATTTTTTTTTTTATCCAGCTGTATTTATTAGTGCAACTTATAACATCAAAGTAAAAAATATAACACCAACCTGTTAGAAAAAATTTTGAAAAATCAAAAACAAAATCACTGAGTTGGAAAAGGGATCACCTACTTTTGTCAGTATTTTGTTGGACCACCTTTTGCTTTAATTACAGCCTTTAGTCTGTTGGGATGTGTCACTCTCTACTAATTTTGCACATCTAGACTTTAAAATATTTGGTTAAATTTTATGGTGATCATCAGTGCCAGGACATGGTCATCTAGAACCCAGGGCGAACATGCCAAACTGCACCCCCTCATCAAGATGTATGAGTATTATGTGTCAGCAAAAATCCTCCCACAAAAACACTGATCACTAATCTGCACTGCATGCTCACTCCCTAAGTATAAATCCCCCCTCCTCTCAGTACAAGTCTTCCTACTGCAAAACCCCTCTCTCAGCACATATCTTTGCTCCCTATCCCCCCTCCCAAAAAAAAAGTAATGCTCCTAGCTCAAGGCTTCTAACACTAAAGTGTCGCCTCCTAGTACACATTGTCCCTCCCCCACTTCAAATACCCCCTTCCAGCACAAATTTACCCCAAATCTATGTTCCTAGCACAAATAATCTCCCCTCCCAACACAAATCATCCTAAACTACCACTCTTAGCACCCTCCCTTTCCAAATTTCCCCTCCTAGAATAATACTTACCCCCTGCCCTCCCCAAATTCCTCCTTCCAACAAAAATGCACTCTACCAATCTCCTTGTAGGGTTCCCTTCACTTCACATGATTCCACAGTGCCCAGGGCAGCCACCCCTCCTGCCCACCCCTCGTCCCGGCCCTGGTGACCATTTGTGGACTGCAGTCTTCAACGCATTCCACAAATTTTCAATGTGTTTAAATCTGGGCTTTGACTAAGCCATGCAAGGACATTCAGCTTTTTCTCCTTCAACCACTGTGTGGTAATTTTTGCTGTGTGCTTTGGGTCATTGTCATGTTGAAAGGTAAACCTTCTTCCCATTTACAACTTTTTGGCAGAAGGCAGCAGATTGATGGTATTTTGTCCCATCCATTTTTATTCTATCCTGACAAGGATTTACGCCAGACATACAGTATTGTTTGGTGTTTGGCCAATTAATTTCATTTTAGTCTCATCTGACCACCTTAAACGCACTTTAAGATTCTGAGGCCACATCTGGGCACAGAGTGATAATTACAAGGAATATGTCATGATCCTGATCTCAGGAACATTGTCGTCCAGAGAAATAATAGCTGCTAAATATCTTCACTAAAATTTTGGCCTTTTGTCTTTTGTTTTTTTGTCTTTTTTAACTTTATTAGCAAAAGTATGACCTTTCCAGAAAGGGCATTGTTGGTCTTACTACAAACAATGTTAAGGAAGTATCATAGCAAAAAATGTGTAAAGAAGAGAGGTGTGAGGCCAGTATGACAATGGGCAGTAGTATGTACACAGGGCCGGATTAACATAGGGGCTATTGGAGCTGCAGCTCCAGGCCTCTTTATCAAGATAGGCCTATTTGCTAAAAAAAAAAAAAAGATTGACTTTGAGGATTGTAGCTCGGCGATCAGGAGTCACAGAGACCCCACATTTGGGGGATAGGTAGCTAAAGACCCACTCCAGCTCTGGTTAAAATATGGGGCTGCTATCATCTATGGTTCCAGAGATAAAGGGCTGCTTGCGCAGCCTGTCATAAGCTACATACAGAGCGGCCAGTTTAAATACAACTAGAAAATAATCAAACACCAAAAAAACCTAATCAACCTATACCAATAGACGTAAAAACAATATTAAATTGACAGAAAAATGTGAATTAGTGAATAGTATACATGAATACTAACGTATCGTCATAAAGTGAATAAAGTGTATACTAGACCTAAAATGACATTGATGTGAATATTACAAAGAAAACCCCCACAATAATTAATGTAGATTGACACAAAAAAAGGGTTATAATATGTGCTAGATTTAAACGAATAGTATTAACTAAAATAACATTCAAAAAACCATAAAAAGTTCATATGTGATGAAAAAAATATTTTTTTATAGTCCCAAGATTAATATTGGTTCTTCAAACTTGACATTAAGGTGCAAAAATATCCACAAATGCGTGTATATAAAAACAAAAAAAATTTTTTCAAAACAATCCTCCACCAGTGAGAAGAGGGGCCGCTTACCAGAGCTTTAGATCCCAGTGTTAGTGAGATCAGTAAGGCAACAGCACAGAGGTTTCTGGGTGAACCGTCACAGGCATCCCACCATCTCCATCTTCAATATGAAGCCTCCAATCGAGAAACGAAGGTGTCGTAGATTGCTGACACCACGCTGTCTCTATCTCCAATACGAAGCCTCCAGTCCGGGAACGAAGGTATCGTGGATCATATAAAAAATCAAAGACACTCGCATAGCGTAAAACCACTTGGTTTAATAAAGTAAAATTTAAAAGATTTACACTCACATGCGTAAAGAAAAAACGATCATATAAAAACGAGCCGGCCGGACTCGTGTGCCGCCCGCACTTCCTGGTTGGGCGTAGAACGCGGAGACGTAGGGAGATAGGCGTTCTGACGTCTCCGCGTTCTACGCCCAACCAGGAAGTGCGGGCGGCACACGAGTCCGGCCGGCTCGTTTTTATATGATCGTTTTTTCTTTACGCATGTGAGTGTAAATCTTTTAAATTTTACTTTATTAAACCAAGTGGTTTTACGCTATGCGAGTGTCTTTGATTTTTTATATGATCCACGATACCTTCGTTCCCGGACTGGAGGCTTCGTATTGGAGATAGAGACAGCGTGGTGTCAGCAATCTACGACACCTTCGTTTCTCGATTGGAGGCTTCATATTGAAGATGGAGATGGTGGGATGCCTGTGACGGTTCACCCAGAAACCTCTGTGCTGTTGCCTTACTGATCTCACTAACACTGGGATCTAAAGCTCTGGTAAGCGGCCCCTCTTCTCACTGGTGGAGGATTGTTTTGAAAAAATTTTTTTTGTTTTTATATACACGCATTTGTGGATATTTTTGCACCTTAATGTCAAGTTTGAAGAACCAATATTAATCTTGGGACTATAAAAAAATATTTTTTTCATCACATATGAACTTTTTATGGTTTTTTGAATGTTATTTTAGTTAATACTATTCGTTTAAATCTAGCACATATTATAACCCTTTTTTTGTGTCAATCTACATTAATTATTGTGGGGGTTTTCTTTGTAATATTCACATTAATGTCATTTTAGGTCTAGTATACACTTTATTCACTTTATGACGATACGTTAGTATTCATGTATACTATTCACTAATTCACATTTTTCTGTCAATTTAATATTGTTTTTACGTCTATTGGTATAGGTTGATTAGGTTTTTTTGGTGTTTGATTATTTTCTAGTTTTATTGTTTTTAGCGCAGCTCATTTTTGTTCACCTATTTAGTTTGATATCGGAGTATTACGATTAGGGTTGCTGCTTATAGGTTGCTTTCTTTTGTTGTTTGAGTAGCGCGGTTTACCTTTTGTACCAGTTTAAATACAAGCTGGAACACTCAGCAGCAGACCGAGAGGATGAACTCACAGAGCTTATAATAATTATTTGTATATTACTTATGATAATTAACCCCTTGCCAACCAGGCCCATTCTGAGACTTCTCTCCTACATGTAAAAATCATCATTTTTTTATGCTAGAAAATTACTCAGAACCCTCAAGCATTATATATTGTTTTAGCAGACACCCCATGGAATAAAATTGTGGTCTTTGCAACTTTTTATGTCATACGGTATTTGCGCAGCAATTTTTCAAACTTTTTTTGGAAAGAAACTGTTCCATTCATAAAAAAAAAAACACTAAAGTTAGCACGATTTTTTGTTTTGTACTAAGCGATGCTTTACATTTTTTTACAGGTTACATGTTTACAGTTACAGAGGAGGTCTAGTGCTAGAATTATTGCTCTCGCTCTAACGATCGTGGCGTATGTAACCTGTGTGTATCTGGCTCTGATACTAACCAGTGCCTACCCAGGGACTGACTGCTATCTCTCCCCAGCCTGTCCCCACACACCCTCTCACCTGCTGACCTGTGAATGGGGCAATAACTCCCGCAGTGTTATTGTGTTCTGCCAGTGAATACAATGATTAGTGTTGCTAACTATAGCTGGCAGCACTGATTGTTTTAGGGAAAACCTGGCAGGCTGGTTGTACTCAAGTCGGTAAAAGGTTGACTTGTGTAAAACCAGCTAGCCCATACATAGATCGACTATGGCTGGTCTCTGCTTAATTGGTGTAATTTCAATCCATGTATGGCCCTCTTAACCACTACGCAGTCCCTAAACATCTTTCCACAAACCTTTACATTTTTCCTTCCCAGATTACTTCATCCTCCTCTCCTATACCTAGTGTGCCCACTGTCATGCTCTCCACACTTCTCTCCTATACATAGCGCCCACTGTCATACTCTCCACACTTCTCTCCTGTACATACTGCTCACTGTCATACCTTTCACACTTCTCTCCTATACATAACGCCTGCTGTCATATCCTACACACCCCTCTCCTGTACATAGTGCCCGCTGTCATACACTTCTCTCCTGTACATAGTGCCCACTGTTGTACCCTCCACACTCCTCTCCTGTACATAGTGCCCACTGTTGTACCCTCCACACTCCTCTCCTATACATAGTGCCCACCATCATACCCTCCACACTCCTCTCCTGTACATACTACTCACTGTCATACCCTCCACACTCCTCTCCTATACATAGTGTCCACTGTCATACCTCCAACACTTCTCTCCTATACATAGTGCCCACTGTCATACTCCCCACACTCCTCTCCTCTACATACTACTCACTGTCATACCCTCCATACTCCTCTCCTATACATAGTGCCCACCGTCATACCCTCCACACTCCTCTACTGTACATACTACTCACTGTAATACCCTCTATACTCCTCTCCTATACATAGTGCCCACTGTCATACCCTCCACACTTCTCTCCTATACATAGTGCCCACTGTCATACCCTCCACACTCCTCTCCTGTACATACTACTCACTGTCATACCCTCCATACTCCATAGTGCCCACCATCATACCCTCCACACTCCTCTCCTGTAATTACTGCTTACTGTCCTACTCTCCGCACTTCTCTCCTGTACATAGTGTCCACTGTCATACCCTCCACACTCCTGTACATATTGCTCACTGTCATACCCTCCACACTCTTCTCTTATACATAGTGCCCAATGTCATACCCTCTACACTCCTCTGCTGTGCATACTGCCCACTGTCATACCCTTCACACTCCTCTCCTGTACATAGTGCCTTCTGCCATACCCTCTGCACTCCTCTCATGCACATAGTGCCCACTGTTAGACCCGCCACATTCCTCTCTCTCACCTGCACATACTTCCCACTTTTATACCATCCATACTCCTCCCCTATGCCTCTTACCCACAAAAACTGTTCTTTAAAATTATACTGAATATCCTCAATGTTACCAGCTCTACAATGGGCACACTTTTGTCAGTTCAACTAAAGGAAATCTCATAGTCCTCATATTTGTTCTGCCCATTATTAGTACTTATTTAATTTTGTAATTACTATAGTGATGTATAGAGGAACATAGGGGATGTCAGCTACTCTAACTATAGCACTTATAAAAAAAAGCGTCACTGAAAATATTTTTGAAATGTTGACAATTATGCACTTAGGCACTGCCCAAGGGCCACAGGGTCAGTAGGGGGCTCCATGAGAGGCTCCTGTGATATTAAAGCGGTAGTAAATTTTTCTAACATTACTACTTTTTAGAGGCCCTGGGGTAGGTTATGCCATAATGTACAAGTATGCCCAGCATATTAGCACATTAGGGTACACTTAAATTGTCAGACTGAGCCCTCCAGTGCTGTGCTGTGATCAATCCGGCGGGGCCCGGGCACTTCCATCTTCACCCGGTCTTCCTTCTTGGTTCTGTGCCTTCGGTCACTTGCCTTGGCCAGGCTGCGTTGATGTCATTCCCACACATGCTCATGTGCATCCTCTCTCTCTCATCCCCCCCCTTTCTCTCTCATCCTCCCTCCCTTACCCCTCACACCTCTTTCATCCCCTTTCTCTCTCTCTCTCTCTCTCTCTCTTTCTCTCTCTCTCCTATCCTCCCTCTCTCTCTTTAATTTAATTTGTTATAACAAAAAATAGTTTGCATGTTTATTTATTTATTGTTTATAAAAGGCCCCACCAAAATCCTCAGCACCAGGCCCATGATGTTCTTAGTCTGCCCCTGTATGTACAAGAGAAGAGCATGGATGGTATGAAATCAGGACAAGGCAAAGGAGAGGACACATCATGTGCAGAAATACAGTACAGAGGGCATGGCCTATATATATATATATACAGACACAAATGTTTTGCCTTTCATTTTTATTTTAAACTGAATGGGTTATTTTACAATCACTTTAAATAGTTTTTATTAGTAGACGAAGGGTCAGATTTACATCTTGCTTTAAGTGCCTAAAGTAGAACCAGAGGCTAAATGTTATTTTTCCTTTAGGGTAACACAACGGAGGGTTGTAAGTTCTGACGTTTTCTCTTTTTTTTTTTTACATCTGTATCGGCGAGATTTTACTATACTCCCTGTCCCATAGTGAAAACAAAGTGAGGAAAAAACCCCTCCAATGTAGGGGAATCCCTGGTTGTCACCAGGGTCACAAGAACTAATCTCCTCATCAGAATTTTTACCTCCTATTCCTGTTCCAGTGACTTTTGGTGATGGCAATCTTGTCTACATTCCCGTTGCAAACATTCCTGGATCACTAGGCTCATCTGTAGCGGGTCCTGTAGAGACTACCAGCTGGACACTGGATTTCATAGATCAATGCACATATTTACCAGCACACCATGGATCTTCAAATGCAGTCCAAAACTTTCATTGCAGAGAGATTATATGACAAAAAAAAGTGCAACTTTTTGGAGCTGCGCAGAATCCGTTCTTCGGGAATGTTGAAGAAAGGGTTCTTTGGCTCTGAAACTTTGAACTTGTTCTTTTGGTGATGACAGTAACCATGAAAAATAGAGAGGGTGAATCTCCCTAATTGGGACACAGACGCCAATAAAAACCATAAAAACGGGTGTTCTAAGTCCTCTTCCTTCTATTGCAAACTCTTTAATCCCACCATAAACAAGCCACATCCCAAGCCATGACCAATAACACAGCACTCCTAAAAAAAAGATGGTTTTAATGTGACAATTGTTCTGGAGGCACTGGGAACAGTTGATTTTCCACCTAATCTACTACATCTTTATACCCCCTATTGTTTTTTTTTTTTTGGGGGGGGTGTAAACAAGACTTCCTTATGACAAATTTGTCATTATTTTCTATTCCAGTTGTAGCGCTCCCACTAAGGAACCACAATTAGAATGGAATCCCCCCGCCCTGAACAGCCAGGCATACGAAATCTTCACAGGCACACTTTAGTCAGAGAACAGTCTATGACTTTGTTTTCTATTGAAAGTAATAACTTGGATATGGATGAAAGGTTATGGGATGCCCATTTGAATTCAACAATAACTTCAGAGACAACTCTACCTATATACAGTCTCTATTTACAATTCCTTTTCTTCACTACAGCACACGCTTGCAGAATAAAACTGGAGCACTGTTAATGCAGTTGTGGCTGGTTGGACAATCTGTCCCCTGCCAACCCCCCTCCCCCTTAGCGGTCAGTTGGGTCTCCCGCACCCCCTGGTCAGTCAATCGATCCCTGCTCCCAGTACATCTAGGTCGCAGGCTTCCTGCAGGCGGTGGGCCCCTGCGTCTCCTCCTTTCTCAGGTTCATGGCACTGCAGCCTCCTCTGTGTCTCCTCCCTCCTAGGTGGCCAATAGGCCAAATGATCACTTCTCCTCTCGGCATATCAGGGTTCAGAACCTGCTTCCTGAGCCAGCATTGGCTGAGAGGAGAAGCAGCAGGACAATAGCGAATATTAATTTGTGGGCACGTGGCGCAATGCTCTGTGCCCTGAGCCCACTCTTTTTTGAAGCCACCTTTTTTTAAGCCATTAGAGCCACAGGCTCTAATCATGTGCTTCTGAAAAAAGAACTCCCAGTGGAATCCATGTGTCCGATGCCCTTCATGTAAATTAGGGGCCGGCGCATGGTTTAGGGGGGTGGCCCTATGCCCCATATGGACAGACCACCGCTGCGTAAATGCCGGACAGTCACTTAGATGAAGCAAAAGCCCATTACAGGCAGGAACCCAAGGCCCATTAGGTGTGTAGTAGAATTTCAGTGTCCATTTTACATCCCTCCTGTGGCTACTGATTCTAGCACCACCTCTTCAGGCACTGCCAACCCATCTGGCTGCAGCTACCTCTTTCACTAGCTTTCACTAGCTTCCTAGCTATCTTCTCCCCATAGCCCTTCAGACTTACACACACCAGCACACCCGGCTGACTCTCAGGAGATCTCCCAGACATGCTGACCTGCTGCTGTTTTCCTCTCTCCTTGCTTCTGTGCCTCCAGGAAGGGTTTCCTCTGTGTGATTTGGTAGGAATATTCCAGCACCTGAGCAACAGGTCCGAGGTCACCCCCCCCCCCCCAGACTAGGGGGCACCCTCAAGGGCACCCTCCTCAGCACTCCATCTTCCACCTGACTGCCCCTCCCTGGGGTGAATAATGCCTATTTATGAGGTGGCCTGCCCCCTGCCAGCCCTGCACTGGGGATTGGCTGAGGCCCTCATAGATATTCCAAGAAGCTGCTACGAGCTTCCACCCCATACACTAAAGCCCCATACACATGATCAGAAATTCTGCCAGCAAAAGTTGGACGTGAGCTTTTGGTCAGAAATTCCAACCGTGTGTGTATGCTCCATCGAACATTTGCTGGTAGAATTCCAGCCAGCAAAAGATTGAGAGCAGGTTCTCTATTTTCGGTCGGAAAAAGTTCCGATCAGAAATCCTGATTGTCTGTACAAATTCCAACGTGCAGAATTCCTACACATGCTCGGAAATAATTTGACGCAGGCTGAGATGCATTGAACTTAATTTTCTCGGCTTGTCATGGTGTTGTACGTCACTGCATTCTTGGCGGTCAAAAGTTCAGAGAACTTTTGTGTGACTGTGTGTATGCAAGCCAAGTTTGAGCAGAATTCCGATGGAAAATCCGCTCGTGTGTACAAGGCATAACAGCTACACTAACCTTCTAGCACACTAGAGGTGTTAAACATCTACAGGTCAAAATAAAATGAAAAAAAAATGCATTTTCTGGTTAACAATAATTTCAATCAGTGGTATTTTAAATAAAATTTGTAAATGTTATTGTATAATTTTGCTCATTTATAATGACACACCATGGTGAACATTTTACAAAAGAAATTAACGCATTTCATGCATGCATGCAAAAAATAAAATAAAATAAATAAATATAAAGGAGAAGATAAGTAGGTGATTAAGAATACTGTAATTTGTGGATGAGAAAAATAGGAATAATGTATTTTACCTTTAGTAATGGATTAGTGTTTATAAACATATCCATTCATAGTGCTTGCCTATCAGGCAAATGCAATGGTAAATCCACATGTCCTCACATGGCCTGCTCAGATTAATTTAAATGATATTGATTACCTACAAACCTATTCATAATGTAGCAAAACTGTTTTTTTTTCAACTTATATTGCTGTAAGGGAAAATTAGAGGGCAATTGGGAAATGTTGTGGAATAATATATCTGCAATTTAGTAGTGATATAATCTCTGGTAGTGATAGGACTTTGGAGGGAAAAGGGTGAACTTTGGTAGTGATGATTGGACATTGGAAGGATAAGGGTGAACTTTGGAGTAGCAGTGGAGGAGATGTCAAGCAGCAATAGGGTATGGCCAGTACAGCCAGTGAGTATGGTGGCATGAGTGAGACATAGATAGTAATGGTTTAGTATAGTCTAGGGGCGTTGGGTAAGAGTAGGGACAAGATAGTGATTGGGAAGGGTATTAGGAAAGAGGCAAAGGTTCACAAGAGGGGGGTGCAAGGTGAGAACAGGAAGCATTCAGGGTGAGAGGCAAGGGTACAGATTAACAGGGGTGTTCAGAGAAGAGGGAAGAGGGTGTGCAGTATGACAGATGAGGGTCAGGAAAAGAGGAGGGGGTGCAGATATAAGGAAAGGATGGGGGTAAAGATGCACTGGCAGTGCTTGGTGGGTGCAGCTGCAGGGCTTTGATCTCATCAGGCCTAAATAAAGAGGGGGGCATGGACACAAACTGCAACAATAGCCTGGTGTGTGAGAAAGAAAGTTCCAGAAAAAAAAGGAAAGGGGTCCAGGTTTGAATTTATTTAACATTTTTTCAAAAATTAATAACCAACACATTTTGATTGTTCAAGTCACGTTTCCCTAATCTTTGGAATTGGGAAATTTAATGATGCCTATACTAAACTATTATGATTAGGAGGGATCCTGAAGGTAAGCAAATAGAATCACTTCATATGCTTGTCACAAGCAATTGTCCTTACTTTGAGAGATGTTCTCAATTTTCATTCCCTACTCTTTCAAAAACATCCCAAAAACGTTTTGGCTTTAGATATGTGGTATCTCACAAAAGTGAGTACAACCCTCCCTTTTTTGTAAATATTTTATTATATCTTTTCATGTTACAACACTGAAGAAATGACACTTTACTACAATGTAAAGTAGTGAGTGTACAGCTTGTATAACAATGTAAATTTGCGGTCCTCTCAAAATAACTCAAAACACAGCCATTAATGTCTAAACTGCTTGCAACAAAAGTGAGTACCCCCTAAGTGAAAATGTCCAAATTTGGCCCAAAGTGTCAATATTTTGTGTGCCCACCATTATTTGCCAGCACTGCCTTAACCCTCTTGGGCATGGAGTTCACCAGAGCTTCACTGGTTGCCACTGGAGTCCTCTTCCACTTCTCCATGACAACATCACAGAGCTGGTGGATGTTAGAGACCTTGCGCTCTTCCACCTTCCATTTGAGGATGCCCCACAGATGGTCGATAGGGTTTAGGTCTGGAGACATTCTTGGCCAGTCCATCACCTTTAACCTCAGCTTCTTTAGCAAGGGATTGGTCGCCTTGGAGCTATGTTTGGGGTTGTTAGCATGTTGGACTACTGCCCTGAGACCCAGCCTCCGAAGGGAGGGGATCATGCTCAGCTTCAGTATGTCACAGTACATATTGGCATTCATGGTTCCCTCAATGAACTGCAGCTCCCCAGTGCAAGCAGCACCATGCAGCCCCAGACCATGATACTCCCACCATCATACTTGACTGTAGACAGTTTGCAGGCTTTCTTGTGCATCATCTTTAGAAGAGGCCTCTGGGATGACAGCCACGCGGACCAATTTGATGCAGTGTGCGGCATATGGGCTGAGCACTGACAGGCTGGGCCCCCACCCCTTCAACCTTTGCAGCAATGCTGGCAGCACTCAAATGTCTATTTCCCAAAGACAACCTCTGAATATGATGCTGAGCATGTGCACTCAACTTCTTTGTTTGACCATGGTGAGACCTGTTCTGAGTGGAACCTGTCCTGTTAAACCGCTGCATGGTCTTGGCCACCATGCTGCAGCTCAGTTTCTGGGTCTTGGCAACCTTCTTATAGCCTAGGCCATCTTTATGTAGAGCAACAATTCTTTTTTTTCAGATTCTCTGAGAGTTCTTTGCCATGAGGTGCCACGTTGAACTTCCAGTGACCAGTATGAGAAAGTGAGAGCGATAACACCAAATTTAACACACCTGCTCCCCATTCGCATCTGAGACCTTGTAACACTAATGAGTCACATGACACTGGGGAGGGAAAATGGCGAATTTGGCCCAATTTGGACATTTTTACTTAGGGGTGTATTCACTTTTGTTGCCAGCGGTTTAGACATTAATGGCTATGTGTTGAGTTATTTTGAGGGGATAGTAAATTTACACTGTTACACAAGTTGTAAACTCACTACTTTACATTGTAGCAAAGTGTCATTTTTTCAGTGTTGTCACGTGAAAAGATAGAATAAGATATTTACAAAAATGTGAGGGGTGTACTCACTTTTGTGAGATACTGTATTTCAACCAGTAATATTTTATTATTTTTGCATGCATTAAATGAAGAATGCTGTTCTTCCCTTTCCTGGCTAATTCCAATTGTTATTTTCTTTGTCAAAAAGATTTTATTGAGATACAATAGAGTATTTGACAATAGGTTAAGTACATAATATACAACAGAAGTAATAAAGCTCAATTATATATTCAATACAACGTAAATGATATATTCAACTATAATTACTACTATAACAATAACGCATATTAATGGCATGGTTTATTAGAGGAATTAGCTTCTTAAGTAGGAAAGAGCTTCAAAATCATAATAGGAATAGATAGAGAAGAAAGGAAAGATAGGAAGAGAAGAAACTAGGAAGGGAGGAAGAGAGGTCCGCAGGGTCGAGTCGAGGACCGCTATATCACTCAGAATCCATATACTATAATCACTTACCCATCGGGTCAGCTACCATGGTAATAGGACTTCTTTGTTAAAATGTGATGGTAAATAATTTTTTTATCCACGGATGCCATACTTTTTCAAATTTGATAAGCGTGTCAGCTTCAAGAGCTGCCATTTTGGCTTGTATCATAGTGTTGTTCATCCTATTCACTACCTCATCCACAATCAATGAAGGGGATTTCCAGGCTCTTGCAAGTGTTTGTTTTGCTGCGGTGAATAAATGAACAATTTATTTAATTTGGGTGTGTGTTAGAAAGTCTGGCTTTATTGATAAGTGCCACTGAGGGATCTGGGGTACTGGATATTCCTAACATTTTAGATGCTATAGTAAAGATCGCATTCCAATAAATTTGAGCTTTGGTACATGACCAGCAAATGTGGAAATGTGTTCTTAACTCAGCGCATCCACGCTAACAATCTGATGAATAGTTAATATGCACATATTTCGCTATTCTAGCCAGTACAAGGTACCATCTAATTAATACTTTATAATTCGCCTCTACCGCTAATATATTGGGAGAGGCTGTTTTGGTTGTTAACCAGACTTGATTCCATTCTGTGGTTTCCAGTGTTTGTTCTAAGTCCACCTCCTATTTCTGGACATAAGCTGGTTTTACTGTTTTAGGTTTAGCTAACAATTGGCAATAAGGATTCTTGTCTAAATGATTTATTTTCGAGTAAATCATTGAATGCCTCTGCCAATATAGGGGAAATAGAGTCTGAAAAGATGCAGTAGTATAATACAGAATAACCATCTGGCCCTGGTCTTTTATTCATTTTCAACACTTTGATGACCTTTTCTACTTCCTCTGCCGTGATAGGTATCTCAAGTTGTGTTTTTTGTGAAACAGTTAGTTCAGGTAGGTTAATTTGTGAGAAGAAGGAATCTGCTTTGTTTGAATTGAATGTACAGTAGGTGACCGCGATATTGTGTCAATCTCGCTGCTTTTATCGGCGAGATTGACACCCTGCGAGCCTGGTTGTGGGAGCCAGCGCCAACCCGGCTCGTATCGGGAAAGGAAAAATTTGTCTTTTCCTTTCCCGATAAGCGACAAGCATCACGGGCCGGGTTCACACTGGTACGGGGATCCAAATTGGATTCCCGCCAATACCAGGCACTGTATTTGGTATGAATCCTAAGGGAGAACTCCACGCCTAATAAAAAAAAAAACGGCATGGGTTCCCCCTGCGGAGGCATACCAGGCCCTTAGGTCCGGTAGGAATTTTAAGGGGAATCCCCTACGCCGAAAAAAACGGGATGAAGTCCCCCCAAAATCCATACCAGACTCCTATCCGAGCACGCAGCCCGACCGGTCAGGAAAGGGGGTGGGGACGAGCGAGCACCCCCCCTCCTGAGCCATACCAGGCCACGTGCCCTCAACATGGGGGGGTGGGTGCTTTGGGGGAAGGGGGCGCCCTGCGGCCCCCCACCCCAAAGCACCTTGTCCCCATGTTGATGAGGACAAGGGCCTCTTCCCAACAACCCTGGCCGTTGGTTGTCGGGGTCTGCGGGCGGGGGGGCTTATCGGAATCCGGGAGCCCTCTTTAAGAAGGGGGCCCCCAGGTACCGGCCCCCCACCCTATGCGAATGAGTATTGGGGCAGCGGCAGCAGAAGACCGGGCCACCGCTAGTAAGAGAGCTGGAAGAAGAAGCGGTGGCCCAGCAAGAAGAACCGAAGAGGGGGACAAGACCCCCAATGTCAGAAGAAGGGGCGGCGGTGACGGAAAACCGGGCCACCGCTAGTAAAAGAGCTGAAAGAAGAAGCGGTGGCCCGGCAAGAAGAAAAGAAGAGGGGGATAAGACCCCCGAAGTTGAAAGACCCCCGGGTGGCGGCGAGAAGACTCCCCAAGAAGGAAGACCACCGGAGCTGTGCAATAAACAATTTTTAACCCTTGTGTGCTGTGTTTTATTTACTTTTTTTCACCAGGTGAATGGGTAGGGGTACATGGTACCCCAATACTCATTCATATAGGGTGGGGGGCCGGTATCTGGGGGCCCCCTCCTTAAAGAGGGCTCCCGGATTCCGATAAGCCCCCCGCCCGCAGACCTCGACAACCAACGGCCAGGGTTGTCGGGAAGAGGCCCTTGTTCTCATCAACATGGGGACAAGGTGCTTTGGGGTGGGGGGGCCGCAAGGCGCCCCCCTTCCCCCAAAGCACCCACCCCCCCATGTTGAGGGCATGCAGCCTGGTACGGCTCAGGAGGGGGCCCCGCTCGCTCGTCCCCACCCCCTTTCCTGACTGGCCGGGCTGCGTGCTCGGATAGGGGTCTGGTATGGATTTTGGGGGGACTTTACACCGTTTTTTTCAGCGTAGGGGATTCCCCTTAAAATCCCTACCGGACCTAAGGGCCTGGTATGCCCCCGAAGGCATGCAGGCTTCATCAGTGAGGCGACATTATCGCCGCTCTCTCGCTCGCTACTATAGGAATATGACATTTTCCTATTGCAGCCAGCGCGAGAACCAGCGTGGCGGGATCATGCTGGTTAGAGAAGCCTGTTGCCGGGAACCAGCGCGACAGGATCGCGCTGGAAACATAATATCAGCGGCACCTACTGTATTTGATTCCGTGTATAGTGTATTTAAGTGAGAACGCAATTTGTGAACGATTTTAAGGGGGTTGATTGTATATATGTTTTTAGATAGTTTTAATCTAATTGGTTTAAATTAGTTATTTGTTGATCTGAGTGCCCTCGCCAGATATGTGCCTGGTTTGTTAGATTTCATGAAGAAAGCATGTCTGGAACGACGTAGTAATTTATCAGATGATTCTGTAAGAAAAAGATCATATTCCAGGCGTGCCTTCTCTAAAATATTTTTAGTAGTTGGTTCGGATTGCTTTGGAAAGCTAAGAAAAAGGAGTTAAATTGTGTTTCTAATTTACGTGCAAGATTTCTGCGTTCTCTTTTGAGTATTCCATACTGCTGCTGAAGTGTTCCCCTCAAGACCGGTTTATGTGCTTCCCATACAATGTTATTGGGGAAATTTCTGGGCTTTTGTTGAATGTTAAATATTCTTTCAGAGCATGTTCAATTTTGTGACAATATAAAGGGTTTTTAAATAATATCTCTGGTAAATACCATGTTTTATCTTGTGCTTTAGGTATGGTTGATACAATAGTTGTTAGGACTGCATTATGGTCAGACCATGGGATGGGGATTATGTTTGATGAGAGAATCTCAGCTATCATTCCTGTGGTCAGGAAAATGTGGTCAATACCACTGAATGTTTGGTGAGGGTGTGAAAAGTAGGTGTAATTTCTATTTGTTGGATTATTCTCCCTCCATGAATCAATTAAATTGTGTTTGGAAAGGAGTTGAGAGAGAAAGATATTTTAGAGTGTTTACGGGGTGGAGTATATGGTGTTTTGGCCAGAAATGGTAGGAGAACCTGGTTGGAATCGCCACATACAATGATTGTTCCCAGTCTATGTGCATTAACTACTTGTAATAGATGTGTTAAGAATGGAATTGGCTGTTTGTTAGATGCATAATAAGAAACCACAGTTACTTCTGTGTCCAAAATGTGCCCCGTAAGGATTAGATATCTAACTTTCCGGATCCTTAATTTCCGAATGAATTGTGAATGGAGTGGACTGGTGGAAAGCCACAAGGGTTCCACGTTGTTTGGTATTGGCCAAGGCAGTGAATATTTGTGTATAGTATGAACTAAAAAATGTAGGCGTTGATTTTACTGTAAAATTAGTCTCTTGCAGGCACACAATGTGTACATTTTTTGCTTGGAATGACCTAAGCGCTTTAGTGCATTTGTGTGGTACATTGAGTCCCTGTACATTCAGGGATAAAATGTTTAAAGGGGGCCATGGTAGCTGAGTCAATAGGCAGCACTCACCCGTTGTTCCGACCTGACGATTTCTCGACTCAACCCATATGGACTTGAAAAGGGAAAAAAGAAAGAAAAGTCCAGTGTTATCTAGATTAGGAAAGAAGAAAAAGACAGATACATTTACATTACCTAAGCTTAATAATATAATATGAAGGTATTCAAAATGTAGTCGTGGTGAAGGGTAAAACCCCCCAACAGGGGACAAGAGGCCCTCATCGAGTCCCACCATGTCAAGGGAGGGGATCCGAGGAAGACTAGGTGAGGCACACGGAACTTCCGTGAATAGGAGAACTGCTTTGTTAAACAAGAAACAAAAAATATAAATTAAAAAAAAGTAAAAAAAAACGTTTTGCATCGCTAGGATGCATGTTTATAGCCCTTATGGCTTAATGAAAGTATTATCTATTTTCTAAAGTAGGTTTTCCAAGAAAAAAAAAAAAAAAATACAAATAATTAAGATTATTAAATTCCTGCAATACTTGAAAGAGTAGTCTATCTAATCGAAAAAAGGTAAATGTCTTTTATCAAGAACTTAGACTTCTCTAAAACTTTGTTTCTAAAGCCTATATAAATACATCAACCCTAGAAATAAATTATATCTTTTCAGACATGAATGAGTCTCTTTATTTGTTATTTGTAATGATAATATTATGCAACACTAGGTGGCAAGTAGTAAATAAGGAGGGCTCTTTTAACCATTCTATTTAGGTAAAGAGAAAAAGAAACTTTGTTTCATATATTGGAG
This sequence comes from Lithobates pipiens, assembly GCF_037356315.1. NCBI lineage: Eukaryota > Metazoa > Chordata > Amphibia > Anura > Ranidae > Lithobates > Lithobates pipiens. The sequence continues at coordinate 389,031,071 of NW_027507764.1, forward strand.
ATAGCTGATGAAAAGGATGTTCCCATATGATTGTGCTCAGCATATTCAGGTTTAACCTTAGTAGGGGATTTCCCCTGACCCATAATATATTCTATTCATAGGATACAGGTGCAGGCTGCAATTTTGGGTCAAATGAGCATAGTTAATGAGTTCAGTATGTTATTGTTCCTCTGGGAACATATCTCCCATATTAGCTTATAACTGTATTTCTTAAAGAATAGCCTGTCAGTCCATTGGATCTTCTTGGCCCTGTGGGGGGGAAACATAGTGACCCCTTTTATGTGTGATGAACCACATTTTTTCCGGTTGCATGGGATGAGTTAGGTAGGGAAGAGGTAGATGCTGTTCTTCTACATGAGGTTGTAGCTGCAGATGTTCCATCGATCAATTTAAGGTCAAGTAAGGCTTGTTGAAGTTCGTTCTGTGTTTGGTACCTTTGTAGCTGAAGCGTATGGAGAATGGAAAACCCCATTGGTATGTGATGTTATGACGTTGTAATTCCATTAAATGTGGTTTCATGGCACGTCTTTTAGAAATGGTTACTTGAGAGAGATCAGCGAAAATCAGAAAATTTTGACCCTGGAAGGTTAGGTTGTCTTTCTCTCTGGCTGCAATTAAGAGTTGTTCCTTTGTGCGATAAAAATGGAACTTTGCTATGATGTCACGTGGGCGTCCATCTGCTTTTTTAGGCATGAGAGCTCTGTGCACCCTGTCCATTTCCAGCCTTTCAATCGGTATTCCTTTTTGCAATTCTTGGCATAATGCTGTTATTGTGGCAGATAAGTCAGTGATTGATTCAGGTATGCCTCTGAATCGCAAATTGGACCTTCTTGTACGGTTCTCATAATCTTCCAGTTTATTTTGTAGTGTAATGTTTTCTTCTTTAACCACTTGCAGACCGGACCATTTTGCTGGTCAAAGACCAGACCACTTTTTGCGATTCGGCACTGCGTCGCTTTAACTGACAATTGCGCGGTCGTGCGACGTGGCTCCCAAACAAAATTGACGTCCTTTTTTTCCCATAAATAGAGTTTTCTTTTGGGGGTATTTGATCACCCCTGCGGTTTTTATTTTTTGCGCTATAAACAAAAATAGAGCGACAATTTTGAAAAAAACGCATTATTTTTTACTTTTTGTTATAATAAATATCCCCCAAAAATATATAAAAAAACATTTTTTTCCCTCAGTTTAGGCCGATACGTATTCTTCTACATATTATTGGTAAAAAAAATCGCAATAAGCGATTATTGATTGGTTTGCGCAAAAGTTATAGCGTTTACAAAATAGGGATAGTTTTATGGCATTTTTATTAATAATTTTTTATTATTTTTTTTTTTACTAGTAATGGCGGCGATCAGCGATTTTTATTGTGACTGCGACATTGTGGGGGACCCATCGGACATTTTTGACACATTTTTGGGACCATTGTCATTTATACAGTAATCACTGCTATATAAATGCAGTGATTCCTGTGTAAATGACACTGGCAGTGAAGGGGTTAACCAGTGGGTGGCAGTGTAGGGGTTAAGTGTTCCTAGGGGTGTGTTACTAACTGTGGGGGGTTGGGCTTTCATTTAGTGAACACTGATCTCTGCTCCAATCACATGGAGCAGAGATCAGCGTCACTAGTTGCTAGGCAGAATGGAGAAATGCTGTTTACACAGCATTTCCTCCATTCGGCCGCTCCGTGAGACGATCGCGGGGATGCCCGCGGCGATCGAGTCCGCGGGTCCCGCGACCGGACTCACGGGGGGCCGGCGGCGCGCTCCCGATGGCAGGGCGGCATTGAATATTGGACGTACCTGTACGCCTGAATATTGGACGTACCTGTACGCCAATATGCCTGCCCGTGCCATTCTGTCGACGTACATCGTCGTGCGCTGGTCGGGAAGTGGTTAAGAAAATCTATTTCATTCAAGTGTTGAGTTTTCTATTTCTTCAACTTTAATTTCCAGCGTAGCTGTTCAATTTCCCAATTCTCTGATTTCTTTAGTCAGGTTACTGGTTATTTGTTCTGAGGTAATCTTTAATGCTTTGTTCAGCATCTTCTCAAATTGTTTCATAAGGCTTTGGGATGCAGTTAATTCATGTGTAGATTTCTGTGACAGAAATAATTCAGTGTCAGATTCTTGTGAGGAGACTTGCTGAGACCGCTGTGTTTTTATCCTGTGTGCTGAGGTGATTGTGCCTGTAACTGAGGAGACTGGCACCATTTTCACTGCAGTCTTTGCCTGAGCGCCTCCTCTGGGGGTATTTTTAAACTTATTCCGGGCTCCCCCCAATACCATTTTTAGTCCAAATGATTCTCTCCCCTCACAGGAATGTTCAGACAGAGTTTATGTTATGCCGCGGACACACGATCGAAATTCTCGTCGGAAAAAGCTCTGACGGTTTTCCCAATGGAATTCCGACGGAATTCGGCTCAAGCTGTCTTGCCTACACACAGTCACATCAGATTCCGATCATTTAGAACACGGTGACATACAACACATACGACCTGACTAGAAAAAGTAAGTTCAATAGCCAGTATTCAATAGCTTCTGTCTCATAGTTGAATCTGAGCATGCGTGATTTTTGGCGTGTCGGAATTGCATACACAATCGGAATTTCCGATAGAAAGCTTTCCTGTCGGGAAAATTGAAAACATGCTATCAATTTTTGGCTGGCGGAAATTCGGACAGCTAAATTCCGATGGAGCATACACACGGTCACATTTTCGGATGAAAAGCTCTCATCTGTCTTTTTCTGTCCGGAATTCCGATCGCGTGTACGCGGCATAAGAAATAATTTGGAGGGCTGTCTTTGTTTAGCGGTTCTCCTTCTTCACAGAGCAGAGCTCTAGTGGGACATGTCCATTGAGCTAGACTCCGCCTCCCAACTGTTATTTTCAAGAAAAATAAAACCACTAAGCCTGCATCCACATTTGAAAATGCATTTCTGTGCACATTCGGAGAAAATACAAAAGCGTGTGCCACGCTTGCGGTGCCATCATTTGTTAATGGCACCCCAAGTGCAGCCAGAAAATGCATGTTGGCAGACTGAGCAACAAACCCTGCACATTTTCCATGCGTAGGGCAGCCAATGGGCTGTCTTTTGTGTCAAACAAAAAAAAAATGCAAAAAAAGCATTGAGAAGAGGCGCATACATGCAACCCGAACATTTAAATGTTAGTATATACTGTACATGTTGTTTTTCAAGTTTAAATAACACATCTCTGCACAAAAGTTTTTTTTTTTTTAAGAATGGTTGCTTTTTATAATTAATATTTTGAAAAGACTAACTTGCTCTGTCTAATGGTGGCTACGCATGCTTTGATTTTTTTTATACAATCAAGATGCGATCTAATAGACATGTGTGCCGTCAATAAATTTGTTTTGTTTTGTTCCGTTTTGTACTAGCCGTTAATTCGTATTCGTGTCCGTAATTCAATTTGGATTTGTACGAAATACGAATTTTCGTTAGGTTTGTTAACTTTTCATAACAATTACGAATGCTCGTTATGATGAATTTATCATTATGAGGGGCTCCCACCATCCCTGTGCTGTGCTCATTATGAGGGGCTCCCATCATCCCTGTGCTGTGCTGACTTCCTGGGTTTTTAACGTCATCATAACGAATAATCGTAATTAATGAACATTCTTATTTTGTCCAATTCTAAATCTCCCATCTACCAGTACCAGTCTCCCAGTCCCATATTAAAATAGGTAATTTTCCCGACCCTCACTCAGCAGTAGAAGTAAACCTCTGATTGGTCAACAAAACACCAGTCACGTTTCCGTTGGAACGGAATTTGGATCCGAAAACCGTAAACGAAATTTCGTAAAACAATTCTGAAACATAGCAATTCATATTTCGGATCACCCCAAATGTACGGAAATTCGTACGAATTTTTTGATTCGTGCGAAACGAAACGCACATGTCTAGAAAACAGCAGCTAACATACAATGATTGTTCCCAGTCTATGTGTATTAACTACTTGTAACGAAATTTCGTATTTCGTACAAAATTCGGAAGCACAGAAATTCTTATTTCGGATCCTCCTTAAGGCTGGGTTCACACCGCTGCGGGGGGAGAACCGGATGTGATTCGCACAGCAAATCACATCCGATCTCCGTAGCGCTGCGAGTTCAGCCATACAGATAGTATGGCTGAACTCGCAGCGGTCCCGCAGCAAACTCGCACGGGACCCTTTTTTGGGTCCGCAACGGAATCGGATCGCATGGGGGTTCACACCATGCGATCCGATTCCTGTGCGAGTCGGCAGATCGCACTGCGATATGCCGACGGATCTGGGGGTGTCATTAACATAACATTGACACCCCCAGCCGTCCGCATAGGGCAGTGTGAACTGCCGGCGGGAGGTATGCGATGCGGGAAAACGCTGCGGATTCACGGCGTTCCCGCATCGCAGCAATGTGAACCTAGCCTAAAGTACGAATTTACAGAAATTCCCACAAATTTTAGTTTCATACAAAACGAATCACACATGTCTACGATCTAATCAAAATGATGAAATCTGCATGTAAGCGGGGGTAGAGTGTAGCGTTTTCACAGAGGGAATCACATCTACTGACTTTATAAACCAGGCAAAGTTTATTACCGGAGAGACGGTAGTAGAAAGAGCATTTACAGCAGTAAGGCACGTTGTTTCACTTCAAGCATGGAGGCACAGATACACAGCACAGTCACTTCTGATGTAAGTGGCAATTGTATTTGTCAGCACTATAGACACTTTCCACTAACTAACACAGTGTAAACTATTCACACACATTACCCAGAAACAACAGTATTCCTTCAGCGGATGGATATAGGCATCTGATCCGCTTGTCCTGCCCTTACAGCAAGGGCACTGGTTTTATTATCCGCAATGGGGAGTCTTTTATCTGACCAGGATTGCTGATGCAGGACTCCGGAGGAAACCCTGAGCTATCCCTCACCAGCCGTAACTCTCTCCCTATCTTCTCCAAACCCTTCCTGACAAGCGGGTTCTCTACCCCTGTCTATGCACACATGTGAACTGAAATAAATGTGGCTGGGCTTTCTTATATCTGATATCCACCCAAAAATGGCCGACCAAATCTCTCGAGATATGCTGTCCTATTAGGACAGCAGGCTTCTCCAAAATGGTGCTGGAGACAATGATAAAGGCAAAACAACTCTGAACATATGTACACATAAACATACCAAATAGGCTGGAAAGTGAGTATACACACTTGCTAACCCACCTCCTCTGGCAACCAGCTAGACTTCCCTGCACTACAGCTGCCTACATGCAAACACAAATGGGTTGTCTACTATATGTGAAAATAATAGTAAAGGTCTTGCGAGCTACAAAATCAAAGATCCCTATCTTATAATAGTATGATGACAGCTGCTAGCACTAATCACATCCCATGCTAACGTGTGAGAATCACAGATACATAAATAAATCATGTGCTGCGCTATCCCTTTAATGATCTGCTGAACCTGCAGCAAAAAACGTAAAAAACAAAATTGTTAACTAAAGTGATGTGCCTATAAATTCCAAGAATAAAAAATAAAAAAAAAAATATATATAAGCGACTGTTGTGGTCATACAGCTTACAACATCATATAGCTTGAATATACATTTCATAAAATATAAATATTGATACAAAAGTAATCCATAAAGTGCTCAGGTGCATATAGGTCCGTAAACTCTGACCATCCAGGGTCAGTTTTCAACTTCCTTAATCTAAAAATAAGAAACTTGATAGGTGACTGTGAATACAGCAATCTTCAATAGTGATTACACTCAGGTGCTCTCCATCCCAAGGCAATGGCTTCTCACCTCAGAGCGTGTGACCTCACAATTAAGTTTGGTCAGTACACACTTTTGAATTGTCAAAACGGATTCCAGGTCAGGTTGCAAGGTCCAAATTCTGCTCAAAGATGCGGCATCCTCATATATAAATATCAAAAAGAGATTTCCATAGTGTAATAACGCTTTAAAAGATTTTATTTAATGCAAACAAAGCCTTATAATAGGGTAATCACATGAGTCTGGTGTGTTAGTGCATCGCTCTATAGCACGCCTTAATAGCGCCAAGCCGTGGATGAGTTTGTGTTCTCCTACTCCATATGACAGACCAGCTGCCTCCTGCACCGTCCAGTCCAGTCCCCTCCACCAGGCTGTCTCCCCGGGGCATACTCGTTCATCTCAGGATCCGTATCTTTCTATTAAAGGCACCTTTTGCTAGCTAGGATATACTATATGCCGCTAGCCTTGCTGAATCTCAATGGCATTTTTGTCTTATGGATCCTAGACATTTGGGTGCTATTTGTCCATTGTTTGACATGAGATGCACACCTGCCCCTGTCGTAGCAACATTTACTGTACAAGGGCTCATTGTACAAATTGTATCATTTTCATATGATTTTTAATCTTTTTGAATACTGTAATCATACTATGTACTTTTTTTTATGTTACTTCTTTATTGTTTCCTTGCCTTAAACGTCTGACCTTTGGTTACTTTGTTTATTATCCCTTTTTTCCTCCTGCTGCTGTTTCTTGTCACAAATCATTTAAGTCAATTTTGTTAGTTATTTACGCTAAGCGCAATTTTCTTTTGCATAAAATATATTCAATGTTCAATGTCTGATTGCTAGCTATCTAGTTATTTTTGTTACTTCTTTATTGCTCCCTTGCCTCAAATGCCCGACCTTTGGTTACTTTTTTTAGTACCCCTTTTTTCCTCCTGCTGCTGTTTCTTGTCACAAATCATTTAAGTAAATTTTGTTAGTTATGTACACTAAGCACATTTTTCTTTTGCATAAAATATATTCAATGTTTGATTGCTAGCTATAGAAGTTCATTGAACTATATATTTATTTTATATGTAGGTGATAAGATGGCTATGAAGTGTTTTCAAAATTCATTGGTTTCCATCACAGCAAAGGATAAGACTGAGATACCTATGGTATGTAGGGTTTACAATATTTTAATGGTCTGATTAGTAACCCCATATAAGGGGTCCCAAAAACAAGCATTTTAAATGTTTGGAAGTCTCTAGCATTTACCTGGCCATTGCAGACATTCATCTTCAGCTATCTTATGCCGCGTACACACGGTCGGAGAATCCGTCGGAATGCGTCTTATCGGACCGTGTCGTCAAATAATCCGACTGTGTGTGGTATGCATCGGACTGATTCCATCTGAATCTCCGTCGGACCCAATTTTCCAACATGTTGGAAATATTTCCCGACCAACTGGGCCGATCGGATGTAATCCGATCATGTGTAGAGAATTTTGATCGGACCAAGTGCCACGCATGCTCAGATCAAATTCCTACATCAAAGCTATTGGCTACTAGCCTGAATCTAGTCCCATCGTAACGAAATTACGTCATCACGTTCTGAAAGATCGGATTTTTCGACAACTTAGTCTGACCGTGTGTATGCAACAGTTTTGGACACAATCCGTCAGACTAAATCTGACGGACAAAATCTGACGGATTTGGTTGTGGAAATCTCCGACCGTGTGTACAGGGGCTAGGATTGCCTTAGTTGGATATTTTCAAGCTTATCACTATTGTATTACCCCAAGGCCTGTATTAAGTATGTTACCTAAGCCCTACCCCTTCCTTTGCATAAGAGTTATGCATAATTTGAGTGCCGAATTAAGTATTTAGCTTATGTCTGCAGCTTTTATTACCATATGACTTACCAAATCGGAGAAATCTAAAGCCTCATACACACGATCGGACTTTGTACAAACTTTGCCGTGGACTTTTGTACAAAGGACGTAGTCCACAAGTTTGTATTGCATACACACGATCGGACTTTTTAGGCAACAAACGCGAATGTAGTGACGTTTCAGAGTACTGACGACACTTCAAAAGGAGACGTTCAATTACTCCAGCGCCACCTTTGGTCAACTTCTGTATTGTTGTCTGATATTTTGCATTCTGAGCATGCGTGTTTGTACCTTGTACAAAAGTCCAATGGTTTTGCGTACACACGATCGGACTTTGCTCCATCGGACTTATGTTGTCAAAAAGTTTGTCCATTCGCACAGCCAACAAAAGTCAGATGAAAACGGAAAAAGTTTGTCCGATGAAGCGTACACACGGTCAGATGTTGTGAATTCACGGGCACAGGCTGCAATGGTGGGCACAGTGAGGCTGCATTCACGGGCACACGCTGCAATGGTGGGCACAGTGAGGCTGAATTCACGGGCACAATGAGGCTGGATTCATGGGCACAGGCTGCAGTGGTGGGGAAAGTGAGGCTGAATTTATGGGCACAGGCTGCAATGGTGGGCACAGTGAGGCTGCATTCATGGGTACAGGCTGCATTGGTGGCACAGTGAGGCTGAATTCATGGGCACAGGCTGCAATTGTGGGCACAGCGAGGCTGAATTTAAAGGCACAGGCTGCAATGGTGGGCAGAGTGAGGCTGCATTCACGGACACAGGCTGCAATGGTGGGCACAGTGAGGCTGAATTCATGGGCACAGCGAGGCTGAATTCACGGGCACAGGCTGCAATGGTGGGCACAGTGAGGCTGCATTCATGGGCACAGGCTGCATTGGTGGGCACAGTGAGGCTGAATTCAGAGGCACAGGCTGCAATGGTGGGCACAGCGAGGCTGAATTCATGGGCACAGGCTGCAATGGTGGGGAAAGTGAGGCTGAATTCATGGGCACAGGCTGCAATGGTGGGCACAGTGAGGCTGCATTCATGGGCACAGCGAGGCTGAATTCACGGGTACAGGCTGCAATGGTGGGCACTGCAGTGAGGCTGCATTCACGGGGCACAGGCAGGATTGGTGGGCACAGTGAGGCTGAATTCATGGGCACAGGCTGCAATGGTAGGCACAGCGAGGCTGAATTCATGGGCACAGGCTGCAATTGTGGGCACAGTGAGGCTATATTAATGGGCACAGGCTGCATTGGTGGGCACAGTGAGTCTGAATTCACAGGCTGCAATGGTGGGCACAGCGAGGCTGAATTCATGGGCACAGGCTGCATTGGTGGGCACAGTGAGGCTACATTCACGGGAACAGTGAGGCTGCAGAGGTGGACACAGTGATGCTGAATTCATGGGCAAAGTGAGGATGCAATGGTGGGCACAGTTAGGCTGCATTCATGGGCACAGTTAGGCTGCATTCATGGGCACAATTAGGCTGCATTCATGGGCACAGTGAGGATGCAATGGTGGGCACAGTTAGGCTGCATTCATGGGCACAGTGAGGCTGCAATGGTGGGCACAGTGAGGCTGAATTCACAGGTATAGTGAGGCTGCAATGTGGGCACAGTGATGCTGAATTCACTGGCACAGTGAGAATGCAATGGTGGGCACAGTAAGGCTGCATTCAGGAGCACAGTGAGGATTCAATGGTGTGCACAGTGAGGCTGAATTCACGGGCACAGTGAGTCTGCCTTTACGGGAACAGTGAGGATGCATTCATGGGCACAGACTGCAATGGTGGGCACAGTGAGGCTTCATTCATGGGCACAGTGAGGATGAAATGGTGGGCACAGTGAGGCTGAATTCTTGGCACATGCTGCAATGGTGGGCACAGTAAGGCTTAATTCATGGGCACAGGCTGCAATGGTGGGTACAATGAGGCTGAATTCACGGGCACAGGCTGCAATGGTGGGCACAGCAATGCTGCATTCATGGACACAGTGAGGCTGAATTCATGGGCACAGTAAAGCTGCATTTGATAGGCACAGTGATGCTGCATTGATGAGCAGTGAAGCTGCATGGATGGGCACAGTGAGGCTGCATTGATGAGCACAGTGAAGCTGCATTGGTGGGCACAGTGATGCTTAATTCATGGGCACAGGCTGCAGTGGTGGGCACAAGGAGACTGAATTCATGGCACAGGCTGCAATGGTGGGCACAGCGATGCTGCGTTCATGGACACAGTGAGGCTGCATTCATGGGCACAGGCTGCAATGGTGGGCACTGCATTGAGGCTGAATTCACAGGCACAGGCAGGATTGGTGGGCACAGTGAGGCTGAATTCATGGGCACAGGCTGCAATGGTGGGCACAATGAGGCTGAATTCACAGGCACAGGCTGCAATGGTGGGCACAGTAAAACTGCATTTGATAGGCACAGTAAACCTGCATTTGATAGGCACAGTGATGCTGCATTGATGGGCAGTGATGCTGCATGGATGGGCACAGTGAGGCTGCATTGATGAGCACAGTGAGGCTGAAATGGTGGGCACAATGAGGCTGAATTCACGGGCACAGGCTGCAATGGTGGGCACATCGATGCTGCATTCATGGACACAGTGAGGCTGCATTCATGGGCACAGGCTGCAAAAGTGGGCACTGCAGTGAGGCTGCATTCACGGGCACAGGCAGGATTGGTGGGCACAGTGATGCACAGGCTGCAATGGTAGGCACAGCGAGGCTGAATTCATGGGCACAGGCTGCAATGGTGGGCACAGTGAGTCTGAATTCACAGGCTGCAATGGTGGGCACAGTGAGACTGAATTCATGGGCACAGGCTGCAATGGTAGGCACAGCGAGGCTGAATTCATGGGCACAGGCTGCAATGGTGGGCACAGTGAGGCTATATTAACAGAAACAGGCTGCATTGGTGGGCACAGTGAGTCTGAATTCACAGGCTGCAATGGTGGGCACAGCGAGGCTGAATTCATTGGCACAGGCTGCATTGGTGGGCACAGTGAGGCTACATTCACGGGAACAGTGAGGCTGCAGAGGTGGACACAGTGATGCTGAATTCATGAGCAAAGTGAGAATGCAATGGTGGGCACAGTTAGGCTGCATTCATGGGCACAATTAGGCTGCATTCATGGGCACAGTGAGGATGCAATGGTGGGCACAGTTAGGCTGCATTCATGGGCACAGTGAGGCTGCAATGGTGGGCACAGTGAGGCTGAATTCACAGGTATAGTGAGGCTGCAATGTGGGCACAGTGATGCTGAATTCACGGGCACAGTGAGGATGCAATGGTGGGCACAGTTAGGCTGCATTCAGAGGCACAGTGAGGATTCAATGGTGTGCACAGTGAGGCTGAATTCACGGGCACAGTGAGTCTGCCTTTACGGGCACAGTAAGGATGCATTCATGGACACAGGCTGCAATGGTGGGCACAGTGAGGCTTCATTCATGGGCACAGTGAGGATGAAATGGTGGGCACAGTGAGGCTGAATTCTTGGCACATGCTGCAATGGTGGGCACAGTAAGGCTTAATTCATGGGGACAGGCTGCAATGGTGGGTACAATGAGGCTGAATTCACGGGCACAGGCTGCAATGGTGGGCACAGCAATGCTGCATTCATGGACACAGTAAGGCTGAATTCATGGGCACAGTAAAGCTGAATTTGATAGGCACAGTGATGCTGCATTGATGGGCAGTGAGGCTGCAAGGATGGGCACAGTGAGGCTGCATTGATGAGCACAGTGAAGCTGCATTGGTGGGCACAGTGAGGTTTAATTCATGGGCACAGGCTACAATGGTGGGCACAATGAGGCTGAATTCATGGGAACAGGCTGCAATGGTGGGCACAGCGATGCTGCATTCATGGACACAGTGAGGCTGCATTCATGGGCACAGGCTGCAATGGTGGGCACTGCATTGAGGCTGCATTCACGGGCACAGGCAGGATTGGTGGGCACAGTGAGGCTGAATTCATGGGCACAGGCTGCAATGGTGGGCACAATGAGGCTGAATTCACAGGCACAGGCTGCAATGGTGGGCACAGTAAAACTGCATTTGTTAGGCACAGTAAATCTGCATTTGATAGGCACAGTGATGCTGCATTGATGGGCAGTGAGGCTGCATGGATGGGCACAGTGAGGCTGCATTGATGAGCACAGTGAGGCTGCATTGGTGGGCACAGTAAGGCTCAATTCATAGGCACAGACTGCAATGATGGGCACAGCAATGCTGCATTCATGGACACAGTGAGGCTGAATTCATGGGCACAGTAAAGCTGTGTTTGATAGGCACAGTGATGCTGCATTTGATAGGCACAGTGATGCTGCATTGATGGGCAGTGAGGCTGCATTGATGAGCACAGTGAGGCTGAATTGGTGAGCACAGTGAGGCTGCATTGGTGAGCACAGTGAGGCTGCATTGATGAGCACAGTGAGGCTGAATTCATGGGCACAGTAAAGCTGCATTTGATGGGCACAGTGATGCTACAATGATGGGCAGTGAGGCAGCACTCATGACAGTGAGGCTGCAATGATGGGCACAGTGAGGCTGCATTTGATCGGCACAGTGAGGCTGCATTTGATGGGCACAGTGAGGCTGCAATTGATGAGCACAGTGAGGCTGCATTGATGGGCACAATAAGGCTGCATTTGATAGTCACAATAAGGCCACATTTGATGGACACAGGGAGGCTGCATTTGATGGGCACAGTGAGGCTGCATTTGATGGGCACAGTGAGGCTACATTTGATGGGAACTGGTGAGGCTGCATTGATCTCCTGTATCATGCCTGCAGTCTCTTACCAGCTTTGATATGATGTCCTCAGTCTCTAACCATCTCTTGTATCTTATGTCCGCAACCTCTGTCAAGAATGGGAGCACCACTGGGATAGGGGTCATGGAAGACGTCAGACACGTGTGGACTGTGGTGAGGAGACCGTAGGATAAAACTGGAGCCAACTGACTGAGCCCTGCATTATGCACCTGAGAGGAGGTCAATGACAGCGCCACCAGGCCAGTCTGAGGAGGGGTCACTGATGTAAGGGGGGTGTGAATACGATAATGTAATAATGCTATGGGGCTGGTATGAAATTTTTTCCAGGGCTGGTTTTTATTCCCAGTCCGGCCCTGGGTATAATCCTTGATGTACTGCTGTTAGCTCTCCCAAATTGGCAAAGAAAAGTCTCTGGAATCCACATGGCAGTTACTCATTGTGCCCTGTATACTGTGTTGCCCCCTGCAGTATCAGTCAGTTTCTGTACTTGTTGCATGTGTCCTGGATTCTCAGATGAGCTTTCTGCATGCTTTCAGGAGGCTAGACCAGAGGTTCCCCAGCCCAAGCAGGAGTTGGGACCCCAAAAATAATTCTGTGAAGTTGTAGGTAGTCTCACCAGGGTGTCTCAGCCTTCAGGCTTGCTCCCCCAGGAACAAGAGCAAGCTTTTACAGGCTCCAGCCTGATTATACCCCTCTCTTCCTCTTGCTGGTCACTCACTTCCCTGACCAGAGATTGGCTGAAGAGGCATGAATATCCAGGCCAGGGTCAAAGCTCCTCTGCCCACTCTATCCCAGAGTTCAGTGGGATGCAGGGGAAAGTAGCTGAGCCTGCCCCAGCAGAACCTAGAACAAACACTAACAAAAAAACTTCCAGACTACAAGGAGGCCAAAAACCTAATACTGGTGCCTACTGAGAAAAAATATTGACAGATTCACATTCTGTGTAAAGAATAGCTGATTGTTAAGGAGAGGGCCGGGAAGCTGACCGCCACATCGTTAACAACCACTGACACATCAGCTGTCAGCGGGCTTCCCTGCTGAGAGCTGAAATGTATATAAAAGAATGCTAGCAATAGAAAATACCGAAATAAACAGCATAGGGCCCCCTTAATCTATACCAAGAAAGGGGGTGGATGATCAAATGGCCCCACCTTCCTGAACCATACCAGGCGACATGTCTTCAACATGAGGGGGTGCTTTGGGACAGGAGAAGCTTTGCCCCCCATCCTAAAGCACCTTGGTGACAAGTTCTCTTCTCCACTACCCTGGGCAGTGATTGTGGGGGTCTGCAGGCGGGGGGCTTGTCAGAATCTTAAAGCCCCCTTTTAACAATGGGGTCCCTAGATCCCACCTCCCCATATGAATGAGTATGGGGTACATAGTACACCTACCCATTTACCAAAAAAGGGTAAAAAGTGAGTAAAGAAACAATCAATCATCAGTCACGATGCCTGCCGCACTGCTGGACCCGGAAAAGAAAGAAAAACCTACAGCCTTCTCGAACACTCCAGCCATCTGCCTGCTCTGCCATGTGACGTTTCTTAACTAGCTATGTACCCATAATCATTCACATGTTGGGGCAGGATCTGGGGGCCCTCTTTTTAAAGAGGGGCTTCCAGGTTATGATAAGACCGCAGACCTCCACAGCCAATGCCCAGGGCTGTGGGGAAGAGGCCCTTGTCCCCATCGACAAGGGGCTTTGGGGTGGGGCCCTATGTTGCCCCAAAGCACCCCCTTATTTTGAGGGCATGTCACCTGGTATGGTTTAGGAGGGATGGGGAGCTCGTTCATTCTCCCCCTTTCCTGGCCTGCCAGGCTGCCTGCTCGGATAAAGGTCTAGTATGGATTTTGGGGGGACCCCACACTGTTTTTAATAATTTTGGCATAGGGTTCCTGTTAAAATCCATACCAGACCCAAAGGGCCCCACACTGTTTTTTATTTTTTATTTTCTATTGCCGGCATTCTTTTATTTACAGTTCAGCTCTCGACAGGAAAGCCGGAGACAGCAGATGAGTCATCAGTTGTCAAGGATGTGGCTTCCTGGCCTGCTCCTTAACAGCCAGCTATTCTTCACAGAGAATTCAAAACGGTTGATCATTTTTCGTAGCCGATCTGAATTTCGAATTGTTCCGAAAATTTGGAATTAGTTATAAAACCAATAATAGAAACTAAATGAATTGAATTTCAACTAAATTCGTTACTATTTAATTCAGGGATTCGGATACATCCGAATCTATGAATGACCAAATCCCCCCCCCCCAAAGCACACCCTCATGTTGAGGTCATGTAGCTTGGTATGGTTCAGGAGTGCGGCGGTGCTTGCACACCCCCCCCCCTCCCTTTCCTGGTCTGCCAGGCTGCATGCTCGGATAAGGGTCTGGAATGGATTTTGGGGGGGAAACCATTTTTATTTTTTATTTGGCATGGGGTTTTTCCTTAAAAAAAATCCATACCAGAGCCGAATGGCCTAGTATGGATGGGAGGGGGGGACCCAACACAGTTTTTTTTAGAATTTTCTATTACCAACATTCTTTTGTTTACATTTAATCTCTCAGCTGGGAAGCCTACTGACAGCTGATAAGTCATTGGTTGTTAGGGACAGGGAGGCCGGCTTCCTGGCCCGCTCCTTAACAACCAGCTATTCTTTAGACATTTTGTAAATTATCCAAATTTGAATTGCTCTGAAAATTTTGAATTATTTAACACAAAAAACGAAACAAATTCCAAAAGGAATTTAGTAATACATTTTTCCGTTCTGCACGTGTCTAGCCTACTGTCTCTTCCTGAACATGGTGTGAACCGACCTGTGTCCTGGAGCCCAATGCTGGAATTTGGCTCCACTGACTTGCCTGGCAGGGGGGCACTAGCTTGGGCACCTAGGACAATTGTCCTGCATCTCTTGCACGGTGCCTGGGGTCATCCCCTCTATGGCAGCCAGCATCTTTTTGATTTGGGAGTGGGTGTCACATCATCAATCTCTGAGGGGTTTATGCTGGGTCTTGTAGTCCTTCAATTTTGAGGTAACATCCCCAAAAGTGAAGGACTTTAAGTCCCAGCAAGAACTCCTGAGCTCTAAGGATGTGACCCCCCCTAAAAGTGAGGCGCTACAAACCCCAGAATGAACCCCTGAGATCTAAGGTTGGGACCTCTTAGATCTCAGAGGTTCATGCTGGGACCTGTAGTCCTTCACTTTTGGGGGTCACATCCCAGCACGGTTTACAAATCCCAGCATGAACCCCTGAGAACTAAGGATGTGACCTCCTCCCCTTTCTATAGCTTTGAGGGTGTCATCTGTTGTCCAGCACCAGCTCAGCTGCCATACATTCTGTCCCTGCATCTCTGCCCGGCTCACTCATGACAGCCCTTCAGGTTCCATCTCCAGACTCATCTCAGACTCTCATATCTACTTCTTTTCCCTTTCTGAACAGAGGCTGTAGGAGGTGGGTGTAGCTGAGCACTAGAAGAAGGAGGAGGAGAAGGAATTTACTTCCTCCTCCACTCTGAATGCTGAAGCCTCTCTCTGCACTACATGACATCACTAAATGCTAGACGCAAAGGCGGTCCTAGCAAGCAGACAGTGGTATTCAGCAGTGTTAGCCAGCAGTGGAACCAGTGGAACTGGGTCTCTGCCAGGGCTAGTACTATGAGTGAAGCTGCAGTCTTTTTTGGAGCATCAGGGCTGCTGGGGGTGCAATTGCCACCCTGATCCCTGGCCCAGTCTGCCCCTGACATGTGGCCCAGCCCAGGTGCCCTATGGCCAGTCTGAGCCTGGTTAAATCGATCATATGCTGACAATCAGTTTCTCTGTCACAGAAGCTCTACAGAAAGAAGGTGAAGAAGAATGGAGATTATAAATTCATGGACTGGCACACCGGCTGTGTGGGCACTGACAGCTCATTACCCACGGGGGTAAGTACAGTTGTAACTGGAGAGGTTGTAAAGTATTACTTCACCTTTTAATTTGTTTCTGAAAAGGTGAACTTACACTTTAACCACTTGCCACCTACCCACAGTACATATTCGACAAGAGTGCGGCAGCTGCAGGGCCCCCGATGTACTGTCGTCCGTCGTAGCACACATGCTCGCCCCCCGGGGGGGCTCAGCGAAGTGATCCTGTGACCACAGATATCATGACATCGATATGACCAACTGTAGTGATCATATGAATACATTGTAAGCAAAACTGCCGTGAATGGCTTCCATTCATGACAGCTTACTTACTGTTGTGATGCTGTGATTGGCTCACAGCTATTACATGGTACCTGGCACCCTGTACCATGTGATTATCTGTAGCCAACCACAGATCACAATAGTAAGCAAGCTATCATGAATGAAAGCCATTTGTGGCAGTTAAAACTATTGCTTATTACTGTATATAGCAAAACATATGTTTTACCATATGTTTTCCTTTATAGATAACTTCCTCCAAAGGAACACTTGAATATGGAACAGTTCGGTATTTAGAAAAGTAACATATTTATACAGTGCTAGGATAAGGTTCTCTGGCACGCAAGGCAAACAGCAGCATTGAAATTTACCATGATGGATCATAGGTAGCACTGGTTGCTGAAAATTATTATTATTTTTTTAATCTTTGGTTATTATTTTTGATTCTTCATGCATTTGAGAGTTCTCAACATTGCACCATGACTATACACCACAATTGTGAAATTCTCACAGATTTTCATTAATAAATAAAAAAATGAGCTTCCATTTTTTTTTTTTGTCAAAGGTTAATTAACCACTTACAGACCGGACCATTTTGCTGGTCAAAGACCAGACCACTTTTTGCGATTCAGCACTGCGTCGCTTTAACTGACAATTGCGCGGTCGTGTGACATGGCTCCCAAACAAAATTGACGTCCTTTTTTTCCCACAAATAGAGCTTTCTTTTGTTGGTATTTGATCACCTCTGCGGTTTTTAGTTTTTGCGCTATAAACAAAAATAGAGCGACAATTTTGAAAAAAATTATTTTTTACTTTATGTTATAATAAATATCCCCCAAAAATATATAAACAAACATTTTTTTCCCTCAGTTTAGGCCGATACGTATTCTTCTACATATTTTTGGTAAAAAAATCGCAATAAGCCATTATTGATTGGTTTGCGCAAAAGTTATAGCGTTTAAAAAATAAGGGATAGTTTTATGGCATTTTTATTAATATTTTTTTTTTTACTAGTAATGGCGGCAATCAGCGATTTTTATTGTGACTGCAACATTATGGCGGACACATCGGACATTTTTCACACATATTTATACAGTGCTAGGATAAGGTTCTCTGGCACGCAAGGCAAACAGCAGCATTGAAATTTACCATGATGGATCATAGGTAGCACTGGTTGCTGAAAATTATTATTATTTTTTTAATCTTTGGTTATTATTTTTGATTCTTCATGCATTTGAGAGTTCTCAACATTGCACCATGACTATACACCACAATTGTGAAATTCTCACAGATTTTCATTAATAAATAAAAAAATGAGCTTCCATTTTTTTTTTTTGTCAAAGGTTAATTAACCACTTACAGACCGGACCATTTTGCTGGTCAAAGACCAGACCACTTTTTGCGATTCAGCA
This sequence comes from Lithobates pipiens, assembly GCF_037356315.1. NCBI lineage: Eukaryota > Metazoa > Chordata > Amphibia > Anura > Ranidae > Lithobates > Lithobates pipiens. Next base: position 389,049,084 of record NW_027507764.1, read on the forward strand.
CTGCGTCGCTTTAACTGACAATTGCGCGGTCGTGTGACATGGCTCCCAAACAAAATTGACGTCCTTTTTTTCCCACAAATAGAGCTTTCTTTTGTTGGTATTTGATCACCTCTGCGGTTTTTAGTTTTTGCGCTATAAACAAAAATAGAGCGACAATTTTGAAAAAAATTATTTTTTACTTTATGTTATAATAAATATCCCCCAAAAATATATAAACAAACATTTTTTTCCCTCAGTTTAGGCCGATACGTATTCTTCTACATATTTTTGGTAAAAAAATCGCAATAAGCCATTATTGATTGGTTTGCGCAAAAGTTATAGCGTTTAAAAAATAAGGGATAGTTTTATGGCATTTTTATTAATATTTTTTTTTTTACTAGTAATGGCGGCAATCAGCGATTTTTATTGTGACTGCAACATTATGGCGGACACATCGGACATTTTTCACACATTTTTGGGACCACTGTCATTTATACTGCAATCACTGCTATATAAATGCAGTGATTCCTGTGTAAATGACACTGGCAGTGAAGGGGTTAACCAGTGGGTGGCAGTGTAGGGGTTAAGTGTTCCTAGGGGTGTGTTACTAACTGTTGGGGGCTGGGCTTTAATTTAGTGAACACTGATCCCTGCTCCAATCACATGGAGCAGAGATCAGTGTCACTAGTTGCTAGGCAGAATGGAGAAATGCTGTTTACAACGGCATTTCTTAATTCGGCCGCTCCGTGAGACGATCGCGGGTATGCCCGCGGCGATCGAGTCCGCGGGTCCCGCGACCGGACTCACGGGGGTCCCGACCGGCGCGTGAGCGCCGCCGGAAGGGCGCTCCCGATAGCAGGGCGGCGAATTTAAAGGGACGTACAGGTACGCCCATTTGCTTGCCCGTACCATTCTGCCGACGTACATCGGCGTGCGCTGGTCGGCAACTGGTTAAACAAGCTGAAGTTAGAAGCTGATTGGCTACCATGCACAGCTACACCAGGTTTTAAATTCTCCGGTTTTAGTAAATTAACCTCTGTGTTACTTGATCTAATGTATGTATCTCTGCAACTATCTGTGGTATTTGGGGTAGAGGACATGGATTCCCTTAAGCCCTTGTACACACGGTCGGACATTCCGACAACAAAATCCGTCGGATTTGGTACGACGGATTTTGTCCGAAACTGGTGTTGCATACACACGGTCGGACAAAGTTGTCGGAAAATCCGATCGTTCGTAACGTGATGACGTTATTTAGTTATGACGGGACTACGTTCAGGCTAGTAGCCAATAGCTTTGGTCTAGGAATTTGATCTGAGCATGCATGGCACTTTGTCCGATCGGAATTCTCTACAAACAATCGGACAAAGTCTGATCGGATCATGTTGTCAGAAAATTCTTATATCCAGCTCTCAAACTTTGTTGGTCAGACATTCCGATGGAAAAAGTCAGATGAAGCCCACACACGGTCGGATTATCCGACAACAAGGTCCGATCGGACATTTTCGGTTGGAATAGCCGACCGTGTGTACAAGGGCCTTTAGTAGGTTTAGAAAAATCAAGGTAGTACCAGTAAAATATAGAAGAGCAGTAAGCTGCCTGATGTACCTTAACAGTGTTACCTATCCCTGTGATCTGATACCATGGTGCTCCTGATAAACCCATGACTTTCTGAAAAGTAATAGGTCATATGGCAACTAAATGCAGTGCAACACAAAGCAGGTCAAATGCAGCCTTTGAACCGCCATGTGTACTGTTCAGTTATCCTAGGTTCACACCTATGTGTTTTTAACCACTTGCTTACTGGGCACTTATACTCCCTTCCTGCCCAGGCCAATTTTCAGCGCTGTCACACTTTCAATGACAATTGCGTGGTCAAGCAACGCTGTACCCAAATGACATTTTTATCATTTTCTTCATTTGTTATTTACACAATTAGGGCATTTTTATGGTATTTAATCACCGCTGAATGTTTATTTTTTGCTAAACAAACAATAAAAGACCAAAAACTTTGATAAAAAAAAAAACACAAAAGTTTTTCATATTTTGTTACAAAATTTTGCAAGCAGGTAATTTTTTTCCTTCACTGATGGACACTGCAAAGGTGGCACTGATGGGCACTGATGATGCGGTATGGATGGGCACGCATAGGTGGCACTGCTAGGTGGCACTGATGGGCACTGATGAGTGGCACTGATAGGCAGCACTGATGGGCACTGATTAGCAGTACTAATGGCATTGATGGTCAAGAACTTGCAGCACTGAAGGGCACTGATTAGCAGCACTGGTTGGCACTTAGGAGACCGATGTCCCTCTAACAGAAGCTGGTTACTGGCTTTTTTCTGATAGCGTGAAGAAAAAAAAAGCCGGTAACCAGTTTCTGTCACTGGATGACAGCTGATCACGTGGTAAAGGCCCACTGTGATTGGCCCTTTACCCTGCTCTGTGATCAACTGAGCCCAAAGGACTAGGCGATCACAGAGCGCGCCGCACGCATGCCAGGAGTATGGGAGGACATGCATGGACACCCTCCTGGCATTTGAGGTCTGCGTTATAGTCATCTTTTGGCTATAGCACGTTTTGCAGTTTGCAGAACAAATTCTGGATGGACCCTCTGCACACTGCTTTGTACCATTCCAGCAAACTACGCAATGAAAAATGGGGATTTTTAGTTCACACATATTGCAATATATGCTTAAGCTGGCCAATTGCATCAAAGTAATCCCTCTATGGCCCCTCTATGGCCAGTCCTACACTGCTTTGCCACTGCAAATGCTACGGTGAACACCAAACCAACATGGGGTGGGGTATAAAGACACAAGGTGGGGGGGGGGGGGGGGGGGCTACTAGGTTCAGGTCTGGTAACTGGTCTTTTCTCTGCATTAAAGTCACATCTGTGCCCTTTTCAGCGGCTGCGTTTTTGGAAAGGGTCAGCCAATGGGAATTGGCTGACCTGTGCTTGACGTCAGTTCGGAATGCACCTCAATATGCAGGTTTCTAGAAACCTAGTGAAAACTAGACATGTGAACCGTCAATAAATTTGTTTAGTTTCATTCTGTATTAGCCGTTAATTCGTATTTCGTAATTCGTGTCCGAAGTTCAATTTGGATTCGTACCAAATATTAATTTTCGTTAGGTTCGTTAACTTTTCATAACGATTACAATTGTTTGTATTTTTTCAAATTTATCATAATGAGGGGCTCCCACCATCCTTGTGCTGTGCTCATTATGAGGGGCTCCCACCATTCCTGTGCTGTGCTCATTATGAGGGGCTCCCACCATCCCTGTGCTGTGCTCATTATGAGAGGCTCCCACCATCCCTGTGCTGTGCTCATTATGAGGGGCTCCCACCATCCCTGTGCTGTGCTTGTTATGAGGGGCTCCCACCATCCCTGTGCTGCGCTCATTATGAAGTGCTCCCACCATCCCTGTGCTGTGCTCATTATGAAGTGCTCCCACCATCCCGGTGCTGTGCTCTTTATGAGGAGCTCCCACCATCCCTGTGCTGTGCTCATTATGAGGAGCTCCCCCATCCCTGTGCTATGCTCATTGTGAGGGGCTCCCATCATCTCTGTGCTGTGCTGACTTCCTGGGTTTTTAACTTCATCATAACGAATAATCGTAATTAACAAACATTCTTATTTTGTCCGATTCTGAATCTCCCATCGACTACCAGTACCAGTCTCCCACTCCCATATTAAAAAGGTAATTTTCCCAACCCTCACTCAGCAGCAGAAGAAGACCTCTGATTGGTCAACAAAACACCAGTCATGTTTCCGTTGTAACGGAATTTGGATCCGAATTCCGTAAACGAAATTTCGTAAAAAATTCTGAAGCATGGCAATTCGTATATCGGATCACCCCGAATGTACGGAAATTCGTACGAAACGAATCGCGATGTCAAGAAAACAGCAGCTAACAATTACTAGCTTTTTTTGCCTTGAACCTTTCTATGTTCAGTAATTCTCCTGGCAATCATACAATCATAGTCCATTGTCGAATTACAACTTTCAATAAAAAAAAATCTAATGACAATGAAGAATATCAAAATGTTATTGAGTATTTTTAATTTTTAATATCTGAATAAATCATTATCAATCGACTGATCGAGAACAGCATTCGTTTTACATCATGTTAATAATCTCAGTGAAATATGACTAGCTATTAACTGAATTTATGTATTCTAATAAAGCACAATATTGATTTCCCTTTCCCCATGTTTCCATACATCATATGCAATTCCAAGAAGACACAAACAACAATGATGATATATTTATACATTTCATAATCAGAATGTATACAAAACCTAAACATCTTCCTTCATAGCCCAAGTCGATCATTTTGCCTTGCATCCTACAGAGAATATATTCTAGCAAGGCAGGAACTGAATTGAATAGCTAATCTTTTTGTAGATAGGAGTCAAATAATGAACAGAGCTCACTCCCCTCCCTCTTTCAATCATATGCAACAAAGCCACTTGCGTCGCTTTCAGTGGTGAGCTGCTGAGAGTGCTGTAGTTTGCAGCATTGGTGAATCACACAAGCAGACTGGTGCATCTTGTAAAGGAGCTTGTCTCTCTGCAATTGATGGTCTACAAGCAGGCTGGTTAATAATAATTAAAAAAAAGTCATTCTGGTTTCAAGAAGCAACCAAAGAAACATCAGGATGTCTACTTGAATCTGCAGTTTGCTCAACTCCCAATCTACCCTTGGAAGACTTTTTTTTTATATATATATATTTGGAAGAAGTCCTAGCCATGGCCAACCATGTTGTGTCTTTGGCTCCTCATCTTCTCTTGGCCCCCAGGTCTTCATGTACACTGGATTGCTGAGAAGAAGCAGAAATCCAGGCAATATGGAAAAGAGATTAACTAGTAAAGTTTGATTGTGCTGTGAATATTAAAAGGAGTTGTCGGCTGAAGGCTTCCATGTAAGCCTGAAGAAGAAGAAGAAGAACTGATTTCTTTGCAAAGGGATAGCGCTGATGTATGGATTGACATCTCTGGATTGGTGGTGGTCTTGCTGAGGGGGGTCTTTGCTGCGGCTTGTCATATTCCTATTTATTCGCTGCTTGATACTATGCAACAAACAGAGCCTTTGGATCTGCTCCACGCCGAGGGATTTTACTGTTTTAATGCGGATTTCATCCCAGAAATATTATTAAATCCCTATTTTTGTAAAGCTTGCCTTCAGAAGATTGCAAAGGTGGAGCGACCAGAGAGAGCAGATGACGGACCCATTAATCCTTTCAATGCATGGAAAGACCCAGGAAACGCTGTTATGTAAAGCGGGTGAAGGCTTCCATCTGGCTTTGGTTCCCCCCCAAACTAAGGATCACATCGCTTTGCGATTGTTCCTTTGACATCTCCTTTGACAAGGTTCCTTGGGGGGTGGGTGGGTGGGGGGGCTATGAAGGAAAGTGACCTGCTACCCATCCATGGCGATCTGTTGCAGAGCCCTGGGGATCTGTCTTGGAGATGTCATCTAGTGTTTTGAATGCAGCGTTTAGAGACATTTTAGTCCTATAGGCGATCATGGTGATTACTTGAACCGTTTTAAAGAGGAAAGTGGTGATTCCTGTTTGTGTATTTTTTTTTTCTTCTTCTTTTTTTTTTTTAATCCATCCTATTGCCCCCTCCCGCACTGGAAGTCCTCCCGTATCTAAATGGAATTAGTGGAGATCGAAGCCCCTTGTGTAAGGAACAGACATGGTCCATGGGCGCAGTTTGTTTCACAGTGAGTATGTCTAGCTGCAGATTTGCTGCTGCACAATACTTCTCTTTTCTTCTAAAGCTAAAAGACTTGATCAGCTTTTGAATAGCAAGCAAGCACAATTTCAGCAACAACAAAAAAAAAAAAGCTGCTGCTGTCATTTCTTTTTTTTTTTTTTTTTTAGTCTGTTCTTATGGGATATTGATGTTGGCAGCAAGCTTGAGGACAAAGGTGATGCAAGTAGAAGCTTCTACTGTATATTTCTGCTTGGCCATACATTGACATTCTGGAGATGTAGCCTAACTCCCTCCTTATGCTTACCATGTGAAGTCGGTGGGGGGGTTTGCTGTGGTGGTGGATGGAGGTATAACAGTGTCATTTTCTCTTCTGCAGTGATTAGTAAACCCTATACACAGCAAAGTGCTCTTCTATAGGATAAAGCTGTGCATGTACTGTGCATTGCTGGGGGGGAGGCAAATGACAGCTTAGTTTCATCAAAAGCGCCTGTGTTTGTAAAGAACTGCATTAAAATCGCTAGGACAGTCAGTTTGACTCTATTAAAAATTCAGAGGCTCTTAAACGTGTGTGTATTAAGAAGCTTCATTTCCATAACTCATTAAGGACCAAGGACAGCTCAGTCTGTGTGTCAATATATTGGTCTTTTGATGCTGCTGTCTTCCCATTGCTGTTCTTGCTTCTGCAGCCTACAATGTAAGAAAAGCCACCTATGTGAATTGTAAGCTTCTTTTTTTTATATATCAAATGGCTTTGCCCTATTCAAAAAGCTACCTCGTCTACATTGCTTACTTTTATAACTAGAATTTCTGGATGGTGACTTTGGGTAGATGAGCGTGCCAAGGTGGCACACATCGCCTTATCTGGTGGCAGAGTCAGTGAGACATAACGCATTGTCTGACATATATCAGACATACTCTATATCCTGCAAGCGTGGCTGGTATACTACAGAGCAGTTGCTAACAATCCAGTGTGTGTGTGTGTTTGTGTGTGTGTGTGTGTGTGTGTGCTGAAAATCTCAACCGATTAAAAGATTTGTTTTAAACAGCTATGGGGGTTCTTTACGAAAGGCAAATCCACTTTGCACTACAAGTGCACTTGAAATTGCACTGAAGGTGCACTTGGAAGTGCAGTCGCTTTAAATCTAAAGGGAATATCTGAAATCAGGGGAAGCTCTGCTGATTTTATCATCCAATCATGTGCAAGCTAAAATGCTTTTTTTTATTTTCCTTTCATGTCCCCCTCAAATCTACAGCGACTGTACTTCCATGTGCACTTTCAGTGCAATTTCAAGTGCACTTTGCACTAATAGTTTGCACTTGTAGTGCAAAGGGGATTTGCCTTTTGTAAATAACCCCCTATGGGGTAAATCTTTTTATTTACGAAAGGAAAATCCACTTTGCACTGAAAGTGCACTTGGAAGTAAAGTCGCTGTAGATCCGAGGGGGACATGCTAGGAAAATAAAAAAACAACATTTTAGCTTGCACATGATTGGATGATAAAATCAGCAGAGCTTCCCCTCATTTCTGATCTACCCCTTAGATTTAGAGCGACTGCACTTCCAAGTGGACTTTCAGTGCAAAGTGGATTTTCCTTTCGTAAATAACCCCCAATGTCTATTAAAATAGCCCGTAATGCCATAGAAAGCACCCATAAATGCATCAAAACACTAATATGCCTTTTTTTATTGCAGTTGTAACAAGTCTATTTATTCTGCATGTGTCTTGGGCAACAAAAAAAGTAGGAGGTAAGTTGGGTATGGACGTTACCGCTACAGTTTTTTTTTTCTTACTAAAAAAAGATAAAAATGGAAATGCAGTGTAAATTTCCCTTCTTTTTTTTGGGTCACAAATTACATTTTTGTGATTTTCTTTTTAGACAAACAGACACCTCCAGAAGGACAGAAAGCTTTACAGTGTGGAACGTGGACAAAATACACAGATGGAGGAATTTTTACTTCTCCCAACTACCCCAACAAGTACCCTCCTGACAGAGAGTGTATCTACATAATAGAAGGTAGTTATACTATTTGCTACATACTTTTGCATGGTATGCCCGAGTAATTCTAAAATTCAGGTTTTGTTTCCATTTTTTGCCAACTATAGTAATATTACAAGTTCTAAATCATCAGTGGTTTGGGGGCCACGTGTCGATCTCTGCTTCCCTTTAAGAGGAACTGCAGTCTGCTCACATAATTTGTAATAAAAACATCTTTGCCATTCTGAAGCTTCCCTCCAACCACTTTGCATATTATTTTATATATACTGTGATCCTGTACTTGCCAAATATGCTGCAGAAATCTCCCTCAATGGAGTCTGGCTGCAGCCATTTTAACTGTGGGCAGCTGAAGCTGCTGCCTGTTCACTTCCTGGATTTGCACAGACACACAGAGGCACACCTCCAGCTCTGCAGATCTGCAGCTCTCATTGGCCCTATTATGACTCATCCCCCTCCCTTCCTGCAAACTCTCACGAGAGTGAGAGAGCGAGCTGTACATGATGTCATAAGCCTAGGCTTTTTATCAGACAAGAAACAGGAAGTGGGCTGTATAAGGTATTTAATAGCAGAATTTTTTTTTTTTTTTAATATCCAAAGTTAAAACAACAAGGGCTTTAATGTTGCTTGTATCAGCATTTGAGTATGTGTCTGATTTACTGCTGAGTTATTATATAATTCCCATAAGTCTGAATTTATTGTGAATCAACTACCCTAATAAATACCCTCCTACATAATAGAAGGTAGTTATACTTTAAAGCTATTTGCGACATACTTTTGCATGGTATGCCTAAAATTCTGGTTTTGTTTTCATTTTTTCTCACTATAATAATATTATATATATTATATTATATCAATCATTGAAGTAACCATCAGTGGCTTGGGGCCACATGTGGATCTCTGCTTCCCTTAATGTTGCTTGTATCAGCATTTGAGCATGTGTCTGATTTATTGCTGCATTGTTACATAATTCCCATAAGTGTGGATTTAGTGTGAATTTATTGCCCAGTACAGTAATATTAAATGTTCTAAAGCAATGATCCTCTAGTCTAGCTAATAGCTTGGGAGCCCCATGTAGGTCTCTGTTTTCTTTGAGGCTGCTTGTTTCAGCATTAGTGCACATGTCTTTTGCTGCATTATATAGTTCCCATACGAGAGAATTTATTGTCCAGTATAGTAATATAACATATTCTAAAGAAGTATTCCTCTGGCCAGTAGCTGGGATACCTGTTTTCTCTAATGCAGTTGGTATCAGCATTGGAGCACATGTTTGTGTTTCTGCTGCATAATACAGTAGAGTGACTATTTAAGACTGCTGTTTTAGCCTTTACTCAGACTATAGGGAACATTCAAAAAACGACCATTCCAGGATAAGGAATTTCAAAAATGACAGTTATTTTCAGGCTAGAGATAATGGCCTCAATTCACAAAGCTAACACATAAGGATAAGAACACGTATTTTCTAGAAAAGCTACAGTTATTTTCTGTTAAGTCCAATGAGATTTGAAAATTACTCTCACAGGGCTGCAAATAAAGATTGTTGTTAATTAAGCTCATTAAAGCTGAATTTCAGTTAGATATATACACATTAATGCAGCTCTGTACAGACGGTCCCCAAGTAACGAACCTCCAACTTGCAAACAACTCCTACTTACGAACGGCAGGTGGCGCCAGCGAGCACATCGGAAAACATTTGAAAACCACATCGGAAAACATTGGAAAAGCTGTTCTGTGCATACGTGTCCGAATTACAAACAAATCCGACTTAGAAACAAACAGGTAGTCCCTAACCCCTTTGCAACTCGAGGACCCCCTGTATGTAATACTATTTTTTTTTTTTAAATATATCAACATGTTATATTTACCTGCTCTGTGCAATGGTTTTGCACAGAGCAGCCCCGATCCTCATCTTCTGGAGTGCCTTGCAGACGCCCCTGGCTCCTCTCCCCTTCCGAATAAACACCTTAGCAAGGCGCTTGCTAAGGAACGTACTCATGCGGGCTTGCTCCCAAGCCCCACTGCCTAGGTCCATTGAGACAGACAGCAGGGCTTCGCCCCACCCCCACTTCCTCATCATATGATTTGATTGACACCAGCAGAACCCCATGGCTCCTGCTGCTATCAATCTGCCCTGTGAGAAGGAAGAGAGCAAAAAGAGCTGCTGCTCTTATACACAGCGCTGGATCAAGATATGACCGAGGTAAATATTAGGTGGGTGAGGGTGGATCCGGCAGCACAGAAGGTTTTTTACTATGATGCAGAGAGTGCATTAAGGTAAAAACCTTAAAGTAGTTCTAAAGCCTAAACATTTTTACATGAATGCATTACTTGCATCAAGGTTAAACATGTTTAGGCATCAGCATCCCCCCCCCCCCCTTTTACTTACCTGAACATTCATTGGACCCAGCGCTGGTCACGTCTGCAGCTCTTCTATCCCATCACTTCCGGGTCTCATTGGCTTTGCTGGGGCACTGGGAGCCATTGCTCTCAATCGAAGCCAAGGGAGCAGCAGCGGAGCTCGGGAGCAATACGCACAAGTGTCCCCATGGCAAACAGCTTCCCTTGGGGGCACTGGACAGAGAGGAGGAGCCAGGAGCACCAGCGGGGGGGCCTAAGCAGAGGAGGTTCGGGGCTGCTCTGTCCAATTTGATTGGACAGAGCAGGTAAGTATAGACATGTTTGTTTTTTAATTACCTTTACAATCTCTTTAATGCTTTAGAACCACTTTATTTTTTTAAGCAATCGGTGTAAGAAAGAAGCAGCACATGGGGAGAAGAGAGCAGAGACACAGAAAGTGGAAATCAGCAATCTTATTCTTATTTTTACTGTCCAGTGACAGAGTAGGCACGGGGGTAGAATGACCTTTATTACTTAATGGCAGCAGAGAAAAACCAGATACCCTCCCTAATAGTGATGGACGAACTTCCGACGGGACGTTTCGCGAACGCGAAATGCGAACGGACCCAAACGTTCGCGAAACCGAACGTTCGCCGCGGGCCCCATTGACTTCAATGGGAGGCGAACTTTGCAAACCTTCATGTCGAATTTGCGGCCACGTGGTAATTATTAGGGGGTAAAACGTAGTCCCACCATCTGGACAATGACATAATACATGTATGAGGTGAATTTGGGATCGATAACTACAAGCATTTTTATTTTATTTGGGAAATTGTTCTAACAATTCAGGACTATGGAGCTAATGAAGGCAATGGAGGAGAGGGAAGGTCAGGGACCAGGGTAGGCAAAGAAGAGGGTGCAGGAGATGATCACCAGCAGCGTGACATACCGGAATGACACATGCACCGTGATAGAGGCATCTGACAGCAGCACCGTAATACAGAGCACTGACAGCAGCACCGTGACATACAGCGCTGACAGCAGCACCGTGACATACAGCGCTGACAGCAGCACCGTGACATACAGCGCTGACAGCAGCACCGTGACATACAGCGCTGACAGCAGCACCGTGACATACAGCGCTGACAGCAGCACCGTGACATACAGCGCTGACAGCAGCACCGTGACATACATCGCTGACAGCAGCACCGTGACATACAGCGCTGACAGCAGCACCGTGACATACAGCGCTGACAGCAGCACCGTGACATACAGCGCTGACAGCAGCACCGTGACATACAGCGCTGACAGCAGCACCGTGACATACAGCACTGACAGCAGCACCGTAAGCAGCCCCAGGAGGAAGTCAGCACAGCACAGGGATGGTGTGATCCCCTCATAATAAGAACCCCCAGGAGGAAGTCAGCACAGCACAGGGATAGTGTGATCCCTTCATAATAAGAACCCCCAGGAGGAAGTCAGCACAGCACAGGGATATCATAAGCAGCCCCAGTAGAAATATGACACCGCTCAACCTCTTCAAAGAGGAGGGTAGGGGCATATAGTACGGTGTGCTTTTTTGGGTCAAGGAAGTGAGCCAAATGAATTAAGAAGGTCTGTGTGCTTGATTAAAAAAATAGTTTATAGACATATACATGGTCTACTGGTCACATGTGTTGAATTCCTCCGAGATCCATGCCTCATTCATTTTTAGAAATGTGAGGTAGTTAACACTGTGGTGAGCTAGGCGAGTACGCTTATCGGTCACAATCCCCCCTGCTGCGCTGAACGTCCTTTCGGACAGGACACTGGATGAGGGGCAAGCCAACAGTTCGATTGCAAATTGGGCAAGCTCTGGCCAGAGGTCAAGCCTGCCCACCCAGTAGTCTAGGGGTTCATCACTCCTCAGAGCGTCCACATCGGCCGTTAACCCAATGTAGTCGGACACCTGACGGTCTAGGCGTTCCCTGATGCTGGATCCGGATGACACCTGTCGATGGGTCGGCTGAAAGAATGACCTCATATCCGAAGTCACCAACACATCTTCAAACCGGCCTCTTCTTGCAGGCGCTGTTGGATTGGTACCCGCAAATCCTTCTCTGGGAGTGGGAATTGCTCCTCTGCCAGCGCACGCAAAAGCAGAATGCAGCATTTCTCGAAGCAAGGCCTGGAAGTGCTGCATTCTGACAGCCCTCTGCGACGGCGGTAACATTTCCGCCATTTTGTGTTTGTACCGGGGGTCTAAGTACGTTGCCACCCAGTACTGGTCCTTGACCCTCATGCTTTTTATACGGGGGTCCCTATTAAAACACTGGAGCATGAAGGCCCCCATTTGCACTAAAGTGGAAGCGGTGTGGTGGCCTGGCTCCTGCTCATCATCCAGGATAATGTCGTCCTCTTCATTCTCCTCTCCCCATCCTCGCACAACAGGGATCCCAGAAAGGTTTAAAGCATGCTCTTCTTGCTCCTGCTCATCCGCCCCGGCACCATCCTCCTCTGACTCCTCATCAGACTCCTGTTGTTGACTTGTCTCAGATAGAGTAGCCCCCCCTGGGAATTCATCCAGCATTGCGACTTCCTCATCTTCCCGCTCCTGCTCCTCCACAGCCTGATCAATGACACGACGCAATGCACGCTCCAGAAAGAAGGCATAAGGTACCATGTCACTGATGGCGCCATGGCTGCGACTGACCAGTTTGGTGATCTCCTCAAATGGCCGCAGAAGTCTGCATGTGTCGCGCATGAGCAGCCACTGGCGCGGTGAAAAAAAACCCAGCTCCCCAGAACCGTTTCTTTCGCAGAGTTCATACAGGTAGACGTTAACTGCACGTTTCTGCTGGAGCAGCCTATCAAGCATATAGAAGGTTGAGTTCCATCGCGTCGGGCAATCGCAAATAAGACGTCTGACCGGCAGATGGTGTCGCCGCTGAATGTCAGCAAGGCGAGCCATGGCCGTGTAAGATCTTCTGAAATGGGCCGAGATTTTCCTTGCCTGCCGCAAGATGTCCTGGACCCCAGGGTATTTGACAAGGAATCGCTGCACGACCAAGTTTAAGACGTGTGCCATGCACGGCACGTGCGTGATTTTGCCCTGTTTCAATGCGCTAAGCAGATTGGCACCGTTGTCACACACCACTTTACCAACTGTCAAATTGAGCGGTGTTAGCCACTCATCTGCCTGTGAACGCAAAGCTGAAAGGAGTGCCGGGCCAGTGTGGCTCTTTGCTTCCAGGCACAACAGACGCAGCACGGCATGGCAACGTCTCACCTGGCATGTGGAATAGGTTCTGGGGAGCTTGGGCGGTGCAGTGGAAGAGACGCTAGCAGCGGAAAAGGAGGAGGCAGCTGAGGAGGAGAGGGAGGAGGATGGAGTAGGAGGAGGAGAAGAAGAGTCAGGCCTGCATGCAATCCGTGGCGGTAAAACCAAATCTACACGGGTGCCACGGGTTACATGCTTGACGGCCGTCAGAAGGTTCACCCAGTGGGCAGTAAAACTGATATACCTTCCCTGCCCGTGTTTGCTAGACCACGTGTCTGTGGTCAGATGTATCTTGGCACCGACACTGTGTGCCAGAGATACATTCACTTGCCGCTGAACATGGCCATATAGCTCTGGGATGCCCTTCTCTGAGAAATACTTCCTTCCTGGGACCTTCCATTGTGGTGTTCCAATGGCCACAAATTTGCGAAAGGCCTCCGAGTCCACCAGTTTATATGGCAGTAGTTGGCGGGCTATGAGTTCTGACAAGCCAGCCGCCAACCGTTGGGCAAGAGGGTTATCCGGCGTCATCATTTTTTTACGCTCAAACATTAGGCCCACGGAAGCCTGCCTTTTTGCAGAAAAATGTGAGCTTGGCGTGATGGAAGGTGGAGTGGAGGACAATTGTGAGGAGAGAGGAGAAGGAGAAGTAGAAGACGAGGCTGGACGGTGAGAGCCTGCAGTGTGGCTTTGTGTGTTCCGTTGCTCCCACTGGGCTCGGTGATGGCTGCTCATGTGCCTTCTTAAGGCGGTCGTCCCTAGGTGAGTATTGGGCTTACCGCGACTAACGCGTTGACTGCAAAGATTGCAGATGGCAACGCTATTGTCAGCAGCGGACACGTTAAAAAAAGCCCACACTGCGGAGCCATGTGCCGGTGTCCTGGGAGCGCCAGATGTGACCGTACATGGTCGATGACTCGCTCCTGATACATTTGCAGTCTGCTTTGTCCCTGCTGTGCAATGTAAGTCATTGCTGCTTCTCCTCCCTATCTGCTGGTCCATATCTCCCTCTGAACTCCCCTCCTCTTCCTCTCTTGTGGGCACCCACGTGACATCACTAGACACGTTATCATCAACGTCACCTTCCCCACCGCTATAAGTAGAGATCTCGGAGTAGGCAGCAACACCGGGGACCAACCTCCTCCTTGGGCTGATCTGGGTACTGGCGTCAGACTGCTGAGTAGCGCTTGTTGCTACCTCCTCTTCCTGATCCAATACCAAGAGTGGCTGCGCATCAGAAATGTCCTCTTGATATGGATCGGAAAATAATTCCAGTGACTCAAGCGGAAGGTATGTGGTGGTGGTGGTGGTGGTCGTGTTGTTGGTGGTAGTGTCTTTGGGGGTGCACATAGCAGAGAGTGAAGAAGAGGGTGCAGATCGAGAGGATGAGGAGGGTGCAGAAGAGTAAGGCTGAGCGAGCCACTCAACCAAGTCTGGTGCATCCTTTAAAGTAATTGAACGCACCTTCTGCAACTTCCCACTTTGGCTCAAGCCTGTTGCTCCTGCCCTACCCCTACCACCCCTGCGGAAGGGCCTGCCTCTTCCTCTGCCTGTCATTTTTTAAATGACCCTGTGACAAAACTCTTAGTCCCTATACCGATGAAGGACTGCTGCAGTATAGGGCAGCGGTCAGCAGTGGTGCACGTCAACCCTATCTATTGTGGACCGATAGCGGTCCTTACAGAACAGCAGACTGTACCGCACTCAAGCCTATGTACCGTAGCACCCTATACCAAGTTACCAGTCCTTATAAGAACTTTTGTGGAACAAGCAGGTTGTGTGTTAGTGATTAGCAGACTGTACGTCAGTCCCTATACCGCTGAAGGACTGCTGCAGTATAGGTGAGCGGTCAGCAGTGGTGCACGTCAACCCTATCTATTGTGGACCGATAGCGGTCCTTACAGAACAGCAGACTGTACCGCACTCAAGCCTATGTACCGTAGCACCCTATACCAAGTTACCAGTCCTTATAAGAACTTTTGTGGACCAAGCAGGTTGTGTATTAGTGTTTAGCAGACTGTACGTCAGTCCCTATACCGCTGAAGGACTGCTGCAGTATAGGGCAGCGGTCAGCAGTGGTGCACGTCAACCCTATCTATTGTGGACCGATAGCGGTCCTTACAGAACAGCAGACTGTACCGCACTCAAGCCTATGTACCGTAGCACCCTATACCAAGTTACCAGTCCTTATAAGAACTTTTGTGGAACAAGCAGGTTGTGTGTTAGTGATTAGCAGACTGTACGTCAGTCCCTATACCGCTGAAGGACTGCTGCAGTATAGGTGAGCGGTCAGCAGTGGTGCACGTCAACCCTATCTATTGTGGACCTATAGCGGTCCTTACAGAACAGCAGACTGTACCGCACTCAAGCCTATGTACCGTAGCACCCTATACCAAGTTACCAGTCCTTATAAGAACTTTTGTGGACCAAGCAGGTTGTGTATTAGTGTTTAGCAGACTGTACGTCAGTCCCTATACCGCTGAAGGACTGCTGCAGTATAGGGCAGCGGTCAGCAGTGGTGCACGTCAACCCTATCTATTGTGGACCGATAGCGGTCCTTACAGAACAGCAGACTGTACCGCACTCAAGCCTATGTACCGTAGCACCCTATACCAAGTTACCAGTCCTTATAAGAACTTTTGTGGAACAAGCAGGTTGTGTGTTAGTGATTAGCAGACTGTACGTCAGTCCCTATACCGCTGAAGGACTGCTGCAGTATAGGGCAGCGGTCAGCAGTGGTGCACGTCAACCCTATCTATTGTGGACCGATAGCGGTCCTTACAGAACAGCAGACTGTACCGCACTCAAGCCTATGTACCGTAGCACCCTATACCAAGTTACCAGTCCTTATAAGAACTTTTGTGGAACAAGCAGGTTGTGTGTTAGTGATTAGCAGACTGTACGTCAGTCCCTATACCGCTGAAGGACTGCTGCAGTATAGGTGAGCGGTCAGCAGTGGTGCACGTCAACCCTATCTATTGTGGACCGATAGCGGTCCTTACAGAACAGCAGACTGTACCGCACTCAAGCCTATGTACCGTAGCACCCTATACCAAGTTACCAGTCCTTATAAGAACTTTTGTGGACCAAGCAGGTTGTGTATTAGTGTTTAGCAGACTGTACGTCAGTCCCTATACCGCTGAAGGACTGCTGCAGTATAGGGCAGCGGTCAGCAGTGGTGCACGTCAACCCTATCTATTGTGGACCGATAGCGGTCCTTACAGAACAGCAGACTGTACCACACTCAAGCCTATGTACCGTAGCACCCTATACCAAGTTACCAGTCCTTATAAGAACTTTTGTGGAACAAGCAGGTTGTGTGTTAGTGATTAGC
This sequence comes from Lithobates pipiens, assembly GCF_037356315.1. Taxonomy (NCBI): domain Eukaryota; kingdom Metazoa; phylum Chordata; class Amphibia; order Anura; family Ranidae; genus Lithobates; species Lithobates pipiens. The sequence goes on from NW_027507764.1 coordinate 389,065,715, forward strand.
AGACTGTACGTCAGTCCCTATACCGCTGAAGGACTGCTGCAGTATAGGTGAGCGGTCAGCAGTGGTGCACGTCAACCCTATCTATTGTGGACCTATAGCGGTCCTTACAGAACAGCAGACTGTACCGCACTCAAGCCTATGTACCGTAGCACCCTATACCAAGTTACCAGTCCTTATAAGAACTTTTGTGGACCAAGCAGGTTGTGTATTAGTGTTTAGCAGACTGTACGTCAGTCCCTATACCGCTGAAGGACTGCTGCAGTATAGGGCAGCGGTCAGCAGTGGTGCACGTCAACCCTATCTATTGTGGACCGATAGCGGTCCTTACAGAACAGCAGACTGTACCGCACTCAAGCCTATGTACCGTAGCACCCTATACCAAGTTACCAGTCCTTATAAGAACTTTTGTGGAACAAGCAGGTTGTGTGTTAGTGATTAGCAGACTGTACGTCAGTCCCTATACCGCTGAAGGACTGCTGCAGTATAGGTGAGCGGTCAGCAGTGGTGCACGTCAACCCTATCTATTGTGGACCTATAGCGGTCCTTACAGAACAGCAGACTGTACCGCACTCAAGCCTATGTACCGTAGCACCCTATACCAAGTTACCAGTCCTTATAAGAACTTTTGTGGACCAAGCAGGTTGTGTATTAGTGTTTAGCAGACTGTACGTCAGTCCCTATACCGCTGAAGGACTGCTGCAGTATAGGGCAGCGGTCAGCAGTGGTGCACGTCAACCCTATCTATTGTGGACCGATAGCGGTCCTTACAGAACAGCAGACTGTACCGCACTCAAGCCTATGTACCGTAGCACCCTATACCAAGTTACCAGTCCTTATAAGAACTTTTGTGGAACAAGCAGGTTGTGTGTTAGTGATTAGCAGACTGTACGTCAGTCCCTATACCGCTGAAGGACTGCTGCAGTATAGGGCAGCGGTCAGCAGTGGTGCACGTCAACCCTATCTATTGTGGACCGATAGCGGTCCTTACAGAACAGCAGACTGTACCGCACTCAAGCCTATGTACCGTAGCACCCTATACCAAGTTACCAGTCCTTATAAGAACTTTTGTGGAACAAGCAGGTTGTGTGTTAGTGATTAGCAGACTGTACGTCAGTCCCTATACCGCTGAAGGACTGCTGCAGTATAGGTGAGCGGTCAGCAGTGGTGCACGTCAACCCTATCTATTGTGGACCGATAGCGGTCCTTACAGAACAGCAGACTGTACCGCACTCAAGCCTATGTACCGTAGCACCCTATACCAAGTTACCAGTCCTTATAAGAACTTTTGTGGACCAAGCAGGTTGTGTATTAGTGTTTAGCAGACTGTACGTCAGTCCCTATACCGCTGAAGGACTGCTGCAGTATAGGGCAGCGGTCAGCAGTGGTGCACGTCAACCCTATCTATTGTGGACCGATAGCGGTCCTTACAGAACAGCAGACTGTACCGCACTCAAGCCTATGTACCGTAGCACCCTATACCAAGTTACCAGTCCTTATAAGAACTTTTGTGGAACAAGCAGGTTGTGTGTTAGTGATTAGCAGACTGTACGTCAGTCCCTATACCGCTGAAGGACTGCTGCAGTATAGGTGAGCGGTCAGCAGTGGTGCACGTCAACCCTATCTATTGTGGACCTATAGCGGTCCTTACAGAACAGCAGACTGTACCGCACTCAAGCCTATGTACCGTAGCACCCTATACCAAGTTACCAGTCCTTATAAGAACTTTTGTGGACCAAGCAGGTTGTGTATTAGTGTTTAGCAGACTGTACGTCAGTCCCTATACCGCTGAAGGACTGCTGCAGTATAGGGCAGCGGTCAGCAGTGGTGCACGTCAACCCTATCTATTGTGGACCGATAGCGGTCCTTACAGAACAGCAGACTGTACCGCACTCAAGCCTATGTACCGTAGCACCCTATACCAAGTTACCAGTCCTTATAAGAACTTTTGTGGAACAAGCAGGTTGTGTGTTAGTGATTAGCAGACTGTACGTCAGTCCCTATACCGCTGAAGGACTGCTGCAGTATAGGGCAGCGGTCAGCAGTGGTGCACGTCAACCCTATCTATTGTGGACCGATAGCGGTCCTTACAGAACAGCAGACTGTACCGCACTCAAGCCTATGTACCGTAGCACCCTATACCAAGTTACCAGTCCTTATAAGAACTTTTGTGGAACAAGCAGGTTGTGTGTTAGTGATTAGCAGACTGTACGTCAGTCCCTATACCGCTGAAGGACTGCTGCAGTATAGGTGAGCGGTCAGCAGTGGTGCACGTCAACCCTATCTATTGTGGACCGATAGCGGTCCTTACAGAACAGCAGACTGTACCGCACTCAAGCCTATGTACCGTAGCACCCTATACCAAGTTACCAGTCCTTATAAGAACTTTTGTGGACCAAGCAGGTTGTGTATTAGTGTTTAGCAGACTGTACGTCAGTCCCTATACCGCTGAAGGACTGCTGCAGTATAGGGCAGCGGTCAGCAGTGGTGCACGTCAACCCTATCTATTGTGGACCGATAGCGGTCCTTACAGAACAGCAGACTGTACCGCACTCAAGCCTATGTACCGTAGCACCCTATACCAAGTTACCAGTCCTTATAAGAACTTTTGTGGAACAAGCAGGTTGTGTGTTAGTGATTAGCAGACTGTACGTCAGTCCCTATACCGCTGAAGGACTGCTGCAGTATAGGTGAGCGGTCAGCAGTGGTGCACGTCAACCCTATCTATTGTGGACCGATAGCGGTCCTTACAGAACAGCAGACTGTACCGCACTCAAGCCTATGTACCGTAGCACCCTATACCAAGTTACCAGTCCTTATAAGAACTTTTGTGGAACAAGTGAGTTGTGAATGTTTAGCAGACTGCAGCAGAAGGGCAGCAGTCAAGTATAATATCCTTTCTATATTTGGAAGAAAGAATATTATACATGTACAAGCCTATTACTGTACCACTGATACCAGTCCTGAAAAGAACCTTTGTGGAACTAATAATAACAGCAAGTCTTTAAAATTACCCTCACTGCCTGACAACACTGCTTCCTTCCTGTCCCTATACAAATTGGCAAAAAAAGAGAACGATTAGTGGTTACTGGAACAGCTCTTTTGTGGACCTTGATAGTAACAGCTAATGATGATGATGATGATGATGATGATGAAAGACTAATCTGGCTGTCCCTGTAGCATACACCGTCCTTTCCCTTTCTCTAAACTAACAAAAGACACTCAGGCTGCTGCAAGAATCAGCAGCACAGCAAACCTATCAACACCTAACACCTATACCAGTCCTGAAAAGAACTTTTGTGTACCAAATAGCTAGTGGTTTATCTCTCCCTACTCCACACAGGAACCTGTCCCTATCGTAACAGAAGAAAGAATGTAAAATGGCCACCGGATCGGGTGTATTTATAGGTTAGGGGGAATGTACAAGTGTCCATGTGCTGTCATGTCTCAATTGGCTGTCCTGTATCACATGATAAACGTGTCACCAAAGGTTAAAGTTCTTGTATACATTAAACACGTAAGTCCGCCGCGGCGAACGACGGAAAAAGGCGTTCGAACGTGCGGACCGCGAATGTCGGAAATTCGCCGCGAAACGACCGCCGGGCGAACCGTTCGGCCATCACTACTCCCTAACACATGGGTCTGTGTGGAGTGGCAGACCTGTGTAAATCTCATAGTTCAGGGATGTGCAATTAGCGGACCTCCAGCTGTTGCAAAACTACAAGTCCCTCATGCCGCTGGCTCGGGGTGTCATGCTTGTGGCTGTCAGAGTCTTGCTATGCCTCATGGAACTTGTAGTTCTGCAACAGCTGGAGGTCCGCTAATTGCATATCCCTGTCATAGTTGGATGTAAAGAATTCAATTCATTTGGCAGGCAAAACAGAACTCTATATAAAGCATTTAACTATTTGCCTGGAGTTCAGATTTAAAGTGATAATAATCCCTTACACAAGCTCTCTGAAGTGATTAGCCTAATTTGATACACAGCGATGGAGCAAATCCTCCTACATAATTTGAAACTGTTTATTTGCAGTCCTCTCTTCTCCACAGCCTTCTAAAGTACACAGACCAGATAGTATTTGTCAGCTTCAAGCAGGCCGGGGGGCGGGGATCTGATGTCACATACTATACAGAGCAGAGATCTCATTGTAATCGAACACATGAATGGAGGGAAAGAATACACAACCTTCTACATAGCTTTGCCTGGAAACGTACACATCTGAGGATTTCAATCTTCTGCTGTGTGCTAGAGGGCAGGGCATCCATGCTAGGTGCGATGAACTGAAGCAAGTGCACTTTATATGAGGAAATGCTTTGTGCATTTTTCATTTCAGAGGTCTATAACCACTTTAAAGCAATCAGTATAAGTAGCAGAACTTTGCTTGAGATCAGCCTCTTGTAGTCCTTCCATAGCAGAGCTCAGGCTGGGTAAGGAAGAAGCCGCACAGGGGGCCAATCAGTTGTGCTGCAGTGCTAGAAGCATGCTAATAGAAGAGTGAGAGAGAGAAGAGAGCAGGGTGAAGAAAAGTGGAAATAATACGTTTGCTGTTTATCTTTCACTGTCTAGTCACAGGGTGGTATGGGGTGGAGTATATTTTACTAAATCGCAACAGAGAAAAATCAGATATTCTCGCCTGCCAGATGGAGCTGTGTTGTGTGGCAGAGCTTTGTAAACCACAAAGCTGGATGGACAGAAATACAAATCCTTTAGGCAGGTAAAACATATATGTGTGTATTTAATTATTTGCCTGGAGTTCAGCTTTAAAACAGCATAAGCAGGAGAGACAATTTGAATTTGTGCGTTTACATAACTCCCAAATGTCCCTGATTTTGAGAGACTGTCCTTGATTTGGAGCAATGTCGCTCTGTCCCTCATTCCTCCTCATTTGCCCCTCATTTTGGTCTTATCTATATAGTTGTACACAGTGGCATCGCTATGGGTGGCTTTTGGGCCTATAGCAAGGGGAGGGGAGGCTCTCTGGGGACCCTGATGTAAGTGAGGGGACTCTCTGGGGACCCTGATTTTAAGGGAGAGGCACTCAGGGGACCCTGATTTAAAGGGGGCTCTCTGGGAACCCTGATGTAAGTGGGGGTCTCTCTGGGGACCCTGATGCAAGGGGGGGCTCTCTGGGGACTCTGATGTAAGGAGGAGGCTCTCTAGGGACCCTGATGTAAGGGGGGCTCTCTGGGCACCCTGATTTAAGGGAGGCTGTCTGGTCACCCTGATTTAAGGGAGGCTCTCTGGGGATCCTGATTTAAGGGGGGCTCTCTGGGCACCCTTATTTAAGGGAGGCTCACTGGGGACCCTGATGTAAGGGGGGCTCCCTTGGCACCCTGATTTAAGAGAGGCTCTCTGGAGACCCTGATGTAAGGAGGAGGCTCTCTGGGGACCCTTATGTAAGGGGGGAGGCACCCTGGGCACCCTGATTTAAGGGAGGCTCTCTGGGGACCCTGATGTAAGGGGGGGCTCTCTGGGCACCCTGATTTAAGGGAGGATCTCTGGGGACCATGATGTAAGGGGGGGCTCTCTGGGCACCCTGATTTAAGAAGGGCTCTCTGGGGCCCCTGATGTAAAGGGGGGGTCTCTGTGGACCCTGATGTAAGGGGGGCTCTCTGGGCACCCTGATTTAAGGAGGTCTCTCTGGGGACCCTGATGTAAGGGGGGGCTCTCTGGGCATCCTGATTTAAGGGTGGCTCTCTGGGGACCCTGATGCAAGTGGGGGCTCTCTGGGAACCCTGATGTAAGGGGGGCTCTCTGGGCATCCTGATTTAAGGGTAGCTCTCTGGGGACCCTGATGCAAGTGGGGGCTCTCTGGGGACCCTGATGTAAGGGGGGCTCTCTGGGCACCCTGATTTAAGGAGGGCACTCTGGGGACCCTGATGTAAGGGGGGCTCTCTGGGGACCCTGATGTAAGGGGGGGGGGCTCTCTGGGCACCCTGATTTAAGGAGGGCTCTCTGGGGACCCTGATGTAAGGGTGGGGGCTCTCTGGGCACCCTGATTTAAGGGTGACTCTCTGGGGACCCTGATATAAGTGGGGCTCTCTGGGGATATATACACACACACGTGTATTACTATATATACATGTGTATGATCACCCAAGCCTATGACTTTCTTTACTATGCTGCTATGGGCTTTAGCCCTAGATCTTTTGTAGACCTAGCAACTCCCCTGGTTGTATATAAAATGCATTATTTATCTGTCAAAAAGTGTTTTCCAGCACTAAACCTTTCATCTGATTTCTAAATTGATGCATTTGTAAATTCCAAAAGCCAATATCAAGGAATATTAGTGGTAAAAAAGCACTTACTGTATGAAATAATTTCACATCTTTTTTGTCCGTAGTGGTTTCTCCAGTGCCCTGCATGCAGTTTTATATTATATATACTGTTCTTTGTGCCTGGAAACTGGAAATTGTCCATAGCAACCAAAACTGTCCCTTTACATCAAAAGAGGTTTTAGACCAGCTGGAAAACAGCGATAATAAATTAGAATCGCTTGCATAATTTAACGATAGCGATTTGTGGGGAGATCCATCATCAAACACTGAAAGTAATGACAGCGACAATTCTGCAACTGAGCAAATTTCTGTGTTTTTGATTTGATTACATTATTGAATAATTTTAATTATAAGTATATTATTATTTGTTATAATTATTTATAGTTATTTATGATATTATAATTTAGGATTTTGTGTTTCAAACTTTATCATATCCAGGATGTCTACTAGATTCTGAAATCTGACATAATCATAACGCCAGGGAGGTTAAGGGGGCGTGGCAGGGGGTGTGTCCTATGCCTGCATGCTTTTGTTGATAGGTGTCCCTCATTTCCATCTCAAAAAGTTGAAAGGTATGTGATTACTCATATCTAATCAATACAATTTCAGTCTATTTAGGTCAAATAGTGAAGTATTAAAGTGTTACTAAACCCAGGACCCGGTATTCACTATATCTGGTCTCCCACAGTACAGAGAACATGGAAATGCAATTATTTTAGTAAATATAAACTGCTAAATACACTTTCTCTTCAGCAGTATAAAGCAGTCTTGTGACTTCAATCAGTGTCCAGGCTGAGCACTGGTTAAAGCTTGTAGGAGGAGTTATCATTTTCCTCTGACTGTCCTATAAGGCTGCACAACCCCTAACTTTACGTCTTGACAGTGATGATTGGTCGTGTGCTGATCACATGCACCTGCCCCCCCCCCCTCCAAAAAAAAAGAAAAAACCCTCAAGCAATACACATCAAACTGAGCATGTGCAGAGTGCTTCCAAGGTTCTGCACTATCAGGAGATGGATTGGGGACAGTAAAAGAAGAGGAGGATCAGAGAATACAGGATCAAACAGCCTTTTTACACAATGCGCAGAATTAGCCCTGTGGGTTCCACAATGAGTATAATAAGCATGCTTTACTGCATATACAGAATGATTTTACTGTTGCGGCTTTAGTAACATTTTAATTTTGACTGGCTGCTGTGGGTTACTGCATTTTGCAGGTTGCTATTTGTTCTCTTAAACTGGTGTTTAAATATTGTTGTACCTAAATAATAGTCTTGAGCCACAATGGGCTGGGTACCTCTTCTATATATAATATGTTTTTGTACAGTATGTATGGTAACGTTTTCTGTAACCTACTACTTTTTACTTTTTTATGCAGTGCATAATTTAGAGTAGTGCATATGAAAAATAAGTGCTGAAATGTGTGACCAGTAAAGTTATTGTTAGATATGTAATCCAACTTTAAATATGTAATCTCGGCTAATTAAAAAGGGAATTCATGTCAACATTCTAGTTAATTTCCCTTAGTATTGTGACGTCTTCTGTGCTACAATTAACAATTAACATAATAGTTGGGGGAAATGTAGAAAGGAGTATACTTTTTTTCTTATGCTTGTTAGTTCTCATTTTTAAAGAAGAAGTGTCACCTCATATATTTTTCTTATTCCCCATCCCCCTTATTCCCCAGGAGACTAAGTACATGTATGACTTGGTCACGTTTGAACTAGTGCAGAAGTTGCAGAGCTAGTGTGGTCGACAGCATGCCCTTCTTCCATCTAATGCTTCTTCTGTAGGAGATACTTGATGAGTGATGATTGACAGCTGTGGTCTAAGGAACCAGGTACTTGACCAAGAGCAGAAGCATCACAATACAAGCAGAAGAAAGGGGCTTGTCAGCCAGGGGACAGCTGCTGCTTACTCAACTAGAGTGGTGAAATTGTATTGATTGATGGTGCTGGAATGGACAGATTGGGAGAAAGATAGAGCAGACAAAGTGGATAGAAGCTGGAGAGGACAGAGTGGATAAGTTGGGGCGCACAGAGTAGATGGAAGCTGGAGCAGACAGAGTAGATGGAAGCTGGAGCAGACAGAGTAGATGGAAGCTGGAGCAGACAGAGTAGATGGAAGCTGGAGCAGACAGAGTAGATGGAAGCTGGAGCGGACAGAGTAGATGGAAGCTGGAGCAGACAGAGTAGAGGAGATGGAGCAGACAGAGTAGAATGAAGCTGGAGCGGACAGAGTAGATGGAAGCTGGAGCAGACAGAGTAGAGGAGATGGAGCGGACAGGGTAGATGGAAGCTGGAGCGGACAGGGTAGATGGAAGCTGGAGCGGACAGAGTAGATGGAAGCTGGAGCGGACAGAGTAGATGGAAGCTGGAGCGGACAGAGTAGATGGAAGCTGGAGCAGACAGAGTAGATGGAAGCTGGAGCAGACAGAGTAGATGGAAGCTGGAGCGGACAGAGTAGATGGAAGCTGGAGCGGACAGAGTAGATGGAAGCTGGAGCGGACAGAGTAGATGGAAGCTGGAGCGGACAGAGTAGATGGAAGTTGGAGCGGACAGAGTAGATGGAAGCTGGAGCGGACAGAGTAGATGGAAGCTGGAGCAGACAGAGTAGAGGAGATGGAGCGGACAGAGTAGATGGAAGCTGGAGCGGACAGAGTAGATGGAAGCTGGAGCAGACAGAGTAGATGGAAGCTGGAGCGGACAGAGTAGATGGAAGCTGGAGCGGACAGAGTAGATGGAAGCTGGAGCAGACAGAGTAGAGGAGATGGAGCGGACAGAGTAGATGGAAGCTGGAGCAGACAGAGTAGATGGAAGCTGGAGCGGACAGAGTAGATGGAAGCTGGAGCGGACAGAGTAGATGGAAGCTGGAGCGGACAGAGTAGATGGAAGCTGGAGCGGACAGAGTAGATGGAAGCTGGAGCAGACAGAGTAGAGGAGATGGAGCGGACAGGGTAGATGGAAGCTGGAGCGGATAGAGTAGATGGAAGCTGGAGCGGACAGAGTAGATGGAAGCTGGAGCGGACAGAGTAGATGGAAGCTGGAGCGGACAGAGTAGATGGAAGCTGGAGCAGACAGAGTAGATGGAAGCTGGAGCGGACAGAGTAGATGGAAGCTGGAGCGGACAGAGTAGATGAGATGGAGCGGACAGGGTAGATGGAAGCTGGAGCAGACAGAGTAGATGGAAGCTGGAGCAGACAGAGTAGAGAAGATGGAGCGGACAGGGTAGATGGGACACGGACATGAAAAATCAAAAGTGCTAATTTTAAAGGCTTATATGCAGGTTATTGCCATAAACAATGTTTGGGGGCCCGGGTCCTGCCCCAGGAGACATGTATCAATGCAAGAAAATGTTTTAAAAACTGCAGTTTTTTCAGGAGCAGTGATTTTAACCCTTTCATGACTAGGCCTATTTCTGACATTTGGTGTTTACAAGTTAAAAATCTGTATTTTTTGCTAGGAAACTACTTAGAACTCCCAAACATTATGTATATTTTTTTAGTGTTCAGACCCTTTGCTGTGACACATATATTTACCTCAGGTGCTGTCCATTTCTTCTGATCATCCTTGAGATGGTTCTACACCAGGGGTCTTCAAACTACAGCCCTCCAGTTGTTCAGGAACTACGAATCCCATCATGCCTAGTCATGTCTGTGAATGTCAGAGTTTTACAATGCCTTATGGGATCTGTAGTTCCTCAACAGCTGGAGGGCCATAGTTTGAGGATCCCTGTTCTACACCTTCATTTGAGTCCAGCTGTGTTTGATTATACTGATTGGACTTTGTTAGGAAAGCCACACACCTGTCTATATAAGACCTTACAGCTCACAGTGCGTGTCAGAGTGCGTGTCACACTGCTTGAAGAACTCAGAGACAGAATTGTGACAAGGCACAGATCTGGCCAAGGTTACAAAAAAATTCTGATACACTTATGCCGCGTACACACGATCAAACAAGCGGGTGGAAAAGTCCGGCAAACTCAAGTCCGCCAGACAATCCCCCCGTGTGTAGCCTCCGGCATACTTTTTTGACCCGAAAGTACGGCGGACTTAGAAGGCAGTGTTGCACTCCAATCTTCCCGCCGGACTCGCATTTCGGCGGACATTCCGGCCGTGTGTATGCCAGTCCGCCATACTTTTGAAATGAGCGGACTTTTCCCGCGCGGAGAAAAGTCCGCTCATTTCGAGCGGGTCTGAAGGTAGGCGGGGCCTGCGAAGGAGACGCCGCTGGCACCGTCACCTGGTATGGACTTAAAGGGGAACCCCAATGCCGAAAAAAATCGGCGTGGGGGTTCCCCCCAAGTCCACAACAGACCCTTGTCCGAGCACGCTACCCGGCCGGCCAGGAAAGGAGGGGCGAGCGAGCGCCCCCCCTCCTGAGCCGTACCAGGCCGCGTGCCCTCAACATGGGGGGTGCCTTGGGGAAGGGGGGCCGCGCGGCCCCCCACCCCAAAGCACCTTGTCCCCATGTTGATGAGGATAAGGGCCTCTTCCCGACAACCCTGGCCTTTGGTTGTCGGGGTCTGCGGGCGGGGGGCTTATCGGAATCCGGGAGCCCCCTTTAATAAGGGGGCCCCGGAATCCGGCCCCCCACCCTATGTGAGTGAGTATGGGGTACAATGTACCCCTACCCATTCACCTGTGAAAAAAAGTACAAAAAAAACACAACACAGGGTTAAAATATTTTATTGCACAGCTCCGGGGGTCTTCCGTCTTCGGGGGTCTTCTCGCCAGACTCCTCCGCTATCTTCTTGTAGCTCTTTTGCTAGCGGAGGAGCCCGGCTTTCTTCCTCGCCGCCGGTCTCTTCTTCCGACTTCGGGGGTCTTGTCCCCCTCTTCGGTTCTTCTGCCGGCCACCGCGCCTTCTTCTAGCTCTTTTACAGGCGGTGGCCCGGTCTTCTGCCTACCTGGAGACGCGCTCGAAATGAGCGGACTTTCCTCCGCGTGTGTGGGCGAGTCCGTTCATTTCAAAAGTAGGGCGGATAGTACGGCGGACTTAGTACGCCGTATTAGTCCGCTGAAAAAGTGCCGTGTGTGGGCAAGTAGCCCGTTCGGAAAGTCCGACAGACAGTCTGGCGGGAAGTCCGCCAGACTAAGTACGTCGGACAGACGGCCACGTGTGTACGCGGCTTTAAGATTCCTAAGAGCACAGTGGCCTCCATAATCCTTTAATGGAAGACGTTTGGGACGACCGGAATCCTTCCTAGAGCTGGCCGTCTGGCCAAACTGACCTATCGGGGAGAAGAGCCTTGGTGAAAGAGGTGAAGAAGAACCCAAATATCACTGTGGCTGAGCTCCAGAGATGCAGTCGGGAGATTTGAGAAAGTTGTATAAAGTCAACCATCACTGCAGCCCTCCACCAGTCGGGGCTTTATGGCAGAGTGGCCCAATGGAAGCCACATGAAAGCCTGCATGGAGTTTGCTAAAAAACACCTGAAGGACTCCAAGATGGTGAGAAATAAGATTCTTTGGTCTGATGAGACCAAGATAGAACTTTTTGGCCTTAATTCTAAGTGGTATGTGTGGAGAAAATCAGGCACTGCTCATCACCTGTCCAGTTCAGTCCCAACAGTGAAGCATGGTGGTGGCAACATCATGCAGTGGGAGTGTTTTTCAGCTGCAGGGACAGGACGACTGGTTGCAATCAAGGGAAAGATGAATGCAGCCAAGTACAGGGATATCCTGCACGAAAATGGTAAATGAGCACTTGAGCACTTCTTCTCCAGAGTGCTCAAGACCTCAGACTGAGCCGAAGGTTTACCTTCCAACAAGACAATGACCCTAAGCACACAGCTAAAATAATGAAGGAGTGGTTTCACAATCACTCCGTGAATGTTCTTGAATGGCCCAGCCAGAGCCCTGACTTAAACCCAATTGAGCATCTCTGGAGAGACCTAAAAATGGCTGTCCACCAACATTTACCATCCAACCTGACAGAACTGGAGAGGATCTGCAAGGAGGAATGGCAGAGGATCCCCAAATCCAGGTGTGAAAAACTTGTTACATCTTTCCCCAAAAGACTCATAGCTGTATTAGATCAAAAGGGTGCTTCTACTAAATACTGAGCAAAGGGTCTGAATACTTAGGACCATGTCATATTTCAGCTTTTCTTTTTTAATAAATCTGCAAAAATGTCAACAATTCTGTGTTTTTCTGTCAATATGGGGTGCTGTGTGTACATTAATGAGGAAAAAAATGAACTTAAATGATTTTAGCAAATAGCTGCAATATAACAAAGAGTGAACAATTTAAGGGGGGTCGGAATTCTTTCCGTCCCCACTGTATAATGGAGGGTGGGGGGGGTGGGGGTTGGGGTTGTGACTATTACATCATTAAAGCACAGAAGTATAGAAAATAAAACATTGTTAACCAAGATGCAAATAACTGGAAAGGAGCAGTTGAAGTTCTTTTGAAGTGTCTCAATATACTTCTTTCAACATATTCTTGAATTGAGTTTTCATGAGACAGAATCTTATTTGGGAGTCATTATTTCTTGGATAGGTGGGGACTAAGCAGTCTGCACATCACTTTTTGCAGTCCTCAGCTACTTAAGTTGCTTGGACAGCGGAATGCAGTATTATACATTAACAAATGTTACCAGTGTATACTTGTGTTTTCTCTTCTTTTCAAAATGCTTATTTTAAACTGTTCCATATTATTGCTAATGCATAATTAATGAAAATGTGATTCAAAGATTGCTAGGCCCGGTGGCAAATTAATGTCTTTTTCTGTTGCCCTACTACCAACTCCGTATATCATCATTATGGGTCAACTACATATGTTTATATGCTGTATCCCCTGATTCACATTGTACTGTTATGTTAAAGTTTTGGTTCAGGTTGTAGAGTAGTGAAGGGTTAAAACCCTTATAACCATTTTTGCAAACTGTGTTCCACTGGGGATATTTCCCTTAATTTTCTTTGGTGGAGGTTCAACAGAAAATACAAGCAAATCTCTCCAAAGTGAATAGAATTTCTATGTTACAGTGCCTTGTCACAGGCACAGGTGTCCTCCTTGGACGAGTTTCCCTCCCCTCCTGCTCTATTGATGACCCAATTTTTTTTTCGTTTTGCCTTCACTTGTCTTGGTGACAAGGATAGACAAGACAAATAGAGAGGATTCATCTCTCTAGCAGGGACTACTGACTAACCATGACTTGTTCTGCATTGTTTCTCTTTTGGAGGTGGCCATCCGGAGATGGGGTTTTGCTTTTTCCTGTCTTGCCTCCAGCAAGGAGAACAATGTGCAATGTGACATCACTAAAAGATTCTATACAAATTGTGCAATTTTCGGGACAATACCTAGATCCAATTAACGTTTCAAAATATTTCCTATAAAATAGCAAATCTTCAAAAAATTTTTAGGTCCACTTTAACATTGAGCAGCAAACAGAAATTCTCTCTATAGCATATGTTATTTTAATTATTTAGCCAATACTCATTTATTTGTTGAAACTCCAGTTAAGATTTCATTACTGCCTCTGTTCTACAGGAGAAGTTCACTGTCTATTTATCCTGGTCACCATCATCACTCCAACCGTGAGTGATGGGAGTTTCAAAATGTCACAGTTGTTACCAGAACAGAAGGACTGTTTGTGTAAAGGCAGGCGTCGCAATACTTTTGGTAATATAGTGTATCTCCTGGTAGCTCCATTTGGAGACTTTTTTAGCACTTTGCATCTAATCCTACTCCCAGAAAGCCATAATAACAATCTCATGCTTTTGCATCGATTTTTTTCCCAGTTATTATTTAATCACTCCTATAAAAAATATAATTAGGAGGGGGAGCAGGGGGGTAACAACCGAAGGGTCTAATGCAGTCTGTAAAAGCCAGACTAAACAAAGAGTTCAGGAAGGGGAACCTACAGTGAGGATCCTTGAGTCATATAAAAGTATGCTACTAGGTGGAGTTGACCTTTAACCTGTTCAAATTAACAAAGCAGCACTTCCATCTGGAACTCCAGAAAAATACTTATTGGTCACTAAGTAGAGTGGAGAAACAATTGAGTTACTGAGTGTAGTGTATAAAATGTTGTTCTGTCTGGTCCATTGTATACAAAAACTTAGAAGTTGAATCTTTCACTTATCTTGGTGACAGTGGTGATTTGGTAATATCCCAGATAGCAAGGATAACTTGCCACAAATTTGTGGCAGTGTTGAATTGTTAGTCTGTTAACTTGCTGCCCATTTGCACTGGCAAGTTGTACACTTGCAGAGCACTTAAAGCACGAGTTCTAGTTTCCAGTTTTTCCAATTTGTAGCAAATTTGCGTGGCGAGTCTCTAGGAAAAGCAACGTTGCAGTGATGAGTCTACAGCAAGAGCTCTTCAAGTCTACAGCATGGAAATTCAGCCACAGTGACCCCTGTGGTGGGATGACTATTGCACTATTGCAACATAACTTAACCAGAACTTGCAGCAGACTTGCAGAATGTTTGCAAAGAAAGTTGATCTGGAGCCATGCAATGCGGACTTGCTGCAATTGTGCAACAAACATGAAGCCTGGCAATACTAGCAATAACTTAGCAAGTTATTTTCAAACTTTCAGCACAATTGCTTGCTATCTAGAATTGCCTTTGGTGCCTAATTATCCTATTTTGCCATTGCTGCAGAGATATAGCCCTCCTGGCTTAGGTTACATTTTACAAAAGTACAGCTTTTTAGTTCTCATGACATGGTTATGTTGTAAGGTCCAGATATCTTTATGGTCTGGGCCTTAGATAACATTTGGGCTAGTGTATGAAAAGCATATTATTGGAACATTACTTGTGACCCATGGCAAACATTTACAGGCCCACCAGCATGATCCACTCTCTAAGCTACAAACACTCTGTTCCTATTTAATTTAAATCACCTGGCAGTTTTACAAACAGTTTTGGGAAGTGCATTGAAAGAGTTCAGGAGCAGTAGGAGTATTCAGGTGTATTGCATATCTTAAGGAGTGTGTCATGTTGGAGAATCTGCAATCAGAATTGTAATGTCATTTCTAACCTAGACTGCAGCTCAGTTAGATTGAAGCTGACCTCTTGTTATGTGGCACCCTTCTTTTAGTGGCAGTGTGGTAGCAGTTTGGGTCATGTACAGTAAAGTATGTACTATCATTTCTACAGAAGTGACAGTTCATACAGTTTTTCAACATGTTTGGGCAAGCAGTCTTGGAAGCAGGGCAAGATTTACTGTGATTGGCACATTTATGAAAGCTCAAGAGGCTTTCTATTTGTGCCTTGGAATCTGAATCAACTACGGAAGCCAGCGTTGCTAAAAAGGACCACTATACAATGGAACGTGGCAAGATCAGACCAGAAGACCTGCCAATTTCATACAGGAGGCTGAGTACTTTTCTGGCACTTGTTGATAAAAATGGAAAGTAATCTTTATAGCAATGGCATATATTTGTGTTTGCAAAATAACTCTTAAAAACAAAGAAAAATTGCAGACAAACAGCTAAATGCACAGTTGCAAAAAAAAAAAAAAAAACCTTGTATGTTGACAGCAAATGGAAAATACTTTCAAATACAACATTCAAGTTTACATTTTCTTTGAACCATAGTTTAAATAAGATAATTGCATTGTAATAGGCGGTCTGAAATGTTCATAGTTAGGGTCAATATTGTGACTAAAGTTACATACTTTACATACTATGTACCCTTAATATTACCTTGTGGTCAATAAGAGCTAGAGATAATTGCTTGAAAAATGTAATATTGGGTTCCAGCATTTACATAATTTTGCAATCATTAAACTTAGGTATGGTTGTAAAACAGTGTATTAGCTGTATTTTTTACATACTTTTTAAATACTTTTTTAATACATCAGTAATTAAAAATGCATAAATTATCCTTTCAAAAAAAGTTCAGAAACAGTTTTTAAAGCTTTTGCTCAAGCAGCCTTTGGGTTCCTTGTTGCCATTTTTCCTGATCTTCCAGTATCATTGTTTTATTCACAATAACCCACTCCCCCTTCCTCAGGACTACACCTCCCATAATTCAAAGCACCACCATGCACACATGGCCCTTGCAAGCCATTCTCAGTCAGAGGCACATGGTCATGTCTTAGTGTATCTATTAATCTCAGGCTTCCTGTGCCTTTTGGCCCAGGCAGAATATTTGCATTAGTAAGTGGTGGATTTTTGGGGGTATGCATGAAAGACTGGCCCTAGTGGGACTCCATAGGAAGCCCAGGAGCCACCCTTGCAACACAAATCAGGGCTAGCAAATAGTGGACAGGGTGAACGCAAACATAAGAAAAAGCAGCAGACAATGTCAATTCCTTTTATAAGATGACAATGTTCCCACTCCCTGTGCTTCTGCACTGTCACCATGTTTCACATACCGTGGTTCTGTGCTAAGAATGTTCTCCGAACTACGTTTAAGTATGAGAAATAATCAAAACCTGAATTAAGTCAATGGAAACTAAAAGTGTCAAATCCATTCTGGCCATTTTCAAGGCTAATAGACGACTGATTGCCAAATGAAGGGCATGGGAAGTTGGGCACGGCACTGCCCAAAGGGACATGTACTAATGCAAAAGAAAAACCCCAAAACATCCATTCTGCAGAGAACAGATCTTTTAATAATGTAACTTTAGCAGAGGCAGAGGTACACAGGATTACTTTTTATTCATTCAAGTACTGTCCTTGGTGCTTTTTTCAGTAAAAAAACAAACAAAAAAACACTAAAATGAAAGTGGAAATTCAGGCAAAACCTAACTAGTGCTAAACCTGCTCTTTGCGACATTCTAAACCTAATCTATCTAACCTTGTAAAGCAAAAATTACTATACTTACCTATTCTGCTGCCGATTCGGTCAGGTCCCAGCATCAACTGTCAGTGGCGGCTTCAGTATGGAGGCAGGTACAGGAGAGGCAGCCAACAACAGAAGCCCCATAGCAAGTCTTTTGGTGACATCACTTCCCAGGCATTTCACAACCATTGTCGGCCCTCTCCTGCACACAGGTTCTGCCAAGGGAACTGGACTGGATCAGCTGCAGGATAGGTAAGTACTATGAGTTTTGCTTTACATAGTTACTGTAGATAGATTAGGTTTAGAATGTGGTGCAGAGCAGGTTTAGAGTTAGTTAGTTTTTGCTTGGACTTACAGTTTAAAATTACAGAAGCCTTATTTTCCTGAAAATAATCTATACACATCCCCTATTTGATGGCCCTGTTATCTGATTTTCAATAAATTGTTTGTTACCATAGTTTCTTCCATCTTGTAATATCCCCATGAGCTCTTAAACCTGTTTTTTTGGAATAAACATGTTAATTGCTGTCATCTGCATTGCTCTATGCACCCTACAAATCCAATACTACATTGTCAATAGTTCGTAGTCCATCTCAGGAGTGAGTAAAAGAGGGTGACTTTGGGGGTTATTTATTAAAGGAAAATCCACTTTGCACTGCAAGTGCACTTGGAAGTAAATTCGCTGTAGATCCAAGGGGGATATGCAAGGAAAATAAAATAAAAGCATTTTAGCTTGCACATGATTAGATGATAAAATCAGCAGAGCTTACACTCATTTCAGATCCACCCCTTAGATTTAGAGCGACTGCACTCCCAAGTGCACTTTCTGTGCAAAGTGGATTTGCCTTTCGTAAATAACCCCCTATGTTCCTACATATAGTGGGGCTATGGAGAATGAATGTACCCATCCTTTAACAGAAATCCAGATCACAGTAGCAAAAACAAACATTCTGCTGTTAGCTGGGGAGCTGTCATTCAGGGTGCATCTCCGTTGGGAGCGGGCGTGTCAATGGGTTGGCATATTCTTTGTTTTGTTTCATCAGCAGACATCATTCATCATGACTGATGTGAATCTACATCACTGGATGACATGACTAATGATGGATTTACAATTTAGTTAAATAAATAAAGGACTTTGTTAAAGGTGTGTGTGTGGCGCTATAATTTTTTTAGGAATAAATACCAAGGGGTAATATGTTTCATTTAGTCATTCATAAGGGGGGATCTGGGGGCCCAATTATTTTATTGTGAGCTTCCAGGTTCTGACAAGTTTTTCCGCCACGGACCCCCACATTCACTGGGCCGGAACATTTGATTTTAAAGGGTGCCCCCTTAATAAAGTCCTTTTTTAAAAAAAAAAGGTCCTGTGATGTAAATCCACCCTCATTTAAATTCTCCAATGATGCAGATTCTCCCCAATCATAATGAACGACAATGCTAATGACCCATATTACAAAAAAAAAGATGATTGCACATGTGATCCGATCTGTGGGAACTCAGTTTTGCAACTGACAGCTCTAGCTTGACTGTAAACAAAAAGATGGAGTGCTGTTTAACATTATTGACCGAATATAGTCATTCACATATTTGGTCAATGAAATCTCCTGGGATGCCCGCTGGCTTATTTACATCTCAAAAGGCAGCAAGATAGTGGTTTCCAAGGGCTGCCAACATTTTAGCAACCAATGACACTGTACAGTCTGCACAGCAGGCAGCATTCATTTTTTGGTGGTGTAAATATTGCCAATAAATTAATGACTTCCTGCTGCAAAAGCTGGCGATTCAGTCAAATTGTTCGGTTGGTCCGCAAACATGCAAAATTCAGTATGAACCCTGCACTGGGCTGAACCTTAACCCATAGAGCAGTGGTCTCCAAACTTCAGCCCAAGGGCCAGATGCGGGCCTTTGCTAGCCTGATAATGTGACCCCTGGTGATTTTAGACATTGCTGATGAAACGCGTTTGGTGGGATCAATGTGACATGCCACTTCTGCCATCTTGGAATGCAGGTGGAATGTAATCGGTGTCCCTGCTTGTCTTAAACTGCATTTATTGATCTGCAACACTGTAAGTGTATTTTTATGCATGTTTTAAATAAAATTGTGCTGTACTGCACCATGAGAGGCATGTATTCTTCCTCCTTGTTCCCTGCAAGAGTTACATCTGATTATATGCTGGCTGATGTGTTACCCCAGGTTGGTGCCCCAGTCTGGCATAAGGACCATTGAGAGAGGCATTCCCACACAAAAAAACTGCCATTTATGACTACCTGTAATATGAGTCATATGAGTTTGGTGAGTAGGATGTGTACCTAAAGCCACATACACACGATCAAACAATCCGCCCGTGTGATGCCCCGCCCATTATGATGTCACAGTCCCAGAGGATGCTGGGACTGTGACATCATAATGGGCGGGGACATCATCCGGCGATGTCCTTATATAAGTCGCCGCACGCCGCGTGGCCAGAAACAGCGACAGCTAGAAGAAGGCGCGGTGGCCCGGCAAGAAGAACCGAAGAGGGGGACAAGACCCCCGAAGTCGGAAGAAGAGGGCGGCGGCAAAGAAGAAAGCCGGGCTCCTCCGCTAGTAAAAGAGCTAGCAGAAGATAGTGGAGGAGTCCGGCGAGAAGACCCCTGAAGACAGAAGAAGGCCCTCGGAGCTGTGCAATAAACTAATTTAACCCTTGTGTCTTGTGTTTTTTTTTTTTTTTTTTCACAGGTGAATGGGTAGGGGTACATTGTACCCCATACTCATTCACATAGGGTGGGGGGCCGGGATCCGGGGGCCCCCTTATTAAAGGGGGCTCACGGATTCCGATAAGCCCCCACCATCAGACCCCAACAACCAACGGCCAGGGTTGTTGGGAAGAGGAACTTGTCCTCATTAACATTGGGAGGTGCTTTGGGGTGGGGGGGCTGCATGGCCCCCCTTCCCCAAAGCACCCCCCATGTTGAGGGCATGCGGCCTGGTACAGCTCGGGGGGGGTGCTCGCTCGTCTCCACCCCCTTTCCTGGCCGGCCGGGTAGCGTGCTCGGATAAGGGTCTGATATGGACCTAGAGGGGGACCCCATGCCGTTTTTTCGGCGTAGGGCTTCCCCTTTAAGTCCATACCAGGTGATGGGGCCAGCGACGCCTTCTTCGCTGGTCCCGGCTACCTGGTGTGGGGGCGAGTCCGTTCATTTCAAAAGTACAGCGGATAGTCCGGCGGTACGGCGGATAGTCCGGTGGACCAAGTCCGCCACAAAAGTACCGTGTGTGGGCAGGTAGCTCGTTCGGAAAGTCCGGCGGACAGTCCGGCGGTTTGTCCGCCAGACTAAGTCCGTTGGATAGTCTCATACGTGTGTAAGTGTTGGTGAAAGAAGACACAACACATATTCACAAAACAGTGGTGTGGGATTTGCGAGAACATTGACTTACACTGAATGGGAGTCACCTGATTGCTGTCTAAGGACATTACACCCCTTTTTCTATGTTTTATGGTTTTTACGTTTTTATGGTTTATATAACAATTTGGTTTGGCTGGGTGATGGTCACTTCACTGTTATATTCATTTACATTTGTTTATTGATTTGTTTTCATGTGAAGGATATGTTGAAAGTGAAGCCGTTGTATATGAACAGGCCAGATATTTTAGGGAGCAGTTAGTGGGGTTCTTTAAGGTATGAGGGATAATTCTAAGTACTGAAACTATACTCGACAGTGTTGGCAATCAGAAGGGCTTTGTAGACAATAGGGATGGGCGAATGGTTCAGCCCAGCCATATACTCGGCCCGAACTTTCGTTGTTTGGTCATTCGGTGAACATCTGAACAAATGGGTCGTTTGACTGTTTGTTCGGCCCCCCGAACCGACCGCAATGCATTGTGCCACTGAACAGTGCATTGCAAACCCTGGTTGGCTGAAGCAGTGAAAACTTCAGCCAATCAGGGCACAGATCACTGTCAGAGTCATGATTGGACACTGTCATCATGACTTTATCCAATCATGGCCGATTCCCACCCCACAGGATAAAAGTATTCTTTCAATGGCAGCCATTTTCAGTGTGATTTTGGCGTAGAGAGAGATAGAACAGGGCCCTGTTCAGTGTTTATAGTTAGTTAGTGTGCTATAATGTGCTATTTTGCTTCAATTGTCAGTGTAGAATATTAGTGTGAGTGTAGTGAGGAGGACCATCATTCAGCTTTGCATAGAGTGCAGCTAGTGTAGGGACAGCTCAAATAGTTTCACTGCAGTGTAGTGAGGCTGTGTCATTCATATATACATTAGTGTAGAGTAGGGACAGCTCATATAGTTTCAGTGTAGTGTAGTGAGAACGTGTCAGTAATTTTCACATTAGTGTGTGGCTAGAATAGGGACAGTTCAAATAGCATCAGTGTAGTGACACTCTAAAGCCTCATACACACGATAGGACTTTGTACAAACTTTCCCTTGGATTTTTGTACAAAGGGCGTCGGCCCTGAACTTGTATTGCATACACACAGCAGGACTTTTTCAGCCAACTTTCACCAAATCACGTGGTTTTTCTGCTCTTTACCGCCACCTTTGGTCAACTTCTGTATTATTGTCTGATCTTTTGCATTGGTTCTGAGCATGCCTGTTTGTACTTTGTACAAAAGTCCTATGGTTTTCTGTACACACGATCAGACTTTGCTCCATCGGACTTTTGTTGCCAGAAAGTTTGTCCGTTCGCACAGCCAACAAAAGTCTGATGAAAACCCAAAAATTTTGTCTGATGGAGCATACACACGGTCGGATGTTGCTCCAAACCAGCTAATTTGCATGTTTGTTGTCAAAAAGTCTGATCGTGTATAGGCCTTTACACTGTTTATTTGATTGCGTTACTGCCAGTTTAACGCCATATAATTTTGTGTACGTTACTGCCAGTTTAACACCATATAGTTCTGTGTGCATTACTGCCAGTTTAACGCCATATAGTTCTGTGTGCGGTAGTGCCAGTTTAATGCCATATAGTTCTGTGTGTGTTACTGCCAGTTTAATGCCATATAGTTCTGTGTGCGTTACTGCCAGTTTACGCCATATAGTTCTGTGTGCGTTACTGCCAGTTTAACGCCATATAGTTTTGTGTGCGTAACTGACAGGAAAACACCATTTACTTCTGTGTGCATTACTGCCAGTTTAACTCCATATAGTTCTGTGTGAGTTACTGACAGTTTAATGTCATATAGTTCTGTGTGCTTCACTGCCAGTTTAATGCCATATAGTTTTGTGTGTGTTACTGCTAGTTTAATGGCATCCAATTTAATGCCATATAGTTCTGTGTGTGTTACTGCCAGTTTAACGCTATATAGTTCTGTGTGCATTACTGTCAGTTTTCCCCCATATAGTTCTGTGTGCGTTACTGACAGTTTTACGCCATATAGTTCTGTGTGCGTTACTGCCAGCTTAACGCCATATAGTTCTGTGTGCGTAACTGCCAGTTTAACGCCATATAGTTTTGTTCATTACTGACAGGAAATGCCATTTACTTCTGTGTGCATTACTGCCAGTTTAACATCATATAGTTCTGTGTGCTTTACTGCCAGTTTAATGCCATATAGTTCTGAGTGTGTTACTGCCAGTTTAACGCCATATAGTTTTGTGTGTGTTACTGCCAGTTTAATGGCACCCAGTTTAACGCCATATAGTTCTGTTTGTGTTACTGCCAGTTTAACGCTATATAGTTCTGTGTGCATTACTGTCAGTTTAACATCATATAGTTCTTTGTGCGTTACTGCCAGTTTTACACCATATAGTTCTGATTGCGTTACTGCCAGCTTAACGCTGTATAGTTCTGTGTGCGTTACTGCCAGTTTAACTCCATATAGTTTTGTGTGCATAACTGCCAGTTTAACACCATATAGTTTTGTGCATTACTGACAGGAAAACACCATTTACTTCTGTGTGCATTACTGCAAGTTTAACGTCATATAGTTCTGTGTGCTTTACTGCCAGTTTAATGCCCTATAGTTCTCAGTGTGTTACTGCCAGTTTAACGCCATATAGTTTTGTGTGTGTTACTGACAGTTTAACGGCACCCAGTTTAACGCCATATAGTTCTGCGTGTGTTATTGCCAGTTTAACGCCATATAGTTCTGTGTGTGTTACTGCCAGTTTAATGCCATATAGTTTTGTGCTTTACTGCCATTTACTTCTGTCTGCATTACTTCCAGTTTAACGCCATATAGTTTTGTGTGCGTTACTGCCAGTTTAACACCATATAGTTCTGTGTGCGTTACTGCCAGTTTAACGCCATATAGTTCTGTGTGTGTTACTGTCAGTTTAACGCCATATAGTTCTGTGTGCGTTACTGCCAGTTTAACACCATATAGTTCTGTGTGCGCTACTGCCAGTTTAACGCCATATAGTTCTGTGTGCGTTACTGCCAGTTTAACGGCATATCGTTTTGGGTGTGTTACTACAAGTTTAACGCCATATAGTTATGTGTGCATTACTGACACTTTAGTGCCATATAGTTCTGTGTGTGTTACTGCCAGTTTAATGCCATATAGTTCTATGCATCAATGTATATTTGCTGCATTATATTGCAGTATATTATAGTGTATCTGTGGAGTGTCTGTGTAGTGTGAGTACTCAAAGTGCACCAAACACCTCTTTACATTGATTAAAGTGCATCTACGTACAGATTTCAACTTGTTCTTTACATTTGCTTACAAGCACCGCTCCATCTCTCCCAATAATATCTGGGAGGACAACAAGGAGAGGCAGATGTTCCCTTGGCACAGTAAGGGGGCCAGTAACAAATGTGTCCACAGGCAAAGGTGGACGTGGTGGTCAGTCCTCAGGCAGGGCATCATTTCCTCTGTTTAGTGAGTTTGCCTGAGCAATCCAGCCACAGCATGCAGAGGAGGTAGTGGACTGGTTTACTAAACCTTCCTCATCCTCCTCATCCTCTGACATGCAAGCAAATACAAGTGTGCAGTCCCCTGTAGTTGCCAGAGTGGATAAACCTGCCTCCTTAATCACATCTATTCCTGCCATAGCCCCAACATCAGCCATTGAGGAGTCAGCTGAATTATTTGACTCAGCATCAGCCACTTGCTTCTTGATGATGCCCAGCCATTACTGGATTCAGATGTTGCTTCTGAGGTTGAGGATGACAGGAACATGAGTCTAGAGAGAGGGAGGAATACTGGTGGGCAAATTGGCATTCATGTTCCCCAAGCCGCTGCGTATTGCCAAGTTATCTCCAGTGGTAATGATGAAGATGGAGGAGATGGAGATGATGATGATGACGATGATGATGAGGCCACTGATGCGACTTGGGTGCCAGATAGAGTAAAGGAGGAAACTGAAGGTTAGGCGGCACAACCCCAAGGAAGCCTACATCAAGAAAGAGTAGAGACCAGCCACCCTATTCCATCACATTCTGCAGCTGTTATCTCCCGGCACACTCCCCAAAAGCTCAAAGGTCTTGTCCTTTTCCAGCACATCTGCAGCAGATCGCACCGTTTCTATCTGCAAACTGTTTTTTTTTTAAAGAAACAAGAGGTTATAAGGCCACATAGACAGTTGCTGCAACTGTAACTAATATGTCCAAACCTACAAGGTTATACAGCATCTATGGACTGTCTCGGTACTTGGTCGCAAAGGTCAATCAGAGGTAATGAATACAGATATATACAAAAAAAGATTTTTTTTTATAATAATCAAAAATTATACAAAAACATGTAGACAATCAAACAATTAAATTAAAAGCGATCCACCACAACTAAACAATAACTATCGGGTTTCCCTGTAAGGTTTATGCTGAAGGGTGGCGTATTCTAATAAAAGAATGTGTAAACCAAAAAAATAGAAGTTGTGTAACATACCCGAAAGGTGCCATAATATGAAAAGGGAAAGGGGAGAGAAAGGAATAAAAAATAAAAAATAAATAAATAAAAAAAATAAAAATAAAAAAAGGACACAACATAATATAGCCAGTTGTTAGTTGTGTCCTTTTTATTTTTTTTTCTTCCTTTCTCTCCCCTTTCCCTTTTCACATTATGGCACCTCTCGGGTAATGGCTTTCCAACCCTAGGACCCTTGGGAGTAGTACGTGGCTGGAAGAAGGAAGTTCCAGATGCTGTCATCCTGAGTGACCCTGAGGAGTCTGCTTCTCAAGCCTTGGACAATTTGAGGCGCATGGGCAAACTCATGCTTCAAAGACTGCGAAAGGACCCAAAAATACATGGCATAAAGGAGACGCATGATTACTGGTTTGGAACCCCTTCTTGACCACCGTTATAAGGGGAAGGTCTCAGAACTCATCCCATACCCACAGAGAGTGCAGAAGATAAAATCTCTTTAGGATACGTTTAGAGGATTTTATTGAACATTTTTCCTGACTCCAGTAGGTTACAGTGTCGTACAAAAGGTAGTTTTGAGTCTAATGTTGGTCAAGAGAGGAGCGTTGGAGAAGACGTTCACCTAAGTAAGGCATTTCAGAATTTTCTTAGTACTCGCCGCCCAGGGCTGTCAGCTTCCAAATCCCATCGGCTCCCATCGGCAGCGTCTGCATCACATGGTGGATGATTACCTCGGGGCCAAAACAGAGATGGAGAGCTTTCCAGCTGGCAATCCACTGACTTACTGGGTCATGAGAATAGACCACTGGCCCAGTATTCTACTGAGTTGTTGGGCTCCCCTGCATCCAGCGTGCTTTCAGAACGGCATTCAGTGCTGCAGGAGGTTTAGTTACTGATCATAGAACGCGTCTGTCCACAGACTCCGTGCACCGTTTGACTTTTATAAAAATGAATAAGTCGTGGATTACGAGCTATGAAGCCCCTGATGCCGATGCCACTGATTAAGTCTTTTTGGGATGTGGAATCTCTGCAGGACTTCCAGGCTGCCTAGCTTTGTGGGTGTTCAATCATTTCACCTGGAAGAATGTTTTTTGGTATAGGTTTCAAGGGCACAATTAACACCCAAAGACCAATTTTCAGCACCTGTTTGACGGGAGCATATCATTGCAATTTTTTTTGCCTTTATCAAAAGCACCTCTATAGGGTTACGGTGGGAAGGCGCCTCCGACACCAAAAGAGTAATTTTTCTGCACCTGTTTGACAGGTGCATATCATTGCAATTTTTTACAGCAAGGCCAATTCTTGCTTCATCAAGAGTACCTCTATAGGGTTATGGTGGGAAGGCGCCCCCCAACACCCAAAGACCAATTTTTCTGCACCTGTTTGACAGGTGCATATCGTTGTAATTTTTTACAGCAAGTCCAGTTCTTGCTGTCATCAAGAGTACCTCTGTGTGGTTACGGTGGGAAGGCGCCACCAACACACAAAGACCAATTTTTCTGCACCTGTTTGACAGGTGCATATCATTGCATTTTTTTTACAACAGGGCCAATTCTTGCTTTCATTAAGATTACCTCTATAGAGTTACTGTGGGAAGGCACCACCAACACCCAAAGACCAATTTTTATGCACCTGTTTGACAGGTGCATATCATTGAAATTTTTTACAACAGGGCGAATTCTTGCTTTCATTAAGATTACCTCTATAGAGTTACTGTGGGAAGGCACCACCAACACCCAAAGACCAATTTTTATGCACCCGTTACTTCTATACAAAGTGAAAGTGGCACCAGAATGTATCCAAAAAATCTCTGATCTTGTTCCCAGTGCACTACATTGTGGCCTAATCATAAACACTGTCTCCCCAGCTGTTGCTGAGCAAAACAAAGGCAGCTTGCAGAATAACTGTCATTTTTTGGCCTTTATAAATGCAATTATTGCTGCAGCAGATTCTAGACATGGTACAGATCTGCCACTTTACAGGTAGACTGAGGAGATACCCCAGGCACTATAATGGAACAAATTTTTTGGTTTTATGCTTTCACTTTAAAAATAAAAAAAAATCACTGCTCATTTAAAAATTACATTTTTCACAAACCTTTTTTTTTATTGATACATGTCCCCCAGGGCAGGACCCGGACCCCTATAACCATTGTATGCCCAATTACTTATAAGCCTTAAAAATGGGCACTTTTGATTTTTGACGTGCGGGTCCCATTGACTTTAGTGGGGTTTGATATTACATTTCCGCGGTGTTCGAAAGTTCTGGTGCAAACCGAACAGGGGTCCATTCGGCTCATCCCTAGTAGACAAGCAGCTCACATAAATGACGTCCCTGACAGGGTCAATTACAATACTGGCTCCCAACATTTTCATACATTTGTAGACAGTGCCCTGTCTGTAAAATTCCTGCCCACAATGGACACATAACCCACATACAAACCCATGGAAAGATAAGATATGGAAAACTACAGTATTCTTTCCTGCAAAAAAAATCTAAATATAAATGTAGACATAATCCTTTCTAACCAGGAAGATTTATATGAAACAATCTGCATAATCACACTCTATATGCAGTGACCAAAAAATTAAAATATAACTAAAGGCAAAACTTTTTTGAAAGTTTTGGACAGAGTTTAGAGGGATTAGAGCCCCTGACGTTTTTTTTTGCTCTCTGTGCCCCTGTTCAGTAGATTCAGTAAAAAAAAAAGTCCCCAATTTTTGAGTTGTCCCCAGAAAAGTAATAGAAGGGAAATCTTCCAATGAGGACACTAGTTCTGGTAAGCTGGGGGTCCCCAAAAAAATAATTTAATTTGCAGAGATATCCTGTCACTTTCTGTTTGACTATGGGACAGGAAGTGGAAACAAATCTGACAGGAGTTATTACCCTCCCTTACTTTATCCAAAATTTAAAAAAAAGTTTTGCCCATAGTTCTACTTTAAATAAAAATGTATGTTGCAAACTGTAACACCTAAGTAATCATATACAAAAAAATAGATAAAACAAAATGATGCAGTGCAACAAATAGTAAATCATAAATCAAAAAATGGCCATCAGTGTGTCCATTAACCAGTTCCTAAATTAATATGTTGATAATGATCAAATCTTCTTTGTGAGTCTCACCTTGCATGCATACAGTCTATGTGGAAATGGACACTCACCTCCTTCAATGACCTCTTTGTACAAATGAGGTGAAACAAGCATTTAGAGATGTCTCCTGCTGGGGCTTAAACTGTTAATGACCTGTAGCACATGGATAGCTGTTGGCAGGTATCACAAAGCTCCCTCCTCGTTTTTAGCATATACAATTCAAAATATGGGAAACAAATAGTGCTCTCTGTATATTCTCAATTATAAGTGACCAGATAGCATGTAAACACTCACATTCAGTGAAAGTCCAACAGATGCCAAAACCATGCTCTAAGATGTAATCCCTATCCCAGAATGTACCCAAGCCTGCAGACACCACATAAAAAAACGACCGCTCACCTCCACAAGTGACATTTTTGCATACAAATAAATGCTGAGTGGCTCTCATCTTCTTCACCTTTCTACTCATGTATTCTTTAGATCTTTATATTTTCTATCATTTGTCCTTCTAATGTGTTGTTTCAATTGTTGTACTGCTTCCCTTTTTGACCTTCTGTAAGAGCTCTTGAGTAATTCCCCATGATAACTAACACAACACGTTATTGTACTTCTTGCATGCATCTCCTACAGATTTTTAAGCTTGTTGTCCTTGATGATGTGAGTGGCAAATAGCTAATATGTATATTGTGGAATATGTACTTCATCCTTCAAATAACAGGCCTGTGAAGGAGAAGTTTGGACTTGGAAAAAAACAAACATGCATACTCACCTTAATGATGTAGCATCGGTGTGATGCTGTAGCTGTCCCACGTCGGCTCTAAAACCAAGAACTGATGGAACACGTTACTGCTGATCGCTCAGTTTTCCATCCTCTTAGTGCGTAGAGTGGTGACTGTCAGTCACTACTCTCCGTTTGGCTCCTCCAGTGCTCACTGGAACTCCAGGCTAGAGAGGGGACAGGTGAAGCTGGATCTCAACCATGCACTGGAGCCACCTGTCAATCAGGCAACTGGGTGGATCCCATCAATATGGTTTGGATTCCTCCAGAGCCTGGAGCCATTCTGTGATGTCAGGTGATGGGCTTTAGAACACTGTTGTCTGATACTGGGACACAGGAGAGCAAAAGTAAGTGCTGTCCTGTTACCCAGAAGAGAAATATGTCCAAAATTGCTTTGCCCATACTACTTAACAATTTAATGTTTTTTTTGTGTCTTTTTTTTCCTTATGTGAACTTTGTTCTTATCTACTTTGTTAATTGATTAATCCTATAAATAAACATTAAAACAAAAAATAAAATATACATAATGATGGTAGACAATGTTGGTATTGGGTTTTGTAAGATGGATGATTTGTTTCTAGAAATCTTCATTAAGATCTGTCAAAACACCTCATATTTCTAGCCTGCTAGCTTAAAAATAACGGAGGTTTTATTAAGATTTCCTGAAATCTAACAAATCCTTGACACAGAAACTTCAGTTTTGACAGCCACAATGTTTTGCTTGACTAAGTGCATACAAATTCAGATAATTTAATGATGAACTAAATTCCCTGAAGAAGTTGAAAGAACTGTAAAATATTTATTTTTATAGCCAGAGCGTTATTAATATATACTGAAAATGAGGTCTCCTTTCTAATTTTCAGTATCTACAGAGTATTGCCTGTTACAAATGTCCAGTTAAAGCTCATTTGACACTATAATGGTATGCACTATTACACACTATGGATTGATGTATTCAACTACAATGACATATTGCACATCTTAAGAAATATTTCATGGGGTATTATCATCTGCTATGGTATCTGATAGCATGTAATCACAATCCAGGGCTCTTTCCCACTGGCAAGGCTTGCCCCCCACAGATACAGTGTAGTGAGTGAGTGTTGTCACTCTAGGACACAAAGGACTAGGACTGTAAAAATAAAGCAAGAAACCTAAATAAAGACAACAAATGCATTTACGACATCTAAGGAATGGTAAGCTGCCTTATAATTTTTAGTATTTTGGGTTTAATAACACAAAAAGGTTTGCGTTTATAAGTGCTTGAAATTTCTGTCCGGCGAATACTAAATTCTCATTTCTTCCACTAAATATAAAAGCAAAGCACTTTAGCTGTAGCTAAAAGGTAGAAAAAGCTAAAAGCTTTACATTTTCATCTGGTACAGACAGGCAAAGATCAAGTAGTATCCAGGTCAAGCATGTACTTGTTATGCTTAGGAGCAATGCTTGTTTTTAACATTGCTTCTTATGCCCCGTACACACGATCGGACTTTCCGACAACAAAACCGTGGATTTTTGTTCGAAGGGTGTTGACTCCAACTTGTCTTACATACACATGGTCACACAAATGTTGCCCAACAATTACAAAGGTAGTGACGTACAAGACGTACGTGATATCTCCATTATGAATTCTAGTTATATTTCCGACTCGTACTTGATTCCAAGCATGCGTGGACTTTTATCCTAATGGAACTTGTGTATACACAATCAGAAGGTTCGACAACAAGCATTAGTTGACGGAAAATTTGAGAACCTGCTAGCCAACATTTGTTGGCAGAAAGTCCGCCAACAAATGTTCGATGGACCATACACATGGTCGAACTTTCCTCCAACAAGCTCACATCCAACATTTGTTGTTGGAAAATCCAATCATGGGTACGGAGCCTAATAGTTTTGTCTATTATCCTTGTAGCTGGTGAATGTGTGACCACTAGGGATGGGCGAATGGTCCGGCCCGAGCATAAGTTTGGGCCGAACTTTGGTTGTTCGGGATGTTCGGTGAACACTGAACAATATGCAATGTTCGGGGCAAATTCGAAAGCCGCTGGAACACTGTTAAAGTCTATGGGACACCAACACGAAAAATCTAAAGTGCTCATTTTAAAGGCTTATACAGTATGCAAGTTATTGTCATAAAAAGTGTTTGGGGACCTGGGTCCTGCCCCAGGAGACATGTATCAATGCAAAAAAATCTTTTAAAAACAGCAGTTTTTTCACGAACAGTGATTTTTTTTAATACTTAAAGGGAAACAATAAAAATGAAATATTCCTTTAAATATCGTGCCTCGGGGGGTGCCTATAGTATGCCTGTACAGTGGCGCATTTTCCCCATTTTTAGAACAGTACCACAGCAAAATGACATTTCTAAAGGAAAAATTGTCATTTAAAACTGATTCCGGCTGTAGTGAATTGTTGGGTCTCGGCAATATAGATAAAACTAATTGAAAAAAAGGGCATGGGTTCCTCCCAGTCCCGAACCCAATTTTTTTTTAAAAATTGGTTGGGAGTCCCCCCAAAATCAATACCAAGCCCTTCAGGTCTGGTATGGATATTAAGGGGAACCCTGCGCCAAATAAAAATAAATGGCGTAGGGGTCCCCCCAAAATTCTTCCCAGACCCTTATCCAAACATGCAACTTGGGAGTCCTTAGGAAAAGAGGGGGGAACGAGAGAGTTCCCCCCCTTCTGAACCATACCAGGCCACATGCCCTCAACATGGGGAGGGTGCTTTGGAGTAGCCCCCCAAAGCACCTTGTCCCCATGTTTATGGGGACAAGGGCCTCATCCCCATGACCCCTGCCAGTGGTTGTGGGGGCCTGCGGGCAGAGGGCTTTAACAAGGGGACCCCCAGATCCCAGCCTCTCCCCTATGTGAATTGGTAACGGGTACATTGTACCCCTACCATTTCACAAAAAAAGTGTCAAAAGTAGTAAAAAAGACAGAACCACTTCCCGACCAGCACATGCCATGTACATCGGCAGAATGGTACGGACAGCCAAATGGGCGTACCTGTACGTCCCTTTAAATTTGGCGCCATGCCATCGCATGCACGCTGGCCGGGACCTTCGTGAGTCGGGTCGCGGGTCCTCTGGACTCGATCGCCGTAGGGATAGGAAGAACGGGGAGATGCTAATGTAAACAAGCATCTCCTCGTTCTGCCTAGTGACAGTGTCACTGACCTCTGCTCCCTGTCATCGGGAGCAGAGATCAGTGACGTGTCACACACAGCCATGCCCCCCAGTTAGAAACACTCCCCAGGTCACACTTAACCTTTACACTGCCCCCTAGTGGTTAACCCCTTCACTGCCAGTGTAATTTACACAGGAATCAGTGCATTTGTATAGCACTGATTGCTGTATAAATGACAATGGTCCTAAAAATGTGTCCAAAATGTCCGATGTGTCCGCCATAATGTCGCAGTCACGATAAAAATTGATGATCGCCGCCATTACTAGTAAAAAAAAAAAAATATTAATAATATTTTTTGTAAACGCTATAACTTTTGTGCAAACCAATCAGTAAACGCTTATTGTGATTTTTTTTTAACCAATAATATGTAGAAGAATACGTATCGGCCTAAACTGAGGAAAGACATTTTTTTTATACATTTTTGGGGGATATTTATTATAGCAAAATGTAGAAAAAGAATGCAATTTTTTCAAAATTGTCGCTCTTTTTCTGTTTATAGCGCAAAAAATAAAAACCGCAGAGGTGATCAAATACCACCAAAAGAAAGCTCTATTTGTGGGAAAAAAAGGACATCAATTTTGTTTGGGAACCACGTCGCACGGCCGCGCAATTGTCAGTTAAAGCGAAGCAGTGCTGGATTGCAAAAAGTGCTCTGGTCTTTGGCCAGCAAAATGGTTCGGGGCTTAAGTGGTTAATGGTGTTTGTGTGTTTGTCCAAATTTTTTGCCTGTTCGCAAGTTCTGGTGCAAACTGAACTGGGGGGGGGGGGGGGGGGGTGTTCAGCTCATCCTTAGTGGCCAGTGTAGAAATTCCCCTTTATTGGCTGTTGATGTAAAATCCCCCATTACATTGGTTGTCAGTGTCAATTCTTCATAACATTGGTCATCAGTGTACATTTCCCTTTACATTGGTGGTAAGTGCAGAATTGCTGGTCAGTGTAAATCCCCCTTTACTTTTGGTGGTCAGTGTAAATCTTCGGTGTCAGGGTAGAAATACCTCTTTTCTATTGGTGAGTGGCGTAAAATCCCTCGCTACATGATAGTCAGTGCAAATTCCCCCCCTACATTGATGATCAGTGTAAATCCCCCCTCACATTTGCGGTCATTGTAGATTCCCCATTACATTGATAGAATCCCCTACTATATACTTGCCAAAGATTTCCAGCTTTGCACTACATGATTCAGAATTTGTCACAGTGTACTCCCTTCTAACTAATCCCATCCCTCCACCACTGCCACTGATCCCATCAACCCCCCAGCATTGCCACTGATCACTCCGCCCCCTCCTCCTCCCACAGCAATGCCACTGATCCCAAGAGTTCCAGGAGTTTTTTGTCTATTGATGGGTCACCTTCCCAGTCCATGGTGGGCAGGCAGTGAGGAGATGATGTGCTGTAACCTTTAGCAACCAGTCAGTGAGCAGTAATGCTGTGCACTAACCTCTTGCAACCAATCATTGAGCAGTAAGTATAGGCAGTAACCTCTAGGGCCCAATCAGTGAGCAGTAACAATGTGCAGTAAACTCTAGAAACCAATTAGTGAGCAGTATTGATGTGCAGTAATCACTAGCAATCAATCAACTTTGTTGTATTGAGTTCACATGTTCTTTCTAGGCTTGTATGATCTTTCTTTGGGTTCTCTGTTTCCACCCGCCCTCCAAAGACATACTGGTAGGGTACCTGGACACTGTCTAAATCTATCCTAATATGTGTATGTATGCTCTTTTCTTCTCTGGTTGATTCTGGTTTGGTGTACCAAGCTAGTCCCTTGTTGAAGGCAGAGCTCTCCTTAACTGCTAATGCCTTTTAAGTAGGGATGGAGCTGCATCTTGAGGGGCTGAGAGGTTCAAAAAGTGATATGCCCCCCAGGGGTGCCATAAAATGATTATAGGTATGGGACCCCACTGTGTTTTCACTGGCACTTGGTCACATCACTTTATGCTTTACATTCACAACTCCTTTTGAGTAGGCCTTATGGCCTTTGTGACTTTTTTTTACTGGCCTGAAGGCACGCTGTGTGCATCACGTGTATATCATGTACACCTTGCACTGCATGTATATTTGTTGTTTTAATACTTTTTATACATTTTTTATGCACATAAATGGAGGATGCAGGTTTTCTTTGGCCTACCCAGGAGGGGAGGTACTTTAGTCTTGTCTTTGGGTGTTTTACCTCTCCCCAACCAAAGGAAAACAGGAAAGCCCCTCACCAAATTGCTGGTCCCTAAGGCGTTGGGCTTTGGCCTAGGTAGACCATGGAGTACCTTCCTCCTGTCAGGACCCCCTTTGTGCAATGTTTTGTGTGATGTGATTGCATGGTTCACTTTTCTTTGTTCACATTGTATTCAGCTAGCAATGAACCATGGTGATTAAAGAAAACATATCTATAGTATGTATGCATGTGAGATAGGGACATTTTATTATAAGCTCCTTGAGGGCATGGGTTAATGTAAATGTGCAATAGATAGGACACTGCATAAAAAAATGTGCTATATATACCTGAAAGATACCAAATATCAATAACAAAATGAGATACTAATCTCAATGGACCACTGTCTTCTTGAGCACTAAAAGCCAAATATGATGATCTTGCAGGTCATGAGTTAAAAAAATGTGAATCTACATAGCTCTTTGAACCAGAGATCCTACGTAAACACACTAGCTTTAGAAGCATGTATCTGTGGGAAAAGGAAGTTGTACTGGTTAAAACAGGAAAAGGATATAAAAAGAAATCCAAGGAATTGAGAATGCCAATCAGCAGTGTTCAAACTCTAATCTAGAAGTGGAAAATTAGGGGTTCTGTTCAAACCAAACCCCAGTCAAATAGACCAACAAAAATTTCAGCCACACCTGCCAGGAAAATTGTTCGTGTTGTCCACAAATAACTTCAGGTGAAATACAGGACTCTCTCAAAACATGTGGTGTGCCTGTTTCAAGATGCAAAATAAGGAGGCACTTGAAGAAAGATGAGCTACATGGTCAAGTCGCCAGAAGAAAGCCATTACTACGCAAATGCCACAAAGTATCCTGCTTACAATACGCCAAAAAGCACAGAGGCAAGCCTCAAACCTTTTGGCCCAAAGTCATTTAGGCTGATGAGACCAAAATTTTGTTTTTTGGCTACAATCATAAATACTACATTTGGAGAGGAGTCAACAAGGCCTATGATGAAAGGCACACCATTCCTACTGCGAAACACGGAGGTGGATCGCTGATGTTTTGGGGATGTGTGAGCTACAAAGGCACAGGAAATTTGGTCAAAATTGATGGCAAGATGAATGCAGTGTCTTATCAAAAAATACTGGAGGAATGTTTGCATTCATCAGCCAGGAAGCTGCGCATTGGATGTACTTGGACATTCCAACATGACAATGATCCAAAACACAAGGCCAAGTCAACTTGTCATTGGCTACAGCAGAATAAAGTGAAGGTTTTGGAGTGGCCATCTTAGTCTCCTGGCCTCAATATCATTGAGCAACTCCGGGGAGATCTCAAATGTGCAA
This sequence comes from Lithobates pipiens, assembly GCF_037356315.1. Taxonomy (NCBI): domain Eukaryota; kingdom Metazoa; phylum Chordata; class Amphibia; order Anura; family Ranidae; genus Lithobates; species Lithobates pipiens. The sequence continues at coordinate 389,101,094 of NW_027507764.1, forward strand.
TTGATGCAAGACAGCCCAAGAATTTACAAGAACTGGAGGTTTTTTGCCAAGAGGAATGGGCAGCTTTACCATCTGAGAAGTTAAAGAGCCTCATCCACAAATACCACAAAAGACTTCAAGCTGTCATTGATGTTAAAGGGGGCCATACACGGTATTAAGTTCTGAGGTATATAAACTTTTGATCAGGGTCCTTTGGCTGGTTTCTGATATAATTATGATTTAAAAAGAGCAAACACAGTTGATTGATAATAAATGGCTTCAGCCAAACACTAACCATTAGTGAAAGAAAAGTTTTTGAGTTATCATTAATATTCTCTGAAAAATGGCCAAGAAATCATAAATTCTGCCAGGGTGTGTAAACTTAGGAACACAACTGTAGATATCTAATATTACAACCAAGGAGGGATCTATAACTGACTTTGCCCTATTGCAGCCACGTTACCTCTAGGAAATCAACTATATCATTATAAAAAAATAACCAATGTAAGTTTCTGTGTTTATAGGTAATGAATAGGGATGAGCTTCGTGTTCGAGTCGAACGTACGTTCGACTCGAACATTGGCTGTTCGTCCGTTCGGCGAAATCCGAACTCTTGGTCCGTTCGCGTCAAAATTCGTGTGGCGCGCACGGCCCACAATGCACTGCGATGGCGCAGTGCATTGCTGGCTCATGATTGGCCAAGCATGCACTGTGACCCCACATGCTTGGCCAATCGCAGCGCCAGCAGCGAGGGGAGCCATGATTGGCCACAGGCAGGATGCCTGTGGCCAATCATAGCTCAGGCTGTGTAGTGCACGCCCCACACTATATAAGGCCGCCTTTAAGGCGGCCTCGTGTAGTGTGTTGGCATCTGAAGCAGTGGGTGTTCTGTGTACCTTCAACACAGTTACACACCGATCGTTTTTGGCTGATTTCCTATCTTGCTCTTGTGTAGTGGTTATTGTCTGTGCCCTGACCGCAGTATACACCACTATATTCACCTCACCTATATAGCTAGTGATCTATCTTTAATAATAGAGCTTGCAGTCAGTAGTGTTAGGAGATAGTGCATGCTGTCTGCGTGCTCTGTACCCAGTACATACCGCTATAATCCACCTACATAGCTGTTCTCTATTTGAGCCCAATTGCCATCTGCAGGAGTTATTGGAAGTTGTGTGTGCCTCCAGCACAGCACAGTATACATCTGTATATACCCCTTTATCTCTGCTGTTTTCTGGTTATTGTCTGCGTGCCCTGACCGCAGTATACACCGCGATATTCACCTCAGCCTAAGGCCCAATTTTTCTGCCCCTGTTTAACAGGGGCGTTTAAGTACAATTTTTGATGCAATGCTTTGCAGCAGGGCTAATTCCAGCAAAAAAACTAGAGTATATGGAAGAGGTTGCAGTGTGGTGGCACCAGCAGCAGTGCCTAAGGCCAAATTTTTCTGCCCCTGTTTAACAGGGACATGTAATTACAATTCTTGATATAATATTTCACAGGAGGGCCCCTTCCTGTGCCCACCCAGAGTAACGGTGAGGACTTATAGTGTTGTCGCACCAGCACCACAACCACCAAAGGTCAATTTTTCTACCACTGTTCAACAATGGCATGTAATTACAATTCTTGATATAATCGTTCACAGCAGGGCGCTCCAGCGCCCACCAAGAGTCACTTTGAGGGCTTACAATGTTGTGGCAAAACCAACACCTTGTTCCGCCATTTCTGCAGAGCATATAGGGCAGGCCCCTACTTTCAAACATCCAACTTACAAACATCAGACAGCAGCAAGTGAGATGAAAAAAGATGGACGACAAAACAAATTATACAGGGGTGATAACCCTTCCCTATGTTTTCCAAAAAGCTTAAAAATAGTTTTTTTGACTGGAGCTACACTTTAAAAATGTACCAGTTGAAAATTACAAACAGATTCAACTAAACACAACAAACCTACACAGTCCCTGTCTTGTTTGCACCGCCTGTATACTGCTGTTCTGAGTATATAGGGCCTGGGGGCCACACAGGGGTACAGAGTTCCCCTTAATATGCGTACAAGACCCAAATAGGCTGGTAATGGGCAGGGAGGGCTACCCATGCCATTTTTCTCAATGATTTTCAACCATATTGCAGGAACCAGATATAACATTAAAACCGCAAGCAGTTTTAAATGGTGTTATTTCCGTTTAATGTCATTTTGTGCAGGGACTGTTTTAAACAGGGGAAACACGTGGCACTTCACAGGCATACTACAGACACCCCCCAGGCACCATATTTAAAGGAATATTTCACTTTTTTTTTTCACTTTAATCGTCATTAAAATCAGTGCTCCCGCCAAAACGGCCGTTTTTAAAACTTTTTTTTGCATTGACCCATGTCCCCTGAGGCAGGAGTCAGGTCCCCAAACCCTTTTTAGGACAGTATCTTGCATATTAGCCGTTAAAATTAGCACTTTCCATTTCGAACGTTCGAGTCCCATAGACTTCAATGGGGTTCTAACGTTCGTAACGAACGTGGAGTCCGTTCGAAAGTTCTGGTGCGAACCGAACCGGGGGGTGTTCGGCTCATCCCTAGTAATGAATATGTTTCAAGAGTACCACATTACAAAGTAGTAGAAATAGGGTGGTAGATGCATCACAACTTCAGTATATGACAAGGTAGCAGGAAAGGGGAAGGAATATAAATACAATAGATATGTGAACAAATTATATTGAAGTCAAATATAATAGTTAACCCAAATGATTGTTAACACATAAACCTAATGTGCAATGAAAAAAATGCACCTGTATAGTTCTGGTGCTGATAAGATGCCATTCCTTCGAGGCATAGCACCTTTGGACAAGCAGTTAGGTAGAGATTGATACAGCTGTACCTGCAAGCTTCTCTGCACCAGTGCACATTACCCTTCTCCCCACCACACATTTACCCAGACTAACTCACTTGCCACCAGTGCACCAACTCACAATTTGACACACACTGCCAAAGCACTGTCCCACGGTATCCTACTTGCTTCCACTGCACCAATATACTATACATCAGTCATCTATCCACACTAATCCGCTCCCCATTTCTGCACCCATGTGCATTTCTACACTTGCTTCTGTACCAATGCACACCCCCAGCTGCCACTGAAAAGACATGCACTTTTACACTTGCTACCATTGCACTGACCCACTACACTCCCTCACACCCACTGCACTTTTGAGAAATTTGCCACTTCCCATTTCTTTACCTGAAAGCCACTGCAGGCACCAATTCTTTTATCTTCAGTGAATGGGCACACATATACAGTATCTCACAAAGGTGAGTACAGCCCTCACATTTTTGTAAATATTTTATTATATCTGTACTGTACTATAACACTGCTTAAAACTTAAAGGCATCTCCCAAGTATGTAATTTGAAGAATCGAAGGCCATGTTTTTCCTTGAAGTTACATAAAGAGTGGCCCTTTCTCTGATGATTCATATTTCCTAAAATTGTTTGCATTGACACATGGCAGTGCCCAGCTCCCCATGCCTCTGTTATTTTTTTTTTTTTTTAATACAAGATCACAATAGGGCAATCCAAAACAACAGCTACAACTCTGCTACTATTCCCATTCTCCATCCCTCCCCAAATTCCCCTGCAGACAAGATACATCATGAAGGTTCCCATAGAAACATGTCAGAGATATAGTACAATTCGGTGCTATCAGTGCATGACCAGTTTAAATGAGTGCACATTGGCTAAAAGTCGATCACAGACATGATGGTAGATGTGAAGGTCAGAGGTAACCTTTAACATTGACATACAATGCTTTTCATTGTGCCAAGTGGGTAGTTGGGTACCCCTACCTCCTTTACTCTGACTATCAAATACAATAAATATCTCATATTTGTCCCAGGACCTCCCAGCTACAGTATCACACAAAAGTGAGTACACTCCAAACATTTTTGTAAATATTTTATTATATCTTTTCATGTGACAACACTGAATACATGACACTTTGCGACAATGTAAAGTAGTCAGTGTACAGCTTGTATAACAGTGCAAATTTGCTGTCCCCTCAAAATAACTTAACACACAGCCATATCTAAACCGCCGGCAACAAAAGTGAGTACACCCCTAAGTGAAAATGTCCAAACTGGGCCCAATTAGACATTTTTCCTCCCTGGTGTCATGTGACTCATTAGTGTTACAAAGTCTCAGGTGTGAATGGGGAGCAGGTGTGTTAAATTTGGTGTTATCGCTCTCACTCTCTAATACTGGTCACTGTAAGTTCAACATGGCACCTCATGACAAAGAACTCTCTGAGGATCTGAAAAAAAGAATTGTTGCTCTACATAAAGATGGCCTATGCTATAACAAGATTGCCAAGACCCTGAAACTGAGCTGCAGCACAGTGGCCAAGACCATACAGTGGTTTAACAGAACAGAATCCACTCCGAACAGGCCTCACCATGGTCGACCAAAAAAGTTGAGTGCACATGCTCAGCGCCATATCCAGAGGTTGTCTTTGGAAAATAGATGTATGAGTGCTGCCAGCATTGCTGCAGAGATTGAAGGGGTGGGGGGGATCAGCCTGTCAGTGCTCAGACCATACACTGCACACTGCATCCGATTGGTCTGCATGGCTGTCGTCCCAGAAGGAAGTCTCTTCTAAAGAGGATACACAAGAAAGCCTGCAAACAGTTTGCTGAAGACAAGCAGACTAAGCACATGGATTACTGGAACCATGTCCTGTGGTCTGATGAGACCAAGATAAACTTATTTGGTTCAGATGGTGTCAAGCATGTGTGGCGGCAACCAGGTGAGGAGTACAAAGACAAGTGTGTCTTGCCTACAGTCAGGCATGGTGGTGGGAGTGTCTTGGTCTGGGGGTGCGTGAGTGCTACCAGCACTTGGGAGCTATAGTTCATTGAGAGAACCATTAATGTCAACATGTGCTGTGAAATACTGAAGTAGAGCATGATCTCCTCATGATAACGACCCCAAACACACCTCCAAGACAGGCACTGCCTTGTTAAAGAAGCTGAGGGTAAAAATGATGGACTGGCCAAGTATGTCCAGACCTAAACCCTATTGAGCATCTGTAGGCCATCCCCAAATGGAAGGTGCACAAGCGCTAGGTCTTTAAAATCCACCACTTCTGTGATGTCATCATGGAAGAGTGGAAGAGGACTCCAGTGGCAACCTGTGAAGCTCTGGTGGACTCCATGCCCAAGGGGGTTAAAGCAGTGCTGTAAAATAACGGTAGCCACACAAAATATTGATACTTAGGCCCCAATTTGGACATTTTCACTTAGAGGTGTACTCACTTTTGTTGCCAGTGGTTTAGAAATTAACGGGTGTGTGTTGAGTTATTTTGAGGGGACAGCAAATTTACACTGTTATACAAGCTGTACACTCACTACTTTACATTGTAGCAAAGTGTCATTTTTTCAGTGTTGTCACATGAAAAGATAGAATAAAATATTTTAAAAAATGTGAGGGATGTACTCACTTTTGTGAGATATTGTATATACCCTTGCAGTTGATAAATGCAATGTGTATTTTAGAATTATAAAATTTGATTTTATAGCTCCTTTGTTTGCTCCTATGTATACACACATAGCCAAAGGTATTTTACAAGGTGATGCAATATAAAATAAATATTTTTCACAATTCACCTTTTTATTTACCTATTTTTTACATATACAAAATGCTATTATTATAAACTTAAAATTACATAAAAATTATTCTGGCTGAGAACAATTAATTATATGTGTTACACATCTAAAATCAAAGTTGATACAGAACATATATGATTAAATTGTTCTTTCTTTTAATTTTCTTCGAAGAAATTGATCTAAAATGTACCATCAATAACTTACAGTAGTTACAGAGTACTTAATTTGCATTTGCTGGTATAGTTTAACAGATACTGACATAACTCTCAATAATTCTAACCCTCAATAAAGAAGGAGTAGGGATGTGTAAGTAGTAACATATCCATAATGGGCAGATGCCTCTTGTTTTTGCTCTCCCCTTCTCTATTTTAGACCCCACATGCAATGGATGCAATGGAATGAAAGAGCTCTTAATGGTTGAGGAAATTATGCCACTTTCTGAACTGCTGCAGCTCTCATATTGGGGTGGATTTTAGACATGTGCACACTGAAATATTTTGTTTCAAAATTTAGTTTTTGTCTGAAAAATACATTTATTTAGTTACTCCCGAAATTCGTTTTTATTTATTTAGTTTAGCTAAAAAATGCATTCCTCCAAAAATCCAAAATAATTAAGGTCGAATCTGTCATTGTAAGCTTATGGTGTCTGACGAATGTTCTAAGAAGATTCGACCGGAGCAGCTAAACTCTACGACGCTGCAATCATACATTTACGGTCCAATGTTCCGCCTACAAGCTATAGTAGACTTCTAATGTTGTATGACACTAGTAATAATTATATTTATTAATTATTATACAAAAATAGGAAAGTCGTCCTGGGATTTTAAATGAGGTGGTCACAGTTAGCCACTGAGTAACATGAGTAATAGTAGTATAAATGTTTATTAAAATAATTGTACATACATGGATAATAAAGCATACTGGCTCAGCCAATGGATTTTCAGAAAGTAAAAAGAATAAATCAATTTGATACAAACATTATACAATGCAGTATATACCAATGCACGCATCAGATAACCCGACGTGCGTTTTGCGGAATCATTGCTCGCTCATCAGGGGTGGATGCGGATCAAGTGTATCTAAATAGACAAAAAGATGTGTCACAGTGGTAAATGTAAGAACAATGGCAGAATGGGCCAGAGCAAAATGGCCCAATACTTACCAATGAACGAAACCAGGGTTTCCAACGCGGAACCCCCAAATGGATGGCAGCAGCCAGAATATGGCACGGGAGCTGAGGGGGAGAAGATGAACACAGGTACCCCCAAGGGGGATGCCAGGTGGCAGACATGGCATGGGTGAAGGTGAATGGTCCTTATTGTCTCAGTATGTAACTTGATAGATATCAGCTGTAAACATAGATGTATATGTCTCAATGATTTGCCAAATGTAGTAGGATGAACAACAAGTTATATAATGTAGTAAAACATGTTTATATAAAAGCATATATACTCTAGCATAAGTGTATATGTCAAACCTTACTAAATAAGCAGAGTAAACAAGTTATATAATTATTTGTATAGAAACATATGTGAACTAACCTGATCCAATAATGGAGCAGACATAGAGACCATGAAGTGAATCCTGAAAAAATTTTGTCTGTTTGGGAAATCAACCCCTATGGTAAAAAAAAGGAAAAAAGGATGTGTGTGAAGCAATGTTTAAGTGAGACAAAAAGTGCAGGGAATGCAGGTAAAGCACCAGGTGAGTGCTAGGGTGGGGAGAGCATATTTACCTTGATCTACAAACAGCTGAAATCTGTGATGTGCATAGTATTGGTGAGTGAAGGAAGTGATCTCAGCCATGTCACATCCCTGACTTTTATCCCCTAAGAGGTCTGGTCCACTCCATCCCCAACGCCATGCCAGGATGGATTGGTAAGCCAACACCTAGGTGTCAGCTGCCAATGGTAGTGCACATGCACAATGGACTCCCATCCATCCAAGATGACAAACTGCACTGCCACTGGGTGAAAGCGCATCCGCAGAAGCCACCCAGTGGATGTAGGAGCATGGCGCCGATATGCTGGTGCCCCCCCCCCCCCCCACAACAGACCATGGGACTAGGGGGAGGGGACAGCAGGAGACAAAAATTTCCCTTAGGAGACAAAAATCTCTCCATTGTGCATGTGCACTCCCATTGGCAGCTGACACCTAGGTGTTGGCTTACCAATCCATCCTGGGATGGCGTTGGAGGCGGAGTGAACCGGACCTCTAATGCCACGTACACACGATCAGACGAAAACTAATAAAAATGTCTAGTGGATTTACTAAAAGGATATAGACTGTTCACTTTGCAAGAAAGGTTACACTTTGCATAAGGTTGTAAGGGCTTTATCTTCATGCATTCAATTTATTAAGATAAAAAACCTTCTGTGTGCAGCAGCCGCCCTCAGCCCCCCCCCCCACCCCCGATACTTACCTAAAGTCTACCTAGTTCCAGCAATGTTGCACGAGACTGGAACTCCCCTCCTCATTGGCTGAAACAGCAGCTTGCTTCCGCTGTTGTCAATCAGTCAGTGAGCCAATAAGGGAAGAGAAAGGGGGTGGGGCCGAGCCACAGCTCTGTGTCTGAATAGACACAGAGAGCTGTGACTCGGCTTGGGTGACCCCTCAGCGAGCTGCTTGCTGTGAGGATCTAGGCTTCTCTGTGCAAAACCACTTCACGGAGCAGGTAAGTATAACATATTTGTTATTTTTAACGAAAAAAATAGACTTTCGTATCACTTTAATGAATATGGTAGTATTTCACTTTGCAATGAATATACAATCACGTGCTAGAAAATAAAAAAATAAAACAACATTTATGCTTGAACATGATTGATAGATGATGGCAGTCGGCAGAGCTTCACCTCATTCGTTAAGCTCTGGGTAAAATTTCCATGCAAAGTGCAATTTTCCTTGCAAAGTAAACTGATTGCCTTTAGTAAATCAACCCTTTTAAGTACTAATTGTTCAGACACCCAGTAACCACAAAAATAAATGGGGAAAGAATATAAAAGAAAAGGAAAAAGATACCGGCGCTCAAATTATATTACATCAAGGTGTGCTGCAATCAAAAAAAAAAAAGAATTTGTGACAAATGTGACAAAATATGGATTGCACAAACTACCCAAAATATAAATAGTTATACATATATAAAGTGCAAACCACTAATGATAACAACTTGCTATTCAACACAATTAATTATGCATGTATTATGCATGTATAATCACGTTGTGAACAGTCCCAGCAGCCTCTACGCATTTCGCAATCCCATTTGCATCATCAGACAGCTTCCTGATGACGCAAATGGGATTCCGAAATGCGTAGAGGCTGCTGGGACTGTTCACAACATGATTGCTGGTAACGGGACTGAGGCTTGGAGCATATGCAAGAAAAAGGTTACCTGTTGGGAAACACAAGCTGGTCCATGGCTGGATAAGCTTAGTGTCGGCTTACTGACACTGCAATATGTGAGTGCAATCTGTTTTTAGTTATTTTTTTATTAAACAAGTTGAGACGTTTTACACTATGATGGTTCTACATGTTTTCTTATGAGCTTGAATAATCAGTGGATCACTAACTGGAGAAAGATCGTGTGTAAGGAGTGGTTATCCGTTTAATGAACCAAAGGCGAGCTTCTATTTTTGTATCTGGTGAGTGGCCATTTCATAAGGTGGTGGTGGCACGAAGGGTGAATTGTGTGGTGGACCCACGCACGTATCTATAGGAGAACCTGATAATCCACAAATGAACTTCTATTTTCTCTTTGAATTGTGATGAAGGAATTGCATCTCACCTCACTTCTATTCTGGAATTAATGTTATATATGAACTGACACTATTGTGGGGCCTTTTAGATTGAGAGCTGTTTGGAACACTGAACAGTATTTTGTTAAATAGCACAGGTGGTATTATCAGGGTTTTGCACATTATACATGCATAATTAATTGTGTTAAATAGCAAGCTGGTATCATTAGTGGTTTGCACTTTATATCTGTATAATTATTTACATTTTGGGTAGTTTGCGCAATCCATATTTTGTCACAAAGAATATAAACCCTTTAGTAAGCCAATCAACCACCAACTGTTTAAATGCATACATATATACATGGGATTGAGGGAACAGAAATGCTACAGAATAAAAAAGTAAAAGCACAAAGGTCTCTAGACATCTACAAATTATCGGAGAAAATCTAGTAGTTGTCAGAGGCATACAGTCACATAAATCCTCTTGATGCCAGGGTGTATGTACTGTATACATACATAACATAGAACCAGGGACATAGATGGTGGGGGGGTTGGGGGTTGAAACCCTCCCAGAGCATCAGTGCAGAAGTAGTAACATTATGTGTGCTGCTGCTTCAACTACATCGCCGCACTTAGCAGACATTCACTCACACACACTGTTGTGTGCTGCCTGAGCCTGCTGTTACACCGTCCGACCACTGGTATTCGCCAGCCCAGGCTGTTGGGCTCGGCTTGGGCTCTGTCAGCAAGGAGGGGTGGGGCTGGGAGCTCCATTGACGCTCTGACCCTGCCTTGCCCCATGTAATCTGTGTGTTTGGAGGCTCAGAGTAGACCCTCCCCTGTACATCTGAGAACCCCCCAATGGACCACTTAGAGCCCGGACCGCTGAAAGCCCCACCACCTGCCACGGAATGTCATGCCCCTACTGTGGAAAGCCCCACCCCCACCACTGAAAGCCCCGCCCCCTACCACTGAAAGCCCCACCCTTGGACCTCTGAGATCGGAAGGTGAGCCTACTGACCAGGTAGGTCTTTATGCCAACACACACTGCCTGTAGACAGTAGACTCACTGTTATGTCATTACCTGTAGTTGCAGCTGCAATTTCTGGTCATCTCCTGTAGTCCCATCCACAGTCTCTGGTAATTTCCTGTAGTGGCACCCCCAGTCTCTGGTCATTTCCTGTAGTCGCATCCACAGTCTCTGGTCATTTCCTGTTGTCACATCCGCAATCTCTGGTTATTTTCTGTAATCGCAGCCGCAGTCTCTGGTCATCTCCCGTAGTCACATCGTTAGTCTCTGGTCTTTTCCTGTAGTTGTATCCCCAGTCTCTGGTCATTTCCTGTAGTCGCATCTGCAGTCTCTGGTCATTTCCTGTAGTCAAATCCACAGTCTCTGGTCATTTGCTATAGTCACAGCCGCAGTCTCTGGTCATTCCCTGTAGTCACATCCGTAGTCTCTGGTCATTCTCTGTAGTCGCATCTACAGTCTCTGGTCATTTCTGTAGTCATAGCCGCAGTCTCTGGTCATTTCCTGTAGTCGCAGCCGCAGTCTCTGGTCATTTGCTGTACACGCATCCGCGGTCTTTGGTCATTCTCTGTAGTCGCATCCGCAGTCTCTGGTCATTTCCTGTAGTCGGAGCTGCCGTCTCTAGTCAGTTCCAGTAATCACATCCACAGTCTCTGGTCATTTCCTGTAGTCACATCCGCAGTCTCTGGTCATTTCCTGTAGTTGCACCCTCAGTCTCTGGTCATTTCCTGTAGTCACATCCACAGTCTCTGGTCATTTCCTGTAGTTGTATCCCCAGTCTCTGGTCATTTCCTGTAGTCGCATCGCAGTCTCTGGTCATTTCCTGTAGTCGGAGCTGCCGTCTCTTGTCAGTTCCAGTAATCACATCCACAGTCTCTGGTCATTTCCTGTAGTCACATCCGCAGTATCTGGTCATTTCCTGTAGTTGCACCCTCAGTCTCTGGTCATTTCCTGTAGTCACATCCACAGTCTCTGGTCATTTCCTGTAGTTGTATCCCCAGTCTCTGGTCATTTCCTGTAGTCGCATCCGCAGTCTTTGGTCATTTCCTGTAGTTGTATCCCCAGTCTCTGGTCATTTCCTGTAGTCACATCCACAGTCTTTGGTCATTTCCTGTAGTTGTATCCCCAGTCTCTGGTCATTTCCTGTAGTCACATCCACAGTCTCTGGTCATTTCCTGTAGTCAAAACTGCAGTCTCTGGTCATTCCCATTCCCTGTAGTCGCATCCTCAGTCTCTGGTCATTCTCTGTAGTCGCATCTACAGTCTCTGGTCATTTCCCGTAGTCGTAGCTGCAGTCTCTGGTAATTTCCTGTAGTCACAGCCGCAGTCTCTGGTCATTTTCTGTACACGCATCTGCACTCTTTGGTCATTCTCTGTAGTCGCATCCGCAGTCTCTGGTCATTTCCTGTAGTTGCAGCTGCAGTCTCTTATCAGTTCCAGTAGTCACATCCACAGTCTCTGGTCATTTCCTGTAATCCATCTACAGTCTCTGATTATCTGTGCATTTGGCTTGTGGCTGTGGCTACTGTGACATCAATGGGCAAGTTTAATGGTGGCACAGTGAAGCTAAGCATTGATGTCACGGCAATGTGTAGTCAACAATGCAGCTGCTATGTTCAAGGTTTTACCCTCTTCCTGACCAGCACTGCATCTCTTTAACTGGCATTTGCGTGGCAACGTTGCACCCAAACAACATTGATGTCCTTTTTTTTTCACACAAGACTTGTCATGCTGTAATCTCTAGCAACTAATCAGTGAGCAATAATGATAAGCAGTAATCTATCACTACCAATCAGTGAGCACTCAGTAATGTGCAATAACGTCTAGCAGTCAATCAGTGAGCAGTAACGATGTGCAGTAACCTCTAGCAACCAATCAGCAAGCAGAAATGATGTGCAGTAACCTCGAGCAAGTAATCAGTGATCCATAACGTGTGCTGTAACCTCTGACAACCAGTCACAATCGCTGCCTGATCTGCTGCAGTAAACTGATTTTGAAAATGTTTGCCCAGGGTCCATTTAATTTTAAAGAGGGTCCTGGCTCTTGCTGCTCCGCCTCCACACCCACACCTCGGTGCCTCCAGGCTCCTTTATACAAGATCATCATATTTCATAGGTACAAGGAAGCCCAGGTTCTGTTTAACCATGTCTCTTAAGACCCTCCCACTATCATGTTTAGCCACACCCATTTTTTTGCAGCTGCACGCTGCATGTGCCGTAGCACATTGCTTCCCTGTCATGCCCCTCATTCTCAAGCTCAAAAGTGTATAGGTACGTTCTGTATGCATGGGGTCTTCACAGTACCACTTCTGTTGTCTATTATCCCGGGTTAACAAAAATTCTGTGAGTTTGCTTCCTTCCACAAGATGGTGCCCTTTGCACCTACCCACTAAGATTGGCTATTACAGTGCACCACCCTGTGATAGGCAGTCCAATGGCAGAGAGCACTGACCGCTGTCTTCTGGGGGGGAAGTCCCCTGTCAGAACACAATAGCACAGCGAGGAGATCGCTGAACTAACATCGACTGCGTTTAGTACACTGATCCATCAGGTTTTTTTAGTTTTTCCAGTCAGCCAGTACCAGGTTTTAGACTGGACAATGGCAAACATCCATGGGCAATTTTCATAAAAACTGGAAGAAGGCAAAACTGAAATCAGGTTTGATTTGCAAGAGGATCTGAGAAAATAGAATTAAGGATGTGATTGCTTACTATGAGCAACTCATAGCTTTTCCTTTTTCCAGTCTTCATGAATTTGGTGCAATTTGTTTTGTTTAAAAAGCTGCTTTTACAGGCTTTGAGCTTTTATTTCAGCTTGAAGAACCCTGTGCTTCTTTTGTGCTATTTTGCATGTTTTTATTGAGCATCTTTGAGCTTTTTTTTAGCATAAGCATTTTTTTTTCACAAGCTCTCCCCTCGGCTAATTTTTCCTATTTTTTCATTTGTTTTCAAGCTTCTTTGAGCGGACTTAGCCCTTGTACACACGGTCGGAGATTCCGACAACCAAATCCGTCGGATTTGGTCCGAAACTGTTGTATACACACGGTCGGACAAAGTTGTCGGAAAATCCGACGTGATGACGTTATTTCGTTACGACGGGACTATGTTCGCGCTAGTAGCCAATAGCTTTGGTGTAGGAATTTGATCTGAGCATACGTGGCACTTTGTCCGATCGGAATTCTCTACACATGATCGGAGTATGTCCGATCGGAGCATTTTGTCAAAAAATATTTCCGGCAAGTTGGAAAAGTTGGTCCGACGGAATGGAAACAGTCCGATGCAGACCACACACAGTCGGAATATCCGACAAAGCTCTCCGATCGGACACATTCCGGCGGAATCTCCGACCGTGTGTACAAGGGCTAAGAAAGTAGTTTTGACTCAAAATTTGTCTGCCGGACTTGGCTTTCAGTGGACAATCCATTCGTCAGTGTGCTAGTCCAGTGGACTAAGAATGATGCATGCTCTGAAGCAAGTACGAGAAGGAAGCTATTGGCTACTGGCTATTGAACTTCCTTTTTCTAGTCCCGTCATACGTGCTGTACGTCATTGCGTTAGAAATAGCCAGACTTTCGGAGTGTCCGTGTGTGGCCAAGTCCGTTCGTTATAAAGTCCGGCAGATTGTTTGCCGGATTGCTTGCCGGACCAATTCCGCCGGACAATTCGATTGTGTGTTACACGGCATAAGGCATCTTTTCTGCTTGAAAGTTCTTCTCAAAAAGGCAAGTTTGGTGGGGGGTTTTTCTGCCTGTAAGAGCATAGGCCTGTAAATGCCTGAAAAAGCCAGTGTGCATGGACACATTGACTAACATGGAGGGGAGTTTCCAGGCAGAACAAATGAGAGCTTAAAGAAGCCCAAAAGCCTTTAGGAGCCACTTATTTGAGCTTCTTTGATTTGAAGTGTGCATGAGCCGTAACAGGGCTAAAGTAATATTTTTTAGGATTAAAGTATTTGTAAAATCTAACATAAGCTTAAAATCATTATTGTAATTTCAAAAGTAATTTTCAATATTACTTTTTAATTTGAAGCTCTGCCCCGGTTTCCCAAATATACTCATTCTCCCCTTGCCATATTAGCTTCCAATGTTGACTACAAATCTGTTTCAACACACAGTAATGTAGACAGGTAGCTGCAGATCAGCAGCATTGAGATACAACAAAGGATGTAAAAATAAAAAAAGATGACAAACAAGTATTTTTTTTTTTTTTTAAATGACCATGGTTTATGATACAAAGCACTTTTGCAAACTGAAGGTCAACAGTTAGGGTCTACATGCTTTGTATGCCTATTTTGTACACACACCTTCAACTCCAGGCAAACTACTAAATATACAATTCTTAGATTTAATATTAATATTTAACTATATAAGAAAATCCCCACGCTAATTCCAACAACTTGAATCAGCACTATCCCTTTAAGAAAAATGCTGATCCTAGAGCAGCTGCCACGGAATGGTGCAAACACCACACCAAATTACATAATACAAAGATTCAGTGAAGTGCTCTAATTCTTTCCATTTGCCTAAAAAATATACATGTGTGTTTACAGTATATTGAGGTGTAAAATACCATTCCCTGGGCTGGACGGCGACCGAACGCCATTTTGTTGGAAGGATTGCTGGTACTAAATGTTTGTATATATTGATCTATGTGAGTGTACATCTGGATGTTTTTATTAGATTAAAACGTTTTTATTAGCAGACATACTGCATTATTAGCTTCTCCTTATCCTGCATGAACATCCTATGAATCTCCTTGCTGTGGGGAGTGAGAAACGTTAGAAAAGTATTGTGGATCTATGAGTCTTACAAGCATATATGACCTCTCATTTGTTTGAGGGGTCCACTGGATGAGGTGAGAGCATACTCCAAGGGACATTGGTGTTTGTTGTGTGGAGTTTTATGAAGATCCGTTCACCAATATGTGGTGGAATTGTAAATTTCATAGACTTTTACATTTGATGGTACATTTATTGTACATGCACATGAATGAAATTATATATTTTTAGCACATATTTAATATTTTATGAAATATTGCAGAAGATTTTTACACACACACACACACACACACACACACACACACACACACACACACACACACATATATTTGTTGGAAGGCAACATGGTTTAATATCATACATTTCTGGAGTTTGACTGCCTGGTTGATACAGCCATTTGGCCTATGTCTTAGCCCTTGTACACACGGTCGGAGAATCCGTCGGAATGTGTCCTATCGGACCGTTTTGTCGGATAATCCGACTGTGTGTGGTATGCATCGGACTGTTTCCGTCGGAATATCCGTTGGACCAAATTTTCCAACTTGTTGGAAATCTTTTCCGACAAACTGGTCCGATCGGACATACTCCGATCATGTGTAGAGAATTCCGATCGGACAAAGTGCCACGCATGCTCAGATCAAATTCCTACATCAAAGCTATTGGCTACTAGCCTGAACGTAGACCCGTCGTAACGAAATAACGTCATCACGTTCTGAACGATCGGATTTTCCGACAACTTCGTCCAACCGTGTGTATGCAACAGTTTGGGACACAATCCGTCGGACAAAATCCGTTGGACAAAATCCAACAGATTTGGTTGGCAGAATGTCCGACCGTGTGTACAAGGGCTAAGAGTGCCAGTAGAGAAAGTTTACCTAGCAGGGTGTTCGTGACAAGGACTCATACATGGGAATTCATATCCTAACAGGATGTTCTCACATAGGCCTCCTGAGGTGATGCATGGGGGTAGAGGAGCACCAGATAAGACCTCCTGGGAAGGTTGCACCAACATCAAAGGCCAGCTGTTATTGAAAGATGATCCAGGTCAAAAACAATGATTCATGGACTAATGGTGCCCATAGTGGAGACTACAGCATACTTTCTCTCTAGATAGGCAAGAGAAGAATCTACTTCCTGGTGATTAGGAAGGACAGCCTCTTATGGATTTTCATTGGACAGGCGGGCAGTGGGTGTTTGTGTGGGTGGTGTCGGAGTGAGCTTTAAAAATATTGATCAGCTAAAGTTCTTCATCTTCGCTCTTTGTCCTGGAGCCCAGCCAGCATACAGAACCCTTGAACGGAAGGGCTTACGGTATTGTATCATCCCTGTTCTTTTGTTTTATATGCTCTATAATATTCTTTTAGTGTTTTATGTTAGCATTCCTACTTTCTTGAAAAATTAATTAGATCCTTGCTTATTTAAGTAGTGTGTTTATTTTATAGTTAGCATTGTTGTGTCATCACCATAAAAGTGGAAGTAAACCATCCTATTGTATATATATATATATATATATATATATATATATATATATATATATATAGGAACCGTGGACTGGATTCAAACTTAGTTTATTGCACTGTAGACAGTTATCCAGCAAATTACAAAAGCTGTTATTGCTGGTACAAAACTGCAGCAGATAGTAAAAAGCATATAGCTATGTAATTGTATTATATTAAAATTAAAAACTGAACCACCATGATGTCTGAATAAGAAGGGGTTAAATGCTTTCAGGAGGCTCGCCAGTCGCACATGGAGAGAGATCATTCCAAAACGTGTGGGGAACAGTATTGTCTTGATGGAAGAAAGTGGGGTGATGGACTACCTCTTGCTTCTGACTATGAGAATCCAGAGGAATACCATGTGCGCAGGGAGACAACGGCTGGCTGCGATGATGGCTGGAACTGACCTTTCTAATCCAACAGCATTGTGCCAAGCTGTTTAGGATGTAGTGTGTCTGCCACCACTGGAGGATGGAGGCAGGGAAGCCGAGCGTAGCCACTGGAGCCGTCATCGCTATTCTGGAATCAGGAACCCAGGGCGTAGTGTTGGACCGCAAGCTAAAAAGCTTGCCGAAGCTTACATGTTTCTCGGGCATACACTTTATCAAAGCTACAGAGGGAACGGCAACAGGAGAATTTAAAGGAATTTGAGGCTATTAAGTGGGATGGGGAGAGGGTGGTGAAAACAAGCCTGCTAAGTAGTGATGGCCGAACGGTTCGCCCGGCGGTCGTTTCGCGGCGAATTTCCGACATTCGCGGTCCGCACGTTCGAACGCCTTTTTCCGTCGTTCGCCGCGGCGGACTTACGTGTTTAATGTATACAAGAACTTTAACCTTTGGTGACACGTTTATCATGTGATACAGGACAGCCAATTGAGACATGACAGCACATGGACACTTGTACATTCCCCCTAACCTATAAATACACCCGATCCGGTGGCCATTTTACATTCTTTCTTCTGTTACGATAGGGACAGGTTCCTGTGTGGAGTAGGGAGAGATAAACCACTAGCTATTTGGTACACAAAAGTTCTTTTCAGGACTGGTATAGGTGTTAGGTGTTGATAGGTTTGCTGTGCTGCTGATTCTTGCAGCAGCCTGAGTGTCTTTTGTTAGTTTAGAGAAAGGGAAAGGACGGTGTATGCTACAGGGACAGCCAGATTAGTCTTTCATCATCATCATCATCATCATCATCATTAGCTGTTACTATCAAGGTCCACAAAAGAGCTGTTCCAGTAACCACTAATCGTTCTCTTTTTTTGCCAATTTGTATAGGGACAGGAAGGAAGCAGTGTTGTCAGGCAGTGAGGGTAATTTTAAAGACTTGCTGTTATTATTAGTTCCACAAAGGTTCTTTTCAGGACTGGTATCAGTGGTACAGTAATAGGCTTGTACATGTATAATATTCTTTCTTCCAAATATAGAAAGGATATTATACTTGACTGCTGCCCTTCTGCTGCAGTCTGCTAAACATTCACAACTCACTTGTTCCACAAAAGTTCTTATAAGGACTGGTAACTTGGTATAGGGTGCTACGGTACATAGGCTTGAGTGCGGTACAGTCTGCTGTTCTGTAAGGACCGCTATCGGTCCACAATAGATAGGGTTGACGTGCACCACTGCTGACCGCTCACCTATACTGCAGCAGTCCTTCAGCGGTATAGGGACTGACGTACAGTCTGCTAATCACTAACACACAACCTGCTTGTTCCACAAAAGTTCTTATAAGGACTGGTAACTTGGTATAGGGTGCTACGGTACATAGGCTTGAGTGCGGTACAGTCTGCTGTTCTGTAAGGACCGCTATCGGTCCACAATAGATAGGGTTGACGTGCACCACTGCTGACCGCTGCCCTATACTGCAGCAGTCCTTCAGCGGTATAGGGACTGACGTACAGTCTGCTAATCACTAACACACAACCTGCTTGTTCCACAAAAGTTCTTATAAGGACTGGTAACTTGGTATAGGGTGCTACGGTACATAGGCTTGAGTGCGGTACAGTCTGCTGTTCTGTAAGGACCGCTATCGGTCCACAATAGATAGGGTTGACGTGCACCACTGCTGACCGCTGCCCTATACTGCAGCAGTCCTTCAGCGGTATAGGGACTGACGTACAGTCTGCTAAACACTAATACACAACCTGCTTGGTCCACAAAAGTTCTTATAAGGACTGGTAACTTGGTATAGGGTGCTACGGTACATAGGCTTGAGTGCGGTACAGTCTGCTGTTCTGTAAGGACCGCTATCGGTCCACAATAGATAGGGTTGACGTGCACCACTGCTGACCGCTCACCTATACTGCAGCAGTCCTTCAGCGGTATAGGGACTGACGTACAGTCTGCTAATCACTAACACACAACCTGCTTGTTCCACAAAAGTTCTTATAAGGACTGGTAACTTGGTATAGGGTGCTACGGTACATAGGCTTGAGTGCGGTACAGTCTGCTGTTCTGTAAGGACCGCTATCGGTCCACAATAGATAGGGTTGACGTGCACCACTGCTGACCGCTCACCTATACTGCAGCAGTCCTTCAGCGGTATAGGGACTGACGTACAGTCTGCTAATCACTAACACACAACCTGCTTGTTCCACAAAAGTTCTTATAAGGACTGGTAACTTGGTATAGGGTGCTACGGTACATAGGCTTGAGTGCGGTACAGTCTGCTGTTCTGTAAGGACCGCTATCGGTCCACAATAGATAGGGTTGACGTGCACCACTGCTGACCGCTGCCCTATACTGCAGCAGTCCTTCAGCGGTATAGGGACTGACGTACAGTCTGCTAAACACTAATACACAACCTGCTTGGTCCACAAAAGTTCTTATAAGGACTGGTAACTTGGTATAGGGTGCTACGGTACATAGGCTTGAGTGCGGTACAGTCTGCTGTTCTGTAAGGACCGCTATCGGTCCACAATAGATAGGGTTGACGTGCACCACTGCTGACCGCTCACCTATACTGCAGCAGTCCTTCAGCGGTATAGGGACTGACGTACAGTCTGCTAATCACTAACACACAACCTGCTTGTTCCACAAAAGTTCTTATAAGGACTGGTAACTTGGTATAGGGTGCTACGGTACATAGGCTTGAGTGCGGTACAGTCTGCTGTTCTGTAAGGACCGCTATCGGTCCACAATAGATAGGGTTGACGTGCACCACTGCTGACCGCTGCCCTATACTGCAGCAGTCCTTCATCGGTATAGGGACTAAGAGTTTTGTCACAGGGTCATTTAAAAAATGACAGGCAGAGGAAGAGGCAGGCCCTTCCGCAGGGGTGGTAGGGGTAGGGCAGGAGCAACAGGCTTGAGCCAAAGTGGGAAGTTGCAGAAGGTGCGTTCAATTACTTTAAAGGATGCACCAGACTTGGTTGAGTGGCTCGCTCAGCCTTACTCTTCTGCACCCTCCTCATCCTCTCGATCTGCACCCTCTTCTTCACTCTCTGCTATGTGCACCCCCAAAGACACTACCACCAACAACACGACCACCACCACCACCACCACATACCTTCCGCTTGAGTCACTGGAATTATTTTCCGATCCATATCAAGAGGACATTTCTGATGCGCAGCCACTCTTGGTATTGGATCAGGAAGAGGAGGTAGCAACAAGCGCTACTCAGCAGTCTGACGCCAGTACCCAGATCAGCCCAAGGAGGAGGTTGGTCCCCGGTGTTGCTGCCTACTCCGAGATCTCTACTTATAGCGGTGGGGAAGGTGACGTTGATGATGACGTGTCTAGTGATGTCACGTGGGTGCCCACAAGAGAGGAAGAGGAGGGGAGTTCAGAGGGAGATATGGACCAGCAGATAGGGAGGAGAAGCAGCAATGACTTACATTGCACAGCAGGGACAAAGCAGACTGCAAATGTATCAGGAGCGAGTCATCGACCATGTACGGTCACATCTGGCGCTCCCAGGACACCGGCACATGGCTCCGCAGTGTGGGCTTTTTTTAACGTGTCCGCTGCTGACAATAGCGTTGCCATCTGCAATCTTTGCAGTCAACGCGTTAGTCGCGGTAAGCCCAATACTCACCTAGGGACGACCGCCTTAAGAAGGCACATGAGCAGCCATCACCGAGCCCAGTGGGAGCAACGGAACACACAAAGCCACACTGCAGGCTCTCACCGTCCAGCCTCGTCTTCTACTTCTCCTTCTCCTCTCTCCTCACAATTGTCCTCCACTCCACCTTCCATCACGCCAAGCTCACATTTTTCTGCAAAAAGGCAGGCTTCCGTGGGCCTAATGTTTGAGCGTAAAAAAATGATGACGCCGGATAACCCTCTTGCCCAACGGTTGGCGGCTGGCTTGTCAGAACTCATAGCCCGCCAACTACTGCCATATAAACTGGTGGACTCGGAGGCCTTTCGCAAATTTGTGGCCATTGGAACACCACAATGGAAGGTCCCAGGAAGGAAGTATTTCTCAGAGAAGGGCATCCCAGAGCTATATGGCCATGTTCAGCGGCAAGTGAATGTATCTCTGGCACACAGTGTCGGTGCCAAGATACATCTGACCACAGACACGTGGTCTAGCAAACACGGGCAGGGAAGGTATATCAGTTTTACTGCCCACTGGGTGAACCTTCTGACGGCCGTCAAGCATGTAACCCGTGGCACCCGTGTAGATTTGGTTTTACCGCCACGGATTGCATGCAGGCCTGACTCTTCTTCTCCTCCTCCTACTCCATCCTCCTCCCTCTCCTCCTCAGCTGCCTCCTCCTTTTCCGCTGCTAGCGTCTCTTCCACTGCACCGCCCAAGCTCCCCAGAACCTATTCCACATGCCAGGTGAGACGTTGCCATGCCGTGCTGCGTCTGTTGTGCCTGGAAGCAAAGAGCCACACTGGCCCGGCACTCCTTTCAGCTTTGCGTTCACAGGCAGATGAGTGGCTAACACCGCTCAATTTGACAGTTGGTAAAGTGGTGTGTGACAACGGTGCCAATCTGCTTAGCGCATTGAAACAGGGCAAAATCACGCACGTGCCGTGCATGGCACACGTCTTAAACTTGGTCGTGCAGCGATTCCTTGTCAAATACCCTGGGGTCCAGGACATCTTGCGGCAGGCAAGGAAAATCTCGGCCCATTTCAGAAGATCTTACACGGCCATGGCTCGCCTTGCTGACATTCAGCGGCGACACCATCTGCCGGTCAGACGTCTTATTTGCGATTGCCCGACGCGATGGAACTCAACCTTCTATATGCTTGATAGGCTGCTCCAGCAGAAACGTGCAGTTAACGTCTACCTGTATGAACTCTGCGAAAGAAACGGTTCTGGGGAGCTGGGTTTTTTTTCACCGCGCCAGTGGCTGCTCATGCGCGACACATGCAGACTTCTGCGGCCATTTGAGGAGATCACCAAACTGGTCAGTCGCAGCCATGGCGCCATCAGTGACATGGTACCTTATGCCTTCTTTCTGGAGCGTGCATTGCGTCGTGTCATTGATCAGGCTGTGGAGGAGCAGGAGCGGGAAGATGAGGAAGTCGCAATGCTGGATGAATTCCCAGGGGGGGCTACTCTATCTGAGACAAGTCAACAACAGGAGTCTGATGAGGAGTCAGAGGAGGATGGTGCCGGGGCGGATGAGCAGGAGCAAGAAGAGCATGCTTTAAACCTTTCTGGGATCCCTGTTGTGCGAGGATGGGGAGAGGAGAATGAAGAGGACGACATTATCCTGGATGATGAGCAGGAGCCAGGCCACCACACCGCTTCCACTTTAGTGCAAATGGGGGCCTTCATGCTCCAGTGTTTTAATAGGGACCCCCGTATAAAAAGCATGAGGGTCAAGGACCAGTACTGGGTGGCAACGTACTTAGACCCCCGGTACAAACACAAAATGGCGGAAATGTTACCGCCGTCGCAGAGGGCTGTCAGAATGCAGCACTTCCAGGCCTTGCTTCGAGAAATGCTGCATTCTGCTTTTGCGTGCGCTGGCAGAGGAGCAATTCCCACTCCCAGAGAAGGATTTGCGGGTACCAATCCAACAGCGCCTGCAAGAAGAGGCCGGTTTGAAGATGTGTTGGTGACTTCGGATATGAGGTCATTCTTTCAGCCGACCCATCGACAGGTGTCATCCGGATCCAGCATCAGGGAACGCCTAGACCGTCAGGTGTCCGACTACATTGGGTTAACGGCCGATGTGGACGCTCTGAGGAGTGATGAACCCCTAGACTACTGGGTGGGCAGGCTTGACCTCTGGCCAGAGCTTGCCCAATTTGCAATCGAACTGTTGGCTTGCCCCTCATCCAGTGTCCTGTCCGAAAGGACGTTCAGCGCAGCAGGGGGGATTGTGACCGATAAGCGTACTCGCCTAGCTCACCACAGTGTTAACTACCTCACATTTCTAAAAATGAATGAGGCATGGATCTCGGAGGAATTCAACACATGTGACCAGTAGACCATGTATATGTCTATAAACTATTTTTTTAATCAAGCACACAGACCTTCTTAATTCATTTGGCTCACTTCCTTGACCCAAAAAAGCACACCGTACTATATGCCCCTACCCTCCTCTTTGAAGAGGTTGAGCGGTGTCATATTTCTACTGGGGCTGCTTATGATATCCCTGTGCTGTGCTGACTTCCTCCTGGGGGTTCTTATTATGAAGGGATCACACTATCCCTGTGCTGTGCTGACTTCCTCCTGGGGGTTCTTATTATGAGGGGATCACACCATCCCTGTGCTGTGCTGACTTCCTCCTGGGGCTGCTTACGGTGCTGCTGTCAGTGCTGTATGTCACGGTGCTGCTGTCAGCGCTGTATGTCACGGTGCTGCTGTCAGCGCTGTATGTCACGGTGCTGCTGTCAGCGCTGTATGTCACGGTGCTGCTGTCAGCGCTGTATGTCACGGTGCTGCTGTCAGCGCTGTATGTCACGGTGCTGCTGTCAGCGCTGTATGTCACGGTGCTGCTGTCAGCGCTGTATGTCACGGTGCTGCTGTCAGCGCTGTATGTCACGGTGCTGCTGTCAGCGCTGTATGTCACGGTGCTGCTGTCAGCGCTGTATGTCACGGTGCTGCTGTCAGCGCTGTATGTCACGGTGCTGCTGTCAGTGCTCTGTATTACGGTGCTGCTGTCAGATGCCTCTATCACGGTGCATGTGTCATTCCGGTATGTCACGCTGCTGGTGATCATCTCCTGCACCCTCTTCTTTGCCTACCCTGGTCCCTGACCTTCCCTCTCCTCCATTGCCTTCATTAGCTCCATAGTCCTGAATTGTTAGAACAATTTCCCAAATAAAATAAAAATGCTTGTAGTTATCGATCCCAAATTCACCTCATACATGTATTATGTCATTGTCCAGATGGTGGGACTACGTTTTACCCCCTAATAATTACCACGTGGCCGCAAATTCGACATGAAGGTTTGCAAAGTTCGCCTCCCATTGAAGTCAATGGGGCCCGCGGCGAACGTTCGGTTTCGCGAACGTTTGGGTCCGTTCGCATTTCGCGTTCGCGAAACGTCCCGTCGGAAGTTCGTCCATCACTACTGCTAAGTGCTGTTAACCCCTCTCACTCTAAGGTTAAAGCTAAATACTTGATGAGTTACAAAACGTGTGTAAGCAGGTACCATTATAAGACAAAATACATAAAAAAGCTGATTCTTAAGACACACGTAATGAACCTACACATACTAAATGTAAAAAAATAATAATAAATGTATTGAAATACAAAATCAATTATAAAATAATAATACATATGAAAAAATGAAAATGAAAATTTAAATAAAAATAAATACAAAAATAAAAATAAATGTAAAAAATAATAATAATAATTCTAAGTAAAAATAAAAAAGTGGAAAAACATTATTATATATACACCACTGATGTTAACGTTTGGCATAAGCGTGAAAAACCATATGTGTATATCCACATGTCCGGAAGAACAACATCTCTTCTCCACGACACGTGTAAAATACACACGCACGAGCCTTTGTAATTTGCTGGGTAACTGTCTACAGTGCAATAAACTAAGTTTGAATATTATATTTATATATATATTTTGGCTTCTACCCATAAAGCGCTGCTTTTTTATGCTTATATCTGCTATTATACTTTAAAGGACAAAATCTAGGCAAACCTATCAAATATTAATGCTGTACATTTCTAAATTGAAAAGCTATTTACCACTTTCTTTTAATTTTTATTAATTTGTTTTGGAAAGGACAAAAAAATAAAGTCCATGGAAATAAAGCCTGCCTCTATGGGCTTTGGGGATCATTCAGCCATTATAACCCAAGCATTCTGATACAACACTGAATCTTTACCCATCAATTTTCTTTGATTAGAGGAAATTGCTATTAGGCCCTGTAAATGGATTTGCAAAATTCATCATGCAGGTGTTGCTGCAGTTCACAGCCAAAGCAAAAAAAAACCCCTAAAAAACAATTAAAGGGGTTGTAAAGGTAAATGTTTTTTCACCTTAATGCATTCTATGCATTAAGGTGAAAAAACATCTGACAGTGCCTGCGCCCCCAGCCCCCCCGTTTTACTTACCTCACCCCTCGAAAGTCCCGCACTCGTCCCACGACGTCCTTTCCACCGTTCAGCCTGGCCTCTAATTGGCTGGAGTGGATGGATGGAAAGCAGCGCAGCCATTGGCTGGCTCTGCTGTCAATAACATCCACTGACGCGGAGCGCCGAGGGGCGGGGCCGTGTGATACAGCGATAGCCGCCGGCTGTATCACGGGAGCGCACCCGCAGATGCTTCTCACCATGCGAGGGAGCTCGCATGAACGTGAGAAGCACCTGCGGGAGGAAGCCGAGACAGCCGCCGAGGGACCCCAGAAAAGCAGGTTCGGGGCCACTCTGTGCAAAACGAGCTGCACAGTGGAGGTAAATATAACATGTTTGTTATTAAAAAAAAAAAATTCACTTTACAATTCCTTTAAGTACATCATTTTAAAACATTTAAATACTACCAAGCAGCACATGTGGGCAGAATAATTGACTGGTGTAGGCACGGAGACTATAAACTATGGATAGCCATTGAACAATAGTCTAGTCCAGTACCCTATTATAGGCCTCACATTGTGCATAGGGTATAAGATTAGTCAGAATCCTAGGTTCTCCACTATACAATCACCCTTATTTCCCATATTGGGAAACCTTGATTTTCCTCCATGCTTAGAGCCAGGAGCGTTTGGGAACCTTAGAGAGAAGGGCTGCTTTCATGCCTCACTTTTTTGACCTCCGACACATGGCCTACGTTAGACACTTTGATGCAGCAGGGAGGACAGTTTGAAATAAATTTCTGGCAGGCACTGCAGGTACGCCATTACCTTGATATTCTGGGACCTTCAGAAGGCTATCAATGTCCACGTACAAAATTCAAACTATATTGTGAGGAAAATAAACCCCTCTCCCGCACTCTCTCTAGGATGTACACAATGTTGATATCAGCCCCAGATGATTTTACAATGCCAGGCCTGAATAAATGGGAAAGAGATCTTAACAAGATTTTTACACCAGCCCAGCGCCAGAATATCATATACTTATCACTAAAATCATCTATGTGTATGAAAATTCAGGAATCCAATTATAAATTGCAAACACGTTGCTATTATACCGCCTCAATGCTCAATTTTTTTTCCCAGAAACCTTGGACTGTTGGAGATGCGGTGAGGGACAAGGGACTCTGATCCATATATTTTGGTCATGACCAAAGATTAGACAGTACTGGTTGGAGGTACAAAGGATCTCTCAAAAATGTACAGACTTCCAGATCCCAGATGACCCCACTTTTTTCCTGCTTCATTGTTCACAAATTCCACTTCAGAAATATAAAAAATCAGTGCTTTGTCAATTGGTGAACGCAGCCAAAGCTTGTATTACTCTGTGTTGGAAGGACTCACAACCACCTCCCATTGCCATGTGGCTTAATAAAGTTAGAAGAATTGGGATAATGGAGAACCTAGTGCTTATGGCACAAGACAGAAAGGAACAATATACTGAAACATGGGCCACGTGGGAGGTATTTGTATATTCTAAAGAAAGGAAGAGGTTGCTGGGGAGTAGAGGGGTGAGTGAGGTCTTTCCCGACACACTTTTAGGTAGAACAAGTAGGCAGTCCATATTCTCTGGAACTTGTTATTTATTTTTATTTTTTTCGTTGTGTCTTGTTTGGTTTTGCTTTTGCTTTGGTTGGTTTGAATTTGTAGGATAAAAACAATAGGAGAGCTGAAATCTTAGAATAAGGTTTATTGATATAGCAATAATAAGTTTTACTTGAGTCAATGCGTAAAGTATAAACATGTTAGGAACTTATGCACTTACTAATGTACATTTATTGTTTTGGAACATGTATGATATAATGAAAGTATGGCTTTCCTTGTGAAAATAAAGAATTAAAAAAAAAAAAAAAACATTTAGGCCTGCTTTTAACACATTTAAATGTATGAATTACATTAAAATATTGTGTTTTGTCTTTTAGCTGCCCCCAGACAATGCATCGAGCTCCATTTTGATGATAAGTATGCCATAGAAACTTCATGGGAGTGTAAATTTGATCATATTGAAGTAAGAGATGGACCATTTGGCTTTTCTCCAATTATTGGCCGTTATTGTGGACAACAAAGCCCTCCTTTTATAAAATCAAGTGGAAGATTCTTGTGGATTAAATTTTTTGCAGACGGTGAACTAGAATCTCTTGGGTTTTCTGCACAGTACAATTTCACGCCAGGTAAGCAGTTTGTTTTACTTATGTTTTTTACCTGTTTATTTTAATAGAAAGAATGCATAACAATTAACACTGGTCTTTGCTGAAAGTATATTTCAAGCCAAAATCTTTACTGAAATTTTGAATAGAATGGGTAAAAAGTAGAACTTTTTTTTTTTTTATTGTATCTTGGGCAATTTGCTCTCAAATGCTGACAATGGTTGTACCAGACAGAAAGTGAGGGAAAAATTAGCTTTTTACACTTTTTTTGGTGAATGGGTCCCTATACTCATTCACATGGGGGGGGCAGAATCTGGGTGCCCCCTTGTTAAAGGGGGCTTCCATATTCTGATAAGCCCCCCCTTTGTGGGGAAGAGGCCCTTTCCGCCATCAACAGGACACACAGAATTTTAAATCTGATGTGTTATCTGCTTGCCCTTTTCTACTAGGTTAAAGCATTTTCATTTCTCTCTGTGTTGCTGTCGAAGAGATGCCCTCACCTCTTGTCTGGTTAAACATTGTCAGGAGGATAGGAAGTGAGGGGAATTCTCCTGGAGAGCAGTAAAAACTTTATAAGGGTTCCAGTTCTTTCCTAATCCAAAACTGGGAAAGTGGAAGTTTTTATTTTTCACTGTTTTGTAAGGCTTCCTAGAGGATTTAATTCTTTCTATGCCATACTAATAGCATGTCAAATGTTGCACTCAAAATTCTTTCATAACTGTTTCTGAAAAAGCCATTTAGATGGCCAATTACAGGAACCCCCTGTGTGTCTCTCCCTGCAGCAGCTGAAAGCCAATGGGAGGGAGAGAAGAAAAAGCCAGATTTTAGCTACTGTAGGAAAAGACACCCAGGGGATCAGTTCCTCTAATTCCCCCTCCCCCACACTTTACCGATCATGTCCTCCACTGCCCATATTTTCCTGCTGCCAAGGCCCCCCTGCTTGCCTGGGCCCTGTACAGGAGGATTAGTGCGACCCCCTTATTTGCAGCCCTGGGTTAAAAAAATAAATAATTTATACAATTAACAAAAATAGCCTTTTTCCCTAAACGGGAGCCTCTTAATTACCAGGCAGAAGTATTCAGACAGGATTAGAGGACTTTCTGAATACTGATGTGTCTATGTGAAAATATCTTCTGTACCAGCAGTTCGCAAAATAGAATAAAGTCAGTTTTCACCACTTTAATACCTTGCAAATGTAAAGTTATTAGTTCTTCCGTTCTTACTTACAGATTTAGTTTAACTACTTGGTCTAGATTTAATTTGGTATTAGTTGTCTTGCTACCCCAACATAGAAATGTGGGGTGGAATTGTATGATGTTAATGCATAGGTTTCTGCTGATCTTCTAGTAATACCTGTAAGTCTTAAGACGGTATTAAACCCCAAAACAAAAATGTAATACATTGCAGCTTACCAATACTTATATCTGGTGGCTGCAATTTTTAGGCTTTTTCCCTGGTTATCTGGCCAGTACCATACCTCCTGTATTAGAGCTCATCCACTCTAGATGAAAGAGCAAACCTTTGGAGAGCAAGGGGAGTGTTAAATGTACTAGCAGATTTACAAACGACAGCCAACACAGTTTAAGCATTTACAGCAATTTTTTTTTTTAAATTTGGGAAAAAGGTTTTATATATTGTATATATTAAAAAAAGCTGATTAGTGTATGCACCCCTTTCAGTGGTAGATGGCTTGTCTCTCTAACGGCCACATCTGCAGGACAGCTTGTTATTAAAAAAAAAAAAAAAATAACAGACTTACTGGCTGGATCATCAGGTGAAAATAAAATAAAATCTAAAAAAGAAAACTAATGCAGCCATCACACCCAAGAACTGGTAAGCTGAAATATAGCAAATGTTTGTTTTTGGGTTTAAAACACTTTAACATGAAGGTAAAAGAGCTGTATTAAAAAGTAAGTTAAAGGTGTCTTATTACCATAGAAACAATTAGCTTAAATGGATTAGCATATCTGAAAATGAAACAAGAATTCAGATTGGTTGGTATGGGCTATGGGCAAAAGAAGGTGCTCCTGTTAAAACAGTCTTTATACATCAGCCTCAATGTATAGAGTTTATGGGAAACCTCACCATTTATAAAGATAAGCAATACAGAATTCTGCTTACCCATGCGCAAGGTGTTTCAGGGATATTACTGTCCACCTGACCATTTTTCTATTACTAGTAAGTCTAATATTTGACAGCTAGCAAAGTTAAATACCTTCGAGGTGGCAGCCTTGTGTGTGCCTCAAAGCAAAAAATGCCTCATAAAATATACTTTACTGCTACCCCTTTTTATTCCTTTTATTATTAAATGCAATTCAGGCTTGACATGCCATGTTTAATATCCTATGGCCTTAGGCCTGAGATTTTGCTGAGGCAGACCTATCACAGCTTATGACTTCAGGTCCCTTCCAACCTTAGAGATGTTGATTAAGATGTACCCTAACCTCCATTGCAGCCATGAGACTTTTAGTGACTAAGCCTGTAAATGCCAATCTAATGGCGCTCAATAGAAATATATTATATAAACATGTATATGTTACACGTTAAGTATGCTTGAGTCAGCTTGGAATTGCAACTGTTAGAAGAGTGAGCTATAAATAAATAAATACATAAACAATTTTAATAGAAGAAAATAACAAAACTGTAATTCCAACAAGTCATGCATGTTTTGAAGGCAGTTATAATAGCCACTTGTTTTATCTTGGTACCAGTAGTAATGTTGACATAGCAGGGCCAGAACCTCGGTGGCAGGGGCATTGCTAGGGGGTGGCTATTGGGGCTATAGCCCCAAATCTGGGGCCCATAGCCCCGAGCCTCTTGCCGCAGGGTCCTTGTCTAACCAGTGGGTCGAGGCTGCTGCAGCGGGCTGGCTGCATGAGAGAGGCGGAGGAGAGGAGAGAAGTGAGCAGGCGGACGAGCAGAGATGAGATCTCTCTCTCTGCTCGCTCCACATCAACACTCTTCACAGCCGGCCCTCCTCAATTTTAGAGCGAAGTGTGGTGAGCAGCAGAGAGATGAAATCATCTCTCACTGCTTGCCACACATCAGCGATCTTCTGCCCTCACAGCACAGTGGAGTGGAGTTCATATGCTTCCTGTCATCGGTGGAGCTCCACTTTGCAGCCAGACCCCCTTGCTTCAATGTCGGCGAGATGACATCTCTCACTGCCCGCCCCGCATCACTGCTTTCCTGCTCTCACTAAATGAACCAGTGCTGCCAGCATGCTACCAATGCAGCATCAATGCACCTTTGGTGGCCCTGGCCGGCATGGCAATTGACAACCCACATCTGGTGGCCGTCGACGTGGCAATCTGAAAATGGTGGCAGCAGATGTGGCAATCTGCAAATGGTGACAGAAGACGTGGCAAGTGACAATCTGTAAATGGTGGCAGGAGACGTGGCAAGTGACAATCTGCAAATGGTGGCAGAAAACGTGGCAAGTGACAATCTGCAAATGGTGGCAGGAGACTTGGCAATCTGCAAATGGTGGCAGGAGATGTGGCAATCTGCAAATGCTGGCAAGTGACATGGCAAGTGACAATCTGCAAATGGTGGCAGGTGATGTGGCAAGTGGCAATCCACATCTGTTGCCAGGTGAAAATGGCAAATGACAATCCACATCTGGTGGCAGGCGATATGGCAAGTAACAATCCACATCTAGTGGCAATTGATGGCGGAAAAGTAACACGCTGCATCTGGTGGCTGGAGATGTGGCAAGTGACACGCCGAGGGCTCCCACTGATTCTGCATTATGGTGATTTGAACCACTTCATTATATATTAGAATGATTTAACAATAGAACTAATACACTTCAATCACCCTGACACCATATCAACCATGTTGCCATGATGGTTGATATGGTGTCAAGGTGATTGAAGTGCATTAGTTCTATTGAAGCGCCAACACCAGTCATCGCCTGCAAAAAATTGCTTAACACTGACGTGCCTCCCCATCCCCCCCACGGGCATGCAAAAAGGTTGGTGGCCACTGCTATGGGCTCTAGCCCCAGATCTATTTTGCAGACCTAGCAAAGCCCCTGCTCAATGGTAAGCACTTTTAGGGACTATCTAATTCAGGGGGTTGAACAGATACAGATCTAGCTTTGCTGTCTTTATATTTGCATATGATCAATTAATTTATGCAGTGGAGACCATTCGGATGCATCCGAATCTCTGAACGAAATAGTAACGAATTTCGTTGAAATTCTTAAAAATTTGTTTCGCTTATTCGTTTTGTAATGAATTCCAAATTTAACGATTAGAATTCGGATCAGTCGAAAAATGATCGACTGATTCTAATTCTGTGTGAAAAAAAGCTAGTTATTAACAATCAATGACTCATCAGCTGTCAGCGGGCTTACCCACTGACAACTGAAATGTAAAAAAAACAATGCTGGCAATATAAAATTCCAAAAAATAGCATGAGGTCCCCCCCCTCGGGTCTGGTATGGATTCAAAGGGAAACCCCACGCCAAAGAAAAAAAAAAATTCAGACTTGACCCATCACAGCTTATGACTTCCATACTAGACTCTTATCCGAGCATGAAAAGGTGGGGAAGAGCGAGCATCCCCCCTCCTGAACCATACCAGGCCACATGCCCTCAAAATGAGGGGGGTGCTTCGGGTGGGGAGAGCTCTGCCCCCCCCCCCAAAAGCACCTTGTCCTCATATTGATGGAGACAAGAGTCTCTTCCCCACAACCCTGGGCAGTGATTTTGGGGGTCGGCAGATGGGGCCCCCCCTCACGTGACTAAGAAAAATAATGTGTAAAAAGTGAATAAAGGTAGTAAATGGGTTTTTGACAATTCCTTTAAAAAAAAACAAAAAAAAACGATGTCCCCACAATGTAGATCCATTTCACGCCACACCGCTGACCGCAGACAGTCCGTGGGCAGCATTCCACGAGGTTGACGGTTTTTCTTTCTTTCTTCGGATTCAGAGGTGTAGAGGGTGGCATGAGATGAATCTACAGCAGGGGGACATTGTTTTTTTTTGTTTTCTTTTAATAACTACTTCACTTTTTTGGTGAATGAGTAAGGGTGCAATGTACTCGGGGCAGGATTTGGGCCTTATAGATTCTTAGAAACCCATTGCCTGCAGACCTCCACAACCACCACAGGGTTGTCGGGAAGAGGCCTTGTCCCCATCAACATGTTGGGGGCATGTGGCCTGTTATTGTTTCAGGAGGAGGGGGGACCCCCTTTCCTGGCCTGCCAGGCTGCATGCTCAGATGAGGGTCTGGTATGGATTTTGTGAGGACCCTATGCCTTTTTTTTTACATTTTGCCATGGAGTTCCCCTTAAAATCCAGATCCAAAGTGCATTTTCCTGTATTTCTTTTTTTAATAGCTGGGCCTGAAATTGCAACTAAAAGTCAATTGAAATGTAATTTGACTGTTTTTTTCTTTAAAAATTTCATTTTTGCTGCAACATGTTCTATACATGCTACAGATGCACTCACTTTAAGTGGGGTTCCCCAAAGCATCCCCCCCACATTGAGGGCATGTGGCCTGGTATGGCTCAGGAGAGGCATAATGTACATAGGAACTGACTAACGTGTTGAGGTATCTGTTTTTGTTCATTCTTCTACTGTTATATACTGTATTAACTCTTACAAGTTTCTGTGTCTTTTGTCCAGTTGAGGGCATTAGTTAAATTACCCTTGGTGCTCCACCAGATGCCATCTCTTGGATAGTGCCTACATGGCTTATAAGGGACAGATCATACCGCAGTGAGAATAAGAAATTGCTCTACACATCCACACCTCAATCATCAATAGTGCTTGAAGAAAGCACTTAATGTCTGCCTCCATCCTCCTGATTGGTCAATAAAAGTTTATAGATTTTTCCTCTCATCGTACCAATCTGGTGCAGACCAAAGAGTCTTTGCAGACATTCAAAAATAAATCTCAGCAATAAATCATTTCCATACTTTCATCCTGTTATACTTCTCTGCTTATGTTTACAATCCAAGCTTTTCTTCCATAGAAGAATCATACTTCCAATCTGACTGTTATTTTTTTATTTTTCCAATGTGTGAACATTCTGTATTTTGCTTTTTTTTCAATAAAGCAGAGATATAGGAAGATTCAGTTATTTATTTAATAAAAAATAATTACATTCATTTTAATATATGGATGGGTTTGAGGAGAATTCAACCCATTCTCAGGTCGTTTATATGGTGAAATAATGCATGATTTCACTGCCATAACAACCAACTATCAATAATACTCTTCCTGGCCTTTGAACCTAGGTCAGGGTCATAAAAAGGGCCAGTAATGGTGGCTTTGTTATGTTCCAGCTATCTCACTATAAAGGGTTCTGAGTAGCTATTTGTCCGAGTGTGCTGGAGTAGATAGAACAAAAGAGAACAGTCCTTGCTAGTGCAATTTTTTTGCTGTTTAGCTTCTGGGTGAGGTATATTTTATAAAGATTTTTTTTGTGCTATTTTTTGATTTTGTGGTTCGCAGCACACTTGTTACTGACACAGAAAAAGCTGTCCTTTGCAGAATATTACTGTATACCTGTGCCAAAAAGTATTTGGACTCCAAAGCACCGCACCGCATATTTAGTGTACCAAAACACCACACCATGATGGTGCCATGGAGCAGGCGCCGGTGGACTGCACAGGAAGAAGAGGATGACTTCCTGTTGTCTCAGGGTCAGCAAAATTCTTTGATTACTGGCTTTATTTTATCCCTGTGAGGTAAAGGCAGCAGGAGGCAGAAAAGGGCTACAAGACTGATGATTGGAATGCTAGCAGTGAGGAAGAGGAGAAAATTTATATTTCAAGCTGAAACTTCTCTTGTCTCCTCTCCTAATGTTGCGGCCTAATTATACTGCTTATATACTGTTCTGCTGCTGCACAATATTTGTCGTTACTGTCCCCCAAATTTTACACTCCAATGTATCCTTAAAGTGTTTGTAAACCCTCGTGTTTTGTTTTTTTAACCTTAATGCATCCTATGCATTAAGGTGAAAAAACTTCTGTCACTGAGCAGCCCCTTAGCCCCCCCCCCACCGTTTTACTTACCTGAGCCCGTTCGTTCCCACGCCGGAGACATGCTCTACCTCTCTGGCTGGGATTCTCAGGCTCTTGATTGGATAGATTGATAGCAGCACAGCCATTGGCTCCTGCTGCCGTCAATCAAATTCAATGATGCACGTACCAGGGAGTCTGAGTCTGGCATTCTGTGTCTATGAATGCAAATGTTGGACTTGGGAGTGTGCCTGCGTGGTAACCCCGAGCGAGAGCACTTCTCCTAGGGGGTTTACCGATGCAGGGAGGAGCCACCACTCTGTGCAAAACGAACTGCACAGGGAAGGTAAGTATGATATGTTTGTTGTTTTTAAAAAAGAGGGTTTAAAACCCCTTTAACCACTTCAGCCCCGGAAAGATTTAATGACCAGGCCATTTTTTGCGATACGGCACTGCGTCGCTTTAACCTCCCTGGTTAAAGATGTCAGATTTTTGATGCTCAAAGTAGTACATTGTTTCACATGAAAATTTGGAGTTTTATAGGCCTGTGGGCCTGTAATTCTTATGCCGCGTACACACGAGCGGACTTTTCAACATCCAAAGTCCGACGGACTGATTCCGTCAGACTATTCGATCGTGTGTGGGCTGCAACGGACTTTTGATTTACCAAAGTCTGACGGACTTTAGAATACGGAACATGCTTCAAATTTTCCCGACGGAACTCCGCCGGACCCGGTCCCTTCGAAGAATTCGCTCGTGGGTAGGCTATTCCGACGGACTAAAACCGACGCTAGGGCAGCTATTGGCTACTGGCTATGAACTTCCTTATTCGAGTCTAGTCGTACGTCATCACGTTCGAATCCGTCGGAGTTTAGTGTGATTGTGTGTGGCCAAGTCCGCTCAGTCGAAAAGTCCGTCAGAACTCTGTCGGAACTCCGGCAGAACTCCGGCAGAACTCCTTCGGAAGTCTGTCGGACATAAGTCCTCTCGTGTGTACGGGGCTTAAGGAATAACACACTTAAATCTATCCAAACAAGAGTCTAGTAGACATCCTGGGAATGATAAAGTATGAAACATGAAATCATAAATAATAATATAATAAATAAACCATAAATAACTATAACAAATAATAATATAATAATAATAATAAAATGTATTCAATAATGTAATCAAATCAAAAACACAGAAATTTGCTCAGTTGTAGAATTGTAGCAGTCATTACTTTTAGTGTTTGACGACGAATTTCCCCACGAATCACTATCACTCAATTCTGCAAGTGATTCTAGTTTATCATCACTGTCTTCTAGCTGGTCTAAAACCGCTTTTGATGTAAAGGGACACTTTTTGGTTGCTATGGATAATCTCAAGTTTCCAGGCAGAAAGAACAGTATATAATATAAAATTGCATGCAGGGCACTGCACAAAGCATTAGGGACAAAAGGGATGTAACATTATTTGATACAGTGATGTACTTTGTAAGATTACAGTGTACTTTATGTGTTTTTCACTTTACGAATTTGGCACTGGGCTCCATCGCTGTGCGTTGTGATGCTCACAGGGAATGGAGCCTGTCACTGTGATAGATTGATTGGATTACACAGCCTGTGGACACAGCTGGAGGACATCACAGGATCCTGGGGACAAGGTAAGTAACTTTGCCTGAATCCTGCGAAGCAATCCCGAGTGTAGTTTGGGGTTTCCGCTTTTGGTAATGAAAATTCACCCTGAGCCACACTCGGGATTACCATTAGGGAGGTTAACTGACAATTCGCGCGGTCGTGCAATGTGATATCCAAACAAAATTGATGTTCTTTTTTTCCCCACAAATAGGCTTTCTTATGGTGGCATTTGATTACCTCTGCAGTTTTTATTTTTTGCGCTATAAACAAAAAAAGACAATTTTGAAAAAAAAAACTATATTTTTTAGTTTTTGCTATAATAAATATCCCTAAATTAAAAAAAATAAAAAATAAAATAAATATTCTACATATTTTTGGTAAAAAAATCACAATAAGCGTATATTGATTGGTTTGCGCAAATATGTCTACGAAATAGGGGATACATTTATGTCATTTTTATTATTATTTTTTTTTTTACTAGTAATGGTGACAATCTGTGATTTTTATCAGGACTGCAACATTGCGACGGACAGAGCGGACACCTTTGACACATTTGTGGGACCATTGACATTTATACAGCGATCAGTGCTATAAAAATGCACTGATTACTGTGTATGTGTCACTGGTAAAGAAGGGGTTAACACTAGGGGGTGATCAAGGGGTTAAATGTGTTCCCTCATTTGTGTTTCTTACTGTGGGGGGATGGGACTGACTTGAGGAGGAGACCTATTGCTGTTCCTACTTAGTAGGAGCAGACGATCTGTCTCTCCTCTCCTGACAGAACAGGGATTTGTGTGTTTACACACATAAATCCCCATTCTGTCTCTCGTGCCCACGATCGCGACTGCCAACCACATGCATCCTCTCCCCCCGCAGTGCAGTACGTGTGTACCTCCGGCAGCACGTGCGCCTTCTGTAGGTGTTTAAAGGGCCGACGTACAACTATGGCGATTTGCGGGAGAGAGCCGACCTGCCACAGTATAATGAGGGCGGCTGGTCGACTAGTGGTTAAAGTTGAAACCTGCCTTGTCTCCCCCTCTTACATTGCAACCTAAACAAGCTAATTATGTACTGTCCAACCACTGTACAATATTTGTTACTATTGTCTTCTGAAATAATATACTCTAAATTGTATTTCAGAATAAAACCTGCCTTATCTATCTCTCTTATATTGCAGTCTTACCAAGCTGCTTACATACTGCACAGCCACTGTACAATATGCATGGTTAATGTCTATGAAGAATACACTTCAGTATTTAATTCAGGCTATAGCCTGCCTTGCACCTTCATCTTACATTGTGGCCTTACCAAGCTGCCTACATACTGTCCAGCCACTGTACAATATTTCTGACTTTGTCTCTGAAACCATACACTATATCCATTGCAAGCTAAAAAAAAACTCCTATCTCCCTCCTATAGAGCATCCTAATCAACCTGCTTACATACTATCCAGACACTGTACAATTTCAGTGGTTATTGTTTCTGAAATAATACAATCATCAGTTAATTTCAGAATAAAGCCTTCCTCATCTATCCCTCTTATATTGTGGCCTAATTGAGCTGCTTGAATACTATCCCACCACTGAACAATATTTGTGTCTATTGTCTCTCGAGGTAATATACTAATTTTTATTGCACGATAAAGCTTACCCTGTGTTTTTGAAATTTCTGCCTATTTAAGTGTTTGTATATTCAAATTCTGGCCAAATTCTACCAATTACGTACTCGCAATTTGGGTGAGATAGAGTTTAGAGAATGTGATAGTGGCTTTGAAGTGATTTGTGCACTCTGTGATGCCATTTTATGTTCAATAGTTTTTATTGAGTTTTATCATAGGCAAAAAACAAAAGAAACAAAGGGTACAAAATAATGGTGCATGAAGTGCACTACAAAATTCATCAACACAACCTGATGTGATAAAAAGGTATAGAAAAAACTGCTGATGAAAAAAGATATTTATCCGTTTATGTTTACTAAAACTATTGCATTTCCATGTTTTGTGTACTGTTGGAGACCAGATATAGTGAAGGCATGGTCCTGGGTTTAGTAACACTTTAACATAGGAGCAGGGGGGTACAGCCAATACACATGTAAAGGGCCCTGGAAATTCCGAGGGGGCAGTACAAATGCCCATTCACCTGTGTTCACCGTCCCTGAGCCTGGACCATGTCAGCAGACAGCAGTTCGTAATACAGACTGTGAGTCGTGAGACAGACTGCCCCCTTGTTCCTCCTTAATCTCTGGACAGGCCACCCCTGCAGGATAATGGTGGAGCTCCAGATAGGAAAGTAACGTCAGGAAGCAGGAGTGTGTGGGCTCTGCAATATTAGGGGAAGGAGTCAGTACTGATCACTCCGGGACGCCTGCTGGATATCCAGCCCAGCAAAGCTCTCTCAACCTTACCTCAGCTCCTGTCAGCAGAGTTGGGGTCCTGCCGGAGGATAACGAGCATGTGGGGGAGAAGCAGCTGGCTAATTAGAGGATGTCTTTGAGAGAAGGCTGCCGTGCTTCCCGATCATTCTGGTCAGTGCTGGCACCCAGGGCAGGCTGAACTCCTTCACCTATGGCATCCTATGGCATGGCTTTCAGCAGGATATGTGCTGGGCAGAGCTTCTCCAGTGCTGACCCACATGCAGGGAGTGATTGTTGGGACATGGGATGGAGGAGGAGGAGGAGGATAACACTGGATAGGACTGGAGGATGACATGGGTTTGGACTGGAGAGGGAGGACATGGGATGGAGGAGGAGGAGGACATGGGATGGGACTGGAGGAGGGGGACATGGGATGGAGGAGGAGGAGAACATTGGATAGGACTGGAGGATGACATGGGTTTGGACTGGAGAGGGAGGACATGGGATGGAGGAGGACATGGAAAGGGACTGGAGGAGGAGGACATGGGATGGAGGAGGAGGAGAACATGGGATGGGACTGGAAGAGGAGGACAAGGGATGGAGGAGGTAGATGACATGGGATGGAGGAGGAGGAGAACATGGGATGGGACTGGAGGAGGAGGACGTGGGATGGAGGAGAACATGGGATGGGACTGGAGGAGGAGGACATTGGATGGGACTGGATGAGCAGGAGGACATGGGAAGGGACTGGATGAAGAGGGGGACATTGGATGGAGGAGGATATGGGATGGGGGGGTGGGATAGGAGGGGGAGGAAGACATGGGATGGGGGAATGGGGCAGGAGGAGTAGAAGGCCATGGGATGGAGGAAGGGGTGGACATGGGATGGAGGAGGAGGAGGACGACATGGGGTGGGGGGTATGGGACTGGAGAAGGAAAAGGAT
Organism: Lithobates pipiens; assembly: GCF_037356315.1. Classification (NCBI taxonomy): domain Eukaryota; kingdom Metazoa; phylum Chordata; class Amphibia; order Anura; family Ranidae; genus Lithobates; species Lithobates pipiens. The sequence goes on from NW_027507764.1 coordinate 389,140,291, forward strand.
ATAGGAGGAGATTTGGTGGGGCACCCAGTGGGTGGATTCGGTGGGACAGCGAGTGGTTGGGCCCTGCGGACTGTTGGTGGTCAGACCCAGGGTGGCCCAGACCTAAAGCTGTGTAAGGGGCCCCAAAATTTCTGATGGGTGCCCTGCATAGGAGTGAACTAACTTTCAAATTCACTTTCCCTAACAATTGACTGAGTACCAAAATCTCTCTTAATATCTGATGCTTTTTGGACCTTTAAGATAGGACTTGGGGGAGGCAGCAAAGTGAGCCAGTCAGTTTCTGATACATTGTACAGTGCTTTTCAATTAACACTTAAAGTTTCCAGACAAGAATAGAGGGCGGATTTATAATCTCATTACTATGCACCTGCTCATTCATCTTTCTAATCACAGACCAATGCAATTCCAAGACAAGGCTGGGTTGCTACTGCAGTTTGTAGGTAAGCCCAGGTGCTGAATATGCTGTCTTCCAGGGGTGTCTGGATCTCTTGACTGCATATGGTTCCATGGCCCCTTCTCTGTAAGAATAGTAATGCCTTGATGACCTATGTGGTTCTCTGCACCCATTGTAAATAAACCTTTAGCAGGAAAAATTGTTCACACATATGTATATTAACTGTGTATTTAGTTGTTTGCATGGAGTTCAGCTTTTAGTCACACTTTGAAAATGATTCCCTTTACCATAGTGTCGGTCTCAAAAATATTCCACCCCAATCTCAGTGTCACTTCTCCAGCGACATATAATAATAAATAATCAATAAAGGAGCAAGCTTTTTTTTTTTACTATGTCAACTAAAAAAGCTTGAAACGTAGTACTATCAATTAAAATGTGTATGAGCGCTATCAATAATCTACACCTCTACTGCTAAGCTGTGGTAGTGGTAGTGGTGGTGTTCTTTCAAGTTTCACTTACACAATCCATTGTGCTAATACAGAACACAGATTTTTAATATGAATCAGTCTGTATTTACTATAAATGCTTACCTGGCTTCTGCAAGGCATCACAATTGTGTCATTGCGATGGTGTACTTGTTGCTCAAGATATATTGTCTATTGTTCATTCTGAAGCATAACTTGGCCTTGTACAGTACTATTAATTTGTTTATTGTATAAACTGAATCATATGTTGAGATTATATATATTCTTTGCAGCTTCATACCTTCAATTCAAATGAAATTGCATTAATTTGTCAAGTATCTTCTTAAACTATTGACATGGGGGGTTGCACTTTCATCATAATCACTAACCATCTCAGTGTTGCAATAATAAAAGCTACACAGATAGCAATAAAAATTCATTCATTTGTTCACTCAATCATTAATTTATACATTCATTAACATCAGTACCATCAGATGGCTCGTCTTTAGCAATCTCTGGCTGCTGTTGTGGAACAAGTATCAGAAGCACTTATGCCACCTAGATGATCTGTTACATAAAAAAACAAAAATAAAAACATATAGCTTTCAATAGGTTAAGGAGATCAGGGGAGATCTCTTACACTGGTATAAATGGGTCTCAAAAACGAATAATAAAAACCCTGTTTAAGCTTAACCAACTCCAGTGAAAAAGAATAGGGAAACACAGCCCACTGTGCAATTTAAGAATCAAAATCCTAAGCAGCGATAGTGAATTGAAGAGTGAAGGTTGTATGCATATGGATTGGATATTGTGCTGGGTTGGCTCCCAACCTGGGATGGATCCTGGGAGGGTCACACCTGAATGTTGGAAAAAAGGCACACTGGCAAATTGTGATGAGTGTTGATTTCTTACGGTGCCCAGAAGGTAAATGCTGTGGTATCAAAGAAGCACCATAGGTCAACAGTGGTCTAAAGGAGGCATGCAACATGGGAGGATACAAACTCACTGTGTGTGTGGCGCCAAGCGCCAATACTTTAAGATTGAAGTCAAAGTGATCTCCTGAAACCTCCCTCTCACTGTTGCAAACCTTGGATTGATAGCAAATTCTGTATGCGAGCTGACAGTCCTGGTCCCTAAAGACCGTGCATGTAGCAAAGCTGAAAGTCCCGAACTGAGATAAGGTAAATGTGATATTTATTGTGCGATGAGGGAAAGAGGAAACATCCTTAATGCCAGTAGTGGCACCAATTACCAATAGGACCTGCCATGCATAGATGAGTATTGAGATTATGTGGTCCGAGGGGCATGGTGGACAAGGAGATATAACCTATAAATGGGTCTACTTGGAGAGACGTAAAGTATGTAAGAATGAAAATACAAGTAGGTACCTATATATGTGTTCTTTATATTACAGTAAATAGGTCAAAGTAAGACCTTAATACAGCAACTGGAAAACCAAAATTAGACAATATGTGGCCATAGATGGACACACATCTCAAGAAGGAAAATGCAAGCTGAGACATTTGCCAAAAATTAAGTACTTAAACAAAAACGCACACAAAAATTGTGCTACATCAAGTCGATGGCTCCCAATGACTCACTTTTGGAATAAAATAATAGTCACCCTGAATGACATAAGATCTTTTATACTTCCTCCATACTCTCACATTATTATACCATGCTGCAACAACTGATCTCTATGTGAGTTCTCTTCCCTTGCAGCCCTGAACCCCTTGCACAAGCCAGCAAAGTGAGTATGTCCCAGCAGATGCACGCAGCGCTCAAGGCTCGAGGGACCTCAGGTTCTAGTCCAACTACAGGCACATGACTGTATTAACTGAATAATAAGATTTAAGAATCCACAATACATAAAGAACTCCTTCTCATATAGTCTTATGAATCTCTACCCTACAGGAAAATCCAATGGAATTTCTTCAATACCAAAAACGAATAAATGGGCAGGGTCTGAATACTTGCTTAGTGGCCTTTTTGGTAACTTAAAGTTTATAATGCCCAAATCTTGTTCTTGGTGTCCTAGCCCAAAGAAAGCCATGACTATACCTAAGACCATACCATAAGGTAATGAATTGCTTATTAGCAAATTCACGCTCTTTATTCAGAATTTGATTTTTTCATTTTTTTCTGGTTTTTGAATATTGAATGAACATGCACCACATCTTCTACAAATTTTCCAGAATGGCAGAGGCCCAGCCATGGTTTACCTAAAATAGAGATAAAGGCTGCATGTTCTAAAAGCCTTGGTCTTTTTTTCCATAGAAAGGAAATATTAAACAATCTGGAGCCAGAGCTATTCATGAAAAAAGGCCAGTGATGATTTTATACAGCGATCAGAAGTGGTTGTTACGGAACATTTACAGTACATGGCCCCATGGTCAGGGACCAGTTGTTTTGCTTGCTTTTATCAGGTTGTGTATAACTGTCATGTTCATATATAAATACATTAACAAAATCTTTATTGTAAGGTACAAAACCATTTCAGTTTTAGAACAGGTTTATCCAATGGGACCAGGATTTTTTATTTTCCTTATTTTGGAGATATATCAACTTTACAACTAATATTTATAATTCTAAGCATACATCGCTATTTTCTTTCTGTTATACTGTGAATTGCTATGCACACTAGAACCCATCCCACTCATACAATTTTGGGCTATGGTGTATAGTTAGCGTAGCACATATGGTTTTCTTTTCTTAACCAAGCAGATAGAGCTCCATGATCATAGGAGAGCCAATCATGTGGAATTTGCAGGTCATGTGACTGGGCAGAGTACATTTGTAAAGTACATTGCTGTGCTATGTAAATGTGATTAATTTTTCTTTCTATAATTTTTGCCTTTGCAGTCTATGGTTTTGATTTTTTGAGATAGGAAGTTTTTCTTTTTTGTTTTGGTTGTAATTGGGGGAAAAGGGAAAAAGTATGAACAAGTATAGTTTTCTAGCCATCTTTTTTTCAACAATAAAGGTGAAAATACCTTGCTTGTGTAAATCATTAATGTAAAATGCCTGAAAACGTATTCAGATGTTGTGTTATGGTAATGCATAGAAAAGTGCACTCTAATATGCAAACCATTGTGTAACACAGCGCCATTCATGTTGGCACCTCAGTGGTACTCCAACATGCATACTGTTACAGTAGCAATCAATACACCCACACTGAAGTGTACCACAATACACATGCCATAAATTATGGTGCACCGCATTACATAAAAAGGGTCAGATCTGCTTTTTAGTGCATTAAGATACGCTGATAGAATGAATGGGCTGTCTTAACAATAATCTGTTGCATTAATGCAACATACAATATAATGTGAATGAGCCTTTAATGCCCTTCATAACCATGTATTCATTTGAATCTTATTTTATATATTCTTCAATTGTTTTCTTATGACATCTATTTTTAATAAGTAGGCTGGATCAGGTAAAAATAGATCTTATATAACCCCATCATACACTTTTGCAGCAGTAAATTACAGGGTGGACGTATTTTAATTTTGAACCTTATAGGGATAAAGTTTCCCTAAAGGGGAACTAAACTAATAAATGTAACAGTTTAAGCCCCGGTCACACCGGCACGACTTATCATGCAATTTGATCGTTTTGAGGCTTGGAGCCGCACTGATATCTTCCAAGTACCACCAAGTAGCACTACTTTGAAATCATGCTACTTTAAGTGAAGTAGCATGGTTTCAGTGTCGCAATGGGTCTGACCGGGGTGTCAAAAAACAGTTACATTTCCGCCATGCATTTCACATTTGCTTGTGCTCTCAACCTGCCCCGAGACTACCTTACTTATGCCAAATTTGCATAACTAATCACACATGCAGAATCATGGCAGTTACAATTCAAAGACTAAGATGGCAGTTTCTTTGGCTGAAAAGGATAGGAGGGTTGAGTTCCTATTTAACCACTTAAGGACCACACCACGTACATTTACTTTAATCACGCACCAGTTCACGAATCTCGTGCATGACTCTGGGGTGCATGCGTGTGCTGCCGGAACTGCGCTCCCACTGTGATTGGACACAGTGGGAGCCAATCAGCAGGTCTGGCAGTTGCGATGGCCATAGGCCACTTGCGATCGCTTGCTGGAGAGACATGTAAACAAGGCAGATCGTCCTTCTGTCAGACATGAAGAGAGACATCTGTGATTCCTGATAATCATTAACACAGATGTCTCTCTTCCTCGAGTGCATCCCCCACACAGTAAGAACACACTCCCAGGGAAAACAGGTAACCCTTTGATTGCCCTCGATGTTAAAGGGGTTCTGCACTCAAAATACAACATTTGCCCATTCTGTTGCCTATAGTTAATATATCTCATAATGCCACCTGTTTTTTTTTTTTGATTCACCTACCTTTTGTAATCTTCAGTACTTTATTTTAAACCCCTGCGGCGATGGGCGGTCTCTTGCGGCGATGGGCGGTCTCTTGCGGGGATCAGCGTAATTTCCTGTTGAAGCCCGCACTGTCTCCTGTGATCTCGTTCGTGTAATCCCAGGAGACATTGCGGCTAATGCACCCAACATCTCGCGAGATTTCGGGTGCTACAGCCAACATCTCGCGTGATTTTGGTAATTACAGCCGAGATCTCGCGAGATCTCGGCTGTAATTACCGAAATCACGCGAGATGTCGGCTGTAGCACCCGAAATCTCGCGAGATGTCGGCTGTAGCACCCGAAATCTCGCGAGATGTCGGCTGTAGCACCCGAAATCTCGCGAGATGTCGGGTGCATTAGCCGCAATGTCTCCTGGGATTACAAAAAAGAGATACCAGGAGACAGTGCGGGCTTCAACAGGAAATTACGCTGATCCCCGCAAGAGACCGCCCATCGCCGCAGGGGTTTAAAATAAAGTACTGAAGATTACAAAAGGTAGGTGAATCAAAAAAAAAAAACAGGTGGCATTATGAGATATATTAACTATAGGCAACAGAATGGGCAAATGTTGTATTTTGAGTGCAGAACCCCTTTAAGTCCTTCCCTGCCAGCGTCATTTATACAGTGTCAGTGCATTTTTTTCAGCACTGATCACTGTATTGGTGTCACTGGTCCCCAAAAAGTGTCACTTGTCCGCAGCAATGTCACAGTCCTGGCCTGGTCAGGAAGTGGGTAAAACCTTTCGGAGCTGAAGTGGGTAAATCTGTTACCTTACCCATTTCCCTGTTTGTCAAGGTATGTAAAATATCTCAGTGCTTTGGGATATGGGGAAGCATTTAAACCATTTTCCTTCTTCCCATGATGCAGTTCTTGAGTAACTAGTTGCCACGTAGGGACCAGGGAAAGGTCCTTACATATTATGCCGCGTACACACGATCAAACAATCGGGTGGAAAAGTCCGGCAAACTCAAGTCCGCCGGACAATCCCCCCGTGTGTAGCCTCCGGCAGACTTTTTTGACCCGAAAGTACGGCGGACTTAGAAAGTAGTTTTGCACTCCAATCTTCCCGCCGGACTTGCATTTCGGCGGACAATCCGGCCGTTGGTATGCCAGTCCGCCGTACTTTTGAAATGAACGGACTTTACCCGCCCGGAAAAAAGTCCGCTCATTTCGAGCGGGTCTTCAGGTAGGCGGGGCCCTGCCACCTGGTATGGACTTAAAAGGGAACTCCAACACCGAAAAAAAATCGGCGTGGTGGTCCCCCCAGGTCCACATCAGACCCTTGTCCGAGCACGCTACTCAGCCGGCCAGGAAAGGGGGGCGAGCGAGCGCCCCCCCCCTCCTGAGCCATACCAGGCCACGTGCCCTCAACACGGGGGGTGCCTTGGGGAAGGGGGGGGCCACGCGCCCCCCCCACCCCAAAGCACCTTGTCCCCATGTTGATGAGGACAAGGGCCTCTTCCCGACAACCCTGACCGTTGGTTGTCGGGGTCTGCGGGCGAGGGGCTTATCGGAATCTGGGAACCCCCTTTAATAAGGGGGCCCCCGGATACCGGCCCCCCACCCTATGTGAATGAGTATGGGGTACAATGTACCCCTACCCATTCACCTGTGAAAAAAGTACAAAAAAAACACAACACATGGTAAAAATAGTTTATTGCACAGCTCCGGGTGTCTTCCGTCTTCGGGGGGTCTTCTCGCCGGACTCCTCCGCTATCTTCTAGCTCTTTTGCTAGCGGAGGAGCCCGGCTTTCTTCCTCGCCACCGCCCTTCTTCCGACTTCGGGGGTCTTGTCCCCCTCTTCGGTTCTTCTGCCGGGCCACCGAGCCTTCTTATAGCTCTTTTACAGCCGGTCTTCTGTCACCGCTGTCGTCGCTGCTGTCGCTGCCGCCGCCGCATTCTGTTCTTCTTTTCTTCTCTTCTTCTCTTCAGATGTTGACTCGTCGCTCCCTCCGCTCACAATGACGGGGACCGGGCGCGCAGCGACTTATATAGGGACATCACCGGATGATGTCCCCGCCTAGTATGATGTCACAGTCACAGCATCCTCTGGTCGGAGCCATTGTGAGCGGAGGGAGTGACGAGTCAACATCTGAAGAGAAGAACAGAAGAACAAAAGGCGGTGGCGGCGGCGACAGCAGCGACGACAACGGTGACAGAAGACCAGGGCCACCGCGCCTTCTTATAGCTCTTTTACAGGCGGTGGCCCGGCAGAAGAACCCAAGAGGGGGACAAGACCCCCGAAGTCGGAAGAAGGGCGGCTCCTCCGCTAGCAAAAGAGCTAGAGGAAGATAGCGGAGGAGTCCGGCGAGAAGACCCCCCAAACGGAAGACCCCCGGAGCTGTGCAATAAACTATTTTTACCCTGTGTTGTGTTTTTTTTGGGGTGGGGGGCCGGTATCCGGGGGCCCCCTTATTAAAGGGGGCTCCCGGATTCCGATAAGCCCCTCGCCCGCAAACCCCGACAACAAACGGCCAGGGTTGTCAGGAAGAGGCCCTTGTCCTCATCAACATGGGGACAAGGTGCTTCCCCAAGGCACCCCCCGTGTTGAGGGCACGCGGCCTGGCACGGCTCAGGAGGGGGGATGCTCGCTCGTCCCCCCCTTTCCTGGCCGGCCGGGTAGCGTGGTCGGACAAGAGTCTGATGTGGACCTGGGGGGACCCCCACGCCGTTTTTTTTCGGCGTTGGGGTTCCCCTTTAAGTACATACCAGGTGGCGGGCCAGCGACGTCTCCTTCGCGGGCCCCGCCTACCTGGAGACGCGCTCGAAATGAGCGGACTTTCCTCCGCGTGTGTGCGCGAGTCCGTTCATTTCAAAAGTAGGGCGGATAGTACGGCGGACTTAGTACGCCGTATTAGTCCGCTGAAAAAGTGCAGTGTGTGGGCAAGTAGCCCGTTCGGAAAGTCGGACAGACAGTCTGGCGGGAAGTCCACCAGACTAAGTCCGTCGGATATTCCGCTACGTGTGTACGCAGCATTAGTAACCCTGACTCAGCACTACCAGATGTATGAAATGGCATTATTTCCTTTCCAATTCTAATCACATTTTATTCCTGTGTAACTCAGTTTTTTTTCCATTTCCCACATTTCCTTAAGATGTACCCAATAAAAAAAATGAATAACTGAAGTTAAATGCATCTGCTATGAAAAAAGTAAGTGTAAATATAAGAGTAGACTTTTTTTTCCCAGAAAATAACATTTTATTTAGGTTATATTAAAGCAATGATGATTTTGTAGGTTGTGACATAATATACACGAATTCTTGTGTAATACAGTATGTACTTAATAGGTCATACAATGGAACATCCAACTTGCTACCAAGACTGAAATATTTATATGTTAATGGCTTTCATTAGATATTAACTATATGATTAAAATAAACAAGAAATTATAATTAATGAGAAATCAGAAGAAAACATATATCATATTAAGGTGGTTTCCACAAGGTGAGTCAAGGTTGCTAACTATGAACGATCCACTGTTGAAAAGCACTGCATTGTTTGTAAAGGTTAGTTTATGCAAAGGACACATGCAGGGCACTCTCAGGGACAAACTTAAATGAGTGGGCCAAAAGGACCAAAGCCTCCGGAACAGCTACTGTAAAATATAGCATTGTCTTGTATTAATGACAAACGCGCAGTAGAATATTTGGTCACCAATTTGTAATGTTTTGTATATCATGGCAAAGCCCTTTTGTGTTTCTACAGTAACGTACTGTAGTGTGTTGGCTTTGAAGTATGCTTTGAATAGCATGCTGATATGGCCATAAAGGACATTACATTGAAAAACAAAATTCAAATAAATTGATTACTGTGACATCCATTATTAAAAAATCTTTTGAAGCGTGACAGAAGCAGACTGACTGCATTATTATTCCAGTCACTGTCTGTCCCCTCCAGATGAAACTGTGAAACCGCTATTTATTGTGTAACAGGACTAGCAAACATCCCTTTCAGCCAGATGTTATCTAATAGGTAGGCAATACCTTAAAACACTTGGCTGTGAAATGTATTGTGCAGTACGTGTTATTGCAAAAATAGGTCTCTATCTATCTATCTATCTATCTATCTATCTATCTATCTATCTATCTATCTATCTATCTATCTATCTATCTGCTCGGTTGGAGCCAAAAGACAGCCTCTGGTACATATTAAGCACCTAAACCGGGCATCAATGAACAATGCAAACGATGGAGATATAAGAGGGGTAGAGAAAGAGGGAGGGAGAGAGAGAGAAAGAGAAGAAGCACGGGGTGATGTAGTCATCTAGGTTAAATTTAACTTTAAACAGTTATTATTCAGATCATAAGCCACAAAGGGTAGTCTTCTTCATTTCCCAATCATCTAATGTTTATTTCTGTTGCAACTACTGTAAACAGAACATGGGAATATTAGGGAGAAGAATTGTTAGTTCTTAGCACTGAAGTGTAAGAAGAAAGGAAGAGATACCACTGAGACTTTAAAATCAGTTGTCAGACCAGATAAGGAAGTAGAAAAGTATGTAAAATTAAAATATTTTATTATAATATTTTAAAATATGGTAGTACTAGTAATCATCACAAACCAAATTTAAGAACAAACAAGTAGCCACACATATATACCCTGTTTCCCCTAAAATAAGACCTAGCGTGATTGTCGACGATGGCTGCAATATAAGCCCTACCCCCCAAATAAGCCCTAGTTAAAGTCCTTCTATGTCTTATTCTCAGGGTAGGGCTTATTTTTGGGGAAAGAGGGTGGGGTTTATTTGGGGGGTAGGGCTTATATTGCAGCCATCACCGACACTCATGCTAGGTCTTATTTTAGGGGAAACAGGGTAGTATACAGAGCTTCAATTCTGTAGCATATGGTTGGTCTCATGGTAGGAGGCCAGACCACAGGCAATTACACAGAAGATCCCAACATGTTTTGGAATGTAATAAGTTTCTTCTTCAGTGATTGATCAAAACAGGCTGTATTTTTCTGATGGTTTAATGATAACGTGTCAATATATATAGTCATATACAAATATGTAAAGAAATATACAGAGTATCAAAACAGGTGGGAAATCCAACATGGCAGCTGGTATACAAGACAATTAATGCATACTCACAGGATATGGCTACATCACATCATGCACACAAAATGGTTTATTAAACCCCCCAATGTGCCCCATTGGATTTGGAACCCTCAAAGTAGGTGGTATATCCTATATGCTGGTCAGACAAGGTCCCCAGCACAGAGAAAGCGAGAGTCAGGATGTTGGGAAGAAGGTCGCTTCTGCCAAAGGATGCTCACGAGGATTGCAAAAAACAGATTATGGCTTTAGTGGTGTAAATAGATATAAACACAAAATAAATAGTATGTGCCCAGATATGGATGCACTAGCTAGAAGAATATATGTAAAAAGCTACTGATCAAAAGAGCTTGAAAAAGGAAAGGCAAGCAGAATATCAAAAAAAGGGAAGGAGAGGAGGTAAGAGAAGAAAAAGAAGATCTGCTCTAAAACAGTATACAAGCAGATAGGACTTACAAGCAGCAAGTATCCACCTGGTGCAACTAGGTCTTGATAGATTATGGGGTTACCAAATCGTCCAACCCCTTTGTGAGTTGGCGATTCCCACAAAGGGGTTGGACGATTTGGTATTCCCACAGTCTATCAAGACCTAGTTGCACCAGGTGGAAGTGTGCTGCTTGTAAGTCCTATCTGCTTGTATATTATTTTAGAGCAGATCTTCTTTTTCTTCTCTTACCTCCTCTCCTTTAGGGATGAGCCAAACACCTCCCGGTTTGGTTCGCAGCAGAACATGCAAACAGGCAAAAAATTTGTTCGAACAAGCGAACACCATTAAAGTCTATGGGACAAAAGTGTTTGGGGACCTGGGTCCTGGGAGAAATCAAAAGTGCTAATTTTAAAGGCTTATATGCATGGTATTGCATAAAAAGTATTTGGGGACCTGTGGCCTGCCCCAGGGGACATGTATCAATTTTTTCATTTTTTTTAAAACAGCTGTTTTTTCGGGAGCAGTGATTTTAATAATGCTTAAAGTGAAATAATAAAAGTGAAATATTCCTTTAAATTTCGTACCTGGGGGGTGTCTATACTATGCCTGTAAGGTGGCATATTTTTCCAGTGTTTAGAACAGTCCTTGCACAAAATAACATTTCTAAAGTAAAAAAAGTAATTTAAAACTACTAGCGGCTACAATGAACTGTCGGGTCCCGGCAATACAGATATAAGTCATTGAAAATAATGGCATGGGATCCCCCCTAGCCCATTACCAGGCCCTTTGGGTCTGGCATGAATATTAAGGGGAACCTCGAACCAAAGTTTAAAAAGAAATTGCGTGTGGGTCCCCCCAAATTCCATACCAAGCCCTTCACTTTAAGCATTATTAAAATCACTGCTCCCGAAAAAAAAACGTCAGTTTTTAAAACTTTGTTGCATTGATACATGTCCCCTGGGGCAGGACCCGGGTCCCCAAACACTTTTTATGACAATAACTTGCATATAAGCCTTTAAAATGAACACTTTTGATTTTTCATGTTAATGTCCCATAGACTTTAATGGTGTTCCGGCGGCTTTCGAATTTGCCGCGAACACCTCATATTCACAGAACATCCGCACAACCAAAGTTCGGCCAGAACTTATGTTTGGGCAGAACTGTTCGCCCATCCCTACTCTCCTTCCCTTTTTTTGATATTCTGCTTGCCTTACCCTTTTCAAGCTCTTTTGATCACTACTTTATTAAATATATTTTTCTAGCTAGCGCATCCATATCTGGTCAGATATTATTTTATATCTATTTACACCACTAGGGCCATATCTGTTTTTTGCGATCCTCGGGAGCATCCGTTGGCAGCAGCGTCCTTCTTCCAAACATTCTCACTCACTTCCTCTGTGCTGAGGACCTTGTCTGACCGGAACCTAGGATATACCACCTAGGGCAATAGGGCACACTGGAGGGATTAATAAACCATTTTGCGTACATGATGTTATGTAGCCATATCCTGTGCTGCAGACACACTATTTAAACACCATGGCATCATTCATTTATCCATTGATGACAGCACATCAATGAGGATAATAAGCGCAGCAGCTATTACATCTCATCGTTTGTTTTGAACTACAACAAAATGGCCACGGTCGTAGCCCATATAGCGATCTTTGGGAAAATGGTCGCTCCATTAGTTCTCTAAGGTTTACAGAAAATGGTCCAAAAAAGACAAAAGATCCAGCGAGAGGCAGTTGTGTGGACAAAAATGCCTTGTTAAGATCAGAGATCAGAGGAGAATGGCAAGACTGGTTCAAGATGATAGAAAGGCAACAGTAACTCAAATTACCACTCGTTACAACCAAGGTAGAATACCATCTCTGAATGCACAACACATGGAACCTTGAAGCAGGATGGGCCACAGCAGCAGAGGACCACACCGGGTGCCACACCTGTAAGCTAAGAACAGGAAACTGAGGCTACAATTCGCACAGGCTCATCAAAATGGGATGGTAGAAGATTGGAAAAATGTTACCTGATCTGATGAGTCTCGATTTCAGCTGCAACATTCTGATGGTAGGGTAAGAATTTAGCATAAACAACATGAAAGCAATGGATCCATCCTACTTTGAACTTTGTTTAAATGCCACAGCCTGAGTATTGTCGCTGACCGTGCCCATTCCTTTATGACTACAGTGTACCCATCTTCTGATGGCTACTTCCAGCAGGATAATGCAATATGTCACAAAGCTCAAATCATCTGTTTTTTTGAACATGGCAATGAGTTCACTGTACTCCAATGGCTTCCACAGTCATCAGATCTCAATCCAATGGAGCATCTTTGAGATGTGGTGGGGGGATTCACATCATGGATGTGCAGTCAACAAATCTGTAGTAACTGCATGATGCTATCATGTCAATATGGACCAAAATCTCTGAGGGATGTTACCAACACCTTGTTGAATCTATGCCATGAAAAATTAAGGAAGAAGATGTTCCAACCCGATACTAGCAAAGTGTACCTAATATAGTAGCTGGTGAGTGTATATATAATCTATAATTTTGTATATATTGTATATACTATCATTTTGATATTGAGGGGTCCTGGGTTTTTGATGCGTTTTCTGTGTTATTGGTGGTGGTTACACATGGGTGGAATGACACACTGAAAAATAATAATGCACTGGATGGCACTTTAAAAACATGGCACTTTATACACTGCAAGCATTCTGAAATTTGCATGAACACTATTTTTTTTTTTGTAATTGATATTTTTTTTTGTATATTAATGCACACATGATATACTGTACTGTAAGGTTTATCACGTATTAATGCATGGTAAATATTGAGGAAGGCACCTTGTAGTTTAAAGGAGTGCTGTGTAGTATAAAGAACAAAAAAGGCATTGGCACAGACTTTAATGAAACATGACCAGCTATGTAGTTAATCCTTTTAGTGCAACAGTCTAGAGCTCAAAAATTGATTACAATCAGCACCCCTGGACAGTGGTGGAATGTGATCTTTGAGCATGTATCTAAGCATTGGTGGTAGGGGGTGGTGACACTGTATAAAGTGTCTTGTAATAGATTGACTGGATGATGCACTTGTGTAGTCCTGCCTGATTCCAGATTTGTGACTGGCAAATATTTCTCTAAATGTTGTAGTTGTTTTGTTTATGTAAAAAAGTTCACATGGACATTGAAGCTTACAAATTCACTAGTATACCAACTGGCCACCAGCTGGTGGTAAATTCAAAAGACCAGCCATAGGAAGACTCTGGTCACTAGAAATCACAAAAGAGGTAATTGTTCTTCTAATAGCATAGCTAGCAGTAGAAAATGTGTTGGCCAAAAAAATCTTTCATTGTTTTTCCCCAGTAAATTAGGATAGTGACCTTGATAGAGAAGCTTTCTACCATCTTACTTAAAGGGGTTGTAAACCCTTGTGTTTTTTTCACCTTAATGAAAAAATACCTGACAGTCACTGGCCCCCCGTTTTACTTACCTGAACCCCTTCATCTCCTCGGCGGGGACGCACAGTCCCTCTCTCCACAGGGTCCCGGCTCTTGATTTGGATAGATTGATTGAAGCACAGCCATTGGCTCTGGCTGCTGCCAATCAACTCTAATGACATGGGCGCGGGGGGGCGGGGCCGACTCCGGCATTCGTGTCTGTGGACGCAAATGCTGGACTCGGTAGCACGCCCGCAAGGTAACCCCCCAGGAGAGCAATTCTCCTTGGGGTTTATCTGATGAGGGGAGGGGCCATGAGAGCCACCGGGGGGCTCCAGAAGAGGATGTTCGGGGCAACTTTATGCAAAAGGAGCTGCACAGTGGAGGTAAGTATGATATGTTTCTTATTTAAAATAAATGAAAAAAATAACAATGCTTTACAATCACTTTAAGTATTCGTTATAGTAAGATCAGAGTTGTACCTTTCACATGTAACACCTGTGCATTCAGGATACTCCTTACAGTGATGACGAATGATCACTCTTAGCCCTAGTACACACGGTCGGACATTCCGACGGAAAATGTCCAATTAGACCGTGTTATCGGATAATCTGACTGTGTGTGGGCTCCATCGGACTGTTTCTGTCGGAATTTTTGACCAATAAAGTTTTAGAGCTGGGCTGTAAAATTTTCCGACAACTTGGTCTGATGGGACTTTGTCCTATCGTTTGTAGAGAATTCCGATCGGACAAAGTGCCACACATGCTCAGATCAAATTCCTAGACCAAAGCTATTGGCTACTAGCCTGAACATAGTCCCGTCGTAGCGAAATAATGTCACCACATTCTGAACGATCGGATTTTCCGACAACTTTGTCCGACCGCGTGTATGCAACACAAGTTTCTGACAAAATCCGTACTATCTAGTGATTGCAAACTTTGGTTAATTTTTACAGTTTTTTTTTTTTTTTTTACATTTTTATTCTCCATCTGAAACAGTGGTTGGGTAGATTTAAAATGTTTTCTATATTTATGCATTACTTTAACCACTTGCCGACCGCCGCACGCCGATGTACGTCGGCAGAATGGCACGGGCAGGCATAAGGGCTTACATGTACGTCCCTTGCCTCCCGCGGGTCGGGGGCCCGATCGGGCCCCCGCCCGGTGCCTGCGGCGGTCGGTATTCGTTCGGGAGCGATCCCGGACGAGGGGACGGCCATTCATTCATGGCCACCCCCTCGCGATCGCTCCCGGCGAATGAAATTGTCCGGTGACATCACTTCCTCTCCTGTAATGTAAACACAGGAGAGGAAGTGATGTATTCTCTCCTCCGTGTCGGTAGTTTTCGTTCCGGCACCGAGGAGAGAGCATCGGTGAGTTGCACAAGCACTACACTACACAGTAGAACATGCCAGGCACACTCACACCCCCCCTTTACCCCCCGATCACCCCCCAATTACCCCTGCCCCCCCAGTCACAGTGACACCAATTGCTTTTTTTTTTTTTTTTTTTACATTGGTGTCATTTGTGACTGTAATAACTGTTAGGGCAGTTAGGGTTAGCCCCCTTTAGTTCTAATGTGCCCCCCTAACCCCCCCAATAAAGGTTTAACCCCGTGATCACCTCCCGTCGCCAGTGTCACTAAGGCAGGGTTCACATTGCAGCGGTTTATGAGAACGAATGTGATTCGCACCGCACTGCAGTGCAAATCACATCCGATCTCTGTGCGATTCGAGTTCAGCCATTCGCCGCACCCGCCACACCCGCCGCACCCGCCGCACCCGCCGCAAATTCGCACGGGACCCTTTTTTTGGCCCGCAGCAGAATCGGATCGCATGGGTGTTCACACCATGCGATCCGAGTTTGCAGATCGCACTGCGATATGCGAACTGATCTGGGGGTGTCAGTAACATTTCACTGACACTCCCAGCAGTTCGCATAGGGCAGTGTGAACTGCCGCCGGGAGGCATGCGATGCGGGAACCCGCCGCGGATTCGTGGCGTTTCCGCATCGCTCCAGTGTGAACCCAGCCTAATAAGCGATCATTTTTCTGATCGCCGTATTAGTGTCACAGGTGACGCTAGTTAGGCAGGTAGGTATTTAGGTTCGCCGCAGCTTTTTATAGCGCCAGGGACCCCCATATACTACCGCATAAAGCCCCCTGATTGCCCCCTAGTTAACCCTTTCACCAGTGATCACCATATAACTGTTACAGGTGACGCTGATTGGTTAGTTATTTTTTTTATAGTTTCAGGGCACCCGCCATTTATTACCTAGTCTCACTAGTGTACCCCTAAATTTAGGGGTGTCTACTTTCCAAAATGGGGTCATTTGGGGGGGGTTTGTGCCATCTTGGCATTTTATGGCCTTCAAAACTGTAACTCCCTTAGAAAGCCTGAAGGCGGTGCTTGGTTTTCGGGGCCCCGTACGCGGCTAGGCTCCCAAAAAGTCCCACATATGTGGTATCCCCGTACTCAGGAGAAGCAGCAGAATTTATTTTGGGGTGTCATTTCACATATGCCCATGGCATGCGTGAGCAATATATCATTTAGTGACAACTTTGTGAAAAAAAAAAAAAAAAAAAAAGTTTGTAATTTTCCCGCAACTTGTGGCAAAATATAAAATATTCCATGGACTCAACATGCCTCTCAGCAAATAGCTTGGGGTGTCTACTTTCTAAAATGGGGTCATTTGTGGGGGTTTTGTGCCATCTTGGCATTTTATGGCCTTCAAAACTGTAATAGGTAGTGAGGAGTGAAGTCAAATATTTACGCCCTTAGAAAACCTGAAGGCGGTTCTTGGCTTTCGGGGCCCCGTACGCGGCTAGGCTCCCAAAAAGTCCCACATATGTGGTATCCCAATACTCAGGAGAAGCAGCAGAATTTATTTTGGGGTGTCATTTCACATATGCCCATAGCATGTGTGAGCAATATATCATTTAGTGACAACTTTGTGTAAAAAAAAAAAAAAAAAATTTTTTTTTGTCATTATTCAATCGCTTGAGGCAAAAAAATAAAATATTCAATGGGCTCAACATGCCACTTATCAATTTCCTCAGGGTGTCTACTTTCCAAAATGGGGTCATTTGGGGGGGTTTTGTACTGCCCTGCCATTTTAGCACCTCAAGAAATGAGATAGGCAGTCGTAAACTAAAAGCTGCGTAAATTCCAGAAAACGTACCTTAGTTTGTAGATGTGACAACTTTTGCGCAAACCAATAAATATACAATTATTGACTTTTTTTTTACCAAAGACATGTGGCTGAATACATTTTGGCCTAAATGTATGACTAAAATTGAGTTTATTGGATTTTTCTAATAACAAAAAGTAGAAAATATCATTTTTTTTCAAAATTTGCGGTCTTTTTACGTTTATATCGCAAAAAATAAAAATCGCAGAGGCAATCAAATACCATCAAAAGAAAGCTCTATTTGTGGGAAGAAAAGGACGCAAATTTTGTTTGGGTACAACATTGCATGACCGCGCAATTACCAGTTAAAGCAGCGCAGTGCCAAATTGTAAAAAGACCTCTGCTCATTTACCAGCAAAATGGTCCGGTCTAAGGTGGTTAACATGACAAACTAATAACCTTTTCTGAATATATATATTTTTTTAGCAATAAAGCTCAATCTTTATCTGCTCATCATCTGTATGTACTGTAGTGGTGGTTTGCTGTTGCTTGCCAACCATTGGGCTGGGACTGGTGTTGCCAACCTAACAAACTGAAATTTACTGACACCACACCCAAAATTTACTGGCACAGCCACGTTTTTATTGGCATTTCCAAAAGTTATAAAATTACAGGTTTAAGTGCAAATTTCAGTATTTATGCTACAAACAAGTACAATATGCAATTAGCAATGTGATTCACAGTAGATATTAAGCTAAAAAACATATTTATTAGTTTATTTTCCATATAGTAAATAAGTAGCTCAGGGACAGGACTCAAGAGGGCAAGGAATTAGAATGGGCAGGCACACACACATGACATTGACTCTCAAAGTGACACTGACAGTAGTACGACATGTGCCCTTCCGAGTCACAGTGACAGTCTCTCTCCACACCAGGTGATACCTCCAGTCCACTCCAGTCCAAACAGCACTGACGATCCCACTCCTGGCTTGCCTTGCTCCCATCCAAGTAATAAATTGCAGCATTCTGTTAAGCAGACCTGCTGAAGATAGATTTGCCTCTAGCCCCACCGTTAGGTGGAGCAGAAAATTACACAAGTCTAGCTATTTATATCCTAGCATCTAAACTAGGGGGTTGTTACATGAGGCCAGGCACTGATGTGGATGAGAAGGACTTCTCACCTGAGGAGGAAGTGTTATCCGGATACCCTTTGACTGCTGCTGCTTGTGGTGACCCTCTGTAACGGGGGGTCGCTTGGATCTGGTAAGGAGCTAATTCATTCATTCGGTGATAGGATAAGCACACCACACCTTTGGAGAAGATTTTCAATTCGTGTATCTGTAATTCAGCCGTTTGGAACTTTTCTTCACTGCCGTACCTCATTTGAATTTTTGTTTCACTGGTGTTTGTTTACTATATGGACATTCTATTATTATTATTTTTGACACATGACTATATGGACATTATTTAGAGTGTCTCTAAACACAAATATATATTCTTTTGATAGCCCATTTATGCTTAATAGCAAATATTTTTTTCATATTCTCATTTTTATGGTTTAGGGGTTCATACACAGTTTGATATACTTATACTGTGTTTGGGGAATTCACATTATTTGACACGTATTTATGGTTTGTTTTTGTATTCAATTGCATTTATTCCTATATGGTTTACACTACACTTTGGAGGTGGTCTTAGAGACATCAGATACTAAGACCCACAGTGTGGGTCTGGCACTTCTATATACCCTAATCGTATTGGGTATTTGTGGTTAGCGCAGTTCTTTTTTCTTTCTACTCTTGCTCCCATCCTGCAGACCCGCACACGAGACACATGCAGCTCTGCCTGGCTCCCCCGCTAGCTTCGCCAGACCCACCGCCCACTGGTACCACCTGAACATCCTGTAACAGGCACTCAGATGGTCTCGCCCAGCTCCGGACCAGAAGTGAGTAGGCGAAGTTTAAGCCTAGCGTCACAGCCATATTTTTTACTGGCGACCATTTCCTGTCACTGCCATTTACTGGCAGGAGTTGAGTTGCCAAATTTCTTCTTCCTGTATTGCTCTGACATCACTTCTAGTTTGCAAGGAAGAGAGGGCATATAGCTAGTGCTGCATATCCACATCTAAGCTCCGGGTGGGGGGGCGGAGTGAAACACGTTGGGGGTATGGGCTGGCGGGAGCCCAGACTGAGGTTGTCTCTCTCATACCACCATAGGACTCCATGGATGTGCGGTACCAAGGATCTTTCCTCTCTTCCTTCCAGTGACTACAAGAGACAAGATCCATCCCTTGCTGGCACTCCTGCAGCATCACCCACAGTATTCCCCATAGTAAACGAGCCCGAGGCGGCACACTAAAAAAAACGCGGGTCACAGTGATCACTTCCACTTTGGCTGGTTGAAAAAATAATAAGCATTTTTGTGTGCTGAATCAAATCGCTTTGATGGTTGTTTTCTAATACATTTCCTACTACTTTGATGTTATGTTGTATAAAATGCAGAATTGTGAAGGTTTATTATGCTTTGGTGTAACATGATTATCTGTGATTCTGTCATTGTTGCGTCCAGTTGCTCAAATGGCTTGTGTTTTCTTTATCTGTTATTTTCTGATATACTTAGTGTGCTGCAGGTTTTTGATACAATATGCAGTGATTGTTACTATTGGTTACTATTGCTATTGTATGACTTTTTTAAACTTTTGAGTCTGTTTAACAAGTTAAAGTGGTTGTAAACCCTTACAACACACTTTGACCTACAGTTAAGCCTAGATTAAGGCTTACCTGTAGGTCCAAGAAATATCTCCTAAACCTACACGGTTTAGGAGATATTTGCCGAAAGACAGGCACCGCTGTCTACGCCGCATGCGCCGTAGACAGCGGCACCGTCGACGGCGAATATGCCGCGTGTGGCGGCTCCCGTGAGCGTGCGTTGGAGTGACGTCATTGCGGCTTCGCCGAATGACAGCGGCGGAGCGGCCATGCCCACCAAGAAGATGGATGCGCTGGACTACAGGGGACAGCGGTGACTTCGCTGGCTCCTGTGTCAGGTAAGTGACACATAATGGACTACTATGCGATACATAGTAGTCCATTATGCTTAACCTTTGCAGGGAATGAAAGAGGAAGTAAACTCATCAGGGCTTACTTCCTCTTTAATGATGGTGATGATGGTTTCACGTTTAGTACAATATTCAAATCTGTTTTATGTGCTTATGTTATTTGTCTTGATAAAAGTGGGCTGTGACTCACTGAAACATCAGTGAATAAAGCCTTGGATTATTTATGCCCTTTTAAATACCTGTGATTGCCCTGTTCTTCATGTTTATTTGCTTACAGTGTGTACCCAGGGCTATATTATTCTAACATGTGGGGATTTGTTTGTTTATTATGTCAGAATATATATATGTATTTTTTTAATTCTTTAATATATTGCTCAAAATCTACAGTATTTTAAAAGTTAGTGAATAAAGCCTTGGATTCTTTATGCTCTTTCAAATATCATTGAGTGCCTTAACCTTCATATGTATTTAACAGTTAACATATATCTTTTTAATTCAATCAGAAGAGAATTTTTATTTTTTCTCTGAAGCTGCCGTAAACTATAACCTGAAGTGAATAATTCCCATAGCCTTTAAAGGAGATATTTCATGATAGAAACATGAAGGCTTACTAAAATGCTGGTTGTTTGGATATCATGGTTTCAGTGATTTTTAAGCAACTGAGTAATAGGTTGGTAAAGCCCTCTGACATGATCTGCATATTTGTTTTGGGACTAGCATTTTTAGGTATTTGGCATTTTCTTGCAATTGCAAGTTTGTGGGTCAAAAAAATTATTTGACAATCCCCCACCCACCCAGCTTAGACATACCCACATATTCGTTCAGGAAGACTATGCTTGACGAAGTGAGGACCAAAGCGGATGTATACCCGCACAAAAAACATTTTTATTTTTAGAGAACAAAACCTGTAAGGATAAAAGCATAATTGGCTAGTGTGCGCCACATACTAGCTCATTATGAAATACTTGACTTAGAGTGAGGTGTCGACATTTCCCCTCGGCGTGGGTTCGCGGCTCCGGCACTGTAAGTGGCCGGAGCCACAATGTCATCACTTCTGCATGCGGGAAACTTCTGCTGGACCTTCAGCCAGACCTTCACAGTGCATGCGCCGCTGATATCAGCGGCTGCATGCAAAGTGAATATCTTTTTACCGTACAGGTTTAGGAGATATTTATTTTACCTACAGGTAAGCCTTATTATAGGCTTAACTGTAGGTAAAAAATATAAAAAAGGTATACAACCACTTTTTTTTTTTCTTTTTTTTTTTGCCACGTCAGAGGTCCTGTGCTTGAGATACAATCATATTGCCTCTCATTTTTATCTCAGCATCATATCTCATCATCGTGGATTATAATTCTTATTTTCAATAGTTTTTTATTTTTTTGCTATTACAGTATCCAATAAAAATTACCCGCCTTCCTGAGGCCTATCTAGACAACAACCATCTATCTGTATTTTATCCCTTACCAACCCTACCCCTACCCATCCTAATCCCCCCCCCCCCGCACCCCCCTCCACATCCCTCCCTTACACCCGCTTGCACATAAACACCAATATGCTGCCGCTATGTCTCCTATTCGTTCTAATCTATAGGATATCCCATCTCGGTTATCCATGGGGACCATATTCCCTTCCATACTCTATAATTTCCTCTCCTTACATACAGAGTCTTCTCTTTCCAAACTAGTTCATTAATACTTTGGGACCATTCTCCTACTGTGGGGGCTCTTTCAGCTTGCCATCTTTGCGCGATCAATCTGCGTGCCTGAAAGAGGCATCTTACCACTGCCACCGTGACATATTTCCCTTCTCTCGGCTCTTGCCTATATCCCAGTACGCACAAGATCGGGTGCATTCCCATTTCTAACTTGAAGATCCTATTGATACTCGCCGTCACTTCTCTCCAATATCGAAAGAGCTTCGGACAACGCCACAGCATGTGTAAGAGATCTCCCTGTCCCCGACATCTAGGACATCTGTCATCTATTCTCCTACCAATCTGATGTAATCTTTTAGGGGTGTAATAAGCCCTGTGCACCAGCATCAATTGTGAGATCTTTTGAGAAGGGGAAAGAGAGGTCACTGGCCCTAATTCCATTATTCTCCTCCACTGCGTATCTAAGATTTCTCCTATATCCTCTTCCCATTTCCTCTTCAAGTTCGGGTAGTCTATTTCGTCATTAGAATTCATACCTAAATGATTGTAAATACCTGAGATGGACCCCTTTACAGTATCTGAAGTGAGCAACTTCTGAAGTGGAGGTATTTTATCCCACGGTGGCATATTTCCCCCAAACTGTGCTACTAAAGCATGTCTCATCTGCACGTAGCTAAAAAATGAGTGTTGTGGTATATCGTATACTTTTTTTAAGTCCGAGAATGTCCTTAAGACCCCTCCATCATAAAGGTGGATCAGTCTGGTTATACCCTTCCTTTCCCAAGATTTAATCTTACCGATACTAAGTATTTCAGGTAAGTTTTTGTTGTCCCATAGGGGTGTGGTTTCTAACAGCCCTGAGAAACCCATTTTTAATTTCACCGCTTTCCAAACCTTACCTACCATTTTAGTTATCGAATTACTATACTGAAAGGAGTCAGCCTCCAGGACCTCAGCTATGAACTCATGCGGGGCTCCTATCATTCTGATCCCTTCTTTTAGCTTTCTTCCTTGCTCCGAGTCGTAACCCGCCAGATGCTGCATCTGCGCCGCCAGGTAATAGTTCCTGGGATGTGGAACCGCCAGGCCACCTCTATCTATTGGCATCTGTAACGTCTGGAGTCGTATCCGGGCCGTACCCTTTTTCCAAATAAGTTCTCGAAAAAGGGTATCTACTTTCTTAAACCATTTTTTGCATATCCATACAGGCGCATTATGCAAAACATACAGCAGCTGTGGCAGCCAGATCATCTTGATCAAGCTGCATCGGCCCATAACTGAAAGCGGAAGTTTACTCCAGACGTCGCATTTGCACTTAAATTTATGCAGAAGAGGGATTACATTTTTATTGATATATTGATCGGGGTTCAGTGTCAAGTATATGCCGAGGTACTTCAGCGCATCCACCTCTCTTACCCTTATCCCCGGGTGCGGGACTGCAGCATCCAGGGGGTCAACTCGGAGCAGTTCAGATTTCTCCCAATTAATAGCCAGCCCTGAGAGGTTTCCGAAACCTTCTACTAAAGTTACTGCCTGCGTCAGAGATGGTCCAGTATCTCCCAAAAACAATAACACATCGTCTGCGTATAGGGCAATCTTTTCCTGTCTCTCTCCGCTTCTTTGAAATCCCTTAATCCCAGAGTTGGCCCTGATAGCTATGGCTAATGGCTCTATGGCCAATGCAAAGAGCAGAGGGGACAGGGGGCAACCTTGCCTTGTCCCCCTGCCCATTTCAATTTTTTCTGAGTACCTACCGTTGGCCCTTACCCTGGCGCTAGGGGCATTATACATCTTTTTGATCCAGCCAATAAAGGTGGGGCCCATTCCTACTTTCTCCAGCACCCGCCATAGGAAGTTCCATTCTAAACTGTCAAAAGCTTTTGATACATCCAGGGACATTATGGCCCTTGCCCCTACATTCTCTGCTGGGATCTGCATATTTAGGAAGGTTCTTCTAATGTTCATGCTTGTAGATCTACCCATAATAAACCCAGTTTGATCTGGGTGCACTAGCTTTATCATGAACTGGTTCAGCCTATTTGAAAGTACTTTAGCTAAGATTTTTTCATCCGCATTCAGTAATGATATTGGCCTGTATGAGGCCACTTCCAAGGGGTCCTTATCCGTTTTGGGGATTACTATGATCGTAGCCTCTGTCATTGAAGCCGGAAGGTGTCTCCCTTCCGCTGAATCTATTAAAGTTTTATGCAACTCGGGGAGTAGCAGTTCTCCGTAATGTTTGTATATTTCTACCGGGAGCCCATCCGGGACGGGAGCCTTATTATTTGGCATCCCAGCCAGTGCCTGTTGTAGCTCATTAATGGTTATCGGGGCATCTAAGATTTCCCGTTCCTCCTGAGTGAGGGTCACCATTTCTAAGTTTTCCAGGAAGCTATCCATTACCCCTTGCTCCCCTGAGCCTTGTGACTGATACAGCTCTCTGTAGTAATCTCCAAAAATTTCTACTATCTCCTCGCTCTTGCATGTTATCACCCCATTTGAATTTCTAATACTAGAAATGAGTGAGGGGGAGGTGTTTGTCTTAACCAGCTGTGCAAGCAATCTTCCCACCCCCTCCCCTTCTCCAAAGTAGCGCTGTTTCATAAATATTCGTTTACTCTCTTCTTTTTTTACAATTGCTGTTTTATAATCTTGTTGTTTATTTAACCAGATTTTTTGGTTTTCTGGGGTTGGGTCCATGACATAGGCATTCTCGGCTTCTAGAAGTTCCTTCCTAATATTCTCCTCCCATAATCTAGATTTTCTCTTCATTCTTGCTACCTGTTGGATCAAAACACCCCTAATAAACGCTTTTAGGGTATCCCAGATCACGCTCATTGGGGCCGAGCCGGCATTAAGACTTATAAACTCTTTTAATCTCAGGCCGCGTACACACGCGCGGACTGTTCGCCCAACTTTGTCCGTCAAACAGTTTCGGCAAACAGTCCGCTCAAAATTAGCATGGACGGACATGGCCACACACGACGGACGAACAGTTTGCTGAAACCGTGCGCGATGACGTGAACGGCACGTACGACGGGACGAAAAATACGACGTCCTATACACTGCATTATAACTTTCGGCGTGAAAATCCTTTCTGAGCATGCGCGGAACTTTGTTTGACGAACAAGCCTACACACGAGCGGACTGTTCGCTGAAACAAGGTTTCAGCGGACAGTTTTTCGGAAATTCCGAAAAACCTTGTCCGTCAAACTGTCCGCTGAAACTGTCCGCTGAAAGCCCACACACGAGCGGACTGTCCGCCCAAACACTGTTCAGCGGACAAAGTTGGGCGAACAGTCCGCCCGTGTGTACGCGGCCTTAGTTTAACTTCCACTTCGTCCTTCATAAGTTCAAGCCAGAACGGACTAATCTTCCAACATCCTTGAATTTTTTTAATCCCCGTATTAAGCACGACCCTCAACAAGGAGTGGTCTGAGATCCCCCTAGGCATATATTCTATCTCTCTTATGTTTTGTGCCATTTCCACATTACCTATAGCCATGTCTATCCTAGAAAGGGTGCCGTGTGTACCTGAAAAGCAGGAGTATTGTTTTATTCTCGGGTGCCTCTCTCTCCAAAGGTCCTTCAGGCCTATTTCATTCAGAAAGCAGCTCAGCCTAGTTTCACCTAGGTCCCTGGATCGCACCTTAGGGGAAAACCTATCATAATTTACATCTAGAACTTCATTGAAATCCCCCATCGCAATAACTGGAATATCCTCTTTGTCCCCAATAAATTCCAACAGTTTGTACATAACTTCCATTTTAAACGGCGGGGGTATATATATATTTGCCAAGATACAGCTGCTACCCTCAAGTTTACCGTACAAAAAAATATATCGGCCCTGCTCGTCTATGCTGACCTGGTTGCAGGAGAAACTCACCCCTTCCTTTATTATCACACTTACCCCCCTTGAGTAGGAGGAGTATACTGAGTGGTATTGTTGTCGGTATTTCCTATTAATTAACAGTGATTTGGATATATTGGTAAGGTGGGTCTCCTGCAAACAAGCCAGTCCAATATCAAATCTCTCCAGCATAGCACAAACTATCGCTTTATTTACCGGGGTACCCAGGCCCCTCACATTCCAAGACCCAATGTTTATAGATTTACCCTGCATCAAATTTACCATCGAAAAAAAAAAAAAAAAAACCAGCAAGCAAAGAGCGCCACACAGTTACACAGAGGGCGACTACATAACATTTACAAAATATAAAGTCTACTAGGATACCTATCTCTATTAAGTACGCCCACCCTAGTGTCATATACAGTTTGTGTTTCTCTACTTTGGTCCATTGAGATTTCCCAACTTTGTACATTAATAACTCGCAATTAAATTTGACCCTAAAAAGGTATCTTGTAATAATAGTTGTGTTTGTGTTCTTTCTCTCATGTGCGTTTATCCTGTGAGTTTCATATTTACCATTCTCGTGTTTACTCTCTTGTGTAGTTATCGTGCTATTTTCAAATTTTACCTTCAAGTGTTTACAATTTCCAAATGGTTTCACCCCCCCACCCAGCCCAAACCCACCCAACCCTGCTCCCCCCTCCAGGCCACCCGCCCCCGCCCCCCCAGACCCTCGTCCCTCCCCCAACCCTCCTTCCCAGCTATTTAATACCAAACCCTCCCTTCCTCCCCCCCACCTAACAAGGTGCTCCCTACGGGAGTTTAACGTGACCGGTTCATCCATAACCCTCCTCACACACTTTCTCACAAGCACCGCCACGGTGATTCCCCCCCCCCATCCTGAAAATCTTAACTACGGTATCCCGCCAGGGGTTTATCAAAACCGCTTACAGTCGCCCTCCTTCACTGTCTCCCCTCCCTTTCTCCTCGGCTACTCCGTAAAGACTCCTTATTATCCTCCAACCATTGCGATGCTCCAGCTGCCGAGTCAAAGAACTGTACCCCGGCCGGGGTTACCACTCGCAGTCTTGCTGGGTATAAAAGAGCATATGTTAGATTATATGACTGAAGAGTGGCTTTAATTGTCCGAAACTCCGCTCTACGTCTCTGTAGCTCGGGAGAGTAGTCTGGATAAAGAGAAATCCTTGAACCATTGAAAGAAATATCCCCCATCTCCCTTGCCTTGCGCATTAATGTCACCTTATCTTTATAATTAAAAAGCTTCAGCATCAGGGGTCTGGGGCGCCCCCCAGGTGGTGGTATTCTAGAGGGGTACCGGTGGGCTTGTTCTATCGAGAAGAAGGGTGAGAAGCCTTCCCTTCCGAACTTGTCTAATAACCATGTCTCCAAGAATTTTATTACGTCAGGGCCTTCGCTTTTCTCGGGTAGGCCCAGCAGCCTAACATTAACCCGGCGTGATCTATTTTCTAACTCATCCATTTTAGTAGCATAGCTGTCCAGATTCATTTGCATATTCTTAACCGTGTGCTGTATTGGGTTTAAATCATCCTCCAACTGGCTTATTCTTACTTCCAGCTCCGTTGTTCTTTCAACTACTTTCTGGATATCTTGTCGCACTAACAATATATCCTCCTTCATTCCAGTAAGCTGAGCTGCCAGGTCTCCCAGAGACTGTTGACATGCGTTAACCGCCTGTAATACATCCTTCAGTGTTGGAGCCTCCTCCTCTTGCGGCCTACCAGGCCTAGCAGACTCTAAGTCACCCTGAGAGTCCCCCGTGTTCTTTTTGCTCTTACCCTCTGAAACCAGTGCAGACAATGGGGCCGCTTGGCCTTGACTTTTTCTGTCGCCAGGACCCCCAATATGGGGTTTAGTTTGAGCCGTCTGTCCTCCTTTTATTGGTGTTTGGGTTGGGGTATGCACTGGGGTATGCACAAACCGTTCCAATTTTGCAGCGGCTGATAATGCTGCCTGATTATTTTTTTCTTTTTCTTTAGAGGATCGGATATGTTGTGTCCCCGCCCCCTCATGCTGCGACTGTTCCTCCCCTCGTCGCCTAGACATATTAACTTATAAAGGTCGTTACCCCAAATAAAGCAGGGAAAATGGGGGGGTATTGTTAAAACCTTTCAGACAGTCCCATAGATCCGTACTACGTAGAGGGGGGGAAAATAATAATGCTAGTGCTTGCCCCCCAGAGATAACCAAGTCTCTCTTTCTTTCCCTCTCCCTTTCTTTTCCTGTTACCCCCCTATCTTTCCCTTACCGTTCCTTCCTTACCCCCGCCTCCCCAGCCCCTTTTTCCCCCTATATTTATTTAAAACATTTCTGGCGGTGTCCGCTGTTGGTGCGTCAAAAAGTCTTTTTAAATGTATGTGGACATGCCGTTGTAGGCTTATACTTAGAGGAGAAGAGAGAGAAGAAAAAAAATTAACCAAAAAAAAATAATATATATATATATATATATATATATATATATATATATATATATATATATATATATATATATAAATATATATTTCTCCCTTTTTTCTCTTCTCTTTTAGAGTGTCACTGGGGTTTCGTTCAGAACATTTGTAGATGAGAAAAAATTCTTATCAACATCAGAGAAAAGGTACTAGTGACAGTTCAGCAGATAGCAGTATTGGCATATATATGATTTCAATCCCGTCAGCAGGAGGTGGATAGCATATCTTAAAAAGCATAAGAGTGTACATTACATCCTGCTGTTTTGGCTCCTATGTGCCAGGTGGAAAGCAAACAAAACAGTTACCAGTCCTTTAAACAATTTAAACACATTCAGTATACTGGTTTTTGACTCAGGAGGGACTATTCCTAACTATTTTCCCCCCGCTGGGGTTACTCACGAATACCATTGCTGGTAGCTGGGAGGTGCCGGCATCCGTGCGCTGTCTGGACCGAGCTCATCCGGCTTGCATTGCATGTATGTATCTTCAGCCGCTAACGGCCGGCGCGTGTGCTTCCGCGTTGTCCGGGAAATCCTCGGTCGGGCTCGGGTTACGTCAGAAGATCTTCGGCCACTTTCGGCCAGCTTCGGTGTGTGCTGGCTCCTCCGGTTTCCTGGAGCCCTCAAACCGAGCTCTTCCCTTGGATATACATCAAGTCCTCCACGGCGTGGCACTCAAAGACAGGACGAGGGAGAGACAACGCAGCGGCGTCTCACTCACCTTAGCCCAGCCACATCCTCGCCGCTCACACCACGCCCCGCACACTTCCGGTCACCTCCCCGATCCAAGATCTGCTCCACCATGAATTCCTATACAACCACTTTAACCACTTTCAGACCGGACCATTTTGCTGGTAAATGACCAGAGGTCTTTTTACAATTTGGCACTGCGCTGCTTTAACTGGTAATTGCGCGGTCATGCAATGTTGTACCCAAACAAAATTTGCGTCCTTTTCTTCCCACAAATAGAGCTTTCTTTTGATGGTATTTGATTGCCTCTGCAATTTTTATTTTTTGCGATATATATGGAAAAAGACCGCAAATTTTGAAAAAAAATAATATTTTCTACTTTTTGTTATTAGAAAAATCCAATAAACTCAATTTTAGTCATACATTTAGGCCAAAATGTATTCAGCCACATGTCTTTGGTAAAAAAAAAGTCAATAACTGTATATTTATTGGTTTGCGCAAAAGTTGTCACATCTACAAACTAAGGTACGTTTTCTGGAATTTACGCAGCTTTTAGTTTACGACTGCCTATCTCATTTCTTGAGGTGCTAAAATGGCAGGGCAGTACAAACCCCCCCCAAATGACCCCATTTTGGAAAGTAGACCCCCTAAGGAAATTGATAAGTGGCATGTTTTTTTTTTTTTTTTTACACAAAGTTGTCACTAAATGATATATTGCTCACACATGCTATGGGCATATGTGAAATGACACCCCAAAATAAATTCTGCTGCTTCTCCTGAGTACGGGGATACCACATGTGTGGGATTTTTTGGGAGCCTAGCCGCGTACGGGGCCCCGAAAGCCAAGAACCGACTTCAGGTTTTCTAAGGGCGTAAATATTTGACTTCACTCCTCACTACCTATTACAGTTTTGAAGGCCATAAAATGCCAAGATGGCACAAAACCCCCACAAATGACCCCATTTTAGAAAGTAGACACCCCAAGCTATTTGCTGAGAGGCATGTTGAGTCCATGGAATATTTTATATTTTGCCACAAGTTGCGGGAAAATTACAAACTTTAATTTTTTTTTATTTTTTTTTCACAAAGTTGTCACTAAATGATATATTGCTCACACATGCCATGGGCATATGTGAAATGACACCCCAAAATAAATTCTGCTGCTTCTCCTGAGTACGGGGATACCACATGTGTGGGATTTTTTGGGAGCCTAGCTGCGTACGGGGCCCCGAAATCCAAGAACCGCCTTCAGGTTTTCTAAGGGCGTAAATATTTGACTTCACTCCTCACTACCTATTACAGTTTTGAAGGCCATAAAATGCCAAGATGGCACAAAACCCCCACAAATGACCCCATTTTAGAAAGTAGACACCCCAAGCTATTTGCTGAGAGGCATGTTGAGTCCATGGAATATTTTATATTTTGCCACAAGTTGCGGGAATGTTACAAACTTTTTTTTTTTATTTTTTTTTTTCACAAAGTTGTCACTAAATGATATATTGCTCACGCATGCCATGGGCATATGTGAAATTATACCCCAAAATAAATTCTGCTGCTTCTCCTGAGTACGGGGATACCACATATGTGGGACTTTTTGGGAGCCTAGCCGCGTACGGGGCCCCGAAAACCAAGCACCGCCTTCAGGCTTTCTAAGGGCGTTACAGTTTTGAAGGCCATAAAATGCCAAGATGGCACAAACGCCCCCAAATGACCCCATTTTGGAAAGTAGACACCCCTAAATTTAGGGGTACACTAGTGAGACTAGGTAATAAATGGCGGGTGCCCTGAAACTATAAAAAAATAACTAACCAACCAGCGTCACCTGTAACCGTTATATGGTGATCACTGGTGAAAGGGTTAACTAGGGGGCAATCAGGGGGCTTTATGCGGTAGTATATGGGGGTCCCTGGCGCTATAAAAAGCAGCGGCGAACCTAAATACCTACCTGCCTAACTAGCGTCACCTGTGACACTAATACAGCGATCAGAAAAACGATCGCTTATTAGGCTGGGTTCACACTGGAGCGATGCAGGAACGCCACAAATCCGCGGCGGGTTCCCGCATCGCATGCCTCCCGGCGGCAGTTCACACTGCCCTATGCGAACTGCTGGGAGTGTCAGTGAAATGTTAATGACACCCCCAGATCAGTTCGCATATCGCAGTGCAATCTGCAAACTCGGATCGCATGGTGTGAACACCCATGCGATCCGATTCTGCTGCGGACCAAAAAAAGGGTCCCGTGCGAGTTTGCGGCGGGTGCGACACGAATTCAGCCATACTATCTGTATGGCTGAACTCGAATCGCACAGAGATCGGATGTGATTTGCACTGCAGTGCGGTGCGAATCACTTCCGTTCTCAAACCGCTGCAATGTGAACCCAGCCTTAGTGACACTGGCGACGGGGGGTGATCACGGGGTTAAACCTTTATTGGGGGGGTTAGGGGGGTACCTTAGAACTAAAGGGGGCTAACCCTAACTGCCCTAACAGTTATTACAGTCACAAATGACACCCGCCGGGTGATCAGGGGGTTAAACCTTTATTAGGTAATAAATGGCGGGTGCCCTGAAACTATAAAAAAATAACTAACCAACCAGCGTCACCTGTAACAGTTATATGGTGATCACTGGTGAAAGGGTTAACTAGGGGGCAATCAGGGGGCTTTATGCGGTAGTATATGGGGGTCCCTGGCACTATAAAAAGTTGCGGCGAACCTAAATACCTACCTGCCTAACTAGCGTCACCTGTGACACTAATACAGCGATCAGAAAAATGATCGCTTATTAGGCTGGGTTCACACTGGAGCGATGCGGGAACGCCACGAATCCGCGGCGGGTTCCCGCATCGCATGCCTCCCGGCGGCAGTTCACACTGCCCTATGAGAACTGCTGGGAGTGTCAGTGAAATGTTAATGACACCCCCAGATCAGTTCGCATATCGCAGTGCGATCTGCAAACTCGGATCGCATGGTGTGAACACCCATGCGATCCGATTCTGCTGCGGACCAAAAAAAGGGTCCCGTGCGAATTTGCGGCGGGTGCGGCGGGTGCGGCGCGAATTCAGCCATACTATCTGTATGGCTGAACTCGAATCGCACAGAGATCGGATGTGATTTGCACTGCAGTGCGGTGCGAATCACATTCGTTCTCATAAACCGCTGCAATGTGAACCCAGCCTTAGTGACACTGGCGACGGGGGGTGATCACGGGGTTAAACCTTTATTGGGGGGGTTAGGGGGGCACATTAGAACTAAAGGGGGCTAACCCTAACTGCCCTAACAGTTATTACAGTCACAAATGACACCAATGCAAAAAAAAAAAAAAAAAATGCAATTGGTGTCACTGTGACTGGGGGGGGCAGGGGTAATTAAGGGGGTGATCGGGGGTAAAGGGGGGTGTGAGTGTGCCTGGCATGTTCTACTGTACATGTGGTGTGTTGGTGCAACTCACCGATCCTCTCTCCTCGGTGCCGGAACGAAAAATACCGAGACGGAGGAGAGATTACATCACTTCCTCTCCTGTGAGGAGAGGAAGTGATGTCACGGAGCATTTCTATTCGTCGGGAGCGATCGCGAGGGGGTGGCCATGAATGAATGGCCGCCCCCTCATCCCGGATCGCTCCCGAACGAATGCCGACCGCCGCAGGCACCGGGGGGGGGCCCGATCGGGCCCCCCACCCGTGGGAAGGCAGGGACTTATATATACGCCCATATGCCTGCCCGTGCCATTCTGTGGTTAAGTGGTTAATAGGATGTGATCACTGGGTTGGTTGAACATGTTTTGCTTAAGCACTCTATACCCCTTTAAGTGTAGTGGTATCCTACTATTTTCTAGAATCCATCTAGTTTATTATTTTTTGTGAGCTACTCTCAAGACATTGCTAAACTTAAAATAGCCTCTCAGCAGAAGCAAGGCAGGGAGACAAGTTGAATTTATTAGTTTGTACATGTCCTTCTGCAACTTTTACAAAATATATTGCTTTATTTTTCTGGCTTCCTTGCTTTTTTTAAGACCTTTTTATCTACCAGACAAAGTTGTTTATTTAGCTTACCTTATAGAAAACCTGGATTAAAACATTTTCACTCTGATTTTATTGTGCAGTGTTAAATTATGATATTTTAACTTACTTCTTAAAGGAGTTGTAAAGGCAGAAGGCTTTTTTTTATCTTAATGCATTAAGATAAAAAAGTCTTCTGTGTGCAGCAGCCCCCCTCAGCCCCCATAACACTTACCTGAGGTCCATCTAGTTCCAGCGATGTCCATGAATATCTCAGCGCAGATTCTCCTTCCCGATTGGCTGAGACACAGCAGCGACGACACTGGCTCCCTCTGCTGTCAAAGTCAGCTAGACAATCAGGGGAGAGAGGGGTAGGGGCAGGGTCGAGGCTCCGTGTCTGGATGGACACAGGGAGCTGTGACTCAGCACAGGTGCCCCCATAGCAAGCTGCTTGCCGTGGGGGCACTGAGCAGGAGGGAGGGGCCAGGATCACAGAAAAGAGACTTGAGAAGAGAAGGATGGGCTCCTCTGTGCAAATCCACGGCAACAGAGTAGGTAAGTATAACACATTTGTTATTTTTATCGGGAAAAAAACGAGCTTTTACAATCACTTTAATTTACTTAGAGCAATAAAATAAAAAGATAGTTTTTTTTTTTATTTGGGTTTTATACTGCAGGCAAAAAGATGGAGGGAGGGTCAGATGTGTGCACATGCCCTAAAGCGGAAATAATTCCTTCTGTCCTTTACATCCAAGGAAACTGTTATCTTAGTCTCTGATTGTTCTGCAGTCGCCAGGGTGCTGTGATCAGTTATGAAACCCGCTATTTCATGGCTTGTTATTCCAGGTATTGGGGGAACACGTTTCAGGGACAGGAAGGACCCCTTCATCAGGCATGTGATCCTCCCTGTCCCTGAAACATTGCCATTTGCCACTATGATGGTAAACTCTTGAACATTATTTCAATGATCCTTGGTGTGCTGGTGCTATATACTTTGGATTGTGAAAGTTATACCTTGAATCTACATGTTTTGGGAAACAGTTCAATTGATGGGTTTAACTATGCTTTAAGAGCTGGAAGATTGTTTTTTTTTTTTTTTGTTTTTTTTTTTTTTTTACTAAATTCTGACATAACTATGCCTGTTTGGCTCATCAATGCATACATGCTTATGTCACTTGAGGTAAAACTAAAGATCAGCAGGGTGGGTTTTCTGCAGTAATCTGCTGGTATTAAAAGATATGATGACCCTGGTACTGTCATTTCATTTCTAAAGATACATTAATGTATTATGAAAGAGGCCCCATCTTTTTTTTATAAAGTGATGGGCAGATAGACGGGGTTCAGAACTAATGGCCAACAGATATTCAACTACCGGTACTTTGGCACCCAGTTCACACACCCAGTTCCTCTGAATCTATCCTACAGCAGCTCAGAGAGGCCAAATCTGTTGAGAAGGCAGCTATCTAACAGAAACCGTGGTAATAATAGTGAAGAAATATAAGGGTTTATTAGGTTACTATGTTCTTTGTACATTGATTTATTCACTTACTGTACTGCCTTTTCATGCAGAGGTATATGTTCCATTTGATGTCCTCTTAAATGTACTGTTGACATTATATTGTTAACGCCTATGCCTCCTGTAGGTTTACTGTTGCAGTAAATGGTCTGCCTGCTTAGGATCACGTACATATATATGATTTGTATTTCTGGGTAGGGCGCTGTTTTTTTTTCTACATGCGAGGCAGGAAGTTAAGCCTGGCACATTGCTTAGTAAGAACAGGAGACAGACAGTACACACAGTAAACATTGTTGGGCACACAGTTAACCCCTTGATCTCCCGAGATGTTAACCCCTTCCCAGACAGTGTCATTAGTAGAGTGACAGTGCATATTATTAGCACTTATTACGGGTGCCCCTGATGATGTCATGTATGATGAACCGCATAGGAAAGAACCGGAGCATGTGCTAATGTGCATGCGTGAACCAGCTGCAGCCATCTTGCTTTTTGAAAAATTGACCACACACTTGGTTTGGATTGTTTGCCAAACTATTATCTATTATAAGTGCATTTACATTTATTAAACCTTGTTGTATCCATGGATTTACACTATGGAGGATGTTGCTTTCTTCCTTTTTGGTATCATTTGTGAATGGAGCCTTATTGCACACAGAATTGCAGGACATACTGTGGTGTAATTGCTTGATGAAATCCCTAGGAGCAGAGGTTTTGTGGAGTACCTAACAAATGCAGTTTAAACCTTTACTTGCTGGGGGGTCATTGGAATCTGGTAAGCCCCCACTCTTCATGCACTGTGGTGGTTTTTGTGGTGGTTCTGGTATCAAGAAGTTTTGAACAGTTGAGGAAAGTGGAAAGAAAACGCTGGACCCGTAGGTTTATTTTACTGGTATTGCTATCTTAAGGTATTAATGTTGGTGTAAATGATCTGGTTCCTGGGTAGGCAGCTTCTAAACCCCAGAGTATCTCCACAGTCTCCTTGGGTTGTAGTGTAATGTAATAAGGGTTAAAATGTAAGTGCAACACCACTGCTAAGAGGCCCAGATACAACTTTATTCCATTAAAGGTTAGGGGTACAATTTAAGAAATAGCCAACGTGTTTTGGGGGTCTAAGTGCCCCCTTCATCAGGGCTAGAAAGAACCCAAGAAGATTATCATGTCAATCTGACATCAATACAATGTCTCCTCCATGGGGTCATAATTAAAACCAAATAGTCCATAATAATGACAAGGTCAAAATAAATACATAAAAATGAGAACATGATTGCTGAAGAAAAATGTTCTAACTTTTATGTATTTATTTTGAAACTCTTACTATTGACTGGATTTAATTATGACCCAGTGGAGGGGACATTGTATTGATGTCTTTCTAGCCCTGAAGAAATGTTAAGTTTTTATTTGGGATTCAACTTTTTTCTATCATATACAAAGAAGACTACCTTGACAACTTTTGGCTCTTCTTTTGGGACTTTTATTTTCAATTTTGGTTTACACAAATGCACTCATATGTTCACAATGATTATTTATGTTTATTACTTGCACATGTGTTTTAGGAGTTCATAAGCGCTGCACTGTTGTTGTTGAATTTATGTATGCCTTGTATTAGGGTATTGTGCTAGCCGCTTTCAAGTTTTACAACTCTTTGGGCTCTTAGCACGTTTGTTTTCTTTTTTTACATTAAATCCAATAAACAGAACTAGTGATGGCCGAACGGTTCGCCCGGCGGTCGTTTCGCGGCGAATTTCCGACATTCGCGGTCCGCACGTTCGAACGCCTTTTTCCGTCGTTCGCCGCGGCGGACTTACGTGTTTAATGTATACAAGAACTTTAACCTTTGGTGACACGTTTATCATGTGATACAGGACAGCCAATTGAGACATGACAGCACATGGACACTTGTACATTCCCCCTAACCTATAAATACACCCGATCCGGTGGCCATTTTACATTCTTTCTTCTGTTAAGATAGGGACAGGTTCCTGTGTGGAGTAGGGAGAGATAAACCACTAGCTATTTGGTACACAAAAGTTCTTTTCAGGACTGGTATAGGTGTTAGGTGTTGATAGGTTTGCTGTGCTGCTGATTCTTGCAGCAGCCTGAGTGTCTTTTGTTAGTTTAGAGAAAGGGAAAGGACGGTGTATGCTACAGGGACAGCCAGATTAGTCTTTCATCATCATCATCATCATCATCATCATTAGCTGTTACTATCAAGGTCCACAAAAGAGCTGTTCCAGTAACCACTAATCGTTCTCTTTTTTTGCCAATTTGTATAGGGACAGGAAGGAAGCAGTGTTGTCAGGCAGTGAGGGTAATTTTAAAGACTTGCTGTTATTATTAGTTCCACAAAGGTTCTTTTCAGGACTGGTATCAGTGGTACAGTAATAGGCTTGTACATGTATAATATTCTTTCTTCCAAATATAGAAAGGATATTATACTTGACTGCTGCCCTTCTGCTGCAGTCTGCTAAACATTCACAACTCACTTGTTCCACAAAAGTTCTTATAAGGACTGGTAACTTGGTATAGGGTGCTACGGTACATAGGCTTGAGTGCGGTACAGTCTGCTGTTCTGTAAGGACCGCTATCGGTCCACAATAGATAGGGTTGACGTGCACCACTGCTGACCGCTGCCCTATACTGCAGCAGTCCTTCAGCGGTATAGGGACTGACGTACAGTCTGCTAATCACTAACACACAACCTGCTTGTTCCACAAAAGTTCTTATAAGGACTGGTAACTTGGTATAGGGTGCTACGGTACATAGGCTTGAGTGCGGTACAGTCTGCTGTTCTGTAAGGACCGCTATCGGTCCACAATAGATAGGGTTGACGTGCACCACTGCTGACCGCTGCCCTATACTGCAGCAGTCCTTCAGCGGTATAGGGACTGACGTACAGTCTGCTAAACACTAATACACAACCTGCTTGGTCCACAAAAGTTCTTATAAGGACTGGTAACTTGGTATAGGGTGCTACGGTACATAGGCTTGAGTGCGGTACAGTCTGCTGTTCTGTAAGGACCGCTATCGGTCCACAATAGATAGGGTTGACGTGCACCACTGCTGACCGCTCACCTATACTGCAGCAGTCCTTCAGCGGTATAGGGACTGATGTACAGTCTGCTAAACACTAATACACAACCTGCTTGGTCCACAAAAGTTCTTATAAGGACTGGTAACTTGGTATAGGGTGCTACGGTACATAGGCTTGAGTGCGGTACAGTCTGCTGTTCTGTAAGGACCGCTATCGGTCCACAATAGATAGGGTTGACGTGCACCACTGCTGACCGCTCACCTATACTGCAGCAGTCCTTCAGCGGTATAGGGACTGACGTACAGTCTGCTAAACACTAATACACAACCTGCTTGGTCCACAAAAGTTCTTATAAGGACTGGTAACTTGGTATAGGGTGCTACGGTACATAGGCTTGAGTGCGGTACAGTCTGCTGTTCTGTAAGGACCGCTATCGGTCCACAATAGATAGGGTTGACGTGCACCACTGCTGACCGCTGCCCTATACTGCAGCAGTCCTTCAGCGGTATAGGGACTGACGTACAGTCTGCTAATCACTAACACACAACCTGCTTGTTCCACAAAAGTTCTTATAAGGACTGGTAACTTGGTATAGGGTGCTACGGTACATAGGCTTGAGTGCGGTACAGTCTGCTGTTCTGTAAGGACCGCTATCGGTCCACAATAGATAGGGTTGACGTGCACCACTGCTGACCGCTGCCCTATACTGCAGCAGTCCTTCAGCGGTATAGGGACTGACGTACAGTCTGCTAATCACTAACACACAACCTGCTTGTT
This sequence comes from Lithobates pipiens, assembly GCF_037356315.1. NCBI lineage: Eukaryota > Metazoa > Chordata > Amphibia > Anura > Ranidae > Lithobates > Lithobates pipiens. Next base: position 389,178,661 of record NW_027507764.1, read on the forward strand.
CCACAAAAGTTCTTATAAGGACTGGTAACTTGGTATAGGGTGCTACGGTACATAGGCTTGAGTGCGGTACAGTCTGCTGTTCTGTAAGGACCGCTATCGGTCCACAATAGATAGGGTTGACGTGCACCACTGCTGACCGCTGCCCTATACTGCAGCAGTCCTTCAGCGGTATAGGGACTGACGTACAGTCTGCTAATCACTAACACACAACCTGCTTGTTCCACAAAAGTTCTTATAAGGACTGGTAACTTGGTATAGGGTGCTACGGTACATAGGCTTGAGTGCGGTACAGTCTGCTGTTCTGTAAGGACCGCTATCGGTCCACAATAGATAGGGTTGACGTGCACCACTGCTGACCGCTGCCCTATACTGCAGCAGTCCTTCAGCGGTATAGGGACTGACGTACAGTCTGCTAATCACTAACACACAACCTGCTTGTTCCACAAAAGTTCTTATAAGGACTGGTAACTTGGTATAGGGTGCTACGGTACATAGGCTTGAGTGCGGTACAGTCTGCTGTTCTGTAAGGACCGCTATCGGTCCACAATAGATAGGGTTGACGTGCACCACTGCTGACCGCTGCCCTATACTGCAGCAGTCCTTCAGCGGTATAGGGACTGACGTACAGTCTGCTAAACACTAATACACAACCTGCTTGGTCCACAAAAGTTCTTATAAGGACTGGTAACTTGGTATAGGGTGCTACGGTACATAGGCTTGAGTGCGGTACAGTCTGCTGTTCTGTAAGGACCGCTATCGGTCCACAATAGATAGGGTTGACGTGCACCACTGCTGACCGCTCACCTATACTGCAGCAGTCCTTCAGCGGTATAGGGACTGACGTACAGTCTGCTAATCACTAACACACAACCTGCTTGTTCCACAAAAGTTCTTATAAGGACTGGTAACTTGGTATAGGGTGCTACGGTACATAGGCTTGAGTGCGGTACAGTCTGCTGTTCTGTAAGGACCGCTATCGGTCCACAATAGATAGGGTTGACGTGCACCACTGCTGACCGCTGCCCTATACTGCAGCAGTCCTTCAGCGGTATAGGGACTGACGTACAGTCTGCTAATCACTAACACACAACCTGCTTGTTCCACAAAAGTTCTTATAAGGACTGGTAACTTGGTATAGGGTGCTACGGTACATAGGCTTGAGTGCGGTACAGTCTGCTGTTCTGTAAGGACCGCTATCGGTCCACAATAGATAGGGTTGACGTGCACCACTGCTGACCGCTGCCCTATACTGCAGCAGTCCTTCAGCGGTATAGGGACTGACGTACAGTCTGCTAATCACTAACACACAACCTGCTTGTTCCACAAAAGTTCTTATAAGGACTGGTAACTTGGTATAGGGTGCTACGGTACATAGGCTTGAGTGCGGTACAGTCTGCTGTTCTGTAAGGACCGCTATCGGTCCACAATAGATAGGGTTGACGTGCACCACTGCTGACCGCTGCCCTATACTGCAGCAGTCCTTCAGCGGTATAGGGACTGACGTACAGTCTGCTAATCACTAACACACAACCTGCTTGTTCCACAAAAGTTCTTATAAGGACTGGTAACTTGGTATAGGGTGCTACGGTACATAGGCTTGAGTGCGGTACAGTCTGCTGTTCTGTAAGGACCGCTATCGGTCCACAATAGATAGGGTTGACGTGCACCACTGCTGACCGCTGCCCTATACTGCAGCAGTCCTTCAGCGGTATAGGGACTGACGTACAGTCTGCTAAACACTAATACACAACCTGCTTGGTCCACAAAAGTTCTTATAAGGACTGGTAACTTGGTATAGGGTGCTACGGTACATAGGCTTGAGTGCGGTACAGTCTGCTGTTCTGTAAGGACCGCTATCGGTCCACAATAGATAGGGTTGACGTGCACCACTGCTGACCGCTGCCCTATACTGCAGCAGTCCTTCAGCGGTATAGGGACTGACGTACAGTCTGCTAATCACTAACACACAACCTGCTTGTTCCACAAAAGTTCTTATAAGGACTGGTAACTTGGTATAGGGTGCTACGGTACATAGGCTTGAGTGCGGTACAGTCTGCTGTTCTGTAAGGACCGCTATCGGTCCACAATAGATAGGGTTGACGTGCACCACTGCTGACCGCTGCCCTATACTGCAGCAGTCCTTCAGCGGTATAGGGACTGACGTACAGTCTGCTAATCACTAACACACAACCTGCTTGTTCCACAAAAGTTCTTATAAGGACTGGTAACTTGGTATAGGGTGCTACGGTACATAGGCTTGAGTGCGGTACAGTCTGCTGTTCTGTAAGGACCGCTATCGGTCCACAATAGATAGGGTTGACGTGCACCACTGCTGACCGCTGCCCTATACTGCAGCAGTCCTTCAGCGGTATAGGGACTGACGTACAGTCTGCTAAACACTAATACACAACCTGCTTGGTCCACAAAAGTTCTTATAAGGACTGGTAACTTGGTATAGGGTGCTACGGTACATAGGCTTGAGTGCGGTACAGTCTGCTGTTCTGTAAGGACCGCTATCGGTCCACAATAGATAGGGTTGACGTGCACCACTGCTGACCGCTCACCTATACTGCAGCAGTCCTTCAGCGGTATAGGGACTGACGTACAGTCTGCTAATCACTAACACACAACCTGCTTGTTCCACAAAAGTTCTTATAAGGACTGGTAACTTGGTATAGGGTGCTACGGTACATAGGCTTGAGTGCGGTACAGTCTGCTGTTCTGTAAGGACCGCTATCGGTCCACAATAGATAGGGTTGACGTGCACCACTGCTGACCGCTGCCCTATACTGCAGCAGTCCTTCAGCGGTATAGGGACTGACGTACAGTCTGCTAATCACTAACACACAACCTGCTTGTTCCACAAAAGTTCTTATAAGGACTGGTAACTTGGTATAGGGTGCTACGGTACATAGGCTTGAGTGCGGTACAGTCTGCTGTTCTGTAAGGACCGCTATCGGTCCACAATAGATAGGGTTGACGTGCACCACTGCTGACCGCTGCCCTATACTGCAGCAGTCCTTCAGCGGTATAGGGACTGACGTACAGTCTGCTAATCACTAACACACAACCTGCTTGTTCCACAAAAGTTCTTATAAGGACTGGTAACTTGGTATAGGGTGCTACGGTACATAGGCTTGAGTGCGGTACAGTCTGCTGTTCTGTAAGGACCGCTATCGGTCCACAATAGATAGGGTTGACGTGCACCACTGCTGACCGCTGCCCTATACTGCAGCAGTCCTTCAGCGGTATAGGGACTGACGTACAGTCTGCTAATCACTAACACACAACCTGCTTGTTCCACAAAAGTTCTTATAAGGACTGGTAACTTGGTATAGGGTGCTACGGTACATAGGCTTGAGTGCGGTACAGTCTGCTGTTCTGTAAGGACCGCTATCGGTCCACAATAGATAGGGTTGACGTGCACCACTGCTGACCGCTGCCCTATACTGCAGCAGTCCTTCAGCGGTATAGGGACTGACGTACAGTCTGCTAAACACTAATACACAACCTGCTTGGTCCACAAAAGTTCTTATAAGGACTGGTAACTTGGTATAGGGTGCTACGGTACATAGGCTTGAGTGCGGTACAGTCTGCTGTTCTGTAAGGACCGCTATCGGTCCACAATAGATAGGGTTGACGTGCACCACTGCTGACCGCTCACCTATACTGCAGCAGTCCTTCAGCGGTATAGGGACTGACGTACAGTCTGCTAATCACTAACACACAACCTGCTTGTTCCACAAAAGTTCTTATAAGGACTGGTAACTTGGTATAGGGTGCTACGGTACATAGGCTTGAGTGCGGTACAGTCTGCTGTTCTGTAAGGACCGCTATCGGTCCACAATAGATAGGGTTGACGTGCACCACTGCTGACCGCTGCCCTATACTGCAGCAGTCCTTCAGCGGTATAGGGACTGACGTACAGTCTGCTAAACACTAATACACAACCTGCTTGGTCCACAAAAGTTCTTATAAGGACTGGTAACTTGGTATAGGGTGCTACGGTACATAGGCTTGAGTGCGGTACAGTCTGCTGTTCTGTAAGGACCGCTATAGGTCCACAATAGATAGGGTTGACGTGCACCACTGCTGACCGCTCACCTATACTGCAGCAGTCCTTCAGCGGTATAGGGACTAAGAGTTTTGTCACAGGGTCATTTAAAAAATGACATGCAGAGGAAGAGGCAGGCCCTTCCGCAGGGGTGGTAGGGGTAGGGCAGGAGCAACAGGCTTGAGCCAAAGTGGGAAGTTGCAGAAGGTGCGTTCAATTACTTTAAAGGATGCACCAGACTTGGTTGAGTGGCTCGCTCAGCCTTACTCTTCTGCACCCTCCTCATCCTCTCGATCTGCACCCTCTTCTTCACTCTCTGCTATGTGCACCCCCAAAGACACTACCACCAACAACACGACCACCACCACCACCACCACATACCTTCCGCTTGAGTCACTGGAATTATTTTCCGATCCATATCAAGAGGACATTTCTGATGCGCAGCCACTCTTGGTATTGGATCAGGAAGAGGAGGTAGCAACAAGCGCTACTCAGCAGTCTGACGCCAGTACCCAGATCAGCCCAAGGAGGAGGTTGGTCCCCGGTGTTGCTGCCTACTCCGAGATCTCTACTTATAGCGGTGGGGAAGGTGACGTTGATGATGACGTGTCTAGTGATGTCACGTGGGTGCCCACAAGAGAGGAAGAGGAGGGGAGTTCAGAGGGAGATATGGACCAGCAGATAGGGAGGAGAAGCAGCAATGACTTACATTGCACAGCAGGGACAAAGCAGACTGCAAATGTATCAGGAGCGAGTCATCGACCATGTACGGTCACATCTGGCGCTCCCAGGACACCGGCACATGGCTCCGCAGTGTGGGCTTTTTTTAACGTGTCCGCTGCTGACAATAGCGTTGCCATCTGCAATCTTTGCAGTCAACGCGTTAGTCGCGGTAAGCCCAATACTCACCTAGGGACGACCGCCTTAAGAAGGCACATGAGCAGCCATCACCGAGCCCAGTGGGAGCAACGGAACACACAAAGCCACACTGCAGGCTCTCACCGTCCAGCCTCGTCTTCTACTTCTCCTTCTCCTCTCTCCTCACAATTGTCCTCCACTCCACCTTCCATCACGCCAAGCTCACATTTTTCTGCAAAAAGGCAGGCTTCCGTGGGCCTAATGTTTGAGCGTAAAAAAATGATGATGCCGGATAACCCTCTTGCCCAACGGTTGGCGGCTGGCTTGTCAGAACTCATAGCCCGCCAACTACTGCCATATAAACTGGTGGACTCGGAGGCCTTTCGCAAATTTGTGGCCATTGGAACACCACAATGGAAGGTCCCAGGAAGGAAGTATTTCTCAGAGAAGGGCATCCCAGAGCTATATGGCCATGTTCAGCGGCAAGTGAATGTATCTCTGGCACACAGTGTCGGTGCCAAGATACATCTGACCACAGACACGTGGTCTAGCAAACACGGGCAGGGAAGGTATATCAGTTTTACTGCCCACTGGGTGAACCTTCTGACGGCCGTCAAGCATGTAACCCGTGGCACCCGTGTAGATTTGGTTTTACCGCCACGGATTGCATGCAGGCCTGACTCTTCTTCTCCTCCTCCTACTCCATCCTCCTCCCTCTCCTCCTCAGCTGCCTCCTCCTTTTCCGCTGCTAGCGTCTCTTCCACTGCACCGCCCAAGCTCCCCAGAACCTATTCCACATGCCAGGTGAGACGTTGCCATGCCGTGCTGCGTCTGTTGTGCCTGGAAGCAAAGAGCCACACTGGCCCGGCACTCCTTTCAGCTTTGCGTTCACAGGCAGATGAGTGGCTAACACCGCTCAATTTGACAGTTGGTAAAGTGGTGTGTGACAACGGTGCCAATCTGCTTAGCGCATTGAAACAGGGCAAAATCACGCACGTGCCGTGCATGGCACACGTCTTAAACTTGGTCGTGCAGCGATTCCTTGTCAAATACCCTGGGGTCCAGGACATCTTGCGGCAGGCAAGGAAAATCTCGGCCCATTTCAGAAGATCTTACACGGCCATGGCTCGCCTTGCTGACATTCAGCGGCGACACCATCTGCCGGTCAGACGTCTTATTTGCGATTGCCCGACGCGATGGAACTCAACCTTCTATATGCTTGATAGGCTGCTCCAGCAGAAACGTGCAGTTAACGTCTACCTGTATGAACTCTGCGAAAGAAACGGTTCTGGGGAGCTGGGTTTTTTTTCACCGCGCCAGTGGCTGCTCATGCGCGACACATGCAGACTTCTGCGGCCATTTGAGGAGATCACCAAACTGGTCAGTCGCAGCCATGGCGCCATCAGTGACATGGTACCTTATGCCTTCTTTCTGGAGCGTGCATTGCGTCGTGTCATTGATCAGGCTGTGGAGGAGCAGGAGCGGGAAGATGAGGAAGTCGCAATGCTGGATGAATTCCCAGGGGGGGCTACTCTATCTGAGACAAGTCAACAACAGGAGTCTGATGAGGAGTCAGAGGAGGATGGTGCCGGGGCGGATGAGCAGGAGCAAGAAGAGCATGCTTTAAACCTTTCTGGGATCCCTGTTGTGCGAGGATGGGGAGAGGAGAATGAAGAGGACGACATTATCCTGGATGATGAGCAGGAGCCAGGCCACCACACCGCTTCCACTTTAGTGCAAATGGGGGCCTTCATGCTCCAGTGTTTTAATAGGGACCCCCGTATAAAAAGCATGAGGGTCAAGGACCAGTACTGGGTGGCAACGTACTTAGACCCCCGGTACAAACACAAAATGGCGGAAATGTTACCGCCGTCGCAGAGGGCTGTCAGAATGCAGCACTTCCAGGCCTTGCTTCGAGAAATGCTGCATTCTGCTTTTGCGTGCGCTGGCAGAGGAGCAATTCCCACTCCCAGAGAAGGATTTGCGGGTACCAATCCAACAGCGCCTGCAAGAAGAGGCCGGTTTGAAGATGTGTTGGTGACTTCGGATATGAGGTCATTCTTTCAGCCGACCCATCGACAGGTGTCATCCGGATCCAGCATCAGGGAACGCCTAGACCGTCAGGTGTCCGACTACATTGGGTTAACGGCCGATGTGGACGCTCTGAGGAGTGATGAACCCCTAGACTACTGGGTGGGCAGGCTTGACCTCTGGCCAGAGCTTGCCCAATTTGCAATCGAACTGTTGGCTTGCCCCTCATCCAGTGTCCTGTCCGAAAGGACGTTCAGCGCAGCAGGGGGGATTGTGACCGATAAGCGTACTCGCCTAGCTCACCACAGTGTTAACTACCTCACATTTCTAAAAATGAATGAGGCATGGATCTCGGAGGAATTCAACACATGTGACCAGTAGACCATGTATATGTCTATAAACTATTTTTTTAATCAAGCACACAGACCTTCTTAATTCATTTGGCTCACTTCCTTGACCCAAAAAAGCACACCGTACTATATGCCCCTACCCTCCTCTTTGAAGAGGTTGAGCGGTGTCATATTTCTACTGGGGCTGCTTATGATATCCCTGTGCTGTGCTGACTTCCTCCTGGGGGTTCTTATTATGAAGGGATCACACTATCCCTGTGCTGTGCTGACTTCCTCCTGGGGGTTCTTATTATGAGGGGATCACACCATCCCTGTGCTGTGCTGACTTCCTCCTGGGGCTGCTTACGGTGCTGCTGTCAGTGCTGTATGTCACGGTGCTGCTGTCAGCGCTGTATGTCACGGTGCTGCTGTCAGCGCTGTATGTCACGGTGCTGCTGTCAGCGCTGTATGTCACGGTGCTGCTGTCAGCGCTGTATGTCACGGTGCTGCTGTCAGCGCTGTATGTCACGGTGCTGCTGTCAGCGCTGTATGTCACGGTGCTGCTGTCAGCGCTGTATGTCACGGTGCTGCTGTCAGCGCTGTATGTCACGGTGCTGCTGTCAGCGCTGTATGTCACGGTGCTGCTGTCAGCGCTGTATGTCACGGTGCTGCTGTCAGTGCTCTGTATTACGGTGCTGCTGTCAGATGCCTCTATCACGGTGCATGTGTCATTCCGGTATGTCACGCTGCTGGTGATCATCTCCTGCACCCTCTTCTTTGCCTACCCTGGTCCCTGACCTTCCCTCTCCTCCATTGCCTTCATTAGCTCCATAGTCCTGAATTGTTAGAACAATTTCCCAAATAAAATAAAAATGCTTGTAGTTATCGATCCCAAATTCACCTCATACATGTATTATGTCATTGTCCAGATGGTGGGACTACGTTTTACCCCCTAATAATTACCACGTGGCCGCAAATTCGACATGAAGGTTTGCAAAGTTCGCCTCCCATTGAAGTCAATGGGGCCCGCGGCGAACGGTCGGTTTCGCGAACGTTTGGGTCCGTTCGCATTTCGCGTTCGCGAAACGTCCCGTCGGAAGTTCGTCCATCACTAAACAGAACTACACATTTCCTTTTGCAAGCAGGAATGCTTTTTATTGACCAGGGGAAATCCACTAAACAGAGTGAGCAGTCAACACAGGGAAGACATTTGGAATGTTAACTACATCCCATTTGGGATTCTCATACATTTACGTAGTTCCTAAAAGTGCATCACTTGCATGTACTTTGCTCAAATCCCACAATTCAATGCCTGGGGTCTGTAAGCAAGAAGGACATTGTCACTTGGGGGCAATAGGTGTTCATGTGCTTGGGTAGTGAAGTTGTAACAGGGCACAGGTCTTCTTTAGGTCTAGCCCTGTCCATGTAGGTTGGGAGTTTGCCCATCAATTTGGGGATTCATACCCAGTGAGGGGGATGTGTAAGTAAGAATAATTATGAGTAAGTAAGTTTACATTGTGATGAGGACCTAACCTAGAACCATACAGAGGCCTGAGATTATTCTTTGGTGGAAAACAAGTAAGCAAAATCTCTGCTAAGGAAGGGAATAGTTGAATGCAAGTGCTTACAACACTGCAATTATAGACTCAGGCACATTTAACTACATGTGAGTGTCTTATCCTGCTCTAGTTGTAAACAAATGCACTGTGAAGAATGAATTGGAAGTTATTAAAAAAAAATACTATAATGGGATGATGTATGCCTGCACCCTAAATCAGATAAACAATTGTTTTGTTATAGACTTAATTCAGTTTTGCCACATGAAACAGTATATTATAAAAGCATTGTGGTTAATGTTTAGTAAAATATACTCCAAAATCATAATGCAGAATGAGTCTTCTCTTTGTTCCCTAAGCAATCAGTTTTCCTATACCCCAAGAGTTTTAGTGGTAAGTTGTGAGCTCTGTGAGAAAGGGGTCAGGCTGCACAGTGGGTAGTATGTACAAACTAACAACTGGAGTCTCCCATTATTTTAAACAGACAGACTTCTCAGGGTTACAGTGTCTTGCTGACCAGGTGGTACATCTGTCTTTTGTGCAGTGAGACAATATACTTGGGAGATACCAATGCATGTGCATATGCAAAATGCATATAAAAGCAAAGGAGAAGGCCTTCAAAAAATACAAGGCTGAGAGATCATCCTCAGCATTCCAACTTTACAAAGAATGCATCAAGAAATTTAAGGGTGCAATCAGGGCGGCTAAGATAGAACACAGAAGGCACATAGGGGAGGAGAGTAAGAAAAATCCCAAGAAATTCTTTAAGTACACAAATAGTTCCCCAGGGTTCTGTCCTGGGACCAATCTCCAGTTCAGTCTCGGTATTTGCGGACGATAATAAACTAAGCAGGGCAATAACTTCTCCGCATGGAGTTTTCATCTAGAATGGTCCTGTATTTGGCTGCATCCATCTTCCCCTCAATTTTAACCATCTTCCCTGTCCCTGCTGAAGAAAAGCAGGCCCAAGCCATGATGCTGCCACCACCATGTTTGACAGTGGGGATGGTGTGTTGAGGGTGATGAGCTGTGTTGCTTTTACACCAAACATATAGTTTTGCATTGTGGGCAAAAAGTTCGATTTTGGTTTCATCTGACCAGAACACCTTCTTCCACATGTTTGGTGTGTCTCCCAGGTGGCTTGTGGCAAACTTTAGACGAGACTTTTTATGGATATCTTTGAGAAATGACTTTCTTCTTGCCACTCTTCCATAAAGGCCAGATTTGTGCAGTGTACGACTGATTGTTGTCCTATAGACAGACTCTCCCACCTCAGCTGTAATTCTCTGCAGTTCATCCAAAGTGATCATGGGCCTCTTGGCTGCATCTCTGATCAGTCTTCTTGTCTGAGCTGAAAGTTTAGAGGGACGGCCAGGTCTTGGTAGATTTGCAGTGGTCTGATACTCCTTCCATTTCAAAATGATCGCTTGCACAGTGCTCCTTGGGATGTTTAAAGCTTGGGAAATCTTTTTGTATCCAAATCCGGCTTTAAACTTCTCCACAACAGTATTACGGACCTGCCTGGTGTGTTCCTTGGTCTTCATGATTCTCTCTGCGCTTTCAACAGAACCCTGAGACTATCACAGAGCAGGTGCATTTATACAGAGACTTGATTACACACAGGTGGATTCTATTTATCACCATCAGTCATTTAGGACAACATTGGATCATTCAGAGATCCTCGATGAACTTCTGGTGTGAGTTTGCTGCACTGAAAGTAAAGGGGCCGAATAATTTTGCACGCACCACTTTTCAGTTTTTTATTTGCTAAAAAAGTTTAAATTATCCAATAGATTTCGTTCCACTTCACAATTGTGTCCCATTTGTTGGTGATTCTTCACAAAAAAATTAAAATGTAATATATTTATGTTTGAAGCCTGAAATGTGGCAAAAGGTTGAAAAGTTCAAGGGGGCGGAATACTTTCGCAAGGCACTGTACATGGCAAATGAGATTTAATGTGGAAAAATGTAAAATAATGCATTTGGGTGGCAAAATTCTAAATGCAATCTACTCACAGGGGGGAGAACCTCTGGGGGATTCTAAGATGGAAAAGAAGGACCTGGGGGTCCATGGAGATGACCAAGCTGCTGCAAGCAAAGCAAACAGAATATTAGCATGCATTAAAAAGGGGATTAACTCCAGAGATAAAGTGATAATTCTCCCACGCTACAAGACTCTGGTCCAGCCGCACCTGGAGTATGCTGTTCAGTTCTGGGCACCAGTCCTCAGGAAAGATGTGCTGGAACTGGAGAGAGTCCAAAGAAGGGAAACAAATCTAATAAAGGGACTGGAGGACATTAGGTATGAGGAAAGTTTGCGAGCACTGAACTTGTTCTCTCTGGAGAAGAGACGATTGAGAGGGGATATGTTTTCAATGTGCAAATACCGTGCTGGTGACCCCACAATAGGGATAAAACTTTTCTGCGTAAGGTAATTTAATAAAATAGGCAGACATTCACTAAAATTAGAAGAAAAGCAGTTTAGCCTTAAACTGTGTACAGTGTTCTTTACTGTAAGAGCGGTAAGGATTTGGAATTCCCTTCCACAGCCAGTGGTTTCTGCAGGGAGCATTGATAATTTCAAAAAACTATTAGAGAAGCACCTGAACGACCACAACATACAGGGATATATAACGTAATACTGACATAAAATAACACACATAGGTTGGACTTAATGGACTTTTTTCAACCTCACCTACTATGTAATTTTGGGGGTTATTTGCTAAAGGAAAATCCACTTTACACTACAAGTGCAAACTACAAGTGCAAAGTGCACTTGAAATTGCACTTAAAGTGCACTTGGAAGTGCAATCACTGTAGACATGCAAGGAAGATAAAAAACAGCATTTTAGCCGACTCTTATCCAGCATGACTGGATAATAATATCAACAGAGCTTCCCCTCACGTCAGATGTACCCCTCAGATTTACAGCGACTGCACTTCCAAGTGCACTTTCACTGCAATTTCAAGTGCCCTTTGCCCTTGTAGTTTGCACTTGTAGTGCAAAAGTGGATTGCTTTTTCGTAAATAACCCCCTATGTAACCATTTAAGCAAAAATCTAGAAAGCCGTAGCAGGATTCAGAGCCTTAGAAGCCTTACAAGTATTGGTCACTGATCTGCTCACCCTGCCAACTCTCTCTTACTCTGATATAAATAGCAACTTTCTTAGGTACAATATCTGCATTTAAAGTACATTTAATGATTTTTAAATGAACACATAAATGCATTAACTGTTTTTTTTATATCGGCCTGAAGTTCAGCTTTAAATCTCGCACAGATCTATCATTGTTTGTGTAATTAGCAATTTATAAGCAGTAGTTTCCTTCTGAGTAAATACATCTTAGTCAATATCTTGCTCCTGCCTTCTCTAGTGAAAGCCTATCCCCCCCCTCCCCCCCCCCCCCCCCAAAAAAAAAACAACTGCCAAACTCCAGGCAGACATTACAATTTTACTTTGTTTCAGTATTGCTTATGAGTAACTTCACTTTTGTTAAGAAAAAAACAATACCCTCTGGGTGACCTATATACACTGCAAGGATATTAACCTCCCTGGCGGTATGATTATTTCAGACTTTTGGTGCTGAAAGCTGTACAATTATTTTGCATGGAAATTTAGCATTTTATATTGTAGTCCTGTTATTCTTAGGAATAACTCACTTAAATCTGTCCAAACCAGAGTCTAGTAGACATCCCGGGTATGATACAGTTTGAAAAATTTATTGTAAATTATAATATAATAAATAACTATAAATAATTATAACAAATGATAATATAATATTAATAAAAATTATTCAATAATGTAATCAAATCAAAAGCACTGAAATTTGCTCAGTTGCAGAATTGTCGCTGCCATTAGATTTAGTGTTTGATGACGAATTTCCCCACAATTTCCCCAGAAATCGCTATCGCTCAATTCTGCAAGTGATTCTAATTTATTATCGCTGTTTTCTAGCTGGTCTAAAACCACTTTTGACATAAAGGGACACTTTTTGGTTGTTATGGACAATCTCCAAATTCCAGGCAGAAAAAACAGTATTTATAATAATAATATACAAGTGCATGCAGGGCACTGGGCAGACCACTAAGGACAAAGGGGATGTGTCATTTTTTTATACAGTACTGTAATCTGTGTAAGATTACAGTGTACTGTATATGTACTGTGTTTTTACTTTTTTTTATTTGGCGCCGTTCTCCACCCCCGTGCGACGCAACGCTCGCAGGGAATGGAGCCCGGGGAAACTCGGCACTGTGTGAATCGAGCGAGGAGACAGCTTGCACACACAGCGGGGAGACATCGCAGGATCCAGGGGACAAGGTAAGTAACTTTCCCGATCCCGAGTCTGGCTCGGGGTTACCGCTAATGGTACTGAATTTCCACCCCGAGCCAGACTCGGGAATACCGCCAGGGAGGTTAACAAACGTTGTTCAACTATGTCCTTGGAAGTCTGGTACCTAAATGGGAGTGTCTGTGTTTATTCCAATTAGCAGATGAACCTGCAGGGTTCTAATGAGGGAAGTTGCAGTGTCTGTATCCCTTAAGAAGTAACTAACCCTTAGGTAGTGTCTCATCAAAAATATAATTCCTATTGCAGATGCCTAAAATCTTACTTGTATCTAGGGATGAGCTTCGAGTTCGAGTCGAACTCATGTTCTACTCGAACATTGCCTGTTCGCCTGTTCAGCGAACAGTGAACAATTTGGGCTGTTCGCAGCAAATTCGAAAAGCCGGAACACCCTATACAAGTCTATGGGAGAAATCGAAAGTGCTCATTTTAAAGGGTAATATGCAGGTTACTGTCCTAAAAAGTGTTTGGGGACCTGGGTCCTGCCCCAGGGGACATGGATCAATGCAAAAAAAAGTTTTAAAAACGGCCGTTTTTTCAGGAGCAGTGATTTTAATAATGATTAAAGTGAAACAATAAAAGTGTAATATTCCTTTAAATTTCGTAGCGGGGGGGTATCTATAGTATGCCTGTGAAGGGGCGCATGTTTCTGGTGCTTAGAACTGTCCCTGCACAAAGTGTCATTTGTGCAGGAAAAAAAGTCTTTTAAAATCACTTGCGGCTAAATTGTCGGGTCTCCGTAATACAGAGAACACTCAATGAGTGTTCTCTGTATTAGCCGACAATTCATTCATTCATTGATTAAAAAAAAAAAAAAAAAAAGCGTGGGGGTTCCCCTAAATTCAATTACCAGGCCCTTCAGGTCTGACATGGATATTAAGGGGAACCCCGTGTCAAATTTAAAAAAAATTGACGTGGGGGTCCCCCCAAATATCCATACCAGACCCTTCAGGTCTGATATGGATATTAAGGGGAACCCCGCATCAAATTAAAAAAAAAATTGACGTGGGGGTCCCCCTAAAAATCCATATCAGACCCTTTATCCGAGCACGCAACCTGGCAGGCCGCAGGAAAAGAGGGGGGGACGAGAGAGCGCCCCCCCCCTCCTGAACCGTACCAGGCCACATACCCTCAACATTGGGAGGATGCTTTGGGGGTCTGTGACCCCTCAAAGCACCTTGTCCCCATGTTGATAAGGACAAGGGCCTCATCCTCACAACCCTGGCCGTTGGTTGTGAGGGTCTGCGGGCGGGGGGCTTATCAGAATCTGGAAGCCCCCTTTAACAAGGGGACCCCCAGATCCCGCCCCCCCCCCCTGTTTGAAATGGTAAGGGGGTACAAAAGTACCCCTACCATTTCACAAAGAAAGTGTCAAAATGGTTAAATAAGACAAACACACTTTTGAAAAATTCCTTTCCTGACAGACTCCATGGCAGCCTACGTGTGGGTTTAGTCCCGCCTCCATTACCCTATAGGACGACACTCCCATAAATCTTTGCTCCCTGCCAGAGGCCGTGCTCTTTTTTTGTCCTCCTCCATAGGACCTAACATGTGTCTTTTTACCCTGAAGACTTGCATTTTTTTCTGCGATACCGGCCGAGCGACTTGGAGCCGCATATTTCCAATAAGCTCTAGCTACTAGCGGAGTATGGAAAAGGGGCATATGGAAGAGGCACTGAAGAGGTGTATGCCTGGTCACTGACAGGTGAAGCCGCGTGATAAGTCGTGAGCCTAGCTACTAGCAGGTGACTTTCGCCCCCCCCCCCTCCTCCCAGAAGTCCGGCATGTGTGGGGACCTACCTCGGCTGGTGTCCGTCTACAGGAGTGGTGAGCTGTTTGTTTTTTCCATGGCAGCCTTTCTGTGTCAGTTCTGTATGTTTCTTTGCTGTTTTGCAGTGGCTTTTCTTTCCCCATACACCGCACAGCGCTGTATCTGGCTTGCTGGGCGGCTGGTTTCCTTGCGTTCCAGCCGCCCAGTTACTTCCTCGTTCGCCGCTCGGTCGTTCTGTGCATGCGCAAGACCGGTGCGAGGACGAGGCTTGGTTCGCGCATGCGCGTTGCGGGCTTCGCGCATGCGCACTAGCATTTTTATGACGAAATTTGTGACGTCATTAAGGCGGCAGTTTTAAAAACAGAAAACAACTTTCAGTGATTCTGGGATACTTGTAAAGCCTGCAGTGCCATTCCTGAGCCCTGGTTTCTCAGCATTAGGTATGTGTCTCTTTTAAGGTCAGTTTATCTCTGCCTCCTCAGCTGTTTTCTGGGTTTAATTGAGGCTGTTTTATCTCCAGCCCTGATGGATCCTTTGGATACCTCACCGCCTGCTAGTGGCCAGCCCTCTCGGAGAAGGTACTTGTTTTTTTGGGTTACCTGCCGGGGGGGGGGGGCGACAGTGGAACATTAGGGAATGTTCCACTAACACTGCTGGGTTTTTCCCTTTTTCAGCCCTTCTAGGTCTACTCAGCGACGGAGTTCTCACCGAGGAAGTGATTCGTCTAAATCCCACCGCCGGCATTCCTCTTCCAGATCCAGACGACATGATTCTCCTGCGAGAACCAGTCTCCATAGCCGGGAATCTTCCCGCCCTTCAACAGCCTGCCCAGGTAACGCAGCTGAAGGTTTATGCTGGGGATGCAGGACGCAGGTTCCTGCTGACAAGTTCCTTTGTGATGCCTGTTATGTTAAAGCGACAGGTGAAAGGAGTGACTCTGACCAACAGCTGAAGTCTATGGTGGAAAGATTGGTCAAGGACAGTCTAAAGAAATTTGAAGCCCCCCAGTTGTCTCCCATAGAGTCTCCAAGGTCTCCGGGGAGGGATGCTCAGGCCCAGGACACATGGGATTCCTCGTTGCCTAGCCACCCGTCTGCTGTCCTCTCAGAGAGTGAATCTGAGGAGGAAGAGTCTGGTTCGGGTTTTGACTTTGCCCTGCTTCCTCCCTTGGTCAAAGCTATCAAGGAAACACTGAACTGGGAGGAGCCGGTAGTGGCCCCGGCGAAACAAAGAGAGTTTTTTAAGCAGTTAAAGAAGGAGCGTATTAGCTTCCCTTTCCTCTCAGAGTTGGGAGAAGTGATCTCGGATGATTGGAGTAAGGTAGAGAAAAAGAATTCTCTTCTATCTAAAATTCAGAGACTTTACCCTTCTAAGGTAAGGACGCTCTGGATAGGAGATTTGATTCTGACCTGAAGAGGATCTATCTTACGGCTGGCATGGCCTGTAAGCCGACCCTGGCCTTAGCGGCTCTGTCTAGAGCGATGGAAGTTTGGTCCGATAGTGTTGATGAAACACTCAGGAATGTTTCTGAAGATCTGGCCAAGAGTTCTCCCATTCAAGAACTAAGACTGGCTTCAGCCTTCTTAGGAGAGGCCTCGATCGATATTATCCATCTGGTGGCTCGAGTTATGCTCTCATCTGTAATTGCCAAGCGTGCCCTGTGGCTCCGTCCTTGGCTAGCCGATCCCGCTTCTAAGCAGGTTTGGTGCCGTATTCCTTTTGATGGTTCTTCCCTTTTCAGCAATAAGCTGGATAGTGCTATGACTCGAGCCACTGGGGGTAGGTCGGGATTTCTCCCCCAGGATAGGCGCCTGCAGAATCAAAGGAGATTGTTCCCAAGAAAGCAGGGTCAAGATCGTGCCAGGGAGGCACGCACTTACAGGCCTGGACGGAATTTTCCAGATCTTGGAGGTCCAGACAGACATCTCTCAAAAAATCCGCAAAGGGTAGTTCGATGGGGGAAAAGGAGCCTACTAAGTCCTTTTGAGATCGTGCCCGTCCAGGTGGTCCGGGTAGGAGCTCGTTTGTTCCGCTTTCGGCACGTCTGGGCGGCCTTGATCCAGGACTTTTGGACCGTCAAGACGGTTTCCTCCGGGCACACGTGGTCGTTCAGCAGTGTCCCCAAACTCAAGTGTGTTCCCACATCCTTTCCAGAGTCGGAAGAAAAAAGACAAATTCTTCTAACCTACATAAAATCTTTGTTGGATCAAGGCGCCGCTATTCCTGTTCCAGACGATCAACGCGGCTTGGGAATGTACTCCCCTCTTTTCCTGGTCCAGAAAAAGAACGGTACGTGGAGACCTGTAATAGACTTGACGCGTCTAAATCGCTTCATAAGAAATTCAAAATGGAAACGCTGTCCACGATTCAACATTCAGGGCAGCCAGGAGACTGGCTTGTCTCAATAGACCTCAAAGACGCCTATTTTCACGTCCCAGTGGCCACAGAGTTCCAACAGTTTATTTGTTTCTCCATTGGTCAGCTTCATTTACAGTTTACCTGCCTTCCTTTTGGTCTGTCAACCTCTCCTCGCACATTCTCGAAGGTCCTTCTAGCAGTCGTAGCATTGTTGAGAGTCAGGAAAATCCGGATTCATCATTATCTGGACGATTTGCTTCTTCTTGCTCAGGACAAGGATTGTCTCTTGAAACACAGGGATCAAGTCATCGCATCCCTCAAGGAATTCGGGTGGCTCCTGAATTTAGAGAAAAGCCAGTTAGTTCCTACACTGTCTCTCGTGTTCCTCGGCGCCCTGTTCAATACGGCAAAAGGTACCATCTCTCTGCCCGAGGAGAAGATTGCAGTAGTACGGGACAGGATCCACCTCGCTCTCTCTTCGTCTCGTCTCAGGGCTCTTCATTGCCTAAAGATCATAGGCACCATGGTGTCTACTATACCGATGGTGAAGGGGGCACAGTGGAGGACGTGCCCCTTTCAAATGGGTTTTCTTCGCCAATGGTCGGGAGAAAAGGTCCAGTCCAGCGAGATTACTCAGACCATGAGAGGTTCCCTCCTCTGGTGGCTTCGTCGGGAGAATCTATTGAATTGCCACTCTCTTTTTCCAATCAAATGGATCTCAGTAACGTCAGATGCCAGCAACAAGGGCTGGGGGGCACATTGTCTATCGGAAGTGGCTCAGGGCATTTGGGGTCTTTCCCTCTCGGGGAATAGTGTCAAATGTGTTAGAACTTCGAGCAGCCTTCCTAGCGCTGTTGGCATTTCCGCATCTGGTAATGAGTGCATCTGTAGTCCTCAGGCTGGACAATACGACTGCGGTCGCATACGTAAGGAAGCAAGGGGGCACCAGAAGTCGGTCTCTGCTGAGGGAAGTGGATCCAATAATGCGTTGGGCCCAGAGGAATCTGGCCAACCTAACAGCAGCTTGTGTGCCTGGAGTTCTCAATGTCCAAGCGGACTTTCTATCACGAGTCCACTTGGACAACAACGAGTGGACCCTTCACAAAGATGTGTTTCAGTGGGTTCTATCCCTGGGGATGTCTCCAGAAGTGGATCTTTTCGCCTCCTGTTTCAACAGGAAGCTAACAAGGTTTTATTCAAAGTTCAAGGATCAGCAGGCCTACGGGATAGATGCCCTATCAGAGCAGTGGTGGTTCCACAAGGCATACACCTTCCCTCCAATTCCAATTATCTTTCAGTTCCTGAAGAGACTCAAATGGGAAGAAGTGGAGGTGTTGGCAATAATTCCGCATTGGCCCAACAGGCCTTGGTTTCCTCTCCTATCCCTCCTCAGCTTTCGGGACCCAGCTCCTCTTCCGTCCGGAGGGGACCTGCTCTCCCAGGGGTCGATTCTCCATCCATGTCCGGCTCACCTTCAGTTGAGGGTCTGGTTCTTGAGAGGGGAAGGCTGGAAGCACTGGGGTGTCCTAAGGAAGCCATTTCCACCCTCTTAAGTGCAAGGAGAAGAAGTACTAATAAGGTGTATGAACGGATCTGGACCAAAAAATTTTTCTTATGTGTCCTCCAGAACCAGTTCCTACGTTTTACCCACAGTTCAAGACGTTTTGGGTTTCCTGCAATCAGGCTTGGGCTTACCCTTATCAGTTAGCTCCCTTCGGGTTCAAGTCTCGGCTATTTCCGCATTTACAGGGGTTCAGTGGGCTAAGCATGCCCTTATCCAGCAGTTCTTCAAAGGCGTAGTAAGATTGAGACCCCAGAGAAAGCCCAGATTCCTTAAATGGGATCTGCCTCTAGTGCTGGACTTCTTTTCTCTTCTCAGTAAGGCTCTTTCCATCAGAGAACTCACCTTGAAAACTGCATTCCTGGTGGCGGTCACCTCGGCGAAACGAGTATCAGAGATTCAAGCTCTAGGAGTCAAGGAGCCTTTTCTAACTTTTTTCCGGACAGAGTGGTCCCAGTTCCAATGTTGGGGTCAAACCCTAAGGTCACTTCGGTTTTTCATGAAAATCAAGAAATCTCTCTACCCTTATTCAGATCCTCGGATTCCTCGGAAATTCATCCTCTTGATGTTGGGCGCTCATTAAAGCTCTATTTGGAAGCTACAGCTCCATTCCGGCAGTCGGACTTCCTGTTCGTTCTGTTCTGTGGGAAGAACAAGGGCACTAGAGCATCAGTCAGGTCAATTGCGGCATGGATAGTTCAAGCGATCCAGTGGGCATACAGAGTAAGGGGCTTGGCTCCTCCTCAGGCGGTGTCAGCGTATTCGACCAGAAGTCTTTCTATCTCGTGGGCGGCCTCTCGCCACGTGGCTCCTGATGTGATTTGCAGGGCGGCCTCGTGGTCTTCGATTCACACCTTTATGTCTCATTATTGTGTTGAGCCGGCGGCTCTATCCTCAGTTGACTTTGGAGTCAAAGTTTTGTCGGTTGAAGGTGTCAAATAAATCTTTGTTAAGCAGCCTTTTTGCCCACCCGGGTGTGTCTTGGCGAGTTATTTCCCACACGTAGGCTGCCATGGAGTCTGTCAGGAAAACTGAAAATTTATGTCAAATACTTACCGTAATTTTCCTTTCCTGATGGACTCCATGGCAGCAGGAGTTCCCTCCCAAATGGCTGGAGTAGGATAGTTACCGAACACGGCCTCTGGCAGGGAGCAAAGATTTATGGGAGTGTCGTCCTATAGGGTAATGGAGGCGGGACTAAACCCACACGTAGGCTGCCATGGAGTCCATCAGGAAAGGAAAATTATGGTAAGTATTTGACATAAATTTTCCGTTTTATTAAAAATGAAAAAAATAAAAAAAAGATTCCAGCGGTGCTAATCCACTCTTGCTATCCAGTGACGGATCTCCGGGGTCCAGCGATGGATGATCATATCCAGCGACGAGGGATCTCTCAGTCCAGCGCTGTCCATACATCCTTCTTCTGTCTCCACTCCGGAGACACTGCAGAGAGCCCAGCGCTGACGTTTCTTATATTAGGCAACCCGTCACCTGACCCCGCCCCCTCTGACGCTGGTGAAGGGAGCCAGGGGTTCCCCAGTGACGAGTGGGTGACCCCGCCCCCTCTGATGTAACGGAAACCTGCCTGTATTACATCAGAGGGGTGCGGGGTCACCCATACGTCACAGGGAACCCCGGGTTTCCCCTTGCGTCAGAGGGGGGCGGGGTCTGGTGACGGGTGGCCCCGTCCTCCGTATATAAGAAACGTCAGGCCGCCGGAATCCCTGAAGTGTCTCCTCCGTGGAGACAGAAGAAGGATGGATTCGCTGCGCTGGATGAGATGAGCCATCGCTGGAGAGATGACCGTCCGTCGCTGGATAGCAAGAGTGGATTACCACCGCTGGAATCTTTTTTTTATTTTTTTTATTTTTAATAAAGGAATTTTTCAAAAGTGTGTTTGTCTTATTTAACTATTTTTTTACACTTTCTTTGTGAAATGGTAGGGGTACTTTTGTACCCCCTTACCATTTCAAACAGGGGGGGGCGGGATCTGGGGGTCCCCTTGTTAAAGGGGGCTTCCAGATTCTGATAAGCCCCCCGCCCGCAGACCCCCACAACCACCGGCCACGGTTGTGGGGATGAGGCCCTTGTCCTCATCAACATGGGGACAAGGTGCTTCGAGGGGTCACAGACCCCCAAAGCATCCTCCCAATGTTGAGGGCATGTGGCCTGGTACGGTTCAGGAGGGAGGGGGGGCCGCTCTCTCGTCCCCCCTCTTTTCCTGCGGCCTGCCAGGTTGCGTGCTCGGATAAAGGGTCTGGTATGGATTTTTAGGGGGACCCCCACGTCAATTTTTTTTTAAATTTGACGCGGGGTTCCGCTTAATATCCATACCAGAGCTGAAGGGTCTGGTTATGGATATTTAGGGTGAACCCCACGTCAAATTTTTTCTTAAATTTGAGGCAGGGTTCCCCTTAATATCCATACCAGACCTGAAGGGCCCGGTAATTGAATTTGGGGGACCCCCACGCTTTTTTATTTATTTATTTATTTATTTTTTTTATCAATGACTTTCAATGAGTGTTCTCTGTATTACGGAGCCGACAATTCATAATAGCTGCGAGTGATTTTAAAGGACTTTTTTTCCTGCATAAATGACACTTTGTGCAGGGACAGTTCTAAGCACCAGAAACATGCGCCCCTTCACAGGCATACTATAGACACCCCCCCCCCCCCCCCTACGAAATTTAAAGGAATATTACACTTTTATTGTTTCACTGTAATCATTATTAAAATCACTGCTCCCGAAAAAACATCCGTTTTTAAAACTTTTTTTTGCATTGATACATGTCCATTGGGGCAGGACCCAGGTCCCCAAACACTTTTTAGGACAGTAACTTGCAGAATCTTTTCTCTCTGTCAAATCTCTTTTCTCTGTCGGATATTTTCTCTATATAATCTTGGACTAATAGAGGTAAGGTTAGGCACATTCGACCACAGGTTCTATAGACATTGTTATTGTCAGGCCGCGTACACACGGGCGGACTGTTCGCCCAACTTTGTCCGTCCAACAGTTTCGGCAAACAGTCCGCTCAAAATTAGCATGGACGGACATGGCCACACACGACGAACGAACAGTTTGCTGAAACCGTGCGCGATGACGTGAACGGCACGTACGACGGGACGAAAAATACGACGTCCTATACACTGCATTATAGCTTTCGGCGTGAAAATCCTTTCTGAGCATGCGCACAACTTTGTTTGACGAACAAGCCTACACATGAGCGGACTGTTCGCTGAAACAAGGTTTCAGCGGACAGTTTTCCGGAAATTCCGAAAAACCTTGTCCGTCCAACTGTCCGCTGAAACTGTCCGCTGAAAGCCCACACACGAGCGGACTGTCCGCCCAAACACTGTTCAGCGGACAAAGTTGGGCGAACAGTCCGCCCGTGTGTACGCGGCCTCAGAGTCATGTCGAATCTCCTATTCTATATCGAACTGTTGTAACAATGAAAACGAAAATAAAGCATTTATTTATGTCGGATCTTTCGTTTTTCGGATTCTTTGCTTTCGTTATCTTTTGTCAAAACGAAAATAGCTGAAATTCGGACGAAAATGCATTCGGACGAAAACGAATGCACATGTCTAGCAAGCACCATGCAAACTCTTCGGGAATTTGGTTGGGTACTGAACCTACAGAAGTCAGTGTTGGTGCCGACTCAACGCCTGGTGTACCTGGGCTTGCTTCTAGACTCATCAGAGAGTCTTTCTCCCTTCGGACAAGCTGCAGACTCTTCACGCTACGGTGAAGTTGTTGATGTCCCGCAGTTTGTCAACGCTGCATTTTTGCATGCGAGTCCTGGGTCTCATGGTAGCCACTTTTGAGGCGGTACCGTATGCTCAATTTCACAATCGAGTCTTGCAAAAGGAGATCCTGTCAAAATGGGACAAATCTCCGTTGTCCCTGAATTGGCAAATTTGGGTGAGCCAGCTAATCATGGATTCCCTGCTCTGGTGGCTGAGGTTGCCAGCCTTTCTGTCCGGGAAGTCGTTCCTTCCTCTTCATTGGACGGTGATCACAACGGATGCCAGCCTGACCAGTTGGGGGCTAGTTTGGGGCACACAGTCAGCCCAGGGTCGCTGGACCCAGGAAGAATCCTGCCTGCCGGTCAATGTGCTGGAACTTCAGGCGATCAGGTGGTGCCTCTCCACATGGTCACAGAGGCTGCAGGATCCAGTTGGACAACGCCACGGCGGTCGCTCACATCCTGCGGTGGGCAGAACGGTGCGTGCCGGCTCTGTCAGCTGTGTACATTCCCGGGGGTATAAAACTGGCAAGCGGACTACCTAAGTTGTCAGATGATGGACCAAGGAGAATGTCTTTTTTCAGCGACCCTTGGTGACTCATTCATTGGTAAGTATGTTTGTTCAGGGGGCTCGACATGTGGCCCCTCTGGTTTGACCACCGCTGCCTCCATGGGATTTGAATCTGGTGCTTTCGGTGCTTCAGAAACCACCATTTGAAAATATTAGGGAAATTCCCTTATTGACACTCTCTCAGAAAGTAGTCTTTCTAGTGGTTGTTACATCTGCCAGGGGGGTTTCTGAGTTGGCGGCCTTGTCATGCAAGTCTCACTACTTGGTCCCCCACAAGGATAAGGCGGTGCTGCGCCTACAGCCTCTGTTTCATCCAAAGGTTGTTTCGGCTTATCATCTAAATGAGGACATTGTGCTTCCGTCATTATGTCCTTGACCGTCACACCCCAAAGAGGTTGCTTTGCATTCCTTGGATGTGGTCTGGGCTCTGCGGGTGTATATGTCTGCTACGGCTCCTTTTTGGAGGTCGGACTCGCTATTTGTATCGGTGGCTAGTCCAAAGAAGGGCCTGGTGGTCTCGTCGGCCACCATTTCTCAGTGGATCAGACAGATTGTGGTTCAGGCTTATGCCATAAGGGGGCGTCCCTTTCCTGTCATGGCACATTCTACCAGGGCAATTGACAATTGGTGCCTCTTGGGCTTCCCGACATCAAGCGTCTGTTTCTCAGGTGTGTAAGGCGGTGACCTGGTCGTCTGTTCACACTTTCACTAAATTTTACAAGGTTGATGTGAACACATCTTCGGATGTTTGCTTCGGCCACAAGGTTTTGCTGGCGGCTGTTTAAGGTTGCAACTCCTCCGTTGAGGAGCTCTGGTTGTTATGGGTGGAGTTATTTTCTTGTTGTTCCCACCCCCCATTTTTTTGACACTACTTGGGGACATCCCTAAGGTCAAGATGAAGATGCTGTGTCCGTCAGTGAACAAAAGAGAAAATAGGATTTTTGTACTCACCGTAAAATCCTTTTCTCTGTAGTTCATTGATGGACACAGCACCCACCCCTCCTATTTATGTTTGTACTGCTTTTGACAAACTGAGCTGCTGGATGCAGTGTGAGGGGTTATAGCCAGTAGGACCGCCTCCTGGGCGATACTGTGCAGTTTCGCTGATATTAACATGTTCTGCCTAGTCCGCTCCCAGAGGGGCGATATAACCCTAAGGTCAAGATGAAGATGCTGTGTCCGTCAATGAACTTTAGAGA
The DNA here is from genome assembly GCF_037356315.1 of Lithobates pipiens. Lineage (NCBI taxonomy): Eukaryota > Metazoa > Chordata > Amphibia > Anura > Ranidae > Lithobates > Lithobates pipiens. Next base: position 389,203,039 of record NW_027507764.1, read on the forward strand.
AAAGGATTTTATGGTGAGTACAAAAATCCTATTTTTGTGCTAGAGTCAGCTGTGTGTTTGCTAAAGGGGGCTGGTATCCTGAAGAGCTTAGTTTATCTAATTTCTTGTGAAGGGACTATGCTCTTAGTGCTCTAATGATAGAAGTTTGTTTTTAACTGCAGCCAATACAAGCAAAGTCCACAGTTTGCTATATGAAAGGACTTAATTGTCCTCAACCTGTACATAGTTTGTGTTTTTGGAGTATCTCACTCAGGGCTTTTTTTCTCAGTCAATAGGTGCAGAAACTCAACTACGCTGGGGGGAGGAAATGAAAATGAGCTGAATAAACTGGTGGGTGTGGCCAAATTGCACCAACAGTGTTAAGGTTTTAAAAGGGTATTGTTAAGTACCAGGAGTGCGTTATGTACATTTTACAAAGTGGTTGAATTCCTGGAGTACAGCTTTAATGTTCTGAAGCTGGTAATACAGGACTTTATTTAATGTCCATCTGGGAAGTTCAAGTTTAATTTGCAGTGGGTGGCAGAAAGGCGTTAAAGAAGTTTAGGTGACCACATTAACAGGCATACTATAGACACCCCCCCCCCCCCCTACGAAATTTAAAGGAATATTACACTTTTATTGTTTCACTGTAATCATTATTAAAATCACTGCTCCCGAAAAAACATCCGTTTTTAAAACTTTTTTTTGCATTGATACATGTCCATTGGGGCAGGACCCAGGTCCCCAAACACTTTTTAGGACAGTAACTTGCAGAATCTTTTCTCTCTGTCAAATCTCTTTTCTCTGTCGGATATTTTCTCTATATAATCTTGGACTAATAGAGGTAAGGTTAGGCACATTCGACCACAGGTTCTATAGACATTGTTATTGTCAGGCCGCGTACACACGGGCGGACTGTTCGCCCAACTTTGTCCGTCCAACAGTTTCGGCAAACAGTCCGCTCAAAATTAGCATGGACGGACATGGCCACACACGACGAACGAACAGTTTGCTGAAACCGTGCGCGATGACGTGAACGGCACGTACGACGGGACGAAAAATACGACGTCCTATACACTGCATTATAGCTTTCGGCGTGAAAATCCTTTCTGAGCATGCGCACAACTTTGTTTGACGAACAAGCCTACACATGAGCGGACTGTTCGCTGAAACAAGGTTTCAGCGGACAGTTTTCCGGAAATTCCGAAAAACCTTGTCCGTCCAACTGTCCGCTGAAACTGTCCGCTGAAAGCCCACACACGAGCGGACTGTCCGCCCAAACACTGTTCAGCGGACAAAGTTGGGCGAACAGTCCGCCCGTGTGTACGCGGCCTCAGAGTCATGTCGAATCTCCTATTCTATATCGAACTGTTGTAACAATGAAAACGAAAATAAAGCATTTATTTATGTCGGATCTTTCGTTTTTCGGATTCTTTGCTTTCGTTATCTTTTGTCAAAACGAAAACGAAAATAGCTGAAATTCGGACGAAAATGCATTCGGACGAAAACGAATGCACATGTCTAGCAAGCACCATGCAAACTCTTCGGGAATTTGGTTGGGTACTGAACCTACAGAAGTCAGTGTTGGTGCCGACTCAACGCCTGGTGTACCTGGGCTTGCTTCTAGACTCATCAGAGAGTCTTTCTCCCTTCGGACAAGCTGCAGACTCTTCACGCTACGGTGAAGTTGTTGATGTCCCGCAGTTTGTCAACGCTGCATTTTTGCATGCGAGTCCTGGGTCTCATGGTAGCCACTTTTGAGGCGGTACCGTATGCTCAATTTCACAATCGAGTCTTGCAAAAGGAGATCCTGTCAAAATGGGACAAATCTCCGTTGTCCCTGAATTGGCAAATTTGGGTGAGCCAGCTAATCATGGATTCCCTGCTCTGGTGGCTGAGGTTGCCAGCCTTTCTGTCCGGGAAGTCGTTCCTTCCTCTTCATTGGACGGTGATCACAACGGATGCCAGCCTGACCAGTTGGGGGCTAGTTTGGGGCACACAGTCAGCCCAGGGTCGCTGGACCCAGGAAGAATCCTGCCTGCCGGTCAATGTGCTGGAACTTCAGGCGATCAGGTAGTGCCTCTCCACATGGTCACAGAGGCTGCAGGATCCAGTTGGACAACGCCACGGCGGTCGCTCACATCCTGCGGTGGGCAGAACGGTGCGTGCCGGCTCTGTCAGCTGTGTACATTCCCGGGGGTATAAAACTGGCAAGCGGACTACCTAAGTTGTCAGATGATGGACCAAGGAGAATGTCTTTTTTCAGCGACCCTTGGTGACTCATTCATTGGTAAGTATGTTTGTTCAGGGGGCTCGACATGTGGCCCCTCTGGTTTGACCACCGCTGCCTCCATGGGATTTGAATCTGGTGCTTTCGGTGCTTCAGAAACCACCATTTGAAAATATTAGGGAAATTCCCTTATTGACACTCTCTCAGAAAGTAGTCTTTCTAGTGGTTGTTACATCTGCCAGGGGGGTTTCTGAGTTGGCGGCCTTGTCATGCAAGTCTCACTACTTGGTCCCCCACAAGGATAAGGCGGTGCTGCGCCTACAGCCTCTGTTTCATCCAAAGGTTGTTTCGGCTTATCATCTAAATGAGGACATTGTGCTTCCGTCATTATGTCCTTGACCGTCACACCCCAAAGAGGTTGCTTTGCATTCCTTGGATGTGGTCTGGGCTCTGCGGGTGTATATGTCTGCTACGGCTCCTTTTTGGAGGTCGGACTCGCTATTTGTATCGGTGGCTAGTCCAAAGAAGGGCCTGGTGGTCTCGTCGGCCACCATTTCTCAGTGGATCAGACAGATTGTGGTTCAGGCTTATGCCATAAGGGGGCGTCCCTTTCCTGTCATGGCACATTCTACCAGGGCAATTGACAATTGGTGCCTCTTGGGCTTCCCGACATCAAGCGTCTGTTTCTCAGGTGTGTAAGGCGGTGACCTGGTCGTCTGTTCACACTTTCACTAAATTTTACAAGGTTGATGTGAACACATCTTCGGATGTTTGCTTCGGCCACAAGGTTTTGCTGGCGGCTGTTTAAGGTTGCAACTCCTCCGTTGAGGAGCTCTGGTTGTTATGGGTGGAGTTATTTTCTTGTTGTTCCCACCCCCCATTTTTTTGACACTACTTGGGGAGATCCCTAAGGTCAAGATGAAGATGCTGTGTCCGTCAGTGAACAAAAGAGAAAATAGGATTTTTGTACTCACCGTAAAATCCTTTTCTCTGTAGTTCATTGATGGACACAGCACCCACCCCTCCTATTTATGTTTGTACTGCTTTTGACAAACTGAGCTGCTGGATGCAGTGTGAGGGGTTATAGCCAGTAGGACCGCCTCCTGGGCGATACTGTGCAGTTTCGCTGATATTAACATGTTCTGCCTAGTCCGCTCCCAGAGGGGCGATATAACCCTAAGGTCAAGATGAAGATGCTGTGTCCGTCAATGAACTTTAGAGAAAAGGATTTTATGGTGAGTACAAAAATCCTATTTTTGTGCTAGAGTCAGCTGTGTGTTTGCTAAAGGGGGCTGGTATCCTGAAGAGCTTAGTTTATCTAATTTCTTGTGAAGGGACTATGCTCTTAGTGCTCTAATGATAGAAGTTTGTTTTTAACTGCAGCCAATACAAGCAAAGTCCACAGTTTGCTATATGAAAGGACTTAATTGTCCTCAACCTGTACATAGTTTGTGTTTTTGGAGTATCTCACTCAGGGCTTTTTTTCTCAGTCAATAGGTGCAGAAACTCAACTACGCTGGGGGGAGGAAATGAAAATGAGCTGAATAAACTGGTGGGTGTGGCCAAATTGCACCAACAGTGTTAAGGTTTTAAAAGGGTATTGTTAAGTACCAGGAGTGCGTTATGTACATTTTACAAAGTGGTTGAATTCCTGGAGTACAGCTTTAATGTTCTGAAGCTGGTAATACAGGACTTTATTTAATGTCCATCTGGGAAGTTCAAGTTTAATTTGCAGTGGGTGGCAGAAAGGCGTTAAAGAAGTTTAGGTGACCACATTAACATTGTATTTATAGTAGGGTCAACATGCCTTGGTAATATTCTGACTAGTTACTAAAGCTCCAGTTCTGCCAATTAGTTTCCCCATTATTATGGATGAAGCTTTTTCTATTTTCTGCTATCTTCAACACTTAGAAAAGTGTTGTGCCTAACAACCACACTACCTCATCTCTAACCCTTGTGTCACCAGCTTCCAGTGCAGCATTATGTGATCTGAAAAGGGACTGTTCCTGCACACAACCAGTAACAGCGGACAATGGATTTTTATCGTAAATAGTGCAGTTATATTAAACCCTTATCCTGCGCTGGATATCCTGGTTGTCTACAAGCCTGCTCCCTTTTTAGATTGTGCTTGGCTTCCCTAGTAGTTGGTGATATCAGGGCCTTGGGTGGGGTTGAGCAGCTGCGACTGTTGGGCACAGAAATCCCACCGACACTTGTGAGAAAGCCACTGACACTTAATTTCTCAGAATTTACTTTAGGCCCTTTAGGTTCACACTTCAGCACATATGATCTGCGGGCAGAATCATGCGATTCATTTGCAGCCTTCCAGTTACTTTAGATCGCCTCTATTTATTGTCATACCAGCACTTTACATGTATGCGACTTGTATGATATCTGTTATGGTGAATTTGCCCTGTTAGATAATAGTGAACAAGAGTGCTTCTGCTGTTCCTGGAAATGTTTTTTTTTTTCCCCCAAGTTTATGTTTAGGAGAAGATTAGATAAAATATAAATCTTTTTTTTTATTTTGGGCTGTTTGTGCCATCCTCCTTATTTGTCCTGTTTACCATTATCACTGAAAGTAAAAGAAAATGCTAAATTTTGGGTTGTCACTGGAACAGGAATAGAGGGGAAATCTTCCAATGGGGGCACTAGTTCTGGTGGCCTTGGTGGCAATCAGGGATTCCCTCTTCTTGAAGGGATTTCCTCTCATTTCCTGCTTTGGCAATGAGCCTGTAAGTAAACAAAAATGTCCTCAACGAGACATAGTGCAAACAAATAAGCCTGGCAGGGGTTCTAACTCTCCCTTACCCTAGGTTCACATCTATGCATTTTTTGCAGTTTGCAGAAACACACTACTTTCCATTTAACATGGTTTCCTATGGTACATGTCCACATTTATGCATTTTGCAGCTGTTGCATTTTTGGAAAGGGTTGGGTACTTTTTCCCGCGTTTTGCGTGTGATAGACTTCAATGGAATCGCACCAGAAATGCAAGTGTAGCTGGTTGCTAAGGAGCGGGCTAGGAAGCTGGCCACCACGTCCTGAACAAACAATGAGTCATCAGCTGTTGGTGGGATTCCCCGCTGACAGCTGAATGTAAACAAAAAAACTCAGCAAAAAAAATAAATTGTGAAAAGAAACGGCGTGGGGGCGCCCCAGGTCCATACCAGGCCCTTCAAGTGTAGTATGGATTCAGCCCCCCCCCCCCCCCCCCCACACACCTTAAAAAAAAATGACGTGGGATCCTCCCAAAATTCATACCAGACCTTTATCCGAGCATGCGGCCCGGCAGTTCAGGAAAGGGAGAGGACAAGCCAGCCCCCCCTCCTGAACCATACCAGGCTGCATGCCCCCAATATGAGGGGATTGGCAATTTGATGCAGGGGAAGCTCTGGCTCTTTGGGGCCTCTTCTCCACAACCCTGGCCAGTGGTTGTGGGGATCTGCGGGCAGGGGGTTTATCGGAATCTGGAAGCCCTCTTTATGAAAGGGACCCCCGGCCTATCTGAATAAGTATTTGGTACATTTTACCCCTACCCATTCACCCCAAAAAAGCAGTGAAGTGTTAAAAAAAACAAGAGACAGTTTTTGACAAGTCCTTTATTAGAAATTAAAAACTGTCCTTTGTCGTAGCTCCAAGGTGTCTTCTTGCTCCGGTACCGATGTCTTCTTCCTCTGGTAGTTTCTTCTCCCTCCAGTGCAGTCTTCTCCCCTGGTGCTGTCTTCACTTTGAGCTGTCTTCTTCCTCGTCGCCGATTACCCAATAATAACAAAAAAGGCCATTCTTCTAACGCTGTCTTCCTCTGTTGTGTTGTCTCCTGGTGTCTGTCATTTCTTATATAGCCATGGGGCGTGGCCATCTGATGATCTGATCACTCGGAGGACACGCCCCTTGTGACTTTTGGGTAAATGGGTAGGGGTATAATTTACCCCATACTCATTCAAATGGGTAGGGAAGGATCCAGGGGGCCCCCTTTTTAAAGGGCTCTTCCAGATTCGATAAGCACCCTGCCTGCAGACCCACATACCCACCGGCCAGGGTTGTGGAGAAGAGGCCTTTGTCTGCCATAATTTGTAAATACAAATGAAAAAAAAGAGCCTGTAGTTTAGAGGAATGTAAAAATAAACTATGGTTCTGTTATGCAAACTCATGAATGGGAGAACAAAATGCAATATCAGCATCAAGTCAGGGAGTTGAAAGCGGGTGAAAATCATCTGACTTCGCTCAAATAGTCAGCTACATGCAAAATAAGAAAAGCTAAGTAAAGGTGCAAATGGTAATCTTTCATAAGTAAACCTGCATGGTGCTAATAATTTAACACTGAATTCTTGCATATAGTGAGTTATAACTTGTTCTCTTTCGATATCTTCATTTGCTGGAAGCTGTTTTTTTTGATTAACAGCTGTGATAAAGACAGTGAAGCTATGCCAACTGCCAGGAGTAGATAATTTATTGGGATTCACTCTTCTGCCTAACTTTATGTAATGCCTTTGCTTTAACCATTCCAGCACTGTGTGCCTATGCATATGAGTTTATTTGATAGTTAATATTAATAGTTTATCATATTTTAAACATTGGTTTATATGCTGGTAACCCCAAATTAAAGACTGTGTTAAAGTATTTATTTTAAATAGAAAAATGTATGGCTAGCCTATAATTACAGGTCTACATTTACTGATAGAGTTAACAAGGTCAGCAAGCTAGCTGTCAGGGAATGGGAGACCTTTACTTCTACACTAGCTATAAATCCACTGGGCATATATGAGAGCAACAGGGAAAGCAATAAATCATGAGAAAAGGTATATACTATATATACTAATTTAAATTAATAGGATTATATATATTATAAAAACAATCAGATACAGATAGATACAGCTGGCAGGTCTCCAGCGTATCCCTCTCTTTATTACAGCTGCTAATCAGAACGCCAGCTCCCAGAAAAGGAAGCTACTGGGCATGTGCAGCTGCTGCATCCCTTGCCTATAAAAAAAAAGTCTATGAATCTCCAAGGTCTCCATGTATCTGATTGGCATCAGGTGGCTAGTAACCACACAGCCACCTGAACATTGGTCTCGGTTCAACAGGCACCTTGCCTGCAAACATTGCATTTAAAGGAAGATTAAATAAATGCTATTTAGTGAAGTACAGAAATACTCTTTAACAGCAAACCACACAGTACATTCCTGGGAGCGCCATCATTATCACCAATATCATACAGGCTGTGTAAAGTATTACATTATTGCTAAGTAGTGCTACCCCCAGAGGAGCCACTGAATTGTTTTGTGATTTCTCTGCACACCTGAAAATGACACAACTTACCCACCCAGAACTTACTGACACACTTTTAGATATTTTAAACTATTTATTATTCTAAGTATAGCCTAAAAGAAAAGCGGATTAGCAAGTGTACTTATAGAAACAATAATAAGACAATAATGTTACTCTGAGATATATGGTTAAACACCTGCAGTATTCTACTTAAAGTGATTGTAAGGGTTCATTTTTTTTAAATAGCAAATATATCATACTTACCTGTACTGTGCAGCTAGTTTTGCACAGAGTGGCACCGAATCTTGTCTTTTGGGGTCCCCCGCCGGCTCTCACGGCTCCTCCCCACATCAGATAACCCCCTAGGAGAAGCGCTCTCCTGAGGGGGTTACCTTGTGGGCGCACTCCTGAGTCCAGCATTCGGCATCCATAGCTGCTGAATGTATGACTCAGCCTTGTCCCCAGGCACCCACATCATTGGATTTGATTGACAGCAGCGGGAGCCAATGGCTGCACTGCTATCAATCTATCCAATCAAGAGCTGAGAACCCTGGGCAGAGAGACAGCGCATCCCTACCGGGTCATGGTCGAGGGCTCAGGTAAGTAAAATGGGGGGGCTGGGGGGCTGGTCACTGCCAGGTGCTTTTTCACCTTAATGCATAGGATGTACTAAGGTGAAAAAACACAAAGGTTTACAACCCCTTTAAGCCTTGCTTCACACCAGAGGGGCTTTGAAATTAAACTACTTCAGCGCAAGTTCAAAGCCAACGATCAGTGCGATTTTGATGTGTGATTTCATTGCAGCTTGCAACTTCAGTTAACAGGTCAATTCAAGTCACAATGAAATCACAGAAAATTGTTCAAGAACCTTTTTTCAAAGCCGCTGCATTTCGAGTCGCAACGATTTGAAAAGTTCCATTGCTGCAAATAGAGTGTGACTTGTCATGCAATTTTTAACTGTCAAATTGCACTGGTGTGAACCAGGGATACCAGTAATTAACTGAATGGCATTTACATATATTTATATATATTGCAACCATATGTAAAGACAGTTCTAACTTGCTACATGGTCCCAGTTTTATCTCACCGGCCAGTGAATAATGAAAAAAAAAAACCTTGAGCAGCAAAGTTTGGGGCCTTTAAGAAAGCACAGCAGTTCTCATCAGACACGAGATTAATTTACCAGACCCAGGGCACCCTCTTCTGGGTCTGGTTCAGTAATACGAGCATGCAGCCTGACTGGCCAATAAAGGGGAAGTGATGAACGTTCACCTTGCCCCCATATTAGACCCCTTTCACACCAGGGCGTTTTGCAGGCGCTATAGCGTTAGAAATAGCAAATAGCAAATCCGGCGTTAAAACGCCACTAAAAATAGCGGTGTTTTACCGCCGACACAATGGGCGGTGTGGTGTGAAAGGGGTCTTAATGAGGACAAGGGCCTCTTCTTCACAACCCTGGCTCAGTGGTCGTGGGGGTCTGTGGGTGAGGGCCTTTTTAAATAACTGAATTGTCAAAAACAGTTTTTGTTTACAATTTATATTTTTTGTGAAGGAATAGGGCTACTATATAACCTTTACTCATTCACATGGAGGGGCCAGTATATGGGTGTCCCTTTATTGTTAAACAGGGCTTCCAGATTCCAATAAGTTCCCCACCTCCAGACTCCCACGACCACTCAACCGATTTCAAGTTGCTGGTACAGACTGATGAACAGTTATGCAAAAAGAATTCCAAAAAGGCAAAAAATACCAGCTTCTGAAACCAAGGGTTTACATACCTATTTACCACATTACAACATTACACCGGTTGATATTGTTGTTGAGCAAATAATTGAAAGGCACATTTGTCTTGTGTTTTATTCAAGTATGTCACTTGTATCTGTTATAAGTTACAAGTACTCCTTTCTACTTACTTAAAGTGTTACTAAACCCAGGCCCCTGAATTTACTATATCTGGTCTCCTGCAGTACATAGAACATAGAAATGCAATGGTTTAAGTAAATAAACTGCTAAATACCTTTTTTTTATCAGCAGTTAGAGCAGTCTGGTGACTTCTATCAGTGTCTGGTTAAAGCTTGTAGGAGGAGTCTTCATTCTCCCCTGCAGGACCCCTGACCCCCTGTCTTAACAGTGCTGATTTGCCCTGTGCTGATCACATGCACTCTCCCAATAAAAAAAAAAAAAAAAAAAACTCTTTAGCAAAACACGCCAAACTGAGCATGTGCAGCTGGTAGCCGAGCTCTGTACTATCGGGGAATGATTAGGGGATGATAGAAGAAGGGGAGGATCAGAGGAGACAGGATCAAACAGCCTTTTTTAACAAAATGCAGAGGATTAACCCCTTAGGTTCCACAGTGAGTATAACAAACATACTTTACTGCATATACAGACTGATTTTACTGTTTTAGGATTTGTACCACTTTAATTGCATTATTATAATGCCGTAATTAGCACCACCAGTGTTTTAATAGCCAGCATTTCTGGGGCCACAAAAGATTCCTTACTCAAGCATAAAATGACTTTCTCAGATTTTGATCTTTGAAAAATGCACGGACAAAAAGAAAAGAAATCGGTTTACACTACCGCATGCAATAAGTTGGAAAAAAAAGTCCTACTTTCTTCCCTTGTGAGGGCCTTAAAGAAAAATTCACTGAGATCTAAAATTGCTAAGTAAGAGATGTCATAACTCTTGGGAACATTCAGCAGGGCAATGCAAATTTATGTGTGGATTTTGTGTGAACCAGCTCTAAAGGACGTGTACTGTACTGAAGCAGCGATTTTAATAATGGTTAAAGGGCAACATTTAAAATGCTAAATTCCTTTAAATAACATTCCAATTGAGTGGTTTTAACCCACCTGTGAGGTAGCACACCTGTTCAATGTACACTACAGAAAAAAATTGTTTAAATTGCAGAAAAAAGGCAGATCCCATTTGCTTAGCTCTGTGAACAACTCATCCAGGGTTTCAATTTATCTACACCAGATGTTGATTCTAGATGATGGTTCTAATATAGATGTTATTGGGGATCCCACAAAAAAAATAGTGTGGGGTTCCCCCCTAAAAACACATACCAGACCCTAATCCTTGATGAATGTCTGGTATTGATGTCAAGGGGGGCCCCATGGCAAAAAAATAAAAAGCGCATGGGTTTCTTCCAAAATCCATACCAGGTCTTTTGGGCCTCACAATGTATATGCATTTGCGAGCACATCATCCAGTGATGCAGATCTATGTCAACCATGATGAATGACACCCTTCAACTGAAAGTAAAAAATCCACCATCTGACAGACATGTCCAATGCAGTTGCTACACTCACGACCCACATGGCAGTGCCCTTCACTAATTGTAAATAAAGGGGTAAGATACTATGTGATGTAAATTATCAATTGTGGACATGACCATGTTTGGTCAATGACATAGTCCAAATATGGCATTAAAAAAATCTAATAGACATAAATTATCATTTTGAAGAAGGCAGGATCATTCTTCTTCAAAATAATTATTTATGTATATTAGATTTTTTTAATACCATATTTAGTACTTGACCAAACATAACCATGTCCGTAATTGATCAGTTACATCACATAGGGGGTTATTTATGAAAGGTAAATCCACTTTGCACTGCAAGTGCACTTGGAAGTGCAGTCGCTCTAAATCTAAGGGGTAGATCTGAAATGAGTGGAAGCTCTGCTGATTTTATCATCCAATCATGTGCAAGCTAAAATGCTGTTTTATTTTCCTTGCATTTCCCCCTCGGATCTACAGCAACTTTACTTCCAAGTGCACTTTCAGTGCAAAGTGGATTTGCCTTTAGTAAATAAACCTCATAGTACCTTACCCCTTTAATTACTCCCTGTCAAGACCTATAAGAAATCAGTCCTCCATCACATGCTTAATGCCGCCAAGGCCTGTATCACTTTACGTTGGAAGGATCCAAACCCTCCTTCCATCTTGATGTGGATCAACAAGGTTGAGAGCATCAACGTGCTAGAGGATTTAGTACTTACCACCCAAAACAGATGTGAACAATACACAAAAACATGATCATACTGGAACATGTTTGTCTACTCTAAAGAGGGCAAGGTCCTGCTTGAAAACTGTAAAACTGTTCTGGGGATTGACGTCTTTCTAACCTTCAAAATAACACAAGCACATCAGCATAGCTTTGTCAGCCACCCCCACCTCCCCTTTTTTTTTCTCCTTCCTTTCCCCTCCTTCCCAACCTCACACCCACCTTTCTTGTAATCTCAATACCCACTCAGCTCCCCCTTATCCATTCATAAAAATTTAAGTTTACAACTATGCAAGTACTCTGGCAGGTCATATCGTCTCGAGTTGTCTCCTAGACTTAAGAGAGATGTTTCCATTTCCTTGGCCTATGTACAGTAGCTCTTAAAGTGATTTTTAACCCACTTTAACAAATTTACATAATCGGTTCTGTAGCTTAATACAGTGCCCCCCTGTCTCTGTGTTTTATTTAAAAAATACCTCCTTCACAATATCTCCCGGTGGCTCCCGGTGATCATTTAACCGGCTGTGTCTCCTCTCTGCCCGTCTTGCAGAAGCAGCAGGCGGGCTGAGATTTCCCGGGAGCCGCAGTGAGATACGGTGAAGAAGGTATTTTTTTTAATAAAACACAGAGACAGGGGAGCACTGTATTAAGATACAGAACAGATAGTGTACCACTATATATGTTATTCCTGCAGCTTCAGGGGCATGGGGTGGCACTGTAAATAGGTGACAGGCAGAGGGGGGGGGGACGACAGAGGAGACAGACTCAGGAGAGCAGGCTGTGGATGAAGGAGGCACGCAAACAGACCACAGTATCGGGCTCAGCAGCCATGATTATCGTGGTCTGTTTGCAGAGGAGAGGGTATAGCTATGCAGGATCAGCCAGGTTTAAAAAAAAATAAATGTATGTATATATATATATATATATATATATATATATATATATATATATACATATACACAGTATCCCTCACATTTATGTGACACTGAAGAAATTGTACTTTGCTACAATGTACAGTAGTGAGTGTAAAGCTTGTATAACAGTGTACATTTGCTTTCCCCTCAAAATAACACAACACACAGTTATTAATGTCTAAACTACTGCCAACAAAAGTGAGTACCCCCAAGTGAAAATGTCCAAATTGGACCCAAAGTGTCAATATTTTGTGTGGTCACCATTATTTTCCAGCACTGCCTTAACCCTTTGGGCATGGAGTTCACCAGAGCTTCACAGGTTGCCACTGGAGTCCTCTTCCACTCCTCCATGACGACATCACGGAGCTGGTGGATGTTGCGCTCCTCCGCCTTCTGTTTGAGGAGGCCCCACAGATGCTCAATAGGGTTTAGGTCTGGAGACATGCTTAGCCAGTCCATCACCTTTATCCTCAGCTTCTTTAGCAAGGCAGTGGTCCTCTTGGAGGTGTGTTTAGGGTCAACAGCCATGCAGACCAATTTGATGTAGTGTGCAGCCCCCCCCCCCCCCAAACCTCTTCAGCGATGCTAGCAGAACTCGTACATCTGTTTCCCAAAGACAACCTCTGGATATAAGCACGAGCACTCAGCTTCTTTGGTTGACCATGGTGAGGCCTGTTCTAAGTGGAACCTGTCCTGTTAAACCGCTGTATGGTCTTGGCCACCGTGCTGCAGCTCAGTATCAGAGTCTTGGAAATCTTCTTATAGCCTAGGCCATCTTTATGTAGATCAACAATTCTTTTTTTCAGATCCTCAGAGAGTTCTTTGCATTAAGGTGCCACATTGAACTTCCAGTGACCAGTAAGAGAGAGCGAAAACACCAAATTTAATACACCTGCTCCTCATTCACACCTGAGACCTTGTAATACTAACGAGTCACATGCCACTGGGGAAGGAAAATGGATAATTGGGCCCAATTTGAACATTTTCACTTAGGGGTGTACTCACTTTTCTTGGCAGTGGTTTAGACATTAATGACTGTGTGTTGAGTTATTTTGAGGGGACAGTAAATTTACACTGTTATACAAGCTGTACACTCACTTACATTGTAGCAAAGTGTGATTTCTTCTGTGTTGTCACATTAAAAGATTTAATAAAATATTTACAACAATTTGAGGGGTATATATATATTTATTTATTTATTTCTGCTAAAATTAAACCACTTTTGTTGAGTAAAAAACAAAAAAAACAAAAACAAATGTTGAGTAAAAAACATTCCACTCTGAGTGAACTATGTACATTGCAGGGATTTTAATAAACGTTGTTCGAGATTTCTACCATATGTTAGTTTGAAGAAATACAGTGGCTTGTCCGTGTCCCTGTGCGAAGTGAATGGGAGTGACTTTTTTTTATTACTGATCAGCTGCTGGACTTGCAGGATTCTAATGAGGAATTGGCAGGGGTCTGAATCCCTTTAGATGTGATTTCCCTTTAGGAGTATCTCACCAAAACTGAAATGTTTGTTGCAGAGGATGTAAGGATGCCCAAAGTCTGATTTTTATTTTTTTATCTTACTGCATCTTACTGATTTTTATCTTACTGCAGACTTCTGGGAAAAGCAGCGAGCCAATCGCACAAGAAAAAAATGTAATTAGCATTTTACAGAAAATTAGAGTGCTGCAGATTGAGAAGGAAATTTCATTTTTAGTAACATTATATTACAATATGGCTTGTGTTGCAATGATACAGTAAATGATATTATTATTTTTTTGTGTGCTATTTTTTTTTCCCGACAAAAGTATAGTTATCCTTTCAGCTTTAATTTTGAAAACACATAACTTTTCATCTCAGTAGAATCCTGCCAACTAAATAGAATTTCCAATAATCTGGCAGCCCCAAAAACATGCTAAAATTTGGGATCCTAACCCAGTGTAGATATGGTTGGGAGAATCTGCTAATTAGTACACTGTGTAGTAAATACTTTTTTAAGTGTTAACAACTGTTACACAGCCATTATTGTTACAGTTCTGGCTAATTATCTCAGTTCCGAATGCATTTTCTAGTACATTATGCTCTTATTGTTTATTTATTCATTTATAGCATTTGCAATAATTTGAATGCTACAGCAAATGTATGTGTAAATATATGCTTTGTATTAGTTTGCAAAAAAATGTGAAAACTTTTAACAATTACTGACTTTGAATTTCAGACAAAATTCTATTAAATGCAGTAAGAAATGCAGTTGATTTGTCTGATATGGACTTATGCACCTGTGTTTAATCTATTCCAAGTTCCTTCCACCTTGGGTAAATTTTTTTATTCAGCCAGCCATGCTAAACAAAAAAAACCTGAACCAATCCCCCGCATTTGGTGTGGATGCAGGAATCCTGACTGCGGTGTCACTGTATTCTGATAGTGGAGAGACTCCATGACCCCCCCCCCCCCCCCCCCGCTCTCAGAAAACACAGATCAGTGCTGCAGCCTGTTGGCTGCATTGCTGATCGAACTGACATTTTGCAGCAGTCCCTTACAGGAGAAGTCGACCAATTCCTGCTGAACTGGCTGCATTTTCATCCATGTATAGCCAGCCTTACAACATGTAACAAGTAGGGTATGACAATATAGGATTGATATACATTACATTAAAACAGCTTAGGCTTTTTTGGTTCACAAATGTGCAATATGTTTTTAAAATGTACAGTATTTATATAGTAAATTAACATAATACTGCAAGCCTTGGTCAATGGACACAGTAACATCAGATGTAATTCTGTGAATGCAGCAAATAAAGGTTTACAGTCAGCAAAATGGGTTCTTTATTGTAAGACTGGACTGTCAAACTTGGCCAACTGCTTAGATCTCATGGGCTCAATTATCACCTCTATACTTATGTCACTCAGATATAGATCCACACTAAACCTAATTCTACTTTGACTGCTTCTCTCCAATCTAACTGTATGTATGTGTGATATAAAAACTTGGATGGCCTATAAATTCCTTCAATGAAACTGTGACTAGACTGAAGACATGCTTATTGGCACCCACATCAATACGTAAGACCAGTCCTAATAGCTTATCTATAGATGGCACTGTACTTGAGCTTCAGTCTAAATTGAAAAATCTGGGGGTGATAATTGGTGCTAATTTAACCTTTGATCCCCATGTACAAAATGTTGTCAGTACATCTCTTTTCCACTTGAGAAATATTGCTCTGCTGCGTCCTTTGCTATCATACACTGTAGCTGAAAAGCTGATCCACACATTTGTGTTCTCCCGACTTGACTACTGCAATGCTGTACTAGCTGGTGTATCTAAATGCACTATTAATCAACTACAATTTGTACAAAATTCTGAAGCTGGAATCCTGACTGGGTCTGGTTCAAGTGGTCATATTACTCCTATCCTGGAGTTCTTGCACTGGCTTCCCATCAGGTTTTGTATAGATTTTAGGATCCTCTTGCTCACCTATAAGGCTCTTCATGGCTTGGCACCCCACTATCTGTCTTAATTTTTATCAACTTTCTCTCTCCCCTTGTAACCTCCGCTTGCCAAATTCTGGTCTTCTGTGTGTCCACTCTACTCACCTATACTCGATGGGAGACAGAGCCTTCTCCTGCTATGCCCCAAAACTCTGAAATCTACTTCCAAGGAACATCAGAGAGTCATCTTCTCTAAACTCATTCAAATCAAATCTAAAAAACTTTTTCTTTAGACAAGCTTTCATGTAATTGTCTCTTTTTTCCTTTATGTTATTCTGTGTATTCTTTGTTTTTTCATTGTAAAGCTCTTTGAGAAGCTACCTTTAAATGCACTATATAAAATAAAATATTATAATATAAATGTCATATCGTATGAGTTGCAAACTTTGTCACTGTGGCAGGTTGGCTCTCCTGGGCAAATTGCCATTCCTGTACGTCAGCCGCTTTAGGAGCTGTAGGGGGTGCACCAGAAACGCCAATGCGCGATCGCTCCTGACAGAGACAGAACAGGGATGTCAATGTAAACAGACATCTCCGTTTTGTCAGGGGAGGAGGGACAGATCTGCTGCTCCTAAAGATTAGGAACAGCGATTGATCTCCTTCTTCAAGCAGTCCCATCCCCCCACAGTTAGAACACATGTGAGAGAACAGATTTAACCCCTTGATCGCCCCCTAGTGTTAACCTCTTCCCCGCCAGTGACATTTATACAGTAATCGGTGGCTATTTATCACACTGATCGCTGAATAATGAATGTCAGTGGTCCCAAAAAAGTGTCAAACGTGTCCGATCTGTCCGCCACAACGTCACAGTCCCGCTAAAAATCGCTGATCATTACTAGTAAAAAAATAATAAATGATAAAAATGACATATTTTGTAGAGGCTATAACAAATCAATATACACTTATTGCATTTTTCTTTTTACTAAAATTATGTAGAAGAATATAAATCAGCCTAAACTTTGTTTTTTGTTTTTTTTTGGATATTTACTATAGCAAAAAGTAAAAAATATATATATTTTTTTTTCAAAATTGTCACTTTTTTTTTGTTTACAAATTAACAAAAAAAGCAAAAAACGCAGGTGATCAAATACCAACAAAAGAAAGTTCTATTTGTGGGAAAAAAAGGACGTAAATTTTGTTGGGGTACAGCGTTGCACAATTGTCAGTTAAAGAGACACAAAAAAATGGCCTGGTCATTAAGGGGCAAATCTTTCTGGTCCTTAATTGGTTAAGGCGCTAAAGAATCATACAATTTTGTTTGGTTTTGAACAAAGGAATGAAGCAATCATTCTTTCTTTTTCCTCCATTACAACAATACTGGAAAGAGACTAAGTGCTTCACATTGTCGTTTGCTAGACATTGTTAGAGTCTGTAAAAGTTGAACTTGGTAGACCTGTGTTTATTATCAACATGGCTAAATAGGAAAGTTATAGAAGGACTGTAGACTTATTAAAATGATCAAACAAAACAGTATTGTCCCCTATCCATGACTAGTCTAGGTTGTTATTAGTCAGCTGTTTAGTTGGAATGTTGCAAATGCCGGCTTAAAGGGTAACAGTTCTGTCTATTTTCAGTCATTATGTCGTGTTTACCCAAAATCAAAGTAAAATTAGGCTTTTGCATTTTCACTAGGTTCTTTCATTTTTTTGCTATGTAGAAATTAGCATATAACCACCACAGATGGGGTAGATAAGCTAGTGCAATGATTCTGCCTAACTGCCAAACAGATTTTAGCAAAATATAACTAATAGGGCCAATACATGCACCTACACAATTCTATGATAATGTCAACTAGCCATTCACTGAGTCACAACTTGCAGTTTCTAACCTAGACCCAAAGTTAAATGCATATTGCGGGAACAAAAATGTAAGAAGGCTTACAGAAGATTTCATTGCTAAAGCTGGCCATACACCTTTAGATTATCTGCAGATTTTCTATGGTTAGATGGAAAAGGTGGGAGATTCCTCCATCCACACAATTTAGCGAACATGGAGAAATCTGTTGCACTTTTTCCATCTAACCACAGAAAATCTGCAGATAATCTATAGGTGTATGGCCAGCTTTAGATGTATGAACAATGTATGAACAATGAAATGAATACATTTTATTACTTTATATTAGCTAAAGATGTCCTATACTAGATATATGCAAACCATACACAAACAAAAAAAAAGGAAAAAGGAAAGCACGCTAAATAAAATATACAGCAGGGCCTGCATGTATACAAAATCAATGATCCAATAAATATATATTAGCCACAAAGAAAGTAGACACAACTGTCTCTATAATGCATATATTTGGTTAATTGAATGTCACAAGTTTACATGAAAAAAAACAGACTTTCTGCCTGTATGTGCCATTCATGTGGCACCTGTGTGGAATAATGCAGCCCAAAATTGTAAGCTTGCACTTGATAATCAACCTGGGGGGTTTTATCCTTGCTTTCGAAAAATAATAGCACTTATATTAAGGCCTTGTATGTGACACCCCAAAACTCCTTTTCTGAGGTCCCCCGCTGGCGCTCTTGGCTCCTTATCTTTTCTCTGCACCACCATAAGAAGCCACTTCTTATGGCAGAACGAACTAGGCTTAAATTGTATTTGTGGCCACTTGCATTGCCGCCCGGGCTTCATTGCTTGTTGGGTTGGCTGCGGTGTTTACCGTAACACCATGGAAATTAGTCTAAACTTGGATGTAAAGATTTGTTCATCTCATGATGCTTTGAATGGTGAAAAATGTAGTTTTTGTCACCTAAATTAGGTTTCTGGTGTGTAGCTAGGTCTGCTGGTCTTATATAGAAATGGAAGTGCAGGATAAGATGGGTCCTCCTTTATCTCCATCTCTAGAGAATTGACTTTAAACACAGCCGGCATGCCCTGAGATGGGGAGGTGTAAGCAGACACTGGTGGGCTCCTGGATAAAGTAGTTTCCTTCTGTTGTAGCTGCAAGACTGACAAACTGCTTGGCAGATTGCCTGGAGTCAGGTTTTATTTCCAGTAGCAGATCTGTCATTAAGGACTCTGCAGACAGCCGCTGACACGACAAGAGGTGGAGCCCAGGTGTCAATGCGAGTGGCTACAACCACAATCCCCCCTGTCACTTGGTCCCACCCTCATCAGGCCAGACTGGTGCTGGTCCGTGAATAGGGGGGTTGGAGAACTCTGCCCTAGAGAATAAAGTGCTGGGTGTTGCAATTTTTATGTTAAACAGTATTTGCACAGCAGTTTTTCAAATGCAATTTGTTTGGAAAAAATACACTTTAGGGAATTTTAATGCACAAAAAAACAATATGATACCCAATTGTTTAGTAAAATAGCTATCTAACATGTCATGCTTTAAAATTGTGCATGCTAAAGGAAGGGTGCCACTCATACATAGGCAATGCTTTAAAAGGTCTTTATTTTATTTAAAACAAAATATATATTTACACATATTTACCTTTTTTTTATTTATTTTATTGCTATCAGAAAGGATGAACAACATTCCTTGTGATAGCATGAGCCGCGACAGGTCTTCTTTATGGAGAGATCTATGATTGGTTTGACTCCCTTGGCTTGTTTACATGAGACCAAAATTGAAAGTGACAAAATCCTTGTTGCTTCTGGTTTCTGATGTCACACAATGGGAGGAACAATATCAGTTCCTCTCACTGTGTCCCAGGAACTGGATGCCACCAGTCACATCCTACCGGGCTCTCCGAACATATGGGAGAGCTAGGTAATGGCAGCAACAGGGGGTAAGGTTGGAAGCCCCTTTTGCCTGTAAAAGTAATCCAGTGGCTTCTTAACCGCTAGGATTACTTTTACATTGAAGGGTATTGTTGGCCCTAAAGAATGATGTCTCTATCATTGCTGCAGCTGCAGAGATGACTGAGATATCACCCTTCCAATCTAGCGACATACCAGCAATCAAAAATTAAAGTTTCAATCCCAAGCTATACAAGCCAATAAATCACATGTACAGTGAAAAGAGAAACAATTTTGTCAGCATATAAAGGGGCTATAGTATAAAACTATGCATTCATGTAGGCAAAAAGATCTAAACAGTTAAATATCAGCTCCTCATAAGATGCTGAGCTATCCATATAGAAATCTTGCAACAATAAAATTGTAATTATCCATTTGCTGTTCAGCTGCTTATGCTGTATCTTTTATGCTAACCAATAGCAGTTGCTAAACATTTCTATCCTAAGCAATAATGGCAAATAAAGTTAATGTACAAAGAGGAAACAAACAATTATGTCTGCATATAAAAGGTCCATAGCTAAAAGTTGCATATGCGTGTAGGCTTGGCATGGAGGTTTAAATAATTCGTTGCTGGCTTTAATCAACCCTTAGTGAAATGCTGAAGCAAGTGTATAGGTATTTGACCATGAAGTTGCAATTATTCACTCAGCTCCAATTCTGTATTATTTACTCAAAGCAATTAAGCCCATTTTAAAGCTTGTACATCAGAACAGTGCAAATCAAACCATACTGCATATATATTTGACAAAGGCCCAACAATAAATAACATTAAGGCATGATCTGTATCCCATAAAAGTGGATTTCATTTCATTTAAGGATATTATGCCACTGTAATATCCTAATCTGATGTCCACAGGAGCACTAATTTGCAAAGTTTCACAAATGCATCAGGTTTATAATACAAAATATGTGCAATGCATGTGCTGTAGTCTGTGCTGAACTTATGATGTGTAAATATTCAAAGGTCACACCAATGATTGCAGCAACCTCTTACCACCTTCTGATACAAATACCATATATGGTACAAGTGGATAGAGCAGTAATTGGGCAATAGAATTTGGTGAACAGTTCAGCCCGCGCATCAGTTTGGGCCAAACATTGGCTGCGCATTTTGCGCCTTAATTGGGCAAAACCAATCTGGGCACAGTATAGGCTGGCTGGTAAGGATTGGGGCCGGGAAGCCAGCTACAGTGTCCTCAACAACCGATGAGTCATCATCTGTCAATTTGTTTCTGTAGGGGTTAAAACTATTTATAGACTGTAGTCCTGATTTCCCTCCGTCCTATACCGACAGGCCTGGAGATATACTCATTACAAACAATGACACGGATAGACGGTGCTGTGGTTTGGTCAGAGTAAAATCTGATAAGCTTTTATTGGTCTCTCTTATATAGACAAAAGATGATAATTCAATATTATAACTGCATCCCATGTATGTCATGGGACCTTTCACAGTTATGCAAAACAATTATGTTCCAGACATATAACACATAACAATACTTATAGTACATAACAAACTTGCAGACACACTGTCTTGAGTGCAGTGTAATCAATATCTATTTCTAAGAAATCACAGAACAAACTGATAAAGAGGGACAGCTTCATGGGAACCTGTGTGGGTGAATACCTAAGATTTAAACAAGCAATATTTGACTATATGCATACTGACAAAATGGATACTAAACCTAAAATGGTGTCACAGTGGGTCTAGGGAATGTACACATTCCTTCAGTTTCCCCGCTGACAGCTGAGTAACAAAATAAATAACAAAATGCAAACAAAAAAAGTAAAAAAAAAATGTGTGGTTTCCCCCCCCCAGTCCATACCAGGCCCTTCGTCAAAATTAAAAGAAAAAAAAATGGCGTGGGTCCCCCCAAAGATTCATACCAGACCCTTATCCGGGCATGCAGCCCACCAGCTCAGGAAAGGGGGACTAACGAACGCCCCCCCCCCTCTTAAACCATACCAGGCCAAATTCCTTCGACATGGGGGGGGTTGAGTGCTTTGCTCTGCCACCCCCACCCCAAAGCACCTTGTCCCCAAGTTGACAAGGGCCTTATCCCCACAACCGTGGAGGTCTGCGGGCAGAGGGCTTATTGGTCCCAAGATCCTGCCCCCTCCATGTGAATGAGTATCAGGTATATAGGGGGATTCCAGATTCTGATCAGTACCATGCCCACAGACCCCCACAACCACCGGCCACGGTTGTGGGGATAAGGCCCTGTTCCCCATCCACATGGAGACAAGGTGCTTTGTGGGGACCCCATGCCATTTAAAAAATAACTAAATCAGCGTGGGGTTCCCCTTAAAATCCATACCAGACCCGAAGGGTCTTTTTCAATATCCAGGTGCCAGCAATAGCAACCACAAGTCATTTGTGATGTGAATCACATAAATGTGATTTGACTAGTTTTTAGTTTTTTTTAAATGTAATTTTTACTGCAGCAGGTTCTATATATGCTACAGATGCGCCACTTTACAGGCAGTTTAAGGGGACCCCCATGCACTATATTTAAGGGAATTTTTCATTTTTTATTTCATTTTTCATTTTTTTGCACTTTAAGCATCATTAAAATCATCCTGAAATAACTATTGCTGTGCGAGAGTTCTGTTGTGAACTGAACAGGGGATGTCTACTGGGCAATAAAGGCGCCTATTCTGTAAAACACATGCTATACCTTGATGGTTTTTTTGTTCCTTCTTTGAAAGGGCTTGTCTTCTGAAGAAGTTTGGTATGAATTTTGGAGAGACCCTGATTTTTTTTTTTAATAAAGGGTTCTTCCTTTGTATCCATAACAGAGAACGGATATGTGTTCTAGTATGTATTTTGGAGAGGACCCCACCATTTTTTTGTTTATTTTGTCATTCTTGCTGTACAATGTACTACAGAAAAAAGTGACAGTAGAAAAAAAAAAAATTGCCAGCAATTTACATGCATACAAATATTCCCACAATACGCAATCAAAATGTTTTCCGCGTCACTGGAGAGAAGCATGCTTTCAAAGCCGTTGCAGTGTGCCCGTTGAATTAGATTTAGGGCTTTTGTCAGCATTATCCCTGGCCTCCCTGTCAGGCATGAAGCCTACCTGTTCTGAACCAATCAATAGGTGTAATAGCTGCTGTAGGCGATTTGCTAGGACTTTTGTGAAGAGTTTTAAATCTATGTTAAGAAGCGAGATTGGTCTATAGTTGGAGCATTCTAATGGGTTTTTATTTGGCTTGGGTAACACTGACATGAGCTCTCAGGAAATCTTCTGGGAAATCTCTGGTAGCTCAGGGCTTTCAGGAGGTGCGGGATCAATAGTGACAGAAAGGCTTTGTAATAGTTTGCCTGGGTTTTTTCCTGGCTTAAGTGATTTATAGGCCTGTATTAATTCGTCTTCAGTAATTGGTAGTTCTAACTGCTGGTTATCCTGTTCTTATAGTACGGGTAACCCACTTTCTATAAGGAATTGCTTGATCAATTGAGGACATGTCCCAATCAATTCAGCTGGTTTATGTGATTGTAGAAGGTTATACAGTTCAGTATAATATTTATGAAAAACTTGGACAATTTTTTCAATTTCATGGATCAATTTATTGTTTTTGTTTTTTTATGGCCGATATGTTTGTAGATACTTGTGCCTCTTTCAGTGCTTTCGTTGTGAATTTTCCAATTTTATCACTAAGTTCATAAAAAAAAAAGTTTTTTAGAAAAAGGATTCTCTGTGCTTTCAAGTTTAGTATAAACTGTAGCTGTTTGCGTAAATCTAACAGTTCATCAGCTGTTCCAGTAGCCAACGATTGCTTATGTTGGGCTTCTAGGTTGCTTATTTTGGCCTCCAGCTCTTTCAATTCCCTCTCAGCTTCCCTTTTTTTTCTGGCCCCCATTCTGATAAATTCCCCTCTGATCACACATTTATGAGCGACCCATATGGTCAATGGAGAGAGCTCATCTGATGCATTTTCATGAAAAATAGGATTTTTATATACAGCTTACCTGTAAAATCCTTTTCTTGAAAGTGCATCACGGGACACAGGAGCTTCATTACATAGTGGGTTATATAGGCACCTCTGGTGATTGGACACTGGTTAACCCCCAGTTAAGGAGAATTCCTCACCTATATAACCCCTCCCATATGCACCTCAGTTTTGTAGCAAAGCAATAAGAAACCATGTAAAACCCAAGACGGGCGGGAGCCCTGTGTCTCGTGATGTACTTTCAAGAAAAGGATTTTACAGGTAAGCTGTATATAAAAATCCTATTTTCTTGATCATACATCACGGGACACAGGAGCTTCATTACATAGTGGGATGTCCCAAAGCAATGCTCAGATTGAGGGGAGGGAGACACCGATCATAATTATAGACCGCCAAGGACCGGAGGACCTAAACTGCAGCCTGCGGTACACTGCGCCCAAAGGCGATATCCTCTTGTTCTCTGACATCTACCTGATATAATCTGGTGAATGTGTGGACTGATGACTAAGTTGCAGCCTTACAGATCTGAGCCAGGGAGGCCTGGTGATGCACTGCCCAAGAAGCACTTACAGCCCTAGTTGAGTGCGCTTTTACTTGAAAAGGAGGGATCTTCCCTTTAACACTATAGGCCTGAGAAATAATCTGTCTAATCCACCTTGAGAGAGTGGATTTTGATGCTGCCTGGCCCTTCCTAGGACCTTCTGGCAAAATCAGTTTTTCTTATCTGAGCAGTTGCCTGAAGATAGATACTGATTGCCCTTACCACATCCAAAGTGTGCAAAGATTCTTCTTCTGCTGACTGTGGGTCCGGAAAAAATGATGGTAGGATTAGATCTTAATTCAAATGGAATCCTGAAACCACCTTAGGCAGAAAGGACCTGTTGGGATGCATTACCACCTGGTCCTTATGAATAATTAGATACAGCTCCTTGCTGGAGAGAGCTGCTAGTTCTGACACTCTTCTAGCCGAGGATATGGCTACCAAGAAAACCAATTTTTTAGTCAAAAGAACTAACTAAGCCTGATGCAAAGGTTCAAAAGGTTGCTCCTGCAAGCCGAGAGAACCAAATTCAGATCCCATGGGCATACCGGAGGTTTGACTGGCGGCCTTATCCGCATAGCCCCCTGGATGAAAGCCCGCACTAGGGAATGCGATGCAAGTGGCTTCTGAAAAAACACTGACAAGGCCGAAATCTGCACCTTGATAGTGCTTACGGCCAAATTCATTTCTAGGCCTGACTGGAGGAAGGCCAAGATCCTGCTAATGACATACTTTCTAGGATGCCATTCCCTGAGTTCACACCAGGAAACATATGCCTTCCAGATTTTGTAGTAAATAAGCCTGGAGGCCGGCTTTCTGGCATTGACCAGAGTAGAAAGGACTGGCACCGAAAGCCCACGGTCTCTCAGAATGTGGGTCTCAGCAGCCAAACCATCAAATTCAGACTGTGTAAAGCAGGATGGTAAATTGGACCCTGCGAGAGCAGATCTGGCCAGAGAGGGAGGATCCACGGCCTGCCTACTGCCAACTTCATGATCTCTGCGCTCCAAGGTCGCCTGGGCCAAGCCGGGGCTACCAAAAGGACCGACTTTGTATCCCTCTTGAATCTTCCCAGGAACTCCGACAGAAGCGGGCATGGGGGGAAGGCATAAATCAAATTGTACTGATCCCAGGGAACTGTCAGAGCATCCGACCCCTGAGCGAGTGCATCTCTTGTCCTTGACACGAATTTGTCCAGTTTTCTGTTGAACCTGGACGCAAACAGATCTACGTCTGGAGTACCCCACCTGCGACATATGTTCCAAAACACGTCGGGGTGCAGAGCCCATTCTCCTGGGCACAACTGCTGGCGGCTCAGAAAATCCGCCTGCCAATTTTCTACTCCTGGAATGAAGACTGCAGAAAGGCATGGAACATGCCTTTCTGCCCAGACAAGTATGCGATTCACCTCTTTTTGCGCAACCCGACTCCTGGTACCGCCCTGGTGATTGATATAGGCCACTGCTGTGGCATTGTCGGACTGAACCCCGTAGTCTGAAAGACCAGTATATGAGAGCCATATAAACTGCCCGGATCTCCAAGACATTTATGGGCAATAGCTTCTCGATTGCAGACCATTTCCCCTGCGAGCACGTCTCCTGCAATACTGCTCCCCAGCCTGTCAGGCTGGCATCTGTCGTAATAATCTTCTATGGAAGAGGAAGAAAAGTTTTGCCTTTCAGCAAATTCTCGGTTTGTAACCACCAAACGAGACTCTTTCATGTCCCTGGGGATAGACGCATAGGAAGATCCAAGGACTAGGGCTTCCTGTTCCAAGCCACAAGGATGCATCTTTGCAGAGGCCTTGAGTGGAACTGGGCGAATGGAACGGCCTCGAAGGAGGCGACCATTTTCCCTAACAGTCTCATGCACAACCGAATGGGGGAAGATCTTCTGCCCAGAATTAGGTGCACCAGTTCCCCAATGTCCAAGGCTTTTGGCCTTGGTAGAAACACCTTGCCCTGAGCGGTGTCGATGACAATACCCAGGTCATCCAACCTGGTAGCAGACTTTTCTAGGTTTATAATCCATCCTAGGCGTTCCAGGTGTTCTAGCGTTCTGGTAACACTGTGGTTCAGGAGCGCTACTGTTTTCTCTATGAGAAGCAAATCATCTAGATAAGCCATGACGGCCATACCCTGGGCTCTTAAGTTTGCCAAGAGAGGGTCCAGAATCTTTGTGAAGACTCGAGGGGCCATAGTGAGCCCAAACGGCAAGGCCACAAATTGAAAATGGCGCCGTTCTACCGCGAACCTTAGATACTTTTGGTGTGCGGAAAAAATTGGTACATGGAGATATGCATCCTTGATGTCTATTGATGCCAAAAACTCTCCCCCTTGCAGGAAGGAGACCACAGTGCAAATTGACTGCATTCGGAAGGACCGAATGCGTAAAAACCGGTTCAGAGCCTTCAGATCCAGGATAGGTCTGACACCTCCATTTGGCTTTGGAACGGTAAAGATATTCGAGTAAAACCCTGAACCCTGTTCTTTTGGGTCCACTTCAACTATCACCCCCTGGGATAGTAAGTGATCTAAGGCCAGAAATAGCGGTCTTTGCTTTACTGGGTCCCTGGGGATCCTTGACCTTAGAAAGCGAGAAGGTGGAATCTCCTGAAACTCTAGCTTGTAGCCCAGAGATACCGAAGAGACCACCCACTTGTCCCGGATCTCTTCTCGCCAGGCTTCTGCAAACTGCAGGAGCCTTCCCCCCACTCGGCCGAGCGGGGGGGCGCCCCTTCACAAGGAAGCTTTTGGGCTCTGCTTGGCAGGCTTTCGCCCCCAAGATTTCTTCTGCCCCTGGGCCCGGCCTTGAGCCTTTCCTGTAGAGGGGGGTTGGGAAGGCCGTCACCACTTCTTAGAGCTTGATGCTCCAGGAGAGAGAGAACGCCTAAATGATGGACGTTTGCTCCTTTTGATTGGAAGGAGAGTAGATTTACCCCCTGAAATTTTTTGGACGAATTTGTCTAATTCTTCTCCAAACAAACGTTTCCCTTTAAACGGGAACCCAATCAAATGCTTCTTGCATGATAGCTCAGCTGCCTAATTTTTTAGCCATAGGGCCCTTCGCATGTGTACCAACAGGAGAGACAAACGAGATGCTTGTTGGACAGAATCCAAAATCGCATCAATCATGAAACACAGAATTTGAGGTATTTCTGCATAATCCTCCACTTCCTCACTGGGAAGGAGGCCAAGCATCTGCTTAACCTATTCCTTGAGGAACTGACACAACCCCACAGCTGCGACCGTAGGTTGCACTACAGCGCCAGTCATGAAAAAGGAGGCTTTCAACAATGTTTCCAGCTTCTTATCAGTTGGATCTTTAAATGCCTGAACATTATCCAAAGGACAGGTCAGGTTTCTATTAACGCAAGAAACAGCTGCATCGACAGATAGGACCCTCCATTTCTTGGTGAAACTTTCCTCCAGAGGATAAAGCATAGAAAACCTTTTAGGAGGAGCAAACAGTTTATCGGGATGTCCCCAATCCTCATACAACAATTTATCCATTAAGGGATGAATTGGAAAGGAAAAGGCAGTCTGTGGGATTTTCCTGACCCCCAGGGAAGAAACAGAGGATGTAGCGACCTCAGCAGCGGGCATTCTGAATGTGGTACGCACCAATTCAGTATAATATTGCACCTGTTTTCTGAGCGCCTGGGAGGAGGGGACACTCTCCTCTTCCTCTGATTCATCCGACTGCTCAAGATCCCTGTCCCAAGATAGGAATCTCTCCTCATTGTCAGAAGTGTCATCTGAAAGAGGAATCTCAGCAGAGGGAGGGGATCTACCCCTTTTCCTGCTATCTTTCAGGGAAGCTGACATAAAATTCATGATTCTCCTTTCAAAACCCTCCAATGTAGCCCTAAGGGAGTCCTCAGTGACATATACCGGGGCTGAAATATTAGAGGCTGCAAAACCTGACAGGGGCACTGACTCATCCTGTAAGGCTGGCTCCAGCCTTGCAGGGGGGGAAGGTAACCTACAGGCATTTTTAGAACCCCCAGACCTAGGCGGTGATTTACCAGTGCCCTTGTTACCTCCCCCTGAGACCCTCTTACGAGGAGACATAGTCCTAAGCTACAAAGCTGAGGTACTAGTACAAAGTGCAATCACTGTTGTGCTCAAAGTCTCACAATAAATATATATGCTTAAACTGCACAACCTGATGCTGAGTAGGTGTCTTAGGTTTGCCTGGATCCAATCCCTTAGGATGCTTACTGCCCACAGCTCCTGTGTCTCCACTTACAGCCCCCTGACGCTCTGGGCTTTTTAAAACTACCACCTGGCGCCTGCGCAGTACAGCACCGTGCACACCGACGTCTCGCAACCACACACCCCCATTAGAACGGGAGAGCGCTCGGCGCACGTGCACACGCGCATGCGCATGCAACGAGGACCGCCGGTCATCCAGGGGGGAAGGGGATCGCCATCTGAGCTGCGTGGGACACCCAAACTACGTGGGACCCCTGTATTACCTTCATTGTGGCAGAGATTGCAGTGGAGACGTGAGTCATCTGGGAGAACCAGGCTTCACTGAGCAAGTGTATCTGAAAGGCATGTAAGTATGCATCAGGCTGCTCTTACTCCCTCTAGTGGTGGAAACCAGGTAAGACATACAACTACTCAATGAAGAAATCCATAATATATAATTTATATAGAATTAACTTCCCTTACCTGTCCTTGCTGCAGGAATTGCTGAAAACAGACAGATTCCAGCCTTCACCCATCACGGCGGGCAGAGTTGTGCCAACCTTCAGGACTTTTTGGGTTCCTTCTCAGAGGAACCTCTTACCAGGACCTTGTAAAAGACTCTGCCAGAAACTTTCGTGCCACTAAGTAAATAGTACACCAGGTCTGGTTTTCCCAGAGCCCAGTCTTCCAATAGGAGAGGACTTACAGGCAAAACCTTGTTTCTTCTGATGATAAGGCCCGGGTACCATACCATCTTAGGAGTCAAAATATCGTCCCGAGATATGGATCCAGTTATGGTAGCCCTTAGGCCCCCGCAGGGACCTGCACAGAGCTTTCTTCATAGCACATGTTTTACGTGACCAACCACCATAGACACTGGCAAAAAAACTGAGGTGCCTCCCATATGGGACGGGTTATATAGGGGAGGAATTCTCCTTAATTGGGGGTTAACCAATGTCCAATCACCAGAGGTGCCTATATAACCCACTATGTAATGAAGCTCCTGTGTCCCGTGATGTATGATCAAGAAATATGCTTTTATTGCCTCTGATACTTTTGTGTGATCTTGTGTGTCAGTGAGTAAGGATGGTTTCAGCCTCCACATGCTTTTGTAAGTTGGGGATTGTAGAGTCAGAGAAATAAGTGCATGATCTGAGAGGGATTTGACGCCAATCTTTGCAGATTGCAGTAGCGAGAGATCTCTCTGTGATAGGAAAATTTAGTCTATGCGTGTGTGTTTGTTATGTAAAGTCAAAAAATATGAGAAATCGTTGCCTGTGGGGTTGACTGTGTGCCAAGTATCTACTAGCGTGAGAGAGGACAGTAATGTTTTAATTTTCTTTCGTTTTTTGTAAGGTAAGCTAGAGGTGCCAGCTATCCTGAGATGGATTTAGTGGTAAATGAAGGTCCCCTCCCAATATGATGCACCCTTGGGCAACACCCTTTAATTCCTCAACCATATGTTAGTAGAATGAAACTTGGGCAGAATTTGGAAAATACACGTTTGCCAGCGTTATAGGTGTCCCTGACCACTGACTATTGAGAAACATGAATCTCCCATTTTGGTCTGCATATTGTTGTGAGATATCCAATTCCACATTTTTATGTAGCATGATAGAAACCCCTTTGGATTTGAAATCGGGGGTTTGTAGCATGAAAGATCTGGGGGTAATCTTTATTTCCAAGTTTTTGAAATGCCCCTGTTTTAAAAGGGTTTTCTTGTAGAAATAATACATTTGAGTTTATTTTATTTATTTCTTTAAGTATATAGGTACGTTTTATTATTATTATTATTATTATTATTATTATTATATTATACACGATTGATATAGTTCCAACAGTTTACGCAGCTCTTTACAATGTATAGGTGGGACAACACAATTATAGTACAGTTCAGTACAAAAGGTTCTGGAGGGCCCTGCTCGTAGAGCTTACATTCTAAAGGGAGGGGGTCATTTTTCTAGTGTATTCAGACCTCTCACATTATGAGAGACCAAGAAATGTCTTTTGTCAAGCGTAGAGTAGGCCACATCACGTTTTGGTAATTGCTTTTTTAGATCTGATTTCAGTGTCCCTGACAGCGTGAGTGTATGGAGATGAGGTCAAACCTAGCAATCTCAGGTAAAGAATAGAAGGAAAGAGAAAAGGGAAGTAGAAAGGGTACAAGTTAATTAGCTTACGATTTTTCTAGCCTATTATGTATTTTTTAGGTATAGTAAGCATGTGCCGTGGCAAACTATATGAGCCCTTAATGAAAGAAATAAGAGCAGAAAAAGAAGAAATAAGTTGAAATACACGTCTCTGGTTAATAACCTCAAGAGAGAATTAGGGGATTACTTGCTCAGCTGTTTGGCTGAACGTAATCCACTGGTAGAGGCAGTGGGAGGTGTCTCAGCAGATATATAAAGGATATATATATATATATATATATATATATATATATATATCTATATAATTACTGTAGTATTAGTATTTATATCGGAGGATTCTCCAAGATATCTTTATAGCCTTTATAGTACCTAAAAGGAGCACATGTGCCCCTTCCAGCCCTAAATTCTGCATTTAGAGCATCACCGAAAAGAGTCAACAAAGTTAGCTTAAAATAAATGAAGAACAACAATAACATAACAATAACAATGACAAGTAGCTCAGGTAGCCCAAGCTCACTGATGAAGGATCTTGGCTGACTTGTTCACCTGGCTCCCAGGTAACATTATACAATAACGCTCTCCTTCAATATTATTGGCAACATTAAAGAATAAACATCCCTTCTTATCTTAAACTCACAATTATCTGTTTATATTAACATTTCAGCCACCATGGTGACAACTGCACTACCCTGTATATGGAAAACATATAAGCATAAATAACATAGGTTAATATTATCTCCCATTTTGGGCCTCTGGTCCTCAGGGATGCGGCCCCTCAGTAATCCCTCCCATTAACCAGAGCACCACTAGGAAAAGATACCAAGGTACACTGAATCCTTGTTTGTGTCAATGTTTGTGAGGAGATATACTGCCTTAGCTAGATGTTGAGTAACACCTTTTGGAGTGACAGTGTCCTCTTTGTAGCGATTCAGCATGGAAGTCACTTGTAGCTACAGCTGCTTGTGGTTGGTTGGAAAAATCCAGTTGTAGTACCAGTTAGCATCACTAGGTGTCATCTTTGGATAGAGCATTTCAATAGGAATAATTGCCAGTATATAAAGCTGAGAAACAGCATCAAGTATAACATGGCAGTTTCCAGGGTAGAAAGTTAAAATTGAGGGTGTTCATCTAATAGTCAGAACACATTTAACCAAAAAAAAGGGAAACTTCCATCTGTATGGTATCCCTTTCTCTCTCAGGACCTCCAGCAGGGGACGCAGCACTCGCCTGTTTTTGAGGGTAATGTGGAAAAGATCCTTGAATAGGGAGATATGATGATCATTAAAGATGATTTAATCATTCCTTCTGAATTTGCCCAGGATTTCTTATTTAAGTGAGAAGCTTTGTAAGCAGAATATAATGTCTCTCAGTGGTGCTGTGTCTGACGGGCGCAGGTTAATAAATTCTATGTCAGTGTCTTTAGGACGTTCCAGGAGTTCATTGAAAACAGCTTGTAATATTTGTTTGATCTGGGCAGATTCGACATTTTCAGGGATCCCCCTAATTGTAATGTTTTGCCTTCTTCTCCTGTTGTCTTCTCCTCCAAGTGTCTATTCACTTGAATAAAGTGAGTGGCATGTGTGGGTACAGCAGTCCCCAAATGCTCTATCGCCCTATCTCTTTTAGCCTCTGCTCTCTCTGTGCTGGTCAGTCGCTCATTGAGGGAGAGGAGGTCAGCTTTTAAATCAGTTATTGCTGATGAGAAGGTGTTTTTAAATCTGCAGCTAACTGTGTCTTCTCAGTTAGCTGCGGCAGATTATCTGTGTAATCTGTGTCACTTACCAGATCCTCCGAAGCTGACAGGGAGTCTTCACTGGGGTCCGCCTAGTGCTGCTGTGATGCCATCTTGGATCCAGTGCGGCAGCTCGTCCGTGAGGTTTGTGAGCCAAATAACTCCAGAATGCTGTGGTTTCCCGGCACAGAGAGAGATCGTTGCTGTCTGGGACCTGTAGTACGCTTGTTTTGTTTGCCCATAGCCAAAACGAGCAGGGTGGAAGGGGATTATGCGCTTCGGTTATAGAGAGCTCTTCTACTCAGTGTCCATTCCCACTGAGCGCCAAGCCACACCCCTCCTGACCAAAGAAATTGAGTGCATGGGGTCAGCACCATATCCAGAGGTTGTCTTTGGGAAATAGACGTATGAGTGCTGCCAGCATTGCTCAGGCCATACGGCGCACGCTGCATCAAATTGGTCTGCATGGCTTTTGTCCCAGAAGAAGATAGATGAAGATAAGCAGACTAAGGACATGGATTACTGGAACCAGGTCCTGTGGTATGAGACCAAAATAAACGTATTTGGTTCAGATGGTGTCAAGCGTGTGTGGCAACAACCAGGTGAGAATTACAAAGACAAATGTGTCTTGCCTACAATCAACATGGTGGTGGGAATGTCATGGTCTGGAGCTGCTTGACTGCACTGGGGAGCTACAGTTCATTGAGGCAACCATGAATGCCAACATGTACTGTGACATACCCAAGCAGAGTGTGATCGCCTCCCTTCGGAAACTGGGCCGCAGGACAGGATTCCAACATGATAATGACCCCGAACACACCTCCAAGACAACCACTGCCTTGCTAAAGAAGCTGAGGGTAAAGGTGATGAACTGCCCAAGCATGTCTCCATACCTAATCCCTATTGAGCATCTGTGGGGCATCCTCAAAGGTGGAAGGTGGAGGAGCACAAGGTCTCTTACATCCACCAGCTCCATGATGTCATCGTGGAGGATTGGAAGTGGAATCCAGT
Source organism: Lithobates pipiens (assembly GCF_037356315.1). Classification (NCBI taxonomy): domain Eukaryota; kingdom Metazoa; phylum Chordata; class Amphibia; order Anura; family Ranidae; genus Lithobates; species Lithobates pipiens. Next base: position 389,236,260 of record NW_027507764.1, read on the forward strand.
GGCAGCCTGTGAAGCTCTGGTGAACTCCATGCCTAAGAGGGTTAAGGCAGTGCTGGAAAATAATGGTGGCCACACAAAATATTGACACTGTGGGCCCAATTAGGGGTGTACTTACCTTTGTTGCCAGTGTTTTAGACATTAATGGCTGTGTGTTGAGTTATTTTAAGAGGACAGCAAATTTACACTGTTATACAAGCTGTACACTCACTACTTTACACTGTAGATAAGTGTAATTCCTTCAGTGTTGTCACATGAAAAGATATAATAAAATATTTACAAAAATGTGGGGGGTGTATTCACTGTTGTTAGATACTTTAAATAATTGGGAGAATCCACCTGCAATTAAAGGTGCCTTGGCTCTATATTATAAGTGGGTGCCACCACAACATGGTATAAAATTTGAAAAGAAAATGTGGAAAATGCAACACAACAATTTAGGCTACCAAATATTTTATATAATATAAACCAGTTTGGTATAAAATATATATAAAAAATGCACAACTAATGATAAAAAATGTAGTCCAAGCACCAGAGGCTTTCTACTAGTCCCTACCCCCCTACACTGCTGCCCACATCCCTCCCATACCAACATAACTACCGCCTAAAAAAGTCCTCCGCTGGCAGCAATAAATATAGAAATGAACATGGCCGATCGATATGCATGTTCTGTACACTATATAATCATGGTAAACATGGATATGATGCTCTACTATGATGATGGAAGGCCAATCCTATCAGGTAAAAGCCTGTTCCATCCATAGGATTCTATACTGTAATGATGGAAGGCCAATCCCATTTGGTAAAGGCCTGTTCCATCTATACAGATCTGCATACACCATACACTGTAATGGCTGAGGCAAGTATACCAGCAGTTCAAATATAAAGAAACACTCAGTATCAACTTAATCCTGAAGATAACACAGAGACTGCAGACATTTGAGAACAGGATCCTATGTAAACTGATGAAATATATAAATATTAAAAGTTGGATTGCTGAATAGAGAGTGGTGAAGTAGTGCAGTCTCTATGTGGTAGATGTTATGCACGTGATATGTGAGGGCAGCCAATGTATAAATACAACCAGTGTTTGCACAGTTCTCCCCCAATTCATATGGGTGACTAAATGGGCCATATGTCCATGTAATAAAGTATTTGTCTTGTCATTCTTAGGAATCTCACTTTATTCACAGACATACATCTCTAAACCAGGTGGTAATAGAACCGGAGCATAAAATTCACTCATATGCAAGCTGGCTAGATGAAATGGTTTGGCTGCAATACCAGTATTACACATCGTACGGTCTTACCAAGGCTTCACCCTTCTTTGGGGCAATGTCTCCTCTTTGGCCACACTAAAAAGCCCAAACCCCACTCTACACCTGGGCTTTCTGCAGCAGGGGTGAACAAACTGGCTTCCCACAGACCACTGCCAACCACGGATGCTAATTTAGGCAGACATCCATACAGGCTGCACTGGGAGGATAGAGGAGGCAGGCAATGTGATCTTACACATCTACACATATCATCCTTATGCTCTGGAACTTCCTCAGGACAAAAGCCAAGTACCCCCTTACCCCTAAGCAGTTGTAGGTGGCTCCCAGGTGAATTAGCATCACATTTTTTAGGGTTTGGACTTAATAGGGATTTGGGTTAATAGTGGATCAAAAATAAGTTGGACAGTAACTTTAATCTTAACTTTTATTGCTCATCTCAATTTTGATAGTATTTAGGGATGCCAAATATCCAAAAATAGCACAAATATGGAAGACAGATATTCCGAAACAGCAATAGTCCCTTTGAGAGCAGCCAGAAGTAAAGGACAAGCCAGACAGATATATGACCTTTTATTAGCAGTCATAGTCTTTCTTTAGTTGAAGTGGATAAGTTTGTTTTTCCTTGAGTCCAGTTTCTTTCAGGAAATCATTTCAGCGTCTATTTCGATTTTTGGGCCTTCTGCGCATACCTGGGGCTGAGGCAAGGCTGAAGCAGCTATCCTCTACCCATGCAAAGGTGTTTCTAAACACGTTTTCATCTCCCCGAGCCATACTTATGAATACAGCTTCTCAGGGTTTCATGGGCTCAAATAAATATTCATAATCCAGGTAATTTACCCTTCTGTACTGCTTACTGGAACCTACTTCCAGCAACAAAGAAAACAACCAACCTCACCAAGCTTAGTGTAAACTTACCAAGACTAGAACAGCTCAAACTGGTTAAAACCAAGATATAACCCCACTTAATGTAGATAGGGAAGATACTGCTTAGACCATGGTTCACTTCACTTGCATACATATAATTTTAAAAAGAGAGCGTAAAGGTTATTTACATCATGTTCATTTTCTTTAAATGTATATCTAAAGAGCTTTGGAAGACCTATATATTCCATTTTCAACAGCTTCTGGGATTTGCTTTACATTTGTGATGCAATGGGGTTGATTTCCTAAAGACAAATTCACTTTGCACTGCAAGTGCACTTGGAAGTGTAATCGCTTTAGATCTGAGGGGAAGATCTGAAATGAGGGGAAGCTGGTGTGATTTTATCATCCAATCGTGTACAAGCAAAAATGCTGTTTTTTTTTTATTTTACTTGCATGTCCCCCTCAGATCTACAGTGGTGTGCATTTAGTCAGCATTTGCTGTATTTCTAAATGACTGTACTGTGAATTTTACTGTAGCAATACTACTACTGTAATATAAAAATAATAACATATTATTATTTATATAGTACTACTACTCTGTCAGTCTAGTACTCTGTCATATTGCTGTATCTGTAATTTTGTTAATTTAACAATAAGGTATATACATATGGAATTTCATATAACTCTTGCTTTGTTGCTGATTATGACTTTTTGTTTTGGTTTTATTGCTTTACTTTATATGACCCATTAATGTTCAGAAAAATACATTTTTTGTTTGCTAGTGTGTCATATCAGGTATATCAGTCTATATTGTTTATAGACCATTGCCAATACTGCTTTATAAATTGTGGATATTTCAATATCTTCACTTATCCTGTTTTAGTTCTTAATAATATAAGAGATGACACACAACTAGTGCACAGAAATGCAGTAGTCCTTTTTGTGAGAAGCAGGCTGCGGTAGACCCCCAAAATACTAACATTTTAAGTTTTTTTTTCAACTAGATCCAGATTTTAAAGATCTTGGAGTTCTTAAACCTTTACCTGGTAAGTACACAATTTGCTTTTCAAGGTAATTGGTTTATGGGCATTTTATGGCAATTCCTCTCCCCCTCTTTCCTCCCCTTCTCTCCCTTCTTCTCCTCATATATCCTCTCCTCTCCCACCCTTCTCTTCCCTTCCCTTCCCTTTCTTTCTCTAACAGGACGTTTTATTATATTTTTGCTTGAATTAAATTTAGTTTGTGAATTTGAAATGGGAGGCCCAGAAGGAATAATAGAATCCATGCAGATCCTCAAGGACGGAAAGGCGTCTGCAAATGAAGCAGTTGATTGTAAATGGTATATTCGGGCTCCACCAAAGTCTAAGGTCAGTTTTTTTTTATGTATGTTATAATAACAGGCCACATTGATAAATAGTCACAACTGGAAAACATGATTTTTTTTTCAGGCTTAGCAAACCAATAAAACATGCTCCACTTCATAAATTCTTCCTTTGCTTATCTTTCAAACAACATTCAATAAAAAAAAATCCATTTGACAACTGGTTGTTATGGACAAGCATATTATTTTCATTCAGAATAATGTTCAGAATAATGTTCATAAATTAGCACTTTCTTGACTGACAGGTAATCTTAAATAAAGAAATCCAAAAATGAAAAGCATAATTACACTCTGTACTGAATTGACATTGGTCAAACAAAAACTATCTATAATATGGCTAGATTATTTTAAAGGCTTCTGTTTGGGTGAGTTAAAACCCTGCACGTCCCATGTTTGAACAGCTATTGCATGTAAAACATTCTGTGTATCTTACAACGTTCAAGGTGTGTTGGAGGCCTGGTCCCCCACTGCATGCTGTGGCTTTATCTGATGGCTGCTACATAGTGACCAGTGGATGGAACCACATATGCAGTGGGTGCACGACATCTAACATACACATGAGTGTGATAGATGCAGAGGATTCCCTGGGTATGGTAGCTCTTCTAGAGTGTGAAGATTAGGGGGACCATTTGCTGGAGACATTTAAAAAAATCCTATTAACAGATCATTAAGTCAGGACAAGTGACTTTACCTACCAAACCGATGCAGTACCAGTCATTCTGTGTATCTCTTCAAAGACTTCAAATGTCCTCAAATAAAAGAAAGTACTATATTTACATACCAGAACAAGTAAGGAAATACATTCTCAAAATATCAGATAATGGCTACAAAGCGCAAACAATTGTCAAATTTAGTAAATGAGAACACACTTGTTTTATGGCTTTTTTAAGAATTTACTCACTGATATGAGTAAGTTCAAGTTTACTCAATAACATATTTCCTTTTTGAACAATTGGTGTTAACATACTGCAGTATGTTATCCCACCAGAGGGCAGGTGCTACATTTTAAGTCATTGGAGCAATATTAGCATTGACTAGAACATCTCTGCCTGGTATGAAGGAAGAATAACCTTGCCTGAGATATTCCCATTAGGCATTCCAGAAGTATTAAAATAATTATTTGTGGACATGTCGTTCGCATAAACAATTTCTTAAGGATATTGTGAAAATCTACTTTGGAGAGACTGGGTACAAACAACAGTAAATCACCTCACCCTCTAAAATAATAGGTTCCATAAAGTCTACCAAAATAGATGCCCTACACCATTTCCAGAGCATTTGTTTCTCACCACTGGTACTCTCCCCAGACCCCTACAAAAATATGACATCATTATTAGAGTCTATCATGAATCTAGAATGCCTTCTTGACAAAGGCTACAACAGGACTGAACAATTTATGTTCGTTTGGGCTGCTTGGACAGTGTTCTACTATTATCAAGAATTCAAAGTGACTGGGATCCTCCTTCACCCTGGACTTGATGGGGATGGGGCATGACCTAGTTTCCCTCTTATGACCCCACCCATCCTCCCCTCCCTACTCATTCCATTCCCTCCTTACTGATTCCATCCCCTCTTCATTTCATTATTGCCCTCAATCTCTTTACAATTGACCACTCAGCTCTTACATTTCTAGAGGCTGTTCTACAGCTCCTACAGTTGAATAGTGATCTATGGAAGGAGCAGGTCTTTCAATCATCCACGAGTCCTCTATTCATAGATCAAGTTTTATTCATAGAATTAAACATTCTGCCGTAAGCAGACATGAAACATTGGCTTAAAGAGACCTCATCATAACATTTAAATAAAATTTCCCCTATACAGAAAAAATAATATACATTTCTGTCTCGCCACAAATCTTCACTCTCTTCAAGAGCTATGATGTCTGGAAATTCTGATTCATATTACAGACTTAAAGAAGTCTTGGAATCTTGGTACCCTGTTAGGTAGTGTAATTATTGACCTGCAGTGATAGAGTGCCAAGAGGAGCAAAGTAGTAATGTAGAGGTCTGCAGGAGGAACCAAAGCACTCAGCAGGCACCAGATAGCTGGAAGAATGTTACATAAAAAGGATTCTTTGTGCATTGTTGCACTTGCAGAGAGTAAGGATTGGCAGTGTGGGTGGTGGGACAGGTAGGGATAACATCTTCTTGTTTACAAGGGAACTTTATTTTTAATTTTTCAGCACGCTCATTTTTATAAACTGTGTCACTTCAAAGGCATGATCAACTTTACCCTAGACTGTACTTTATTACATTGGCCCATGAATACCATTTTTTTATATATATAAAACCTAACTTTCCAAGCATTCCTTCTCTAGTAAAGAGCTCAATTTACATTTGGCTACTTACAGGCAGTGGGATAGCACTGTAAGTGTCATAATGCTCAATTGTTGACGTAATTGTAATTCTGTGATTTTAAGATGATATTTGTGGCCTACATACTTAATGACATAATATTTATCTGTGCTAATTCTAAGAAAGACATTTGGAGACGTTCTTGGGAAACATTTCTACTGCAAGTATTAAACACCCACTATTCATAAATAATGAAAGGATTGTGCAGTTTATTAAATGGTTTGCTTTGAATAGAAGATAATTGAAGTACTTACTGATTGAACTCTGAATGCTCAATCAATGTGTAATAACCATGATGCACTTATAATATGTACTTTATTTTCAGATATACTTAAGATTTTTGGACTATGAAATGCAAAATTCAAATGAATGTAAAAGGAACTTTGTAGCTGTTTATGATGGGAGCAGTTCAGTGGAAGATTTAAAAGCTAAATTCTGCAGCACAGTTGCTAATGATGTGATGCTGCGCACAGGACTTGGAGTAATCCGCATGTGGGCAGATGAAGGCAGCCGTACCAGTCGTTTCCAGATGCTCTTCACATCTTTCCAAGAGCGTAAGGGAAACTTTTCTTTATGATTATCTCATAAACCATAACAGTTTTTTTTTTTTAGTAGTGTTTGGAACATCAATATGTTATGTTTTTTTTCTTATTCCTTCCAGTACAAACTTCTTTAGTATAAATGAAATCAAGCAATTCTAACTCCTCTATAAAGAGTATTTCCTCCCTTTGAGCCACCCTCAAGTGGCCATGTGTTCAATTTTACCTACTTTAGCCATATGACATAATTCTTCACTTCTTTTGTATAGTCCATATAGCTGAACTAAACAAGCAATTTCAATACTGTTAAACGTTTTAAGTCTGTTATAAGTCTTGATACTTGATTTGTTGAAATAAGCTTTTTCAAATGCAATTATGATTCATCCTAGACTTTAGCCTGCTAATCAGGTTTAAATAGTAATGGGATTAGTATCTTAGTATAATTTATCAGGACAGTAAAACAAGAATGTGTTATATGGAGATGTCATAGGTGTTAGCCAGAGAAAAACAATAGTAACAGTTGGAAAAAATCCAACTATGTTAGTTAATATTTTCCTCTTGCATGCTTGCCCAGAAAAACTTAGCCATGGCTGAAGAGCTCCTAAAAAAACAATATTAGTGCATTACATATGTACATTCAGTATATAGGCACTAGATTCAAATGTATAGTACATACAACCCTTACCAGAAGAACTACAAAAAGATAATTCAGTGAGCATTAACGTATTAAGAGTCTGCAGTGTCAATGTATATTTAATTTGGTGCTATGCAAATAAAAAACACACAGAACTGGTCAATACAGCTTTTTGAATATTTGAGATGCCACATTGCACATAAATATACGTTGCCCAGAATTCAAGGTATTTAAGTGATATCTTGCATAGCAAATTACGTAACCATTAAAACACTTACAAATAGATATCTAAAATGTTAATGAATTTGGAAAATGTTGTATAGAAATGTGTGTGTGTTGTGTGTGTGTGTATGTGTGACTCCAAAGAGCTAACTTTAGAATTCTAAATCTCATTGAAAGGCAACCCATCAGCTTTTCTTCAGCTTCTCTGCATATTGAAATGATTGGTGACACAAGGCTTATACTTAACTGGAGATTTTAATCACTTAGTCATTTGAGATCAATATCTTGATGACAACCATCTAATTTTAAAACATATTGATTTTGCCATGTAAGATAACTGAAATATTTGACAAAAAGGTGCCTCAACCTACTATACAATTTAAAACTTCCTATGCAGCATAGTACTTGCATGCTTGTTTGCTATTTGAGATAAGTGAATTATTTTGTTTAAAATTTTCTATGGAATCCTGGGAAATAAATATTTTTATTCATAATTACCTTCATTCAAAATGTGTTTCCTGTTGCATGATAGTGGCTAAAAGAATCCCCCATTATCCTCTAGAAACTATACTTCATATTAGTTATTTAGTTAGTAAGTCAGTTATTATGGCAGCAGCAACAAACTTCTGTGGTCTACTTTAATGATTTATGTAAATCAATTTATCATTAGCTGATAAATAAGAGCTTTGAATAAAATCAGTATTTTCCATTTTGAAATATGAGGCAGTTTTCTATAGTGCTTAATGATCATTGAGGGGGGAATGCACCCATCCCTACTTCCAACATCTGATTTACCATACCATCTGGTATGACTTCTGGTAGGTTTTTCAATATACAGCAGTTATCAAAATTGATAGCAAAGATGGGGCCATAAATAACACATGTACTCATTGCCTCAAATTAAGTAATAATGTTTAGAGAAAGCAGTGCTCAGTCCAAATAAACAATTTTCAGGAATCAACCAGTGCTACCAACCTTTTCTAGTAGTCTATATAATTAATTAATTAACTCCGTCCTGGGCTGGTAAATAGTTAAAAGTTACTTCTGGACTGTTGTATAATATATTCTATTGCTTTCTTTTTGAGACTTCAAGTAGTTCAGAGTAACTATTTTTTAATTATTTTTAATGGTGCCTTTTATCTGAAATACATTTTTAATAAAGTGTGATACAGTGTTAATTTTACAGCCTGTAACGCTGTTTAACTAAGCTGCAAAGATACAATGACAACCACAATCAAAACATTTTATTCAACATCACATCTCAGTTCTTGTGGACCTCTTTAAATGGGAATTTTAAATGTGATTTGAATGCAGGATTTTACACCCAGTTCAACTTTCTTGAAAAATAATCAGTAGAAATTTGGAAAAAGTATTAAAACAAAAAGGTTGGCGCTTTTACAGCCGCTATCATTTCTGTCCTTTCTGAAAAACATCTATACTCTTCTTGGTGGGAATACAATCTCTGAAAAGGGTCAGAATTGTTGTGGTGTGGTCTGTTTACTGTTGTAAACATCAAGGAGTTGACCATATTTGTGCTGTATTGGTTATGGTGAAGCTATTGCCAGCATTGCATTTTTTGGAGGTAGCACATTCCAGACTGTACACTCCTAGATACTTTGTATCTGTAGAATATGTCCATTTCCCCTTCACCAAAGAATATGTGCATTTCCCCTTCACCAAAGAATATGTGCATTTCCCCTTCACCAAAGAAGAGTTGCAAAGGGTAAACAATGGGTTCTACCATCTCACAGGAATGCCTAAATGCCTAGGAATGACTGATTGCACCCAGATATTTTTAGCTTGCTTGTTGCAAATGGAAAGAACTATTCTGGAACAGAAAGACTTTTCAATCCATCAATATTTAGGTCGCGTGTAACTCCCTCCAGTGCATCATAAGTAGAAGAACGCATTTTACAGGCAGCTGTCATAACTGCCAAATTCTCACACGCCTTTATGAGAAATCTGAACATGGAAAATACCAAGCAGACAGTGGGTAGGTAAATGTAATTTAATTTATTTATTCATTTTGTTTATCTATATATTTTTTTCTAATACTTTCCATATAAATACTTTGTCTTGTTGGGATTTTTGCATTTATTTTTCCCTTTTTATCTGCTATTATATTTTCTTTATTCTTCTCAACATCTTCGTTATATATGCCATGCATTGAGCTCAAAAGTAAAGTGTGCCTTTTTTAGGTGATGTTTGCAATGACTGCTTGCCTGCTGCCCCAGCTGTCAAATCTTCAAACAGCAGTTGAAGTCCATTACAATATTGCCCATTTACAGGGCATTTGGGATGTACACATACACCTTAAGATGCCTCAGAGTAACAGATGGTACTTAGAAGTATCAACATCATTGTTGAATGTGCAGTCATCCATACTGAAACTCAGTTTGAACCTCACATTTGACTCTGACCTACCTTTAGATGTAGGTAAGGAGAATCAAAAGAGACAGGCATGGACACTTTATCTAGGTCTAATGTTAATATTTGTTTTGTGCTTTGTCTATCTATTGATCTTTCCATATTACAGCAATCTAACTATCATTTTATGTGACTCCATTACAATATTGCCCATTTACAGGGCATTTGGGATGTACACATACACCTTAAGATGCCTCAGAGTAACAGATGGTACTTAGAAGTATCAACATCATTGTTGAATGTGCAGTCATCCATACTGAAACTCAGTTTGAACCTCACATTTGACTCTGACCTACCTTTTAGATGTAGGTAAGGAGAATCAAAAGAGACAGGCATGGACACTTTATCTAGGTCTAATGTTAATATTTGTTTTGTGCTTTGTCTATCTATTGATCTTTCCATATTACAGCAATCTAACTATCATTTTATGTGACTCCTTTCTCCCTGCTAATTATCCATCATATGCTGTTTTTTTCTATACTACTTTTACTCCTTGCATCTCTACACCTATATATAAACCCTCCTCCTTGACCCCATGCAAACACCTATTTGACAATCATACATGCTTTTGTGTATGCAGCTATACTTGTATCCATCTCCCGTCTGCACACTTACACCCATTATTACCTGTTTAGTATCTCAGTTGTGATGAGACATGTTCATAATCTGTGTGAGCTTTCAGTTCTTCATCTTGTATCCATCTCCCCTCTGCACACTTACACCCATTATTACCTGTTTAGTATCTAAGTTGTGATAAGACATGTTCATAATCTGTGTGTGCTTTCAGTTCTTCATCCTACTCTGCCTTTTCTTTTGTTACATTTTTAAGTGTCTCCAGCTTATGATATGATAAAGCACAAAGCGAAAACAAATGGAAATCTCTATTTTTTTTGTTCTTTCTTTTATTTTGTTATATTTGTGTTGTATATACAGTGCATATGTAGATTAATTGTGATAAGTCTCCTTCTGTGCATAGCATTTACTAGTATGGCTTAATGAGAGTTTTCTGCTTAATGAGAGTCTATCACTTCCTGAAAAAAAAAAGAAAAAAAATCTTTGCTCCAGCAGAAGACTGTGAATGACTATCCCTCTGGTTGACTGTCTTCAAGAACTAAAGCCTCCAGCAAAATCTTTAACAATTGACACCTCTGGGACTGTTGTAGCCTGCACACAATGGTTCCTCCCACCAGCCGATATGTCATTACGGCACCTTGTAGTGAAGTAGGTTCTGGTGGGAAGAACCATAGCAAAATGTTGAATGCTGAAGACTTTGTTGGAAGCTGTATCGCTAGAGGATAGCAAGGTTCAGACTCACTCTTGATGCTTTACCAGAGAGTTAAATATTCATAGTATTTTTTGTAGGAGCGATGCTTTTAATTTTTTGGGGAATTAACAGTCACCTTAACAATGTCTTCAGCCCTGCCTGAGCTATCTTTCGCATTCTCACTCTGTAGTTTCTGTCTTATAGCAGACTAAGGCAACTGTAGCTTTCTAAGAATAAAAACAATCATATAGATAGCATTGTCACATTTAAACATATTGTTTCTGCAGAATATTAAAGATTTATATTTATTAGGCTGAATCAACTACTCATTTTCACTTTGACGTTAATGGAAGTTTTCAAACAAGGAATCAGTGTCTTGTAAGGCTCTTTTGCAAAGCTAATCTTATTGGGCTTTTAAATTTGCCTTGGAATTCGCTAGTAATGTTTTCCAATGCAGTGTAAAACTGCACAATAACTGTTGATCATTTTGCCACCTTTGCATTTGTGGCAAAGTGCTGCTCGATTTTTTTTGCCCCTTCTCTCTTTCCTAAAAGCTCCTTTCGTGAAATGTAAGATGAAACTGTATTGGAGAGTTACCAAATCTGGTGCACGCCAAGTCTGGTGCAACTGTGTATAGTAATCAATCAGCTTTTATGGTGTTGGCATGCAGATGGTAGTGGATAGTAGTGGATGGGATCTATTTAAAGCAGATCTAAACTTGGACAATAGTATCCTTTAAAATAGTGTGAGACAAGTCAGTTGTGAATGATTTAACAAATACAGTAACCATTCTGAAGCTGTGCTTCTACCCAGGCTCATTTTTTTCATCCATTGCTCAGTGTCCATGTGCAACAACTCCTTTTGTTCCCAGGCATGGCCCTCTAAGTGACACCATCAATATAGCCCAATAATCAGAAGGACAAGTAGACAAGCTGTGCCTATCAAATTCCTGACAGGCTTCTGTGAGGCTAGAAGAACAGATTGTGCCTAGGCCCTATCACATGTGAGGAAGTACTCTGCTACTTCTAATCAGGAAGGAAGTACACTTTACGAACATGTGCATCATTTTAAAGTTTTAAAATAAGAGTTCTGCCTAAAAGCAGTCATTACATTTATGAATTAAAAAGGCTTACCTTGTATCCCTCTCTGACTTAGTTTGCTTCTTTTTTGGGGCTTGATTTTCTCTGATTTCATGGTTAAGCTCTGCCAACTGCCATTGCAGTGTCCAATGATGCTGCCTCCATGGCCGATAAAGTCACTTACTGGACATAGGAATGCTGGTTGATGGAGCTTAGCCATCAGGTCACAGAAAGTCAGACCTCAGTAACAAAGTGGAATATAACCAGAGAGAGGTTGAGAATAGTCTTTCTCAACCTGAAGAGGTTACTACACATTACTATTCACCATTCGGTTGCTAGAGGCTACTGCACATTATTTCTTGCTGATTGGTTGCTGGAGGTTACTACACATGGACACTCAGCATTTAGTTGTTAGAGGTTATTGCACATTACTGCTCGCTAATTGGTTGCTAGAGGTTACTAGACATTGACACTCACCATTCAGTTGCTAGAGGTTTCTGCACACTAATTGGCTGAAACTCGATGTCCCTCTCTGCAAGCTGCTCAGTCCTGCCACTGCATTATTAATCCCCACCCCCACTGCAGACAGATGGAGGGTGAATAAATAGAATGCACACACAACCCGCTCTGTATGTCTTTGATCTCCTACTTGGCTCGTGCTGCTGTGCGGAGAAGGAGGGGGAACAGAGAGCCAGCTCTGCCCGGAGAAGGAGGGGGAACAGAGAGCCATCTCTGCATGGAAAAGGAGGGGGGACAGAGAGCCAGCTCTGCCCAGAGAAGGAGGGGGAACAGAGAGCTATCCCTGCACAGAAAAGGAGGGGGAGCAGAGAGCCAGCTCTGCCCGGAGAAGGAGGGGGAACAGAGAGCCAGCTCTGCCCGGAGAAGGAGGGGGAACAGAGAGCCCGCTCTGCCCGGAGAAGGAGGGGGAACAGAGAGCCCGCTCTGCCCGGAAAAGGAGGGGAAATAGAGATCCAGCTTTCCCCATTCCCTGTCACAGAAGCTCTGGTTCTGACAGGCGGAAGCAGGCAACCCACAGCTGAGTAGCTGAGAGGCAGGCCCAGTATTATGCCATGACGGCGGGGGGCTAGCCTATATTCACTCCATAAGGCACACAGGCATTTCCACCAATTTTTTGGGGCGAAAAAAGTGTGGCTTATGGTGCGTAAAATATGGTAATAGTAGTCTTGTGAAGCCTGCTTTAGCCAGAATGTTTAATTTTGAAAGTACAGTGGGGAAACTAATTATGTGATCCCCTGCAGATTTTGTACATTTGCCCACTTACAAAGAAATGGAGAATTTGTCATTTTTATTATAGATGTATTTTAAATGATAGAGACAGAATATCAACCAAAAATCCCCCAAAAAAAACAAATAAAACATATGATATAAATTAAGTTGTATTTCAGTAAAATAAGTATTTGATCCCCAAGCAAAACATGACTTGAGACTTGGTGGAGGGACCCCTGTTGGCAAGCACAAAGCTAAGATGTATCTTGTAGTTGGTAACCAGGTTTGCACATGTCTCAAAAGAGATTTTGGTCCACTCTTCTTTACAGATCTTCTCTAAATCCTTATCGTTTCTTGGCTGTCTCTTGGCAACCCGAAGTTTCATCTCTCTCCATAAATTTTCTATAGGATTGAGGTCTGGATACTGACTAGGCCCCGCCATGACCTTAATGTGCTTCTTCTTGAGCCACTCCTTTGTTGACTTGGTGATATGTTTTGAGTCATTGTCATGATGGAAGACCCATCTATGACCCCTCTTGAGTATTCTGGCTGAGGGAAGAAGATTCTCATCCAAGATTTTACAAAACATGGCCACGTCCATTGGCCCCTCAATGCGACAAACTTGGTCTGAATGCTTTAGCAGAGAAACAGCCCCAAAGCATCAGGTTTTTACCTCTGTGCTTGACAGTAGGAATGGTGTTCTTAGTGTCATAGTCAGCATTTTAAGAGAGTTTACGTTTGGTCTCATCTGACCACAGCACTTTCTCCCAATCCTTCTCTGAATCCTTTAAATGTTCATTGGCATGAGTATACATGTGCCTTCTTGAGGAGGGGGACTTGCCGTGGTTTGTAGTAAGAAAAATGCTGACTATGACCCTAAGAACACCATCCCTACAGTCAAGCACAGAAGTGGAAACAGTAAGCTTTGGGACTGTTTCTCTGCTAAAGGTACAAACAGACTTTGCCGCATTGAAGGGCCAATGGATGGTCCATGCATCGTAAAATTTTGGATGAGAACCTTCTTTCCTCTGCCAGAACTCTGAAGATGGGTCATGGATGAGTATTTCAGCATGACAAAGACCCAAAACATACCGCCAAGGCAACAAAGGAGTGGCTCAACAAGAAGCACATTAAGGTCATGGAGTGGCTTAGCCAGTCTTAATCTTATAGAGAAAATATAGGGAGAGAGCTGAAATTTCAAGTTGCCAAGCAACAGTCAAGAAACCTTTAGAATTTAAAGAATATGTGTAAAGAAGAATGGACCAAAATCCCTCCTAAGATGTGTGCAAACATGGTCACTAACTACAAGAAACACCTTACCTCTGTGCTTGCCAACAAAGGTTTCTCCTCCAAGAACTAAGTCATGTTTTGCTTGAGGATCAAATACTACTTTTACTCACTGAACTGTGACTCAATTTATAACATTTGCATCATGTGTTTTTTTGGATTTTTGGCTGATATTCTGTCTCTATCTTTTTAAATACACCTATGATGAAAATTATAAACCCTTCATTTCTTTTGGCAAGTCAGCAAACCTATAAAATCTGCAGGGGATCAAATAATTACCAGCCGTTCATGTGTAAAACTCACAAAATGGAGATTTAACCACTTGCCGCCCGCCCTATAACAAAAGCATGGCGGCAAAGTGGTTTCAAAATCCTGACCGGATGTCATATGACGTGATCAGGATTTTTGAGCCACTGTGCGCTCCCGGGGGCGCGCATCACGGAGATCGTTGTTGCGGGGTGTCAGTCTGACACCCTGCAACTACGATCTCGGTAAAGAGTCTCCGACGGAGACTCTTTACCACGTGATCAGCCGTGTCCAATCAAGGCTGATCACAGTGTAAATAGGAAGAGCCGGTGATCGGCTTTTCCTCACTCGCGTCTGTCAGACGCGAGTAGAGGATTAGCCGATCGGGTGCTCCTCTGACAGGGGGGGTCTGTGCTGATCGATTATCAGCACAGCCCCCCCCCCCCCGAGGATGCCCACACTGGACCACCAGGGAGGCTACCAGACCACCAGGAATTCCCAGCAGCAGGTATGCCACCCTAGACCACCAGGGATGCCAGTCAGTGACCACAATGGATGCCTATCAGTGCCCACAATGGATGCCAATCAGTGCCCACAATGGATGCCAATCAGTGCCCACAATGGGCATCACTAATTGGCATGCATTATTGTTTGGCACTGATTGGCATCCATTAGTACAGTATAAAACAATACAATGCCGCCTATCAGTGCCCATCCGTGCCGCCTATCAGTGCCCATCTGTGCCGCCCATCTGTGCTGCCTATCCATGCCCATCTGTACCGCCTATACATGCCCATCCGTACTGCCTATCCATGCCCATCCCTGTCAGATATCATTGCTAATTTGTGCTACCTATCAGTGCACATCCGTGTCGCACATCAGTGCCGCCTATCAGTGCCGCCTATAAGTGCCACATATCAGTGCCCATCAGTGCCGCCTTATCAGAGCCCATCAGTGTAGCCCCATCTGTGCCCATCAGTGAAGGAGAAAACTTACTTATTTACAAAGTTTTGAAACTGAAACAAAAGAAAAAATTTTTTTTCAAAATTTTCGGTATTTTTTTATTTGTTTAGCAAAAAATAAAAACCGTAGAGGTGATCAAATACCACCAAAAGAAAGCTCTATTTGTGGGAAAAAAATGATAAAAATTTAATTTGGGTACAGTGTAGCATGGCCGTGCAATTGTCATTCAAAGTGTAACAGCGCTGAAAGCTGAAAATTGGTCTGGGCAGGAAGATGTTTAAGTGCCCTGTATTGAAGTGGTTAAACAAGGCGAATTTCCATTCTGATGGGGGCAAGGGATGTATTTTGCGTCCCAGCAAAGTAGGGAATAAAATCCATTTCTTCCCCTAGTAAAAGCAGCACATACAGTACACAAAGCACTGGCTAGGCACACAGTTAACCCTTTGATCACACTAGATGATAAACCCCTTCCCAGCCAAGTCATTAGTACAGTGGCAGTGCATATTTTAGCACTGATCACTGTATTAGTGTCACTGGTTTCTGCAAAGTGCCAAAAGTGTCAGTTATGCCGCGTACACACGTAGCGGACTATCCGACGGACTTAGTCTGGCGGACTTCCCGCCAGACTGTCCGTCGGACTTTCCGAACGGGCTACTTGCCCACACGGCACTTTTTCAACGTACTAATACGGCGTACTAAATCCGCCGTACTATCCGCCGTACTTTTGAAATGAACGGACTCGCCCACACACGTGGAGGAAAGTCCGCTCATTTCGAGCGTGTCTCCAGGTAAGCGGGGCCCGCGAAGGAGACTTCGCTGGCCCCACCACCTGGTATGGACTTAAAGGGGAACCCCAACGCCGACAAAATTCGGCGTGGGGTCCCCCCCAGGTCCACATCAGACCCTTGTCCGAGCACGCTACCCGGCCGGCCAGGAAAGGGGGGGGCCACCCCAAAGCACATTGTCCCCATGTTGATGAGGACAAGGGCATCTTCCCGACAACCCTGGCCGTTGGTTGTCGGGGTCTGCGGGCGGGGGGGCTTATCGGAATCCAGGAGCCCCCTTTAATAAGGGGGCCCCCGGATACCGGCCCCCCCACCCTATGTGAATGAGTATGGAGTACAATGTACCCCTACCCATTCACCTGTAAAATAAAGTACAAAAAAAAGCACAACACACAAGATAAAATAATTTATTGCACAGCTCCGGGGGTCTTCCGTCTTCGGGGGTCTTCTCGCCGGACTCCTCCGCTATCTTCTTGTAGCTCTTTTGCTAGCGGAGGAGCCCGGCTTTCTTCCTCGCCGCCCCCTCTTCTTCCGACTTCGGGGGTCTTGTCCCCCTCTTCGGTTCTTCTGCCGGGCCACCGCGCCTTCTTATAGCTCTTTTACAGACGGTGGCCCGGTCTTCTGTCGCCGCCGCCGCCCGATTGTTTGATCGTGTGTACGCGGCATTAGTGTCAGATTGTCTGCCTCAACATCGCAGTCCCACTATCAGTCGCTGATAGCCATTACTAGTATAAAAAAAAATACAAATTCCATAAATATATATCATAGTTTGTAGACACTACAACGTTTGCGTAAACCAATACGCTTATTGGGATTTTTTTAACCAAAAATATGTAGCAGAATAAATATTAGCCTAAATTGTTGAAAAAAATTACATTTTTAAAACATTTTTATTGGATATGTTTTATAACAAAAAGTAAAAAAAAAATGTTTTGCCAAAATTGTTGGTCTTTTTTTGTTTATAGCACAAAAAAAAGCAATTTTGTGGGAAAAAAATTACATACATTTAATTTGGATAAAGCATTGCATGAGCATGCAATTGTCAATTAAAATAACGCAGAGCCGTATTGCAAAAAATGGCCTGGTCAGGAAGGGGGATAAATCTTCAGGAGGTCTAGTGGTTAAACTGTGATGATGAATCCTTCATAGACCCCCTTCACATTGGTGCTTTTCAGGTGTTTTATCGCTAAGGTTGCCAGGGCCATCTTTAACACAGGGCAAAAGGGGCAGCTGTTCTGGGCCCAGCCATTGTTGTAGGGCCCAAAGCAGCTGCCCCTTGAGCCCACACTGCCTGCAAATAAAGTTAATAAGTGTATTCGGTAGGGCCCAAGAAAATGTTTGGCCAGTGTCCAATCAATATTATAAGTATAAAAGAGCTCTAGAGATACAAACTTTAGGTTTAAGTAAAGGATCCACTTTAATCAGTGATTTCAAAACTAAGGAGGACTTTATGGTTTTGCATTTCTTCAAGACTTATTTTGGTATATGACATTTTTTGATCAAGACATAGGGGTTAATTTCCTAAAGGCAAATAGGCTGCTCACTTTGCAAGGGGATATTCCGTTTGCTTAATGAATGAGGTGAAGCTCTGCTGATTTCCATCATCCAATCATGTGCAAGCAAAAATACTCTTTTATATTTTCTTTGCTTGGGATTTGGTATTCTTTTCACTATTTCACTACATTCACTAACATAAGGTAACATTCCCATGCACATTTCCTTACACAGTGAATGGCCTATAATCTTTTAGTAAATCAGCTCAACAAACCCATAGAGCATAATAGGAAGGGCAAGAGTGCCAACTGTTTCTGCATTCCTAAGTAGAGGGCTGCTCTATAATTAAAAGTGCAGCTGTAAAAAAAAAATGTCAATAATATCAAACAATAAATTAACTGTTTGTTTCTAATTCATTTACAGAATTGCTGATGACCCACTTCCTCCACAGGATGGACATTTTTATTTTAAATGATTTTATTTTAAATAATTGTTTTATATTAAAGTTTTATATTTAAATCTGCCAAATTTTGCCTGTGTTTTTTTTTGTTCTGTAAGATGAAAGAAGAAATGGGGTGATGGATGGACTGATGGAGTTAGGGTTGTTTATATTATTATGTATGTAAATTTCCAAGGAGTAGAGTATTCAGAAATGATTACTATACTATAATATTTTACATAATCCCTTTGAAGATATATTCAAGAATCAATATGTAAACTTTAGGCTACTTTCACACTGAGGCGCTTTACAGGTGCTATAGCGCTAAAATTGGTGCCTGAAAAGCACCTCTCCTCTCACTCCAGTGTGCCTCCAGCACCCCTGCCCATTGAAATCAATGTGCAGCATCGCCAAGCGGCGGCAAAGCGATGCTGCGGTGGTGCATTGCCGGCGCTTTGCCGACACTTTTAACCCTTTTTAGGCCATTAGCAGGGGTTAAAAGCTCCCCACTAGCAGCCGAAAATCACTGAAAAAGCAACGGTAGTGTAGTGCCCCCTAGTGTTAACCCCTTCCCTACCATTTATACAGTAATCAGTGGCTATTTTTAGCTCTGATCACTGTATAAATATCAATGGTCCCAAAATAGTGTCAAAAGTGTCCGATCTGTCCGCGCAATGTCTCAGCCCCCCAAAAAATTGCCACCATTACTAGTAAATAAAAAGGCCATAAATCTATCTCCTATTTTGTAGATGCTATAACTTGCGCAAACCAATCAATATACGCTAATTGCGATTTTTTTTTGTTTATATCGCAAAAAATAAAAACAATCAAATACCACCAAAAGAAAGCTCTATTTGTGGGGGGGAAAAAAGGACGCAAATATTGTTTGGGTACAGTGTTGCGCGATCGCACAATTGTAAGTTAAAGCGGCACAGTGTTGTATCGCAAAAAATGGCCTGGTCATTAAGGAGGCAAATCCTTCTAGTCCTTAATTGATTAATAATGGTAAAGAAAAAACACATCTACTGATCAAGCAATGCTTTTCTGAATTGACAGAAACTAAAGTGTAAATCTAAATACATCTGAGCCTTCTTGTTCCTTCTTGGATATCTCTTTATTGGAAAATGGAAACTGTGGCTTATACATTCAGGCCTTATACTGTATATTGAATTTCACCGACCACATATTTTGATACTTATATCTTACAGTATATGGGTTAATGGCATGTTAACCTTAATCTTAAAGGATCAATCTCCAAAGAATGAAAAAAATAAGATACTTTTATTTTATGCATCATGGATACAGATTCATTTTATTTTCCAACTAATGTGTATAACCATTCCTTTTTACTGATGCAATTGTTTATTATTAAAACAGTGTTAGGTAGATAACAGTAAATTATTTAGATTGGAATCCATGTATGGAAATAATAAAGTAAAAACTTTAGAAAATATATTTTTCATGAGAAATTAGTTTTATCATGACTTCTTAAAAATACAAGCAACTTTATTTATTAAATATACTTGTATACTCAGAAATATCATTATTTATATTTAGGCTCCATGCACACTGGGCTTAAAAAAAACTCCAGTTCCCCTGGCAGAAAATAATCGCTCATAGAGCGTTTTTTGAACAGAGTTTAGGCGACTTTAGTGTCGTATCGCAAAAAATGGCCTGGTCAGGAAGTGGGTAAATTCTTCTGGGGCTGAAGTGGTTAAATACCACAAGGGATGTCATTTGCATAGAGATTGTATGTTTGTATAGGTTTTTTCCTATTGCTCCAATTTGCTTATACAATCTAAAAACATACAAAGGTGCGTTAGCTTCCCACTGCACCAGCCCTTCAGTGTATCGGCTTGATTAGATATGTAAGATCTTGCATAATATAGCAGTGCTTTATACTATACATATGGTAGGTAGATAAAATAAGCTCAAAAGCCAATAAAGGAGACATATGCAGGGTTGCCAACTATCAGTATAGTTGGGCGAATATCACTTGTTCGCCCGTTCGTAGAATCCCAGAATTTGCAAACTGCACGATGCACTCTAAGCCCTGACTGGGCAAAACGTTGCCCAATCAGGGAGCAGTGAATAGCTGGTTATTAGGAGCAGGCCAGGCTGCCGGCAGCGGCATCCTTAACAAGCGGTGAGTCATCAGCTGTCAATGGATTTCCATGCTGACATCTAAATTAAAAAGAAAAAACAGTTGCCAGCAATAAAAAAGTGAAAAATAAAATGGTGTGGGGTCCCCCCAAAATACATACCAGAACCTTATCCCAGCATGCAGCCCCACCCCAAAGCACCTTGTCTCCATGTTGATGGAGACAAGAGCCTCATCCCCACAACCCTGAGCTGTAGTCGTTTGGGTCTGCAGGCAGGGGACTTATCAGAATCTGGAAGCCCCTCTTAAAAGCTGGCCCCCAGATCCCGCCCCCCTATGTGAATGAGTAGGAGTACCTAGTACACCTATCCATTCACCAAAAAAGTGTCAAAAAGTACTAGAAACACAGAGACAATTTTTGACAATTCAATAAAAAAAAAAACAGAATCCCCCGGTATAGATCCATTGCCAATCACAACGCTGCCGCCACTGCCGGGTCCGAAAAAAATTGCTCCGTGGTCAAACCGCAGAATGCCTGGCTTGCCGTTTAACAGTTCTTATGTAGGTAAGTGGCAGGGCGTCCACTTGTGATGTCACTGA
Source organism: Lithobates pipiens (assembly GCF_037356315.1). Taxonomy (NCBI): domain Eukaryota; kingdom Metazoa; phylum Chordata; class Amphibia; order Anura; family Ranidae; genus Lithobates; species Lithobates pipiens. Next base: position 389,257,440 of record NW_027507764.1, read on the forward strand.
CTGGTACATGCTGGGTCGTGACATCACAAGGGGTGGTGCCACTAGGTGGGTTCGTCAGGTGGCCCCCCTGCCCTTATCTATATAGGAACTGTCAAATGGCAAGCCAGACATTCGGCAGTTTGCCTTGGTTGAGAAATTTTTATTTTTATTTTCGGGTCTGACGGTGTGGCGGGAGTCGTGATTGACAATAGATTTACATCAGGGGACAATTTTTTTATTTTTTAAAGAATTGTCAAATACTGTCCCTGTGTTTTTATTATTTTTTTGACACTTTTTTGGTGAATGGGTAGATACCCCACACTCAATCAAATGGAGGGACCGAGATCTGGGGGCCCCCTTGTTAAAGGGGGCTTCCAGATTCTGACAAGCCCTCTGCCTGCAGAGCCCCACAACCACAGCCCAGGGTAGTGAGGATGAGGCCCTTGTCCCCATCAATATAGGGACAAGGTGCTTTTGGGATGGGGGTGCATCCAACTCCCCAAAGTTGAGGGCATGTGGCCTGGTATGGTTCAGGACGGGGGCCCCCATATGTCCCCTCCCTTTTCTGGCCTGCCAGGCTGCATGCTCGGATAAGGGTCTGGTATGGATTTTAAGGGGAACTCCCATGCTGTTTTTTTTTTAATTTTTCTGTTGTCAGCATTTTAAATGTAATTTCATTAATTTTTTTCTTTAGAAATTACATTTTTGCTGCAACATGTAGCAAACATCTACATGCTGCAGATGTGCCACTTTACAGGCAGACTAAGCGGACCCCCCAGCCACTATATTTAAAGGATTTTTTTCTTTTTTATTGTTGCACTTTAAGCATCATTAAAATCACTGCTTCTGTAATAATTATCGTTAAAAAAAAACAGTTGCATTGATACATGTCCCCCAGGGCAGTACCCAGACCCCATACCATTTTTATGTCCAATTACTTGCATATAAGCTTTTAAAATGGGTACTTTTGATTTTTTAAGTTCGAGTCCCATAGACTTTAATAGGTTTTACGGTGAGAACTTTTTCTTTGTTCTGGAGTTCTGGTGCAAACCAAACAGGAGGGTGTTCGGCCCATCTCTAAGATTCCTTTCACACTGGGGTGTTTTTCAGGCGTTTTTGGGCTAAACATAGTGCATGTAAAGCGCCTGAAAACGCCTCCCCTGCAGCCCCAGTGTAAGAGCCCGAGTGCTTTCACACTGGGGCGGTGCGCTTGCAGGGCATTAGAAAAAGTCCTGCAAGCGTCATCCTTCGGACAGTGCAGGAGCAGTGTATACTCTGCTCCTCCACTGCTCGTGCCTTTGAAATCAGTGGGCACCGCTGTCGAAGTGCCTGCAAAGCACTTCGGCAGTGGTGCTTTGCAGGTGCTTTTAACCTTTTATTCGGCCACTAGCTCGTGTTATAACAGTGGTAAAGCACTAAAATTAGTGGCAATTTACTGCTAAGGCCCCCCCCCCCCCCCCCCGTCCCAGTGTGAAAGTAGCCTTACGGTCAGTAAATTCATCTGCAGCAGAAATTCATGGACAGATGTAAAAATCATGAATGAATGACAGTTGGCAACCCTGGACACATAAACCACATAGACCAACTCCACCCAAAATGTCTTTGCTTGATTGGAGCATGATATAGTCCATTTGAAGAATTTTGCTACCGTCCGGGACCCCAGCAAGGAGATATGCCCCACCTCCATTATAGTTATGTTTTTTTATTTGAACTACTGTTCTCGCAGCCTACATGTATTTACAGGGAAAAAAAAGCAATATCAGCTTTCTTTGAATTATTATGTGAGCAACCTTTGGGCTGGAATCCCAAATTAGGTCCTCCAGATTTTGGAAACCCAAAATTGCTGAACATGATGTTCATTCCCTAGGCTTATTCTGGAAAAATAATATGTATATGTGTATATATACTGTATATATATATATATATATATATATATATATATATATATATATATATATATATATATATATATATATATATATATATATATATATATATTATTATAATACAGGATTTATATAGCGCCGACAGTTTACACAGTGCTTTACAACATACGGCAGACAGTAAAATTACAAAACAATTCAATACAGGGGGAATTAGAGCGCCCTACTCATTAGAGCTTACAATCTAGGAGGGAGGGTCAAGTTATACAAAAGGGTAATAGCTGTGGGGGATGAGCTAAAGGAGAAAATAGTGCAGTTGTTAGATGGAGGCAGGATAGGCTTCTCTGAAGAGGAACATTTTCAGGGATCTCCTAAAAGTGGATAAACTTGGAGAAAGTCTAACAGATTGGGGTAGCGAATTCCAGAGAATGGGCGAGGCTCGGGAGAAGTCCTGGAGGCGGATATGGGAGGTGGTGATGAGGGAGCTAGAGAGCAGGAGGTCTTGGGAGGAATGAAGAGGGCAATTAGGTTGGTATTTTGAGACTAGGCTAGTGATGTAGCTGGGGGCAGAGCTTTGTAACTTGTTAGTATTTTGAATTTAATCCGTTGGGCAAGTGGCAGCCAATAGAGGGAATGGCAGAGAGGGGTAGCAGTGAGTGGTTTGTAAGGTGGATGAGTCTGGCGGCAGCATTCATGATGGACTGAAGGGGGAATAGTCTATTTAAAGGTAAGCCAATGAGGAGGGAGTTGCAGTAGTCAAGGCGAGAGATAACCAGGGAGGGAATAAGGAGCTTTGTGGTTTCCTTCATTAGAAAGAGACGTAGCTTGGAGTTGTTGCGAAGTTTGAGGCGACAAGCTTTGCAAAGTGATTGGATATGAGGCCGAAAGGAGATTTCAGAGTCCAGGATAACACCTAGAACCTTGGCATATACAGGCATGTACTGGCCATTGGGACTACAGGGAGTTTCCCGGTGGGCCGATGGCTCAGTGGGCCACTCTGATGCAAGGGGGCTGGTGATGGGACACTCTGATGTAAGGGGGCTGCTAATGAGACACTCTGATGTAAGGGGGCTGCTAATGAGACACTCTGATGTAAGGGGGCGCTGATGGGACACTCTGATGTAAGGGGGCGCTGATGGGACACTCTGATGTAAGGGGGCGCTGATGGGACACTCTGATGTAAGGGGGCGCTGATGGGACACTCTGATGTAAGGGGCGCTGATGGGACACTCTGATGTAAGGGGTCGCTGATGGGACACTCTGATGTAAGGGGGCGCTGATGGGACACTCTGATGTAAGGGGGCGCTGTTGGGACACTCTGTTGTAAGGGGGCACTGATGGGACACTCTGATGTAAGGGGGCGCTGATGGGACACTCTTATGTAAGGGGGCTGCTGATGGGACACTCTGATGTAAGGGGGCTGCTGATGAGACACTCTGATGTAAGGGAGTGCTGATGAGACACTCTGATGTAAGGGGGTGCTGATGAGACACTCTGATATAAGGGGGCTGCTGATGAGACACTCTGATGTAAGGGGGTGCTGATGGGACACTCTGATGTAAGGGGTGCTGATGGGACACTCTGATGTAAGGGGTGCTGATGGGACACTCTGATGTAAGGGGTGCTGATGGGACACTCTGATGTAAGGGGGCTGCTCAGGGGACACTCAAAATGTAAGTGGGCCGGTCTGGATGAAGTCCAGGGCCAAATTTCTTTCCCAGTCCAGCCCTGGGCATATATATATATATATATATATATATATATATATATATATATATATATATATATATAAGAGATCGTGAGCGAGAGAGAGAGAGAATCCTTTCCAGCCGCTGGCAACAGGATTTAAAGTGTGAAGCCTCTACTGTTGTATTACAGCCATGCTGTTAATATGGGCTTTTCTCAGTAGGTCTAACATACAACAGGAAAGACTGGACGGAATAAACCATGCCAACTGCATCCAAATCCTTTTTTTTAATAAAAAAATGTACTTTACAGGGTATGCAATGGAATCAGAATGGTAAAGAAGAAATATGATTTTGAATTTTATGCAAAGGTTTACCCACTTATGGACCGCCCCACATACATATACTGCAGCAGGGCGGCCCTTTAGCCCAAAATCACATACCTGTATGTGACTTTTTGTTCTGGTTCTGGGGCGTACGCATCGCCGGCGACCCACTCTAGCTGTGATTGGACAGAACAGGAGCCAATCAGCGGGTCTTGCGGACCTGATGTCCACTGGGAACCGCCGATCATTCCCGAGTCAAACAGAATGGCCCTCTACCTATATAAACAAGGCAGATTGCCGTTCCGTGACAGAAGACAGAGATCTTGTATTTCTGCTAAGCAGGAACAGGGATCTGTCTTCTTAGCCCTTGTACACATGGTCGGACATTCCGACAACAAAATCCATCGGATTTTGTCCGACGGATTTTGTCTGAAACTGGTGTTGCATACACACGGTCGGACAAAGTTGTCAGAAAATCCGAACGTTCAGAACGTGATAACGTTATTTAGTTACGACGGGACTACGTTCAGGCTAGTAGCCAATAGCTTTGGTCTAGGAATTTGATCTGAGCATGCGTGGCACTTTGTCCGATCAGAATTCTCTACAAACGATCCGACAAAGTCCAATCGGATCATGTTGTCAGAAAATTTTATAGCCCAGCTCTAAAACTTTGTCGGTCTGATATTCCGATGTTAACAGTCCGATGGAGCCCACACACGGTCGGATTATCCGACAACGCGGTCCGATTGGACATTTTCCATCGGAATGTCCGACCATGTGTACAAGGGCTTATAGTACAAGCACAACCCCCCCGCAGTTAGGAAGCACTCCCAGGGAACATGTTTAATCTTTTGATTCCCCCTGATGTTAACCCCTTCCCCGCCAGTGTAGTGCAGTTACACTGCATATTAATTAGCACTGATCACTCTATTAGTGTCACTGGTCCCCAAAAAAGTGTCACTTAGTGCCCGATTTATCTGCCGCAATGTCGCAGTCCCACTATAAGTCGCTGATCACCGCCATTACTAGTAAAAAAAAAATCAATAAAAATTCCATAAATATTTCCCATAGTTTGTAGACGCTATAACCTTTGCGCACACTAATGAATACACTAATGAATATACGCTTATTGGGGTTTTTTTTTTTTTACCAAAAATTTGTAGCAGAATACATATTAGCCCAAATTGATGAAGAAATTTGATTTTTTACATTTTTTTTATTGCATGTGTTTTATAGCGGAAAGTAAAAAAGTTTTTTTTTTTCAAAAAGTATTTTTTTATTTATAGCGTTAAAAATAAAAGCTGCAGAGGTGGTCAAATACCACAAAAGGAAAGCTCTATTTGTGGGAAAAAAAGGACATGCATTTTATTTGGGTACAGCATCGCACATCTGTGCAATTGTCAGTTAAAGTATCGCAAAAAATGGCCTGGTCACAAAGAGGGGTAAACCTTTCAGAGCTGAAGTGGTTAAACAAAATTCTGGAGAGATGCATTTATCAAAATAAAAAAATCACTCAGACAGGACAGATGAAGACCTTAAATCAACTTGATTAAGATTAGTCTATTATACTAATGTAGACACTGAGAACTTAATCAGCAGGTTAAGTTAAATGTTTCTTGGTGAACACAGATCTATCATTAGTAAAAATAATTAATCAAAGTAAAATGTATATAGATTTTTTTTTTGCTACCAGAATTTTGTCATTTTATAGGACTATACAACAGATGTTGTTTAATTTTTGATTGGCCACTGGTTACCAGTCATCTCATTTGCAGTACATTGGTTTAATTGTATTGCAGATAGTATGATAGCATAAAAGGTAGCTCTTAAAATGTTTTACTCGGACAAGTAAGTTGTTTTTTTCTGCTTAGATCATTTGTGCTCTATTTTGTTTTAGGAATTGTTTATCCGTTTAACAGTTTATTTGATTTGTCTTTGATTTATGTTGTATTTTATTGAAATCTTGATCATTGCATGTATTGACATTTAGGATAATTTGATACTTTTGTTCTTGTCTTGATATTTTAAAATCTAATAGCATTGAAGATGTTCTGTATGCGGTGAATAGTATTTGGCTGTCTCATCTGTTTTAAATGTACACTAACCAAGCTATCTTTTAGTGTTAAAAAGCCTTTTTTTTTGTCAAAGTAAAGTGTGTTAACCCATCCTGGGTGCCTTGAGGTTTATTCAGGGGTGCCTTGGCACAGAGCCTAAAAATTGCCCCCAAACCGTATACAAGGCGATGGGTGGATGACACCTGCCTTTTATTTACACATAGCCACATGTTTTTATTGTACACCATTACAACCTTCTAGCTGCCAACCTCCTAATGACCAATGGCATCATCAGTTGATATGGAGGATGTCAGTTGCCTGCATATCATCCTTGTCCCCACCCCTGCCCCTTTGCCTATCTCCATCAGCTTTGGGGTCTCATTAGCTAAGTGATGGAGAAAAACTGAGAAAGAAGAGAACTATTGGAATACTAGTCAGTACCAGTTTGCACAAGTGTATTTGCTTTGGAAGAATACATCACCTCTAACGTTGGGTGTCCTACGTGTACTGATGTTGCTGCATTATGTAAATATTTTAGAATAGTTTTTACATTTTATGGGGTGCCTCCATATTATCCATAATTTTAAAGGGTGCCTTGTCTGAAAAAAGGTTAAGAAACACTATTAAGTCCAGGGCTGCTGTTAGAAACCACGGGGCCCCATACAGACAACCTGACACGGGATCCAATACAGACAACCTGACACGGGACCCCATACAGACAATGCCTCCTGAGTAATTGGTACAGATCATTTATTGTGTTAATTCAGGAAAGAAAGTAGCTGGTAAATATGACATTTATCTAACCCTTCCCCCACTCTCAATCTTGAAAGATCATATTGTGTGCTTTCAGCTGCCTGTGGGAGGAAGAGGAGGGAAGCCAGCAGCACTGCTGGGGTGGGGGGGGGGGGCAAACAGGGGGCGCCTGGTCAGCAGGGGGAAATGTATGGTGCACAGGGAGGGTGATCGGTGTGATGGAGGGGAATTACTGGAACCAATCTCATGTGTGGCTCTCTCTCTAGCAGCTGAAAGCCAACAGGAGGTAGAGGAGGAAAAGCCAGCTTTCATCTGCTGCAGAGAGAGCCATACAGGGGATTAGTTCCAGTAAGTGCCCCCCCTTCCGCACCGATCACCCTCCCTGCCCACATCTGATTCACTCTGCTGCCTGGGCCACCCCCGCTGCCCCAGGCCCCATACCGAAGGACTGGTGGTACCCCCTTATCTATGGCCTTGGTTAAGCCATCCATTTAAACAGATTCCATTTTGTAGTTTTTATATTGAAGACATGATAGTGAAATGAAACATATAGACCCTGTTCAAACCGATGCACTGTAATGTACACATTGCATCATAGAGGAACATACTGCAGGCAACATATACATTGTTTTCAATAATGCCTGTTTATACAGAGAGAATTGAGATTAAAAAATGTATTCATGTTTTTGATACCCCAACCCACTATAAGATGCCTTTAAGATCAGTTGAGGTACGTAAACACATGTTTTACATGCATTTGCATTGCATTTTGCTTCCATTTAATGGTGATAAGTCTTGCCCGACAAAATGCACAAAAAACATTTAAAGTGTTGAGCATGAAATAGACATGATTGTAGCCTTACACAGTTACTATGGGCATCAAATATTGTGTGCAATTTATATTCCTAAAAAGCCCTGTTTGTACACTTTTAAAGATGTAGACCTTTGACCACTTTGGTAATTTTTACACAATTCTAATTAGTCATGTTATGTAACACAATTGGAATTGTGGCAATTAGCAAAAGCGAGTAATGTTTTATGCCAAATAATATACATACACACATATATGTTATACACACACCACAATCCAGAAAATCAATACCACGGCATATCTGATATCTGTGTAAATCATGTTTTATTATAAAATGCTGCTTTATGATCAAATGCTGCCATCTGCTGTTCAAACCAGTACTTGCAGTTTTAATAGATTTAGCCAGCCTGACTAATGATATTGCTGCTTTTGTGAAACTTTGCACATAAAAGATAATGGTAAAAACATTTAAAGCATTTCAATGGCAATTTTTGCTTACAAAGGTTAAATGTTAAATACTATTCAGATTTCCATCCACATCAGGTAGTACATATGAAGCAGAAGTTTGCCAAACTTTGATGCTCTGTACATGTTAAAAATTCTACAACACATTCATTTTGAGGTGACCTTTGGTCAACTTTTCATGCTCTAAACCATATCAGCCTACAAGAAGCAAATGCTGAGGCAGCCTCACCATATAAAAGCAGTACAGCGCAGATATTACAACCTAATATAAATGAATAATGATAAATTAAAAATGTCCAATAAACATCAGAGGAATACAGGAATGATAGGATCGATATAAGAAGTCCCATGTGATCTATCCAGCAAATTGGGGTGACTTTTGTGATCCCCTCCACCAACGACAGGATTGGACTTTCACCTCAAATAATGGACCCCTGAATAACCAGACAGGTCTCATACAGCATTTTCCCTTCAAGGGTTAACGGATGAATTTGCTGGATAGATCACCTAACACATGGGACTTCATATATCGATCCTATCATTCCTGTATTTCTCTGATGTTTATTGGACATTTTTAATTTATCATTATTAATTTATATTAGGTTGTAATATCTGCGCTGTACTGCTTTTGTAATAGTGTTTGTCGTGGGATTTGGTAATTTGACCCTCAGTATTCTAGCTGCAGAATAAGATAGGGGATTTTGTTGTTTTATTTGTTTTTAGCGCTGGTTGATGTTATATATATATATATATATATATATATATATATATATATATATATATATATATATATATATATAGCCTTACCATATAAGCATATGTGCTCCAGTGTCGGAGTACATAATGAACATAAGTGTGCTCAGGGGTTGTGTCAGGTCACACCCTAATCACTATGTGCAATGCCAATTCCTCCCACTGCCTGGGCTTCCCCAAGTGTTGGCCTTCCTCACCCCACAGTGCTGCTGGCTTCCTCCATCTCCTCCCGGCTGCTGTGGGGGATTTTGTAGGATGGAGAGCAGGGAAAGGGGCTAGTGATTATGTAATTTTGTGGAGTCTTCCTTTTCTAAATGAACACAGTAAACACACTTGCTCAATGTGTTCATTCACAACTAAAGCATAGTAAGCTGTGTTTACCATGCTTCAGTTTGTAAATGAACAGGAAGCCGCTCAGCACAGAGAAATTCCCATTTATTTAAGGTCCAGTGCAACTTAGGCTGCAGAGAAAGACATATGCTTGAGCTTGGGGGTGCACACCTTAATGCCATGGGCTGTGCTTAACTATGATAATACGCTTAAGACAACATCATCACACTCCTTGACAATATTGTTTTTTTTTTATGTTTTCAGTGTATTTACAGGGAAAACACTGAACCATTATCCTCAGTTCCTTCCACTGAAGGAGACTCTACAACAGGAGTCTCAAACTGGTGGCCCTCCAGCTGTTGCGAAACTACAAGTCCCATTATGCCTCTGACTGTGGGAGTCATGCTTCTAACTGTTAGGCTTGCAATGCCTCATGGGATATGTAGTTTTGCAACAGCTGGAGGGCTGCTAGTTTGAGACCCCTGCTCTGCAACATGTGTCTTCAAACTATGGCCCTCCAGTTGTTCAGGAACTACAATTCCCATCATGCCTAGTCATGTCTGTGAATGTCAGAGTTTTACAATGCCTTATGGGATGTGTAGTTTCGCAACAGCTGGAGGGCCGTAGTTTAAGGATCCCTGCTCTACAACGTGTAGAAACCAAAAAGAAAATATTTCTAACTTTGGCAACATATTATATTTTTCTGCTTGTTACAGCTTATTGTACAGTCCAGTTACTGATGGACTCTATTTTAGAAGAACCAGAAATTTCTCTTGAAAATATGAACTTCTCTTTTTTTAATATAAAATGTTGGAAAAGCAATATTTACATTTGGTTTGATATCTCTGACTTTAAAACAGGTTAAAAATGACTCTAAATACTCTAATGCCGTGTACACATGGTCTGACTTTCTGGCAGAAAAAGTCAGATGGAATGATTCCATCTGATATTCCGATCGTGGGTGGGCTTCAGCAGACTTTTTTTTTTCCGGAAATTCTGACGGACCTAGAAATAGAACATGTTTTAAATCTTTCCGACGGAATCAATTTCTATCAGGAAAACCGTTTGTCTGTATGCTGTTCCGACGGACCAAAAATGGCGCAAAGACAGCTATTGGCTACTGGCTATTGAACTTTCTTTTTCTAGTCCCGTCGTATGTGTTGTACGTCACCGCGTTCTAAACGATCGGACTTTGGTGTGATCATGTGTAGGCAAGTCCATTTCAGCAGAACTCCGTTGGAAAAACCATCATTTTATTCTGACAGAAAAAAACGGTTGTGTGTACGCGGCATTAGATGACATAATCCATTACATCTTGATACTACATAGACTACTGAGAAGACACACAAGGATAACAAGTTCTGTGATTTAAAATTCTGGTTACATGTCTTGTTCCTTAGATCACATGCTGTATAATAAGGTGAATGCCATTACTCCCAGCAAATACATAACAGATAACAAGCAGCAAGTGCAACATTGTATAATATAAAATAAAACAATATATATATTATAATTTTCTAGGGTCAGGTAGTTGACCTGCAGTAATGATACACAGTGGTGACATCTCATCACACTTTTACAATCTCTTTACAAAAGATTGCTTCTATTTCTTTCAAACATTTCTACTTTGCAAGAAAAGTTTCTGATCGATTTTTTTTTTAATCATAAATTTACTACAGGTACTTATATAGCACTGTCAATTTACACAGTGCTTTACGTATATTATACATTCACATTAGTCCCTGTCCTCAAGGAGCTTACAATCTAAGGTCCCTAAATCACATTTATTTTTACACATACCTGTAATAGGGACAATTTAGACAAGAGCCAATTAACCTACCAGCCGGACCTACCCGGACGAAATCTACGCAGGCACAGGGAGACGGGCAAACTTTAGGTAGTATCATGGTTGGGATTTGAACCAATGACCCCTGTGCTGCTAGATGAATGTGGTAACCACTTCCTCCTCTTTTCTGAAAAATTAGAGATCATTCTCTATGCCTCTAAGTTTTACACTTTCTGTGGTGTTCTGTGATGTTTTCCCAACCTCAAAAAAGAAAAAAAAATACCACTGGCTACTAATAATAAATATTGTTATTTTTTCTATAAAAATGAGTATCTCTTTTTTTTCTGCATTGGCACCTCTGCCAGGTCTCCAAGTTTGGAAGTCTCCTAGGGAGGTCCACATTGCTTTGCTATGGGGTTGTTGCATCCTACCCTCAAGGGAATATGTCTTGGGATTCACCGGGAGACCAATCCTAGACCAGATAATCTGGCGCTTAAAGTGGTTCTAAAACCTTAAGGTTTTTCACCTTAAGGCATCTTAATGAAAATCTTCTGTGCTGCAAAATCCCCCCAACCCCCCTTATTCTTACTTGAGCCTGATCTGATGCAACACTGTAGACGAGACCAGTGGCCTGGGCAGATTGATCTGCTGTCAATCAAATGCTGTCCCCGAGCGAGCTCTGTGTCAATAGATGAAGACAGGGTGGCTCAGGAGCGAGCACACACAGGTGCCCCCCATGGAAACCTGCTTTCCATGGAATCACAGGAGGGGGGGTGGTAGCCTGTCGTGCCAGTGGGGGACCCCAGAAGAAGAGGATTGGGGCTTCTCTGTACAAAACCATTGCACAAAGCAGGTACGTATAGCATGTTTGTTATTTTAATAATAAAAAAAATAATAGTAATGTCGCTTAAATATACTGCATGCTGTAGCAGAGGTCCTCTGGTTGTAAAGTGCACCTATATGCAAAAAGTGAAGAGTTCTTATCTTAAAGGAATATCTATTAAAGCTAAATGTAGCTAAGCAGTTGTAGATCCAATAAGTAGGTTAGCAAGAGAAACAAATGAAAGCTGAGGGGAACCCAGAAGGTTGACACTCCTGAAAGTGTAATTTTCCCAGTGGAATACAGGTCTTACCTTACATTGGGCAATGAAGGGCAATATATTATTGATTAGTTATCCAATAGGCCAGCCATATTTGTCCTTTACATTTGCATGATCCACGTCTTGCTCCTAGCAGTACAACACAACCACTGTGCTTCTTTTCTCCCTTATTGCATTGGTCAGGGTCAAGAATAACCTGACAGAAAAAAAAAAGATCCTTTTATAAGATTAAATACAAATGTCAATAGGTACGAATTGCTAACCATATTCCCCAATAGATGGTCACTAGAGGTAGTATTTACAAATCCGTATGTGAAATAATATAAACTCTTGTCAAAATTGCTTTCAGGTAAATGTTATAATAATACTTTTTGAAAATAATATTATTCTTGGTAAATGGTAATAAGGAAAATGTCTCAATTTATGTCTAGGAACTTATTCTTTATATATAGCAAAATGTTTCTTGGAATTGACGTTGCCAGTTGAATGCAAAAGCATAAACATTTTGTAAAAACGCTATATATGAGCCATTTTATTGTTGGTATAGAAAACAGAATGCCCTCCAAAATTAAAAAAAATGAAATGCTGTTTCTATTTTTTGTTTTCTAGCCCCATGTGAAGCAAATTCATTTTTTTGTCATAGTAATATGTGCATTAATAATACATTGGTCTGCAATGGAATTCAGAATTGTGTGTACCCTTGGGATGAAAACCACTGCAAAGGTAATAAAAATAAACTAAATTAATTGCACAAAACAATTTACATATACTATATATGATTATTAATCATTCTCTTGTTTCAATTGTGATATATATTTTCAGAGATTGTGAGACATACCTTGAACTTTCATACACGTTTTAATTAACAACATAGCTGTAGATTTATTTTTTTATTTTTATTTTTTATAATAAGCTTTATTACATGCTAATATTATAACTGTAAATTATAGGTGTAAAGAAGACACAATAAAACAATATGGTCATTCCTGTCATTCATTTATGCTGCTAATGCAGGTACTCTACTAGTTAACAAAATAATGCTTTGATAGTAAATTATTATTTTGTTACTTAGTAGAGTATGTATTATTACAGTATGTACTTAGTACTTTTATTGTGCGTCCCCCCTTCCCCCCTGACTGAGATCTGGGTGTCAGCACAGTTTTATGTACATGATAATTAGGAAGAATCATTATATATGCAAAATTTATTTCTTAATGTTTTTCAAACTTTTCGCTCTTCTTTTGTTTATAGCGCAAAAAAAAAAAAAACCTGCAAGGATTAAATAAAAAATACCACCAAAAGAAAGCTCTATGTGTGGGGAAAAAAATATAAAAATGTAATTTGGGTACAGTGTTGCATGACCACGTAATTGTTATTCAAAATGCAACAGCGCTGAAAACTGAAAATTGGCCTGGGCAGGAAGGGGGTGAAAATGCCCTGTATTGAAGTGGTTAAGACAGTTTCAAGTTTTTACACTAGTTCCTTTTTAATAGACACTTGAAGTGGTTGTAAACCCCATTCATGAAATCTGACCTGTGTACATACTATATATCTGTAGTGACAAAAAAAGAAAAAAAAAAAAAAAAAGTTTGTTGGGACTTTAAATGAGGTATACAGGGGCCGTTCACCCCTCCTCCATCCCGGTTCAATATATAAAAAAATAGAAGAACATAGATAGCGGGACTTTTCCATGAAGCACACGGGAGCAATGAAGCAGATTAGATAAAAGTAGTTTTTAATTATTCGAATTGTTTATGAAATATTTGTATCAATTGTTTCCATACATTTTACTATATATTAATATTTTTATATTTTTTGCACATATACAATTCTTAAAAATTATTATTCCACATTGATTACAATTTCCAACAAGAAGTTGATATTTCTATTACAAGATACAAACAGTAATTGAGACATGATTTAATAGAATAGAATTTATGACTCTACAGATGTCACAGAGGGGCCATAAAAAAACAAAAAACATGAAAATAAAAAAGGAACAAATAGCGAAGAACAAATAAAGAAGGAACGGGGATCAGAGGAATTCATACGTATATACACGCGGTTGTTGTTAGCTCTACGCGTTTCAAGGCCTTATAGCCTATCATCAGGAGCAAAACCGTGGTAGGGATCTATAGAAAAAAAAGGATATTAAAAAGGAAACGAATAATGTTTTACTATAACAAATTGTTAAAAAGGGCCAACCACGGACAGGGGAAAATACCCCTGAACTTAGTTAGCCCTGTTACTTACATGAGGGTCCTTGCAGTGGTGGCACAGACAGTGAGATCCCCAGACCAACCAAACAATGCCCCGTCCGGGAGCTGAGGGGACGTAGTGCAGCAGGCGGCAACCCAAACCGGACAACACCTCATGTGAATGGAGATGTGTACTAACGATATGATGAGTGAAAACACCCCTATATTGAAGAGCTAAGTGAAAAAACAAGAAACAAAAATGCTAAATATAATAAAATAAAAGTGTGAAAAATTGGGCAGGGTTGAGAAAACAACAGAGGAAGGGGGAAGGTGATCAGTATATAAAGTGAAAGTAAAAAATAAAAAACAATTACCAAAATGACCGCAATTGAGGGCAGAGTGCCTCTGTGCATCTATGGTGACTGATATGGCCGATGTGATCAGTGCTAAGTGTTTGGTGCGAATGAGGAAGGGGCCCATATAAGCACCGCCGCCACCGCAACCACGCCCCCAACGTCACGCGTCAGACCAATTGGGGGACGGAACAAACCATTCCCCGGTGGGTCAGAAGGTAGTAAACACACTACCGGTCATGTGGCGTCAAGAGGCCAAACAGCCGGTGTGACATGCGTGACGTCGACGCGCAGTGAGGAAACCCCTCACCCGCCCAGCGTCAGAGTAGGGCGGGGGGAGGATCCACAGTGCGCGTCGCAGCTCCCGAACGGAACACACGAGGCAAGGTCCAGCGAGAGACACAGCCAGAACCAACACTGCACACATGCAAGCAATGCTAAAAAAAGGGGGCTTAAAATAATTAAGAAAAAAAGGGAAAGAAAAATCAAAAAATCCAATTTACATTATTAGAAAAAATAAAATAAAGAAATTTCATAAAGACAACTATAAGAAAAAAGCGTTTGATAATTATTATTAGTGCAATCCGTGTGCCTCCATCCCTTATTTTTATTATAAAGACAAAAAAAGAAAAAAAAAAAAAAAAGTTTGTTGGGACTTTAAATGAGGTATACAGGGGTCGTTCACCCCTCCTCCATCCCGGTTCAATATATAAAAAAATAGAAGAACATAGATAGCGGGACTTTTCCATGAAGCACACGGGAGCAATGAAGCAGATTAGATAAAAGTAGTTTTTAATTATTCGAATTGTTTATGAAATATTTGTATCAATTGTTTCCATACATTTTACTATATATTAATATTTTTATATTTTTTGCACATATACAATTCTTAAAAATTATTATTCCACATTGATTACAATTTCCAACAAGAAGTTGATATTTCTATTACAAGATACAAACAGTAATTGAGACATGATTCAATAGAATAGAATTTATGACTCTACAGATGTCACAGAGGGGCCACATCTGTAGAGTCATAAATTCTATTCTATTAAATCATGTCTCAATTACTGTTTGTATCTTGTAATAGAAATATCAACTTCTTGTTGGAAATTGTAATCAATGTGGAATAATAATTTTTAAGAATTGTATATGTGCAAAAAATATAAAAATATTAATATATAGTAAAATGTATGGAAACAATTGATACAAATATTTCATAAACAATTCGAATAATTAAAAACTACTTTTATCTAATCTGCTTCATTGCTCCCGTGTGCTTCATGGAAAAGTCCCGCTATCTATGTTCTTCTATTTTTTTATATATATCTGTAGTGTTTACTTATCTCTCTCCAAAGCTCTAAGTCCCATGTCTTTCTGCTGCGCTGTTCCTCTGTTAGCAGCATGATAACTTCTGACAAGTTCTCTGACACAGGAGATAAAAGCAGCTAGAAATTTGTGTCGGGAGGAAGCTTAGAGATAGATAAGTAGAGAGCTTGTCTATTCAGAGTACAGTCTACAAGTTTCTTTGTTCCTCTGCATATGTGGTGGGGGGGGGGAGGGGTATGTGCCTTTCCTCCAATCAGCTCTCGCACACAGTGTATGCCCATTCTCCCCTCCCTATGCTGAAATAGGAAGAAAAATTTGTAACACGATGTGCACTTTCTAAAAGAGTATATAAAGCTGAAGACAGCAGAACTACATGTAAAATGTATGTAGAGAGATTTGTTTCATCTCTGTGTATCATCTGAGGCTGTTCACTTCACTAGGTATAGGAGAGGGTTTACATCCATTTAATGTAATTAATTTTATTTAAATATATATACAAATGTATTATAATGAGAAATTTATATATATTGATGTATATTAGTTAAATGAATGAGAAACATAAATACCACACTGAAAACCTTTCCTTCCATTAATTGCTAGTAGAGTTTCATGGAATTCAAACTGTTGGACTTTACCCTGTTGGACTTTACCTTTTTTTGTGACATTTACATTGAATGGGCAATGGATAATCTTGTAAAACAACTCCCATCCACTGATACTCACTTTACCTGTACCTCCCCCAACACATTACTCATTTGAAGCCAGTAGGACAAACTCTGTGTGAACTTCATGTCATATGGTATCAGACTAATTTACATGCAGGGCACTTGACGCATGGATTCCAATGTTTCTCTTTTTCTTTTAGAAGCACATAATTAAAGCCTGAGACTTTAATTGGCTTCAAAAAAGGATGAGCTTGGGGCGCAGAGTGCTGCACCCTGAGCCCACCCACTTGTGTGACAATAGCGCATTAATATTCGCTATTGTCTTCCTGATTTGTGCTCACGGCCAATCAGGAAGTGTGTCCAGAGACCCGTCACCTGGTTGGTTGAGAGTAGAAGGGATCCTATTGGACGCCTAGGAGGAGGAGGGAGGAGACGCATGGAGGTAGCCTCCGTGATGCTGAGGAGGTGGAGACGCAGGGGAAGCCGTCGCCTGGAGGAAGCACTGTTCACGACCTAGATGGGGTAAGTACGGGGCTGGTGACCAACTGGTGCATTGTTTGCTGCCCCCCTCAAAATATATACCACCTGCTTCCACTGGTATCAAACTTTACAGGGTTAATTGCATCATCCCATAATAACTTGCTGCCAAATCACGTACATATACATAATTGGCTTCAAGTGGTTATACCGGGTTTATGGTTGCAGCTGTATGCCATAGCCCCATTTTTTTTTACGTGGCAATGCTCTTTCATCTAAAAGCAATATTAGCAGATGATTAGCCGCTTGGTTTCTTTTAGAGGTGGTAGGAGGGGAAATCCCCCTACCACCCACTGCTGCCTTTTTGAGCTACCCTGTGAAATTAGGGAGGCCAGTATCCAATCTGGCAGTGCTGCTGGGTTACCATAGAGCTGGCCGAGGAGCGGAAGCTTCCCGGCCAGCTCTATGGTCTAGGAGACAGCAAGTGATGTCTTTACCTCACTTCTGATTAGGGTAGATGTAAACACTGCCACTGTTTTTTGGAACGCGTGAGATCAATGTTTTTTTTTTATATATCATGCTTTCCAGGGTAGAGATTTGGGGTCTCTACTTTCAAAATATTTTATTTTATAGTAAAGGCACTTACATACGTATATCAGTACATAAACAAACTGCAGCAGGGAGGGCCTGCTGTCACAATGTAAGTAATGAAAACAGGAGACATTAGTGAAAGACAGACAATATCAAAAGGGTACAGTCGGCATGCCCTTCCTCATCGAGGGGCTACATGAAAAAGAGGTAAACGGAGGGTGACCCCCCCGGGAGAGCCCACCAAATAGAACTATTAGGGGTAGCTCCCAGGAGCCCCCATCCCGACACCCCTAATAGGGAACTTGCTGTGCCAGGATGGGGGAGTATCCTGCCAGGCCCCCCCCTCTCAGAGGGATAAAGCAGTTGGAGGACCGTCCGCAGTGGGTACCGCAACATTAAATTGGACTGTATGGTGAACCTGTCAATTACAGCTCTGTTGAGCAAACCAAAAACTTAGAACGACTAGAAGGACAGAGAAAAGAAAAGAGGAGGAGAAGAGGAGAACAGAGGGGTAAGGGGAGGTAAGCTATGTCCTGAAAGGGTGGGAGGTTATAGCGGGGGAATGTTTCGCATTCAATGTAAGAGAGGGCGCTTTAGGGGTGAGGTCTGGTCACTAGGGGAGAGCCTGGGGGTACCCCAGGCAGCAGAGAGATTCCCATGTAACGGGCCCAAGGGTCCCAAACCTTTCGGAATTTAGGTGTGGTGTCTGACAGAATACCTGACAGTTTTTCTTGGGACATTATCCACGATATCTTCCTCTTAACTGCGAGGAAGGAGGGTTTGGGTTGCTTCCATGCGGAGGCAATCGCAATTGTGGCTCCTAATAGGATAAAATAAGTTAGTTTCTGAATGTTACCAGACATCAAAGGAACCGGGGTATTGAGTAACGCAACCTCTGGAGTTCTCGGAACCCGGCAGCCTGTGACTAAGTAAATCAAGTTGAAGATTTTAGTCCAGAACGAACGAAGTCTAGGGCATTCCCACCAGATGTGGATCATGGAGCCACGAAGTTGGCACCCCCTGAAACATAAGGGGTTAGCCGTGGGATATATTTTGGCTAGCCTGACTGGAGTGAGGTACCACCTGGTTATCAATTTGATGCTAGCCTCCATTAGTGAGGTGTTCTGGATCCCACGAAAGGATCTGGCTAGGGCCAGCTGCCAGGTTTCGAGACTGCCAGAGGTCTGGAGATCAGATTCCCAGGCCGTCATATAGGGGGATTTGCCCGTTGGGGAAGTGAGAGCCGCGTAGATCACTGAAATACCACCCCTCTGCTCCCCGATCCTACCACACCAGGCTTCATATTCAGTAAAGGAAGGAGGAAGGGGTTTGTTTTTCCAAAGTGAGTTCAAGAAGTGAGATATTTGTTGGAAGCGGAACCTCTCTGTGTCTGGTAGCTCTAAGTGTTCGATACAATAAGCTAGGGAAATCGGACCCCTGGAATTGAAAAAGTGACCTATCCGGTATAGTCCCTTGTCCAACCACCATCTGAAGGCCTCAATGTTCAGACCAGGGGGGAAGTCATGATTACGGAACATGTGAGCAAGGGGTCTTAAAGTGGAGACTAGGGAAGGCTCTTTGCGAAGACCGTCCCATAGGGCGCAGGAGTGAGATAGGGATGGGGACATGATGGGCGGCCTGGCTTTGGGCGGGCACCATAATAGAAAATCTAGTGTAAAGGAGGGTACCGAACAGCGTTCTATGGACTGCCAATCCGGTTTCTCATATTTGGAGTAGATCGAGGAGAGTTGGGCTAGGCGAGCTGCAAGGTAGTATTTGTGGAGGTTAGGCAGACCCAACCCCCCCCTGCGTCTGTGCAGGAAGAGCGTGTTTTGCGGTAGACGGTATCCCTTATTACCCCAGATATATTTCAGTATTTTGCTTTGCAGAGAGCAAAGGTGGTCCTTCCGAACTGGTATTGGCAGGGCTCGAAAATAGTAGAGGATTTTGGGGAGAAGGGTCATTTTTATGGAGTTAATCCGGCCAAGCCAGGATAGTTCGTGTTTAGACCATGAGGAGAGATCAGTTTCCAGCTGTCTGTATAATTTGGGGTAATTGTGGGCATACAACATCTCTATTTTAGGTGTAAGGGAGATACCCAAGTATTGGATGGCAGTGTCACTCCATTGGAACGGAAAGGATTGTTTGAGTGAGAGGACTTGGTGGGTGGGGAGAGAAATATTCAACGCCACAGACTTGGAGTAATTAACCCTCAAGCCTGAGACCTTGGCAAAGTCGTCCAATACCCGGGATAAGTTGGGCAGGGTTGTGAGGGGGGAAGTGAGGAACAACAGTATGTCGTCCGCGAAGAGTCCACATTTGTGCGTTTGACTACCGCATTGGACACCTCCAATGTCCATATTGTGGCGGACTGCGATCGCCAGTGTTTCAATGGCTATTGCAAATATGAGGGGGGACAGGGGGCACCCCTGTCTGGTCCCCCTGGTGATGGGAATTGGCTCAGAGAGGTATCCCTGCATTCGAATTTGGGCCCTCGGCTGGGAGTATAAGGCCCGTAATAAGCCCAGGAAGCGAGCCCCAAATCCCCACCTGTCAAAGAGCTGGAAGATGTACTGCCATGAGACCGAGTCGAAAGCCTTCTGAATATCTAAGGAAAGGAGGAAGCCAGATTGTCCGGGTCCCCCTTCCCAATTAGACTGCAAAATGGAGATAATATCAATCGCCCTCCGAATTTGATCAGGTCCCTGTCTGCCGGGGATAAAACCAACTTGGTCCTTGTGGACGTAGCGTCCGATAAAGGAGGCTAACCTATTGGCCATAACTTTCGTGAGAATTTTGAGATCATTATTAATAAGGGAAATCGGTCTGTAGTTGCTGACATCTTCCAAGTTCTTGCCAGGTTTGGGGATGACCGTGATATACGCCGTGTTAAGGTGGGGATCCAGGGGGTCTCCATTAGCTTTATGATTACCGAGATTGGCCAGGTGAGGGGCTAGCGTGTTGGCAAAGGCTTTATAGTAAGGGATCGAAAGACCGTCGGGTCCAGGGGCGGAGCTTTTTTTAAGAGCCTTTATGACTTCCAGTATCTCCTCTGCCTGGAAGGGGGCTTCCATAACTTGTTTGTGAACGTCCGATAAGGCAGGGATGGGAAGTCCCTCCAAAAACTTTGGAAGGAGGTTCTCTTTGGGAGGTGGGGGGCTACTGTAGAGAGAGGTGTAAAAGTTCTGAAAGGCATTCAGAACTGTGACCGGATTAGACGTGGGCGGGAGTCCTGCGCTTCTGATCCGAGGGAGGGTGCTCAGCTTGGTTCTAGGGGAGAGTCTATTAGCCAGGAGTGTGCCTATTTTGTCCGCCTGTGAGTAAAATTTGTGGCCAGACCACCTAACCGATTTTTCAGCTTTCGTGGTGAGGGCGAGATTGAGTTCTAAGCGAGTCTTGTCTAGTATGGAGGTGGGGGTGCGGAGGGGGTCCTTTTTGTGAAGAGCTCTGAGTTTAGAGTATTCCTCTTCTAGCTTCAGGATGGTTGATTGCCTTTCCCGTTTTATTTGAGAACCTAATTGCATGAGTTTTCCCCTAATATATGCTTTGTGCGCCGCCCACAGGGTTTCGGGGGAGACATCAGGAGTCGCATTAATAGAGAAATATTCCTGCAATGCTTTGTCGAGATCCATAACTCGTGATGGCTCCGAAAGGAGGGATTCATTTAACCTCCAATGCCTAGGGTGTCTCCCACTCGAACCCCCCAGGGCCGTCACAATTACCAGTGAGTGATCCGAGATCACTGTGTCAGTGATGGAGGCTTTGAGCATCCTGGGAAGGAGCGAGGAGGGGACAAGTATGTGGTCTATGCGTGCATATGATTGGTGAGGCGCTGAGAAGTGAGTGTAGTCTCTCTTTGTGGGGTTTAATTCCCGCCAGACATCGGATAACCCATGAGCGTGCAGCAATTTGGCGATCCGTAAGCTTGCCTTCGTGGGCCTGGTTAAGCGGGAACGTGAGGGGGAGGATTTATCAAGTCCTTGATCAAAGGCGACGTTAGAGTCCCCTCCGACAATAACCGTTCCCTCTAAAAGAGGTGCTAAGGTGCGCAGCAGGGATTCGAAGAATTTGGCCTGACCCGTGTTCGGGGCGTAGTAGGAGACCAAGGAGTAAAGTTGGTCCCCCACAGTGCCCTTTACAAGTAAATACCTGCCCTCCGGATCCGCTTTTTCAAAACTTTTATTGAATTTGCATGTTTTGGCAATCAAAATGGCCACCCCCCTGGTCTTGGATTCCGCGTTGGCTAAGAAGAACTGAGGGAAGTGGGCATGTAGGAACTTGGGACTATACCGGATAGGAAGGTGGGTTTCCTGAAGTAGAATTATATCTAGTTTCAGGGATTTGTAGTAATCAAGGGCTTTTCTCCGTTTGATGGGGGAATTAAGACCCTGAATGTTATGGGAGGCTATCTTAAGCCTAGCAGCCTGTGGATCAGCCATGGAGCAGAGGGGGAGCCCAGCATCTGAAAGCGACCTCACTTACCCAATCCATAGCGGGGTTCTCGGTAAGGGCATTGGGAACGGTGGCCCGAGGTTGTCTCCCAGGATACCATGCCGACTGGGTTGGCTCAGCCCAACCTGAGGAGAAAAAAAATAGTGTCATGTAAACATTCAACGGGGGTAGCTTACCATCAAGGGGGGAGAGAGGGGGAGAAAGGGCAAGGAAAGAAAGGGTTCCTGAGAAGAGAAAGAGGAGATCAGGGCAGGAGACACCCCCCGAAATCCCAAGAAAAAACAATGTAGACAACCGACCCATAAGGTCAGAAGTCCCGACCCTCAGACGCCTGGGATAGGCCGAGGGAGGGAGAGTTACACATGTGGTCCCTCGCGGAACTGGGGACCCCTAGTCGGGTAACTACCCGAGCTGTGAAATCAACTTTAAATAGCAATAACATATAAGCAGCAATATACAAAAAAAGAATTTTTCTTGAGGCACGGCTAAACATAATGACTAGAAGACACTGGGGCTAAACAATGAATGCTGTTCTTTAGGCAGAAGGTAGGATGGTATATCCAGGGGGGGTGCTGTGGAATGCAGCCCCCTGGGAAATCCTCAAAGCAACCTTAGGGCCCATTTCGAGGGGATGTACAAAAATATGAGGGGTTACGGGCAGTCCAGTAGATGGACGAAGTACTGCGTAGCGTCCCGGAATATTGGAGGCAATGGGGAGAAGGGTAGCACAAGGGTAGCACAAGTCCTAGGCAAGGGGAGGGCAAAAAGGGTTGGAGGGCCAAACTTTCAATGTTTGGGGAGCAGTCCTCCGGCCCTCTCCAGGACCTTGGACGGTCAGTCACAGAATGGAGAGTCTGAAAATGGGACTGGAAGTTGCTCAGGTGGGTGCATTATCCTTGACCTTCTTGGCTCTTCCGGAGGTCCACAACGGGGATTGTGGGCTGTTAGGAGTGGGTCGTTTGTTGGATCCTTGGCTAGGGTTAGAAGTGTCCATGTCAGCTTCTTGAGAAATGATTTTCAGCCTGGTGAGGAGCTTTTCCCCCTCGGGGAAAGTGGAGAAGGCAAAGGACTTCCCTTTGTCCGTGAACCTGACCGCAAATGGGAATGCCCATTTGTATTTTATGTCTTTTTGTGACATTGCAAGCAAGAGGGGTTTTAGAGCTCTCCGTCTCTGTATAGTGGAGGGGGAGAGGTCCGCAAAGATCTGAACCTGGTGACCCTGGTAATTGACGTGTTGCAGGGATCTGGCTCTCTTCATAACTTCTTCTTTCACCGAGAAGTGATGTGGCTTGGCCAGAACATCTCGCGGGGTGCCATCCTTCCTAGGGGGGCCGAGGGTTCTATGGACCCGGTCAAGTTCCAGCTTAGTAGCTGGGATGTCAGGGATTAGCTGTTGAATGAGGTCTTGCACCGCCCTGGACACATCAGTTATTGATTCTGGAAGCCCGCGAATTCTGACGTTATATCTGCGTGACCTATTTTCGAGGTCATCTA
Organism: Lithobates pipiens; assembly: GCF_037356315.1. NCBI lineage: Eukaryota > Metazoa > Chordata > Amphibia > Anura > Ranidae > Lithobates > Lithobates pipiens. The sequence continues at coordinate 389,280,924 of NW_027507764.1, forward strand.
TACGGGCCATGGCTATGTCCAATTGCTCCTGTACTGAGTAAATGTGCCTGGAGTTTTGGATGGATCTGGCTATGGTATCCTCCATTTTATGTTCGATCGTTTCGATCCGGGAGCCTAGGTTAATAAAATCAGCTTTCAATTCCCCCGTGATTTGCAAGGCAGTTTGGGAGAGGCCCCTCTCTAATAGTTCAGAGAATTTGCCAAACAGGGCATCCATGTGGGAGACTGGGTCTGCATGAGCAGCCTCGTGGGGGGCCATGGCGGCCTGGGTAACCCTGTAGGTCCCCGCTGGGGAGGGGGAGAACTCCTGGATGGTGCGTTCCAGCAGAGAGACCGTGGAGGCCGGGGACGGTGTGGCTTCCTTGGGGAGACCCCTGGGGTTGCCTGGGGTGGCGTGGAGAGGAGGAAAGTCTGTATCTGACCTGAAATCCACTGTGCCTGCGGATCTGTGATCCTGAGACAGGAGCTGTGCTGCGGTGGCCATCTTGGATTTCTCCCTCACGTCCAATGAAGCGAACAGCGGGCCCAGATTGCGTTTAGCCAGTCCACCGGTCATTCAGAAATGTGCCCCAACACTTCGGGAGTCCGCCCCTATAGCTCGGGAAGCGGAAGGGTAGCCGTGTCGTGCGGTAGGGGTTCCGTCGTTCCGCGAGGCAGCGGAGCTTTAGATGATCGCGGCCATCTTGGAAGCCTCGCGCATGCGCCTCCGAGATTTGGGGTCTCTATAGAGAGAACCTGTCATGCCTTATTTTTAGCACAAGGGAAATGTACAATTCTAGTGATAGAAATAAAAGTGATAAAAAAATAAAGGGACAGTGTAAAAATAAAAAAATGGAATAAAATAAATATATATATTTTTTAAAACTCCCCCATACATCTCGGCTCGCTCTCAGGAGCAAACATATATGTAGGTTGTGCATGCATATGTAAACAGTGATCTCACCAACCATGTGGTATATTACCGCAAACATTATAGCGGGTGTAAAAGTTATATTGCTAGGCCTCTGTAACTCTGAACTGGTAACCTGTAAAAAAATAAAATGTGTGTGTGTGTATATATATATATATATATATATATATATATATATATATATATATATATATATATATATATATATATATAAATATTTGGTAGTTCTAAGTAATTTTCTACCAAAAAAATTCTGGTTTTTACTTATAAACAAAAAGTGTCAGGGTAGACCTGGTCTTCAGATGGATATTGTTCAGACCTAATGACTGTCTGCTGAGACCTGAGCACTGCATTCTTGGAGTAGGTTGCTTTCTTCTCTATATCCAGACAGGAGGGTATATATCAGGGGTAGGCAACATGGCACACAAAGCCTTTTGCCGCCACTCATCTCCCTCCCCAACAGCAGAGCAGCACAGGGAAGTGTCAGTGAGACACTAGTGCATTCCAGTTTCAGAATTCCCCACAATGCACCTGCACTGGGGGGGGGGGGCACTGTGCCCTCACACATTGTAAAATATGGGAAACATTGTTTGATTCTCTAACTTTGCTGTAGCTGTGATTGTCAGCTTTTGTGATGGGAAAGAGATTGGGTACAGTTCTGCTAAGAGGGGGCAGTCCCTGTTTCCAGGAGGAGGACTCTCATTGGCCACTGCTAAAGTCAATTACAGACCTGCAAGCCCCACCCACCATGACTCTCTTGGTTGCCACTACCAATCTCAGAAAGAAGGAATTTCACTGTGATTGAGAAAACCACAATCAGGTTGACAGTTTGTGGAATTACTTTTGAGCTTCTGGGAACTTTGTTTAAATTATTCCTGAACCTTTGCTTACTACTGAACCCCTGTACTCTGTGTCCCTTTAAGCCACAGCCAGTATTACAATCACACCCAACTTATGATTCTGCACACAGGCCCACTGCTTTCAGAAAATGCCCCTGACCTGAGGTCATCATTGTGCATCCATTCCAGATGCTTTTATGTGATATCCCATACATCACATACATCACATATAAGCACGTGGGCTGGATGTGAGAGGTGGATCAGGAGGATGAGTGTGCCAGGACAGGTAGATGTGTCTCATCTCTGCTTCCTTTCATTACTCTGCATATCACGCATATCATAGATGAGAAGAGGGTACAGAGGTGGAGCAGATGAGCAGGAAGGTACAGTGGTGGGGAAAATGAGCAGGAGGGGTTCAGAGGTAGAACAGAAGAGCAGGAGGGTACAGCGGTGAGGCAGATGTGTAGGGAGGTACAGTGATGGAAGATATAAGAAGGGGGTTCAGCAGTGGGAGAGAAGAGCAGGGGATACAGTGTTGGGGTAGATGAGCAGGGGGGTTCAGTGTTGGGCTGGACATGCAGGGGAGTTCTGTGTTGGGGCAGAAAAGCAGGGGGGTAGAGCAGTAGGGCAGATGTGAAAGGAGGTGTATTGGTGGGGCAGATGAGCAGGGGGTTACAGTGGTGGGACAGAAGAGCAGGGGGAACAGTGGTGGGGCAGGAGAGCAGGGGGAACAGAGGTGGGGCAGAAGAGCGAGCGGGTACAGAGGTGATACAGATGTGCAGGAGGTACATTGGTGGGGCAGATGAGAAAGTGGGTTACAGTGGGGGGTGCAGATAAGCAGATGGGTTCAGTGCTAGCACAGATGAGAAGGTGATTCAGTAGTGAGACAGAAGAGCGTGGGGATACAACGGTGGAGCAGATGTGCAGGGAGGTACAGTGGTGGGGCAGAAGAAAAAAGGGGTACTTGATGGGGCAGATGAACAGAGGGGTTACAGTGGTGGGACAGAAGAGCAAGGGGATACAGTGGCAGGGGCAGATGGGCAGGAGGTACAGTGGTGGGATGGATGAGAAGGGGGTTCAGCGGTGGGACAGAAAACCAGGGGGTAGACTGATGGGGAAGATGAGCAGGTGGGTTGCAGTGGTGGGACAGATGAGCAGGGGGTTACAGTGGTGGGAAAGATGAGTGGGGGGTTCAGTGCTGGGGCAGAGGAGAAAGGAGGTACATTGGTTAGACACATAAGCAGGGCTTACAGTGGTGGGGCAGAGGAGTAGGGGGTACTGAGGTGTAGCAGATGTGCAGAGGGGTGCAGAGGGAGAAAGCAGGTACATTGGTGGAACATGAGCGGGGGGGGGGTCAGTGTTGGGGCAGAGGATTAAGGAGGTACATTGGTGGAACACATGAGCAGGGGTTTACATTGGTGGGGCAGATGAGAAAGGGGTATATTGGTTGAGCAGATGAGCGGGGTGGTACAGTGGTGGGGCAAATGATCAGGGGGTTACAGTGGTGGGGCAGATGAGCAGGGGGTTACAGTGGTGGAGCAGATGTGCGGGAGGGGTACAGTGGTGACACATATTTGCAGGGGAGGACAGTGATCTGAGGTGTGAAGATACATGAATTGGGGCTTATCTCATCAGTGGGTAGATGTGCGGGGGGTACAGTGGTGGGACAGAGGTGCAGGGTAGTAAAGTGGTGGGGCAGATGTACAGTGATGGGGCAGATGTGCAGGGGGTTACAGTGGTGGGGCAGATGAGCAGGGGGGTAAAGGTGACACAGTTTTGCAGGGGAGGACAGTGATCTGAGGTGTGAAGGTGCATGAATTGGGGCTCATCTGAGGTATGAAGTTGCAGGAATTGAGGCTGATCTGAGTGCAGGATGTTAATTTCTCACTACTAAAGTAGTTTACAGCATTTAATTTATAAAAAATTATTTTCGTGAAGTTGACATTTTTTTTTTTTTATAAAATTGTCACTATGAAAGGTTGCCTACCCCTGGTATATATCATGCAGTTGTCTCATATTCTGGTTGTCATTTTGTTGCATTTTGCAAACTAAAGCCGCGTACACACGATCAAACAATCTGGTGGAAAAGTCCGGCGGACTCAAGTCTGACAGACAATCCGCCCGTGCATGGGCCCCGGCGGAATTTTTTTACCCAAAAAACTAAGACTAAGAAAGTAGTTTTGCACTCAAATATGTCCGCTGGACTCGCATTTCGGCGGACAATACGGCCGTGTGTGTGCTAGTCCGCCGTACTTTTTAAAATGAATGGACTTTTCCCACCCGGAGTCCGCTCATTTTGAGCGCGGCTCCAGGTAGCCGGGACCAGCAAAGGAGGCGTCGCTGGCCCCGTCACCTGGTATGGACTTAAAGGGGAAGCCCTACGCCAAAAAAAACGGCGTGGGGGTCCCCCTCTAGGTCCATATCAGACCCTTATCCGAGCATGCTACCCGGCCGGTCAGGAAAGGGAGTGGAGACGAGCGAGTGCCCCCCCGAGCCGTACCAGGCCGCGTGCCCTCAACATGGAGGGGTGCTTTGGGGAAGGAGGGCCTCGCGGCCCCCCCACCCCAAAGCACCTTGTCCCCATGTTGATGAGGATAAGGGCCTCTTCCCGACAACCCTGGCCATTGGTTGTCGGGGTCTGCGGGTGGGGGGCTTATCAGATTCCGGGAGCCCGTTTAATAAGGGTGCCCCCGGATACTGGCCCCCCACCCTATGTGAATGAGTATGGGGTACAATGTACCCCTACCCATTCACATGTGAAAAAAATTAAAAAAAAAAACACACACAAGGGTTAAAATAGTTTATTGCACAGCTCTGGGGGTCTTCTTCCATCTTCAGGGGTCTTCTCGCCGGACTCCTCCGCTATCTTCTGCTAGCTCTTTTACTAGCGGAGGAGCCCGGCTTTCTTCTTCGCTGCCGCCCGGGGGTCTTCTTCCGACTTCGGGGGTCTTGTCCCCCTCTTCGGTTCTTCTTGCTGGGCCACCGCGCCTCCTTCTAGCTCTTTTACAAGCGGTGGCCTGGTCTTCTGTCGTCACCTTCTGTTCTGTTCTTCTCTTCTCTTCTTCTCTTATCTTCTCTTCTTCTTGAGCTGTTGTCTCGTCACTGTCTCCGGTCCCAATGACAGGCACGCGGCGTGCAGCGACTTATATAGGGACATCACCGGATGATGTCCCCCCCATTATGATGTCACAGTCCCAGAGGAGCGCCCCCCCTCCTGAGCCGTACCATCAACATGGGGAAAAGGTGCTTTGGGGTGCTTCCCCAAAGCACCCCCCTTCCCCAAAGCACCCCCCCATGTTGAGGGCATGCGGCCTGGTACGGCTCAGGAGGGGGGTGCTCACTCGTCCTCACCCCCTTTCCTGACCGGCTGGGTAGCGCGCTCGGATAAGGGTCTTAAATGGACCGGGGGGACCCCCACGCCGTTTTTTCGGCGTAGGGCTTCCCCTTTAAGTCCATACCAGGTAACGGGGCCAGCGACGCTTCCTTCGCTAGTCCCGGCTACCTGGAGCTGCACTCAAAATGAACGGACTTTCCTCCGTGTGTGTGGGCAAGTCCGTTCATTACAAAAGTACGGCGGATAGTCCAGCGGACCTAGTCTGCTGGAAAAGTCTCGTGTGTGGGCAGGTCCGCTCGTTTGGACAGTCCGGCGGTTTATCCGCCAGACTAAGTCCACCGGATAGTCTGATCGTGTGTACGTGGCATAAGGTTGTTAGCCTACATAAAGATGAGCAGCAGTTGATCAGCACTAGTTGAATGGTCCTAACGGCTTGTATTATCAACTCCTAGCTATCAATAAAGTAACTGGCCAGAAAGAGACATTTTTAATTGTATAAATTTAGGTTATTCTATCACAGTCGCCAGGAAATCTTAAATTAAGTATGTCATCCAAAATCTATATCATATAAATATTTTATTTTCAGAATGGATTATTTTATCATTTACTTTATATCTCAGAATTGCAGTTGTTTCTCTGGATTCTTTATTGATATACATTACATTACATAATATGACATACTATAGTACAATCTAGGAATGAAGTACAGATCGATCATTGCCCCAGTGGAGTGCATAATTGGACTTCCCTTGGTAAGTTCAAACACACAGACATAAACACACACTGTAACCACATGCAAAATAAAACACATTTTTAATATTAACCTTTAACACTTACATCTTTACTGTTTGATACAAACATATTAAAACCATACATCTATTCTAACTTTGTATTCTTATTTATTACACTTTTAAAACAAGTCTATAGCATGAACTTGTTTTGCTTTAGATAGAACAGGGAAGGGTTAGAGGAACTGTTAGCTTTTCTTGTCTTCTTGGCCTAACGTTCTCTGTTTTTACTGGAGACCATTGTCACCAGGAGAGAAAGTTATTGTGAATCCAAAAATCACTGGAACTAACTAAATAAATAAATATTATGCCTCAATGTCAATTTCATATCACAGGGTAATAAGGGCAGAGATCTGTGAATCATAACATGAATATGCATATGAGGAATGTGTGGAATTGAACACAAATCCCATCCATGCTCTAACAACATAATCGCAGGTGTCCCATGTTAAATGAGTCTGTTGTAAGCAGAAAATTGCTGGTTGATATTTTTGGAGATTAGCAAACACCTGAGCAGAATTCAGCAGGTCACCCAGTCCTCTGACATTCAAAAAAAATCAAGAGGATCTCCATAAAAGCCTTAATGGGATTGTCAGATATGGAGAATTCTAAATAAAAGTTTAGTTCATATTTTTTTTTAATCAGCACAATAGTATTTGCATACATTGAGAATTGTCCCTTTTGTTAGTAGCTACTGTCTTAGGTGAAATCTTCCGCCCTTGGCACCCCCATACCCCAACAGTGGTAATCTTCTGATACTGCGACGGTAATGCAGCCGTTATAGGCACTGGTTCAGAATGCCACTATGACTGCTAAATTGTAGCTTCCATCAATAAAATAAAAAGCACTCTATGAGTGAAGGACAGGTGGATGAATGAAATATCTGCATAACACTCAGACAATGTTCTATTTTTTTATCTAAAAAAACTGATAATATTCTTGAGGCAGGTCAGAGCTGTCATAATTGTCTGTCCAACCAGCCAAAATGGCTTAAATAGAGCTCATAAACTGGATTAAATATATCCTAAGGAACAGACAATTTGTCAAGAATGATTCTAGAACAGTTAGTTCACACCTCGAGAGGATAAACATAAAATGTATTTAAATTATTTAAATATAGGAGAAACTTGATGAACAAATCTCTCACTCATCGGAGTTTGTAAAAAAAAGTTTAATGTTCCACAGTAGCAATGAAATATATGAGTAAGCCAAAGCACCAGATCTTTTAGAGGGATTAAAAGCCCTGAGGTTATCCCTGTTTTTCTCTAGATGTTATTAATTCTGGTCCAGTCATGTAACTGTATAGCAGATGATGCCTCAAAGAGGTGGGTCACTGCCTGAGCATCGACTCTTAGCTTGGCTGGGTACAACATAGCATGAGTTTTAAGTTGACCACTAAGGAGTTCCATTTGGTAATGGCTGATAACTCTTTCAAAGTAGGTTCTAACTCTCAGGCAGTGGGATTTTGGCCTGCTAAGGCGACCAGCCTCATCAGGGAGCTTTGCCAATGAGCTGCAGGGGTAAGGGTAAACACTACTTCCCAAGTCGTTCAGTCTTCCGCAAATCACAAAGCTCCTTCTGAAGCTCTTCTTCATCAGCCACAGAAGCAGCACGATCTATTGCAGGGACAATATCTTTAGCTGTAGTGCAGACATATCGATCTACTTTAGTTGCCAGAAAAAAGAAGGGCTGGAGGTCACAAACCTCACAAATCTCTCTGAGAGAGTGGGGTTATCTGTGTTCAAATGTTCAAGTGCAACATCAGATTTTAAAATACAAAGTTGTTATCATGTTCTTTTTAATGATTGTGTATAGCAATAAACAATGTTGTATATTTTTTATATAAAAATATGCTATTTGTGTATTTATACCTATACTTATATTAGATGACACCTCTAAAGTTCCGAGGTTTGTGACCTCCAGCCCTTCTTTTTTCTATTTTATAAATTGGGATGTGATGTGTATTTTTGACTCCTCTCTTCTAATTTTATTTAAATACTTTAGTTGCCACTTCTTCCCCCCTCTCTGCTTGCTGACTTTCACATGGCATTGCAGTGTGAAGCAGTGTAATCTTACCTCTTGGCCACGACCACTGTTTCTTCTCATTACTTACAAGTCATGATGACAGGGATAGTGTAACAAAAATAAACCACTGTATTTTGTAAGCTTAACTATGGTTGTTTATGACAACAAAGGAATGCTAAATCACCATGGAAAGGATCAGCAACAGTAATATGCCTCCCCTAACTTGCCTCTCCTGGCCATGTCCCCACAGGAAGTGAAGGGAAATCTGTTAAAGAAAACAGCTATTCCAATGGCACCTCTCTAAGCCCCCGTACACACAGTCGGACATTCTGCCAACCAAATCCGTCGGATTTTGTCCAACGGATTTTGTCCGACGGATTGTGCCCGAAACTGTTGCATACACATGGTCGGACCAAGTTGTCGGAAAATCTGATCATTCAGAACGTGATGACGTTATTTAGTTACGACGGGACTACGTTCAGGCTAGTAGCCAATAGCTTTGGTGTAGGAATTTGATCTGAGCATGCGTGGCACTTTGTCCGATCTGAATTCCCTACACATGATCGGAGTATGTCCGATCGGACCAGTTTGTCAGAAAATATTTCCAACAAGTTGGAAAATTGGGTCCGACGGAATCAGTCCGATGCATACCACACACAGTCGGATTATCTGACAACACGGTCCAATAGGACACATTCCGACGGATTCTCCGACCGTGTGTACAAGGGCTAAAAGGGGATTTCCCTTCACTCTCCTCCTTTCCTACTCTATCCAAAATAAAAAAGAATAAAATTGTAATTATGTTTTTATCCCTTTTAAAATAATCTTTATTCATTTTCTTCAAAAATACAACCTTTATACAAAATGTCATCAGTATTTCATTAAAGTGGAAGTAAACCCATAGATTTAAACAGTTTAAAAAAAGGCATGCTGGGAATGCTAACTGCACATTGGCTGTGCTCTCAGCCAAACTATCAAACCATCCAATGGCTGGTGTCATAACGAATCACATGTGCAGCACCATAGCAGTTGAAGATTAAACAGAAGCAAAGATGGCAGCTTCCTTGGCTGAAAACGATACAGGAGTTTACTTCCACTTTAAAGTAAAAACTAGAGCACAGCATATGATGGTACTAAGCATTCAGCCGCTCTTTCTCAGATTTAACAGTAATCCTTCTTTCATCTCATTCTGGTTCTCCTTTCTTCCTTTATATGTAATTATGTTTTTAGATTAAAATGTCCATGGCTACCTATAGACACCAGGCAGTGCCAAGCACTTGATGAAGAACCTTTATATGCAATATTTTGTGCAAAGTATCATTCATTTTTTAAAGAATTAATTTGCAGTGGCGCCAGACCATATTAAAATGGGGTATCCAAGAAATGTGCACGTGTGCTTTAAAATATTTTGATTATTTTAAGATGAGAATATACTGTAGATGAAATGTTCATTCATCCAAAAGAAATGGGCTGAAAAATTACAGCTCTTCAGATTGATTTTCTAAATGTTCTTAAAATAAAAATCACGAATGATCTTCCAAAAATGATGGAAAGTTTGATTTCAAATTGCCCTATTCTTTACCACCCAAATCATGTCTCTGCGTAGCTTAATACTGAATGAGTCTTGACAAGCTGAGAGCATACATTTACTCATAATTTCATCTAACAATAGGAGTCAGTGTAATGTAATGACTGAATACGAAGTGAACTGAATCCCCATTTTTAACTGGCTTTTCTACACAGCAGCATTTTAGTATACTGAAGCAGTCTGAAAAGAGAAATTAAGTTAGAATGAATAACTGGCATGTGAGCTGCTTACTTCTGCCCTCCTTATGGTGTAGTTCTTTCAGTGCAAGCTGCACCCTTTTCTCATGTGTTGCAGTATTCCGATGTTAGTGGTGGGGCTAACAGGATCAGGCCAATAAGGTTAGTGATATGTCAAACATGCATCTTTATCCATAAATCTTTTAGCAATTGCCTGAGAGCAGTTTTATATTTTGAAAAATGAAACCTTATGCTTTAATAATATACATCTTGGGAAAAGCTTCCTTTAGGTGTATTAAAATTCAAAGATTTTGGTTAAATGGATGGGTTAAAACCCTTGTCTGTGCTCCTGCTAAGAGATTCACTCCCTCTGTTTTTCCTGGTTAACACTGTCACCCAAGCTCAACGTAAGGAGGAATTAAACATTTTGAGTTGCCAATAAAACAAAAATCAAGGGTAAATCTTGAAATAGAGACAATTTGTTCTGGTGATAAATATGTAAGTGGAATTCTAGAGAGAATTTCTCTCATTTACTCCTGTATCTGACAAGAATGAAAGAGAAATCTTGCCAATGGGACTCTATCCCCCAAAAAAAAAAATCAAAAGTTTTGATTTTAGATATTCTTTAAACACTTGAAACCAATAAAATAAAAACTCACTAACTGTTTTTTTTATTTTATTTTTTTTACGATGCAGAAAAACGAAAATCAAGCCTTTTTGACCAGCTTACCAATACTAGCGGGACAGTTATTGGAGTCTCCTCTTGCATTGTCATCATCCTCATTATAATATCTGTCATTGTACAGATCAAGCAACCTCGTAAAAAGTACATCCAAAAGAAAGCAGAGTTTGACCAAACAGTATTTCAGGAGGTGTTTGAGCCTCCCCATTATGAATTATGTACTCTTAGAGGTACGGGAGCTACAGCAGACATTTCTGATGTCACTGAAGATTTTGAGAACTACCATAAATTACGGAGATCATCTTCAAAATGCATTCATGACCATCACTGTGGATCACTGTCTAGCGCTAAGGGCAGCCGTACTAACCTTAGCACAAGGGAGCCTACTATACTAACAGACACTCCAAACCCACCCGCTAATCCCAGTTTACAACCAATGAACAGAAGAAACATCCTTGTAATGAAGCATAGTTATTCACAGGATGCAGCAGAAACATGTGACATTGATGAAATTGAGGAAGTCCCCACCACAAGCCACAGGCTGTCGAGACATGACAAATCAGTCCAGCGGTCAGTATCAATACATTTTTGATGAAGACTTTTATCTAAGGACTTGTTGTTATCTTCAAAAATTTACTTACTATCTTTTTACGTTTTATCATTTTCCTTTTACATCACTTTAAAAATTTGTTTCTTACATTTTTGCTCCTTTTATTCAGAAGAAAAACAGATACAGTAAAACAATTAGAAGTTACAATAAGCACATGTCAGTTGTCACAGGAAAAGTAAGCTAAACATTCTGCTTTGATCTGCACAATCCTTACAGTGTTATATAACAAGTAGGGTGCTTGAAGTGACCACAGCAGATGATGTCACGCAAGGGTCCAGATAACAAATAGAAAGGACTCCATCACTCCATTTAAAAAAATTATTGTGAGAAATTTCATGTCACATATGTTAAATAGCTAATGTTTCAGGGACTTGCAGGGTCCTTTCCTTAGAGTAACTTAGTGACAAATCATGAGGAAGGGACTCTGTGGGGCCGCAAAGCATTGGCTTTTTGAGATCTATAGCATGAAATTCATAATAAAACCTTGAAACAGATAAAAACAGAATGCTTGAGACTTAGTGACTTTTCTGTGTTATTAACAGGAAAAAATAAGTCTTATTTTCAGATTTTTTTTAGTAATACTGAAAACTGGAGCTATTATAGTCCATGATTAATAGAAAAGTATATACAATTTTAGATTATTGCATTCTACCAGATTATAGTAATGGAGAATAGATCATTTTAGATTCAGATTGCACTTTTTTAATATCTCAATGCTTGTCATGTACCTACATGCATGCATAGCACCACTAGCATATGCCTAATGAAACTTTCCAATTTTTCTTGCATTATAACCCTGTTTATGAATTGCATCTACATATGGCACATGGTTCTGGTTTATAATACAATATAAGAACTAACAGGACTATTTGGTGCATACCATTTTTTTAAAATATGAAATGTTCAATGAATGCCTATACAGTACATTAGAAGTATTTCCACATTATCAGGGTAAAACCGTTCCATAAATCACTAGATGTTATCGAACTCTTTTGTATGTTTTCTGTGTTTGTAGTGCATGCATATTTGTGCTTCTGTGTTTGTTCACATTTACTACATCCTTTCTTTGCACATTAAAACCACTTATTTCTTAAAAACTCTTCTCTTCTTTAAGCGTGTTGCATGCCAGTTTGTTTTTGTGCTGTGTGATTCACTAATTTAAACCATCTCTGAATGTAATCCGTTTTATGCAAACATATTGAGTGAAATAGCCGTAACATTCCAGGTTCTGCCTCATTGGGTCTCTAAACAAACATGAAACTGAATACAACACAACTAGGGTATGAGAAGCAATCCAAAAGGTAAGTCTGAACTATGTGGCATGTCTTTATTGCATTTTAACTGTAACTAACAACATTAAATGACCACTAACATCTATGCATGAAAATAAATGGTGCAGTTTAATGTCTTATAGTCATTACATTTTCTTTGATGTATAATTACTTATGGAAAATTAGAAATGCAGCTTAATGCTTAATGCAGCAGGAGTAAAGCTACTTTCACACTGGGGCAGGGGCGTTAGCGGCGCTTTATTGCTGTTATAGCGGCACTTTTCAGCCGCTAGCGGGGAGCTTTAAAACCCCCGCTAGTGGCCAAATAAAGGGTTAAAAGCACCTGGAAAGCACTGTTGCCGAAGTGCTTTGCAGGAACTTCGACAGCGGTACCCGTTAATTTCAATGGCAGGGGTGGTATACACCGCTCCCGCACAGCCAAAAAGATGCTGCTTGCAGGACTTTTTTTAACGTTTTGCAAGTGCACCACCTCAGTATGAAAGCACTCGGGCTCTCATACTGGGGCTGCAGGGGAGGCATTTTTCAGGCAATTTACAGGTGCTATTTTCAGCCCAAAAGCACCTGAAAAATGCCCCAGTGTGAAAGGGGATGATCAAAATGAACATGTCAGCTATTAAAACCTTTCAGATTAAATGTATCCCTAAGGCAAACCACAAATAATGCAATTTCGTTTCCTTTAACCACAGATCGAAGAAAAGAAAATTGATTGATCCAACCATCAATGCTGTGCGGAGATCCCTCCCACTGTGCTATTGTGTTCTGCCATCTGCAGGATACAATGATCACTGTTGGCGGCTATAGCTGCTGACTTTGATCAAAAAATAAAAACACATCCATTGATCGACTTCAGTACAACCAGCCTGCCCATAGATGGATCAAAATGCATCTGTTCCTTCTGAACCAGCTGAATTTTAATCTGTCTATGTCCAGTTTAACAGTAAATGCCTTATATTACCTTTCTTAAAACAAAAAACTGACCTTTGTTTACCTTTTTGAATCTGGTCTTCCTCTCCAAATGCAGAATTTAATCTTGGAAATACAAATGACTACTCGCAGAGCTTAGTCACATAGCATAAAAAGCATAAAAAAAATGTATCCTAAGTGCCAACATTACCACTGAAACTTAAAAACGTGTTCCATTAGCTACAGACGATATTTGTATGTTGTGGGGTATCAGCTACTAAGGCTAATATTGAACCTTGTTCTGGTAAGCTGGAAGTCAGTTTCCTGGAATGCAACATGATTTTTCGTTCTCTACCATACTTATATATTATTTTAGTGCCAGCAAGTTCATTTATTAACTGGTAGGGTCAGGATCAGTATTAGTGGAAGGATCTTGGACTTAAATGGCCTAAACTTTGTGAAATTTCTTGGGGTACCCTCTCGCTAACTAAGTGGCTTTGTATAATGGCAGGTTAGCATTGATTCATTTTTTCAACAAGGTTAGAGTTGGTGCCAATGGGGATTTGTGGGAGGGGCCAGCAGGGTGCTGTACATAGCTTACTGAAAAAAAGGAAGCTGTAGTAATGTCCACTTGCTGAGTCTTCATGATTGATGTCCAATAAATAAAAATTGAGAGCCAAAGACAGTAAGCCTGGAGAGGAAAGAGCTACAGCCAGGTTCATAAATATTGGGACATTCTAATCTTCTTGGCCCTATACACCACCATAATGGATTTGCAATGAAACAAACAAGATGTGCTAACTGCAGAGTTTCTGCTTTCATTTGAGGGTATTTACATCCAAATCAGGTGAACAGTGTAGGAATTACAACGGTTTGTATATGTGCCTCCCACTTTATAAGGGAAAAAAGGCAATGGGACAATTGGCTCCTCAGCTGTTCCATGGCCAGTTGTGTGTTATTCCCTCATTATCCCATTTACAAGGAGCAGATAAAAGGTCCAGAGTTCATTTCAAGTGTGATATTTGCATTTGGAATCTGTTGCTGTCAACTCTCAATATGAGATCCAAAGAGCTGTCACTGAAGGAAGCCATCATTAGGCTGAAAAAAAAACAAGACAAACCCATCAGAGAAATAGCAAAAACATAGGTATGGCCAAATCAACTGTTTAGAACATCCTTAAAAAGAAAGAATGCACCGGTGAGCTCAGCAACACCAAAAGACCCGGAAGACCACAGAAAACAACTGTGGTGGATGACCAAAGAATTCTTTCCCTGGTGAAGAAAACACCCTTCACAAAAGTTGGCCAGATCAAGAACACTCTCCAAGAGGTAGATGTATGTGCATTAAAGTCAACAATCAAGAGAAGACTTCACCAGAGTGAATATGTAAACCATTGGCGAGCCTCAAAAACGGGAATACCAGATTAGAATGTGCCAAACAACATATAAAAAAAAAACTTTACAGTCCTGGAACAACATCCTATGGACAGGTGAAACCAAGATCAGAGTGATGGGAAGAGAAGAGTATGGAGAAGGAAAAGAACTGCTCATGATCCAAAGCATACCACCTCATCAGTAAAGCATGGTGGTGATATTATTGATGATGTGACTGCTGACAAAAGCAGCAGGATGAATTCTGAAGTGTTTTGGGCAATAACATCTGCTAATATTCAGCAAAATGCTTCAGAACTCATTGGACGGCACTTCACAGTGCAGATGGACAATGACCCGAAGCATACTGCAAAAGCAACCAAAGAGTTTTTTAAGGGAAGGAAGTGGAATGTTATGCAATGGCCAAGTCAATCACCTGACCTGAATCTGATTGAGCAGGCATTTCACTTGCTGAAGACAAAACTGAAGGGAAAATGCCCCAAGAACAAGCAGGAACTGAAGACAGTTTCAGTAGAGGCCTGGCAGAGCATCACCAGGGATGAAACCCAAGGTCTGGTGATGTCTATGCATTCCAGATTTCAGGCTGTAATTGACTGCAAAGGATTTACAACCAAGTATTAAAAAGGGAAAGTTTGATGGATGATTGTTAATCCGTCCCATTACTTTTGGTCCCTTAAACAGTGGGAGACACATATACAAACTGTTGTAATTCCTACACCATTCACCTGATTTGGATGTATATACCCTCAAAATAAAGCTGAAAGTCTGCAGTTAAAGCACATTGTTTGTTTCATTTCAAATCCATTCATTGTGGTGGTGTATAGACCCAAATAGATTTGAATTGTGTTGATGTCCCAATATTATGGACCTGACTGTAGAAGATGCTGGATGTCACCCAGCTAGGAAACAAGCTATGTGTCAGGGCTGGGCTCAGCCCTTCCTTCTCAGAGCAGGCTGCTTAGCTGTCGGTTAATTGCCAGCTCCAATATTTTTCACAGTGACCTGATGATGATATCCTGTTCATCAGTCCTGTTGGTTACTTAGCCACTTAAGTGGTTAAGTGGTTACTTAACCACTTAAGCCCCAGACCATTTTCCAGCTAAAGGACCAAGCCCCTTTTTGCGATTCGGCACTGCATCGCTTTAACTGACAATTGCGTGGTCATGTGACGTGGCTCCCAAACAAAATTGACATACTTTTTTTCCCACAAATAGAGCTTTCTTTTGGTGGTATTTGATCACCTCTGCGGTTTTTATTTTTTGCGCTATAAACAAAAATAGAGCGACAATTCTAAAAAAATGCAATATTTTTTATATTTTGCTATAATAAATATCCCCCAAAAATATATATAAAAAAAAATGTTTTCCTCAGTTTAGGCCGAAACGTATTCTTCTACATATTTTTGGTAAAAAAAATCGCAATAAGCGTTTATTGATTGGTTTGCACAAAAGTTATAGCGTCTACAAAATACGGGATATTTTATGGCATTTTTATTAATATTTTTTTTTTACTAGTAATGGCAGCGATCAGCGATTTTTATTGTGACTGCGACATTATAGCGAACACGTCGGACAATTTTGACACATTTTTGGGACCATTGGCATTAATACAGCAATCAATGCAATTAAAAATGCACTGATTACTGTAAAAATGTCACTGGCAGTGAATGGGGTTAACCACTAGGGGGCAGTGTAGAGGTTAAGTGTGTTTGTTTTTTTGACTGTAGGGGGGCGTGGCTTGGCGTCGTCTAACAGGGAACAGACGATCAGTGACAGCCTCGGTAGGAAGCAAGAGGAGAGGTTTGTTTACACTTACCTCTCCTCGTTTTTCAGCTCCGTGACCCAATCGCAGGACACCGGCGACGATTGGGTCCGCGGGTCCTGTGGCCACAGAGCTCAGGACCGGGTCGTGAGTGTGCTGCCGGCGGCGTGCTCGTGACCCACAGCTGGGCACTTGAAGGGAACATACAGGTACGTGATTGTGCCCAGCCATGCCATTCTGCTGACGTACATCGGCATGTGGCGGTCCTTAAGTGGTTAAAGCGGAGTTCCACTGAAAAAAAATAAAAGTCAGCAGCTACAAATACTGAAGCTGTTGTCTTTTAAAATAAAGACACTTACCTGTCCAGGGTGCCCGCAATGTCCTCACCCGAAGCCGACCTGTCTCTCGACTCTCGGGTGCAGACGCCGGCATCTTCAGTAAGGGAATTAGAAGCCTTGCGGCTTCACAGCCTGGTTCCCTACTGTGTATGTGTGAGTCGCACTGCACGTCCTCACTGGTCCCTGCTGTCTTCTTGGACCTGTGTGCCTCCCAGAAGACAGCAGGGGGAGGAAGGAGGGGCTGGGCATGGCGTAGATCACCGCGGATTCTGTAGCGATCTATCGTCTGAAGTGGGAGCAAATACCTGTATAAGACAGGTATCGGATCCCCCCTCCCCCCTGAAAAGTGGCAAATGTGACACCGGAGGCAGAGGACCAGATAAGCGTAAGTTCCATTTTTGGGTGGAACTCATTTTTAAGCTGTTCAGTCTCTCTCTGCCTTTGCCTTGGTCAACACATCCAGAGACTCTCTCCTGTGTACCTGTTGAAGACTTGCTTGGCTGACATCCCTTCTGGTTTCTGATCCTGCTTGCTGTTCCACTATACTGATTCTCTGGTTTAAATGATTTCTTGGCCTGTCCTGAAGTACGCTGATCTCTGGCTTGTTTTACGCTCCATCCTTTATCAAAAAGTTTACCAAGGCTCCATCACAGGATGGCACTAATGGAGTCTTAGTGATAGAGCAGTGCTACAGCCTATAAGTCAATTTTAAATCAAGATAAAGTGCAGAAAAAATTGACTTTGTAGGCACCACTTATAAAAAAAATTATATAATAGTTTATTAAACACATAATGGTACAAACAATCACATTTAAAAACTTTTTTGCAATACAAAATGCAAAACTGACATCTCTCTAAGACAAAAAATGCATGACATTATACATCATTGTAATCCTGCAAACATGATGTAGTATGCAAGAAAAAAGCGCTGTACATGTTTCACAATTGAATGCTTATTACTTGTTCTACAAGAGAGAAAAATATATAGACATACAAACAGATACAACAAGCAGCAGTAACACAATAGTAGTGTGTTTCAGATGTTTGGCAGAGTTTACCGAAAGGCAACCACAAAGAGGACTCCCAAAAGTGGCACGCATGAGGTAATCAGGGATCATACATGGGGATGTGCCCAGTAGAAAAAAATATCTCAAAAACTGCAAAAGGGGCTATCAAAAAAGGGGAAATAAATAGAAAAAGAAAATGTCCAATCCATCCAATAGAGGGTTAAATATCAGCTAGGCAAGCATGCATAGAAACAGAGAGGATATCCCCATAGTTCAAAAGTGAACAGTCAACCTACCTTGAAAATAATGATAGAGTATGTCTCAAAAGTACCCAGGTACTGATATAATATTAGACACAGTATTAAACTGAGAGAGTATAACCAATCAGCAACAAAGCCTAAAGTAAGGAATATAAAGATGTCAGGAATGACTGTCAGTTTAACAACTAAAAAATATACTAAAGAGAGCAAGGTAAAAATCTGAGAGCATTAAGGTAATACAGTACATCCTCATCTGACACTATTAGTGGTCAGCATACAAATGTAAACCCAGATTGTCAGTTCAACAAACAGGCATAGTTGCACACCTGACAGGCAGCCCACAACACAAGTATGGATCAGCACATAAGCAGGCGGTATGGTAAAAATAACATAGATTCATTCAGTATATCTAAAAATCAGGACAGAAAATATCACTGAGTATGGAGATAGTGTTCAGAGTCTCATGCAATAGTAAAAGAGAAGCTCTCATAAAAAAGATGTACAAACCTTTAACAGCTGAATATTGAGATAAAGAAAAAAAAGAAACAGACCCTCACCAGAGAAGTATGTCATAGTATAAGGCCAGAGAACACCACCCTATATACACGCCCCAGACAGGTGTGCACCATCAGCGCATCATCTGACTCGGCCGAAAAAAAGAGAGAGGCGCACGCATCGGCGCCGCAGAAGCACATGCGCAGTGTACAACGACAATTGAGCTGGGCAAATCCCAGGAGGAGGGAGCAGTTCTATAGGTCACAGGGCTGGGAGCTCCCCCTGCTGGCCACCAACCCAATTTACCAACAGCAAAATGCTGAGGAAAGTCAGATGGAAAAAAGCCTAATAGTGGATATAAAAAGGTCCCAAAGTGTGAACAGGGGCATGCTAGGATGTATGAGAGGGGAGGAGATCCAAAAGGGTACCAGTGGACCTGGACCATTAGCCGCAACTACAGGTCCAGTTAGGACTAAATTGCGGCTATCTGGCCGCATGTATGCCCATCAAACCAGCATGTCAGAGGGGTCCAAAAAGTGGTGCCTAAGGTGTCTTCATCTGCCGACCTCGGAAACAAAGGGCCAAAATAAGAGACAGTTGAATTTGATAAAATCTACAGAAAAAACAAGAAAATAAACAAAGTAAAAAAAAAATGACAATCATAGTCAATTTAAGAAGCTGTAATAAAGTACAACAGACAATAACCATATATGTCAGCAGTGGGGTAGCGGACAACGCTGAAATTGAGCAAAAGGAGGTATAAACACGATACAGGAAGTGGAAAAAAAGGAAAGAGAAAGGGGCATGGGGTTAAACCACAGCAAGAGGACACATTGTAAGAATCCAAAAAGCAATAAATTATTATGTAGATAAGTCTGCATTAATTACTCTCCGTCCTGGTTACCGAACGTTGGCTATGATTTAGCTATGATGTTCTGTTTACCTTTTACTATTATTATTATTATTATTAAAGTGTGATTTTAACTGCACTCCTGTCTCAGCCTGAGTCATGGTTTCTGACAGTAGGAGAAGGCCATGAATTCAGAAGATGCAGTCAATCCACTTGTTGGTAATATTTTTTTCCATGTTGGATGAGCAGGATCACTGTATGGATCAGTTTGCCTTAGCGCGACAGATGCTCCTGAATCGCACGGCTCACCTGGAATCTCCCTACTGTGGCTGATCTGGTACCACCTGTGTTGCAGGCTGTCCTTGCTGCTGCTCCAGTCTCTGTGCAGGCACCTGCCTCCATTATTACCTCTATAAGAGGTATGTCTGGTTCCGCCCTGCTTCCCCAGCAATTTGGAAGCAATTCAGTTCACAGCAGAGGGCTTCTCAATCACATTGAGATATACTTTGAGATGCTGCTCCAGGTGTTTCCCACTGACAGAAGCAAAGTGTGTTTTGTGATATCTTTGCGTTCTGAGAGAGCCTTGGCCTGGGTAAACTCTCTATGGGAGACGTAAAAACCTGTTGTCCTGAGTTACCTAGAGTTTGTGGCTTAATTTAAAAGGGTATTTGATGTTCCTGCATGCTCCGCTTCTGCTGCCAAGTGCCTCATGTCCATCACACAGAGTACAAGAACTGTTGGCGATTACGGCATTGAATTCCGTACTCTGGCAGCAGAGGTTGCGTGGAACAATGAGGCCCTTGTGGCTGCTTTTTCTCATGGTCTCTCAGATACCATGAAAGATGAGATAGCAGCCCAAGATATACCAAAGATATACCAAATGAGCTGGAGAAGTTGATCACGTTTGCCATAACCCCTCGTGGCCAGGTTTACCTTTTGGTCAGTCTCAGAGGATAAGGGCATGGAGGAATATGTTGCAGATGCACTTTCTGGAGGATTCATCCGCAAGTCCTCATCTCCTGCTGGTGCTGGTTTCTTCTTTGTGAAGAAGAAGAGTGGTGAACCGAGACCTTGTACTGATTATAGGGGTGCTTATCCAATTCCATTGATTACGGAGTTAGTTGACCTCCTCGAGGGAGCAATGGTTTTCACAAAGCTGGATTTGAGAGGCGCATACAATCTCATGAGATTTAAGGAGGGCAAAGAATGGAAAACTGTGTTTAATACCAGAACAGGCCATTATGAGTACCTTGTAATGCCATGTGGCCTTTGCAGTGCTCTGGAAGTTTTCCAGGAATTTATCAACAATGTACTATGAGATTTGTTGTGGCTATGTGTGGTGGTTCTGGACGATATCCTAATTTTTTCCCAAGTACCTATAGAGCCACCACACAGATGACTGTTGTGTGCTTCAGAAGCTGATTGAGAACAATCTCTATTGTACATTGGAGAAATGCAAGTTCCATTGTGACCAAGTTAAATTCCTGGGTTATGTTATTTCCACTGCCGGTTTTTCGGTGGACCCAGAGAAACTTTCAGCAGTCCTACAGTGGCCCCGACTGTGGTTATACATCTTCTGCAATGTTTTCTTGGCTTTGTCAATTATCAAAAGTTTATTTGTAATGTCTCATCTTGAGTCAAGCCCCTGACTAATATGACCAGAAATTACGGTAACCCACAGAGTTAGTCTCCGGAGTTGTTTAAGGCCTTTGAGAGTCTCAAGGCTGCCTTTGTTTCTGCTCCTGTGTTGTCATATCCTGATCCTACATTACCCTTTTTCCTTGTGATTGATGCTTCCGAGACTGGAGTTGGTTCCCTTCTGTCTAAATGTCCTACTTCTGAGAGCGCTATGCATCCTTGTGGCTATTTTTCCAAGACATTTGCACCTGTGGAATGCAATTACGAGATTGGGGACAGAGAATTGTTAACGATCATTTTAGCCCTTAAAGAATGAAGGTATCTCCTTGAAGGTACCACTGTGTCGGTTGTGATTCTTACTGACCATAAGAATCTCACATTCTTATCTGAGGTTAAATGCCTTTCTCCCAGAAGGGCGCGATGTCAAGTTTTAATTACATTGTCTCATTCTTACTAAGAATGTAAGGGCTGATACTTTGTCACGACAATTTTCCTCCATCTGTAAGATGGAATCGGTTTCTGTTCCTGTGATTCCTCCTGATCATATTCTGGCTACGGTTTGCACCAGTCTCACTTCTCCTTTGGGTTCTTGCTGCTCAGATACATACTCCTCCTGAGAAACCTTGTGACCTTTGCTTTGTCCCAGAGAGTCTCCGTACTACCATGCTCCAGAGTTACCATTCTCCCAAGGCTGCTGGCCACCCTTGGAAGAATCAATTCTTTTGGGCCATTTCCCAACAATTCTGGTGGCCTAGTCTACATGCTGATGTAGCTAACTTCGTAGCTGCTTGTTTCCCGTGTGTGCTCAGAGTAAGACACCACAACACCTCCCAGCGGGCCTCCTACAACCCATACCCAATGTAAAGAGTCCCTGTATGCACCTGTCCATGGATTTCATTGTGGAGTTACCCAACTCTCAGGGCAACACAGTTATCCTTATGGTGGTTGACTGGTTCTCGAAGATGTGTCATTGTACACCACTTAAGCAGTTGCCCACTTCTAAGGAACTGGCTTCCATTTTTGCTCGGGAGATCTGTCGCTTACATGGGCTACCCAAGGTGATCATCTCGGACAGGGGTAGTCAGTTTGTGTCCCGGTTCTGGAGAGCCTTTTGTGCACAGTTGGGAATTCATCTTTCTTTCTCCTCTTTGTATCACCTGCAGTCTAATGGGGCAGCAGAACGAACCATCTAGTCTTTGGAGCAGTTTCTACATTGCTATATTTCTGACCATCATAACAACTAGTCAGACCTCGTACCTTGGGTGGAGTTTGCTCACAATAGTGCCTTTGAATTCTGCTTCTGGATTGTCCCCGTTTATGGCAAACTATGTTTTCCATGTTGCCTGACTCATTTGTTCCACAGAACATCCCTGCGTTAGAGGAGCATCTCCGTGGTCTTCGTTTCACTTGAGCACAAGTCCAGGAGGCTTTAGGACATGCCAATAATAGGTACAGACTCCATGCTGACCGCAGACGCCAGCCTGTGCCTTCCTACCAGGTTGGGGACAGGGCCTGGCTGTCATCTTGTAATCTCTGACTCCATGTTCTCTCACTGAAATTGACACCTCGGTTTATTGGGCCTTTCCGTATTCTCCACAGGATTAACCCAGTGGCTTACATTTTAGACCTTCTGTCTAATATGCGTATTTCAATTGTATTCCATATCTCATTATTAAAACCTTTGGTCTGCAACCACTTTACCACCTCGGTGCCACGTCCTCACCAAGTACAGATTGAGGACCATGAGGAGTATGAAGTACAGTCCATTGTTGATTCCCATAGGTTCCGTAGGTGCATACAGTACCTGGAGCATTGGAAAGGGTATGGTCCAAAGGAACGCTCTTGGGTCTCATCCTTGGACGTACATGCCCAGTTCTCCTCCATGCTTTCTATAGATGTTTTCCCCTCAAACCTGGTGGTTCTCTGAGGGGGAGGGATCATTGAGGAGGGGGTACTGTCAGGGCTGGGCTCAGCCCTTCCTTCTCAGAGTAAGCTGCTCAGCTGTGAGTTAATTGCCAGCTCCAATCTTTTCCACAGTGACTCACCTGATGATGATCTCCTGTTCATCAGTCCTGCTAGTTACATAAGCTGTTAAGTTAAGCCCCTCTCTGCCTTTGGCTTGGTCAACACATCAAGAAACTCTCTCCTGTGTACTTGTTGAAGACCTGCTTGGCTGATGTCCCTTCTTGTTCCTGATCCTGCTTGCTGTTCCAATACACTGATTCTCCGGTTTCCTGATTCCCTGGCCTGTCCTGAAGTATGCTGATCTCTGGCTCCCTGATGTCCTGGCTTATCTTTCTATCCGTCCCAGTTACCGAACTCTGGCTATGATTTGACTATGTTGCTCTTTTTACCCTTTACTGTTATTATTATTAAAAAACAAATTTGATTTTAACTGCATGGTCTGATTCATGGTTTTTGACACTAGGAAACAAGATAGGCTGTATCTGACTTTCTGCAGCTTCTAATGCAGCCTTACTGCTTTTACCAGAAACCAGTTTTGAGGAGTAGTGTCATCAGACACAACCCCCATATGAAAACATTGTAGGATCTTTACCTAGCTGGACATAGATGTGCCACTCAAAGCCCCCACTGCTAGCCACATTTCTTAAATGACTCAAATATATAATTAACACTATAGTCCTAAAGCAGACTCTTAAATTCATGTACAGTGTGATTGTGCTCCTGTTATACCATGCCTTAATGGAAACCCATTAATGTTTTCCATGCTGTCACCATAGTAGAACAAACTCACACTCCAAACAATTCCTTAGAATATTCAGCCACCCAATGTTAATATCTGGACATAATATACATAAGTCCATACTGTTATACACAAGTTCATATTGTTGTATGTCAAGTTTACCATGTGCATAAGGAATCTTGAATAATATTCCATGTGGTGATGGTGGGGGTCAACAGCCACACTGCATCAGCACGTGTCATTTACAATTGTAATCTTTTTCAGGAGGCCTACTATTGTCAAATATTTCATATTTCAAATTTGACCTATGTACTACTACCGCAATTATTTGTTTGTTTCTGCTCTTATAACCCCTTTAATCTCACTAAACCATATACCTTCAGTTGTAAATCCTCACAATTTAAAGGAACATACCTAATTTTAATTATTTTGTTTCAATACGTTTTTATTGGTTTTTAGAAATATAACAGCAAAAAAAAAAGAGAAAACTGTGTTAAGTATAATGGTGTTAACAATTACAATGTTTATAACAGGTGCACAGTGACACCAGTGAACTGCGATATAGGCGGTAAACCAAGCTAAACTAAGGAATAGGTCATCATTTTGGAAGTCCAGATTGTTGGTTTAGTATTCTATTATGTTTTCCATTGCTAAATAGAGTGTGGAATAGTAGGTCGTTGGTATCAGATTGGCCCGGCTTCCCTCTAGCACCCCATTTGGGAGCATACTGTGCCAGAGGGGGCCCAGTCTCATTGTGGATTGTGATATGGTTTAATCCACCAAAGGAGAAGAAGACAGGTCAGCATTTGAATACCAGGAGATCCAAGGAAACCAACGTTTAAGGGCGTCCTGGAGACGTCCGTGGGAGGACGCAATCATCAGCTCGTATGTATAGTGTAATCAAGTCAAATCAATTACTTGAGCTATGGTAGGGGGATTATCATTTTTCCATTGTCTAGCTATTGTTAATCTTGCGGCCAGGAACAAGTGGACAATAGTTAGTTGTGTTGTTGGGGCAAAGTCGTTTATCCCTAGAGATAGCATAGCTAGGGCAGGGTTTGGTATTACCTGTGGAAGGGCAATATCAGAGATTATATCAAAGATTTTCAGCCAGTATGAGTTCAGTTTGGGGCACTTCCATAGAACATGCAATAGGTCTCCTCTGCTACCACAGTGACTCCAGCAGCCTTCAGATAACAGGGGATTGAATCTGGACTGTAAGGAAGGGATGTAGTGCCATCTGAGCATTATTATGACCGATAATTCCCACAAAGTGGAACAGCTTGAGGCTATTTGTGTGATTTTGCAAGATTTAAGCCACTGAGTTGGAGCGTAGGATTGTTGTAAATCTGTTTCCCATTGGATGTGGGATGAAGATTTGACGAAGGTTTGTTTCTGGGTGAGGATATTGTAAAATAATGTGATTCTCTTTCGAGAAGGATGTTAGATAAGCCCAAGCTGATGTGTGGATCTTAACCAGGGTAGATGGGGTTTTGTTTAGGCAATGTCGGATTTTTATATTATTTAATAGTCTGTGTGAGGAACTTTGAGTTCTTTTTGAATGGTATAAAATGATTTGAGAGTTTCCTGGGACTATAAATGGTGAATGTGTGTTATGCCCTTCGTAATCCAGGAGTGGAGAGAAATTTGATTGATGTTATAAAGTAGAGATTTCAGAGGAATATCCACAATGGTATTAGGCGTATCTGTGTAGTCATGGGTTAGAAGGCTAAGCCATGTTTTAATGGAGATTAGGGATGAGCTTCGTGTTCGAGTCGAACGCACGTTCGACTCGAACATTGGCTGTTCGTCCGTTCGGCGAAATCCGAACACTTGGTCCGTTCGCGTCAAAATTCGTGTGCCGCTCACGGCCCACAATGCACTGCGATGGCACAGTGCATTGCTGGCTCATGATTGGCCAAGCATGCACTGTGACCCCACATGCTTGGCCAATCGCAGCACCAGCAGCGAGGAGAGCCATGATTGGCCACAGGCAGGATGCCTGTGGCCAATCATAGCTCAGGCTGTGTAGTGCACGCCCCACACTATATAAGGCCGCCATTGAGGCGGCCTCGTGTAGTGTGTTGGCATCTGAAGCAGTGGGTGTTCTGTGAACCTTCAACACAGTTACACACCGATCGTTTTTGGCTGATTTCCTATCTTGCTCTTGTGTAGTGGTTATTGTCTGTGCCCTGACCGCAGTATACACCACTATATTCACCTCACCTATATAGCTAGTGATCTATCTTTAATAATAGAGCTTGCAGTCAGTAGTGTTAGGAGATAGTGCGTGCTGTCTGCGTGCTCTGTACCCAGTACATACCGCTATAATCCACCTACATAGCTGTTCTCTATTTGAGCCCAATTGCCATCTGCAGGAGTTATTGGAAGTTGTGTGTGCCTCCAGCACAGCACAGTATACATCTGTATATACCCCTTTATCTCTGCTGTTCTATAAAAAAGGCATCTGCAGGAGTTAGTGTGTGTTGTGTGCCTCCAGCACAATATAAACTACCCAACTGCTGTTTTACCCAACTCCCTTCAGGCCATTACCATGTCTGGAAGGCCAGCAAGGAGAGGCAGACAGGCGCGAGCCGATAAAAGAGGGCAAGCAGGCTCTGTGTCTAGAGACAACAGTGCTGGTCGTGGACGCGGTGCATTGTCATCAGCACGTGGCCATGGGACATGCTTGTCCTTCTTTTCGGCAGCTGGACATGTTGAACCGCAACATGCCAACGACTTGGTAGAGTGGATGACCAAGCCCTCTTCATCCTCCTCATCCTCTCTCACCCAGTCTCAGGGTAGTAGCAAAGCAGCTGCCAATGCACCGTCTTCCCTCCTCTCAATGTCATCATCAGTGACTCCTTCCCTAGACCCACCACGTCCTCCTGAGGAGTCTCCTGAACTCTTTGAGCACAGTGTTGGGTACATGCTCCAGGAGGATGCCCAGTGTTTGGTGGGCTCTGATGATGACACTCAGCTAGAGGAAGGCAGTAGCGTGAGCGCAGAGAGAGGGGATGCTCAAGAAGGACAGCAATCTGGCAGTCATGTTCCACAAGCTGCAGCATACTGCCAGGTTTGCTACAGCGATGAAGAGGGAGGGGATGATGAGGGCACTGACTCCACATGGGTGCCTGGAAGGAGGGAGGAGGAGGAGGAGGAGGAGGCACATGTCCAACGAGGCGGGATGGCCTCCGGGGGCCAGCTTAGGGGCAGCACACCGACTGAATCACACCGCAGAGCTCCGCCTGTGCAGAGCGCTGCCTCTGCGCGTTATTCTAAAAGTTCTTTGGTGTGGGCCTTTTTTGAGACGAGTGCATCAGATCGCACTGCTGCTATTTGCAACATATGTCTCAAGCGTATTTCACGTGGCCAAAACATCAGCCGCTTGGGCACCACATGCTTGACCAGACATATGTTGACCTGCCATGCAGCTCGTTGGCAAGCGTACCTCAAAGACCCACACCAAAGAACAAAGCGGACCTCTCCTTGCTCCTCATCAGCTGGCATCTCCAACCCCACTAGACCTTCAGTCCTCTCTGAAACCTGCTCTGAGAGGAATGAAGGTGT
This sequence comes from Lithobates pipiens, assembly GCF_037356315.1. NCBI lineage: Eukaryota > Metazoa > Chordata > Amphibia > Anura > Ranidae > Lithobates > Lithobates pipiens. Next base: position 389,308,085 of record NW_027507764.1, read on the forward strand.
AGAATTAGGTGTGTCACAGCCAAGTGCTTCCGGGAACTCTGCTAGTGGTACACCCACGTCCGATTATAGCAGGCAAATGTCCCTGCCCCAGCTGCTGGACCGGCGGAAGAAGTTTACTCCCAGCCATCCACATGCCCAGCGGTTGAATGCTAGCTTGGCTAAATTGCTAGCACTTCAACTGCTGCCTTTTCAGTTGGTAGACTCGGCCCCCTTCCGTGAGTTTGTACAATGTGCGGTTCCTCAGTGGCAGGTCCCCAAACGCCACTTTTTCTCACGGAAGGCGATTCCGGCTCTCTACCGGCATGTGGAAGGCAATGTCCTTGCCTCGCTGGACATGGCGGTCAGCGGTAAGGTGCATATTACCGCTGACTCATGGTCCAGCAGGCATGGACAGGGACGTTACCTGTCTTTCACGGCCCATTGGGTCACTCTTCTGGCAGCTGGGAAGGATGCAGGACAAGGTGCAGTAGTGTTGGAGGTTGTTCCACCACCACGCCTCCAAAATGCTAATATTGGTTGTGACACACCTCTCTCCTCCACCCCCTCCTCTTCTTCTTCCTCCATGGCCTCTTCCAGTGCTCTGTCCTCAGAACCAGCGGTGCTCCGTAGGCGTTGCAGGGGCTACGCAAGTACGCAGGCAAAACGATGCCATGCCGTGCTTGCGCTGGTTTGTTTGGGGGACAGGAGCCACACTGGGGCGGATGTTTTGTCAGCTCTGCAGGGGCAAGCCGAGAGGTGGTTGACGCCACGCCAGCTTAAGCCAGGAATGGTGGTTTGCGACAATGGCACCAACCTCCTCTCCGCCCTCCGACAGGGACAACTGACCCATGTGCCCTGTGTAGCTCACGTCCTTAACCTGGTGGTGCAGCGGTTCTTGGGCAGGTACCCCGGCTTACAGGATGTCCTGAAGCAGGCCAGGAAAGTCTGTGTGCATTTCCGCCGATCATTTAATGCCTGTGCTCGGCTGGCTGAGCTCCAAAAGGAGTTGAACCTGCCCAAGAACCGCCTTATATGTGACATGCCCACCAGATGGAACTCAACATTGGCCATGCTGCAGCGGCTGCACACGCAGCAGAGGGCCATCAATGAGTACCTGTGCGACTACGGCACCAGGACAGGGTCAGGGGAGCTTGGTTTTTTCTCACCACGCCAGTGGGGCATGATCAGGGATGCATGCACTGTCCTGTCACCGTTTGAGGAGGCCACAAGGATGGTGAGCAGTGACAGTGCATGCATCAGTGACACTGTACCTCTTGTCCACCTCTTGGAGCATACGCTGCGTGGAATAATGGACAGGGCACTTGAGGCAGAACAGAGGCAGGAAGAGGAGGACTTCCTTGCCTCTCAAGGCCCCCTTTATCCAGACAGTGTTCCTGCTGTGCCACCCATCACACAGGAAGAGGATGAGGAGGAGGAAGAGGAGGAGGAGGATGATTGTGTCAGCATGGAGGTGGAGGCTGGCACTCAGCATCAGCATCAGCAGCAGCAGTCTTGTAGGGATGATTTACAGTCCCAAGAAACACGTGGACTTGTACGTGGCTGGGAGGAGGTAGCTGCGGATCATGTTGTCCTTAGTGACCCAGAGGACTCCGGACCGAATGCCTCAGCTAACCTACGCTGCATGGCCTCCCTGATCCTGCAAAGCCTGCGGAAGGATCCTCGTATTCTTCGGATCAAGGAGAGGGACCAATACTGGCTGGCCACTCTCCTTGATCCACGGTACAAGGGTAAGGTTGCCGACCTTATCTTGCCATCGCAGAGGGAGCAGAGGATGAGACATCTCCGGGAGGCCTTGCAGAAAGGTCTGTGCAACGCGTTCCCAGAGACTGGGAGGTTACAAACTCCTGGTCCTGGACAACGTGTTGCTGAGGCATCAGTCAGAAGGAGCGGTGGAGAAGGTGGCCGTCTGACTGATGCTTTCAGACAATTTTTTAGTCCGCAGCCCCAAGGTATGATTGGTTCCAGCACCCATCGCCAGCATCTGATTTACATGGTGCAGGAATACCTAGGGGCAAGGTCAGACTTGGACACCTTTCCCACCGAAAATCCTCTGGCTTACTGGGTCTTGAGGATGGATCACTGGCCAGAGCTTGCACAGTATGCAATTGAGCTACTGGCCTGTCCTGCATCCAGCGTTCTTTCGGAACGCACCTTCAGTGCTGCTGGTGGCTTTGTTACCGATCACAGGGTGCGCCTGTCCACCGAATCAGTTGATCGACTGACCTTCATCAAGATGAATCAGTCTTGGATCACCCACAGCTACCAAGCACCTGAAGCTGATGTAACCGAATAATTTTTTTGGAAATACCACATCCCTTCAAGACTGCCTATGCTGATGCTGAGTGACTGTCCTGTTATGTTGATTGTCTATCCTCTTTCTCCTCCGCTGATATGTTGGAAGAACATTTTTGGTTCTGGGTGATGCCAGCAGCCCAATTTTTCTGCCCCTGTTTAACAGGGGCGTTTAATTACAATTTTTGATGCAATGCTTTGCAGCAGGGCTAATTCCTGCAATAAAACTATAGTATATGGCAGAGGTTGCAGTGTGGTGGCACCAGCACCAGTGCCTAAGGCCCAATTTTTCTGCCCCTGTTTAACAGGGGCGTTTAATTACAATTTTTGATGCAATGCTTTGCAGCAGGGGTAATTCCTGCAATAAAACTAGAGTATATGGCAGAGGTTGCAGTGTGGTGGCACCAGCAGCAGTGCCTAAGGCCCAATTTTTCTGCCCCTGTTTAACAGGGGCGTTTAATTACAATTTTTGATGCAATGCTTTGCAGCAGGGCTAATTCCTGCAATAAAACTAGAGTATATGGAAGAGGTTGCAGTGTGGTGGCACCAGCACCAGTGCCTAAGGCCCAATTTTTCTGCCCCTGTTTAACAGGGGCGTTTAATTACAATTTTTGATGCAATGCTTTGCAGCAGGGCTAATTCCAGCAAAAAAACTAGAGTATATGGAAGAGGTTGCAGTGTGGTGGCACCAGCAGCAGTGCCTAAGGCCAAATTTTTCTGCCCCTGTTTAACAGGGACATGTAATTACAATTCTTGATATAATATTTCACAGGAGGGCCCCTTCCTGTGCCCACCCAGAGTAACGGTGAGGACTTATAGTGTTGTGGCACCAGCACCACAACCACCAAAGGTCAATTTTTCTACCACTGTTCAACAATGGCATGTAATTACAATTCTTGATATAATCGTTCACAGCAGGGCGCTCCAGCGCCCACCAAGAGTCACTTTCAGGGCTTACAATGTTGTGGCAAAACCAACACCTTGTTCCGCCATTTCTGCAGAGCATATAGGGCAGGCCCCTACTTTCAAACATCCAACTTACAAACATCTCCTACTTGCAAACGGAAGGAGACAACAGCAAGTGAGATGAAAAAAGATGGACGACAAAACAAATTATACAGGGGTGATAACCCTTCCCTATGTTTTCCAAAAAGCTTAAAAATAGTTTTTTTGACTGGAGCTACACTTTAAAAATGTACCAGTTGAAAATTACAAACAGATTCAACTTAACACAACAAACCTACACAGTCCCTGTCTTGTTTGCACCGCCTGTATACTGCTGTTCTGAGTATATAGGGCCTGGGGGCCACACGCATTTCCTTTTTTTTAATATGGGTACGGGGTTCCCCTTAATATGCGTACAAGACCTAAAGGGGCTGGTAATGGGCAGGGAGGGCTACCCATGCCATTTTTCTCAATGATTTTCAACCATATTGCAGGAACCAGATATAACATTAAAACCGCAAGCAGTTTTAAATGGTGTTATTTCCGTTTAATGTCATTTTGTGCAGGGACTGTTCTAAACACGGGAAACACGTGGCACTTCACAGGCATACTACAGACACCCCCCAGGCACCATATTTAAAGGAATATTTCACTTTTTTTTTTCACTTTAATTGTCAGTAAAATCAGTGCTCCCGCCAAAACGGCCATGTTTAAAAACATTTAAGGCATTGATACATGTCCCCTGGGGCAGGAGCCAGGTCCCCAAACCCATTTTAGGACAGTATCTTGCATATTAGCCGTTAAAATGAGCACTTTCCATTTCGAACGTTCGAGTCCCATAGACTTCAATGGGGTTCTAACGTTCGTAACGAACGTGGGGTCTGTTCGAAAGTTCTGGTACGAACCGAACCGGGGGGTGTTCGGCTCATCCCTAATGGAGATTTTCATGGTCAGAGGTAAATGTGAGGGAATTTTCGCTCTAATTTGAATTCTTGATTAAGCCCTTAGGGTGAAGAGTTGAGCCTTTATAAATTAAAACACTTACTTTCTGTAACCACCATTGATACAAACTCCCCTTCTTTGGCTTACATTAGGATGCAACATTTCCTTCACTTTTAACCCTTTTGGGGATTTTGTTAAGATGTCAATATATACCACAACTGGACTTCCTGTATCTGGGCCTTCAAACTTCTTTGTTTTCCATATGTATTTTAAGCCACAAGGCCTTATTACTTAATAGACCACAGAGTAGTTGAACACATTATGAACCCTTCAATCATATAATGCATAGAATTGCTACAAATAGAAAATGTATTTCTTACAGTACTTTTACATATCTACAAACGTGGCAGCTGCCACATCTAAACATACCCTTCAAGGGGGGTGTGGCCTGACCTCTGTTGACCTCTGTCGAAGATGGCAGCTTAATCTGTTAGCTCCCGCTGACGAGGACATTATTCGGCACCTAACGGAGGCTTTTTCCCTTTTAACCTGCCTAAAATCATGGGAACCTCTTCCCGCAGTTCATCGGCTTCCCGATCGCGATCTCCGAGAGACGAGACCGGCAGAAACCAGCAGAACATACCCGAAATGTTCCGCTCCTATACCTCCAACATGGCCGCCTCACGAGGACAGCCTGCACAGGCCGCAAGACACACCAGTCCCTCACAGAGGAATACTCCGAGGACGGATGAGGTGATTCTCACCCCTCACCACCAACCGAGCATCCATGACCTGAGATCCGTAGCTGCTGACATCAAAGAATCTCTTACAGCAGCCCTGACGAGCGCGATAGCAGATCTGCGGATTGACATCCAAGCTATGGCGACTCGCATCCAAGATGTGGAGAAGACCACATCCGCACACTCCTCGGTCTTGAAGAAGGCTTGCCAGCTTATTGACACACATACCCTACAGCTTCGGGATCTTAACCGACACACAGAGGACTTGGACAATCGTGGCAGACGCCACAACATTCGTCTGAGAGGCCTCCCAGAATCATCGGATTCCGTCAACCTCAAGGCGGATATCATAGGCCTGTTTAACAGTATCCTAGAGCGGCCTCTGGACACCCCGATCGGTTTAGAGCGGGCGCATAGGGCTCTACGTCCCAAAGGTAAAGACTCAGACCCTCCTCTGGATGTTGTGTGTTGTGTGGTCGACTACGTATTGAAAGAGGAGATCCTGAACAGAGCGCGAAGGGCTACCGAGCCGATCACCTACAATGGCGCCCATATCACTTTGTTCCAGGACTTGTCCTCCATTACATTGCAAAGGCGCAGGGAACTCCGCCCCCTTCTAGACACGCTTCACGCCAAAGGCATACCTTATCGCTGGAGATTCCCCTTTGCGCTGTCGGCTTCATCTGGGGGAAGATCCGCCCTGCTGAGAGTGCCGGAAGACTTACAGCACTTCTGCGAATCGTTGGACATACCGTACACAGAGGTACCAGAGTGGTATGCCGAATTCCGCCCTCCTTCTACCAGGTATGCAGCTCCTTCCGCGGAGCCCATGGACTACCAACGCTCTCGCTACAGAAGACGCCGATCCCCATCGGAACCCGGACACCATTCTACCCGGCACGGAGTAGATTCAGACGCTACTCCCCAAAGAGCACCTAATTCCAGGAGAGCCCGTCGAGACCGCTAAGCCCGATCCTACTCGTTTTAGCGCTGTCTGAGTTTGCTGATTTTACTCTCTCCGCTCTCTCCTTACTCACTACTCTTTCTTGCTCCACTGGCTCTGTGTCTCTGTCTTCCAATTCATCTCTCCAACTGCTCCCCTTCACTCCCCTACTGTCTATACCTCCTTCTCGCTCTCTTCTTTCTCTATGATTTTACCCCACTTTCTCTCCCTTATTGTAAACGGCTCTTAACAGACTGATGGAAATCTATCCTCACCTTGCTGTTCTTATTGATTTCGCCTCCTCACCCACCTATGTTATATGAATTGTCTTACATACGGTATACCGGAACGCTGCCACTAATTCTGTTTTGCCATTAGGAGATGTGAGAACTGTAGCCGCTCACCGTCTGCATGCCCGGATAGGCTGCTAGTGCTTTCGATCTGGCCCAGTTTAAATCAAGAACAGCCTCACTGCTAACCTCTCATCACCTGGCCAAGAGGGCCTCTTTCCATTTGCTTGCCTGGTAACCGTTTGTTTTAGTGGGTGCAGAAAGTGTCACTGGGTGAATTGTTCTATACGTAACAACCTAGGTTCTGGTCTTAATTTTTGACTACTCTTTGCATTAGCCTTATGGTTATAATGGTTTTTGTAGATGCCTAGCTCTATGTAGTAATCTACTCAGATGTCCGAGGGTGAGTTGGGAGAGAGGGGATTTTTTGTTGTATCGCACTCTCCCCCCCCCCCTCACCCCCCCCCTTTTTTTTTTTTTTGTATAACTTTATTCATGTCGTTCTTTTATAATATGAGGCTGGTTAATTTGCACTGGGGTCAGAAGGCGACCTCCTCATCTGCATGGCCTGGTATGCAGCCTTATTACCCGCACATGCGGATTAAGTGAGGATGCCATAGGAACTAGTCTTTCTTCTGTTTAAGAACTATTACCCCAGATGCTAAGCCTCCTGGAGAGTCTACCCAATGTTTCTAATAGTTGTTATTGGTCCACTGAGACCCTGTTATTAAATGGGATAATTATTCTTTAATTGCTGAGGAGAGAGCAGCAGAACCACTCTATGACAGCTATTTTAGCAGTCTGAAAGTGAATATAGGTTCCCCTGCTGATCTCTTCTAACATGTTCTTTCTCTTTTTTTTTTTTTTTCTGTTCGTTAATGCATTATTAATTTGAATAATACAACCTACTTTCTTGACGGAAGTAGTAGGCCTAAGCTACTTATAGAGAGACCCGACTTTATCAAGGTGCAGAATATTAATCTTCGACCCTGTCTGCTACTTTATTGACACGAGCTCAATGCCTGCCAATCTCTTAGTGACCAATGCACCTTTGGGGGCGTTTTCATTTAATGATGGGTATGCAGCTGGTGTTATATATATGAGTCATACGGATATATTTCCCGGTGAATTCCCTCCTTTGGCCTCCCTAATCCCAGGATCCCAGGGTGTCTGGGATCCCCCTTTTTTAATTCCTCACTCAGCGGGCTAAAAGATGTTTTTCTTTTTTTCATTTTCTAGCTTTTACCTTCAATAGCTTCAGGCCTTCCTCCCTCAAGGTGGCATTCTCCTACTAAAGTTTATTGCATCCTACGTTTTAAGTGCCCACCGACCATAACCGGACACTAGTTACAGGGTCCACCCCTGTGACTTACTGTGGAAGTGCAAGCAGGACTTGCATTTCTCCGGCTCAATTTCAGAGAATTACTAGTACTATCTACGATATTCTCTAACTCCTCAGTTTTCTCAGTACTGCCCCATTTTACCCTATTTCTAAATTCGATTTTTTATTTTATTTTATATTTGTCTCTGATCTCGTTTTATAACATTTCTCCCTTTCTCTGCCTACCCTTTGTTCCTCGTGGCGGGACTCCGGTTCCCTCCCCCCCATGACTTCATTTAGTGTCCCATTACCCCTCCAGCTAAAGTTTGCACAATATCGCTCTGATTGATACCCAAACTTGAATAGTGCGTGCTTGACGAACACCCTAGTCCATTCCTTGCGCCTTATAAAATACTCACCCACCTAAAACATGTCCCCTAGACCCAAATTAAATGCACGAGACTCACTCAAAATAGTCTCTCTAAATGCGAGAGGTCTCAACATACCCGAAAAGAGGTCCCAAGTTCTGCTTTTTGCTCACAAATGCAAAGCAGACTTAGTGTTACTACAAGAAACCCATTTCAAATCCAACTCCATACCTAAACTCTCCAATCACCGATTTCCACTTGTGTATCATGCCCCCAATCCCCACGCGAAATCCAAAGGTGTCTCGATCCTTGTAGCTAAAAAATGCCATTTCCAAATTAGTGAGACCATGGTAGACCCCGAGGCCAGATTTATTTTTGTGAAAGGCAGTCTGGGAAACAAACGTATCACTCTAGCCAATGTATATGCACCAAACACTGGCCAGCCAGCCTTTTTTAAATCAATTTTGGCGGAACTATCCCTTTTCCAGGAAGGCATGCTCATTTTGGGGGGAGACTTCAACGTCCCTCTTAACCCGACACATGACTCCTCTACTGGCACCTCCTCTCTCACCTACAAAGCATTACGAGCCATTAAGTCACATCTACATGAGCTTTGCTTACATGATTGTTGGCGAACTCTGCATCCCCAAGAACGGGATTACTCCTATTTTTCAATTCCCCACAATCGGTACTCTAGGTTGGATTACCTGTTTATCACACAAAGAGATTTACCTTGCCTCTGTTCTGCATCCATAGAGGCTATGTATATCTCTGACCATCATCCAGTCTCCATGACCCTGCAGATTGCTGACAACCCACACACTCCACCGATTTGGCAATTAGATCCTGCCCTGTTGTCCGACACAGTATTAGCTTCTTCCTTTCAAGAAAAACTGTCCAACTACTTCACAGAGAACCTTTCTTCAACGATGGACTCCATGTTAATCTGGGAAGCCCATAAATGTACAATTCGGGGAGAATTTATAGCCGCGTCGGCGAAAAGGGAAAGATATAACGCCATATCCCAGCTTTCCACCCGTATTAAGTCCCTAGAAAAGGCCCACAAACTTTCATTAGCCAATGATGTACTTACTGATTTATTGCAGGCGAGGCAGGATCTACTCCAAATTCTCAACTCCCAAATTAAAAGAAATTACATGCTTTCCCGTAAACTTTTTTACGAATATGGCAATAAGTCGGGTAAACTTTTGGCCAGAGCTCTAAAAAAACAACACGCCGCTAGAACCATTCACTCCATCACGGACCCAAAGGGCAATAAATTGGTTACCAACCACAGGATCGCTGAACAATTTGTTCAGTATTATTCCAACCTTTACAACCTCCAAGATACCTCGCCTCTGAGAGATCGGACCCATAAACATACCCTTCAAACTGCATTTCGTTTTACTTCTTCCAGCCCCAGATTCACTTCTTAGTAAAGCATCCCACAAATTCAAACCTCTCTTAGAAGTTAAAGCTGGATAGGGTCCTGTGATCTCTTTTTTCAGGGGTCTAATATCAGAACCTGACAATCATTGTTTAAAGTTTCCTTAACTCCATTCCAAAGGGTATAGAGAATTGGACAATGCCATGGGGGACCACGTACCAATTAAAAATAAAACACCACAAGGGGACTTTCAAAATGCATATTTAATTTTGATAAGATCAAGGAATTTACAAACACAAATGAACATAAAAAATCTATTAAACTTTACTCAAAATATAAATAAAATAAATATTAAAATGAAATTGTGAAAAAGTGCATAAAAAATTTCAATTGCACTCTGCAAGAGCAGTTGCTCCAGAGCTTAGTAAATGAGCAAAAGCTCTGCTGACTTCCATCATCCAATCATGTGCAAACAAAAATTATGTTTTTTAAATTTTCCTTGCATGTGATGGGTATTCTTTGCAAATTGAAGCTTGCTGACCTGACTCTGAAATCCCCTGTATTTTCAAGTTGTTTCTGCGAGACCTATCTTTTAGGTTCACAACTTTCGATTTTTAGCCCTTCTAGTGTCTCTTCATGTGCAGAGTGAGCCTCGACTACAGTGTTAAAGGATTCTGCATAATCACACATCTTATGTTCTACATGGTCCACTCTGTCCCCTAGGTCTTGTATGCCAGCTTGAATACGGTGGAAGCATAATTTCATATCGTGTTGTGGTAACTCTTTTAGTGAAGTCACCATCCTTTTCAGTATAGCGTCTGACACTGGGAGATCTGAAGTGGCAAATGAACCAAAGGAATCTGTGTGGGGCTGGGGTGTAGGTGGCCCTGCAACCTGAGCACTCACCTCCATGTCTTGTGACCCTGGTACACCACCAGAGATTTCGCTCCTTGCCTCCATTTTACTGTGCTCCTCATGGAGGGTTTAAAGGCTCCTGAGGAAGGTTAGCCTGTCTACAATGCCACCCAGGGAGAGTATGAGATCCCGCAATGTGATCTGAGGCAGTCCTGGTCCTCTGCTGGGAACTGCCCCCGGAACCATTTTGGCGAAGACCAGCCAAGAGTGTGGGAAAAAGTCATCCAGCTTATGAAGCTGTGGCATGTCCCTCCTTCTGCAGGGCATAGATGAGGGTTGTCCAAGGCTGTGTGTGCCAAATCCGCCGTGTCCGGGTGTTGTGGGGCTCCTGGAGTTGCTGTATTCTCCAGCAGCCAAGCGGAGCTCTGTGTCCAGTAGCAACATTCCCCGACAAGTTAACAAACTGTAAACAAATTGTATCATTAGTAACATTAGTTGAAAGACAGTCGGCGGTTGATTTACTATATGAAAATGCATTGTGCACTGCGAGTGCCCTTTCAGTGCATTTGCTCTACATTGGAGGGGAAGCTTGGAAATGAGGGGAAGCTCTGGCAGTTTCTATCATCCAATGATTTTCAAAAAAATGAATGTGATTGAGTATTCTTTGCAAAGAGAAGTTTTTACCTCATTTACTAAACTCTGGAGCATCGTATATTTGCCTTTAGTAAATAAACTCCTATTTCTTTTTCTAACCAATCTAGGCATTAGGGATCAAATTACCAAAACTCAGGAAGGTGTGTACATTGTCCATGGAACTTTTTAAATGCGTTTTGAATTTGCATTATAACATATCCCCATTAATTTAGACAACTGTAAAACAATATGAGGCAACCCTAAGTAACTAAAAAGTAGACAGAAGCATGTATCATAATGTGAAGATGGCACTCTCTACCTCATTTTGAGTAGAAATTTCCCAGATCACAGAAAAAGAACCCAAGTGCCAGCAGGCTGACAGTCATCATCACTTAAGTCAGTTAACTGCCCCTTTAACCCTTTACTCATACAGACAATAGCTGCCATCATGTGCTTTAATGATAATATGCACCAGTCACCATATTTGCTGTAACAATCCTGATCCTTGGGAAATCGTAGTGCTCGTCAAAGAAACAAGAATTCTTTAATTTCTTATTTGGAGCTTTTGGAGAACCAGCTTACTAATTTTAAATATTGATTTAACAATATACAACAACAAAATAAACAAGATTGAATGTGAAAAAGTACTTGACAATGTTTGCAGTTCTGGCAGAAGCCAATCAACTATTCAAATTTATGTATTAGGGTAATCAGCTCTCATGACCCTTAATAATCCACCATGACTTCATAATCCATCACGATTAAAGAGCTCTCAGCTACCTATTGCAGCAGCTTTTTAGGTATATTCTGGAGCAGGGATGCCCAACCTATGGCCCACAGGCAGCATTTTGCCCAACACGGGTAGCGGCCCAACACAAAACCATGAACTTACTTAAAATGTTTTAATTTTCTTTTGTAAAAATAAGTTTACACTTAGCAAACACATGCGGCTGAAGAAAAATTTGACAGTCTCCTACTGGACTTTTATAAGTTTTATCTTTCCAAAGAAAAATATCCTACACTTCATAATCACATCTTATTCATGTCATTGGTTTTCTGCAGTGCCTATATTTGTGAGCAACTCTTTTCAAGGATGAAGCATACGAAGGCCAAAATTAGAACCAAAATATCTGATGAGCACCTTGAGAATTTATTGAGAATTGCTGCTACATCCATGGAACCAGATATTGATACATTAATTTATCAAAAACAGTGTTAAATAAAGCACTAGTTTTATGTTGCCTTTTTTTACCTTTATAAGAAAAAATATTATAAAAAATTCAATTTTTTTTACTCAGACAGTGGGTTTGATTTACTAAAACTAGAGAGTGCAAACTATGGTGCAGCTCTGCACAGAAACCAATCACTTCCATTTTTTTTTTTTTGTCAAAGCTTAATTGAACAAGCCAAAGATTGAATTTGATTGGCTACTATGGAAAGCTGTACATGATCTTGCATTCTCCAGTTTTAGTAAATCAACCCTATTATCTATCAGTGATCATTAACTTGTGATCTGCACAACCTTTTCTGCTTACCAGATATCCTTATTGATAGTTTATGTTATGTGTGACCCAAGACAGTTGCTCTTATTCCAATGTGGCCTATAAAGGTCAAACGGTTGGACACCCCTGTTCTAAGTTTTTTTTACAGTGCAGATACCAACACCTTATTGCACAAAAAAAAAAATCATTATTCAATAGACATCAGACATGATATACTGTACCTTTTATGCCTTTTATCCTTAGAAGATACATGTCTCATCTGCCTCCTGGAATGGGCATATTTTTATACCAAACCTTTTTGCTATTTTCTTTTATATTTCAGTAGACAATTGTCATGAATGAAGTTTTATCATACCAGGATTCAATGAATATGATAGATTTTGGAACTGATAAAAAATTAAAATGGTGCTTAACTAAAAGTTTCTGGATTATTGCTTTTCCTGATGAGAGGCTTTGCAGATCATCAAGGGCTAAGCAGGATTTATGATCCTGTAGACATTTTGTTTATTCAACTTGGTCTACTGGTTTTGTCTAATGTGTGGGGTGTTCAGTCTGATGATTTTGATGCTGACTTGTGCATTTTGGAAAACAAGGGTAGTACTGAGTTCAGTATGTTCCCCCATCCTTCTTTTTCAGTTGTAGTTCAAGGAATGTCAATATTGTCACACATAAGTTCTGAATTATCATTTTTTTGATGGCATGTGTGACATCCTTTTTTATGTTTGTGCATTCTTTCATTGCTTCTACTAATCAGACATTAATATGAAATTTTTTTGCATGCTTGATACATAAAATGTATTTAATATTTAAAAAATAAATAAAACATATTTTTGTTTGGCAAGGGTTGTTAGGATTTTCATAGATTAAAAAAGACATCATTTTATTAACATTAAATAATGTTTTTGCATGCACTTGTGATAAACAGTGACAATTGTAATTGTAGCTATCTTTCTTAAACACATTTTAGACTGCCTTCATGGTTTATATATGCTGAGATATAAAAAAAAACAAAAAAAACAAAATGTTGTCAATTTAGTTTACCACATTATTGATAAGGCTTCATCATTTTTCACTGCCTGCATGCTTTATGTAAATATTGTGATTGTACGGTATTTCTGCAGAATAGCAATTAGTATGTGTTAACATGAATATTTTTGTTTTTGCTTTTTAGGGAGAAGTGTTTTAATTATATGTTTTGCTTTCAGAGAAGAACTTTTTGGTACTCTAGGAGACAAAGTATGCTCTTTAGAAAGTTATCACATCCATCTTCAGAGAGTGGACTCTGTTCTAATCTCATTCCACTGCCTTGTTACACATAATAGGACTTTCAGACACTCCTACCCTCAATATGAAGATTCTGCTACTCAATGACATTTGTTGTAATTTGGTTGCTGGCCACCAAGTGCTCCTTAGTTTTTAAATACATTTTGAAATTTACTGGATACTTGAAGAAGAATCTAGTTACTGATTGCAGATACCCCAGCATTATTTGGTATCTTTCTTTAATGAGCTGAAATTTAATTTTATGTTTTATTAAACAAAACTGATGTGAAGCAAAATATGATTTCTCTTAATAAACTTTATTAATTTGTATGTAATTTTCATCTTACTAATTCCTTGAAATAAATATTCATGGTTTTTAAAACAAATTATTTAAATAAAATGAATAGTACAAAAGCCACCTACAATTGGAATAATAAAAAACTTCACACAAATAAGAATATTTCATTTTTTTTTTCTGAATGGCAATAAGATATTTATCTTCTGTCTTCATTTATGTTCATTTATTTTAGTCATTGATGCTCTTTTTGCTTTATTACTTTTCTGGCATCTGTTAAGTCAAAAAATTGGCATTCTGTATACAGATTACTTGGGTAGTTATAATTTGTGGAAATTATTTTCACTCTAGAAATTCTAAATCTAGGTAAGTTAATGTTTCTTATTAAAACTATACAATAGGCATGCACTATAATTTAATATTATTAATCATTTAACTCCCTTTTTAATTGCTTGCAAATGGTACTTTTTGATATATTAGTACATCAACCAATGTATAGAATTTCCTAGAAATAAATCATAATGTTTCTATTTACAAAATTAACAAATATATTAAACTGAAAAACAAGTTGAAGAATTTGTTGGAATTCTTGTGTACCCAATAATTTAATATCGACATCAAATAGATAAGGCTTGCAAGCCAGGAAGTAATATATACGATTATTCAATTTTTAGTTTATTTTCATGTAAAGTGATGGAAATGTAAGCATATTTTTCAAGAAGAAATTTCCCATGGATCTGTGTTAAGAACTTGAATGAAGTAAAAAAATAATTTTGATTTGTATGTTATTTTTTTAAGTAAACTAATAAATATATTGTATCTCATAACATCTATTAAAATATACTTCAAAAATATACTGCTGCTCGTCTCAATAACTTTAATCCCTTAACACTAAAATAATTGATAAAATAGTAACATAGATTATAATTATTATTCCACTTAGTAATTCTAAAATATTGATATTACTATACTATATGTTTCCAAAGTAATTTTACTTATATTGGATTGGAACTGTTTAAGACTTGGGCTGCCCTAACTCCCTGCTGTACCATTGATTGGGATCACAGGACCTATTCATTTCCAGTGTGCACAGGCTTGCAGTTATAACATTCTTATGCAGCATGAGTAATGATAACCCCTTTCCACTGGGCTAGATCTAGCATGGTTATGCTCATGATGTCTATGATGCTTATGTTAATTATTCTAGCATTTCATTTTTTTTTAAAGCATAATCAGAGAGACATCACTGTGTATGGTTTTTAACTGGCAACTATGCAATCTGTTATGGGCTGCATTCAAACTTTGTCTTGTGAAATCCTTAAATATTAAGGTTTCATGCACACTGGCTTAAAAATCGCTGCTACTACAGGAGTTTTGTGTTTTGCCTGTAGAAGCAGCTCAACGTTATCTTATGTGTCCATGCACATTAGGATGATTACAGGCATATTTTAAGCTCAATGTTTAGAAGCAGGAAAAAAAAAACCTTTGTGTTTCTAATTGGAGCTTGGTGGCAGAAAAAATGCAAAATTCTCCTAAATTCACCTAAACTCTACTAAAATGCTCTATATGAGCGTTTTGTTTTTTTTCTGCCAGGGGAACTGGAGTTTTTTTTTAAAAAGCCCAGTGTGCATGCAGCCTAAATATAAATAATGATATTGCTGAGTAGCATCAGTATACAAGTATATTTAATAAATAAAGTTGCTTGTATTTTTAAGAAGTCATGATATAACTAATTTCTCATGAAAAATATATTTTATAGAGTTTTTACTTTATTATTTCCATATATGGATTCCAATGCAACTTAAAGTGTACTATCTAAATAATTTACTGTTATCTACCTAACACTGTTTTAATAATAAACAATTGCATCAGTAAAAAGGAATGGTTATACACATTAGTTGGCAAATAAAATGAATCTGTATCCATGATGCATAAAATAAAAATATCTTATTTTTTTTCATTCTTTGGAGATTGATCCTTTAAGATTAAGGTTAACAGGTCATTACACCATATACTGTAAGATATAAGTATCAAAATATTTGGTTGGTGAAATTCATTAATATACAGTATAAGGCCGGAATGTATAATCCACAGTTTACATTTTCCAATAAAGAGATATCCAAGAAGGAACAAAAAGGCTCAGATGTACTTAGATTTACACTTTAGTTTCTGTCAATTCAGAAAACATTGCTTGATTAGTACATGTGTTTTTTTTTTCTTTACCATTATTAACCACTTAAAGGCCAGAAGGATTTGCAGACGTGGCGCTTCATTTGCATGCTTTTATCCCACCTTGCGGTGCTTTCTGAAGCACCGAGTAGCTTCCGCCCAGCACTTGTAGTATCTATTACTACGGCCAGGGGTTTTTATTGATATCTGAGTTTGATGTCACTTCCTGTTTTCTTTCTACCATTGCACCCGGGAGAGAGGAAACAGGAAATAAGAGGAGCAGAATCACTGCTGCCAGTGGAAGGAGACATCGCAGGAGAGGACACCACAGCAAGGTGAGTACACAGGCTGGACACAGGGACACAGGCTGGACACAGGGACACAGGCTGGCTGCATTTCATGGGATATAGGCTGGACACAGGGACATAGGCTGGCTGCATTTCATGGGACACAGGCTGGACACAGGCTGGCTGCATTTCATGTGACGCAGGCTGCATACAGGGACACAGGCTGGCTGCATTTCATGGGTCACAGGCTGCACACAGGGACACAGGCTGGCTGCATTTCATGATACACCGGCTGACTGCATTTCATGTGACATAGGCTGGACACAGGGACACAGGCTGCATTTTATATGACAAAAGCTGCATTTGATGTGACACAGGCTGCATGTAAGGAGGGGCTCGCTGGGGGGCACCTGATGGCATCTGGTGGCAGGCGACGTGGCTAGTGACACGCTCAGGGCTCCCAATGATTCTGCATTATGGTGAGTTGAATGATTTCATTTAATATTACTATTATTACTATTTAATAATATAAATAATGTGTATATTTCCACAGCATGAGTTTGTAATTATATAGTTTCCACTTGTTTTATGTTTGGATACGCTTATCCTCCTGTTACAGCCCCCTTCCAGATAAAGTACCAGCACACATTCAATTGTACTTTGTTACCCACAGGTCCTGGTGCGTGGCATATTCCTTCTAATACCTGTGGTCAGCAAGAATACCAGCGGTTAACTGGGAGCAGCAGTATAAGACAAATACATACTAAAACAATAAGATAGTCCACAGAGACATACTGTAGAAAATATGAGTTGCTCTCAATGCACAAAAGGCAGCAGGGCCGCCATCAGATGTGAACAGCCCATACACATGTAGGGGGCATGAGCCTCCTGAGGGGCCCAAAAGTGTTGCCATGCATCAGTAAATTCCCTGTTCTAGGTGACCCTGCCGCTGCCCGCAGTCCATGGCTGTCAAATTACTGGCATCTAGCAACCAGCGGAGTGTATGCAGAGGTCTCAGAATTCAGAGTGGAGGAGTAGATTCCTCCTCTATACCTGACCTGCATCGTGGACCACATCTGGGAACTAAGAGATAGGTGAGCTGCTGGCCATGGCTTCACCCCCTTCTCTTAGTGCTCAAAACTCTGGGAAGGAAGCTGCAGCCTCTGTGACAGCTCTGTGTGTAAGGATGATTTTACACACATAGATCACACAGACTGCAGCCACCCCCACACATAGTACATCAAGCACCACTGTGCCTGTCAAACGAGCATCTGTCACAGTGTCCCATCACATCTGTAGCAGAGCACAAAACATCTGTCACAGTGCCCCATGAACATCTGTACCAGTGTACAAAACATCTACTATAGTGCAATAGTGCTCCATTGTGACATCAACATCTGTCAGTGTCCACTGGATGATGTGTCTTAGTGTACAAGTGCACAAAACATCTGTTAGTGTACCAGTGTCCCACCAATAAATAAATAAAAAATGTAAAGCGTCTGCGCCCCCCCCCCCCCGCCCACGTGCAAAGGTGAACGCACACACACACATTGGTCCCGTACACATACGCAAAGGTCGATCACACCACACATGTGAGGTATAGGTGTGAATGTCAGAACGAGAGCAATAATTCTAACACCAGACCTCCTGTGTAACTCTAAACTTATAACCAACTAATTGATGTTGTGAAGGTGCGCTGGCTCTATAAAAAGTAGTGAAAACCCACAGTGAACACTACAGAATAATAATAAAATATTAGCCTGTGTAAAAAAAGAAAGGGGGTGTAAACATACACAATGTGTAATTACCTAATGAAAACACAATGTATAAAAATTAAAACAATTAGAAACAAGTGTGTGATCAAGATTGGAATGACCTATAACACATGAAGATATACAAAATATCTGATGCCGGTGAATACACAACAAAAAATGAAAATACAATATGTATATGATCTGAATTAAAAAAAAAAAACACCAAAGGGGTAAAGAGTTATGATTCCAAAAAAAATTCAATAAAAAGAGCATAAATATTATATGAAAATCTCTTCAAAACATCATTAACCCAATGCAGGCAGTGTCACTCTGGTCAAATATGCTATATGCCTATCAAAAAAACTTTGTTTGTTCCTGTCTAGACTGGCAGGACCCGGACAACCAAATGAGTGTCACAGCATACAATGTGAAGATAAGTAGTAGAAAAATGTATTTATAATTTGAAAAATACACACACTATTCCAATCATGGAAGGTAAAATTGTTAACACCTACAACTAAATAACCTCCAGAGATACCAGTGTCATATTGTCTCTGAATATAACGACATAAAAGACAGCATCACATAAAACACTATACATACAACATAAAACAGAACGTCCGGACGCTGAGAGTCTTTGTGCGGGTGTCCCCTCCACGTCAAAATGACATACTAGTGTAAAGGCATAAATATCCTAAATAGGCGGGGGCATCCGCACAGAGGTCCCCGGAAGACTTGAGCCTGGCAAGTACAGAAAGAGATAGAGGGGAAGAGAAGGGGGAAAAATGAGCCGGCTACAATAACCACAGATCCTATATACACTTGCTAGTTTAATTCCCACATGTATTGGCAACTATATGTCATTGATGGCCATAATGTATATGTTGATGGTAGTTCACAATAGGTATATAGAGGAAGTATATGGGTATGTGAGAGTCCAGTGTTGTGGTCACATATAAATAGGTACTTCAGTATTAATAGTGTCTCATACTTAGAGTCCCATAGACAGCAGTATAGATCTATTTGGCGCTCAAAAGCGCAAAGTATGTCCGCTTCTGTATAGTCCGTTGGCCATGTTAGGCTCCCCATGTTAGATGTTACAGCTTCTCCAATCAGCCCACTATCTCATTGCAGGCTTGCTTCTGGGATCCGGCAGTAAGCAGCGTCGCGTGAAGCATGTGACATCAGCGCATTTTGCAAAAGAAGTTGCGTAGCTTCATCTGGACGTATGGACAGGCCTTGCGTTGTTCCTTGTTATGGCATACCGCCACGGAAGGTACCCGCCCCTTATTAATTTATTAACAATGTTTAACATTGTGTTCAACATTTATTGTCTATCTACAAGTTTTCCTATGTGTCTACTGTATAGGTGCAGCAGGGGGGAAGGAAAGACAGAAAGGAAAAAAAGAAAAGAAAAGTAGCTGCTATAACATGACACAGGCATTAGGACATGAAGCCCCACATGCATGTATCTTTACAGGATGTGTTTAAATAACACATCTTGGGTCTATCTGAATATCACTAGTGGGGGAGCAGAATCGATGTCTATGTATAATGAAATTCTGACTTTGTGGTAATAATTCAAATGAACAAATAATAGTCCCCATTGATATTTAATACTTTGCTAGGTTTCCAGAAAGACTTGAAGATTTAATTCTGTGTTCATACCTAATGGGCTCAAACATTTTAAATGGTAAATCCACCATTTTTCTTTTTGCAACAATATGCGATTAAAGTCTCCTCGTCTTGGTTTCAGCATATAGATGCCTTTTACTGTCATACCCTCCAGTTTGCCATCATGGTATTGAATAAAATGTTTGGCTAGGGGTTTTTCAGGATCTTTGCTTTTATCTCACGCATGTGCTCCCCTATCCTAACTCTTAGGGTACACTTAGTCTTACCAACATACATTTTTCTACAGGAGCATGTTATCATGTAGACCACTTTAGAGGAGGCGCAGTTGAAGTCCCTGATTTCAAATTCTCTTTCCCCTCATGCATCCCTAAATGTGTCTGTTCTATCCACGTATGGGCATATCTGACAGTGCCCATATGAAAACATGCCCCTGCTCCTTGGGAATTTCAACAACCACATTGTATCCCCCTCCTTTATAAACTTGGATCTTATTAGTAGGTCGCCTAAATTCCTAGCTCTCCTAGCTACCATATTAGGTGAGGGGCCTACCATTTTGGCTAAACCCGGGGTACTAGTCAGTATACCCCAATGTTCTTCAAGTATCTCTCTGACTGTGTCCCATTGGACACCAAATTGTGTAATCATTCTGATGGGCCCTTGTGTGGTTAGATTAGATTTCATGGTAGTCACCGTTTCTCCTGTCATAGGTTTTAGTAGATTATTACCACAAAGTCAGAATTTCATTATACATAGACATCGATTCTGCCCCCCAACTAGTAATATTCAGATAGACCCAGGATGTGTTATTTAAACACATCCTGTAAAGATACAGTATAGGATTTGTATCCGTATCTGTGTTTTTGCTTTGGTCTCTGTCTTTGTGGTCGTTTTCGTTTTTGTTTTGGGTCTAGTGTATTTTGCTTTTTGTTTTCTGTCTTCGGTGTGATTGAATACATGCATGTGTATACATCGATACATGCATGTGGGGGTTCATGTCCTAATGCCTGTGTCATGTTATAGCAGCTACTTTTATTTTATTTTATTTTTTCCTTTCTGTCTTTCCTTCTCCCCTGCTGCACCTATACAATAGACACATAGGAAAACTTGTAGATAGATAATACATGTTGAACACAATGTTCCTTTAATAAATTAATAAGGGGTGGGTACCTTCCGTGGGGGTATGCCAGAACAAGGAACAACGCAAGGCCTGCCCATACGTCCAGACGAAGCTACGCAACTTCTTTTGCGAAGCGCATCAACGTCACATGCGTCACGTGACGCCGCTTTCTGCCGGATCCTGGAAGCAAGCTTGCGATGAGATAGCGGGCTGATGAATTGGAGAGACTGTAACATCTAACACGGGGAGCCTAACATGGCCAATGGACTATACAGAAGCGGACATACTGTGCGCTTTTGAGCTCCAAATAGATATATACTGCTGTCTATGGGACTCTAAGTATGAGACCACATTAGTGGGCACATCACCTTCCCGGGAAAATTCAATGGATATAACAGCATCGCGGAGTGGGTATTGTATGCCAATCTTTTACTACACATATTACATATTGCCTATACTGGCATGTTACATGGATACTATACAGGTTTTTTTGATAGGTATAAAGAGTTATGAGCAGTCTCTCTCAGGTGCTGAAAAGTGCACAAAAATGATAAGGTTAGCTGCTTACCAGACTAACAGAGGTCACAGAGCATGTGTGATGATCCTCAGCTCATGGATGCATTCTTTTACCAAATTACAGGGATTTGCAATGAACAACAGCCCCCAGCAGACCCAGATAAGTTGGTGAGTATGCATGCTCATCTGTGGCTGATGGAATGGGTTCTTCTGTGCCTCCGGAGGAAGGTAAAGAAATGGAGAAGTATAAATTACGGTCAAAATTTATGAAGAAAAATTACCTATTTGCAAAATTTTATAGCAGAAACTAAGAAAAACGATTTTTTTCTGAAAAATCTTTTTTTTATTTGTAGTAAAAAAATACAGTGGTGATTAAATACCACCAAAAGAAAGCTCCATTTGTGTGAAAAATAAATGATACAAATTTCATATGGGTACAGTGCTGCATAACTATAATTCTGATTCAAAATGTGACAGAGCTGAAAGCTGAAAATTGGCCTGAGCAGGAAGGGGGTGAAAGTGCCCAGCACTGAGGTGGTTAAAAATGTTATTGTCACATGCAAATAATTATACAATAAACATATGAAAATTGACCTAATTGTAAATACACGTCAAGTATACTTTAAAAAAAACAATTACATTGAAAAAATATAGAATCAAGACTCCTGAACCAAATAAATTTCCCACGTTATCTTATTTGCATATAACTGATAAAATACGTATATGTTTAAAAGAAGTGGGCAAAAACTTTATACATGTTTATCTTTAGCTAAAATGTGTTAAACTAATATATCCCAAATTACATGACTGTTATTATAGTATTCACCTCCTGTTAATATACTGAGAAGCCTCATTTCACACTTTTATACCTTCTACTTAACTATAAATCTATTGTATGACTCTTTTTATTGCATTATATTCAATAAAATATTTGAAAAGAAAAAAAAAAGAAGTGGGCAAATACCCACTAAACACAAAGAAAAAGAAAAAAAGGAAATCACACAAATATATCAGAGGAAAATAAACAAACTCAAGAACCTTACCAGAGTGAAGCCCCCCCTACCCCCCCCCCCCCCCACCCCCCATCCACGTTTGAGTCCAGGATTTTTTAACACCTTATATCAAACCAATGCTAGAATAGGACCTCATGACCCATACAGAGTACCCTAGTGCCCGACTGTTCCCATGTAGCTAACATATTAGAATCTACCCTTGATCTATTTACAGGTTTTTGGCCACTGTGTCAGAGGAATCCACCCACTTATACAATAGAAATCTCTCCTGCGCTTGGGTGTCTAGTTCCTCAATACGTGATGTAACCAGCTTCATACAGTAATGCCTGCCGTCTTGCAGCCCTCCTCAGAATAATGGGTATGCATACACTAGAGAAAAAAAGGAAAGAAGGAGGGCGCACCGACCTAGTGCATTACCACTGGTAAAGCTTTATTGAAGTATAAAACAGCAAAATATTTACTCAAACGAGTATTGATAGAAGACGTAAACAATAGAGCAGATTCACTGTTCTGAACACCGACAAGCCAGGACCTGACGTCAAGTGGATCAAACAATACCTCAAGGTATCATGTACTAATAGTTCCATTATTATTCTGCCCCAAGGATACAAGCCTTCACTGTTCCATCAACTCAGATCCTGTTCATTATTCATATCATAAAAGAAGAGCATAAACTTGTGTATAATATATAGTCAATTTCTATGTCCAAAGTAAAGAGTATTTACAAATAGAGATCATAGTCTCTATTCAAGCCATGGGGATGCAATGTTTTCAATTGGTTAATCCACCATACCTTGCTTTGTTTTAGTTTTTGAATCCTGTCACCCCCTTTCTCGTGTCCCTTGTTATTTCTTCTAAAATCAACGAAGTAAGCGTTACCTATGCCTCCCACCCTGAACTCGGGTGCTTTTTGGTAAGAAGATCCATGTAGTTTAAGTGGAATCAAAGCCGTGTATCAAGGAAACTTTTGAAAGGATATCCTAGGCTGGTTGATATTTGATAACATCTAAACACCTTAGGCTGGTTAACATCTGATAATCCTGACAGGAAAGTACAGGGACTGTGTGAACATTTGTAAAAGGACGTTGAAATGACAGTCGCTTAAAAGTTTATACTTTTTACAAAAATGGTGTAAGTGCTGTATAATCTGCTCACAATAAGACACTGGCCCTGAACCACGAAATCATGGAAGGAAATTTTTAACAGGACTTATATTTATTCAGTTAACCCAGCACACAGGCTCCCCCCCCCCCCCCCTCCTTTATGGCCGCCCCTTCCCCCTCCCCTCTTTTGTTGTTTTAGCTGTCTTAAAGAAGTATCTATTTCTATTCCATTACTCTAAGGTATCCTGGGCTACTATTTTTCTATTTTTTTCCTTTGTGGCTGTGCTACTTTGTTGATCAGGCCTCCACCACTCCAGCAGTAATCCTGAGCAAAGATGTCAAGGTGGCGAGGAGAGGAGCAGGCATTATTGGAGAGTGAAGGGACACAACATCTCCACTCCTCAAAAGAAAAGAACGCCCACGTAGCACAAGCAGCTGCAGCAAAACTAGAACGGTATATTCGTACACCGGGTCAGTCTCCAATAAAGGGAGAGCAGACGGTACTACCGGCCCAACCTATACAATTGAAACCACAGCAGGGGGGTTCAGTGGACAGAAAAAGTCAAGGCCATATAGGCTCAAATACTGCAGGAGCACCAGGTTCAAAGAACGTTAGCAAACGCCAAGGGGTAACCCATGGTGAGACTGAAACTATTGTTAAGGGCAACCCCCCCTGTTGAGGAGGATCCAACATTAAGAGAGGTCCTTCAAGCTGTTAATGCATGTAAAACCTCGTTGG
Source organism: Lithobates pipiens (assembly GCF_037356315.1). Taxonomy (NCBI): domain Eukaryota; kingdom Metazoa; phylum Chordata; class Amphibia; order Anura; family Ranidae; genus Lithobates; species Lithobates pipiens. The sequence goes on from NW_027507764.1 coordinate 389,332,194, forward strand.
GAGAGCTATGTGGTCAGTTTAAAAGTATGAAGGAGGAGTTACTACTGATCAGACAGGACATGCAGAAAGCAACAGAAAGAACAGCAGTACTAGAAACAAGAATAAGTCAAATGGAAGATGATCTACACCCAGTACAACAAGAAGTTAATAGTATGAGAAAACAACTAGCTAGCCAAACCACCAGAATGGATGAAATAGACTGATCCTATAAAATTCTTAGAGTCATGGTTTATAGAACTGTTCGGTAGAGAAAAATTTTCATATTTTTTCTCAATAGAACGGGCCCATCGAGTTCCTTTTAAAGCCCCACCCCCTGGGGGCCGCCCTAGACAAATGATCTTGAAATTTTTTAATTACAATGACAAAGTGATGCTGATGCGGAAGGAAAGAGATTTGGGAAATGTTATGTATGATGGCGTGAAGATTTCTTTTTACCCAGACTACTCACTGGAACTGCAGAGGTGTAGAGCTGAATTTTTAGAGCTTAAACGTACTTTACGGTCATATAGGATCACATATGCTTTCTTATACCCAGCGCGTTTGCGAATAGCAACACTGGGTGGAACGCAGTTTGACTCCCCGGGTGATGTAACATCATGGTTGGAAGCTAACAAGGGGTTACTACAAATGCATTAAGGGGGTAGAAAGGGAGACAAGTGGAGGGGAGGGGGGGGAAAGGGGTTTTTCTATTTTTGAACTTTTTGGAACACGGGGAGAGAGTTGAGGGAGATTTAAATGAGGTATGAAACAATGATAGAAGGGGAGATAGGGGTAAAGGTTTTTTTTTTCTTTCTTACTTGTTTTTTATCACTTTTGATTTATGTCCCTTCCCTGTCGGAGGAAGAGTGTTATGAGAGTGGGGAAGTGAAGGAAGGGAAGGACGGAAGGGAGGAGTGTGAGAAGGCCACGTGTGCCCCCCTAGGGGAATGCCTAGATAGGTGGTGGGCTGGGGGGGGTAGGGAGGGAGGGGGATGGAAGGAGCGGGTGGGAAGGGAGAGTGGGTGGGAGGGGTCAAGACATTTTGAATATAGAGGATTATAAGAGGTTTAAGGTTGAATACTGCACAGTTGGCACACAAATAGTAGTTCAATTGGAAGTTATTATTATAAAGGTGATACACTTGTGGGGATTTTGTAATTTAGGAGGAAGTGGATGGAGCACGGGTAGAATGAGATATTACAGGATCTCCTTCACAAAACTTGTATTTTCACCCCCTTTTTTGCTCCATAGTCACCTTATGTTGAATAATGCAAGATAAAATACTCAATGTCACCTCTTGGAATATAAGAGGCTTGGGAAGCCCGATTAAACGAGCAACAGTTTTCTCTATGCTGGAGAGGCATGGGATTGGACTGGCCTGTCTGCAGGAGACACATTTAACAAAATTAACTATACCCCAACTCAAAAGCAGGAGGTACCAAAATCAGTACCATTCCACTCACACATCCTACTCGAGAGGAGTGAGTGTGATGATAGGAACAGGGGTGAGGTTCTTCTGCAGACAGGCCAGTATTGATGAACTGTGTCGTTATGTCTTTTTATACTGTGTTCTGGAGGATAAACCCTATGTTTTGGTGTGTGTCTATATACCGCCCCCGTTTAAGATGGAGGTGGTATATAGACTCATGGACTTTATGGCAGATAAGGAGGATATACCGGTTATAATACTGGGGGATTTTAATGAAGTGCTTGATAGATAGGTTGATAGATTCCCCATTAAATCCCAATTGGGGGAGACAGGGTCAACAAGCTTAAGTCACTTCTTGAAGGAAGTAGGATTGTTGGATATGTGGAGAGTGAGGAATGTGAATGTTAAGCAATAATCTTGTTTTTCAAGTTCGCACTCAACACTCTCCAGAATAGATTTGGCCCTGGGTAACGAGGAAGCATTGCAAAGTGTAAGGAATATAGAGTATTTGCCTAGAGGGATATCGGACCATTCACTTTTGAAAATAGCAGTGAGTACAGGAAAAAAAAAAACACTGGGGGGATGGAGAATAAGCCCATTCTGGTTTGAATTAATGAAGGATGTAGAAGAAATCCCAAAAAGATTAAAAGAGTTGTTAGTGTTTAATACAGACACTGCCCCAACTAATATAACATGGGATACATTAAAAGTGTATATCAAAGGCATTCTGATCCACCAGGTGGCTAAAACTAAACAGAAATCTAGGAGTTGGGAGGAAAGAATCAGGAAGGAAGTAATAGAGGCAGAGGATAATTATGTTAAGGACCCTTGAGAGAAACAAGTGATATGGTTAAATAAACAGCAGGGGTATAGATCGGTAATTATTAAAAGGGAAGAAAATAAGCGGTTATTCCAGAAGCAATGCCATTTTGGGGAAGGAGAGAGCGTGGGGAGAATGCTGGCTCAGTTAGTGAAAACGAATTCCCCCTCATCTATAATTCCAATAATAAGTCCATGAATGGGACAGTTTCCACAAGTGGGAAGGAGATTGTAGAAACCTTTAGGGCCTTCTATAGGGAACTATATAGTGCTTGAAGTCAGAGAAAGGAAGAAGATATGGGTGCATTCTTGGAGAAAGTGGAACTCCCAGCCCTCACTCAAAAGGAGAGGGAGGATTTGGAAGCCCCCATAACTCTGAGTGAGTTACAGCAGGCGGTGAGCGGAATAGCTAACCAAAAGTCTCCAGGGCCAGATGGCCTCCCGGTGGAGATATATAAGAAATATAGTAAAATCTTACTCCCAGAGCTGCTCAGGACCTTGAGAGGGTCAAAATCTGAGAGGAGATTGTCTGCATCCATGATGGAGGCGATTATTATTGTGATACCTAAAGAAGGAAAAGACCCTCAAGAGGTAGCCTCGTATAGGCCGATATCACTCACACGATTATGTTCTGATGTTAAAATACTGGCTAAGGTGTTGTCAAATAGGTTAAATAAGGTTATTAATAGGCTTACACATCTGGACCAGACAGGATTTATTGTGGGATGATCAACCAGTATGAATATAAGAAGGGCATTTCTAAATATTCAAACGCCACCGGTGAATGTGGGCTCGAGGGCCATCCTGTCTCTGGACATGACCAAAGCTTTTGATAGTCTAGAGTGGGAGTATTTATGGCGTGTCCTGGAGGGGTGTGGATTCGGTCCCACGTTCATCAGATGGATTAAAATGATGTATAGCGCCCCCAGCGCGAAAGTAAGAATAAACAAAGAACAATCTGAAAGAATAGAAATGAGCAGAGGGACAAGGCAGGGGTGCCCACTTTCCCCCGTTGCTCTTTGCAATTGCAATGCAATGGAGCCATTGGCGATCGCCATTAGGTCAAAATCTAAAATAACTGGGTTTCAAAGGGAAGAGGGCAGGGAGGAGAGAATCGCATTATATGCGGATGATGTTCTCCTCTTTTTAGGGGACATTGGTCAATCTCTTGAGAAGGCAATTAAATTAGTAGAAGACTTTGGAGGATTTACAGGTTTGATAATAAACTGGGGGAAGTCAGAGCTGCTCCAAGTAGATACCCCAGGCGCTGCGATTGCGATGGGGATACTGCAATTAGAAGTGGTAGATGCAATGAAATACCTTGGCATATATCTAACAACAGATTTAGAGCAGTATGCTGATAAAAATATAGCTCCGTTATTGGGCAAATTTAAGCGAAGTTCTGATGCCTGGAGTCGGCTTCCCTTGTCAGTAGCAGGCCGATGTAGCCTGATAAAGATTATATTGTTGCCACAACTGTTATACGTCCTGCATAACGCCCCAGTTTGGATAGGTAAAAAATGGTTTAAAAAGTTTGAAACTCTCTTTTGGGAGCTAATTTGGAAAAAGGGACAGACGAGGATCCGACTCCAGGTATTCCAACAGCCAACGGATAGGGGGGGATTGGCCATACCCAGCCCTAGGAATTACTATTTAGAAGCGCAGCTGCAGCACCTGGTGGGTAGTGATCAGGAGGGGGAGGGTTATTCAAATGGTAGAGCAATTCTGATAGGAGCTCCACATAATACCACTGGAGGCAAGTTCTTTTCAGCGCAAGGACCCCATAATAAACATGATGAGCAAAATATGGAGAACGGTAAAAAAGTTGTTGGGATGTACAGGATGGTCAGAATATACGTCTGCAGGAAGTACTGTTAATTGGGAAAATTGATACATGGGAGAAGAAGGGCATGACTAGGCTGAGTCAATTATATGATGGTAGAATCTTGAAAACATTTATGGATCTAAAATGGAATATGATGTACCGCAGCAGACATTTTATCGATATTTACAGCTTCGGCATGCCCTGGTAGCGCAGTTTGGCCCACAGATACCTGAATGGGACAAAATATCCTTGTCCCAGGAGATAATTAAAATAGATAAATCTAGGGGAGTTATATCTACCCTATATGAATTATTATGTAAAGGCCCCGAAATGGAATCTGGCTTAGTTAAGCAAAAGAAAAAATGGGAAGAGGACATACGAGAAATCACAGAGGAACAGTGGAGGAGAATATTGGAACTTGGACCACTGATATCGGTCTCTCCATCACAAAGAGTATCACATTTGATGTTGGTATACAGGGCTTATTTCACCCCCAAGAGGTTGTTCTTGTTCGGAAGGAGGACGGACGCCAATTGCCCTAGATGCCGAGGCTTTGGGGATCTCATACACATGATGTGGAGGTGTCCAAAGTTGTTTCGGTACTGGAAAGGAATAGTTGAAATTATAAATAAAACTTTTGGGATTAAGTTGGACCTGGACCCTAAAACCTGTATATTAGGATACAGGAGAATGCCGGGGGAACAGAAAAACACTACACTTGCAGTTATACAATGTTTATTTCAAGCATGAAAATTGATAGCACAGAAATGGCAGTCCGAGAGAGCACCTCTTTTGAGTGAATGGATCAAGGTTATTAATGATCTAGTCTGGAAGGAGAAGACTGTATTCATACGTAGGGGAAACCTTAGAGGGTTTGAGAAAATATGGAGGCCTTGGTTGAATGAAATAGGGTACCCACCTGACCAGTAATAGTAGTAGAGGAAAAAGGTAGATAAAGGATAAGGTAACTTAAAAACTATGGAGTGTAACACTGAAAGTTAGATTAGAAGCAGTAATGACCAACCTCGAAAGAAGGAGTCTAGGGGAGGAGGGGCTGGGGGGGTGGGGTAGGGGGGAGGGATGGGGCAGGAGAAGAAGGGGGGGGGGTAATAGAATGAGGGACAAATTAAAACAGAAGGTGTTGAAGTTTATTGATTAACAAAGTTTACTGTTTTGCTTATATTCTGTTTTTTATATTATGAAGTTTTTGTATGATATAACAAAAAAAACAAATAAAGAGAATTTAAAGTTAAAAAAAAAAAACATGGAAAACATCCGTTTCTTTGTCTTCCACCAAAAAGGTTGTTTTAACCTCTTGTTTGTCCTAAAATTAGAGTGTACACTGAAAGACATATTAGTGCACTCTGATTTTAGGACAAACAAGAGGTTAAAACAACATTTTTGCCGGAGACAAAAAAATGGATGTTTTCCATGTTTAAATTGTATACACTGTAACTTAACTTCTTCAGATCCGCGCTATAGCCGAATGATGACTACAGCATGGACCTGCTTTGCCGGAAGTACGTCTATTGACATCCTTGCGTGCCCGAGCAGCCTGTGCCACCTTAACTGTGCCTATCAGTGCCCATCAGTGTAGCCTATCAGTGCCCACCAGTGCTGCCTCATCAGTGCATATCAATGAAGGAGAAAAATTACCTGTTTGTTTTTTTTTCAAAATTTTCCATGTTTTTTTGTTTGTTTAGCAAAAAATTGAAATCCCAGCTGTGATCTATTTGTGTGAAAAAAATGATAAACATTTAATTTGGGTACAGTGTAGCTTGACCACGCAATCATCATTCAAAGTGCATCAGTGCTGAAAGCTGAAAATTGGTCTGGGCAGGAGGGGGGGGGGGGGGGGGGGGGGGTTTACATGCTCAGTAAGCAAGTGGTTAAAGAGTAATTTCACCTTAAGAACTACAAAATTGAATTCCTTCATAAATCATGCCTAACACTGATGACAATCTCAATGTGCATAATCATTTTTATTTTAAAATTGCTTACTTCTGTGTTCTGGACAGCTCATTTTCTGTTTCATTTAAAAAAATGCATTCAGAACTCTGATTCCAGCTTCCTGCTGGCAATGAGACATATTAGTGCACTCTGAGACATCTGCATCCTGAGACAGTTGTAGGCAATCAGGGGAGATGCAAGTGCCCAAAGGAGAAAATGGACATAAAAACTGTGATTCCACAGGGAGGCCATTGCTATATATATATATATATATATATATATATATATATATATATATATATATATATTATATATATAAAAAAAAAATATATATATATATATATATATATATACTTGGAACCAACCAGACAACCACTTGATGGTTCTGCATTAACGATAAGAATATATATATTTTTTTCCAAAGATTTTATTAAAATAATCAGGGTAACATACATGTTCATGTACATGTCAATCTGTTAACACAAACCAACGTCATATTCAATGGTACAGAGATTTAACAAACAACAACAGGAATGTTATGGTTACTGTAAGGTTTCACATAAACAAATAAACGGAATTACCTAAGACGGTAAAGACCTAGTGTGTGGAGTAAGATCGGTATGAATTGGTCTCTTGGTATCTTGATATTAAACAAGGGATGTATTGAAAATAAACTCTTAATGTGTCAGGGTGGCATACATCCATAACATCCATAACATGAACAGGGAAGAAGAGGGGAATAAAGGAAAGGACTATGTCTGCGGTTCAAGGTCTCCATTAATTTGGAGTTTCGTATGAAATACTGTATTTGCTGGCGTATAAGACTACCTTTTACACTTAAAAAAAATGCCCAAAAATCGGGGGTCGTCTTATACGCCGGGTATACAGGTATACAATGCTGCCCGATGGATGTCAGCCCCCAAATGTCTGCTAATACTGTATGTGGCTTCAACTACAAACAGTATACGCTGTTGAGCCAATCCCGGCGAGCAATGTATTCTATTAATGAATACAGAGCCTGCTTGGATTGGAGTAGCAACCTCTGCAAATCCAAGCAGGCTACATAGAGTAGCCTGCTCGGATTGGCTTTGAGAGAGAGAGAGAGAGAGAGAGAGAGAGAGAGAGAGAGAGAGGCAATGGCTGGTGATGCTACAGCCTCTGCCAATCCAAGCAGGCGTTGTATTCATTAAAATAATACACCGCTCACCATACTTCCCTGGGTAAATCCATTCACCTGATCTCCTACTACTATACATCCTGCTGTTTTCCTTTGAAGTCCCAGGCACCCAAGAGGGACAGGTAAATCTGGGACATATGACAGAGGGGTTATTAAATGCATTTTGGTGGACAATTCCCATAGAAAGTAACCCAAAAGTGGTATAGGTTTGGTTAGTGAAAAAATTCTACTTTCCAGAGTTGTGGCATTCAATAGATCTCTGTTTGTGTTATTATTGTTTGATTTACTTTATGACATAACACAGCATGGCGGATGAGTAGTTGGCATTCTTGCTTTGTATTTTTTAATCGTTCTAATGTTTTTTTAAAATGGTGTTGCCTCAGAAGGGGGGTAGTCTTATACCGCGAGTATTGCCCAAAACCTATGTTTTCACTTGAAAAATAGGGGGTCGTCTTATACGCCCAGTCGTCTTATACGCCGGCAAATACGGTATATATCTAGATAATCCAACAAGTATCAACCTAGAAACCCAGCAATACTTCGCCTATACAGGGCGTTAGTTGTAGTAGTAAATGATATTATTTTCATTTAAATTACCCTTATGCATAGATCAAAGAAGGGGAGGGGGTGAGGGGTGGGGTGGGGTACTGGGGCGGAGGTTAAAAAGAAGGGGAATGAGGGTAGGGAGAGGAAGGGAGGAGAAGGGAAGGGGACATGGGTATTTTCAATTTTGAATCGCTCAATCATTCCTCCGTGGCTCTCCTGAATGAGTTTTAAAAAAGCGTATGGGGAATCCGCAGCAGGGGTACCTATCCCGATCAATTATATTCAGGCTCTAGTACTGCAATATTCAAAGGGGTTAAATCCATTCAGTTGCATCAAGTAAGTGCTGAGTGTGGAGCTGTGCAAGCAAGTGATAGTTCGGTACAAAAGAGAAGCCTCGGGGGGTGTTCAGGCAGGTCCTTGAAGGATATCTGGGGGATGGCGTATTGGTATTGTTTGTAATACATAGAGAAGGCGTGGTAAGACGTTCATTTTTATAATGGCAGCTCTACCAAACCATGAAAAGGAAATTTTATTCCATTGCTTTAGATCGATGTTTATTTTTTTTGAGGATGTCAGGGTAGTTTTTTGTATAAAGGTCAGCCAGGTTGCTCGTGATTTTAATGCCTAAGTAAGTTATTTCTCCATCGTTCCATTGAAAAGGGAAGTTATCTTTACATTGAGCTACCGACTCCGGTGTAAGGGAGAAGACAAGTGCATATGACTTTTCAAAGTTAATTTTAAGGTTGGAAATCAAGGCAAATTCTTTTAAAAGGACTGGAAGAGTGGTATGCGGGTCAGAAAGGAACAGTAGAATATCGTCCACGTATGCAGCTAATTTGCTGACCTTACTACCTGTTTGAACACCTGTAATATCAGGATTTTGTCTGATGCTGTTGAGCAGGGGTTCAAGTGTCAATATAAACAGGACGGGGGACAGGGAACAACCCTCTCTAGTCCCTTTTCTGATGGAGAAGGCATCCGACAGGGTGTGGTTGACTCTGATTTTTGCTGATGGATTCTGATAGAGGGACTGAATAAAGTTAAGTAATCGCGGTCCAAAGCCAATGTAACGTAAGACTGCGTGCATATAGTCCCATGCTACCCTGTCGAATGCCTTCTCCGCGTCAAGGGGCAGAAAAAAGCTTTTTTATTTGGTTGTTGTGATTAGGGGATGAATGTTGATTTTATGGTATTGTCTCAGGCTTCCCTGCCTGGGACAAAACCTACTTGATCTGATATTATAATCGAGGGGAGAACTGTTTGAAGCCTATTAGCAAGGATTTTGGAGAATATCTTAACGTCTACATTAAGTAGGGAGATTGGTCTATAATTAGCGGTTTGTGTAGGGTCTTTGTCACCTTTGGGTATTACTACTATATGGGCCTCTAACATTTCAGGCAAGATATGGTTCTGTGTGTTCAGGGAATTAAACGCTTTCATGAATGGATCTCTCAAGGTGTCCGAGAAGGTCTTATAATACACCGTCGGAAGCCCATCAGGCCCTGGACTTTTGCCTACTTTCGTTTGTTTAAGGGCTTCATCCCATTCTTGTCGGCTGATGGGACCGTCTAAATCATTGATAAGGTCAGCATTATTTAGCTTAGGACAATGTTGTGTCAGAAATTGTTGTATCAATTGTAATCGTGATGTTTGAGATTTAGTCGAGTCGGTAGCTCCATGCAAGTTATATAATTTTGAGTAGAAGTTTTCAAACTCCTTCGCAATGTCCTTATTACCAGTGATCTTAGATCCTGATGGAAATGTAAGCAATGAACAGTAAGTTTAGATTTGTGGGTTTGTAGGGCTCGGGCCAATAAATGGCCGCTCTTGTTACCAAATTCGTAAAATTGTTTTTTGGAGAGAAGAAACGTTCTCTTCACCCTCTTGTTTAATTCAGTTTGGATGGAAGTGTGGACCTCTTGTAGTTCTAAGAGAGTTTGGGAAGCTAGGGTTTGCTTATGAACATTTTCCAACTTTTTGAGTTTATCAAAAAGATCCGAGAGATACGCTTTTTTGTCTTTTGCAATCTTGGCAGAAATGGAAATCAATTTACCCCTCACTACACATTTGTGAGCAGCCCACTGTGTCATGGGCGATGACACAGGAGTGTTGTTGTTTGTAAAATACTCTGTCAAGCATTGGTTTATTTCATTAGCATGAATTGAGTCTTTTAAGATATGTGGATTCAGTGTCCATACATGTGTGCGTTCATGAGCTTCGGGGAGTGTTAATGTGATTGATACTGGATGGTGGTCAGATATAGTCATGGGTTCAATACCGGCTGTAGAGAGAAGGGGGAGGTCAGATTGGGTAAGAAATATGTAATCGAGTCGAGAGTATCGGTTATGGGGGGCTGAGAAAAAAGTGAAGTCTTTGTCTGTGGGATGTAGGGTACGCCAGGTATCATGTAACATGAGTGTTTGTAAGGATAGCTTTATTTGACGAAGAGCCCTGTACGGTAAATGTGAAGTACCTGCCGAAGTGTCAAGTAGTGGTGCTAAAGGTACATTAAAGTCCCCACCGAATAGTACTAAACCAGACTGAAATGTGGTAAGCTGGGCAATGGTTTCCCGAAAAAAGGTAACTTGAGCTGAATTTGGGCTATAGATGTTAGCCAGCGTTATAGGTCTACCTTGCCATGTTCCTTTCAGGAAAATAAATCTACCCTGGGTATCTTTCAACGAGTCTGTGATCTGTATAGGTAAATTTTTGGACAATAATATAGACACCCCTTTGGTTTTTGAATTAGGCGTAGTTGCATGGTAGCTGATCGGGTAATGTCGATTAGAGAGTTTTGGTGTTGCCTGACAGCTGAAGTGAGTCTCCTGTAGGAAAACCACGTCTGCTTGCATACTCTTTAGACTAGTTAATATGCGTGTCCTTTTTTCGGGGAGGTTCAAACCTTTTGCGTTCAGAGAGATTAGTTTCAAAGATTTAGGTGCTGACGTGGCTTTCGAGGAGGCCATGGTAAGCAAGTGGTTAGTGTGGTAGGAGAGCCAGGAAGCGATCTGTCCCCAATGGTTGTCTGTTGTATTTATCTGAGATAAGTGGGGAAGTAAGGGAGGGGTAGGTAAAAGGGGTAAGGGGAGGAGGAGGTACAAAATGGATCAGAAAATAGAGGGCGGGGAGGAAAGGTTTCGGATAGGTAGATTCCCACCCACAGAGTATCCAATCGGGGACGGAAAGGAAACACCCTGGGAGGGATAATTAAACTACTAGGGTCGCCAGCTAAAAACGGGTTATGCCGACAATTAAACCCAGTGGGGGTCAGGTGATTCCCTTACGAGTCACCTGTGCGTGGGGGTGTTTGGCGGACGAAAAGAAGATTTCTATGAGTTTGGAGTCTAGAGTCCCATGAGGTCTATGATGCTGGAGATCAAGACAAACTATCGGCCCGTATGTTTGGGTTAGAAAAAGGGGAGGGACTGAAGAAATTACTTCAAATGGTTCTGCAGGGGGTAGGTTGTTTTTCTTCTGAGTGAGACGACAAGGAAGAGGGGGCGGTGTGTATATCACGTAAAACAAAACAATATAAAGTTGGCGCACAAATGAATGGTCTCTTTAAGAGCGCTTGACTATCTCGTGGGATGTTTGTTTATTTAAATAAATGTCCTGTAGATGGTCTCAATGTGCGGCTGTTAACCCATTATGGACTTGGCAAAAAATGGATGCAGCAGAAATTATATCCTTTAATATCCCCATGGAAACCCACACAGGCACAGGGAGAACATACAAGCTCCAGGCGGGTGGTGGCGTGGTTGGGATTCGAACCAGCGTCCTGCTTGCTGCTAGGTGAGAGTGCTAACCACTACACCACTGTGTCTACCATATGTTTCAATCCACATTTCCTATTAGATGTTTTCTAACAGTTCTTTCACTGACACAGACCCCTGTCTGATAAGGTTTTAACTGCAGGAGGCTTAGTGACACATTAGGGGTTAACCTGAGAGACTTCGACAGTCCCCGCCCCTACACACTACCCGATGCCTTTATCTTTCTGGTTGCTGTATGCCGCTCCAGCTTTGACAAAGCGCAGGAGCGCGAAACATGTAAGCAGGAGAGTCGGCATAGCAACCTTCCCCTTCACAGCCTTCCACGTGACAAGCCTCTCATGTGATCCACAGCCGCTCGGACAAGCGGCACTGCAAGCAGTGCAGCGTTCTCTAAGCTGCCTATGTGTACAGCTGATATCATCTGGTGACTAAGCTTGATCCTTACCACCCAGCGTGCAGCATTACACCTCTGCCTCCAAGCCGAACGCTTCAGATGGAGCTGAAATAAACACCTCCCCCTCGGTCATCAGACTGGACTCATCAGCTCTGCAGCCCATTGAACACCTATGAAGTGAGTGTCCCTAGGAACGTTGTTCCATTCGTTTACACTGACTTTTTGGGTTCTTTCAGATGATTGATTGCATTCATTAGGCATTCGAAAGCTGTGCACATTGGTCTTTGGTTTTGACCTTTCCAAAGTTATAATTGAGAGATCTGAGGAGCTTTTCATTATCAAACATCTGTCCGTTTTATGATTGGTGTTTTTTATGTGTTTTAGATCCTGCAGGGATCAGATGTCTGTGTTCATTTTTTACATTTAATAAATGACATTTTAAAGTCTTTTTCACATCAATCTACTAGTCCCTTTGATGCGCTGTTTTTGATCGTTTTTTCGGTGTGTATATCAACCTAGGGAAGATCCTAACCAGTGATTTAATAATGAATGCAGATAATAACTATCTGAGTGCAAATGACATTAACGTTTCTCAACATATAAACATCCTGAATGTTTGAAAGGGATAATTGTCCGTGTCATCTAGTCAGTTATTTGAACTTAGTTAATGACTATAAAAAAATAGTAACAAAAAGATGTAAATAAACCATCAAACCGCGGTAAAACATAAATTCAGTTGTAATTTCAACCAGTGTTGTAGGAATTCAGGTGGTTCAGCGGTACGCTTCCCTCTGACAGAGTGAGATGCACAGTCGAAACGTCCCATTAATTGATCCCTACCTCTAAGAGTCCGATTCAAAATAGTGATCAGCCGCGCATGCTCGGCCCCAATTTAAGTGGCCAGTTTAGGTGACCAATGCTTGCTAGAAGAGGGGGTGTAAGCCCCTGGATGTGCAAAGTTGTGACTGATAGCATAATAGATATAGATAACGGGTGTGAATAATGCAGAAATGTGTTTGCCCTGGGGGAAAAGAGAAGTCCTTGAGCCGAGCATTTCGCAACCGACCACCCCAAGACAACATCTACAAATCAGGAATTGGCATTAGCTAATTGTCAAATAGGAATACAGGTAAAAGTATGAACGAACAAAGCATACTGTGAGTCAACTCCTGGCTAAGGTAAAGCTTAGTGAGATTCAGGGCCACCTATGTCAGTGGGAGGGTAAATGTCCAGTATAATCATATACATCAATAGCTGTCATGCCATAAGCTCCTCCGGGCCTGAAACAAAATCAGGGTTAGTTCTTAAGCTTTTAGGGACCATTGAGGGCCAGCATGTCCAAAGTTTATCCATTGTGGAACAGTATGATCATGCTGTTACATTTAACAGTATTTTTGTTCGGTTAATGCAAAAAACGAGATGTGGAACAGAAGATTATTACGGTCTAAAGGGCACCTGCGGCACGTTGGTCAATCATTGCAAAACTTAGTCGATTTAGTCTAGTTATGACCTGCAAAGGCAATTCATTTGTAGGGAGTCCAGATGCAAATGTCAGCGGTGTCGTGCGGTTTACTGCGTAAGCAATTAGTTTACAGTCATAGGCGTCAGGTTAGAAAAATTGTAGGAGAGAGGGAAAGTATCTAGCGGAAAGTCAGAGACAGTCCTTGCGAGGTAACGGTCGGAAGGTCAGAAGCACAAAGGTGTCACTTAGCTTTATTGCAACCTGGAGTGATTGGGGATACATCCAGCTATGTTCTACGCCCTCCTTTGTCTCCTATGGTCTGGGGATGCCGTGGGGCTCGTGTTCCTCAGTGCTCCCACAGAACGCTGTGGAGAAGGTGGGTGATGTTGTCTGCGGCGACGGCTCAGGCTGAAGTTTCCCGCTTCGGCGATTCCATCCATTGATTCTGCTCTATGCAGTGGGGAAAGGCGGAAGTCGCTGTACCAATCCGGTACCTCTACTATTGGGATGTGAAGAGAATTGCAAAAATGCTCCAGATCTTCTGGGACCTTAAGATTGAAGGTGTGACCATTTACAGAAGCTGATAAACAAACTTCCACCGATATGGGATCGCTCTGGCTCTCAAAACATCCAGTAGGGGTTTAAGCTCCCTTCTGCTCTGAAGCGTGATAGTAGACAGATCTTGAAAGATCCTAATTTCTGAGCCATGGTGTAACAGTCTCCCATTGTTTCTAGCTTTTCTCATTATTTCCTCTTTAAGAATAAAGTCAGTGAGGCAACAAATAACATCCCTGGGTGGGTCAGTCACCCTACCCCTGGGGCGTAGAGCCCTGTGGACGCGTTCCATTGGAATTGGTGTGTCAGGGGGTCGGTCAAGCAGGCCATTAAAAACAGCCGTGATTTCTCTTACAAGCTGGGTGGATTCGATTGATTTGGGGAGTCCTCTTACCCGTAAGTTGCGCCTTCTGCCGCGATTATCGAGGTCCTCCACATGCCGGTTCATAAATCGCAGATGTATTGCGTGCGATTCCGAGATTTGTTGAACTTGACACAGGGCCGCATCATGGCGGGCCTGCGTCTCCTCTACCTCCTCCCCTCTAATGGCCATGCTGTGGAAGTCTTCTCTCAGTTCTGAGATCGCCGCTGACATTGCTGATTTTATGTCAGCGGCTATGGCGCGGAGGTCAGCCAGGCTCAGGGCTTGGTGTGTGTCTGAGGCAGAGGGGGGGTTTGAGGGCTGCGGCTTCTGGAGCGAGGCGCCGTTCTGCTCTGTGATGAGGCCTCGTGAGCCACGGCCTGTATGTCCTGAGGCACTCCCCGGGTCCGTGACCGGAATATGTCCGGAATGTGCTGGTGAGACAGGGAATCTATACTCCGTGGTGACCCGGAGCGGATCGCTGAAGCGTTCGGCGGTGTACTCCCCATTGTGCGCTGTTAGATAGCTGCCTAGCTTACTAATGCTGGACCTCTGGGACCGGGAGCTCTGGTTCAGGTGTCCATCTTCTCTCGGCACCAAGCCACGCCCCCAAAATATTTCTTTACTTTTCTCTACTTTTGATCAAATCACTGAACCTCCAGCATGCTTCACTATAGCATGCAGACAATCATTAAGGTACCATTTGCCAGAATGTTGGTGGAAAAATGCTTTCTGTTAGAAGTAAGGAATGTAACATTTTCTGTACTCATGTCCTTGTGTTTTCATGTACTGTATGGGCGAGTCATTTGGCTTTATTTACATTTATGAAAAGTAGCTTTTTCGTGAAAGCTAATCCTGATAAACCTTCTCTGGACTGTAGATGGGTGTGCCAGGGTCCCAGTGGTTTCTGACACTTCAGAGTTAATAGCAGTTTTGGACATATCATTTTGAAGGAATGCAAGCTGGATGAATTGCTCCTTCTGCACTAATTTTCCCTGGCCAACTATTGCATTTTTACTCTCAATTTTTCCTGGTAACAATCCTGCAGAAGAGCTTGTACAACATATCGGGGAACAAGTGTCAACTGCAAAATTTCTGCTTGGGTGAGACAATAATGGAGCAGAATGATTTTCTTGGGATTTACTAAAGTAATTTAGGTTGCTTACTTTGGGACTGTATACATTACAATCTTCCCTTAGCTTAGGTATTGCGGTGAAAATTCCCCCGTCAAAAAAATACCCAATCACGTGAAAGCAAAATAAAATGAATAATAATAATTTTGGAAGCCCATATTGGATGACAGAAATTAGGAGAGGTTCACCTCATTTAATAAGCTAAGGGAAAAATCCCTTGTTAAGTGATTAGCCCAGTTTGCCTTTAGTAAATCAAACCCATTGCCACATATAATACAATTTGCCATATCTACCACAAATTCACCATTTTAGTGTGGTCTTTCCTTGTTCAGGTTCATGCCCTCAACACAGCTGTTTTAATTACAGGCATACCCCACTTTTAACCACTAGGCGTCCACGCTATAGCCGAAAGACGGCTGCAGGGCGGACGCCAATTGCTGGGAGGCCGTCCCTGGACTTTACTTCCGCGTTGCACGCTCCCGCAAGCGCGCATTGGGGAAGTTCTGTGCTGGCTGTGTCTACTAGACACAGCCAGTCACAGATCGCTGTAAACGGCCAATCACAGCAGCCATTTACAGTGTGATTGGCATGTCCAATGAGAGATGATCTCATATGTTTACATACATACATACAACTCTCATCCCACAGACAGCGTGTGAGGAGGGAGAGATAAATGGCTGCAGCGGCCGTGAGTAGATTAAAATAAATAAATAAATAAAGGTCCCACAATGTCACCTGTCCCCACTGCAATCTGTCCCCAGTGCCATCTGTCCCCAGTGCCACCTGTCAGTGCCATCTGTTCCCAGTGTCACCTGTCCCCAGTGCCAGCTGTCAGTGCCATTTGCCCCAGTGCCACATGTCAGTGCCATCTGTCCCCAGTGCCACATAAAATGGCATCTGTCATCAATGCCACGTATAAGTGCCATCTGTCATCAATGCCATATCAGTGTCACGTGTCATCAGTGCCACATATTAGTGCCATCTGTCACCAGTGCCACGTATCAGTGCCATCTGTCATCAGTGCCACCTGTCAGTGTCACATGCCATCTGTTATCAGTGTCACGTGTCATCAATGCCACTTATCAGTGCCATCTGTCATCAGTGTCATGTGTCAGTGCCACGTATTAGTGCCATCTGTCATCAGTGCCATGTATTAGTGCCACGTGTCATCAGTGCCACATATAAGTGTCATTTGTCATCAGTGCCACATATTAGTGCCATCTGTCATCAGTGTCACGTGTCATCAGTGCCACGTATTAGTGGCATCTGTCATCAGTGCCACATCAGTGTCACGTGTCATCAGTGCCACGTATCAGGGCCATCTGTCATCAGTGCCATGTCAGTGTCACTGTCCTGGTGCTCCAGGGCCTTTAAAAGTGTAATAGGTAGTCAACAAGTTAGATGTGCCATTTATGCTCCTAGAACACCCAATGGTGCTCCCTGCATGTTGGGCCTCCCCAATTACGGCCTTGGACCAATGGTAAAGTACCATTGGCCCCAGCTGTCCAATACAAATGCTGCAGTGGAGGCTCTCCTTTCACTGCAGTGTCATAGAAGGAGGCATGTGCCTAAAAGAAAAATGCTCCCTTTCAGCCCAGCCCTTTTAATTAGAAGTAAAATCATGGGTTTATGGGTATAAGATTTACCCATAATCCCATGTTTTTCTCACACAGTTGAGAGAGAGAATGAGAATCTGCTGCTGCTGAAAAGGTACTGTTTTAAGCACCTCAATACAGGGCACTTACACCTCCTTCCTGCCCAGGCTATTTTTAAGCTTTCAGCGCTCTCACACTTTGAATGACAATTACAGGTTACACTGTAACCATGTCAAATTGTTATAATTTTTGACACACAAATAGAGCTTTCTTTTGGTGGTATTTATTCACTCCTGTTTTTCTTGTTTTTTTTAGGAAAAAATAAAAGACCATACATTTTGAAAAAAAAAGTTTCTTAGTTTCTTTCATATAATTTTGTAAATAAGTAATTTTTCTCTTTCACAGATGGGTGCTGATGAGAAGGCACTAATGGGCACTGATAGGCTACACTGATGGACACTGATGAGGTACACTTATGGGCACTGATTAGGTGGCACTGATGAGGAGGCACGAATATGCCACACTTATGGGCACTGATAGGTGGCACTGATAGGCAGCACTGATGGGTGGCAAAGAGAGGCGGCACTGGTGGGCACAGATAGGCAGCACTGGTGGGCACAGATAGGCAGCATGGATAGGTTGGCATTGATGCGCAGCAGTGATGAGCATTGATGGGCAGCAGTGATGGGCATTGATGGGCATCACTGATAGTACTGACTGGCATCACTAATGGCCACTGATTTCTGGCACTTGTGAGCACTGCTTGCTAGAACTTGTGGGCACAAATTGGTGGCAATTGCTGGCAGTGGTGGGTAACCATTGCTGGCACTGGTGGACGCTTAATTTTAATCAGAGCACTGATGACCAGTGCCCTGATCACATATCTAGTTGTCCCCTGTGATGAGATTCCACTGATCAGCTCTCCTCTCCTCACATTCTGTCAGTGTGAGGTGAGGAGCGCCGATTACCGGCATCTCCGTGTTTACAAGTGACTGGCTGTGATTGGACACAGCCGATCACATGGTTAAAGAGCCACGGCACTTTCTGAAGATTGGGGTCACGCCGAGTCCTAGCAATTAGAGCCACTCTGCCCGGCCATCATTTGACAGTGGGCAGGCGGCAAGTGGTTAATCAAACTAAATCATATATTATTGTGCTATATGTATAACATATGAATTTATTATTTATCTATTTACTGTGAAATTACTGGTTTGAAGTTATACCTTCAAACTTTAGTAATTTGTCCGTTAAGCCACCTGCTTGAGTACAGTTTTTGAAAATATAGTAAATTTGCCTTAAAGACAACATATAATAATTATTTGTATATTACTTACTTATGGTAGTTAACTCCTTACCACCCAGGCCAATTCTGAGACTGTTCTCCTACATGTAGAAATCATCATGTTTTTGCTAGAAAATTACACAGAACCCCCAAACGTTATATATTTTGTTTTAGCAGACACCCTAGGGAATAAAATGGTGGTCATTGCAACTTTTTATGTTACACTGTAGTTGCGCAGCAAATTTTTCAAAAGTGTTTTTTATGGAAAGAAACTGTTTCATGAATAAAAAAAAAAACACTAACGTTAGCTTGATTTTTTTGTATACTATGAAAGATGATATTACACAGAGTAAATAGATTCTTAACATGTCATACTTTAAAATTGCACACGCTCGTGGAATGGCACCAAACTTCAGTACTTAAAAATCTCCATAGGCGACTCTTTAATTTTTTTACAGGTTACATGTTTAGAGTTACAGAGGAGGTCTAGTACTAGAATTTTTGCTCTTGCTCTAACGTACGCATCTGGCTCTGATACTAGCCAGTGCCTCACCAGCCACTGACCTCACCGCACGTCCCTGCTATAATTATATTTTATATATATAAAAAAAAATGTATTATTATTATTATTATTATTATTATTATTATTATTATTATTATTATTTTGTTAATTAATATTCAGTTATAAATGATTTTTTGAAATAGATACCTTTGCATTATTATACATTATCTTGTCAGTGTTTTTCAGTTGAGGTTTTTTAGTAAATTCAATGAATTTCTGTCAGTTATTTTCTTTGTAGTTATACTAATAGCCATGACATTTACAATATTGTCAGTCTTAATACTCCATCGACAAATGGAAGGCTATGAGGGCACTGAGGACTTCAGGCTTTGTAATATTCACCCTCCTGCCCTTCTTAAATTGACATGTGAATTTTGATTTATTTACTTGCCCTTTCTATGGGCATAAATGCTCAAGGGAAACTCATTTAATCTTCCACATGAGAGATTTGTCACCACTAAGGAATGCTTGCTGTCTCAACTTGTCACTCAAAGCAAACTGAAATCTGTATTGGATTTAAAAACTTGAACAATGTTTTATGTGTTATTACATTTAAATTACAATGCTGCTGCATGAATAATAACAATATTTATAATGTAGCACTTTATTTTTCTATGAGTGATTATTAATGCCCTACCTTATAACCTATAGAATTACTTATATACAGTAGAATTCTCAAAAAGGGCAACTATGAGTAGATAAAAAAATCCATCAATATGTTGATGCAAACATGTAGAGAGTTTAATGAACTTAAACGGACATTCACATATCACATGTGCCTCAAGTGATAGAAGAGCATGTATTTTGGTAAGCAACCAATGACCTTAAAGTTAGTGGACACTTATGACTTCACTAGCACTAAAGGTTATTTTATTGACTTCCAATAAATGCCTTCAGCTACGTCAGCGTGGATACCTGAAAAGAATTCAGTGAAGCTTACTGTAACAGAGAATAGGTAAGCCTGGATATTTGACCTCATAAGTATCTCTAATGTATCATGTAATATACACAAATCTAATGAAATGATCTGTGCTGTAAATAGATAGTCAGGAAAGTGCTAATTTGCATTAATAATTCTATTATCCTATCAACAGATTAGCTTCAAAAGACATATAGTGCATGCAAATATAAGAAATAGTATTCAAGCCCTTACTTCCTTTGGTCATTCACCACTACTCTAGCCTCAGGCAGGCTTCTGTCATAGAATTTTTCTCACCTTTCTGGGTATGCCGTTCAAAGGAGTGGGCACCGGCCATCTTTTGCTTCATTTAGAGAATGCAGGTACTCTCAAAGATGCCTATGACACTGCTGGGTGGCAAGTATAATTCTTGTTCAGTGCAATTGACTATTGCTTAGCAAAGAGGTTCAGTGTGGTATGTTCTTAGCTGTGATTCCTGCTGTTACTTTTTGACATCAACCTGTCTTGTGGATTCTGCTGTTATTACAAATTTCAAGTAAAACATATGATATCCTCTGGTGACACAAAGGGTCTACACAAAAAAAGCCCTGAAAAGTTTGTACACTTTAATGTTTATCTAAAGGAGAACTGGGGTTAATGTTTTCAAGCACACTTCAGGTGTCTGAAACTGTTCTCTTTTAAACTCAAAAAACATGAAAACTCATTTTTACCATGACTGTTTAAGCCATGGGGACACATTCTTTTATTAGAAAAAAAAATCTCTAAAATGAATAGGATGAAGGGGTTCTTCTTTTAAGAAGAAAAAACAAAACAAAAACACGGACATGAAACATGAAGACATATGCAAATTTATCTAAACTCTAAAAACATAAATTAATTTAACTTTTCCTGAATACTTGTTATGCAAGTAGAGGCCACATGAAGATCTGAAGCTGTCACAGAGAAAATCCTTTTACACTCTAATTGCATGTTCAGTTGCTGGAAATTAAATGCCATCTTAGCACATACTGGGAGCTATTATATTCTATGAATATGTGTTTCAATTTAATATATAGTCATATAGATAATCAGATACAGTATGTTTTCATATTGCTCTATTCTTGCTAATTAGTATGATCCTGCTCATCCATTCACCCTTATCAAAAAATACACATAAAAATACACAGATAATTGCATTTTATAGGTTACAGAAGTCTGCGTTTACAATTTTTTTCAAGCAATCAGACAACATAAAAAGTGACAGATAGAATTTAGCAACATAAATATTCCATTCGCTCTAGATCAAGATCATCTCCCAGTTGTAAGTAGGGATGAGCTGAACACCCCCCGGTTCGGTTCGCACAAGACCTTTCAAACTGACCAAAAATTTGTGCGAACTTTAGAACCCCATTGAAGTCTATGGGACTCGAATGTTTGAAATAAAAAGTGCTAGTTTTAATGGCTAATAAGCAAGATATTGTCCTAAAAAGGGTTTGGGGACCCGCCTCTTGCCCCAAGGGACATGGGTCAATGCCAATTTTTTTTTTAAACGGCCATTTTTTCAGGAGCACTGATTTCAATGACGATTAAAGTGAAAAAAAAAGTGAAGTGCTCCTTTAAATATCATGCCTGGGGGTTGTCTATAGTATGCCTGTGAAGTGGCATGTGTTTCCCATGTTTAGAACAGTCCCGGCACAAAATGACATTTAACGGAAAAAAGTCATTTAAAACTGCTTGCGGTTTTAATGTCATGTCTGGTTCCGGCAATATGGATGAAAATCATTGAGAGAAAAAAAAGCATGGGAAGCCCCCCTGCCCATTACCAGCCCCTTTGGGTCTTCTACGGATATTAAGGGAAACCCTGTACCTAAATTAAAAAAAGGAAAGGTGTGGGGCCCCCAGGCCCTATATACTCAGAACAGGCGGTGCAAACAACAGAGACTGTGTAGGTTTGTTGTGTTAAGTAGAATCTGTTTTTAATTTTCAACTGGTACATTTTTAAAGTGTAGCTCCAGTCAAAAAAATCTATTTTTAAGCTTTTTGAAAAACATAGGGAAGGGTTATCACCCCTGTCCGTCTTTTTTCATCTCACTTCCTGTTGTCTCCTTCCGTTTGCAAGTAGGAGACGTTTGTAAGTTGGATGTTTGAAAGTAGGGGCCTGCCCTATATGCTCTGCAGAAATGGGGGCCTAAGGTGTTGGTGTTGCCACAACACTGTAAGCCCTCAAAGTGACTCTTGGTGGGTGCTGGAGCGCCCTGCTGTGAACGATTATATCAAGAATTGTAATTACATGCCATTGTTGAACAGTAGTAGAAAAATTGTGCCTTTGGTGGTTGTGGTGGTGGTGCTGGTGCTACAACACTATAAGTCCTCACAGTTACTCTAGGTGGGCCCAGGAATGGGCCCTGCTGTGAAATATTATATCAAGAATTGTAATTACATGCCCCTGTTGAACAGGAGCTGAAAAATTGGGCCTAGGCACTGCTTGCTGGTGCCACGACACTGCAACCTCTCCCAGATACTCTAGTTGGAGTGCAGGAATGAGCCCTGCTGCAAAGTATTTAAAATTTGTAATTACATGCCCCTGTTAAACAGGGGCTGAAAAATTTGGCTGGTGGCATCACCGAGAACCAAAAATGTTCTTCCAAGCTATCAGCAGGATCATTGAGGAGGAAGAGGATAGTCAGTCAACATAACAGAACAGTCACTCAGCATCAGCATAGGCAGTCTTGAAGGGATGTGACATTTCAAAAAATATTATTCGGTTACATCAGCTTCAGGTGCTTGGTAGCTGGTGGTGATCCAGGACTGATTCATCTTTATGAAGGTCAGTCGATCAACCAAGTCGGTGGACAGGCACACTCTGTGATTGGTTACAGAGCCTCCAGCAGCGCTGAAGGTGCGTTCCGAAAGAACACTGGATGCAGGACAGGCCAGTAGCTCAATTGCATACTGTGTAAGCTCTGACCAGTGATCCATCCTCAAGACCCAGTAAGCCAGAGGATTTTCAGTGGGAAAAGTGTCCAAGTCTGACCTTGCCCCTAGGTATTCCTGCACCATGTAAATCAGACGCTGGCTATGGTTGCTGGAACCGATCATACCTTGGGGCTGCGGACTAAAAAATTGTCTGAACGCATCGGTCAGACGGCCACCTTCTCCACCACTCCTTCTGTAACTGTCCAAAAAAATACTGACGCGTTTCACGCTAAAATTAGCGCTTATTCAATAAGCGCTAATTTTAGCGTGAAACGCGTCAGTTTTTGCTATAATTTCTTTATCCCTTTGCTGTTGTGATCTGTATGATGTGACGATTTTTTGAGTGGGAACAATAAAGGCATTACCTATTTTACCTGATCCGCAGTGCGGCTATCCAGAGTTTTTCTGTTCCTTTACATTTGGCTAGTGCAATTAGCCTGCACCTGGGACCCCTATCTTTTTGGAGGAAGAGTGGCCAGTTTTTTGGTGGATCAGCCTGGAGCGGTGGATTTCCTCTCTCTCATTAGCAATAAAGGGTAGCTACAGGTGTATACTGTGCTGGAGGAACACAACACCCACTTTATCTCCTGCAGATGCCTGTATTAGAGAACACCAGCAATAAAGGGTAGCTACAGGTGTATACTGTGCTGGAAGCACACAACACCCACTTTAACTCCTACAGATACCTGTATTAGAGAACACCAGCAATAAAGGGTAGCTACAGGTGTATACTGTGCTCTAGGCATACAAAACCCACTTTAACTCCTGCAGATGCCTGTATTAGAGAACACCAGCAATAAAGGGTAGCTACAGGTGTATACTGTGCTGGAGGCACACAACACCCACTTTAACTGCTGCAGATGCCTGTATTAGAGAACACCAGCAATAAAGGGTAGCTACAGGTGTATACTGTGCTGGAAGCACACAACACCCACTTTAACTCCTGCAGATTCAAAAGAAAAGAACGCACAGTCCCTGCCTATCCTTCTCTCACTGCACGCCGGAACACACTACACAAGACCGCCACCTTATATAGTTTGGGGCGTGTACTAAACCCCCTAAGCTATAATTGGCCACAGGCATCCTGCCTGTGGCCAATTATGGCTCTCCTCGCTGCCGGTGCTATGATTGGCCAAGCATGCGGGGTCACAGTGCATGCTTGGTCAAACATGAGCCAGCAATGCACTGCAATGGCGCATTGCATTGTGGGCCGTGAGCGCCACACGAATTTGGCGCGAATGGCCCATAACGTTCGGAATTCACTGAACGGGCGAACAGACAGTGTTTGATTCGAACATTTGTTCGACTCAAACACCAAGCTCGTCCCTAGTTGTAAGACATTTTATGGAAGCTGGATACACAGTTACACTATAGGGTGTTTGATCATATTCCTGAACCTCATAGAGGTGGGGATTGCATATAAATACTGAAGAAATTTTTTGGATATACACTCTCAGGCTTAAATCATGATTTGTTTGTTTTTATATGATTTGAGTTTTTATAATGTTGTAATAACTCTTTTTGCATTTCTGTTGTAGATTATCCAAATTTTACATGATAAAATATACTTATATATATTTATATTATAATATATTTTTTTCTACTGTATATCATTTATCCTTTACCTTTGTTGTTTAACTGTTATCACAACAATGCTTGTTGCACCATTTTGTGCTTGTTCTCTACAGTATATGTATAGTGCTTTCTTCATTCATAATTGGTTTGATAAAAAACATGGACTGATCAAAACTGTCACATTGCTACATTGTATGCTGAATCCTTTTGAATAAATGTTTAAACCTTTCCTTTGAATGTCTACATATTTAAAGGGTAAGAGAGGGGTACCCTTCTGCTACTTGATGCACAATAAATAAATAATAAAGAGATATGCATGCTGCTTCAATTATTGATTTTATATATAAGCCCTAACATTATGACCACCCACTGTAACCCGTCAAAGCATGGACTTCACTAGACCTCTGAAGATATTCCGTGGCATCTGTACCAAGTCATCAGTAACAGATCATTTAAATCCTGTAAGTTGTGAGGTGGGATCTCCATGGATATGACTTGTTTTTCCAGCACATCCCACAGATGCTCGATTGGATTGAGATCTAGAGAATTTGGAGGCCATTCAACCCCTCAAACTTGTTTTTGTGTTCCTCAAAAGATTATTGAATTTTATTGGAATCGAAAACTACCCCCACAATTCTCAATGCATAGTTACACATATATGCCTAGCTGCAAGGTTGACCATTGTACGTAACTGAAAATCCACTGAACAACTTTCACACTCAGATGTCATCAGAGTAACACATATACACGGCATGTATGAACACATGTATGCCTTGGCAGAAGGTTCTCTCCCCAAACTGACACACAAATGGGAAGCTTGGCTAAACTGGTACGAATCGTCTAAACTTTTATTCCACTGACTATTATTAATACTCCAAGAGGGACTCATTTTGCCCCTGCCCCCTTATTTCTCCCCCCTCCCCCCTTTCTTTTTTTTTTTTTTTGTCTATGTGCCTCCCTCCTAGCTGTTTGTTCACTACTGGCTACTACCAACTAATTGTCCTCAGTGGTTCTATTTTTTTTTTGTTTCATGTTGCCAACCTTATACTGGCTTTGTTATTGCCATTTTCTAGCTCTAGGCTATGAAACACTGGATCTTTCTGCTAACACAGGGACAGAATATGGTGTTAATATTATTCTCCTCGGCTACCACTCTTTCCCTGTTGACAGGGTTGGCACCTTGCTCCTGTGTACAGTGTGTTCCCATTTGGGGTACCTGGGACAAGGTGCTACCCCACCTATATATCATATTTTGGATTACTACCGCTACAGCAGTCTATATACTGTTCTTTTCCCCTTATAACTGTATTTTTTACTTTTCTGTTGTATTTGAAAAACAGATGTAATAATCGCATACTTTGTATTACTCTGCATTTCTTTCTATCAATAAAAATTATTGAACATAAAAGATTATTGAATTTATCAGACCAGAACGCTTTCTTCCATTGCTCCATGGTCCTTTTAAAAGACTGTCAGGTTGATTTAGATGCTCCATGGTCCCGTTCTGACGCTCACATGACCAATGTGGGTGCTTTTGGCTGTGGATATGGGTTAGCATTGGCACCCTAAATGGTCTGGCTATGCAGCCCCATACGGAAAACAACCTGTGATGCACTGTATGTTACGACACCTTTCTACTGGAACCAGCATTAACTTTTTTTCAGCAATTTGAGCTACAGTAGCTCTTCTATTGAAGTGGACGACACAGGTTAGCCAAATCTACCAATGTGCATCAATGAGCCGTGGCTGCTGCCACTGACCCTGTCACCAGTTCGCAAGCTTTCTGTCCTTTGACTACTTTAGGTAGGTCCTGACCACTGCAAACCAAGAACATCCCACAAGAGCTGCAATTTTAGAGTTGCTTTGACCCAGTCATCTTATCATTACAATATATCCCACCCACTTTCAGATGCAATTGTAACAAGATAATTAATGTTATTCACTTTACAGTGAATCATATTATGGCTGTGGTCATATTATGGCTGATTGGTGTATATATAGACTGTATATGTGCAAGTGTGAACAGCAACATTGTAAAATATTGTGTGTGCAACCTGACAAGTAGGGATGGCTGAACTGTTCGCCCGGCGGTCGGTTCGCAGTGAATTTTGTGTGTTCACGATTTGCCAAACTGGCGGACTATTGCCGCTGTTCGCCCGGTGGACATATGTGTTTACAGTGTGAAAGAACTTTGACCCATGATGACACATCCATCATGGGGTACAGGACAGCCAATTGAGACATTTCAGCACATGGACAATTGGACATGCCCCATACCTTATAAATAGACCTGATCTGGTCTTATGTCAGTGTAGGGACAGGACGCTGTGTGCAGCAGGGAGAGACTGTAGTGACACAAATCACTAGCTATTAGGTCCACAAAAGTCCTTTTAAGGACTGGTATAGGTGTAGTACAATATATAGGGTTCAGTGCACTGCTGTACTGGTGATTACAGCTGTCTTTTGTCAGTGTAGGGACAGGACGCTGTGTGGAGCAGGGACAGTCAATTTAATCACTAGCTAGCTATTACTACTAGGTCCACAAAGGTCCTTTTAAGGACTGGTATAGGTGTACAGTATATAGGGTGCTGGTGCACTGCTGCTGACTGCTGCCCTATTCTGCAGCAGTCTTTTATCAGTGTAGGGACTGGGGGACAGTCTGCAAATCATTAGCTACTAGGTCCACAAAGGTCCTTTTAATGACTGGTATAGGTGTACAGTATATAGGGTGCTGGTGCACTACTGCTGACTGCTGCCCTATTCTGCAGCAGTCTTTTATCAGTGTAGGAACTGTCTGCAAATCACTAGCTACTAGGTCCACAATGGTCCTTTTAAGGACTGGTATAGGTGTACAATATATAGGGTGCTGGTGCACTGCTGTGCTGCAGATTACTGCTCGTTTCTGCAGCTGTATTTTATCAGTGTAGGGAATGAGGGACAGTCTGCAAATCACTAGCTACTAGGTAAACAAAGCTCTTTTTAAGGACTGGTATAGGTGTACAATATATAGGGTGCTGGTACACTGCTGCTGACTGCTGCCCTATTCTGCAGCAGTCTTTTATCAGTGTAGGGACTGAGGGACAGTATGCAAATCACTAGCTACTAGGTCCACAAAGGTCCTTTTAAGGACTGGTATAGGTGTACTATTTGGTGTGCAGTATATAGGTGTGTGATACACGTATAACATACTTGCACATATAGAAAGCATAGTATAGTGCATTTCCACTGTGCAGCATTGTAACTGCTGAGCGGTTCTGCAGCGATACTACAAAGAGTGACAAACGCAATCAGTGCTGGTGTCAGTGCTCTATATCACGGTGCTGGTGTCAGTGCTCTCTATCTCGGTGCTGGTGTCAGTGCTCTCTATCACTGTGCTGGTGTCAGTGCTCTATGTCACGGTGCTGGTGTCAGTGCACTCTATCACGGTGCTGGTGTCAGTGCTCTATATCATGGTGCTGGTGTCAGTGCTCTATATCCCGGTGCTGGTGTCAGTGCACTCTATCACGGTGCTGGTGTCAGTGCTCTATATCTCGGTGCTGGTGTCAGTGCTCTCTATCACAATGCTGGTGTCAGTGCTCTATATCACGGTGCTGGTGTCAGTGCACTCTACGGTGCTGGTGTCAGTGCTCTCTCTCTATCTCGGTGCTGGTGCTGGTGTCAGTGCTCTCTATCTTGGTGCTGGTGTCATTGCTCTCTATCACGGTGCTGGTGTCAATGCTCTCTATCACGGTACTGGTGATCATCTCCTGCACCCTCTTCATAGGCTACCCTGACCTTTCCTCTCCTCTCCCCCATTGCATTCATGCTCTCCTGAGTCCTGAATTGTCAAAATTTCACAGATAAAAAAAGAATGCTTGTAGTTGTCGATCCCAGATTCACTTCATACATTTGTTATGTCAGTGGCCATGTGGTGGAACTATGTGTACACAGCTAGTAAGTATTTTGTGGCTGAAAATATGACCTGTAGGTTTTTAAGGTTCACCTGCCATTGAAGCCAATGGGGCCCGCCGCGAACTTTGGGGTTCGCAAACTTTTGGCTGCGTTCGCGAACCGTCCCATCGGAAGTTCGTCCATCTCTACTGACAAATTCCTGATAGCCACCAAAAATACACCAAAAATAAAAGAAGGGTTTTTGCTCATACATGAATAAATCAGTAGTAGTAATCATTTCAGGCATCCCTGCCCTTTTCTCAAACTTGATGCTTGAAACATTACCGCTATGATTTATTTATGTGAGCAGTAAGTGAAGCTCTTTTATGCTGCAACCCTTTTGCATTTTGCTTTAACAAATACAAATTTGATGTGCCCCAATGTATTTTTGGACTTTTATTAAGCACACCGCTGAACCTTTGCATACAAATACTTTATTCTGTCAGCTGTAACATTCTGCCCTTGTCTTCCCTCCCTCATGCATTTCACCCACTGCTACAACTTATTCATAAAATCTGACAAAGAAAAAAATGCATGTGTGGTCTTACCCAGAAGACCTGTGGAAAACCTGCTAAATCCAGATGCAACAGACTGTAAACTCAGAATTAAAGTTCATTGTCTTCCCATAGTATTGGTAATTTCTGGACTTAATTAACTTTTTCCTTCTCTAATCAAATGTAGAACTAGTATTTTGCAAATAAATTTAATTACAATTAATTATGTAAAAATGTTGGACTTTTATTATACCCAAAATAAGATGATATTAAAAAATATACATTTTATTAATGTTATTAAAGTTTAAAAACAGTATAAAATCAATATTACATCAGTTAATAATTAGTTTGATACAAGAACCTCCAGTGTAGGGACACCATATATATGTACATACACTTCCTTTTACTGGTGAAGCCCTGATCAGTCCCTTGAGGTCCTTGTGGGGATGTCACCTTGTGGCTGCCCTTATGCATTAATTATTTAATTTCAATTGTTTTTTATTTTTCTATAAGAGGTAAACAAATAAACAAGTACGAAGAACATGGTATTATAGAAACTTAGTAGTTAGTTTCAAAATATTATGTTGGCTAGCATGTATAGGTTCAATCACATACATAGGTTGATATTTAATATAATTTAACTTTAAGCATTACTGTATATTGATCTGTTATGGTAATCCTATCAGTTAGCTTCTGCTGATCTATCCCATATATATCCTTGAAGTACATATACTCCAATTTCTAAACATAAATGATAAGATGAACTAAAAGAGAAAAAAAATGCAGCAAACCAAAAAAAGGAACAAGAATATGTCCAGCAGTCAGTCTACCTATTAAAAAAAATCACACCTCAAACATTGTTTATTGTCAAGCAAACAAGTCATCACCTCCGCTCGGTCCAGGTTGCATGTATACCAATTCTGCCAATAACTCCATAACTCATTGATTCTCTTATGGTACTTATGCTGTATGCAAATTGTTTCTCATAGACACTGTGGGGGTTATTTACGAAAGATAAATCCACTTTACACTACAAGTGCACTGCAAGTGCACTTGGAAGTGCAGTCGCTGTGAATCTGAGGGCTAAATTTGAAATGAGGGGAAGCTCTGCTGATTTTATCATCCAATCATGTGCAAACTAAAATGCTGTTTCTTATTTTCCTTGCGTGTCACCCTTGGATTTACAGCTACTGCACTTCCAAGTGCACTTGCAGTGCACTTGTAATGCAAAGTGGATTTGACTTTCGTAAATAACCCCCTATGTGGGTTCGTTATTTGCAGAGTTTCTAATATAGTGGGGGGGGGGATTGCTGTCTTTCCAGTGTCAAACTGTGATGTGTTTAGCTGCCAAGAGTATATGGGACACCATTGTTCTCAGATGGGTTGGAATTAGTTCTATGTCAAGTGATAGAAGTGCTAGCCCTGTGGAAGGTACAACATTTATACCAGTTATCTGTTCAATTATGAGGAAGGTGTAAGACCAGAACTTCTTAATGTGTGGACACGCCCACAATATATGTGATAATGTTCCTATTCCTCCACAGCCTCTCCAGCAGTTCGGCAATGTCCCAGATGTAAATTTTGCTATACGGTATGAGGTGAGAAGATACCAGCGCAGCAAAAATTTTGGTGTAGTTCCCACAGGCCAGCACTTCTAGTAGACGCATAGGTTATTTTAAGAGCTTTCTGACACTCATTCTCTGTGCAATTTTCCCCAAAGACCTTTTCCCAGGCTTGTATATTGGGAGTTTTATTAAACGATTGTTTGTTCTGTACAGTAAGTGTTTGTATAGTAAGGATGTGCCTTTAAGTCTTGTATTTGTATAGTATAGGGCTATTTGCCAGGGTAAGAGGGCGGTAAGTTTGTTATGTTGTTTTAGAAAGTGGGATAATTGGATGTATTTGAAAACATCTGATGATGGGATAGAGTATTCTATTTGTAAGGCTCTAAATGTCTTCATTGCAGGTCCCACAAATAGATCTTCTAGAAGTACTCAGGGACATGTCAAGTATCAGGAGAGCTATGGCTGTGATTGGCAATTTCAGAGGGGTAAGGGTACCTGTATTTCCTACTGTCTTGTAAAGGTATCACCAAGCTTCTATAGATGCTTGTATGGTAGGGGCGAACACTGAGGTTTTAGTTGTGCGGAAAGGGCTAGTTATCAGATAGTTGTACAAGTTACCCCCTGGCAATTGGGACCTTTCGAGTTCAGTCCGCAGAATGTTGGTATGTGGGACACACCATGTATTAATTTGGGCTAGGATTGTTGCAGAATGGTAATCCTGTAAGTGTGTATGTCCCACCCCGCCTGCTTGTTTAAGTTTAATAAGCCTGCTGAAGGCACAACATGCATTTTTCCCCCTCCATAGGAATGTATTCAGCTCAGATTGTGCCTGTTGGAAAAATGTTTTAGGGACTGAGACAGGTAGAGTCCTGAATAGGTATAAAAAAAAAATTGTGGCAGAATTTGCATTTTGAATGCAGCTAATCTGCCTGACCAGAATAGCTCAAATTTCCTTATATTATCCAGTTTGGGGCATAGGGTGTGTAGGTAGTGGGTGTAATTTTCTTTAACCAGATCCAATAGTCTAGGGGAGAGAATAAGGTAAGTGATCTTATGGTTCCTTAGTTTGAGATGGTGTTCAAGTGTCTGCGTTTCTGTAGAGTAAATTGAGATAGGTCAGCAAAAAATTGTAGATCCTTGTATTCTGGGGGGAAAAGATCTTTAGTACATGATGCTGCCATCAGGCGCTCCTTTACTTGAATGAAATGGAGATGCAGAATGACATCTCTGGTTATATTGTCAGGCAGGTGTGCCAGCTTTGGTAACCAGCGGATCCTGTCCACTGTGATATCCAATTCCGTCAAATCTGGTAGTTTGGATTTGAAAAGTTGTGCTGCATACTTGTGCAAGTCGGATTGTTGGACCGATTCAGGGACCCCTCTAATCTTTAAGTTATTTCTCCTGGAGCGGTCCTCAATGTCCGCTAGCTTTACTTTAATTGCCTTCTTGTCATCCTCAGTGTTGTCATGGGAGTCCACTAGATCATTGATGGTGGTTACAAATGGTGGTTTCCCATAGGAAATGCACTCACCGCAATTTTTCACGCCAAAAGGAGGTATTTCACCTACACAGTGTAAGCCATTGTGTAGCACACGGGAGAAGCCTGTGTCCTGTACCAGCTGTTTGTTTCCATGTTTGTGGTGTGAGTGATCTCCTTGTAGCTAGCCTTTTATTGCTCCCACATGTAGAGAAGGAAAGAGCGCCATAGTGTATTACTGTAAAAAAAAAAAAAACTGTATATTTATTCATATAGACAAAAGGTACTCACATTTAGTTTGTAAATATAAAGTGAAAGTTTAAAATCAGGAAGCCAGAACGATCCACGGCCCGAAAACTGGAGATGATGCAATAACACTGTTAGCTCCTACCTATGTGTTTTGTCACTGGGACTCCAGATGACGTCTAACATGTATTGTTTTAAAGAGGCTCGTTTATAAGGATCATATACACCTGTTTGAAAATGTTTTATTTTTGAACCGGCAAGACAGCTTCTATCCCAGCTAAGGACATCTTGAGACTATGTATGAAAATAAGGGTGCACTGTCTATTTAAATAATGTCACAAATATTAAACAAATACAAATTACGTAATACATCCAGTGCAGTAATGAAGTAGTGAATGGACCAACTCAAAAACATGCAAACACATCGACTTTGGCAGCAAATGTGAAATACATTATTACTGTATACAGGATTTATATCGCGCCAACAGTTTGCGAAACACTTTACAATGTAGGGAGACACTACACCAACAGTACAATTCAAAACAAGAGGGTTAGAGGAGCCCTGATCCTGTGAGCTTACAATCTAGGAGGGAGGGGCTGGTGAAAAAAAAGGTAGGGACTGTGAGGGATGAACTTATGGGGGGAGTAGAAGATTTAGTTGTTAGCTGGAGGCTTTGTGCGGGTGCCTGTACAGAGACTGGTGCAGCAGTAGGGATGGCCTTCTCCTACTGTCAGAAACCATGAATCAAACCGAGCCAGAAGTACAATTAAGTCACACTTGTTTATTAAATAAAAATAAAAAGGTAAATAGAGTAAGCGTAGTCAAAGCATAGCCAGAGTCCAGTAACCGGATGCAGTAGTCAGCCAGTCCAGAGTTCAATAACCAGATCGGGTAATCAGCCAGGCCAGAAGTCAGGGATCCAAGTGGAGCAACAGCAAGCAGGATAAGGAGCCAGAAGGGATGTCAGCAAACCAGTCTTTAAAGAGAACCGCAGGAGATGGTTTCCTGTGATGTGACCAAGGCGAAGGCAGAGATGAAGTGAGCTGGACAGCTTTAAGTAGGCGAATCAGACGAGCAGGATCAGGAACAGCTGGGTAACTGTTAAAAGAGATGAGAGCTAGCAATTAGCCGACAGCTGGGCAGCCAGCCCATAGAGGAAGGGCTAAGCCAGCCCTGACAGAGAGACAACAAGGGAGTGGATAATTTGCTTAGTGGTTTCAATGGCTAGAAAGGGGCGTATTTTGGAGATTTTTCCGAGGTGCAGTCTGGACGATTTGGACAGTGATTAGATTTTGGGCTGAAAGGTCAGGTCAGAGTCTAGGATTACCCCTAGTACCTTGGCATGAGGGGAGGGACTGATGGTTGTATTATTGATCTTGATGGAGAAGTCAGAGGGAGGGGCACGGGCTGGAGGAAAAATTATGAGTTCAGTTTTAGAAAGATTGAGTTTGAGGAACATGTGGTATGACATCCATTTTGATATGTCAGTTAGTAAGTTATTAATGCGATGTGATACCCTGGATGCATTATACCTGGTTTACGCATATTTTGTGAATATTGTAAATTGAAAAATTAATGTTGTTATTGCAGTTCTTGTTGTTTTTTTGTCCGATCCACTTTGTCCAAAGAAGAACAATGCATAACCAAATCCACATACAGCCTCAGAACTGTCATCAACAGTATTGAAGTGAATTGAAATCTGCTGACCTGCATTTAACATGTATGTCAAACACAGGAAAAAAAAACAACGGTTCACATTAGCCCTCACTCTTTGGAGTGTTCAAATATCCCTCCAAAAGTATAGTGTTTGAAGATCCTATTTTGAAAAAGAAAAACTATAAACTTTTAATATAAACATGTGGAATGCTTAAAAATATGTATTTTCATTTAGAATACAGTCTTGCATCATACCTACTGTAGGCAAAAAGGACGTTCTGGACAGCCGCACTGTGGAATATACCCTTTATTAGTAGAAAGTCCAACAGATACAAGCCACAGCAAAAAATGGGACAAACGAGCTGTATTTTAAGAAGTTAGTTATTGTATCCATGAGTATAGTTCAACAGCATGGTAACTGTAGTGAAAGTGTATCATTATCTGTTTCATGATCCCTGTGCAGAATTAACCAAAAAAAAAAAACACTTGAAAATTGAGAAATTGAGATTATAAAGGAAAAGGGTATAGTTGCATTTTATATTTTTGTAAAACATTTAAACTGTATTTATTTTACGATGACAGTTAAAGGACAGCAATAAAATATATTTTCCAGCAGAGGGCACTAGATACATGCAAATAGTGTGTATAAGGCAAGGGACATAAGAGAAAAGGATAGGAAGAAAATAAAAAGATATATATATATATATTTTCCTACTTTATTCCTTTGGGCATCATTTTTCCTTAAGGAACAAGAGATGACTATTCTGATTAGTCTATCACAAACCGCTAGCTTACTCTGGTAAAATATTGTAATGCTTTCTAAGAAAGGATGCTGTCTTAAAGCATAATACAATTAATTTTGAAGACTTGCTTTTGCTCACAATAGTCAGTTAGTATTAAAATAATAAACCATAATTTAGATGATATCTAAATAGATAGATGTCTGTGTAGTAAAAAAAAATTGTAACAGCAACATTCAGAAGTATTATATTGGGGACAATCATTTTTTTAAAGCAATTGAAGCTATTTGCATAAGTTCAGTTAGTTAGGTTTATATAATAGGTCCCATATACAAAAAAAGTATCACAAAATATAGCAAATACAGTGTATCAACTAGTGATAGATAAAGAGTTCAATAAACAAGTGTCCACGTGTGTCATAAATTATTATTCCACCAACTGGATGTGCTATCCACCATTCCCATTGATAATAAAGTAAAATAATCCAAATGGAAATGAAATTGGTTTCTTACCAACTTCTGATAATCTCTAAATTATAAGAAATCATCTAAAGCATGAGGTAAGAAAATGGCCACATCCTCTGTGTGCCTCCCGACCTCCAAGATGGATGGATGGATCCGACAGCTCCAGGATCAGCGTCCCAACACATCTCATTCTAGGCTCTGGCTCCACACTGAAAGTCACACTTTCAATGTGGAGCTAGAGTGAGAGGTGTTGGGACTCTGAGCCTGGAGCTGTCGTATCCATCCACCTATCTTGGAAGTCAGGAGACACACAGGGGATGTGGCCAGGCAACGGGCATTTTCTAACCTCATGCGATAGATGATCTCTTATAATGTAGAGCTCCGAAGTTGGTAAGAGGCCAATTTAATTACTATTTGGATTTTTATACTTTATTATCACTGGGAATGGGGGATAGCACATCCAGTTGGTGGAATACTAATGGAATAATCATTTTTGACACACGTAAACACTTGTTTATTGAACTCTTTATTTATCACTAGTTGATACACTGTGTTTGCTATATTTTTTGGTAAAGGTTTTTTCTTTGTTTATGAGACAGCGCAACCGTTCATATTTTTTTCCATTATCTCCTTGTATCCAAGGAGTGATAAAAAGTACAGCAGTCTACATTTATAATTCAAGTTTATAATAAACAAATAGCAATGTGCAAAGTGCAGTATTATATATAGTAACCTAACTTTATGTCATTGTTTTGACTAAATTGATCAAATTGAATCTGACATTTTGTCTTGAGTTACTGCACTTTCTTGGGAAACAGGAAAACGCAGGAAAAAATGCAGTTTAGAAGCTTGTAAGCTGTAACTCAAATTGCTGTATCATTATCCACTCACCAGGTCAGCCTTTTTCAACCAGGGAGCCCAGGCACCCTGGGATGCCTTGAGGTTTCTCCAGGGGTGCCTTAGCAAAATGCACAAAACTCACCCAAAAAACAAGCCAGTGTGGATGAAGCCTGCCTTTTAGGTAAACAATTCCACAGGTTTGCATTGTGCACCTTTACAACCTTCTAGCTGCCAGTGTACTAGCAACCAATTATATCATTAGTTGATAAGGAGGATGTCCGTTGCTTGCATATCATCCTTGATTGACCCTCCCCTGCCCCTCTCCATCAGCTTTGGGGTCTCATTTGCTAAGTGATGGAGAAAAACTGAGGGAGAAGAGAAACAATGGAATACTAGTCAGTACCAGTTTGCAAAAGTGTATTTGCTTTGGAAGAATAAATCACCTCTAACGTTGAGTGCCCTACGTGTGTGGATGTTGCTGCGTTATGTCAAACTATTAGAATAGCTTTTACATTTTAGAATGGGGTGCCTAAAGACTGTCCATAACTTTTAAAGAGTGCTCTGAGATTGTCCATCATTTTTAGAGGGTGTCTTGACTATAACAATGTTGAGAAACACTGCTCTAGGTATTACATTTGGAACTGATGCTACTGAACTATCATTTACATTGGGGCAAAGATAAACTGGGTAAAGAACACTAGATGCCACAACAATTTTGCTTATTTTAAGGCATCTCAGTATCTGGTGATGGTGATGGCGATAAATAAATTTGGATATGATGATGCAATGGTGATCAGGAACGATGTCAAGTATGATAATGACACAACAATGAAGGGGGATGTAGGATAGATAAATACTAGGGATATTATGATAGATAAATACTAAGGAGTGCTTTCAACAAATTTACTTTTGCATTAAACTGACCAAATCCTTTGAAATTATCCCCTAATTACTTTAAGGGGGGATATACAAAAAATGGAGCATGCTAAATCTGGTGCAGCTTTTTGCAGAAACCAATCAGCTTCCAGGTTTTATTGCCAAAGCTTAAAGCTGTCAGGTCTGCCAGGAGACTCTAACTGTCCTTCTAGTTTCCTGACTGGTACTCTTGTTATCTCAGTATCAGGTGGAAGGGCGGTTAAGATCCTGCAGCCAGAAATACAGACCACAATGGGAAGTGCTCTTTGTGGCCTCCAGAAGCTCTGGAGGCATTCAAAAATCTAAAGTCTGCCATCTGGTCCACTCCTGTACTCTGCCATCCTCAGCCATCTGCTAATTTTTTCTTGGAGGTTGATGCCTCCGAAGTAGGTGCTGGAGCAGTGTTATCTCAATGAAAACCTACTTCTAAGAAACTTCATCGGGCTGCCTTCTTCTCCAAGAAATTCTATGTCGCAGAATAAAACTACGACATAGGGAATAGAGAGCTTTTGGCTATAATGCTAGCATTCTCCGAATGGAGACACTTATTATAAGGTACGCAAATTCCGGAGGTGGTTCAGGCTGACCATAAGAACCTGACCTACCTACCTACCTGCCCAATGTTGCAATCTGCTCCTCCAGATCTCTAATGCAAGCTTCCAGAAGGGCAACTCGCTAAAATATGTTGCAGCGGTATCCGTCACTGTGAATCTGAAGGGAATAGCTGAAATGAGATGAAGCTCTGCTGATTTTATCATCCAATCATGTGCAAGAAAAAATTTAGTTTTTTCCTTGCATGTCTCCCTTAGATCTACAGTGACTGCACTTCCAAGTGCATTGCAGTTCACTTGTAGTGCAAAGTGGATTTGACTTTAGTAAATAACCCCCCCCCCTATCTTTTTCTTTTTGCTATAATAAATATCCCACATTTTTCCCAATTAGATTTTCCTCAGTTTAGGCTGATATGCATATTTTTGGTAAAAAAAAATCACAATAAGCATATATTGATTGGTTTGCGCAAAAGCTATAGCGTCTACAAAATAGGGGACAGATTTATGGCATTTTTATAATTATTTTTTTTTTTTACTCGTAATGGGGGTGATCTGTGATTTTTATTGGGACTGCGATATTGCGTGGACAAATTGGACATGTTTGACACATTTTTGGGACCATTGACAATTATACAATGATCAAAGTTATAAAAATGCACTGATTACTATATAAATGTCACTGGCAGGGAAGGGGTTAACACTAGGGGGCGATCAAGAGGTCAATGTGTTCCCTAGGTGTGTTCTAACTGTGGGGGATGGGACTGACTAGGGGAAGAGAGATCATACTTTGTATGAACACACGATCTGTTTCCTCTCCCCTGAAAGAACTGGGATTTGTGTGTTTACACACACAGATCCCAGTTCTTGCTCTGTCACGAGCGATCGCGGGTGCCTGGCAGTCATTACACCCACCGGACACTCGCGTCAACTCTGGGCACACAATGCGGGTGCACACGTGATGTAAGGTAAAGTTGCTTCGCCAGCCGTGCCATTCTGCCGCCGTAAACTCCGGCAACTGGTCGGCAAGCAGTTAAACACCTTTTCTGTCACTTTTTAAATAGCCTTCCATTTTCTTTCCTTCCTTCAGTCTACTAAATTAAAGGGAGTGGTTAATTGGTCACATGTGCTTCAAGCCCTATATAACTTCCTGTAGAACTAATTTCTGAGCTTGCTCATCCTTGAGCTTTCACTTTTTGCTTGTGGAACTTAGACCAAGTGGAAATTTGACTAAGTGGTAAGTTAAAAACCACAGTTTAAAACAAGGGATTATAAGGGGTCTTCAAGTCTGTAAGTAATATCTTACATGCCTTGTTGGTAATATTATGATTGTAACTGGAAAAATCTGTGCTAGCAAGATCGAAGGTTTTGTTCAGTGCACAGTGTGCAGCATGTATACAACAATGGAGAAACAGCTCCAGGATGGATACCGCTGCAACATATTTGAGCGAGTTGCCCTTCTGGAACTTTCCATTAGAGATCTGCAGGAGCAGATTGCAACATTGGGCAGAACTGACAACCTTGAAAGGCTAGTAGCGTTAATGGGAGGGTTAATGCAGTTAGAGGAAGTGGTAGGGGCTCACAAAAAAGGAAGGGCAACCCTGGGTTTGAGCACCCTAACAGATTTGCCAAGTTGGGTAAGGATGGCAAGCGCAGAGGTGGCAGCCCTCTGATGTCACTGTTACCCCTAACAGCTGAGAGAGCAGCCCCTCTAGTAGGGGTGGTAAGGGAAGTGCAGGTAGGCCCTGACAGTTGGTGGTAATAGGGGATTCTATAATCAAAAGGACTGATAGAATAGTTTGTCACCAGGATCGCCTCAACCAAATGGTTTGCTGTCTCCCTGGTGCCAGGATTCAGCATGTGGTGGACCGGGTTGATAAATTACTGGGAGGGGCTGGGCATGAGACAAATGTCTTGGTCAATGTTGGAATCAATGACAGAATATACCATGGAAGGTGGAGGCTCCTTGCACACCAATTTAAAGAACTATACTGCACGTTGACGGGAAGGACTTCCAAGGTGATATCCTCTGAAATATTGGCTGTGCCATGCTCAACACAGGAAAGATAGGGAGAGATTAGAGAACTGACTGCATGACTAAAGACCTGGTGTAAGAAGGAGGGATTTGAGTTTGTAGAGAACTGGGCTGACTTTTCATTGGGGTACTACCTATATGCTAAACATGGTTTGCACATAAATGGAAGGGGGTCTGCTGTGTGTGTGGGGGGGGGGGGATTAGGGAAAGGCTGGAGGAGTATTTGAAGGAGGACTGGGAGAGGGTGAATTTGATTATAATGGGGCAGACAAGTCAGACAGGGGTCAACCCCTATTGTGGGTGGAATGGGGAAAGATAGGGGGGGAGGGACTATGACGGGTGATATAAAGGTTCCCATGTTATAAACCACCATTGGAAATTGTACTACTTGTAGTAAAATAACAAATATACAACTTCAGAGGGCAAAATGTGACAATGAATTAAAGTGTTTGTTCACCAATGCCAGAAGTCTGCCAAGCAAAATAGGTGGCACTGCTAAACTGCTAAAGGGCTAAACTTTATAAACCTATTACAAGACATTTTTATGATCCAGTTTATTGAGGCCCCAACTGGGAATGATGCTCTGCTGGACCAGGTAATCTTAAACCATGCAGAGCTTATTACCAATATTCATAGAAAAGAACATCTGGGTAGCAGTGACCATAACATGATGTAATTTAGTGTTAGCTGTAAGGATCAAATTTTTGCAGGGATGAGGGCTGCTCTCCAAGACTTAGACTGGGAGGGAATATTGGCATCGATGAACACAGAACAGAAATGGGAATTCTTCAAAAAGACTGTATGCAAACTCACCGCAAAGTATATTCCCATGGGCAATAAGTTTAAAAGATTATAAATAAAACCTATGTGACTCACGACCAAAGTTAAAAAAAGCTATAAATAATAAGAAAAGACCTTTTAAAAAATATAAAAATTAATGAACACTATAATCGTTTTAAAGGTTAAAAGAATATAACAGAATATGTAAAAAGATAATCAAAGATGTAAAAATTCAAAATGAATGACAGGTTGCAAAAAGATAGTAGGACAAACCCCAACAGTTTTTTTTCAAATATATCATTAGTAAAAATTTCAGGTCTGAGCAGGTAGGCTCTTTACAAAATAATCTGGAGTGAGTGACTGGGAACAAAGAAAAGGCAAATTTAATAAATACCTTCAGCTCTGTGTATACCAACAAGCATGAGGAGCTCAAGTCCATTATGGGGATGGTATTGACACAGCCCGAATGATCCACAATGGCTCAAATGTTATATGGCCCAGAAATATTTAGACAGAATAAAGGTGGATAAAGCATCTGGACCAGATGATACCCACCCATGGATCCTAAAAGAATTGAGCTCTGTCATTTCAAAGCCATTGTTTCTAATTTTTAGGGACTCATTAAGGACTGGAATAGTATCACTGGATTGGCGTAGGGTCAATGTGGTGCTTATATTTAAAAAGGGATCAAGTCTTTACTGAATAATTAGTTAGTTTAACTTCTATAGCTGTGAAGATACTGGAGAGCTTAATAAAAGATCACATAGATGAGTTCTTGCTGGAAAAAAAATATTTTAAGCAACAGGCAGCATGGATTCAAGAAAGACAGAAGTTGTCAGACAAACCTAATTTCTTTTTATGAGGAGGTAAGTAAAACCTTAGACAAAGGGGTGGCTGTAAACATGGTATACAGTAGACATGTGCATACTGAAATATTTTGTTTGGGAATTTCGTTTTAGTCCGAAAAATGTATTTATTTAGTTACTCCCGAAATTTGTTTTTATGTATTTTGTTTTGTTAAAAAATGCATTTGTTTGAAAATCTGAAATAATTAAGGTCGAATCTCTCATTGAAGACTTTTGGTGTCTGTTGAATGTTCTAAGAAGATTTGACGGAGCAGCTAAACTGTACGACGCCGCAATCATACATTTCTGGTCGAATGTTCCACCTACAAGCTATAGTAGAAATGTAATGTTGTATGGCACTAGTAATAATATTTATTAATTATTATTACTAGTCAACCAACATTAGAATTCTTCTATAGCCTATGGGTGGAGCATTTGACCATAAATGTCTGCTTGCGGCGACTGCTTTGTCGAATCTTCATGTTGAATCTCTTCTCTCTATATCGAATAATCTTGGACGAATAGA
Organism: Lithobates pipiens; assembly: GCF_037356315.1. Classification (NCBI taxonomy): domain Eukaryota; kingdom Metazoa; phylum Chordata; class Amphibia; order Anura; family Ranidae; genus Lithobates; species Lithobates pipiens. The sequence goes on from NW_027507764.1 coordinate 389,373,547, forward strand.
ATTAACTTAGGCACATTCGACCACAGGTTCGATGGACACAGATCGCTATTGTCAACGTCATGTCGAATCTCCTATCTATGTCGCAATGAAAGTGAAAATAAAGCATTTGTTTATGTTGGATCTTTTGGTTTTCAGATTCTGCGCGTTTGTTATCGCTTGTTAAAACGATAGCAAAAATACCTGAAATTCAGACCAAAATGCATTTGGACAAAAACTAATGCACATGTCTAGTATACAGTACTTGGATTTTGCAAAAGCGTTTGACAAGGTTCCCCATACACGGCTAATGTGTGAGGTGAAGGCTACAGGCTTGGAAGGATCAGTTTGTAAATGGATAGAAAGCTGGCTAAAAGACAGAATTCAGAGAGTAGTGGTTAATGATTCTTAATCTGAATGGTCTAAGGTTGTTAGTGGTGTACCCCAGGGTTCAGTGGTGGGACCCTTACTTTTTAATATTGTAATTAATGATATAGGGTTTGGGATTAAAAGTACCATTTTAGTCTTTGCAGATGACACCAAGCAATGCAGTGGAATAACGTCCTTACAAGATGTTACTCCAACTTACAAGACAACCTCAATGAACTGTTTAATTGGGCAATCATGTGGTTTAATGTTGATAATTGTAAAGTTATGCACTTGGAGCTAAGAATATGCATGCATCATACATACTAGGGGGAGTATAACTGGGGGAATCAATGGTGGAGAAGGATCTGTAGGTTTTGGTAGATCATAAGCTTAATAATAGCATGCAATGTCAAGCTGCAGTTTTCAAAGTGAGAAAAATACTTTCTTGTATTAAGAGAGGTATGGACTCCAGCGAGGGAGAGTTCATTTGGCCCCTGTTCAAATCATTAGTAAGACCTTATTTGGAATAAGTAGATCGGTTATCCTTTTTGGTTCTCTTTTTTCGTTTTTCAAGCGAGTGCACATGAACTTTCCTCCAGCTGCCAAAAATTGTCAATTTGCTGTTTGAAAAGTTTTCAGGGGGTGTATGCAACTTCAGCAACATACCAACACACATCCTGCCTCTGCTCCCCCTCCCTCCCCTGAGATGTGGCTGTGCTGTGAATGTAATACAAGCTCATACAGGAAACAGAAACTGCTTTAGCCAGATAGTAAACAGTTTCCCTCTAATCTACTGCTGATCAGACTTTCACAGAACAGAAGTTTCACAGGCTTGTCCAGATCTGTAAAGTGTGATATGCACACTGTATATACAAATAGCCTGCATGTGTGTGTGTGTAGACTGTATATAGCTGCCTATTATGCTTGCTGCAGTTCCCACATCAGAAAATCTGAGCAAAGTACCATTTGGGGGATGATTGTACAGCATCACATGCCATACAGTGCCATCACATGCCGTACAGTGCCATCACATACTGTACAGTGTAACCACATGCCTTACAGGGCCACCACATGCCGTACAGAGCCACCACATGCCATACAGAGTCATCACATGCCGTACAGTGTCACCACATGCCGTACAGAGCCATCACATGCTGTACAGAGCCAACACATGCTGTACAGAGCCACCACATGCCATACAGTGTCATCACTTGCTGTACAGAGCCACCACATTCTGTACAGTGCCACCACATGTCGTACAGCGCCATCACATGCCGTACAGGGTGTACAGGGCCATCACATGCTGTACAGAGTCATCACATATGTCATTTTACACTACGTTTAATAAATAAATGGCATTTGTTAAAAAAACAAATCAATTCAATATGTCAAAGATTGGAAGTTTTTTAGCATATTGTTTTTGTGCATTGCATTTTTTAGACAACAGCAAAAAGCAAAGAAAATAGCAATTTAACTACTTCAGCCTGGAAAGGATTTGCCCCTTAATGACCAGGGCACTGCTTCACTTTAACTGACAATTGTGCGGATGTGTGATGATGTACCCAAACAAAATTTACGTCCTTTTTTTCCCCACAAATACAGCTTTCTTTTGGTGGTATTTGATCACCTCTGTGGTTTTTATTTTTTTCGCTATAAACAAAAAAAGAGCGATAATTTTGAAAAAAAAAAACAATATTTTGTACTTTTTGCTATAATAAATATCCAAAAAAAACACATTTCTTTATCACTTTAGGCCAATATGTTTTTTTCTACATATTTTTGGTAAAAAAAATGCAATACATATATATTGATTGGTTTGTGCAAAAGATATAGTATCTACAAAATAGGGGATTTTTTTATGGCATTTTTATTACTATTTTTTTTTTTACTAGTAATGGTGGCGATCTCCGATTTTTAGTCGGATTACAACATTGCAGTGGACATATCGGACACCTTTGACACTTTTTTGGGACCATTGACATTTATACAGTGATCAGTGCTATAAATAGTCACTGGCGATGCTGTAAGGATATTGATCCAGGTTGCATCCTCAAACTGAGTTTCCAGGCTCCTCCAGAGACACCAGCCTTGCGCTTGGTCCTCCACTGGGAAAGTCCTCCCCTGGATCCTCCTGCTTTCTTTGCTTCTCCCCACAGGCGGGACAGCACAGGACCACCCCTGGATCAGCAGGCCCAGACATTCCTGGGCCCACACTGTCAGTTGCGAGGCCTCGAGCCAGTTGGCCCCGAGGCGCAAGACCATGCGACACAGACCCCAGTCCAGGAGGGCCCTGGGGTTGGGATCACGGACCCTGGAAAACAAACCCAAAAAAATGGCATCGGTACCCTAAATACCTTCTCCCAGAATGCACAGCAGGGAAACCACACCCACTGAACCATCCCCGAGCAAGAGGTGGCATTCAACGCATCCAGCCTGCTGCTGTTCCACACCCACCGACGGGGACAGCGACACCTAAGGTCAGGTGGGAATCAATGCAACCCAGCTGAACTGGTACAGAAACCAGAGCTTTTAGAGAAATAAGTCTGAGCCTAACTACAACTTCAGACAATTAAATTTGAAAAGAACAATAGCGTCTGCTCATCAGGAGCAGGGCGCTACACAGGGTTCAACTTGTATAAAAGCATGAATGGCAAATTTTGACAAAGATTGGCAGAGCTTTCATCAAGCCTTGTTGAAGCTTTTAAAGTACCATTTTGCTTGAATTTCTAAATGCTGAATACAGATCCTAATAGCATGCTTTCATCAACCTTCAAGAACTGCTGAAGCCTGCTTGCAGCTTGTTCAGCATTTGCTGAAAGCTCTGCAAATGCTTTGTCAAAGCTTGCTATTCACACTGCTCTTATAAAAGCTGAATTTCATGTTAAACAAACCTAACACAAGCATGTGCCCATGTGCTATTCTGACCCCGTTATTTTATTGTTTTTGCTGATTTCCAAAAAAGCTCAAATATCAACAATATACACAGGATGCATTTAACTTAACATAAGGAAAAGTGAAAATAACTATAAAAAAATTAAACTATATTTTTCATATTTTGTTTTTTTATTGTTAGATTTTTTTTTTAATTCTTTTTGTTTTTTAATCAATGATCATGATTGTACATGTTGTGAAAAAAAAAAAAAAAATTCCAAAACATGAACATTTTGCGGCAAAAATTTTTTTTGCCTTTTTACTTGACATTTTTGGTTTATCTTCTTGACTTGTTAAAATGTTTTTAGAAAATACATTTAAAAACACATGCATGCTACAATTTCATTTGAAATCCAGCTAACACTTTAAAAGCAGTTATAGCTGTTTTTTTTTTCCTTTTTGGAGAAAGGTTATACATAAATGAAAAAAACTTGACCATGGTAAGTACCCCTGACACTGTTAAATAGTTTATCTCAACCCTCTGACTGCTACTTTGTCTGGACAGCTTGGCCCATTATTGGCCCCACGCTCCACCTTTAAACTCAGGTAACCAGATCATTTTTTTCCTTGTTTTTTTATTTTTACTTACAGCTTTTAAAAATTTTAAAATAGCCTTCAAACATACATGTTCTAAAAGCACCTGCACACCTGTAAAATTAGGACCTGTAGCTGTGTACATCTGTCACATCAGCATAGAGCAAAAGGTGGCTTGGCTCCAGCTGCACAAGCAACACGCTCATTTATGCTGTATGGATCCTATGTGTAAGTGAGCCCTTAACTATATTTTTAATTTGTATTCATTTCTACAATTTTTTAACAGCCCCTCAGATTCCTCAGTATATTTCTCTGCAGCCTCAAGCCGCGTACACACGGGCGGACTGTTCGCCCAACTTTGTTCGTCAAACAGTTTGACAAACAGTCCGCTCAAAATTTGCATGAGCGGACTTGACTACACACGATGAACGAACAGTCCACTGAAATCGTGCGCGATGACGTGAACTGCACGTACGACGGGACTAGAAAAACGACGTCCTATACACTGCAATGCAACCTTTGGCGTGTAAATTCTTTCTGAGCATGCGCGAGACTTAGTTTGACGAACAAGCCTACACACGAGCGGACTGTCCGCTCAAACCAAGTTTCAGCGGACAGTTTTACGGGATTTCCGAAAAACTTTGTTCGTCAGACTGTCCGCTGAAACTGTCCGCTGAAGCCCACACACGAGCGGACTGAAAGTTGGGCGAACAGTCCGCCCGTGTGTACGCGGCCTCAGCCACACAGAATGAATGAACAGGAAGTGCTCTGCATAGAGTCTTTCTGTGCTTCAGTTATAAATGAACACAATGAGTGATTGGTAATGATCACTATATGTGTTTATTCATAAAAGGAAGGGGTTAGGTAATTATTTACAGTTGCACCACCCAAATAGCCGGCTTCTGTCAGATAGACCACCAGTATTTTTTGTACTGGCAAATGTCTCTGACATTCTGCCCATTTGTATGGGGCTTAAAACCTTTCCCCCTGTGGCTCCCCCTGCAGCAGAAGGGAGAGAAAGGTAAGCCAGTAGTGCTGAAGGGAAACCACATGCGGTTCAGTGCTGAATGGAGGGGGGAATCAAGGACAAGGCAAATTAGTTCTACAGGGGATCAAGTATGGGGGAAATCGGAGTGGCATGGGCGATAAAATTTGACAGTTCAATCCCTGTGTGGCTCCCCCTGCTGCAGCAGCACACAGGAGGAGGAAGATCTGGCATCACTTCAGGGTATCTCTGGGGGATTGTTGCTGCAAGGCGGGGGATCAGAGAGGTGGGGGCATTTTAGAGATAAGGGAAGAGATGAGGTTTCTCAACCACCAATCACAGATTTTCATTTGTCCACTAGAGTCTGCTGAACAGTTCTGTTATAAGTTCATGACAATGAGCGCACAAAAAAAGGAGAATGCTGCCACCATAAAGCTTACTGAACTGGTCAGTTTGAAGTGGTGCTGTTCTGCCATTATCTTTAGGCAGTAAATAGGTTGAAGTTAAAAAATAACAGACTTACTGGTAGGATCACCGGATAAAAAAATAAAGGGAAAAAAACGAAAAAAAGAAAACGAATGCTGCCACCACATCTAAAAACTGGGAAGCAGCAATTTAATACATTTTAGTTTTTGGATCTTTTGGATTTTTTAATACCATTGTAGGTCACAATGTCCATGTGAATACAAGAATGCATTCTTAACCACTTCAATACAGGGCACTTAAACACCTTCCTGCCCAGACCAATTTTGAGCTTTCATCGCTGTCGCACTTTGAATGACAATTGCGCGGTCATGCTACACTGTACCCAAATGAAATTTTATCATTTTTTTCCCACAAATAGAGCTTTCTTTTGGTGGTATTTGATCACCTCTACGGTTTTTATATTTTGCGCTACAAATAAAAAAATACCGATATTTTGAAAAAAAATTTTTTTTTGTTTCAGTTTCAAAACTTTGTAAATAAGTACGTTTTCTCCTTCACTGATGGGCACTGATGGGGCTACACTGATGGGCACTGATAAGGCGGCACTGATGGGCACCAATGATGTGGCACCAATGAAGTTGCACTGATGAGGTGGCATTGATGGACACTGATATGTGGCACTGATAGGCGGCACGGATGGGCGGCACGGATGGGCGACACGGATGGGCAACACGGATGGGCAACACGGATGGACACTGATAGGTGGCACAAATTGGCACTGATAGCTGGCACGGATTGGCATGGATGGGCGGCACAGATGGGCATGGATAGGCGGCACAGATGGGCATGGATAGGCGGCACAGATGGGCATGGGTGGGCACTGATAGGCGGCACAGGTGGGCACTAATAGGCGGCAAAGGTGGGCACTAATAGGCGGCACAGGTGGGCACTCATAGGCGGCATTGGTGTTATACTGTACTAATGGATGCCAATCAGTGCCAAACAATAATGCATGCCAATCAGTGATGCCCATTGTGGGCACTAATTGGCATCCATTATGGGCACTGATTGGCATCCATTGTGCTGACTGGCATCCCTGGTGGTCTAGGGAGGATTACCTTTTCCCTGGTGGTCTGGTGGCATCCCTGGTGGTCCAGTGTGGGCATCCTTGGGGGGGCTGTGCTGATAATCGATCAGCATAGACCCCCCCTGTCAGAGGAGCAGCCGATCGGCTCTCCTCTACTCGCGTCTGACAGACGCGAGTGAGGAAAAGCCGATCACCGGCTCTTCCCATTTACACTGTGATCAGCCGTGATTGGACACGGCTGATCACGTGGTAAAGAGTCTCCGTCTGAGATTCTTTACCGAGATCATAGTTGCCGGGTGTCAGACTGACACCCCGCAACAACGATCGCCGCGATGCGCGCCCCCGGGGGCGCGCATCGGCTCATAATCCTGAGGACGTCATATGATGTCCGGTCAGGATTATGAAACCACTTTGCCACCGTCAATTGCCTATAGGGCGGACGGCAAGTGGTTAAAAAGAGCATGTTAGTACAGTACTAATCACATGAAAACAAAAAGAAAATTAAGGCATTTTCAACACATAATAACCTGATCTTTGTTTTTATTTAAAAACAATTACAACTCTTTTAAATCTTTATAAAAAATCTTTTTTAAAATAATAGCATTCAGAGGCCTACCAAAACATAGCAATTTACAACTGAAATGCAGAACAGTTGAAATTTCTTTTCAGTGTGACATACAGGGGTTGATTTACTATAGGCACATCATGTGCAAGCAAAAAAATGCAGTTTTTTTTTGTCCTTGCATGTGATTGCAAAGTGAAGCTTCCTCTTGTTTACCAAACTCTGGAGTAACTGCATTTGCAGAGTGTAAAGTCTAACCCCATAGGGTGTGTACAATCAAATCAACACAGTAAATTAACCCCCGCAGTGGAATTGATTTCCTGAAGCTGGAAAGTGCAAAATCTGGTGAAGCTCTGCATAGAAACTGTAACGACACCCTGAGTATGAAAGGGGTTAAATTCCATTTGCAAACTCAAAGGCAGCTACCAAACACTCCAATCAGCCGAACAAGAAACCCATACAAATAATTCTTCCCCCCAAGTACGAGATGAGGCTCTGTATGGAGGGTCAAACAGGAATTGGCTCTCTTATTAGAACCAGAATACAGTCTTATATACAGTAGAAGAGGATACAATACAACTGTAACCAGAAACAGAATTAACATGAACTAATTAACTAACCCCTTAAAGCAGCTGATGTGACTCTGTGCCCTCCTGGGCATTGTATGATTACTCAGGATTTCACTACAGGTCAGACTTGTTGTCACGAGCTTCACACATTAGTATAAACACAGGACACCTTCTCACAATAACAGGAGCTAATTACAATTAACAATACAAACAGTGCTCCCCCCCTCCTCAGCCTAGTAGGCAACAGACTATAGTAGGAGTAGACTGTTCGGTTACTACCCAGTTCTAGAGGCCAATGTGATCAGCTCTCTCAACTAACATATTGAGTTCAGAATCAAACAAACCAAAAATAGTCTTTACATATATCCTGGGAGATATTGTGGATAAATATTACTATCCCCTTTTAAGTAATCAAAGATATATTTTCTCAGTCACCCTGTGCCCAAAAGGGACTCCCGTCACAAAAACCAATCAGCTTCCAGTTTTTTTTTGTTGTCAAAGATTAAATGAACAAGCTAAAGTTAGAAGCCGATTGGCTAAAATGTACAGCAGCACCAGATTTTGCGATCTCCAGTTTTAGTAAATCAACCCAAGTGTGTGCACAAAAGGTGTAATATTAGACACAAAGGCATGACAAGACAATTGAGGAAAAGAGAAAAACAAATGTGGGCTCTGAGCAAACACAATATACTATTTTAATTGAAAGACAGGCTTAAATCCTTTTGCTGCTGGAGACATTTATTTTTTAACACATGTTAAAATGCACATTTGAAGATTACTTAAAGGAGAAGTCCAACCTTAGGATTTTAGGCTGGGCTTCTCCTAAGGGTCACAGAAGTGCAATCTGTTTTGCACTCCTGTAACCCATTTTCAGCCGAGTGGTCTGAAGTTCACTCTCCGCTGACGTCACTGGAATCAGTGGAGGCAACGCGTCATCCCGACTTCAGAAGTCTGGATCCGCCAGCTGCCTTGACTGATGGCAGTCTCAGCGAGTCGATGAGATGGCTGCTCCCCGCCCCTCCCTAGCTCAGTGCTCCAATCAGCATGGAAGAGCAGAGCAGGAGAGATGCTGATTGACAGTCAGCACCTCTCTGCTCGGGGAGGTGAGAGCCATCAGCTTCTTAGTGCAGAGACGCCGGGGACAGCTGATGCATCCACCTAGGTAAGTACGAATATCCAAAAAATACTTCTCTTTTAAAAAACTCCAAAAAAATATACATTTCCTGAAAGAAGAGACCCTGTAGAATAAATTGGTGGCAGTAGAAATGTTTTTATTGCATACAATAATTGTGCTGTTTTTTTTGTTTCAATAGATTTTTATTGTTATTAAGTAAAATAACAGATTACAAAACATGTCAATAATAAGTGATAGTAGGGCAAGACGCCCCCTAAAAGACATATGGATCATACTGGTAAAGCATATAAGAAGAAAACAAATAAGAGAAACATATCCCCCCCCCAGACCAAGGTTGCAATAAAGGAGATAAGAGAATAAACCCGGACCAACCCGAGAATGAGAGCGCGTGATGGCAAAGATACGCTCGATAATAAAGGATCAACGAGGCCCCACCCCAAGTCACGGGGACCCGGAGATCCCTCCATAGCACCTTCCACCAGAGGCCGAGGCGGGCCCAGGGAAGATCGCCCTGCCGCCCCAAATGGGATCACACTGCGACTGGGCACCTCCCCAGGGCCCCCCCCCACCCCCCAGCGAAAGGGACTGGCCAACAAACTACATTGGTTCTGTAAACTAAATAGCACAAGTGAGAGCTTTGAATTATGCAACTGAATAAGGCACACGCGATATATACTCATTCTCTGGGAGGGAGAGCAAAAGAACATAATAGAACGAAAGAAAAATTTCCTTGCAGTGTATAGACTAGGAAATCCAATAAGAGAAATGTTAACTAATCACAACAAATATTTGCAATCAAAGGGAGCATCCCCTACAGAAAGGGGAAAAGGGAGTATAGGAGGAAAAAAGAATAGACAAAGAAAATAAGAGCAGGAAAGGTAGAATAAGGGTAAAGGAGAAGGACAAGTAGCGTAGAAGAGTATAAAAGGAGGTAGAGGGCAGTGTAGAAGGTCATCTGGAGAAGTGAGCCACAGCCAGTAGAACAGCTATTTCAATGTGGAAGGGTGATCCCAACAAAAGATGCCCAAGGTTCCCAAGTGTGATAGAATTTCTCAGAACGATCCAGGATTACACCGGCCATTTTTTCTTGGTTCATGATCCAGGAAATTTTTTTCTTTGCTGCTCTGGGTGAAACATTAGGCGTTTTCCAGGCTTTTGCCAGGGTGAGTTTGGCACCTAGTAAAATAAAGTGGATGAGGCGTTGAGTAATCCTGGGCGTTCCCGAGACTGGGAAGTTGAGAAGTGCAATGAGGGGGGATGGTACGATAGTCTGTGAGGCAATAGTGCTTATCCAGGAAAAAATTTTACGCCAGAAATGACGCACTCTAGGGCAGGACCACCAAACATGAAGCATATCACCTCTAAGGTCACAGCCCCTGAAACATAGAGGAGATGTGGACGGGAAGATTTGAGCAAGTTTCGTGGGTACTAAGTACCACCTGGTAAGTACTTTAATGCTCGCTTCTATGAGACCGGTATTCATGATACCCTTGTATGAGTAGGAAAAATTCCTTTGCCAAGTCTCCAGGTCCCAAGATTGGGCTAAGTCATCTTCCCAGGCCAACATGTAAGAGGTTTTGGACTGTTTACCTGCGAGTGCCCTGTAAACCAGTGAGATCCCACCCCTCTGCTCGATGCCCTGCCCACACCATTGTTCATAAGGGGTAATTTGTGGAACGTCTGTGAAGGATCTATATTTTTTGTGAAGAAATGCAGATATCTGTGTAAATCTGAAGAATTCAGATCTGGGCATGTCCAGTTTACTGACACAATAGGCCTTCGTTAGGGGGCCTAAAGGTCGGAGAAAGTGACCTATTCTGTATAGCCCTTTATCTAGCCACCACCGGAACGCTTTGATGTCTAGGCCTGGGTGGAAGTCTGGGTTGTGAAATAAGTGCTTCAGGGGTTCTAAAGAAGAAATTAGGTGTGCATTGCCTTTGATGGAGTCCCACAAAGTGAATGAATGGGATAGCGTCGGCGACATGATTGGGGGTCTAGATTTTTTGGGGTTCCATAGAAGGAAATCGAGGGTATGAAGCGGGACTGCCAATCTCTCAATATGTATCCAGTCAGGGTGTTCCCATCGGGAGTAGATTCTGGAGAGCTGAGAAAGTTGAGCTGCTTGGAAATACCAAAGCAAGTTTGGCAGTCCCATTCCCCCCTCCGTCCTTGATCGATATAGGACCGACTTAGCCAGTCTGCGTCCACCTTTCCCCCAAATAAATTTGATGACCTTGGCTTGGAAGAGCCCAAGGTGGTTTTTATTTATTGGTATCGGGAGGGTTCTAAAATAGTAAAGGATACGCGGGAGTAATGTCATTTTGATGGCATTGATCCTTCCTAGCCAAGTCATGGGAAGACCCGACCACTTTAGGAGATCTTTCTCTAATGTTTTGTACAACGGCGGGTAATTAGCTTGGTAGAGGAGGTCTATCCTTGGTGTTAGTTTTATTCCCAAATATGTAATATATGAGTTGGTCCATGAGAGTTTAAAGCTATCTCGAAGCCTAGAGATGAGTGAGTCTGCAAGATTAATGTTAAGTGCTTGAGATTTGCTGTAGTTAACCTTGAGGCCAGATACCAAGCCAAAGTCATCCAATAGGCGGCATAAGTTAGGGAGCGTTGTGAGGGGAGAGGATACAAAAAGTAGGATGTCATCCGCAAACAGTGCGCATTTGTGAGTTTGGGAGCCGCAGGAAATACCTTTGATATTGGGGTCGTTTCTAATAGAAATCGCCAGAGATTCAATCGCTATAGCGAAGATAAGAGGGGATAGAGGACAGCCTTGTCTCGTCCCCCGTAAGATAGGGAAAGACTCAGAGTAAAATCCCTGCAGACGGACCTGGGCCGAAGGGGTTGAGTAGAGAGCCCTCAGAACATTGAGAAAGTGCTCACCAAAGCCCCAACGCTGTAAAGTGGAGAAGATGAACGACCAGTTAATAGAATCAAATGCTTTTTGTAGGTCCAAGGAAAGCAAACAGCCTTGTCGGGGAGCTCCTTTGTCCCAGTTGGAGTTTAGGATAGAAATCAGGTCAATGGCTCTGCGCGTCTGGTCAGAACCCTCTCGGCCTGGGATAAAGCCTACCTGGTCCTTATGGATATACAGACTAATGAAAGAGGCCAGGCGGTCTGCAAGGATCTTAGTCAGAATCTTTAGATCATTGTTGATGAGGGAAATTGGTCTGTAGTTGGAGACAGCACTAGGGTCTTTGTCAGGTTTAGGAATAACCGTTACATATGCCATATTAGAAGAAGCTTCTAAGGTACCCCCTCTCCGGAGCTCATTGAAAAAACGAGCAAGGTATGGGGCTAGAGTGGTGGAAAAGGATTTGTAGTAAGGTATAGAGAAACCATCTGGGCCAGGAGCAGAGTGGGGTTTTAATTTTTTGATCACAGCACAGACTTCCTCCTGTGAGATAGGGTCATCTAAGATTTGACGATGGGAAGATTTCAAAATTGGGTTTTGTACCGTGTCGAGGAACCTATCGACCTGCGCTTGCGTTGGACAATCTTTATTACTATAGAGGGATTGGTAGAAAGAATGGAATTGTTCCATTATGCGTTGCGGATTTTGGGAGAGGGTACCACCCTTTATTTTGATTTTAGGGAGAGCAGTGTGTTTGATTTTTGGAGAAAGTCGACGAGCTAAAAGTGTACCTATCCGATCTCCCTGGCAGTAAAAACGGGATTGATTCCAGCGGATCCATTTTTCAGCTCTAGTAGTGAGTGCTAGGTTCAAAGAAGTACGAGCTGCATCCAGGTCCGAGATGGGAACCTCGGAGGGGCGAGCCTTGTGCCTTTTAGATAGGGCCGCAAATTCCTGCTCCAATCTGACAATATCAGATTTTTGTGCTTTGTTAATTTGAGAAGCAATTTGAATAAGGTGTCCCCTGAGAACCGCCTTATGAGCAGCCCAAAGGCATGAGGGTCCAACCTCCGGGGTGTCGTTGACTTGAAAATAAGCTTTAATTTTGGTTTCAATCTCCGCCTTCCTGCCCGGATCGCTCAAAATAGATTCATTGAGGCGCCATCTCCTACTGGGTCGAGCCACTCCAGGGCGGCGAAAGACTATCACCACCATAGAGTGGTCCGACCAGACTACGTCTTTAATGAAAGCTCTATTTGTTAAGGGTATGGTATGGGAGGTAACCCATATGTGATCTATTCTCGAGAAAGATTGGTGGGGACTGGAGAAATGGGTATAATCCCTCAGGGATGGATTCATTTCCCTCCAGATATCAATCAGCCCATGTTGGGAGATTAGTTTGGCTATACGCAGACTTTGTTTAGTGGGTCGAACAAGGCGTTTACCCGGAGGACGTGCCTTGTCCATGCCCGCATCAAAGGCCGTATTCGAGTCACCCCCAAAAACTACAGTCCCCTCCAATAAAGGTGACACGGTGTCTAGAAGATTCTTAAAGAAGGCATATTGGCCTCTGTTGGGGGCGTAGTATGAGATGAATGAGTAGAGATGACCATCCAGCTCTCCAATCACTAGGATAAATCTGCCTTCTGGATCTTTAAGTTCTGACTTGAGAGAGAACGTACATCTGTTAGAAATAAAAATACCCACCCCCTTTGTTTTATCGTCTGCATTGGCCAGTGAAAAATTAGAGAATTTGGAATGGATAAAAGTAGGATGAAAGCGTTTAGGGAAATGGGTTTCTTGTAGGAGTGCTACATCAACTTTTTGGGAGTGAAAATGTTGAAACATTTTCCTACGTTTGGCCGGGGAATTTAGGCCTTGGGCATTATGAGTAATAAGCTTAAGGGGAATTTTGTCTGGATCAGTTACCGCCATCGAGCAGAGGAGTGGGAATACCCCGATACACAAAGGCACTTACCCGTAGAAGATTTATAGACCAGGATAAAAGCAGACCGGTGAGTGACTCAACGAGCATGGATGAAGATCGTGTCCTCCTTCTCCAGATGACCTCTAGTGGAAAGAAAGAGCAGAGAATGAGCAAGAAAAGGAGATAGAGAGGAGCAGAGAAGGTAAGAAGGGGGACAAACATGACCCCCGATGCGGGCGGAAAGAATACCGCCTGCAAATAAAAATTCAGAAACCTCCCCAATCTCAATCCCAAAGGGGATGAAGATAGGGAGTAATCCTGACCAGTGAAGGGTCAATACCGAGTTCACTAGGCAGGAAAGGGTGCATGAGCACCGCCCTAGCAAGAAGGACCATCTAAACATTTAAACAATACATAACTGTCAATAAAAAGGGCCCCAGAACCAACGCTAACATTAGAAATCGTTTAAATCTCCCCAAGGACCAGGAGAGAATAAAGAAATACAAATCAGGAGAAGTAAAATATTTGAGTGTGGCAACAGAAAATTGGTACAAAAGGGTTAGCTAGTTCCCCCCAACACAGATGGAGACCTTGAGTGTTGTTCCCACCCCCATGGTGAGGTATAAGCTAGGCAAAGTCCCTGCTCAAGGTCCCCGAGAGGGGATTAATATCCCCCCAAAGTCCCAAAACTTGTACTGTAGGTAGATCATAGCGAGTCAAGGAGGGACGTTGTCCTTCGATTTCTTGTGTCTTGCGGGTTTCCACATCGAGTTCAGTGGACTGGATGGACTGGAGGGAAGTTGCCTTTTAGCTGAGTGAGGAGAGGGCTCCTGTTGCATAGTGATTGGGTCGTGAGAGATGAGGCCGAGTCGTAAGAAAAGCTGTTCCCCTTCTGGAAGAGAACTAAAGGTGTAGGGTTTGCCATTGAATAACATCTTCAATTGAAATGGAAAGAGCCACCAATATTTGATGTCCTTATTCATAAGGATTTGAAGTAGCGGTTTCAAGGTGCGTCTCTTTTGAATGGTGGAGGGAGATATATCAGCAAAGACTTGAATTTGGTGACCCTGAAAGACGATTTTGGACATGGATCTGGATTTCTTCATGACTGCTTCTTTCACTGTATAGTGATGAGGCTTTACTACAATATCTCGAGGCAGGCCATCATCCCTGGGGGGCCTGAGGGCCCTGTGAGCCCTATCAAGCTCTAGGTGGTGTTGTGGGACGTCAGGGAGTAGATCTTTAATGAAAGCCTGTATTGTCGCAGGAATGTCCTTGTAGGATTCAGGGAGCCCCCTGACCCTAAAGTTGCACCTCCTATTTCTATTTTCAAGGTCATCTATTTTGGCGTTGGCAATTTCCAGTTGTTCTTGTAATACTTGTAAGCAAGCAGAGTTTTGATTTGTTCTGGAAATCGTCGCATCCAGGTTGGATTCAATAGTTTCAATGCGAGATCCGATGTTCTGGAGGTCTGCTTTGATGTCACTTGTGATTTTGGTAGCCGTGTTTTGTAGGCCCCTGTCCAGGAGTTCTGCAAATTTAGCAAAGAGTTCAGTCACATTGATCGACTGCAGTAGGCCCGAGTCTCCAGGCTGAGTTAGAAGTTGGGGCTGAGGGAGGTTAGCTCCCAAGGGTGGGAAATCCATGTCTGGGAATGATTGCTCCAGAAGAGATACT
Organism: Lithobates pipiens; assembly: GCF_037356315.1. Taxonomy (NCBI): domain Eukaryota; kingdom Metazoa; phylum Chordata; class Amphibia; order Anura; family Ranidae; genus Lithobates; species Lithobates pipiens. The sequence goes on from NW_027507764.1 coordinate 389,388,591, forward strand.
GTGGAGGCTGGGGAAGCCATTTCAGGACAATCGGTGCTTGGCCGTCGTTGCAGAGCAGATGAGGAAGAAACCGCCAGTTGTGCCTCGGTCATGTAAGCCGCGTCCGAACGGTGAGGTCCGGTCGCCAATTTCACCTCTGTATTGGAAGAACGGGTCGTTTCATAAGTCGGCTCGAGGTTTCTCCTGACAGCCCCGGAATACATTGGGGAGATCCCTGGTATATTTACTACTCAGCGGACAAGTTGTGGAGTGAGCGTTGGTTCTTTGGGCACCGTCATCAGTCCGGATCCGCCAGGGCGGGACGGGGCTCCAGATCTATGCGACCATCTTCGGAGCTGCCGTGCATGCGCCCTCTGGGGGCAGAGCTAGTAGAAAGCAGGAGACTCCCCTCCCCCACCACACCAGCAGCGTGTGGAAAGAATACTATTAGGCCTTTGGGTGTAGCAAGATGGCTGACCTCAGTCAGCACAGACCCGGTCCAGGGTCAGGCCAGACTAAAGATGCAGTGTGGGGGGATTGGGAGGTATATGCTGTCCAGGGGGGGGCCCTGCAGTCAAAAGTAGCGGGTAGTGGGGTAGCGGTCCGAGAGCGATGCTCTTCCGCGGGCGTCCGCCGTAGGAAAGTCCGGGGATCTACAGGCTTTACTAGGCCGCACTAGGCCGGACCCAGCCACGGCCTCCCCGCTCACCCCCGAGGCCCGAACGAGCCACCGGAGCACTCAGGGAGGGAAGATCAGAAGGTTTGGAGGGTGGATGGTCGTCCCCTACCGCTGGATGCAGCGAAAAACTTGAAGATTCGGCAGGCCTCCGGAGCGGCAAGATGGCCGCCACGAGCTCCCGGTATCGGCTGTCCCGCGGCCGAGTGGAGGGGTAAGTGCGCCAAATAATGTCACCAATCGCTGCAGGGCACTCCAGGGATTAGATTGCTGTAGGTTTGATCACCAGACAGTGCTGGAAAAGGGAGGATGGCGATGGATGGAGCTCGGGATACTCGGAGCTCCCTCAGAAAGCGTCCACCGCCTAGCACTTCCGGTCACGCCCCCAATTGTGCTGTTTTTTATCCATCTTTGTTTCAGTAACAAAAACACTCACGATTATTTTAGTGCACAAACACACACACACACTTACTTACATAGTTAGCATGGCTGAAAAAAGTTCATTCAGATTAAACAATAGAGAAAAAAACAAAACAAAAACAAAACACACACAATTTGAAAACCTCCTTATACACAATCCTATACCCACAGTTAATCCAGAGGAAAGCAAAAAAACAAAAACAAAAAAACATTTAAGCATAATCCAATTTTCTCCAGGGAAAAACATTTCTTCCTGATCTCCCAAGAGGCAATCGGATATTCCCTGGATCAACTAATGATAATTATTACTATTACGTTATATTTTTTGCATTTAGGAAATAATCCAGGCCTTTTTTTAAAACAAAAAAAAGAAAAAACCTGTGGCCTAAATAATAATAAAAAAAAATATACAGCAGCTCGCCCTCTACCCAAATACACAGTACACCAAAATAAAATACAAGTGTAGCACTGAAAATGAATACATAATTATATGTCTACCAATAAAAAGTGAAATAATAATAAATTATGCACATAAATAAAACATGCAAAATGTGATCCCCTTCCACCTCAATTTAACCACTTTAGCCCAGGAAGATGTGGCTGCTCAATGACCAGAGCATTTTTTGCAACTCTGTATCCAAAAGAAATTGATGTCCTTTTTTTTCCCCACAAATAGAGCTTTCTTTTGGTGGTATTTGATCATCTGTGCAGTTTTTATTTTTTAGCGCTATAAACAAAAAAAGAGCGACAATTTTGAAAAAAAATACAATGTTTTGTATTTTTTGCTATAATAAATATCCCCAAATTTGTTTTGAAAAAAAGCAAATTTTTTTTATCAGTTTAGGCCGATATGTATTCTTCTACATACTTTTGGTAATCAGAAATCGCAATCAGCGTACATTGATTGGTTTGCGCAAAAGTTATAGCGTCTACAAAATAGGGGATAAAGTTATGGCATTTTTATTATTATTATTTTTTTTTACTAGTAATGGCGGTGATCTGTGATTTTTATTGTTACTGCAACATTATGGCAGACACATCAGACACTTTTGATACATTTTTGGGACGACTGAAAGTTACAGTGGTGTGAAAAAGTGTTTGCCCCCTTCCTCATTTCCTGTTCCTTTGCATGTTTGTCACACTTAAGTGTTTCGGAACATCAAACCAATTTAAACAATAGTCAAGGACAACACAAGTAAACACAAAATGCAATTTGTAAATGAAGGTGTTTATTATTAAAGGTGAAAAAAAATCCAAACCATCATGGCCCTGTGTGAAAAAGTGATTGCCCCCCTTGTTAAAACATACTATAACTGTGGTTGTCCACACCTGAGTTCAATTTCTCTAGCCACACCCAGGCCTGATTATTAGGCATCGTTAGTTGTATCTCTATCAAGTATTCCAGTGTCTTATTAGGATAAGAAGTATATTTTTGCCTGTGAGGGGAATGGAGGAACCTTGCTCTCTCAGAAAAGAGGGGAAGGATTAGAGAGGGAGGGTAACAAAAAAGGTAAAAACTAACCATAAAAAATCAACATCAATTGTGACTTCACTTTTTTCCGTATGTAATTCCACCACCGGCTGTACCACCAGCCCACAGGACTGACACATAAAACAAAAAGAAATAGTGTTAGTCCGGCGCTGCACCTCTTCCAGAGGAAGTGTATAAAAGGTGGGACTGGGGGGTCTTTGATGGAAGAATTGCATAGGCCCCCCGACTGGGTTGAGAAACAAAAATAACAGGGACCGGTGGAACTTTTAAGATTTTGAGCTGCACGTAAAATAACATTGCTAACATGTCTAACATATAATATGGAGCCTCAGGCTATTCACTGTCAACTAGAGGAAAGCGAATGCCCATAGTTCAGGTGAACAGTGCCCCTTGAGAGGCATTAGGCTCCTGAGGGAGGGTTTCGGGTCTTAAAGAGACCACTCATGCACCCTTGAGTTGTTCCCGTCTGGGACTAGGAGGCTCAGGACTGCAGGATAGGCCAGCGTGAAACTAATGTTCTTTTTGTAGAGCTCTGTGCAGATTGGTTGGAATTCTTTGCATTTGCGGGATACCTCCGCCGAGTAGTCCACGAATATGACTAACTTATGACCCTCTATCACGGCGAATCGTGATTTTCTGAAGCTGGAGAATTTCGGTATGATCTGCATAATTAAGATATTATGACGGGCCATGGGCGTTGGCGATCATTTGAAGGGACTCCAATTCGCTGCGCCCTTTCTACTGTGCAGCGTCGCTGTATGCCCAGGGCCTCCGGGAGGAGGGAAGCACAGAGGTTAAGGAGAGAGTCCTGCTTATGCGATTCAGGGAGGCCAATAATCATTAAATTGCTCCTCCTGGAGCGATTTCCGAGGTCCTCCACACGTTCATGTAGGTGTTGCTGGTCTTGTATGAACTTTCCTAGCGCAGCGTTCATGTTGTAATTATCTTCTTCCATGGAGCAAATGCGCTGTTCGGCTGTGGTCAGCCTCTGTGAGTGATCCCCCAGCTCTTTCCTCTGCTGTAGTATACCTTCTGTAATGGCTCTATCTACTGCTGCCATGATGGTGGGTAGGAGGAGATCAGCTACTGCCTAAGTGATTTTGGCGTGTGAGCTCTGTGTCTCCTGGTTCCCTGCAGCTGTGGTGTCCATGCCATCCGGTGATGTTTCCCTGTCACTGGGGATGCCTGAGATGGATGAGAGCTGTGTGCTCTGTGAGGAAGAGGAGGCTCATGCTGCGTCGACCATCTTAGGCAGCACAGATGTCCCTGAGTGAGAGGGAGAAGTGTCCCTCGATCTTGAGCCTGAGCGCAATCGCGGGTAGTTGATGTACAGCTCCATCCGCGGTGATTAGGGGAGGCTGCCCATGTGGCTTATCAGTAGTATGGGTGCAGCGTTTGGCTTTTATAAGCAGATTTTGCCGCGGGCTGTGTGGAGCCACCGGTGCACCCTTCCTCCTACTTATGGCGCCGGAACCAGAAGTCGAAATGTTCCATTTTAATGCCAATTTTTAACCTAACTTTATTGCTACCACAAAGGACCTGATAATTCTTCTCTGTGATAGCATAGTGCAGGTGACAGGTTCTCTTTAAGGAGACGTCAGGGGTCTATTAAAACCCAACAGAAAAGAACAACACACTCCTGCGCTAGAGTCAGCTGACTGTGTAGTGTCACAGGTCAAATTGTGGATAATCTCAGAGATACATTGCTGCCCGCAAGGACTGCGGTCACCCTGACAGTGCTGTGAGAATAGAAAAAGAAAAGAGGGCACACTGGCCTAGTGCATTATCCAACAGATTTATTAAAATATATGAATACAATCATAAAGATGTCTACTCCCAATCATAAGTTAAAAACACTCTCATCAGGCCACATGTGTGGCTATCTCTCATCAGTTGCTCAAATAACTGAACCTGGGAGTAGGGGGTTCTGGATGAGACACCTCTGGTTGACGCATTTCAAAGGACTTGCCTACTTCTTCAGAGCCTATTAAAACCCCTGTCACCTCTGCACTGTATTGAAGCTCATCAAGTACAGACTATGCAGTTTTTTTTTTTTTTTCCAGCCAGAGACTTTGAACATTGTAATTGCTCTGAACCAGTAAGTTCTCAGAGCTGAGGTCAACCAGCTTTTTTTCTTCACAGGGGGAATTAGTTAATAAATGTCTGCTGATCCCCCACTGCTCTCCATGCTGATACCTGTCATGGGGGTCCCTGGCAACCATGAGAGATAATTTACCCCTAGACAAATGGAAGGGGGGTTAGACAGAGCAGCGGCACCTTCACTCCTGAATAACTTATATTATATAACCAGGAGCCAGAAGAAAAAATGTTAAACAAACTCCAAGCTTCTATAGTGAACAGGAACCGATTTACACGCTGGCACTGCTGCTGATGTAATAATTACTAACAATGAAATAGCTTATTCACACCAGCCCCATCAGGTTGCATTGGGAAGCATTGCCCAAATGCAGTCCCACACAAAGAGAATGCACATAAACCATACTTTCTACAAGGCCTGTTCATACCAGGAATACACTTTTTTACATGATAGGCATACACATTTTTGCAATGCAGCATTTTACATTGTGCTTGAGTTTAATGAGTATTGATTGAATAGAGTTAAAAAGAAAGTACTGTGATGCATTGTAACTATGCATCGGAGCACATGCTTTATGTACACAATAATATATAATGCATGCCCACTGCTGTGAATGGACTATAAATATATATATATATATATATATATATATATATATATATATATATATATATATATATATATATATATATATATATATATATTATTTTTAAGCAAGCAAAAGTTTTATAAGACCTAGTACAGCATGATCAAATAGAATTGAAATATATATGGGATTTTTGTCTATGCCAAAGAATATGCCCTGCCCCCTCCTAGAATTAAAGCCTTTCTCAACCAGGGTTCTGTGGGTCCCTAAGGTTCCTTCAGAAGTTCTAGGGCTTCCTTTAGCAATGAAAAATTGCTGCTTCTCAGATAAGTAATCACTGACACCAAGAATCGTTTTAGCATTAAGTGGGGATTTCTTTCTATCTGTAAGTGGGGATTCTTCCCACTGACCACAAACGTAAAAGGCATTCTTTCAACTGACCATTATGCTAGGGCTTGACAAATTTGCTTTTAATCTAGGAGCCAGCTAAAAAAGTTAAGAGCCAGATTTTTTAACTAATAAATGTTATGTGTGGAACATTTAACATGTTCCCGAAGGTGAAAAAAGTTCTTTAACCCTTTCACAGCGAGAGCTGTTTTTGAGTTTTTTGCACATGTTTAAAAAAACATCAAAACACATTTCAAATTGAGCATCCTGTTTGCTTGCTATATCACCTATATACCAGAAAAGCTAATACATTCCAAAACCTTTTTTAAGTGTCTTACTTGTCCTATACAGCTTTCAAAACCCTGTTGAAGAGGGACTTTTGCAACTCCCAAAATGCATTGGCTGCAACATCTTGTGTCATACCGATTAAGGCCCCTTGGGTGTCCATGATCAGCCTTAGCCAGAACATTGTGTTCTATGAATTAGATCTTGTTCCACTGTAATAGGCTAAAACAGCCTAAAGATCCAATCCACAAACCAGTGTTTTTAATCCATCCTTAGGTGATACAAAAAATAGCCGAAACTAAACTTTAATATTTATATTGTTTTAAAAAATGGCATATATACGGAAATAGCTTTTGTATATAAAATGTTAAAAATGATTATTTAGTGGATTCTAATTAATAATCAAATGCACATTACTTAACCACTTACAGACCGGACCATTTTGCTGGTCAAAGACCAGACCACTTTTTGCGATTCAGCACTGTGTCATTTTAACTGACAATTGCGCGGTCGTGCGACGTGGCTCCCAAAGAAAATTGACGTCCTTTTTTCCCACAAATAGAGCTTTCTTTTGGTGGTATTTGATCACCCCTGCAGTTTTTATTTTTTGCGCTATAAACAAAAATAGAGCGACAATTTTGAAAAAAAAACGCATTATTTTTAACTTTTTGTTATAATAAATATCCCCCAAAAATATATATAAAAAACATTTTTTTCCCTCAGTTCAGGCCGATACGTATTCTTCTACATATTTTTGGAAAAAAAAATGCAATAAGCGATTATTGATTGGTTTGTGCAAAAGTTATAGAGTTTACAAAATAGGGGATAGTTTTATGCCATTTTTATTAATATATTTTTTTTTACTAGTAATGGCAGTGATCAGCGATTTTTTATTGTGACTGCGACATTATGGCGGACACATCGGACTTTTTTGACACATTTTTGGGACCATTGTCATTTATACAGCAATCACTGCTATATAAATGCAGTGATTCCTGTGTAAATGACACTGGCAGTGAAGGGGTTAACCAGTGGGTGGCCGTGTAGGGGGTTAAGTGTTCCTAGGGGCGTGTTACTATCTGTGGGGGGCTGTGCTTTCATTTAGTGAACACTGATCTCTGCTCCAATCACATGGAGCAGATATCAGCGTCACTAATTGCTAGACAGAATGGGGAAATGCTGTTTACAACGGCATTTCTCCATTCCGCCCCCCCGTGAGACCATCGTGGGTATGCCCGTGGCGATCGAGTCCGCGGGACCCACGACCGGACTCAAGGGGGTCCTGACCGGCATGCGAGTGCGCCACCGGCGGCGCGCTCACGATGGCAGGGCGACATTAAAGATTGGACGTACCTGTATGCCAATATGCCTGCCCGTGCCATTCTACTGACATACATCGGCGTGAACTGGTCGGGAACCAGTTAAATATGAAGGATCTTCAGTCTTCTGAACACTCAAAATTGTTTTGATATTACGTGTTAATCTTTTAAATCAGTTACATATTTTCAAATTTGGTGGTGGTTTTTATTTTAAAATGGTATACAAGATTAAAAAAAATCAATACAAATATTTTTCTTTTAGTTACCATATAAATTGGTAAATTCTGAAGCTGTGTGTTTTTGGAAAATACTTTTAATTGTGAGAATATACAGAGAATGATAAAAGTCAGCAAAACGTTTTATATCTTTGACATCTTTGACATGCTAGTTAAGGTGATAATTACTGTTGAATTATTTAAAAAAAAAAAAAAAAAAAAACCTGAAGGCACAATGACAGCATCTAGGCATGGACTCTAAACAATACAAACTGACATAAGACTCATGCTGACAGACTGACCTTAACTTTTTCTGTGACAGAGCCTCACAATGACAAGATGACACTTACTGACAGACTAACAAACTAACATAATTTGACACATACAATGTCCGACTGAAACTTACCTTACTACTACCTTCACATAAATGTTTTCACAGTTTTTTGCATAGTCGCATAGAAAACTGTGTTGGAAAAAAGCCATGTCCGCTGGTTACCCCATTTCCCAACCTGTGCTTGGACCAGAGAAAGGTAGAACAAACATACTTGTGTAAATGTGGACTGTTTCACTTTTTAAAGATAGAAAATATTTTCTGACTTCACAAAACTAGATGGATAATTTCCCGTGATTAGAATAATTCTATACCAGCAGCTACATTTGGGGATTAGCTGTTAGAAAAGCATCCAGCCATTATTGATTTAATCAGTAATACCTCATGTGATAGGGGGTTTCACAGATCACTTCTACGGCATCTGTTTACTAAAATAAAGCTACATTTTCTAACTTTTTATTTCCAGAAAGAGAGATTACCTCTTTTTTTCATTTGACTGTCTGTTTTTGTACTATATTCACTATAACTATATTTAATAATTACAAGATGCCTTACAACTGAGGCTAAAGGATTGATTTACTATGGGCAGATACGCTGTTCACTTTGCAAAGAAAATGTATTATCCCCAGAGTTTAGTGAATGTAAGCTTTTCTGACTTTCCTCATCCAATCATGTGCAAACAAAAATATATATATTTTTTCCTGCATGTGGTTGGGCATTCTTTGGAAAGTTAAATATCAACACATTCTCTAAGCTTTGGAAAATTTTCCTTGCAACTTTATTTGCAAAGTGAACGGCCTATTTGTGTTTAATAAATCAAACCTCTTATTTCCATCAAGCAAGATGCTAATAACATTGCCACACTGAGGCAACACCATATTTGCATCATATGTTTATTTCTTGTTTTCTATTAGGAATTTGTGCAAAGATGCGAAAACGGTTAGTCTATGGGACACGAATGTGAACAATCAAAAGTGTTAATTTTAAAGGCTTATATGCAAGTTATTGCCATGGAAAGTGTTTGGTGACCCGGGTACTGTGCCAGGGGACATGTATTGAATTTTTAAAAAACAGCGTGGTGTCCCCCCAAAATCCATACCAGATCCTTATCTAAGCAAGCATCCTGGCAGGCCAAAATAGGGGGGAGGAAGAGCGAGCACCCTCCTTCCTGAACCATACCAGGCCGCTTGCCCTCAACATGGGGAGGGTGCATTGGGGTCCACCCCAAAGCCCCTTGTCCCCATCTAGATGAGGATAAGGGCCTTATCCCTACACCCCTGGCCATTGGTTGTGGGCGTCTGTGGGCACGGGGGATTTTCAGAATCTGGAAGTCCCCTTTATCAAAGGGGCCTCCAGAACCTGTCCCCCTATGTGAATGGGTATTATACACTGTGTACACCCTCTGAAGTGTATTATACATTGTACACACTGTATTATTTACTGTGTACACCGCCTGAAGTGTATTATAAACTGTACGCTGGCTGCACTGTATTATATACTGTGTACACCACCTGAAGTGTACAGTATTAGTAATAGGGATGAGCCGAACACCCCCCGGTATGGTTCGCACCAGAACATACCGAACAGGCAAAAAATTTGTCAGGACACACGATCACCATTAAAGTCTATGGGACACGAGCACGCATGATCAAAAGTGCTAATTTTAAAGGCTTATATGCAAGTTAGTGTCATAAAAAGTGTTTGGGGATCTGGGTCCTGCCCCAGGGGACATGCATCAATGCAAAAAAGTTTTAAAAATGGCCATTTTTTTCGGGAGCAGTGATTTTAATAATGATTAAAGTGAAACTATAGTATAGTATTCCTATAAAGTGGTGCATTTTTCCTGTGTTTAGAACAGTCCCTGCACAAAATTACATTTCTAAAGGAAAAAAGGTCATTTAAAAGTACTCGCGGCTATAATGAATTGTCGGTCTTAGCAATACAGATAAAATAGTCATTGAAAAAAATGGCATGGTATCCCCCCAGTCCATTACCAGGCCCTTTGGGTCTGGTATGAATATTAAGGGGAACTTTGAACCAAAATTAATAAAAGATATTGTGTGGGGCTCCTCCCAAATTCCATACCAGGCCCTTCGGGTCTGGTATGGATTTTAAGGGGAACTCTATGCCAAAATATAAAAAAATATGGCGTGGGGTCCCCCTCAAAATCCATACTAGACCCTTATCCGAGCACGCAACCTGGCAGGCCACAGGAAAAGAGGGGGGATGAGAGAGTGGCCCCCATCCTGAACCTTACTAGGCCACATGCCCTCAACATGGGGAGGGTGCTTTGGGGTAGCCATATTGATGGGGACAAGGGCCTCATCCCCACAATCCTTGCTCAGTGGTTGTAGGGGTCTGCGGGGGTAGGCTTATCAGAATCTTGTTTAATAAGAATTAAGCACACTGCATTTTAGCAAGGCATGATCACTACATATAAAACAGAATTGAACTAATATATATGTTTTTTAGATATGTTTTTAGATACAATTTTATCACTTATGCTGGACTGTTTTCGCGTCATATTTTGGTATATGCTAGTAGATATGGTGCACTCACGCATGATTGGGTGATTTCATATTCATGTACATATTTATAGGTTTTGCACCCAATTTTTCTATTATCTTATGTTTTATTGCTTTTCAAACATTTTTGGTGTGGCATTACAAAGTTGGTTGCTTTGTATTTTTGGCAGCCGTTGCTCATTTCATATTTTTCACTATAACCAGGATAAGAGCACCAGGATAATGCTCCTTCTAATGTCAACAGATGATTTCTATAAATAATCACAGGTTGCTTAATTTGTGTATGTCGGGGTCTCTAGACTAGGGCAGTAACACTGAGCACCTTTCACAGATGGCTTCTCACACTTTTCATAATAGTACATTCACTCACTCAGTGCTTGCCCACTCTGATAGCTCTCTTTTCTTCAAAAAAACCCCAGAAAAGAAAAGGTTTCTTAATATATCAATAATGGGTAGAAGGAAAATAACATCTATGCAAAAAAACATACATAAAGGCAGCGCTACATAGCAAAACACAGTCCAATTATTCCTGGTGTGCTGCCATACAATAGTGCATACATATAAAAAGTCAACAATGAGCTGCAAACTTGTGTTAAATCAGCTCTAAAATATATGTATAGCAAAAGTCCAAATGGTGTTTGATTCCTACCCTGAGATGCAAAGCTGTCACTAACACCTCTACATGTGAAAAAATGGGGGATAAGCGAGTCCCCCTTTGAATCAGACTCTTACCAAAAATAACTGAATAAAAAGCATAAACACCAGATCTTTACTTGAACACTCTCTCTGAATGATTTTCTTCCCAGATCCTGCTACAGCCGGGATCACACGCTAATGAGTTCAATAAGGAGCTGATACTATGCAATGCATGATTCAAGAGCCTGATTGATTTTTTATGGGGCACAAGTATCTATCTTTCCAGATATCTCAAGAGCCACCCTGCTGCAGAGGACAATGCTGAAGCCACTGTTGGAGAAGCTGCGGAACATGGATCTCCCATATCACTGGGTTTCCCCCCTACAACTGACCATCCGCAAAGGGAGCTATTGGTTTTTGCTGAGACGCTGTGCCGACCTGCCTAACCTATTTGCCTTCTAGGGGATAGAGCCCTATATCAAATGTTATGCTTAATATATAGACAACAGAAGTTTGCTTTCGCAAAATAACCTGCTGTTTGGCCAATAATTTATTTAAAAGTTTAGTGTATTAACCACTTAAGCCCCGGACCAATTTGCAGCCAAAGGACCAAGCCCCTTTTTGCGATTCGGCACTGCGTCGATTTAACTGATGATTGCGTGGTCGTGCGACATGGCTCCCAAACAAAATTGGCATCCTTTTTTTCCCACAAATAGAGCTTTCTTTTGGTGGTATTTGATCACCTCTGCGGTTTTTCTTTTTTGCGCTATAAACAAAAATAGAGCGACAATTTTGAAAAAAATGCAATATTTTTTATTTTTTGCTATAATAAATATCCCCAAAAAATATATAAAAAAAAAAGTTTTTTCCTTAGTTTAGGCTGATACGTATTCTTCTACATATTTTTGGTAAAAAAATCGCAATTAGCGATTATTGATTGGTTTGCGCAAAATTTATAGCGTTTACAAAATAGGCGATAGTTTTATAGCATTTTTGTTAATATTTTTTTTTTTACTAGTAATGTGATCAGTGATTTTTATTGTGACTGCGACATTATGGCGGACACATCGGACATTTTTGACAAATTTTTGGGACCATTGTCATTTATACAGTAATCAATGCTATTTAAATGCATTGATTCCTGTGTAAATGACACTGGCAGTGAAGGAGTTAACCACAAGGGGGCAGTGTAGTGTTATGTATGATGTTATATGTTTTTTTTATTGTAGGGGGGCATGGCCTGGCATGTGACATCACTGATCGTCCTTCCCTATAAAATGGAAGAGACGATCGTGACAGCCACACAGGGAAGCACGGGGAGAGGTTTGTTTACACAGACCTCTCCTCGTTCTTCACCTCTGTGACCCGATCGCGGGTCACCAGCGGCGATCAGGTCTGCTGGTCCCGCGGCCACGGTCACGGAGTACAGGACTGGGTCGGGAGTGCGCCGCCGGCGGTGGACACTTAAAGAATCACGTACCGCTACGTGATTGTGCCCAGCCGTGCCATTCTGCCGACATATATCAGCGTGAGGCGGTCCTTAAGTGGTTAAAGGCTGCTTTGTTTTTTAAGACCTTTCTCTTTAATACATTATTGTTTTAGACCCTAGAGCTGGTAATCTACTTCTATACTGAATACACTCACCTGTAATTTTTGAGAAAATGAAGTGACCTGCTATGTTGAAAGGTAATTGTAACCATTTAGTGCACTTGTAACAATACAGGTGAGTACTGGATGCCATTTTTTTTAGTTTGCACTGTTTATTTTTCGGGACAAGTTTAAAAAAAATAAAAATCAATAGCTTTGTTCCAGTTTTGGCCCAAAAGAAAGTGGCTCTCTCAAAATGCATTGCTTTTTAAGGCCAAGGTGGTAAAGATCCTTAAGACTACATGCATACGAACGTGAGAATTTTACTGACCATATATGCATAGATTTTCTTGCACAAAAGTCCCCATGTAAATGATCAGTAAAATGTTCAAATATGATCCATTTAAATGCGTAAAAACGCATAGTGTATGAATACATACATTATCTGCTGAGGAAGACCATTCAGAGGTCGATACATGTGCAGATAAGAGGGTCCGAGCCTTTGACATTGCACAGTCACAGTGGTGAGCAAAAGGACATTTCTAATACATGTAACAAGCTAATTTTGTTTTTATATCTAGTAAGTGTCCTATTTTAGCGGGGTTTTAAATAAAGGTTTTATAGCAGAGAGCACTATGTCGGCTGTGTTTTTGATTACATGATACATGAGTCCCTTGAAATGGAGGAACAGCTGAATAATCTCAGAGACCTATCGGTGAGGGATACATTGGGTAGAGTGGAGATCGTGAAAGGGAGAAATTGAACAGCTGAGTCCTGAGAAAAAAAAAAGAATGTTTGGGGAGTGAAAATAAAGAGTTCATTTGAGTCTTCCTGAATCCTGACTCATCCTTGAGATGAGCTGTTTAAATAGCTGGTGGTGGTTTGCACAAGCAATAAGAAATATTGAGAAGCACGGTGATATGATAATAACACTGGAGAACTACTATCAAGATTGATATTGATGTATGGGACATTTACTATGAATTTTTTATGAATTTGAATTGTATTGGTATACATAGCACTAAGTATAGCATTGAATTATCACTGTAGTAGCACTGCACTGTGTGTGTGTGTATATGTGTCTTTTGGTATATATATATATATATATATATATATATATATATATATATATATATATATATATATATATATATATATATATATATATATATATATAGTACTATTATGTCATTCTGCTCTGTTTTCAAACCTAGAATGAACTCTTTGCATTTATACATGTGCCTATATGTGTACACACAAAATGCATATCCTCAGAAGTCGATTTTTTTCGGTAATGGATCTGAACACAGAGCATGTTTATGCACCTGTGTGCATATCCCCATTAAAAACATTACACCTGTACTCAAATCCGTAAAAAAAAAAATAATCCAATTGCAGCTCTGTGCATGATATCTGTCAATTTACAGGCCTTAGTATTGTCAGCAGAATTTGTGTAATAATCACTTTTTGTCAGGGGATATTTTTTATTTCTTTTTTGTTTCTGTTCTTTGCTTACTGAATTTTCCCCCTAGTTCTAAGCACCTATACAACAGCAGTACATTTATTCAGACATATGCTTTGCTACAAGTAAATCACTTTCACGGCTGCTATAACACTAGAGAAATATGGATAATTTGTTAGACATTTGTAGTTGTAGGGGATTTATGTGTCGCACCTATTTCTTTTAACTGCTCAAAAGAAGTCAAATGAGGATATATTCATTGACATATTAACACCTACCTGCTAATAGTATCAACATTCCTCCTGAGTACAGAGTTCTTCAGGCATTTGACACCGTCTCTGTTTACCTCTCCATCTTCTTTTCTATTCACTTTGTTATTTTTTTCTAACCCCAAGAGCCTCAACTTCTAAAACAGCTTTTATCTTTTGCTCTGTGTAAAATGCCCTTTAAAAAGCTGAACATAATAATGTCAAGTACATCTGATTGCCATCTTCTTTATATTATTCTCAGGAAAGTCACATATATTAGTTAGACCATAGCTGCCCTTTCAGCTCGCCTTCTTAGCTCACTTTTTTCTCTCTTTACAATCCAGTGTGCTCAGACCATTGATTTCTCTAGAAATAAAATCTTTGTGTAAACAAGAAAGGATTTCTGTAAATATCAAGCAATTTCATAGCCAGTTTAGTAAGATATTTTGCTTTATCAATGCTTCTCCTCTATGTGCAGTTTTTAAGACAAAATGGTTAACGGAAATGTATGACCTTTTTAAATTGTTTTTAGATTTTTATAACAGCTTGATATAAATAATCTTATAAACACATGCTGATGTTTTAAAAACGCTGTTGCTATTGATAATATGTTCTTATATATGTACAAGGAGGCAGTCAAATCTGCACACAACATTTGCAGGCTCAACTTGCTGTTTTGTAGTACTACAGCGTGGTTGTGCTTTACTGCTTCTTCTGCTAATGCTGATCTAAGTCAGCTAACTCTTATTCACTTTGTGATGTGAATGTTTACTGATTTTTATATTACAACATGAAGGTTGCATCAGTGAAGAGTTTAGATCAATATGACAGTTAAGGTCAGGCAATTGGTATTTTCAGTGGTACACAGCACCAATGGCAAACTCCATATTTCTCTTATCAAAATGATTTACATACCACTGACACACTATTCACCCAGAAAGACCTCTTTGTGGTCTGGAATTGCCGGAAAATCATTATTTTGAGCCATTTTAAACCAATGAAGAATTGGTCGATGTGACTACAGACTGACTATTGATATAAATTCATATTTATTAATAAGTCAGATATTCATAATAAATAGTTTGACTAGTCGATGGACACAGACACTGACACTACAATTTACATAAAAATAACAAAGGCATCTATAACACTCAATGATATACTGCATATGTATGGCTATGTATTGAATTAATTCAATAATTAAATTCTTACCGTAGACAAGATAACCATATATAACTATTATTCAGACAATAGTCTGGGTTTTACAGAATCCAGCGTTTACTCCCCTGCAGAAGGGATAAGCATCAAACTATGTAAAATGGTACGCCCCTATGGCCCAAAAACAGAAAAATTATTAAAAATGGAAAGACAAAAATAAAATGAAAGTAAATGTAAATGGTTATAATACCGGGGTAGAGCAATTAGGTATCAAAGAAACAATACCAATAGGCTTTAGCAAGCTAAGCAACAAATCAAATATACCATATACCAGGGATGGCGAACCTTGGCACCCCAGATGTTTTGGAACTACATTTCCCATGATGCTCTTGCACTCTGCAGTGTAGTTGAACATCATGGGAAATGTAGTTCCAAAACACCTGGGGTGCCAAGGTTCGCCATCACTGCCATATACTATAGTAACCCTTCTAAAATGGCTGCTGGCTTACAATGGTTGTTACTAGGGATGGGCCGAACAGACCCCTGTTCAGTTCGCACCAGAACTTCCGAACACCACCAAAGTTCAGACCAAAATAATAAACCCCATTAAAGTCAATGGGACCCGAATGTCAAAAATGAAAAGTGCCCATTTTGAAGGCTTATATGCAAGTAATTGGGCATGCAATGGTCATAGGGGTCTGGTTCTTGCCCTGGGGGACATGTATCAATAAAAAAAGTTTATAAAAAACGTCATTTTTAAATGAGTAGTGCGTTTTGGATTTTTAAAGTGAAAGCATAAAAATAAAAAAAAATCTTCCAATATAGTGCATGGGGGGTCCCCTTCGCCCTTCTACACACGGTCGGACATTCTGACAACCAAATCCGTTGGATTTTGTCCAACGGATTTTGTCTGAAACTGTTGCATACACACGGTCGGACAAAGTTGTCGGAAAATCCGATTGTACATAACGTGATGACATTATTTCGTTACGACGGGACTACGTTCAGGCTAGTAGCCAATAGCTTTGGTCTAGGAATTTGATCTGAGCATGCGTGGCACTTTGTCCGTCAGAGTAGGCTACACATGATCGGAGTATGTCCGATTGGAGTATTTTGTCGGAAAATTTTACGGACAAGTTGGAAAACTTGGTCCGTCAGATACTCCGACGGAAACAGTCCGATGGAGACCACACACAGTCGGATTATCCGACAAAATGGTCCGATAGGACACATTCCGTTGGAATCTCCGATCGTGTGTACAAGGGCTTAGTCTATCTGTAAAGTGGCAGCTCTGTACCATGTCTAGAATCTGCCGCAGTAATAACTGCATTTATAAAGCCAAAAAATTACATTTTCCCTGCAAGCTGCCTTTATTCGGCTTAGCAACAGCTTGGGAGCTAGTGTGAAGGATGAGGCCACAATGTAGTGCACAGGGAACAAGATTAGAGATTTTTTGGATATATTCTAGTGTCACTTTGAATTTGGGTAGAAATAACGGGTGTGTAAAAATTGGACTTTGGGTGTTGGTGGCTCCTTCCCACTGTAACCCTATAGAGGTAATCTTGATGAAAGCAAGAATTGGCCTTGCTGTAAAAAATTGCAATGATATGCACCTGTCAAACAGGTGAGTAAAAATTGGTGTTTGGGTGTCAGTGGTGCCTTCCCACCATAACCCTATAGAGGTAATCTTGATGAAAGCAAGAATTGGCCTTGCTGTAAAAATTTTCAATAAAATGCACTTAGCAAACAGGTGCATAAAAATTGGTCTTTGGGTTAATTGTTCCCATGAAACCTATACCAAAAACATACTTCCAGATGTAATGATTGAACACCCTCAAAGCTAAGCAGTTTCAAAGTCCTGCAGAGATTCCACATCCCAAAAAGACTTAATCAGTGACATCAGCATCAGGGGCTTCATAGCTGGTAATCGAGGACTGGGTTATTTTTTTAAAAGTCAAATGGTGGAGTCTGTGGACAGATACGTTCTATGATCAGTAACGAACCCTTCTGCAGCACTGAATGCCCATTCTGAAAGCACGCTGGATGATGGGCATCCCAACAACTCAATAGCATACTGGGCAAGTTCTGGCCAGTGGTCTACTCTCAGGACCCAGTAAGTCAGTGGATCCTCAGCTGGAAAGCTCTCCATCTCTGTTTTGTCCCTAAGGTAATAGTCCACCATGTGATATAGATGCTGCTGATGGGATGTGGAAGCTGACAGCCCTGAGCGGCAAGGATTAAAAAAATTTGAAATGCCTCACGGAAGTGGGCGCTTCTCCAACGCGCCTCTCTTGACCAACAGAAGACTCAAAACAACGTTTTCCACCACACTGTAACCTACTGGAGTCAGGAAAAATGTTCAATAAAATCCTCTTTAACATGTTCTCAAGAGAATTTATCTTCTGCACTCTTTGTGGGGATGGGATGAGTTCTGAGACCTTCCCCTTATAACGGTGGTCAAGGAGGGTTGCCAACCAGTAAGCATCCTTCTGCTTTATGCCACATATTTTTGGGTCCTTTCGCAGGCTTTGAAGCATGAGGTTGCCCATGCACCTCAAATTTGCTGAGGCTTGAGAAGCAGACTCCTCGGGGTCACTCAGGATGACAGCATCTGGAAATTCCTCCTCCCAGTCACGTACTACTCCCAAGGGTCCTGGGGTTGGAAAGCCATTGCTTATAGATTGATGCTTGTCTTTCTCTTCTTCAAAGCCTATAAAAGTGCCAGAATCCTCCACCTCATCCTTCTCCCCTCTCTCCTCCTCTGTGTTCTGTGACATAAGAATGATGGTGTCTGGATAACGTAGGCCTTGAGAGGAAAGGAATTCCTCCTCTTCCTCCTGCTGCTCTGCCTCCAGTGCCCTGTCCATAATGCCACTCAGAGTCTGCTCCAGCAGGAACACAACAGGGATTGTGTGATCCATGCACGGTCACTGCTCACCATCCTTGTGGCCTCCTCAAATGGTGACAATACAGTGCATGCATGCTTAATGATCAGCCATTGGCATGGGGGAAAAAAAGCAGAGACGGTCTGAGCCCATTGTTGTGCCGTACTGGCACAGGTACTCGTTGACAGCCCTCTGCTGCATGTATAGCTGCTGCAGCATTGTCAAAGTCGAGTTCCACCTGGTGGGCATGTCACAAATCAGGTGGTTTATGGGCAGGCGGAATTCCTGCTGAATTTCAGCCAACTGAGCACTGGCTGTATATGACCGCCTAAAATGGCTTCAGGCTCTTTTGGCCTGCATTAGTACATATTGCAACCCTGGGTACGTACTTAGGAAATGCTGCAACACCAAATTGAGGACATGTGCCAGGCATGGCACATGTGTCAACTTTCCCTATCTAAGGGCTAACAGGAGGTTTGAGCCATTATCGGACACCACCATTCCTGGCTCCAGTGGGTGTAGTGTGAACCACCACTGGGCCTGTCCCTGCAGAGCTGCAAGAATCTCTGCTCTGTTGTGGTTCCTGTGCCCTAAACACACCAGACCAGCTGAAGCCCTGCATGGCACCTTTTAGCCTGACTCATGGAATTGCCCTTTGAATGCTTAGGAGGGCATGGAGGTGGCGGAGGATGAGGAGGAGAAGGGGGTAGAGCTCACAGGTCTGGCATCATCACCACCACCTGTATGGAGACGTGGGGGCACAACAAGCTGCAGCACCGAGCCCTGTCCTGCATCCTTTCGAGTTGAAAGCAGTGTTACCCAGTGTGCTGTGAACAAAATATATCATCCCTGCCCATGCTTACTGGACCACATGTCAGCGGTAAGGTGGATTTTATGGCTGACTGCCTTGCCTGACAATGCCAGGACATTCCCTTCCATGTGATGGTAGAGAAATGGAATGGTCTTATGTGAAAAGTAGTAGTGACTAGGAACCTGCCATTGCGGTACAGCACATAGTGCAAATTCACTGAAGAGGGCAGAATCCACCAGGCTGAAAGGCAGAAGTTGGAGAGCCAACAGCTTTGACAAGCTTGCATTTAGATGCTGGGCATGTGGGTGGCAGGGACTGTATTTTTTTTCCACTGCAGCAGATGGGTCAAAGAAATGTGCCAGCTACAGTCTACAGCTGGTGGTGTGCTGCTGGCAGATGTACTGCTAGGACCTGGGACACCCTGTGCTATACCATCATCCCTGTCAGTGGAGGCTGCTGAGAGGTAATGATTCAGTATAGCAGGGGCAGACTGAAGTATGTAAGGAGGAAGAGGAGGGACAGATTTGTGCCCCTTTTGTGTGGCTTTTAAGTGCTCTTGCCAAAGGGCTGAGTGGTTGGATGTTAAATGCCTTGTTAGGCATGTGGTACCCAAATGGTTGGTGTTTTTGCCATGTTTGATGTAGATGTGCTGAAAAAGGCCCAGACAGTTGAGCTTTGGGGTGTGGGTCGGGAGATAACAGGGGCAGAATGTAATGGAATTTGGTGGCTGCTCTCTACTCTTTCTTGATGTTGACCTCCGTTGTGTTGTGCTGCCTCACCTTCAGTTTCCTCCTCTGCTCAATCTGGCACCCAAGTCGCATCAGTGACCTCATCATCATCATCTCCTCAATTTTCATCATTACCACTGGAGACAACTTGACTACTTGGAGAGGCTGCGGCTTGGGGGACATGAATGCCAATTTGTCTAGCAGTGTTCCTCCCTCTCTCTAGGCTCATGTTCCTGTCATCCTCAACCTCAGAACCAACATCTGAATCCAGTAATGGCTGGGCATCATCAAGGAGCAAGTGGCTGAAGCTGTGATCAAATAACTCAGCTGACTCAATGGCTGATGGGGCTATGGCAGGAATAGATGTGGACAAGGAGGCAGGTTTATCCCCTCTGGCAACTGCAGGGAACTGCACACTTGTTTCTGCTTGTGTGACAGAGGATGAGGAGAATGAGGAAGGTTTAGTAAGCCAGTCCACCACCTCCTCTGCATGCTGTAGCTGGATAGCATGGGCAAACTCACTAAACAGAGGAAATGATGCCCTGCCTGAAGAGTGACCACCACATTTGTTTGCTGGCCCCCTTACAGTGCCAAGAGAACGTCTGCCTCTCCTTGTTGTCCTCCAAGACATTATTGTGATGCAGGGGGCAGTGCTTATAAGCAAAAGTAAAGAAGAAGTTAAAATCTGTACGTAGATGCAATATAATCAATATAAAGAGGTGTTTGTTGCACTTTAATTTGAGTACTAAAGCTACACAGACATACTATAATATACTGCAATATAATGTGTACAGTGATGCACATAACTATATGGCGTTAAACTGGCAGTAACACACACAAAACTATATGGCGTTAAATTGGTAGTAATGGATGCAAAACTGCATGGCATTAAATTTGCAGTAATGCACGCAAAACTATATGGCGGTAAACTGGCAGTAACACACAAAACAATATGGCATTAAACTGGCAGTAACGCATGCAAAACAATATGCTGTTAAACTGGCAGTAACGCACGCAAAACTAAATGCAGTTAAACTGGCAGTAACACACAAAACTATATGGCATTCAACTGGCAGTAACACATGCAAAACAACATTGCATTAAACTGGCAGTTACGCACGCAAAACAATATGGTGTTAGACTGGTAGTAACGCACACAGAAGTAAATGGCGGTAAACTGGCAGTAACACACAAAATGATATTGATGTAAAAATGGCATTAACGCACAAAAACCGATATGGCGTTAAACTGGCAATAACGCGCGCAAAACTATATGCTGTTAAACTGGCAGTAACGCACACAGAAGTAAATGGCATTAAACTGGCAGTAATGCACACAGAACTATATGGTATTAAACTGGTAGTAACGCACACAAAACCATATGGAGTTAAACTGGCAGTAACGCAACCAAAGAGACGTGGTCAACTACACGCTTTCTGAACTGTCCCTACTCTTGCTATACACTAATGTCAAGATTACTAACACGGTCTCACTACACTATACTGAAACTATATGAGCTGTCCCTACTCTAGCTGCACACAATGCAAAGCTGAATGATGGTCCTCCTCACTACACTCACACTATCCCTAGACTGACACTAAACTAATATTCTACACTGAAAATTGAAGCAAAATAGCACAGTATAACACACTAACTAACTGATAGCTCTGAACAGTGCCCTGCTCTATCTCTCTCCACGCCAAAATCACACTGAAAATGGCTGCCTTTGAAAGAATACTTTTATACTGTGGGGCGGAAATGAGGCATGATTGAAGTCATGATGACAGTGTCCAATCATAACTCTGACAGTGCTCTGTGCCCTGATTGGCTAAAGCTTTTACTGCTTCAGCCAATCAGGGCTTGCAATGCACTGTTCAGCACCACAATGCATTGTGGTCAGTTTAGGGGGGGGGGGGCGAACAAATGGTCGAACTACCCATTTATTCGGCTGTTCGTCGAATGCCTGAACAGCTAAAGTTTGGCCCGAACTTATGCTCGGGCTGAACCGTTAGCCCAGTCCTAGTTGAGTCTCCTAAGATGTCTACCTTTCCAAAAGGTCTGGCTAGGTTGGAGTTGTGTCTTGGTGTCCATGAGGTGTCAGATGATGAGGCGTGATGGTGGATGTGTATCTGATGGAGTCTTTCTGGATGGCTATCTTTATTGATGGATGTTCCTGTGGATGGATGTCTGTGTGTGGATAGATCTCTAATGGCTCCCTCAACTTGTCTTATTTTCAGTTCTGAACAGTAAGCTTATGCAAAGATTACTAAGCCTAGCCCAGAAGGTGAAAACGTTTTTTTTTCTGTTAATTCGGTTAACCATTGGCCTTGTGTTTGTTCAAGCATTGCCATATTTTACCACCAGGTAAAATATGTGTCATTCTAGGACAAGGAATGTCTGCTCCAAAATCTTGTAAAATAATCACTTATAGGAATGTTTGATTTCTCACTATAATGAATGTGGCCATGTGATGTGGTAACTGCCAACGTATGAGCACACATTTCTGTTGCAGAAATATTTTAAATATAATCATATTAATTATGAAGAGTAAGGTTGAGCAAACCCGAACTGTAAAGTTTGGGTTCGTACTGGACTTTTGGGTTCTTGGGTCCCGGACCCGAACCCGAACAATTTACTGTATGTTCGGGTTCGAGTTCGGTGTTCGGTACTGTAATGGCACTTTTTAAACAGCTGCAGGGCAGCCAATCAACATTCGTTTAACTCGTGTGCCCTTAGAAGCCATCACAGCCATGCCTACTAATGGCATGGCTGTGATTGGCCAGTGCAGCATGTGACCCAGCCTCTATATAAGCTAGAGGCACATAGCACAGCACGTCACTCTGCTTTAGATGTAGTAGTAGTATAGGGAAAGGTTGCTGCTGCTGCTTTGAGAGAGAGAATAAGGCCGCGTACACACGCGGGGACTGTTCGCCCAACTTTGTCCGCTGAACAGTGTTTCGGCGGACAGTCCGCCCGTGTGTGGGCTTTCAGCGGACAGTTTCAGCGAACAGTCTGCTGAACAAAGTTTTTCGGAAATTCCGAAAAACTGTCCGCTGAAACTTGGTTTCAGCGAACAGTCCCCTCGTGTGTAGGCTTGTTCGTCAAACTAAGTTCCGCGCATGCTCAGAAAGGATTTACACGCCGAAAGTTGTAATGCAGTGTATAGGACGTCGTATTTTCCGTCCCGTCGTACGTGCCGTTCACGTCATCGCGCACGGTTTCAGCAAACTGTTCGTTCGTCGTGTGTGGGCAAGTCCGTCCATGCTAATTTTGAGCGGACTGTTTGCTGAAACTGTTTGACGGACAAAGTTGAGCGAACAGTCCCCGCGTGTGTACGCGGCCTTAGATAGGAGTCCTGCTTCAGAAATCGAATTACTCAGCGATCTACTTTGATTTTCTTGTGTGGGTGCAGTGCACAATCTTTTTACCCTGCCCTGAGCCCAGTGCCAGAGAAAATATAACTTTTATCCATCTGTTAGTTAGGTTGGCGTCATCGGGCATTTTATGCAAGCTCATTGCACCAGCACTGCATATGTTACTGTGAGATACATCCTTTAGATACTGTTGCTCTATTCTGATATTCTAAAAACACCCATTTAGGGCAAAAAAATATTTTACAGTGTTTCCTGCATATCTGTACATGTGAGATACACACTTTAGATACTGTTCTTCTATTGTGCTATTCAAAAAAAATGTCTTTAGAGCAAAAAAAAATTTTGGGGTGCATTTTCTGCATATCCGTACGTGTGAGATACACCCTTTAGATACTGTTGCTCTATTCTGCTATTCTAAAAACAACCATTTAGGGCAGATAAAAATATTTTACAGTGTTTCCTGCATATCTGTACGTGTGAGATACTCACTTTAGATACTGTTCTTCTATTCTGCTATTCAAAAAACACCCATTTAGGGCAAGATCCTAAATTTGAGAAATATGAGGAGAACGTCAAAGAAGGGACGTGGCCCCCGGTCATGGTGCTGCTGGTGGAGCTCCTGTTGCAGGGAGAGAACGTGGTCAATCTGTGCCAGCTACACGCACAAGTGAAACACCTTCCTCAGGTGCAAGTAGGCGACAGAGCCTGCAGCAGTATTTGGTCGGACCTAATGCGGCTCTATGAATATTGAGGCCAGAATAAGTACAGGCGATAGTAGATTGAATTGGTACTTGCAGCCGATGTCCATCAGTCTTTCACCCCACCCCCTTGCAAATTAGCCAAGCAGTCTGAGCCCCAAATCATGCAGCAGTCTCCATCCACCTAGCCCTGCCCCAGAAGTGGAAGAGATTGTGTGCACCGATGCCCAACCACTTATGTTTCAAGATGAGTACATGGGAGGACCATCTCGGATGATGACGAAACACAGGTGCCAACTGCTGCTGCTTTCACAATTTTGCAGACCGACAAGGAGGGCAGGGGTGAAGACTGGGTGGAAGATGATGTGGAGGACGATGAGGTCCTTGACCCCACATGGAATTAACATCGTGCTGGTGACCTGTGTAGTTCGGAGGAAGAGGCGGTGCTTGCACAGAGCCACCAGCACAGCAGAAGAGGGAGCAGGGTGCAAAAGCGGAGCATCCATCCCTTAGACAGTACGCCTGCTACTGCCCAACGCAGCAAGGGACCGAGCACACCAAAGCCAGGTCCAAGGAGTTCCCTAGCGTGGCAGTTCTTCAGACAATGTGCTGATGACAAGACATAAGTGGTTTGCACACTGTGCAATCAGAGCCTGAAGCGAGGCATAAATGTTCTCAACCTGAGCAAAACCTGCATGACCAGGCATCTAAGTGCAAAGCACAAGCTGCAGTGGAGTAGACACCTCAAAAACCAAGAAAGGTCTTTGGCTCCTCCTGCTTCCTCTTCTGCTGCAGTCTCGGCCTCTTTATCCACCTATGTAGTGACAGTGGCACCTGCCAACCCACAAACAGAGGATCTACCAGCAACACTACCACCTGGGTCACCAACCATCTCCACAATGTCCCATGGAAGCGTTCAGCTCTCTATCTCCCAAACACTGGAGTGGAAGAGGAAGTACCCCCCTACCCACCCGCGATCCCTGGCCCTGAATGCCAGCATTTCAAAATTGCTGGCCTTTGAAATGCTGTCATTCCGTCTAGTGGAGACGCAGAGTTTTAAAAGCCTGATGGCATTGGCAGTCCCACAGTAGGTCGTGCCCAGCCACCACTACTTTTCCAGGCGAGCCATCCCTTCTCTGCACAACCAAGTGGGGGACAAAATCAGGTGTGCACTGCGCAACGCCATCTGTGGCAAGGTCCACCTAACTACGGATACATGGACCAGTAAGTACGGTCAGGGATGTTATATCTCCCTATCAGCACACTGGGTAAATGCAGTGGCAGCTAGGCCTGAGGATAACAGTTTGGCGCATGTCCTTCCACCACCGAGGATTGCAGGGCGCTTCAGTTTGCCTCCTTTTGCTAACTCCTCCTACTCCGCTTCCTCATCCTCTACCGCCTCCTCATCTGGTCAGCATAACACCTTCACGACCAACTTCAGCACAGCCAGGGATAAACGACAGCAGGCAGTTTTAAAATGTTCCTGTTTGGGGGAAAAAGCCCACACTATGCAGGAGTTGTGGAGGGAGATGGAACAACAAACCGATGAGTGGTTGGTGGCAGTGAGCCTCAAGCCTGGCCTGGTGGTGTGCGATTATGGGCAAAATCTCGTAGCAGCTCTGGGCCTAGCCAGTTTGATGCACATCCCTTGCCTGGCGCATGTGCTGAACTTGGTGGCCCAGAGGTTCCTCAAAAATTATCCCCATATGCCAGAGCTGCTGCAGAAAGTGGGGGCCGTCTGTGCGCACCTTCGGCCTTCTCACCCTGCTGCTGCTCGCCTGTCAGCGCTGCAGTGCAACTTCGGCCTTCCCGCTCACCGCCTCATATGTGACGTGCACCACAAGGTGGAACTCCACCTTGCACATGCTGGCCAGACTGTGCGAGCAGCAGCAGGCGATAATGGAGTTTCAGCTGCAGCACGCATGCGTGAGTTGCTCTGCTGAACAGCACCACTTCACCACCAATAACTTGGCCTTTATGCAAGACCTGTGAGCCTTGTTGAGCTGTTTCGAGTACTCCACCAACATGGCCAGTGCCAATGACGCCATTCTCAGCATTACTATTCCAGTTCTATGCCTCCTTAAAAAAACGCTTCGGGCGATGATGGAAGAGGATGTGGCACAGGAGGAGCAGGAGAAGGAGGAAGAGGGATCATTTCCAAGGCTTTCAGGGCAGTCATTCAAAAGTGGCTCAGAGGGTTGGTTCCTGCACCAACAAACGCCAGGTACACAATTGTCCAGCAAGGGCACAGTTCTGGAGGATGATGAGGTGGAGGATGAGGAGGAGGAGATGGAGGAGGAGGAACCATGTTGACAGCAGGGTGGCACCTAGACCAACTCATGGCCATCACTGGTGCGTGCCTCGGGGGAAACAGAGGACACAGACGATACACCTCTCACAGAGGACAGCTTTTCGTTGCCTCTGGGCAGCCTGGCACACATGAGCAATTTCATGCTGCAGTGTCTCCAAAAGGACCGCCAAGTCACCCACATTCTAACTGGTGTTGATTACTGGGTGGCCATACTGCTGGATCCCCGTTACAAGGACAACGTGCCATCCTTAATTCCCTCACTGGAGGGCGATCGTAAGATGCGTGAGTACTTGAGCACGCTGGTAGACGCACTGCTGTTGGCATTCCCACCTGACAGCGGGGGCCATGGTGGAAGCACAAGGCGAAGCTAGAGGAGGAGGAGGAAGAGGTTGCCAACGCAGCCGGGGCACCGCCAGCACCTCAGAAGGCAGGGTTAGCATGGCCGAAATGTAGAAAAGCTTTGTCAGCACGCCACAACAACCAGCACCACCAGCTGAGATGGAACGTCTTAGCAGGAGGCAGCATTTCACCAACATAGTGGAGCAGTATGTGTGCACACGCCTACACGTACTGAATGAAGGGTCTGTCCCCTTCAACTTCTGGGTCTCCAAATTGGGCACATGGCCTGAGTTTGCCCTTTATGCCTTGGAGGTGCTGGCCTGCCCTGTATCTGAAGGTTTATTTAGCACAGCAGGGGGCGTTATCACAGACAAGCACAGCCGCCTGTCCAGAGCCAATGTGAACAAGCTCACATTCATACAAATGAACCAGGCATGGATCCCACAGAACTTGTCTGTACCTTGTGCAGAATAGACATGTATACCGGTGTTCTGACAAAACTGTATGGTCATCGCATAATGTACTGCGCAGGTGCAGCGCTTTTAATTCCGAAAATCTCAGAAGATGAACGGCGCCTGCTCAGTGAGTGCAGGTTCAAGCCCCACCATCCAAGTGGACATACAGTAGCACATAGTAACAGGACCCCTCGCAGGCTCACTTCGCTTGCCACGCTTTGGGCACAGCCTCGCTATGCTCGGCTATTTTTTATTCTAACTCTGTGTCCACTTGGATGGTGGGGCTTGAACCAGGACTCACAGCGCAGGCGCCGTTCATCTTCAGAGATTATTAGAATATCCTTGTCCTCCTTACTGTGCAAGCGCAGTACAGGGTGGAAACTATCCGACGGGGGACAGAATGTGACACATCACCGGCCTTACCCAGCCATTGTTGTATTTTTGATTTTTCTAACTCTTTTGGGGTGTACCCTAATTGAAAAAAATGTAATTAATTAATTAATTTAATTAAAAACAAAAACCAGTGTTGGCTACCTCTTCCTCCTCCACCGCCACTTCCACTTACACCGCCACATCCACTGCCTCAACCTCCTACTCCATAATGGACCTCGTCCTCCTAGGTCAAGATTATTATTTTTAATTTTTTTAATTTCAAAGTATTTTATTTTGTATCACAAGAATAATACATTTGAAAGTGACATTCAGAATATCGATTCACTCAAAACATAGAAAGGTTACAGGCAGCGCAGCAAGATGAATCGAGTGTAACATGTCAGAGATATAAAATGTAAAATAATTTTATACAGACATGGTAGTGTTAGAGTGGAGAGTTGGTATTCCTGTTAATGGTCCGAGGTATACATTCTCCCTGGACACCCCCAATGGGAGCTAGCTGGGCCCGAGAGGGGGAACTTAACCACCGACCCGTAGGAGTGAATGTAAGGAGAGGGACGGAAATTACCATGTGTCTTTTTCCCTAAGATAGGAATCCGTGACTAGGCATCAGTGTTTGTCATCTGTTAACAAGCCACATTTGTGAACCTGAGAGCCCCATTGAACTCTTTGTATGTTGGGGCCCTGGCGAATGGAGATGGCGAGTGTCTCAATTGCTATTGCAAAGATTAGCGAAGATGAAGGACAGCCTTGTCTGGTGCCTTTGGCTATATGTATTGGTTTGGAGTAGTGGCTTTGAAGCCTAATATAGGCTTTAGGATTTGAATAAAGAGCTTGGATCAGGCCCATAAACTTGTCCCCAAGGCTCCAACATTCAAGGATTGTAAAGATGTATGGCCAGGAGACCAAACTGAAGGTCATTTGAAAGGCCAGTTTATCTGGAGGATGGAGACTATGTCTATGGCTCTTCTGATCTGATCAGGGCCCTGTCTGCCTGGGATGAACCCCATTTGATCTTTATGAACATATGAGTTAATGAAGGAAGCTAGACGATTTGCAAGGAGTTTGGTAAGTATTTTAAAGTCGCTATTGATGAGGGAGATGGGTCTATAATTACTGACTTCTTCTGAGTTTTTATCCGGTTTTGTTATTACTGCAATGTAGGCTGTTTAGGTGAGGATCAAGTGGGGTTCCCTGTGTCTTTGCGTTAAAAATAATTGTCAAATGTGGAGTCAGGGTGGTGGTAAATGTCCTGTAGAGAGACCATCGGGGCCTGGAGCAGAACCTGATTTGAGGTTCTTAATGACTTCCTGTACTTCTTCTTCTGAGAAGGGGACCTCCAGCATATTTATTTTTTATTTTTATGTATTTTATGTTATTTTAAGTTATTTTCCTATCCACATTTGTTTGCAGAGCACTTTCCATGCTATTAACAACATTTTGCTGCCATTTGCAGCCCTCTAGCCCTTTCCATTACTTTTTTAGAGCCATTTTAGTCCTCAGAAGTTTGGGTCCCCTATGTTTGCAAACCTCCCAACCATTCCAGTGAGAAACACAAAAATATTTAGCGATAGTTGGGACCTGAATTTAACCATTTAATATTTTGACCTATGCAAAAATTTGGATCAGTCCGAATTAAACCCAGAAATCATATGTCATATTTTTAATTCATTTGCAGATGCTTTGACACTAGTTATGTTTACTTCTTCCCGAGTAACCTCCCAGCTGAAGTTTAAGAACCCCCCAAAAAAACTGATTTCTACTTTAAACGAGATTGATGGAAGAATACATCCACCCCCTGTCAGAATACACTGATTATGGATGCTACATGGCTTTATCTGCTGATTGATGGAACATTTTCAAACACATCTCTTTGACAGAAGTCAATTAAACAACTGACTTATGTCGAATGATGAAGCCCACAAACTGATTGAAACTCAGCCAGTCCCTGCTGACTGTCAAACTTCAATCAGTATATGACCAGCTTAACTGAACAGGCATCATAATGCTGATTCATTGTCCAATGAGCAGATTGGAGGAAAAAAAGGAGAAATAAGAAGCTGCATTGCTTAACCTGTGCTGTTTTACCTGCATGGCTTTACAATGACAGTTGTGCAAAATGCACAAGAAACCTTGAATATATTATCCTAGTAAAACTATAAACACGTCTGCGTTTTTAAATGTATTTAAATTAAGTAATTAATTAAGTGATTAATTAATCAAGTAATTGGTATGCTTGTTTACACTTTAACAATGAACATATCCCTATGATTTTTCTCATAACCCAAACCTTAAAGTGGAATTCCAGGCTATTATTAACTAAGCTTAAAGCCCATGCTATTCTAACTACCCTGTAGAAGGAAGATGCTTATACTTACCTATTCGCAGAGCATTCTAGTCCAGTCACACAATTGCCCCAGCCTCCAGCTTCAGGGGACAGGAGAGAGTACCAACAACAGCTGCAAAGCCTGAGCGGTGACACCACCCATAGGCTTGTTATGGAGCATCTGTTGCTGGATATCCACCCTCTATCCTGAAGCCGCCACTGGGAAACTGTCATGTTACTGGACCAGAGCGCAGTAAGAATAGGTTAGTATAGGGATTTTCTTTTTACAGGGTAGTTAGTATAGGCTTTAGAAGAGGGGGGGGGGGGGGGGGTTTAAACTTAGTTTGTAATAACCTGGAATTCCACT
This sequence comes from Lithobates pipiens, assembly GCF_037356315.1. Lineage (NCBI taxonomy): Eukaryota > Metazoa > Chordata > Amphibia > Anura > Ranidae > Lithobates > Lithobates pipiens. Next base: position 389,418,682 of record NW_027507764.1, read on the forward strand.
TTAACGTTGGAAAGTCTTAAATTAGCAGTAGTTCAATCTCATAATATCAGGCTTCATTTCCTTAGTTTTCTTGTATTTATTAAACTTGTGAATTCAAATTTAGCTTCTTTTATCTAAATACATATAATTCATTAATATAAAAAAAAAAAAAAAACTTCTGCCTTTACAACCCCTTTAAGAGCTGGCTAGATTTCCAAATAATGATTAATAAATACATATTAATACATATTTCACTACAGTCCACTCTTAGGTAACTCTAGCTGAGGTTCAAGAGTTCCAATAAAAATGTTTCCCATTACAGTATGTTAATTCATATGTAAAAAAAAAGGAGCTGTAGAAGGCCAACATTTTTGGAGGAAAATATAATTTCTGAAAGTTTTGCCTGTTTACAAGGCTACACTGTTTTCAAGATAGCAGGAAATAAACTGGAGAAAATACTTTCCTCAAGGTGGCATCATTTTGTCAATTTATCTCTTTTATACTATATTCTTTTTTCAAATTGTAATTTTGTCAGACTTAGCAGATTAACCTGTTTAGCCAAAATGCCTAGAACGGAAAAGCAATTATTTCACCTATCTTCACAAATTGGATTTTTTTTTTTTTTTTAGATATTGGTAAATTTATATTTGGTAGATGAAGCAACATTTTGTTCCTGTTCAGAAGCAATTTTAATGAACCAATTAGTAGTAAATTCTATTCCTTTCTAATTTTTTATATTTTTAGTTTTCTCTTTGTGCTTGTATTTTCTGCAGATACATTTTATTTAATTTTCCTCTTGTGGCCAGGAACAAATGTGCATTCATCCATAGCTGCTATCAGTGGCAGATTTTACTGCAGGGTATTTTTCAAATCACACTACATTCATTCCTTGCTATTTACAGTTGGATGAATTTGTGAAAGCCAAAGAACACATTTACTAGTTGAGCTTCATTGTACTGATAAACACTTTGTTAAAATATCCCTCTTGTATCAAAGCAATTTGTGGATAATAGTGAAGCACATAACAACTGCACTTGTGTTAGCCACCAAAAGGGAAATATAAATGGATTAGTTACAATGGTAACCTTTACACACATTGTCAATGGCTGCTGAAAAGCAAAATAACTATTTTTTTAAAAACAGAATAGCAAACGTGTGCTATGCCTAGGCTATAAAAGTATTTTAGGTCTTATCAACTATTCTAAAGAAAGAGCCATATCAGTTACACATGAAATACACTGTTTGCTCATTTTCACTACAAAAGTGTTACTCTACCCAAAACTAATATTGTATTAAGATACAATATTGTAACATTGTATCTTATGTATTATAAAGAGCAAGGTGGGTTGAAGTCTGTAGTTAAGCTTACAGGCTTGGACAACTGCACATGAAAACTCAAGAAGCATTACTCTCTGTAAGTAGAGGTGAGTGGATAAGAAAAAAAGCTGTCCTGCTGTTAAACCATTGGTTTTCCACCCAAAACTTACCCTGCTAACAAAATGTTGCCCCGCAAATTGGAAAATACAAAAAATTTGTGATTTGATATTTTAACTACTTTTTGTCTATTTATACTGTTTTGTCTGTTTAACTGGTGCTTTCTTGGTGGAAACATACAATAATGGAACTTTCTTTTTATGGTAGGTGACAGTAGCAAGCAGAGACTTCATACAATGGCACCTCAAAATAAATAAATAAAAAACAATGTTACACAAAATTAAAGACATATGTTCAGTATTATCTCTGGCAAGGAATAACTGCTTAGAGTCCCCTCAGAAGTGCCCCTGGAAAAAGGGAGACACGTTTGGACTATCTCGGTACCTCAAGGACATAGACAAGGATATGTATAGTTTTATTTATATAAAAACATCGTGGGACAAAACCACATTGACAAAATAGTTAGATGCAGTTGATAATTCCCCCCCCCCCCCCCCCCACAGCAGACACGAGAAGCACTTAGGACCACTGAATTTAAAATGTATATAATTTGCAGATAGTATGGTATATCTTCTGACAATCATCTTAAGGTGTGTAGTGCAAGGAAACACAAGGGAAGAAAGAAAAGGTGGGAAGAGAGGGCGAGAGAGATGCTTATGACTGCCTTCTTCTGAAGAAGCTCCAATTGCTGCAAAACTAGTTAAGGACTATCACCAAGACACGTCATATTCCATGCCCCCCTTCAACACTGGGGATCACCTTCATTTCACTTTTTGTATAATTGTTTGAAGCAGCACAAAAGGCTTTAATTATCAACTGTATCTAACTGTTTTGTCAATGTGGTTTTATCCCACAATGTTTTTTTATATACTATATACTATTACATTTCTTTTATATAAAACTATACACATCCTTGTCTAAGTCCTTGAGGTACCGAGATAGTCCAAACTGTTCTCCCTTTTTCTAGGGGCACTTCTGAGGTGACCCCAGGCATCTATTTCTATGATATATGGATAATTATACCCATCCCTATCCCAGAAAAAAAACAATTGAGGCAATATCCTATTAATAAAGGATCTCTGGCAAGTAAAGCCATGTACTTTTCTGATAAAGAATTGTGTGGGCCCCCCCAAGTTCTATATCAGATCTGTCAAGTCTAGTATGACTTTTAACAGGGAGCCCCACACAAAAAAAAAAAAAAAGCATGGAGTCTCCTTAAAATCGATACTAGACCATTACGCAAGCATGGAGTCTGGCAAACCAGGGAAGGGGGATGAGTCTGCTCCCCCCTACTCCTGAAACATACCAGGCCACTTGCCCTCAACATAGAAAGGGTGCCTCACCAGGGGGTCCTGGACCAGGGTAGTGGGAAAGAGGAACTTGTCCTCATCAACATGGGGACAAGGTATAAAGAAACAGATGGATGATATGTTCTGATAAAACCAACTTCGTTATTATAGTATATCCATATAGACATAAGAGAAGTGAGACTGTCAAGGGGTTTAACACTGAAAGCACTTAATCATAGCGAGCACTAGCACCTGATTGAGGACTAATTTCCAACCAATTAGGGGCTCTAGGCAGCCATCTTGAGGAGGCCAGCATCACTTATGGGATAAAAATAGATAAGATTTGATGGTCATCTTAACACAGAAATGCTTAAAGGGTTTGTAAAGGTATTTTTTTTAAAATAACAAATATGTCTATACTTACCTACTCTGTGCAATGGAATAGCCCAGAGCATCCAGGAACCTCCTCTTTTTGGGTCCCCCACCAGTGCTCAGGGCACCTCCTCTCTGTCCATTTTGCTTCCCATGGGGGCACTTGTGCATGCTCGCACCCAACTCCCTCTGCTGCATCCAATGACACAGAGGGACTCAGCCCCGCCCCACTTGCTCACCCCTGTCCTTGAGGGACAGCACTGGGAGCCAATGGCTCCATGTGAACCAGCAAGGCCAGCGAGACCCGGACGTGAGGGGAGAAACAATCTGCCGACATGCATGGTACTCGTAAGTAAAGGGGGACTGAGGGGGCAATGCTGACCTCTAAACATTTTTTACCTTAATGCAAGTAATGCATTAAGGTAAAAACATTTTAGACTTTACAACCCCTTTAAATAGCAGATACTGAATTATTTGGCATGCCTGCAGTGGGGAGAGTAGGTGACAGAGCCCCGATTAGGGAGAGAGCTGGAAGCAGTGCAAGGGAAAGGAACATGATGAGGAGGAAAAGAGTAGATTTCCCCTTACATGGTGTATCTTCTGCCAGCTTCCTGGAAGCCAGATAACTGGGATCACAAGGTCACCCAGTAATATTATCCCTTTCACGCCTAAGCCTATTTCTGACATTTGTTGCTTACGAGTTAAAATCCATATTTTTTGCTAGAACATTACCTAGAACCTCCAAACAATATATATATATATATATATATATATATATATATATATATATATATATATATATATATATATATATATATATATATATATATATATATAATTTAGCAGAGACCCTAGGTAAAAAAAAAGTGAAATTGTTGCAATATTTTATGTCACGTGGTATTTGCGCATCGGTCTTTCAAACACATTTTTTTGGGAAATAAGACATTTTCATAATTAAAAAAAAAACTAAACAGTAAAGTTAGGCAATTTTTTTTTGTATATTGTGAAAGATGAAGTAACGCCAAGTAAAAAGAAAGTAACATGTCATGCTTTGAAATTGTGCACACTAGTGGAGTGGTGACAAAATACAGTACCTAGCAATCTCCATGGACGTTGGTTTAAAAAATTGTAACGGTCACCAGAGGAGGTCTTTTACTAGCATTATTGCTCTCACTCTATCGTTCGTGGCGATACCTCACATGTGTGGTTTGAACACTGTTTACATTTGCAGGTTCAACTTATGTATGAGTTTTCTTTGCTGCGCGAGCACGCGGGGATGGGGGCGTTTTAAAAAAAACGAATTTTTTTATCATTTTTTTTTTTTTTTTTTTACATTGTCCCTTTAAAAAAAAAATCTGATCACTTTTATTGCCATCACAAGGGATGTAAACAGTAATAGATAGTGATGGGTACTCTTTATGGAGGGATCAGGGGCCTAAAAGACCCCAAATCCCTCCTTTGCACTTAAAAGTATTCAGATCACCAAAAAACAGCAATTCTGAATACTGTAATTTTTTTTTAAATTGGCGCCATTGGCAGCCGAGTAAACTGGAAGTGACGTTGTGATCTTGCTTCTGAGATTTTACATCGGAGACCCGATCAGGGCCAAATCCGGGTTTGTATGGGTCTCAGCCTAGCCTAGCCGTCGGTAAGAAAAGGGAGGCCTGGGAAGAGCGTCAGAAGGTGGTAGGAGGGACGTCCTCTCCCGCTCAATAGTATAACAGCCGAGCAGTTTTTAGCCCCAAATAAGCCTTGGTTAAAGTCCTTGCAGGTCTTATTTTCAGGGTAGGGCTTATTTTTGGGGAAACAGGGTAAGGCTTATTTGGGGGGTAGGGATTATATTGCAGCCATCACCGACAATCACTCTAGGTGTTATTTTCAGGGAAACAGGGTAGCTTAAGAGGTTAGTTAGAAATTCCAGCAAATCTGTCCAGTTCACTTTCCTTGAATATTATCCATAATAACTGATTTATCATGCTATAAATGACACTATTTTTAAGCATGTGATCATGACATTATCCCCAAAGTCCTTGGCATTCCCTCTGAGCAAGAAAACAGAGTGCTTTATCCATTCAGAAATCAGTTGTGAAGATGGTAGAGAGTTGGGGTGAGTTGCCGACTGGGCTCAAAGCCATATTTGCACTGAATTTTGTTTGTTCAGAGGTAAGGTTAATTATTCAACTGGTCTGACTGGGCTGGCAGTGTCCTAATAACCATGGCACATTCATATCTGGCCTGCTCAGCTGTCAGGTGGGAATTAATGAAAGCAAAGGGGTGGGGATTGCATGAAAACGGCTATGGGATCCTTCTTTAGGTCTTGTATGGATTTAAAAAAGTACATAGCTTGGGGTTCTCCTCAAATTTTCAGGCAGTGTTAGCTGGAAGGAGATGGTGTATACAGTTAATAAGAGAAGTAGAGAACAAGCAAGAACCCCCAAGTGTGATGATGCTCATTTCAAATCCAGTGAGCAAACACTTCAAATCTTCAATAGGCTATAGTGGTTTCTATAGCCCCAAGCCAGAATCTGCAAGAATTTCCCTGGATTAAAACAGAACTCTGGGGCCCTGTGGATACATGTCCAACTATTTGGCTACAGATTTCTATAGCATGAGTATTCTCCTACCTATATATTTCAGGCAATGATATCACTGCACAGACAGCAGTGCACGACAAGCATCTGTAGCTCAGGTAATAAATTAGAACTGACTATTAATGCTTTGGGAAGGTGGGAGGGAGGAGCATGTATTGATTATGAATGCACTGGGTAAAGGGGAAGAATAGAATGCATTGACCACTGATTTAGGCTTTAGAGGGGAGTATTCACCTCTAATGCTAATGGAGGAAGAGGTGTAGAGCCATGGACTACTAATGAATAGTTTGGGGGGAATCCACTGACCAATAATGCCTTTTAGACAAAGAATCTGATTGTCACTGGCCAATGTTTTGTGAGGTGGGGATCTAATTGCCACGGAGCAGCAGTCTAAGGTTACATATGTCTGACTGTTGCAATCTATATATTATGTTGTAAGTTATATTCATGACTGCTACAATTTATACAGTATGTTGTATATTATATACTTCTGAATGTTGATATATTTAGATGATAATGTATATTACACGCTCTGTACTGTTGCACGTCATATGGTATGCTGGACAGTACATCATTTTTACCAAAATGATTATTGTCTCAATAGTTCCTGGTTGCTAAATAGTCCCCAACTCTTTTAATGATGTTCTTTAATGTGACCTTAGATGAAGTGTTAACTGTTTATATTATGTATGTAGATAATAGGGATGAGCCGAACAGCCCCTGGTTCGGTTCGCACCAGAACCTGTGAACGGACCGAAAATTTGTGCAAACTTTAGAACCTCATTAAAGTCTATGGGACTCGAATGTTTGAAATCAAAAGTGCTAATTTTAAAGGCTAATATGCAAATTATTGTCCTAAAAAGGGTTTGGGGACACGGCTCCTGCCCCAGGGGACATGGATCAATGCAAAAAAAAGTTTTAAAAACTGCATCTTTTTCGGGAGCACTGATTTTAGTGACGCTTAAAGTGAAAAAAAAAGTGCAATATTCCTTTAATTATCATGCCTGTGGGGTGTTTATAGTATGCCTGTGAAGGGGCACGTGTTTTCCGTGTTTAGAACAGTCCCTGCACAAAATGACATTTCTAACGCAAAAAAAACGGAAAATTGTATACTCACCTTTCCGTAATTTTCCTTTCCTGACGCATCCCATGGTAGCACACACACTGGGTTGTGACTCCGCCTCCACAACCTGATAGGACTGGTTAGCTATAAGATTTGAAGAGGAGTCCACCGTTGCATTCTCAGTAACTATCACCTTAGAGGGGTGGGATCTGTGTGCTGCCATGGGATGCGTCAGGAAAGGAAAATTACGGAAAGGTGAGTATACAATTTTCCGTTTTCCTGACGCATCATGGCAGCACACACACTGGGAAATAACTCGCTACATGGGAGGGTGCCTTTCAGAAGTTTTTTATTTACTCAAGTACAAGATATGGATGAGTTTGATTGAATAATTGATCTCCCGAACTCAACCGTAGTTAATTGAGCCGGGTCTATTCTATAGTGTGACATGAATGTGGTTTTTGATGACCAAGTTGCTGCCTTGCAAATAGTCTCTGGTGATACTCTGCTGTACGCTGCCCATGAGGCCGCCATCGCCCTCGTTGAATGTGCTTTCAGGTTTTCCGGTATTGGAAGGTGTTGAACTAGATATGCTTTCTTGATGACTTTAATCAACCATGAGGATATTGTCCTTGAAGAAGCCGCTTGACCTTTTTTGGCGTCATGCGGAATGACCAGGAGGTTTTCTGACTTCCTGAATGGAGCGGTAGCCTCCAGGTAGGCAGATATTGCAGACTTCACGTCCAGAGGGTGTGGATTTCCGTCTGTGTTGAGAAAAACAGGAAGATTGATCTCCAGATTAAAGTAGAAGCTGGATGCTACCTTTGGCACAAACTGTTCCGAAGGTCTGAGTACGACCCTGTCTGGGAAAAAACTAGGTGTGGTTCTTTGATTAATAGAGCTTGCAGCTCGGAGACCCTTTTGGCCGATGTGATTGCAACTAGAAATGATAGTTTTAGTCTCAAGTCCCATAGGGATATTGATCCCCCCGTCGAGAAAGGTTCTTTTGTTAAAGCTTCCAGGACGATCGACAGGTCACAGGTCGGAAAAATTGGTTTTCTAGGAGGCCTTATTTTTAGGCATGCTTTCTGAAACTGAATGATGAGGGGGTTTAAAGCTCACTTGATTCCTGTCATTGCGGATATGGCAGAGACGTGAACTTTTAAGGTGCTTGACCTTAAACCTTTCTCTAGACCTAGTTGTAGAAATTCTAACACCTGAGAGACTGATGGAGAAAGGGGGTTCCAGGACTGTAGTTGGGCTATTGCGGAAATTTTTTTTCCAAATCTTATTATATATGTTGTTTGTCGATTTCTTCCTTGCTTGTTGTAAGGTGGATATTACTCTTAATGAACAACCCTGATCTAGCAACCTTTCCCTTTCAGTTTCCAAGCCGTCAGGTGTAATCGCTCTGGTGACGGGTGTAGAAATTTTCCTTGTGAGAGCAAGTCTGGGAACAGCGGAAGTGGGAGAGGCTCTTCTGTGTTCAATTGCAGGATGGTCGGAAACCATGGTCTTCTGGGCCAGAAGGGCAACACTGCTATTACCGTGGAAGACGAAGTCCTCAGTCTGGCCAGAAACCTGGCTATCAAGGGCACCGGAGGGAATATGTAACCTAGGCGAAATTCCCAAGGATGGTGGAGACAGTCGATCCCTGTTGCTGCTGGATAGGCAGTCCTTGCTAAGAAGCGAGTACATTTGCGATTCGCTGGAGTTGCTGCCAGATCCATATCGGGAACACCCCATTTGCGTGTCAGAAGAGTAAAGGCCTTGTGACTGAGAGACCACTCGTTGTTTGAAATAAATATTCGACTTAGGTCGTCCGCGAGTTGGTTGTGAATCGCGGGTACGTATACTGCCTTCAGATCCGTCAGGTAGACTTGAGCCCACTCGATTATAGGTCATACCTCCTGCATTAGGACCTTGCTTCTGGTGCCCCCTTGCCTGTGGACATAATTCACAGCCACTGTGTTGTCCATACGCAGGAGGACACTCTTCCCTGAGAGGAGGGGACTGAAAGTTAGAAGTGCTTGCCATGCAGCCCTGAGTTCCAGAACGTTTGAGACTATCCCTTGTGGACAGAAGGGCCAGCGGCCCTGTGCTCCCCGATCTAGATGATACGCTCCCCAGCCAAGGTAACTGGCATCCGACGTTACTATTTCTGGGAGTGGATGAACGATGGGACGACGGCGTGTTAAATTGCTGGTTTGAGTCCACCAACGTACTGACTTCTTGACTGTCCTGGTGATTGTTATTTGTTGTGACATTGACACCCCGTTCCATTGTTTTAGGAACGAATTCTGGAATACCCTCGAGTTCCATTGAGACCACTGAACCATTAGAAAGGTTGATGACATTGAGCCCAGAACGCTTAAGCATTTTCTTGCAGACAGGTGGTCTACTGATAGTAGCTTTCTCACTTTGCAGATAAGAGGATGAAGTTTCTCCTGGGGAAGCCCTACTGTGTTGGATCTGGTGTCCAATTCGGCTCCTAGGAAGACCATCTTCTGTACTGGGACCAGGCTGCTCTTCCTCCAATTCACTATCCACCCAAATTGCTGGAGCGTGGAAATCAGAATTGAACGATGTCGTAGAAGTGTTTCTCGATTGTCTGCTAGAAGAAGAATATCGTCGAGATAGTGTAGGACTCTTAGATCCCTTTCTCTCAATAGTGCTATAACCGGAAGTAACACCTTTGTGAAGGTCCTGGGTGCCGTTGATATCCCAAATGGGAGGCTTTTGAATTGAAAGTGTTGCCTGCCTATCGCAAAGCGTAGGTACTTTTGAAAGGTTTGATGCACTGGAATGTGTAGATAAGCGTCGGACAAATCGACCGAGAGCATCCAATCTTTCTCCCCTATTGTTAGTAATATTGATTGGAGACTCTCCATCCTGAATGATTCGACTAGAATCATTTAGTTTAACTTTTTTAAATCCAACACGGGCCTCAGGTCTCCTGTTTTCTTTGACACCAAGAAAAGGGGAGAGTAAAACCCCTCTCCTCTCTGCTCCTGTGGAACTTCTACGATTGCTTGCTTCTGGAGCAACTCCATAATGTATCTGACCAAAAGCTTTCGTTTCAGGCGCGAAAAGGGTAGTTTGGTAGGTCTGTAGTGGTTTTTTGGCAGTTTTCGCTTGAACTTCCACCTGTGACCTTGCTGAACGGTGGATATCGCCCAGGGTTCCTTTATTTTGTCTATCCATACTTGGGCAAATAGCCTCAGCCTCGCACCTACTATTGCGGGCTGGGCATGCGTGGCATCAAAAAGATTTTTGTTGCTTGGATCTTCTGTCCGACGGTATTAGACCCGATTTCCCCCCCGTGACCTTTGATATTGCGGAATCTAGTTTTGAACCAAAAAGGTTAGTGCCATCATAAGGGATCTTACACCAGCTGGATTTGGAAGTTGCATCAGCAACCCAAGGTTTTAGCCAGAGAGCTCTTCTGGAAGTTACTGAGGCTAGCATTGCTCTTGCTGAGGACCGTATAACGTCCACCGCCGCCTCCGCTACGAAATCACCCGCAAGGCTGAGTTCCTGCAGTGCTGAAATAATTTTGTCTTGGTCTGCTTCTACAATTCATTTTTCAACGCCAGACGTCCAGGAGGTGATGGCTCTACCGACCGCTGCTAGAGCAATTGCTGGCCTACAGGCCCCCCCCGCTGCTGAGTAGGCTTTCTTAAGGACGAGATCGATTTTGCGATCCATCACATCCTTAAAGGTTACGGCGTCTTCTATTGGTAGGGTTACATGGCGCGCTAAGCGCATCAGTGAGGAGTCTACCACGGGAGCGGAGATAAGAGGGTTCACTGCTGGCTCTTTTAGGGGATAGAGCTTCGCTAATCTGTTGTTTAAGCCGGACTTCTTTTCTGGTTTTTGCCATTCATCTTTTATGAGCTCCTCTAGCTCTTCAATAAAGGGGAAGACCTCAGGGTCTTTTTTTTAGGTTAGGGAAGTATTTCCGTAACTTAGGCGGGACGTCTCTCTCTTCCTCCCAACCGATCACCTCCTTAACCGATTTCGCAAATGGGTTTATTAATGCAAAGTCGAAAACTGTAGGGGCCAGGGGATCCTCATCCTCTGGGGAGTCATCTGGATCCTGAGGGGTGTGAGAGGTTGAGGCTGAGTTAGATGACCTGATTGGATCATAAGCTGTCACCTGTAGGATTGTTTCTTTAACTGAGTCTCTTATAATATTGGAGGCTTCTCTAGCGTCAGCTTCCTTGTCCCGAGTTGCTTCCTCCAGACAGATTTGGCAGACAAGCTTACTAGGTAATGCTTGCGCTCCACAGACCCAACAGGTATTAACTGCAGGACGGGTATGGTGCTCCTCTCGGTGTGAGGATGACGCTTCTCTGCGATGACGGGAAGACCTTGACCGACTTCGCCGAGAGTGAGAGTGTCTTGAGGGGGAGCGTTCCTTTCTTTTAGAATGGGATGACCCCGATGACCTGCCAGAGCTACCAAAATGAAAGGTATTAGTGGCAGTGCTCTCTTTTTCTCCTCTTCACTACTTACCAATAGGGATGAGCCGAACACCCCCCGGTTCGGTTCGCACCAGAACTTGCGAACGACCCCCGCGTTCGGTACGAACGTTAGAACCCCATTGAAGTCTATGGGACTCGAACGTTCGAATTGGAAAGTGCTAATTTTAACGGCTAATATGCAAGATAGTGTCCTAAAAAGGGTTTGGCGACCTGCCTCCTGCCTCAGGGGACATGGGTCACTGCAAAAAAAAGTTTTAAAAACGACCGTTTTGGTGGGAGTACTGATTTTAATGACGATTAAAGTGAAAAAAAAAAAAGTGAAATATTCCTTTAAATATGGTGCCTGGTGGGTGTCTGTAGTATGCCTGTGAAGTGCCACGTGTTTCCCGTGTTTAGAACAGTCCCTGCACAAAATGACATTAAGCGGAAATAACACCATTTAAAACTGCTTGCGGTTTTAATGTTATATCTGGTTCCTGCAATATGGTTGAAAATCATTCAGAAAAATGGCATGGGTAGCCCTCCCTGCCCATTACCAGCCTATTTGGGTCTTGTACGCATATTAAGGGGAACCCTGTACCCATATTAAAAAAAGGAAATGCGTGTGGCCCCCAGGCCCTATATACTCAGAACAGCAGTATACAGGCGGTGCAAACAAGACTGGGACTGTGTAGGTTTGTTGTGTTAAGTTGAATCTGTTTGTAATTTTCAACTGGTACATTTTTAAAGTGTAGCTCCAGTCAAAAAAAATATTTTTAAGCTTTTTGGAAAACATAGGGAAGGGTTATCACCCCTGTATAATTTGTTTTGTCGTCCATCTTTTTTCATCTCACTTGCTGTTGTCTCCTTCCGTTTGCAAGTAGGAGATGTTTGTAAGTTGGATGTTTGAAAGTAGGGGCCTGCCCTATATGCTCTGCAGAAATGGCGGAACAAGGTGTTGGTTTTGCAACAACATTGTAAGCCCTCAAAGTGACTCTTGGTGGGCGCTGGAGCGCCCTGCTGTGAACGATTATATCAAGAATTGTAATTACATGCCATTGTTGAACAGTGGTAGAAAAATTGACCTTTGGTGGTTGTGGTGCTGGTGCCACAACACTATAAGTCCTCACAGTTACTCTGGGTGGGCACAGGAAGGGGCCCTCCTGTGAAATATTATATCAAGAATTGTAATTACATGTCCCTGTTAAACAGGGGATGAAAAATTGGGCCTTAGGCACTGGTGCCATCACACTGCAACCTCTGCCATACACTCTAGTTTTTTTGCAGGAATTAGCCCTGCTGCAAAGCATTGCAGCAAAAATTGTACTTAAACGCCCCTGTTAAACAGGGGCAGAAAAATTGGGCCTTAGGCACTGGTGCCATCACACTGCAACCTCTGCCATACACTCTAGTTTTTTTGCAGGAATTAGCCCTGCTGCAAAGCATTGCATCAAAAATTGTACTTAAACGCCCCTGTTAAACAGGGGCAGAAAAATTGGGCCTTAGGCACTGGTGCCATCACACTGCAACCTCTGCCATACACTCTAGTTTTTTTGCAGGAATTAGCCCTGCTGCAAAGCATTGCATCAAAAATTGTACTTAAACGCCCCTGTTAAACAGGGGCAGAAAAATTGGGCCTTAGGCACTGGTGCCATCACACTGCAACCTCTGCCATACACTCTAGTTTTTTTGCAGGAATTAGCCCTGCTGCAAAGCATTGCATCAAAAATTGTACTTAAACGCCCCTGTTAAACAGGGGCAGAAAAATTGGGCCTTAGGCACTGGTGCCATCACACTGCAACCTCTGCCATACACTCTAGTTTTTTTGCAGGAATTAGCCCTGCTGCAAAGCATTGCATCAAAAATTGTACTTAAACGCCCCTGTTAAACAGGGGCAGAAAAATTGGGCCTTAGGCACTGGTGCCATCACACTGCAACCTCTGCCATACACTCTAGTTTTTTTGCAGGAATTAGCCCTGCTGCAAAGCATTGCATCAAAAATTGTACTTAAACGCCCCTGTTAAACAGGGGCAGAAAAATTGGGCCTTAGGCACTGGTGCCATCACACTGCAACCTCTGCCATACACTCTAGTTTTTTTGCAGGAATTAGCCCTGCTGCAAAGCATTGCATCAAAAATTGTACTTAAACGCCCCTGTTAAACAGGGGCAGAAAAATTGGGCCTTAGGCACTGGTGCCATCACACTGCAACCTCTGCCATACACTCTAGTTTTTTTGCAGGAATTAGCCCTGCTGCAAAGCATTGCATCAAAAATTGTACTTAAACGCCCCTGTTAAACAGGGGCAGAAAAATTGGGACTTAGGCACTGGTGCCATCACACTGCAACCTCTGCCATACACTCTAGTTTTTTTGCAGGAATTAGCCCTGCTGCAAAGCATTGCATCAAAAATTGTACTTAAACGCCCCTGTTAAACAGGGGCAGAAAAATTGGGCCTTAGGCACTGGTGCCATCACACTGCAACCTCTGCCATACACTCTAGTTTTTTTGCAGGAATTAGCCCTGCTGCAAAGCATTGCATCAAAAATTGTACTTAAACGCCCCTGTTAAACAGGGGCAGAAAAATTGGGCTGCTGGCATCACCCAGAACCAAAAATGTTCTTCCAACATATCAGCGGAGGAGGAAGAGGATAGACAATCAACATAACAGGACAGTCACTCAGCATCAGCATAGGCAGTCTTGAAGGGATGTGGTATTTCAAAAAAAATTATTCGGTTACATCAGCTTCAGGTGCTTGGTAGCTGTGGGTGATCCAAGACTGATTCATCTTGATGAAGGTCAGTCGATCAACTGATTCGGTGGACAGGCGCACCCTGTGATCGGTAACAAAGCAACCAGCAGCACTGAAGGTGCGTTCCGAAAGAACGCTGGATGCAGGACAGGCCAGTAGCTCAATTGCATACTGTGCAAGCTCTGGCCAGTGATCCATCCTCAAGACCCAGTAAGCCAGAGGATTTTCAGTGGGAAAGGTGTCCAAGTCTGACCTTGCCCCTAGGTATTCCTGCACCATGTAAATTAGACGCTGGCGATGGGTGCTGGACCCAATCATACCTTGGGGCTGCGGACTAAAAAATTGTCTGAAAGCATCAGTCAGACGGCCACCTTCTCCACCGCTCCTTCTGACTGATGCCTCAGCAACACGTTGTCCAGGACCAGGAGTTTGTGACCTCCCAGTCTCTGGGAACGCGTTGCACAGAGCTTTCTGCAAGGCCTCCCGGAGATGTCTCATCCTCTGCTCCCTCTGCGATGGCAAGATAAGGTCGGCAACCTTACCCTTGTACCGTGGATCAAGGAGAGTGGCCAGCCAGTAATGGTCCCTCTCCTTGATCCGAAGAATACGAGGATCCTTCCGCAGGCTTTGCAGGATCAGGGAGGCCATGCAGCGTAGGTTAGCTGAGGCATTCGGTCCGGAGTCCTCTGGGTCACTAAGGACAACATGATCCGCAGCTACCTCCTCCCAGCCACGTACAAGTCCACGTGTTTCTTGGGACTGTAAATCATCCCTATAAGACTGCTGCTGCTGATGCTGAGTGCCAGCCTCCACCTCCATGCTGACACAATCATCCTCCTCCTCCTCTTCCTCCTCCTCACCCTCTTCCTGTGTGATGGGTGGCACAGCAGGAACACTGTCTGGATAAAGGGGGCCTTGAGAGGCAAGGAAGTCCTCCTCTTCCTGCCTCTGTTCTGCCTCAAGTGCCCTGTCCATTATTTCACGCAGCGTATGCTCCAAGAGGTGGACAAGAGGTATAGTGTCACTGATGCATGCACTGTCACTGCTCACCATCCTTGTGGCCTCCTCAAACGGTGACAGGACAGTGCATGCATCCCTGATCATGCCCCACTGGCGTGGTGAGAAAAAACCAAGCTCTCCTGACCCTGTCCTGGTGCCGTAGTCGCACAGGTACTCATTGATGGCCCTCTGCTGCGTGTGCAGCCGCTGCAGCATGGCCAATGTTGAGTTCCATCTGGTGGGCATGTCACATATAAGGCGGTTCTTGGGCAGGTTCAACTCCTTTTGGAGCTCAGCCAGCCGAGCACAGGCATTAAATGATCGGCGGAAATGCACACAGACTCTCCTGGCCTGTTTCAGGACATCCTGTAAGCCGGGGTACCTGCCCAAGAACCGCTGCACCACCAGGTTAAGGACGTGAGCTACACAGGGCACATGGGTCAGTTGTCCCTGTCGGAGGGCGGAGAGGAGGTTGGTGCCATTGTCGCAAACCACCATTCCTGGCTTAAGCTGGCGTGGCTTCAACCACCTCTCGGCCTGCCCCTGCAGAACTGACAAAACATCCGCCCCAGTGTGGCTCCTGTCCCCCAAACAAACCAGCGCAAGCACGGCATGGCATCGTTTTGCCTGCGTACTTGCGTAGCCCCTGCAACGCCTACGGAGCACCGCTGGTTCTGAGGACAGAGCACTGGAAGAGGCCATGGAGGAAGAAGAAGAGGAGGGGGTGGAGGAGAGAGGTGTGTCACAACCAATAGTAGCATTTTGGAGGCGCGGTGGCGGAACAACCTCCAATACTACTGCACCTTGTCCTGCATCCTTCCCAGCAGCCAGAAGAGTGACCCAATGGGCCGTGAAAGACAGGTAACGTCCCTGTCCATGCCTGCTGGACCATGAGTCAGCGGTAATATGCACCTTACCGCTGACCGCCCTGTCCAGCGAGGCAAGGACATTGCCTTCCACATGCCGGTAGAGAGCCGGAATTGCCTTCCGTGAGAAAAAGTGGCGTTTGGGGACCTGCCACTGAGGAACCGTACATTGTACAAACTCACGGAAGGGGGCCGAGTCTACCAACTGAAAAGGCAGCAGTTGAAGTGCTAGCAATTTAGCCAAGCTAGCATTCAACCGCTGGGCATGTGGATGGCTGGGAGTAAATTTCTTCCGCCGGTCCAGCAGCTGGGGCAGGGACATTTGTCTGCTATAATCGGACGTGGATGTACCACTAGCAGAGTTCCCGGAAGCACTTGGCTGTGACACACCTAATTCTACACCTTCATTCCTCTCAGAGCAGGTTTCAGAGAGGACTGAAGGTCTAGTGGGGTTGGAGATGCCAGCTGATGAGGAGCAAGTAGAGGTCCGCTTTGTTCTTTGGTGTGGGTCTTTGAGGTATGCTTGCCAACGAGCTGCATGGCAGGTCAACATATGTCTGGTCAAGCATGTGGTGCCCAAGCAGCTGATGTTTTGGCCACGTGAGATACGCTTGAGACATATGTTGCAAATAGCAGCGGTGCGATCTGATGCACTTGTCTCAAAAAAGGCCCACACCAAAGAACTTCTAGAATAACGCGCAGAGGAAGCGCTCTGCGCAGAGGAAGCGCTCTGCGCAGGCGGAGCTCTGCGGTGTGATTCAGTCGGTGTGCTGCCCCTAAGCTGGCCCCCGGAGGGCATCCTGCCTCGTTGGACATGTGCCTCCTCCTCCTCCTCCTCCCTCCTTCCAGGCACCCACGTGGAGTCAGTGCCCTCATCATCCCCTCCCTCTTCATCGCTGTAGCAAACCTGGCAGTATGCTGCAGCTTGTGGAACATGACTGCCAGATTGCTGTCCTTCTTGAGCATCCCCTCTCTCTGTGCTCACGCTACTGCCTTCCTCTAGCTGAGTGTCATCATCAGAGCCCACCAAACACTGGGCATCCTCCTGGAGCATGTACCCAACACTGTGCTCAAAGAGTTCAGGAGACTCCTCAGGAGGACGTGGTGGGTCTAGGGAAGGAGTCACTGATGATGACATTGAGAGGAGGGACGACGATGTGTTGGCAGCTGCTTTTCTACTACCCTGAGACTGGGTGAGAGAGGATGAGGAGGATGAAGAGGGCTTGGTCATCCACTCTACCAAGTCGTTGGCATGTTGCGGTTCAACATGTCCAGCTGCAGAAAAGAAGGACAAGCATGTCCCATGGCCACGTGCTGATGACAATGCACCGCGTCCACGACCAGCACTGTTGTCTCTAGACACAGAGCCTGCTTGCCCTCTTTTATCGGCTCGCGCCTGTCTGCCTCTCCTTGCTGGCCTTCCAGACATGGTAATGGCCTGAAGGGAGTTGGGTAAAACAGTAGTTGGGTAGTTTATATTGTGCTGGAGGCACACAACACCCACTAACTCCTGCAGATGCCTTTTTTATAGAACAGCAGAGTTAAAGGGGTATATACAGATGTATACTGTGCTGTGCTGGAAGCACACACAACTTCCAATAACTCCAGCAGATGCCAATCGGGCCCAAATAGAGAACAGCTATGTAGGTGGATAATAGCGGTATGTACTGGGTACAGAGCAGGCACACAGCACGCACTATCTCCTGAGTGACACTACTGACTGCAAGCTCTATTGTTAAAGATGGACCACTAGCTATATAGGTGAGGTGAATATCACGGTGTATACTGCGGTCAGGGCACGCAGACAATAACCAGAAAACAGCAGAGTTAAAGGGGTATATACAGATGTATACTGTGCTGTGCTGGAAGCACACACAACTTCCAATAACTCCAGCAGATGCCAATCGGGCCCAAATAGAGAACAGCTATGTAGGTGGATAATAGCGGTATGTACTGGGTACAGAGCAGGCACACAGCACGCACTATCTCCTGAGTGACACTACTGACTGCAAGCTCTATTGTTAAAGATGGACCACTAGCTATATAGGTGAGGTGAATATCACGGTGTATACTGCGGTCAGGGAACGCAGACAATAACAAGAAAACAGCAGAGTTAAAGGGGTATATACAGATGTATACTGTGCTGTGCTGGAAGCACACACAACTTCCAATAACTCCAGCAGATGCCAATCGGGCCCAAATAGAGAACAGCTATGTAGGTGGATAATAGCGGTATGTACTGGGTACAGAGCAGGCACACAGCACGCACTATCTCCTGAGTGACACTACTGACTGCAAGCTCTATTGTTAAAGATGGACCACTAGCTATATAGGTGAGGTGAATATCACGGTGTATACTGCGGTCAGGGCACGCAGACAATAACAAGAAAACAGCAGAGTTAAAGGGGTATATACAGATGTATACTGTGCTGTGCTGGAAGCACACACAACTTCCAATAACTCCAGCAGATGTCAATCGGGCCCAAATAGAGAACAGCTATGTAGGTGGATAATAGCGGTATGTACTGGGTACAGAGCAGGCACACAGCACGCACTATCTCCTGAGTGACACTACTGACTGCAAGCTCTATTGTTAAAGATGGACCACTAGCTATATAGGTGAGGTGAATATCACGGTGTATACTGCGGTCAGGGCACGCAGACAATAACAAGAAAACAGCAGAGTTAAAGGGGTATATACAGATGTATACTGTGCTGTGCTGGAAGCACACACAACTTCCAATAACTCCAGCAGATGTCAATCGGGCCCAAATAGAGAACAGCTATGTAGGTGGATAATAGCGGTATGTACTGGGTACAGAGCAGGCACACAGCACGCACTATCTCCTGAGTGACACTGCTGACTGCAAGCTCTATTGTTAAAGATGGACCACTAGCTATATAGGTGAGGTGAATATCACGGTGTATACTGCGGTCAGGGCACGCAGACAATAACAAGAAAACAGCAGAGTTAAAGGGGTATATACAGATGTATACTGTGCTGTGCTGGAGGCACACACAACTTCCAATAACTCCAGCAAATGACAATCGGGCTCAAATAGAGAACAGCTTTGTAGGTGTATATAGTGGTATGTACTGGGTACAGAGCACGCAGACAGCACGCACTAACACTACTGACTGCAAGCTCTATTATTAAAGCTAGATCACTAGCTATATAGGTGAGGTGAATATAGTGGTGTATACTGCGGTCAGGGCACAGACAGTAACCACTACACAAGAGCAAAATAGTAAATCAGCCAAAAACGATTGGTGTGTAACTGTGTTGAAGGTACACAGAACACCCACTGCTTCAGATGCTAACAAACACTACACGAGGCCGCCTGAAAGGCAGCTTTATATAGTGTGGGGCGTGCACTACACAGTCTGAGCTATGATTGGCCACAGGCAGGATGCCTGTGGCCAACCATTGCTCTCCTCGCTACTGGCGCTGCGATTGGCCAAGCATGCGGGGTCACAGTGCATGCTTGGCCAATCGTGAGACAGCAATGCATTGCGCCATCGCAGTGCATTGTGGGCCACACGAATTTTGCCGCGAACGGCCCAAACGTTCGGAATTCGGCGAACGCACGAACGACCGATGTTCGAGTCGAACATGCGTTCGACTCGAACACGAAGCTCATCCCTACTTACCAATCCATACGTCCCCTTACCTTGTGGTTCTAGGATGGTCTACTAAGGCAGCGGTCTCCATAGGGAAGAATAGAGTACACTTGTGACCAGAGGTTTTCAGTGTAAGAGCCAATGCAGAGTATGGGCAGAAGGTGCAGACACAGAAATGAATGGCAAAGTACATAAAGATGATAGAAAAAAGGCTTACCAGAGATCAGGAGGACTTGTCTTGCAAGGCAGCAGGCTGTGTGCAGAGATCAGGATGGTAGATGATGTGGAAAGCACAAGCAGCACTTCAAAACGAAAATAACATTTTTTAAATAGCCCGCCGTCGCCGGAGGAGTGACGTCACCGCCGCGCATGCGCACTGGCCGGCCGCGCCGTCCTGCGCCATCTTGGATGCTGGCAAATGCAGAGGGCAAGGGGAAAACGTCACTTCCTGAGCGCCGAGCGTCCGAACGGAACCGCCATGATGGAGAGGTCACAGCGCCGTGGAACTACAGGGCTCAGCGTGCCCAGAGGGGAAAAAAAGAGGAAAAAAAGAGAAGAAAACTGAAAACTGAAAACGGAAAGTAGGCAGAAAGGGAGGCATGCCTGGGAGGTAAGTGGAAGCACAACAAATAGGAGGGGGGAGACCGCTGCAATTATTAAAACCTTTTTAAGGTTTTTTCTCTTAAAAGTCCGCTGATTTGTAATTTTGCCCCTGAGACCACCAGAGTGGGGCTCCCAGCGTTATGGCTCATTTAGAGACCGTACGGACAGGGACTTCCAGGTAGGAGAGGCTGAACCTAGCTGGGGTAGTGCGGTAAGGGGTTCCACGCTAACCGATCGCAAAACGTATTGACCTATTCAGGTGAGGAAAAAAAGGAGAATGCAACGGTGGACTCCTCTTCAAATCTTATAGCTAACCAGTCCTATCAGGTTGTGGAGGCGGAGTCACAACCCAGTGTGTGTGCTGCCATGATGCGTCAGGAAAAGTAATTTATTAACTGCTTGCGGTTTTAATGTAATGTCTGGTCCCGGCAATATGGATGAAAATCATTGAGAAAAATGGCATGGGTAGCCCCCCTGCCCATTACCAGCCCCTTTGGGTCTTAAGGGGCCCCGTACCCAAATTAAAAAAAGGAAAGGCGTGGGACCTCCAGCCCCTATATACTCAGAACTGCAGTATACAGGCGGTGCAAACAAGACAGGGACTGTGTAGGTTTGTTGTTAAGTATAATCTGTTTGTAATTTTGAACTGGTACATTTTTAAAGTGTAGCTCCAGTCAAAAAATCTATTTTTAAGCTTTTTGGAAAACATGGGGAAGGGTTATCACCCCTGTAACATTTTTTTTCCGACTGTCTTTTTTCATCTCACTTCCTGTTGTCTCCTTCCGTTTGCAAGTAGGAGGCATTTGTAAGCTGGATGTTTTAAAGTAGGGCCCTGCCCTATATGCTCTGCAGAAATTTGGGCCTAAGGTATTGGTGTTGCCACAACACTGTAAGCCCCCAAAGTTACTCTTAGTGGGTGCTGGAACGCCCTGCTGTGAACTATTATATTAAGAATTGTAATTACATGCCATTGTTGAACAGTGGTAGAAAAATTGGGCCTTTGGTGGTGGTGTTGGTGCTGGTGCCATAATACTGTAAGTCCTCACAGTTACTCTTGGTGGGCGCTGAAACGGGCCATGCTGTGAAATATTACATCAAGAATTGTAATTACATACCCCTGTTGAACAGGGTCAGAAAAATTGGGCCTTAGGCACTGGTGCCACAACACTGCAACACCTCACAGAAACTCTAGTTGGAGAGCAGGAATGAGTCCTGTTGCAAAGTATTGGATCAAAAATTGTAATTACATGGCCCTGTTAAACAGGGGCTGAAAAATTGGGCCTTAGGCACTGGTGCCACGACACTGCAGCCCCTCACAGATACTCTAGTTAGAGTGCAGGAATTAGCCCTGCTGCAAAGTATTGCATCAAAAATTTTAATTACACGCCCATGTTAAAAAGGGGCAGAAAAATTGGGCCTTAGGCACTGTTGCTGGTGCCATGACACTGCTACACCTCACAGAAACTCTAGTTGGAATGCAGGAATGAGCCCTGCTGCAAAGTATTGCATCAAAAATTGTAATTACTTGCCCCCGTAAACCAGGGCAGAAAAATTGGGCCTTAGGTACTGGTGCCACAACACTGCAACACCTCACAGAAACTCTAGTTGGAGAGCAGGAATGAGCCCTGCTGCAAAGTATTGCATCAAAAATTTTAATTACACGCCCCTGTTAAACAGAGGCTGAAAAAGTGGGCCTTAGGCACTGGTGCTGGTGCCACAACACTGCAACCCCTCACAGATACTCTAGTTGGAGAGCAGGAATGAGCCCTGCTGCAAAGTATTGCATCAAAAATTGTAATTACACGCCCATGTTAAAAAGGGGCAGGAAAATTGGGCCTTAGCCACTGGTGGCGGCGCCCAGAACCAAAAATGTTCTTCCAAGTGATCAGCAGGATCATTGAGGAAGAAGAGGATAGTCAGTGAGCATAACAGGATAGTCACTCAGCATCAGCATAAGCAGTCTTGAAGGGATGTGTGTTCGAAGTCGAACACTCAGCTCATCCCTAGTAGACAAGCATCATGTATTGGAATATAACAAATAGAGTGGCATATGTGTATAGTAAATGCACAGGGTAGGATCTGGTTTTATTTGAACATGCCTTTTAAGCCCCAGCTAGTGATATGTGTAATCTAGCCATGTTCACTTTTACCAAGGCTGAATATGTGCAGAATGTGCAACCTTTTTAAGCGTGCCCCCCCTTCTTAAGTTCTAAAGTATGGTGCTGTTAGAACCACAAAACTAGTGGCACCAATGTTTTGGCAATTAAAACTGTTTTTAAGATTGCATTTTTGATTTGATTGAATACTTTGAATCATTTTTTTGGTCCTGTGCAGCTACAGGAGTTCCCTTACAGCAAAAAAAAAAAAAAAAAACCCTCATCATATAAAGCTTAGTAACTAACCTAAAACCTGTTCCTGTACATATCTGACTCAAATGGGTAATTTTCGGGTTAAACAAAGGGTTAATTGCAGTTAGTGCATTGGCTCCCAATGCATATGAGCCCAGAGGGTAGAGCCAAGATAGACTGCCACATCATATCCAGTCAGCATGAGCACTGAGCAGTCACTTGCTACATCTGAGGAAAATGTAAGAAAGAACCACACTAAGATAGCAACCAAAGTTACTAAACCTATTAAAACTACCATCAAGGCTGAAGTGGATAAAGCTATGAAACAGGGGATATATCAGCTGAGGCACAATCCAAATGCCAAATAGGCTCACTGATGCCAAGCAGAGGATGCCCTTACTGGTAGACTTCCTTATCCACATGCAGAATAAGCTTGAACTCACCACAAAACATAATATAAAATACCTGGAGAACAGATCCACATAGAGCAACTTCTGAATCTCTAAATAAGTACGCTTTGCAGTAGGGCTGGGCCTGCATAGTCCCTATAAAGTGAATCAGGTGCACAATCTGGGGAACCCTAATCCCAACAGAAAGACACCAAGATCAAAAATGTAATTATGCAGACAAGAACAATTTCCATTAAAATTAAACCGCTTCACTCTCTTGTTCATCTTGATCAACTATAATATTTATTGTGACAATGTACTGGCATGCACAGATAATTTCACCTCATAGAAGGAACCTTGATGCATTCTGCACAAAGTGCCTAATTAATAAGGTTTATGTTGCTTTAACCACTTCGTGTCCAGAGCAATTTTTGGTAAAATATAAAGGATTTGATTGTGTTGAGTAAATAGATACAAAACATGTCAAGCCTCAAAAGTGTGTGTGTCCATGAAATGTCAAAGCACTATGACACCAAAAATTGTTGATGAAAAGCTTTACAGGTTATGATTTTAGAAAAGGGACATTGCACATACACGCAGTGCGTGTGCGTGAATTGTTTTTTTGGAGATTAGCAGAACCTTTTTATCTTCTATCCTTGCAAGGAACATTTTTATGCATTGTGAACCTGTTGGTGCCTTTTTTGAATAAATTAGTCAAAGGTATCTCTGCGCTATTGGAGTCTTTTTTTCTCCTCATAACTTTTTGCGGAAATCCATTGGATGACCACATCCCACTGGTGGAAGGAAACGTCCACTGATGCACAGTGATCGTCTCCTGACAGAAGCGCCTTTGAAACTACTTTTCACAGACGTTGGCCGGTTACCTGTGAGGACAGTCGGTGGTACTTCAACAGCAAGCCTTCTGTTCTACTAAGCCTTATGTGACCCCCCTGAATAAGGGTGGTCGCTGGCTTTTCGGTAAGCCTCCATTGCTTATTCCTAGGTGAAGGGGCTGCACGAGTGGTGGAAACGTATTATTTTGATTTTGTTTGTGAATGCTTCTTTGTTGGATTATTTCACCCATGAACTGTTTTTGCATTTGATACACGTGTCGATCATGGATTGATCATATTAACACATATGGACTATTATGATGTTTTTTTGATCACTTGATTATTTAGAATACTCTTTTGTATAATCACAGTTTTTATTCATAATCACTTGCATTATTAGTTTATTACCCAGCATTGCACTTTTTGTCTATTTATAATTTTAGAAAAAACTGAATCTGTTTCTATTTACAGGTAATGTGTGGGAAGACATACTTTTATTTTTTTATTATTAATTATTTATTATATATTTTTTCAACACTTTTTATTTTTATTCTATTGTTATTGCTACCACGAGGAGGCTAACAAGCCTATTGCAACATCTAAATGCCAATCAAGTATTTTAGACATACAACACAATTTAAAAATTATAGCAAATTCTCAAAATAATTCAAAATAACTTTCTAAAGTGAGATCATCCTGATTACAAAATCCAGTAGAAGTACCCCTACACAATATACCAACTTTATTATAGCAAACAAGTATACGTGGGTTAAGTACTAGTTAAGACTAAAATTAGTAAGGCACTGACTTCTTTATACCATCTCAGTTAATTAGCTTTTAAAAAAAAAAATATTTATGAATTGAAGTCATGAAAGGACCTGCAAATTTCCCTCTATGTATGATGCCATTAAATTAAAATAACACGATTTGCTTGCGTGTTATACCCTTTACAAACAATACCTGTATTACTGAAATACAAACTAATTAAATAAAGCAATGACAAAATTATACAAATGTCCTAGCATAGTACTTAAGAAACATCCTTCTCCAAAAGAGTAATGCCGCGTACACACGAGCGGACTGTATGGCGTACTTAGTCCGTCGAAACACATTTCAGCGGACAATCCACTCGTGTGTGGGCTTCAGCGGACTTTTTCAGCGTGCAGTCCGGCGTACTAAGAATTTCGGATTTTTCGAAATTCTGTCCGTCGTACTTTGGTTTCAGCGGACAATCCGCTCGTCAGTATGCTAGTTCGACGGACTAAGAATGGCGCATGCCCAGAAAGGATTTACACGGCGGAAGGGTGCTTTGCTGTGTCTTGGACTTCCTATTTCTAGTCCCGTCGTACGTGCTGTACACGTCATCGCGCAAGCTTTCGACGGACTGTTTGTGCATCCGTGTGTGGTCAAGTCCGTTCAGTCGAAAGTACGACGGACTGTCCGTCGGATTGTATGACGAACTAAGTACGCCATACAGTCCGCTCGTGTGTACGCGGCATAAGGGGTGCTTAGGTCTTCTGAATATAAGGCTATACTTAGCCTATTTGCTTAGACATGCTTTAGACTGAATATTGCAATTCTAAATACTCTAACTTCAAAGGGAGATGGCGCTGGCTGAGCCCTGAAACTTGACTGAGGGGACATTTGGGATAAGTGGGTGAGAGGAGGGGCGCATTTGGGATAAGTGGGGGAGAGGAGGGGGGCATTTGGGATAAGTGGGGGAGAGGAGGGGGGACATTTGGGATAAGTGGGTTCCCAGACATGAAATCTGACAGGAAAGGGAGGTTCGGAAGGTAAGCCGGATCAGCCCACTCCCTTAGATTTTGTGTCTGGGAAGTATGGAAAACTTTATACTGAACCTTTCTGGAAAAACATATTAACTAGAGCACATGCTCTACAAATTCCGGGACTAACCAAATGCGAACTATGTTCTGCAGAGGAATGGGAGGAGGTTACTAAAATGTGTGGGCAACATAAACAGTATAACTATCCACCGTTCCCTTTATATAAAGGATATATGATTGAATGTTATAAAGTATGGTCTAAAGCATTGAAAGAATACAGAAAACGGTTCCCTCATCCCCTAGAAAAGCCCCTTCAGGAGCCGACATTGGCCTCTGCCCCTGTCCCCTATGTAATGACCCCCGTTTTATCACTGAGAACTGTACCAAGGGCTGCTTTATGGGAATAAATGGGACAGATGTAACACACAAAATAACCCGAACCACTTCAGGTGTCAGACTTGCAGGATAGACCCTTAACCAAGCAAAGTTTTGCCATCCTCACTGACTGCGCTTTATGTCTAATGGGAAAGGACCTCATGTCCTCGTTAAGGATAACCATTAAATTTGACATACAAGGGGGAATGACTGCTAAATCAGCCACATGTGACCTGACAATGCCAAAAAGAAGGGATTTGACATTTTACTTTATGACCATACCGGTGCCTCTAGAGACTCACCCAATATGGGTGAAGTCCAAGACAGATGTAGGACATGTCAAATGTACTCCCTATGTCCCGACTTTCAAACCTAGCATTACACCCTTCTTTCAGAAACAGTATCATCTTCATGCTGACAAAGTACAGGGTATAGAACCACAGATTAACACATACATACAAAGAGGCATTCTAAAACCCCTTATCAGCCCCTGGAACACCCCCATTAACCCGGTAAGGAAAGCCAATGGGGAGTGGAGGCTAGTACAGGATTTAAGGGGGGTAAACAAATGTATTCAACCACTTCCACCACTAGTTTCAGACATCACTGGAATTTTTATAAACATCCCTGCTTCCTCCACAATTTATATGGTACTAGACTTGTCCAATGCTTTCTTTAGCATTGATGTTCACAAGTATTTCCAAAAGATCTTTGCCTTTGCCTGGGGCTCGGGCCAATTGTCTTGGGCCCGTCTTCCTCAGGGATTTGTGAACAGTCCTGCAGCATTTTCCATGGTGTTAAAAGTAACCCTGGATGACTGGGCGCCCCCACAGGGATCAGTTCTCCTGCAATATGTAGATGACCTACTGTTATGTAGTGAGAGCGGGACACAGTGTGCAGAAGACTCTGAAAGCCTGATGACTCACTTGTCTCTTAAGGGCCACTTGGCATCTCGGAAAAAGATACAGTGGTGACGGGAGAGGGTGGAATACCTAGGATGTATTATCTCAGACGGGACAAGGCAAGTGTCCCCTGGAAGAGTCAAGACCCTGACCTGTCTCGGCCCACCTAAAGATAAGGCAGCGCTCCTTTCTTTTCTGGGCTCTATTGTCTACTGCGGGCAATGGATCCCAGATTGTTATTTTTATGATTCAATCTTGTGCCCCTCTACTGCAGCAACTGCCCCCAAGCAGGTGATGTACACTGAGGAAATGACACAAGCCTTCCATTCATTATTACAGTCTTTGGCCAGTGCCCCAGTACTCGGTTTACCAGATCATAAGAAATCCTTTGTGCTTTACTGCATAGTCAGGGGCCTTGCATTTGCTGCTGTTCTGGCCCAGATGCACGGCATCTACTACCGACCCGTGGCTTACCTATCCAAAACACTCCCTGTTCGAGTGCAGGGAATGCCAGCTTGCCTACAAGCTATCGCTGCATGTGCCATGGCAGTAAAAGAAGCTTCTAAAATCACTTTAAGAACCGAAACTACTTTGTATACCACGCATATTGTAGTGCACCTTTTACAAAACATTTCTGCACAGCACATGACAGCACAATGCTCCAGTGGTTATGAAATCATTCTCCTTAACACACATGGTCTCACTGTCAAATCTTGCTCTGAAACAACACCTGCAATCAGATTACTACATGCATTATTCAGACTCCCATCAGTTGAAGTCCCCCCAGAGCATGACTGCTCCACACAACTGCTACATTCTACCTCACCAAGACCCAACCTCACAGACCAACCCAACCCCGAGCCTGATTATATAATTTTTTTTGTTGATGGCAGCTGTTCAATACCAAGCGATGAAACTTACAAAAGCGGTTACGCTGTAGTGACTTTACCAGATGTAGTAGTGGAAGCAAAACCACTAGCAGCCACCTCTGCTCAACAAGCAGACCTCTTTGCCATAATCTGTACCTGTCAGTCGTTCAAAGGACAGAAAGTAAACATTTACACTGACAGCAGCTACGCTTTTGGCGTCGTACACGACTACGGAGTGATCTGGCAGTCCTGCGATTTCAAAACGGCAGATAATAAGCAAATCTCAAATCAATCCTGGGTGCAGGATTTATTATGTGCACTTCTCTTGCCCTCTAAAATTAATGTCATTAAAGTAAAGGGTCATTTCTATGACAAATCTGAGGCTACCAGGGGAAATAACTTAGCAGACAGGGCAGCCAAAACTGCAGATGAAGAGGCAGTCAAAGAATCAACCCACCTACTGTTTTCTACAGATTTTTCCTCTCCAGATTTCCCAGTCCTAGCTGCGTTACTTCAGAGGAAAGCCCAATTGTCCGACATTACTTGTTGGGAATTGCATGGTTTGACATGCAAACCGGGTGGCTTGTGGTCAAATGAGGAGGGAGTTATAGGCATTCCTGAAACAGTATCTCCCTTGATTTTATTTTATCTCCATGGCCCCGGACACCTAGGAAAAAGCCCCTGCAGCAAATGTATAACCAGAATTCTTGCACTAACACCACTCACCTATTGATCGAACAACTAATTGACTCCTGCCTAACTTGTGCCCAGAATAATGTTCAAGGGCCAAAATATTGCCTTCATGATCACTTGCCGGCGCCTTTGGGGCCATTGCAGGACTTACAGATTGATTTCACACACATGCTCAAACAGAAAGGTAATATCAAATATCTTTGCGTGATAGTAGACAAATTTTCCTCCTGGCCGGAAGCTATTCCCGTCACAGGAGAGATCGCGGGGATAGCCACTAGGTGTCTAATCAACCATTGGATTAGTAGGTTCGGTTTACCCGCTACCATATACTCTAACCAGGGACCTGCTTTCACAGCAAAACTCACCCAAGAATTTGTGAAAGTTCTTGGGATACAATGGAAGCTCCACATTCCCTACCACCCCCAGAGTGCAGGAGTAGTGGAAAGAATGAACAGAAACATTAAAGACAAATTAAGAAAAGCCACACAGGGTACTATGAAGAACTGGCTCCATTTCTTGCCAGAGGTACTCTTCCAGATAAGAACCACCCCCCATGCCAGGACAGGCCTCTCCCCTTTTGAAATCCTCATGGGAAAACCCGCTCAAAGAGCCCCCAAGATAGGTGAGGAATCTAATTTATATTCCTTGCAGGAAGAGCACGTGAAATACCTGGTAAGTAGCCTTGCTGAAACTTATGACAAGGTTGCCGTCACCTTTCCTCCTCTTTCCGCAGAACCAACACATCCTTTTATCCCGGGGGACAAAGTGCTGATCAAACAACTTGCAGTCCGCAAGAAACCAGGCCCAGTCTTGCAAGGTCCATTTGAAGTCCTTAAGGTCTCCAGGACAGCAGTGCTGACGGATGAAGGACCGCAATGGATCCATGCATCAAGGTTGAATAAAAGCCCACAGATGAAGGAGTCAGGAAAAGAGATGAAGGAGCTCCTGCCAGTAACTATTCAAGAAAAGACTCTACCACCATTACCCCCTGCCCCCTCCCACGAGACCCCTTAGCCACCGAACCATTTTTGCAATAAAATTTCCCTGTGAGCCAAAAAGGTGTACCACCGGGGCAATTTTCTTTCTTTCAATTATCATAACCACAATGGTATTCCTGCTCTCAGTCTTTGGGTGTTGGATAAGTTCTTCAAGCGGGGTGGGGGAGGATGTTAGTGTCAAAGTGAAGGGCAGGGCTGCATTCATGGGAACAGGCCATATTTATCCATGCTGAGTGATCAAGGGGAAACAAGGGTCTCCCATGACCAAAAGAGGGATTGTAAGGAAATGTAGAGTTACTCTTTAGATATTGTAAGGAAAGGTAGAGTTACTCCTTAGAATCTGTTTTAGAAGATAATGTTTTAGAAAATGTTTTTGTCTCATGCTAAGCTTGTGCTAAATTTTACCAGAAGTGCTAAGGCGAAGTGTGAAGCAGGATGCGTCTGTGGTTAGAATTGACATTTAGTTGCTGGACGTTAAGAACATATATTGTGTGTTGAGAACATTGGTCTCAAGCCAAGGTGATAAGGTCAATCTATATGACGCTGAGTTTGTCTCTATGCAGAATTACTATGAATAACTTTTTGATTAATATTAATTGTATAGCATAAATGCTTGAATGTGATTGGTTGTTCATGGGGCCTTCCCCCTATACGATCCCTTTTTGTTTATTGCATATTATTCTGTGAAGCCGGAATAAACCTTTGTATTTTTGATCATCCACACCTTGTGTATGGTGTCTTGACTACCCGACCGGTCAGAGAGTTTTTCCATTGACCATCAAAGTCCAGCTCGAGCACAGGAAAGAGGGGCTGAGATAGGACCACCTTTCAGTGGGGGAGAGGAGTGGGGACATTTGGGATAAGTGGGGGAGAGGGTGATGCTCTGTGTATGTGTGTAGTGTAGGATGGGGGTGTAATTTGTCCTGCGACTGTGTTCTACATGCTGAGTGTCACATGCAACAGTGAGTGACCCAGAGATGTCCATGCCATTACATGTTGGGAACAACAGCACACATGTCCATGGAACACCAGAGGAGCTCTGAGCAGTGTGCTGCATGGACTCATAGGACTGGAAGCAGCTCAGTGTCCCGAGTCTCACAGCCAATAGGAAGCCAGGAAAGTATGCATGCACTTCTTGTGAGGAGAGGCAGAACTCACTCACAGTGCTGACTTTGCCTTGGAGAGGATGATTAGTTGCAGCAACGGCTGCTCCCTCGTCTCACCTGCTTTGTCCACCATCGATCTGACCTTTGTCTGCCACACTGCCAGACTCACTGGCTGACTGCCACAATCAATGGGGAATGATACGAGTCCCAGATGCTGCGGTCAGGAGGAGAAAAGGAGGAGAAGACTATAGCAGAGGCGGGACTCCAGGAGCATTAAGGACAGGTCAGCCTCACCGCCTCACATTAACCCTATTCATCCAATCACAAGGTGCCGGTCGCCCAGATGACTTTAAACATGGCGGCACGGATAGCAGGGGACACATGCAATAGAAAATAGGATGACAGAGCCAGAGTGACACACACTGACATGGTATTTCGCCCCCCCCCCCCCATATGTTGCGCCCGGGGCCCCCTCCCGCCTCGCAACCCCCACGCTAAGCCACTGACTGTAACATACTGATGCAGAGGATGATCCCCTCCCTTTGGAGACTGGGCTGCAGGGCAGTATATCAACATGATAATGACCCCAAACACACCTCCAAGATGACCACTGCCTTGGTAAAGAAGCTGAGGGTAAGGGTGATGGACTGGCCATGCATGTCTCCAGACCTAAACCCTATTGAGCATCTGTGGGGCAGGGTGAGTTCCTGCACCTTTTCTCTTAGAAAAAAAAAAGCCCTGGTTAGGATACATCACAAACGATATCCTCAAATAAAATAAATGTGAATTTTAAGAATGTTTGGCCTGTATTAAACTTTCAGCTGAACACAGCCTATACAAAACAGTTAAAAAGCCGGTTACCTTACCTGACACATCAATCAGTTGCAAACAGGAATGGAAAATGAGACGTTTGTTGCTGATGCATTAAACAGTTGTGGACATCAATTGGAAATGAAGTGGCCCATCACACCATCGCTAAAGAAGTTTTCTATTTTACTAGTATCT
This sequence comes from Lithobates pipiens, assembly GCF_037356315.1. Lineage (NCBI taxonomy): Eukaryota > Metazoa > Chordata > Amphibia > Anura > Ranidae > Lithobates > Lithobates pipiens. Next base: position 389,450,017 of record NW_027507764.1, read on the forward strand.
CATCCCCTTTAGGCCATGGATAAATAAAGGAAAATGTGACACCTGGATTCAGGTTTTTCTTCAATTGCTTGCTATAAAAAGGGCTATTTTTTTTTTTTTTTTTAAGTATTCCAACATTTCTGCTTGTTTACAGGCAGGCAGTTATAGCAGAGCAGCATTTTTTAGACATTTGACAATAGAAATGTACAGTAACACTCATTATGATGTTATCTTTCACAAACCAGATATTGTCTATTATTGCTGGTCCACAATTTATTTCTTCTCCTATGAACTTTATGTGTTTGTAGGAAAACTGTCATATGAGTGCTATTGAGTATGCTATTGTTGACCCCTCTTTCTGAAAAATGTTATTCCAACTACTTAGCTGCTCCCCATATAAGCAGATAAGGGGTTATGCTGATTTCATTGCAGGTTGATTACTTTTTAAAATGTTTTTTTTTTCTTTAAACATGTACAGTATCTCACAAAAGTGAGTACACCCCACACATTTTTTAAAATATTTTATCCCCTCCCTTTGGAGACTGGGCTGCAGGGCAGTATATCAACATGATAATGACCCCAAACACACCTCCAAGATGAGCACTGCCTTGGTAAAGAAGCTGAGGGTAAAGGTGATGGACTGGCCAAGCATGTCTCCAGACCTAAACCCTATTGAGCATCTGTGGGGCATCCTCAAACGGAAGGTGGAGGAGCGCAAGGTCTCTAATATCCACCAGCTGCTTGATGTCATCATGGAGGAGGGGAAGAGGACTCCAGTGGCAACCTGTGAAGCTCTGGTGAACTCCATGTCCAAGAGGGTTAAGGCAGTGCTGGAAAATAATGGTGGCCACAAAAAATATTGACACTTTAGGCCCAATTTGGACATTTTCATGTAGGGGTGTGCTCACTTTTGTTGCCAGCGGTTTAGACATAAATGGCTGTGTGTTGAGTTATTCTGAGGGGACAGCAAATTTACACCATTATACAAGCTGTTCTGCTCTGTCCAATTCTCTGCCCCAACCATGCCCAAACTCCACCCCAACCACACCCAAACTCCACCCCCAGCCACACCTTCCTTAGAGGAGAGATTTACAGCGGCACCAAAAAATTTTAATCAGTTAAGGCTTAGAACTGTGTATCACATAAGGAAAATTCCCCAAAATCCCCCCCAGCTCTCCTCTCATCACAAATCCCCCCCAACTCTCCTCTCATTACAAATTCCCTCCAGCTCTCCTCTCATCACAAATCCCCTCCTAGCTCTCCTCTCATCACAACTCTTCCCAGCTCTCGTCTCATCACAAATCATTCCAGCTCTACTCTCATCACAAATCCCCCCAGCTCTCCTCTCATCACAAATCACTCTAGCTCCCCTCTCATCGCAAATCCCCTCCTAGCTCTTCCTTCTTAGCTCTCCTCTCATCACAAATTCCCCCAGCTCTCCTCTCATCATAAATCTCCCCCAGCTCTCCTCTCATCACATATCCCCCAGATCTCTTCTCATCACAAATCACCCCAGCTCCCCTCTCATCACAAATCACCCCAGCTCCCCGCTCATCGCAAATCCTCCCAGCTCTCCTCTCATCACAAATCACTCTAGCTCCCCTCTCATCGCAAATCCCCTCCTAGCTCTCCTCTCGTCACAATTCCCCCCAGTTCTCCTCTCATCACAAATCCCCCCAGCTGTCCTCTGATCACAAATCCCCTCCTAGCTCTCCTCTCATCACAAATCACTCCAGCTCTCCTCTCATTACAAATCCCCCCTGCTCTCCCCTCATCACAAATCCCCTCCTAGCTCTCTTCTCATCACAAATCACCCCAGCTCCCCTCTCATCACAAATCCCCTCAGCTCTCCTCTCATCAGAAATCCCCCCAGCTCCCCTCTCATCACAAATCTACCCAGCTCTCCTCTTATCACACATCCCCCCAGCTCTCCTCTCATCACAAATCACCCCAGCTCCCCTCTCATCACAAATCCCCCCAGCTCTCCCATCATCACAAATCCCTTCTTAGCTCTCCTCTCATCACAAATTCCCCCAGCTCTCCTCTCATCATAAATCTCCCCCAGCTCTCCTCTCATCACATATCCCCCAGATCTCTTCTCATCACAAATCACCCCAGCTCCCCTCTCATCACAAATCACCCCAGCTCCCCCCTCATCGCAAATCCTCCCAGCTCTCCTCTCATCGCAAATCCCCTCCTAGCTCTCCTCTCATCACAAATCCCCCCAGTTCTCCTCTCATCACAAATCCCCCCAGCTCCCCTCTCATCACAAATCTACCCAGCTCTCCTCTCATCACACATCCCCCCAGCTCTCCTCTCATCACAAATCACCCAGCTCCCCTCTCATCACAAATCTACCCAGCTCTCCTCTCATCACAAATCCCCTCCTAGCTCTCCTCTCATCACAAATCTCCCCAGCTCTCCTCTCATCACAAATCTCCCCAGCTCTCCCATCATCACACATCCCCCCAGCTCTCCTCTCATCACAAATCACCCCAGCTCCCCTCTCATCACAAATCTACCCAGCTCTCCTCTCATCACAAATCCCTCCAGCTCTCCTCTCATCACAAATCCCTCCAGCTCTCCTCTCATCACAAATCCCCCCAGCTCTCCTCTCATCACAAATCCCCCCAGCTCTCCTCTCATCACAAATCTCCCCAGCTCTCCTCTCATCACAAATCCCCCCAGCTCTCCTCTCATCACAAATCCCCCCCAGCTCCCCTCTCATCACAAATCCCCCCAGCTCTCCTCTCATCACAAATTCCCCAAAACTCTCCTCTGTGTACAATGCTCTCTCCTCTGCTAAACACACACAAACTTTACCTCTCCACATATCCCCCCTCTCTCACACACTTCCACAGTGCACTCCTCTCTGAATGAACTCTGCCAAGCTCCATCTTGATTTCACAGGGACAGATCCCTCACCTCTTCTGCCATCACTGCTCCCCATGGTATGTGCAGGCTTTTTTTTCTGCACAGTGCAGTGGACTGAAGAGCTCCCCCTACTGTAACACATAGTTGAAGAGGTGTTTCAGGCTTCCTCTGCTCCATGCTACAAAGGCTGAGTAGCGGTGGCAGGCAGGGATAGAAGCTTCCTCATCACTGCAGCAGCTGAAGGTTGGGACATGGGACCTCACAGTGATCGAGGGCAGCAGTCCTGATTGTACTATCTTCTCCTGTGCTATAATGTAGGATATTTTGTGCTTCACTGCTGAGACTGGAACCAACATTTTTTTCCAGTGGGCAGCAATTGTAATTCTGGGTCACCCTGCCTATCAGAGAAAAGATTGTGTTCCAGAGACCCCATATGCGTGGACATGACCACCATATGTGGAATATTGTTCCTACGTGATTGCCTTTCTGAAAACACAGCGTGGAAGCATCTGGGTAGATCCTGGCAAGGAGAGAGGGAACCCTATACCATTGTGTCAGTATTTTGAGACTGGCTTCAACCAGAGTGATTCCAGGTTTTCTCCTAAGTGTAAGGTTAGGAAGGTTTGGACAGAGCTGCAGCTAAGGAAGAGTAAATGATGGAGATCCCTCCACTCTGATCCTTGATGTTCGAGCACCATGATTCATAGATCATGACCCTGGGGGGTTCTGGTTTGTTGGGTCAGATCGATTGAAGAAAGTGTAATATTTGTGAGTATCTAAACTGTTCAGAGGGGGGCATCTCTAGTTTACTAGTGCAGAATGTGATGGAAATGGGGCCTGTGGAGGTGAAACAGTTCTGAATTCTAAACAGTCCTTTATTGAGCCACCAGCTGAATGCTAGAATGTTCATTCCCGGTGGAAAGTTGGGATTATGAAACATGTGTGTTAGGAGGCGAAGGGCCAATATTAAGGAGGGGTTTTTATGCATCTGGTTGCATGAGTGGGATGGGGTGGGGGCCAAAATAGGAGGTCTGAATTTAGTAGGTGACCATATTAAGAAATAGATAGTGTGGAGAGGAACAGCTTGTCTTTCCATTGTGACCCAATCAGGTTTCGGGCTTCGTGAATTGACAATAGAGATCTGGGCCAGTTAAGCAGCCTGGTAGTACCACCAAATATTGGGTAGAGTGAACCCTCCCTGCGATTTTAGTCTAAACAGAATATTTTTAGAGCACCACCTGCCTTTTGGTCCCCAGACGAATTGTAGAATTTTATAGGAAATGGAGTGTATGTATTTGTGATTTACAGTAGGTTATGTTTAGAACAACTTGAGAGGCCAAGTTTGGTTGATGACAGTTTATGGAAAGTGGCTGGGTAATTGGAAGAGTATAAGGATTCTATTTTGGCGATGAGATTAACCCCTAGGTTATGGGAAATTGCCTTATGAATCACCAAGTAAGTTGGTGGGAACTGTGACATTAAATGCTAATGATTTTGAGATGTTCACTTGAAGGCCAGAGATTCTATCAAATTTATTGAGAAGGGAGAAAATGCTTGGCATTGATATCAGTGGAGAGGTGACAAATAGAAGCAGGTCATCTGCAAACAATGCACACCTATGCTCCTGGGTTCCCGAAAAAGACTCCTTTAAAGGTTGGGATGGGACCTGATTGCGATGGCCAGGGTCTCGAGAGCTATGGCAAATTGGAGGGAAGAGAGTGGGCAGCCTTGTCTGGTACCTTTTTCTATAGTAAGGGGGTCAGAGTAGCAGCCCTGAAGTCTAACCTGTGTACTGGGGTTAGAGTACAGGGTTCATAGCTTTCCCAAAAAGTGTGGGCTGAAGCCCCATCGCTCTAGAACATTGAACAGGTAAGGCCAGGTAAAATTTTTGTAAGTGGATTGACAGGAGAAATCCTTCTTGGTGGGGGCGCCCATCACATTGGGAGTTAAGGAGGGAGATGAGGTTGACTGCCCTTCTTATCTGATCGGGTCCTTGTCTCCCTGGGATAAAACCCACCTGGTCTTTATGGCTATAGTGGGCGATATAGAATGAGAGTCTATTGGACAATACTTTTGTTGGGATTTTGAGATATTTATTGATTAGAGAGATCGGACGATAGTTAGACACCATGCTCATATCCTTGCCAGGTTTGGGATAACTGATATATAAGCTAAATTTAGAACTTTATCCAGGGGAGAGCCAGACCTGAGAGAATTAAAGAATTTGACCATATATGGGACTAGGGTGTTGGCAATTTTTTTATAATAACTGACTGAAAAGCCGCCTGGACCTGGGGCTGAGTTTTGTTTAAGTGGTTTTATCACCCCTAAGATTTCCGATTCAGATATCGGCTCATGCAGGAGGTTCTGCGGATAGTTTTGGGAGAGGAATGTTGTTCAGGAATTCATTTAGGCAAGGTTGTGTAGTTAATTGCTTATTTTTGTATAAAGTGGTGTAGAACTCATGGAACGTTTCCATTATGCGTCGTGGGTTTTTTGTCAGTTCTCCCATCTGGGCGTGTATTTTGGGAAAGGCTTGAGACCGGGGCTTAGGGGATAGTAATGCTGCCAATTTGGCTCCGATTTTGTCCTTCTGGGAATAGAACTGTGCTCTCGACCATCTGAGATGTTTCTCAGCTTCAGTGGTTAGGGCAAGGTTTAAGGACGTTCGGGCCAACTCAAGGGTTTCCAGGGATTCTCTAGTGGGGCTGTGTTTTTGGGCTTTGCTTAACGAGTGGAATTCCCTGGTGAGTTTGTTGATAGTTGCCCTGCATTCCTTTTTAAGTTGAGAAGTCGTTTGGATAATCTTTCCCCTTATTACCGCTTTGTGGGCAGCCCACAGGGTTTCTGGGAAGATGGAGTTGCTATTATTCAGAAGGAAGTACTCTTTAATGTCCCATTCTAGGACAGTGCATTGGACTGGGTCACTTAAAAGTCTTTCATTGAGGTGCCATATGAATTTCGTACAGAGATTGTGGGTTTGCTGTAGGTGTAAAAGAACCATTGAGTGGTCCAATGTTGTGGTGTCCATGGCTTTTGAGGCCGAGGGAATGTTGTGGGATTGAAAAAATATGTGATCTATTCTAGTGTAAATTTGGTGTGGTGCAGAATAGTGGGTATAATTTTTGGATCTAGGGTTAAGTTCCCTCCAGATGTCCACAAGGCCCAGTGAGCACAATGTGGAAGCTATTTTATTGCTCTGTTTCGGGGGCCCCAGCCCCAATTTATTGAGGGATTGATCAAATGCAAGATTTTTGTCACCTCCCATAATTATTTTTCCTTCCAACTGCGGGCCAAGTGTGGACATCATGGAGGAGAAGAATGTCGCTTGGCCTTTATTTGGGGCATAATAAGAGATGAGCGAGTACTGTGTACCCTCTATAGTGCCTTTTACTAGTAAGTATATACCTACTTGATCTCTTAAAATGTTTATAAAAACAGAAAACCGGCGCTCGGAGTGATAAATAAAACAAAATAAAAAGCAAAATATCCACACAACAAAAATAGAGTGAAATGAAAATAATTTGCAGCTGCTGTAAAAAAAAAGTGCTCAAACTTCAGAAAATTCTATACCAGTGAGAATAGCGCTAGCAATAGAGACAAAATAAATATGCTCAAAAGTGAAAAAAATGAATATCCATCATGATTGTGCCTAAAGTATCATCATAAACATGGCCAAAAGAAATATAATATATACAAATAATGAAGATATAGTGTCCATCAAAATTGATTAAATTAATAAAGTGTCCAGCATACCAAACGTGCAACACAATATGTCCCCTTCTTGGGCTGAACTCACCAAAAAGGAGCTGATTAGGCAAATGCATAGACTGATGGTGTAGAGGGATTCCAAAAAGCAACAGGTACACACTGGATTACAGGGGGATTCTCATATAAATGTTCCACCAATAAGAAAAGAAACTAAATATGGTGAAATATTGTGAGACTTCATTCATTAAGCACTACTTCTAGGATGCAATGGAAAAACGAACATTCAGAAAAAACTTCCGCAATCGCCGCTCAGCTGGCGTGCGATTAAATTATTAATTTAATCAATTTTGATGGACACTATGGTCTGATTTACTAAGATGAATGCGCTGCGCCGGTTCATACCTCTATTTGTGCGCCAGATAAATTATCAAGTGAGCGTATGAACCGGCGCACGCATAAGCGCAACACATAAAATGCTGGCGCAATTGATAATAGCGCACGCCGTATCATTAACAGTCCATTCACACGGGGCAACACGACTTCCAGCGTTACTTTGGGAGGCAACTTGGACACGACTTGAGTTTGAATCACAGCACGACTTGGGGTGACTTACAACACGACTTTAAGTCGCCCCCAGGCCAGGCGCCTTTAATAAAATAAAAAAAAAAACAAGACAAAGAGCATACTAGGCCCTTAAGGTCTGGAATGGATATTAAGGGGAACCCCACACCAAAAACAAAATGGCGTGGGGGTCCCCCTCAAAATCTATACCAGGCCCTTCAGGTCTGGCATTGATTTTAAGGGGAAACCTGTGCCAAAAAAAATGGCATGGGGGTCCCCCTCAAAATCCATACCAGACAGTTATCTGAGCACGCAACCTGGCAGGCCGCAGGAAAAGAGGGGGAACGAGAGAGCACCCCCCTCCTGAACCGTACCAGGCCACCTGCCCTCAACATTGGGAGGATGCTTTGGGGTCCCCCCAAAGCACCTTGTCCTCATGTTGATGGCAACAACACTGTAATCCAGTGTGTACCTGTTGCTTTTTGGAATCCCTCTACACCATCAGTCTATGCATTTGCCTAATCAGCTCCGGTTGCCTGCTTGGTGAGTTCAACCCAAGAAGGGGACATATTGTGTTGCACGTTTAGTATGCTGGACGCTTTATTAACCACTTGACCACTGGGCACTTAAACACCCTTAATAACCAGACCAATTTTTAGCTTTCGGTGCTCTCACATTTTGAATGACAATTACTCAGTCATGCAACACTGGACCTATATGAAATTTTTGTCCTTTTTTTCACACAAATAGAGCTTTCTTTTGGTGGTATTTAATCACCGCTGTTTTTTTTTATTTTTTGTGCTATAAAAGAAAAAATACAGAAAATTCTGTAAAAAAATGAATTTTTCTTTGTTTCTGTTATAAAATTTAGCAGATTAGTAATTTTTTCTTCATACATTTTGGCCAAAATTTATACTACTGCATATCTTTGGTAAAAATAAGTACAAATTGGTGGATATTATTTGGTCTTTGTGAAAGTTATAGAGTCCACAAGCTATGGTGCCAATATCTGAAAATTGATCACACCTGAAGTACTGACAGCCTATTTGAATTCTTGAGACCCTAACATGCCAGAAAAGTACAAATACCCCCCAAATGACCCCTTTTTGGAAAGAAGACATTCCAAGGTATTTAGTAAGAGGCATGATGAGTTTTTTTAAGTTGTCATTTTTTCCCACAATTCTTTGCAAAATCAAGATTTTTTTTACTTTTTTTTTTTCACAAAATTGTCATATTATCAGTTTATTTCTCACACACAGCATATGCACACCACAAATTACACCCCAAAACACATTCTGCTATTACTCCCGAGTACGGCGATACCACGTGTGTGAGACTTTTACACAGTGTGGCCACATACAAAGGCCCAAAATGCAGGGAGCGCCATCAGGCGTTCTGGAGCACCCAGGACAATTCTGACATTTCTCTCCTACATGTAAAAATCATCATTTATTTGCTAGAAAATTACATAGAATCCCAAAACATTATACATGTTTTTTTAGCAACCACCCTGGAGAATACAATGGTGGTCGTTGCAACTTTTTATCTCGCACGGTATTTGCGCAGCAATTTTTCGAATGCTTTTTTTGGAAAAAAACAGTTTTGTGCTTAAAAAAAAAACACACACAGTAAAGTTAGCCCAATTTTTGCACAATGTGAAAGATGAAGTTACGCTGAGTAAATAGATACCTAACATGTCACTCTTAAAAATTGCACACGCTCGTGGAATGGCGCCAAACGTCGCTACTTAAAAATCCCCATAGGCGATGATTTAATTTTTTTTACTGGTTATATGTTTTGAGTTACAGAGGAGGTCTAGGGCTAGAATTATTGCTCTCACTCTAACGTTCACAGCGATACCTCACATGTGTGGTTTGAACACCGTTTTCATATGTGGGCGGGACTTACCTATGCGTTCATTTTTGCATGCGAGCACATGGGGACAGGGGCGCTTTAAAAAAAAAAAATCAACCGATGACCCCGGCCCTTGTCCCTATATAAGTCCCCACGCAGCGCGTCCCTGGCATTGCGGCCGGAGGGAGCTTCGAGTCAACATCTCCAGGAGAAGAAGGAGGAGAAGAAGAAGAAGAAGAACGGAAGGCGGCGGTGACAGAAGACCGGGCCACCGCCTGTAAAAGAGCTATAAGAGGGCGCGGTGGCCCGGGAGAAGAACCGAAGAGGGGGACAAGACCCCCGAAGTTGGAAGAAGAGGCCGCGGCGACGAAGAAGAATGCCGGGCTCCTCCGCTAGCAAAAGAGCTATAAGAAGATAGCGGAGGAGTCCGGCGAGAAGACCCCCGAAGACGGAAGACCCCCGGAGCTGTGCAATAAACTATTTTATCTTGTGTGTTGTGTTTTTTTGTATTTTATTTTACAGGTGAATGGGTAGGGGTACATTGTACCCCATACTCATTCACATAGGGTGGGGGGGCCGGTATCCGGGGGCCCTCTTATTAAAGGGGGCTCCCGGATTCCGATAAGCCCCCCGCCCGCAGACCCCGACAACCAACGGCCAGGGTTGTCAGGAAGAGGCCCGTGTCCTCATCAACATGGGGACAATGTGCTTTGGGGTGGGGGGGGCGCACGGCCCCCCCTTCCCCAAGGCACCCCCATGTTGAGGGCATGTGGCCTGGTACGGCTCAGGAGGGGGGGTCACTCGCTAGTCCCCCCTTTTCTGGCCGGCCGGGTAGCGTGCTTGGACAAGGGTCTGATGTGGACCTGGGGGGACCCCCACGCTGATTTTTTTCGGTGTTGGGGTTCCCCTTTAAGTCCATACCAGGTGGTGGGGCCAGCGACGTGTCCTTCGCGGGCCCCGCCTACCTGGAGACCCGCTCGAAATGAGCAGACTTTTCTCCGGGCCGGAAAAGTCCGTTCATTTCAAAAGTACGGCGGACTGGCACACACATGGCCGGATTGTCCGCCGAAATGCGAGTCCGGCGGGAAGATTGGAGTGCAAAACTACTTTCTATGTCCGCCGTACTTTCGGGTCAAAAAAGTATGCCGGAGGCTACACACGGGGGGATTGTCCGGCGGACTTGAGTTTGCCGGACTTTTCCACCCGCTTGCTTGATCGTGTGTACACGGCATTAGTGTCAGAGTACATGGATCAGAGGGGGGGATGAATGCATCAGCCTTTGGGTTCTTACCCTGACCTCCTGAGGTTGGTTATTGTTCACAGCATCTGTTGTCCAAAGGCCTTGAGAATAAAGCAGAGAGCGTTGCGAAGAGCCATTGGGTGACCCGGAGAGAGAGAGAGAAAGGGGTTAGAAGGGAGGGTAGAGAAGACCGATCCTGGTGAAAGAAGACAAGGCATGTCAAAAACATTGTACAGATCAATAAAACAGATAATAAAAATGCAGAAAAAGGGGAACCATAGTCCTCTTGTGGGGGGAGGGAGCTGCAGCCCAAAAATAACCCCAAATTGGGGGTTGTATTGCAGTCTCTGAGTGGAGGGAAAACGCCTCTCTGAGACAGTTGAAGGCGAAGTTTGGCAGCTCCAGCCATACCGCCAATAAAAAAAGGGCTATGGAAGAAAAAGTTAAAGGTGGCGACCCCGATCATATAAGCAGTGAGTAATAAAAGAAAGAAAATACATCCCTCAGAAGGGGGATAGGGAGCTGAGAAGTATGAACATAAACATAAACATATGAGTATGGGGTGTCCGCACATCCATGGTCTTGGATTTCTGCCTCCTTCCCCCAATCTTTCAGAAAGGGAGGGAGGGAGAAATCTGTCATGGAGTAGCCAGGGGGTTGATCATAAGACCACTAGGCTGTCTTTATAGATTCTTATTTCCCGTGGAGAAGACTACTACCAGTTTACAGCAAAAGGTGATAGTTGTGGGTAGTGTCACTCAGGGGCCTGATAATTCAGGTAGAGTTAGGGGAAAATGACAAACTATCCAGGCCAGTGTAGTAGTAACATGGACTGGTTGCCATTAGTGGTAGGGGACGTGGGACAGATCAAGTTTGTTCAATGTGGAAGAGAGTGACTTGAGGACTCAGCTGACCAGAGTTTGGAAAGCAAAGTCCTAGAAGGAAACTAAAAGGAAAATAAAAGTAAATTGGCAGGAGTCACTTTAAGGTTGACAACCGTCTTTAGATCTCGTTGCTTGTTGCTTTTTCCACAGGGTTTGATGGGGTTTGAGGGGGGGGGGACTTTTTGTGGATATTGGAGTCCTGGGGTCCAGTGTGGGTGCAGGAGCATGGGAAATGAGGCCCAGTTGCAGTAGCAAGCTTTCTTTCTCTGCGAAGGTCAAGAAGCTATAGGATTTGTTTAGGAAAGCACAATTTAGGCTGAAAGTAAAAGACCATCTGTAAGTGATAGATTTTTTTGACAGGATCTGTAGAAGAGGTTTTAAGGATCTTCTTTTTTGTATTATATAGGGTAAGAGGTCAGCAAAAATTTGAATAGAGTGTCCTTGTACAGTAAGGTTTTCTGTTTCCTGGGCCCTTCGCATGACCTCTTCTTTAACCCTGTAAAAAATGTGTGTTTTACCACAATGTCTCTGGGTAGTCCATCCTAGCATTGGGGCTGGAGGGCTCTGTGAGCACGATCCATTTCTAGATGTTGGTCTTTTATGTCGGAGATCCGATTTTTGATAAACTTGCAGACGATTTTATTGGTTTCCTTGAATGATTCAGGGAGGCCTCTGAAATCTAGTCTGAAATTATATCTGCAAGATCTATTTTCAAGATCATTCAGTTATGAGAATGCAATATCCAACAGTTCATGTAATTCCTGAATTCTGTCAGTATTCTGGTTGGCTATGGCAACATTTTGGTCAGTATTAGTTGCAATTGCTTCTATTCTGGCCCCTAGGTGATCTGCTTGGTTTATTGATGTGACCTATGAGGCAGTTTGGGCCAGTCCTCTGGAAAGCATTTTGGAGAATGTCTCCAATAATGATGATAAATCGGTAGGGGTTGCAGGGATGGACCTATTATGAGCCACTGGATGGTCTGAGTTATTAGTCAGATCATCCATCGGGGGGTTGGCCATCTAAAGTCCTGCCTAGCAGCGATTCAGTGTATTTGGGGGATAATAGTGGGTTCAGCTGGTTACCCACTGCTGGAGGATGTGTTCCCTCTGTGTAGGCATCTGGGTCTGACAGCTGTGATGGAGAGAGCAGGCTGGAGCAGAGGGGAGCTCTCAGATCATGCGACTGTCCATGGAGCCGCCACACATGCGCCTTTTTTTATTTTTTTAACACCGCACTACACTGTATCATATACTGTGTACACCACCTGAAGTGTATTAGAAACTGTACACCACCGAATGTACTGTATATATAGTCTACACTGAATACTCTTTCCACAGATTCTCGATTGGATTCAGGTCTGGACTTTGACTTGGCCATTCTAACACCTGGATACGTTTATTTGTGAACCATTCCTTTGTAGATTTTGTTGTGTGTTTGGGATCATTGTCTTGTTGGAAGATAAATCTCCGTCCCAGTTTCAGGTCTTTTGCAGACTCCAACAGGTTTTCATCCAGAATGGTCCTGTATTTGGCTGCATCCATCTTCCCCTCAATTTTAACCATCTTCCCTGTCCCTGCTGAAGAAAAGCAGGCCCAAACCATGATGCTGCCACCACCATGTTTGACAGTGGGGATGGTGTGTTGAGGGTGATGAGCTATGTTGCTTTTACGCCAAACATATCGTTTTGCATTGTGGGCCAAAAGTTCGATTTTGGTTTCATCTGACTAGAGCACCTTCTTCCACATGTTTGGTGTGTCTCCCAGGTGGCTTGTGGCAAACTTTAGACGAGACTTTTTATGGATATCTTTGAGAAATGGCTTTCTTTTTGCCACTCTTCCATAAAGGCCAGATTTGTGCAGTGTACGACTGATTGTTGTCCTATGGACAGACTCTCCCACCTCAGCTATAGTTCTCTGCAGTTCATCCAGAGTGATCATGGGCCTCTTGGCTGCATCTCTTATCAGTCTTCTCCTTGTCTGAGCTGAACGTTTAGAGGGACGGCCAGGTCTTGGTAGATTTGCCATAGTCTGATACTCCTTCCATTTCAAAATGATCGCTTGCACAGTGCTCCTTGGGATGTTTAAAGCTTGGGAAATCTTTTTGTATCCAAATCCGGCTTTAAACTTCTCCACAACAGTATTACGGACCTGCCTGGTGTGTTCCTTGGTCTTCATGATACTCTCTGCGCTTTCAACAGAACCCTGAGACTTTCACAGAGCAGGTGCATTTATACAGAGACTTGATTACACACAGGTGGATTCTATTTATCACCATCAGTCATTTAGGACAACATTGGATCATTCAGAGATCCTCGCTGAACTTCTGGAGTGAGTTTGCTGCACTGAAAGTAAAGGGGCCGAATAATTTTGCACGCACCACTTTTCAGTTTTTTATTTGCTAAAAAAGTTTAAATTATCCAATAGATTTCGTTCCACTTCACAATTGTGTCCCACTTGTTTACTAAAAAAGGGGGGGGGAAATTGGGGAACTTGGGACTTTGAGTGAAGCCATGGCTGGGTAAAGTCATGTGCCTCCATCCCTATCATCTAGAAATAAAAGCTTCACCGCGGCAGGGGGCGGCGGTGATGCTAAAGGAAAAAAGTGGGACTTTAAATGAAGCTCAGGATGACAAAAATGAGTAAAATGGTGGAAAATAAGGATTTAATAATGCGTAAAAAACACGTTTACATACAGTTCATTCCATGTATACAGAAATGCACCCATAACATGGTGTCAATCTGAAACCTGGCAATAATTGATAATAACATATTTACAACCATTTATATTCAAAGTAAAATAAAAGGGACCACCATACTCATAGTTGGATATAAATGTTAAGATAATAGCATCTGCACTGTCAATAGGCTCAAAAACCCAAATATGTTAGAAGAAGTATAACACATATCATGATGGTTATGTAGTTCATATATCAGTAGCTCGACGCGTTTCGCGGCTTTAAACCGCTCTTCAGGAGCAGACATGTAAGATATCTGCAATAGGAAAATATTTATAGGTAAGTATATTAAATCAGGGTAGGGGGGGGATGGATAAAGCCCCCCCAAAAAACAGTATAAAACAAAAATGGCTTACAAATATGTGTGCACTGGAAGGTAGGGCGCCAAAGACCCCAGGCCACCCCAGAGCATCGGTGTCGGGAGCCGAGAGGGCATGTATAGGGCGGCGATCATCACAGGCAGGCGTCCGGGCGAGCTCCAAGCATCCCTAGTGTGAATGTGAGAACTGGTGAGGTGTGGTGAAAACAAAGGTTTAAAACCGAAAACAAAAAACAAACCACGAAAAAAGAGGACCGAAAATAATGTTGAAGGGTGAATGTGTGGGGTGTGAGACCAGTGGATAAGGGTTAGTAAGAAAAGTGATGATTGTGGAAGTGAGAAAATGAAATCCAAACAGAAGTGATGGTAGAAGACCATGGTAAGGGGTCATCACCGAAACATTCAATGGATAAGGGGTTAAATGAAGATAGAGTGTAAGATATACCTGTATTAGAAAGGAAATGAAACAGTCCATAATTAATGTGAAGCCAATTGTAGTGTAGGGCTCAGAGGAACTCAGAGCACACCCGGACTGACGCCCATAAATACACGCCGCCACAGCCACGCCCCCTACGCCACAACCACAGACATGGGGGGCCGCGGGGACGCCGATGCCCGGACGTACATGCGCCAGGCAGTCGGCACCACCCCAGTCCCACCCACAGTCGGGAGAATGGATAGTGCTGAGCCGGAAGGACCACGCAACAAAGGCGCCGTACAGCCGGCACGCACATGTGACGTCGACACACAGTGGCGGCAGACCCGCCCCCGAACGTCAAATGTGGGCGGGGGGAAAAACCCCAGTGTGCGTCGCGGCTCCCGCACCAATTGAATACGGGCGGCAAAAGAGCAGAGACTACCCAGACAACCAGTGCACACAATATTGGAAGTAACAGTATACAATGTTATACCATAAGGTAACCATAGTAATAATCGGTAAAGAAATTATACACTTAGAACAGTTATGCAGATAATCAGGGGAGAGCCAATATTGAGCCAGTAAGACTAGGTGTAGAAGTGACAGTTACAACAATAAAACCATAGATGTCATCGAGAGCTTCCATCCCTGAATGCATACTAAAAAAGGGGGGGAAAAATAAAAGCTTCACCGCGGCAGGGGGCGGCGGTGATGCTAAAGGAAAAAAGTGGGACTTTAAATGAAGCTCAGGATGACAAAAATGAGTAAAATGGTGGAAAATAAGGATTTAATAATGCGTAAAAAACACGTTTACATACAGTTCATTCCATGTATACAGAAATGCACCCATAACATGGTGTCAATCTGAAACCTGGCAATAATTGATAATAACATATTTACAACCATTAATATTCAAAGTAAAATAAAAGGGACCACCATACTCATAGTTGGATATAAATGTTAAGATAATAGCATCTGCACTGTCAATAGGCTCAAAAACCCAAATATGTTAGAAGAAGTATAACACATATCATGATGGTTATGTAGTTCATATATCAGTAGCTCGACGCGTTTCGCGGCTTTAAACCGCTCTTCAGGAGCAGACATGTAAGATATCTGCAATAGGAAAATATTTATAGTCCCACTTGTTGGTGATTCTTCACAAAAAATTAAAATTTTATATCTTTATGTTTGAAGCCTGAAATGTGGGAAAAGGTTGAAAAGTTGAAGGGGGCCGAATACTTTCGCAAGGCACTGTATATATATATATATATATATATATATATATATATATATATATATAAATACACCGCCTGAAGTGTATTAGAAACTGTACACACTGTATTATATACTGTGTACACCGCCTGCACTGTATTAGAAACTGTACACACTGTATTATTGTCGGGGCTGGGCTCAGCCCTTCCTTCTCTGAGCTGGCTAATTGCCAGCTCCCATCTCTCTCCACAGTTACCCAGCTGTTGATGATCCTGCTCATTAGTTCTGCCTACTTAAGTCGTCCAGTCCAGAGAAGCTCTGCCATCTTCTTGGTCACAGCACAAGAAAATCTCCTGCGTTCCTTTTTAAAGACTGGCTTTAATGACATCCCTTCTGGCGACATATCCTGCTTGCTGTTCCACTACTTTGATCCCTGACTCCTGGCTTGGCTGACAATCCATTCCGGTTACTGAACTTTGGCTATGTTTTGACTACGTTTGTTCTTTTTACTTTTATTTTTACTTTTATTATTCAACAAGTGTGATTTAACTGTATTTCTGTCTCGGTCTGATTTCATGGTTTCTGACAGTAGGCGAAGGCCATGAATTCAGAAGATACTGTCAATCCACTTGTTGGTAATATTTTTTTCCAGATTGGATGAGCAAGTTTACCGCATGGATCAGTTTGCCATAGCGTGACAAATGCTCTTGAGTCGTATACAGCTAACCTGGAATCTCCCACTGTGACTGCTCCGGTACAACTTGCGTTGCAGGCCGTCCCTACTGCTGCGCCAGTCTCTGTGCAGGCACCCACCTTGACTATTACCTCTATAATAGGTATGCCTGGTTCCGCTCCACTTCATCAGCGACTTGGGCTGATCCATTTCAATGCAGAGGGTTTCTCAACCAGGTTGAGATATACTCTGAGATGCTGCCCCAGGAGTTTCCCACAGACAGATGCAAAGTAGGTTTTGTGATATCATTTCTTTCTGAGAGCCTTGGCCTCTGTGGGAGACACAAAAACCTGTTGTCTTGAGTTACCCTTAGTTTGTGGCCTTTAAAAGGGTATTTGACATTCCTGCATGCTCCGCTTCTGCTGCCAAGTGCCTCATGTCCATCAAACAGAGTACAAGAACTGTTGCTGACTACGCCATTGAATTATGTACTCTGGCAGCAGAGGTTGCTTGGAACAATGAGGCCCTTGTGGCTGCTTTTTCTCATGGTCTCTCGGATTCCATCAAGGATGAGACAGCAGCCGAGATATACCCACTGAGCTGGAGAAGTTGATCATGTTTGCCATCCTCCTTGACTCCAGACTCAGAGAAAGACTCTCTATTAAGGGGCGCATGCGGAAGCCTCCTGTACATTTGTCTCCAAGCTTTGCAGTCCCACCCATGCATCCCTCACCTCCCATGCCTCCTGGTACCAAGTTGGGCAGTGAAGGTGAACCCATACACTTGGGTTTTATGTGTCTCTCTGCAGATGAGAGAGCCTTTAGGAGGAGGGAGAGATTGTGCCTTTATTGTGGCCAGGCAGGTCACTTTTTGAAGACCTGTCCTACAGGGGGGAATGCCCAAACCTTGAGATCCTGTCACAAACAGACCTTAGATGGCGTTGTTTTATCCCCAGTTATCCAGAAGGATAAGCCCCTGGTTTTGGTCACCCTGGTTTCCGAGATACAGGCGCTAATCAACTCTGGGGCTGCAGGCTTGTTGATGCTGCCTTTGTATCAAAGCACTCAATTCCGCTGCAGCTGCGTGACATTTCACTTGCCATTGAAGCTCTTGATGCAAGACCTCTAAAGCCTGCCCATGTGACTCATGAGATGGTTCCATTGTCCATGGCCGTAAGGGCTCTTCACCATGAGATAATCCAATTCCAAGTAATTTCCTCACCTAAGTTTCCACTTGTTATTGGTTATCCTTGGTTACAGAGGCACAACCCCTCTTTTGATTGGCTCCCTGATGAGGTTCTCTACTGGTTACCACAATGCAGTGAGACATGCTTCCAGAAGGTATCCAAAGTCCTGTGCACCTCTTCACTCTCCTCCCTGCCAGAAGAGTACCGTGATTTTAGCGATGTCTTTGACAAAGGTCAAGTAGTTTGCCTCCACACCGGCCATATGATTGCGCAATTGACCTTCAGCCTGGTGCCATACCCTCTCGTGGCCGTGTTTACCCTTTGTCAGCCTTGGAGGTAAACGCCATGGAGGAGTATTTTGCAGACGCACTTTCTCAAGGTTTCATCTGCAAATCCTCATCTCCTGCTGGTGCTGGTTTCGTCTTTGTGAAGAAGAAGAGTAGTGAACTGAGACCTTGTGCTGATTATAGGGGTCTCAATCGTCTCACGATTAACAATACCTATCCGATTCCATTGGTTACCAAGTTATTTGACCACCTCAAGGGAGCAATGAAGCTTGATTTGAGAGGGGCATACAATCTCGTGAGCATTAAGTAGGACGACAAGTGAAAAACTGCATTTAATACCAGAACAGGCCATTATGAGTACCTCGTAATGCCTTTTGGCCTTTGTAACCCCCCGGCAGTTTTCCAGGAATTTATTAAAGATGTCCTCCGAGATTTGTTGCAGTTATGTGTGGTGGTTTATCTCAATGATATTCTCGTATTTCCAAGTCCCTGGAGAGCCACCACACAGATGTCCGTTGTGTGCTTCAGAAACTAAGAGAGAACAATCTCTATTGTAAACTGGAGAAGTGCGAGTTCCATCATGAACAGACTAAATTCCTGGGCTATGTCATTTCCACTGCTGGTTTTTCTGCTATTGTAAACTGGAGAAGTGCGAGTTCCATCGTGAACAGGTTAAATTCCTGGGCTTTGTCATTTCCACTGCTGTTTTTTCGATGGACCCAGAGAAACTTTTGGCAGTCCTACAGTGGCTCTGTCCCATGAGTTTACGTCCTCTGCAGCATTTCCGGGGCTTTACCAACTATTATCGGAAGTTTATTCATAACTTCTCATCTCTGGTCAAGCCCCAACTGATATGACCAGAAAGGAGGGTAACCCACAGAGTTGGTCTCCGGAGTCCATTAAGGCCTTTGAGAGTCTCAAGGCTGCTTTTGTTTCTGCTCCTGTGTTGGCACATTCTGATCCTACATTATCTTTTATCCTTGAGGTCGATGCTTCTGAGACTGGTGTTGGCGCCTTTCTGTCTCAAGGTCCTACCTCTGAGAGTGCTATGCATCCTTGTGGCTATTTTTCCAAGAAACTGACACCTGCGGAGTGCAATTACGAGATGACAGAGAGCGGTTGGCGATCATTTTAGCCCTGAAAGAATGGAGACATCTCCTCAAAGGTACCACCGTGCCGGTTCTCATTCTTACTGACCATAAGAATCTCACATTCTTGTCTGAGGCTAAATGCCTCTCTCCCGGAAGGCCGCAATGGGCTCTTTTCTTGTCAAGTTGCAATTACATTGTCTCATTCCTACCCAGTACTAAGAATGTAAGGGCTGACAACAATTTTCCTCCACTTCCAAGTTGGAGTCAGTTCCGGTTTCTTTGATTCCTCCTGATCGTATTCTGGCTACGGTTCGCACCAGTCTAACTTCTTCTTTGGGTGACAAAATACTTGCTGCTCAGGTCTATACTCCTCCTGAGAAAACTTGTGACTGCTGCTTTGTCCCAGAGAGTCTCTGTACTGCCGAGACTTACCATTCTCCCAAGGCAGCTGACCAACCTGGGAAGAATCAACTCGTTTGGGCCATTTTCCAAAAATTCTTGTGGCCTAGTCTATGTGCTGATGTAACTGTCTTGTCACGTACCTAACAGCAGAGTCCGAAATGCTGAAGGTGGCCTCTCCTAGGGTTCCGGTCCCAACATCCCTGGTAGTGGGGACAGAGAGTGCTGGGGCAACGAAAGGGTGCAGGTGCCTGCAGGTAGAAGGCTGGAGCTTGGAGATACAGGATCCCCTCGGAGGAAGGCATGGAGACTGATCACCAGACTTGTTCAGCAGGAGCCAGGCAGGTAGGTATGGACTCTGGAACAACTGCAGCAACAGGAACAGGCAAGGTTGGTAACTGGCTTGCAACAAGGTACATAGACAGAAGGCAGGATCGTAGTCAAGGACAAGCAGAGGTCAGCAATGGGCTGGCAGTGAGGTACAAGGTCAGGAGGCAGAGCCGTGGTAGTGAATACAAGCCGAGGTTTGTATGAGAGTAGAGGCAGATAAACAGGCAGGGGTAGTCTAGAAGGGTAGTCAAGGAAGCCAGGTTTCAGGCGCAAGGTCAACAGATCAGAACAGCAATCAGAAACACAGGGACAATCTGAAGATGATCCAGCACTGGTATCAGGCAGAGTCTCTGTTTATATAGGGATTGGCGGATGCAAATGTGCGTGCGTGAGTGCATGCTAACGCACAACTGCTCGCATGGGTGTGCCAGTGCACGTTTGCTCTGGATCTGGTCTCTGTTGGGGACACTGCGCATGCCCATTGGCCATGGAAATTGGCCACTGCTGCACAGATACGGGCATTAGCAATGTGAGTTCTCTGACATGTCTTCGTAGCTGCCTGTTCCATGTGTACTCAGAGTAAGACTCCACACTACCTTCTAGTGAGCCTCCTACAACCCATACCCAATGGAGAGAGGTCCTGGACCCACATGTCTATGGATTTCATTGTGGAGTTACCCAACTCCCAAGGCAACAATGTTATCCTTACAGTGGATGACCGGTTCTCAAAGATGTGTCATTATATTCCACTTAAGAAGTTGCCCACTTCTAAGGAACTGGCCTCCATTTTTGCTTGGGAGATCTTTCGCCTACATGGGCTACCCAAGGTGATTGTCTCGGACAAGGGTAGTCAGTTTGTGTCCCGGTTCTGGATAGCCTTTTTTGCACAGTTGGGAATTCAACTTGCTTTCTCCTCTGCGTATCACCTGCAGGCTAATGGGGCTGCAGAACAAGCCAATCAGTCCTTGGAGCAATTCCTATGTTGCTATATTTCTGACCATCATAACAACTGGTTAGACCTATTACCATGGGCAGAGTTTGCTCACAACAGTGACTTGAATTCTGCTTCCGGATTGTCCCCATTTATGGCGAATTATGGTTGCCAATCTTCCATGATGCCTGACTCGTTTGTTCCGCAGAGTATTGCTGCGTTAGAGGAACATATTGTGGTCTTCATTCCACTTGGGCACAAGTCCAGGAGGCCTTGCATCATGCTAATGATAGGTACAGACTCCATGCTGACCACAGATGCCTGCCTGTGCCTTCCTACCAGGTTGGGGCCAGAGTCTGGCTGTCATCTCGCAACCTCTGACTTCGTGTTCCCTCACTGAAGTTTGCACCTCAATTTTTTGGGTCTTTCCATATTCTTCGCAGGATTAACCAAGTGTCTTACGCATTAGACCTTCCTTCTAATATGTGTATTTCTAATGTCTTTCATGTCTCCTTATTAAAAACTTTGGTCTGCAACCACTTTACCACCTTGGTGCCACGTTGAGCAGGGAGCACTGTCAGGGCTGGGCTCAGCCCTTCCTTCTCTGAGCTGGCCACTCAACTTCTCTGAGCTGGCCACTCAATTGTCAGCTAATTGCCAGCTCCCATCTCTCTCCACAGTTACCCAGCTGTTGATGATCCTGCTTGTCAGTCCTGCCTACTTAAGACGTCCAGTCCAGAGGAGCTTTGCCTTCGCCTTGGTCACATCACAAGAAACTATCTCTTGCATTCATTTTTAAAGACTGGCTTTGCTGACATACCTTCTGGCTACAAATCCTGCTTGCTGTTCCACTACTTTGATCCCTGACTCCTAGCTTGGCTGAAGATTCGTTCCGGTTACTTAACTTTAGTTATGTTTTGACTATGTTTGTTATTTTTACTTTTATTATTAAACACGTGTGAGGAACTGTGATGCCGATGGCAACATATTCCACATATGGTGGAAATGCCCCCACATAGCCTCCTTTTGGAAGAGTATCGCTAACCTACTACATGACATTACTGGTATCTCATGTATACTAAAACGTCAGGTAGCTCTCTTTGGTCTAGGCCTATCAAAATGGCCACCTAAATTTCACATCATTGTTACACATATCTTGATTGCAGTCCATTTAGCAGTAGTGTGCTCTTGGAAAAAATCCCATTTCTCCACCACTTTCTACTGTTATCGCATCTATTGAAGACCATTGTCACATGGAATTTCTCTCTGCCAAAACACATTTAACAATGAGTAAATTCATTACACTTTGGCTCCCCTGGCTGTCCAACATCAGAAGCATCCCACTCCCATTCTGACACCACTAAACATAATATACCTGAGTGTGGATAGCTGGCTCTCCCCATAAGTGTTGCTACCATACCACTACTAGACCAAGCGGAGCCGCCGTTCCTAATACACACATTTAGGTTCATAAAAAGCTGTGCTATCACATACACTCAAGCTCCTTCCCCTACTTTCCTCCTCCTGACTTTCCTCTTTTCTCTCCCAACTCCGGACACTGCCTCTCCTCTGATGCTCAATATGCTCCCTTATTTATTTTTGACTATGAATGTAACCATTAATATGTAACTGTATACCCATTTCCATGTTAGATATATACTGTACTCTATCATTGAGGGGAGGACTCCCCCCCCCCCCCCCCCCTATGTCATGCTCTTTAATTTTGTAAACTTTTATTTTAACAATAAAAATGTAAAAAAACAAAAGATAAAAAAAGAAACTGTACACCACCAAATTCACTGTATATATAGGCTACACTGAATGCAGAATATATATATATATATATATATATATATATATACAGTATCTCACAAAAAATGAGTACAACCCTCACATTTTTGTAAATATTTTATTATATTTTATCATGTGACATAACACTAGAGGAAATGACACTGCTAAAATGTAAAGTAGTGAGCGTATAGCTTGTATAACAGTGTAAATTTGCTATCCTCTCAAAATAACTCAACACACAGCCATTAATTGCCTAAACCGCTGGAAACAAAGGTAAGTACAGCGCTAAGTGAAAATGTCCAAATTAGGCCCAATTAGCCATTTCCCTCCCCGGTGTCATGTGACTCTTTAGTGTTACAAGTAGGGATGAGCCGGACACCCTCCTGTTCGGTTTGCAGCAGAAAATGCAAACAGGCAAAAAATATAGCAGAACACACGAACACCGTTAAAGTCTATGGGACACTAACATGAAAAATCAAAAGTGCTCATTTTAAAGGCTTATATGCAATTATTGTCATAAAAAGTGTTTTGGGACCTGGGTCCTGCCCCAGGGGACATGTATCAATGCAAACATTTTTATTAAAAATGGTTGTTTTTCGGGAGCAGTGATTTTTTTTAATGCTTGAAGTGAAACAATAAAAATGAAATATTCCTTTAAATATTGGCCATTTAAGTCTGATATGGAAATTAAGGGGAACCCTGTGCCAAATTTTTTAAAACAATGGCCCCCAAATCCATACCAGACCCTTATCCGAGCATGCAACCTGGCAGGCTGCAGGAAAAGAGTGGGGGGGACAAGAGAGCATCCCCCTCCTGAACTGTACAAGGCCACATGCCCTCAACATGGGGAGGGTGCTTTGGGTTAGCCCCCAAAGCAGCTTGTCCCCATGTTGATGGAGACAATGGCCTCATCCCCACAACCCTTGCCCATGAACCAACCCATGAACCATGTCTTGTGGTCTGATGAGACCAAGATAAACTTATTTGGTTCAGATGATGTCAAGCTTGTGTGGCGACAACCAGGTGAGGAGTACAAAGACAATTGTGTCTTGCATGATAGTGGGAGTGTCATGGTCTGGGGCTTCATGAGTGCTGCCAGCACTAGGGAGCTACAGTTCATTGAGGGAACCATGAATGAGCTAATTTCTAGTTATAGGTAATTTTTTTAACTACACTGATTGCACTTCATTCATTACGCACCATTTGTGCAATAATGAACCATGGGTGCTCTAACAATATTTATGTGCAGTAAATGTATGGTCTCTATTGCTAATATTAGATTTGTTCACATTTTTATCACTTTATGTTATGTAGTGGGTTGTACTATTGAATTACTTTGGGTGTGGGGATTGTGTATTTATGAGGGCTGCATTTTATTTATTTATTTGTTCAAATGCAAGAATCCCTTCAAACAAAATTAGCTATCCGGAATGATAAACCAAGATTATGATATAATGGATATAGCAGAAACCCAGCTATGAAAAACTCATTAATGGATAATGGGATTTATTTACTAAAGGAAAAGAGAATATTTTATTTGCATAGTAAATGCTCACTTAGTTTAAAGATGAACTCTGGTTAGCTGATAAAAATCACCTAGCCCTCGTCCTGGTACAAGAAATTGATTGGGGTTTGATACAAGTGGAATATATAACAAACATAAAATGCATTCCAAAAATTAAAGCATAAAGATTATATGATATTAAGGAATGTACATATAGTATCTGTATATAAACTGTAACTGTATATACTGTATAATGGAATGTATATATAATGATACCATGTAGCCCTCTGTTCTGATATAGTAAGGGTCTAATGCTTGTTTATTTCATAGGATAATAATATTTAGCTTCTTCTTCAATCCTACAGGCTTTTGTACTGGAATGCCAGTCCCACAAAGTAGCTCCTTGATGGTCGATTGTTTGCCTCCTCGTTTATACAATGTACAATGTTCATGTACAATGGAGAACCAGCTGTTGTGCACTGTGCATGAGGAGTGAGTTCATTCATTGCCTGACCACATTCCGTGGCAGGATTGGGAGCAGAGAAATCATTAAATAGGACATTTTGTTTGTACTAGAGGGGATGAATGATTGCATCTTTGCCCCATTCATTAAGTAAACATTCACACTTTCATGCAAAGTAATACATTTTAATTCCTAAAGGTTAATAATAGTTCTTAAATGTATGAAGGAAATGTAATAAATGTAATCACAACTCCATAAATGAAATCAAGTTAACAAAAACTTTTCCTGTAACAGATTGCTAATGATGTTAAATGGAATCTCAGATAGTTGTGCAAGTATATAAACTTGAAGAAACTGACAATATTGTAGCAGTACTACATACAATTTCTGCTTTACTATTCTTGTGGCTACTATCTTAACTCAACAGTTCTTACTGTGCACCTAAAGAGAAGCCTTCAGGTGGCACTTTTACATGTAAGTGAAGGCGCCAGCCCCCTGCCTGAGCTTCCCTTCCCCTGCCATGTGTCCTAGGCTTACTTATCCCACCTGGGTTAACTCCATGGTTGATGTTAGAATGGAGAACTTAATCCGGAAGTACTCTGAGCACTTCTATTTCAGAGCTGTCAAACCCTTCCTCCGTAGGGATCTAAGAAACCCTTTATGCATTCGTAAATTAAATCTGTCACCTTCACTCTGTTGAATGGCATGTCACCCCCTTGTAATAGCAATAAAGCTACTTTAAAACAAAGAAAAAAATAACTTAAATAATCCCCAAAAATGTTTTTAAAACTCCCTGCAACCACATACATGCAGGTATGAACAGAACATACACATTGAAAACGATGATACACATATTAGGCCATATTTCACAGTTATCTTTAATTATATGACCTGCAAAGGCCTTTAAAGCACCACCTATGGAAAGTTTTAGTCAGTAAGGTTTCACTGCTTTGTGCAGAACACAATTTGGGGGCTTGACATATTTGGTATCTATCTACTGTATAATTACAAATAGCCAAGTGGCAGTGAGGCAAAAGGCAAAATACATATTATCATAATTTTTTTCTTTGGGACTTACATACCTTTAACTTCACAAGCCTATCAAAAAGAAACAAATATATTGTAACTGAGTTCTGCGTGTATAAAACAATTTGATATCTCTTTCATATCTAAAAAACATATAAGCTGAATTGATCTAAGAAAAAAAAATATCAGATTTTTCTGCTATCTACAGAGATTACAGAAGTCCACCCCTAGTAATGAATATGAAGCAAATGGGAGGTGTTCTGTAATACAGTCATATTGTGACTATGCTGCCGATGCACAGCCACATAACAGGGAGAGCAGAGCTAAAAACGGTCAGGAGATGAAGATCTATTGACTGCTTATGGTAACAAATTTATGTGTCTGCACATAATTGGGCCTTATATGCATAGGTGGGCCACAGAATAAGGTACTCCTCCCTGATGACTCCACAAGACAGGGGCCAGTCCCAGGAATAGCAAAAGGACTCAGACTTGAGAATCCACATACATACACTCCAGTGAGAGTGCCAAACAAACCTCCAAGGTAATTTATTGATTAAACTGTTTCATAGCAGACTAAATCCAATGCATTTTGGGGGATAAACACACTACCCCTTCAACAGAGCTTTAGAATTTTGACTGTGATTAAATAGACTCAAATAAGGAGATATCAAATAAATCTCCACTGTAATTTACTGCTTGGATAGTTTCAGGAGGGCAGGTTACACAAGTGAATGCAGCAAAGTAAAGCAAAGTAAAGTCAATTTTATCATTATGTAACCTTGGACATTTGGAAATTTGTTTGGCATTTAGAGTTGACTGTACATACAGTATATGTGTATAGCAGGTGTCGAGGGGAGGTAATGCTGTGTGTGTGTGTGTGTGTGAAATTTTTCCAAAACTAAAGAAGGCATCACTAATGGCAGCAACTTTTCTTTTTATTGTACATACCCTGTTTCCCCCAAAATAAGACCTAGAATGATTGTCGGTGATGGCTGTAATATAAGCCCTACCCCCCAAATAAGTGCTAGTTAAAGTCCTTGAATGTTTTATTTTCAAGGTAGGACTTATTTTCGGGGAAACAGGGTAGGGCTTATTCGGGGGTAGGGCTTATATTACAGCCATCACAGACAATCACGCTAGGTCTTATTTTCGGGGAAACAGGTTATGTACCACCCTCCACATGGATTTTACAAAAAGGAATGTCTGTCATTGCCCATGTAAATGAGATGTGAGAAAAAAGAAAAGGAAACATATTGCCAATACAAGTGCCAGCAGTTAACATTTCCATTAAATCTTTTCATCCTCAACGAAAGCATAATGACATACCTCCCCCACAAAAATGGAGTTACTATTTAAACTCAGATGGCCAGACCATTTTGTGCTATATTCCACTTTTTTTTTTCAAAAAGTTTTTATTAATTTCGTACAAGGAAGTTCACAACAGGCATTAATCATGCATATTAAATATGAACAGTATGAACATGAACAGGGAAAACATGCAGTCAAATATACGTTTGTACATTGTTGTCATATACAGTTATATTTGTATTGTCTGATTTCAACCGACTGAAATATATTCCCTTTATTTTAATCATATGTTTGTCAGGAGTGTATGTCTGTTAGGGTTCTCATGGCATGCTCTGCTCAAAAGAATATCTTCAATAGGGGACACTGTAAGAGTGGGACCGGGTCAGTGGTTATGTGTGACGCTTTAAGAGGGAGCAGTTTTCTTAAGGGGGAGGTGCTGTGAAGGTCAGTCTGAGCATGCTTAATGATAAAGACTTAGGGCATGACGTAATTAGGTAGTGTCGTCGGTGGCAGCCTGTCTAGATCATCAGGTATAGGTTGATTATTTATCAAGGGGGGGCAGTGGGTTGGCACTGCCCGAGGGCCCCATGCCACTAAGGGGCCCCATCATGTTTGCCAGCCTCAATAAAACCAGGGACAGTATGTAAAAATCTGTGTTTTTGTTAAAAAAATCCCAAGATTATAGCTGCCCTGCCTCTCCAGTACCTTTTCAGTGTGTGTATGTGTATTCTCTGTGTGTATACTGTGTGTGTATATTGTGTGTCTGTATACTGTATGTGTGTGTATACTGTGTGGCCCCATACTCTATTGCCTGGGGGCTCCATAATCTTCTCCTATTGCCCGGGGGCCTCATAATCTCCTATTGCCCGGGGGTATGGTATTTAGGTGTCTGGGGGTGGAGGGGGACTGCAAACCTGAGTATTGTGGGAGTATTCAGTGATGTAGGAGTCACAGGGTATCTCTCTTACCCCCCCCACAAGCTGGGGTCTCCACCAGATCTATGTTTGATGATCAATGTCATGGGTAGCTGGTAAGCCTATTTAAACAGGCACTGCAGATCCTGAATTGAGGGATAGTGAGGGTGCATGTTTCCTTGTGTTAGTGAGAATGTTTTCCCTTAAATCTTTCACTGGTTTGGGGAGACAAGGAGTGAATATTCTGGCGTTGATCGAAAATGTATCCAGCAGGAGTCTTTAATTCAGCCATTCGGTTGATTTTGTTTATCCATTCTTTGATGGAAGGGTGTGTTTGGGATTTCCAGTGTATGGGAATGTACAGTTTCGCTGCGTTGATCATGTGCATCTCGAGCGATTTGTGATATGTACAGAGTGGTAAGCTTGAGTGGTGTAGTAGATATTGGGTGGGAGTTCTTTCCAGATCGTAGCTGGTGACTCGTGTAATTATCCTGTGTATTTCCATCCAGAATGTTTGGATATGCGGACAATCCCACCATATGTGAAGAAGGGTTCCCAGTTGGTCATTACATCTCCAGCAAACTTCTGGGATTTCAGGGTTGAATTTATGTAGTAGGGCAGGTGTGCGATACCACTTAGTTTGGATTTTGAATCCATTCTCCTGAGTAGTCATGTTGAGAGAACCTTTGTGTATGTTGCGAAAAATGTTGCTCCAGTCTTCAGGCGATAGAGACAAGTCTCTCTCTCAAGCGGCGCACATTGTCGAGTCATTCGGTGTACAATCTGTGAAGAGAAGGGAGTGTGTGCTTGAGATCAAATGTTTGCGAACTTTTCTCTAAGCAGAGGTGCTCAAGGGGAGTCAGCTGACTGGAACAGGAGGAATTTCTATAATGACATACCTCATTACAATGGTTATGTTTTATTTCTGTCCCCTTTGCGACCAAGTACATATGGTACTTTGTTCCATGTTTTGAAGTGTTTTATAACCATAGGTATGTTTTTCTATACATCGTTTCTAACCCTTACCTTCCTTTCAAGGCCAATCTGACAACAGCTATGAAGAAGGCTGATTCCTAGATTGAGCTTGACTTGGCTTTGAACACTTTGCTGAGAGAAGCAACAGCAAGAGGAATGCAGAGGGAAGGAGGGATATGTCAGATTTTGCATTCCTCTTGTTATCACTTGTCTCAAAGTGCTCAAAGCCAAGACAAGCTGCTACTATGAATCAGCCTTCCCTTTTTCACAGCTGGGAGGGGTGGGGGCAGGTTGGGACTCATAACTAGGGTTAGAAAGCACCTATAAATGGCACACAATATTGTGTTTGCTTTGTTTCGTAGGGTAACTGTAAAATAAAAAAAAGTATAATGGTAGCCTTCTTTAACACTGAAATCTGCTTGATATCAGAAAACATCCCTTATAACCTTTAATGATGTTACATTTCAGCAGTCATTTAGGAACCATCATTCCAGTTGTGAGAAGTTAAAATTTTGCTCAGGACCTGGGAAATTGTAGATAAATGGCCTAGGACCACTGGACCAGGGTGTGCTGTCATGGCTATTTGTAATGATTTTTTAAATACTGTATGTATTTGTTAGTTAGTATAGCATAGTTATATTTTTGAGACCATGGGTTTTAAAAGAAGCCAAGCTCCCCCTCCCATTGATATTTACTAAACCAGTTGGATGGGTTTTGGAGCTAAGCAGAGGACAGGATATGATATATACAGGAAGTTGGGGAAGGGGCCTGGATTTGCGTTAAAAACTTGACTGAAGCAGACCTGTTTTATGTGGTGTGTTTTTTTTGCTTGTGTTGGGGGAAAATACTGCGTACACTGTTTAGAAAGAGAAAGTCTGCAAAGGTTTCTGTTGTCCAGGAGGAGAAGGCGTGCACCCTTCCTACCAGGGCCTGAGATAGTCAGTGGATTTCTGTTGCAAAAAAGCTGGCTAGATAAGTTTCTCCTTTGAAAAGAGCTTGGGGGTTGGAGTCTCTGATCTTTCCTTAGATTTTAGTCTCAAAAATATTGGGATCTGTAAGGGAGAGATGTGGGCAGTTGCTGTGTTTGGTTTGCACTTCCTGCATGCTCTACATATTGAATCTGAAAAGATGGAAAAGGCAGAATTAGAAAGAGATTTACTGAAGGAGCAGCTTGCAGTGGCATCCAATTGTTTGGGAGACACTGCAAGCAAGGCAAAAGATTTAGAAAGTAGGGTAATCAAAGTTAAACCTGTAGTGGCTTTGAAGTATGTTCAAACCCCTGTAGGCAGAGCTGAAGACTGTAATGGGGTGTGCAGCCCTCATAAACAAGTCTAATGATTCCCTAACAAAGGACAAAGGCCCTAAGCCTATAAGCAAAAGTAGGACATATGCCACTGTTACTGCCTATAAGTGGAAAACTGGAGATCTGATCAGCTCGTTTATAGATGGCTGAGTTAAGTCAGATGAAAGTTAGGCAAGGCCTATGGTCTCCAGGAGACACATGTGGATTGATTTGCTGAAGGTGGGGGTCCCTAGAGAGGAGATAGATGGGATTCCTACACCAGCATTGCTTAAGAAGTGGAAGCAAGTTTTTGGGAATGGTAGATTCAGTCACACACAGTGTTTCTGTTTCCATAAAATGGGACATTTTGCTAGAATGTTCCATGCTGTAAAGACTGGAAAACAGCAAGTCTATGTTCCCAGGACAGCATGGAGAGACATGCAAGTTTATTTGTTGCATTGGAATTTAATGCCTTTCCGTGAAATTGTTTCAAGGCAACAATGGGCACCCCACAATAGTTTTGCAGCTAGAACTGGGGAGATAGAGAAATGTGAGCAGTGAGCTATGTTTTTGGCACAGTTGAAAAGAACATATAATCTGCTTTGTCTCTTACTCTTTTCAGATACTGAGCATCGAGAGGTGGAGCAAGCAGAGCAGATGACCAGGCTAGATGGGAGGAGGCAGAAGAGAAGGGAGTCTGAGGAAAATGGTTTCCTGATGGTGGCTGAATTGGAGTGGACTTTCATCTGAGCATTTCCTTATGACCAGGAGGAAGATAAGAGAGTCTCATCATCTGGACTTTCTTTCAGCAGACTGCCAAGGACATTGCTAACCCTGCTCAAAGAAATGTTGCAGCCTTCCAGGGACAAGAAAGTCTGACCGCCCAGAAGGGGTCGAAAGGAAATTTTTTCCTCCCATTTACAATATGGTAGAGGGGGGTATTTTTCTCTTTCCTGGACAAAGGCTTTAAGAGATGTTGAAGTTTCATATTTTTTTCCTATATTATGCTATAAAGTCAAGAGATGGTATGTGCTGGCATAGCTATTTGTAGTGATTTGATAGCCCCCCTACTGGTCCCATTAATTTTTCTGTGGGCTCCTGAGAGTTTGGATGAGCTTAGGTTTTTGCTTGCTTATTTTGCTAATTACTGGGTCTTTACTAAACCATATTCCTACCCATGGTTGTATATATGTTTGTTTTGCTTTTATATTTGATGCTTTTTTAGCTATAATCAATTTATCCACTGTATTGGAAATTAGCATACTAACCCCTTGACTCATTATGACTTTAAAGTTAGTGTCACTTAATGTGAAAGGTCTGAACTCTATCAGAAAGCACTTGATGGTCTTAAAATAGTTTAGATCCTCTCTAGCTGACATTATCTTTATCCAGGAAACACATTTTAAAAAGGGGGCTCTTTCAAATTTGCTACAAAAACATTCCCCCATGCTTTTGTAGCCTCGGGTCCCTCTGGTAAAGCTAGTGTGGCAGTTCTAAGGGGGCTCTATACAAAAAAAAATTAAAGCGAGGTCCACCTAAAACTCCATACTAGACCCTTAATCCAAGCATGGAGCTTGGTTGGTCAGAAAAGGGAGGGGAGAAATGTGGATCATGATTGATGTGCAACTACATCACTGGTCGACGTTATGGATGGTGGTTGTACATCATGGGACTTGTTTTTATTAAAGGACTTGTCAAGAACTTTTGTTTATTACTGTTTAATTTTTTTTATTTTTCTGTGCACTTACCTTCATTTTTTAGGTTGGTGACAGGTCTCTTTAAGGTGAAAGGCCTTCTTTTAAGTACAGCGACTGAAGTGAGGTGCACGTTTTTAACAGGGAGACATCTTGCTTAAGAGGCTTAAAAGAGGCCATCTATGATAAACTGGAACCACCATCCAGAAACAGGGGTGAAGGCCTTCAACACCACATATCACTTTGACAATTTGACAACAATTAACACATTCAGATGTGAAACTCAAAAACACCTACTCCGCACTTCGTGGCTCATTGGTGATTGATTTATGTTAAATAGAACAGGGTGTGTTTGGAACCTTTAACACTTTCAGACATACATTTCATGACACCAATGATGACTGAGTGGACATTGTGACTATAAATTCTGAAGTATTTGGTCAAAACTCAAGTAATCTGAGGAAGCCACTTGGGTGACTGGTGAAATGTCTTCAATATTAAAGAATAAGTCCAGACAACTACTAAGATGAAGCTGTTTTTGTTTTGAATAGCCAATCATATATAAGCAAATAAAAAAAAAAAGTATTATATCTTGCACATGACTGGATAATGATGCAGTGAACACAGATTTACATTATTTACTAAGCCTACTGCTTACATGGAAAGTGCATGTGCATAATGCAAATGAACAGTCTTACCTTTAGTACTTTTTGATTTATTGATCAAGAATTATACAGATCTGCTGTTTTGACTTCACTATTTGCATCTTCAGGTAAGTAAATCAAAAATGTTTAAAATCAGATATAGCCAAGCAACTAGCATTTCTAGAAAGAGGTCTGCAATATCAGACTGCATGTTTTTTTAAGTTAGTTTTCTATAAAATGTAGCTCCAACCAAAGTTTTTTTTCTAGCTTTAGATAAAGTAGAACATCTGTCAGGTTTTGTTACTGTCTGTGTACCCATTATGAAAATCTCCAGTAACAGCCAGCTTTGGACACATAAAGTGAATAGAAATCCCCCCAAAGTAGGGGGAGCCCCACCTTTCACTGCTGTCACCAGAACAGGTGCCCTCACTGGGTAAAGTATATCCCAATTTGACAGTCAGACAGCAATACAAACCTGGAAGAGGTTATAAGCCTGCATAAAACCGTAACTGGAATAAATGGAAACATGTGTTGCATACATATATTCTACCTTATCAGCCAACAGTATTCCTCACCTATGGCCATCCCTCTCCAGTCCCCTTGGCCTCCATCTATTTGACTCTCCTCCCCTTCCCTCATGTCAGCACAAATCCTCTTCCCTTTTATGTATTCCTATACAGACCGGGATCCCCCAATTTCACTCCAGTTCTTCTCTACGCAACCCCCATCTCCTACCCACACTTCCCCTCCTTCTCCCCTACACCATGTTTGCCAACCTCCTCTCCTTTTTTTGCAGAGGTTAAGGAAGAACCCTGGGGCAGAGCATTTTACTATTGCTGCCTACCACTTGTCTACCATGGCACACATGGTCAAATCTGCATTTTTTTATAGAAATTACTGTTCCCCCTCCAGATAAAAAGTTTACATTTTCTAAACACAGAGACCCTCGAGAATAAAATGGTAATAATAGCATTTGTTTTTAATTTTCCACAATATTTGCACAGTTATTTATCAAACACATATTTTGAGGAATAAAATACACTAACATTACTACTAGAGAATATAAACACACTATTATATTATTCAATAAGGTAAAATATTAAAGTGATTATAAACTCTCCCCCACAACTTTGTCCAATGTAAATCAGCATAAAAAACCCTAATGAACACTGCTTGTAGATATCTCCGTACTTGCTTAGTATTGTTGTAATCCTTTTTGTTCTTTAGAATGATGTCACTGAGCATGCCCAGATCTCCCCTGATTTACAGCACACTTTATATGTGCTTATCTATCTGTTATCGGGACTTCTTACGGCACACCACTGATATCCCAGGAGGCTGCAGAATCATTCAGAGCTTCCTCCTACACACCATGTGACCATGTGACATCACATGCAGTGTATACCTGGCCATTACTGCAGTCTTATCAGTTGAAGCTGATAAAACTGACAAAGGCAAATATTAGACAATCGGCACAAGTAAATAATATGAAATAAAACAAGTCAGCTATGAAAAGGGAAGCAGGGTTGCCCTAGAAACGTTGGATTGAGAAGGAGGCTTGGTTAACAGTACAGAAAGTGCTCAATGTAAGGGCGGAAATGCACTCCACTGTGGACTCAGAAAACAATACTTAAGATGGCGCTGCCTAACACGTTTTTTAAAGTTTATTTAAACAGAAAGTAATATGCGATTTGGGCTGAATTACAGTGGCTATAGTCTGATAATGACTTATTATAATGGACTAAATGAAAAGAAGCATCAGAGTGGGACAGTTTACTTCCTTTTTAAAGATGGGGCTGTGTCAAGTAAATAGATACCAAACATGTCAAGTCTTAAAATCTCAAACGCCTTTGGAATCAAATGAAAACTACACAAAAATAGGTACACAAAATTCTCCATAAATTATTCTTTAAAAGCTTTCATCAGTTTAGAGTTCACTATGAACAATGGCACTAGAATTATTGCTTTTAAGCTGATGTTCATGACAATACCTCACATCTGTGGTGCAATTGATGTTTACAGACATGTGCTTGGTTTTTAAATGGGTTGTATACAGGGCTGACAAGGGTGCTTTAAAAAATGATTTAATTATGTTTATTTAGCTATTTGTATTTTTTATTTATTTTTTTACAGTTTGTATTTTTTTACCTTTATTGCTAAAAAATCCTCTATGAGATAGCATGGGCAGGTGACAGGTATTCTTTACCATTGGGGATCATGTTTGAACAGCTGCATATTACTACTCTAGCCGAGGAATGACAGCTGTGACCTCAGAAACAATACAAATCACTTCCAGGGTCATTAGTCGCAGTAATGTAAGTTACTGGTATTTCTCCTGCTTTCATCAGGGAAGCTGTTTCCCGTGGTCCCAGGCTCGGCGGAGAAACAGGAGAGCCCTGGAACCACCATGGGGACTCTGGGTGCTGTCAGTGGGGGGGGGGGGGCTTTGAGAGCCTTGTAAAAATGCAGAGCCCCCCATCACACAATCACTTACCTTTGCTGGATCTTAAAGTGTTTAAGAAACTCATGGCAGCAGCATTACTACTACTATGCTGTAGATAAATGTACCTTGGTAGAAAAATAATTAAAATGATTGGAAACCCTAAATATTTTCCTGCCATGTAAAGATGGCACATACCACCAATAATCACTTTACAGAGCAATCTCTTTGCAATAAATATTATACATACCCTTTTTTAATCCTTATTTTGTATGTCACACAATCACCTCTATTCCGCTCAACACTGCCAGGCTTGGGGGCAGGACTATTCCTTAGCAAATCACATGTCCCTGTGTTGTCCCTTCAACTTTTCTTTTACCTTCTCCCAGGCTATGGCAAGTAGCATGGAGCTGAATGTCAGGCATTTTATCCACACCACAGGCATTGCTACTGTAAAGCGGGCAGCTGAGAGGATTACACTCATACAGTAAGTTGTGTGTAGACTTGCTTCCTAGAGAAGGGGGGGGGCATGTTCAGTGTGCTATCAATGCTTCACAGGTACTCTAAATCCACAGATATAATCCACTGAGGGAATGGCTGAACCAACAGGCAATTTCTATTTTGAGAAGGTAGATAGTTTTTAATTTAAAAGAATACAGGGAAGGTGTTACTACTTTTTTTGGTTTAGGGTTTCCAACCACTTTAAAGTAAAAACCTAGCCAAGGGGCACATGCGTGGCAGCAATAGATAGTGGATGGGTAAAGGAAGCCCAAGCTCCACTGACTGTCTGCTTCCTTTTGCCTCCCAGGATCACATGATATGGCTTCCCCCATTGGCCATCCACTCCCCAGCCTCACTGGATGCTACACCTGGGCTTGCAAACTCACTCAAAGATGCAGGGGGAAGACACCACCATTTCTGCTCCTATTCCAATGCAATCCTCTGGGCCTTAAGTCACAATTTCCATATTAGATGGGGCTTGCAGGCCCTGCTACAGGGCTGAGCTATATTGGACAAAAGAACTGATCAACCTGAGACTAAATTTGATGATCTAATCCAATACATCCATGTCCCGGAGGAGGAAAATCTTTCCTTGAAACATAATGTTTCCCAAATACAGCGGGTGATTTCAATTCAGTCTTGTTTGCCTAAAAAGATAATCATTACTCAATGGACTCCTATCTAAAAGTCATGTTCATTTTAAAATGTCATTCAGCAAAGTTATAAGAGAACACCGTCTTTTTTGATGCCTGGAGGGCTAAACACCCTTTACATAAACAGTTATCTTTTTACTCCCCTGCTCATTGGATATTCTGTAGATTTGTTTTTGTTTTTTTTATATTTGCACCTTGGTTAAAATATGTAACTTCCTCAGATATCTGCCCTACAGCATTATGCCATTATGTTGGACTTGGAATCCTACGTGTAAGCCCCAGGACTTGTTGCTGGAGGTTAAATGACTCTCTGCTCAAACACCCTGAAAGTCAAGATAAAAATAGGATACCCACTTCTTTGGTGGAATTATTTCAATTGAATAAAGGTGTGCCAGGCTTCTATGCTCTGGGAAGCATTCAATATGACTAGACTTTAATGTATTGTATACTTCAATAAATCTTCAATAAATCCCATAGAATACTGGTGGACAGACTGAGAGCTATACCTATTCTACAATCAGATAGTATCCCTATATTTGACCTACAATCTATGGCTAATGTCTTTAACCACTTGCCGCCCGCCCTATTACAAATAGACGGCGGCAAAGTGGTTTCATAATCCTAACCGGACGTCATATGACGTGATCAGGATTATGAGCTGCTGCGCTCCCCCGGGGGCGCGCATCGCGGCGATCGTTGTTGCGGGGTGTCAGTCTGACACCCGGCAACTACGATCTCGGTAAAGAGTCTCAGACGGAGACTCTTTACCACGTGATCAGCTGTGTCCAATCACGGCTGATCACAGTGTAAATGGGAAGAGCCGGTGATCGGCTTTTCCTCACTCGCGTCTGTCAGACGCGAGTAGAGGAGAGCCGATCGGCTGCTCCTCTCACAGGGGGGGTCCAGTGTGGGCCCCCCCGAGGATGCCCACACTGGACCACCAGGGACGCCACCAGACCACCAGGGATGCCCAGCAGAGGTAATCCTCCAGGGATGCCAGTCAGGCACAATGGATGCCAATCAGTGCCCATAATGGATGTCAATCAGTCCCCACAATGGGCATCACTGATTGGCATGCATTATTGTTTGGCACTGATTGGCATCCATTAGTACAGTATAACACCTGTGTTGCTAATGAGTGCCCACCTGTGCTGCTTATCAGTGCCCACCTGTGCCGCCTATCAGTGCCCACCCATGCCCATCTGTGCCGCCTACCCATGCCCATCTGTGCCGCCTACCCATGCCCATCTGTGCCGCCCATCCATGCCAATCCGTGCCAGCTATCAGTGCCAATTTGTGCCACCTATCAGTGTCCATCCATGTCGCCCATCCGTGTCGCCTATCAGTGTCGCCTATCAGTGCCGCCTATCAGTGTCCATCAATGCCACCTCATCAGTGCCACTTCATTGGTGCCCATCAGTGCCACCTTATCAGTGCCCATCAGTGTAGCCCCATCAGTGCCCATTCGTGAAGGAGAAAACTTACTTATTTACAAA
Source organism: Lithobates pipiens (assembly GCF_037356315.1). Classification (NCBI taxonomy): domain Eukaryota; kingdom Metazoa; phylum Chordata; class Amphibia; order Anura; family Ranidae; genus Lithobates; species Lithobates pipiens. The sequence continues at coordinate 389,487,399 of NW_027507764.1, forward strand.
GTTTTGAAACTGAAACAAAAAAAAAACTTTTTTTTTTCAAAATTTTCGGTATTTTTTTATTTGTAGCACAAAAAATAAAAACCGCAGAGGTGATAAAATACCACCAAAAGAAAGCTCTATTTGTGGGAAAAAAATGATAAAAATTTCATTTGGGTACAGTGTAGCATGACCGCGCAATTGTCATTCAAAGTGCGACAGCGCTGAAAGCTCAAAATTGGTCTGGGCAGGAAGGTGTTTAAGTGCCCTGTATTGAAGTGGTTAAAGAATATTAGGCGCGGCACAGTGGCGTAGTGGTTAGCACTTTCACCTAGCAGCAAAAGGGTTACTGGTTTGACACTACCCGCCTGAAGTTTGCATTTTCTCCCCGTGCCTGCATGAGTTTCCTCCAAGTATTCTGGTTTCCTCCCACACTACAAAGACATGCTGGAAGTTTCATTGGATCCTGTCTAAATTGGTCTGTGTATGTATGAACGGGACATGTTATTGTAAGCTCCTTGTGGGTAGGGACTGATGTGAATGTACAATGTATATGTAAAAGCGCTGTGTAAATTGACAGCTCTATATAAGTACCCAAAATAAATACATATTATATAAAAATGTACAAATGTTTATTCCCTGAGTCCCAATCCCCTTTTCAATTAATTCTTTTAAATTGCTCAAATTGACTTCCTCTGTCTTAAAGCGGAGTTCCGCCTGAAAAAATAAAAAAACAAAGTCAGCAGCTACATATAAAGCTGCTGGTTTTTAAAATAAGGACACTTGCCTGTTCAAGGTGCCCACAATGTCCTCACCCAAAGCCAACCTGTTCCTTGGCTCTGGGTGGAGGCACTGGCATTGCTAGTAAGGAAATCAGGAAGTGAAGCCTTGCGGCTTCACAGCCTGGTTTCCTACTGCACATGCGCGAGTCGCAATGCGCAGTCTGAGTGGTCCCTGCTGGCTTCTGGGACCTGTGTGTCTCCCAGAAGACAGCGGGGGGATGGAGGAGGGGCCAGACATGGCGGAGATCACTGCGGATACTATCTATATGATCTTTCAATCTACCTGTATTAAACATGTATCTGCTCCCCCCCCCCCCCCGAAAGATGCCAAATGTGATTCTGGAGGGGGGAGGAATCCAGACAGCAGAAGTTCCATTTTTGTGTGGAACTCCACTTTAAAGACCCTTAATGCAGATATTTCTATGGAGGAACGTGCTGCTGTGGTAAAAGATCTACCCCATCATAAATCACCAGAGCCTGATGATCTTACTTTTTTTAATTTTTTTTATTTAGTTTAGTTTTTATTACAAACATTTTCTCCTGATTATAGCTCCCTACTTGCTTGATTACTTAAAGGGGATTTGCCTCATCCTCATTCTATGCGCTCCTTTATTATGCTTACACTTGGGAAAGACACTTCCTCTCCTGCTAACTATAGTCCCATAGCATTACTTAATTCTGATAATAGTTTTTTTTATGAAAATTCTGTCCAATAGGTTTTCTCAGATACTGCCCAGATTAATTTACAGGGACCAAGTTGGATTTGTACTGGCTAGACAAGCATGGTGATAAACCTCACCAGACCATTGATTCATTGATTTAATATACCTGGTAAATAAATGCAATAACTCAGCGCTGATACTAAGCTTAGATGATCAAACAACTTTTGATAGGCTAGGGTGCCCTTTTATGTTTGATACCTTATGAAGTTTCTGCCTTAAAGAACCTACATCCCAGGTTAAGCCTACACAAACCGTCTTCTCCACTTTCTCAATGAATAATGGCACTAGGCATGGATGTTCGTTATCCCTGTTATTGTTTATGCTTTATTTAGGGCCTTTAGCGGCAGTCATACGAGCCAACGAAAACATCAAAGGGATCCCCAATAGACATAAGGGATATAAACTTTTTTTTTTTGGCAGATGACATTCAACTTGCTCTAACTAGTCCATATACCACTCTTTTGACTCTTTATCTCTCTATTGTATCTCCATTCTCAGATCTAACTGTTTTATATAACCCAAAAATTGTGGATAGCCTTCCAACTATGTAAATGCTGCCTTGGGTACAAGCTTATCTTTTTCAAATACGACATTTCCTCCATCCCACAACAAATGATGTTCCTTTAGTGATATCTGCTTTAGAAAGAAACAGCCACTCACCTATTGCACACCTATCTACAATTTAAACTTTATTTTTTCACTAAACATCCCTCTTTAACCTTAGATCATCCCACTACTTTCAAACATTAATTCTCTAGGTTCTTTTAAAACCCACCTGATTTCTATCTATAAAGTGCTGCATGAATTCCCACATACACCTTATCTTTAGATGTCCAAGTAGGAAAAGGTCCTTCAATCTCCTATACCACCCTTGATATGGGATAAAATATGGCCAGCAAATTAGTTATAAAATTCAGATTTTCTGGCACAAGACCCCTGAAGTGTTACATGCTTACAACCCACAGGTGCTTAAAATTTGTGATAGGTGACATTATAATGTTTATTAATCCTATGGTTACAAAATTCTTACGTGGCAAGCCAAGAGTGAAGACCCTAGCATAAAGCATATCTCTCAAAAACTTACATGTACAGTATATCCCACTACAACCTACCAAAGCCATAACTACATTTTAAGCAAAGCTAGTTAAGGAAAAACTCCATGCAATCCGTGCTGTTTAAATTCGACAAAGTTATGATGCAAACAACCATCAGCAACCATAGAATTCAACTCCTTCATTTTCCTAAAAGGGGATGCAATTACAAATAAAAAAAGGAGAAGAAATGTACTGTCTGAACAATAAAAGCACAAGAGCTTATACTAATTAACACACCTCAGCAGTTACCAGTTCTGCTGCTGCGTACTGAAGAATGATAGTGCCGGCTGAAGTGACAGCTCTTTTAAAATAGACATGAAAACAGGCCATTCCTGTAACATTCTCTAACAATTGTTTATCACAGTCACCTGTGCTCTTCTTCTAGTACGGAATCCATGGGGAATTGTAATCTGTGTCTCACTTGCAGCCTGACCCTTTCACTGCACCCGTCACAGTTCTTGTTCTAGCTAGTGTTTTACATACAGGAAGCACTTATAATAACACAGATCAAGATTGGTTGTATGCAATGCAAAACATAACATACCTTAGGATTCTATGTTACAGATGTGGAACCTACAGCGGTAGGAAAATGTAAATGATAGCTGACTAAATAGGGTTTATTTACTAAAGGGTATGCAGTGCACTGTGCACTTAACAAAATGAATGTGCACTTAATTTAAACATGGTGAAGTTTAATTTGTACATAAAATCGGATGACTTACTGTAGGCAAATACAGCTTTAGCTTATTCACTAAGCTAAGTGAACAGCTGAACTCTGCAATACCTAACCCCTTCATGCCTAAGCCTTTTTCTGGCACTTGTTGCTTACAAGTTAAAATTTGTATTTTTTGCTAGAAAATTACTTAGAACCCCCAAACATTGTATATATTTTTTAGCAGAGACCCTAGAGAATGAAATGGCGATCATTTAAATATTTTATGCCACACTGTATTTGCGCAGCAGCCTTTCAAATACCTTTTTTTTTGGAAGAAATACACTTTCATGATTCAAAAAAATCAAAAAAGTAAAGTTAGCCCAATTGTTTTGTATAATTTGAAAAATGATGTTACATTGAGTAAATAAAAATTGCGCACATTCTTGGAATGGCGACAAGCTACAGTACTTAAAAATAAGCGCAGTTTTAAAACTTTCTACAGGTTACTTGTTTAGAGTTACAGAGGAGGTCTTGCACTACAATTATAGTTCTTGCTCTAACGATCATAGCGATACCTCACACGTGTGGTTTGAATACTGTTTACATTTGTGTGCACAACTCGCGTTTTCCCCTTTTTTTTTCATTTTATTTATTTATTTATTTTTTTGCACTGTCCCTTTAGATTGTTTTTATTTTTGATCACTTTTATTGCTGATGTAAAGTAAACATACCTTGTGACAGTAATAGTCAGTAACAGGTACTCTTTATGGAGAGATCTGGGGTCTAAAACCCCTAATCCCTCCTTTACAGCATTCAAAACAGCCAAACTTGGCATTTTGAATGCTTTCAAGTTGCAATTTTTTTAATCTGGTGCCTTTAAGTCTTCAGTAAACTGGAAGTACTGTCATGACATCCCTTCTGGGTTACTAGATCCGAGACCCGATCAAAGCCTATCTGGGCATTGTTCGGGTCTCCAGCCAGTCGGTGGATGTGTTGGCTGGTCACTCGGGCCTCCCAGTGGGATGAGAGAGCCCGGGCGAGCCACAGAAGGCAGCGAGAGGGGGTGCTTCTAATAACTAATATCTAATTTCTAATAATGGCTGTTTAGCCACATCAGTTGTTATTATTACAAGAAAGCCGGCCGTCCCCTCTAAAAAACGGTACCCCGATACAACACCTTCAATCCAAAGGCCGCGTATTTGTGTTACGTAAGCGCAAAGGGGCTAATAGCGGCCATACACACTTTTTAATTTTCCAACTGATATGTGGTTCAAGCAAAATGATCACATCCACAAAAAATCAAATAGCCATCGTTTTAGAGTTTTGATTGGACTCGGTCAAACTGATTCAATCAATTAGGGAGGAATATTAGTGAACATTTTACATCAACCCGCATCACCAAGATACTTTGCTCATTAATGCAATCATATTTTGATTGATCGGAGTATGAGATTACATGTTGGAAACAGAGACGGTCAATAGTTTGCGATCATAAGTTATAATTGGAGTTTAACTATAGATTGAAATACACTTCCCTGTGTGTGACACATCAGTTTAACGAGCTGTCAACTATAGACTGATTATTCCTACTTGAAGAGATCAACTGGGGAAAAAAATGATAATTTATCAAATTGTATATGGCCACCATAAGAGCTATGACATTAGAGTTCAACAGTCCTCTATCTGCTGGTAATAACTTGAATCTAAGGCATAGAAGCCACATTATTACTTGAAAGGTCAGACTGCAAAAAACCCTGTATTAAAGAAATATTGGGCTATTTGTGGCCTTCGCCTGAAAATGCTAGTTTTCTGGCTGTCTCTAACACACTTATTTCCTAAACAGTGGAACAACGATTCTGAGAGTGATGTAAAGTCAGAACTGCTTTGAAGCACACTCACATGACTCACAATGTACTGAAGTCTTATGACACTGTTTGTCACCTTGACATCTTAGCTACACTAGCTTTAAAAAAGATGTATACCATTGGTTGCAATTATATTTTCTTTCCACAAGTTTTCTTACAGCCAGACCAGCTTGAAAAATCATTATATTTAAAATTTATCATTCCACTTTTGAAGACATGGTTTGGATAACTTTGCGTATTAAACTTGTTGGCCATTAACCTTTATATATACCCACCCCAATGTCAGAGTTTTGTATTATATAAGGCCAGAATCAGAATATGTATTGTCTATACTCACATCTGCCCACAAATACTGAAAATGCCACAGGGTCAGTCTTCTAGACCTACAGCCTAGGAATCTGAACAACCATATTTGAAATACCTCAACAGTGGGATTTTAAAGGCAATGTCAATGAACCAAAAAAATATTTTTTCCATATTAATATACAAAAATATTTATTAATACAAAATGATAAAAAGAATACAAAAATAATTACACAAAAACATGTTTCTGTGTAATTATTTTTGTATTCTTTTTATCATTTTGTATTAATAAATATTTTTGTATATTAATATGGAAAAAGATTTTTTTTTGGTTCATTGACATTGCCTTTAAAATCCCACTGTTGAGGTATTCAAATATGTTTTTACATTGTGGGATGATGGCAATCACATGCTGCTCCACATGAGTCTATGTAATTTCAGGAATCTGAACAACAATTTTATTATTGTTTTTTGTCCTTTGAGTTCTGGAGTCAAATTATAACAAGCAGCTGTTGATGTAAACTTTACATAGTCCAATACAAAATTTTAATCATGATCAATCCATATATTTCTTTTGTACGTAAAACCCAGTTCCAGCAAAGATTTTATTTTTAGTTTTGGATAAAGTGGGGAAGTGTTAGAACTTCTGTTAGGCTTAAAATGCTGTCTTCTCTTCTTCTTCTATCCTACAACTGATAGCTGGACACAAAGTGAGGGAAAACCTTCATCACAGAGACATAAAATACAGACAGGTTTTAATCTAGCCTATGCCTTTCAAAACCTAAAACAATTTTGGCTGGAATTAGGGTTGAAGCATAAGTAAAGCCCAACTCAAGTCACAGAAATGCATATGCAGTCAGGTAGACATTGTACTAACAACTTCAATTGCCATAGTCTTACCTCCACTTTCCACTTATAGCAATTATACAGGGAGTCCTAATATGACAGTTCAGCCCACAAGGCACCAGAATTGGATCCAGTGCACTCAGTAATCATCGCTCAATATTATAACTAGTCTTACAGGCCCCCTCTCTTCTTAAAATATCCATAGCATCCCATGTAGCTGCTATGGGGCCTGGTGTAGGAGAAGAGGGCCCATTGGGGAGGATGCTATGAAAAACTAAATTGTGAGTTTTCTGGCATAGAAGTTCTGAAATAAGATATAAAGATGTTGCTAGTCGCAGCTACCCTTTTGTGCAGTATGAAGCATTTGCTTAGCTATTCAGGCAGTGTAGATTTATTGTCCGCTGAGCTAAAACCTTTTATAATGGTAGAGCATTTATCATTTTGTCATAATATAAAATGTAATTGTGGTTGTTATTATTATTGTTACAGTAGTATCAATAATAATATTATTGCTACTGCAACTGTATTTTTATCAGTAGTGGCCACTCATTAGGGGTGCAGGAGTGCCGCTCCCCTAATCCATGCGCCCGGGGCTCTAATCTTCATGCAGGGTGCCAGATGCATGGATTTCAATTTATTTTTATTTTTTTAAACACATGATTAGAGCTGGAGGCTCTAATTGGCCTTACAAAAGGGTGGGCTCGTGGGACAGAGTACTGCCCCCTGAGCCCACCCTGTTGTGTGACATTAGTGAATTAATATTTGCTAATGTCTTCCTGTTTCATCTCCTGGCAAATTGGGAAGCGGATCCCAAAACACCATTGTCCGGGAGTCCTTAGACCCCATTGGCCGGGAGTCTGAAGACTCGATTGGCCAGCAGGAGGAGCGATGGCAGGACATGGAGGAGATGGAGGGGAGAAGCTGCTGCCTCAATGATGACCTGCATGGGGTAAGTGCAAGGCTGACAGGAGGCCTGTCAGACCAGATGGTGAGCGACGGGGGGTAGAGTGTGTGGTAGTGGGCTCGAGTGATGGGGGAGGGTTAGTTTGGGGGGGTGGGCTGGAGCGATGGGGGGGGGGTTGTCTGTGGTCAGGTCTGTTTGCCCCCCCCGCCGAGGGAGCACCAGCTACCACTGATTTCTACCCTAGTAGTGTACTAACTATGCTGACAGCTCTTCTACTACCTGTCCTTGATTAGCTACTGCGGGTTTGGATCTATGAAGTGACATTGCCAACTGCTATAGAGAAGGTTAGTCAGGGGCCCCATAACAATTTGTAGTGGGCTCTATGATTTTTAGTTATACCCTGTGTGTGAGGACATGTGCTGAGATGTGTAACAGTTAGGCCTCATTTGAATGGTCCCTTAGGTCCATGCTGTGGCAAGAGCCAGTGCACAGCTGTGGTGGAGACCACGGGTGTGTATGATCAGCTGTGGCTAGAAAATCTGTACGAATAAATGACAGGCTGTGACTCCCTAATTGGCCATGTGAGTGAGATCCTATTTAGTTATGTCAGCTCAGACTACTGGAGGGGAAGAGCATGAGGCAGCATTTTCACTAAAAGAAAAGGGTATTTTAAGTAATTTTCAAGCAAAAATCAATCACAAATCATAACATGCGAGGGTAAAAGATTATAAAGAGATAAAAAGAAGGAAGACTTCAATTGGACTTTAAAGCTTCAGAAGATATTGGAAATGGGGGTGAGGTACATGTGGATGCAAGATGACTGACATTTGACCCCAACAGTGTGTGTTTCTTTCACTGAAACACATCTAAAAATCAATGTCAATTTTCTAAACGGTCTGTCAATTTTAATACTTTACATTTCTGAAAAATATGTTGACATTGTTCGCAGGGATAGGAATGTCAATTGGGAGCAGGAAGTTAATATGTATGTGTAATATCTCTTTCAGTGTGACAAGCTGAATCTATTATGAAAGTGACCGGCATTATCAGTCTTCAGCTAAACAAATTCTGTTCTACGCCCTTTGTGTTACAGTGTCTCTTTTTTGCATTAACAATATCTATAGAATAAAAAATTAATTGAAAACCTTTACAGTACTGAACGAATAAGGTGTGGGACCCAGTGTAATAAAAAGTGTAGCAGTGACTATACACGCAGACACAACAATATAGTGCACTGATCTCTTGCGGGGACTGGTGACATTTGAATATACAGTGCATAAATACATACAACGAGTATAGTGGATGAAAAACATCCACATGCAATGCATGATAATAACATAGTCCACAATCCGGATCCAGTTCCCCAGCTCAAAATTATTAAGAATAGTTGTACCACATACTGCATAAAAATAAAGCATTATTATATGTATGCTGAAAACCTCTCTGTGAATACATCTCCAAGACTAGAGCTTATTGAGAACAATTTAAATAAAATATCTAGATGCAATGATGCACAAATACACTAAGGAAAACGCCTTAGTTGGTTCTAGTTTTTTTTTTTTCCTGTAAAAATTGCCTTGCTACATCCACTTCAAGATGTTTTCTTTAGAAACCATTAATCCATGCAAATTGATGCCGAGTTAGACATTACCCATCCATGAAACATGTCTGTGTGATCACATCAAAAATCCCCCAGGGATTCCTATAGGACGTTTCCATGAAAACCAATCGTCAAGAGGCCGGGGAAATATCATCACACAGGTACAGACTGCAATAAAACCAAGTTGACATCTCATCCAGCTATGCATGAGTTTATCGGATTTATTGTAAATGTTTTCAATGTGTTCTTTTTCAAAGTGTCCCATACGAGACGGAAATGTCAACAGGAATATACCGATAAAATGTCACCATATGTATGTTGTATTGTCATACAAGTAACTTACATGCTCTTTATTAGGAGTCTTATCATCAAGGAAGATGTTTAATATAGAAATCAGTAATGTAGTGTTTGTTTGCTGATGTGGATAACAAAGGCTGTTCCTGGAAGTAATAAAAAGAAAATTTGAGGTTGACCTTGCAATAGCTACATGATACAGATTGGTTTATTTAATAGTAATGGAGGCAGAGTGAGGATTAGATGTATGTGCAGTAACCCATAGCAACCTGCTATCAATGAGAAGATCACTGAAAATTACTTCTGCTTGAGTTAAGACACTAGACCCTTTATGTATATAAAGAAAACCCCTTATATATAGCCACTTCTGTAAGACAACAAATTGAAAATTACCAGAAGCTGGTATGCTTGTTGAGGTGCATTATACAGGCATACCCCACTTTTAAGTACACAATGGGGTTTATTTACGAAAGCTGGAAAGTGCAAAATCAGGCTCACTTCTGCATAGAAACCAATGAGCTTCTAACCCCAGCTTGTTCAATTCAGCTTTGGTAATAAAACCTGGAAGCTCATTGGTTTCTATGCAAAAGTGAGCCTGATTTTGCACTTTCCAGCTTTAGTAAATAAACCCCATTGTGTACTTAAAAGTGGGGTATGCCTGTATGATGTTTTCAATAACCAAATGTTATTTCCATTCACTAATCGTTTAACTTTTTATTATTATTATTATTATTATTCTGTCTATTAAAGTCAATGTAGGATAATTGTTTGACACATTTTTTGCTTCCTAAAAATACTGCTACCTTGTGGTTGGCAATGAGCTTGTATGAGTTTTCTATGAAAGAAAAAGCTGCCATATAGGTGGAGATGAAATAACAAAGCCTAAGATAAAATAACTATGATTGAGAAAATAAGGCTTTGACTATTTAATTGTGCATGTTATATATTAAAAATACATCAACAGAATATTCATTTTTAGGACTTGAATAGTTTCATTCAACTGTTCAATTTACAAGACCACATGATAAAATAACAATTGTAGCATTGTGGAGTGATGGTAAATAAGTCAGTAATAAAAAGTTTCAAATATGAAAGTCCATCAGCTCTTAAAGATGAAACACAGCTGATGGTGTTTTTCTGTCTATACTGTTTATATTGTTCCATTGAACATTATTCTAACAATGAGATGGAATAAAAAAGCAGCCCATAGACATTAACGATTCCTTCATTGTTCTGACCACAGAAAACCGTCATCTGATTGTTAATTTCCTTTACATACATTGTCTTTGGGAGTCTTTTGTTATAAAGATCCCTCTGTGTGTTACCTTCAAAATGAAATATTTATGTATTTTAGAGGCTAGATTGATGTATGTGTTCTTCTTAAAGGACTAACAATTAATCAAACTGGCATGAGAGTGTTAATTACTTTTAGAGATATGTTTAAAGCATCACATGCCATTTATAAGTGCCCATATTTTTAAATACTTAAGGACATTCCACAACAATGCCCATTTACTGCAGGGCAATGACACCACCTGCTGTGTTCAGTGAAACATGCAGTTATAACTGATGATACGACTGACTGCGACATACATCATCATGGCAACGTTAACGCTATAGTCTCTTCACACTGGGCAAAAGACTTAATTAAGGATTAGAAAAGCCTTTATTCCCACTGAAAGAAACCAAAGTAAGCAAGAAGCTTGTTAAATCGCACATTCGTAATTTGACCACTAGATGTCGCCACTAAACCATCAATACGCAGCTCTTGGGTGCCTTTTCCATTTAATTGGGATGTAACAGAAGGTTCAATAGCCTTGATAAATAAGTCGTTTGCCAGAACGAACAATGAAGCTTTGTGCTGGGAAGAAAACACTTTCCTATGTGGACACAAGCCTATAAAAATGCTTTGCCAGATTTATTGATAATAAGTGCATGGCTGTGTGGCTATCATTTCCAATTAGTTTCTAATAATTAAAAAAAAAACAAAAAAAAAACTATAAGATAGCTAAAACAAACTATGATGGCATGTGGTTGGCAATATATTTTAGTCGTGCTTTTTTTAAGTTTCTGATGACTACTGATCCTATGTTTGCTTGCAGAATGGAGCACAAGGGTCCTACTCTTCATCCCTCTGCAATCTCAAGGGGGTTTCCCCCTGGTGATCACTTTAAATGATGAGTGTCAGTGGGAATGTGAGGATATGTGCAGGGCAGCAGAAAAAAAAAAAAAAAAAAAAAAACATGAACTCCTACATTGAGGGTAAAGAGTGGGAAAGGAAATGACAGATATGTAAAGTAAGTCATAGGGAGGGAGAAAGAGACAAGGCAGAGAGACGAGAGAAAGGAAAAGAGAGGGAGAGGAGGGAGATAGAGACTGTTAGCAATGGGCGGGCGAGAAAGAGGCGACTCCTGTTTTTCTGTGTGTTTGCCTGCACAACCCCTGATCGTTGTGTCTAAGCAATACAACTTCATAGGCAACCAAGAAGCCAGCCTGATTTCTATTATCACACAATGGACGTTCCAGGTAATGATTTCTGTTTTTTTTTCTACTTCCACAACCTCTCAGCCTTCCCTTAGAAATGTCCTTTACTATAAACTTGGAAAAAAAAAAAAAAAGCAAAAAAAAAAAAAAAAGCAGAGATGTAACTTATGATTTGACTTTGCTCTATTAAACTTACAGGTCCAGCCTTCACTTTCCCTGATAACTTGCCTGCTGCCCAATTGATCTGTCTTTAGTTTTTGACAGTGATCATTTTCAATCATCGATTTTTTTATTTATTTTTTGCCCTTCTTGGTGACTTCAAACTATTAGTGATCAGAAGGGGGGTGAGCATGTTGAGAAGTTTATCAGTTAAAGGACAGTCTAAGGTTGTCTGCATTTTGCAGTCTTCTTGTCATTAGGAATAATAGTGGACTATAGAGGAGAGACTTTCTGGGAGAAACTAAGCATTTTAGATGGCTTACTGTATTAATCCTGGGATTGCATGTGCTTTAGGATCGTTCTGTTACAAAGCAATTGTGTGAGAGTTTATTATACTAATACAGGGCATATATAGCCAAGAAAACGAGTTGTGCAAGACTTTCATCTACTAGAGACATCTATAGCAAAAGGCACGACTTTAATCTACTAATACCGAGCATATATAGCAAAGATAAAGAGCTGTGCAATACATTATTCTACGAATACAGAGCATATATATATATATATATATATATATATATATATATATATATATATATATATATATATATCAAAGATAAAGAGCTGTGTAATACATTATTCTACTAATACAGAGCATGCATATATATATATATATATATCTATATATATGTATATATGTATATATCTATCTATATATATATATATATATATATATATATATATATATATATATATATATATATATATATATATATATATATATATCAAAGATAAAGAGCTGTGCAGGACTTTCAGCTACTAATACAATATATAGCAAAGAAAGACTTTATTCTACTAATACAGAGCATATGTGCTAAAGATAAGACTTTATTGTACTAATACAGAGTATATAGCAAAGATAAAGAGTTATGCAAGACTTAATTGTACTAATACAGTGTATATAGCAAAGAAAAGGAGCCATGTAAGACTTTAATCTACTAATACAGAGCATATATAGCAAATGGATGTAGCTGTGTAAAAGTTTAAAACACTAACAAATCTAACAAAAACAACACAGCGGTATACTACACACCATATAGCAAAGACGTACAGAGGTGTATGAGTTTAGTATAATGATTCAGAGCAATACAGATGTGCAAAGCTAATAAGAAGTGTAAGAGTTTAATAGGCTAATACAGAGCATCTATATAGCAAAGCAATACAGAGGTGTAAAACTAAGATACTAATACATGAATTCAAAGAAACAAGATGTGTGTCTATAGCAAAGAAAAAGAGCGGTGCGGGACTTTAATCCAATAACACAGAGCACCTATAGCAAAGAAATACAGATGTGCAAGAGTTTAATATACCCACAGAGAGCACATATAGCACAGAAACACAGATGTGCAAGAGTTTACTATACCTACACAGAGCACCTATAGCAAAAACATACTGATGTATGAGAGCTTACTATACTATGACAGGTCATATATAACAAAAATGCAGCTGTGCAAAGACTTTATTACGCTAATACGGAACATCTATATCCAAGAAATGCATATATGTAAGACTTATATACTATATGCTAGGTATATATATATATATATATATATATATATATATATATATATATATATATATATATATATATATATATATATATATATATATATATATATATATATATATATATATATATATATATATATACACGAATATACTATTAAAGAGCGTGTACAGACTTTACTGTACTAACACAGAGCATAACTAGAATAAAATAGTTGGTGTGATACTTTATTATACTGATACAAAAGCATACGTAGCAAAGTAGAGTTGTGTGATACTTTATTATACTGATACAAAGCATACATAGTAAAAATATAGCTGTGTGGCACTTTATTATAGTAATATAAAGCATGCATAGCAAAAATAGAGTTGTGTGATACTTTGCTATAGTAATACAAAGCATAAATAGCGAAAATCGAGTTGTGTGATCATTTACTATAGTAATACACGACATAAACAGCAATAAAATAGAGCTGTGTGTGGCTTTAACAGATAATGTATACAAACCATACAGGTTCATATTACTTATACAGAGGACCTAGAGCAAAGCTGATCCATTTCTAGTAAAAACATTTGCACAGTGTATGTACAAGATATGATTTGAAAAAAAGTTGCGATGTTTCCTTCATTGACTTATTGCTTCTATTTGAAGGTGTAGCCCAACAAGCCAAGTGAACGCAGTGAGCAGACCAGCGGTGTTTAGACACATCGAAGGCAGAGACAAGTCGGAGGCTGCCGTGCTTGCTGTAGCAGGATGAGTCTATGGGGAAATGCTGCAGGAGAGAGAAGAGCCGGAGCAGCGCTGAAACCTTTGAAGTGGGAGCAAAGCTTCCTAAGAGTTGCTAAAGTGCTGCTGTCCATGGTGCTGATGCTGCTGGCGCCACCTACAGCCGGAGCTCAGAACGACACGGAACCTATCGTGCTGGAAGGAAAGTGCTTGGTGGTGTGTGATTCTAACCCCTCTTCAGATGGAGCCATCACATCGTCCTTGGGCATTTCGGTGCGTTCTGGAAGTGCCAAAGTCGCCTTTTCGGCAATTAGGAACACCAACCATGAGCCCTCTGAGATGAGCAACCGCACCATGACTATCTATTTTGATCAGGTAGATATGAGACACCAAACACAAGCTATGGTTGCTTTCACAGGTTCACCTGGCCCAGTGTGAGTTGTATCAAGTCCTAGATAGACATGCAATCCTGAAAAGTAAGGCTAAGCTCTCTGATCTCCCTGTAATCAGAAATGGACAGGAATGACATGTACAGTGTAGAGCTGCTAACTGGATGAGATGACATGCCATGTATGACACCATTCCCCATTTGACAATGTGATGATTCACCTTTGGCTTAGATCAATTTTCCTTTGAATTAGATTTCCTTTCCTACTTGTTTCTTAAGCTAGTACATGATTGCTAAGAGAAGTGGAAAAATGGCTAAGGCCACCCCTTAATTGCTTTGTTTTATTGTCGGTGAAGATGAAATACTTAATCATCCGAAACTACACTACACGGCTGGCTTGTCTGCTTCATAACTTACACTAAAATGAAGTGACAGCATTGCTTTAGTGGGGTGTGGGTCTGAAAAATACATACTTTGAACTGAAGGCCACTTCCAATCATACAGGTAAACATCAAATAAAAATAATAGAATAAAAAAAGCAAAATGCAAATGCTTTGGACAGTATTTTTCACCATGTTGCCCATGTTTAACATGGTGGGACTTTGGCCAAATGTGTGGATACAAATTATATATATTGTATAAAAAATAAAACAAAGATGGGTTGTATTATTAATTACTCAGCTCACTGGCCTTTTTGCAAAATGGGAAATGATGTTCATAGATGATATTGTTGGCAGTCCTTTGTGTTAATTACTTTTTTTCTGGGATTTTTGTATGCAAACACATACTGACACAGGGATTTAAGCAAGTCATGCTCTGGAATCTGTATTTTAAAATAACAATAACTATTAGGATACACCCTTGGTTGTTTTTTTTTTTTATACTGGCATTAGTTTTATTCACTAAGCATCTATTTTTGGAATGCTGAAAGTATTTTTAGCTACGTTCAAAAAATGACATCTGTACCCAGTAAACTAATGTATTTGAACGATTATACATTAAAATATTTGCAAATATGTTGTAGATTGAAAGGATACTTGTAACAAGTGTTTATTTGCTATAGTAATACCTATAGAAAGGATAGGTCGACTATTAGTTTCTTCCAAGCAGAAGATCCTTAAGCACCGACTCTTCTTAATCTGATCAGTATATGCAAATTGGTTTCTCATCAAGTCATAAAGGGTAGTAAAGTTATGATGACCTACCTTCCTGTTTATGTTAATTGCCTTTTACTGTAATGCCTTCCATCCACACGCTAGAATACGTATTTAAGTAAAGCAATGAATACACCTGTTGTAGGTTTCATTATGTGAGTTGGTGAGAATGACTGTAGAAATGTCACCTTGTAAAATAGCCAATGACATCCTCAAAGCCTACAGATATGGGGAGAACGGACCTGCTGCATTGTTGTAAACTTGTCTCTGTAGAGTTATCACGCAGAGAATTTTATGTGCATATTGATGGAATATAAAAGTGGATGGTATTCTTTGCCTTGACAGTATTACTTATAATGCCCTAGTTTCACACTGTTATTTTAGCAGTCACCCTAGAAGCACATTAATATTATATATGACAAGGAAGACATTTTACCTTGTCTTTGCACCTTATTTTAAATTCTGTATGATAGCATAGGTTGACTTACGGTAAAGGCTTATAAGCTCTACCAAATGTTATAGGAATAGCCTGTCATAAAGCACAACAGATTTATGAGGATGTTACAAGGTTTCACAATGTTACTGATGCACACCATGCTCTATTATCGTGATTGATCAAGTGTGGCTTAACCTTTTTCTAGGTGTTAGTAAATATTGGAAACCATTTTGATCTTGCCTCCAGTGCATTTGTAGCACCCAGGAAAGGAATCTACAGTTTCAGTTTTCACGTGGTCAAAGTGTACAACAGACAGACGATCCAGGTTGGTAACATACAAGACTACATGCTATTAAGTATTCAATTATTTTTAGAGCTATGTATTGCTTAACAAGGAACAATGACTAAACACAGATGCTGGGAAAGGTGCAATACCCCATAACAATTAGTTAGATCTCACCTTTTTAACAGTTTAGGGTAATTCTAAGAATGAAAGATTATAAGCATGTGCTTTGAGTTACTTCACTTTATATTTTTCCTTTTGCCCTTCAAGAAAAGCTTGATTTTTTTACTATTGTAAAAATGAATCCTGTGTGGAATGCTTAAATTATACACAGGCTTATTTATTATTTATTATTTAAGAAAACAGAAAAATAAATGATAATGTGCAAAATGCAGCACCCCACAGGAACCAATCAGATTGCACCTACCTTTTGAAAACAGTCAGGATAATGAAAGGCGACTGCTAACTATCTCTCATGGACTATTGCACTCTGCTAATTGCTTGTTATCAATTAAATGGACCAGATAATGTCTAAAAATAACAAATAATACAATCTCATAATAAAATAGTTACAGTGGGTACTAAACACATGGCTTAGAATCACATGGAGGGTTGTGGGTGGGCTATACATAATATATATTGAAAATGCCCTTCAATAATCTTGCAGTCAAATGGGTGATTAAATGAAATAGGCTATTAGGCAGATTTATAGAGTGGGCCTGTCTTTAATATCACATGCCATATTTCTAAATGTGATGATGTTTTTCTCTTTTATGCAGGTAAGTCTAATGCAAAACAACTACCCAGTGATTTCTGCCTTTGCTGGAGATCAGGATGTTACCAGAGAAGCAGCCAGTAATGGGGTCTTGCTGCATATGGAAAGAGCTGATAAGGTGCACCTAAGACTGGACAGGGGCAACCTCATGGGAGGATGGAAATATTCAACCTTCTCTGGCTTTTTAGTTTTTCCATTATAAGGAATGCAAGGGAGAACAGCAAGGATTTGACTGTCCACGTAGCCATTAATGTGGTGGAACAAGATATTATCTACAACATCCCTCTCTGATTGTCTCTGTAGAAGAATGAATTATCTTCTAGGTAAAATATACACTATGATATTGACATCTCCTTGGGAAACTGCGCCTCTAATTAGTTTTAGACGACAGTAATCTTTAGGATAAATGAAATTATCGACCCAAGCAATTTGTACCTGTGATTGTAAAGTCAATATCGGAATTTATTGTTGGGATCATTGACTTTTTTTGTTGTTATTCTGAGACAAATACTTGGACTACGCAGTCAATGTGAGGAGTCACAAAGAGAAGAATCAAAAATCCAGATTACGTGTTCTTGCAATGCTTTCTTTAGTGTTTGTATAGCCTAAGAAACGAATGGCTTCAGTCTCAGTAATGTATATTTTTGGATTTATGGACATGACTGTGTCAAGAAGTGCTTTATACAGACAAGCAAAATTTGCACGATTGGAATTATCTATTTTGTTTTTGTGTTGTTTGTGTATTCTTGATATTTTTTTTTTCAGGGTGCTGACCATGTAAATTAGGTTGACCAATACGAAAAAGTATATAGCTGTAAATCAAAGTAAAGCTTACAAATTAAAAGGAGTCTTTTTTTCTCTAGTGTTTGTTTGAATATTTACTGCCTTTTGCCTGATCATTTAAACATGTTCAGGGCAAATAGATCATTTGCTTAATACTTTAGCACCTTTTTGTGTATACATATGGTATGAGTAGGTTGAGTGTGTTGGAATATAGTATTTGGTTCTTTGACATTTTCATAATTTTTTTATTTTTTTTCCCTGTAGCAATAATCTAGGCTTAACATTTTTTTTTTCAAATAAGGAGAGGATTCATTTAGTTTAGATGCAGATGTTAGTTCTTTAATTATTTTCAATAGAACTGCCAAACCTATGTGTGCGTAGTTATTGAGAGGCCAAGTAAGCAAATACTGGAGGTGTTTTATTCTATATCTGTTCTTGTTTAATTTTTGTTTAGCTAATACCCATATTTGTTTTTACGCATTAGACACTAGCTCAGTAGAAATAAACCAATTGGAATGGCTAAGTAAACCATTATATTGAGAAGTTTCAGATTCCCAGAAGCCTTTGCTCTACTAAGAAAGATGTCAAGGCTTTGCTCAAAGACAGAATGTATTATTCATCCTACCAGGAAATTGAAATTATTTCCTGCATCAAAGTGATCTGAAATATAGTGTTGTTTAATAATTGCCTAGTAATGTGGGAAATGAATAACACTGTACTGTTTGTGAAGTTCATTGTCTTTAATTGTATCAAGTAAGGACAACATTCCGAACAATGGAGCAGCAAATGAAACATGCTCCTATTTTAATCAGTAACATCTAAACATTTATTGATGGGCTAATTTATAGTTATTGTCTGTGCTCAGTGCAGCTTCAACTGCAATTTCTTCTCCCATATGACAGGTAATATTTGAATAATAGGAACCACAAAGCTGAAAGCCTCTTGCATATTTTATAGTATAGACTTACAGATCGATAATAATGTCATATATATATGTATGACATTTGTTTTGTTCAGAGCCCCATGCTTCAAAACAGTTACAATCTTTATCACTGAAGCACCTAGTAGTTTTACTTGCCCCCTTACCCTGATTGTGGAGATACTTACTGTAACTCATGTCAATAACTGCGCACATTTTTTTTATTTTGATATCTTCACTGATAATTTCTATTTAGAGCCACACTGCCCTAGATTCTACCTCATAAATAATGATACATATTATTCCTCCAAAATATATGATCTCATTCTCTTTGACCTCTAATGTTTGGCCTTCATTTAGCTCCAAAAGCCATCACTCTAGTTATTGAGGATACCCTTCAAAATAAGATAAGCCCTACTTCACTGGGATGATGTACTATAGGAGTTGAGAATATTCACACAATAAACTGAGTACAACTTAATTTCGGTTATCCAATTGTGTGCAGTTAAAATAGGTAAACAGGAGTTTACTTTTCACATCATTGGATAATTGAAGTAAATATTGACACAATGTGGAAATTCTCGACGTCTTTAGAAAATCAGTCTCCATGTCTTCTGTGGGCTTCAGTATTGGAACAAGAAAATTATGCACCCCGTCTCTGACATGCAATTTCACATATTTTCAGGCTGGGAACCCCATTGTGGCTGGTTATTCTCCAAAACCGGCAGCCCTAATAATAGCTAGATCCTTAACAACAAAGTTGCCAAATGCCTAACACAAGGACTCAGATTCCACACAGCTGTGCATGGCACTCCTGTGGAGAATGATTTGAGACCTGCCTTTTGTGGAATAATGTTAGCTGTATTTTACCAGACAAATAGTTTCATTGCATTTTATCGTACATCCATTTTAACAAATCTCACTTCTTCTCATATCATTCTTTTTTGTTATTGCTATTACTTTGTTTTTTATCAAACGACCTTTTTATTATTCATTTAAAAACACTTAAAAGATCTGATTATGTGTTTACTAAGTGTAATAAAAAATTGTTTGGCACAGCACCGTATACAAGATAGAAAGAAAACAAAACACAATTTCCCCATCTACTGTATTTAGTTTTTTTCACAACATTTGCAAAACTAGCATACCTATTTGATAAAGTAATCAGAACACTTAACATGTTATTATACATAATTAAGTGTTTAATATCTTTTATTATTAATTTAAACCATTACATCAGAAATGTATTTAAAATGCATCCACACCTTAAAGCAGTGGAAATCAAGAGTAGCAAGAAGGACTATAGGAAGGACTCTAAGAATAATTTACTATAACATTGCGGCTTAACTCATTGCTGCTCAGACATATTGTAGTTCTAGTGTAAAACTAAAACCAGACGTTGACCACTTTTTTTGTGTGCATTTTATGTGGTTAAAAACTACCAGAAGTAGGTTGATAAATCTGGCGCAGATATTTTTAAAGCTATTTCTGTTTGCTGACCAGGATTGAAAGAGCAGCAGTCACAAATCTGCGCCATAACTACAATAAATCTTTTGCTGAATGAGAAGCAGCCTTATGTGTACTAGATCTTGTTCTGATCGTGGTTGCTTAATTACATTAGATGCAAATACATATAAATATAGATGCAGGGGCAACATTCCCAGGTATTCTTCCGTTACTTTTGCTCCGGTTACAACAAATTAGTCTTTGGCCTCCAGTCTCCAGGCCTCCAGTCTCACCTTAAAGAACAACAGTTGGATGGAGTGAGCTAGTATAACAGCCAGGCAACTACCATTTTTAGATGTAGGCCAGCAATAACATCCTCTGTGTTTTTTGTGATAGGTTTATTGTAGGTCACAATGCATCATAATGCACACAATTTTGTGCGTGGAGACCCATAGGAGGTTATTTACTAAAACTGGAAGTGCAAGTGTCAAAGCTTAATTGGCCAAGCTGGAGTTAGAAGCTGATTGGCTACCATACACAGCTGCACCAAATTCTTAGTGCATCAGCTTTAGTAAATCCCTCCCATTGTGGCACACCTCATTTGGCAGTCTTTTCAAAATTGGGCTTAACACACCTCAGTGCACAAAAAACTAGGCCTCTCTGTATTTTTTTGCAGTGCACTATAATGCACCACACCACAACACAAAGCACGCCATGTGTTGCCATGTTCTGTCGAGTTATAGCGCACAGTGCATTTATAAATGGTGCTGCTGCACACCAACACATATATAGTGGATTGTCACATAATTCAGCAATGCTTATGTTTTTCTGGGCTTTATCACGATGCACTGGTGTGAACATGCTTTTAAAAAGCTGCAAATTATATGTCCTATTATTTGCTGGTACTAAATACAGTTTTTTTGTGTTGTTCATGTCCACTAAGTAGATTCTGATGTTTAGATACCAACTGTGAGAGTGAAAGAATCTAATTGGTTGGTGTTAGAAACACAAATGTAGGTTTTGTTTACCATTTTATTAAATGAGGCTATCAGTATCAATCTAAAGACTGCACAACAGACAGTGGAGGGATTGTAGTGATTTTTTCTTACAAAATGGTATGAGAAAAGACTTTTCATTATAATCAAATTGCACATTCAGAAACCATAATCCAATGTTATCCCACAAATCTTAGTTAATACCACAGACCCAGTACTATATTAATAGTAATCTACAGTTATGTACAAACATACCTTTCACAAAAATAGATGTCCAAAAAATTATTTACTTTTATATTAAATAAAATGTTCTAAAATTGCATGAGCCTATAAAAAAAACTAAACAAAAAAACAGGGGTTGGAGTTACATAGGTGCATGGTTGGAGATTTTTTGTGCAGTGGAGGAATATACAATACTTTATGCAAGGTTTTGCTTCCAATTACTTTTGTTTTTAATAATGCATATTTGTGGAAAATGATTTGAATTGTCCCTAATACTTTTACATATTTATCACTTTCTAGATGGTTGATGACAACTTAATCCATAAAGGTGAACTATATATATATATATAGATATATAGATATATCTATATATATATATATATATATATATATATATATATATATATATATGTAGATATATGTATATCTATACATGTATATATCTATCTATCTATCTATCTATATCTATATATATATATCTATATATATATATATATATATATATATATATATATATATATATATATATATATATATATATATATATATATATATATATATATATATATAGATATATATATATAGATATAAAATCTATAGACATATATATATATATATATATATATATATATATATATACATATATATATATATATATATATATATATATATATATATATATATATATATATATATATAGATAGATAGATAGATAGATAGATAGATAGATAAATAAATAGATAGATAGATAGATAGATATAGATATATATATAGATAGATATATTGATATATAGATAGCTATCTATATCTATCTATATTTATAGATAGATATATATTGATATCTATCTATCTATCTATCTATCTATCTATCTATCTATCTATATATATATATTTTTTTATTTTTTTTTATTACACAGTCAATATAGTTGCATTAGAAAAATCGCACAGGAAAATTAAAACTGCTGGTTAACACAATGTTTGATAATATTATTATAAAGTGGCTGATGAACAAAACATATCCCTCTACAGTGTGTACTTTCAATTCAGGGCACTAATTGTAATTTCTCTCTGCTTCTGCATTCCTCTGTTCTCAGTCTAAATCCCATTTTTCCTGACACCAAGAACTAAAACGATGACAGGGGAAGAAAATCCAGGACACAGCCTGTAATTAACAGCCTTAACTCTGTTTCTGTGGGCTGTTTGAAGGGGGTATAACTCTTCCCTCCAATAGCTGTCCCTGAAATCTGCAAGAGTACAACTTCAGCTCCCTGCCCCTTGCTTTCTGAAATCTTAAACAGGTTAAATAGTACTTTGAATGGCTGTAGAGAAGAGAGGGCTGTAGATAAACAGGTACAAATTAGGCAGGAGATGTATTACTAGTTTGTGTATTCCCTGAGGCTAGTTACTTCACTGAGTATAAATAAGAGTTTAAACCACTTGAAAGGAGAAGTACAGCCAAAGCCGTTTTCATGTCAGGATCTGCCCACATGCCTGGACTGGCTCAGCCTCTCAGCAAGCTACTGAGAGCCTGAACCAGCCACTCCCACCCCCTCCACAGCCCAGTGCACCATTGAGCATGGGGTGGTAGGGGGGCACCGAGCATTTGCTGGTGTTTGATCACTTGATTCTCAGCCTTAGAGTCGGCGGGGGATAGATGCAGCATCAGGCCAATGCTGCATCCACCTAGGTAAATTTGATTAAAAAAAACTCTCATACTTCTCTTTTAAGGCCCTTTTCCATTTATTTCCTTACAAAAGCTACCTAATCTCAAAAAAATATAACTAAATGCTGTGAAAACTGTGAGCCAGGACAACATTTGTGATACCACAAGGAATGCTGGCTTTCCAAGATCAACAGAAACAACATTCATTCAACAGAGTCCAAACTGTTGAGAAACTCACTTTAAGGCTCCCACCTATTCAAAGTCGCTGAGGGTTTCTTCGCATCCAATTCACATAGGAGGAGAGTGTGACCGGCTCTCTATGGAGTCGGTTCACACATCTCCGCAGTGGCTCCGGTACAAATAGCACAGGAGCTCTGTGCATCTTTTGGTCCATTTCAGGTCCAAATGCAGCTCAAAATTCGGGCTAAAATCGGACCTGAGACGGTGAATGGAGACTCACCGGACAACTGCTGTGAGACGCTGCATTCTCCAGTGTAAACCCAGCCTTAAAGTTTTCAAAATGATGAAAGGCTAAAAAATGTGGACCCAGGAAACAGTACATAATCTATGAGCCCTCAACTCTTGTATACTTTTTGGTCTTTATATAGAGAAAATTGAGTACTGTCCGTGATACTTTTTTTATTTGCACTAACATACAATTTTTCAGGACAAGCTTTTGGGGTATGTCCCCTTCTTCAAGGTTCTTGAAGAAGGGGACATACCCCGAAAGCTTGTCCTGAAAAATTGTATGTTAGTGCAAATTAATAAAAGTATCACGGACAGTACTCAATTTTCTCTGTCACAATTACACTAATACGGCTACAATCACATTAAGTATGGTCTTTATATAGAAATACATATTAAGTTAAATATCAGTTTTCTTCACACTTTAATATACTGGTGTCGTTTTTTTAGTGCATGATATCTTTCACCCCAAATTTCCCCTTGGTAATTTTATTATGTATTAATACATGCACTAAATACTGTATATATACATATAAATATTTTGGTTTCATAGAAAACTAAATAATGTTTTATGGCATATGGTGTTTTTATAAACTTTAGACTATATATAAATGAACACAGAGTAGTAAAACCACATGATCATCTTCTATAAAATGAAACAAAATAGCACAGGAGAAAAACAATGTAATCAAGGTTACTTATAAGGATGACAACAGTATATTGTATATATATTGTATATATATACAGTATATATGCATTTTGTATATATATGTTTATATGATGAAATACAATAGTGTAAAAATGATGGTTCCACTGTGATAATTTTTACTCCGAGGCCAACATAAACTAATAGTTACTGTTCTTGTCTCAAAATAATGATGGAATAATTATCTTTCTTTTTTTCTGTACCCAGTAGTCCCTAACAGAGAAAAGTGATTGATTGGAATCACCTGTGGCCTAGTGGCTAGCTTGCAGCACTGGGGTACCCGGTTTAAATCTCACTCAGGACACTATCTGCATGGAGTAAACATGATCTCCCTCTGCTAGTGTGGGTTTCCTTCCACACTTCAAAGACATGCTGGTAGGTTACTTGCCTCTTTTCCAAATTGACCCTAGCATGTGTGTGCTGTATGTATGTGAAATAGGGACTGCAGATCGTAAAATCCTTGGGGGCAGGGACTTACATGAATGTAAAGTGAGGTGTAAATTGTAGGCATTATAATAAATAAAATAAACCCAAATTGCCCAAATTAGCAATAGTGCAATTTGCTAAAAGGGCATTTTTCAAACATTTGCTAATTTCCACCAAAATATTATTATATGAGGATTGAGTATTTACACTACAGCCTAGGTAATAAGTCTATAATAACATGCTAAAACATTTATTGGACAGAAGCCAAAAGCAATAAAAAAAATATTGGAACCAACTTTAAATAACTATTCCTAGCATAAAATCACTGGATCAGGAGGCGCCATCTCATGGCACCAGACATGTTTTTTGCTCTGCTTCCTTCAGCTATTCCCTGCTCCCAGGACTGAATTTCTATATGGATAAAATAGTCTGTGGTGCAGGATAACAGGCCTGCCAGGAGAGGCCATACAAAGCCATTTTGATAAATTGTTGTCAGTCATTCATTCCTTCATATATTAAACGTTCTAAACTTCATTATTTTTGCTATCCTTGCACAGTGTGTGCATTTTAATTGGTAGAAGAGTGTACTAAGCACCTTCTCTGGGTCTGTGCACCTAGCATTGAACTGTCGGCAGGCTTTACTGTCCTAGTTATTGCATCTAAGTATATTAATGCAGGGAGGGCAATGGTTTGTTTCAGGCTCTCAATTGCCATGCCTTGTGGGGCTATAAAGACTGATCTTGTTAATATAACACAAAGCATAGCCACTCAACTAGGTTAGTAGGAGTATTATAAGAGAGTTGGCTTAGGGGGACAGAAAGCATAAACATGGTTCTACCTGCTCCTGTGCACTGTGAGATAACATTGCTGGGTAAAAACAGTTGTCTTATGCTGTTCAGAAGCAGAACAGGCACCAAATGAAGTGTAGGGAGTTAAGTACTGGGCTAAAATGGAATTAAAGGAATTTTATAGGGTAAATTAGAATTCTTCTGCACTCAGGGGCAGGAAAGTTGCACACACCACCTCCTAGAGTACTACTGGTGTAAAATAGCCCATTGGTTCCAGACTGGTGTTTGAGGGGTGGTGCAGTTTTCAAGGTCTCTTCTTAAAGCATCCATTCTGTGCTAAAGGTAAATGAGCAGAACATTTGCAACTTGCTAACCATTAGAAGTCCAAATTCTGTCTTCACCAGCTAGCATGTTCAAGGGAGGTGATCATGTTTGTAAGCATTCTTACAATTGTTTGTATGCTAGGAGTTAATGGTATTAACTGCCATCTGGTAGATCTAATTGTGGGAGCTTATGAGAAGAATTGGCAGCATCACAAATGTTGGGTTGGTGTTTAATACTACTACTAGTTTTGAGGGAAATCAATGTGAGAAATTATGATTGTTATAGATCCTGAGCTAAACATGAAACATGGTCCCCAATTGATGTATAGTATACTATAGTGCTGAGATTCACCACTACTGATACCACACAGTGGTAATCCTTCCATTTATGACCATACTTTGATATGATTTTGCTGCAGTTCACAAACTGGAATGTAAGCATTTAGACTGAATCAACACATTTCACAATAATAACCTTATAATACTAATATATTTCATAGCAATTTGCATAGAAAACAGATACCTAATATCAAAGTCCTTTGATCTGTTTACTTGTACCAGATCAAATATACCGTACATAAAATTATTGAAACTTTTATGATTAATATAACAGCCAGGCAATGGACATTTTCAAACGGAAAATTCCCCAATGGCATCATTTATATATTCACAGAACTGGTAAGGCCATTTAAATTTAAATCATATGTCATAAGTTTTTAGCCTACCATCTCCCTGATAAAACCTAAACACAGATGTTAAGAAAATTGTCTCTTAGATCCTCTATTATCAAAGCTATAATTTAAATTACCAATTCAGAATGAGAATGCTTTGGTTGTCTTTATTCCTTTAGTTTAACAAATTATTGGTCATGAAACTCTACCCATTAAAATATCTGTATAGAGGTTAATAGGCTTTTTAGATGACATTTCTAGATAGATATAGCTGTCTGTGTACAGTATATATATATATATATATATATATATATATATATATATATATATATATATATATATATATATATATATAGCTTTAGTCACGGCTGGTAAAATCTTTTATTCTACAGGAAAAAGATAATTGTACAAAGAATGTGCATCTGGCATATAAGGCAACACAAGGTTGAGAACATTCAGAAATAGGTAGTATATGCATTGGTCACAAAAGATGGCATCTGTTAAGGTATAGTCTATTGTGTGCAGACCTTGCTGAAAAGTAAAGGCTTTCTATCATCTAATGGAATTATAAGAGAAACAGGTGGCAATATTAATTGAAATAGGTTTAGAAAATGTAAATGAAGTTGAATAAAAAGTGGAGAAAAGCAAACAAGAAATATGTAAATGTAGGTTATTTGCAAGTCACTGATGTGTTTTAACAATGCATATGAAAACTACTTACAGGTTAGTAAAATGTCATAGCCACATTAAAAATCCTCTTTTTTGCGCAAACATTCATTTATTCGCATGCACCCTACCTTCTATTTCTAAAGTTTTTATAGATAAGAGTCTGTATTAAAAGTAGAAATGTTATAATCAGTCAGATAATAAGACTTTTTATACTTTTTTTTTAAGGTGGGCATGTTTCAGTTTTCTTTGGAGGCAAGAGATTCATGAAATTAGAATATTTTATAACATTAACAGAAAACAAAAAATATAGATAGTAACCACTATTGTTCTGTAATTTTATCAACAAAGATATGGTCAGTACAGAAACGGTGCAGCAAAGGTGAACACAGTCAACACTGGCCTTTTTGGTCCCATGTCTATCTGCACCGTGCTGTGCAAGTAGCATGCTGCAAGATTCCATTGAAGCAGTTCACCTAGTGCACTAATTTACATAAAAAACCTGACCAAATACATATATTGGCGAGACGCAGGCAATTGTGACAGTACATAGTCAGCTCTAACAATATATTCTCAAATTTATCAACAATTGGCATAACAGGGACAGATGGGACAAAACAATGGAATTAAACAGTCAGTTGTAACACGTGGCTATTTCTACCTGGGTAATTCTGCTCTTACAGATGTAGCTATACAAATACTTGGGTAACTGGGACAATACATACAGGAAATATTACTTTTTTCCTTGTTCCCATGTAGTAAGGAGAAATATTACATGCAGTGTTAAGGTTTGGGTATGGGTCCATCAAGGGTTCAGGGCAAGTCCAGCTTGTTCATGGTTTGCAGATGCACTCAACTAATATTGCCACCGTAGCAACCAATGACCCATAGTGCACTCCATGGTCTTTGGACTGTAATCAGATGGCTTAGAAGGGCTAAAAGGTGTTGTATTGATAAACTAACCCTCTAACCATAAGCTGGGTTCCCATCAGCAATTTTGTTAATGTTCTTGGCTGTTGTAAGAAAAAGGTAAGAAGTGCTGCTGATAAAGTGCGTAGGACCAGATTAGTATATGGCAGTGATGGCGAACCTTGGCATCCCAGATATTTTGGAGCTACATTTCTCATGATGCTCATGCACTCTGCAGTGTAGTTGCGCATCATGGGAAATGTAGTTCCAAAACATCTGGGGTGCCAAGGTTCACCACTGGTATAGGGCTTCTCTTAAAGTAGATGGTAAAACCTTACTGAATGTCCTTTAGCTACAAAAATGTTGTGTATCTTGGAGAAATTGGGGTGGGGGGAAGAAGGTTCTTAAAATAGTAATAGTGTTGATGTGGGTCCTGCAGTGGCTGTGTATGCATTTTTCCTTAGGGCATATTTAATCATTTGCTGTCATTTTTTTTTCCATAGCTTGTCAATGTCTACATGCACTTTACTAATAAAAACTGTTTTTCTCACAGGGCATATTTCCTATTTTTGTAGCTGCAGTTGATTTTTCACAGCCTGTCCTTGTCCACATGCACGTCACTTATATCGAGCTGCGTGTGTTTTCTAACAGGGCATAGTTCATAAACGTCGCTGGATGCAATTTTTAAAGGCTTTTTTTTTTTCCCGTAAAACTGTGTAATATTCCTAGGCAATGTGCAGTAGCACAGAAACTTTTTTTTTTTTAAATAACTTGGGGGTGTTCTTCCCCTTCTTTGTGTGCAACTAAACCACCTCACATTACATCATGTACATTTACTGAACACCCCTATTGATATTGTATTGTATTCATACATCAGTTAGGTCTGTTATTCTTGATTAAATCTGTCTTACTGCTGGCCAGTTTTACACTGCTGTATCCATCATTCATCAAGTCCAGTATTTGGCTTTGAGAACTATGAAAGGTCATGTTTTTTTCCCTTTCTTTATTGTCTCAGAAACCATTGGCCTTTCACTCTTTAATTAGGAAGATCTAATTTGTTTCTCTCTGTATTGTAGACATGTTTATTTTTTAACGTAAAAGACATTGATCGCTCTACTCTCACCTGCAAGGTGAGATTTCTTGTAGACATCATCTCTATGGGGCCAGAGTTCCTTACCTTGCAAGGAACCCATATTTCCCTTGTGATTAAAAAAATAAAGATTTAAATAAAAAGTCTATAAATGGTGTAAATATGTAAATAATAAGATATGCAAAATAATGTAATATAATTGTATATACAAATCACAAACATAACTTTCACAGCCTACATTCTATGACAGGTAATGTCCTCATCCAAACTGCCTTTTTCATATTGAAGTGTCTTGAAAAAGTGTACACTTTACATGACAAATCTTCATTGGCTGGATGTGGTTTAATTGTTTTCAGCCTTTGTAATTTATGACTACATGTAAAAGAGTGATTTATCACGAGTGTCCCGTAGTATGTTTTCTTGGATTGTTGGGTGTGTCTTTCTGCTATATTTGTAATCATTTAGGGAAGATGCGAGGAAAGGCTGGTAGCATATGACAAAGGAATTCTATGCTGCTGCCTGGCTTTCCCTCTGATCATATACTTTTTGTCCTCTATTTGCTGTTGTTTATTCTTCCCCCTGCATTGTTTCAGGGTAGGCAGCCTTTTTTGCATAGGAGCAAGGTGGGGTCAAGGACCTTCTTATTTAAATAGTACACATTATAAATTACCATTCATGAAAAAAAAAAAAAAGCTAAATCCATGTGCATAACCCTGTATATCTCACTGGAAGCCTGCATGTTTTTTTGCTTGTGTCAGTAACAAGTGTATATGTTGGTTAAGCCAAGAAAAAAAGGTCATAGGAAAATAAAATAAAATAAAGGGAAATTGACGTACACAAAAAAAGACCCTAAACTGGGGAAGGGAGGGCAGCCTATGGCCATAGACTTGTAGACTTCATTTTTGCTTCTCCCTGCTCTTCTCCCTGGCCAAATGATTTTGCCCTATATTACTGTTTTCTGCCCTTTCTCATAGGGAAGGCAGCCTATGGACATACGTTTATTTCCTCCTGCATCTATGTCTTCTGTGTGGAGGATCCTGCCCCCATCAGAAAATGTGGAAAAGAGTTTATTTGTATCACCTCCTCAAAGCTGACTCCCACTGGGATCCAGTAGATGCCTCAGATTTTCCCTTTGAATTTCAGAAGTTGAAATGCCCCCCTTAAAGCCTCCCAATTAATTTCCTCCTCCTCTTCACCACTAGCACCCCAACATTCCTGTTGCTCATCCCTTTTGCAGCATGCCAACGCTCCACCTCCTTCTCCTCTTGTTCCTCCTCTGCCTCCTGATGCCCTAATGGTATTCCACATGTCACAAAAAGAACGTTGGCAGTTAGAAAAATAAATTACTGCCTTGTCCTTTTAAGGAGGAGAAGAATGACAAGGGCTCATTAGCAATCATCAGAAAAATGACTGCTATGCACCTTTAAGGAGGAGACATTTGCATTACCAGTCTTCCAAAAATAATGGATGTTATGTACCCTTAATGAGGAAGAGAAGGAAAGGGGTGCATTAGCATGTTTGAAAAAAACTAACATTGCTGCTATTTGCCCTTGTAGAGGAAGAGAAAAAGGGATCATTAGTAAAAATCTAAAAGAAAGTGGCTGCTAAGAGTCCTTGAGGAAGCGGAGTAGGAAGAAAAGGGTGCATTAACAGTACTTTAAAAAGAGGGGCTAATATGTGCCCTTGTGGAAGATGGGTGTGTGTCCTTTGCTTCTGACCTCATTGAGCTCCAAGATATGTGCTGCATAGTCATGTGCTTCCTCATGCATGTGGTACCCAAATGTCTAATATTTTTACCATGGTTGATACGCTACAGGCAGAGGCTACAGACCGCAATGGCAGTAGATATGTTAAAAAAGGCTCCCACTGCTGAGTCCTTTCTGCTTTCTGTCTATTCAAGTGCTTGCATAATGTCCCGATGCTAGCCAATTTCTACTAAGCACATACTTTTCGTTCATATTTTAAATACTTTAAGAAGAATTAGGGATATGGGTCTGGGAAGGGGGTTTGTGAAATGTGGGGTTGTGATTCTAAGTATTTTTTCCTGCACCCTGTGTTGACAATTTATTAAACTTTAAATACAATGAAATGTGCTACTACAAAAAAGAATCCTACAAACTAAACTGTGACCTATTTTTGCCACTGGCCAATCTGTACAATGTTGAGGGATTTTTCTTTTTTTCTTCAACTCGAAAAAAAATCACATTGGTTATGATGCTACTGTACTTAACCACTTCCCACCCGGCCAATGCACATATACGGCCGGGTGGGAGCCCTCTACTCCTGATAGGACGTTCAGGAACATCCATCAGAAGTAGCGGGATCGCGGGCGCGCGTGCCCGCGCAGCGGCGCGATCCCGATGCGCCCGTGTCACCCGGACACGGCGCATCTCAGATCGGCAGGAGGGCTCTGTGATTGGCCCTCCTGATCACATGACGGCCGTGTCCAATCACGGCCGTCATGTGATGTAAACAAACAGCCGGTTGCTAGGCAATCGGCTCCTCCTCTCCTCACACAGAAGTCATCGCTGAGGAGAGGAGAGCGGATCGCTGCAGCCGGCTGATGATCAGTGAGTATGAGCTGTTTTTTACAGCTTTTTACTCACTGATCATCAGTCTAGTGTACACACAAATCACCACACAGTAAACACACCACACAGTATAAACACAATGTCCCCACACATGTCCCCAAAACATACATGTCCCCAAATAATAAAAACACATGTCCCTAATAATAAAAACACATGTCCCCCACATATGTCCCACTAAAATCACATGTCCCAATGATTATCTGCACACATATGTACGTGATCACCTGCACACATATGTACATGATCATTTGCGTACATATGTCCGTGATCACACAAACCAATTATTATACACTTAACGGAATTTTTTTTACCAAAAACATGTAGCAGAATACATTTTGGCTTAAATTTATGACAAAATTAGATTTTATTGGATTTCTTTTAAAATAGAAAAAAGAAAATATTGTTTTTTTTTCCAAATTACCGCTTTTTTGCGCTTATATCGCAAAAAATAAAAAACGGAGTCGTGAATAAATACCACCAAAATAAAGCTCTATTTGTGCAAACAAAATGATAACAATTTCATTTGGGTACAGTGTAGCATGACTGCACAATTGTCACTGAAAGCGCTAGAGCACTGAAAGCTGAAAATTGGGCTGGGAAGGAAGGGGGCGAAAGTGCCCTGTATTGAAGTGGTTAAGCTAAGCAATACTGTAAAAGTGAACAAATTAATTACACATCCAAAATATATGATGCCAGAATACATTGTTGTTGACGCTGCCTGTGATACTTTTCTTTACCACCACCTACAGCCTAAAACAGAACTAAACTGTACCTGAGCACCACAAACTGAAAATGCTATGTAATTCATTTTTAGTATTCAAAGCGCACTCATCCATGCATCCATGTCTCTATGCTTTATTTTCTTGAGAAGTCACCTAGAAAAACACCCCCCTAGCATTCCTAGCCACAACCATCTTGAGTAAGGACAAATTATTAATGTAACATTTACTTCATCGAATATATCTGCCCTTAGGTCGGGCATGCAGGCAGGAGGGTATGCTTAGCTGAGACAACCTCTCTTCCCCTCCTCCAGATGACTGAAAAGAAAAATGCCAATGAAGACACTTGGGATGTAAGACATCATTGTGGCCTAGGCCAGAAACCAGGAAGCAACTGAAGGTATTAAAAAAGGAAATATTACCTTCACATATTTGTTTTATTAATTCTAGCAGCATAAGGATTAAAAATAGTAAATGGTGATTGGAAGAGTTTAGTTCTGCTTTAAAGGCACTTCCCAAGCATGTAATTACAAAGGTATGCCATGTTTACAATATCTTTCTCAAAGTCACAATAAAAGGAACAGGGAACATCTACCCCCTCTACTGTTTTTACTTTTTTTGTTATCCTTGTTAAACTTCCCTCATGGCAGTGCCATGTCTTTTTTTAACAGTTGGTTTTAAGTCCAGAATTTTGGGATTTTATGCTGAATCACCAAATTGTCCACAAATCAATCTCAGCCACATTTGGTCATCCCTTACCACCTGTTTTATGTAATGTACCCTAAAACCTCTGACTATCTAAGCACTATCCCTATACATATAGCACCACTAAACAGTATAAATAGGGCTGCTGTTAGAAATCACGGTGCCCCATGTATCCTACCTGATGCCCCCCCTAGCCAAAAGTGGCTAGAGACATAGATTTTTTAGTCCCTTTCTTTGCAGCCTCAGCTGCACAGATGAATTAATAGGAAGCGCTCTCAAGCTTCCTGCTCACTCACAAGCTGAAGCATAGAAAACACAGTTCCTATGCTTCAGTGATGAATGGACACATGCGCGATTGTACCGATCACTGTGTTCATTCAGGAAAAGGAAGGGGCCAGTAAATGTAATTTACTGGCCCCTTCCCCACTCTCCATCCTGAAACATCTCTCTGTGTGTCCATAGTGGTTTCTGGCAGGAGAGGAGGGAAGCCGGCAGCACTGTGGGGGAAATGGGTACATGGGGGGGTCTGGACAGCAGATGGAAGGGGTACATGTGCCAGGACCAATCCCCCTGCAGCTGGAGGGAGAAAGAGGAGAAGAAGCTGGCAGTGCTGCAGGGGGAGGTAGAAGTGAATTAGTGTCAGCAATAAGACAGTGTAGACGGCCCTCCTGCCCAGCAGGTGCCCAGGCCCAGTACAAGAGGGCTGGCTGTACTGCCGTATCAGTGACCCTGAGTATAATGAGTATATTAGTGATAGAAGGAGAATTAGAAGAAACATTTCTTAAAATGTGTAAGCCTCCTAAATGACCACTTCAGCTCTGGAAGGTTTTACTCATTCCTGACCAGACCATTTTTTGAGATACGGTACTGCTTTGATTTAACTGATAATGTTATGCAGTCGTGCCACACTGACTGTACCCAAATAAAATTGATGTCCTTTTTTTTTCCTTGCAAAGAGAGCTTTCTTTTGGTGATGTTTGATCACCTTTACGTTTTTTATATTTTGTGCTATAAACAAATAACGGCAGACAATTTAAAAAAAAAAAAAGTTTACTTTCTGCTATAAAACATATCCAATAAAAAAATGTAAAACATAAAATTTCTTCATCAATTTAGGCCAATATGTATTCTGCTACAAATTTTTGGTAAAAAAAATCCCAATTATATTGATTTGTTTGCACAAAAGTTATAGCATCTACATCTACATCTACTTATTTTTTTTATTGTTTTTATTAGTAATGGTGGCGATCAGCAATTTTAAGTGGGACGTTGACAAATCTGACACTAAGTGAAACTTTTTGGGGACCAGTAACACCGATACAACGATCAGTGCTGAAAAAAAAATGCACTGTTACTATATAAATGACACTGGCAGGGAAGGGCTTAACATCAGGGGCGATCAAAGGGTTAAGTGTGCTCCTAGGCATTGCTTTCTAACTGTGGGGGGAATTCTGTGACTGGAGGAAAACAGAGATCCGTGTTTCTGCTTAGTAGAAACACAAAATCTCAATTTTTCTCCCTTACAGAATGGAGATCTGCCTTATTTATTAAGGCAGACCACCGTTCTGTCTCTTCTGTGAAGGATTGCGAGTGGCCAGCTGCCATCGCTAAGTGGGGCTCCGGCGGTGCCCAGACGCGCCCCAGAGCTGATCACAGGAATCACGTACAGCTACGTGATTTTGGCATACGGGCCCTGCTGCAGTATATGTATGTGGGGCAGTCCTTAATTGGTTAAGGTAAATGTATGGCTTTGTATTTGTTTTGGTTATTTGCACCTGGCCTCTAAATGGCACCTCTAAATATAAGAAAAGTAGGTTGTTCTAGATTTTCTTTTCTTTTTTTTCAAAACAGAAAGCTTAGCATCTAGTTAAACATATCTTCTTAGCGTTTGTATTCATCTGCTGCATCAGGATTGCCTTAGGAAGACCTATCTGTAAACAATATCTTATTTCAGTATGAAATAACTAAATGGCGTTTGTGTTGCCAGTACCTGGTTTAGGGAGAACATGGCCTTCACTTTCTGTGTAGGAGTGTGTTCATTTGAAAAACATTAGAATGCATAGATAGACTGCCTTATTCTTTTTACCCCACAATCTGAAATTTTTTCAAACCTAAAGCTAGCACACATCAGTAAAGTCAGATCTGGAAGGTTGCTAACATTAAAGCAGACCAAGAACAAATGAAGAAAATAGAGCTTTAAAAGACAGAAATAGCTAAATTTGCAGCCACTAAAGTCAGAGCGTTTGTCCTCATGTTTGTGCTAGGTTACCAACTTACTTGGTAGCGAACCTCGGGATCAGAACATGGAGATTGCATAATTCAATAAGTCAACTCTT
This sequence comes from Lithobates pipiens, assembly GCF_037356315.1. Classification (NCBI taxonomy): domain Eukaryota; kingdom Metazoa; phylum Chordata; class Amphibia; order Anura; family Ranidae; genus Lithobates; species Lithobates pipiens. Next base: position 389,522,835 of record NW_027507764.1, read on the forward strand.
ACAGTATATCTCTACATATTCACAGGGATCTTTTAATAGGCAGAAACTGGGATACATGCAGAACTGAAGTCAACAGCATGCGACGAGCAGGAGTGTACTATTCATTCCAGAAAGTAACACAATAATGCATGGCCAAAGTAACTTGTATTATATTATGTCTAAACGTCTTTTGTTCATACAAGTTTCCTTTATAACAATCTCTATTTAGATTTAGCATTTTAATTTGAAAACAATGTAAAAGTTTGTGTGCCTTCTTTTATTAAAGTATAGCCATGCAAATCTAAGAGTTTATGTTGCCTAATTGAGCCTTCAAGAAATACATTTTTAATACTAGGAGTAGCCTCAGGTGCTCTGATTTCCCTGACCAAGTAAAGCAATAAAATAATTTTGAATGTGTTTACACTCTCCATGCTGGAATACTATTATAACAATTAAGCACACCTGTAAATGCAGGTATAAACTTGAATCGGCAAATCCAAACATTCCCTGGGCTGGAGGACTGGAGGGTTTTAGGTAATTTAAACATGCAGCTATACCTTCACCCATCTACGTGTCTACACATCTATTTTCACACCCAATATTCCCCAATGCTAGATAGTGAATTTGTAGGTTTTTGCCCAAGCAGGAGTTGGATTTTAATGTAGTGAAAATACTACAAAAATGCATTATTATCAGTTATATTTAATTCTGTTTTTAGAATCTTACTGTTGTGTATATAGCACCCTCTAGATTGTGCTACTAGTAGTGAGAATAGAAAAAGCATAGCTGGCTCTGGGTTAGGCCTGAGTCATTAAATCTGTGTTAGGATTACTAGAGGCCAGGGCTGGATGACTCATCCTGGCAGCCCTCTGGTGCCTCCCCCTGTTCCTAGAATATTGGGGACTGGATCTAGTGGGTGGAGCTGAGGAGGAGCTTGAATATTTATGGTCCCCCAGCCAATCCCCAGGAGTGGGCCTGGCAGGGAACTAAGAAAGCCCATAAATAGACATGAGCCATGGCAGCAGGGAGTCCAGGTGGAAGATGGACAAGCAGTGCTGAGGAGAGGCTGTTGGTGGCTCTGGGGGAACCCCTGGTTTACCCTGAGCTGGAGCTCGGGAGGGTGGCCTGGAAGGATCCCACCACAGGAGGCAGTTGGAGGGATTTAACACAGAGAGCAATAAGAGACTGTGAGTAGGAAAATGCTTATTCTGGTGGGGGGGGAGCACTATGAGGTAGGCGTGCGCACTGGACGGCTCCCGCCACCCTAGCCTCTAGAAATCCCCTCGTAACAGCGTAGCCTCATGATGAGCGACGGCGAACGCGGGGAGCATGCCCGACGCCCAGGCCGAGGCTGAGATGTTCGGAGGACCCACCAGCAGCGCACCCTGTGACGGAAAGCTGTCTGGCGGAGGGGGCGGGAGGTGTGAGAGCGATCGGAACAGCCAGGCGGGCGGAGGAAGGCACAGCGGAGGGGTGCAGGATTCAGGAACCAGCCGCCCGGAGAATAATGTGAGCGCCGTGGCTGGACTGCAATACCCACCTTCTGGGACCGGGGTGTTGGAGGGAGCACCGCTGACTGGATGGAGGAACGGTGGAGCTGAGAAAGGATTCAGACAACCTGGGCTGCAAAGGACAAGACGCCGGAGCAGAGGTACCTAAAGGGGGAGGGGTGAGTGGCTGTGAAAAATCAACCAAACAAATCGTCTTAAAACTGCCATAATAAATGTATGTCTAACACAGAGACTATGCTGCGGGAATTTAGATTGATTATAGTGGACTGCTGAATTAAGTAAGCAAGTAAGAAGGACAAAGGCTGCTACCCACCCCCCCAGGTTACTGGAAGGGCAGCATTAGCACTGGTATTCCCCTTAAGCCTATGTGTCTCAGGCACAACAAACAGAAAGCAGCAAATCCAAGAAGAGCGGTCAATACTTAACCCGCCTCTGACGCGTGCCGACTTCTGTTGATGTCCCTAGGAGGTTCCAATAGCCTGCCCCGACTCATCACGGCCCCAAAAGTAAGGGTACAGCACATGTTTAAAAGGAGAAATGAAAGAGTGACTGTTGTAGCTGTTGTAGCTTTAGGGAAGCATTCCCCCGGGACCATCAAAGTGGAGGAATCTGGGCTCCCGCTTTCTCCTTGGCCTCCCCTGGACTAGAGGAACACAGGGTCCCTCTCCCGCACATTCTCTGATTTATTTTTATTTTTTGTTTGTGTGTTTGTGTTTTTCCTCCCGTTTATGCTTCAGAAGAGTAGCTGTGTCTTTCTCAAGGAGAAACAGAAATAAAGCGGAGACCTGGGTTGGAGTCTCGCCCACACTATAGAAGGTCTCTACACCGCCAATTTAGTCGAAGGCAGAGGCGTAAGGGGCAGGGGCAAAAAACAGTCTCCAGCCTAAGGAGGAGGGAAATGTAAAGGGGTCAGGAGAGTGCACGGCTAGAAAAAGAAGAGCTCCTGAAGGCCCCGCTGCCCCTACATATCCCAGAACTAACTAATCACCTCCGCCCCTTCCCTTTTTTTTTCCTCTACAGATATTCTCTACTTTTTATTCCGAATGTTTATGTTTACATTATTTATTATCTATTTATAAGGGGTTTATTGGCTGATCACAGGAAGGGTCTACGCTCCAGAGGCCCATCCGCCTACCTTTGTGGCGACGGCTTGCACATAGAAAGGTGGGCCCGATTTAGAAATTTTGCGAAGGAATAGTAGGGAGAAAGAATGAGGGGGAAGGCAAAATCAGGTAAAAATGCCCCACCTGTATCCAGTCCAGGAGGGATTCAGAGATACATGACATGCAATATCACTAACACCAGTGCGCTAGAGGAGGGGCAGGAAAGTCCTAAACAAGGAGTAGGACGGAGGTCAGGTCCTAGTAGACAGAAGATAGGAGAGGAAGGTAAAGGAGTGAAAGCAAATGGGTCAAAAATGGGAGGGACTAAAGAGATAAGTCCCACAATACAAAGCTCATCCAAAGGTCAAAAGGATAAGGAGGAAGGGAGAGTAATAGGAGAACCAGTGCCCGAGGAAGAGATTTTGCGACCAGTTCCCCAAGAGGAATCCTCTCCGATAAAGGAGATGCTGAGGGAAATGTTTGCAAAAATGGAGGCGGCCCTAAAGATAGAAATAGCTGGAGTACGTGCAGATATTGGGCGAGTGTTGGAGAGGGTAGAGGAGATGGAGGATAGCATGGACAACCAGGAGCTTAGGATTGATGAGATAGCAGAACAAGTACAGAGTCTCCAGAGAGCAAATAGGTCCCTCCTTTACAAATTAGAAGATCAGGAGAATAGGAGCAGGAGGAAGAACCTACGCATCAAAGGTCTCCCCGAAAAGTACGGTGCCGCAGAACTGGGTAAAGTAGTGCAGCAGGTTTTTAATCCGTTGCTACAAAGGGAGCCCACCGAAAGCCTAAAGTTAGACAGAGTCCATAGGATCGCAGCTCGGGGGGCAGTAAGTCGGGAAGCCATTCGAGACGTGATAGTCAGGTTCCACTATGCAGAAGAGAAAGGGCAAATAATGGAGAAACTAAGGGCATTGTCAGAGATTTCCTTTGAGGGCGCAGAGCTGCGAGTGTTCTCAGACTTAGCCCTGGAAACGTTGAGGAGAAGGAGACTATTAAAACCCTTAACGGAAGTTATGAACGCCGGGGAGTCCCCTATCAGTGGGGCTTCCCAGCGTGTTTGAGGGGGAAAAGAGACAGCCGCTCTGCGGTGCTTCACTTCCCTGAAGATTTGAGAGGGTTTTGTGAGAGTTTAGAGATTCCCCCCCTCCGTTACCAGGTTGGCAGGAAGAAACCGATTCAAACCCCCCCCCAAAGGAAGTTAAGATGGCTGAGAGGGAGAAGCATAGAGATAAATGACAGGGAAAGAGATATTAGAAACAGGGTGTAGTAATGCTGAGGTTTAGATGGGTCGGGGGAAGAAGGAGGAGGGAGGGGGCAGGGAGGAGGGAGTCGTTGTTGGGTAGGTGCTATCAGGTGTGAACCCCTGGGTAAATATGAATAATAGACATTATCAGAGAGATAAAAGTTGGGTTCATATATCCACAAAAGAGAAGGGGGAGGGAAAAGAAAAGAAAAGAAAAGGGAAAAAGAAACGGGGGAGAGACCCCGCCCAACGGCTGCAGATGCAGAGTTGGGAAGAAGGGAGGGGGGGAGGAGGAGGGGGGGAGGGAGCATTGTGGGGGGTTAAAAAAATTTACTTGCCTTTTTCTTTTTTACTTTCTTCTTGTGTTATGGTCCTTCGTGCCCCCCTGTCCCCCGGAAGGGAGAGATCCCCCTCTGGGTCAGTACTCGTTGATCGATAGACCAATATAACAGTAGTAAATGGTATTCATTAACGTGATATCATATAATGTGAGGGGTTTAAACACAAAAGAAAAAAGATATAAAATAAACAAAGAACTCCAATTTATGGGGGGAAATGTCATATGCCTTCAAGAAACATATATCACCAATAACTCAGGGATTAAACTGACATCACCCCAATTTCCAGTCTGGTTCTATGGAGATTCACCCTCTGTTCATTCCAGGGGAGTAGCCATCGGATTTGATAAATCAGTAAGATTTGAAATCGAGGAACGATCGACTGACCCAGAGGGGAGATATTTATTTGTAAAGGGTAAACTGGGAGATATGCAATGTACTATTGTTAATGTGTACGCACCAAACAGAAATCCAGACAAATTTTTATTAAGAGTATTAAGTAAACTGGAGGAGTTTAGAACAGGCATGGTAATTCTAGCAGGAGATTTAAATTGGTGTTTAGACCCTAAGATGGATTCCTCAGGGGGTGGTACACGAGGGGCGGAACAGAGATATAGAAAAATAATCAAAGCACTGACTAGTGCCCAGTTACAGGATTCATGGAGGATCAGCCACCAGAGAGAACGGGACTACTCCCACTTCTCCTCAGTCCACAAAACCTTCACAAGATTAGAAATTAAACCCATTACCCTGTCCAATCATGCCCCTATAAAAACCCAATTAGAAATACAGGGCTACATGGGGACAGGAAGAGCCTGGAAATTAAATGATTCACTCATCCAAGAACAGGACGTAAGCACAAAAATCTTACAGGAATTGAGCGATTTTTACGAGGTGAATGATATAGGAGAATGTTCAAAGGCTACTATCTGGGAGACACACAAGGTTGTTATTAGAGGGATCTTGATTGGAATTGGAGCAGGGAAAAAGAAAGAAAGGGAGAAGGCGAAGGTCCATCTTTATACGGAGATCGAGGAATTAGAACAAACGACCAGACCCAGAGGGCTCCAGGAGACCCAGGAACTACTTTAAAAAAAAGGGAACTAGAAGAACTCCTAGAGCAAGAGAGGAGAACAGCTTTTTACAAAATAAATAGGGAGAGACATCAGTGGGGCAATAAGTCAAGTAAGTGGTTGGCAAGAAGAGTAAAGGAACAGAAAAACAGGACCTACATACCGAAGATTAGGGACAAAGAGGGGGGGATGAAGTTCGCAACCTCTGACATTGCAGAGAACTTCCATGCATACTATAGCGCTTTATACAAGATAGGTACAAGAAGGGAGGATGGGGGGAAAAGGAAAGGAGCTATTCGGGAATATCTAGAGAAACTCGACTTTCCAAAAAGAACGTGCGATGAGATGAAGGAATTAGAGACCCCCATCTCGGTAATGGAAGTAGAAAGAGTAATTAAAGATACAGCTCTTGGGGGAAGTCCTGGCCCCGATGGCTACTCCATCTTATATTATAAAAAATTCCGAAGCTTTTTGGCACCAAAACTCTGCGAATATTTCAATGAGGTGGGTGAGGGGGGGGGTGCCCTTCATGAAGAGGCCCTGCTCGCACACATCGCATTGATTTTAAAGGAGGGTAAGGATTCTGCAGCACTGGAGAGTTATAGGTCGATTTCATTATTGAATACGGACGTAAAGATCTACGCGAAAATTTTGGCCGAGCGACTGAAAACACTACTCCCTGATTGGGTACACACCGATCAGGTGGGATTCGTTCGAGGACGGGAGGGGAGGGACAATTCTTTGAAGTCAATCATGCTGATCCAGGAAGCAATTAGAAGAAAGACTCCCACTCTGCTCTTGTCTGTAGACGCCGAGAAGGCCTTCGATAGAGCAGACTGGGAGTTCATAAATGAGACTTTAAAACATATGGGCCTGGGCGAGAGAATGATGAGATGGGTAAAAGCGTTGTACAACAAGCCGACAGCCAGGATTAAGGTGAATGGTACCCTGTCTCGCCCCCTTGAATTGTTCAACGGGACGAGACAGGGATGCCCCCTGTCTCCGATCCTCTTTGTAATTGCCTTGGAGCTGCTGCTTGCAGCGATCCGAGGCAATCGGGATTTCCGGGGCATCGAGGTAGGAGGTAGAGAGTATAAGGTTTCTGCATTCGCCGACGATTTATTGTTATATATTACAAACCCCAGAATACCGATCCCGTCGGCACTGAAAGAAATGGAACAGTATGGTCGACTCTCAAATTTCAAAATCAACTTATCCAAGACAGAAATACTAAATTTGAACGTGTGCGAATCAGATCAGAGAGACCTGTCCGCTAGTTTACCTTTTAGGTGGAGTAGAGGGGAATTGAGCTATCTGGGAAAAAAACTTACGGCACAAAGGGCCAGTTTATACGAAGCTAATTATATGCCCCTGCTTAATAAAATCAAATTGCAAATGAAAAGTATGAAGTATAAAGCAATATCCTGGATGGGTAGAATAAACGTAATAAAAATGTTTATATTACCCACGGTACTCTACACATTTCAAATGGTTCCCATCTTACTCCCAGGAAGTTTTTTTAGAAAATTAAAATCCATGGTCCTCTCATTTATATGGTCCCCCAAAAAAACGCGAATTGCGTATAAGGTCCTTGTGAAGGAAAAGGAAAGAGGAGGAGTGGCACTTCCAGATTTCAAAAAATATTATGAAGCCATAGTGTTATCTAGGATATCAGATTGGACACACAATTTAAAGGAGAAGAGTTGGGCGGAATTGGAAACCAGATTAAGCGGGACGGAATTAGCAAAAATGATCTGGATACCCGCTCAGGCGCGGAACTTAGGAACATGCACGAGTATAATAACAAAACACACATTTAGAATATGGGACAAAATAAATAAGTCACACAATTGGACATGTAATTCTCCATTAATGTCTCTATTAGACACAAAACATTTTTTGCCAGGAATGGAGGAGCGGTTGTACTATAGTAGGTGGGCACAGAGAGCAGAAGTAACACTAGGAGAGGTGATTAAAGGAGATAGGATACTGACATATAGGGAAATCACTCAAGAGTGGGGTCACAGACCATTAGATAGATGGAGACACAACCAATTAGCACACTTCACACAAGGACTTCCACAGCCCTTACGAGGAATGAATTCGCTAAGGCCATTAGAGAAATTACTTAAGGATGCACAGTGCTTAGTGAAAAGGGTATCTAAATTATATAAAATATTAAGAGGTGAGGGAGAGGGGGAGTTACCTCCATACTTAGGGAAATGGGAAGGGGAACTGGGAACACTAAGAAATGATGAGCACAGAATGAAACTATTAAAAATGACATATTCACTGCCAAAAGACTCACGAACACATGAAATTAAGGTTAAGGTTAAGAGGGGGAGGGGATTTAACTTGTTGGAGGGAATGCAAGGAACAAGGCTCTTTTAAACATATATGGTGGGATTGCCCGAAAATAATACCTTTCTGGGACAAAATAATTGAAAATATATCGTTGATAACTGGAAGGAGGATCAGGAAATGCCCATGGGTTTGCCTGTTCCACGATACAGATATGGGAGTAAAGCAATATAAAGCTACCCTAGTCCCCTCCCTTTTGAATGCAGCCAAAGCCTTAATCCCAAACCATTGGGGAGATCCACAGGGGCCGACAATTCTTGAGTGGGTGAGGAGGGTGGAGCAGACCAGGTTGATGGAAGAGTCGATCGACAAAATTCAGGAGACAGAAGGGGAAATTCAAGGGAAATGGCAAAAATGGCTGACATTCTTAGAGAATGGGGACTGTTGTGGTTAATTAACAGGCGAGGGGGACAGAGAGGAGGACGAAGGACACGGGGGGGAGATAAGGGGCACATCTCCCCCCCCTTTTTTTTTCTTTGCCCCGGGGGGGGGGGGGGGTTAAGGGTTACATTGTATATTTTAAGAGGAGGGATACAAGGAGACTATGTAAAATAATTTTATAATCGACTCCATTCATTAACTGTATAAATGTTTATGTATAAATTGTCAACTGCTAAAAAGAAAAATAAAGAATATATAAAAAAAAAAAAGAGACTGTGAGTAGGGGACAGATAAGGGGAAAGACTGCTAGCTGCAGCAGTGCTCTCTTGAAGACAGCGGTGTGCCAAGTGTTCAAGTGTTCGTCCAACCTTGACCTGGGGAGTCGCCATGTTAAGGATGAGCCAAACACCCCTCCCCCCCCTGGTCCAGTTGCACCAGAACTTGCGAACGGGCAAAAAATTTGGACGAACACACAAACATCATTAACCACTTACAGACCGGACCATTTTGCTGGTCAAAGACCAGACCACTTCTTGCGATTCGGCACTGCGTCGCTTTAACTGACAATTGCGTGGTTGTGCGACGTGGCTTCCAAACAAAATTGACGTCCTTTTTTCCCCACAAATAGAGCTTTCTTTTGGTGGTATTTTATCACCTCTGCAGTTTTTCTTTTTTGCGCTATAAACAAAAATAGAGCGACAATTTTGAAAAAAAAGCATTCTTTTTTACTTTTTGTTATAATAAATACCCCCAAAAATATATAAAAAAACGTTTTTTTTCCCTCAGTTTCGGCCGATACGTATTCTTCTACATATTTTTGGTAAAAAAATTGCAATAAGCGATTATTGATTGGTTTGCGCAAAAGTTATAGCGTTTACAAAATAGGGATAGTTTTATGGCATTTTTATTAATAATTTTTTATTATTATTTTTTTACTAGTAATGGCGGCGATCAGCGATTTTTATTGTGACTGCGACACTGTGGCGGACACGTCGGACATTTTTGACACATTTTTGGGACCATTGTCATTTATACATTAATCACTGCTATATAAATGCAGTGATTCCTGTGTAAATGACACTGGCAGTGAAGGGGTTAACCAGTGGGTGGCAGTGTAGGGGTTAAGTGTTCCTAGGGGTGTGTTACTAACTGTGGGGGGGTTGGGCTTTCATTTAGTGAACACTGATCTCTGCTCCAATCACATGGAGCAGAGATCAGCGTCACTAGTTGCTAGGCAGAATGGAGAAATGCTGTTTACACAGCATTTCCTCCAATTAGCCGTCCCGTGAGACGACCGCGGGTATGCCCACGGCGATCGAGTCTGTGGGACCCGCGACCGGACTCACGGGGGTCCTGACTGGCACACGAATGCGCCGCCGGTGGCGCGCTCGTGATGGCAGGGCGGCATTGAAGATTGGACGTACCTGTACGCCAATATGCCTGCCTGTGCCATTCTGCCGACGTACATCGGCGCGCACCGGTCGGGAACCGGTTAAAGTCTATGAGACATGAACATGAAAAATCAAAAGTGCTAATTTTAAAGGCTTATATGCAAGTTATTGTCATATAAAAGTGTTTGGGGATCTGGGTCCTGCCCCAGGAGAAAAAAAGTTTCATAAACATTATATATATATATATATATATATATATATATATATATATATATATATATATATATACTGTATATATTCATTCATGATGCAATATTCACACAACTTTCACCTAAAAGTCACAGATATTTCCAAGTAAATCCGAATTAGAGAAATGTGTAAAACTTGGTTGAAGGTTGTGTGAATCTTGTGTGAACATTTGTAAATATACCTCTTAAAGAGGATGAAAACTTCCGTGTATTGTTTGTACCTATAGGTAAGACGAGCACTGCTTAGGAGATATCTACAGTATATGCAGCTGATTACATCATCGAGGCATGTGCTCTGAAGGAACAGCCACGCATGTCATTTCTTCAGAACCCTGTGCCATGACTGGTGGCTGCCGCGCTTGGGAGTGACGTCACGCGGCTTCGGCCAGTCACACAGCCGAAGTCCATGGTCCCGGAAGGAAGATGGGCAAAATGGATGCGGCCTCCAGGGGTGACGAGGGGGGCTTCCTTTGTAAGTTTAACATACTGTGCTAGTATGTGATGCATACTAGCACATTATGCCTTTACTTTTGCAGGTCACAAAAAATGGTGCTTTATTTCCTCTTTAAACTTAACCTGAATCCTAAAGGTAACCTTTAATCTGTTCTTAATTTCTAAACTTAACCATAAACTTGAAGCTCTAAATTAGTCCTAAACCTGATATTAATCCCTAATAATTGTCCTAGAAATCATGAGAAATGTATACTATTATGATGAAAATTACAATATTATAACAGGGATAAATACTGTCAGAGATTCTAGAATCTAAAATATCATTGCCTTAAACAGTAGTAGTATGTACTGTGTGAGAATACATATTTATACTGACATTATCTAACCACTTCCTGACCGGCACAGACAGGCATATGAGCGTACGGGTACAGTGCCTTGCGAAAGTATTCGGCCCCCTTGAACTTTTCAACCTTTTGCCACATTTCAGGCTTCAAACATAAAGATATAAAATTTTAATTTTTTGTGAAGAATCACCAACAAGTGGGACACAATTGTGAAGTGGAACGAAATCTATTGGATATTTTAAACTTTTTTAGCAAATAAAAAACTGAAAAGTGGTGCGTGCAAAATTATTCGGCCCCTTTACTTTCAGTGCAGCAAATTCACTCCAGAAGTTCAGCGAGGATCTCTGAATGATCCAATGTTGTCCTAAATGACTGATGGTGATAAATAGAATCCACCTGTGCGTAATCAAGTCTCTGTATAAATGCACCTGCTCTGTGATAGTCTCAGGGTTCTGTTGAAAGCGCAAAGAGCATCATGAAGACCAAGGAACATACCAGGCAGGTCCGTAATACTGTTGTGGAGAAGTTTAAAGCCGGATTTGGATACAAAAAGATTTCCCAAGCTTTAAACATCCCAAGGAGCACTGTGCAAGCGATCATTTTGAAATGGAAGGAGTATCAGACCACTGCAAATCTACCAAGACCTGGCCGTCCCTCTAAACTTTCAGCTCAGACAAGGAGAAGACTGATCAGAGATGCAGCCAAGAGGCCCATGATCACTCTGGATGAACTGCAGAGAACTACAGCTGAGGTGGGAGAGTCTGTCCATAGGACAACAATCAGTCGTACACTGCACAAATCTGGCCTTTATGGAAGAGTGGCAAGAAGAAAGCCATTTCTCAAAGATATCCATAAAAAGTCTCATCTAAAGTTTGCCACAAGCCACCTGGGAGACACACCAAACATGTGGAAGAAGGTGCTCTGGTCAGATGAAACCAAAATCCAACTTTTTGCCCACAATGCAAAACTATATGTTTGGCGTAAAAGGAAACACAGCTCATCACCCTCAACACACCATCCCCACTGTCAAACATGGTGGTGGCAGCATCATGGTTTGGGCCTGCTTTTCTTCAGCAGGGACAGGGAAGATGGTTAAAATTGAGGGGAAGATGGATGCAGCCAAATACAGGACCATTCTGGATGAAAACCTGTTGGAGTCTGCAAAAGACCTGAAACTGGGACGGAGATATATCTTCCAACAAGACAATGATCCCAAACATACAGCAAAATCTACAAAGGAATGGTTCACAAATAAACATATCCAGGTGTTAGAATGGCCAAGTCAAAGTCCAGACCTGCAAAAGGTGGCTCTACAAAGTATTAACGCAAGGGGGCCGAATAATTTTGCACGCCCCACTTTTCATTTTTTTATTAGTTAAAAAAGTTTCAAAAATCCAATAGATTTCGTTCCACTTCACAATTGTGTCCCACTTGTTGGTGATTCTTCACAAAAAATAAAAATTTTATATCTTTATGTTTGAAGCCTGAAATGTGGCAAAAGGTTTAAAAGTTCAAGGGGGCTGAATACTTTCGCAAGGCACTGTACATCCCTTTAAGAATGCCGCTGTGCCATCGCGTGCGTGCTGGTCGGGACCCCCGTGAGTCCTGTCGCGGGTCCCGCGGACTCAGTCGCCGTGGGGATACCCGCGATCGTCTCACAGGGAGGCTGGACAGGGAGATGCGGAAGTAAACAGCATCTCCCCATTCTGCCTAGCAACAAGTGACATCCCTGTGATTGGAGCAAAGATCAGTGTTCACTAACACACAGCCATGCCCCCCACAGTTAGTAATACGCCCCTAGGACACACTTAACCCCTACACTGCCACCCCCTGGTTAACCCCCTTCACTGCCAGTGTCATTTACACAGGAATCAGTGCATCTGTATAGCACTGATTGCTGTATAAATGACAATGGTCCCAAAAATGTGTCAAAAATGTCCGATGTGTCCACCATAATGTTGCAGTCACAATAAAAATGAACGCCGCCATTACTAGTAAAAAAAAATATTAATAAAAATGCCATAAACCTAGCCCCTAATTTGTAAACGCTATAAATTTTGCGCAAACCAATCAATAATCGCTTATTGCGTTTTTTTTTACCAAAATATGTAGAAAAATACATATCAACCTAAACTGAGGAAAAAATTTTTTTTTTATATATTTTGGGGGATATTTATTATAGCAAAAAGTAGAAAATAATGCATTTTTTTCAAAATTGTCGCTCTTTTTTTGTTTATAGCGCAAAAAATAAAAACCGCAGGGGTGATCAAATACCAGCAAAAGAAACCTCTATTTGTGGGGAAAAAAAGGGCATCAATTTTGCTTGGGAACCACATCACACGTCCACGCAAAAAGTTGTTTGGTCTTAAGCCAGTAAAATGGTCCGGTCTGAAAGTGGTTAAACAAACACACATAAAAGTGTATGTAAACCCGATCCATGAAATCTGACCTGGACACATCTATCTGTAGTGTTTACTTACCTCGCTCCAAAGCCCTTAGTCTCATGTCTTTCTGCTGCATCATTCCTCTGTTATCAGCATGATAACTTCTGACAAGCTCTCTAACACAGGAGATAAAAACAGCAGAAAATTTGTGTTGGGAAGGTTTCTATAAATAGATAGCAGAGAGCTGATCTATTCACAGTGCAGCTCTGCATGTTTCTTTCTTCCTCTGCCTATGTGGAAGGGTGGGGGGGGGGGGGGGTTGTGCCTTTCCTCCAATCAGCTCTCACACAGTGTATGACAATTCTAACATAATGTTCACTTTCTAAAGAATATAGAAAGCTGAAGACATGCATGTAAAACATATGTAGGGAGATTTTTTTAATCTATGTGGATCATTTGAGGCTGTTCATCTCACTGGGTATAGGAGAGGGTTTACATCCACTTTAAGGTAGAGAGACACTGTCACCATGCTATATTGAACTTACCTCTCCAATGCTACCCAAGAATACAAAAATGTCAGGTGTCAGCTGGTTTTGTGACTCCTGGAAAGGGGAAGTAATGTTACTCACTTCATCATGTGTCAGGCCTAATGAATGGCCATTAGGCACAAGCACAGCATCTTCTGGAAAGGTCACATACTAGAAGAATATAAAGTGGTCAGGATGGAAGCTTTACACAGGTAATGTTAGTAAGTTGTAAATAGTTAAGCTAGCAGTGCCTCTTTAAAATGAGTTCTAATAAGTGTTATTCAACTTGAAATGAAACATATACTGAGAAAAAAAAGGAAGTGTCCATTCTTGACCTCTTTCTATACTAGCTTTTTGGTTATCTCTGGCTACAACATTTTTTAATCACTGACCGTAACCAATAAAAGAGACCAGCAAAGTCACAGTTCTTTCAAAATTTTTAACTTGTACGTAAGCTAAAAAATTGCCATAGAAGCCATGATACTAGTATTTTCCGAGAGAGAATTTGGCGTTTGCAGCCATTATACATCTCAGTATAGGTTTCATTGACATATATGGCATAGAACACCTGGAAACACATACTATTGACTTAAAGTGGAAGTAAACGCCCCTATTGTTTTCAGCCAAGGAAGCTGCCATCTTTGCCTCTGTTTAATCTTCAACTGCTATGATGCTGCACATGTGATTCGTTATGACACCAGCCATTGGATGGTTTGATAGTTTGGCTGAGAGCACAGCCAATGTGCAGTTAGCATTCCCGGCATGCCTTTTTTTAACTGTTTAAATCCATGGGTTTACTTCCACTTTAAAGAAATTAAGTAAGTAGTATGTTTTACCTGAAATAACACACCATCTGTACAACACATAATATTGATTTTGAATTGTAATACAAGACAGATTTTGCTTATTAAGTTTCTTCCAATATTTTCAAATATATATATATAAAAAAAACTAAAATGTAATTTCTATACCAGATGCTTGTTTGAAGTAAAATATCGCCAGCAAACAAGAAATAGAAAAAAAATAGAGCTATTGCTAACCATGTTGTACTATGTAAGGGCCGGTTCACACAGCGAGGCGCGGCGAGGCGTCTCCGACTTACCTCGCCGCGACCTGCGGGGATCTCAGCGGCGACTTGCAGAGGACTTCTGTATAGAAGTCAATGCAAGTCGCCCCCGAAGTCGCCCCGAAGTAGTACAGGAACCTTTTTTCTGAGTCGGAGCGACTCGAGTCGCTCCTCTCAGAACGGTTCCATAGTACTGAATGGGGGCGACTTGCGGGAGCGAGGCGAGGCGAGCCGTGTCGCCTCGCCTCGCCTCGCTGTGTGAACCGGCCCTAAAGCCTGCAAAGCATTAGAGTTGATTTTAAAATACAATAATTATAAGGTATGCTAGATTATTCTAGCTAGAATAACTATGTCTACAACACATTTGCACATTTTACTATACATTTGTAAATATATCTTTCAGTGAATATATATAGCATTTAAGAATCCAGGTAAGAACTCATGTAGGATGACCATGTAATGTATATTTTCCCTTTATCACCCACCTTTTGGACAAGCTCTATGTGTTTGATAGTACTCAGAAGTCATAAAGTCATCTAAAGTCATACAGGCAGTGGAAATAGCAAGCTTGACACAATAGTTAATCAAGTAAAATACAAGGGATACAATAAGGGATAGTCAATCCAGACGCAAGAAAAAAGTTATCAAGCTGTAAGCAGTCACACATTTATTTGAGGACTGATGGCAACTATTAGGGGTTTGGGTCAGAAAAAGCTATTGTAATGCTTGCTCCTATGCAAGAGGTCAGAGAATATGGCTGCCTAATGTAGCTTCTATGGTAGCCCCCATTCCCTTAAGGCAAGCAGGCATTGTAGTACTTCATGGCCCCAGGACATATTACACAATGCTATATCTTGTCCAGTAGTCAAATTTCAATAAAAACAGTACCTATTATGGTGTGGAGTGCCCCGGGCTTTTTTTCAGCTGAAACCTGGTGGAACTCAGTTCCACCACCTCTGGCTTAGGCCCTCCGCTCCCTGCTCACCATTTTCACTTGTAAACACAGATGTTCAGCTTCTGTGTTTACAAGTGACCGCTTGTCTCCCAATGGCTCCCACAGATCTGATCTCCTGAGTGGCTCCTACTGAGTACAGGATGGGGACAAGGGAGATGCAGGTGCCTGGGGTGCAAAGCAGATGCCAACACACCAGCTGAATACAGCAACAAAAGTAAGATGTGGAGTGTTTAAGGAGGGGGGAGAAGATGGGGTGGGGTCAGTGGGGGGATTGCACACCAAGGTCAGCAGAAGAGGAGTGAAAGTGAGATGGGGATGGGGATACAGAGGTAAGCAGTTGTGGAAGAAGACTTAACTCTGCACTTTGTGTGTAGTGCACCCCCGAACTCTGCACTATATATTCAGTTCACCCCTGAACTCTGCATTATGTACGTAGTGCACCCCTGAACTCTACACTATGTACATAGAGCACCCCTGAACTTGGCAATCTCTGTGTAATCCCCCAGAACTCTGCACTCTGTACATAATGCACTCTTGATATTTAATGCCCCTTTAAGACCCTCCCACACTGTAAGGTGTGAGTATGGGGGAGTTTTTTTGGGGGGGTCGTGGTTGAGTTCCTGCACCTATTTTCTGAGAAAAAAAGCCCTGGGAGTGCCCACAGAAGATATAGGAGACTGGGCCCCTCAACAGATGTGTAGTCAACAGCAATAGTGATTGTTTAAGGCAATGAACAGCATACTGTGTGGTTGGATGAAAACATCAGTTACTGAAGATGGCTGGTAGTGAGGTAAACACTGAAATTTGGGAAGGACCAGGCAGCTGGTAAGGTCTAGTTGGTATAATAGACAGAAAGACTGGCTCAGGCAGCAAGCAAAATTTGGTCTGTAAACTGGCAAGAGTACGGTCTAGGAGGCAGGCAAAAGACGTGGTCAGTAAGTGACAAAAGGTTGGTCTGGGCAGCAGGAAGAAGATTTCATCAATAGGCAGGCAAGGAGTCAATCAAGGCAGCAAGTAAAATACATAGTCAGAAAACAGGTCAGACCAGGTTTCAAGAAAACAACTCAGGCATGATACAGATTCAGACAAATGCCAGCTAAAGCAGCATGTGGATAAAGCTATCACAAGTCTGGGCAAAGGGCTTGTGAGGTATAAATGAGGCACTGGCAGACACAGGACCAAAGTAGGGCTGAGAAGTGCACTGATTAGTTTGGGATGCAACATAGTCAATGGCAGATGAGTTCAGGGAAGTAGACTGAAAATGGTAAATCCTTACAATAGTCAGCTGTGGACAACAGAATCGTTAAAACCCACAGGGGCCGTATAGAGAGCTTTATAACAATTAGCCACTTGATGTTGAATACTCCCTTAATACTAGTGGCTGGTCAGCAATATGAGCTTGGTGTTACTGTGTTACTGACAGTTGATGCTCTTCTTCATTCCATTATATTAGTTCTGGATTAGCCTTGAGGACACTGTGTAGCACCCACACATGGATGACAGTTAAACTGACACGATAAGTAGCAAGTAAACAAAAAAGGAAGGAGTGAATTTCATATTATATGGCTGCAAAATTCCGGTGTAGGAAAGGGGGATATTGTTTATGCTTCATGCCCATTTTGGTTATAAAAAAATTCGATTCTCAGCTATACTGCTTATCCAGTACCTTTAGTACTTCCTATATCACTGATGTGGAACAAGTATAAAAATCAGGAGTTCTGACTTCATTGTAATTTTCAAAACAGCATGCTCATTCCAGTTCAGTGACTCAGAAAGTATCAAAGTTAAAGACTTCCAAAGAACTAGCATTTACAGGAGATGTAACTTTTTACATTTTATTCCTTCTAATAACACAAATGCATCACATACACATGAGATCCTAAAACAGGCATTTCCATTTAGATTGTATGCATGGGAAAGCATACAACATGTAAGAAAATGTGTCCAGGTCACCCCTGTTCTCCTCTAAGATAAGCAGTGGCAGCAGTGTCTGTCTGGGTCACACACTTTATTCTTTATTCCATTAGCACAACCACTAGGTTTGCATTGTGTAACTGCCTTCTAATATATATGCCTATATTTGTATGTTTTGCTTGTACAGAATATTTTCATAATAAATGATAAAATAAATAAACATGTTTTTCTGCTTTAATTAAATAAAGAAAAGAATCAAAAAATAATCATAAAATAATGTCTTCAATAAATTGTTATTAAAATAACTATAAATGAATCCAATCTATACACTAGTAATAGCTTTTTAAAAAGTTGCAAATCTAGTGTAATAAAAACTATGTATTTGCATCCCTATCTGTCAAATACCACAATACTATTTAGAGTTCTCTCAAGGGCATTTTATAATGATCCATTCCTGAGGTAACTTGGCCACTTTATCATCCTTCACTCTAATCATTTTATGTCATGGGATTGGGTACAAAACGCTGGCAGAAAGAGCCTGCCAAATATCTCCGGATAATGCACGGATTTGTTTAATTTTGCATGAATGCGTAAAGAGTTACTTCTGTTCCATTTGTTATAAATTATGTAAATGTTCTTTCAAATATCATTCAGTATGTAGCTTGTGTTATATAGATTGGCTTAACCCATAAAATGGCATGCCATAAGGAATATCTTCACAGTGTGATGATGACATTGAGTGCAATATGCCCTACACAAATGTCAAACTACTGCCGGATAGCAAAAATACTTTCTAAATGAATATCACACACCCATACAAGATATTTAAATATGACTGACATAAGACATGTCCATAGACAAAATTATGGATAAAAAATAGACGTGCTGGCCTTGACAATTCTGATTTCATTAAATGTTTTAAGTGATCTGTGTGTTTGCTCACAAGACAGAGCAGCTTTAATCCCAGCCTTTTTGCTAGATGGGTTCACGTCATCAAACTGGACCTTCAGTCTACTCAAACACAAAAGTAAAGCTTGCTGATTTCAGACTTACAATTCTGTACACACAGAAACTGCCTTTATCACACAGTGTCAAGCCTCACTCTCATTAGATATCATTCTGTTTCAGGTGGCTGTTCTTTAGGCCAGTTAGGCCTGGACATACACTCCCAATGTACCATTAATGAGTAACCACACTTTTGTTGAGAAAAAACATTCCTGTCTGGGTGATCAATGTAAATTGCAGGGATTTTAACAAACTTAGTTGCACATTCCTACCTTTTGTTATTCTGAAGGAATAGCTATTTATTTGTCTGCATCCACATGCTCAGTGAATCTGTATGGAAGTGGTTTTGTAATTATCAATCAGCTGCAGTACCTGAAGGTCTCTAATGAGGAAAGCTGATGGGCCTGCATTCCTTTAGGCCAGGTTCACACTGCTCCAACATGGAAGTCAGATGACTTCCAAACCAACTTTGCCCTACAACTTCATGTCTGACTTCCATGCAACTTCAATGAACGGGATCTGACTTTGATCTGACTATACCAGGCCCTTTGAGTCTGGTATGAATCTTGAGGGGGGAACCTCATGCCCCTCAAAAAGCAACAATGTGGGGTCCCCCCAAAAATCCATACCAGACCTTTATCCAAGCACAGGTCAGAAAAGGGGGGGTGAGCGAGCGACCCCCCTTCTTGACCATGCCAGGCCACATGCCCTCAACGGGGGGTGGGCTTTGGGGTGTCCCCCACCCCACAGCACCTTGTCCCCATGTTGATGGGGACAAGGGCCTCTTACCAACAATCCTGGGTGGTGGTTTTCCAGGTTTGCAGGCACAGGGTTTATTGGAATCTGGAAGCCCACTTTAACAAGGGGGTCCCCAGATCCCCCCCCCCCATGTTAATGAGTGTGGTGTACATCGTACCCCTACCCATTCATCCCAAAAAAGAAGTGTAAATAAAAGCAAGAGATGGATTATGACAAGTCCTTTATTAAAAATGAAGATAGTCCCCCATCGTAGCTCCAACGTGTCTCCTTTCTCCAGTTTCCTTCCTCCGGTGATTTGTTCTTCCCCTGGACTTCTCCCCCCTCTGCTGTCTTCCCCTCTGCTTGCTGTCTTCTCTATTGTCTGCTGTCTTTTCTGCTGCCTGCTGTCTTCTCCACCGCCGACCCGGTCCTTCTCCGATCCTGGCTCCTGCAGTTGTGTCATCTACAATGTCTGCCAGTTCTTATATAGCCATGGGACGTGGCCCATTGGTGACATCACTGTGAGAGTCTGCCCCTTGTGACATCATGTGCCCACACCGTTCTTTTGGGGGGTTTCCCTTCAAAAGTCATACCAGACCTAAGGGTCTGATATGGTTTTGGGGGAGCCCATTCGCTTTAAAAAAAAAAAAATTGGCATAGGGTTTCCTTTCAAGATCCTCAGAGCACAAGTCGCATGCCACAAGTCAGACCAAAGTAGTGCAGGAACCTTTTTCAAAGTCGGACTGACATAAGTCAAACCAGTTAGGATGGCTCTCATAGGGAACCATTCATTTTGACATGGCATGTGACTTGTGCTCTCAAAGTCAGGGCTTATGTCAGACCAGTGTGAACCAGCCCTTACACAGGATTTGCAATAAAATCAGATTTTTATCTTAGTGCAGACTTGTGGGAAAATCAGTTGCAGGAAGTGAAATATCTGGGGGTGTTCTGTACACCATCTGTGTACAGAATGCCTCCAGGTAGCCATGTTGCATTGTGTTTTTCAAAAAGTTACAGTGCTGCAGATTAAAAAGAATTTTTAATAACCACTTAGAACATGACTTGTGTCGCAATTGTATATATATATTTTTTTGCTAATTATTTTTTTTTTTTTTTTGAGGGAGATTATTGCAAGATTAAGAATGTGTTTGTAACTGTATCTGGAAAATTATGTATGTGTAAAGTTAAATTTGTGTTATTGTAAAGAAAAAGTGGAGTTACCCTTTTAAAATGTCCTTTTCAGCACGCTGGAGCCCTGACTAATTGTAAAGTCTTTCCACATGAAGAAAAAGCCACCTGTCTCCAGTCAGTCTATTCTCTTGGAATGCCTGTTGTGATGGTTCAGGGATGCTCTTATGGTCCAATTAGGCCCTCTCTACTTCACCTACTGCAATTTCAAAAGTGACATACAGTGCTTCTATGAATATATATTTAGCATTGCGGTCCACTTTTCTACCAGGGCAGTTTTTTAATTTTCGCACATATGTTAAACTTGCATTTTTGTCGAAAAATTACTTTCAACAACAAAACAATTATATATTTGATAAAATTAGAAGCCCATCAATATAAAATATTAAACAATATTTGAACAGCTATAATAAAGAACACATAAAGAACACCTGTCACCTGTCCATGCTATCGCGCGTAATAGCGATAAAGTTAACATTGCGTTTCCTGTGGAGCAGGAAATGCAGAGATCATTGGGCATTTCCTGCACCGCATTGCTATCGCACTGTGTTTGCCATTCATTGTGGGTGTCAATAAAAATTTACTGACATCCCCAATGCATCGCAAATGTGGTGCAGTTTGCCTGCACCAGATTGCATGGTACAAAATGTCGGTAAGATCTGATTACTATGTGCTGCCAAAAAAGGTGCTTGCAATTCTTTGGTGTGACGCAGTGCAAGTTTAGTCCATTAAAAATGAATGGGCTTAAATGGCACTGAACTAAATTGCACAGGAATCCAGTGTGGTTCCTGTGCGATTAACATGCAGATTATAGTGTGAACTGGGGGGGTAAATTAAAAAAGTGATAAAAATACATTAAAATAAAATAATTAACCCTCATCACCTCCATATACAGCCTAAGGCAATCACACAGTGTAGGTCATGTACGAGTATGTAAATATAAGATGTGCCATACATATGAGGTTTCACTGCAAATGTTGACAAGCAATAATTTTAGGGACATGTTTTATGGTCTCCAAACTGTTAACCTGTAAAGATTTTAAAGGCACCACCTGTGGAGAATTTTTGGGCACCATAGTTTTTTTTCGAGATTTCAAGGGCACACATAGTTTTAGGGCTTAAAATGTGTGGTATGTATTTAATTGATGCAACCTTTTAACCACTTAAGGGTCGAGCCTATTTCTGACACTTGTTTGCAAGTTAAAATGTTTTTTTTTTTTTTTGCTAGAAAATAACTTAGAACCCCCAAATATTATATATATATATATATATATATATATATATATATATATATATATATATTTATATTTAGAAGACACCCTAGAGAACAAAATGTAGATTGTTGCAATAACAGTAAAGTTAGTCCACGTTTTTTCTATGATGTGAAAGATAATGTTATGCAAATGAGTAAACTGATACCTAACATATCATGCTTCAAAATTGCACCCGCTCGTGGAATAGAGAAAAACGTTCGCACTTAAAAATCTCCATAGGATGCGTTAAAAATTTTCTACAGGTTACAAGTTTGAGTTATAGAGAAGGTATTTAGCTAGAATTATTGCTCTAAGGATCGTGGTGATACATCACATGTATGGTTTGCCATGATAACAATGGTATTTAATATCAAAGAAGTGATGGGTATCCACGGTGGGCGGTCTGGAAGTGGTTAATAAAGCACAGATCAGGCTTAATTAGAGGATCTCCTGGCTACAGTAGCTGGAGAATGACAGCTCTGAACCCAGAAGTGATGTAATACAGTCCGATTCCAGATTCATTAGTCACAGAGGAAATTGGAGAATGGATCCCCTAATGGACTCAGCGGACAAGAGGTAATATATAGGTGGTGCACAGTTTTCCCCTCAGCTCAGGAGAGTATGGAACTATCTTATGGCACCATTGTTCAAACCCCCCCTCAGGGTCCTCAAATGTGATCTACACAGTTGTGTCCTCTATGTAGTGTTATTGGTCAGAAAGAGTGGAGCAGGAACATTTCAGAAAAAAAGTTGTACGTGGATTACAGTCACTTTTTACAGATGAACATCTCTCTGAAAAAAGTATGAGTACTTCTAACTTCACAACATTGGCTACACAAAGGTTGAGAACACAGAGTCCATTAGAACCACAGGAGATGCAGCAGGAGTGTGGAAACCTGGATCAACCAATAAGATGTGGTTGCCTTTGCTTTGGGAATCAGAAATTCCTGCCCAGAAGGCCACAGAGAGGAATAGGTAATTTACTGTTTGCATTTTTAAAATCAATAGTAGAGCAATGATAAGTCCATTGTTTAAATGGCCCATGAAGAAGGATAGCATGTAGGGTTGGGCACACTTACTGGCATGTGACCCTGGAATTTGACAGATCTATCAGGAAAGCTTCTATGAGAGATATTTGGGAAAAGTCCTGCTCAGGTATAGCATGATCATTACTAAAAAATATTTTCTCATTGGCTGTATAGTCATCCCCACCACAGAGCACACACACATACGCAATTATATACTGCATAACAAAGTTTAGGACCTTCTATAGGACTTCTTTAGTACCAAAGTTACATTTACTTTTAATGGGATCCATTTAAACATATTGTAGATGTAAAATAACATTAGGGCAAAAAAAATGAAGATGGAGATGCAGAAAAAAAAGAGCGTGTGTGTGTGTATGTGTGTGCGGACCAGATGGGATTTGGGTCCAAGATTGCCATCCTTTGTGCGCTTTTAATGACTAATGTCACGTACGCTTTACACCTGCCCTGATAGAGCAGACAGGTAGCACAGGAGTATAATGTGGCATGTCCCCTGCTTGCAGCAGGGCTGGATGGATGCTCAGGATCAAGCAAGGGAAGGCAATCAGTAGACCGCAGAGGAAAACGAGTGCCAGATGGACACCGGTGAGCAGAAGACAGGAGCAGATTGGCACTGAAAATAGCAGACAGGCACAGGCTAGTAGCAAACAGGCCGTGAGTGGACACCAGTAGAATATAGGCAGAGGTTCACAGCAGAAAGTCCAGAAGGCAGAAGTGTGGTCAGAGGCAATCTGCGGTCAATGCAGGCAGAGTTCAGGAGTAGTGAAGACAAGCTGGGTCAGTAACAGTAGTCAGATGCAGAGTAACAGGTAGCAGGTATGAACATGGACACTGTAGACAAGACAGCACTGAAGCATAGCACAAGCTCAGTTTAAATAGCCCACTTGACGCCATTGTGAGCAAAAGATGTGCACGCATGTATGTAAATGCAAAGGAACATGAATTACCATGTGCCTATGCACAGAACTCTGTCCAGAGGAACCATCCTGTCTGCTGCCATCATCTTCCTGATTATCGTGTATGTGGAAGAGGAGTGGTAAATTCACACCTAGTTACAGAAGCAATCATTTTGATGGTTGGATGCACCAGGCAGTGCAGTAATCATCATGAATTTTGTTTATTCAGTTTTAGTTAGACTTCCTTGTCCTCTGGAAAGGGGAGAAACATGTCTCCTATTACACTTTTTCCAGAGACAGCCTAAAACCGAGGCTGTGTTTATGTATGTCTGCACTTTCTGTGCCCTTTTTCATAATTTGCTCGCTCTGGAGGTGGGTCAGAATCTTTGAAGGGGCAAGAGATAAGGTTCATTAAGAGTAACAACTTTATTTATTTATTGTACATCATGGGGCACAGAGCCACAGTAATTACTGTATGGGTTATATGGCACCTTCAGGTGATGGACACTGGCACACCCTAAACATGAAGTTCAATTCCACATAAAACCCCTCCCCTTACTGGGAGTACCTCAGTTTTTTTCACCGGTGCCTTAGGTGTTGGTCACGAGTAAAGATGTGCTGTGCTGAGCTCCGCTGGAATATTCCTTACTGGGGCAAGCCATGCAACCGGATCCATTCAAAGTGTCTTTTCCAGACCGAATTGAATGGTACCCATGCCTCGTGTCCAAAGAAACAAGGTTTTACCTGTAACGCTTCTCTTTTTAGAGAACTGGACCTCGGGATTTAGTATTTGTTTTTTCAAGCCATATTTCTGGTGGGGTGCTTTTTATAGGCCCATGGCTGTGGATCCCCCAATAAAAAGGGGACCCCAGTCCCTTAAGGTTTTTTTAATGGAGCCCACTGTGAGAGGTGAAGATTGGGTCTGTTACCACAGAACCCTGCAGCTGGATAAGGTAAGGGAGATTCCTAAGGAATTTTTCTAATTCTTGTGGGTATTTCTCCTTTAAAGTAAATGTTATCATGCCTATAGTCACCACTGGGGGCTGTCAAGAGCATGTACCTGATTCCATGCTTGTCAGTCTCGCTTCTGTGTCAAGCTGCCTGCTTCCTCTAGCCCAAGCCTCAAGTAAGATGCAGGGAAGGTTTTTTTTTTTAAATGTTCCCCCACCTGGACAGCTTCACCCCAGGAGGCAGAGGGAGCGTGGCTCAGTCGGTGGTGTGCCACGCCACTCCCACTGTCGCTGGCTCTCCTCCTCTCATCCACCCCAGCCCTCCTACATATTTGATCCGGCGGATTGGAGCTCGCTTGCACGGGAAAGCTGTATCTTTGAAAAAGATGAGGGGGGGGCTTAGCGGCATTGGCGAGCTTCAGCGCCCACAAGGCTGTGCAGCTATTTTTCAGCTGCATGCAGGTAAAGGAGTGACACAGAACAGACAGGTCACATGTGAGTGTTGGTTGACACAGGCATTCCCAGGACACATTTACTTCAGACTGAGCTTAATAGCAGCAGCAGTTGCTGGACTGTTGTTCAGCAGTAGGTGCATTTTCTTGGCTGTACCTCTGCATTTGTGCTCAGCACCATAACCAGAGGGAATGGTACAAATACCGCCAAAGATAAGGGCACAAAAGGGTCACCCCGGGCCCTAAGGACCCCCCCATCTGCAATACCATCCCCCTGAATGATCTAGGGAGGCTGGTCAGAGTGAGCCATCAGGGTCATCAGGGGCTGCAATTGCTTCCGACACTTCAGCCCCCTCTATGTAACTGATGAGGTTTTTTCCTCAACTATCAGTGGATTAGAGAAAAAGTTAGCGACTTTAATTGCATCTTCACAGAGTGGAAGGAAGTGCATTAGATCCCCTTCTACCACCCAGGATCCTCAAACAGAAAAACAGTGGGAGGGGGAAAATGAGCCCCCTCAGGGGACCATGGAGAGACTGACGCCTCTTCTGAGGGAAGTGGGGAAAGACCTTCTTAAGCTTCACATGCTGAGAAGTTGCTGGTGCATCTTACAGAAATGGTCCACTCCACATTTAAGCTAATCTTAACTGAATCGGTTGAAGAGCCCACTTCTTGTTTGGGTTCACTAAAGCCTCCTCAAGCCTTGCGTGCCTTTCCTGTACATTCATTGCTGGAAAAAGCTTATATATTCTGGTATATATAGTGGAATAACCCAGATAAGGTTTTTTTCGCTCCTAAGAAGTTTTCAACACATTATCCTATGGAGGAAAAATTCACTTAGATGTGAATAAAAGTTTGACTTTTCCGGTTGACAATGTAAAAATATTTATGGATCCAACTGATAAGAGATTGGATTTCCTGCTAAAAAATTTTTTTCCTTGGCAGGTTCAGTGGCTCAACCTGCAGTGGCGGCAATTGGGGTATGTCAATCCTTGAGAGACCACTTGAAACAGGTGCTCAAGGTTTTCCCAGGAGTTAGCTGAGCTGCCAGCTGCTTTGTGTTTTACAATTGACGCAATCAGAGATTCTATTCTTCAAACCTCTCACCTTACGCTTGGGTTGATGCATATGCATAGAACCTTATGTTTGAAAAGTTGGTCAGCCGAAGCGCCATGCAAAAAACTCTTGGCTGGTCTTCCTTTCCGTGGTGAAAAGCTGTTTGTGGATGATTTGGACAAATATATCCAAAAAATATCAAGTGCTAGTTAAGAAAAGGAGTAAACGTCCCTCATTAAACATGCTCTTTCTCCAGTGCCAGGGGCATCAGCCTCCAGGCAGTTGCAATGGCCTCCACCATCAGGTTCAAGAGGTATACCTCATGGGTCAACGCCAGGGACAAAATAAATCCTGGGAGAGGAAACTCAAAAGACAAAACCCTAAAGCCCCTTTATGAAGGGGCGCCCCCGCTCGTTCGAGTGGGGGGAAGACTTCTGCAGTTCTCAAGGGTCTGGCAGGAAGAGGTTCAAGACAGATGGGTGGTCTCCACAATAGCTCTAGGTTACAAAATAGAGTTTCAAGAATTCCCATCTCCTCGTTTCCTCAGGTCAAATGTTCCCAAAGATCCAGAGAAAAAGAAGTCTCTCTTTCTAGTGTTAGACTTACTTTTGTCACAAAAGGGGAAGCGTGATACAGAAATAATAATTAATATTGCTGCAGTAGTGGAGACCACTGACTATCCTTTGTTTTGGAGGTGTATAATCATCGATACAGTTTTTTGCATGAACTGTATTTTGATGTGTCAATTATACACTGTGAGAACAAGGAGAAAAAAGGTCATATTAGCAAGGCTTTCCACCTACTGTACTAGCTCCCTGTGGCAACATCTCTACTTTTCCTTTTAGACTTAATTTATTTGGACAATCTTGATTTGAGAAAGGGCAGACAGCCTATGGCCATAAGATAGTATGCTCAATTTTTCTGCTGCTTGCCCTTCCCCTATTATACCTAGAGAGGAAGAGGCCAATGAGAATATGTTACTGTGGGGCCACTCAACCCAGAAACTTTAAGATACATTTGGAAATAGTTGTAGTAATTTTTTTCTTAAGTGATCACATCAAATCCCTAGCAATAGACGTCATGTAGTAGTACTTTGATTCAGGGTCATGTCAGTCCCTCCTGTTGCTGTACCACAGGCACTGCCACTATTCTCTTCACTTACTCAGTATGTTATGCCAGTTACATTCAAACCCCAGATACAACTAAAAGTGGTCCTATTCCTCTGCAATCAGCCACAAACACATCCTCCAGCCCATGACAGTGGGTGTCAGCCTCCAAAATGCCTCTCTCACATGTTTAGGCTTTAAATGAAGATTTAAGGAAGCCTGAAAGACATAAAGGACTTTTCCACATGAATATGGATGCCAGGATTGGTCTTGTTGGCAGAGGTATGGTGGAGCATGGGGAAATACGGGAGAAGGTTGAGGTAGGGAAGGATGATAATGGTGAGATGGAGGTGGAGTTGAAGGAGGAGAAAATAATGGAAGAGGAGATCTTAGCGATGCTCACCACCTACTTCCTCCACATTCAGCATCTCTATCTCTCCATTTCTGCATTCCTTTAATTTTCTTTCATTTTCTTTAGGTTGTCTGAATTGGAGGAAGGATGGCAGCTTGTGATTGTAGGATTCTATGATTTATTTTCTTATTGTTTCCTATACAAATAGAATACTATTTGTATAGGAAACAATTTGTGTAATAATAACTAATTAATAACTAATAGTATATTAGTATTAGTAATAACTAATAATAACTAATAGTATACAAATGGAAAAACAAAATAAAAACAAAGAATACAATTAAAAACAAACCAAAAATTATGTCTGGAAATCTGATATGCTGAGGCCACCCAAGTCAGGAAATTTCTACCCGATTATGTGAAAACTTGGACAAAGGGGAGCTCAGACCCCTAGACACGAGGGAGGGTATAGTGTAGCATTTTTTTTTTTTGCTGCTCCAGATGGCAACTTGTTCCTGCTGCCATCTGCCGCTGGACTCACACATTTTTTTGATTGTTGTATGCAAAAAAAATAATGACACATACAAAATATGGGATGCCAGAATAGGGGGTCGCTAGCACTGCCTGTGAAAATTGTACTATTACACAACACCACATGCACTTTAAAGGCATCTCCCACGCATATGTTTGAAATATTTTTATTTTTTTATTTTTTTGCCTCTCCATGCTGTACTGTGTTTTTTATTTTGTGCTTTGCTATATGGCCCCCATGGCCCCAATACCTTGCCTAATGGTCTTGAAAATGGCCAGAGCAAGATTTGCCGCCCATAGACTTCAATGTGTTTTAGAGCTAAGTTTGGGTTTGCAGATTTTAAGCAGGATTATCTTAAACCTCCTCCTCCCACCTCCACTGCAAATCGAACCTGGACAGATTCACTTATCTTTAAAATCAAACAATTTAAATATTGCTATGAAACACAAAATTCTGAATTTAAAAAGGAGCAAACATTAAAGTTTTTAAGGAAAACTTAAACTTAAATAAAAAAATAACACAACAATACAGAGAATATGTGCGTAGACACAGCATGAAGTAGATAGAGTCATCAAACCCTTTGCAACTTTTCTGACACTTTTCACAAGTTCCTTCTTGTTTCTCTCTGTAAGTAGGTTGCTGAAATGTTTCAATTAAACCAAAATGAAACTTTTAATTAAATAATTTCAAATTGAAATAGATAAGACACAGTTTGTGTTGGTAAGTTGCTAAGCTCTTACCTGGCATACTGCTTCATGTGCTTAATAAGAAGCAACAAATCATTTAACATATTCATGGAAAAAACAGGATATGTGAATAATTGAAATTCACGTCTTTTTTGGTAAAATGCAAATTGACTTAGTTACGAACACCTTTGTTTGTTAAAACACCACCAGAAGTAAAAGACACCAGACTGTCAACAGCCTTGTCATTAGACAAGGAAATTGAAAGAATGCGCTACAGCTTTCATCTACAGCTTGGATGGTGAATCAAATTGTTATCTTTAGCAACTGAATCCCATTTCTTAAACTTTTAGATGTTCTGTACCTACATTTAACTTTTAAAATCCTTCACTTTAAATACACAGTGCTGCACAATTATTCATGTCTTTAGATTTTTTTGAAACCTGACATTACTTATATTGAGAAGCTTTAAAACAATTCCAAATAAATAATTATAAGCAATACAAAAGCAAATAAATAAATGTATTTTCTGCTTGGGTGATTTTATCTTATATTTAACAAATAAACAAATGTTAAAAAAGAAAAATAGTCATGATTGAATTTGAGTAAATATTGGGGGTGATAGTAATTGAAATAGTGGCTGAGGGGCGTGACCGGATGTCAGGGTGAGAGGTCGCGGCGGGCTCAGACCTACCGCTCGCTCCAGAGACTAATGCTGCCGAGGTAGTGTGGAGGAGGAGGAGGGAAGGAGAAGCCGAGCGTTGAGGTGCCGAAACGAGGGGACGCTGCGAAGCTGTGACGCCACCAAAGCGAGAGTAACGGTACATTCGGTTGACCGAACGGCGCAACAGTGGAGGTATGTGGAGGTCGCCACAGGAAGCTCTCCCATAGAGGAACATCGATCCCCACGTAAGAAACCCTGTGAGAGAGGGAATCAAAGCGAAGGGAGGGATTGAGCGTTACCCCCCCCCCCCGGTGGAAGAGAGGTAAGACCTGAAGGTATGACCAGGAAAAGGGGGGTGGAGGAGGCGACCACACATAATGGATCACAAACATTACGCAGCTCTAAAGATAAGGCTGGTCACTCGACCGGGCTGACAGGCGTTGCTGCTGCTGCCGCCGCTTCTAAACTGGAGCGATATGCCCATACGCCTAATCAGACGCCAAACCAAACACCCAAAAAGAACGTGCAAGTCGGAGAGGGGCGGCCGCAGAGTACTGCAGCCGTGCAAACGGTCGGAAGGAAAAGCCAGGGCTTGACGACCGAAATAGAGCCGACAAGTTTAAATAAAGCAATATGTGTGGCAGTCCGGTCGGACACTACGGGTGTAATGGGTGGAATATCGGAAGCACAAGCGTCTGTGAGTAATCTCTCCTTAGAGAGGGGGACTGGACGGGACACTGAGATAGGTACAGAAGGAGAAATTTGGGCAAAAGGTAAAGAACCATCACTAAAAGAAATTCTATCTGCGGTGAATACATGTAAATTATCATTGGATGATGTATCAGATCAATTAAAGCAGATAAGAGAAGATGGGTTAAATCTTAAAAATGAAGTACAGAAAACTGCGGCTCGTATATCAGATATGGAGGAGAGAGTCAGCCAGGTGGAGGATGATGTACTCCCGCTGAAACAGGAGATGCAAATGATGAAGGGCCAGTTAAATTTGTGTATGGCTAAAATGGACAATATGGAAAATATTATACGCAGGAAAAATATCAGAGTTTTAGGTTTTCCGGAGAAAAGCGAAGGCAATGATCTTGCTGAATTTATGGAAATATGGATAAAGGATAAAGTAGGGAGTGAGAAGCTATCAAGATTTTTTGCAATTGAAAGGGCGTATAGAATTCCGTTTAGGATGGTGGAAGGAAGAAGTCATCCTAGACCCATAATCATCCAATTGCTGTCCTATACAGATAAAGTTATAATCCTTCAAAGAGCAAGAGAACTGCGTAATCTTGAATATAATGGGATAAAGATTTCATTGTATCCGGATTTTTCCCCAGAGCTGCAAGGACAGAGAGCCAAGTTTATAGAGTGTAAAAAGAAATTGCAGAATCTTAAAGTGAACTATGCATTGCTTTATCCGGCAAAGTTGAGGGTATCAGCATTTGGGGAAAACATATTTTTTAATAGTCCAGAAGAAGTTAAGTTGTGGTTGGAGGAAAACAAATGTCTGCTGCAACAGAGGGGAATGTTGTAATATGAAAACAGAAGAAAATGGACATTTTTTTTCTTTTTTTTTTTTCTTTTTTCCGGACTAAGAGGGAATGCCCCCATATTGCTCTGTTTGTCTCCCTCCCTTTCTCCTTCCCCCCTTCCCCTTTTTTCTTTTTTTTTTTTTTTTTCTCGGTAGTAATGTGGACTATTTTTTGTTATAGAAATAAGAGTAATGGGAGTGGGTGGGTAGGGCGAGTAGGTGGGGAGGATATATCACCCTGGGAGGTAAAAACGGTCATGTTGGAAGCCCCTTAGAAGGGCCCCAAGTGGGGCATGGGAGGGTTGGGGAGGGGAAAGAAAAAAGGGATGGGGAGTGTGAATGGATGAATGATAGCGAGAGAAAGGAGGTTGAAAGGATAGGGAAGGATATAGGTAGGCATGGTAAAGGATTATTAATTGCACAAAAAATATCTAAGTATAAAGTTGATGTGTGAAATTGCATTAAATACGGTGGTCAGTGAAAAAGGGCACAAGAAAATGAAATTAAGGGAGGCACAAGGAAATAAATTGTCCAATTTATATAAAACGTGTGTAAAATGTGTATAAGAAATATGGTAAATTTGAGATACAAAATATGTGTGGGACTAAAATTTTGGAGCACAGGGAAAAAAGTAAGGGGGAGATCACGTGTGAAAACACAGAGAAAGCACGTAGAATGGAGAATAAAAGTATGATATTGTGATTTAGGCTTTAAATATGGGAGTAAGCAGTAAGGTAGGGAACTTCACTAAAAAGGTTAAAATCTGTTCTTGGAATGTACGGGGGGTGAAGGAACAGCTGAAGAGACGTGCGTTATTTTCCATGGGGAACATGGGTAATTATGGGATGCTCTGTTTGCAGGAGACCCACCTGGACCGAGATACAATCAGTGTGCTAAGACACAGGAAATATAGGATACAATATCATTTACATACACCTCCTATTCAAGGGGAGTGAGTGTCTTAATAGACCCTGGGTCGGGTCTAACCTGCAGGCAGAGCATCATAGATGTTAAAGGGAGATATGTGTTCCTTTTTTGTGGTATAGAAGATAGAGTATGTGTGATCGCAACTGTGTATATCCCACCACCATTTAATGCAGAAATATTATATGAACTGCTGAAGTTTATAAAGGATAAGCCTGGAATCCCAGTCATAATAGCAGGGGACTTTAATATGATAATGGATCAAAAAATAGATAGGTTCCCACAGAAGGTTGGTAGTAGGGAGGGACCTAATGGGTTGTTATTTCAATTCTGTGAAGAAACAGGTTTTGTGGATATATGGAGAAGGTGGAACCCCTTAAGAAAACAGTATTCTTGTCACTCTAAGACGTACTCCACCTTGTCCAGGATCGATATGGTGCTGTGTAATGAAGAGGCGCTGGGGATGGTGGAGAAAGTGGAGTACGAGCCAAGGGGAATTTCGGACCATTCACCGGTAATGTTTTTAATGACAATAGGGAGAGGATGTAGCAGAAGGGAATGGAAGATAAATCCATTTTGGTTAGAACTAATGGATAACATGGAGGGGGTAAAAGAAAATCTAAAAGAATTTTTGAGCATAAATGTGGGATCTACGTCCCTGGGAATAATGTGGGATACCTTGAAAGCCTTCTTAAGGGGGGAACTAATAAAAATGATATCACAGATTAAGAAGAATGGGTTAGCAAAGGAAATAGAAGCAAAAGAAAGGGTAAGGAGGTCAGAAGAGAGGTATATAAGGGCCCCTTCAGAAGAAAGCTCCAAGGAATGGGAGAAAAATCAGGTAGAATATAAAAGACTTATTTGGGAGAAAGAGGAGAAGAAAAGGCAGTTCCAGAGGCAGTCCTTCTTTGGCGAAGGGGAACAAGTGGGGAGGGTATTGTCATTGATTGCTAAATCAAATAGTTCGTCCCCAATAATACCGGCGATACTGGACAGGGAGGGAGGTATGAGGAAGTCAACACCTGAAATAGTGGAAGAGTTTAGAAAATATTATGAGGAACTATATAAAGTTTCAAACTCCGAAGTAGAGGGGGAGATGCAGAAATTTTTTGGGAAAATAACAATACCCAGGCTGTCGGAGGAAGATAGGGAGGGCTTGGAAGCACCATTGACCCTGGAGGAGCTGCAAAAAGTAACAGCAGAAATGACAAATCAGAAAACCCCAGGTCCGGATGGACTGCCAATAGAGATTTACAAAAAATTTGGGGAGATACTTTTACTGGCTCTCCTACAGGTGCTCAATGGGGCTTTTGAAGCGGGGCAGTTGCCGCAATCAATGATGGAGGCCACAGTGGTGGTCCTAGCAAAAGAAGGGAAAAACCAATTGGAGACCGCATCATATAGACCTATATCGTTACTGTGTTCAGATGTTAAAATCTTGGCAAAAGTACTTGCAACAAGGGTAAAAAATATAATATCAAAATTAATACATCAGGACCAAACTGGGTTTATCCCAGGGCGGTCCACAAATATGAATGTGAGACGCACCTATTTAAACATTCAGATTCCTTCAGAAAACAAAGGGAATAGAGCAGTTATGTCCTTAGATGCGAAAAAAGCCTTCGATAGTGTGGAGTGGCATTATTTGAGGAGGGTGTTGGCGGAATTTCAATTTGGTCCGAGATTTATGCAATGGATAAGAGTACTGTATACAGGTCCAAGGGCGAAAGTGAGAATAAATGGGGAATGTTCAGAGGGGTTCCATTTGGAGAGGGGGACAAGACAGGGGTGCCCTTTGTCGTCCCTGCTTTTCGCCCTCTCAATGGAGCCTCTGGCTATAGCCTTGAGAGAGGCGCAGGATAACCGGGGGTTTAAAAGAGGGAATGAAGAGGAAAAGGTTGCTTTGTATGCAGACGATGTACTGTTGTTTTTAGGGGACACGGGGCCCTCATTGGTGGCGGCAATGACCCTGATAAAATAATTTGGGTACCGTATATACTCGAGTATAGGCCGACCCGAATATAAGCCGAGGCCCCCAATTTACCCCCAAAAAAACTGGCAAACTTATTGACTCGTGTATAAGCCGAGGGTGAGACATGCCTGTCCATCCCTGTGTGTGTGTCCGTCCATCCCTGTGTGTCCGTCCATCCCTGTGTGTCCGTCCATCCCTGTGTGTCCGTCCATCCCTGTGTGTCCGTCCATCCATCCCTGTGTGTGTGTGTGTCCATCCATCCATCCATCCCTGTGTGTGTGTGTCTCCATCCATCCATCCATCCATCCCTGTGTGTGTGTGTCTCCATCCATCCATCCATCCATCCATCCCTGTGTGTGTGTGTCTCCATCCATCCATCCATCCATCCCTGTGTGTGTCTCCATCCATGTGTGTGTGTGTGTGTGTGTGTGTGTGTGTGTGTGTGTGTGTGTGTCCAGCCTACCTTTGTCCCGAGCCTCCGTCCCGTGCCTTGCCTCCTTGCCTCCGTCCCGTGCCGTGCCTTGCCTCCTTGCATCCGTCCCGTGTCGTGCCTTGCCTTGCCCCCGTCCCGTCCCGTCCCGT
This sequence comes from Lithobates pipiens, assembly GCF_037356315.1. Classification (NCBI taxonomy): domain Eukaryota; kingdom Metazoa; phylum Chordata; class Amphibia; order Anura; family Ranidae; genus Lithobates; species Lithobates pipiens. Next base: position 389,557,054 of record NW_027507764.1, read on the forward strand.
GCCGTGCCGTCCCGTGCCCTCTTCGTCGGCGGCCATTGTAAAGTTCAAAAGCTGCGCCGCCGCCTTCGCCTGTGATAGGCGGAACACTGAATTTCCCAGCAGCCTGTGTTCCGCCTATCACAGACGTCGTATCATCCTCGTCCGTAGTACGAGGATGATACGACGTCCGTGATAGGCGGAACACAGGCTGCTGGGAAATTCAGTGTTCCGCCTATCACAGGCGAAGGCGGAGCCGGAGGCGCGGCTTTTGAATAGAATGGCCGCTGTCTGTCTGCTCGACACGCTGATCGAGCGGGCAGACAGCGATGACTCGAGTATAAGCCGAGGGGGGCACTTTCAGCCTCAAAAAAGAGGCTGAAAATCTCGGCTTATACTCGAGTATATACGGTATTTCTCTGGACTTGAAATTAACTGGGAAAAATCTGCTCTCCTACCAGTGGATCCCCTCGATACCCCACTGCCAGTACAGGTATCCCAAATAGAAATAGTTAAACAAATGAAGTACTTGGGAGTGAATATGACGGCAGACCCAAGGCAGTATATAGCAGGGAATTTAGTTCCACTTATGTCAAAATTAAAGCGTAAAATCAGAATATGGAAGAACCTCCCCTTGTCAGTAGCCGGTAGGTGCAATTTAATTAAGATGGTGTGGATGCCTCAAATATTATATGTTATACAAAACTCACCGGTTTGGATTCCAAAATATTGGTTTAAAAAAATTGAAAGTTTGTTTAGAGAGGTGATATGGAAGAACAGTGTGGCAAGAATTAGCTTACAAGTACTACAGAGACCAAGGGAAATGGGTGGGATGGCACTACCTAATATGAGATACTACTTTCTGGCTGCCCAATTACAGTATATGAGGGGAGGTAATCTAGCAGCAGTGACAGGAAAGGGGGGTGGTCCCCTGGGGAGGGATACTCCACATAATACGGTCGCGGAAGCAGTGGAAGCCGACTCATTTAGGACCAGCTGCCCCACAGTCCAACTGATGGTAAAGTGTTGGGAGGAGGTAAAAGTAATATTGGGGTATAGAGGATATACAGAATTCTCACCAATATGGGAAAATAAAAACTTAGAGGAAATTAAGAAAATGGGGAGATTAGTAGAATGGGATCGGAGGGGCGTACACTTCTTAGCGCAACTATATAAGGACGGGAGACTGAAAACATTTCAGGAACTAAGGGATTAATATGGGTTACCGGCTTATTACCTCCTTAATTATATACAAATTAAACATGCGTTAGAGGCACAATTTAGAGACAGGAAGTTGGAATGGAGTAAGATGCCTGTACTCAGGAGAATTATAAGCTATAATATATCGAAAGGAGGTATTTCTGAGATCTATAGGTATCTAAAGGGAACAGAACAAGAAGGGGTAATAGAGGAGAAAAAAAAGGCAAAATGGGAAAGAGAGGTGGGCCCAATATCGGTAGAACAGTGGGAAAAGGTTCTGGCATTGGGGGCGAAAGTTTCCTTATCTCCATCACATATTATATCTCAAATGTATTTAATCCATAGGGTATACTACACTCCTCTTAAATTGTTTAGATTTGGGAGTAGACAGGACGCAGAATGCCAAAGGTGTGGAGACCGAAGAGGAGATTTAATACATATGATTTGGCGATGCCCAAGATTATATAGATATTGGGTAGGAATAATAGGGAAAATTAATAAAGTGTTTGGGTTATCACTGGAAGTAGAAGCTAAAATCTGTATAATGGGATTGATAGAAGAAGAGGAGGTACGAGGGGATATCCACACAGCGGTCATTAGATGCCTTTTTCAGGGGAGGAAATTAATTGCGTTTAAATGGCAGAGGAGGGAAGCGCCTACAGTAAAGGAATGGATGGAAAGGGTGAAAGATAACATAAAAAAGGAGGAATACATATATAGGAAAAGAGGTAATTATGGGAAGTTTGTTAAAATATGGGGAAAGTGGGGTGAGCAAGTTGTAAGAGTGATGGAAGAAGGAGGGAATGAATGAGAGGTAGGGAGGGGGATGGGAGAAGGGAATGAGTAATTTGTTTAAGTTTGATGTTATTTAAAAATTTTTTTTGTATAATTGTGAATTGAATATTATCGGCGGAGGGAATGGGAGGGGGAGAGGGCTGATAGGGGAGGGGGGATGGGAGGGGGGGACAAGGGAAATTTGTTTGTAAGGGGAATTATTGTATGTGATTATTTTGTGGCAATATTTGTAAATTTGAATATAAAGCAAATAAAATAAAAAAAAAGATTATAACGAATTTGAGTAAATATTATAGTGCTTACTTATTTAGCTTTACTTAGATTGTCCATACCTGACACTATATATGGCATGCAGAGAATCAGATTTTACCTGAAGTCTAAGCCCTTGTACACACGGTCGGAGATTCCGACAACTAAATCCGTCGGAGTAATTCCGACGGATTAATCCTGGAAGAGGTCCGGAAGTGATGTTGCATACACACGGTCGGACTAAGTTGTCGGAAAATCCGATTGTACATAATGTGATGGCGTTATTTCGTTACGACGGGACTACGTTCAGGCTAGTAGCCAATAGCTTTGGTCTAGGAATTTGATCTGAGAATGCGTGGCACTTTGTCCGTCGGAGTAGGCTACACATGATCGGAGTATGTCCGATTGGAGCATTTTGTCGGAAAATTTTACCGGCAAGTTGGAAAAATTGGTCCGTCGGATATTCCGACGGAAACAGTCCGATGCAGACCACACACAGTCGGAATATCCGACAAAACGGTCCGATAGGAAACATTCCGACGGAATCTCCGACTGTGTGTACAAGGGCTAACAGCTGTAGCAATCGACTGCCTAATTTCACAAATTTGAATGGTCTGTGATGCAACATGCAGACATCAGGTGAATTTCCGACTGCCTGGCACTCCAGCTAAGGTCTCACATTCTGCCAAAGTAAGTACATTTAAATAAGAGGCACAACCATTGTGTATACTTGTACCTTCACATTTTTAATTTAAGTTCAATGATTTTTATTCAAAATTTTCAAGCATAACAGAGGAATGGGGACATATTAGATGTGAGGCCGCGTACACACGCGGGGACTGTTCGCCCAACTTTGTCCGCTGAACAGTGTTTCGGCGGACAGTCCGCTCGTGTGTGGGCTCTCAGCGGACAGTTTCAGCGAACAGTCCGCTGAACAAGGTTTTTCGGAAATTCCGAAAAACTGTCCGCTGAAACTTTGTTTCAGCGAACAGTCCCCTCGTGTGTAGGCTTGTTCGTCAAACTAAGTTCCGCGCATGCTCAGAAAGGATTTACACGCCGAAAGTTATAATGCAGTGTATAGGACGTCGTATTTTTCGTCCCGTCGTATGTGCCGTTCACGTCATCGCGCACGGTTTCAGCAAACTGTTCGTTCGTCGTGTGTGGCCATGTCCGTCCATGCTAATTTTGAGCGGACTGTTTGCTGAAACTGTTTGACGGACAAAGTTGGGCGAACAGTCCCCGCGTGTGTACGCGGCCTGATGATCATTTATACAATATATTGTAGTACAATAATAATAATTATACATGCATAGTTTTGATTTACCATAGGACCACACAAGAGGCCATATATCTGCATCATCTTTAGGCTCAGATCCAGTAAGCAATAATGTTGCATAGATAGTCTGGTTATTGATTATGATAGGTGTAGTATAACCAGCTATAACTTTAGTGCCTGCGTTGCAGTACTCCAGTTAGAGGACACCCCATAGGGAGCAAACTGCGTCCGCATTTGGAGCCGACAAGGCCCAGCTGCTTGCTTTGTCAGTACCAATCATAGTAATCAAAAACACTCATTTATTAGAAGTCTAATGCAGTGTTGATTCATCACAATCTTAATATTCATAGGTTTTTGAGGAAACTTGGGGAGAAACAATAACAGGGTTATTGGATGCAGCTATATAGCTATATGCGCTTGAACAAGCATTAGTTATGGCTGAACATGTCATTTTTATACCAGTCAAACCAGGGTCACCAGTGGGGATAATTTAAATTGTGATTTCCCTGTGAGGAAGGGAACCTTGCTTCATATGTAATGTGTAGATTGTTAGATGTAATAATCCCAGCCATGTTCGCGATTTCTGAACGATTCCACCTTTTGACCAATTCACTGGCTGGTGCTAAGCCATATATGGGACATGATCTTTCTTATTAATGGAGGGAAGTCCTCAATGCCCAGTAATAATAAGGCTAATCCTGGGTTAAGGGGGGATTGTGACTCAGTGAATTCCCCTATGATTGTAAAGACATTTGTCCAGAAGGATCTTAATCTTGGACATGACCACAGTATGTGAAAGAGAGAGCCCCTGCATCTGCATTGTCTCCAGCAAAATGGAGATATTTGTGGATTAAATCCTGCTATTCTTGTGGTCGTTAAATACCATCTCAGTAAAATTTTTGGAGCATGTTCCCATAAGTTAATGCTTTTAGTGGCTTTATATGTGTTAGTGAGTGCAGCTAGCCATTGTTCAGAGGCAAAAGAGGACATTAACCACTTCAGCCCTGGAAGATTTTACCCCCTTCCTGACCAGAGCACTTTTTGCAATTTGGCACTGCATCGCTTTAACTGACAATTGCGTAGTCATGTGACATGGCTCCCACAGAAAATTGACGTCCTTTTTTCCCCACAAATAGTGCTTTCTTTTGGTGGTATTTGATCACCCCTGCGTTTTTTATTTTTTGCACTATAAACAAAAAAGAGCGACAATTTTGAAAAAAACGCATTATTTTTTTACATTTTGCTATAATAAGCGTTTATTGATTGGTTTGCGATTAGCGTTTACAAAATAGGGGATAGTTGTATGGCATTTTTATTAATATTTTTTTTCTTTACTAGTAATGACAGCGATCAGCGATTTTTACTTTCAAAAATGTTTATTTGTTTCAAAGGGAAAATAGAATCCATACAATAGAACGCGACAACTTGTCGTCTCACATATATATGAAGAACGTGGAAAACATGTCAAAAAGTACAGGCAAACAGCATAAGCCGGAGAAGACACATTGCAAATTGTAAGGCATCTGTATAATTAAAAGCAAATGAAGATGAAAGAGAAAGGAGCTCACTTTGTCTGGAATGGAGTGACATGACAGTTGGGAGTGACATAGGAAATATGGACGGGATGCAACCTAGTACCCCCGACACCCCAATTGGGATCACACTGTGTCGGGGGCAATAGACGCTCACAAAATATGAACATAAGAGGAGATAAGTGAAAGGAAGTTGTCAACCAAATACCAGCGAACTCCTGTTTGACCAGCCGGTCAGCCCCTAGGCCGATCTGAGGGTCCTCTGTTGGGAGAAGCAAATCAGAGCAAATTGCATCAGACTCTTTATGTCAACCAACAAACATTGCCTAGGAGACATTTATACAAACTTTTAAACCTTTCCGGACTAGCCTTAGTCCATAGTATGGAAACCAAGAGAACATATGCGAACAAGAGGAAAGAAAAGGGAAAGATAAAGACAAAGAAAGAGGAGGGAGATAGAGGGGGGTAGGGGTGGAGAGAGCGTCACTACTTGCGTCAGGTTTATTAAGGGAAGTTCATACATATGGGAAGTTGGTCAGGCCCATTATTCGGGCCCAGGGCTCCCAGGTGGCTACGAACCTATCAGATGTGTCCTCCAACATACTAGCGAGCCTCTCCTGAGACATGATCCAGGAAATCTTTTTCTTAACTATTGTGAAAGAAACCCCTGGTTTCTTCCAATTCCTGGCTATGGAGATTTTGGCTCCCAGCAGTACAAATTGGGTCAACCTGCTGGAGGGTTTAGAGAGATGGGGAATTGGATCATTAAGGAGAGCCACCGTGGGAGATCTGGGAACTTTGGCACCAATCAATCTATCAATCAGGTTAAAGACTTTCTTCCAGAAGGGATGGATTCTTGGGCATTCCCACCAAATGTGTGACATCGTCCCCGTAAGCATGCAGCCCCGGAAACAGAGCGGACTGGCTGTTGGGAACATGTGTGCAACTCTGACTGGCGTGTAGTACCATCTGGTTAGTACTTTTGTCCCTGCTTCCATAAGGTTTGTGTTGAGCAGACCCCGAAAGGATCTAGCCCCTATTGAGTGCCACTTATCCAATGACCATTGGAAAGAGAAGTCAGTTTCCCAGGCGACCATATAGGGCGCCTTTGTTTTGGGGGTGGTGAGAGACGTGTAGACTAAGGAGATCCCCCCCTTCTGGTCCATGGCTTGACCGCACCAAAGTTCGTATTCTGTAAAGAGTGGGGGGTTTGATTCCCCTTTGCAAAGGGAGTGTAGAAAATGTTGAATCTGATGGAACCGAAAAATTTCGGTCTTAGGAAGGCTTTGTTTCTTGATATAAAATTGCAAGGTAATGGGTCCTGTGGCTGTGAAAAAGTGTCCTATCCTGTAAAGACCCTTATCGACCCACCATTTGAAGGCAAGTACATTGTATCCTGGAGGGAAGCGAGGATTATTGAAAATATGAGTTAAAGGTTTAATTGCTGAGACCAAGGAGGTAGAGTAGCGCAGTGAATCCCATAGTTTAAATGAGTGGGAGAGAGTTGGGGACAAGATAGCGGGTCTATTTTTCTGAGGGGTCCATAGTAAAAAGTCTAGGGTAAAAGTGGGGGCAGCCTGATTCTCAATATGAATCCAGTCCGGCTTCTCATATTTTGAGTAAATTACGGATAACTGTGTTAGCCTAGCTGCTTGGTAGTAACGGAATAGAAGTGGGAGGCCTAAACCACCCCTCTTCCTATGAGCGAAGAGGGTATTGCGGGTTAGTCTATAACCTTTTTTACCCCAAATGAATTTTAGGATTTTATTTTGGAAGGTTGAGAGGTGATCCCTACGAATGGGGATTGGCAGGGATCTAAACAAATAAAGTAATCTGGGTAATAGAGTAATTTTGATAGCGTGTATTCTGCCTAGCCATGATATGGGAAGATGGGACCAATTCTGTAAATCTGCTTCTAGTTTATGATACATCGGGGGATAATTATGACTGTATAAAGTCTCCACCTTAGGGGCGGAGCACTAGAAGGTAGGCTCGTCCGGAGCCCCTCCACCCCTCCCTCTCTACCCGTAATCCCCGCGGCACACTCCGCCCCCCTCTAGCACGCGGCGAGAAGCAGAGCGGTGATCGGATCAGGCATGCGGGTAGACGGAGGAGAGCCGGCTCGCTCTAGCTTTCGGACGCCGCGCCGCCCCCCCCTCAGCCTGACGCGGCTTTGGAAGTGCTCCACGCACCCCCCGATCCGGATGTTGGACGCCCGGGACCAACCGCAGACCCGAAGCCTCAAGCAGTAGGTGAGCCGCTTTTCTACGGAACCCACACAGGAGACAAACAGGAGACGGGAGTCTCGGCGGGAACCTCGATCCACTGGCGTGCAGCCAGAAGCCACTACTGGAGGGCAGCTCACTGTCCCATCTACGTACACCACAGCGGAGTGAAAGGGATTCTGGCTATCTGAAGCCCTCGGACACTTACACCGGAGTGCGGTACAGTAATTAATTAATAAGTGTGAGCTAAGCGGGGAATGCGGAAAAGCATGATAGAGCTGCATATTGAGCTGTGTGTGAACTGTGCCATAAGGAGATGAGCTCTAAAACGGCTAAGGCTGGGGTTAGATTTTCTGCTGGCTTTTTGCTTTGGGTTCTTCATGGCTCTCCCCCATCATCCCCCTAAACTCTGAGCATGTATGAGGAGGGGGCTGGCAGGAAAATAAGAGTGACAAGATCACTAAGAGAACAGCAAGGATAAAGATATAGATATTGAGTCCCTCCCCCCGCGTAAAGTACTGTACATTTTGATGGAGCTTATGGTAACTCCCCTGGAGGAGGACTTAACATATTAAATACAAATACAATACAATACTGGGGACCCCATTTAATAAAGAAAGTGCTTAAAGACATGCTCACACCTGGATCACTACCCCAGTTCCCATGCTGAAATAAGCACGACAATAAAAGAACCACTCCCCCAACGTTAATAGGGGGGAAGGGAAGGGAGAGAGAAAAGCAAAGGAAACAGGACACTGGAACCCCGGTGGAGATAAGTAAAGAGCGTTCAAAGAACATAAACTTTTGCTGTGCTTTTTTTTTTTTTTTTCCCTTTCTCTTTTTTTTTTCTTTTTGCCTCACCGAGAAGATTGGGGGGGGGGGTCTATGGAGGTAACAAACTGTATACGGCCTACGGCTATGCTTTAGGGCCTTTCCGAGGCGGCCCCCTCCGTAGGGAGGATAGCTGGGCACTGGAGAAAATTTGTAAGCTTAGAGTACCTATAACGGTAACCCCCCGCCCCCTCCCCCTTCATATTGAAGCGGATATTGTTTTTTGTGCAACACAGAGTTGAGGGGTCATTCAGAGGAGTAATCAAGAATCAAGGTCACCGTCTGCAGAGGAAGGACTATTACCAATTAAGCTGTGCCCAATTTGAGCCTTCATCGAATAGCCTTAATCCTAAGGATCAGGCGCTGGCCAAGAAAAAGAAGAAGTGTATATGACAAAAGCCGATAAAGAGATTGTATAAATATTGCATAAATACGGATGGGACTTATAGCACGATTATAGCTTGTGTACCCGTTGATCTCTGTTTATGGTGTGCAGTTTGGTAGGGGGGTCATTGTATCGTTTTTAAGTAAAGGACCCCGGGGAAGGGCGGAAGGGAGAAGAGAGGGAGTTAACTTCTAGAACCTGGGAGAAGGGTCTTAGCTCGGGGGGTTTTCTCTCTTTTTCTCTCACTCTCTGACCCCTTTCTAGAGGCTAGTCAAGAAAGGATTAAAAACAAGGGGAGTGTAGCCATAGGGAAATATGAGAGGGAAGGTAAAAACAGGTAAAAAAACCCCACTGGCCCCCAGCCCAGGGGGAATCCAGCGTTACATGGCAAGTAACTCTAGTATAACGGAGGAAGGCCCCTGTAGCCCCAAATTAGGAACAACACGGAGATCCGGCCCAAATAGGCAGAAGATGTTAGAAGAAGGAAAGGGGGGAAAGGAAAACTGAGTTAATATGGGGCCCCCAAAGGAAGTAAATGCGAGGGAGGAAATAAGACAGGGGGTGGAGGGTACAAGGGAAGAAGGTAGTGTGCCAGATATACCCCAGGAGAGGGAAGGGCCCCCAATTAAGGAGATGCTAATGGAGATGTTCGCAAAAATGGAGGACTCATTAAAAATGGAAATAGCAGGAGTAAGGGCAGATATAGGACTAGTCCTGGGGAGGGTGGAAGAGATAGAGGGGAGATTAGACAACCAGGACCAAAGACTAGATGAGATAACAGAACAAATTACATCCCTGCAGTTAGTGAACAGGAGCCTCCAATACAAATTGGAGGACCAGGACAACCGAGGGAGAAGGAAGAATGTACGCATCAAGGGCCTCCCAGAGAAATATAGTAGTAAGGAATTGGGGAGTATAATAAAGCAGTTATTCAACCCATTATTGGGAAGAGAACCCGGAGATACCCTCAGGATAGACAGAGCTCATAGGATAGCAAGACGGACAGGGCTAAGAGAAGAGCAACCTAGAGACGTGATAGTGAGGTTTCACTACGTAGAAGAGAGAGGCCTCATTATGGAGAAACTGAGAACATCAGTAGGATTGATCTTCGAGGGGGTAGAACTGCAGGTCTTCCCGGACCTTGTCACAGAAACATTAGTGAGAAGGAGGCTGTTGAAGCCCCTCACACAACAGATGATGGCCTCGGGAGTATCCTACCAATGGGGATTCCCCGCCTGTTTAATTGGGAAAAAAGATGGCCGGTCTGCGGTTCTACGATTCCCCGAAGACCTGCAGGGGTTCTGCGAAAGGCTGGACATCCCCCCTCCCCGGTTACCGGGGTGGGGGGATGAAGAAAAGATCGGACCTACTCCAAGGATCCCTAGATGGAGAGGAGTGAGAGTAGCCGAGCCAAGAGCAAAGTAAAGACTTAAAGAGGGGGTGCACGGGGCAGGGAGGGGGCGGATGAGTTGTGGGGGTAAAGGGGGGGGAGGGAGAGAGGGAGGAGGTCTTCGGGGAGTCTCTGGTGGGAGCCCCTGGGTATATATGGGAAGAAGAGGGTCCCTTCCAGAAAGGTATCTAACCCATATGATCAACAAAGTTAGGGGGGAACTCCGACCACCCTTTTTAGGGGCACTGTTGCGGAGAAGGGGAGGGAAAAGAGGAGGGAGGGAGGAGGGGGAGGGAGGGATTAGCGGGTTTGGGGGTAGAGCCCCCCCCCCCCATTTTTTGTGTGTTTTTTTTTTTTTTTCCACTCCCCCTATGTCCTCTCCCCCTGCGTTTTCAAAGGGGGCACGCCCCCGGGTCAGCCTATGTGAGACTCCGAGTGATATTGAAAGTATTTGATGGTTGCAATCAATGTAATATCATATAACGTAAGGGGATTAAACACAAAAGAAAAAAGATTCAAGATAGATAAAGAACTCCAATTTCTAGGTGGGAATGTGGTTTGTCTCCAAGAGACATATATTACTAATGCATCCCCCGTAAAGCTGCTATCATTTCAATTTCCATTATGGTTCTACGGGGACACACCTTCAGCCCACTCAAGAGGCGTAGCTACGGGGTTCGATAGAACAACCAGATTTGAAATAGAGGAGCGACTGGCTGACCCGGAAGGTAGATACTTATTTCTAAGGGGCAAATTGTTTGATATGAAATGTACAATAGTGAATGTATATGCACCCAACAGAAACCCAGACAGATTCTTAAGGAGCGTACTTGAGAAGCTGGAGGGTTTCAAAGTGGGTAAATTAATCATAGCAGGGGACTTGAACTGGACTCTAAATCCTAAACTGGACAACTCGGGGGGTGGTAGTAGGGCGGCAGAGGGGAGATATAGAGCATTAAAGAGAATCTTAGCCAATGCACAGATTATAGACGCATGGAGAATTTCCCACCTAAAAAAGAGAGATTACACTCATTACTCAGCCCCACATAAATCCTTCGCAAGATTAGATTACATCCTGCTTGACCACCAATTAGCCCCAAACCTGAAAAAAGCAGAAATTAAACCAATTACCCTTTCGGACCACGCCCCAGTAGTAATTCAGTTCGAAGTACAGGGAGAGAGTGGAACAGGGAGGACATGGAAACTAAACAACTCTCTACTACAGGATCAGGAAGTTACAGCTAAGATAGAACAGGAACTGACTAGCTTTTACGAATTGAACGATACACCAGATATAACGAGAGCTACCCTGTGGGAAACACACAAAGTAGTCATTAGAGGTGTCTTGATTGGGATTGGAGCGGGGAAGAAAAAGGAAAGGGAACAACAAAAAGTTCACCTATATAGGGAGATTAACGACTTAGAACAGGAAACTAGACCAAAGGGACTAAGGGAGAGACAGGAGTTAAGGGAAAAAAAAGAGAACTGGAAAAAATCCTGGAACAAGAAAGGGAGTCGGCATTTCATAAAATAAATAGAGAGAGATATCAATGGGGGAATTGGTCGGTAAAATGGATAGCAAAAAGAGTTAAGGATTATAAGAATAGGACCCATATCCTAATGATTAAAGACAAAAGAGGAGAGATACAATACTCCACTCCAAAAATTGCAGAAAATTTCCACACGTATTATAGTGAGTTGTATAATATAAGAGGGCAAGGGGGAGATAAGGAGACAAGGAAAGGAAAAATAGAGGAGTATCTTCGGGACATGGACTTCCCCAGAGGAGTAAAGGAGGAGATGGAGACATTAGAAGCTCCGATAACAACAGAGGAAGTGAGGAGAATAATTAACAATACAGCACTCGGGGGGAGTCCAGGCCCCGATGGATATTCGATTTTGTACTACAAGAAATTCCAGAAGTTCCTGATTCCAAAACTCTGTGAGTATTTCAATGCGGTGGGAGTAGGAGAGAGGTTCCGGGAGGAAGCCCTATGCGCACACATAACCCTGATCTTGAAAGAGGGTAAGGACCCAGTAGCCCTGGAGAGTTACCGACCGATCTCCCTATTAAACACGGATATAAAGATCTTTTCGAAAATACTGGCAGAAAGACTAAAAACCCTCCTCCCGGAATGGATCCATCCGGATCAGGTGGGGTTTGTCCAGGGTCGAGAGGGGAGAGATAATTCTCTAAAGTCCATAGCATTAATCCAGGAAGCTACTAGGAGAAAGACCCCCACAGTACTGCTGTCAGTAGATGCCGAAAAGGCCTTTGACAGAGTAGAGTGGGAGTTCATAGATAGGATATTAGAATATCTAGGACTGGGAGAAAAGATGCTGAGATGGCTTAAATCTCTATACTTGCAGCCAACAGCGAGAATTAGAGTGAATGGATCCCTGTCTCGCCCCCTGCAACTGTTCAATGGGACGAGGCAGGGATGCCCCCTTTCACCGATTCTGTTTGTGATCTCATTGGAACCACTGTTGGTTGCAATAAGGAGGAACCAGGATATACGGGGCCTCCGGGTAGGCGGGAGGGAATATAAAGTCTCTGCATTTGCAGATGATGTACTGGTGTACATAGTCAATCCAATCCCAACAATTCCACCCCTCCTCAAAGAGTTCGAACAGTTTGACCGCCTATCAAACTTTAAAATAAATGCGACCAAATCGGAAATCCTAAACGTAAATTTAACGCAGGCGGAACAGACAGCGTTAAGCTCTCAGTTACCATTTAAATGGTGTAAAGGAGAGCTGACTTACCTGGGCATAAAATTGACGGCACAAACAGTCAACCTCTACGGGGCTAACTACTTACCTCTACTGAATAAAATTAAGGACAAGTTAAACAAAATGAGATATAAAGTTCTCACTTGGATGGGGAGGATAAACGCAATAAAGATATTCATATTACCACTGGTAATTTATACGCTCCAAATGATTCCTGTCCCCCTGCCCGTAAGCTACCTGGGAAAGGTCAAATCAATGATCTTGTCGTTTATATGGGCTCGAAAGAGGCCGCGAATAGCCTATAAGGTCCTAGTGAAGGAGAAAGAGAGGGGAGGGGTAGCACTACCAGATTTCATGAAATATTATGAGGCGATAATAATCTCAAGGGTAGCGGACTGGTGTCATAACAAACAAGAGAAGAGTTGGGTAGATCTGGAAGTCACACTAAGTAATACAGAGCTGGCTAAAATGATATGGATACCCCCCTCAACATAGGGACTTAGGGACCAGCACTTGCACTTTAACTAGGCACACGTTAAAAATTTGGGACAAAATAAATAAGAGACACAAGTGGCACTATAATTCACCTTTAATGTCACTCCTGGACACAAATTATTTCCCCCCAGGGAAAGAGGAGCGTTTATACTTTAGTAGGTGGGCAAAAAGGGAAGATATAACACTTTTAGAAGTAATGAAAGGGAATAGGATAAACACTTTTAGGGAAATCACACAAGAATGGGGTTGGAAGCCACTTGATTATTGGAGATACACGCAAATGGTTCACTTTATCCAAGGATTACCACAACCATTAAGAGGAAAGACACAACTTAGACCACTAGAAAAATTATTTAAGGAACCACAATGTTTACAGAAAAGGGTCTCCAAAATATACAAGATATTAAAGCAAGAGGGAGACGTGGAGCTTCCAGGCTACTTGGGGAAGTGGGAGGAAGAAATAGGGCCTTTGAGAAATCAGGAGCATAGGAGCAAAATAATTAAAATGACTTACTCCTTGGCAAGAGATGTTCAAACGATCGAAATGTCCTTTAAATTAATAGCGAGGTGGCACTTGACGCCACAGAGAATACAGAGGTTCAGTGAAGAAAACCAGAAGCTATGTTGGAGGGAATGTGGGGGACTAGGGTCCTTCAAGCACATATGGTGGGACTGCCCCAAAATAACCCCTTTCTGGGAGCAAATAAGAGAAATTATATTTTCAGTGACAGGGGAAAGGGTAGGAAATTCTCCATGGGAATGCCTGTTCCATGATACAAAGAAAGGGATTGTGCAATACAGAGGTACAATGACCCCAGTCCTATTGAACGTAGCTAAATCCCTGATTCCGTGCCATTGGAAGTCCGTACAGGTTCCGACAGTATCAGAGTGGGTCCGGAAAGTAGAACATATAAGGGTAATAGAGGAGTCCATACAGAGACTGGAGGACTCAGGCCAAAAACATCTAAGTAAATGGCAACAATGGGGAGCATTTCTGGAAAAAGAGCACCATACATAGATGGGGAGGGTAGGAGAGGAACGAGGGGAGTGAAGTAGGGAATTAGGGGTGTTTTTTTTTTTTTTTTTTTTTTTTTTTGGGGTTAAGGGCTGGGGAATATTAGCATTGTTGAAGTTGAAGTTGAACTTATTGAAGTTCTGCTTTAAAAGTTCGACAGTGGAGGGAGTTAGAGAGACGTTGAGAGCCTGGGATTTACTGTAGTTCACTTGAAGACCCGACATCTTGGAGAAGGATTCTAGTGTGGCGTTTAAATTGGGCAAGGAAGTTATGGGAGAAGTGATGTAGAGCATGATATCATCCGCAAATAGGGCACACTTGTGAACACGAGATCCGCATACCACCCCTTTTATGTCTTGGTGTTGTCTAATAGCTATAGCGAGGGTCTCGATTCCCATCGCAAAAAATTTAAGGGGACAATGGGCATCCTTGCCTAGTTCCTTGTCTTATGGCAATGGGATTGGAGTAGAAGCCCTGGATGCGGATTCTCGCTGTAGGGGTTGAGTATAGGGCCTGTATAAGGCCAGTAAAGCGTTGCCCAAAGCCCCATTTGCGGAGGATAGCAAATATATAAGGCCAGGAGTCAAAGGCCTTCTGTAGGTCAAGCGAGAGAAGCATACCCGATTGTTGGGGTCCTCCCGCCCAGTTTGTTTGGAGAATGGACATAATATCTATGGTTCTTCTTATCTGATCTGGGCCTTGTCTACCAGGAATGAAACCCACCTGATCCTTGTGTACATACGCATTAATGAATTCTGCCAACCGGGAGGCGAGGATTTTGGTTAGTATTTTAATGTCACAGTTAATTAAAGAGATTGGGCGGTAATTTCCAACCTCTTCTGGGTTTTTATCAGGTTTTGGGATGACAGTTATAAGTGCTGTGTTTAGTTGGGGATCAAGTGGATTTCCCTTTGAGGCATAGTTGAAGAATTTAGAGAGGTAAGGTGCTAAAGTTTCGGCGAACTTTTTTGTAATAAGGATTGGACAGGCCATCCGGGCCAGGGGCCGAGCCCGGTTTTAAGGTTTTAATTGCTGCTAAAACTTCTGCCGTAGTAAACGGGGCTTCTAGGCTGTCTCTATGGTTCGAGGATAGTTGTGGGATAGGAAGGTCATTTAGGAAATCGTCTATAGAGTGATCAGCAGGGGCTGGGGATGGAGAGTAAAGTTTATTGTAAAATTCTGCGAATTCTCCTAGTATCTTTGTAGGGTTAGCTGAGGGACCTTGTCCAGGGATTATAATCTTTGGAAGAGCCTGTGTTTTGAGTCTGGGAGATAATTTATTGGCCAACATAGAGTCCATCTTATCACCTCGTGTATAGAATCTATTTTGCGACCATCTCATTTGTTTTTCGGCTTTAGCTGTCAGAGCTAGGTTCAGTTCGAGCCTGGTCCTGTCCAATTGAGGGAGTAAATTAAGGGACGGGTCTAGTTTATGCCTGGTTTTTAGTGACACGTAGTCGTTCTCTAGTTTTTTTGATTGCTGCCTCTCTCTCCTTTTTAATGGCTGATGATAATCTGATGAGTTCTCCCCTAATAAAGGCTTTATGAGCCGCCCAAAGTGTTTCCGCCGATACATCATTTCCATCGTTAAATTGAAAGTATTCCTTTAGGGAGTCAGATAGCACAGAGATTCGGACCGGATCTGATAGTATGGACTCGTTCAGCCTCCATTGCTTCTGGCCCGATCTATTGTATTGCGAACGGATGGTCATGACAACTAATGAGTGATCCGAAAGGGAGGAGTCAATAATTTTTGATTGAATTATGGCAGGGATAACTGAAGATTTCACTAACAGGTGGTCAATTCTGGCGTACGAATTGTGGGGGTGTGAGAAGTGAGTATAGTCTCGTTTGGTGGGGTTTAGTTCTCTCCAGACATCTGCCAGTCCCTGGTCGTGTATTCATTTCGCTAGTTTAAGGCTCTCATTAGAGGGACGGGTAAGTTGGGAACCTGGGGGCCTAGTTTTGTCTAGCCCCTGATCAAAGGCCACATTGGAGTCTCCCCCGAGTATAACTGTTCCCTCTAGGAGGGGGGTGAGGTGAAGGATGAGTCTTCTGAAAAAGGCTGTTTGACCCTTGTTAGGGGAGTAGTAGGAAATAAATGAGTAAAGGTGGCCATCTAAAGTGCCTTTCACTAGCAGATATCTGCCGTCAGGATCTTTAATTTTGGATATTAATTGGAAATTGCAGGATTTAGCAAACACTATTGCTACCCCCTTGGTCTTGTTAGCAGCATTTGGTAGGTAGAATTTGTTGTAGTGGGAGTGTAAGAAAGAGGGGTTATACGTACTGGGAAAGTGGGTTTCCTGAATCAAAAGGACGTCTAGTTTGGACGATTTATATGAGTTAAAGATTTTCTTGCATTTAAGGGGAGAGTTTATACCTTGAACATTGTGCGAAGCTACCCTCCAGGTATGTTGTGTGTGATCAGCCATGGACCTCGCAGTGGGGGGAGCTACCCGTCAACACATCACTCACCCTTCCAAGGTGCCAAAACGGGCGCCGTAGCCAGACAAATTGAGTACGTTGGTGGAATGTGAGAAACATTGTGATGTTGCCAAATTCCTTCAAGTCTGAAAAAGAAAATACAAGTGAGTGACGCACTGGAAAGGGTGGGGGAAGAGAGATAGTAGTAAAGAAGAAGCAAGAAGAAAAGGAAGAGGAAACATCCCCCCCTGGTGTACAGAAGAGCAGGAGGGGAGGTAGGAGAACCACGAACATCTCACAGTCAAGTATGAGATATGTAGAAAAAAGAAATAATACCAACCCTGGGGTTGGTCTTCCGACCTCACCGACCACCAAGATGGTCGAGAAGGTAGGATGAGGCGCATGTGGCTCACGCCGTGCCCCAGCACTTCTTAACCCGCTGGAAAAAACCAAGTGAAAAAATAACCATGCGCTTGCCAACAGGTGTATACAAAATAACACGTAAAGAGCCACCCAAGAGGCTTTAAGCCTCAATTACTATAGTCCGGTGCACCACTATAGCGTACAAAACAAAAATAAAAAAATAGAGAAAAAAGGTTTGTGGGGAACAAAAGTGACGTCAGTGCCCCCATTAAGGGAGGGCTGGTGGACCTTTCAGTCCTCAAGGTTCAAGGAAAATTTTCTTCTAGGATTTGAATCCTTTCTGAGATACAGCTTGGAAAGTCTTGGATGAATCATGGGGGGCTGTGATTGGAAGATCTTCGGGATTTGGTTTTGCTCCAGAGTGGATTGGGGGATCCAGTAGGTGGAGGGCGTTTGTTGGAAGTGGAGGTTGGAGCAGCAGTCTCCATTTCCATTTCTTGGGCTATGATGTTCAATTTCAGAAGTAATTTTTCACCTGCGTCGAATGTAGAGAAGGAATATGACCGGTCTTTGAGTGAAAATCGAACCGCAAATGGGAAGGCCCATTTATATTTGATGTCCTTTTGGGCCATGGCTGTCAGGAGCGGCTTCAGGGCTCTTCTCTTTTGGATGGTAGCCGGGGAAATGTCCGCAAATATTTGCACAGGGTGCCCTTGGCATGAGATCTGCGGTAGGGTTCTGGCTTGTTTCATAACCTCCTCCTTTACAGCGTAGTATAGAGGTTTAGCAATGACGTCTCTGGGAGACCCATCCTTCCTGGGGGGTCCCATAGCTCTGTGGACTCTGTCTAGTTCCAGGCGGGCTGCTGGGATATTGGGGACCAGAGGTCGGATCAAATCTTGTGTTGCCGTGGAAACGTCTGTAATGGATTCTGGTAGGCCTCTAATTCTAAAGTTCAGTCTCCTGGACCTATTTTCCAGGTCGTCAATGCGTGAGAATGCTGTATCTAATTGATCTTGCAGAGTTTGGATGAGCCCGGTGTTTTGATGGGAGATGGCTACTGTTTGCTCAATTTTGTCTTCCATAGCATCCATCCTGGATCCTATGTTTTGCAAATCAGCCCTGATTTCGCCCGTGATGGCTGCAGCGTTAGCCGCTAGACCCCTATCTAGGAGTGTTGAGAACTTGAGGAATAGTTCTTCCATGGATGACTGAGTCATATGTGCAACTGGGCCCTGAGGGCCGGGGGTGGGTAAAGCCAGTGGGGCCGCCGGGGAGAGGGCCTGGTCTCCAAAAGCTTGATTGAGTAGCGATTCTGTAGAAGTGGGTGAGGGGGTCCCCATGCTGTGAGGTCCTGATGTGAAGTGGAGGATAGCCGGAGCTATGACTGATCTGTGGTCTGGAGTCAGCACTAGATGTTGTGGTGGGGGCTGAGTGGCGGTGGCCGCCGTGGTGGCCATCTTGTGACTCCCTGATGGAGTGGTGGAGTTAAACTCCCCGTGTAAGTTCCTCCTGGCCCCCGTTTTAAGCATACAAGGGGCGCTTATGGTGGAAGGGGTTGAGGTGTACCTTTGGATGCAGTTTCTGAGCTCTTCGGTGCGGTGAGAACTTCTCAGCACGAGTGCACGAGTGCTTACAGTCCGGCGGCCATCTTGGTACACCCTGCGGAAATGGGATTT
The DNA here is from genome assembly GCF_037356315.1 of Lithobates pipiens. NCBI lineage: Eukaryota > Metazoa > Chordata > Amphibia > Anura > Ranidae > Lithobates > Lithobates pipiens. The sequence goes on from NW_027507764.1 coordinate 389,575,625, forward strand.
GGCCTCCACGAGGCCTACGCTCCTTCCGGATCGACGATTCGGTCTCCGGGTGATCCCCAAGGCATGTGGGGTCCGGTGCACAGCGCGTGAGAACGGTAGCTTGGCTGGGTGGCCCGCTGGCAGTGCTGGAGAGACGGCGTGGTGCGGAGCTCCCGGCTTACGCGGCCATCTTGGAACCCTCGCGCATGCGCACTCGCGATCAGCGATTTTTATTGTTACTGCGACATTATGGCAGACACATCGTTCATTGTTGACACATTTTTGGGATCATTGTTATTTATAGAGCAATCAGTGCTATACAAATGCACTGATTCCTGTGTAATAACACTGGCAGTGAAGCGGTTAACCACTAGGGGGCAGGGTAAGGGTTAAGTGTGTCCTAAGGCGTGTTTCTAACTGTGGGGGGCGTGGCTACATGTGACATGTCACTGATCTCTGCTCCCAATCACAGGGAGCAGAGATCAGTGACACTGTCACTAGGCAGAATGGAGAGATGCTTGTTTACATGCTTCCTCCCCGTGAGAGGATTGTGGGTATCCCCATAGCTATTGAGTCCGTGGGACCCACGACCAGACTCACGGCGGTACTGCGGCAAATTTAAAGGGCCATTGTACGGCCATTTGCCTGTTTGTGCCATGCTGCCAACATACATCGGCGTGCGCCGGTCGGGAACTGGTTAAATCTAGTTCCCATGTTTTCATAGATGGTGTTTTGGAGAACACTGATTTATGGTTCAGGAAGTTGTAAAATAAGGATATGCCTATAGTAGATGTATCAGGGTTCGTGAGATACAAAAAGATTCTCCAAGGAAGGGTGATGGGGGGGGGTTAGGTATGGATGTTAAGAGGTGTGATACTTGAAGATATATATAATGATCTTTTAATTCAAAACCATATTCAATTTGGCTGCTCTAAAAGTTTTAATTGATGGGCCAATTTTAATGCCATCTACGGTGGAGATGCCTTTGGAAGCCCAGTGGCTCACTTTTAAGTTGGGGATTAGTAGCTGAAGACTTGAGATAGATAACGGGATAGATTTAGCATTGGAATCCTTCGTATGGGTACTTAGGAGTGCACTCCAGGCTCGGATCGTAGCCACCATAGTAGGAGATAGCTTTTCTGGTATCCAAGACTGGAGAGCACTGGCCAGCAGTAGGTCCTGTGGTTTGTTATTAGGGCATTGGTGTTGCTCCAGTTCCAACCATCTAGGTATTTGATTGTGAGAGAACAATTGTTTCCTTTGGGCTAGAATGGCTGCTAAATAATAGACTTTAAGCAGGACATGGCCTACTCCCCCTGCATTCCTAGATTTAATCAGTTTGCGAAACGCACACCTAACCTTCTTCCCTTGCCACAGATACCTATTTATTATGGATTGTGCCTTGGAAAAAAAGTATTGGGGGTTTTGATGGGTAGTGCTCTAAACAAGTAGATACATTGGGGTAAGACAATCATTTTAAACGCTGCTAGTCTGACTTCTCTGTCAAGAGTAATGGCACAACCATCCACCCATCCCCACATGTCAGGGTGCAATGTGTTATCCTGGACTTTGAACTCTCCTTTCCGCCCCACATCCAATCACTTTCCAAAGCTTGCCTCCTCAACCTCCGCAACATCTCTAAACTACAGTATGTCCCTTTCTAACCAATGAAACCACAAAGCTCCTGATTCACTCCCTGGTTATCTCTCGCCTTGACTACTGCAACTCCCTCCTCATTGGTATCCCCCCTTCAGTCCATCATGAATGCTGCTGCCAGACTCATACACCTTACAAACCGCACAGTGTCTGCTACCCCTCTCTGCCAATCCCTCCATTGGCTGCCACTTGCCCAACAAATTAAATTCAAAATACTAACACTTACAAAGCCATCCACAACTCTGCCCCCAGCTACATCACTAGCCTAGTCTCAAAATACCAACCTAATCGCCCACTTCGTTCCTCCCGAGACCTCCTGCTCTCTAGCTTCCTCATCATCTCCTCCCATATCCACCTACAGGACTTCTCGCCCATCCTCTGGAACCCACTACCCCAATCTGTCAGACTGTCTCCAAATTTATCCACTTTTAGGCGACCCCTGAAAACTTTCCTCTTCAGAGAAGCCTATCCTGCCTCCATCTAACAATTGCACTATTGTCTCCATTAGCTCATCCCCCACAGCTATTACCCTTTTGTATAACTTGACCCTCCCTCCTAGATTGTAAGCTCTAACAAGCAGGGCCCTCTGATTCCCCTTGTCTTGAATTGTATTGTAATGTCTACCCCAATGTTGTAAAGCGCTGCGTAAACTGTCAGCGCTATATAAATCCTGTATAATAATAATAATAATAATGTCTAGTCTGTCATGACCATTTTACAGTCCAAGTTATGGAGAGAGGACGTGTAGTTTGCATCCACCAGGTGATCTGTTGTTACTGTTAGGGTTATGCCTAAATATTTTATACCACTGGCCCTACAGGTATAGGGATACTGTTTTTTTAATTTAGATCTCGTAGTATCATCAATTCCCAAACTCAGAATATGGAATTTGCTTCCGTTAACCTTATAATATGATATTTGATTAAACATAACCAGAGCTGCATGTGCCACCACCAGGGAAGATTCCACTTCAGTAAAAATCATTATGATGTCGTCAAACGAACAGGCTGATGGAATGTTCGTTGGCACCTGCTGGGAACCCCTTGATATTTGAATGCGTTCTGATTTAAATAGCAAAGGGTTCCATGTGGAGATTAAATATTAAGGGGGATAACCGGCACCCCTGTCTTTTTCCATTAGATATGGTGAATGGGGATGATAAGATACCTGCTAGGTATACTTGGGCTGATGGTTTATAGTATAAGGCCGTAATGGCTGACAAAATATTCCCACTAAAGCCGAAGGTCTCCAATACCTTAGTCAGATATAGCCAATGTATGCGGTCGAAGGCCTTCTCCACATCCAATGTAGGAGCAGAGAATGCCTCTGCCGTACCTCTACCATGTGAATGATCTTTATTAGTCTGCGAGTGGCATCTAACGTCTGCCTATGTTTAGTAAAACCTGTTTTATCTGGGTGGATAAGTGTAGGTAGTACGTTGACTAGTCATGAGGCTATTAATTTAGCATTGAGCTTCACATCGACATTCAGTAATGAGATTGGCCTAAAATTTGAGGGGGAGTCTGGTTCTTTCCCTGGATTAGGCAATGTTACAATTAGAGCTTCTAACATTTCAGGAGGGAAAGAGGCAGAGGCAGCAGCAGTGTTTAAAATTTGATAAGGGGTCAGGAGAGTTTTTAAATTCTTTATAATATTCCTCACTGAAGCCATCTGGACCCGGAGATTTGTTCAAGGGTAGAGAATCTATGATTTTATAAATTTCTGCATCCGTGAAAGGCACGTTTAAGGAGTTCAGTTTGCTATTTGATAGTTTTGGTATAGGTAAAGTTGAGAGGAAAATGTTTACCGCTTCAGGGATTGGCTGGTGTGTCATTGGGTCATTTTTTAAGGTTATATAGAGAGCTGTAGTAGTAACTAAAAGCATCTGCTATTTTTTGGGGTGATATTCTTTTTGTTTGGTTCCTGGGTGGATGATAAATGGGATTTTTTATTTATATCTATGCCCTTTGAGATTTTGTGCTAACAATTTGCCTGCCCTATTTCCCTGAGAATAATAGGTCATTTTTAATTTCTTACTTGATTTTTCTAGCAAAAGAAGTCTAAGGTCATATCTAAGTTGTAGTAATTTTCTGGACAGGGCCAGGGTAGTGTTAGATTTATTCTGCAAAATTTCTTATATTCATCCGAATAACCACCTTTGCCTCTGCCTCCTGACCCTTGCTCCTATTTGAATACCAATACCCCTCATGAATACTTTATGAGCATTCCATAGTATAAATGGGTTAAGGACCGAACCAGCATTGCTTTTGAAGAACTCCTGCAACCTGGTCTTAAATATCTCCTTCATTTTTCTTGTTACAACAGGAAGGAGTTGATTCTCCATACCAGGCTCACCTTAACAGACGACGAGTCTACTATGGAAAGAACAATAGAAGCATGATCCGACCAAGTAATTGGGTTGATAGTGACAGCTTTAGTCCGAAGTAGAATTTGTTGATCCACAAGGAAGAGGTCTATTCTGGTGTAGATGCGATGAGGAGGGGAGAAAAAAGTAAAGTCCTTTTCACCAGCATGGAAGCATCTCCATGCATCATGCAAGTTTTGTTCATGGATAGAAGGTAATAGTGATGGTACCAGTTGCTTATTTTGGGCTGTAGAATCCAGTAATGGGTCTGGGGTGATATTAAAGTATACAACAATCAATAGACCCTTCTGATGAGATTTGATTTTCTGCACTTGTTGAAAAATTGGAGTTGGTGCTTATTGGGGGAGTAAACATTAGCTATCATGTAGGTTGTGGTATTGAGGTCGCAGACCAGCAGTAGAAACCTTCCCTGGGGGTCTCTAATTACTTCATGTAATTTAAATGCTACAGAGGCTCTGACAGCAATAAGGACTCCCCTGGTTTTGGATTCAGCATTTGCGGTAAAAACCTGGGGGTAGTGCCTATTGGAGCATTTAGGAGATTTCAAAGAGCTAAAGTGAGTCTCTTGCACACTAAAAACATTGCATTGAGGTGAAAGTGCTTATTGCCATAGGGTGCTGTGTTTTGCAGGGTCATTAAAGTGGTTGTAAACCCTTACAACACACTTTGACCTACAGGTAAGCCTAGATTAAGGCTTACCTGTAGGTCCAAGAAATATCTCCTAAACCTACACGGTTTAGGAGATATTTGCTGAAAGACAGGCACTTCTGTCTACGGCGCATGCGCCGTAGACATCGGCGCGCAGACGCACTGAGCGCGGCATCATCAACAACGCGCGGGAGTTGAATGACAGCGGCGGAGCAGCGAGACCCCACCGAGAAGATGGATGTGCCAGACTACAGGGGACAGCGGTGACTTCACTGGCTCCTGTGTCAGGTAAGTGACACATAATGGACTACTATTCGATGCATAGTAGTCCATTATGCTATGCCTTTGCAGGGAATGAAAGAGGAGGTAAACTCATCAGGGTTTACTTCCTCTTTAAGCCCCTTGGCATTTATGGATAAGATATTAATTGGCATGGTTTGGAAGTGGAAAGTCTGCTGAAGGTAAGATGAGGATACTCTGTTTTGTGGTTAAAGCTCTGTCCGGTAGTTGTTCCCAGTGGGGCAAGTGAAGGTAAAGATGACAGTGTACATGAGTGGATTGGTACTCACAGTCAATGACGTGGCTGCTCCTCACAATTTTAATGTGTATCCGCTGGGATGTTTCAATGATATCGTTGATGCTACAAACATTGCTGTAGGGAGGTGATGATTCTGTGATCCTGAGATTTCCGACATCCAAAAAACCTAGAGAAAAAATAAACAGATAAAAGAGGAGATAACAAGATAACACAAGGAACAGTAACTTGCACCAAATGTGGTGCAGCGAGCGGAGTGGGTATACTCCATCCATAGGCAGCTTTGTGCTACTAAGTAAAGTGGGGGGTTAAGTTCAACTTTGTAGTCCTGTACTTGAAATTCCAGGGATTAGGAGCTAAAGTAGACCAATCGGGCTCAGTTTAAGCATGCGATTTAGCATTTTTTGCAGTTACTTCTTTCCATTTCTGTTCAATGAGGTGCGGGGTGCTGGTAGTTGGATTTTCCCCGTCAGGGTTTGGGAGAATATTCTATTCTTTTAGCAGGAGAATCCCTTTTTCCAAGGAAGTTATCATATAAGTGTGGTTACTTTTAGTGATGGTTAGCTTTGTGGGGTAACCCCATCTGTATGTGATTTTGTGATTTCAAAGAACTTTAGTCACTGTATTTAGGTTCTTCCGTTTCTGAAGTGTACAATATATTGTGACAACTCAGCAAAGAATTGTAGATGCTGTTATTGTGAGGGGACTTGGTCTTGTTTCCGCATATTTGTCATAAAAAGTTATTTTTCATGGAAGAAATGGAGGAGGAGTACATCCCTAGGGATGTGATCCGACAGGTGTGATGACTTAAGGACTTAAGGAGACAATTAATTCTATCAATGGTGACATCTAAGTCGGTGAGACCGGGTCCTAGATTTTTAGAAAGGGTTGCTAAGTAGAGGTTCCGTTCAAATTGTTGTACAGATTCGGGAATTCCCCTTATTTCAAAATTGTTCCTTCTAGACCTATCCTCCATGTCCCCTAATTAGGCTTTGATCCATTCATTATCGCTCTCCCTTGCATCATGAGCATCCACCAGATAATTAATGGTTTCCGCGTAGTCCTCCATCTTGGATTCAATATGATCCACTCTGTTCCCCACTGCTTGTACTTCCTAATTAAATCTGTGCACATAGGTAGCCCTGTCAGATTGTATTGTGCTGCGTAAAGACAGAAGCATGTCCTTTAGCACTTTATCTAACACAGGCTGATTTTGAGTAGGGAAAGATTCTATGGGTTCTGGCATCTCCCTGGTATCCTCTCCTTAATCTGATGCAGGGGTCCTCGCTAGTCCCAATCCACTGCCATCCAACCTAGGTTTAGACTTGGCAGGGCTTTTGGTAGATGGGGAGGGAGGATATGAGCCCTGGCTAGCTGGGGAGTGCCTTTTGGGTGAGAGAGTACATTTTTTTTGAGGCCTCTGTGAACGGGGAGGCTGCTGACGGTGTACAGGCCTCCGCGCCATTATGCCTACCTCCATTCGCGGCCATGGTAAAGAAGTCAGTGAGGCTCTGGGGCTTCCATCCTTCTTGTCGCTTGTTGGACACGTTCCCCGAGGTGTCCTGGACTGGATCGCCATCATTTGGGGTGTTTGGTGTCCCAATTAGGGTGGGTATGAGCCACTATGTCCCAGTGAGCTCCTGGGTTAAGCTTCCATTCAGCTTCCGCGTCAGGCCATGCCTCCCCCACATTTTAAATTTAAAGCGCAACTTCAGCCACAAAAAAAAAACATAAAAATGAATAGCCCATTAAAGATAACAAAAAACAGACTTTGCTGTTCACCTTCAATTCAGAAATTACCCTGTAGTACTTTTTCTTCTGTCACTAGATGTCCGCAGTCCAATGACCAACATCATTCAATCCTCTTCATCTGAGCCTAGATCATTCTTGGTCTGCTTTAACCTGGAAATGGACAGTGAAAGGAGAATTGACATAGTGATTGCCTCATCTCTATGTTATTGAACTTCTGATTTATTGAACTTCAGTTAGCACATATATATATAGACAGTTTCCTTTTGGGATAAAGTTTTAACATAAATGAAAAAAAAGCAGGCCATTGCAAATACCCCTGTCAGTGTTAAATGGTTTGTTTTCCTCTAACTGCTACTTTGGATAGCTTGATCTGTTAAAGTAAGTTGAAAAATACCAGACTTACTGGCTGGATTACTAGGTAAGGAAATAAAACAACATCTAAGGTGTAGCCACTGCATGTGGTAAGCTGCACTTTAATAAGCTGTTGTTTTTTGTGTTTATTATTGCCGTAATCTGTGCCTTCCCTGGGCCTTAAAGTTATAATTTTCTCCGTAATGTAAAATATTTAATAAAAAGATGCTGCTTGCAATACAATTATATTGGTATGTGTGTTATCGGATCCATTAGGCATAGAGGATAATTGAAAAAAAACTGAACCTGTACTGTTTGCCAAAAACTGATTGGCCAGGGCTTTCTGCTGGTACCCATAGACAAAAGGATTGTCACGCAGTATGGCTGAAATTGGTCATATTCAGATAATAATAATAGCTATTAATATGGGCAGAAAATTACTATTTCAAATGACAATAATTGGCTATAAGACATCCAGAAAAGTACAGGGAGGTCATATGATGACCTAGCATTCTAGTAAAATCATTGTACAATCACTATATCCAGTGTCTCCTGCCTATTCTGATCTGGCTATGAGATAAATAGAATGAATAATACATTGTACATTTTCCCATTATATCATAGTAAAAAGAATGTTCAAGAATAAAACACAGAGGGCGAGGAAAGAAAAAAAAATCCAAAAGTCACAACTTATTTATATTTTATGGCTTTAACTTTCACTGGCATATATTTTGTCTAATTTTATGTACAAAAAACAATAAATCTATATTCTGATCATAAATATTTTTTAAGACGATGATGGAACTCAAATTACCTGGCACGACTTTCATTGTTATAAAGATGTAATTCTTATATTGAAATGTGGCATGGAAATGTGAGAAAACTGGGCTGCAGAATAGGAATCCAAATTTAGAAGGTTTATATGATTGTTTGGCCGAAGGCAAAAGTAATAAAATTCAACATTTAAGCACCATTGGGGCTTATAGAATGAAGACATCTGCATTATTATATTAAAATCTTCCATGGTGTAATAAATACAACTGACAGTAGTGCATGACTTCCTTTATGAAAAATATGTTGATAGCTGTTCAGTCTTAAATACTGAAGAAACCTAAATTTAAAATTTTATGTGTAGTTTGTAGCTAAATGCTCAACAGATGTCCACATTATTGTTCACCGTCGGGCATAAGAAATGCATCTTTTACTTAACCAGTGAAAAACGTCACATTTCATGATGTGTCATTGTAGTATTTGTTTTTAAATGGCATTTAAAGCATAATTAGTAGCATAATTAGTAAACAAGTTTGTTTTCTTATTGGAAAGGTATTCATTTATGAAAATTATTGTTCTTTGTGTACAAATTAATTAAATATTGATGTAACCTATTGTATCCTAGTATTTGGTAACAATATTTTACTATAATATCATAACATAAAGAAATGCTGGCTTATAACACGTTTTCTAAAGGAATAGCACAGTAAGGCGGCAATGATGGGCACGGGAGGCTGCAATGATGGGCATGTGAGGCTGCAATGACAAGCACAGTAAGGCTGCAACAATGGTGAGGCTGCAATGAGAGCATGGTAAGGTGGCTATCATGGGCACAGTAAGGCGGCAATGATGGGCACAGTAAGGCGGCAATGATGGGCACAGTAAGGCTGCAATGAGGGCACAGTAAGGCAGCAATGATGGGCACAGTAAGGCAGCAATGATGGGCACAGTAAGGCGGCAATGATGGGCACAGTAAGGCAGCAATGATTTGCACAGTGAGGCGGCAATGATGGGCACAGTAAGGTGGCAATGATGGGCACGGTGAGGCAGCAATGATTGGCACAATGAGGCTGCAAAGATGGGCATGTGAGGCTGCAATGATGGCATGTGAGGCTGCAATGATGGGTATGCTGAAGCTACAATGATGGGCATGCTGAGGCTGCAATGATGTGAACAGTGAGGTGGCAATGATGGGCACAGTGAGGCTGCATGGACTGGCACAAAGGCTGCATTGATGGGCACAGTGAGGCTGCCTTTGATGGGCACTGGTGAAGCTGAATTGATCTCTTGTATCATGTCCGCAGTCTCTGACCATCTCCTGTATCATGTCTACATTCCCTTAACATCTTTAGTATCATGTCCTCAGTCTCTAACCATCTCCTGTAATATGTCCACAGCCTCTGACATCTCCTGTACCATGCCCGCAGCCTCTGACATCTTGACATTTCCTGTACCATCCCCACAGCCTCTGACCATCTCCTGTAATATGCCCGCAGCCTCTGACCATCTCCTGTACTATGCCTGCAGCCTCTGACCATCTCCTGTACTATTCCTGCAGCCTCTGACCATCTCCTGTACTATGCCCGCAGCTTCTGACCATCTCTTGTCTTATATCATGTTTGCAGTCTCTAAGGGAGTCTGGAGAGGAGGCAAAAGTGGGAGCGCCGTCAGGATGGGGGTCATAGGAGAAGTCAGACATGTGTGGACTATGGAGAGGAGACTATAGGAAAACCAGAGCCACCAAGCTGGAGCAGATTGACTGATCCCTGCATGGTGCACCTGAGAGGAGGTCAGTGACAGTGCCGCCAGGCCAGTCTGAGGGGAGTCACTGATTTAAGGGAGGAGTGAATATAATAAAGTAAGGGGGCACTGATATAAAGGTTTTCCCCTTATATCAGTAACCCCCCCCCCCCCCTTACCTTAATACACTCTTCAAATGTGCTTTAAAATGCATGGTTTTCCCTTTTTATGAACAAAAAATAATGACGTTATGCTGTTTGGCTGGTATAAAAAAGCTATGGGGCTGGTATGAAATTATTTCCAGGGCTGGTTTTTATTCCCAGTCTGGCGCTGGATGCACAGATCCATACCCTCAGTTTATGTCATATGATATCATTGGTTTATATCATATTTTGATGCTCTGGGTCTCCAATGGGAGGCAAAGGTTGCTCCAGAGGTATAGAATCAAAAGAGTAATAACCTTTTACAGGGATCCTCAAATAGGTTTGATTCTTTGTTTCATGCTCCCAGGTCACAACCAATGGCTTTGCCACACAAATAACAGTTGGTAAAGTTATAGACAACCAAATGGTGCTAAGTAATGATTCATCAGGCTGAAACATTGTTCATCTAAAAACTGAGGTTAAGGCAAGTTGCAAAAATAGAATATACCTCCCTGTCTTCTGACAAGCAGACAAACCAACAGTTCCTGCTTTCTGCAGATCAAAAACTGATAAGCCAGCATTTGTCTTCTACCTTCTCCTGCTCCTGTATTTGTTCTCCTGCCTCCTGTACAGATCACAGGCTGACTGGCCAGAAGTTACCTCAATAACTCTCTGGTTTTGGTGTTCACGCTCCTATCTCTCCTAAAGATAAGACTTGTGCTTCAGTCTATGCAGAGGGTATGCAGAAGGGGTCTATATTGTGTAAGCTTAAGCAATTTCTGTATGAGCTTCCGACTAAAGTAGATCTAGCAGAGTTCCTCCACCAAGTTGAAGCAACCTACAGGGGTGGCTTTCAGGAGCTAAAAATGAGGACTTCTCAGGTGGGGCCTAGAATAGAAATGTTAAGGAGACCCAGGCTACGGCTGTTACTATGCAAACCATACAAATGAGGGCTCCTCAGCATAATTATAAACTGGTAGCACTTACTGCTCAACCAGATGATTATGAGAACAAGAGCCACCAGAATAATATTAGAATTTTGAAGCTTATCAAGACAGCAGAACTAGTTCCAAATTTAATTGATTTTTTTACTAAGGTCCTAGATAAACCCCTTCCACACTCTCTGGAAATAGAAAGTACACATAGGGCTATAATGTCTCCCAACACTTTCTTGGAAAGCTCAGAGATGTGATCTGTCATATGAAGCATGCAAAAATGGCAACACTGAATTTTGACGTAGCAAAATAATTATTTTTTTGCAGATTTGTCTTGCTGTACTTGGATTATGAGATGAGCAGTTCTCCCTTTATTGGATGTATTACAGAGGTAAGGAGTACCATATAAGTGTGGGTTCCCTTTTGGATTGACAGCCACAAGGGATGGTATTACAGCCTCCCTTCAGGATAAAAATTATCTGCAAATAGTTTTTCAAACCTTACATCTGCCAAAGGTAGATTTTCCAGACTGGAATCTCTTAGGAAATTAGGTTCCATTGCCAGTGCAACTGGATTGGCAGGACATTCTCCACAGATGGCAGTGGATACATAATATGGAGAGCCAACACATGGCAGACTTACAGAATGTGTAAAAGGCGGGGCCCCCCTTTTTTTTCTTAGATGCTAACATTCTTGTGGCATTAGAGATGGTAAATGACGTGGTTCTATAATTAATTTATGGCAAGGGCAAGATTCCCCCCCCCCCCTGTTTTTTTTTTTTTTTGCAGGGATTGGTCCTGGATGTTGTTGCCTTCATAGGTAACTGGTATTTAACCTCACCACCCCTCTTTTTTAAATATAATTTCTATGCTTTATTATTTGTCAGGTTGTTTTATATATGCACATAAGCTCATGTAAGCAATATTTTTTAATCAAAATTTAGTGCAGCGCAACACACCTAAAAGTATAAATAAAGAACAAGTGCAAAACATCTCATATCAATAAATATCACATATATGTATGAACTGTTCTAATAAATCCACTCAAAAAGTATTTATATGATCAGTGCCACGTGTCCAAATAGTTCAAACGTAAATAGTAATAAAAGTACTAATGTGATCATATCTGTATAATGTGTTATCCCTCTGTTTTCCTCAATTGGCCCCCCACATCATAGGTGCACACAAGGGATGATGGTATATAGCACAGAACATAAACCCCTACTGAGGAAGTCCACACCCAGGAGGTAACGGCATGGGGGGAGGAGCCTGATATCTTAAGACTTCCCACGGCCATCCTTAGCTATATGGCGGAAAGCTGACTCCAGTGTACAAACCTATTTTAGCTGGCACAGCTCAAGTGCCATTTATGTGAGTGTAAACACATGTTTTTAGTGAAAATAAATTTTTACCATACGGAAAGCACTAGATGTTTTATGTTCTGCTTCATATACCATCAACCCTTGTGTGCACCTATGATGCGGGGAGCCAATTAAGGAAAACGAAGGGATAACACGTTATACAAATGTTATAATTTTCCTAAAAGGGAACAGCTTGTTATGACTCACTGGTAAAACAGGGGTCATAATGTGAGGTGAGCAGCCAGTGAGCACTGGTGGAGGATTGCACGGGCACTCTATTTTGTGTTTTTTTATTAAATTGTTTCATGTGCACAGAGGTGGAAGATCAAGATTTATGGACTTTTATTAGTATTTACGTTTGAACTATATTGACATGTGGCACTGATCATATAGATACTTTTTGAGTGGATTTATTAGAACAGTTCATGCATTTACTGTATGTGATATTTATTGATATGAGATGTTTTGCACTTGCACTTTATATATGCTTATAGCTGTGTTGTGCTGCGCTAAATTTTGATTGAAAAGTACAGTGAGTGAGATAAAAACACTTTATAATGCTAACAAAAACTTGTTATATGCCAATTGATTTTGTATTGTCTGTAACTTTTATATTTATATTTGAATATTCACTTTTGTGCTAGGAGGTTGTGCCGATTACGATTTATTTAGCATATAATCAATATGTCATTGCTTGTGTGAATGGGGCCTAATGCCCTCTACACACGGTTGGATTTTCCAATGGAAAATGTTCAGTTGGAGCTTTTTGTTGGAAATTCCAACCGTGTGTATGGTCCATGAGACATTTTCCATCAGAATTTCTGTCACACAAAATTTGAGATCTGGATCTTAAATTATCTGACAACAAAATGCGTTGTCGGAAATTCCGATCGTGTGTACACAATTCCAACGCACAGTTCCACTCATGCTTGGAATCAAGCAGAAGAGCCGCACTGGCTATTGAACTTCATTTTTCTCAGCTCATCGTATGTGTTGTACGTTGCCGTGTTGTTGACGTTCGCAATTTCCGACCAACTTTGTGTGACCGTGTGTATGCAAGACAAATTTGAGACAACATCCGTTGGAAAAAATATATAGATTTTGTTGTCGGAATGTCTGATCAGTGTCCGATCGTGTGTATGGGGCATTACACTAAAATATAAATATAATAATAATAAAATATACCATTAAAAAATATACTGAGATTTATTGGGCATCTTATTGTATATTTTTGTTCACAATGAAGTGCAAAAAAAAAAGTCAAATGCTGATGTACCAGAGGTGCCCATGGTGTCTTGTAGTATTGGTTTAAGGAGCTGTCAAAGTCATTGGGGCTGTGAGAAATGAACATCAAATGTATGTATTACACCAACAGCCACTACCTCAGTTTAGTGGTATTTTACTAGGGTTCCACACTTCCTGGTTGCTGGGCAATCACAGTTTTTTTTTTTTTTTTTTCATCAGAGAGGTGGGGGATGCACAAACACATTTTTAACATAGTACACTTTACCCTTTTCAGTACTAAAACTGAGTCTCAAATAAATCTGTGGAAAATGTCCTACCTCTAAGAAAATATGTAATAAGTGAATTTTATTATGTTGGCCATCATTTAATCCAGAAAATGTATATCTTGCAGCAGAAAATAATTAATATAGGAGACTGCCCATGATTAAATGTTTTCCCCTGGATCTCCACTTTAGTCCATCTTTCAAAAGAAAGCCCATAGAATGCTGCCTATGTGTTTATTATGTGCCTTTCTGGGATGTATTGGCCATACATGGATCAAAATTTTGCTGGTTCAACACGATTCTACAGATTGACTTCTGTTCAACCCCCCATTGGTATTTTTTCTCTTGACCAGCTCTGCAGGCAATATGCTGCAGTGCTGATCTGTGTATTCTACTGGGAGAGAAGTCTCTTCACTGACAGAATACAATAGCACAGCGGGAGGATTTCCACACCCACCTCAAATGTGTGGATGGGGGAATCAGGTCAGTTTCTTGTTCAGCTACATGGAAAACACTGACCCATGTATGGCCAGCTTTAACGGTTGTTGATTGAAGTGGACATTGTCTGAAGTTTAAATACACTTTAAGAAACTGCACAATAACAAGTAGGGAAGATAAATCAGAACACAAAATCAATACAAACAAGGTTTTCTATGTAAATGCTTTAAGCTTAGGTGTAAATGTGTTATAGAATCATAATGCTTACAATTTACATATTTTAACATCTGTGGAAACCAATTTGCAAGGAATTATAGCATCATTTTAAGAAAGATACTACTGAGGACGCAAACCCTCCTACTCAATTTATTTCACCTTTTACATTTTATGTATGTAAAGCAGAAATACCTAACATTTGAGAGTTTAGGAAATACAATTTTCCAAATGTGAAATGGTGTCCTTTTATAGGATTTACATTAGTTTTCACTATGTTATTCATTTATTGACTGAAAGAACAGCAGGAGAATATAGTTTTTATTATACTTCACTTTTGCAAGATTTTGCAGGCTAAATTAATAATAACTAATAATCAAAAAAATGCTTGCAGCAGAACAGAGCAATCAATAGAAATTAGCATGAAACTACAAAAATATTATGTTCTCAGAATTCATTAGCTCTTAAATACATTTGCTTGCCTGGGATCAAATACTAATACAATTCACCACTGAGCATTTTTGTCCTACCAGCAAAAAACGATGTAAGCATATGGCTTCACAATCATTTCCAATGAGAATCAAGTATTCCAAAAATGTATACATTAACCACTGTGCCTAAAATTATTATGTTTATGCTAAAGAACAAATTCAAGACATGTTTGTAAGAGTTAACAAAGTAATGCCATAAAAAGATTTTCATTTAGTAAGCACATCTGAATACAGTCCAGAGAAGAGATGTGAAGATGTGATAGAGCTGAATTACTAAAGGAAAACTGAAAATGTATATAAAATACTTTCCTTTCCTGATGGACTCCATGGCAGCTTACGTATGGGTTAATCCCATCTCTCCTACCTCATAGGACCCCACTCCCATAAATCTTTGCTTCTAGTCAGAGACCACGTTCCGTAACTTAGCCTACTCCAGCAAATGGGAGGGAACTCCTGCTGCCATGGAGTCCATCAGGAAAGGAAAATTACGGTAAGTATTTGATATAAATTTTCCGTTTTCCTGACAGACTCCATGGCAGCCTACGTATGGGAAATGACTAGCCATACACACCCGGGTGGGCAATTGCTGGTTAAAGAAAAGAAGGTTTAATTGGCACCGTCAACAGATAAGACATTCAAACCAAAATTAACCGAAGACAAGGAAGCCGGTCCTACACAATAGTGTGTCATAAAAGTATTAATCGACGACCATGAGGCCGCTTTACAGTAACCGCTTCTGGGGGAGCCAGACCCTTAGCTTTATATGCCCTTTGGATGGCTTGGACAATCCAAGATGCTATAGTTCTTGAAGAAGCACGTAAACCTCTATTCTTCCCATAAAAGTAGATGAATAAGTGGTCAGAATTCCGGAAAGGAGCTGTGGCTTCTAGGTATTGCCTTAAGACTTCCCCAACATCTAGGATGAATATTGGAGTCTTCATCTGCCTGGAAAATTGGAAGGACAATTTCCTGATTTTCGTGAAAAACAGTTGTTACTTTCGGATTTGATCCTAACATAGGAATCAAGACTGCCCGATCTGGGAAAAAAGGTGAGAAATGGCTTCTTGCAGCCTAGAGAACTAATCTCAGAGACCCTTTTGGCCGATGTTATGGCCACTAGAAAAGCAGTTTTAAGAGAGAGATCCTTAATAGATGCTTGTCCCATATGCATTTCTGAGAAAAAAATCCAAAACAAAAGGAAGATCCCATTTTGGAAACCTCGGCTTTCTCTGAGGTCTGAGTCTACTTGCCCCTTTGAAGAACTGCCTAGTGAGAGGATGCTTGGCCCATGAGACACCTGAAAATGCAGAGATCGCAGAGACCTGAACCCGCAAGGAACTTACAGATAGGGACAAGTCTAGACCCATTTGTAGAAAACCAATAACATCCCGTATCTTCGGATCTCTACATGAACCGTTGGATGTAGACACATAGTCCGCAAATTTTGACCAAATCCTCTGGTAAACTTTGTTGGTACCTGGTCTTCTGGCATTTAGTAGAGTAGAAATGGCTGTGTCAGGACAGCCTAATGCTTCCAGCCTTTCCCTTTCAAAAATCAGGCCATCAGATAGAGCTGAGATGGGCAAGGGTGATAGGTTGTTCCCTGTGACAAGAGGTCCGGTCTGAGAGGGAGAAGAACTGGATCCTGGTAGCTGAGTTGTAACAAGAGAGGGAACCATGGCCTGTTGGGCCAGTATGGAACAACCACTACTACTTCGACTTCTTCCCATCTGAGCCTGGACAGAAATCGGAGAATGACCGGAACCGGGGGAAAGACATAAGCCTTGTGGAACCTCCACTGGTCCGTCAGTGCATCCACTCCGAAGGCCTGGGGACAACGACACCTCGTATAATACTTCTCCAGCTTGAAATTGCACAGGGAGGCAAAAAGGTCCACCTCTGGTAGAACTCCCAGAGACAGAATCCAGTTGAACACCTCGATGTGGGGAGACCATTCGTTGTTGTCCAGGGAAAACCTTGATAGAAAATCCGCCTGGACATTTTGAATTCCCGGAAGATAGACTGCCGTTAGATTCAACAGATTCGACTGGGCCCAAGACATGATTGGCCTTACTTCCCTCAACAAGGAAATACTGCGGGTGCCCCCTTGTCTTTTGATGTAAGAAACAGCCGTTGTATTGTCCATCCTTAGAAGGACTGAGGATCCTGATGTCAGGTGGAGAAAGGCCTGTAAAGCACGGAAGGCGGCCCGGAGTTCCAACACATTTGAGACTACCTTCTGGGATGGGAAATCCCACATGGCTTGGGCTACTTCCGACAAGCATAGAGCACCCCAACCTCTGATGACATTGCGAGATAGATTCTGTCACAAATCACCGGAATCTTCTCTAGAGGTAAGGAGATTGTACTCTTTACTGTGTTGAATCGGGCTCCAAGAAACGTTAAGGACTGAGTTGGGATTAGATTACTTTTCTCACTGTTCAATAGCCACCCGTAGGGATGAGCCGAACACCCCCCTGTTCGGTTCGCACCAGAACCTGCGAACAGACCTAAACTTCGTGTGAACTTTAGAACCCTATTAACCACTTTCAGACCGGACCATTTTGCTGGTAAATGACCAGAGGTCTTTTTACAATTTGGCACTGCGCTGCTTTAACTGGTAATTGCGCGGTCATGCAATGTTGTACCCAAACAAAATTTGCGTCCTTTTCTTCCCACAAATAGAGCTTTCTTTTGATGGTATTTGATTGCCTCTGCGATTTTTATTTTTTGCGATATAAACGTAAAAAGACCGCAAATTTTGAAAAAAAATGATATTTTCTACTTTTTGTTATTAGAAAAATCCAATAAACTCAATTTTAGTCATACATTTAGGCCAAAATGTATTCAGCCACATGTCTTTGGTAAAAAAAAAGTCAATAATTGTATATTTATTGGTTTGCGCAAAAGTTGTCACATCTACAAACTAAGGTACGTTTTCTGGAATTTACGCAGCTTTTAGTTTACGACTGCCTATCTCATTTCTTGAGGTGCTAAAATGACAGGGCAGTACAAAACCCCCCCAAATGACCCCATTTTGGAAAGTAGACCCCCTAAGGAAATTGATAAGAGGCATGTTGAGCCCATTGAATATTTTATTTTTTTGCCTCAAGCGATTGAATAATGAC
Organism: Lithobates pipiens; assembly: GCF_037356315.1. Taxonomy (NCBI): domain Eukaryota; kingdom Metazoa; phylum Chordata; class Amphibia; order Anura; family Ranidae; genus Lithobates; species Lithobates pipiens. Next base: position 389,593,659 of record NW_027507764.1, read on the forward strand.
AAAAAAAAAATTTTTTTTTTTTTTTTACACAAAGTTGTCACTAAATGATATATTGCTCACACATGCTATGGGCGTATGTGAAATGACACCCCAAAATAAATTCTGCTGCTTCTCCTGAGTACGGGGATACCACATATGTGGGACTTTTTGGGAGCCTAGCCGCGTACAGGGCCCCGAAAACCAAGCACCGCCTTCAGGCTTTCTAAGGGCGTAAATTTTTGATTTCACGCCTCACTACCTATTACAGTTTTGAAGGCCATAAAATGCCAAGATGGCACAAAACCCCCACAAATGACCCCATTTTAGAAAGTAGACACCCCAAGCTATTTGCTGAGAGGCATGTTGAGTCCATGGAATATTTTATATTTTGCCACAAGTTGCGGGAAAATTACAAACTTTTTTTTTTTTTTTTTTTTTTTCACAAAGTTGTCACTAAATGATATATTGCTCATGCATGCCATGGGCATATGTGAAATGACACCCCAAAATAAATTCTGCTGCTTCTCCTGAGTACGGGGATACCACATATGTGGGACTTTTTGGGAGCCTAGCCGCGTACGGGGCCCCGAAAACCAAGCACCGCCTTCAGGCTTTCTAAGGGCGTAATTTTTTGAGTTCACTTCTCACTACCTATTACAGTTTTGAAGGCCATAAAATGCCAAGATGGCACAAAACCCCCACAAATGACCCCATTTTAGAAAGTAGACACCCCAAGCTATTTGCTGAGAGGCATGTTGAGTCCATGGAATATTTTATATTTTGCCACAAGTTGCGGGAAAATTACAAACTTTTTTTTTTTTTTTTTTTTTTTCACAAAGTTGTCACTAAATGATATATTGCTCATGCATGCCATGGGCATATGTGAAATGACACCCCAAAATAAATTCTGCTGCTTCTCCTGAGTACGGGGATACCACATATGTGGGACTTTTTGGGAGCCTAGCCGCGTACGGGGCCCCGAAAACCAAGCACCGCCTTCAGGCTTTCTAAGGGCGTAATTTTTTGAGTTCACTTCTCACTACCTATTACAGTTTTGAAGGCCATAAAATGCCAAGATGGCACAAAACCCCCACAAATGACCCCATTTTAGAAAGTAGACACCCCAAGCTATTTGCTGAGAGGCATGTTGAGTCCATGGAATATTTTATATTTTGCCACAAGTTGCGGGAAAATTACAAACTTTTTTTTTTTTTCACAAAGTTGTCACTAAATGATATATTGCTCACGCATGCCATGGGCATATGTGAAATGACACCCCAAAATAAATTCTGCTGCTTCTCCTGAGTACGGGGATACCACATATGTGGGACTTTTTGGGAGCCTAGCCGCGTACGGGGCCCCAAAAACCAAGCACCGCCTTCAGGCTTTCTAAGGGCGTTACAGTTTTGAAGGCCATAAAATGCCAAGATGGCACAAACCCCCCCCCCCCAAATGACCCCATTTTAGAAAGTAGACACCCCTAAATTTAGGGGTACACTAGTGAGACTAGGTAATAAATGGCGGGTGCCCTGAAACTATAAAAAAATAACTAACCAACCAGCGTCACCTGTAACAGTTATATGGTGATCACTGGTGAAAGGGTTAACTAGGGGGCAATCAGGGGGCTTTATGCGGTAGTATATGGGGGTCCCTGGCGCTATAAAAAGCTGCGGCGAACCTAAATACCTACCTGCCTAACTAGCGTCACCTGTGACACTAATACAGCGATCAGAAAAACGATCGCTTATTAGGCTGGGTTCACACTGGAGCGATGCGGGAACGCCACGAATGCGCGGCGGGTTCCCGCATCGCATGCCTCCCGGCGGCAGTTCACACTGCCCTATGCGAACTGCTGGGAGTGTCAGTGAAATGTTAATGACACCCCCAGATCAGTTCGCATATCGCAGTGCGATCTGCAAACTTGGATCGCATGGTGTGAACACCCATGCGATCCGATTCTGCTGCGGACCAAAAAAAGGGTCCCGTGCGAGTTTGCGGCGGGTGCGGCGGGTGCGACACGAATTCAGCCATACTATCTGTATAGCTGAACTCGAATCGCACAGAGATCGGATGTGATTTGCACTGCAGTGCGGTGCGAATCACATCCGTTCTCATAAACCGCTGCAATGTGAACCCAGCCTTAGTGACACTGGCGACGGGGGGTGATCACGGGGTTAAACCTTTATTGGGGGGGTTAGGGGGGTACCTTAGAACTAAAGGGGGCTAACCCTAACTGCCCTAACAGTTATTAGTCACAAATGACACCTGCCGGGTGATCAGGGGGTTAAACCTTTATTAGGTAATAAATGGCGGGTGCCCTGAAACTATAAAAAAATAACTAACCAACCAGCGTCACCTGTAACAGTTATATGGTGATCACTGGTGAAAGGGTTAACTAGGGGGCAATCAGGGGGCTTTATGCGGTAGTATATGGGGGTCCCTAGCGCTATAAAAAGCTGCGGCGAACCTAAATACCTACCTGCCTAACTAGCGTCACCTGTGACACTAATACGGCGATCAGAAAAATGATCGCTTATTAGGCTGGGTTCACACTGGAGCGATGCGGAAACGCCGCGAATCCGCGGCGGGTTCCCGCATCGCATGCCTCCCGGCGGCAGTTCACACTGCCCTATGCGAACTGCTGGGAGTGTCAGTGAAATGTTACTGACACCCCCAGATCAGTTCGCATATCGCAGTGCGATCTGCAAACTCGGATCGCATGGTGTGAACACCCATGCGATCCGATTCTGCTGCGGGCCAAAAAAAGGGTCCCGTGCGAATTTGCGGCGGGTGCGGCGGGTGTGGCGGGTGCGGCGGGTGCGGCGAATGGCTGAACTCGAATCGCACAGAGATCGGATGTGATTTGCACTGCAGTGCGGTGCGAATCACATTCGTTCTCATAAACCGCTGCAATGTGAACCCAGCCTTAGTGACACTGGTGACGGGGGGTGATCACGGGGTTAAACCTTTATTGGGGGGGTTAGGGGGGTACATTAGAACTAAAGGGGGCTAACCCTAACTGCCCTAACAGTTATTACAGTCACAAATGACACCAATGCAAAAAAAAAAAAAAAAAAAAAAAAATGACATTGGTGTCACTGTGACTGGGGGGCAGGGGTAATTGGGGGGGTGATCGGGGGGTAAAGGGGGGGTGTGAGTGTGCCTGGCATGTTCTACTGTGTGTGGGATGTGTTGGTGCAACTCACTGATCCGCTCTCCTCCGTGTCGGAACGAAAAATACCGACACGGAGGAGAGAATACATCACTTCCTCTCCTGTGTTTACATTACAGGAGAGGAAGTGATGTCACCGGGGATTTCCATTCGTCGGGAGCGATCGCGAGGGGGTGGCCATGAATGAATGGCCGTCCCCTCGTCCGGGATCGCTCCCGAACGAAAACCGACCGCCGCAGGCACCGGGCGGGGGCCCGATCGGGCCCCCGACCCGCGGGAGGCAAATCACGTACATGTATGTGATTATGCCTGCCTGTGCCATTCTGCCGACGTACATCGGCGTGAGGCGGTCGGCAAGTGGTTAAAGTCTATGGGACTCGAACGTTCACAATCTAAAGTGCTCATTTTAAAGGGTAATATGCAGGTTACTGTCCTAAAAAGTGTTTGGGGACCTGGGTCCTGCCCCAGGGGACATGGATCAATGCAAAAAAAAGTTTTAAAAACGGCAGTTTTTTCAGGAGCAGTGATTTTAATAATGATTAAACTGAAACAATAAAAGTGTAATATTCCTTTAAATTTCGTAGCTGGGGGGTATCTATAGTATGCCTGTGAAGGGGCGCATGTTTCTGGTGCTTAGAACTGTCCCTGCACAAAGTGTCATTTGTGCAGGAAAAAAAGTCTTTTAAAATCACTTGCGGCTAAATTGTCGGGTCTCCGTAATACAGAGAACACTCAATGAGTGTTCTCTGTATTAGCCGACAATTCATTCATTCATTGATTTAAAAAAAAAAAAAAAAAAAAAAGCGTGGGGGTTCCCCTAAATTCAATTACCAGGCCCTTCAGGTCTGACATGGATATTAAGGGGAACCCCGTATCAAATTAAAAAAAAAAATTGACGTGGGGGTCCCCCCAAATATCCATACCAGACCCTTCAGGTCTGATATGGATATTAAGGGGAACCCCGCATCAAATTTAAAAAAAAAATTTACGTGGGGGTCCCCCTAAAAATCCATATCAGATCCTTTATCCGAGCACGCAACCTGGCAGGCCGCAGGAAAAGAGGGGGGGACGAGAGAGCGGCCCCCCCTCCCTCCTGAACCGTACCAGGCCACATACCCTCAACATTGGGAGGATGCTTTGGGGGTCTGTGATCCCTCAAAGCACCTTGTCCCCATGTTGATAAGGACAAGGGCCTCATCCTCACAACCCTGGCCGTTGGTTGTGAGGGTCTGCGGGCGGGGGGCTTATCAGAATCTGGAAGCCCCCTTTAACAAGGGGACCCCCAGATCCCCCCCCTGTTTGAAATGGTAAGGGGGTACAAAAGTACCCCTACCATTTCACAAAGAAAGTGTCAAAATGGTTAAATAAGACAAACACACTTTTGAAAAATTCCTTTATTAAAAATGAAAAAAATAAAAAAAAGATTCCAACGGTGCTAATCCACTCTTGCTATCCAGCGACGGATCTCCGGGGTCCAGCGATGGATGATCATATCCAGCGACGGGGGATCTCTCAGTCCAGCGCTGTCCATACATCCTTCTTCTGTCTCCACTCCGGAGACAATGCAGAGAGCCCAGCACTGACGTTTCTTATATTAGGAGGGCGGGGCCACCCGTCACCTGACCCCGCCCCCTCTGACGCTGGTGAAGGGAGCCAGGGGTTCCCCAGTGACGTGTGGGTGACCCCGCCCCCTCTGATGTAACGGAAACCTGTGTTACATCAGAGGGGGCGGGGTCACCCACACGTCACTGATCTCGATGTGACAAGTCTCTGTTTTGAGAGAGTAAGAGCGGATCATCCAAGTAATGGTGCAATCGAATCCCTTTGACCCGGATTAGAGCCACGATAGCCAGTAAGAGCTTGGAAAACACCCGAGGCGATGTTGTAAGCCCGAATGGGAGACATGTAAACTGAAGGTGTGTTTGACCCACTGCAAAATGGGGGGATACTTCTGAAACTCCCTTGCGATAGGAACATGAAAGTAAGCATCTTTCAGGTCTATGGAAATAAGCCAGTCGCCTGGTTGGATCGTCTGGCGTATTGTTAGCAATGTCTCCATCTTGAACCTTTCTTTCTTTATAAATGTGTTCAGGTGTGTCAGATCGATGACCGGCCTCCAGGAACAGCTCTTTTTGAGGACCATGAAAAGGGGAGAGTAAATCCCTTTGAACCTTTCCTCGCTTGGAACCCGAATGGCGGCTCCTTGGGCCAACAGGGATTCTGTATAAGACAGGAGAATTTGTCTCTTTTCTTCTGAGTGTGGCAGAACTGTCGGAAAACAAACTGGTGTATGGGCGGGCTGCTGAAGACCCAGGAATGGCCCGCTGACACTGTTTTGATTGTCCAATAGTCTTTGACTGAGGCTGCCCAGACGTGCTGGAAAAGGAGTAACCGGGCCCCAACCCGCTCCGCCTGGACAGGCTCTATATCAAAAAAGACTTGGAACTCCCAAGACTCCCCCAGATGTAGCTGACTTTGAGGACTTCTGGCCAGAGGGCTGATTTCTCCAATTTTTTCTAAATTCGCGACCAGGCCTGTAGCGACGGGCATCTCTAGCGCGTTCTGGATCTGACCTATGTTGAGATCTTCTCTGGCCCAGGAGACGGCGAGCCTGGGGTAAGAACCCAGACTTTCCCCCTGTAGCGCGTGTAATGGATGAATCCAATTTGTTCCCAAAAAGGGAAGATCCCTCAAAAGGAATTCTGCACCACGCCTGTTTGGAGGCAGGATCAGCAACCCAGGGACGAAGCCACAAGGCACGCTTGGCCGTAACAGAGGAAAGCATAACACGTGCTACTAGGCGAATTATATCAAGGGACGCCTCCCCCAGGAAAACCGAAGCAAGTCTCAGCTCATGTATTGGTGATCTCCTGACCAAACCTTCCGACATACTGCCCAGGGTTGCACCAATCTCATCCGTCCAGGCCTCCATAGCTTTTGATAATGCTGCCAGGGCTAAGGCTGGTTTACACGCTATACCTGCTGTTATATAAATATGTTTCAAGTTCGTATCAATCTTTCTTTCTAGGCCATCCCTAAAGGACACAGTATCTTCCAGAGGGAGTGTAACATGTCTCACTAGCCTCATCAAGGCTCATCAAGGCTGCATAAATGAGAGGGGCCGACTCCAGATGTTTCACCTCATTGCTCTTAAATGGGTACATTTTTGTTTTTCCTCTCAACTTTACTCCATTCGTCCATGATAATTTCGCCAAGTTCACCCAAGAAGGGGAAGTTTGGGTGCTCCTTCTTGAGATGTTTAAAGTATTTCCTCTGTTTAGAGGGAGCTTCTACAGGATCTTCCCATCTCAATGTCTCCTTGACCGCTCTGACCAACTGCGGAACTAAGGAAAAGTCAAAACCGGCACCAGGTTCCAAACCTTCAGTCTCACTGTCAGAAGAACCAGAAAATGAGGGACTATGACGAGAGGGACCAGGAACCTCTGTATCCGAAATATCAGTGGCTAGAGCCGTACCGGAGGGAGGGATAAACGGTTAATCAGAATCTGCTTTATTCAGTGATTCCTGAACTACTCTCCTGACCAGAGCTTCCACTTGCTGGTCCCCAGCTCCTCTTTCCTTCATGGCTCTTTCATAACATAGCTCGCAGAGGGATTTACCCTCTGGGACCTGAGCATTACATCCCCAGCAGGCTCTTTTCTCTGAGCGGCTGGCATGGCGGTGAGAAAGGCGACCAGACTCAGACTTAGACCTCTCTTTACGGTGTCTGGACGGTGACCTAATATGTCTAAAACTTGACGTGGAATGGTGATGTTGTGACCTAGACTGGTCCGAATTTTTATGCGCTGATAATTGAGATTCAGACCTAGAAGGGCTGGAAAGAGAACATGCAAAACAAAGTCATCCTGATCCTAACCCAAGCAATACCGGCAGAATGAAAGGAAAAAGATTCATTCCTACCTGCGGCATAAGGGTTGGCCACTGGGGGGCGCCGATACGTCCATAGCGGCAGACTCAAACAGCTAAGAGTAAAACAAAACACAGTGCTTGCAGAGTACATAATACAGGGTAGACACAACTGACCATAGGAAAAAGGAGACATACCTTGAGAAAACAGAAGCAGACACCGGGATCGACAGCCTGAGCTCAAAAGTTTTCCAATCAAATAGCTGTCTCTGACAGCTATTTGAATCTGCCGCCGAGTGATGATGTCATCGCGCCCACAGCGTACTTGCGCCGAGACTGATGCCGCCATACAACGTCATCTTGCCCGACCGCGCCTGTGCAAACCAAGCCTCGATCTCAATCGAGATTCGGCAGCTGCGCAGATCGAAGCAGGAAGCAGCGAGTTGGAATGCAGGAGCGTCCCAGTGCCATGACTAGGAAGACCGCCAGACAAAAAACGGTACAAAACACAAAAAAACTGCTGCCATAGAGATAAAATGTGTATACATTACCAGTCACCGCACAACACATGATCCGACCTGGTACTGGGAGCTTGAAGTACTCATAGTGCACCCGGGGCATCATAAATGGGGGGGGCCTCCTGCTAATAGCAAGGACGTTTGGCCAATTGTCACTTGCCAGCCAATGGCTGGTTAGTAAGCTCTTCATTGCATCGCAATAAAATCACCCGTGCCCACCCTGCTAATCCTGAAATTCGTGCACAAACCAGCCGGCCTGGATCCAAACTTCATAAGGTAAAACACCTTGGTCCTAGGAGGAGGACAAAAAAGGAACGTGGTCTCTGACTAGAAGCAAAGATTCATGGGAGTGGGGTCCTATGAGGTAGGAGAGGCGGGATTAACCCATAATTAGGCTGCCATGGAGTCTGTCAGGAAAATAGGTTTGTAAGGGAATTTTCCCCAGAGCTTAGTGAATGGACAGATGATGGACAATCTTGTCAACATAATTATTGAACTGCCTGTGTTTTTCATAGTATGGGTAAAGTTAAAGGTAACATTTTAAATATTTAATATATTGTAGTTGATCAGTTCTTACATGCGATGGCTTCATTGGTTTTCATTTTGTAGGCTTTTTTCCCCCTTGCTTGCACCTGGAGATCCAGCCAGTAATACACTTCCTGTCTTAGGGTGGCGCCACTCTATGAAGAAGCAATGGAGCCGCCCTTGGAATGCTACATTGTTAACCTGTAGAGAAGGTAGTGTTATGCCACGTACACACGTAGCGGACTATCCGACGGACTTAGTCTGGCGGACTTCCTGCCAGACTGTCCGTCGGACTTTCCGAACGGGCTACTTGCCCACACATGGCACTTTTTCAGCAGACTAATACGGCATACTAAGTCCGCCGTACTATCCGCCCTACTTTTGAAATGAACGGACTTGCCCACACACGCGGAGGAAAGTCTGCTCATTTTGAGCGCGTCTCCAGGTAGGCGGGGCCCGTGAAGGAGACGCGGCTGGCCCCGCCACCTGGTATGGACTTAAAGGGGAACCCCAACGCCGAAAACGTCCCACGTCCACAACAGACCCTTGTCCGAGCACGCTACCTGGCCGACCAGGAAAGGAGGGGCGAGCGAGCGCCCCCCTCCTGAGCCGTACCAGGCCGCGTGCCCTCAACATGGGGGGTGCCTTGGGGAAGGGGTGGCCGCCTGGCCCCCCCACCCCAAAGCACCTTGTCCCCATGTTGATGAGGACAAGGGCCTCTTCCCGACAACCCTGGCCATTGGTTGTCGGGGTCTGCGGGCGGGGGGCTTATCGGAATCCGGGAGCCCCCTTTAATAAAGGGGCCCCCGGATACCGGCCCCCACCCTATGTGAATGAGTATGGGTACCCCTACCCATTCACCTGTAAAATAAAGTACAAACAAAAACACAACACACAAGATAAAATAATTTATTGCACAGCTCCGGGGGTCTTCCGTCTTCGGGGGTCTTCTCGCCGGACTCCTCCGCTATCTTCTTGTAGCTCTTTTGCTAGCGGAGGAGCCCGGCATTCTTCTTCGTCACCGCGGCCTCTTCTTCCAACTTCGGGGGTCTTGTCCCCCTCTTCGGTTCTTCTGCTGGGCCACCGCGCCTTCTTATAGCTCTTTTACAGGCGGTGGCCCGGTCTTCTGTCGCCGCCGCTGCCTTCCGTTCTTCTTCTCCTTCTTCTCCTGGAGATGTTGATTCGAAGCTCTCTCCGGCCGCAATGCCAGGGACGCGCTGCGCGGCGACTTATATAGGGACAAGGGGCGGGGTCATCGGTTGATGTCACATGGGTTGATGTCACATGGTGACCCCGTCCCCTTACGATGTCACAGTCCCGGAGGATGCTGGGACTGTCGCCATGTGACATCAACCCATGTGACATCAACCGATGACACCGCCCCTTGTCCCTATATAAGTCCCCGCGCAGCGCGTCCCTGGCATTGCGGCCGGAGAGAGCTTCGAGTCAACATCTCCAGGAGAAGAAGGAGAAGAAGAACGGAAGGCGGCGGTGGCGGCGACAGAAGACCGGGCCACCACCTGTAAAAGAGCTATAAGAAGGCGCGGTGGCCCGGCAGAAGAACCGAAGAGGGGGACAAGACCCCCGAAGTCGGAAGAAGAGGCCGCAGCGACGAAGAAGAATGCCGGGCTCCTCCGCTAGCAAAAGTGCTACAAGAAGATAGCGGAGGAGTCCGGCTAGAAGACCCCCGAAGACGGAAGACCCCCGGAGCTGTGCAATAAATTATTTTATCTTGTGTGTTGTGTTTTTTTTTGTACTTTTTTTCACAGGTGAATGGGTAGGGGTACATTGTACCCCATACTCATTCACATAGGGTGGGGGGCCGGTATCCGGGGCCCCCTTATTAAAGGGGGCTCCCGGATTCCGATAAGCCCCCCGCCCGCAGACCCCGACAACCAACAGCCAGGGTTGTCGGGAAGAGGCCCTTGTCCTCATCAACATGGGGACAAGGTGCTTTGGGGTGGGGGGGCGCGCGCCCCCCCTTCCCCAAGGCACCCCCCATGTTGAGGGCACGCGGCCTGGTACGGCTCAGGAGGGGGGGTGCTCGCTCGCCCCTCCTTTCCTGGCCGGCCGGGTAGCGTGCTCGGACAAGGGTCTGTTGTGGACTTAGGGGGGACCCCCACGCCGTTTTTTTTCGGCGTTGGGGTTCCCCTTTAAGTTCATACCAGGTGGCGGGGCCAGCCACGTCTCCTTTGCGGGCCCGCCTCCCTGGAGACCCGCTCGAAATGAGCGGACTTTTCTCCGGGCGGGAAAAGTCTGTTCATTTCAAAAGTACGGCGGACTGGCACACACACGGCCGGATTGTCTGACGAAATGCGAGTCCGGCAGGAAGATTGGAGTGCAAAACTACTTTCTAAGTCCGCCGTACTTTCGGGTCAAAAAAGTATGCCGGAGGCTACACACGGGGGGATTGTCCGGCGGACTTCAGTTTGCCGGACTTTTCCGCCCGCTTGTTTGATCGTGTGTATGCGGCATTAGATGCACTAGCACATTTAGATAGGCTTGACTAACAACTTATAGGTGACCTCCAACTAAAACCTTTAAGCAGTTACAGACATTTTTTTCCCTTTTTGGGATAATAGTTTTGCATAAATTAATAAAAGATGACCATTATAAGAACCCCTGTCGGTGTTAAATGATTTGTCTCAACCCTGCAACTGTCACTTTTGCTGGACAGCTTGATCTGTAACAAGAAATAAAAAAATAACAGAGTTATTGGATGATTGACCAGATAGGTATGAATAAAGAAAAATAGTCTAATGCCCCGTACACACGACCAGACTTTTCAACATCAAAAGTCTGACGGAATGATTCCGGCAGACTATTCGAACGTGTGTGGGCTGCAGCGGACTTTTGATTTGCAAAAGTCTGACAGACTTTAGAAATGGAACATGTTTCAAATTTTTCCGACAGAACTCTGCCGGACCCAGAAATCCGCTTGTGTGTGTGCTAGTCTGATGGACTAAAACCGACGCTAGGGCAGCTATTGGCTACTGGCTATGAACTTCCTTATTCTAGTCCAGTCATACGTCATCACGTTCGAATCCGTCGGACTTTGGTGTGATTGTGTGTGGCCAAGTCCGTTCATTCGGAAAGTCCGTCAGAACTCTGTCAGAACTCCATCAGAACTCCGTCGAAAGTCTGCCGGACTTAAGTCCTGTCGTGTGTACGCGGCATAAGTTCACACTAGCCACAGCAGTTTAGTGTGTGGGTAGAAGCCGTTTTGGGCTGCAAAACCATGTGACAGGAGGTGGTGTAATGCATGTTTTATCACATCACACAGTTCCCCTTTTTATTTAGCTGTATATGCCACTTAATGTATGTCACTACACAATAGCGTGGTGCACTGCATTTGTTGTAAAGTGACATTCATGGACATGCAGAAAGGTGCAATATTATGCAAACATGTTATCATATTATCACACATCTCTGGAACACAATGAAACACCACATTCTGGTGTGAACATGACCACAGAAAACTATTGTTTTCTGTGTGTCATTGCAGTTACGTGCATTTACCCATGAAGTAAAACACAGATAACTGTGCATTGTGTGAACAAACCCTTAAAAAATAAATAAATAAATAAATAAATAAATATGGCCACCACATTTAAGGATTTGTAAGCTGCGATATATTAAACTTTTGCTTTTGGGTAGATATGTTTGAGCCTTCAAAGTTCGCAACAGAAACATTGAAAATATAGCTTGTCTTCCCTTGCCTCTCTGCCAGTCTTCTGTAAGTTGGCAGAGTTGTTAGAATCCTAGAAACCAATACAGCTACAGAGATAAGTGAGTACTTAAAAGGTCAAGCCACATAAAAGAGGAGGTGATATAGTAATGTTACAATAATCCCTGAAGAAGTCACGTGATTGACGTAACACGTAGGGAGTGGTCGTGACGCAATACCGGAAGTGAAGTAAGACTGCCGGAAGACGCCAGTACACCATTTTTCTTCATGCGCTGTCTCATTTTTTTAAATGTGAGAGTCTGATTTTATCTGTAATTGATTGAACCTAATTTTTAAATAAATACTACACTATCAGAGCCCCTTTTCTCTCCCTATGTTTCCTCTTTGAGCGGCACCTATCAGCAGATACCGCCACTGCAGATATTATCTATCAATACAGGGATGTTTGGCCCTCTGGTGGCCTAGCATGGATATACATGTCATTCCAGTCAGCTATTATTGAAGATCCTCTGGTGGCTAAGAACGGAATGGAAGCTGTTTGCTATACTTGATGTGCCTGGTTTTAAAAAGTTCTGAGGTGAGAGTTCTGGGAGCATTGAGTTTCCCGTGCTTATATGAGCATCTTTGTCTGCTGTTTTCTTTGCACCATTTTTTTGAGCGCAGTTGACGTTATTGAACCAATATTTTGGGACTGTTTTTTGGGACTGTTTTTTGGGACTGTTTTTTATGCATTTATATAAATTTTGTTTTAAGGATGTAGCACTTTTTATTAACATTTTGGTTGCGCAGGACCATTTTTATATTTATAATTGTTATTTTGGTATTGTGTGTAATATCATCAGGTCCAGCTGCAATGCACTAGCACTTTATTGCATATTTACACGTATAATATCTGTTTGAAAATATTGGTTAAGTGCATTTTTTGCTTATTCACATACTTACTCACCGTTTTATAAGAGGAATATTACCCCCCTTTTTTTTCTTTCATATACATTTTTGCACCTTAAATTAGTAGCGGGAAGGCTTTACTCACTCTAATGTTACAATAACGTTTAAAGTGAGGTCCTTCGCGCTACTAATTAAGTGAATAAACAATGAAAAGTAATAATGTGAAGTATGTGAAATCGCTGCAAGATGTGTACACTAAACACAAAAAACAATAAATAATATAGAAAGTGATCCACGCAGACTTCGAACAAATTAATATTATTTAAAAAAATTCCCAAATAGTGTGAAAAAGTAAACACAATAACTGAAATCCAAGATAAAATGTGTATACATCAAAAAAGTCCATCAAAGTGATAGATTAGTGAAAATAATCATGAGTGTCCATAATCCTGGTGAATCTTCTAAATAAACAGTTGTGTTGTGAGATTGATGTTAATCTTATGCCGCGTACACACGATTAAACAATCGGGTGGAAAAGTGCAGCAAACTCAAGTCCGCCGGACAATCCCCCCATGTGTAGCCTCCGGCATACTTTTTTGACCCGAAAGTACGGCAGACTTAGAAAGTAGTTTTGCACTCCAATCTTCCCGCCGGACTCGCATTTCGGCGGACAATCCGGCCGTGTGTATGCCAATCCGCCGTACTTTTGAAATGAATTGACTTTTCCCGCCCGGAGAAAAGTCTGCTCATTTCGAGCGGGTCTCCAGGTAGGCGGGGCCCGCGAAGGAGACGTCGCTGGCCCCGCCACCTGGTATGGACTTAAAGGGGAACCCCAATGCTGAAAAAATTGGCGTGGGGATTCCCCCCAGGTCCACATCACACCCTTGTCCGAGCACGCTACCCGCCGGCCAGGAAAGGGGGGATGAGCGAGTGCCCCCCCATCCTGAGCCGTACCAGGCCACGTGCCCTCAACACGGGGGGTGCCTTGGGGAAGGGGGGCCGCGTGCCCCCCCACCCCAAAGCACCTTGTCCCCATGTTGATGAGGACAAGGGCCTCTTCCCGACAACCCTGGCCGTTGGTTGTCGGGGTCTGCGGGCGGGGGGCTTATTGGAATCTGGGAGCCCCCTTTAATAAGGGGGCCCCCGGATACTGGCCCCCTCACCCTATGTGAATGAGTATGGGGTACAATGTACCCCTACCCATTCACCTGTGAAAAAAAATTAAAAAAAAAACACAACACAGGGTAAAAATAGTTTATTGCACAGCTCCGGGGGTCTTCCGCCTTCGGGGGTCTTCTCGCCGGACTCCTCCGCTATCTTCTGCTAGCTCTTTTGCTAGCGGAGGAGCCCGGCTTTCTTCCTCGCCGCCGGCCTCTTCTTCCAACTTTGGGGGTCTTGTCCCCCTCTTCTGGGGTATTGTCCCCCTCTTCGGTTCTTTTGCCGGACCACAAGATTTTTAGGCCATTCAAGCTGTGATCAGAGAAAGGGCTTTATCAGTGGATAGTGAACCACATCCATAACCATCTACACGTATAGTGATTGGGAGTATGGACGACACATAGGCAATCCCTTCCCAGGAAATCGATCCAAGGTATATTTTTCTCCATATGGAGGTAAGCGCACTCGGAGCATCACATGGCTATTTATCCATTTACATTTACCTTTTGGCTAGGGAATCTCAGACAGCTAAATGGGGGCAGGGATACAGCACAAACACTGCCCGCTCTGAATACTGATGTACCTCTGTACGCCAGATCAGATCTGGTCTTAAGCCAGCCATAGATGGATCTGATCTTGGCTAGTTCAGCAGAGACTGGCTCAGATTCAATCTATCTATGGGCAGGCTGATTGTACCCAAGTCAATCCATCGATCAACTGGTCAACTTTAGCATGTGGTTGTAGCTGCTAGCAGTAATCTTCAAATTCTGCTGGCCAGAAAGCCTCCGCACTGGCAGAATACAATAATGCTGTAGGAGGTGTTACCCCCTCAACATGGAATGTGTTGAGTGGGGAATCGAGCAATTAATTCATGGCTTGCCATAATCATTGCCAGTTTCCTAATCTAAGAACTGGGAACTGTTGTTGCTATGGCAAAATAGTCTTAAAGTGGCAGTAGTAAGAACTACCTGAATTTGCCACATGTGTTGAAAATATTAATTGTGTTAATAATATCATTGGAAATAATTATTTGAATTAGGTGCAGGTTGTTCTTAAGAGAACTACCACCAGAAAAGTGTTGTTTGGGCTGTTTTGAATTCCCCTGTGAAAGAGTCCCGCCACGCTTGTCAGACAGAACGATAGATCCAGTGGCAGCACGAGTTGCTGGCAAGGAGTCAAGAGCAAAGTGCTGGCTTGAATTGGGCTCTGATAGAAGCTGAGAGGCATCTACTGTATACTGAAAGATACTGTATACCTAAAGATATGAGATCTGAAAGATTAGCTCCTGCTGCACTGTGTGGCATGTAAAAGGTCCTGTCTTTCTTTTTTCTTCCCTTTTCTGAATCAGTGTTGGCTTGGCTGAGTGATGGTGGATGGGTGAGAGACACCTGCTGTACACACTACATATAGAGACAGTCCCAAGGTCAGTGTGAGAGACTAGCAGGGAGCTGAAAAATCTATAGCTGAAGCTGGGTAGAAGAATTCCTAAAGGAATAGTGGAGACAGTGACTGTCAGGATGCACATGCCATCAGATGAATTAGTCTCCCTAGAAGAACTCTGAGGCACAGAAGAACACGCATTCCCATTGCTCATAGGAATTGGGCTTTGGCGCATAGAAGTGTGCATGCGCGAACTGGCATGCAAAGAGAAGCCATCGCACATCCCAGCGCATGTCGATGCTTGCATGCACCCGTGATTGACGCTGGTACCAAGTGAGACTATTTAGGCTTAGCCAGTACCTAGCTCCAGTGCTGCTTCATCTTCTGCTCTGTTCAGCCTGTTCCCTGAGAACCTACATCTTGATTCCTGTTATCCACCCAGCTTGTCTTGACCATCCCTTGAACTCCCCCTGCACTGACCGGGCTTGTCCTGTGACCAATCTCCTGTCTGCTCCTTGGCTCCTGTTCTATTTGGCCTGGCTTGCCTCCTGACTACGATCCAGCCTGTACCCTGCATCTGATTCTCCTAGCCGTGTATGACCCAGCCTTCCTGACCTTGCTACTCTGTTGCTGCCATCTGCACCAGCTGCCTGCCTGTTGGTCTTCCTGCTGAAGCCTTCCAGTGGCTTCACCAGCCCTACTAGGACATCCGCCCTGCTCCCGGCAAAGACTTCTTGGCACTCATGCAACTCTGCACTCCGGCGCCTTATGTTCACACTGTCAGAGCCCCCGAGTCAGGTGTGTAAGGCAGGCCTTTCTTGTCCAATCAGGCTCTTCTACCAGGTACGTGATAGTGACACTGATGGTGGCCTGCAAGAGGAGGTGAGAACAGAGCAGGGGAGGCTGAAAGATTGCTTTGTTTTAGGTGATCTGATAAACCCTCCTGCAACAGATATTTTGGGGACAATCTCCTTTTTTCTTTGCTGACATTTCTTGATATCCTATGTAAATTAACTGAACGTTAAGATTGGTAATACTAGTAAAGAGAAAACATGATAAAGAAGAAGGGCAAGAAATCTTCAGAGAAAGAGGGTGTAAACTCTCAAACACAACGTTCAGCAAAGGATAAAGGAAGTCAAGCAGCAGCTAAATTAGAAAAGTTTGCACATACACAAGCCAAAAGTAATCAAATTGCCTCACAAGCTAAAGATCAGGTGGGGATCTTAGTAACAAGGAAAAGTCAGGGACAACAGAAGACTAACGCAGGAACAGAAGTAGTAGTGGCAATGGAAAATTCAATGCAGCCCTTGGAAGCAGGTGTTGTGGGAGGGGAAGAACCTTCTGTCAGAAACTATGAATCAGACCGAGACAGAAGTACAGTTAATCACACTTGTTTAATAATAATAAAAAGGTAAATGGAGTAAGCATAGTCAATACATAGTTGGAGTTCAGTAACCAGATCGGGTAGTCAGCCAATGTCAATGTCAGAGAGCCAGAGATCAACGTAGTAGTACAGCAAGCAGGATCAGGAGCCAGAAGGGATGTCAGCTGAGCAAGTCTTCAACAGGAACGCAGGAGAAAGTCTCAGAGATGTGACCAAAGGCGAAGGCTGAGATGAAGTGAGCTGGACTGCTTTAAGTAGGCAGGACTGATGAGCAGATCATCAACAGCTGAGTCACTGTGGAGAGAAAGGAGCTGGCAATTAGCCAACAGCTGAGAGGCCAGCCCAGAGAAGGAAGGGCCGAGCCCAGCCCCAACACATTCATTAAAGGAAATACTACAGGCAGTACATTTTTGCAAATCTTCTTTATTTGAAATGATTGCGCAAGTTAAAGGGATAAGAGAAGAGATTACTTTATTAAGACATGACATACAGAGAGTTTGGGAACAGACAACTGCTTTGGAAGGGAGGATGAGTTTGGTGGAGGATGATCTGAATCCATTAAAGCAGGAAATGAGAGTAATTTGCGAAAAAGTGAATACATATGCCTTTACAATGGAGAATATGGAGAACAGACTGCATAGGAATAATGTGAGAATTTTGGTACTTCCTTAGTGCTGTGAGATCTCTAACCCTGTAGGCTTTATGGAGAAATGGCTGGTGACATTTTTTGGGAAGGAAGTCTTTTTTCTTTGCAATAGAGAAAACACTTAGGCCTCATGCACACGAGATGCTGTTAAACGCGTGTTCAGATGCAGTTGGACACTTTTTTCAACTACCCCTGAACTCATTCAATGTTATCCTATGTGTCCATGCATACAGTCTCATTTTTGGCCATTTTTATGCAGTTGCGTTTAACCTCGTTTTTCCAGAAGCAAAAAAATGGGTTCAGATGCAAAAATTTCCGCGTTTCAGACGCAAAACGCGGGTGCCGCATTTAGCCGCATTTGCGTTTATAAGCGTTTTTAAAGGAACCCAATTTTTTGGACCTGAAAACTCAGAAATATGATCTGAGAATGACATTTTGTAACCCAACTTTGGGGGCCCATATCTTGGGGCCACTTATGCCCGGAACCCCAAATTCGGTATGCAGACACTGTGGAACTAGCACTACAACATATCCAAATTTGAGGTTCCTATCACCAAGTGACCCTGAGATAGGGGGCCCCAAAATCGGGTCGCAAAATGTCATGCACTTTTCTGCATCAGAAAATGACATTTTGTAACCCGAATTTTGGGGCCCATATCTTGGGGCCACTTATTGCCAGGAACCCCAAATCCGGTATGCAGACACTGTGGAACTAGCACTACAACATATCCAAATTTAAGGTTCCTATCACTAAGTGACCCCGAGATAGGGGGCCCCAAAGTTGGGTCACAAAATGTCATGCACGTTTCTGCATCAGAGATACATGGCCTCAAAGTCAATTGTGACCATCTGCGGCAATGTAATTTGGTAATTAGGGTTGGGTGTTATGGTAAGTGGTTATCCATTAGGGTTAGGGTTATTGTTTAGGATTAAGGGTTGGATTAGGGTTAGGGTTGTTTAGGGTTAGTGTAAGGGATAGGGTTAGCTGTTAGGGTTAGGGGTAGGGTTAGTGTTAGGGTTAGTGGTTAGTGTTAGGGTTATTGTTTAGGGGTAGGGTTAGTGGTTAGGGTTAGGATGAAAGGTTAGGGTTAGGATTCTGGATATTTTAATAAGGCATTAAAAAATATTATACTACCATATACAGCAGCAAAGAATTAAAATATATTAATCTATACATTTTTCACGATAAAAATATATTAAAAAATTGGCCAAATAAATTTAAAACAATTATAAAAAATCTAATTAACATAGATTTGCTTTTAAATGAAACAACTTGAAACTAGAAAAAAATGAATAAAAAAATATATTAAGATAAAAAAAAACATAACTATTTTAATATTGTTTTATATTAGAAATAATGAAAACATTTTAAAAATTGGCACAAGAAAATTTTAGATATTTTAAAAAATTGGATAATTTGCTATAAATAGACATTATTTAAAAAAAAATAAAGGACAGAGAAAAAAATTAATCTGTGCATCTATAGATAAATATATTTTATAAATATATACACATACCTGATGGTTACCAACAGACGTTCCTTTGGTGACACACTGTTTCTCATATTGGTGTCCATGAATGTCAGGCCAGGTCGCACTTTTTCTAAGAGCAGATCAAATGTGACAATGGACATCCGGCTAAAATTAAAAAAAACTTGTTGGGGTAGGTACGCAGCTGCGCATACATGTTTGTGAAATATCCAACAGACATTAGACATTCAACGGATGGGTCCAATATCGAGCTCTGACTCTGGACCTCTCACGAAATTTGCGACGACGTTGCTGTCTCATCAAAAGCAACATCAGGAGCATTTCCTGACATATATTCAATATGGGATCCATTTCAAAATATATACCACAGAAAGAGAGGCAAATGCAAGTGTAAAACTTCTCTCTATGCTGCTGCTGCTCACTCTGATCAAAATAGCAGAAATTGTTAAAAAAACATGCTTTGAGAGCTTGGGGAGGGTCTACATGATGTTATCTTTATAAACGCAAACGCGGCTAAACGCAGCTAAACACAGCTAAACGCGGCATGCAAAGGCGGCAAAATGCGCGTTTCTAAACGCGCATTTCAGCTTTTTTTTTTAGCAGAGTTTTCACCTGCGTCTCGTGTGCATGAGGCCTTAGAGTGCCATACAGAGTGCCACTACCAGGGGGTCAGCCTAGACCATTTTTGGTGAAATTACTTTTCTTTAAAGACAAAGACGTTATACTTCAGTAGGCCAAGGAAAAGAGAGACATACAATGAAGTTAAAGTTTTATTTTTTTCTGATTTTTCCCCAGAACTGTCCACCAGGAATACTGATGATACAAGGGAGTGTCATGTTTTCACAAATAATAGGAGAATTAGGTATTGGGGATATATGGAGGATGAGGAATCCAATTAAAAAGCAATATTCCTGCTTCTCAAAAACCCACTCTATGCTCCCTAGGATTAACTTGGCCTTGAGTAGCGAGGACTTGTTGTACCTTGTTAGGAATATAAATGATATGCCATGGGGCCTATCAGGCCACTCTACGTTGGTTGTGTCATTGAGTCAGGGGAAGGAGTATTGCAAAGGGGAAGGGAAAATAAGTCCATATTGGTTAGAGATAATGGGGAAAAGAGGGGGTAATATCATCCCTGTCAGAATTTATGAGTATAAACACTGGAAATGTCATAGGGGGACATTGATACAACATGTAGCAAGAGTAAAAAGACAGACTAAAGAGCGGGAAAAACATATTATGAATACATTTGCAGAGGCAGAATGGCAATAAATAGTAAGATCAACCTCTGAGGTGCTCCATGGTTGGGTTAAAACACAAGAATATAAGGATTTACTCCTTGCAAAAGCAGAGAATAAATTGATGTTTCAGAGACAGTGTTATTATGTAGAGAGAGAGAGTACAGGATATTTATTGGCTCGACTGGCAAGGGAAGATACAACTACCACTGCCATACATGCCATTAGAACAGATGCAGGTAGAATAACGGCACACACACCCGAGATTGTAGATATATTTAAAAAATACTATAAGAAACTGTATAGTGCCCAAAATGGGGAGGTAGAGGGGGAGATGTGGGCTTTTTTTGTTTAGGGGTGTGAAAATCCCACACCTCACTGAGGAAGAAAGAGAAGCACTGGATTCCCCAATAGTCTTGGAGGAAGTGAGAAAGGCAGTATTAGCATTGGCAAACCAGAAAACTCCAGGACCAGATGGTCTGCCAACAAAGATATACAAATGTTATGGAGAAATATTGATGCCAGAGTTGTTAAAAACATTTAATGGAGCACTAGTGGATGGTATATTGCCCTCATCTATGTGAAAATCTACCATCATAGTCCTGTCAAAAGAAGGTAAAGACCCACTTAATCCTGCCTCATATAGGCCAATAACATTGCTGTGTACAGATGTAAAAATCCTGGCAAATATATTGATTGGTAAGATTAAAAAAAAATTCAGAATCGGGTTCATTTGGACCAGACAGGGTTTACACCAAACATGTCAACCAGTATCAATATAAGGAGAGTATGTCTAAACTTGCAAATCCCAACGATCAATGGGGGATCAAGAGCAATATTGTCTCTGGATGCAGCCAAGGCCTTTGACAGCCTTGAATGACATTATCTGACCTTGGCTGCTTTTCAGTTTGGGCCAAATTATGTTAACTGGGTAAAACTCCTATATAAAAGGCCTATGGTGTAAAGTGAGGATAAATAATATATGCTCTGGGAGGTTTCCATTGACCCACGGGAAAAGGCAAGGGTATCCTTAGTCACCCCAGCTCTTTGCCTTAGCAATGGAGCCATTAGCTATAGCCATTAGGTCATCAGTTAATATACAGGGATTTCAGAGTGTATCAGAAGTGGAGGAAATAGAGCTATATGCTGATGATGTGTTGTTGTCTTTGGGGGAAACCCAGGCATACCTGATGGCAGCAATGGATATAATTACAGATTTTGCATGGATATTTGGTTTAAATATAAATTGGAATAAATCAATGTTGCTCCTGGTTGATCCATTGAAGATAGATCTGCCATTAAAGATTCCACGATTGGAAATAGTTAATAAGATCAAATACCTGGGTCTATACATAAATCTAAATCCTAAAGATTATATAAATAATAATATCGTCCCATTGTTAGATAAACTTAAATGTAGAGGGACGGTATATCGAAGGTTGCCCTTATCGGTGGCAGGAAGGTGCAACCTGTCAAAATGTCACTTTTGCCCATAGCTCTTAAAGGGACATTTTTTTATTCTTTTTTTAAATGACAATTTTTTTATTGCATTTTAGTGTAAATATGAGATCTGAGGTCTTTTTGACCCCCAGATCTCATATTTAACTGGTTCCTGACCAGCGCACGCCGATGTACGTCGGCAGAATGGCACGGGCAGGCATATTGGCGTACAGGTACATCCAACCTTTAATGCCACCCTTCCATCGCGAGTGCTCAAATACGTATCGGCCTAAACTGAGGGAAATAGCTTTTTTCTATATTTTTGGGGGATATTTATTATAACAAAAAGTAAAAAATAATGTGTTTTTTTCAAAATTGTTGTTCTATTTTTGTTTATAGCGCAAAAAATAAAAACCGCAGGGGTGATCAAATACCACCATAAGAAAGGTCTATTTGTGGGGAAAAAAGGACATCAATTTTGTTTGGGAGCCACGTCGCACGACCGCGCAATTGTCAGTTAAAGCGAAGCAGTGCCGAATCGCAAAAAGTGGTCTGGTCTTTGACCAGCAAAATGGTCCGGGCTGAAGTGGTTAAGAGGTCCTGTCATGCTTAGTTTCTATTACAAGGAATGTTTACGTTCCTTGTAATAGGAATAAAAGTGACAATTTTTTTTTTTAAAACAGTGTAAAAATAAAAAATAAAAGGTAAAATAATTAAATAAGAAAAAAACATTTTTTTTAAACACGCCCTGTCCCGTCGAGCTAGCGTTCTGAAGTGAATGCATACATGAGTAGCGCCCGCATATGAAAACGGTGTTCAAACCACACATGTGAGGTATCGCCATGATCGGTAGAGCAAGATCAATAATTCTAGCCCTAGACCTCTTCCGTAACTCAAAACACGCAACCTGTAGAATTTTTTAAACGTCACCTATGGAAATTTTTAAAGGTAAATGTTTGTCGCCATTCCATGAGCGGGTGCAATTTTGAAGCGTGACATGTTGGGTATCAATTTACTTGGCATAACATTATATTTTATAATATTAAAAAAATGGGCTAACTTAACTCTTTTATTTATCTTATTTTTTAATTCAAAAAAGTGCATTTTTTTCTAAAAAAGTGCGCTTGTAAGACCGCTGCACAAATATGGTGTGACAGAAAGTATTGCAATGACCGCCATTTTATTCTCTAGGGTGTTAGAATTTTTTTTATAATGTTTGGGGGTTCTAAGTAATTTTCTAGCAAAAAAAAATGTTTTTAACTTGTAAACAACACATCTAAAAAGAGGCTCAGTCCTTAAGTGATTAAGCTTTTATATTTAGTAGGGATTTAGCAGGAATTTTGTAAAATTATCTGTGTTTTTATCTGCTAATAATGGTTTTAGTGTATTTTTTTTGCAAATACATTGGTTCGTCAACATTTGTGCAAATACTGCGGGGTCTAAAAAATAAATCAGTAGCACCTTCTTTTTATTCTAGAGGACATATGCTTTCAGAAAATATATGGGTTTGGGGGTCTTTCATAAATTCTGAACGCTGTAAGGGAAAAATTAAAACCTTCAGATATTTTAGCGAAATTTGGATATTTACATTTTTGTGTACATTCGATTTTCACCATTTTGCAAAAAGGCACAATGCAAAAATGTAAACTTTTTTGTTATTTATTAACTCCATTCAGGTTAAGCTTTTATATTTAGTAGGGATTTAGCAGGATTTTTTAAAATTAGCTGTGTTTTATCTGCTAATAATGGTTTTAGTGTATTTTTTGCTAAAATATTGGTTCGATAAACATTTGCACAAATACTGCAGGGTCTAAAAAATCAGTAGCACCTTCTTTTTATTCTAAAGGTCATATGCTTTCAGAAAATATATGATTTGTTTTTTTTTTCACAAATTCTGAAAGCTGTAGGTGAAAAATACAAAACAAAGGAAAAATTGCAAAAATGGTCTGGCCACCTGAGTGTACAAAAATGGAGCACATGGCCTCGCAGCAAAAGGTTAATGGAACAGGATCTTTTTTTTAGGGTTACAATTACAACCTTTTGGACCTTTATGGATCAATAAAGAAGCCATTTTGGAACATGTTGGTGCACCCCTGTCCATATTTCCTGTAACTAAGGTCAGTAACAGTGCATTTTAAAGCCCTTTACTGCTTATTATAAATATTTAAAGCACTTAATTTGAATGACATGGGAACAGGAGAATGTTAGTTGTGAATACTGGCTTATTCTATATTCTGGAGACTCCAGTTACACTGTGGCCCTATATGAGTAACTGTCTTTGTCAACTTCTTTATCAGATCCTCAATTTAGTAAAACTACATTTTTTATTCTTATCTTAATGCTAATATATTATAGTCAGGAGAAAATAATGTGCGGTCTTAAAGACCCTTGCACAGCTTTCCACTTTATTGCAGTTAATAGATGCTATATTACAATGTTTAGGTGCACTTGTCAGTTAATACTGGCAATGCTTTATGTATTTATAACAAAAATTCCTGTAAGTCTCAAATCAATAAATAACACAAAGGACATCAATAAAATAACACAAAGGACAGCAAAAATAATAATTACCACAAGTAATAAGTGTAAAACAAGCAATGTGCTTAGTGCAATATATTAATATGTGCTCAATCCAAAGTAATATTACTCAAAGATTACACAAGCGACAATGTCCATCCGTAGAAAAGTGAAAGAAGTGTTTGTGCCTTGAAACCAGAAAAAATGCCCTTGATAATGCTATGTCACCATGTGCTCATATTAAGGTCTGCACTTACCAGATTATATTGACATCCTTGTTGTACAACAAGAGAAGGTAACCTCACTTTTTGGTCACCCAGGGACCAGATCATGCCACTTGGTTGAAGCCTGAAATGTGTATCCTCTCCTCGTGGATAGATGGGTCAGTGATCCAATGGCCCTGATTGCAGAAATTCAGGGTTAGAAAAAAAGAGAGAGGAGGGATCCTCTCATAGTGTAAAAACTGCTATTTTATTGGTAAAAATGGGTTCACTATCAAGGCAAACACTTTAAAACACACATACTGTGTATATCTGATCTATCCGGTCATTTGGGAAACTGACTGCATTCGCGTACATTCCATTAGACCGCAAATGACACACCGAGAGTTCCACTTAATGTGTTTCATTATTACCAGAATTGTTTTAGTTTTTGTTGTATTTTAGTCAACTAAAATCCCCAGTACATTTTAGTCGACTAAAATTAAATAGGTTTACTAAAATTGTAATGCATTGTTAAAGCATTCCTCTATAATTGCCAAACTCATATATACTACTGAAATAAAAATCTAATAAAATGTAATGGTATTAGGTTTGAACATGCACTACAGACACAGATTTAGCCATTGTGATATATAACATCGTTATAAATAAAACCAAGTTTCATAAACAAACAAAAATGTGAAACTTTAAAATATAAAAAATATTTAAAATATACAAAATATAAAAGAACTAACGGTAAACTCTATTGGCTGTAATGCCATTGCACATATTACCTAAATATATTAAGAAAATTCAATATTAAGAAAAAAAAATAAGTAAAAAGAAAAAGAAAAAAAAGCCTTTGTTGTAGTGCAATACATAGTTAAACCGTAATGTGCTATTTTTATAGGTTTGAAATGGTATTGTGTTGTAGATTTAGAAAAGTTCGGCCGGGGGTACCGAAGAGATAGTGGGAATAAATGTATTGTGTGGAACTGCATAGGAAAGGGAAAAGGTTTGATGGGAGCCTGCATCTCTCAGACAATACAGCTTGCCAATATGGCCAAACCCCCCCCACCGGTTCGGTTCGCAGCAGAACATGCGAACAGGCAAAAAATTTGTTCGAACATGCGAACACCATTAAAGCAAGGTAGTCCTCTTAGTCTGAACACATAAGGGGAGTTAGTATAATACCCGTTGGCAAACTTTGGCCTTACTCCCCTCTATCTGGGACTAAGGACACCCATAGGAGGATTTTACATCACGATTCAGCCAATTGGAAGACGGGATACACCCTTCCAGGATTACAAGCTCTTTAGAGCCACTGTCGTAGGGCATGCGGGTCCAACAGATCTGGTAAGAGTACCTACCTTACATTCATAGAGTGCTGTAGAGATTGCTACTGACAAATAGATTGCTGTTGTTGGTGTCCATACTGTCCTGGCTGATATGAGAAGACTGGCCATATAAGGAGACTTATGCCTAGACTGATGAACTGTATATACTGATGAACTGAAAATAGTTTGCCCACACAGGATTCATGTTATGTGATTCCACTGTTGCCTTACTATTAAAGCACTGTCGTCACACTGCACTAATCACTGCACCTTGCCTATGATGTTGTCTACACTCATCTTAATATAAGTTTAAATCATCTCCCTGTCTTTTCAAACACAGGTTGTTCACATCTACTAGGAAACTATTTCCTGGTTCCGTAGTATAATCACTTTACAGTGCTACATTTTTTGTTTTCTCAATTAGAGAAGAGCTATATAGGTGGATATAATGGTGTATACTGCGGTCAGGGCACGCAGACAGCATGCACAATCTCCTACAGCTGACTGAAAGCTTTATTACAGAAGAGCAATATAGCTAGCTATATAGGTGGATATAATGGTGTATACTGCGGTCAGGGCACGCAGACAACACCCACAATCTCCTACAGCTGACTGAAAGCTCTATTGCAAAATAGCAATATAGCTAGATATATAGGTGGATATAATGGTGTATACTGCGGTCAGGACACGCAGACAAAACCCACAATCTCCTACAGCTGACTGAAAGCTCTATTACAGAAGAGAAATATAGCTAGCTATATAGGTGGATATAATGGTGTATACTGCGGTCAGGGCACGTAGACAACACCCACAATCTCCTACAGCTGACTGAAAGCTTTATAACAGAAGAGCAATATAGCTAGCTATATAGGTGGATATAATGGCGTATATTGCGGTCAGGGCATGCAGACAACACCCACAATCTCCTACAGCTGACTGAAATCTCTATTACAGAAGAGCAATATAGCTAGCTATATAGGTGGATATAATGGTGTATACTGCGGTCAGGGCATGCAGACAACACCCACAATCTCCTACAACTGACTGAAAGCTTTATTACAGAAGAGCAATATAGCTAGCTATATTGGTGGATATAATGGTGTATACTGCGGTCAGGGCACGCAGACAACACCCACAATCTCCTACAGCTGACTGAAAGCTCTATTACAGAAGAGCAATATAGCTAGCTATATAGGTGGATATAATGGTGTATACTGCGGTCAGGGCACGCAGACAACACCCACAATCTCCTACAGCTGACTGAAAGCTCTATTACAGAAGAGCAATATAGCTAGCTAAATAGGTGGATATAATGGTGTATACTGCGGTCAGGGCACACAGACAACACCCACAAACTCCTGCAGATTGCTAAAAGCTCAATTACAGACGAGCAAGAACGCTGAATCGGCCGATAACGAACGGTATATACTGTGTTGAAGGTACATAGAGAACACTAACTCCTACAGACGCCAACACACTACACAAGGCCGCCACGCTGGCGGCCTTATATAGTGTGGGGCGTGTACTACACAGCCTGAGCTATGATTGGCCACAGGCATCCTGCCTGTGGCCAATCATGGCTCTCCTCGCTGCCGGCGCTGTGATTGGCCAAGCATGGGGGATCACAGTGCATGCTTGGGCAATCATGAGCCAGCAATGCACTGCGATGGCGCAGTGCATTGTGGGCCGTGAGCGCCACATGAATTTGGAGCAAACGGCCCATAACGTTCGGTATTCGCCGAACGTGCGAACAGCTGATGTTCGAGTCGAACATATGTTCGTCTCGAACATCAAGCTCTTCCCTAATAGTTACATAGTTACATAGTATGTGAGGTTGAAAAAAGACACAAGTCCATCAAGTCCAACCCATGTGTGTGATTATATGTTAGTATTACATTGTATATGCCTGTATGTTGCGGTCGTTCAGGTGCTTATCTAATAGTTTCTTGAAATTATCAATGCCCCTCTCTGAGACCACTGCTTGTGGAAGGAAATTCAACATCTTTGCCGCTCTTGATTAACTATCTCAATACAAGGCATTTACACCCCCTTGCTGCCCAAGTAAATTTTCAGCTTTCAGCTCTGTGGCTGTTTAAATCAATAAATAAAACAATATATAAAACAATTGCACAGCCATGCACCACTGTACCTAAACAGAATTTGTATCATTTTGTTCCCACAAATAGAGCTCTCTTTTAATGGTATTTGATCACCTCTGCATTTTTTATTTTTTTGCAAAAAAAATAAAAAAAGACCTAAGATTTGGAAAAAAAAGTTTTTCTTTTGTTTCTGTTATAAAATGTTGTAAATAAGTATGTTTACTCTTTCACTGATGGGCACTGATAAGGCGGTACTGACGGGCACCGATAAGGCTGCACCAATGAGGTGGCACCAATGAGGTGCCACTGATGGGCACTGATGATGGGCACTGATAGGAGGCACTGATGGGCACTCATGGGTGGAACTGGTGTGCACTGATGGGCACTGATAGGCAACACTGATGGGCATTGAAAGGCTGCACTGATAAGTACTTACAGATGCCACTGATAGATGGTACTTCTGGGCACTGATGGGCGGCACTGATAGATGGCATTGATAGGCATCACTGATTGCACTGGCAGGCATTGAGGATGGACACTGGCAGCTGCCTGGGCACTGATTGGCATTTCACTGGTGGTCTAGGGTGGCATACATTGTGGTCCAGTGTGGTGGCATCGCTGGTGGTCCTGGTAGCATTCTGGTGTTCCTGGGTGGGCATCCAAGGGGGGCTGCACTGATAAACAATCAGCACAGACCACCCCATCAGGAGAGCAGACTATTGGATCTCCTCTACTCGTGTCTGTCAGACGCGAGTGAGGAAAAGCCGATCAATGGCTCTTCCTGTTTACATCGTAAAACCATTTGACGGCTGGCGGGCGGGAAGTGGTTAAAGTACATCTACGTATAGATTTTAACTTCTTTACATTTGCTTATAATGTTGGGAGGACAACAAGGAGAGACAGACATTCCTTGGCACTGTAAGGAGGCCAGTAACAAATGTGTCCATAGGCAAATGTGAACATGGTGGCCAGTCCTCAGGCAGGGCATCATTTCCTATGTTTAGTGAGTTTGCCTGTGCTATCCAGCCACAGCATGCAGAGGAGGTGGTGGACTGGCTTACTAAACCTTCCTCATCCTTCTCATCATCTGTCATGCAAGCAGAGACAAGTGTGCAGTCCCTTGCAGTTGCCAGAGTGGATAACCCTGCCTCCTTGTCCAGATCTATTTTTGCCATAGCCCCAAACATCAGCCATTGAGGAGTCAGCTGAATTATTTGACCACAGCGTGAGCCACTTGCACCTTGATGATGCCCAGCCATTACTGGATTCAGATGTTGGTTCTGAGGTTGAGGATGACAGGAACATGAGCCTAGAGAGAGGGGAGAACACTGGTAGACAAATTGGCATTACTTTTCCCCAAGCTGCAGCGTATTGCCAAGTTGTCTCCAGTGGTAATGATGAAGATGGAGGAGATAGAGATGATGAGGATGATGAGGTCTCTGATAAAACTTCGGTGCCAGATAGAGCAGAGGAGGAAACTGAAGGTGAGGCGGCACAACCCCAAGGAGGCCGACATCAAGAAAGAGTAGAGAGAAGCCATCCTATTTCATCACATTATGCAGCTGTCATCTCCTGGCCCACTCCCCAAAGCTCAGCTGTCTGGACCTTTTTCAGCACATCTGCAGCAGATTGCACTATTGCTATCTGCAAACACCAACCATATGTATATCATTGCAATTGTTTTTTGCCTTCATCAAGAGCACCTCTATAGGGTTATATGGTAGGAAGGCGCCCCCGACAACCAAAGAGTCATTTTTCTGCACCTGTTTGACAGGTGCATATCATTGCAATTTTTTACAGCAAGGCCAATTCTTGCTTTCATCAGGAGTACCTCTATAGGGTTACGGTGGGAAGGCACCCCCGACAACCACAGAGTAATTTTTCTGCACCTGTTTGACAGGTGCATATCATTGCAATTTTTTAAAGCAAGGGCAATTCTTGCTTTCATCATGAGTACCTCTATAGGGTTACGGTGGGAAGGTACCACTGACACCCAAAGACAAATTTTTACGCACCCGTTACTTCTATCCAAAGTCAAAGTAACACCAGAGTGTATCCAAAAAATCTCTAATCTTGTTCCCAGTGCACTACATCGTGGCCTCATCTTACACACTGGCTCCCCAGCTGTTGCTGAGCAAAATAAAGGCAGCTTGCAGGGCAAATGTCTTTTATTTTGGCTTTATAAATGCAATTATTTCTGCAACAGATTCTAGACATGGTACAGATCTGCCACTTTACAGGTAGACTAAGGGACCCCCCCAGGCACTATATTGGAAGGAATTTTTCATGTTTAGGCTTTTACTTTAAAATCAAAAAATCACTGCTCATTTAAAAATGACGTTTTTGTGTAGTGTATGACAGGTAAAATGCCTTCTCTGAACATAAAAACGTTGAAAGCTCAAAATGTACAGTATAGTCTCTTAAATGCACATAAATAATGTAAAGAGCTATAAAGGACCATATCCATGAGCATTTATATGCATGTTCATTTATAGTAGCCATACTGCTTATTTAATGAAGTGTGATAAAAATTCTCACCTCACACTTTAGTATCATATTGTAGCATATTGTAGCATATTCCATGTCAAGAAGTGATAATAATGTATGCTTAAATGTGAAAGCCAGTTGGATCTCTGTGTATCAAGCAGGTTTTAAGCCTCGTATGTTTTAATTATAGGAAAAAGATTTCAGCTTTCTTCATAGGAGGTTGTATATTTGAGATCTGTCTGTTATTTCTTTAATGATCGTAATGTATGTGTTTTCATGGTAGTTGTTATCACAGTCTTGGGCTTTAATTAACCCACAGTTTAGGGTGTTGTAATTAACACCATTGCAATACACAATATGTATGTCTGTCTTGATTGACAAAGCATGGTCATAGCCAAAGAGAACTCTTTTAAGGAGCAGAGGTCTGAGAGTAGATATCAATGACTATGCTTCAAAAGACTTTTACACTTATGCCGCGTAAACACGATCAAACTATCCTGCGGAAAAGTCCCAAAAGTTTACCCAAAAGTTTGGCGGACTTAGAAAGTAGTTTTGGCTCAAAAATTGTCCGCCAGACTCGCAGTCTGGCGGACAATACGGCCGTGTGTGTGCTAGTCCGCCGTACTTTTGAAATAAACTGACTTTCTCGCATGGAGGAAAGTCCGTTCATTTTTAGCGTGGCTCCAGGTAGCCGGGAATAGCGAAGGAAGTCAATGTCGCCGCCTTTGGCGGCGAGATTGACACGTCGCTAGCCCGTCACCTGGTATGGACTTAAAGGGGAAGCCCTACGCCGAAAAAACGGTGTGGGGGTCCCCCCCGGGTCCATATTAGACCCTTATCGGAGCACACTACCCGGCCGGTCAGGAAAGGGGGTGTGGATGAGTGAGCGCCCCCTCTGAGCCGTACCAGGCCGAGTGCCCTCAACATGGGGGGTGCTTTGGGGAAGGGGGCCGCACGGCCCCCCCACCCCAAAGCACCTTGTCCCCTTGTTGATGAGGACAAGGGGACAATACAGCTGTGTGTGTGCTAGTCCACCGTACTTTTGAAATGAACGGATTTTCCCGCATGCCTCCAGGTAGCTGGGACTAATGAAGGAAGTCAATGACACGTCGCTGGCTCCGTCACCTGGTATGACTTAAAGGGGAAGCCCTACACCAAAAAAATGGTGCGGGGGTCCCCCCCTAGGTCCATATCAGACCCTTATCCGAGCACGCTCCTTCTGAGCCGTACCAAGCCGGGTGCCCTCAACATGGGGGGGTGCTTTGGGGAAGTGGGCCGCGCGCCCCCCCACCCCAAAGCACTTTGTCCCCTTGCTGATGAGGACAAGGGCCAAAGGTGGCGACATTGACTTCCTTCGCTAGTCCCGGCTTCCTGGAGCCCCGCTCAAAATGAACAGACTTTCCTCCGTGTGTGGGCAAGTCAGTTCATTTCAAAAGTACAGCGGATAGTCCGGCGGACTATACGGCGGATAGTCCCGTGTGTGGGCAGGTATGCTCGTTCGGACAGTCCGGCGGACTT
Source organism: Lithobates pipiens (assembly GCF_037356315.1). Lineage (NCBI taxonomy): Eukaryota > Metazoa > Chordata > Amphibia > Anura > Ranidae > Lithobates > Lithobates pipiens. The sequence continues at coordinate 389,625,190 of NW_027507764.1, forward strand.
TATGGTGGTTTGTCCGCCAGACTAAGTCCGCCGGATAGTCTGATCGTTTGTACGTGGCATTAGCAAATACATGCGTCTGAAGAAAAATTTGACAGTGTTTCTCTACTAGGCATTATTTAAGTTTAATCATCCCAAAGAAAAATATCTCACTTTATTCATTCATGCCTTATTCATGTCATCAGTTTTCTGCAGCACCTATTTTCAAGGAAGAAGCAAACGAAGGGCACAATTAGATCCAAAATATCTGATGAGCACCTTAAAAATTGATTGAGAATTGCTACAACATCCATAGCACCAGATATTTATGCATATGATTCTAAGGCATAAAATGGCATTGAGAGTTATAATGGGCACAGAGTAGCCCCCCCCCCCTCCCCGTTTGCATTATTTGGGCTGAAATAACCCCATCCTCCCTTGCATAGCTTCAGGTAGATGCACATCTTTGAACAATTTTGCAATCCCCCTGGGTTTACTGCAGGGTATATAAAGCTTTTACCTAGGCCCATCAGATGGACCCTAGATTCCTGCCTAGGTTTCTTTCTGGATGATCCGCTCATCATGGCATAAACAAAAGCAGTTTACTGATGATCCAGGAAGAAGTCCAGTGACTTCCATTAGTCATGTTGGAGGAGACACTGAAGTCTGGACAATTCAGGTCCAATTCAACATGCATTGCATCCTGGATGTCATTGTAGAACTGCATTTCTATCTGTGAAATCACAAAAAAATAATCCCCAACAATCTTATTATTAACCACTTCCTGCCCTGCCTAATGCAAAATGACAGCCGGGAAGTTGTTCAGTTATCCTGGCTGGGCCTAGGCCTCATGTACACTACTGCTGCCAAATGTACGTTTAGGAGCAGTTGGGCATTTTTTCCTACTGCTCCCGAACTCTCCTCTATGTTATCTTACCAGTATATGTACACAGGGTCGTTTATAGTTGTTTCTAGGCAGTTGAGTTCAGAGGCCTTTTTTGGAAAGCAAAAAGATGAGTTCAGACGCTGAGTTTAGAGGCAAAATGTGGTAACTCATGTTTAGCCACGTTTTGTTTACAGTCGTTTTTCATTTTTGGCTATTTAAAAAAATATATATATTTTTCAAACGCTTCTAAATGCAAACGCAGCAAAACGCTGCTAAAGACAGCATATATATGTGGCAAAATGGACGTTTTAAACGTGGGTTACTATCTGCCAAGTTAAATCATTAAGGAGTGGTTGTAAAAATGCCCCGTGTACATTAAGCCTAATATGATGTCCAACAGGATAAGCCGCAGAAGGCGTGTAGCGCGGAAATCGGTGGTGTGGTGTGTCACACTGACACACCGCTAATCCAATCATGGTAAAGCGCATTTTATGGAGGCTCTTTACCACATGATCAGTTGTGACCAATCACAGCCGATTACAGCATAAACCAGGAAGTGGCGGCAATCAGCTTTCCTCATTTCACGCTGACAGGGAGAGCCAATCAGTGTCTCTCCTGACGGGGGGAAGTTTGCACTGATAATTAGCATGTTGATTATCAGCGCAGCCCCATCAGAGGTGCCCACCACAATGCCAATCAGTGCCCATCAGTTGCCAGTCAGTGCCCATCCAGATCCCCAATAAGTGCCCATCAAAGTGTCAATCAGTGCCTCTCAAAGTGCCAATCAGTGTCCATCAGTAATGCCTGCCAGTGCCCCTCAAAGTGGCAATCAGTGCCCATCAGTAACGCCTGTCAGTGCCCTTCACAGATGCCTATCAGTAATGCTTGTCAGTACCTCCTCATCAGTGCTGCATGTCAGTGCCATCTATTAGTGCCTACCAGTGCCGCCTATCAGTGCCCAGCAGTGCTGCCCATCTGTGCCCATCAGTGCTGCCTATCAGTGCCCATCAATTCTACATATTAGTGCCTCCTCATCAGTGCCCATCAGTGCCACCTCATCATTTCCCATCAGTGCTGCCTCATCAATGCCCATTAGTGTAGCCTCATCAGTGGCTGTTAGTGAAGGAGAATTTTTTTTAACAGAAACAAAGAAAAACATTTTTTCAAAAGTTTAGCTAAAAATAAAAAACCCAGTGGTGATCAAATACCACCAAAAGAAAGCTGTCTTTGTGGGAAGAAAATTATAAAAATTTAGTTTGGGTACAGTGTTGCGCAATTGTCATTCAAAGTGTGACAGTACTGAAATATGAAAATTGTCCTGGGCAGGAAGGGGGGGGGGGGGGTGCCCTACATTGAAGTGGTTAAATAATTGTGTTTTAAATAGTTATTTTCCTTCGGTTTCAGTTATTTCATACTTTTATACTACCACTACTATTCTAATTTTCATGCTACATAAATAAATCATAGCTGTAATTTTGTCCCCATACAGCACCACCATACTATTGTTACATAAAGTATACTAAAGAACAACAAATGCTTTTTCATTTGATTACATCCTTGTAACATTTGATTAACTATTAGTGCACTGCACATTTGTATTCCAAGGAGGTAAAGTATTATTTACTATAAACTGTAATGTTTTCCATATGTTCACACATTGCCGATGAAACATTTCATATGCTTTAAATAATAATTTGAAGCACAGGCTAGATAATGCCAAGTGATCCTAATTCCATTTACAGTAATACTGTAACTGTTGCTAGCACAGCCAGATTACTATTTGCTGCCATCTGGAAATAAATCTTATCTTTTCCTTTCCAACTTCCTTGCAGGTTTATAAAATGACATCTGACTAACTGATACAGTTGAACAAAAGGGCAATATCTACTTGTTTTAATCAATAAAGACACACGTGAAGGCTTATTTGAAAAGGACCTTCACCCATTTTCTAACATTCCTCTATCCTGCCTCCTCCCACTCCCCCTCCCAAAAACACAATTGCACAAAGAATTTTTTTTTTTAAATACTTTTCTTTTTTCTTTCTTTCTTTCTTTCTTTCTTTCTTTCTTTCTTTCTTTCTTTCTTTCTTTCTTTCTTTCTTTCTTTCTTTCTTTCTTTTCTTACATCCAGGTCCTTAATTCCATGGGTCACTCTGGGATGCATCTGCAGCGTGTCGACACCCAATGCCACACAAACCATCTCCTGGGATTTCTACGACATGCATCACAGCAAGTCAGTTTACTGGCAGGGCCCCCTGAGTGTCTGCTCATGTGCAGTGGGTCTGATGCATGTGAAGCAATGCCCATAGACCTGACAAAGATCCCTGGGGCGTGTATGCGCATGTGTCGGATCTTAATTCAATATAGTGGTTATGGAGAGGAATGGCAAAGGGAGAACTTTTCCTGCAAGCACAACAACACTAGACTCCATGGACTAGAAAGTAAGTTTTTCTCACTTACTGTATGTACATAGACAAGTTTTGGGAGAGAAGTATGGGTCTGGCTTTTTTTTTCCAGATTTATACTTACCTAGGTGGATGCAGTATCAGTACGATGTTGCATCTGTCCCCTGGCATCTCTGCACTGACAACCAAGCCATCGAACATCACCGATGGTTTGGTTCTCGCGGATCTCCGAGCGGAGAGCTGCTGCCTGTCAATTAGCAGCTCTCCTGCTCTGCTCCTCCATTCTCATTGAAGCGCTGAGATGAGGAGAGGTGGGGAGCGGCCTTTTCAGCCTCTCAGCAGCTTGCTGAGAGGCTGAGATTTCTATCAGTCCAGGCACCTGGTGGATCCAGACTCCCAGATTCCGGATGATGCGGTGCCTGGACTGATCTTGGTGAGGTCAGCAGAGAGTGGACTTCAGACCGCTCTCTGCTGAAAACGGGTCACAGGAGTGCAAAACTGATTGCACTTCTGTGACCCATAGCAGAAGCTGTCTTGATGGGTCCTGATGAAGTCAGGTGATGTGACGTAATGCATAGGGAAGTAACCAGACTACGAGAAAACCGGAAGTGACGTAAAGGGGCGCCTGTAATTCCGTGCAAGTTATAGATCTGCTGTTTTTAACTCTTATCGTTGTAAGTACCCATTTGGCTATTTAATAAACTAGTCTTTATATACTACACTATGGGAGATTCCTTTTCTTTTCAAAGTATTTTATTGAGTTTACAGTTTATATGAACAATATAACAATTGTTGGAGAAGATATACCAAGCCCAAGAAAACCACAGCAAAACAAGATTTACTGTAGGGCCATGCTTGCTAAAACTGTAATTACTCCTTCAGCCTCATCAAATTACTCCTGTTCGAAGCAGAAAGCCTAATGGGGCCTTTAGAGGCTCCACCAGCACCCCTAAGGGGAGCATACTGTGCCTGGTCGAACCTCCCCAGCCCCCGGGGCCCCACAAAATCTTAGGGCAGTCCTGGAGATGGGTGTTTGAAAGAGAGCTGCAGGAGCCCATAAAGAATGGTCCAACGGGTGTGCCCTCTGGTTGGTGGGTAAGTTTGCGTAATTACTGGAGAGTTTCTCTGGGTGTCTTAAGGGCCATGGGGTAAGGTGAGAAGAGAGAGGGAAGGAGAAGAGGGAGAAGGGGAGGGGGAAAGCCTAGGGAGATTCCTTTTTATCCCCTGTTTATACTCACTGTGAATGAACGGCCGTATGGACCAATTCCAAGCTATCATTCGTAATACACCATTTTGAGAGATATCATCCTTTGTTGGTGGATCCAGTGGAGGCCCCAAACTAAAGTGATCTCTGTAGCGTTTTTTACCCATATTGATGTAAGAATATAGAGAGCACTAAGTGGAGCACAGGAAGATCGCACTTCGGAAACCACCTATTGAACACTTTATTTTGTTACTTTGTTGCACATAAGCACTTTTTTTATATATATATATATATATATAATTTGTTATTGCACTGCGTTTACGTATATTTATATATACTTTTTTGATACTTTGTTGCACATAAGCACTTTTTGCACTCCTGCACCTTTATTTCAGAGCTAAAGGACTATTATACTGATATTATCATCTGATTATATGGAATTGATTATTTCATTACTCATTTACTGAGAATAGCAATCATTAACCTTAAATATATGATTTGTTATTGCACTGCATTTACACATATTTACCCATATAGGATTACTAATATATCATTGTTTACTGAAGCTGCACATAGTTATTTAGTTGCACAGTAATATTTACAGAGCAATATTTACACATTCATTTTAAGATATACACATCTATTAATACGTTGCGCTGATCACTCTTTATATCATAAAATGTATATTGCTTCTGTAAACCACAGCCAATAAAGCAGTAAAAAATAAAGTAGTAAGTAAATAAAGTATGTAAAAATTGGGTCACTGATCACAAGTTAGATGGTTATTCCAAATTTTGCCCGAAAACTATACAGTTAAATTTGCACTGATTGCACCTTATTTCTACAGTACTTTTTTAAATGACATTAAAAGATTTATTTTTTTTAAATAACAAACATGTCATACTTACCAGTTCTGTGCAGTGGTGCACAGAGAAACCTTGATTCTTCCCTTTTTGAGTTCTCTGCCGGTAAAAAATGTTGAGAATTTTAAACCACTTTGATGCAGCCCTATAACACATACAGTACATTTGCACAATACATGGCTTAAACTAAACTTAAAAAAATCGATACCTATGATAGTTTGTAGGTCTACTGAAATGAGACAGATACCCTTATTTATGGTTTGTGATCAAGTGTATTTTATATATTGCACTGGGACTGAGAGCTGTGCTTTTTACTATAATGTGGAAGCCAAAAGTCCTATAGTGAATTTTTTGATGTTGATGTTGATCAGAGCGTTTTTTTTTTTTTCAGCAGGAACATGGGCAATCACAGTTCTGGCAAGGGTTGCTGGAGTAGGCTGGAGGGTCTATTTTTTGGTCCAAGTTTTGCAGAGGAAGGGGGTCTATTATTGCTGGGGAGATCTTCTGTTGCTCATGGGGAATCTATGGTTGCTGGGGGTTGATCCTATGTTGCTGGGGGGGGGGGGTAAATCATTGCTGGGAGGAAGGGGTCTTTGTTGCTGGCTGCTGAAGGGTCTATTCGTGCTGGCTGCTGGGGAATCTATTGTTGCTGGAGTGGATCTATTTTTGTAGGGGTGTCTATTATTGCTGGGGAGGTCTATTGTTGCTGGAGTGAATCTATTTTTGTATGGGTATTTATGATTGCTGGGGAGGTCTATTGTTGCTGGTGGGGGATCTATTTTTCCTGGGGGTGGGTCTTATGTTGCAGAGAGTCAATTGTTGGTCTACTGATGCTAGCTGTTGGGGGTCCATTGTTGCTGGGGTGTATCTCATATTGCTAGATCTATTTTACTGCCTTTCTTGTTATCATTAAAAATTCCATACAAACTACTTAGTACCACAAAATTATACTTGGTTCTCTATTCTCTAAAATGGGTGGTAGTGGGAGGTGGGTAAAGGGTGGAACCAAGGAATGGTGCTCAGAGGTGGGTATGGGGTGGAGTCAAGGGGTGACTAAGAAGGGAGGAGTTCCTGCATCTATTCTCTGAGAAAAAAAGCCCTGATGTTGATAACCTACAATAAAGGCCAAGAAGATCTGTGCAGTTTGCTTTACTGGAATTACTGTTAGGAGATGCAGGATGCTGTACACACACACACAACATACTTGTATCTCCTGTAGTAAATTTTTCTGCCACACAACCCCCCCCCCCCCCCCCCAACCTAATTAATACTGAAGGCTTAGACTGTGAGCACATGGTTCAGCCTGCTGGAACAAAGTGCAGAGACAGGGGTCATCCATCCCTGCTCTAGGTCATGTCACACTGTGACACTCACTTGCTGTACAGACACTCCCACCACTGTTGGGAAGGAGAAGGCGAAGGAGGCAGCAGAATAATCAATAAAAAGTATGTAGCAAATGTTTTACTTATAGGCGATTTCAGCAATTGATTTGAATTGGTTTGCTGTTTTGCTACTGACTTTGAAGCTACTATGTTCACAAATACTTTAAATAAAGGGATCTTATGACCACATAGGAAGCACCATGCCATCAGCTTGAAAAAAAAAAACAAGTGCTAAAACAACTCAACACAAAAAAAATAAACATCTCTCAGCAACTCATAGCATATTACTATATTTTACTATACTGTATATGTGTAGGGATGATAGACATGTATCCCCTGTATGTTACATATTCAATAAATGGGTCTACTGACCTGCCAGTACAGTTTATCAGTTCTGACATGCTCAGTGACCGATGATTTTACTAGCCTTGTCAGGTATTACTGGAGATCAAATCCCAAAGTGTATATAAAGATAGGAGGAGACTGGGATGGCCTCTTTTATGAAAGGGCCATGGCATATTCCTCTGAAAAGTGAAAGACTGAAGCTGCATGTAGGTTAATACAGTATATACTTACTAAGACATGATATAGTGTTCCTAGTTTTTCAGCTGTTTGAAAAATCCTGAAAGTATGCTTGTTCATTTGTCACACTTGTTCATCAAAAATATAGACTCTGAATACAATACCGTATGGAATATTGTGAGTCAAAACTAATTTTCTTAGTTGGGGTAAATATATATATTTTTCTTGACAGACTCCATCGCAGCATATGCATGGGTTTAGCCTTGCCTCCTCTCGTACGCTATAGGACCCCACTTCCATACATTTCTCAGAGTCAGAGGACGCATTCCATTTTTGTCCTCCTCCTAAGACTAAGGTGAAGATTTACCTTGATTAAAGATGTCCGCAACCCAGGCCCAACGTGCAATCAATGTCATGGAATTATACAGTGATGTCCTTCTCGAAGTCCAGCAGTCCCCTGCTATCAGTGCGGTGGACATGGGCAGTGAATGCAGTGCCTTGAAGAGCCGGGGCAGGCGCCAGTCTGACCTAACATCCCAGCTATTATTGGCATGAAACACCCTGAACTTGCATGGTATCAGCTTCCTGGATCCAGGTCTGATCGTGGATTGCTGTAGCTGGTGATGCATTACTCAAGTTTTTATGGCAGCACTTTTTGTGTGTTTTGTGTCTTTTTTGTTGTTGTTTCTCCTTGTTTCTTTGGCTCTAGTGTTTTCTTGGCTCATGGTGACTGGAACACATCTGCGCTCCAGACCACTGCTTCAACTGTGTCTGGGGCCCGCGGGTGGATCTGTACAGGTGCAGACCGCGGGCGAGATCCAGACTTGGTCCACGCGTGCAAATGGTCTTTGGCTATTGGACAACTCTTCTGATAATTCTTTTCACTCCTCTATCAGAAATCTTGTGAGGAGTACCTGGTCATAGCTGGTTTATGGTGAAATTATGGTGTAATTGGCCCAACAGTGTTCACTGGAACTTTCAGAAGTTTAGAAATCCTTTGGCAACCAATGCCATCAGTATGTTTTGCAACAATAAGGTTACGAAGGTCTTGAGAGCTCTTTGCTTTTACCCATCATGAGATGTTTCTTGTGTGACACCTTGGTAATGAGACACCTTTTTATAAGCCATCAGTTGAGACTGAACCAGCTGATATTAATTTGCACTGACAAGGGGCAGGATTGCTTTCTAATTACTGATAGATTTCAGCAGTTGTCTTGGCTTTTGCATCTCTCTTTCTTCATGTGTTCAATACTTTTTTCCTGTGTCATCCCATTTTATTACATATAACTTAATGTCTGACCTTATTTGTTTTGGTTTCTTGTATGTATGGATTGCACGGGTTGTTACCGACATGTGGTGAAAATTGCAGAGGAGGAAGTTTAAAGACAGCAGTGTTTTTATTGTCAACATTTCAATGAAGCTCAGTCCATCTTTCTCAAGACAGAGACACTGCTGCTTTTTCCTCCTTGAGGAAGTCATGTGACGATTGAAAAAACGCTATGGGGTGGGGCCTAGTGGCACACATACAGGAGGTTTGAGCCCTGGCTGTATAGATTTACAGTATCCAAGTGATTCATTATCTAGGTGCACTAGAGGAAGTGTGAGAAATGTGAGTTTTTATTAAAGTGTGGCTTTATGTGATTCAGCACTATGCCAGCCTTTTGATTTTCTATCAATACCATCTTATGGAGCATCACAGGCTGGAAAGAATTGAACAGAATTAGGATCCCTAACTCAGATGTATATACCCCTTAAAGAGGAAGACTCGTATTGACATGTGGCAGGTCTATGCTGGAGGTGAGCGCATAGTTCGAAAGGTGGAGGGGTACCTGCAGTGATTTGTGTTCATTCACATCCAGTTCACAGAAGAGTGCTTTGTGTTTACCTACGCTCAGCTCACAGAAGAGTGTATATATACACTGTATATATATACACTGGACTTTTTAAAATTTGTTTATTTTATTTGAACAGTATCGAATTACTGAGCATGTGTGTTTATGACTATATAGATATTTTAGTTGGGACTTTGCAGTCCATAGTTTCGCATAATATATTCAATACAGAAAATTGTCTATTTACTATTAGCATAATTTATTTGAGTCAACCCATTGTGTATGTCACGATTTCTTGTTTATTGCTTATCATAGGGGTAGTGCTTTAGCACGCTTTTTTTTTACAAGATAGCTTTTTTGCTGCTCTACTCTATAACAAACTTATGCTGCAGCCCCTCATCATTGGCTTACTAATATTATTCCAAATCTACTGCACCAATGAAAGCTTAAAGGAAACTAGTAGAAAAAAAAAACAGCAAAGCTTTTAGCAAAGTAATTTAAACTTATTGTTATGTCCCACTTCCATGTATTTTTATGTCTTGTATTGATCTGCATTAGTTTATCATTTTTTTTTGGTAGTATGCTGATGTATAGTGGTTGTTACTGGCCACTACAATTTGTTTACTAATTTGATTTTGGTTTCTCCCTATATTCACCCCACCCCCCACATTTAGTGCCAGTTAATTTAGTCCTAGCTAGAAGCTCCCCATCTCTTCCATGTTCCCTCAGCCAGGGTTAGTTATTCTTTTACAAAGGATTTAGTCAGGGTTTTTAACCACTTCCCACCCGGCCTATAGTAAAATGATGGCCGGGCGGTGGTTCAGTTATCCTGACTGGGCGTCATATGATGTCCTTCAGGATAACAGCCATGGCTCGCCCGTGGGGGTGGTGCGGTGTGTCTGTCTGACATACCGCTACACTGATCTCGGTAAAGAGCCTCTGATGGAGGCTCTTTACCAAGTGATCAGCTGTGTCCAATCACTGCTGATCACAATGTAAACAGGCATCTGACAAACGCGAGTAGAGGAGAGCTGATCGGCGGCTCTCCTGACAAAGGGTCTGCACTGATTGTTTATCAGCGCAGCCCTCCCTCAGATGCCCACAGTGAACAACCAGGGAAGCTGCCAGGACCACCATTGAAGGGGGCAACATGTGGATGGCCAGGTATGTATCCCATGGCCATCCACATGTGCAAGTGAATGCCCAATCTGTGCCAATCAGTGCCCACAAATGGCCACTGACTGGCACCATTATGTAACAAATTACATCAGTGATGCCCAGCAATGCCACCCATCAGTGTCCATCAGAGCCACCTATCAGTGCCCATCTGTGCCCATCAGTACCCACATGTGCCACCTATCAGTGCCACCCATAGGTACCCATCAGTGCCACCCATAGGTACCCATCAGTGCCGCCTATGAGTGCCCATCAGTGCTGCATACCAGTGCCACTCATCAGTGCCACCCATAATTACCCATCAGTGCCACCCATAGGTACCCATCAGTGCCACCTATGAGTGTCCATCAGTGCCGCATACCAGTGCCACCTATCAGTGCCTACCAGGGCCACATATCAGTGCCCATCAGTGCCCATCAGTGCCCATCAGTGCCCATCAGTGCCCGTCAGTGCGACCGCATCAGTGCCACCTCATTGGTGCCACCTCATCAGTGCCCATCAGTTCCACCTTACCAGTGACTGTCAGTGTAGCCATATCAGTGCCTGGTTTCAAAGTGGTTAAAAAGGTTTCAGTACACAGCACAATGACTTGTTACAATAAAGTGTAACAAAAGCAATGGGTAATATGCTGAAGCCATTGGGCGCAACAGGCAACAATACAAAGAAACAAGGATCCACTGACCAATAAACAGAAAAGGATATGTTATACAGTAGAAGAAGAATAGATATGTCATCAAAAAGGGTATAACATGTAAGGGAAGTGAACTGGGATTTATATTTGCTTTTCAACATAAGAAAATGCTTGAAACAGATTCTCTTATAATTAAATAAGATGATTTCAGTGGATTAGATTTCAATCACTTCACTTTTGTTTACTTTTAGATTCAATCTTGCATTTACTGTAAAAAAGAGAATGCTTCATGGCATACCTTTCGTCCTGGTGCCAGCAGTGCGTCTGATATCAGCACCTGGGCACATTTGGTCAGCAGTAGTAGCTATCATTGCTATGCTGCTTTCAACTAAATCAAAAGGTGTAGTTCAGAATTTTAATATATTGTTTTTTTTTTGCCTTACCTCCATCATAAATTCCCATTATGTTTTGATGCTGTTATTATTTGATTTATTTGAGCGCCACCTAGTGGTCCAACAGCACTACTCTACAGTAGTAAATAAGACACCAGTTCAGACACTGTTCAAACAGTGCCCTGTACTGATTTCATACAAGCTATAAACGCCAATTGGGAGTAATAAAAAGAAAATAAACCTTTTTGGAAGCAGAGTAACTATTCTGAAGAATACAGAGTGAAGAGAAAATCTATTTCCCTATTGTGACAGCATTGCTAAGCACATGAACCACCACTTAGGTCTCATTCACAAAGCAAAACTGTCTGTGGTGCTGAAAGAATGCTACGAGAAACTGTGCCCAGAAGCCAAAGTGAATGGGAATAACCATGGCCAGGAAGCCTATCCAAAGCAATGACAAGCTGTTCACTGGTGTTCGGATGTAATCAAGTAGCCAGTGATTACCTGTGATTAGGGACAGATGATAATCCCTATACATAAGCTACTTGCATTCAGGGATGATCATCTGACCCTAAGACCCCTTTCACACCGACCGCCTAGGGCTTCAGCGGTAAAGCGGCACTATTTTTTAGGGCCGCTTTACTATCCTTTTAACCTCCCGCTAGCAGCTAAAAATTGGTTAAATCTGCTCAAAAAATGCAGCCGGAGTGGCGTTCTGCCGGCAGTATCGCAGCGCTGCCCTGTTGATTTCTCACTGCTCCATCACCGCTCCAAAGAAGCTGCTGGTAGGACTTTTTGTGGCTCTCTGCCAGTACACTGGAGTGAATGGAGCCGCTTTTTTCAGGCGCTATGCAGGTGCTATTTTTAGCACTGTAGCACCTAAAAAATGCCCGCAGTGTTAAAGGGGTCTAAATGCAGATAACTGTTAGCTGTAAAATGTATTCCAAATACTGGTGGACAGCTGCGGGCTTGCCAGCAAAGTCTGTCAGTGTCTACCTGGGCCCCCAGGCGGTGCCCGATTTACTAGGGGGCAAAGGCCCCTTTATAAAAAAAAATGTTGTTTCAGGAATGTGTTCATTGGGAAAATTGTCCAGTTTGCAGCCTTTGCCAAGCTCTAGTCATGTCTCACTAGTTATTCAGGAGAAAGGTTGTTCAGCAAATTGGCACTGATAAAGAATTATTTGAGATTCTGAGAACCGCGATGACCCATGAAAGTCTAAATGTTCTGTGCCCATCAAGATCAGTATCCTAAAGATGATACACTTTGCGGAGCTAGGCAGCCCATAAATTGACCACTTGCCTACTGGGCACTTTTAGCCCTTTCCTGTCCAGGCCAATTTTCAGCTTTCAGTGCTGTCACACTTTGAATGACAATTGCACGGTCATGCAACACTGTACTAAAACACATTTTTTTATAATTTTTTTCACACAAATAGAGCTTTCTTTTGGTGGAATTTAATCATCTCTGTATTTTATTTTTTTGCTAAATAAAGTCCAAAAAAAAAACGTTTTCATAGTTTGTTATACATTTTTTCAAACAGGTAATTTTTCTCCTTCACTCATGTGCATTGATGAGGCTGCACTGATAGGCACTAATGAGGTGGTACTGATGGACACTGATAGGATGCACTGATGAGCACTTATGAGGCAGCGCTGGTGGGAACTGATGAGGCTGCACTGATAGGCGGCACTGATGGGCACTGATAAATGGCAGTGATAAGTGTCACTGATGGGCACTGAGAGGTGTCACTGGTGGGCACTGGTAGGGGGCACTGATAAGAACTGGTAGGTGCCACTAATAGGTGACACTAATGAGGAAGCACTAATGGGCACTGATTGTCAGCACTGGTGGGCAGTAATTGACAGCACTTGTGGGCACAGATTGGCAGCACTGGTGAGCACTGTTGGGATTGCACTGATAATAAGGACGCTGCCCTGATTATCAGTGTAGATGTCCCTTTTAGAGAAACTGGTTATTGGCTCTCTTATCCAATCCTCATGCTGTCAGCATGAGGGAAGGAGTGCCGATAACCAGCTTCTGTTAACATCTGTGATCAGCAGTGATTGGGCACACCTGATCACGTGGTAAAGAGCCGCCAATTGGCTATTTACCTCAATCTGTGATCAGCAGGGTCTTCCAGAGTACTCCGCTCACACCCCGCAGCGGGTGTGCAGAGGGTGTGATCACGGGGCGCCGTCATATGACAGCATTCCAGAACTATCCAGCCGCACTGTAGCCATCATTTGTTTGGCAAGTGGTTAAGGTTTTCTTTCCTGACTGTGTTGCTGGGGGAAGGCCTCCCGCAGCACTGTTGTGCTCTCTCAAGGGGGGGGGGGGGGGCACGAGGAGCCTTCTCGGCCAGCAAAACACAGTGTTTGCTCAAATTAAGCTTTGACAAAAAAAAAAGAAAAAAACTGAAAGCTGAATGGTTTTAATGGTTAGCTGCACTAGAGTTTGCACTCTCCGGTGTTAGCTAATCAACCCGATTGATTACTGTTAGCGGCTTTAGCTACTGGTAGAAATTGCATGTAAAAATTCAACAGGCTGGTTGTATCCATCGATGGAGACTTTGGTATAACCTGCCTGGCCATAGGTTGAATCTTGGCTGTTCCCTGCTGAACCAGCTGAGATTCGATCCATCTAAGGCTGGCCAAAGTTAAAATTTTTGCAGATGCAAGTGCAGGAAGAAATACTTTCTTTAAATATTGTGGTGTGATGTATACTGTGATGTATGAGTTGCCAGTTCCAATTACCTGTGTAATGTGTATTTATACAGTCCATAAAATTGAGAAAAAATAAATGAGAGACGCATCTTCTGCGGGACCTAAGATATTATTTTAGAACAAATGCAGTCTATAATTCATTTCCATTTAACTTTTTTATTTGACATATAATTTAGTTTCTATGTTGAGGGACCCCTAAACTTGAAGCGCCCTGGCCCCCCAAGGTCTAAATCCAGCACTGCCCAGAGGCACAGCTTTTTGCAACATACCAATTTACAACAGATGTGGCTATGTGAATGTGACCGTATGCCCATCTACAGCTTCCAACAGTATAATACACTGTTTATTTGTTACATTTTGTATGTTGTGAATTTTGCACCCCCACCCCCCCCCCCCCCCCAGTTTAATCCCCTAGGTTAATGTCTGGCTTATTGGAGGTTAGGAGTGCTTATTCATGCTGCAGACAGGCTCCAGAGAATACAGAATTCTGCCAGAATATATTTATATACATATATCTACAATTTTATATTTTTACTTTCCACAACACATATTACCTTGTAATTACAATAAAGTAACACATCTTTATTTAAAATGGCATTCCAAAATTTTTTAACATAATGAAAACGTTCATTGTTAAAACCACTCAGCTAATTCTGCTTAAAATAGTTATTTAGTGACCTGAATAGAATAAATGGAGACTTTTCCATCTCCATTAAACAATAACTGTTCTTATTGAGTGTACTACCTTTTGAAGTCCCCCCCATGTCCTATGACTATACTTTGAGTTATGCATGCCTACGGTACATTTTCTTACCTTGGCATTCACAGTTGAAATCATTACTGATATTGCTTGTTTATGATGCAGAGTGCAGCCATAATGCAGGAATTTCTGTAAACAAATTGAAATCTATTTACCATAGCAGCTTCCACATACTAATTTTTTATTGACACCAAGGGACTTCATAGAATCTTGCTCATAATATAATTTCTAACAATCTATTCTGAAGCATCATTTTGCATTCAACAGATGTGGTGGTGTATTGGATACAAGAAGGCAATCCTTAACAAATGGAGTATCCTAAGCAGTGTATAATATTTTGCAGACTGTTTAATGAGCCTCAGAAAGAAGTAATTTTAAACAACTTTGTGGGATAATGTACTAACTAAAGAGATAATAAACTGTACATTAAGATGCATCTCCCTTCTACAGCTGCTTTCTAAATGGCTTTAATATTGATTGATATTGCCCTTCCTTTGCTACTAACAGTAAGTGTACCATTTTCTATTTTATTCAACCATGTCATTACAACATTTCTACTGTGACAAATGGCCATCTATATTTTGTATTCAGTGCATTCTTTTACCAAGTTTTATTTGTAGTAATGCTCAATTACTTAACCATTGACTTGTGTTTGCTGAAACTAAAAAAAAAAAAAATAGAAAAAAAAAACAAGCATTTTTTTAACCAAGATGTACTGCATTTTCAATGTATAAAATAAACTGCAGACTCTGCTATGTGACTTACTCCACAAGGTACAATATATTTTGTATCTTGAAAATGTGTTTATTGTAGTAACATCACTTGGAGGGTTTGCTTAAATGTTGAATGAATTTAACTGTAATAAAAAAATGTATGGTGAGGTTTAACTCCGGAGTATCATCTAATATATGGTGTAGCACATGCTGGAGAGTCTACATATGTTTTTTCCTGGGATAAAAGTTTACCCAAAACTTTGTTTAGTACTTTACCACCTACATTATCTGTGCCAGGTATACAAATATAAATGTCCTTAACCATTGAAAGCCAGAATTTAAGAGCCTGGCACTTTGCATTGTTGATGACTCCCATTGACATCTGGGTCCCTGCTTTTGATTGCGAACCAGAGTGATTCCTGATCATATGATCACTATGTCAGCTCTGGCATAGTGACCGCATGTAGGCTAAAAGCCATTATGCTGCAGATAAATCTTGCTTTTTTCTGGAGTGTTCCTCTGTGATGCCATCTATTTCATATTGTAACTGTCAGATACTGTTGCCTTATTAAAAAGAAAACAAAAAAACAATTACAAATATACAAAATACACGTTTTTTTTTTCTTTATGAACAGGGTTTCTTTTTCAAAAAATATGCTGCTGTTGTAGCACATTAAAATAGAATTGACCTTTCTTTTTCAGGTTTAGGTTTTTGACAATGGGGGTTATTTACGAATGGCAAATCCACTTTGCACTGAAAGTGCACTTGGAAGTGCAGTTGCTCTAAATCTAAGGGGTAGATCTGAAATGAGTAGAAGCTCTGCTGATTTTATCATCCAATCATGTGCAAGCTAAAATGCTGTTTTTTATTTTCCTTGCATGTCCCCCTCAGATCTACAGTGACTTTAGTTCCAAGTGCACTTTCAGTGCAAAGTGGATTTTCCTTTAGTAAATAACCCCCAATGTCTTCAAAACCTGCATTTGTATGTAAGTGTTGTTGCCTTATGGGTTTATGTGAAATCTCTATTAATAGCTGTAAAATATTGTAATTATGAATATATCTAATTTAGCTTGCATCTATGAAAGCCGGGCAAAGGGGCTTCACCCAAGCGCGTGTTAAGAGCAGGCTTTTATATACAAACAATGGAGAGCCAATTCCATTGTTTTACACCTACTGACTTCAAAGGATTCCATGCTGGGGTATGCAATGAAGGGAGCCCAACCTACAATCAATACCTAAGTTCCTGGGGAAATTCAATTAAATCTCCTGCCCAGAATAGTCACAAGGATTTGCATGAAAGGGGGCCTACTTATGTAGTAAGCCCTCCAATTATGATCCTAGCTAGGCCAACCTATGGGGCATCAGAATGAAGGAATATATTCAGAGCGGGGGGGGGGGGGGTTATGTTCGCTTTCTGGGAGACCAGCCATTAGGATGGAACTCTGGTAAGAATGGGTAATTATGGGAAAGGTATGCCCTTTTAGTTGTAACTAAATATGTCTGTAGATTACTGTTTTAAGGAATATACTTTGTATTCCTTCATGTAAATATTTTATTTCAACCTAATATTTTCTTCCTTGGTGTAAAACTATAGATAGATACTTTCTGTGTATTAGCTAGACTTTAACCACTTGACCACTGGGCACTTAAACACCCTTAATAACCAGACCAATTTTCAGCTTTCGGTGCTCTCGCATTTTGAATGACAATTACTCAGTCATGCAACACTGGACCTATATGAAATTTTTGTCCTTTTTTTCACACAAATAGAGCTTTCTTTTGGTGGTATTTAATCACCGCTGGGTTTTTTTTTTTTTGTGCTATAAAAGAAAAAATACCGAAAAATTCTGTAAAAAAACGAATTTTTCTTTGTTTCTGTTAGAAAATTTAGCAGATTAGAAATTTTTTCTTCATAAATTTTGGCCAAAATTTATACTACTACATATCTTTGGTAAAAATAAGTACAAATTGGTGGATATTATTTGGTCTTTGTGAAAGTTATAGAGTCCACAAGCTATGGTGCCAATATCTGAAAATTGATCACACCTGAAGGACTGACGGCCTATTTCAATTCTTGAGACCCTAACATGCCAGAAAAGTACAAATACCCCCCAAATGACCCCTTTTTGGAAAGAAGACATTCCAAGGTATTTAGTAAGAGGCATGATGAGTTTTTTGAAGTTGTCATTTTTTCCCACAATTCTTTGCAAAATCAAGATTCTTTTTACTTTTTTTTTTTTTTCACAAAATTGTCATATTATCAGGTTATTTCTCACACACAGCATATGCATACCACAAATTACACCCCAAAACACATTCTGCTATTACTCCCGAGTATGGTGATACCACATGTGTGAGACTTTTACACAGCGTGGCCACATACAGAGGCCCAACATGCAGGGAGCGCCATCAGGCGTTCTGGAGCACCCAGGACAATTCTGACATTTCTCTCCTACATGTAAAAATCATCATTTATTTGCTAGAAAATTACATAGAACTCCAAAACATTATATATGTTTTTTTAGCAAACACCCTGGAGAATACAATGGTGGTCTTTGCAACTTTTTATCTCGCACGGTATTTGCGCAGTAATTTTTCGAATGCTTTTTTTTGGAAAAAAAACTGTTTTGTGCTTAAAAAAAAAAAAAACACAGTAAAGTTAGCCCAATTTTTGCATAATGTGAAAGATGAAGTTACGCTGAGTAAATAGATACCTAATATGTCACTCTTCAAAATTGCACACGCTCGTGGAATGGCGGCAAACGTCGCTACTTAAAAATCCCCATAGGCGACGATTTACATTTTTTTTACTGGTTATATGTTTTGAGTTACAGAGGAGGTCTAGGGCTAGAATTATTTCTCTCGCTCTAACATTCGCAGCGATACCTCACATGTGTGGTTTGAACACCGTTTTCATATGTGGGCGGGACTTACGCATGCGTTCGCTTCTGCATGCGAGCACATGGGGACAGGGGCGCTTTAAAAAAAACATTTTTTTTTTATTGTTCATTTTACTTTATTTATTTTAGTTTGACATTTTTTTCCCCAAAAATAATTTTTTTGATCACTTTTATTCCTATTACAAGGAATGTAAACATCCCTTGTAATAGGAATATGGCATGACAGGTCCTCTTTACAGTGAGATGTGGGGTCAATAAGACCCACATCTCACCTCTAAGCTGGGAAGCCTGAAAAAAAAAAAGATTCTGGCTTTGATCGTATTAGCGATTCGGTAGAAGCACCGGAGGGCGGAGGGCGGCGGGAGATGTCTATGGCTGGGTATTGCAGGGTATCACCGACTATGGCTGGGTATCTCAGAGCATGGTGTTGCAGAGTACTGCGTTGCAGAGCATTGCAGGGTATTGGCGGGTGTTGCAGAGCATTGCAGAGTGTTGCAGGGTATTGGCGGGTGTTGCAGAGCATTGCAGAGTGTTGCAGGGTATCGGCGGGGGTTGCAGAGCATTGCAGAGTGTTGCAGGGTATCGGCGGGGGTTGCAGAGCATTGCAGAGTGTTGCAGGGTATCGGCGGGGGTTGCAGAGCATTGCAGAGTGTTGCAGGGTATTGGCGGGTGTTGCAGAGTGTTGCAGGGTATTGCAGAGCGTTGCGGAGTGTTGCAGGGCATTGCGGAGTGTTGCAGGGCATTGCGGAGTGTTGCAGGGCATTGCAGAGTGTTGCAGGGCATTGCGGAGTGTTGCAGGGCATTGCGGAGTGTTGCAGGGCAATGCAGAGTGTTGCAGGGCAATGCAGAGTATTTGCAGGGAATTGCAGAGTATTTGCAGGGAATTGCAGAGTAATGCAGAGTATTTGCAGGGAATTGCAGAGTAATGCAGAGTATTTGCAGGGAATTGCAGGGAATTGCAGAGTAATGCAGAGTATTTGCAGGGAATTGCAGAGTAATGCAGAGTATTTGCAGGGAATTGCAGAGTATTTGCAGGGAATTGCAGAGTAATGCAGAGTATTTGCAGGGAATTGCAGAGTAATGCAGAGTATTTGCAGGGATTTGAGGGGTTAATTTTCGGTGAGCAGCGATGTGGGCACTGCAGATGCAGCCCACATCGCTGCTGACACCGATCTCTTCCCCCTCCGCTGTACCGATCGGTACAGAGAGGGGGAGGGAGGAACCGGCGTCATAACATGACGCCGGCTTGTTTACAAGTGATCACTCCGTCATTTGACGGAGCGATCACGTGGTAAACGGCCGCGATGAGCGGCCGTTTACCGTGATTCGTGATGCGCCGGGTCCACTGGACCCAGCGGTCACGGATGCTCTCGTGTGCGCGCCCCAGGGGGCGCGCGAGAGCAGAATTCTAGGAGGCCGTTAATTAACGGCCTCTTAGAGTTAAACAACCGCCCTGATGCCGTTAATCGGCAATGGGCGGTTGTTAAGTGGTTAATGATACTCTAATAAATGTTATTATATTTAAAGCTTTCACTCTTGGTCAAAAGAACTCTCATTTAACCCACCTCATATATTTAAGATAATAAATCTTAAACATATAATTAATGGGTAACAGTGTACTATTTAAATGTAGTATTTTGAGTAAAAAAGAGAGCTGACAATGTATTTCAATAGCAGACCAACTATGTAGTTTTAATTTCAGGAATTGACAATCTATTTATCAACTCAGTGTTTTTTTTTTGAGAAAAATAGAGGCCTGTTTTTGACCTGAACAATTACTGTATTTAACTGGTAAACTACTTTCACAGTACAGCTGAACTGCACTGCTTAAAACAGAATAAAAGTTATTCTAAATACCTTTAAGTCATAGAAGCTAACATTTAAGTCATAGAAGCTGACAATCTATTTGCTAACTCTCTGTGATTTTTTTTTGTTGGGCAAAATATCTTATTGTTTTAGTTTAGGAGCTGACAATTATTTTTCAAATTCAATATACCGTACAAAGCTGTCTCCTGTTTTGAAGACAATTCAAATGGGCATATTAACCTCCAAGGTTATCTCAGATTATCTCAGATTGCTAAATACATGACTCAGTTGTCTCCATAGTTGCAAGAATATTTTTCAGAATGATCTATCTTTGATATAACAAAAGCAAGGGCCTTGTTGTGACTATTGTGCCTTGTCCATATTCTTGTGCCATTGATGATGTAATTTCCCCAACAGAAAAAGACAATGTGCCAAGCTTTGGTAGGAGAGGGTCAAATATAATTAAAATGGTTCCAAAGGATACCATTTTATTTACTAATAAAAAAAATTGTACTTACCTGCCCTGTGTAATGATATTGCACAGAGAAGCCCTGAACCTCCTCTTTTGGGGTCCCCCATTGATGCTCTCTGCTCCTCCTCTTCTGTGTCTGCCCTGGGGGCAGATGTGCTGGCTTGCTCCCAAGCTGGGTTATGTGCCCCCATAGACACACAAAGTGCAGCTTGGCTCCACCCCCCACTCTCTGCTCCCAGGATTTGATTAACAGCAGTGGGAGCCAATAGCTAAAGATAGGCCAAACACCCCCCTGTTGGTTCACAACAGAACTCCCAAACAGAGTAAAAGTTTTAACCTGAACAGCAAAACCCATTGAAGTTTATGGGAGCCAAACAGGAAAAATCAAAAGTATCCATTTTGAAGGCTTATATGCAGTTAATTGGCCATAAAAGGGGTATGGGGTCCAGGTATTGTCCTGGCGGACATGTATCAATGCAACGCTACAAAAAAAATTATATATTTTTTTCAAGAGCTGTAATTTTAATGATGCTTAAAGCTTAACAATAAAAATGAAAAATTCCATTAAATATAGGCCCCCTTAGTCTGCCTGTAAAGTGGCGTATCTTAAGCATATATAGAACATGCTGCAGCAAAAATTACATAAAAAAAAGTCAAATCAGATTTAAATTTGCCTCGTGGTTGCAATTGCCATCACCCGGCTATTGAAAAATGTCCCTCCATTCCATACCAGACCCATGGGTAACCCCACACCAAAACTTAAAGAAAAGAAATGGCTTGGGCCCCCCCTACAATCCCTACCAGACCCTTATCCAAGCATGCAGCCTGGCAGGTCAGGAAAGGGGGGAACAAGCAAGCTCCCCTCCTGAACCATACCAAGCCATATTCCCTCAACATGGAGGGCTTTGGGGCAGGGGTTTCCCAAAAGCACATTGTCCCCATGTTGATGTGGACAAAGGTCTCTTCACCACAACCCTGGGCTGTGGTTGTGGGGGTCTGCAGGAGAAGGGCTTATCAGAATCTGGAAGATTCCTGCTCCCCCTACATCAATGAGCATGGCATAATATGTACCACTACCCATTCACCCAAAAAGCGTCAAAAAGTAATAAAAACACAGATTTAGTTTTTGACAATTCTTTTATTAACCACTTCCCACCCGGCCAATGTACATATACGGCCGGGTGGGAGCTCTCTACTTCTGATAGGACGTTCAGGAACGTCCTTCAGAAGGAGGGGGATCACGCGTACACGCGTGCCCGCGCAGCTGCACGATCCCGATGTGCTCGTGTCACCCGGACACAGCGCATCTCGGATCGGCAGGAGGGCTCTGTGATTGGCCCTCCTGATCACATGACGGCCGTGTCCAATCACGGCCGTCATGTGATGTAAACAAACAGCCGGTTGCTAGGCAATCGGCTCCTCCTCTCCTCACACAGAAGTCATCGCTGAGGAGAAGAGAGCAGATCGCTGCAGCCGGCTGGTGATCAGTGAGTATGAGCTGTTTTTACAGCTTTTTACTAACTGATCACCAGTCTAGTGTAAACACACATCACCACACAGTGTAAACACACATGTCACCACACATGTCCCCAAAACACACATGTCCCTAAATAATAAAAAGACATGTCCCCAAATAAAAAAACAGATGTCCCCCACATATGTCCCACTAAAATCACATGTTCCAATGATTATCTGCACACATATGTACGTGATCACCTGCACACATCTGTACATGATCATTTGCGTACATATGTCCGTGATCACACAAACTAATTATTATACACTTAACAGAATTTTTTTTAACAAAAACATGTAGCAGAATACATTTTGGCTAAAATGTATGACAAAATTTGATTTTATTGGATTTCTTTTAAGATAGAAAAAAGAAAATATTGTTTTTTTTCCAAACTTCCGCCTTTTGCGCTTGTATCGCAAAAAATAAAAAACGGAGTCGTGAATAAATACCACCAAAATAAAGCTCTATTTGTGTGAACAAAATGATAAAAATTTCATTTGGGTAGCATGACCGCGCAATTGTCATTGAAAGTTTGAGAGCGATGAAAGCTGAAAATTGGCCTGGGAAGGAAGGGGGAGAAAGTGCCCTGTATTGTAGTGGTTAAAAAATGAAAAATAAAAAAACAGTGTCCTCTGATGTAAATTCATCATTGATCACGCCACCTGTCACACCCAAAAAAGAACAAAAAAACAATGCTCTGCCTTCATGGAGGCCAACCAACGAATGCCTCCGCTGTTTTACAGTTCTTATATAGGTAATGGAGGGGCCACCTGGTTGCACCACCCCCCTTTGACATCACAGACTGGTGCATGCTGGACCACCAACTTCACAGGGGATTGGTGCCACCCGGTGATGTTTCCAGGTGGCCCGCCCCATAGCTATTTAGGAAATGTCCAATGGTGGGCCAGCCAGACTCTAGGAATGTTTGTCACGAGTGGACATTATTTTCTTTATTATTCTCTTTATTTGGGTGTGAAGGGTGTTGGGATTGACAATGGATCTACATCAAAGGGGACATTGTTTTTTTATTTTTTAATAAAGGATTTGTAAAATATTTTGTCTATTGTCTTTATTAACTTTGTACACTTTTTTGGTTAATGGGTAGGGTACCTCTACCCATTTATATAGGAGGCAGGCTGGGATCTAGGGACGCCCTTGTTAAAGGGGGCTTTCAGATACTGATAAGCCCCCCCGCCCACAGACCCACCACAAACGCAGCCCAGGATTATGGGGAAAAGACCCTTGTGCCCATCAACATCATGGGGATCAGGTGCTTTGGGGTAGAGGAGCAGAGCCCCTTCTGCCCCAAAGCACCCTCCCATGTTGAGGGCATGTGGCCTGGTAGGGTTAAGGAGGGGGGCACTTGCTCGTCCCCCCTTTCTTGACCTGCCAGACTGTATACACGGATAAGGGTTTGGTATGGATCTTGGGGGGGGGTTACATGCCGTTTTTTTTTTTTTTGTCGTGGGGTTCCCCTTAAAATCCATACCAGACCCATAGGTACTCTAGGTAAGCTTGGGTTGAACTGTTTGCCCAACACTACCAATAGCATATGGCAATAGCATACTGCTACATGGACATATTTTACCTTAATGCAGGGAAAGCATTAGGTAAAAAAAAAAATCACTTTAACTTCCCACAACACTGCACATGTTATTGACACTGTTATTGGCGATAGCCCTTTAAATGCCCCATAACTAATTTTGCAGATTTTTAGATTTGTGAAGCAAAGTTTCACCTCAGTGATGCACAATTTCAATTTGAAACCCAGAAATCTCCAATGAAGCAATTTTTCACTGTTTGCTTATCTCTAATAGAAAGCTGAAAAAAATGTATTTGATAAAGATTTTTTTCTTCCCTAAGCTAATTCAAATCTCTTTAAAGGTGTTATATGCGTAATGCAAGTATGATATATCTATCTACGTAATTCTTGAAATACAGTTCTGGCTATCTATAGTTTGTATGTTCTGAATATAACCTCACATTTTCACTATCAAAAAAGAAATACAACTTAGATGAATCATGTGGTGATATTCGTATAAATAAAATTTCACATAGTAAAAGTAATAAAAATAGCACTGCTAGTAAAAGCAAGCACTGAACGGATTTTTTGGGCTTAATAAACACAGATTGCATTATTTTAATAGACTAGTTTGTATTTGAGGAGGCTTAAAGTGTACCGGTATCTAGATATTTCTGCCACATAGCCACAGTCAGGTTGTACCCTCCAGACAGGTATATGTATGACCAAGCAATGAACGAGCAACAGTATACTAATGAGATCCTCACTCTGCCCTGATCAGGAATCACATTTGACAGTTTCCTGTACTTTCCTATTCTGAGTGCTGTTATACAGGGAATAACAGAGAATAACAGTAGGCTGATATCAAGAGAGTTTCAGATACCTTTGCCTGATGTATGTAGAAATATATCAGCTACTAACTTTTTAATTATTCCCTAACTGGAAAAAAGTGTTCTTGTAGCTGCCACCAATAAAGGTCTTGTAAAGGGTGCAGATTGTCCAGCACAAACCTGAATGCCTGAAATAAGATTTCCAAATGTAATTTTGACACCACATTTTGTTTACAGCGACAGATAAAAAGAAGAGTAGGGTGCACAGCAAAGTGACATATAGTACATATTGAATGTCTCAATTTGTACACAATTATGTGACCTCTTATAAAAAATAAAAATCTAATGCCCAGATAATCAAGGGAATTGTAGAATTTCGGATGCTTAAGATGTAATTATCAATTACTGGAGTATGCAAATGATAATTAAACTTAAAGCTTTCTTTTGCGGGCATTGCTCATGTGGCAAATTTGGACTTAGAGTTTATCAAACTCCTCAGGTCAATGGTCCATTCATGGAATCTTAGATTGCTCATCAACCTCTAAACAGATATAAAACGAAAATAATATAATAAATACCAATACAAATACCAATAAATAATAGTGCTATAATTATTAATAGTAATAATAATAATAATAATCTTATGAATACAGCTGACACTCCCTCTTGTTATAAGCAGCTTCCATTATGGTGGTTACCATGATGAATTAGTAGTAAATTAGTGTACTTTAGAGTCTCCAGCATAAATTGATAGTGGTGCACTCATTGGCTCTCTGACAGAGTTTGAGTTAGAAAATGATTACAGGAATTCAACATACAGTCCTTTCCAGAAAAAAGGAAGATGGAAGTTAATTAGCAAATAGCACAAACTGATCTGGTAAACAAGGCCAGTGGCAACACATAGCTGACAGAGACATCTTGAGACAGCTCTCACTGATGGCTGACCATTCAACCCAGGGGCATACTCTTTTGTCGCTAGCCACTATTCCTTTTAGCCTTTGTACACACGGTCGGACATTCCGACAACAAAATCCGTCTGATTTTGTTCGAAACCGGTGTTGCATACACACGGTCGGACAAAGTTGACGGAAAATCCGATCGTTCTGAACATGATGACGTTTTTTCGTTACGATGGGACTACGTTCAGGCTAGTAGCCAATAGCTTTGGTCTAGGAATTTGATCTGAGCATGCGTGGCACTTTGTCCGATCAGAATTCTCTACAAACGATCGGACAAAGTCTGATCGGATCATGTTGTCGGAAAATTTTATAGCCCAGCTCTTAAACTTTGTTGGTCGGATATTCTGATGGAAACAGTCCGATGGAGACCACACATGGTCGGATTATCTGACACATAGTCTGATCGGACATTTTCCGTCGGAATTTCCGACGGTGTGTACAAGGGCTAAGACTAGAAACTGACATGGAGCTTTACAGAGACTGTAAATGATTAACTGACCTCTATAAACCTTAAATAATTTACAGTGGTGTGAAAAAGTGTTTGCCCCCTTCCTCATTTCCTGTTCCTTTGCATGTTTGTCACACTTAAGTGTTTCGGAACATCAAACCAATTTAAACAATAGTCAAGGACAACACAAGTAAACACAAAATGCAATTTGTAAATGAAGGTGTTTATTATTAAAGGTGAAAAAAAATCCAAACCATCATGGCCCTGTGTGAAAAAGTGATTGCCCCCTAAACCTAATAACTGGTTGGGCCACCCTTAGCAGCAACAACTGCAACCAAGCGTTTGCGATAACGTGCAATGAGGCTTTTACAGCGTCCTGGAGGAATTTTGGCCCACTCATCTTTGCAGAATTGTCCTAATTCAGTTACATTAGAGGGTTTTCGAGCATGAACGGCCTTTTTAAGGTCATACCACAACATCTCAATAGGATTCAGGTCAGGACTTTGGCTAGGCCACTCCAAAGTCTTCATTTTGTTTTTATTCAGCCATTCGGTGGTGGACTTGTTGGTGTGTTTAGGATCATTGTCCTGCTGCAGAACCCAAGTTCGTTTCAGCTTGAGTACACGAACAGATGGTCGGACATTCTCCTTCAGGATCTCTTGGTAGACAGCAGAATTCATAGTTCCTTTTATCACGGCAAGTCTTCCAGGTCCTGAAGCAGCAAAACAGCCCCAGACCATCACACTACCACCACCATATTTTACTGTTGGTATAATGTTCTTTTTATGAAATGCAGTGTTCCTTCTACGCCAGATATACTTGGACACACACCTTCCAAAGAGTTCCACTTTTGTCTCATCGGTCCACAGAATGTTGTCCCAAAAGTCTTGGGGATCATCAAGATGTGTTGTGGAGAAATTGAGACGAGCTTTGATGTTCTTTTTGCTCAGCAGTGGTTTTCTCCTTGGAACTCTGCCATGCAGGCCATTTTTGCCCAGTCTTTTCCTAATGGTGGAGGCATGAACGCTGACCTTAACTGAGGCAAGTGAGGCCTGCAGTTCCTTGAACGTTGTTGTGGGGTCTTTTGTGACCTCTTGGATGAGTCGTCGCTGCGCTCCTGGGGTAATTTTGGGCGGCCGGCCACTCCTGGGAAGGTTCACCACTGTTCCATGTCTTCGCCATTTGTGGATAATGGCTCTCACTGTGGTTCGCTGGATTCCTAAAGCTTTGGAAATGGCTTTATAACCCTTTCCAGACTGATAGATCTCAATTACTTTCTTTCTCAATTGTTCCTGAATTTCTTTGGGTCTCAGGATGATGTGTAGCTTTTAAGGATCTTCTGGTGGACCTTACTGTGTCAAACAGCTCCTATTTAAGTGATGCCTTGATTGTGAACAGGTGTGGCAATAATCAGGCCTGGGTGTGGCTAGAGAAATTGAACTCAGGTGTGGACAACCACAGTTATAGTATGTTTTAACAAGGGGGGCAATCACTTTTTCACACAGGGCCATGATGGTTTGGATTTTTTTTCACCTTTAATAATAAACACCTTCATTTACAAATTGCATTTTGTGTTTACTTGTGTTGTCCTTGACTATTGTTTAAATTGGTTTGATGTTCCGAAACACTTAAGTGTGACAAACATGCAAAGGAACAGGAAATGAGGAAGGGGGCAAACACTTTTTCACACCACTGTATATATTACTTATTTACCTTCCAACATTTACTGACCCCTTTTTGACCTCTATCAATTTTATTGACCCTTTAAAACCTTTAGAGATCAATAGTGATCATTTTGAGGAACCCTGGCTTGGATAAAGGATTGAAATCAAGTGTTATTGGTTGTGTGGAGAATCAAAAATAAAATGATTAGCTTTTTGAAAAGACAAACTATTTAAAAGTTATTTGGGGCTACTAATGTGGTTAAAATGTTGAACCAACAACAAAGAAAAATAATTTGGACAACATTATGGTGAATTTAGCCTGAAATGGTGCTTAATAGTTCTGTAGAATCTTCTAAAAGGTCCAGCAACAAAAAGTTGATTAAGGGCTCATTCACACTACCAGTGCTGTCTGGTAGTGTGAATGAGCCCTTAAGAGCATTTGACACAGTGGGAGGTATTGTATTGGCTCCTCACAGCCTAATTTAACCCCTTGATTCCAGCACCAGCCAGCCACAACCATGTGCTTTGCATGCAGTTTTGGGGCACTTGCAAAGCATCCCTATTCATTTGAATAGGTTGCATCGATGGGCTCAACAACATAATGTGTGCTGCGGCAGCAAAGCTAAGCATTGCGGTATGGTATATCCCAAATCCTGGTGCTAAATGAATGAGCATACAGAAAGTGTATGCACAAAATAATGTTTGGTGTCACCACAAATATAACCAACTCAAAGAAGAAAAAGAAATATAAAAAAAAAAATCACAGATGGGACTAAAATATTGTGGAATATATCAGCTTAACCTCTTTTGGAAAGAAAGGGGGACAGGGTTAGACTGTTTCTTCAGTAGGAAGCCAAATGGACATTAATAGTGAACACATTACCCCCTCCCCCCCCAAGGTTTAAATAATGAACTTCACAACAACCTTTATCTAGAATTTTTGTGTGACATCACATAAAGGTTTCAATAATTAGATCTGGTTATCATTTATAATATAAGTTTTGGTTTAACTTTCTGTGGTACCACTAAATATAGATGTGGGTTCCAGCAGCCTATGTATGTAGTTATTATTTAGTTCATTAGGGTTAGTTGTTTGCTTCTAATTGCTTGGCTGAGATTTTGTCTGTCATTCTAATTGGGCGGGTACTAATGCGAGCAAGGCAATGCACAAAATGCAGAAAGCCCTGCATCACAGGGCTGAAATGTGTTGACATCACAGGGCAGGCTTCCTCATGCACTATCTTCCATGGGCTGGAGTGCACACCAGTCTGTTTTGGCAATGTGTTATCCGTTAGAAAAAGTCAGCAGCTACAGATACTGTAATATTAGGACACTTACCTGTCCACAAAGTCATCTGGAAGTGGGGAGTGGGTACCTGTCAAAACCAGGTATCAACTCTCCCTCCCTACCTCCTTCCTCCCCTGGAAAGTGCCAAATATGGCAAGGGGGGGGGGCAAATAAGCAGATCACTTATATCAGAATCTGGATTGGATGAGATGCATATATGCTACTGAGCACTGAGGCTGTTTGCTGATGGATTATTACATGTGGGTAGGGATGAGCCGAACACCCTCCCCTCCCCCAATGCGGTTCACAGCAAAACATGCTCACAGGAAAAGAATTTGTACGAACACGCAAACACTGTTAAAGTCTATGGGACACTAACGTGAAAAAACAAAAATTTTAATTTTAAAGGCTTATATGCAAGTTATTGCCATAAAAATTGTATGGGGACCTGGGTACTGCCCCAGAATTTTTTTTTTTCAGGAGCAGCGATTTTAATAATGCTTAAAGTGAAACAATAAAAATGAAATATTCCTTTAAATATCATGCCTGGGGGTCCCCTTAGTCTACCTGTAAAGAAGTGCATCTTTCCCATGTTCATAACAGTCCTGTAGCAAAATTACATATGTAAAAGAAAACATTTCATTTTAAATTGTTCACGGCTGTAATGTATTGCTGGAGCCCGGCAATATACGGTAAGTGCCATGATTGCTTTCCAAAGCTTTGGTCTACAATTTAACTAGAACATCAATTAAATTATTCAATAAACACAGTACAGAACTTGTTGCGACTTGTATTTTCAGCAGATAAGTACAGCAGCTATGCAAATCAGCAATTAGACAGCTAATAGTTGCTAGATTTAAATTGGGTTCTGTTAATTAAATAATAATAATTAATGACCTGTTCTGGTGGAAACAGAAACAACAACAAAAATAACACATGGGCATGTCACTTACTGAAGAATAATACTGTCTCTGCAATGTCCTCATCTGTTGGCTGCATGACATTTGCATCCACATTCTCCAAAGAGTCCCCTTCCAAGAGATCCAATCTTTTATTGTAACTGGTCATTTTGTGAAGCTCCACATATTCTTTTTTTCTAGCATTTGCATTTCAAAAAATACCAATATCTAAAGTCCGATTTAATGCATCAGTAAACAAAATGTCTTGTGAACTATCATATAACTTGCTCTTCAGCATTTATTTTCATCAATGACATTATAAGTGCAGGGACACTACACAAAATTGAAAGGCTACAACCAAACAATGTGCTACAGCTACCAATTTGTACAAATGTGAGAAATCAAACCTCTGTAGTGGCCCATCATTGTGATCTGAAGTCTCTGAATACTCACCTACCAATCTGGTAATACGTCATTGAATACTGATCTAATGCAAATATAATGATTGGCTGGAACCTATACCCAACCCCTATATAGTATACAGCAATACTATAATAGCTGACATACATCAATGATCTGATAGGTTCAGATATGATAAGTTGGGATTGGCGAATGGTTCAGACTGAGCATAAGTTCAGGTCCTTCCCCAGGGGACACGTATCAATGCAAAAAAAGTTCTAATAACTGCAGTTTTTTCGGGAGCAGTGATTTTAATAATGCCTAAAGTGAAACAATAAAAATGAAATATTCATTTAAATATCATGCCTGGAAGGTGTCTATAGTATGCCTGTAAAGTGGCACAGTTTTGCCAGGTTTAGAACATTACCACAGCAAAATTAAATTTCTAAAGGAAAAAAGTAATTTAAAACTGATCGCGGCTGTAATGAATTGTCGGGTCTCGGCAATATAGATTAAACTCGAACAAAAATGGCATGGGTTCCCCCGGTCCATTACATGGCCATTCATCTTCTATCACGCCACCCGATGAACGGAAAAAAGAAAAATACAGGCAACAGCTCTGCCTCCATGGGAGGCTTCTGCTGAGTGACGCTTCTTCTTGGTGACAGCTTTTATATAGCTGAGGGAGGGGCCACTCGGTGATGTAAACATCTGACCTAGCCTTCCTCTGACACCGCACTGCTTTACGGATCAGAAGGGGGGGCACTCTCTCACCCCTCTCTTTTGCTGCAGCCTGCCAGGTTGCGTGCTCGGATAAGGGTCTGGTATGGATTTTGAGGGGGGGACTCCAACATCATTTTTTTTTACATTTTTGGAGCAGGGTTCCCCTTCATTTCCCGGAGACCCCCACACAATTTATTTTTTAATTTTTGGTTCGGGGTTCCCCTAAATATTCATGCCAGACCCAAAGGGCCTAGTAATGGACTGGGGGGAACCCATGCCATTTTTTTCAATGAGTTATATATATATTGCCGAGACCCGACAATTCATTACAGCCACAATCAGTTTTAAATTACTTTCTACCTTTAGAAATGTCATTTTGCTGTGGTACTGTTCTAAACACGGGAAAACTGCACCACTTTTCAGGCATACTAAAGACACATCAGGCACAATATTTAAAGGAATATTTCATTTTTATTGTTTCACTTTAAGCATTATTAAAATCACTGCTCCCAAAAAAACTTCCGCTTTTAAAACTTTGTTTTTGTGCTGATACACGTCCCCTGGGGCAGGACCCGGGTCCCCAAACACTTTTTATGGCAAAAACTTGCATACAAGCCTTTAAAATTAGATTTTTTGATTTTTCATGTTCATGTCCCATAGACTTTAACGGTGCTGGTTTGTTCGTCCAAATTTTTTGCCTGTTCAGATGTTCTGGTGCGAACCGAACCATGGGGGTGTTCGGCTCATCCTTAATGATAAGTAAAAACAAACCTTTTACACCAAACTCTGGTATAGATAAATCTTCCACCGTTATGACGCCACTATTCTCATTAGTGTGTTCACCTGGTTTTTCTATGCTTGAATCAACAAACTCTAGTCTTCTCCTCTTGCGCTTCCCTTTAAAAATAAAAAGGTGTGTTGCAAAATTTTGAGATGAGAAATACAAAGGTGTTTCTATATGCTAGTGCACCTACTTGATTTCATTTTTAGATACTAACTTTTCATAATGTGGATTTGTTCAATTTGTTCCGTCTCACAGTGTTTTAAATCTGATCACCCTTTTTCTAAGGTTGGTCTTTTGACCTTTCTTGTTTACAAACGTTTTTTATTAGAAAGCATAATGACAAGTACAGTAAAAAGATCAATGAGTACAAATGTTTACATAGAGAACAGCATACACAGACACATCAGTAAATCCATGAACGCACAAAAAAGCTGAAATGTGATATGCTAAACTCAACCTGATGATATCAAAAAGACCCCTTGGGGAGCAGAGGTACATCATTGAGAGAATAAAAGAAAGAAACCAAAAGAGAAAGAAGAGTAGGAAAAGAAAAGCCAAAAGATAACCACAAATGCTACCACAAGTGAGTGCCTTCAAACATGTTCACATACCCCGCCATTAAGCACTGTGCCCAGCCGAACTATCCGGCCTAGGGGCTGTCCATTGAAGAAACGACCAAACGGCCCATTTACTATCAAAAATATGCATGGAGTCCTGCAAAGTGTGGTGTAAACGCTCCATGAGTTTGATCGACTCCATGCGTTGCAGAACTTGTTCCCAGGGGACAGCCGGGGACCTCCAGTGTAATGCTACAGTCCAATGCACAGCATTGACGAGTGTATGAGCTAATTTCTGTGCCGGGGGAGTCAGTCCCGGGATGTCGGCAAATAATAGGCCAATCCGGCATGTGATATCAATATTAGATCCCGTAACCTGGAGCAATTTATCAGTCACCCGCTGCCAAATGGGTTGAAGTACTCCACAGCTCCAAAATGTATGGGAGAAGGAACCTGCCTCCGGACATCCACGAAAGCAACTCCCCGGGACCAGCGGGCTAAACTTGTGTAACCTAGAGGGGGTGTAATACCATCGTGTGTGTAGTTTTAAAGCAGTTTCCCTAACCGCCAATGATTTCGTGCATTTACGCATATTCAAAATCACATCCTCCCACTCCTCAGGGGTCATTTCAAATCCAACCTCCCTCTCCCAACCCAGCATAGCATGTGACTTGGCCTGGAGCTGCACATCTCCAAGAGACCGGTACAACCAGGAGATGTTGCCCCGATCTCTGGACGAGGACTTACAGATTTTTTCAAAAGCATTAGGAGGGGCAAGTCTCTTCTGCAAGTAATGAGAGGTGTAGAAGTGCCGAACCTGTAAATATTTATAAAAATCTTCTCTGGGTATCCCAAACTGTTCTTGGAGATAAGAAAATGTGCAAAAGGGAGGCTCTTGGGAAAGGGCCTCAAGGGTAACCAGGTCCCTCCGAGTCCAACCCTCGAAGCTCTCGGGTGATGAAAAAGCCGGAGGGAATCTGGGGTCCCCCAGAAATGAGGCAAGGCTAGGGCAGGATGGACACAGGGCGTATCGTTTTTTTGTATAGAGACCAAAGTTGAAGGGATTGTGCAACCACTCCATTCAAAGCGGCTAATTGTTTGGGGCGAACCCCGTCATTCCACAAGAGGCCTGGGAGGTAAAATGGACTCACCGAGGATCTCTCAAATTGGATCCATGGGACTGTAATCGGGGGATAGTGCCACTGCGCCAACTGCACCAGCCTAGTCGCAAGGTAGT
This sequence comes from Lithobates pipiens, assembly GCF_037356315.1. Lineage (NCBI taxonomy): Eukaryota > Metazoa > Chordata > Amphibia > Anura > Ranidae > Lithobates > Lithobates pipiens. Next base: position 389,658,659 of record NW_027507764.1, read on the forward strand.
ATAACCACATATGAGGGAGCCCCAGACCCCCACGGTCCGCTGGCCGAAACAGAAGCGTCTTGTGCAGCCTAGGTTTTTTGTTTCGCCAAACGAACCGATTGATCTCCTTCTGAACACCATCAATCGTATTACGGGAGATATATAATGGAAGTGCTCTGAAAAAAAATAAAAGTCTCGGAAGGACCGTCATTTTGATAGCCTGGATCCTGCCCAAAAAGGAAATCTGATATCTGTCCCATGACCGCAATAATTGTGTAATGCCTGCAAAGGCTTTGGGATAATTCGCATAATAAAGTTTTGGGAGGGAGGTGGCCAACTTGATACCTAAATATGGTAATGAGTCGTTGCATAATGTAAACCCAAAGCTCGCCTGTATGCCCGCCAGAGTGTCATTGGGGATATTGATTGGGAGGGCCGCACATTTTGCAAGGTTGACCCCCAGACCTGACATGCCATGGAAAGAGTTCAACAAAGGGATCAGGTTTGGCAAAGAGACCACAGGGTCAGATAAAAATAAAAGTACATCGTCAGCATACATACTCAAAGTAAAAACCTGATCCCCCTTAGTATATCCCTTAATATCTGGGTGCAAACAAATCGCCCTGGCAAGCGGCTCCACTGCCAGGGCGAATAGCAGGGGAGAAAGAGGGCATCCCTGCCTGGTCCCCCTACCCAGCGGAAAATATTCCGAGGAACACCCAGGGAGCTTAATACGGGTGTGGGGGCAATGGTACAGGGCCCTAAAGCCGTGGACAAAAGCCCCCCCGAACCCAAATCTGGACAGGACGGATTCTAGGTATGGCCAAGTAACGCTATCAAACGCCTTGTGAATATCTAAGCTTAACAGTAATACTTTCTTAGAGAATAGATTGGCGTCCTGAATAATATTGGTGGTTAAACGAATATTGTCTGTAATTTGACGAGAGGGGATAAATCCTGTCTGGTCAGGGGATATCAAAGTGGGGATAATGTTAGAAAGTCTGTTTGCCAAAAGGCGGCCGAATAATTTCAAATCATTATTAATAACAGAAATTGGTCTATAATTTTGGGGGAGGGAGTGATCTTTGTTCGGCTTGGGGATCAAGGACATGTTCGCGAAAAGCATATCCTCAGGAAAAGTGTGGCCTTTTAAAACATAATTGAACAATTTCACTAAATAGGGGAGTAGTTGGGGAGAATTTTTTTTATAATAAGTAGCAGTGAATCCGTCCGGTCCTGGGGCCTTAGAGGGTTTCAGGGAAGAAATTATTGTCTGTAGCTCTGCTGCACTGCAAGGGGCATTCAAAGACAAAGTCTGCTCCACCGTTAGCGAGGGAAGGGGAAGGCTATCTAGCCAGTCCTTCACAGACGGACCAGACAAGGGGGTCGGAGCCGCCAACAAGTCCTTGTAAAATTTGGAAAACAGTCCCAAGACTTCGGTAGGATGGGTGACCAATTCTCCCCTGCCATTTCTAAGCTTGTACGTGTGAGGTGGTCTCATAGTGGCATTCAACTTCCTGGCAAACATCGCAGAAGCCGAGTTACTGTGCAATAAAAATTTGGCTCTTGACCACCTTAACGCCTTCTCCGTCTGCTCAGAGAGAAGTGTGCCGAGTTCCGCTCGTTTAGTCAAAATCAGTGCGAATATGTCTGGGGAGTGCGAGAGGCCATGCGTGTGATAAAGTTTCGCCAATTCTTCAGTGAGTCTAGAGATGTCATGTAGTCTCTGTTTTTTCTGCTTGGCTGCCAAAGAGATCAGGCGACCTCTAAGAACCAAAGGAAAGAGTGGGGGAAAACACTGCGCTATAACTGAATGTAAAACAAAAAAAGCAGCTGCCAACACTTAAAACAAACAAAGTTCCACAATCAAAAGGTAAAAAATAGTGTAGCGCTTCTGTAATAGTGAATGTGATCAACACATACACAAAAAATTCCAAATAAATGGTCACATGAGAAAGTCCATATACATAAAACAAAGTCCAATGGAATGGGTATGAGCTTCCGTGATGTAACTGGTACAAAGATGGTTAGGCCATTTCAAGGAAAGAGAGGGATCTTGCTAACAGATATACCCATGTAAACAGCATGTCTGTAGACATCAGGGAAGTAAATAAATACTCTTACCAACTGTGTTGGACTCACACGGTCATATGACAGTTGAGTCTGTAAAGCTTGGGGTCCCAATCTAGGGCCAGGGGTGGATCGATGAGCGTCCGTCAAACTGGTGAGAGAACTCCAACCGACTGTGTGCCAAGCGATGTGTTTCACGGATGGAACATCAGGATGGTTTCTTATCCAACTCGGACGTAGCACGATCAACACCGATACTCCGATCACCCCAAAATAGGGTGAAAGATGTTAGAGGTTTTTTAGGCCAAAAAAGAGAAAGGAAAAAGAGAGCTCCACATGGTGCGGGTCAGACGGTATAAAACGGCAAATTTATTTAAAAGTCAAAAAAAAATTTTATAAAATATTTTATGACTTAGTGATCACAAAAAGATTAGATAAAAATGAAAGTAAAAGCAATGTAGGGTGCCAACAGCTAGCCCGACGCGTTTCGACACATATGTCTTCGACAGGGGCATGTTGGAGCCCACCACATTGCTAGCAAATTTATGGAGTGTCTGAGACAGTTCTGCCTACAAAAGGGGCGGAGACTTCAGTCTGGGACAACCCCTTACAGGTAAGGTAAATAATCATGTCAAACAAAGGTAAACATATTCAAACATGATAAACAAATGTAGATATCAATCTATCATCCATATGTGGCAGTACCTTCTCATACAATACTCAAGTTGGATTTGGTAACAGCAAAAAATGAATCAAAAGATAGCGATAATAAACAAATCTCATGCATTGGTCGGAGCCTCCCCAAACTTGTAGGTCAGGAGGGGACCAGTGATAGAGTGGTACACGTGCGAAATTGAATCAAGCACATAAACATAGTTATCAAAACATATAATATTGCCACCATATATACTGTATACCCAGGTGACGGATTTATAATACTGTATATATGGTGGCAATATTATATGTTTTGATAACTATGTTTATGTGCTTGATTCAATTTCGCACGTGTACCACTCTATCACTGGTCCCCCCCTGACCTACAAGTTTGGGGAGGTCCGACCAATGCATGAGATTTGTTTATTATCGCTATCTTTTGATTCATTTTTTGCTGTTACCAAATCCAACTTGAGTATTGTATGAGAAGGTACTGCCACATATGGATGATAGATTGATATCTACATTTGTTTATCATGTTTGAATATGTTTACCTTTGTTTGACATGATTATTTACCTTACCTGTAAGGGGTTGTCCCAGACTGAAGTCTCCGCCCCTTTTGTAGGCGGAACTGTCTCAGACACTCCATAAATTTGCTAGCAATGTGGTGGGCTCCAAAATGCCCCTGTCGAAGACATATGTGTCGAAACGCGTCGGGCTAGCTGTTGGCACCCTACATTGCTTTTACTTTCATTTTTATCTAATCTTTTTGTGATCACTAAGTCATAAAATATTTTATAAAATTTTTTTTTGACTTTTAAATAAATTTGCCGTTTTATACCGTCTGACCCGCACCATGTGGAGCTCTCTTTTTCCTTTCTCTTTTTTGGCCTAAAAAACCTCTAACATCTTTCACCCTATTTTGGGGTGATCGGAGTATCGGTGTTGATCGTGCTACGTCCGAGTTGGAGAAGAAACCATCCTGATGTTCCATCCGTGAAACACATCGCTTGGCACACAGTCGGTTGGAGTTCTCTCACCAGTTTGACGGACCCTCATTGATCCACCCCCTGGCCCTATATTGGGACCCCAAGCTTTACAGACTCAACTGTCATATGACCGTGTGAGTCCAACACAGTTGGTAAGAGTATTTATTTACTTCCCTGATGTCTACAGACAAGCTGTTTTACATGGGTATATCTGTTTAGCAAGATCCCTCTCTTTCCTTGAAATGGCCTAACCATCTTTGTACCAGTTACATCACGGAAGCTCATACCCATTCCATTGGACTTTGTTTTATGTATATGGACTTTCTCATGTGACCATTTATTTGGAATTTTTTGTGTATGTGTTGATCACATTCACTATTACAGAAGCGCTACACTATTTTTGACCTCTAAGAACCACCTTATGGGCAGCCCACAAGGTAGAAGGGGAGATGTCATCAGTGGCGTTTACAGAAAAATATTCATCAATATGTTCGGCTATCTCTGTTACCAGGGCCGGGTCAGAGAGCATGGAGTCGTTAAGGCGCCAAGAAGCTTGGGAAGGGGCAATACCAATGTATGCCACCGAGAACGACACCACCTGGTGATCCGACCAGGGGCATGGGATAATGCAAGCCTTAGACGAATTAGCTAACAGTACTGGAGTACTGAATATATAGTCTAGTCTGGAATAGCTGTCATGCGGATGGGAATAGAACGTATAGTCTCTGGCTCCCACATTATGGGCACGCCATGTGTCGAGTAATTGATGGGAACCGAGCAGACGGACAAGGGATCTCGGAAAGGCATTAGCAGTACTCACCACTCGGCTTCTGTCCAGCTTAGAATGTGCCACCAAGTTGAAGTCTCCACCTAGCACCAAATGGGGAGAAAGGTACCTGTCCAAAATCTGGAAAAAAGAGATAAAAAAGAAGCCTGCGAGGTGTTAGGAGCATAAACATTTGCCAACGTGATCTCCTTACCATTCAGCAAACCCTGTAGGATGATAAACCTACTCGAGGGATCCTTATAGAAGTGTTTTACCTCAAACTGAACCGAATTTCTAATGAAAATAGCCACCCCCCTAGATTTTGAACTAAATGTGGTGAAATAATGTTGCCTATATTGTCGGTCAAAGAAACGTGGGTGATTAGCTTCAGAGAAGTGCGTTTCTTGCAGGAATAATATATCCCCCCCAATATGTCTATATTGCCTAAATGCTTTCTTGCATTTATGGGGAGCATTAAATCCCTCCACATTGTGGGAAACTATGTTGAGACCCATGACTGTAGAAGTATAAACGCTAGAATGAGATAGAAGCCATTACATAAGTGCGACTTGGGTCCCAGGGTAGCATGGCCCACCAGGGGAGAACCCGCAATCAGAGTTCCCGCTACTGGGTCAAAGACATATCCCCCAATGCATGCACTCGATAATAAACCAGCCAGGGGCACTCTGTGATACATTCCAGGGTGGCGGGGCACCCGAAACCAATCATAGCATATATTTTCTTGTTGTATGAGACAAAATAAACTGAAAAGATTACTGAAAAAAAAGAAAAACACAACAGTAGTAAGAAACCATGGCTGCGGGGGTGTACCAGAAACAAAAAACAACTCGGTGGTACCCCCTACAGAAAAACAAGCAGTCATTAGTCAAACGGACTTTAAAGTCCAATGCTCTGTATATGAAGCACCGTTAAACTAGGAAGCAGTGCAGACACAGCACCCAGGGACCGAGTACCGGGACCCAAGCCCTGAGAAAGTCAGAGACTGGGGCTACCAGTCACTAATAATGTAGAGCAGGGGGACACTTAAGCGGGAGCAGTGAGAACAGTTCAGGCGTAGATGACACCGATCACATGAAAACCAAATGAAAAAGTGATTAAGATATATAAAATAAAGAAAAAAAATAGTTATAAAATAGTGGGAAACTCTGTAATAATCCTGGAAGGACCACATAGAATTACAGAAGAGAGAGCTCAATCCTCAAAAAGAAGATCTTCTAAGATGATCACATTTGTAGATCGCGGAGCTCTTGACACTGTCGCCTGCGGTCCCTCTGGGGTGATGGAGTAGCCCAGATAGGCGAAGGGCGAGGGGTGGACGGAAGCCTCTGTGGTTGTTCCGGAGCCAAAAGACCAAGCTTAATAAGCAATTCCTTTCCTTCCTGCAAGGTGGTGACTGTGTGGGTCGTTCCGTTGTGAGGGACTTGCAATTTGAATGGAAAACCCCAGCGGTACCTGATTCTCGCCGTTTGTAGGACTGAAGTAACCTCCTTGAGATTCCTCCGTTTCTCCAAAGTTGCTGGGGACAGGTCAGGAAAGATCTGGACTCTCACGCCATCTAGTTGGATGTTAGGGGTATTGCGGGATGCACGTAGAATTTCCTCCTTAGTGAGAAAGTCCTTAAGGCACAAAACAATGTCTCTGGGCGGCTTGTCATCAGGGGGTTTAGGCCGCAGAGCCCTGTGAATCCGTTCACAGGCGAATGCATTTTCAGGGGAGTTCGGTAGAAGGGACATAAACAGCCTCTTCATAGCTGGTAGCAGATCTGTGGTCTGTTCCGGGACCCCTCTCACCCTGAGGTTATTGCGCCTATTTCTGTTGTCCAAATCTTCGAGATTAGACTGTAACTGAGCCACCGTGTCAGAGATGGAGTCATAATCCCTGCGTAAATCCGAATATGCCAGGTGCAGTTCATCATGTTTAGCTTCTAATAAGTCTGTCCTCCCTCCCAGCGCTGCCAGTTCCTGTGTCAATGTATTGGTAGACTTATGAAGTTCAACTTGGAACTTATTGGCCAGCTTTTCATACATGGCTGAGAGGCTAGCATCTAGCTCTGCCTTAGTGAGGTGCACCGCGTACTCACTTGGTGGCGTTGAAGACGCCGGAGGGAGGTTTGGGCCTGGCGTAGCTGCTGAAGCTTGCGGAGGCTGGGCGCCATTTTGTGACATCCCGCTCTGTTCCCTCGTCCAGAGAAGGTAAGTAGTTAGGGACTTCTGTGTTGCTTTCCCACGGCGTGCTTTGTGTGTCGGCATGCACCGCTGAGTCCCCAAGGGGTATAGGCTGCAGAGGATCGAAATTATGGGCTGAAATCCCCTCGGGGAGTGATCGTCTTCTCACCGGCTCACGGAGCTCTCACTCCATGCGTCCTCTCCTCACCGCGCCGCGCATGCGCCCCCTGGTCTTTTGACCTTTCTACGCCATGCTCCTTTCTTAAGCATTCCAGAACTTTGTCCAAGATGATGCCTTTTCTGCTGTTGGGCCTGTCATAAATGTGGAGCTTTCCATCATAATCATGCTTCTCCAGCAGGTAAACAAAATCGACCATTTAATTTCTGGACATCGCTGTTGCCTTTACCTTACTCCCACATGTCCCTATGGCCTTTGGTCTGGGCTCCCCTTCGTTCTCCTTGTCCACCATTTCATACACCATCTTCCACGTGTCTCGTAGACAAACCCTACACACATTCACACTGCTGCGTGAGTCATCAGAGTGAGGCGGAGCAATGGGCGCATGCTCACCAGGTAATCCAAATAACCCCTGCGGCTGACCCAAATGATATGGAAACAAGTTTGGAACACTTCGATGGTCCGATTGATCAACTACACGAGTGATCTGTTCAACAAACAAAGGTAAAGTCACCCATTTTGTATGACATGTATATGAGAACATTTTATATTTTAGTTGCAAATACTGGTACTGCAGCATCAAGCAGGCCTCACAAATTATTTTTGTCTATTGGCTTGACTTTTGAATAAGGCCACATTTGGTTTAGGTTTGTTAAAAAAGTTTGATTCCAGATCAGTTATACCATGTAACATAGCAATTAATAGACCTTAATTGTGTGCTATGTGCTTCATACCCAAGCATTACCATTTTATTTTACAGGAAGCATGACAGACAAGTACAGCAACCCCAAATTCCTTCAACACTTCATTGAGATGTACAAAGGCCTTGGCTTTGGAAGGTAAAGTCCAAAGACTACTCAGACCTCAACAAGAAACATGAGGCTCACATGAAGCTAACAGAACTCAGCAAAGAGATTTGCCCTAATCCTACACTGCAATATGTGCGGAACAAAATTTCTAATATGAGAACAGTGTTCAAATAAAGTTCAATAAAGTAAGGACCTCACAGAAATCAGGAGCAGGAGCTGATGATATTTATGTTTCATGGCTGTGGTAGTGGGAAAGCCTTTGCTTCTTGACAGAGCAAGTAGATGCCAAAGCTTCACTTTGTACCCTTGCAAACCCTTCTCCAGCTTCTGCAGATTTGCCAACATCTGACATTGATCTTGATCAGGACATTCCCACCACTCAGGTAATTGCAAGATAGTTTGGTATGTTTACCTTGTATGAAATTCATTTTTTGCAGGTGTCTGTAATTTTATGGCCTTCAACAGTGTCTGTGTTTTGCAGTAGTAAAATAACACCATGTTTTTAAATCAAAGAATCATCAGCAGAAGGTCAAGGAGGAGAGTGGCACAGGACAGTTGATTGTTTAGTGAGAGGACTGGGTGGAGCCATAATCAAACATAGACATATTGTGGAAAATTGTCAAGATCTCTACGATGAACACCTTTCTGATGTGGGACTTTTTTTTGGGCGACTTGCCTATATTATCATTTCATGCAGTGTATAATAAATAGACTTAGAGAAACAGTAAACAGCAATGTGCTTTCAATGCAGCAAAGTCAGTAGGGAGCAAGAAGGCTTGTATTGGTGATTTACACAACAAAACCTCCTTACAGAACAATAAGGGTGTGACAATGACCATTGATTTAAAGTGACAAGAAGTGCCTTGACATGTACAGAGCAGTTAAGAGTTTTTTTTTCTAATCCCCCCATTGCTAAAATTGTGGACAAAATATGTAAAATATTTTGAAATATGATGGAAAAATTATGTTTGCTGCAATTGCTGAAATCTTTATTAGTAATAAGCTAAACAGATAATTTACTAGTAATATATTTATCAAGAGATAATACATTCTTTTTGGATATATTCTTGTAATTTCATGTTTCAAATAACACATCAAAGAATGTACATTTCATTTCAAATAATGTAAGAAGTTACTATACAGAATTTGTGCAGAAAAAATTATAAAAGGAATCTGAAAATGATCATCTTGCTCATCTCTAATTCCAGTGGTTTGTGTATTCATTTTCTACAGGACTGTAACCTTTCCAAGAAACTGCACATCAAAAGACTACTCATGAACATCAACCTGAAAATGAATAGAGGTTTATTTATTTTGATCTTTCAGGGGGTAAATTAATGCTTTTATAAATGCCAAAAGAAGACAACAATTCAAAAAGCTCAAATACAGCTATAAAATATTTACTACCCAAATAAAAAATACATATGCTGATAATTTATTAAAAACATTACCTACAAATAATCTACATATAACAAATAAATGTGAAGAAGTGTTACAAACACAGACAAAGCACATTTGGTTGACAAACATTAGTCCATTTGTGTGGTGACGGTGCTGCACATCTTGTTAACAGGTGCCATTATTTATGTCCCTGCTGTCTTCATCACCCGGAACTTCATTTATTTATCCCGCAGGCCACATCTCTACTTGGTATCTTATGTTACACCTCTGGCTGTTATCCTCTTGGTTATCCCTGAGGAAGAGCATGAGTCTCAAAATGCAGTGGGCAGTTGGACTTCACTCATCAGATACTGAGATTGTCTGTTTATAATAGGGGATTTATGGAATGTGGATATTTATTCAGAGAATTTTTGTGTTATTATGTGATTACCACTAATTATATGGCACTGAATGCTTCAGGCCTGTTACATGTTTTTATATATACAATAATGGGATTTTTATATACAGCTTACCTGTAAAATCCTTTTCTTGAGAGTACATCACGGGACACAAGAGCTTCATTACATAGTGGGTTATATAGGCACCTCTGGTGATTGGACACAGGTTAACCCCAATTAAGGAGAATTTCTCCCCTATATAACCCCTCCCATATGGGAGGCACCTTAGTTTTGTAGCAAAGCAATAAGAAACCACGTAAAACCCAAGAGGGGTGGGAGCCCTGTGTCCCGTGATGTACTCTCAAGAAAAGGATTTTACAGGTAAGCTGTATATAAAAATCCCATTTTCTTGATCATACATCACGGGACACAGGAGCTTCATTACATAGTGGGATGCCCCAAAGCAATGCTCAGTTTGAGGTTAGGGAGACACAGATCATTATTATAGACCGCCAGGGACCTGAGGACCTAAACTGCAGCCTGCAGTACACTGCGCCCGAAGGCGATATCCTCTTGACCTCTGACATCCACCTGATAGAATCTAGTGAATGTGTGGAATGATGACCAAGTTGCAGCCTTACAGATCTGAGCCAGGGAGGCCTGGTGATGCACTGCCCAAGAAGCACTTACAGCCCTAGTAGAGTGCACTTTCACTTGAAAAGGAGGAATCTTCCCCTTTACACTATAGGCCTGAGAAATAATCTGTCTAATCCACCTTGAGAGAGTGGATTTTGACGCCGCCTGGCCCTTCCTAGGGTCTTCCAGCAAAATAAACAAGCAATCAGTTTTCCTTATCTGAGCAGTTGCCCGAAGATATATACTGATTGCTCTATCAACATCCAAAGTGTGCAAAGATTCTTCTTCTGCGGACTGTGGGTCCGGAAAAAAGGATGGTAGGATTACGTCTTAATTCAAATTGAATCCCGAAACCACCTTAGGTAGAAAGGACCTGTTGGGACGCATGACCACCCGGTCCTTATGAATAATTAGATACGGCTCTTTGCTGGAAAGAGCTGCTAGCTCTGATACTCTTCTAGCCATAGATATGGCTACCAAGAAGACCAATTTTTTAGTCAGGAGAACTAATGAAGCCAGATGCAAAGGTTCAAATGGTTGCCCCTGCAAAGCCAAGAACCAAATTCAGATCCCATGGGCATACCGGAGGTTTGACTGGCGGTCTAATCCGCATGTCCCCTGGATGAAAACCCGCACCAGGGAATGCGATGCAAGTGGCTTCTGAAAAAATACTGACAGGGCCGAAATCTGCACCTTGATAGTGCTTATGGCCAAATTCATTTCTAGGCCTGACTGGAGAAAGGCCAAGATCCTGCTAATGACTTACTTTCTAGGATGCCATTTCCTGAGTTCACACCAGGAAACCTATGCCCTCCAGATTTTGTAATAAATAAGCCTGGAGGCCGGCTTTCTGGCATTGACCAGAGTAGAAAGGACTGGCCCCGAAAGGCCACGGTCTCTCAGAATGTGGGTCTCAGCAGCCAAACCGTCAAATTCAGACTGCGTAAAGCAGGATGGTAAATTGGACCCTGTGAGAGCAGATCAGTCCGGAAAGAGAGGATCTATGGCCTGCCTACTGCCAACTTCAAGATCTCTGCGTACCACGGTCGCCTGGGCCAAGCCGGGGCCACCAAAAGGACCAATTTTGTCTCCCTCTTGACTCTTCCCAGGAACCGCGACAGAAGCGGGCTCGGGGGGAAGGCATAGATCAGATTGTACTGCTCCCAGGGAACTGTCAGAGCATCTGACCCCTGAGCAAGTGTATCTCTTGTTCTTGACACAAAATTGCCCAGTTTCCTGTTGAACCTGGATGCAAACAGATCTACGTCTGGAGTACCCCACCTGTGATATATGTTCCGAAACACGTCGGGGTGCAGAGCCCATTCTCCTGGGCACAACTGCTGGCGGCTCAGAAAATCCACCTGCCAATTTTCCCCTCCTGGAATGAAGACTGCAGAAAGACACGGAACATGCTTTTCTGCCCAGACAAGTATTCGATTCACCTCTTTTTGGGCCACCAGACTCCTGGTACCCCCCCTGGTGATTGATATAGGCCACCGTTGTGGCATTGTCGGACTGAACCCGAACAGGGAGACCTCGTAGTCTGTAAGACCACTTTATGAGAGCCATATAAATTGCCCGGATCTCCAGGACATTTATGGGCAATAGCTTTTCGATCGCAGACCATTTCCCCTGTGAGCACGTCTCCTCCAACACTGCTCCCCAGCCTGTCAGGCTGGCAACTGTCGTGATAATCTTCCATGGAAGAGGAAGAAAAGTTTTGCCCTTCAGCAAATTCTTGGTTTGTAACCACCAGATGAGACTCCTGCGTGTCCCTGGGGATAGACGCATAGGAAGATCCAAGGATTGGGGCTTCCTGTTCCAAGCCGCAAGGATGCATCTTTGCAGAGGCCTTGAGTGGAACTGGGCGAATGGGACGGTCTCGAAGGAGGCGACTATTTTCCCTAACAGTCTCATGCACAATCGAATGGGGAAAGATCTCCTTCCCAGAATTAGGCGCACCAGATCCCCAATGGCCAAGGCCTTTGGCCTTGGAAGAAACACCTTGCCTTGAGCGGTGTCGATGATCATACCCAGGTATTCCAACCTGGTGGCAGGCTGTAGGGATGACTTTTCTAGGTTTATGATCCAACCTAGGCGTTCCAGGTGTTCTAGCGTTCTGGTGACGCTGTGGTTCAGGAACGCTACTGTTTTCTCCATGAGAAGCAAATCGTCTAGATAAGCCATGACGGCTATACCCTGAGCTCTTAGGTTTGCCAAGAGAGGGTCCAGAATCTTTGTGAAGACTCGGGGGCCGTAGAAAGCCCGAAAGGCAAGGCCACAAATTGAAAATGGCGCTGCTCTACCACGAACCTTAGAAATTTTTGGTGTGCGTGAAAAATTGGCACATGGAGATATGGATCCTTGATACCTATTGATGCCATAAACTCTCCCCCTTGCAGGGAGGAGACCACAGTGTGGATTGACTGCATTCGGAAGGACCGGATGCGTAAAAAACGGTTCAGATCCTTCAGATCTAGGATAGGTCTGACACTTCTATTTAGCTTCGGAACGGTGAAGAGATTTGAGTAAAACCCTGAACCCTGTTCTTTTGGGTCCACTTCTACTATCAACCCCTGGGATAGTAAGTGATCTAAGGCCAGAAATAGCGTTTTTTGCTTTACTGGATCCCTGGGGATCCTCGACCTTAGAAAGCGTGAAGGTGGAATCTCCTGAAACTCTAGCCTGTAGCCCAAAGATACCGAAGAGATCACCCACTTGTCCCAGATCTCTTCCCGCCAGGCTCCTGCAAACTGCAGGAGCCTTGCCCCCACTCGGCCGAGCGGAGGCGCCCCTTCACAAGGAAGCTTTTGGGCTCTGCTTGGCAGGCTTTCCCCCCCAAGTCTTTTTCTGCCCCTGGGCCCGGTCCTGAGCCTTTCCTGTAGAGGAGGGCTGAGAAGGCTGTCGCCACTGCTTAGAGCTTGATGCTCCGGGAGAGAGAGCACGCCTGAATGAAGGACGCTTGCTCCTTTTGAGTGGAAGGAGAGTAGATTTACCCCCTGAAATTTTTTGGACGAATTTGTCTAATTCTTCTCCAAACAAACATTCCCCTTTAAACGGGAACCCAATCAAATGCTTCTTGCATGACAGCTCAGCTGCCCAATTCTTTAGCCATAGGGCCCTTCGCATGTGTACCAACATGAGGGACAAACGTGATACTTGTTGGAGAGAATCTAAAATTGCCTCAATCATGAAACACAGAATGAGGCATCTCTGCATACTTCTCTACTTCCTCGCTAGGAAGGAGCCCAAGCATCTGCTTAACCTGTTCCTTGAGGAACTGGCACAACCCCACGGCTGCGACTGTAGGTTGCACTACAGCGCTAGCCATGGAAAAGGAGGCTTTTAATAAGGTTTCCAGCTTCTTATCAGTTGGATCTTTAAATACCTGCGCATTATCCAAGGGACAAGTCAGGTTTTTATTCACGCAAGAAACAGCCGCATCAACAGATGGGACCCCCCACTTCTTGGTGAAACTTTCCTCCAGAGGATAATGCATAGAAAACCTTTTAGGAGGAGCAAACAGTTTATCGGCATTTCCCCAATCCTCATACAACAATTTATCCATTAAGGGATGCATTGGAAAGGAATAGGCAGTCTGTGGGGCTTTCCTGACTCCCAGGGAAGAAACAGAGGACGTAGCGACTTCAGCAGCAGGCATTCTGAATGTGGTACGCACCAATTCAGTATAATACTGCACCTGTTTTCTGAGCGCCTGGGAGGAGGGGACTCTCTCCTCTTCCTCTGAATCATCTGACTGCTCCTGATCCCTGTCCCAAGACAGGGATCTCTCCTCATTTTCAGAAGAAACATCTGAGAGAGGAATTTCAGCAGAGGGAGGGGATCTACCCCTTTTCCTGCTATTTTTCAGGGAAGCAGAAATAAAATTCATTATTCTCCCTTCAAAACCCTCCAATGTAGCCCTGAGGGAGTCCTCAGTGACATAAACCAGGGCTGGGACATTAGGAGAGGCTGCAAAACCTGACAGGGGCACTGACTCGTCTTGAGAGGCTGGCTCCAGTCTTGCAGGGGGGGATGGTAACTTACAGGCACCTTTAGAACCCCTGGACCTAGGCGGTGATTTACCAGTGCCTTTGCTACCTCCCCCTGAGACCCTCTTATGGGGAGACATAGTCCTAAGCTACAAAGCAGAGGTATTAGTACAAGTGCAATCACTGTTGTGCTTAAAGTCTCACAATAAACATATATGCTTAAACTGCACAACCTGATGCTGAGTAGGTGTCTAAGGTTTGCCTGGATCCAATCCCCTCGGATGCTTACTGCCCACAGCTCCTGTGTCTCACACTTACAGCCCCCTGACGCTCTGGGCTTTTTAAATCTGCCACCTGGCGCCTGCACAGTACAGCGCTGTGCACACTGACGTGCACGGCTCACAACCACACTCCCCCCTCCTCCATTAGGCCGGGAACGCGCCTGGCGCGTGTGCACGAGGACCGCGGGATCCAAGGGGGGAAAGGAGAACTCCACCGGAGCTGCGTGGGACCCCCAGACTACGTGGGACCCCTGTGTTACCTTGTTGTGGCAGGGACTGCAGTGGAGACGTGAGACAGCTGGAGAACCAGGCTTCACTGAGCGTGTGTACTGAAAGGCATGTAAGTATGCATCAGGCTGCTCTTACTCCCTCTAGTGGGGGAAACCAGGTAAGACATACAACTACTCAAAATGAAGAAATCCATCATATAATTACATATATAGGATTAACTTCCCTTACCTGTCCTCGCCGCAGGAATTGCTGAAACAGACAAATTCCAGCCTTCACCCATCACGGCGGGCAGTGTTAGCCAACCTTCAGGTTTATCTGGGGCTCTTTCTCGGAAGAGCCTCCTACCTGGACCATGTAAAAGACTCTGCCAGAAACTTTTGTGCGCTCTGTATAAACAGTACACCAAGTCTGGTTTTCCCAGAGCCCAGTCTTCCAATAGGAGAGGACTTACAGGCCAAACCTTGCTTCTTTGGCTGACGAGGCCCGGGTACCATACCATCTTGGGAGTCAAATATCGGCCCCGGGTATGGATCTGGTTTGTTGTAGCCCTTAGGTCCCCGCAGGGACCTGCACAGAGCTAAAGTTTTACGTGACCAACCACCATAGACACTGGCGAAAAAACTGAGGTGCCTCCCATATGGGAGGGGTTATATAGGGGAGGAATTCTCCTTAATTGGGGTTAACCAGTGTCCAATCACCAGAAGTGCCTATATAACCCACTATGTGATGAAGCTCCTGTGTCCCGTGATGTATGATCAAGAAAGTGTGTTTTGTGTCTTTTAAAATCCCAAGCACGTATTATATTATTGAATATATATATATATATATATATATATATATATATATATATACAGTATCTCACAAAAGTGAGTACACCCCTCACTGTTTTGGACATATTTTATTATATCTTTTTATGTGACAACACTGAAGAAATGACACTTTGCTACAATGCAAAGTTATGAGTGTAAAGCTTGTATAACAATGTCAATTTACTGCCCCCTTAAAATAACTCGAAAACCGCTGGCAACAAAAGTGAGTACACCCCTAATTGAAAATGTCCAAATTGGGTCCAAAGTGTCAATATTTTGTGTGGCCCCATTATTTTCCAACACTGCCTTAACCCTCTTGGGCATGGAGTTTATCAGAGCTTCACAGGTTGGCACTAGAGTCCTCTTCCACTCCTCCATGACAAAATCACGGAGCTGGTGGATGTTAGAGACCTTGCACTCCTCCACATTCCATTTGAGGATGTCCCACAGATGCTTAATAGGGTTTAGGTCTGGAGACATGCTTGGCCAGTCCATCACCATTACCTTCAGCTTCTTTAGCAAGGCAGTGATCGTCTTGGAGTTGTGTTTGGGGTCATTGTCATGTTGGAATTCTGCCCTGCGGCCCAGTCTCCTAAAGGGATGGGATCATGCTTTGCTTCAGTATGTCACAGTACATGTTTTCATTCATGGTTCCCTCAATGAACTGAAGCTCCCCAGTGCTGGCAGCTCTCATGCAGCCCCAGACCATTACACTCCCACCACTTTGCTTGACTGTAGGCAAGACACACTTGTCTTTGTACTCCGCACCGGTTGCTGCCACACACACTTGACACCATCTGAACCAAATAAGTTTATCAGACCACAGGACATGGCTCCAGTAATCCATGTCCTTAGTGTGCTTGTCTTCAGCAAACTGTTTGCGGGCTCTCTTGTGCATCATCTTTAGAAGAGGCTTCCTTCTGGGATGACAGCCATGTAGACCAATTTGATGCAGTGTGCGACATATGGTCTGAGCACCAAAAGTCTGACCCCCCACCCCTTCAACCTCTGAAGCAATGCTGGCAGCACTCATACATCTATTTCCCAAAGACAACCTCTGGATATGATGCTGAGCACGTACATTCAACTTCTTTGGTCGACCATGGCGAGGCCTGTTCTGAGTGAAACCTGTCCTTTTAAACCGTTGCATGGTCTTGGCCATCGTGCTGCAACTCAGTTTCAGGGTCTTGGTAATCTTCTTATAGCCTAGGCCATCTTTATGTAGAACAGCAATTATTTTTTGCAGATCATCGCAGAGTTCTTTGCCATGAGTTGCCATGTTGAACTTCCAGTGACCAGTATGAGAGAGTGAGAGCGGTAACACCAAATTTAACACACCTGCTCCCCATTCACACCTGAGCCCTTGTAACACTAATAAGTCACATCACACTGGGGTGGAAAAATAGCGAATTGGGTCCAATTTGGACATTTTCACTTAGGGGTGTACTCACTTTTGTTGCCATTGGTTTCGACATTAATGGCTGCATGTTGCGTTATTTTAAGGGGACAGAGTGTCTTCAGTGTTGTCACAGGAAAAGATAGAATAAAATATTTACAAAATGTGAAGGGTGTATTCACTTTTGAGAGATACTGTGTGTATATATATATATATATATATATATATATATATATATTGTAACAGTATGCAAGGTAGGGTAATGGACAATCAATATATTTCACCTCACATGTATTATGTTGTAAGAGACTGAAGCGGAATCCAGCCTGGGTTTTTCCAGCTTCTGTGGAGGCTTGGTTCCGGTCCACTTGAGTCCACACTCAGCTGGACTTTAAATTAGCAGGAAGAGAGCAGAGGGAATCTGAGTGAGAGAGCTGTGTTTAGATTTAAAAAAGAAGGTTTGCTTTACCAGATGTTTTGTGGGTGACGGAGACCAACCCCACACTGTATAGAGAGGAGACTACTGTATAATTTTTTGTTTGTTTTCATTACTTTGCAAACCTCTGCTAAATAAATCTGGCAACCCGGCAGATTAAAAAAAAACTTGCCTGCACACTGACCTGTGATCACTGACCTTGTGACCAGGGCAAAGACACCAAATTGCGCCCCCCTTTCCCTTAGGGTTAGGGTCAGGGTGCCCCCTACCCCTGCAATAAACCATTGCACCAGGGGCAGTGATAAGTTAAGTTAAGCAAGTCAAGTAATAGTACTACACATTTTCTATAAGAGATTAGAGATAATATAGTCTTGCAAATATTCTTGTCATTGATCCTTTCACATGACACGTCACATAATGTACATTTCAGTATAAATCTTGTAAGGAGTTATTATACAGAACCCATGCAGGAAAAATTCTAATAGGAATCTCAAATAGATCTTCTCATCTGTAATACTGGTGGTTTGTGCATTAATTTTCTACCTTAGTGTAACCTTTCCAAGAAACTGCACATCAAAAGACTACCTATGAACATGAACTTGAAAATGAATATAAGTAAATTCGCTTTGATCTTTCAGGAGGTAAATTAATGCTTTATTTCATGTAGAATGAAGACCACAATTCCAAAAGCTTGAATGCAGCCATAAAATACTTACTACATAAAAAAGTATACACGCTGATCATTCATTAATAACCATGCCTGCAAAAAATCCACATATTAGAAATAAATAAGAGAAAGTGTTGTGATCGGTTGTTTTGGTCATTGAAGGATTGAAGGAGATATCAGTGAGCCTCCAGTTCTGTCATTCAGACTATCACCTAGCTTCGAGGTAAAAAATAATTAGCATGAAAATTCATTGTAGCTAAAAGTAAAATTCAAACTCAAATACCTGTATATTAGGGTTGACCTATGCTGAAAAAGCTTCAGAACAAAGTTACATTTACAACTAACAAGTTTATACAGGCTGTCTGCACACTGGATTGATGGATGTTCTAGCTGTGCATCGTCTTCACTTCACTGTCCATGAAAGAAAGCCAATATTTTAAGGATCTTCCGTAAAAAAAGTTTCAGATGGTTTCTATCTTTGTAGCTCACTGTTAGATGAAAAATAAATACTGAAAAGAACCATGCTGCATTACCAGTGGTGTAACAACAGCCATATGTGGCTGGGGGCAGAAGAGAACCACATAAGGGGGTATCTTGAGGACAATTAAATCGAAAATGTGTGTACATATGAAGTAAAAACAAATCCAGTACTGTATCAGTAAAGATGAAGGAGATTGCTGTTGACAGTGACCCTGCTCCCCCTGTGACATTACTAATTAAGAATAACTGGCACATGGAGGCAATTTCAGAATCACTGTTGTTGGTCACATATCCCCCATACAGTAAGGAGAATTTGTTTAGCCATCTTAGTAGTGTAGATTTATTTACCTCAGAGCTTCTGGTCATCCCTGCCAGCACTGAAATGTATTCATTAAAGCCTGGCATGTTAAAACAGAGTTCCATTCAAAAATGGAACTTCCGCTTTAGGGGAAGGCGACCAGCTCCCACTTCCTCCCGGGGCACCGCAGTGCAGGAAGGAAGTTCACCTCTTCCCCCTTCCCTCTTGGCAATCATCTTGGACACGTTGCAGGTCCCAGATGATTTCCTGGCTCGCGCAGGCCACAGTCGGGCACCCACAGTAACAATGAGGCGCATGCGGGGCTTTGTTCCTCCACATCACTGTACCCTGGGACAGGTAAGTGTAAGTGAAGAGATAGCCAGGCCGCCACATGCCTTACCCAGTCTGAGTGGTTAGCAGATGAAAGCAGGTAAAAGCAGCCTCAGCTCGAATCATACAGACCACAACTCCAATATGTTTAGCACCACCCTTGGGGATTAATTATGGAGATGAGCGCTTGCTGGGGGCAGGGGAATAAACCATTATCAGCTGCCTAAATATTGATGTAGGTAAACCACTCAAAAATGTAAAGAGACAGATGAGTAGAAAAGTGTACCATGTGGCATGAGTTCAAGCCCATGAAAAGCAACCTAGCTCAGGAACTTCACGTGTGATATAGCAATAATGTGAACTGATAGATAATTTAGATACAATTTCTTTTGGTGGTATTTGATCACCACTGTGTTTTTTTTTTTTTTTTTGCACTATAAACACAAAATGTAAAAAAAAACAAAAAAAAAATATTTTCTAATTTCTGTTATAACACTATGGGTGTAAGGAAGCGGAAAACAGGGGATGGATTGGGTGGATTATATAAGGGGTGCGGTTTATGAGAAGTGGGATGGGGCCAAAAATGATGGGCAGAGTCTGGCGCCCCCCCCATCCAAAAACGTCACCAGCCACCACTGCACATATGGGGGAAAACACTATATGCAATAAAAAGGACAATTGCAGGAGGTAGAGGTGTTCATAACACATTGTGGACTTCTATATCTTCATTCAAACCTCCTGGGACGAAAGAACCTAAAGAATAGATCCAGAAAGTTTCTTGCTGGCACAAATGTTTATAATGTTCGGCTGCACGAATTGACCCTGGGATAGATTCAATAACCCATACCCTGAGGCCAACAGTAGATTGGTTGTGATGCACTTAAAAGTGCTTCGGAATGCTGTGGTGGTCACGACCCCTCTCAATGAAGTGTCTGTGCTCACCAAAACGTGCCCTAAGGGCCTGGATAATTCTTCCCACATAGAAAAGTCCAGACGGACAGGTCAGGCAATATATGACATACTCTGTGGAAAAATGTTAAAGTTCTTAAAGGGTATGTGTTTTCCCTTTTACAGTAAAAGTTTTTTTGGTCATGATGGACAAATTTACATGTCATTCAAAGAGTTTTTTTGTACTGGTACATCCCCACTAGTGGGTGAGGACTAGAAGTTTGGAAGTTGGTGGAGTGGACTTGATCTTACTAGGAGCAATCTTACTTTTAATGTTTCTCGCTTTCTTATATGTTATTTTAGGTTTGGTTACCAATGTATTTTTCAGATGTGGGTCTTCAAGTAGTATTGACCAATGTGCAGAGAAGAGTGTTTCCTTTTTTTATATTTAGCATGAAATTGTGTAATAAATCAAGTGGGTTTTTGCCAACAGAGGGTGAAGATGTACAAAGGCGAGTAGGTAAGTTACGGTAGTTATCAAAAGCTTCTTCGACTAGAGAAGTCGGGTAGCCTTTATCCAAAAATTTGTGTGAAAGAAGTTGGCCATGATTGTTGTAATCCATGTCCCTGGAGCAGTTTCTGCAGAAGCGGCAGAATTGGCTGCGTGGGATATTACTGACCCACCTGGGGATTAATTAGTTCCCTGCAGTGAGTTTAATAAAATTCTTTGCATATATTGTTCTGTTATAATGGCATAATTACAATTCCAAAAAGGCAATAGAATTGGGGTATGGTAGGATATAGGTAAAGGATAGGCCCAAGGAGTTCTGGTTACAGTACTGTATGAAGGTGTGGATGTCCTGGGATGATCTGTCACATATAATCACTATGTGGTCAATGTAATGTCCATAGTAGACCACATGGGTAGCAAACAGATGATCAGCATAAAGATACATGTGTTCCCAGAATCCCATTGTCAGATTCGCATAGCTGGGGGCAAAATTGGCCCCCATAGCTGTGCCATTGATCTGCAAATAGTGGGTCCCATCTGATTCAAAATAAATGTGTTTAAGGCAAAACTTCAGAGCTTCCAAAATGAAATGGGCTTGTCGAGAATTGGTATTGGGATCCTTTGCCAGAAAATGTTCAATCGCCTGTATCCCCACATTGTGGGGAATTGAGGTATAGAAGGATGATACATCCAGAGAGAGGCCCTGTGCCAAGGGCTAGAGTAATTGATCAATATAAACAGAAAATCCATCCTAAGACAATAGATGGTTGATGGGCTGTAATTCTATAACGGGTTGTAAGGGCTGGTCTAGGGTACTGGCAGTTCCGGAAGGATCACAGGGAAGGATCACAGGGATCAAGTGTTTTTGTATTGTATAAATCTATAAAAGGGACACCTTCCAGAACAAGGGAGACACCAAGTCCCATGCTATCTTTCTACTAATTCCTATATAGTCTGGGCAGTCAGGGGGCTCTACTTCACTGTCCTTTCCCTCATAAACTCTAAATCTGTATGTATAGCCTGTGGTCCTCTCACAGAGATTATACAGTGTGACCCCGTATCTGGCAAGCTTGCTGGGGAGATACTGCTTAATTGCAAGATGGCCAGTAAAATGTATGAGACACTCGTCTTTGCAATTATTTTGTTGGGGAGTAAACATTTCTGCAAATTTCTCAGAATGGTAGTTTATGAGGGGCTGAATTTTGTAGAGCCGATCATATTCAGGATCACCACCAAGGATGACAGAGTGTGTTACCACTAAAATACATAAAATGCAATATTGTCTCATATTTTTGCCCGGCCATTGCAGTAGAGAACACAGGCATATGATGAATTGGGTCTGTGGACCAATATGACCGTAATTCAATCTTTCTTGTGATGCCCATGTTGAGGGTTAGGCTCAAAAAAGTCCTAAATTCGGAAACCGTAATAAGTTTCCACACAAATTGTCTGGCAAGAGTGCAATTTGAGTGGACAGTGATGTATTGTTGTGCGCATAGATTGCTTTGGTCCACAATCAACTGATACAGTTCTTCTGTGAATAAACAGCTCAATAAATCAAGGAGAGTTGTTAAATTTGCTGTTGGGCAGTGAATGGTGAATAATGGATGCCGCTGAATCTGGGGGCTGCCAATCAGGATTTGCAAACACCTCTGGAAGAACAACATGGGCTTTACTGGCCTATGTGCAATTTCTTGGTGGCTGCGGGATACTGTGACTGCTAGCCACCACACCAGCTTGGACTGCACTTCTGGGACTCACCACATCGCCATGAGATATTGCAGTGCTGGTGTGTAAAATAGCAGGATGTACTAGGCCACTGGTGCCTGCCAGTTCACCAAAAAGTAGTATGGTACTAGTACTTGGACACTGCTGCATATGAGACAAGTCATGTGTTTCTAGCACTTCAGCTACCTGGACCCGTTATGCCTGATCTTAACAGTGATCACTGGCCAGGAGATGCAGGAGGCTGAACAAAGTGTGAACAAAACAGTTACTGTGATTGCAGGAATGCAATTTTCTGCAGGAGATGGCTGGAACTGGTGTCTCACAGGAACATAGATGGTGGGACGTGAATATGGATCAGTTCAGGCAGTGGACACTGGACATTGACATGACCAGCAAACAAGCAAAGGATTAGTTCAGGTGGTAGCCAGAAATGTTGTTAATAATCAGGTCAGGGTTGGTACAGGGGGCAGGCACAGGCAGCTCTACACCATAGGGGTGGTGATCAGGTGGTGTTTCTGGCTGCATTGGCTTTGGTGATACTTGTACTGGTATGGCTAACAATCAGGAACGGTGTTGTTGAATGCACTGGCTCTTGACACTCCCATGGGTATGGCTAGTCATCAGAAAAAATGTTGCTGGCTGCACTGGTCTGATGACACTGTTATCAGTGTAGTGGCCATCAGGAACCCTGTTGTTGGCTCCACTGATCTGGCAACACTGGCACTAGCATGGCAGGAATCAGAAACACTGTTGATGACTGCACTGATCTGGCAACACTGATTTGTTATATTAATGATTTTGTTTCAGTGATTTGTTTCGGAATTCATTTAGCTTTGTTTAGTTTTCATAAAATTTCGTTTTGTTTATACATTTTCTAATGAATTCCAAATTTTCAGAACCATTTGAATTTGGAACGGTCGAAAAATGATTGACCGATTCAAATTCTGTGTGAGGAATAGCTGGTTGTTAAGCAGCAGGCCCAGGAAGCCGGCTGCCACATTCTTAACTGATGACTCAACAGCTGTCAGAGGGCTTTCCCGCTGAGAGCTGAAATATAAACAAAAGAATTTTGGCAATAGAAAAAAAACAAAAAAAAATAAAAATACTGCGTGGGGTGCCCCAATCCATACTAGGCCTTTTGGGTCTGGTATGGATTTTAAGGTGAACCCAAAACCAAAATTAAAAAACAAATTGGGTTTGGATTCCTTCCAAAGTTCATACCAGACCCTTATCCAAGCATGTAGCCTGGCAGGCCAGGAAAGCAGAGAACGAGCGACCACCCCCTCTTCCAGGCCACATACCCCCAACATTGGGGGTTCTTTGAGGCAGGGGGACTGCGGGTGAGGCATGGCTTATCAGAATCTGAAAGCCCCATTAAACAAGGAGGTCCCAAGATCCCAGCCCCTCCCCACGTGAACGAGTATAGGGTAAATAGTACCCCAACCCATTCACCCAAAAATTTTAAAAGTGAATAAAAACAGTATATGAATTTTTGACAAGTCCCTTAGTAAAAATATAAAAACAATGTCTCCCTGTTTATCATGCCACAGCCGGTGACACAAGGAGGCAGGTTCACCCACAGATGTCATCATCATGCTTAGATAAGGGTCTGATATAGATTTTAGGGTGGGAACCCTTTTTTTGTCATATGGTTCCCCTTAAAATCCATTCCAGAACCAAAGGGCATTTTTTCAGAATTTTCTATTGTTGACATGCTTTTGTTTACATTTCAGCTTTCAGTGGGGAAGCCCGCTGACAGCTGATGAGTCATCAGCTGTAAAGGGCGCAGCGGCTGGCTTCCTGGCCCTCTGCTTAAAGTGGATGTAAACCCAATGTCATCCTTTCTAAACTACTGCCATAGGGGTTATCTATAAGGATATACATGCCTCCTGTATGTATATTTACCTGTCAAATGTCTCCCCTCTGTCTGCTATGAGACTTGAAAAACTGCATATTCTGTGGGTGGGTCTGTTGTCTGGAGCTTGGTGGGTGGAGTTGTGATGTCAGTAGACTCCCCGACCACCTCTACACTCCCCTTGTCAATATGCATATTCTCCTGTGTATTTCTTACACTGAACTTCTGCTATGATCACTAACATCCAGTGAAAAGACAGGACAGTGACCACATGACTTCAGCATGCCAAATCATGCTGAGGTGGGGAAAATCCAATTCTGGCAGAGCAGCAGAAGAAAGGACTGGGAGGGAATTAAAAAATAATGTCTCTTAGGCTAGTGCATGAGATATGTAAATCACCTGTCACTCACAGCAAGGGGGAGGATTTGACAACGTTTTTCTCTGTTTGTCAAGATTTAAATCACTGAATAATAGATGATTGCTCAGAGATGGAATAACTCTTTGTGGCAAGACTTGGCTCAAATGATAGGAAATATTATACTCTACATTATGACATAAAAAAAATTGAGTTTACATCCATTTTAACAACCAGCTATGGTTCAGCGGATTCAAATTGGTTGATTATTTTTTTACAGTCGGCAGATTGGCAAATTAGGTAAATATATCTCTGCTCTGTAATCTCCTATATGTAAACAGCCCCACTGCATGGGAAAATAAAAAATAAAAAAATCCCAGAGTTCTTCTTAAAACAATT
Source organism: Lithobates pipiens (assembly GCF_037356315.1). Taxonomy (NCBI): domain Eukaryota; kingdom Metazoa; phylum Chordata; class Amphibia; order Anura; family Ranidae; genus Lithobates; species Lithobates pipiens. Next base: position 389,683,361 of record NW_027507764.1, read on the forward strand.
ATGCCTTGATATAAAAACATTTTAATGTTGTTCATAATTTTTGTAACTACTTTTTTACTTAAATTGATTGTAAAGTCTCTTTTTTTTTATTTAAAAAAAACAATAACAAACATGTTATGCTTACCTCCTCTGTGCAGTGGGAGCCAATGGTGTCACTGCTGTGTCTCAGCCAATCAGAAGAGAGTCCAGTCGAAAAATCCATTTGTCTGTATGCTAGTCCGATGAACGAAAACTGACGCTAGGGAAGCTATTGGCTACTGGCTATGAACTTTTTTATTCTAGTCCGGTCGTACGTCATCACGTTCGATTCCATTCAGACTTTGTTGTGCTTGTGTGTGGCCAAGTCCGTTCATTCGGAAAGTCTGTCGGAACTCTGGCAAAAGTCCGTCGGGAAGACTGTTGGACCTAGTCCGTCGAAAAGTCCGGTCGTGTGTGTTAAAAGTTAATTCTATGGAATGATGCTCCACTGTTACCTGACAACTTTGATTCATGTATCTCAGACAACTCTCCTGCTACCTGTATTTGATTTTGACATACTTTATCATTAATGACATTAGGGAGTTTGCTGGAAGCCCCATTCAAATTTTGCTATGGGGCCCCATGTTCTGTATTAATGTCTCTAATGCCGCGTACACACGATCAGACAATCCGCCGTGTGTGGGCTTTTTTCCCCAAAAGTCCGGCGGACTTAGAAAGTAGTTTTGACTCAAAAATTGTCCGCCGGACTGCGAGTCCAGTGGAAAATCCGGCCGTCTGTGTGCTAGTCCGCCGGACTTTTGAAATGAACGGACTTTCCCGCACACGGAGATAAGTCCGTTCATTTTGAAGGCGGCTCCAGGTAGCCGGGACTAGCTCAGGAGGTCAATGTCGCCGCCTTTGGCGGTGAGATTGACACGTTGTTGGCCCCGTCACCTGGTATGGACTTAAAGAGGAAGCCCTATGCAGAAAAAATGGTGTGGAGGTCCCCCCCAGGTCCATATAAGACCCTTATCTGAGCACGGCCAGTCAGGAAAGGAGGGGGGATAAGCAAGCGCCCCCCTCCTGAGCCGTACCAGGCTGCGTGCCCTCAACATGGGGGTGCTTTGGGGAAGGGGGGCAATGCGGCCCCCCCAAAGCAACTTGTCCCCATGTTGATGAGGTCGTTGGTTGTTGGGGTCTGCGGGTGGGGGTCTTATCGGAATCCTTTAATCAGGGGGCCCCCAGATACCAGCCCGCCACCCTATGTGAATGAGACAATGTACCCCTACCCATTCACCTGGTGAAAAAAATGCAAATAAAACACAACGCAAGGTTTTAAAATAATTTATTGCACAGCTCCAGGGGTCTTCTTACGTCTTGGGGGGTCTTCTCGCCGGACTCCTCTTCTATCTTCTGCTCTTTTGCTAGCTCTTTTACTAGCGGAGGAGCCCGGCTTTCTTCTTCGTTGCTATCCGGGGGTCTTCTTCCGACTTCAGGGGTCTTGTCCCCCTCTTCGGTTCTTCTTGCCGGGCCTCCGCTTTCTTCCTATAGCTCTTTTACTAGCGGTGGCCTGGTCTTCTGTCACCCCCGCCTCTTCTTCCGACTTTGGGGGTCTTGTCCCCCTCTTCGGTTCTTCTTGCCAGGCCTCCGCTTTCTTCTTCCAGCTCTTTTACTAGCGGTGGCCTGGTCTTGTGTCGCCGCTGTCACCACCTTGTCCATTGTTTAAGAGCGGTCTTAGGCCCAGGCACCCCAAAATGAAGAGAAAGCAGGGAAGGAAGAGGAAATAAGATTATCATGACTCAAACAACTTCAATTATGGAGGAGTTAAGCACAGATTTGCCTAAGCAAAAGTGTAAAAATACACTACCATAAGCGGAGGTCACCTAAACCTGCCAGGTGTGCAAGTGGTAGCATATAGTGATATGAAGGAATGGGAGAGAGAGTTCAGAATTTTTCTTGAGCCTGACAGCAACCAAACATTAATTTTGATTAATGCAAATGCTAAAATGATAAAGGACTCATGTAAAACAAATAAACTGGGTAAATAGTGGGAGGCCTGGATACTTCACCTGGATACTCACAAACTCCTGGACCCGCTGCAATCAGGCTTCCGCCGGGGTCATGGAACAGAAACAGCTCTCCTCAAGATTTGGGATGACGCCCTCGAAGCGGCAGATGACGGAGAGCCGTGTCTCCTCGTACTGCTAGACCTAAGTGCAGCGTTTGATACAGTAGATCACAATACTCTACTCGTCCGCCTCACAGAAGTAGCCGGAGTCCAAGACATAGATCTCCATTGGTTCGCGTCCTTCCTAGGAAATCGGTCACAGACAGTGAAACTAGGAAAATTCCTCTCCGAAACTCGGGCAGTCACCTGTGGAGTCCCTCAAGGCTCTCCGTTGTCACCCGTTCTCTTCAACATTTACATTCGCCCACTCCTTCAAATCATCAGATGCTCAGATCTCTGCTTCCACTCTTACGCTGACGACACGCAACTTTATTTCCGGATCAATGGAAAAAAAGATCACCAACAACAACTTGAAAACTGCCTCAAATCAATAGAGGACTGGATGACCACCAACTCCCTCCAGCTGAACCAATCAAAGACAGAGCTTCTTATCTTACACCAAAATCATAAGCCCACAACCAAAACCTCCTGGTCTCCACCAACCGTCTTTGGGCAGACTATCTCCCCAAAGACCAAAGCGAAGAGTCTCGGGGTTATTTTAGACGCACAAATGTCAATGGATGCGCAAATAGGAGCAGTAGTCAGTCGATCTCACCATCTGCTGCGCATGCTTCGCAGACTCATCCCTTTTATCCCAAAGAATGACAAAGCAGTGGTAGTTGGAACAATCATTAATTCACGACTGGACTACGCAAACTCGCTTTACATAGGATTACCACAATATCAACTTGCGCGATTACAACTGATCCAAAACACAGCGGCAAGGCTGATAACAGGAAAAAAACCCTGGGAATCCATTTCTCCTTCACTTAGGAGCTTACATTGGCTAACCGTAAAAAATCGGATCACGTTCAAGACCCTTTGCCTCACCCATAAATGCGTGCATAGAGAAGCTCCGCAATACCTAATGGAAAAAATAAATCATTACACACCAAACCGCAGTCTTCGATCAGCCAACAAAAACCTCCTCCTCGTGCCCAAAGCCCGGTATAAATCCAAGGGGGATCGGAGATTCGCTGTCCAAGGGCCTCGGCTATGGAATGCTCTACCAATCAACATCCGCCTGGAAGAAAATCACCTGGCTTTTAGGAAAAAACTCAAGACCTTCCTCTTTTAGCAGATGATCAAAGCTCGCCACAGCGCCTAGAGGCGATTCAGTTCGCATTGTGCGCTATATAAGTATTTCATTCATTCATTCATTCAGGCCATAACTCAGCTCCTGAGGCCATGGTGTCATGGTCTGGTGTCAGGCTTGGAGACCAGTAGCTATAGCAGTAGGGGGACTCCCACGGACCAGCAAGATTAGTATACAAGCAGGTCACCCTGGCAAATAACGCAGGCTCACCTGAGGTATGTACCCGTATGTCCTTTCATAATTCCGGACTAGGGGACCGTGCTTGTGGGCCTCGTGGACTTGTTGTCCCCCTGTGGCCCGCAATTGTGATGAAAAGAGGAAGAACGGGGAAATGCCTATGAAAACAAGGAATTTCCCTGTTTTTCCTAGTGACATGACAGGGATCTACTGGTCCTTGTCATTGGGAGCAGTGATCTCTGTCATGTCCTAGGTAGCCCATCCTCCCTACAGTTAGAACACGCTGAGGGAACACATTTAACCCCTTGAGCACCCCCTAATGTTTAACCCCTTCCCTGCCAGTGACATTTACATAGTAATCAGTGGCTATTTTTTAGCTCTGATCACTGTATAAATGTCAATGGTCCCAACATAGTGTCAAAAGTGTCCGATCTGTCTATTGCAATGTCGCAGTCCCGATAAAAATTGCAGCTCACCGCCATTACTAGTAAATAATAACACATCTTAGAGAAATCTAATGTCTAGATACAATTCAATACAATAACAAAAAGAAAGTGAAAGAAAAATGGTTTGTTATGGGTAGAATTAACATTTTGTTTTCAAAATTTGTATTGCATTTTTTTTGTCATATACTGTACATTCCAATATAAATATGTTATACTTATACCAAATACCAAACATAGTGTTATATTTCTTTTATATAGTTTCCAGTTTCTCCTTACATCTTGTTGCTGAAGTCTGTTGTTTGCAGAATTCAGTAGCTCAAGCTATAATTTACAAACACAGATGATCTGCTTTCCTCTGTATGGCTCTGACAGCACTAGCCTGAAGCCATGCAACCTTAAGTTTTAATTTAAATACCACATATATAAATATATAAAATAACATGACATATTGTATTTTTATTTTCATGAGGGATGGCAGGCCTGACTGTTTCCTCAATTCCCTGTAACCTAAGCATCTTTTGGGAAAGGTGGATTGTACAGTGCATGTTTGGTAACAATAGGAAGCTCCCATGGAACTGGTTTGTTCTGAGCATTGTAGTATTGGGAAGATTAAAGTGGAGGTTCACACAAAAATTTAACCTCGGCTTTTCGGATCCCTCCCTCCCTCTGGTGTCACATTTGGCACCTTTCGGGGGGGGGGGGGGGCAGATATCTGTCTAAGGCAGGTATTTGCACCCATTTCCGGGCATAGACTCCCACGGGAGTCTATGCCTCTTCCTGTCCCGCCACGCTGGGACACACACAGGTCCCAGAGACAGCACGGACCATTTAGATTGCACTGCACGACTCGAGCATGTGCAATAGGGAATCAGGAAGTGAAGCCACAAGGCTTCATTTCCTGATTCCCATAGCGAAGATGGTGGCGGCAGCATCCGAGGACGGAGGGACGGTTCGGTCTCGGGTGCCGACATCGATGGACCCTGTGACAGGTGAGTGTCCTTATTTTAAAAGTCAGCAGCTGCAATATTTGTAGCTGCTGACTTTAAAAAAAAATTTTTGCGGGTCTCCCGCTTTAAACGTGTGTGGTAGGTGCTTTTTTTAAACCTCCCTGGCGGTATGATTATGTCAGCTTTTAGGTGCTGAATGCGGTACAATTATTTCGCATGGAAATTTGGCGTTTTATATTGTAGTCTTAGGAAAAACTCACTTAAATCTGTCCAAACCAGAGTCTAGTAGGCATCCTAGGTATGAAAAAGTTTGAAAAATGTAATCATACATTATAATATAAGAAATAACTATAAATAATTATACCAAATAATAATATAATAATAATAAAAAAATATTCAATAATGTAATCAAATCAAAAACACTGACATTTGCTCAGTTGCAGAATTGTCCTTGTCATTACTTTTCAGTATTTGATGATGGATCTCCCCACAAATCACTATCTCTCAATTCTGCGAGTAATTCTAATTTATTATCGCTGTTTTCTAGCTGGTCTAAAACCACTTTTGCTGTAAAGGGACAGTTTTGGTTGCTATGGACAATCTCCAGTTTTCAGGCAGAAAGAAAAGTATTTATATAAAACTGCATGCAGGGCACTGGACAGACCACTAGGGACAAAGGGGATGTGAAATAATTACATACAGCAATGTATTCTGTAAGATTACATTATACTGTATGTAATGTTTGTGTTTTACTTTTTGAATTTGGCACCATTCTCCGTCCCCGTGCATAGCAACGCTCGCAGGGAACGGAGTTCGTCTCTGTGATGCATTGAACGGAGGATGAGCCGCTCACAAAGCGGGGGGCCATTGCTGGATCCAGGGGATAAGGTAAGTAAACTCATCCTGGATCCTGCGATACTGAATTTTCATGAGTTGAGCCAGATCAAACTATATTTTTTAGGGCATGGCAGCCCACTTTTATTAAACAAAAGGAAAGCTCACATAGACATCAGTTTCCTATGCAGGGGTTTGTCCACATCAATGTGAAAAAATTAAAATACAGAACCACCTGGCACCCTTGCTGGCAGCCCCGCTGCTCTTCTTACCAGTCTCTCTGACTGTGTTGTTTAGCACCACTGGTTCGCTTAGACTTTAGTTGCAGCACCCTGCTGCTTGTCCCAATTATGGCCTATGGATAGGGGTTATCCTGACACCCCAATTGGAGCCCACCTTACTCCTGGAATGAGACCTCCTGTCTCTTGGCTGCTGGCTGGGACACCTCTGAGCCCTTGGGGAGACCTCTTGTCTCTTGACTCCTGGCTGAAGCACATGTGACATTTGGGTGAGACCTCCTGTCTCCCACACTTGGAGCTATGTCCAAACTGGGAGCTGTAAGTTATCCTCAGACCTGAGTATATAATGGTCCTGTATATCTGTGCTCTCAGACAGGCACCTGGTAAAGCCTGGACACAAGATTGAAAGTTCCAATCCAGAACTTCAGAAGCTTTCTCTGCTCAGTAACGATAGTTCAGAACCTTGCAATAACCCTTAGTTCGACTCCTGAGTCATTTTCTCCTCCATTATCACAGTGACAGAATCTCGCTCTGTCACAGCCTGAAGAAGACATTGGGATTGATTTACTATAGGCAAATATACTGTGCACTTTGCAAATGCAGTTGCAATCATTTTCACCAGAGCTTATTGAATTGGATGAAGCTCTGCTGTTTTCCATCACCCGATCATATACAGTACAAGCAACATTGTTGTTGTTTTTTTTATTTTCTTTGCAAATGATTGGGTATTGTTTACAAACTGAATCTTCGCCACATTGACTATGCTCTGGGAAAAATTAGTGCAACTGCACTTGCAAAGTGCACAGTCTATTAGTATTTAGTAAATCAATCCTCACTTCTCCTCCAGGTCCTCCTTATAATATGTTGATGAAGTTGTAACACTAAATTACTGTATATTAGTACTCTGTGTTTGCTAATAGCAACATTGTACTCCTTTTACACTTAATGGAAGCTTAAAATGGAAGTAAACCCTTCCAAACAACTTTGACCTACAGGTAAGCCTAGATTAAGGCTTACCTGTAGGTCCAAGTAATATCTCCTAAACCTATATGGTTTAGGAGATATTTGCCCGAAAATGGGCACCGCTGTCTACGGCGCATGCGCCGTAGACAGCGGCGCGCAGGCGCACTAAATGCGGCAAGTCCAAGAATGGATTTGCCAAATTTGTCTACTCCCGTGCGCATGCGCGGGAGTGACGTCATCGCGGCTCCGGCGAATGGCAGCGTCGGAGCTCCGAGACGCGACTCCCGTGCGCATGCGCGGGAGTGACGTCATCGCGGCTTCTCCGCTGTCATTCGTCGGAGCTGCGAGAGACGCCACAACCAAGATGGATGCGGCGGACTACAGGTGACAGCGGCGACTTCGCTGGCTCCTGTGTCAGGTAAGTGACACATAATGAGCTACTATGCGATGCATAGTAGTCCATTATGCTTTACCTTTGCAGGGAAAAAAAGAGGAAGTAAACCCATCAGGGTTTACTTCCTCTTTAAGGATTGTTTGTTAGATGTGAAAAACTACATTTAAAATGTGTTCCCTTATATTAATCAGTGACTAAAGATTGTAATATATTTCTGTAATGTAAGTTTCATTTGGTTTGTCAGCATTGCAATTTAGAATATCACTGAAAACCTCAACATTTACAAAATCTTGGTTAAAGGCTAAGTCCACATATTTTAGACCATATTTCCTGTTAAATCCATATTTAGGTTGTAGCATGAGGCATGACTTAATATAGCAACCCCGAAGCCCAAACCTTAAGTGAATATTTGGGTGTTTCTGCCTTTAAAGTAGTTGTAAACCCTCTGGGACCACTTTTACCTACAGGTAAGCCTAAGTTAAGGCTTACCTTTAGGTGCAACAAATATCTCCTAAACCTGCACAGTTTAGGAGATATTTGCAAAAGACTGTCACCGATGTATACAGCGTATGCGCCGTAGACAGAGGTGCACTGAGCCAACTGGCACACTGAGCATGCTGCTGCTAAGGGCGGTGACGTCATCACGGCTCCGGACAGTCACAGCGCCGGAGCCTCTATACCCAGAAGTCACTCTGGGATAGATGGCGGCGATGGAGGAGAAGAACGAGGGTCACTTTGGGGGCTTCCATCTTAAGTAAGTTATTCATAATGAGCTAGTATGCTATGCATATGCTATGCTATGCATATGCTATGCTATGCATACTAGCTCATTATGCCTTTGCCCTACAGGGTGTGTTTTTTTTTTCTTTGCCTGCCTTTACTTCCTCTTTAACATTTTGTAATTATTTGAATTTAGTGTGGCTGTGCATTGCTGTGCCCACACAGCTGTGTCATCAAGGTCTGGAAACACTCATTGGAAATTACTATGGTGGCAGAGGCACTATGAAGAGTACACCCGGGACGCCCCTTCCCTTTCCGTGTTGTGTGGTTCAGCAGTACTGCCTCCAGCCAGGTCCAAACATGTATTCTGACTTGAATCTGAGGGAATACATTGCAAGAGCCTGTGCATTGCACTGGAATGCACTGATCACAAGTGCAATGCTCTGCAGGGTTCTTTGCAAAAAAGTAGTAAATGCACATTGATCCATGTTAGTGCTTTTACTATTTTCTTTTTGCAAAAGGTGGGCTTAGCCTTTAAAAGCATCATAATTAAAAAAAAGAGTTACAACTCCCAACATCCCCTGTCACTTGCCTTAGATGGATTATAAAAGCCAGCATGCCTGATTACTGCCTGTAGAGGGACTTACTGTGATTGCAGTGAGCCCTGAGATTGCATATAGTTTTGGATGATTCCACTCACGCCTCATTTTGCATTCTCTATCATATTAAAAATTGTGAAGAATGCAATGTAAAACTGAAATGCAATTGCTGACTGGACCAACCCTTTTATAGTTTTAACATAAACATTGCATTGCAAATTATTAAAATACAATCATCAGTCATGGCAGTATGTTCCAAGACCCAAAGTAGCAGTGAAAATAACAGTAAAGAAAATTTCCCTATTTTGATTAAAAAGGGAAAGTGCTACATGACTGCTTAACTTCTACTATAATGCATTGTGAAAGTACAAAATGCAGACATTGCAATTTATCACAATGTGAATTTACTACTCTGCATTACTCTACTTACTTACGTCTTATTACTCTGCAAAGGGATGGAGTCTTTAACTGGGACAGTTAAGCCATTATTGCTGAATCACCTTAAAGCTGAATTCCAAGGTATAAGCTAAAACACACACTATATACAGTAACTCACAAAAGTGAGTACACCCTTCACATTTTTGTAAATATTTTATCATACCTTTTCATGTGACAACACTGAAGAAATTACACTTTGCTACAATGTAAAGTAGAGAGTGTACAGCTTGTGTAGCTGTTAATTTGCTTTCCCCTCAAAATACTCAACACACAGCCATTAATGTCTAAACCACTGGTAACAAAAAGTGAAAATGTCCAAATTGGGACAAATTGGCCACTTTCCCTCCCCAGTGTCATGTGACTCACTGTGTCAGGTGTGAATGGGGAGCAGGTGTGTTAAATTTGGTGTTATTGCTCCCATTCTCTCATTTTGGTTACTGGAAGTTCAACATGGCACCTCATGGCAATGAACTGTCTGAGGAACTGAAAAAAATAATTGTTGCTCTACATAAAGATGGCCTAGGCTATAAGAAGATGGCCAAGACCCTGAAACTGATCTGTAGCATGCTGGCTAAGACCATACGGTGGTTTAACAGGACAGGTTCCACTCAGAACCGGCCTCACCATGGTCGAGTTAAATGTGCACATGCTCAGCATTCTATCCAGAGGTTGTCTTTGGGAAATACACGTATGAGTGTTGCCAGCATTGCTGCAGAGGTTAAAGGGGTGGGGAGTCAGCCTGTCAGTGCTTAGACTTTATGCTGCACACTGAATCTTTTGCATTATCCCAATAGAAAGCCTCTTCTAAAGATGATGCACAAGAAAGCCTACACACAGTTTGCTAAAGACAAGCAAACTAAGGACATGGATTGCTTGAACCATGACCTGTGGTCTGATGTGACTAAGATAAACTTATTTGGATCCGATGGTGTCAAGCATGTGGAGGCAACCGGTGCGGAGTACAAAGACAAGTGTGTCTTGCCTACAGTCAAGCATGGTGGTGGGAGTGTCAAGGTCTGGGGCTGCATAAGTGCTGCCAGCACTGGGGAGTTACAGTTCATTAAGGGAACCATGAATGCCAACATGTACTGTGACATGCTGAAGCACAGGGCAATATTCCAACATTATAATGACCCCAAACACACCTCCAAGATGACCATTGCTTTACTAAAAAAGCTGAGGGTAAAGGTGATGGACTGGCCAAGCATGTCTCCAGACCTAAAACCTATTGAGCATCTGTGGGGCATCCCCAAATGGAAGTTGGAGGAGTGCAAGGTCTCTAACATCCACCAGCTCCATGATGTTGTCATGGAGGAGTGGAAGAGGACTCCAGTGGCAACCTGTGAAGCTCTGGTGAACTCTATGTCCAACAGGGTTAAGGCAGTGCTGGAAAATAATGGTGGCCATACAGTGGTGTGAAAAAGTGTTTGCCCCCCTTCCTCATTTCCTGTTCCTTTGCATGTTTGTCACACTTAAGTGTTTCGGAACATCAAACCAATTTAAACAATAGTCAAGGACAACACAAGTAAACACAAAATGCAATTTGTAAATGAAGGTGTTTATTATTAAAGGTGAAAAAAAATCCAAACCATCATGGCCCTGTGTGAAAAAGTGATTGCCCCCTAAACCTAATAACTGGTTGGGCCACCCTTAGCAGCAACAACTGCAACCAAGCGTTTGCGATAACGTGAAATGAGGCTTTTACAGCGTCCTGGAGGAATTTTGGCCCACTCATCTTTGCAGAATTGTCCTAATTCAGTTACATTAGAGGGTTTTCGAGCATGAACGGCCTTTTTAAGGTCATACCACAACATCTCAATAGGATTCAGGTCAGGACTTTGGCTAGGCCACTCCAAAGTCTTCATTTTGTTTTTCTTCAGCCATTCGGAGGTGGACTTGCTGGTGTGTTTAGGATCATTGTCCTGCTGCAGAACCCAAGTTCGTTTCAGCTTGAGTACACGAACAGATGGTCGGACATTCTCCTTCAGGATCTCTTGGTAGACAGCAGAATTCATAGTTACTTTTATCACGGCAAGTCTTCCAGGTCCTGAAGCAGCAAAACAGCCCCAGACCATCACACTACCACCACCATATTTTACTGTTGGTATAATGTTCTTTTTATGAAATGCAGTGTTCCTTCTACGCCAGATATACTTGGACACACACCTTCCAAAGAGTTCCACTTTTGTATCATCGGTCCACAGAATGTTGTCCCAAAAGTCTTGGGGATCATCAAGATGTGTTGTGGAGAAATTGAGACGAGCTTTGATGTTCTTTTTGCTCAGCAGTGGTTTTTTCCTTGGAACTCTGCCATGCAGGCCATTTTTGCCCAGTCTTTTCCTGATGGTGGAGGCATGAACGCTGACCTTAACTGAGGCAAGTGAGGCCTGCAGTTCCTTGGACGTTGTTGTGGGGTCTTTTGTGACCTCTTGGATGAGTCGTCGCTGCGCTCTAGGGGTAATTTTGGGCGGCCAGCCACTCCTGGGAAGGTTCACCACTGTTCCATGTCTTCGCCATTTGTGGATAATGGCTCTCACTGTGGTTCGCTGGATTCCCAAAGCTTTGGAAATGGCTTTATAACCCTTTCCAGACTGATAGATCTCAATTACTTTCTTTCTCAATTGTTCCTGAATTTCTTTGGGTCTCGGCATGATGTGTAGCTTTTAAGGATCTTCTGGTGGACCTTACTGTGTCAAGCAGCTCCTATTTAAGTGATGCCTTGATTGTGAACAGGTGTGGCAATAATCAGGCCTGGGTGTGGCTAGAGAAATTGAACTCAGGTGTGGACAACCACAGTTATAGTATGTTTTAACAAGAGGGGCAATCACTTTTTCACACAGGGCCATGATGGTTTGGATTTTTTTTCACCTTTAATAATAAACACCTTCATTTACAAATTGCATTTTGTGTTTACTTGTGTTGTCCTTGACTATTGTTTAAATTGGTTTGATGTTCCGAAACACTTAAGTGTGACAAACATGCAAAGGAACAGGAAATGAGGAAGGGGGCAAACACTTTTTCACACCACTGTACATAATATTGACACTTTGGGACCAATTTGGACATTTTCATTTAGGGGTGTATTCCTTTTTTTTGCCAACGGTTTAGACATTGATGGGTGTACTCATGTGAGATACTGTATATATATATATATATATATATATATATATATATGTATATATATATATATATATATTTATATATATAGATAGATATATGTGTGTGTGTGTGTGTGTGTGTGTGTATATAGATAGATAGATTGATCTATATAAATACACATAAATATATCTATATAGCTATATCTACCCTGTTTCCCTGAAAATAAGACCTACAAGGACTTTAACTAGGGCTTATTTGGGGGTAGGGCTTATATTGCAGCCATCACCGACAATCGTGCTAGGTCTTATTTTCAGGGAAACTGAATATATATATATGCATTATAGCCAGGTGGACAATCTGCAGTCTCACTTTTCTCCACTGATGTTTATTTATATTATATAAAGGTAATTAAATACTTTACAAATGCACTCAATTTATTAGGTACACCTTTTCAATTGCTTGGTAAATTAAATTGATAATCAGCCATTTACATGGCAGCAACTCAGTGCATTTAGGCCTCTAGACATGGTGAAGATGACATGTTGAAGTTCAAACTGAGCAAGCATTAAAATGGGGAAGAACGGGGATTTAAGTGACTTTGAATGTGGCATGGTTGTTGGTGCCAGACTGGCTGGTCTGAGTATTTCAAAAACTGCTGATCTACTGGAATTTTCATGCACGACCATCTCTACGGTTTACAGAGAATGGTCCAAAAAAGAGAAAATATCCAGTGAGTGTCCGTGGTGTGGTAGAAAATGCCTTGCTGATGTCAGAGGTCAGAGGAGAAATGGAGGACTAGTTCTAGTAACTCAAATAACCACTTGTTATAACCAAGGTATGCAGAATACCATCTCTGAACACACAATACATCAAAACTTGAAGAAGAGGAGCTGCAGTAGCAGAAGACCACACCGGGTGCCATTCCTGTCGCTAAGAACACAGGCTCATCAAAATTGGACAATAGAAGATTGGAGAAACTTTGCCTGGTCTGGGGAGTCCTGATTTCAGCTGTAACATTCAAATGGTAGGGTCATAATTTGGTGTAAACAATATGAAACATTTGCTTCCGGGCACGTGTTCGCAGGGATTGGCGAGCTGGTTTGACGTGACCACGTTGCTGGTAAGGGCGGATATGCCTGTTCGGGACGTCATTTCCGCATTTATGCGGAGACAGGATTTCCGACGTGGCATTGACATCGAGGCTTGGTTCCCGCCGGCGTCCAGCGGGGAACCAATTGTGATAGGCCCAGTGCTTTTTGGTGGCATAATGATTAGTTGGCGTGTTGTGACGTTTTTGCGCAACTTCCGCCTTTGAATTGCCCGCGCTGTTTGAGCTGCCTATGGGGCGAGGAGGCTTGGACCGTAGGACAGTATTTAAAAGGGGCAACATGGCGTGTCACCCGAGCCCCGAGACGACGTGATATTTCACGAAACGCGTCGGGCGGTGTGACACGCTATTCATTGCCTCCGAACGGACCAGCTGGTAAAAGGGTACTGAAGTAGAGGATTCGCGTCCGGCCGGCGCTACCTACTGTGACATGCCCAATTGTGCTTGACCTATGTAAGTGCATTTTCTATTTTTTATGATTTTCAATAAAACGGTTTTACACTACTTGGAGTGTCTTTTCCTCCCCTTTATGGTGGACCGGTTATTGACGAATATTGGAGCCTGACTGCTTAAATGATCTAGCCTATGGGGGGAGCCTATGGACGCTTGATGACTGTATACGGCCTGGTTTGATCTTTTAGAGCCCACAATTTAAGAGCATCTGGTAAGGAGCTAATCTTCACTTCTGGTGGCGGTGCACTTTTACAGTTGCTGAGATTTTGAACAAGATCCTGAAAAATTAATGTTACATCTGACACGTGGTGTTTCTACAGTCTTTATGGACTGATTTCAAATGATTGGACATTTTTTCTTATTATGTTAACACATTGAGCTTCATTTTTTTGCAATTTTGAATATAGTAATATGTCATATGTTTCACTTACCTGAGTTAAGACTTCATTTGGCACCGTTTGTGTAGCTGAATTTATATGGCATATATATGTACCCATTGAATTGCGGCTATAGACGGTACTATATTTTTTGTTAGAGGTGTTTGTTTTCACATTTTTTTGGTATCATTCACTGATAGTTTTTTCACAAATTTTGATATTGCAATACACTTTGTAATAGGATTTCCCTGTTGGGGAAACACACAACCTAAGATCATACTTAGGACAGCGCGGTTCTTTTTGGGATTATTTGTTTGAGCATATATTTTTTTGGTATATAGCAGAACTGCAGCAGTGTTTGATGTGTGCACGTTTCTTTTAATTGTAGGTGGTAGCGCAATTTTTTCTTGTTTTTTCTAAACAATATGAAAGCCTGGATCCATCCTGCCTTGTTTTAATGGTTCAGGCTGGTGGTAGTTGTGTAATGGTGTGGGGGATATTTTCTTGGCACATTTTGGGCTCCTTAGTACCACTTGAGCATAGTTTTGTTGCTGACCATTCCTTCCCTTTATGACTCCATCTTCTGATGGCTACTTCCAGCAGGATAATGCACCATATCACATAGCTCAAATCATCTCAAACTAGTTTCTTGAACATGACAATGAGTTTACGGTACTCCAATGACCTCCACGGTCACCAGATCTCAAACCAATAGAGCACCTTTGGAATGTTGTGGAACGGGAGATTCGCATCATGGATGTGCACCCGACAAATCTGCAGCAACTGCGCGATTCTATCATGTCAATTTGACTTGTGCACAATGGAAAATTTTGTTTCGTTTCGGTTCGTTGTCATTCGTAAAATACATAATTTCGTTCTGTTACATTCCTTATGTTAGGTTAATATGTTTTCGGATAATTCGTTATTATTCGTAGAGTGTCAAATTCATTCGTTCGTATTCGTTGAAATTCGTTATTTATGTATGTATAGACATTCGTGATAATGATTCATAGTTTGGAAAGTCGTTTGTTTATTGAATCTTTTAACACACACAATGACAACGTCTCTTCTCCTCGGCTCAAATACAATACAACACCCTTCTAACTCAGTTCTCAGGAATGCACTTTGCCAGTAATCCAACCTCCGACACAAAATTAATTAGCTGATTGGACTATAAGATTTACTTTGAGCTGACCTTTTGTTTCATTAGATCTTTAAAGAATTACCGAATTCATTCGAATTCATTCATTATATTTCTTTCGTATTCGTTATTTTTTTATTCGGACATTCGGATGCATTCAAAAGTCTGAAAAATGCAAAATTCGGCTGAATTTCGATTTGTTACGAAACGAATTGCACAAGCCTAATGTCAATATGGACCAAAATCTCTGAAGAATGTTTCCAACACCTTGATGAATCTATCCCACAAAAAATGAAGGCAGTTCTGAAGGCAAAAGGGGTGAAACCCAGTACTAGCAAAGTGTACCTAATAAAGTGTCAGGTGAGTGTAGTGTATATTGTATGCACATCAGTCCCTGCCCTTAAAGAGCTTACAATTTAGGGTCCCTAACTCATATTGATACTAAGGCCAAATTAGACAGGAGCTGATTACCCTACCAGCATGTGTTTGGAGTGTAGTAAGAAACCAGAGAACACAGAAAAAACCCAGGCAGGCACAAGGAGAGAATGCAAACTCCAGGCAGGTAATGTCATGGTTGGGAATCAAACTGATGACCCCAGTGCTGCCAGGCAGAGGTGCTAACTATCAGCCACTGTGCTGGTGCAGCTGAACTTCAGGAAAATAGCTAAAAATACAGATGACATGAATACTGTATATGACTGTACCCTGGGGTACATACCCGGGAATATTCGTGACCTAAGAATCATGGTAAATGGCCGACACTTGTAAACAAACCGGAGCTTGTCACGTTTGGCTCCTACCCTCTCCTCATGCCGATCAGTACAGTGTATGAGGAGATGGGGAGAGCCAGGTGCAGCAGCGCTGTGGGATGCAGCTGAAGTTCCCACAGTGATGATCTGTGCCTGGCCATGGATAATCCATCCATCCATGCTCCATATGTGCTTTGTTCATGGCTCATCCATGTTCTATACATGCTCAATCCATGTCTCATCCATCCAACCATGCTCCATCGGTGCTCCATGCATGCTCCATCCATGTCTCATCCATCCATTCATGCTCCATCCATGCTCCATCCATGCTCCATCCATGCCTCATTCATCCACCCATGCTCCATCCGTGCTCCATGCATGCTCCATCCATGGCTCATCCATCCATTCATGCTCCATGTGTGCTCCATACATGCTCCATCCGAGCTCCATCTATGGCTCATCCATCCATCCATGCTCCATACAGGCTCCATGCATGCTTCATCCATGGCTCATCCATTCATCCATGCTTCATACATGCTCCATCCATGGCTCATTCATCCACGCTTCATGTGTGCTCCATACATGCTGCATGCATGCTACATTCCATGGCTCATCCATCCATCCATACGCCATCCGTGCTCCATCCATGCTCCATCCATGGCTCATTCATGCTCACCCAACCCCATCCATGGCTCATTCATGATCATCTGTGCCACATCAGTGATCATCCATGCCACATCAGTGATCATCTGTACCACATCAGTGGTCTTTCAGTGCTCAGGCGTGTGTCAGAAACCATGAATCAGACCGAGACAGTCTAAAAAAGTACAATTAAATCACACTTGTTTATTGAATAAAAATAAAAAGGTAAATAGAGAAAGCGTAGTCAAAGCATAGCCAGAGTCCAGTAACCGGATCGAGTAGTCAGACAGTCCAGAGTTCAATAACCAGATCGGGTAATCAGCCAGGCCAGAAGTCAGGGATCCAAGTAGAGAAACAGCAGGCAGGATAAGGAGCCAGAAGGGATGTCAGCAATCCAGTCTTTGAACAGAACCACAGGAGATGGTTTCTTGTGATGTGACCAAGGCGAAGGCAGATATGAAGTGAGCTGGACAGCTTTAAGTAGGCAGGTCAGACGAGCTGGATAAGGAACAGCTGGTAACTGTGGAGATAGATGGGAGCTGGCAATTATCTGACAGCTGAGCAGCCAGCCCAGAGAAGGAAGCGCTAAGCCAGCCCTGCCAGTACCCCCCTCCTCAATGACCCCTCTCCCTCGGAGGGCCACCAGGCTTGAGGGGAAAACATCTATGGAACTCGTGGAGGAGGACAAGGGCATGTACATCCGAGGATGAAACCCAGGAGCGTTCCTCCGGACCGTACCCCTTCCAATGCACCAGGTATTGTATGCGCCCACGGAACCTACGGGAGTCAACAATGGATTGTACCTCATACTCCTCATGGTTCTCAACCTTAATAGGGTGAGGATGTGGCACTGAGGTGGTAAATCGGTTGCAGACCAATGGTTTCAATAAAGAGACATGAAACACATTTGAGATGCGCATACTAGGAGGAAGGTCCAACGCGTAAGCCACTGGGTTAATCCTGCAAAGGATACGGAAAGGCCCAATAAACAGAGGTGCAAACTTCAGTGAGGGAACGTGAAGGCGGAGGTTGCGAGATGACAGCCAGACCTGGTCCCCAACCTGGTAGGAAGGGGCAGGCAGGCGTCTGTGGTCAGCATGGAGTCTGTACCTATCATTAGCATGACGTAAAGCCTCCTGGACTTGTACCCAAGTGGAACGAAGACCACAGAGATGCTCCTCTAATGCAGGAATATTTTGCAGAACAAACGAGTCAGGCAACATGGAAGGTTGGAAACCATAATTCACCATAAATGGAGACAAATGCATTTTTTAACAAAACTAAATAAATAAAAATGAATTTTGAGAGTAACTAAATACATTTATTTTTTGGACGAAAACTAAATTCTTAAACTAGGGTTGCACCGATACTGATAGTAGTATCGGTATCTGTGCCGATACCGAGTATTTGCCCAAGTACTTGTACTCGGGCAAATGCTCCTGATGCCTCCCCAGATACCGGAAGTCAGTGGGCAGGTGGAGTGGGTGGGAGAAGGCGGAGCAGAGCGCGGCACAGTCAGAGTGCAGCGGAGCTTTGAAGGTGAGCCTTGCAGCCTGTGTAAGCCTGGCAGGGGTGTGGGTCACTCACAGGCGGGTACAGCCATGTGTACATCACTGACCGGGCCACTTAACGGAAGTGACGGCCAGAGCCTCCGTCAGAGGCTGTACATGGCAAAACCCATCTTGGTACACCCTGAACTCGGCCTTAGTAGCCTGTCGTCGCAAGACGGCAGTGGACATCTTGTTACACCCAGCCCATATAGTTTACTAACTATATGGGCTGGGTGTAACAAGATGTCCACTGCTGCATTCTGACTAAGCTTACTGAGGCTGAGTGCAGGGTGTATCAGGATGGGCTCTTGTCATCACTTGTCGATTTTATTGTATCATATATATGTGTATATATATACACTATTAGCTCTGTGAATCCTGGATGAAAATAGTAATATATGGACAATGTATTGTATGTATTTAGCAAATACTGTATTTATAGTGATCATATTATAAAAGTTATCATATTATAAATACTCTACTTAAATCCTTTCAGACACCATAAAAACATAGCTTGAGAAATCTGCTACTTTGCAGGGAGGATGTTTGTTATCTGTACATAATTTGGATCCAATTTGCATGAATTAAAGGAAGAACAAAATGTTATTGCTTCAATCTTCTGTACCAGTAAAAAAAAAAAAAAATGGTGACATAAGTAAGTGGTGGTGGTAAGTAATCACAGGTACTAATGATCTATCAAGCTGAGCTTTCATTGACCACTAACATAAGGGGAACTTCTCCACTGGCCACCACATAAAGAAGCACTTCCCTACCTACCAAGGGCATTATTCCACTTACCACTAAGATAGGAGGGCACTTCACCAATATATGGTGGATCTTCACTACTTACTACAAATATAAAGGAGGTGATCATCAATGTAAGAGGGTACATTCAATGTAGAAGAACACACATATAACTTTCAATCTAAAGGGGCACTACCCCCCTATTTATCAAATATAAGAGGACAGGTAAAGTCACACTTCTCCAATAACCGCCCACCTAAGGGGTCATTGCAATGACTAATCTGCACATTGCATACCTAAGCTATACTCTTCAACACTACACTATTTAAGCTGTGTTGTACAGTGTGCATTCCTGACTGCAGCACTTTGTAAGTTGTGTTGCTCTTTACTTACCCCTGACCTAAGTGTGCATTATCTCAGCAGTTGCTGATTGATGGTTTTTGTACAGAGAATCATGCATAATGGAATAATTAATTTTATAAAACATGTTCTTTTGGGCTTTTGAAGTTAATGTGTAACTTCACCCTAAAGGGAAGTTCTACTTAATGTCCCCCCCCCCCCCTACCACATTTGGAACATTAAAATTAAAATTATAAAATTAAAACAATTTTTTTTTGGAGAGCGAGTACCTAGTTGTGATCATTGATCATTGCTCATACTTGTTAGGATAGCCAGCAGACTCTCTTCCCTCCCCTCTTAGCCTACAGCCTCTTTGGACACATCATGGGTCCCAGAAGGCTGTGGGACCATTTACGAAGTGCAAGCACGGTGAGAAAGGGACAGTGAGGTCACAAGGAGTTACAACCGGCTTCCTACAGTAAATATGCTGGTATTGGAGACCCAAAGACTGGCAAAGAACCCACCCAGATGAAGACCGCCCTGGATCACTGGATGGTAAATGTCCTTTTATTAAAAGTCAGCAGCTACAATATTTTATTTTTAGGGTGAAGATCCTCTTTAATGTGTTTCTGTGAGTATTTAGGGTATATTTTGGCTAAAGCATTGTGGCGTATATGTAAAGGTGTATGCATCAAATAGGCTTATGTTTTTATATAACTATGCCCCTTTAAGCCACGCAAATTGTTAATTGTGAAGTGTCACACTCACCTTTCATGGCAGCTTTTCCATTTTTAATTGTGCACAAGGGTGCTCTAGGTTTTTCACAATCCTAAAAATGCTCCCCCCCCCCCCCCCCGGCCAAAAAACTATTTTCCCTATATCTTTGAGAAGACTTTATGGTTATACCCTTCTAAATTTGTCATAGAAAGGCAGCTTTACATATAAAATTGTTTCTGTGCTTTAACTGGAGTTAAAATGACGGTATAACACAATGGAATATTATTTAATATGTGTATTGATTGTACTAATCTCAGTCATATGAAATGTATAGTTTGAAGTAAAGTATACAGTACTAAAGCAAGATAAGGTAGAGTCAGCACAGCTGGCTAACATGGAAGCAGAAAAACTAAAACTGTGGCCACATGGCATACCATCTTGTGTGAAGAGGGAGGGCATTTTGTACAGTATACTAAAACATAACCTAAGGAAAAATAAAAAAATATTTAGGCTGATTTACTAAAGAAGTTAAACATCTCCACAAAGAAATTATGTAAAAAACAACTTCAAATATCTGATCATGGGATAAGCACATTCTTGTTCCCTTTCATGAGCAGATGAAATAAGTAAACAGGTATTTGCTTTTCACACGATTGAATAATTTAGGTAAATATTCCCAAAATGTATTGTGTGAAGCTTCCTAATTCCTTTAGTAAACCAGTCTCATTGTATCAAAATCATAGTATTTATTGCAGAACGGCATAGTATACTGTTTTAGCATCTTTAATATTATACTACAGGCTAAAGTATTGTTTGTGATTACTGCATTATTGATAAGACGTGTAAAAGGTAATAACGATGCTAAGGTTCTATAACTTCTGCTATTTTGGCTTTCATTTATTTGAAGTCAGGGCTTTTTTTTTTTTATTGGTTTCGGTGAGCTACTGCATCTTCCATGTTGCTCTTTCGTTTAGTAAACAGGACTTATTGTGGAGCCAGACTTGGCCAACTGCAATGGTCATGCATGGTTGATGCAAAGCCCAATGTACCTTTCTAAACAACAATAGGGTGAAGAAATGTGTACTGTAACCACTGGAGTATGACATATAAGTAGGTGAATGGCACATACTGTTTCATTTGATCTGCATGTAAACATTTTTTTTTTTTTATTCAACTATGCATTGCTGTCCTTCATAACTCCCTCATACAAAAATAAGGATTATGGCACACGTGTTGGCACATCTAATCACTCTACCTAAATAAAGAAGTTTAGTGCTTATGAAAGCTTGTGAAAGCAAAGACATTTTTGATTGTGTTCACACATTTAAAATATTATTTAAAAATCTGGAGACAAAAAACAAAACAAGAAACCTTTTTTTATGTAACAACAGAGATTTTAATTTTGGAAAGAAAGTATGCATCTGCTGGTGTGTTTGCCAATCACCCTTTAAGCATGTGCCAAAGTGAAAAACAGCTGAGTGTGGAACATCTTATGTCTCACGAGAGAGCAACAATTCATGCTACATCTGTACTGCATGTTACAGCAAGCCATTTTAGGAAATACACACTTATGTTTTTCAATTCAGTAAATGACCTTTTGTAGGATTATAGTCTAAAGCACAGGAGAGAAAAAAAATCAAATAAAGAAAATGGTAAGTAGTACATTTTTTAAACAAAGTTTAACATAAATACAATCAATTTTGTGTTGCAGAATTTATGTTCTGCATCAAAACTAATATTAAATTTTTTCTTGATCTACCAATTATTATTTCATGCATCTATGATTATACAGTGTTAAAAACTACACATTGCAATGCATTCAGTGCATATCTCTGATATTATATTATCAAAAACACCAGCTGCACAAATTTAAACAGTATTCCTTAAGCCATTGTTTGACAAAGCAAATAATTTAATTATATATCCAGTGAACTGTAGTCAGCAACAGTTAAGATGCAGGAACTTTAACACGGATATACAACTTTCAATTTTCATTTAGCACCACAGAATTATGTCTACACATTTTAAATGGGCCCCGTGATAATAATATATTCTCTTTTTAATCATATTTTGTGTTGCAGGAAATGAAGCTTACAATTGTCCCAGGTGCTTACCAAATTACTTTTACATACTAATTCTCAGCCCCCAAGTTAAGAGATTCAGCACAATGTACATTAACAGGATGCTTATGTTCTCTCTATATACCAGAAGGTAAGTTAATATGCACTTCAATTATATCCAGTTTGTGCATTTATGGCACCCTGTGGGTAGCAGTAAGAAGGCTATAAATGGGCTTACCCTGCTTTCTAATGCTCCAGTAAATTACAGCAGAAAAAAAGAGGAAGAAGAATATAGAAAGGGAGGTTGTATCAGTTTAACAAGGGAATCAATAAAAGCCAAATTGCCTTCATTGATGTCAAGCATTAAATCACATATACACTGGAATACTTGCAGTCGTCTTTATTTATTTATTTATTTATTTATTTTTTTTATAACAGGGATAGCTGTCTCATGTGTGTCATGAATGAACAGATGAATCTGAAACATAGATCCTGTAACACACAAAGAAAATGGATAGCTCTCCTAAAATGTTTTGAAAAAAAGGCTTAAATAATAGCATTATCAAATGTAGCTTAATGGAAGCATAAAGCTGTATTTACTAAAAATAATACTGTATGTTGTACATCAGACTTACAAATCATTGTTTAAATCAAAGAGCCAATAGGGGAACATTTAAAACACAGATATTTAGCACACACCAAATTGGCTAATTGAAGGTAACACAGTTGAAATGATCTTTTGTCCAAAAAAAAAAAAAAATACTTTAGAAGATCTACTAGTGATATAAATTGCCTACTTTCTAATATTCCCAAGATAAAATGTTAAAAAAGCCTTCACAAAGAACTGATCAAGTGAAAATGTTGGAAGATAAAGCAAGTAGGAACCATTTGATTATATTTCTTTAAATAAACCCAATTTTATAATCAGACAATTACAACAGATTCAGAGATATTTGAAGAATAAGACCGGCTGAGGGCAGGCATGCACGACATTTAACTTAATACAACTTAATGTGCTGAAGTTTTCTAAAATTTTGTTACTCTTCTTGTATTAAACATTTATTTCTATAAAGAATTGTAAATTAGCACATTGCAAATCTTAGTGCATTGCAAACCTTTGTAGCTAAGTCATTTAGTGATAGTGATGTCTGTAAAATATATACTTAGGTGGATGATAGCAGATTTTGGTGCCTCTAATGTCAATTCATTCTTAAAATAATTGTATCTGCCAAATCAGAAGGTCTGCCCATAAATGCAGTACACTTTGATATTTTGCATACATTTGCACTGAAAAGATTGTTTCCCCTTTCTAATGGAAGCTAGAATAATAAAACCATTTATTTTGGGGTGATGGGGGTCATGGGATATGCTCATTGTAACATAAGTACAGATAGATGCAAATATTTGCTTTTTTCTACATACATTGAAAAGCAAGCAGCACTGGATGAATAAAACTTGAAGCTAATGTTTGTACCGACACTTACTTTTTACAACTGTTAGTTTAGTAAAAAATTAAAATAAAAAAGTAATTTAAATTGACCTTGAGCCTTATCCTTGCAGCTTCTCTGCCAGGGAAAGACACCCCTTTGTATAAGTTGTCAGCAGAGTTTACTTAGGGCTTAGGACCTTTTATTGACAACACTAGGTCCAATGCCATGCACCAGTACTGTCACATAGAAGAAGGGGGCAAGTCAAATGCTCCTCTATACCTGAAAATACAAAATATTATTTTTCTCTACAAGGAACTGAATGGAGTGGTGGGGGCATAAAGGAAAGGTGGGCATATGCTAGTGGCTGGAGGTAATGTAAAGTGACCCTGTTGAGTTGCCCTTGCAGTTCAGAAAAATCAGTAGGATTCGTAAATTGGATAATTCTATTTAAAGTTGGTACATATAAACACATATAGGATAAATATGAAATCATTCTTTAAACTCTAGTGCTAGTAGTTTGATTGCAACTTATTTTTACTGGCCTTGGATATCTATAAATCTGCTGTATTTATGTGGTGGTTTGTCTCTTTTCTCATAATTTTCCCTTTTTTTATTGTTTTGTTATTTGTAACAAATAAATAAGGTTCCTCTTTTAAAAGCTTCTAACACAACATGCACAGGCTGGTATCCATTTTAATGTAGCATATAGGTGTTAGAAATTGTGATAATAATAATTGCATATAGCATAAGTAAGGTCCCTGGTATTGCATCTATCTTTGAATGTAAATTCCATCTTGTCCTCTAAAGGTCAGGCTTCTTTTATCCAGCCCTTTACTAAGTTTATAGTTTCAATAAGGTTAGTACAAATTTGAGGGGTTTTCAATCAGTTGATGGGAGGAGTGTCCTTTTTTAATACTCTATTTATTTCTTATAGGCAGGCTATGGGGAAGTTACCGTCAAATATAGATTGCTGTTTGTTCACTATAATAAGAACTATGTAACATGTCTATGTGTCATGCACTTCTATAAATGTATGGCTTACTTCTATAAATGTATGGCTTAAGAACTATTGTGCGGGGAGTAATTGCCACCTACAATTTCTATCACACTGCTGTGTCGTTCTATGTGCTTAAGAATAAATCAAACCAGCTGACATCATCTTGAGCTGAACTAAATTACTCAGAGGTGTCATTGAATCAACTTTAACTGATGCTAAAATTGGCCATACACTGATTCAAATTTGACCAGTTCATCAGGAACTGGCTGAATTTTGATCAGGGTGTTGCCATCTCTGTTCAACAAAAGTTGATTATTTGATCAACTTCTGTCAAACGGACTAGTTCACATATTATTTTCTCAAGCAGTGGCTGACTGAGTACACTGGTTCAGCATGCAGGATTCCTCCATCTACCTTGTTTGTGTGTGAAACTGTTAGCTGAATAAAAAAAAAAGAAAAAGAAAAAACCGTGGAACATGTTTGAATCAATTAATCAGGCCAGTTTTATATATATATGACATAAATTTATCGGCATATAACACACACTTTTTTTCCCTTAAAATCAGGGGAAAATTATGGGTGCGTGTTATACTCTGATCCCCACTGATCCCCCGCTAATTGTGAGTGGAGTGTACTCAGCTAGGCTTGGCTCCTCTTGGCTCCACACACAGTCATGCCCAGTCCCGCCCTATGATAGACATAACACAGGGACTGGGTGTGACTGTGAGCAGAGCCGAGAGGAGCCGAGCACTCGGCTATGTGTATCTCGGCAGCGTCCGGCTCCTCTCTGCTCCGCTCACAGTCCCACTCAGTCCCGCCATTGGACCTGTGTAATGTCCATCATAGAGTTGGGCTGGGCAGGACTGGGTGGGACTGGGAGAGGAGCCAAGAGGAGCCGAGCCTAGCTGAGTACACTCGGCTTTCTGTATATCCGCAGCGCTCGGCTCCTCTCCTCTCACAATCAGCGAAGATAGGCGCCAAATTTAAATAACAAGGCTGCAATGACACCAGGCTGCAATGACAACAGGCTACAATGACACCAGGCTGCAATGACACAAGCCTGCAATAACACAAGGCTGCAATGGCACAATGTCTGCCGTATACTACCGCCTATGCAAGGAATGTACTGTAAACCTCCCTAGTAATAGAAAAAAAACATGACAGGACCTCTTAAATCTAAGATCCGAGGTCAAAAATACCTCAGATCTCATATTTACACTAAAACACAATAAAAAAATGCAATGGTATGGAGATGGGTCGAGCCACCTTCCCCTCACTCGCCTTGTCTTCATACCCAGGAAGGACAAGGATCCGATCGCCTCTGCTGCTACCGATGGCTCCGGTAAGCGGCGGAGGGCACCGGACAGCAGCAGGAGTAAGGAGGTCCCGCTCCTGCCGCCGATAAAAGTGACAACTATTATCGGAAACCAGACTGCCCGAGGAAGATGATACCAGGGTTATGGCAGCTATCTGCTGCCATAACAAAGATATCCCTCTTCAGAGTTAGGAATTGTATTGGCGTGTGGAAGTCCGGAAGTGGTTAACATCTGAATGTGGACTCTGCAACACCATACCTTGTTGGCCAACTTGTTGGCCAAATGCACTGTCTACAGCAGTTAATCACAGGGATTTTGTTATAATATGTTGCCTGTTTTTAATTTTCACCAACTTTCCTAACTCTGCAGGAAGTGCTTATTGGAAACTAGGAAGTCCTATTTAAAAATAAGAGGGTCCCCAGACACCAGCCCTCCAATCACATGGATGAATATAGGGTATATAGTACCCCTACACATTCACAATAAAGTAAATACAGGCATACCCCACTTTAAAGTACACTAAAGCTAGAAAGTGCAAAATCAGGCTCACTTCTGCATAGAAACCAATGAGCTTCCAGGTTTTATTACCAAAGCTTAATTGAACAAAATGGGGTTAGAAGCTCATTGGTTTCTATGCAGAAGTGAGCCTGATTTTGCACTTTCCAGCTTTAGTAAATAAACCCCATTGCATACGTAAAAGTGGGGTATGCCTGTAGTAAACAAAGACATACACTTTTTCACAAAACAAAAATGACCCTCGTTGTAAATCCAGCAAGGAAATGGGGTCGGGTAACATGATTGGTTGCTATAGATACAGTGGGTAGCAATAAACTTACACTGGTTCATTCAGTTATATATTTTGTTGCCTCAAATTCTACCTATCATGTAGGCTTTCTTCTACATTATACAAATCTGCAGTTTTAAATGCCGAGGGATGTATTCCCCAGGCCTAATAGGCCTGTGGTCCTATTTAGACGTACTGTAGGTGCTGCAGGTCTCATAGACTCCAGCATTACAATTGTGTCTTTATCCCTCTCTACCGGGCCATTCACAAAACACACAGTCTTGGGCTATGTTTTAAGAATAGCCAAGAAAAGAGGGAGGTGAAGACACACACATAGCATTGGGTGTATGAGTCTTTCAGCGCTTACATCTGAGTGGATGAGAAGTATAGGGAAAGCTGTACTTTCAGAGCATGTAACACAGCAGATGTGTGTAATGTAGAGGAAAGCGAGTATACCAGGGGGTTGAGTTTGTGCTAACACAATGTATAAATGATCAAACCAGGGTAACTTTAATTTGCTCAGACTTTAATATTTATATTGTCCTAGATTACTGTATATGCAGTAAATGATTTTAGATATCTGGGTTAAAAAGTCAGTCCTGTTACATTTTTGTAATCTCTCAGCTTTAGAAAAGATAAAATGTTTTAAGTGTATTTATAGATTTACTGTAAATAGTTCCATCATTACAATGATTTTGGATCAAACTTCTTCACAATATTCATTTTTTGTATACATTTGAACACTTGAAATGATAGCCATGTGCTACCCCGTATTTAACAATAATTGTTAAATTCAAGTTTCCCTGTTAATCATTGGCATCCACAAAAAGTAATGGACAGCATAGTTAATATATTCTGCTACTTTTGTTACAAATGATTTCTAAAATGCAAAATAATAGCACAAATCAGGGTAAATACCAGAGTGAGTTTCAGATCTAGTAATTGTTTAAAAAAATTAACTACTGCTTTTTTTGAGGATTCAGAGTAATTGTTGATTAATTGTTGAATTGTTGAGTAATTGTTGATTTAAAATGCATGGATTATTTTAACGTCTAACATTAAATGACAGAAAGGTGTTTTCGAAAATATTTGTAATTATCAGTTGCATGCTATCTATGCTAATATATGTATGTCCAATCACTTTTTTTTTAACAAATAACACATATATTTTCAGACATGTATGTGATTGTTTTCTGTTTAATAATATGTGAGAGATTGTAGGTAACACTTTTTTAATATATGTAAAAAGATGCAATAACATTTCTTAATACTCAGCTTCTTAGCTTAGGTTTTTTTATTGCTTTTTTTGATGGTGTAACAGAAGCATGACACATAGGGGTTGATTTACTAAAACTGGAGAGTGAAAAATCTGCTGCAGCTCTGCATAGAAACAAATCATCTTCCAGATTATTTGTCAAAGCTTAATTGAACAAGCTGAAGTTAGAAGCTGATTGGCTGCCATGCACAGCTGCACCAGATTTTGCACTCTCCAGTTTTAGTAAATCAACCCCATAGATGTCAATTCTTTTAAATATGTATGGGTTATATCTTCAAATATACATTATTATATATATCTCAATTAATGTATGTGATTTTATTTTACTGTAAGAGTAGGGTTGTTTTGTACCAATTAATATAACCTGCCTACTATAGCAACACAAAACATATACTTTAGTATATGTAAAATAAAGAAGTTATATGAGTCAATATGTGCAAAATCTTCACTTCTGTGAAAAAATATAACTGTCTTTCTCTGTTTTTATGAACAAGCTCTATTCTAACATTTTTGGAGACATTTTGGAGACCTTATTATGAAACAGCTGACATGAATCTTGTTGCGCATTTGTGAGTCAGCCTTACATAACATCTAAAGCACATTTGCTGGAAAGATTTTATCACATTTGCCAGAATGAACCATATTTGGAAATTATTGTTTTTTTCTCTGTGGCCAATAGCATTTACTCCACTATTCTTCCTGTTTATAAGGTAACAAATAATATGTTGATCACATTTTCTTCTATTAAAATTAGTTAGAACACTCTGATTCCTATTCAGGTATTATCTAAAAACAAACCTCTGAATATTTGGACCTGATTGATTTTAGTCTTAAAAAAATGCTGCAGTTGACAACTGACCTATCAATATCTTTTTGAGTTGTAGGAAAAAGTAAGAGGAAACACAGATGGTCATAGGGAAAGAATAACTCCATGTTGATAACATCCTAATTGGCTGTCAAACCTAGGGCCTTATTGGACTAAATCAAAAGTACTGTCTATCCAGACACTATCCTGTCCATCTACAAAAGTCTAATAATATCTAAGTTTCAGAATCCTTGAAATGATACTCATATGCAGATTTCCTTAGTCAGGCATCAGGTAAATAAAATAGCTTAGGTTGTATAGGAGGAGTTAGTATGATGTTGTGGCTCTAATGTAGTTGGATGTGAAATTTTGACAGTGTCTGACTGCACTGCTTCTTTCTGTTTGACCCTCATCAGTTTGGCCATTTACACAGTAATCTCCATAGACAGTACACGTAGTGCAGGGGCCTTCCTCATAATATTTCCTCTACTGGTTGAATGTTCTTAGACTATAGGCTATTTTCTCTTTTGGTGAATGTTCTTTAACTCTTATGGTTGAATGTTGTATTTTTATTTTTTTTACTTAGAATTGAATGTTAGGGAATTTTACATTTGCCTAGAAAATTAGCATTGCATACATTTTACAAACATTATGGGCATAATTATAAAGTTTGCATGAATCAAGAGACATTTGCAAAAACACTTTTTTATAAATAGTCCTCTTCTTCATATGTTCAGAATGTAACAGTATGAATATAATCATCATGGAAGGTTCACTCAGTTAGTGCAATGTGTGAACTAAAATGTGCTTTACTTTACATGAAAACATTGATATATCAACAGAGTTGTAACTATACAAAACATTTAGTAATATCTAAGCACTACCAAGGTTATTTTACATATGGTGAACCTGACTTTGTTTAAACATATACTTTGCAGGAATAATCCAGAGAAAATTGAGAAGTAGCTCCTTGGAGAATTTAATATAAAATCAAAAGCCATTGTAAGCTACTCAAAAAGGATAACATATTTCTGATAATTAAGTGAAAAGAACATTTTATAGCACATGCTCTATATTATACTTTAGAATTTTAAAATTATTTTTAATGCCTGAAGCAACTCTGTATCTAGTTTTATAGAAAAAGCTGTTTCCGTGTAAAATCAAGCGATTATTTAGACTAAAATACTCTTTCACTTCAGGACAATATTTGACTTATTTTTCATCTGATTAAAAAGCTGATGAAAAGTTATTTATAATCAAGTTAAAAATAATTTACCAATCAACAGTTGTTAATTGAATGCATGTGAATGTGATTGAGTGTATAACTATAATATGAGTATAAAAAGACACATAATATCAAACATCCTAGCAGGTTTGTTCTATTATGTGGTGACAAAAATATAGTTGACCTATATATTTTTGGTCAAAGAAGGAAAACCCTGTATTAGTTATTGGTCAAGTCTTTGTTAGAGCCCTTTCACACTGACAGTATGGGGGCTTCGGTGGTAAAGCGCCGCTAGTTTTAGTGACGCTTTACTGTCATTTTAGAGGCACTTTTGAGCTGCTGCCGGGGCACTGTTAAACCTGCCTGAAAATCACTGCTGCTGAGGTGCTTTGGTGGTGCTGCCCATTGATCTTAATGGGCAGGGGGACTTTAGGAGTGGCGTATACACTGCTCCTAAAGTGCCTCAAAGAAGCTGCTTGCAGCACTTTTTTTGACGCCCTGCCAGTGCAGCGCCCCAGTGTGAAAACGCTCGGGCTTTCACACTGGGATTGCAGGTGAGGCATTTTTCAGATGCTTTACAGGTACTCAGGTACTCAGATGAACTGTAACAGGTACTCAGATGGACTGTGACAGACTCAGGTACTTGGGTATTTGGATGAACTGTGACAGGTACTTTGATGGGTAGTGACAAGACCTCTTTATTGGGGGGCAATGAGTGTGATTGGTGTACACTGTAAGCGGTAACGAGATGTTACTGCAATCTTCTTCTCACACACGATCAGTGTGTGAGGAGGAGAATCTGGTAAAATCTTGTTACCGCTCTATATTTACATTTAGTGACTGGCTGTGAGCGGATCACATCCAATCACATGGTAAACTGCCAGTGGCCAATGACTGTTTATGAGCATTGATAACGAGCAGTGCTCCTGGGAACACACTGCCACCGACATGCACGTGCAGCGCACTCCTGATTGCTTGCATGCGCTGTGCAAAGTGGGGTAGTACCATCTGTGATTTGCCAGCTTTGTTTGCACTGGCATATGTATGTGCCTTTAAATGTTTTGGGAGATTGTCATAGCATTGTGTTAGGAGGATTCTTAGATCTTCCCTAAGCTTGTAAAGGAAGTTTGGGATAGTTGGTGTGGGGTTATGTTTATTCACAATTTCTAATCTATGTATTTCCAAGGTGATAGCATTGAGTTTGAGATTATAACAATGTTTTTGCTCTAGCCCTTGCTGAATCAAAATGCCACATATGAACGTCTTATGGGCATTCCATACCACAAAGGCATTGTTTACTGAGGGTGCATTCATCTTGAAGGTTTCCTGAAGCTTATTTTTTTATTATTTTCAAGCTAGTGGATCTTGCAATATACTGACATTGCAACGCCAGATGGAGACAGGAGAGGAGACACCCTTTTCATTTATCGTTATGGATATGGCAGGATGGTAGCAGACCATGTAATTTAATGACTTTTTGAGGCTGACACTTGTTGTAGTAACCGTTTGTCCCTGACAAAGAGGCCTTTACGTGAATTGCTTTGATGTTTGGCAGAGAAGTACTTATAGGGGCTGATTTACTAAGATGAATGCGCTGCACCGGTTCATACCTCAATTTGTGCATCAGATAAATTATTAATTGAACTGGCACATGCATAAGCGCAACAGATAATATGCCCGTGCATGCGATAATAATCTCCCATTGATAATAGCGCACACCGTATCATTAACAGTTCATTCACACAGGGGCAGCACGACTTCCAGCATGACTTTGGGAGGCAACTTGGACATGGCTTGAGTATAAATCACAGCGCGACTTGAGGCGACTTACAACATGACTTTAAGTCGCCCCCAGGCCAGGCGACTTTAATTTTAAACAAAAACGGCATGGGCTCCCCTCCAAGAGCATAAGAGCATAGCAGGCCCTTCAGGTCTGGTATTGATATTAAGGGGAACCCCGGACCAAAAAAAAGGCATGGGGATCCCCCTCAAAATCCATACCAGGCCCTTATCCGAGCATGCAACCTGGCAGGCTGCAGGTAAAGAGTGAGGGGGGAGTGAGAGTGCCCCCCCTCCTGAACTGTACCAGGCCACATGCCCTCAACATTGGGAGGGTGCTTTGGGGTCCCCCCAAAGTACCTTGTCCCTATGTTGATGAGGACAAGGGCCTCATCTCCACAACCCTGGCCGGTGGTTGTGGGGGTCTGCGGACGGGTCTTATCAGAATCTGGAAGCCTCCTTTAACAAAGGGACCCCCAGATCCCGGCCTCCCCCCCATGTGAAATGGTAATGGGGTAAAAAAGTACCCCTACAATTTCACTAAAAAAGTGACAAGTGTTAAAAATTACAAGAGACCGTTTTTGACAATTCCTTTATTAACCACTTCCCGACTGGCGCACGCGATGTACGTCGGCAGAATGGCATGGGCAGGCATATTGGTGTACAGGTACGTCCATTTTTATATGCCTCCCTGCCATCGCGTGCCCACTGCTGGTGGCGCACTCGCGTGCCGGTTGGGACCCCCTGTGAGTCCGGTCACGGGTCCCGCGGACTTGATCGCCGTGGGGATAGCCACGATCGTCTCACAGGGCGGCTGAACGGAGAGATGCCATTGTAAACAGCATCAGCCCATTCTGCCTAGCAACAAGTGACACTGATCTCTGCTCCATGTGATTGGAGCAGAGATCAGTGTTCACTAACACAAAGCCCAGCCCCCCACAGTTAGTAACACACCCCTAGGAACACTTAACTCCTACACTGCCACCCCCTGGTTAACCCCTTCACTCAAACCCCTTCAAAGTGGTCTGGTCTTAAGCCAGCAAAATGGTCCGGTCTGAAAGTGGTTAAAGTCTTCTTCTTTCATCTTCTTTCTTCTGCTCTTCTTCCTTCTTCTTTCCTTCATTCTTCGGTTTCTTCCTCCATCTTCTTCTTCCTCCATCTTCTTCTTCCTCCAATCCTCTGCTTCTTGCTCCAGTGTTCTCGTCTGGCATCTTCCTCCATGGCGTCTCTTCATCCTCGCTTCATTCTCTGGCCGCTCCGCGCAATGGGACGCTCCCGCTGTGTGACGCTTCTTTTCTTCTGACACTTATATAACGGAACCATGCGTCAGAGGGGGGCAGGGTCACCTCTGTTATATGAGAACTGTCAGAAAAAGAGAAGTGGCACACAGCCTCCCATTGTGTGAAGCGGCCTGAGAATGAAGAAAAGCCTGAGAACGAAGAAGTGCATTTTTTTGCACTTCATTGCCTGCATATATCCATCTACTAGTTGCACGCATTAGGATTATCATTACCATTCACATATTTATATATTCATTGTTTTATTTATTTATTTTTCCCACACATTACACAATTGATTCAGACCTAGAGGGTATCTTTCCCTTCTCCCCCCCCTCTTTCCTCCCTTTCCCCCCCTTTTCCCTTCCTTTCCCCCTTCCGCTCTTTTCTTTCCCCCCCCCCTCCATTTCCCCCTCCCCCTTTTCCCCTTCCCCCCTTCTTTTCTCCTCTTTTTTCTATTTTCTTTTCTTTCTTCTTTTTTCTCTTTTTTCTTTATTCACTCTTAGTCATTCAATGATTAAGTGCAGGAGACACATGTGTGGAGACTTCACGATGATGGTTCATCAGCTGTCACAGCTTTTCACTTTTGATTTCATTATCACGTGTTGACACTTGTATTGTATATAATTGTTTTTCATTCTGAACAAAAGCTAGCTATGAGTAAGCGCTGGTTTTAGCGTGAAACGCATCAGTATTTTGTTCTATGTTTTTTCCCTTTGCTGTGGTGATTCGTGTGATATGGAGTTTTTTCACTTGAAGAAATAAAGGCACTTTTAATTTTCACCCAATCCAGAGTGCGGCTGTCCAGAGTTTGTTCGTTTTCCATGAACGAAGAAGGGATGCCGTGACAATAACACCGGAGCAAGAAGCAGGGAATCTGAGGAAGAAGACAATGGAAGAAAAAGGTGGAGGAAGAAACTGAAGGATGAAAGAAAGAAGTAGGAAGAAGACCAGAAGAAAGAAGATGAAAGAAGAAGACTTTAACCACTTAAGCCCCGGACCAATTGTCAGCCTAAGGACCAGAGGTCTTTTTACAATTTTGCACTGCACTGCTTTAACTGATAATTGCGCAATCATACAATGTTGTACCCAAACTAAATTTGCGTCCTTTTCTTCTCACAGATAGAGCTTTCTTTTGATGGTATTTGATTGTCTCTGCGATATTTATTTTTTACGATATAAATGGAAAAAGACTGAAAATGTAAAAAAAAAGATATTTTCTGCTTTTTGTTATAAGAATTTGTAATAAGAAAAATCGAATAAACAAAATTTTAGTCATACATTTAGGCCAAAATGTATTCAGCCACATGTCTTTAGTAAAAAAAAAATTTCAATAAGCGTATATTTATTGGTTTGCGCAAAAGTTATAGCGTCTACAAACTAGAGTACATTTTCTGGAATTTACACAGCTTTTAATTTATTCCTATCTCATTTCTTGAGGTGCTAAAATGGCAGGGCAGTACAAACCCCCCCCAAATTACCCCATTTTGGAAAGTAGACACCCCAAGGAAATTGCTGAGGGGCATGTTGAGCCCATTTTTTTTTTGTCCCAGGTGATTGAATAATGAAAACAAAAAAAAAAGTTTACAAAACTTTGTCACTAAATGATATATTGCTCACACATGCCATAGTTATATGTGGAATTGCACCCCAAAATATATTCTGCTGCTTCTCCTGAGTACGTGGATACCACATATGTGGGACTTTTTGTGAGCCTAGCCACGTACGGCACCCCGAAAACCAATCACTGCCTTCAGGATTTCTAAGGGTGCAAATTTTTGATTTCACTCCTCACTACCTATCACAGTTTCGAAGGCCATAAAATGCTAAAGTAGCACAAAACCCCCCCAAATGACCCCATTTTGGAAAGTAGACACCCAAAGCTATTTACTGAGAGGCATGTTGAGTCCATGAAATATTTTATATTTTGCCACAAGTTGCAGGAATATTACATTTTTTTTTTTTGCACAAAGTTGTCACTAAATGACATATTGTTCACACATGCTATGGGCATAAGTGAGATTACACCCTAAAATAAATTCTGCTGCTTCTTCCGGGTATGGGGATACCACATGTGGGGGACTTTTTGGGAGCCTAGCCGCGTACAGGACCCCGAAAACCAAGCACTGCCTTCAGGATTTAAATATAAAACGCTACCAAAAAAACTGTTAGTGATCGCAGGGATCAGGCCTGACTCTGCGAACACTGCAGTTATGTGTTTAGTGTTTTGTAAGTGACAGTGATCGATCGATACTGCACTTGGGTGGGCTGTACGGAGGGGCAAAACGCAGGTGCTACCAGGTATCTGGGCTGATCCCGCTAACAATGCGTTTTTTTGGAACTCTAAACTTCTGGGGACTCTAGTATAGATCTGATCAGATCAGATATTGATCTGTTCAGATTCTATACCACTATGGGAGGTTTATGCTTTGCGCTTGGGTGTTAGCAGTATTGGCACTAACCTAGCGCTGCCTGGGGCGACGCAGACCCTGACCCTAAAACCTAATTGATATCACCCGCTGGGTGATCAGGGGGTTAAACCTTTATTGGGTAATAAATGGTGGGTGCCCTGATGCTATAAAAAGCAAACTAACTAACCAGAGTCACCCGAAAAACACTTATACAATGATCACTGGTAAAAGGGTTAACTAGGGGCAATCAGGGGGTTAAAATCTTTATTGGTAGTATATGGGGGTCCCTGACGCTATATAAAAACCTGACGGGGAACCTAAATAACTGGCTAACCAGCGTCACCAGTGACACTCATACGGTGATCGATGGTGAAAGGTGATCGCTCTAGGGGCGATCGGGGGGGTGATCGGGGGTGATTTGTGTGCCTATGTGTACCTACATGTCAGTGTAGTGTTTGGTGCACTTACTATGTGTTCTCCTCGCAGTCCGGTCAAAAAGACTGCCCCAAGGAGAATGACATCACTTCCTCCCTGCCTCTGTTTTCACTACACAGGCGGGGGAAGCTTCTCATTCGCCAGGAGCGATCGAGAGGGAAACCAACGGCAATCCCCTCATCTCGGATTGCTCCTGAAGCGAAATGGACTGCCGCAGCCAGCGGGAGGGGGTCCAATCGGACCCCCCACCCGCTGGAAGGCAAGCACGTACATGTACGTGCTTGTGCCTGTCGGGGCCATTATATGCGGCGATCCTTAAGTGGTTAATAAAGGAATTGTCAAAAACTGTCTCTTGTAAGGGTTGTAGGTATGAGGCTCTTGTCCTCATCAACATGGGGACAAGGTGCTTTGGGGGTTCCCCAAAGCACCCTCCCAATGTTGAGGGCATGCGGCCTGGTACAGTTTAGGGGGGGCGCTCTCTTGTCCCCCCCTCTTTTCCTGTGGCCTGCCAGGTTGCATACTCGATAAGGGCGTGGTATGGACTTCTGGGGACCCCCACGCATTTTTTTTTGTTAATTTTTTTTTCTAAATGCTAACATAACCTGTGTGCAAATAGCCTTAAAAAAAACATAGAAGTGAACCAGCGCAAAAAAGTCAACTTGAGAGTAAGGATGAGCCGAACACCCCCCTGTTCGATTCGCACCAGAACCTGCGAACAGACCTAAACTTCGTGTGAACTTTAGAACCCTATTAAAGTCTATGGGACTCGAACGTTCACAATTTAAAGTGCTAATTTTAAAGGCTAATATGCAAGTTACTGTCCTAAAAAGTGTTTGGGGACCCGGGTCCTGCCCCAGGGGACATGGATCAATGCAAAAAAAAAAGTTTTAAAAACGGCCGTTTTTTCAGGAGCAGTGATTTTAATAATGATTAAAGTGAAACAATAAAAGTGTAATATTCCTTTAAATTTTGTACCTGGGGGGTGTCTATAGTATGCCTGTGAAGGGGCGCATGTTTCATGTGCTTAGAACTGTCCCTGCACAAAGTGTCATTTCGCAAGGAAAAAAAGTCTTTTAAAATCACTTTCCATTGTCGGCTCCCGTAATACAGAGAACACTCAATGAGTGTTCTCTGTATTAGCCGACAATTTATTCATTGATAAAAAAATAAAAAAAATAAAAAAAGCATGGGGGTTCCCCTAAATTCAATTACCAGGCCCTTCAGGTCCGGTATGGATATTAAGGGGAACCCCGTGTCAAATTTAAAAAAAATTGACGTGGGGGTCCCCTAAATATCCATACCAGACCCTTCACACAGGAATTTACACAGGAATCTCCATAGACAGTACACGTAGAGCAGAGGTCTCCCTCGTAATATTTAATCTATTGGTTGAATGTTCTTAGACTATAGGCTATTTTCTCTTTTGGTGAATGTTCTTTAACT
The DNA here is from genome assembly GCF_037356315.1 of Lithobates pipiens. Classification (NCBI taxonomy): domain Eukaryota; kingdom Metazoa; phylum Chordata; class Amphibia; order Anura; family Ranidae; genus Lithobates; species Lithobates pipiens. Next base: position 389,720,556 of record NW_027507764.1, read on the forward strand.
CTTATGGTTGAATGTTGTATTTTTTTTTTTTTTTTACTTAGAATTGAATGTTAGGGAATTTTACATTTCCCTAGAAAATTAGCATTGCATACATTTTACAAACATTATGGGCATAATTATAAAGTTTGCATGAATCAAGAGACATTTGCAAAAACACTTTTTTATAAATAGTCCTCTTCTTCATATGTTCAGAATGTAACAGTATGAATATAATCATCATGGAAGGTTCACTCAGTTAGTGCAATGTGTGCTTTACTTTAAAGAAAAACATTGATATATCAACAGAGTTGTAACTATACAAAACATTTAGTAATATCTAAGCATTACCAAGGTTATTATACATATGGTGAACCTGACTTTGTTTAAACATATACTTTGCAGGAATAATCCAAAGAAAATTGAGAAGTAGCTCCTTGGAGGATTTAATATAAACTCAAAAGCCATTGTAAACTACTCAAAAAGGATAACATATTTCTGATAATTAAGTGAAAAGAACATTTTATAGCACATGCTCTATATTATACTTTAGAATTTTAAAATTATTTTTAATGCCTGAAGCAACTCTGTATCTAGTTTTATAGAAAAAGCTGTTTCTGTGTAAAATCAAGCGATTATTTAGACTAAAATACTCTTTCACTTCAGGACAATATTTGACTTATTTTTCATCTGATTAAAAAGCTGATGAAAAGTTATTTATAATCAAGTTAAAAATAATTTACCAATCAACAGTTGTTAATTGAATGCATGTGAATGTGATTGAGTGTATAACTATAATATGAGTATAAAAAGACACATAATATCAAACATCCTAGCAGGTTTGTTCTATTATGTGGTGCCAAAAATATAGTTGACCTATATATTTTTGGTCAAAGAAGGAAAACCCTGTATTAGTTATTAATCAAGTCTTTGTTAGAGCCCTTTCACACTGACAGTGTGGGGGCTTCGGTGGTAAAGCACCGCTAGTTTAAGTGGCGCTTTACTGTCATTTTAGAGGCACTTTTGAGCTGCTGCCGGGGCACTGTTAAACCTGCCTGAAAATCACTGCTGCTGAGGTGCTTTGGCGGTGCTGCCCATTGATCTTAATGGGCAGGGGAACTTTAGGAGTGGCGTATACACTGCTCCTAAAGTGCCTCAAAGAAGCTGCTTGCAGCACTTTTTTTGACACCCTGCCAGTGCAGCGCCCCTGTGTGAAAACGCTCGGGCTTTCACACTGGGATTGCAGGTGAGGCATTTTTCAGGCGCTTTACAGGTACTCGGGTACTCAGATGAACTGTGACAGGTACTCAGATGGACTGTGACAGACTCAGGTACTTGGGTACTTGGATGAACTGTGACAGGTACTTTGACGGGTGGTGACAAGACCTCTTTATTGGGGGGCAATGAGTGTGATTGGTGTACACTGTAAGCGGTAACGAGATGTTACTGCAATCTTCTTCTCACACACGATCGGTGTGTGAGGAGGAGAATCCGGTAAAATCTTGTTACCGCTCTATATTTACATTTAGTGACCGGCTGTCACATCCGATCACATGGTAAACTGCCAGTGGCCAATGACTGTTTATGAGCATCGATAACGAGCAGTGCTCCTGGGAACACACTGCCACCGACATGCACGTGCAGCTCACTCCTGATTGCTTGCATGCACTGTGCAAAGTGGGGTAGTACCATCTGTGATTTGCCAGCTTTGTTTTCACTGGCATATGTATGTGCCTTTAAATGTTTTGGGAGATTGTCATAGCATTGTGTTAGGAGGATTCTTAGATCTTCCCTAAGCTTGTAAAGGAAGTTTGGGATAGTTGGTGTGGGGTTATGTTTATTCACAATTTCTAATCTATGTATTTCCAAGTAGTGATGGCCGAACGGTTCGCCCGGCGGTCGTTTCACAGCGAATTTCGGCTGTTTGCGGTCCACCCGTTCGGCGGACTATTGGCGCCGTTCGCCCGGCGGACTTCCGTGTTTACTGTGTAAAAGAACTTTGACCTATGATGACACATCCATCATGGGGTACAGGACAGCCAATTGAGACATTACAGCACATGGACACTTGGACATTCCCCCTAACTTATAAATAGACCCGATCCGGCGGCCATTTTACATTCTTTTTTCTGTCACTATAGGGAGAGGTTGCTGTGTGGAGCAGGGAGAGATTGCAGTGACCCAAATCGCTAGCTATTTGGTACACAAAAGTTATTTTCAGGACTGTTATAGGTGTTAGGTGTAGTTCACAGTTCGGGATATAGGTTTGCTGTGCTACTGATTGTTGCAGCAGCCTGAGTGTCTTTTGTCAGTTTAGAGAAAGGGACAGGACGGTGTGTCTGCTGTAGGGACAGTCAGTTTAGTCATTAGCTGTTACTATCAGGTCCACAAAAGTGCTATTCCAGTTATTGTTCCAGTAGCCTCTGTTTTGTCAGTTTATAGAGGGACAGGCAGGAAGCAGTGTGTGAGGCAGTGAGGGTCAGTTTAATCAGTAGCTGTTACTATATTAGGTCCACAAAGGTTCTTTTCAGGACTGGTATCAGTGGTATGGTAATAGGCTTGTACACATATAATATTCTTTCTTTCAAATATAGAAAGAATATTATACTTGACTGATGCCCTTCTGCTGCAGTCTGCTAATCATTCACAACCTACTTGTTCCACAAAGCTCCTTATAAGGACTGGTAATAACCTGGTGTAGGGTGCTATAGTACATAGGGTTGAGTGAGGTAAAGCCTGCCATTCTATAAGGACTGGTATAGGTCCACAATACATAGGGTTGAGGTGCACTACTGCTGACCGCTGCCCTATACTGTAGCAGTCCTTCATCGGTATAGGGACTGACGTACAGTCTGCTAATCACTCACACACAACCTACTTGTTCCACAAAGGTCCTTATAAGGACTGGTAACTTGGTCTGTCTAGGGTGCTACAGTACATAGGGTTGAGTGAGGTACAGTCTGCCATTCTATAAGGACTGGTATAGGTCCACAATACATAGGGTCGAGGTGCACTACTGCTGACCGCTGCCCTATACTGCAGCAGTCCTTCATCGGTATAGGGACTGACGTACAGTCTGCTAATCACTCACACACAACCTACTTGTTCCACAAAGGTCCTTATAAGGACTGGTAACTTGGTCTGTCTAGGGTGCTACAGTACATAGGGTTGAGTGAGGTACAGTCTGCCATTCTATAAGGACTGGTATAGGTCCACAATACATAGGGTTGAGGTGCACTACTGCTGACCGCTGCCCTATACTGCAGCAGTCCTTTATCGGTATAGGGACTGACGTACAGTCTGCTAATCACTCACACACAACCAACTTGTTCCACAAAGGTCCTTATAAGGACTAGTAACTTGGTCTGTCTAGGGTGCTACAGTACATAGGGTTGAGTGAGGTACAGTCTGCCATTCTATAAGGACTGGTATAGGTCCACAATACATAGGGTTGAGGTGCACTACTGCTGACCGCTGCCCTATACTGCAGCAGTCCTTCATCGGTATAGGGACTGACGTACAGTCTGCTAATCACTCACGCACAACCTGCTTGTTCCACAAAGGTCCTTATAAGGACTGGTAACTTGGTCTGTCAAGGGTGCTACAGTACATAGGGTTGAGTGAGGTACAGTCTGCCATTCTATAAGGACTGGTATAGGTCCACAATACATAGGGTTGAGGTGCACTACTGCTGACCGCTGCCCTATACTGCAGCAGTCCTTCATCGGTATAGGGACTGACGTACAGTCTGCTAATCACTCACACACAACCTACTTGTTCCACAAAGGTCCTTATAAGGACTGGTAAGGTATATGGTACTACAGTACATAGGGTTGAGTAAGGTACAGTCTGCTATTCTATAAGTACTGGTATAGGTCCACAATACATAGGGTTGAGGTGCACTACTGCTGACCTCTGACATCCTCCTGGGGCTGTACCTCTGCTGTGCATATTATGAGGGGCTCCCACCATCCCTGTGCTGTGCTGACTTCCTCCTGGGGCTGTACCTCTGCTGTGCATATTTTGAAGTGCTCCCACCATCCCTGTGCTATGCTCATTATGAGGGGCTCCCACCATCCCTATGCTGTGCTGACTTCCTCCTGGGGCTGCTTATTATGAGGGGCTCCCACCATCCCTGTGCTGTGCTGACTTCCTCCTGGGGCTGCTTATTATGAGGGGCTCCCACCATCCCTGTGCTAAGCTGACATCCTCCTGGGGCTGCTTATTATGAGGGGCTCCCACCATTCCTGTGCTATGCTGACATCCTCCTGGGGCTGCTTATTATGAGGGGCTCCCACCATCCCTGTGCTATGCTCATTATGAGGGGCTCCCACCATCCCTGTGCTATGCTCATTATGAGGGGCTCCCACCATCCCTGTGCTATGTTCATTATGAGGGGCTCCCACCATCCCTTTGCTATGCTGACTTCTTCCTGGGGCTGCTTACGGTGCAGGTGTCAATGCTGTATGTCACGGTGCTGATGTCAGTACTCTCTATCACGGTGCTGCTGTCAGTGCTGTATATCACGGTGCTGGTGTTAGTGCTTTATGTCACGCTGCTGATGTCAGTGCTCTCTATCACGGTGCTGTTGTCAGATGACTCTATCACGGTGCAGATGTCATTGCTGTATGTCATGCTGCTGATGTCAGTGCTCTCTATCCCGGTGCTGCTGTCAGTGCTGTATATCACGGTGCTGGTGTTAGTGCTTTATGTCACGCTGCTGATGTCAGTGCTCTCTATCACGGTGCTGTTGTCAGATGACTCTATCACGGTGCAGATGTCATTGCTGTATGTCATGCTGCTGATGTCAGTGCTCTCTATCCCGGTGCTGCTGTCAGTGCTGTATATCACGGTGCTGGTGTTAGTGCTTTATGTCACGCTGCTGATGTCAGTGCTCTCTATCACGGTGATGTTGTCAGATGACTCTATCACGGTGCAGGTGTCATTGTTGTTTGTCACGCTGCTGATGTCAGTGCTCTCTATCACGGTGTTGGTGTCAGATGACTCTATCACGGTGCAGGTGTCATTGCTGTATGTCACGCTGCTGGTGATCATCTCCTGCACCCTCTTCTTTGCCTACCCTGGTCTCTGACCTTCCCTCTCCTCCATTGCCTTCATGCGCTCCACAGTCCTGAATTGTCACAACAATTTCCCATATAAAAAAAGAATGCTTGTAGTTGTCGATCCCAGATTCACCTCATACATGTGTTATGTCATTGGCCATGTGGTGGGACTATGTTTGCACAGCTATTAATTATTTTGTGGCTGCAAATTTGACCTGTAGGTTTGCGAAGTTCGCCTCCCTTTGAAGTCAATGGGGCCCGCCGTGAACGTTCTGGTTCGCTATCGGGCGCGTTCGAGGTCCGCGTTCGCGAAACGTCCCGTCGGAAGTTCATCCATCACTATTTCCAAGGTGATAGCATTGAGTTTGAGATTATAACAATGTTTTTGCTCTAGCCCTTGCTGGATCAAAATGCCACATATGAACGTCTTGTGGGCATTCCATACCACACAGACATTGTTTACTGAGGGTGCATTTTCCTGAAGCTTATTTTTTTATAATTTTCAAGCTAGTGGATCTTGCAATATACTGACATTGCAACGCCAGATGAAGACAGGAGAGGAGACACCCTTTTCATTTATCGTTATGGATATGGCAGCATGGTCGCGGACCATGTGATTTAATGACTTTTTGAGGCTGACACTTGTTGTAGTAACCGTTTGTCCCTGACAAAGAGGCCTTTACATGAATTGCTTTGATGTTTGGCAGAGAAGTACTTATAGGGGCTGATTTACTAAGATGAATGCGCTGCACCGGTTCATACCTCAATTTGTGCATCAGGTAAATTTTTAATTGAGCGTATGAACTTGCACATACATAAGCGCAACAGATAATATGCCGGCGCACGCAATGATAATCTCCTATTGATAATAGCGCAAGCTGTATCATTAACAGTTCATTCACACAGGGGCAGCACGACTTCCAGCATGACTTTGGGAGGCAACTGGGACATGGCTTGAGCATAAATCACAGCGCGACTTGAGGTGACTTACAACATGACTTTAAGTCGCCCCCAGGCCAGGCGACTTTAATTTTAAACAAAAACGGCATGGGTTCCCCTCCAAGAGCATACCAGGCCCTTCAAGTCTGGTATTGATATTAAGGGGAACCCTGCACCAAAAAAAAGGCATGGGGATCCCCCTCAAAATCCATACCAGGCCCTTATCCGAGCATGCAACCTGGCAGGCCGCAGGAAAAGAGTGAGGGGGGAGTGAGAGTGCCCCCCCTCCTGAACTGTACCAGGCCACATGCCCTCAACATTGGGAGGGTGCTTTGGGGTCCCCCCAAAATACCTTGTCCCCATGTTGATGAGGACAAGGGCCTCATCTCCACAACCCTGGCCGGTGGTTGTGGGGGTCTGCGGATGGGGGATTATCAGAATCTGGAAGCCTCCTTTAACAAGGGGACCCCCAGATCCTGGCCTCCCCCCGATGTGAAATGGTAGGGGGGTAAAAAAGTATCCCTACCATTTCACTAAAAAAGTGACAAGTGTTAAAAATTACAAGAGACCGTTTTTGACAATTCCTTTATTAACCACTTCCCGACCAGCGCATGCCGATGTACGTCGGCAGAATGGCATGGGCAGGCATATTGGTGTACATGTACGTCTATTTTTATATGCCGCCCTGTCATCGCGTGCCCGCTGCCGGCGGCGCACTCGCGTGATGGTCGGGACCCCACGTGAGTCCGGTCACAGGTCCCGCGGACTCGATCGCCGTGGGGATACCCACGATCGTCTCACTGGGCGGCTGAACGGAGAGATGCCATTGTAAACAGCATCTCCCCATTCTGCCTAGCAACAAGTGACACTGATCTCTGCTCCATGTGATTGGAGCAGAGATCAGTGTTCACTAACAAAAAGCCCAGCCCCCCACAATTAGTAACACGCCCCTAGGAACACTTAACTCCTACACTGCCACCCCCTGGTTAACCCCTTCACTGCCAGTGAAATGTGTCAAAAATGGCTGATGTGTCCGCCATAATGTTGCAGTCACAATAAAAATCGCTGATCACCGCCATTACTAATGCTGATCGCCGCACAGTGCCGAATCAGAAAAAGTGGTCTGGTCTTAAGCCAGCAAAATGGTCCGGTCTGAAAGTGGTTAAAGTCTTCTTCTTTCTTCTGCTCTTCTTCCTTCTTCTTTCCTTCATCCTTCGGTTCCTTCCTCCATCTTCTTCCTACAATCCTCTGCTTCTTGTTCTCGTCTGGCATCTTCCTCCATGGCGTCTCTTCTTCCTCGCTTCATTCTCTGGCCGCTCCGCGCAATGGGACGCTCCCGCTGTGTGCCGCTTCTCTTCTTCTGACACTTATATAATGGAACCATGCGTCAGAGGGGGGCAGGGTCACCTCTGTTATATGAGAACTGTCAGAAGAAGAGAAGTGGCACACAGCGGGAGTCTCCCATTGTGTGAAGCGGCCTGAGAACGAAGAAAGGCCTGAGAACGAAGAAGTGCATTTTTTTGCACTTCATTGCCTGCATATATCCATCTACTAATTGCACGCATTAGGATCATCATTACCATTCACATATTTATATATTCATTGTTTTATTTATTTATTTTTCCCACACATTGACACAGTTGATTCAGACCTAGAGGGTCTCTTTCCCTTCTCCCCCCCTCTTTCCTCCCTTCCCCCCTTTTCCCTTCCTTTCCCCCTCCCCTCTTTTCTTTCCTTCCCCCTTTTCCCCTCCCCCTTTTTCCCTCCCCCCTTCTTTTCTTCTCTTTTCTCCTCTTTTTTCTTTTCTTTCTTCTTTCTTCTTTTTTCTTTATTCACTCTTAGTCATTCAATGATTAAGTGCAGGAGTCACATGTGTGGAGACTTCATGATGATGGTTCATCAGGTGTCACAGCTTTTCACTTTTGATTTCATTATCACGTGTTGACACTTGTATAGTATATATTTGTTTTTCATTCTGAACAAAAGCTGGCTATGAGTAAGCGCTGGTTTTTAGCATGAAATGCGTCAGTATTTTGTTCTATGTTTTTTTCCCTTTGCTGTGGTGATTCGTGTGATATGGAGTTTTTTCACTTGAATAAATAAAGGCACTTTTATTTTTCACCCAATCCGGAGTGCCGCTGTCCAGAGTTTGTTCGTTTTCCATGAACGAAGAAGGGATGCCGTGACGATAACACCGGAGCAAGAAGCAGGGAATCTGAGGAAGAAGAAGATGGAAGAAGATGGTGGAGGAAGAAACTGAAGGATGAAAGAAAGAAGTAAGAAGAAGACCAGAAGAAAGAAGATGAAAGAAGAAGACTTTAACCACTTAAGCCCCGGACCAATTGTCAGCCTAAGGACCAAAGGTCTTTTTACAATTTCGCACTGCACTGCTTTAACTGGTAATTGCGCGATCATGCAATGTTGTACCCAAACTAAATTTGCGTCCTTTTCTTCTCACAAATAGAGCTTTCTTTTAATGGTATTTGATTGTCTCTGCGATATTTATTTTTTTACGATATAAAAGGAAAAAGACTGAAAATTAAAAAAAAAAAAAAAAAGATATTTTCTACTTTTTGTTATAAGTAAAATCGAATAAACTAAATTTTAGTCATACATTTAGGCCAAAATGTATTCAGCCACATGTCTTTAGTAAAAAAAATGTCAATAAGCATATATTTATTGGTTTGCGCAAAAGTTATAGCGTCTACAAACTAGAGTACATTTTCTGGAATTTACACAGCTTTTAATTTATGAGTCCCTATGTCATTTCTTGAGGCGCTAAAATGGCAGGGCAGTACAAACCCCCCAAATGACCCCATTTTGGAAAGTAGACACCCCAAGGAAATTGCTGAGGGGCATGTTGAGCCCATTGAATTTTTTTTTTGTTCCAAGTGATTGAATAATGACAAAAAAAAAAGTTTACAAAAAGTTGTCACTAAATGACATATTGCTCACACATGCCATAGCTACAGTGGTGTGAAAAAGTGTTTGCCCCCTTCCTCATTTCCTATTCCTTTGCATGTTTGTCACACTTAAGTGTTTCGGAACATCAAACCAATTTAAACAATAGTCAAGGACAACACAAGTAAACACAAAATGCAATTTGTAAATGAAGGTGTTTATTATTAAAGGTGAAAAAAAATCCAGACCATCATGGCCCTGTGTGAAAAAGTGATTGCCCCCTAAACCTAATAACTGGTTGGGCCACCCTTAGCAGCAACAACCTGCAACCAAGCGTTTGCGATAACGTGCAATGAGGCTTTTACAGCGTCCTGGAGGAATTTTGGCCCACTCATCTTTGCAGAATTGTCCTAATTCCGTTACATTAGAGGGTTTTCGAGCATGAACGGCCTTTTTAAGGTCATACCACAACATCTCAATAGGATTCAGGTCAGGACTTTGGCTAGGCCACTCCAAAGTCTTCATTTTGTTTTTCTTCAGCCATTCGGTGGTGGACTTGCTGGTGTGTTTAGGATCATTGTCCTGCTGCAGAACCCAAGTTCGTTTCAGCTTGAGTACACGAACAGATGGTCGGACATTCTCCTTCAGGATCTCTTGGTAGACAGCAGAATTCATAGTTCCTTTTATCACGGCAAATCTTCCAGGTCCTGAAGCAGCAAAACAGCCCCAGACCATCACACTACCACCACCATATTTTACTGTTGGTATAATGTTCTTTTTATGAAATGCAGTGTTCCTTCTACGCCAGATATACTTGGACACACACCTTCCAAAGAGTTCCACTTTTGTCTCATCGGTCCACAGAATGTTGTCCCAAAAGTCTTGGGGATCATCAAGATGTGTTGTGGAGAAATTGGGGTGAGCTTTGATGTTCTTTTTGCTCAGCAGTGGTTTTCTCCTTGGAACTCTGCCATGCAGGCCATTTTTGCCCAGTCTTTTCCTGATGGTGGAGGCATGAACGCTGACCTTAACTGAGGCAAGTGAGGCCTGCAGTTCCTTGGACATTGTTGTGGGGTCTTTTGTGACCTCTTGGATGAGTCGTCGCTGCGCTCTTGGGGTAATTTTGGGGGGCCGGCCACTCCTGGGAAGGTTCACCACTGTTCCATGTCTTCGCCATTTGTGGATAATGGCTCTCACTGTGGTTCGCTGGATTCCCAAAGCTTTGGAAATGGCTTTATAACCCTTTCCAGACTGATAGATCTCAATTACTTTCTTTCTCAATTGTTCCTGAATTTCTTTGGGTCTCGGCATGATGTGTAGCTTTTAAGGATCTTCTGGTGGACCTTACTGTGTCAAGCAGCTCCTATTTAAGTGATGCCTTGATTGTGAACAGGTGTGGCAATAATCAGGCCTGGGTGTGGCTAGAGAAATTGAACTCAGGTGTGGACAACCACAGTTATAGTATGTTTTAACAAGGGGGGGCAATCACTTTTTCACACAGGGCCATGATGGTTTGGATTTTTTTTCACCTTTAATAATAAACACCTTCATTTACAAATTGCATTTTGTGTTTACTTGTGTTGTCCTTGACTATTGTTTAAATTGGTTTGATGTTCCGAAACACTTAAGTGTGACAAACATGCAAAGGAACAGGAAATGAGGAAGGGGGCAAACACTTTTTCACACCACTGTATATGTGGAATTGCACCCCAAAATATATTCTGCTGCTTCTCCTGAGTACAGGGATACCACATATGTGGGACTTTTTGGGAGTCTAGCCGCGTACGGCACCCCGAAAACCAATCACTGCCTTCAGGATATCTAAGGGTGCAAATTTTTGATTTCACTCCTCACTACCTATCACAGTTTCGAAGGCCATAAAATGCTAAAATAGCACAACCCCCCCCCCCCCCCAAATGACCCCATTTTGGAAAGTAGACACCCCAAGCTATTTACTGAGAGGCATGTTGAATCCATGAAATATTTTATATTTTGCCACAAGTGCCAGGAATATTACATTTTTTTATTTATTTTTGCACAAAGTTGTCACTAAATGATATATTGCTCACACATGCTATGGGCATAAGTGAGATTACACCCCAAAATAAATGTTGCTGCTTCTCCCGAGTATGTGGATACGACATGTGGGACCCTAGCCGCGTACAGGACCCCAGAATCCAAGCACTGCCTTCAGGATTTAAATATAAAACGCTACCAAAAAAAAACTGTTAGCGATCGCAGGGATCAGGCCTGACTCTGCGAACGCTGTAGTTATGTGTTTAGTGTTTTGTAAGTGACAGTGATCGATCGATACTGCACTTGGGTGCTACCAGGTATCTGGGCTGATCCCGCTAACAATGCGTTTTTTTATCGAACCCTAAACTGCTGGGGATGCTAGTATAGATCTGATCAGATCAGATATTGATCTGTTCAGATTCTATACCACTATGGGAGGTGTATGCTTTGCGCTTGGGTGTTAGCAATACTGGCACTAACCTAGCGCTGCCTGGGGCGACGCAGACCCTGACCCTAAAACCTAATTGATATCACCCGCCGGGTGATCAGGGGGGTTAAACCTTTATTGGGTAATGAATGGTGGGTGCCCTGATGCTATAAAAAGCAAACTAACTAACCAGAGACACTCAAAACACTTATACGGTGATCACTGGTGAAAGAGTTAACTAGGGGCAATCAGGGGGTTAAAATCTTTATTAGGTAGTATATGGGGGTCCCTGACGCTATAGAAAAACCTGACGGGGAACCTAAATAACTGGCTAACCAGCGTCACCAGTGACACTTATACGGTGATCGCTGGTGAAAGGGTTAACTCTAGGGGCAATCAGGGGGTTAAAATCTTTATTAGGTAGTATATGGGGGTACCTAGCGCTATAAAAAGCTGGCAGTGAACCTAAAAAATAACTAGCTACCTAGCGGCAGCAGTGACACTAATGCAGCGATCAGAAAAACGATTGCTTAGTGACACTGGCAAAAGGGGGTGAAAGGGTTACCTGGGGGCAATCAGGGGTTAAAACCTTTATTAGGTAGTATATGGGGGTCCCGAACGTGATATAAAAACCTGACAGGGAACCTAAATAACGAAATAACTAACTGGCTATCCAGCATCACCAGTGACACTTATACGGTGATCGCTGGTGAAAGGGTTAACTCTAGGGACGATCGGGGGGTGATCGGGGGGTGATCGGGGGTGATTTGTGTGCCTATGTGTACCTACATGTCAGTGTAGTGTTTGGTGCACTTACTATGTGTTCTCCTCGCAGTCCGGTCAAAAAGACCGCCCCGAGGAGAATGACATCACTTCCTCCCTCCCTGTGTTTACACTACACAGGCGGGGGAAGCTTCTCATTCACCAGGAGCGATCGAGAGGGGATGGCCAGAAACCAACGGCCATCCCCTCATCCCGGATTGCTCTTGAAGTGAAATGGACTGCCACAGCCAGTGGGAGGGGGTCCGATCGAACCCCCACCCGCTGGAAGGCAAGCACGTACATGTACGTGCTTGTACCTGTCAGTGCCATTACATGCGGCGGTCCTTACGTGGTTAATAATGGAATTGTGAAAAACTGTCTCTTGTAATTTTTAACACTTTTGTCACTTTTTTGGTGAAATGGTAGGGGTACACTCCCTTACCATTTCACATAGGGGGAGGCCGGGATCTGGGGACCCCCTTGTTAAAGGGGGCTTCCAGATTCTGATAAGCCCCCCGCTCGCAGACCCCCACAACCACCGGCCAGGGTTGTAGGTATGAGGCTCTTGTCCTCATCAAAATGGGGACAAGGTGCTTTGGGGGTTCCCCAAAGCACCCTCCCAATGTTGAGGGCATGTGGCCTGGTACAGTTCAGGGGGGGCGCTCTCTCGTCCCCCCTCTTTTTGTGGCCTGCCAGGTTGCATGCTCGATAAGGGCCTGGTATGGAATTTCTGGGGACCCCCACGCATTTTTTTTTGTTAATTTTTTTTTCTAAATGCTAACATAACCTGTGTGCAAATAGCCTTAAAAAAAACATAGTGAACCAGCGCAAAAAAGTCAAGTTGAGAGTAAGGATGAGCCGAACACCCCCCTGTTCGGTTCACACCAGAACCTGCAAACAGACTTAAACTTTGTGTGAACTTTAGAACCCTATTAAAGTCTATGGGACTCGAACGTTCACAATCTAAAGTGCTAATTTTAAAGGCTAATATGCAAGTTACTGTCCTAAAAAGTGTTTGGGGACCCAGGTCCTGCCCCAGGGGACATGGATCAATGCAAAAAAAAGTTTTAAAAACGGCAGTTTTTTCAGGAGCAGTGATTTTAATAATGATTAAAGTGAAACAATAAAAGTGTAATATTCCTTTAAATTTCGTACCTGGGGGGTGTCTATAGTATGCCTGTGAAGGGGCGCATGTTTCCCGTGCTTAGAACTGTCCCTGCACAAAGTGTCATTTCGCAAGGAAAAAAAGTCTTTTAAAATCACTTTCCATTGTCGGCTCCCGTAATACAGATAACACTCAATGAGTGTTCTCTGTATTAGCCGACAATTAATTCATTGATAAAAAAAAAAAAAAAGCGTGGGGATTCCCCTAAATTAAATTACCAGGCCCTTCAAGTCTGCTATGGATAGTAAGGGGAACCCCGTGTCAAATAAAGAAAAATTGACGTGGGGGTCCCCCTAAATATCCATACCAGACCCTTCAGGTCTGGTATGGATATTAAGGGGAACCCCACATCAAATCAAAAAAAAATGTAAGTGGGGGTCCCCCTAAAAATCCATACCAGACCCTTTATCCGAGCACGCAACCTGGCAGGCCACAGGAAAATAGGGGGGGACTTGAGCTCCCCCCCTCCTGAACCATACAAGGCCACATGCCCTCAACATTGGGAGGATGCTTTGGGGGTCTGTGACCCCTCAAAGCACCATGTCCCCATGTTGATGTGGAGAAGGGCCTCATCCCCACAACCCTGGCCGGTGGTTGTGGGGGCCTGCGGGCGGGGGGCTTATCAGAATCTGGAAGCCCCCTTTAACAAAGGGACCCCCAGATCCCGGCCCCCCCGTTTGAAATGGTAAGGGGGTACAAAAGTACCCCTACCATTTCTCAAAGAAAGTGTAAAAAATAGTTAAATAAGACAAACACACTTTTGAAAAATTCCTTTATTAAAAATAAAAAAAATTTAAAAAAAGATTCCAGCGGTGGTAATCCACTCCTGCTATCCAGCGACGGATGATCATCTTTCCGGGGTCCAGCGATGGCTGATCTGATCCAGCAACGGGTGATTTTCAGTCCAGCGCTGTCCATACATCCATCTTCTGTCTCCACTGCGGAGACATTGCTGGGATCCCAGCGCTGACGTTTCTTATATTAGGAGGGCGGGGCCACTTGAATGTGCGCAAATGCAGCTTGCGCATGCCCAGTACATAAATTGACCTGGCGCAGTTCCAAGTGTATTTGCAGGCGCAGCAAGCTTTCTCAGAGAAAGTTACTTTTCCGTTCTATTTTGGGCATATTTGTTACTTGGACAGCTATAACTATACTTCCTCACATCACCCACATCACCACCATAATATTGGCACTTCCAGCTTCTTTTAATTCTGAGTTGAAGAATGTGTGTGCCATGTCTATAGCGGCACACAAATCCCTCCTGTGCGCCGGCATGCTAATAGTAAATGGGGAATTGCGCTGTGTTACAGGCACAGATGCTTTGCGAATACGAAAACGGCTGTTGCGCATCGGCATGCGCCGCATCTCATGGCACAAACTCTTTGTACATCAGCCCCATAGTGTCTCTTTGATGCATGCTGGCATTTCCAGAGATCATAGACTTCTTCCAAGTGTAGCAGGTTATGTAGAGAAGAGATGCAAACCTAAACAGGGGATGTGGTGTCAATGTGTGGGTCCACCATCAGGTTGAATTCCCCACACATTAGCAGGTGTCCTCACTTGACAGAGGAGATACGTTTGAAGAGATTGTGGAGAAAACAAAGTTGGTACTAGAGTGGTGCATACAAGGCAACAAGTGTATAGGGTTGCGTGTTAATGTCACAGGTAAGAATGATATAATGTTCTTCTGTGTCTAATATGAAGCTTTTGAGTTGAAAGGCAAGGGAGTTGCATATTGCTAGGAGCACTCCTCTTTTTCTTTTTTCTTGGGCGCATGCTAAGAAGACGTTAAAGTAGTCTTTATGGGAACACTTGGGAGTTGCACCAGTTTCGAAATGGGTTTCCTGTATGCTCAGAATGTCTGCTTTGCATTTAATCGCCTCTGACCACATAGAAAGGCACTTTGATGGGTGGTTTAGGCCTCTGACATTTACGGAAAGGCATGTGATAGTCAGGGTGCAGTTTGAAATTCAGTGTGTTACTCACTTTTGTTGTCAGGGAGCTGGTGGTGGATCTCTTTGCTTGTAGTGTAATGGGCATCAGATCAGACCAGACGTGGACACTCCTGTTTACCCACATGTTGTGGTGGTATGATGCTTCAGACAAAGAGGTTGTGGCAGTGGAGAGTAGTTCATCCATTGTTATATTCTGGGTAGCTTTACTATCGTGTACCGAACAAAAAAGTGGAAAACAAAGAACATAGCAAAACAAAAGTTAATGCAACTGTTAAGGTAGAAACTGTAAAAAGAGTATCTATTGGAAGATCCAAGTGCAGATCATGCTGCCTGTTTTGATCTTGGGGGTATTGGTAGGGAAACATTCCAAACCATGACCTTGGGAATTACATTGGTTTGAATAATGCTTGATTTTTTCCGGAGCCTCCATTGTTAGGTTGCTTAGTGGATCGCTTGTGTGACAGTCTGCCATTATGGTTCTAGTGGATCCAAGTGGTTAATAGCTGAAGAGGCATGTGAAGTTTCAGGAATGATGCCCCATTCGTGTACAGTGGCAATCCCTTCATCTAAGGATGATATTGAGGTGTTAACTTCATTGTGAGTGATGGACAGGGTGGCAGCATGTCTCCATTTATGTGGGATTTTGTGGTTTCTGAGATCGTGACAGCATTGAAGCGTATGCTTAGATAGGTCAGGGAACAGCTGTATGTTGGCCTAGTGCTTGGGTAGGCCTTCAGCTTTCCTAAATGTGGTCATTAAGAATTATTTTACATGGTAAAAGTATACCCTTTGGAAGAACATCCCTGGGAATCCCAGCTGGTAGGAAGGAGGGTTTTGTTACCCTATAGATTCTATCGATCATGAGGTCCTGTGCTGACAGTGTGGCGGCCATAGAGGAAAATAGAGTTAGGACAAATTGTTGCAGTTGTTGGGGAGGTACAGATTCTGGTATCCCTCTAATTTTTATGTTTCTCCTGGATATGTCCTCTAGGTCAGCAATTTTATCCATAATCCAGGTGATTTCCTTTGTGTGGGTATGTGAGTTAAATGAGATAGAGTACTCTCCCATTGTATTCTTCACATGGTCTTCTCTGTTCCTCAGTGCCTATACATCTTTTTGGCATTGACTCACATTTGACACCAGATCAGAGACCAAAGAAGCCCTAAGTGATAGCATCACGTCTTTTAACATTGTGCCTAATACTGGCTGGCCCCTGGTAGGAAAGACAGCAATGGGATCATCTCTGGGTGGCCCTGCACCTTCCCTAGATGTATATGTCCCACTGACATCCATGCCTGTGTCCTCTTGGTGCCTGGGAGGAGAATCCCTGCGGGGCTTGAATTTGACTGGGCTTTAGGTGGATGGGCTGAAGCTGCCTGAGTGTGTCCCATTGTTAGATACCTAAGTCGGGTTACCTTTTTGCTGGGATCTGCAGTCCACAGGCTTTGCTGAGGCCTTGTGTGCAAGCTGCATGGCACAGGTGCAGCTGCCATTTTGTCGTGGATCTTTCAGGATAGAGGGGAAGAATCCCAGGATCTTCTACAGCTGTTGTGCTTTGCAGCGTTTGGACATTGCGGCCACTTTCTGGAACCCAGGAAAGCTATTTATGGACAGCTGGTGTGCAATATAATGCTTCTTATGCTTTGATTCCCCCAGTGGTCGACCAGAGCACCTGGACTATGTGGCTATGTTGGAGCTTGGTTGCATTGCCCCCCACCTTTTATTTTTTTTAACATTATTGCTATCTCAAGGGGGATAGGAAGCCTTGTATGTGATAGCATGGGCAGGTGACAGGTTCTCTTAAAGAGACATTGGTGGTCTATTAGACCCCTAATGTCTCCCCTGTCCTCTAATGCAACTATTCCAGCACATACTGTGCTGAAGTAGCTGCATCCTTAGCTATAATTGGTGAGGAATGACAGCTGTGACCCTGAAAGTGACTTAATACATGCCTCCTCCAGAGGTCATTCGTTGCAGGAGGGATCAGGGAATTGGCATTCCCAGAGTTCCTCCTGCCGTAATTGGGAACACTATTTCCCACAATCATGGGCTCCCCAGAGAGCACAGGAGCCACCTAAGGGTGCCACCAGTGGGGGGAAGTGATCCTTTGAGTCCTGTAAAAGTGATCAGGCAGTTCTATAGCCACATGATAACTTTTATCAGAATGCCCTGGACCGACAGCACCTGTGAACTTGATTTAACTACTTGTCTACCATGTTGTTTATACAGTAAATGTGCCTTGGTAGACAAGTGATTAAAGTATATTCATACTACTTGTGCGCTTATCTTTTTTAAGGGTCTTCTTTTGTTAATATAACTGTAACATAACCCCCAAAGGAGCTGCTGGTTAGATTTGGGCTTATCGTTACCTTCTGTTTTCCTTGTTGTACGTCTAGGGGTGTCCCGTGGTAAATGGCCCAGTAACTTGAGAGACCAACAACAGATCCACTTGAATGGATTTAATTTACAAAACTTAGATAATGAACAGTCTCTAAATTGGGATCAGAGGGTTGGAAAGGAAATTCAGGTACTCTTAGTGTCAAAGTCAAAATGTTGAAGAACTTGCTTACTTTGACTGCATCCAGAGAATAGCCATTCACAACTGGATGATCACTCAGGTTCCCAGTCCCTCTCTCACAAGGCCTAGCAGCCAACAAGGTGCTTACTCAGGAACAAGTCTCTACCACAAACGTTGTTGTAGAACGTACAAGATAAAGTTTCTGCCACAGACGTTGTTGTAGAACACATAGGTAAACTAAACTTGAAAACACTCGTAGGATACCTGGATCTGTCAGCCAGCTTGGCAAAATCCATAAGACCGGATTCTCTCAGGTACCTCAGGCTCTTACTAAGAAACCAACCTGTACGTGGTCTTCTTCTGAAAAGTCCTCCCCTGGAATGCTTGAAGTCACTGTGTCTCTCCCAAACCAGAGATGGCACCCAACCACCTCAGAATCCTTCTTTAGTTTCTTTGCCTCAGTATAGCCAGCCCTGAGAAATCAAAATCAGGTGGATCCGCACCCCAGGCCATAGCCTTCCTGGGGGCTGGTCAGGAGGACCAGGACCATGAAGTCAGTACATCATTCTGGACTGGAACCCCAAACCACGTGATGTCCGCATCTTAAATACCCTCTCCCAGAAAGCACAGTGAGAGTGCCACTCTCACTGGACGAGCTCTGAGAGAGAGTAACTTAAGCACCTAACCAGACCATAGTTCCATGCCTGCCAGAAGAGACAGCACCCCCTTCGGCCAGGCTGAACATCTCACAGTCCAGTCAGACTGATGCTGAAGTCTAAATTTAGATAATTGTACCCAAACCAAACTGCAGTTTAGGCATAACTTTAACTTTAAAAACGCATAGCGCGTGCTCTTCAGGAGCCGCCGCTACACACTCCCCCTGCTTATTTAGACGATGTCCTCATTCTCTGGTAAAGACAGGAAAAAGGAAACCCAGAAAAAGCATACCCAGAGATAAAAAACTAGCTCTACAAAAAAACCTTAGTGTACCTGAATGTTAAGGGTAGGTATGGGAAAAGGGAAAGGAAAACCAATAAACTTTCCACTACTGTGTAAAACATTGTATAACATTGTTAAACACAAAAATTATTACACAGTAAAGATTACCACCCAAGCCTGTCTATCTAAACCACCCATTCACCGGCAGCTTGATAGATGCTCCTTGGAGAATCCTGAAAGAGAAGAAAAACATGCAAACAATACACTGTACACAAACTATTAGAAGGCAGGATTCCATCCAATCTCAATGGATTCATCTCCTGTAAACTTTAAAAATTTTAAAACCCCATTTTTTTCTCTACTTATAAAACAGTGCTATTTGTGCCGGCTCATGCCACCTAGTAGTATGTTTCGCTAAGGTGCAGTCTCTTTTTAGAACAAGTTCTGTGTCCGGTAAAATAATATTGACACGGCGGATGTTCCTTTCTCTGTGTAACTGACCCTGTCTAACTACCCCATAGTTGAGTAGTTCCAAAGAAAAATGCAAAGAGATAAAGACCCGGAGAAACTCTTCTTGCAAATTCAAAGACTACTTGGCTCAGGAACAGTTCACCAGTAGAAACGGGGATCAGGCAAAGTTAAATCTTTCCCCTGTGCATCCACAGCAGTAATAAAATAAACAGCACTGTCTTTATCCGGTCTGCAAATCAAAACTTTGCCCTCATAAATGTGCCGACCATAACTCCAATGCTGTAGACATCCGACAAACCGTTCATACAACTGCGGTGAAAAAGCCTTTTTGCAAATCGGCTTTGGTACTTTTAAATAGTTTCAAACATCATCCTCGTACCATGCCTCGTGGTTCTCCTCAAAATGGTCATAATGTCCCTTGGAACATAGGGGAATTCCAACCCCATACTCGGTTGCCACCTGCTTATTTCAAAGTCTCTGAGACCAAGGTTGGTCTCGTCATAATCGGGCAATTTTTTTTTTTCACAGACACGGCTTAACAACTAAAAGCCTTTAAAAGAAAAGTTCAAAAGTACTCACGGCAACCTTGGCTCAAAATGCCAGTCATCTCCTTCATCTGAATCAGAACTATTCCCTGAGCTCTGTGAAGACTCCCCTGCGGGCCGACAGTTCCCAGTGGTAACACCCGCAGCTTTCCTATGCTTGTCCATGGGTATCCTTTTCCAAATATTCATCCCAGGGAGGCATGGGGGCGTTGGGTTGTTTTCCCTCTTTGCAACCGAGCACCTCAGAGCAGTACTTATGGCTGGGGTCGTGTCCACGACATCCGGGGTATTCTCCTGAACTTCGGAGGGGGCGAGATCCATTCTTGCAATGCAGGCTCCAACAGATGATGCTGGGGCATAGACAATCGACTCCTCGGTTGCTATGCCTGTGACCCAGTTCATGTGGTAGGCCAGAGGCAATTCAGTGGGCTACTCCACTTTAAAGGTGTACTCTCCACACCTTCTGCATCTTGCAAACGGTTGAGGGTTGGCGATCAGGCCGTCACACTTCCTGCATAATATGCCAAGGCCCTCAATATCTCCTGTGGTATATCGCACAAACCGCCCCTGGTGAATCCCCGTGTCTGTCAGCACGGTACCGGGCATCTGCATACCTGTGGAACCCTTTTCAGTAGGCATCCTGACACAGACTGCATACCCGGAGCACGGTACATTCTCAAAAATCTTCTCTCCAACACTTTAAGAGAAGAATAGACTGACTTCTTCTCCTTCAGCAATACACTCTCACGCGGTGCCTCCTGCAGGAAAAGAACAACTCCCACTCCTCCTACTGATAGCTTGGGCTGCGTAACTTTGTGGGCTTTTTGGCAAGGGCTCCTCCCACGCTTACGCACCTCAGTGGCAGTCCGAATAAAGATGGCGCTGATGGCGCAGTTCAAAAACACAACCCTCTGTCCTATGTTTTACCACATGTTCATTTCTTTGTGGGGGTAACTGTAAATCCTGGACTGCGAGCCCCCACATGTAGCACTAACCCTCGAAGGAGCTGCTGGTTAGATTTGGGCTTACTGTCACCTTCTGTTTTCCTCATTGCACGTCTAGGAGTGTCCCATGGTAAATGGCCCAGTAACTATTTGCAAAACTTAGATAATGAACAGTCTCTTAAATTGGGATCAGAGGGTTAGAAAGGAAATTCAGATACTCTTAGTGTCAAAGTCAAAATGTTGAAGAACTTGCTTACTTTGACTGCATCCAGAGAATAGCCATTCGCAACTGGGTGATCACTCAGGTTGGACAGTCTCACAAGGCCTAGCAGCCAACAAGGTGCTTACTCAGGAACAAGTTTCTGCCACAGATGTTGTTGTAGAAGATACAAAAAAATGTCTCTGCCACAGATGTTGTTGTAGAACACGTAGGGAAACTAAGCTTGAAAACACTCGTAGGATACCTGGATCTTTCAGCCAGCTTGGTGATATGCACAAGACCGGATTCTCTCGTGTACCTCAGCCCTTCCAGGCTCTTACTAAGAAACCAACCCGTATGTGGTCTTCTTCTGAAGAGTCCTCCCCTGGAATGCTTGAAGTCACTGAGTCTCTCGAAAAACGGAAACGGCACCCAACCACCTCAGAATCCTTCTTTATTTTCCTTGCCTCGGGCTAGCCAGTCCCGAGACATCAAAAACGGGTGGATCCACACCCCAGGCCATAGCCTTCCTGGGGGCTGGTCAGGAGGACCAGGGCCATGAAGTCAGAACATCATTCTGGACCGGAACCCCAAACCACGTGATGTCCGCATCTTAAATATCCTCTCCCTGGAAAGAACAGCAAGAGCGCCACTCCCTCTAACTTTATTTAAACCTTGTTACAGTGTTTTATTTTAAACAAAGAAATCATAAATCAGTTAAAGAGTGCGAAAACGGATAGGTTTGGGATCAGTTCTACTATGTGTTAGAGGCAAAACCCAGTGGGTTTGCAGTCCCAACAAATTAATGTGTACGCTATGCCCCATAAATTGTTTACAACGTTAATCCATGGCAAGGGCCTTTGAACATTAGCCAACTGGCTTAGACAGAACCAGTAATAAGAACTTTGTGACTTGTGCCAGCCTTCTTGCTATAAAAAGGGGGAGGGACACACAGAATTCACAGTGAGACTGTATTGGAAGCAGATGTACGGAAAACATAAGGAAATCTGTCAAACTACACAAACTACTAAAAAATGGCGTTTGTTTCAGGGAAGCAATGTTTTGGAGTTTTTATATTGGACTTTGTTTTTTTATTTTGTGCAGATAGGGTTTTAATTTTAGGTAACTGCTTTTATACAAAAGTCTTTCAAGGGCATATTATTCTAAGTGACCTCACACCATTTAACTCACATTTGACCCACCCCCTCCATTTCCATGAATAAAATAAAAGTTAGGCATTCGCCAATTTTACATTACTGTATTATATTATTCTTGCAGTAAAACACCTACCTGTGCATATTGTATAGTAACTTTTGGTCTAAAATTGTCATTTAAAATTGCCCTGCTGTAGGCCAATTTTACCCTGGCACAAAACAAAAAAAGTTCACAAACCCACCTATAACTGGTCTTCATAGCAAGGAGCACTGGAAGGGCAAACACATGTCAAAAACCAAAGAATTTCCAAGCTCAACTCACCAACCAGCCTGCGACCAACCAAATTAACCTGTCTAACAGTATGTGTAAAAAACAGGGGTTTCGTTTCACACATTTGCAAATACATGTGTAAGCTGTAGGCCATGGCAAGTCACCCTGTATCCTGCAGACCCTAGCTCTAACTTTGAAGAGTCTCCACAGTGGGAACACATGTATTCTAATGGATAGTTAAAGGGCAGATGACTGGAGGGAGTCCAACCCTCTTTAACCACTACATTACAGGGCACTTTCGCCCCCTTCCTTCCCAGCCCAATTTTCAGCTTTCATCGCTCTAGCGCAGGGGTGGCCAACCCGCGGCTCCCGAGCCGCATGCGGCTCTTTGCCCGGTTCCATGCGGCTCTTACGTTCATATTGTAGCATTCTGCCAGACATGCAAGAATGACAAGAAGTAGTCGAATGAACTGTCCTTTATTGACAACAGCAGAACTCCATTACTGTTAGCCGTAACCACGCCAAAACAACACAAACAAAAAGCAATCTTCGTTTCTCTTCCTTACTCTTTTCCAGTCGTTCACCATCCGCTCTCACACACACCTCCGCTCACCCCTCACTCTCACTCCCCCGCCCTCTCGCTCTCACATCCAGGCAGACGCAGTCACAGACCATGGGAAATCACAGAACT
This sequence comes from Lithobates pipiens, assembly GCF_037356315.1. Taxonomy (NCBI): domain Eukaryota; kingdom Metazoa; phylum Chordata; class Amphibia; order Anura; family Ranidae; genus Lithobates; species Lithobates pipiens. Next base: position 389,743,493 of record NW_027507764.1, read on the forward strand.
CTAACATAAACATTGTAACACTCAACATTACTGCAGGGTCACTACAGTATTTTCGTCAAATGCGCATGTGGGCAGTTTTTCATGTATGTATTGTAAATTGTTATATTATTGTTTATGGATTTGGTTAAACAGAGTTTGTCTGTGTGAGAGTGCACACAGTGTTGTTGAAAATGACTGGCCTGTGGTCTTTGTAGTGTTAAAACAGTGTGTGACATTTACAATAAATCCAGCTGAGCAAAAGTATGTGTGTATGAGGAAGGGATGGGGTGATGTTCATGTGTGCCCATGCGTATGATATGGCTCTTTGCGGTAACTTGGTAAAAAATGTGGCTCTTGGTCTTTGTCTGCTTGGCCACCCCTGCTCTAGCGCTTTCAGTGACAATTGCGCGGTCATGCTACACTGTAAACAAAATACATTTTTATCATTTTGTTCGCACAAATAGAGCATTATTTTGGTGTTATTTATTCACGACTCCGTTTTTTATTTTTTGCGATATAAGCGCAAAAAAAGAGGAAATTTGAAAAAAAACAATATTTTCTTTTTTCTATTTTAAAAGAAATCCAATAAAATCTAATTTTGTCATGAATTTAAGCCAAAATGTATTCTGCTACATGTTTTTGGTAAAAAAAATTCCGTTAAGTGTATAATAATTGGTTTGTGTGATCACGGACATATGTACGCAAATGATCATGTACATATGTGTGCAGGTGATCATGTACATATGTGTGCAGATAATCATTGGGACATGTGATTTTAGTGGGACATATGTGGGGAACATGTTTTTATTATTAGGGACATGTGTTTTTATTATTTGGGGACATGTATGTTTTGGGGACATGTGTGTTTTGGGGACATATGTGGGGACATTGTGTTTATACTGTGTGGTGTTTTGTGTGTTTACACTAGACTGATGATCAGTGAGTAAAAAGCTGTAAAAACAGCTCATACTCACTGATCATCAGCCGGCTGCAGCGATCTGCTCTCCTCTCCTCAGCGATGACTTCTGTGTGAGGAAAGGAGGAGCCGATTGCCTAGCAACCGACTGTTTGTTTACATCACATGACGGCCGTGATTGGACACGGCCGTCGTGTGATCAGGAGGGCCAATCACAGAGCCCTCCTGCCGATCTGAGATGCGCCGTGTCCGGGTGACACGAGCACGTCGGGATCGCGCCGCTGCGCAGGCACGCGCGCGCGCGATCCCGCTCCTTCTGAGGGACGTTCCTGAATGCCCTATCAGAAGTAGACGGCTCCCACCCAGCCGTATATGTGTATTGGCCAGGTGGGAAGTGGTTAAAGGCGCAGGAACACACTGAACACCCAGCACAATGCACAATGGCAGCAAAGGTGGCCTGGTCTGGTACAGGAAGTGGGGGAGCATGCTCACTTTCCACCCTTTCTTTTCCATCTAGGGTGTATGGTTGGAAAAGGGTCTGGGTGAAATCGAATGGGGAACCAGACACCATTTTTTTTTTAATCGCTAAATTCAAACTCATCAAACCATCACACTCAAACCAATCATTAGATGTAATGGCTGCATCACTTGTATTTTATTTGTCTTTTTCCCTCAGTGTTCATCTGGTAATCTAACCTGTTAAAGGTTTTGCATGAATAAATAAAAGCTGATCATTTTAATCACTCCTACCAGTGTTAAGTGGTCTGTCTGATCCATGTAAACAGATACATTCTGATGGCGAGGTTGTGCTTTTGAAAAACAGACTTTCTGATTGTATCACAAGATGAAAATAGAAGAAAGATAAAAGCTAAAAAATGAAACTAATACAGCTATCACATTTAAGAATTGGTAAGCTGTGAGTTAATAAATGCTTGCTCTTGGTTTTAATACCACTTAGAGTTCCTCAAGTAAATATGCCCTGGGAGTCGATGTTGTCGCTGAGACTGAAAATTGTACGGTTCCCTTGTTCTGTAATACCACATAGGTGTATCCCCAAAGAGTAAAGGTATTCCCAAAGAGTTATTTCCATGGCTTTTGTATTTTCAAAGTTGCCCTTTAGGCTGCATGCCCCCCCCCCCCCCCACTATGATTCATTTTTGTGACATTTATTCCATGGGTTGAAGTGGCAGAGTTTAGCCATACAGTATACTGTTTTTTCAATGGAGTAGAAGACAAGCAAGCCTTCAGATTACAATTTAAAATATTTTAAATATAAAAAAAAAAACATTCATCATGTTGAACAAATAGCTCAACCCACTTGGACAGGATTAGCAGCTTTCCTGACACCACTTAAACACATTTGCCTTCCTATATCTCATCTAGGTCCTTGGATTAAGGAAGAACCTGTAACTTACCAGCCCTAGGCTAATGTTCTTAGAGGAGAAGCCATAATCATGGGGTCACCCTTTTGAAGGATTTGTACAATGCTAATGGATAGTTAGGTTGTTATTATTATTATTTAAAAAAAAACACCTTTAAAGCGGAGGTCCACCCTAAAGTGGACCTTCCGCTCATTGGAATCCTCCCCCCCTCCGTCGCCACAATTGGAACCTTTCAGGGGGGAGGGGGGTGCAGGTACCTGTACAGTACAGGTATCTGCACCCACTTCCGGGATAGCTCTCTGCGGAAAGGGGCGTAGATTACGCCCCTTTCTGAAAGTCCCCCGCTGCCTGCAGGGAAACACACAGATCCCAGAGGCAGCGGGTCCATCCTTATTGCGCAGCGCGACTCGCGCATGCGCAGTAGGGAGCCGGGAAATGAAGCCGAAAGGCTCCACTTCCTGATTCCCATACCCAAGATGGCGGCTGCAGCACCCGAGAGACGATCGAGAGATCGGCTTCGGGTGCCGACATCGCGGGCACGCTGGACAGGTAAGTGTCACTATTTTAAAAGCCAGCAGCTGCAGTATTTGTAGCTGCTGGCTTTAAAAAAAAAAAAAAAACGCGGACTCCCGGCGGACTCCTGCTTTAAAAACAAAACTGTCGATCAAGTGTTGTTGATATTTGGGGACATACCTTAGTTATCCCAATCTGAGTTGGATCTTGAGTTGCTTGGATTTTGTATTTGTTATTATTTTGTGCATTTATTTGTTTTATTTTCTGCTTAATTATTAATTATTTATTGTTAAATATTAGACACTTTTAGTGTTCTCAATTTGGATTTTAATGGCTTTCAAACTTACTGTAGTTATTTCACTTTAAAGGCATTTATAAACATGTAAGAAAGTCTCTCAACTCCCTGACAGTATAAAGCAAACTTTCCTGCTTTGAATGTGTATGACAAAGCATTGTTTAAATAAGAGTAGTTTTTATGGGATCACAGTCAAATGACTTTGATTGCCAGCTTGGATACAATGTACTTGGCTCCAAGCCTCATCTTTGTTCCCATGGCATATTCATTATATTTCTATCCAAGTTTCCATTGCTGCGCATAAGCACAATAGTCAACCATCAATATGAAGTTACTATTCACTTACTGAGGAAATACTAACATTGAAATAGGTGACAACCAAGCATCTAGATGCTTATGTTGTTCTGCCAAACTTTGCTTGAGTACATTGGGCCACAATACTGTGTAAAATCCTTAGATCACCGCTGACTGGGTGTTCTAGTAACTATCTAAAAGCGTGCTCGCTGTTCTTCAGGCCAATTCTACCTATTGCACTTTATCTACAGTAGAATTATATGCAATCCAGATCTAGCCAATTAAATGTATCTATGAATCAAGGATGGATGAATGAATGAAAAGTCTACCTCTTCCATTCATAGATCATATTTCATTCATGGAAGCTATAGTGGAGGAAGGGGCAGAAAAAGCTGGCAGAGTCAGCACTTTTTATGAGTGCATATGATAGATCCCTCTGCTCTATTAATCCCCACAGCAGCAGAAGATAGACATAGAAACACAGAAAAGTGATGGCAGAAAAAGACAGAGTAGTCCATTGAGTCTGCCCATTTTTTTTGCTAATTTTTTTATTTTTTTTGCCTTTCTTTTCTGTTCGTTAACTTGTCTTATTCCCCCGACCTTTCACCATTTTTGTTACACATCTCTGGGCTCATTGTATTTTATCAATATCTTTCTGTAAGTGAACTGGACCCAGTATTCTAAATTATGTCTCACTAAAGATCTATATAAGGGAATAAGAACCTTCTTCCTCCTGATGATGATCTAGTAAAGTGCTAGTGCTCTAGTAAAGGGGCATCTTGGGAGTGCTGTGTGATCCATGCCACAGTAAATAGAGCACTAGTCTGCATATCACTGAGCTCAGTTGCAGAATCGTTGCTGAAATTACTTTCTGTGTCTGATGACGAATTTCCCTACAAATCACTATCGCTCAATTCTGAATTGTGATTCTGAATTGCCATTACTGTTTCAAGCAGGTCATAAACTACTTTTGATGTAGAGGCATGCATTTTGGATGCCATGGATGTTCTCTAGTTTCCAGGCAGAAAGAACAGTAAAACTGCAGGCAGGGCACTGGACAAAGCAATGGGGACAAAATTAGGTCAATTGATTTGATACAGTAATGTAATCAAATAAGATTACAATGTATTATGTGTGTGTTGTGTTTTATACTCTTTGAATTTGCCACCGGTTCTACCCTCCTGCGTCGCGACACTTGCAAGGGACGGAGTCGGAACACACAGAGCATCAGGCGGAAGATCCGGACACCGGACATAGCAGAAGTACATTATGGGATCGTGGGGACAAGATAAGTAACCTCTTTCAGGATTCTGTGATGCAATCCCGAGTGTGGCTCAGGGTTACCGCTAATGGCACTGAAATTTCACCCCGAGCCACACTCAGGAATACCACTAGCGTGGTTAATGTGTTAAAACTGCACTTATAGAAATCACTATACAAGAGGCAGAACACCACTAGACATGTGATGTTCATTTTGTTCCGAAATTTTATTTCAGCACATTTTTAGTTTTTGGAAATTCGGATGTATCTGAATTTCCGAATTTAAACTAATTAGAAATAACAAAAAAAAAATTTGAATTAAATTCAAATTTGAATAGATTAGAATAGTTTTCGAATCAATTTAGAAAGGTTTTAGAATAGTTTTCAATTTGTTTTCCAATTTCCAAAGATAATGTAATAGAATAGGAAAAAAAGGAATAAAATAGAAAAAATAGAATATAATAGAGTAAAACAGAACAAAATAGAATAGAAAATAAAAGAATAGAATATAAATGAATAGAATAGAAACACATAGAATAGAATATAATTGAAACAAATAGAATAGAATAAAAATCAATAGAATAAAATAGAAAGGATAAGACCATCTTCTGAAATTTGAATTTCAAATAGAATAAATTTGAATTTGAATATATAGGAAAAGAATAGTATAGAAAAAAAATAGAATAGAATAGACTATAATAGCATAGAAAAAATACAAAGAATATAACCGTTTCCAAAAATTCAAATAGAATCAATTTGAATTTGCATAGAATAGAAAAGAATAGATTAGAATAGAATAGAATATAAAAGAATAGTATAGAAAAAAAAACAGAATAGAATAGAAAGAATATAACTATCTTCCGAAATCGGAATTTCAAATAGAATAAATTTGAGTTTGTTTCTGTACAGAAAATTTGTATGCAGTAGCGATGACTGCTCATGCTAAATATCTGGATCTGATTTGTGCCATCTGGCTGTGCCTTCCATTACAAGCAAAATAAAATGTATATCAAAGGCTATACCTACCTGCTGTAAACATTTTGAGCACATATTTTATTTTTCCAATGATGTCTTTGGAAAAGTGACATTTCTATAGCCAGAACTATGAATGAGCAGGCATTGTCACAGTCAATGGGACAGTATCTTATCTGACTGGCAGCAGAAAATAATTATTACTGGCAGATGGAACTCCCCCTTCACTCACTGGGAAAATTTAAATTTTTTGTAGCATACAGCCGGAGGACAAAGTGTTCCACAAATAGGATGAGGATACAAGTGTGTCATTCAGACAAGACACAAGGTTTAGGGCAAGTAATAATCAGTTTTGCTTGTGACAGGATGGAGGAATAACAGTGTTGAGCCATGACAGATAGAAATGTCTCTTTTGTTTTCTTTTAATTAAAAAAATGGGGAGTATATGGATCACTATTTCAGGTAGATATTTTATATTATAGTAAACTGAAATCACTATTTTTAGATAGCTAGACAAGGCTACAAATGTCTGCATATTAAAGTAGGTTTCCTATGGAAAAATAATATTTTAATACTATAGTCTACATTACCCACTTCATTGGGTTAAATAAAATCTCTTCCTTTCTTTCTTTCTTTCTTTCTTTCTTTCTTTCTTTCTTTCTTTCTTTCTTTCTTTCTTTCTTTCTTTCTTTCTTTCTCCCCCCCCCCCTCCTGCTCTGCTTAGCTCTACACACACTTGTGAGAAGGGTTAACATTGAAGTGCCACACAACTGCTAAGAGGTCCAGATACAATTTTATTCCATTAAAGGTCAGGCATACAATTCAAGAAATATGAGTTTTTGGGGATCTAAGTGCCTCCATCATCAGGGCTAGAAAGAACATAAGAAGATTTTCATGTCAATCTGATGTCCCCTTCATGGGGTCCTAAATTGTCAGTTAAAGTAACAGTGCCATATCTAAAAAAATTGCCATAATTTGAAGGGGGGGGGGGGTAAATCTTCCTGAGGTCAAGTGCCTAAAACCAAACAGTCAGTAGTAATGAGAATGTCAAAATAATTACATAAAAATGGGAACATGCGTGCTGTACAAAAAGGAGAATATGGGTGCTGACAAAAAAGTAATAACACTTAATGCCCCATACATGAGTAGGCTCCATCGGACATTTTTTTTTGGAATTTCCGACAACAAAAATTTGAAAGCTGGATCTCAAATTTTCCAACAACAAAATCCATTGTTGGAAATTTGGAGTGTGTGTACACAATTCTGACGCACAAAATTCCATGCATGCTCTGAGTCAAGTACGTGACGGAATCGCTCGGTCTGGTAAAACTAGCGATCGTAATGGAAATAGCACATTCGTTACACTGCAAATTTGAAATCTTTCAATGCAGCGCATTCTCTTCTTCTTTATAATGCTAGAATAATGAAGTTGTTTTGCAGCTGATATTCACACAGAGTTCTGACAAACTGATTTCTTTATTATTTCTTGTGATCTCATGAATAACTTTTTTTTTGCCAGATCTCTAGAATAATGTTTTTAACATTTGTTTATAGCAATCTCCTATTTTTTTTTAATTAACATCTCCTGTTTTTTATTTTTTTTCTAGTGATCCCCATAATATTTTTTTCATTTTGTGTGTCAAGTTACCACAACACCATTATTATCTTGTATTTTTTAACCTCAAGGAGATTGGTTGGAGTTGGTGTTCCTTGTTAATTTTACATTGTCTTTTTGGAATTCCTACTCACAAACAAACTGTCCTTTCTTAATTTTAACACATAGCCAATGATTTTAGACAAAAAATAGACATTTATTAGGAGTCACAAAAAAATAAATAGGGGGGCAGCCCTGGATAAACTGGTGAAATTTGGGAAGCCTTTGTGCCCTAGGGCACACATCAACTATTTTACAGGCAACATTGGGAGCCAGAGGAGTCCATTTAATAGGGAGCACAATCCGGTCCAGGACTCCAAGAGATCAGGAGCAGCAGCAGATGAGATATATGACCCCAGGCTGTGGGCTTACAACAGCCTGCGTCTTTTGCCAGACCAGATTGAACCCAGGCCATCACTCTCTTGTCTTCCTTAGGTGCTTGCTTCCAGGTTGTGGCTCTGGTGTTGGAGTTGTGGCAGGAGGTGGAGGAGGAGGAGGAGGATGGTCCAACTCACACAGGTGGGTTTTGCTTGTGAGTTCGCAACTCAACTCCTTATTTAGGGTCATATATATCACTTCCTCACAAAAGAGGCATTGGCCCACCTCCATTTCCTGCATTTTGTTGGCAGGCATAGGCCTCAAGAAGACTGGGGGGGTTCTGAGGGCCGCAGAAGCCTGCCGAATTAACAAAAGTGCTGACTCCTCCATGCTCCTCCCCTTTCTGGGTCTTTTTTGTTGAAGGCAGAGGGGAGAGACCTGGGATTTCGGTCAGGCTTCTGGGCCTGGCCACCTCCTGGCTACCACTTACCCCACACCTCCTGGCTGCCACTTACCCCCACCACCTCCTGGCTGCCACTTACCCCACACCTCCTGGCTGCCACTTACCCCCACCACCTCCTGGCTGTCACTTACCCCCTCCACCTCCTGGCTGACACTTTCTACAGCCTTCTCCTGGCTGAGGATTTGCTGTGTATGAAAAACAAAATTTTGAGAAATGTGTTGAACAATGCCATACCTGAATCAAGCTGGGCTCCCCCACATCTTCTTCCTGGGTGGAAGGCCCAGGTTGGATGTCGGAAGCCTCAGCTGGGGTGGAAGGAGGAGTGGAATGAAGGGTTGATGGAGTGATGGCCTGATTTCAGTCTGGTCTGACAGAAATCACAGTCTGTCGTAGTACCACAGCCTGGGTACATAAATGTCATCTGCTGCTCCTGATCTCTGGGAATCCTGGATCTTCTTGTGCTCTCTATTATATGTGCTCCACAGGCCTCCAATTATGCACTTCAAATTGGGGGTGTTTTGTCTGCCACAGACAGGGCAGCTCTCTGTACAAATCATTGAATTGGGGGAGGAAATCATGATCATTGAATCAATCAATTTTATCTGTAAGACACAAGACAAACCCTAATGTCAGGCTAAAATTGCATAATCTTGTCCCAATATAGACCTCAATCTATAAGCAGTATAGGCCACTGAATGATCAGCGCTTCCGCTACTCCGCCCTCAGCTCACTGATTGGGCATACGATGTATGCGTGTTACACTTTATATACACAGTGCATGCATGAAACTCCACCTGCCCCTGACCTTCTTTATAATATATTCCCCGCCCCTTGTCTTTCAGGGCAGTGGGAAAGCACATGGCGGAGATACAACAGGTGTATGAAGACAGCCGCAAGGACAAAAGCCCGCAGCCATGAAGGTCTCGATCCCAGGGGAAATTTAAGGCCTCTAATATGTCCTTGGGTGAGATGGTGGACATCTTGAAGAGGGCCGACTATGATGGGAAGCATGGACCTTACCCAAACCCAAATGTCAGAAAGGCCAAGATCATGACTAAAGTTGTGAAAAGTCTGCAGAAGAATTTTTGGGTACGGCGATTGAAGGATCAACTGAGGAAACGATGGTCAGACCTCAAATTTAGGGAGCAGGATCAGTACAGAAAAATCAAGAGAGTGCTGCAAAAAAGTAAGTAATTTGTCATGTGTTCATATTCTTCTTATTACATTTGTGCTGCTCCATGTGCTTTTCTTTAGTGTTGTACAGTTTAAAATGGCAAGTTTCAGGTTCGTGGGCACAGTAATCATTCATAGTAAACATTGTTCGTTCGCCCACTAATATGATGTTTTTGACAGATACAGGTTAACTACATTTGTTCAGGCCTATTTGTATTAAAAGAAGTTTAGGACATTGTTGTCTAGATCAGTTTGTAACTAGAATGAAATGCAAACTTTATTCAGTGTAAGGAGAGGACACTCAGCAGCTGTTTACACATTTGGGCGCAGGAGCACTAGTGTGGGACACCAGAACAAACTTTTTAGGTTGCCCCACACAGGTGCTTTAGTGGATACTAGGGATGTCTCCATGTGTGAAACTTTACCCAAAAGGGTACGTATTCCAACTTGAAGAAAGGGAAAAAATCATGTCTTCAGCTTGGAACTCTGCCAAAACAGACAATTGTATGACACTTCAAGCAATGTTTCATATGTCTATCTCTTACCTCAAATATCTGTGTGCTAAGTACACCTTTATTTTATTCACATAGGGGAGAAAAGAATCGGGACGTCAGAGGACACCAGTGACCCCCAACCTCCTAAAGAAGGGGAAGTCACCACACCACAACCTTAGGATGTGGAGGAAGGAAAGGTTTATGAAGTGGGCAAAATAGTGACCACAACAGGTGAGTGACTGAGACCACAGCCTCAGGTAATAGATGTCTGCCTGCATATTTATAATACATGGTATGTTGTTTTCTTTTAGGTGATGTGGATGTTGTGGAAGAAGAATCTAATTTCAAAAGTGCAAGTGCACATGTCCTTAATGGGGAGATCATGTAGTGCAATCAGGATTTACAGAAGATCAAGGAAGACATCAATGATGTTGAAAAGAGACTCAAAAACATCATTGATGTTTTAGGCAGAATATAAATCACATGAAAATTTTAGATTTTTTTTATTTTAATTAGAACTTTTCTAAAAAATGTTGAAAGCCAAATTTTGAAGATGCACGCAGTGTGTCAACATGTGCTATCTGCTATCACGGGATATCAAGGTATGCGTTTTGTGGGTGCAACACCTTCCTTGCAAATAAAGTAGCTGAGAGGAAGAGTTTGCACCCCAGAAACATGTCCATTGATTCTCCATGATGGGAGCTAGCACATGTTGACCTTAGGCATGGGATCAGGAGTGAAATTCCCATTTTGACTCCCAATTTGTGTCCATCTTCAAAATGTGGCTTTCACAGAGGTGACATCACCCCATCTGATGAAGGCAATATCAACACAGTTTGGACATACTAATGTCTGATATTGCCTTCAATTTATCAAAGTTGAACTTTGTAAGTTCCTGAGTTGTGTATTGTTTTATGTTTTTTTTAAAAACATGCCTTTTTACCACAAAAAAGGATATTTCTACAGTCCCAAAAAAAATATATTCCAAAAAAATATGTTAGTTTGTTCAAAAACCTTTTTCTAAATGCACATGTGAATAAAACATTTTCTACTCAACAATGTGTGGCTTCTTTCAATGCTCAATAGCAGTTTTTTGCTTAAAGTGGTTGTAAACCCATGGGGAAAAAAAAAGCAACCTGCAAGGCAAAGGCATAATGAGCTAGTATGCATAGAATACTAGCTCATTAGGAATAACTTACCTGAGAACGAAGCCCCCGAAGTGGTCCTCCGTCTTCATGTCTGCCTCTGCCATGGATCCCGGAGTGACTTCTGGGGCTCGCTGCTCCGGTGCTGTGATTCGCACATGCGCACGGGAGCCGACACTCGCGGCATATCGCATGCGCCGTAGACAGCGGTGGCTGTCTTTTTGGAAATATCTCCTAAACCTATACGGTTTATATTTCTTGGACCTACAGGTAAGCCTTAATCTAGGCTTACCTGTAGGTCAAAGTGGTTTGTAAGGATTTACAACAACTTTAAGTTGGTGTTTACAGTGACAATGGGGGTTATTTAGTAAAAGCAAATCCACTTTGCACTACAAGTGCCCTTTCAGTGCAGTTCCAGAGCACTTTCAAGTGCACTTTTGCAGTACACCTGTAGTGCAAAGTGGATTTTCCTTTAGTAAATAACACCCACAGCACTTTATAATCAGACCATTATCGTCAATCCAACACATTAATCCAGGGTGCTGAAAATGATGAATATTAGTATCATTAATGCATTACATACATTAACAACAAAAAGAAAGTGTGTGTGTAGTAGACCCACAACATAAATTAATCGTTAGCTGAAGAAGAGATTGTCACCTCATGTATCAAAGAAATGACATTGGAAAAAAACACATTGGAGAACCTAAGAGACAGCTAAAAGAAACACTAGCAGTAAATCAAAGGAAATATTTTTCAGTTTAAAATAAAAATGTATTTTAAAAATAAATTTATTAAAATACATATAAAGTGATGTTAAAGGATAAAACTTACCCTAATATAGTCTTTCTGCAGGACCTGAATGATGGCAGAACAGGTCTCTGTAATAATTATTCCTAGAGCCTGGGGGGAGATGCTTGTCCAGAACTTGATGTCCTACAGACTTCTCCCCATCACCAAGTACTGCAAGGTGGCAACAAGCCTTTGCTCGGGAGTGGTGGCTTGCCGCATGCAGGTGTCCTGCTTCATAATATAAGGGGACAGCAAAGCCAACAGATGGTGAAAAACGGTGTCCGTTATCTTGAGATAATTCCTGAAATCATTAGGATTATTCTCACGGATCTACCTACAACAAAGGCATATTAGAAAACTGGTCCCACTGGAGCAACCAATTCGTGTCCATGAACTCCTCCTTGCCCTGTTCTTGCCCTGTTCATGGACTGGGGTTGGGTCAAAGTAAGAACCCCAACACCAAGCCCCTGCAAAGCATGAATTCTACGATGAGTACATACCCACAACATGGCTTCAAAATGGTCGGCTGGTCAGAACGAACTAACAGAACGTACTGAAAATCAGAAAGGCCTGAGAAGAGGGAGGTGAAATTCAGAAACGAGAAGAAAAGAATGCACTGAAAATCAAATACGTATATAAATAGCACGCACTGAAAAACAGATGCAAACTGACTACATGCACTGAAAACCAGATACAAACCCACAAGCACAAATTGAAGAACAGTAACGATCTGAAAAGCACGAGGCTGAAAAGCACGAATCGTCTCTCACCAAACTTCTACTAACAGGAGATTAGCAGAAGGAGCCCAAAGGGTGGCGCACTGGCTATTGAACTTCTTACTTATAGCACTGTCGTACATGTTGTACGTCAGCGTGTTCTTGATGATCGGAATTTCTGACAACATTTGGTCGACCGTGTGTATGCAAGACAAGTTTGAGCCAACATCCTTTGGAAAAAAATCCCAGTATTTCATTGTCAGAATGTCCGATTGTGTGTACGCAGAATAATAATGATCATGCCTATTATTAAAATGATACATTATGGGTGAAATGTTAAAGTGGTTGTAATCCTAAAAAAAAAGAAACATATGCTGCTCCCTTATGGCAGGTTAAACAGCATAGTGCTCATGCGGTCTAATCTGTCCCTCTCTGAGCTTTAAAAAACTGGTTGATCCTGCCTGTTCCTGTGTCCCTGTTTAGTGTGATGACCACAGTAATCATGGCTGTTGATCCATGAGTACCGTGGCCAGTTTATGTGCTTCCATCATCCTGCTGTTCTCCTCTCTCCCCTCACTCCCTGCCTGTCAGCTCCTCTGTGTGAGTGCCCCCTCCCCTCCTGCCCCTATTAGTAGATGGCAGTAAAGTTAAATATTACTGTCAGCCCCTCTCTTTTATGAAGCCATACTACACTGTGTAAATTTTAGTGTAAAACAATGTCTCTAAATACTGATCTTTTCTGGCTAGTCATGTGACCTCCAGTCTCTCTCCGTCTCCAATCTAAAGGCTGCAGTGGGAGGGGCTGAGTGGTGTCAAGCATGGTGGTGGGAGTGTCATGGTCTGGGGCTGTATGATTGCTGCTGGCACTGAGGAGCTACAGTTCATTGAGGAAACCATGAATGCCAACATGTACTGTGACATACTGAAGCAGAGCATGATCCCCTCTCTTCGGAGACTGGGCTGCAGGGCAGTTTTCAAACTTGATAATGACCCCAAACACACCTCCAAGACAACCACTGCCTTACTAAAGAAGCTGAGGGTAAAGGTTATGGACTGGCCAAGCATGTCTCCCGGCCCAAACCCTATTTAGCAGCTGTGGGACATCCTCAAACAGAAGGTGGAGGAGCACAAGGTGCCTAACATCCACCAGCTCTGTGATGTCATCATGGAGGAGTGGAAGAGGACTCCAGTGGCAACCTGTGAAGCTCTGGTGAACTCCATGCCCATGAGGGTTAAGGCAGTGCTGGAAAATAATGGTGGCCACACAAAATATGGAAACTTTGGGACCAATTTGGAGATTTTTACTTAGGGATTTACTTACTTTCCTGAGACAAGCATGACAGGATACACATATGGGATAGGCTCTGCCCTTCACCCAATCAGGTCTGGTTATACTATATTTAAATATAGTAGGTGGCATTCTCTTTTTGTTCCTCAAATGCTTAGACGGTTATAACTGCAGAAAGAAGATTTTTTATTTTTACCCTCACCTCCCAGATTCATCTGGCCAGCCACACAGATTCTGCCTCTTTCCTATGGTGAAGCCCCTCTGTTCGGTTGTAATTCTTCCATATGAGGGAGACCCCCCAGGCCCAGATTCTGGGGGGTCTGGGATACTGGTCACTGGTGGCAGGTAGGACACAATCCCTCCTTCAGGCAGCATGGTTTCCCACATTTCTGGCACTACTCTCCATGAGCCCAGGGCACCCCTTATAGCGGTAGGAGCTGGGGACACTCGCCAAAGGGCCAGGTAGCTAGCAGACAGTGAGTAACATGAGATCCAGGGCGGTGCCAACTTCCAAAATGGCGGTGGAGGACTTACCGTGGCCAGGCTAAGGGCTGTCTAACTAAGATGGCATCCAACGGACTTCCGGTCAGCAAAGGTGTACCAAGATGGCATCAGCAAAGACATGCAGGTAGGTTAATTGGCTTCTGTCCAAAATTGGCCCTAGTATATGAATGGGGACCTTGGATTGTGGGCTCCTTGAGGGTAGGGACCAAAGTGAGTGTGCAATGTACAGGGATAGGGACAATTGTAGACGCTCAGGTTGAACTGGATGGACTGGTGTCTTTATTCAACCATACTAACTATAAAACTATGAAATGGTCTTCATGGAAGAATTGTGGCCAAAAAGCCATACCTCCAACATGGAAACAAGTCTAAATGACTCAACTAGGTTCAATTTCGGTTCACCGGTAGGGATGAGCCGAACACCCCCCGGTTCGGTTCGCACCAGAACTTTCAAACGGACCCCAAATTCGATATGGTTGAAAATCATTGAGAAAAATGGCATGGGTAGCCCTCCCTGCCCATTACCAGCCTATTTGGGTCTTGTACGCATATTAAGGGGAACCCTGTACCCATATTAAAAAAAGGAAATGCGTGTGGCCCCCAGGCCCTATATATTCAGAACAGCAGTATACAGGCGGTGCAAACAAGACAGGGACTGTGTAGGTTTGTTGTGTTAAGTTGAATCTGTTTGTAATTTTCAACTGGTACATTTTTAAAGTGTAGCTCCAGTCCAAAAAACTATTTTTAAGCTTTTTGGAAAACATAGGGAAGGGTTATCACCCCTGTATAATTTGTTTTGTCGTCCATCTTTTTTCATCTCACTTGCTGTTGTCTCCTTCCGTTTGCAAGTAGGAGATGTTTGTAAATTGGATGTTTGAAAGTAGGGGCCTGCCCTATATGCTCTGCAGAAATGGCGGAACAAGGTGTTGGTTTTGCCACAACATTGTAAGCCCTCAAAGTGACTCTTGGTGGGCGCTGGGGCGCCCTGCTGTGAACGATTATATCAAGAATTGTAATTACATGCCATTGTTGAACAGTGGTAGAAAAATTGACCTTTGGTGGTTGTGGTGCTGATGCCACAACACTATAAGTCCTCACCGTTACTCTGGGTGGGCACAGGAAGGGGCCCTCCTGTGAAATATTATATCAAGAATTGTAATTACATGTCCCTGTTAAACAGGGGCAGAAAAATTGGGCCTTAGGCACTGCTGCTGGTGCCACCACACTGCAACCTCTGCCATATACTCTAGTTTTATTGCAGGAATTAGCCCTGCTGCAAAGCATTGCATCAAAAATCGTACTTAAACGCCCCTGTTAAACAGGGGCAGAAAAATTGGGCCTTAGGCACTGGTGCTGGTGCCACCACACTGCAACCTCTGCCATATACTCTAGTTTTATTGCAGGAATTAGCCCTGCTGCAAAGCATTGCATCAAAAATTGTACTTAAACGCCCCTGTTAAACAGGGGCAAAACAATTGGGCCTTAGGCACTGGTGCTGGTGCCACCACACTGCAACCTCTGCCATATACTCTAGTTTTATTGCAGGAATCAGCCCTGCTGCAAAGCATTGCATCAAACATTGTACTTAAACGCCCCTGTTAAACAGGGGCAGAAAAATTGGGCCTTAGGCACTGGTGCTGGTGCCACCACACTGCAACCTCTGCCATATACTCTAGTTTTATTGCAAGAATTAGCCCTGTTGCAAAGCATTGCATCAAAAATTGTACTTAAACGCCCCTGTTAAACAGGGGCAGAAAAATTGGGCCTTAGGCACTGGTGCTGGTGCCACCACACTGCAACCTCTGCCATATACTCTAGTTTTATTGCAAGAATTAGCCCTGCTGCAAAGCATTGCATCAAAAATTGTACTTAAACGCCCCTGTTAAACAGGGGCAGAAAAATTGGGCCTTAGGCACTGGTGCTGGTGCCACCACACTGCAACCTCTGCCATATACTCTAGTTTTATTGCAGGAATTAGCCCTGCTGCAAAGCATTGCATCAAAAATTGTACTTAAACGCCCCTGTTAAACAGGGGCAGAAAAATTGGGCCTTAGGCACTGGTGCTGGTGCCACCACACTGCAACCTCTGCCATATACTCTAGTTTTATTGCAGGAATTAGCCCTGCTGCAAAGCATTGCATCAAAAATTGTACTTAAACGCCCCTGTTAAACAGGGGCAGAAAAATTGGGCCTTAGGCACTGGTGCTGGTGCCACCACACTGCAACCTCTGCCATATACTCTTGTTTGATTGCAGGAATTAGCCCTGCTGCAAAGCATTGCATCAAAAATTGTACTTAAACGCCCCTGTTAAACAGGGGCAGAAAAATTGGGCCTTAGGCACTGGTGCTGGTGCCACCACACTGCAA
Source organism: Lithobates pipiens (assembly GCF_037356315.1). Classification (NCBI taxonomy): domain Eukaryota; kingdom Metazoa; phylum Chordata; class Amphibia; order Anura; family Ranidae; genus Lithobates; species Lithobates pipiens. Next base: position 389,760,018 of record NW_027507764.1, read on the forward strand.
CCTCTGCCATATACTCTAGTTTTATTGCAGGAATTAGCCCTGCTGCAAAGCATTGCATCAAAAATTGTACTTAAACGCCCCTGTTAAACAGGGGCAGAAAAATTGGGCCTTAGGCACTGGTGCTGGTGCCACCACACTGCAACCTCTGCCATATACTCTAGTTTTATTGCAGGAATTAGCCCTGCTGCAAAGCATTGCATCAAAAATTGTACTTAAACGCCCCTGTTAAACAGGGGCAGAAAAATTGGGCTGATTGCATCAACCAGAACCAGAAATGTTCTTCCAACATATCAGCGGAGGAGGAAGAGGATAGACAATCAACATAACAGGACAGTCACTCAGCATCAGCATAGGCAGTCTTGAAGGGATGTGGTATTTCAAAAAAATTATTCGGTTACATCAGCTTCAGGTGCTTGGTAGCTGTGGGTGATCCAAGACTGATTCATCTTGATGAAGGTCAGTCGATCAACTGATTCGGTGGACAGGCGCACCCTGTGATCGGTAACAAAGCCACCAGCAGCACTGAAGGTGCGTTCCGAAAGAACGCTGGATGCAGGACAGGCCAGTAGCTCAATTGCATACTGTGCAAGCTCTGGCCAGTGATCCATCCTCAAGACCCAGTAAGCCAGAGGATTTTCGGTGGGAAAGGTGTCCAAGTCTGACCTTTCCCCTAGGTATTCCTGCACCATGTAAATCAGACGCTGGCGATGGGTGCTGGAACCGATCATACCTTGGCGCTGCGGACTAAAAAATTGTCTGAAAGCATCAGTCAGACGGCCACCTTCTCCACCGCTCCTTCTGACCGATGCCTCAGCAACACGTTGTCCAGGACCAGGAGTTTGTAACCTCCCAGTCTCTGGGAACGCATTGCACAGACCTTTCTGCAAGGCCTCCCGGAGATGTCTCATCCTCTGCTCCCTCTGCGATGGCAAGATAAGGTCGGCAACCTTACCCTTGTACCGTGGATCAAGGAGAGTGGCCAGCCAATAATGGTCCCTCTCCTTGATCCAAAGAATACGAGGATCCTTCCGCAGGCTTTGCAGGATCAGGGAGTCCATGCAGCGTAGGTTAGCTGAGGCATTCGGTCCGGAGTCCTCTGGGTCACTAAGGACAACATGATCCACAGCTACCTCCTCCCAGCCACGTACAAGTCCATGTGTTTCTTGGGACTGTAAATCATCCCTACAGGACTGCTGCTGCTGCTGCTGATGCTGATGCTGAGTGCCAGCCTCCACCTCCATGCTGACACAATCATCCTCCTCCTCCTCTTCCTCCTCCTCATCCTCTTCCTGTGTGATGGGTGGCACAGCAGGAACACTGTCTGGATAAAGGGGCCTTGAGAGGCAAGGAAGTCCTCCTCTTCCTGCCTCTGTTCTGCCTCAAGTGCCCTGTCCATTATTCCACGCAGCGTATGCTCCAAGAGGTGGACAAGAGGTACAGTGTCACTGATGCATGCACTGTCACTGCTCACCATCCTTGTGGCCTCCTCAAACGGTGACAGGACAGTGCATGCATCTCTGATCATGCCCCACTGGCGTGGTGAGAAAAAACCAAGCTCCCCTGACCCTGTCCTGGTGCCGTAGTCGCACAGGTACTCATTGATGGCCCTCTGCTGCGTGTGCACCCGCTGCAGCATGGCCAATGTTGAGTTCCATCTGGTGGGCATGTCACATATAAGGCGGTTCTTGGGCAGGTTCAACACCTTTTGGAGCTCAGCCAGCCGAGCACAGGCATTAAATGATCGACGGAAATGCACACAGACTTTCCTGGCCTGCTTCAGGACATCCTGTAAGCCGGGGTACCTGCCCAAGAACCGCTGCACCACCAGGTTAAGGACGTGAGCTACACAGGGCACATGGGTCAGTTGTCCCTGTCGGAGGGCGGAGAGGAGGTTGGTGCCATTGTGGCAAACCACCATTCCTGGCTTAAGCTGGCGTGGCGTCAACCACCTCTCGGCCTGCCCCTGCAGAGCTGACAAAACATCCGCCCCAGTGTGGCTCCTGTCCCCCAAACAAACCAGCGCAAGCACGGCATGGCATCGTTTTGCCTGCGTACTTGCGTAGCCCCTGGAACGCCTACGGAGCACCGCTGGTTCTGAGGACAGAGCACTGGAAGAGGCCATGGAGGAAGAAGAAGAGGAGGGGGTGGAGGAGAGAGGTGTGTCACAACCAATAGTAGCATTTTGGAGGCGTGGTGGCGGAACAACCTCCAACACTACTGCACCTTGTCCTGCATCCTTCCCAGCTGCTGGAAGAGTGACCCAATGGGCCGTGAAAGACAGGTAACGTCCCTGTCCATGCCTGCTGGACCATGAGTCAGCGGTAATATGCACCTTACCGCTGACCGCCCTGTCCAGCGAGGCAAGGACATTGCCTTCCACATGCCGGTAGAGAGCCGGAATCGCCTTCCGTGAGAAAAAGTGGCGTTTGGGGACCTGCCACTGAGGAACCGCACATTGTACAAACTCACGGAAGGGGGCCGAGTCTACCAACTGAAAAGGCAGCAGTTGAAGTGCTAGCAATTTAGCCAAGCTAGCATTCAACCGCTGGGCATGTGGATGGCTGGGAGTGAACTTCTTCCGCCGGTCCAGCAGCTGGGGCAGGGACATTTGCCTGCTATAATCGGACGTGGGTGTACCGCTAGCAGAGTTCCCAGAAGCACTTGGCTGTGACACACCTAATTCTACACCTTCATTCCTCTTAGAGCAGGTTTCAGAGAGGACTGAAGGTCTAGTGGGGTTGGAGATGCCAGCTGATGAGGAGCAAGGAGAGGTCCGCTTTGTTCTTTGGTGTGGGTCTTTGAGGTACGCTTGCCAACGAGCTGCATGGCAGGTCAACATATGTCTGGTCAAGCATGTGGTGCCCAAGCAGCTGATGTTTTGGCCACGTGAGATACGCTTGAGACATATGTTGCAAATAGCAGCGGTGCGATCTGATGCACTCGTCTCAAAAAAGGCCCACACCAAAGAACTTTTAGAATAACGCGCAGAGGCAGCGCTCTGCACAGGCGGAGCTCTGCGGTGTGATTCAGTCGGTGTGCTGCCCCTAAGCTGGCCCCCGGAGGGCATCCTGCCTCGTTGGACATGTGCCTCCTCCTCCTCCTCCTTCTCCTCCTCCCTCCTTCCAGGCACCCACGTGGAGTCAGTGCCCTCATCATCCCCTCCCTCTTCATCGCTGTAGCAAACCTGGCAGTATGCTGCAGCTTGTGGAACATGACTGCCAGATTGCTGTCCTTCTTGAGCATCCCCTCTGTCTGCGCTCACGCTACTGCCTTCCTCTAGCTGAGTGTCATCATCAGAGCCCACAAAACACTGGGCATCCTCCTGGAGCATGTACCCAACACTGTGCTCAAAGAGTTCAGGAGACTCCTCAGGAGGACGTGGTGGGTCTAGGGAAGGAGTCACTGATGATGACATTGAGAGGAGGGAAGACGATGCGTTGGCAGCTGCTTTGCTACTACCCTGAGACTGGGTGAGAGAGGATGAGGAGGATGAAGAGGGCTTGGTCATCCACTCTACCAAGTCGTTGGCATGTTGCGGTTCAACATGTCCAGCTGCCGAAAAGAAGGACAAGCATGTCCCATGGCCACGTGCTGATGACAATGCACCGCGTCCACGACCAGCACTGTTGTCTCTAGACACAGAGCCTGCTTGCCCTCTTTTATCGGCTTGCGCCTGTCTGCCTCTCCTTGCTGGCCTTCCAGACATGGTAATGGCCTGAAGGGAGTTGGGTAAAACAGCGGTTGGGTAGTGTATATTGTGCTGGAGGCACACAACACCCACTAACTCCTGCAGATGCCTTTATTATAGAACACCAGAGATAAAGGGGTATATACAGATGTATACTGTGCTGTGCTGGAGGCACACACAACTTCCAATAACTCCTGCAGATGGCAAGTGGGCTCAAATAGAGAACAGCTATGTAGGTGGATATAGCGGTATGTACTGGGTACAGAGCACGCAGACAGCACGCACTATCTCCTAACACTACTGGGTACAGAGCACGCAGACAGCATGCACTATCTCCTAACACTACTGACTGCAAGCTCTATTATAAAAGATAGATCACTACTACTAGCTATATAGGTGAGGTGAATATAGCGGTGTATACTGCGGTCAGGGCACACAGACAATAACCAGAGAACACCAGAAATAAAGGGGTATATACAGATGTATACTGTGCTGTGCTTGAGGCACACACAACTTCCAATAACTCCTGCAGATGGCAAGTGGGCTCAAATAGAGAAGAGCTATGTAGGTGGATATAGCGGTATGTACTGGGTACAGAGCACGCAGACAGCACGCACTATCTCCTAACACTACTGACTGCAAGCTCTATTATAAAAGATAGATCACTAGCTATATAGGTGAGGTGAATATAGCGGTGTATACTGCGGTCAGGGCACGCAGACAATAACCACTACACAACAGCAAGATAGAAAATCGGCCGAAAACGATGGGTGTGTACTGTGTTGAAGGTACACAGAACACCCACTGCTTCAGACGCCAACACACTACATGAAGCCGCCGCGATGGCGGCCTTATATAGTGTGGGGCGTGCACTACACAGCCTGAGCTATGATTGGCCACAGGCATCCTGCCTGTGGCCAATCATGGCTCTCCTCGCTGCTGGCACTGCGATTGGCCAAGCATGCGGGGTCACAGTGCATGCTTGGCCAATCATGAGCCAGCAATGCACTGCGCCATCGCAGTGCATTGTGGGCCATGAGCGCCATGCGAATTTGACACGAACGGACCAAAATGTTCGGATTTCGCTGAACGGACGAACAGCCAATGTTCGAGTCGAACGTACGTTCGACTCGAACACGAAGCTCATCCCTATTCACCGGGAGTGTCCGGAGGGCACTGCAATCATCAGGGGACACCTGGAGAGGGGGTAGCCCCCCACCATGCCCTTATAATGGAAGAAAGACACCTAAACAGTCCACAAACAGGAGAGAGTGCACACAGCGGATGCCAGGTAAGAGGGAACCCGAGAGCTACAGGGGGGAGGGGGGCAGTGACACTGCATAGCAAACACTGAAATGTCCTTATCTAAACAAATTGCCTATTTGTGCCATGCAGAGTCAATATACCTACAGAGGTAAGACACACTCCAAACTTACTATAATCAGCAGTATGAGAAGCTATAGCACAAATATCTGTTTATTTCAGTTCCTAAAAAAACACCATGAGCTCTCCCAGAGACCAGCCACACAGTATAAGGTGAGGATTAGGTAAGTATGTACATAATACATTATAAGAGAGCATTGGGCTAATCAAATGTAAATCTTTGCAGCCCTCACAGCCAATACCACTCCTAAAAATGGCCAGACAAAAGCCTGAGTTTAGCTACAGCCCATTCAAAGACCCGTCAAGAGAGCCCGGCACAGAATGGAAGATACTCAAGCTGAGAAGGACACAGAGGACCAATGTCTAGGATGCCATTTCAAGGCATTGCTTAGAAAGGTTTTTATTCCAGGCATGCCTGTTGGAAGCAGCAACAGAGAAGGAGTCAGAAAAGGCAGACATGATTGCAATACTCCAGCAGACAGTCAAAGACCCCATTCAGGATGTGCAGGCAAGACCACACAACCAGGGACAATGTCCAGCCCACCACCTGCACAAAGGAGTGCTGCAAGAGCATCATCACTAGCGTCAGGCTCGGAGGATGATTCTCTGGCAGGAGAAGAATTATTTGCCGGGTTTGACTTTGCTCTAGTGCAGCCTCTAGCAAGATCAATAAGAGAAGCTCTTGAGTGGGAGGAGGAAGTTACACAACCTGTGAAAAACAGGGAATACTACCGAGACTCTCGTTTCCCTTGATTGAGGAAGTGAGGTAGGTTTTTATGACGAATGGAAAAAGGTCAACAAGAAACTGTCCCTGTCCAAAAGGTTTGAGAAAATGTATCCCTTCAAGGAAGAGGAGGTCCAGGCATGAGATGAACTGCCACTAGTAGAAGCAGTTGTCATCAGACTAGCTAGGGATGTCACATTGCCGATGGATGATGCGGTCTCCTTTAAGGATGTATCAGAAAGGAAAATAGACACAGAATTAACAAAAGTCTATACATCAGCAGGGAGTGCCTGTAGGGCAGAGTTGGCACTAACGTCAGTAACCAAAGCCATAACAACATGGGAGGAGAATGTGGAGACAAAACTGACAGCAGATGCAGGAAATGTGTCAGTAGCAAAGATACTATGCAAATTAAGCTGGCAGGTGACTTTGTGGGTGAAGCTGTGATCAACATGCTGCGAAGTTCAGCCAGGGTAATGCTGTCATCCGCAATGGTGAGAAGAGCACTATGGCGCAAGCCATGGATGGCAGACGGGCCGTCAAAAGCCAATTGGTGATGTATTCCATTTGATGGAAAAGCCTTGTTCGGTAGCAAATTGTAAGCCTCTATCTCGAAGGTGATGGGGAGATAAGGGTTGATCCCATAATACCTGAAACCGGTAAGAAGACAATTCACAAATAAACTAAGAGACAGAAGGTTGTTTGGAACAAACAGAAATGTCACAAGAGGTTGGAGAAACCCTCAAACATCAGCAACATGAGTGAACAAAGCTAAACAAGGCACCATGCAGAAACCCTTTTGAGGGTCTCTCCCACCAAGCTGGCCCAGTTGGTACCTGACTACACCAATTTGTGCAAGTTTGGGTGGAGCAGATCAAAGACCCTTGGGCCATGAGGATAATCCTGGAGGGCCATCATTGAAGATTTCTGACACCCCCGGAGCTACCCTGATTTACCCACACAAAACTTTTGTTTTCTACCTGCAGATTTCCTACTTTTTGGGGCCTCAATGCACACACCAACAGGCTGGTGGTCCGGATTTTCGGGCTCCAGGTGGATTGGGGGACACGTTTTGAGGGAACATTTTTGTTCCCCTCTTCGTTTCCCCTTGCTGGTTTTTCCTAACTACCTGATATCCATATATTAGGCTGATGTGACCTGGGGATGACTCCATGCTGCGTGAATCCCATGTCTCTATGCTTTTAATATTCTTTGGATGCTTAGATAAATTCTGCTAAGTGATTGTGATATAAGTATAGCCATGTGTGTTATTTGAATGATCATGCAACAATAATACATGTACAAAAAACTTTTGGCTAATTACTGAATATTTGAATTCCATAGATAGTTCTTCCCTGCAAATAACCCCTGAGGAAGGAGAATACATTGTATCTCTGAAACGTTGTTGGGTTCAGGCAACTGTATCTTGTCTGGTTCACTTTTCTATGTTTGTATATTATGCATCCTTGTATTTGTATTATATATTTCATATGTATTTTCTATTTTGTATAATAAAAATTTAAATTACTTTTTGCAATGTGTGTGTTGGCAGTGCCGTTAAAGTCACACCTGTAGGGGGTGTTCATTTGCATTTTTGACTTTGGGATGTGGCACACCTAGTCTTCAGCAGTCCATATCAAAATCTTTTTTCATATCCATCATAAAGAACAGTAACACAAACTGTGATTTGAGGAGACCTTTTATTCCAATTTCCACCCAGGTCCTAGGAGTGGCTAAGCTAAAATCCCCATCATGTAGACGTTCAACTATTTCCCTGTCTTCACCATATTGATACTAATTTATATTATATGTGTATCCTTCCTTGCAAGTAGATTGTGAAGGTTTACTGACAGAGTATACATTTTGATATCAAAATGGGGTAGGATCTGGGACATCGGTGGTACTTTCAATTGTGTATTCTGTTAGCACTGGTATGGGGGTTACTACAATTTCTTCAATAGTAGTGTACTGATGTGGAACAAAGCAAAAAAAATCAAATCGTGTATTAGACACAACTGACCCCCATACAGGAATGTCTTATGACTGGTAATGACATAGTACAGTCCATTCATGTTGTAGGTGGCCTTTGTTCTTGTTGTTCTTCATTTTGTCAACTTCACGGGATAGTTGGCCTTCATCTCAATCAGACTAGTTTCTTGGTGTGGTTGGTGTGGACTTCCCAGTTGGGGCTTGCTTCTTTGGCTGCGGGATCCTGGTCATTGCTCCGACTACAGACTGGAGTATCAATTTTGAACACATCACAATGACATAGGTACCGATTCTCTTTGACAGTGCAATAGGCAATGTGAGGTGCTTTCCATTTCCCTTGAACTTGAATGAGCATTTTGTAGAGGCGCCATCCTATTTAAGTAGTCATCTTGTGGATGTAACACTGGCAACGACATGGTGAAGGACACATAGGGTGGGTCACGGTAGATGCACAGTGACTGACTCTTGCCAGCCATGCAATCGAATGGACCTCTATTGGGGTGTGTTGTCAAAGAAATTATTACTTCTTTGCCCAAATTGTTCTCCCTTGCTTTATGATTATTTACTGTTATGATTTTGTTAATTTTCTCCTGAGTATTTTTGAAAAACTGGGCAATGTCTTTCATGTTGTAAACAGTAAATATTGCATGCTCTGCAAGCCCCTCAACATCCCGCAGAACTGGCTTCAGCACTTGCCGACCCTCTCTCTCTTTGAAATTAGACCCCTTTCACACTGGGGCTGAGGGGGGGGGGGGGGGCGTTATCGGCTTTAAAAGTGGCGAAGCGGCACTATTTGGTCTCTAGGGGGGGTTTTAACCCCTGCTAGAGGCTGAGAAAAGGGTTAATAGCTCCCGAAAAGCATCGCTTTTGCAGGCTCTTTGCAGGTGCTTTGGAAGCGGTGCCCATTTATTTCAAAGGGTAGGGGCAGTGGGGGAGCTGTGTGTGCACCGCTCCTCCACTGCCCTAAAGATGTTGCTTTCAGGATTTTTTTTTTCTTTCCATGCAAGCACACCACCCCAGTGAGAAAGCCATCGGGCTTTCACACTGGGGTTGCAGAAGAGGCAGTTTGCATGCGCTGTTCTAACGCTATAATTAGCACAAAAAACACCTGTAAAACGCCTCAGTGTGAAATGGGTCTTACCGATATGCCTGCATAGCCATTGTTTCTAACTTTTAGGGACTTTAATGACTTTTATGACTGGAATAGTACCACTGGATTGGCATAGGGCCCATGTGGTGTCTATATTTAAAAAGGGATCAAAGTCCTTACCAAGTAACTATAGATCTGTTAGTTTAACTTCTATAGTTGGGAAGATATTGGAGAGTTTAATAAGAGACCACATAGATGAGTTCTTGCTGAAAAAAAAAAAAAGTATATATATATATTTTTTTTCTTCAATGATTTTTAGAATTTTTTTTCACAAAAATTAAATACAGTGGCATAGTAGAACAATATCCATATCTGTGATACATTTGAACATATATCAGATAATCACTTGGGCGGTTCATTAACATAACTCAAGTCGTGTTTAAACTATAACAATAAGTAGGTATTAGTATTGAATGATCCATATGGGTATTGTCCCCTCCCTCAGACACCCCAACTGGGAGAAAACTGTGTCGAGAGGTGGGGGGCAACACATCCATCCTTATCTTCTATTTCAATCGTTTTATTGAAGGTCGACATCTACAAATAATATTTGCATCACAATAACATCCGCTGAATTATGAAACAGGGTAAGATGAACAATTGTATAGTAGGGCCGCGTACACACGCGCGGACTGTTCGCCCAACTTTGTCCGCTGAACAGTGTTTGGGCGGACAGTCCGCTCGTGTGTGGGCTTTCAGCGGACAGTTTCAGCGGACAGTTTGACGAACAAGGTTTTTCGGAAATTCCGTAAAACTGTCCGCTGAAACCTTGTTTGAGCGAACAGTCCGCCCGTGTGTAGGCTTGTTCGTCAAACTAAGTTCCGCGCATGCTCAGAAAGGATTTACACGCCGAAAGTTATAATGCAGTGTATAGGACGTCGTATTTTTCGTCCCGTCGTACGTGCCGTTCACGTCATCGCGCACGGTTTCAGCAAACTGTTTGTTCGTCGTGTGTGGGCATGTCCGTCCATGCTAATTTTGAGCGGACTGTTTGCTGAAACTGTTTGACGGACAAAGTTGGGCGAACAGTCCCCGCGTGTGTACGCGGCCTAACATTTAACATGTTCAACTAACAGAAACTTGTTAGAATAGTGAATCTTATTGGATATTATATGCATCATATAGGTTAATGTCTCATTCCCTTTTGGGGTACTCTTTTGGGGTCAAGCTGTGTCGGAAGGGGGAGAGAGAGAAAAAAAATGTGCACGTAAGTGCCAGTTGTCAGTCATCCTAGTGAAGGTTAAGGTATCAAATAATTATATAACCGAGATAGTAGGATAAGAGAATTGTAGGCAGCAAGGCGCAAATTATTTGACCTTTTTGGTATCAACTTCATGAGGGGCAACAATACAGTTGGTGAGTTCAAGTAAATGTGAGATGGGAGTCGTTAAACCAAGTGATCCATGGAAAAAATATTTTAAGCAACAGACAGCATGGATTCATGAAAGTCAAAAGTTGTCAAACAAACCTGAAATCTTTTTATGAGGGCATAAGTAAAACTTTGGACAGAGGAGAGGCTGTAGACATAGTATACTTGGATTTTGCAAAAGCGTTTGAAACATTTCCCTACACATGACTAAGGAAAGTCTACAGGCCTGGAAAAATCCATTTGTAAATGGATCGAAAACTGGCTAAAAAAACAAATTCAGAGAGTAGTGGTTAATTATTCTTACTAGACATGTGCAGACTGAAATATTTAGTTTTCAGAATTTCGTTTTCGTCCGAAAAAATAAATGTATTTAGTTACTCCCGAAATTTGTTTTTATTTATTTAGTTTTTTCGTAAAAAAATTGCATTCGTCCAAAAATCCAAATGAATTATGGTCGAATCTGTCATTGAAGGCTTATGGTGTCTGTCGGAAAGTTTAAAGAAGATTCAACGGAGCAGCGAGACTCACTTATGATGCTGCAATCATACATTCCCTGTCGAATATTTCGACTACAAGCTATAGTAGGATTCTAATGTTGTACGTCTTCTATGGGTTTTTTGTTTTGCATTGCACACAGGTCATTAGCATTAACAAAAAAAAAAATTAAGAAAAAAAATGCGTGGGGGTCCCCACGAAATTCCATACCAGGCCCTTCGGGTCTGGTATGGATATTAAGGGGAACCCCGTGCCAACAAAAAAAAATGGCGCGGGGGTCCCAGTCAAAATCCATACCAGGCCCTTCAGGTCTGGCATGGATTTTAAGGGGAACCCCGCAACAACAACAAATAAAATGGCGTGGGGGTCCCCCTCAAAATCCATACCAGACCCTTATCCGAGCACGCAACCTGGCGGGTTTTTTTTTTTTACATTAAAGTCGCGTTGTAAGTCACGCTGTGATTCACACTTAAGTCGTGTCCATGTTGCCTCCCAAAGTCGTGTTAGAAGTTGTGCTGCCCCTGTGTGAATGAATGGATTGTTATGATACAAGTTCAATAGACACAGATTGTTATTGTTAGAGTCAGGTCGAATCTTAGTTTTTTCGTAAAAAAATTGCATTCGTCCAAAAATCCAAATGAATTATGGTCGAATCTGTCATTGAAGGCTTATGGTGTCTGTCGGAATGTTTAAAGAAGATTCAACGGAGCAGCGAGACTCACTTATGATGCTGCAATCATACATTCCCTGTCGAATATTTCGACTACAAGCTATAGTAGGATTCTAATGTTGTACGTCTTCTATGGGTTTTTTGTTTTGCATTGCACACAGGTCATTAGCATTAACAAAAAAAAAAATTAAGAAAAAAAAATGCGTGGGGGTCCCCACGAAATTCCATACCAGGCCCTTCTGGTCTGGTATGGATATTAAGGGGAACCCCGTGCCAACAAAAAAAAATGGCGCGGGGGTCCCAGTCAAAATCCATACCAGACCCTTATCCGAGCACGCAACCTGGCGGGTTTTTTTTTTTTACATTAACCAGTTGCCGACCGCCGCACGCCGATGTACGTCGGTACAATGGCACGGGCAGGCATAAGGACATACATGTACGTCCCTTGCCTCCCGCGGGTCGGGGGCCCGATCGGGCCCCCGCCCGGTGCCTGCGGCGGTCGGAATTCGTACGGGAGCGATCCCGGACGAGGGGACGGCCATTCATTCATGGCCACCCCCTCGCGATCGCTCCCGACGAATAGAAATCCCCGGTGACATCACTTCCTCTCCTGTAATGTAAACACAGGAGAGGAAGTGATGTATTCTCTCCTCCGTGTCGGTATTTTTCGTTCCGACACGGAGGAGAACGGATCAGTAAGTTGCACCAACACTCACACACACAGTAGAACATGCCAGGCACACTCACACCCCCCCTTTACCCCCCGATCACCCCCCCAATTACCCCTGCCCCCCAGTCACAGTGACACCAATGTCATTTTTTTTTTTTTTTTTTTTTGCATTGGTGTCATTTGTGACTGTAATAACTGTTAGGGCAGTTAGAGTTAGCCCCCTTTAGTTCTAATGTACCCCCCTAACCCCCCCAATAAAGGTTTAACCCCGTGATCACCCCCCGTCGCCAGTGTCACTAAGGCTGGGTTCACATTGCAGCGGTTTATGAGAACGAATGTGATTCGCACCGCACTGCAGTGCAAATCACATCCGATCTCTGTGCGATTCGAGTTCAGCCATTCGCCGCACCCGCCACACCCGCCGCAAATTCGCACGGGACCCTTTTTTTGGCCCGCAGCAGAATCGGATCGCATGGGTGTTCACACCATGCGATCCGAGTTTGCAGATCGCACTGCGATATGCGAACTGATCTGGGGGTGTCAGTAACATTTCACTGACACTCCCAGCAGTTCGCATAGGGCAGTGTGAACTGCCGCCGGGAGGCATGCGATGCGGGAACCCGCCGCGGATTCGCGGCGTTTCCGCATCGCTCCAGTGTGAACCCAGCCTAATAAGCGATCATTTTTCTGATCGCCGTATTAGTGTCACAGGTGACGCTAGTTAGGCAGGTAGGTATTTAGGTTCGCCGCAGCTTTTTATAGCGCCAGGGACCCCCATATACTACCGCATAAAGCCCCCTGATTGCCCCCTAGTTAACCCTTTCACCAGTGATCACCATATAACTGTTACAGGTGACGCTGGTTGGTTAGTTATTTTTTTATAGTTTCAGGGCACCCGCCATTTATTACCTAATAAAGGTTTAACCCCCTGATCACCCGGCGGGTGTCATTTGTGACTAATAACTGTTAGGGCAGTTAGGGTTAGCCCCCTTTAGTTATAAGGTACCCCCCTAACCCCCCCAATAAAGGTTTAACCCCGTGATCACCCCCCGTCGCCAGTGTCACTAAGGCTGGGTTCACATTGCAGCGGTTTATGAGAACGGATGTGATTCGCACCGCACTGCAGTGCAAATCACATCCGATCTCTGTGCGATTCGAGTTCAGCCATTCGCCGCACCCGCCGCACCCGCCGCACCCGCCGCAAATTCGCACGGGACCCTTTTTTTGGCCCGCAGCAGAATCGGATCGCATGGGTGTTCACACCATGCGATCCGAGTTTGCAGATCGCACTGCGATATGCGAACTGATCTGGGGGTGTCAGTAACATTTCACTGACACTCCCAGCAGTTCGCATAGGGCAGTGTGAACTGCCGCCGGGAGGCATGCGATGCGGGAACCCGCCGCGCATTCGTGGCGTTCCCGCATCGCTCCAGTGTGAACCCAGCCTAATAAGCGATCGTTTTTCTGATCGCTGTATTAGTGTCACAGGTGACGCTAGTTAGGCAGGTAGGTATTTAGGTTCGCTGCAGCTTTTTATAGCGCCAGGGACCCCCATATACTACCGCATAAAGCCCCCTGATTGCCCCCTAGTTAACCCTTTCACCAGTGATCACCATATAACTGTTACAGGTGACGCTGGTTGGTTAGTTATTTTTTTATAGTTTCAGGGCACCCGCCATTTATTACCTAGTCTCACTAGTGTACCCCTAAATTTAGGGGTGTCTACTTTCCAAAATGGGGTCATTTGGGGGGGGTTTGTGCCATCTTGGCATTTTATGGCCTTCAAAACTGTAACGCCCTTAGAAAGCCTGAAGGCGGTGCTTGGTTTTCGGGGCCCCGTACGCGGCTAGGCTCCCAAAAAGTCCCACATATGTGGTATCCCCATACTCAGGAGAAGCAGCAGAATTTATTTTGGGGTGTCATTTCACATATGCCCATGGCATGCGTGAGCAATATATCATTTAGTGACAACTTTGTGAAAAAAAAAAAAAAAAAAAAAAAGTTTGTAATTTTCCCGCAACTTGTGGCAAAATATAAAATATTCCATGGACTCAACATGCCTCTCAGCAAATAGCTTGGGGTGTCTACTTTCTAAAATGGGGTCATTTGTGGGGGTTTTGTGCCATCTTGGCATTTTATGGCCTTCAAAACTGTAATAGGTAGTGAGGAGTGAAATCAAAAAATTACGCCCTTAGAAAGCCTGAAGGCGGTGCTTGGTTTTCGGGGCCCCGTACGCGGCTAGGCTCCCAAAAAGTCCCACATATGTGGTATCCCCGTACTCAGGAGAAGCAGCAGAATTTATTTTGGGGTGTCATTTCACATATGCCCATGGCATGCATGAGCAATATATCATTTAGTGACAACTTTGTTAAAAAAAAAAAAAAAAAAAAAAAGTTTGTAATTTTCCCGCAACTTGTGGCAAAATATAAAATATTCCATGAACTCAACATGCCTCTCAGCAAATAGCTTGGGGTGTCTACTTTCTAAAATGGGGTCATTTGTGGGGGTTTTGTGCCATCTTGGCATTTTATGGCCTTCAAAACTGTAATAGGTAGTGAGAAGTGAACTCAAAAATTTACGCCCTTAGAAAGCCTGAAGGCGGTGCTTGGTTTTCGGGGCCCCGTACGCGGCTAGGCTCCCAAAAAGTCCCACATATGTGGTATCCCCATACTCAGGAGAAGCAGCAGAATTTATTTTGGGGTGTCATTTCACATACGCCCATAGCATGTGTGAGCAATATATCATTTAGTGACAACTTTGTGTAAAAAAAAAAAAAAATTTTTTTTTTTGTCATTATTCAATCGCTTGAGGCAAAAAAATAAAATATTCAATGGGCTCAACATGCCTCTTATCAATTTCCTTAGGGGGTCTACTTTCCAAAATGGGGTCATTTGGGGGGGTTTTGTACTGCCCTGCCATTTTAGCACCTCAAGAAATGAGATAGGCAGTCGTAAACTAAAAGCTGCGTAAATTCCAGAAAACGTACCTTAGTTTGTAGATGTGACAACTTTTGCGCAAACCAATAAATATACAATTATTGACTTTTTTTTTACCAAAGACATGTGGCTGAATACATTTTGGCCTAAATGTATGACTAAAATTGAGTTTATTGGATTTTTCTAATAACAAAAAGTAGAAAATATCATTTTTTTTCAAAATTTGCGGTCTTTTTACGTTTATATCGCAAAAAATAAAAATCGCAGAGGCAATCAAATACCATCAAAAGAAAGCTCTATTTGTGGGAAGAAAAGGACGCAAATTTTGTTTGGGTACAACATTGCATGACCGCGCAATTACCAGTTAAAGCAGCGCAGTGCCAAAGTGTAAAAAGACCTCTGGTCATTTACCAGCAAAATGGTCCGGTCTGAAAGTGGTTAAAGTCGCGTTGTAAGTCACGCTGTGATTCACACTTAAGTCGTGTCCATGTTGCCTCCCAAAGTCGTGTTAGAAGTTGTGCTGCCCCTGTGTGAATGAATGGATTGTTATGATACAAGTTCAATAGACACAGATTGTTATTGTTAGAGTCAGGTCGAATCTCCTATCTGTATCGAACTGTGTCAAAACGAAAATAAAGCATTTATTTATGTCAGATCTTTCATTTTTCCGATTCTATGCTTTCATTATCGTTTGTCAAAACGATAACGAAAACACCTGAAATTCGGACGAAAACGAATGCACATGTCTAATTCTTACGCTGAATGGTCTAAGCTTATCAGCGGTGTACCCCAAGGTTCAGTGTTGGGACCCTTTCTTTTTCATATCTTTATAAATGATATATGGTTTGGGATTAAAAGTACCATTTCAGTCTTTGCAGATGACACCAAGCTATGCAGTGGAATAATGTCCTTACAGGATGTCTCCAATTTACAAGCCAACCTCAATGCACAGTTGAATTGGACAGCTATGGGGCAAATGAGGTTTAATGTTGATAAATGTAAAGTTATACACTTGGGGGCTAAGTATATGCATGCATCATACATACTGGTACAACTGGGGGAATGCATAGTAGAGAAGGTTTTGTTAGATCATAAGCTTAATAATAGAATGCAATGCCAGGCTGCAGTTTCCAAAGCAAGTAAAGTTCTTTCTTGTGTTAAGAGAGGTATGGACTCCAGAGAGAGAGATATAATTTTGCCCCTGTACAAATCATTAGTAAGACTTCATCTGGATTATGCACTTCAGTTTTGGGAACCAGTTCTCAAAAAGGATATCAGGGAACTTGAGAAAGTGCAGAGAATGGTAACAAAACTGATAAGAGGCATGGAGGAGCTCAGCTATGAGGAAAGATTACAGGAACTGAATGTATTCTTTCTTGAGAAGAGGAGATTAAGGGGGATATAATCAACATGTACAAATACACAAGGGGTCCATATAGTGAACTTGGTGTTGAATTATTTACTTTAAGGGCATCACAAAAGACAAGGGGACACTCTTTACATCTAAAGGAAAATAAATTTCATCTCCAAATACAGAAAGGTTTCTTCACAGTAAAAGTTGTGAAAATGTGGAATAGACTCCCACAAGAGATTGTTCTGGCCAGCTCAGTAGATTGCTTTAAAAAAGGCCTGAATTATTTCCTACATTTACATAATATAACTGCATATTAACATTTTTAGGTAACGTTGATCCAGGGAATATCCCCTCGGAGAATCAGGAAGGGATTTTTACCCCTGCTGTAGCAAATTGGATCATGCTTTGCTGGGTTTTTCACCTTTCCCTGGATCAACTGTGGGTATAGGATTGTGTATATGGGATTGTTTGATTATTATTATTTTTTATTGGTTACTAGATGGACTTTTGTCTTTTTTAAACCTCACTAACTATGTAACTATGAAATGCTGCCAAATCGTCTTGGCTCCAAATTGACATGCCAGATCCAAGTCCTGGGGTGGAACCCTTTAATGTTCTAGATCTAAAAATAGACAAATTAAGTACCACAGGTATGTGAATGAATTTAATGTTATTAAACCGTATTACGGGGATTGATGTTGCCATGAGGCCACTAGGTGGTCCCTCTTGCAGTGATGGGCATTCCAAGGATGTTTGTTCAGATGTATAGAGGATTGCAGCTGTAATCTTGGCCAAGGTTGTAGGAGCAGGGATTTTTGAGGACACCTGCAAGGTAACTTTTCTTGGGACAAACTGAAGAGTGGATACTTGTGTGTTCCTGTACAAGGGGACTAAAATAACAAAGGAATATTTCCACTCTTCAGCATCATTTAATCATGTTGCTCATACCAACAAGGAGCCATTATGAAAACCCAAAACCCATTACTCTATCATTACCCATTACTCTATCATGGTAGTCTGTGACATTCCCAGCAATGCCATTGACCCAGACTAGGTGATTTTTAATTTGGCTCCACCAAGACACTTGTTTCCTCTCAGTTCCTATAATTGCCACAGGCAGAAAGACGGATTCTCCCTCTTGGCAGTAGACCCGATTCTTGTCAACGATTGTGCTGATGAGTGGTCCAGTCTCCTTTCCATTTGTATGTCCGATCAAGCAGGATGAAGCAGGATAATAGCCCATTTCGACTTCATGGCTCTAGTAAATCATTGAATTACTGGTGGGGCAGTCCCACTATAAGTAGCTTATTGCCTCTATTACTAGTAAAAAATAAATAAATAAATACAAATTCCATAAATATATTCCATAATTTGTAGACATTATAACGTTTGCATAAACCAATCAATATACGCTTATCAGGATTTTTTTCCAAAAAATATGTAGCAGAATACATATTAACCTTAACTGATGAAGAAATCTGATTTTTTTTTTTAATTATTGGATATGTTTTATAGTAGAAAGTAAAAAAGTAAAAAAAAAGTTTTTTTTCATAATTGTCGGTTTTTGTTTTTATAGAGCAAAAATAAATGCAGAGGTGATCAAATACCGCCAAAAGAAAGCTCTATGTGTGGGAGAAAAAGACATACATCATCACAGTGACGCACAACTGTGCAGTTGTCAGTTAAAGTAACACAGTGCTGTATCACAAAAAATGGCCTGGACATGAAGGGGGGGGGGGGGGGTACAATTTTCTGAGCTGAAGTGGTTAATTTTACAATCGGTGTTACTTATTATATGTAGTATTTTAATAGCATGGTGGGTTTTTTACAGTATAGTATTAATTTCGCTTTATTTGATATTGCTGTTATCAGTAATTTTATTGACACCACAAGAAGGAGAAGGAGGAGACATGAACATGGGACAGGTAGAAACCAGTATACGGCATGGATGCCAAATACACTAGGTGTGAAAAAAAATTACTGAGGGCGTGAAGGACATTTATTTATTAGCAAGGAAATTGCTTTTGAGAGATACTCAGGGAGTACTGTGGGACAGGGAAGCACAGGGAAGCTACTGTGGTCCCTTTGGGTCCCTTGGGAGATTGGACAAGTTTAACTCAATGAGAATATCGACCCTTATATGATCTTATAGACATCTGGGAAGAGGGACATATTGAACAAAGAGATGAGGTTGATGATGACTTTACAAGATTAATGCTTGATTTAGCATTAGAGGTGAGTGGGGAATCCCAAGACCAACAGGAACAAGCAGTAGAAATGGTCTCCCTTAACCACTTCAATACTGGGCACTTTCACCCCTTTCCCGCCCAGGCCGATTTTCAGCTTTTAGCGCTGTAGCATTTTGAATGACAATTGTGTGGTCATGCAACACTGTACCCATATAAAAATTTTTATAGATTTTTTCTCACAAATAGAGCTTTCTTTTGGTGGTATTTACTCACCACAGTTTTTTCTTTAATTTTTTGCTATATAGAAAAAAAAGACTGAGCATTTATAAAAAAAAAGTGTTTTTCTTATTTTCTGTTCGGATTATATTGTTGGAAAATCCGATCGTGTGTGGGCTCTATCGAACTTTTTCCGATTGTCAAGAACGCGGTGACGTACAGCATGTATGACAGGAAAAGAAGTTCACTAGCCAGTAGCCAATAGCTTCCATCTCGTACTTGCTTCAGAACATACGTTGTTTTTGGTCTGTCGGAACAGCATACAGATGAGCCATTTTCCCGATATGAATTGGTTCAGTCGGATATATTTAGAACATGATCTATTTCTAGGTCTGTTTTTTTTTTGTAAAAAAAAAAACTCAGATGAGGCATACACACGATCAGAATATACGATGAAAAGCTTCCGTCTGACTTTTCCTGTTGGACATTCCACTCATGTGTATGCGGCATTACAGTATATGCAAGGTTTTGCCCTAAAATGTGTCTGGGGTCCTGGGTTCTGCCCCAGGGGATATGTATCAATGCAAACATTTTTTTTTCAAAATGGAGGTTTTTTCGGGAGCAGTGATTTTAAGAATGTTTAAAGTGAAACAATAAAAAATAAATGTTCCTTTAAATATTGTGCCTTGGGGGTGTTTATAGTATGCCTGTAAAGTGGCACAGTTTTCCAGTGTTTAGAACAATACCGCATCAAAATGTAATTTCTAAAGTTAAAAAGTAATTTAAAACTGTTTGCGGCTCTAATGTATTGTCGGGTCCTGGCAATATACATGAAAATCATTGAGAAGAACATCCCCAGCCCATTACAAGGATCTTTGGGTCTGGTATGGATATTAAGGGGGACCCCGCACCTAAATAAAAAAAAAATATGGTAATGGCTACCATTACCATTACCATATACTCTGAATAGAAGTATATATACTATACAGCCTGCCCTAAATACTCTTCCGAAAATTGGGCCTTAGATGTTGGTGTTGCCAGAAAACTGTAACCCTTTACAGTTACGCTTGTTGGGTGCAGAATTGGGCCCTGCTATGCAATATTATATCAAGAATTGTAATTACACGCCCCTGTTAAACAGGGGCAGAAAAATTGGGCCTTAGGCAGTGGTAGTGGTGGTGCACAACACTGTAATCCCTCGTAGTTATGCTTGTTGGGCACAAGAATGGGCCCTGCTTTGAAACATTTGATCAAAAATTGTAATTACATCCCCCTGTTAAACAGGGGCAGAAAAATTGGCCCTTAGGCAGTGGTGGTGGTGCCCCAACACTGTAACCCCTCACAGTTATGCTTGGTGGGTATAGGAATGAGCCCTGCTATAAAATATTTGATCAAAAATTGTAATTACATGCCCCTGTTAAACAGGGGCATAAAAAATGGGCCTTAGCCAGTGGTGGTGGTGCCACAACACTGTAACACTGGAACAAGCCCTGCTATGAAATATTTGATCAAAAATTTTAATTGTATGCTTCTGTTAAACAGGGGCAGAACAATTGGGCCTTAGGCAGTGATGGAGGTGCCAAAACACTGTAACCCCTCACAGCTACGTTTGGTGGGTGCAGGAATGGGCCCTGCTGTGAAATATTATATCAAGAATTGTAATCACTTGTCCCTGGTAAACAGGGGACAGAAAAATTGGGCCTTAGGCAGCGGTAGTGGTGCTCTAAACCAAAATTATTGTTGGTCAGTTAGCATCATCAATATTAAGGAGGAATAGGATAGTCACTCAGCATAGGAAGGCTTCAAGCTATCCCACATCCATAGAAAAATCAATCAGTTACATCAGCATCAGGTGCTTAATAGTTGCTGCTGATCCAAGATTTATTTTAATGAATGTGAGCCTATCAAGGGAGTATGTGGACAGGTGCACTCTATAATCCGTTACCAACCTTCCAGCAGCACTGAACGTGCATTCAGAAAGAATGCTGGATGCAGGACAGGCCAGTAGGTCAATTGCATATTGAGCAAGTTCTGGCCAATGGTCCATCCTCAAGACCCAGTAACCCAGTGGATGGTCTGTTGGAAAGGTCTCCAAGTCTGCTCTTGCCCCAAGATATCCCTGCACCATGCAATGGTTACTTGAACCTATCAGACCTTGGCGCTGAGGACTAAAAATTGTCTAAAGGCATCGGTCAGCTGGCCATCTTCTCCATCGCTCTTCCTCTGACTGACCGAAGCCTCAGCAACACGTTGTCCAGCACCAGGAAATTGTAACCTCCCAGGGTCTGGAAACGGATTGCATAAACCTTTCTTCATGGCCTCCTAAAGATGTTTCATCCTCTGCTCCCTTTGTGAAGGCAGGATGAATTCTGCAACCTTACCCTTGTAACGTGGATCAAGAAGGGTTGCCAGCCAGTAATGATCCCTCTCCTTAATACCACAAATTGTAGGGTACTTTTGCAGGCTTTGCAGAATCAGGGAGGCCATGCAGCGTAAGTTTGCAGATGCATTCGATTGCGAGTCCTCTGGGGCACTGAGGATGACTTTGTCAGAAACTACCTCCTCCCAACCACGTACAACTCCTTGGGTTTCTAGCGAATGAAAACCATCCCTTGAAGACTGCTGCTGAGTGTTATCCTCTACATCCATGCTGACACAATCCTCCTCCTCCTCTTCTTCCTGTGTGTTTGGCAGGCCCACAGGAATGCTATCTGGATAAAGAGGGACTTGAGAGGGAAGGAAGTTCTTCTCTTCCTCCCGCTGTTCTGTCTCAAGTGCCCTGTCCATTATTCCATGAAACGTGTGCTCCAACAGGAAGTCAAGAGGGACAATATCACTGATGCATGCATTGTTGTTGCTCACCCTCCTAGTGGCCTCCTCAAATGGTGACAGGACAGTGCATGCATCCTTGATCAGTAGCCACTGGCGTGGCAAAAAAAAGCCAAGCTCCGCTGACTCTGTTCTGGTGCCATACTCACACAGGTACTCATTGATGGCCCTCTGCTGCGAGTAAAGCTGCTATAGCATTGCCAATGTTGAGTTCCACCTGGTGGGCATGTCACAAATGAAGCGGTTTGTGGGCAGGTTGCATTCCCTTTGAATAACAGCCTGTCGAGCACTAGCATTGTATGACAGGTGGAAATGACCATAAACTTTTATGGTCTTCCTCAGGAGATCCTGTAAGCCTGGGTACCTGTTCAAGAACTGCTACACCACCAAATTCATGATGTGTGCCAAACATGGGACATGGGTAAAGTGTGTCTGTCAGAGGGCGCAGAGAAGGTTGGTGCCATTCTTGCATACAACCATTCCTGACTGAAGCTGGCATGGCATCAACCACCTCTGAGCCTGCCCCAGCAGAGCAGACAGAATCTCTGCCCCAGTGTGGCTCCTGTCCCCTAAGCAGACCAACTCAAGCACTGCATGGCATATTTTTGCCTGAGTGCTTGTGTAGGCCCTTGACCACTTACAGAGCACTGCTGGTTCAGAGGAGAAATCAGAAGAAGAGGCCATAGAGGAAGAAGAAGGGAAGGGAGTGGAGGAGAGAGCTTCGGCAGAATGACCACTAGCATTTTGGAGGCGTGGTGGCGGAACAAGCTCCAACAATACTGAACCCTATCTTGCATCCTTTCCAGCTGCCAGCAGAGTTACCCAGTGTGCCATGAAGGAAAGGTAACATCCCTGCCCATGCCTGCTGGACCATGAGTCAGCGGTAATATGCACCTTACTGCCGACTGCCCTGTCCAACGAGGTCAAAACATTCCACATGCCGGTAGAGATCCAGAATGGCCTTCCTTGAAAAGAAATGGCGTTTTGGAACCTGCCACTGAGGTACAGAACATTCCACAAATTCATGGAAGGGAGCACAGTCTACCGGCTGAAAAGGCCAAGGTAGCATTCAGACACTGAGCATGTGGATTGATGGGACCCAATTTCTTTTTCCGGTTTAGCGACTGGGGTAGAGAAATTTGCCTGTTAAAATCAGATGGAGGTGTACTGGTAGCAGATTGGCTGCAAGTATTTGGGACACCTATTGCTATACCTTCATTCCTCTCAGTGCAGGTTTTTGAGAGGATTGAAGGTATAGTGGGATTGGAGATCCCAGATGAGGAGCAAGGAGAAGTCCGCCTTTTTCTTTGATGTGGCTTTTTCAAGTGCTGTTGCCAACAGACTGCATAGGAGGTCATCATATGTCTGGTCAAGCATGTGCTACTGTTCTGGCCACGCCTTATCGGCTTCAGACATAGGTTGCAAACTTCAACGGTGCGATCTGCTGCACACGTGTCAAAAAAGGCCCACACCAAGGAACCTCTTCAAAATCAGCGGAGAGTCAGAAGCGATCTGCACCTTAAGCTGCCCCCTAGAGGACATACTGCCTTGTTGGATTTATGCCTCCTCCTCCTCTCTTCTCTCAGGCACCCAAGTACAGTCAGTGACCTCATCATCCCCTCCCTCCTTGTCACTGGAGCAAACTTGGCAGTACGCTGTGGCTGGGGGAACATGACTGCCAGTTTCTAGTCCTTCTTAGGCACCCCCTCTCTCTATGTTCACGTTACTTCGTTATTCAACCTGGGAACTAACATCAGAGACTTCTAATTGCTGCATATCCTCTATCAGCATTTACCCGACACTATAAAACATGTGTCTAATTAAAAAATGATACACTAACAGCGCTCTAATTATTTTTAGTATGCATGTAGAAAATACATATCAGCAGCTTTATATTACTGCATTACTCATTAAGTTGGAAACAATTCTAATATCTATGAAAACATACAAATAGTTGCTAATCCACTCTAGCATTAAGTAACTAAATCCTTAGAGTGGAGACAGTTCAAATGTCCATTTATAAATCTATATTGGTCGTCAGTCCTCTCATGCTCAAGTGAAACACTGTCACCATTCAGTCCTATCAGTCCACAAGATATTAGTGCTGTGAAGTATAAAATTTAGCTGTAAGGCTCCACCAGTGATGCAAATCACGAACTCATCTATCACTATGTCTCCACCGTTCCACCACATGAAGTGCCCCTTTGTGATTCTGCTTACGGGCAGTTTATATCTATAGGGCCTTTCTCATGCCTTTCAGCAATAATTCTGGTCACAACGTTCACTCCACCACTTCGTATCCGGACCCAGGCAGTGTTAACTTAGTTGTAATAGATTGACACTAAGGATGAGCCGAACACCCCCCTGTTCGGTTCGCACCAGAACCTGTAAACAGAACTAAACTTCGTGTGAACTTTAGATTTTGAACGTTTGAGTCCCATAGACTTTAATAGGGTTTTAAAGTGCTAATTTTAAAGGCTAATATGCAAGTTACTGTCCTTAAAAGTGTTTGGGGACCTGGGTCCTGCCCCAGGGGACATGGATCAATGCAAAAAAAGTTTTAAAAACTGCAGTTTTTTCAGGAGCAGTGATTTTAATAATGATTAAAGTGAAACAATAAAAGTGTAATATTCCTTTAAATTTCGTACCTGGGGGGTGTCTATAGTATGCCTGTGAAGGGGCGCATGTTTACCATGCTTAGAACTGTTCCTGCATAAAGTGTCATTTCTGCAGAAAAATAATTCATTTACTGTAAAATCACTCGCGGCTATAATGAATTGTCGGCTCCGTAATACAGAGAACACTCAATAAACCGACAATTCATTCATTGATACAAAAAAAAAGCGTGGGGTTCCATCAAATTCAATTACCAGGCCCTTCAGGACTTGAAGGGCCTGGTATGGATATTTAGGGGGAACCCCATGTCAATTTTTTTTTTATTTGAGGGGTTCCCCTTAATATCCATACCAGACCTGAAGGGCCTGGTAATTGAATTTGGGGGAACCCAACACTTTATTTTTATTTTTTATCAATGAATGAATTGTCGGCTCCCGTAATACAGAGAACACTCATTGAGTGTTCTCTGCATTATGGAGCCGACAATTCATTATAGCCGCAAGTGATTTTAAATGATTTTATTTCTGCAGAAATGACACTTTGTGCAGGGACAGTTCTAAGCACGGGAAACATGTGCCCCTTCACATGCATACTTTAGACACCCCCAGGTACAAAATTTAAAGGAATATTACACTTTTATTGTTTCACTTTAATCATTATTAAAATCACTGCTCCTGAAAAAACAGCCGTTTTTAAAACTTTTTTTTGCATTGATCCATGTCCCCTGGGGCAGGACCCAGGTCCCCAAACACTTTTTAGGACAGTAACTTGCATATTACCCTTTAAAATTAGCACTTCAGATTTCTCCCATAGACTTGTACAGGGTGTTTCTGGCTTTTCGAATTTGCCGCAAACAGCCCAAATTGTTCACTGTTCGCTGAACAGGCGAACAGGCAATGTTCGAGTGGAACTCAAAGCGCATCCCTAGTTGGCACCATATAGAAATACAAGGGAATACTCCACATAGTGTAATACATTTATTACTTCAAAATCCCCTTCCCCTTAAAATACAACTTACATGTATAATGAAAATAGTCAGCATATCACCATTAGTCGTCCGCTCACCATTGGTCAAAATAGTTCAAATCAGGCCGCTGTGAGTCCTGGGATGGACGCCAAGTCGTGTCATGCTGACAGGTCGTGTGGGTGTGAGTCCAGTTGCCAGACTTTTTACCCAGTAGGAACCAAATATAATGTGTAGTAGTGGTAGAAATGCTGTCAATGTTGCTAAGGAATGGCAGGCTTTGGCACCCACTGCATCTTTATTAACTAGTGGTGTCACCCAACCCTATCTATTTACTGACTGGGAATCCTCACCCACGTAAAAAGAGGTTCGTTAGCATGTCATCGCTGATCAAACATAGTCACATATCGATACTTGGTCAAAGACATTACCAAGGAAAGCCCTTCCCTTTGTTTAACTTTGGCAGTAGGGCCTCAAGAGATGTCCTTCAGTGCAAGTCAGTAAAGGGATCAGATGTGTCTGTTGGTCAGTGTAAATTTTTTTTTTGATGGCCAATTTTCATTGTGCTTGATGTGGATCTGCATAGCTGGATGACTTGATTGATGATGGATTTACATTATGAAACTCTTTTTTTAACCACTTCAATACCATACATTTTCGATATGCACTACATGAGTCCTCTGTTTCCGCACAGCTGAGACGCAAGCTGAGACGAACGCCGAGCACCAGGTATACTCGCATGGTACCTGACCGGCTTCTGCTCTCTGTTGCTTTTTAAGATATTAAAAAGCTTTATTACACTATCCATGCCTTTCTGTGGTTTTTCATGGGGAGCCACATTTTGCAGATGAATTGGATGTGATCTGGTCCTTCTAAGCAGTTATAGATACATATGCATACAAATTTTTGTTTGGATTGAAATTTGGTTGATCCATAAACAGCTGGTCTCTGCTGAAAGACCCATGAAGGGGCACACCGGATGAAAGTGCTCTCGCTGATTACTATATGCCTGGTGGTCACTTGGTGGCCGATGCAATCTGGCAAGCGCTTTGATATACCACTCCGGGTGAAGCACCTTACTTTGAAGTACTTGAAGCACTTTATTTGAAGCACTCAGCACCTTTACTTGAGAAGATTTACCCATTTATGTCTCACAGCAATGTCTGAGATATATATATATATATATATATATATATATATATATATATATATATATATATATATATATATATGGACATATAATTGTTTTGTTAATTGATTGTGTATTCACCTATGATATTTAGTTTAATTGCATTGCACTACTGTTGCGCCATTGATGATTTTTTATATGTTTATTCGTTTTCGCTAATTTTAGGAGCAGCATCCATTGATAATACTGCATGATAAATCTAATTGGCGCAGCACCCATCTTCCTTTGTATCATACATTTTCACCCTCTTTCTGCTCCGGCCAATTCTCAGTTCTCATCACTGTCACATGTTGAATGACAATTACTCCATCAGGCAACACTGTACCCAAATTAAATTATTACCATTTTTTAAGACAGATAGACATTTTTTTTTAATTATATTTTTTGCTTTATAAAAAAATAAATACTGAAAATGTTGAAAAAAACGTGTCTTTCTTAGTTTGTGTTATACAATTTTGACAATAAATAATCTTTCTTCATAAACGTAGGCCACAGTGTATTCTGCTACATTTGTGTGGTAAAGATAATCTAAATCATTTTATATTATTTAGTCTGTATGAACCTTATAGAGTCTAAAATCTATGGTATATTTATTTGAAATTGATCAATCCTGATGTACTGTATCTCATTTCTTGAGACCCTAAAATGCCTGGAGAGTACAAATACCCCCAAAATAAAACCATAAAACCTTTTTGCAAATTAGACACCCCAAGTTATTTAGTAAGAGGCATAGTGAGTTTTTTTTTTAAGTTGAAATTTTTGTCACAGTTTTTTTTACATACTGCTCACCAGCAGTGTGAACCATGTAAATGACTGGTGACAGTATGTTAAAAAAAAAAAAAAAAAAATATATATATATATATATATATATATATATATATATATATATATATATATATATATTGTTTTACATACTGTGACTAGAGCAGTACGGTGTCACCATAGGGATCACTGGGAAGGTGATAATTTTTTTCTCTACACTAACATTGCTTATTACAGTGGTGATCACTGTATCACTGTATAAATAAATAGACATGTGTAGAGTAAAATATTTCATTATTTAGTTACTCCCGAAATTCGTTTTTATTTATTTAGTTTTTTTTTCAAAAATTGCATTCGTCCGAAAATCCACATGAATTACGGTCGAATCTGTCTTTGAAGGTGTCTGTCGAATGTATAAAGAAGATTTGACGGAGCTACTATATAGCATACTTCGTGTGAACTTTAGAACCCTATTAAAGTCTATGGGACTCCAACGTTCAAAATCTAAAGTGCTAGTTTTAAAGGCTAATATGCAAGTTACTGTCCTAAATAGTGTTTGGGGACCTGGGTCCTGCCCCAGGGAACATGTATCAAAAAAAGTTTTAAAAATGGCCTTTTTTTTCAGGAGCAGTGATTTTAATAATGATTAAAGTGAAAAAATAAAAGTGTAATATTCCTTTAAATTTCATACCTGGGGGTGTCTATAGTATGCCTTTGAAGGGGCGCATGTTTCTGGTGCTTAGAACTGTCCCTGCACAAAGTGTAATTTATGCAGGAAAAAAAGTCCTTTAAAATCACTCGCAGCTATTATGAATTGTCGGCTCCGTAATACAGAGAACACTCATTGAAAGTCATTAATAAAAAAAATAAAAAAAATACATTTAAAAAAAAGCGTGGGGGTCCCCCAAATTCAATTACCAGGCCCTTCAGGTCTGGTGAGGATATTAAGGGGAACCCCACGTCAAATTTTAAAAAAATTGACGTGGGGTCCCCCTAAAAATCAATACCAGACCCTTTATCCGACCACGCAACCTGGCAGGCCGCAGGAAAAGAGGGGGGACGAGAGAGCGCCCCCTCCCTCCTGAACTGTACCAGGCCACATGCCCTCAACATTGGGAGGATGCTTTGGGGGTCTGTGACCCCTCAAAGCACCTTGTCCCCATGTTGATGTGGAGAAGGGCCTCATCCCCACAACCCTGGCCGGTGGTTGTGGGGGTCTGCAGGCGGGGGGCTTATCAGAATCTGGAAGCCCACTTTAACAAGGGGACCCCCAGGTCCGTAACGAATGGGTGACCCCGCCCCCCTCTGATGTAACACAGACAGGTTTCCATTACATCAGAGGGGGGCGGGGTCACCCATAGTCACTGGGGAAGCCCGGGTTTCCCCTTGCGTCAGAGGGGGGCAGGGTCAGGTGACGGGTGGCCCCGCCCTCCGCATATAACAAACGTCAGGCCGCCAGGATCCCCGCAGTGTCTCCTCTCTTGAGACTAAAGATGGATGGATTCGCTGCACTGGATCAGATCAGCCATCGCTGGACCCCGGAGAGATGATCATCCATCCATCGCTGGATAGCAAGAGTGGATTAGCACCACTGGAATCTTTTTTTTATTTTTTTTTATTTTTAATAAAGGAATTTTTCAAAAGTGTGTTTGTCTTATTTAACTATTTTTTACACTTTCTTTGTGAAATGGTAGGGGTACTTTTGTACCCCCTTACCATTATAAACAGGGGGGGCCGGGATCTGGGGGTCCCCTTGCTAAAGGGGGCTTCCAGATTCTGATAAGCCCCCCGCCCGCAGACCCCCACAACCACCGGCCAGGGTTGTGGGGATGAGGCCCTTCTCCACATCAACATGGGGACAAGGTGCTTTGAGGGGTCACAGACCCCCAAAGCATCCTCCCAATGTTGAGGGCATGTAGCCTGGTACGGTTCAGGAGGGAGGGGGGCTGCTCTCTTGTCCCCCCTCTTTTCCTGCGGCCTGCCAGATTGTGTGCTCGGATAAAGGGTCTGGTATGGATTTTTAGGGGGACCCCCACGTCAATTGTTTTTTAATTTGACGCGGGGTTCCCCTTAATATCCATACCATGCCTGAAGGGTCCCCAAACACTTTTTAGGACAGTAACTTGCAGAATCTTTTCTCTCTGTCAAATCTTTTTTCTCTGTTGAATATTTTCTCTATATAATCTTGAACTAATAGAGGTAAGGTTAGGCACATTTGACCACAGGTTCTATAAACACAGATTGTTATTGTCAGAGTCACGTCGAATCTCCTATTCTATATTGAACTGTTGTAACAACGAAAATGAAAATAAAGCATTTATGTATGTCGGATCTTTCGTTTTTCGTAATCTGTGCTTTTGTTATCGTTTGTCAAAACGAAAACGAAAATACCTGAAATTCGTACGAAAATGCATTCGGACGAAAAAGAATGCACATGTCTATAAACAAATACTTTTACTTGAATGACATACATACATGTGCCATTGTATACTATTATGATATTTGTGATTGGCCACAGCTATCACGTGATACATGTCTGCTATATTGGTCATGTACTATGTGATCACTGTGACCAATCACAGAGATCATATTAGTACACAAGGAATAGATATAAATGAAAAACCATTGTGTACAACTAATATGTGATTGCTGTGATTGATCAAAAAAGAAAATGTAAATCCACCATCAGTCATGTTGTCCAGCAATGTAGTTCCGTGTGAACAACACTTGATGATGTTGACCTGCCAACACGGTGACCATCCTCACTTGACATTCATCCACTGTTATTCTCATCAAAAAAGATAGATCCCTGTTACTGCTGGAATGTAAACATGAGGTTGGAAATCCCTGGTGATGTAATTGATCAACTATGATCATGATCATATTTGTTTGGTGATGCCACCCAGGACCCCTGCCCATTTGCTTACAAACCAAAGCAAGCAAGGTTCTGTCATTTAGAGATGGTAGTGAACCTTCTGATGAATGACAGATCATTTGGTTTAAACAGTTTTCTACTTGGTACGCATATACAGAGTTTGCTTTTACATAATAAATATTGTCATACAGTATTATGCTATGTCTGGGCATTTTTGTTTCCTATATGTGAAAGCCGATTTCCAATAAGGGAGATAACTATTGGCAAAAGGAGGACGCTGCATTGGCAGTTTGAAGGCTTGTTTGTTTCATGCGTTCGGTGAGTGCATCCCCATAGGGGGTCGTCTTTTGTTCCACAAGTGGTGATATATATGGTGGAAGCTGCATTTCAATCACAAAGCGAGTGGATAGAACAAAGCACCCTGCTCTCTGGACACTGAACTGAACTTTTACTTTAACGCATGTTTTGTGAAAAATGTGCATGCGCTGCTATACATAAAAAGTGGACTTTTATTTTATTTTATTCTGAGCTACAGTTTTTGTGTATTTTTCTATAAGATCATTTGGTTTGTTGACAAATTATAGCTAGGATCTATTATTCAGCAGCAATACTGATATAGCCTCTAAGTGACAAGTCCTCAGCTAGTCTTTGTAAACCCTTATTGGAATACTTCATACTGCATCCACAACTTTCCATGCAAGTGTAAGACATTCCCCATACATTTTATTCAAAGGACTTGTGTATGTTCCCTATACTGCTCTTCAGGGGCATAAAAGGACCCTCTCCCCTCTGACAGAAATCTTTGTTTGTTAATTCATTGTGCATTGTGGACATGTCCTAAATGACAGTATCCAGTTACCCATGGCATTCTTTTTTTAAACAAAAGCTTGCAACTTGATCTTGAAAAGGGCAAAACATAACAATGTTTGCCTCCTGTAGTCTTCAGTGGGATTTAGTGCTATTTGGGTTTGGAGCCTTTTTTCCTGGGTACACGGAACCTTCTACAAACGAAACTTTGCTGGGTTCTTTCATCCCCAGTCACCAACATATGTAATCATAAAACTATTCTAACTTTAGTTTATAAAAGTGGAGTTCCAGGCAAAAATTTAAATCCTTAGAAAGTGTAAGCACACCCCAATATTTTTTATTTGTTATTCATACCCCTTTCTTATTTTGTCTTCAGGACGTCCATCCCACGACATCCCAGTGAGGTACGTCCCTTACACATTTTTTTCCCTCCTCCTTCCCCCGTCACCTTCTGGGACCTGTGTGTGTCTCAGAAGAGGACAGGACCATTCAGAAAGCACCGCACAACTCGGAATGCGCAGCAGGAAACAGGCTGTGAAGCCGCAAAGTCAAAATTAAGAAATATAAAATCTTTTTTTCTACTTGTAAGTAAGCTTATTGAGCCAAGTTTTCTGAGCATTGATTATGAATTCTGGGATGTGCATAGCGGATATGCAAATTAATTAGTATTTACTCAAAATAATTATAGCTCATTACATTTGAAAACCATTCCATTTTATCTCAACTGTCTGAACAAAATATTTAAAGACTGTCTAAACAACTTTTTGAATGATTTATATGCATAGTAATTTGCCTCTTAATCATTAAACCTTCATATAATTGAATGCTTGTTCTAAAAGTTCACTTTTTTTTAAGATTTGTGTCCAAATTGAAGTTATAGGAATGACTAGATTCCAGCACTGCAGTAGAGTTTTTTTTACTGTTGGTTGTGGGTGGATAAGACAGTACAGTAGATGAAGACAGACACAGAAAGGATTCAATAAAGCCAAAAAAAATGTTCATATAAAGGTTTAATTGCCCATAACTTCACCAAAATATACTGTTCGATTTGTGCAGTTTAGCTAGCTTATTACCTACTATTTTTGGCTAAAAAAAAGTCAGCCATCAGCATTCTTTCTTTCACTGCTTTACAGAAAGTCACATTTCTACAAAAAAACATACATAATACCACTAGACCACATTTAACTTTATTTAATTTCTGAAAAGATCCGGAACACTTTGGATGTTTATCCATAAACACCCTTTACAAGAAACCAACTTGTGATCAAGTGCTTCTTATTGTTCTGCCATTGTTAACTAGTATATGTGAATACACTTCAATCACTAGAGAGATGTTTACTTCTACGCAGCTTGATGTGAGGATTCTTGGAAAAAATAAGTAGTTTAAATTACAATACACATTTATTGATAGTTTTATATATTATATACAAATTACATACTAAACAGTATTTACTACACAATGTACAGTATAAGTATAGTGGGTTACATGATATTTACAAATTACACACAAAACCATGTTTATTGTAAAATGTGAAGTTAGTTTACTGAGCTTCATGTCTGGTCATACTGAGGACTCTTGTGTCCCAGCATAAAGAAAAAAAAAAACAGCTTAATAACAAGTCGTTATATCCTCTTCTCCTTTCTGTATAGTGGCTAATTTAAAGTGGCTAATGTAAAGCGCCCTAATTGGTCACTATACCCAGCAAATGTATATTGGGTGCAGCCTGATTGAACGATTCAGAGAAGGCTGCTGTTTACAACCCATGTGCGATGTTATGAGCAAAAACAATGGCCAGACCATTGAAGTAGAAAAATATTTACAGTAAGGCCTCATGCACACGAGACGCAGTTAAACGCGTGTTCAGAGGCAGTTGGACACTTTTTTCAACTGCTCCTGAACTCATTCAATGTTATCCTATGTGTCCATGCACACAGTCTCGTTTTTTGCCATTTTTATGCAGTTGCGTTTAACCTCGTTTTTCCAGAGGCAAAAAAATGGGTTCAGACGCAAAAGTTTCCACGTTTCAGATGCAAAACGCGGCAAAACGCGGTAAAACGCGGCAAAACGCCTCAACCGCGTTTTCGTTTATAAGCGTTTTTAAAGGTGACCTTTTTTTTTTACATAAAAAATCTCAAAAATGATTGCAAATGATGAAAAACCATTAGAAAAATATTTTAAACAATTGCAATTGCAAGTGGACAATCCACAACTTGTGGCAAGTGACATGGCAGGTGGCAAGTGACGTGGCAAGTGGACAATCCACAACTTGTGGCAAGTGACATGGCAGGTGGCAAGTGGACAATCCACAACTTGTGGCAAGTGACGTGGCAGGTGAAGTGGCAAGTGACGGGGAAAGTGGACAATCCACAACTTGTGGCAGGTGACGTGGCAAGTGACCTGGCAGGTGACGTGGCAAGTGACCTGGCAGGTGACGTGGCAAGTGGAAAATCCACAACTTGTGGCAGGTGACTGGCATGTGACGTGGCAAGTGGACAATCCATAACTTGTGGCAGGTGACGTGGCAAGTGACGTGGCAGGTGGACAATTCACTTGTGGCAGGGGACGTGGCAAGTGACGTGGCAAGTGGACAATCCACTTGTGGCAGGGGACATGGCAAGTGACGTGGCAAGTGGACAATCCACAACTTGTGTCAGGTGACGTGGCATGTGACGTGGCAAGTGGACAATCCACAACTTGTGGCAGGTGATGTGGCAAGTTATGTGGCAAGTGGACAATCCACTTGTGGCAGGTGACGTGGCAGGGGACGTGGCAAGTGGACAATCCACAACTTGTGGCAGGTGACGTGGCAGGTGACGTGGAAAGTGATGTGGCAAATGGACAATCCACAACTTGTGGCTGGTGACATGGCAAGTGGACAATCCACAACTTGTGGCAGGTGACATGGAAAGTGATGTGGCAAGTGGACAATCCACAACTTGTGGCAGGTGATGTGGCTGGTGGCGTGGCAAGTGGACAATCCACATCTTGTGGCAAGTGACGTGGCAGGTGATGTGGCAAGTGACGTGGCAAGTGGACAATCCACAACTTGTGGCAGGTGATGTGGCGAGTGACGTGGCAGGTGATGTGACAAGTGGACAATCCACATCTTGTGGCAAGTGACGTGGCAGCTGACGTGGCAAGTGACGTGGCAAGTGGACAATCCAAAACTTGTGGCAGGTGATGTGGCAAGTGACGTGGCAGGTGATGTGGCAAGTGGACAATCCACAACTTGTGGCAAGTGACGTGGCAAGTGGACAATCCACAACTTGTGGCAAGTGACATGGCAGGTGGCAAGTGATGTGGCAAGTGGACAATCCACAACTTGTGACAGGTGAAGTGGCAAGTGACGTGGCAGGTGATGTGGCAAGTCACGTGGCAAGTGGAAATCCACAACTTGTGGCAGGTGATGTGGCTGGTGACGTGGCAAGTGGACAATCCACAACTTGTGGCAGGTGGCATGGCAGGTGACATGGAAAGTGAACAATCCACATCTTGTGGCAAGTGACGTGGCAGGTGATGTGGCAAGTGACGTGGCAAGTGGACAATCCACAACTTGTGGCAGGTGACGTGGCAAGTGACGTGGCAGGTGATGTGGCAAGTGGACAATCCCCAACTTGTGGCAGGTGACGTGGCAAGTGGACAATCCACAACTTGTGGCAAGTGACGTGGCAGGTGACGTGGCAAGTGGACAATCCACAACTTGTGGCAGGTGACGTGGCAAGTGACGTGGCAGGTGATGTGGCAAGTGACGTGGCAAGTAGACAATCCACAACTTGTGGCAGGTGATGTGGCAAGTGACGTGGCAGGTGATGTGACAAGTGGACAATCCACAACTTGTGGCAGGTGATGTGGCTGGTGACGTGGCAGGTGATGTGGCAAGTGGAAAATCCACAACTTGTGGCAGGTGGCATGGCAGGTGACGTGGAAAGTGGACAATCCACAACTTGTGGCAAGTGACGTGGCAAGTGGACAATCCACAACTTGTGGCAAGTGACATGGCAGGTGGCAAGTGATGTGGCAAGTGGACAATCCACAACTTGTGACAGGTGACGTGGCAAGTGACGTGGCAGGTGATGTGGCAAGTCACGTGGCAAGTGGAAATCCACAACTTGTGGCAGGTGATGTGGCTGGTGACGTGGCAAGTGGACAATCCACAACTTGTGGCAGGTGGCATGGCAGGTGACATGGAAAGTGGACAATCCACATCTTGTGGCAAGTGACGTGGCAGGTGATGTGGCAAGTGACGTGGCAAGTGGACAATCCACAACTTGTGGCAGGTGACGTGGCAGGTGATGTGGCAAGTGGACAATCCCCAACTTGTGGCAAGTGATGTGGCAAGTCACGTGGCAAGTGGATAATCTACAACTTGTGGCAGGTGCCGTGGCAAGTGACACGCTAAATACAAGTACACTGCAGCTCTCACAGCTGCTGCTACTCACTCTGGTCTCACAAAATTGCTGAAATAGTGAAAACGCGGTAAACCACCACTAAATCGCGGTAAAAATCGCGGCAAAACGCGCGTTTCTAAACGCCGGTTTCAGCTTTTAAAAACATGTGTCCAGCACAGTTTGCATCTGCATCTCGTGTGCATGAAGCCTTACAACAACTGGGACGCTAGGAGTGGTATAATTGAGAAACACAGTTAACTATTCTTAACAAGCAGTAAAAAAAGCTTTTTAAAACAATCTTTCGTGACCTCTCTAGCTGCACGTAATGTGACGTCATTCATTCTAAAAATTCCCAAAGATCAAAACCAAGAATTTTAAAGTAAATGTTCTAACAGTTTAGAAATATCTACCTTTTTTATTTTAGAGGACATGAAGGATGCCATGATGTTGGTGTAATTGAAAACAAAAAACAAAAACAAAAAAAAATACTTCTCTGTGCATCTGTTGTGAAATTTGAAGACACGTTTCCCCACAATGCCTATAGCTACATATGTGAATGAGGGCTTGTTCAAAATAGATTTTTTATTTACTGCTGATAAATACTTTAGCATACATATTCTGGGCATTTGCCTTTCCTAAATAACCCTCCATGTGTTTTTGGTTAACAAAAGGGAAATTATACACTGCTCTACTAAACATGTAGTACATCATAATAAGAACTCATCAAATATGTTGCCAAATTATGAAAGATTCATGCAATCTTTTTGTCCCAGCATATTTTGAGACATATTACATTGTTATTTTATGCCATGGTTCAAACAGCTTATACCAAATAAAGCATTATGTTGTCTGTTCCTCATGTTATTCATGTGTATCCTTTCTTGTATATGATCTACTTACATTTCAGTTGTCCTCTGGAGGACCATTATTATAGACAACTAAACAGTGCTTTAAATTTATGTATCAAACATTTAAATAGGCTTATCCTTAAAGTACATAATTTCTATGGCCCTGCTAGGTTGTTCCAAATTCTTTCAATGGTATATACCTTGATGAGAAGAAATACAGTGTATTTCACACATCAGTCCTCAATTTCATCAATTCTCCAACATCATAGGATCTGACAAGGTGTGATTGGCAATTAATTATGATTTTTGGATGGAACAACCCCATTGGATAAGCTTAAGGCAGCACATGAGCAGTTGCTGAACAATATTATAAAATATTATAAAAAAATAATTCTTAAGGATAAGCAAGGTTTGTGATATCAAACATATCTGACCAAACTCCTCCAGAGTTCCATATCAGAAAACAATGTTTAACAGTTCCAATAAAGCAGACAATTGGTTGTTCTGACTGCAATATCTGTATGGATGCAATATTTCATCCATACAGAGTAATGCAACAGGAAGATACAAAGTATGTTCAGGTACTGACACTTTTTGCATCTAAAACACATTCAATAATATATATATATATATATATATATATATATATATATATATATATATAATCTCAATGCTACATTATTTTATTTATTTTATATATGTCTTCAGCTTCAAGGTCACCCCACTCCACCCAAAAATGATATTTTTGTAGCAGGTCAGGTTTGGTGGGCTGAATCACATAATACCTTCTTATACAGTATTTCTTGTAGCCCGGGAAGTAAGATCTGCTTGATTTTTCATGCCCCTCTTGTAGTTTTGGATGCTGTCATTCAACTTGGAGTGTCCCAGATTCTCTTGTTGCAGTCTCCATAATAATATGAACTCAATTTAGATATCTCACAAATGGTTTCAGTGATAATCTTCAATAATGTCCTAAAACTAAAATATCAGTTTTTAGTAGACAGAATCTTAAAGAATGTATAGTTAAAAAGCACTTTTGATGCAGCTATACCTAAAAGTTAACCCCCCTGGCTGAAAGCCCACAGTCCCAGTCTTAGCCCTTGTACACACGGTCGGAGAATCTGTCGGAATGTGTCCTATCGGACCGTGTTGCCAGATAATCCGACTGTGTGTGGTATGCATCGGACTGATTCGGAATCGGAGTATCCGTCGGACCCGATTTTCCAACTTGTTGGAAATATTTTCCGACAAACTGGTCCGATCGGACATACTCCGATCATGTGTAGAGAATTCGATCGGACAAAGTGCCACGCATGCTCAGATCAAATTCCTACACCAAAGCTATTGGCTACTAGCCTGAACGTAGTCCCGTCGTGACAAAATAACGTCATCACGTTCTGAATGATCGGATTTTCCGACAACTTGGTCCGACCGTGTGTATGCAACAGTTTCGGACAAGATCCGTCGGACAAAATACAACGAATTTGGTTGGCAGAATGTCCGACCGTGTGTACAGGGGCTTATACTTACCTCTCCCAGATGAGTATAAGGCCTAGTGCATACAGTCCTAGTGCATTACTGACAACTTTCTATTTGGAAACAAAACCAAACAAATGCATTCTCACAAAAGTCATAAACTAACCAGCAACTTGCATAAACCCAAGTAGAAAAATCTTCAATAAGAGATGAAACTCATACAACCCTGATTACATTAGACTTGCACATTTACATTACATTACATTACAATAGCTTGCACATTTCAAGGGACATGCTCTCTTCCTCTGAGCAGTTTATGCTTGCCCATCCCTTTAAACATGTAAGCTTGCAAGTCTGATTAGACATGTGTAGCATGGAAGCATTTGTTTTGTTTCAGATAGATTTGTTATGTTACTAATTTTGTTTTGTTGATTTGTTTCGGAATTCGGATCTTAACCACTTTGCACCCGCCCTATAGCCGAAAGATGGCTACAGAGCGGACGCTAACTGACGGGAGGTCGTATCTGGACGTCCTCCTGTTTACTTCTCCTCTGCGCGCCACCGCGGGCGCGCATCGGGGAAGTTATGTGCTGGGCGTGTCCCCCAGACACAGCCAGTCACAGATCGCTGTAAACGGCCAATCGCAGCGGCCGTTTACAGCACGATCGGCGTGCCCAATGAGAGATGGTCTCATATGTAAACATATGAGATCATCTCTCATCGCCACTCTCTCTCTCCTCACACAGACAGCATGTGAAGAGGGAGAGATGAACCGCTGTGAGATCTCACAGCGGTTAGTGTAAAAAAATAAATAAATAAATAATGGAAAATAAAGTGCCCATCTGTCCCCACTGCCACCTGTCCCCACTGCCATCTGCCCCCACTGCCACCTGTCAGTGCCATCTCCCCCCACTGCCACCTGTCATCAGTGCCATCTGTCATCAGTGCCACCTGTCCCCAGTGCCACCTGTCCCCAGTGGCATCTGTCCCCATTGCCACCTGTCCCCAGTGCCATCTGTCCCCAGTGCCACCTGTCCCCACTGCCCCCACTGTCATCTGCCCCCACTGCCACCTGTCAGTGCCATCTCCCCCACTGCCACCTGTCATCAGTGCCATCTGTCATCAGTGCCACCTGTTCCCAGTGCCATCTGTCCCCAGTGCCATCTGTCCTCAGTGCCACCTGTCTCCAGTGCCATCTGTCCCCAGTGCCACATATAAGTGCCATCTGTCATCAGTGCCATCAGTGCCACATAGTGCCACCTGTCATCAGTGCCACGTGTCATCAGTGCCACATAGTGCCATCTGTCATCAGTGCCATATCAGTGTCACATGTTATCAGTGCCACATATTAGTGTCATCTGTCATCAGTGCCACATATCAGTGCCATCTGTCATCAGTGCCACCTGTCAGTGTCACGTGCCATCTGTTATCAGTGTCATGTGTCATCAATGCCAGGTATCAGTGCCATCTGTCATCAGTGCCACGTGTCATCAGTGCCACGTATTAGTGCCATCTGTCATCGGTGCCACGTATTAGTGCCACGTGTCATCAGTGCCATATGTCAGTGCCACGTATAAGTGCCATCTGTCATCAGTGCCACATATTAGTGCCATCTGTCGGTGTCACGTGTCATCAGTGCCACGTATTAGTGGCATCTGTCATCAGTGCCATGTATCAGTGCCACGTATCAGTGCCATCTGTCATCAGTGCCACGTCGGTGTCACGTGTCATTGTCCTGGTGCTCCAGGGCCTTCAAAAGTGTAATAGGTAGTCAACAAGTTAGAAATTGTAATTTATGCTCCTAGAACACGTGACGGTGCTCCCTGCATGTTGGGCCTCTCTATGTGGTCAGGCTGTGGAAAAGTTCCACACATGTGGTATCGTAATACTCGTAAGGCCGCGTACACACGGGCGGACTGTTCGCCCAACTTTGTCCGCTGAACAGTGTTTCAGCGGACAGTCCGCTCGTGTGTGGGCTTCAGCGGACAGTTTCAGCGGACAGTTTGACGAACAAAGTTTTTCGGAATTTCCGTAAGACAGTCCGCTCGTGTGTAGGCTCGTTCGACAGACTAAGTTTCGCGCATGCCCAGAAAGGATTTACAGGGCGGACAGGGCGGAAGCGCTCGGTCTTGTAAAACTAGTGTTCGTATTGAAGCTAGCATATTCGTCATGCTGCTAATTTTGTGGGTTTTTTATATAGCCCGTTCTTTTCTTCTTCGTAATGCAAGAAAAGTGAAGTAGCTTTGCTGCTTATATTCACACAGAGTTATACCACATGTTTTTATTCATCCTCATCCTATGATTAATCTTCCAATTATCGAAAAAATATAGTCAAAATTGAACCCCCCCCCCAAAAAAAAAAAAAAAATATATATATAACTACTATTGTCAGTTTTTTTTTTTTTGTGGGGGGGGGGGGGGGGTTGAAACAAGATGGACTTGCATTTTTTTTGGCCAAGCAGGACTATGCAAGTAGAGATAGATAGATAGATAGATAGATAGATAGATAGATAGATAGATAGATAGATAGATAGATAGATAGATAGATAGATAGATAGATAGATAGATAGATAGATAGATAGATAGATAGATAGATAGATAGATAGATAGATAGATAGATAGATAGATAGATAGATAGATAGATAGATAGATACCCAAACCAGCATTTTAGCTTACACATGATTGCATGTTCAAAATCAGCAGAGCTTCCCCTCATTTCAAATGTTAAGCCTCAAATTTACAGCGACTGCACTTCCAAAGTGCACTTGCAGTGCTTTAAAAATTGCACTTGAAATTAGCATATTTACATGAACGTGTGTTTTGTAAATAACCCCCAGAGTCTTTTGACATGTATCTGCCTACTCACAAATAAACTTTGTTTTTTAAGCCAAAAAAAAAAAAACATACAATATTTTTTTGAAATAATAAAGTTTTATTTTTCCTCAGAACAAAACTAAATCAAGAGGGAGGCAACACTGGAGACAATTTTGACGTTTGTGAAGCCTTTTGTCCCCCAGGCACACATCAAGTGAGTGGCCACCAAAATTCCGAACCTGTGTAGCATGTAAATAGGGAGCACAACCAGGTCCTAGAATCCCAAAGACCAGGAACAGCAGCAGATGAGATCTATGTCCCCAGACTGTGGTACTACAACAGCCTGCGTCTTCTTTCAGAGCAGACTGAAGCCAGGCAGTCACTTGCGACTCTTCCGTCTAGCCTTCCCTCCACGCGTCGCTGGAGGCTGTGCCTCTGGTGGTGGACTTGTGGTAGGAGGAGGAGGAGGAGAAGGAGGAGGAGGAGCAGTAGGGTCTGCGTTATAAAGCTTGGTGGTGGGTGTGAGCTCACCCTTCAGACCCCGTTGGATGGCATCAAAAAATATTGCTTCACACAAGTTGCGCTGTGGTTTGTCCATTTCAGGTAGCTTACTAGCCAGATAAGTGCCATAGGCCTCCTCCGGATTGGGGGGTTTGGACAGAACTTGTGTGGCTTGGCGTATAAGCGCCAAGGACTCCTCCTCTGTACGGGTCATCCTCCTGGGCCTTTTGCTGGCTAGGCGGAGGGGAGGGACCTGGCTTTCAGTCCGACTCCTGCTGGGCCCAGCTAGCTCTTGTGTGTGGCTGGTCCCGGCCTCCTCCTCCATAACACTGGTCCCGGCCTCCTCCTGGGTGAGCTCATCCTGTGTAAAAAACAAAGAAATCAATAAATAAAATATGTCTATATTTTGAAATCATCAATCACTAACAATTTTACAGTTCTCACTTACAAATACATTTGTCTTGAAATACAAAAGGCTATCATTTTGACACCATAATTTTTCCATCAGTTCACCAAGATTTGAGCCACATTTGTGTAAACTACTGTATCCTTCTATCTAATTTAATTTGTGATGAAATCCTAGATT
Source organism: Lithobates pipiens (assembly GCF_037356315.1). NCBI lineage: Eukaryota > Metazoa > Chordata > Amphibia > Anura > Ranidae > Lithobates > Lithobates pipiens. Next base: position 389,801,507 of record NW_027507764.1, read on the forward strand.
TGGAAGCAATTCAACCATTGAACTTTACATCATTAATATTTGAGCAATCCAAACTTTATAAACTAAAATATACCTGGCTCCAGCTGGGCGCATCAACTTCGTCCAGCAAGGAAGGGTCTGGATCTTCCAGGGATGGCTCACCTGAGGTGGAGGGAAGGGTGGAGGGACGGGTAGATGGAAGAGTAGAAAGTGACTGCCTGGCTTCTGACGTGTCATCCAGAAAACGCAGCCTGTCATAATACCACAGCCTAGGTACATAGACCTGACCTGCTGCTGATCCTGATGTTTGGGACTCTAGGATCTTTCTGCGCTCCCGCCTATACACGCTACGCAGGTTCTTAATTTTGGCGTTCACAAAGTCAGTGTCTGCCTGGGGGAGTCGGGTTTTCACAAACGTCAAAACTGTCTCCAGTGTCTTCTTTCGGGCAGCACGGCTTGAATATTGGGGGTGTTTTGAATCCCAAAGACTACTGTGCGACTCAATTAAATCCAGAAATGTTGAGAGGAAGGCCTCCTCCTTAAAGGGGTCTGGGGTATACCTTTGTATTTTCTGAAAAACAAAAAAAGAAAAAAAAATACCAAAAAAAAAAAGTCAGACCAAATGCACACTATATTGTGACAATGTAGGCGAGACACACACTACCACACATGCTACCCCCCCCCACACACACACTACCCCCCCCACACACACTACCCCTCCCACACACACACTACCCCTCCCACACACACACACACAAACACTACCCCCGCCCTCCCCACACACACACACACACACACACACACACACACACACACACACACACACTACCCCTCCCACACACACAAACACTACCCCCCCCCTTATACACCCCACCCACCTCCACCCCCACACTACCACACAAAACACCAACCCCACTCAACCACCAACCAACAAAAAAATCAATTAAACATCAATAAGATTAAATTTCAATATACACATTCCTAACGCAGGCTTTAAATTAAACGAAAATAAAATGATAACTATCTTACCGTCGCGTGTAGCACTCGCTGCTTCCGTTCGGACAATCGTACGGGCTCGCGGCTACGCTTTATATATTGCGCATGCGTTCAGGCTCCGCCTGCGTCGCCCGCCCCTGACGTTCCTTGCGACCGTATTTCCCCGCCCCTTTTACCCTCGTTCCGCTGTGGGTGAATGATAGGTGAAAATGGCGGACGCAAATTCAATGAGCAGCGTGAGCAGCGCGGAGGAAAGCCATGGACCCCATGCTTCCGGAGCAAGGAGGAGATATAAGGCCACCAATATGGCCTTTGAAGAGATGGTGGAGATGGTGGCTATATTAAGAAGGGAGGACTATGATGGGGAAAATGGCCCGTACCCCAAACCCAATGTCCGGAAAAGCGGCATCTTGGATGAGGTCGTCACAACTTTGTACAACAAATTTGGGGTACGAAGAGGCAAGGACCAGCTCCGAAAACGATGGTCCGACATCAAGTCCAGGGAGCCGGAGCAATATCATCGCATCAAAAAGGCCCTGAAAAAAAGTGAGTAAACGCCGCGTGACTGTCGGACATAATCGTTCGTGTAGGTATTGTATGTAAATCTGGTGGCTTTGATCGTAATCGTTCGTGTAGGTATTGTATTTAAATTTGGCGGATTTGATCGTAATCGTTCGTATAGGTATTGAATGTAAATCTGGCGGATTTACTCGTAATCGTTCGTGTAGTTATTGTATGTAAATCTGGCGGATTTGATCGTTCGTGTAGTTAATAGTTCATGTAATGAGCGCATATGGTTGTTCGTATATGTGGGCTTAAATAGCATGAATTTGTATATGGTGTAAATTTATCTGGTGTTGGATTAGATTTTAATTAGTTATAAATTTTTTTGTATTGTTCATGATAAACTGAATTGTCACACTCAGTTTCTAGGATATACATTTTTAAAAAAGTTTCATAAATGTATTCAGTGCAATGTAGACTCAATTAAAAAAATGAGATAGATAGATAGATAGATAGATAGATAGATAGATAGATAGATAGATAGATAGATAGATAGATAGATAGATAGATAGATAGATAAAATGCTGGTTCAACATCTGGACTGGGAAACATTTAGTGTAGTTTGGGACATCATAGAACATTTTTTGACATAATCACACACAGGTACTCCAGGGGATGATTCGAGTGTGTCTGTGAAACTTGGACAAAAGATATAAAGTATCACAGTTTGGTTAAAGGCTAGGTTCACATTGCTGCAATGTACGAGATCAAATGTGATTTGCACCGCACTGCAGTGCAAAGCACATGTGATCTCTGTGTGATGCGATTTCAGCCATACATATAGTATGGCTGAATTCGTATCGCATCCGGCCCAAACTTGTACATGGCCCTTTTTTTAGTCCACAGCCGAATCGGATCACATGGGTGTTCACACCATGTGGTCCGATTCCTGTCCGAGTTTAAAGATTGCACTGTGATATGAGAACTAATTTGGAGGTGTCAATAAAACTTTACACTGATACTCCCAGCAGGTCACATAGGGCAGTGCGAACTGCCTCCGGGAGGCATGCGATGCGTGAAACCACAGTAGATTTGCAGCGTTCGCACATCGCAGCAGTCTGAACACAGCCTAACTAAAAAAATGTCATTTTAATGATGTATTAAACTAGGAGCTTGTAATAACCAGCTAATAATTGTACACCACTTCAAACCAATGTTTCATATTCAAATTTATGAACTCAAATATCACTATGCTTAAAAGTATCCTTTATTTTTATTTTTTTTTCATTCTCATAGGGGAATAAAGACTCAGACAAGAGGCGGAGCAGCCCAGGACCCCCCGACCTCGCCAGCCTGATTGGGCAATTAGCCCCAGCCCCGTGTCAGTGATGGAGCCATCCAGCCCTGTGTTGGTGATGGAGCTTCCCAGCCCCGTGTCCGAGCTGGAGCAGCCAAGCCCAGGGCTAGATGTGGAGGAGGAAGAGGTGGTGGAGATACGCACCCCACAAAGTGAGTGTCTGACAACCCAGCTTAAGGTAAACAATTAATGGCTGTATATGTTACCAATTTTTTATCTACACATGTTTTTAGGTGATGATCTGGTTGTGGAAGGACAACAAGCTGCAGAGCCGTTTTCGAGCGACAGTGCCCAGAGGCTGATTGGGCAGATCATGGCCTGGAATGGCAGGATGGATTTAATGGAGAACAACATCCATGCCATGCAACAACAGCTGGTCGCTATGAGGCAGGAAATGAAGAACATGATCGATGTTTTAGGGAGAATCTAAGCCCCTTTTCCCTAAAACACAATCGATCATGTTCTTCATTTCCTTGCCAAAAAGTTTTTAATGTTTTTACAAGATTGTTTTTAGAGGCCAAATTTTGAAGATGCACACGGTGTGTCAACATGTGCTATGTGCCATCAGAGGATCACAATGGACGCATTTGGTGTTTGCAAACCCTTCCTCATTCTAGTATGTGAGAGGAAGGGATTGCACACACCAAACACGTCCATTGATCACTCATGATGGTACATAGCACATGTTGACATTACCAATTTTTGGTGTGCATCTTCAAAATTTGGCTTTACCCCTTGTTTTCTGTAAATAGTTAAAAATTTGATTTTATGTATTTTTTTTATAATTTTATTGTATATATCTATATATTTATATGTTTCCAAAAAAAACTAAAAAATTACAAAAAAAAATATATAAAAAAAGAAAAATATCTAAAAAAGAGGCACTGGTTGGAATGTGCACTATTAAAAATTCCCAAAAAAAGATGTGTGTGTGTGTGTGTGTGTGTGTCTACTTCTTTCAATACTCAATACCAGTTTGGGAAGTCATTTTGTGTTTTCTGTCACAAAGGGCCTTATTTCCTATTGTGAAAAACCACTTTGCTATACAAATGCACTAGGACAGGAATATGCAATTAGTGGAAATCCAGCTGTTGCAGAACTACAAGTCCCATGAAGCATAGCAAGACTGACAGCCACAAGCATGAGACCCAGAGGCATGATTGACTTAGTAGTTTTGCACCAGCTGGAGGTTGGCCAATTGCATATCCCTGAATTAGGACAATGTAGGAGACAAGCAACGTGAAAAGCAAACAAGAACAAAACTTAAAAATTTGAACAGACAATACATATTTCACGAAAAATACATTTTTATTGGTCAGCTGGCATTGGAATAGCCCCCCTACCATTAAAATAGCTGACATAGCGGTCACGCACCTCACGTGCTGTTTGGGGGGCTAAGCCAGGAAGGGCATGATCCAGCCCTGTCAGTTCTGGAAGCCTGAGTCCGGCCTCAGGCCCAATAGGCTGCAGGTACTGGTTACCAGAAAATTTCCTTAAAAAATTGTGCAGAATGCAGCAGCACAGAACAACATAGTTGAGTTTATATTCTGCCAGGTTGATGGCTGTCAGCAACAGACGGAACCGGCTGGCCAAAATGCCAAAGGCACTCTCCACAACCCTTCTTGCTCTGGCCAGCCGGTAATTAAAAACCCTCCTCTCCGGGGTGAGGGTCCTTTGGGGGAAGGGTTTCATAAGATGTTCACTCAGACCGAACGCTTCATCAGCCAGAAACACAAACGGTAGACCCTCCACATTCTCGGCATCTGGTGGCAAGTCCAGGCCACCAGTGATAAGACGGTGGCAGAACTCGGTCTGCCTAAAGACTCCTCCGTCAGACATCCGGCCGTTCTTCCCCACATCCACATAAAGAAAGTCACATTGTGCCGACACCACCGCCATTAGCACCACACTATGGAACCCCTTATAATTCCAATAGTAGGACCCCGAATGGGGTGGGGGCACAATCCTCACATGTTTCCCATCGATCGCCCCTCCGCAGTTGGGAAAGTCCCAACGGGCAGCGAATTGGGAAGCCACAGTCTGCCATTCCTGTGGCGTGGAAGGACACTGGGGAGTCAAACACAGAAAAAAAAAAAAAAGTCATTAAATAAAAACAATTCATAACAAATAAAACACCAAGCCCCAATATAGCACGAACTCGTTCCCGAGTACGTCCACTCTTCATGGCTTTGAAACGGTCGGCTGGACAGACAAGCTCAACTGAACACACTGAAGAACAGCCAGACCTATGAAGAACGACCTGAAACCCAGAAACGAGCGGACCAGAAGCGCCTAATAACAGGTACAACTGATCCACGCGTACCGAAAGACAGATATAAACCTCACAGGTAGACTGCGCCGCAGTGAACAGACAAATTAAGCTGAAGTCTGAAAAGCACGAATCGTCTCTAACCAAACTTCTACTAACGCAAAGTCAGCAGAAGGAGCCCAAAGGGTGCTTTGCTGTGTCTTGGACTTCCTATTTCTAGTCCCGTCGTACGTGACGTACGTCATCGCGCACGCTTTCAGCGGACTGTTCGTTCATCGTGTGTGGTCAAGTCTGTTCATGCAAATTTTGAGCGGACTGTTTGTCGGATTGTTTGACGAACTAAGTTGGGCGAACAGTCCGCCCGTGTGTACGCGGCCTAATATTCAGGAGGAGTAGCAGAATTTATTTTGGGGCATTATTTGTGGTATACACATGCCACGTGAGAGAAATAACCTATTACAATGACAATTTTGTGGAAAAAATTAAAATAAAATAAAAAATCTTCATATTGCAAAGAATTGTGGGAAAAAATGACAACATCAAAAAGCTCACCATGCCTCTTACTAAATACCTTGGAATGTCTACTTTCAAAAAAGAGGTAATTTGGGGGGTATTTTTACTTTCCTAGCTTGTTCGGGTCACAAGAAATGAGACTACCAGTACATCAGATGTGATCAATTTTGTGCGATTCGCACCACAGCTTGTGGACTCTCTAACTTTCACAAAGACCAAATAATATCCACTCATTTGGATTATATTTGTCCAAAGATATGTAGCAGTATAAATTGTGGGTAAAATTTATGAAGAAAAATTTATCATTTGAAATTTTTTATTACAGAAACAAAGAAAAATGCGTTTTTTTTTTCAAAATGTTCTGTCTTTTTTCATTTATAGCTCAAAAAATAAAAAACCCAGAGGTGATCAAATACCACCAAAAGTTTTATTTGTGGGAAAAAAAGGACAACATTTTAATTTGGGTACAGTGTTGCATGACTGAGTAATTGTCATTCAAAGTGTGAGAGCACCGAAAGCTGAAAATTGGTCTGGGCAGGAGGGGTGTTCAAGTGTCCAGTAGGCAAGTGGTTAACCTACAATAAACCTTTGTAAAAATGTATTAAAGATAGAAAGGTAACAAAAGTAAATAACTAGTCCAACAAGAAGTCACGGAAATGTCCATGACACTTGTGGCAGCTGGACTTGACAGCAGAAGCAATCTCTGTAAATATAGGACTATAGAAAGTAGGGGGTCACTAACTAAGTGTAATATTAAAACATTTCCATGTTATTAAAATCCACATTGGCGATTCACATAATATGAAACAAAGCTCACTCTTCAAATAAATATAGCCACTGGCATCTCCATCTTTAAATCTCCTGCTGTGAACACACGGCAATTGCTGGCTCTATAGACTGGGCTCTGGATGCTGACAGGGAGCCCCAAAGCATCTGCAAACCAGGTTGGAATGCATGGAGGGCACAGGGCAGAAGTGACATCAAACTAGGATGTTTCAGGTATGAAGAGGTGCATCTATGCATTTTGGTGTATACACGCTTCTTTCTTAAGCCATATATGTATCCAAGGGAGCTTCTAGTTATAGGGATGGGGAACCAAAGAATGGGGTGGAGATGGGGTGGACAAACAGAGTGCCCCTAGACACTTTTTAGAACATCAGAATGAGTGTGGGTTATAGAAGCCATACTAACATGTCTCCCCTTCGTCGAGCATTTTAAGAGGCTCTGCCAACAGGAAAATTTTTGGATACAGTATATACTTTGTATACATTGACCCCTGGCGGTCTGAGTAAGGAGATTGCAGTCATCACTATACTGTCTTCCCCTACAGACCCAACACTCTTAAATGGGTAACATCTTACATTATGTACATAAGTGCATATATTTTAGTGTATGATATCTTTTGGTTTCTATAGATAACAATTTTTAATATTTATGTTTTGGCTTTCAGTTCTGGCACCACATGGAGTGGTGGCTTCTCTCCTGAGCTCCCCGCTGAGTGCACCAGAAACCGGCCTACTAAACCCACAGCAGCTCTCTCAGAGATTGCACAGCATTTCCCTCTCCATAGGTCATGGGTGTGGAATGCTTGTTGGAGAAAGGGGGGTCCCGCTTCCTGTCCCTGACTCAGCCACACATCATGGTGGGCACCGCAGACATGGAGCTGACACTCAGTGACAGGTAGACCCCAGCACAGACTGATGTAACTACAGGTAGATTTTATGAGTGGGTTGTTTAGGCAGTAGCTGCTCTCTTATCACCCACCATTACACTGGCAGTAGAAAAGGCAGTGCAATCTGGAGCAGCTTAGGAAGGAGATGGGGGAGCATTTCAAACATCTAAATGAGGCAGAAATTAGGATTTCCACCCTGGAAGATGAGCTTTATCAAACCCACACGTCTATGCAGACTAATGACAAAACTCACCAATATATTCTATAAAAAATTAAGAACTTAGAAAACAGGTCGCAGTGCAAAAATTTGTGCACTACCGGTCTCCCAGGATCCTACAAAGCCACCTCTCTGCTTGACCTGTGTGCCTCTCATATCTTGGAAGCTTTGGGAAGTCTGCACCGTGTATTGCAGAACGGACACATCAAATGGGTGCGTACTCATCCGACCAATCTGCTCCATGCCCAATCATTATTAAATATCTAAATTATGCTGACAAATCTGCCATTTTGCAGAAATTTTGCCAATCCCGCTCACTCACAATTTAAGGAGATCAAAATCCTGATCTTCACTGACCATACCTTGGAGGTATCCCTCCAAAGCAAAGCATTTCAAAGTAAATGCTCTATCCTTTTCCACAAGCAGGAGAAGTTTACTTTGACATTCCCAGCCAACTTATGTCTTTGTTCCCCTAATGGCAAACAACTCATCTTCCACGATCCATCTGAAGCTTAAGCTTTTCTGCAGTCACTGAACCTAGATGCTCCTGGCAACTCCACTGTTTGGAAATCCACTCCTCTTCGCCCCTTGGATTAAAGGAGCCCCAGGAAGGGTCCTCCTAAATGCCTCAGATTTTCCTCCTCCAACAACCACTCTCAATTTCCACTGATCTTGGAATCAACTGTTACACTTATCTTGGCTCTCCTTGTGTGCCTTATCATCTGTGCTTCTTATATAGTTCTATTTCAATACATCTACCATATGTATTTTTTTGTTTGTGATTATGTGAGTTGGCTCATACATACGGGTTTGTACTTTTTCCTCACCTTTTTTTCTGGAATCCATTGCATGTTCCCCATGGATATTAGTTTTCCACCCTTTATTCTTCTTCCGCTCCATATGTTCTTTTTGGGACTGCTCCTTACTCATGGCATGTTATGTTCACTCTTGGGAGCCATCCACGCTTGTGACTCCATGCAGAAAAAAGGGAAGCATCAGTGGTTGCTGTTTGTCGTTTTTATTGTTTTGCTATTTTTATTTTTATCTGTAAGGCCGCGTACACACGCGCGGACTGTTGGCCCAACCTTGTCCGCTGAACAGTGTTTGGGCGGACAGTCCGCTCGTGTGTGGGCTTTCAGCGGACAGTTTCAGCGGACAGTTGGACCGACAAGGTTTTACGGAAATTCCGAAAAACTGTCCGCTGAAACCTTGTTTCAACGAACAGTCCGCCCGTGTGTAGGCTTGTTCGTCAAACAAAGTTCCGCGCATGCTCAGAAAGGATTTTCAAGCCGAAAGTTATAATGCAGTGTATAGGACGTCGTATTTTGCGTCCCGTCGTACGTGCCGTTCACGTCATCGCGCACGGTTTCAGCAAACTGTTCGTTCGTCGTGTGTGGCCATGTCCGTCCATGCTAAGTTTGAGCGGACTGTTCGCTCAAACTGTTGGACGGACAAAGTTGGGCCAACAGTCCGCGCGTGTGTACGCGGCCTCATATCTGTTTTCCTACATGTTCTTTCTGTATGGCTAGACCATCTTCTGGATATTCACTGGCCCATTACTTAAATCCATTCAGAAGACTTCCTAACTAATCCCACAGTCTGCCCTACCTTCTTGATTCCTTCATACACATAGCCCCTTTCATCGCTGTTTCATTTAGAATATGCATGTAGTTACATGGAACATAAAAGGCCTTCGCTCCCCCATAAAATGCATGAAAGTTTTCTGACACCTTAAACGTCTATGGGCTGAAATAGCCTTGCTGCAGGAAATACACCTTTAATCCCTGAAATTTGCTCCCATGAAAAATCTGGGTGGGCAGTGTTGTTGGGTCTAACTCCATCCGTCCCAAGGCAAGCATCTTTATCTTAGTTCACAAACATCTCCCCTGCCAGATTAAATCCATAGATCATGATGAATAGGGGCATTTTGTCTCAGTACATCTTCTAGTAGCTTCTCGAGAAATGAGGATTACTAACTCCCCTACTAAAAATTCTACAGATGTTTAACCACACAATTACTGTGCCCCCTTTAATCCCACATCTGATCGGTGATGATTTCAATGCGGTCACACATTGCACAAAGAACAGATCACACCCTATGCAAATGCCCCCGCAGTTAACCAATACCTAACCAACCTTATTTGACTCTACAATTGTATCCCTCAATTTAACTGATATCTGGCATCTCCTACACCCGACTGATAGGGAATTCATCTCCCCGCATAACATATTCACAAGACTGGACTATTTCTTCTGCAAAAGCTCTATTCTGCCTTTGGTATGAGAGGCCATGATCCATGAAATCGCTATATCTGACACAGTCCAGTCTCAGCCATGCTTGAGGTAACCAGGGCACACTCCGCTTGTGCAAATCCCCCTCTTTTTTTGCCAGGAATGAGGATTCAATCACACTGTAATTGAGACATGGGAAGAATATGAAATTATTAATTCCTCATTTATAGAAAATCCTAATCTATTCTGGGAGGCTGGTAAAGCCTTTCTCAGGAGCAGCATTATCTCTTATGTTGCTTCCTTTAAAACACATTCAATGGCAAGTTATAGGGAGGCAATACACACCTCAGAGTTGCTCAACATACCCTATTATCTCACACCACCCCTAATCATGGGACTAGATGGCATGAGGCTAAATGACAATTTGATTACTGGGCAGAACAGCTGCAATTGGTCAAAGTTCCCATTACTATCTACTCCTAATCAAATTTGGAAAAACGGCTGGTAAACTCCTATTAAGAATATGTAAAGCCCACTATCAACCTACGTATATTGCCTCTCTTCGACACAACAAGGGGTCTATACACTCTACACCTAAAAAATAAATACAAATATGGAGCGTTTCTATGCCATGCTCTATACCCATGATCCAATTGACTTACCGCATGCCCAGGCCTTTTTGGATAGACTCCATACCATAGCTTTCTCCCAACTAGCGCTCTTAAATATCCCCATCTCCTCTGACGAAGTATTGAAAGTTATACAACATTTACCAAAAAATAAAAACCCTGGCGCTTATGGGTTCACTGGGGAATTTGTTGAATTGTTTAAAGACAGTCTTCATCCAAACTTGGCAGACGTGTATAATAGGATTTATTCAGGCGATGCCTATTTGCCAACTGGCAATTATGCGTATATTAATCTATTAGCTAAGAAAAGCAATGATTCCTTAGAACCTGGGTTTTATTGACCTATCTCTTTATTATACCTGGATGTGAAAATACTTTCTAAGATTGTGACCATCCACTTGGATGATATTTTACCAACTTTGATTCACCATGCGCAATTGGGTTTTATCAAAGGCCGGACAGCCTCGTTCAATATCTGTAAGGTCCTTAGTCTTGGAATTCTCCAAGTCTCATCCTTTACAGAATTATGTGATCATCCCTCTAGACATGGAGAAAGCTTTCTATAACGTCTGTAATGACTCTCCCTTGTCCTAGACAAAACTGACTTTTCTGGTACCTTCTTACATTTCGTTCATAGTATGCATGCTTCTCCGGTGGCAAGACTAGTTGTGGCAGGATTGATTTCCAATAAGATCTGATTATTTAAAGGAACTAGAAAAGGTCAGCTCTGTTGTTTAACTTAGCACTGGAACTCTTGTCCAGGCATCTGTTGGAGGTGGCTCCTTTGCATGGGTTCCTTGTTGGTACGGTAAAGGTAAGTAATTTTTTTTTTTGCTGACGATTTCCTCATTTTCACCTCAAATCTGTCCACTGACATGGTCACCATAAAAAGTATTTTTGATTAATTCCAGTCTTCAAATTAATTCTGATAAAAGTGAGATTCTCTCCTTCCATCCTTGTTATCAAACATCCCCTTTGCCATAGTAAAGAGCCATATCACATATTTAGGTATAAAGATAGGGAGAATGCCCGCCTCTAGTTACTGTTTGAATTTGCCACCCCTGATTCAGAATTGGAGACCTGGATGGATTTACCCATTTCAGTCCTTGAGAGATGTCATTTATTCAAAACAATGCGTTTTGCCTGCTTACTTTATCCACTTAAAACTATTCCCCTTTTATTAAAACACAAAGATGTCAATAGGGCCCTATTCTCATTCCTGTGGCAGAGTAAAAAAAAAAAAAAAAACCTGCATTGCATTATCCAAACTTTATATCCTTAGCAGTGAAAGGGTGAAAACTTACCTAATAGTAAGGTATATAATTTGGCCTGTTTACTACGTATAGAGTTCGACTGGGTTTCTTCCTCATTCCACTACACAAATAGGTCTCTGGATTCAGAAATGGCACTTCCTTACTCCCTAGAAGCGCTACTGCATTGCAAATGGAAACAACTACCTTCTGTATTTCAACTAAATGTACTTCTGAGGGACACTGTTATAGCATGGCGAGAAGTTAGAATGAAACTGGACCTCTCTCTCCTCATCTCATGGTATTTGCCCATACAGGGTAACCCGATGTTCCCCGCACAAATGCAACATGGGGCCTTCATGACTTGGAATCTTAGATCATTAACATTGGTTTCTTCCTTATTTGATATGGAATCTGGCAACCCAGACTCCTTCCAAACTCTGGCAAAAGACTATTCATTGCCCACCCACTACCTATTTCATCACTGGTAATGCATCAGCTATTCAACATCATGCTGCCTAGACTGGACTAAAAGATTGTCGTTGTCATTGATAGATCGTTTTATCTCCACTCAAGCTTATTCCATCTTGGACATTTACCATCCCCTCAACCTTAATTTTATGTCCCCTTTTGGTCATACTGTATACCAACAGTTGAATCACTCACAGATAAATTGCTCAACAGGTACAATAGAACTTCTCATTTAATACCCAATGCAGTCTGGCGGGAGACTCAGCTTAAACTCATCCATAGAGCCTTTGTTTCATTTCTCAAATCAAAACCCAACCCCTAATCCACTCTTTGCCCTCTCTGCGGTCAAGCAAGACCAATCCTAGTGCACCGTTTTTGGCTCTCCCCACCTGTCTCAAAGTTGGGAACCAGGTGATTACCCCCTTTTATTATTCTTTGGGTATGATAGCTCTCATAAACACAAGCTTCCATCAACATAGCAGAGAAATGTTCACTCACACTGGATCACAATATGCCTGCTAGTGGTGCAAAGGGCCATTCTCAAAGAATGGACATCTTCATCCACTCCAACTTTATCAGATATTAAAAATAAATTAAAACCCTTGCTATACAGTGAAAAACATGACCTTGAAATGTGCCATAACTCCTCCCATAAACATTTTACTTCCAGATGGCAAGCATTTATTGATTTCACCCTTTCAGACTCAGAAGTGCTGGCTTTACTCACTTAATTTTGTTATAATCAAGATCTACACCTGTGACACTCTGAGGCGGCGTACACACGGGCGGACTGTCTGCCCAAACTAAGTTCGTCAAACAGTCCGCTCAAACTTTTGAACTTATGAACGAACTTGCCCACACACGGCACTTTTTGAGCGGACTAATACGGCAAACTAAGTTCGTCGTACTAAGTCCGCGCAACTTTTGAAATGAACGGACTCCCCCACACACGCGGAGGACAGTCCGCTGATTTCGAGCGCGTGTCAAGGTAGGCGGTGCAGACGACGGAGACGTCGCGGGCTCCGCCGCCTGGAATGTACTTAAAGGGGAACTCCAACGCCGAAAAAAAATCGGCATGGGGGTGCCCCCCAAGTCCACAACAGACCCTTGTTCGAGCACGCTACCCGGCCGGCCAGGAAAGGGGGGCGAGCGAGCGCGCCCCCCCTCCTGAGCCGTACCAGGCCGCGTGCCCTCAACATGGGGGGTGCCTTGGGGAAGGGGGGGCCGCGCGGCCCCCCCACCCCAAAGCACCTTGTCCCCATGTTGATGAGGACAAGGGCCTCTTCCCAACAACCCTGGCCGTTGGTTGTCGGGGTCTGCGGGCGGGGGGCTTATCGGAATCCGGGAGCCCCCTTTAATAAGGGGGCCCCCGGATACTGGCCCCCCACCCTATGTGAATGAGTATGGGGTACAATGTACCCCTACCCATTCACCTGTAAAATAAAAGTACCCAAAAAAAAACACAACACACGAGATAAAATATTTTATTGCACAGCTCCGGGGGTCTTCCGTCTTCGGGGGTCTTCTCGCCGGACTCTTCCGCTATCTTCTTGTAGCTCTCTTGCTAGCGGAGGAGTCCGGCTTTCTTCCTCCCCGCCGCCGGCCTCTTCTCCCGACTTCGGGGGTCTTGTCCCCCTCTTCGGTTCTTCTGCCGGGCCACCGCGCCTTCTTATAGCTCTTTTAGAGGCGGTGGCCCGGTCTTCTGTCGCCGCTGTCGCCGCCTTCCGTTCTTCTTCTTCTTCGTCTTCTTCTTCTTCTTCTTCTTCTTCTTCAGGAGATGTTGACACGACGCTCTCTACGGCCGGAATGCCAGAGCCGCGCTGTGCGGCCACTTATATAGTGACAATGGGGCGGTGTCACATGGTATATGTCACATGGGTTGGTCACATGGGTTGATGTCACATGGGGACTATGACATCGTAAGGGGGCGGGGTCACCATGTGACCAACCCATGTGACATATACCATGTGACACCGCCCCATTGTCACTATATAAGTGGCCGCACAGCGCGGCTCTGGCATTCCGGCCGGAGAGAGCGTCGTGTCAACATCTCCTGGAGAAGAAGAAGAAGAAGAAGAAGAAGAAGAAGAAGAAGAAGAAGAAGAAGAAGACGAAGAAGAAGAAGAACGGAAGGCGGCGACAGCGGCGACAGAAGACCGGGCCACCGCCTCTAAAAGAGCTATAAGAAGGCGCGGTGGCCCGGCAGAAGAACCGAAGAGGGGGACAAGACCCCCGAAGTCGGGAGAAGAGGCCGGCGGCGGGGAGGAAGAAAGCCGGACTCCTCCGCTAGCAAGAGAGCTACAAGAAGATAGCGGAAGAGTCCGGCGAGAAGACCCCCGGAGCTGTGCAATAAAATATTTTATCTCGTGTGTTGTGTTTTTTTTTGGGTACTTTTATTTTACAGGTGAATGGGTAGGGGTACATTGTACCCCATACTCATTCACATAGGGTGGGGGGCCGGTATCCGGGGGCCCCCTTATTAAAGGGGGCTCCCGGATTCCGATAAGCCCCCCCGCCCGTAGACCCCGACAACCAACGGCCAGGGTTGTCGGGAAGAGGCCCTTGTCCTCATCAACATGGGGACAAGGTGCTTTGGGGTGGGGGGGGCGCGCGGCCCCCCCTTCCCCAAGGCACCCCCCATGTTGAGGGCACGCGGCCTGGTATGGCTCAGGAGGGGGGGGGGGGCGCTCGCTCGCCCCCCTTTCCTGGCCGGCCGGGTAGCGTGCTCGGACAAGGGTCTGTTGTGGACTTTGGGGGGACCCCCACGCCGATTTTTTTCGGCGTTGGGGTTCCCCTTTAAGTCCATACCAGGCGGCGGGGCCCGCGAAGTCTCCTTCGCGGGCCCCGCCTACCTGGAGACGCGCTCGAAATGAGCGGACTTTTCTCCGGGCGGGAACAGTTTGCTCATTTCGAAAGTTCAGCGGACTGGCCCACACACGGGCGGACTGTCCGCTCAAACCAAGTTTCAGCGGACAGTTTTACGGAAATTCCGTAAGACTTTGTTCGTCAGACAGTCCACTGAAACTGTCCGCTGAAGCCCACACATGAGCGGACTGTCCGCTGAAACACTGTTCAGCGGACAAAGTTGGGCGAACAGTCCGCCCGTGTGTAAGCGGCCTGAGAGTGCCAGTAGCTAGATCTAGCTATATTCTTAATTGTCTCCCTTCTCAGCAGGTTTAGTACTCCCTTTCTAATTCTGGTTTACAAGGGATACCATAGCCTTGTATACGGTCTAGGATCTTTTATCAGATTGTTTTTTTAGTCTGTAGTTTAGTAGTTTCTTAGTTTACAGTCCAACCACTAGCCTTATCTTAGGGTCAGAAGAGGCACTGCTTTTAGGGCACCTTTCTGCACCCTACCTGAGGTCTATCATCCTTCCTTGTTCTCATCCATCCATGTCTCCTTGATCTTAGCAATGTTTGGTACCCTATTTTGCTATGGGTTGTTGACTTAGATCAGTTGGGGTCTTCAAATATTATCTAAATCTTTGTATCCGCTATCTGCCATGTATCAGCCTCTGTCTGTTGAGGTGTCTTGTCACCTTAGTCTTTTGTAGGCTTGTGCAATTAGTTTCGTAACGAAACGAAATTCAGCTGAATTTTGCATCTTTCGGACATTTGGATGCATCCGAATAAAAAAATAATGAATTTCAACGAATATAAAAGAAATTATAGCGGATATAACAAATTAATTCAATATGATTCGGTAATTCGTAAAAGATCTAATGAAACACAAGGTCAACTCAAAGTAAATCTTACAGTATAATCAGCTGATTATAATGAATATCAGCATTCTACAGAAATAACAAATTATCTGAAAACGTATTAACGTAACATAATGAATATAACAGAACTAAATTATGTATTTTACAAATGACAACGAACCGAAACTAAACAAAGTTTTCCGTCATGCACAAGTCTAGTCTTTTGTAATTTGCAAATTTCAATAAAACGTATAAAATTTTTTATAATTTTAAAATATATGAATTCTTGTAATCAAATCCGCATATATGTATTGCCCCATAATAAGTGTTCCATCTGCTGAATAAGTACTTTTTCTCTTAGTTACTTTTTAATATATTTATGCCAATTATTTTTAGTTGGACCACTATAGTCAATTAAGGTTTAATGAAAAGTCAATAGATATATGGCAGAGTAAGTACAAAGTAAGTACAAAGTATTCAAAGTGTGCTTATTTTTATTTAATTTCTATGTATTCCTTTATTGTGTTTATTGTTATGCCCAATATGTTTTTAATGCTTTTGCTGATGCTATCAGTGTCACTGAGCCTTGTGGTTCTTCGGTTCCCCATCACTATAAATAGTAGCTCTTCTGGATAACCATATTGCTTGGGAAAGAAGTGCATATCCACAACTCTTCATCACTGCACCATCCCAGTTTATCTCTGCCCTGCGACCTCTGTGCATTCCAGCCTGGTTTCCAAACATTTTGGAGCTCCCTGTCAGTGTCCAGTGCAAAGTATACAAAGAGCCAGCAGCTGCATGTGTCTACAGTGAGAGATTTAAATACTGAGATGCCATTAGTTTTCTTTATTTGAAGAGTGAGTTTGTTTTAAATTATGTGAGTCGCCAATTTTGATTTTAATAAAATGGAAATGTTTTAAAACTACACTTAGTTGGTACCCCTCTACTTTCCTATTTGCTTTTACCTAATTAGCTATATAGCCAAATCTAACTGGAACAGGGACTGCTAAGTATAAGATTGGGAAGTAAGTTTGGGAAGAAGGAGGGATGGGGGAAGTTACTATTTAATTGTAACTTTACCAAAGGTGCAGTTTTCCTTTAATTTTAAATTCTACATAAAAATATTCTCTAAATAAAATTATTTTATAGTTAAAACATGTTTCTCCTGTATGCATTTCTTCCAATAATGTTGGAAAAATAACATCATAAAAAGTAAATGATTTCCTAGTTGAAACATAAATCTTTAGTAATAAATAGTTCCATATTTTGACCATCACATTTATTGCTTTAGAGCATAATTGGTTCATAACAAAAAGCAAGAAAAAGAGCGTTAAGTACTCATTTTAATTAAATTTATTTATAATTTACATAACTGTATTATGATGTTTCCAATTGATATTTTTGATTGCCTATTTCCTTAAGCAAGTTTTATGAGTTCTATGCTAGAAAAAAAAATGTTTGCTTCTAGAAAGTGTTGTTAATTATTTAAAATGTTGCAGATTAATTTACAACATACTCAAAAACACATGCAATTTATATTAACTAAAAACATCATGTGCAATATATCTCAGTCTTATTAGTATTCACTAACATTTTTATATTTGTTAGAAAGAAATCTGCGATTTTCCATTTTAGCTTGAAAAATATTTAAGGATACTACTATATGTATCTGTTTATAATGGCACAACAAAATGTATGGCTTTTAATCACTCAATAGTATGAGAAAGAAGATACCACATCTCTATATGAAGAATTCCCTACCAAGCCATACCTGTAAAAAACACAATACATACTTACACCTTTTCTACTGCACATGCTGCTGACGTCCACCCTTTACAGGATGACATGGAGGTCAGTGCACTGAGTAAAATTTTGGCAAATTAGAGAAGATATTTGTATTGTACAGTGCCTTGAAAAAGTATTCATAGCCCTTGAAATTCTCCACATTTTGTAATGTTACAACCAAAAACATAAATGTATTTTATTGGGATACAATGTGATAGACCAATACAAAGTGGCACATAATTGTGAAGTGGAAAGAAAACGATAAATGGGTTTCCAAATGTTTTACAAATAAATATGTGAAAATGGTGGCGTGAATTTGTATTCAGCCCCCCCTGAGTCATACTTTGTAGAACCACCTGCAATTACAGCTGCAAGTCTTTTTGAGAATGTCTCTACCAGCTTTGCACATCTAGAGAGTGACATTTTTGCCCATTCTTTTTTGCAAAATAGCTAAAGCTCATTTGATGGAGAGCATCTGTGAACAGCAATTGTCAAGTCTTGCCACAGATTCTCAATTGGATTTAGGCCTGGGCTTTGACTGGAATGCATATTCTTTGATCCTCAACCATTCCATTGTATCTCTGGCTGTATGTTTAGGGTCATTGTCTTTTTTTAAAGCTTTTTTAAAGGTGAACCTCCACCCCAGTCTCATGTCTTTTGCAGACTTTTTGCAGAGGTTTTCTTCTAAGATTGCCCTCCATCAACATCCCCATCCACTCTGACCAGCTTCCCTGTCCCTGCTGAAGAAAAGCATTCCCACAACATGATGCTGCCACCACCATGTATCATGGTGGAGATGGTGTGTTCATGGTGATGTGCAGTGTTAGCTTTCAGCCACACATAGCGTTTTGCTTTTTGGCCAAAACATTCAATGTTGTTCTCCAGAGGATCTTCTTCCATGTGTTTTCTGTGTCCCCCACATGGCATCTTGCAAACTGTAAATGGGACTTCTTGTGGCTTTATTTCAACAATGGCTTTTTTCTTGCCACTCTTCCATAAAGGCCAGATTTTTTGAGTGCACAACTAATAGTTGTCCTGTGGACAGATTCTTCCACCAGAGCCGTGGATCTCTGCAGATCCTCTAGAGTTACCATGGGCCTCTTTGCTGCTTCTCTGACTAATGCTCTGCTTACCTTGGTAGGTTTGAAGTTGTGCCATACTCTTTCCATTTTCATAAGGTGGATTGAACAGTGCTCCATGAGATGTTCAAAGCTTAGTATATTTTATTATAACCTAACCCTGCTTTAAACTTTGCCACAACTTTATCCCAGACCTATCTGGTGTGTTCATTGGCCTTCATGATGCTGTTTGTTCACATAGGTTCTCTAATAAATCCCCGAAGGCTTCACAGAACAGCTGTATTTATACTGAATTAAATTACACACAGATTGACTCAATTTACTAATTAGGTGACTTCTTAAGGCAATTGGTTCCACTAGTTTTTAGTTGGGGGTATCAGAGTAAAGGAGGCTGAATACAAATGCACACCACACTTTTTGCATATTTATTTGTAAAAAAAAGTGTTGAAAACCATTTATCATTTTGCTTCCACTTCACAATTATGTGCCACTTTGTGTTGTCTATCACATAAAATCCCAATAAAATACATGTACTTTTTTGGTTGTAACATGACAAAATGTGGAAAATTTCAAGGGGTATTAATACTTTTCCAAAGACACTGTATCTTAAGAGAATATTATAAAGAGAACAATACAGTCTTAGGTACTGATGAAGAAATATGATTTTTTCCATTTTTTTGGATATGTTTTAGAGCAGAAAGTAAAAAATATTGTTTTTTTTTTCCAAAGTTGTCCGTTGTTTTATGTTTATAGCGCAAAAAATAAAAAAATGCAGGGGTGATCAAATACCACCAAAAAAAAAAAAAAAACTCTATCTGAAAAAAAGCATATATTGTATCTGGGTACAGTGTTGCACCACTACACAATTGTCAGTTAAAGTAACACAGTGCCGTATTGCAAAAAATGGCCTGGTCATGATGGGGGGGGGGTAAATCTTCCAGAGCTGAAGTGGTTAAAAACACACTTATTTAAAGAGAAAGACAAATGGCAACTCACACAATCCAAAGCTAATGTCATGAGTACTCTCAGCAGGCAGCACTGTTATCTCCAAGGTATGAATGGGCACTGCTATAGGCCAGCTCTGTCAAACTGATGGATGTGTGGAGACTCCATCGAGTGCAGAGAGAGCCAGAAGATGATGTGTTTACATGCCAGGAGGAGCACAGGGGGCACATTTGAAAGCTGCCGGACTCCTTTCTTAAGCCTGCCTCTCAGATGGAGCTTCAAGGCTCAGCAGAGTTACAAACTAATGACACTATGTAAATATTCAAGTAGAAAAAGTGTGTGAGTGTGATCAAATTCATAATAAAAACTCATGGTAGAGTTGATAAAATAAAGAATAAATAGATAGAAATATATAAAAAAATAAAAACAGTTAAAAGTTAAAAATGGTATTGATACGATATTCATACAAAATTCCTATATGAGGTTAAGAGCAATTTATAGACTAGAGAATAAATGAATAAATAAAAGATTGTGTAAACAATGTATAAACATATACTGTATATTATTAATTAATATGGCTGTAGGTGGTAGTGCATAAGCTCCACTACTAAGCTGGGACAGTCAAATGAATAAAAAATAAAAAGAAATAGATAAATAAATAATAATAAAATAAAATAAAAGAAGGACAGAAAACCAGCTGGGTAATGAAATGGTTATATAACCATATTTACCTATATTCCCTCATTAAGGCCACCCAGGGTAAAGTAAAAGTCTTGTGCTCAAACAATTTTT
Source organism: Lithobates pipiens (assembly GCF_037356315.1). Classification (NCBI taxonomy): domain Eukaryota; kingdom Metazoa; phylum Chordata; class Amphibia; order Anura; family Ranidae; genus Lithobates; species Lithobates pipiens. The sequence goes on from NW_027507764.1 coordinate 389,821,900, forward strand.
TGAAACCTTCGGCCAATGGCAGGTTACTGGAAATAGACTCAATAATCCAAACCCTCAGGCAAAATGCCTGGTACACTATATTTAATATTAGCTGAAATAAGTTGTTATTTTCTGCGCTATGGTAAAACAGGTGTGGCTGCTGCCTACCCCCAAAGCTCCACAGAGTGGAGTTGGTAGGAAGATATAAGGAAAGGGAGCAAAGGGCAGGTAAAATGGCACTGCCTAAATCTATTAAGCGGTTGTGTTAAAAAAGTTGTAAAAATAAAACAAAAGTCTAATAACGTGTACTTATCTCTTCAAATCACACAAACATTATTAGTGTTAAATCATATGAGTGCTCAATATAACATGACTTCTGAGAAGCTAAGGCTTGTCTTAACCCCCACTTATTTAAACCACAACAAACCTTGCCCCCCAAAAAGACACATAGACCACTTTAAGTTGGATGTAGGGCAAGGCCACAGCTTTATTGAAGAGGCCTGTCTCCACCATCAGGGCGAGAAAGACATTAAACTGACCCCCTTAATAAACTTGAGAGCATAGCCCATGAAGTAATACCAATTGATGGCAAGGTAAAACCGCTACAAGCAAGTCAGTGCTACACCGACTAGCTCCCCACTGCAGTGAGTGCTTTCTCGACACGACCAACGAGGCCCAGGTTGAAAATGTCATGGTCTATCTCATTCAAATGGACCTTGTCAGGCTTCAGTGAATCACTATTTTCTCCTTCCAGGTCTTTGTGGCACACCACAATACCCCCGATTCGGCAAACTAATTTGTAAACCTGAGCATTCATCTTGCGCCGAAAAATGCTCCAGGCTTGCACCTGGGGTGGGATGAGATAAGACCGGGCAGGGGATAATTTCAGACCAGACAATAGTCAGGTTGGTGAATGTGGCACAGAAATGAGCAACGTCACATTTAATTGACAAAACGAGGCGGGCCTATATCATTCCCCCCAGCGTGGAGGATCAGGACAATTGGGCCATGGACAAGTTTCCTGAGGTTTAACAGCTCAGGCAACATTTGTGCCCAATGAAGCCCACAGAAGCCACACCAGTGCATTCTGGCAACTGCGAAAGGAAGTCCAATGTTCCTCCCATAGCATCTGTTGGAGGCAAGTCACGCAACCCAGTACACAAAAGAATTGCCGATGATCCAAACCCGAACTAGAGGGGAACCTGAAATCAATACAAACGATGCGGACGAACATATAGGGAAAAACTAGAAGAATCTCATCTACCCAAGCACTGCAGTTCCTCATCTGAAAAACCTGCCACTGGATGCCGAGAGTCAGGGAAGCATGTCAGACGTCTCCAGCCTTTCAAGATCCTCCGAAGAACAACATCCCTGGTGATGTTTTTCCCAGCCAAGGAGCCTAAACCAAAAGGAGACAGAAGGAAGAGCAGTAACCACTGACAAACCAGAGACCTTCTTTTCTTGCAAGTGGACAAGGTATGAGAAGAGATCCAAGCGTCTGTTCTGTGGGGAGTAAAGGAGAAACTCACCACCAAGCACAAACACCCATTCAGTCCAAATCCGCTGATAAGCCACCCACGGATTTGGAGAGAGGCACCAAGGTGGTCTAACAGGCTTCAGAAATGAGGGTCCACAAGAACTTCAGGCGAGGGATGCCCTCTAGAGAAGCATTTGAGGCCAACGAACGGAAACGGTCCAACTGTGAATGAGAAAGAGAATCAGCGTTAGATAGCATTAGAAACACCAGGGACATACTACGTCCTAAGCCACACATTCAGTTGTAAGCATTTAAGAACCAAGAAACGCAACAGTGAGATTACCGAGGTGAGAACGTGAGGATTGGCAGTTGACAACCTGAACCACACTCATATTATCTGCCCAAAAAATCACACGAATCCACAAATCCAGTTGGTCCCATGAGGTCGGCCAGGGTTCAGCGGACCAAGCACCTTGGAAGAAGGCCGGAAAACCTCAGGAGTCTGATGCATCCATGTAGAACTCCAAGTGGGAGTTGGGCACTTCCTCCAGCTGCCAGCAGGAGTGACCATTATAGGTCTGCAGGAAGGAAAGCCACACTTCCAAATCATCATGCATAGGCTTAGTTATGCATACATAATGATGAGGAGCCACTATGCCCTTCATGGCCCATGATAGTCTACTGCAGAAGGCCCTACCCATGAGAAGCACCCGGCAAGTAAAGATAAGATGTCCCAACAGGGATTGAAGCTGCTGAAGCTTCCTTGCATCCCTGGCAAATTGCACCAATGCCTGAAGTCTAGCCAATTTATCTGCCGGGAGCCAGAAGATCATCACCACCAAATCAATTTCAATGCTCAAAAAGTATAAAACATGGGCAGGGCCCTCAGTTTTAGCAATCGACAGTGGGATGCCCAAGTCACTACAAACCTCCTGAAAGGTGGACAACATGCAAAGGCAATCATCACTACCCACTAGACCTATGAACAAAAAGTCATCCAGGTAGTGTAAAACCGAGTGCAAACCCACGCCAGGAAGCAGCTGAAGAGTTTGAAATAATAGCACCATATGGCACAACCCATGGGGAGGCACATATCAACGTAGTTTCTGTCCTGGTAAAAACAACCCAGGAGATGGAAACAGTCCGGGTGGGCAGGCAGAAAACAAAAGGCAGATTCTATGTCAGCCTTCACCAGGAGGGTAGAAGCACATGCAGACCTAAGCAGACCAAGAGCCGTGTCGAAAGAGGCATATTGCACCCAGGACTCCTGTCAATATCATCATTAACAGAAGAACCTGACATAAAGGAAAGGCGATGGATCAGTCGGAATTTGCCCAATTCCTTTATGTGTATCGCACCAAGCGGGGAAACCCACAAGTTGTGATAAGGAGGGAGGTCAAATGAACCCACCAAACAGCCCATTAGTAACTCTTTCTCAATTTTGTTAGCGAATATGGACTCGAAGTGTGTAGCAGAGTTCAAATTAGTGGACATGGTGGGCTCATCCAACAGCACAAAGGGAATCCAAAATCCCAGCGAAGAAACGCCCCGAAGGATCAATGCCTCCCTACTGAAGGGATACTGGTCGAGCCAATGAAGCATCCTTGGGACATTCACTAGTGTCCTCTGGCTTAGGAAGTTTGGCTCTGTAACCCTGTTTAGTCATTTGGGGCCCTTTTGTTTTCTGAAAACAGAGGACCGCTGGGTGAGTCCCTCTGCGGGTGGAACACTCATGCTTAAAGTGACACGAGGTGTACCAATTACAGTGGCTTTCATTAAATACCCAGCAGATGGCTTGTTTGGATGCTGCTGACTCTCCGGCAAGCGCGCCGGCAGGGAACTGAAAAGTGGTCGGTCTATGTGGGCACATGAGTAGCAGCCACAGACTCCCATGCTGGCAGTCATAGTGCAGGTCTTTCCGGGCAGCCATCCTCTGGCGTAACTGGGTGTCATAATTAAACCAGCACTGCTTGCCATACATTTTGTACGCCCCCCTAATGAGATCCATGTATCCGAAGAGAGAAGGGCCCAGCTTTTTCTCACAGAGCACCCCTGCATAGGTGCAGAAACCCTGCAGCCAGTTCCCAAATGTGCGAGGAAGCTGCTTTGTCTGAACATTAATATTTATCTGCATAGACTTATTCACTGTGCCAACATTTTTCTTTGATGTCCTGTGCCAGGTGCAAACCCAGAGGGAAGAGAATGCCAGGAATAGCTCAAATCTAAGGGAAGAAACACAGGTTGTTGTTGAGTGTATTGGCCAGCAGGTGGCAGTGCAGAGAAGGACAGGTCACCTAGCAGTGCTGGAGCCTCCTGTCTCAAGTGATCAGTGAGCCCAGTCAGAGGAACAGCAGCATGGTCAATTGGGGAGTCTTGGGTAGCAACAGGAGCAGATGAAGAGCCAGGAAGTGGGCCCTGGAGCTGGGAGCCTCTCACAGACAAGCTGTGCCATCCCTAACACAGGCACTGAAGCCAGCGCCATGCGAGGGGGAAAGCATAGACCCTGGAGGAAGAGTCAGGGAGTGGGTGAAGGCCTGCCAGGGAGCTAGCAACCTCCTGCTGTGTGGAGGGGCAAGCCACGAAATTGAAAATGGCACCCGCGTGATGCGCGCCACTGGGAGAGGGGAAAGAATCATCAGCAGCAGCATGCAGCAGGGCTTTTAACACATCCTCCATCTTTCCACTTGTTCAGGAAGATTTCCATCCAAATCCACTATATGTCAAAGGTTAGCTCAATGGGGATGTAAAAAAGAAAGTGCATAAAAAAACTTAATGACGAGCTAGCTGCACACCCCCTATAGTTCTAAAGATAATGAAAAAATGAATTCCCCTTGGGTTTTTTTTGGCAGCGATAAGAAACAAAAGTAGATGTATAAAAAGTATATTTATTTTGTTAATCCGAAAGGCATAATAGCCATCATGAATTAAAATACAAGCTCTGGTACATATCGTTTCAACATATCAGTGGATAGAAATACATACATCACTTAGTACAAAAATCATTATAAGGATAATTACAACAATTTAAAAAAATATATATATTGATCCATTAAGTTAAACCCTTGAATAAGAAACACCCCTGCTACCCCGATGCATTTTGACCTTCTAGGAATTGTGATCTTCTTCAGGGGGGAACAGAACAAAAGCAAAGAGGCGACTTAATCATATATTCTGCAAATAATCAAAAGAAAAAAGAATTTCAAAATTTGTCAAGTAGTTAAATAGTTATCATTGTTTCTCTTGGTGTTCTCATGTAATATTTACCAATTCCACGGAATCGTTACAATTCAACCAGAGACTTTAATTTAAATGTATAAGAGAAGTCTACCCCTTCTCTCAGAGGGTGATCCTGGGTCTGCTGCCATGATATTCTTGCCCACACTCCCCACCCACTGAAATTAGAGGTGGGGAGAGAGGAGAAAAGGAGGGAGGGCCTCACGGGGGTATTGATCACAGACTTACAAGAAATGACAGTGTGTTGAGTTTCCCCCAGGGGAACAGGAGGGTAGATTCGTGGCGCCCTGTAGGTGGCCGCACCTAAAAACAATAATGTATAAAATGAGTATTCTACATATTAGCATTATATTATGTATAGAAAAAGAGGGGAATACTCCTTAATAAAATCTATTTTGTTGGTTGATTAAATTAGTGAAATTAATTGTGTAAATAAGTAAGTTTATTCAGTGACACTTACCAATAGAGTGATATGTGTGAGATCGTCACTGTAATAATTTGCAGATTATGTGGACAAACCTTTTGTGTCCAAAAAATAAAATGTGTGTATGTGAGGGGGCAACAAATCCCATATTTTAAAAAAAATAGCTCAATGGGGATCACCTTCCCTGGGAAAAAGGTAGTCCAAACGGCAGATTTTCTTAAAAATCTGACTTGTAACCAGTTTTATTTTAAAAAGGTTGGATGAAAATTAAACAAATACAACAGAAAATACATCCTTTCCAAAAAAAGTACGCTTGAAAGACCACTGTGCAAATACAGTGTGAGAGAAAGTATTGGAACACTCGCTATTTTATTCTTTAGGGTGTTATAAAAAAATATATATATAATGCTTGGAGGTTCTATATAATTTTCTAGCAAAAAAAATTATGACTTTAACTCCTAAACAACAAGTTTGAAAAATAGGTCCAGTCTTAAAGTGGCTAAAGAAGTCGTTCTTTGTTTGGAATATATTAGATTCAGCTATAGGACATCTGTACACAGACTTCAGATCCAAAAGTTAGTAAAACACAGGAACGTAGATTGCCTTTGAGATCAGTTTACGAGAAGTGTGAGGTCAGTTTAAATCAGGTTTTTGCACATTTAACCACTAGAGATCCACGCTATAGCCGAATGACGGCTACAGCGCAGACCTGCTTTGCCGGGACGACGTCTATTGAAATAATGCACAGGGCACGCTCTGTGATCAGCGAGTCTATGAGACTCGCTGGATCACAGATCGGAGTAAGGGGTGGATCCCGACCGCTTACCATGTGATCACCTGCGTAGGTCGTGAGAGAGACATCAGTCCCGATCAGGGCGAGCTGGCGCCAGCTCATCAGTGCCCACCTGCCCCCTGCCAATGCCACCTAAGAATAGGCAACAGTACCACCCATCAATGCCCATAGTGCCACCCATCAGTGCCCACAGTGTCACCTATCAGTGCCCACAATCTGCCTCAACAACAGTGCTGCACCTCAGTGCCACATATCAGTGCCCATCAGTGTCATCTACCAGTGACACCTATCATAGCCACCTATCAGTGTCACCTATCAGTGCCCATCAGTCTCATCTACCAGTGGTACCTATCAGTGCCACCCATCAGTGCCACCCATCAGTGCCATCTTATCTGTGCCCATCTTTGCCCATCAGTACTGCCTTATCTGTTCCCATCAGTGCCACATTATCTGTGTCCATCAGTACAGCCTATCAGTGCCCACCAGTGCTGCCTCATCAGCGCATATCAATGAAGGAGAAAAATGTCCTGTTTGCAAAATTTTATAACAAACTATTAAACATGATTTTTTATTTATTTTTTTATTTTGCATCTTTTTTTGTTTGTTTAGAAAAAAATAAAACTCCCAGCTGTAATTAAATATCACCAAAAGAAAGCTCTATTTGTGGGAAAAAAATGATAAAAATTTCATTTGAGTACAGTGTAACATGACAGCGCAATTGTCATTCAAAGTGCATCAGTGCTGAAAGCTGAAAATTGGTCTGGGCAGGAGGGGAGTTTAAGTGCCCAGTAAGCAAGTGGTTAAAAGGCATTCACATTGACTTTTATGAAGGAATAAAGGCAAAACAACACAATTCATAGCAAGATCAGCAGTTAATAGAAGAGTACACTGTTATAAAGGACGGCATACAAAATCCAAATGTTGCTTGACATTCCTACCGTAGCTTCAATAAATGATGTCTAAAGTGAAAATACTATAAACAATAGCCTTTATTTTATAAACTTGTTGGCCTATGATGAAAAGCCCAAAGTTCACATTTATGCATGTGTGAATCTCTTAAAAATGAATGCCATTTTTTTTTATTATTTGTGTTTTGTCACAGTTTTGTTATTCTCTCCACTCCAAGCATTTACACAGTACAGAAGTGAAAACCACATGTGTGTGACTAAACCTGTCCTGATTTTTTTTTTTACTGAGCTTTTGTTCTATTTTAATGTTTATTATTTATTGTTTTCTTCAATTGATTCTGTGCGTTTGACCCCAGGATCAGTAAGTGACCACATAGGATACACCAGCATCGGGGACACAATATATCATTGTACTGCTATGTGGCTGCCTTCAAAGATGTACCTTTATCATTAGATTAAATTAATAAACCCTAATTCCCTGGCTTGTTTGTACATCTATTAAGGCCAATTTACCGGGCATTTAGTTCTCATAAATAATTCATATTTTGCTCTAATATCAGATATATTTACAAGAAAAAATGAAACATTTTGTTTTTCTTTCTGGAACGGACATGATATTTTTTATTGGTGGGTCAGATATTTCCATTTGGACAATCTGATCCTTCTGCGGATACAAATGTGGAGATTTTATCTTCAAATGCATCAACATCCTTCTGCTGTTAATAGTTGCTCTTGGAAGAGTTACAGGAAGATTAAGTAAACAATTATCTTAATATGACCATTATGAAGCTGCCAAATTGGAAATAAAGTTTTATTTTCTATTCAAATCTGTTTTCAAGCTCACCAATCTGCTATAAAGTAGCCACAGTTTAGTATTTTAGTATATGTTTTATACTGTGTGCCTTTTACAATCTTGATATTGATAAATGCTGTTTAATTTTTAAAGTGTTAGTTAAGGTTTACAGTACCCTACTTTATCACCCATTGCCTGTTTGGATCAAATGAAGATTGCTTAAATCCTATTTTAATGTACTGGTCCATATGTAGCTACCCAATTATTTTTGACAATATTACAATCAAGATTACAGATTATTTCAATAGCTGTGCTAATTTTTCAACTATTCTCACTTAAAGTGGAACTCCAGGGAAAAAAATATATTTTTTGACATTTGCTGATTTCAGCTTAGTTACTTTTAATGTTTGGTATACTATGTCCATAGGGCTTCTGGGAGTGCTAAAATTTTAGTTTCATTCATGCTTGAATTTGTTGTCAGCTTTTATATTCTGGCTTAGATGCTGGGAGCTCCATTATTTGTACGTAGATGATAGAGGATCACTCACTCTACCTTATCTATTTAGAAAATGTTTTGTGTTCACTTCACAGAAAAGAGTTTCGTGGTTGGATGAGGGGAGATTGGGACATTCATCTTCTCCACATCACTGTGAAAAGAATACAAGATAATCTCTAAATGGACAAGGTGAAGAGTGAGTGGTCCACTATCATCATTGTACGAGTGGCTGAACTCACAGCAACGGAGCCAGAAGATCAAGGCTGACAGTGATATCTGGCATAATACATCAATTTTTTGCATACCCAGAAGCCATCTGCATGTAATATACAAGAATTAGAGGGAACTATGGTAAGTTGATCCAGTAAATACCTAAAAATATTTTTTGGATGGAATACCACACTACCTTAAATGTTTGTGTCTAAAAGTAAATAGGCACATGAGAAAAACACCATGAGAATTAGTAGAAAAGAGTCACACTCACAATTTCAACATTCTTAACAAGTTAATTCCTCCTAGTATTATAGCGGGAAAATTACAAGACATGTTGATTGCAATCAGTAGAGGAATACCAATGTTCTCTGCTAAGTTATTTAGGCTTTTATCTTATACCTTGCACCTTGTAAAGAGATAGAACATGTTTACAATAATCTGCCAGGTAATGGAAAATTGAATTTTATAATTCAAATTAATGAATTGTAAAACCTATTCGATACTCCTGGTACTTGCATCTGGTCATCTTAATTTTACTAATACGAATACTATTGCAGTTAATGTTTTCAGAAAACAACAAAAAATAATGGATTTTGGCAAAGCTATTACTTTACTATGACAGGGAGGAGGTCTTTCATATTTTAATGAACATGGAGAACACCTCCAGTTGGATATTTACAATTTTGTGTGTTAGGATGAACCATGAATATAGCTCAGCATGGTGAGAATAGGAGTATAAAGAAGTGTAGAGTTAATTAGGGTATCATTTTTACTATATAATGTAGAAAATGTTATAGCTGCCCATGTATTACAGAATGCAATTGTATTTAACTTTTAACTTATAACAGATATTATTTCTGACATACATAGTTTTATATTGCAAGGCCATAATACATCATCTTATATTTTGTTTCTTACATTTATATTGAATTAGCCTTTGAGGATTATTGTGATTGATTGAATATTTAGTTCTCATCTCAGCTTGTATATAACTTTGGATATGAGACAGTTGCTTTCCTGCATAACTTATGCAAAAGCTAATAGGCATAACACTAACTATAAGATTACTGAAGAATTTTGCATATATTTTAAATCCTGACAGATTGGATACAAGTACTTAACTTACTTTTTTTATTTATTAAGATTTAATCTTATCATTTTTATATGCGTATTAGCATGGCTAAATGATTTACAGTTATTCCTGTTTATTCTTCAAAAAAGGCTAATTTTCTTTCCCACAATTTATTTCCTTCTTAGAGTCTCAGATGTTCCACTACAAACTCATCAATCATACTAAGAATCTAAGTTATATTCTCCACACTCCACCACTAACTGGATTACAAAGCTGAAAACTTACTTGAAGTTGAAAATGTGATAAAAGTAATCAAATTGCTGTAGTCAAATTCTAACAGTGGTGAATAGATGACACTAATTATTGTCTCTTATTATGCTACAAATGTAGTTTACTCTATCTTTATTCATGAAGAGGTATCATAGATCTCATCATGGGAATTGCAGTAGCTGTGTTCAATAATGGTAGGTTAGTTTGCTCTCATTTTTCATTTCTTTCAGTATGCTTAAGGTGGAGCTTTAGATTTTCATGAATTTGTGACTGTGCCTCATTGCTTATGTCCCTCATTTTGCCTGTTTGCTTATAAGACCTGCTTCATTGACTGTTCAAGATTAAACTTAAGGAAAATTCAAACCTGCATTATTGTTACAATTAACTGTATATTTAGCTATCCAGTATAATATTCTCATAGTGAGACATATAATGCCATGAAATTCATGGGTTTAAACTAACATAGTGCTTTCTGAAATGTGCATTGCCCGATAATATTAGGAAATCTAGATGTGTCCTATAGAAATGGACACTCTTGAACCTATCAACAGTGTAATAATGTATGCTTTCTTTACTGTCTAGTAGAGTTTTTTTGTGAAATTTGGTGAGATTCATACAGAATTTCATGATGAATCTGAATTTCAGGGTTATATTTGTCAGTTCGGATTCCCAAGTAGCAAAATAGGGAAGCAAGGACAAAGGGCTGTTACAAAGACTGTTCCTCCCTCCTGCTTTTCACCAGTGCCACCAGGTCCTAACCTTATATTTCAGTAACTCTGGTAACATTTTTAACCACTTGCCTACAGGCACTTAAGCCCCATACACACTATTAGTTTTCCTGCTGAGTTTTTCCTTCAGATTTACCAAAACCATATAATATGAGGTCAAACCTCAGGAGTTTCAATTTGTATGCAATCAGGCAGGCCCTTGCACTACATGGTTTTGGTAAATCTGAAGGAAAAACTCAGCAGAAAAACTGATAGTGTGTATGGGGCTTTACACCCCCTTCCTGCCTAAGCCATTTTTCAGCTTTCAGCGCTGTTGCAATTGCGCAGTCGTGTTACACTGTACCCAAACATTTTTTTTTTATCATTTTCTTCACACAAATAGAGCTTTCTTTTGGTGGTATTTAATCACTGCTGGGTTTTTTATTTTTTTACAAAAAAAGACCAACATTTTTAAATAAAAACGTTTTTTACTTTTTTCTGTCAGTAAATTTAGTAACTAAGTAATTTTTTGCCTTCATTGATGTGCACTGATGAGGCAGCACTGATGGGCACTGATAGGCTGAACTGGTGGACATTGATGAGGTGGCACATATGGGCACTGATTAGGTAGCACTGATGAGGAGGCACTAATATGCTGCACTTATGAGCACTGATAGGTGGCTCTGATATGTGGCACTGATGAGCACTGATAGGCAGCACTTATGGGCACTGTTAGGTGGCACTGATGAGCACTAATAGGCAGCACTGCTGGGCACTGTTAGGTGGCACTGATGAGCACTAATAGGCAGCACTGGTGGGCAATAATAGGTGGTACTGGTGGGCACTGATAGGCGGCACAGATAGGCTGTACTGATGGGCATTAACGGGTGGTACTGATAGGCGACACTGATGGGCATTACTGATGGGTATTGATTGACAGAACTGTCTTGCATCCTTAATGGGCACTGATTGGTGGCACTTGTGGGCAGTGGTGGGCACTGATTGCTGCCACTGTTTGCCCGCCAATGCCAGCTATGGTGGGCACTGATTGGTGACACTGTGTTACACTATTGTAATCAGGGCACTGATGATAAGTGCCCTGATTACATTCCTACATGTCCCCCTGTGAGGAGATGCCACTGATCAGATCTCCTCTCCTCACACTCTGTTAGTGTGAGGCGAGGAGAGCCGATTACTGGCACTTCCTTGTTTACATATGACCGTCTGTCATTGGACACAGCCGATCACATGGTCAAAGAGCCGCGGATGCTGCTCTTTACAGATATCGGGTCACACTGTGTCCTAGCAAACGGGGCACAGCCATGATCGCCGTGCTGCATGCCCCCATGGGCACACGAGAGTGGCCGATCTGGGATGCCATCATATGACGTTGTCCCAGAATGAGAGCCGCACCGCCCCCCCCCCCCCCCCCCATCATTTGAGGGTGGGTGGGCAGCAAGCAGTTAAACATAGTGGTTCAGAAATTTTTGGGGTCTCATCATCCCATCTTAAATGACTTCCAAGAGCTTTCCAAACCATCAACTTTCCATCATTTGCTGCTGTCCACTTTTTTGGTGCTTGGTTCAGATTCCTTCTGATTTCAATGGGATATCTGGTTCAACATTTTGAAATGTTGATGAGTTGCAAATTTATAACAATTCAGCCCAACAACTAATTGAACCTTTTGGAAGCCTGCTCATCTCTACTGACTAGTAGAATCACAAAAGAAAGTCCCATTCAAAATACTCAGCCCTATTCTATGATAGCAAGCGTAGAGACACTCCACCTATCCAGCTTTAATATCCAATCTATGAACTTAGGTAGCTTCCATGCATGCAATATTGTATACTGTAATCTAGGCCTGTGCTCCCATACTATTGCCAGCAATCAATATCTTTTCTTGATATACAGCTTCTTCCTATTGACCTAAATGTAGAGCAATCTGATTAGTTGGTTTCACCAGCTCCTTTGATCTTATGTGTGGCACACAATGCCTCTTGGCCTGGAATAGATACAAGGCATAATTTTGTTCTGATATTTTCTTATTGTTTAGGGCTAAATTGCATTATTTTTCCACTGTTAATTAGGTAAACAGTTTACCCTTTGCAATTTATAAAAAATAAGAACAAACATTTAACTCGCCCCCTGGATCTTTAAGGTTCCTTTTTTGCAAAATATGTATATACTTATATTTACATGACATATATTTTATATCCACAGTTTCCTCCAGCATTCTTGCTCATACTTCTGTATAGGTTTTCTGTTTGAAAGTTGGAAGAAGTGTCAGTAGACTATGAGGGTGCTCACAAGTACCCTTGCAGTCCATCGAAACTACAAGTCCATCTGCCACCATAGCATATTAGACTTATAGCTTATTCATTCACATGGATCTGTGAGTGACTGATGTAGCTGTGCAGGCAGAGTGAGCTAATTTTAGAAATGTAAAAGTGGCTGCGGGGGTGAGAAACCCTGCCCATTGTCACAAGGAAGAGGGGTAAGGGGGGTTGCTGAACATGTTACACCCTAAATATGGGCGTAATATGTAACATGTTCAGAAAGTGAACTTATCTTTAAACTGAGGCCCATAATCCATGATACTAAACCCAATTCTCAACATCCCTTGGGTGTCTTTTTGACCAATAATGGAACTCTTATTGATCAGGGGATCATTGGGATTTGGTTTAGTGTCATATGATCCCAAGTTGAGGATCTATTTTATGAACATATTCTCACACAGAAATTATGGTCATATTTATGTTTGCTATCAACCATTAAAAAACTAGGCTTCATATTAAAGTGAAAGCAATCTTACTTGGGGCACATGTGTTTTTACTGAACAAGTGAGGTACTAATAAGCAACTTTTGTGCCTATTATTAGGTGACACTTTTAGCTCTTTTTAGTAAGAACAGAATGAAGGTTAAAAGGATTATAAAGTCAGAAGGTTTTTTTATCTTAATGCATCATGCATTAAGATAAAAAGTCTTCTGTGTGCAACAGCCACCCCAGCACCCCCTAATACTCACCTGAGGTCCCTTCTGTCCCAATGTTATACAAGCAATACACTCACTACTTTACATTGTAGGAAAGTGTAATTTCTTCAGTGTTGTCACATGAAAAGAATAAAATATTTACAAAAATGTGAGGGATGTACTCACTTTGTTAAATACTGTATAATACAGTGTAGGGTAGAGAACACAGTGTATTGGAGTGGTTAAGGGGAACCCGATGACAGAATTAAGAAAATATGGCATGGGGTCTCCCCCCAAAATCCATACCAGGCCCTTTGGGTCTGGTACAGGTTTTAAGGGGAATTCCATGCCAAAATGTAAAAAAAAAAATGAGTGCCCCCCCAAAATACCTCTATACCAGACCGTTTGGATCTGGCATAGATTTTAAAGGGAGCTCCACATCAAAAAAAAAAAGGGGGAGCATGAAGCTCCCCCTTTTTTTGGCAGTCCAGGAACAAGAGGGGATGAGCGAGCACCCTCCTGGACCATAGCAGGCCACTTGCCCTCAATTTGGGACACCCCCAAAGCACCATGTCCCCACTGTCCAGGGTTGTCGGGGACTTTGGGCGGGGGGCTTTTTGGAATCTGGAAGCTCCCTTTAACAAGAGGGGCACCAGATCCTTTCCCCCCCCTATGTGAATGGGTATCAAGTACATTGTGCCCCTACCCATTCAACAAAAAAAGACTCAAAAAGTCAGAATCACAACACACAGTTTTTGACAATTTCTTTATTAAAAAAGAAAAAAAGTATCCCCCGATGTCCATTAATCTTCAATTATGCCTCCCGGCGACTTCTGTCTTTTGGCTTTGACAGCTATTATATAGGCAAGGGCGGGGCCACCCAGTGACGTAACTGAGTGTCCTGACACTTTTAACGTCATGTGATATCAGAGGGGTGTGGAGTCATCTGGTTACCCCCCCATGTTGAGGGCATGTGGCCTGGTATGGTTCAGGGGGGGGCGCTCCCTTGTTCCCCCTCACCCTGGCCTCCAGTCTGCATGCTCGGATAAGGGTCTGGTATAGATTTTGGGGGGGCACCACACCAAGTTTTTTTTTAATTTTGGTGTGAAGTTCCCCTTAAAATCCATACCAGACCCAAGGGGCAATTTTTTCATTGGTTTTTCATCTATGCTGCTGGAAGACAGCAATACATTACAGCCACAAGCAAGTTTAGATTACATTTTTCCTTTATAAATGTCATTATTGCTGTGGCACTGTTACACATCACACAGATGTGCCACTTTACAGGCAAATTAAGGGGACCCCCAAGCATGATAATTAAAGGAATATTTAATTTTTATTGTTTTACTTTAAGAATTATTAAAATCACTGCTCCTGAAAAATCGATTGATCGCTAGAACTTTTTGCCTGATCGAGGTGTTCTGGTGCGAACCGAACCAGGGGTTGTTCGCCCCATCCCTACCCTAATCAACAGCTTCATTGATAAAAAAAATAGATCTGTTTGCTTGTTGCTGTCTACTCTTAGATATATTTGCCCTATGAATGTGTATGTTTTTATATATTTTTATGCATTCTTATGTATTGAAATATTTGACTTTGGCAGATCATTACTGCTCATTGGCTGTGATGACTGATTTTAAATAGTTTTTCATATATATATATATATATATATATATACATACATATACATATATATATATATATATATATATATATATATATATATATATATATATATATACATATATATACATATATATACATATATACATATATATATATATATATATATATATATATATATATATATATATATATATATATATATATATATATATATATATATATATATATATATATATATATATATATATATATATATATATATATATCTTTTCTTCCCTATTTGTAATTAATTGTTGATGTTCTCTGAAAAAATTCAGACAGGATATGCACTTCAGGTCAGCAATGGCACCCATTGTCATATGTTTTTATTATTTATTTTATTTGGGCTTTTAACATATTAATCCAATAAATATTACACTATTCAGACTTTATCTGGCTTCTGGTGAGCATTATTCACTAATGAGTTTGTGTTTGCTGCTGTAACGGCAGACAGCTTTTCCAGTTTAAGTACATTTTACAGGGGTGCAATATAAGATTTTGGAGCACTGTACTGGATCACCTCTTCACTTTCAAGTCACCACTAAATTTTTGTGCACATCTTTGCACTGAACTATTGTGTTTTCACCAATAAGTGTATATTAATGATCCTATCATGGGACTGTACATCAATATCTTTATTTTTCATTATAATGTTTTTTACTTTTGATTTTCATTTAAGATTGGACTTACTGTATATATATATATTTTTTTCACTTTAGCATTTTTTCACTTTTTTTTATTTCTACATCTATAAATAAGCATGCGAGAGTGTGTGGCATGGATGCCCCAAATGATATCCTAGGGGACGAAACATGTATTGGGCCAAGCCTACGCATGTGACACTGTGATGCCACCCTAGACTTGGAATCTTTGTTGTACAGCCTGGAAATTATGTTTTTTAGCCTATTAAAGCTTTTAGCAGATTTACACTATGTGGTTTCCTTCGCTTGAATTCCATGTGAATCTTTGCAATATATTGTTCTTACTGAGTTCAAACACCTTGAAGAGTGAGTCAGTCCAATATACTGCAACCAAGTAATGCAAACTGGATTGCCCCCTAAATGTTTACAACAGGTGAATTGGACTCCAATCTGGTAAGATTCTTCTAAGCCTTTTGGTGATGGTTCACATGGTGATTACAGCAGAGGATTAGCACGAATGTTGTTCAATTCCATGTGTTTTGTTCGTTGTCAAGGAACACACTTTGGACTCTAAAGTCTTCTTAAATTTATATTTCCTTCACTTTCTATTGGGACTTTTTGTTGATTTAGTATTTATTATCACTGCATTAGCATGGCAACATACATGTTACATACAGTATAACAAGTATAGGCACAAAACAAGTCAGACATCATAAACATTTGGATACAAATCTGCTAAAATAAAAAAATATAAAAAAATTAAAAAAAAGGGAGGTAATGATAAAAATAGAGTCTGGTCAGTCCATAAAATAAATATCGGCTGAAAGAGTCTATTTAGGAATGGTGACGAAGGGAAAAAAAGCATTAAAAAAATGCAAACAGGGCTGCCATCATGATAGGGTAGAAACCAATTCCTCAGCTGCAACAAAACACAAGTAGAGAGGTGCCTCTGGTTGCAGTAGTTTAGAACTAACACTTTTAATAATAGATGTAGATCAACTCACATATTGTAGGAATAAACAAGCATGGTATTAATTATACAGTGACGCATCCCCGAGTCCTAAGCCGTATGGATTCCTTGCTGACAACTGTCAGATCTTCCGGCAGATGGAGGATGCCGGCTCCGGAGAGCATTCTCAGAGCGAGGCGTGGAACGCACAGGACAGCTTGCTGCAGTTGTCAGCAAAGAATCCATACTGCTTAGGACTCGGGGATGTGTCACTGTATTATTAATACCATGCTTGTTTATTCCTACAAAATGTGAGTTGATCTACATCTATTATTAAAAGGACGGATGACGTCATTAAAGCTGGATGTGTTTCGTTAACAGAACTGTGCGTTCAACGCCTCGCTCTGAGGATGCTCTCCTGAGCCGGCATCCTCCATCTGCTGGAAGACCTCACAGTTGTCAGCGAGGAATCCATACTGCTTAGGACTCGGGGATCAGGGGCGGATCCAGAGTCTAGTCTCGGGAGGGGCACTGCCAGTATATACTTTTTTTTTTGCGGGCAATTTATCGGGGACATGGCTGGTGCTAGCGTTTCAATCATGACGGCACCATGGTTAATATGGTGTCAGGATGTTGGAAGCGCATTATTTTTATTATTACATTGTTATATAGAATGTTATATAAAATGAAATGGTTCAACTCACCATAATGCAGAATCAGTGAGAGCCCAGAGTGTGTCACCTGCCACCAGTTGCAGATCGTCACTTGCCATGCCACACGTTGCGAACTGTCACTTGCCACGCCACCTGCCACCAGATGTGGATTGTCACTTGCCACGTCACCTGCCACACGTTGCAGATTGTCACTTGCCACCAGATACGGATTTCCATGTCACCTGCCACACATTGCGGACTGTCACTTGCCACGTTACCTGTCACACGTTGCAGATTGTCACTTGGCACGTCACCTGCCACACGTTGCAGATTGTCACTTGCCACACCACACCATCTGCCACCAGATACAGATTTCCACGTCACCTGCCACATGTTGCGGACTGTCACTTGCCACGTCACCTGCCACATGTTGCAGATTGTCACTTGCCATGTCACCTGCCACACTTTGCAGATTGTCACTTGCCACGTCATCTGCCACCAGATACGGATTGCCACTTGCCATGTCACCTGCCACACATTGCAGACTGCCACATCATCTGCCACATGTTGCAGATTGTCACTTTCCACGTCATCTGCCACCAGATACGGATTTCCACATCACCTGCCACACATTGCGGACTGTCACTTGCCACGTTACCTGCCACATGTTGCAGATTGCCACGTCACCTGCTACACGTTGCGGATTGTCACTTGCCACGTCACCTGCCACCAGATACAGATTGCCACTTGCCATGTCACCTGTCATTTGTTGCCAATTGTCACTTGCCACGTCACTTCCCTGCTGTCGGGGCGGAGGGAGTGATTGTGATGAGTATGGACAAGATGGAGGGATGAGGTGATGCAGGTAGGAGGGGCCAGCACACTCAACAAACTCAGGGGCGGACGCATAAAGGGAAGATTGCTGGCGCTCTGCCTCTGTCACACAGTGCCCCTATAGTGTCATATTTTGCTCCCCATCACAGAATGCTCCGGAAGTGATGTTGCAGCCAGAAATTTAGCACTGCGCATGCACGATGCGTTCCAAACACTTGCGCCATGCGTTTCAAATGATTTGCAACAATGCAGACCAGTGAAACAGTCAGATAATGTCAGAGAAGTGAGGGGAGGTAATCCCCTCCCTGAGCCACAGTTACCTGCTCTCTCTTCGCCGCTCTGTCTAAAGTTAATGTCACGATTACCTCCCCTCACTTCCGTGACATTATCTGACGGTTTCACTGACCTACATTGTCGGAAACCCTCTGAAACGCATGTGCAAGCATTTGAAACGCATGTGCGCATGCGCAGTGCTAAATTTCTGGCCGCAACGTCACTTCGGGAGCATTCTATGATGGGGAGCAAAATATGACACTACACCGCTCCTCCAGGCAGCTCCTGTCACGTGACGTCGGCTCTGAGTCTGAGACTCCGAGTCTGACGTGAGTCACGTGACTGTCTCAATGACATCACTCGTTGCTAGACGCCAGGCGGGCAGGCGCTAGCAACGAGTGCAGGGTTGCCAGGCCAACGGCTCAGCTCCACCCACCTCCTAGCTCCTCCTGGTCCAGTCCCGCTGTGTAATACACCAGAGTCTCTCTCTCTCTCTGCGCCGCTGATCGCTGATGAGACAGAGAGAGAGACTTGGGCATAGCAGCGCTGCAGCCTGCAAGTCAGTCGGTGACAGTGTGATATTTTCGGGGGGGGGCAATTGTCCTGTTGCCCCCCCCCTGGATCCGCCCCTGTCGGGGATGCATCACTGTATTATTAATACCATGCTTGTTTATTCCTTTAAAATGTTAGTTGATCTACATCTATTATTAAAAGTATTATTTCTAAACTACTGCACCCAGAGGCGTCTCTCTACTTATGTTATGTTACATACAGTAGAGATGCAATAAACACAGTCACTTCCAGCACTAATAGGTCTTCCAAGGTGTGGAGTGACAAATGTCAGATATAATGGTGGTGTGAAAGGTATATATGGTATAGGGTGTGGCTCTTTTTGACACACAATTTTCAAATCCACCATTCCCTATAAAAGTGATTGCCCATGGTATACAAGACTAGCCTAGCTCTGAGGAAGGGAGTGCACCCCGAAACACATTAGCTGTACCCCGTGTTCTGTACATGTCCATGCACTGTGTTTAATGCCTTTTGTCAATTGCATTTTGTGAGTACCCACTTTTATACAAAAATGGTTTATTATTAAATTATCCATGATAATGCATTAGGTGTGTGCACCTTTTATTTCTGTTTTTCTTGCAGTTCCTTTCGGAATACCCCATCTGAGGAAGGCAGCATCCACCTAGTTTTGGGATACCATATATACCTTTCACACCACCATTTTATCTGACATTTGTTACTCCACACCTTGGAAGACCTATTAGCACTGGAAGTGACTGTGTTTTTTGCATCTCTACTGTATGTAACATGTATGTTGCCACGCTAAAGCAGTGATAATAAATACTAAATCAACAAAAAGTCCCAATAGAAAGTGAACAAATATGAATTTGAGAAAACTTTAGAGACCAAAGTACCCACTTTTATACAAACATTTCTTATTATTAACCTATCTCTGGTAATGCACTAGGTGTGCGGGCCTTCCATTTCTGTTTTTATTGTAATACGGTACATATAGTTTATACCAGGGACCTCCAAACTACGGCCCTCCAGCTGTTTCAGAACTACAAATCCCATGAGGCATTGTAAAGCTTTGACATTCACAGACATGACTGAGGCATGATGGGAATTGTAGTTGGTTAGACCCCTGGTTTATATTGTGCTCCCAGCTTTTGCAACTATTGGTAAAGTGAATAGTTCATTTGGACCAGCTTGGTCCAAATGAACAAATTAAAGTTTTAAAACATAGATATAAACTTTAAAGCAAACTATGTGTTCCCAGTTGCAGTGCATGTTAAACATCCAAAAATGTTGCTTTTGTGACTTTTAAGGTCCATGAGCCATGTGTATCAATACTTCACCAAACACTCAAAAATATAACTAGCACACTAAACAGTAAAATGGGCATGTACCAGGAAAATCATCAGCACTAAATTTGTTTTTTGTTTTTTTAAATATTGCATGCAAATTGCAAATCCAAAAAGGTAGCAATAGAAATTTCTTGAACATTATATATTTTTGTCTTGACCACCCTGCAAGGCATACACCTTTTATTTGCTATGGCCTAGAAGAAAAAAAGCTCAATGTACTGCATGTGAGCCATTGTTTGTCACCATCAAAGAGTATTGAGCATGGGTCTAGCAAATATTGAGCTATACTGACAGTATAGGGTTGATTTACTAAAACTGGAAAACCTGGTGCAGATGTTAATGGTAGACAATCAGCTTCCAATTTCAGCTTGTTCAATTAAGCTTTGACAAAAAATCCTGGAAGTAGTTTGGTTTCTATGCAGAGATGCCCCTGATTTTGCAATCTCCAATTTTAGTAAATCAGCCCCTGTGTTTTCATTAGACATATGCAGAGTGAAATATTTTGCTTTGGAATTTAGTTTTCGTCCAAAAAATACATTTATTTAGTTACTCCCGAAATTCGTTTTTTATTTATTTAGTTTTTCGTTCAAAAATTAAATTGCATTTGTCCAAAAATCCACATTAATTACAGTCGAATCTGTCTTTGAACGCTTATGGTGTCTGTCGAATGTATAAAGAAGATTCAACGGAGCTGCTAAATGCTATATAGCCTATAGGGGGAGCATTTTACTTCGGAAATGTACGATTACAGTGTCGTACAGTTTCGATCCTCCGTCAAATATTATTATAAATGTGTGTTTTTCGTTGCTTTGTCGAATCTCCGTCGTTCATGTTGAATGAATGGTCTAAGTCTCACAGTGTCAGGTGTCAGATAGTGAGTGACTGATAATAACGAATATGGCGGCAACCCATTGTGAGAGTGACATTGAGGCATTGGAGGATGTTCCTGGGCCATCTACAAGTGTTTCTGTATATATATTATTATTTTTTATTATTTTTTTTATACTCGTTCAAACAGAAACTGGTGGACTGGTGATAGTGATCACTGATCAGACAGGTAACAAGATTCTATAATAATAAATCCCCCCCACAACACAGGTAGCCTCTGAGGCTATCACAACAACACTAGCAGCAACACTAGTATCACTATAAGGTTCTCACACTAACACAATAGCAGCAGATTATTAGGAAAAAGCTAAGTTGAACTGTAGCTTGCTTCACCATTGTTCTGCTGCTGTGCTTATGCTTAATAATAATTCGGGTTCTCTGACAAGTGACAATTCAAACGGACCAGCTAAGATTGACCGTCTTCTGAAATGATTCAGTGTGTGTGTCTCTCTCTGCTAGCAATCATAATTGAAAGTAAGTTGGCTGTACGTGTGTACTTAGTTCTAGCTATTTTACTGCTCCTCCTCTTTGGTTACAATGAGCCAATAACATTCATCATCATCGTTATTTTTATTTTACTTCCCCCACCCAATTCCAGAATCTTTTCTCTCTATGTCGAATATTTTCTCTCTGTTGAATCTTTTCTCTATATAATCTTGGACTAATGGAGGTAAGGTTAGGCACATTCGACCACAGGCTCAATAGACACAGATTGTTATTGCCAGAGTCACGTCGAATCTCCTATCTGTATCGAACTGTTGTAACAACGAAAATGAAAATAAAGCATTTATTTATGTCGGACCTTTTCGTTTTTTGGACTCTGTTCTTTCGTTATCATTTGTCAAAAGGAAAATTAAAATACCTGAAATTCGTATGAAAATGCATTTGGACGAAAACAAATGCACATGTCTAGTTTTCATACAGATGATATCAAATCTATGGAAGCACTTTATGCTATGACAAAAATGTGCACATGTGCATAGTATTGTAAAATGCATTAACATATTGTTGTATATTAATACATATTATAATTTCCTGAAAATAATTTTGCCTCATCCGTAAGTCTTTGTACTGTCTTTGTATGTTTCCTCAGAAAGCTTTTTTTTCAACTTTTTAAGGTAAAAAAGCATATTCTTGAATATGAAATAAAAATAGCCAACAAAATAGAGGTTCGTACTAAATGACCTTTTACTTAATGCCTAGTACATGAAATAGAGCATACTTAAAGGGTGGATGACCTTCTTTCGTTACAGACCATTATGAGATGCTCCATCAAATAAAACTACCCGTAGGTGATGCTTATTATACTGGAAGTAGACACAAAAGTAACTTAAATTCTTGTATCCAAAGTGTGTACAGTGTCAATTGTTATAATGCAAAATGTAACAGATGTAATAATAACACTATTATCAAAATGAATTGTTATGCTCAGACCATATAATAAATAGTCACTATAGCTACATTTATGTATTCTGAAATTATAATAAATAAAAGTGCAATGAAATTCATAAAGAAAATTTCCCAGAAAGGAAATTATCTGTGTGTGAGGTTTTAGATCAGTAATTCCCATATGGCATCCTGTGCACCAGATTCAGCCATTTGATTTCATTTAACTGGCTTTTGGGGCACCATTCTTCCCATTACCATGAATGATGGGACATGATTCCAAGCTGATTATTATTATTATTATTATACAGGATTTATATAGCGCTTGCAACAGCTTGCACAACGCTTTACCAACATGAGGCCAGACAGTACAGTTACAATGCAATACAGGAGGAATCAGAGGTCTCTGCTTATTGGAGCTTACAATCTAGAAGGGAGGGTAAAGTGATACAAAAGGAAATAACTGTGGGGGATGACCTGATGGAGAAAATAAAGGGTATGGTTGTTAGGCGGGGCAGAATAGGCTTCTCTGAAGAGAAGGGTTTTCAGAGATTGACTATCTCCTACTCTGCTTGATTTTAGACAGACATATTGAGGTAGGGAGTTCCAGAGAATGGGAGAGGCTTGAGAAAAGTCCTGGAGGTGAGCATGGGAGGAAATAGAGTGCAAGAGGTCTTGGGAGGAGCGGAGAGATGGATTTGGTTGGTATTTTGAGACTAGGTTAGTAATGTACCTGGGGGCAGAGTTGTGGATGGCTTTGTAAGTTATTGTTAGCATTTTGAATTTAATTAGTTGGGTGAATGGAAGCCAGTGGAGGGATTGTCAGAGAGAAGTAGCAAACACTGAACAGTTGGTAAGGTGGATGAGTCTGACAGCAGCATTCATGATGGACCTATGTAAGGGTAATTCAGTGAGGATGGAGTTGCAGTAGTCGTGGCAGGAAATGACCAGTGCGTGAACTAGGAGCTTTGTGGTGTCATTAGTTAGGAAGGGGCATATTTTGGATATGTTGCTAAGGTTGAAGTGGCAAGATTTGGACAGTGATTAAATGTGGGGCCAAAAGGGGAGTTCAGTGTATAAGATTACACCTAAAACCTTGGCATGTGGGGATGGACTGACTGTAGTGCTATCAATCTTGACAGAGAAATCAGGGGAAGAGCAACATGGGGAGGACAAATTAGGAGCTTGGTTTTGGCTAGATTGAGTTTAACCGCTTAAGGACCGCCTCACGCAGATGTACGTCGGCAGAATGGCATGGCTGGGCACAAGCACGTACAGGTACATTGCCCGTTAAGTGCCCAGCCATGGGTCCTGAGCTCCATGGCAGCGGGACCTATGGACCCGATCGCTGCCGGTGTCCCGTGATCGGGTCACAGAGCTGAAGAACGAGGAGAGGTAAGTGTAAACAAACCTCTCCTCATGGTTCCTACTGAGGCTGTCACTGATCATCTGTTCCCTGTTATAGGGAAAGACAATTAGTGACATCAGACACACACACACTTAACCCCTACACTGCCCCCTAGCGGTTAACCCCTTCACTGCCAGTGACATTTTTACAGTAATCAGTGCACTTTTAATTGCACTGATTGCTGTATTAATGCCAATGGTCCCAAAAATTTGTCAAAATTGTCCGACGTGTCCGCCATAATGTTGCCGTCACAATAAAAATCACTGATCACCACCATAACTAGTAAAAAAAAAAAATATTAATAAAAATGCCATAAAACTATCCCCTATTTTGTAGATGCTATAACTTTTGCGCAAACCAATCAATAAACGCTTATAGATTTTTTTTTTTACCAAAAATATGTATAAGAATACGTATAGGCCTAAACTGAGGAAAACTATTTTTTTTTAGATATTTTTGGGGGATATTTATTATAGCAAAATGTAAAAAAAAATTATTTTTTTTCAAAATTGTCGCTCTTTTTTTGTTTATAGCGCAAAAAATAAAAAACGCAGGGCTTCAAATACCACCAAAAGAAAGCTCTATTTGTGGGAAAAAAAGGACGTCAATTTTGTTTCGGAGCCACGTCGCACGACCGCGCAACTGTCAGTTAAAGTGACGCAGTGCCGAATCGTAAAAAGGGGCTTGGTCCATTAGCTGGAAAATGGTCCGGGGCTTAAGTGGTTAAGGAAGCGGTGTGACATCCAGGCTGATATGTCTTATAGTGATACGTGAGAAGACTGAAGGAGTGAGCTGACGGTTAGAGAGATAGACTTGGGTGTCGTCTGCATAGAAATGGTGTTAGAAGACATTGGAGACTATCAACTGACCCAGGGAGGTTGTCAATGACCATGGTGAAATAGGCCTTCTTGGCAGTGAGGAGGCAGGAACTGTATTTTTGGAGGGCAGATTTGTATTAGTTGAGATCTTCCTGAAACTTAGTCTTACGCTACAGTCACTCAAGAGCATGACTATGTTTTTTAAGACTTCTGGTTTCATCAGTTTGCAAAGGTTGTAGAGGTCGGGCCTGATTCTGTGTAGTGTGGGGAGGGAGTGTATCTGGGGAGGATGACAGTGAGCCATTTTAGACATAAGTGGCTAAGTTGGGGTAGGACAGAGATGAGATTTTGTCATAGAAGTGGTCAGTAGGATTCGAGAATAGAAGGTTTGAGGTAGCAAAGGTTTCTATTGGTAATTGTTAGGCGGTTGAAGGGAGAGGGGGTAGAAGAAATGGAGGGAGTAAAAACTAATAAGGTAGTGGTCAGAGAGAGGGAAAGGATTGTTGAAGAGGTTGCATGAGAGATTGCATGGGGTATGTAGGTGGGAGAAAACAAGGTCAAGGGTGTTACTGTAAGAGTGAGTAGGAGCATGTATCCATTGCTTTAGGTCAAAGGAGGAGGTAAGACTGAGAATTTTGGAAGTAGCAGTATTGTTAGTATTAACAGGTATGTTGAAGTCACCGAAAATGTTTGTGGGGATTTCAGAAGAGAGAAAGTAGGGTAGCCAGGAAGAAAAGTCATCAAGGAAGGCTGATACAGCTATCTTTAGAGAAACTGGAGATAAAAGACAACTGCAATGTGCCTCATATGAGGAGAGTGACAGAGATGGAGGTGGGTGAAGTACTATGGGTGGGTGAAGTACTGAGGTGCTATGTGGGGCTAGACATTGGGTCTGGAGGAGTGAGTCTAGAGAGAGCCACCATGGGAGAGGGCAGCAGGGGAAGCAGTGCCAGAATCATATAGCCAGGTTTCAGTAATGGCGAGTAGATGAAATGAGTTAGCAATAAAGAAGTTTTTTTTTATATATACTCTTTATTTATTTTCTCACTTACAAATCATCATGTATATATTACACTTACATTCATTATTTTAATACCAATACTCATGTACCCCTCCCCAAAAAAAAAAAAAAAAAAAAAAAAAGGGTGAGCCCAGCCCCCAATCCCCCGCATCACTCCCCTCCTACCTCTCCTTCCCTACTCAACCATGTGTGTTGCTCTTTTTCCAAAAATGCTCCCCATTGTTGCCATTTGCTTACATGTTTTTGGCCTAAGTCCCCCAGTCTTTGCATGGATTCCTCCATTGCCCTTATATGTTCTACTTTCCGGGTCCACTCTGCTACTGTCGGTACCTGCACGGACTTCCAATGACACGGAATCAGGGATTTGGCCACATTCAGTAAGACTGGAGTCATTGTGCCTCTGTATTGCCCGATCCCTTTCTTTGTATCATGGAACAGGCATTCCCATGGAGAATTTCCCACCATTTCCCCTGTCACAAAAAATATCAATTCTCTTATTTGTTCCCAAAAAGGGGTTATTTTGGGGCAATCCCACCATATGTGCTTAAAAGAGCCCAGTCCCCCACATTCCCTCCAGCATAACTTCTGGTTATCCTCACTGAACCTCTGTATTCTCTGTGGCGTCCAATGCCACCTCGCTATTAATTTAAAGGACATTTCGATCGTCTGCATATCTTTTGCCTGGGAGTAAGTCATTTTGATTATTTTGCTCCTCTGCTCCTGACTTCTCAAGGGCCCTATTTCTTCCTCCCATTTCCTTAAGTAGTCTGGAAGCTCCACGTCTCCTTCTTGCTTTAATATTTTATATATTTTAGAAATCCTTTTCTGTAGACATTGTGGTTCTTTAAATAATTTTTCTAGTGGGTAAAGTTGTGTCTTTCCTCTTAATGGTTGTGGTAAACCTTGTATAAAGTGCACCATTTGCGTGTATCTCCAGTAGTCAAGTGGCTTACACCCCCATTCTTGTGAAATTTCCCTAAAAGTGCTTATCCTATTCCCTTTCATTACTTCTAAAAGTGTTATGTCTTCCCTTTTTGCCCACCTACTAAAATATAAGCGTTCTTCTTTCCCTGGGGGGAAATAATTTGTGTCCAAAAGTGACATTAAAGGTGAGTTGAAGTGCCACTTGTGTCTTTTATTTATTTTATCCCAAATTTTTAACGTGTGCCTAGTTAAAGTGCAAGTGCTCGTCCCTAAATCCCTATATTGAGGGGGGATCCATATCATTTTAGCTAACTCTGTGTTGCTTAGTGTAACTTCCAAATCTACCCAGCTCTTCCCTTGTTTGTTATGACACCAGTCCGCTACCCTTGAAGTTATTATCGCCTCATAGTATTTAGTGAGATCTGGTAGAGCTACCCCTCCCCTCTCTTTCTCCTTCACTAAGACACTATAGGCTATTCTCGGCCTCTTTCGAGCCCATATAAACGACAAGATCATTGATTTGACCTTTCCCAGGTAGCTTACGGGCAAGGGGATAGGGATCATTTGGAGCGTATACATTACTAATGGTAGTATAAATATCTTTATTGTATTTATCCTCCCCATCCACGTGAGAGCTTTATATCTCATTTTATTTAACTTATCCTTAATTTTATTCAATAGAGGTAGATAGTTCGCCCCATAGAGGTTACCCATTTGTGACGTCAACTTTATGCCCAGGTAGGACAACTCTCCTTTGCACCATTTAAATGGTAGCTGGGAGCTTAGCGCTGTCTGTTCGGCCTGCGTTAAGTTTATGTTTAAAATTTCCGATTTAGTCGCATTTATTTTAAAGTTTGAAAAGTGGCCAAACTGTTCGAACTCTTTAAGGAGGGGTGGGATTGTTGTAATTGGATTAACCATGTACACCAGTACATCATCCGCAAATGCAGAGATTTTATATTCCTTCCCACCAACCCGAAGGCCCCGTATGTCATGGTTCCTCCTTATTGCGACCAGCAGTGGTTCCAAAGCGATCATAAACATGATCGGTGAAAGGGGGCATCCCTGCCTCGTCCCATTAAACAATTGTAGGGGGCGAGACAGGGATCCGTTTACTCTGATTCTCGCTGTTGGTTGCCAATATAGGGATTTAATCCATCTCAGCATCTTTTCTCCTAGTCCTAGATATTCTAATACCCTATCCATAAACTCCCACTCCACTCTGTCGAAGGCCTTTTCGGCATCTACTGACAGCAGTACTGTGGGAGTCTTTCTCCTGGTAGCTTCCTGAATTAATGCTATGGACTTTATAGAGTTATCTCTCCCTTCTCGCCCCTGGACAAACCCCACCTGATCCGGATGGATCCAATCCGGGAGGAGGGTTTTAAGTCTTTCTGCTAGTATTTTCGAAAAGATCTTTATGTCCGTGTTTAATAGGGAGATCGGTCGGTAACTCTCTACGGCTGCTGGGTCCTTACCTTCTTTCAAAATCAAGGTTATGTGTGCACACAGGGCTTCCTCCCGAAACCTCTCTCCTACTCCCACTGCATTGAAGTAGTCGCAGAGTTTTGGGATTAGGAACTTCTGGAACTTCTTATAATAGAAAATCGAGTATCCGTCGGGACCTGGGCTTCCCCCGAGTGCTGTATTGTTAATTATTCTACTCACTTCCTCCGGTGTTATCGGAGATTCTAATAACTCCATCTCCTCCTTTACTCCTCTGGGGAAGTCCATGTCCCGAAGATACTCCTCTATTTTTCCTTTCCTCCTCTCCTTATCTCCCCCTTTCCCTCTTATGTTATACAACTCACTATAGTACCTGTGGAAATTTTCTGCAATTTTTGGAGTGGAGTATTGAATCTCTCCTCTTTTATCTTTAATCATTGAAATATGGGTCCTATTCTTATGATCCTTGACTCTTTTTGCTATCCATTTTCCCGACCAATTCCCCCATTGATATCTCTCTCTGTTTATTTTATGGAATACCGATTCCCTTTCTTGTTCCAGAATTTTTTCCAGTTCTCTTTTTTTTTCCCTTAACTCCTGTCTCTCCCTTAGTCCCTTTGGTCTAGTTTCCTGTTCTAATTTGTTAATCTCCCTGTAAAGGTAGGTTTTTTGTTGTTCCCTTTCCTTTTTCTTCCATGCTCCAATCCCGATCAAGACCCCTCTAATGACTACTTTGTGTGTTTCCCACAGGGTAGCTCTCGTTATACCTGCTGTGTCGTTTAGTTCATAGAAACTAATCAGTTCCTGTTCTATCTTGGCTGAGACTTCCGGGTCCTGTAATAGAGAATTATTTAATTTCCATGTCCTCCCTGATCCACTCTCTCCCTGTAATTCCAACTGGATTACTACTGGGGCATGGTCCGAAAGGGTGATTGATTTAATTTCTGCTTTTTTCAAATTTGGGACTAATTGGTGATCGAGTAGGATATAATCTAATCTTGCGAAGGAGTTATGTGGACCTGAATAGTGAGTGTAATCTCTATCTTTTGGGTGGGAAATTCTCCATGCGTCTATAATCTGTGCGTTGGCTAAGGTTCTTTTTAAAGATCTATATCTCCCCTCTGCCACCCTACTACCACCCCCCGAGTTGTCCATTTTAGGGTTTAGAGTCCAGTTCAGGTCCCCTGCGATGATTAATTTACCCACTTTGAAACCCTCCAGCGTCTCAAGAACAGTCCTTAAGAATCTGTCTGGGTTTCTGTTGGGTGCATATACATTCACTATAGTACATTTCAAATCAAACAATTTGCCCCTAAGAAACAGGTATCTACCTTCCGGGTCAGCCAATCGCTCCTCTATTTCAAATCTGGTTGTTCTATCGAACCCCGTAGCTACGCCTCTTGAGTGGGCTGAAGGTGTGTCCCCGTAAAACCATAATGGGAATTGAAATGATGACAGCTTTACAGGGGATCCGTTAGTGATAAATGTCTCTTGGAGGCAGACCACATTCCCCCCTAATAATTGGAGTTCTTTATCTATCTTGAATCTTTTTTCTTTTATATTTAGTCCCCTTACGTTATATGATATTACATTAATTGCAACCATCGCATACTTGCAGTATAAGTCGGAGTCTCACATAGGCTGATCCGGGGGCGCAGCCCCTTTGAAACCCCGGGGGGTAAACCATTGGGGGAAAAAAAAAAAAAAAAAAAAAAAAAAAAATTGGGGGGACTCTAGCCCCAAACCCACTAATCCCTCCCTCCCCCTCTCCCCTCCCTCCTCCCCTCTCTTCCCTCCCCTTCTCCGCAACAATGCCCCTGAAAAGGGTGGTCGGAGTTACCCCCACATTTTGTTGTTCATATGGGTTAGATACCTTGCTAGAAGGGACCCTCTTCTCCCCATATATACCCAGGGGCTCCCACCAGAGACTCCCCGGAACCCTCCTCCCTCCCACCCTCCCCCTGCCCTCCCAACCCAACCATCCTCTCACTTCCCCCTTCACGCCCTCTTTAAGTCTTTACTTTGCTCTTGGCTCGACTCCTCTCGTTCCTCTCCATCTAGGGATCCTTGGGGTCAGTACTGTTTTTTCTTCCACCCCCCACCCCGGTAGCCGTAGATCTTCGGGGAATCGTAGGACTGCGGAGCGGCCGTCTTTTTTCCCAATTAAACACGCGGGGAATCCCCACTGGTAGGATACACCCAAGGTCATCATCTGTTGTGTGAGGGGCTTCAACAGCCTCCTTCTCACTAATGTTTCTACAGCCAGGTCCGGGAAGACCTGCAGTTCTACCCCCTCGAAGATCAATCCTGCCGCTGTTCTCAGTTTCTCCATAATGAGGCCTCTCTCTTCTACGTAGTGGAACCTCACTATTACGTCTCTGGGTTGCTCTTCCCTTAGCCCTGTCCTTCTTGCTATCCTATGAGCTCTGTCTATCCTAAGGGTGTCCCCGGGGTCTCTTCCTAATAAAGGGTTGAATACCTGCTTTATTATACTGCCCAAATCCTTGCTGCTATATTTCTCTGGGAGGCCCTTGATGCGCACATTCTTCCTTCTCCCCCGGTTGTCCTGGTCCTCCAGTTTATATTGGAGGCTCCTATTCGCTAACTGAAGGGATGTAATTTGTTCTGTTATCTCATCTAATCTTTGGTCCTGGTTGTCTAATCTCCCCTCTATCTCTTCCACCCTCCCAAGTACTAATCCTATATCTGACCTCACTCCTGCTATTTCCATTTTTAGTGAGTCCTCCATTTTTATGAACATTTCCGTTAGCATCTCCCTGATTGGGGGGCCTTCACTCTCCTGGGGTGTAACTGGCGCAATACCTCCTCCCCTTGTGCCCTCCACCTCCTGTCCTATTTCCTCCCTCACATTACCTTCCTTTGGGGGCCCCCTATTAGCTCCATTTTCCATTCCCCCTTTTCCCTCCTCTAATATCCTTTGCTTATTTGGGCCGGATCTCCGTGTTGCTACAAATTTTGGGCTACAGGGGCCTTCCTCTGTTATACTGGAGTTGCTTGCCATGTAACGCTGGATTCCCCCTGGGCTAGAGGCCAGTGGGGTTTTTTTTCCTGTTTTTACCTTCCCTTTCATCTTCCCCTATAACTAAGCTCCCCTTGTTTTTAATCCTTTTTTGGCTACCCGCTAGCAAGTAGAGAGAGAGCGCGGGGCGACTCCCCGAGCCACAACCCTTCTCCCTGGCTCCAGGAGTTGACCCTCTCTCCTCTCCCTTCCCCCCCTACCCGGGAACTTTTGCTTAATAATAATGCAGTACCACCCCTGCCAAGATGCAAAGCCCAGACAGAAATCTACAGGTACGCAAGCTGTAATCATGCTATAAGTCCCATCAATATTAATGCAATCTTTATACAGTCTCTTTATCAGGTTTTGTCCTAAAAACTTCTTCTTCTTTTACTTCCTGGCCAGCGCCTACTCCTTGTGGTTAAGGCTCTTCAATATTGACTCAAGGTTGGACCCAGCTTAATTGGTAAAATGTCCCTTCCTCAGCGAACGGTAACCTTGGTTCTTGAAATCTTCTCTGTGTTGCATACAAAAAAGAGAACAATGTCCCATTCCGTGGAGAGGATGTGGGGGGTACCAATATAAGTACTCAAAACTTGCATATTCTCTCCCTTGCCCAGCTGTCCTCCTTGCCCAGGGGGCCACCCCGGAGAGGCCTTAACACATAGCCATGGGCTGTATACAGTCTGTTACTTCCGTAGATGCTAGTCGTCCCCCAATCCTCTCAGTGAAGTGAGAACACAACCACAAAAAAAAAAGAAGAAAAAAAAAAAGAGAAGGATGGGGGGGGGGGGGGGAGGAAAACAAAGAAAAAACCAGCGGGAACAGAGCAGAAGTTTTGTGTTCTGTGGGAGCTCTTTACTTATCTCCACCGGGTTTCCAGTAACTTCCCTTCTCTCTCCCTTCCCCCCTTCTGTGGCTACTTGCGGTAGGGTTTCTTTTAAATATCCTACTGATTTTCAACATGAAATAAAGAAGTTTGTTACAGCAAGAGCGAGCATTCCAAAGGGTGCACGATAAGGAGAGTCTGGTCTTAGGATGAGGAATGGAAACTAAATTGTGTGGACTGCAGCTGCTGCCAGAGGGTACAGGATAATGGGTAATGGGTACGTAGGGTACAGTTGAATGATGGAGGCCCAGGATTTGGGTATATATCTCCTGAGGTTAGGAGAAGGAGGGAGGTAATGTGGGAGTGTGATTTATATGAAGGGACATGTCCCACCATGCTGGAGTTTTTTGTGGATTTATAATTAGCAAGAGTTGGTGAGTGCAGTAATAGGATGATGACAGAAGGGAGGGAGTTATATGCAAGATGTTGGGTGGAGAAACGGGTGAAGGAAAGAGGGATTAAGGAGAGAGGACACAACTGTCAGAAGGAGTGGTAGAGAGTGCATGTTTAGTGACAGGAGAGATGAAGGATTAAACAAGGTCACCTGTGTTCTGTGTGGTGTTTTTCAAAGTATTTCCAGTGTACTTTTGCTTTGTCCATTTGCTGAACTCGGAAGTGGTCCCACTTAATAAACCCCACTTCTTGAAAGAACCCCATCAGCAAATGTCCCTCCTCCATAAAGGTGCTTACGTTTTATACTGTTTGGGGTGAGGGTGGTGCTTGCCAATTAACTAATCAAGAGTTAATAAAGAATGGCTGTTTAGTAGGACAAAATTTCCACTTCAGAATCAGGCTTGCAAGGAGCATAGTTGTAAAGATAAGAAAAGGCCATCATTTAGGTGAGACACAAAGGAGAAAAAATAAACATCAGAATGGGGACAATGTTGCGGTTGGTTAAACAGAAAGAGCATACTATAGTAACATACAAACAAGGAAAGCAATAATTTTTCAATGTTTCAGTTTTGGGTGGATGTAAATCAGCTGGGACATACCATAGCAACATATAAACAAGAAAAGCAATAAGTTTTCAGTTTTTCTGTTCTGGGTGGATGTAATTCAGCTGGGACACACCATAGCAACATACAAACAATGAAAACAATCACTTTTCAGTTCTGGATGGATGTAAATCATTTTAGACATACCTGTGAAGGGACACAGAAGAAATCTTCAGATGATGCAGAGTTGGAAGTGCTCCCACTTAAACAAATAGCTCCACTTCTAGAAAGAACCCCAGAAGTAAATGTGCCCATCTGTCAATGTGCCTCCCCCATAAAGGCGCTATAGTTTTACACTATTAAGGATAGGATGGTGCTTGCAAATAAAATGGAGTAAAATTTTTCACACTGATATCTTTGATGGGGCACTATTCCTTCCATTGCCACCAACAATGGGACATCATTCCTTGCTTCTGCACAAATAATTGGATACAATTTGTTCCACTGACACCAATGATATGAAACACATCCTCCCACTAATATCATTATTGGGACATTATTTCTTCCACTGATTTTTAAAGAAGGGGCACTATTCCTGCCCCTAAAGTCTTAGCGACTGTAGACCAGTCCTTTTAAAAAAAAACAAATTGAGGATCCCTGCTATAAATGAAAGCTGACATTCTCACACACTTGGGCTATGTATTATTCTGTCACTGACAGCACTGTCATTAAGGCTAAATAGAGTCACATAACCCTTAATATGTAGCCTATGTGGGGTATGGGATCGATGTGGGATCTCACACAATTAGCTAGTTCTTGTTTCACAAATAACTCCCTTTAGTTTATCATAATAGAATGTGTGCTCTATATCAGTTAATAAATATGTTGTTTGCCCACCAATTTAATTAAGTAATACAAACGGTCAACAAAAGGGAAACTTATAAAGATCTAAACAAAAAGTATATATAATAACGCTTTATGGTATACTGTTCATTTCATTTCCCTAATAGGTATTTGCTTTTCAGACCAAAAGAACCAAAGTAAACGTGTAAAAGTAAAAGTGTAGCTATAATTTGATGGCTGTTGTAAATAATTTCATTATTACGCTGATATCATTGTGCTATTCATGCTTACAATTATTTTACAATAACATTCAGTAGATGTATGCAATATTGTAGCATTGGCAAGTTTTTTTGTGATAAGTATAGTTTTTCATTAATGTCACAGACATTAAGACCTGCCACACATGCATGATGGTGATTTAAATTGTGGTAATTGTAGTTTGTTTGCATGTTTGTAAGTGCTTTTAACTACAATAAATTGCTATACAGGCATATCCCACTTTACGGAGACTCACTTTACGTACACTCGTGAGTACGGACATACCCATGAGTGTATGTAAAGTGGCTCGCAAGCTAAAGCTGCAGCTGAGTAATCAATGCACAGATACTTGGAAACACTAACTGAGTCGGCTATATGCCAAGATAACACTATCTACAGCTGTCATAGTTACTGGCATTTATGTGCACAGGAAGACTATACAGTATAGCTATTGGCCAGGAGGAATGAAGCTGAGGGGTGTTACTACCCCGCCTGAGAAATTTATTTCCACTGGTCTGGTTGACTGTTACAGCCTAGCATCTGTGCCTTTCTCTCATGCTGAATTGTATAGTACTATAAACTTCCCTCCCTGACCCCCCACTACAGTCCCTGACCCCCCTCTACAGCCCCTGACACTCCCACTACAATCCCTGACCCTCCTCTATGGCCCGTGACACTCCCACTTCAATCCCTGATCCCTCCACTACAACCCATGATACCATAGAAGTGAAAAAAGGTATTTCTTCCCTTTAAGTACATTTTTGTTTTACATACATGCTCTGGTCCCATTGCATACTTAAAAGTGGGTATGCCTGTATTGCGAACACTACATTATTACAGTATGCAAGCCTATTGCCTTCTTTCAGTCTTCCCTGAGCATCAGATCAGGGATGTAAACAGTATGTGAGCTGGGGAATGACGGTGTATCTCCAAGAACTGCTGCTTGATGGTCATATGTATGCAAGTATGTTTTGACTCTTCACATATTGGGAGAAAAGGACAGTGGGGTGAATAAACCCCAGGTACTTTTAAGGTATCATAAGCAAAATAGATTGGTATTTGAAAATATCCATAAAAAAGTTTTTATTACAAAAATAATAATATACAATACATTAAAATTGAAAACCAATGAATTACCAGCACAAAGAGGCATTAAGGCCCCTTTCAAATGGGCGGCTGTTCTGCCGCTGTTAAAAGCATGTTTTGTAATTTTGAAATTCAGAGAATCCTGGCACAGCATTTACTTGCAGTTGTACATTGCAATTAGCTGCATTTAGCTGCATTTACATGCGGCTGTGTTTAGCTGCGTTTGGAAAATTCTTGCCATTTCTGATGTGCTTCCTATTGTTTTTCTTTCCTTGTTGCCGCTGCTATCTGCAGGAGAAATAGTACACTGCGATTACCTGCAGTTATGTGCAGATAGTTGCAGTAAATCGTTCCTGGAAGCTGTCAACTTTATTTTTTCTATCTGCACAAAACTGCATGTAACAACACCGTCACTACACGCAGTGTGGGAATGGGGCCATAGGAAAGCATTGTGTGCATTTAGCTAGATAACGTCATCTGTCCGCAGCTAAAAGCACAATTCTATCCACCTGTATGAAAGGTGGCCTAACAGATTATATCTTAGTTTGCTGCAATCTGGTATAAATGTCACTATATGAGTAGACAAATTTAATTTCAAATATACATGTAATATGGATTGCACTAACTACCACCACGGTCATTTAATGTCAGATATCGCTTTCACAGTGTTTTATACAAAACCACAAAAAACACACAAAAGTGGCGTGCCTCAATTAAATTCCTCACTCCACCCTCAATGAGAACATATAAAGCCCCGTACACACGAGCGGACTTTTCAACATCCAAAGTCCGACGGAATGATTCCGTCAGACTATTCGATCGTGTGTGGGCTGCAACGGACTTTTGATTCGCAAAAGTCTGACAGACTTTAGAAAATGGAACATGCTTCAAATTTTTACGACGGAACTCCGCCGGACCCAGTTCCTACCGAAAAAAAATCGCTCGTGTGTATGCTATTCCGACGGACTAAAACCGACGCTAGGGCAGCTATTGGCTACTGGCTATGAACTTCCTTATTCGAGTCCAGTCGTACGTCATCACGTTTGAATCCATCGGAGTTTGGTGTGATTGTGTGTGGCCAAGTCCGCTCAGTCGAAAAGTCCGTCAGAACTCTGTCGGAACTCCGGCAGAACTCCGGCAGAACTCCTTCGGAAGTCTGTCGGACATAAGTCCTCTCGTGTGTACGCGGCATAAGAGTGTACATCTTGCTATATAAAGTGCAATTATTGTAAACAATACCTCAAAAAGAAAATGAATAAAACAATATATATATATATATATATATATATATATATATATATATATATATATATATATATGAACCAAGAAAAAGGTATATTTTAAAGCCGGCCTATCATATACCTCTCTGCGCCAAACTGGGACCTTCCCACACTCCCTGAATTTATATATATATGTATACGTACCAACCTGTATGGCGCACCCACATATATAGAGAAAAAGATTTTTTTCATATGCAGATAACTGCAAAAGTTATAAAACCACAGCAAACTAAACAATAACTGCTAAGTGTATTAGTACCTAGCAATACGGACAAAAATAGCAGCCGTTAAAAAGTTATCATACAAATACATAAAAAAAGTAATACAAACAATTCATCAAGGTAAATCTGAGAATGTCCGCATTAAAACAGCGCTTTGTAGAAAGTCCTTTATAGATGTAGCAATGTACGAGCAATCACTAGAAAAGTTCTTAATGTGCAGATAAGGTGTCTACAGTGATCTAATCAGAGTTGCAAGGTGATCAAAGTGCTGTCAAACTTTTCTTCCACCACAAACCGGGAGTGCTTCCCCACATGCGATGCGTCCCCCCAGGGGGTTAAACTCACCAGACACTGCTGAGAACACAAGCCTTAAGGAGTAGTCCCTTCCTTGAGTATGGTAATATATCACCTTAGCGTTGCAGTTCCAAACAATTCTCCCAGTTTGTCATAAAAATAAAACAAAGTGTGCACATAGCATAATACTGTTTTATTTTAAAAAGGTTCGCACAAAACAATAGAATCTCCCATTAGCATATCTACGTACATTGTCTAAAACATCATGAGCATTTCCAAAATGTGTACTTCACCGATTATCCAGATCTCAGAGCCATCCACAAGTGTTCAACTGTGTACACTGTGCATCACTTCCTGGTCTGTGATCAGCGATGGAGCGCACACCTCACTTCCGGTAGCGTCGTGTAGGCCACGCCCTGACGCGTTTCGTCACTTCCGACTTCAACAGAGGGCGTCCTCTGTTGAAGTCGGAAGTGACGAAACGCGTCAGGGCGTGGCCTACACAACGCTACCGGAAGTGAGGTGTGCGCTCCACCGCTGATCACAGACCAGGAAGTGATGCACAGTGTACACAGTTGAACACTTGTGGATGGCTCTGAGATCTGGATAATCGGTGAAGTACACATTTTGGAAATGCTCATGATGTTTTAGACAATGTACGTAGATATGCTAATAGAGGATTCTATTGTTTTGTGCGAACCTTTTTAAAATAAAACAGTATTATGCTATGTGCACACTTTGTTTTATTTTTATGACAAACTGGGAGAATTGTTTGGAACTGCAACGCTAAGGTGATATATTACCATACTCAAGGAAGGGACTACTCCTTAAGGCTTGTGTTCTCAGCAGTGTCTGGTGAGTTTAACCCCCTGGGGGGACGCATCGCATGTGGGGAAGCACTCCCGGTTTGTGGTGGAAGAAAAGTTTGACAGCACTTTGATCACCTTGCAACTCTGATTAGATCACTGTAGACACCTTATCTGCACATTAAGAACTTTTCTAGTGATTGCTCGTACATTGCTACATCTATAAAGGACTTTCTACAAAGCGCTGTTTTAATGCGGACATTCTCAGATTTACCTTGATGAATTGTTTGTATTACTTTTTTTATGTATATATATATATATGAACAATTCCAGTGCAAAATGAATGTTCTAAGTGAGTGATCCCTCCAGTGCCACTAAATTCCTCCTGTATAAAGTGCTTCTTTTATAAAGTGCTTCTTCTATCCACCAACCGAGTGACTTCACCACCACCTGCCAAAATTGCCACTCACCAGATTAAATCTGTATATGCGCCTTTAGTTTATTTAGGATAACCACTCCGTTAAGGATTTCACCAACAGCCTTTCCAAGTAGTATATAGGAGCCTCTTGCGCTAATTGTTTCTCATAGAGATATAGGTATAGCCATCATAATGTAATATATAGTAAAAAGTTTATTTAAAAGATAAAAAACTAAATTTAAACTCACATGTGCCTGTGCCTATGCCGGCACCAAGCATGTCCAGCCATGTACGTGGGGATGGGGTTCAGGTCTGTCTCCCTATCGCTCCTATCCCCTACAAGTAGCAGTGTGTGTCCCACAGCCTCCAAGTACGTTCCAAGTCTTGTTTCTTCGTGATACCGGAAGTGAGGAAACAGAGTTCCCAGCAGCCTCTACGCGTTTTGCAAAATGTATTGCTTCATCAGATATAAGATACTACATGTTAGTTCAGGAAATAAATTTGACATTTTAGCAAGATAGTTTCTGAAAACACCTTTTTTACCAGTTTGAAAAGGTAGGTAAAAAGAGAGAAAAACATAAAACTTTACAGTTAAACATAACTGGTGTCTTCAGCTATAGCAGTTAGAAAAATATGAATCAGTGGTTGGAGCAGTGGGTGGTAGAAAAATATCCACATCCTGGAATAGGGGTAAACCTCACCATCAAATGAATAGGTTAAATTAAGGCTACTTTACCCGGGAGCAGCTATCAATGTCATCAAAAAGTCACTAGTTTCTAAACTTGTGCACAATGGAAAATGTTGTTTAGTTTTGTTTCATTGTCATTCATAAAATACATAATACATAATTTTGTTCTGAAATGAATGGAAGCTCTTCTGATTTTATCATCCATGTGTCAGGCCCTAAGATTGTGGAGCATGTGGTCATGGACCCCTTTTTACACGCACACCCTACCACTTTGAATAAGTGGGTAAGTCATGGGGACCCTAAGACTGCAAACCAGCTCGTGGACCTGGTGGAGAGATATACTGCTCCTGAGGACTTGTTGAACCCATCCATGCCTCACCCCAATGTCTCTAGGGTTCAAAAAAACACCCGGTAAGACTGCTCCAGGGCACAAGGGCTTGGGGAAAATTCCAAGACTGTAACTACAGATAATGAGACTGCAGGCACAGGACCTGGAGACTGATCAAATAGGTGAGGAAGGTCTCTGAGGCTGTTTAGAGGACTGGGTAAGGAACACATAAAATATTATCTCTGCCATGCATTAGGTCATTTTGCTGCTAACTTCTCCCTAAATGATGAACCAATGCAATGGGATAAAGCTTATTTGAAAAAAAAAACACATACCACTTTTTGCACAGGTGACGTGTACTGCATCATCTCAGAGAGGCATAGAAAAAAATGTGTGTGATTTCATTTAAAGGTAATCCAGTCACTGCCCTGCTAGATTCTGGTAGTGTTGTCACATTTAGGCAAAGGCAATTATGTAAACACTGCAAAGTTACACCCTAGCAATATTGGGGTTATTTGCATACAGATTGCTGTGGTTGAGATTTATACCCCTTGGGGCACTGTGGCACATTCAGTGGGGGTGGTACCCTCCCTGCTTCATGAAGCCCTAATGAGGAGAGATTTTCCACATTTTTGGAGTTTGTGTTAAAACAAAAGACAGAGCTCCCCCTGCTGAGGAAACACCGGAACTCACCCCATACCTTTCAAAATTGAAAGGTGTGGGGTAGGTATTTTTCCTTTTTTTGTAATGACTGGGAAGCAGGAGGATTGGGAATCCAACCCCCATTTGAGGATAATTAACAAGAAATTATCTATGACTCTAATAATGAGAGTGGACAGAATGTGGTGCCTGACTTAGAAGTCAAGAAAGATGACTTTTGTACAAAACAACTAAGAGACTCCACACTCAACAGAGCCAAAGAAAACCTTAAAATTATTGATGGGGAACCTGTTGAACCTATTGTGGTGGTGTATTTTCCCTACATGACTCTTAAAAATAACTTGCTGTATCAAGTGGTAAAGCAAGGGGATGAGGTAGAGCAGCTAGTGGTTTCTAAACCTATCGCCGGATGGTATTAGATTTAGCCCATGGTCGTATAATGGGTGGACACCTGAGTATAGAGAAAACTAAGGAGAAAATAACCCAGAGATTATTTTAGCCTGGGTTACATGCAGATGTCAAAGAATATTATAAATCATGCAAAGTGTCAGTATATAAGTGCACTTGGAAGTGCAGTCACTCTAAATCTAAGGGGTAGATCTGAAATGAGTGGAAGCTCTGCTGATTTTATCATCCATGTGCAAGCTAAAATGCTGTTTTTTAATTTTCCTTGCATGCCCCCCTCGGATCTACAGTGACTTTACTTACAAGTGCACTTGCAGTGCAAAGTGGATTTGACTTTTGTAAATAACCCCAAAAGCCAGGTTTTTCATGCCACCTTGGCACTCTTAGTTCCAGACTAGATTTTGCAGTCCACTAGTGACCACCACCAGGTAGTATAAATTAAGCAGGACTGGAGCAAGCGATTGCTCTTGGCCTGGGACTCAGGAAGCCAAACCTGAAAGAGCTATTGATGTGAAGTTTGTTTTGTGAGAGAAAGAAAAATGGTTTGCATTATCTTAGGTTTGTAGGTGACAGGGAGAAGCCCTTTACCTCTGAGGTATGAACCTGAAATGCTTAGTTAGTGCCTGGATGGCAAGGATTTATTTCATGTTTTGTTGATTTGATTTTCATGCACCTTTTAAAAAAAAACTGGCTAAGAGTTAAATTTTAAGAAAACCTGCCATCTGGGTTTTCTTTTTCCCAGGGAAGGTAATCCCCATTGAGCTACCCCCCACATATGGTAGATTTGGGTGGGCAACTTCCTGAACAAGTGGAACGATGGAGGATGTGATAAGAGCCCTGCTGGCGGCCACTGCAACCCAGCAGGAAACCAATTGCCAGGTCACTATGCTTACTTTACAACGTTTGAAAGAGTTGCTGTTAGGGATGGGTGGCAAAAAGAGCAATGGGTAGGACTGTTAGCGCCTTTTCTGACAGGAGAACCCCAAAAATCGTATTTTGACCTGGAGCCAGATGCTGCCCAGGATTATGAGACAATGAAGGCTGAGATGCTTGCACGCCTGGGCAACATCATTGCAGCCTGAGCTCAATGGGTGCATCGGTTGTCATACAGTACTAACAAGCCACCCCAATCCCAGATGTTTGATTTGATACACCTCCCCAAGAAGTGACTGCAGCCAGAGACTTTGTCAGGCCCTAAGATTGTGGAGCATGTGGTCATGGGCCCCTATTTACACGCACACCCTACCACTTTGAAGAAGTGGGTAAGTCATGGGGACCCTAAGACTGCAAACCAGCTGGTGGACCTGGTGGAGAGATATACTGCTCCTGAGGACTTGTTGAACCCATCCATGCCTCACCCCAATGTCTCTAGGGTTCAAAAAAACACCCGGTAAGACTGCTCCAGGGCACAAGGGCTTGGGAAAAATTCCAAGACTGTTACTACAGATAATGAGACTGCAGGCACAGGATCTGGAGACTGATCAAATAGGTGAGGAAGGTCTCTGAGGCTGTTTAGAGGACTGGGTAAGGAACACATAAAATATTATCTCTGCCATG
The DNA here is from genome assembly GCF_037356315.1 of Lithobates pipiens. Classification (NCBI taxonomy): domain Eukaryota; kingdom Metazoa; phylum Chordata; class Amphibia; order Anura; family Ranidae; genus Lithobates; species Lithobates pipiens. Next base: position 389,863,709 of record NW_027507764.1, read on the forward strand.
CATTAGGTCATTTTGCTGCTAACTTCTCCCTAAATGATGAACCAATGCAATGGGATAAAGCTTATTTGAAAAAAATAACGCATACCACTTTTTGCACAGGTGACGTGTACTGCATCATCTCAGAGAGGCATAGAAAAAAATGTGTGTGATTTCATTTAAAGGTAATCCAGTCACTGCCCTGCTAGATTCTGGTAGTGTTGTCACATTTAGGCAAAGGCAATTATGTAAACACTGCAAAGTTACACCCTAGCAATATTGGGGTTATTTGCATACAGATTGCTGTGGTTGAGATTTATACCCCTTGGGGCACTGTGGCACATTCAGTGGGGGTGGTACCCTCCCTGCTTCATGAAGCCCTAATGAGGAGACAGAGCTCCCCCTGCTGAGGAAACACCGGAACTCACCCCATACCTTTCAAAATTGAAAGGTGTGGGGTAGATATTTTTCCTTTTTCTGTAATGACTGGGAAGCAGGAGGAATGGGAATCCAACCCTCATTTGAGGATAATTAACAAGAAATTATCTATGACTCTAATAATGAGAGTGGACAGAATGTGGTGCCTGACTTAGAAGTCAAGAAAGATGACTTTTGTACATAACAACTAAGAGACTCCACACTCAACAGAGCCAAAGAAAACCTTAAAATGATTGATGGGGAACCTGTTGAACCGATTGTGGTGGTGTATTTTCCCTACATGACTCTTAAAAATAACTTGCTGTATCAAGTGGTAAAGCAAGGGGATGAGGTAGAGCAGCTAGTGGTTTCTAAACCTATCGCCGGATGGTATTAGATTTAGCCCATGGTCGTATAATGGGTGGACACCTGAGTATAGAGAAAACTAAGGAGAAAATAACCCAGAGATTATTTTAGCCTGGGTTACATGCAGATGTCAAAGAATATTATAAATCATGCAAAGTGTCAGTATTATGCGCCATCGCTCATACTGTTACCAATAAGTGAAGTGCCTTTTGAAAGAATTGGCATGGATCTGGTGGGACCAGTAGTAAAGTCTACCTGGGGCCATCAGCACATACTGATAATACTGAACTATGCCACACGGTATCCAGAATCCATTCCCTTGTGTAATACCTCAGCTAAGGCTATTACCAAAGATCTTACACAGGCATTTAGTCGTGTGAGTATTCCAAAAGAGTTATTAACCACATGCCAACCGGGCCATAGCCAAAAGATGGCTGCTGTGTGGTCGGCTTATTCTGGGAGGGTATCCATGGATGTCCACCCAGAACCTTGCTCCCGCGCCCCCTGGGGCATGCACTCAGGAATATTCGTGACCACTGGGTCCTCCGGATCACAGAGACAGCGGCCATTTACCATGTGATCCCTCCATCAAATGATGGAGTGATCACTTCTAAACAAACCGGCATCACATCCGGCTCTTCTCTCCCTTTTCCGTACATATTGGTACAGTGCGAGGGGAGAGATCAAGTGTTGAAGCGCTGTGGGCTGGATGTGTAGTACCCACAGTGCTGCTCTGTGTCCATTCCAGGCATCCATCCATCCCATCTATGCTCAGAAATACTCATCCATCCATGTAGCCCTCCCATCCATGCCCAGAAATACTCATCCATCCATCCCATCCATACTCATCCATGCTCAGAAGTACTCATCCATCCATCCCATCCATACTCATCCATGCTCAGAAGTACTCATCCTTCAATCCCATCCATACTCATCCATGCTCAGAAATACTCATCCATCCATCCCATCCATGCTCAGAAATACTCATCCATCCATCCATGCTCAACAATACTCATCCATCCATCCATCCATGCTCAACAATACTCATCCATCCATCCATACTCAACAATATTCATCCATCCATCCATACTCATCAATACTCATCTATGTTCAGCAATACTCATCCATCCATCCATACTCAGCCATCCATACTCAGCAATACTCAGCCATCCATCCATACTCAGCCATCCATACTCAGCAATACTCATACATCCATCCATACTCAGCAATACTCATCCATGCTCATCAATGCTTATCCATCTATGCTCAGCAATACTCATCCATCCATCCATACTCAGCAATTCTCATCCATCCATACTCAGCAATATTCATCCATCCTGAGCAATACTCATCCATCCATCCATGCTCAGCCACCTATACTCAGCCACACTCAGCAATACTCATCTGTCCATCCATACTCAGCCATACCCAGCCATCCCATCCATACCCAGCCATACTCAGCCATACTCAGCAATACCCAGCCACCCACATTCATGGCTCAACCATGCTTAGCCATCCCCATCCACGACTTATCCATGCCACATCAGTTCACATCCATGCCACTAAAGTGCCTCAAAGTGTAATAGGTAGTCAAGTTAGATTTGTCATTTTTGCCCCTAGATCATCTGACAGTGCTCTTTGCATGTTTGGGCCTCTGTATGTGGCCAGGCTGTGTAAAAGTCTCACACATGTGGTATCACCGTACTCAGGAGGAGTATGATCTATTTAGGGGCGCAATTGTTGGTATGTACATGCTTTGTGTTAGAAATATTGTATAAATAGACAACTTTGTGTTACAAATGTATTTTCATTTTCTTTACACATTTTCCAAAAACTTGTAGAAAAAAATGACATGTTTAAAAGACTCAATATGCCTCATAAATTATGCTGGGTTGTTTTCTTTCCAAACTGAAGTAATTTTTTTATGCATTTCCATTGCCCTGGTGCTCCAGGACCTTCAAATGTGTAATGCTCTGTACACACGGTCGGACATTCTGACAACAAAATCTGTCTGATTTTTTCTGACAGATTTTGGCCCAAACTCTTCTTGCATACACATGGTCGCACAAAGTTGTCGGAAAATCCGATCGTTCACAACTAAGTGACATACAACACATACAATGGGACTATAAAGAGGCCAGTAGCCAGTAGCTTTTGTCTCGTAATTTATTCTGAGCATGCATGGCACTTTGTGCATTGGAATTGTCTACACACGGTTGGAATTTAAATGATTGGATTGTGTTGTCGGAAAATTTTAGATCCAGATCTCAAACTTTGTGTGTCGGAAATTCCGATGGAAAAAGTCCGATGGAGCCCACACATGATCGGAATTTCCGACAACACAGTCCAATTGTACATTTTACGTCGGAAAGTCCGACCGTGTGTACAGGGCATAAGAGGTAGTCAAGAAATTAGATGTGTAATTTATGCTCCTAGAACGCCTAATGGTGCTCCCTGCATGTTGGGCCTCTGTATGTGGCCACGCTGTGTACAGTCTCTGTATTTTGGGATGTAACTTGTGGTAGGCATATGCTATGTGTGAGAAATAACCTGATAATATGACACTTTTGTGCAACAAAAATAAAAGAAAAAGAAATCTTGATTTTGCAAAGAATTGTAGGAAAAAATACAACTTAAAAAAACTCACCACGCCTCTTACTAAATATCTTGGAATGTCTAGTTTCCAAAAAGGGGTCATTTGTGGGGTATTTGTACTGTCCTGGCTTGCTAGGGTCTCAAGAAATGAGATAGGCCGTCAGTACTTCAGGTGTGATAAATTTTCAGTGATCGGCAGCATAGTTTGTAGACTCTATAACTTTTACACAGACCAAATAATATACACTGATTTTGATTATTTTTACCAAAGATATGTAGCAGTATAAAATTTGCCCAAAATCTATGAAGAATTTGCAAAATTTTATAACAGAAACAAAGAAAAAATTTTTTTTTTACAGAATCTTCTTTTTTTTTTATAGCACAAAAAATAAAAAAACACAGCGGTGATTAAATGCCACCAAAAGAAAGCTCTATTTGTGTGAAAAAAAGGACAAACATTTCATATGGGTACAGTGTTGCATGACTGAGTAATTGTCATTCAAAATGTGAGAGTGCTGAAAGCTGAAAATTGGTCTGGTTAGGAATGGGGTTTAACCACTTGCCGCCCGCCCTATTACAAATTGACGGTGGCAAAGTGGTTTCATAATCCTGACCAGACGTCATATGACGTCCTCAGGATTATGAGCCGCTGCGCGCCCCTGGGGGCGCGCATCGCAGCGATCGTTGTTGCGGGGTGTCAGTCTGACACCCGGCAACTACGATCTCGGTAAAGAGTCTCCGACGGAGACTCTTTACCACGTGATCAGCCGTGTCCAATCACGGCTGATCACAGTGTAAATGGGAAGAGCCGGTGATCGGCTTTTCCTCACTCGCGTCTGTCAGACGCGAGTAGAGGAGAGCCGATCGGCTGCTCCTCTGACAGGGGGGGGTCTGTGCTGATCGATTATCAGCACACCCCCCCCCCCCCCCGAGGATGCCAACACTGGACCACCAGGGACGCCACCAGACCACCAGGGAAAAGGTAATCCTCCCTAGACCACCAGGGATGCCAATGGTCAGCACAATGGATGCCAATCAGTGCCCATAATGGATGCCAATCAGTGCCCACAATGGGCATCACTGATTGGCATGCATTATTGTTTGGCACTGATTGGCATCCATTAGTACAGTATAACACCAATGCCGCCTATGAGTGCCCACCTGTGCCACCTATGAGTGCCCACCTGTTATGAGTGCCCACCTGTGCCGCCTATGAGTACCCACCTGTGCCGCCTATCAGTGCCCACCCATGCCCATCTGTGCCGCCTATCCATGGCCATCTCTGCCGCCCATCCATGCCAATCCGTGCCAGCTATCAGTGCCAATTTGTGCCACCTATCAGTGTCCATCCGTGTCGCCCATCCGTGTCGCCCATCCGTGCCGCCTATCAGTGCCGCCTATCAGTGCCGCCTATCAGTGTCCATCAATGCCACCTCATGAGTGCCACTTCATTGGTGCCCATCAGTGCCGCCTTATCAGTGCCCATCAGTGTAGCCCCATCAGTGCCCATCAGTGAAGGAGAAAACGTACTTATTTACAAAGTTTTGAAACTGAAACAAAAAAAAAAAACATTATTTTTTTAAAAATTTTCGGTATTTTTTTATTTGTAGCGCAAAAAATAAAAACCGTAGAGGTGATCAAATACCACCAAAAGAAAGCTCTATTTGTGGGAAAAAAATGATAAAAATTTCCTTTGGGTACAGTGTAGCATGACCGCGCAATTGTCATTCAAAGTGCGACAGCGCTGAAAGCTCAAAATTGGTCTGGGCAGGAAGGTGTTTAAGTGCCCTGTATTGAAGTGGTTAAGTACCCAGTTGTCAAAGTGTTAATGGATCAAAGAACACCATTTATCAGTGTCACCATTTATTTGTCCAGAATCACTAAAAAATAGTGTAAGTTATTCAAAATCTCCCATCTCTGTACATCTGTCTACCACCCTCAAACTGATGGTCTTGTGGAGAGATTTCATAGTTTCATAGTTAGTAAGGTTGAATAAAGACACCAGTCCATCCAGTTCAACCTGAGTGAGTGTCTACAATTGTCCCTGTATGTTGCACACTCACATCAGTCCCTACCCTCAAGGAGCCCACAATCCAAGGTCCCTATTCATATACTAGGGCCAATTTTTGACAGAAGCCAATTAACCTACCTGCATGTCTCCGGACTGTGGGAGGAAACCGGAGTACCCGGAGGAAACCCACGCAGGCACAGGGAGAACATGCAAACTCCAGGCAGGTAGTGTCATGGTTGGGATTCGAACCAGCGAACTTCTTACTGCTAGGTGAGAGTGCTAACCACTGCACCACTGTGTAAAAAGATGCTCAAAAACATGTTAAAGTGTTACTAAACCCAAGACCCTGCATTCACTATATCTAGTCTCTCACAGTACACAGAACATGGAAATGCAATACTTTTAGTAAATATAAACTGCTAAATATCTTTTCTCCTCAGCAGTTAGAGCAGTCTTGTGACTTCTATCAGTGCCTGGTTAAAGCTTGTAGGAGCAGTTTTTCACTGCAATGACTGTCCCATCAGGATGCAGGACCCCTGTATATCTCCAAACCCAGAACAACAATCCCGATAATCCTGAAGGAATTAAAACAGTATGGAAAATTAACAAATTTGAAAATAAACATGACTAAATCTGAGATCTTGAATTTAACCTTGTCAGAAGCAGAGCAGAGAGCAATTCAAGTTAATCTACAGCTCAAGTGGTGTAAGAAAGAATTGGGCTACTTAGGCATAAAACTGACAGCACAAATAGGTGATCTGTTTGAAGCCAACTATATACCTCTACTTAACAAAATCAAAGACAAACTGGGCAGGATGCAATATAAAGCACTCACATGGACTGGAAAGATAAATGCAATTAAAATGTTCATATTGCCTATGTTAATTTCTACGTTTCAAGTGGTCCCAATCCCTCTCCCACAGATTTATTTCAGAAAACTAAAATCCATGGTGTTGAAGTTTATTTGGGCACGTAAAGGTCTCTGCATCGCTTATAATATATTGGTGAAAGATAAAGATAGAGGGGGATTAGCAATGCCAGAGTTTAAAAAATATTACGAAGCAATTGTGATCTCGAGAATAACAGATTGGCTACACAATAAGATGGAGAAGAGTTGGACAGAGTTAGAAACTACACTGAGTAGAGCAGACACAGGGAAAATTATATGGATACTACCCCAGCACCGATATTTAGGAGTAAACACGAATATCCTGACAAACACATGAACGATTTGGAATGGAATAAATAAGAAATACAAATGGGATTACAATTCACCACTAATGTCACGCTTAGACACATTTTTTTTTTTTTGCCTGGGAAGGAGGAGCTTTTATATTTTAGTAGGTGGGCTAAAAAGGGAGGAAATATCACTACAGGAAGTGATGGAAGGGTACAGAATATACACTTATAGCAAAATCACGAAGGAATGGGGACACAAACCACTAGACAAATGAAGATATGCTCAAATTTAACACTTCGCACAAGCCCTGCCACAGCCACTACGAGGAAGGAGACAACTGAGACCACTAGAGGAACTGCTGAAGTGACCCCAAAGTTTAGAGAGAAGGATATGAAAAATATATAAAATACTGAGGTGGGAGGCGGACTACGAATATCCAACTTACTTGGAAAAATGGGAAAGGGAGATAGGCCCTCTAAGGCAGTGTTTCTCAACTCCAGCCCTCAAGGCGCTCCAACAGGTCATATTTTCAGGCCTTCCATTATTTTACACAGGAGATTTGATCAGTTTCACTACCTTAGTAAATACCATAGCCGTTTCATCTGAGGGAAATCATGAAAACATGACCTGTTAGGGCGCCTTGAGGACTGAAGTTGAGAAACACTGCTCTAAGGAATGACGAGCATAGGAACAAGATAATTAGGTTGACTCGTTCAGTAGCAAAAGACGCACAAACAACTGAAATGTCCTATATATTGCTAGCCACGTGGTATGTGACCCCCCAGAGAGCACATAGTTTCAGAGGAGACGTCCCTCCAACTTGCTGGAGGGAATGCACTGCATTGGGGACTTTTGCAGATCTTTGGTGGGAGTGCACTAAAATACAAACCTACTGGCATAAAATAATAGAAACAATATTTTCTATAACAGGGGAAAGAATCAAAAAACATCCATGGGTATGCTTGTTCCATGACTCAGAGAAGGGGGTGGCACAATACAAATCTACTCTAACCCCATACTTATTAAACACAGCCAAGGCCCTGATCCTATGCCTCTGGAAAACCCAGGAGGCTCAGACAACCAAAGAGTGGATTGAGAGGGTGGAGTGGACAAGAACCATAGAAGAGTCTATACATATGACAGAAGAAACAGAGGAAAAATATCAATCTGGCAACAATGGCTGATATTTAGGAAAACTGAAAGGTACCTATGATTATTGGAGGGATAATGCCGATAGAGAGGGATGTGAGTGAGACAAGGGAGTGAGGTGGATGTTTTTTTGTTTTTTTAGGGTAGGAGGGTAAGGAAAAGGTGGTAACAAATGTAATATTAAAAATTAATGTTTAAGGTTTATGATTAAAAGAAAATATTTGTACAACTGAAAAAAATATCAAAATAAAGAATATATAAAAAAAAGGATGCAGGACCCCTGACCCTCTGTCTGGACAGTGCTGATTGGCCCTGTGCACAATATGTTTTACTTTTTGCTATAATAAATATGCCAGTTTAAAAAAAAAAAAACAGGTTAGGCCGATATGTATTCTTCTACATATTTTTGGTAATAAAAATCTTAATAAGCTTATATTGATTGGTTTGCACAAAAGTTATAGCGTCTACAAAATAGGGGATCGATTTATGGCATTTTTATTATTATTTTTTTTTACTAGTAATGGCGGTCAGCTGCAATTTTTATCATGACTGACATTGCGGTGGAAACATCAGACACTTTTGACACTATTTTGGGACCAGTCACATTTATACAGCGATCAGTGCTATAAAAATGCACTGATTACTGTATAAATGTCACTGACAGGGAAGGGGTTAACACTAGGGGGCGATAAAGGGGTTAAATGTGTTACCTAGGGAGTGATTCTAACTGTAGGGGAGGGGACTCACAATGGGAGGAGACCGATCAGTGTTCCTCTGTGCTGGGTACACACGGTCGGTCTCCTCTCCCTTGAGAGGATGTGGATCTGTGTATTTACACACACAGATCCATATCCTGGCTCTGTTACTGGCAATTGGCGGTGGCGGTGCCCGGTGGACATCGCGGCTGCCGGGCATGCGCACCGACTCCCGAGTGATGTGGTGGTGCACCAGCATGCGCACGCCCCCTAGATGGCCGGGAAGCCCAGGACGTCATATGACACCCATCCAAAATGGGAGATCCCTCCTGTGGACGTCATTTGACTATGGGCAGGGTAGGAAGTGATTAAACAAAATATCCACCTTTTCTTACAATTAGAGTACAAACATGAAATCACAATGGGTCATCTGAGGGACCATCTTACCCAAGGTGCTCAGCCCAAATTAGGAGCCTAAAGGAATACAGCCCAAATTAGGAGCCTAAAGTGAAAAATCTAAATATACACTTTTTTGTGGATTTTATTTCAATATATTTTTATTGAGTTATAAAAGTATCAAGAGAACAAAATACAAACATTTCACAGGTTAGCGATTGTATGTAACATGCTATACACACATAGTCAACAGAAAGCAGTGTGCAGATAGCATGCAATAAAGGTGTAGAAAAGCATAACAAGTGAACACAGCAAAATAAAGGTGAGTACATAGTCATTGTAGAGTTCATTGAAACCAAACTGCTGCGAGTGAACTTTTAGAGTAAAAAGTATTTAAGGTGCTGGGTTTGTTCGTACCAATCGCACCATTTCTCCCAAGAAGATTTAACATTATGTGGCATGTTCCAGATGATGTCGTGGTGAGGAAACGCGTAGGGCGTGGCCATAGGACGCACACTCTCTGCAATCAGCTGTAACAGCCGGCAGATGGTTTTATGTACTGGTGTTTTTATTCTTATACAAATGTGAGTAGAGCCTTTTTAATTTAATAAAATCCTTGTTAAAAAATGGGTCAAATGGGTCACACTATGGATATTCCTCTTTTCCATTGAGAGCCTAAGTGACATTTCCCCAGCGGATGACAAACGAACCCCCCAGGGAATCTATGAACAGTGACACAGGGGCTCACACTGTGGAGGCTATCCCACCCCAGCAGGGGCAGGACATCTGGTGAGGGCAATATCAATACTTGTCACACACATCGGGAAGATGTTGTATTAGTGATCACACACCTCCTGCAAAGTCTGCTTCTACATTATTTGGAACTTTTTTGAATTTCTATCAGCGTTTTTCTGCAGTATTATAATCGCATATCTTCTGGCGATTTATGGACTGACTTTACCCTTATTTTTACCATCTGTTTTTTCATTAGTGTATATGTTTAAGATTTTTTCATAGTATGGTTGTAAAAGTTATATATATATACACGCACATTATTATTATTATAGATATTAAACCATAAAAGTTTTTTTTTTTGTTTATGCCGCTGCCTCTTTGCCCTAGTGTCTAGTTTAATGAAAAAAAGACCCCTTATGGGCATTTCACAGTTTAAAGGGGTAATTTACAGAAAAATAATTTCATTCATAGAATTCTACAAGGTGCTTTTCCAACTCGGCACTGGTATCTGCTTGCTGTAGTAACTGAATATTTATTACCATCATATGTCATTTTCATGACTGCACAGTCTTTTTAAGGAGGAGGTGTAGGATCGTTTACATTTAATCGTGTCATTCACGGAAATTTCAGAGACTTTTTCTACCTGTTCACATTTTTTTACTTTTCATTCTTTGGACATTTGTTTTTTGCTCTATAATTGCATACTGCAAAGTGTGCATGGTGTGGGTATTAGTTCACATTGATAGTGTTTATTGAATATATGCACCTGTTATATTGGCACTAAATATACCATAATTTTCTATAATAAGCGCTACACTTTTCTATAATATTTACTATGTCACATCTTTATACCTTGATGTTGTGTTAGCTGCTGTTTGTATATTGTTCACATATTTGAATAGCGCAGTGTTTTGTCTTTCCAAAAACATATGTCATTTTAGCCTGAGGTTTAAAGCTCAAAGGGACAATGAGGGAGCTGAACTGGTAGATTGGTAAAATCAAGTGGTAAATCAAGTGGTTAAGTTTAGAGATTGTGCTAAGGCTAATGCTGCGTACCCACAAACGCATACGTGAGTAATGCCTGCATATGAAAACAGTGTTTAACCACTTAAGGCCCGCCGCATGGCAATGTACGTCGGTGCAATGGCACCGACAGGCACAAGCACGTACATGTACGTGCTCACCTTCCAGCGGGTGGGGGGTCCGATCAAACCCCCTCCCGCTGGATGCGGCAGTCCATTTTGCTGCAGGAGCGATCCGGGATGAGGGGATGGCCGTTGGTTTCTGGCCACCTCCTCTCGATCGCTCCTGGCGAATGAGAAGCTTCCTCCCACTGTGTATAGTAAACACAGGCAGGGAGGAAGTGATGTCATTCTCCTCGGGGCGGTCTTATTGACCGGACTACGAGGAAAGGACACAGTAAGTGTGCACCAACACTACACTAACACATAGGCACCCACAGGCACACAGACCCCCCCCCCCCCGTTCACCCCCCCGATCGCCCCCTGCCCCCCCCCGGTCACAGTGTCACTGATTGCAGTGATCATTTATTTACTGATCACTGCATTCAGTGTCAGTTGTGACAGTAAAAACTGTCAGGGCAGTTAGTGTTAGGTCCAGGGTAGCCCCCTACCACCCCCCAATAAAAGTTTAACCCCCTGATTGCCCCTAGAGTTAACCCTTTCACCCCTTTTGCCAGTGTCACTAAGCGATAATTTTTCTGATCGCTGCATTAGTGTCGCTAGTGTCGCTAGGTAGCTAGTTATTTTTTTAGGTTCACCGCCAGGTTTTTAGAGCGCTAGGTACCCCGATATACTACCCAATAATGGTTTTAACCCCCTGATTGCCCCTAGTTAACCCTTTTACCCCCTTTTGCCAGTGTCACAAAGCGATCATTTTTCTGATCGCTGCATTAGTGTCACTGGTGCCGCTAAGTAGCTAGTTATTTTTTTAGGTTCACCGCCAGGTTTTTAGAGCGCTAGGTACCCCGATATACTACCCAATAATGGTTTTAACCCCCTGATTGCCCCTAGTTAACCCTTTTACCCCCTTTTGCCAGTGTCACAAAGCGATCATTTTTCTGATCGCTGCATTAGTGTCACTGGTGCCGCTAAGTAGCTAGTTATTTTTTTAGGTTCACCGCCAGGTTTTTATAGCGCTAGGTACCCCCATATACTACCCAATAACGGTTTTAACCCCCTGATTGCCCCTAATTAACCCTTTCACCCCCTTTTGCCAGTATCACTAAGCGATCGTTTTTCTGATCGCTGCATTAGTGTCACTGATGCCACTAGTTAGCTAGTTATTTTTTTAGGTTCACCACCAGGTTTTTAGAGCGCTAGGTACCCCGATATACTACCCAATAATGGTTTTAACCCCCTGATTGCCCCTAGTTAACCCTTTCACCCCCTTTTGCCAGTGTCACTAAGCGATAATTTTTCTGATCGCTGCATTAGTGTCACTAGTGTCGCTAGGTAGCTAGTTATTTTTTTAGGTTCACCGCCAGGTTTTTATAGCGCTAGGTACACCCATATACTACCCAATAATGTTTTTTACCCCCTGATTGCCCCTAGTTAACCCTTTCACCAGCGATCACCGTATAAGTGTCACTGGTGACGCTGGTTAGCCAGTTAGTTATTTAGGTTCCCCGTCAGGTTTTTATATAGCGCCAGGGACCCCCATATACTACCTAATAAAAATTTGAACCCCCTGATTGCCCCTAGTTAACCCTTTCACCAGTGATCACCATATAAGTGTTACGGGTGACTCTGGTTAGTTTGCTTTTTATAGCATCAGGGCACCCGCCATTTATTACCCAATAAAGGTTTAACCCCCTGATCACCCGTGGGTGGTATCAATTAGGTTTTAGGGTCAGGGTCTGCGTCGCCCCAGGCAGCGCTAGGTTAGTGCCAGTACCGCTAACACCCACGCGCAAAGCATACACCTCCCGTAGTGGTATAGAATTTGAACAGATCAATATCTGATCTGATCAGATCTATACTAGCGTCCCCAGCAGTTTAGGGTTCCAAAAAAACGCATTGTTAGCAGGATCAGCCCAGATACCTGCTAGCACCTGCGTTTTGCCCCTCCGCCCAGCCCACCCAAGTGCAGTATCGATCGATCACTGTCACTTACAAAACACTAAACACATAACTGCAGCGATCGCAGAGTCAGGCCTGATTCCTGCGATCGTTAACAGTTTTTTTTGGTAGCGTTTTATATTTAAATCCGGAAGGCAGTGCTTGGATTCTGGGGTCCCGTACGTGGCTAGGCTCTCAAAAAGTCCCCCACATGTGGTACCCCCGTACTCAGGAGAAGCAGCAGAATTTATTTTGGGGTGTAATTTGACTTATGCCCATAGCATGTGTGAGCAATATATCATTTAGTGACAACTTTGTGCAAAAAAAAAAAATTTTTTTAATATTCCTGCAACTTGTGGCAAAATATAAAATATTTCATGGACTCAACATGCCTCTCAGTAAATAGCTTGGGGTGTCTACTTTCCAAAATGGGGTCATTTGGGGGGGGGTTTGTGCTATTTTGGCATTTTATGGCCTTCGAAACTGTGATAGGTAGTGAGGAGTGAAATCAAAAATTTGCACCCTTAGAAACCCTGAAGGCAGTGATTGGATTTCGGGGTGCCATACTCGGCTAGACTCCCAAAAAGTCCCACATATGTGGTATCCCCGTACTCAGAAGAAGCAGAAGAATATATTTTGGGGTGCAATTCCACATATAACTATGGCATGTGTGAGCAATATATTATTTAGTAACAACTTTTTGTAAACTTTTTTTTTTTGTGTCATTATTCAATCTCTTGGGACAAAAAAATAATAATTCAATGGGCTCAACATGCCCCTCAGCAATTTCCTTGAGGTGTCTACTTTCCAAAATGGGGTCATTTGGGGGAGTTTTGTGTTATTTTGTACTGCCCTGCCATTTTAGCACCTCAAGAAATGAGATAGGCAGTCGTAAATTAAAAGCTGTGTAAATTCCAGAAAATGTACTCTAGTTTGTAGACGCTATAACTTTTGCGCAAACCAATAAATATATGCTTATTGACATTTTTTTACTAAAGACATGTGGCTGAATAAATTTTGCCCTAAATGTATGACTAAAATTGAGTTTATTAGATTTTTCTTATATCAAAAAGTAGAAAATATCTTTTTTTCTCAAAATTTTCGGTCTTTTTCCATTTATATCGCAAAAAATAAAAATCGCAGAGACAATCAAATACCATCAAAAGAAAGCTCTATTTGTGGGAAGAAAAGGACGCAAATTTCTTTTGGGTACAACATTGCATCCCACGCAATTACCAGTTAAAGCAGTGCAGTGCGAAATTGTAAAAAGACCTCTGGTCCTTAGGCTGAAAATTGGTCCGGGACTGAAGTGGTTAAACCACACATGTGAGGTATCAGCGCGATCATTAGAGCGAGAGAAATAATTTTTGCCCTAGACCCCTTCTGTAATTTAAAACATGTAACCTGTAGAAATTTTTAAATGTTGCCTATGGAGATTTTTAAGGGTAAAAGTTTGCCGCCATTCCACGAGCGGGCGTGATTTTAAAGCATGACATGTTGGTTATCAATTTATTCAGCGTAACATTATACTTTAAAATATAAAAAAATAAATTGAGTTAACTTTACAGTTGTCTTATTTTTTTCTATTCAAAAAAGTGTATTTTTTTCCAAAAAAAGTGAGCTTGTAAGACCGCAAATACAGTGTGACATAAAATATTGCAACAACCACCATTTTATTCTCTAGGGTGTTAGAAAAATATATTTAATGCTTGGGGGTTCTAAGTAATTTTCTAGCAAAAAAATTATTTTAACTTGTAAACACTGAGTCTGAAAAATAGGCCTGGTCCTTAAGTGGTTAAAGAGTCCTGAATTGTTCGTAGGACTAAAGTGTGTTCGGACCAAGTGATGAAGTTTATAGATGTGGCGATGACTGTCACCAACAACCATCTGTTAAGTAGGAATGAGTCAATGCATGTGTAAGATGTGGATTAGAAATCTCTCTCACTAGCGTGGTAGCAGTGCCATGCGTCATAGAGGTCATGAGAATAGATGTGAGAGATTTGAAGAGGAAATGTGTCTTTCATAAAGTGTGACCGTACTAAGAAAAGATAAAACATAAACAGATAAAACATAAAAAAAACACTCAGTTTTTATCAATCAACAACTGAAGATTATTAGCACAAAGGGGTGTAATAACTGTATGCAGCATCTGCTGCTCAAGTTGTATGGGGGGTGTAGTGAACTAAAGTTTATCCTCCACTTTACAAGGAGACTTGAGAATAAATAACTTGCACCAGGATTAGGTATTCTTCCAAGAATTTGTTGTCACATTTTTCCACTCTGGGTCTATGTGGTTAGCATTCCTAGCAGATGAGGGAGGAGCAGACTCACCTGGGAGTATCTGCCAGGTTTTCAGTAAAGAGAAGCCTTATTCCAAGGAATCTATGACATAGGCTGATGCGTCTTTCATGACTGCCCACCTGTAGCTAATGTAATCATTCTTTAGTGATTTTGTTAAAGTATTGAGTTGTTTTTTTCTTAATCAAAGTGGACTGGGATAGATCCGGATAAAACTGGAAGCCCAAGTATTGAGAGTGGATGAAGTCTCTCCTAAGCATTGCAAACATGAGCTTCTCCTTAATGTGAAAAAAAAAGTAGGGGTAATATCACATCTCTGGCGATTTGGTCTGGGAGATGGGAAGGATTCGAAATGCAATGTACTCTATCCACTGTAACATCCAGGTCAGATGATTCAGGGAGTATAGCTTTAAACATCACAGTGACATAGTAGCACAGGTCTGCTTGTGCTACTGGTTCAAGGATCCCCTTTATTTTCAAATTGTTTCTTCTGGACCTTCATTGTCTTCAATGTCTGCTATTTTGGATTTGACCCACTCCATTCCCTCATCCTTCCCCTCAGAGTCATCTACAAGGTAATCGGAGGCAGTGACAAACTCTCCCATTTTATTTTCTATGTGATTCACCCTGTTTTCAACACCATTCAGCTCCTTGTTGAATTTATGCATACACGATATTAAATCTGCTGGAGTGAACTTCTCAATGACATTGACATGTCTTTCATAACTGTGTCTAATACTGGTTGATTGGAGATTGGGAACTTCTCAATGGAGTCAGGCAGTTCCCTCATGTCTTCCCCAGAGCCTGCATGAAAGCACACATTGTGATCTTTGCTCTGCTTGTCCATCTTAATTCTGGATATCTCTGGGCTTCCAGACAAAGGAATGGAGTTGCCTGAGTTAGGGATGGGCGGTGAGTGGCTAGCTGGAGCATGTGATCCCTGATGAGAGGACCATGGTGCTGCTATGGAAGCTTGGGTAGAAGCCCCATGACACCATCTTGCTTGCTCCCATGTTGCTGCTGCTAGAAGAATGCTAAGTTTTTGAGGCTTCCGAACACCTTCTTCTTTCTCAACATAGTCGCAGGTGTCACGGACCTCTGAGGGGCATTCCACAGGTGGGGCATGAAAATTAGCAAGCCCTGAGGGGTTGTTTTGTGCTGATCTTTCCCCTGTACTGCTGGAGCTCCTCCAGACATCCATCATGCTCTGTGGCTAGCTCCGCCCCAAAATATACATTTATTAAGTGTATTATTATGGATATTATTATATATAATGTTTCACATTTATCATTGTGCTGTTCTTATAGGATGAAACATATTAAACCCACAACTTAAGCCTAGCAGCAACGGGAAATGCCAAACAGTGATTCACAAGGGATGGAGATTCAGACAACTCTGCCGAAATGTTCAAAAGCAGCCAAATTAATCAGGTTCAACATAGGTACATACAGTATGTTCAGTCAGCCAGCTCAGGTACTGTATACGCAATCACTGCAATAGTCTAACAAACAGGGGGACAAAGGCACTGTTAGAAATCTCCCAAATAAAACAGCAACCAAAAACACCCAAAAATATTGAACTCAGTTCCCATAACGACGATGTGTGACTGAGGAGCCCTTTGTATTGGTAAAACAAAAAGACCTTTCTTTCATAGGATTGGAGACCATGTTTCTTTGGTCTTCAAAAAAAGGTGGAGATTCCAAACAGCTGGCATATGGGACTGTATCATGGATTTGACTTGTCAAAAATGCACTTTTTTGCTCTGGAGATACGTCTGATATTACTCAAAATGTACAGCACCATCCATTTAGCAGGTTTACATGAAGTGATTATATAGGCTTTAAGTGGGTTGGTTAAAAGTGTATAAGTCTATATATACTTATCTGTCTGCTGTAATAAACAGATCCCATGGCAGCCCAGTTCCAGGTTACATCTGTTTATTATACATGTATATACACGCATATGGAGCATAAGCATATGGAGTCTTTCATACTCCTATCACTCTCTATAATGTCTTTCTAATCAATTAAAATGAACCTGAATTAGAAAGGTAGGTTCGCTTAAAGTGATTATAAAGGCAGACATTCTATGCATTAAGATAAAAAGCATTCTGTGTGCAGCAGCCCCCCTCAGCCCCCCTAGTATCATTATATGCAGTGATGTGTAGGAGTGTCTCGGCTGCCCAAGACTCCCCTTCTCATTGGCTGAGACAGCAGTGTGGCACCATTGGTTCCCGCTGCTGTCAAAGTCAGACACCCAATGAGGAGAGAAAGGGGGCAGGGCCGGGTTCAATGTCTGAATGGATACAAGAAGATGCAATTTGGCTCTGGTGCCCCCATAGCAAGCTACTTGCTGTGGGGCACTCAACAGGAGGGAGGAGCCAGGAGCACCAAAGAGGGAACCAAGAATAGGAATATCTGGGCTGCTTTGTGCAAAACCATTACACAGGGCAGGTAAGTATAACACGTTTGTTGTTTTTAATAAAAAAAAGAGACTTTACAATCACTTGAATATTACTTTATCGACTATCCTGGACAACTATTATCTAAACAAATATTTGTTGGTCTCAGAAGTCAGCGGTTATCCATATTCAGCAAGATAATTGCCAGGATGAAAATGAATAACTTTATTAGGTTATATACAGGGGATTTTGCTAGGAGCACAATTAAAAAGGTTTTTGTAAATGAATGAATGTTATTGTTTTTTTACATATGTTGTATTTTTTTGTTCTGGTGTAATACTTGTAAAAAGTTTGTAACCATATATTGTATCTCCCTGTCATTAATAAAGAACACTTTATAAAATGCAGTTTGACACATTCACATTTTAAACAAACCTCCCCAAATAATCTATTCAAGTAAACTCAATATTCTAAGAAAAGAAGGAGCTGATGATTTCCTAAATATTACATTTATCCTCTACAGACATTTATTACTGCTAATGCTTTATTGTTGCACATTAATTATCATGCTCACAATGAAGTAAAAATAGATCTCATGACAGACACTCTAATATATCATGTGTTAAGCATATGATAAATAGCTCATTGAGCATTTTTTTTTTATCACAAAATGCTCTCATGACAAAAGCTAACACTGCAGTATTTACTGAATAATTAAATTTTGTCATCTAGCTGAGTGGCTTTCAGAGCAATAAATTGTTAAAGCCAAGTAATGTATCGAATGTTTTTACCTCAAGAGGTTTTTGGCTTTAAACTGAGTTTTGACCATTTCTTACAAAACGACAGCTACTGGAATACTCATTGTAAGCCACTTTAAGCATATGTTTTCAAAGTAATGAGTAATTAACTTGCCAAAAAATCTATGTTTTTTTTAAGAATCATAAGGAGAAAAGACAATCATTGGGACATAAAAAGCAATTGTTAGAGATACTTAGATATGATATTTACACTAAAAGTAAGTTATCACTGAAAATTTATATCAGTTAATTAACAATATTGTTTAATGATAGTTTAGAAACACATGGTGGAATGAAGCATTCCACTAACTGTTTCATAAGGTAACACAAGTCAGAGGAGGACTGCTGGAAACTCTATGAGCAAGACGTGAACTAGAAAGTAGTTCAAAGAAGCTTTAACTAATTAGTATGATGTTTAGATTTGTCTAGCAGAGCATACCGGTAATCTACTGGGAAAACTACCAACAAGTGGAATAGTTTCCATCATCTCTTATGGGTTCTGCTGGAAATGGGTCAATTTTTTATTAGCCTAAAGTGTTAAAAATGTATGTGATCTATTGGTCCAATCTGAATTGTGGGTGACACTCAAAAAGACTAAAGCCCTATACACACTATTAGATTTTCTGCAGATTTTTGTCTTCAGATTTACCAAAACCATATAATATGAGGTCAAACTTTAAGAATTTCAATTTGTATGCAATCAGGCATTGCACTACATGTGATTAAATGTGAACTATGCTGCATTAATAAAAAATGTAAAAAAGTTCCTACATCAATTGCTTTTTTTCAATGTAATTGACAGCATTAGGTGTCCCTAAATTAACCAGTTCCCGACCAGCGCACGACGATGTACTTCAACAGAATGGCACGGGAAGGCATATTGGCGTACAGGTACGTCCAATCTTCAATGCCGCCCTGCCATCGGGAGCGCGTCGCTGGCGGTGCGCTCCCGCGCTGGTCGGGACCCCCGTGAGTCCGGTTGCAGGACCTGCGGACTCGACCGCCGCGGGCATCCCCGCGATCGTCTCACGGGGTGGCCGAATGGAAGAAATGCCGTGTAAACAGCATTTCTCCATTCTGTCTAGCAACTAGTGACGCTGATCTCTGCTCCATGTGATTGGAGCAGAGATCAGTGTTCACTAAATCAAAGCCCAACCCCCACAGTTAGTAACACACCCCTAGGAACACTTAACCCCTACACTGCCACCCACTGGTTAACCCCTTCACTGCCAGTGTCATTTACACAGGAATCACTGCATTTATATAGCAGTGATTACTGTATAAATGACAATGGTCCCAAAAATGTGTTAAAAATGTCCGATGGGTCCCCCACAATGTCGCAGTCACAATAAAAATCACTGATCGCCGCCATTACTAGTAAAAAAATTATTAATAAAAATGCTATAAAACTATCCCTATTTTGTAAACGCTATAACTTTTGCGCAAACCAATCAATAATCGCTTATTGCGATTTTTTTTACCAAAACTATGTAGAAGAATACGTATCAGCCTAAACTGAGGGGAAAAAATGTTTTTTATATATTTTTGGGGGATATTTATTATAACAAAAAGTAAAAAATAATGTGTTTTTTTCAAAATTGTTGCTCTATTTTTGTTTATAGTGCAAAAAATAAAAACGGCAGGGGTGATCAAATACCACCAAAATAAAGCTCTATTTGTATGAAAAAAAGGTCAGTTAAAGCGACGCAGTGCTGAATCGCAAAAAGTGGTCTGGTCTTTGACCAGCAAAATGGTCCGGTCTGTAAGTGGTTAAACATGGGTGCCGTCAAAAAATTTGTTTAGTTCCATATGAAAAAAAAATTGTAATTCAATTCAGATTTGTACGAAATACGAATTTTCGTTAGATTCGTAAACTTTTCGTTAAATAACAAAAGTTCGTTATGATGAATTTATCATTATGAGGGGCTCCCACCATCCCTGTGCTATGTTGACTTCCCCTGATTGGTGAACAAAATACCAGTCATGCGTCTGTTAATTTGGATCCGAAATTCATTAACGAAATTTTGTATTTTGTATGAAATTTGTAAGCATAGAAATTCCCATAAGGTTCCCACCATCCCTGTGCTGAGTTCCCAGGTCTGTACACCTGCTGTGTGTCCGTTATGAGGGGTTCCTACCATCCCTGTGATGAGTCCCCGGGTCTGTACACATGCTGTGCCCATTATGAGGGGTCCCCACCATCCCTGTGCTGAGTTCCCGGGTCTGAGTGTACACCCACTGTGCTCATTATGAGGGGTTCCCACCATCCCTGAGTTGTGTTGACTTCCTCTGATTGGTGAACAAAACACCAGTCATGTTTCTGTTAATGTGGATCCAAAATTCAGAAATTCCGAAATTCGTGCTGACTTCCTGGGGTTTTAACTTTTAGGTTTGTTAACTTTTCGTTAATTACGAATTTTCATTATGAATTTGGATCCGAAATTTGTAAACGAAATTTCGGAATTCGTTCGGAATTCGTATGCATAAAAATTCATATTTCGGATTCGTACAAATGTACGAATTATCGGAAATTCGTACAAATTTTCGTTTCATACGAAACTAATCGCACATGTCTACCCTAAATATTATGCGGGTATTAGTAAGACAAAGGCTCTGAAATACTAAGGAATAAATCACTTTGCAAAGAATACCAAATCATGTACAACAAAATAAATACAAAACAAAAAACAGAACTATTGTAAACATATGGTTGAATGATTGAAGTCAGCACAACTTCATCGCATTCATTCACTAAGCATGAAAAGTGAAAATTCCCTTTATAAAGAAAATATTTACTTTGCTTAGGGAATAAAAGGAAGTTAAGCTGACATCAATCACCTAATCATGTGCAACATAAATCATATTGATTGAAATTTTCTTTGTAAGGTAAACTGATCCTGAACTCTAAGGCGGCGTACACACGCGGGGACTGTCTGCCGAAACTAAGTTCGTCAAACAGTCCGCTCAAACTTTTGAATGAACGAACACGCCCACACACGGCACTTTTTGAGCGGACAAATACGGCAAACTTTGTTCGTCGTACTAAGTCCGCGCAACTTTTGAAATGAGCGGACTCGCCCACACACGAGGCAACAGTCCGCTCATTTCGAGCGCGTGTGCAGGTAGGCGGGGCCCGCGACGGAGACGTCGCGGGCTCCGCCGCCTGGAATGGACTTAAAGGGGAACCCCAACGCCGAAAAAAATCGGCGTGGGGGTCCCCCCAAAGTCCACAACAGACCCTTGTCCGAGCACGCTACCCGGCCGGCCAGGAAAGGGGGGCGAGCGAGCGCGCCCCCCCTCCTGAGCCGTACCAGGCCGCGTGCCCTCAACATGGGGGGTGCCTTGGGGAAGGGGGGGCCGCGCGGCCCCCCCACCCCAAAGCACCTTGTCCCCATGTTGATGAGGACAAGGGCCTCTTCCCGACAACCCTGGCCGTTGGTTGTCGGGGTCTGCGGGCGGGGGGCTTATCGGAATCTGGGAGCCCCCTTTAATAAGGGGGCCCCCGGATACCGGCCCCCCACCCTATGTGAATGAGTATGGGGTACAATGTACCCCTACCCATTCACCTGTAAAATAAAAGTACCCAAAAAAAAAACACAACACACGAGATAAAATATTTTATTGCACAGCTCCGGGGGTCTTCCGTCTTCGTAGGTCTTCTCGCCGGACTCCTCCGCTATCTTCTTGTAGCTCTTTTGCTAGCGGAGGAGTCCGGCTTTCTTCCTCCCCGCCGCCGGCCTCTTCTCCCGACTTCGGGGGTCTTGTCCCCCTCTTCGGTTCTTCTGCCGGGCCACCGTGCCTTCTTATAGCTCTTTTGCAGGCGGTGGCCCGGTCTTCTGTCGCCGCTGTCGCCGCCGCCTTCCGTTCTTCTTGTTCTTCTTGTTCTTCTTGTTCTTCTCCAGGAGATGTTGACACGTCGCTCTCTCCGACCGGAATGCCAGAGCCGCGCTGTGCGGCCACTTATATAGTGACAATGGGGCGGTGTCACATGGTATATGTCACATGGGTTGGTCACATGGGTTGATGTCACATGGGGACTATGACATCGTAAGGGGGCGGGGTCACCATGTGACCAACCCATGTGACATATACCATGTGACACCGCCCCATTGTCACTATATAAGTGGCCGCTCAGCGCGGTTCTGGCATTCCGGCCGGAGAGAGCGACGTGTCAACATCTCCTGGAGAAGAACAAGAAGAACAAGAAGAAGAAGAAGAACGGAAGGCGGCGGCGACAGCGGCGACAGAAGACCGGGCCACCGCCTGCAAAAGAGCTATAAGAAGGCGCGGTGGCCCGGCAGAAGAACCGAAGAGGGGGACAAGACCCCCGAAGTCGGGAGAAGAGGCCGGCGGCGGGGAGGAAGAAAGCCAGACTCCTCCGCTAGCAAAAGAGCTACAAGAAGATAGCGGAGGAGTCCGGCGAGAAGACCCCCGAAGACGGAAGACCCCCGGAGCTGTGCAATAAAATATTTTATCTCGTGTGTTGTGTTTTTTTTTTGGGTACTTTTATTTTACAGGTGAATGGGTAGGGGTACATTGTACCCCATACTCATTCACATAGGGTGGGGGGCCGGTATCCGGGGGCCCCCTTATTAAAGGGGGCTCCCGGATTCCGATAAGCCCCCCGCCCGCAGACCCCGACAACCAACGGCCAGGGTTGTCGGGAAGAGGCCCTTGTCCTCATCAACATGGGGACAAGGTGCTTTGGGGTGGGGGGGCCGCGCGGCCCCCCCTTCCCCAAGGCACCCCCCATGTTGAGGGCACGCGGCCTGGTACGGCTCAGGAGGGGGGGCGCGCTCGCTCGCCCCCCTTTCCTGGCCGGCCGGGTAGCGTGCTCGGACAAGGGTCTGTTGTGGACTTTGGGGGGACCCCCACGCCGATTTTTTTCGGCGTTGGGGTTCCCCTTTAAGTCCATTCCAGGCGGCGGAGCCAGCGACGTCTCCGTCGCGGGCCCCGCCTACCTGCACACGCGCTCGAAATGAGCAGACTTCCCTCCGAGCGGGAACAGTTTGCTCATTTCGAAAGTGGCCTACACACGGGCGGACTGTTCGCTCAAACCAAGTTTCAGCGGACAGTTTTTCGGAATTTCCGAAAAACTTTGTTCGTCAAACTGTCCGCTGAAACTGTCCGCTGAAGCCCCACACACGAGCGGATTGTCCGCTGAAACACTGTTCAGCGGACAAAGTTGAGCCAACAGTCCGCCCGTGTGTACGCGGCCTTATACACGGAATACAAAATTCGGATGGAAAAAAGCTGTCTGACGATTTTTTGGACAGCCAATTTTGTTTTTTCAACAGACAATTTTGCTTTTTCGTCAGACAAAAGCTGGATGTGCAGACTATAACATTTTTTTGTCGGATGTGAACTCACTGTCTGATTTTCGTTTTATTAGTACGGTTTTCGTACAAAAAAAAATCATAAGAGCAAGACTACGAAAGCTCAGAAACAAAAGAATACAAACAAAACTTTTGACACATTACATCACTTCTGAAGTTGTATTCTGTTGTATGAAAATGTTTACATTGTAAGTAACCTCTTAATTTTTGACATGAGACTAGAATGCCACAAAGAACAGACCTTCAGTCATTTGAAAATCTAAGCGTGTGTAAGAGGCCTAAGATCTCTAGGGCCATGCCATTTTGTGTGATTGGTTACAGCCCTGAGGAAAAATATTTAATTCCAAAGGAAGAAGTCAGGGAAATGAACAAAGAATTGGCAATCTTGGCAACACCCTTCATGGCCGCATCAGGTGCGATCCCGTGCATATTGGTGCACACAGATACGCGCCTGCCTGAACATGCGTCCACAGATGAGCAACAACACTTACTGCATACATAGATACGCGATGGCGCCTCCTGGCCTATGTAAACCTGCTGCTGAGATCACTGAGTTGCTGGATTATCGTCAGCCCCCTGTGTTCCTTGTGCTCCTGTATTCTGATCTTGGACTTCCGTTACCAACTCGGCTTCCACTACCTGCTTATCCTGTCTTCCTGGTTTGACCCCTAGCTTGTATCTTTACCTGCTCCTGCCTGTTCCACTACTTGATCCCGGCTTGGCTCACGACTCTGCTTCTGCCTGTCTTACCAATTACTGACCCCGGCTTGTTCCAGTATTACTGCCTGAATACCAAACCTGCTATTGACTGATCTTGCTGTGTATGACCCCCGGCCTGGCTTCTGATACTCCTTCTGGATCACCCAACTGCCTGCTCCACAAGCATGCTTGCCATACAGAGCATCTTGTTTGTTCCAGTAGCCCCACAGTGATCAAGTCTTCAACCACGGCCACTGGCAAATCATGCTTCTCTGAGAACTGCATTCCTTGTTTCACCTTCAGGTTTGTACTGCACTCAGCTGCAAGGGGAGACCTCTCAGCACCTAGGCCTCCAACCAGACTCCTGACAGCATAATCCAGTCACAATGTCAGAGGCCAATGGAGGTGCTTCCCCTATAGAGGCTCTGTGCCAAGAGGTCACTGCTCTCACCCAGGCCATACAGAGACTACAGGAAGCTTACTACCAGGTGGAAGGTCACCTACAACACTTGTCATTGACATCAGCATCCAGGGATCATGATCCTTCTGCTGCCAGCTCTGCTTCCACAACTTCAACCCCAGAATGTACCACTTCTACACATACCATGTTGGTTCCTCCACCAGAGCCACGGGTGCTGACTCCTGAACAGTTTTCCGAAAAAAATTTAGAGCCTTCAAAATGCCTGCCTGCTGTATTTGGCTCTGCAGCCAAGGACATTCTCTATAGAGACTGTTAAAGTCAGATTCATTATTTCCTTGCTCTCAGATGAACACCATCTGGGCTCACAGTTCGTTGGAACAGACGAGTCCTATCATCAGTGCAGTAGGCTAATTTTTTTAAGCCATGGCACAGTTATATGACGACCATCAGCGGTGGTGACCACGGAAGCCGTTCTCCATACTTTAAAGCAGGGTCAGTGCCCAGTGAAGGACTACACTGTTGAGTTTCACAAGTGGGTCGCCGACACAGGGTGGAATGAAGCAGCCCTGAGGTACCAATATTGGTTAGGACTATCCAAAGCAGTCAAAGATGAGTTAGCCAGAGTGTAGACTCCTGCCTCACTAGAAGGTCTCATTCAATTGGCTAGACAACTTGACAGAGGTCTGCAGGAATGACAATCTGAACGATCCCAAACTTTAGACCCACCTGGATGATCCCCCAGGTATCCACTTCATCAGCATTGGTACCTTCTACTGCAACGATGCCTGAGGTTGAACCTATGCAAATTGGCTTGGTCCATCCTGCTTTAACCCCCGATGAAAGACTTCATCTCTGCCAGGCCAACCTCTGCCTCTATTGTGGTGGAACCGTACACTTCATTCGCAACTGTCCCATAAGACCCAGTAAGGCCTCTTCACGTATCCCAGTATACTTCAAAGTCTCTGGATCTTCCTCATATCATCTTGTCCTCCTTATCTCATTGCAGGTGACAGAAGAGGAGGTCTGGCTTCTGCCCATAATTAACTCTGGGGCATGTAGCTTTTTAATGGACCTAACCTTGGCAAATAAATTTGGCATTCCCCTTTACCATAAAGGGCATACCCTGAAAGTACATCTAGCCGATGGCTCCATGCCTAGTTCAGAGCCTGTCACACATGAGACTGTACTCATCCTTACTTCTACTGACTCCGGTCACCAGGAACATTTACGCTTTGATGTTTTATGTTCACCGATCTTCCCTGTCATCTTGGGAGCCCCATGGCTGCAGGCACATAACCCACAGATCAATTGGGGCAAGAAGGAAGTTCTCTTATAGTTACTGTCTGCAGCACTGTTTTATTCCTGAATCCAGACATTCCAGGAGCTTCCTGACTGTCCAACCAGTGACTAACAACCATCTGGACATACCATCTGTTTACCAGGAATTCCTGTATGTTTTTGACAACAAAAGAGCCAATGTCCTCCCATCTCATGGGCCTTATGATTGCCCAATCGAGCTGCTTCCAGTTTGAGATTCCCTTTGGCCGCATATTTCCACTTTCCTGAGATGGAGCTCGATCGTTAGAAAGGGTTCATTCGCCCTTCCTCCTCTCCTGCTAGTGTGGACATATTCCTTGTTGAAAAAAAAAGATAAAACACTAAGACCATGTGTGGACTACAAGAAACTTAATAAAATGACCATAAAAAAAACACTACCCACTTCCACCTGTTCCTGAACTCTTCCAAAGAGTTTGTACAGCTTGGATTTTCACCAAACTAGATCTGTGAGGTGCCACTGCCTACAACCTTGTCTGCATTTGAGAAGGGGGGCTAATGGAAAACAGCGTTCCTGACACGGTTTGCACACTTTGAGTATGTAGTAATGGCATTTGGACTCTTTAACGCACCAGCCACATTCCAACATCTCATAAAGGACCTATTCCGAGAATACCTTGATCACTTTGTCATTGTTTCCTTAGAGGACATCCTCATCTTTTCAGCTACCTTAGAGCTTCACAGAACTCATGTATGTAATGTAAAGAATGAATGTATGAATGTAAAGAAAGTACTTCTTATCATCATCTCTACAGATGGGATCTCAATGGACCTGCAAAAGGTGAAAGCTATTCTGGATTGGCCTGCCCTGCCTGATAAAAAGGGCGTTCAAAGGTTTGTGGGCTTTGCAAACTTTTACAGGAGGTTCGCAAAAGACTTTTCTTCCATCATTTCACCTACTACCCAAGCAACATGACAGCATATGTGATTTCAGTGGTCTCCAGAAGCCCAGTCAGCCTTTGAAAAGCTAAAGTCTCTGTTCATTTCAGCTTGCGTGCTACAAAATCCAGACCTGGCTCTTCCCTATGTACTGGAGGTTGAAGCTTCAAAAATAGCCACATGGGTGGTTCTGTCTCAGTGTCAAGTGCCCAAGGCATTGCTCCACCCTGTGGCCTTTTCTTCACGGAAAATGAGCCAGCCGGAGAAAAACTATGATGTTGGGGACCAGGAACTGTTGGCTATAAAAAACGCTCTAGAAGAATGGAGATATCTTTTAGAAGGGGCCACCCATCTTATAATGATCTTTAAAGACTACAAGAACTTGGAATATCTCAAAACTATCAATTGCTTAAGACCCTGCCAAGCCTGAGGGGCCTTGTTCTTTTCCTGGTTTAATTTCCACATCACCTTTTGCCCGGGGTCCAAGAATGGGAAAGCCGACGCATTATCCCAAATGTTTCCTAATACTCCTGAGGAAACGGTGCCCAGTACAATTCTGTCAGCACAGAACTTCCCATTAATTCAACCTGATCTAACAGCTGCAATTGAATAGGTGTCAGTTCAGTGTACAGAGCCAGTAGCATCTTCACTAAAAAGTCAAGAGGGATTCCTATGGCACCAGGACAAGATCTTTGTTCCACAGCAAGCCAGACTTCAGGTCCTGAAAACCTTATATGATCATAAACTCTCTGGGCATATTGGAGTACGGAAAGCATCTAAACTCATCCAATGATCCTTATGGTGGCCCACCTTGAAACTTGACTGTAAAAATTATATTAACTCCTGTACTTCTTGCCAGCGAAACAAGGGGTCCACCACTATATCTTGGGGCTTGTTAAGACCACTACCCATTCCGGAGCTACTTTGGCAGAAGATCATTGGATTTTATAATGGACTTGCCCCCCTCAGAAGCATTCACAACCATCTTGGTAGTTGTGTAACGATTATCCAAGATGGCACACCCTCTGCCATGGACACTGCAAATATGTTCATAAAGGAAATAGTCAGGTCTACCAAACAATATCGTCTCAGATAAAGGGGTAAAATTTACCTCCAGATTTTGTTGAAACCTTTGCAAGATTTTAGACATTGAAGTGTGCTATCCTCTGCATATCAGCCACAAAGTAACGGCCAAACAGAAAGAACGAATCAAACTCTAGAACAGTACCTACGATTCTTTGTGCTCCTTTTCTAAAAATTACTGGATTTCCTTGCTCCCTTGTGTGGAGTTTGCATACAATAACTCAATGCATGCTGCAACCAATCACCATTCTAGGCCAACCATGTGTTACATTTCTCATTCCTACCCACACTATTCCCAACACCTCAGTCACGGCTGTCCAGTATAGAATAACCTTCATCCACACAAGCTACCAAGTACTTTGCAAAGCCATGCTAAAAGCCAACAAGACTACAAGAAGCAATATGATACGAGGAGAAGGGTGGGCCCTATCTTTAAAGCTGGAGACAAGGTATGGCTCTCTTCTAACCTATAACTTGTCCTTCCTGGAAATTTGGGCCCAGATTTATTGGTCCACTACTTGATCCCAGTTTGGCTCACCGACTCTGCTTCTGCCTGTCTTACCATTTACTGACCCCGGCTTGTTCCAGTATTACTACCTGAATCCCGAACCTGCTATTGACTGATCTTGCTGTGTAGGACCCCCGGCCTGGCTTCTGATACTCCTTCTGGATTACCCAACCGCCTGCCGCTGCTGGCTCTCCACAAGCACGCCTGCCATACAGAGCATCTCACTTGTTCCAGTCACCCCACAATGATCAAGCCTTCCACCATGGCCACTGGCAAACCATGTTTCTCTGGGCACTGCATTCTCTGTTTTACCTTCAGGGTTGCACCTCACTCAGCAGCAAGAGGAGCCCTCTCAGCACTTTGGCCTCTAACTGAACTCCTGACAGAAGATCTTTGTCATGTTGGTAAAAAAAATGCAAATGCATTTTCCCACAAACCTGAAAAGAGGCTAGAGGCCCTGAGGAGGAGTTGATGTGCTGACATCATTGCGTTTTATCTGTCTAAGTGGACGGGCGTTTGCAAGCCAGCTGGCTATTTTCTGTTTTATCATCTTATTGCTGTAAGTGTATTTGTATTCCTTATTAAATGGTACTTTACTGGATTTACGTTATGATGAGTTCCTTTTTTTCCTTTTGGGTAACATTTGGCTACTCGCCATGGTGCCTGATCAATCGAGTTATCCCGGCCATTTGCTGGTTATATCTCCTCCACCATATTGACCATCTGTAGTTATCATTTCAGAAAGACCTGGATAAAGGCCCTGGCTGGGTATTTAACTACAAGCTCATCTAGCTTGCCTTGTGGTAAGCACGCAATCTTTGTGGTGTTGGCACATTGTCTGTGGGGGTGGAACTATTATCTACCTATGCAAACCCTTCAGGTCTGGTATGGATATTAAGGGGAACCCCGCACCAATTAAAAAAAATGGCCTGGGGGTCCCCCTCAAAATCCATACCAGACCCTTCAGGGAACCTTGCACCACATTTTTTTTTAAATGACCATAACCATAACAGGCCACATGCCCTCAACATTGGGAGGGTGCTTTGAGGTAGCCCCTCACAGCACCTTGTCCCATTGTTGATGGGGAGAAGGGACTCATCCCCACAACCTTTGCCCGGTGGTTGTGGGGGTCTGCAAACAGGGGGCTTATCAGAATATGTAAGCCCCCTTGTACAAGGGGTCCCTCAGATCCCGGCCCCCCTGTGTGAATTAGTAATGAGGTACAAATGTACCCCTACCATTTCACAAAAAAGGTGACAAAAAGGTTAAAAAAGACAAGAGACAGTTTTTGAAAAGTTCTTTATTAAATTCGTCTTCTTTTATCTTCTTTCTTCTGGTCTTCCTTCCATGTTCTTGTTTCTCCAACTTCTTCTTCTCCATCTTCTTCTTCATCTTCTTCTTCAGCTTCTTCTTCCTCCACTCTTCTCATCCCACATCTTGCTCTGGCTTCTTCTCTGCACTGTCCGCATGATCTGCCTCTGTGGGAGTCTTCCGCCACGTGATGCTTCAATTCTTCTGACACTTCTTAAATAGCGGAGGGCGGGGCTTCCCGATAACCCCGCCCCCCTCTGACATCACAGGGAAATCTATAGGGAAGTCCCCATACGTCAGAGGAGGGCAGGGTCACCGGGTGGCCCCGCCCACCATTATTTAGAAGTGTCAGAAGAATCAAAGCGACAAATGGCGGAAGACTCCCACAGAGGTGGATCGTACGGAGAAGAAGCCAGCGTAAGATGCGGGATGAAAAGAGCAGAGGAAGAAGAAGATGAAGAAGATGAAGATGAAGATGAAGAAGAAGTTGGAGAAACAAGAAGAATACGGAAGGAAGACCAGAAGAAAGAAGATGAAAGAAGAACACAGAAGGGAGACCATAACATGGGGTGCGGGATCTTGGGGTCCCCTTGTTAAAAGGGGGCTTCCAGATTCTTATAAGCCCCCCGCCCGCAGACCCCCACAACCACCGGGCAAGGGCTGTGGGGATGAGGCCTTTCTCCCCATCAACATGGGGACAAGGCGCTTTGAGGGCCTACCTCAAAGCACCCTCCCAATGTTGAGGGCATGTGGCCTGGTACTGTTCAGGAGGGGGGGTGCTCTCTTTCGCCCTCTTATCCTGTGGCCTGCCAGGTTGCGTGCTCAAATAAGGGTCTGGTATGGATTTTTGGGGAACCTCACGCCATTTTTTTAAAAATGTTGGTGTGGGGTTCCCCTTAAAATCCATACCAGACCTGAAGGGTCTAATATGAATTTTGAGGGTGACCCCCACGCCATTTTTTTAAAATGGCACAGGGTTCCCCTTAATATTCATACCAGAGCTGAAGGAATTTAGGGGGACTCCCACGCATTTTTTTTTTAAATTTTGGTTCAGGGTTCCCCTGTGGGGAAATTCCCATACCATTTTTATCAATGAAGTTTTATGTGTATTGCGGACTGACAATTCATTGTAGCCGCGAGTAGTTTTAAATGAATTTTTTTCCTTTAGAAATGTAATTTTTCTGTCAGACTGTTTTAAACAAGGGAAACATGCGCCCCCTTTACAGGCATACTATAGACACCCCCCAGGTACGAAATTTAAAGGAATATTACACTTTTATTGTTCCACTTTAAGCATTATTAAAATCACTGCTCCTGAAAAAACGTCAATTTTTAAAAAATATTTTGCATTGATACATGTCCCCTGGGGAAGGACCCAGGTCCCCAAACACTTTTTATGAAAATACCATGCATATAAGCCTTTAAAATTAGCACTTTTGATTTCTCCCACAGACTTTAAAGGGTCTTCCGCGGCTTTCGAATTTGCTGAGAACACCCAAAATTGTTCGCTGTTCGGCGAACTGGCGAAACAGCCAATGTTCGAGTCGAACATAAAGCTCATCCCTGGTTATAAATTATAGTAGGCAATTCTTAATATTAATATAAAAACATGTACAGTGGTGTGAAAAAGTGTTTGCCCCCTTCCTCATTTCCTGTTCCTTTGCATGTTTGTCACACTTAAGTGTTTCGGAACATCAAACCAATTTAAACAATAGTCAAGGACAACACAAGTAAACACAAAATGCAATTTGTAAATGAAGGTGTTTATTATTAAAGGTGAAAAAAAATCCAAACCATCATGGCCATGTGTGAAAAAGTGATTGCCCCCCTTGTTAAAACATACTATAACTGTGGTTGTCCACACCTGAGTTCAATTTCTCTAGCCACACCCAGGCCTGATTATTGCCACACCTGTTCACAATCAAGGCATCACTTAAATAGGAGCTGTTTGACACAGTAAGGTCCACCAGAAGATCCTTAAAAGCTACACATCATGCCAAGACCCAAAGAAATTCAGGAACAATTGAGAAAGAAAGTAATTGAGATCTATCGGTCTGGAAAGGGTTATAAAGCCATTTCCAAAGCTTTGGGAATCCAGCGAACCACAGTGAGAGCCATTATCCACAAATGGCGAAGACATGGAACAGTGGTGAACCTTCCCTTCCCCAAGAGCGCAGCGACGACTCATCCAAGAGGTCACAAAAGACCCCACAACAACGTCCAAGGAACTGCAGGCCTCACTTGCCTCAGTTAAGGTCAGCGTTCATGCCTCCACCATCAGGAAAAGACTGGGCAAAAATGGCCTGCATGGCAGAGTTCCAAGGAGAAAACCACTGCTGAGCAAAAAGAACATCAAAGCTCGTCTCAATTTCTCCACAACACATCTTGATGATCCCCAAGACTTTTGGGACAACATTCTGTGGACCGATGAGACAAAAGTGGAACTCTTTGGAAGGTGTGTGTCCAAGTATATCTGGCGTAGAAGGAACACTGCATTTCATAAAAAGAACATTATACCAACAGTAAAATATGGTGGTGGTAGTGTGATGGTCTGGGGCTGTTTTGCTGCTTCAGGACCTGGAAGACTTGCCGTGATAAAAGGAACTATGAATTCTGCTGTCTACCAAAAGATCCTGAAGAAGAATGTCCGACCATCTGTTTGTGTACTCAAGCTGAAACGAACTTGGGTTCTGCAGCAAGACAATGATCCTAAACACACCAGCAAGTCCACCACCGAATGGCTTAAGAAAAACAAAATGAAGACTCTGGAGTGGCCTAGCCAAAGTCCTGACCTGAATCCTATTGAGATATTGTGGTATGACCTTAAAAAGGCCGTTCATGCTCGAAAACCCTCTAATGTAACTGAATTAGGACAATTCTGCAAAGATGAGTGGGCCAAAATTCCTCCAGGACGCTGTAAAAGCCTCATTGCACGTTATCGCAAACGCTTGGTTGCAGTTGTTGCTGCTAAGGGTGGCCCAACCAGTTATTAGGTTTAGGGGGCAATCACTTTTTCACACAGGGCCATGATGGTTTGGATTTTTTTTCACCTTTAATAATAAACACCTTCATTTACAAATTGCATTTTGTGTTTACTTGTGTTGTCCTTGACTATTGTTTAAATTGGTTTGATGTTCCGAAACACTTAAGTGTGACAAACATGCAAAGGAACAGGAAATGAGGAAGGGGGCAAACACTTTTTCACACCACTGTATACATAACATCAACATGCATTGCATAACAACATCAATGTATAGTTCCACATCCCAAGATTATCATGATCCTCTACCCTGTCATATTTGTTCAGAGAGAAATCACAGAAGGTGAAAATCCTAGACCTAGAGAATCTCTTCTTGGATTCCAAAAACAATGTGGAGTCAGAACAACAGTACATAACGGAAACTAAAGTCAAACTTACCCCTGCGTGCTGTCTCCTGTATATATTTATATATATATATATATATATATATATATATATATATATATATATATGCCCCTTTGGGCAGATATAAAAGATCCCTAACTAAACACCTCCTAATAGCTGTCAAAAAGCTAATCCCTAAGTACTGGAAACTCACATCAGTCCCTACGATTAAAGAATGGATCTTTACGGTAAATCACATCTTTAGACATGAAGAAACGCTGGCCATTGCCAACGAAACGGCAGACAGCTTTCATAGAACCTGGTCGCTATGGTTACAATGTAAATTTTCCGAAGCTTTTGAAAGGTTGACAACCAGGTCCTGATCTGCCGAGCTGCATGCTCGGATAAGGGTGTGGTCTGAATTTTGCGGGGGACCCTACGCCATTTAAAAAATAAATGATATGGTCTGGAAATGTTGGCATTCTTTATGTTTACATTCATCTGTCAGTAGAGAAGCCTGCTGACAGATGATGACTCAATTTTAATGAAAACAAAACAAAATCTAACGAAACAAAACAAATTCCAAAACCAAACGAAATGAATTCTATGATGAAATGAAATTAGTAATATAACGAATCTATCTGAAATAAAACAAAACAATTTTTTTTCATTCTGCACATGTCTATTATCAACTTCTTTCTGCAGTGCTCCAGTTTATATAGGCTGTTGTGCACCAATACTAGTGCCAAGCATGAACACACTAATTTGTGCTTACAGTAATGTGTGCACGCCTACTAATGCATATCTAGTAGTTACCCTATCTGGGGCAGAAGTATGTGAACATGCATAAGCCCACACTGGTTTTCTTATAATTAATCCAATGTGAATCTCACCTTTCTTACAGCTAATAAGACATGTTAGCTACTGGGAGAAAGACACAACAGATTAATATCATATTTGGCTTCTAACAAATCATAAATTTCATTCTGCAAAATAATATGCTGATTTCAAAGAGTGAAGTATTTTCATTTGTAGTATAGATGTACATAGGATAGCAGGCAGCAATAATGTGTATGGCAGGATTTTTAAAACACTCCAGAACACTAACAACACATTCCTCAGACCATTTGGATTGGTTGGAAAAAGCTCTTTAAACCTCTCACCAGAGACAAGAAAAGATGCACAAGCAGCTGTGAGCTCTCATTTTACCATCAGTCATTTATGAGGGCCAGTGACACTTGCCACATGATATTGCACTTAACATTCAAGTGATCCAATCTCTGTACTGTACTGAAGACTAGGGGGATTATCGGAATGCCCTTTTCATCTCACTTTAGCCTGTCTGGACCCCCATCAGCTGAATCCGAGCATTGCATATTGAAGTAATATTTCAATAGATTCTATATATGACAGCTTCCCGCTGTCACTGGTTCTTAAAGAAGTGTCAGGTGCTTGCACCTGGTGCTTCCCTAGGAATCTCTGATGTCACCAGGAATCCTTTCCACATAAGCAAAGGTGTGGGAATAGCAGTGACATCACTCTCAAAATATGGCCAAATTTGAACAATGATATCCCCACTATCCATGTCCTTATACTGTATAGTTGATGATAGCTTGGGGGGCTGTCATTTAGCTGTGAGCACCGCTTGGATCTTTCATGCCTGCTGGGGTGGCAGGATTTTTATTTGCTTGGTGAGTTGACATGCATTATAATTGATGATGGATTTACAATGAGGGACTTTTTGGGGGGATTATCATTTTTTTTTTAATAGAGGAATTGTCACACATCTGTTTATCTTTGTTTCCAAGTGATTTTTTTGTGTGAAAGGGGGTAGTGTCTGGGTGCCCCTTATTTTTAAAGGGCTTCCAGATTCTGATAATCTCCTTACCCCCTAATTGTATATCCATAGTAACTGGACCAGGAAGAAGAAATGCATAAAGCAACAAGGGACACAGTACCCTGCTGGTTTACAGATTATAAACATGATTGCAGAGTAAAAAATACTAGAAATAAACACATTAATTAACCTCTAAAGCTCGATTTGATAAAAAATTAAGCGGTATATACAAATAAAATGATACATCTCTCAATTACACTAAATATACTATATAACAAACCATTTTCATAAACAACCCCCATTATATCATATAGAGTAAATAGCATATGAAATTTTAACTTGTTATTAAAATAATATCCTATTAAAAATAATAAAACAATATACACTAAAGAGGCCATAAATAAAAGCTAAATTAGCTAAAAGCTAAAATGCATCTCCTAATTAAAGTAAATATACTAAATAACAAACCAGTCTCATAAATAATAATAGTGAAAAAGAAAGAATAGCGCCTCTTTTCTTTCTTACACCACCACTGCTCACAAAGAAAATAAGTGTAAAGTAAATCTCCAGCTGCTACTTATAATAATATATAAATACGTGATTTCAATGAATAAAATAGTAGCGCTAATATTCACAACTAAATGAATAAAACTAAAACAATCACCCTGTGAAACAAATGATCAATAATAATAATGCTCTCTTAAGAAATGCACTCACCAATAGAACATACCTTGCACTCTCATGCTCGGCAGTATCACTTAATATCCCCCAAGGGTATCAAATAATTCCAAAGGTGTTCTTTAAACAATTCGCACTCCACATGTTAAGATAAAAAGTGCTTCCAATAGTGAAGTATAGTAAAACCATTTATTTAAAACAGCACACAAAACCTTCAATTATTGCACTTACATCCTTTTTATCACACAAAGGCACTTCAACATAAACTTTCCAAAGTAGAGAATTTGCAGTGGTAACACGATGTAGTGCGTTCTTGGTGGACCCAGAAATAACACTACTACTCTGGGATGGGGATTCGTTTTTTTTTTTTTTTTACATGCTATGATTGGTAATATCTGTGAATTTTACAGTTATAAGCAACCATTTCTTCTGAATGAAAACTATTCATTCAGTGTTTGTCATTAGCTGTGATTGTACAGATGGTCTGTGATTGGCCCTGTCTGTATCATGTGATCACTTTGACCAACCACAGAGCTCAGCACAATAGTACACAATGAAAGGCAGGCAGGCTGGTGTACAACAGATCGTGCCGTGGTGCAGCCCGTGGGGTGCGCGCAAGACATGATCCTGGGAGTACGTCATATGATGTCCATATATATATATATATATATATATATATATATATATATATATTATATATATATATATATATATACAGTATATATACACACAAGACCTTGTTGCTGAAAGGTAATTTCTTTCAGGTGAGAAAATGTCCATATGAGAAATATATGAGCTGGTTTATTCACTTGTAGAAGACACTGAAGGATTATTTTTTTTTTTATATTTGGACATTATTGTGTTTTTTTTTGCAGTAGTAAACATGGAAATTTGGACTATTGGGACACAGTTTAGAACTTTTTTCCCTGATTTCACTGATTAAAGGACAGTTGTGTAAAGAGAGACCGCACCACTGCTGGTCACATACTGTACATGCTTAAGCACTTATTACAACTTGCACATATACTGTGGACTGTATTTATTATTAAAAAAAAATTCACATGTATATTTTTGTGTATGATTTAGATTTGTATGTTTTTTTAATCATTTTATATGTGAGAAATACAGTATCCACAAAAGTGAGTACACCCCTCACATTTTTGTAAATATTTTATTAAATCTTTTCATGTGACGACACTGAAGAAATTACATTTTGCTACAATGTAAAGTAGTGCATGTACAGCTTGTATAACAGTGTATATTTGCTGTCCCCTCAAATAACTCAACACACAGCTATTAATGTCTAAACCACTGGCAAAAAAAGTGAGTACACCCCTAAGTGAAAATGTCCAAATTGGGTCCAAAGTGTCAATATTTTTTGTGGCCACCATTATTTTCTAGCACTACCTTAACCTTTTTAGGCATGGAGTTCAACAAAGCTTCACAGGTTGCAACTGGAGTCCTCTTCCACTGCTCCATGATGACATCACGGAGCTGGTGGATGTTAGAGACCTTGCACTCCTCTACCTTCCATTTGAGGATGTCCCACAGATACTCCATAGGGTTTAGGTCTGGAGACATGCTTGGCCAGTTCATCACCTTTTCCCCACAGCTTTTTTGGTCATCTTGGAGGTGTGTTTGGGGTTGTTATCATGTTGCAATACTGCCCTGTTGCCCAGTCTCCGAAGGGAGGGGATCATGCTCTGCTTTAGTATATCACACTACATGTTGGCATTCATGGTTCCCTCAATGAACTGTAGCTCCCCAGTGCCGGCAGCGCTCAAGCAGCCCCAGATCAAGACACTCCCAACACCATGCTTGACTGTAGGCAAGACACACTTGTCTTTGTACTTCCCACCTGGTTGCCGCCACACACGCTTTACACCATCTGAACCAAATAAGTTTATCTTGGTCTCATCAGACC
This sequence comes from Lithobates pipiens, assembly GCF_037356315.1. Classification (NCBI taxonomy): domain Eukaryota; kingdom Metazoa; phylum Chordata; class Amphibia; order Anura; family Ranidae; genus Lithobates; species Lithobates pipiens. Next base: position 389,901,180 of record NW_027507764.1, read on the forward strand.
ACAAGACATGGTTCCAGTAATCCATGTCCTTAGTCTGCTTGTCTTCAGCAAACTGCAGGCTTTCTTGTGCATCATCTTTAGAAGAGGCTTCCTTCTGGGACGACAGCCATGCAGACCAATTTGACGCAGTGTGCGGCGTATGGTTTGAGCACTGGCAGGCTAACCCCCCACCTCTTCAACCTATGCAGCAATGCTGGCAGTGCTCATACATCTATTTCCCAAAGACATCCTCTGGATATGACGCTGAGCAAGTGCACTCAACTTCTTAGGACGACCATGGTGAGGCCTGTTCTGATTGGAACCTGTCCTGTTAAACTGCTGTATGGTCTTCGCCACCATTCTGCTGCTCAGTAACACTAACAAGTCACATGACCAGGAGAGGGATGATGGCAAATTTTGAAATTTTCACTTAGTGTACTCACTTTTGTTGCCAGTGATTTAGACTTTAATGGCTGTGTGTTGAGTTATTTTGGGGGGGAAAGCAGTTTTACACTGTTATACAAGCTTTACACTCAATACTTTTACATTGTAGAAAAGTGTAATTTCTTCAGTGTTGTCACATGAAAAGATATAATAAAATATTTACAAAAATGTGAGGGGTGTACTCACTTTTGTGAGATACTGTATGTTTACACAAAGCTATTATCATGCATATAATTACATTTAACACAGCATTTTTTTCACTTTTTCAATTTTTTTTCATCGCATATTTAGTTTTGTACTTTTATGCTTGTGGCTTAGTATGTGGCTTAGTAGAGGGTGTGCAGAATTTCATTTTCATCACAAACCTATAAAAGTCATTTTATATGACTTTTATAGGTGACATACATGACATGCATGGGGAGACATGGGACTGTTTACTTCAAAGCAGCACATGAATGATACCAGTCAGCAGCCAAAGGTCTGCAATACTCCTCCTTTATGCCCCTCCCTTTCCACCTCTTCCACCACTCCACAGGAATATATATCTGCATCCCCAGCTACATTCTCTAAATGTAGGAATGGAAGTCTGGCAAGGAGATTGAGAGTCATAGTAGGGCCAAGTGGGGTTTCAATTGTATTCAAACTCTCCTAACTCCACCCAGACATATGCAGCTATATCTTTGACCAGGTAAATGTCTTTTTCCCAGCTGCAGAAGTGACAGAAATATATGTGCCATGTCACCCCTATGTCCAGCATCTCAATGCAAGCTTGGCATAATTGCTAGCTCTGCAGTTTCTCCAGCCTGTGGAGCCTGTCCCATTGTGCAAATTTGGGCCTGTGCTGTACTGCTGTACTTTTTTTTTGCCCATAAGGCTATCCTCACACTCCACCATGTGCTGGAGCACATGGTAAGTGGCATTGTCCACGTACAATGAAATTGCACCTAGGCTCCACCTCTTTTTCTGTAATAAAGGAGTTATATTAACTGCCGCTTTCCAAAAATTGATTTCTGACAGATGCCGTTACAAAATTCTTAAATATTCATACTCATTATAGAGACATATGTCAAACTATTAAACATTTCACCTATCATGTGCCTCAAACATTACAAATATTATATTATCATATTATCAAAAATACAAAATAATGTAGATCATATGTGTATGTATATGTATTCAGACCAAACATTGTTGAATAGAAGAAAACTAACAAATAGAACTGGATAGGATATTGGGGAGTCAATTATAATTCCATGTGGATGTCATATTAACAAGATGGTCATTCACTGCAGGAAAATTATGTAACGTATAGAACATATATTGTGATAATCCACCATGGCTTATGAAGACGCTCAAACCTCAAATATAAATTAACACACAAGAAAAATTCCATGGGGGAGTGCATCCCTCAGATTTCCAGAATAGTGAAATGCAGCTTACAGGTTACATATCTTGACATAAAGACATTCAAGCTCTGTGGCCCAGATATGGCCAATATCGCATGTTACACATTGTATAGAAGATAGCCACCATATGTTCCTGCTTCTGGCCTCAATCAACCTCCCTCATACAGGCAATATAATATAGAGATCTATAGAGATCTTTCATTATGGAAGATTTCCTTAGCAGAATAGCAAATAGGGTTTCTAAGATCTCAACTCACCTCAACACAGCCTGATCTACATTAAGTGTCCACAAATATAGATACGTATTAGTCCCCCATGATGGTTTCCAAAGGTTCATGGCTCACGAGGGATTAGAATAGACCTGACTGGTTTCACTGGCTCCAACCAGCTGCATCAGAGGCAAGGTCCACATAAAGCTTGGTCCAGCAAGCTTGGTTAGGGACATTATATCTCATTCACACTTTACTGGACCAATTGTAGTCTTTTTTCCTTGTATGGTATCCACACTGAAAGCTGTAGGAAGAAGCTGCAGATCACAATGGTGCTCAACAATCAGCAAAGAAGAAAAGTAAAGTAAAGAAATGTGCAGCATTTAGAACTGTGTGAAGCAGCCCTGAGAATATGAGTTGCCTGTATCGGTAGGGCAGTGCCATCTGGTGAAATAAGAAATCTGTCCCTCCAGTCCTCTGCAAATGGTCCCTGACGCTAGACAAAATGATCCCTCACTCCCTTGCTGTTCTGTCTCTTCCTCACTTTCCTCCTCTAGCACCAACATACAGTCTTCCCTGCCTTATTATCCCCAACCTCTTGCTTGAGTCCACTTGGCAGTAGGCTGCAATTGATTTAGATTCAATATGTATTCTCAAACTTTCAGAAATTGCAGACTGTCAGTCTGCCATATAGACATCATATCTTTGCTGCAAATCTCTAACCTTTTACCATTGTGTATATATATATATATATATATATATATATTGTACAGGATGCCAAGGTTGCGTCCTGGACAAGTGATATATAGTATTTGGGTTGTGGTCCCTTTATGGGAGTCACAGTAGACTTCAGGGGGTCCCCCAGAAGGGGCGAGGAATTCCGGGAGTAGTCTATAAGGAGAGGACTGACTCGCAGTTCTCTCTATATTAATAGAGAGTTATTTGGGCCACGGAATTTGTGAGGCTCTGAAATGATATTCGGTTGGGAAAGAGCCTCCCTCCCTGACCACAGGGATTCAGCACACAGGGGGTTAAAGGCCTCCAGGAAACAGCTCATAAAGGAAGTAGTGAAGAGATGGTGGTGAGGAGGAGTAGGTGCTTACATCTGTCTTGATGAGTTGTGTACCTGTTTGGGAGCTGCTAAAGATTCAGCAAGGACTTTAAACTCTGGGGTGAAGACCCGGCTACAAAACCGTATGTGCTTTTTCTTAAATTTTTGCTTTGTGCTGAAGATAAACAGACTTTGTTTTATGCTGAAGATAAGCTGACTTTGTTTTATATTTCTGACCTGTGTGCTGAAGGAAGTCTTATTTTTATTTGCTTATAAATAAAAGTCTTTTGTTTCAAGTTTAAACCGTTTATGCACTTAGTCCCACTAAGCTATTATCCCCAAAGTTTAATATATATATATATATATATATATATATATATATATATATATATATATATATATATATATATATATATATATATATATATATATATACAGTATATGTATACAGTATATATATATATATATATATATATATATATATATATATACACACATGTATTAACATGTATTAATATTGGTACATGTCTCCAGGGCACTGCCCAGATTTTTATGTACTTTGTTTATTAATCCTTTGTCTATTAGCCAAGAAAATGGTGTTTGCTGATTTTTAACATTTGACTCCTACTGTACATTTCTCTGGTAAGCCATGACCATTCACTAGGTCCTTGAAACAGAATCTTTGGTTAAAAATATTAACACACCACAAAGTCAGATACGTCTAGAAGCAGTTTATTAACTGTGAAGTACTATTCAACATGTTTTAGAGATACACAAGTGGCCTCTTGCTCAGGAATTTTACTTTTGACTGGAAAGCATCAAAACAAAATAGGAGAACCTAGGGGATGCAAAAGAACATCAGCATCCTGCTCAGTTTGCTGGTTAAGCAGTCAGAAGATGCTGCTCATGCTCTTATTACAATGTATCCTGAAGAATAGCTTTGTTTATCTAGATTCTTTCAAGTTAAATGCATAACAGGTATCCTTCAATCCCTGCTTCTAGAATGTATTCCGTTGATGTAAACAGAAAGTTCAGTTGAACTTTAACATACTAAGCCCCTGTACACATGGTCGGAGATTCCGACAACCAAATCCGTCTGAATTATTCCGACGGATTAATTCCGGAAGAGGTCCGGAAGTGATGTTGCATACACACGGTCGGACTCAGTTGTCGGAAAATCCGATTGTACATAACGTGATGACGTTATTTCGTTACGACGGGACTACGTTCAGGCTAGTAGCCAATAGCTTTGGTCTAGGAATTTGATCTGAGCATGCGTGGCACTTTGTCTGTCGGAGTAGGCTACACATGATCGGAGTATGTCTGATCGGGGCATTTTGTCAGAAAATTTTACAGGCAAGTTGGAAAAGTTGGTCCATCGAATATTCAGACGGAAACAGTCCGATGCAGACCACACACAGTCAGAATATCCGACAAAACGGTCCGATAGGAAACATTCCCTCGGAATCTCCGACCGTGTGTACAAGGGCTTAGACTTTCTGGACCTGCAACAGAGGAAACAGTACTGTAATCAGTGAAAGCATTTGTATTTTAACCAGTTGCCGACCGCCGCACGACGATGTACGTCGATAGCATGGCACGGGCAGGCATATTGGCGTACATGTACGTCCCTTGCCTCCCGCGGGTCGGGGGCCCGATCGGGCCCCCGCCCGGTGCCTGCGGCGGTCGGTATTCGTGCGGGAGCGATCCCGGACGAGGGGACGGCCATTCGTTCATGGCCACCCCCTCGCGATCGCTCCCGACGAATAGGAATCCCCCGTGACATCACTTCCTCTCCTGTAATGTAAACACAGGAGAGGAAGTGATGTATTCTCTCCTCCGTGTCGGTATTTTCCGTTCCGACACGGAGGAGAGCGGATCGGTGAGTTGCACCAACACTCTACACACACAGTAGAACATGCCAGGCACACTCACACCCCCCCTTTACCCCCCGATCACCCCCCCAATTACCCCTGCCCCCCAGTCACAGTGACACCAATGTCATTTTTTTTTTTTTTTTTTTTTTTTTGCATTGGTGTCATTTGTGACTGTAATAACTGTTAGGGCAGTTAGAGTTAGCCCCCTTTAGTTCTAATGTACCCCCCTAACCCCCCCAATAAAGGTTTAACCCCGTGATCACCCCCCGTCGCCAGTGTCACTAAGGCTGGGTTCACATTGCAGCGGTTTATGAGAACGAATGTGATTCGCACCGCACTGCAGTGCAAATCACATCCGATCTCTGTGCGATTCGAGTTCAGCCATTCGCCGCACCCGCCGCACCCGCCACACCCGCCGCACCCACCGCAAATTCGCACGGGACCCTTTTTTTGGCCCGCAGCAGAATCGGATCGCATGGGTGTTCACACCATGCGATCCGAGTTTGCAGATCGCACTGCGATATGCGAACTGATCTGGGGGTGTCAGTAACATTTCACTGACACTCCCAGCAGTTCGCATAGGGCAGTGTGAACTGCCGCCGGGAGGCATGCGATGCGGGAACCCGCCGCGGATTTGCGGCGTTTCCGCATCGCTCCAGTGTGAACCCAGCCTAATAAGCGATCATTTTTCTGATCGCCGTATTAGTGTCACAGGTGACGCTAGTTAGGCAGGTAGGTATTTAGGTTCGCCGCAGCTTTTTATAGCGCCAGGGACCCCCATATACTACCGCATAAAGCCCCCTGATTGCCCCCTAGTTAACCCTTTCACCAGTGATCACCATATAACTGTTACAGGTGACGCTGGTTGGTTAGTTATTTTTTATAGTTTCAGGGCACCCACCATTTATTACCTAATAAAGGTTTAACCCCCTGATCACCCGGCGGGTGTCATTTGTGACTAATAACTGTTAGGGCAGTTAGGGTTAGCCCCCTTTAGTTCTAAGGTACCCCCCTAACCCCCCCAATAAAGGTTTAACCCCGTGATCACCCCCCGTCGCCAGTGTCACTAAGGCTGGGTTCACATTGCAGCGGTTTATGAGAACGGATGTGATTCGCACCGCACTGCAGTGCAAATCACATCCGATCTCTGTGCGATTCGAGTTCAGCCATTCGCCGCACCCGCCGCACCCGCCACACCCGCCGCACCCGCCGCAAATTCGCACGGGACCCTTTTTTTGGCCCGCAGCAGAATCGGATCGCATGGGTGTTCACACCATGCGATCCGAGTTTGCAGATCGCACTGCGATATGCGAACTGATCTGGGGGTGTCAGTAACATTTCACTGACACTCCCAGCAGTTCGCATAGGGCAGTGTGAACTGCCGCCGGGAGGCATGCGATGCGGGAACCCGCCGCGCATTCGTGGCGTTCCCGCATCGCTCCAGTGTGAACCCAGCCTAATAAGCGATCGTTTTTCTGATCGCTGTATTAGTGTCACAGGTGACGCTAGTTAGGCAGGTAGGTATTTAGGTTCGCCGCAGCTTTTTATAGCGCCAGGGACCCCCATATACTACCGCATAAAGCCCCCTGATTGCCCCCTAGTTAACCCTTTCACCAGTGATCACCATATAACTGTTACAGGTGACGCTGGTTGGTTAGTTATTTTTTTATAGTTTCAGGGCACCCGCCATTTATTACCTAGTCTCACTAGTGTACCCCTAAATTTAGGGGTGTCTACTTTCCAAAATGGGGTCATTTGGGGGGGGTTTGTGCCATCTTGGCATTTTATGGCCTTCAAAACTGTAACGCCCTTAGAAAGCCTGAAGGCGGTGCTTGGTTTTCGGGGCCCCGTACGCGGCTAGGCTCCCAAAAAGTCCCACATATGTGGTATCCCCGTACTCAGGAGAAGCAGCAGAATTTATTTTGGGGTGTCATTTCACATATGCCCATGGCATGCGTGAGCAATATATCATTTAGTGACAACTTTGTGAAAAAAAAAAAAAAAAAAAAAAAGTTTGTAATTTTCCCGCAACTTGTGGCAAAATATAAAATATTCCATGGACTCAACATGCCTCTCAGCAAATAGCTTGGGGTGTCTACTTTCTAAAATGGGGTCATTTGTGGGGGTTTTGTGCCATCTTGGCATTTTATGGCCTTCAAAACTGTAATAGGTAGTGAGAAGTGAACTCAAAAATTTACGCCCTTAGAAAGCCTGAAGGCGGTGCTTGGTTTTCGGGGCCCCGTACGCGGCTAGGCTCCCAAAAAGTCCCACATATGTGGTATCCCCGTACTCAGGAGAAGCAGCAGAATTTATTTTGGGGTGTCATTTCACATATGCCCATGGCATGTGTGAGCAATATATCATTTAGTGACAACTTTGTGAAAAAAAAAAAAAAAAAAAAAAAGTTTGTAATTTTCCCGCAACTTGTGGCAAAATATAAAATATTCCATGAACTCAACATGCCTCTCAGCAAATAGCTTGGGGTGTCTACTTTCTAAAATGGGGTCATTTGTGGGGGTTTTGTGCCATCTTGGCATTTTATGGCCTTCAAAACTGTAATAGGTAGTGAGAAGTGAACTCAAAAATGTACGCCCTTAGAAAGCCTGAAGGCGGTGCTTGGTTTTCGGGGCCCCGTACGCGGCTAGGCTCCCAAAAAGTCCCACATATGTGGTATCCCCGTACTCAGGAGAAGCAGCAGAATTTATTTTGGGGTGTTATTTCACATACGCCCATAGCATGTGTGAGCAATATATCATTTAGTGACAACTTTGTGTAAAAAAAAAAAAAAAATTTTTTTTTTGTCATTATTCAATCGCTTGAGGCAAAAAAATAAAATATTCAATGGGCTCAACATGCCTCTTATCAATTTCCTTAGGGGGTCTACTTTCCAAAATGGGGTCATTTGGGGGGGTTTTGTACTGCCCTGCCATTTTAGCACCTCAAGAAATGAGATAGGCAGTCGTAAACTAAAAGCTGCGTAAATTGCAGAAAACGTACCTTAGTTTGTAGATGTGACAACTTTTGCGCAAACCAATAAATATACAATTATTGACTTTTTTTTTACCAAAGACATGTGGCTGAATACATTTTGGCCTAAATGTATGACTAAAATTGAGTTTATTGGATTTTTCTAATAACAAAAAGTAGAAAATATCATTTTTTTTCAAAATTTGCGGTCTTTTTACGTTTATATCGCAAAAAATAAAAATCGCAGAGGCAATCAAATACCATCAAAAGAAAGCTCTATTTGTGGGAAGAAAAGGACGCAAATTTTGTTTGGGTACAACATTGCATGACCGCGCAATTACCAGTTAAAGCAGCGCAGTGCCAAAGTGTAAAAAGACCTCTGGTCATTTACCAGCAAAATGGTCCGGTCTGAAAGTGGTTAAGGTAACGTTTGTGTTTCCCCATTGTTGATATTTCATATTTGAAATTGTGTTGCCTCATATAAAACAAAGTTTGGATATTTAAATAACTGTAGTGAAAAGTTTAATAACATCCAATATTTTTCAGCAACTAAACTAATTAAAACAACTTGGCGCATTGTGTAGCTCTGCTTAGGTGTTTGAGTTTTCCATCTGTTCAGCTACAGCATAAATTCCCACCTAATCTATTTTATTTCTTTGATTTAGTGTAAGTTGAGCAGCACACAGTGCAGCTGCTAACTTCTGACAGTATAGAGAAACAGTAATATAAGTTTTCTAAAGATGTACTTACATTTTTAAGGAATTTTTTTTCACCTTGAGTATTCCAGGGAACATCTTCTTTTCTTGATAAATGAACAACCTCTCCTTGATATGCATTGTATGTTAAAATCTAAAATGATACCAAGCTTTTTGTTTAATTTAATACCCAGAAAATTAAAGTAAATCTCAGGAATTGGGGAGATGTCTAAATCAGTATCATAATTGGAAACTGGACCAAGAGCTGAAACGTAACTTGCTGTACTCTAACAAGAAGCATAGCCATCTATTAGAAAACTTCAGAAAGAACTCAAGCATCAGGATTACTTTTGCATTTAATATTTGAAACAAACAAAAACATTTTGTAAAGTTGTGAGTTAACAAGATTAATTTTCTCCTGGAATATAACCTGCTTTGGTGAGTTTCAACATAAATGTCATATGGTCGTTTTCCATTCAGTAATAAATCCATAATATACCATAATATACCTTAAAGAAGCTTCTGGATATATATATATATATATATATATATATATATATATATATATATATATATATATATAGAGAGAGAGAGAGAAAGAGAGAGAGAGAGAGAGAGATATCTATATAAACAACTATGAAATATTGCATATTAATACTATTCGGTGGAACTCTAGTCTCCATATAACAATAACATCAGGTAAGCATGTTGCTTACTGAGGTCGGTGACTGAGGAGAACAGTGACTCGTCCCAGTATGGGGTTTCAACCAGAAAAAACAGAGCATAAAAGATGCATCTGCTGCGCTGTTTCTTTAGCTATCTCATTTGATGATATGGGAATATTTTATCACTCTGTATGAAACAAAGCAGGATTTATATTACCCTCATATCCGTTTCTTTTTTAATTTCTCATATTGAGCCCCTCTTAGTCATATAAATAGGGAAATGGCATAGTTTTGTGTGAGTTTTCTGGAGAAACATTTCAACATTTTAATAATAGCACTGAGGTGCATGTTCCTGAGTATCTGACTGTAACTATCAAAGGACAGATCCTAATAGTTAAAACAAATTAAATGCTATTTTGATACTGTAGTATAAGGTTCCTCAACCCCTCAGCCACTGACCAGTGCTGTTGTGGCCTCTTTGAGGCCAAGCTGCACTGAGGGAGGTGAGCAGTTGCACTGAAAGAGGTCAGTGGCAGACAAGCACAGATCTGTCATGATGGCATTACTGCCCACATCACCGTTGTAGAGTCCACCTTCCTGGTCTTGCTTCTGAACTTGTAATGCTGGATTCCCTGCTGTAGAGGTGGTGCTAGGGAGAAGCTGTACAGAAAAAACCCTTACAACTTGACATCTGGTAGCAGGCTGCAGTGACAATCTGCATCTGGTGGCTGCAGTGGCAGGCTACAGTGACAAGTTGCATCTGGTGACTTTAATAGCAGGCTACAGTGATAAAGCCTGGATTCTTTCCTAAATGTACATAATATAACTAAGCTATAGGTAAAGTTGATCCAGGGAAAATTTGATTGTCTCCCGGGGGATCAGGAAGGAATTTTTTCCCCTGCTGTAGCAAATTGGAGCATGCTTTGCTGGGGTTTTTCGTCTTTTTCTGGATCAACTGTGGGTGAAGGATTTTTTGGTTGAACTAGAAGGACTTGTGTCTTTTTTCAACCTGACTAACTATTTAACTATGTAAGCTGTGTCTGGTGGCTGCAGTGGAAAGCTACAGTGACAAGCTGCATCTGGTGGCTGCGGTGGCAGGGTACAGTGACAACGTGCATCTGGTGGCAGTCCACAACAGTGACAAGCTGCATATGGTGGCAAACTACAGTGACAAGCTGCATCTGGTGGCTGTTGTGGTAGGCTACAGTGACAAGCGGCATCTAGTGACTACAGTTGCAGTCTACAGTGACAAGCTGCATCCGGTGGCTGAGGCTGAAAGCTACAGTGACCAGCTGCATCAGGTGTAATGCTATAGTGACAAGCTACACAAAAAAGAAAAAAGGAGAGAAGAGCACAAGGCCATGTTTTATTAAGTACACAAATGAAAGCTCACAGTAGTTGCACTCACATTTTTTGTTTTCAAACGTTTTTATTGCAAAAGTACAGGCAATTTGTCACAGAGAATACCAGATACAAACATAGCATTAATGGATACAAGGTCAATAGATATACTGTAGTAGGTGACCTAACAGAGGAACACCCAAGTTTACCCATCCAACAGGCAGAAAAATGTTATTTCAAAAAGAACACTACAGGCCAGGTGGAGTGCAGAGGCATCATCAAAAAGACCTCCATGAGGCATCTCTGGGAGCAAATAGGGTCATAAAACAACCAACATGAGAAGAAACAAAGAAAAAGAAAACCCAACAAAAGGATAGAAAAGAAAAACCGAAGAAAAATAGATTGCCTTCGATGCTCTAGTTCAGCAGTTCAAACAGGTCATGATGTCAGCTGTGTTACGTAAGCTCCAAAACCAGCGTCCCGCCAGCCCTTCCTCCAATGCGAGCGGGGACCCTCTCTGCCCATAACACAGCCCTGAGACCCACCACCCGCGCGGGTCATGGGTCCTCCAGCCTGGACGTAAGGAGGAGGGCCGTCCATCCACTCCACTTCCAAATACTGGCATGGAGTCCAAGAGAGTATGGTTAATGCGCTCCATTAGTCTAATGGACTCCATGCGGTGAATAACCTGTGACCATGGTACCACGGGGCTCTTCCAGTGCAGCGCTATCGCCCACTGAATGGCGCTAAAAAGAGTGTGGATCAGCCTCTGCTGTGGACGGGGGGCTCCTGGGATATCAGCGTAGAGAACACACAGCTGGTACGAAAGCGAAACAGAGGCGCCAGTGATCCTCTCGACCAATATGGAGGATTTGGCCCAGATATGTTCCAGGGCTTTACACTCCCAAAAAGTGTGAAGGAGCGTGCCTCTACTCTGACATCCCCTAAAGCAGGAGGCCGATACCAGAGAAAACATCCTATGCAGACGGTCAGGGGAGTAATACCACCTGGTATGAAGCTTGAGGGCCGATTCCTTAATGGAAACAGAGCGAGTACATTTGTGCATATTGTCAACCATAACCTCCCAGTCCTCTACAGAAAATTCTTGAGCCACCTCCGCCTCCCAGCCCAACATTGCCACGGACTTAGGGGCCACTTTGAACTCATTAAGGTGTCTGTATAGAGCTGAGATGGTGCCCCTATCCCTGGCTTCCTCCCCACAGAGCCCCTCAAACGTCGTCTTCCCGGCCCCTCTCAGGTCCTGGAACAAAGTGGAGTAAAAGTGTCTTATCTGGAGAAACTGATAGTGGGCTGACCTATCTAGATCATGAGTTTGTTGCAAATATGCAAAGGAGCAGAAGTTGGAGTTCAGTAGTAAGGAGTCTAGTCGCGTAAGGCCTCGTGCGGTCCATCTACTAAAGGATGTTTCAGAACGGAAGGCCGGGGGGAACCCAGGCTCCCCTATAAACGAAGACAAGAGGGGGACCCCGGAACCAAGTTGAAATTTCTGCCCATAAAGGGCCCAAAGGTAGAGGGCCTGACCCACTATGCCGTTCAGAGGGGAGATATCCTTATGGGATATAGTTTTGGACCACAGTATCCCTGGGAGATAATATGGGGCAATTGAGGCACCTTCGAAGCGTAACCATGGGATTGGGGCTGGATCCATATGCCATTGTGCAGTCTGTATCAGTCGCGAGGCCAAGAAGTATTTCCATAGGTCCGGACACCCCAGACCACCCAAGTGCCTGGGTCTATACAATAGCGAACGATTCAGTCGGGGCTTTTTCTTTTGCCAGATGAAAGAAAGTAAGTGTGCCTGGACTTCCTGAAGGGTGGAGCGGGGGACATATATCGGTAGGGAACAAAACAAAAATAGAAGTTTCGGGAGAATGGACATTTTTACCGCTTGGATGCGCCCTAAAAATGAAATATGGTAGGTGGACCATTGGTTAAGGAGGGATTTAATGGATGAGAATGCCTGTGGGTAATTAAGGGAGTACAGCTGCTTGAGTGTCGGGGTAAGCTTAATTCCTAAATATTGGAGAAAGTTGTGGTTCCATGAGAATTTGTAGGAGTCCTTAAGGGATTCCAAAAGGGGAGAGGGGAGATGAATAGGCATGGCCGAGCATTTAGCCGGATTGACCCCCAGTCCAGAGGCGCTGTGAAAAGAGGATAGGGAGGCGAATAGATTGGGTAGAGAGATAAAGGGGTCGGATAAGAACAACAGAACATCATCCGCGTATAGACTGACCTTAAACTCCTGGTCCCCTTTTACATAACCCCGTATGTTAGGGTTATCTAAAATAGATCTCGTCAGGGGCTCCATGGCCAGGGCAAATAAAAGTGGAGAAAGGGGACACCCCTGCCTCGTGCCCCGGCCCAGGGGGAAATACGAAGAACTAGCACCCGGGATCCTAATGCTCGTGTGGGGGTGATGGTACAGGGCCCGAAAGCCATGAACAAACTCCCCCTGAAAGCCAAACTTAGTCAAGACGTCCTCCAAGTATGACCAGAGAACGCTGTCAAAGGCCTTATTTATATCCAGACTCAGCATCAGGACCCCTCGGGAGCCAGCGTCCGCATCTTGGATGATATTGGAGGCCAAACGGATATTATCCGTAATTTGTCTCGAGGGTATAAAGCCTGTTTGTTCCGGAGAGACAAGTGAGGTGATGATCGAGGCTAGGCGATCTGCTAAAATTCTCCCAAAAATTTTTAAATCATTGTTGATAACAGAGATAGGTCTAAAATTTTGAGGTTGGGTGAGGTCTTTCCCAGGCTTTGGGATGAGTGACAGGCTAGCCTGGAGCATCTCCTCTGGAAAATGCTGCCCCCTTAAGATAAAGTTATAGAGCTTGGTCAGTTTAGGGAGTAGAGAATCCGCAAATTTCTTATAGTAGGTCGCCGAAAAACCGTCGGGACCAGGGGTTTTAGCAGGCTTGAGGGAAGAGATGACCGAGGCCACCTCTTCCATCGTGCAAGGGGCATTAAGGGTCAGTAGTTGATCAGGAGATAGGCAGGGGAGCCGTAGGGGGTCTAACCAGGACTGTGGAGGGACTCGGGGAGGGGAACCAGGAGCCGCATACACCTGTTGGTAGAAGGAAGTGAAAATTTGCAATACCTCCCTAGGGTGGGAGGTAAGGTTACCATCCCTGTTCCTCAATTTGTATACATGGGTGGGCTGGGAGTGCTGCTTGAGCTTCCTAGCAAAGGACGTAGAGGCAGCATTGCTGTTTAAGAGGAACCGAGCTTTGGCCCATCTAAGGGATTTTTCAGCGTGTTCAGACAAAATAGTGTCCAGGGTCCTCCGCTTGTCGTTAATCTGGATTAACACATCCTGGGATGGGGAATGGCTATGTTGATGGTAAAGTTTATGGAGGTCTAAGGTGAGCTGTCGGGCTTCAAGCGCTTTCTGTCTTTTTCTGGTCGTGGAGATCTCTATCAGGTGTCCCCTCATAACCGCCTTATGGGCTGTCCAGAGGGTAGTAGGGGCAATGTCCTCAATGTCGTTTATTCTAAAGTTATCAGCCAATTGCTCGCATACGACAGGGTCCGTAAGGAGAGAGTCATTAATGCGCCAGGAGCGGTCAGCATAGGGAAGGCCTATATTGGAAAGATCGCAAGAAACTACGTTATGGTCCGACCAGGGGCAAATATGTATGTTAGAGGAGGTAGAGTTTGCAAGCAAAATGGGTTTGCAAGCAAAATGGGGGTGCAAAATAGGTAGTCCAAACGCGAGTAGGTGTCGTGGGGGTGGGAGAAAAACTTATATTCCCGGGAGCCTATATTATGCGCCCTCGATACGTCAGAGAGCTGTTGGTCTTTTAGTGCAGTCAGAAGAGATCTGGGAAATGCGTTACTGGCCTGGCTGTCCCTCGACCTATCTAGCTTTGAATGAGCCACCAGGTTGAAATCCCCACCTATGAACAGGTGAGAGGAGTGAAATTTTTCCAGAACTTGGAAAAAGCTCTTAAAAAAGGTAGCCTGTGCAGAGTTAGGGGCATACACCGAGGCCAGGGTCAGGGACTTGCCCTGTATAGAGCCCTGAACTATAACAAACCTACTATGTGGGTCGATATAAGACTGTTGAACCTGGAACAATACTGTGTTTTTTATAAATATGGCCGCCCCTCTGGTCCTGGACTCATAAGTCGAGTAAAAACATTGTTTGTAGGATTTGTCAAAATAGGAGGGATGGTTATTAGCGGAGAAGTGAGTCTCCTGTAAGAGGAGGATCTCCGCACCTAAGGACTTGTAAGACCTAAAGGCCTTCCTCCTCTTTTGGGGGGAATTAAATCCCTTGACATTGTGAGTTATAATTTTAAGACCCATGAGGCATCAATAGAAAAAAGTTTACAGGATGAGGGGAGACCAGTCTAAGAGGGGCGCCCATATACAACATCAACCATATAACACCAGAGAAGACAGCATCAGTAATAGAGCGGAGAGCAGCAACATCATCGCTAACAATCATTAAAAGTGCAAAATTAATAGCATGAGTAGAAAAATAAAAGAAAAATGGCATCAAGGCAGTAGAGAAAAAAATAAAACAAAAACTGAAACTCAGAAAGACCAGTAAGTGAAAGTACTTTAGAAACCTGAAAAACGTGCCTAAAAGCGGCACTATACAGTTGTGGGGGGTGGGGGGAGAAAGGCTCCCCTCTACCCAAAGAAAAAAAATAACCTGGACCCAATGGTCCAAACCTCCAATCCCGTGAGTCCAGCAGCATATCCCCGCAAGGAAGGATCTAGGCGATAAAACCCGCCAACAGTCCAGCATCCTGGGCAGCGTGGAGTCCTGGGGGAACCCGCCGGGCTCAGCGGGAATGGAGACAGGGGGGCAGGCTAGTGTGCGGAGCAGAGAAGCGACACCCAAGCCGGAGACTGTCAGCGGCGTCTAGCATGTCGGGAGAGACCATGTAGAGAGCCACCAAGGGTCGGACAAGTTGTCAGGTTCGGCGGTCCCTTCTGGGGGGAGGGGGGGCCCAGATGGCGGAGTGGCGTGGAGTTGATGGCAGTCGTGGTAAGGCGGCGGCTTCTAAAAGGCCTAGCTTGACTAGAAGCTCCTTTCCCTCGGCGGGAGTAAGCACAGTGTAAGTCGTGCCATTACGTGGGACTTGCAACTTAAATGGGAATCCCCATCTGTAGCGGATCCTTGCAGACTGTAGTACTGTGGTGACCTCTTTCATTCTTCTACGTTTATCCAGCGTGGTTGGAGAGATATCTGGGTAGATTTGTATGGGTGCATTCTCTAGACGCAAATTCGGGGTATTCCTCGAAGCCCGCAGCACATCCTCTTTTACCAGGAAGTCCTTTAGGCACAGAACTATGTCTCTTGGGGGTTTCTCGGGGGGTGGGGGGGGCGCAGGGCCCTGTGGATCCTGTCGCAGGCGAAGGCCGTAAGCGGAGCCTCAGGGAGCAACGTGTGGAACAGCTTTTGGACCGTAGACAAAAGGTCCGTCACTGACTCGGGGACCCCTCGCACCCTAAGATTATTGCGTCTGTTCCTATTGTCCAAATCTTCAATGTGCGCTTGGAGCTGGGAAACCATTTCTGATAAGACTTCATGGTCTTTACGAAGGTCTGTGCAGGCCAAAGAAAGTTCGTCGTGCTTAGTCTCCAGCAAATCCGTTCGGGAGCCCAGGGCCGCAATCTCCAGAGAGAGAGTATTGGTAGACTTGTGCAGCTCCGACTGAAATTTCTGCGCCAGCTTGTCATACATCATTGTAAGGCTCTCATCAAGATCAGCTTTAGTCAAGTGCAAGGAGTACTCACTTTCCACCAGGGAGTGGGCTGGGGAGTTCGCCGCAGCCCGTGGAGGAGTCTGTGCCTGCTTTGCATGGGCGCCATCTTGAGCCATCACGCTCTGTTCCCGCGCTCGTAGCAGATAGGTCGTCAGGGATTTCTGAGCCGGTGTGCTACGGCGATGTTTAGGTCCCGGCATGCGCTGAGTGTTCCGCCGGGGGTGCGGAGTGAAATCGGGCCAAAAATCTGTGCTGAAAGCCCCGGGGAAGTGCTTGTAGTCTCCGCGCTTCACGGAGCTCTCAGCCTGTGCGTCCTATCTCGTGCACGCCGCGTTGCACTCACATTTTGAGAAATATAAACAAGAATATAGTGCCATATGTTCCCCTCTTCTGGATGATCACTTCAAGATGTTACGAATGACATGCATCCATCGGGGAACCAGGTGACATGTCACAGAACCCAGGCTCTGGTGTGCACGGTGGACTGCACATGTGCTCGGACCAGTGGGTACCACGCATCAGCATAGAGAACAAAGCTCCCGGGAGAATGTGGAAGAGGCGGAGCCAATAAGTCAATATGTAGGTTGCTATGATGATGCGTTTCTGAGGCGTGGCCTCCTTTGTAAAATCACTGACTGACTGCTGACTTAATAAAGGAGGCCATGCCTCTGAAACGCATCATCATAGCAACCTACGGGGTGGTATATTGACTCTGTCTCTTCCCCTTTCCCCGAGAGCTTCCGTTCTCTATGCTCATGCGTAGCTCCGGCTGGTCTAGATGCATACGTAGTCCACCGGGCACACAGGAACCTGGATCAGGTGATCTGTCAGCTGGTTCCTGGGTGGCTGTATGTCATTTGTAACATCTTGCAGCGACGATCCAGGAGAGGGGAACATATGACACTGTATGCTTGTTTCTACTTCTCAAAATATGAGTGCAACTACTGTGAGCTTTCTTATGTGTCCTTAATAAAGCAGTATTATACTAGGGCAACCATGAGCTGTTCTCTCCTTTTTTCTTGTGTAGATGCTTTTCCACCACCCAGTGAATCAACAGGAGAGCTTCAATGCTTTAGTAACAGAAGCCCTTACATGTTAAGAATAGCAGCCTGCTTTGAGGGTATTCTGATCAGCACATGAACTGTTGATTTTTTTTTGTAGTTTTTGATCTATAGTGACAAGCTGCATCTGGTGGAAAGCTACAATGGCAAGTCACAAGCTGCATATCACCATCTCGTTGCAGGAAAATAAGCTCAGGGCTCCCACTGATTATGCATTATGGTGAGTTGAAACGCTTCATTATATATTACAATGTAATAATGTTATAATAGAACAATCATTCTGACACTATACATATCAACCATGGTGCTGGGATGATTGAAGCACTAACAACTCCATCCTTGGAAAGGTCTTGTTCCACAAAACTGGCCCCTGTTGCCAAAAAGGGGACCACGGCTATAATACACACTTAGCCCCTATACACACAGTCGGACATTCTGCCAACCAAATCCGTCAGATTTTGTCCGACAGATTTTGTCCGACGGATTGTGTCCGAAACTGTTGCATACACACGGTCAGACCAAGTTTTCTGATTTTGCGGTTGCCAAGAATGTGGTGACGTAAGCCGTGTACGGCGGGACTAGAAAAGGGAAGTTCAGCACCACGTCCGGCACCCTTTGGGCTCCTTCTGCTGATCTCGTGTCTATCGCGTGTTAATAGAAGTTTGGTGAGAGACGATTCACGCTTTTCAGATTTGTGATTCAGATCGCTACTGCTCTTCAGTTTGTGCTTGTCTTTGCGTATCTGATAATCAGTGCGTGCAGTCAGTAAGTATTTGTTGATCATTGTGGACTATATCTTGGTATAGTACGCTCTGAAAGGCATTTTTTATTGTCTGCTTGCTTCTGCTATTCAGGTCATTCTTTCAGGCCTTGCTGTTTATCGGTGCTTTCTGGTGTCCATTCTGACGAGCCGACCGTTTTGAAACCATGTTTCGTGTACGTACTCATTGTAGAGTTTATGCTGTGCAGGGGCTTCGTGTTGGGGTTGTTACTTTGACACAAGCCCGGTCCATGAACAGGGAGGGGAGGCATTTGTGGACCAAGAATTGGTTGCGCCAGCGTGACCAGATCTCGCACATGCCTTTGCTCCGTGAGATCCGGGAGAATATTCCTGATGATTTCAGGAATTATCTCCGGATGACGGACCCCGTTTTTCACCGTCTGCTGGCTTTGCTGACCCCTTATATCAGCAGGCAGGATACCTGCATGCGGCAAGCCATCACTTCGGAGCAGAGGCTCATTGCCATGTTGCGCTACTTGGCGACTGGGAGAAGCCTTCAGGACCTCAAGTTCTCCACAGGCATCTCCCCCCAGGCTCTGGGGATCATTATTCCAGAGACCTGTTCTGCCATCATTCAGGTCCTGCAGAAGGACTATATGAAGGTAAGTTTTCTCCTTTAACATCACATTCTATGTATTTCATGATTGCTAATGTCTTGCATTTCTTTCCTCATTCCCTAATTACCATCATTGCAATATGCTCTAATTCATATACTCTGCCCCTTTGTCCTCAGGCATATTTGCCTCACCAACTTCCCCACCATGCTCATCTTGGCCCATAAAACTATAGTCTAGTCACTTACCAATGTCTTTTGTCAGCTCCATAGTATTGCTTTCACCTAAACACCCCCTAAAATGTCTACAAAGGTTATGTGTGTGCTTCAATTCATGCAGAGTCACATTTTTTTTTGGTGGTTGTGCCAAACTCATTAGGAACCCCCTCCCCCCCAACTGCTAGCTCAGCTGATAGCAATCCTCTATCTGATGACTTTACCAAACCCAATACACACTATACCTACCTTTTTGATGCTCACATTTATGGATTAATTCACCTAAGCATGTAGTGCAAAGGCCTGCCTCAATACTTTCAAATGCTATTATTTTATTTTTTAACCTATTAATTATCTTGATATGTAATAGCAGAATGTCGAAAAGTGCTTCCATTTTGGTTTCTTTTTGTTATTATGACACTTCTTACCTGTCCGGTGGACTGCCAATAGTGTAACTAAGGAGGGGCTTCCCAAAGTATCACACATTATTTAGTCGTTCAGCTCTCAATCAAGTGGAGAGGGTTACCTGTCCTAAACATCACCCCCTCATTTTTAGCAAGGGCCCATCAGATGGGGGGATATGGGGGGTGGGGGAGGGATGGGGGGTGATGACTCTCATAAGGGGACCTTATACTTTAGGCTTTAAATACTGTAATGTTCGGGGGACCAGGTAGATCGCAGGACACAGGCTTTGCTCACAACAAAGGGTTTATTAAACTTAAATCGCTTTACAGCAGCCAAAAACACAAAGGAAAAAGTTTTTAGTCTCACCGACTTGCACAGTTCAGAATAGCTGTCTCTATCCAAACAGAGCTTGATCTTGCTGGCAGGTAGCTTCCCCTGCCAGGAGCCTTCCAAACAGGACACTGCTGTCCACTTCAGTTGCTGTAACCCAGAACAAACACCAAACACCATCCACCATGTGTTCTCCACTCCTCCACACCCATCTACAACTTCCTGTCTTGCTTTTTAAAGACACTTCCTCTAACAGGTGGGTTAATCAATTTTCATTCCCTTAAAGAGAGCACAACCCAAACAGAGGGGAAATATAGCGTCCTTCCAGGACCCAGCCACGGCGTCCATTACAATACTCAGTTCCCAAAATGTTAGACTAATTTTGACCAAAAATGTTGGTGTCTAATCTGCTTGCAATGTTGATTATTTAAATTACTAATTTTGGTTCTTGTTTCACTCCACAGTGTCCTTCAACGCCACAGGAATGGCAGACTGTGGCCTCCCACTTTGCCAGTCGTTGGGAATTTCCCAATTGTGGAGGAGCAATAGATGGGAAGCACGTCCGCATCGTCCCACCACCCAACTCGGGGTCGTACTATTATAACTACAAGGGGTTTCATAGTATCGTGATGTTGGCGGTGGCGTCTGCGACATATGAGCTTTTGTATGTGGACGTGGGGCAAAATGGACGGATGTCGGATGGTGGAGTCTTCGCACGGACGGAGTTCTACTGGCGTCTCCAGAGTGGCAGTCTGACAGTCTGGCAGAGGAGAATCAGGAAGGAATCCCGTTCGTCTTTGTCGCGGATGATGCGTTTCCCCATGAGGACCCTCACCCCAGACCAAAGTATTTTTAATTTCCGCCTGTCCAGAGCCCGAAGAGTGGTGGAGAACACTTTTGGTATACTGGCCAGCCAGTTCCGCCTTTTTCTTCCGCCTATTCACATGGCGGAATACAAACTGAATCACATAGTGCTGGCGTGCTGTGTTCTGCACAATTTTTTGAAAAAAGTTTCTGTGAACTAAGAGGTCTCAGTTGGCCAACAAGAAGCAGACTTGCTGGAAAATGCAGATAACCTCACGGGCCTTGAACATGCTCATTCTGGCTTGCCCCCCCAAAGCGCCCGTGAGGTTAGAACACAATACATGGACTACTTTGTGGGTAGGGGGGCCATTGATATGCCAGACAATGTCTGAGCGGCATTTTAATAATACATTTTGATCTAAAACTCCTTCATTTACTGCTTGGCTTGGTTTTAGGTGTCTCCTAGGTATAATTAGGTTTTTTCTTGTTGTGCCTTTCTCACCAACAGTGCAAACCCAAGTTCAGAGCGAGATGAGGGGACAGTCTCTTCTTCAGATAATGTTATTATGTTGTGGGTCTGCTACACACACACCTTCTTTTTGTAACTAATGTATGTAGTGCATTACTGACCAAAATCGTGCTCATTTTATGCACCATGGCAGGAAAATGGCATGATTGTCAAAATTTACACCTCACTGTGGGTGTTTTTTTATTAAAGGCACATCCACTATGCACTACAAGTGCACTGCAAAAGTACACCTGAAACTGCACTTGGAGTGCAAAGTGGAGTTGCCTTTAGTAAATCACACTCCTTCTCAGTACAAACTTAAATTGTACTCCAAATACATTCTTGTTGCCATGAAAAAGGAAGCCACACATTGTTGATAATGAAACTTTTTAATCCAAGCACATTCACATGTGCGTTTCAAAAAGGTTTTTACAACAAACCAAGAAATTGTGTGTTTCAAAACCAGAGTTTAATCAAAATTTGGTTTAATTGGTGTTTTTGTGTAAACAGGCATATATCAAACCGTAAAATACAGAACACAGGAACTTACAAAGTTCAACTTTGAAAAGTGAAGACAAAATCAGACCTGAGTACGTACAAACTAGGCTGATATTGCCTTCATCACATGGGGTGTGACCCCTGAAAAAAACAAATTTGGAAGATGCACACAGTGTGTCAACATGTGCTATCTCCCATCATGGGGGATCAATGTACATGCTTTGGGGCTGAAACCCCTTCATCTCAGACACTTTCCACAAAACACGTACATTGATCCCCCATGACGGGAAATAGCGCATGTTTACACACTCTGTGCATCTTCCAAATTTGTAATTTTGAGAAATACAACATTTTGTTTTTTAAAGAGAAAAAATAAAACCCTATCTATTTTTTGGTGTTTCACACTCTCCCCAAAACATCAATGATGTTCTTCATTTTGTTTTTAACATCATTGATGTTTTGCAGGATATTTTCCAAATCCCGATTGCACCCCATTATCTCCCCACTCTGGATCTGGGCACTTTTACTGGTAAAACGTGAATCTTCTTCAACATCACCTACAAAACAAAGCAAAAAAAAAACACCATGTAATAAAAATATGGTGACATACATTGATGAGCTTACCGGAAGCTGTGTTCTCTGACACTCACCTGTTGTGGTGACAATTTGCCCAACCTCCACAATCTCTCCTTCCTCCTTCTCCTCCTGCTCCTCTGTTTCTGCTTTTGGAATTTGGCCTTCTTTGGGAGGGGTGGGATCCCTGGTGTCCTCATACTTGCCGAGTCTTCTCTCCACTATGAGAATGTAAAAAAAAAAAACAATTAGCACACAGAGGGCAGAATTAACAATATGAAACATTGTTTGGAAGTGTTGTACAATTGTTTATTTTGGCCGAGCTTCAAGGTCATAACATTAGTGGGGACACTGTGTTCAGCTGGAATACTTACCGGAAGAACAATGTTTCCTACGAACGAATGAAACCATGAACTTGAAAGTGGCCATTTTAAAATGCACAACATGAAATAAAAGCACATGGAGCAGTATGCAAGCAATAATAATCATATGAACACACGACAACTACTTACTTTTGTCAAGAACACGCTTGATCCTTATGTACTGCTCGTGCTCCCTCAGTTTCAGGTCTGACCAGCGTTTTCTCAGTTGATCCATGGATCGGTGTACCCCAAAATTCTTATGAAGACTCTTCACAACTTTATTCAGGATCTTGGCCTTTCTGATATTTGGGTTTGGGTAAGGTCCATACTTCCCATCATAGTCGGTCCTGTTCAATATGTCGACCATCTCCAACATCTCTCCAAAATACATATTTGAGGCCTTAAATCTTCTCTTCCTGGATCGGGACGTTTCAGGCTCCGGACTTTCCTCACCCTCCTCCTCGTTAGGGGAATTATTAGTGTGCCCCTGTGTTCTCTCCGCCATGTGCTCTCCCCACTGTGCCGGAAGAGAAGGGGTGGGAAATAGTCTGGAAAGAATGCCAGGGCGGGCGGAGTTTCACGCATGCGCACTGTATATAAAACGCAACACGCGTGTGTCGTCCGTACGATCGGTGAACAGAGGGAGAAGCTGAGGCGACGAACGTGCAAACGAAGGTAACATTTTGAACTTGGTACATCACTAGGCTACACTGCTTCTAGATTGAGGCCTGCATTAGTGGAGTTTAGACTGACATTAGGGTTTGTCTTGTGTTGTGTCTTGCAGACATTATGGACGGGTTCAATGACCATAGCTTCCTCCCTCTGTTCATCGATAAATACAGAGACATGCCCATCCTGTGGCAAGCAACACACCCACTATATAGTAACAAACCAAAGAGGCAGGCAGCACTGTTGCAATTGGTTGAGTTTGTGAAGCCGGTGGTCCCCAGGGCAGATGAAAAATATTTAAAAAAGAAAATTGGTAACCTTAGGAGTACATATCTGAAGGAGAGGAAGAAGGTGCTGAAGTCCGTGAAATCTGGAGCTTCAGCAGATGACGTTTATGTCCCCACCCTGTGGTATTATGACAGGATGCATTTTCTGGCAGATGAGGCTGAGGCCAGAGAATCCCTCTCTACTCTTCCTTCCACGCGTCCTATGCTCCATTCCACACCCGATGAGTCTTCCCGATGCCCAACCTGGGCCTTCCACTCAGGAAGAACTGGGGGAGCCTAGCTTGAGCCAGGTATAGTATTGTTGTACATATTTTGGGAGTAAAAATGTTAACTTGATTTTTGCTCACTAATTGCTGAGTTTTGAAAGTGTTTCACATATCAATAGACAGTAGTGGCCAAAACCTTTGGGACAAGAAAGAAAAATGCTGGGCTCAGAATGATAGTCTTTTCTATTGGTTAACAATTTGCAACAGTGTTGATGTGAAAATTGTGTGTGTTTGATGAACCTAAAACTCAAGCGATGTCCCTTTTTCATACACAGGAAGACATCAGCCAGGAGGAGGGTGTGGAATGCAGCAGCCAGGAGGTGGCTGTGGAAAGTGGCAGCCAGGAGGAGGCGGGGGTAAGTGGCAGCCAGGAGGAGGCCGGGGTAAGCGGCAGCCAGGCAGTGGGCAGCCAAAGGAGACTCACTGAATGCCAGGTCCCTCCCCTCCGCCTTCCACGCAGAAGGGCGAGAAAGGGGGGGAATGTTCAGGAGTCGGCCCTGAGGCTGATTGGTGAGGCTTCTGCGGCACTCGGCAAAACCCACCGACCAAGAGGCCTTTGCTGCCTTGGTTGAGGAGGTTGGATCTTGTGTGAGGAGGTTATTCTCCAGACCCTCCACAAGGGTCTGTTGGGCAAAATTACACAAACAACACACTTGTGTGATTTGGCCCATGCCCCTCCTCCTCCTCTTTCTGCCACAACTCCAGCACCACAGCCACAGCCTGGAAGGAAGCGTGGAAGGAAGACCAGAGAGTGATGACCTGGGTTCAGTCTGGTCTGACAGAAGATGCAGCCTGTTGTAGTACCACAGCCTGGGAACATAGATGTCATCTGCTGCTGTTGCGGGTTTCATGTACTTCTCAGGTCACCATTTTTTCGTTGAAATAGTTGATGTGTGCCCTCGGGGCCAAAGGCTTCACTAATCTCCCCAGTTTTAACATTGCTGCCTCCCTCTTTATTTGTTACTGACACCAAAATAAAGGTATTTTTTTGTTTGAAGAAATACTTGTGTATGTGTTTTCCTTCCAAAAGGCCAGTTTATTTGTGAGCAGGCAGGTACATTTCAAAAATACAAAGTGAAATAAATAACAAGGGGTACCAACACTAAACAACCTCCTGTAGATTAAAAAAGAAAAGGAAAATATCAAAAATAGAATAATGTTGTTGTGGTAAGTTTACACACCAAAAAAAGGAGAAATGAGCAAACTGTCTTTAAAGGAGATTTTTAGGGAATCACTAAAAAAAAGCATCCAAAAAAGAATAAACAAAATCTAAAATTGTGAAGATGTGACGCAAAATAAAATTGTATTGCTGAAATGGTTAAAAAAGAGTCATGAAATATGTTCGGGAGAAGTGTGTGTGACTATGAGCATCAAAAGAAGTTCGTTCTTGCAGCATTGTAAAGAACAAGAGAATGCGCTTGATGAAAGAATTTTTAACATTGCAGCATGACGAATGTGCTATATCGCTTACGAGCAGTAGTTTTACCTGAACGAGCGCTTCCGTGTCGGAATTTGAATGTGAGCATGCATGGCACCTTGTCCGTCGGAGTAGGCTACACATGATCGGAGTATGTCCGATCGAACCAGTTAGTCGGAAAATATTTCAAACAAGTTGGAAAATTGGGTCCGGCGGATATTCCGACGGAATTAGTCCGATGCATACCACACACAGTCGGATTATCCGACAACACGGTCCGATAGGACACATTCCTACGGATTCTCCGACCGTGTTTACAAGGGCTTACTGCTGTGAATACCTGTAATCAGGAAAAGGACAGCAAGTTGAGAGAGCAGCATCTGTTAGACCTCATGAGGCATTACAGCTGTAAATCTGAGCCTAAGGGTCCACCTAAGACATACTAGGCAAAGATTTATAACAGGATGCATATACATCTTTTATAATTAAGTCTACACAATTATAACTATATCATACTGAATATGAAAATAATTGCTTAAATGCAATCTTGTCTGGTTCTCTGCACATGTAAAAAGCAATGAGCACATCCCTGTCTTCTGCAGTCTTCTACTGTGCTCTATTGCATACTATGCAAAATAAATTAGAATTGACAAATCCCCTTTTCATTTTGAGTAAACAGGACTATTACATTAAGTACTAATCTGTTTTAAAAATGTCCATGTCATGCTGCTGTTCAGCTACTGTGTTTGCGAATGTGGTCCCTGTCAGATCAAATCACAATAAAAATATTGCTCAGTTGCATTGCTCATTGCAACTAACTATTCTTTCATCATTTATCCTAAAGGAGAACATTTATATTTTTGTGTGTTAATTTTACATTTAGAAATGTATGAACATTTTTAAACACATTTATAAAACTAAAAATTGCATTCATTTGCATTTTACAAAAGAGCCTTTATTACATAGTGCAGACATGACATTGTGTTTGAAAAAAACTTTCTGGGTTTTCTAATAAGAGAGCTTAGCACTGCCTTCACTTTTTTTCTGTTGAACTATCTTAATCCAATAGTTACAACTATGCTGTAGGTAGTGCTGGGAGTATGTTACTGTTCTGGTTCTGTGGGCCATTTTAGTATAACAGTGGCTCAGTGAAAATATACATTTTTCATACACAATCATTCAAACTCAATTATTATTAAAATAAATCAATTTTAGTACTTAATATACCAAATAATAAAGAAAATATAATAAGCTATGACTGTTCTTTAAAGATAAGTTTAAATAAAATGCATTTTCCTTTACTGCATTTGTCTTACTATACATGTTTATGGTCTGTCCCAGTCAGCAACAGCCAACTCTCCTCTGGCAGTTTGCCTGATCTGCTTCTGTGGCCTGTTCTGCTTCTCCCAATCCTCCATGTTTTTTTTCTTCTATATTTAATTTTTTCTTAATTATTTAGCAATATTTTATTATAAAGTATAAATATGGTTATGTGCCCCCTCCAAAATACTAATATGTCACATCAAGCATACAGGCTGATACCTCCAAAGGCTTTAGCCCTTGTACACATGGTCGGATATTCTGACAACAAAATCCGTCAGATTTTGTCTGACGGATTTTGTCCAAAACTGGTGTTGCATACACACGATCGGACAAAGTTGTCGGAAAATCCAATAGTTCGTAACGTGATGACGTTATTTAGTTACGACGGGACTACATTCAGGCTAGTAGCCAATAGCTTTGGTCTAGGAATTTGATCTGAGCATGCGTGGCACTTTGTCCAATCGGGATTCTCTACAAACAATCAGATAAAGTCCGATCGGATCATGTTGTCGGAAATTTTTTATATCCAGCTCTCAAACTTTGTTGGTCGGACATTCCGACGGAAAAAGTCAGATGAAGCCCACACATGGTCGGATTATCCGACAACATGGTCCGATCAGACATTTTCCGTCGGAATGTCTGACCGTGTGTACAAGGGCTAAGAGCCCATGCCAATCCCTGCCAGCTTGAAACTATAGGATGAACCTTTCAGCTCAATGTGTATGCTTTATTATGAGGACTCAAGAAAGGTCCCTATCACAAAATGCCTGAAGGAAATTTGGTTTTTCGAGTCCCCAAGGTAGATGTTAGAATATTTTTAGGTTATAGGCAACTTCATTGTCACTTTGATTAACACTTTATTATAAAACTGTAATCTGAAAGGGATCTGTCCTATAGTTATGGTTCTCTAGTTAATTAAACAGCCAAATAAATGACAGCCATTTACTTACACTTAAACTCAACATAACACTTACAGAAATCTATCCAGAAATCATACTTTTGAACTTAATCTTAACCTCAGCCTAACCTAAAAATACAACCCTTATGCCGCAAACACACAATCTGAATTTTGGCCAGCAAAAGACCGATGAGAGCTTTTCATTGGAAAATGTGACCGCGTGTAGGCTCCATAAGAATTTAGCTGGCCAAATTCCCACCAGCAAAAATTTGAGAGCATGTTCTCAATTTTCCAGACAGAAAAAATTTCTATCTGAAATTCCGATCGTGTGTATGCAATTTCTATGTGCAAAAACTCACGCATGCTCAGATTTAACTAGAAACGGAACCTACTGGCTACTGGTTATTGAACTTCCTTTTTCTAGTCCCGTCATACATGTTGTACGTCACTGCGTTCTTGTCAGGGCTGGCTTAGCCCTTCCTCCTCTGGGCTGGCCGCTCAGCTGTCGGCTAATTGCCAGCTCTCTTCCCTTTCCACAGTTACCAGCTGTTCCCGATGATGTTCGCCTGACCTGCCTATTTAAAGCCTTCCAGCTCATTTCTCCTTTGCCTTCACGTTGGTCACATCACAAGGAACCATCTCCTGCTGTTTGTTTCAAGACTGGCTTGCTGACATCCCTCCTGGCTTCTATCCTGCTTGCAGTTGCTCTCCTTGGATCCCTGACTTATGGCCTGGCTGATTACCCGATCTGGTTAATGAACTTTGGACTGGCTGACTACCCGATCTGGCTACTGGACTCTGGCTATGCTTGACTATGCTTTTTTCTATTTACCTTTTTATTTTTTATTAATAAACAAGTGTGATTTGATTGTACTTCTGTCTCAGTCTGATTCATGGTTCCTGACAGTTCTTGATGGTCAGAATTTGATGTGACCATGTGTAGGCAAGCAGGGCCATCTTTAATATTGATTGGACCCAGGGCAAAATTTTTCTTAGGGCCCCCCTGCCCCCATGTAATTTTGCTCTCCACCTTCTCTGAGACATACAATAAATAGCAGCTAGACTTAAAATCAGTTTACTGTATCTGATCAGGCAGCGATTGCAATTGGTTGCCAGAGGTTACAGCATATGATTACCGCTTACTGACTGGTTACTAGAGGTTACAGCACACATTGAGGTTCACTGATTTGTTGCTAGAGGTTACAGCACATGATTTCTACTTGTTGATTGGCTGCTAGAGATTACTGTACAGTAATACTGCTCACTGGTTGCTATAGGTTACAGCACATCTTCTCCTCACTGCAAGGGGCATTATATACATAGGAATGCCACCTTTTTTTATATATCAATGCCGCTGGCCTCAGCTATTTATATATACATGTCACTGCTATTTATATATGAATGACGGTTATTTACATGTAAACACAGGCTCTGCAGGTGAGTCATCTGTACACAACAATAGGGCAGACCTGGGCAACATTAGTAGCAGCACTTTACACTGAGATATCAGGACACAGCAAGGGACTAAAACGTCAAGGGACAAGGGAATTGAAACTGAGATAGTTGGCAAGTATGAGGCAGCTGCTTTGGGCCCCTAAAGAATGGCAGGGCCCAGGGCAACTGCCCCTTTTGCCCTGCCTTAAAGACGGCCCTATAGGCAAGACAGCTTGAGCGGAATTCTGTTGGGAAAACCATCAGACCTTTTTCCAACCATAATTCTGATTGTGTGTATGCGGCATTAGCCTTAGCATAATCTCTAAACTTAACCCCTTGATTTACCACTTTATTTTACCAATCTACCCGTTCAGCTCCCCCATTGCCCCTTTGAGCTTTAAATCTCAGGCTAAAATTACATATGATGGTAATAAATATTCACAAAAAAACCTATAGAGAAAAACTATGTATACAATTGAATGCCAAAGCAATCTGTGTCAAAAGATGTGCAGAAACATGAAATGATCCAATGTTTAGGTTTCCCTTGGAATTTTGTTTTGTTTCAATAGTTTTTATTACTTTTCAAAACAGCATACCGAACATTATGCCCAGATAATCATCAGAAGATTGTTAAAACAGGGATGTAATATGCATTGTGCTTGGTGGCTCTTATCATATAAGTAATAACAAAACACATTAAGAAAGGTTATATTATGGCCTGAGGCACACAACTAACATACACTGCTTGTTCCAAACAGATGAAAGTGATGGAAACAGGGCAAAAGGGTTGGCAACTGACAGAAATTCTATTGCAGTTTACCAGTCCTTAGATGTGCTGGCTGCATTTATTTTCTTGCTTTCTTTTTAGACATTTTTCTTTTATGCTCACCTGCTGATCCTGCCAGTAAAACATGTCCTGTTCTAGAGTGACAACACTAATTTACTCTGTATTCTGTTGCCCACAGAAATAGCTAGGAACAACATACCTGATAGGAGTACAGCACAGAAAGCTATCAGTTCGCTAAATTTATGGCAGCATCAACAAACATTTTTAAAACATACAGTGGGTATAGAACAAAATCCCCCCCGAGCCTCACTTACACCCTTAATTACAGCCTTTAGTTTGTTGGTCTTTGACTCTATTAACGTGGCACATCTAGACTTTGCAATATTTGCCCACTCTTCTTTTCAGAACTGCTCAAGTTCAGTTAAATTTGATGGTCACCATTTGTGGACTGCAGTGTTTAAGTCATTCCACAGATTATCAATGGCTTTTTTCAATGGGGTTTCTATAGCTAGATAGATAAGCAACAAAATATGATTATTTAAAAGGGGGGTGATTATTTTCTATGCCCACTCTATCCAACAGACTCGCAATGATATATTTACCAGACTAAAAAATGTAATATAAGAGAAGTTAATTGTTAGGGTTTAAATACCCTTTGATGGGGTTACTGGTTTAACCTATTTAATGGTACCTATTTATCTTGTACTATACTATAATGAATTGTTCTTAGGTGTTGGCAAAATGAACATTAGCTCAGATCTAATGTTATTGTTGTAAATATAAGTATTAATCCACCTGAAATACTTTTAGAACTGCTGTGGAAATTGTGCGATAGCTTTGATCAGCAATGCAGACACTGCACTACCATTGATGAAATGAGCAATTCACTTCTGCACCTTGTCTTTCTCTTAAAGGTATTATGCATTATTAATGCTGCCTGGTAGTGCTGATACTTAAGTGTGTTGTGCTAACACTTGAAATGATGTGTAAGTATCATTAATGGTATTTATTCACACCTGTAAGTATACACTGCTGTTAAAAAGAGGCAATATGATATTGTAGCATTTCTATGTATATTTATTTTCTGTCTGTAGGTTTCTATATTAACTGGGTTAAGTAAATGCAGTAGCATTAATTTATTTATTTTTCTTGCAAACAGTATTTATATATAATCGTTTTGTCTCTGCCCCAATTTAAAATAAACATTAGGATATTAAATGTAGTTGATGCTGCAAAATATGAATTTAAACTTTCCCCATTATAGCCACATTCAGCATGTTAGAGAGCTATAAAAAGATGTAAGAAATAAAATGCTAATAATGACATTTTCCTTGACATAAAATAATAATAAAAAAGCAAACCACAGCAGAAAAATGTAATGCATGTGACAATCTATAATGTTTCACTAGTATTGTACTTAAACAAGAGAAAATAATGTAAAAACTTTAAACACGTCCCTACCAAATATATCCTGTCAGTATTCTGTCATGTAACATTTACATTAACGTGTGAAAGTCAGTATAACAGGATGGCTCATTATTTTTGCTTACAAGACCTCATTAGCTAGAGAAGTGAGCACATTGGTAGGTGGCACAGAATAAAAGGTAGAAAGATGTGGACAGGTAGGACATTATTCTAATGATGGACACAAAAATCCTACCCTGCAAAATATAATCCCTCCTAGAGGAACACAGTGGGTGGTGATTAAAAGAGTAGAATGAAAAAAAAAAACATCCTATAGAAAGATTACATAGATAGATACTGCAAATACAGTAGATCAAAACATAGAAAGGCGAGTGGGACATTTTCTTTACCAAATGTTTGTTGGTTTTGCAACAAAACTTTGTATACATTTACTAAAGTGTAAAAGTGTACTGGAAAATACATAATTCTAGGGGTGCATTTAGAAACATTATACGACTAATAGGTACATTTAAAGAATAAAGTGCCAGCTAATCTTTTTTGCTGATTTACTTACTTAACATTCACTGTGCATTTCCTAGTAACATTTGTTGAATTTGTTAAATTATGAATATCTGGAGAATACTTTAAAAAACTGTCCCTAAATTCAGCTTTAAATGCTAAAAGTAATTCAAAATCAGAAGCTGAATAATTTAATCCCCGTGCATAGCGGCTCTGTTTTATATGTATAATATGTTATAGATAACTGCTCTTCAAATCTCACAAATATTTAATAATGAAAAAAATATCAATAGAAAGTGTTTTGTGAATAAACAGTTTGCATGTGAATGTATAACAGGGTGTTTCTCAATGCTAGCTTGCTTAGGTGTGTGTTTGCACAGGTTAACCAAGAATGCTGAGTTCATTACAGGACAAGAAAGAGCATATTATATCAACAACCCAGGAAACCCTTTATTCACCCTTTACAGCAGAAGGGTACAACTTATCCAAGAGCACGCCTTATCCCAAGCAGAGCACCTGAACCAGGCTGTTCCCTTTGTCATGGGCAGGACCTTAACCAGGGCTTGAATTTGTTACTATTTCTACCAGGTGCCTCTCTAGCTGCAGGCAACCATATCTTACCCATTTCTGCTCATGAGGATTCCCACTGAGCACAGATCTGAATGACTGTTTTCCATGTTCTCTTTACTCTTCTGTTGATTCTCAAAATTAGACAGTCTTGACACACACACACACACACACACACACACACACACACACACACACACACACACACACACACACACACACACACTCTCTTTTCTTAGCTTCTGGCAAACTACCATGTCTGCAGTTAAACATATTACCCCATAGAGATATTCTTCATAATACAAATGGAATAGCTGTACACACATTTGAATTGCCTAAAAATATAAACAGTTTTTACTGTAAAGTCTCTTCTGAAATAATCATAAACCTCTTTGTAATTTACCGTTCTCTCTCTTTCACTTATTCTGCTCTCTCCCTCCTTGACTCTACATTATAAAGAAGGAACATTCAAAAACACAATGATGCCATACTCTCCCAGGATGAGAAAGATCAAAAAACAGATTGACAGGCCAAACAGGAAACTCCTCAAGGGTGATCCATGACATCCTGTCAAGGAACACTTGCCCATAGTGCATGTGGTGCTGTGTTAGTGCTGCGTACAGGCTGCCTCCATCAGCAAGATTGACACCTTGCGAGCCCCGTCGCCTGGTATGGGTTTTAAGGGTAACTCCTACGCCGAAAAACTATGTGGGGGTCCCTCCCAAAGTCCATACCAGACCCTTATCCATGCATGCTGCCCGGCCAGTCAGGAAAGGGGGTGGGGACGAGCGACTGCCCCCTCTCATGAGCTGTACCAGGTCACATGCCCTCAACATGGGGGGGGGTGCTTTGGGGAAGGGGCGCCCTGCAGGCCCCCCACTCCAAAGCACCTTGCCCCCATGTTGATGAGGACAAAGGCCTCTTCCTGACAACCCTGACCATTGGTTGTCAGGTCTGCAGGCAGTGGGCTTATCGGAATCCAGGAGCCCCCTTTAATAAGGGGAACTCCAGATCCCAGCCCCCCATCCTATGTGAATGAGTATAGGGTACATTGTACCCCTACCCTTTCACCTCGGGGAAAAAGTGTCAATAAAAAAACGCACAACACAGGTTTTTAAAGTAGTTTATTAGGCAGCTCCGGGGGTCTTCTTCCAACTTTGAGGGTCTTCTCGTCCGCTATCTTCTGCTCTTTTGCCGCTCTTTTGCTAGCGTAGGATCCCAGCTTTCTCCTTCGTCGTAGGTCTTCTTCCAAGTTCAGGGGTCTTCTTCCAACTTTTCCAGCCTCTTCTCCAGCTCTCCGGTTCTTCTGCCGGCTACCCTGCTATGCTCTTACAGCTCTTTTACTAGAGTTGGCCCAATCATCTCATTCATCGTCACCGTCGTCGCCTTCTTCTTCTTCTGCTGGAAAGCCGAGTCCGGCAGACAATTTTGAGTGGAGTCTTCTTTCAAAGTCCGCTGGACTTTTGGGAAGAAAAAGTCAGTCGGAGCCCACACACGGTCAAATTTTGTGACTAAGTCCGCCGGATAGTCCATTCGTGTGTACGCGGCATAAGTGTTCAACTTTCAACAATTTTGAAACTATTTTGAGCTACTTATCTGATGTATATTGTTTTTAAGGTTCACATATGTTGAGATATTTTTGATTGCGCTGATTTTCACTATATACTAGATTTCAATATGGAATTATTAAACAAAAATAATTTTGCCTGGAGTACATTAAAGGTCTCATTGTGTCCTAAATCTAATTTACTAGACCCCGAAGGAATAAATACATTTTAATGTATTTTAGATGTGCCAGTAAAATTTCAAGACCTATTCCTCTGCTGTATAGAGAGAAAAGAAATAGTAAGCAGCAAGTTAGTTTGGTAATATTAAGGTCATGCCTACACACATACATATATTCTGTTAATTATATATTTCTCTATACAGAAATAACACAGGGCTTTGACATGCCCTCATGTGTGTATACAGTGTTTTATTTTTTGCATATTTTGTCTTATTTGTCACCTAAATGATTCAGATCATCAAACAAGTGTTAATATTACACAAAGTTAACAAATTACACAAATAGAAAATGGACCTTATTTGAAAAAGCTAAATCATGAATGAGTTGTAATTAACCGCATTTTATGGAAAGCTGAGATCAATTTCACCTGCTACACCCAGGCTTAATTTTTGCCAGACATGTTTAATCAAGAAACCACTTAAATAGAAGTTGTCTGACAAAGTGAAGCATGCTAAAAGATCTCAAAAAGCAACACAAAAAGATGTGATCTAAAAAAATTCAGGAACAGATGGAAAACAAAGTAATTGATATGAATCTGTCTGCAAAGGGTTACAAAGCTATTCCTAAGGCTTTGGGACTCCAGCGAACAACTGTGAAAGTCATTATCTACAAATGGAGAAAACTTGGAACAATGGTGAACCTTCCCAGGAGTGGCTGGACTACCAAAATTACTCGAAGAGCATAACGACTTGTCAAGGAGGTCATAAAAGAACCCAGAACAACACTGTAATGGAAATTTGTAAGTTCTGTATATAATTACAATTTAATTATAATTACCATATAGTGTAATTCCATATGACAACCAGAATTTATTAAAAAGTAACATACTTACATTTTAAAAGTGTTTCAAGCGCTTGTATAAAAAATGGCAGCAGTGGAGTCCTCCAATTGCACTATATGGTCTTCTCTATCCTTTCTTATCTACCGGTTGAAATTTGACATTACATACTCTTGTACGGAGACGGACCTTTTCTCAAAGGTTTTGGGACACATTTCCAGAGATCGTATTCTACATTGTCAACTGACACTTTAAAGCTCTATTGGCTCATAGAACGTGGGTTCTTTTGGGTCTGAACTATCTGGTAAGCTCAAACCTTTATAGGTGGTGGTGTTGTCACACTGGTGATTGCGAGTCAATACATATCCTTGGTTGTTGGAAGAATGTCCAAACTTCTAATTAATCACTTGGAATTTTTGCACGTTGGACTTTTTCACTTAAAGATCTTTGCACAATTTGTTCAGTATATTATTTTTATTGCAAAAATTTGTTTCTGTACAAGTTCACTGCAAGTTTATTTCATGTTTATGTATGTGTGATGATGATATTATTGCACTGGTCACTTTTTTATTGTGCTTTTCAGATTTGACATTATCTTAGCATATGATATTAGCAATAGGCACCATTTATTTTTTCATTTTTGCATGTATGGTGGCCTAGCATTTGTTTAGCCGGGCCATCGTTTTAATCATTTTTTAGCGCTACACTTTATATATTTATCTACCTTTGAAAAAATGTATCGAGTTTTTGTGTCAGCTGCTCTTCTTCACTAATTAAATTTTTTAGGCAGCGCAGTGTTCCCTGGACTGCATATTTTGTCTCACATTTGGCATAAAACATCTTGATTATACCCACAACTTTTGGGCAAATGCCAGTGGCGTCTCTCCAGCCACCCCCTCTGTGTACTGAATCTATAGACTGCCGCTGTAGCCACCCCCATTCAGGCATCTGGCCCCTTTTTCGACACTTAAATTACAGCGCGGGGGTGTTTTTGAACAACCTGATTACAGCCATAGGCTCTAACAGACTTCAAAAAAGGTGCACCGTGAGTGCAAACCCTTATGCGCTCGCAGTGCACCCAGGTGTGTTAGCAAAGTAAATTAATATTTGCTTTGCTAATACAGAGCAGCCTCTCAGCCAATCAGGAGTCCCAGATGTAATACCAGGAACCTGATTGGCTGAAGGTAGAGGCAATCTCATTGGCCACCTAGCAAAACAGGAAGACGACCTACATGGAGGACGCATGGAGGAAACAGAGCCATCGCCGCACTACCTGTCCCACAGCTCATCACCTGACCTGCTGCCTGACCCACCACCACAATGGGGTAAGTGCTGGGCAGACAGCGGGTGTGTGGGGAGCACAAGGGGTGCACAGTTGATGGAGCACAGTTGGCTGCATTTACCAGGCATAGTTCAGAGTAAAGGGCCGATCCCGGCCCTTTACCATGCGATTAGCTGTCAGCCAATAACAGCTGATTACACAATGTAAACAGAAGCCAGTAATTGTTTTTTTTTCCATCATGCTGACAATGTAAGGAGAAAAAAAAAGTAGATTAACGGCTTGTGTAAAAGGGACATCAGTGTCACACAGTGACAGCCACTGCTGCAGCCCACCAGTGCCCATCTGTGCTGCTAACCAGTGCTCACCAGTGCCACCTACAAGTGTCACTTATCAGTGCCCACCAGTGCCCCCTATCAGTGCTGCCTATCAGCGCCTTATCAGTACCTATCAGTACCCATCAGTGCAGCCTATCAGTTCCCATCAGTGCAGCCTCATAAGTGCACATCAAAGAAGGAGAACAATTACTTGTTTCAAACTTTTATAACAAACTATGAAAACTGATTTTTTTTTTTAAATGTATGGTTTGTTTAGCAACAATTAAAAAAACCTAGTGGTGATTAAATACCACCAAAATAAACTCTATTTGTGTGAAAAAATATACAAATTTCATATGCATACAGTGTAGCAGCACAGTTGTAACCATGCTCAGTTGTGGGCCTTTCCATAAATCTGCAGCAAAAATTAAAAGCATTAGGAACAGAATAATAATGTTGCCATCTTAGATGTAACCCAGAGGCAAGGATTTCCTGTTTTTCTTACTGGTACTTAATTTTTCGCCACCCCCATTGTTGTTTACTACAATTATAGGATATAGCACTTCTTCCAGCTGTCTCAAGCAGACTTCTTGATTGTGCAAGGTTCTTTAATAAGCAAGCAGTGTCCAAATTGGACAAAGCTAACAGTTTGTGAATTTTAATTAACTGAACTGGCACGTGTTCCTAAGAGCCATACAAATATGCAGAAATACCTTTAAGTGTTTAAAAAAAAAACACAGTAAAACATATGCACAAACAAAAATTACACATCTTGTGTGTTTAATTATTACCCCTGCTATGTTTATGTATGTCAATATCACCTTCAAATTTTATAAAATGTTACATTTTCAAATATTGTACAAAGTTATGTATTTTCTAACAAAAGTCTTATTTTAAATGTGCCATGTGTTTTATTTTGGCATTTGTAATTATTCCCGCATAGGAACAATAAATAATACATCTGTGAAATGTTGGCGCCCTAGATGTTTTTCAAAATAACTAATTCTAGATTTGTAAAGCACAATTAGTTTATGTTGCACTTAACATGTATGGCAAATAATATGAATATATTGTAGCTATTTTCAAGCTTTGTTCAGTTGAATTCTAATTTATGTGGGGTAAAGATAAACAGTTTAGTATAAACTGTACAGCAAAGTCCTTAACCACTTCAGCCCTGGAAGATTTTACCCCCTTCCGATTTTACCCCCTTCCTGACCAGAGCATTTTTGTTTTACGATTTGGCACTGCGTTGCTTTAGCTGACAATTGCCTAGTCGTGCAATGCTGTACCCAAACAAAATTGACGTCCTTTTTTCCCATAAATAGAGCTTTCTTTTGGGGGTATTTGATCACCTCTGCGGTTTTTATTTTTTGCGCTATAAATAAAAAAAGGCCATCAATTTTGAAAAAAAGCTATATGTTTTACTTTTTACTATAATAAATATCTCCAAAAAATATATAAAAAAACGAATTTCTTCCACAGTTTAGGCCAATAAATGTATTCTTCTACATATTTTTGGTAAAAAAAATCATTATAAGCATACATTAATTGGTTTGCGCAAACGTTATAGCGTCTACAAAATAGGGGATAGATTTATGCCATTTTTATTATACATTTTTTTTACTAGTAATGGCAGCAATTTGCAATTTTTATTGGGACGGTGACTTTATGGTGGACACATCGTACCCTTTTGACACTATTTTGGGACCATTGTCATTTATCAGCGATCAGAGCTACAAATAGCCACTGATTACTGTATAAATGACACTGACAGGGAAGGGATTAAACACTAAGGGGCGATCGAGGGGTTAAGTGTGTCCTAGGGAGGTGTTCTAACTGTAGGGGAGATGGGCTCACTACAACATGACAGAGATTGCTGCTCCCGATGACAGGGAGCAGTGGATCTCTGTCATGTTGCTAGACAGAACAGGGAAATGGCTTGTTTACATAGGCATCTCCCCGTTCTGTCTCTCCTCACCACAATCATGGGCCGCAATTCAAAAGGACATACAGGTATGCCCATTTGCCTGCCTGTGCCATTCTGCTGACGTACATCTGTGTATGGCGGTTGGCAAGTGATTAAATTATTTTATCTATTCTACTATTTTCTCCTGTTATTGAGAATTACTGAGATCAACGTTACTTATCATGAATAATTCTGTCAAACTTTTATCATCTGCTCATGGCACAGAGCACCATGTAGTACTCTTTGGTGTCACCTATGTGTGCATGTAAGCTTTCCTGATGGGCTCTTGCCTGGTTCTTCTTTTTGGGATGTAAGGGGATCCCTCTTATCATGTACATTTTTTTATAAACTAATGAATGATTTGAGTGTGTCACTGAGTTAGTTACTGGTACAAGTGCTATAAATTGATATTTGTTGGTCTCTACTTGGCGTGAGTTGAATTAACCTGGATTCTGTTTGTTTGACGTTTGCTCAAGAGCTCACAAGTTCTGAATGCTAATCTGAACTCTACTGAAGTAAGTTAATGCCAAATCTTTAAAATTCATTCTGACCATTTCCATAGCCAAGTCCATAGTCCATAGTCAAACAAATGGCACGGGAGACAAGATACTGCGAAGGGGACATGTACTAATGCAAACATATTTTAAAAATACAATTTTGTGGAGATCAGCAATTTCAACCACTTCAATACAGGGTACCTTCACCCCCTTCCTGTCCAGACCAATTTTCAGTTTTGGCACTGTCACACTTTGGCAATGTGATGCTGTACCCAAACAAAATTGTAATCTTTTTTTGAGACAGATAGAGCTTTCTTTTGGTGATATTTAATCACTGCTGAGTTTTCTATTTTTACTAATCAAATGAAAAAAGACAGAAAAAAAAAGTTTTTCTTATTTACACATTTTTGTAAAAGAAACTAAGTAATTTTTTTCCTTCACTGGTTTACGCTGATGAGGCTGCACCGATGGGCATTGTTAGGCTGCGCTGATGGTCACTGATAAGGTGGCGCTGATGAGGTGGCACTGATGAGGAGGCACTAATTTGCAATACTGGTGGGCACTGATAGGTGCCCCTGATATGCAGCACTGATGGGCACTGGTAGGTGCCACTGATATGCAGCACTGATGGGCACTGGTAGGCAGCAGTGATGAACGACACTGATGGGTGGCACTGATGGGTAGCATGGATTGGCAATGATAGATGGCACTAATGAGGAGACATCACTGATGAACACAGATTGGCATCACTGAAGTGCACAGGGGGGCATCGCTGGTGGGCACAGGTAGGCATCATTGATGGGACTGCACTGATAATCAATGTACTGATTATCAGTGCAGGACCCCCCCCTCGTCAGTAGAGCAGCTTATCAGCTCTCCTCTACACAAGCGCTGTCAGCGCGAATAGAGGAATGCTGATAACTGCCACTTTCTATTTACACTGTGATCAGCTGTGATTGGACACAGCTGGTCACATGGTAAAGTGTCTATGTCATAGATTCTTCACCCTGATTGAAGATGTGGTGTGTCCAAGCAATACAACGCACCACCAAATGCCTTGTTGTGCCCCCAGGACATCATATGATGTCCAGGCAGGACAATGGAATCCCGGCCTATAGCAAAATGACAGCCGGGCAGGAAGGTGTTAATAATGTTAAAGTGAAGTATTAAACATTCCCTATTCCTTTACAGGCAGGTAAAAGGCGTCCCAGACATCTTTTTTTAAAGTTGCACACCTTTTTGATAAATACAATTCACTATAGCAAAGCCTATATGTGCAAAGAGAAAAATGCAGGTAAATTACATTTCTCTGACAGCTTAGTTTAACCCTTAAAAGTCTAATATGTAAACTGCTGTAGCACATCCTACAAAGACGCAATAAAAAGGTCCACCTAAAATTTGTACCTAAACGCTTAGGCCGCATGCACACAGGACAATTTATAAATTCCAGAGCTGCTTCCAGGAAAAAGCAGCACTAAAAATACACCTTTAGCCACGTTTTTACAGAGCAAAACATAAATGAAGGTAAGGATGTGGGAAAAAAAACTCTTCAAAGTAAAGCATATAGAGTGATGGATATTAGTTCATTAGAGCTAAAAATGAGTAATGGATATTAATTAGGGTAAAGCATAAGTGATGGTAAGCATATGATCAAAACAATTCAGTGCAGAGTATAGTACCACGTTGCAAAATACTATTCAATATTAAATCCAATATAAAAAACCAAATGTGCTCAAAAACATGAATTCCCAAACATAATATAGGCAAAAAAAAACAACTTCTAAATCCAGTGCTAATAATATCAAGTTCTAAAATAATAGAAAATAATAGAAAATCAATAAAGTCAATAAAGTGACCAACCAACATGAATAAATGTGAAAATGTGTTCACTCCACCACCAGGTCAAAAAGGCAGGGTCCCTTTAAACAGTTGGAATGAGCTTGATGGGAGGATTGGACTAACCTCTTCAAAGTGGCCAACTTAGTGAAGCACCCAGTCATGCAGCTCAAGGAAAGAGAAGGAAAAACATAGTTCTTATGGTTTGTATTTAAAACCAAAGATGTTTATTAAAAATTCACTCACATTAACCTCTTAACACTGGCGCCTCCTGGTCCTTTAAGAAGTGTATGTAGCTGGGGACAGGGCTTAAGAGCACATGATCACCGCGATCGACTATCACGGCTGTCACATGATCTGAAAACTCCTGATCGCTAGCAGCAATCGGCAACAATAGCTGTGTCGGTAGTGCGTACTGCGCATGCTCTCTGCAAAGCTGTATTGACAGCAACTCACCCAAGTATGCGCCCCCCCTGGTGCAGAAAGACCATATATTTGCATGCGCCCATCCCAAAAAGTATCAAAAGGGTCAGTTAGGTGTCCAATTTGTCTGCCGCAATGTTGCAGTCCCGCAAAAAAAACTCTGATCTTGTCATTACTGGTAACTCCATAAAAATATCCCATCGTTTGTAGACGCTATAACATTTGTGCAAAGCAATCAACATATGCTTATTGGGATTTTTTGAACAAAAATATGTAACAGAATACATATCGATCTAAACTGAGGAAGAAACTAGATTTTTTACATTTTTTATTGGGTATGTTTTATAGCAGAAAGTAAAAAATATATATATTTTTTTTCAAAATGATCAGTCTCATTTTATTTATAGAGCAAAAAATAAAACACAGAGGTGATCACATACCACCAAACGAAAGCTCCATTTGTGGGAAAAAAAGGGCACACATTTTATTTGGGTACGGTGTCGCACATTTGCCCAATTGTCAGTGAAAGTACACAGTACCATATTGCAAAAAATGGCCTGGTCAGGAAGCTTTCAGGGCTGAAGTGGTTAATATTGTCACACAGTAGCAGGGATATTCCCAACAGCTCACCACTCAGGCTCTGTTT
The DNA here is from genome assembly GCF_037356315.1 of Lithobates pipiens. Taxonomy (NCBI): domain Eukaryota; kingdom Metazoa; phylum Chordata; class Amphibia; order Anura; family Ranidae; genus Lithobates; species Lithobates pipiens. The sequence goes on from NW_027507764.1 coordinate 389,942,751, forward strand.
GGCTGACACCTCAGGATTAAATCATCCAAGCCTGCTGCTGTTAGACTGCCCTCTCTCCTACAACACTGACAGGTCTCAGTGCTCCACCCTACACCTTATATCATTGACTTATTCAAGGATCCCAGGCCAGGCCCAATTCTGTACGCTCGGATAGGGACCTGGTATTGATTTTAAGGGGTACCCCTTGTTTTTTGCATGAGGTAATTCCTTGAAAGCCATACCAGAATTGAAGGTAAGGATGGGCTGAACACCCCCTGTTCGGTTTGCAGCAGAACTCGTGATTCTTTGTTCGGGTTAGAACATTTCCCCTTTTCATAATACAGTCTATGGGAACTGCCCTGGGGGACATGTATCAATATTTTTTTTTAAACTATTGTTTTTTCAGGCGCAATGTTTTTAATTATGCTAAAGTGCAACAATAAATAAAAAAATATATATATATATTGCCTGGGGGGTTCCCTTAATGTGCCTGTAAAGTGACGCATCTGTAGCAAGCATAAAACATGTTGCCGCAAAAATGACATTTCTAAAGAAAAAATTGTCAAATCTTATTTAAAATGACTTGACGTGGTGGTAATTTTTGAAATTGCTGAAAAAATGGCGTGGGGGCCTCCCCAGTAAAAATATGCTCTACCAAACAGTGGAGCAGAACATTAAGGGGTTAAGGTTTTGGCTGTCTCATGTGTAGCTTGAAAATCCAACATTGTGGAATAACTAATATGTTCCTCTATTTTGGAGTGGTATAAAAGCTATAAAAGATGAGGTTGCAAATAGATACCAAATATGTCAAACTTTAAAATTGCACTTAGCCATGAAATGGATGGTACCCCAAATTTACTGCAGGTAAAACATTAAAACTCTTTAAGTTAATCAACCTAGAGTTACCAGTGAATGATGGCCCTAAGATTATTCTCATTCTGGCTTGCACAACACCTAACATGAGTGGCTCCAACATTGTATGTGCATGTACATGGGGGCTTCACATTTCAGTGTTTTTTTTTTTTCATTTTTAAACTTTTGTCCTTTGACTTTAAAAGGTTAAAACATATAGTGTATTCATAATATTAAAAATAAGATCCAAAACATAAACAGTTTACTTAAAATAGTAACATTGTTAATACATAACAATGTTCCGAAAATGAGACAGGACACCTCTGGATTATTTGCATACTTGAATATTAGAATTTGTAGGATTGCATGCTTATCATGATCACTGTCAACATGTTTCACAACTAATGCCACTTCCCCAGGATGAAATAAATATTGTGAAATACACTAGACATGATCAAAATGATATGATTAAATAACATGCGGTGTGGTGCACAAACTGTATAAATATCTCCCAGGTGCAAATAGGGGTTACAAGTGCTGCACGAAACAATAGCATCAGAGAAAATATTGGACTCATAGAATTCTGCTACCCTGATAAAGTGTACTATAAATATCACTAAAAGGGCTCAAAACTTCATGATAAAATAATATGTTATATACCCCTCATACTCACACACTTCCCCAGAAAAGGAAACAGACACAAAATATTAAGGGGGGGGGGGGGCATGCATTGGCACCACCACTGAGGGCACATAGATACTCTTCCTACCACAAACACTTCACTTAGCTTCTGGAGAAAAGCCTAAAATAAACAAAGTTAACCATAGCCAGCCACCAAGAACCACAGGATCATTCTATCCTGGCTGTATGTACTAATATACCTCGACCACTAAGATCCACGTGAAAACCTTCATCCACATTAATAGCAGTAATCACCATAGGGACCAAAGAGAAGCCCCCCAAACCCTGGAAAGGATAGTCTGTGGGTCGACACTATACTATAAATACCTTGCAACACACTCCCTTAAGGCTGATGTGTCCACAAATCAATCCCAAGACCAAGGGGACATCTTTATCCTACATAAGTCCCAGGTATTAAGCTTCTTGCTATATCACCATCTCTGTATACAGCACATAATAAAGTAATGCTTATTGTACCACCACAACCTCAAGATGTCATCAATTCAATCCACAAAAAACTAAGCCTGTAACCCACACATAGCCTCACCTACAGCATGTTCCGATCACCTGAGAGTCCTTACATCTGCCACAGCCGTGACACCAAGTGCCATCTATATATACCCCTGTGGCACTGCATGGCACCCAGGCCACAAACCACTGGGTGTGGCAGATTATATCACTATGCTGTGTGCATGCTGTGCAAAATGGTGGCCAACCAGAGTGACCAGCCAGTCCACCCAGTCTTGGGACTGCCAAGCGCCACCCAAAAGGGTGGAATCAGGAACGACAACACCCCAGCAACACCACACATACAGTGCCTTGCAAAATTATTCATAGTCCTTGATATTTTCCACATTTTGTCATGTTACAACCAAAAATGTATATGTATTTTATTGGGATTTTATGTGATAGATCAACACAAAGTGCACAGAATTCTGAGGTGGAAGGAAAATGATAAATGGTTTTAAATGTTTTTTTTAAATAAATATGTGAAAAGTGTGGTATGCATTTGTATTCAGTCCCCCTGAGTCAATACTTTATAGTATTATAAAGTATTGAACTGAAATTAGAGCTGCAAGTCTTTTTGGGGATGTCTCTACCAGCTTTGCAGATCTAGAGAGTTACATTTTTGTCCATTCTTCTTTGCAAAACAGCTCAAGCTCTGTCAGATTGAATGGAGAGCATCTGTGAACAGCAATTGTCAAGTCCTGCCACAGATTCGCAATTGTATTTAGATCTAGACTTTGACTGGGCCATTCTAACACATAAATATGATTTAATCTAACCCATTCCATTGTAGCTCTGGCTGTATGTTTAGGGTAGTTCTCCAGTTGGAAAATGAACCTCCGCCCCAGTTTTAAGTCTTTCGCAGACTCTAACAGGTTTTCTTCTAAGATTGCCCTGTACTTGGCTCCATCCATTTTCCTATCAACTCTGACCAGCTTCCCTTTTCTTGCTGAAGAAAATAATCCCCACAACATGATTCTACCACCACCATGTTTCTCTGTGGGGGTGGTGTGTTCAGGGTGATGTGCAGTGTTAATTTACCAACACATAATGTTTTGTTTTAAGGCCAAAAAGTAAATTTTTGGACACATCTGTCCCCCCCATGGCTTCTCGCACACTGCAAATGGGAGTTCTTATGACTTTCTTTCATCAATGGCTTTCTTCTTGCGACTCTTCCATAAAAGACAGATTTGTGGAGTGCACGACTAATAGTTGTCCGGTGGACGGATTATCTCACCTGAGCTGTGGATCTCTGCAGCTCCTCCAGAGTTACCATGGGCCTCTTGGTTGTTTTTCCGATTAATTCTCTTCTTGCCTGGCCTGTCAGTTTAGGTCCATGGCCATCTCTTGGTAGGTTTTGCAGTTGGGCCATACTCTCTCATGATGGATTGAACAGTGCTTCATGAGATGTTCACAGCTTAGGATACTTTTTATAACATAACCCTGCTTTAAACTTTTCCACAATATTATCCCTGAGTTGTCTGGTGTGTTCCTTGGCTTTCATGTTGCTGTTTGTTCACCAAGATTCTCCAACAAACCTCTGAGGGCTTCACAGAACAGCTGTATTAATACTGAGATGAAATAGGTAGACTTTATTTACTATTTAAGTAACTTCTGAAGGCAATTGGTTCCACTAGATTTTAGTTATGGGCATCAGAATACAAATGTCTGCAACACTTTTCAGATATTTATTTGTAAAAAAAAAAATGTAAAACATATTTATCATTTTCCTTCCACTTCACAATTATGTGCCACTATGTGTTGGCCTATCACATAACATCCCACTAAAATACATTTACGTTTTTGGTTGTAACATGACAAAATGTGGAAAATGTCAAGGGGTGTGAATACTTTTTCAAGGCACTGTATGTCCGGCCAACAAACCCTCACTGTGCGCCCTCCCCTTCCACACTTCAGATTATATAAATACATAGGGCTTTTTTTTCTCAGAGAATAGGTGCAGGAACTCCCCCTTTCTGATGCACCCCTTTTCTCCACCTCTACCCACCTCTGAGCACCCTCTACCTACCTCCCATTACTGCCCTTTTAGAGAATACAGAACCAAGTATAATTTTGTGATGATAATTTGTATGGAATTTTTTAATGATAACAAGAAAAGCAATAAAATAGATCCCCTGTAGCCAGTAACAATAAAGCCCCCTCTAGCAACAATAGATGCCCCCCATTAAAAATGGGCCATCCGGAAAAAAAATCCCCCAGCAGCAACAACAGATCTCCTCACATCCATCATCAATAGACTCTCCATCAGCCAGCAGCAATAATCCCTCCCCAACAGTAGATCTCTCCTAGCCATACTGACCCTCAGCGATATAAGACCCACCCCCGGCAACAATAGGTCCCCCACCAGTAAGAATACTCACCAGTAGGAATAGACCTCCTGCAAAAATAGATCCCGTCCAGGTAGAATAGATCTCTTTGCAGCCAGCAACAATAGACCCTGCAGCACACCCTAGCACCCCTTATCATTTTTATATAGTCAGTGATGGAGGTGCCGGAACTGCGTTCCCCCACACTCCCGCTGAAAAAAAGTAAAGACATACTATATGCAAGTACATTATCTCATTATCAGCTTGCTTCCTGCTGATGGTGGCTTGCATGTGGATTTTGTGAACATAAGTGGAATTTTGAACTAAAGTAGAGAGTTAATAACCAGGAGTTGTGCTTTTGACTGCTTCTGCTTCCAAGTGTTGTTTTTTTTTACTCCTTTATTTGATACGTTTGCTAGCAGTTTTTAAAATACTTTTTTTCCTCCTTTTTTCTGACACTTTCTAAACAGCTTTTCTTTTTTTTTTCTTCCTGCTAAATAAGGGGAGTGGTTAATTGTTCACAGGTGTATAAAAGTAACTATACAAACTCCCCTAGGAGTTTGTTCCCTGCTGATGGTGGCTTTTGTGAACATAAGTGGAATTTTGAACTAAAGTGGAGCATTAAAAACCAGGAGTTGAACACGGGAGTTAAGACAGGAGTCTTCTAACCTGTGAGTAACATCTTAAGTCAGGATTATCAGATAGAAAGATGGGTTAATCTAGTTAGATGGAGTGTAAGGGGCTCGCAGAAAAAGAAGGCCAGTCCTGTATTTGTGCATCAAAACAAATTTGCCAAGTTGGGTGAAGCTGTGGAGGTGGCAAACACAGAGGTGACATCCCTAGATGTCACTGCTACCCCTAAGAGCCGGGAGAGCAGCCCATCTAGTAGAGGTGGTGAGGGGAGTGCAGGTAGGCCTAGACAGTTGGTGGTTATAGGGGACTCTATAATCAGAAGGACTGATACAATAATTTGTCGACAGGATCACCTCAACCGAATGGTTTGCTGTCTCCCTGTTGCTAGGGTTCGGCATGTGGTGGACCGGGTGGATAAATTACTAAGAGGGGCTGGGCATGGCCCAGCTGTCTTGGTCCATGTTGGAACCAATGACAGTATATATGGGAGGTAGAGGCTCCTTAAGAATCAATTTAAATCAATTTAAAGAACTAGGCTGCAAGTTGAAGGGAAGGACATACAAAGTGATATTCTCTGAAATATTGCCTATGATGCAGGAAAGGTAGGGGGTGATTAGAGAGCTGAATGCATGGCTAAAGACCTGGTGTAGGGAGGAGGGATTTGGGCTTCTAGAGCACTGGGCTGACTTTTCATTGGGGTGCAACCTATATGCTAAAGACGGTTTGCACTTGAATGGAAGGGGGTCTGCTGTGCTAGATAAGGCTGGAGGAGTATTTAAACTAGGATTGAGAGGGGAGGGTGAACTAGAATTGCATCGGGCAGACAGGTCAGTTAGGGGTCAGACATTAATGGAGGGTGGAATGGGAATAGATGGGGGGAGGGTTATGGCAGATGACAAGAAATGTCCCATGTTGCAAACAGCCATTGGAAACTATAGTGCCATTTGTACTACTAAAAATGATATGAAAAACATCAGAGCAAAATGTAATAATGCAATAAAGTGTTTGTACGCCAATGCCAAGCAAAATAGGTGAGTTGGAAACTCTGGTGCATGAGGAGAGCTATGATGTAATTGGTATTGCTAAAACTTGACTTCAATCCTCACATGACTGGGCTATTAATATTCCTGGCTATGCACTCTTTCGGAGAGACAGGATAAAAAGGAAAGGTGTTAGGGTCTGTCTCTATGTGAGAAGTGATCTCAAAGCAAGTGTGAAAGAGGACCTGGTTGATGGAGAGTGTGATGAGTCTGATGCATTATGGATGGAACTGCATATAGATGGGTGTAGTTCAAAGTTAATCATTAGAGTTTGTTATAGACCACCCAATGTTAACGAGGAGGTGGGGACTCAGCTCCTTGCGCAGATGGAAAGAGCTGCAAGGGCTGGCACAGTGATAATAATGGCGGAATTTAACTACCCAGAAATCAAACATTTATAAACCTATTACAAGACAATTTTATGGTCCAGTTTATTGAGGCCCCAACTAGGAATGATGCTCTGTTGGACCTGGTAATCTCAAACCATGCAGAGCTTATTACTAATGTCCAGATAAAGGAACACCTGGGTAGCAGTGATCATAACATTATTTCATTTGATGTTAGCTGTAAACAAGAAATAAATATGGGAAGGGTAAAAACACTTAACTTCAAGAGAGAAAATTTTCCAAGGATGAGGCCTGCTGTCCAGGATTTAGACTGGGAGCGAATATTTACATCGATAAACATAGAACAGAAATGGTAATTCTTCAAAAAGACCTCACTGCAAAGTATATTCCCATGGGCAATAAGTTTAAAAGGCTAAAAACAAAACCTATGTGGCTCATGGTCAAAGTTAAAAAAGCTATAAACAATAATAAAAGAGCTTTTAAAAAATATAAAAATGAAGGAACAATAGTGTCGTTCAAATGTTACAAAGAATTTAACAGAATATGTAAAATGGAAATCAAGGATGCAAAAATGAAAAATGAACGACAGATTGCAAATGATAGTAGGACAGACCCCCAAAAATTCTTCAAATATATTAATAGTTAAAAGGTCAGGTCTGAGCATGTAGGCCTTTTACAAAATAACATAGAGTAGGTGATTGGGGACAAAGAGAAGGCTAATTTATTAAATACGTATATATCTGTGTATAACACGCGCCGGCGTATAACACACGCAGGCGTATAACATGCACCCCAAGTTTAGGAGGGGATTTTAAGGAAAATAACTTTTAGGAGGGAAGTTTAAGGGAAAAAAAACTTACATTTAAATGCCCATCAATGCAGCCTTACCAGTGTTCATCTGCAGCCTTGCTCAGTCTCTTTGCAGCCTGGTGTCATTGCAGCCTTGTGTCATTGCAGCCTGGTGTCCTCGGCTCCTCTTGGCTCCACTTGCAGTCCCACCCAGTCCCACCCTATGATGGACATAACACAGGTCCAATGGTGGGACTGTGAGCGGAGCCGAGAGGAGCCGACCACCGCTGAGATACACATAGCCGAATGTTTGGCTCCTCTTGGCCCCTCTTGGCTCCACTCACAGTCATACCCAGTGTTATGTCCATCATAGTGCAGGATTGGGCATGACTGTATGCTGAGCCGAGAGGAGCCAAGCCTAGCTGAGTACACTCAGCTATGTGTATCTTGGCGGCGCTCACTCCTCTGCTCACAATCAGTGGGGGATCAGTGGGAATCAACGTATAACACACACCCACGATTTCCCCCTCATTTTAAGGTGAAAAAGTGTGTTATATGCCATTAAATATGGTACTTTTTTCAGCTCTGTGCATACAAAAGAGCATGGGGGAGCTCATGCTCATAATGGGAGTGGCATTGACACAGCCCCGACTGATCCACAATGGTTGAAAAGTGATATGGTTCAGAAATATTTAGACCAAATAAAAGTGGATAAACCTGGACCTGATGCACCCACGGATGCTAAAAGAATTGAGCTCTGTAATTTCAAAGCCATTGTATCTCATTTTTAGGGACTCACTAATGACAAGAATAGTACCACTGGATTGGCACAGGGAAAACGTGGTGCCTATATTTAACCCCCCTGGCGGTATTCCCGAGTCTGGCTCGGGGTGGAATTTTTATACCAAAAGCGGTATCCCCGAGCCAGACTCGGGACCGCATCGCTGGATCCAGGAGGAGGTTTACTTACCTTCTCCCTCGGATCCAGCGTTGTCTCCCCGCTGTACGAGCGAGCCATATCTCGCTCGATGCATCACATCGCCGATCTCTGTGCCCTGCGAGCGTTGCGAAGCACGGGGACGGAGATCGGCGCCAATTTCAAAAAGTGAAACAAACAGTAAACATACAGTATAATGTAATCTTACAGATTACATTGCTGTATGTAAATATTTCACATCCCCTTTGTCCCTAGTGTTCTGCCCAGTGTCCTGCATGCAGTTTTATATAATAAAAACTGTTCATTATGCCTGGAAACTGGAGATTGTCCATAGCAACCAAAACTGTCCTTTTACATCAAAAATGGTTTTAGACCAGCTAGAAAACAGCGATAATAAATTGGAGTCACTCGCAGAATTGAGCGATAGCGATTTGTGGGGAGATCCGTCATCAAATACTGAAAAGTAATGACAGTGACAATTCTGCAACTGAGCAAATTTCAGTGTTTTTGATTTGATTACATTATTGAATCATTTTTATTATTGTTATATTATTATTTGGTACAATTATTTATAATTATTTATTATATTATAATTTATGATTTCATTTTTCAAACTTTATTATACCCGGGATGTCTGCTAGACTCTGGTTTGGACAGATTTAAGTCAGTTATTCCTAAGAATTGCAGGACTACAATATAAAACGCCAAATTTTCATGCAAAATAATGGTACCGCTTTTAGCACCTAAAATCCGAAATAATCGTACCGCCAGAGAGGTTAAAAAGGGATCAAAGTCTTTACCAAGTAACTATAGACCTATTATTTTAACTTCTATAGTTAGGAAGATACTGGAGCATTTAATAAAAGACCACATAGATGAGTTCTTGCTGGAAAAAAAACATTTTAAGCAACAGACAGCATGGATTCACGAAAGACAGAAGTTGTCAGACAAACCTGATTTCTTTTTATGAAGAGGTAAGTAAAACCTTGGACAGAGGGGTGGCTGTGGACGTGGAATGCTTGGATTTTACAAAAGCGTTTGACACAGTTCCCCACACACAGCTCATATGTAAGGTAAAGTCTACAGGCTTGGAAATATCAGTTTGTAAATGGATAAAAAACTGGCTAAAAGACAGAATTCAGAGAGTAGTGGTTAATGATTCTTACTCTGAATGGTCTAAGGTTATCAGTGGTGTATCCCAAGGTTCAGTGCTGGGACCCTTACTTTTTAATATCTTTATAAATGATATTAGGTCTGGGATCAAAAGTAACATTTCCATCTTTGCAGATGACACCAACTTATGCAGTGGAATAACGTCTTGACAATCTGACCTCAATGCACTGTCTAATTGGGTGACTATGTGGCAAATTAGGTTTAACTTGGGGGCTAAGAATATGCATGCATCATAAATGCTAGGGGGAGTATAACTGGGGGAATCCGTAGTGGAGAAGGATTTGGGGGTTTTGGTAGATCATAAGCTCAATAATAGCATGCAATGCCAAGCTGCAGTTTCCAAAGCGAGCAAAGTCCTTTCTTGTATTAAGAGAGGTATGGACTCCAGAGAGAGAGATATCATTTTTCCCCTATTTAAATCATTAGTAAGACCTCATCTGGAATATGCAGTTCAGTTTTGGGCACCAGTTCTCAAAAAGGATATCGGGGAACTGGAGAAAGTGCAGAGAAGAGCAACCAAACTGATAAGAGGCATGGAGGAGCTCAGCTATGAGGAAAGATTAGAGGAAGTGAATTTATTCACTCTTGAGAAAAATAAGGGGGGATATGATCAACATGTTCAAATATATAAGGGGTCCATATAGTGAACTTGGTGTTGAGTTATTCTGTTTACCGTCAACACAGAGAACACGGGGGCACTCTTTACGTCTAGAGGAAAAGAGATTTCATCTCCAAATACGGAAAGCTTTCTTCACAGTAAGTTGCTTTGAGAAAGGCCTGGATTCTTTCCTAAATGTACATAATATAACTGGGTACTAACATTTATAGGTAAAGTTGATCCAGGGAAAATCGGATTGCCTCTTGGGGGATCAGGAAGGAATTTTTTCCCCTGCTGTAGCAAATTGGAGCATGCTCTGCTGTTTTTTTTTTTGCCTTCCTCTGGATCAACTGTGGGTATAAAATTGGGTATATTGGATTATATGATATTTTTTATTTTATTTATTGTTTTTAAGGTTGAACTGGATGGACTTGTGTCTTTTTTCAACCTGACTATTTAACTATGTAATTATTATAACAATATGTTACTTGGGTATGAGCCCCACACTAGTCAGACCTGCACGAGTCTGGGAAATAAGAGAATAAAAAGGAGAAAAGATAAAGGATCAACCTATAATCCTATTGCAAACCAACACATGACAATACATAAAAGTGGTTCAGTGAAGTTATGTAAGTTGTGATCTTCATAATCAATCCACAAATATGGGGCCAACCAGGGATCAACACCTTACAGAAAAGATGTAATACTGAGTATATCATTGAGTCCTGATGTGAAGTAGTTTTATGAAAAAAAAATTAATCCTGCTTCACGCTGAAATAATTTTTTTTATCAACATCGCCCCCTCTAGGGTCCTCATATATCCTATTGAGGGCAGCAAATCGAATTATATCAGCATCATAAATGTGGTATATTCCAACATGCCTCCCAATAGGTGTAGGTAATTTCCCATTTTCTTCTACAATAAATGGGATAATTTATTTGACGCCATAAAGGACCTTTATTTCTACCAACATAGAAGGTCCTACATTTACAGAACATAATGTGCACCACCCCTTTTGCCTGACATTCTAAAAAATGTTTTAATGTGTCTGTTCTGTAAGGATGAGCCGAATACCCCCGCTTCGTTTCGCACCAGAACAGACCTAAACTTCATGTGAACTTTAGAATAGACATGTGCATTTCATTTAGTTCCGAAGCGAAATTCGGACGAATTTTCATTATTCGGACATTCGGATGCATCCGAATTACTGAATTACAACGAATTCAACCGAATTCAGACATAATTCGAATCAAATTAGAAAAATGTCCCGAATGATCCGACTTTGGGCCCACGTATCTCGGGGTCACTTGGAGATGTTGTAGTGCTAGGTCTACTGTGTTTGCATACCTAATTTGTTTTTTTTAGCTATAAGTGGCCCTGAGATACGTGGCCCCAAATTTGGGTCGCAAAATGTCATTCTCTGCTGCAGAAAAGTACTTGGCATATTGCCCATATCTGGGGTCACTTGGTGGCAGGTGACGTGGCAAGTGGACAATCCACAACTTGGTCATGTGGCACTCGTGGCCGGTCACATGGCACTCGTGTCAGGTCACGTGGCACTCGTGGCAGGTGTCGTGGCAAGTGGACAATACACAACTTGTGGCAGGTGACGTGGAAAGTGGACAGTGCACAACTTGTGGCAGGTGATGTGGCAAGTGGACAAATACAATACACAATTTGTGGTAAGTGGACAATGACATACAGCATATGCATATATATATATATATATATATATATATATATATATATATATGTAAGTATAAGTAACTAACCATCTTCCAAAATTTCTAATTCAAAAAGAAAAGATTAGAACAGAATAAAAAAAATATATAATTTAATAGAATAAAATAAAAAGAATATACAACCATCTTCTTTTCTATTCAAATTCAAATTCATTCTATACGAAATTCGAATGTCAAAAAAAATAATTATATATATATATATATATATATATATATATATATATATATATATATATATATATATATATATATATATATATATATATATATATATATATATATAAAACCATCTTCCGAAATTCACATTTAGTATATAATGATTTCGACTTTAATAGAAAAGATTTTAATAGAATAGAAAAGAATAGACTAAAAAAACAATAGAACAGAATAGAATAAAATATAACATATTCTATTCTGTTCTATTGTTTTTCTAGTCTATAGTCTATCTCTATTCTAATATTTTCTATTCAAATTCGAATTTATTCTATACGAAATTCGAATGTCAGAAAGAAATATATATATATTACCATCTTCCGAAATTTGAATTTAGTATATAATGATTTCTATTTTAATAGAAAAGATTTTAATATAATATAAAAGAATAGACTAGAAAAACAATAGAACAGAACAGAATAAAATATAATAGATTCTATTCTGTTCTGTTCTATCATTTTTCTAGTCTATTTTCTATTTTATTATAATCTTTTCTATCCAAATTTAAAATTAATTAATTTAACAATTTGAATTCATACTATTCGAATTTCTAATTTATTCTATTCAAATTCGAATTTCAGAAGATGGTTGTATATTCTTTCTAATTTATTTTATTAAATTATATATTTTTCTATTTGAATTAGAAATTTTGGAAGATGGTTAGTTACTTATACTTATATATATCTGTCACATCAACTTTTCATACTTGCAGTGTACCAGTGCAAAAGAAAAACCACACACATCTTATTTCATTTATATTTATGGTATCAATGAAGTTGTCAGCATGCCTGATTGAAGAAGTCACGGATGTCGATCGCAAAGGCAAGTGCATATGCTGTATGTCATTGTCCACTTGCCACAAGTTGTGTATTGTATTTTTCCACTTGCCACGTCACCTACCACAAGTTGTGTATTGTCCAATTGCTACGTCACCTGCCACAAGTTGTGTATTGTCCACTTGCCACGTGACCTGCCACGAGTGCCACATGGCCGGCCACGAGTGCCACGTGACCTAACACGAGCGCCATGTGACCGGCCCACGAGTGCCACGTGACCAAGTTGTGGATTGTCCACTTGCTACGTCGCCTGCCACCAAGTGACCCCCAGATATGGGCAATATGCCAAGTACTTTTCTGCAGCAGGGTTTCTGCAGCAGGGTTTCTAGCACCAAGTGACCCTGAGATGCATGGCCCCAAATTCGGGTCACAAAATGTCAAGCACTTTTCTGCAGCAGAGAATTACATTTTGCGACCCGAATTACATTACATTTTGCGACCCGAATTCGGGGTCACTTATAGCTAGAAACACCATTTTAAAGGCTAATATGCAAGTTATTGTCCTAAAAAGTGTTTGGGGACCTGGGTCCTGCCCCAGGGGACATGTATCAATGCAAAAAAAAAGTTTTAAAAACGTCAGTTTTTTTGGGAGCAGTGATTTTAATAATGCTTAAAGTGAAACAATAAAAGTGTAATATTCCTTTGAATTTTGTACCTGGGGGTGTCTATAGTATGCCTGTGAAGGAGCGCATGTTTCCCGTGCTTAGAACTGTCCCTGCACAAAGTGTAATTTCTGCAGGAAAAAAAGTCATTTAAAATCACTTGTGGCTATAATGAATTGCTGGCTCACAGTAATACAGAGAACAGTCATTGAAAGGTATTGATTTAAAAAAAAAAAAAAAAAAAAAGCATGGGGTTCACCCAAATTCAATTACCAGGCCCTTCAGATCTGGTATGGATATTAAGGGGAACCCCACATAAAATTTTTTAAAAAAAGACGTGAAGTTCCCCCCAAATATCCATACCAGATCCTTCAGGTCCGGTATGGATTTTAAGGGGAACTCCACGCCAAATTTGAAAAAAAATGGCGTGGAAGTCCCCCTAAAAATCCATACCAGACTCTTTATCTGAACACGCAACCTGGCAGGCTGCAGGAAAATAGGGGGGGACGAGAGAGCTCCCCCCCTGAACCGTACCAGGCCACATGCCCTCAACATTGGGAGGATGCTTTGGGGGTTTGTGACCCCTCAAAGCACCTTGTCCCCATGTTGATGAGGACAAGGACCTCATCCCCACAACCCTGGCTGGTGGTTGTAGGGGTCTGCAGGCGGGGGGCTTATCAGAATCTGGATGCCCCTTTAACAAGGGGACCCCCAGATCCCGCCCCCCTGTTTGAAATGGTAAGGAGGTACAAAAGTACCCCTACCATTTCACAAAGAAAGTGTAAATGAATGTTAAAAAAGACACACACACCGTTGTAAAAGTCCTTTATTAAAAATATATATATTTTTTTTAAATTCCAGCGGTGGTAATCCACTCTTGCTATGGATGACCATCTCTCTGGGGTCCAGCGACGGCTGATCTGATCCAGCGATGGGTGATCTCTCCCTCCAGCGCAGCACATCCACTCTCTTTCTCCACTGGCGGAGACACTGTGGGGATAATGGCAGCCTGACTTTTCTTATATGAGGAGGGCGGGGCCACCTGTCACCTGACCCCTGAAACCTGCATATTTTTGGTAAAAAATATTGCAATAAGCGTTTACTGATTGGTTTGCGCAAAAGTTATAGCGCTTACAAAATAGGGGATAGTTTTATGGCTTTTTTTTTACTAGTAATGGTGGCAAACAGCGATTTTTGGTGACTGCGACATTATGGCAGACACGTCGGACAATTTTGACAAATTTTTGGGACCATTGGCATTAATACAGCGATCGATGCTAAAAAATTGCATTGATTACTGTAAAAATGTCACTGGCAGTGAAGGGGTTAACCACTAGGGGGTGGGGAGGGGTTAAGTGTGTCCTAGGGGAGTGTTTATAATTGTCTGGGGGATGAGCTGTGTGTGACATGAACACTGATCACTGCTCCCGATGTCGGAGAGCAGACGATCAGTGTGCTGTCATTAGGCAGAGCGTGGAGATGCTGTTTACATTGACATCTCCCTGTTCTTGAGCTCTGTGACGCGATCGTGGGTATCCCCGCGGTGATCGAGTCCGCGGGTCGCATGGGCGCAGTCACGGAGCTCGCAGCAGGCACGCGTGAATTTCAAAGTAACGTACAGGTACGTTACTTTGCCCAGCCGTGCCATTCTGCCGACATATATATGCCGGTCGGCAAGTGATTAAAAAATGTGGAAAGAAAATTAAAACTTTTTTTAATGAAAGCACTTGATTGGGACACTGATGAGGATGCACTGGTGTAGCTACACTGATGTGGATGATCAGGACACTGATGAGGATGCACTGTTGTGGATGCACTGGACTGCAGGTGATCAGCACACTGATGAGGATGCACTGACATGGCTGATCAGGACACTGATAAGGCTACACTGATGTGAGTTCACTGGTGTGGCTAATCAGGAAACTTATAAAGATGCATACGTGTGGCTGATCAGGGCATTGATGAAACTGCACTTGCATTGCTGATGAGGGTACATTGCTCACCATAGGCATGCGCACGAGGTGTGCTAGGGTGTGCCTGAGCACACCCTAATGCCCAGGCTTTTTTGCTGGTAGGATCTCCAGTTTGACACCTCTGCTGATGGACAATGGGAACGCTGCGACTATGTGAGTGGGACTGTTTTTTATTTGGCTGTATAACTCCTGTGAGTGCAGACACTGAACACAGAGTGAGCAGGCAAGCAGCCGCATTTTCCGATGCTACTTCTATAGTTCTAGCTACTGCATCCCTGATAGCTGAATATCACTCCGCCACCTGCTGTCAGGGATGCTATAGCCACAACTATAGAGGTAGCATCGGGGCTGGATTAACCCCACTGTTTTTAAACAAGACCTGCCCGCTGCCACTGCGGGGCTTCCAGTTCACCACGTGTCCGAGGACCGTCCCAGGCAGAGGAGGAGGAGGTAACTTTTTCCTCCCTGCTCCCTGCTCCACCTCCAAGTGTCCTTTGGGTCTGGTATGAATATTAAGGGGAACCCCGAACCAAAATCCTTATCCGAGCATGCAACCTGGCAGGCTGCAGGAAAAGAGGCGGGATGAGAGAGCTTCCCCCCTCCTGAACCATACCAGGCCACATGCCCTCAACACATGCTCTGGAGTAGCCCCCAAAAGCACCTTGTGCCCATGTTGATGGGGATAAGGCCCTCATCCCCACAACCCTTGACCGGTGGTTGTGGTGGTCTGCAGATGGGGGCTTAGCAAAATTTAGAAGCTCCCTTTAACAAGGGGACCCCCAGACCCTGGCCTCCCCCCAAGTGAATTGGTAACGGGTACATTGTACCCCTACCATTTCACAAAAAAAGCATCAAAAATAGTAAAAAAGACAGGAGTCCTTTATTGAGTTTTATCTATATTGCCGAGACCCAACTATTAATTACAGCCGCTATCAGTTTTAAATGACTTTTTTCCTTTAGAAATGTAATTTTGCAGGAAAACGGGAAAACTGTCAATTTACAGGCATTCTATAGATGGCCCCCAGGCACACTATTTAAAGGAATATATCTTATGTTTATTGTTTCACTTTAAGCATTATTAAAATCACTGCTCCCGAAAAAACTGACGTTTTTAAAACTTTTTTTTTGCATTGATACATGTCACCTGAGGCAGGACCTGGGTCCCCAAATCCCTTTTTAGGACAATAATTTACATATAAGCCTTTAAAATTAGCACTTTTGATTTTTCATGTTCGCTTCCCATAGACTTTAAAGGTGTTTGCGTGTTCTTCCGAATTTTTTGCCTGTTTGCATGTTTTGGTGCACACCGAACCGAGGGGTGTTTGGCTTATCCTTAGTGTGGATGAATTGTGTGGTAGATCAAATAATCTAAGTATATTTTAAGAAAATGCAAAAAATTATGAATATGAATCCCGAATACAAAATGAACAAATCTACCAAATTTAATTAAACAAAATAACTAGATTAAACCGAATCTAAATGAAACTAAGCAAAACTAATTTGTTGGTCATGCACATGCCTAACACACACAGGTTAAAATATAAAATAAAGGTTAATTTTCCACATCTGTGGCTTTTTAAATTGTAAATAGTGTCTGTGTATAAATAGTCAATGAGTTTTTTAGCTTTCATGTGGATGCACTGAGCAGACTAGATACTGAGCCACGGAGATCAGAAAGGAACTGTCAAAAGACCTGTATAACAATGCAATGGACTCTTTGTATTGCTTTCTTTGTGTAAAATACTGGTGTTCCTGCGAGTCACTCTGATTCTCAAATAAAAGCTGACCATACTATGCATAAGAGCACATCATGGTCAGTTCACTAGCTTTGCTGACAAATCCCCCCCCCCACCATGCACAGCCATTCACTGGGAAGATCAGTGTGCTGCTGTTTACCCTCCTGCAGCTTTCTGAGGTCCTTATGCAGCTGAGAGGAGGGAATGTGATCACTTAGAAAAAAAGGTGAAATAATGTGTTTATAATGTTTAGTATATCTGCAATATACACAAATGTGTTTGCCTTTCATTTCTATTTTAAACAGAATGGGTTGTTTTGCAAGGTTAGCATTTGCATGTACTTTAACTGTGATCTCTGTTTCAAGAAACAAAAGATCAAGGTTTTGAAATATAATTTACAACTCCATCATTAAAAATCTGTGGGTAGATCTTAAACACCCGAAGCATTGAAGACAACATGTGAATATTTCTGAGCTTTAAGCATAGTGGGAAAAATAACTGAGACAAAAATAAAAGGGATGTTAGCTGGCAACTAGAACAATTTGGAAGCTGTGTATGCTACGGAATTGGCTTTTGTACATGCTGTTTTTTTTTACTTCTTTTGTTTTTAAGTCAATTAATTCATCAAAGTTGGTAGTTGGTGCATTCTATTTATTAAATTTGCAGAAACCCATTATATTTCAAATGTATTTAAACCTAAACAATACAAGTTTTTTGTTTTCTACCTTTTGGTCTGTTAAATATAAAATTGTTTGATGAGTGAAATGATATACTTATTGATCTTACTAGAAATCTTGTCAGCGGTTAACTTCCTTTTCGCTGTGCCTGTTATTATTGACGTAGCTTCTTGTTATCTCTGAGGACTACAGAACGCCCCCATTTTATTTATAGAGAAAAGGAGTGGGGTCATTTTTGTAGCTCTGTCCTAGGATAACATTGCTACTTCTGCATAGATACAGTACAGTAAGTAAGCATTTTCACGCTAAGACAGGAAGTGTGTTACTGGCAGGATCACCTGGTAAAAATTAAAGAAAAAAGCACTATAAAAAATGTAATGAATGCAATCATCACAACTGATGACTGATAAACTGCAATATAGTATGTGTTGTTCTTCGGTTTAGAAATGTGTTAAATTTATTCCATAAATGTTTAAATTTTTCAATAAAGAAATTAACAAAACGTGCAATATGGTAAGTAGAGGTGGGCAGTGTTTATATTATGTGGCTCTGTTGTTCCTTTCTGGAATACCAATATTGTAATGGATCCAGTCATGAAGAACAATAGCCATCCAGGCTGCTTTTCCTAATCTTATATAGACTACTGTATATAGACAGTTATAATTCTTTATGGTTGAACACTATTTATATGTACTAACTTAATAGAAAACCTAAGAGTTGGAGCATGGAAACACTGCCCAGTCTTAGAAAAGCTGGGGAAGTAAGAACTAGGCTTTCATGTATAACCCTACGTACACACGGTCGGACATTGCGACAACCAAATCCGTCCGATAAATTCTAATGGATTTAGTCCGGAAGTGGTCCGGAAGTGGTGTTGCATACACGCGGTTGGACTAAGTTGTCGGAATTTCTGGTTGCCAAGAACGCGGTGACGTAAGCCGCATACGACGGCACTAGAAAAGGGAAGTTCAGCACCATGTCCGGCACCCTTTGGGCTCCTTCTGCTGATCTTGTGTTTATCGCGTGTTAGTAGAAGTTTGGTGAGAGACGATTCATGCTTTTCAGATTTGTGCTTCAGTTCGTTACTGCTCTTCAGTTTGTACTTGTGGGTGCGTATCTGATTATCAGTGCTTGTAGTCAGTAAGCATTTGTTATTCATTGTGGATTATATCTTACTATCTATAGTATGCTTTGATTTGCATTGCTTATTGTCTGCTTGCTTCTGCTTTTCAGTTCGTTCTTTCAGGCATTGCTGTTTATCGGTGCTTTCTGTTGTCTGTTCTGACCACCCGACCGTTTTCAAGCCATGTTTCGTGTACGTACTCGTCGTAGAGTTTGTGCTGTGCACAGGGCTGTCTTTAATATTGATTCGACCCTGGGCAAAATTTTTCTTAGGGCCCGCCCCCCTCCCCCCTTGCAATTTCGCTCTCCACCTTCTTTGAGACATACAATAAATAGCAGCTAGACTTAAAATCAGTTTACTGTATCAGATCAGGCAGCAATTGCAATTGGTTGCCAGAGGTTACAGCATATCATTACTGCTTACTGACTGGTTGCCAGAGGTTACAGCACTCCTTAAGGCTCATTGATTAGTTGCTAGAGGTTACAGCACATGATTTCTGCTTGTTGATTGGCTGCTAGAGATTACTGTACAGTAATACTGCTCACTGGTTGCTATAGGTTACAGCACATCTTCTCCTCACTGCAGGGGGTGCATGATATACATATGAATCCTGCCTTTATTCACATGCCAATGCAATTGGCCTCAGCTATTTACATATGAAAGCAGGTTATTTACATGTAAACACAGGGTCACAGAGTCAGAAGAAGGATGTATGGACAGTGCTGGACTGAGAGATCCCCCGTCGCTGGATATGATCATCCATCGCTGGACAGCAAGAGTGGATTTTTTATTTTTTTTATTTTTAATAAAGGAATTTTTCAAAAGTGTGTTTGTCTTATTTAACCATTTTGACACTTTCTTTGTGAAATGGTAGGTTACTTTTGTACCCCCTTACCATTTCAAACAGGGGGGGGCCGGGATCTGGGGGTCCCCTTGTTAAAGGGGGCTTCCAGATTCTGATAAGCCCCCCGCCCGCAGACCCTCACAACCACCGGCCAGGGTTGTGAGGATGAGGCCCTTGTCCTCATCAACATGGGGACAAGGTGCTTTGACGGGTCACAGACCCCCAAAGCATCCTCCCAATGTTAAGGGTATGTGGCCTGGTATGGTTCAGGAGGGAGGGGGGGCGCTCTCTCGTCCCCCCCTCTTTTCCTGCTGCCTGCCAGGTTGCATGCTCGGATAAATGGTCTCGTATAGATTTTTAGGGGGACCCCCACGTCAATTTTTTTTTATTTGATGCGGGGTTCCCCTTAATATTCATATCAGACCTGAAGGGTCTGGTATGGATATTTAGGGGGACCCCCACATAAAAATTTTTTTTTAATTTGACACGGGGTTCCCCTTAATATCCATGTCAGACCTGAAGGTGAATTTAGGGGAAGGTGAATTTGAAGGTGAATTTAGGGGAACCCCCACGCTTTTTTTTTTTTTTTTTTAATCAATGAATGAATGAATTGTCGGCTAATACAGAGAACACTCATTGAGCGTTCTCTGTATTACGGGGAGCCGACAATTTAGCCGCAAGTGATTTTAAAAGACTTTTTTTCCTGCACAAATGACACTTTGTGCAGGGACAGTTCTAAGCAGCAGAAACATGCGCCCCTTCACAGGCATACTATAGATACCCCCCAGCTATGAAATTTAAAGGAATATTACACTTTTATTGTTTCACTTTAATCATTATTAAAATCACTGCTCCTGAAAAAACGGCCGTTTTTAAAACTTTTTTTGCATTGATGCATGTCCCCTGGGGCAGGACCCGGGTCCCCAAACACTTTTTAGGACAGTAACTTGCATATTACCCTTTAAAATGAGCACTTTAGATTGTGAACGTTCGAGTCCCATAGACTTTAATAGGGTTCTAAAGTTCACACAAAGTTTAGGTCTGTTCGCAGGTTCTGGTGCGAACCGAACAGGGGGGTGTTCGGCTCATCCCTAGTCTGAACTTTAAGACTGTTTTGGGTGTGGTTGCCTATCCTTATATTATTGAAGTTAAAAGGTGTTTTTTTTTCTGATAACAGCAAATGTGCTATATTTGTGCAAATTGTTTTAATAGTGTTTAAGCTGTATTAACAATGTTTTTAAAATGTTGATTTTGACTGATTATAATTAAGAGTCCAGAATTCGAAAGTAAACAAAGGGGAGTTGTATATTCCAGGCGCTACAGCAGAGGAATTGTGGTTAGTAAAGAAAAAGAGAAGTAACTGTGTTGTGTAATTCTGAACACTAGAGAGAAAAATATTAAGGTTTGAAGGTGTTATGGACAAATAAAGGATGAATGGAATGGACAAATGAATGTGGAATGAGAGAGTGGTTGTATTGTGTTTAAAGAACACACAGGGTATAATTTCGATTAGTAAAGTATTTTAAGTGTGTGTCTGGAATGTGCACAACAGGTTGCCTCATATTGTGTTTAGGCCATGTTATATTTTCCCTAAAAGTTTGGGGTTAAATTAAATTAAAAGAATTGATAAAGGGATTTTGGTAAAGGAAGGGTGAAATTTGAAAAAAATGTTTGAAGAAGTTACTGAAATTAAATGACTGGGATCAAGATACATTGCTGCATATATTGAGTCCATGGGGTACTAAAATGTAATGGGAAGGATTTATATGAAAAAGGCAATCAGAATGACTATTCTGGATATATACCTTCTGAATTCCCAGGGTGTCAGTTATGAAGTGTTGATGAGGAAATGTTGTTGCTGATGATCAGACATATTTGCAAAGTAGGGAGACTTCTGAGTCAGAATATGTGTTTAGGTAAAATGTTCTGTCCTAAGTCCCTCGGGTCCACTTGGGTCCCGGGAATAGAAAAAAACTAAAGAGGTTTACGTTTTGTTGAAGTTCTGCTATAATACTGGATATGGAAAAATGTTTAGTTAAATATATTGAATCTATATAATGAGAACCCTTGCTGAGAAACATTTTCATTCCTGCATGTTTTACTTATGTTTGAGTCAATTAAGAATATTATTTTTAATATCTCCAATGGTTAAGGCCTGAATTGATCAGGTAGATTCTGTGATTACTCATGTCAGATGAGGAGTATCTGCCCCAGCCAGCCTGCATTCACCCACAGCCCTATGCACATGAAGAAATGCCCACTCCAGTCATACCCTATACCCCATTCATACCCTGCCCTATACCCTATCCGGATGAAGTGGTGACTACAGTTCTAACATGGAAATCTCCATTGTTCATCTTTGTTGTTCAAATACCACAGGAGGTGCTCAGATGACTCCTGCTGGAAAATGTTCCTGCGAATGATACCTCAAGGGGGGAGCCAAATGATGCAAACCTGGGGTACAAAATTCCTGTGAGCACCACATTAAAGAGATACAGATGTGCCAGCCGAAAGTCCCCGGTCTTGCCCAACGCATCAGTTCCAGTCTGTCTGTGGATATCAAGTTCTGTCCTTACAAAGAGGCAGTGTTTTGGGGTAGAGAATTCATGTCAGTACATATGAGTGATCACAGAATTGAACCAAAAGGTTTTGGGAAAAGTTGAGCAGAATGAGAGTTATAATGTGGACATCTCTTTTTCCTTCCTTTTTTGCGGATTTAATGGACATTCAGAAGCCATCCAAGAGACTTTTCTTTTTGATTTTTTCTTTGGGACTATTTTTATTTGGCCTAAAGGCTGTCATGCCCCTCCCACTTGTTTCTATGGACTGTCACTCCCCTTCCTCCTTTTTGCATTCCATGGACAATTGCTATGCAGCTGAAATTACATGTTTGTTGTTTTTTATTTTTACATGCTTAGAAGGTGTCTGGGTGAGGGTAAGGGGGCATATTGGGATTGTTGTTGTAGTGTGCCCAGGATATAATCGACCATTTCAGTGTGTATACTGTTTGAAGGGATGCTGGCATAGGCACTGTATTATATATGTATTGGTTCACATGTCATCTACCAGCCTCTGTGTTCTAGGGGGAGCCTTAAGGTTATATGTGGCCCACCCGATAACACCATTAATAACACACTTATTAGACATAGAGGGGATGTGTATTCAGAGTCTACAGGAACTCCACAGTCTTTGACACCTTAGATCGGGCCCCATCACACTTCATGCATACCTCTGACTCCCATACTAAGATGGCCAAGCTACTTTCACAGCTTGCCCTTGAAGGATTCTCTGAGGGTGCCCAACAGGTCCTTAAGCAGACAGACACTAGCCTTGGGCAACAGCACGTACATTTGTTGTGGAAGAACATGCCATCCATGGATTCTGAATGATTCCAAGGGATGGTGTTGCTTGGACTCATTGATTCTGATAGTGGTGATTCTCGGGGACAGTGAGGAACATCACTTGCTCAAGGCTAGTGTTCGTCCTGGATGCCCCCTCAAACACCATTATGCTGGGTCATTGTTTCTGGAAAAGAACATGACCTGGGCATGGTTCCTCTTAGGAGCCTAAGGGGATATTGACATGATGAAAAGGCAAAATATTTGCTTGGGAGCCCCCTGGGTAACATGGGGGGTTTGGTCTCAATGCTGAATCCTGGATTAATCCTGGATTAGGGATACATAGCATTTGTTGTACTGATTTTGCTTTTGGTATTACTTTTATATGCCTGTTTCAAGTTTGTTATGTGCATGATTTCCAAGGTACTTGACCTTCCGACCCAGCTGCAGCTAATAGAACATATCTTAACTTTCACTATGGTCACCGGGATGAGTATGTCACAATAAGAAGAAGTAAGTCATGTTCATGATTTGATTTCATGATTTAAAGAGGGGATTGTTGTGATATGGCTGAACCAGAGTGACTGCATCTTTATAAGTTCATATAAGATTAACTTGGGTTAACTTATTAGTTAGTTTAAACTCTGTATTTACAGACTGTAGCAGTTTTCCTATAAAGCATACATATAAGAAAATATAGCTTGCATATGCTGCTGTTCTGGGTTTCTTGGACTTCAGGATCAGACTTCTCTCCCTCAGACATGTACTCCTCAGTCCACCAATTTTTGCATTTAAATAGTTGATGTGTGCCTTGGGGGCCAAAGGCTTCGCTAATCTCCCCAGATTCTCCAGCGCTGCCTCCCTTATTTGTTACTGACACCTAAATAATGTTTTTTTTTGGTTGAAGAAATACTTGCGTATGTGTTTTACTTCAAAAAGGACAGTTTATTTGTGAGTAGGCAGGTACATTTCAAAAATACAAAGTCAAACGAATAACAAGGGGCACCAACACCAAACGACCTCCTGTAGATTAAAAAATAAAAAAATTAATTAAAAAGATAATAATGGTGTTGTGGTGAGTTGACACACCAAAAAAAAATTAAAGATGAGCAAACTGTCAAAAAAGGAGATGCTGATTAAAAAAACCAACCACAAAATACAAAATAAAATAAAAAAAGATTGGGTAGATGTGACTAATCAAAATATTCTATTGCTGAAATGAGTAAAAAGAATAAAGAAATATAGAGAACGTTTGGGAGAAGTGTGTGTGAATATGAGCAGCAAAACAACTTCATTCTTGTAGCATTGTAAAGAAAAAGAGAATGCGCTGAATGAAAGAATTTTTAACATTGCAGGGTGATGAATGTGCTATATCGATTACGAGCAGTAGTTTTACCTGAGTGAGCGCTTCCGTCTCTTTTTTATTCTCTTTTCAATTTTATTGTGAGCATGCGTGGCACCTTGTCGGTCGGATTAGGCTACACACGATCGGAACTGATGTGATCGGAACTGATGTGATCGGATCATGTTGTCGGAAAATTTTATAGCCAAGCTGTAAAACTTGGTCCGTTGGATATTCCGACGGAACCAGTCTGATGGAGCCCACACACAGTCGGATTATCCGACAACACGGTTCTATCGGACATTGTCCATCAGAATGTCCGACCGTGTGTACAAGGTCTAAGAGGTCCGTACTTTTGCTTTAGGAATTGATAAGGAAAGGAATCAATAGAACTCTAAGTGCAGAGTTACATTTACTCATTCCTTATACAAATTGTACTTTAAAGTTTATTTTGTCACTAGACTTTGGAACACCTCTACAACCCTGGCCTTTACAGATGTGTTAGCCACTCTTAACCACCAATGCCAAATGGAAAAATTGTGGGCTATCAAAAACCTCTCCTTTGAGAAATTTCACAAATGCTGATTGCCTTGGCTCAATAATCCCAAATGCACTGTTAAAACATAAGCACTGTCTTATATATTTGTATTTGTTACACATGATTAAGGTCTACTGGTATCTGGTTTATTTAGGGTGTGTCATGTCTGGCCCTACTTGGCCTTGTTCAAATCCTACCTTTGGAAGTAGGATTCAAACGAGATGTAATAGAGCTAGGGCGTACAATATTGCCTGGTACTATTAATGTTTTCTTTTTTTTTCTATATCTATGCTCTAATGCTTTTAATCATAAATCCTTACCTCTGTGTCTCAATATCTGTTTAATTTCAGTATTTCTTTATTAGAAATTTTAACAAAGTTTATTTTGTCAAGATATTAAAATTTGAATATTACATTTAGTAAACTGTTCATGGACATACTGACAATTCTTTACATGTTGACCACCACACACTGAGGTGTCTCTTTTATAAGTAAATGTCAATATTTATTAAAATGGAATAACATTCATAAGGCCGCGTACACACGCGGGGACTGTTCGCCCAACTTTGTCCGTCAAACAGTTTCGGCAAACAGTCCGCTCAAAATTAGCATGGACGGACATGGCCACACACGACGGACGAACAGTTTGCTGAAACCGTGCGCGATGACGTGAACGGCACGTACGACGGGACGAAAAATACGACGTCCTATACACTGCATTATAACTTTCGGCGTGTAAATCCTTTCTGAGCATGCGCGGAACTTAGTTTGACGAACAAGCCTACACACGAGCGGACTGTTCGCTGAAACAAGGTTTCAGCGGACAGTTTTTCGGAAATTCCGAAAAACCTTGTTCGTCAAACTGTCCGCTGAAACTGTCCGCTGAAAGCCCACACACGAGCGGACTGTCCGCCCAAACACTGTTCAGCGGACAAAGTTGGGCGAACAGTCCGCCCGTGTGTACGCGGCCTAAGGGTATTTGTTTTATTACATTTTCAGTTCAGATTTTTAAATTATAGGTTACTGCTCAATTCCAATTGAAAGCATTTTTTTTTTTTTTTTTTTTTTTATAATTTAACGTAAAATAAAGCCAGTATACCAAAGTGAAGAAATCACCAATTCAGTTCCATACTTAATCCTGCATGACTTCCTTCCGTCAAAATAAATCATTAATTCTGCATAAAACTAGACAAGTAAATGTCAACACATTTCAGAAAATTGTTAAATGTCGTGTAAGGCTTTAAAACTAAGCTTCCCATAGTTTTTATTTAGCTATATTGGAAATAATTCTCTTTACTAGGAAATCATTTTTGTGTTTAAGAACAATAGAAATTAGATCAATAGCATAATAATATTCTGAGTAGTAAAACATAATTTATTCATTTCATACTCATTTCCATAATGCCTGTCTATTAACTTGAAAAGATCTTGCAATATAAGAAACCTATAATGTTCAAGTTCCTGATATTTGAACAGCATGCAGCCATTAAAAAGATATGCATTTCTACGGAACAAAATAAAGCTGAACTAAAGGACGATTTAAAATACACAAATGAATGCAGCTCTGTAATCATTACTACATCTTTAACCACTTCCCGTCCGCCGTACTCCAATATACGTCAGCAGAATGGCACGGGTGAGCAAAAGGGCATACCTGTACATCCCTTTGTAATCGCAGGACAGTGGGTGCATGCTGCAATCTCGAGTCCTGCATACTCGATGTCTGCCGGCGCCCTGCAATCATGGGGAGGAGCGGCAGAACGGGGAAATAGAAAAAAAAAGAGGAAAGGAGAGAGGCGCACCTGAGTGTAGTATTAGAATAGCATGTTATATTATGTTATGTTATGGTATGCACTGTTGCCATTTTAAATTCTTCCTGACTATGTGGGTAGTTGTGGAGAGTGGGAATCTGAAGGGGAAGAAGAAGTGCCAACGCCATCTTGCCTGTGTCCCAGCTGTGCTGCTATCTGAAGAATGCAGTACGTTTTTGTGGGCAATATTCTTCTTTCCTCTTCTTGATCATGATGGCGGATCAAAGTGTTTGCTGGTAGAAAGAAGACCTGATAAGCCTTCTATGGGCTGCTGTTCCCCAGAGACCCTGAAGCTCTGGAGCTATGCTGCCCTCTTGGTTCCATTCTAGCTATGGCCTGGCATTCAAGGTTTTCAAAAACAGCTTTCTCTCAAGCAAGGGGACCAGGGAGCAGTAATCTCAAGAATAGCAGTCACAGACAGAATGCCTTATGTAGTCTGATTGATAGGTGGATTTCCCTTCTAAATGCATTTGTATAATAATAAAAAAGACTGAGCCTCTGAAAAGATTAGAATTCAGAATTCACTGAATATTTTCTCTGGTAGTGCTCAACTCAGTTGAGTCTTGTGCAAAAGCAGGATCCTCTGCCAAGACAGCCTGTTCATTAGCAACAAGACAGCACAGTCCTTGAATGTATTTTAAGACTTTAATGTTGAAAATTGGAGTGCTAGGTGGAATACCTTAAAATGTAAAAGCAACAGTTTTCTTGCTGATAAATGCCCATTTACATGTATACAGCAGGCTGAAGTAGCTTTCAATGCTACCATGATGCAAGGCCCCTTTCTCAAATCCTGGGGTGAATTTAGAGAGAAAGCTACCAGAATGTCTTTGGAGTGATGGATAGGACCGATGGAGGATGGAGTAGGGGAGGGAGAAAAGCTGTATACTAAGTATATAAATAAAAACAAATACCAATGAATGACAACCATACGTTCCCAAAAATGCACATACCTATACATGGGAACAAAAATGGATCTGTTGGGGTTATTTCATTGAGGGAACAAGGTGACTTATAACAATGTGTTCACCTCGATTTCCTCGTTTAACCCACCAGGTGAAAGGGTACCCAAGGAATACATCCAATACGTTTCTTGTTGACAGAGGCGTTTATAACGTTCGGCTGCAGGGTATGTGGCCAGAATAGATTCGATAACCCATGCACCAAGACCGGCCGTGGACAAAAAATGTTTTGGGATGCTGTGGTGGTCCCGGTCTTTTTCAATAAAGCGCCGGTGTTTACCAAAACGCGCCCTTAATGCTCTAATTGTTCGCCAATATAAAATAATCTGCAGGTACATGTGAGGCAGTATATAACAAACTCTGTAGAGCAATTATAGAATTCTTTAAGAGTATAGCTCTTCCCTTTGACAGTAAAGCTTTTTTGGCCATGGCGTACAAATAAGTTAGGTAGAGGGGTTTTTACACTGATACATCCCTCTGAGAGGTATAAGGACAGGTTGTGAAGGGATTGATTTGACAGACTTAACTTTGCTAAGTGCAACTTTCCTCTTAATATGTTTAGCTTTTCTGTATGTCACTTTTGGTTTGGTGCCACAAGATGTTTTCAAGTGGGGGCCCTCTAACAAAATGGACCAGTGTGAATCCAGGATTTTTTCCATTTTCTTATATATATATATATATATCTTATTATATATTTATTGTGGAATTGGGTGATGAACCAAGTTGGTTGCTTAACAGCCGGTGGAGAGTTATTACGGCAGGTCGGTGGGCTGCGGTAATCGTTAATTGCTGCGTCTACAAGTGAAGTGGGATATCCTTTATCCTGAAATTTTTTAGACAATAGTTGGCCATGGGTATCATAGTTAGAGTCTCTAGTGCAGTTCCTTCGGAGATGGCAGAACTGGCTGCAGGGGATGTTACTGACACATCTGGGATGGCAGCTGTTATAATGTATAAAAGAATTGTCTGCAGTGGGTTCATCACCCAATTCCACAATAAATATAATGGAAAAAATTCTGGATTCTACTTAGCTGCCCAATTACACATTGTCATGAGGTCTGCTTCTATGAGTCAAATGAGGTTTAATGTTGGTAAGTGTAAATGTATGCACCTGGGGGCTAAAAATATATATGCATCATACATACCAGGGGGTGTAGAACTGGGGTAATCATTGGTGGGGAAGGATCTTGGTGTTCTGATTGATCATAGACTTAATTAAACATGCATTGCCAAGCTGTAGTTTCTAAAGCAAGCAAGATACATTCGTGTACTAGAAGAGGTTTAGACCTCAGAGAGAGAGAGACATCATTTTACCCCTGTAACAATCATTAGTAAGACTTCTAGAATATTATGTTTATCTTTTGGCACAAGTTCACAAAAAGGGCATTGGGAAATGGTAAAAAGCAAAAAAAAGGGGCACTGGTAAGAGGCATGGAGCAACTCCGCTATGAGGAAATATTAGCTAAACTGAATTTATTATCACTTGAGAAGAGACGATTGAGGGGGAATATATTAACCAATGTATAAATACAACCTGTCTCTTCCATATACCCTTGACCGCTCCTGGTTTACTCTACATTGGTCAACCTTCCCATACCCCCTTATTTTTTTCCTGGTGTTTAACATTTCTGTTAGGCAGTTTCTAGGAATTAATGTAGCATACATGCACGCGTCCTTTCCTTAACATGATGCATGTAGGTTCATCTGATTATCACCACTGAGCAACGCATCTCCCATGCAGACTTTGTTTCCACTTTCAGCATTAGGATGATATCACCCCACATAATATACTGACATTTATCATAAAGATGATTTTCAATGCTCTAAGCCGACATTGGAATAGTAAAAAAGGAAAGGGTTGCATTCACATGCAACCAAGATTGAGTTACTCTGTACCCCCCTTTTCCACCTCTCAAATGAGGTCTCTGATCCACATGATGTACAATGTTCAAGTCGAAGAGAAAACATTATGGGGCACTCGTGGAAAATTAAAGCACCGTGGAACGACTCATAATGCACTGCGAAATCACAGTGCATTGGTATATGATGATTGGCCAAAACATGCACCTGACTTGCATGCGTTGGCCAATCACAGTGCGCTCTGCTAAGAGAGCCATAATTGGCCAAAGGCAGGGTGTCTTTGGCCAATCATGGCTCAGTGGGACTAAGTCTTCTCCCCACACTATATAAGGCTGTTTACACGGTGGCCGTGTGTAGTGTTGTTGGCGTGGACAGAGAGATAGCTTGATTTGGATTAAGCAGGCAGGTTATTCAGTTAGTGGCATTGTATTTGATATTTTGCTATATATATATATATATAGATATGGATCAGTGGCTCATAACCAAAAATACCTTGATCTCAATCAATACTATCACATGGTCAGACCATCAAAGACTCACTATGTTTTTTCAGCCCCCTGATATGGAGAGCAAATCCACTTCTTCTGCAAAAAGAAGAAACCAAATGTATACTGGAAAATGTCTACTGGAATTTTTTGCAGACAATGATGCTTCTGTAGATGACCACTTTACTTTATGGAATGCCCATAAAGCATTCATGAGGGGTATTTTTATCAAATTGGGGGCAGGAGTGAAGAGGCAACAACAAAGCATCTATGCGAATTTACGGAGGAAATTCATAAATAAACAACCCCTCACCCGAGACGTCTCACAAGCTGACACAATTCCGCTATGATCTCAGATTATTTCTTCTGGAAAACTTTGAGAAGTCTTCCCATAGACTGAAAATGACATACTATTCCAGTGGCAATAGAGCTAGGAAAGTATTGACCCAATGCCTTAGAGGTTGCAGATACAAATCTAAAATTCCATACATAATTCATCCACTCACTAAAGACAAACGCTATCATCCTAAAGATATAAGGGATGCCTTGAGCCACTATTATGGTTCACTATATATTTTATAGAAAGACCCAAACACATGCCAATCTGATCCATAACTGATTAATGAATTTTTACACAAATTGTCCCTTCCTCAGCTGATGCCGAAACAATGCAAAAAGCTAAATTCACTCTTTGACCATCAAGACGTGCACAAAATCTCCTGGCCCGACAGCTTTATAGGGGGATATTATAAGACATTAAGATATTAAGATATTAACAACTTACTTAGTTCACATTTTCAACGCTGATGCTGCCTCTTCCGCCTTCCCTCCAGAGATTCTTATAGCTTTAATAAAAACCTTACCTAAGCCAGGGAAGGACCCATCTACACCTCAAAATTTTAGGCCTATTTCACTCCTTATAAATGACCCAAAATTATATGTCAAGCACATTGCCTTACCATTGCTATTACTGAATATTCTCCCAATGCTCATACACCTGGACCAATCAGGGTTCACCAAGGAACACCAGACTACAGATGCAACAAGACATCTAATAAATATTATACATTATGCTAAATTACATGAGTCACCTTCTCTGCTTCTGACACTAGATGCAGAGAAGGCTTTGGGCCGAATCCCCCGGGGATACGGTGCCAAAGTACTGGCGGTCTTTGGGTTTACAGGCTTGATATACTCAGCAATTATGGCCCTGTATAGCAAACCTTCAGCCCAGGTATATATCTAGGGCGTCCTCTCTATCCCTTTCAGTATCACAAATGGTACTCGCCAGGGATGTACACTGTCACCATTAATTTTAAACCTATGGAACCTCTGACGACCTTCATTCGCAACCACCCCAGCATCACAGGATTCCCAATCCAAAACTCATCACACACCATCAGCTTATTCGCAGATGGTATTATATTAATGCTCACAGATGTGGAGAACTCCCTGGCTTTGGTGCGCACTGCATTACAAAAATTTTAACCACATTTCTTATTACAATGTGAATGGGACTAAATCTTATGTATTTGGACTCAACAACCCTCCAGACATAAAACAGAAACTTACTACATTGTATCCTTATGCATGGAGTTCACACTAACAGAGTAGAGGAATGGTTCAAAGCTAATTATCTCCCATTTCTAGATAGAATACGCATAACCAAGGTTGAACTTTCTTGGTCAGGCCGGTTAGCAGCCTTTAAAATGATCCTGCTTCCCCAATTTCTATACCTATTCTATACCTATATATAGGACATTACCTATTCCTGTACCTAATTCCTTTTTTGTAACCGCCCAATCCATAGTTAACCAATATTTGTGGCAAGGTAAAAAGACATAATCTATATCACCTCCTTTCAACCAGTCAATATAGATCATCGCAAGTTACAGTATTATCCCCTACTATACTAGCGTCACTTCAGGCTTGGCAAATGTTATTAACCTCCCTGGTGGTATGATTATGTGAGATTTTTGAAGCTCAAAGCGGTACATTGTATTACATGGAAATTTGGTGTTTTATATTGTAGGCCTGTAATTATTAGAAATAACTCACTTAAATCTGTCCAAACAAGAGTCTAGTAGACATCTCAGGTATGATAAAGTTTGAAACACAAAATCATAAATTATAATATAATAATAACTATAAATAATTATAAAAAACAATAATATAAAAATAATACATTTTATTCAATAATGTAATCAAATCAAAAACACTGAAATTTGCTTAGTAGCAGAATTGTCGCTGTCGTCACTTTCAGTGTCTGATGATGAATTTTGCCGTAAATCTCTATTACTCAATTCTACAAGTGATTCAAATTCACTATCACTGTTTCCTAGCAGGCCTAAAACCGATTTTGATGTAAAGGGACACTTTTTGGTTGCCATAGACATTCTCAGGTTTCCAGGCAGAAAGAACAGTATATATATATATATATATATATATATATATATATATATATATGCACTGGACAAAGCACTAGGAACAAAAGGCAGCTGGAATGATTTGATACTGTAATGTAATCTGGGAGCAAAACCCGGCACAGTGATGAATCAAGTGGAGTACACAGCAGGAGGACACAGCAGGAGGACATCACAGGATCCTGGTGTCAAATTAAGTAACTTTACCAGGATACTGATATGCAATACCGAGTGTGGCTCGGTGTTACCGCATTTGGTAATGAAGATTCACCCCAAGCCACACTCAGGATTACCGCTAGGAAGGTTAATCAATCCAGAATTTTACTACTACCCTGTTCCCTCTACCCTTATTAAGCTTATCCACTAGATGGGTGATGAAAGGGAAAGAAGGACTAGATGATCTGATGGTAGGACCAGTAATCAGAACTTTTAGATCCCTAAAAATTGAGTACGGTTTATCTGGCTTTGATTATTACATGTATTTACAGGTCAAACATTTTATCCACTCCAATCCAAGTACTGCTATATCTTTACCATGGAATGTAGTTAAATACTACACTACACCTAATACCAAGATCAGGTTATATTTTATAACCTGCTCAATAATAAAGATGTATTTTCTAAAACCGCTCATATACAAGCATGGGAAAAAGACTTACACCCCAGGTACACCCTTGTACAATGGCAAAAGGCACTCAGAGTCACATATGCGGAGACTAGAAGCGCAAACCTATGTAAATTGACTCAGAAAATTCTGCTCAGATGCTATCTAACCCCATACAGGATTTCCACATTTTCCCCACACACTCCTTCTACATGTTGGAGAAACTGTGGAGCAATAGGTACACAATATCACATACAGTACTTTGGACTTGTCCGGTTATAGCCACCTATTGGACAGCAATATTCAGATTGCTCACACAAATTTTGAAGTTGACTATACCCCTATCGCCAGGTTTAGCTATTTTATCTTTGGGCACAGAAACAATATCAATTGATATTAGAGATATAGCCATTCACATTCTTCCAAGCGCAAGATTAACATTGGTATGTCATTGAAAGGAATTGACAGACCCTTTTTTTTGTGAGGTTATAATGACAACTCATACGCGAGAGGCTGTTTGTCTCTACTTAAGGTAGATATCATAAAGTCACTTCTCAGTGGAAAGTATGGTTGGATTGGTAGAAAATACCCTCTAAAGACTGAATTTGCTGGGTACAAAGTCGGAAACTCAACTCAATCCATAGACGCTGTTGTTTTGTTATAGTTTTCTGCTATTTTGTGGTATAATAAAATTATATGTAGTTTTTCTTCTCTTTTCACACCCTAACTCTAATGCCGCGTACACACGAGCGGACTGTATGGCGTACTTAGTTCGTCATACAATCCGACGGACAGTCCGTCTTACTTTCCACTGAACGGACTTGACCACACACGGATACCCAAACAGTCCGTCGAAAGCTTGCGCGATGACGTGTACAGCACGTACGACGGGACTAGAAATAGGAAGTCCAATACACAGCAAAGCACCCTTCCGCCGTGTAAATCCTTTCTGGGCATGCACCATTCTTAGTCCGTCGAACTAGCATACTGACGAGCGGATTGTCCGCTGAAACCAAAGTACGATGGACAGAATTTCGAAAAATCCGAAATTCTTAGTACGCCGGACTGCACGCTGAAAAAGTCAGCTGAAGCCCACACACGAGTGGACTGTCCGCTGAAATGTGTTTCGACGGACTAAGTACGCCATACAGTCCGCTCGTGTGTACGCGGCATTAGGATAACTAAGGACATATGCAGATATAATATATAGACCTAGA
The DNA here is from genome assembly GCF_037356315.1 of Lithobates pipiens. Classification (NCBI taxonomy): domain Eukaryota; kingdom Metazoa; phylum Chordata; class Amphibia; order Anura; family Ranidae; genus Lithobates; species Lithobates pipiens. The sequence continues at coordinate 389,976,937 of NW_027507764.1, forward strand.
AGTGGTCTTGACTGGCATAAGGAAACAGAATGTATAACTTTTTGTATGTACTTTTGAATATCATTTATAATCAGTTAAAATACTTCAAATGTACTTCACTTTTGTAATGTTTATATTTCATACAACAATAAAGAAATATTGAAATTAAAAATGGCCTGGATTCTTTCCTAAATCCACAAAATACAACTGGATACTAATATTTATACGTAATAGCACCAGGGGTAGTTGATCCAGGTCACATTCAATTGCCTTTTGGGGAATCAGTAAAAAAAAAAATCCACCCCCCCCCCCCCATGGAGCAACAAAATGGATCCTGCTTTATTGGGGGTTTTGCCTTCCTTTGGATCAACTGTGGATATAGGATTGTGAATATGGAGGTTTTCTATTTGTGTGTCTTTCTGTTGGTTGAACCAATTCAACCCTCTGCCACATTATGCAACCATTAAGATTACATCATTGTTTCTCAGTTCAGCATTGCTACTTCCAGGGTCACCTTTACAGCTTCATGGATCACCTCTTTGTTTATTGTATTTATTTATTACAGAAATGTATATAGCACAGTCAATTTCCTTTATATACTGTACTGTTTAGAAAGGAGCTAACTAATCTACCGGCATGTCACTGGAGTGTTGGAGGAAAATTGGCAAGCACAGAGGAAATTAGCAAACTCCATGCAGATTTTATCTGGGTAGAGATTTGAAATGAGGGCCCCAGTGCTGAAAGCCAATGCTCTCTGTTAAGCAGAATGAAGTAGGCTGGAGGTGGAGAGGTGACAATGGAAGCCACATTGATGTACTAGGAAATAAGTATGACTGTATAAAACAGAATTAATTAAAGATATGTCGTCTCTATATTTAGCTGTCTTTTTGGCAGGTCTGTTTTAAAGTTCCTCAATAGTTTGGTGTGATGTAGAGGCTGTAACAGAAACGAAAATGATTTAGAATACAGCCTAGACCAACCCTCAACACATAAAGAATACATTTTCCTTTAAAAAAATAAAATAAAAAATAAATATACTTTTTTTGCAGGTATTTTCTTTTTACTAACTACTCTGCAGAGCATTTTACCCGCGTTCAACGGATCACAGAAGTAATGTCCAGCTCCTGCAGACTCGCAGATAGACTCATTCATTAACCATGATTTAATGGTAATAGTTTTTTTTTTTTTTTTTTTTAAATCATTTTTATTAAGTTTTTGATTTCCATATGATACAAAGAAACAATAAAAGGAAAAAAAAAGAAAAATAAACCATTATAAATGACAGTGATCTGTGGTTGTTATTACATATCGATAACTAGTACTAATCGAAGTAAATCAAAGAAATCAATCTAGAAAGATCAATCAAAAGAAAAGGAAAAACAAAGAGAGAAAAATAAAAGGAATAATCAGACCAATGTAATTCAAGGAGATCACCAACTATTATATAACATTATAGAAATTCGCTTACAAGTAACAGCACATTTTCTGTCTACTGGCTTTTCTCATGAATCCATAAGTATGAACTCGAACAGTCACATTTAAGGATCAACCTGGAATTCTATTCGGTCAGCATCCCTTGGATTACTCGGACCTCTGTGTGGCTCCCTCTGCACCCCAAATTGGGATCACGCTGTGACAGAGGGGCCACCCAGAGTAGAGTTAAATGACATTAAATGGGTCGTGGAGTGGTGGACGTTCGATTTGGGATCTGTTCAAGGTATCTTGCTGCTACTTAAAGTAGTGATTATTTCTTATACCACTCTGTCCAACATTTCCACTGTAAATCAAATTTTTTGCCACAAGATTTCCTGAGAGCTAGTAATCGTTCATAATGATAGTTTAAATTTATTTGAACTAGGACTTCTGATGGATTTGGGGATAGTACACTTTTCCAATGTCGGGCTATAACCAACTTGGCCGTGATAAGGAAGTGTGTCACTACTATGCGGAACTCGGGTGGGTAATTATCAATACCTATATGGAGAATTGCTAAAGCCGGGTTAGGGGGCTGTAGTACCCCTGTAATTTCCGCAAGTATACTAAATAATTTCCTCCAGTAACTAGACACGTTTTTGCAGTGCCAAAATATATGTAGTATGGTGCCTACGTTGCCGCAGTCTCTCCAACATAGAGACGAGTGAGTTGAGAACATTCTGGCTAATTGGTGAGGGGTTCTATACCATTTATGTAAGATCTTCTGTGTGAGTTCCCAATGGCTAACACAGCGTGAGGCCTTATAGTTATATCTGAGGGCAGAGCTCCATTGGCTAATGTCATAGCTCTGGTGTAAGTCGTTCTCCCAAGTAAGCATAGAGGGAGATTTCGTTAGAAGTTGTTTGTGTTGTAAAGTGTTATATAGAAGGGATATACCTCTATCTCTGGAGTTATGAGAAACATAATATTGCCATATAAGTGTTTGAATTTCAATGGTTGGTGGTGGGGATCTCGATAGGAATGATGATACCTGGTTGTATAGAAATTTGCCGGTTTGGGGCAGTTTGAAGTCGATTCTCAAGGATTCAAATGATTTTAGTGTTCCCTGGTTGTATAGCTCATCTACCCATGCTATTCCGGAGTTTTCCCACGTGGCGATGTTACTGTACGGTAGTAGTATAGTTAAAGTTTGAATCGGGAGTCTAACATTAGTGGAAGGCTTCCCCATCAGTTGCTGTTGACAGAGATGTCTCCAGGCTGTTATGGTCGCTACGATAGGAGGAGAGAAATGTGTCAAGGGTCTGAGTTTCCAAGCGTCTGCTAGAAGAAGGAGACTAATAGGGTGGGTGTTTGTAATAGACGCCTCAATGTCTACCCATAGTTGTTCAGGGTTGGGGAGGAACCAAAGTTTCGCCTGTGCTAATATAGCCGCCCAATAGTAATCTTTAATGTCAGGGAGGCCCATGCCTCCAGCTTTCCTATGTTTTATAAGTTTGTGGATTGGGCATCTGGCTCTCTTGCCTTGCCAGATGTACTGTTTAAGGAGTTGTGTTAATTCATGGAAATGTGAGGCTTTATATGGTATTGGGAGAGTTCTAAATATGTAGAGAATTTTTGGCAGAATTAACATTTTATATGATGCTATTCTACCTGCCCATGACAATTCAGTGCGTGAAATTTTGGAAAGGGTTAATTTAACGTCTTGTAGAAGAGATTTCATATTGACATCTGCTAACTGGGGTAGATTTGCTGTTAATAGGATGCCAAGGTAGGGGATCTGCGTAGAAGTCCATATATAGGGGTACATTTTTTTCAGATGAGAGCTCGTGTGAGGGTTTAGACCTAGATCTAGTATAAGGGATTTGGTAAAATTTACCTTGTAAAAGGATATCTGTCCAAAAGCTTCTAAGATAGCATGTGTAAACGGGAGGGATACTACTGGATTCGATAAAAACAAGATGATATCATCTGCGAATAAGTTCACTATGTGTTCCCTTCGTTTAGTTTTTAGTCCTGAAATTTGTGGGTGGGTTCGGATGGCCTCCGCCAGGGGTTCTATCATCAGATTAAAAATTAGCGGTGATAAAGGGCACCCCTGACGGGTACCATTCGATATGTTGAAGGATTTGGACAAGAGCCCCATGGTAAAGACTTGGGCAGAGGGATTGGAGTAGAGCGCCAAAATGGCTGACAAGGCTTCGTTTTGAAAGCCAAATTTGCGTAGAGTCGCTTCCATATATTCCCATTGGACCCTATCGAACGCCTTCTCTGCATCTATTGAAAGAAGCAGAGAAGGCGTTCCCCGAGCTCTAGCTTGGTGGATGATATTCAATAGACGTCGTGTAGCGTCTGAGGCTTGCCTCCCCTTCATGAATCCGGTTTGGTCCGGACCCACCAAGGTAGGCATAATATCGTAAATTCTGTTTGCTATCACTTTCGCATATAATTTAACGTCTCCGTTGAGAAGAGAAATAGGGCGGAAGTTGGCAGGGGTATCTGAGGGTTTCCCTGGTTTGGGTAATGTAATGACATAGGCCTTTAGCATTTCAATAGGGAAAGATCCGGTTTTCCTAGCTATATTGAATATGGATATTAAGTGTGGAGATAGTATGGTACTGAAATGTTTATAGTAGGCATTGGAGAGGCCATCTGGGCCTGGGGATTTTCCCAGAGGCAGTGATCGAATTGCGTTCTCTACTTCCGTTGGGGTGAATGGGGTTTCCAACTCCTGGAGTTGTGTTTGTGATAATGAGGGTAGTCGGATTTTGGCTAAGAAGGAATCTATACTCTCTTTTGTAGGTGTATTCGTGTTTGGGTCCAGGTGTAAGTTATAAAGGGAAGCATAATAATCTGCAAATGCATCCGCAATTGCCTGAGGATGTTCTATCTTTGCCGAGGTCGTGGGGTGGAGCAGGTATGGGATCGAGGTTTTGAAGCGTTTATCCTTTAACCGGTTGGCCAGAAGCTTCCCCGCTCTATTGTAATTCCCATAATAGTTTATTTTGAGTCTTTTCATGGCTTGTTCGTGTTGAGCACAATACCATTCCCTTATTTTGTATCTCACATGAAATAGTTTATCGGCTAGGTCTGGGGAAGGGTTAGATTGATTTGTTTGTTCTAAAGAGCGGAGTTCATTTAATAGATCGTTTAGTGTAGCAGATCGAGATTTAAGAATTTTGGAATTGAGTTTTATCAGGACTCCTCTTATAAAAGCCTTATGGGCATTCCAGTTGGTGAAGGGACTAGTATACTCAGGGTCATTAAATCTAAAGTACTCTTCCAAATGTTGGGAAATTTCTAATTGGAGTTTTGGGTCCTGCAATATCGACTCATTATTCCTCCAAATACGAGACGAAACTTGGGATCTGGTCCCTGCAATGCAAATCAACACAGGGGCATGGTCTGACCAAGTGATATCTAGAATAGAAGATTTTGTGACCCTGTGGAGCAACTCCCCATCAGTAATAAACATATCTAATCTGGAGTAGGAATTGAATCTTGGTGAATAGTATGTATACGATCTCTCGTTTGCATTAAGGCAACGCCAGGCATCATATAGTCCTTCCTGTAGTAGGAGTTCGCGGAATTTGGGAAAGTGGTTCCTGACTCCAGATGAGGTATCTAAATCTTTATCGAGAATCATATTAAAGTCCCCACAAATCAGTAAACTGCCAACTCGCATCGACTCCATCCGCTTAACAACTTTCTTAAGGAACCTCAGTTGGTGCGAGTTGGGAGCATATATGCAAGCTAAAGTAATAGGGATCTTATTGACATTACAAACCAATATAATGAACCTGCCATCGGGATCGATAAAGGAATCTTTAAGGTCAAAGTTCACTGAATCTTTCACGGCTATCATGACTCCCCTTTTCTTTGCCGCTATGGAGGAGCGGAAGATGGACGGAAAGTTCTGGTGTGTGCAAAGCGGCGTGAACAGTTTGTGGAAGTGGGTTTCTTGCACTGCCAGGATGTCAGCTTTCTGCTTGATTGCTTCAGTCCAGAGGGATCGTCTTTTAGCAGGATGGTTAAGTCCGCGCGCGTTAAGCGATAAAATATTGATATTCATGGGTTCAAATTAAAGAGCGATATATAATCTCGTAGTTACGTAAGAAGTGGTTTACGGTCCAGGACATATCGTGTTTTGTATAGGTGTAGTATCTTGGGCCCAAATTGCGAGGTAGAACTATAACAATTATTGTGCAGCATCTGTTTCGAGAGGTCTCGTGTTTACGCAGGTTGTGTCCATGAGGATCGAAGTATAGCAGGTAGGGATACAATGAACCGTGGTTAAATAGGATTCTTAGGGATATCAAAATGTTGGTCATATTCGTATGCCAGTACCATGACATGTATAAGCGCCAAAAAGAACATGAAAGGAACACAGTCGGAACAATGAAAAAAAGAAAAAAAGAAAAAAAATGAAAACAGGAGAACTGGGGTAAGAAACAAGACCCATACGGGTCAGGCAATATGAATGCCCAGGGTGGGGGTTTACGGTACGATAACATGTACCAGGAATGCTCAGGGAACTTATTTGGAAGCTATGGAGAGGATGACCATGCTGTAAGAACTCAAGTGTGAAGAGCTCTGGATCTACGATTTTGTTTTACTTGCCAATCGGGATGCAGTTTGGTCGGCGGTCTGGTGGACGACTGAGATAGGTCCAGATGAAGGTCTGGCGGTAGGATCTGCCAGGTTCTCAAGAGGTGCAGCCCTTCCTCTAGTGATTGGATGAGATGGGTGGAGCCGTTGAATGTCACTTGCATTTTATCGGGGTACTTCCATTTATATAGGATCTTGTGGTTCCGCATGGCTTTGGTAACTGTCGCCAAGTTGCGGCGAAGTTGTAAGGTGTGTTGTGAGAGGTCTGGTAAAATCTGGAGATTGGAGGCCGCCTCTGGGATGTTTTCACCTTTTCTAAGCATCTCCAGGATTTTTTCTTTGGTGTGATAGAAGTGCAGTCGGAGTAAGACATCTCGGGGTATTTCCTGGGGTAAAAACGACGGTTTGGGGACCCTGTGGATCCGGTCAATCGTCAGATCCAGCGGAGACAGTGATGGGACCATTGCTTGGAAGAGGTCCTGGGCGTAGGATGGCAGTTGTTGTGTTAGGATTGTTTCCGGGACCCCTCGGATCTTTAGATTGTTTCTACGGGACCGGTCCTCAAGATCTGCCATTTTTAGTTGCATTTTGTCGATAGTTTCTTGTTGCATTGCGTGCGAGTCCACCAACGCATTAAAAGATGAGGTGACGTCGCTCATACTGGTTTCCACTTGGTGCACTCTTCCCCCCAAGTCATTAATCTCAGCTCTGCATTGATTTAAGCAGGCTGCCATGTCGGATTGTAGAGATGACCTCAGTAACATTAACAGTTCTTTAAGTGTGGTGTCAGAGATAGGCTGACCAGTAGTCGGGAACTGTGCGAACGGATCCACGTGCGGTTGTATGGTCGTACCTCCGCCAGTCGAATCGGTCGCTTCTAAATCCGTTCGGTTAGACGCTCGTGCAGTGTCAAGTCTAGGCTTAGACTTGACAGGGCTTCGTGACGATGGGGAAACGTTCGGAGAGTCCGAATCCGAGGATTGTGTACCTGTTTCCGCATCCATCTCCACCGCGTGTTCCGCTCCGGGTTTCGTCTTAGGTGACGATAGATGGTGAGAGCGTCTCCCTGCGTGTCGGCCTCCTCCGCCATCTTTCTGTGGCCCGCGGCCTACCGCCGGAAAGAAATCCGGTAATTTCATGGTGTTGGCCGGGTGCTGTGTTCTCCTCCGCATGTTCGCTAGGTCGGCGGGAGTCTCCCGCGTCGCTGGTGTTTGATGTGCCGGCCGTGGGATGCGAGTAGCGGGCTTGAGGGCTAGAGTTCCCTGAGCATTGAGCGGAGCTCTTTCAACAAGCGGCCATCACGTTGCGTGGTCGCCTATGAGCTAATGGTAATAGTTTTGTTATTTATTATTCTTTTTGTTTTCACTTATTGTTTCCATTGCTTACATCTTGATTACAGCAAATTAAATGTAGTAACACAGAACTCCAGAAATATAGATAAGTATCCCAATAGCTGGGGTGGGAAGGGCCACAAGTGCAAGTGGTCCTCAATGTGCAGTTGCCATCCTATATGACAAAGTAGAGAGGATCTCGTTGCTCTGTCTTTCTCTGGCCCTGATTTAACAAAGAATATGCATGTTCACTGTCGCATCAATGCAACCATAATACAAGCCAAACAAGAGCAGCATGTTCTCACATCATTTACTATGCACCAAAGATGCACACAACTCATTGGCTCATTTTCAAATCACATGATCCAGTATCATGTATCAACATCTACAGTGGTGTGAAAAAGTGTTTGCCCCCTTCCTCATTTCCTGTTCCTTTGCATGTTTGTCACACTTAAGTGTTTCGGAACATCAAACCAATTTAAACAATAGTCAAGGACAACACAAGTAAACACAAAATGCAATTTGTAAATGAAGGTGTTTATTATTAAAGGTGAAAAAAAATCCAAACCATCATGGCCCTGTGTGAAAAAGTGATTGCCCCCCTCATTAAAACATACTATGGTTGTCCACACCTGAGTTCAATTTCTCTAGCCACACCCAGGCCTGATTATTGCCACACCTGTTCACAATCAAGGCATCACTGAAATAGGATCTGCTTGACACAGTAAGGTCCACCAGAAGATCCTTAAAAGCTACACATCATGCTGAGACCCAAAGAAATTCAGGAACAATTGAGAAAGAAAGTAATTGAGATCTATCAGTCTGGAAAGGGTTATAAAGCCATTTGCAAAGCTTTGGGAATCCAGCGAACCACAGTGAGAGCCATTATCCACAAATGGCGAAGACATGGAACAGTGGTGAACCTTCCCAGGAGTGGCCGGCCGCCCAAAATTACCCCAAGAGCGCAGCGACGACTCATCCAAGAGGTCACAAAAGACCCCACAACAACGTCCAAGGAACTGCAGGCCTCACTTGCCTCAGTTAAGGTCAGCGTTCATGCCTCCACCATCAGGAAAAGACTGGGCAAAAATGGCCTGCATGGCAGAGTTCCAAGGAGAAAACCACTGCTGAGCAAAAAGAACATCAAAGCTCGTCTCAATTTCTCCACAACACATCTTGATGATCCCCAAGACTTTTGGGACAACATTCTGTGGACCGATGAGACAAAAGTGGAATTCTTTGGAAGGTGTGTGTCCGAGTATATCTGGCGTAGAAGGAACACTGCATTTCAGAAAAAGAACATTATACCAACAGTAAAATATGGTGGTGGTAGTGTGATGGTCTGGGGCTGTTTTGCTGCTTCAGGACCTGGAAGACTTGCCGTGATAAAAGGAAATATGAATTCTGCTGTCTACCAAGAGATCCTGAAGGAGAATGTCCGACCATCTGTTTGTGTACTCAAGCTGAAACGAACTTGGGTTCTGCAGCAGGACAATGATCCTAAACACACCAGCAAGTCCACCACCGAATGGCTGAAGAAAAACAAAATGAAGACTTTGGAGTGGCCTAGCCAAAGTCCTGACCTGAATCCTATTGAGATGTTGTGGTATGACCTTAAAAAGGCCGTTCATGCTCGAAAACCCTCTAATGTAACTGAATTAGGACAATTCTGCAAAGATGAGTGGGCCAAAATTCCTCCAGGATGCTGTAAAAGCCTCATTGCACGTTATCGCAAACGCTTTGTTGCAGTTGTTGCTGCTAAGGGTGGCCCAACCAGTTATTAGGTTTAGGGGGCAATCACTTTTTCACACAGGGCCATGATGGTTTGGATTTTTTTTCACCTTTCATAATAAACACCTTCATTTACAAATTGCATTTTGTGTTTACTTGTGTTGTCCTTGACTATTGTTTAAATTGGTTTGATGTTCCGAAACACTTAAGTGTGACAAACATGCAAAGGAACAGGAAATGAGAAAGGGGGCAAACACTTTTTCACACCACTGTAAGTGCTGATGTACCTGAAATCAAATTATATTTTTGGTAATGTTTTTTGGCACTATCTTAAATCAGTAATCTATTGTAAATTCAAGTTTAATATAGGAACAGCACTGAATGAAGTGAGTATTGATATAAAGATGCTTCTAAAATAAACACTGGCAGTTAAAAGCCACAGCACACAATTTTTATTATGCTTCTACTTGCAAATGCACGCTGTAATGAAATGTGAATATAATGAAAAGGGAACATATTACCCTGCCTTGGACCTCATGAACACATTGCCTAAAAAAATCCTTATTTACATGTATTTGGCCTTTCTTTTTTAAAAGGACCTCTATATTAACCTATGTATCCATGCACACATAGGCGATTACATGTATATTAGAACAGTAGCAGTGACAGGTTGAAAAAAAAACACATCATCAACTCAGTCAGGAGAGAAACTTTTGAACTGAATTTTTTTTAACATACCCTGTTTCCCCGAAAATAAGACCTAGCGTGATTTTAGGTGATGGCTGCAATATAAGCCCTACCCCCAAATAAGCCTTAGTTAAAGGGTAGGGCTTATTTTTGGGGAAACAGGGTAGGGCTTATATTGCAACCATCACCGACAATCACGCTAGGTCTTATTTTCGGGGAAACAGGGTAGCTAAATGCATCTAAACAATTTTAAACGCTAGATGTGTTTAGCGCTTGAGTGTACATTCATTCCAATGGACAGAATAAACTAGTATTTTGGCCAATGGAATCCATTAACAACTAAATGCTTGATGTGCCTAAACATGCCTAAATGCACCTAAATACATGTAATACATGGCTTTAGGTGTGTTTTTTAAACAGTTTTGTTTCCTGCCAGGAATAAAAGGCATTCAGAGGAGAAAATCTAAAGCACTTTGTACATGAGACCTAATAGCATTCTCCGTGAACAACGCAACTGGAACTGCAATGTATGCATTTAGGAGAATATACATTTCAGTTAAATCAGTTAAACACTTAAGGACTTCCTCTAGGCCATTTTTTGACAAAAAAAAATTGATACACTCATATGCAGGAACCCTTCAAAAGTGGTATTTTTCATCCAATTTTCGTATTGTGTGTATGAAGCTTAACTGTTAGTACATACAAAAAAAAAAACAATCCTCAATAAACATGAATACGGTAATTCTCTGAATAATAAATAATCAGCATTCATTCATTGTGCTTCCATGCAAATGTGAACATCATGTTCTGATCTGTATTGGGGAATGTTATTTTGTATATAGAGTGTTTATGTGGTGAGTTTACACTTTTCATTGAACAGAGTTTGGATAACACAGGGTTAAAAGGAAAGGTCATAAATTAACTAGGCATTATCTGGACAGAATGCTTTGGGGGAGATAGTGATATGTTCCTGCTTAGGAGATGTATGTTAGCTTGGGGGACTACAAACTCTGCAGGGCTCCAACACACACTCGCTGCTATTCCAACCCTTCACATATTTCCACATAAACTTCCCTCCTAGCATTAAACTTTGCCAGATATTGTGCTCAGCTTACCACCCCAAACTGATGTTCCTCCCTCAGCTCACCTCTCTCCCTGCATGTCCTGTGAGCAGAATAGCTGTGCTCCTCCTCTGGGTTCTCTCATCATATGGCCCTGAAGATAGAAAAGGGGGGGATTCAGCGGGACACACAGAGTAAATCAGGAGGGGCCGGCGGGGAGGAGCACATCAGGAGAGGTCTGATTAAATACAATCTCTTAGCAGCAGGGACCTGATCTACCCATCAACTAGCTGTGATTGGCAGATAGATCAAAGCGGAAGCTGTCATGAAGCCCCCTACTGGCAATCCCTGAATGGTCAGGTGTGCAGCTCTTACTATTGCGAGCTGTGTCGGTAGCTGCTGGTGTAGCACCTGCCACACAGCTTGCATACTTCAAAGTCTTGCAGGACACGGCTGCTAATGGGAACTGAGTTCCTGTTGTGGAAAAAGTACAAGAACTCAGTTCCCATGCGTTCCCGCAGGACTTGAGCTCTGGCCTTAACCCTCTTGGGCACGAAATGAGCTTCGCAGGTTGCCACTGGAGTCCTCTTCCACTACTCCATGATGACATCAAAGAGCTGGTGGATGTTAGAGACCTTGCACTCCTCCACCTTTCATTTGAGGATGCCCCACAGATGCTTAACTATGTGGCCGACCGTCGCGTGATGATGTACGTCGGCAGAATGGTACGGGCAGGCATATTGCCGTACAGGTACGTCCATGCCTGCCCACGGGTGCCTGCGGTGGTCAGAATCTATTCAGGAGCGATTCGAGCTGAGGGGGAGGCAATTCATTCATGGCCACCCCCTCGCGATCGCTCCTGATGAATAGACTGCTTCCTCTGTTCCTGTAATGTAAACAGGAGCAGCGGAAGTGATGCAATCTCTCTTTGTGTCAGTCTTTTTCGTTCCTGCACCAAGGAGAGAAAATCACAATGAGTTGCACCAACACAACACATTACAGTAGAACACTCTAGGCACACTTTTCACCCCCCATCACCCCCTGATCAGCCCCCCAATCACCCCCCTGCACCCCCAGTCACAGTGACACCAATTGCATTTTTTTTTATTGATTATTGCATTGGTGTCATTTGTGACTACAATAAATGTTAGGGCAGTTAGGATTAGCCCCCTTTAGGTCTAGGGTACCCCCCAAACCCCCCCAATAAAAGTTCAACCCTGTGATCACCCCCCCCCCGTCACCAGTGTCACTAAGCAATCGTTTTTCTGATCGCTGTATTAGTGTCACAGGTGACGCTAGTTAGGCAGGTAGGTATTTAGGTATTTAAACCCCCTGATTGCCCCCTAGTTAACCCTTTCACCAGTAATCACCATATAACTGTTAAGAGTGACACTGGTTAATTAGTTCTTTTTTATAGTTTTAGGGCACCCGCCGTTTATTACCAAATAAAGGTTTAACCCCCGATCACCCAGCGGGTGATATAAGTAAGGTTTTAGGGTCAGATAGGGTCTGTGTCGCCCCAGGCAGCATCAGGTTAGTGCCAGTACCACTAACACCCATGCACGCAGCATACACCTCCCTTAGTGGTATAGTATCTGAACGGATCGATATCTGATTTGATTAGATCTATACTAGCGTCCCCAGCAGTTTAGGGTTCAGAAAAACACAGTGTTAGTGGGATCAGCCCAGATAACTGCTAGCACCTGCATTTAGCCCCTCCGCCCAGCCCAGCCCAGCTCACCCAATTGCAGTATTGATCGATCACTGTCACTTACAAAACACTAAACACATAACTGCAGGGTTTCAGGCCTGATCCCTGCGATCGCTAACAGTTTTTTTGGTAGCATTTTGATACAGTCGCTGACAGCCCAGGAGCTTTTATTTACCTGTGAGTCTCACTAGTGTACCACTAAATTTAGAGCCCAAAATATCAAATCGAAGGTACACTAGCGAAGAGGCCTATGTGTTTCTCAGCATGACAGATAGTGAAGAGGAAGTCACTCATCTGTCAGATTCAGGCTCATAATATGATCCTGTAGAGGACAGCGGCTCCATGACAGATAGCTCTGACGATGGAGATGTGGTCCCTGCTAAGGTCAGGCGTACCAGACCCCAAACTTCTTCTGTATCTGATGTGCAAGATCCGCAGGTCCCTCTTATGGAGCAGAGCAGTACTAGCGCTGCTATTCCTTCTGGCGAACTGGCAAGCACCAGCGGCCTAGTACACCCTGGGCTTACATCCAGCACTGTAGTAGAACATGGGGACGTGTCGAGTCCCATAAGTGCAGTTAAAGCTGGCGAGGTAGCAAGCACAAGTAGTGTCCCACTGCCACTAAGAAGAAAAAGACAGCCCTTCCTGCAGAATTCGCCAATCCTAATTGGGAACCCACCACTTCTGCAGAACCCGTACTTCCCCCATTCACTGGCCAACCCGGCATTCAGGTGGAAACAGTTGATTTTACATCACTTGATTTTTATTCGCTGTTTTTCACCGAAGATCTCTATAGATCTATTGTGGACCAAAGCAATTTGTATGCTGGTCAACACATCGCCACTATTCCCCAGTCCTCCCTTGCCAGATATTGGAAACCAATTACGGTTTCCGAAATTTAAGATTTTCTGGGCCATTCCCTCAACATGGGCATAACCAAAAAGGGTGAGTTGCGGTCATATTGGTCCACTGACCCAATTCACCATATGCACGTGTTCTCTGCTTCTATGGCCAGGGCATGATACGAGCAGATTTTGTGGTTCATGCACTTCAATGACAATGAACTCTGTCGTCCTCGTGGAGACCCTGAATACGATCGGCTCTACAAAATTTGGCCCCTCATAAACCACTTCAACCAACGTTTTGTAGACTTGTTTACTCCCCATCAAGTTGCCTGCGTTTATGAGTCCCTGATTAAGTTTTCTGGCCGCTTGTCATTCTGACAGTACATTCCTAACAAGTGTGCCAGATATGGGGTCAAGATGTATAAGCTCTGTGACAGGGCCACAGGCTATGCATGTAGTTGTATGGTTTATGAGGGCAAAGATAGTCACGTAAAGCCGGAGAACTGCCCTGACTACATAGGAAGCGCTGGCAAGATTTTGTGGGACTTGGTGTCTTAATCAGAAAGGAGTACCATTTATATGTGGACAATTATTACACGAGTGTGCCACTGTTCAGTCATTTGTTTGATCAGCAGATTGGAGCATGTGGCGCGATGCAATCTAATCACCGGGGCTTTCCCCAGCGGCTTGTAGATTCTCATCTTAGGGTGGGGGAGAGAGCCTGCTTGCAGTGTAATAACTTGCTCGCTATGAAGTGGAGGGATAATAAGAATGTTTTCGTTCTTACCTCCCTTCATGCAGACACGACGGTCCAAATTACTACAGCGACTGGTGTTGTGGAGAAACCCCTCTGTGTCCACCAAAATATGGGAGGAGTGGACCTCAATGACCAGTTGTTGGCTCCGTACCTAGTTGCCCATAAGACCAGATGCTGGTACAAAAAAGTCTGTTTATTTATTTCAATTGGCTATGCTGAATGATCATGTGTTACACAGAGCTTCAGGACGGACAGGATCTTTCCTTAAATTCCAGGAAGATATCGTCAGAGCCCTTCTGTATCCAGACAGTGCTCCACCTCACCTTCCCCAACCAAATGCAGTAAGCCGGTTGCACGAGAGGCATTATCCTCATGTCCTCTCGCATACCCCTACCTGACGAGCCCCCCAAAGAAAATGTGGTGTCTGTAGAAAGGGCGGATATAGGCGTGAAACCCGTTATTATTGTCCCCGCTGTCCTGACAATCCTGGTCTTTGCATTGGTGAATGTTTTGAACGCTACCATTCACTAGTTGAGTTTTAGAGTAGGGTACAGAATTGCACAGACTAGGAATACGTTCACAGGGTCTCCCAAGATGCCATCGCATTTTGAGAGACCCAAACTGCTGGAACCTTTACAACAGTTAGAACTGTTACAGTTACATAAAAAAGTGGACAAAAAATGCAAAAATAAAATAAAATAAAAAAACAAAAAATAGTTGTCGTTTTATTTCTCTCTCTCTCTCTCTCTCTCTCTCTCTCTCTCTATTCTCTCTCTATTGTTCTGCTCCTTTTTACTGTATTCTATTTTGCAATGTTTTATTGTTAACCATTTTTTGTTTTCAGGCACGCCATTCAGCTGCAACGCAGATTTATTTATCTTGACAGCAACAACGTTTGCTCCCACGATACATAAAGCCATGACTCCAGCGCTGTTGGAGGTGATTTCACCACCACAGTTAAAAAACAGAGCATATCGATGCCCAATGGTAAATCCCCAGGTCCGGATGGCTTCGGGAATGAATATTATAAAACCTTCCAAGATTCACTATCCCCACACCTTCTGGAAGTTTTCACCAAAGCTGAACTGACCTCTTCCTTCCCCCCTGAGATGCTGAGAGCTCACATAGTGACTTTAACCAGGAAAAGATCCTAATACTCCTTCTAACTTTCGGACGATTTCTCTCCTAAATTCTGATACAAAAATCTACGCGAAATTACTAGCCAATAGGCTGACGACCATCATCCCACACCTTATATCTAAAGACCAGATGGGCTTTGTGAGGGGGTGGCAAACCTCGGACGCCACCAGGCGAATTGTTAATGTCATTCACCATGCGAGAACATCGCGAACGCCTTCTCTGCTTCTCTCCGTAGACGCAGAAAAGGCGTTCGATAGAGTACACTGGACGTATATGAAGGCTGTGTTACATAAATTTGGTTTCCAGGGACCAATACTTAATGCCATTTTGGCACTTTATTCCTGCCCATCTGCACAGGTGTACACGGCGGGCCTGTTATCCAAATCCTTTACATTAACCAACGGCACTCGCCAGGGGTGCCCTCTTTCCCCTACCATATTCAACCTAATCATAGAACCGTTAGCAGAATCTATACGGGCGAATGATCTCATCAAGGGCTTCTCATTTAATAAAGCCAAACATGTCATAAACTTGTTTTCTGATGACATCATACTATTACTGACAGACCCTATACATTCCCTCCCTCAAGCCCACAAAATCCTATCGGACTTTGGGGATGTATCCTACTAAAAAGTTAACCACACCAAATCGTTGATCTTGGACCTGGGAGTCCACCCAACTGCTAAACTGCTCTCCCAAACTACCCTTCCATACTCCTGGTCTAACAAAGGTATCACATACTTAGGTCTGACATTGACGGGTACACTATCCACCCTAGCTGAGAAAAATGTTATACCGTTATTGACAAACATAGATAGGCAACTTACGGACATTGGGAAGAAAGAGCTATCTTGGTTAGGCAGAATTGCAGCCTATAAAATGTCCATACTGCCACAGGTACTATACATATTTCGCTCCTTGCCAATTCCAATACCCCTTCAGTACATTAATGCATTGTCCAAAAGTATGTGGAAATGCACGTGGGGGGGGGGGGGGGTAAAAGGGATCAAATTGGGAACCTGATACATGTTCTGTGGGACTGCAGGTGCCTGAGAAGCCTATGGAACAAGACATTTCAAACAATCTCCGACCTAACAGGTATCCTAACTCCCCCGAACCCCAATTTAGCCATCTTACACATTGGTATAGATACGTTTCCATGTGGTGATAGGGCCATGGTAACACACCTGATTCTCCGTAATTGGAAGAGTGCTCTAGCCCTTAACTTCTCTGAGGTGATTGCTATCGTGAATAGAAACCACTCCTTTGAAAGACTGCTGGCACTTAACTCCTTTTCATGTAAAACCTTTGATAGTGATTGGCAATTATGGACCACTAGGTTTAAACCTTGTTAATGGTATTATCTTCTTGCATTGTCTATATTGTAGGTACTGTATGATCTTCCATCTCCGGGTCCTTTCTTTACTGTGTCCAATAACCCAACCCAACCCACCTTTCTTTATTTCCTTATATTTTGTTTGGTTTATCTATGATAATTCCAATAAAAATCTATTGAAACAAAAAAAACAGAGCATATATGCCGAAGCATGGGGGCAGTAGTGGTGGAGGAACGATTTGCTCCTATCTTTTGCGGGAGGATGCCCCCATGCTTTGGCATATACCGTATTTATCGGTGTATAACACGCACAGGTGTATAACACGCACATTCATTTTAAGAGGGAAGTTTCAGGAAAAAAACTAAATTTTTGTATTGGCGTATAACGCATACACGCTATTTGCACCTGATTTTCATGGTGAAAAAGTGAGTGTTATACAGAAAAAAATTAAGTATATATTTTAGGCACAGGTTGCATTAAACATTTTTTATTTTTTGCTATTTTTTTTTGTATTTGCTTTGCAGGTATGGTAAGTCTTAATGTTATACTGTAATATTACTTTGTTTTATTGTTAACCATCATTTGCTTAGCAGGTATGCCATTCAGCTGCAGCGCAGATTTATTTATCTTGACAGCAACAGCGTTTGCTCCCACGATATATAAAGCCATGACTCCAGCGATGTCAGAGGTGATTTCACCACCACAGTTAAAAAAAGAGCATATATGTCAAAGCATGGGGGCAGCAGGGGTGCAGGAGCGATTTGCTCCTAACTTTTGAGAGAGGATTCAGGAAAAAAACTAAATTTTTGTATTGGCGTATAACGCATACACGCTATTTGCACCTGATTTTCATGGTGAAAAAGTGAGTGTTATACAGAAAAAAATTAAGTATATATTTTAGGCACAGGTTGCATTAAAAAAAAAAATTATTTTTTGCTATTTTTTTTTTGTATTTGCTTTGCAGGTATGTTAAGTCTTACTGTTATACTGTAATATTACTTTGTTTTATTGTTAACCATCATTTGCTTACCAGGTACTCCATTCAGCTGCAGCGCAGATTTATTTATCTTGACAGCAACAGCGTTTGCTCCCACGATACATAAAGCCATGATTCCAGCAATGTTGGAGGTGATTTCACCACCACAGTTAAAAAAAAGAGCATATATGCCAAAGCATGGGGGCAGCAGGGGTGCAGGAGCGATTTGCTCCTAACTTTTGCGAGAGGATGCCCCCATGCTTCGGCACAGGTTGCGTTAAAAAAAGTTTTATTTTTTACTATTGTTTTTGTATTTGCTTTGCAGGTATGGTATGTCTTACTGCTATACTGTAATGTTACTTTGTTTTATTGTTAACCATCATTTGCTTAGCAGGTATGTCATTCGGCTGCAGCGCAGATTTATTTATCTAGACAGCAACAGCGTTTGCTCCCACGATACATAAAGCCATGACTCCAGCGCTGTCAGAGGTGATTTCACCACTACAGTTAAAAAAAAAGAGCATATATGCCGATGCATGGGGGGTAGCGGGGGGGGGGGAGCGATATGCTTTTTTGGGGGCGGATACCCCCATGCTTCGGCATATATAAATGGTGCATGTATGCCCACAATTAGAAGTGGATGGATGAAGGGAGGTATTCTAATTGTGGGCATACCCATCGATCAACATCTTTTTTTCGTTCAGCCCACAGGCTGCATGAAAAAAAAAGATTAGAATATATGCCCAACAAGGACCAGCAAGGTACTGGTATGTTGTTGGACTTTGAGTGGTTATACCAGAATGATGCCTGCAGGTTTAGGTATCATCTTGGTATAATTATTTTCAGCCAGCAGTCGGATTACATGTAAAAGCAATCCTAGCAGCTAATTAGCCTCTAGACTGCTTTTACAAGCAGTGGGAGGGAATGTCCCCTCACAGTCTTCCATGGTTTTCTCAGGCTCTCCTGTACCAACAGGGAACCTGAGAATGCAGCCGGTGTTTCCGCCAGCTGACCGCAGAGCTGATCAGAGACCAGAATGGCTCCAATCATCTCTATGGCCTAAGAAACCGGAAGCTTCGAGCATTTCATGACTTAGATTTCGCTGGATGTAAACAGAGCCATTGGGAAATTGGGAAAGCATTTTATCGCACCGATCTTGGTGTGGTCAGATGTTTTGAGGACAGAGGAGAGATCTAGGGTCTAATAGACCCTAATTTTTTCAAAAAAGAGTACCTGTCACTAACTATTGCAATCATAGGGGATATTTATATTCCCTGAGATAACAATAAAAATGCTAAAAATATATATAAATGAAAGCAACAGTTTAAAAATAAAATAATAAAGCAAAATAAATAATAATAAAAAAAAGCACCCCTGTCCCCCCCTGCTCTCGCACAAAATCAAACGCAAGTGTCGGTCTGGAGTCATATGTAAACAGCAATTGCAGCATGCATGTGAGGTATCACCATGAAGGTCAGATCGAGGGCACTAATTTTAGCAGTAGACCTCCTCCGTTAATCTAAAGTGGTAACCTGTAAAGGTGTTTAAAGGCTTTTTTAAAATGTATGTAGTTTGTCACCACTGCGCGTTTCTGCGCAATTTTAAAGCGTGTCATGTTTGGTTTCCATATACTCGGCCTAAAATCATCTTTTTTATTTCATCAAACATTTGGGCAATATAGTGTTTTTTAGTGCATTAAAATGAAAAAAAGTTTTTTCCAAAAAAATACATTTGAAAAATCGCTGCGCAAATACTGTGTGAAAAAAAATGAAACACCCATTATTTTAATCTGTAGGGCCTTTGCTTTAAAAAAAAAAAATTAATGGTTGGGGGGTTCAAAGTAATTTTCTTGCAAAAAAAATATTTTTTCATGTAAACGAAAAGTGTCAGAAAAGGCTTTGTCTTCAAGTGGTTAGAAGAGTGAGTGATGTGTGACATAAGCTTCCAAATGTTGTGCAGGACAGTTCAACCCCCCCCCCCCAAATTACCCCATTTTGGAAACTAGACGCCCTAAGCTATTTGCTGACAGGCATGTCGAGTCCATCGAATATTTTATATTTTGACACAAGTTGCGGAAAAAAGACATTATTATTTTTTTTTTGCACAAAGTTGTCACTAGATGATATATTGCTCAAACATGCCATGGTTATATGTGAAATGACACCCCAAAATACATTCTGTTGCTTCTGCTGAGTGCGGGGATATCACAAGTGTGAGACCTTTTGGGAGCCTAGCCATGTATGGGACCCCAAAAACCAAGCACCGCCTTCAGGCTTTCTAAGGGTGTACATTTTTTATTTCACTCTTCACTGCCTATCACAGTTTCAGAGGCCATGGAATGCCCAGATAGCACTAAATCCCCCAAATGATGCAAATTTTGCTTGGGTACAACATTGCATGACCGCAAAATTACCAGTTAAAGCAGCGCAGTGCCAAATTGTAAAAAGTCCTCTGGTCATTGACCAGCCAAATGGTCCGGGGCTTAAGTGGTTAATAGGGCTTAGGTCTGGAGACATGCTTGGCCAGTCCATCACCTTTACCCTGACTTTACCCTGAGCTTCTTTAGCAAGGCAGTGGTCATCTAGGAGGTGTATTTGGGGTCGTTATGTTGAAATACTGCCTTCTGGCCCAGTTTCCACAGAGAGCACATGTTGGCATTCATGGTTCCTTAAATGAACTATAGATCCCAAGTGCCAGCAGCACTCATGCAGCCCCAGACTATGACACTCCCACCAGCATGCTTGACTGTAGACAAGACACACTTGTCTTTGTACTCCTCACCTGGTTGCCGTCACACACACTTGACACCATCTGAACCAAATAAGTTTATCTTGGTCTCATCAGACCTCAGGACATGGTTCCAGTAACCCATGCCCATATTTGGCTTGTCTTCATAAAACTGTTTTGGGGCTTTCTTGTGCATCATCTTTAGAGGCTTCCTTCTGGGACAACAGCAATGCAGGCCAATTTGATGCAGTGTGTGTCATATGGTCTGAGCACTGAGAGGCTCAGTTTAGGGGTCTTGGCAATCTTCTTATAGCCTAGGCCAGTGATGGTGAACCTTGGCACCCCAGGTGTTTTGGAACTACATTTCCCATGATGCTCGGCTACACTGCAGAGTGCATGAGCATCATGAGAAATGTAGTTCCAAAACATCTGGAGTGCCAAGGTTTGCCATCACTGGCCTAGGCCATCTTTATGTAGAGCAACAATTCTTTTTTTCTGATCCTCAGAGAGTTCTTTGCCATGAAGTGCCATGTTTAACTTTCAGTGACCAGTATGAGAGAGAGTGATCACACCAAATTTAACACACTTGCTCCCCATTCACACCTGAGCTCTTGTAATAATAACCAGTCACATGACACCAGGGAGGAAAAATTGCCAATTGGTCCCAATTTGGACATTTTCCCTTAGGGGTGCACTCACTTTTGTTGCCAGCTGTTTAGACATTAATGGTTGTGTGTTGAGTTATTTTGAGGGCTCAGCAAATTTACACTATTATACAAGCTGTATACTCACTACTTTACATTGTAGCAACGTATAATTTGTTCAGAGTTGTCACATGAAAAGATAAACTGGTAATAAAATATTTACAAAAATGTGAGAGGTGTAATATATATTATATTTACAGGGTAAATGCATACTCCATAAGCATAATTTTTTTTTATCATTAACACATTCACATTAAGGTAAATACAACTTTTTCACCCCAGTATAGATTTAACTAGTTTCCTTCATAAAGTGGTTGTAAAGTGCTTATTCCAATTCCTGCAAGCCCCTCTTTAATAACAAGATATTTTTAAATTCTGCAGCTGAATACCTTTTTTTTCAAGTGACCGCCTGCTGCTCTCCTTACCTGATCTAAGGACTACATTGTTGTGTGCTGAGTTTCCCCTCTGATGTTAGTCATACAGGCAGGGAGGGAGGGGGAGAGAAACGGGATGACGGAGGCACATAATCCGACCATGATATCATGGATCAGCAGCCATGATTACTGTGGTCAGCACACTAAGGTGGATACAAGAACAGACAGAATCAACCAGGTATATTACAACATAAAAAGGGACAAATCACACCACAAAAGCACATTGGGGTTTAACATCTGTAAAAGGACAAGATCTTTTTTTCTACAACCTTTTTAACCACTTCAGGATGTTAAACATAGAGGAAATGTCCTAAAGAATTTTGACATCGTTTCTAGAATGTATCTTCTACATTCTGCTCCTCTTCCCCTATAACTATCATTTTGCCGCTGTCAGATATAATTTTGTTCAAATCATTAGTAAGACCTCATCGGGAATATGCAGTTCAGTTTTGGACACCAGTTCTCAAAAAGGATATTGGGAAACTGGAGAAAGTGAAGAGAAGGGCAACCAAACTGATAAGAGGCATGGAGCATGGAGCTCAGCTATGAGGAAAGATTAGAGGAACTGAATTTATTCACTCTTGATAAGAGGAGATTAAGGGGGATATGTTCAACATGTACAAATATATAAGGGGTCCATATAGTGAACTTGGTGTTTAGTTATTCACTTTACAGTCAACAAAGAGGACAAGGGGGCATTGTTATGTCTAGAGGAAAAGAGATTTCATCTACAAATGTGGAAAGGTTTCTTCACAGTAAGAGCTGTGAAAATGTGGAATAGACTCCCCCCAGAGGTGGTTCTGGCCAGCTCCGTAGATTGCTTTAAGAAAGGCCTGAATTATTTCCTAAATGTACATAATATAACTGGGTACTAACATTTATAGGTAAAGTTGATCCTGGGAAAATCCGATTGCCTCTCGGGGGATCAGGAAGGAATTTTTTCCCCTGCCTTAGCAAATTAGATCATGCTCTGCTGGGGTTTTTCGCCTTCCTTTGGATCAACTGTGGGTATAGAATTGGATATATGGGATTGTATGATATTTTTTTTTATTTTTTTTTGTGGTTGAACTGGATGGACTTGTGTCTTTTTTCAACCTGACTAACTATGTAACTATATAACTAGCTGTCAAAATGACAGTTGGAAACTGCTATTAATTTATTACTTAGCAAAAGCAACTGTGAAATTGCAGCAACACCTGTGTAAAATGACAGTCAAAGGTAGTCTGCATGTGCCATTGTATAATACATAATTTTCCTATAATACAGCATAACAATGTATTGTCACACTGTAGTTGGTATATCATTCATATATACATCAAAGGTGTGGCCTTTTAGCTGCCTGTCAAATCAGTTAAAGAAACTTTACAAGTTATTATTTATTTATTTATTTATTTTATATTATTATTAATTTCATTTGTATTGCTTATTATCTTTTAAAATGCCACATAAAAAAAGATATGAAAAAATGAAAAGGGCCTTTTTTTATTTGCAAAAACCTTATAATGCTTTGTAACAGAAACATTACTTTAGTGTCATTTTGAATATGATCATTTATAAAATAAAATCTATACTTTATGTTTACAGTACACTCTTTTTAAAAGTAACACCGCTCAAATTTTTCATTATTTATGTATTTGTTTTTATAGATTACATATAAAAATTATTTTACAAAACATTATTACCAGGAGAAAACCTAGCCCAAAAAACAAAAAACAAAAAACAAAACAAAACAAAAAACAATGAATCTGTTTTAAGTAATGTCAAAGTTGTTGCTGAATAAGCAAACGGTAACACACAGACACATAACATAATAATATCACATAGTAAAAATGTAAAAATTGCTCTTGCACATTGGGGGTATAAAGATACAAGAGCTGAAGTGGTTAATCTGACATTGCTACATAGCTTGTCAGAATGTATGATAAATACAATTAGCTTCCTATTAACAAGTGATAATAAGAAAGACTTAACTGTACTTACTTATGCACATTGTCTAAAAATGATCATTATCACTTTGCAAAGAAAGAAGAATGGTGATTGTGGCAGGTTCACAACTTAGTCTGTGGAATATTTCTCACCTATTCAGCTCTTACAGATTGCCAATTGAAAAGTGGTAAATGCACATAATTCAAAAGTTATATGATAGCTGTGTGTCATTTCATTTCATTTATTTACAAAAAGGGTTATAAGGTTAAAGCTATTTTCACACTGGGGCGCTATTTTTACCATAGTTTTAGCGGCGCTAATCGGCCGCAAGCGGGGAGCTTTTAACCCCCACTAGTGGCCGAAAAATGTTAAAAACTCTCAAAAAGCGCCAATGCAGTGGCGCTTTGCTGGCGGTTTGGCTGGGCTGCCCCATTGATTTCAATGGGCAGGGGCGCTTTGGAGCGGTTTATACACTGCTCCTACAGTGCTGCAAAGATGCTGCTTGCAGGAATTTTTTTACTGTCCTGCAAGCGCACCTCTCCAGTGTGAAAGCTCATGGGCTTTCACACTGGAGATATGGGAGAGGCTCTTTACAGGCGCTATGCAGGAGCTATTTTTAGCACTGTAGATTCTGTAAAGTGCCTCTGTATGAAAGTATCCTAATTTTCAACAATTTATACTGCAAAGTCTGTTGCTGTGAGTTTTTGCAAGCAGCACTTAACCTCCCTGGCGGTATTCCCAAGTGTAGCTCGGGTGGGGAATTTTCAGTACCAAAAGCGGTAACCCTGAGCCACACCCGGGATCACATCACAGGATCCAGGCAAAGTTACTTACCTTGTCCCTAGGATCCTGCGATGTCTCCCCGCTGTGTGTGCAAGCTGGGTCCTCCGCTACATCAAAAGCTGTTTTAGACCAGCTAGAAAACAGTGATAATAAATTAGAATCACTTGCAGAATTAAGTGATAGTGAGTTATGGGGATATTTGTCATCAAACACTGAAAGTAATGACAGCGACAATTCTGCAACTGAGCACATTTCAGTGTTTTTGCTTGGATTACATTATTGAATATTTTTTATTATTATTATATTATTATTTGTTATAATTATTTATAGTTATTTATTATATTATAATTTATGATTTTGTGTTTTGAACTTTATCATACCCCAGGCTGTCTACTAGACTCTTATTTGGACAGATTTAAGTGTGTTATTCCTAAGAATTACAGGACTACAATATAAAATGGCAAAGTTCCATGCAAAACATTGTACCGCTTTGAGCATCAAAAATCTGACATAATCATACCTCCAGGGAGGCGCACATGCATACTGAAGCAAGCTGAAGCAACGTATGTGCTGATGCTTCAGCGAGTGTGCCGTTAGCGGCAGCTCCTGCATGCGTGCGCGGGAGTGATGTCATCATGGCTCCAGCCAATCACAGAGTCGGGGCCGTGATACCCAGAATTACATCTGGGACTGATGTTGGTTGCCAGATCAGTGCACAAGGACGGCTGAAGGGGCTTTGATCTCAGGTAAGTGATTCATGATGAGCTTGTATGCTATACATACAAGCTCATTATGCCTTTGTCTTGCAGGTTTTTCTTTTTTTGTCCTAGGGTTTACAACCACTTTAAAGGGTGGCTTAGAGGGTCTAACCTCTTAACCTAGTGGTAGGGTCACCACTCTCTTAGTTGCACCATATTCAAAGAATCATAAAGACACAAAAGCCTTCACATATTGTAAAACTGTAAAAGTATGATTTTTTTTCACATTAAAGTTTATTGAAGGAAAAAAGTTGCATACAAGCATGGAAATAGTCCAGATACAATCCTCTGATGTGAAGAAGCAAATAGTCAAAAAAAAATTAAAAATCCTAAACATTGTCATCTAAGTCAGTAGGTGGTAAATTATTACAGTAGAAACCACAAGATGGATAACAGGTAATGCCTAAGGCCTTTGATTTACAATGGTATCCACCACATACACGCTAAAACTCATCCATTTGCTATGTTCAAAGCGGGAGAGAGAAAAATACGATAAGATTAGAAAGAAAAAAAATAGGTTAAAGAGGAGAGAGAGAGAGTGTTGTTATCCCACAAAGGTGAATCGGAAATTCTGAGAAGATGTTTTAAATTTCCAGACATTCTTCAGTAAAGGGTAGGCATCCTTTACCTCCAGTGTTCATGGAGATCTAATGTAGCATTATGCACACTAAATCCTGAGGAAAGGTTGTAAGGGGAACAAAGCACTCGTGACAGTGAAGTTCTATGGTTCTGAAAATCATACTTGACCTAACAGTTATTCATAGGCATGGGAGTATCTTTAAACAAACCAGGGAGACCAAGTTTTGTGATAACAGTCTACAATCTCATTAGATTGGGCTGCTGTGACCTCCATCTCACAGATGTAAGAGACCTTGTGCAACCAATCTTTCACAAAAGTATGATTTCATTTAAAAAGGTTCAACACTTACATCACATTGGAAGTTAAAACACCTGTAAAATTATCCAACAGTAATAGCACACACAGACATGTAGCACACAAGGTCCTGGATAGGGCTCAAACTAAAGCGTTTCCTCTGCTTTGACATCATCTAGGGTAAGGGTCCATGCTGGTCATTGCATATATATATATAAACCCTCACATTTTTCTAAATATATTATTATATTTTTTCATGTGACAGCACTGAGGAAATTGTATAACAGTGTAAATGTGCTGCCTCCTCAAAATAACTCAACACACAGCCATTAATGTGTAGACCACTGCCAACAAAAGTGAGTACACCCCTATGTGAAAATGTCCAAATTGGGCCCAATTAGCCATTTTTTCTCCCCAGTGTCATGTGGCTCATTAGTGTTAAAAGGTCTCAGATGTGAATGAGAAACAGGTGTGGTAAATTTGGTGTTATCACTCTCACTCTCTCATACTGGTCACTGGAAGTTCAACATGGCACCTCATGGCAAAGAACTCTCTGAGGATCTGAAAAATAGAATTGTTGCTCTACATGAAGATGGCCTAGGCCAGTGATGGCGAACCTTGGCACTCCAGATGTTTTGGAACTACATTTCCCATGATGCTTATGCACTCTGCAGTGTAGTTGAGCATCATGGGAAATGTAGTTCCAAAACATCTGGAGTGCCAAGGTTTGCCATCACTGGCCTAGGCTATAAGAAGATTGCCAAGACCCTGAAACTGAGCTGCAGCATGGTGGCTAAAACCATACAGTGGTTTAGCAGGACAGGTCCCACTCAGAACAGGCCTCGCCATGGTCAACCAAAGAAATTCAGTGCACGTGCTCAGCATCATATCCAGAGGTTGTCTTTGCAAAATAGACATATAAGTGCTGCCAGCATTGTTGCAGAGGTTGAAGGGGTGGGGGTCAGCCTGTCAGTGCTCAGACCATATGCCACACACTGCATCAAATTGATCTACATGGCTGTCATCCAAGAAGGAAGCCTCTTCTAAAGATAATGCACAAGAATGCCCACAAAGAGTTTGCTGAAGACAAGAAGACTAAGGACATAGATTACTGAAATCATGTCCTGTGGTTTGATGAGACCCAGATTAACTTATTTGGTTCAGATGGTGCCAAGCGTGTATGGCGGCAACCAGGTGAGGAGTACAAAGACAAGTGTATCTTGCCTACAGTCAAGCATGGTGGTGGGAGTGTCATGGTCATATACTGTGACATACAGAAGCAGAGTATGATTCCCTTCCTTCGGACACTGGATCGCAGGGCAGTTCCAACATGGTAACGACCCCAAACACACCTCCAAGATGACCACTGCCTTGCTAAAGAAGCTTAGGGTAAAGGTGATGGACTGGCCAAGCATGTCTCCAGACCTAAACCCTATTGAGCATCTGTGGGGCATCCTCAAACGGAAGGTGGCGGAGCGCAAGCTCCACCAGTTCCGTGATGTTGTCATGGAAGAGTAGAAGAGGAGTTCAGTGGCAATCTGTGAAGCTCTGGTGAACTCCATGTCCAAGAGGGTTAAGGCAGTGCTGGAAAATAAAGGTGGCCACACAAAATATTGACACTTTGGGCCAAATTTGGACATTTTCACTTAGGAAGGGTACTCACTTTTGTTGCCAGCGGTTTAGACATTAATGGATGTGTGTTGATTTATTTTGAGGGGACAGCAAATTTACACTGTTATACAAGCTGTACACTCACTACTTTACATTGTAGCAAAGTGTCATTTCTTCAGGGTTGCCACATGAAAAGATATAATAAAATATTTACAAAAATGTGAGGGGTGTGTATACATATATATCTATATTATATTAATATATATATTATCAAATACGATTATGTACATTAGTTCTCAGAGTAACTCGTTGTGTCTTACGATAAGCTCTGATGCCTCCGCCAACATGTCGTTATGCACCTCACGCCTCGTTCCCATCTGGGCCACTGAGCATGCATTGTCTGAACAGCGATACTGATCATGCGTCGCTTAGATAACAGCATGTGTATTATTGGATAACTGCTCACTACAACTACATATCACACCTCCACTCAGGAATGGTCTAGAGCAGGCATCATTAAATGGCGGACTACGGTCCGCATCCAGCCTGAGCTACTGCTCTACCTGGACCACTGCAATGGCACCAATTAGCTGCCTAGCGTCGAACACTATCATTAGCAGAGCAAAGTGGATGGCGGGAGGAGGGACAATTCTGGACTGGGGTGGGACCAGCACTGCATTGAGAGAGGCAGCTGCCTGAATTAACTTTTTATGTCAAAAAATAGGTCATTGGCTGCTAGGAGGCAGTCCTAGCACCCAGTCACCAAGTTGCTAATATGAGACGTTACCCCAGCAGCTCTCGCTCCCCATCCAATGCTGCTGTGCCTCTGCCTTCAGTTCAGGATTGTCCCGTCACCTGCTCGCTGCTCTGTGAAAGGTAGAAAAGTGAAGGGAGGAAAGGACATGGAACTGTGAAAGATGGGGAGTGGGGGTCATGTACAGGAGAGCAGTGCTGTGTGTGGGAGGGTCATGTAATGAGGAGCAATGCTGTGGGTGGATGTGAAAGGGGCAGTGCTTTGGGGGGATATGTGAAGGGGAAACAGCATGGAGACCCCTTTCTGAGCATGCAACCTGGTGGGTCAGTAGGAATGAGCCGAACACCCCCCGGTTCGGTTCGAACCAGAACGTTCGAATGGAACGAAAATTCGTACGAACTTTAGAACCCCATTGAAGTCTATGGGACTCGAACGTTTGAAATAAGTGCTAATTTTAATGGCTAATATGCAAGATACTGTCCTAAAAAGGGTTTGGGGACCTGGCTCCTGCCCCAGGGGATATGGGTCAATGCCTAAAATGTTTTTAAAAATGGCCGTTTTGGCGGGGCACTGATTTTAATGACGATTAAAGTGAAAAAAAAGTGAAATATTCCTTTAAATATCATGCCTGGGGGGTGTCTATAGTATTCCTGTGAAGTGCCACGTGTTTCCCGTGTTTAGAAGAGTCCATGCACAAAATGACTTTAACGGAAATAAAGTAATTTCAAACTGCTTGCGTTTTTAATGTAATATCTGGTTCCGGCAATATGGATGAAAATCATTGAGAAAAATGGCATGGGTAGCCCCCCCTGCCCATTACCAGCCCCTTTGGGTCTTGTACGGATATTAAGGGGAACCCCGTACCCATATTAAAAAAAGGAAATGCGTGTGGCCCCCAGGCCCTATATACGCAGAACAGAAGTATACAGGCGGTGCAAACAAGACAGGGACTGTGTAGATTTGTTGTGTTAAGTAGAATCTGTGTGTAATTTTGAACTGGTACATTTTTAAAGTGTAGCTCCAGTCAAAAAATCTATTTTTAATCTTTCTGGAAAACATAGGGAAGGGTTATCACCCCTGTATAATTTGTTTTGCCATCTGTCTTTTTTCATCTCACTTCCTGTTGTCTCCTTCCGTTTGCAAGTAGGAGATGTTTGTAAGTTGGATGTTTAAAAGTAGGGGCCTGCTCTATATGCTCTGCAGAAATGGCGGAACAAGGTGTTGGTGTTGCCACAACATTGTAAGCCCTCAAAGTGACTCTTGGTGGGCGCTGGAGCGCCCTGCTGTGAACTATTATATCAAGAATTGAAATTACATGTCATTGTTGAACAGTGGTAGAAAATTGACCTTTGGTGGTTGTGGTGCTGGTACTGGTGCCACAGCACTATAAGTCCTCACAGTTACTCTTGGTGGGCACAGGAACGGGCCCTGATGTGAAATATTATATCAAGAATTGTAATGACATGCCCCTGTTAAACAGGGGCTGAAAAATTGGGCCTTAGGCACTGGTGCTGCTGACACGACACTGCAACCTCTCCCATATACTCTAGCTGTAGTGCAGGAATGAGCCCTGCTGCAAAGCATTGCATCAAAAATTGTAATTAAACGCCCCTGTTAAACAGGGGCTGAAAAATTGGGCTGGTGGCATCTTCCAACATATCAGCGGAGGAGGAAGAGGATAGACAATCAACATAACAGGAGAGTCACTCAGCATCAGCATAGGCAGTCTTGAAGGGATGTGATATTTAAAAAAAAAATGATTCGGTTACATCAGCTTCAGGTGCTTGGTAGCTGTGGGTTATCCAAGACTGATTCATCTTGATGAAGGTCAGTCAATCAACTGAGTCGGTGGACAGGCGCACCCTGTGATCGGTAACAAAGCCACCAGCAGCACTGAAGGTGCGTTCCAAAAGAACGCTGGATGCAGGACAGGCCAGTAGCTCAATTGCATACTGTGCAAGCTCTGGCCAGTGATCCATCCTCAAGACCCAGTAAGCCAGAGGATTTTCGGTGGGAAAGGTGTCCAAGTCTGACCTTGCCCCTAGGTATTCCTGCACCATGTAAATCAGGGGCTGGCGATGGTTGCTGGAACTGATCATACCTTGGGGCTGCAAACTATAAAATTGTCTGAATGCATCGGTCAGACGGCCACCTTCTCCACCGCTCCTTCTGACCGATGCCTCAGCAACACGTTGTTCTGGACCCGGAGTTTGTAACCTCCCAGTCTCTGGGAATACGTTGCACAGACCTTTCTGCAAGGCCTCCCGGAGATGTCTCATCCTCTGCTTCCTCTGTGATGGCAAGATAAGGTCAGCAACCTTACCCTTGTAACCGTGGATCAAGGAGAGTGGCCAGCCAGTAATGGTCCCTCTCCTTGATCCGAAGAATACAAGGATCCTTCCGCAGGCTTTGCAGGATCAGGGAGGCCATGCATCATAGGTTAGCTGAGGCATTCAGTCCGGAGTCCTCTGGGTCACAAAGGACAACATGATCCGCAGCTACCTCCTCCCAGCCACGTACAAGTCCATGGGTTTCTTGGGACTGTAAATCATCCCTACAAGACTGCTGCTGCTGCTGATGCGGAGTGCCAGCCTTCACCTCCATGCTGACACAATCATCCTCCTCCTCCTCCTCCTCCTCCTCCTCCTCTTCCTGTATGATGGGTGGGACAGCAGGAACGCTGTCTGGATAAAGGGGGCCTTGAGAGGCAAGGAAGTCCTCCTCTTCCTGCCTCTGTACTGCCTCAAGGGCCCTGTACATTATTCAGTGTGTATGCTCCAACAGGTGGACAAGAGGTACAGTGTCACTGATGCATGCACTGTCACTGCTCACCATCCTTGTGGCCTCCTCAAACGGTGACAGGACAGTGCATGCATCCCTGATCATGCCCCACTGGCATGGTGAGAAAAAACCGAGCTCCCTGACCCTGTCCTGGTGCCGTAGTCGCAAAGGTACTCATTGATGGCCCTCTGCTGCAGCATGGCCAACGTTGAGTTCCACCTGGTGGGTATGTCACATATAAGGCGGTTCTTGGGCAGGTTCAACTCCTTTTGGAGCTCAGCCAGCCGAGCACAGGCATTAAATGATCAGCGGAAATGCACACAGACTTTCCTGGCCTGCTTCAGGACATCCTGTAAGCCCGGGTACCTGCCCAAGAACCGCTGCACCACCAGGTTAAGGATGTGAGCCACACAGGGCACATAGGTCAGTTGTCCCTGTCGGAGGGCGGAGAGGAGGTTGGTGCAATTGTCGCAAACCACTATTCCTGGCTTAAGCTGGCATGGCGTCAACCACCTCTCGGCCTGCCCCTGCAGAGCTGACAAAATATCTGCCCCAGTGTGGCTCCTGTCCCCCAAACAAACCAGCACAAGCACGGCATAGCACCGTTTTGCCTGCGTACTTGCGTAGCCCAGGGAACGCCTACGGAGCACTGCTGGTTCTGAGGACGGAGCACTGGAAGAGGCCATGGAGGAAGAAAAAGAGGAGGGGGTGGAATAGATAGGTGTGTCACAACCAGTAGTAGCATTTTGGAGGCGTGGTGGCGGAACAACCTCCAACACTACTGCACCTTGTCCTGCATCCTTCCCAGCTGCCAGAAGAGTGACCCAATGGGCCGTGAAAGACAGGTAACATCCCTGTCCATGCTTGCTGGACCATGAGTCAGCGGTAATATGCACCTTAACGCTGACCGCCCTGTCCAGCGAGGCAAGGACATTGCCTTCCACATGCCGGTAGAGAGCCGGAATCACCTTCCGTGGGGACCTGCCACTGAGGAACCGCACATTGTACAAACTCACGAAAGGGGGGCGAGTCTACCAACTCAAAAGGCAGCAGTTGAAGTGCTAGCAATTTAGCCAAGCTAGCATTCAACCGCTGGGCATGTGGATGGCTGGGAGTGAACTTTTACAAAAGAGCAATATAGCTAGCTATGTAGGTGAATATAACGGTGTATACTGCGGTCAGGGCACACAGACAGCACGCACAATCTCCTACAACTGACTGCAAGCTCTATTACAAAAGAGCATTATAGCTAGCTATATAGGTGGATATAACGGTGTATACTGCGGTCAGGGCACGCAGACAACAGTCACAATCCCCTACAGCTGACTGCAAGCTCTTTTACAAAAGAGCAATATAGCTAGCTATGTAGGTGAATATAACGGTGTATACTGCGGTCAGGGCACGCAGACAGCACGCACAATCTCCTACAACTGACTGCAAGCTCTATTACAAAAGAGCAATATAGCTAGCTATATAGGTGGATATAACGGTGTATACTGCGGTCAGGGCACGCAGACAACAGGCACAAAAGAGAAAAACATCATCTACAAAGGCTGCTATCTTAAACTCGTGCTTACATACCATATCCTTTAATATCCAGGTTAACCTAAATGCAACAGAGGAGAGGTTCAAGTCTAAGGATATAGTGTAAGGGAGAGAGGGGTCATGCCTACCTGGTTCCATTATGGATATAGAAGGCATCTGACAGGTGGCCATTATCTCTATATTTAGCTCGGGGATTAGCATTCAGTGACAGGATAAGGACTCTCTGTGGGGCCTAAGCCCCCAGCAAACCCAATACATGTCAATATAGTCCCAGGCCACTCTACTGAATGCCTTCTCCGCATCCATCACCAGAAAGAAGCCATCCTGCTGGGTGGAAGTAAACTAGTGATGCAAGTTCAGGGCTTTAATAATATTTTCCCTGGCCTCTCCTCCAGGGACAAACTCCACTTGGTCCAGACCAACCCAAGCAAGCTCATGATAGGATAAGTGGACTGCTAAGATTTTGGCAAATTGAGAAGGGAGAACGGGTGATAATTGGTGACATTAGTGGATTCTTTCCCTTCCTTGGCTATGAGAGAGATGTAAGCCTCCAATAGTCTCTCAAAAATGCAGAAATTGGTGGAAAGCGAGTTAAAGGCTTTAGGAAAGTCCAGTGCTAGAAGATCTGGAAATCTCTTATAATACTGGGTCGTGAATCCATCTGGGCCTGGACTTTTGCCCGGTTTTGTGGCTTTTAGTGCTGCTGCAAATTCCTCCAAAGACAAAGGAGCTTCCAGAGCCTGGGAATCAGCTGCAGATAAGGTGAAAGGGCTATACTGACTCAAGAAATCTCATATTAGATCGGTACATTTGATAGTTAATGTAGGATCTAAATCCCAAGATTAGAGATTATATAAATTACAATAGAAGCAGTGAAACTGGTGGGAAATATCCTAATTTTTTTTAATGGGTCTTACCCAAAGCATCTATAATATCGTGGATCATTTAAGCAAGCTTACGCTGCTGAGTAGCCCTGGCCAGTAGCCTACCTGGTTTATTCCCCTGTTCATTAAACAGTCTTTATAACAAGAGATTGCGACAGCCCGCCCTTTTGAATAATTCTTCCAATAAGAGTGAGCGCATTACCACCAATTCTTGTGATGTCTTGATTGCTAGCAAGTGTTTGTATTGGGCTTCTGATTTGCATATCTTGATGGTGAGTTCCAATACTAAAGCTAGATGTTCCTTTTTTTCTATGCTGAGATGGAAAGTCGCTGGCCTCTGATGACACATTTGTGAACCTCCCACTGTATCATTGGGGAGACATCAGGTGTATTGTTGTGGCAAAATAATTCACTGATCTCTTGTCTCTGAGTGGCCAAGTCACCAGGATCTGTAAGAAGGGACGCATCCTTTCTCCAAAGTTTGGTGGAAGTTACTTTATCTGGGAATAGCAAGGTTATTCTGACAGGATGGTGATCATAAAGCACCATGCTCTTGATGGAAACGCGGTAGGATAGGTCTGCTTGAGGAACAAAAAGGTAATCCAGGCTCGAATACAGATTATGCATGGAGGAAAAAAAAGTATAATCCCTATTTTAGGGATAAAGGGTCCGCCAAGTGTCAAGTAAAGTAAGGGAGGCCAGCTGTAGTTTAAATTGACAAGGGGTAGAAAAGGGGAGGGAGGAAATACCAGTGGAGGTGACTACAGGGGGGTCCAGAGGGTCATTAAAATCTCCCCCAAGAATTCGAAGACCCGACTGAAAGAGCGTAAGTTTCATAGGGACATCCCGCAGAAAAGGCTACCCATTTAGAATTAAGACAGTACAAGTTAGCCAATGTTACTGGTCTATTTTTCCACATATCCTTTAGAAATATGAATCTGCCATCTGGGTTAAGTATTTAGTCCGTAAGGTTAAAAGATAGCACTTTAGAGAGCAGAATTGAGAATCAGCATGAGTGGCATGGTAAGCTGTGGGAAAATGGGCATTAGAGAAGCTTGGGACCGATCCCAATTTGAAATGTTTTTCTTGTAAGAAGATGATTTGTGCTCTATGTTGGTGTGTTACTGCAAGAACGCTGCTATGCTTTTCAGGAACATTTAGTCCTTTGACATTAAGGGAGTACACTTTGAAAGAAAGGGGAGCAGAGAGTATTGAATTGAATGGCATGGTCAAAGCTATGCAGTGTGTGATCCAGAATATGCCTATACTTGGACAACCAAGACAGGGCACGGAAGGAGGGGGCAGTTGAGAGGAAAGAAAAGGGAAGAAAAAAAGGGGAGGGGGAAGGGTTCGGAGGGTGATGGAGGATAGAGGGGTAAGGCCGGGGTTTATCCTAGGCTGTATATATAGGGAGGAAGAAAAGAAGAGAAGGGCTAGATTGTAGTGAACTTGCGTATGAACTACCAGAGGTGGAAACAGACCTGCTAGTCTGCCTAACTGGGAGGGAATAAGGAGATAAGAGGGAAAGGGAACTCGGAAGCTGGATATTTTTAAAGGGGAACCTGCCACTCTGTGGTGCGGGAGAAGTCTAACACAATTTCGACAAACTAAGACTTCCATGAAAAGAATGTCACATGTCGATGAGCTTCATCAATTAGGGATGGGGAGGAACAGAGTAGCACCCTCTTACAAAGGGAGAGGTTCCAATCTAGGTCCCCCCATCCCTTAGCTGTATAATTAAAGGAGCAAACCTTAGATCAGACCAAGATGTTGTCAAAGCTGGCTTAGCCCTTGCTTCTCTGGGCTGGCTGCTCAGCTGTCGGCTAATTGCCAGCTCTCATCTCTCTCCACAGTAACCCAGCTGTTCCTGATCCTGCTCGTCTGACCTGCCTACTTAAAGCTGTCCAGCTCACTTCATCTTTGCCTTTGCCTTGGTCACATCACAAGAAACCATCGCCTGCGTTTATGTTTAAAAACTGGCTTGCTGACATCCCTTCTGGCTCCTTATCCTGATCATGGTTTCATAGCTAACCTTGTATTATAGTGATATCAAAAGTAACATGTGATCAGAGTTTTAATAGACAAGGTAACTATAGGAATAGACAAGGTAATACATAGGTGCAATAGATAGAGAGAATCTTTAACCACCCTTGAATAATATTTATTGTACCCATTACTTAATGTAAATGAAAGTGATCGAGCTGAGGTGCAGTAGCAGAAGAACTAGGTAGGGATCAAGCAGAAGCATAGTCAAAAGTGCAAAAGCATAACTTAAAGTGGAGCTCCACCCAAAAGGGGAATTTCCGCTTTATGCACTCCTCCCCACCTCCTATGCCATGTCATATGTCCCCTCTCCCCTCTTCATCAAAGGTCCCTGAAGATTGCCTGACCATTTAGGAGCTGCAGCGCGACTCACGCATGCACAGTGCACACCTGGCTGTGAAGTTGCAAGCGTTCACAGCCAGGTAGCCACAGTTGTAATGCTGGTGCTGGTTAGAGGAAAGGGAGAGAATCGATTGTTCAGGCGGCCACATCACTGGATCCTGGGACAGGTCAGTGTA
Organism: Lithobates pipiens; assembly: GCF_037356315.1. NCBI lineage: Eukaryota > Metazoa > Chordata > Amphibia > Anura > Ranidae > Lithobates > Lithobates pipiens. The sequence continues at coordinate 390,012,873 of NW_027507764.1, forward strand.
TGTTAATTAAAAGTCAGCAGATACACTTTTTGTAGCTGCTCACTTTTATTAAACACGAAAATGTCTGGAACTCTTTAAATAGAAAGTTCATGGGAGGGGCAAGGAGTTCAAGGCCCTGGGTCAAATCCGGGTCCTGACAGATATGCTCAATAGCTGTCCATCCACGGCTGCAATAGGGGGCAGTATGGGGTGTGATTCAGCACATCTCATGGCTCCCTTTTTATTTTTTGTTTTGTACAAACTTTGTTTTAAGTGTGCAAAGCATACACTTTATTCAAGGCAATGTACATAGCAATACAATAAAATTCTGACATGGTGTGCTGCGATAAAATGCAACATATCTGCATTTTATTGCAGCATGCTGCAGTGCAACCATAGCCAATTGTTTTCTGTATGTCTATTTTGTGTGCCCTGGTCACACTACAATGCTACATTGACGAGCGTTGCATTAAAATTTGTCACAAGTGTGTTAAAATATAGATCAATGCAAGTCAACATGTGTTAAAGCACGCATAAAATGGATGGAAATGTACATCCATTTTGACTGCATTTTAATGCAAATTCGTGTGAATTCAGGCTGTATCAGGGGGCAGGCTATATCTAATGCCAGCTTTGTCCAAAAAAGTTTTCTCATCCCACACTACATTCAGAATCTTTGCATCTCACATTAGGCCTGCCTGACATTTTTAATAAAGAGGAACGCCTACATTTAGTGGATGTTTTCTGCAGAAGCGGGAATAAATATACGTGGTGCTTTGCTGTACACATAATTAATCAAGCAAATATATGGGATTTGCTGCAAACAAAGGACCTTGAAATAAAATGATCCTCTGAAAAATAAAATAAAATATGCCTCCCCTCAAAAGAAAATCCAAAAACATTAAACCCAAACCCATTTTTATAAAAATGGATAACAAAAAATGGATAATGTGAAACAAAAAAAAAGACTACAAGAGACTACCTAGTAGCTAAACAGGAACTTCAGTTGTTGATGACGCACACAAAAATCTAGGCTTAAAGAGGAGGGCCGGTTTTGAAAAAAAAACATTTAAAAGTCAGCAGCTGCAAACACTGTAGCTGCTGACTTTTAATAAGTAGACTTACCTGTCCAGGGCGCCCGCGATGTCGGCCGCCCGAGGCTGACCCATCCCTCGGTCTCGGGTCCCGGCGCTGCCATTTTGGGTAAGGGAAACAGGCAGTGGAGCCTTGCAGCTTCACTGTCCGTTTCCTACTGTGCATGCGTGAGTCGCTCAGCGCTTTGTGAATGAGACGCGCTGTGTTCTGGGACACACAGTTCCTAGAACACAGCGCGACCCATTACCCAGAAGACGCCGCACGGAGGAGAGAAGAAAGAAGATCTCCACGGAGGAGGAAGAGGCAGATTAGGATGATGTGCCTAGCAACAGGCATTTATGGTAAGTAAAAAAACATTTTTTCAGTTTTTTTTTAATGATTTTTTTCTAATTTTTATTGTATTTTCTTTTTTTAGGGTGGCCCTCCACTTTAAGAAAGACTGTTGAGTATCTGAACTGTGAAGACGGGGTGGGGAGGTATACAAGTATATGTAACTAACCCCGCTGCAATCCATATTCTTTATCAGAATATAGAACAATATAACGCCTTGTAGCAACTAACCCCTACACAGATACTGAGCAATCCCTAAACTACTCTAAAGCCTTGTATACACGATTGGATTTTCCACCGGGAATTGTGACTGTACGCTCCATTGGACAACTGTTGTCGGTTCCACAGACAAATGTGGGATGACAGGCTTATAAATTTTCCGCAGACAAATGTCTGTTGTCAGATTTTCCGGTCGTGTGTACACAAGTTCATCAGACAAAATTCCAAAGTACAAACACGCATGCTCAGAATCAATGTTCACCAAACACAACATTAGCAGAAGGTGCCCAAAGAGTGGCGCTGAAAAGCCACATAGTACATCACTACATTCGTGTTTGCAATTCCTTGCCATTTGTATGCAAGACAGGTTCCTGGCCAATACCCTTCGGACAAAAGTCAGAAAATCAGATTGTTTGTATGAAGCTTTACATACATTTACAAATTCTGGGAATTTAGCTTTTTTAGTAAGAGGGTATTGAGGTCATCAGGTATATAGGACATTATGGGTCCTTTCAAGTTTGGATTAGGGAACTTCACCATAAATTTGCTGTAATTTTACACCTTGGACCTTCTACATTAGCCAAGCACCTAGCATGAGGCAAATTCATGACCTCATACCCAATGCCCCTCACTCATCTAAAGTCCCAGGGCTAATTTTTCTTGTTTTTTTCTGCAGAAGCGGGAATAAATATACGTGGTGCTTTGCTGTACACATAATTAATCAAGCAAATATATGGGATTTGCTGCAAACAAAGGACCTTGAAATTAAATGATCCTTAGAAAAATAAAATAAAATATGCCTCCCCTCAAAAGAAAATCCAAAAACATTAAACCCAAACCCATTTTTATAAAAATGGATAACAAAAAATGGATAATGTGAAACAAAAAAAAGACTACAAGAGACTACCTAGTAGCTAAACAGGAACTTCAGTTGTTGATGACGCACACAAAAATTTAGGCTTAAAGAGGAGGGCCGGTTTTGAAAAAAACATTTAAAAGTCAGCAGCTGCAAACACTGTAGCTGCTGACTTTTAATAAGTAGACTTACTTGTCCAGGGCGCCCGCAATGTCGGCCGCCCGAGGCTGACCCATCCCTCGGTCTCGGGTCCCGGCGCTGCCATTTTGGGTAAGGGAAACAGGCAGTGGAGCCTTGCAGCTTCACTGCCTGTTTCCTACTGTGCATGCGTGAGTCACGCAGCGCTTTGTGAATGGGACGCGCTGTGTTCTGGGACACACAGTTCCTAGAACACAGCGCGACCCATTACCCAGAAGACGCCGCACGGAGGAGAGAAGAAAGAAGATCTCCACGGAGGAGGAAGAGGCAGATTAGGATGATGTGCCTAGCAACAGGCATTTATGGTAAGTAAAAAAAAAAATGTTTTTCAGTTTTTTTTAATGATTTTTTTCTAATTTTTATTGTATTTTCTTTTTTTAGGGTGGCCCTCCACTTTAAGAAAGACTGTTGAGTATCTGAACTGTGAAGACGGGGTAGGGAGGTATACAAGTATATGTAACTAACCCCGTTGCAATCCATATTCTTTATCAGAATATAGAACAATATAACGCCTTGTAGCAACTAACCCCTACACAGATACTCAGCAATCCCTAAACTACTCTAAAGCCTCGTACACACGATCGGATTTTCCACCGGGAATTGTGACTGTACGCTCCATTGGACAACTGTTGTCGGTTCCACAGACAAATGTGGGATGACAGGCTTATAAATTTTCCGCAGACAAATGTCTGTTGTCAGATTTTCCGGTCGTGTGTACACAAGTTCATCAGACAAAATTCCAAAGTACAAACACGCATGCTCAGAATCCATGTTCACCAAACACAACATTAGCAGAAGGTGCCCAAAGAGTGGCGCTGAAAAGCCACATAGTACGTCACTACATTCGTGTTTGCAATTCCTTGCCATTTGTATGCAAGACAGGTTCCTGGCCAATACCCTTCGGACAAAAGTCAGAAAATCCGATTGTTTGTATGAGGCTTTACATACATTTACAAATTCTGGGAATTTAGCTTTTTTAGTAAGAGGGTATTGAGGTCATCAGGTATATAGGACATTATGGGTCCTTTCAAGTTTGGATTAGGGAACTTCACCATAAATTTGCTGTAATTTTACACCTTGGACCTTCTACATTAGCCAAGCACCTAGCATGAGGCAAATTCATGACCTCATACCCAATGCCCCTCACTCATCTAAAGTCCCAGGGCTAATTTTTCTTGTTTTTTTCTGCAGAAGCGGGAATAAATATATGTGGTGCTTTGCTGTACACATAATTATTCAAGCAAATATATCGGATTTGCTGCAAACAAAGGACCTCGAAATGAAATGATCCTCAGAAAAATAAAATAAAATATGCCTCCCCTCAAAAGAAAATCCAAAAACAATAAACCCAAACCCATTTTTATAAAAATGGATAACAAAAAATGGATAATGTGAAACAAAAAAAAGACTACAAGAGACTACCTAGTAGCTAAACAGGAACTTCAGTTGTTGATGACGCACACAAAAATCTAGGCTTAAAGAGGAGGGCCGGTTTTGAAAAAAAACATTTAAAAGTCAGCAGCTGCAAACACTGTAGCTGCTGACTTTTAATAAGTAGATTTACCTGTCCAGGGCGCCCGCGATGTCGGCCGCCCGAGGCTGACCCATCCCTCGGTCTCGGGTCCCGGCGCTGCCATTTTGGGTAAGGGAAACAGGCAGTGGAGCCTTGCAGCTTAACTGCCCGTTTCCTACTGTGCATGCGTGAGTCACGCAGCGCTTTGTGAATGGGACGCGCTGTGTTCTGGGACACACAGTTCCTAGAACACAGCGCGACCCATTACCCAGAAGACGCCGCACGGAGGAGAGAAGAAAGAAGATCTCCACGGAGGAGGAAGAGGCAGATTAGGATGATGTGCCTAGCAACAGGCATTTATGGTAAGTAAAAAAAAAATTTTTTTCAGTTTTTTTTAATGATTTTTTTCTAATTTTTATTGTATTTTCTTTTTTTAGGGTGGCCCTCCACTTTAAGAAAGACTGTTGAGTATCTGAACTGTGAAGACGGGGTAGGGAGGTATACAAGTATATGTAACTAACCCCGTTGCAATCCATATTCTTTATCAGAATATAGAACAATATAACGCCTTGTAGCAACTAACCCCTACACAGATACTCAGCAATCCCTAAACTACTCTAAAGCCTCGTACACACGATCGGATTTTCCACCGGGAATTGTGACTGTACGCTCCATTGGACAACTGTTGTAGGTTCCACAGACAAATGTGGGATGACAGGCTTATAAATTTTCCACAGATTTTCCGGTCGTGTGTACACAAGTTCACCAGACAAAATTCCAAAGTACAAACACGCATGCTCAGAATCAATGTTCACCAAACACAACATTAGCAGAAGGTGCCCAAAGAGTGGCGCTGAAAAGCCACATAGTACGTCACTACATTCGTGTTTGCAATTCCTTGCCATTTGTATGCAAGACAGGTTCCTGGCCAATACCCTTCGGACAAAAGTCAGAAAATCAGATTGTTTGTATGAGGCTTTACATACATTTACAAATTCTGTGAATTTAGCTTTTTTAGTAAGATGGTATTGAGGTCATCAGGTATATAGGACATTATGGGTCCTTTCAAGTTTGGATTAGGGAACTTCACCATAAATTTGCTGTAATTTTACACCTTGGACCTTCTACATTAGCCAAGCACCTAGCATGAGGCAAATTCATGACCTCATACCCAATGCCCCTCACTCATCTAAAGTCCCAGGGCTAATTTTTCTTGTTTTTTTCTGCAGAAGCGGGAATAAATATATGTGGTGCTTTGCTGTACACATAATTAATCAAGCAAATATATGGGATTTGCTGCAAACAAAGGACCTCGAAATGAAATGATCCTTAGAAAAATCAAATAAAATATGCCTCCCCTCAAAAGAAAATCCAAAAACATTAAACCCAAACCCATTTTTTTTTTTGTTTACAAACGTTTTTTATTAGAAAGTATTAAAACAAGTACAGAAAAAAGGTCAACCAGTACAAAAGTTGTCATAGAGAATAGCATACAAAGGAACATCAATAAACCGTTAATGCTCATAAAAGTTAAAGTTTGATATGCTAAACCCAACCCGGAGATGGCAAATGAAAATTCTGGTGAGCAAATGTACATCATTGAGGGAAAGAGAAAAGAGAAGAAAGAAAGAAAAAAAAAGAAAAAAACAAAAAGATAACAAAAATGCTACCACAAGTGAGCGCTATCAAACATGTTCATATACCCAGCCATTAGGCGCTGTGCCCAGCCTAACTATCCGTCCTAGGGACTATCCATTGTAGAGACGACCAAACGGCCCATTTACGATCAAAAATATGCATGGAGTCTTGCAAAGTGTGGTGTATACGCTCCATGAGTTTGATCGACTCCATGCGTTGCAGTACTTGTTCCCAGGGGACCACCGGGGATCTCCAGTGCAACGCCACAGTCCAATGGACCGCATTGATAAGTGTATGAGCTAATTTCTGAGCCGGGGGAGTTAGTCCCGGGATGCCAGCAAACAAAAGGCCAATCCGGCACGTGATATCAATATTAGAACCCGTAAGCTGAAGCAACTTGTCAGCGACCCGCTGCCAAATGGGCTGCAGTACCCCACAGCTCCAAAAGATATGGGAGAAGGAACCAGTCTCCGGGCATCCACGAAAGCAACTCCCCGGGACCAGTGGGCTAAATCTATGCAGCCTAGCGGGGGTGTAGTACCATCTTGTGTGCAGTTTTAATGCAGTTTCCCTGACTGCCAACGATTTCGTGCATTTACGCATGTTTGTAATCATATCCTCCCACTCCTCAGTGGTCATTTCGAAACCAACCTCCCTCTCCCAACCCAGCATGGCATGTGATTTAACCGGTAGCTGTACCTCTCCAAGAGACCGGTACAACCAGGAGATATTGCCACGATCCCTGGATGAGGACTTACAGATCCTTTCAAAGGCATTTGGAGGGGGAAGTCTCCCCTTCAAATAATGAGAGGCGTAAAAGTGCCGAACTTGTAAATATTTATAAAAATCTGCTCTGGGTAACCCAAACTGTTCTTGGAGATAAGCAAAGGTGCAAAAGGGTGGTTCTTGGGAAAGGGCCTCAAGGGTAACCAGGCCTCTCTGAGACCAACCCTCAAAACTCTCCGGTGATGAAAAAGCCGGTGGGAATCTGGGGTCCCCCAAGAAAGAGGCCAGGCCGGGGCAGGATGGACACAGGGCATATCGTTTTTTATATAAAGACCAAAGTTGGAGGGATTGTGCTACCACTCCATTCAAAGTGGCTAATTGTTTGGGGCGGACCCCATCAGTCCATAGGAGGCCCGGGAGGTAAAAGGGACTCACCGAGGATCTCTCAAATTGGATCCATGGGACCGTACCCGGGGGATAATGCCACTGCGCCAGCTGCACCAGCCTAGACGCAAGGTAATATAACCATAGATGTGGGAGCCCCAGACCCCCACGGTCCGCTGGTCTGAAAAGTAGCGTCTTGTGCAATCTGGGTTTTTTGTTTTGCCAAACGAACCGATTGATCTCTTTCTGTATACCATCGATCGTGTTCCGGGAGACATACAGGGGCAGCGCTCTAAAAAAAAATAAAAGCTTCGGAAGGATAGTCATTTTAATAGCCTGGATTCTGCCCAAAAAGGAAATCCGATAACTTTCCCATGATCGCAATAATTGAGTAATGTGTGCAAAGGCCTTGGGATAATTTGCATAATAGAGTTTAGGCAGGGAGGTGGCCAACTTAATACCCAAATAAGGTAATGAGTCGCTGCATAATGTAAAACCAAAATGCGCCTGTATGCCTGCAAGCGTGGCGTTAGGAAAATTAATAGGTAGTGTCGCACATTTAGCCAGATTGACTCCCAGACCAGACATGCAATGGAAAGAGTTCAATAAAGGGATCAGGTTCGGCAGTGAGACCACAGGATCAGATAAAAATAAAAGTACATCGTCAGCATACATACTCAATGTGAAAACCTGATCCCCCTTAGCATAGCCCTTGATGTCTGGGTGTAGACATATCGCCCTGGCAAGCGGCTCCACCGCCAGGGCGAATATCAGGGGAGAAAGGGGGCATCCCTGCCTGGTCCCCCTTCCAAGCGGAAAATACTCCGAGGAACACCCCGGGAGTTTAATTCGGGTGCAGGGGCGATGGTACAAAGCCCTAAAGCCGTGCACAAAAGCCCCTCCGAACCCAAATCTAGACAGGACGGACTCCAGGTAAGGCCAGGTGACGCTATCAAACGCCTTATGAATATCTAAACTTAACAGTAATACCTTTTTAGAGAATAGATTGGCGTCCTGAATAATATTGGTGGCTAGACGGATATTGTCTGTAATTTGGAGAGAAGGGATAAATCCTGTCTGGTCTGGGGAGATCAGGGTGGGGATAATACTAGAAAGTCTATGTGCCAGAAGGCGGCCGAATAATTTCAAATCATTATTAATAACCGAAATCGGTCTGTAATTTTGGGGGAGGGAGTGGTCTTTGTTCGGTTTGGGGATCAAGGACATGTTTGCGAGAAGCATGTCCTCGGGGAAAGTGTGGCCTTTTAAAACATGATTGAACAATTTTGCTAAATAGGGAAGAAGTTGGGGTGAAAATTTTTTATAATATGTAGACGTAAATCCGTCCGGTCCTGGGGCCTTAGAGGGCTTCAGTGAGGAAATTAAAGTCTGGAGTTCCTCTGTACTGCAAGGGGCATTCAAAGACAAAGATTGCTCCACTGTTAGGGAGGGGAGGGGGAGGCTATCAAGCCAGTCTTGTACGGATGGACCTGGTGAGGGGGTCGGAGCCGCCAACAAGTCCCGGTAAAATTTAGAAAACAGTCCCAATACCTCAGCTGGATGTGTTACCAATTCTCCCCTACCATTTCTAAGTTTGTATGTGTGTGGTGGTCTCATAGTAGCATTCAACTTCCTGGCAAACATCGCAGAAGCCGAGTTACTGTGCAATAGAAATTTTGCCCTTGACCACCTTAACGCCTTCTCCGTCTGCTCAGAGAGAAGTGCGTCCAGTTCCGCTCGTTTAGTCAAGATCTGTGCAAATATGTCCGGGGAATGGGAGAGGCCATGTATGTGATACAGTTTCGCCAATTCCTCAGTGAGTCTGGAGATATCATGTAGTCTCTGTTTTTTCCGCGTGGCAGCAATAGAGATCAGACGACCCCTGAGGACCGCCTTATGAGCGGCCCAAAGGGAAGAAGGGGAGATGTCAACAGTGTCGTTTAACGTAAAATATTCCGCAATGTGTTCGGCAATCTCTGTCACCAGGGCCGGGTCAGAAAGCATAGAGTCGTTAAGGCGCCAGGAGGCCTGGGATGGGGCAATACCAATATGTGCTACCGAGAACGACACCGCCTGGTGATCCGACCAGGGGCAAGGGGTGATACAAGCCTTAGATGAATTCGCTAACAGTACCGGGGTACTGAATATATAGTCCAGTCTGGAATAGCTGTCATGAGGGTGAGAGTAGAACGTATAATCTCTGGCTCCCACATTATGGGCGCGCCATGTGTCAAGTAATTGATGGGAACTGAGCAGACGGACAAGGGATCTCGGAAAGGCATTCGCAGTACTCACCACTCGGCTTCTGTCCAGCTTAGAATGTGCCACCAAGTTGAAGTCGCCACCTAACAACAGATGGGGAGAAAGGTATCTGTCCAAAATCTGGAAAAAAGAAATGAAAAAAGAAGCCTGCGAGGTGTTAGGAGCATACACATTAGCTAGAGTGATACCCTTACCATTTAGCAAACCCTGAAGGATGATGAATCTACTAGAGGGATCTTTATAGAGGTGTTTAACCTCAAACTGCACCAAATTTCTTATAAATACAGCCACCCCCCTAGATTTAGAATTAAAAGTAGTGAAATAATGTTGCCTATAATGTCTGTCAAAGAAGCGTGGGTGATTAGCTTCAGAGAAGTGCGTTTCCTGTAGAAACAATATGTCCCCCCCCACATGTCTGTAATATCTAAATGCTTTCCTGCGTTTATGGGGAGCATTAAAGCCCTCCACATTGTGGGAGATTATTTTGAGTCCCATGGCAGGAGAAAGAAAAACGCTAGTATTATATAGAAACAATTACATAAGTGCGAAATAGTTCCCAGAGTAATATGGCCCACCAGGGGAGACCCCGCGTGCAAGGACCCCCCTATTGGGATACATACATATCCTATAATGCAGGCATGTGACACTAAGCATGATATGGGCATACTACTATACATTCCAGGATGGCAGGGCGCCCGATACCAAACAGAAAACATATTCACTTGTGGTAAAAGAAAAAAAAAACGAAAAAAAGACCCGAAGAGAAAGAAAAACCAAGCAATAGAAAAATACCATGGCTTCGGGGGTATACCAGAAACAAAACCAAACTTGTTGGTACCCCCGACAAAAGAACAAACAGTCATCAGTCAAACGGACTCTAAAGTCCAATGCTCTTATTTATGAAGCACTGTCAAGCTGTGAAGCAGTGCGGTCCCAGAACTCAGGACCCAAGATCTGGAACCCGAATCCCGAGAACGGTAGATACTGGGGTCACCAGTCACTAATAATGTAGAGCAGGGGGACACTCAAGCGGGAGCAGTGAGAACAGTTCTGGTGAAGATGGCGCCGACCACTTGAAACTGAATAAAAAGGTGATTAAAGTATATGAAAAAGGAAAAAAAAAATATATTCATGAAAGCATGGGAAAACCTGTAATAAAACCGGTAGCACCACAACAAAAAAATTTTCGCAGAAGAGGGAGCTCCGTCCTCCGGGAAATCTTCAAAGATGATCACATCTGTAGGTCACGGAGCTCTTGACGCTGTCGTCTACGGTCCCTCTGCGGTGACGGAGTAGCCCAAATAGGCGAAGGACGAGGGGTGGACGGTAGCCTCTGAGGTTGTTCTGGAGCCAAAAGGCCGAGTTTGATAAGCAACTCTTTTCCACCTTGCAAAGTGGTGACGGTATGGGTCGTTCCGTTATGAGGGACTTGCAATTTGAAAGGAAATCCCCAGCGGTACCTGATTCTCGCCGTTTGCAGGGCAGAGGTAACTTCCTTGAGGTTCCTCCTTTTTTCCAGGGTTGCTGGGGACAGGTCAGGGAAGATTTGAATTCGCACTCCATCTAGTTGGATGTTAGGGGTGTTGCGGGATGCACGAAGAATTTCCTCCTTAATGAGAAAGTCCTTAAGGCACAATACAATGTCTCTGGGCGGTTTATCCTCAGGGGGTTTAGGCCTCAGAGCCCTGTGAATCCTGTCGCAGGCAAATGCGGTGTCCGGGGAGTCCGGTAAAAGGGACATAAAAAGCCTCTTAATGGTTGGAAGCAGATCTGTGTTCTGTTCCGGGACCCCTCTCACCCTGAGGTTATTGCGCCTATTTCTGTTGTCCAAATCTTCGAGATTAGACTGCAACTGGGTGACTGTGTCTGAAATGGAGTCACAATCCCTGCGCAGGTCTGAATATGCCAGGTGCAGCTCATCGTGTTTAGCTTCCAATAAATCTGTCCTCCCTCCCAGCGCTGCCAGCTCCTCTGTCAGAGTGTTAGTTGATTTATGGAGTTCCACTTGGAACTTATTAGCCAGCTTTTCATACATGGCAGAGAGGCTAGCATCCAGCTCTGCCTTAGTGAGGTGTACGGCGTACTCACTTGATGGTGCTGTGGACGCCGGAGGGAGACTTGGGCTTGGCGTGACTGCTGGAGCCTGCAGAGGCTGGGCGCCATTTTGCGACATCCCGCTCTGTTCCCTCGTCCGGAGAAGGTAAGTAGTTAGGGACTTCTGAGTAGCTTTCCCACGGCGGGCTTTGTGTGTCGGCATGCACCTCTGAGTCCCCAAGGGGTATAGGCTGTAAAGGATCGGAATTGCGGGCTGAAATCCCCTCGAGGAGTGATCGTAATCTCACCGGTTCACGGAGCTCTAACTCCATGCGTCCTCTCCTCACCGCGCCGCGCATGCGCCCCCCACCCAAACCCATTTTTATAAAAATGGATAACAAAAAATGGATAATGTGAAACAAAAAAAAACTACAAGAGACTACCTAGTAGCTAAACAGGAACTTCAGTTGTTCATGACGCACACAAAAATCTAGGCTTAAAGAGGAGGGCCGGTTTTGAAAAAAACATTTAAAAGTCAGCAGCTGCAAACACTGTAGCTGCTGACTTTTAATAAGTAGACTTACCTGTCCAGGGCGCCCGCGATGTCGGCCGCCTGAGGCTGACCCATCCCTCGGTCTCGGGTCCCGGCGCTGCCATTTTGGGTAAGGGAAACAGGCAGTGGAGCCTTGCAGCTTAACTGCCCGTTTCCTACTGTGCATGCGTGAGTCACGCAGCGCTTTGTGAATGGGACGCGCTGTGTTCTGGGACACACAGTTCCTAGAACACAGCGCGACCCATTACCCAGAAGACGCCGCACGGAGGAGAGAAGAAAGAAGATCTCCACGGAGGAGGAAGAGGCAGATTAGGATGATGTGCCTAGCAACAGGCATTTATGGTAAGTAAAAAAAAAATGTTTTTCAGTTTTTTTTTATGATTTTTTTCTAATTTTTATTGTATTTTCTTTTTTTAGGGTGGCCCTGCACTTTAAGAAAGACTGTTGAGTATCTGAACTGTGAAGACGGGGTAGGGAGGTATACAAGTATATGTAACTAACCCCATTGCAATCCATATTCTTTATCAGAATATAGAACAATATAACGCCTTGTAGCAACTAACCCCTACACAGATACTCAGCAATCCCTAAACTACTCTAAAGCCTCGTACACACGATCGGATTTTCCACCGGGAATTGTGACTGTACGCTCCATTGGACAACTGTTGTCGGTTCCACAGACAAATGTGGGATGACAGGCTTATAAATTTTCCGCAGACAAATGTCTGTTGTCAGATTTTCCGGTCGTGTGTACACAAGTTCATCAGACAAAATTCCAAAGTACAAACACGCATGCTCAGAATCCATGTTCACCAAACACAACATTAGCAGAAGGTGCCCAAAGAGTGGCGCTGAAAAGCCACATAGTACGTCACTACATTTGTGTTTGCAATTCCTTGCCATTTGTATGCAAGACAGGTTCCTGGCCAATACCCTTCGGACAAAAGTCAGAAAATCCGATTGTTTGTATGAGGCTTTACATACATTTACAAATTCTGGGAATTTAGCTTTTTTAGTAAGAGGGTATTGAGGTCATCAGGTATATAGGACATTATGGGTCCTTTCAAGTTTGGATTAGGGAACTTCACCATAAATTTGCTGTAATTTTACACCTTGGACCTTCTACATTAGCCAAGCACCTAGCATGAGGCAAATTCATGACCTCATACCCAATGCCCCTCACTCATCTAAAGTCCCAGGGCTAATTTTTCTTGTTTTTTTCTGCAGAAGCGGGAATAAATAGATGTGGTGCTTTGCTGTACACATAATTATTCAAGCAAATATATCGGATTTGCTGCAAACAAAGGACCTCGAAATGAAATGATCCTCAGAAAAATAAAATAAAATATGCCTCCCCTCAAAAGAAAATCCAAAAACAATAAACCCAAACCCATTTTTATAAAAATGGATAACAAAAAATGGATAATGTGAAACAAAAAAAAGACTACAAGAGACTACCTAGTAGCTAAACAGGAACTTCAGTTGTTGATGACGCACACAAAAATCTAGGCTTAAAGAGGAGGGCCGGTTTTGAAAAAAAACATTTAAAAGTCAGCAGCTGCAAACACTGTAGCTGCTGACTTTTAATAAGTAGACTTACCTGTCCAGGGCGCCCGCGATGTCGGCCGCCCGAGGCTGACCCATCCCTCGGTCTCGGGTCCCGGCGCTGCCATTTTGGGTAAGGGAAACAGGCAGTGGAGCCTTGCAGCTTCACTGCCCGTTTCCTACTGTGCATGCGTGAGTCGCGCAGCGCTTTGTGAATGGGACGCGCTGTGTTCTGGGACACACAGTTCCTAGAACACAGCGCGACCCATTACCCAGAAGACGCCGCACGGAGGAGAGAAGAAAGAAGATCTCCACGGAGGAGGAAGAGGCAGATTAGGATGATGTGCCTAGCAACAGGCATTTATGGTAAGTAAAAAAAAAAATGTTTTTCAGTTTTTTTTTATGATTTTTTTCTAATTTTTATTGTATTTTCTTTTTTTAGGGTGGCCCTCCACTTTAAGAAAGACTGTTGAGTATCTGAACTGTGAAGACGGGGTGGGGAGGTATACAAGTATATGTAACTAACCCCGTTGCAATCCATATTCTTTATCAGAATATAGAACAATATAACGCCTTGTAGCAACTAACCCCTACACAGATACTCAGCAATCCCTAAACTACTCTAAAGCCTCGTACACACGATCGGATTTTCCACCGGGAATTGTGACTGTACGCTCCATTGGACAACTGTTGTCGGTTCCACAGACAAATGTGGGATGACAGGCTTATAAATTTTCCGCAGACAAATGTCTGTTGTCAGATTTTCCGGTCGTGTGTACACAAGTTCATCAGTCAAAATTCCAAAGTACAAACACGCATGCTCAGAATCCATGTTCACCAAACACAACATTAGCAGAAGGTGCCCAAAGAGTGGCGCTGAAAAGCCACATAGTACGTCACTACATTCGTGTTTGCAATTCCTTGCCATTTGTATGCAAGACAGGTTCCTGGCCAATACCCTTCGGACAAAAGTCAGAAAATCCGATTGTTTGTATGAGGCTTTACATACATTTACAAATTCTGGGAATTTAGCTTTTTTAGTAAGAGGGTATTGAGGTCATCAGGTATATAGGACATTATGGGTCCTTTCAAGTTTGGATTAGGGAACTTCACCATAAATTTGCTGTAATTTTACACCTTGGACCTTCTACATTAGCCAAGCACCTAGCATGAGGCAAATTCATGACCTCATACCCAATGCCCCTCACTCATCTAAAGTCCCAGGGCTAATTTTTCTTGTTTTTTTCTGCAGAAGCGGGAATAAATATATGTGGTGCTTTGCTGTACACATAATTATTCAAGCAAATATATGGGATTTGCTGCAAACAAAGGACCTCGAAATGAAATGATCCTCAGAAAAATAAAATAAAATATGCCTCCCCTCAAAAGAAAATCCAAAAACAATAAACCCAAACCCATTTTTATAAAAATGGATAACAAAAAATGGATAATGTGAAACAAAAAAAAGACTACAAGAGACTACCTAGTAGCTAAACAGGAACTTCGGTTGTTGATGACGCACACAAAAATCTAGGCTTAAAGAGGAGGGCCGGTTTTGAAAAAAAACATTTAAAAGTCAGCAGCTGCAAACACTGTAGCTGCTGACTTTTAATAAGTAGACTTACCTGTCCAGGGCGCCCGCGATGTCGGCCGCCCGAGGCTGACCCATCCCTCGGTCTCGGGTCCCGGCGCTGCCATTTTGGGTAAGGGAAACAGGCAGTGGAGCCTTGCAGCTTAACTGCCCGTTTCCTACTGTGCATGCGTGAGTCGCGCAGCGCTTTGTGAATGGGACGCGCTGTGTTCTGGGACACACAGTTCCTAGAACACAGCGCGACCCATTACCCAGAAGACGCCGCACGGAGGAGAGAAGAAAGAAGATCTCCACGGAGGAGGAAGAGGCAGATTAGGATGATGTGCCTAGCAACAGGCATTTATGGTAAGTAAAAAAAAAATTTTTTTCAGTTTTTTTTAATGATTTTTTTCTAATTTTTATTGTATTTTCTTTTTTTAGGGTGGCCCTCCACTTTAAGAAAGACTGTTGAGTATCTGAACTGTGAAGACGGGGTAGGGAGGTATACAAGTATATGTAACTAACCCCGTTGCAATCCATATTCTTTATCAGAATATAGAACAATATAACGCCTTGTAGCAACTAACCCCTACACAGATACTCAGCAATCCCTAAACTACTCTAAAGCCTCGTACACACGATTGGATTTTCCACCGGGAATTGTGACTGTACGCTCCATTGGACAACTGTTGTCGGTTCCACAGACAAATGTGGGATGACAGGCTTATAAACTTTCCGCAGACAAATGTCTGTTGTCAGATTTTCCGGTCGTGTGTACACAAGTTCATCAGACAAAATTCCAAAGTACAAACACGCATGCTCAGAATCCATGTTCACCAAACACAACATTAGCAGAAGGTGCCCAAAGAATGGCGCTGAAAAGCCACATAGTACGTCACTACATTCGTGTTTGCAATTCCTTGCCATTTGTATGCAAGACAGGTTCCTGGCCAATACCCTTCGGACAAAAGTCAGAAAATCAGATTGTTTGTATGAGGCTTTACATACATTTACAAATTCTGGGAATTTAGCTTTTTTAATAAGAGGGTATTGAGGTCATCAGGTATATAGGACATTATGGGTCCTTTCAAGTTTGGATTAGGGAACTTCACCATAAATTTGCTGTAATTTTACACCTTGGACCTTCTGCATTAGCCAAGCACCTAGCATGAGGCAAATTCATGACCTCATGCCCAATGCCCCTCACTCATCCAAAGTCCCGGGGCAAATTTTTCTTGTTTTTTTTGTGCACTATTAGGGATGGAGGTGTCAGAGGGGTCACACCAGACCTTAATTTCCCTTTTCTGATTAAACCCGGGTGGAAGACACCCATTCAGCCCAGACACTGGTCTGTTGTTACAGTTAGCCTTTGTTCATATTACATCTAGTGTATTATCACCCTTTCAACAGTTATATTTGCATACTGATCCCAGGGGGCCTTTTTTGGGCTGAGCTGTTCCTCTTTTGCTGTTTATCTTTTATGGCTGTGGTTCCCATCCAGCTCGGGGGCTGCGATGTGCATAGGGGAGTTCTGTTCTTGATCTTTTGCTGTCCTCCTCTGTCTGTTGATGGGGGTGGCCACCTGCACATTGGCGCCATGTTTTCCACGCCCATACACTGACGTCTCCCTGACGTAACCAAGGTGTGGGCTCTGTGGGTCATCCTGGATGGTTGGGTGGTTGTTGCATCTGTGGACCCCCTCTGATGGTGGCTTATGGACAACCATGCATCACCGCCCGTACATGACGCTGGGGGTATAGCCTTCGGGCCCTTGTGGATTAATCTGGACGTTCAGCATGGCTGGGATTCTGATTTACAACTTGATGATTGGATAGAGCAGTTACATCTCTAAAAACAAACTGTCAACCGTTGGATATTTTTCACCCCATTGGGGTACAACTTTTTTACTTTCCTGACACCTATTGGGTTTGTTACATTGTCTTTATACACATGTAATACGTATATTATTTGTATATTGCCCTGTAGTCTCTCTGCCCATTCCAGCTTTACAACCTTGTTTTTTTTTATAAATTCTTTATTTTTTCATCTTTTCTTTCCATAGATTTCACATTACATTTCGTTATATATCTACAAGTTGTTTAACAGCTATGTCTTATAATATTTCAATCCATACCTCAATTCCACGTTGTCCTCCCCCATCCCTCACCCTTCCCTCCCAGAAAAATAAATAAATAAATAAATAAATAAATAGACAAACGTAAAAAAAATAAAAAAATAAAGGAGTTTTCACTATAATCCCCCCTCCCTCACTCCCCCCCCCCCCCCCCCACAACCCGCCTGCTCTATCATATTTCATATTTCAAATCTATTTCTACCCCCATTGCTTCTGATTTTCCATAATTTATTCTAAAGTTAGATATTTTCCCATATTCTCGTAGCTCCATTAGTAAAGACGGGAGAGATGTAATTGGGGACATTACAAAAAAGATCAAATCATCTGCATAAGCTGCTAACTTCTGATCTTCATTTTTTATTTTTACCCCCCGATATACACATTGGCACGTATTTTCCTTAAAAAAGGTTCTATTGTCAAAATGAATATCAGGGGTGAGAGGGGACATCCCTGGCGTGTTCCATTTAAAATGGAGAATGGCTCTGATAATCTGTCATTCACTTTCACCCTAGCACTTGGTTTTGAATATAAGTTAAGGATCCATCTCAGCATCCCCTCCTCCAGGCCTATATGTTGTAATACTGCTTTTAAGAATATCCAATCTACCCGATCAAATGCTTTTTCTGCATCCGCAGATACTATCACCGTTGACTTAGGCAGTTTTTGTACCAGGTAAATTGTGTTCACCACTCGTTGCGTATTTTCTCGTCGTTCTCTCCCTGGGACGAATCCCACTTGATCTGGGTGTATTAATTCCGGTATCAAATTTATCAATCTCATAGCTAATATTTTGGTACAACCTTGTTGGTCTGCATTCATGTACTTACCATAATCCATATCTCAGATAGTCCTTCATATCAATATACTCTAATAAGCCCAATTAATTTATTTATATCTTTATGTATATATAAATTACATTTTAGAACCTTATACATTTAGCTCATTTTGCAATTATACTGCCCTGTGATATATGTGCATCCTTGCAGATATTTTCTAGACATGATTTTTAAGGGCCTAAGTGGAGACCGCAGTGAGAAATACCCCTATCCAGACCAGGCAGGGCCATCTATGTGGCGTTTCCATTATCAGCTCCTTGTTCTGGTTTTCTTATGCAGGGCAGTAGTTTATACAGACATTTTTATGTATTTCTTTAGTCATGGGTTTCATATATAATAAATGTAGTATTTTTATCTTTATGTGAGACCAATTCTTTCCTAATCGGGGTTTATAGTGGCAACCTTAAAAGTCCATCTTTTTTTCTTTTTTCTGTTTTCCGCCTATATTTCCACAGGTATGCAGCCCCTGCAGCTTTCCTCATTAGTGCTCTGCAGCTGCCACAGCTGACTGATAATTATATAACCCCTCCTATTAGACCCACTTGGCACAGAGGCACAGACAAACACACATGGATTTTTTTCAGAATAACAAAAGGTAGGAATCTGCAACAAAGGTTGTCATAATCCTTGCAATGTACATAGATCACTCAGGGGGAATTTTTTTTTTCAACAAAAGGGGGAATTATGCTTTAAATAGTTTTTAACTACTTCCCACCCAGCCAATGTATATATATATGGCCGGGTAGGAGTTCTCTACTTCTGACTGGATGTTCCAGAAACGTCCTTCAGAAGTAGGGAGATCGCGAGTGTGCCCGCGCAGCGGCGTGATCCCGATATGCTTGTGTCACATGGACATGGCGCATCTCGCATCAGCAGGAGGGCTTTGTGATTGGCCCTCCTGATCACATGATGCCCGTGTCCAATCACAGCCATCATGTGATGTAAACAAACAGCCGGTTGCTAGGCAATCAGCTCTCCTCTCCTCACACGGAAGTTGTTGCTGAGGAGAGGAGAGCGGAACGCTGCAGTCGGCTGGTGATCAGTGAGTATGAGCTGTTTTTTACAGTTTTTTACTCACTGATCCCCAACCTAGTGAAAACACACATCACCACACAGTGTAAACACAATAGCCCCACACATGTCCCCAAATAATAAAAGTACACGTCCCCAATAATAAAAACACATGTCCCCCACATATGTCCCACTAAAATCACATGTCCTAATGATTATCTTCACACATATGTCCGTGATCACATATGTACATGATAATTTGCGTACATATGTCCGTGATCACACAAACCAATTATTATACACTTATCCAATTTTTTTTACCAAAGACATGTAGTAAAATACATTTTGGCTTAAATTTATGACAAAATTCGATTTTATTGGATTTCTTTTAAAATAAAAAGAAGAAAATATTGTTTTTTTTCCAAATTTCTTCTCTTTTTTGCTTATATCGCAAAAAAAAAAAAAACGAGTCATGAATAAATACCACCAAAATAAAGCTCTATTTGTGCAAACAAAATTAAAAAAATTTCATTTGGGTACAGCGTAGCATGACCGCGCAATTGTCATTGAAATTGCGAGAGCTCTGAAAGATGAAAATTGTGCTGGGAAGGAAGGGGGCGAAAGTACCCTGTATTGTAGTGGTTAAGTAATGCAAGTGCAATTTAAATGAATTGAATAACAAATGTAGTTGTTAGCTACAGTGTCTTGAAAAAGCAATCATACTTCTTGAAATTTTCCACATTTTGTCATGTTACAACTAAAAACGTAAATGTCTTTTATTGGGATTTTATGTGTTAAACCAACAGAAAATGGCACATAATTGTGAAACGGAAGGAAAACAATTAATGGTTTTCCATTTTTTTTTACAAATTAATCTCTGATCCTCCCAATAAAATACATTTACTTTTTTGGTTGTAACATGACAAAATGTGGAACATTTCAAGGGGTATGAATAGTTTTACAAGACACTGTAGGTAAAACCAATGCTCTGTGTTAGGCCAAGGTCAATATATTATGGCTGTGGCAGTTAGAGGTTGATAGCTGGAGGATTTTTTCCCTACAGTTCTAGAAAGATCAAGTTGTGGCCTCAGAAAGTGCTGGAAGAAAAATGAAAAATGGCCACATGTTGCAATACACTGGTATATTTTTTCTTGTGACCTTTTATAATTGATATTCATTTAAAAACTTGAAAAGTTTGACAAATTCAAAACATGCCATTATATTCCCATTAGAACAGATTGATCCTTTTTGTCATTATTATCATGCTGTGAAAATGTATGTAAGAATATTTTACTTTAATCTTTCAAAATATGTACTTGAGTGTCAGTCTGGCATATTTGGTATTTTTATTAAAGTCACAAGACAGATAGGTCAATTACAGCTTGAGTGCTGGTTTTATAATTTATTCTTATGAAACATTCACAATACCTACTCAATCTTGTCTGCAAAGGGAGTAATGAAGGAATCATCTAGACTATGCATATAAACAGAGAAATGTTAATACTTGCTCATCTTTACTTAGTGCTCTTTAAAGCTCATTTATACGGAGTGATAAAAGTACATTATGTTATTAACAAAATGTCACAGTGTCAGTTCTAACCTGAAATGAGTACATTTAACATGACAGGTGTTAGAGGACTCCATCTGGTTAAACATCTTCCCCTTTCCCAGAACAATGAGCCTCCTTTTATTTGTCTAGCCTTATGCGTACCATGGTTTTAATTCCTTTATTTACTTCATTTTGTCTATGGTATTCCTTCTTATTATTATTGCATAATAAATCATATTTAAAGTAAGTACAGCAATTTCCTTTTTTAGGAAGAATAATTATTGCATACAATTAGCGTTCAGTTAAGATTATAAAATTGCATACTAGATACTGAAACGAAAGTCATTAATATATCATTTCTTAAATTTAATTTGGGTTTTGTGTAAATTATTACTTTTATATTTTCATGGTGATTATTACACATTTTATTATACTATATTACATATGTTTAAGCAATGCTTGACGTTGGCATTTCCTTTTTTTTTAGTTAATATTATTCCATATATTACATTTGATAAATGTTTCCTTTGCTCGTCAAGATAATAAATATGGACTACTCTCAAATAGGTTGGACAATACTGTAACAAACTCTTTACAGCTCGCCCCCTCACAACCATGGGTACTGGCACTGCCAATGAGATCATGTCTGTTTTTTAAACTGTTGTTGAAGTTGTAGTTGATGCCAGTGAAAGTAAATCAAATTATTACAAATAATGATCAAAGCATATCTCTGTCTGGGTCCAGGCTCTTCCGTGTTTCATCCTATTGCTTAAAGAATCTGTTACCCTAACATTTCAACTTCTCAATATGTATGTGTTTTACCAAGTACTTGTGTTAAAAGTATCCTGTTCTTTTTGTATTGCTACCTCTTTGTGTTATCCTGTCAGTCCCCTTGCTTTTCTATTTCTATTTTCTAGGCATGGAGGCATATCCATCCCAGTGTGGCCAGTTTTCTATGTTTTCAGCATGTACAGTTTGGCTATGTTGCGAAAACAGGCCTTGTCCTCCAATGGCCAAGACTTGTGCTGACACCCCCCCCCCCCCCCCGCCAATGCACAGCCATTCATAAGAAGACCAGTGTACTGTGTTTCTCCACCCCCACCTTTCCAAGCACCTTATGCATCTGAGAACAGAGATCATATGACCACTTAACCAATAGAAAATAGAGTATTTAGTATATATATATATATATATATATATATATATATATATATATATATATATATATATATATATATGAAATGAAAGGCAAAATGCTTATTTATATATATATATATATATATATATATATATATAAGCATTTTGCTTTTCATTTATATTTTTAATTGAATGGGTTATTTTAAAAGATGAGTGTTCACATATACTATACTATAATAGAGATATATCTTCAAAATTAAATAATCATCCAAATGTTTTATGTAACATTAAAGTGGAACTTCGGTCATTTTTTCACCTTTCCATCTATTAAACCTTCTGGCCTTGTCAGTAGAGGGAGATTTATTCAGCATATTTGCCAAGTACAGAATCACTGTATATATAAAATAATATGCAAAGTGATTGGATGGAAGCTTCAGGGTGGCAAAGATGTTTTTATTAAAAATTATGTGACAGACAGCAGTTCCTCTTTAAGCTGGACTTAGAATGCCACCCAAAGCTGGGGATTGCATTCCTGAGATCCCCAGGTAAGGGGGCACAGATGGCAAATGTGCCCATCGAGGGTGTTGCATAAATCAAGTCAAAGAGATGCCATTCTCCTGACCAACCATCATAGCATAGAAATCAACAGCGGCTTCAGCCTGCAAGTCTCCACCAAAAGGCCAAGCCTCTGATGTGCTTTGCCCCACCCATTGGGGCTTAATCATAGATTGTAGAGCCAAGAGCCAGATGGATAAGCTTTATGCATCGTCAGCCGCTAAACAACAAAGGTGAGGAATATATGTGTAATCAAGTACAATAGTGAAGAAACAAGATTAATGAGAAACTGAAGAAAAAGTGGAATGCAATAAAAAAGAAAATAAATATAGGGAAGAAAATAAGAATAAAAGTAACAATAAAAAAAAATATATAAAAATTAAATGATAATAAAAAATAAATGTAGAGAAAAAAAGAGAAAAAAGTGTAGCACTGACCCCCGAAGGAGCAGCTGGTTTTCTTGGGCTTACCATTTACCTCCTCCGCATTGAATGAATGAATGAATGAAATACTTATATAGCGCACAATGCGAACTGAATCGCCTCTAGGCGCTGTGGCGAGCTTTGATCATCTGCTAAAAGAGGAAGGTCTTGAGTTTTTTCCTAAAAGCCAGGTGATTTTCTTCCAGGCGCATTGTAGCTCATTGTTCTTGTCTAGGGGTTCTTGAGAATTCTTTTGGAATTTTTATTTGCTTAAAACGTTGAACGGTAACACAGTCTCTCAGTTGGGAATAGAGGGTATAGGTATGGAAGCTCAGGCACTTTGAAACTGCTGACACTTAATAAATGTCTCTCTCTCTCTAGGTAATCCAGGGATTAGCCACTCACAGCTGGATATTTCCACTGTCGGATAAGTCCTGGTTTTAGGGACTTAGCAGCCGACACATGAATCAACTTAGCAAAATCTCTGCCACAGACTTGGTTGCAAACTTTTAGATAAACACAAAAAGTCTCTCACAGGAACTTAGTTGTAACAGAAGGATAGAAATATTAACTTTCTTGCGGTACCAGTATCTTCATGATAATACCGTAAGAAATGTGGATTCCATTAGTGTCCATACAGCTCAACATACAGGCTCTTACCGAGCAGCCGGCCTCATGTGTGGCCCTCTTCCGAAGAGTCCTCCCCTGGTTGCATGACGAGTTGCTGGGCCTCTCCAAAATCCGAGACGGCACGGGACCACCTCCTCCTTCCAGTTACTGTGCCTTGGACTAGCTAGTTCCGAGACTCGGAAATGGATGGATCTGCACCCCAGGCCATGAGGGCCTCTGGGGGCTGGTCAGGAGGACCAGGACCATGGAGTCAGAACATAACTTCTGGACCGGAACCCAGAACCACATGACTTCAGCACCTTAAGTACACTCTCCCACAATACACAGCGAGACAACGCACCCACTGATTGGCTCCGAGAAAGAGATTGGTACCCAATGCGTCCAACCAGACTGCGTTCTAATGCCTGTCAAAGGTGTTAACTGCACCCATAACCAGGCAGAACATTAGTACAGCCCAGCCAAACTAATGGCAAAACCATTTAGAGCAATTAGCCCCAAGACTCAACTATAGTCTTGGGAAAAAACTAAATTTACAGACATAATGGGTACTCTTCAGGAGTACCGGCGCTACAAAAGAAAGAAATAAATAAGAAAAAAAAATTGGAAATAGAAAATAAATTAAAAAATAATAATGAATATCCATAGAAATGTAGAGAAAACAAAACAAACAAAACAAAAAAACAACAATAGATAATTATAAATAAGGAATAAATGAAAAGAAATAATAAAGGTGAAGACTAAAGAGCGAATTAAAAATGAAAATGAACAGTTTGAGCAAGAGAATGTGTTATTAGCCACATAATATATATAGTTAGATCCATATATATTTGGACACAGTCACAGTTTTAGTTTTTTCAGGTATTTACCAAAACATATTCAAGTTATAGTTATATAATGGAAAGTGCACACTCTCATGCTAAATTTGAGGGTATGTATATCCAAATCGGAGGAAGAGTTTAGGAATTACAGCTCTTAGGAATAGCCAACCCCCTTTTTTGGGGCCCAAAAGTAATTGGACAATTGAATCAAAAGCTGTTTCATGACCCGTGGGGGCTACTCCTTAGTTATTTATGCATCAATTAAGCAGATAAAAAGGTCTGGAGTTGATTCTAAGCATGGTGTTTGCATTTGGAATCGGATGCTGTGAACCTACATCATGTGTTCAAAGGAGTTGCCCATGCAAATGAAACAGGCCATTGTAAGGCTTCAAAAACTAAACAAATCTATCAGAGAGATATCAGAAAGATTAGCAGTGGCCAAAACAACATAAAAAGGCCTGGTCGTCCACGGGAGATAACAGTGATTGATGATCACAGGATCCTTTCTATTGTAAAGAAAAACCCATTCACAACATCCAGAATTGTTAAAGTCTACAATCAAGAGAAGACTTCACAAGAGCAAATACAGAGGGTTCACCACAATGTGCAAACCATTCATAAGGCTGAATAATAGAAAAGCCAGATTAAACTTTGCTAAAAAACATCTAAAAACCAGACAAGTTCCTGAAAAGCATTCTTTGGACATATGAAACTAAGATTAATCTGTACCAGAATGACGGGAAGAAAAAAGTGTGGAGAAGGCTTTGAACAGCTCATGATCCAAAGCACACAATATTATGTGTAAAACATGGTGGAGGCAGTGTGATTTCATGGTCATGCATGGCTTCCAGTGGCAATGGGTCATTGGTGTTTATTGATGATGTGACAGAAGACAGAAGCAGCTGGATGAATTCTGCAGTGTTTAGCCCAGACTCAGCCAGATGCAGCAAAGTTGATTGGACGGCAATTCACGGTACAGATGAACAATGATCCAAAACAGACTGCAAAAGCAACCCAGGAGCTTTTGAAGAAAAATAATTTTATATATATATATATATATATATATATATATATATATATATATATACATAACTATATATACATAACTACATTTCCCATGATGCTTGACTACACTGCAGAGTGCATGAGCATCATGGGAAATATAGTTCCAAAAAATCTGGGGTGCCAAGGTTTGCCATCTTTATGTAGAGCAAAAAATAATTTTTCAGATCCTCACAAAGTTCTTTGCTATGAGGTGCCATGATGAACTTCCAGTGACCAGTATGAGAGAGTGAGAGCAATAACACCAAGTGTAGTATACCTGCTCCCGAACCACAACTGAGACCATGTAACACTAAAGAGTAACATGACACCAGGGAGGGAAAGTGGCTAATTGAGCCCAATTTGGACATTTTCACTTAGGGGTGTACTCACTTTTGTTGGCAGTGGTTTAGACATTAATGGCTGTGTGTTGAGTTATTTTGAGGGGACAGAAAATTTACACTGGTATACAAGCTGTACACTCACTACTTTACATTGTAGCAAAGTGTAATTTCTTCAGTGTTGTCACATGAAAATATATTATAAAATATTTACAAAAATGTGAGGGGTGTACTCACTCTTGTGAGATACTGTATCTACGTAAACGGGTGACCCTGTCCCCTCTGACAATACGGGGAAAGCCATAGGGAAGTCCCGTGTATCAGAGGAGTGCCCCGCCCTCCATTATTTAAGAAGTGTCAGAAGAATTAAAGCATCACATGGCTGAAGACTCCCACTAAGGCAGATTGTGCAGACGGAAAGCAGAAGAAGCCAGAGCAAGATGCGGCACGAGAAGAGTGGAAGAAGAAGAAGATGAAGAAGAAGATCGAGAAGAAGAAGATGGAGGAAGAAGAAGAACACGGAAGGAAGACCAGAAGAAAGAAGATGAAAGAAGAAGTGGAAAGAAGAAGAAATTAATAAAGGACTTGTCAAAAACTGTCTCTTGTGTTTTTTAACCTTTTTGTCACTTTTTTTGTGAATTTTTTTTGTGCAAGGGTTGTGGGTCTGAGGCCCTTCTCTCCATCAACATGGGGACAAGGTGCTTTGAGGGGCTACCTCAAAGCACCCTCCCAATGTTGAGGGCATGTGGCCTGGTACGGTTCAGAAGGGGGGGTGCTCTCTCGCCCCCCCCTCTTTTCTTGCGGCCTGCTAGGTTGCGTGCTCGAATAAGGGTCTGGTATGGATTTTTGGGGGGACCCTACGCCATTTTCTTTTCAATTTTGGTGCGTTTTTCCCCTAAAAATCCATACCAGACCAGAAGGGTATTCATTTTTATCAATGACCCATTTTTATCAATGAATTTTTGTGTGTATTGCGGACCGACAATTCATTGTAGCTTTAAATGACTTTTTTTCCTTTAGAAATGTAATTTTGCTGTCAGACTGTTCTAAACACGGGAAACATGTGCCCCTTTACAGGCATACTATAGACACCCCCTAGGTACAAAATTTAAAGGAATATTACATATTACTTTTATTGTTTCACTTTAAGCATTATTAAAATCACTGCTCCCGAAAAAACTGAAGTTTTAAAACTTTTTTTTGCATTGATACATATCCCCTGGGGCAGGACCCAGGTCCCCAAACACTTTTTATGACAATACCAGGCATATAAGCCTTTAAAATTAGCACTTTTGATTACTCATGTTCGTGTCCCATAGACTTTAACTGTGTTCGAACAAATGTTTGCCTGTTTGCATGTTCTGGTGCAAACCAAATGGGGGGGGGGGGGGTGTTCGGCTCATCCCTAGAGATTATATTGCCTTTAGAGTGCAAATGTTCCACTATCTTAAAGAGGAGTGCCACCTGAAAAAACATTATTAAAAGCTAGCAGCTACAAATACTGCAGCTGCTAACTTTTAATAAATGGACACTTACCTGTTCAGGGTCCAGCGATGTCGGCAGCAGATGACGAGCAATCGTTCGTCTCTCGGTTGCCCCCGCCGCCATCTTCTGTCAGGGAATCGGGAAGTGAAGCGTTGCAACTTCACTGCCCGGTTCCCTACTGCGCATGTGCAAGTCACGCTGTGCTTCTCCACTGGTCCCTGCTGTGTCCTGGGAACTGTGTGTTTCCCAGAATACAACAGGCGGGTGGGGCATCTGTGGCTAGCTGCGGCTAGCTTGTCCCAGAAGTGGG
This sequence comes from Lithobates pipiens, assembly GCF_037356315.1. NCBI lineage: Eukaryota > Metazoa > Chordata > Amphibia > Anura > Ranidae > Lithobates > Lithobates pipiens. The sequence continues at coordinate 390,040,044 of NW_027507764.1, forward strand.
TGCAGATACCTGTATTATACAGGTATTTGCACCCCCCTCCCCCCTGAAAGGTGCCAATTGTGGCACCAGAGGGGGGTGGAGGGTTCCAATGAGCAGAAATTCCACTTGAGGGTGGAATTACGCTTTAAGTGTGTTGGGCCCATGATGGGCCTGCTCACCTGCTCAGAAGAGCACAGGGATACCTTAGCCAAAAGGAGGTGCTTTTACATTTATGGCAAATACTGTATGTAAATGGGGATCGAAGAGCTGGGATGTCAAGATCTTCAATTTATCCTTGGGTAATGTCAGGAGCTCAGTAGTTATCTGTCCATCTCTATCACGTGCAGATATTGCCTCCCCTCATTTTTAACTTTTTAAATTACATTTAATCAACTTTATGTGCAACAGCTGTCAGGGCTGAGCTCAACCCTTCCTTTTAAAAGCTGGCCACTCAACTGTTGGCTAATTGCCAGTTCCTATCTTTCCACAGTGATTCACCTTTGATGATATCCTGCTCATCAGTCCTGCCTACTTAAGACATCTAGCCCAGATGATCTCTGCCTTCGCCTTGGTCACATTTCTAGAGACGCTCTCCTGTGTTCCTGTTGAAGACTTGCTTGGCTGACATTCCTTCTGGCTCCAGATCCTGCTTGGTGTTCTACTACGTTCATCTCTGGCTCCCTGACGTTTTGGCTTGTCTGACTATCCATTCTGGTTCCTGAAACTCTAGCTATGTTTTGACAACATTTACTCTGTTTACCATTTTATTATTATTATTAAAGAAGTGTGATTTTACTGTACTTCTATCTCAGTATGATTCATGGTTTCTGACAGTAGGCGAAGGCCATGAATTCAGAAGATACAGTCAATCCACTTGTTGGTAATATTTTTTCCAGATTGGATGAGCAGGATCACCACATGGATCAGTTTGTCATGGCACTACAAACGCTCCTGAGTTGCACGGCTCACCTGGAATCTCCCACTGTATCTGCTCTGGTACAACCTGTGTTGCAGGCCATCCCTGCTGCTGCACTAGTCTCTGTGCAGGCACCCGTCTCGAGTATTACCTCTATAAGAGGTATATCTGGTTCAGCTCTGCTTCCTCAGCGATTTGGGGGTGATCCAGTCCCATACAGAGGGTTTCTTAACCAGGTTGAGATATACTTTGAGATGCTGCCCCAGGTGTTTTCCAGGGACAGAAGCAAAGTAGGTTTTGTGATATCTTTGCTTTCTGAGAGAGCCTTGGTCTGGGCAAACCCTCTATGGGAGATGCAAAAACCTGTTGTCTTGAGTTACCCAGAGTTTGTGGCTTTGTTTAAAAGGGTATCAGACGTTCCCGCACACTCCACTTCTGCTGCCAAGTACCTCATGTCCATCAAACAGAGTATGAGAACTGTTGCCGATTACACCCTTGAATTCTGTACTCTGGCAGCAGAGGTTGCTTGGAACAAAGAGGCCCTCGTGGCTGCTTTTTCTCATGGTCTCTCGGATACCATCAAAGATGAGATAGCAGCCCGAGATATACTCACTGTGCTGGAGAAGTTCATCACGTTTGCCATCCTCCTTTACTCCAGACTCAGAGAAAGATTTCCTTTTAAGGAGCGCTTGTGGAACCCTCCTGTACATTTGTCTCTGAAGTCCCACCCTTGCCTCCCTCAACTCCCTCACCTTCCATGCCTCCTGGTACTGAGTTAGTCTGTGAAGAGGAACCCATGCAATCAGGCTTCACACATCTGTCTACAGATAAGAGAACCCTTAGGAGGAGGGAGAGATTGTGCCTTTATTGTGGCCAGGCAGGTCACTTTTTGAAGTCTTGTCCTACCCGTCCAGGGAACGCCCGAACTTTGAGATCCTGTCATGGACAGACCTTAGGTGGCGTTGTTTTTGTCCCCAGTTATCCAGAAGGATAAGCCCCTAGTTTTGGTTACCCTTTCTTGGGCTGAGTCGTCCATCGAGATACAGGCTCAAATTTACTCTGGGGATGCAGGCCTGTTCATTGATGCTACCTTTGTATCAAAGTGATCGATTCTGCTGCAGCTGCATGACAATCCACTTGCCATTGAGGCTCTTGACGGGAGATCTCTACAGCCTGCCCATGTGACTCATGAGACTGTTCCAATGTCCATGGCCGTAGGGGCTCTTAACCATGAGATAATCCAATTCCAAGTTATTTCCTCACAAAGTTTCTGCTGGTTATTAGTTAGTCTTGGTTACAGAGGCACAACCCCTCTTTTGATTGGCTCCCTGCTGAGGTTCTCTCCTGGTCGCCACAATGCAGTAAGACATGCTTCCAGAAGGTAACCAAGGTCCTGTGCACCTCCTCACTCTCATCCCTGCCAGAGGAGTACTGCGATTTTAGCAATGTCTTTGACAAAGGTCAAGCCAGTACTTTGCCTCCACACCAGTCGTATGATTGTGCAATTGACCTCCAACCTGGTGCTATACTCCCTCTGTCAGTCTTAGAGGATAAGGCCATGTAGGAGTATGTTGCAGATGCACTTGCTTGAGGTTTCATCTGCAAATCCTCATCCCCTGCTGGTGCTGGTTTCTTCTTTGTGAAGAAGAAGAGTTATGAACTGAGACCTTCTATTGATTATAGGGGTCTCAATCGTTTCACAATTAAGAATGCATATCCAATTCTATTGATTATGGAGTTATTTGACCGGCTCAAGGGGGCAACTGTTTTTACGTAGCTTGATTTGAGAGAAGCATACATTCTTGTAAGGATTAAGGAGGACGACGAGCGGAAAACTGTGTTTAATACTAGAACAGACCATTATGAGTACCTCGTAATGCCTTTTGGCCTTTGTAGCGCCCCGGCAGTTTTCCAAGAATTTTTTTAATGATGTCCTCCGTGATTTTTTGCAGTTATGTGTGGTGGTGTCAGAGAGTTGCCCGTAGCGGACATGTCACTGACCTCGCATCTGCCTGCTCCTTGTACCACGCTGCCCGCCTGTTGCCAACCCTGCTTGTGACCCAGACTCGAACTTACTCATTCCTTTTCTGCACTGTCTGCCTGCTATCATCTGTGCCTGTGGCAGGACCTGCTCACCACCTTCTGCTCGCATCTGCTCCTGCATCCAGCTGTGAGAGTCTGTCTACCTGTCTGAACCCTGCCGTCGGATCTCTCCTTCAGCATCTAACCCGCCAGGCTCTCATACCCGTCTGCGCTCCCGTGCCTCCTGTCCATCCTACCAGGGGCCGTGAACCAGACCCAAAAGGGAGACCTTCCCCTGCTATTTCGGTCTCACCTGTCAGGTACGTGGGTCTGACAGTATCGGACAGCCATGTCTGAGCCCGAGCAGGGAGCCTCCCCCATGGAGGAATTGTGCAGACACCTGGCGGGTCTCACTCAAGCCGTGAAGAGTCTGCAAGAAGGCTACACCAGACTGGAAGGCCAAATCCAGGTACTGTCGTCTCCTGCACACCAACCAGGAGTTTCCGCTGCCGGACCAGCATCAGCACCCTCCGTAGTAATGCTGCCTCCCGAACCCAGGGTACCAACTCCAGAGAGATTCTCTGGTGACCGCGGCAGGTTCCGGTCCTCCCGCAACGCTTGCGAGCTTTACTTTGCTTTACAACCTCGCACCTTCTCCCTGGAAGCAACTAAAGTGGGCTTCGTGATTTCTCTTCTGTCTGGTGAACCCCAGTCCTGGGCCCATCATCTCCTAGAGCAGAAGTCGCCCTCTCTTGACAGTCTGGATACCTTTTTTGCCACTATGTCCCATCTCTATGAGGATCCCCACCTGAGAGCAACTGCAGAGGCTGCCTTGCATGCCCTACAGCAGGGCCGCAGGGCGGTAGAGGACTATGTGGTGGACTTTAGACGTTGGAGTTCTGATACAGAATGGAATAATGCCGCCCTGCACTACCAGTTCTGCATGGGTTTGTCTGATTCACTCAAGGATGAACTGGCACGGGTCGGTGTCCCCCAGTCTCTGGAAGAGCTCATCAACCTCTCCATCCAAATCGATCGACGCATTAGGGAATGTCGTTCTGAGAGGTCCTCCAGCCAGTTTCGGCCTACTTGGGTCCTCCCCAAGGTTCCTAGTGCTTCCAGCTTTTCTCGGCCGACCACCCTAGCTCCTCCGGCTCTGGGACCTGAACCCCCTGAACCCATTCAGCTGGGTCTCATGCGTCCATCCCTCACTCTGGAGGAATGGCAATGTCGAAGAGCCAGTAACCTGTGCATGTACTGTGGGGAACCAGGTCACTACGTGAGATCTTGTCCTAACAAGACATGTAAGTCTCTTCCGATTCCTTTCAAGCATGCTCCTAATCTGCCTAAACCAAAATGTTTTTTTGTGCATTGCGCTGCTGGATTATATATGTCCAGGATGGGGGGAGGGGGGGTTTTTTTGGGGGGAAAAAAACCCGGAAAAAATGGAGGGGAGAGAAATGGGATGGGAAAATGGGGGTATCTGCTATAGTTTATGTGTATAACAGATTTAGGGTTTCAAGTCTGCTGCTCCGCAGAGTTTTGCAGTCCTTAGTGAATATGGCAGTAAATATGGCAGATAATAGTCAATAGGTAGCTGACAGGATCATAGGTTATAGTCAATAGTTAATAGGTGTAAGGATAGCCATGGAAAAGGGAGGATTTCTTAGCACAAGCAGGTAGGCAGCATGTTCAAGGGTAGAAGGCACCTTTAGAAGATATACAAACAGAAGAAAAACAGTGCCAACCTAAGTGCAGTATTTTTAGATCACAGGTATTTATTTGTAAAGTAATACACTCACTCTCTACCAGAATGTTTCAGGCACATCACGTTTTACGTGTGAGGAAAGGTTTCTGGGGGACATCGCAGGGCTCCCGAGGAGAAGCGGTTTCTCTTTCAGCTGTTCCGTTCGTCCGGTGGCGCCGGTGGTTCCCAGCGTCTCACATTATATTTATTTTTATTTTTATTTTCATTTTTATATTTATTTTTATTTTTTAACTCTTTTTGCAAACATCTTCGTGCTTTTAATAATAATAAAAATTCCAACTCTTATCATTTTTTACCACTATTATTAATTTTTATCCATATATTCATAAATAAAAGTTTTTTTCACAATGACCAAGTTTTTTTTCACAATGACCAAGTTCCCTACATAGGCACACGCACAATAATATGCAGCAAGCCTGCAGCACATAGCTTACTAACACCGGGCCCTGGCCGTAACAACCCCGCCCCACAGAGGGTGGCACCCTAACCCGATCGACCAATCAGAACTGCCTTCTCCCTATTTGACCACATCCAATATGGTGGTCGAGATGCCTGATGAAGGAGCACGTATGCTCCGAACGCGTGCAACGTAACGAACGTCATCACAGCGCGACCCCGCAGACCAACGAACGGACCTCCCTGACGCTGCTACACCGGGCCGTGAGACGCTGGGAACCACCGGCGCCACCGGACGAACGGAACAGCTGAAAGAGAAACCGCTTCTCCTCGGGAGCCCTGCGATGTCCCCCAGAAACCTTTCCTCACACGTAAAACGTAATGTGCCTGAAACATTCTGGTAGAGAGTGAGTGTATTACTTTACAAATAAATACCTGTGATCTAAAAATACTGCACTTAGGTTGGCGCTGTTTTTCTTCTGTTTGTATATCTCCTAATCTGCCTAAGTCTACTTCTCACCTTGCTCTCTCTGTCGTTCTACAGCTTCCCGACAAGGATATCCCAGTTCCAGTCATAATTGATTCCGGAGCCTGTAGTTGTTTTATTGACCAGACATTTGCTGCCAATCACCGCATTCCCATCCGACCGAAGTCCCAGAGCCTGGCGGTGCACCTTGCCGATGGCTCCATCCTAAGTTCTGGTCCTGTCACCCAGGAAACCATTCCCTTGCTGGCCACCATGGGTCCTAACCACCGGGAACTCCTTTGCTTGGACGCCATCTCTTCCCCTCTTTTTCCCATTATCTTGGGAATGCCTTGGCTACAAGCCCACAACCCCAACATCGACTGGGCCACAGGGAGGGTCGAGTTTCTTTCTGGCTACTGCCAACAGCACTGCTTTCTTGAAGTCCCTTCCACGTCCACTCAGCTCCTCAGTCTGGACTCTGACCCTGAGTCACCTCAAGCAATTCCTGAGCCCTATCGGGATTTTGCAGATGTGTTTAGCAGGAAAGGAGCAGAAACCTTACCCCCGCACAGATCTTACGACTGCCCGATAGAGCTTCTACCCAGAACCAAGGTCCCTTTTGGAAGAATTTTCCCGTTAACTGAGCAAGAGCTGGAAACTCTGAAGGGCTATTTAGATGAAAACCTCAAGAAAGGCTTAATTCACCCATCTACTTCCCCAGCTGGGCCCGGCATCTTTTTCGTTGAAAAAAAAGACCACTCTCTACGACCTTGTATAGATTATCAGAAGCGAAATAAAATTACCATCAAAAATCGCTACCTGCTACCCTTAGTGCCCGAACTCTTCCAAAGACTGGGATCCGCTGTTGTGTTCACCAAGTTAGATCTCCGCGGTGCCTACAACTTGATCCGCATTCGTGAGGGGGGCGAGTGGAAGACTGCCTTCCGTACGCGGTTTGGGCACTTCGAATACCTTGTTATGCCCTTTGGTCTGTGTAATGCACCCGCCACTTTCCAACACTTTATAAACAACGTCTTCCGTGACCTGTTAGATTTATACGTTATCGTTTACTTGGATGACATCCTAATCTTGTCTTCCTCAGTCTCTGACCATCGCAGGCACGTCCGAAATGTGTTGACTCGCCTTAAACAGCATAGACTTTACGCCAAGTTGGAAAAGTGCAAATTTGAGCTCCAAAGCATACAGTTCCTTGGCCTGGTTATCTCTGTTGACGGTATCAAGATGGATCCTCGGAAAGTGTCCGCTATTCTGGATTGGCCCGCTCCTACCGATAAAAAGGGTGTCCAGCGTTTTATTGGCTTTGCCAATTTTTATCGGAAGTTCATTAGGGGCTTCTCTGCTATAATCGCCCCATCACTAAATTAACCAAGCAAGGAAACCATTTCTGTTGGTCCCCTAAGGCCCAAGTTGCTTTCCAGAAACTGAAGGAACTTTTTACTTCTGCTTCCATCCTAAAGCACCCGGATCCTGCCCTGCCTTTTGTCCTTGAGGTGGACGCTTCGGAAATCGTGGTAGGGGCTGTACTCTCCCAGCGACAAGGTGCCAAGGCCCTTCTCTTCCCTGTGGCCTTTTACTCTCGCAAGCTCTCCGCAGCGGAGAGAAATTACGATGTGGGGGACCGGGAACTACTGGCTATAAAGGCAGCTTTGGAGGAGTGGCGTTACTTACTGGAGGGTGCTGCACATCCAATCCTGGTCTATACCGACCATAAGAATCTGGAGTATCTGAGAATGGCTAAGAGATTGAAACCACGGCAGGCAAGGTGGGCACTGTTCTTCTCCAGATTCCACTTCCACATCACGTACAGACCCGGCTCCAAGAACATCAAACCAGATGCCCTCTCCCGTATGTTTCATAACTCCCAGGATACCTTGCTTCCAGATACCATCCTCCCTGCTGGAAATTTTTGGCTTCTCCAGGGGGACCTCCTGTCCAGGATTAGACAAGCTTCTGTGGGGTGGTCCCCGTCGGTCGAGAATGTTGTGAGGTCACAAGATGGCATGTTCCGGTACAGGGACAAAATTCTAGTCCCGGAGGATGTGAGGATGGCTGTTCTGGAGCTCTGCCATGACCACAAACTTGCCGGCCACTTTGGCACTTTGAAGACGGCGGACTTGGTACAGCATGCATTCTGGTGGCCGCAGCTAAGTAGTGATTGCAAGAAGTACGTAGAGTCCTGCACCACCTGTGCCCGGAGCAAGACTAGCCGGACAAGATCCTGGGGTCTACTAAGACCCTTGCCAGTTCCAGAAAGACCTTGGAAGATGATTTCAATGGATTTCATTGTGGAGTTGCCCCTGGCGGAAGGCTTCTCTACCATCTTTGTGGTGGTCGACAGACTGTCTAAGATGGCCCATTTTCTGCCTATGAAAGGCACACCTTCGGCCCTTGAAACTGCAAAGGTGTTCATTAAAGAAGTGGTGAGGTTGCATGGAGTTCCCTCAAGCATTGTATCTGACCAGGGTGTTCAATTTACCTCCAAGTTTTGGAAGGCTCTGTGCAGTTCCCCTGAAATTGAGTTGGCTTTTTCTTCTGCCTATCATCCCCAGACGAATGGGCAGACGGAGAGGACTAATCAGACCTTGGAACAATACCTCCGCTGTTTCTCTGCCTTTTCACAAGACGACTGGGTCTCTCTTCTGCCTCTAGCCGAATTTGCCTATAATAACTCATTGCATTCTGCTATCAAACAGACGCCTTTCTTCGCAAATTATGGTTACCATCCATCCTTCTTTCCCGGTTCGATTCCTGAGTGTGCCATCCCTGCAGTTTCAGAGACAATTGACTTTTTCTTGACCAACAACAAATTGCTACAGGAGGCTATGGCCAAACCCAGGATTATAACAAGAGGATGTTTGATAGGAAGAAGCGAGGAGAACTCATCCTTGTAGCGGGCAATCAGGTCTGGCTTTCTACGGCTAATCTGAAGATGGTTTGTCCCTCACTGAAGCTGGGTCCTAAGTTTTTGGGACCCTTTGCAGTCAGGAGGAAAATGAATGATGTTACTTATGAGTTGGACTTACCCGGTTCCCTAAAGATTCATCCAGTCTTCCATGTATCTTTGTTAAAACCTGTTACTCCTAATCCTTTCACTGGCCGGAACGCGGGCCCACCTAAACCCGTAATTGTTAATAATGAAGAGGAATTCGAAGTGGAAGCGATACTGGACTGTAGAAGGAGGGGTAACCAAATTCAGTATTTAATCAAGTGGAAGGGGTACGGTCTGGAAGATAACTCCTGGGAACCTGAAAGTAATTTACATGTGGAGGAACTGCTCAGTGCTTTTAAAAGCCCACTTGGATAGATTGGCCCGGATGGGCATCAGTAGGCTGCCCTTGAGGAGGGGGCACTGTCAGAGAGTTGCCCATAGCGGACATGTCACTGGGCGCGCTGCTTGGCGTCGATGTGTGCTGGTGCGCGCTGGCGCTGCTGAGCGCGCGGTTGTGCGGGCGTGCGCGTGTGCGGGCGTGTGCGTGTGCGCGCGCGTCGGTGCGCGTCGGTGCCAATCAGCCTACTTAAGTGTTCCCCCGTGGTGTGCTCCGTGCTGTCCGATCTGCAGCTTCCTGTGCCCTGTTGCCTGTGACTTTGCTTGTGTTCCTGAACTCCTGTTTACCTGGCTCGTCCCTTGGATTTTCCTGTCTGCTGCCTGCCTTTGACCTCGGCCTGTCTCTGACCTCGCATCTGCCTGCTCCTTGTACCACGCTGCCCGCCTGTTGCCAACCCTGCTTGTGACCCGGACTCGAACTTGCTCATTCCTTTTCTGCACTGTCTGCCTGCTGTCATCTGTGCCTGTGGCAGGACCTGCTCACCACCTTCTGCTCGCATCTGCTCCTGCATCCAGCTGTGAGAGTCTGTCTACCTGTCTGAACCCTGACGTCGGATCTCTCCTTGAACATCTAACCGCCAGGCTCTCATACCCTTCTGTGCTCCCGTGCCTCCTGTCCATCCTACCAGGGGTCGTGAACCATACCCGTAAGGGAGACCTTCCCCTGCTATTTTGGGCTCACCTGTCAGGTAAGTGGGTCTGATAGGTGGTTTATCTTGACAATATCCTCATATTCCAAGTGCCTGGAGAGCCACCACACAGATGTCTGTCATGTGCTTCAGAAACTAAGAGAGAACAATCTCTACTGTAAATTAGAGAATTGCGAATTCCATCATGAACAGGTTCAATTCCTGGGTTATGTCATTTCCACTTCTGGTTTTTCGATGGACCCAGAGAAACTTTCAGCAGTCCTACAGTGGCCCCGGCCAGTGGGTTTACGCTCTCTACAGCATTTTATTGACTTTGCCAACTATTATCGGAAGTTTATTCATAAATTCTTGTTTCTGGTCAAGCCCCTGACTCATATGACCAGAAAGGACAGTAACTCAGTAACATAGTTGATCTCGGGAGTCCATTAAGGCCTTTGAGAGTCTCAAGGCTGCCTTTATTTCTGCTCCTGTGTTGGCAGATCCTGATCCTATGTTACCTTTTATCCCTGAGGTCGATGATTCAGAGACTGGAGTTGGCAACCTTCTGTCTCAACATCCTACCTCTGAGAGCGCTATGCATCCTTGTGGCTACTTTTCCAAGAAATTGTCACCTGTGGAATGCAATTACAAGATTGGTGACAGAGAGCTGTTGGCAATCATTTTAGCCCTGAAAGAATTGAGACATCTCCTTGAATGTACCACTGTGCTGGTTCTCATTCTTACTGACCATAAGAATCTCACATTCTTGTCTGAGGCTAAACGCCTCTTTCCCAGAAGGGCGCAATGGGCTCTTTTCTTGTCTAGTTTGATTTACATTGTCTCATTCTTTCTCGGTACTAAAAATGTTAGGGCTGACGCTTTGTCATGACAATTTTCCTCCACTTCCAAGATGGAGTCAGTTCCGGTTCCTGTGATCCCTCCTGATTGTATTCTGGCTATGGTTCGCACCAGTCTCACTTCTCTTTTGGGTGACAAATTTCTTGCTGCTCACTTCCATGCTCCTGAGAAACCTTGTGGCTGCTGCTTTGTCCCAGAGAGTCTCCGTACTACCGTGCTCAAGACTTTCCATTCTCCCAAGGCTGCTGGCCACCCTGGAAAGAATCAACTCTTTTGGGCCATTTCCCAAGAATTCTGGTGGCCTAGTCTACATGCTGATGTAACCGCATTCGTAGCTGTCTGCTCCATGTGTGCTCAGAGTAAGACTCCACTAAGGATGAGCCAAACACCCCCCTGTTCGGATCGCAACAGAACCTGCGAACAGACCTAAACTTCATGTGAACTTTAGAACCCTATTAAAGTCTATGGGACTCGAACATTCAAAATCTAAAGTGCTAATTTTAAAGGCTAATATGCAAGTTACTGTCCTAAAAAGTGTTTGGGGACCTGGGTCCTGCTCCAGGGGACATGGATCAATGCAAATAAAAAAGTTTTAAAAATTGCAGTTTTTTCAGGAGCAGTGATTTTAATAATGATTAAAGTGAAACAATAAAAGTGTAATATTCCTTTAAATTTCGTACCGGGAGAGGGGGGTGTCTATAGTATGCCTGTGAAGGGGCACATGTTTCCCGTGCTTAGAACTGTCCCTGCACAAAGTGTCATTTCTGCAAGAATAAAAGTCTTTTAAAATCACTTGCGGCTCTATGAATTGTCGGCTCCCGTAATACAGAGAACACTCAATGAGTGTTCTCTGTATTGGGAGCCGACAATTCATTCATTAATAGAAAAAAAAAAGCGTGGGGTTCCCCTAAATTCAATTACCAGGCCCTTCAGGTCTGGTATGGATATTAAGGTGAACCCTGTGTCAAATTTGAAAAAAAAATTGACGTGGGGGTCCACCTAAATATCCATACCAGACCCTTTATCCGAGCACGCAACCTGGCAGGCCGCAGGAAAAGAGGGGGGGATGAGAGAGCGCCCCCCCTTGAACCGTACCAGGCCACATGCCCTCAACATTGGGAGGATGCTTTGGGGGTCTGGGACCCCTCAAAGTACCATGTCCCCATGTTGATGGGGACAAGGGCCTTATCCCCACAACCCTGGTCGGTGGTTGTGGGGGTCTGCGGGCGGGGGGGCTTATCAGAATCTGGAAGCCTCCTTTAACAAGGGGACCCCCAGATCCTGGCCCCCCTGTTTGAAATGGTAAGGGGGTACAAAAGTACCCCTACCATTTCACAAAGAAAGTGTAAAAAATGGTTAAATAAGACAAACACACTTTTGAAAAATTCCTTTATTAAAAATAAAAAAAATAAAAAAAAGATTCCAGCGGTGCTAATCCACTCTTGCTATCCAGCGATGGATGATCATCTCTCCGGGGTCCAGCGTTGGCTGATCTGATCCAGCGACGGGTGATTTTATGTCCAGCGCAGTCCATCCATGCATCCGTCTTCTGTCTCCACTGAGGAGACACTGCGGGGATCCCAGTGCTGACGTTTCTTATATAAGGAGGGCGGGGCCACCTGTCACTTGACCCCGCCCCCTCTGACACTTGTGAGGGAAGCCAGGGGTTCCCCAATGGCGTATGGGTGACCCCGCCCCCTCTGATGTAACGGAAACCTGCTGTCAGGTGACGGGTGGCCCCGTCTTCCTAATATAAGAAACGTCAGCGCTGGGATCCCCGCAGTTTCTCCTCAGTGGAGACAGAACACGGATGCATGGATGGACTGCGCTGGACTAAAAATCATCCTTCCCTGGATCAGATCAGCCATCGCTGGACCCCGGAGAGATGATCATCTGTCGCTGGATAGCAAGAGTGGATTAGCACCGCTGGAATCTTTTATTTTTTTTAATTTTTAATAAAGGAATTTTTCAAAAGTGTGTTTGTCTTATTTAACCATTTTTTACACGTTCTTTGTGAAATGGTAGGGGTACTTTTGTACCCCCTTACCAATTTAAGCGGGGGGCGGGATCTGGGGGTCCCCTTGTTAAAGGGGGCTTCCAGATTCTGATAAGCTCCCCGCTCGCAGACCCCCCACAACCACCTGCCAGGGTTGTGGGGATGAGGCCCTTGTCCCCATCAACATGGGGACATGGTGCTTTGAGGGGTCACAGACCCCCAAAGCATCCTCCCAATGTTGAGGGCATGTGGCCTGGTATGGTTCAGGACCGGGGAGCGCTCTCTCGTCCCCGCCTCTTTTCCTGCGGCCTGCCAGGTTGCATGCTCGGATAAAGGGTCTGGTATGGATTTTTAGGGGGGCCCCTATGTCAATTTTTTTTGACGCGGGGTTCCCCTTAATATCCATACCAGACCTGAAGGGTCTGGTATGGATATTTAGGGGGACCCCCACGTCAATTTGTTTTTTAATTTGACACGGGCTTCCCCTTAATATCTATACCAGACCTGGAGGGCCTGGTAATTGAATTTAGGGGAACCCCACGCTTTTTTTTTCTATCAATGAATGAATTTTCGGCTCCTTGAGTGTTCTCTGTATTACGGGAGCCGACAATTCATATAGCCGCAAGTGATTTTAAAAGACTTTTATACCTGCAGAAATGACACTTTGTGCAGGGACAGTTCTAAGCAGGGGAAACATGCGCCCCTTCACAGGCATTCTATAGACACCCCCCAGGTACAAAATTTAAAGGAATATTACACTTTTATTGTTTCACTTTAATCATTATTAAAATCACTGCTCCTGAAAAAACTGCAGTTTTTAAAACTTTTTTTTGAATTGATCCATGTCCCCAAACACTTTTTAGGACAGTAACTTGCATATTAGCCTTTAAAATTAGCACTTTAGATTTCTCCCATAGACTTGTACAGGGTGTTACGGCTTTTCGAATTTGCCACGAACAGCCCAAATTGTTCACTGTTCGCTGAACAGGCGAACAGGCAATGTTCGAGTCGAACATGAGTTTGACTCGAACTCGAAGCTCATCCCTAGACTCCACTATACCTTCCATGGGACCTCCTACAACCCATACCCAATGGAAAGAGGCCCTGGACCCAGCTGTCTTTAGATTTCATTGTGGAGTTACCCAACTCCCAGTGCAACACAGTTATCCTTATGGGGGTTGACCAGTTCACGAAAATGTCCCATTGTATTCTACTTAAGAAGTTGCCCACTTCTAAGGAACTGGCTTCCATTTTTTTCTCAGGAGATCTTTTGCTTACATTGGCTACCCAAGGTGATTGTTTCAGACAGGGGTAGGCAGTTTGTGTTCCGGTTCTGGCAAGCCTTTTGTACACAGTTGGTAATTCAGCTTGCTTTATCCTCTGCATATCACCCGCAGTCTAATGGGGCTGCAGAATGAGCCAATTAGTCATTGGAGCAATTCCTATGTTGCTATATTTCTGACCATCATAACAACTGTTCACACCTCTTACCGTGATCGGAGTTTGCTCACAATAGTGCCTTGAGTTCAGCTTCCCGATTGACCCCATTTATAGCAAACTACGGATTCCAACCTTCCATGCTGCCCGACTCGTTTGTTCCACAGAGTATTCCTGCATTAAAGGAGCATCTCTGTGGCCTTCGTTACACTTGGGCCCAAGTCCAGGAGGCTTTGCGACATGCTAATGATAGGTACAGACTCCATGCTGACCGCAGACGCCTGCACGTTCCTACCAGGTTGGGGACAGGGTCTGGCTGTCATCTCACAACCTCGGACTTCATGTTCCCTCACTGAAGTTCGCACCTCGGTTTATTGGGCCTTTCCATATTCTTCGCAGGATTAACCCAGTGTCTTACGCATTAGACCTTTCTTCTAATATGCGTATCTCAAATGTATTTCATGTCTCCTTATTAAAACCTTTGCTCTGCAACCACTTTACCACCTCAGTGCCTCGTCTTCACACTGGTTAAGAACCATAAGGAGTATGAAGTACAGTCCATTATTGACTTCCGTAGGTTCCGTGGGCACATACAGTACCTAGTATATTGGAAAGGGTATGGTCCGGAGGAACGCTCTTGGGTCGTATCCTCGGATGTACATGCCTCTGTCCTTCTCCGTGATTTCCATAGACGTTTTGCCATCAAGCCTGGTGGTCCTCTGAGGGGGAGGGGTCATTGAGGAGGGGGTACTGTCAGGACTAGGCTGAGCCCTTCCTTCTCAAAGCTGGCCACTCAGCTATCAGCTAATTGGAAGCTCCTTTCTGTCCACAGTGACTCACCCGTTGATGATATCCTGCTTGTCAGTCCTGCCTACTTAAGCTGTCCAGTCCAGATGATCTCTGCCTTCGCCTTGATCACATCTCTAGAGACGCTCTCCTGTGTTTCTGTTAAAAACTTGCTTGGCTGACATTCCTTCTGGCTCCAGATCCTGCTTACTGTTCTACTACGCTCATCTCTGGCTCCCTGACGTTTCGGCTTGTCTGACTATACGTTCTTGTTCCTGATCTCTGGCTATGTTTTGACTATATTTACTATTATTAAGCAAGTGTGATTTAACTGTACTTCTGTCTCAGTCTGATTTGTGGTTACTGACAACAGAGCACAATACAGACCAATGAAGTACACACACAGCACTGCAGATCAGGTGTTGTTGGGATGTGAGAGTTAATTTAAATACCCGAAGTAAAGCATTAAAAAAAAAAAAAGATGTACTTTATGCTACATAAGCATGGGCAGCACAGTGGTGTAGTGGGTAGCACTCTCACCTAGCAGTAAGAAGGGTCGCTGGTTCAAATCCCAACCACGACACTGCCTGCCTGGAGTTTGCATGTTCTCCCTGTGCCTGCGTGGGTTTCCTCCAGGTACTCCGGTTTCCTCCCACAATCCAAAGACATGCAGGTAGGTTAATTGGCTTCTGTCCAAAATTGGCCCTAGTATATGAATGGGGACTTTGGATTGTGGGCTCCTTGAGGGTAGGGACTGATGTGAGTGTGCAATGTACAGTGATAGGAACAATTGTAGACACTCACTCAGGTTCAACTGGATGAACTGGTGTCATTATTCAACCTTACTAACTATGAAACTATGAAACTATGCTTAAATGCACTGCATTCTGCATACAAACAAACACACTTTGCATACTGTATATTTGTAACTGCATGGTGTAAAAAATAATAAAAATAATATCCAATGGACTATGCAGAGCTACAAAACAGGTTTATCCTACTTTTTACTGCTGCTGTGCAAGACCATTGAGAGCAGCGATCAGCACCTATACACAGTCAAACACTAACAGTGTAAATCTTCAAACTGAAAACTAAAAATAGATTATTGAAAAATGACAAAACTTCTGCAAACACATATTGTTCCTTTATTCCATTTTAAACAAAGATTATTTCAAGAATATCAGTTTATGCAATCATAGAAACATTGTGCTAGAACAGATAAGACAACCAGTCAGAAGCCCAACCATGTGACAAACCCAGAGGCTATTTGAGATATGTCAGTACAACTGCCCACAGAGCTCATTTAAGAAGTTGCCTGTGGGTCTGTCAGTTGCCACAGCTGGAAGAATATCTTCCACTGTTTCATTTCAAGGTCTCATAATTATAAATGAATGACTAGGCAGCAAGATACATTTGATTTTACTTTGAGGAAGTAGGTTTTAACTAGAATAATATTGAAATATAAAATTTAAAATTAAAATAAAATATACACTTACAAGTACTTTTTACATTAGAAGATATATTTTACATAACATCCATACCAATTTTCCTAACATGAATTTCTGTAGATGGTAAAAATGCATTCTTTTTAATTTTTTTTTTTTTTTAAGTAAGATTGCCCGTTGCATGTCTGTATAATGTAAAATAGTATGTCCATGCAAAGTTACTTTTTATAGACTGTAAAAAGTTATTTTTGCATTATACAGTATTTTTAAAGCTATGTAAATGCTATATTGTAAATAAATACTAATTGTTTACTCTTTTGGAAAGTACATTCTCCTAAAATAAATAAAACAAGTGGTTATGAGCCAGGAATAGAAGGGTTGTTTGGGACTTTGTGTGAGGTGGGTATGAGTGGCCAAAGGATCAGTCAATTTTGGGTGAAAACATTTATTTGAAGATGTTGACACAATATCATAATAGATGTCCAGATGAATGGGCTGAACAATGCCATGATTAACAAACACAAATGAATACACTGATAACATTAGAGCAATTCATGATGTGATATGGAGCAATGATCATACATAAGTACAAAACATTGAAGTTGATTTACTAAAGGCGGCTGGTGGGGTTTTTTTTGGGCAGGGGCACGCAAACAATCTACCCCCCGGTCGGTCAGTCAGTTGGGGCCCCACACTTACCCCATCTCGTGGGCAGCTGCTTTCACACTGATGCATTTTTGCTGTGTTTTTAGCATGGTAAAAATGCAGTGTAAAAGCAGCTTAAATCTGTCTGTTTTTTCCATAAAAATAAAAGAATCTACAATAGAAAAGATTTATATGTATCAAATTATATACTGTATATATAAACAAATCTATTATAGAGAAACACATCTATATAAACAATTCTATTTTTCAAAAACTTCTATAAAAAACACACATACATGCCCCCCCCCCCCCCCCCCATCAGTGTTATACAACTGTAATCACTAATATTGTGCTCTGCTTTCTTTCATACAGCAATGGATACAAGTCAGCTAATGTCACAGTGTTTAGCGCCAACTGTTGGGTGGTAACAAATACATTGTCTTTAATATAAGATCTGTCATAAAAAGTCTAATGTCAGCATTAGGGATGAGCCGAACATCCCCGGCTTGGTTCGCACCAAAAATTTGTGCGAACTTTAGAACCCCATTGAAGTCTATGGGACTCGAACGTTCAAAATAAAAAGCGCTAATTTTAATGGCTAATATGCAAGATATTGTCCTAAAAAGGGTTTGGGGACCCGGCTCCTGCCCCAGGGGACATGGGTCAATACCAATTTTTTTTTTTAAAAACGCCCATTTTTTCGGGAGCACTGATTTTAATGACAATTAAAGTGAAAAAAAAGTGAAATATTCCTTTAAATATAGTGCCTGGGGGTGTCTATAGTATGCCTGTGAAGTGGCACGTGTTTCCTGTGTTTAGAACAGTCGCTGCAAAAAATGACATTTAACGGAAAAAAGTCATTTAAAACTGCTTGCGGTTTTAATGTCCTGTCTGGTTCCGGCAATATGGATGAAAATCATTGAGAAAAAAATGGCATGGGTAGCCCCCCTGCCCATTACCAGCCCCTTTTAGGTCTTGTATGGATAGTAAGGGGAACCCCGTACCCAAATTAAAAAAAGGAAAGGCGTGGGGCCCCCAGGCCCTATATACTCAGAACAGCAGTATACAGGTGGTGCATATAAGACAGGGACTTTGTAGGTTGGTTGTGTTAAATTTTTCAGCTTTTTGGAAAACAAAGGGAAGGGTTATCGCCCCTATAATTTTTTTGGCCGTCCGTCTTTTTTCATCTCACTTCCTGTTGTCTCCTTCCGTTTGGAAGTAGGAGATGTTTGTAAGGTTGGATTTGAACATAGGCATCTGCCCTATATGCTCTGCAGAAATGTGGGCCTAAGGTTTTGGTGGTGCCACAATACTGTAAGCCCTCAAAGTGACTCTTGGTGGGCGCTGGAGCGCCCCTCTGTGAACGATTATATCAAGAATTGTAATTACATGCCATTGTTGAACAGTGGTAGAAAAATTGGGCCTTTGGTGGCTGTTGTGGTGGTGCAGGTGCCACAACACTATAAGTCCTCACAGTTACTCTTGGTGGGCGTAGGAGCGGGCCCTGCTGTGAAATATTATATCAGGAATTGTAATTACATGCCCCTGTTAAACGGGCTGAAAAATTGGACCTTAGGCACTGCTTGCTGGTGTCACGACACTTCAACCTCTCCCAGATAATCTAGTTGGAGTGCAGGAATGAGCCCTGCTGCAAAGCATTGCATCAAAAAATTTAATTACACGCCCCTGTTAAACAGGGGCTGAAAAATTGGGCCTTAGCCACTGGTGGCATCACCCAGAACCAAAAATGATCTTCCAAGCTATCAGCAGGATCATTGAGGAGGAAGAGGATAGTCAGTCAACATAACAGGAAAGTCACTCAACATCAGAATAGCAGTCTTGAAGGGATGTGACATTTCAAAAAAAGGCGCACACTGTGATCGGTTACAAAGCCTCCAGCAGCACTGGAGGTGCATTCCGAAAGAACGCTGGATGCAGGACAGGCTAGTAGCTTAACTGCATACTGTGCAAGCTCTGGCCAGTGATCCATCCTCAAGACCCAGTAAGCCAGAGGATTTTCGGTGGGAAAGGTGTCCAAGTCTGACCTTGCCCCTAGGTATTCCTGCACCATGTAAATCAGATGCTGGCGATGGTTGCTGGAACCAATCATATCTTGGGACTGCGGACTAAAAAATTGTATGAACGCATTGGTCAGACGGCCACCTTCTCCACAGTTCCTTCTGTGACTCACCGAAGCCTCAGCAACACGTTGACCAGGAGTTTGTAACCTCCCAGTCTCTGGGAACGCGTTGCACAGACCTTTCTGCAAGGCCTCCCAGAGATGTCTCATCCTCTGCTCCCTCTGCTCCGGCAAGATAAGGTCCGCAACCATACCCTTGTACTGTGGATCAATCAAGGAGAGTGGCCAGCCAGTAAGGGTCCCTCTCCTTGATCCGAAGAATACGAGGATGCTTCCGCAGGCTTTGCAGGATCAGGGAGGCCATGCAGTGTAGGTTAGCTGAGGCATTCGGTCCAGAGTCCTCTGGGTCACTAAGGACAACATGATCCGCAGCCACCTCCTCCCAGCCACATACAAGTCCACGGGTTTCTTGGGACTGTAAATCCTCCCTAAAAGACTGCTGCTGCTGCTGATGCTGAGTGCCAGGCTCCACCTCCATGCTGACACAATCCTCCTCCTCCTCCTCTTTCTGTGTGATGTGTGTGACAGTAGGAACACTGTCTGGATAAAGGGGGCCTTGAGAGACAAGGAAGTCCTCCTCTTCCTGCCTCTGTTCTGCCTCAAGTGCCCTGTCCATTATTCCATGCAGCGTATGCTCCAACAGATGAACAAGAGGTACAGTGTTACTGATGTATGCACTGTCACTGCTCACCATCCTCGTGGCCTCCTCAAATGGTGACAGGACAGTGCGTGGTGAAAAAAAAACAAGCTCCCCTGACCCTGTCCTGGTGCCGTAGTCGCACAGGTACTCATTGATGGCCCTCTTCTGCATGTGCAGCCATTGCAACATGGCCAACGTTGAGTTCCACCTGGAGGGCATGTCACATATAAGGCGGTTCTTGGGCAGGTTCAACTCCTTTTGGAGCTCAGCCAGCTGAGCACTGGCATTAAATGATTGGCGGAAATGCACACAGACTTTCCTGGCCTGCCTCAGGACATCGGGTACCTGCCCAAGAACTGCTGCACCACAAGGTTAAGGACGTGAGCCACACAGGGCACATGGGTCAGTTGTCCCTGTCGGAGGGCAGAGAAGAGGTTGGTGCCATTGTCGCAAATCACAATTCCTGGCTTAAGCTGGCGTGGCATCAACAACCTCTCAGCCTGCCCCTGCAGAGCTGACAAAATATTTGTCCCAGTTTGGCTCCTGTCCCCCAAAAAAACCAGTGCAAGCACGGCATGGCATCTTTTTGCCTGCATACTTGTGTAGCCCCTTGAATGCCTATGGAGCACCGCTAGTTCCGAGGACAAAGCACTGGAGGAGGCCATGGAGGAAGAAGAGGAGGGATGGAGGAGGGAGGTGTGTCACAACCAATAGTAGCATTTTGGAGGCGTGGTGGTGGAACAACCTCCAACACTACTGCACCTTGTCCTGCATCCTTCCCATCTGCCAGAAGAATAACCCAATGGGCTGTGAAAGATAGGAAAGTCCCTGTCCATGCCTGCTGGACCATGAGTAAGCGGTAATATGCACCTTACCGCTGACCGCCCTGTCCAGCGAGGCATGGACATTGCCTTCCACATGCCGGTAGAGAGCCGGAATCGCCTTCCGTGAGAAAAAGTGGAATTTGGGCACTTGCCACTGAGGAACAGCACATTGCACAAACTCACAGAAGGGGGCAGAGTCTACCAACTGAAAAGGCAGCAGTTGAAGTGCTAACAATTTAGCCAAGCTAGCATTCAACCGCTGGGCATGTGGATGGCTGGGAGTGAACTTCGTTCGACGGTCCAGCAGCTGGAAATTTGCCTGCTACAATCGGACGTGGGTGTACTGCTAGCAGAGTGAACGCAAGTACTTGGCTGTGACACACCTAATTCTACACCTTCATTCCTCTCAGTACAGGTTTCAGAGAGGACTGAAGGTATAGTGGGGTTGGAGATCCCAGCTGATGAGGAGTAAGGAGAGGTCTGCTTTGTTCTTTGGTGTGGGTCTTTAAGGTACGCTTGCCAACGAGCTGCATGGCAGGTCAACATATGTCTGGTTAAGCATGTGGTGCCCAAGCGGCTGATGCTTTGGCCACGCGAGATACGCTTGAGACATATGTTGCAGATAGCAGTGGTGCGATCTGATGCACTCGTCTCAAAAAAGCCCACACCAAAGAACTTTTGGAATAACGCAAAGAGGCCGCACCCTGCACAGCCGGAGCTCTGCGGTGTGATTCAGTTGGTGTGCTGCCTCTAAGCTGGCCCCCAGAGGGCATCCTGCCTCGTTGGAGATGTGCCTCCTTCTCCTCCTCCTACTCTCTCCTATCAGGCACTAACGTGGAGTCAGTGACCTCATCATCCCCTCCCTCTTCATCACTGGAGCAAACCTGACAGTATGCTGCAGAATCCCCTCTCTCTGCGCTCATGCTACTGCCTTCCTCTTGCTGGGTATCATCATCAGAGCCTTCAAAATGCTGGCCATCCTCCTAGAGCATGTACCCAACATGGTGCTCAAACAGTTTGGGGGACTCCTCAGGAGGACATGGTGGGTCTAGGGAAGGAGTGACTGATGACATTGAAAGGAGGGAAGAGGACGCGTTGGCAGCTGCTTTGCTAGTACCTTGAGCCTGGGTGAGAGAGGATGAGGAGGACGAGGAGGGCTTGGTCTTCCACTCTACCAAGTCTTTGGCATGATGCGGCTCAACACGTCCAGCTGCCGAAAATAAGGACAAGCGTGTCCCATGGCCACGTGCTGATGATGATTCACCACGTCCACGACCAGCACTGTTATCGCTAGACACAGAGCCTGCTTGCCATCTTTTATTGGCTCGTGACTGTCTGCCTCTCCTTGTTGGCCTTCCAGACATAGTAATGGCCTGCAGGAAGATGGGAAAACCAGCAATTGGGTAGCTTTAGGTGCACACTAAGCAGATGACACAGTACACCAACTGTAATTACTGCAGCTGCCTGCCTGTTACAGAAACAGAACAACACCAGCAATAAGGGGTATCTTCAGGTGTATATTGTGCTGGAGGCACACAACACCCAATGTAACTGCTGCAGATGTCTGTATTACAGAACAAAAGCAATAAGGGGTATCTTCAGGTGTATATTGTGCTGGAGGCACACAACACCCAATTTAACTGCTGCAGATGCCTGTATTACAGAACACCAGCAATAAGGGGTATCTTCAGGTGCATACTGTTCTGGAGGCACACAACATCCAATTTAACTGCTGCAGATGCCTGTGTTACAGAACACCAGTAATAAAGGGTATCTTCAGGTGTATACTGTGCTGGCAGCACACAACACCCACTTTAACTCCTGCAGATGCCTGTATTAAAGAAAACCAGTAATAAAGGGTAGCTTCAGGTGTATATTGTGCTGGAGGCACACAACAACCACTGTAAATTCTGCAAATGCCTGAACTACAGAACACCAGTAATAAAGGGTAGCTTCAGGTGTATATTGTGCTGGGGGCACACAACACCCAATTTAACTGCTACAGATGCCTGTATTATAGAACACCAGTAATAACGGGTAGCTTCAGGTGTACAGTATATTGTGCTGGGGGCACACAACACCCAATTTAACTGCTACAGATGCCTGTATTATAGAACACCAGTAATAAAGGGTAGCTTCAGGTGTATATTGTGCTGGAGGCACACAACACCCACTGTAAATGCTGCAGATACCTGAATTACAGAACACCAGTAATAAAGGGTAGCTTCCGGTGTATATTGTGCTGGAGGCACAGAACACCCAATTTAACTGCTGCAGATGACTGTATTACAGAACACCAGCAATAAGGGGTATCTTCAGGTGTATAATGTGCTGGAGGCACACAACACCCACTTTAACTCCTGTAGATGCCTGTATTAGAGAACACCAGCAATAAAGGGTATCTTCAGGTTTATACTGTTCTGGAGGCACACAACACACACTTTAACTCCTGTAGATGCCTGTATTAGAGAACACCAGCAATAAAGGGTAGCTTCAGGTGTATACTGTGCTGGAAGCACACAACACCCACAATAACAGCGCTGGTGGCCTTATATAGTGTGGGGCGCGTACTAAACCCCCTGAGCTATAATTGGCCACAGGCATCCTGCCTGTGGCCAATTATGGCTCTCCTCGCTGCCAGCGCTGTGATTGGCCAAGCATGCGTGGTCACAGTGCATGCTTGGCCAATCATGAGCCAGAAATGCACTGCTATGGCGCAGTGCATTGTGGGGCGTGAGCGCCACATGAATATGGCGCAAACGGCCCACAAAGTTCTGGCTTCGCCGAACGGGCGAACAGCCGGTGTCCGTGTTGAACATGAGCATGCGTTCGACTCGAACACCAAGCTCATCCCTGGTCAGAATGGAGCTCTTAGAGCAGACCACCAAGTTGTTTATGGCAGATGTTCACTATTTATACTCCAGCTACACAGTATATGTCACCTGTTCTCCTGCACTGCTGTAACTATAGATCCCCATTCTCCATACACAGACATGATCAGAGAAGAAAATAGAGAGAACAGGGATGGAGCCCTGGGGAGGGATCTCCTGTAGGAGAGGATTCCTAGGATAATCAGGAGATGATAGATCTGCCTGTTAGTGTCCTGATCCTGCTGTCATCTGTCATTGCCTGTCCTCCCAGCACAATGTCACCATACTATCCAGTGTGATCAGATCCCCCCATCCATCCATCCATCCATCCTCCCTTCCAGGGACAGAACAGATGTCATCAGGCCCATCTTACGTGCTCTGGCTCTCCATGAGCAGAGGAGAAGCTCTGATCTCCACTCCATGCTATCTTTGCTCTGGAGCAGACTGGGAGTAAATTCAGCTGGATGAGCGGAGAGGACAGCCCGCAAAACTAGCATAGCATTACCCACAGCCTGGCTGATCCTCCTCCTACCTGCCACACCTTTAACGCTAGCAGCCCCATCCAGATGTACTGTTCCAGGGAATGCACTAAGTTTATTAACCCTTCACTGCCTGGGGGTTCTGCAACCCCCCTCCTCCTCCCCAGATCCAGTACTCGCTTCAGTGACAATGGAGGAAGGTCTCTCCTCCAAGCCAAGCTCTGTGTAAATACACATACCCCACTCACTCCAGTCATATGATTGTCATCCCCCGGGCCCAATCTGCACTGCCACTGACTCAGCTGGTGGACTGAAGTGGAGAGAAAAGTGGGGAAGTGTGTGCAGAGCGGAGGTGCGGCTGTCAGTAGGACTATGATGCTACCAGTTGGGGAGTGTGGCACTGCTGCTTAGCTTACCGGTCTGATCCGACCAAGAATTAGAGAGGCATTGCTCAGGCCTTGCTCTGCTTTCATTCTATCCACACAGTGAGTGGCGGGAAACCAGAAGTGACACTTCAGTTCTGCACAAAGCCCTGTCTACCATCCTCTGAACCCGCCAATCACAAACCAGCCACAGGAGGACTCATTGTATAGTGAGAGTGTTCTGGGCACATGGCTTGTGCCCCAAGGACACGCTAAAACCAGCCCAATGAAGCTTCTCAAAGGATCATTTATTTTTTCATGAATAGCTTTAGGGACTCCCATGTGCCCTTGGAAATGAAGTCGCTGTAAATCTGTAAGATCTGAAATGAGGGGAAGCTCCACTGATTTCTTCATCACTTCATCAGTTGAAGTGCACTTGTTGTGCACAGTGGATTTGCCTTTAGTAAATAACTCCCATTGCCTTCATGTGTTAATGTTCTTAGTGGTTAATGCCCCCCCCCCATAATCCTGTTATAGATCAGATGCCTCCCAAATCTCCCACTCTTAAAAGAAGCCAATCAGCATTGGTGTCTTGGTGTGGCACCACCTGAAAACAACGGCAGCTTTCATTTTCAGCATATTACAAGGAGAACAAAGAGCACAGAGCTAGACATGTGTTTTGGAATTTCGTTTTCGTCCAAAAAATAAATGTATTTAGTTACTCCCAAAATTAGTTTTTATTTATTTTGTTTCATTAAAAAATGTATTCGTCCAAAAATCCAAAATAATTAAGGTCAAATCTGTCATTGAAGGCTTATGGTGTCTGACGAATGTTCTAAGAAGATTCGACGGAGCAGCTAAACTGTACGAAGCCACAATTGTACATTTCCAGTCGAATGTTCCGCCTACAAGCTATAATAGAATTTTAATGTTGTATGACACTAGTAATAATTATAATTATTATTACTAGTCAACCAACATTAGAATTCTTTTATAGCCTATGAGCAGAGCATTTGACCACAAATGTTCGCTCGCGGCGACTGCTTCGTCAAATCTTCATGTCAAATTTTTTTTCTCTATGTTGAATAATTTTGGACTAAAAGAGTTAGGTTAGGCCCATTTGACCTTTTTTGCTATTGTGTCTATAATGTCAAATCTTTTCTCTCTATGTCAAATCTTTTCTCTCTATATAGAATAATGTAAAACTAATAGAGCTAAGGTTAGGCACATTTGACCACAGGTTCAATGGACACTGACGCTATAGTGGAGGCAAGTTGGTCTTCCTAGCAGAAGCAGAACTTTTGTGTTATCTCAGTTGATGTGTAAATGTACAGGTTCTCAAACAGAGGCAAATACAGAACATTTTAGCTGTTTGTCTTAAAGCTGTTGTCCAGGTTTACTTTCACTTTAAATAGTTTGTTTGGGCCAAGTTGTCTCAAATCAATTATTCCCTTTACTAATATGTGCACCTGATGAGTATAAACTGTATGTAGCTTCAGCTGCATACAGTATACAGCACTGTGCTCTGTGTGTAAGACAAGACCTTCCTGTCTCACACACAGAACAAAACAGTGTCAGGCTGAGAGGCCATTCACAGGCAGCATTGATAAAAGATAAGGAGAGCAGAGGGCACATCTGAGTGTAGCAGTATAAATACAAATTTATTCACACAATTGGCAACATCACAAGACAACAGTGTGGATGGCTTGGTTCTGACATCATCCCTGTTACAAACAACGTATTTTAAATTGCTTTGGAGTCTGATTAGATGGTATGGGTTGCATAGGCTTTCTGGATATGTAAACAAGTATTGTTTCTGCTACACTATTCCAGATTTGATATTTTGCCTTATATCCTGGTCATTGGAATCTGCTTACTTTTCTGTTTATGGAGAGGAAATTTCTTCTAGGTATGGCTAACTAATGTTTTGGAGTGGAGGATATGTGGTAGTGGTGTGTCATCTATCATTTTTCTTTGTTTAAGTATCTTATGGCCAAAAATAAGACTGAACTGCTGTAATTGCCAGTCCCAATATAGTGGACCCTTTATTTGGCTCTTGGGATAAGCTTATAATGTTATATTTGTCAGGCAACGCACTGACACCTTTGCAGCCATAGTGCTATGTGCTGAGTGCTCAATGTGCCACTGTGACTACTTAACCACTTCAATACCAGGCTATAGTCATATGATGTCTGCAGATAGGATCTCCCATCCTGGCAGGGTGTCATATGATGTCCTTGGCTTTTCGCTGGTACTGCGGGCCCCCGGGTTCTTTACCACGTGACCGGCTATATTTCCAATCATAGCCGGTGACAGAATGTCAACCAACCGCGGTAAAGAGATGTTACCGGGTTCTCCTCCTCACACACCGATCATGTGTGAGAAGGAGATTGTGGTAACAGTTCGTTACCGCTTACAGTGTACACCAACACACACTGATTACCCCCCCAATAAAAAGGACTTATCACCACCTATCAAAGTACCAGTCACCACCCATCAAAGAACCTGTCACCACCCATCAAAGTACCTATCACAGTCCATCAAAGTACCTGTCACAGCCCATCTGAGTACCTGAGTACCTTTCACAGCCCATCTGAGTACCCAATTACCTGAGTACCTGTCACAGTTCATCTGAGTACCAGAGTACCTGAGTACCTGTCACAGCTAGGGATGAGCTCTGTGTTCAACTCGAGCGCATGTTCGAGTTAAACATCGGCCGTTCGTCTGTTCTGTGAATTCAGAACTTTGTGGACCGTTCACACCAAATTTGTGTGGCACGAACAGCCCACAATGAACTACGCCATCGCAGTGCATTGCTGGCTCATGATTGGCAAAGCATGCACTGTGACCCTGCATGCTTGGCCAATCACAGTGCCGGCAGCGAGGAGAGCCATAATTGGCCACAGGCAGGATGCCTGTGGTCAATTATAGCCCCACACTATATAAGGCTGCCAGTGCTGCGGCCTTGTGTAGTGTGTTCCGGTGTGCAAGACAAGAGCTAGATAGGCAGGGACAGTGTGTTCTTTTCTCAGGCATCTTAAAGTTAAAGTGGGTGTTGTGTGCCTCCAGCACAGTATACACCTGTATCTACCCTTTATTGCTGGTGTTCTATAATAAAGGCATCTGCAGGAGTTAGTGGGTGTTGTGTGCCTCCAGCACAGCACAGTATACATCTGTATCTATCCTTTATTGCTGGTGTTCTCTAATACAGGCAGCTGCAGGAGTTAAAGCGGGTGTTGTATACAGTATACACCTGAAGATATCCCTTATTGCTGGTGTTGTCTGTTGCATATCTTGCATATTAGCTTTTAAAATTAGCACTTTTGATTTTGAACGTTCGAGTCCCATAGACTTTAATAGAGTTCTAAATTTCATACGAATTTTAGGTCCGTTCGAAGGTTCTGGTGCGAAGGGAGGTGTTTGGCTCCTCCCTAGTCACAGCCCATTGCAGAAGAGGGGGGAAAAAGTTATAAACAATGGGGACTGGAGGGTAACCAACCCCCGGGATTTTATCAACGGCACTAAGTATGATCAATCAATTTTTAAAATCAATTATAAATTTTATTCAATGTACAAAAAACATTATTTGAAACCAGTAATTTTCATCTATTTTACATATACAGTACAAAATGCGGGTATACAGAGATAGGTATATGAGCCTCGAAGACTACATAAATTACCACATTAGTGTATAATTCAAACTGCATTGTTTTTTTCTCTACATGTTTCGCTCAAATAGAGCTTCCTCAGGACAATTGCAGCGTATAATATTCTACAAAAGAACAAGAATTGTATAAACACATTAATTGATTTAAACAAGAAGTACAAAAAATATACATAAATACGTTTTGTACATGGCAAAATCACAGAGGGTATAGAAAGTGTTCACCGATGTAGGTCAACACGTTCTGATCAAATAACTCTAGTGGTGGAGTTTCTTCCCAGACATCATTGATGGCTGGAAAGGAACGCAACCACCATCCTATACGTAGAACATAAGGACATAATTAGCAAATCAATGTTGAATACCATAGTAATTTTCCGAACCAGGGGACACATTAACCCTTTGTTTGGGTGGCGTCCCATATATTCATAATTGTAAAGTGTAAGCTAATATCATTCACCTCTAAAGAGAATGATAACAGAATTGAGACCAAGAAACAAAAAAGGAAAGAAAAAAGAAAAAGTACAATAAAATAAAATAAAATAACGATGACATTCTAACATACAAATATTATGCATGAGAAAAGTTATAAAAAGGAAGTATCTGAAAAAGATATATATAATAGTGTGAAATGGAAAAACAAGGCAGAATACAGCCTCTTACCCCATAGGTCTAATAGATTGAAAGTGCTTTGGAGTCGTGGCAGTTTATCTAGATTGTGTATTGATTATTAGGATAAAGACCAATTATCTTGTTTTATTCTGTCATCAGATGAGCGGATCGCGGTGAGGGCACCATTAGGGATCTCCCAATCAACCCCCTTGGGGATCTGCAGAAGCACAAGAAATAAATATGTAATGGGCCAGTTCAAATAAAACATCAGAATGGCCAAATCGATGCGCCAAACATACCTGATAGAACCCTGATGGTATTTATAAATAAAGTAGAACCAGTTCAGCAAGCCCGATATCAACAATCATCGTGTATTGTCAGACATGGATTAGATAGAGTGTAGTTCAAGCACAGAAGGTCTAACAATGCTGATCTCTAAAGAAAAAATATAAGGAGAGAGAACATGGATGTTCCAATCACTATTGCGAGAATATCCCCAAGCGATCATCAATGTGATCCCCTCAGAGCCTTTCCTTTCCTACCTGTTCAATTAAATAGTATGTGGTCATAAAGGTTTAGATGCTCCTCCGCCCGTTCAGCAGCTCCCCACGTCAGCCTCCATCACTAGTTGAGATGGTACTGACTGGGACCCGCATTAATAACTCGTGCTTCCAGCCCGGCGGCGTCTGACGTCACCGCCGGGCTGCGGGCACACCTATTGAGAGGATCACCGTCTCGCGCGTAACGATGTCTATTGCGCATGCGCGAAGGACCTAGGTCACGTCCATATCGCGCGACGGCCATTTTGGATTCTGGCAGAGAAATTTTTTTTTGCCAGAAAATGATATATCACTCCATGTGCTCTGACAATGACCTAATATAAAGTCAGAGACATGCAGCCATAATGGCTGAAGGCCAAATGCCAAGATCTTATAGTTAGATACATCAAAGTAGCGAGTCACCAGGGGTAAGAGTGAATCGACATTATAAGTCAATCACCATACACTCCTGATTTCAACAGGATGGAAAAGTGAAGGGTACTCGCAACCAATCGGCCGAAAAAGAGGAGGGGGAAAAAAACTCCCAATTGAAAATGGGGCGGGCTGACTGAACCCCTAACCAGTTAGGAAGGGTAGAGAGTCAAAGCCCGCCCCGGGGTGCCCGTACAGACCCCACAAGGAAAATTAACTAGGAAATCCCTTTCAGGTATGGCATTCATCACCATAATCCGCAGAAAGAAAAAAAAAAAAAACATTTTACTAACACTTATTAAAGAAAAGGTTTAAAACTAAAAGCATCATTGAGTCCCGGAGATCGAGTAGCTTTCAAATTAAATATCCATCTAGTTTCTCGTTGTAGGAGGGTCTGATTGTAATCACCCCCTCTTTCTCCTGGGGGGATATGTTCTAAAGGAAAGAAGTGCATGAAATTATCATTGAATTGATGATATAAGCCAAAATGTCGGCTGATTGGAGTCTCCATTTTCTTCCCTCGCACCAGGGACACATGGTCCCTGATGCGGTGGAAGAAGGGACGTTTCGTCTTTCCAACATAGAAAGCATTGCACTGGCAGACCATAATGTACACAACCCCTACTGACTGACAGGTCACAGCAAATTTGGGCTTGAATAAATGGCCGTTGGGTAAACGTATGGATTTTGATGCATATAGGTATCTGCAAAAGCCACATTTGTGGCAAGGGGTACAGCCTGTTTGTCTGGAACCCAACCTTACAGAGGAAGAAAAATGACTTTGTACTAAAGAGTCCCTCAGAGATCGTGACCTTCTATATGTGACACCCGGATATTCCGGGAGATGTTTGGCTAGAAGGGGATCACCCTTCAAGAGGTACCAATATCTCTGAAGGACTCCCTTAACTTGCACATGTTGTTCATTATATGTAGTGATGAATCTGACCTCTTTGTTGGTCTTTGGTGGTCTATGGTTATGTATTAATGAGGCCCTATTTTGTTTCTTGGCCTGTGCATAAGCCCTTTTGAGGCATTTGTTACTATAGCCTCTTTGACGGAGGCGCAACCTCAGCTGCTTTGCCTCTAGGACAAAATCCTCATGACTGCTGCAGTTTCGTCGTAGACGAAGATATTGTCCGTATGGGATACTCGCTATCAGAGGGGACGGGTGTGAGCTTGATGCATGTAGAAGTGAGTTTGCCGCAGTTGTTTTTCGATGGAGAGTGGACTGAACAGCCCCACTTTCATCCGTAAAGATTTGCACGTCCAGGAAAGTTATCCTGGAAAGACTCATTTCCATGGTGAATTTTAAGTTAAAGGAATTTGTTCCCAATAGATCCACAAACATCCTCAAATCCTCTTCATTCCCTGTCCACACGAAAAAAGATGTCATCAATAAACCTTCGCCACATCGGTATCAAGTCAAAGAATCGCTGTAAATTCTCCTGGCGAAAGATCTGGCGCTCCCAGCCCCCCAGGTACAGGTTGGCATATGACTTTATGAATTTGATCTTTATTATTTTTTATGATCTGTTACCGAACAATCAATAAAAAATTATATATATTTTTTTCAATGTGGTTAAAACCTACCTCCATTATCCTAGTGCTTCATTTTAAAGTCCCAAACTCCCTCTATTACGTACAGGTTGGCATATGAGGGAGCACATTTGGTCCCCATAGCAACCCCCTGTACCTGGAGGTAGTGGGAGCGCCCGAACATAAAGATGTTATTAGTGAGGATGAAGTGCAGAAGATCAAGGATGAAGTTTCTGTAATTGGGAGGAATATGTATATCCTCCACTATAAAACTTTCCACTGTCCGTACCCCCAATTCATGGGGGATCGAATTGTACAAGGCCTCTACATCTAGGGTCACTAGCCAAGTCCCCTCTGACAGCGAGATCCCATCCAGAGCTCGCAGCAAGTCCGAGGTGTCTCGTAAATATGATGTTAGGGCCGCCCTATTGTATCAGGAAGAGGCTGTTTGATTGAGCATGCGAGTGCTATGGTCGACGACTTCCTACGTCCCTATGTGGAGGACCTAACATCATATTTACGAGACACCTCGGACTTGCTGCGAACTCTGGATGGGATCTCGCTGTCAGAGGGGACTTGGCTAGTGACCCTAGATGTAGAGGCCATGTACAATTCGATCCCTCATGAATTGGGGGTACGGACAGTGGAAAGTTTTATAGTGGAGGATATACATATTCCTCCCAATTATAGAAACTTCATCCTTGATCTTCTGCACTTCATCCTCACTAATAACATCTTTATGTTCGGGCGCTCCCACTACCTCCAGGTACAGGGGGTTGCTATGGGGACCAAATGTGCTCCCTCATATGCCAACCTGTACCTGGGGGGCTGGGAGCGCCAGATCTTTCGCCAGGAGAATTTACAGCGATTCTTTGACTTGATACCGATGTGGCGAAGGTTTATTGATGACATCTTTTTCGTGTGGACAGGGAATGAAGAGGATTTGAGGATGTTTGTGGATCTATTGGGAACAAATTCCTTTAACTTAAAATTCACCATGGAAATGAGTCTTTCCAGGATAACTTTCCTGGACGTGCAAATCTTTACGGATGAAAGTGGGGCTGTTCAGTCCACTCTCCATCGAAAAACAACTGCGGCAAACTCACTTCTACATGCATCAAGCTCACACCCGTCCCCTCTGATAGCGAGTATCCCATACGGACAATATCTTCGTCTACGACGAAACTGCAGCAGTCATGAGGATTTTGTCCTAGAGGCAAAGCAGCTGAGGTTGCGCCTCCGTCAAAGAGGCTATAGTAACAAATGCCTCAAAAGGGCTTATGCACAGGCCAAGAAACAAAATAGGGCCTCATTAATACATAACCATAGACCACCAAAGACCAACAAAGAGGTCAGATTCATCACTACATATAATGAACAACATGTGCAAGTTAAGGGAGTCCTTCAGAGATATTGGTACCTCTTGAAGGGTGATCCCCTTCTAGCCAAACATCTCCCGGAATATCCAGGTGTCACATATAGAAGGTCGCAATCTCTGAGGGACTCTTTAGTACAAAGTCATTTTTCTTCCTCTGTAAGGTTGGGTTCCAGACAAACAGGCTGTACCCCTTGCCACAAATGTGGCTTTTGCAGATACCTATATGCATCAAAATCCATACGTTTATCCAACGGCCATTTATTCAAGCCCAAATTTGCTGTGACCTGTCAGTCAGTAGGGGTTGTGTACATTATGGTCTGCCAGTGCAATGCTTTCTATGTTGGAAAGACGAAACGTCCCTTCTTCCACCGCATCAGGGACCATGTGTCCCTGGTGCGAGGGAAGAAAATGGAGACTCCAATCAGCCGACATTTTGGCTTATATCATCAATTCAATGATAATTTCATGCACTTCTTTCCTTTAGAACATATCCCCCCAGGAGAAAGAGGGGGTGATTACAATCAGACCCTCCTACAACGAGAAACTAGATGGATATTTAATTTGAAAGCTACTCGATCTCCGGGACTCAATGATGCTTTTAGTTTTAAACCTTTTCTTTAATAAGTGTTAGTAAAATGTTTTTTTTTTTTTTTCTTTCTGCGGATTATGGTGATGAATGCCATACCTGAAAGGGATTTCCTAGTTAATTTTCCTTGTGGGGTCTGTACGGGCACCCCGGGGCGGGCTTTGACTCTCTACCCTTCCTAACTGGTTAGGGGTTCAGTCAGCCCACCCCATTTTCAATTGGGAGTTTTTTTCCCCCTCCTCTTTTTCGGCCGATTGGTTGCGAGTACCCTTCACTTTTCCATCCTGTTGAAATCAGGAGTGTATGGTGATTGACTTATAATGTCGATTCACTCTTACCCCTGGTGACTCGCTACTTTGATGTATCTAACTATAAGATCTTGGCATTTGGCCTTCAGCCATTATGGCTGCATGTCTCTGACTTTATATTAGGTCATTGTCACAGCACATGGAGTGATATATCATTTTCTGGCAAAAAAAAAATTCTCTGCCAGAATCCAAAATGGCCGTCGCGCGATATGGACATGACCTACGTCCTTCGCGCATGCGCAATAGACATCGTTACGCGCGAGACGGTGATCCTCTCAATAGGTGTGCCCGCAGCCCGGCGGTGACGTCAGACGCCGCCGGGCTGAAAGCACGAGTTATTAATGCGGGTCCCAGTCAGTACCATCTCAACTAGTGATGGAGGCTGACATGGGGAGCTGCTGAACGGGCGGAGGAGCATCTAAACCTTTATGACCACATACTATTTAATTGAACAGGTAGGAAAGGAAAGGCTCTGAGGGGATCACATTGATGATCGCTTGGGGATATTCTCGCAATAGTGATTGGAACATCCATGTTCTCTCTCCTTATATTTTTTCTTTAGAGATCAGCATTGTTAGACCTTCTGTGCTTGAACTACACTCTATCTAATCCATGTCTGACAATACACGGTGATTGTTGATATCGGGCTTGCTGAACTGGTTCTACTTTATTTATAAATACCATCAGGGTTCTATCAGGTATGTTTGGCGCATCGATTTGGCCATTCTGATGTTTTATTTGAACTGGCCCATTACATATTTATTTCTTGTGCTTCTGCAGATCCCCAAGGGGGTTGATTGGGAGATCCCTAATGGTGCCCTCACCGCGATCCGCTCATCTAATGACAGAATAAAACAAGATAATTGGTCTTTATCCTAATAATCAATACAAAATCTAGATAAACTGCCACGACTCCAAAGCACTTTCAATCTATTAGACCTATGGGGTAAGAGGCTGTATTCTGCCTTGTTTTTCCATTTCACACTATTATATATATCTTTTTCAGATACTTCCTTTTTATAACTTTTCTCATGCATAATATTTGTATGTTAGAATGTCATCGTTATTTTATTTTATTTTATTGTACTTTTTCTTTTTTCTTTCCTTTTTTGTTTCTTGGTCTCAATTCTGTTATCATTCTCTTTAGAGGTGAATGATATTAGCTTACACTTTACAATTATGAATATATGGGACGCCACCCAAACAAAGGGTTAATGTGTCCCCTGGTTCGGAAAATTACTATGGTATTCAACATTGATTTGCTAATTATGTCCTTATGTTCTACGTATAGGATGGTGGTTGCGTTCCTTTCCAGCCATCAATGATGTCTGGGAAGAAACTCCACCACTAGAGTTATTTGATCAGAACGTGTTGACCTACATCGGTGAACACTTTCTATACCCTCTGTGATTTTGCCATGTACAAAACTTATTTATGTATATTTTTTGTACTTCTTGTTTAAATCAATTAATGTGTTTATACAATTCTTGTTCTTTTGTAGAATATTATACGCTGCAATTGTCCTGAGGAAGCTCTATTTGAGCGAAACATGTAGAGAAAAAAACAATGCAGTTTGAATTATACACTAATGTGGTAATTTATGTAGTCTTCGAGGCTCATATACCTATCTCTGTATACCCGCATTTTGTACTGTATATGTAAAATAGATGAAAATTACTGGTTTCAAATAATGTTTTTTGTACATTGAATAAAATTTATAATTGATTTTAAAAATTGATTGATCATACTTAGTGCCGTTGATAAAATCCCGGGGGTTGGTTACCCTCCAGTCCCCATTGTTTATAACTTTTTCCCCCCTCTTCTGCAATGATTCTTAACTGGGATGTGGCACTCTCTTCATTATTTAGATTAATATGACCTCCAGCCTTGTCATATATACATCCTTTTGCCTAGTCACAGCCCATCTGAGTATCCGAGTACCTGAGTACCTGTCACAGTTCATGTGAGTACATGAGTACCTGTCACAGTTCATCTGAGTACCAGAGTACCTGAGTACCTGTCACAGTTCATCTGAGTATCTGTCACAGTTCATCTGAGTACCTAAATAACTGTCACTGCCCATCTGTGTATCTGTCGCTGTGCATCTTAGTACCTGTCACCACCCATCGGAGTACCCGAGTATATATTTTCAACCCATCAGAGTACCCGAGTACCTGTCACCAGCCCATCAGAGTAACCGAGTACCTGTCACCAGCCCATCAGAGTAACTGAGTACCTGCCACCAGCCTATCAGAGTACCCGAGTACCTATCTGCAGCCCATGCCTCATAGAATATATGTTGAGGTGTTTGCTTTCCAAAATTGGGTCATTTTGTGGGTAATTCCACTCTCCTGGTGCTAAAGGACCTTCAAAATTGTGATAGATAGGAATGAAATAAGATGTGTAATTTATGCTCCTAGAATGCCTGAAGGTACCACTTCAATGTTGAGCCTCTGTATGTGGCCAGGCTGTGTAAAAGTCTCACACATGTGGTATTGCCATACTCAGGAGGATTAGCAAAATGTGTTTTGGGGTGTAATTTTTGATATATACATGCTATGTGTTAGAAATATCTTATAAATTGTCAACTTTGTGTAAAAAAAATTATATATTTTCATTCTCTTTGCACGTTTTCTGAAGACTTGTGTAAAAACATTAACCGTTCAAAAGACTCATATTGTCTCATAGAATATACGTTGGGGTTTTTGTTTTCCAAAATGGGGTTATTGTGTGGGGTAATTCCATTGTCCTGGTGCTCCAGGGCCTTCAAAAGTGTAATAAGAAATTAGAGGTGTAATTTATGCTCCTAGAACGCCTGATGGTGCTCCCTGAATGTTGGACCTCTCTGTGTGGCCAGGCTGTTTAAAAGTCACACACATGTGGTATTGTCATACTCGGGAGGAGTAGCAGAATATATTTTGGGCTGTAAGTGGAATTATGCATATGCTGTGTGAGAGAAATAATTTGTTATTATGACAATTTTGTGAAAAAAAAATGCTTAATTTTCCCAAAAATTGTGAGGAAAAAAATACACTTCATAAAAAACTCACCATGCCTCTTACTAAATACCTTTGACTGTCTACTTTTCAAAAAGGGGTAATTTGGGGGGTATCAGTACTTTCCTGACATTTCAGAGCCTCAAGAAATGAGATAGGCCGTCAGTGCATCAGGTGTGATCAGGTGTGATCAATTTTCAATGATTTTGCATCATAGCTTGTAGACTCTATATATTTCACAGAGACTAAATAATATCCACTAATTGGGGTTATGTTTTACCAAAGAGATGTAGAAGTATACATTTTGGCCCAAATTTATGAACAAAAATTACTTATTTGAAAAATGTTATCATAGAAACTAAAAGAAGTGTTTTTTTTCAAAATTTTCGCTCTTTTTTCACTTATGTCACAAAAAAAAAAAAAACAGTAGTGATTAAATAACAACAAAAGAAAGCTTTATTTGTCAAAAATTACAAAAAAACAAAAACAAGCTAAAGCCTCGTACAAACAATCGGATTGTTAGCCAACAAAACCATGGCCTTTGTCCGAAGGGCATTGGCCCAAACTTGTCTTGCGTACACACGGCACACAATTGTTGGCCAACAATCACAAACCTAGTGACGTACTACATTTTTTTCAGCTCTTTAGCGCCACCCTTTGGACTTTGGACAAATTTTGTGTTAGTAGAAGTTTGGTTAGTGTTGATTCTCGCTTTTCATTTTGCACTTTTCATTTTTCTGATAGCATGTCTAATTTTATTTGTTTTCTTTTTTTAATGCACAATAAAGCAATTGTGAATATGTCGAATAATACTTGGCTAAGTGTTTTACTTCAAATGACAGTTTGGAAGTAGGCAGTTACATTTAAAAAAATACAATGTAAAATTGACAAGGGACACCAACATAGTTGTATCTTTGATCTTAAAAACTACCGGATAAGGGTGTTGTGGTAACTTCCCCCGAAAACAAAACAAAAAACATCATAATATTATTCTTGATATCACTAGAAAAAAAAAAGCCTTTGAAAATTTGTTTGCAATAACTCCATCAGTATCACCAGCAAAGCAGCTTCATTATTATCCCATTAACCACTTGCCAACCACCGCATGTATATATACATCGGCAGAATGGCACGGCTGGGCAAATGGGCATACAGGTACGCCCCTTTGAATTTGCCGCCGTGTGGGGACGCGCACGCCACACCCTGCCGGGAGCTCCATGAGTAGGATCGCTGGTCCTGCGGACTCGATGTACGCGGGGATACCTGTGATCATTTCACAGAGCTGAAGAACGGGGAGATGATGTAAACAAGCATCTCTCCATTCTGCCTAGTGACACTGTCACTGATCATAGCTCCCTGTGATCTGGAGCTATGATCAGTGAAGTGTCATTCATAACCAAGCCTCCTAACAGTTAGAATCACTCCTCAGGACACACTTAACCCTTCCCTAGCCCCCTAGTAGTTAACCCCTTCACTGCCAGTGTCATTTTTACAGTAATCAATACATATTTATAGCACTGACCCCTGTAAAAATGATAATGGTCCCAAAAATGTGTCAAAATTGTCTGATGTGTCCACTATAATGTCGCAGTCATGATAAAAATCGCAGATCACTGCCATTACTAGTAAAAAAAAAACTATTAATAAAAATGGCATAACACTAACCCCTATTTTGTAGATGCTATACCTTTTGCACAAACCAATCAAACGCTTATTGCGATTTTTTTTTACCAAAAATATGTAGAAGAATACATATCAGCCTAAACTGAGGAAAAAATTGTTTTTTTTATATATTTTTGAGGATATTTATTATAGTAAAAAATAATGCTTTTTTTTTCAAAATTGACGCTTTATTTTTGTTTATAGTGCAAAAAATAAAAACCGCAGAGGTGATTCAATACCACCAAAGAAAGTTCTATTTGTGGAAAAAAGGGACGTCAATTTTGTTTGGGAACCACGCAATTGTCAGTTAAAGTGACGTAGTGCAGAATCGCAAAAAGTGCTCTGGTCTTTGGCCAGCAAAATGGTCCGGGGCTTAAGTGGTTAAAGAAGAAGAGAATATGCACGGCTTTTCGAGATTTCATAATTTGCCATGTCACGAATGTTAATTCTCCATTACCAACGCTAGTTTACAAGACCGACCGCTTCTGGCTTGTCCTTGCTTCTGAGGATGCGTGTTTGTACTTTGGACTTTTGTCCGACAGACTTGTGTACAAACGCTCGGAAAATCCAACACGGAAAAATGTAAAACCTGCTATCCAATATTTGCCCGTGGAAAATCTGACAATTGTCCGATGGAGCACACACGGTCGGATTTTCCGCCAACAGCCTGTCATCACACATTTCCCATCAGAAAATCCAATCCTGTGTATGAGGCTTTAGGATCCACTGTTACCCAAGTGCTGACACAATATTGGAATGTGATAGCTGCTAGCTAGGGGTTATCACACATAAATCTTTTGAAACACGGTTATATTAATACAGTAACGTTTTCTCAACTCTGTTATTTTTTTATTAACCAAAACGCACAATAACTTCACTGGTTATTTTTACTGTTTTGATCATTAAAATAGTAAATACCTTATGAATGGTGACTATCCTGTTTGGATATTCTGGAAGGACCAAGGAACACAGTCCAACATTGATCTAATATGATTATGCTATAACTTGTATAACTAATGCCGCGTACACAGGATCGAATTGTCTGGCGTACCTAGTCCGACATACAATCCGACGGATAATCCGGCGGACTTTCTATCAAACGGACTTGGCCACACACGGACACACAGAAAGTCCGGCGTTTGCTAGCGTGATGACGTACAGCACGTACGACGGGACTAGAAAAAGGAAGTTCAATAGCCAGTAGCCAATAGCTTCCTTTTTCGTACTTGCTTCTGAGCATGCGTCATTCTTAGTCCGCCGTACTAGCATACTGACAAACGTATTGTCCGCTGAAACCCAAGTCCGACGGGAAGATTGGAGTGCAAAAATACTTTCTTAGTCCGCCGGACTTCACGTTGGAAAAGTCAGCTGAAACCCACACACGATCGAATTGTCCGCTGAAATGTGTTTCGGCGCACTAAGTACGCCGGACAATCTGATCGTGTGTATGCGGCATAAGTATTCTGTACAGTTTCTTTCCAAAGTATACCTGATTGTAACTTGATGAACCGAAAGTAATGCAATATAACACATATATTCGTTTAAACTGTGCTGATGGGAAAGTTCATTAGTCTTTTTTTCTCAAATAAACATTTATTTACAACTTTGGTGTAAGAATCAATAAATGTTACTGTCTTGCTCTTTTAGGGCTGTTATTATTTTATAGGAAATAATTTATCATTCTAATAGAGACTAATGACTTTTGTAATACTGAAAAAATATGTTCTTCTTTGAGAAAACAGCTATTAAACGTTCCAGAAATATATTTATCCATCAGAAAAATAAATAATTTACCACTTATACAGTGGCCATTGGATTGCCACTAGTGTACTGAATGCCTGCTCAGTTTACTACTTTTTTCGAGTAGCCCTTTTTAAATACATTTTTTTACTGTGCTTGTGTGTGTCCCCTAGCACTTGTGAGCACAGTAAATGTGGTCACACTGCCAAAAGTGCCCCTGCCATTGAACTTGATTATGGTGAATGATAAACCTTCAATGCACCCTTCATAATAATCTTATTAAATTTCATAAGACCTTGGACCCCTAGATTAACCACTACTTTCAGCCCTCTTCCTGCTCAGGCCGATTTTTGCACTTTGAATGAAATTACGCAGTCATGCAAGACTGTACCCATATGACATTTGTTTGTGCAAATAAAACTTTCTTTTGATGGTATTTAATTACTACTGAGTTTTTTTATTTGCAGCTAAATAATGACGAAGTCATTTCTGAAGAATTTTGCAAATTCATTTTGCAAATACATTTTGCAAATTCATTTTGCAAATTAATAATCTTTCTTCATAAATGTAGGCCAAAATGTACAGTATACTGCTGCATGTCTTGGTGAAAATAACTCAATGTATACAGGGGCAGACTGACAACTCATGGGGCCCCCGGGTAATAGGAGATTATGGGGCCTCCAGGCAATCAGGGATTATGGGGCCACACAGTAAACACAAACACACACACACACAGTATACAATCACACAGTATACACAGACATGTTTCTATTGGTTGAGAAGGTACTGGAGAGGTGGGGCAGCTATAATCTCAGGATTTTTAGACCAAAAAGATGTCGGTAAGGGACATTTCAGAGACAGATGTAAAAAAAATCACACATTTTTACATACTGTCCCTGGTTTTACTGAGGCTGGTAACCCTGATGGGGCCCCCTAGTGGCATGGGGCCCTCGGGCAGTGCCCGAGTGGCCCAATAGTCAGTCCGCCCCTGAATATATATTATTTAGTCTGTAGGAAAGTTATAGAGTCCGCAAACTATGATATATATCTGAAAAGCAATCAATCCAATACTGAAGGCCTATATGATTTTTTGAGGTCTGAAAAAATGCCAGGGCAATACAAATATGCCCCAAATTATCACTTTTTGGAAATAGACAGTCTAAGGTATCTAGTAAAAGGCATGGCAAGTTTTTTGAAGTTGTAATTTTTTTGTAAACATTTTTTTACATTTTTTTACATACTTTTACCAGTGCAGTACAGCATCATCATATAACTGATGTGGGAGTTATCAGGGACCCTGATTGGTGACAGTATGTAAAAAACAAAAACTATTTTTAATAATATTTTTCAATTTTTTTCTTACTTTTTTTTTTATACATTTTGACTAGAACAATACATTAACAATAACACTGTACTACTCTGGAGAGTTAAAATATTTTTTTACAGACTATGATTGCTTATAACAGTGAATGACTGTTAAAAGCAACCATTTTCTAACTGAATGAAACTAGTGTGATTATCTGTGATTGGCCACAGGTAATCACATGATACATACAGATGGGCTGTGATTGGACCTGTCTGTACCATGTGATTACTGTAACCAATCACAAAGATCAACACAATAGTACACAATGAATTACAAAAAGCCATCTACCCCTCATGTTTTTTTCACCTTAATGCATCCTGTGCATTAAGGTGAAAAAACACCTGGCAGTCACCAGCACCCCCGTCCTGGAACTTCATCTGGCGGAGATGCGCTCTTCCTTTTCCCAGGGTTTCTCGGCTCTTGATTGTATAGATTGATAGCAGTGCATCCATTGGCTCCCTGATAAGAGGAGGTGCCGCAAGTGCAGACGAGGGACACCAGAAGTCGGTGTTTGGGGCCACTCTGTACAAAATGAACTGCACAGTGGAGGTAAGTATGACATGTTTGTTGTTTTTTTTAAAAAATGCGAACCTTTACAATCACAGGTGTGCTCACCCACTAAATTAACCATATAAATAAATAAAAATCTAGAAATGGCATCAACATGACTTAAAAAAAGTGCAAAAATATATAAATTGCAAAAGAAAAGAATCTGACTATATATATATATACATATAGATAGATAGATAGATAGATAGATAGATAGATAGATAGATAGATAGATAGATATAGATATATAGATATAGATAGATAGATATAGATAGAGATAGATATAGATAGATAGATAGATATAGATAGATAGATAGATATAGATAGATAGATAGAGATAGATAGATAGATAGATAGATAGATAGATAGATAGATAGATAGATAGATAGAGATAGATAGATAGATATAGATAGATAGATAGAAAACAAAGTCTCAAACAATGCAAATTATATATATATATACTGTATATATATATATATATATATATATATATATATATATATATATACGGTATATATATATATATATATATATATATAGTACAAGAATAAAAAAAAATTAATAAACCGGCCCCCCACTCATTCACATAGGGTGGGGGGCCAGTATCTGGGGGCCCCTTATTAAAGGGGTCTCCTGGATTCCAATAAGCCCCCCGCCGGCAGACCCCTACAACCAACGGCCAGGGTTGTCGGGAAGAGGCCCTTGTCCTCATCAACATGGGGACAAGGTGCTTTGGGGTGGGGGGGTGCAGGGTGCCCCCTTCCCCCAAATCACCCACCTCCCCATGTTGAGGACACACGCCCGGTAAGGTTCAGGAGGGGGGGCGCTCGCTTGTCCCCATCCCTTTTCCTGACCGGCCGGGCTGCGTGCTCGGACAGGGGTCTGGTATGGATTTTCGGGGGACCCCACCGTTTTTTCGGCGTAGGGGGTTCCCCTTAAAATCGCTACCAGACCTAAGGGCCTGGTATTCCCCTGAAGGCATGCAGGTCCCATTAGAGAGGTGACATTGTCGCTGATCTCTCTCGCTCGCTACTATAGGAAAATGTGACATTTTGAAATTGCAGCCAGCGTGAGAACCAGCATGACGGGATCGCGCTGGTTAGAGAAGCCTGTCGCCAGGAACCAATGGGACAGGATCGCGCTGGAAACACAATATCAGCGGCATCTACTGTACCTTCCTATAACGGGAATGCATTATACATCATTTCTCCCTCCAGCGCAGCTCATCCATCCTCTGTCTCCACCAGAGACACTGCGAGGATCCCGGCAGCCTGACACTTCTTATAAGAGGAGGGCAGGGCCACCCTTCACCTGACCCCGCCCCCTCTGATGCAAGGGGAAAGCCCGGCTTCCCCAATGACGTTCGGGCGACCCTGCCCCCTCTGATGTAAAGGAAACCTGCATTGCATCAGAGGGGGCAGGGTCACCCGCACATCATTGGGGAAGCCGGGCTTTGCCCTTGCGTCAGAGGGGGGCGGGATCAGGTGATGGGTGGCCCACTCTCCTCAAGAAGTGTCAGGCTGCCGGGATCCCCGCAGTGTCTCCGGTGGAGACAGAGGATGGATGAGCAGCGCTGGAGGGAGAGACCACCCATCGCTGGATCAGATCAGCCATCTCTGGACCCCGGAGAGATGATCATCCGTTGCTGGATAGCAAGAGTGGATTACCATCGCTGGAATCTTTTTTTATTTTTAATGAAGGACTTTTGCAACGGTGTGTGCGTCTTTTTTAACTATTTTTTACACTTTCTTTGTGAAATGGTAGGGGTACTTTTGTACCCCCTGACCATTTCAAACAAGGGGGCGGGATCTGGGGGTCTCCTTGTTAAAGAGGGCTTCCTGATTCTGATAAGCCCACTGCCCGCAGACCCCCACAACCACCAGCCAGGGTTGTGGGGATGAGGCCCTTGTCCTCATCAACATGGGGACAAGGTACTTTGGGGGGACCCCAAAGCATCCTCCCAATGTTGAGGGCATGTGGCCTGGTACGGTTCAGGAGGGGGGCGCTCTCTCATCCTGCGGCCTGCCAGGTTCCGTGCTCAGATAAAGGGTCTGGTATGGATTTTTAGGGGGAAATCAACGCCATTTCTTTTTTTAATTAGGCGTGGAGTTCCCCTTAAAATCAATACCAGATCTGAAGGGTCTGGTATGTATATCTGAGGGGAACCCCATGTAATTTTTTTTCTAATTTGAAGCAGAGTTCCCCTTAATATCCATACCAGACCTGAAGGGCCTGGTAATTGAATTTGGGGGAACCCAGCGCTTTTTTTTTATCAATGACTTTAAATTCCTGCTCCCCATATTGCTCTTTTTATCGTTCATTTTTATTGGATCACGTGATATCTTTTATGTTATTTTTTATATGTCATTTGGAATTTTTTTTTCAAATAAAACCTTTAATGGTGGAATT
This sequence comes from Lithobates pipiens, assembly GCF_037356315.1. Lineage (NCBI taxonomy): Eukaryota > Metazoa > Chordata > Amphibia > Anura > Ranidae > Lithobates > Lithobates pipiens. Next base: position 390,083,825 of record NW_027507764.1, read on the forward strand.
TCACTATGAGAGGCATTGTGTCCTTACCTTTTGTTTATGGTGAACCCGCTCCGAGCTCCTAGCTGACTGGAACCTTCGAGAGAGAGTTGAAAACCCTGGAGATCTGAGGTGTATCGATCCTGAAGTGGGCAGCGACTATTCGGATGGTGATCCATGACCTGATGTATACGAATGGTGTGTGACACACATAAGCCTGCATGACACATTTACTATATAGTAGTTTGTGTCCACCATTTTCGGTAAGGGTATCCACCATTTTCTATAATAATTTCTGGATGTGAACGGAAGGCTATACATAGTTCATACCAACGGAATATCTGGACTCACGTTTCACATTATTTTGTCATAGCTGGACTTTTTTATGCTCATATTGTTAGTTCACTGTAGCACATGTTCTGTATTCCTTACTGGACTGCACAGCATGTGATATGTGTGCTGACCTTTTAAGTTTGATTTCACTACCAGATCATTTGGTGATTTATGTCTAGGTTTTTTACATTTTTTGACATTATAGCGCTACATTGTTTGTTATCATTCGTTATTTTGACTTCGTTTGTTTGTATGTTAGCTGCTGTTTTGTGTTATATCACAATTTTTTGTCACTTATATAGGGAGCGCAGTGTTTTCCTCCTCTTTTTAAAAAATACATCATGTCTGCAAGGCCACCAAGGAGGCATTAGCTCACAGGCCACTAAAAGAGGGCAGGCAGCCTCTGTGTCTTCAGTCAACAATGGTGGTCATGGACATGGTGCATCCTCTGCAGGTGGTTGTGGGGCACACTTGCCTTTTTTTCTGCTGCTGGCTGTGTTATTGAGCCAGAACATGCAGAAGAGTTGGTGAAGTGGATAACAAAGCCGTCCTCATTCTCCTCATTCTCTGTCACCCAGGCTCAGAGTAGTTTGCCTTCCAACGCAGCTGCCAAAGCAGCCTATTCCACTGGCTCCTTGTCCAAAGTCACTCCTTCCGTATCCCCAACATCATGCACAAAGGAGTCCTCAGAATTATTCAACCAGAATGTTGTGTACATTCTGCTGGAGGATGCGCAGTGATTTGAAGGCTCCGATGTTGGTTCCCAAGTTGAGGAAAGGAGTAACGTGAGCCTAGAGAGATGGGGTGCCCAAGAAGGGCAAGAAACTGGCAGTCATGTTCCCCCAGCTTCAGCATACTGTCAAGTTGGCTCCATTGACAAGGAGGGAGGGGATGATGAGGTCACTGACTGTACTTGGGTGCCTGAGAGCAGCCACCCTATTACATCCACAGGTGCAGGGTGCTGCTGACTCCCTGCTGACTTTTAAAAGTTCCTTGGTGTGAGCCTTTTTCATCACATGTGCAGCATATCGCTCCGTTGCTGTTTGCAACCTATGTCTGAAGTGGATCAAGCGTGGCCAGAACAGCAGCCGCTTGGGCTCCAACCCTAATATACCTTCGGTCCTCTCAAAAACCTTCACTGAGAGGAATGAAGGTATAGCAATAGGTGTCCCAAGTACTTTCAGCCAATCTATCAGTACACCACACCGCCATCTGATTTTAGAAGGCAAATTTCCCTACCCCAGTTGCTAAACCATAAAAATAAATTTGGCAGTAAGGTTCATATTACCGCTGACTCATGGTCCAGCAGGCATGGGCAGGGACATTACCTTTCCTTTATGGCACACTGGGTAACTCTGCTGGCAGCTGGGAAGGATGCAGGACAAGATTCAGTGTTCTTGGAGCTTGTTCCACCACCACACCTCCAAAATGATAGTGGTGATTCTGCCACAGCTCTCTCCTCCACGCCCTTCTCTTCCTCTTCTGTAGATTTTTCCTCTGAACCAGCAGTGCTCTGTAAGTGTTCAAGGGGCTATGCAAGCAGTCAAGCTAAAAGATGCCATGTAGTGCTTGAGTTGGTCTGTCTAGGGGACAGGAGCCCCACTGGGGCAGAGATTCTGTCAGCTCTGCAGGGGCAGGTTCAGAAATGGTTGACGGCCACACCAGCTGCAGCCAGGAATGGTTTATGAGACAATGGCACCAACTTTTTTTCCGCCCTCTGACAGGGACACTTGACCCATGTTCCATGTTTGGCACATGTCCTGAGTTTAGTGGTGCAGCGGGTCTTTAGCAGGTACCCAGGCTTACAGGATCTCCTGAGGCAGGCCAAAAAGTCTGTGGTAATTTCTGCCGGTCATACAATACCAGTGCTTGGCTGGCTGACATTCAAAGGGAATGCAACCTGCCCACCAAACGCCTCATTTGTGACATGACAACAGGTGGAACTCAACATTGATAATGCTGCTGCGGTTGCACACACAGCAGAGGGCAATCAATGAGTACCTGTGCGAGTATGGCACCCGGACAGGGTCAGGGGAGTTTGCCTTCATTTCGCCACATCAGTGGTTACTGATCAAGGTTGCATGCACTGTCCTGTCACCATTTGAGAAGGCCACAAGGATGGTGAGCAGCAACAATGAGTGTAGATAAATAGGAGTGTAGATAATCTGAGGTTATGACTTATGACCGAGGTAAGTCCTTATAGCCTGAAATGCATCAACTGACATAATCTGCATTTGTTCACTGTGGCTATTCAATAAAATGAAGAAATTTTAAGAGCAACAACCAGAGTGTGGATAATTTTTCCCATAGATAATCCGGGGTGGCTGAGATCATAAACAAAAAGTCCATCTGTAAACCAGTATGCAGTATAAAATGTGAGACTAGCCATTTCCTGTAAATATATCTATATCCCAGAGGGGGGTGGGCAGGAAAAAATAGAGGAGGGAGATGTAGTTCTAGAGAAAGGCAAAAGTAAGTTGAGGGAAGAGGTGGGATGAGGTGAGAAAGATGGTTCACCCAGAGGTAAGATCATCATGAGGAGTTGTCTCAGGGTTTAGAGGTATATGAAAATATTTAGCCCAGGGTTCCCAGATGAGTTCGAAAACATGGCTTCTGTCTTGTATAATACTTACTATTTTCTTCTGCTCCATAATCCAGGAGATTTTGTGCTTTACTGCTGAGATTGGGACTGAGGTTTTTTTTCCAGTGTGATGCTATAGGGATTTTGGTTCCTAAAAGCATGAAGAAGATCAGTGCTTGTGTATATTTATCTATTTTCTCCACCTTGAGGATAAGGAGTGCTATGTCTGGGGTTTGGGGAAGCTGTGTATTCCTTACCTTGAGTACTAGAGAGAAAGGTTTATTCCAAAAGCTTCGTATTCATGGACAGGTCCACCATATGTGAAACATTGTGCCCATGTGGAGGCAGTCTCTAAAACATAGCGGGGAACCATCTGGGTAGATTTGACGAGGAGATAGAGAACCCTATACCATCATGGAAATATTTTGAAGCTAGCATCAATCAAGGAAATACTCAATATACCTTAAGTGTTGGAAGCAGGCATTCCATTTTTCTGGATCCCATTCTATATTGAGGTAATTTTCCCATGTTTGGGCATAGGAAGATTTGGACAGAGATAAAGCCAAGGAAGAATAAATTATGTCTGAGTTTGGTGGGAGACCACAACAGAAAATTGATTGTGTGGTGGGGAATAGCTTGCCTCTCCATTGACACCCAGTCGGGTTTTGAGTCCCGTGAGTATGCGATAGAGATCTGGAAAAGTTGAGCTGCTTGGTAGTACCACCAAATGTTAGGGAGGGCAAGTCCTGCTCACTTTTTTAAGTCTGAACAGGATATTTGTAGAGCACCTCCTGTACTTAGGTCTCCAGATAAATTTCAAAATTCAAAAAGGTATAATAGACATGCGAGTAGTGTCATTTTGATAGCGTTAATAAGGCCTAGCCATGAAAGTTTATGTTTTCCACAGATTATGATAATTTGTGGAATATAGACGGGTAGTTAGAAAAGTAGTATGAGTCTATCTTGGAGATTAAATTCATGCCTAAATACGGAATGGGAGGAGCACCAGGTAAGTGGGAAGTGGTCCTGTATATTTTCATGTAAATTGGAGGGAGTTGTGATGTTTAATGCTAAGGATTTTGATACATAACCTGAAGACCGGAGGCATTTCCACATTTTTTAAGTAAAGAGAAAATGTTGGGAGTCGAGATTAGGAGAGAGGTAACAAATTAGGAGAGAGGTAACAAATAATAGGAGATCGTCTGTGAACAAAGCACATGTGTGCTCTTGGGGTCCACAGAGCACTCCCTTAATGTCAGGGTTGGTTCTGATCATGATGGCCAAGGCCTCGATAGCTGTAGCAAACAAGAGGGGAGAGAGTGGGCAACCTTGCCTGGTGCCTTTTTGGATGTCAATGGGATCTGAGTAGCAACCCCGGAGTCTTACCTGTGTGCTTGGGTTAGAGTACAGAGAGTGTAGTTTTCCCAGACAGTTGGGGCCAAAGCCCCATATTTCCAGTACTGTGTAAAAGGCATTTTGGAGGTCAATTGACAGCAAAAAACCTTCCTGAGGAAGACCACCTCCTTGGGAGTTTAGTAGGGAGATGATGTCTATGACCCTTCTTATCTGGTCAGGTCCCTGGCTCCCCGGGATAAAGCCCACCTGGTCCTTATGGACATATTGAGCGATTCAGGATGATAGTCTATTTGCTAAAAAAAAATTCAAAATTTTAAGGCCGTTGTTAATTAAAGAGATCTGGCGGTATTGCTAACTACTCCCGGATCCTTACCAGGTTTAGGTAAGACCGAAATATATGCTAAATTAAAGCCCCGTACACACGAGCGGACTTTTCAACATCCAAAGTCCGACGGACTGATTCCGTCAGACTATTCGATCGTGTGTGGGCTGCAACGGACTTTTGACTCGCCAAAGTCTGAAGGACTTTAGAATATGGAACATGCTTCAAATTTTTCCGAAGGAACTCCGCCGGACCCGGTCCCTTCGAAAAATTCGCTCGTGTGTATGCTATTCCGACGGACTAAAACCGACGCTAGGGCAGCTATTGGCTACTGGCTATGAACTTCCTTATTCGAATCCAGTCGTACGTCATCACGTTCGAATCCGTCGGAGTTTAGTGTGATTGTGTGTGGCCAAGTCCGCTCAGCCGAAAAGTCCATCAGAACTCTGTCGGAACTCCGGCAGAACTCCGACGGAACTCCTTCGGAAGTCTGTCGGACATAAGTCCTCTCGTGTGTACGGGGCTTTAGGGTTTTATCCAAGGGAGAACCAAACCTGAGTGAATTAAAGAATCTGACCAGATAGGGGACTAGTGTATTGGCAATTTTTTTAATAATAGCAGGCTGAAAATCCATCAGGTCCCGGCGCTGAGTTCTCTTTGAGATGTTTTATCACCTCCATGACTTCAATTTCAATTTGGTTTGTCCAGAAGGTCAGAGTGTTTCGCTGACAATTTTGGGAGGGATATGTTGGTGAGATTGTGTGCTAGTTTTCTTATCTCTGTACAGATCTGTGTAGAAATCATGGAAAGATTTCATGAAACGTTGGGGGTTTTGTGTCAAATCTCTTATGCATATTTTGGGGAAAGCCTGGAAATGGGGTTTAGGAGAATTAATATTAAAGTAATTTAGCACCAATTGCCTTCCTGAAGTGTCATCGGAAGGTGCAGAACATCATCAGGAAGATGAAACCTTTTACCTGTCCCCTGGATCCTTTCCCAACCTCCCTGGTAAAAACTCATATCACTCTCCTAAGTGCTCTTAATACTGTTGCTATAAATCATTCCCTCCAAACTGGCCATGTTCTTAAAAAATCCCATTATCAGACCATTTCTCAAAAAACTCTTGATCCGGAAGTCCTATCCAATTATAGGCCCATTTCTAATCTTCCCTTCATATCAAAAGTGCTTGAGAAAACATAATAACCTCTTTGAAAAATTCCAGTCAGGTTTCCGCTTTGCTCACAGCACAGAGACTTCCCTCATCAGAGTTACAAACAACCTCCTCATGTCTTCCTATGCTGGCTCTCCCTCCCTCCTTATCCTCCTGGACCTTTCAGCTGCATTTGATACTGTTGACCATGGCATTCTTTTAAATCGGCTCCATCGCAATGCTGGACTTAATGAAACAGCCCTCAGTTGGTTCAAATCATATTTCACAAACAGGACAGAATACATCTCCCTGGGCCACTTCAAATCAAATCCACATACAGTTACTTGCGGTGTCCCTCAGGGGTCAGTTCTTGGCCCCATTCTCTTCATTCTTTATCTCATTCCCCTTGGCCAAATTATTAGCTGCTATAAAATTTCATTTCACTGCTATGTCAGTGACACACAGCTATATGTAAATGCAACCCATTTTCACAGTTATCCCTATCATCAACTTAACAGCTCTAAAACTGAAGTCATCATGATTGGCACTTCTTACCAGACCAAATCATCATTTATAACCAGCATCACTTTTTCCAGCATCACTTTTTCTGGTTCTAATATCCCCCTCTCATCAACAGTCACACATCTTTGTGTAAAAATGGACTCCCAACTCACTTTTGAAGCCCATATAAATCACCTATGTACCTCTGTAGCAGCGGCTCCTGAAGAGCACACACTATGCATTTTTCCAAAGTAAAAGTTTTGCCTAAACTGCAGTTTGGTTTGGGTACAATTGTCTAAATTATGCCGCGTACACACGAGCGGATTGTATGGCGTACTTAGTCCGTCATACAATCCGACGGACAGTCCGTCGTACTTTCCACTGAACGGACTTGACCACACACGGATGCACAAACAGTCCGTCGAAAGCTTGCGCGATGACGTGTACAGCACGTACGACGGGACTAGAAATAGGAAGTCCAAGACACAGCAAAGCACCCTTCCGCCGTGTAAATCCTTTCTGGGCATGCGCCATTCTTAGTCCGTCGAACTAGCATACTGACGACCGTACTGTCTGCTGAAACCAAAGTACGACGGACAGAATTTCGAAAAAACCGAAATACTTAGTACTCCGGACTGCACGCTGAAAAAGTCCGCTGAAGCCCACACACGAGCGGATTGTCCGCTGAAATGTGTTTCGACGGACTAAGTACGCCATACAATCCGCCCGTGTGTACGCGGCATTAGACTTCAGCATCAGTCTGACTGGACCGTGAGATGTTCAGCCTGGCCACAGGGGGCACTGTCTCTTCTGGCAGGCATGGAACTATGGTCTGGTTAGCTGCTTAAGTTACTCTCTCTCGGAGCCCGCCCAGTGGGAGTGGCGCTCTTGCTGTGCTTTCTGGGAGAGGGTACTTAACCACTTGCCGACCAGCGCACGACGATGTACGTCGACAGAATGGCACGGGCAGGCAAATGGGCGTACATGTACGTCCCTTTAAATTTGCCACCCTGCCATCGGGAGCGCGCCGCCGGTGGCGTGCTCCCGCGCTGGTTGGGACCCCCGTCAGTCCGGTCGCGGGACCCGCAGACTCGATCGCCGCGGGCATCCCCGCGATCGTCTCACGGAGCGGCCAAATGAAGAAATGCCGTTGTAAACAGCATTTCTCCATTCTGCCTAGCAACTAGTGACGCTGATCTCTGCTCCATGTGATTGGAGCAGAGATCAGTGTTCACTAAATGAAAGCCCAACCCCCCCACAGTTAGTAACACACCCCTAGGAACACTTAACCCCTACACTGCCACCCACTGGTTAACCCCTTCACTGCCAGTGTCATTTACACAGGAATCACTGCATTTATATAGCAGTGATTACTGTATAAATGACAATGGTCCCAAAAATGTGTCAAAAATGTCCGATGGCTCCCCCACAATGTCGCAGTCACAATAAAAATCGCTGATCGCCGCCATTACTAGTAAAAAAAAAAAAAAAAATTATTAATAAAAATGCTATAAAACTATCCCTATTTTGTAAACACTATAACTTTTGCGCAAACCAATCAATAATCGCTTATTGCGATTTTTTTTTACCAAAAATGTGTAGAAGAATACGTATCGGCCTAAACTGAGGGAAAAAAAATATTTTTTATATATTTTTGGGGGATATTTATTATAACAAAAAGTAAAAAATAATGCGTTTTTTTCAAAATTGTCGCTCTATTTTTGTTTATAGCGCAAAAAATAAAAACAGCAGGGGTGATCAAATACCACCAAAAGAAAGCTCTATTTGTGGGAAAAAAAGGACGTCAATTTTGTTTGGGAGACTCGTCGCACGACCGCGCAATTGTCAGTTAAACGATGCAGTGCCGAATCGCAAAAAGTGGTCTGGTCTTTGACCAGCAAATTGGTCCGGTCTGAAAGTGGTTAAGATGCGGACGTCACGTGGTTTGGGGTTCCAGTCCAGAATGATGTACTAAATTCATGGTCCTGGTCCTCCTGACCAGCCCCCAGGAAGGCTATGGCCTGGAGTGTGGATCCACCCGACTTTAATGACCCGGGCTGGCTAGCCTAAGGGGGTTAGTGCTACACCTCTTTCTATAACCTATCTATCACCTATTCTGGGTAATATTTCTTAACTTTGTCCCATTATTTCCATTCCAGATGCCAAAAAGTTGGTTCATGCTTTTGTCTCCTCCAGACTGGATTACTGTAACGACCTTCTCGTTGGGATTCCTAGAAGGAGTTTGCAGAGGCCTCAGTACATCCAAAACTCTGCAGCAAGGATCCTGATAAGAGTGTGGAAATATGAGCACATTAACCCTATTCTCGAACCACCCCACTGGTTTCCTGTCTCCACCAGGACTTAGTACAAGGTTTCTCTCCTCACACACAAATACATACATGGACATGCCCCCCCTTATCTCAAAGAACTTCTCAAGTTACAAAATACATCACGTTCCCTCTGCTCTACTCATGCAAGCCTTCTTCAAATAACTAGAACTAGACTGAAGACAATGGGAGACAGGGCTTTTTGTGCAGCTGCCCCACGCCTGTGGAATGCCTTACCCGACACCCTGAGGGCCCCTCAATCCACTGACTGTTTTAAAAAAGGTCTTAAGACATTTCTTTTTAGTAAAGCTTTTTGTTCTTTTTAGATGTTTGCTTCGTTGTATAAACTGTTTCTGACCTGTAGCACTTTGAGATCTTTTGATGAAAAGGGCGTTATAAATAAAATGTATTATTATTATTATTCTGGCAGTAGAAGCGGGCTCCTGACCATCTGAGGTATTGCTCTGCTTCTGTGGTTAGGGTTAGGTTTAAGGCTGTCCGGGCCAATTCAAGATGATCTAAGGACTCTCTAGTAGGGTTGCGTTTATCGGTTGAGCTCAGTTCCCGTTTGAGTCGAGAAGTGGTTTGTATAATCTTCCCTCTTCTTACCACCTTTGGGTATCCCACAAGGTTTCTGGAGATATGGAATCTTTGTTGTTTAGTTGGAAAAACTCCTGAATGTCCTTTGCATGGATTGAGCATTGAACTGGGTCACTTAAAAAAGCTTCATTGAGACGCCATGTGAATTTTTTTCCGGGGTTGGACATTTGTTGTAGGTGTAGAATAGTGCCTGAATGGTGGGAGAAACCTTACAGGAAGTTGGTGTTAGAATTGGCTCATGGGCACATTCTGGGAGGTCATCTGGGGACAGAGAAAACCAGAGAGAGGATATTGCAGAGATTCTATTGGCCTGGGGTCATGAAGGAAATAGAAAATTATTGTTCCTCCTGCCCTGTGTGTCAGAAGTCGGCACCTATGCCACATTTCCGTAACCCGCTGGTACCTCTTCCTATCATTGAGGTCCCCTTTGAAAGGATCGCAATGGATTTGGTAGGTCCGATAATGAAGTCCGCCAGGGGGCATCAGTACATTTTGGTTATATTGGACTATGCCACCCGTTATCCGGAAGCAATTCCTCTCCGAAATACCTCGGCCAAAACCATAGCCAAAGAGCTATCTCTTGTTTTTAGCCGTGTGGGTATTTGTAAGGAACTGCTTACGGACCAAGGTACACCCTTTATGTCCCGGGTTATGAAAGAATTATGCAAGTTGTACAAAGTGACGCAATTGCGTACATCTGTGTATCACCCCCAAACAGATGGGTTGGTTGAAAGATTCAACAAAACCCTTAAACAAATGTTAAAGAAGGTGGTGGATAGAGATGGAAAGAATTGGGACTGTCTAATACCCTATCTAATGTTTGCCATTAGGGAGGTACCCCAATCCTCTACGGGTTTCTCACCCTTCGAGTTGCTCTATGGGAGACACCCAAGAGTGCTGCTGGATATCGCCAAGGAAACTTGGGAAAATGAGAGTTCTCCTCACAGGAGCGTGATTGAGCATGTCGCCCTGATGCAAGATAGAATTGCACAGGTAATGCCAAGTGTAAAGGAACATTTAACCCAAGCGCAGTTAGCACAGCAGAGAGTGTACAACCGTGGGGCCAAGACCCGTACTTTTTCCTCGGGGGATAGGGTCTTGGTGCTAGTCCCTACGGTTGAAAGCAAATTTCTGGCCAAATGGCAAGGTCCATATGAAGTAATTGAAAAAATTAGTGAGGTGAACTACAGGGTTAGACAGCCGGGAAGGCGAAAGCCGGAGCAGATCTATCACGTCAATCTGCTGAAAGCCTGGAGGGATAGGGAATCCCTAGTCGCAGAGACTTTGTCACAAGCACAGCCTGATTGCTTAGTTCCTGAGGTTGGAATAGCAGACACCTTATCGAAACCCCAACAACAGGAGGTTAAAGAGTTTGTACTTCGTAACAAAGAGATTTTCTCTGAGCTTCCGGGACAAACATCTGGCGTAGAGCATGACATTATCACCCCGCCAGGAGAAAGGGTAAAACTAAAACCTTATAGAATACCAGAGGCCCGACGGGAGGCAATACGTGGGGAGGTTCAAAGGATGTTGGAATTGGGTGTGATAGAGGAGTCCCAGAGTGACTGGTCCAGTCCTATCGTACTAGTGCCCAAACCTGATGGGAGCTGGCGGGTCTGTAATGATTTTCGACAATTAAATAAAGTTACAAAATTTGACACATACCCCATGCCGCGTATAGATGAGTTGATTGACCGGCTGGGAACAGCCCGATATATGACAACTCTTGATCTCACCAAAGGGTATTGGCAAATTCCCCTGGCTGAGTCGGCCAAGGAGAAAACTGCGTTTGTAACCCCAGATGGGGCATTCCAATATAAGAGAATGCCGTTTGGGTTACAGAATGCACCGGCAACATTCCAGCGGAAAATGGATAAGATTCTGAGGCCCCATCAGAAATATGCTGCAGCTTACCTGGATGATGTGATTATCCATAGCACAGACTGGGTCTCACATTTGCCAAAAGTACAAGCAGTCCTAGACTCTATCCGGGCAGCTGGGTTTACGGCCAATCCAAAGAAGTGTACCATTGGACAGGAGGAGGCCAAATATCTTGGGTACACTATTGGGAGGGGGGTGATAAAACCCCAAGTCAATAAAGTCGAGGCCATACAGAGTTGGCCACGTCCCAACAGCAAGAAACAAGTACGAGCCTTTCTGGGAATCGCTGGCTATTATCGACGATTCATTCCCCATTTTGCTTCTCAGGCTGTGCCCCTCACCAACCTGACAAAAGGGAAAGAGTCTGTCATGGTTAAATGGTCCCCAGAGGCCGAAGAAGCATTTCAGTCCTTAAAAACAGCCTTATGTAGCTAGCCAGTGTTGTACTCACCAGACTTCTCTAAGGACTTTGTTGTACAAACTGATGCATCAGACGTTGGGTTAGGAGCAGTGTTATCCCAGGTCTGGAACGGGGAAGAGCACCCAGTCATTTACCTCAGCAGGAAGTTGAAGTCCCATGAGGTAAATTACGCCACGATTGAGAAGGAATGTTTAGCAGTGAAGTGGGCTCTAGATTCCCTTCGGTACTATCTGCTAGGTAGGCACTTTGACCTGGTGACTGATCACGCTCCTTTAAAGTGGATGGCTCAAAACAAGGAGACCAATAGAAGGGTAAATAGGTGGTCCCTGGCCCTACAAGAATTTAACTTTACAGTTAAGCATCGCCCTGGTGTTAAAATGGGGAATGTGGATGCTTTGTCTCGGATACATGCGTGTCTGACTGCTTGTGTTACAACCCCAAGGTTGAAACAAGAGGGGGGGGTATGTGGCAGCACGCAGGTAAAGTCACCTGGTTGTATCCAGGATGGGAAATATGTGTGCCCTAGATTCAGGCTTTATGCAGACCTTTACAATTAGAGGGGAAGAGTTAATGAGCCCAGCTGAAGTAAGTGGGCTCATTAAGACCTCTACAAAAAACCCCAGCATGCTTAGGGAGATGCTCCATCCTGGAACCAGTTTTGTGTTGTATAGACTGGGGAGTGTGATATCTGTTCTGTGCGGTGAGTTAACGCCTGTGTGGCAACCCTCTACAACAGAGACAGGGACTGGTGCAGCACAAGGCTGCACTCAGTTGTTAGACAGGGAATCTAAGTGTGTAGTTAGAGGTCAAGCTGACCAGGATTTATTTTCATGTTTTATTTTTGTTTGGCTGTTATATGTATCACTGCATGTAGCATAAATAAACCGCATCTTTTGTTTTTTGCACCTACAACGCTGTCTGCTGTGCCTGATTTTGTGTTGTGAACCCATCCAGGGGGTCACACACACCCGCTGCCGAGCTAACCCCTCACAATATATATATATATATATATATATATATATATATATATATATATATATATATATATATATATATATCTGTGGTGTAGTGCACTATGAATCCTTATTTGATATGAATGTATAATGTTTTGATATATGAAAAAAACATAAATAAAGAATTTATAAAAAAAAAAAGAGTATCTGTGAGGGCACCACCGCCACCACTGCCCAAGGGGCAATTTTTCCACCCCTGTTTAACAAGGGTATGTAATTACAATTTTTGATATAATATTTCACAACAGGGCCCATTTCTGCGACCAACAAGAATATCTGTGAGGGGTTACAGTGTTGTGGCACCACCACCCAAGGCCCAATTTTTCTTCCCCTGTTTAACAGGGGCATGTAATTACAATTTTTGATATACTATTTCAACACACGGCCAGTTCCTGCGCCCAACAAGAGTATCTGTGAGGGATTTCAGTTTTCTGGCACCACCACCACCACCCAAGGCCCAATTTCTCTGCCCCTGTTTAACAGGGCCCTGTAATTACAATTCTTAATATAATATTTCACAGCAGGCCCATTCCTGTGCCCAGCAAGAGTAACTGTGAGGGCTTACAGTGTTCTGGTACCACCAACACCTAAGGCCCAATTTTCTACAGAGTATATAGGGCAGGCCGTATATTATATATACTGCTATTCAGAGTATAAAGTGCCTGGGGGCCCGGGGGACCCCCATGCCGTTATTATTATAATGGCGTGAGATTCCCCTTAATATCCATACCAGACCTGAAGGGCCTGGAATCGATTTTGGGTCGGACATATACGCCATTTCTTTTTGGTATTTTTATCGATACTACCGGACCTGACAATACATTACAGCCGCAGTTTTAAATTATATTTTTTTCTTTTAGAAATGTAATTTTGCTGTGGCCCTGTTATAAAGATTGAAAAGATGTGCTACTTCACAGGCATACTAAGCACACCTCCCAGACATGATATTTAAAGGAATATTTCATTGTTATTGTTTCATTTTAAGCATTATTATCATCACTACTCCCGAAAAAAAGACAGTGTTTAAAAACTTTTTTTTGCATTGATACATATCCCCTGGGGCAGGACCCAGGTCTCCAAACACTTTTTATGGCAATAACTTACATATAGGCCTTTAAAATGAGTACTTTTGATTTTCAAGTTCGTGTTACATAGACTTTAATGGCGTTCGCGCGTCTGAACAAATTTTTTGCCTGTTCGCATGTTCTGGTGGGAACCGAACCGGGGGAGGGGGTGGATGTTCGGCTCATCCCTACTCAGAATGACTTGCACGCAAGCAAACTGGCACCCAAATTCATTGGACCCTTCCTGGTGAAGAGAGTTTCAAATTAACTTTCTCTACCTGAGTCAGTGAAAATCCACCCAGTATTTCTCATGTCACTACTAAAACCTTCAGTGCTGGATCCATTTCCAAACAGGGGATCGGAGCCACCTGAACTGGTAATTGTCAATGGAGATGAGGAGTTTGAGGTGGAGGCTGTCTCAGATTGTAGAAAAAGAGGAAACCAGCTGCAATATTTGATCAAGTGGAGGGGGCATGGTCCAGAAGAGAACTCCTGGGAACCCAAGCAGAACCTTCATGCCCAAGAGTAAATCCAGGCCTTCTTTCACAGCCATCCTCAAAATAGAGTTCTTCTGGGCACCCGGAGGTTTCCCATAAGGAGGGGGCAATGTCAGGGACCCGCTGCCCGCATTAGGAGATGTGTGCCAATGCACATAGGCAAATCAGGGACATCAAGCATGGATGTGCACATGCGCGGGGCATTAGGTCTTTGCTGTTTGATCTGCAGTTGTTCCCTGAAACCTTGATTCTGTGCCTGTATCCTGTTCCAGTATTGACCTGGCTTCCTGATCACGCTACTATCTCCAGTCCTGACCTGCTTCCTCCTGTCTGCAGGCCTGATTACCTATTGCCAAACCCAGCCTGGACTCTAACTACTCTCTGCCTGCTGTTTATGCTGATTGCTCTTCTGTGTATGAACTGGCTTGTCTGACCCTGCTCCAGTCAACTGACCTGCATCCGCAGCATACCTGAACCTGCTGTCCTGCATCTGCTGCTTTGCATCTACAGCATACCTGAACCTGCTGTCCTTCATCTGCTACCTTGCATCCCTAGCATACCTGAACCTGCTGTCCTGCATCCGCTGCTTTGCATCCGCAGCACTCCTGCACCAGCTTTTCCAGCTTCACATCTGGCACCACCACTTCCATCTAATAAAGTCATCTAATAAAGTCCTGAAAGCCCTCTTACCCCACCATGTTCCTACTGCCACTGTATGAACCCCAGTGGTCTTTGAGCCAGGGTTGTACGAGATGTCTCCCTCTGCATGTTCGGCTCACTCCTAAGGTACATGACACCTACATGCATGATACTGGGGCTATGGCAATAGTAGTTGTGGACAAGGAGGCAGAATAAGCTGATTGGGTCATAGAAGAGGAGGAGGATGCGGATCATTTAGTAAGCCAGTTCACAACCTCCTCTGCATTCTGTTGCTGGATAGCATAGACAACGTCACTAAACAGAGGAGATGGTGCCCTGCCTGAGGACAGACCACATCTACCTTTGCTTGTGGACACAGGCGCTGCTCTCCTCTCCTTGTTGACCTCTCAAACATGATGGGGGGAGCTTATTATCAAAATGTAATAGATGTACAAATGTGTACTTGGATGCACTTTAATAAATGGAGGGTAGTGTTTGGTGCACTTTATGTACTCAATACACAGACACACTCCATTGACACACTACAATATACTGCAGTAAAACTGTACTGAGCTACTTTAATATCCTGCAATAAAACTGCACTGGTGCATTTCAATATACAACACACTTCAATATACTGCCACAAAAGTACTCTGACACACTTCAATATTCTGTAGTAAAAGTGCACTAACAAACTTCAGTTTACTGCAGTAAAAGTGCACTAATGCACTACAATATACTGCCTTAAAAGTGCACTAACACTTCAATATACTGCCATAAAAGCATCCTGACTCACTTCAATATACGTTACTAAAAATGCACAAACACTCTTCAATATACTGCAGTAAACCTGCACTAACACACTTTAATATACTGCAGGGAATGTTCACTGATGTACTTCAATACTGTGCCGCAAAAGTACACTAATGCACTTGAATATACTGCCATAAAATGCATTAAAGCACTTCAATATACTGCAGTAAAAGTGTACTAATAGTATAGATGGAGGAGCTGCTAATCGAGCCGCTCTTTGAGTCATTTCTTTTGCTGCCTTGCCTACTGCATTGACTGGACTGATGGAAGAAACAGGAAAAAGGTGCGGAGGGCTGTGATAAAGCTGTGACCGAGGCAGTGTTCGTATCCTCATTCTCATGTCTATCCCCACCACATCCCACAGCATACCTGTATACCTGAATCTGCACACCTGAACAGTTTGTCCTGGCTGTGCTTGTGCTAAGCTGGCTTTCTCTGCCTGCGCTGTCCGTGTGCCTCTTGGGATGTGTTGGGGCTGCGAGTAGTGGGCTGCTGGCTGTTGGCTTTCTGCCTTATCGCTTTCCAGAGGGTCTCCAGAGGACTCATGGATGACTGTGACAGATGGTTCTCCCTCTTCAATCCATCTGCAGCCCTGAGGTTTGTAATTTTTGCTGAGAGATAGACATTGTGATAAATATCTCACTGGACTGACTAGCCAGAGACCTACAGCTTGTTTAAAATTCCTAAATTATTTTTTTGGAGAGTAATAACCTGTTGGTGCGATATCTCCTATCTCCTATTTCTATCTCCTTTTTTTTTATTTAATTTATTATGTTTAAAATTAAGGAGTGTAAAAGTACAATTATTATTACCTCTACTAAAGCTATGTCAAATTCTGGAGGACCAGCAAATGCTGGGGTGGTGTCTACCCCTGCTTCTTTTTATAGAGCGACTACAAGAGCAGAAACTGCAAAAGGAATTGCCGCCCGCCAGGATGGCACTAAATCAATGCCAGACCACCACGGACAACTGGAGCACTGCAGGGTGGTCTCTCGCATAGAAGCGCCCTCCATGCAAACCACCAAGATGGATCCCCAGCCTATGCCTCATCCCTGTGGTGACAATGAATGCTCCACCTTGAGTTTATCCTCTTCTACGCTCAATGTGAGTATGAACACCAACTCTTTAACTGTTCAAACTGCTCAAACAGATTCTAGTCAGAAATCAACTAAAGGGGAGAGTACAGTCGGAAAGGCTTTTGAACCCACATTAAGGGATGTTTATTTTTTGATACAACACAAGCTCTTCTTCCCTTTCTGTGCTCACAGGCCAGGTTCAGGCCATACGGGAAAAAGTTGTCTTACTATACGTGAGGACCTCCAAAAAGTACAAGAACACACTAATATCTAAGAAAACAGGGTTAGTAGTATAGAGCAGTGGTCATCAACCCTGTCCCCGGGGTCCACTAACAGGCCAGGTTTTATGTATTACTGTACCTTAGGGAGATGCACACTAGAATACTGCAATCACTGACCAGCAAATGATATTACCTGTGGTGTATTTCCGTTATCTTGCAAACCTTGCCTGTTAGTAGGCCCTGAGGACAGGGTTGATAACCACTGGCATAGACAATACTTTTCCTTCCATGGTAACAGAGATGAAGGCAGCTAACCGCAAGTTAAATACTACTAGCTCTAAAATTGGGAATCATTTACGCTCTAATAATGTCTGAGTGTTGGGTATACCAGAGAATGCAGAGGGTAATGACCCAGTTAGCTTTGCTGAAAGATGGCTCATTGAAATTTTTGGCAAGGAACATTTCTCTCTACTATTTTTAATAGAACGTGCCCATCGGGTCCTTACCTGTTTTCCAAAAATGGGAAAAACACCTCAACCTTTTTTAATATGTCTTCTAAATTATAGAGATGAAGAAAATATTCCACGGCAGGCATGGGTCCTAAATGATATTAAATATAATGGAGCCAAAATTATGTTTTTTCCTGACTTTTCAACAGAGGTTTAGAAATGGAGGGCACATTTTCAAGAAGTGAAGAAATGTTTGTTACTCCAAGGGCTTAAATATTCAATGTCATACCCTGCCCGTCTGTGAGTGAACTACAAAGGCAATTTACATATATTCCAAACACCACAGGATGCACAGGACTGGCTTGATGGTCAGGTTAAAATTCAGCCTTTGGGGTGATAGGTTCACCCCTCTAGTAAATGTATATATGTATACAGTATGAAATGATGGAGCATTGATATATACTTTTTTTGTCTGTCTGCAGGAGACACATGCCACATCCAACGCGACCAGGTTTCTGAAGCGCCGATCGATTAGAGAGGCTTACCACTCATTATATACCTCTCACTCGTGGGGGTGGGGGGGGGGGGGGGGTTACAATCCTGGTCTATGCTGGTATTGTATTCTCCTGCAGTAGGATGGTAGACGATTATGGCAAATATATTTTTTACAATGCAAGCTGGATAATCTTGAGTTGATCCTTGCCACTATATTTATACCTCCCCCTTATAATTCAGAAATAATTTGTCAGCTTATTTCCTTTGCAGGGGTCTCTCCTCAAATACCATTATTGATACTTGGAGATTTCAATAGTGATGTCGATATGAGGTGGGACAGATGCCCAGCTCCAAGGTCAATGACCAATGGGCATCTCTCCCCCTTTGGATGACTATGTCGGGAAATGGGACTGTATGATATGTGGAGGAAGATACACCCTGAAGAAAATGCCTATATATGCTATTCTTTTTTTTTGTAAATAGTCTTTATTAAGATTTTTCAAAGTACAAAAATACAAGAAACATAGGGCAGACAGAAAACAGAAAACAACTTTCCCAGCAATTAACATATGTCGATCTCACATTGTCTTAGGCCTACTGGCAAGAAATAGAAGGAGAGAAAGGTAAAATAAAGTACAAAGAACATAGAAAACATAGAAAACAGAAACCCCAAATCTCAGTTACAGGATATCGGTTCAGTGGTGTGAGTAAACCATCCGATGTAAATTTCAACAAATGCGCCGGCTAGGGAGTGTCAGATTGTGAATCAGACATAGCTTAACTCGTACATAAGGTAGCCATCTGACATCCCCGGGCCGCGCAAGTACCTTCATACCAGTATTCAGTTATAACATTATTCTACCGATTATTATGTACAAAAGAAATTGCAATAGGGAGCATAAGAAGGGGGATCAGAAAA
Organism: Lithobates pipiens; assembly: GCF_037356315.1. Classification (NCBI taxonomy): domain Eukaryota; kingdom Metazoa; phylum Chordata; class Amphibia; order Anura; family Ranidae; genus Lithobates; species Lithobates pipiens. The sequence continues at coordinate 390,102,459 of NW_027507764.1, forward strand.
GGGGATGGGGAGGGTGTAGTCGGTCTAGTTCAGTCTACCTGGGTGGGGATATCAGTCAATCCCTGCGTTTGTACCAAGATGTCCAACACTGCCATTTACCATCAAAATATTTTGAGTTTCCCCCTGCAGCTGCTATTAGTGACTCATAGGTATAATGGGTCTGCGTAGTGGAAAAGACCTCGGCTACTTCCGGGGCTTTATTGTTCTTCCATTGTCTTGTAATTAGAGACCTGGCAATTATCAACACGTGGGTAACTACTATTTTAAATTCTGGTGGAAAAGAGTCTATTCCTAGATTTAGTATGGCTAGGGCCGGGCTGGGGGGAGTGATAATGCCCATGATACTGGAGATCGCACGGAATATGGAATTCCAGTAGCTAGTGAGATGTTTACAAGTCCAAAACATATGGAGTAAGTTGCCTATTTCCCCACAGCTCCTCCAGCACAACGGTGATCCACCCCTACCGAACTGTGCAACTCTGTATGGGGTAAGATACCACCGGAGGGCAATCTTTTGTGAGAGTTCCCAATGGTTCACGCATTTAGAGGCTCTGTATATCCACTTGAAAGCTTCCTTCCACTGTGGAATAGTAAAAGTCGACTGGAGGTCGGCTTCCCATTTGAGATAGGGGGGTGATTTAACAAAGTCCATTTTACATTGGAATAGATTATAAAATAAGGAGATACCTTTAACAGATAGAAGGGTCGTATGAAAAAATTGCCAGGCCTCTTTTGAAAGGCAAATGGTGGGTGTAGTAATTGACCTGCAAAAGTGGTAGATTTGGTTGTATTTATATTGGTCAGAAATAAAGTGTAGACCCTTTTCCTGCCAGCTCGTGATTAATAAGTTGGGAATGGTCTGTTGTAAGGTCGATAAGGGTATTGGGACGGTAGTCAGTCTGTCAGATGGCAGAGGTATATATGCTATTCTAAAACACAAAACACATTATATCAAGAATAGATTTGGCTCTGTGCTCGGCTTATTTTATACCATATGTGCTGGATGTGAGTATCGAACCTTGGGGTATCTCAGACCATTCTCCTCTGTTAGTTACTTTAACATCAGGGCGCTAGGCGTCTAATATTTCTTGACGGCTGAATCCCTTTTGGTTGTCATTCCTAACGGTAGTCTGGATTTGTGGTCCCTCAACTTAGGCTTCACTTCCATACAAGTTGCATTGGATGCTTTAAAGGCCTATCTTTGGCGATTGTTAATCCAGAATATAAGTATTATCAAAAGTGCTTCCTGTAGCGAGCTCGAGCTGGTGAAGGCTGACACATCCGCAGTGGAAGCCACATATATATATATATATATATATATATATATATATATATTGTAAGGGATCTTCCCGGGGTAGGGTGTGTTTGGACACAGTTCACAGCAGACTTGGAATTTATAAAGCAGATCTTGGCGTTTATTCGTGGTACAAACAGTCCAGCAAACAAAATATACAGCAACACCGTGCTTTCTAAGTACAACAAAAATAAAAGTCCTAGCCCGGCTGGGCACTTACTAACAGGTTCTTCTCACCTATCTGACACTTACAAACACAGCGTCTTTCGCCTGGATATCGCAGGGTGAGTTTTAGCTCCAGCAGTGGCTGTGCTTGCAGCTTCCTTCAACACACAGATTGTTCATTCCCTGGCTGAGAGCAATCACCTGCAGGCCCAGCAGAGCCTTTACCTTCCCAGGCTAATTAGGATCAAAGCTCACCTGATCCAAAACCCAGAACTGGATCGGGGGGTGTGGAATGACAGGTCACTCTACCAAACCTACCTGCCATTCCATATAAACCCAGGCCCGGCAAAATTAAATAACAACTCAGCAGCATATCGCTGCTGAGAAACTGATCCATCCTGGATTTACCATCTCACACTGTGTAGCAACCTAGGTGAGATGTACACCCCCTCGATCACTTCTCCAGTGACATGTCTACATATCCCCCCCCTCTTTTTCAGACCGGAGGGCTGAGCCTTTTGTCCCCACAGACAACTTACCCTTGACAATGCGTCAGCATTTGCCTGTAATTTCCCTGGCCTGTGTTCCACAGTGAAATTAAAGTTTTGTAGGGAGAGAAACCATCTAGTCACTCTTGCATTTCTCTCCTTGTTTAACTTCATCCATGTTAGGGGGGCATGGTCTGTCACCAACTTGAACTTCCTGCCTAGCAAGTAATACTTTAAAGATTCTAGGGCCCACTTTACTGCTAAACATTCTCGCTCCACAATGGCATAATTTTTCTCGGCCGGGGTTAGTTTTCTACTCAAGTACGTCACTGGATGCTCCTCACCATTCACTACTTGTGAGAGTACTGCACCTAAGCCTGTGTTAGAGGCATCTGTCTGGACCAGAAATTCTCGCCTGAAATCGGGGGTAACTAAGACAGGTGGTTGGCACAAGGCAGACTTAAGGCTTTGGAAAGCCTTCTCGGCCTCTGGGGTCCACGTGACCATTGCTGTCTTTCCGCCCTTTGTCAAGTCAGTTAGTGGAGCAGCAACTGAGGCAAAGTTCGGCACAAATCTACGGTAATACCCCGTAATACCCAGGAAAGCTCTAACCTGTTTCCTTGTCAGGGGTCTAGGCCAACTCTGTATTGCCTCAATTTTATTTAGCTGTGGCTTAATCAACCCTCTCCCAATAATGTAGCCCAGATATTTGGCCTCTTCTAGGGCTAGAGCACACTTCTCGGCATTTATGGTCAACCCCGCATCACTTATGGCATCCAACACGGCCTGTACCTTACAGAGGTGACTTTCCCAATCAGGGCTAAAAATGACCACATCATCGAGGTAGGCAGCTGAGTAATCACGATGTGGTCGCAGAATCAAGTCCATCAACCTCTGGAAAGTTGCAGGCGCTCCATGTAACCCGAATGGCATCACTACATACTGGAATAGCCCATCAGGGGTGGAGAATGCAGTTTTCTCTTTAGCCTCACCAGAAAGTGGAATCTGCCAGTAGCCCTTTGTGAGATCGAGGGTGGTTATGTACCTGGCGTTACCCAACTTCTCAATCAACTCATCTACCCTGGGCATAGGATACGCATCGAACTTGGAGATCTCATTCAACTTTCTGAAATCGTTACAGAACCTCCAAGTTCCATTGGGCTTTGGGATTAGCACAATTGGGCTGGACCATTCACTCTGTGACACCTCAATTACCCCCAGAGCAAGCATACGTTTTACCTCGGCAGATACGGCTTCCCTACGTGCCTCCGGTATCCTATAGGGCTTAAGGTTTACTCTGCTTCTAGGCTCAGTTTCAATGTGATGATGGATGAGGTGTGTACGCCCTGGGAGGTCAGAGAACTTGTTTTTGTTTTTCTGTAAAAATTCCTGAGCCTCCTGTTTCTGTGACACTGATAGAGTATCACCTACCTTGACTGGAGGGATTGGTTGTGACAAATTATTAACAGTATTTGTCGCCACCAAGGATTCCCTGTCTTTCCAGGGCTTGATCAAGTTTATGTGATAAACTTGGAAAGGCTTCCTTCTACCTGGTTGGTGCACCTTGTAGTTCACCTCACTGATCTTTTCAACAATTTCATAGGGACCTTGCCACTTCGCCAAGAATTTACTCTCAACAGTGGGGACTAGTATAAGGACCCTATCGCCTGGGTTGAATGTCCTGATTCTTGCGGACCGGTTGTAAATTCTACTTTGGGCCTCTTGAGCCCTCTGGAGGTGTTCCCTTACCAGGGGCATTACAGTGGCTATACGGTCCTGCATTTGTGCTACATGCTCAATAACACTCTTGTATGGGGTGGACTCATTCTCCCATGTCTCTTTTGCAATGTCCAGTAGACCCCTAGGGTGACGACCATAGACCAACTCGAATGGTGAGAACCCTGTGGACGCTTGGGGCACCTCCCTAATAGCAAACATGAGGTAGGGTAATAAATGATCCCAGTCACGACCATCTTTTGCCACCACTTTCTTCAACATATGTTTCAAAGTTTTATTAAATCTCTCCACCAATCCGTCCGTCTGGGGGTGGTATACAGAGGTACGGATGTGTGAGATTTTAAATAGTTTGCATAACTCCTTCATTACTTTCGACATAAATGGCGTACCTTGGTCAGTTAGGATTTCTTTGGGGATCCCAGTCCTAGAAAACATATAAAACAACTCACGTGCAATTGTTTTAGATGCAGTGTTTCTTAAGGGTACAGCCTCAGGATAGCGGGTCGCATAATCCATGACTACCAAAATATACTGGTGTCCTCTAGCTGACTTTACAATGGGACCCACTAAATCCATGGCAATACGCTCAAAAGGCACCTCTATAATAGGGAGTGAAACCAAAGGACTGCGAAAATGTGACACTGGGGCACTAACCTGACATGTGGGGCACGACTCACAGTATTTTTTAATGTCATCATATATGGCCGGCCAAAAAAACCTCTGGAGAACCCTCTCTTGCGTTTTGTCAGTCCCCAAGTGTCCCCCAAGAACATGGTTATGTGCCATGTCAAGCACCTGACGCCGGTACGGCTTAGGTACCAGAAGCTGTTCCACAATCTCATCTTTAACCTTATTGACTCTATAGAAAAGATCATTAGTCACCGAAAAATGTGGAAATCTTTTTTCAGCATCTGGTTCCTGAGGTACCCCGTTCACAACCTGCTCTCTCGCATTTTTGAGAGTGGGGTCCTGTAATTGTGCAGCCCCAAAATTATCGCTAGACACCTCTAAGTCTAGTATATTTTGCTCAGTGGGAGGAGCCTCCTCCTCCCCAGCCAGGACCTGCAAAGGAAAACAATCATTTTCATCCTGTACACTTTTATCATTCACAGTGGGCAAGGCAACCACCTTAGAGGTATCCTCACTCCTTTTGGGGATTTTTCTTTTTTCCCAGAGAGCCCAGAATAATGGAAAATCGCGCCCCAATATTACATTATGCATGAGGTTTTTAACCACACCCACTTCATATTGTACGGTGCCTTGTTCAGTCCCAACTTTAGCCAGCACTATAGGGTACACTTTTGTATCACCATGTATGCACACAACACTCATATGCTTTTTAGACTCTAAGTCCCCAGTCACCAGGCTAGCATGCACCAAGGTTACGAGGCTTCCTGAGTCCATTAACGCTTTAACAGGAAAGTCATTGATTGTGATGTTGCAGATTTGCGGTTCAGTCTCTAGTCCAGGAACTGCAGCACAAGATGGTTCCGCAAATAGCGACTGACGCCGGCTAGCGTCACACTCCATGGGTTCAGTGGTAAGGGGGCAATGGGCAGACACGTGTCCCGCCTCATGGCATCTCCAACACTGGATAGGGCCTGGTCCCCTTGGCAAGGAGTCCTTTTTAGAGCCCCTTAGCCACCCGGGACCATCACCAGCCTTTTGTCCCTGAGACACCACTTGAGCCCTTTTCCCCCCATCAGCAGCCCTCCACACTCCCCCAATAGATGGAAGTCTCTTACCAGCTGACGGTACAGATCTGGCGCTCCAGGGAGGTGAAGATGCTGCAGGAACATCACGGAGGTAGTCCTCAGTCGCCTGGAACCTCTCCACAAGGTTGACAAGTTCGTTTGCATTCTTAGGATCACCTTGTCCCACCCAGCGTTGCAGGTCAGTAGGAAGCGCTCGGAGGTAGCGATCCATCACGACCTTCTCTAGGATTTGTGCAGGAGTAGAAGTGTCTGGCTCCAACCACTTTCTTGCCAAATGGATTAGGTCATACATCTGGGACCTCGCTGATTTGTCCAGACTGTAGCTCCAGTTGCGTACCCTCCGGGCACGGACTGCAGTAGTAACTCCTAGTCGGGCAAGTATCTCCTCTTTTAGCCGAGTATAGTCCTTAACCTCTTGCTCACTGAGGTCATAGTAGGCCTTTTGAGGTTCACCTGTTAAATAGGGCGCAATTACCTCTGCCCACTCAGCGGCTGGTAACTTCTCTCGCTCAGCCACGCGCTCAAATACTGTTAGATAGGCTTCAACATCGTCCTCAGCAGTCATCTTTTGCAGCGCTTTCTGCACAGTCCTTCTCCCAAAAAAAATCTCTGGAGCGGCTCCCATCACTGTGGGTGGATTAGCAACCACAGGCGCCTCTCGATTTGCTATCAGGTGCTCGATAAGTTGTTGTTGTGCAGCCATGGACTGTTCATGTCGTCTATTGACCTCTATCTGAGCCTGCTGTTGTTGCAAACTCACTTGCATAAACTGCTTCAGCATCTCCTCCATGTTGCTGGACTGTTCTTGGAGTGTAGTTGCAGCTTTCACCCAGGACATCAGCAGCTGTAGCCAAGTCTGTCCACACCGTTGCCCCTAGCAACCGTGTTGCCCGCATTCTCCACCAATTGTAAGGGATCTTCCCGGGGTAGGGTGTGTTTGGACACAGTTCACAGCAGACTTGGAATTTATAAAGCAGATCTTGGCGTTTATTCGTGGTACAAACAGTCCAGCAAACAAAATATACAGCAACACCGTGCTTTCTAAGTACAACAAAAATAAAAGTCCTAGCCCGGCTGGGCGCTTACTAACAGGTTCTTCTCACCTATCTGACACTTACAAACACAGCGTCTTTCGCCTGGATATCGCAGGGTGAGTTTTAGCTCCAGCAGTGGCTGTGCTTGCAGCTTCCTTCAACACACAGATTGTTCATTCCCTGGCTGAGAGCAATCACCTGCAGGCCCAGCAGAGCCTTTACCTTCCCAGGCTAATTAGGATCAAAGCTCACCTGATCCAAAACCCAGAACTGGATCGGGGGGTGTGGAATGACAGGTCACTCTACCAAACCTACCTGCCATTCCATATAAACCCAGGCCCGGCAAAATTAAATAACAACTCAGCAGCATATCGCTGCTGAGAAACTGATCCATCCTGGATTTACCATCTCACACTGTGTAGCAACCTAGGTGAGATGTACACCCCCTCGATCACTTCTCCAGTGACATGTCTACAATATATATATATATATATATATATATTCAAAATCCCTCTCGGGATATTCAACATGAATGGCTTTCATCTCAAAATAGGCTGAACAAACTATTGCAATCTAGGGCCAGGAATAAACTCTTTTTTCAGAAGAGACTTAGCTAGGCGGAGGGAGAAGTGAATGGTAGATTATTGGCTCAGATAGTAAGGTCTCAATCTAACCCTACACATGTTTCAGCTTTAATGAATGTACAGTAGAGGAGGAGATTTGTAACCAGACTAGTTCAATTATATCTATCTTTAAGTTCTATTATCAAGATTTATATGCTTCCAGGGTGGATTTCACCCTTGCAGAGCTATCTAGTTACATGGCCAGTATTGATCTCCTGGCTATTTCAATAGAAGAGAGAGAGATTCTTAATGCTCCACTTACTTTAATGGAAGTAGAAAATGTGGTGGCTAGTTTTCCCAATGCCAAGGCCTCAGGGACTGCTCCCTATTGAGACCTATAGAAAATATAATAAAGAATTGCTTCCCGCTCTTCTTAGCACACTAAATGAGGCTTTTCATACGGGTCAGCTCCCAGACTCTATAGGACAATCTGTAATAGTAGTCATACCTGAAAAGGATACAACTTTGCTACACCCTGAATCTTATAGACCAATTTCTCTATTATCTACAGACATTAAAATTCTTGTGAATATACTTGCAATTAGACTAAATAAGGTTATTAACAGTATTATTTATCCAGAACAGGTAGGATTTATGTCCAACAAATCAACCGCATTTAATATCAGACATGCATATTTAAATATGCAGGTTCCAGCCCCAGGCCATTCAAACCATGCTTTCTTAGCGTTAGACGCAATCAAGGTCTTTGATTGTGTCGAATGGCCATATCTGTGGGCCATCATTTTTGATAAATTCGGCAGGAGTGTCCGCTGTCTCCCCTGCTTTTTGCCCTGGCCATAGAGCCTTTGGCATGTCTTATACGGGCCCTCCTGATGTTACTGGTCTGATTAGGGGAGACACGGAGGAAAAGATATCACTATATGCGGATGATCTTCACTTTTTCATGTCTAATATCTGTTCATCCCTGCCGTAGTAATGGAAAACGTTAAGGAGTTTGGAAGGTTTTCCGGTTTAGGCATAAACTGGGAGAAATCCATGTTGATGCCTTTAAACCCCTTCTGGATCCACTACCACATATACTTTCTCATCTTAAGGTTGTATCATCTATAAAATGCTTGGGTATAACTATGTCGGACTCCCCACAGTCATATATTGTGGATAATATATTTCTATTACTTATTCGATTTCAAAATCAGAGTAAAACCTGGACTAAGAGCCCTTTATTGCTAAAAGGCCGTATTAATTTAATAAAAATGATATGGATGCCTCAGCTTCTCTATTTTTTACGTAAAAATTTGGATACCTATCCGGATCTTTATTAAGATAAACACTACATTTAGGTGATTAATATGGCAGAACAAAACCCCTCATTAATTAAACTGGAGACTTTACAGCATCCCACAAATGCTGGCGGGCTGACAGTTCCTAATCCAAGGCTATATTTTCTCATCTCCCAATTACAGAATTTTTCTGGATGGGAGTCTGAACAGATATCGCTTCTTGCTTGATGATTATTCTCTTTTGCATTTAAGGGTTGGTCTCCACTGTTTGTCCTCGATGGTGCAAGAGGGGGTGTCTCGCTTGCTGATATGCCTACTTGTATGTTAATCGAAACTCCAAAGATACTGGGTGGAGGTGATTGGTACCTTAAATAGGGTATTAAATATTAACATTCCGGTTGAACCGCTCATATGTATATTGAATTACTGTGATATCTCTATCTACTCCTCCCCTACTGGTAATACTATGAGGTGTGCACTTTTTGATGTATGTAGACAGATTGCTCTTAAGTGGACCTCTCCACATCCACCAACTGTGTCCCATTGGATTGTAGATCTCAATACGATCATTCTCTTTGCAAAGCATACATATTACGGAAGGAACTCCCTGAATAAGTTTGATGTTATCTGGTCTAGATGGCTTCAATCTATGACTTAGGTATCATGTCAACCAATGGGTACTATGTACGTTGCAATACTGGATATTGTTATTCCTTTTTTTTGCGTGTGTCATATATACTCAGAGTGAGCGGAGGGTGGTGGGATGGTGGGGTTTGTTGAAGGGGGGTGGTCTGTTTTTTTTTTCTTTTTTGGGAGGGGGGGGGGGGTTGGTTTGTTGTGATTTATATTTTTGTGGTTTTGTCTGTATTGTGTCAATGTTGTTTTCATATAAAATAATAAAAATGATTTGATTAAAAAAAAAAAAGTGTACTACTGCACTTTATTATACTGCCGTAAAAATGCACTAATGCACTTCAATATATTGCCATTAAGTATCTTGATGCACTTCATTATTCTGCAATAAACATGCACTAACGCACTTCAATATACTGCAGTAAATGTGCACTAAGGAACTTCAATATACTGCCATAAAAATGCACTAATACACTTCAATATTCTGCATTAAATGTGCACTAATGCACTTCAATATACTGCCATTAGGCTACTTTCACACTGAGGCATTATGCAGGTGTTTTTGTGCTAAAAATAGCACCTGGAAAGCACCTGTAAACGGCCTTGTCTGCAGTCTCAGTGTAAAAGCCTGAGTGCTTTCAAACTGGGGCAGTGCATTTGCAGGACAGGAAAAAATTTCCTGCAAGCAGCATTTTTGGGGTGGTGCAATAAAATCAATAGGCAGTGCTGCCAAAGCACCTGCAAAGCGCTTCGGCAACAGTGATTTGCAGGCACTTTTAACCCTTTATTCGGCCACTAGCGGGAGTTAAAAGCACCCCACTAGTGTCCAAAAAGCGCCGCTATAACAGTGGGAAAGTGCTTCTAAGACTATAGGTGCTTTACTGATATGCCCCCCCCCCCCACCCCAGTGTGAAAGTAGCCTAAAAGTGCACTAATGCACTTTAATATACTGCCGTAAAAGTACCCTAATGCACTTCAATATACTGCAGTAAAAGTGCACTAACACACATCAATATACTGCAGTAAATGTTCACTTCAATATACTGCCGTAAACATGCACTAACACACTTCAATATACTGCAGTAAATGTGCACTAACACACTTCAATATACTGCTGTAAAAGTGTACTAACATACTTCAATATACTGCAAGTGCCCTTACTATAGTGCAGTAAAACTGCCACTGACACACTTCAGTATACTGCAGGTAGCTTTCTCTGAGACACTAAACTGACAGTATAGTAAAAATGAACATTTGCACTACACTCTCGCTGCTCTATCACTATATTCACACTACATTGATACTTTACACTCACAATAGAATCACAATAGCACAATATAGCACACTAACTCGCTAGTAGCACTGAACAGAGCCCTGTTCTATCTCCACTCCAATATCACACTGCAAATGGCTGCTCTGGGAAGGAACCTTTTGTAGTGTGATGTGAGTCAATGAGTCATGATTGGGCACAGTCATCATTACTTTCTCCAATCATGGCTCTGACAGTGTTCTGTGCCCTGACTGGGCAGATCCTTCATTGCTTCAGCCAACCAGGGCTTCCAAAGCACTGTGCGACGTGCAGTGCATTGCAGGGTGCTTGACAAATGGTCAAATGCCCCAACAATTTGGGTATTCTCGAACAGGCTAACAGACAATATTCAGCCTGAACTTATGCTCGGGCCAAACCGTTTGCCCAATACTACCAGGCATCATGCCTATAAACTTTTTTACAGCTTAAATGATAATTTGTTGACATGTATAGTATTTAACTTTTAACTTTAGGTCTAATTTAAGCATTCATATATAGGAACTGTATTTATCATACTATTCATCATACTTTTTGTATTCCCTCCTAAAATAAAATGTCTTTACATTTAATCAGAAATGGACCCTAAAAAACTGTCAAATGACTAGAACATATACCTTCCACTTCCACTCAAAAAAGTTATTGAATGCTTATAATAGTCTTTCTAGCTAGTTAGAATGTTATTCACAGAGATAATTGAAGTATCACATGGAAATTCTATTGGGAACAATTTTCTATTAAAAATGTGATCAATATTTGGCAACAGAGAATACTCTGAACATCAGAAGGCAAATAGTAAGCAATAAATAGCATAAAAATTGAAAATACCCAGTGGCAACATCTTATGAGCAGTATTTAAGCAAATTTTAAAAATAATGCAACTGTGCATCATATATTGAGTCAAATTAACACAGTCAAATTAATTAAATTATTACTTACAAACTCTTTTTTGTTTATCATACAAATCTTGGTGATTATTAGATATCAATTTATATCACATACAGTATATACTGTACATACATGTGTATATAAAAAGCATAATTGCTGTACAGTCAGACATTTAGCACTGCATTTGCATTTACTTACTATACATTTAATTTTGGGTGCTGAATTATTTGAGTTAGTTCTCTATACCAAAATATTCCACAGGGAAAAGATTTATATAATTTACGATAATTTATTATAGGCTCAAAAAATGTATGTATATTTATAGTATACACAGTATATGTACATTATTAATGGAAATATACTGCATCATAAGAACCAAGTTGCTGTTGCAATTTATTAGCTCAATCATAGCTTTATAATCCTAACTTGAATACAAAAAGGCTTGTGTAAAACTTTATTCCTATAGAAATTATAAGGAATAATTGAGATCCAATATTCTTAGGCCTAAATTTGTTGAAAGACCTCACAATTACCGTCAAACACTTTCAAAACATGATTTATATCAAACTAGGGCAAATATTTCCGAAAATAACAAGCAAAAATCTTCACTGTCCACTGACCATGATATTGCAAAATAAATATTTTTGTATTAAAGATTGTCACTGGAGATTGGACGCAGGTAGAATGGTTCAAGGGTTCCACTTACATTTATGGAACACTTACACCATACTTACTTGCCTCCACTTTCACACCTCTCTGTAAAGTCCGAAAAACAAGGACAAGAAGTCCTCTTAGGCCGCGTACACACGGGCGGACTGTTCGCCCAACTTTGTCCGCTGAACAGTGTTTCAGCGGACAGTCCGCTCGTGTGTGGGCTTCAGCGGACAGTTTCAGCGGACTGTCTGACGAACAAAGTCTTACGGAATTTCCGTAAAACTGTCCGCTGAAACTTGGTTTGAGCGGACAGTCCGCCCGTGTGTGTGCCAGTCCGCTGTACTTTCGAAATGAGCGAACTGTTCCCGCCCGGAGAAAAGTCTGCTCATTTCGAGCGCGTCTCCAGGTAGGCGGGGCCCGCGAAGGAGACGTCGCGGGCCCCGCCGCCTGGTATGGACTTAAAGGGGAACCCCAACGCCAAAAAAAAACGGCGTGGGGGTCCCCCCAAAGTCCACAACAGACCCTTGTCCGCGCACGCTACCCGGCCGGCCAGGAAAGGGGGCGAGCGAGCGCGCCCCCCCTCCTGAGCCGTACCAGGCCGTGTGCCCTCAACATGGGGGGTGCCTTGGGGAAGGGGGGGCCGCGCGGCCCCCCCACCCCAAAGCACCTTGTCCCCACGTTGATGAGGACAAGGGCCTCTTCCCGACAACCCTGGCCGTTGGTTGTCGGGGTCTGCGGGCGGGGGGCTTATCGGAATCCGGGAGCACCTTTAATAAGGGGGCCCCCGGATACCGGCCCCCCACCCTATGTGAATGAGTATGGGGCACAATGTACCCCTACCCATTCACCTGTGAAAAAAAGTAAAAAAAAAAACACAACACAGGGTTAAAATATTTTATTGCACAGCTCCGGGGGTCTTCGGGGGTCTTCTCGCCGTACTCCTCCGCTATCTTCTTGTAGCTCTTTTGCTAGCGGAGGAGTCCGGCTTTCTTCCTCCCCGCCGCCGGCCTCTTCTCCCGACTTCGGGGGTCTTGTCCCCCTCTTCGGTTCTTCTGCCGGGCCACCGCGCCTTCTTATAGCTCTTTTAGAGGCAGTGGCCCGGTCTTCTGTCGCCGCCTTCCGTTCTTCTGCCGGGCCACCGCGCCTTCTTATAGCTCTTTTAGAGGCGGTGGCCCGGTCTTCTGTCGCCGCTGTCGCCGCCTTCCGTTCTTCTTCTTCTTCTTCTTCTTCTTCTTCTTCTTCTCCAGGAGATGTTGACACGACGCTCTCTCCGGCCGGAATGCCAGAGCCGTGCTGCGCTGCCACTTATATAGTGACAATGGGGCGGTGTCACATGGTATATGTCACATGGGTTGGTCACATGGTGACCCCGCCCTCTTACGATGTCATAGTCCCCATGTGACATCAACCCATGTGACCAACCCATGTGACATATACCATGTGACACCGCCCCATTGTCACTATATAAGTGGCCGCGCAGCGCGGCTCTGGCATTCCGGCCGGAGAGAGCGTTGTGTCAACATCTCCTGGAGAAGAAGAAGAAGAAGAAGAAGAAGAAGAAGAAGAAGAAGAAGAAGAAGAACGGAAGGCGGCGACAGTGGCGACAGAAGACCGGGCCACCGCCTCTAAAAGAGCTATAAGAAGGCGCGGTGGCCCGGCAGAAGAACGGAAGGCGGCGACAGAAGACCGGGCCACCGCCTCTAAAAGAGCTATAAGAAGGCGCGGTGGCCCGGCAGAAGAACCGAAGAGGGGGACAAGACCCCCGAAGTCGGGAGAAGAGGCCGGCGGCGGGGAGGAAGAAAGCTGGACTCCTCCGCTAGCAAAAGAGCTACAAGAAGATAGCGGAGGAGTCCGGCGAGAAGACCCCCGAAGACGGAAGACCCCCGGAGCTGTGCAATAAAATATTTTAACCCTGTGTTGTGTTTTTTTTTGTACTTTTTTTCACAGGTGAATGGGTAGGGGTACATTGTACCCCATACTCATTCACATAGGGTGGGGGGCCGGTATCCGGGGGCCCCCTTATTAAAGGGGGCTCCCGGATTCCGATAAGCCCCCCGCCCGCAGACCCCGACAACCAACGGCCAGGGTTGTCGGGAAGAGGCCCTTGTCCTCCTCAACATGGGGACGAGGTGCTTTGGGGTGGGGGGGCCGCGCGGCCCCCCCTTCCCCAAGGCACCCCCCATGTTGAGGGCACGCGGCCTGGTACGGCTCAGGAGGGGGGGCGCGCTCGCTCGCCCCCCTTTCCTGGCCGGCCGGGTAGCGTGCGCGGACAAGGGTCTGTTGTGGACTTTGGGGGGACCCCCACGCCGATTTTTTTTGGCGTTGGGGTTCCCCTTTAAGTCCATTCCAGGCGGCGGGGCCCGCGACGTCTCCGTCGCGGGCCCCGCCTACCTTGACACGCGCTCGAAATGAGCGGACTTTCCTCCGCGTGTGTGGGCGAGTCCGTTCATTTCAAAAGTTGCGCGGACTTAGTATGACGAACTTAGTCTGCCGTATTAGTCCACTCAAAAAGTGCCGTGTGTGGGCAAGTTCGTTCATTCAAAAGTTTGAGCGGACTGTCTGACGAACTTAGTTTGGGCAGACAGTCCGCCCGTGTGTACGCCGCCTTAGTTGAAGTTTGTTTAGGAAAAATTACCATACCCCTGTCCACATGTGACAGCACTCACTATTAATGAACCTTGGAAAGTTATATTCAACATTTCCAATGGCCTCCACGGTCACCAGATCTCAATCCAATAAAGCACCTTTTGGATGTGGTGGAACAGAATATTTACATCATGGATGTGCAGCCGACAAATCTGCAGAAACGGTGTGATGCTATCATGTCAATACAATCTCTGAGGAATATTGTTGAATCTATGCCACAAAGAATTAAGGCAGCTCTGAAGTAAAAAGGGATCCAACCCAGTGCTAGCTATATATATATATATATATATCGCTGTTAGCTGTCACAAGTGGCTCTTCTGGTGGATGGCTTCCATCCGATGTGGCATGATAAGCTCTCATATTTTTTATTTCTGTGAGTTTGCATTTGGCTATATATATATATATATATATATATATATATATATAGCAATGCATTGATTGGTTTATTATGATTAAAAAGCCAAATGCAAGCTTGCAGAAATAAAAAATACAAGAGCTTATCATGCCACATTGTATGGAAGCCGTCCACCAGAAGAGCCACATGTGACAGCTAACAGCGTGTTGTCAGTGCGGAAAACCAAGTCCAATATTCCAGGAAGTGCTCTCTTCACTATATATATATATATATATATATATATATATATATATATATATATATATATATATATATATATATATATATATATATATATATATATATATATATATATATATATATATAATTTCTTCATCATGTATCATGTTGCATTAAGACCAAACAACAAAACAACATAGTAAATTCCAAACAATTTGGCATTACAGTTTTTAGTTTACTCAGAAAGCTCAGGCTATGCTTTTTTCTTTTGTTTCATTCAAATTCCCTGTAATAAAAGTGCAATTTGGGTTTGATTCATTGAATTTTCTGGAGCCAAACCAAAGCATAATGAAATTTCTTTTCTACCTCTGAGCACCACAAAAGTAGTTAAATTATTAACTTTATTTAATTGAAGTGTTAATATTTAATGAGTTTTTGTTTTTCACCTTCTTCTCGTTTTTGTCTCCATCTCTTTTTTTTTGTACAGGTGAGAACAGCTTAAGGAAAAAGTTCTATCTAAAAATAAAAAAGGGAACAAATCAAAGGTTAGAAAGCATATATGACAAAATATTTCTAAAAGGCAGCTATGTTGTCATATGCCTTTGACATAAAGGTAACCCATGTAAATTAGCAATGGCAAAACAAAGAGAATATGAGCTCTAATTTAGCACATCGATCAAAAAAGTGAACATGAGCTAATGACACTTTTGAATCGGGTCATAAATGTATTGCTTTTTAAAAGCAATCACCAAGCTATCAAGCAATAAAGTGTATGGGGTAAGTGCTTCTCCAAAGACAGAGCTGTCACTGACAATGATAAACTGCAACAGTAAAAAATAAAAATGATTTCTTTCATGTTCGAGGTATTGGTTGCTAAAAGCCCTTTGTACCATGTTATGCTTACAGCTAATATTCTGCTTAAGAAAAATGATTGTTTTTATAAATGTGTTTTAATTGATTTGTTCAGTAATGTAGAGTAAACAGCAACGAAGATGTGTAAAATGCAGTAACTCAAAGTAGTCAAACACAGTATAGTTTACTATTGTGGATGAGCTTAGTTTTCAGGTCACCCATAAGTTTGACCTGAACTCGAGCTGTTTGCAGTTTGCTAAATTGACAAACTAACAGATTTTGCCATTTTGCCCGCCTGAACCTCCAGCTGCTGCAACCAAAAGTCATTCACTTGTTGGCAAGCCACCCACTTTTTTAAAATTATAAACATGCCAGAAGCATCCCAGGTGACATTATTAATGAAATATGGCCATGACAGGTTCCTTAGTGCTGCTGTTCACATTCCAGCAATGCTGAGGAATTTTTTATTGTAGCTGGAGAGGATTGTCACGAATCGTTGTGATTGATGATGGATCTACATCCTTGAATGTCTTGATTGACATTGTATTTGCATTGTAGGACTTCTTTGAAGATACTTTTTCTGTCATGAAGAGTCTTTAGAGAGGAACTCACAGTAACTACCCGCCTTTATTTCATGCCACCCATACTTTACCTGTTATGATGTTTTCTCTTGAAAATATACACTCAACTATCCAGGAGATCCAGCGTTGCCCTGCAATGATCCACTGTTCAGCTTTTGCATCCTACACCACCATCTTGGTTCCCCTCAGCCAGCTGCATCTTTCAGATTCAGGCAGCCCAACCCCAATTACACACAATCTCTGCCCCCTGGTTGCTGTGTGAATTTAATACTGCAGCCTAATAAAGCCAGGGTAGAGAGGGATTTTTGTGTGTAACTTCAAACAGTGGTTTGGCCTTTTTCATAAAGGTTTTCACTTATCCTCGCCAAATTTATATACCAAATTTTTGTTTTTCATACACATTTTAATTTTCCAGTGTTGCAGAGCATAAATAGGAGGTGATTTAGTTGAAATTAAAGGGGTTGTAAACTCTCATGTTTTTTTACCTTAATGCATCCTATTCATTAAGGTGAAAAAACACCTGGCATTCACCGCCCCCCCAGCCCCTCATTTTACTTACCTGAGCCCCTTCATCTCCTTAGCAGGGACATGCTGTTCTTCTCTCCACGGGGTCCTGGCTCTTGATTGGATAGATTGGCAGCAGTGGGAGCCAATGGCTGCGCTGCTATCAATCAAATCCAATGATGAGGGCTCAGGGGGGCGGGACAGAGTCCGGCATTCATGTCTGCGGATGCAAATGCTTGATTTGGGAGCATGCTAGCAAGGTAACTAGGGAGAGTGCTTCTCCTTGGGGGTTATCTGATGTGGGGAGGAGATGCGAGAGCCACAGAGGGACACCAGAAAAGGATGTTCAGGGCCACTCTGTGCAAAACAAGCTGCACAGTGGAGGTAAGTATATGTTGGTTATTTAAAAAAAAATAAAAAAAAGATCCTATACAATCATTAAGGATTAAATTACAAAATTGGCAATTTAGCAATAAATTCAAGTAAGCTGAGATTTGACAATAATACCCCATGATCACTTTGTATTAATGCATGCGTGATATTATAGTAAATTTAACTTCATGAGAGAATGCCCCCCTCCTGAACAGTAGCAGGCCACATGCCCTCAACATGGGGAGGTCAGACCCCAAAGCACCTTTTGGAAGAGCTTCCCAGAGGGGGTTAGCTTTAGCTGGGAGGAGCTGAAACAGCCGCTGTGGGACCCCACGACAGCAGGATCAGGGGAGAGAGCGAGAAAGAGAGAGAGAGAGAGACCACACTGAATTAACTACCTCCTGTTCTTGTATTGATGCATGCAGGCTGCAACATCTTTACATACTCCAATGCAGGTACAACTGATGGACATATATGGAAACCCTCTCTATATATATATATATATATAAAACATATGAACCACATTTCTTTACATTATATAGAGCTCTGGGATGTGGACAGCTCTAAAGCTAAGGAGAATCCATCACTTACCATGTGATACATCTCCCAACTAATCACTCTTTTTTATGCTGGTCTACCCTATTGTACAGACTTCTCTTGTTGTTCTTCAAGGCTCTGATAAAGGGGGAACCCCTCAAAATGCGTAAACCCACCTTTGAGTACTTGCCCTTGTATAGGCATGTCTAATTTCTACAATTTTAATGTGTATATTTTGTAACCCTGTTTTTATGAATATATAGATACATTTATATGCATTTATAATTTCTGTATATGAATAAACTGTATCATTTTGATCAAAGCATCAGATCACGCGCCTTCCACCTCTTTCCTTCACCTGACACTCTTAGGCCGCGTACACACGCGGGGACTGTTCGCCCAACTTTGTCCGCTGAACAGTGTTTCGGCGGACAGTCCGCTCGTGTGTGGGCTTTCAGCGGACAGTTTCAGCGAACAGTCCGCTGAACAAGGTTTTTCGGAAATTCCGAAAAACTGTCCGCTGAAACTTTGTTTCAGCGAACAGTCCCCTCGTGTGTAGGCTTGTTCGTCAAACTAAGTTCCGCGCATGCTCAGAAAGGATTTACACGCCGAAAGTTATAATGCAGTGTATAGGACGTCGTATTTTTCGTCCCGTCGTACGTGCCGTTCACGTCATCGCGCACGGTTTCAGCAAACTGTTCGTTCGTCGTGTGTGGCCATGTCCGTCCATGCTAATTTTGAGCGGACTGTTTGCCGAAACTGTTTGACGGACAAAGTTGGGCGAACAGTCCCCGCGTGTGTACGCGGCCTTAGGACCACCCCTGGTCAGTTTAGGCAGCGGGACATGCATGCTCATCTTTTACATACTGTAGTTACATAGTAAGTGAGGTTGAAAAAAAGACACAAGTCCATCAAGTCCAACCTATGTGTGTGATTATATGTCAGTATTACATTGTATATCCCTGTATGTTGCGGTCGTTTAGGTGCTTATCTAATAGTTTCTTGAAACTATCAATGCCCCCCGCTGAGACCACCACCTGTGAAAGGGAATTCCACATCCTTGACACTCTTACAGTAAAGAACCCTCTACATAGTTTAAAGTTAAACCTCTTTTCTTCTAATGTTAATGAGTGGCCATGAGTCTTGTTAAACTCCCTTTTGCAAAAAAGTTGTATCCCTATTGTGGGGTCACCAGTAGGGTATTTGTATATTGAAATCATTTCCCCCAAGCGTGTCTTCTCCAGAGAGAATGTGATCAGTGCTCGCAACCTTTCCTCATAACTAATATCCTCCAGACCCTTTATTAGCATTGTTGCCCTTCTTTGTACTCGCACCATTTCCAGTACATCCTTCCTGAGGACTGGTGTCCAGAACTGGACAGCATACTCCAGGTGTGGCCAGACCAGAGTCTTGTAGAGTGGGAGAATTATCATTTTATCTCTGGAGTTGATCCCCTATTAAATGCATGACAATATTCTGTTTGCTTTGCATTGCATGCCATTACTGAGCCTATCATCTACTAGGACCCCCAGGTCCTTTTCCTTTATAGATTCCCCCAAAGGTTCTCCCCCAGTGTATAGATTGGATTCATATTTTTGCCACCCAAATGCATTATTTTACATTTTTTCTACATTGAACCTCATTTGCCATGTAGTTGCCCATCCCATTTTAATTCCCTTCATTTGAAAGTACTACCACTCTATACTGCCAAAGCCTTCACAAGCACAGGAGAAATTCTCTCTTTGCTTGGCAAGATCCCCTTCTGTTACCAAGAGTGAGGTAGCAGAGGTAAGCTGACTGGAACACAAGCAGCTCTTTGGAGGAACTCCACATATATGCTGCACACAAGTGGCTCATCTCTGTGTTGAGGGACTGCCTTAATGTTTATCTTTCACATGAACGTGTCCCTTGTCTGGTCTGGGCATTGATGAGCATGCCTTTGGGAAAGGTGTAATTCCTGTGCTATAACAACTGACCCTGTTTTCCACCTGGTGTAGCCCAGAAGAACCCACACCAGGGTCGGCCTCCTGTGTGACCCGAGTTCATGGAGTCATATGGAAGAGGTTACCCTTAATATTCAAACCAAAGCCAAAGGGGCTGGTAATGGACTGGGAGGAACCCATGCCTTTTTTCAATGAGTTTTATCTATATTGCTGAGACCTGACAATTCATTACAGCCCCGATCAGTTTTAAATTACCTTTTTTCCTTTAGAAATGTCATTTTGCGGTGGTACAGTTTTAAACACAGGTATACTATAGACACCCCAGGCATGAAATTTAAAGGACTATTTCATTTTTTTTGTTTCACTTTAAGCATTATTAAAATCACTGCTCCTAAAAAAAATGCAGTTTTTAAAACCCGTTTTTGCATTGATACTGGGGCAGGAACCGAGTTCCCAAGCACTTTTTATAACAATAACTTGCATATAAGCCTTTAAAATGAACACTTTTGGTTTTTCATGTTAGTGTCCCATAGACTTTAGTGTCCCATAGACTTTAATGGGGTTCCGCGGGGTTCCGCGGCTTTTGAATTTGCTGCGAACGTTGCATAATGTTCATAATGTTCATTGTTCGCCGAACGTCCAAACTCATGCTCGGGCCAAACTGTTCGCCCATCCCTAGTTCCCAGAAGATCTTCCTAACTTCTGCACTGATCTTAAAGTTGGTCCCCCTGCTCTGCTGGGAAGGCGAGAAGGGATCCTCATATTTTCTTCAACCCTGGAGTCTCACTGGAAAAAGACTCCCTCTAAGCCCTTGTACACACGGTCGGACATTCCGACGGAAAATGTCCGATCGGACCATGTTGTCGGATAATCCGACCATGTGTGGGCTTCAACTGACTTTTTCCGTCAGAATGTCCGACCAACAAAGTTTGAGAGCTGGATATAAAAATTTTCTGACAATATGTAGAGAATTCCGATCGGACAAAGTGCCACGCATGCTCAGATCAAATTCCTAGACCAAAGTTATTGGCTACTAGCCTGAACGTAGTCCCGTCATAACTAAATAACGTCATCACGTTACGAACGATTGGATTTTCCGACAACTTTGTCCGACCATGCAACACCAGTTTCGGACAAAATCCGTCGGACAAAATGGATGGATTTTGTTTTGTTTGTTCGAACGTGTGCACAAGGGCTAAGTATAAATGCAAGAGCGCTCCAGGTTCCGCACAGAAAAATGGGTGGGATCTTCCCTGTGCTCTATTATTCTGTCTGAGAGCTTCCATACTTGAGAGGCCTTTATGGTCTATCTAGGACATTTTGGTTACCTTTTTCTTATAAGTTTTCATTTTTGTTACTGAATATGTCCCATTTTGCACAGTAGACACTTAAAGGCCTCTTTAAGGCGCATTTTGATTGTTTAACCCGTTGCTGGACTCTCACTACAAATCTATGTTTACGATTGTTTGTTTGATACTTTGTATTATGATGTTGATCCTCGGCTAGTGCCCCATTCCATATGATCTATTCGTTTCCTATTTTGGAAACCTCCCCATCCCACTTGGGGCCAGGGAGCCTGGGATCCTTTGTGCTACTTTTGCACTTCTTTTTTGGTGTACTGAGGTTCTTAGGCCTCCTGATCCCCTCTGGGTCCACTGCAGTATAATGTGTAGTGTAGCTAATCTCTTATACTACATATATGTGATATGCTAGGATTATTCCCTCTCTCTTTTCCTTTTTCCCACTCTATACTTCTTTGCTTGTTTTTCTCTTCTTTTTTTATGCAGATGCATGTGGCTACAATGGCTTAAAGGTTATGCTCCTGTTCCGGTAATGGTGACTTTACACTTGATTTTATATAATGTCAGGGGTCTGAATACTTCAGTCAAATGTCACCAGCGAGGCCAAGGGAGTGGTCATTGGCTTTCATAGGAGCATTTGATTTAGGTTAGACAAAATGCTTGTAGATGATCACAGGTGATTCTTGTTCCTTTAGGGAACCACTGGTAACACTTGAGTGTTTATTGTCCCAACCAAAACCAGCCATCATTAGGGATGAGCCAAACACCCCCTGGTTCGGTTCGCACCAGAACAGACAAAAAATTTGTGCGAAAATGTTTGGGGACCCGGATACTGCCCCAGGGGACATGTATCAATGCAAAAAAAGTTTTAAAATGGCAGTTTTTTCAGGAGCAGTAATTTTTAATAATGCTTAAAAGAAAAAAATGGCATTTAAAATTGCTTGTGGTGTGTAATGAATTCTCGGATCCCAGCAATATACATAAAAAACGGTGTGGATCCCCTCCAGTTCATTACCAGGCCCTTCGGGTCTGGTATGGATTTTAAGGGCAACCCGTGCCAAATGAAAAAAAAATGGAGTGGGGGTCCCCCCAAAATCCATATCAGAACCTTATCCGAGCATGCAACCTGGCAGGCCTCATGAAAAGGCGGGGACGAAAGAGTGCCCCCCCGAACCGTACCAGGCCACATGCCCTCAACATGCAAAGCACCTTGTCCCCATGTTGATGGGGACAAGGGCCTCATCCTCACAACCCTTGCCCGGTGGTTGCGGGGGTCTGCGGGCAGGGGGCTTATTGGAATCTGGAAGCCCCCTTCTGTGTTCCACTTCCATAGGCGTTGCTTCCCTCTTTGATCATGCCCCCGTCTCAATCCATATATCTATGCCTACCTTGTCTCAGCATAAAAACATCTGGAAATTTTATGATTTTCTCATTTCTGACCCTTTTAAACTAGCGCAATTGTCAACCTCTTTGACGCATTACTTTGCAGATAATGGCTCATCAGAGTTATCATATCCAACAGTCATTGGAGGCGCATAAAGCTACAATGCTAGGTAAATGAACTAATTGAACTAGATGCCAGATGTAAAAAAGAACATGACCAGAAATAGACATGTGCAATTTGTTTTGGTCCGAATATAAACGTGAACACATTTTTGGCTATTCGGTTCGGAATTCATTCGTCCATCGGGGCATGGAATTTGGAATTTGTTAGAAGATTAATAAACACAATGAAATTCAGGGCCTGGTATAGATTGGGGGATATAAAACTGGCATTTGTTTTATATACATTGTGCTTTTTAGTGAGGAATCCCACTGACAGCAAATGAATCATGGCTGTTAAGGATCCCTGGGGCCACCTACTCCTTAAAGGGGTTGTAAAGGTAAATATTTTTTCACCTTAATGCATTCTATGCATTAAAGAGGGATTCCACCAAAAAAAAAAAAAAATTAAAAGCCAGCAGCTATAAATACTACAGCTGCTGACTTTTAATAAATGGACACTCACCTGTCCCGGGTTCCAGCGATGCCGGCAGCCGAGGCCGATCGATCGCTCGGCTCTCGGCTGCTGCAGTCACCATTCTAGGTGAGGGAATCAGGAAGTGAAGCGAATCGGCTTCACTTCCCGGTTCCCTACTGCGCATGCGCGAGCCGCGCCACGCAATAGGAAATCTCTGCGCTGTCACTGGGACCCGTGTGTCCCAGCAGACAGCGCGGCAGGGCAGGAAATGGCGTAGACTCCCACGGGAGTCTATGCCCGGAAGTGGGTGAAAATACCTGTCTTTGACAGGTATCTCCACCCCCCTCCCCCCTGAAGGTGTCAATTATGACACCGGAGGGGGGGAGGGATCCGATCAGCGGAGGTTCCACTTTAGGGTGGAATCCCGCTTTAAGGTGAAAAAACATCTGACAGTGCCTGCGCCCCGAGCCCCCCCCCCATTTTACTTACCTGACCCCTCGAAAGTCCCGCGCTCGTCCCCCGATGTCCTTTCCAACGTTCAGCCTGGCCGCTGACTGGCTGGAGTGGATGGATAGAAAGCAGCACAGCCATTGGCTCGCGCTGCTGTCAATCACATCCACTGACACGGAGCACCAGGGGGCGGGGCCGTGTGATACAGCGAGTGGCTATAGCCGCCGGCTGTATCACGGGAGCGCGCCCGCAGATGCTTCTGACCCGCATGAACGTGAGAAGCACCTGTAGGAGGAAGCAGAGACAGCCGCCGAGGGACCCCAGAAGAGCAGGTTCGGGGCCACTCTGTGCAAAACGAGCTGCACAGTGGAGGTAAGTATAACACTTTACAATCCCTTTAACAACCAGCTATTCTGATATCTGAATATACAAAAGGAATGCCGAAGATACAAACCAAATTCTTAAATTCTGAAAACAAATTGGTCCAATATTGCGACAATGAACCAATTCCTTTTTGGAATTTCTGAATTTGTTTTGTATTTTTAGCATTGTTTATTCAGAATAGCATTCAATAAAAAAAAGCCAAAATTAAAACAAAAAAAATGGTGTGGGGTCCCTTCAAAAATTCATACCAAACCCATACCCAGACCAATCTATTCCAGACCATAGAATGCAGCCTGACAGGCCAGGAATGGGGGGGGGGGCGACATGCCCTCAACATGGGGACGCACTTTGGGGCAGGGGGGCTTTGCTCCCCCACCTCAAAGCACCTTGTCCCTATGTAATTGTTGACAAGGGCCTCCTTTCCACAACCCTGGCTCGGTAGTTGTGGGGGTCTGGGGACAGGCTTCCAGATTCAAATATGTCACTCCTCACACCACCACAACCAGTCCAGGGTTGTGGAAAAGAGGCCCTTACCCTCACCCACATGGGAACAAGGTGCTTTGAGGGGGCAGAGCCCTCCTGCCCGAAAGCACCCCCCATGTTGAGGACATGGGGCCTGGTATGGTTCATGATGGGGAGCACTCACTCATCCCCCCCTTTGTTCAGAAAAGGGTCTGGTACAGATTTTGGGAGGCCCCATGCCATTTTCTTATTTATTTTAGCGTGGGGTTCTCCTTAAAATCCATACCAGACCCAAATGGTCTGCATTTTCCATTGCCGGTATTCTTTGGATAATTTTTTGACCGATCCAAATTCAAATCATTCTGGAAATTTGGAATCTGTTAGAAAATGAATAAACAAAATTTAATTAAATGAAACAAAACTAAATTAATTCTGAAACGAATCAATGAAACAAAATTAGTAACATAACTAATCTATCAGAAACAGAAAAAAAATTCTGTCCTGCACATGTGTAGTCAGAAGCTTGAAGATTTACTACAGTGGCTGATCTTGATCGGGTGCACAAACTTTCTCACAAGCGGGAAGAGGGAGGTGCTTAAATCCCTGTTGGACCTAGATCTTCATTGATAGATGGCGCTACACCAAACTGTTCCAATTTTTATGTGCCCTGTGCATCCACTATGCTTTATATGCAAATTTCACCCTATAGAGTTTATTTTATGCCCTAAGGATCCTCCGTTGCATTGTGTGTCACAATTCTACAAAGCCCTCCTCCCTATGCAGGGCCCAACTTACCCAAAAAAACCTCACTCCCTGGGAACTGGACCTTCATTGCCCTCTCACAGACAGACGGATAAAATCATGCAGCTCTATTTCAGTGCTTGCTCATATTTGGTGGGACTGCCCACTCACCCATTCTGACAAGATGTGGTCAACATGATCTCTGTTATGCAAGGTGATAATCTTCGTTAGAAGCCCTGGACGATTCTGTTTCATAGTACAACTGAACCAATAGGCCGATCTATCACACCTAATTTTTAGGGGTAAAAAATTGTTCCCACTTTAGCCCATTGGTTACGCTAAATTGATGACCTATGCCTTATGGAAGAACTGACGCATTTAACTAGAAGTTCTAATGATAAACACTCTAAATGAGCCTGTTGATTTGCATTTAAAGTGATTGCAAAGTCTATTTTTATTTTTTTTTGTTAAAAATATCAAGCATGTTATACTTACCTGCTTTGTGTTAATGTCCCTTTCTTGTATGTGATTATGCTCAAAGATCAGAGTTTTGGTAAGAGGATAACACTGGAGATGACTGGTAAGTAATAGATCCGTTCTAAAATTCCCTAGATACAAGATGCAATTAAACCTTGCAGTTTGGGAATGCCTGCTGCAGGGGTAGATTTTATTTTTAATTTCATGGAGCTGAGCTTTAAATGAAATGTATGTTTCAAGTGTCTATATTTGGTATTATTGAAAGTATGTGAAGATAAACAAAGCAAGTGAAGATAAATACACTTTATGACAAAACATTTATTAGGTACAACTATCAGCTTACAAAACATAGCAGACTGTTTGCTGTGAAAAATGTGAATGTGAATAATCATTTTTTTGCAGGTTTGTATTAAAGAATTTCAAATGTTCTTGTCTTCCTAAGAAAATAAACCAAAAAAGAATATGATAGCTTATAGTTACCATTTCTTATAGGCTTGTGCTTGAAAGTGATTTGATTTGTTGGACCAATGAGCGCTTCTAGTGAAACCAGTGTCCTCAGGGATATCTGAAGTGAACACTATTATTTCAATGAAGCTTCACTAGAGAGAATTAAAGTCAACAAGATAAATTTTATGAATCTGTATTTCTTTGTATTGTATTGCTATGTGTACTGTAGTGACTCCACGTGACAACAAGAACATTTTCTAAGCATTTGCTGTTCCATACTTCATGTAATGCAGCTAGGATTTGTCTCCTTAGTATTTGTTTATGCTTTACAGAAATGTAGTATAATTTGTTTGAAATTACAACCATTTGTGTAGCTTGCAAAATCATGATATATCAGAGGCATTTTTTTTTCATTGTAATCAGTGTTTTTTTTATTTATTTATTTCTCTCCCTTACACTCTTATTTTCTACACAGAGCTTAAATTCCTCTAGCCACATGGATACCAGCATAATACTTGAAACAAGAGTTTAAAATATTTATACTAAGATAAGCTATATTATACATACAGTAATACCTCTGATTGTGAGTAATGCAGTTTACGAGCATTTCGCAATACGAGCTATTATTTTTTTAACTCCTGACTCTTGTCTTGCAAGACGAGCAGGATTCAAGTCTCTGGTGTGTGCAGTACCACATTTGGCCAGACATGCGGGGGTGCCGGTGACAATCAGAAACACTCAAGCCTCTCCGAGTTTCTCTGAGTGAATCCAAGTGGTCTCCGAGTGTTTCCGAGTGTCTCCGGCAACCCCACCTCCCCGGCACCCCCCACCTCTGGCCACATGCGGTACTGTAATAAATAGCAGTCACTGTGGAACAAATTATCTGAGTTTCCATTGACTCCTATGGGGAAACGCGCCTTGATATATGAGTGCTTTGAATTACAAGCATTCTTTTGGAACAAATTATACCCATAATCCAAGGTACCACTGTATTGCAATGGAAGTATGTGTCAGCTAATGAAAAAAAGTATGTGGCAATTAACAATATATTGTGTTCTCTCTGTAACAGGAGACAACTGGGATATAATTGCACCAAAAGATGGTTGCAAATTTCATAAAAGTTTAGGGGTCAATTTACTAAAGGCAACTACGCTGTTAATTTTTCAAGGGACGTTTCACTGTGCAAGAACACTTTTCCCATGTTTAGTGAATATGGTAAAATTTCACTTCGCAAAGAATACCCAGTTGTGTGTAAGAAAAATATAACAAACAGCATTTTACATGCACATGATTGAATGATGAAAGTGGGCAAAGCTTCACTTCATCCGCTAAGTTGGGGATAATTCCCTTGCAAAGTGCAACTTTCCTGGCAAAGTGAACAGTCTATTTGCCTTTAGTAAATCAACCCCATATTCTCCAAAATTACCATATATTTTAATTAGTGCCTTTCTGACTATATCTTAAGCCCCATACACGATCAGAAATTCTGCCTGCAAAAGTCAGATGTGTGCTTTTGGTCAGAAATTCTGACTGTGTGTATACTCCATCAGACTTTTGCTGGCAGAATTCCAGGTTCTCTATTTTTCGATAGACAGGCAATGGCAAACAACTCTCGATAGCCGCACACCAGAAAAAGGCTTCAAATCCCGTGTATTTATTAAAAATCGGGGGTCACATCACATCAAATGATCCACAGCAAGGAAAAGGGCACACAAATACGGATGTGTTTCACACTGGAATCAGTGCTTACTGTTTGTTTTAGAGATAGCCAGCTATGAGTAAGCACTGATTCCAGTGTGAAACGCATCAGTATTTTTGTGCCCTTTTCTGGTGTGTGGCTATCCAGAGTTTTTTGCCATTGCCTGCCTATTGCACATGTATTAGCCAGCACCTGGGGCTCCTCGTTAGGAAGAAGGAAATCCGTCTTGGAGGGCTATCCTGGAGTGGTGGTTTTCTCTTTCTCTATTTTTCGGTCGGAAAAAGTTCCGATCGGAAATTCCAATCGTCTGTACAAATTCCGATGCGCAAAATTCCTATGCATGCTCTGAAACAATTCAACGCATGCTTGGAAGCAATTAACTTCATTTTATCGGCTCATTATAGTGTTGTACGTCACCGCATTCTTGTCAGTCGAACATTCAGAGAACTTTGTGTGACCATGTGTATGCAAGCCAAGCTTGAGCGGAATTGCATCGGAAATTTTAAAACAAGAGAGGCTGGATAGTGCAGTATCGCTAGTATAAAAATATATTTAGAAAACATAACATCAGGGTACTCACACATTTCAGGTCATCCAACACACCAAACTATAAAAGCATTAAGCATAGGATTCCTCTGCAAAGGACTTACAAACTTGTATGTGTCAGCAGCTTGTACAAATAAGCATGTATACAAGCTCCTCCAATGTCCTGGCCCCTCCCCTTCATGTGACGACACAGGGTTAATCACGTGTCTTCCTCAGGGGGATCTAAGGGGTCCAATATGGAGTGAGTAAAAATCTATTGAATAATTGTCCTGGCCTCACCCCCGTACTCCCGGCGTGGATGGCAATCCAGGCAGATGACTCTTTTCTGCTCACACAGTAATCGACTGCCATTTCTTGTCTGTGTCTTTTATTGGCACATTGCAGATTTTAATATACGTATGAATGGCACATGCGATATGCGGTAAAACTGAAAACAACAAGAATAATATAACATTACAAACAATAATAAACATCACATAAAGCAATAACTGAAATGACTAATTCCTTTCCCTAATAGCCTGCGGAGGAGGAAAGAGAATATTTCTTACCTCTGATGCCATGGATGGGGAGAGATAGCATCTAGGCTGCTGTCATCAGATTGAACATGCTAATCCCTATGGCTGTTTCACTTCCTGACTAAAGAGTATGTGACGATTTTTAAAACAAGTGCTGGATAGCTTTGTTATAAACTATATTAATGTTTGGCCAGTAGGCGGCGCAAGCATAACAGCTAACCTGGAACAAACATAATTTATAGCTTAAAGGGGTGGGCCAGCGAAAAAATAAAAATAAAAGTCAGCAGCTACAAACACTGTAGCTGCTGACTTTTAATAAGCACTTACCTTTCTAGGGTGCCCACGATGTCGGCCTCCCGAGGCCGACCTGTCCCTCGGCTCTCGGGTCCCAGCGCTGCCATTCCAAGTAAGGGAAACAGGCAGTGGAGCCTTGCGGCTTCACTGCCCATTTCCTACTGCGCATGCTCGAGGCACGCAGCGATTTGTGAATGGGGCGCGCTGTGTTGTTGGACACACAGTTCCCACAACACGCCGTGCCCCATTCCCCAGAAGACAACACGAGGAGAAGAAGACCGAAGATCATCGCGGAATAGGAAGAGGCAGATTAGGACGATCTGCCTAGCAACAGCCATTTCTGGTAAGTGAAAAAATTATTATTTATTTTTTGCAGCCTTTTTATGCATTTTTTTAGGTTGGACCCCCCCCCCCTTTAATAATGCAACAACACGATATATAATTTAAATGACAAGGTGAATTCTCTTTTCTGAACCTCAGGAGAGAAAAAGGTATCCTGGAGACACAGCACTCCCCGTCTGGCGTTAACCAACGCCGCTAACAGCGTCATTGGGCACTAGTAAAGACAAGTCCCATAAGGGTCTGAGAAATGACTTTACTTCACCCTGTTTGGAAGTCTTAACATTCGACCTTCCTGACATGTCTATCTTTGCTTGGGAATGTCTGTATGATAAGTCCCAAAGGCCAGTCATTCCTGTGTGCTTGGCAGTCTTTAACGAGAACCACATCTCCTGACTTTAGGTCTGGTTTGTTAACTTGCCACTTATTTCTGAGTTGTAGGGTTTGGATGTAATATCTCCTCCATCTGTCCCAGAAAGTTTTGGCTAGGAATTGCACCTGTCTCCATTGACATCTGAAAAGGTCTTAATCAGTAAACTCTCCATTTGGACTGACCGTGTTGGTTTTGTGAGTAGAATTGCAGGTGTCAGCAATATAGGGTCCTCTGGATTGTTAGTAACTGGGATCAGAGGTCTAGCATTTATGATGGCTGAGATCTTCGCCATGAAGGTGGACAAACACTCATGCGTGAGTCTGCCATACCCGATTTGAAGGAAAATAGAATCCAAGATCTTGCGGGCTACGCCTATCATCCTTTCCCACACACACACCCATATGGGAAGAAAAAGGAAGGTTAAATGTCCAGGTACATCTCTGTTCTTTGAGATACATTTCCGAAGTTCCTTGACTACTCAAACAAAGTTGGTGCCTCTATCAGAGCGGATGCGCTTAACGGGATCTCTAATGGCAGTGAAGTGCTTGAGAGTGTTGATAAAGCTGGAAGTGTCCATTGATTCAAACAACTCTATGTGAACAGCTCGAGCATTCATACAAGTAAAAACAACTGCCCAGTGTTTACTGCTGGCATGACCTCCCACACTTGTAAAGGGAGCATCTGAGTTAATTCTGTCAGGTGGAAGGTCAGCCTTCTTTTGGGTTTGTAAGAGTCCACGGAGCTTGTGGCAAGTAACTCAATTAAAGATATACTTGCTCACACATATTTATGCTCCTATTATTCACAGTCCAGCAGCCCTCAAAGCTCAGTGACCTGGTGCTGAGCTGGGAGAATGAGAGGATGCTTCTCATCGTACTCTAAGGTAGCTTCTTTAAGTCGCCCTCCTATCCTCAACAGGTTCCTGCTTTTGAGGAATGGATCGAGTTTCCTTAGGACACTGCCTTTAGGGATAGGCTTTTCGTTGTTAATATGTTCACTCTCCCTAACAAAGATCTCTTGTTGCACAGTGTAGATGATCAGATGTTTTGATTGCTCTAGGTCAGTCACTGAGTAGGTATTTTTACAGGGGTGCCAGCCTTTGCAATTAGTCCTTTTCTCAAAGGAACTGGCTATGTGGGATAAGGAAGTAACCTGGTGAACCGATGAGATTCGAGTCTCAGATTCAGAAATGTTGTGTTATGAATTGTGCAGGAATGCAGGGCCTCTAAACCATGTTATGTCCTTAAGACAGTTGACTGGGACAGCTCTGGTCGCTAGGTCTGCAGGATTGTGTTTAGTTGGTACGAAGTGCTACTGTTTTGGGTGTGTGGATCTCCTAATCCTCAACACTTTATTACTGATGTAGATGTAGAAACGTCTGGTTTCGTTGTAGATGTACCCCAGGACTACTTTACTGTCAGTGTAGAACTTAGTGTCTTTGATTTCTAGGTTCATCTCTCTAGGTTCATCTCTCTGAAATAAATAACCACCCCACTGGTTATGGTGTATAAGGTTATTGTAAGTACTTAGACATCCTGTCGGTCTAATTCACTAGAGGGTTCAATGTACACCATTGTTTACCAATACCAGGCAGAGGTTCCAACACAAGGTTAATTTGTTCGATTTTTTTCATAATTTTTTACCATTTTTATTTTTATTAATATTTTTCTTACATACTCCTCTTTGCATTTATCCCAAAAAATTGCTTTTGTATAGCACATCTTTCATCTTGAGATAATAGAGGTCAGCGCCATTTCTACTTGTCTTTTCATTTTCATCTCTCTAGTGATCGTGTCGCCTAACTCCACAGCTAACACTGAGGCACAAAGTTCTAGCCTAGGTATTATGTGTTCTGGGAGTGGGGCAAGTTTTGCTTTTCCCATGACAAAACCTATATGGCACTGTCCTTTCATGTCCTTGATCTTGAGGTAAGCTACAGCAGTGATTGCTTTGAAGGAAGCATCTCAGAAAATACAAAGTCTTTGGTCTTGGACTTCTGTAGACGGTACCGGAGCATATGGGTGAGGGACCTTTAAGTTAGACAAGGCTGTCAGGGAATTTTTCCACTCCGTCCACTGATCTCTTTTCTTGGGGGGAAGTGGGTCATCCCAGTTCACTTGAGTCAGGTATCTGAAAAGTGCTTTACCCTCAATGATGACTGGAGCTGCAAACCCTAGAGGGTCGTACAGACAGTTTATAGTTGACAGAATGCCTCTGCATGTAAAGGGCTTTTCTTCCCAACTAACCTGGAAGGTGAAGGTGTCTGACCTTAAGGCCCCTTTGACACTGGGGCGGGAGCGGTGTCGGCTGTAAAGCGGCGCTATTTTTAGC
This sequence comes from Lithobates pipiens, assembly GCF_037356315.1. Lineage (NCBI taxonomy): Eukaryota > Metazoa > Chordata > Amphibia > Anura > Ranidae > Lithobates > Lithobates pipiens. The sequence continues at coordinate 390,134,565 of NW_027507764.1, forward strand.
TCCGCTTTACCGTAGTTTTAGCGGCGGTATGTGGCCTCTAGCAGGGCGGTTTTAACCCCCGCTAGTGGATGAAAAAGGGTTAAAACCGCCCGCTGCAGCGGCGCTTTTCCAGCAGTATAGCCACGCTGCCCCATTGATTTCAATGGGTAGGAGCGGTTTAGAAGCGGTGAATACACCCCTCCTTCACCGCTCCAAAGATGCGGCTAGCAGGACTTTTTTAACCGTCCTGCTAGTGCACCGTTCCAGTGTGAAAGCCGGAGGGCTTTCACACTAGAGTGAAAGGGGCCAGATTTTTTCAGCAGCTATACAGGTGCTATTTTTTAGCACTGTAGCGCCTGAAAAACCAGTGTGAAAGGGGCCTTAGCCCCAGAGTAGGGGCTTAAAGTCAGGTGAAGGTGTCTGACCTTAAGCCCCAGAGTAGTCCAAGGCTACATTGCATTAGCAGAGAGTCAGACCCTAACTCTAAGTTTTTGAACTCACCAGAGTGGTCTTGAGAGGGGAAGGTCTTCATCAGTCCTACCCTGTTAGAGTCGATCTTGTGGAACTTCAAATTAGAACAGGCTAGTATCTCCTGCGTTCTTTTGAGGAGACCGATAGCTGTTCCTGGGGTGGGTAGAGAATTTAAGCAATCATCTACATAAAAGTCTTTTTCTGCTAAGTGTTTCACATCAGACCTGTAGCTGGACTCACCTTCGGGAGCCCAGCGTCTAAGCCCGTAAATGGCAACTGCAGGGGAAGGGCTGTTCCCAAATATGTAGACCTTCATGCGGTACGCTACAATTTCTTTGGAAAGGTTGTTATCTTTGAACCAGAAAAATCTCAAAAAGTTCCTGTGTTCCTTCTTAACGAGAAAACAGTGGAACATCTGCTAGATGTCCGCCATGAATGCCACAGAGTCTTTGCGCAAACGGAGGAGTACCCCAATGAGTCTGTTGTTCAAATCCGACCTGAGAGAAGAACGTCATTTAATGACACACCTTCTTCTCTAGAGCTGGCATCAACCACCACTCTAATCTGACCTGGTTTCTTGGGGTAGTACATTCCAAATATAGGTAAGTACCAGCACCCCTTATTGTATTTAAGGGTGGGAGCTAACTCTGCATGGTTATTCTCAAATATCTTACCCATAAAGGTAAAGAAGTGATCTCTCATGTCTGTTTTTCTCTGGAAATTGCGTTTGAGGGAGGCAAAGCATTTAAGGAATCGTTCCTTGTTTTTAGGTAGACGCTGTCTATTGGGTCTAAATGGGAGATGTACGACCCAATTGTTTGTCTCTTCCTTTGCGGTCTCCTTTTCCATTATTTGCAAGAAAAGTCTCTCCTCAAAGGACATTGCTACCTGCTGTCTTCCTTTGTTATATGAAAGACTGTACACCCTAGGTGGTCAGGATCACTGTCACAAGCATGGTCATCTGTGTCTGGGTCTACAGAAGAACAAGGTATGTGAGTACCACCTGGAAGCTCTTTTGTGATGAAGCTGTTGTGACATGGTTGAAAGGAGGAAGGATGTCCTTTGTCAAATAGGTTGGTGAACATGCTATGGACCGTGGTGGGTCACTCTGTGCACAGTGTTTAGGCAGACGTCCCCTATGATGACCCACCCCAGGTCAAGTTTTTGGGCAAAGGGAGCATTGTGGGGACCATTGATCTGTTCCCTTACTTTTGAAACCTGCAAAATGTCTCTTCCCAGGAGCAGCATTAACTGAGCCTGCTCATCATATTCTGGTAGGAGACCATGTGTTTTAGATGAGGCTGGTGAATTGCTGCATCTGGTGTAGGGATTTCTGACCGGTTGTCTGGAATCGGGTTGCACTCAATTATGGTGGGTAAAGGTATGCGTATCAGACCATCTATGGACTCTACACAGAAGGAGGTGGCTCTTCTCCCCACTGTCTCAACAGTACCTGTACAAGTCTTTAGGGAGTAAGGGGAGCTCGGACCCCTAACATGAAGGTGTCAAAGAATGTGAATTTAGCCATAGAGTGGTTGCTTTGGTCATCTAGAAGTGCATACATCTTGACAGCTTTGTTTCTATGACCCATTGGATACGCTCTAATAAGACAGATCTTTGAACAAGGCCTATTGCCTGCAGGATCTCCGCATATCTCAGTACACTGTGAGGTAACCAATGAGATGTTTTAACCAGTGTTCTCTTGCTCGCCGCCATGCTTATTGGTGTCGCCAGATCACTGGGCGGTCCAAGGAGCAGGGCCTGGATGTAATGCTGAGTTTTGGTCTATTCTGTCACACTCTGTGAATTATACACTAACCTTGCAGTCCTTGGCAAGGTGTGATGTGGACAAACCGCACCTGAAGCATATGCGGTTCTCTCTTAGGAAGGCTTTGCGATCTTCCAGAGGCTTTTCCCTGATGGTTCTGCATTTTGGTAGAGGGTTCGGCTTCTTGTGTAGAGATCACTGCTTTCTAGGGTCTCTGACTTTGTCCTCTGGGTGAACGATGTTGGAATTTCTATAGGAAAAATATGTAGGAGAAACATGAGACTTGTTCACTGCCACTGGTATCCTGTGTTGTTTGAGGCTAGGGGGCATGTCTGATGGCAGTATAAAGTCAAAGCCGGGATCGTTCAAGAACTTTGCTTGTTCTGAAACAAAGTCTACAAAAATGCTGAATGGTGGAAATGGGACTTGGAACCTTTTCTTATGTTTAGAACCATATGTGACCCACCTTTGTTGTAGGTCACAAGGAAGCTTCAGAATTAAGGATTTAATCCCTATGGCTGCATCCAGGCAGGCGAGACCCAGCAGGTCTCCCTCCTCTTTAGCAATAAGTAGTTCCTCTATGGCCGCGTACACACGGGCGGACTGTTCGCCCAACCTTGTCCGCTGAACAGTGTTTGGGCGGACAGTCCGCTCGTGTGTGGGCTTTCAGCGGACAGTTTCAGCGGACAGTTGGACGGACAAAGTCTTTCGGAAATTCCGAAAAACTGTCCGCTGAAACTGTGTTTGAGCGAACAGTCCGCCCGTGTGTGGGCCTGTCCGCTGTACTTTCGAAATGAGCGGACTGTTCCCGCTCGGAAAGTCCGCCCATTTCGAGCGCGTGTACAGGTAGGCGGGGCCCGCGAAGGAGACTTCGCGGGCTCCGCCGCCTGGAATGGGCTTAAAGGGGAACCCCAACGCCGAAAAAAATCGGCGTGGGGGTTCCCCCAAAGTCCACACCAGACCCTTGTCCGAGCACGCTACCCGGCCGGCCAGGAAAGGGGGGCGAGCGAGCGCGCCCCCCCTCCTGAGCCGTACCAGGCCGCGTGCCCTAAACATGGGGGGGTGCCTTGGGGAAGGGGGGGCCGCGCGGCCCCCCCACCCCAAAGCACCTTGTCCCCATGTTGATGAGGACAAGGGCCTCTTCCCGACAACCCTGGCCGTTGGTTGTCGGGGTCTGCGGGCGGGGGGCTTATCGGAATCCGGGAGCCCCCTTTAAGAAGGGGGCCCCCGGATACCGGCCCCCCACCCTATGTGAATGAGTATGGGGTACAATGTACCCCTACCCATTCACCTGTGAAATAAAGTACAAAAAAAAACACAACACAGGGAAAAAATATTTTATTGCACAGCTCCGGGGGGTCTTCCGTCTTCGGGGGTCTTCTCGCCGGACTCCTCCGCTATCTGTGTGTAGCTCTTTTACTAGCGGAGGAGTCCGGCTTTCTTCCTCCCCGCCGCCGGCCTCTTCTCCCGACTTCGGGGGTCTTGTCCCCCTCTTCGGTTCTTCTGCCGGGCCACCGCGCCTTCTTGTAGCTCTTTTACAGGCGGTGGCCCGGTCTTCTGTCGCCGCTGCCTTCCGTTCTTCTGTCGCCGCCTTCGGTTCTTCTGCCGGGCCACCGCGCCTTCTTGTAGCTCTTTTACAGGCGGTGGCCCGGTCTTCTGTCGCCGCTGTCGCTGTCGCCGCCTTCCGTTCTTGTTCTTCTTCTTGTTCTTCTTCTTCTTCTCCAGGCGATGTTGACACGTCGCTCCCTCCGGCCGGAATGCCAGAGCCGCGCTGTGCGGTCACTTATATAGTGACAATGGGGCGGGGTCACATGGTATATGTCACATGGGTTGGTCACATGGGTTGATGTCACATGGGGACTATGACATCGTAAGGGGGCGGGGTCACCATGTGACCAACCCATGTGACATATACCATGTGACCCCGCCCCATTGTCACTATATAAGTGACCGCACAGCGCGGCTCTGGCATTCCGGCCGGAGGGAGCGACGTGTCAACATCGCCTGGAGAAGAAGAAGAAGAACAAGAAGAAGAACAAGAACGGAAGGCGGCGACAGCGACAGCGGCGACAGAAGACCGGGTTCCCCTTTAAGCCCATTCCAGGCGGCGGAGCCCGCGACGTCTCCTTCGCGGGCCCCGCCTACCTGTACACGCGCTCGAAATGGGCGGATTTGCCTCCGCCTTACGTGGGCGAGTCCGTTCATTTCAAAAGTTGAGCGGACTGTTTGGCAAACAGTTCGTTGAAACAGTCCGCTCGTGTGTGGGCAAGTCCGCTCGTGTGTGGGCAAGTCCGCTCATGCAAATTTTGAGCGGACTGTTTGCCGAAACTGTTTGACGAACAAGGTTGGGCAAACAGTCCGCGCGTGTGTACGCGGCCTATCAAGTTGGCTAATTCTCGTAGTTTGTGATAACCCTTGCTAGGTATTCTGGGAAAATCCTCAATCCTTTTAAACAGTGAGCAAACAAGCAGGGCAAAACTCTGGATAGCTGCATACTGGAAAAAGACTTGAAGCCCCATCTTTAATTGAAACAACATGGGTCACATCAAAACAAAGTCAAAAAATCCACAGCAAAAGGAATAACAGTGTACAGGAAAAACTGACGCGTTTCACACCGTAATCAGTGCTTACTCATAGCTAACCATATTTCAAGCAAATATCAAATATATAGCATAAAACATAAAAAGAGGCAAGGCATATCACATAATTGAAAGTTTGAAGGCAATTACATACAGCTGAAACGCACCCGCAATTAGATCCTAGCATGTGCTGCCAAGCAATGAAAATACTCAAGAAAACTTGAAAGAAAGCAAAAAGAAAAAATCTTTTTGACCAAAAATCTAACCAAAATTTAACTCTTAGTGAAAATAGAAATTATGTAAAAGATGCTGCAGGCATACACCACCTTATACAGGTGTGTATGTCTGTATGAAATAAGTGAGATAAGTGAAAAAATGGACCAATAGGCCCTAGAAAGTGAAATGAAAATATTCCATTTTATCCAAGATGAAAAATTATAAAATCCCGTGCAAGAAAAAGAGCACAAAAGAAAATGAAAAATTAGAGTGGGTGGAAAATCTTTCTCATAAATTCAGAGGGCCGGCCGGCGCAACGGACTCAAGGCTGATGATTTCTTTATACACTGTAAGTGCAATTTTACTTTTTGGTTTTTAGTAATAAAAGGTTTTACACTATTTGGAGTTCTATTTCTCTTCCATGGCTTTGGTATACCTATCCTCTGAATTTATGAGAAAGATTTTTTGGGAGCGTTTTCTACAATTCTTGTATTGGAGTGGTGGCGCAAGGAGAGTATCGAGGATCCCTCTGGATTAGGAGACTATTATATATTCATATGCCTTTTGTGACCCTCTGTAGTGGGGGGGCATGATTTTCTGGTAAGCGGCAAATTTAATTATTTGGTGGCAGCTCAAGCACTACTTAACCTCCCTGGCGGTACGATTATTTCGGATTTTAGGTGCTAAAAGCGGTACCATTATTTTGCATGAAAATTTGGCATTTTATATTGTAGTCCTGTAATTCTTAGGAATAACTCTCTTAAATCTGTCCAAACCAGAGTCTAGCAGACATCCCGCGTATGATAAAGTTTGAAAAATGAAATCATAAATTATAATATAATAAATAACTATAAATAATTGTACCAAATAATAATATAACAATAATAAAAATTATTCAATAATGTAATCAAATCAAAACACTGAAATTTGCTCAGTTGCAGAATTGTCACTGTCATTACTTTTCAGTATTTGATGACGGATCTCCCCACAAATCACTATCGCTCAATTCTGCAAGTGATTACAATTTATTATCGCTGTTTTCTAGCTGGTCTAAAACCATTTTTGATGTAAAATGACAGTTTGGTTGCTATGGACAATCTCCAGTTTCCAGGCATAAAGAACAGTTTTTATTATATAAAACTGCATGCAGGGCACTGGACAGACCACTAGGGACAAAGGGGATGTGAAATATTTACATACAGCAATGTAATCTGTAAGATTACATTATACTGTATGTATACTGTCTGTTTCACTTTTTGAATTTGGCGCCGATCTCCGTCCCAACGCAACGCTCGCAGGGCACGGAGATCGGTTCCGTGTTAGATCGAGCGAGGCATGGCTCGCTCGTACAGCGGGAAGACAGCGCTGGATCCGAGGGAGAAGGTAAGTAAACCTCCTCCTGGATCCAGCGATGCAGTCCCGAGTCTGGCTCGGGGTTACCGCTAATGGTACAAAAATTCCACCCCGAGCCAGACTCGGGAAGACCGTCAGGGGGGTTAATCGCATACAGCAGTGGATCGTTTATGGTTCATTTGTGGAGGACTTTATTCACATTCTTTATTCTTTATTAACACAAAGAACTTTTTTTGATTTATACATACAGACTTGTTGATCTATACACTGGGTGTATTTAGAGTTTGTGTTATTATATATAGGGGCATACGGCTTGGTCCTACATTGCAAGGAACAGGCAGTTCGCATGGTCTGAGTTTGTGACATTTATATGTATTTATCACTTATGGTTTGATTTCATATTAATTTATGTTTAGAGGCTGGGAACAGCCCATAATTCATTGTTACTGTATTTATGTATACACATCTTGATGTTTGTGGGATTTAGCGCAGCTTATATTTTTTTCTTTCGTTTTTTTTCTGTAGTTATGTGACACAGTTAAGCTGCAGCCAAATCTGATCCGTTCAGGATCAATCTATATAATTGTTTCTTGTGTTTCACCATAGCGTAGTTTTTTCCTTTTTTTCTATATATTATAGTACCCAGTTATATTCTATACATTTAGGAAAGAATTCAGACCTTTTTTTAAAGCAAACTACTGAATCTACTGTACCAATCTACTGAACCACCTCTGATGGTAGTCTATTCGACATTTTCACAGCTCTTACTGTGAAAAAACCTTTCCGTATTTGGAGAATAAATTGTTTTTCCTCTAGACGTAGAGAATGCCCCCTTGTCTTCTGTGAGGACAAGAAGGAAAAAGTGGAGTGGAGTAAAAATTGGGCTTTGGGTGTTATTGGTGACTTCATACTCTAATCGTATAGAGGTAATCTTAACAAAAGCAAGAATTGGCCCTGATGTAAAAAAAAAGAAATGATATGCACCTGTCAAACAGGTGTGGAATATTTGGTCTTTGGGTGTTAATTGTGCCCATGAAACCTATACCAAAAAATTTCTTCCAGATTAAATCAACACCCACAAAGCTAAGCAGCCTAGACTTGCACAGATTCCACATCCCAAAAACACTTAATCTGCAATATCGACATCAGGGGCTGCTTGATAACAGCTGCTGCTAATCCAAGAATGATTCATTTTGATAAATGTCAGCCGGTCAACAACTGACATTTGTCTGTCACAAAATCTCCAGCAGTACTGAATGCCCATTCAGAAAGCATGCTGAATGCAGGACATCCTAGCAGCTTAATTATATACTTGGTAAGTTATGGCTCATGTGTTTTTGCCCCTAGATAATCTTCCACAATATGAGGCAGATGCTACCAATAGGATGTGGAAGCTGAAAGCCCTGGATTTCAAGGACTCAAAAACTACTATACTCTAGACTGGTATACTCTACAGCTGGCGGTGTGCTGCTGGCATACATGCTGCAAGGACCTGTGACACCCTTCACTATACCATCATCCCTGTCAGGGGAGGCTGCTGAGAGGTCATGAGATATAGCAAGGGTTTACCTGAAAGGTGAGGAGTGAGAAGGAGAAAAATTGTGTCCCCTTTTGTGTGGCTGGTGGGAGATAAATGCCTTGTTAAGCATGTGGTACCCAAATGGCTGGTGTTTTTGCCGTGCTTGATCTGCTTGAGGCAAAGTTTGCAAATTGCAACAGTGTGATCTGCTTCACATGTGCTAAAAAAGGCCCAGACTGTGGGAAGTCGACCAGGAGATGACAGCTCCACAATCTGATAGAATAGGGTGGCTGCCCTCTACTCTTCCATGATGGTTGCCTCTGGAGGAGCAAGTGGCTGACACTGTGTTCAAATAACTCAGCTGACTCTACCATGAATGATGCTGGGGCTATGGCAGGAGTAGCTGTGGACAAGGGGGCAGAACAAGCCACTCTGGAAGTTGCGGTGGAGTGCACAACAACCTCTGCTTGGGTGATAGAGGATGCGGATGGTTTAGTAAGCCAGTCCTCCACCTCCTTTGCATGGTGTGGCTGGATAGCATTGGAAAACACCCCTAAACCGAGACAATGGTGGTTCTACCACAGTGGCATGGGAACATTTGCCTCTCCTTGTTGGCCTCCCAAACATGATGGGGGGGAGCTTATTACTGAAATGTAATAGAGACAGGGAAATGTGTAATTGGAGGCACTTTAATTAATGGAAAGTGATGTTTGGTGCACTTTAACTTGAGGACTGCTGCTGACAGAAATGTCAAAACTATAAAAAATGAAATAGGGGGAACAGCACCGCAGTCAGAAAAACTGCATCTCACAATTTCAAAAAAGGGGGCAAGCATTGGGACAAAAAAATAAAAAATAATAACACACAGCAACCAAAAAAAGGGGGTATACAGCACTGTACACATCACTAATTGTTATGTAATGCAGCGTGAAACAATAAAACAGCAGTAAAATTGCACTTATGCACTACAAAATACTGCAGTAAAACTGCGCTGACACACTACAATATACTGAAGTAAAATTGCACTGATGTGCTACAATATACTGCAGTAAAACTGTGCTGAAGCACTACAATATACTGCAGTAAAACGGCGCTGACACACTACAATATACTGCAGTAGAACTGCACTGAAGCACTACAATATACTGCAGTAAAACAGCAATGATGCACTACAAGATACTGCAGTAAAATTGCCCTGACACACTACACTGACACACTTCAACATACTGCATATGTGGATGCTCTACACTGCACACTATACTGCATACTATATTCACACTACACTGACACTCTACACTTACAATAGAATCAAAATAGCACATTATAGTACACTAACTCCCTAGTAGCAATGAACAAAGCCCTGTTCTATCTATCTCCACTCCAAGATCACACTGCAAATAGTTCCTCTGGGAAGGAACATTTTATAGTGTGTGGTGGGTTCTATGAGCAATGAGCCATGATTGGGCTTTTTCCAATCACAGCTCTGACAATGTTCTGTGCCTTGATTCATTGTTTCAACCAATCAGGGCTTAGAATGCACTGTAGCACACAGTGCATTGTGAGGCATTTGGGCGGGCCAAACAAATGGTCAAACGCCCTGCCAATTCGGGTGTTTGTCAAACAGGTGAACAGCCAATGTTCGGGCCAAACTTTTGCTCGGCTTGAACTGTTTGCCCAACACTAATACCAACTGACCTGAAATAAGTATGCAAATGAGGAACATCACAATTCCTATTATGTATTTTTTTTTTTCAAGTCAGTGAATTGGCATTCCAGCTAGGGAACATGAATCAGCAGTAGCAGCCACCATATTTCCACATGTTACTATAAAAGCATGTTTTCTATTTTAATATTTTAAAAATTGGTATGCTTTCTATAGTCTGTTACATCAGACAATAAACCGCAATGTAAATTTGTTTGCAATTAGGCAAACAAATTAGATTTACATTTATCTGTTGTGTTTACTGGCAAAAAATCTCTGATCAGGAGTCATCTCTTAGGAAAACACATAATGTTGGTGTCACCAGTAGAGATGCAGATTTATGTACTATGAAAAAATGACCCTGAACATGTAACAAGCAGTTTCAAAGGTGAGGCTTAATTCCTAAGAGGGCTTTCCAAGGAGATAACACAGAGCAAATTAATCACTTTTTAGATAGCTTTTATTAATACATTTGGAGTGTTTTAACATCTGTTCCTAAATTACCTGAAATAGATGTATGCATTCGTTTTAATGCAAGAACACTAACTTACCATTATCAAGAGGAAATTGTGCATGCTAACCAAATCTGAAACATGAACATTCGCTAATTGAAGCAATACACACTTCACTGTTTTTACACAGTCATGTAGAATTGAATTATACTGCAATTTCCTATTTCCAATTTTCCATGATAAAAAGAATAAGACCAGATGGCAATCACAGACTGATTTTTACAGAATTAGGCGCATTTTCTTGTTAATTGAAGAAGAAATATTACTGAATGAGAATTGTAAAAAGAGCATGCAATTGTATTAAATGTTTTTATAGATTAATGAAAAGAAAATATGTATTTAAATAGTAAAAAAATAGTAGAAAATTATGTTTGTGCACACATTGTATTTTTGAATATTATGAATTGAGAAATTGTCTTAAATATATAGTAGATTATAGGCATCTTTAGATTACTGATATCTGATAGTGTTCCATTAAAAGATTCAAAATATTTGAAAATGGAAAAATATCAACAAACCTTCTAATACTTGTGAAATTGAGAGAGGGATAATGAAATGATAGTTTTAGTTTAATCATAACAATAGTATAACAGGTTAAGGCTTACATGTAAGTCAACATTTAAATCAAACCATTGTTAATTCTACCTTCATCCACTATGCAACCTTTTCCATATTTGGAAATCTATAATTACTTGCTCCTAGATGTGACCAATCAGGTATTATACAGCTAGTAATGCCTTCCTAAAATAAGGATATTCAAAAATTTTGATTTAACAACAAAAAAGTGTATGAAAACTAAACTTCAATATCATATAGTAAAAACTGATTTGTACACCCACCATTATTTTTGCTTAAAATAAAGTATGACTATCGTAATAAACTGAACTAAAATCACATATTTGAGAGCTGTTTGGGGAGAAACATCACCAGCCACGTTATTAGGTACACCTTGCTAGTACCAGGTTGGACCCCCTTTTGCCTTCAGAACTTTCTTAATTCTTTGTGTTACAGATTCAAAAAGGTGTTGGTAACATTACCCTGAGATTTTGGTCCATATTAACATGATAGCAGTTGCTGCAAACTTGTCAGCTGCACGTCCATGATGCCAATCTCCCATTCCACTACATCCCACAGGTGCTCTATTGGATTGAGATCTGGTGACTGTGGAGGTCATTGGAGTATAATGAACTCTCATGTTCAAGAAACCAGTTTAAGATGATTTGAGCTTTGTGACCTGGTGCATTATCCTGCTGCAAATAGCCATCAGAAGATGGGTACACTGTAGTAATAAAAGGATGGTCCAAAGTGTGGCAAAAAAATCCCCCACACCATTACACCACCACCAGCCTGAACCATTGATACAAGGCAAAATGGATGTTGTTTACACCACAATTTGACCCTATCATCTGAATATTGCAGCTGAAATCAAGACTCATCAGACCAGGCAACATTCTTCCAATCTTCTATTGTCCAATTTTGGTGAACCTGTTTGAATTTTAGCCTCCGTTTTCTGCTCTTAGCTGACAGTGATGGCACCTGGTGTGGTCTTCTGCTGCTGTAACCCATCTGCTTCAAGGTTTGATGTTTTGTGCATTCAGAGATGGTATTCTGCATACCTTGATTGTAACGGGGGTTATTTGAATTACTGTTGCCTTTCTATCATCTCAAACTAGTGTGTCCATTCTCCTTTGACCTCTGGCATTAACAAGGCATTTTTGTCCACACAACTGCCATCCACTGGATATTGTCTCTTTTTTTCACCATTCTCTGTATATCTGAGAAATGGTAGTGCCTGAAAATCCCAATAGATCAGCAGTTTTTTAAATACTCAGATCAGCGCATTTGGCACCCACAACCATGCCATGCTCAAAGTCACTTAAATCGACATTCCTCTCTATGCTGATGCTCAGTTTGAATGTCAGCAATTGTCTTCACCACATCTAGATGCCTAAATTCATTGAGTTTCTAACATGTGATTGGCTGATTAGCAATTTGTGTTACCAGGCAATGGAACAGGTTCATATATATTTAAGCTAATTCATTCTATCACTATTTACATTTATTTATTCACTGTTAATTTATTTATTTATTTGGCACTTTAACTTCACTGTTTGCACTTTATTGAATTTTTGAGTGTGATCACTGGTTAAAAAAAGTGTATGAAAACGAAACTTCAATATCATATAGCAAAAACTGATTTGTACACCCACCATTATTTTTGCTTAAAATAAAGTATGACAATCACAATAAACTGAACTATAATCACATATTTGAGAGCTGTTTGGGGAGAAACATGTACATTCACCAGCCATGTTATTAGGTACACCTTGCTAGTACCAGGTTGGACCCGCTTTTGCCTTCAGAACTTTCTTAATTCTTTGTGGCACAGATTTAAAAAGGTGTTGGCACAATTTATTGAATTTTTGAGTGTGATCACTGGTTTTTTCTGTTTAATAATTTGTAGGTGTTGTATAACATTTTGAGCCGCAGCTTGTCATTTCTAAGATAACGCAGTATTTCCTTTTAAACAATGGAACAGGTGTATCTAATAAAGTGGTCGGTGAGAGTATATATATATATATATATACACACACACACACACACACACATATATATATATATATATATATATATATATATATATATATATATATATATATATACATTTATTTTTTTACTTGGATCTGCCTTTACACCCACTGGGTTACAGTAGAACTATAAGCAAAACTGTTTTATTTTGGATAATGTAAGGATGTGTTATAACCTCTCTCTGCTTTTATTTGCCATCTTTTTCCCATTGGGGAGATTTACCATCACTTCCTCTCCCATAGTCAAATCAGGAAGTGAGAGCAAATCCCTGCAAATTCCCTCCAGGTCACAAGAACAAGAGCAGTCCCCATTGAAAGATTTGCCCTCACAAAATGTATCCCAAAAATTGTGATTTTCTTTTGATTTCACTTTCAATAAAAATGGTAAACAGGACAAACAGAGAGGGTGAATCTCCCTAAAGGTGACACAGACAGCAATAAAAAACTTGACAGGAATTCTAATCCCTCTCCACTTTGTCCATAGCTAAAAAAAAAAATTGACTTTAGTTATACTTTAAGGTTCATGTGATTATGGTTTAGAATCACTCGCTTATAATACAGTGCTAAAAATTTAATTGTATATTGCTGCATATTCATTAAAAAAATACACTATTTTGTGCTGTGTTGTTTAGATGATTTGAAAAAAATCTCTGTGCTCAAATCCAAATAGCTTGCATTTAAAGCGGTTCTCCACCCTAAAGTGGAAGTTCCGCTAATCTGATCCCTCCCCCCCTCCGGTGCCACAATCGGCACCTTTCAGGGGGGAGGGGGGTGCAGTTTCCTGGATAATCCAGGTATCTGCACCCACTTCCGGGACAGACCGCCGCAGACCGCTGCAGATGCCCCGCCCCCCGTTGTGTTCTGGGAAACACACAGTTCCCAGGACACAGCGGGGACCAGTAGAGATGCGCAGCGCGACTTGCGCATGCGCAGTAGGGAACCGGGCAATGAAGTCGCAACGCTTCACTTCCCGATTCCCTGACAGAGGATGGCGGCGGGGGCAGCAGAGAGACGAGCGATCGCTCGTCATCTGCCGCCGACATCGCTGGACCCTGGGACAGGTAAGTGTCAATTTATTAAAAGTCAGCAGCTGCAATATTAGAAGCTGCTGGCTTTTAATATTTTTTTTTTAGGTGCAGAACCACTTTAAATAAAATACAATGTGCTAGGGGAATGACCATATGTTAACAAACAAATTTTTCAGTTAATCCTCTGCATACTGCTATTTACTCCTACATTCAGCTGGCAACTCGATAACTCCTTAGTATTATCCTTTATTTGGCTACATGATATGCATACGATTAAAGATTTTTTGTAAACTAATTTCACAAACCACAGTAAACAAAGTGAAATAATATGTGCAGAAGTCAACATTCAAATGTGGCCCCACATAAAAGTAAATAAAATAAATAATATAAATGCAGTTCTACCTTCAAAGTGCTAATTGTAGTGTTAAAGACTGACTGAACACCGCCAAAAACGTTAAAAACCGTAAATCCAAAAATAGTAAAAATCCCATAGGTGACGATTCAAAAACAAAAGTGCTGTGAAAGGCTAATATAAATAACACACATATATGAGTAAATTCCATAATACACTTAGCATACTGTAGGTTAACATGTGTGCAAATACAGACATCGCATGTAATTTGCACCCACACTGTGGAGCCGATCGCCTGCGATGTCTGTGCAATGCGTGTTCAGCCACACAGTTGTATGGCTGAACTCACATTAAATTCGGACAAAAACGGCACAGGGACTTTTTATCCAACGCAATGAAATCAGATCGCATGGGTGTCTTCACCTACGTGATCCGATTCCTGTGTGAGTTCACAGTTCGCACTACGATCTGTGAACTGATCTGGGGGTGTCATTAACAATGTATGGACACCTGCAGCAGTTTGCATAGGACAGTGTGAACAGCCTGCGAGGGAGATGCGATGCGGGAACTGGCACTATAAGATAGTGTCCATAATATGTATCAAACAAAATAAACATCCATTTAATGAAATAACAAATCCAAAATCAGTCCCACATGATAAAGTTCATGTGTAATTAAAAAATAGTGAAATAATTGATGATAAAATGTGAAGATCAAGTGCTAGGTAGACACCAATTCTTAAATGTTATGATCACGCTTAATTCCATCATCCAAAAATCCACCAGGAGTGTGCCCCAGCAGCTCACCTTAATCAAAGACCACATTGGGTCTTACGGCGCTTTGCTACATGAATGCTTTATGGCAGATCAAATTCCACTCTCCTCTCCTTAAAGCGGTAGTAAACCCGCAAATTATTATTTTTTATTTTTTTATTTTTTTAAACTTAGATTTTTATTGACAGTTTTCATAATACAAAGGCGTATACATGCATTACAAGAAAAAGGATGTAGTTGCAAATCCTCGTGTAAAAGAAAAAAAAAAAAAAAAACAGAGGAGAAGAGTTTGGATACATCATCATTTTCGTTAACAGCGATTGATAGTAGGTCTAACAACAACAGTACTAATATATCAAGTGAACATAAGATAACAGAGATACAACTGCACTTGATAGGCCTAGTGGCCAACTCATCTGGGTATAACACAAGATACATACGTTATGTAAAACAGTTATAAGGATTGTGAGTAGTCGATTTTATCGTATAGTAAGACAGTTAGAGTATAACACATATCAGAATTGTACGTTGAACGGGTTTGGTGCCAAGGGTTATGTCAGTCGAGTACTTCTCGGATCAGTGATCCAAGGTTCCCAGTCCCTGAGGAATTTATTCTTTGAGAGGTGAGCTTTGGAGAAATTGTGTTCCAGTTCTAAATTGGAGTTTAGAATGGATATCACTTCTCGGAAGTCCGGAGGTTGCATGGATTTCCACTTACGAGCGATAGCCAGTCTTGCGGCCATTAACATGTGGGTGGCTATCGTTTGTAGCTTTTTGGGCCAGGATGGTATCGTTAGTCCTAGAAGGATATCTAAGGGTGTCAGATTAGAGGTAGCACAGTTAATTATTTGGAGAGCGTTTCGAATATGGGACCAAAAGTCTTTAAGCGATGGGCAATCCCACCAGATATGAAAAGGCGTTCCTATGGATCCGCATCCCCTCCAGCACAGAGGAGATACATCTGGAAAGAACCGTGCAAGTCTGTCGGGCGTGTAATACCAGTGATGGAATATTTTTTGTAATGTTTCCCAGTGTGTTGTACAGCGTGAGAGCTTAGCAGGAAGGGAGAGAGCTTGGAGCCATACATGGTTAGGTGGGCTGCTTGGGATGTGTTTAGACCACTTTAAAATACTGGCTTGTAGCGGGTCATCTGAGGATCGGGAAAGCTCTTTGTAAAAGTACGATATGCCCTTGCATGTAAGATCATTTGAGGTGAAATATGCTACCGTGGCATGCAATATCCCGCGGTGATGAGTCCATTTGATTTTGTTAAGTAAGGACCTAACCCTTAAATATATATAGAAGGACTTGTGAGAGATTAGATAAGTAGATTGGAGCTCTGCAAAAGATTTTAGCCGTGAGGCGGAAAATAATTTCCCTAGATCCGAGATGCCCGCTTCAATCCAAGGTTGTATGGGGAGGTCAGGTAGCATGAGGGTCAGCGATTGAGTAGGAATAAGGGGCAATAAAGAATGTGGTATGCCTGTCGACATTTGTGAAAGGGATGACCATACTCTGATAGAGGCAGATACAGTGTCTAACGCGTAATGTTGAATTCCAGGTGCAAGAATATAGGCAGATAAAAGTAGTTTGGGTTTGGTAGGTAGTATTTCTGCTTCTATCTGTGCCCAGTTAGATGGGCTAGATGTATTCCACCAAACCTTAAGTTGCTCTAGAACAACCGCTTTGTAGTATAAAGTGACATTGGGAACTCCCATACCTCCTTTACAGATTGGAGTTGTAAGGATTTTCCTATTAATCCTGGGTTTTTTACCTTGCCAGATAAAGGCATGGAGAATGGCTTGAAGAGATCTCAAGTGCACCGGTAGGAATGGTATCGGGAGAGTGCGAAAGATGTATAAGATGTGGGGGAGCAGAAACATTTTAACTAGCGCAATCCTGCCAGCCCATGAGACAAACGGATGGTTCATCCCACGCGATAATTGATGGAGCCTCTCTGTGAGGGCCGAGTAATTAGATCGTAGAAGTTGTGTACTGGAGGAAGTTAATTTGATTCCCAAATACGTCAGAGACGCAGAAGTAGACCAGGAGAAGGGTGAGATTGTGGATATATGTTGGACCGTCGATTTGTCAAGGCCTAGGGCTAGCATCAAAGATTTGCTGTGGTTCACCTTATATAGCGAAATAGCACTAAATTGACCTAGTATTTGTTGAACTACTCCCAAGGACTGTTGTGGATCGGAGAGCGAGATTATTACATTGTCTGCGTATAATCCTATTTTATGTTCTACTTGTCCTATTGTGACACCTTTGACGTCTGTGTTGGAGCGAATGTGCTGGGCTAGTGGTTCCATGATCATAGCGAAAATTAGAGGGGAAAGGGGGCATCCCTGACGGGTACCATTAGTAATAGAAAAGGGATCCGAGATGACTCCAGATGTCCATACCCGTGCACTAGGGGACGAATAAAGGCATAAGATGGCTTGCAGTAGTTTGTCGGATATGCCAAATTTACGTAGGACAGCTTCCAGATATAGCCAATGAACTCTGTCAAACGCCTTCTCTGCATCCAAGGAAAGGAGCAGAGAAGGCGTTTTGGTGTGTTCTGTCCACTGAATAATGTCAATAAAGCGACGAGTGCCGTCCGAGGTTTGCCTTCCAGGGATGAAGCCCACCTGATCTATATGGATCAGTTGAGTCATCACCGTGGATAGTCTAAGAGCCAGCAGTTTAGCGTACAATTTGGTGTCTGTATTTAAGAGTGAAATAGGTCTAAAGTTTCCCGGAGTATCCGAGGGTTTACCCGGTTTGGGTAGGGTTACTATAAGGGCATTCAGACACTCAGTTGGCATTGTGCCAGAGGAGGCATATTGATTAAAGGCGTTACAGAGATGAGGGGAGAGGATGTCATTGTAGTGCTTATAATATTCATTAACAAAGCCGTCGGGGCCTGGTGCTTTATGTAGTGGGAGCGATTTGATAGCTGCTTGTACTTCGGTGAGCGAAAAGGGGGTGGATAGGTCTTTCAGTTGAGTCGGTGTCAGTACTGGTAGTTGAACTGAAGAAAGGAAAGCGTTAATAGAGTCGGTAGTTATCGGGGGGTCTGACATCGTCGTTTGGAGGTTGTATAAGTCCGAATAGAAAGCTGCAAATGTGTTGGCTATATCCAGGGGATTGGTCATACGTGCACCTTTGGAGTTTAGGAGGTATGGGATTTTGGCCTTGCGTTGTTGTTTTTTAATTTGTTTAGCTAAAAAGGCTCCAGATTTGTTGCTGAAGGCATATGTGTTCAATTTTAGTCGTTTGATGTAGTAGTCAAATTTGTGGTTCAATAATTCAGTAAGTTGTTTTCTATAGTCACGAAGGGAATCTAGCAGTATAGTGGTGGGATTGGCTTTATGGGCCAGTTCCAGGGATTTAATGCGTTGTAACAACTGGTCTACCTCTGCATTTCGACTTTTGCGTTCTCTGGCTCCCAGTTTCATAAAAAGCCCTCGCAATGAGGCTTTGTGTGCTAGCCAAATTGTAGCTTGGTTGTCTACCGATGCACAGTTGTACTCAAAGTAACTCCTAATCTCGGATTCTATTTCCTTTTCGTAAGTAATATTGGTTAATAGGGATGCATTCATTCGCCACACCGAGTGGTTAGTGGGGCATAGGGGCGGGAACAGGGTCAAAGAGATTGGTGCGTGATCTGACCATGTAATCGTGCCAATATGGGCTTCTGAGGTGGACAATAAAGCTTTTTTGTTTGTGAGAAAGAGGTCGATCCGAGAGTAGGAGTTGCCTGGGTAGGAGTAAAAAGTGTAATCGCGTTCAACATCGTGTGTGCACCTCCATGGGTCGTATAGATTTTCATTGGTCATGAACGTGGAAAGGGCGGAGGAGTCCTTCCTACTGGGATTGGTTGTATCTAGCAAAGGGTCAGGAATGTCATTAAAGTCTCCGCATATGATTAGGGAGTCATGCTTAACCAGCTGTAATTTGGACCTGAGGCATTTGAAGAACTTCTTTTGAGAGGTGTTGGGCGCGTATACATTTACTAATGTTAAGACTTGGTTATCAATCGTTGCAGTTAAAACGATAAACCTTCCCTCCTCATCCGTGTCAATGTGTTGTGGGTTAAAAGAAATGTCGGAGCTAACAGCTATCATTACCCCACATTTCTTTTTAGTGTGATTAGAGAAAAAGTAGTGTGAATAATTTTTATGTGTACATTTGGGTGGATTATGTTGCGTAAAGTGCGTTTCTTGCACACATACTATGTCAGCTTTTTGTTTACACGCTTCCTTCCAGAGGAGGTTTCTTTTGAAGGGGGAGTTAAGACCTTTGGCGTTGAGGGAAACTATTTTAATTGGCATGGCGGTCAATTATGAAATAGAGTTGCACAGATGTTGAGCGCGACCATGGGTAGAATAAGACAGTGTATTACAATTCTATACAGTACAATAATCTATGTTGACAGTTATGACTTACATCTTGTAAAATCTGTGATCATTAAGATTACAATAAAAGAGACAGTTCAAATGGGTTTAGAGATGTCGGTATGTCGAAGAAGCGATCGGCATCAGGGACTGGTAGTTCTTACAAGAAACGTTGGGCACCAGTGGTTAATAAGGTGGTGAGACAGGGGTCGGGGGGAAAAATGGGACCCAAAATAATAAGAGAACAAAAGCAAAAAAACTGGTAAGTCAGAAAAAATATCCAAAAGTAATAACAGAGCAGGTTACCTTCAAGGAAACAAAGGTTTAGGAAGGCACCTAAACAGAGTGTGCTTGGCACACTGTAATTCAACGGGGGGGGGGGTGAAACTGAAGAAGACGCCCATGCAGGCTTCATGTAGCTGGGACAGTGCTTGACGTAGAGGGCATCAGGTTTTGTTGGACTTGTTTAATGGTCGCCGAGGAGGAGGCGGGGAGTCCTTCGAGTGATTTGCTGAATTGTGTGACTTCGGTCGGAGAGGAAGTAGGCCCCAGTTAGTTAGCTTCTTGTACCCGTCCTTGGGTGACAGGATAGGAACCACTTTTTGTTGGTAGGTGACTAGGAGCTTGGTGGGGAATCCCCAGCGATAAACAATATTGTGCTCTTGGAGTAGGGACGTGACCGGTGAGAACGCTCTGCGGAACTCCATGGTTGCGGGGGACAGGTCCGCGAAAAGCGATACTTTGCTGTAAGGAGCTGGAAGGGGTCTCAAGTTCCTGGCCGCACGAAGGAGTTGTTCCTTGACCTGATAAAAGTGGATTCTTGTTAGAACATCTCGGGGTGTATCATCCGGGAGATGGTCCGGTTTCGCAATTCTATGCACTCGGTCGATGGTCATATCATGAGGTGTAAGGTCAGGAAGGAGAGTGAGGAAAAGATGGTGCAAGTACTTTGGCAGCTCGTTAGGTAATACGGTTTCAGGGATACCTCTAAATTTTATATTGTTACGTCTGGACCTGTCCTCGAGGTCTGCGAGCTTCAGCTTTATCTTTTGGATCTCATCCGTGTGGTGGTCGTGTGCGTTGAGGAGTTCATTGTGAGCCTTGCTCATGTCTGAAAGGTGATCTTCCATTATGTCTGCTCTATCTTCCAGGCAGTCTAGCCTGTCATGTGCTTGGGATAGGGAGAGCTGCAGCTCCCTGTAGAGGTCTTTCTGCAGAGTGAGCAGCATAGATTTTAACATGCTTTCAGACACAGGGTTGTCAGTTACCGGTATGGTAGCCAAGGTAGACAAAGGGGTTGAGGTGGCATGAGCAGGTCCAGAGTCAGGGCCATGGTGCTTCTTAGCAGTGGGTGCTTTGTGAGGAGAGTTACAGGGGGAAGAGGCCAGTCTCTTACCTCTCTCTTGCGGTGTGTCCCCTGCGTATAGCGGTGTATGGGGCAGACTGTCCATCTCCTCATGGTCTCCTCTGCCATCCCTGTCTGTGCCGGGCCGGTCACACTGTGGATCGAGCGGCTGTGAATTGTGCGGCGCGGGGCCCGTGTGCAGAGCGGCCTGGTCGGCGCCACCTTGGCTCCCTCCGTTCTCCATGCGGCCGAAGAATTCAGTCATTCGGCGCGGTTGCGGCGGAGGATGGCGGCGTCCGGGCATGCCGCAGAGTGTCCCACGACTTCCCCGCTCTGTTGTGCGAGAGAGGGTCGGTCAGTTGCGCTGGTGTAGCTGAGGAAGCCTGCTGTGGAGCGGAGCTCTGTGATCAAGCTTCCATCTTGCTCCGCGGCTAGCCACGCCCCCCATTATTATTTTTTTTAAACCTGCAAAGCAAAAGGCATAATGAGCTAGTATGCACTGCATACTAGCTCATTATGAAATACTTACCTTAGAACGAGGCCCCGACATCTGGCCCGATCCACGCCAAGGGAGCTGACATGCTCCCTCGGCGTCTCTTCCGGGTATCGCGGCTCCGGCGCTGTGAGTGGCCGGAGCCGCGATATCGTCACCCCCGCGCATGCGCGCGGGAGATTTCAGTCCGGCCGGACGAGCGCTGCCGGATTTTCACGGCGAGAACCCCCTTGTGCGCATGCGCCGCTGCAGTCAGCGGCGCATACCGAGGGGAATATCTCCTAAACCGTACAGGTTTAGGAGATATTTTTTTTACCTACAGGTAAGCCTTATTATAGGCTTTCCTGTAGGTAAAAGTTAAAAAATTGACCATACAACTACTTTAACCAAAGACCACAGTGGGTCTGACAGCGCTTTGATATATGGATTCTTTATTGCAAATCACATTCTACTCTTCTCCTTAGATATGGTATGTATAAAACAAAAAAAAGAGGAAAAGCCGCGCTTATCAAAAATAATTATAAAAAACTACAAGGAGCAGCAACCCAAATGTTATACTACATTTGGCATAAAAGAAAAAAGAGTGGGTTGCGCTACAAAAAATTACTAAACAGAAAATACACCTACGTGAAAAAGCTCACAAAAACTTTGACTTAATAATTTGTCTATCCTATGCGGAAAAGTTTGAAATGCAAGGAAATTTGGACTATCATATAAAGATAGAAAATGCTAAATCAGTGAAGACAGCACATATACCTTGATATAGTTCACAAAAAACACCCTTAATGGTAGTGAATACTCAAATGAATGTGAATAATAAAGAAAAGAAAATACCAACTATACCTAAAGATGGAATCGTATTAGGTATCAAATAACAAATAGATATTATCAGTAAAGACACCTTAAATAATATGAATTATCATAATGTGATGTGGACCTGCAAGAAAAACAGTATAACATCCAATAGCCCGTTACCCTAAAACATTAATGAAACATTGATATGAAAATTAATTATGAACATAACATAGAATATTGGAATGTTCATAAAGTCCATATAAAGTCTCTATTTGCAAAGTATTCCACGGTGAAATAGTGACAGCATATATATCCAAAACGAGCGTGACTCGTGTACAGCCTCCACCAAAGATATTACTGCTGCTTACCGAAGATGAATGGTTCCTTATTATAGAGAACCATGCAGAGCAGATGACTGATTCCCCCAGTCCAGGGTTTTCACGGATGGATGTGAAGAAACTCCGGAACCCGTTCGCCTCTCAATACACTCCCGCTCACAGGTTTACATAAAAAGTAATAAGACTCACAATAGCGTAAAACCCAAATAAATTTTTAATCGAACGTAAGAGACAAATGCGCACTTACAGAAATGAAGATTAAAACGATCGTTAAACAAATCTGAGCCGGCCGGTCTCGATTCGCGCCCAATACTACCGTAAACAAACAACACGAGATGGTGGCGTCAGGACGTCGCTCCTCCTCCCTACGCGTTTCGTCACTATAGGACGTGGTCACGGGGTACGGGCGGCGTCCTGACGCACCGCTTAAATAATACAAACAATAAACCAAGCCTCGGTTTGACCCCAAAGCCGAGACGGAAAACGCCAAATTGGTTTAGGGAAAATAACAATAACTAGTGCTGCCGAAAGCGGCCATCCTATTGAATAAGCACACAAAAAAATTGGAAATATAAAATGTAAATTTGAACATCTCTGTAATTCAACAAAGAATGTACATTCAATGAAAAATATGTATAAAAAAAAGGAAGAATAAAAAGATAATTTTTGCCCATAAAGGAATATATGGTAAGAATACAAACAATAAACCAAGCCTCGGTTTGACCCCAAAGCCGAGACGGAAAACGCCATATTGGTTTAGGGAAAATAACAATAACTAGTGCTGCCGAAAGCGGCCATCCTATTGCCCATAAAGGAATATATGGTAAGAACAAAAATATTATGATTATCAATATGGCCACCATAAAGGGCCCAAAAAAATCCATTAACCCCCCTGACGGTATTCCCGAGTCTGACTCGGGGTGGATTTTTTATACCAAGAGCGGTATCCCCGAGTCAGACTCGGGACTGCATCGCTGGATCCAGGAGGAGGTTTACTTACCTTCTCCCTCGGATCCAGCGTTGTCTCCCCGCTGTACGAGCGAGCCGTGTCTCGCTCGATGCATTACATCGCCGATCTCCGTGCCCTGCGAGCGTTGCGACGCACGGGGACGGAGATCGGCGCCAAATTCAAAAAGTGAAACAAACAGTAAACATACAGTATAATGTAATCTTACAGATTACATTGCTGTATGTAAATATTTCACATCCCCGTTGTCCCTAGTGGTCTGCCCAGTGTCCTGCATGCAGTTTTATATAATAAAAACTGTTCTTTATGCCTGGAAACTGGAGATTGTCCATAGCAACCAAAACTGTCCCTTTACATCAAAAATGATTTTAGACCAGCTAGAAAACAGCGATAATAAATTAGAATCACTCGCAGAATTGAGCGATAGCGATTTGTGGGGAGATCCGTCATCAAATTCTGAAAAGTAATGACAGTGACAATTCTGCAACTGAGCAAATTTCAGTGTTTTTGATTTGATTACATTATTGAATAATTTTTATTATTGTTATATTATTATTTGGTACAATTATTTATAATTATTTATTATATTATAATTTATGATTAAATTTTTCAAACTTTATCATACCCGGGATGTCTGCTAGACTCTGGTTTGGACAGATTTAAGAGAGTTATTCCTAAGAATTGCAGGACTACAATATAAAACGCCAAATTTTCATGCAAAATAATGGTACCGCTTTTAGCACCTAAAATCCGAAATAATCGTACCGCCAGGGAGGTTAAGAGAAACTTAAAAGGGGCACTTAAAAGGGCCCAAAAAGTATAAAACAGCAATTAAGGATAGTTACTGTTAAGGAATCTCCCACTGTGCTGTATTAATCCTCCTCCTCTCCTCCATTCAAGGACCATATAAGACAAATTAAATCTCCATAGTGCAGCAGTTCTGTAAAAACAGTGAATTATTGAAAAGTAGTAACGAAGATCTATAGTACAAGACAATCAGCAACAGTAAATTCAGGCCATCCTGTTTGGATCTGACTTCCATCGGGAATTAGCCCCAGGTAGTGACAGGTGGATGACTGTGCAATGTTGTGTTTAAACCGTCCAATTTTAAAGACCAGATGAAATCATAAATGTATGTGGTGTCCTGATGAAGCATTTTGGTGAAACATGTTGGCCACCCCTGCATATCCACGCATCTGATTTCATACATCAAACATCAGTTCATGGTCTAAAATATCTATTATGGCTGTGCTGCTTTTACTTGATACTATTTAATTAAATACATTTATATTTCTTAAATAATTATTGTCTTTGGTGCTCACCTTGATTTTGAGAAGCTTGTCTGTTTCTGAAAATTGTCCAAGCACCGTATTATATATATATATATATATATATATATATATATATATATACATATATATATATATATACATATATACATATATATATATACATATATATATACATATATATATATATATATATATATATATATATATATATATATATATATATATATATATATATAAATTTTTTTATTTTTTTTGATTTATGTTTCCTGGGCACCTAGAGTAAAAGATTGAATTGCACAACTGAGTAGAATAGAAAAAAAAACAATAAAATAGAAATACTAATAACCCTCTTTCGAAATTCTAAATTGAATAGAATACATTTGAATGGAAAAAAATGGGATATAAAATAAGATAATGGAATAGAAAAGAATAGAATAGAAAATTCAATATAAGAGACTAAAATACAGTAGAATAAAATAGAAAGAATATAATCATCTTTGGAAATTCAAATTTCAAATAGAAAAGATTTCAATAGAACTGATAATAGAATACAAAAGAATAGACTAGAAAAAATCAATAGAATAGAATTCAATAGTATAGAAAAGAATAGAATAAAATAAAAATAATATAGCATTCTTCCGAAATTTGAATTTCAAATAAAATAAATCTGAATTTGAATAGAATATAAAAAAACAATAGAACATAATTCAATAGAATACAATTATATTATTTTCTATTCTGTTCTCTTATTTTCTATTCTTTTCTAGTCTAATCTATTCTATTTGGAATCTGAATTTCAGAATTTAACCATCTTCTGAAATTCAAATTTCATATAGAAAAGATTAGACTAGAAAAGAATAGAAAAGAAAAGAAGATAAAATAATAGAAAAAAAAACAATAGAATAGAATAAATTAGAATATAACCATCTTCCTGAAATTAGAATTTTGAATAGCATGAATTTGAATAGAATAGAATATAGCATACTAGAAAAGAATGGAATGGAATAGATTAGAAAAAAACAATAGAATAGTATTCACTAAAATAGAATAGAATAAAAAAGAAAGTATAACGAATATAATAAATTCACTCTTACATGTCTTTATGGACATTGCTTTGTGTACTGGTACACAGTCATGTTGGAACAGGAAAGGGCCATCCCCAAACTGTTCCCACAAAGTTGCGAGTATGAAATTGCCCAAAATCTCTTGATATGCTGACAGCATAAGAGTTCCCTTCACCTGAACTAAGGGGCCAAGCCCAACCTCTGAAAAACAACCCCACACCATAATCCCACCTCCACCAAATGATTTGGACTAGTGCACAAAGCAAGGTTCATAAAGACATGGACGAGTGAGTTTGGGAAGAAGGAACTTGACTGGCCTTCACAGGGTCCTGACCTCAACCCGACAGAGCCCTTTGAATTTGAGTATAGACTGTGAGCCAGGCCTTCTCGTCCACATCAGTGCTGGACCTCACAAATGCGCTTCTGAAATAATGATCAAATATTCCCATAGACACACTCCTAAACCTTATGGATAGCCTTCCCAGAAGAGTTGAAGCTGTTATAGTTATAAATGGTGGGACAACTCAACTTAAACCTTACAGGCTAAGCCCTTGTACACACGGTCGGACATTCCGACAACAAAATCCGTTGGATTTTGTCTGACGGATTTTGTCCGAAACTGGTGTTGCATACACACGGTCGGACAAAGTTGTCAGAAAATCCGATCGTACGTAACGTGATGACGTCATTTCGTTACGACGGGACTATGTTCAGGCTAGTAGCCAATAGCTTTGGTCTAGGAATTTGATCTGAGCATGCATGGCACTTTGTCTGATCGGAATTCTCTACACACAATCGGACAAAGTCCGATCTGATCATGTTGTCGGAAAGTTTTATAGCCCAGCTCTAAAACTTTGTCCGTCGGATTTTCCGACGGAAACAGTCCGATGGAGCCCACACACAGTCAGATTATCCGACAACACGGTCCGATCTGACATTTTCCATCGGAATGTTCCACCGTGTGTACAAGGGCTAAGACTTAGATGCCATTAAAGTTCATATGTGTGTGTGTAAAGACAGGTGTCCCAATACTTTTGATGGCATAGTGTATATAACAATGTACAACCAATATAAATGCATAGCTCTGGTGATGCTCTATCCAAAATTTCAAAGATGTGTATAAACAAAATAAAAATGCATAAAATATATTTTTAGTTTACACTTAAAGAAAAAAAAGATTATATGTAACTTTTTGTAAATATATTTTAACACATTTTCTTTTCTTAGTTTGTTTAATATCATAAATAATTAAAGCCATGCATTTGACTTATAAACATTTTGTATTTTCCTTTTTTTTTACATTTATTTATAATAAATCATGTAATCCCACTAGTACACATAAGACACGATCATATGTTGACTAATTAGTCTGTAATGTACTGAATCTCAGTATAACATTGCAGTGCTCCTTCTTGCCTGAAATAAACATATCCATTACATTAAAAATGAACAATTAATCAAGTTCCTCAAATTTAAGGTATCAGAAACATTGGTTTATCCTAATGGGAAATTAACACTCTGTTAATAAGAAGAGTTTACTTACACGTTATTCTGTTGAAAATGATCAGTAAAACATATCAATATTTGTCATTCTACCTACTGCACTAATGGATCCAATTTACTAATGTTTCAGAGGGGATGTTGTAAAACACATTTATTTGCCACTACTCCAATAAAAGATGATCTTGCATGTTTTTAAAATTGAATAAAAAATAAAGACAATCCGAAATCGTAATAAATGATGTCAAAAGTTTTTCTTTACCTGTTTACCAATCTGGGTAGTAGAAAATTCATATTAATTCTGTTCATTTGGTTCCTCTATCAACTGTCAGTTTTAGAAGTAGTGAGGATATTTAATAAAGTGACAGAGACACTATACTATATACATATATATATATATATATATATATATATATATATATATATATATATATATATATATATATATTCACCCACAGCTTAATAACAGTGTAAATGTGGTGCCCCCTCAAAATAACTCAACACACATCCATTAATGTCTAAACCGCTGGCACCAAAAGTGAGTACATCTCTAAGTGAAAATGTCCAAATTGGACCCAATTAGCCATTTTTGCTCCCCAGTGTCATGTGACTCATTAGTGTTAAAAGGTCTCAGGTGTGAATAGGGAGCAGGTGTGTTAAATTTGGTGTTATCGCTCTCACTCTCTCATACTTGTCCCTGGAATTTCAACATGACACCTCATGGCAAAGAACTCTCTGAGGATCTGAAAAAAAGAATTGTTGCTCTACATAAAGATGGCCTAGGCTATAAGAAGATTGCCAAGACCCTGAAACTGAGCTAAAGCATAGTGGCCAATACCATACAGCAGTTTAACAGGACAGGTTCCACTCAGAACAGACCTCGCCATGGTCGACCAAAAAAAGTTGAGTGCATGTGCTCAGCATTATATCCAGAGGTTGTCTTTAGGAAATAGACATATGAGTGCTGCCAGCATTGCAGCAGAGGTTGAAGGGGTGGGGGGTCAGCCTGTCAGTGCTCAGACCATATGCTGCACACTGCACCAAATTGGTCTGCATGGCTGTCGTCCCAGGAGGAAGCCTCCTCTAAAGATGATGCACAAGAAAGCCCACAAATAGTTTGCTGAAGACAAGCAGACTAAGGACATGGATTACTGGAACCATGTGCTGTGGTCTGATAAGACCAGGATAAATGTATTTGGTTCAGAAACCAGGCGAGGAGTACAAAGACAACTGTGTCTTGCCTACAGTCAAGCATGGTGGTGGAAGTGTCATGGTCTGGGGCTGCATGAGTGCTGCTGGCACTGGGGAGCTACAATTTATTGAGGGAACCATGAAGGCCAACATGTACTGTGACATACTGGAGCCGAGCATGATCCCCTCCCTTCGGGGACTGGGCTGCAGGGCAGCACTCCAACATAATAATGACCCCAAACACACCTTTGTGTGAAGCTCTGTTGAACTCCATGCCCAAGAGGGTTAAGGCAGCGCTGGAAAATAATGGTGGCCACACAAAATATTGACATTTCCGGCTCAATTTGGACATTTTCACTTAGGGGTGTAGTCACTTTTGTTGCCAGCAGTTTAGACAATAATGGCTGTGTGTTGAGTTATTTTGAGGGGGCAGCACATTTACACTTTGATACAAACTGTACACTCTCTACTTTACATTGTAGCACAGTGTCATTTCTTCAATGTTGTCACATGAAAAGATATAATAAAATATTTACAAAAATGTGAGGGGTGTACTCACATTTGTGATATACTGTATAATCATTAGACATGTGCAGAGTAAAATATTTCGTTTCGGAATTTCGTTTTCGTCCGAAAACTTAATTTATTTAGTTACTCCCGAAATTCGTTTTTATTTATTTAGTTTTTCGTTCAAAAATTGCATTCGTCCGAAAATCCACATGAATTACGGTCGAATCTGTCTTTGAAGGCTTATGGTGTCTGTCGAATGTATAAAGAAGATTCGACGGAGCTAGTATATAGCATACTTTAGAACCCCTGTTAAAGTCTATGGGACTCCAACATTAAAAATCTAAAGTGCTAATTTTAAAGACTAATTTGCAAGTTACTGTCCTAAAAAGTGTTTGGGGACCAGGGTCCTGCCCCAGGGGACATGTATCAATGCAAAAAAAAGTTTTAAAAACTGCCCTTTTTTCAGGAGCAGTGATTTTAATAATGATTAAAGTGAAACAATAAAAGTGTAATATTCCTTTAAATTTCGTAGGGGGGGGGGGGGGTGTATATAGTATGCCTGTGAAGGGGCGCATGTTTCTGGTGCTTAGAACTGTCCCTGCACAAAGTGTCATTTATGCAGGAAAAAAAGTCCTTTAAAATCACTCGCAGCTATTATGAATTGTCGGCTCCGTAATACAGAGAACACTCATTGAAAGTCATTGATAAAAAAAAAAAAAAAAAAAAAAAAGCGTGGGGGTCCCCCAAATTCAATTACCAGGCCCTTCAGGTCTGGTATGGATATTAAGGGGAACCCTGCCTCAAATTTAAGAAAAAATTTGACGTGGGGTTCCCCCTAAATATCCATAACCAGACCCTTCAGGTCTGGTATGGATATTAAGGGGAACCCCGCGTCAAATTTAAAAAAAAATTGACGTGGGGTCCCCCTAAAAATCCATACCAGACCCTTTATCCGAACACGCAACCTGGCAGGCCGCAGGAAAAGAGGGGGGGACGAGAGAGCGGCCCCCCTCCCTCCTGAACCGTACCAGGCCACATGCCCTCAACATTGGGAGGATGCTTTGGGGATCTGTGACCCCTCAAAGCACCTTGTCCCCATGTTCATGAGGACAAGGGCCTCATCCCCACAACCGTGGCCGGTGTTTGTGGAGGTCTGCGGGCGGGGGGCTTATCAGAATCTGGAAGCCCCCTTTAACAAGGGGACCCCCATATCTCGGCCCCCACCCTGTTTGAAATGGTAAGGGGGTACAAAAGTACCCCTACCATTTCACAAAGAAAGTGTAAAAAATAGTTAAATAAGACAAACACACTTTTGAAAAATTCCTTTATTAAAAATAAAAAAAATAAAAAAAAGATTCCAGCGGTGACCCCGCCCCCCTCTGATGTAACGGAAACCTGCCTGTGTTACATCAGAGGGGTGCGGGGGTCACCCATACGTCACAGGGAACCCCGGGTTTCCCCTTGCGTCAGAGGGGGGTGGGGTCAGGTGACGGGTGGCCCCGCCCTCCGTATATAAGAAACGTCAGGCCGCCGGAATCCTTGCAGTGTCTCCTCTGCGGAGACAGAAGAAGGATGTATTCGCTGCGCTGGATGAGATGAGCCATCGCTGGAGAGATGACCGTCCGTCGCTGGATAGCAAGAGTGGATTACCGCCGCTGGAATCTTTTTTTTATTATTTTTATTTTTAATAAAGGAATTTTTCAAAAGTGTGTTTGTTTTATTTAACAATTTTTTACACTTTCTTTGTGAAATGGTAGGGGTACTTTTGTACCCCCTTACCATTTCAAACAGGGGGGGGCGGGATCTGGGGGTCCCCTTGTTAAAGGGGGCTTCCAGATTCTGATAAGCCCCCCGCCCGCAGACCTCCACAACCACCTGCCACGGTTGTGGGGATGAGGCCCTTGTCCTCATCAACATGGGGACAAGGTGCTTTGAGGGGTCACAGACCCCCAAAGCATCCTCCCAATGTTGAGGGCATGTGGCCTGGTACGGTTCAGGAGGGAGGGGGGGCCGCTCTCTCGTCCCCCCCTCTTTTCCTGCGGCCTGCCAGGTTGCGTGCTCGGATAAAGGGTCTGGTATGGATTTTTAGGGGGACCCCCACGTCAATTTTTTTTTTAATTTGACCCCGGGTTCCCCTTAATATCCATACCAGACCTGAAGGGTCTGGTTATGGATATTTAGGGGGAACCCCACGTCAATTTTTTTCTTAAATTTGAGGCAGGGTTCCCCTTAATATCCATACCAGACCGGAAGGGCCTGGTAATTGAATTTGGGGGACCCCCACGCTTTTTTATTTATTTATTTATTTATTTATTTTTTTATCAATGGCTTTCAATGAGTGTTCTCTGTATTACGGGAGCCGACAATTCATAATAGCTGCGAGTGATTTTAAAGGACTTTTTCTCCTGCATAAATGACACTTTGTGCAGGGACAGTTCTAAGCACCAGAAACATGAGCCCCTTCACAGGCATACTATAGACACCCCCCCCCCCCCCTACGAAATTTAAAGGAATATTACACTTTTATTGTTTCAATTTAATCATTATTAAAATCACTGCTCCCGAAAAAACGGCCGTTTTTAAAACTTTTTTTTGCATTGATCCATGTCCCCTGGGGCAGGACCCGGGTCCCCAAACACTTTTTAGGACAGTAACTTGCAGAATCTTTTCTCTCTGTCGAATATTTTCTCTATATAATCTTGGACTAATAGAGGTAAGGTTAGGCACATTCGACCACAGGTTCTATAGACAGATTGTTTTTGTCAGAGTCATGTCGAATCTCCTATTCTATATCGAACTGTTGTAACAATGAAAACGAAAATAAAGCATTTATTTATGTCGGATCTTTCTTTTTCGGATTTTGTGCTTTCGTTATCTTTTGTCAAAACGAAAACGAAAATAGCTGAAATTCGGACGAAAATGCATTCGGACGAAAACGAATGCACATGTCTAATAATCATCACAACTGGAAAATAATATTGAGACATCTGGCTTTCTTCAGCAGTGCCGCTGCTTAGACCCTGAATCTTTGCCTTTGGCTTTTGACTGCTACCTCACACCATCTTACGCAGTACATTTGTGGTCCTTTGCCTTTTTAGCTCTCTGGACTCTTTCAGTCTTTTCCACCGCTGTTCCCTACTACACATCCCCACATTCTGGCCACTTGGTATGTGATCTCTTGACTAGGGATGAGCTTCGAGTTTGCTGAACAGCAAATTTTATGGGGCGTTGGCAGCAAATTTGAGCACCCCATAATGCACTGCAAGACCGCAGTGCATTTCTGTATGATGATTGGCCAAAGCATACACCTGACCTGGATGCTTTGGCAAATCGCAGCACACTCCTCAGCAAGAGCCATAATTGGCCAAAGGTAGGGTGTCTTTGATCAATCGTGGCTCAGGGTGAGTAAGTCCACTCCCCCCACACTATATAAGGCTGCTTGCACAGCTCCTGTATAGTGTGTGGACGGAGAGGATGGAGATAGAGAGATTAAGCTAGATTAGGCAGGCAGGTTAATTAAGGGCAGTGTAATATATATATATATATATATATATATATATATATATATATATATACTCTGCATTCAGCGTATCCTATATATACAGTGCATTCAGCGGTGTACAATTTCTAATACAGTGCAGGCGGTGGTCACAGTATATAATACAGTGTGTACAGTTTCAAATACTCTTCAGGTGGTGTACACAGTATATAATATAGTGTAGTGCGTTGCTAAAAAAAAAATACCCATCTTGTTTGGAAGGTCTCCAAGGAGAGGCAGACACTCACAGGCCACTAAAGGAGGGCAAGCAGCCTTTGAAATAATATTTAACAGCAGGGATCGTTCCTGCACTCAACAAGAGTAACTGTGAGGGGTTACAGTGTTTTGGCACCTAAGGCCCAATGTTTCTACCCCTGTTTAACAGGCATGTAATAGCATTTTTTTTTTACTTTCAAAAAATTTATATTTTGTGAAAAAGGCACTTGCAAGAACATACGTATAATAACAAACAGACTCCAGCAGGGTAGGCCTGCTGCCATAGTGCAAGTAAAAATACAAATAGAGAGTGTTTTGTAAACAAGATAATGATGAATAGGAACAGACATCATACCCCTTCAAGGCGAAGGGCCAAGTGAGAAACCGAAGGGTAGCTCCCCGTGAGAAGCCCGCCAATAACATCTATCCGGGGGAGCAGCCAGGAGACACCCCCCGACACCCCTAAGAGGGAACTTGCTGTGTCAGGGTAGGGGTGCAATCTCCCGGATCCCCCCCCCTCCCACAGGGGGGTAGTACTCGATGGGCAACCCACAGGGATCTCCCCAAAAAAAACAAAAAAACAATCTGTCTGTATGGTAGACCTGTCATCTATTGCTCTGTTGATGTAATCATAAGAACAGATGATCGAAAGGGACAGAAAAGAGAAGAAAGGAAGAAGAGATTAGGACAGAGGGGCAAAGGGGTAGGCTACTTCCGAAAAAGGGTGGAAGGTGAGGGGCTAGGTTGTCAACCACTCAGTTAGGAAGAGTGAATTCTAAGGTTTAGGTATTGTCCATTGAGAAAAGCCTGGGGGCACTCCCGGCAGTAAGGATATTCCCATGTAACGGGCCCAAGGATCCCACACCTTTCTAAATTTAGGCGTGGTATCCAACAGGATGCCCGACAGTTTTTCTTGGGACATAATCCAGGATATCTTCCTCTTCACTGTGAGGAGGGAGGGCCTGGGTTGTTTCCAAGCGGAGGCAATCGCAATTTTGGCACCTAAGAGGATAAAGTGGGTTAGTTTCTGAGTGTTTACAGGTAACGAAGGAACAGGGGCATTGAGCAACGCAACCTCAGGATTACTTGGAACCCGGCAGCCTGTTACCCTGTGAATCAAGATAAATATTTTAGACCAGAATGATCGCAGCCTAGGGCATTCCCACCAGATGTGGATCATGGAGCCACGGAGTTGACACCCTCTAAAACATAGGGGGTTTGCCGTGGGATAAATTTTGGCCAACTTGGCAGGAGTGAGATACCACCGGGTTATCAATTTAATGCTAGCTTCCATAAGTGATATGTTTTGGATCCCCCGAAAGGATCTGGCTAGGGCCGTCTGCCAGGTTTCAAGACTGCCAGAGGTCTGGACGTCATTCGCCCATGCTGTCATGTATGGGGATTTGCCCGTTGGGGCAGTGAGAGCCGAGTAGATTACTGATATGCCGCCCCTCTGCTCCCCGATCCTACCGCACCAGGTTTCGTATTCAGTAAAGGGGGGAGGAAGGGGCTTGTTCTTCCAAAGCGAGTGTAAAAAATGAGATATTTGCTGGAAGCGGAATCTCTCTGAGTGTTCAATACAATAGGCAAGGGAGACTGGACCCTTTGAGGTGAAATAATGTCCTATCCGGTATAGTCCCTTGTCCAACCACCATTTGAAGGCGACAATATTAAGGCCAGGGGGGAAATCATGATTGCGAAAGATGTGAGCAAGGGGCCTTAGTGTGGAGACCAGGGAAGGCTCCCTGCGTAGGCCGTCCCATAGGGCGCAGGAGTGAGAAAGGGTGGGAGACAGGATGGGCGGCCTAGCTTTTGATGGGCACCACAAAAGATAGTCTAGCGTGAATGAGGGTACGGAACAGCGTTCAATGGACATCCAGTCTGGTTTCTCGTATTTGGAGTAGATCATGGATAGTTGGGCCAGGTGGGCTGCAAGGTAATATTTGTGGAGATTAGGGAGACCCAACCCACCCCTTCGCCTGTGAAGGAATAGCGTGTTTTGCGGGAGGCGATACCCCTTGTTACCCCATATGTATTTCAATATCTTGCTTTGCAGCGAACGAAGATGGTTCTTCCGGACAGGTATGGGGAGAGCTCGGAAATAATATAAGATTTTGGGGAGAAGGGTCATTTTTATGGAATTAATCCGGCCAAGCCAAGATAATTCATGTTTAGACCATGAACAGAGGTCAGCTTCCAAATGTCTGTATAGTTTAGGATAATTTTGATTGTACACCATCTCAGTCCTAGGCGTAAGGGAGATACCCAAGTATTTGATGGCATTGTCACTCCATTGGAACGGAAGGATTGTTTGAGTGAGTTGACTTGATGGGTGGGGAGAGATATATTAAGCGCCACAGACTTAGAGTAGTTAACTTGTAAACCTGAGATCTTGGCAAAATCGTCTAGAACTCGGGACAAGTTGGGCAAGGTGGTGTGGGGGGAGGTAAGAAATAACAATATGTCGTCAGCAAAGAGTCCACATTTGTGTGTTTGGATGCCACACTGGACTCCTCTGATGTCCGTATTGTGACGGACTGCTATTGCTAGCGTTTCAATAGCTATTGCGAAAATTAGGGGTGAAAGGGGGCATCCTTGCCTGGTCCCTCTAGTGATGGGAATGGGAGTGGAGTGGTAGCCCTGAAGTCTAATTTGAGCCCTCGGATGAGAGTATAAGGCCTGTAGTAAGCCAAGGAAGCGAACCCCAAAACCCCACCTTTCAAAGAGCTGGAAGATGTACTGCCAGGAGACCGAGTCAAAGGCCTTCTGGATATCTAAGGAAAGGAGAAAGCCGGATTGTTTGGGTCCCCCCTCCCAATTGGACTGCAATATGGAGATAATGTCGACCGCCCTCCGTATTTGGTCTGGTCCCTGCCTGCCAGGGATTAATCCGACTTGGTCCTTGTGGACGTAGCGCCCGATAAAGGAAGCCAGCCTATTGGCCATTACTTTCGTGAGAATTTTGAGATCATTGTTAATGAGAGATATCGGTCTGTAGTTACTGACATCCTCCAAGTTCTTATCAGGTTTAGGTATAAGCGTGATGTACGCCGTATTTAGGTGGGGATCTAGGGGGCTTCCATTAGCTTTGTGATTGCCGAGATTGGCTAGGTGGGGGGAAAGCGTGTTAGCAAAGGCTTTATAATAGGGGATCGAGAGTCCATCAGGACCTGGGGCTGAGCTTTTTTTGAGGTCCTTTATGACTCCCAGGATCTCCTCTGTCTGAATGGGGGATTCCATTATTTGTTTGTGGGTATCCGATAAGACGGAAATGGGAAGTCCCTCCAAAAACTGTGGAAGAAGGTTTGTGTTGGGAGATGGAGGGCTACTGTAAAGAGAGGTGTAAAAGTCCCGAAAGGCATTCAGAACTGTGATTGGGTTAGAGGTGGGCGGGTGACCCGCACATCTGATTCTAGGGAGGGTGCTTAACTTGGTTCTAGGGGAGAGTCTATTGGCTAGTAGTGTGCCTATTTTGTCAGCCTGTGTATAGAACTTGTGACCGGACCACCTAACAGATTTTTCAGCTTTCGTGGTTAGGATTAGATTGAGTTCTAGTCGAGTCTTGTCAAGCAAGGTGGTGGGGGCTCGGAGAGGGTGCCGTTTGTGTAGAGCTCTGAGATTAGAGTATTCCTTTTCTAGCTTAAGGATATCTGATTGCCATTCACGTTTGATTTGAGTTCCTAGCTGTATGAGTTTTCCCCTGATAAATGCTTTGTGCGCCACCCACAGGGTTTCGGGGGAGATGTC
The DNA here is from genome assembly GCF_037356315.1 of Lithobates pipiens. NCBI lineage: Eukaryota > Metazoa > Chordata > Amphibia > Anura > Ranidae > Lithobates > Lithobates pipiens. The sequence goes on from NW_027507764.1 coordinate 390,170,786, forward strand.
AGGTGTCGCATTGACAGAAAAATATTCCTGTAGTGCTTTGTCAAGTTCCACTAATCTTGTTGGCTCGGACAGAAGAGATTTGTTTAACCTCCAGTGTCTGGGGTGTCTCCCACTCGATCCCCCGAGGACCGTCACAATTGCCAGGGAATGGTCCAAGACCACTGTGTCAGTGATGGACGCTTTAACGACCCGGGGCAGGAGCGAAGAGGGAACAAGAATGTGGTCAATCCTCGCATAGGACTGGTGTGGTGCTGAAAAGTGAGTGTAGTCTCTCTTTGAGGGGTTTAATTCCCGCCAAGTGTCGGACAAGCCATATGCGTGGAGCAATTTGGCAATCCGCAGGCTTGCTTTAGTGGGCCGGGTCAATCGGGAATGTAAGGTAGAGGATTTGTCGAGGCCTTGATCGAAGGCGACGTTAGAATCCCCTCCGACAATAACTGTCCCTTCTAAATGAGGTGCAAGGGTGCGCAGCAGGGACTCAAAAAATTTGACTTGGCCTGTGTTTGGGGCATAGTAGGAGACCGGGGAGTAAAGGTGGTCCCCCACAGTGCCCTTTAGAAGTAAAAATCTTCCCTCCGGGTCCGCCATCTCGAAGCTTTTGTTAAATTTACACGTTTTGGCTAACAGTATGGCTACCCCTTGGTTTTAGATTCTGCGTTGACGAGGAAGAACTGAGGGAAGTGGGCGGGAAGGAACTTGGGACTATACCGGACAGGAAGGTGCGTTTCCTGAAGTAGGACCATATCCAGTTTCAGGGGCTTATAGTAGTCAAGAACTTTTCTGCGTTTACTGGGGGAATTGAGGCCCTGAATGTTGTGAGAGGCTATCTTGAGCCTAACATCCTGTTGATCAGTCATGGAGCAGAGGGGGAACCCAGCATCTAAAGACGGCCTCACTTACCCAGTCAGTGGCGAAGTTTCCGGCAGCGGAAGTGGGATCAACGGCCTGTGATGTTCTCAAGGAGTGCAGTGCAGACTGGGTGTGCCAAGACATACCTGAAAAATACGACAGTGTCAAGCAAACAGTACATAGGAGTAGCTTATCATCTAGGGGGAAGACAGGAAGGGATAGAGCAAGGAAAGAGAGCGTTCCTGGGAAAGGAAAGAGGAGATCAGGGCAGGAGACACCCCCCGAAATCCTAAGAAAGGTCAATGATAACAACTGACCCATAGGTCAGATGTCCCAACCCTCAGGCACCCGAGAGAGACCGAGGGTGGGGGAGTTGCGCAAGTGGTCCCTCGCAAAACCAGGGACCCCTAATCGGGAAACATCCCGATCTGTTAACTTAAAATCAACCAAAGATAAAAATTAAACAATAGGAAACAACTTGAGGCACGGCCAAACATTGCGTGTAGGGGACGCGGGGACAGGCCAGTAAAAATGAAACAAAATCCATGAAGTGAGTCTCCGTATCTGGGGCGGTTGCTGGAGTCTGCAGCCCTCCATAGTGGTTGTTCAGCGATCTGCAGGGCTCAACAAGAGGGGGCGCGGGATATGAGTGGAGTCGTGGACAGACCAGAAGGGGGTATGGAAGACTGCTAAGCGTCCGGGGATATTAAGAGTAAGGGGAGATGGGGACCGCGTAGGTCCGAGGAAGGAACAGGGCAACAATGGTGGAGAACCAATCTCCCAATGGTTGGAGAAAAGTCCTCTGGCCCTCTCCAGGACTTCGGACGGTCAGTCACACAATGGAGAGTGGAAATTGAGGCCTGGACGTGTCTCAGGTGGGTGCATTGTCCTTGACCTTCTTGGCTCTTCCAGAGGTCCACAGCGGTGATTGTGGGCTGTTGGGTGTGGGCCGTTTGTGTGAGCCTTGCCCAGAATTAGAAATGTCCATGTCAGCTTCTTGAGAAATAATTTTCAGCCTGGTGAGGAGCTTCTCCCCCTCAGGTAATGTTGAGAAAGCGTGTGTTTTTCCTTTGTCAGTGAACCGGACAGCGAATGGGAAAGCCCATTTGTATTTTATGTCTCTTTGCGTCAGTGCAAGCAAGAGGGGTTTCAGTGCTCTTCGTCTCTGTATGGTGGAGGGGGAGAGGTCCGCAAAGATCTGAACCTGGTGACCCTGACAAGTGACGTGTTGCAGGGATCTGGCTCTCTTCATAACTTCTTCTTTCACCGAAAAATGGTGGGGCTTGGCAATCACATCACGTGGAGTGCCGTCCTTCCTAGGGGGGCCAAGGGTTCTGTGGACCCTGTCAAGTTCCAGTTTTGGAGCTGGGATGTCAGGGATAAGCTGTGTGATTAGGTCTTGGACTGCTTTGGAAACATCAATTATCGATTCCGGAAGCCCGCGGATTCTGATGTTGTATCTGCGTGACCTATTTTCAAGGTCATCTATGCGGGCCACGGCCAGGTCCAGTTGCTCCTGCACTGAGTAAATGTGCCTGAAGTTTTGGTTGGATCTAGCAATAGTGTCCTCCATTTTGTGTTCGATCGTTTCAATCCGGGAGCCCAGGTTAATAAAGTCAGCTTTCAATTCCCCTGTGATTTTCAGGGCAGTTTGGGAGAGTCCCCTTTCCAGCAGTTCAGAGAACTTACAGAACAGGGCATCCATGTGGGATACTGGGTCTGCAGGAGCAGCCTCATGGGAGGCCCTGGCTGCCTGGGATGCCATGCGTGTCCCTGAGGGGGATGGGGAAAATTCCTGGAGGGTGCGTTCCAGCAGGGAAACCGTGGAAGCCGGGGACGGCGTAGTATACTTGGGAGGGCCCCTGAGATTACTAGGGGTGACATGGAGAGGTGGAAAGTCTGTTTCTGACCTGTAGTCTGCCAAGCCTGTGGAGCGGTGTTCCTGGGATAGGAGCTGTGCTGCGGTGGCCATTTTGGATTTCTCCCTCACATCCAGCGATGCGAACAGCGGACCCAAACTTCGTTTTGCCAGTCCCCCGATCATTCGGCGGTGTGCCCCAACTCTCAGGGAAGCAGTCCTTGCTGCTCGGTAAGCGGAAGGGTGGCCGTGCGGTAGGGGTCCCGTTGTTCCGCGAGGCAGCGGGGCTCTAGATGATCGCGGCCATCTTGGAAGCCTCACGCATGCGCACTCCCGCATTTTTTTTTTAAATATTTAAGAGCATGGACTGTTCCTGCACCCAACAAAAGTAACTGTGAGGGGTTACAGTGTTCTGGCACCACCAACACCTAAAGCCAAATGTTTCTGTCCCTGTTTAAAAGGGTCATGTAATTACAATTTTTTAAATAATATTTAACAGCAGGGACCGTTCCTGTTCCCAACAAGAGTAACTGTGAGTGGTTACCACGTTCTGCCATCACCAACACCTAAGACCCAATTTTTAGGCAGAGTATATAGTGCAGTCGGTATAGTATATATACTGCGGTCCAGAGTATATAGTGCAGTCGGTATAGTATATATGCTGCAGTTCAGAGTCAATAGTGCACTCAGTGTAGTTCATATAATACAGTTCAGGGTATATGGTTCAGTGTACAATATATAATATAGTGTATTGAAGTGGTTAAAGGGAGCCCTATGACAGAATTAAGAAAAAACGTCATGGGTTATCCCTGTCCATACCAGGCCCTTTGGGTCTGGTATGGATTTTTGGGGGCCCCACCCCATTTTAAAAAGAACATTTTCCCTGGAGTTCACCTTAACAGGGGGGAAACCTACTCAGTTTTTTTTAATGATTTTTTATGTATATTGCTGGGATCTGGCAATACATTACAGCCGTGAGCAATTTAAAATTAATTTTTTTCCTTTAGAAATGTCATTTTGCTGTGGTACTTTTCTAAACATGGGGAAAATGCGCTACTTTACATGCAGACTAAGGGGATCCCCAGACAACAAAATTGAAAGGAATATTTCATTTTTATTATTTCACTTTAAGCATTCTTAAAATCACTGCTCCTGAAAAAAAGTCAGTTTTAAAACCTTTTTTTTTCTTTTGCATTGATACATGTCCCCTGGGTCAGTATCCAGGTCCCCAAATGCCTTTTATGGAAATAACTTGCATATAAGCCTTTAAAATTAACACTTTTGATTTTTCACATTTGTGTTCCATAGATTTTAACGGTGTTCACACAAATTTTTTGTCTGTTCACAAGTTCTGGTGTGAACCGAACCGGGGGGTGTTCGGCTCATCCCTACTCCTGACATCTCTGTCCTTTGGTACCTCTAGATTCCCTCTGGTCCTCTGGGCTTTACTAGTCATCTTGGCTCTCTCAGTCCTTTAAACTTGCTTAGCCATCTCGACTCTCAGCCCTCTGGAGCCCTCTGAAGGAATCTTCTGTCTCCAGCATAAAGTACTGTCTCTTGAGTGGAACACACCTGTCTTCCAATGGAAGATCTAAGCTATGCCAAAGCCTGTCATTATAACAGGTATGCTCAATACTCGGACACTGGGTTATGGACTTCTTTCCTTCCAAAACTTTTGAAAGTCTCCAAACTCTGGCACCCAATCTGGGAATGCCCAAAGCCAGAGAAAGTTGAAAAACCAGCTTTCTCTGCTCAAAATATCCCAGAAGCCTGCATACATGTGGGCCCCGTGTCACTTCTACTTCTACATTTTCACAGTGGCAGGGCTTTTCACTGTCACAGTACACACACACACACACACACACACACACACACACACACACACACACACACACACACACACACACACACTATACTTTATTATGAGTCCTACTTACAATTTTGAAAAACCAGATCCCACACGTTAGAGGTCCATTTACCTTTAGGTGGTCTCTTCATTAATAAATGTACACATGCATTGTCACACAATAAAGAGCATTGCATTAGGGTAGCCCATTTACAGTATTCCCTCAGGATCCGCCTTGTATGTACAGGGACCTCCTTGCTCCACCACTTGTATACTTCCAGACGCACTCCGAAACAGTGTAAAAAAAAAAAAAATCCCATAGTGTAGTATTTCAATAATTCAGTGAGAAATTCCCAGAAAATACATAGTGAATCCAGAGGGAATAGTTGGGTGTATGTGAACCAACCCTTAGGAACCCTTAGTCCCTCTTATTTGGTGAGCTTTTGATTGTAGCACTGCACAAATATTTAATATATGGTGATTTTTTTTATGAATGTTACTTTAAAAGTTTGAGAGATACTGTATTTCCCCCAAAATAAGACCTACCCCAAAAATAAGACCTAGCACTATTTTCCAGGAGGGCTGCAATATAAGCCCTACCCTGAAAATAAGCCCTAATTTGAGGTACTCCTATAATCCTCTGTTACTGCAGTGTGCTGTGAGTGTGTCTCTGTGATCTAGTATTGTCAGGTGCCTTTGGTGCAGAGTGACGTTCAGCTAATCTCCCGCTGGTCTCCTCTTCTCCCAGCTGTCGGTGGGGTATCTCGGGCCTCTCTTCCAATGCAGAGCTTCAGTGGATCATTGAAGGTGCAGTAGTCTCAGTGCAGAGCCGCTGCAATCAATCAACATGTCATGCAGTGTGCGGTATGTAGTATGGATACTCCTGTCTCCACAAGGTATTTACAGATGTTTTTTTCTTCACATGCTGGTGTGCTCTCTTCCCTGATCTGAGCATTGCATCTGGGAGAGGTGGAGGAGAGTGGAGCTGAGGTGTTTGGCACCATTGAATTGCAGGGGCACACACATTGTGTATTCTGTGTTACTGTAACAGAGAGGATCTTGTCATTTTAACTTTGTTCAAACTGGGTATTCCTGACAGGTAGGGAGGGAGAGAATATGGTAAGACCTACCCCGAAAATAAGCCCTACTGGGTCTTTTGTTACCAAAATTAAGACCCAGGGTTATTTTCGGGGAAACACAGTACTACACTATGAAGATGTTTATCTTTCTCTAAATATTGCCCCCTGAGTTAAGAATTAATGAAGGTGGCGAAGGAGTGAATAAACACTATAGACACTGAACATGGACTTTTTTGGACTTTTCTATTTCACATTTATTTTAAATATTTGAATGTATATGTTTACTGGCCTATTGAAACACTCCTGTTTATTATTGGTTGTAGACATGAGCTAGCACTGATATATACATGTACAAAAATCAATCAAGAACATTTTTTATGACTAAATGAGAATACGATTAAGCAAGGTCAGCATGTAAAAAAGTAAAAAATAATAATAAATAAATAAATTAATTAATTGTGTACTAGAATGTCAAGGATAATGAGAAACCATGCCCAAATCAGAGTTAAACTAAAACTAGGTAAGAGGTATAATTAAATAGGCCTCATATGGCAAACATGTAATTACAATTTTTTGGTTGTGTTCTGCCTAATTATTGTTGTCATTATAAGCCCTAACTGAGCCTTTTTTTCTAAGGGGCTTTGGTTTTGGATTCCATTTTATAGTGAGGTCTGTGGCTTACCTAGGATCGGGTCAATTTCAAAATGAATAGCAATTTTCCTGTGAATATCTAACATATTATGCCCAGATACATCATATAAAGTATCTTTGAGCAAATTTCTTCACTCCACCTTCTTGTCCGAGTGCTCGCCCCATTGGAGGCTTCTATGTAGTTGCTGCAATCCTAAGCCAGAGTTACCTGCTGTCTTATCCTTAATTGGTCCTGAAGAAGCTATTTAAGATATGCATTGACTTAACAGGATACATGACCACCAGGCCAAAAGTAATTGCGCATTGAAAGTGTAAACTTATTAGGCCTAGTTGTGGATTACCACTGGTGTGCTTGTCCTTTAAGAAAAAAGTACTGTGGGGCCAATGTAAAATCAGAAAAGACTCTCATCCCGGCATGCAACCTAGCTTGCCAAGGGAGCAGCGAGCATGCATCCTCCCACTCCTGAACTAGACCAGGTCAAATGCCTTCAACAATGGCAGGGTACCTTGTAAAGGAAAGAGGAAAAGGGGTGATTTATTGTTATCTTGAAACCTTCTTTCGACCCAGATACCCTCCTTCCATGTGAATGAGTATGGAGTATATATTACTACTTGTTACTCATTCAAAATAAAATGTGGCCAAACCATTCTTGTGATTTTTCCATAAATGTTGTTTATTTTTCACTTACAGCTTTTAGCCTTTGTAAAAGACCCCCCACATCATACATTTTTGGAAAACACATAACCAGTAGAATAAAAGGAAGGGGCTACTGATTTTTAAGCCCCGTGATATTTGTGCAGATCTTTATTGAAAAATATTTTTTCTAAAGATACACTAAAATCATTTTTAGCAGATACAAACACAGCAGATTTTCCAAGCTTCATGCTAAATTCCTATCAAATATAAATTACAAATATTTGTAAATTTTAAATTGCCCCTTTTTGCAAAGTGGTGATAAAAAAGTGCATCACCTGGTTGCAAAAGAGTTAAAAAAAGGCTTTTATATTAAAAAAAATGACCCATGATGTAAATCCAACAACATCAATCACATTGTCTGTCTATGTCAATTCAGATCAATCATGATGAATGCTAACCAAAAATGGTGAATCCGCCAACATGTTGAATCTCTGCTCCTCCGCTACTGCCACTAAAAATGACAGATTCCTGATGGCTCTCCATGTATTGCTACCACCACTAAATGACAGATCCTCAGTCACATTTGTAAGCAATGTCCCTGTTAAAGGAGTACATTGTACTTCATCTATAGCTTCACTTGAAAGTCTACAGCATTCCTAAAGCATACCATGTAAAGGATTTGCGTGCTTTTGGGCCTTATGCACATTGGGCAAAAAAATTAAAATTTTGCAGGCATTTGGCAATTATTTTTTTCAGTCTGTAAATGTACCTGTATGTTAGCCTATGTGTCCATACACATATGGGCATTTACAGGCCTTTTAGAAGAGGAGCTTTTACAGGCTGAAAAAAAAATACATTACTAGTGGCCGCGCAGCACATAGGCATGCGTAAATGCTATATGTATTTAGATGCCTTCTTATTAATGCATTCTAATGAGAGGTAAATCTGCACTTAGATGAAAAAGGTGTTTAATAGTATTCATAAAGCTACCATCACTTAAATTGTGATACCCAATGTGAAAAAATAAGAACAAAATGAATGTTGCACTAATACTGTATATAGAGTAACAAAACAAAAATCAAATAAATCAAATTGAAAAACGAATGTAAGCAAAAAAATATACAGTTTGATTAAACTTTCTCCCTAACCATAAAGGGATGGGCCGAACACCCCCCCTTTGGTTCTATCTTCGTCCGCTTCTTCCTCAGGTCTTCTCGCCCGGCATCTTCCTCTGGCTTCTTCTTCTCCGCTTCTTCCTCCGGACGATCCGCCTCAATGGGAGTCTTCCGCTGTGTGACGCTTCTGTTCAGGTGACGGCTCTTTTAGAACAGAGGGCGGGGCCACCCAGTGACTCCGTTCCCTCTGACGCATGAGGACCTCCCTATCTCTTTCCCCGTGTTGTCAAAGGGGGCGGGGTCACCCCTTTACGCTACTCCCAATGTTGAGGGCATGTGGCCTGGTACAGTTCAGGAGGGGGGGGCGCTCTCTTATTCCCCTCTTTTCCTGTGGCCTGCCAGGTTACGTGCCCGGTTTAAGGGTCTGGTATGGATTTTTGGGGGGACCCACACCATTTTTTTTAAATTTTGATGCGGGGTTCCCCTCAATATGCATGTAGCGGATGACATTTGGGATCAAATGTCACACGCATTGTAAATTTAGTTTTTTCCCTCAGGACCTTACAGTACTTAGGGTTAATTGTGTAGGTAAGCCTTAACACCAGTCTGGCCAGGCCATGATTGATGTTCTGCCTGGTCATGTGAGCAGTGAGGTGCACATGACAGGCTAGAACCAGGCTTGGTTGGATGTTTGGGTATGGCCCTCTCTGAGCCAATCAGCGGGAGTGCCGGTCCCGCTGAGGAGGGGGTACTTAAGCAGGTGTGGGTCACGTGTTCAGGGTTCTGGAGTTGTTCGTGAGACCCATGTGGTCTGTTCTGGTTCCAGGACCGGGGTATCCCCACGAGGGGTCCCAGTCACAGGGTGTTCGACATCCCGCAGCATGTTCCTGTCAGTGGCCCCTGTTAGACCTGACTGGTCTGGGGTAGGGATCCGTCTGTTCCCGAGTCTTGGAACCTGCTGGTCCGAGGCGCCGTAACTGAGGGAGGATTCAGAGTGTCTGGATGTGCACTGGAGGGGCACCACAGCTCGTGCAAGTGAGTGACCGGGGAGGACTCTTCGGATGAGGGCATCCTGAGAAGTGCCTGGTTACTGAGTTGGGAAGGACATTGACAAGTCCATACTTTTCCAGTACCTCAAAGGAAGCGGGAAACATTCCAGGTACAGTTGGAAAAAGGTTCATCTTCAGTTGATTGTTCAAGTTTGAGTCAACGTGCTGACTGCCATGACCTCTGGCTAGAGGTCTGTTCAGCCTTGAAGTACCCAGCTGTGAGTTGCTACTCTCTGGGTGGAAGTAGAGACTTTGTTAAACCTGCAGTTCAAGGTGCTTGAGTTCTTTACCTGTGCCCTCTGTTCCCAAAGAAACTGTGTTTTGTGAAAGTTCTACTGCAAAATAAAACCTTTTGAAAGGACTTTATCTGTGTCAGTGTACAAGTCATTGGGTATCAACCCTGGGGACCCCTAGAAGCGGAAGAGCAGGCCAGAAGAAGGTAACCGGTAAGCCCATTAAGTCAAGGCCGCCCTGCAATGGGTTATGGCCGCTACATGCATACCAGACCTGAAGGGCCTGGTATGAAATTCGGGGGGACCTTCACACATTTTTTTTTTAATTTTGGTTCGGTGTTTCCTTGTGGGGGAATCCCATGCAGTTTTTATCAATGAACTTTTATGTGTATTGCTGGGACCGACAATTCATTATAGCCGCAAGTAGTTTTAAATTACGTTTTTTTCCTTTAGCAATGTTATTTTGCTGTCAGACTGTTCTAAACACAGGAAAGATGGGCCACTTTACAGGCATACTATTGACACCCCCCAGGTATGTAATTTAAAGGAATATTACACTTTTATTGTTTCACTTTAACCACTACAATACCGGGCACTTTCGCCCCCTTCCTTCCCAGCCCAATTTTCAGCTTTCATTGCTCTAGCGCTTTCAGTGACAATTGCGCGGTCATGCTACACTGTACCCAAACAAAATTTTTATCATTTTGTTTGCACAAATAGAGCTTTATTTTGGTGGTATTTATTCATGACTCCGTTTTTTATTTTTTGCGATATAAGCGCAAAAATGAGGAAATTTGGAAAAAAAACAATATTTTCTTTTTTCTATTTTAAAAGAAATCCAATAAAATCAAATTTTGTCATAAATTTAAGCCAAAATATATTCTGCTACATGTTTTTGGTAAAAAAAATTCTGTTAAGTGTATAATTGGTTTGTGTGATCACGGACATATGTACGCAAATGATCATGTACATATGTGTGCAGGTGATCACGTATATATGTGTGCAGATAATCATTGGAACATGTGATTTTAGTGGGACATATGTGGGGGACATGTTTTTATTATTAGGGACATGTGTTTTTATTATTTGGGGACATGTATGTTTTGGGGACATGTGTGTTATGGGGACATATGTGGGGACTGTGTTTACACTGTGTGGTGTGTTGTGTATTACACTAGACTGGTGATCAGTGAGTAAAAACTTGTTTTTCATTTTGGATTGAGTATTGGAAGGTTATAAGTAACCCCTGACAGATTTTTTTCCCCATCTGTGTCCCATTGTGGAGATTTCCCTTCATTTCCTGTCCCATAGCCAAACAAGAAGTGAGAGTAAATCCCTGCAAATTAAGGGAATTCCTTGGGGACCCCCAGAACTAGTGTCCCCATTGGAATATTTCCTCCCTGTTACCTTTCTGGGGACAACCCAAAATGTTCACTTTCATTAATAAAGGTAAGCAGGACAAATAGAGATGGTAATTTTTTTTAATGGGGGCACAGACAGCGATAAAAATTTGTGTGTGTTCTGATGCTTCTACACTCTATCCAAAACTGAAAAAAAGTTTTGCTTTACTTATACTTTACGTGTAGCTGATCACATATATCCCAGTAAGGACCTTTAGTGCTCACTTTTAAGTAATGTCCCTCAGTAGATAATATTTCCTCCCAGATTGAGCTGGTTTTGTATATCAATTCTGAGGTCCATAGATTCATAATTGGCCAATAGATTAATATTGGGCAATAGAATACATTAACACCAAATGTGTAAACATGCATAAGCATGTATGCATGTGTTTGGAGAAAGGCATTTAGAGGAGCTGAGCAAACACTCAGTTTGCATAAGGCCTTATGCCGCGTACCCATGACCGGACTTTTCGACGGACTAGTTTTGACGGTCTTCCTGGCGGATTTTTGGTGGAGTTCCGACGGGCTTTCCGAACGAACGGACTTGGCCACACACAAGCACACCAAAGTCCAACGGATTCGAACGTGATGACATACGACCAGACTAGAATAAGGAAGTTCATAGCCAGTAGCTAATAGCTGCCCTAGCGTTGGTTTTCGTCTGTCAGACTAGCATACAGACAAACGGATTTTTAGACCAGACGTTGGAAAGATTTGAAACATGTTCTATTTCTAGGTTCGTCTGACTTTTGGGGAAAAAAAAGTCCGCTAGAGACTATACACAATCGTAATATCCGATGGATTCATTCCGTCAGACCTAGTCCATCGAAAAGTCCGGTCCTGTTGTCCTGTAAGTCACACTAAAAGAGTGTCTCCCCACAGCTATCCATGCCCTTTTTTGATAAAGGCTTTCACATTAGCCTTGAAAAAGAATAGAAATGATAGCGAGATGTGGCTACTACAGACTGAAACGGGTTTAATTTTATATTTGGGATTTGCAAACATCCCATTGAGTTCGGGGGGAGGTGCAGCCAACCAAACTTAAAGCCCTTGTACACACGGTCGGACATTCCAAAAACAAAATCCATCGGATTTTGACTGACGCATTTTGTCCGAAACTTGTGTTGCTTACACACGGTCGGACAAAGTTGTCGGAAAATCCGATCGTACGTAACGTGATGACGTTATTTTGTTAGGACGGGACTACATTCAGGCTAGTAGCCAATAGCTTTGGTCTAGGAATTTGATCTGAGCATGCGTGGCACTTTGTCCGATTGGAATTCTCTACACACAATCGGACAAAGTTCAATCAGATCATGTTGTCGGAAAGTTTTATAGCCCAGCTCTAAAACTTTGTCCGCTGGATATTCCGACGGAAACAGTCCGATGGAGCTCACACACAGTCGGATTATCCAACAACGCGGTCCGATCGGACATTTTCCGTTGGAATGTCTGACTGTGTGTACAAGGGCTTACAAGTACAGTTATCACTACTCTTCCTATTCCTTTTGTTTTAAATTGTATTGAACAGTAACTGTACTGTCACCCTCTATATTGTAAAACCTTGCACAAGCTGATGGTGCTATAACAATAATAATAATAATATACGCTAAACACTTATGGATGGCTCTGAGTGATTATTTTCAGTGCAATGTAATGACTTTGACATGGCTTTCCATGCTCTGCAAAATAGGCATCTGACATTTCTCATGTAATTTATGTGCGGCAGTAACTATTTACTAAGCTTTTTACAAGAGTTGCATTTTTTTGTTTTATTTACTGCCTGATATGTCCACTTTAAGTTTCTTTGTATGTGTCCACTTCTAGTTTATTTCATCCACAAAAGATGGGAAAAAATAATCAACAAACTAGACCAGTTTTTTTATCACACAGATGAATTCTAAAGCTGTACTGAAATCGATGTAGATTACATTTGCCGTTTAACTGCACTTTTTATAGATTTTGCAGAAGCATTTTATTTTAGATTATACCCTAGAACAGATCTATACAATAGAAATTGTTTTAATCTTATTTGCAAACCAGCTCTCTGCTAAAATTAGATTTAGGGTGGTTGCACCATATACTATTTCTGTCTTTACAGAAAAGAATTTAATATGAACAAAAATTAATATTATTGAAGAAAGTGCATAGCATTGCATTTATATTTTTTTTCTTAATTGTACATTACAGAATAAAAATGTATGAACATTGCACATACAACACATTTATATAGCTTTGGAGAAACTGTTTATATTTTTCAAATGCCAAATAATTTATTAAAATGTGATTTTGCTGCATATTTTTGAAAAAGGCTGTGATTTATATAATATTACTTGCCAGTGAGAATAAATACATGTCAATTGCATATAATTATTAAATCTTCACTAATGCTGTGTATTATGTTCCATTTAACTACATGTTCTGTTCCAGCTAAACATTCCTTATCTAGATATTTTTTATGACAAATAAAATAAATAAAAGAAAAAAATATCAATTGATTTAAAGCATCTATTTAAAGTACACATTAAGCACCGAACAAACACTGTAAATGTGTTGATACTGAAAAACTTGGTTTTAGTAAAGGTTCTGTAAGTTACCATATTTAGTGAATAAGGTAATACTCAAATTCTACCAGGCATGAGAGAGAAGCCATATATCTATTGAGCAAGGCAGGCACTACTAGGGTCAGGGTGGCCTCATAGTTCAACAGATTATTATTATTATAAATTATAAATAATAAAATCAGTGTGTAGATTGTTTCATGGTGCGCTTGTTCCTGTTACCTCTATGGGAGATAGCAACAGCAAGTTAAAGAATAATGTTTTGTTTATTGAAGGACTGTGTGAACATCCTACCTGTTACAATATCAAGAAACAAATTGCAAAAAAAGTATGTGTGCTTTAATTGTTTTAAATTGCCAATAAATGCAAAATTACATTATTGGAGGCGACCTCCTGGTTTTTTTCCCTTTGCATATTCCAACTGGAGGAACATTTTCTGAAGAAGTGGTCTTGGGAAGCGAATCTGGATAAAGCTGCTGGAGGGAGGATGCACACTTATGCCGCGTACACACGAGCGAATTGTCTGGCGTACTTAGTCCGGCAAACAATCCGGCGGATAGTCCGGCGGACTTTCTACCGAACGGACTTGGCCACACACGGACACACAGAAAGTCCGGCGTTTGCTAGCGCGATGACGTACAGCGCGTACGGCGGGACTAGAAAAAGGAAGTTCAATAGCCAGTAGCCAATAGCTTCCTTTTTCGTACTTGCTTCTGAGCATGCGTCATTCTTAGTCCGCCGGACTAGCATACTGATGAACGTATTGTCCGCTGAAACCCAAGTCCGGCGGAAAGATTGGACTGCAAAAATACTTTCTAAGTCCGCCGGACTTTACGCTGGAAAAGTCCCCGCTGAAGCCCACACACAATCGAATTGTCCGGTGAAATGCATTTCGGCAGACTAAGTACGCCGGACAATTTTCTCGTGTGTACGCGGCATTACAGAGCTTAAGACCCATTTATAGAGGTTTGTGGGGATCTGGTGAGTGGGGTGTTCAAAAGGGGAGCACATATTGGTTAAAATAAGTGAAGCTATTGAATTTTTTATCTCTGGGCACAAGACACTTTTTAAGAGCACTTTACGAACACTGAATCTCAACACTGTTAATTGAATATATGTTGCTCACACAAAGACTTGTGTTTCTGACTTTTGCATAAAATTTATATATTGTTTACAAAATGAATGATGTACAGTGATTGTTATAGTTGAAATAGTGTGTTTTATTGATTTATGCATTTTACTTAGTTAAGCATGTTGCTAAGGGAGGTACATTGTAATACGGTTTTATGTGTATGGTGTCACTTAAGGGAATTTATTTACTTTGTTGTTTAGAGGAATTGCAAGCACCACACCATAGTGTCTTTTTTGCAACCTTGGTTGTATCATATTAATAGGATATAAGTATGGTGGGAGCAGCTGCACTTGATAATAGACCCATAGCACAGAGTACTGAATTGATTAAAAAAATAAGGGTTGGGTCCCTGAGGATTGGCTGAAATATCTGTGGTTATTTGCAAGTTGTAATTCAACTTGATTTACCATAAACAAAATTGATGAATCAATTTATAATGAAAAAATGCTCTCATAGCACAATACTTGCAATCAGTGCATATAAACCATTCTACAACATGTGATATATTGTAGTGATTAGCTAACACTGTCTATGTGTTCCCACGCCCTAATCAAAGTATTGTAAATATAGTGCAGAGTTGCTACCTTCAAATCTCACTAAAAACAAATATACGCACCAACAACCAACAATAAATTTCCAGCATGCAGACTAATTAAGCCAAATTATGCAAAATGCATATATAGATAGATATAGATTCAACGATTATAATATATTGGGGGGTGTCTGGAAGCCAGGACACATAGGAGTCCACGCAACATGGTGGAGAATTTAAACGCTGTCCGTGTTTAAAAAGCCATATTATGCTATGGGCACTCCTCTCTCTTTTATGTGAAAAACATGGTGGAACGCCAACAAGTATCTCATAGGTTTCCCAGCTGGTTCCAGAGAGCTACACAGGGGCTTACACTGTGAATATTTAGCACCCCTGGAGGGGTAAGGCCTTCTGGTGAGTGCAGTCATATTATCATCACGGATAACATCACCAGCACCATTGTCACTTAAAAGGATATACAGTATTTCTCTGATCAAGCACTGGACACTGTTTTGAGCACAAGTCACTTTATTCATCTGTTTTTTGATCTTATGGACTAATTTTAAATATAATTTTTTTGATGTGTTTTTCACAGTACACCTCTGTTCAAACAAAGGGACACTAATATATGTATTACTAATTTATTTATTATTGTTTATTTTCACATTCTGTTATGCCGGTTTGTTTATGATCACATGCCTATGTATTTGTCGCAGAGGGTCAAACACACATTCTATCTTGGCCAGATAAATTATTATCGCATGGCGCTAGAAGATTCACACTCTCACATATATCATCACTAAACATTTTACCATATATTATCATTTAAATTTAAATTCATACACTCTTTTTGGACACCCAGTTTATTACAGAGGGTGCAACACATTTCAGCAAACAATTAGGTGTGTGTGGCTTACCTTCATAATAAGGCCCAATTGTATTAGGCAGAACCCCTTGTTCTTTCAGAACACATCTCTCATCACAACCACAAATGAGGCAGAGGGTGTAACACATTGGCAGTCAGTATCATTAGCACCATGTCATAACCCTAAGGCCGCGTACACACGCGCGGACTGTTCGCCCAACTTTGTCCGTCCAACAGTTTCAGCAAACAGTCCGCTCAAAATTAGCATGGACGGACATGCCCACACACGACGAACGAACAGTTTGCTGAAACCGTGCGCGATGACGTGAACAGCACGTACGACGGGACGAAAAATACGACGTCCTATACACTGCATTATAGCTTTCGGCGTGAAAATCCTTTCTGAGCATGCGCGCAACTTTGTTTGACGAACAAGCCTACACACGAGCGGGCTGTTCGCTGAAACAAGGTTTCAGCGGACAGTTTTTCGGAAATTCCGAAAAACCTTGTCCGTCCAACTGTCCGCTGAAACTGTCCGCTGAAAGCCCACACACGAGCGGACTGTCCGCCCAAACACTGTTCAGCGGACAAAGTTGGGCGAACAGTCCGCCCGTGTGTACGCGGCCTTACTTTTCTAAGGATTCTCATTCAGAATTCTGCTATACGTGTAAGCTTTTTTTAAATTTTATTATCATAATTTTCCATTCAATCCCACTAAAGTAGAAATAACGCCACACTTACATTCCTTTATTAATTTCTCTGCTCCACCTTTTGGTGGTTGTAATCTGTAGAGGCAGCAGTTCCCCTTCTTTTGTTTCCATATAGCACGTATATTTATTTCACCCTGGTCTCCTGTCCTGTACATTCCATGGTGCAGTATCTCACACATTTTTTTTACATAGGAGAATTGCTCTCCCTGAGCCCACTGCATCTCTCCTGATTAGGTGGCCTTTTACAATTGCTACATGTGCAAGTTTAGGAGAACCAAGTTGATTAAACCCAAGGGATCCTCCCAGCCTTCCCCGACTTCTTCTGCCACCATCCACGCCTACCTAACACAGGTGGACATGCCACCAAGCAGGGAAGATAAGATGGCGCCAGATGCCCCCTCCCCCTCCTGTTCCCCTGCCTCGTCGCAGCTCTTTCTATCAGCTCCATCGGTGGGCCTGGCTCCTGAAGACTCCCTGCTTGCAGCCCCATAATGTAGACACTTGCTCAAGGAGTCAATGGTGAGTTCTTCCCTATTAGTATCCTCTCCAGCTGAATGGCCATGCAGAGCAGCAGCTTCTGCTCTCACACTGGCTCCCCTGCCTAGCTTCCAGCTGCCTGTCTTGCTCTCCCCCCTGCACTTGACTGTGTCAGAGCCCTGCATCAGTTCCTGGCCTGAGGTGCCTTCTCCACTTTTCTCCCCACAAGGCTCACCCAGCTCTCCTGTCATGCTGTCCTCTGCAGTCCCTTCTGGATCGAAGGGAGAGGCAGTGCTAGTGGGGAATTCCCCACTCCACCACTTAACTATGTCGGCACCCACCTCTCCTAAACCACAAAGGGCATCTAGATCTCGTGACCCCAGTTCTTCTGGAGGCACCCCAAGACTCGCTATGTCTCCTACCCATGCTGCCTCCCCCTCTGTTACCCCACTCAGTAGGAGGGCCTCTGCACCACACACTCTCTGCCCTAGTATGCCCTAGTATGAGCCATAGGATCCCCTATTGCAGCTTACTCTACCGACCCATTATAGTGCACCTGTAGTGGCTCCACTGCCTGTTCCTTCCTCCCAGCAATCTCCCTAGCCATTGGCAATGGCCTCTCCTCACCCAACCACTGCCATGTGACACATGTACCTGCAAGCTATAGCAATAAAAACACAAAGGTACATGTAAAAAAAAACAAAAAAAGAAGTTGACAATAATAATGTATCTTGAGACAGGAAGTAATGCTATCATAAACAAAGAGTAGGGGAGTCTAGAATATATATGTTTTGTCTGGGCTATACAACCAGGTAGGGATTTCAGTTAGGTGCTTCCGGGTGTTATATATGCTTTGTTGGGTTGATCCTATTACGTAATGTTTCTTGTGTCTGTAAATGAATCTGGTCCTGTATTTGAAATTAGAGGGAGGAGAAAGGTGGGTGTGGGTGGTAGTAGTGGTCTAAAAAGTAAATTGGGGGCAGTATTAATTGTAAGCAACGATAAAAATACAAGCAGGTTATCATAAAAACTGGTCTAAACAATAGTCTGGAATGACTAGCTTATAAAGAATGAGTTTGGACCTGCTATAAAAGAGTGCTGTACGGGGGTCAGGAGTATAGGTTTTCTTACCCTGGGGTGTTTGTGTTGCCAAATAACAGGAATTTTTTTTTAGTTGAATTTTTTTGAATTTTGGACATTTGAGTAATTGAACTTATCAATTTAATGAAATTATTTATATATATTGATACTATGATTCAAAGTGAGAGCGCTCTTTTTCACTTATACACATGATTTAAAGGCATTCCACCTTTTAAGGGAGCAGCAACCTCATTTAAAACATTCACTACTTTTTCAAACACTGCATCTCTTTACTTGGTCGAATTGTGTCTGTTAAAATGTCCATTCTCTTTAAAATGTTATACTTATTTTAAATGCTTCCTGTCCCTGTTCCTGCTTCGCACCTCAAAAAACTGCAAGATCTTCTAAACTTTTGGAACTATAGGCGACATAGAATACCTTACAAAGTACTCATGGCGTCACGCAGTGATGGTGGATTTGCATTCCCAAATCTTTTAATGTACTACCAAATGGCACAGCTATGGGCAGTTGCCTCATGGTCTACACAATGTACCTACAACAAATTAACTTAAATTGAAAAACTCTGGTTGGCATCCATTCATCCCAATAATCTTCTATGGAAGGTGAATGTGGAGGTAGCTCCTAGTCAGTTGTTGGGGTGCAATGGCCCAGCTTAGGACTATTTGGCATGTAATGTCTCGCCAGAATGCCCTTACATCAGAAGAATCATTGCTGACTGCTTTCCTGTATAATCCCAGACTGCCGGATAGCCTGACATTTCTGATATTTTCCCTTGGGCATCGCAAAATCTATTTCATTTTGGTCACCTCGTTTTACCATTTGATACACTCCAGGACAGATTTGACCTACCCCCCCCCCCCCAGGTGTTCTATGGGTACTCCAATACACCATTTTGCTCAGACCATCACCCCTACCCTATAGTTCTCTCCCTTGACCACCTTTGAGAGCATAAAGTCTTAATTTCAGATATTTATCAGATACTAAAAGATGTAAGATCAGGGTAAACATTCCTACATGCTCAAGTGGGAAAGGGTATTGGGCAAGAAGATTTCCTTGGAGGTGTGGCAGGTGGTCTAGTCTCAGGCGGCCAAGAGTTTTCTCTGCACTCTTTACAAAGAAAATGCATAAAAAATACTCTACTTTTGGTACCCAACACCAGATGTACTCCATACTATTTATCCTACCAGCTCTAATAGATTTTGGCAATGCCATCCGCATAAAGGCATGCTTTATAATATTTACTGCAGCTGTTCTGCAATCACCCCTTTTTGGATTTCAGTACAAAGCTGTTACACCACCTTTTTGAGGTGCCTTTCCCACTTACCCCTACATTTTTTCTACTCGTTCTGTCCTCTCTGAACCTTACTAAACCCTAAAAAAGTTGTTGCACCATGCACTTATAGATGTGCCAGATGCCTTATAGCACTTAATTATAAAAGACCCCCCCCCCACCCCCAGGTGCTCTATATGCTAAGATTAAAGATGTAGAATTAATGGAGAAACTGACAACTAGAATTAATATGGAGGCCCATAATCTCGATTGGGAAATATGGCACCTTAAAGAAAACCAGCTCCTGAATGGACTTCTCCACATTTTGCCCATACTCTGGTCATTTGGTTCTACTGAAGTTTTTGGGCATTGGGGTAGTCCTTCTTCTCTTTACTCTTTTCTTTCTCTCTTTCTTTTTTTCTAGCCTGTTCGTGCCTTCTTCTTTTTCTTTTTTTCTTTTTTTCTTGTTTTATTTTATTTTTATTTTACAAGATATTTTGCACTAAGGCATATAGGCAGCCATGCTGGTAAAATATTGATCCGTTCTTTATAGCTAAATGCTTGCACACTGTTCATTTTGAATTGCAATTACTTGCCTTACATAGCCTATAATAGAGGTCCTTGTTGCTAAAACCTCAATCATAATTTTTTTTTTTTTTTAAAGTGCCGATAATTAGTCTCTTTCATAAAACAGTCCATGAAAGGTGCCCTCAATCTAAATCATATAAATAGAGATCCACCACAAAATCATGCAATACAGCCCACACCGTCCTCTTTATGCTCTAAGCTAGGTGATGAACCCATATAATTATAGATCTAATAGTGCCTTTCTCTTTAAAGAGGAAGTAAACCCTGATGAGTTTACTTCCTCTTTGATTTCCTGCAAAGGCAAAGCATAATGGACTACTATGCATCGCATAGTAGCCCATTATGTGTCACTTACCTGACACAGGAGCCAGCGAAGTCGCCGCTGTCCCCTGTAGTCCGCCGCATCCATCTTGTTGGTGGGGTCTCGCAGCTCCACCGCTGTCATTCGGCGAAGCCGCGATGATGTCACTCCCACGCATGCGCATGGGAGCCGACACGCGTGGCAGCTCCGTCGCTGAGAATGCCGCGCTCAGTGCGCCTGCGCGCCGCTGTCTACGGCGCATGCGCCGTAGACAGCGGTGCCCGTTTTCGGGCAAATATCTCCTAAACCATATAGGTTTAGGAGATATTGCTTGGACCTACAGGTAAGCCTTAATCTAGGCTTACCTGTAGGTCAAAGTGGTTTGTAAGGGTTTACAACCACTTTAAGAGGTTAAACCATTGCTCTTTTCTCTTAAAGCGGAGGTCCACCCTAAAGTGGACCTTCCGCTCATCGGAACCCTCCCCCCCTCCGGTGCCACAATCGGCACCTTTCAGGGGGGAGGGGGGTGCAGTTACCTGGATAATCTCTGCGGAAAGGGGCGTAACTTACGCCCCTTTCCGCAAGTGCCCGCCCCTTCCCGCAAGTGCCCCGCTGCCTGCTGGGAAACACACAGATCCCAGAGGCAGCGGGGAGCGTCCTTATTGCGCAGCGCGATTCGCGCATGCGCAGTAGGGAACCGGGAAATGAAGCCGAAAGGCTCCATTTCCTGATTCCCATACCCAAGATGGCGGCGGCAGGACCCGACAGACGACCTAGAGATCGGCTTCGGGTGCCGACATCGCGGGCGCGCTGGACAGGTAAGTGTCACTATTTTAAAAGTCAGCAGCTGCAGTATTTGTAGCTGCTGGCTTTTTAAAAAAAAAAACGCGGTGTCCCGGTGGACTCCCGCTTTAAGGCTTGGTTTTCCACTTAACATGCCAAAGAATGTATTCCTCCTTCTTCCTCTTATTAGTGGCTCAAAATAAACTTGGGCCTCCGTAACTGTTATAGGTAGTGAGGAGTTTAATGGCACGTACACACAATCGGAATTCACGTCGGAAAAAGCTCTGATGGTTTTTCCGACGGAATTTGGCTCAAGCTGTCTTGCCTAAACACGGTCACACCAAATTCCAATCGTTTCGAATGCGGTGACATACAACATGTACGACGGGACTAGAAAAAGGAAGTTCAATAGCCAGTAGCCAATAGCTTCTGTCTCGTAGTTGAATCTGAGCATGCGTGATTTTTGGCAGACAGATGGGACACCTTTGACACATTTTTGGGACCATTGGCCTTTTTTACAGCGACCAGTTCTATGAAAATGCACTGATTACTGTGTAAATGTCACTGGCATGGAAGATGTTAACACTAGGGGGCAATAAAGGGGTTAAATTTGTTCCCTCATGAATCTTTATAACTGTGGGGGTTGGGACTGGCTGGAAGAGAAGACATATTGTTTTTCCTAATTACTGGGAACAGCAGATCTGTCTCTCCTCTCCTGCCAGAACGGGGATCTGAGTGTTTACACACACAAATCCCCATTCTGGCTGTTGTGCCTGTGATCACAGGTGGCCGGTGGACATCGCAGCCACCGGCCAAGTGCATCGGGTCCACTGCCGTGCAGCGGGCACGAGTGCGTGCCTGCTATGGCTCCTAAAGGAGCCAACATACCAATGTGATGATTCATGGGAATGCGCCAACTTGCCAACGTAAATGAGCGCGAGCTGGTCAGCAAGTGGTTAAAACAGCATGAGTGAGATGGGGGATGTCCACTAGCTTCAATGTCAGGGATCCTCCACACTCTTGCAGCGTAGAACTCCAACCATATGTCCCAAAAATATTAAAGGCAATCAAACAAAAAGTGCCTCATGGTGTAGCATTTATTTAAAAAAGGGGAACATATAGTAAAAATGGGTATAAAACACTTAAAATAGCTAAAAATAAAATGGCTATAAGTACATCTAAAACCATTGCCACTTGGATCACCCATATAGCGGTTTGACATGTCGGTTTTATAACTACCTTTTGCAATTTGCGTCAACATGCATCTTCGGGGGTCTTACACGAATGCAGGACCATCTTTAAGGCAGGACAAAAAGAGGCAGCTTCCCTGGGCCCTGTCATTGTTGTGGGACACAAGGCAGCTGCCTCATACTTGACAACTATGCCGGTTTAAATTCCCTTGTCCCTTGAATTTTAGCCCAGTGCTGTGTCCAAATATCTCAGTGTGAAATGCTACTACTAATGATGCTCAACCCTGTGTAAATACTGGCATTAATATGTAAATTGTGACTGCATTGATATGTAAATAGGCTTATCAGGCTGATATGTAAATAAAGGCAACATTCATAAGTATATCATGTCCCCTTGAGGTCATACCCACCATCACCTATACTGAATGCTACCAATTAGGGTGGTGAAGGGGCATGCTTGAAAGTCCTGCCTGCAACTGTGGTCATTAAGCCTACCATCAGCCTGTTCTGCAAAGGTAAGCAAATTGTTGGGGGGGTAGTGTGGGGTAGGCAGAGAAGGATTTACAGTTTGGGGTGCACAGGTGAGCAAGGAGGGGATGTATAGAGGTAAGGAAGGTGGGTGCAAAGATGAGCAGAGGAGGCAGGTAGAGTTAAAGGGGGTGAGGGTTGGAGTAGAGAGGATGGGGAGGTTTGGGGTTCAGAGGTTAGGGTTTTAGGAGGCAAAGGAGTACTGACAGGGTGGACAAAGATGTAGGTCACATGTAGGGCAGCCCATTAATTTCAATGGGCTGCTCTAGGCGCTACAAAATGCAGAAGAAAGTCCCAAACCCTTCTTCAAAATCGCACAGTGCCACAGCACATGCAACTAACTAGGAAATTGTATATAGGATATAGCAAAAAAGGTATATATATATATATATATATATATATATATATATAAATATCACAATATATCCCAGGGTCTAATGATGGCACTAGTAAAATTAACCTGTAACCCTCTAGGAGTCTACCATCAATAAAAATGTAAATAAAAATAAAGAAACAGAGTTAACTAAATCTAACTCATATCTATAAGACTATTGACATCCCTTTCTATGTTGTGTCCATATGGTGTATGACATTTTAATTCCTATTGCCAAAAAGTTTCCATTTTTGATATTTCTCTAATCATATTGCACCCTCTCCATTGAGATTTCAACTTTGTGATCCCTATAAATTGTAAATCCCTAGGATCTCTATTTTAAACCAATTTGCTCAAAATGTAAACATTGCAAGCACTGACAGCGCTAATTATAGACATACTACTAATACAGCAAGTTAATGTCACATAAGGTACAAAGAAAAAAGGAATAAGTGAATCAGATACCGAAAGGATGAATAAACAGTTCAGTCCACTCCAATGTCCAATAATACACTATAAACCAGTGTACATATCAGAAAGTGATGTCATACACCCATCTACCAAAAGAAAGTTCCTTAGGGCAGGCAATCACATCCACCAATAGCTGCTGAAATTAATTTCTAGTAATCATGAAAAGCAATGTTCCAAATACTGCAGCCGTTGATCCTCCACCAGTGCATCAGGTGATTCCCCCTTTGTGTGTAAGCTTTCTAGAAATATAAGCCAACTGACCCTATCACAATTTCCACCACTAGAGGCTGCTGTACACACTGGGAATCCAAAGATGATAGAAGATGCATGTTCGTCAAAGTAAAGTGCAGTCCTGGCATTCCAGATGGCTCTGTAGATCTCACCGCTGTTACAGGTAGCTGGAAAGAATTGAGCAGCTGGCTGGAATGGATCACAGTGTTTCTCCAGGAGCAAAGGAAGCAGGAAGCGATGTCACCGGCATCTGATTGGACCAAGGCAGGTCTGGAATCTTGTCAATCAGGGCTGCAGTGGTGAAAGGCTACACTCTTGGAGCTGACTGCTCTATTGGCCTCTATTGGATCTATTGGATCTCTATTATGTTTAGTACGGAAATGCGTTGATAAACTGTGTTTATTGTATCTTGTTCTAATATTATACACGCCTTAAACTGTCCTAAACTCTTAATCTTCGTTTGGTTCTACCTATATATTGTTTATGTCATGTGCATTCAAGCAGATATACTACATGCGTGGTATCACAAGAAATAAAGGTGTCTATATTGTATTCCTTTCCTATAGTGGAGGATGTTAAGGTTTCTATTTTCTTATGACTTTTTTTTTGCCTGCTGTGCACATAACACAACAATTGTATGGGAAGAAACCTTTCATGTTTTGAAGGAAGCTAATTTCTTTAGGAGGATCAATGATATTAGGCGCTAGATGGTCCCTTAAATTGCCAGCTTTCCTAAAAATTACTTCCACTTTAGCAGGTATAGAGTTACCAATAATGGGACCTGCTTTCAAAATATCCCGTCTCTTGCTGATGATCCTTTTTTACGCGCCTATGTTGAATAGAGAAGGAGGTAATAAAAGGAGAAAACATTGGTTTGGTGTTATTTATGGTTTTAGGAGCCAGTAGTGTTTCTCTGTTTAGCTGTCTAACCCTTTCAATGGTGTTATCAATAACTGTTTCAGAATACCCTTTTTGCATAAATCTATCCTTAACCACTTCCCACCCGGCCAATGCATATATACGGCCGGGTGGGAGCCGTCTACTCCTGATAGGCCATTCAGGAACGTCCTTCAGGAGTAGCGGGATCGCGCGCGCGCTCGCGCAGCGGCGCGATCCCGATGTGCTCGTGTCACCCGGACACGGCACATCTCAGATCGGCAGGAGGGCTCTGTGATTGGCCCTCCTGATCACATGACGGCCGTGTCCAATCACGGCCGTCATGTGATGTAAACAAACAGCCGGTTGCTAGGCAATCGGCTCTCCTCTCCTCACACGGAAGTCACCGCTGAGGAGAGGAGAGCAGAACGCTGCAGCCGGCTGATGATCAGTGAGTATGGGCTGCTTTTTACAGCTTTTTACTCACTGATCATCAGTGTAGTGTAAACACACAACACACCACACAGTACAAACACAGTCCCCACATATGTCCCCAAAACACACATGTCCCCAAAACATACATGTCCCCAAATAATAAAAACACATGTCCCTAATAATAAAAACATGTCCCCCACATATGTCCCACTAAAATCACATGTCCCAATGATTATCTGCACACATATGTACGTGATCACCTGCACACATATGTACATGATCATTTGCGTACATATGTCCGTGATCACACAAACCAATTATTATACACTTAACGGAATTTTTTTTACCAAAAACATGTAGCAGAATACATTTTGGCTTAAATTTATGACAAAATTTGATTTTATTGGATTTCTTTTCAAATAGAAAAAAGAAAATATTGTTTTTTTTCCAAATTTCCGCTATTTTTGCGCTTATATCGCAAAAAAAAATAAACGGAGTCGTGAATAAATAACACCAAAATAAAGCTCTATTTGTGCGAACAAAATGATAACAATTTCATTTGGGTACAGTGTAGCATGACCGCGCAATTGTCACTGAAAGCGCTAGAGCGCTGAAAGCTGAAAATTGGGCTGGGAAGGAAGGGGGTGAAAGTGCCCTGTATTGTAGTGGTTAAGGATGACTTAAGGTGACTGTTCCATGTAGTTAGATTCTTCTTGGCTAGTTTGGCACATCCTCATAAATTGACTCTTAGCCCTTGTACACACGGTCGGACATTCCAACAACAAAATCTGTCTGATTTTGTCCGACGGATTTTGTCCAAAACTTGTGTTGCATACACACGGTCGGACAAAGTTGTCGGAAAATCCGATCATATGTAACGTGATGATGTTATTTCGTTAGGACGGGACTACCTTCAGGCTAGTAGCCAATAGCTTTTGTCTAGGAATTTGATCTGAGTATGCGTGGCACTTTGTCCGATCGGAATTCTCTACACACATTTAGACAAAGTCCGATTGGATCATGTTGTCAGAAAGTTTTATAGCCCAGCTCTAAAACTTTGTCCGTCGGATATTCCGATAGAAACGGTCCGATGAAGCCCACACACAGTCGGATTATCCGACAACGCGGTCCGATCAGACATTTTCTGTCGGAATGTCCGACCATGTGTACAAGGGCTTAGGGATATTGTGTAGCCATGAAGGATGTTGACAACTATTTAATGGAATATAACTATTCCTATCCATTGCTTTAAAATAGGATTTGGTGTAAATATGGTCATTCTTAAAGAGGAAGTAAACCCTGATGGGTTTACTTCCTCTTTCATTCCCTGCAAAGGTAAAGCATAATGGACTACTATGCATCACATAGTAGCCCATTATGTGTCACTTACCTGACACAGGAGCCAGCGAAGTCACCGCTGTCCCCTGTAGTCTGGCGCATCCATCTTCTCGGTGGGTCTCTCCGCTCCGCCGCTGTCATTCGGCGAAGCCGCGATGACGTCACTCCCGCGCATGCGCACGGGAGCCGCCACGCGCGGCATATCGCCGTTGACGGGTGCCGCGCTCAGTGCGCCTGCGCGCCGCTATCTACGGCGCATGCGCCGTAGACAGCAATGCCTGTCTTTCGGCAAATATCTCCTAAACCGTGTAGGTTTAGGAGATATTTCTTGGACCTACAGGTAAGCCTTAATCTAGGCTTTAAAGGGGTTGTAAAGGTAAATATTTTTTCACCTTAATGCATTCTATGCATTAAGGTGAAAAAACATCTGACAGTGCTGGTGCCCCCAGCCCCCCAGTTTTACTTACCTGACCCCTCGAAAGTCCCACGCTCGCCTCCGACATCCTCTTTGCCTCTAAGCCTGGCCGCTGATTGGCTAGAGTGGATGGATTGAAAGCAGCACAGCCAATGGCTCACGCTGCTGTCAATCACATTCAACTATGCCGTGCGCCAGGGGCGGGGCCGAGTGATACAGTGAGTGGCTATAGCCACCGGCTGAATCATGGGAGCGCAACCACAAGTGCTTCTCACCATGGGAGGGAGCTCGCATGAACATGAGAAGTACTTGCGGCTGTAGCCAAGACAGCCCCTGAGGGACCCCAGAAGACCAGGTTCGGGGCCACTCTGTGCAAAACGAGCTGCACAGTGGAGGTAAGTATAACATGTTTGTTATTTAAAAAAAAAAAAAAAATTAACAACCCCTTTAATCATAAGAGTGAGGTCCAAAAAATGGATCTCCTTCTGACTGTAAGTAAAGGTGCAATAAGATTAGAGAAATATCAAAAATGGAAACTTTCTGGCAATATGAATTAAAATGTCATACACCTTATGGACACAACATAGAATGGGATGCCAATGGTTTTATAGATATGAATTAGATTTAGTTAACTCTTTTTCTTTATTTTTATTTTTACTGATGGTAGACTCCTAGAGGGTATATTGTTATACAGTATATATGTATTTTAACATAATGTATGTGGACTGTTTTGGGTTATTATGAGGATGTACATTTAAGATATATACCCATATTGCTAATATATTATGGTTCACAAGTTAATTTTACTAGTGCCATCATTAGACCCTGGGATATATTGTGATATATATATTTGTTTTTTGCTATATCGTATATATAATTTCCTAGTTAGTTGCAAAATGGGAAAACAGATGTTTGGTCTCCAACAAAATGGCGCTGGACTGGATTAGTCCTCTTTTACTGTTTTTTTTTTGCACGTCATTCATTTGAACTCTTAGAAAATGGCACCAGACCCGCAATCACATGTTCTGGTCTCCATAAAAATGGCTCTGGACGGGAATTAGGTTCTGGTCTCCATGAAAATGGTGCTGGACAAGAAGTTCTTTTCTTTGACCTCTGAAACAGACCATATAAACATGGTTGATACTTGCATTCATGTAAGACCCCTAAAGATGCATGTTGATGCCAAGGGTAGTTATAAAACCGACATTTCGCACCACCATATGGGTGATCTAAGTGGCAATGGTTTTTTAAGTACTTATTGCGGTTTGATTTTTAACTATGTTTATGTATTTTATACCTGTTTTTACTATATGTTCCCTTTTTTAAAATAAATACTCAGTACTCAGTTGCCCCCAGGACTTATACACAATGCTATAGTGCCTGGCCACCACACCAAGGAAGAAGCGAGCTGAGCAAAGCAAATAGATACTCGCGGTTAGCAGACAGATAATGTGGTTCTATGACAGTCAGGCTGAATTCAAGGAATAATAATAATAAACCTGTCCAAAATCATACACAGGGAAATTCAAACTAGCATAGCAGCGCAGACAGATAGGGAGCTTGATCAGCAGCAACACATGTATCACACTCTATCACAAGCACCCAAATGAGGTTTGAGCTGGCTTATAACAGGCTTCATTTCCACCCAGAGACTGATCACATTAATCAGCCTGCAGGTGGAAAGACAGACACGGAGAAAGCCATAGCCATAACCCTGGATGCTGGAATGAGGAACAGGAGCACTAAGTGATCCTGACAGCAAGAATGTGAAGGAACCCTGACATTGGAGCTGGTGGACATACCCCATCTCACCCATACTGTTTTAAAGAACCTTTCTGTTGAGTGTGCATTGCTTTGGGGGCTGTCCGGTGAAGGTTGATGATCAGGGTTGCACTTTCTACTTGAATGAAAAGATGTTTCACCTGGATATAGATTTGTTTTAACAATATTACACCATACAACTTGCTTTCTGTTTTCCAATATAATTTGGGGTTTAGTCACATCATCAGCAAGAATTAAAGGAGAAAAACACAGCAATTCCCTATGAAATCAATGTGAGTCTGCTGCGCTTGATTGTGTAGCCATTCATTTTGGTAAGCCTCCATTCATATCAGTGGTTGAATAGTTTTTGGCATTAAGGTGTCCGTTTATGAAGCAGTGATCAGTGGAGATCCAGAGGATCGCCGCTGATCACAGCCCATAAACAGTTTATAAACCAGAGATAATCATTGGGATAAGTGTTTGAACTTGTTCTCCCGCCGATTATCTCCACACACTGAGCATACTCATTGAATGACACAGTAACGGCCAGTTTTTGAAGCTAGGATCTCAGCGATTCACTGGCAATCTGTGTCAGAATTCACACTCCCCGATTCACCAGCTCAGAAGTGGAGAATCGGGGAGTGAAGAGAGAATGTGGGGGGATCTGAGGAGGAAAGAGGAAGATAATTAACTTCCTTATGCCTCGTTCAGACCCCCCCAACACTGTAACCATGTCCCCCTGTCATATTTATGTGTATACATATATATATAATGTGTATATGTATGTATATATATATATATATATATATATATATATATATATATATATATATATATA
Source organism: Lithobates pipiens (assembly GCF_037356315.1). Taxonomy (NCBI): domain Eukaryota; kingdom Metazoa; phylum Chordata; class Amphibia; order Anura; family Ranidae; genus Lithobates; species Lithobates pipiens. Next base: position 390,200,279 of record NW_027507764.1, read on the forward strand.
TAATGTGTGTGTATATACATGTATAAATAATGTCTGTGTGTGTATACATGTATATATTATGTAGGGGGACACTTTATTTTACTAACATTAATCACACCGTGTGTTAGTGTATTGAGCTGTGATAATTTATCACTGCTTAATAAATTGACATCTCTGTGCATCGGTGAATTTCTAGTACTGTAATCTCGTAAAGTCTCACGAGATTCCAGTATTAGGGGCCGTTCTCCAGTGTTAGAAGCGTTTGTAGATCACTTCACTCCTCCAAGGGTGAAGCGATCTACTCCGCTTTATAAACTGGCATACAGAGGAGAAAGATCTCCTCTGTGAATGCCGGAGAATGAAGCAGTGAATAGATTTCACTGCTTCATAAAAGGACACCTAAGTCAGACTATTGGAGATATTTTTTTGTATTGCATTTAATTAACATTGTTGTTTTATGTCTTACATTTCTTGCACGTTTTTGCACTTTTTTCCTTCTCACTACAGCGCTGGGCATTTTATATGATTATTGTTTATAGGGCTGAGTCTATTGTATATTTTTGCCAGCAGCTGTACACATTTGTTTTTTGGTATAGCACTCACTCTCACCCCCTTTTGTTGCATTTGATAAGTTACTATTTTGCTACACTATGTTATCAGTAGACAGCCCTATACTAAATTAGGAAAACAAAAAAAAAGAAACATTCTATTGCATCCTGATTGATATGATTTGTGGTTCTTTCCTTACAAAGTATTTCACAGGATAAAAACAAAGCATGGTGTTAGGAAGAGGGTTTTTTTTTTTTTTTTTTTGAAAAGTCATAATTATTAAATTACAAAGTGATAGCTACATTCATACTCATGTTTAACATACATTTTATGTATATATTTATGCATTTTCTTTAAAAAGAAATTGCATTATTTAAAATCTTCAACTTTATATGTGCTGTGGGATTTAATTGGAGTTCATCTACAGTTCACAGATGCAAAGAAAGTATTGTATGATGCTTCTTAAATGTATTTCATTAAACTGTATACCTAAAATATGTTTATAGCATATGTGTCATCAAATATAAAGAGATATCTGCAATGAGTCATTCAAATAACACAAATGTGTTAACTATAATGTATGCCTAAATATAATTGAGAATACACTGTCTGGGATTTCAGTATGCTTCAATTATTATTATTATTTTTTCTTTAATTTTTAATTTCAGTATTAAAAGAGTTGACAAAAAGAATGGAAAGGAGGGAAAAAATAGGTCTGTCACATATCTGTATGAGGATGGTGCACAATTCCCATCCGTGCAAACCTGAACATTAAGACAGGGTCTGCAAGATCAAGATCAGACAAGAAAAAGTACAGTGGGAAGGGCACTGAGAATACACAAAGTTAAGTTATGAGCATAATGGGGTCACAAGCTAAGTTCAGTAACAGTCAAGCAGGAAGGCACCACATCATAGGTAGGATCAAGGTCAGGAAGGAACAGAGGTTGGTAATGTGCACACAGTAAGGCACAAAGTAGAAAAATCTTGGTCGGGAGTCCAGCCCCAGGTTGGCAACAGAGATTCGAAGAAAACATAGGCAGATAGTTATAATCCAGAAGCATATAAAATGAAAGCTGGGCCAACAACAGGGTCAATCATAATGACCAAGATCAGGAATTTCAGAAACTTAGAATGAAAGATCATTCAGCAATGATCCTATAGAAAACTCAGGTTTGAATAGTTTTCTAGGCACTAGTATTTGTGGTCTATGCCATGATAGCTTTAGTGTGCACATTGTCCCATGTTGTTAGCTCCTATGCCCGCAAACTTGTACATATGTCATGATCTTTCTGATGTCTGGCATGATGTTCCTGACAAAGTCAGTCTTAGGGGTGTTTTTAAAGGATTCTTTGCTAGCCATCAGTCTATCTGTATTTTACACGCCTGAGCTCATCCTTATTCAGGTATGTATCCATGTGAGTTGATTTCCTGTTAAAGGGTTCATTCTTCATGGTCCTGCTGCATGTAGGAATGTAGCCACCCTCTCTTTCTTGCTCCCAAGAAGTACTAGTAACTATGGACAATGGGAATTCTAGTGTTCATATAGAAATGCACATAACCAGAACTCCCAAACAAATGAAAGCAAAAAGAATGTTAAAAAAGTGAAAATGAAAGTGAAAAAGATGCTTTAAGGAGTAATAATAAACACCCTAATAAAAGTTCTTAAAGAAAATGTGGTTACATGGCTATTAATTAACGGATTTGTATAGATTATTTTGAAAAAATAAGCATATTGTTTAGTTTCACTTTAAGTCCTGTTATTAGGTGTAATCTCTTTGTACTATTTGTAAAACCTGTTTTTTTCTTCAATAAAATGATTGAATAAGAAAATGGTAGCCAAATGCTGTAAAATACAGATGAATGAATGTACAGCAAACATTCACAATGTACATCACATAGTAAATCCTTTATAAATAGCCCCTTTAGAATATATTAAAAGCAAAACTACTGACAAGTTTCAGACAGTTTACCTTATTTTCCTGTAAAACAGTTGGTTAGCAGCCACTATTGGCTGATTTATGACATTTGAAGAAAAGAAAATGACTGCAGCAGTGAAATTGGTATATGTTTCATAGCGTTGCTTATGATCTTCATTTAGTGCAGTACCACACTGTCTTTAAAGTTTAACAAAATGTCAACACAGAGTACACAAAATACTTCAAAACCCCACATTTCATAGGCAAGGCAGTTGCTATGATGAACTAACACAGCCATTTATCAGAGATAATTGCCAGACCTATAGCAGCATTTCTCAACCTCTTGAATATGAAGGAACCCCTAAAAAATAACTTTCAGGTCTCAGGGAACCCCTTTAATAATTACTATATCTATGGGTCAAGGCATATTAGCATGATGAATGAGCTGACATATAAACAACATTTTTTCAGTAACAACAATGAAATCATACAAATTATTAATAATTGCCAGAAAAATAGTAGACATGGTAATTGCAGTGTTTCATAATATAGATGCTTTGTTGAGAAATGCCCCATTATATTAATGATAAGCATAAAAGTGCCTCCTCCCATTGGTGGTCATTGTAGTTAACTTTTTAGTAGGCCACATTTAAAGTTCAAGAGAGTGAGAAGAGAGAAAAATAACTCAATTTTAATTATAAAATAAAAATGACAGTGAATTATTCTGCAGACAACACCCAGAAATAGTGTAAAATCAGCATTGAATCAGTTGGAGCAGCATGCGTTGTGGAAAGACTAGACATGTGCAGGATGAAAAAAATTAGTTTAGTTTAGTTTAGTTTAGTTTCGATCCGTTATTTAACTAAATTTGTTTAGTTAAATTCATTGAATTTGTTACATTCGTTTTCAGGATTCGTTTCGTTTGTTATTGCAATTCGAAAAAATTTGCCCGTATTTGAAAAAAATTCTACCGCATTCGAAAAAAACTATCAAATTCGAAAAAAATTCTACTGCATTTGAAAAAAACTATCAAATTTGAAAAAAAATTCTACCACATTTGAAAAAAACTATCAAATTTGAAAAAAATTTACCGCATTCGAAAAAAATGTAACCGAATTTAAACTAAAACTATTTCATTCTATTTCTATATAACCATTTTCCGAAATTCGAATTTCATATAGAATGAATTCGCATTCAAATAGAAAAGATTAGAATAGAAAATAATATAAAAGAATAGCATAGAAAAACAATAGACCAGCATAGAAGAAAATAAAATAATATATATATATATATATATATATATATATATATATATATATATATATAAACCCACCTTTCAAAATCCTAATTTTGTATAAAATGATTTGAAATTGAATAGAAAAGATTAGAATAGAGTAGAAAAGAATAGACTAGAAAAACAATAGAACAGAATAGAAAAATATATATATATACCCTGTTTCCCCTAAAATAAGACCTAGTGTGATTGTCGATGATAGCTGCAATAAAAGCCCTACCCCCCAAATAAGCCCTAGTTAAAGTCCTTGTAGGTCTTCTTTTCAGGGTAGGGCTTATTTTTGAGGAAACAGAGTAGGCCTTTTTTGGGTGGTAGGGCTTATATTGCAGCCAACACCGACAATCACGCTAGGTCTTATTTTAGGGGAAACAGGGTATATATATATATATATATATATATATATATATATATAACATCTTCTGAAATGAAATTCGAATTTAATATAGACTGAAATCAAATTTGAATAGAAAAGATTAGAATAGAATAGAAAATAATAGAGAAAAAATATATATATATACCCATATATTATTTTTTTTTCTATGCTATTCTTTTCTATTATTTCCTATTCTATTCTAATCTTTACCTTGTCAAAAAGATTTTATTGAAGATACAATAGAGTATTTGACAATAGGTTAAGTACATAATATACAACAGAATTAATGAAGCTCAGAGTTATATATTCAATACAATGTAAATGATATATTCAACTATAATTACTACTATAACAATAATGCATATTAATGGTATGGTTTATTAGAGGAATTCGCTTCTGAAGTGGGAAAGAGCTTCAAAAACTAGGAAAGGAGGAAGAGAGGTCTGCAGGGTCGAGTCGAGGGCCACCATATCACTCAGAATCCATATACTGTAATCACTTACCTATCGTGTCAGCTACCATGGTAATAGAACTTCTTTGTTAAAATTTGATGGTAAATAATTTTTTATCCACAGGTGCCATACTTTTTCAAATTTGATAAGCGTGTCAGCTTCAAGAGCTGCCATTTTGGCTTGTGTCATAATGTTGTTCATCCTATTCACTATCTCATCCACAATCAAAGAAGGGGATTTCCAGGCTCTTGCAAGTGTTTGTTTTGCTGCGATTAATAAATTAACAATTAATTTAAATTGGGTGTGTGTTAGAAAGTCTGGCTTTCGATTGATGAGTGCCATTGAGGGATCTGGGGTAATGGATATTCCTAACATTTTAGATGCTATAGTAAAGATCTCATTCCAATAAATTTGAGCTTTGGGACATCACCACCAAATGTGGAAATGTGTTCTTAACTCAGCGCATCCACGGTAACAATCTGATGAGTAGTTATGCACATATTTAGCTATTCTAGCCCTTACAAGGTACGATCTTATTATTACTTTATAATTTGCCTCTACCGCTAATATATTGGGAGAGGCTGTTTTGGTTGTTAACCAGGTTTAGCTAACAATTGAACATATAAGGTCAAGATTATGCCCCTAGCATGAGGGTCTTGTTTTTAAAATATTTATCAAAGTTAGTTAAATTAGTTAGTGAACTGTCTTTGGTTAAAAGAGGCATAAAGAAATGTTTGATCTGGAGGTACCTAAATAGTTTTGATTCCATAATTATCACAGAGGGTTGGGAAAGGGATAAAGGACGAGGATTTCACAAATTTGTGCATCTGCAGCATATCACTTCTAGCCCATGCTCTGAAAGATCTAGGAGATACCCATGCTGGGTAAAATGCAGGGTTTTTGTAAAAAGATAGTAGAGGATTATGTAATGATTGCAACTGATTTCTGAATTTGTATCTGTCCCATAGGGAAACAAAATGTTTTGTAATTGGATTACGCAACCCTCTACGATCTCTCGGTGAGAGCCAAATCAGGTTTGCCATTGATAAGGGATCACATTCAGCAGCTTTGATCGATACCCATAGAGGGGATTCTTGTAGTGCATGATATTTAGTTAATGATGCTATATGTGTTGCTCTATAATAAGATGGGAAATTAGGACAACCTAGACCTCCATTTAATTTCGGGAGGTAAAGTGTGTGTTGCTGTGTACATGGTCTAGAAGAACCCCATATAAATGCATTTGCCTTTTTCTGTATAATTCTCAGGTAATAGGCAGGAATTGGTAAGACTCTGAAAAGGTACAATAATTTGGGTAAGACTGTCATTTTTATTGTGTTGATTCTTCCGAACCATGATAAAGGAAGGTGGTTCCAAGATTTCAACGTATTTGTTATATTTTTTAACATTGGAGGGTAATAAGCTGAAAAAAGATCCAAGAGTGATGCAGTGAGGTGTATTCCTAGATATGGAATTGATTTATCTGCCCAGGTAAAGGGGAGACCTACCTTAGCTGAACTTAATTATAAATTTGAAAGAGATAGTTTTAGTGCTTCACATTTCTTGGGATTAATGAAAAGGCCAGAGAAGGTAGCAAAGTCATTAAATATTGGCATTAGGTTAGGGCCTGATACTTGTGGCAATGAAAGAAATATCGGAATATAGGATATCATCCGCGAATAGACAAATTTTGTGTTGAAATCCCCCTACTTCAATACCCATTATGGTGGGATCTGATCTGATCCGTTGGGCAAGTGGTTCTATAAGAAGTGCATATAAGGGTGAAAGCGGACACCCCTGCCTAGTGCCCCTTTCAATATTAAAGGTATCAGATTTATAACCTGCATATTTAACATATGCTTTAGGTTTATTATATGTAATGTGTAATGCAGGTAGGACCAGGATATAGAACCAAAAGCCTTTCGAATATCAAGTGAGAAAAAGCAGGAGGGAATGCAACGTGTTTTGGCAATTTGTGCTAAAAGAACTGCTCGGCGTACATTATCGCCTGCTTGTCGTGTTGGCATAAAGCCAACTTAATCACGATTTATAAGTGTGCCAAAGAATCTACTTAGATGGGATGCTAAGGTCTTTGCGAGAATTTTGATTTAGCATTGATATAGGTCGTTAGTTAGTACAAGAAGTATCATCAGAATGGGGTTTGGGAATCATACATATATCAATAAGGATTCTTGTCTAAATGATTTATTTTCGATTAAATAATTGAATGCCTCTATGTCAATATAGGGGAAATAGAGTCTGAAAATGTGTGGTAGTATAATGCAGAATAACCATCTGGTCCTGGTCTTTTATTCATTTTCAACTCTTTGATGACCTTTTCTACTTCCTCTGCCATGATAGGTATCTCAAGTTGTATTTTTTATGAAACAGTTAGTTCAGGTAGGTTAATTTGTGAAAAGAAGGAATCTGCTTCGTTTGAATTGAATGTATTTGATTCCGTGTGAGAACGAAATTTGTGAACGATTTTAAGGGGGTTGCTTGTATATATGTTTTTAGATTTAAATTTTAAGTTTTAATCAAATTGGTTTAAATGAGTTATTTGTTGATCTGAGTGCCCTCGCCAGGTATGTGCCTATTCTAATCTTTTCTATCCAAATTTGATTTCAGTCTATATGAACTTCGAATTTTCGGAAGATGTTATATTATATACATATATATATATATATATATATACCGTATATACTCGAGTATAAGCCGAGATTTTCAGCCTCTTTTTTGAGGCTGAAAGTGCCCCCCTCGGCTTATACTCGAGTCATCGCTGTCTGCCCGCTCGATCAGCGTGTCGAGCAGACAGACAGCGGCCATTCTATAATTCAAAAGCCGCGCCTCCGGCTCCGCCTTCGCCTGTGATAGGCGGAACACTGAATTTCCCAGCAGCCTGTGTTCCGCCTATCACGGACATCGTATCATCCTCGTACTACGGACGAGGATGATACGATGTCCGTGATAGGCGGAACACAGGCTGCTGGGAAATTCAGTGTTCCGCCTATCACAGGCGAAGGCGGAGGCGCGGCTTTTGAATTTTACAATGGCCGCCGAGGCGCCGACGAAGAGGGCACGGGACGGAGGCAAGGCAAGGCACGGCACGGCACGGGACGGGACGGGACGGAGGCAAGGCAAGGCACGACACGGGACGGAGGCAAGGCACGGCACGGGACGGAGGCAAGGAGGCAAGGCACGGGACGGAGGCTCGGGACAAAGGCTCGGGACACAGGTAGGCTGGACACACACACACACACACACACACACACACACACACACACACACACACACGGATGGATGGAGACACACACACACAGGGATGGATGGATACACACACACACAGGGATGGATGGATGGATGGAGACACACACACACAGGGATGGATGGATGGAGACACACACACACAGGGATGGATGGATGGATGGATGGAGACACACACAGGGATGGATGGATGGATGGACACACACACACACAGGGATGGATGGACGGACACACAGGGATGGACGGACACACAGGGATGGACGGACACACAGGGATGGACGGACACACACACAGGGATGGACAGGCATGTCTCACCCTCGGCTTATACACGAGTCAATAAGTTTGCCAGTTTTTTTGGGGGTAAATTGGGGGCCTCGGCTTATATTCGGGTCGGCCTATACTCGAGTATATACGGTATATATATATATATATATATATATATATATATATATATATTTATATATATATATATATATTTATTTATTTTCTATTTTGCTCCATTGTTTTACTATGCCATTCTTTTCTATTCTATTCTAAACTTTACTATTCAAATTTGAATTCATTCTATACGAAATTTGATTTTCGGAAGATGGCTTCTGAAATTTGATTTTCGTATAGAATGAATTTGAATTTGAATAGAAAAGATGAGAATATAAAAGAATAGACTAGAAAAACCATAAAATAGAATAAAATATACTAGAAAAACAATAGAATAGAATAAAATATAATTGTATTTTATTCTATTCTGTTCTATTGTTTTTCTATGCTATTATTTTCTATTCTATTCTAATCGTTTCTATTCAAATTTGATTTCAGTCTATGTGAAATTTGAATTTCAGAAGATGTTTTATATATATATATATATATATATATATATATATATATATATATTTTTTTTTTTTTTCTATTCTGTTCCGTTGTTTTTCCATTGTTTTTCTATGCTCTACTTTTCTATTATATTCTAAACTTTTCTATTCAAATTTGAATTCATTCTATACAAAATTCTAATTTCGGAAGAGGGCTTCTGAAATTCAAATTTCGTATAGAATGAATTTGAATTTGAATGATTAGAATAGAAAATAATAGAAAAGGCTATACTAAGAAAACAATAGAATAGAATAAAATTAAATATATATATATATATATATATATATATATAGATATAGATAGATAGATATAGATATAGATCTATATCATATATATATATATATATATATATATATATATATATATATATATATATATATATATATATATATATATATATATATATATATATATATATATATATATTGTATTTTATTCTGTTTTATAGTTTTTTAGGCTATTGTTTTCTATTATTTTCTATTCTATTCTAATCTTTTATATTCAGATTCGATTTCAATCTATATAAATTTGAATCTCAGAACATAGTTTCATATTTATATTTATTTATGTATTTATTTATTTTTATTTATTTTTTCCTGATCTGTCCTATTGTTTTTCTATTGTTTTTCTATGATATTCCTTTCTATTATTTTCTATTCTATTCTTATCTTTTCTATTCAAATTCGATTTCATTCTATATGAAATTAGAATTTCGGAAAATTATTTACATATATATATATATATATATATATATATATATATATATATATATATATATATATATATATAATATTTACATATGTAACCATCTTCTTAAATTCAAAATTCATATAGCATGAACTCAAATTTGAATAGAAAAGATTAGAATAGAATAGAAAAACAATAGAACAGAATAGAATAAAATATCGTAACTGTTCTATTTTTTTTTTAATCTATTTCTATTCTAATCTTTTCTATTCTAATTTGAATTCATTCTATATGAAATTTGAATGTCTGAAAATGGTTATATATATATAATATATAATATTTATAATATATAATATATATATATTTTTTTCTGATCTGTCTTGTTGTTTTTCTATGATATTATTTTTTATTATTTTCTATTCTATTGTAATCTTTTCTATTCAAATTCGATTTCACTCTATATGAAAATGGTTTTATATATATATATACCATCTTCTGAAATTCGAAATTCATATAGAATGAATTCAAATTAGAATAGAAAAGATTACAATAGAATAGACAAAACAAATAGAACAGAATAGAATAAAATATCATCTATTTCTATTAGTCTATTTTCTATTTATATTCTAATCTTGTCTATTTAAGTTCAAATTCAATCTATACGAAATTAAAATGTCGGAACATGGTTTTATATATATATAAAACTGCCTGTAAATGAAAAAAAGAGCTGTTTGGATGATCCCTGTGTAACAAGCGGACCCTACCCAGCGTCACACAAGGCATGACATTTAGGACGGGCGCCAGAGTCAGGGCAGAAACAGCTCACTAAACCCCAGACATCCATCCCACCATCAGCCAACATGGTAACACCTGCTTGTGTCAGCAAAAGACGCAAAGCATCGACTGCACAAGCGGCAGCGTGGTGCTGATGTCACAGCGGACAGCCCCCTCTATTGCAAACCTTGTACCAGATTTAAGATTGGGATGTTGGCTGGTAAATAGAAACAGATAAGTTAAGACAGAAAAGTATCTTAAACCTCCATTTCTTTGATATTTAGCGGCAGTAAAGAATAATGTTCACTGGATGCTTACTAAGGAGAAGCTGACTGCTAAACCTACCGACACAATGCATACATACCTGTGGCTCTCAAATGACTTACCATCTGATTTTGATCCATGCTTTTGGAACTATAAGGCATGTGATTTCTCATTTATGTACAATAGAAGTAATATGCTAAAATAAAAAGTGGTCTCTGCGGTGGATTCGCTGCAAGCTCGCTTTTACCGGCAGTGGGAGAGGGCCCCCCTTCCACCACACTCCAGTGCCCTCTGCCACCATTGGTAGTGGCGAAGGCAATCAGATCTTCACCCTTTCTGGGCATGGAGATGAGTGAGGGTAAGATTGCCCCCACCTGTCTCCATAACATTGAGGGGCCATTCAAAAAAAAAAAAAATTTTAAATGACAATTTTTTTATTGCATTTTAGTCTAAATATGAGATCTGAGGTCTTTTTGACCCCCAATCTCATATTTAAGAGGCCCTGTCATGCTTTCTTTTTTTCTTTTACAAGGGATGTTTACATTCCTTGTTATAGGAATACAACTGTATTCCTTTATTCAATTAAAAAATAAAAGGTAAAATACATAAGAACAACATTTTCTTTTAAACACGCACTGTCCCTATGAGCTTGCGTGTAGAAGCAAACTCATAAGTGAGTAGTGCCCGCATATGAAAATGTGAGGTATCGCCATGACTGGTAGAGTGAGAGCAATAATTCTAGTCCTAGACCTCCTCTGTAATTCAAAACGTGCATCCTGTAAAAATGTTTAAATGTCGCCTATGGAGATTATTAAGAGTAAGAGTTTGTCACCATTCCACGAGTGGGTGCAATTTTGAAGTGTGACATGTTGGGTAACAATTTAGATAAAGCGTAACTTTATCTTTCACAATACAAAAAAAATGGTTAGTCAGCCATAAGGTCCACTACCTTAGCGGTGCACTGCTGACCCCAACTGTGTGCATTGTCACCTTGACTCAGGCGACCTGACACTTGTCCCTATCAACATGGGGGTGCTTTGGGGGGCAGAGCCCCAAAGCACCCCTCCATTTTGAGGACATGTGGCCTTGTATGGTTCAGGGGGGAGGGCATTCACTCACCCCCCTTACCTCGCCTGCCAGGCTGCATGCTCAGGTAAGGGTCTGGTATGGATTTTGGGGGGACCCTAGCCATTTTTTTTATAAATTTGGTGTGGGGTTCCGCTTAAAATCTATACCCCATTTTTTTTGTTTTTTTTGTTATTATTTTTCTATTTTTAAAACTATCAATGCAAAAAACATATGGTTACAATATTGTTTTTAAAGGAGCAGTGATTTTAATTATGCTTAGTTTGCCTGTATGCATCTGTACCATGTATAAGACCTGCTGCAGCATAACTGACATTTAGAAAAAAAAAGTGCTTTTAAATGACTGGCAACAGTATTGTATTACCACAAAAATGTAAAAAAAAAAAATGACATGGGGTCCCCCTAATCCATACCTGGCCCTTCAGGTCTGGATTTTAAGGGGAACCCCATGCCACAATTAAAAAAAAACAATGTGGGGGTCCCCCAAAATCCATACCAAACCCTTAGGTCTGGTATGGATTTTGAGTGGAACCCCTACACCCATCAACAATACATTTTTATGGGAAATAACTTGTATATAATCCTTCAAAATTGTGACTTTAGATTTTTCAAATTTGGGTCCACGTAACTCCCCCTCCTTAGAGCACAAAGATTTCCTCAGGAGGATGAACTCCAGAATCATAATCTGCACCTCCACTAAAAGAATGCTGGTTGCCAGTAAAATGTGGCCTCAGGATTGGAAGCTTTAACTGGCACAATACTCTACAAAGCTTCTGTGCTCCAGAACTCATACTAGGATTTACCAATTCCCGAAAAAAACAGGAGCTGCACAGAGTTCAAAAATAAACAAAAACAAAACTTCAGCCCAAAACCATATACCGGTGCTATCCACTCAAAAGCAATGCTAAGTAACAGGCTGTACAAGTCTAATGCCCGATGGGTCCAAAATGTAAATATTTATAGTTTTTACCAGCCTTAAAAGGTAACTCCACTTTTGTTGGAAAAAGTATAGCAGTAAATAAAAATGTATTATATATAATTGCTACAAAAGCCATATTGTAAATTAATGTTACTAAAAAGGACCTTTCCTTTTCTAACAGCAGGGATGCAATTTTCTGTAAAATTCAATGAAATGTGGCCAAATAGTGCAGTGCTACAAATAAATTGCAAACAAAGGAGTTCATAAATGAAAGACACATAGGTTGTGAAGATGTGACTCTAAAATCACTCCTTGGACCACACAGTGTGCAGCCTCCACCACAGACACATCTAGCTGCTCACCTTAGAAACAGGACTCCTGCATTAACAGATGGGTCAAATAAGCTTGCCCATATAGGGTATAAATATTAAAGGTACAGTCAGGGATAACCTTGTAGTGTCCGCTCTTGATCCAAATAGGTATTGCTTCGCATCAAATAATCAGATGTTACTTGAAGCTAGCATGAAGCTGGTCGCCAGTATCTGGTGTTTCAGAGTAATGAAAATAAATACAAAAAATACAGTGCTCTCTCTGTTAGTTTAAGTTTATTGTGATGAAAGAAAAACACTTACAAAGGGGGCACTTCCATTAAGTGCAAGCAAACAAGCGCTCGTTACAAACAATCATGGAGAGATGGCCGCGGGTGATGTCACGTGACTCCTTCCTATATGCGTTACATTCCAAGGGTGGGACTTTGTCATTGGGTACAAAGCTACGCTTCACACCCACCTCTAAAAAGTCTCATTGTCCATAGCAATGGCAGCCCACGTAATCTTGCTATGGATTATAGAGCTACCACTGTCTCCCATACATTATCTTAGAGCATGAGCTGATACTGCCCCGTCACAAAGAGTAATCTTTGAAAATTATACCCTATATGGGCAATCTTATTTGACCCATCTTTTAATTCAGGGATCCTGTTTCTGAGGTGAGTGGCTAAATGTGTCTGTGGTGGAGGCTGCACACTGTGTGATTTATGGAGTGATTTTAGAGTCACAACTTCACAGTTTCTAGAACCTGTGTGTCCTTCATTTATGAACTCTTTTGTTTCCAATTTATTTGTAGCACTGCACTATTTGTACAATATATGTATCTGGGGTGTTTTAAATGTTACCTTGAGTTTTCAGCTGCTATTGCAATGCTTTACTATTAGAATTGTTTACGTATTTGCCATGGTTTTACCATAATGAAATATGGCCACCTGGAGGCCTTCTGTACACAATTGGTATACAGAACTTCCCCAGAAATGTTATTTCCTGCTTGTGTATTTGACTTGCTGATTTTCCCAGAAATATACACTAAGATACAATTCAGATTTTAGGCACTGCCTGCAACAAAAATTGCATTTTTGGTGACATACTCCCAAAAGGGTTAATCACTTCAAAATGAATGCAGACACTGCAACTTTCCTTATTCTCCTGCTGCTGAGAAGTGTTTGCTTGCTACATGACTTCCTATTAGTGGTTGCAGTCCTCCACCATATTTGAGCTGGTTAATTGTTTACAGGTCTCTGGGGTGAGCAACCTTTTTAGAAAGAGAGTATATCAGTATCATGGAAAAGCAGTAGTGCGTTTATTGGTGCTATTTACAAATTATACTTTATACAGGTGCTGTACAATAAACAAAAAAAATGCATACTAAATACTACAAAAACTACACAAAAGCTGAATTAAAGTGGTTGTATAGTCAAATTGGGAACTTTTACCTACAGGAAAGCCTATAATAAGGCTTACCTGTAGGTAAAAAAAATATCTACTAAACCTGTACGGTTTAGGAGATATTCCCCTCGCAATGTGCCGCTGACTGCGTGGCGCATGCACACAGGGGATTCCCGGATGGAAGTCCAGCTGGAAGCCCGGCAGACGCCGGACCCTGCCAGACCTGTCGGAGAGAAATCTCCCGCGCGCATGCGCAGGAATGACAATATCGTGGCTCCGGCCACTCACAGTGCCGGAGCCGCGATACCCGGAAGAAACGCAGAGGGAACATTTCAGCTCCCTCAGCGTGGATCGGGACAGATGTCGGGCCTCATTCTAAGGTAAGTATTTCATAATTAGCTAGTATGCGGTGCATACTAGCTCATTATGCCTTTTCCTTTGCAGGTGAGTAAAAATAAATAAATAATTCAGCTGGTATCCAACCGCTTTAAATGAATAATTCTGACCATTGTAAGCATCCCTGACAGTATAGGCTCAGGGTTACCATGACCAACTGAGCACACTGTGTGTTCACATAGGAATATAAACCTGCCAGCAAGGTCCCAGATATATAATTTTTTCTACCTTACAAACATGTGGTTGCAACCAGAGGTGCACAAGTCTGCTCAGATTATTACGTTTGTGATCTGCTACTATTACATGACAGTGGGACAGAACCTCATGTCAAAGTAAAGTTAAGACCTTATTGAGTGCCCGAAGCTCAGGGAAAAGCCATTTTGAAAGAAGTACAGAAAATGTTAGCCCTTTGGGTTATAGAGAAGCCTAGGTGCTAAAAGTGAATTGTCAAGTACCATAGTGCTGAGCCAGATGGCAGTCTAGGGTTCTGTAATGACTTCAGGAAACCAAATAAAACATCCAAATGTGATGCTTATTTCATGCATTGCTACTCTTGTTTTTTCTAAGCCCTTCTACACAAGGCCCGAGATTCCGACGGAATGTGTCCTATCGGACCGTTTTGTCGGATATTCCGACTGTGTGTGGTCTGCATCGGACTGTTTCCATCGGGAATATCCGACGGACCAAGTTTTCCAACTTGCTGGTAAAATTTTCCGACAAAATGCTCCTATCGGACATACTCCGATCATGTGTAGCCTACTCCGACGGTGCTCAGATCAAATTCCTAGACCAAAGCTATTGGCTACTAGCCTGAACGTAGTCCTGTCTAATGAAATAACGTCATCATGTTATGTACAATCGGATTTTCCGACAACTTAGTCCGACCGTGTGTATGCAACATCACTTCCGGACCTCTTCCGGAATTAATTCGTCGGAATTACTCAGACGGATTTAGTAGTCGGAATCTCCGACCGTGTGTACAAGGGCTAAAGGGTACTCAAATGTTCCTTTAATAGCCAGGAAAAAGGAAACATCAGCCTTTGAAATACCAGATGGGATGTATCAATACATGATTCTCCCACAGAAGGTCCAGGCATTTTTACTTATCAATTTAACAGGCCAGGTTAACAGCCAATCGAAAAAAATCTGCAATAGGCCTGAAAGAAGCCCATTACCTAGCATATAACTTTATGTAGGGTGGGGCACATAAAAAACATCTATTTGACAAGCAGTTCCACTCATGGATGTCACCAAAGAGGCCAAATTGCTCATATACTGAAAGATTCTAAGGAAGCTATATTTATCAAATTTACCTATGAGATTTATGACCTTTAGAAAATATTATGGTTTAAGGAGGACTCTTATCTTGGTTTACTTAGACTCAAAGCTGTTTTCCCCATATCTTAAATAACCCTGTGAACACCATACTGGTGGCTGCAGTAGTGATGAGCAGATTATTTTAAGTCAGCCGATTGACATTTTAAAATTTACTGTATTCATGCTGAATATACAGTGGGTAAAATAAGTATTGAACACATCACCATTTTTCTAGGTAAATATATTTCTAAAGGTGCTATTGGCACGAAACCAAAACAAATATGCTCAGAAATTAAGTTATGCTTAATAAAATGGAATGACACAGTGAAAAAGTATTAAACATGCTAACTAAAATTTATTTAATACTTTGTAGAAACTCCTGTTGGTAATGGCAGATTCATGACGCCTCCTGTGTGGAGAAACTAGTCGCATGCATTGCTTGGGTTTGATTTTGGGCCATTCTTCTATACAGTCTTCAAATCTTATAGATTACGTGGGCCTCTTCTATGAATTCTGATCTTTAGTTCTTTCCATAGTGTCTCTATTGGAGTCAAGTCAGGTGATTGGCTGGGCCATTCTAGCAGCTTTATTTTCTTTCTTTGAAACCAATTGAGAGTTTCCTTGGCATAGTGTCTGGGATCAGTGTCTTGCTGAAATGTCTACCCTTTTTATATCTTCATCATCCTAGTAGATGGCAGCAGATTTTTATCAGGCATATCTTGGTAAATTTTCCACTCATCCTTCCTTCAGTTTGCCAGTAGGGATGAGACCGTAAGTTCGACTCGAACATCAGATGTTCGCCTGTTCACCGAATAGCGAACAATATGCAGTGCTTGCGGCAAATTTGAAAGCTGCTGGAACACCGTTAACGTCAAGGGGTCACTAAGATGAAAAATCAAAAGTGATCATTTTAAAGGCTTATATGCAAGTTATTGTCATAAAAAGTATTTGGGGACTTGTATCAATGCAATTTTTTTCTAAAAACTGACTTTTTTTGAGAGCAGTGATTTTTTTTAATTCTTAAAGTGAAACAATAAAAATTAAATATTCCTTTAAATATCGTGCCTGGGGGGGTTCTATAGTATGCCTGTAAATTGGCACATTTTTCCCATGTTTAGAACAGTACCACAGCAAAATGACATTTCTAAAGGAAAAATTGTAATTTAACCACTTGCTTACTGGGCACTTAAACCCCCCTCAGTCCCAGACCAATTTTCATCTTTCAGCGCTGATGCACTTTGAATGACAATTGCGCGGGTATACAACACTGTACCCAAATTAAATTTTTATCATTTTTTTCCCACAAATAGAGCTTTCTTTTGGTGGTATTTAATCACAGCTGGGAGTTTTATTTTTTGCTAAACAAACAAAAAAGATGCAAAAAAAAAAATCATGTTTAATAGCTTGTTATAAAATTTTACAAACAGGTCATTTTTCTCCTTCATTGAAGTGCGCTGATGAGGCGGCACTGATAGGCTGCACTGTTGGGCACTGATAGGCTGCACTGGTGGGCACTGATAGGCTGGATTGGTGGGCACTGATAGGCTGCACTGGTGGGCACTGATAGGCATAGTTAAGGTGGCACTAATAGGCACAGATAAGGTGGCACCGATGGGCACAGATAAGGCGGCACTGATGGGCAAAGACGGGCACAGATAAGATGGCACGGATGGGTGGCACAGATGGGTGGCACGAATGGGTGGCACTAAGGGGCATTGATAGGTACCACTGATAGATGGGACTGATGGGCACTGATAGGTGGCACTGATAGGTGGATCTGATAGGTGGCACTGCTGGGCACTGATGGGCGGCACTGCTGGGCACTGATGGGTGACACTGCTGGGCACGGATATGTGGCACTGGGGTGCAGCACCTTTGTTGAGGCAGACTGTGGGCACTGCTGGGTGGCACTGTGGGCACTGCTGGGTGGCACTGCTGGGTGGCACTGTGGGCAGTGCTGGGTGGCACTGACAGGGGGGGCACATTTTTAATTAAGGCAGGCAAATCAGGGGGCAGGTGGGCACTGGCAGGGCTGGCCGTGATCGGGACTGATGTCAGCGCGAGGAGGAATAATAGCCGATTACCGGCTCCGTTATATCACATGATCAGCTGTCATTGGCTGACAGCTGATCACGTGATAAGGGGTCGGGATCGACCCCTTGCACGGATCGGTGATCAGGTGAGTCTCGTAGATTTGCCGATCACAGAGCGCGCCGCGCAGGCCGCTCGTGCACGGGACTACGTCAATAGATGTAGTCCCGGAAAAGGAGATCCGCGCTGTAGCCATCATTCGGCTATAGCGCGGGTCTCAAGTGGTTAAAACTGATCACAGCTATAATTTACCATTGGATCTTGACAATATAGATACAGATAATTGAAAAAAAGAGCATGGGATCCCCACCGACCATTAAATCCATACCAGGCCCTTCAGGTCTGATATGGAAATTAAGGGCACCCATGTGCCAAAATGTAAAAAAAAGGCATAGGGGTCCCCCCAAAAGCCATACCAGACCCTTATCCGAGTTCACAACCTGGCAGGCCACAGGAAAAGAGGGGAGAATGAGAGAGCGCCCCCCTCCTAAACCGTACCAGGCCACATGCCCTCAACATGGGGAGGGTGCTTTGGGGTAGCACCTTGTCCCCATGTTGATGGGGACAAGGGCCTCATCCCCATGTTGATGGGGACAAGGGCCTTATCCCCACAACCACTGCCCAGCGGTTGTGGAATCTGCGGGTGGGGCTTATCAGAATCTGGAAGCCGCAACCGACCCGCCTCCATGGGAGGCTCCCACCATCTGACACGTCTTTGCTGTGAGAGCTCTTATATAACTGAAGGCGGGGCCACCCGGTGATTTAACTGGGTGACCCCGCCCCCTCTGACACACAGGGGCTTTCCCATGGCATCCAACGCTTTTTTTTTCAATTTTGCTGCAGGGTTCCCCTTAAAATCCTTGCCAGGCCTGAAGGGTCTGGTATGGATTTTAGGGGGAGCCCCCCCGACAATATATTACAGCTGCTATCAGTTTTAAATGACAATTTTTCCTTTAGAAATGCCATTTTGCTGTGGTGCTGTTCTAAACATGGGAAAAATGCACCCTTTTACAGGCATACTATAGACACACCCAGGCACGATATTTAAAGGAATATTTCATTTTTATTGTTTCACTTTAAGCATTAAAAAAATCCCTGCTCCCGAAAAAACATCAGTTTTAAAAAAAAAAAGCATTGATACCCAGGACAGGACCGAGGTCCCCAAGCACATTTTATGACAATAACTTGCATATAAGCTTTCAAAATTAGCACTTTTGATTATTGTGTTCGTGTGTTCTGCCAAATTGTTTGACGGTTCACATGTTCTGCTGCGAACCGAACAGGAGAGTGTTCGGCTCATCACTATTTGTCAGTACTGTATACTGATAAACAACCCCTTGATGTTCCCACTTCTAAACTTTACTGTTGGTTTGGGATTTTGGGGTGATGTGCTGTGCCATTTGACCTCCAAACATGGAGTGTATTATGGCATCCAAAGAGTTCAATTTTGGTCTCATCTGACCAGACCATATTCTTCCATTATTTCACAGTCTTGTCTTCATGTTATGCAGCAAACTTTGAACAAGCTTCAACATGCTTTTTCTTCAGCAATGGAGCATGCATACAGGCATGGCTGTTGAGTGCATTACTTACTGTTTTCTTTGAAACAATCTTACCTGCTAATTCCATTTTCTTTTCTGAAGCTCTCCACAAGTGGTCCTTGGCTCTTGGGCAACTCTTCTGATAATTATTTTCACTCCTCTGCCAGAAATCTTGTGAGGAGCACATGGTTGTGTCTGATGTATTTTGAAATTACATTCTATCCACTTCTGGATTATGGCCCCAACAGCGCTCACTTGAACATTCAGAAGTTTGGAAACCCTTCTGTAACCAATGCTATCAGCATGTTTTGCAACAATAAGGTCTTGAGAGAGCTCTTTGCTTCTGCCCATCTTGAGATGTTTCTTGTGTGACACCTTGGTAATGAGACACCTTTTTATAGTCCATCAGTTAAGACTGAACCAGCTGATATTAATGTGCACTAAAAAGGGTCAGGATTGCTTTCTAATTACATGGGTTGTCTCGATGCTGATACTAGTATCAGTATCGGGAGCGGTATTGAGCATTTGTGCAAGTACTTGTACTCGCACAAATACTCCTGATGCCTCATCCATTATCTGGGAGAGGCGGCATTCTTGCACGCAACCGGAAATCAGCAGGCAGAGTCAGCAGGGAGAGCAGAGAGTGAGTCCTCAAGCAGTGGAACTAGGTAAGCTGGCAGGGGTGCAGGACACAGCCGCATTTTCTATCAGGATCAGTTACGGAAGCCATCACATTTGGTAACGAAAGTGACGTTCTGTGTCACCTTCACTAGTTGAACATCCCGATGCCCATTTTGGTACACCCTGCACTCGGCCACACTAAGCCAGCAGTGCACATCAAAAAGTATCGGCACTTGTACTCGGTCTTAAAAAAGTGGTATAGGGACAACCCTACTAATTACTGATATATTTCAGCTGATGTCTTGGCTTTTCATGCCTTTTTGCACCTCCCTCATTCCATTTTTATACATTCATTTTTGAACACATTTGTTTTGGTTTCTTTGAATGTATAGATTGCATGGGTTAATACCGACATGTGGTGAAAATGTCATGTCAATAGTACCTTTAAAAATATATTTATATAGAAAAATGGTGTATAGTGTATAATCATATAATTTACAAATCATTAATTCCTAAACTGGGCAATTCTCTGCAGATCAGACAAGTCTACAAGTAAATGTCTGTAGGAGAATCAAGAATGATAAATTAGTGATTCTCCTGATTGCCATTTCTGATCTTTAGTATCCAAACGGACAAGCTCTAGATACGTGAAAATAAGAGGTTTGCTTACCTCAAAAATCTGAAGATTTCAGAGAAAGTTCACTATAATACCAACATGGATTGCAGTCAATAGGGGAAGCCCTAAATGTAAGGTTCTTTAAGGTTTCAGATCAAATGGTCCCTGAGGACTATGGAAGCTCTATCTCTGACCCTTTCTTATGCCCAAAAATGCTCCTTATTGGCTCATTATTTTATATAATTTTCACAGGAAAAAAGTGAAAGATAACAAAAGTACAACAAACAAAATGTACAGCGACAGTACACAATTAGCTATCATATAGCCCCAAAATTAGGAAATATGAAGAGTGCTAAGTAAAAAATGTAGTAACCACAAATACACCCTTCAAAAAAACAAGAAAAAAACACAATAACGAATCAATACATTTAAAATAAAAGTAGATTATTTCAGTTAAGCTTCACCTAATAAGCTCAGTGAGTAAAATTAAGGGTTTATTTATTACCCAAGATTAAAGTAACTTTTTATGAATTAAACATTTTACTTAATGAATCAAATGTAAAAATAATAGGTGAATCTTAGGTGATAACATTGATTATTAGACCCCCACCACCATATTTAAATAATAAGCACCAAATTCAGAAGACTCCGGTATGAGACTACCAATATTGAGAGAGAACTTGCAGAATTCTTTCTGAATCCCAACATACTTGGCAAACATGCCTTTCATTCGGATAAGTGTTTGTTAAGTGCTTAAGATAAGCTTAAGCTGCCATTAGCAGAGGAACAATGTTTAGTGGGTTGTTCTATTAAAGAATCATATTTTCCAGCCACAGAGGGTTTGCTTGGTGGGAAACTCAGCCCTGTTGCTTCATACTGGCAGTTTTTTAAGTCTAAGTACTCAATTTACTAATGCTGAATCCATTGCTGAATTGGTTATTTGTCTTTTGTAAGCAACAACTTATTTTTACTTTACAAATGACATCTAAAAATATACTGACTTTCTAGAGTAGTAGACCAAGTGCGATCATTAATTTCATATATCACTTGATATCGCAAAAAATGCATGCCATTTGATTTAATTGGATTCTGAAATTCTTAGATTCCAAATCCCATGTAGAATATTTATTAGGAGATTTAAGTGATTATATAAATAAATAATGATGACTTCCATTTATTATAATAATGCAAACATTACTGAAGTATTTTATAAAAATTATGTTCATAATGAAAATATTAATTAACCAGCATAAAATTGATCACTGCAATAAAAATTCAATTTGTATGTCAAGGCAGTTTCCACGTTTCCAGTATTGACTGCCACAGGCCATGTACTGAATATTTTAGCCTTTCTTACTATATAGGTTGTTAAATAGCTAATTAAAGTAAATTCATTTTTTTACACTGTTTCAGATGATGTATGCTATTAATGCACAACATGTACATATGTTGCTGTAAATGTATTTGTATTTTAGCAGTTATGACTGAAAATGTTATTTTATTGTTAGCTCTGGACACACAGCAGTAAAAAAATGACAATAAACGTAAGCAAAACGTCCATATAATGTAATAATAATTGCTGCTGATTGCTGCCCTTGTTTATACTTTAAAATAAACCTAACTTGGAGTGGATACTCTTTAGTTTGCAAAAACACTATGCACATCATTTAAATTTTATTTAAAATATTTACCTTTTTTAATAAATTTACTATCTTAGCATTGATTTTATCAAGCCTGCATATACTGTATGCACTTACTTCTTTGTCGGCTGCACAACATTGGGCTGCCTTCCTGAACATGGTGGACCTTGCCTGTGCAATGTGTATTGTCACAGCAGCTTGTAACCTTCATCTGGGATGGATGTGACAAGATAGCACAGCAGAACTACAATCAGCTGAGTTTTGTTACCTTATAACAGAATATGCCTAAACAATAAACTTTATGTGATGTTTGCCAGGTTTTATTTTATTGTATGCTGTGACTTTGAAATGGCCATAATGTTAAAAATTATAGGAAATTTGAATGATTTGGCTTTACAGTAAAAGTGCCTTTCTCATGCAGGGCAAAAAGTAGGTTCACTTTCATACAGCCCTCTACAAGTGTGTATACTTACCTTTGCTCCTACACTGCTCCAATCAGCTACTGATATAAAAAAAAGCCTGGTGTAAGCAAAAAATTGTCACTCAAAGTTCACATGAGTCTAAGAAGACTGCATGTGACAGTGCTTATTGGCTCACATCTGTCACATTAGCCCTATGCTCCTCTTTAGCTGGAAGTACTGGGTAATTTCTTTGGCTCCCGGTGTTGAATGGAGTGACACAGAGAAAAAAGGTACATACTGCATATGCTGCTGGGGATGGGTAATTAAAGTAAATTGTTATCAGGACATGTTGTCTTGAATGGGCAACGTTGATTTTCAGGGGTTGATTTACTAATGGCAAATCCACTGTGCAATTTGCAAAGCATAATTGCACTCTGCAAGTGCAGTTGTTCCAGAGATTTGTACAATAGGTAAAGCTACCCAATCACATGCAATGAAAAAAAAAAATGAATTTTTGCTTGCACACGATTGGATGATGTAAGTCAGCAGAGCTTCTGCTCATTAACTTAGCTCTGAATCAACTGTTTAAGCTGCATACACGCGATCATATTTTCTGACGGGAAATGTGTGATGACAGGCTGTTGGCGGAAAATCCAACCGTTTGTATGCTCCATCGGACAATTGTTGTCGGATTTCCTTTTTTTTTTTAACCATAGATTTTTTTGAGTTTTGTAGTTCACATGTGATAAGGAAAACATTACTTATATCAAGTAGGCACAAATCATGCTTAACAGTCATTGGAGTGGCAAACTTGGAAACACAGCTTATATGTGAGCTACTTAAAGTACAAAAGGAAATGGCCTCTCAGGAGGCAAAGCCTGTCACCCCTTTTGAGTACACACTGTGAGCAGGATCAGGTCAGACGTTGTTTTAAAGTACCTCCCCTTAGACCTTATTGAGGGTCTTGGGAGATAATACACTAAGCAAGTTCCATACATAACAAGTAAATAAAATGTAATCTTGTAAACTAGTACTATAAACTTACAAACAGTATGTGTTCAGTGCTTGGTAATACACATGAGCTAGGATAGGAGTGGTTGTAGCCATTATATATAGTATGAGTAAGGATGAGCCGAACACCCCCCGGTTCGGTTTGCACCAGAACCTGCAAACAGACCTAAACTTTAGAACCCTATTAAAGTCTATGGGACTCGAACGATCAAAATCTAAAGTGCTAATTTTAAAGGCTAATATGCAAGTTATTGTCCTAAAAAGTGTTTGGGGACCTGGGTCCTGCCCCAGGGGACATGTATCAATGCAAAAAAAAGTTTTAAAAATGGCAGTTTTTTTCGGGAACAGTGATTTTAATAATGCTTAAAGTGAAACAATAAAAGTGTAATATTCCTTTAAATTTCGTACCTGGGGGGGTGTCTATAGTATGCCTGTGAAGGGGCGTATGTTTCCCATGCTTAGAACTGTCCCTGCACAAATTTTCATTTCTGCAGGAAAAAAAGTCATTTAAAATCACTCGCGGCTATAATGAATTGTCAGCTCCCTGTAATACAGAGAACAGTCATTGAAAGTCATTGATAAAAAAAAAAATCTCTATTTCATCCCTGATGTGGGGGTGGGATAGGAGGAAAGTGTTGTTACGTCATAAGGGTCTGCAGGAAGATTTGTTGATATCCACAATCTCAATCATCACTGTAGCATGGTCTGACCATGTGATACTATGGATATCAGATTTTACCACATTTTGTAAAGTATACAAATCTGTGAGGAAAAAAATCAATCCTGGAATAGCTATTATGTACTGTAGAGTAGTACGAGTAATCCTTCTCTGTGGCTCGGGAGCAGCACCAAGGATCAAAAAGTATTTCCTCATGGCAGAAGGGGCCTAAGCACGACCTCTGCCTAAGAGCCACAGAGGAGGAGTCTAGATCTGCATTTAGTACTATATTAAAATCCCCACAGACTATTAAGCAACCTTTTTGCATTGATTTAGCCTTATTCACAACTTTACGAATACATTTCATGGGTTTAACATTTGGTGCGTAAAGGTTTATCAATGTATAAACAGACAGTTAATTTCTGCGACTAGAATTCACAAGCTCATTGTGTGCAAGGGTAAATTCCTCCATTTTGCGTTCAACATAAGTCACTCTAGTACTGACTGCTGACATTTCTGCTTTAGTGGAATGCATAAACTACACCATATCCTGCTGGAGGGCCCCCCTTAGGGTTTGCAACATCTCTTTCATGGTGATATCTATTATAGGCTGGCCTGAAGTAGGAAAAGTGTCCAGCTGCTGTGCATATGTGGAAGATTCCTCCATTACCTCCCCATCTGCCCCTATGCCTGCTTAGGGGTCCTCTTCCTCCCCAATCCTCCTCTTTTGCTTAAGTGGGCTCTCGAAGGGGGAGGGGGGCTGTGGGGGTGCCGAGGGACAGGACTCACCCATGGATATCTGTGAACTGTAGGCAGAATGTGCAGGGGAGGCCGCAGCAATTCTCTCCTCACGGGTGCCATCTTGGATTTCTTTGCCGGCTGCTGGGGGAAAGAAATCCGTTAATTTCCTCGGTCCTTCACCTTCCATTCTTTTATTCATCCTGACCGGTAGGTTCCTGACAGGTTCCCTGTGCAGAGCATGTGTTTTCTGGGGCTGTGGGCTTGCTGTGTGCCACCGTATATTATCCGCTGTGGCAGAGCTCTCCTCTCACACCACCATTCGCTCTGCCTGCCGGCTCTGCCCCCTCGTTGTTGGATTTTCCATGGACAAATGTTGGATGGCAGGCTTTAAAATTTTCCAGGGAGAAATGTCTGTTGTCGGATTTTTCGAGCATGTGTACACAAGTCTGTCAGACAAAATTCCAAAGTACACACACGCATTCTCAGAAGCAAGGATGAGATGGAAGTGGTCGGTCTTGGAAACTAGCGTTTCTAATGGAGAATTAATATTTGTGAATTGTTGTGGCAAATTATGAAATCTCGAAATGCAGCCCACATTCTCATCTTTTTTTAATGGGATAATGAAGCTGCTTTGCTGGTTATACTGATGGAGTTATGGCAAATGTTTTTTAAAAGGCTCTTATTTTCTAGTGATATCAAGAATAATATTATTATGCGTTTTTGTTTTGTTTTTTGTTTTTTGGAGGGGCACGTTACCACAACATCATTATCCCATAGTTTTTAAGATCAAAGATACAACTATGTTGGTGTTTCTTGTCAATTTTACATTGTATTTTTTTTAATGTAACTGCCTACTCCCAAAATGTAAGTTGTAGTAAAACACATAGCCAAGTATTACTCTACACAATTATTTTATTGTGCTTTAAAAAAAGAAAACATATTTAATTAGATATGCTATCTGCCAGTAGAAAATGAATCAAAATGTGCATTATATGCATCCAAAAATATAGAAAATATACCAAATCAAATCATTATTCAACCAAAAAATAAAATAAAAACCTCATGCATGTGTCCTACTTCTTAATATATGTGGTCAATACTGCCAAGAGTTGGTGAAAGCAGGGGTCCGTCATCTGGAGATAATTCTGAAAATCATCCGGATTATTCTCCTGGAGCTCCCGCAGCAAAGACATATGACATAATTGGTCACGATTAATAAAGCAACCAATTTTTGGTCCAAGAAATCCTCCCCCTCCTGTTCTTGGACTGGACTTGGGTCAAAGCTATAACTCCAAGGCCAATGATAAATCGTTATCTCCTTCGATTCCGCAATATGTCTGGTTGAAGAACGGCCAATTAGAAACAAACTGAAAAGCACAAAATGAAAAGTGCAAACTGAAAAGCACTAAATGAAAAGTGCAAAATGAAAAGCACGAATCAGGTCTGACTTCCAGTTCTGGCGCCGTATGAGCTAGCTGCACCCTCTCCTAGCTCCAGCAGCAGCGTCCCATAAAGCGGCATTTAACACCGACTACAGCGGCCCCCACTCACCTCAACCGCCTCAGGGTGCTTCCCGACGGTCCCCCCTCTGCCATGGACCGCTTAGTGGAAAAAATGGGCGTTCGCTCGTACACTGCCACGGCGGCACCTCTGGACTGGCTGTAAATCGAGCCCCCAGCTTCGGCCTACTCCGCTCCAGCTTCCCAGGCCTCTACGGCGGAGACACAGTACGCGGACATGAAGGTGAGTGGGGTCTCCTCTCCTAGCCTCCACTGCTCCATCCCCACTCCCTGGGCCTGCATCTACACCCCCCAGCACAGACTGGGGAATTTCAACCGCCCCCCCCCCAGGGGAAGATGGACATACCAGCCACATCGCCCACGCGGTCACAGCCCTTCTATCCCCCATGATTGCAGTGTCTGTGGAAAAGGCCATACATGCTGGGATGAAACAAATGAAGGCACAATTGACTGAGCACACTACCAGGCTAAATTAATTAGAACATCGCGTCTCTGAGGTGGAAGACGAATTATATCAATCCCAAGCTGCAGAACAATCACAGGACAAAATGAACCAGTATATTATCCAGAAACTGGATGATTTGGAGAACAGATCTAGACGCTCCAACCTGCGGTTTGTGGGTGTTCCTGAATCGTTCCCCCCAGCCAATCTGACCGAATTCTGTGCTAAACGCATTTCAGAAGCCATAGGTCTTCCAGGACCTTTCACGGTGGAGCAGGCCCACCGTATGGGATCATATAATGCAGACCGCAAGTCCCCCCGCCCCATCATTTCCAAATATCTTAATTACGCGGACAAGGCCCTTATTCTTCAAAGATTCTGGCAATCACCCTCCCTACAAATTGATAGCGTTAAAATATTGATCTTCACCGACTATTCCATTCCGACAAGTATCCAAAAAACGCAAAGCCTTCCAACCCATCTGCTCGGAACTTTTTAAACTACAAATCAAATTCTCTCTGGCATTCCCTGCTATACTTCGTCTCAAATCCCCAAAAGGGGAGCAACTCTCCTTCCAGGATCCTTCAGACGCGAAAACATTCCTATGGTCTCTTCGGTCGGACTCGACTCCAGCCACACCGTCCAAATCTGCTTCCAACAGTCGCTCTCTGGATCAGAGGAGCCCTAGAAAGTACTCTCCCAAGCACTTCCGGGCCTTGGTTCCTGATCACCGCAACCGCAATTCTCTGCACTGAAGACTCTCCTACCACCTTGTTTTGACTGCCAAGTTATCTCAGGTCATATGCCAGGCTCTGTGTTCTGCTGCTATCCCACGTATTTTTTCTCTTCTCCTCTTTTCCCAGCCTCCATTCCTCTAGCACTGGGAGCTACTCCTCGCAGAGTGTAAATGACCTGGGTTTCTGAGCGCGGTCCCTCGGCCCTCTACCGTCCAGTTTGATTCGTTATTTTTAACTTATGGTCTTGTTACAGGTTTCCATAATTTTTTCTACTTTGCTCTATGTTGTTGTTGATATTGACATTATGCTTTGCCTTAATCTTGTTTCTAGATTATACTATGCTATTACATGACTCCACTGTGTATCCACTCCCCGCACTATATTCATCTACCACACCCTAGTACCTTTTCGGTCCTTGGACCTTTCGGGGCTGCACTTAATTACACCTCCCGCTTTCGGGGCCCTGCTCGGGGAGCTACCTTACACAGTGAATTAATGTGGAAAAAAGTTCATGCAATTGTTTATTTGTTTCTTTATCCTTCCCTCATCACACACCTTCCCCTCTCTCCTCCTTCTCACACCACCCCCCCCTCACCCTTCTGGTATATTGGGTTCCTCTCCCTTTCAAACAAGGGTCTCCAGTCAAGGTACTCTCTACCAAGCCATTACCGAGCTACGCCTATGCCGCCCGTATTGTGCCCATATTGCTTGCATGTCTTACTTTACATATTCACTTCCTCCCACAATCTTAGGGTAATTTCCTGGAATGTCAAGGGTCTTCGCTCTCCCCACAAGAGAATGAAGATCCTCCGACACATTAAACGACTTAAAACAGACATTGCCCTGCTACAGGAGTCTCATCTCCAAGCTCCTGACTTTCATCGTATGCAGAAGATGTGGGTGGGAATGGTCCTCGGAGCTGAATCAGTGGGACGGAAAGCTGGTGTCCTCCTCCTGATTCACAAGAGCCTTCCTTGCACTATCCTCACCACACTCTCTGATAGCAACGGACGTTTCTTCACAGTGAGGGTAAAGATAGGCTCTAAGGAAATCTTGATCACTAACATATATGCCCCCAATAACCCTACTAAACAGTTTTATAGCAAGCTCTCGACCTGGTTGCTAAATTTTACACATCTACCCCATTTAGTTGGGGGGGATTTTAATGACGTTATGCATCCCTCAGAGGACAGGTCCTCCCCCAAGCATCCCGCACCAGGCCCAATTCTATGCTCCCCCACCCTATTTGCCTCCACCATGGACTCCTTGCACCTGACAGACCTATGGCGCCTATCCCATCCTGTAGACAGGGACTTTACATTCTACTCAAACCCTTATAAATCCCTGACCAGACTTGACTACTTTTTTGGATCCGATGATATCCTCCCTATGGTCTCGGACTCAGAGATCTGCAACATAGCTATCTCCAATCATGCACCAATAGGGATCTCCCTAGACAGGCTAGACCTTCCTCCTCACCCCAATCTCTGGCACTTCCCTTCCTTCCTACATAACAACTCCGACTTCCAGAAATATATGGTCCAGGCCTGGTCGGATTATTCCACTACAAATGCTCCACACGCAGTGGACCCCAATCTTTTTTGGGATTCTGGGAAGGCTTACCTCAGGGGTCGTATTATCTGCTACGCTACCTTGTTTAAACGTAATGCATTACGACACTACAAATCTGGCAGTGCCAGACGGCACGCCACCCAAAGGCAGCTTACTTCCTCAGATTCCCCTCTGCATCGCGAAGAGTGGGTGGCAGCCAAGTCTGCCTTCAATACCTGGGCTGACACCCTTGAAATCACTAAAAAGGCACACCTTGACACCACCCTCCATAAATTTGGTAATAAAGCCGGGAAGCTCCTTTCCAGATTATGCAAGGGGGGTCACCGTCCGACCCACATCACATCCCTGCGCGACCACACCGGACATACCCATTCTACCCCCCAAGCCATAAACGAGATCATGCTATGGTATTACATGAACCTTTACGCTCCCGATCCCATCATACAGGACAAAGCGCAATCCTTTCTGGAAAAGCTGACACTCTCCACTATATCGGCAGACCAACTAGATTCCCTCAATGCACCCATTACCCTTCCTGAAATAGAAACCACCATCCGCAACCTACACCCATCAGAGGCCCCTGGCCCCGATGGCTTCACTAGCGAATTTTACAAGACTCTTATCCACATCATAGACCCCACACTGCACTCAGTTTACTCAGACATTTGGTCAAGGGGCCCATATCTTCCATCTGGGAACCAGGCAGTTATTAAACTTTTCTCCAAAAAAGGCAAAGATCCACTACAGCCAGGGTCATATAGGCCCATCTCCCTGCTTAACCTAGACGTGAACATTTTGTCCAAGATAGTAGCATCAAGACTTGCTACGATTCTCCCACACCTCCTCCACCCAACTCAATCCGGTTTTGTCAAAGGCCGCACAGCCACTTTGAACATTCAAAAAGTTCTCATAGCCCTCGAGACAGCCAGACAGGACCCAAATGGTACTTATGCCATCATCACTTTGGACGCTGAAAAAGCCTTTGATAACGTTAGCTTCGAGTGACTCTCCATGTCCCTTTCCAAAATGGGTTTCTCTGGCCCCTTTTGCCATCTCATTAACTCAATGTATGCATCTCCCACAGCTAAACTAGTCGTGGCGGGCCTCCTCTCACAAGATTTCCATCTCCACAAGGGTACCAGACAGGGCTGCCCACTATCGCCCTTCTTATTCAATATCGCCCTGGAACCACTCTCTAGATACCTGTCCCACATAGCCCCCTTACACGGTATTAAGATAGGTGATAGGGAACTCCCTCTTCACAGACGATGATCTTATTTTCTCATTCAACCCCTCTGCAGACATACACACCATTAAACATATTTTCAATGACTTTAAGCTCTGCTCTGGACTTCGTATAAACTACTCAAAAAGCGAAACTTTACCTATTGGCACTCATACCACCCCCTCATGGACTAGCCAATCCATATTTGCCGTAGCTCCCTCTTATATCAACCTACTTGGGAATTAAAATTGGAAAAATACCATCCTCTCTGTACCATTTAAATTACCCTCCCCTCCTGGCCAAAATATCTCAGGAACTGACAAACTGAATGGATCTCCCCCTCTCGCTCATGGGAAGTTGCCACCTTGTTAAGATGGTCAGCTTTGCCAGATTACTATACCCCCATGCAAACTCTACCGCTATTATTAAAGCACAAGGATATAACTTCATTAAACTCTTTTATTTCCAAATTTTTATGGCATGGCAAACGACCCCGTATTGCTTTAAAAAAATTGCACCTTCCCAGGGGCAACGGGGGTATTAGTCTTCCGAATATCCGCCTGTATAATTTAGCTTGTTTGCTCAGAACCAGCTTAGATTGGATCACTCAATCTTCTAGGTATTCTAACTGTGATCTGGAATCTGCCATGGCACATCCATACTCACTGACTGCCCTCCTCCACAGTAGATGGAAATCTGTTCCTCCCCCCTTCCAACACAACCTTCTATTCAGGGATACGGCAATAGCATGGAGGGAATCCAGGAAACTAGCCAAGCTTCCTCCCTATGTTTCTCAACATCTGCCGATACAGGGGAACCCCTGTTTCCTCCCAGGGCTTCAGTGCAAACCTTTCTTGGACTGGCGTGAATGGTGCCTCTCGCAGTACTCATCCTTGTGTGACCCAGTTACGGGCAAACCTTTATCCTTTCAAGCACTGGCGAATTCCTTCGCTCTCCCCCCATCACATTTCTTCTACTACCAGCAATGCATCAGCTTTCTTTCACAAACCTGCAAAGAGAAATCTTAAAGATTTCGACCCAGCTTCCTCGACCAGTTAATTCAGGACGACTGTTTTAAAATCTCTGATGTATATAAACCTCTCCTGCAACGAATATCACCTCCTGCATCTTCCACTTCCATTGCGAACTGGACTTCAGCCTTCCCGGATCCCGACCTAGTGAACAAAATCCTGCTTGGACTACGCAAGGTACTGCCCCTAACCCCCAATGAAACATGGAGGGAAACCCAGCTGAAGATTGCTCACAGGGCCTATATCCCTTTTCTTTCTCCTAAAACCAATCGAGATGGAGCATCTTGCCCCCTTTGTCAACAACCGAAGACCACCCCTCTCACATCGCTTCTGGTCCTGTCTGACCATATCTACTTTCTGGGACCAGGTCCTGGCTTTCATTTTCAAAGTCACGTTGCTGAAATTACCTAAGGAACCCATGCTCTTAATTTTTGGTTATTGGGACCCTTTACTACCGCCATGGTCTGCACCTCCAGGGAATATCCCTCCTAAAGGGACACCCACGCCTCACACTTCCATGGACTGGATTTTGCTGTGCCTTCTTATAGCCCGACGTCTTATTCTTCAACATTGGCTATCTCCACTTGGCCCTCCTATCAAACAGCTACGCAAAGAACTTCTCACTTTATTGTACAAAGAAAGGCTTCTTATAAACTTCACACAAATCAAACAAAAATCAGCATTCAGCTCTAGGTGGCAACTGTTCATCATGTTGGCTCTGTCACCTACTGATCAATATGCATTGGAACACTTTTCTTTTACGTATGACAAGTCGCACATCCACGGATGCTGACCTCTGATATCCTCTGTAGGCTCGGTACCTCCAAAGATCCTCACCTGGACTTTATCTGGATTTCTCAAACGAACCCTTCTTAACATAATGATACATGCCTCATCCATTCCATTCCCCCTCCTTTCCCCCTCCGCCCCCGTTCTACTCCCTTTGTTTAACAACCTCAGGCTATGTTACCTACCTTTTAGCCTTTTACTGTCACCTGCTATTGTTTGGGTTTAAGCCATAGATCCATCCAGTTTGGTCTACTCTCCAGTCTCTAGGCTTTATTTGATCGACCCCCCCTGTATTATTGACAATAGCATCACTACTATCGCTATCGTTACCAGTGTTGTCAGTATTATTGGTACCATAACCCTTCCTACATATACTCCTATGGGATTGCTTTAATGCTTGCTATGGATTCTGCCTAAGTGGATTGTCCACTGAACCTTATTATTTCAGTCTTTATTGTTATTGTACCTTTTATTTTACGGTATCTCAAGAAAATGCACTGGATTTGTATATTTCTTTTTTTATATACCTTTGTATTTGTATTATCTTTTCCCAATAAAAATTATATAAAAAAAAAAAAAGAAAAGCACGAATCAACACTCACCAAATTTCTACTAACATGAAATTAGCAGAAGGAGCCCAAAGGGTGGCGCTAAAGAGCTGAAAAAACACGTACTACATCACTACGTTTGTGTTTGTTGGCCGACAATTTCTTGCATGCAAAAAAAAATCCAGGCACACGCCTTTGGACAAAAGTTTGAGTTTTATCTGTGGTAAATCCAATCGTATGTGCAAGGCTTAAAAGTTCTTTCATATACACTTAAAGTTTTTTACCTTAATGCATTTTATTGTAAAAGTGCACATTTTAGTTAAATCCTTAACTGGTTCCCGACCGTCTCACACAGATATACTGGGGCAGAATGGCTCTCCTGGGCGAAATCCCGTATATATATATATATATATATCGTGTTTCTTAGGAAAGATACCAGAGGGCACGTATGTGCCCGCTGCACAGCGGGGGACTGATGGGTGTGGCCAGCGGCGATCACATCCGCCTGCCATGCACATCAGGTGCACGAGAGCCAGCACAGGGATTTGTGTGTGTCACAAATCTCTGTGCTGTCAGAAGAGAGAAGACAGATTGGGTGTTGCTACAAAGTAGGGACAGCGATCTGTCATCTTTCCTAGTTAGTACCATCCCCACACAGTTCTAACACAGTGAGGGAACACATAGTTAACCCCTTGATTGCCCTAGTGTTAACCCCTTCCTTGCCAGTGACATTTATAAAGTAATCAGTGCATATTTATAGCACTGATCGCTCTATAAATGTCATTGGTCCCCAAAATGTATCAAATGTCTCCAATCTGTCCGTCGCAATGTCGCAATACTGCTAAAATCACAGATCCCCACCATTACTAGTAAAAAAATAAAAATAAATAAAAATGCCATAAAAAATGCCATAATCTTTCCCATAGTTTGTGGATGCTATAACGCTTACGCAAACCAATCAATATATGCTTATTGTGATTTTTTTTAACAAAAATATGTAGAAGAATACATATTGGCATAAACTGATGAAGAAATTTGTTGTTGTTTTTTTATTATTTTTTATTTGGGGGATATTTATTATAGCAAAAAGTCAAAAATATAATTTTTTTTCAAAATTGTCACTATTTTTTTGTTTATAGCGCAAAAAATAAAAACCGCAGAGGTGATCAAATACCACCATAAGAAAATTATATTTTGGGGAAAAAAAGGACACAAATTTTGTTTGGGTACAGCATTGCATGACCGCGCAATTGCCAGTTAAAGCATTGCAGTGCCAAATTGTAAAAAGTGCTCTGGTCAGGAAGGGGGTCAAATCTGGGGCTAAAGTGCTTAAAGCACATTTAAACCCAAGAAAAAAAAATATGTATTTTCAGCATGTACAGAAAGTACCTCTGTAAACTACTAATCCTATCGACTCTCAGGTAATTAAGATGAACAAAAGCAAACATATCTGAAGTCCAGCCTGGGTGGCGATGATGGTTCCCTCTGTAAACACAGTGGAATTAATGTAGGCATCTAGGAACAGGAAGTTTGTTATTCATGGGAATACCAGATAGAAATACATCGGAAAAAAGTTTAAAAAAGGAAAAATAAATGTAACCTCCTAATCTAAGGACTGGTAGGCTGCAGTATATTAAAAAAAATAATGTTTTGGGGTTTAGATTGCTTTTTGCCAACTACTTACATGAACCCAGTTTTACTTTAAATGGTGCACCCTACATTTATTATAACTGCTTCCCAACCGCCTCACACCGATATACATCGGCAGAAGGGCATGTACAGGCAGAATTGTTTACCTGTACGTTGCCCTTTAAGAGGTGGCAGGGCGTGCACTCATGTGCCTGCGGGAAGCTCTGTGAGTCTGGTCGCGGGTCATGCGGACTCGATCACTGCGGTCATATGTAAAACACAGCCACACCCCACACAGTTAGCAACACGCCCCCTAGGACACACTTAACCCCTACACTGCCACCTAGTGGTTAACCCCTTCACTGCCAGTGTCATTTACACAAGAATCAGTGCATTTGTATAGCACTGATTGCTGTATAAATGACAATGGTCCCAAAAATGTGTCAAAAATAAATATAGATATATATAGATAAAAATTGCTGATCGCCGCCATTAAAAAAAAAAATGATAAAAATGCCATAAAACTATCCCCTATTTTGTAAACGCTATAACTTTTGCGCAAACTATTAATCACTTATTTCGATTTCTTTTACCAAAAATATGTAGAAGAAAATGTATTGGCCTACACTGAGGAAAAAATGTTTTTATATATTTTTGGAGGATATTTATTTATTAGCAAAAAGTAAAAAATAATGCATTTTTTTCAATATTGTCCCTATTTTTTTGTTTATAGCGCAAAAAATAAAAACCACAGGGGTGATCAAAAACCACCAAAAGAAAGCTCTATTTGTGGGGAAAAAAGGACGTAAATTTTGTTTGGGAGCCACGTTGCATGACCGTGCAATTGGCAGTTAAAACGACGCAGTGCGGAATCGCAAAAAGTGCTCTGGTCAGGAAGAGAGTAAATTCTTCCGGGGCTGAAGTAGATAATTAGGCACTGATGAAGTATTGATGTAACAGAATAAAACCTGCTCCTTACCACAAATGTAACAGTGCATTTGTTTAGTGAAAAATGTCAGTCACAAGTTAGCCTGCAGTCTCCTGCTTGTGTATTCTTACCTCTCTACCTCTCTACCTTTACCTTACCTTTCTCTACCCTGATTCCTTTCACGTGTGTGGTTTGGTTGTGCTCACCTATTCTGCTATTCTGTGGACTTTTATTTTCTTCTCTTCCATTACTTCCTGGCCCGCCTCCTAGTTTGCTTGCCTATATAAGACATGATCAGTGTAGTCCCGATTGACTGAGCAACTTTACAGTTCTCTGAGCTTCTGATCACTTGTTACTTGTGTATCCTATGCCTGACGACCCTTGTACTGGCCCCGGCTTTGTTCACCGGCTGTGCTTGTTTCCTGCCTGTCCTTACCTCGGTTTGTCTCCTGCAATACCTGTTGTCTCCTGCTATTTTACTCTGCACATGCGAGTGGTCTCTGTCCTCAACTGGGTTGTATCCTCGGGGCCAGGACCTGGTTCAAGCTTGCTGCAAGTCCATTCCTGCCATCAGGGGCTCTGGTAAAAAAGTAGACTGTGGCTTAGACTGGGGATCCTCGAGTTGGTTATCTACAAGAGCTCACTAACACAGATGCTTTACCATCTCATGTTGATGGAAATTTACAGTGGTAAATCTTTTGCAGACCTGTGAAAATATGTCTCAGCTTGTTTCCAAGGACTGCAGAGGCAGGGGTCACAAATGCATAAAAGCTGTTGCAGAGACTTTGATAACTAAGAAGCAGTCTGATATGTTTCTAATTTTGCTTTATGAAAGCTCCTCTCTGTATATTCCAGTGCATGATTTTGAGGTTTCCAATTCAGTTTACAATAGATACCTGTCTGTATGGCTAAACCATCAAAGTCAAGAAACAGTCATAGAGGCTGACTTCCCCTCCTTGTGAAAATGGAGTTTGCCTGTCTTCCATGCTAACCCTATGTAATAGAATTCTTGATGTCACTCATCCAGAACCAGAAAAGAATGTGCATAATGACTTACAAGGGTATATAATAATATATATTATTATAATGAGCTTCCTTTGACTTACCTGATCTGCATACTTGTTCCTGGTAAGCATCTTTAGAAGCAATGGTAGGCTCATATTTGCTGACAGGGTTACTTTAATGTCATAGTTGTGTTATAGTCACAAACTGTCCTATTACATTACATTGTATGAGATCGCTTACATTGCTCAAGTTTGATTTTCATAACTATACATTGTACTCGGTCTGTTTTGCATTTTATGTATAATAGTAATAATCATAGCAAAGTGTACTCTTTTAAAAAAATTATTTATCGATATATTAAGAATTCTTTTAAATATTAAAAACAAATGTTAGCTTTTTCAAAGCTCTGTTTGAGAATATTTTAGATAATTTCTAAGGGCAGGAGAAAGCAATTAAATGTAATAGCAAGACTGAGGTTTCACTATGATGAATAACCATATAAAACTGTTATTTGATTTAAATCTCAAATGAATTCTCCTGTAGGATTATTATTAAAAAGTTTAGTGTATAAACTGTTCTCCCTTTAAGCTTTACTTATAATTCACTTTACACCACTTTTCTTCTCAAATAAGCTACCAGTCTGTTAAATTAGAAATGCTTTTATTATTAAGCTACTGTAACATTTCTATATTTTTTTCAGATGGATATATATTTATAATTATATATATATATATATATATATATATATATATATATATATATATATATATATATATATATATATATATATATATATATATATATATTACCAAAAGTATTGGGGCACCTGCCTTTACACGCACATGCATTTTAATGGCATCCCATCTAGTAGACCCCATATTTTCCCATATTAAAGCCAATTTGTTATGGCCCATGTTGTTCATCTCTTGTGAAAGTAATTAAGTTGATCCAAAAAAAAAAATGAATTAAAGGTACAGTGTGAAAATATATATTTGAATAAAATTAACAATTTAAAAAATTGAAAGCACCCTCCCCTGTCAGTGTTGCCAACCGCCCATGTTTTTATGGGAAGCTCGTAAAAAATGGGTAATTTTTCAGGGTCTGGAAAAGTCTGTAAGGTGAAAAGCCTACCAGTTAAAGCATACGCTTTCAGATAGTGATGCTCTGAGCTTGACTGCGCATGAGCAGTTCGTTGACAGAGCCAGACAAGACCGAGAGTCTCCGATGATCTGACTGTGAGTGAAGCTACTTGTACCTTCCCCCTTTCTCTCAGCGCACATTATTTTAGTTCAGCACAGGAGATGCTGAGAGAGGGAGGAGTGGCGACAGTCTACAGTGGAGGATGGAGTTCAGCCTAGCCTAAGGTAAGCGAGCTGAGCAACATGCAGTCATGTTGGCTTATCTTAGTTGGCAGGGGGAGGGGGAGAGGGAAGAGGATGGGCTCTGTGTAGCAGGCTCCTGTCTCATGCTGTTACACTAGATCATTTTTGTGTGTGATTGTAAACTGCTCTGTTTCTAAAGGGGGCAAGTTTTCTGAGATCTCCCTCAATCTATATTGCACCCCCCTGTCCCTACCCAATACCTTCTCACCAGGCACAACCTCCTCTCCTGCATGACCACCTCATGTTCCAGGCTGTGGCACTACAAATCCCAGCATGCCAGGAGAGGGGAGGCAGCAGCAATATCACAGATTAAAAATAAAAAATCCAAAGCGCCAAAATAATTTAACTATTGGTATGAATAAGTGATACCATATAAATGAACAACTGTGGTAAATACAGTAAGACTTTGCAAGTGCAAAATTATACTAATAATAAAAATAAATATACCACGCCAAGTGCCACAAATGTTAAATAAATATCACATTTGAAACCTGGTGCATTTATAAAAAATCATTAGAAAATCCCATACAGAATATTTGTTGCAAACATCAATAAACTTGAAGCAATAAAAAGTTCCAAATTCCAATTAAAGTGCTCGTGCTCTACAAAGTGGATATGAATCCGTGCTTGATAAGTGCTTGATATGTGCTCACAGGACATTTCCCCCACATGGATGTGAACTCATCCCTCCAAGTGGATCAACTATTTCTAGTTTGGTCTCCTTCCTTTATATTCTGTTGTTGTTTATATAGTGTTGCTTGGGGTAGATGTTCCTCATGCAAATGACAGAAAAACCATCATTGCGCAGCAACGTTTTTAAAACATGTATTCCATATAAAAAACATATTAGTTGAACTGAAACGTAAGGGTGCCTGTGAACCTGGCATCCGGTGTGAACAGCAGGTAAGTTCCTAGGAAACCTGCTCAATTGCAGAGGTATGCCGCCGCCATGGTATACTGGATGATTTCCGAGACCGGAAGTGTGTCACGATGACAAGATGCTGCGGACCAACCTCTACGCAAGTTTCAGCTAATCAAACGGGTTATCTTCAGGAAGTTGTGGTTCCCCCATTTTGGTTAAGGTTATAAATACCCTTACTTCAGGTCACATGTGTGATCCCTGAAAACTAATTTATTCAGGGAAGCCTATCCCACACCCACCTAACTGTCCCCGAGCCATCCCCATTAAATCATTCTCTGCAGCTATTACCTTTTGTACCACCCCCTCCCTTTAGAATGTAAGCTCTATGAGTAGGGCCCTCCTGTACCTTTTGTATTGAACTTACTGTAATTGTGTTGTTCCCCTATACATTGTAAAGCACTGTGTAAACTGTTGGCGCTATATAAATTGTGTATAATAATAATAATAATTTTATCCAATCAGGATTTATTGGGATTTTTTTACTCTTTACTCTAAGGTGCTCACAATCTTTTTAATAACACATTTGATGTAACAAATACTTAAAACATCATACCTAATCATTGCAGTATGATGTAGATGATAAAATCAGAAAGTTAAAATTGTAATATAACTGGTGGGAAGCATAAACAGAGAAAAACTTCTAGAAAGCAAACAAAAACAAGAAAATACTAGAAATATCACTTTCATAACAGGCTTCAACAATCAATAAAAACACTTAGAGAAGATATTTAAGAAGTATTGGCTAATCCTGCAAAAAGATCCTACACTCAAAGAAATATTACCTCCCCATACCCAAATTTATCTATTGGAGAGCCCCTGGTCTGAGAACAAGATTGGTTAAAAATATCCCTGACCTTCCTGGTCGGGAAAGGACAACCATGTTCGACTTCAAGGGTCTTTACAGGTGCAGAAGATGCTTGCCTTGTAGAAGCACTGGGGCTGCACCTAGAAAATGTACTAATTTCAAATTTAATCAAACTAAAAAACAATACTCTATAAAAAGTTTTATTACATGAAACACCAGACACATAACTTATGTCCTAGAATGTGTCTGTGGGCACCAGTACATGGGC
Source organism: Lithobates pipiens (assembly GCF_037356315.1). Taxonomy (NCBI): domain Eukaryota; kingdom Metazoa; phylum Chordata; class Amphibia; order Anura; family Ranidae; genus Lithobates; species Lithobates pipiens. The sequence continues at coordinate 390,240,257 of NW_027507764.1, forward strand.
CATATGTCTTGGACATTGGCCATACGAGTTGGAGAGCACATTGCCAACAAACGCAATGGTTTTCCAAAACACAGCGTGTCCAATCATTTTAAAATGGTACATAACTGCGACCCATCCACATTGCCCTTTTATACTATTGATACTATAGACACTGTAGAGGTGCTAGTATGGTTAAAAAGATAGGTGGATTTTTGAGCTCCAGACCCTTACTCAATCAGGGTTAAATATTGAGCTGGACCTCAATTGTTTTATAATGATTTTTCAATCTTTCAGTTTTTGTTTTTGATTTGTATGTTTTTTTTCTGTCTAATTCGATCTATTTTTTGTAAACATATTTTTGTAATTTTATACTTATTTTTATTTCATTTTTATCTTTATTTCAATTTATTCTATTATCCTTTTCTTTTATTCAAAGTGTTTTAGATAATTACTAGATGGCCTCAGACTAGTATTATGACGATAGAGAGTTAATTACCCATTTCCAAACAAAAGATGGCGCTAATGTGTATTTGCAGGCGCAAACTAGTCTGATAGAAAAATAGTTTTTTTCCACCACTTTTGGTTTTTCAGTTTTTTGGAAGCTATATTACAAATTTAACTTTCTGACTTTATCATCTACATCATACTGCAATGCTTAGGTATAATGTTTTAAGTATTTGTTACATCAAATGTGTTATTAAAAAGATTGTGAGCACCACGGGGACTGCCCCATATGTGTGTTTGACCAAACTAGAAATAGTTGGTCCATTTGGAGGGGTGAGTTCACATCCATGTGGGGGCAATGTCCTGTAAGCACATATCAAGCACTTATCAAGCACGGATTCATATCCACTTTGTAGAGCACACGCACTTTAATTGGGATTTGGAACTTTTTATTGCTTCAAACTTATTGATGTTTGCAATAAATCTTCTTTATGGGACTTTCTAGCAACTTTTTATAAACGCACCAGGTTTCAAATGTGATATCTATTTAATCTTTGTGGCACTCAAATTATCTGCATAGGACTTTTTAGTGATTTTTCAAAGTCGCATCAGTTTTCAAATGCGATATTTATTTAGCATTTGTGGCACTTAGTGCAGTATATTTATTTATTTTTATTATTAACATCACAGATCAGGCTTGTTTTGTAGATGAAGAGTGATGGTGTTGTATAGTGTGTGTTTATAACATGTATGTTCATTATATATTTGATTATTTATTGTGCTTGTTGGTCTTAAGGTGTTTAATATTCATATTTTTTTATAAGTATTGAGCACATTTGGTGTTGAAGGGCACAGGAGTATTTTTATTTGTTTATAATGGAAAGACAGAGTAGTGGAGTGATGGGGAGGTTGATGGACAGAGAGATGGAAACAGTAAAGAGTGATTTAGGGTCCTTTCCCACATGTGGACTGTTCAGGTTCGCCTATCAGTTTTTCAGGCAGACCTGAACGGATGCTCCATGCATCCCTATGGAGTGACGGATGTCAGCGGTGACATGTCCGCTGACATACGATCCACTCCACCAAATCCAGACGGATTATGACCCTATTTTGCATCTGCCTGGCGGATTGGATCGGATGAAAATGGACAACCTGTACATTTTCAACAGATCCCCCATAGAGGAGAGCGGGGCTCTAACAGGTCCATCCCTGCACAGTGAGCAGACACAGACCAGTCATCCAACGGTTCAGCGGGGATCAACAGAACGTTCCCTGCTGAGCAAGTGGAGTCCATGAAAATGGACATTTGTGTGTGAAAGAACCCTAAAGGATAGAAGTATAGATTTGGTGACAGAGAGATGGATGATGGGATAGAGCAAGGCATGGAGGAATGTGAGCAAGACAGAGAAATGGCATGATGGAGCAAAGGATGGAGGGATGGAGTTATGGAAAGATAGAGGGAGAGACAGAATAATGGAAGGATGAAAGTGATGGAGGATAGAAAAGGTGGAGGGATATAAGGCACAAGGATTATTGAATGGACAGTATGATGGAGCGAGAGATGGAGCAAGAGATAAAAGGATGGGGTTATGGAAAGATGAAAGAAAGGAGGGATAGAGTAACAGAGGGATGGAAGTGATGGAGGGTGAAGAGGTTGGAGGGACCTGCAACAGAGGGATGGATGGAGATGTGAAGGAGGGATGGAGAGGAGGTGAAGGAGGGATGGAGACAGGAAAGGAGGTGAAGGAGGGATGGGGACGGGAGTGATGGAGACCGGTGGTGATGGAGGGAGAGATGGAGACAGGAGGTGAAGGAGGCATGGAGAGATGGAGACAGGAGGTCTTTAGAATTGGGGACATAAATTCTTGTGATCCCCATGGCTACCTGTGATTTCTGCTCACTTTTTGTGGTGGCATATTGAACAGAAATTAAGGGGAAATCTTTCCAGTTGTACATAAGTGACAAAATCTGATGGGTGATGGGTTATAATGACACACCCTTTACTATATCAAAACTAACATAAGAAATATAATATATATATTACCTTAATACTGTATCTATCTTAGATACCACATTGCTAACTGCATATTTTATTTGTTTGTAGCTTAAGTACTGAAATTTGCACTGAAAAAGGTAATTTTGTAACTTTTAGAAAATGCTAGTAAAAACTTGGCTGTGCCAATAAATTTTGAGTTTCGAATCAGTGAATTTTAGTCTGGTAGGTTGGCAACACTGCCCACTGTGCAAATGCGAACATGCACTTGAGTTTTGTAACTGCACCACACTTATGAGGTGTTGCCTCAAATGTCAGAGCAAGAGCAATAATTCTAGCACCGGACCTCCCGTGTAACTCCAAACTGGAAACCTGTAAAGGTTTTTAAAGTGTTGTACTCTCTTTTGTTTGCACCCTCTTGTGTGTATTTATATTTTCGATCAAGATACCCCAGTGGGAGAAGGGCTGCATTGGTTGAACATTACAGTTGATGCAGTTGGCTCCGTACAGATGTTTATCTTTGTGTACACTTTTTATTTGTTTCTATATATGCCCAAATATTTGTACTCCCATTAATTAAATTGAAAGCACATGACACAGAGGCATTTGGTACATTTAACAACACCCACATATTTACATAACTGTCACATACCTGCCTGTGAAGCACAAGATGATGAGAGTGGCCTCTTGCACAGTTCCTATCTGAACACCCCTGGAAGTGGAGACAGGAACTGCTAGGATAGTGGAAGGGTGCAGGTTTAAGAAGTTGGACCGGCTAACTTGAGTGTGAATGTACTTACTGTATGTCAGATAAGCAGAAGCATGGAGTCAGGTTACAAGTCACATTCGGTAACAGCCAGGTGGATAGGTATCCAATCACAAACATAGTCCAGGTCAGAGACAGGCAAGGGTTGACAAGATGTTGGAAGTAAAGTACAAAATCAGAAGGCAGATACACAGGTGAGCAGCGAACATGATCAGACAAAGGTAATCCAGAGAAAAGTTAGATTTATCTGGGTAAGAAATGGAGTCAAGCAGGCTTCAGAAACATAGACAACAAGGGAATATACTAAAAGACCATCTAGTGATGATCTCATGCATGCCTTAGGTTTAAATTCGCCATCAGGCACCAGGATCTGTGGTGGACATGCTGGTTCATCCACATGAGTGCCATAGTGTGAAAGACTTCCTCAGCAGCTGGCTTGAGGTTCCTGAAAATACCATTTGGTTTCCCTCTGCGAAAGAATAAGGATTAATTCCAAAACTCCTAACATTACAGCAAATATTATATGTCAATGAAAGTTTGATTTTCTAAACTGTAACCAATTGCACATACTGCATATAAATCTACCACATCCTGTTAATCCAGTAATCATGTTTTATGTCACACAAATACAATTTGTGGCACAGAACTGAATTGTTTCTATCCCAGTATGTTTTGTTCTCACATAACGTCCCGGTATAGTACAGAATATATACTAGATATACTGTGTTCTTTGCTGTGGAAAAAAGGTCAGGATTTAGTAATTTTCTATAATTGTTTGCTGTCTGTATTTGCCAGATATATAGATACTTCATCCTCTTTTTCTATTTTTCTAGAGATCATAATTTTCATCTTTGGATGAACTGTTTATTTACAGTATTGGGTAAATGGTATTAAGAAATGCTGTAAAGCAAGAGTGTTTTCAAAAAAGATACTGTATCTGGCATATATTAACAGATGTGCTCATCATGCTTACCCCTTTCTTCTAGTGATGAGATTATCCCTATATGTGTTTACTATAAGGAAGGCTACAAGAGACCTTCCTTTGTAGACACTTTGTTGATGCCTCTGAAACTCCAAGTGAGCTAAGTGTAGGCAAATTTGATAACCTCTGTTTTTAACACTGTTGTAAAAAACAAAATGTAAACACTCTGGTATGTCTGCATGACTGGCTAAAGTGATGCTTACTTGCCTACTATAAAGTGACTGACAGTCAATATACTAGATAAGTTTTATAATTAAAGTTAACCTAACTTTCTATGTTTTTCTTAAAGTTTAGTAAAAAAATAATTACTCACGTCAGTGCTACAGTTTGAATTTAAAATGTATTAGTGTGAATGTAAAGTTAATTCATGGATTGTGGAAACTAACTGTGTCGGGTGATTGTATATAGTGTATACCACATTTACCACTGACTAATACAGAGTTGCAATGCGATCAGGATCATTGCAAGGAGATCAGCTAAAAGTAGTTGGATCTGTATGTGCGTTTTAATTTATCGAAATTAGTAAATTAATCGACTAAAAAAAAAAGATTAATGGAACACGAAAATTTTAACCAGTAACAGCCCTACTTTTTACATTTACATTGTATATGCTTATGTTTTCTAGGGTCTCCCTATATTTCTCTTCCCTGCTAACTCACAGGGTAATAATATATCTTTAAGCCCCCTTTGACACTGAGCCGCCCCTATTTTTAGCGCCACTTTACTGTTGTTTTAGCGGAGATATTCTGCTACTAGCGGGGCAGTTTTCCCACTGATGAGGACAGTATTTATTATTATTATCATTATTGTATAATACATAGTTACCTAGTAGGTGAGGTTGAAAACAGACACAAGTCCATCAAGTCCAACCTATGTGTCTGATTGTATGTCAGTATTACATTTTATATCCCTGTATGTTGCGGTCGTGCAGGTGCTTATCTAATAGTTTTTTGAAACTATTGATCCTCACCGCTGAGACCACCGCCTGTGGAAGGGAATTACACATCCTTGCCGCTCTTACAGTAAAGAACCCTCTACATAGTTTAAGGTTAAACCTCTTTTCTTCTAATTTTAATGAATGGCTACGTGTCTTGTTAAACTCCCTTCCGCAAAAAAGTTTTATCCTTTTTGTGGGGTCGCCGGTACGGTATTTATAAATATGTCCTCTCAAGAGTCTCTTCTCCAGAGAGAATAAGTTCAGTGTTCGCAACCTTTCCTCATAACTAATATCCTCCAGACCCTTTATTAGCTTAGTTGCCCTTCTTTGTACTCGCTTCATTTCCAGTGCATCCTTCCTGAGGACTGGTGCCCAGAACTGGACAGCATACTCTAGGTGCGGCCGGACCAGAGACTTCTAGAGCGGAAGAATTATAATTTTATCTCTGGAGTTGATCCACTTTTTAATGCATGTCAATATTCTGTTTGCCTTGTTAGCAGAAGCTTGGCATTGCATGCCATTGCTGAGCCTGTCATCTACTAGGACCCCCAGGTCCTTTTCCATCCTAGATTTCCCAGAGGTTCTTCCCCCCCTGTGTATAGACGGCATTCATATTTTTACCACTCAAATGCATTATTTTACATTTTTCTACATTAAACCTCATTTGCCATGTAGTTGCTCACCCCATTATTTTTTTAATCCTCAGGGTCGTTTATGAACAAAATAAATAGGATTGGTCCCAGCACAGAACCCTGGGGGACCCCACTACCCACCTCTGACCATTCTGAGTACTCCGCATTTATCTCCACCCTTTGAACTTGCCCTTGTAGCCAGTTTTCCATCCATGTACTCACCCTATGGTCCATGCCAACAGACCTTCTTTTGTATAGTAAAAGTTTATGGGGAACTGTGTCAAATGCTTTTGCAAAATCCAGATACACCACATCTACGGGCCTTCCTTTATCTAGATGGCAACTCACCTCCTCATAGAAGGTTAATAGATTGGTTTGGCAAATACGATTCTTCATGAATCCATGCTGATTACTGCTAATGATATCGTTCTCATTACTAAAATCTTGTATATAGTCCCATATCATCCCATCCAAGTGCTTGCATATTATTGATGTTAGGCTAACTGATATGTAATTCCCAGGGATGTATTTTGGGCCCTTTTTAAATATTGGGGCTATGTTGGCTTTTCTCCAATCACCTAGTACCATTCCAGTCAGTAGACTGTCAGTAAAAATTAGGAACAATGGTCTGGTATGTTTTTATCATAATTGAGTTTGTGTATATTTGACTCTCATTAGCATATGTCAAGTCCCTTTGTGTTTGACTTTTTTATTTGAAGCTCTATAAATCAGAGACCTTTTTCACAAAGTTGATATCAATCTACCTGGTATAAAGAAAGAATGCATAACACTCATATTGAAAATTTCAAACTTAGCTAAGTAACATAAAGAAAAATAAAACAATTAAAATGTATTTTCTGTAACAAGTCTTCTTGCTGGCAAATAAAGAATATGTAGAAACTCAGTCACCTTGACAAAGTGTGACACAACAAATAAAATAGATCTGGGTTGAGAGTGAAGTTTTGTTTAATTCTGTTTATTCTATTCTGGGTTGGATAGGTGAAGTAAATTTTCTTGGACATGAGTACTGCACTCCTGCTTCTACAGCAACACTAAATGAACGTACTATTTTGTGTTTGCAGAAAATATAAACAGATGCATAAATGGTTGTGTGGAAAATTGTGTATTAACCATAACAAGAAACTTTAAATGTGCAAGTCAAACACATTCAATTTACAATTAATTATAAATGACATTTGCAGCCTTTTATGCCAGAGAAGTTTACAGGATGTGACCAAGGAGACAAATGAATTTTAAATGAAAAGAAAGAAGGCTGTTTAGCAATGACTTTCATGGTATCTGTAGAAAGATAGATATCTGAAAGAAGCTCCTAGTAGCTTCTTGGAAAGGTCAAGCACCAATTGGGCCATTATTTCAACCCATTTAAACTTCATTTGCATTTCTAAGGAGAAATTCGCTAATGATCTTGCCAATAGAAATGCATTAACAATTGAATGAATTGCACAGCTTGGGCAACGTTTTGTATTTACACATATTATTTTTCCCTTTTTATATACCAATTAAGTTAAATCTTTTTTCTTTGTATATATCTAGATGTTAGCTTGTATGTATATGTATGCTTGTAATTGCAATTTAATTGCACAGATCATTTAAAGCCCAGAGGTATGCAAACGTAATGTATGATAGAAGATTCAAAACGTTGATTCATTTTATGAAAGTATAAACTTTTTCTTGTGGCCTTTGGAGCTAGGCTTATGGTGGGTTGGGGTTTAATCCCCAAGGTCAGCTTTCAAATGCTTCAACATGCTTATGGACTTGAACCACATACAACATAATCCTATTTATTTTTTCAAAAGTAAAATGATGCAGATTAGTACAAGGTACATCTTCACTTGTTACCATGAATTATGACAAACAAAGTGAATTGAAAATGGTCAGAGGGCACACAGCTAAGTACAAAGTGGAAATACAAATGTATATGTTTATTAGTCCACCTGTCAAAACATTTTTTTTCACAATAAAGTTTATTGAAAATATAAAACAATAACAAAACAAAAAACATGTTTAATTAATCCAGTATCTTGAGTCACACACTTGTGCTAACTTGCACAACTAGGAAGATGCATTTTTTGTTTCTTGGTTTCTTGTTTCTTGGTTCAGCATGAAAGACTTCCTCATGCTTTCTCATTTTCTAGTGAGCTGGTTGAATGTGGACAAGTCATATAGCAAGCTAAAAAGCTTAAACAGGAAATTGTCTGACTTTGCAATGTCTCAGATTTTAGTATGTGAATCACAAGACTGCCGAAACAGAATCACAAAACTTTTGTCAAATAGAACATTTCACATTAGTGCATTTAAATAATTATTTAATTGCCCAGGGCTCCTCTTAAAAGGAAACCTGTACTAAAAAAATACAGGGCTTGCATTGCTAATCTTCTAAAAAAATTTGTTTCCTAGCTGTTGGACTCAATACTTGCAGAGTCACTCAGAGTCACAGTCTTTATATAGAGAAGCTCAATATGGATCACTTTCACTCGTTTTACCTTCAACACTTTACACAAAAAATGACAAGCTTTCATTGACTTTGCTCTGCCCAATTTGGAAAGAGACGCCCTGCTGTCCTCCTTTAGTTTTTCAGTACTACCTCATGCTGAGCCCAATACAAGCCAGTAACTAATTGATTTCTTAAACTTACATCATCCTGGCTGTCTCAATTATGCCTTCAACTCCATGTTATAGATTTTCAAGTGTTAATTTGGCTTGTTTAGACAATGACACCTTCTCCTACCCCTTCTCCTGTATCTTTCCGTGTTCCTTTTCCTTTCCCCCTCCCTCCCAACCCCCTCCTCATTCCAACCTCCCCCTTCTCCCTCCTATTTTTGTCTTCTGTGGTTTCATTGGCTACAACACACTTGCTATAATGTACCTGAGTCCTCCCAGCGGCTGCCCCACCCTATTGGACTAGTGTATGCCCTGGAAGATTTTTCACCCTTCCAGGCCTCTTCGATCTACTGGGAGACAATATGAAATATACATGCTTATTCTATAAGTGGTTTATGCATAACAGATACATTTCTTTTGTAGCAAACTTGTTTCACATTGCCATGTCCAACTATTTTTGATTTTATTTATACCCTTTTGTTTTTAAAAAAATGAGAAAATCAATAAACAATATTATAAAAAATAAATAAAGTCAGAGGGACATCAAAACTCTGCATTTGAATATTTTTGCCAGGTCAGTAACTGAATGTATTGAGAAAAGTCCTTTAAAGAGACCCTATGACCATTTAAAATGTAGATAAAGCATGTGAAAATGAAATATTGTATGTGTTTATTTTTAGTGTTTTCATTTCAATAAATACTTTTTTATTCACTTGCATTGTGCCTTTAAACTTGCTAGAAAATCTGAAAGTTCCAAGAAAGTAAACCCCTTAGGACAGTAGACATGTGTGCCGGCAATACATTTGTTTACTTTCATTCCATTCCATTTCGTATTAGCCGTTAATTCGTATGTAATTAGCCGTTAATTCGTATGTAATTAATGTCCGAAATTCAATTTGGATTTGTACAAAATACAAATTTTCGTTAGGTTCATTAACTTTTCGGAACAATTACGAAGGTTCGTTATGATGAATTTAAAAAGCAAAAGATACCTTTCTTAATATGGCAGTCATCGACTCATTATGCTCATTATGAGGGGCTCCCACCATCCCTGTGCTGTTCTGACTTCCTCCTGGGGCTGTATCCCTGCTGAGCTCATTATGAGGGGCTCCCACCATCCCTGTGCTGTGCTGACTTCCTGGGTTTTTTACCCCTGCTGTGCTCATTATGAGGGGCTACCACCATCCCTGTGCTGTGCTGACTTCCTCCTGGGTTTGTACCCCTGCTGTGCTCATTATGAGGGGCTCCCAGCATCCCTGTGCGGTGATGACTTCCTGGGTTTGTACCCCTGCTGTGCTCATTATGAGGGGCTCCCAGCATTCCTGTGCTGTGCTGACTTCCTGGGTTTGTACCCCTGCTGCGCTCATTATGAGGGGCTCCCACCATCCCTGTGCTGTGCTGACTACCTGGGTTTTTAACTTCATCACAATGAATAATCATCATTATTATGACAATAATAAAATTATATTAATGAATACTTATTTTGTCCGATTCTGAATCTCCCATCGACTACCAGTACCAGTCTCCCACTCCCATATTAAAAAAGGAAATTTTCCCAACCCTCACTCAGCAGCAGAAGAAAACCTCTGGTCAACAAAACACCAGTCATGTTTCCGTTGTAATGGAATTTGGATCCAAAATTCTTCAACGAAATTTTGTATTTTGTATACAATTCCGAAGCATAGAAATTCATATTTTGGATATTTCCAAATGTACGAATTTTCAGAAATTCCTAGAAATCATTGATTTGTATGAAACAAACCACACATGTCTATAGGATAGCCTCTTCACTTCTTCCACATTATGCCTTCTCTTCACAGGTAGCCTTTTATGCAGTAGGCGGGTTGGAAAAAGGAGAATACAACAGAGTGCTGCTTTAGCAGTGTTCCAAGTCTGTTGACAACACATAGAGGAAGGCAGCATCAATTTTGGGACTGACTTTCATAAAATTAAAAAGTTTTTATTTTATTTTGTACAAATATTTCCAGTGAAAGACTTTGTACATGCTAAAACGTTAAAGTTTACCACTCAAAACTCAAGAATGTGCTAACAAATTCAACACAAATAACCTGTTCCAATTAAAAAAAAAGCTGTTTTGTAAATGCCTTTTCACCTGCCATTTAAGAACATACTGCTTTTTTTAAATATACAATTTTTAAATGTATTATTGACATTTGTTTAAAGGGAACTGCAAAAACCAAACAATTAGTAGTGCAAATTCATAAAATGTGTTTATGGTAATGACATCTTACTGTATCTGTATATACTAAAGGCTTGGAATCCAAACTTAAATGAAAATGTAATTTTAAAGTAATCAGCCACAGTGAGTGATGGTACTTATAGGCATTAATTCACAGGAAACAGTGAATGAATGACGTGGTCATGTGGGTGCCATTTTCAAATAGTGACAGCAGAGTGAGGGAGAGGATCCCTGCCCCCTTGTCAAAAGGAGGGAGGGCAATAGGGGGAGAGCTGCAGATGCTGGAGCATGTTACATATTCCATCTTACACATGGGTGAAACTTGTTGAAAATATTATTATTTAATCCTTGGGGAGATACTCATTTACACCTGAAATTACTATTGAAGGGGGTGCCTTCAATTTGACTTTTATCTTGCAGATTTTTTGAAAATGAGTGAGCTAATCACACAAGCAGGAATGTCATATCAGGTGGTGTGCCAAAAGTTGCCATATCACATTGAATTTTACAGAAAAATATTTCTATTTTATTTTATGTTATATATTTTTTCACAAAACTGGAGTTATCCCTTGAATTGTAATTTGTTTTACCCTTTTTGTAAATATTCATGTATATTTGCTCAGTATATGTCACAAATGTCCCCTTGGATGTAATTAGCTTTAAGTTTAAAAAAAACTTTGGCAGCTATAGAATGAATGAGAAACTTATTAACACAGGCATTCAGGTGTGTAGACTGCAATATGCCCACAATGGTAGCTAACAGCCATTTGAGAATTCAAAGCTCTTACCTTTTACAGCTGTGACATCTACTTATTGATTGAAACACGCTTCCCAGAAGATCTTAGCTTTCAATATTCCTTATATATTGCATTTTACTTTTTTTGAGCTGCCAAAGGCTTCAAATGAAGTAAAATAACTAATAGTGAGTTTAAACATAGGAAATTCTTACACCAGAATGATGCAGAGTTAAAGTATTTTAATTGGTTAGTTTAAAAATAACATTATATTTAAGTGCTACCAGAAATTCTTTAACTGGAGCAGTTTGAAAAAAGGATTATTATTATAGTCAATAACAAATAATGTGTCTGGTTGAAGCTTGATATTATAATTTATCATTTATATTTATTTTAATATTCTAACACGATTTTATAAACAACTGAACATTTATTGCAAAGCCTGCCTATGGCTACTAATATGCTACCAATTTTGCAAATTATTTTGTTACAAATATTTATATCTTCCACTCAAAAGATTTTTTTTTTTACAGTCTGATTTCATTACAATGTTAAACTTAATTGACAATGGTTTATAATGGTACTTAAATTAGAAAGTATTTTAGCCGGCACAATACTGCCTTTTATAATGCTGCCATCTTCTTTTATCTGTAGAAGGCACCTTCATTTAGCCATCATCCAGAGCCAACAACTCCTTCCCAAAGTAAGGTATGATGCAGTCACATAAACAATTGTGCCTATACAATAAACATTTGCTTGGCTCCACATCTTTAGATTATCTCACACAGAACTTCCATTGGCTGTTTCTTAGCTTATGATATGCATGAATTTTAAAAAATAGTGAGCGCTCACTTGGGAAAAGGCACTAAAAAAGTGTTTTCATTACCATATAAAGTGCTGAATTTCCTACAAGCCATGTTATTTTCGGATTTGACATATATTATAGCAAGAGTAAAACAAATCTTTACTTAACACTTAAAGCTAGTAATTATATTCATATTTTATGTGCTGTTCTACAAAAGAGGTTGTGTTATTCCAAGTTCTAGTGCTTGGCAATAAATCAACAGGTCATTTTCCCCAAGTTTAACATAAAAGTATTATATAAATGGTAGTGAACTTACTTAAAACTAACTGTTGGACTATACTTTATATGCAATGTGCCTTTCGTTGCCATGATAAAATCAAGGAGAAAGTCTGACATTTAGTTTCATTGTACCCCTGCCTCATATAAAGATTCAAAATAGTGTTATCGTGATTATTTAGAGTTATTTTTCCCCTTTGAATATACCATAAGGAGGTTTTCAGAATGTATAGAATAATTGTGGATTGTACCTTATCAGAACTTTATCCGGCACCTCATAATCATTATAAAGGTATGGTTGTCTGTTTTTATTGTAGACAATACTTATATACTATGTAATATACAAAACATTTTACAATGACAGGGATAACATAATGTTATAATATTTTGAAAGTTACTGAACATAAACTGCTTCTTAAAGCTTTTTTTTTTTCATTCTTTAAAATTACAATAGCAAATAGGTTAATTAGACATAATTATTTTAGCAAACAGATAGTCATTGAAAACAATGGCAATAGTTCCTTTTTTCTTATACTGTATTTTTTAAAGCTAATATCTGTTTTAAGAAGAGATAGTCACGTTCTCTTTGAAGTTAAGTAGGGTAGATTGTAGTTAAGGTTACATAGATAATGCTGAAAATTTTATAAACTATTTAAAAACCAGTTAATATCATAGGGACAGATATCTCATCAGACAGACATTGCACTAACAACCTTCATTTTTATACTCATATCTCTACTTTCCTGTTGTAGCAGTGGTGCTGGGTGTCTAAATAGGACTGGTCAATTCCGTAGGTATCAGCAAAAGGCCTAGTCATCACTTGGATGTTTGCATGCAGATATGTCATATTCCCCAAACAGTGACATTCTGCATTTGCGGGAATTTGTGGGAATGTCATATGTACATGTTTACACAACTGCAATAAAGCATCACTGCTTAATTGAGTACAGACTCATACAGCCATTCACTTCTAGGGCTATATATAAATAACATCTGCAGCTCCTTGGGCCCATAAAAATTCCAGGATTTAACACTCAAATTATAAACTTTCAAATTTCCGTGTGCATGTGTCACGATCGTTCGGGCACCCCGGTCGTATACAAGAGTCTTACCTGTAGAAACCCGTCGTGGAGAGCCCGTCGTTTTCCTTTGACGCGCGCTAAAGCCAACGAACGCACTCGCGTCAATACGAACGAGCGCGCACGCGCACGTGGGTCACGAACGGGAACACGTTTCCTTGCGAGGGCGCGCTGACCCGTCGTACGTCCGTTTGGCGCCCTAAGGCCTTCTTTAGTCACTGGCTCCCTTCCACCCGTGCTGTCTAGTCTACAGCGTGTCCGTGATCTTGCTACCTGAATCTGTACCCGTTACCTTGGTTCCTGATATCCGGCTTGTTCCTTGACTCCGATCCTTGCTGCCTGCCTACGACCTCTGCCTGTCTGACCACGTCTCTGCCTCATCCCTTGTACCTTGCTGACCGATTCCTGCTGACCCGGCCTGTACCTGATACTGCTGTTTCTGCTTACCCACTGGGTTCCTGGTGCCTCCTGACGACCATCTGCCCAGCAGTCCTTCCACTGGTGCCTGCCTGCTACAGATTAGTCCTACCAGCTCTACCTACCCGCTGTCGGTGCCCAGCTGTTCATCTGGACCAGTCTCCATCTGCCAGGCACTTGTGCCCCCTGAACTTTTGAATACCTGTCCCCATCTCCAGGGGTTCATTAGCCAGGGGGATACGAGGGGCCGATCCCTGCATTCCAGGCTCAACTACTAGGTACGTGAAAGTACTGGACAGCCATGTCCGAGCCTGCGCAGGGAGCCTCCCCCATGGACGAGCTCTGCCATCATCTGGCCGGCCTTACTCAAGCTGTTAAGAGTTTTCAGCACCAGCCGTTCCAGGGGCCCATGCCACTCCTTCAGTAGTCATGTTGCCACCAGAACCTAGGGTTCCAACCCCGGAACGATTCACGGGGGACCGAAACAAGTTCCGGGCCGTCCGCAACTCCTGCGAACTTTATTTTGCTTTGCAACCCCGGACCTTCTCTCTTGAAGCAACGAAGGTGGGATTCATCATCTCTTTGTTGACAGATGAACCTCAGTCCTGGGCACACCGTCTGCTGGAGCGGAAAGATCCATCTCTAGACTCTGTGAATACCTTCTTTCAGGCAATGTCCAGACTCTACGAGGACCCCCAACTTGCTGCAACCGCAGAAGCAGCCCTACGTGCCCTGCAACAAGGTCGTAGACCGGTGGAGGACTATGTCTCAGAATTCCGGCGATGGAGTGCGGACACAGAATGGAACAACGCGGCCCTGCATTATCAGTTTCGCTTGGGTCTCTCCGAGGCCCTGAAAGACGAGTTGGCTCGTGTGGGCATCCCCGAGACATTGGAAGCCTTGATAGACACCTCCATCCAAATTGACAGGCGCCTGAGGGAACGCCGCCAGGAACGTTCCTCCGCAGCTACCCGTCCAATCTGGATGTTACCACGGGTGCCTAGTCACCCAACTCCTCCTACTCCACCCGCATCCACATTGGACACCCCGGAACCCATGCAGCTGGGGCTACTTCGCCCGTCTCTGACTCCAGAAGAACGCCAACGTCGCCGGGTCAACAACCTTTGTCTGTATTGCGGAGAGCCAGGGCACTTTGTTCGTTCCTGCCCAGCTAAGATGCGTAAGTGCCTCCTTGTTCCACCTGTCCCCTCACCTGTGTTGCCTGATAACCCTTCTCATCTGGCTGTTCCTGTCCTTTTGCAGCTCCCAGGAAGGACTATCCAAACCCACGCGGTTATTGATTCCGGGGCTTGCAGTGGCTTCGTCGACTCGTCCTTCGCCCGAAGAAATAGGATTCCCCTCAGACCAAGAGAGAAGGGGCTCTCGGTATACCTAGCTGACGGGTCTACCTTGGGTTCAGGACCAGTGACTCAGGAGACTAGTCCCCTACCCGCTGTCATCGCCGGAACTCACCGAGAACTCTTGTGCCTGGACGTCATTCAGTCTCCCCTGTTTCCAATCATCCTTGGCATGCCTTGGTTGAAGGCACACAACCCACGGATTGATTGGGTCACCGGAACCATCGAATTCCCTTCGGATTACTGCCTCCAGCATTGCTGCCGGAACCCTGATGGGGACTCCTCGGTTCTTCTCTGTTCTGAATCCGATGACGAAACCCGACAAGCGGTACCCAAGGAGTATCACGCTTTCCTAGATGTCTTCAGCAAAAAGGGGGCAGAGACCCTTCCTCCCCATAGACCATATGATTGCCCAATAGAACTGCTCCCGGGGGCAGAAATCCCCTTCGGAAGGATCTTCCCTCTTTCCGAGTCTGAACTGAGTGCCCTGAAGTCATGTCTAGATGACAGCCTTGAAAAGGGATTTATTCGGCCCTCCACCTCCCCGGCGGGCGCTGGAATTTTCTTTGTAGAAAAAAAGGACCACTCCCTACGCCCATGTGTGGACTATCGGGCCCTGAATAAAATCACCATTAAAAATCGTTACCCCCTGCCACTGGTACCCGAACTTTTTGAAAGACTGGGGTCCGCTAAGTTCTTCTCAAAGTTGGATCTGCGGGGCGCCTATAACCTCGTACGTATCAGGAGAGGTGACGAGTGGAAAACTGCCTTCCGCACCCGCTTCGGGCATTACGAATATTTAGTGATGCCATTTGGATTGTGTAATGCCCCGGCTACCTTCCAGCACTTTGTTAACGACATTTTTAGGGACTATCTAGATTTGTTTGTAATTATTTACCTGGATGATATTTTAATTTTCTCTTCCACCCTAGCCATTCATCGGGAACACGTGAAGAAGGTACTGACCCGTCTCCGTCTCCACGGTTTGTACGCCAAACCCGATAAGTGTATTTTTGAACAGCAGAGTATCCCGTTCCTCGGCTTGGTCATCTCGGTAAGGGGAGTAGAGATGGATCCACAAAAGATCTCAGCAATCCAAGATTGGCCCGCTCCTTCAGATAGAAAGGGAGTCCAGCGGTTTGTGGGCTTTGCTAACTTCTACCGCAAGTTTATAAAGGGGTTTTCTGCTATTATCGCTCCCATTACCGAGCTGACCAAACAGAACCGAAGGTTTCATTGGACTCCTGAAGCACAAGAGGCCTTCCAGGCCCTGAAGAATCTATTTGTCTCAGCCTCGGTCCTGAAACACCCCGATCCGGTTCTACCATATACTCTTGAAGTCGACGCTTCAGAAATAGCAGTGGGAGCAGTACTTTCCCAGAGGCAGGGACCCAAGTCCTTACTCCATCCGGTCGCCTTCTTCTCTCGCAAGCTATCAGAGGCCGAAAGAAATTATGACGTCGGAGACCGTGAGTTATTAGCCATTAAGTCCGCACTTGAAGAGTGGCGCTACTTGCTGGAAGGGGCTACCCACCCAATCTTGGTCTATACGGACCACAAAAATTTGGAGTACCTGAAGACAGCCAAGAGACTAAAGCCTCGTCAGGCCAGGTGGGCCCTCTTCTTCTCAAGATTTGTATTCCATATTACCTACCGTCCCGGATCCAAAAATACTAAGCCGGACGCTTTATCTCGCATGTTCAGCCAGCCGGAGAACTTGCCACCTACTGATACCATCCTCTCTGCTGGGAACTTCCTTCTTCTCCAGGGAGATGTGATGTCTCAGCTTAAGCAGGCGTCCGTAGGCGCTATTCCTCCACCCGGTACCCCGTTATCCTCCAGTGACGGCCTTCTATGGTATGAGAACAGGATTTTCGTCCCCCAGACAGCTCGGACTCTGGTTCTGGCCTCCTGTCATGACCATCCCTTGGCTGGCCACTTTGGGATATTCAAGACCCTGGAATTACTCAGGCGTACCTTCTGGTGGCCACGGATGAAGGACGACTGCAAGAATTACGTACAAGCGTGCACCACTTGCATCCGAAGTAAGGGCGACAAGTCAAAAGCCTGGGGTCTATTAAGACCACTACCCGTTCCCGATAGACCATGGAGGATGATCTCCATGGACTTCATCGTTGAACTCCCCCCTTCCGAAGACCACTCCACGATCTTCGTCGTAGTCGACCGACTCACCAAGATGGCGCACTTCTTGCCCATGAAGGGCACCCCGTCTGCCGCGGAGACAGCTAACATTTTTATGAAAGAAATTGTGAGGCTTCATGGCATTCCTGCCAACATCACATCCGACCGGGGGGTGCAGTTCACCTCAAGGTTTTGGAGGGCGCTCTGCGAAACATTGAAGATTGACCTTTGCCTATCCTCAGCCTACCACCCGCAGACCAACAGCCAGACCGAAAGGACGAATCAGACACTGGAGCAATACCTTCGCTGTTTTTCGTCCTTCGCTCAAGACGACTGGGCCTCTCTTTTACCAATGGCGGAGTTTGCGTACAATAACACTATCCACTCAGCCACCAAGCAATCCCCCTTCTATGCGAACTTTGGGTTCCACCCGTTGTTCCTGTCTGGCGATCTTCCTGAGTGCTCGGTGCCAGCGGTTCAAAAGAACCTGAACTTCTTTGAGGAAAACAACAAGCTTCTACAGGAAACTCTGGCCAGATCACAGGAGCACAGTAAAGAAATCTTCGACCGAAAGAGGAGAGGGGAGCTGGATCTTAAGGTTGGGGATCGGGTCTGGCTGTCTACCCTGAATCTTAAACTCTCCTGCCCTTCTAAGAAGTTGGGCCCGAAATTCATAGGTCCTTTCCCGGTCAAGAGGAAACTAAACGATGTAGCGTTTGAACTCAAACTTCCTGAATCCTTCCGAATCCATCCAGTTTTCCATGTGTCACTCCTCAAACCCACAGTCATGGATCCTTTTACTGACAGAATCTCCAGCCCTCCGGAACCCGTGTTAGTCAATGGGGAGATTGAGTTCGAAGTGGAGGCCATTCTGGACTGTAGAAAGAGGCAAAACCAGGTTCAATTCTTGGTCAAGTGGAAGGGGTACGGACCTGAGGAGAACTCCTGGGAGCCAGAAACCAACATCCACGCCAAGAGACTCATCCGTGCCTTCAAGAAGTCCTATCCGAATAAGTGGGCTCGGTTGGGCATCCGGAAGCTGCCCCTTGGGGGGGGGCAATGTCACGATCGTCCGGGCACCCCGGTCGTATACAAGAGTCTTACCTGTAGAAACCCATCGTGGAGAGCCCGTCGTTTTCCTTTGACGCGCGCTAAAGCCAACGAACGCACTCGCGTCAATACGAACGAGCGCGCACGCGCACGTGGGTCACGAACGGGAACACGTTTCCTTGCGAGGGCGCGCTGACCCGTCGTACGTCCGTTTGGCGCCCTAAGGCCTTCTTTAGTCACTGGCTCCCTTCCACCCGTGCTGTCCAGTCTACAGCGTGTCCGTGATCTTGCTACCTGAATCTGTACCCGTTACCTTGGTTCCTGATATCCGGCTTGTTCCTTGACTCCGATCCTTGCTGCCTGCCTACGACCTCTGCCTGTCTGACCACGTCTCTGCCTCATCCCTTGTACCTTGCTGACCGATTCCTGCTGACCCGGCCTGTACCTGATACTGCTGTTTCTGCTTACCCACTGGGTTCCTGGTGCCTCCTGACGACCATCTGCCCAGCAGTCCTTCCACTGGTGCCTGCCTGCTACAGATTAGTCCTACCAGCTCTACCTACCCGCTGTCGGTGCCCAGCTGTTCATCTGGACCAGTCTCCATCTGCCAGGCACTTGTGCCCCCTGAACTTTTGAATACCTGTCCCCATCTCCAGGGGTTCATTAGCCAGGGGGATACGAGGGGCCGATCCCTGCATTCCAGGCTCAACTACTAGATACGTGACAGCATGTATGATTTTATTAGATCTGGTCAGATACACCCTTTTCCTTCTCTGGACTATAAGTTTGTGTGAAAACACGTGTATTGAGGGGTGGGACAGTTGCTCAACTCTGTCAGCACAGAGCACTGGAGTGTCAGGACAGGAAGCAGGGTTTGCATAGAGAGAAAGGGGTATTTTAAGGCATTTTTAAACATTCAGTCACAAATCATAAAAATATGGAGCTAGGATTTTAAATTGATAAGAACTGTAACACTTTAATTGTGCTTCAAATGCTTGGAGTTTAATTGGATATTAATTAGTCCTAAGCCCCTGTACACACGATCGGAGATTTCCACAACCAAATCCGTCGGATTTTGCCCGTCGGATCTTGTCTGAAACTGTTGCGTACACACGGTCGGACAAAGTTGGTGAAAAATCCGATCTTTCAGAACGTGATGACGTAATTTCGTTACGATGGGACTACATTCAGGCTAGTAGCCCATAGCTTTGATGTAGGAATTTGATCTGAGCATGCGTGGCACTTGGTCCGATCAAAATTATCTACACATGATCGGAGTATGTCCGATCAGCCCAGTTGGTCGGGAAATATTTCCAACATGTTGGAAAATTGGGTCCGACAGATATTCCGATGGAATCAGTCCGATGCATACCACACACAGTCGGGTTATCCGACGACACGGTCCGATAGGACACATTCTGACAGATTCTCAGACCGTGTGTACAAGGGCTTAGAGTTAAAAGCCCTGCATGATCCAATATCTTCACTCATTCACCCTAAGACTAAATCATCAAATTCTAGATGGTGTTCTGAGTGCAAAACTTAATGTATTTAGTTACCAATTTGGTAGTTTTGCAGGGAACATATTGCTATGTGTTGTGCATCCTGCAGGCAGCATATTTTTTAACGTTTGCTGCACTATATTATATCCTTTCTGTTAAATAAATGTATTAATGACAAATATTCTAATGTTTTAGCATGCTAGAATAAAATTTCACAAACTGTGCTACCAAGTCTACTGCTTTTCTTTTCAAACAAAAAGACCTGCCCTTTGAATTTTCCAAATAACCTTTTCTGCTTGAAAGTCTGTAAAAGCCCTCTTCTGTAGCAGGTGCAGTTTTAATGATTCTTTGATGCCATATGTCAAAAAAAAAAAAATCACTAGCTGCGAGACTGACATTTCTTTTGGGAGCTCTTAGCAACAATTACTAAATATATTGAATTGTTTAGTCTTCTTAAACCTATAAAATGTATAAATGTTACTTTGTTTCATTTGCTAGTACTATTTCACCCACAATCCAGAGATAATTGGAAAATATGAAGTATTAATATTACTTGTATAAACTTATGTCATTAGGTATTATGAAGTTTATGGCAGAATTGTGATTAGTATTGGGTGTCCGAGTATGCTGTGCATTTATACATTAGTGCTTCTTGTAAGAATAAACTGTTTATCTATGAAGATATTAACTTAGGAGTTCTCATTTAACTTTGTAAATAGTTATGGCAAACGGGATAAAACATATATTAACCACTTGAAGTCCAAGCCTTTTCTGGCACTTTTTGTTTACACATTTAAATCAACATGTTTTGCTACAAAATTACTTATAACCCCTAAACATTATTACAGATCATCACATCTTCAAGAAACACGTTCAAGTAATGTCTTTAAAAGACTGCTTAAGCAGCAGTCACTATCAATCCACTGCCAGTCGCCCTTCAGACCAACGAGACCCCTCTCAATGTGGACAATGCCCATCCTGTCCTTGGATCCTTGTGGGTACGACCTACAGATTACCTAATGGGGAATTGTTTACCTCTGTACCTCAGCTAACTGTAGCACAACTGGGACCATTTACCTAATGCTTTGAGATTGCAAGGCTTTTTATGTAGGTAAGACCATCAAGGAACGAAGACAGCAGATTGGGGATCGTCTCTATTGTTCCATTAATGGTAAACATATTGGATGGCATATCAACCTCTACAATAGATTTAACCCCTTTGCGGTCAAGTTCTTAGTGTTGGAAGTGATATCCCTTAATCCTAGAGAGGGCGACCATCTCGCCTAAATGAGGTCAATTCTTTTAAGCCCTTTCTTTAATGAAGTGTTGTCCTGTCAATTTAATTTTGCTACCTCAGGTCCTAAGGTCCCAGGTCTAATTGCCCTAATATACTGTCTGATTCCCCCTCCCTCTTTTTTAGTTCTGTATATCTCCTTTGTATTTCCTTTTGAACTCTGGTGAATGATTTATCATCTGTGGCCTTCCTTTAGACTGTTGCCATTCAAATAACCTGTATGGGTTGATTTGGGATCTTTTTGGCCTAATGTGGTATTTCTCCACTGATACCTTTATTTAGATTTTTGATGTCTTGTGCCGTTGTATATAATTTTGAATCTCAATATGTACTTCTTGTATCATGATGTATATTATGCTTGATTTTTGTTACTAGAGCCATGTTGATTGCCTGTAATTAGATGAGACTTACGCCTTCACTGCTTCCTTCTGGTGGCTTGGTGATTTCCCTGGTGGGAGGATGAGTCCTGTTGCAAAGGGACCACCCTCTCCACTTGTGAACTTCCTGGATTGGGCCCCCACCCTTTGGCTGTTTGAAAATTGTGTATGCATGCGCGCGACTCACTCATGCGGGCGAGAGATCAGACTCAGCGTGTACCTGTGTCACCTGGTTGGGGTCTATTTAAACTGCTTGAAAGTGTCGTGGATGCAGGTTTGTGTGCCTTGTTGACATCTCCCAAGTAAGTCTTCCTTCTTTTCACGCCATTATCCTGCTCTTTTATGCGGAGCCGGGCCTGTTCTTATGACCAATTTGTTGGCATTTGTTTACCTCATAGGATATACTAGCCAGGGTCTTTTTGTGGCTCTCTTGAATAGACCACCACCCCTGATAACTCCTGCTAGTGCCAAGGCATCTGTGCTGGGATTTGGCTCTCATGCACTGAGATCCTTCTCCCCTTCCTTGAACTCTAGCACCATTTATACTCAATTTAAGGTCAGTTATCCTACACACTTCTCTCCTTTCTTGTCCCAACTTTTTTCCCTCTCTCTTCTCTTTATCTCTTTCCTGGCTCCCCCTTCCATTTTTTGTTATCCTCTCATTTCCCCCTTTTTTCCCTCTCTTCTCCCTGTTTCTTCACTTCCTAGTTTTTTCACCTTTCCCTTTCTTTATCATTCCTTGCCTTTTTTCCTCCTTACATTACTTCCTCTTTTTTTTCCTTTTCTTCCTTCTCCCTTTCTCCCCCCCCCCTTTTTTCCTCCCCCTTCTTCCCCTTTCCCTCCCTCCCACTCCAACCCCACCCCCCCTTTTCCAACCTCCCTTTCTCCCCCTTCCCTCTATACCCCCATCTCCCCCTTTTCCCCTCCTCTCTTCCCTCCCCCAAACTCCCTCTATGTTTCCCCATATACGTCCATTGTTTGCACATCCTCCTTAGCCTCTGCGGGGAACCTCCGGCTGCGCTCTTGCTCTGTTAGGACCTGGGCCACGGGTAAGCAACATTGCTCTCTCTCTTCTCCCCTCCATATGCATTTTTTCTCATTTATTAAATTTTTGCTTATTTTGTATGTTTTTAACATTGATTGCTTGTTAATCAAATTGCAGATATTCTCCCGATGAAGCAGTTCTCAGGCCGTGAAACTAGTTGAGACATATTATTTATGAACAACTATCCCAATGTGATCCTCCCCCTCTGGACACCATTATGGTGGTGATTTTCATGGATTGTTATCATGCATTTTAATGTGTATTTGATCATGTATTTCTTTTATTCAATATCAATTTTGTAATAATGCAATTATTTATTTACTCATTATATAATTTGAATTCATGCCACCCAAACCCGTACCGCAATAGTCCATTTTTCTCTGTCTTGGGGGACCGACCTCCTAATTTTCCCGTTTCTCATTTATTGGATGATAGTACACCTCCTTCCCATTTTAATTAGCTTATGCTCTTAGAGGCTACATACTTTTTCA
The DNA here is from genome assembly GCF_037356315.1 of Lithobates pipiens. Lineage (NCBI taxonomy): Eukaryota > Metazoa > Chordata > Amphibia > Anura > Ranidae > Lithobates > Lithobates pipiens. The sequence continues at coordinate 390,263,382 of NW_027507764.1, forward strand.
CTACTGAGTAGTACTTGTGAATGAGGGGTGTTATGGCAACACCTCCTTAGTAGGCAGAATCTACTAAGTCTTCTGGATAAAATTACACTGGGTAGCATTCAACCTTGGAAGACTGTGGGTATCTTGTGCTGTGTTTTATTTTACACTATAACTGAAAGCAAAACTTTAAAAGTGCATCGAGTAGTAAGGAGTTTGAACATTTGTCAGTTTTTCTTGCTATCTGTGTCCCTGTTAGGTTCATTTTCTCTAATTTTCACCAATGACACCAGGAATAAAAGTAAGGATAAATCCAAAATTTTGAGTTGCCATCAGAAAAGGGATGAAGGAGAAATCTTCTAACAAGAACCATTGTTGCCATGACAGCTCGCTAGGTGTGATTTTCCCTACGTTTTTGGAAAGATAGGCTCTCATTTCCTGTTGAACCTAAAGGACAGAAAGTGAATAGAACATCCCTAATGAGAAACATATAATGAAAAAAAAGACAGCGATTTTAACCCAGCCCTACTAAATTCAAAATGAAAAAAGTTTTGCCTTTAGATATACTTTAAGCACCTGTGGGGAACTATATTATTTGTAAAAAAAATGTCTTTTAGCGCTGACATTTACATTCTGAATGCTGTTAAAGTGATTCTAAGGATAATACACTTTTTACCTTACTGCATTCCCTGCATTAAGGTAGAAAATGTTTTGTCATTTCCTATGCCACGCCCTCTAAACCCTTACCTGAGTCCTTTATCGATCCAGCACTATGCGTGTGTCAGTCAAATCCTGTGAGCAGAGAGCGTGGGGCAGTGCCAAGCCTGCACATCTACCACATAATAAGTGCTTGATATGGGGGCAGACACAGAAGAGTAGGAGCCAAGATCACTGGTGGGAGACCCCAGAATAGGGAGTTCAAGGCTGCTCTGTGTAATACCATTGCACAGAGCAAGTGAGTATAACAATGTGTTTGTTTTTTTTTATTTAAAAAAAATGCCTTCAAACCACTTTAAATAAAGAAAGGAATATTTTATGTTCAAAAAAGACTAAAGCCCCGTACACACGAGCGGACTTATGTCCGACAGACTTCCGAAGGAGTTCTGCCGGAGTTCTGCCGGAGTTCCGACAGAGTTCTGACGGACTTTTCGAATGAGCGGACTTGGCCACACACAATCACACCAAACTCTGACAGATTCGAACGTGATGACGTACGACTGGACTCGAATAAGGAAGTTCATAGCCAGTAGCCAATAGCTGCCCTAGCGTCGGTTTTAGTCCGTCGGAATAGCATACACACGAGCAAATTTTTCGGTAGGAGTTCAGTCGGAAAAATTTGAAGCATGTTCCATTTTCTAAAGTCTGTCAGACTTTTGCGAATCAAAAGTCCGTTGCAGCCCACACATGATCGAAAAGTCTGATGGAATCATTCCGTCGGACTTTGGATGTTGAAAAGTCCACTCGTGTGTACGGGGCTTAATTGTCAGGCCAGGGATAAAGGTGAATTTCAGAAAATCTTGATGGAAAAAAAAAATAGATTTGCTGTGAGTCTTATTTCTAAGCATTTTTTAACTTTTTGCTCTCTTTATATTACACTGATATATTTGCAAACATTTATTGTTCATTTGTATTGTCTTAATGAGCCATATGCATTCTACAATCAATAAATGTATAAACACTCAGGCAATAACTGCTGTTTGAACAATGTTGTTTCATCTTTTGCTCATTAACATTATAAAACTAAATTTGTGCTTTAAGAGGTTCTTTTTACCTTTAGTAAATGCAAACAATCTTTCATTTGAAAATGTTAACAAGTAGCAGGATAGTTCTCGATTCTGGCATGCCATAGAACAACTGGTAGGAACTTAGCCTGAGGCAATTCTTTAGGGATGACAGACGGAGTAACCACAATCATCCATGGTAAATTCTTGAATAGACTTAGTATTTATAATTAATGACTCTGCTATTTAAAACAACTTTAATACTATTGAAAATTTCTGGATTATGATTAATTGTTGAATAATTTCTTAGTAAAGTCTATTTTTTAATAAATAGTACAATCAATTTATTGTAATCATATGGTCAAGCACTTTTTAATGGAAATTAATTATAGTTTCAATCCTTTTCAGTGATATATATATATATATATATATATATATATATATATATATATAATGACAGTTATTGCTTAAGTTTTCTGAAATTTGAACATATATACAGTACCTGTTATGTATCAAGCTGATCTTCCTATTGGATTTGCCTTTACTGTGAAAACTGTCTTGCAATAATGAAACAATCTTGGGTCAACCTCAAAGCCCTGGGGTTTTTCACATGATTCTGGCTACAAGGATTTATTGCATTTTTTTCAAGCAACTGTGTAAAGTTTTTACATAGCCATAATGAACCAAGAAACATGAATAAGTGCTGTCTTCACTTCATCCAATCGTACTTATTGTTGTGAAGAAAATACAGATTATACAACTCTTCTGTTTCCAAAGCTTCACTTATGGCGCATTCATGTAGCTTCTTTGTAACGCTGTTGGTTCACCTCTGTTACTTTCTGTATTGTTCCTTCCTTTTATTTTTTGTCCATCAATAGTGTTGAGTGGACAATTCCACACGAGCATGAGTTCGGGCCAAACATTTGCTGTTTGCCCCATTCGAGGAACACCTGAACTTGCAGGGTGTTCGATGGATGTTTTCCCCGCTGAACACAGTAAAAGCTGGTTGTTAAGCCTGCCGCTGCATTCTTAACAACCAATGAGTCATCAGCTGTCAATGTGCCTTCCCTGACAGCTAAAAAGAAAAAATCAGTTAAAATAAGTAATAAAAACACAGTTTTTGACAATTCCTTTATTGAAAAATAAAAAAACATTGTCAATCACGATGCCACCGCACCACCGGCCTGGAAAAAGACCCCCAAAAAATCACTCCGCCCACCGTGAAGGCAAGCTACCAAATGGCTGAGTTGCCGCTTGACAATTCTTATATAGGTAAAGGTCTGGTGACCTGGTGCATGCTGGGTTGGTGATGTCACAAGGGGGCGGTGCTACCAGGGGATGTTGCCAGGTGGCCCCACCCTTACCTATATAAGAACTATCAAATAGCGGAGAAGGCATTTGGCAGTCAGCCATCAATGAGTGCAGAGCATTATTTTTTTATTTTTTGGGTTCTCGCAGTGCGGAGGGCATCGTGATTGATGATGGATTTACATCAGGGGATATTGATGTTTATTTTCATTTTTTTTAATAAAGGAATTGTCAAAAATGGTCTCTGTGTTTTTATTACTTTTTGTCACTTTTTTTGTGAATGGGTAGGGGTACTCATTCACTTAGGAGGGACAGGATCTGGGGCTCCCCTTCTTAAAGAGGGCTTCCAGATTCCAAAAAGCCCCCTGCCCGCAGACCCCCCACAACTACAGGGTTGTGGGGAAGAGACCCTTGTCCCCAACGAAGCTCTGGGGTGTGGGTGCAGAGCTACAGATGTGCCATTTTACAGGCAGGCAGACTAAGGCCCCCCCCCCCCCCAGGGACTATATTTAAAGGAATTGAATTATTTTTTTAAATCACTGCTCCTTTAAAAACGATTGTTTTAAATAAAAAAATGCATTGATACATGTTCCTCAGAGCAGTACCCAACCCCCTCTAACCCTTATATGATTAATTACTTGCATATAAGCCTTAAAAATGGGTACTGTGGATTCCACCTTTTTGGCTTTCCATAGACTTCATTGGTGTTTGGTGTTCCAGTTAGAACTTTTTCCCTGTTTGGGATTTGGGATTTGTTCGGCCCATCTCTACCCATCAACCATCAATCCATAGCTATCAATCCAGTCTGTTAATCTCCTGGCTATCTGTGTTTTGTCTTAGCAATAAATAAACAAATGTGGATATATTATTTGCGTAATAGCTTGGAAAATATACAAATATACATAGCAAAATGCATTGTAATAAGTGTACACAAAAGATCTTACCATCCATAGTACTCAGAGACGCTATGACTTACAGTATCTTGCAAACGTGAGTACACCCCTCACATTTTTGTTAATATTTTATTATATCTTTTCATGTGACAACACTGAAGAAAATACACTTTGCTGCAATGTAAAGTAGTGAGTGTACAGCTTATATAACAGTGTAAATTTGCTGTCCCATCAAAATAACTCAACACACAGCCAAAAAAATATTTTTTTCTCTTCTTTCAACAGGGAAGCACAAAAAAAGGAGGTTACAGACAAGCCACCAGAGGGGACAAAGTGAGGCTACCGTCGCCCAGGCTCCAACAGGGAAGACCTCAAAGCCATCTTCCCCCCAAAATCATAAGAGACAAACTTCAAACACACTCATGTAGCCACTGACAGGGGTGATTCTAGGTGGACCAAAGGCCCTGGGCTTAGGGCGGAACTTAAGGGGTAAAGAACGCTTTCTGGTTGCTGCCTGGCTCATCAGTGCCCATTAATGCAGCCTTGCCAGAGTAGACATGGGTAGAGGAGTGGCCCCAGGGATCACAGTCACACAGAGTCATGCCTGCTAGAATGAGCCTCATATATCCCCTATCCCATAGGGAGACGAAAGGGGTGGGGGTGACTACATGAGTTTTTCAATGCTGGCACTTGTCCAGTCTTTCCCCTTTGTAAAATGATATCACTTTCGCTTTTCGGTGCATTTTAAGGGGAAAAAAAAGTGCAGCATGGTGTAGTCCACTAGTCATAAGCAAACATTGCCCCCAGTGCAAGATTGGTCAACTAATGCAACAAAATTAATGCTAGAAACGTAACTTGTGGGGGATTAACGAATGTTGTATTATTTATTTTTAGAAGAAAGTGAGTGAGTGCGTTCAGATGAACCAGGATGTTAGTTTGGAGGCGTGAGATATGACAGCTGGACCCAGCACAGACCTCCCTATTGTGGATGTAACATCCCCTGATGCAAGTCAGAGGGCCAAAGAGACCCAAAAGTGGAACAAAATATTTGTGAGCTTCTTGTTGCGCAAGTATTTTTTGAATCTGTCTTCAAATGTGTATACATGTAACTAAACGTGTAGCGCTAAGAATGTATATAATTCACAAAAGCGGGGGCGTGGTTTGACCTCGGTGGAAGATGGCAGCTTAACTTCTCAGCTCCTGCCGACTGAGAGAAACATCAGCCTTTAACGGAGGATTTTTACCCTTGTTTCACTGCTCAAATCATGGGAACTTCATCCCGAAGCTCCTCGGCATCCCGCTCGAGGTCTCCCAGGGAAAATACCGGCCGCCTGAGCCAAAACATACCTGATATGTTCTGGAGCCAAGCGGGCAATATGGCGGCGCCACGAGGTGCGGCACAAGCTACAGGCCTCTCACACAACGCTCGCCGGCGGATCCCCCCGGCGGAAGATGACATTGTTCTTACTCCCCAGCAACAACCTAGCCTACAGGACCTCCGTTCTGTGGCCACCGACATCAAGGAAACCCTTACGGCGGCCCTCACTGCTGCAATCTCGGACCTGCGAGTAGATATCCAAGCTATCTCGGGCAGAGTGCAGGAAGTGGAAAACGTTTTGGAGTCCCATTCCACAGTGATCCGACGTTCCTGTCAGACTATGGATGTTCATACCCTGCAATTGAGAGATCTTAATCGCCACATCGAGGATTTGGATAACCGTGGAAGGCGCCACAACCTCCGTATCCGCGGTTTGCCCAAATCCATAGAAGCGGAACACCTGCTATTAGAGGTAACGAACCTATTCAACAATCTTTTGGACAGACCTGCCGCCACCCCGATTGGTATGGAGCGGATCCACCGCGCTCTACGCCCCAGGGGGAAGGAAACAGATCCCCCAAGGGATGTTGTATGCTGTATAATTGATTACCAGCTGAAAGAAGCCATCCTAAGTAAAGCCCGGGAGACGGAACCCCTGCTGTACAATAGTGCAAACATTCACCTCTTCCAGGACTTGTCGAACATTACGCTGCAACGACGAAGAGAACTGCGCCCAATTCTGGAAGTTCTACGGGCCAAGGGAATACCCTATCGTTGGAAGTTTCCCTTCGGATTGTCTGCCTCGGCACACGGTCGGTCTGCTCTACTTCGTGTCCCGGAGGATCTTCGTCACTTCTGCGAAACCTTGGAAATTCCGATGACGGCGGTACCCGAATGGTATGCGGACTTCCGACCGACCATACTCAGACGAGCCGCTCCACATGATGACACCATGGACTCTCAAGATTCCCGCTTCCGGAGGAGACGCTCCCCTTCGGATCCAAGAGCCCAACCCTTGGCTTCGGGTCAAACGCACGGACTCAGCCCGACGAAAGCACCGCAGTCCAGGAGAGCCCGTCGGGATCGTTGAAGTTTTGCTTTGATCCAACCGAACGGACAGTTAAGTTGCGGGTCAGGTTGCAGGTTGCTGTTTTCAAAGCCCTTCAGATGTCGATTGGTCCCTGATTATATCCACTAACTTTCGTATTTTTTTCTGGTGTCCCCCTTATCTTTTTTCTTTGTGTTGCTGGTTGTTTTCTTCCCTCTAGGTTATTTGAGATTCTTGCCTGATCGCTCCATTGGCTCGTCTGATCCGCACCATCTAACGAACGGTTTGAAGAGGGTCACTTAACAGGCACCCCCATTTGTTTTTTGTTTTTTTGTTTTTTTGTTTTTTCCTCCTCTCTCTCATCTGCCTAGGCCACCTATTCCCATTTTTGGCCTCCTCCCTTATAACGTATGTGTTTTTTTTCTAATGTACTCTCTCTCCAGTCGGCCAGCTTAGACCGGTTACTGTTACTGTTATTGTTGTTATTGTTCTAAATTGTTCTAACTCTTTAGCATATCTCCATTGTCTCAAACCGACCCCCACGCAGTGGTCCGATAGCTTTTACCTTTTCACAGTTGTTCGGCTTCTAGTACTCCACTGCATCACTTTTGGTAAATATATATTTCTTGTTTTATTTTTGGATTTAGTTTCACGATCTTCTCAGATTAGCAAGCTGGTTCTTGCTATTTTCCTATTTTTCACCTCTGATCTAACCTACGCATCAGCACAAGTAGGGTTTTCTTACTCCTTTTTTTTTTTCTTTCTTTTGTCCATTATCATTCGATTCACCCCCCACCTTTCCCTCCTTTGCCTCCCCCTTTCCTTACCCTAGGGATATACCTTATAAGTTCTACCTTCTTACTCTCTCTGCTCTCACGGGGAACCACTCATAGGCCCTGAGCCGGTAGGCCGCTCGGTTCGCTCTCTTCTCTTCCCTTGTATCCTCACTCCAGTTTACCAATTGACTTAAGCTTGGGATTAGCCGCATTTCTTTTCTTCCCCCATTAATCAATACCATGTCAAAACCCCACAGTCGGCCCAATAACGGGCTTTTAACCTTAATATCCCAAAATGTTAGAGGTCTCAACATACCAGAGAAACGATCTCAAGTCTTACTTGAATTGCATAGATACAAAGCTGATATTGCTTTCCTCCAGGAGACGCATTTTAAGACGGGTTCCGCTCCAAAATTCTCAAACTTCCGCTTCCCTACCTCTTTGCATGCCACTAATCAATATGCCAAGACCAAGGGAGTATCCATTTTAATTGCAAAACATTGCCCATTCCAAATTCTGGACACTTGTGTAGATGAAGATGCTCGCTACCTTTTTGTTAAAGGCATGCTCTATGGCAAACCTATCACCTTAGCCAATATCTATGCACCTAACCATGGCCAGGTCCCGTTTTTTAATGCGGCTCTTAGGGAACTTATCACATTTCAGGAGGGTATGCTAATTCTCGGAGGGGACTTTAATGTCCCCCTAAATCCTTCTCTTGACACTTCAAATGGTGCTTCCTCCATACCGTTTAGAGCACTTAGGACGATCAAGGATAGATTACACGACCTAGCGTTACACGACTCCTGGAGATTGTTAAATCCCAATGTTAAGGACTATACGTACTATTCAACCCCATGTAATAAGTATTCTAGATTGGACCATATCTTCATTTCACAAGATGATCTTCCATCCCTGCATTCCGCATCCATCCTCCCCATGTATTTATCTGATCACAACCCAGTTTCTCTGACCATAGATATCGCAACAGGCCCCCACCAGATCCTCTATTTGGAGGCTTGACCCGTCCTTACTCACAGACGAAACTATTACGGCCACCATATCTCAGCGATTAACTTTATTCTTTCAAGAAAACGCTTCTCCAGACATGTCCCCCTTGATGCTTTGGGAAGCCCATAAGTGCACGATACGAGGAGATCTTATTGCTATCTCGGCCAGACGGAAAAAGGAAAGGAAGGCCCTCATTTCTAAATTGTCCCAACGCATACAGCTTTTAGAAAGAGCTCACAAACATTCTCAGGCTTTAGCAACACTCCCAGCTTTGCTCCAAGCCCGGAAAGAGCTTTTAGAGGCCCTAAATAGGCAAGTACGTCGAAATTATTCCCTCGCACAAAAAACCTTTTATGAATATGGAAATAAGGCTGGAAAACTTCTGGCAAGAGCCCTCAAACAGAAGAAAGCCGCTATGACCATACATTCAATTACTGACCCCCAAGGACAGAAATTGACGGCTAGTAATCACATAGCGCAACAATTTGTGACATATTACTCCCAGTTATATAATCTAAGATCCGCTGATCCTCCCACTAGTGACAGTTCCCGGCTTCAGATGATCAATGACTTTCTTTCCACCTACAGCCCCGACCCTCTGTCGGAATCGGCTGCAGCTGACTTGGAAAGACCCTTGTCTTCCTCAGAATTAGATTTGGTACTGAAGCAACTGAAACCTGGGAAAAGCCCGGGCCCAGATGGGTTAACGTCAGGATATTATAAGACGTTCATTGATCCTCTCAAGCCGCATTTTCTGTCCGCCTTTAATTCCTTAGCGCTTGGCGATACCCCTCCTAGAGACTTGTTGACGGCTCACATAACCGTGATCCCCAAACCAAATAAGGATGCATCACTTGTGATGAATTATAGACCAATATCCCTACTAAATGTTGATCTTAAGATCTTCGCAAAGATATTAGCCAACCGTCTCTTGCCTCTTCTGCCCAACCTGGTCTCTTTGGACCAGGTTGGCTTTGTACCGGGCAGAGAGGCAAGAGACAATACGCTCAAAGCTATCAACATTCACCACTGGTTATCGTCCTCCCGTCAGCGAGGTTTCTTCCTTTCCCTTGACGCGGAGAAGGCGTTTGACAGGGTGGCCTGGGACTATATGTCAGCGGTTCTCACACGGATAGGACTACAGGACCGCATGCTTCATTTTATCTTAGCTTTGTACTCGTCCCCAACAGCTAGAGTCCGAGTTAATGGCCACCTGTCGGACGCCTTCTCCGTGTCAAATGGAACTCGCCAGGGGTGCCCCCTCTCACCCTTGATTTTTGTGTTAACCCTGGAACCATTGCTTAATCGGCTGCGGGCTAACCCTGACATCAAGGGAGTTACAATATCTGATTCTATCTACAAGTTAGCCGCTTTTGCGGATGACATTCTCCTATTTTTGACAGATCCTCATATATCCCTACCTAATGTACTTGCAGATTTCGCTACTTTTAACACCCTAATCTTACACATCTAATCTTCAAATTAATTTATCCAAATCAGAAGCCCTAAATGTATCCTTAGATCCTGAGACGCTCACATTATGCAAAGCCAATTCCCCCTTTAGATGGGTTAAAGACGCCATCACTTATTTAGGAATCAAGCTCCCTACTCACCTATCTAACCTATATGCGCTCAATTATGTCCCTCTCATTCGAAACATTCAAAAAGATCTTAATGACTGGTCGTCCGGTATGTTTTCGTGGTTTGGAAGGGCGGCTGTCCTTAAAATGAATATCCTCCCGCGCTTGCTATATATTTTTCAAACCGTTCCCATCAATGTACCCCAGACTTTTTTTACCTCATATAGATCGGCCATACGCCGATTCATATGGGGCTCTCAACGTCCCAGACTTAGTCTTGACAGGCTGGCCCTACCCAAAATAGCAGGCGGTATAGGCTTACCAGACGTGACTAAATACCATTGGGCATGCCAGTTGATTCGTATTATTGATTGGAATGTCCATATTCACTCGAAAGCTTGGGTTAATATAGAACAAAAATTTACTAGATTACCGATAAGTTCATTGCCTTGGTTGGCCTCAGAACACATACCTAGTTCGTGTACACATCATCCACAAATCGGGTGCACCCTTCAAATGTTCCGGAAGGCCTGTAAGGGGCACCGTATTTCCTCGTTAATTGGTCCACTAACTCCAATCAGACAGAATCCGGAATTCCCTGCGGGCATGTCAACCTCTTTTATGTCGGAATTTTGGCCCCATGATGAGATGCAGGCAAGACACTTCTTTTCTGCAGGGTCGTTTTTAGACCGGGCTGATATCCCCTCACGGAATGTTGATCGCGCTTGCCCTATGTGGACTTATTTCCAATTGCGACACTTCTTAAATGACCCCCATAAGCGCAGTGACTTCTCTAGACAACCCACCTTGTTTGAAAATTTGTGCTTGCAAACAGAACAACAAAGACACTTAATTTCTAATATTTACCCAATGTTGTTTTCGACCCATGATCCTAAATCCAATGTGGCTGTTCGAAGCTGGGAAAGAGATCTTGGCCTTAATCTTTCCCCAGCCGAGTGGGAACATATTTACACGCTGATTCATAAAGGTTCTATTAATGTGTCAACCCAAGAGAATGGCTTTAAGATCTTCTCAAAATGGTATAAAACTCCGACCAAATTGAACAAGATCTCCCCGACTATATCTTCCAAATGCTGGCGTTGCTCGCAGGATACAGGCTCCATGCTACACATATGGTGGTCTTGCCCTAAACTCCAACCCTTTTGGCAAACTGTACACCGACTGACTTCCAAGATCACGACTTACCAGTTGGATTACACTCCTGGGCAAATGTTATTACATTACTCTTCGATCCCCTTTAACCATTATCATCGTTCATTAGCTCTCCACCTAATCAATGCGGCCAAGATGTGTATTCCCACATTATGGAACTCCACGAAAGTACCGACAATTGCGGATTGGTTTAACCGCATTTCTAGAATTGCGGAAATGGAAGATCTCATACACCAAGCTAAAGACACAGCGTCTAAATTCACAAAGATATGGTCCTTCTGGAACCACTTTAAGTTATCTGATGAATATAAACTTCTACTTTCACAATGAGAGAATGCTTCCCCAGCTTTCGAAAGCTTAGGGTAAACATGGTATTGCCCCCCCTACCACCCTCAGGCTGGCTCTGAGGGCAGCTGTCATCCCTTAGAAGTGATACCATATCTGACGTGTATGTATGTAAGCAGAGCATTTATTTTCTAGTCTGGGTATCCCCCTTGTATGCTTCACTCTTGGATCTCTCCATGTCCCTTCTCTTCCCACTCCCCTCCATCTCCCATGTTCGGTTGTTGGTTGTTTTTTTTTGTTTTTTTTTTTCTCTTTTTGTTTTGGTTTTTCTGGTGTTTAGCTGTATGTCTTTTCGCAGGTAGCACTCACAGGGGGGTCGCTAGAGGTCCGTGACCGCACCCCCACACCTCTCCAGGCATAGTAATACGACATAATTGCTGCCAATTAAATCCCCAAGCTCCTGGGCATTAAAGTTTCCAGTCACCTTTATGCTGGACACATGAAGACCCATTGTTAAGTTTGTTAAGTAGGCCTTAGCACGTACTTTTCCTGTTTTGTTTTGTTCTATGAACACGCATTGTTCGAATTTTCCTTGTGTCGGTTCTTGATCTAGAGGAGATTTTAGGAATACGGGGCAGTATGATCATGACCCTGGTCTCCTCTAAAGGTATTTGCCTTAACTTGTAGACATGTGTATCGTTTACTTCAATGTTCCTTGGTTATTAATCGAATGTGACATCACTGTAATATACTGCTCTGATGTGCTGAACTGTAAGTTTTGTGCAACTTCTACAATAAAACTTTTCTTGGAAAAAAATAATAATTCACAAAAGCATATCAGAATGTGAGTCTGAATGCGGACTGTGCCTTAGATGATAATGTGACACTCTGACATTCAGAGTGAAAAAGGCAATGTATATGTAAGAGAGGACATATATCTAATTTCAAAAATGTGACTATGCCTGTATTCAAACTCACACAAATATCAGAAATGTGAAATGTAGTGAATGTATAAACAATAAAATTGTATGTGACAAAATGCAACCCTCAGTCGCAAAAAATCGCATACATGCACGTAAAGTTTTCAAAATAATGTTGTATAGATGTGTTGTACTGAGACAACACAGAAATCTAATATAACCTTGTGAGACACACAAAATCGCATAGACCCTAAAGGTTGTGAAAATGTGTATAAATAAAAACAGTGAGGCCAAAAAATCCACTGCCTATATGTTAACTCTCTCTAGCCAACACAAATGATCACTAGATAATAGGTGAATGGAGACCTGAATGGTGAGGATAAAAAAAAAAAGTTATCAGAGGCACTAATACAAATAGGAATATTTTAACATATAGAGTCCATGTTAATATATGCAAAAAGAGTTAATGCAAATAAATATATATTAATATTGTAGTTCCAGCTGGGTCTCTATATTGCCTCTTGATATTGGACCAACACTCTAAATAATGACTTCATATACATAAAATTAGGAAAGAGATGAGGTACTAACAGGCCATTAGCCGTGAGTCAATCGAGCTTATATCGATATGCGGTGGGTGTAGGTCGAGTCCCAATCAGTAGATTATTCCAACTTGAAGGGGCACGCAGGACTGTACTCACCTAACGAAAATGCTGTTTTAAACTGAGGTGTTGAGTACATAAAGCCTCATCCACAGTCCTCTCTGTAGTGATGAATGTTTCCAGAATATAAAGAAAATGAGAGCCTCCACATAGTGTAAATCCCACAAATGGATAAAAATGTATTCACAGAATGTATCTGTGAACATCCAATACAGTGATTTGTTGCAGTAAAAAATAGGTTCAATTGAACAAATAAAGCGCAGTATTAATGAATTGGCTTGGCTAGCATATCTACCCTACGTGTTTCGTCCTCATAGACTTCTGCTGGGGTATATGCCAACCTGCCACCACTGCGCTAATATATATGATTAAAATGATATACAACGTAAAACACCTTGTCTGACTGTGTGCAGCCTGACTTCCCGGTTTATCGGCATGCGTACCAATCCTGATTATGCGACACAATGTTAAGCCAATTGAATACAACCTATACAGACCAAAACCAGCCACTATCTCATCATCCAATCAACTAACTTCCCCAGCCAGCGAATGGAGCATCAGCCCATCAACAAATGAGACTCGAGCAGCAGCCACGTGATAACTACGTGACACGCTTGGCGTCATGAATCACTGTGTATCGTGAGAGTACATATCACAGGAAGTAGGAAGCTGGAAATGGATCACAGTAAAGGTTGGAATGAAAATGTGTTTCAAAACACTTAAGAAATCTTAAATGAAGAAAGAGTAAACCAATGTTGTGTGTAGCAATGCTAATGCAAAAAGTGCACACACATAAAGTGTTATAACAACAATTTAAAAATAGAATAGGGGTGACTAAAAATTATTAGAAGTCAGAGAGCACAGAATCACAGATCAATACAAAAATAAAAATAAATGTATGTATAGCAATAATTTGAAGATTGCATATCTAAACAATAATAAAATAGCATGGGTAGCCAGAATGTATATAGAAAACCTAAAAAGGCACTAAATAATAAATGCCTGGTGGCTCATCACTATAATAAAAAAGATTAAAATATACTGTCCAATGGTGTATCTGGGTGAATTTATATAGAAAGCCTAAAAGGCACTGAATAATAAATGACTGGTGGCTCATCACTATACTAAAAAGATTAAAATAAACTGTCCAAGGGTGTATCTGTCAATTGACAACAATCTAATAGAAGGGCAATGTGTCCCGAAATGTCATAAGGTATAAAAGGGAGCTAATAATGAAGAAAGGAAAAAAGAACAAAGCGAGAAAAAAAAAAAGGGATGTAAAAATTACCTCAAGAACAATCCTGACTATAGAAAATAATCCCTGAGACAATATAATAAAGCTTCTGTCTAAGCATAAAATGGTGTAAAGTGAGAAACACAAAACTACATATTGGGTCAAGACTGATTGATAAAGGCATTGATGTCACGATCAATATTTAAACCATGGGGGGGGGGGCGTGGCTTGCGCGCGCTGGTGAATGGCTGCCTGAGCTGTGAGCTCCGCACACCGGACCAGACTGAAGCGACGAACGGGCACTCTATACCCCGCAAACAGACATCAAAACCTCCCATCCCGCTCCACCACACCCAGGCACCGGAATGTCCCGTAAACTAATCCAGGAGAAGGGACCATAGCGGCTGGAATCGTTCTCCTTCCAGCTGCGCCACACACAGGGGAAGGCCCAAGATGGCGCCGCCAGAGGAACAGCGTGGCATTCCCTGCCCTTCAGCGACATCCCAAGCCCCCATCATCAAGAAAGGATGGATGGATCCTCACCTTCCTCTCCCCCTGCATCGATCTCAGATACCGCAGTGTCACAGAGCCCTGCCAAATCGAGGATGCGGATGGATCTGCATGACCAGGCCTCAGACGCAGTGAGTACAGGCCTCCATAATGACAATGCTATCTCCTCATTGCAATCCTCCATAGAACAATTTCCAACCTCAGGGCAACCAGTGCTAGACACTACAATGAAGGGCATGCTCCTATCTCTGCAATCCTCTCTCATGACTAATCTGTCAGCTCTGATTAACAGATTCTCATTAGAAATTAAACATATGGACAATAGGATGCATGTCATGGAAAGTAAAATGGAGGAATGCACTGACACAGTTAACAATCTGGTAGATGCATACACTGAGCAAAAAGATGACACCCTCTGGATTAAAGCGAAAATCGCAGATCTCGAAGATTGCTCCAGACGCAACAATATAAAAATCCGAGGCATACCAGAATCTGTCATGCCCAAAGACATAACTTTGCGAGTACCATGTTTTCCAGCATGCTCCCTGATTTATCCTCGATCAAGCTCACTATCGATCGCATCCACAGACTCCCTAAACCCTGCCATCTAGAAGCTGACATACCTAGAGACGTACTCTTGAGAATCCACTTCTACCAGGCAAAGGAACAATCCTGATGAAAGCAAGGGACATAGCCCCACTCCCTGAAACGTACTGAAATATCCAACTCTACGCTGATCTATCGCAATACACCTTACAAATGCGGCGGCAGCTCAAAACCCTTACCAAAGCCATGAGCAATCACAAAATCGCATACAAATGGCGCCATCCCGCCACAATTTTGGCCACTCACAACGGCATACCGCATACCATTTCCACGTTGGAAGGGGGAATGAAGCTTCTACACGCCTGGGGCAACCGAGGAACTTCTGTACATCAGCATCAATGAATAGCCCATGCGATTTCCGAAACGACTATCAGAGTCTGGTCTGGAAAAATGCTAAAACACCTGTTTGCTGAACTTATCCCCCACTAGTCAGCTGCTCATTTGAGCCCTGTTTCTGACCCTTTCTGTTGATTCACCTCTGTGTGTAAACCACTGCTACCCCTCCCCAGTTCCTTTACTAATACCACACGTTTAATCTGCCTGGCAGGCAGACACAAACTCCCTACGATCACCTGTGAAAGTCCGGCAGTAGTGACACCTGCTTCAGCTGTTGTCTTGTTAACTAATCTTGCTTCTTTTTTTTTAGAAATCAGTCTTAGCCATTCGGCAACCTTCTCACTCAACTCAACCCCATAGTGCAAGAGGTAACCCGTAATCCAACATATCCAGATCCAGTGCTCCACACTACTGGAACATCCGCTACGAGTACAACCATATCGAAGATCTGAACATTTCAAGTGCCTTCGCATCCATAACTGTGAGTAATCCGCTTTCTTAGTAACATCTCAAATACGCCAATCATGGGGATTACTATCCTATCCCTCAACGCCAAAGGGTTAAACCACCCAGCAAAACATTCCTCCTTATGGAAATCGTCTCTATCCCTCAACTCCGATGTCCTGTGCATCCAAGAAATTCCCTTTGACGTCAAAGCACACCCACGGTGTCAACATAAGCAGTTTCCCCATGTGTTTCAGGCATCTTACCCCAAAAAGCAACGTGTAGTTCTTATAGCAATAAGAGACACTGTCCTTTTTTCCCTTCAAGAATGTATCACGGATCCCAATGGCCGCTTCATCTTTCTGAACTGTACAATCAACAATGTACCATACACCATAATCTCTTTATACGCCCCTAACCAGGGGCAATTAACTTTCCTCAGGAAAACGCTACAAGCAGTTAGGAAGTTCCAACGAGGCCATCTATTGATATAGTACCAAATGCTATAATGGACTCATCTGCGGGCTCCAGAAGACAAGCTCTTTCGTTAGACTTGTTTATTTTTTCTAATGAATTGTATGACGTGTGGAGGTGTTGTCACGCGGCTGAGCGGGACTACACGTTCCTTTCGCCGCGTCACAACACCTACTCACGGATTGATTTATTCTTATCTGATAAAAGACTACTACAGAAAATATCAGACTCTACTATCCACACCACCACCTGATCAGATCATGCCCCCATTAGCATCCACATTAATGATGATTCGCCCCAGCCCGACATATGGAGAAGCAATAACTATCTGCTCAATACACCCCACTATTCCAATCATATCAAACAATGCCTAGATGAATACTTCTCATTTAACCAGACATCGGTATCTGACCCGCTGGTGGTGTGGAATGCCCACAATGCAGTTATTAGAGGGGTGTTTTTACAATTGGGTGCTAGGGCAAAAAAGCAGAAAAAATCAGCAGGTTGAAGATCTCGCAAAGGCCATAGCCGAAGCAGAAACCCTAAACAAAACGAATCCATCATCACCATTACAGGCAAAAAATGTCATGCTTAGACATGAACTAAGAGCCCTTCTCCTCTCTAAACACAAAAAAGCATACAAAATCCTTAAGGCTACTTCATACACCACAGGGAACAAAGCAGGTAAAAGATGTCCCTAAGGATTAAAGGTCATCGGAACAAAACAAAAATACCGTTCCTTCATCACCCACACATCAATCAAACCCCAATTAATAGCCAACGGATTTAGAAAATATTATGAGGACCTATATAACCTTAAAAATGACAATGCCACCCCCCAACCTACACCAAAGCTCATACAATCTTTTCTTGATAGTGTGAAACTCCCACTCATAACCCCTCAACAATACTCAGACTTGAACGCCCCCTTCACAGTGGAGGAAACCTTAAAAGCAATAGACAAGCTCCCTACCCACAAAGCCCCTGGACCAGATGGATTCACTGGGGAATATTTTCAGAAATTCAAACATATCCTGGTCCCTACACTACTTCAGAGTTTTAACCAATCGGCCACAGCTGTCTCATTCCCTACCGAAAAATGCTCTCTGCCATGGTGATCACCCTACCTAAACCTGGGAAAGAACCCACCTCCCCAAAAAACTTCCGCCCTATCTCACTGCTAAACCTTGGTATAAAAATCTATGCCAAAATTATAGCCACTAGATTAGAAAACATTCTCCCTTCCCTCGTAGCCCCAGATCAAACTGGTTTCACAAAAGGGCGTCAGGCATCCGATGCGACCCGGCGTATGATAAACATCATACATCATGCAGAATCTGTTAAATCACCCTCCCTCCTTCCATCCTTAGATGCCGAAACAGCATTTGATAGGGTTCGCTGGGGCTACATTTCAGTTGTCTTAACAAAATTCGGGATTGTAGATCATATACACAATGCAATAATGGCCTTATATTCAAACCCCTCTGCTCGTGTGTTTTCAGCAGATGCCCACACCATTTCAGATTTCAAATGGCACACTGCAAGGGTGCCCCCTATCGCCCATAATATTTAATTTGATCATGGAACCCTTAGCGGAAAGCATAAGAGCCAACAACTCAATCTCCGGTATACGCGTAGCAAAACAAGAACACAAAATCAGTCTCTTCGCAGACGATGTAATTCTCATGATCACCAACCCTGAGCGGTCCCTTCTCAAGGTCCAGAAGATGCTAGCCTGGTATAGAAGTATTTCGTATTACAAAGTCAATGAGACCAAATCTTACATTCTCAACCTAGGACTGGACAATTATACTAGAGAAAGACTTAAACGTCAATTCCCTTACACTTAGTCGGATCATAGCATAACATACCTTCGGAATCCAACTGACCCAATCAACTAAACTACTGTTCTCCTCCAACTACCTGCCATTCCACTCTAGATTACAAACAGACCTCTCCAGGCTGGCATCGTTTGAGTTCTCATGGATGGGACGCTTAGCGGCGTTTAAAATGTTGCACCTTCCACAAATATTTTATCTATTTCGCACATTTCCTATTCCCATTCCTATTAGTTACTTCTAGACATGTGCATTCGTTTTCGTCCGAATGCATTTTCGCCTGAATTTCAGCTATTTTCGTTTTCATTTTGACAAACGATAACGAAAGCACAAAATCCGAAAAACGAAAGATCCGACATAAATAAATGCTTTATTTTCATTTTCATTGTTACAACAGTTCGATATAGAATAGGAGATTCGACATGACTCTGACAATAACAATCTGTCTATAGAACCTGTGGTCGAATGTGCCTAACCTTACCTCTATTAGTCCAAGATTATATAGAGAAAATATTCGACAGAGAAAAAAGATTTGGCAGAGAGAAAAGATTCTGCAAGTTACTGTCCTAAAAAGTGTTTGGGGACCCGGGTCCTGCCTCAGGGGACATGTATCAATGCAAAAAAAAGTTTTAAAAACGGACATTTTTTCGGGAGCAGTGATTTTAATAATGATTAAAGTGAAACAATAAAAGTGTAATATTCCTTTAAATTTCGTAGGGGGGGGGGGGGTCTATAGTATGCCTGTGAAGGGGCTCATGTTTCTGGTGCTTAGAACTGTCCCTGCACAAAGTGTCATTTATGCAGGAAAAAAAGTCCTTTAAAATCACTCGCAGCTATTATGAATTGTCGGCTCCCGTAATACAGAGAACACTCATTGAAAGTCATTGATAAAAAAATAAAAAAATAAATTAAAAAAAAGTGTGGGGGTCCCCCAAATTCAATTACCAGGCCCTTCAGGTCTGGTATGGATATTAAGGGGAACCCTGCCTCAAATTTAAGAAAAAAATTTGACGTGGGGTTCCCCCTAAATATCCATAACCAGACCGTTCAGGTCTGGTATGGATATTAAGGGGAACCCCGCGTCAAATTAAAAAAAAAATTGACGTGGGGGTCCCCCTAAAAATCCATACCAGACCCCTTATCCGAGCACGCAACCTGGCAGGCTGCAGGAAAAGAGGGGGGGACGAGAGAGCGGCCCCACCTCCCTCCTGAACCGTACCAGGCCACATACCCTCAACATTGGGAGGATGCTTTGGGGGTCTGTGACCCCTCAAAGCACCTTGTCCCCATGTTGAGGAGGACAAGGGCCTCATCCCCACAACCCTGGCCGGTGGTTGTGGAGGTCTGCGGGCAGGGGGCTTATCAGAATCTGGAAGCCCCCTTTAACAAGGGGACCCCCAGATCCTGCCCCCCCCTGTTTGAAATGGTAAGGGGGTACAAAAGTACCCCTACCATTTCACAAAGAAAGTGTAAAAAATAGTTAAATAAGACAAACACACTTTTGAAAAATTCCTTTATTAAAAAAAAAAAAAAAAAAAAAAAAAAAAAAAGATTCAAAAAAATTATAATATTTAAACCATGGGGTGTGTAACATTTAAGCTGGTGTATCCAGAAGGTTTCAAGTTTAGACACCTCCCTTACACTGGATTCACCTCTCCAGCGGGGGACGAATGTATCTATTACCTGAAACTTAGTCCCCACTGGATTTTGATTGTGACATAATAAGTAGTGCTTAGGGAAGCTATGGTTAATTCATCCTTTTTTAATACCTGTTATGTGTTCGTTAACCCTCACGGCAAAAGTACGTATCGTCCTGGCCCACATACTGTTTTGCATACAATATACCTAGTTGAGTAGGTCAAGAAATGTTTCATCTGATGTTCTTTTCCTGTAATAGTTGATGTGAAGGTTTCAGTTTTTCTACTTCCGCAGGTGTTGTGCTTGCATACTTTGCACTTATGACATGGAAAGAATCTTTTCATGTTGAGAAAGAAAGAGGGAATAGTGATTGGGTCTATTGTATTTGGTGCAATCTGTCCACTTAAAGACAAGGCACCCCCATATATCACTCCTGCTTGGTCTGGGAGTATGGGGCCTAGGATTTGATCATTTTTAAGCACTTTCCAGTGCCTATAAATAACATCCTTAATTTGTTTATGTTGAATGGGGAAGTTATTGAGAAAAGACCATTTATGTTTATTATCTTGAACTCATTTTGGTTGTTCAGATATTGCGTCTGATCCGCATTAGTTGGCTCTGAGGTACAGATTTCAGCCATGCTGCATGATGGCAGTTGTCGACTGGAATGTATCCATTCCAGTCGGTAGCTTTGAAGAAGGTTTTAGTCTCCAAATTATCATTTTCCGCTGTGACTTCTAAGTCCAAAAAATGGATGGTGGAGGGGCTGGCCTCATATGTCAGCTTGATTCCCACACAGTTGTCATTTAGTATAGACATGAACCTGTCCAAGGACTCCATACTACCCCTCCATAGGAGGAGGATGTCTTCAATGTACCTGGCCCACAAAACCATCTGTGGTGGGTCCAGGACATAAACAACATCCTCTTCCCAATGGGCCATAAAGATGTTGGCTAAGCTGGGGGCGAATTTGGCCCCCATTGCATGTATACATGTCAAATGTTTAGATATCCAAAACAAACACCCAATCCACACATTAGCAAAATATGTAGTGCATTAACATTAGCATGGAGAAGGAAGAGGTGGAAGGAGCTATCAGTGTTTCTAGGTACCCCAATTTTGTAGACCCAGGCACCAGGGCCAAGATTACAGAGTAGTTGCAGTGTGTACAGTGCTAGTAGTGTAGGTGTGTGAAGGGCAAAAAGGTTGCAAGCAACAATAGACTGGGTAGGTATTTCCTCAATTTGACTAATAACTTGACCATAATTCACTATGTAGGGCCTCAATCACTTGACCATTGTTCCCTTAATACTTTTTTCTCTTCTTACAAAGACACGAACTTCCAAGATGCGCAATTGGCCATATGAGTGTAGATATGATGCAGGCTTTAATTGATCTTGAGAAAATAAAGAAGGCTGTCACTGCTAAACAGAGAAGAATACGTGATTATGTTGACATTCTTTCCAAATTTTAAGTTCATCTGGCCTGAAGTATTCTTCCACTTGTTGGTTCGTGTTAGCAGTTTTAAGATTTCCCATTTTTGTTTACTTTTGCAGTGCTAATTTGAAATTGCACTGTTTCACTTGAAGTAGCATGATTTCGAAGTAGCAAGGTCAGTGCAATTTCAGGTGCAACTTGATTCTGGCTTCATGCGCAGATGTCTATTGAAGTCACACCTACAATTTGAAAAAGTAGTGCAGGAACTACTTTTGAAAATCTTTGTGCGCCGCTAAATCAGTGTCACACCGATTGGAACAGTGCGACAATGATTTAGCATTTGAAAGTGCACTTGCAGTGCACTTGTAGTGCAAAGTGGATTGGCCTTTCATAAATAACCCCCAGTGTGTCAACATGTGCTAGCTCCCATCAAGGGGGATCAATGGACATGTTTCGGAGGTGCAACCCATTCCTCTCACCTACTTTAGTTTTGAGGAAGGGGTTGCACCCCAAAATGTGTACATTGATATCCCGTTATGGGAGATAGCACATGTTGACACACTGTTAGGGGCTTGAAGAAATAATCTGTTTGTACCTACACACATTTAAGGCAGGGGATCATAGGGGACATTTAACAGTTATGCTTCTACCTGTATGTGGCTTCGAATTTTGGCTTTTAGAGGGGTGAGATCACCCCATCTGAGGAAGGCAACATCAACATAGTTTTGGGATACTAATGTCTCATATGGCCTTCACTTTAGCAAAGTCGAACTTTGTAAGTTCCTGAGTTGGGGATGTGTATCTTATGTTTTTAAACATGCCTGTTTAGCCCCAAAAAAGGCAAAATGATGGCAAACATACATGTTATACACCAAAATGTTGGTTTGTTCAAAAACTCTTTTAAAACACACATGTGAATGTGCTTAGAGTAAAATGTTTTATACTAAACAATGTGTGGCATCTGCAATGCTCAATGCCAGTGTATTTGTTAAGTTGGTGTAGTTACAATGACAATGTGCTCAAACATGTGGCAAACTCAGGCAATTTTATTGCCTCTAAGAAATGAATTAACCCCTAGGCGCCCACGCTATAGCCAAAAGACGGCTACATCGCGGACGCCAATTGCTGGCAGGCCGTCCCTGGAGGTCCTCCTGCACGTTTTGAGGAAATTCTGTGTTGGCTGTGTCAATGACTTTCAATGAGTGTTCTCTGTATTACGGAGCCGACAATTCATAATAGCTGCGAGTGATTTTAAAGGACTTTTTTTCCTGCATAAATGACACTTTTTTTTTTCTGCATAAATGACACTTTGTGCAGGGACAGTTCTAAGCACCAGAAACATGCTCCCCTTCACAGGCATACTATAGACACCCCCCCCCTACGAAATTTAAAGGAATATTACACTTTTATTTCTTCACTTTAATCATTATTAAAACCACTGCTCCCGAAAAAATGGCCGTTTTTAAAACTTTTTTTGCATTGATCCATGTCCCCTGGGGCAGGATCCGGGTCCCCAAACACTTTTTAGGACAGTAACTTGCAGAATCTTTTCTCTCTGTCAAATCTTTTTTTCTCTGTCCAATATTTTCTCTATATAATCTTGGACTAATAGAGGTAAGGTTAGGCACATTCGACCACAGGTTCTATAGACACAGATTGTTATTGTCAGAGTCACGTTGAATCTCCTATTCTATATCGAACTGTTGTAACAACGAAAACGAAAATAAAGCATTTATTTATGTTGGATCTTTCGTTTTTCGGATTCTGTGCTATCGTTATCGCTTGTCAAAACAAAAACAAAAATAGCTGAAATTCGGACGAAAATGCATTCGGACGAAAATGAATGCACATGTCTAGTGTTCTCTACAACCCTTCGGGCACGAGACAGTCTATAGTTGTATATCCTCTGCTGGGGTGAGGTTCCCCATGGGAAAGAGCCTCATGAGATGTTCCCCCAGAGCAAAGGCCTCATCTGCAACAAATACAAAATTGAGGCCCTCAACATTGTCCTCAGAAGGTGGCAAGTTTAAGAATCCATTTTGTAGCCGACAGTAGAATTTGGTCCTTGATTGCGGCCATTCTTCCAAACGTCCAGGTGCAGGAACTCATCATTTTCAGACAGTACCGCTAGCATCACTATGCTGCAAAAGCCCTTATTATTATAATAATAAGAGCCTGAGTTGGGTGGTTGGACAATGCAGACATGCTTCCCATCAATCGCTCCACCATATTTGGGAAAATCCCACTGATGGTGGAATTGGGCTTCAACAGCCTGCCATTCCTGTGGGTTGGAAGGAAACTGTGGAGAAAAACAAGAAAAAAAATATTACTTTTGCACATAACATTGCAAGCAGATTTGACACAAACATTCTTGGCTAACATAAGTATAACATTTATTTAAATGAGAATTTAAAGACAAAAGTATGAGGTCAACATATCAGATTCATCACCCCCTTTGGTGGACAATTCTAAAAATATTATTGTGGGGGGGTGGGTAAATGTTTTGGACAGGTAACCCGTTCCACTTCCATGAGAGCTGAATGCCTAAATAATGTGTGATACTTTGGCCAGCCCCGCCTTACTTACACTATTGGTAAGCTCACTGGACAGGTAAGAAGTGTCATAATCCAAAAATATGGATATGGATACACACTGTCCAAATTGAAGCATATTTTTACATTCATAAATTACCTATCAAGATAATAGGAGACAAACATTTTCAACAGTACCATTTGAAGTTATTCAGGCAGGTCCTTGCACTAAATGCTTTGGTGAATTCATGCAGAAATATGACCACAAACGAGGTATAGTGTGTATGGGTTTTGCAAAGTCATCAGATAGTATTAGTTTCAGTTGACTTAGCATTTGGGGGTGGAGGGAGGGTTACAAATGAGTTTGGCCCCCAAAAAATGACCTCTTGCACTCTGCCTGAATTTGAGGACAGCAATAACATTTGTACACATTTTAGGGGGTGTTTAGGGTAAGCATAAAAATGAAGCTGACACAATACATTGTTAAGTTACTAGGCTAGGTGTGCATGGGCCCAGGATAGCATGCTGGGGAGGTTAGTGAAGGTAAATATGCATGAAGGACAAAAAATGAGCATTAAAAGCTTATAGCATTCATGAGGACATAGAGGACATTCACAGCATATTACAATATTGACAATTATGGAATGAAGAAATGAATACAATACATTAGCAAACATTAAATACATAGAATGTGATGTTAAAGGCTAAAATTTACCTGAATATAGTCCTTCTGCAGGACTTGGGTGATGGCAGAACAGGTCTCTGGAATAATGATTCCCAGAGCCTGAGGGGAGATCCCAGTTGTGAACTTCGGATCCTGGAGACTTCTCCCCATGGCCAAGTGCCGCAAGGTGGCAATGAGTCTTTGCTCGGGAGTAATGACTTGCCGTATGCATGTGTCCTGCTTACTAGTATAGGGGGTAAGCAAAGCCAATAGTCTGTGAAAGCAGGGGTCTGTCATCCGGAGATAATTCCTGAAATCATCAGGATTATTCTCCTGGAGCTCCTGCAACAAAAGCATATGACAGCATTGGTCATGATTAAGCAACCAATTCTTGGTCCAAGAACTCCTCCTCCCCCTGTTCCTGGACTGGACTTGGGTCAAAGCAATAACTCCAAGCCCAATAATAGCACAATCTCTCCGACGAGAAATTAAGTAACAATAGCACACTGAAAATTTGAAACAAACTGAAAAGAATGCACCGAAAATCAGAAACAAACTGACAAGCATGCACTGAAAAACAGAAACAAACAGGCAAGCATGATCTGAAAATCAGAAACAAATTTACAAACACGAGCTGAAAAGCGTGAATCAACACTCACCAAACTTCTACTAACACGAGATTAGCAGGAGGAGCCCAAATGGTGGTGCATGATTATTGAACTTCCTTTTTATCGGCTTGTAGTAGGTCTAGTATTTCACTATGTTCGTAATTGTTGGCGAACAATTGTGTGGCCGTGTGTATGCAAGACAAGTTTGGGCCAACACCCTTCAGACAAAATCCCACGGTTTTGTTGGCCAACAATCTGATTGTGTGTACGAGGCTTAAGAGAGGCAGATTGATCCCACTGCTAAACAGAAGAGTAAGTAATCATAGCAACAGTAAAGGTCGCAGTGAAACAGGGAAGTAAAGCTTGAACACAAAGCATTTATAATCAGGGAAGAGGTCTAAGCCCCTGTACACACGGTCGGAGATTTCCACAACCAAATCCGTCGGATTTTGCCCGTCGGATTTTGTCTGTCGGATCTTGTCCGAAACTGTTGCATACACACGGTCGGACAAAGTTGGCGAAAAAATCCGATCTTTTAGAACGTGATGACGTAATTTCGTTACGATGGGACTACATTCAGGCTAGTAGCCAATAGCTTTGATGTAGGAATTTGATCTGAGCATGCGTGGCACTTGGTCCGATCAAAATTCTCTACACATGATCGGAGTATGTCCGATCAGCCCAGTTGGTCGGGAAATATTTCCAACATGTTGGAAAATTGGGTCCGACGGATATTCTGACGGAATCAGTCCGATGCATACCACACACAGTCGGATTATCCGATGACACGGTCCGATAGGACACATTCCGACGGATTCTCCGACCGTATGTACAAGGGCTTAGACCATGCCAAATAAACCTCAAATAGAAAAAAATAGCATGGTAATAAGGGCGTTCATTCTCCCTCTAACGTCATTCACTATCCATGTCTTTCTAATTTCTGGGTGATCTTTAGGCTTTTTTCTCTGCCTTTTTCTATGCACAGTATCTATTATCCATGTAATAAAATGATATACAAATAAAGTGTCTATTGTAAACTATTTGAAACCATGGTAGGAATGGAACCGCCGCAAAGTGATTGTAAAGGCAAAAGTTTTTTTTTATCTTAATGCATTCTATGCATTAAGATAAAAAGCCTTCTGTGTGCCCCCCCTCCTTTCCAGCTCCCCCTAATACTTACCTGAGCACAAAGAGACTGAGCACTGAGAGACTCGGCTGTCCAGGACTCTCCCTCCTCATTGACTGAGACAGCAGCGAAGCGCCATTGGCTCCCACTGCTGTCAAAGTCGGTGTGCAAATGAGGATAGAGAAGGGGTAGGGCCGAGCCACAGCTCCATGTCTGAAGGCTCATGTGCCCCATAGCAAGCTGATTGCTGTGGGGGCACTCAACAGGAGGGAGGGTCCAGGATCACTGAAGAGGGACTGGAGATGAGGCGGATCTGGGCTGCTCTTTGCAAGGTAAGTATACAATGTTTGTTATTTTTAAGCAAAAAAATAAATAAAAAATAACAAGACTTTAGTATAATTTTAAGTCCCATAAAGATTCCATAAATTGGTAATATTTAGGAACAACAACAAACAGTGTGATGAACAACAGTGGTCAAATTTGCAAAGAAGGTATGAGGAAAATATAAGACATAGTAAAAGGACAATGTAAAGGAAATAATTGCATAGAATTCAAAGAATCAACAATTTGTCAGGGCATCTTGGTTTGAATGGTAACCTGTCACAAGAAGGGGAATTGGGGAAATTGGGACTTTAAATGAAGCCCTGGCCGGGTAAGGTCATGTGCATCCATCCCTATCATGACGAGTAATAAAATCAGCAGAAATGCAGCAAAAAGGGTGGGGCTTTATATGAAGCCCATGATAGCATATGAATAGAAGGTGGATAATAAAATATTTAATAACCCACAAATACATGTTTGCGTACATTAAATTTCATATACATAAAAATGCACATTTTCATAGTGTCAATTTCTGAAACAGTAATATCTGGTAATAACATATTTATAAACATTAATCACATGATAAGGTTAAGGGATCCACCAAGATTCATGATTAGATGTACACATATAACAGGATAGCACCTACATAGTCTGTGACAATTTAAAATGTTATATACAGTACAAGGGCACATATCTTAATAGGGGTGTAATTGTAGTATATGACATCTGGTAGCTCATTGCATTTTGGGGTTTTAAGCCTCTCTTCAGGAGAAAGCGTGTGATGTATCTACAATGGTAAAATAGATTGACTGAGTAGATTGGCTTGTATCAATATAGGGGAGGTTCAAAAACACCCCCCTACAAGATCACTTACAAGTATTTGTGCACTTGATGGCACAATGTCAGAGACCATGAGCCACCCAAGGGCATCAGAATCAAGAGCTGAGGGGGCATATTCAGAGGCGGGACCCATCACAGACAATACCCCAGTGTATCCGGGCACACAGAGCACTCCTAGTGTGAACATAGCAAACATCAGTAATAAGTGAGTCAACCAAGTGAACCAGTACTGCGGCTATGTGAGTTAATTACAAGTAAAAGTGGACTAAGTAGTGAAGATGGTATGTGCAGAGATAAAAACTGATGTTGTGGTGAGTAAGCAGGAGTGGAACTGGAGGACCATAATTTAGAGGTTGGCACCAAAACACCTGAATGCAGGGGAGGTATGGAGGAACAGAAGGAGAGAGTTGCTCGTTAAGATGTGATAAGTACCTGGTGCTTGAGGAGGGGGAGAGAGACCAATCCAACAGGAGACATGAATACCAGTGTGCAAGAGAGCTGTAGCGACCCAATGCCAGCCAGAGCAGCTGCCCATAAATGCGCGCCGCATTCAATTGAGTTCCAGTGGGGGGCGCCAAAAACAGTCATTCCAGTAGGCTTCTGTTTCATGTGTTATTATGATTTTAACTTCACCTGAATTTTTTATATCTCGCAGTGGTGACTATTATGCTGTCCGCTAGCCCTTAGAGTTATTCCTTTCTTGATCGTGAAATTCCTGTTCCAGCCCTTTGCTTTTATATGGCTGAGTTTCTGAAAACTGCAATTTCTGGAGTCCTAAGGATGCCCTAAGGTCACTTCCGGTTTTTGGTCCCAGCTTTGACGTCACTTCTGGCGTGACGGTGCCTCCGTTGTGACGCCGGTTCCTATTTATAGGTTCAGTGTAATTTCAGGTGTGACGGCGCCTCTGTTATGACGCACATGTGTCCTCACCTCGTTTTGCCGCCAAAATTTTTGGTGCCAAACGAGGTGGAGACGGATATATAAGATTCTCTGAGATCAGTCCTCCATGGCTGGTCCACCTAAAAGGGAGTCCTGTATGTTCTAGCGGGTAAGGAGAGATTTTATAACAGTGTTCGTGGATTATATTTTGACACTTGTGTTCGATTTTTTTATTTGAAAATGTTCTATCTTATTTCCAGAAGGGGACTTGGGTATTTATATACCTATAGGTCCCCCCTTCCTTGGGCCATTTTGAAACTTTGTGATGTAATATATTCAGGTAATAACCCTTTAGCTTTGTCCGACTTGGGATATTTGTTTGTAAGATAATTTGGCTTTTTGATCTGCTGAGTTGGATATTATTCTTTATTATATTATTTCTAAGGGCTCCGTTTGACATCAATATTTTGAAGTGCCTTGAAGGTTTTCCTTAAAAATAAAAATAAAAATATTTTTATTTTGGAGAGTTGTGTGTTCCACTTTTCTGAATGGTTCGAGGTAGGCATTGTATTTTTTTGTTGTTATATACCATCTCATAGATATACCGGATTAGTGCTACTTTTATCTCTCAATTTAACAGATGGATCCCAGGGGGTGTAGCCTTTCTTGACAATTTATCCCTCTCTGTGGTATCATCAAAATTGATCCTCTTGTATCCAACCACTTTTGGAGTATTTTCGAATTTCATTGGTGGCACAGGTCAGCTCTTGAAGTCAATCTGTGTCTATACGATATTCTGCATGGCTGTAAATTGTATTACATTTTATTATTTGTGTTTTTTGTGTGTTTTTTGAAATTGTCTTTTCTCATTCTAGTGACTATAGATAATAGTTAATTGGAAGGAAAATCAGATTGTGGGGGGGAAAGCTATCAAAAGACCATTATTTCTAAATGCAGGAATAGTTATTGAGAAAAAAAAAAAAAAGAGGACAGTTAGATGCCACCATGAGCTTCCATCCCTAAATTAATTGTTACAAGAAGGGGAATTTGGGACCTTAAATGAATCCATGGCTGCGTCCATCCCTATCATAACGAGAAAAAGGCAACAAAAAAGCAGAAAAAAGGGTGGGACTTTATATGAAGCTCATGATGGCAAATGAATAGAAGGTGGATAATAAAATATTTAATAATCCATAAATACATGTTTACATACATTCAATTTCATATATATATATATATATATATATATATATATATATATATATATATAGAAATGCATACTTTCATAGTGTCAATTTCTGAAACAGTAATATCTGGTAATAACATATTTATAACATCATTCACATATTAAGGTTAAGGGATCTACCACGATTCATGATTAGATGTACACATATAACAGGATAGCATCTGCATGGTCTATGGTCTTTCTGATCCCTGTCATAATATAAAATTGTATATACAAGGGCATGCTGCTTTTTTCTTGAATGGTAACCTGTCTGGTAAGAAGTAGATGACAGAAGACACACACCTAAAAAGGTAGTATGTCTTTGATAGGCTTCATAGAAAACCCTACGTTATCCTTTCATGACCAGGCTTGATACCCAGCCCAATTTTACCAGCATTAACTTGTGTCAATTAATTTGTCTATTAATCATTTGCATACCTAAACATTTTCTGAACATAGTTTTAACCACCACTTTACCACTGTATTGTATATATAAAAAAACAAAAAAACAGAGGAGATGGATGTATATTTTTGGAGTGCAGTTTTTAAACAGCAGATCAGAAAAAAAACACTCAGGCAGTCAGTAAATGACTGTGATCTGTCACTGGGTTGCTCAATTCACAGTCACGATGTACAATCTGAGGCAATAAGAGTGGCACTGTACCTACGCTGATGCAGTTTGTTCTGAGTTCCTCTTTGTGCACGACAATGCCTGGCCTCACATGGCAAGAGTATGCAGCCAGTTCTTGGAAGATGAGCAAATTGATATCATTGAATGGCCCCCACGCTCGCCTGACCTAAATCCAAGAGAACATCTCTGGGACATTATGTTTCGGTCCATCCAATGCTACCAGGTTGCACCTCAGACTGTTCAGGAGTTCAGTAATGCCCTGGTTCAGATCTGGGAGGAAATACCCCAGGATACCATCCGTTGTCTCATTAGAAGCATGACCTAATGTTGTCAGTCATGTATGTGAGGGACATACAAACTACTGAGTACCATTTTGAGTTGCTGCAATGAAATTGTAGCAAAATTGACTAGCCTGCTGCATATTTTTTCACTTTCGGGGGGGGTTTGAATTCAGCCCTCTGAAGGTTGATAATTTTAATTTCCATCAAACGATGTGGCATCCTTTCATTCCTAAAACAATTCCTAAAACAATACCCAGTCCATGTCAGCATAGATATCCAGCATGATATTTTTCCCCATTGAGATCTGATGTGTTTTCAAAGTGTTACTTTAATTTCTTGGAGCAGTGTATGTACAGTGCCTTGAAAAAGTATTCATACCTCTTAAAATTTTCCACATTTTGTCATGTTACAACCAAAAATGAAAATGTATTTTACTGGGATTTTATGTGATAGACCAACACAAAATGATACATAATTGTGAAGTGGAAGGAAAATGATAAATGGCTTTCAAACTTTTTTTAAAATAAATATCTGAAAATATTGCGTAAGTGAATCTGCTCAGGTTTAGATCTCCAAGAGTTCAGTGAAGCCTGTTTGAAATTTGGTGAACTCAAACGTAGCCATAAAAATGTTGTTGTGGTATAACTTCTTCAATTAGCCAAGTGAAACAGAAAATTAATTGGTTTCTCTCAATAAGACAGGACAGGATTCCTTAAAGACTCTGCCTCTAAGTTCAAACCGATTTGGATGCCCTGGGTTGATCATTATGCCCCATATGATTTTGATTGCATGCTGTTGGAACTCTGATGAAGTCATTTTTATTCTCAACAACCACCCAACTAGGACCCAACTAAAACACTCACCTCTACATCACCTGTTTTTAACATTCCTTTCTAGAACCCTCTATAACTCCTAACTCTCTTCTATTATTTTACAGTCTTCCTTCTCCTTTTTGCTCCCTCAGGAACCTCTTTGATTAACTGATAACTAAATTCCACAAAATACATGCATACATGACAGATGATCATTTATAATTGTTTTATTTTTAAGGTGGGTGATTTCAATCTTGAAATAATTCTCAACAAGAAGCCTGGAATAATGTACCAATGTATTGTGCTGCTCATTGTATGTTTAGAAAGAATCTTCAATAAAAAAAATTATGAAACAAAGATACACAAATGCTTTAAATAACATACTTGGATTAAGCCTTTAAGCTGTATCTTGTATTATTATGGCTCAGTGTGATTTTTACTGGCAGTCTCAGAGACAGCACATGTTTGGCTTTGGAACTTAATTTTTAAATTAATTTGGCTTATGTATACAGTAACTGCAGCACTCCAGTATGGTTTATTTATCATTTATAAAAAATGTTTGTTTTCAGGTAGTTTTAGCAGTAATATCAAGCAGTAATAGGTCTACTATGAATGACAGACAAAAAAATGTCCACTAACTTGCTGAGGCTGTCCCTAGTCTGACTGATGCAAAACTGTCCTGCCGCTTGACAATTTCTAACAAACTCTCAGTAAGAATTTAAAGACAATAGATGGAACAGCAGTGTATAACTGCCCAGCAGCAATACATTTTAATGAGGTAGAATTGGCCAAAGTGAACTAGAGACAGGACAAGAAGTACTGGCAAGGGTTTTAGTAGAAGAATTAAAAAATGTTAGAAGATAAAGGAGTGTAAAATTTGCCAGTAGCTTGAAAGTTTTAATAGGTCTAACCACTGTAAGCCTAACTTTTGTTTTATCAACAGGGATAGAGGTATGTAGTGTGTGTGTGTGAGATAATATCAGGAGGTTTGGGTACATACTGTTCTTGCACTTAGTTTTAATTCTTTCAAATGATGCATCTGTCTACTGAAAAAAATACAACAGCTCTACTAACAATGTTCAGTAAATAATAATAATAATAATAAGTAAATGGTGTACTTTAGTCACTCCAAACTTAAAAGAAAAATCAAGAAAATCCCTAAAAATATTATTTTTTTAACAGACCTCAATTTTAAAAGAAAACATTTGGAGAGTGCGCATGTGTGGGACTTCCAGGAAGACGCAATAGCCGGGTGTTCCGACCCGCTCTGGCCTCACTAAAGCCCCCACGCCAGTGAACACGAGTGGGACCCCCGAGACTGACCTCCCTGAACACCAGACACTATAGAGCATCTCAAACAATAATAGTGGAAAAGAAAAAAAATAGCGGGGGCGTGGCTTGGCGCGCGCGGAGAATGGCTGCCTGAACTCAGAGCTCCGGGAGACCCGCAGTCCTGTAGCCTTTTCCTTGGCAGTACCGCAGGCGAAAATGAGCAAACCGGGGCGTCACAACACGGGAACTCGACCGGGCCGGTCCTCGGCTCCCTCATGCGCCCGCAGCATCCAGGATATCTTTGCCACCCAGACCCGCTCCGGCCGCAATACGCCGGCCAAGATGGCGCCGGCACGAGGAGAGGAGGAAGATCTCAGTGATGGGTCCCAGTCAGCGGCGGAGGACGCGGTAAGCGGAGCGGGACATCCCAATCACCCTCTTACATTAGGGGACATGACCTCCATTGCCGCAGATATTAAATCTACTCTATTTTCTGCTATTACTGACTTAAAAGCGGATTTATTGACACTGACTGAGAAGATGGCTACTATGGAGAGGGCGGAGGGCAGGAGGGACAGAGCCATAGTCAGGCTGGAAGCCACCGCTGCATCACACTCTGCCCATCTGATTGACATTAATCGCCATTTGGAAGACCTCGACAACAGAGGCAGGAGGAGCAATCTAAGGGTGAGGGGGATCCCGGAATCGGTGGGCCCCGAACAAATCCCTTCCGCCCTGAGATCAATCTTCAACAATCTATTGGAGAACCCAATTGATACCCCCATAGACCTAGTGCGAGCGCACAGGGCCCTGAGAGTGAAACCTTCGGATTCCGCACCCCCCAGGGATATTGTCTGCTGCCTTCAAAGCTTCCCACTTAAGGAGGAGATCCTGTCTCAAGCACGGAAAAATTACCATGTGTTCTTTAATGACAGTGAGATCTCCCTGTTCCAGGACCTGTCACCTATCACTTTGCGCAACAGGCGGGCGCTGCGCCCACTCCTAGAAGTCCTCAGAACCAGGGGGATCGTTTACAAGTGGCGATTCCCTTTTGCCTTGCAGGCCACGCTAGATGGGAGGCAATTCGTGTTGCGGATGCCGGAAGAGCTGCCAGACTTTTGTAATGCCCTAAATATCCCGTTCACGGAGCTACCTGACTGGTATGTGGAGTTCAGGCTTCCTCCGACTGACTGCAGTCCTGTGAACACACCCCACTCTTCCCCTGCTAAACCTCCGCCTAAGAGAAGTAAGATGGGAAGATCTGGCGGCCAAGGCCCGAGCCGCTCATCCCTTCAGGTTCACCCTCCTAGACAGCGTGACTGCCCCTGAGCAACCTGCTCGACTCATGGAGATGGTCCTTACTGCCCTATACCGCGGTCATCACAGGGTAGCTGCTGCTCGTGTTGTTTTTCTTTTTTTTTCTTTTTTTCCCCTGTTCTGCTATGGACTCTCATCACTGCTGCCTTGATGCCTGGTTGGCACTCTTCTTCCCTTTCCACTTGCAGATCTCGGGTTGGATGGGCTGGGAACCGGAGGCTACTGGCTGTGGCCTTTAGTCTATAACCCATGCGGCTGATTGACTGCCTACTGGAACTCAGCCTGAAGTTTTCTTTAGCCCTGGTTGATATCCTACTTTTAACTTTTAATTTTTATCCTGTGCTGACTCGTTTCTTGTTTTATGAATCATCATCATCTATGCTTAATTTAGACCTGTTTTTTTTTTTTCATATATACTGCCAAGGAACTTTTATTGATGTTTTATTTTCAGCTTTGTTGGACTGCGGGGCCTTCTGATTCCAGCTCTCCTATATGGATCTCAGTTTAGTTGATTGCCTTGGTATTTGCTGCAGATTACAAATAGTTCTGACGTACCCTAGCATTCTCTGCTCGGAGTTCCTCCCACTTACCCCGCAAGTGAGTAGTGTCGTGCCGTTTCTGTGCACGGATACTGCTCACACTTTAATATAACGCTTGCAGTCTTGTGTACTGCAGGCAGGTTCTTGTTTTCGTTTACCCCCAGTTATATAGCCTGAACCCACGGGCTAGATCCCCATCTCCCCTATTTTTCCCCTCCCCCCTTGTCCCTCCTCTGTTCCCTTCTTTCTTTACCTTCTCCTCCTTTTCTGTGTCTTTTTCTTTCAGGTTGCAAGGCTGCGAGAAGCGGGTGGAGTGCCTTCACAATGGCGTATTCGGGGCTGGGACACGGTCCTACCCTGATATCCCACAACATCCGAGGCCTGAATACCCCGGAGAAGCGCTCTCCCTTGCTCAGAGAACTTAATAAGGTAAAACCTATGTTTGTTTTTTTACAAGAAACGCATTTCCAGTCCACTAAAATTCCTTCCCTTCGACATAAAAATTTCCCTATGGCATATCATGCCACAAACCCCTTGGCTAAGACCAAAGGAGTCACGATTTTGCTGCATAAGGCAGCGGGTTTCGAGGTCACTCAGCAACTAGTGGACCCTGATGGTAGGTACCTGTTTTTGAAGGGGACCTGGGGAACGGTCCCGATGACGTTAGCTAACGTATATTTCCCAAACAGGGCCCATATAACTTTCTGTAGACACCTTATTGAGGAACTCAAGGGTTTTGCAGAGGGTGGTATTTTGCTCGGGGGGGATTTCAATATACCGCTAAACCCCTCCCAGGATACGTCTTCGGGCAAATCTAGTGTGACTTACGGGGTTTTGAAACGTATCAAGAATCTTTTGCACTCGGTAACGTTGGTAGACTCGTGGCGCACCCTGAACCCGTCCGGTAAAGATTTTACTTGCTACTCAGCACCCCATGATAAATATGCGCGCATCGACTATATTTTTATTACGCAGAAGGATTTGCCGGTGTTAAGCGAGGCGCACATAGGTATCCAATCGATTTCGGACCATGCACCTACCTCCCTCTGTATTAAGCGTACAGCTCATAGGCCGAAACAATGCATGTGGCGTCTGAACTCTTCCTTGTTACTAGATATTGAACTATTGCCAAAATTGACTGACGTTATGCGCCACTATTTTTCTGAAAATAGCTCTGATGATCTCTCCCCCTTAACAATCTGGGAGGCACATAAGTGCGTCATGAGGGGGGAGCTCATCAGAGTAGGAGCTGCTCGTAAGCGGGAGGCTGAAAAAATGATTAAGTCCCTATCAGCCAAAATTGCCGGTCTGGAGGCCCAGCATAAACAATCTCTGGACGCTCAAAAAGCCCAGGAACTTTTGGCGACACGCGAAGAGCTCCGAGATATTTTAGAAGCTCGTAGCAAACGCTCGCTTTTCCTTAAGCACAAAATTTATTATGAGCACGGGGATAAGGGGGGGAAGTTCTTGGCGAGGGCGTTAAAGGAGGCCTCCTTAGTGAATAATATTATGGCGATTAAAACCAGTGACGGCCGGCTAACAAATAGAACGGACGAGATTGCGGAGAGTTTTCACCATTTTTATTCCAAACTCTATGACATTCCCCTCCAACACAAACCTGGGGAGTTAGGGGGTGACAGGACCCAAATCATTCAGGACTATTTGCAGCAGAGCGGCCTACCTTCGCTCTCCCCTGAGGATGCGGAATCTCTGGAACGACCGATATCCTCAGAAGAGTTATCCCTCACCATTAAAAACCTCAAGCCCGGAAAGAGTCCAGGGCCTGACGGGTTGTCGGCTCTTTACTATAAAACGTTCGGGGCCGTTCTGGAAGCCCCTCTTTTAAAAACCCTTAATTTTCTTATGGACCCTCACCAAATTCCTGCCACGTTTTTGGGGGCTCATATCACGGTGCTCCCTAAGCCGGGCAAGGACCCATCGGAGTGCGCAAGTTACAGGCCCATTTCTCTTCTCAACCTAGATCTAAAAATTTTAGCCAAAATAATCGCAAACCGCCTGCGTCCTTTTTTGCCCCACATAATCGGTCCAGAACAGGTTGGGTTCATGCCGGGGAGGGAAGCCAAAGATAATGTAATTAAGGCCCTGAACCTGTCATACCACTGCCGCAGATTGGGACTCGAGGGCCTTCTCCTGTCTACTGATGCGGAGAAGGCCTTCGATAGGGTCGCGTGGGACTATTTGTTGGCTACTTGTGCCCACATAGGTCTGAAATCCCACATGATGTCCTGGATTTCCTCCCTGTACATGAACCCCACGGCTCAGTTAAAAATCAATGGAACCCTTTCAGAACCGGTAACCATTAAAAATGGGACGCGACAGGGCTGCCCCCTGTCGCCCCTTCTATTTATAATCTCATTAGAACCCTTTATCCGTGTAGTTAACCAAAACCCTGATATTACAGGCTTCCAGATCGGCTCTAAACCCTACAAAACAGCAGCTTACGCTGATGATCTGCTGTTTTTTTTGACTCAGCCCCATGCTTCTATCCCCAATCTATTAAAGGCATTCTCTATCTATGGCTATGTTTCTAATTTAAAAATTAATTATGCTAAGTCAGAAGCCATGAATATTTCTCTCCCGCCCGAGGTTTTAGATCAGGCCCAGACCAACAATTCCTTTCGATGGGAAGTGAACACGCTTAAGTACCTGGGAATTTGCTGCCCTCTCAACTTGACAAAGCTTTCTCTAGCAATTTTACTCCTATGCTGAGGCGGATCCAATCCGACTTAGCGAAGTGGTCCTTTAAATTCTTTTCATGGTTTGGGAGAGCAGCAATAATAAAGATGGTGGTACTCCCTAGATTGCTTTATCTTTTTCGCACCCTACCAATCGCGGTACCGGTCAGCTTTTTTAAGCAATTACAGTCTGTACTCTGGAAATTTGTGTGGGCGGGCAGGAGGCCGCGTGTTGGCCTTCACTTGTTGATGAGGCCGAAGGCAGCGGGAGGCTTGGGCTTCCCGAATTTTAAGCTGTATTATTATGCCGCGCACTTGGCCAGAGTTATAGATTGGCATTGCCATTCTGAAAACAAAGACTGGGTGGCTTTAGAAGAAGCAGGCTCCCACACTCCTTTAAAATTCTCCCCGTGGATACCCTGGGCTAGATGTCCCCCAGAGTTCTTACAACACCCTCTTATTAGGGCAACCCTACAAGCCTTTCATAAATCTTCTACAGAGTATTCAATTGCGACTTCACCGGGACCTTTGACCCCCTTGTTAAACAATCCGGATTTCCCTCCGGGGGAGGATACAGGTACATTTGCCTGGAGGGGGTCGTTACCCCTTCTGGCTCTACATTTGACTCAGTCTGGACAGTTTGTTTCTCAGGACAATTTGCTGAGTGGCCCCGAACCCCAGGTGCTCTCCTTCTGGAATTACCGACAGGCACGTCACTATGTTATGGCACCCGTGAGACGGAAGGAGATGCTGAGAGACCCTACCCCTTTTGAAACTCTTTGCTTGGAAGGCAGGCCGGTGGAGAGGATGACCTCACTTATGTGCACTTACCTTCAGCAGCAGGGAAGTGCGGATCTGGTACGTTTTAGAGACCAATGGGAATCGTCACTCCAGACTCGCTTTACAGATCTGCAGTGGCAAAACGCATGCATTTTGGCCCATAAGTGCTCTATTAGTACTAGGCTTCAAGAAAATTCTTATAAATTGTTGTCACAATGGTATGCCACTCCAGAAAAAGTAAAGAGATGGTACCCCGCTTCCACGGACCTCTGTTGGAGGTGCGGTGAGGCCAAAGGAGACATGTTGCACATATGGTGGAATTGCCCCCGGATTTCTGAATTCTGGGGCAAGATATGTGACCTGATTTTACGCATTACGGATACGACACTACCCCTGACACCGGCCTGCTGCCTGCTTAATATTTCTGATTGGCCTCTTGGCAAATATAAAAGATCTTTGTCAAAGCATCTCCTTATTGCCGCTAAGTCCCTGATCCCTAGACACTGGAAATCGACCTCAGCCCCGTCAGTAGGGGAATGGTTACGGGAGGTTAACCGAATGTTCGCAATGGAAGAGACGCTGGCCACAGCTAACGAATCCTCTGAAAAATTTCATAGCACCTGGTCCCCATGGGTCCAGTTTAAATACTCAGACTCATTTGCTAGCCTATCCACAGGTTGATGAGTTCCCCGATCTTTTTGGATCGACTATTTAGGTGTTTGCTGCACTACTTCAGCAGGCGCGGATGTGGATCTCTGTGTGAAAACTGCCTTCATCGCAGTCTTGCTCCTGGACTACTTTCTTCTGTTTCTTTTCTACCCTTTCTCTCTTTTTCTCTCATCACCCTCCTTTGTTCCCCTCTAGCTCACCCACCCCCCCCCCGTCCCCGTCCCCCTTGTTAAAACATGTACCTTGCAGATCAGCTGTATTATCTGCTCACAGGATACTATACTGTTTAAATTAGGTGCTGTGACATTGTTCTCTTTTTGTTGAGTACTCATTCTTTTCACGGAAGCTGTAACTGCCGCTCCGGACCTTGAGTCCCAGATACATTATAGCTACCAGAAGACATTTATAATTATAATTATATATGTATCTATAAGTCTGAGTGTATTTGCTTTGCACTATCTGTTTCTTGCATTGCATACTGTGATGTTCTAAACCTGTTATGTGATTTAACTTGAATAAAATTCTTCTTTTATTGGGAAAAAAGAAAAAAATAGCTCCCCTTTTCTTTCTTACACCACCACTGCGCAGAAAGAAAATAAGTGTAAAGTAAATTTTTGGTCGGATAGGCAGATGGACCCTGAATGTGTCTTTTCCTCTAATCAGGAAATAACTGAATGTGAGCAGGACATCACAGGGGTTTTAAAGACACTTGAAACACTTTTAGAGAAACAGGTCAAAACCTTGTGGGACATATTCACATTTGAGCACTATCACAAGGAGGGGCTCATTTTCAGAAGTTTGAGATGGGAAGTGTCCCCCCACGATGGCTCTACAGAGTCCAAGTTTATGGACAAATGGCTGGAGTTTTTTAATAGGATGGGGAGGGAGCTGCAGGATTTCGTTTTAAAAAGGAAATGTATTAAAATGGATAAATTGAATGAGTCCATCAAGACCTTACAGAGTCATTTGACACCCTTCAATGAATCCAGCCAGGTAAAGGATTTTAACACTAGTATGCGGACAAAATTTAAAACAATTGATAGAGATACTGAAAAAAAGAGAGTTAAAAAGTATAAAAGAGATTCCAATGATTTCATGCACAATAATATCTATGTATGACAAAGTGTCACTGGTAATGAGGTCACAGATGGTGCGAAAGAGAGGGACACTCCATTGGAGAATGTTAAATCAAAGGTTGTTCAGAGTAGAAA
Organism: Lithobates pipiens; assembly: GCF_037356315.1. Classification (NCBI taxonomy): domain Eukaryota; kingdom Metazoa; phylum Chordata; class Amphibia; order Anura; family Ranidae; genus Lithobates; species Lithobates pipiens. The sequence continues at coordinate 390,302,972 of NW_027507764.1, forward strand.
TTATAAAGTTCAGAACATGAAGGGTAAAGTTAAAACCCCAAAGAAGAATGTGAATAACACTCCTAAAACCAATAAGAATGTGACCCGGGAACAAGGAGGGAATTTTTATTATAATGGCCAAGATGAATCCTACATGCACAACCTTTCTGGTAACAGCGGATGTCTGTTCACTTTATAACCTCATACAGCATGATGATGCCCTATTGTCATTGAATTGGGCATTGAGTAAATGGGAAGACATACTGCATGTGCAGAAATGTTTTTTGGGGAAGGTATTGGACTTTTGTATGGCCCATAATTATTTTTGGTACCATGACCAATTTTTCTCCCAGAAGGTTGGTGTGGCAATGGGAGTGAAGTATACATGGCAGAATGGGAGGACAGACATATGTTCAATGAGCCTAGGCCAGGGTTTAAACTCTACCGGAGGTTCATTGATCACCTCTTATTTATATGGGAGGGAATGGAGGAATCAGTGTTGGAGTTCATTAAGCACCTAAATTGTAATAATAACGGTATAGTTTTGGACCATGCTATTAGTGAGGATAAAGTGAACTTTCTAGATCTACTGATCATGAAGTCTGGGGCCAAGATCAGTACGAAGGTTTACTTTAAACCAACTGATAGAAACAGCTATCTGTCTATTGGAAGTGGCCATCATCCAGCTTGGATCAGAAATATTTCGAAAGGACAGATGCTGAGAGTGCGCAGGAATTGTACTGTATTAACTGACTATTATGCACAGGCCAGTATACTTGGTAATACATTTTTAGAAAAGGGATATAAGGAAGAAACTATTAATAACATTATTGAGGATTAAGAAATAATACCTAGAGAACAATGCCTGAAAAAGAAGGAAGTAAGTATTAACACTTCACATCAGGTGGGTTTCATATCGGACTTCCATTATCAATATAAAGAGGCAGAGAATTTCTTCAACAAATATTGACACATTTTATGTAGGGATCATCATTTATGTGAAATCCTACCAGAGAGACCGAAATTTATATATAGGAGGGCTCCAAATTTTGATGATAAGGTGGTTCGAAAAATTCTGGATTCATCCGATAAACACATTCAGAATATAGATTTCAAAGATTTTTGTTCATGTCATAAATGCCTCTGTTGCAGGACTGTAAAAGTTGTGAATAGAGGCATTACGTGTGTTACCAATCATGATGGAGAAACTTTTGAGGATGAACAGTTTATTATGTGCAATTCATCCTATGTGGTTTACCTTCTGTGGTGTCCATGTGGGTTGTATTAAGTGGAATGTAAAAAACTTCTTTTGAAGGTTCGTATAACTGAACATTTGGCCAATATCAGAAGGGGCTTTAAATATCATAGCGTATCACTGCACTTTAGGGAAAAGCATGACCAAGATCCTTCTGTTTTACAATTCTGTGGCATTGACTGTACTTTCCCTACATGGAGGGGTTCAAATCGAGTTTGCGAATTATCACAGCGTGAAACCAAATAGATATTTCTTCTCAAGAGTCTTGACCCGAGAGGGTTAAACATTGAACTTGATCTGAACTGCTTTATTAGCAATCTATAATGAATGGTGTCAGTATAATGCACAGTATTATCCATATATATGCTAGCTTTCTTTGGCTTTCTATGAGTATATTTAGTTAAGATCGTTCATACAGTACAGGTCTGCTGTTTGAAGTGATGTGCCGCCCCTTACGGGTATTAGGGGGGGGGGGGGGGGTGGCCAGTAGATTTGTTTTCATTTTTTATTTTTCCAATCTTCCAACATGCTAGTGAAATAACTTGAATACTAATCCAGCGAATGGTTTTAGTTCTTTTAATAATATATTTTATTTGATTTGAATTGTAATTTTAAATTTGGTGACTTGCAATCTATTTGCACATATTCTAAGTATATATGAATGTATGGTTTTTATATATATATATATATATATATATATATATATATATATATATATATATATATATTGTATATGTACACCAGTTAGTATTGTTTGTGGTTACCTAAATGCATATTTCCATTTATTTGTGCAATGTATACACTTTTTTGAAAATATTCCATCAAAAATGTTTGCCCTTGAGATCATTGTGAGCGGGGTCACACTTGATGTACTGCGGTCATGGGGACCCAGAACATGAGCTTGCGTGGGTATACGGTTGCACGATTGCGCAAAAAAGGGTGCATAAAGCCTTTTGGCGCGTGCATGTGCGTGATTGTGTGAACTCGCGCATGCATGTGCGCAATAGGTTTTGATTTGCGTGCATGCGCGATTCTGAGCGCTTGCTCGCATGCGCGATTCTGAGTGCTTGTGCGCATGCATGTGCATTAAGAAATTTCGCTCGGAAGTGTTCAAGGAGTGGGTTATAAAGGGGAGCAGCTGAGACCGTGGAGCCAACCCCAATGATTAAGCTGTATTGGCAAAAAAGGTCTGGGCATTGCTACACAGCAAATATTAGGCGCTTATAACGCTTGGATACCGGCCATTGAGTGTGCAGTGCTTCTGAAATGGAGAAGGGTGGATTGGATATGAGAGCGAGTGGAGGGTGAGACTTACAAGTTATTTCTGGGTATTTTCTGGGTCCGAGATCACAGTACATTACCACGTTACCACGCAGTGGTAACCACCGCATTACCACTGCGAATTCCCCACTTTGGAAAGCTTATGTTGAAGTGCCTTTGTGTGATAAAAAGGATGTAGGTGCAATAATTGAAGGTTTTGTGTGCTGTTTTAAATAAATGGTTTTACTATACTTCACTAATGGAAGCACTTTTTATCTTTACATGTGAGTGCGAATTGTTTAAAGAACACCTTTGGAATTATTTGATACCCTTGGGAGATATTAACCAGTTCCCGACCAGCGCATGCCGATGTACGTCGGCAGAGTGGCACGGGCAGGCATATTGGCGTATAGGTACGTCCGCCGCCAGCGGTGCACTCGCGTGCTGGTCAGGACCCCCGTGAGTCCGGTCGTGGGTCCTGCAGACTCGATCGCCGCAGAGCATACCCACGGTCATCTCACGGGGTGGATGAACAGAGAGATGCTGTTGTAAACAGCATCTCCCTGTTCTGCCTAGCAACTAGTGACGCTGATCTCTGCTCCATGTGATTGGAGCAGAGATCAGTGTTCACTAAATGAAAGCCCAGCCCCCTACAGTTAGTAAAACACCCCTAGGAACACTTAACTCCTACACTGCCACCCACTGGTTAACCCCTTCACTGCCAGTGTAATTTACACAGGAATCACTGCATTTATATAGCAGTGATTGCTGTATAAATGACAATGGTCCCAAAAATGTGTCAAAAATGTCCAATGGGTCCGCCATAATGTCGCAGTCACAATAAAAATTGCTGATCGCTGCCATTACTAGTAAAAAAAAAAATTATTAATAAAAATGCCATATAACTATCCCCTATTTTGTAAACGCTATAACTTTTGCGCAAACCAATCAATAATTGCTTATTGTGATTTTTTTAACCAAAAATATGTAGAAGAATACGTACTGACCTAAACTGAGGGGAAAACATTTTTTATATATTTTTGGGGGATATTTATTATAACAAAAAGTAAACAAATAATGCATTTTTTTCAAAATTGTCGCTCTATTTTTGTTTATAGCACAAAAAATTAAAACCGCAGGGGTGATCAAATACCACCAAAAGAAAGCTCTATTTGTGGGAAAAAAAGGACGTCAATTTTGTTTGGGAGCCACGTCCCACGACCGCGCAATTGTCAGTTAAAGCAATGCAGTACCAAATTGCAAAAAGTGGTCTGGTCTTTGGCCAGCAAAATGGTCCGGGGCTGAAGTGGTTAAGCAATACTGCCGAGTATGAGAGTGCAAGGCATGTTCTAGTGATGAGTGCATTTCTTAAGGGAGCGTGACACTGAACACATATGGTGTGGTGGAAGATTGCTTCAAGTCACTTCAAGATTATCTGTTCACTTTTGGAGTCTAATCACTTGGATGTTTCAATTATTTAATTACTCACGGATTTGAGTTTCAGTTTATGGACATTATTGTTATTGATCACTTGTTTCACAGGGTGATTGTTTTAGTTTTATTCATTTCGTTTTGAATATTAGCGCTACTATTTTATTCACTTGAAATCACGTAACTATAGAGCATCTGCCCACATATCGGACGATCACCCCAAAAAGGAGGTCAGTTGCCAGCTTAGCTTTGGCCTATCCACCCCAAAGCCTTTCAAGATGGTGGCCACGGCTCCCCCATGCGGAGACACAGGAGACCAGGACTCAATTGCAGATCCATCACTCCAGCTAGCATGTAACACACTGGCAACTCCTGTGAGTAACATCAATAGCAGTGCTGTTTCCCCAGCTGCCAGCAAATCGCTCCTAGGCAGAACAATGGAAGACCTCCTCCATACCCCAATTATGAGCACTGCTCTCAGCCAAGCAGTCTCTCAGCAGGCCTCACCTCTGCCTCAAAGCCATCTTCCTGACATGGCCCAATTGTTAAATGGCTTCTCTGAAATGCTGGCTGCAGGACTAGCACAAAATGCTATACAGATCACATCTTCTATCAAGGACCTGCAGAACCTTGGGGCTTGTATGGACGCCATTGAACAAGCACTGGATCATTTGGCCGCACATGCTAACCAGAACACAGCATGCATTCAAACGGGGAAAGACAAACTTGACATCGCACTTTCTGAATTAGATGATTTGGAGAACAGAAACAGGCGATACAATCATTTCTCATTAGAGGTATCCTGGAATTGCTTCTGGACATCCAGGGAACTGTTAAACTGTTCATAACAGATTTCATTCCAGACATTCCAAATCATAGGCTTGAACTGGACAGAGCCCACAGAGTGCCACAACCCCCTTGCCAGGACGGATACCGAGGGACATTGTGGTTAAACCCTATTACTATGGGGTGAAAGAGGAAATAATGAGAGAATCTCGTAACCTGGACAACCTCTCTATACAAGGAAATAATATCCAAATATTTGCAGATATATCACCAGCCACAATCCAGAAGTGGAGATCCCTTAAACCTCTCATAGAAATATTATCCCAAAAATCAGTAAAATACTGATGGTCCTTCCCTTTTTGCCTACAGTTCCAGTACAGAGACAATCATAGGGATTCAGAAGCTTCCAGGACAGTGAATGATTGCTCCTTCAGCTTGGGTTTATCTCCCAGGAATTTTCAACCAAGCAGACAGCGAATTGTCGAAATTCCTCCAAGAGGCCACCTCCAAGCAGCCCCTAACACTAAATAAATGAAAACGAACAAACTCTGGACAGCCGCACTCCGGATCGAATGAAAAGTGAAAAGTGCCTTTATTTCTTCAAATGAAAAAAACTCTACATCACACGAATCACCACAGCAAAGGGAAAAATATAGAACAAAATCGCTGACGTGTTTCACACTAAAACCAGCACTTACTCATAGCTAAGCCCCTAACACTACTGTGGAGTAAACAACAAACATGTAGGCCCTGAGACTCCATCCCACCAAGATGAGACCTCCAGCTGATCGACCCATCATGGATTGTTGTCTCTCTTTCTTCGGACGGTCAAATCCTCTGACTATGTAGTTGACTCTTCTACACCTCCTTGGTTCTCTGTTCCGCCCATTGGGCTGTTTTTCCTACTCCAACCTTACCTCCAAACCTCTTATCTGACTCGCTTGAGGTGCAACCACTTCTACAAGTTATTCTCACTCACGGGCTTGCACACCACAAGCCAATGATTGAGATCAATATATAAAACAAAAAACTGGCACTGGAGAAATGTGATAAACTAAAGAATGAAAATAAATGTGAAATTGTGCAGCTGCTGCTAAAATAAAGTGCTAAAACTTAAAAATGTTATATACTAGTGAAAACAGCGCTAGCAAATGTAACATATATGTGAAAATAAATAAAAACTCATGTCAATAGCCAAATATGTGAACGTAAAAGAAAATAGATAAAGACTCATGTCAATGACCACAATATCTGATAATAGTTGGCATTTAAATGAGTCCAGTGTGAATAAAGTGCATATAAAGTGTCCAACGTAAATAAAGTGCATACAATGTGTCCCCCTTCTTAGACAGCACTCACCAAACAAACAAAAACCTTCCAGTCCAAAATCAGGCAAATAAATGAACTGATGATGTGAAAAATTCCAAACAAAGATGTTAGGTGCACACTGGATCACAGGGGAATTTTCAGGTTCCACTGGTAAAAAAGAAAGAAAATTGCATTGTTAAGTGCTGTGAGGCTCAATTAAACTTGCGCACTATGGCACTACTTACAGGATAAGATGAGAAAGCAAACTTTCAGATAAGAAACTTCTGCGATCGTCGCTCATACAGCGTGCGCTCCACGGAGGCAGAAAATTGCTTCACTGGTTAAGCCGCAGGCCAGAAATTACGTTGACGTGTTTCACCCCTCCTCCAGGGAGTCATCAAAGTTGTCTTTGATGGCACCCTGGAGATATCATCTCCCTCATGAAGTCAGGCTGAGATGGCAGGCATCCACAGGAGGGCTACCTTCTATTCATAGACCTCCAAAAGGCATTCAACACTATCACCTGGCCCTACCTGTTCACTACACTGGAAAAATGAGGCTTTGGTCCTAACTTCCTCAAAATCTTGGAGGCCCTCTACTCTCACCATAAGGCACAAGTCAGATGTCAAGGGCACTACTCAGACCCCTTCCCTATAACAAAAGGAAGAAGGCAGAGAGGCCCCCTCTCCCTTCTCCTTTTCGCAATTGCCATAGAAACCCTAGTTATAGCGATCAGACTGCACCCAGGCATTCATGAAGTCCAATGTGGTCATGTGCACTATTTGCAGATGATGTCCTTCCATTCGTGACATCCCCTCTTATTTTGACCCATAAAAATTTCCAACTGTTAAACAAATTCGAACGAGTCTCTGACCTTCAAGTCAATATGTCTAAATCTATAGCACTTAATGTGCCAATCCTCCCAACCCTGGTAGACAGACTAAAAAGTCACTTTCCAGTCTCTTGGAGCAATTCCTCCATACCGTACCTGGGTATTCACAATGCGGCCACTATGACCATAATTACCTGCCCATGTAAAAAAACTAGCAACAGACCAGTGGTCGCTGTATAGGATGTCATGGATAGGAAGAGTAAATGCGATCAAGATGACCCTTTTCCAGAGAATTCTTTACCTATTCCGCTCCCTCCCTATCCCTTTTACCAAACTGCATATAAACAATCTGCAGTCAGCAATAATTTGCTTTATCTGTCTTAAAACAGGTCACCGCCCCTCCAAAAAGGTCCTATTTAGATCTAGACTGAAAGGAGGATTGAGACTAGCTAACCTCTGGTGGTATTACCAGGCGGCACAACTAAGCAAAATTTCTACCATATACTTCAGGGCCCCAAAACCTGACTGGATAGGGATGGAAGAACAGGTGATTCTGAATTACACAATAGATTATTTTGTCTGGAGTCCCCCCAGAGGTTGCCCCCTATTCTATCCCCAACATTGTCCCCACATGGTAGCTCTATGCGACTCACTCTATAAATTGAACTCCATAACATCTGTTTGGCAACTGCTAGCTCACAACTTTCACAACACCTAATTTCCCCCAGGATAGATATCAAGGCCTTTCAGTGGTGGCTAGACAAAGGTCTTTATCAAATTGGGCCCTACTTCAATTCGAATGGACCCCTAAAATTAAGCCATTGCGTTAACAAACTAGAAATACCCATTCTGAAAAATTCCGCTTCTCCCAAATATCCCATTTGCTGAACTCGATATGAACCCAAAAAATTAACCCTGTAACAGTAACCCCATATGAGCTATGGTGCTCCACAGTCATGGACACGAGCGGGAATCTCCCAGATATACTCAGCCCTGGCTGAGCCATCAGGGAAAGCGTCCTAAAGGCTGAGCTGGGAACATGACCTTCAGAAAGATTGGGAATTAGACACATGGTATTCTTCCTTTGCTCGATCCTCTAAGGGTATTCTTAACATTTCCCTGATAGAAGCCAATCTCAAGGTCATGTCCCGCTGATACCTTGTTCCTACCCACCTTGATAAATATTATCCGCAGTCTTCCCCCTTCTGCTTCAGAGGATAAAGTTACTTGGGCACATTTTTCCACACTTTGTGGCAGTGTCTTGGAATCAGGGGTTACTGGAATAAAATGTTCTATTTAATCCGCCAGACCACTGGGATTGCAGTTAACCAAGACCCTTCTATAGCCGTCCTCAACCAATGGATTCCCAAGATATAAAAACTTTCCCAGACCCTAATTCATTTTATACTTCTAGGGGCCAAACTGACAATTGCATGTGCTTGGAAATCCCCCTCAGTATCATACTGCCTAACCAAAGAAAAAGTCTTGTGGATTATGTCCCAGGAAAAGATCTTCAACACTATCCTATACACATTGGAGAAATTCAAACAAATCTGGGAGCCCTGGGCCCAACAAATTGGAGCATCCTTATAGCTCTAAGGTCATAACTCTCCATTATAGGTCCATCCTACATCATGTCTCTATACTACTACTAGCTTTCCTTGTAGCTTACCTCCTCCCCCCTATACCTCTTCTGTATTTCTTTACCCTTTCCTAAATCCCAGCTTCTCTTCCTTTTGAACAACTTCTGTCTCTTCTTGTACTCAGTAGACCCATCAGCCACTTCAGGTAAAAGATTTATATTATCGGCTATTGGACTCTCTTTCATTCTCATCTTACTCTACAGTGTCTATTGTTTAAACAACATTAGTCAAACATATCCCAGAGTCATAGACTTAACAGTTCTTTGTTATAACGGTTGATCATTTTTATAGTAATACCATGTGGGACGCGTCGGGTGGTGGGACAGTGCGCAGATAGCCAGTATATGTATCAGCGTGTTCTTTATTGTTTTTTTTATGCCTGATGTTCTCATGTTCTCCCCCATATGTTGTATCACACCTTGGACTATGTTGATTGTCCTCTTTTGTACTTGTGCAAATTTTCAATAAAAACTATAAAAAAAAAAAAGAAAACATTTACAAAAAAGGAGTTTAACCCTAAACAAATACCCATCAACATATCAACATACAATAAAAAACAATGTAACCCCAAAACAAATGAAGAGCCCAATAATACCCCTGTAAACATAAGCCCACTTTCTTTAAATCTGAACTGCAGCTTTTTTACACTTTACAGGACCAGTCTAGCCCAAATGAACTATGTCCCTCACTAACATGTAAGGCCGCTGGATGTGCTATATAGACTGTAAGTCCTGTAGCTGAGACTACATACAGCATACAGCACTGTGTTCTGGGTGCAAGTCAAGGCCTTCCTGTCTCATACTCGGAACACAACAAAGTTTGTCTGAGTGGCATCCAGCCATTCATAGAAAGTGAAATATTCTAGCAATGAATACAAAGCTTTTCTCTGTCACAATCTTTGACTCAGCCAATCAGAGGAAGCTTTATATTCATTGCTAGAATACATCACTTTCTATGAATGGCTGACTCTATTGTGTTCTGGGTATAAGACCGGAAAGTCTTGGGTCATGCCTAAAACACAGTGCTGTATGTAGTCTCAGCTACATTCCATTTCATACAGCACATTCAATGGTCTCACATGTTCGTGAGGGACATAGGGGGTTATTTACAAAAGGCAAATCCACTTGGCACTACAAGTGCAAACTACAAGTGCAAAGCGCACTTTAAATTGCACTGAAAGTGCACTTGGAAGTGCAGTTGCTGTAGATCTGAGGGGAACATGCAAGGAAAATAAAAAACAGCATTTTAGCTTGCACATGATCGGATGATAAAATCAGCAGAGCTTCCCCTCATTTCAGTTCTACCTCTCAGTTTTACAGCAACTGCACTTCCATGTGCACTTTCAGTGCAATTCCAAGTGCACTTTGCACTTGTAGTTTGCACTTGTAGTGCAAAGTGGATTTTCCTTTCATAAATAACCCCTACAGCTCCCAAAATGGAATTAAAACATCAAAATGTATCAACCCCCTGCAAACAAAAGCCTATTTTTTTCTAAATCTTGTAGCAAAAAAAACAATAAGTTTGCTATAGACAGGAGAGCAATTAAAAGTCACTGACCTCAAATCGACAACAAAATAAAATTAAAGTGGTGTGGTTGTAACTCTTACAAATACCCAGTGAAGTGACTGGCCTCAGGTGATACATAGAGATGAAACAAATCCTCCTACATAAGTTGTATCTGTTTATCTGCTGTCTTCTCTACATCAGTTAAAATTCCAGAATTTTTATTATTATTATTATTATTATACAGGATTTATATAACACCAACAGTTTACGCAGTGATTTACAACATTAGGGCAGACAGTACAATTACAATACAATTCAATACAGGGGGGAATCAGAGAGCCCTTCTCGTTAGAGCTTACAATCTAGGAGTGAGGTTCAAGTTATACAAAAGGGTAATAGCTGTAATTTTTAGAGAGTGGGAGCATTGAGATAAAAAGGGGCTGAGAGCTGAAATTACACACCGCAGAGCTCAGTGAGGAAACCTCTGAGAACTGATTGGAGGGAAGGGACAGATCCCCCATCATAGAGCACACAGGAACAGAGCTAAGGCTGTCAATCAGCTGGAGCTTCCTCCCCTGTCACCTTTGTTCCCTTTGTGTCAGGAAAACTTGTTGTAAGGGACACATGCTGATAGCAGAGGAAAAAAGCATGGTTTAGAACCATTTTAACCTCTTCATCAATACAGGACATTTTCAACCCCTTCCTGCCCAGGCAGTTTTCAGCTTCAGTGCTGTCGCACTTTCAATGACAATTACGTGGTCATGCAACACTACCTAAATTACATTTTTTTTTTTTTTTTGAATTGTAATTTTTATTGAGAGAATTTTTTTACAGAAAATGAAAAGATACAGAACTGACAATATTCAAAGAAAATCTGGTGCATACCTTATTGGAGAGACTGATATAACCTCATGGTGACTACAGATATACAGTAGCAATGGAAGGATAAAAATAGATAACTAAAAGAAAACAAAGCAAAATAAAATGCAGAAAGGAAATAAACAACAGAAAAGTTTTACGTAAAACCTTATGAAAATAAAAAGGCTGAGAGACAACACATATCGTAAAGCAGAGGTTGGGGTCTTGAGCAGGTGCTTCAATAACGTAACTAATATCTGACATAAGAGGGCTACATACCACTATAAATTTCCTCAGGAGGTAAGGTAAGCTTCAAATGGCCTTTGGGCCAGCAGAAACAGACTTGAAGTACCGACACAATACAAAACATCAGGGAGCCAGAAGGTCAGGGAACACTAGGGGACGGGCACCAACCAGGTGGCTAGGGGTACCAAGAGCTCCCGTGGGAGCCCAAAAATCGAGGCATCCCATGGGGCCCAGATCACGCCAAACCGGTCAATCCCATCCTCCACCATAGCCGTCAAATGCTCCATCCTGCGTATGTCCCCGACGGTTTGTATCAGCTGAGTCTGGGTTGGGGGCTGAGTAGACAACCAATTAGAGGGGATAGCTCTTTTAGCAGCAAGCAGCACATAGGAAGCTAATTTATTAGCTGCCTTCCCCAACTCCGGGAAGGGAAGGCCTAGGAGAAGGTGGACAGGATCCAATGGAATGGGGGTGTCAAAAATTTGCTGGAGCATGTGAGATACCATGGACCAGAAAGGAGTAATTAAAGCGCATTGCCAAAAGATATGATAATGCGTGCCCTTGGTCCTCCCACACCTCCAGCACATGGGAGAAAGAGAGGCGTCATACCGATGAATAACCTCGGGGGTCCTATACCAGAACAGTAGGACTTTATATGCTGTCTCTCTCTGTGCCACACATCTGGAAATTTTAGAGGTGGAGGACCAAATTCTGGACCATTGTGGGAGAGTGATTTGTTGATTAAGGAGCTGCGTCCACTTGCCCATGTAGGAGTGGGATAGGGCAGTGAGAGAGGACCTCTGCTGGAGTATATGGTAAATACTAGAGATAAGCTTTGCTTGGTAGGGGCCCTGGGAGCAGAGCAGCTCAAAAGGCATCGGTGTGGAGAGGGAGAGAGAGGGGGAAAGAGTTGAAAAGTAGTGAGTTATCTGGAGGTATGAATACCGCATGTGGTTAGGGAGTTGACTGTCGGTTTGGAGGGCCGAAAAGGGCTTAAGTTTACGCGTGACAGGGTGAACGAAGTGGCGGAGTTGGAACAATCCCTCTCTAGCCCAGGGAAACATACGAACATGCGATAGACTGTCAGGAATTAAAGGATTAAACAGCACATTAGAGAGGGGGGAACAGGGTGATGACAATGCAAATTTGGAAGAGCAGGAACGCCACAGTCTAAGCGTGAACAACATGGGACCCAGGCATAGATCCAGAAGCCCGGGGTCCCCCATTGTCCCCGGCGACCACGCCAAGGAGCAGGGATGGGTCGGATATAGGGAACCCATCTCAATCTCCGTCCAGCGATTCGGAGGTCTCAGGCAAGACCAAGACACTATCGGGCGCAAATGAGATGCCAGATAGTATTTGTAGACGTCCGGTGCACCCATGCCCCCCTGATCTTTGGGGGCAAAAACCACCGAATCAGCCACTCTATGGGCCCTGCCATTCCAAATAAATTTCAAGAACCAGCGCTTAAGCAACTTAATCTGTGACATCGGGATGGGGACAGGCAAGGTTTCAAAATAGTATAACAGTTTTGGCATGATGGACATTTTCAGGACATTAATTCGGCCTATCCAGGACAGGGGAAGGGAGGTCCATCGAGATAACATACTGTTGATAGACTTAAACAGAGGGATGTAATTGGTCGGGTAAAGGGCGGAGTAGGAAGTCGTTAGTTGAACCCCAAGATATTTGAGGGACGTTGTGCACCATCGGTAGGGGAATGTATTTTGTAGACGCAGGAGTTCCTCCGGGGGAACATGGAGGGGGAGGGCCTCCGTCTTTGCCGTGTTGACCTTATAGCCCGACAGGGAACTAAATTGAGTGAGTAGGGCATGCAGGGAAGGGAGGGAAATGTGGGGACTGGTTAGAGTAAGGAGAATGTCATCCGCAAATAAAGATAATTTATACTCCCTTTGCCGCATGGGCACCCCCTTGATATCAGGGTGAGATCTGATAGCCTCTGCCAGGGGCTCTAGGCAGAGTATAAAGAGGAGCGGGGAGAGAGGGCAACCCTGTCTCGTCCCGTTTGTCATAGGGAATGAGTGGGAGGTGAAGGACACTAATCGGACCTGGGAAGAGGGGTTGGAGTATAGGGATTGTAGCGCGGAGAGAAAGGGTCCCCGCAAGCCAAATCTAGTGAGGGTCGCGAACATGTAGGGCCAGCTTAACCGGTCAAACGCCTTTTGGGCGTCCAGACTGAGAATCAGGGCGGGGCGACGAACTCTGTTCAGCATGTCAATTAGGTCTATAGTTCGCCGGGTGTTGTCACCCGCATGCCTGGTTGGAACGAAGCCCACCTGGTCTCTGTCTATGAGCTTCGTCAGGAATTGGGACAAACGGTTTGCAAGGATTTTTGTAAATAGTTTGTAGTCTGAATTTAAAAGGGCTATAGGTCTGTAGTTGTCTGGTAGGGTCGGGTCCTTGTCCTGCTTAGGAATGACCGTGATGAAGGAGTGAAGAAAATGTTGGTGAGGTGACTTACCAAGAAGCAGCGAGTTATACAGGGTCACTAGATGAGGCGACAGGATGGGGAGGAAATGTTTGTAATAGGAGTATGGGAGGCCATCCGGACCTGGGGCTTTGTGGGAGGGGAGAGCCTTAACAGTGTTATCCACCTCATCCTCTGTAACGGGTGCGTTTAGTATATGCAGATCCGAATCTGACAACTGAGGGAGCTTCAGGCCCGACATGAACTCCTCAAAAGCAGCCAAATCAAAAGTTGGATGTTGTGCGGGGGTTAGGCAATTATAGAGTTTGTTATAGAAGTCGCCAAACACCTGGGTCATTGTCTGGGGGCAGAAAGTGGGGGACCCGTCAGGGAGTTTGATGTGGTCCGGGAAGGCATGATAAGGCCTAGGGTTAAGTCTAGAAACCAACATCCTGTGTGGCTTATTCGAGTACTCATAGAACTTCTGTTTAGCCCACAGGATTGATTTGTCTACGTGAGACATGTCTAGGGATTTAATACGGTTCCGCAGGCCCGTGACCGTGCGCAGCCGATCCACCGTGGGGGAGCGCAACAGAGCCCTTTCTGCTCTGTGAAGTTCTAGGAGCAAAGAAGTTTTCAAGAGAGCTGCATCTTTTTTCCTTCGAGAACCGAGAGCAATACATTGCCCCCGGAAGAAGGCCTTGTGGGCCTCCCAGAGGGTGGATGGGCTGGGCACTGAGCCCTTGTTCAGGAGAAAATATTCAGTCAGGGCCGCCTCGAGTTTAGCATTGGTTTCAGGGTGCTTGAGCAGGGACTCGTTGAGTCTCCAGTGACATTTCTTGGGGAAAGCAGCAGATAGGCATAAATCTAGAGTCAAGGGGGCATGGTCCGACCAGGTTATCGCACCCAGGTCAGAGGACACTGTGTGAGATATCAAAGGGGCCGTAATAAAAAAATAATCCAATCGAGAGAACATCTTGTGAGGAGGGGAGTAAAAGGAGTATTGCCTACCCGAGGGATGTTTCAGCCGCCAAGCGTCGAACAAGTGGTGTGTACGAATAAGTTTCCTAAAGGAGGTAGCCAGGGTGTGAGAGGCCGGGGGAGGAGTGAGATTAAATAGAGATCGTCTGTCCCGGGCGGGAGAGAGCACAGCATTAAAGTCCCCCCCTAGAACTGTAAAGGGAGTAGAAAGCTTATGCAGACGTGCCAAGGCATCTGTGAGAAATTTCACCTGGCCTGAGTTGGGGGCGTAGACGTTCATGATCGTCATAGGATTAGAGAGATAGGATCCCTGCAAAATAATATAACGACCATGAGGATCCACTTGAGAGGACCTAACCTGGAAAGGACATGAGTTTTTTATTAAAATTGCTACTCCAGCCTTCCCCGAGGGGTCCGATGCCACATAGGACACCGGAAAATGTTTAGATGCGAATCTAAAGGAGCCTCCGGCCCGGAAGTGCGTCTCCTGGACTAATATCACATCCGCGCCGGAGGCCCTAAACTCCCTCAAGGCCAGCCATCGCTTCCTGACGGAATTCAGGCCCTTTACGTTATAGGAAACCAGTTTCAAAGCCATGTCGCGTCGGGGCTGTCAGGCCAGTGAACATGCAGGTCAAAGGGCGGAGGCCCAGACACAACACGGCTCAAAAGGGGGCCAGGGAGGGGCCCCAACCCGCCTATCAGCACATTATAATTAAAACAGATATTGCTTACAGTAGAGTTAGTTGCAACATGGAAAGAAACACCCAAAGACATATATAGACATAAAATGCACATAACAGTTATCGGCAAATGGATCAGAGGAAAAACCCCAATAAAAGCAATAAAATCAGAGAAATAAATGGAAAAAAAATAAAGAACAAAAAATAAGAATAAAAAATTAAAAATTAAAAATAAAAACCAAAACACCAAGAAGACAGCAGAGCAATAATATGAAAAAAGGAAAACACATATCAGTCCCCAAAAAAGGGGGTACGTGTGCAGGCCCAAAAAGGGGGCCACTAAACATAGTGATGCGGAGCAACCATAAGGCCAGGACGGCCTAAAAAAAACAAGAAAAATCAGCAAAAAAAAACCTGAGAGAGTCAAACCCCTCAGGGGTCCTTGGCCGCAGCCCAAGGACTTGGCGGGGAGCATGGCAGTTCCCAACATGGAAGGGGGTCCGTGACGTCCCGCCCCGACGATCCAGAGAGGTCGGTGGCGTAGTAAGGGCTCCTCATGTCCTCCGTAACAAAGTCAGTAGCCGAGGGAAGCAAACATAAACTGAAGTAGAAAACAGAACCGTAGAAAAAACAGCCCAACTGGGATCTCTGAACTAGCGGTGGAACCGCGCAGGGCCGAAAGCCAACTGTAGACATACCTCACTCCATGGGGGGGGGGGGGGAGACCGTCAAGAAGGTCGCAACCCCCCATGTGAGGCAACAAAAAGAAAAAAAAAGGAATGAAGTGGGCAAATCCCGAGGGGACCCCGACAGGTCTTCAGGTGGGGGGTCTGGAGCGTTGAGAGCGTAGGGGTGTGGAGTAGGCCCTTGATCCTCTTCCTCTCACCGGGGTCCAGATCCTGGGAGGAAGAGAGCTGTGCCTTGGGGTAGTCGGAGGAGCTTGGTCAAACTCTGCAGGGAGCGGGGGAAGGCCCAGCTTCTTGAGGAAAGCCTCCCCCTCCTGGGGGTCCCGCAGGGTGTGCTGGGCCCCCTCCATGGTGACACTCAAACGGAAGGGAAAGCCCCAGTAATAAGGGACCTTGAGCTCCTGAAGGTGGGATGTGATGGGTCTAAGAGAGCGACGCTTGGCCAATGTGATGGGAGAAAGGTCACTAAACAGTTGAATCTTATCCCCCTTGTACTCGATGCTGGACCTGTTGCGTGTAGCCTTGGTCAGTGCCTCCTTGCTCTCATAGAAGTGGAAACGCACCCCTATATCCCGGGGCCTGGCCCCCGCAGGGGGTTTAGGAGCCAGGGACCTGTGGGCCCTGTCCAGGCGCCAGTCGATGTCCACTATGTCCGGGGCCAGAGTGTTGAAGAGGCCTAGAAGATACGGCCTGATGTTATTGTCAGCTACCTTCTCAGAGACACCGCGGATCCTGAGGTTTTGGCGTCGTTCTCTGTTCTCAAGATCCTCCTGTTGGAGTTGTAGCTGGGAGACAGAATTTTTAAGAGTAGCGTTTTCCTCTTCAAGGGCCTGCACATACTGCAGAGTCTCGTCAAATTTCGTTTCCAGGGTCGCCGTGCGTTCCCCTAGGGCATCTATTTCCCCCCTAAGTTCTCTGGAGATCCTCCCCATCTCCTGGGCTATGTCCCTGGTAACTTGCTGCGCCAGGGCCTGGAGCTTGAGATCCATCAGTTCCGGTGTAAGGGCCTGCGGAGGGGGGGAAGGCGGGGGCTGTCGGGGTGACCGCTGCGAGGAATCCTCCGCCATAAGCGCACTGACATAGTCCTTCGGATCCCCCTGCGTGATCGGGGCCGGGGATGAGGGCCTAGTTAGAAAGCGATCCATATTGGAGGAGGGCTGCGGGGGACGATACGCCGATCGCTGATCCCCGATTTTTCCCATGAAGTGCCTGGGAGGGATGAGGAGGGTCACCATCTTGGAGAGCCGCGCAGGCGACCTAGTAGAGATGTTTAAGGCATAAATCAGGTAGGTAAAAGGGTGAACGAAAGCCTTTGAGTGCAGTTGAAGGGCTTGGGTGGGCCAAGATGGCCGCCGGCTGGGCCAAAGCCTCAGACCTAAAGTGTGGAGGTGGCCGTGGGGCAGGTAGAGGACCCTCCAGGGGAGCCCAATCCCCGCTGTGGCGGGGTAATATGTCCTTTCCCCTGGGGGCAGTAATACTGGTGCTGTAGGGGAGCCAGACAGGAGATCCTGGGTGTAGCAAGATGGCCGCCGGAATACAGCTCACTAACCTCTGAGCTGATTGCTGCTCCTGTGTCTTCAGGCTCGGCACCCGTCCTTCAGCGGGGGGCCCCGAGGGTCGAGCGGTGCTAGATGGTGCCGGGATGGCCGAGGGGCGGCCCGGATTCCGCTGTCCGGCGGCCGCGGGGACTGAGTAGGCCGCAAGATGGCGGCGCCCGGCCTGTGGTGCAGATCGCGGCCGCGGGCCGGTGTATGATGCCGAGACCGGCCAAATACTGCCACCGCCCGAAGGAGAGGTATCCCGCAAGGGAGATGGGTGGACCAGCGGGCTCCCAAAGTGGATCCTGAGGGAGGATGGACCCGGATTGCGAGAGGTGCCAGCGGAGCTCCTCTCGAACACGTCCCTCTTCTTCTGCTGTCGGCCACGCCCCCCTAAATTACATTTTTATCATTTTTTTTAGACAGAGTTTTTTTTGTAGTATTTAATCACCACTGGCTTTTCAATTTTTTGCAATGAAAAAAGACCAAACATTTAAAAAAAAAATTGTTTTTCTTAGTTTTTGTTTTGTAAATAAGTAATTTTTCTCCTTCACTGATGTACGCTGATGAGAGGTGACACTAATATGCATCACTCATGGGCACTGATAGGTGGCACTGATATGTGGCACTGATGGACACGTACTGATATGTAGCACCGATGGGCACTGATGATGCAGCACTGATGGGCACTGATGAGGCAGCAATGATGAAGGGGTATTGCTATGCGACCATGATAGGTGGCAATGATGAGTGGCACTGATGAGCAGGTACTGATCTGTGCCAATCTTCCCTTTGAGCAAATGCTGCATAATGGCTTTCCTCACATGCTGTCAGTGTGAGGAGAGCAACGCCGATAACCGGAATTTCCTTGTTTGCATGTGATCACAGCTGATCACATGGGTAAAGAGCCTCATCATCGGGCTGTGCGGCGAGCCTGGAACAATGTCATGTGACTTGATCCCAGAACAAGAGAACCACTCTGCCACCTTCATTATACAATACGGCAAGTGGGAGGTGAAATTACAATGTTGATAGTCTATGTAAAACCCATACATGAATATCCACCACCAAGAACGGGTATTGCGCTTACCGGACTGTATGGACTCAGATACCGCTGTACTGAGTCAACAAAGCATGTGTAATCCAAACATTTATGAAAATGATTTCAAGGGTCTCACATCACCAGCTCAAGATAGGATTGCCACTCAATCGCTAGCTTTGTGCTTTCCCATGGACCACAAAAACACAAAAAGCCATATATGGTAAATTTATTAAAAACGTAAAACGCTTAAATCATAGAGAGAAGTAAACAGCATGTACACACAATGGCCTAAATATAATGTGGACCCTACGTGTTTCGTTTGCTAAGACACCTCATACCGCAAGCACGGAAAGATATAGCTGACACAGTAGAAAAAGATCTGATGGTTGCTGCACAGTGGCAGATACCCCTGTGTGGGGTGAGTGGTTTAGGTGAGTGCAATACCTATAAGGGATTTATAAGGAGAACAGATTTGAAGAGCACCTGTCACTTTTTCATTTTTTTTCATTTTTTTATTTTTGCACTTTTATTTTATATTTTACTATTTTGGAATGAATTATGGACCTTTCACAGCATATATATTTTTTTTTTTGCATGAAAAAATGTTTCTATATTTATGAGCATCACTAAGGCATGGTTGTGAAGAGCACCTGTCACTTTAGTAGTTTTTTACTTTTTTATTACAACACACTCATTTATTCTTGCATATGTGAACTGACAGCACCTGCACACACTAGTATTTGCACTAAGCATTTGACACTTTACACATGTTTTAATAACCCTGATTTTTATTATTTTTAGTGGGAGAATAATATAAGGATACACAGAGTGTCACACAGAGGCATGCAATTATTGCTTTTTTCATTCAACACTTGCGCATACAATCCACTTAGGTGGTTGTACCCGTAGGGGTAGCAGTTCATTTTCCATCCCATTCATTGTCACAAGCACAGGGCCACCAAAATATTTTACATTCACATATTTATTTCCACATAAAAATCCACTCACATTTCAGAAGTAAAAAACTGACATTTCACAATACAATTTTCAGCATACACAGCTCCACCTAGTCCCAGGCTGATTACATCACCGCCCACCTCCCGTGTAGTGCCCAATGGGCTTTTTCAAAGGTTCAGGCTAGTGGACTGCACACATTTCCTGTTTTTATGCAGCCCAGTTCCCATGGTAACTGCCAAAACAGAGCAGCCATGATACCAGGGCCTCACAGATCTTAATAAAATTGATACAAGCTATCCAGGCAGACCATATACCTATATTTAACCCCTTCCCAACCAGCTGCCGCAGTTATACTGTGGCAGGTTGGCGCCCCTGGGTGACCCAACATAGCTGTATGTCGGCTCTTTAAGACACTGTAGCAGGCACGTGCATGCCCGCAGCGTGTCCCTGGAGCTGATGCGTGTGCCAAGCGGGCACAATGACCACTGGGCACTTGTGATCACTCGTGACAGAGCGATAACCGGGATCTGTGTGTGTAAACTATCTACTATTAATAGGAACAATGATCTCTCTCCTCCTCTAGTCAACCACATCCCCCCTGCAATGTTGCAGTCCTGATAAAAATTGCAGATCGCCGCCATTATTAGTAAAAAAAGAAATTATAAAAATGCCATAAATCTATCCCCTATTTTGTAGATGCTATAACTTTTGTGCAAACCAATCAATATACAATTTTTTTACCAAAAATATGTAGAAGAATACATATTGATCTAAACTGATGAAGACATTTTTTTGGGGATATTTATTATAGCAAAAAGTACAAAATAATGTTTTTTTTCAAAATTGTCACAGTTTTTTTGTTTATAGCACAAAAAATAAACTCAGAGGTGATCAAATACCACCAAAAGAAAGCTCTATTTGTGGGGAAAAAAGGACATACATTTTGTTTAGGTACAACATTGCACGACCACGCAACTGACAATTAAATTGACGCAGTGCCATATCGCAAAAAATGACCTGGACAGAAAGGGGACAAATCCTTCCGGGGCTGAAGTGGTTGATATGTAACAAGCTGATAACATTACTGCTATTATCTTAAAACACAATGGGGGTTATTTACGAAAGGCAAATCCACTTTGCACTGAAAGGGCACTTGAAAGTGCAGTCGTTGTAAATCTAAGGGATAGATCTGAAATGAGGGGAAGCTCTGCTGATTTTATCATCAAATCATGTGCAAGCTAAAATGCTGTTTTTTTTTTTCCTTGCATGTCCCCCTCGGATCTACAGTGACTTTACTTCCAAGTGCCCTTTTAGTGCAAAGTGGATTTTCCTTTAGTAAATAACCCCCAATGTCTGTATCAATATGTGAGCTATCTATACACATGGAACTTCCCCTATCACATGATCTATATCAGTGATGGCGAACCTTGGCACCCCAGATGTTTTGGAACTACATTTCCCATGATGCTCAACTACACTGCAGAGTGCATGAGCATCATGGGAAATGTAGTTTCAAAACATCTGGGGTGCCAAGGTTTGCCATCACTGCTCTATATAATGTGTGTACTAGCCACTTTTTGTGGTTACATTAATAATAGTGCATAGCCCCATGTACCCCATATATACCTCACATAGCTTCTAAATGAAGCGTAGAAAAATACAAATTAAATAAATAAATAAATCTAAAACAGGTATCTCCACCATTGAACCCTTCTACTCCTAAACTGTATATATACATAATATTATACCAATACTGACATATTTAAATATTTTAAGATATTTTAAGAGGGACAAATAATAATTACTCCACACTAATCTAATTGCTAATAAAATATTTCAAATACAATTCTATGTTAAGCCTGCCAGGGGTATGTACTTACATCTTATAGATCCACCATGATTCTCTCTTCGCACAAAATTCCCTCCTCTCCAGTGTTTGCTCACTTTTTCTAGGCCACAAAAAGCCACCTGGCTGGGGTCCCGATTATGTATCTTTAAGTGCTTTGAGACACTATGGGGGTTATTTACTAAAGGCAAATCTACTTTGCAGTGCAACTGCACTTGAAAGTGTACTGAAAGTGCACTTGGAAGTAAAGCAAAACAGCATTTTAGCTTGCACATGATTGGATAATAAAATCAGCAGAGTTTCCACTCATTTCAGATCTACCCCTTATATTTAGAGCGACTGCACTTCCAAGTGCACTTTCAGTACACTTTCAAGTGCACTTGCAGTGCAAAGTGGATTTCCCTTTCATAAATAACCCCCTACCCTACGGGGGTTATTTACTAATGGTAAATCCACTTTGCACTAAAAATGCACTGCAAGTGCACTTGAAAGTGCAGTTGCTGTAAATCTGAGGGGTAGATCTGAAATAAGAGGAAGCTCTGCTGATTTTATCATCCAATCATGTGCACTAAAATGCTGTTTTTTTATTTTCCTTGCATGTCCCCCTTGGATTTACAGTGACTGTACTTCCAAGTGCACTTGTAGTGCAAAGTGTATTTATCCTTTTCGTAAATAACCCCCTACATTTTTCAAAACCTGCTCTGATGTTTTGCACATATTCATAAATTCTGGTGGCTAGGATCCTAGATGTGCATCCTACATATTGTAGTTCACAACTGCACTCTATCATGCAGACCACTTCTTCAGATACATAGCAAATAAAATCATTAACCTTATTTTCTTCTCCTGTGGACTTAACAGTAAAACTTTTCCTTCTTCTTGAATTCAGCATGGATGCTCTACATGCATAGAATTTTCTGCGGGCCGAAAAGCTTTCTATCCTACAAAATTGAAGGAGACTTTTTGTTAGGTTTGATTTTGGAGAATCAGTCACAGATTTTACCACTCTACTTCCCACTGTAGGAACTCTTTTGTATATGAATTTAGGGTGTTCTTGAAGAACAGTTGATAATATGCAATCTTTTTTCAACACATGCCAGTGCTTTCTCACAATCTTTTCTATTTTCTTATATTGGATGTTATAATCCAGTAGAATATCTGTATTTATGTTTCCTTCTCTTTCTTTCATTTTTTCCTCATCTTTCACAAGATCGTCTCTCCTTATCCCTTTTACTTTTCTTATTTCCTCCTCTATATATCCTTTGTCATATCCCTTGTCAATAAATCTCTTCGCCACAAACCCAACTTCTTGCTCAATGTTTTTTTTTTTTCTTCCTTACAGTTTCTTTTTAATCAAATAAATTGTTCTCTAGGCATATGCAATAGCCATAATATGTGATGACATGTATCGATAGGTATGTAACCATTTTGATCGCATGCTTTAAAGAATGCACATGTGTTAAATCCTCTCCCCTCATTTTTTTTAAACTCCAGTTCCATGTCACTCACTTTCCAATGCAGCATGATATTTTTCTCATTGGCATTAAGCCTTTGTTTGAACTCTTCAAATTCGGGTTGATCCCCTTTACAAAACAAGCACTATGGTTCTTTCCTCTTGCCCCCTGTATGATTGACACCACACTGAGAGCTGCTGAGTGCTACGGATTTGGAGTGTACAGACAGTGGATGTGGTGCTACTTATAACACTGCAAAGCACATATACACCTCTTTTATTAGTGAGGTCCATTGAAGCAGGTGAGAGGACACATATAGGTGGCGTGAAGGACAGTGTGGTGATCAGAGACAATTACTGATAAGCTTTTGGTGTATGGGATGGCACACTTGAAAAAGTATTCCCACCCCTTGAAATTTTCCTCATTTTGTCATGTTACAACCAAAAAAATATTTTATTGGGTCAAAAAAAGGAAATGATTCAAACCTCCATCAGCACCCCATTAATTGGCACCTCATCCCTTTTAGAAATATCAAACAAGGTTTTTTTTAGGTAAACCAAACCTAAGAAATGGGACATTAACGGTGCAAAAAATCAAAATTATATTCATAATAAAAGGTTTTTCCATACAAAATTTATTTATACAAAATTCATAAAAACAGGGCAGTAATCTATATAATCATACTGAGGTTATATACAGCTTTGTGGTCCAATAAAAGGTAAAGTTGAGGTAGTTGCGATTGATTTATCCCGACATGTTTCGCTTAATGCTTCATCAGAGGATAAGCCAACTACCAACATAACAAATTCAAAAAGAAAACATAAATTAATTTCACAAAGTACACTTCTTTTTATACCATTAATACATATAATCAGCATATATAGTGTTTAAAAGACACGAGCAAGGCTCAAAAAGATGGAAATATGCTCACCCCCACTTTACCGACCCATTCGTAACCCAGGAAGGATTACATAACTACCAGATGGATAGGGGAGTGCAGGGCAGCAAGTACAGCAGCCAGGCAATATAGCTGGAGAGGGCATAGACGGCGGCTAATTGGGACAAAAAGATTATACAATATGTCAGCATACTATTTATAAACAAGAGCTATTTTATTATTTTATTTTATACTATAATCAAAATATAGGAATATCCTATAGCCATTTTAATGTGTTTTATCTGGTATAGCAATCATTTTAAGTTATGCATTTTGCTTTAAATAAATATATTTTTTATTATTTAGTGGAGCCCAGTTATTATTAATTTAAAATCATCCACTTACATTCACTGACGATAGAGTAGAAATTCCTTAATTTTTAATCCAAGGTTTTGTATTACAGCCACCAAGGTATGTAAAAAGTCCCCCTTCAGGTTAGGACAAGCCCAAAAGGATAGCTCACCCAGGCGGGCTTTGCAGCCTGTTTACAGGGTGTCTGAGAAAAAGAAGTATATTTAGCGTTGGTTGAAGTATGAAAAGAGAAAGGAAAATCGTTTTCAGCGATCCAATATTAAAATTACTAACCAGCTAATAGGTATGGACTTCCTCCTAGCACGGCTCCCCCACGTTTGAGCCGGGTATCTGATGTCCCAATATATAACGCCGCCGTCCATCGAGCCGGCGTCTGACGTCACCGGCTCGATGCGGACGTAAACAGCGGTAGTGCGCATGCGCGAGAGAGCCTTAGGGGGAATCTGGAGACTACGTTTCCCATAATGCGTCGGTATAGATACCGGCATTCAGGGAAACGTTGAAGAGGGGATAGCCAGAGCACAGCTAAAGCAATGCTCCAGCCAGCACACTCGTATTGCCCAAGGATGTAGCATTCCCTGTCTCGCACGCAGGGACCACCGCTAACCAATGGGCAGCCTGCCAGATCAGATAAAATCCAACCCAGCAAAGATGCCCTTGGGCGTCCATATGCTCCTCTCCAATGCCAAAGTGCCAAAGGCAGCTGATTGGGAGCCATGCATCAAAGTAACATGCGATACTCAGATTGTATGAGTCGCATGATAAGATAAACGTGGGAAACGAAAAAGGGGGTATAGATAGAAACCAAGGGGGGGAAAAAGTAAATAAGGGGGGGAGAAAAGAAGGGATACCCCAATATGTCAATCGGTGCGATCGCGACAATGGACCAGATTAATCGCGAAATCCGTATACATATTTAAGAGCCCATCTCGTGCCCTGGAAATAAGGTTTACATACGAATCAATAAATCCATATATTAATATATAAATAAAATTTATATTAATAAAATAAAGTGTCACAGCAAAATGTAAATACATCCAATGTACCAAAATAGTTAATGATTATATAAACAATAATTAATGAGAAACAAGACAAAACATTAATTATTGTTTATATAATCATTAACTATTTTGGTACATTGGATGTATTTACATTTTGCTGTGACACTTTATTTTATTAATATATGGATTTATTGATTCGTATGTAAACCTTGTTTCCAGGGCACGAGATGGGCTCTTAAATATGTATACGGATTTCGCGATTAATCTGGTCCATTGTCGCGATCGCACCGATAGACATATTGGGGTATCCCTTCTTTTCTCCCCCCCTTATTTACTTTTTCCCCCCCTTGGTTTCTATCTATACCCCCTTTTTCGTTTCCCACGTTTATCTTATCATGCGACTCATACAATCTGAGTATCGCATGTTACTTTGATGCATGGCTCCCAATCAGCTGCCTTTGGCACTTTGGCATTGGAGAGGAGCATATGGACGCCCAAGGGCATCTTTGCTGGGTTGGATTTTATCTGATCTGGCAGGCTGCCCATTGGTTAGCGGTGGTCCCTGCGTGCGAGACAGGGAATGCTACATCCTGGGGCAATACGAGTGTGCTGGCTGGAGCATTGCTTTAGCTGTGCTCTGGCTATCCCCTCTTCAACGTTTCCCTGAATGCCGGTATCTATACCGACGCATTATGGGAAACGTAGTCTCCAGATTCCCCCTAAGGCTCTCTCGCGCATGCGCACTACCGCTGTTTACGTCCGCATCGAGCCGGTGACGTCAGACGCCGGCTCGATGGACGGCGGCGTTATATATTGGGACATCAGATACCCGGCTCAAACGTGGGGGAGCCGTGCTAGGAGGAAGTCCATACCTATTAGCTGGTTAGTAATTTTAATATTGGATCGCTGAAAACGATTTTCCTTTCTCTTTTCATACTTCAACCAACGCTAAATATACTTCTTTTTCTCAGACACCCTGTAAACAGGCTGCAAAGCCCGCCTGGGTGAGCTATCCTTTTGGGCTTGTCCTAACCTGAAGGGGGACTTTTTACATACCTTGGTGGCTGTAATACAAAACCTTGGATTAAAAATTAAGGAATTTCTACTCTATCGTCAGTGAATGTAAGTGGATGATTTTAAATTAATAATAACTGGGCTCCACTAAATAATAAAAAATATATTTATTTAAAGCAAAATGCATAACTTAAAATGATTGCTATACCAGATAAAACACATTAAAATGGCTATAGGATATTCCTATATTTTGATTATAGTATAAAATAAAATAATAAAATAGCTCTTGTTTATAAATAGTATGCTGACATATTGTATAATCTTTTTGTCCCAATTAGCCGCCGTCTATGCCCTCTCCAGCTATATTGCCTGGCTGCTGTACTTGCTGCCCTGCACTCCCCTATCCATCTGGTAGTTATTTAATCCTTCCT
The DNA here is from genome assembly GCF_037356315.1 of Lithobates pipiens. NCBI lineage: Eukaryota > Metazoa > Chordata > Amphibia > Anura > Ranidae > Lithobates > Lithobates pipiens. The sequence continues at coordinate 390,329,386 of NW_027507764.1, forward strand.
GGGTTACGAATGGGTCGGTAAAGTGGGGGTGAGCATATTTCCATCTTTTTGAGCCTTACTCGTGTCTTTTAAACACTATATATGCTGATTATATGTATTAATGGTATAAAAAGAAATGTACTTTGTGAAATTAATTTATGTTTTCTTTTTGAATTTGTTATGTTGGTAGTTGGCTTATCCTCTGATGAAGCATTAAGCGAAACATGTCGGGATAAATCAATCGCAACTACCTCAACTTTACCTTTTATTGGACCACAAAGCTGTATATAACCTCAGTATGATTATATAGATTACTGCCCTGTTTTTATGAATTTTGTATAAATAAATTTTGTATGGAAAAACCTTTTATTATGAATATAATTTTGATTTTTTGCACCGTTAATGTCCCATTTCTTAGGTTTGGTTTACCTAAAAAAAACCTTGCTTGATATTTTATTGGGATTTTATGTGATAGACCAACACAAAGTGACACATAATTGTGAAGTGGAAGGAACATGATAAATGGTTTTCAACATGTTTTACAAATAAATATGTGAAAAGTGTGGCTCACATTTGTATTCAGCCCGCTTTTACTCTAATACCCCTAACTAAAATCTAGTGAAACCAATTGCCTTCAGAATGTGAAAAGTGTGGCGTGCATTTTGTATTTAGCCCACCCTGAGTCAGTACTTTGTAGAACAACTGCAATTACAGCTTCAAGTCTTTTGGGGGGTGTCTCTACCAGCTTTGTACATCTAGAGTGTGAAATTTTTGCCCATTCTTCTTTACAAAAGTCTTGCCACAGATTCTCAATTGGTTTTAGGTCTAGACTTTGACTGGGCCATTCTAACACATCAATATGCTTTGATCTAAACTATTCCATTATAGCTTTGGCTGTATGTTTAGTTTCATTGTCCTGCTGGAAGGTGATCCTCTGAAAGGTGATCCTCTGCCCCAGTCTCTTGCTGAAGAAAAGCATCCCCACATCATGATTCTGCCACCACCATGTTTCACGTTTCACATTGAACTTTTTGGCATAAAAGCAAAATGCAATTTTGGTCTCATCTGACCAGAGCACCTTCTTCCCACGTGTTTGCTGTGTCCCCCACATGGCTTCTTACAAACTGCACACTGAACTTGTTATTGCTTTCTTTCAACAATGGCTTTCTTCCTGCCACTCTTCCATAAAGTCCAGATTTGTGGAGTGCGTGATTAATAGTTGTCCTGTGTCCAAATGATCTCACCTGAGCTATGGATCTCTGCAGCTTCTCCAGAGTTATTTTGGGCCTCTTGGCTGATTCTTTGATTAATGTCCCCCTTGCCCGGCCTAACAGTTTAGGTGGTAAGGCCATGTCTTGGTAGGTTTGCAGTTGTGCCATACTCTTTCCATTTTTGGATGATGGATTGAACAGATGTTCAAAGCTTGCAATATTTTTTTATAACCTACCCCTGCTTTAATCTTCTCCACAACTTTATCCCTGACCTGTCTGGTGTGTCTCTTGGCTTTCATGATGCTGGTTATTCACTAAGGTTCTCTAAAAAACCTCTGAGGGATTCACAGAAAAGCTATATTTAAACTGAGACTAAACCACACACAGGTAGACTCTATTTACTGAATAGGTGACTTCTGAAGGCAATTGGTTTCACTAGATTTTAGTTAGGGGTATCAGAGTAAAAGCGGGCTGAATACAAATGCGAGCCACACTTTTCACATATTTATTTGTAAAAAGTTTGGGAAACCATTTATCATTTTCCTTCCACTTCACAATTATGTCCCACACATAAAATCACATAAAATACATTATTTTTGGTTGTAACATGACATAATGTGGAAAAAAGTGGTATGAATACTTTTTCAAGGCACTGTATATATTTAAAAGAAAAGATGGACTTGTGTAAATGTAATTATTATATATAGATGATTTTTACTCTGTTTTCATGTATTTATTTATTTATAATTTATATGCACTTTATTGAAGGAGAGGGCTGCACCTTTTTTGTGATTATACAGTATTTGCTAGATAGAATGACCAATTATGGTGCAGTATATTAGCCACTGTACATAAAAGAACGAGGGGAGTATAATGAATTGTTGCCAAGCTGTGCTCCCTCTAAGCCCTTGTACACACGGTCGGAGATTCCGACAACCAAATCCGTCAGATTCTGTCCGTCGGATTTTGTCCGACGGATCTTGTCCAAAACTGTTGCATACACACGGTCGGACGAAGTTGTCGGAAAAACCGATCGCTCAGAACGTGATGACGTTATTTTGTTACAACGGGACTATGTTCAGGCTAGTAGCCAATAGCTTTGATGTAGGAATTTGATCTGAGCATGCGTGGCACTTTGTCCGATCGGAATTCTCTACACATGATCGGAGTATGTCCGATCGGAGCATTTTGTCGGAAAATATTTCCGGCAAGTTGGAAAATTTGGTCCGACGTATATTCCGGCGGAAACAGTGCGATGCAGACCACACACAGGCAGAATATCCGACAAAACGCTCCATCGGACACATTCCATCGGAATCTCTGACCGTGTGTACAAGGGCTTAGTGCTGAGATACACAAGCACTCAGTATGACCACACCTGAAGTTGAGAAGCAAACTAATGTCATACTTGTACTTTACATTGTATTGCAAATATGGTTTTGGGTATAATTTGTATATATCATATAACCCAGTGTACTTATAGTTCACGTTGTTTAGTAAATACTTGTTATGTACCTAGTAGGAGACTGAAATGATGAGGTCGACCTCTAGCCAGGCCCCACTGGAAGTGGATTAGAGGGTACTGAGGAACAAGAGGAGCATGAGTCCCAGCAGATATTGATTTGAGAACTTACAGCAGGAGATGCAGTCCCAAGGACATTGGCCGACCAGCGGGTCAGGAACAGTAGCTGTGTTCTTTAGTCTAACCCAGGTTAAAGTGGCACACTGCTTGTGCTGCAGATTCAGGATGCGTGGCTTGTCAGAGCTCTCAGCAGACTTGAGCCAGATGCACTCAACAGTGCACAGAGCTTGTACAGCAGACAGCCAGGCAGGCACTCGAGCAGGACAGTAAGCCAGGATGAGAGACAGTAGTGTGGTCACAGGAATAGCCATGGTCATCAACAGGCAGGCAGCGAGGTGCCAAATCATGAGCAGAGCCAAAGTCAGGAACAAAGCCAGGTCAGAAACTGGCAACAAGTCTGGAACACAATCCAAGACACAATACAAGCCGGGTCAGCAACAAGGGAATCATACAGGATAAACACAGGACACAGGGGACAGCTGAAGATCAGTCAGCATGGAATATAGGCTTGTGCATTCTTTAAATAGCCAATCTGGTGCCCACATGAATTGTGCTTGTGCGTGTGTGTGAGCAAGTGAGCATTCTTGTGAGCATACAAACACCGGGTCACAATTCTATGGGAAATACCATGCACATATCTGCGCACCAGACGTTTCTCAGGGATTCCCTGACAAATGACTGATTAGTGCGCAATTTACTGTATTGATAATATGTAACCCTATCAATAAATGTATATTGCAGTTTAAACTATCTCTTTTGTTTAAAAATCCTCAGATCTAGCTGTGCATATGTAAATACTCATATAGTGATTGGAGTGTATTCACATATACACTTAATCTAGTTAACACACTGGGGTTTATTTACTAAAGGCAAATCCACTGTGCACTACAAGTGGACTGAAAGTGCACTTGGAAGTGCAGTTGCTGTAGATCTGAGGGGGACATGCAAGGAAAAAAAAAAAGCATTTTGCTTGCACATGATTGGATGATAGAAATTAGCAGAGCTTTCCCTCATTTCAGAGTTTCCCCTCAGATCTACAGTGACCGCACTGCCAACTGCACTTGCAGTGCACGTGTAGTGCACAGTGGATTTAGTAAATCAACCCCTTTGTGCCACTATTTTATAGTGAAGGAACTGTCTTAGCCAAAGGCCCCCTTATTGGTCCTTCTAAACTTGCTGTCCATAGTTCAAAGGTCACGCAGTGCATTATAGTTAAAAAATTTCTCCTGTGTGAATCTGCACATAAATTCACAAGGATTGCAAATCTCAAATTCTCAGGGTTTTCTCAGATGGTGAACCCGAACCTCATTCCTAGTTAATATGTGACTGTACTATATTTAGTAAATGATATACCTCATTAAAATCAAATATTTATATGCAACTTGTTTTATCTTTCATACAGTGTGGATACCAAAGTGTCCAATAATGCTCAGTGGATAAGATAAAATTAGAGTTTATTAATTAAGGTTGCACAATAAACATAATTGTTATAATGATAAGTAAGCTGATGTAATAAACATTGATTTGTATAAGGATTAACATTAAAATTAATTTTGATATAAAGATTTAGAAGAATCTTTTTATTATGAATTATGTTACCCACCTATATCAATCTTTAATTATAAAATTTAGCACTAAATCTTAATTGTACATGCAACTACTTTTAGTCTGTTTTTTTTTTTTAATAACTGGCATTCTGAAAATATCCCATATTGCTATACTTTTATGAACAAATGTATAACAAATATAATAATTCATTAATTTCCGGAAGAGATTATAAATTTGATCAAAACAGGATTTACGGTATATAACAAAAATTATGATGTACTGTGTTTAAGACATGTATGATTTCTTTTGATGTTATACTAGTCAAAAACCATGTGCAGAAGACTCCAAGACTTCCAAGTGCACTTACAGTGCAAAGTGGATTTTCCTTTAGTAAATAACCCCCTTAGTGATGCAACAAGCCATCTGATTGGTAGATACAGTACCAAAGTGGTGGTGGTGCTCTAGTCAGGATACTTGATTGTGTATTGTTCCCAAATGCCTTCCCCAAATTATTAAAAACATTTAGGAATATTATTATTATTATTCAGGATTTATATAGCGCCAACAGTTTGCGCAGCGCTTTACAATATGAGGGCAGACAGTACACTTACAATACAAATCAATACAGGAGGGATCAGAGGGCCCTGCTCGTTAGAGCTTACAATCTAGAAGGGAGGGTCAAGTTGAAACAAAAGGTAATAACTGTGGGGGATGAGCTGATGGAGAAAATGAAAATACAGTTAGGTGGGGGTAGGGTAGGCTTCTCTGAAGAGAAGTGTTTTCAGGGATCGTCTAAAAGCTAATAAAGTAGGAGATAAGCGGACAGATTGGGGTAGGGCATTCCATAGGATTGGGGAGGCTTTGGAAAAGTCCTGGAGGCGAGTATGGGAGGAGGTGATGAGGGAGCTAGAGAGCAGGAGGTCTTGAGAGGAACGAAGAGGACGAGTAGGTTGGTATTTAGAGACTAAGCTAGTGATGTAGCTGGGGGCAGAGTTGTGGATGGCTTTGTATGTAATTGTTAGTATTTTGAATTTAATTCTTTGGCTGAGCGGAAGCCAGTGGAGGGATTGACAGAGAGGAGTAGCAGACACCGAGCGATTGGTAAGGTGGATGAGTCTGGCAGCGGCATTCATAATGGATTGAAGAGGTGATAGACTATGTAGAGGTAAGCCAATGAGAAGGGAGTTTCAGTAGTCGAGGTGAGAGATGACCAGCGAGTGAATTAAGAGCTTTGTTGTCTCATTGGTTAGAAAGGGGCGTATTTTGGAGATGTTGCGGAGGTTGAGGCGGCAGGATTTGGACAGTGATTGGATGTGTTGCTTGAAGGAGAGTTCAGAGTCCAGGACTACACCTAGAACCTTGGCATGTGGGGATGGGCTTATGGTTGTGCCATCAATTTTGACAGTGAGATCAGGGGAAGGGGCATATGGGGGAGGAAAAATTATAAGTTCGGTTTTGGATAGATTGATTTTGAGGAAGTGGTGTGACATCCAGACTGATAGATCTGATAGTAAATGAGTGATACGTGAGGAGACAGAGGGAGTGAGCTGAGGGGTAGAGAAATAGATCTGGGTGTCGTCAGCATAGAGGTGGTATTGGAAGCCGTGGGAGGCTATCAGTTGACCCAGGGAGGAGGTATAGATTGAAAATAGGAGTGGTCCAAGAACAGACCCTTGGGGGACCCCAACAGAGAAAGGAAGAGGAGAGGAGGAAGTAGAGTTGTAAGAAACGCTAAAGGTGCGGTTGGATAAGTAGGAAGAGAACCATCGTAGAGTAAGGTCACGGAGACCAAAGGTGTGGAGTTTTTTGAGAAGGAGGGGGTGGTCAACCGTATCAAAGGCAGCAGAGAGGTCCAGGAGGAGGAGTACAGAATAATGTCGTTTGGTTTTGGCCGTTAGTAGATCGTTTGTTAGTTTTAGGAGAGCAGTTTCTGTGGAGTGTTGAGGACGAAATCCAGACTGAAGGGGATCAAGAAGGCTATTATCAGCGAGGTGGTCACTCAGTCGGTTGTAGACCAGACGTTCGAGTAGTTTGGATAAAAAGGGGAGCAAGGAGATGGGGCGTAGGTTGTTAGAATTGGATGGGTCCAGTGAGGGTTTTTTAAGTATGGGTTTGACAAGTGCATGTTTTAGAGAGTTGGGGAAGATGCCAGAAGAGAGGGAGAGATTAAAGATGTGAGTTAGAGAGTGTAGCATAGAGTCAGACGGTGAACGCAGCATTTGTGAGGGAACAGGATCTAGAGGGCAGGTGGTAAGGTGGACATTACCAAGTAGTTTAGCAACTTCGTCTATAGTGGTGGGGTTGAAGGAGGGAAGTAATGATTGTGCCTGTGGGCATGATGTGTAAAGGAATATGTTTGGTAAAAATTGCTTAGCTCGAAGACAGTACGCAGTCCTGATGCTAAGGATTTTGTTTACACAGACTAGATAGAGACAATGCAAGTTTTGAGAGACAATCACCACAAATGTTGTACAGTGGCTGGACAGTATGTAAGCAGCATTTTAATGTCACAGTCTAGAGAGAGAGAGAGAGAGAGAGAAAGAAGGTTTTATTTTATAAATAAACATTGGGGGAGTATTGTTTCAGAAACACTAGCTACAGATATTGTACAGTGAGTGGACAGTATGTAGGCAGCTTGGCAAGGCTGCAAAGAAGTATAGACAAAACTGTTTTTATCTTGAAATAAACAACATTAGTGTACATTACTACAGAGACAACAGCCCATTAGGGATGTGCAAATGGTTCAGCCCGAGCATAGGTTCGGGCTGAACTTTGGTTATTCGGATATTCTGCGAATACCGGACAAAATTCTGTTTTCAGGGCAAATTCGAAAGCCACAGGTACACAGTTAAAGTCTATAGGACATTAACATGAAAAATCAAAAGTTTTCATTTTAAAGGCTTATATGCAAGTTATTGTCATAAAAAGTGTTTGGGGACCTGGGTCCTGCCCCAGGAGACATGTATCAATGCAAAAAAAAGTTTTAATAATGGAAGTTTTTTCGAGAGCAGTGATTTTAATAATGCTTAAAGTGAAACAATAAAAGGGAAATATTCCTCTAAATTTCGTACCTAGGGGGTGTCTATAGTATGCCTGTAAAGTGGCACATTTTTCCCGTGTTTTGAACAGTCCTTGCACAAAATTACATTTCTAAAGGAAAAAAAAATTTTTAAAAGTACTCGAGGCTATAATGAATTGTCGGTCCCAGCAATACAGATAAAAAAAGTCATTGAAAAAATGTCATGGGATCCCCCCCAGTCCATTACCAGGTCCTTTGGGTCTGGTATGAATATTATGGGGATCCCATGAACCAAAATTTTAAAAAATTTAGGTCCCCCAAATTCCATACCAGGTCTGGTATGGATATTAAGGGGAACCCCATGCCAAAATTAAAAAAAAAATGGCATGGGGGTCCCCCTCAAAATTCATACCAAACCCTTCAGATCTGGTATGGATTTTAAGGGGAACCCTGTGCCAAAATGTAAAAAAAATGATGTAGGGCCCCCAAAAATCCATACCAGACCCTTATCTGAGCATGCAACCTTGCAGGCCACAGGAAGATAGGGGGGGACGAGAGAGTGCACTCCCTTCCTTAACTGTACCAAGCCACATGCCCTCTACATGGGGAGGGTGCTTTGAGGTGGCCCCCAAAGCACCTTGTCCTCATGTTGATGGGGACAAGGGCCTCATCCCCACAACCTTTGCCCAGTGGTTGTGGGGGTCTGCAGGTGGGGGCTTATCGGAATCTGGAAGCCCCCTTTAACAAGGGGACACCCAGATCCCAGTCTCCCCTCTGTGTGAAATGGTAATGGGGTACAAATTTACTCCTACCATTTCACAAAAAAGTGTCAAAATGATACAAAAGACAAGACACAGCTTGGGACAAGTCCTTTATTTAAAAAAAAAAAATGTCCCACGAAGTCCATTCATCTTCTATAACGATATTACCTTAGAAGACATCCTCACATCGTATCACTGCTGTCCCCAAGGGCTGTTTCCAATATGGTCTTTAAGTTTCTCGCCTTTATGTTCCCTTATATTATACCTACCACCTTATTTAGTCCCTTCTCTTCCCTCCCCTCCCGTCCCCCACCCGGTAAGTCCTTAATTCCCATATATATATATATATATATATATATATATATATATATATATATTATATATATATATATATATATATATATATATATATATATCCGAGGAGGACATGCAAGAAAAATGAAAAACAGCATTTTAGCTTGTACATGATTGGATGATAAAATCAGCAGAGCTTCCTCTCATTTCAGAGCTACCCCTCAGATTTACAGCGACTGCACTTCCAAGTGCACTTGTAGTGCAATGTGGATTTGCCTTTCATTAATAACCCCCCTAGTGTGCATAGAATCTGTCCAATATACCAGTTTTTTTGTTTTCCCTAGTAAAAATGTGCTCTAATTTGTATTTCTCAATTATAAATCTGGCTGCTTATTCTCTCCTCAATACCAGCATCGTAAATGTGCTTACAAACTTGGAGTGAGTCTGTATAATATTTTGTCTTGTTTCTGCTGTCTCTGATATAATTAATTATAATTTTGATTTACAATGTGTAATTACTGGTAATTACATTTTATCTATACAATCACTTTTTTTATCATGTACATCTTAACTTAGATCACTTAAGTTGCTGGTGACAGTCTAGTCAGTCAGTTCACTGTCACATTTGAATGCCCCAACCCCCCCCACAGGAAAAAAAATTAAAAACACTCTGCAGCCCAAAAAATATACACCATCACCCAGTTTACTAATAGTCACAAATTCACCCCACCTCATTGAAGGCCCTCTCTGATGCAGGATGGGCAGACTAGTATCTAAAGTGTACGTAGCTTCAGTTACACCCGGTGGCATAGCCTGGGCCAAAAGTTAACGAATGGAAAGAGTAAACAGTGTGCACCCAAAAAAAATGTGTACACTCACCCCTAGATTAATATAATGCAAATTCTTCTAACTTAAATTCACCCTTGCTTGTTTAAAGCCCTCCCTGAAATGCAGCAAGCTAATGGCTAAAACTCATGATAGGTCAACTTCAGACAGCAGGGAAGCCTGTACTTCCAATAGTTCATGAATGTAAGCAAATTGCCTTTTTTTGACAAGTGTAGGGATGTCCTTGCAATGAGAAAAGAAAAGTAAATTTTGAAAGAATTGAACAATAAATTAAAGGGCAGCTTAGCCTTATTTGTGAACAAGTGATACAATAAAAGTAACTTTTTTTGGGGTAGCCAGCCTAAAACCTCGTACACATGAATGAATGAATGAATGAAATACTTGTATAGCGCACAATGCGAACTGAATCGCCTCATGATCGGATTGTTGGCCAACGGAGCGTCACACTTTTGTCCGAAGGGTGTGTGCCAGGAACTTGTCTTGCAGACTAACCCCACACGATTGTCAGCCAACAAACATGAACGTGGTGACGTACTATGTGGAATTTCAGCTATTGAGTGCCACCCTTTGGGCACCTTCTGCTAATGTCGTGTTTAGTGAGCATTGATTCCGAGCATGCGTGTTTGTACTTTGGACTTTTGTGTGACAGATTTGTGTACAGACGATATGAAATTCTGACTACAGACCTTTGTCTGCCAAAAATTTACTAGCCTGCCATACAACATTTGTTGGCCGAAAGTTGGGCAACAACTGTCTGATGGAGCATACTAACAGTCGGATTTTAGGCAGACAGTCTGTCACCACACAATTCTCTGCCGAAAATCCAATCATGTGTACGAGGCTTAAGCCCACTGATTTACCCCTGCAGCTGTGCCTCCACTGTGGTGGAAAAAAACATCGCTCTTGGATGGTGGCAGAGACCCCTATCCCATTCTCCCCATGAAATGGGGAGGGGTGAAACTTACCCCTTGAATCTCCCCAACATTTTTGCCTCCTCAGTGCCAGCACCACCAACCCTCCTCCACTGTGCCAACAGAAGCACAACTCTACTCCTCCAAAATATACTTACTAAGGGAGACATTTCTACTATTTTATACATTCTAGCCCTTGAATAGTGTGTATACCTCATTTGGTGTATAGATGCACTTTAAAGTGGTTGTATACCCACATTTTTAACTTTACTTTCAATAGTTTTTTATTTATAGTAACAGGTAATAAACAATTACATCAGCCAGTAGATGTAAGCAAAATTCAAATTTCAGAATGACAGCTTTACAACATACAATAAGCATCATAGTGAGTACATGAGGGAATGTAGCAAGTCTGGATGCATGTAACTGGCTGAGATAACCACTAAGTCTATGAATATGACAGCCAGAGATAATATGGACCCGGCCCTAGCATGCCTGCTCTAGTGGATCACCTTATAAGGAAAAAAGAGAGCCGGCCATGCACCAACAGCTGGAGAACGAGCGAGGGGGCGAGAGCAGGGTCCCCCCTCCGCCCCTGGAGGGATCTTGCTGCGGAGGAGAAGACCCCGACTCCCCCCACTCCCCACGCGCCACCAGCCGCCTAAAAATTAGGAGGTCAGGAAACCAATGCCATCCTAAATGTATCTCATAAACCCGAGGAAGAATACTGGAGGAAGGCTGGTTGCAAACTTAAAAAGGGTCCTCCGGCACTTATGAACAATAAAGTAGTCGCCCACCTTCAGGTAATAGGGGGGACGAGGCGTATTTACCAGAAAGACTAAAAATATACGTAACAAACTGAAATGGGCAAAGTCTGCCCTACCCAGGTACCTCGGTTCTCAGGAGAAGAGGATCTCCAAAATCAGAGAGAGAAAGAAGCAAAAACAAGAAAAAGGAAGAAAGGAAAAAGAGAAGGAGAGACAGATAAGGGACAGGGAAAGGGACTACAGGGGAAGCAGCAAGAGGGAATATCCAGGACCTCCGGAATGGAAGATTAGGCCGGGGGAATCCCCGGGGCCAGGGAGATATGGCAATATTTCGCCCAGGGTTCCCAAATGCATTCAAAGGTTCGGGTTTTGTCTAAGGTGATGCTGACCATTTTTTCCTGAGCCATTATCCAGGATATTTTGTGCCTCACCGCTGCCATGGGAACACTAGGTTTCTTCCAGTGGGCTGCGATAGTAATCTTGGTCCCCAATAGGATAAAGAAAATCAAAGCTTGGGTGTATTTGTCTATCTTGTCGATTTTTAGGTTGAGAATCGCTATCTCCGGAGTCTGTGGGACCTGGACTGATGTTATCTTACGGATCAGCTGGAACACCTTGTTCCACAGACCCCGGATTTTCGGGCACGGCCACCATATATGCAGCATGGAGCCCCAATGATCACATTTCCTAAAGCACATCGGTGAGGCATTGGGATAGTACCTGGCCAGGGTGACAGGGACTCTATACCACCTAGTCAAGACCTTAAGGTTCGCCTCTATCAGGGAAACATTGCAGATCCGTTTAAAGGAACGTTGAAAGTTCGCAAACCACACTCTCTGATCCCAGGAAATATCCAAATCAGCCTCCCAGGCCAAAGCATAGGAAGGCTTGGAGGGCGCATTAGCCAATGAGGCATAAATAATTGAAATCCCTCCCCTCTGGTCCGTAGCCTCAGAACACCAAGCTTCATAAGGGGTAGCTCGTGGGGGAATAGTCTTCTTGGGCCAGAGTGAGTGGAGAAAGTGTAACAGTTGTGAGAGTCTAAAGCGTTCAGACGGTGGCATTTGGAGTTTACTGGTACAGTATGCTGCTGTAACGGGGCCCGCCGGGGTAAAGAAGTCGCCAATTCTAAAAAGGCCTTTGTTTAGCCACCAACTAAATGCTAGAATATTCATTCCCGGGGGGAAGGCGGGGTTGTGGAACATGTGTGTGAGAGGGCGGAGGGCAGAGACAAGAGCCGATTGTTTATGTAGTTTGTCACATAGGGCAATAGAGTGTGAGAGTGTGGGGGATAGAATAGGGGGTTGGAGTTTGGGCGAGGACCAAATGATGTAATCGATAGTATGTCGGGGGATCGCCTGTTGTTCAATCTCAACCCAATCAGGTTTCGGGCCTTTGGAGTAAACTGTTGCTAATTGTGCGAGTTGCGCCGATTGATAATACCACCAGAGGTTCGGCAAGGCCAAACCTCCTTGGGATCTTGATCTGTATAAAATGTGTTTCGAGCAGCGCCTGCCTTTAGGATACCAAACGAATTGGAGAATTCTGGTTTGCAGCGGTTGTAATTGAGCTTTTCTTAATGGAATAGGGAGAGATCTGAACAGGTAAAGGAGACGTGGAAGAAGGGTCATCTTAATTGCATTAATACGACCCACCCAGGATATATGTAGCTTTTCCCAGCTCAATAGGTCTGATGTGAGCCTCCGGAAGACTGCCGGGTAATTGTGGGCGTATAGGGAGTCTATTGAGGGGGATATGTGCACCCCGAGATATGGGAGGGAAGATTGACACCAAGTAAATGGAAAGTGGTTCTGTAAGCTTTCGAGGCGTTCTGCGGGGACTGTAACATTAAGTGCTAGAGATTTTGCAGGATTAACGCATAGACCCGAGACCCTACCGAAAGCGTCTAGTACAGAGAATACGTTAGGAGTGGAGATCAGAGGGGAGGTGACATATAATAATAAATCGTCTGCGAATAGCGCACATTTGTGTTCTTGGCCTCCACATCTAACTCCCGAAATATCAGGGTGATTCCTAATGGTAATGGCTAAGGTTTCGATCGCTATAACAAATAGGAGAGGAGATAGGGGGCAACCTTGTCTAGTACCTCTCTCTATAACGAGGGGGTCTGAAAAGCATCCCTGAAGCTTGACTTGAGCCGACGGGGACGAATATAGAGCTCGCAGTGATTGTAAAAAATTTGGGCCAAATCCCCATCGCTGCAGTACATTGAATAAATAGGACCAAGATATGGTATCAAAGGCTTTTTGTAGGTCAACTGAAAGAAGAAATCCCTCCTGGTTGGGACCCCCATCCCAGCGCGACTTAAGTAGCGATATAATATCCACTGTTCTCCTAACTTGGTCCGGTCCCTGTCTCCCCGGAACAAAGCCCACCTGGTCTTTGTGGATATATTGGGCAATAAAGGAAGACAGCCTGTTAGAAAGAATTTTCGTAAAGATCTTGATGTCGTTATTGATTAGAGAAATAGGACGAAAATTTGATACTAGTGTAGAATCCTTGCCCGGTTTTGGGATAACGGAAATGAAAGCCAGTTTCAGGGCCTTGTCCAAGGGAGACCCAGACCTGAGCGAATTGAAGAATTTGGCCATGAAAGGTGCTAGAGTTGTCGCAAATTTCTTGTAGTATCCTACTGAAAAGCCATCTGGGCCCGGGGCCGAGTTCTGTTTTAGGTGTGAAATAACTCCTAGGACTTCCGCTTCAGAAATTGGATCCTCTAGGAGATCCGAATGTTCCGAAGAGAGCCTCGGAAGAGGGATAGAGTCCAAAAATTCATCTAACTGGGAAGAGGTGTCCTGACTATTCTCCTTGTATAGGGAACTATAAAATTTGTGAAACGTTTCCATGATACTGAGAGGGTTATTGGATAGATCACCCGAGAGGACACGAATTTTGGGGAAAGCGTGGAGACGCGGTCTCGGGGATAACTTTAGTGCCAGTTTGGGTCCTATTCTGTCTGTTTGGGAGTAGAAGCGGGAACCCGACCATCTTAGTTGTTTCTCCGCAACAGTGGTAAGGGCTAAGTTTAATGCAGTTCTAGCAGTTTCGCAAGCAAGTAGCGACGCCCTAGTAGGATTGCGTTTGTGTGCCTTACTATAGGAATGAAATTCCCTGGTGAGTCTGTCTATATCGTTCTGCCGCCCCTTCTTAAGCTGTGTAGAAAGTTGGATGATCTTACCCCTGATCACTGCCTTGTGGGCCGCCCATAATGATTCTGGGGAAATCGAACCCGTGTTATTCAGTACGAAATACTCTTGGATATCTCTTTGAATGGAGACACAATTAGCCATGTCACTTAAAAGGGCCTCGTTTAGCCGCCAAGTAAACCGACGTCCCGAGTCAAAAGTTCTTAATAGATGAACTATGACCATAGAGTGATCCGAAATGGGAGAGTCTCTAATCAGTGCTTTAGAAGCGGTTGGAATGTCACGTGATTGAAGGAAGATGTGATCGATTCTCGTGTAAAGTTGGTGTGGGGCTGAATAGTGGGTGTAGTCTTTTGTTCTAGGGTTTAGTTCCCTCCAGATGTCCACCAATCCCAGGGAAAACAATGAGGAGGCAATTTTAGTGCTCTGTCTCGGGGGTCTCCGCGAGTTGGGGGCTCCCCTAGATGATTTATCAAGCGAGTGGTCAAAGGGAAGGTTAGTATCCCCTCCCATCACTACCCTCCCTTCCAACATAGGGCCAAGAATGGACAACATGGAGGAAAAGAAACCCGCCTGGTTCTTATTTGGAGCGTAATAGGAAATAAAGGAATACACCGAGCACTCAATAGTGCCCTTTACCAAGATGTACCTACCCTCTTTATCACTGAATGTGGAAGCGTGAGAAAAACCTACGTTTTTGCCAAAGCAGATAGCAACACCCTTCGTCTTATTACTAGCTTTAGAGAGGAAAAATTGGGGAAAGTGCCCGGATAGAAAAGAAGGGTTGTAAGATGTTGGGAAGTGAGTTTCCTGTAATAGCAAGACATCTAAGCGTTGGGAGTGGTAAAGGTTAAAAGCTTTCCGGCGTTTGACCGGAGAGTTTAGGCCCTGTACATTGTGTGTAACAATCTTTAGATTGTTGTTGGGTTTGGGATCAGGGGCCACGGACCAGAGTTAGAAAGAACTGCTTTGTGTGGACGGATCTTACCCTGAATCCCCGTGGAAAGAGGCTGAGGATGGACGACCCAACCACTTGATTCCGGAAACAGACTGACGGGGGAGGATCCTGGAGACTGGAAGACCTGTAGGGGGAGTGAAAAGCGGGGAAAGAGAAAGCAAGAAGAAAAGAAATCGAGGTACCTGAGAAGAGAATAGAAAACATTATAGCTACCAAATGCAATTTATGACATAACATGTTACAGAAACAAAGTACATTATAAAGAAGCAACCTAAGCAAGACCGAAGTCTTCCGACTGGGTGTGGAGGTTGCATCCCAACCCATGTCATTTACACAGATCATCATCAGATAATAATAAAAAAAACGGGGTGGGGAGAGAAAATAAAAAGGGGAGAAAAAACCAAAATATAGGAAGAGAAATCCCAAAAATAGGGATCCTCTCAAAGTAGGTCTCAAAGAGGGGAAAAAGGCCACTCTAAGAGAGATGGGAGACGCGGAGCAGCCGCTCCGACCCGTCCGCTACTAAAATGAAAAACCCTTGAGCTAAATGCGAGATTGGCAGGCTTGGAGGGGTAATTAAACCTAACTACTAAAGACTATAAAGAAAAGCAAAATACAAGTAACAAAGCAAAAATGACAAACCCCAAGTGTCAAATAACCCAGCAGAGTTAAACTCCAAGGTGAGCTACTAATCAGTAATTAATAACACTGGAAAGGATTGTCTTTGGATCTGTCATAGCGCTCTCAGCCCCAAAAGGGCCCCGGATTCCCCCTCCGCCCCCCCAGGAAGAAATAAGGGGGGGGCGGAGAGGGGTCCCAAGGAACAAGCCCCACAGCAGCCAGGAACTAAAATAACAAACAAAAAGCTGCATTGCCTGTAAGGTAAAGAGTAAATCAGATATGAGGTCTCAGACCGGGTGCGGAATGTCACCCATTATGCGGCTCTACCCAGCAAATAGGAAAAATCGAAAAAAAAAAAAAGGCTGGTAGGCCGGAAAAAATGAAAAAGGACCCGAGGATGAAATGTTCTCAGGGAGGGTGTCCATCCTTCGAGCGTTTAGCCTGTTGTTTCTGCCAGAGAGGTTTGGGAGGGCTAGTTGGTGGAGGTCTCTTCGTGGAAAGCGAGAGTTTCGGATCCAGCGGGATGACCGGGGAGGTAGAGATGAGGCCCAGGCGCAGCAAGACGCGTTCGCCATCAACAAAGGAAGCGAAACTGTGTGACTTATTCTGGTATGAGAAAGAGAGTCGAAATGGAAAGGCCCATCTGTATGGAATGGATTTCTGGGACAGGACCTGCAGGAGAGGCTTCAAGGACCTCCTCCTCTGAATGGTGTAGGGTGAGAGGTCAGCGAACACTTGTACTGGATGTCCTTGAAAAGAAAGCGTGTCGGATTCCCTGGCCTTGCGCATTACATCTTCTTTTACTTTAAAAAAATGTGGTTTGACAACAATGTCTTTAGGCAGACCATCTTGTCGGGGGGGTTGCAGTGCCCTGTGTGCACGATCAAGTTCCAGTCTGTGCTCCTGGATCTCAGGGAGGAGGCTCTTAATAAAAGATTTAATCACTGAGTCTGTGTCTTTAAATGATTCAGGAATTCCTCTGAGCCTGAAATTATATCTGCGATTTCTGTTTTCCAGGTCATCAATTTTGGAGTACGCTGTCTCAAGTTGGTCATTCAGATCCTGTATCCTATCGGTATTTTGTTGGGCCATGGCGATCGTTTGGTCAGTTTTTTGCTCAATCGCTTCAATTCTGGCGCCCAAGTGCTGCAGGTCAGCCTGTATGATAGATGTTATTTGTGAAGTGTTTTGGGCTAGGCCTCTGGAAAGCATGGAAGAGAATGTTTCCATTAGGGATGCAAAGTCTGAGGGGACCCCTGGCGTAAGATGGGCCCTAGAAGGGTCTGGGGATGCAGAGATATCCTCCATTGGAGTGAGTGGGGAGCCATTGAGAGTTCTGCCCAATAGAGATTCCGTTGAGGAGGGAGACAATGTGGGCAGATGCAGGGTACTCACAGTCTGTCGATGGTACACCTCTCGTTGTGGAGTGAAGGAGGGCGGATCAGCGATGGATTCGTCCGGATCCTGCTGCAGGCCTCGTGCTGCTTGAGCGGTCACCATCTTAGGGCAGGCCGCAGGCTGTGGAGCGGAGGCCAGTTGATTCGTCAGGCAGCGTCTGGCTGAATTCCCGTTCATGCGGGTATATCGAGCGGAGCCTCGGGATGCTGCGGGGGTGCTCGGCGGTGACAATCTCCGGCTAAAGATAGCTGTGGCGGAGTCGGCGGGTCGGAGCGGAGCGGAGCCCTCAGGACATGCGACCGTCCATGGAGCCGCCGCGCATGCGCCTCCCACATTTTTAACTTTTACCTACAGGAAAGCCTAAAAATAAGGCTTACCTGTAGGTAAAAAAATATCTCCTAAACCTGTACGGTTTAGGAGATATTCCCCTCGGTATGCGCCGCTGACTTCAGCGGCGCATGCGCACAAGGGGTTTCTCGCCGTCAAAATCCGGCAGCAGCTGAGCGGCCGGACTGAAATCTCCCGCGCGCATGCGCGGGAGTGATGATATCGCGGCTCCGGCCACTCACAGCGCCGGAGGCGCAATACCCGGAAGAAACGCCGAGGGAGCATGTCAGCTCCCTCGGCGTGGATCGGGCCAGATGTCGGGGCCTCGTTCTAAGGTAAGTATTTCATAATGAGCTAGTATGCGGTGCATACTAGCTCATTATGCCTTTTGCTTTGCAGGTTTAAAAAAAATAAAAAAAGTGGTGCGCATGCGCGAGGCTTCCAAGATGGCCGCGATCATCTAAAGCTCCGCTGCCTCGCGGAACGACGGAACCCCTACCGCACGACACGGCTACCCTTCCGCTTCCCGAGCTATAGGGGCGGACTCCCGAAGTGTTGGGGCACATTTCTGAATGACCGGTGGACTGGCTAAACGCAATCTGGGCCCGCTGTTCGCTTCATTGGACGTGAGGGAGAAATCCAAGATGGCCACCGCAGCACAGCTCCTGTCTCAGGATCACAGATCCGCAGGCACAGTGGATTTCAGGTCAGATACAGACTTTCCTCCTCTCCACGCCACCCCAGGCAACCCCAGGGGTCTCCCCAAGGAAGCCACACCGTCCCCGGCCTCCACGGTCTCTCTGCTGGAACGCACCATCCAGGAATTCTCCCCCTCCCCAGCGGGGACCTACAGGGTTACCCAGGCCGCCATGGCCCCCCACGAGGCTGCTCATGCAGACCCAGTCTCCCACATGGATGCCCTGTTTGGCAAATTCTCTGAACTATTAGAGAGGGGCCTCTCCCAAACTGCCTTGCAAATCACGGGGGAATTGAAAGCTGATTTTATTAACCTAGGCTCCCGGATCGAAACGATCGAACATAAAATGGAGGATACCATAGCCAGATCCATCCAAAACTCCAGGCACATTTACTCAGTACAGGAGCAATTGGACATAGCCATGGCCCGTATAGATGACCTCGAAAATAGGTCACGCAGATATAACGTCAGAATTCGCGGGCTTCCAGAATCAATAACTGATGTGTCCAAGGCGGTGCAAGACCTCATTCAACAGCTAATCCCTGACATCCCAGCTACTAAGCTTGAACTTGACCGGGTCCATAGAACCCTCGGCCCCCCTAGGAAGGATGGCACCCCGCGAGATGTTCTGGCCAAGCCACATCACTTCTCGGTGAAAGAAGAAGTTATGAAGAGAGCCAGATCCCTGCAACACGTCAATTACCAGGGCCACCAGGTTCAGATCTTTGCGGACCTCTCCCCCTCCACTATACAGAGACGGAGAGCTCTAAAACCCCTCTTGCTTGCAATGTCACAAAAAGACATAAAATACAAATGGGCATTCCCATTTGCGGTCAGGTTCACGGACAAAGGGAAGTCTTTTGCCTTCTCCACTTTCCCCGAGGGGGAAAAGCTCCTCACCAGGCTGAAAATCATTTCTCAAGAAGCTGACATGGACACTTCTAACCCTAGCCAAGGATCCAACAAACGACCCACTCCTAACAGCCCACAATCCCCGTTGTGGACCTCCGGAAGAGCCAGGAAGGTCAAGGATAATGCACCCACCTGAGCAACTTCCAGTCCCATTTTCAGACTCTCCATTCTGTGACTGACCGTCCGAGGTCCTGGAGAGGGCCGGAGGACTGCTCCCCAAACATTGAAAGTTTGGCCCTCCAACCCTTTTTGCCCTCCCCTTGCCTAGGACTTGTGCTACCCTTGTGCTACCCTTCTCCCCATTGCCTCCAATATTCCGGGACGCTATGCAGTACTTCGTCCATCTACTGGACTGCCCGTAACCCCTCATATTTTTTTACATCCCCTCGAAATGGGCCCTAAGGTTGCTTTGAGGATTTCCCAGGGGGCTGCATTCCACAGCACCCCCCCTGGATATACCATCCTACCTTATGCCTAAAGAACAGCATTCATTGTTTAGCCCCAGTGTCTTCTAGACATTATGTTTAGCCGTGCCTCAAGAAAAATTCCTTTTTTTGTATATTGCTGCTTATATGTTATTGCTATTTAAAGTTGATTTCACAGCTCGGGTAGTTACCCGACTAGGGGTCCCCAGTTCCGCGAGGGACCACATGTGTAACTCTCCCTCCCTCGGCCTATCCCAGGCGTCTGAGGGTCGGGACTTCTGACCTTATGGGTCGGTTGTCTTCATTGTTTTTTCTTGGGATTTCGGGGGGTGTCTCCTGCCCTGATCTCCTCTTTCTCTTCTCAGGAACCCTTTCTTTCCTTGCCCTTTCTCCCCCTCTCTCCCCCCTTGATGGTAAGCTACACCCGTTGAATGTTTACATGACACTATTTTTTTTCTCCTCAGGTTGGGCTGAGCCAACCCAGTCGACATGGTATCCTGGGAGACAACCTTGGGCCACCGATCCCAATGCCCTTACCAAGAACCCCGCTATGGATTGGGTAAGTGAGGTCGCTTTCAGATGCTGGGCTCCCCCTCTGCTCCATGGCTGATCCACAGGCTGCTAGGCTTAAGATAGCCTCCCATAACATTCAGGGTCTTAATTCCCCCATCAAACGGAGAAAAGCCCTTGATTACTACAAATCCCTGAAACTAGATATAATTCTACTTCAGGAAACCCACCTTCCGATCCGGTATAGTCCCAAGTTCCTACATGCCCACTTCCCTCAGTTCTTCTTAGCCAACGCGGAATCCAAGACCAGGGGGGTAGCCATTTTGATTGCCAAAACATGCAAATTCAATAAAAGTTTTGAAAAAGCGGATCCGGAGGGCAGGTATTTACTTGTAAAGGGCACTGTGGGGGACCAACTTTACTCCTTGGTCTCCTACTACGCCTCGAACACGGGTCAGGCCAAATTCTTCGAATCCCTGCTGCGCACCTTAGCACCTCTTTTAGAGGGAACGGTTATTGTCGGAGGGGACTCTAACGTCGCCTTTGATCAAGGACTTGATAAATCCTCCCCCTCACGTTCCCGCTTAACCAGGCCCACGAAGGCAAGCTTACGGATCGCCAAATTGTTGCACGCTCATGGGTTATCCGATGTCTGGCGGGAATTAAACCCCACAAAGAGAGACTACACTCACTTCTCAGCGCCTCACCAATCATATGCACGCATAGACCACATACTTGTCCCCTCCTCGCTCCTTCCCAGGATGCTCAAAGCCTCCATCACTGACACAGTGATCTCGGATCACTCACTGGTAATTGTGACGGCCCTGGGGGGTTCGAGTGGGAGACACCCTAGGCATTGGAGGTTAAATGAATCCCTCCTTTCGGAGCCATCACGAGTTATGGATCTCGACAAAGCATTGCAGGAATATTTCTCTATTAATGCGACTCCTGATGTCTCCCCCGAAACCCTGTGGGCGGCGCACAAAGCATATATTAGGGGAAAATTCATGCAATTAGGTTCTCAAATAAAACGGGAAAGGCAATCAACCATCCTGGAGCTAGAAGAGGAATACTCTAAACTCAGAGCTCTTCACAAAAAGGACCCCCTCCGCACCCCCACCTCCATACTAGACAAGACTCGCTTAGAACTCAATCTCGCCCTCACCACGAAAGCTGAAAAATCGGTTAGGTGGTCTGGCCACAAATTTTACTCACAGGCGGACAAAATAGGCACACTCCTGGCTAATAGACTCTCCCCTAGAACCAAGCTGAGCACCCTCCCTCGGATCAGAAGCGCAGGACTCCCGCCCACGTCTAATCCGGTCACAGTTCTGAATGCCTTTCAGAACTTTTACACCTCTCTCTACAGTAGCTCCCCACCTCCCAAAGATAACCTCCTTCCAAAGTTTTTGGAGGGACTTCCCATCCCGGCCTTATCGGACGTTCACAAACAAGTTATGGAAGCCCCCTTCCAGGCAGAGGAGATACTGGAAGTCATAAAGGCTCTTAAAAAAAGCTCCGCCCCTGGACCCGACGGTCTTTCGATCCCTTACTATAAAGCCTTTGCCAACACGCTAGCCCCTCACCTGGCCAATCTCGGTAATCATAAAGCTAATGGAGACCCCCTGGATCCCCACCTTAACACGGCGTATATCACGGTCATCCCCAAACCTGGCAAGAACTTGGAAGATGTCAGCAACTACAGACCGATTTCCCTTATTAATAATGATCTCAAAATTCTCACGAAAGTTATGGCCAATAGGTTAGCCTCCTTTATCGGACGCTACGTCCACAAGGACCAAGTTGGTTTTATCCCCGGCAGACAGGGACCTGATCAAATTCGGAGGGCGATTGATATTATCTCCATTTTGCAGTCTAATTGGGAAGGGGGACCCGGACAATCTGGCTTCCTCCTTTCCTTAGATATTCAGAAGGCTTTCGACTCGGTCTCATGGCAGTACATCTTCCAGCTCTTTGACAGGTGGGGATTTGGGGCTCGCTTCCTGGGCTTATTACGGGCCTTATACTCCCAGCCGAGGGCCCAAATTCGAATGCAGGGATACCTCTCTGAGCCAATTCCCATCACCAGGGGGACCAGACAGGGGTGCCCCCTGTCCCCCCTCATATTTGCAATAGCCATTGAAACACTGGCGATCGCAGTCCGCCACAATATGGACATTGGAGGTGTCCAATGCGGTAGTCAAACGCACAAATGTGGACTCTTCGCGGACGACATACTGTTGTTCCTCACTTCCCCCCTCACAACCCTGCCCAACTTATCCCGGGTATTGGACGACTTTGCCAAGGTCTCAGGCTTGAGGGTTAATTACTCCAAGTCTGTGGCGTTGAATATTTCTCTCCCCACCCACCAAGTCCTCTCACTCAAACAATCCTTTCCGTTCCAATGGAGTGACACTGCCATCCAATACTTGGGTATCTCCCTCACACCTAAAATAGAGATGTTGTATGCCCACAATTACCCCAAATTATACAGACAGCTGGAAACTGATCTCTCCTCATGGTCTAAACACGAACTATCCTGGCTTGGCCGGATTAACTCCATAAAAATGACCCTTCTCCCCAAAATCCTCTACTATTTTCGAGCCCTGCCAATACCAGTTCGGAAGGACCACCTTTGCTCTCTGCAAAGCAAAATACTGAAATATATCTGGGGTAATAAGGGATACCGTCTACCGCAAAACACGCTCTTCCTGCACAGACGCAGGGGGGGGTTGGGTCTGCCTAACCTCCACAAATACTACCTTGCAGCTCGCCTAGCCCAACTCTCCTCGATCTACTCCAAATATGAGAAACCGGATTGGCAGTCCATAGAACGCTGTTCGGTTCCCTCCTTTACACTAGATTTTCTATTATGGTGCCCGCCCAAAGCCAGGCCGCCCATCATGTCCCCATCCCTATCTCACTCCTGCGCCCTATGGGACGGTCTTCGCAAAGAGCCTTCCCTAGTCTCCACTTTAAGACCCCTTGCTCACATGTTCCGTAATCATGACTTCCCCCCTGGTCTGAACATTGAGGCCTTCAGATGGTGGTTGGACAAGGGACTATACCGGATAGGTCACTTTTTCAATTCCAGGGGTCCGATTTCCCTAGCTTATTGTATCGAACACTTAGAGCTACCAGATACAGAGAGGTTCCGCTTCCAACAAATATCTCACTTCCTGAACTCACTTTGGAAAAACAAACCCCTTCCTCCTTCCTTTACTGAATATGAAGCCTGGTGTGGTAGGATCGGGGAGCAGAGGGGTGGTATTTCAGTGATCTACGCGGCTCTCACTTCCCCAACGGGCAAATCCCCCTATATGACGGCTTGGGAATCTGATCTCCAGACCTCTGGCAGTCTCGAAACCTGGCAGCTGGCCCTAGCCAGATCCTTTCGTGGGATCCAGAACACCTCACTAATGGAGGCTAGCATCAAATTGATAACCAGGTGGTACCTCACTCCAGTAAGGCTAGCCAAAATATATCCCACGGCTAACCCCTTATGTTTCAGGGGGTGCCAACTTCGTGGCTCCATGATCCACATCTGGTGGGAATGCCCTAGACTTCGTTCGTTCTGGACTAAAATCTTCAACTTGATTTACTTAGTCACAGGCTGCCGGGTTCCGAGAACTCCAGAGGTTGCGTTACTCAATACCCCGGTTCCTTTGATGTCTGGTAACATTCAGAAACTAACTTATTTTATCCTATTAGGAGCCAAAATTGCGATTGCCTCCGCATGGAAGCAACCCAAGCCCTCCTTCCTCGCAGTTAAGAGGAAGATATCGTGGATAATGTCCCAAGAAAAACTGTCAGGTATTCTGTCAGACACCACACCTAAATTCCGAAAGGTGTGGGACCCTTGGGCCCGTTACATGGGAATCTCTCTGCTGCCTGGGGTACCCCCAGGCTCTCCCCTAGTGACCAGACCTCACCCCTGAAGCGCCCTCTCGTACATTGAATGCGAAACATTCCCCCGCTATAACCTTCCACCCTTTCAGGACATAGCTTACCTCCCCTTACCCCTCTGTTCTCCTCTTCTCCTCCTCTTTTCTATTCTCTGTCCTTCTAGTCGTTCTATGTTTTTGGTTTGCTCAACAGAGCTGTAATTGACAGGTTCACCATACAGTCCAATTTAATGTTGCGGTACCCACTGCAGACGGTCCTCCAACTGTTTTATCCCTCTGAGAGGGGGGGGGCCTGGGAGGATACTCCCCCATCCTGGCACAGCAAGTTCCCTATTAGGGGTGTCGGGATGGGGGCTCCTGGGAGCTACCCCTAATAGTTCTACTTGGTGGGCTCTCCCGGTGGGGTCACCCTCCGTTTACCTCTTTTTCATGTAGCCCCTCGATGAGGAAGGGCATGCCGACTGTACCCTTTTGATATTGTCTGTCTTTCACTAATGTCTCCTGTTTTCATTACTTACATTGTGACAGCAGGCCCTCCCTGCTGCAGTTAGTTTATGTACTGTTATACGTATGTAAGTGCCTTTACTATAAAATAAAATATTTTGAAAGTAAAAAAAAATAAAAAAAAATGTGCGGGTTTACTACCGCTTTAAATAAACCAACATTATGAGAATAGCACATTTACTTTTTGCATATATTTTATCCCCTCCTCTTCATCTTCCAGTTTTACAGGAACCTCCTTCTGCAACTCTTCATTCACATAGGGGCAGGAAGACTGTGGGGGGTAAAGGTCCTGTTCAGTTTTCTCCTCTTCCTCTGTGTAGGAGCCACGGCCTTGTAATTGCTCCAGGTCCTCCTCTTCACCACTACTGGCTTTTCAGCCACAGGTGGTGTGTTTTTGACCTGCTGTGGTTAAGAATGTAAAAAGACAAAAATAAACAATGTTCCCATGTAATGCTAGATTCAGGTTAGATGGAAAATGAGCTAAGAATGACAGCTGCTACATGGAGTAAGAAGCAGAGGAAAAAAAGCTAATTTGAACCCCACTCTCACAAAATGTTTAAAAAATTTTACTTACAGGGAAGGTGGCACTACATGCATACCCCACTTTTAAGTACACAATGGGGTTTATTTACTAAAGCTGGAAAGTGCAAAATCAGGCTCCCTTCTGAATAGAAACCAATGAGCTTCTAACCCCAGATTGTTCAATTAATCTTTTGTAATGAAACCTGGAATCTCATTGGTTTCTATGCAGAAGTGAGCCTGATTTTGCACTTTCCAGCTTTAGTAAATAAACCCCAGTGTGTACTTAAAAGTGGGGTATGCCTGTAATCAACATAGCAGAAGAAAACCCTGATCCCTCCACTTGAGATGACTTCAATAGTACTTCAACTGCAATTGCAGCACTGTTTAATGTCTGTTGAACTGCCTCCACATCTAGTCACAGAGGCATGGGACAGCAAAAAGGATTATAAATAAAACATATTTAAAGAGACACGCACAACCTTAATTTCAAGGGCTATAATGGCCACAGTGTTTATTAAGGGGTAATACAAAATTAAATCCATAAACCTTCAGCAATAAATTTTAGCCTTATCGTTACATAACAATCATAACTCATTTTATTTATTAGTAGTATCCCTCCAGAACTAATCTGGATGAAAACCCCCACTAACAAATGCCATAAAGAATGCTTTCAAAGAAGGGCGTGTGGATGGGATCAGCAGCGTTGCTCCATCCTCCAAACGGCTCTCCTTGGGCAGCATTCAGAGAGGGAAAAAACACAGCTTTATACTCTAATTGCGGCACAGGTCCAGTTTATCCGATGTTACAAATTATCCAAAATAATGAATGCGGTATCTAAACAAATGGAACCTAACAATTTAATAATAATAAATAACAATAATAATAATAATAATAATAATTGTAATAATAATAATAAAAACGTATTATTAATTTGTATTATTAATTTGTTCCATTCGAGTTGTTTAGATGCAGCATTCGTTATTTTGGATAATTCATAAGTTCGTATAATTCGTATTCATATATATGGACAAAATAAAAAGGAAATCCCAATACCTATAATTTAATAGTTAGTTATTATTTCACATTTTCAGATTTCCTTTCTTATTTTTGGATTTTTGAACTTTCGTATTTTTGAATGTTTGAATTTTTGAATTTACACATGTATGAATTTTCTAATTTACTAGTTTACAAATTTACAAACTTACGAATTTACAAATTTATGAATTTACGAATTTACAAATTTAGGAATGTACGAATTTTTTAATTTACTAATTTACAAATTTATGAATTTACTAAATTTACAAATTTATGAATTTACTAAATTTATGAATTTTTTTAATTTACGAATTTATGTATTTACGAAGAGCAATCATAATTGAATAACGAATAACCCGAAAAATGAAAATGAATACATTTTTAGGCAGTGCACATGTCTATTATGCTGTGTGTAAGAAACAACTTGTTAAAATTGTGAAAAATTAAAATATTTAATTTCTTAATTTTCCCAAAAATTGTGACATAACATTAAAACTTTAAAAAAAATCACCATGCCTCTTGTTAAATACCTCGGGACTGTCTATTTTCCAAAAGGGGTCTTTTGGGGGTATTTGTATTGCATTTTAGGGCCTTGATAAATTAGATAGGTAGTCATTACAGCAGGATTGATTGATTTTATATATATATATATATATATATATATATATATATATATATATATATATATACCATAGTTTGTAGACTCTATAACTCTCACACACACAAAGTAATTTTACTGATTTGCCAGTGAAAAATTTTACTGATTTTTACCAGTGGTGCAAAAAAATTATACACATTTAATTTGGGCAAAGTGTTGCATGACTGAGTAATTATTACTCAAAGTGTGACAATGCTGAAAAGCTAAAAAATTATGTGAACTGGAAGGGCGTGAAAGGGCCCAGTGTGACAGTGGTTAGAAGCAAATGAAACACAGATAAAAATGTAATTCATATTTTTAAATAAATCAAGTGTGTTCTGGAAGCCAAGATAACAATCCAAAGCTTTCTAGCCTCATGTTGTAGTTTTAAATAAGCTATTACAATAGAGCACAGGTGACTCTAAAATGTGGGTGGAAAAAAAGAGATGTGTGTGCGTATATACACCAGGAACATGACCCCCTTCCTGACCCCTACAAATAAATACACAAAATATGCAAGAAATAATTTCTGTTTGTGAAATATTACTAATGTTTCCAAATTAAAGTAAGTATAACAATTTATTTTATTATAAAACTTAAAGTGGTTCTAAAGGCAGAAGGTTTTTTTTTTTTAACTTAATGCATTCTATGCATTAAGATAAAAATCCTTCAGTTTGCAGGAGCCCCCCTAATACTTACATGAGCCCCCTCTTGATCTAGCAATGTCCACAAGTGCCTTGGCCATCCGGTACTCTTCCTTCTTATTCGCACAGACGACAAAACAGTGATGCCATTGGCTCCCACTGCTGTCAATCAAAGTCAGTTAGTGAATGAGGAGAGCCAAACCGCAGCTCCATGTCTGAATGGATACACAAGCTGCAACTTGGCTCTGGTGCCCCCATAGCAAGCTTCTTGCTGAGAGGGAACTCAACGGGGGGGGGGGGGGGGGGCAGGAGTGCTGTTGTGACAATCGAGAAGAAGAGGATCTGAGCTGCTCTGTGTAAAACCCTTACACAGAGCAGGTAAGTATATCATGTTTGTTATTTTTATAGGAAAAAAAAACAAGACTTTAGTATCACTTTAAAGTGGATGTAAACCCAATGTCTTCCTTTCTAAACTACTCCCATAGGGGATATCTATAAGGCCCTTATGTCTGTTATAAGAACAGAAAAACTTCAGATTCTGTGGGTGGGTCTGTTGTCTGGAGCTCGGTGGATGGAGTCGTTATGTCAGTAGACTCCCTGCCCACCTCTACACTCCCCTTGTCAATATGCATTTTTCCTGTGTATTTCTTACACTGAACTATTTAGCAATCTCTGTTGTCTAGTACAATGAAAAAATAATATGTTCTTAATAAAATGTTGATTTTTATCTTTATTCTATGATTTTTATTTTATACATGGTGCCTAAAAAGTCCAGAAGCCCCATCTTTTGTCTTTTTTGTAAAATATTAATTGGGACATGGCACTTGCTGTACTTCTGTGTCTCCACAGGACCACTCTGTGTGAGATGCATTTTTTGATTATCATTTGTTGTAAGACTTATGGATATGTGTACCAAAAGTAAAAGAGTAATTTCTTTTTTATTTATTTTGAACCCCCTTGTCACAGTGGATTGCCACTATTTAGCTTGCAGTTTTTTTTGGAAGCCGCAGGCACGCTCTGACCCGCCATTAAGAATCTGGTGTTCCTACCTGGAGCTGCTCTGATAGATTAGCTACAGTCTTCCTAAGTTTCATAAATACAGCGGCACATTCATTTAGGTGTCCGTGAGGTAGCACAGCAATGACACATTCATGAGAGAGATAGATAGATAGATAGATAGATAGATAGATAGATAGATAGATAGATAGATAGATAGATAGATAGATAGATAGATAGATAGATAGATAGATAGATACTGTAGATAGATAGATAGATAATTATTTTTATTGTTTGCCTCTTTTACAACTTATGAACTTTCTAAAACTTTTTGTAATTAGTTTTCTATAAAAATGTTTTATTATTATAGACATTATAGATTGAAACTTCAGTTTTTTCCAATCATTCAGTGTATATACGAGTTTCCTAGATTTAAAATGGTAAGGATGGTTTACAGGCAGAAATGTTACTTTTAATCAACCCTGAACCATTTTCAGGTGTTTATACAATTAGGTGACTGACTATAGATATAGATATGCTCATGCCCATTGTTTTCAAGCTCTCAAACTCTTGCAGTTTACAAAAAAAAGCAGTCTTGTGTTCCACTCTGGAAAAAATCCTTCTTGACCTGACAAGGGCAGTTAAATTTATCTGCGTCAAATTATTCCTGCATCATTTTTTAGTAGGGACAATGGGGACACAGATAATATTAAAACACTAATATGGGTCTTATCCCTTCTCCATCACATCCAAAACAACAAAAAAATGTTGGCTTTGGAAAAAAGAAAAAACCTTAGGCAGTTTGTGGAGACTGGAATGTCAAAAGTCTGTGAAAAAAGCAAATAGATTAAAAAGCATTGTAGTAAAAAAATAAAATTCACTCATCAACAAGAACTTTGGTTATCCTGGATAATCGATCAAATAACTGTATTTTAAAAATAACTATCTGAGTAGGGATGAGCTTCGTGTTCGAGTCGAACATACGTTTGACTCGAACATCGGCTGTTCGCCCGTTCGGCGAATTCCGAACGTTATGGGCCGTTCACGCCAAATTCGTGATGGCGCAGTGCATTGCTGGCTCATGATTGGCCAAGCATGCACTGTGACCACGCATACTTGGCCAATCACAGCGCCGGCAGCAAGGAGAGCCATGATTGGCCACAGGCAGGATGCCTGTGGCCAATCATAGCTCAGGCTGTGTAGTACACGCCCCACACTATATAAGGCCGCCAGCGTGGCGGCCTTGTGTAGTGTGTTGGTGTCTGAAGCAGTTAGTGGGTGTTCTGTGTACCTTCAACACAGTATACACCGATCGTTATCGGCCGATTTTTCGATCTTGCTCTTCTGTAGTGGTTGTTGTCTGCGTGCCCTGACCGCAGTATACACCGCTATATTCACCTCAACTATATAGCTAGCGATATATCTATCTTTTATAATAGAGCTTGCAGTCAGTGTTAGGAGCTTGTGCGTGCTGTCTGCGTGCTCTGTACCCAGTACACACCGCTATATCCACCTACATAGCTCTTCTCTATTTGAGCCATCTGCCATCTGCAGGAGTTATTGGAAGTTGTGCGTGCCTCCAGCACAGCACAGTATACATCTGTATTTACCCTTTTTTGCTGGTGTTCTATAATAAAGGCATCTGCAGGAGTTAGTGGGTGTTGTGTGCCTCCAGCACAATATACACCTGTATCTAACCTTTATTGCTGTTCTCTAATAGAGCCATCTGCAGGGCTTAGTGGGTGTTGTGTGCCTCCAGCACAATATACACTACCCAACTGCTGTTTTACCCAACTCCCTTCAGGCCATTACCATGTCTGGAAGGCCAGCAAGGAGAGGCAGACAGGGGCGAGCCGATAAAAGAGGGCAAGCAGGCTCTGTGTCTAGAGACAACAGTGCTGGTCGTGAACGCGGTGCATTGTCATCAGCACGTGGCCATGGGACATGCTTGTCCTTCTTTTCGGCAGCTGGACATGTTGAACCACAACATGCCAACGACTTGGTAGAGTGGATGACCAAGCCCTCTTCATCCTCCTCATCCTCTCTCACCCAGTCTCAGGGTACTAGCAAAGCAGCTGCCAACGCATCGTCTTCCCTCCTCTCAATGTCATCATCAGTGACTCCTTCCCTAGACCCACCATGTCCTCCTGAGGAGTCTCCTGAACTCTTTGAGCACAGTGTTGGGTACATGCTCCAGGAGGAGGCCCAGTGTTTTGTAGGCTCTGATGATGACACTCAGCTAGAGGAAGGCAGTAGCGTGAATGCAGAGAGAGGGGATGCTCAAGAAGGACAGCAATCTGGCAGTCATGTTCCACAAGCTGCAGCATATTGCCAGGTTTGCTACAGCGATGAAGAGGGAGGGGATGATGAGGGCACTGACTCCACGTGGGTGCCTTGTAGGAGAGAGGAGGAGGAGGCACATGTTCAACGAGGCAGGATGCCCTCCAGGGGCCAGCTTAGGGGCAGCACACTGACTGAATCACACCACAGAGCTCCGCCTGTGCAGGGCGCTGCCTCTGCGCGTTATTCTAAAAGTTCTTTGGTGTGGGCCTTTTTTGAGACAAGTGCATCAGATTGCACCGCTGCTATTTGCAACATATGTCTCAAGCCTATCTCGCGTGGCCAAAACATCAGCCGCTTGGGCACCGCATGCTTGACCAGACATATGTTGACCTGCCATGCAGCTCGTTGGCAAGCGTACCTCAAAGACCCACACCAAAGAACAAAGCGGACCTCTCCTTGCTCCTCATCAGCTGGCATCTCCAACCCCACTAGACCTTCAGTCCTCTCTGAAACCTGCTCTGAGAGGAATGAAGGTGTAGAATTAGGTGTGTCACAGCCAAGTGCTTCCGGGCACTCTGCTAGCAGTACACCCACCGATTATAGCAGGCAAATGTCCCTGCCCCAGCTGCTGGACTGGCGGAAGAAGTTCACTAGCAGCCATCCACATGCCCAGCGGTTGAATGCTAGCTTGGCTAAATTGCTCGCACTTCAGCTGCTGCCTTTTCAGTTGGTAGATTCGGCCCCGTTCCGTGAGTTTGTACAATGTGCGGTTCCTCAGTGGCAGGTCCCTAAAAGCCACTTTTTCTCATGGAAGGCGATTCCGGCTCTCTACCGGCATGTGGAAGGCAATGTCCTTGCCTCGCTGGACAGGGCGGTCAGCGGTACGGTGCATATTACCGCTGACTCATGGTCCAGCAGGCATGGACAGGAACGTTACCTGTCTTTCACGGCCCATTGGGTCACTCTTCTGGCAGCTGGGAAGGATGCAGGACAAGGTGCAGTAGTGTTGGAGGTTGTTCCGCCACCACGCCTCCAAAATGCTACTATTGGTTGTGACACACCTCTCTCCTCCACCCCCTCCTCTTCTTCTTCCCTCTTCCTGTGCTCTGTCCTCAGAACCAGCGGTGCTCCGTAGGCGTTCGAGGGGCCACGCAAGTACGCAGGCAAAACTATGCCATGTCGTGCTTGCGCTGGTTTGTTTGGGGGACAGGAACCACACTGGGGGCGGATGTTTTGTCAGCTCTGCAGGGGCAGGCCGAGAGGTGGTTGACGCCACGCCAGCTTAAGCCAGGAATGGTGGTTTGCGACAATGGCACAACCTCCTCTCCGCCCTCCGACAGGGACAACTGACCTATGTGCCCTGTGTAGCTCACGTCCTTAACCTGGTGGTGCAGCGGTTCTTGGGCAGGTACCCGGGCTTACAGGATGTCCTGAAACAGGCCAGGAAAGTCTGTGTGCATTTCCGCCAATCATTTAATGCCTGTGCTCGGCTGGCTGAGCTCCAAAAGGAGTTGAACC
Source organism: Lithobates pipiens (assembly GCF_037356315.1). Taxonomy (NCBI): domain Eukaryota; kingdom Metazoa; phylum Chordata; class Amphibia; order Anura; family Ranidae; genus Lithobates; species Lithobates pipiens. The sequence goes on from NW_027507764.1 coordinate 390,361,363, forward strand.
TGCCCAAGAACTGCCTTATATGTGACATGCTCACCAGGTGGAACTCAACATTGGCCATGCTGCAGCGGCTGCACACGCAGCAGAGGGCCATCAATGAGTACCTGTGCGACTACGGCACCAGGACAGGGTCAGGGGAGCTCGGTTTTTTTCTCACCACGCCAGTGGGGCATGATCAGGGATGCATGCACTGTCCTGTCACTGTTTGAGGAGGCCACAAGGATGGTGAGCAGTGACAGTGCATGCATCAGTGACACTGTATCTCTTGTCCACCTCTTGGAGCATACGCTGCGTGGAATAATGGACAGGGCACTTGAGGCAGAACAGAGGCAGGAAGACGAGGACTTCCTTGCCTCTCAAGGCCCCCTTTATCCAGACAGTGTTCCTGCTGTGCCACCCATCACACAGGAAGAGGATGAGGAGGATGAGGAGGAGGAGGAGGATGATTGTGTCAGCATGGAGGTGGAGGCTGGCACTCAGCATCAGCAGCAGCAGCAGTCTTGTAGGGATGATTTACAGTCCCAAGAAACCCGTGGACTTGTACGTGGCTGGGAGGAGGTAGCTGCGGATCATGTTGTCCTTAGTGACCCAGAGGACTCCGGACCAAATGCCTCAGCTAACCTACGCTGCATGGCCTCCCTGATCCTGCGAAGCCTGCGGAAGGATCCTCGTATTCTTCGGATCAAGGAGAGGGACCATTACTGGCTGGCCACTCTCCTTGATCCACGGTACAAGGGTAAGGTTGCCGACCTTATCTTGTCATCGCAGAGGGAGCAGAGGATGAGACATCTCCGGGAGGCCTTGCAGAAAGGTCTGTGCAACGCGTTCCCAGAGACTGGGAGGTTACAAACTCCTGGTGCTGGACAACGTGTTGCTGAGGCATCGGTCAGAAGGAGCGGTGGAGAAGGTGGCGTCTGACTGATGCTTTCAGACAATTTTTTAGTCCGCAGCCCCAAGGTATGATCGGTTCCAGCAACCATCGCCAGCGTCTCAGTTACATGGTGCAGGAATACCTAGGGGCAAGGTCAGACTTGGACACCTTTCCCCCCGAAAATCCTCTGGCTTACTGGGTCTTGAGGATGGATCACTGGCCAGAGCTTGCACAGTATGCAATTGAGCTACTGGCCTGTTCTGCATCCAGCGTTCTTTTGGAACGACCTTCAGTGCTGCTGGTGGCTTTGTTACCGATCACAGGGTTTAACAGGGGCATTTAATTAAAAATGTTGATGCAATGCTTTGCAGCAGGGCTAATTCCTGCAATAAAACTAGAGTATATGGGAGAGGTTGCAGTGTGGTGGCACCAGCACCAGTGCCATCAGCCCAATTTTTCTGCCCCTGTTTAACAGGGGCGTTTAATTAAAATTTTTGATGCAATGCTTTGCAGCAGGGATAATTCCTGCAATAAAACTAGAGTATATGGGAGAGGTTGCAGTGTCGTGGCACCAGCACCAGTGCCTAAGGCCCAATTTTTCTGCCCCTGTTTAACAGGGGCATTTAATTACAATTTTTGATGCAATGTTTTGCAGCAGGGCTAATTCCTGCAATAAAACTAGAGTATATGGGAGAGGTTGCAGTGTCGTGGCACCAGTACCAGTGCCTAAGGCCCAATTTTTCTGCCCCTGTTTAACAGGGGCATTTATTTACAATTTTTGATGCAATGCTTTGCAGCAGGGCTAATTCCTGCAATAAAACTAGAGTAAATTGGGAGAGGTTGCAGTGTGGTGGCACCAGCACCAGTGCCTAAGGCCCAATTTTTCTGCCCCTGTTTAACAGGGACATGTAATTACAATTCTTGATATAATATTTCACAGGAGGGCCCGTTCCTGTGCCCACCCAGAGTAACTGTGAGGACTTGTAGTGTTGTGGCACCAGCACCAAAACCACCAAATGTCAATTTTTCTACCACTGTTCAACAATGGCATGTAATTATAATTCTTGATATAATCGTTCACAGCAGGGCGCTCCAGCGCCCACCAAGAGTCACTTTGAGGGCTTACAATGTTGTGGCAAAACCAACACCTTGTTCCGCCATTTCTGCAGAGCATATAGGGCAGGCCCCTACTTTCAAACATCCAACTTACAAACATCTCCTACTTGCAAACAGAAGGAGACAACAGCAAGTGAGATGAAAAAAGATGGACGACAAAATAAATTATACAGGGGTGATAACCCTTCCTTATGTTTTCCAAAAAGCTTAAAAATAGTTTTTTGACTGGAGCTACACTTTAAAAATGTACCAGTTGAAAATTACAAACAGATTCAACTTAACACAACAAACCTACACAGTCCCTGTCTTGTTTGCACCGCCTGTATACTGCTGTTCTGAGTATATAGGGCCTGGGGGCCACACGCATTTCCTTTTTTTAATATGGGTACGGGGTTCCCCTTAATATGCGTACAAGACCCAAAGGGGCTGGTAATGGGCAGGGAGGGCTACCCATGACATTTTTCTCAATGATTTTCAACCATATTGCAGGAACCAGATATAACATTAAAACCGCAAGCAGTTTTAAATGATGTTATTTCCGTTTAATGTCATTTTGTGCAGGGACTGTTCTAAACACGGGAAACACGTGGCACTTCATAGGCATACTACAGACACCCCCCAGGCACCATATTTAAAGGAATATTTCACTTTTTTTCACTTTAATCGTCATTAAAATCAGTGCTCCCGCCAAAACGGCCATTTTTAAAAACATTTTAGGCATTGACCCATGTCCCCTGGGGCAGGAGCCAGGTCCCCAAACCCTTTTTAGGACAGCATCTTGCATATTAGCCGATAAAATTAGCACTTTTAATTTCGAACGTTCGAGTCCCATAGACTTCAATGGGGTTCTAACGTTGGTACGAATTTGGGGTCCGTTCGAAAGTTCTGGTGCGAACCAAACCGGGGGGGGGGGGTGTTTGGCTCATTCCTATATCTGAGTATTGTTTATGCATTTGAAAAAACACATAGGTCCATCCAGTTTAACCACTTCCCGACCAGCGCACGACGATGTACGTCAACAGAATGGCACGGGCAGGCATATTGGAGTACATGTACGTCCAATATTCGTTGCCGCCGTGCCATCGGGAGTGCGCCGCCGGCGGCGCGCTCCCGCGCTGGTCGGGACCCCCGTGAGTCCGGTCGCGGGACCCGCGGACTCGATCGCCGCGGGCATCCCTGCGATCGTCTCACAGAGCGGCCGAATGGAGGAAATGCTGTATAAACAACATTTTTCCATTCTGCCTAGCAACTAGTGACGCTGATCTCTGCTCCATGTGATTGGAGCAGAGATCAGTGTACACTAAATGAAAGCCCAACTCCCCCACAGTTAGTAACACACCCCTAGGAACACTTAACCCCTACACTGCCACCCACTGGTTAACCCTTTCACTGCCAGTGTCATTTACACAGGAATCACTGCATTTATATAGCAGTGATTACTGTATAAATGACAATGGTCCCAAAAATGTGTCAAAAATGTCCGATGGGTCCCTCACAATGTCGCAGTCACAATAAAAATCGCAGATCGCCGCCATTACTAGTAAAAAAAAAAATAATAAAAAATTATTAATAAAAATGCTATAAAACTATCCCTATTTTGTAAACGCTATAACTTTTGCGCAAACCAATCAATAATCGCTTATTGCGATTTTTTTTACCAAAAATATGTAGAAGAATACGTATCGGCCTAAACTGAGGGAAAAAAATGTTTTTTTATATATTTTTGGGGGATATTTATTATTACAAAAAGTAAAAGATAATGTGTTTTTTTCAAAATTATCGCTCTATTTTTGTTTATAGCGCAAAAAATAAAAACCGCAGGGGTGATCAAATACCACCAAAAGAAAGCTCTATTTGTGGGAAAAAAAGGAAGTTAATTTTGTTTGGGAGCCACGTCGCACGACCGCGCAATTGTCAGTTAAAGCGACGCAGTGCCGAATCGCAAAAAGTGGTCTGGTCTTTGACCAGCAAATTGGTCCGGTCTGAAAGTGGTTAAAGTGAGTGTGTTTGTGCGTGTAATTAATATTCTCAAACAATTCATATAGCCCTGTATAGTCTTCTTCCTGAAGAAGACATGTAAAAGGTTTTGCTGTCACTTGAAAAAATACTTACAAAGCCAACAGGCTTGCTTAAACCCTTATTAGGAATGTCAAGAAAATCATACTTGGCTGCTTTAAGGCTTTACGGCTTAGAATTTAATACAAACATTTTTGTGCTCAGCTTTCATAAACAAGTACTCTTAGGGCTGCAATTTCTAAAACACCTTAACATTAAACGTTCTACATTTTATTTAGCAGGTGCATTGAATTATTTCCCTGTTCCAAGTCAAAAGGGGCATCTTTTGATATGGGTCTTGGACAGGCAGGGGAAATGTATCTGTATATTTGATCCAGAGATTTCAGAAAAGGTAATTTAACCTAAATAATTATAGAGCTTAAACAGTATTTGTGGTATGTAACCTTGTAAGTCCAGTTCTCATTTGAATATCCATGTAGGCCATTGAGCTCAATTTTTATATTTACAAAATTTTTAATAGCTATCAGAACACCCCCAAGTCTATTTCCTGTGTGTTGGCTGTATTTTTTGCACCTGAAAATAGGCAAATAAATTATGTATTCCTAAAAGACATTGTTGATAATTCTGAAAAAAAAATCAAATAAATGTAGTTTTGAATGAAGTCACGCTGTGTTATTTTTTTTTGTGTTCCATGATTTTCTTTCTGTTTTCCCTTGCTCCATAGAGATGTAGAATTCTAAATGACCTCCTGTCTAATTCACTTATGCTGCAGACCATCCTGATTTATTTGCAAGACACATAATAGCAAGAATTCTTAGATCTCACATATAATAAACTCTCAAAACAACTAGGAGGTATTTTATAATTCAATATACTCAAGTGAAAGTGCTTTACATCACTTTTATTGTCTCAAGACAAATAAAATATGCAACAACAAAAGTAAGACTTTAAAAGAGAGATTTGTCATTTGAGACTTAAGTTTTCACAGGCCTGCTGAAAATGTCAGGTGTAATATCTATCATATATATTTTAGGTCACCTAATATGAAAAGATCAACAAGTGAAGTTTACGTGTACATGGGAGCAAACATATGGTACTTTTTATTTTGAGATTATAAATGTTTGCAGCTAAACTACAGTTATATAAGGTTGTAGTTGAAAAAAACAGTAAGTGGTCATATATCTGTAGGACTAATATGACTGTCCCCTTAAAGGTTTAATTGACATCATAATTCATGTTAGCTATTTTCCACAGATTCACTCTTAGAAATGTGTATTATATTGTATTATTTAATGCAGTTCAGCTGATTATAGCACAGTATCTTGTCTAATAATTAGTGTAATGTCATGTTGATAGTTATAAAGCAGACATCCATGATTCACAAGCAGAATGCCTGCTACATATAGTAGCTTTCGATTGACAAGTAGGTCATAATTAACAGAGGAAGGAATACTTTGCATGTGAATCAAAAATAAAATGAATGCCTTTAGGAATTCAACATTGGAGTCCTAAGTAGGGGAGCTGTCACATATCTGGTAAAACAGCCTGATACGATGAGGAAGGGCTCTCTTACACCTCCGACTCAGGACTCCTGATGGAGTAGACAGGCAGGGCAGGAGTGCCGAGTGGCAAGAGTGCCTGATGGTCTTGCTGGCCATAAGGCTGGACAGGGCTTCTGGGTCAAGTGATGGATGGTCCACAGAGAATCACAGCAAGCCAAGATGGTGGGTAGCAGTTGAGCAAGTGAACCGCAGATCAGCCTTGCAAGGAGAATTGAAGCTGTTGCAAAGGGTGAGTCAACTCAATATTGAACCTGGCAGACTAAAGCCTCAAACACACGATGCAACTGTTGGCATGGAAACCACTTTGTTAAGGCATAAATATTTTACCAATAATGTCTAGTTATCATCATTGTATTTTTGGATACAAATATGTTCATCAATGCTATACCTGGGTTCTGTCTGGTCAGTCAAATACTGCAGGCTGTGTAATGCCACAGCCTGAGGACATATAGTTCATCCATTGCTGCTCCTGACCTCTTGTAATGGATGTGATCATAAGTGAAATGCCTATTTCTGGTACTCTTATAGATATAAGTGCTTATCTTTCACTATCAGCTATCAACCTTAATCATACTAATTTAATCATAATTAAGATGTCTGCCAGCTTCTCCCTTCATGTGGAACGAAACTGCAAGGGTTAAAAAGAGCAACGTCAAAAAGAAGATTGCGCCTGTTTTCAGCACCATGAGCCTACACCCAAGAGGAAGGGGGCTGAAAACAAGACCCTATTTTAGCTACGATAGTTTGCTTTTCCCTTTTTTTAGACATGACCCAGCTAAAAAGCTTATACTCCGTCACAATAATGAATAGGTATAATTTGTGGTTTGTACACGCTGTCTTTCATCTAATTTTTGATTTGATAGTAAGATATCCGGCAAATTGTATATCAGCCAGAGTTCAGAAAATAAAAAGGAGAAGTATCTGAATACTGAACTGCGTGTGTGTCAGTGTTGGACTTCAAGTGTGCACACTTTTATATTGAGGATTAATTTGGCCAGGGGGACAGAAACAAAGGTACCAAGCTGTTCTAGTTCGGATCCAAAACACTCTCATATTCCAGGACCTTGTTCAGCTCCATTTTAAATGTAGTCCACAGGTTAGCATTTTTTTGCTTTACATAGTTGATGTCTGCCCTGGGGTTCTCCAAAGCTGCCTTCCTCAGTATTATGTTGGAGTAGTCTCTCATCTTGATCTTTCAGAGAGAAGGACAGCTCCCGGTACAGATCAATGAATTGGGGTAGAAATTTAGGGGAAGTAAATGTATCCATTATGATAAATCATATGATGCCTGAAAGACAGAACACAAGACAAACCATAATGTCTAGCTTAACCCATAAGCTGGTCCCAATATAGGCCTCAATCTAAGCAGTATAGGCCTCTACCCACCTATGCCCCAATTTCCAATTGTATCTTTGTTTTAAGCCTCCTTTCTTGCTTTGGCGATCGTTTGTCTTCCACTTCAAGATCATTCCTATGGCTGTTACATTGACCGTGTGTTCTGGCTTTATATACACTGTGCATGCATCAAACTACGCTCTCAGTGAGTCATGATGCTGAGGCATGACCATCTCTCTTCTGCATGTGAAACACATGGTGTAACATTCGGGAGGAACAACATGGCATATTCGGCAGATTACAGCCAGACATGCTGTGGTGGTGCTCATAGGAAGCCCAACGCAACCCTCATGAGCAAGGGTGAGATGGTGTGCATCCTAGAGAAGCATGATTATGACTGAAAGCTGTGCAATTACAAAAGGCCCAACAGCCGAAGGGACCTAATTTAGGAGAAGGTCATCACCTTTTTACAGTGCGAATTTCCAGTGGAACGATCAAAGGACCAAATCCAAAAATGATGGTCTGATCTCAAACAACGTGAACAAGACCAGATGGGGTACGTACATCAGATCTTAAAAAAAGAAAGAAATATTTGTATCGAAACTATATGTATATATGTGAAAATTAGCTGCTTGTATATGTTCTTTACACAACTAGCTCTAGAGAATTCTATATAAGCTTTTCTTAAATCTTTGTATGACTTGGAATTCCAAAGATGAAGGTAAATATAAAGCATATATGAACATTCTTACTTGGTCATGTTTTTGGATATTCCTTTTTTTGGAACTTATTGTTTTTTCTTCTTTTAACAGGGAGGCACCAAAAAAGGAGGCTCCAGTCAAGCCACCATAAGGGAAGAAGGGATGCTACCCTCACTGGGGCCCCAACAGGAGAGGCAACAAGGCCATCTTCCCCCCAAAAATTTAAGTGCCAACTTCAAACACATGCATTTAGCCACCAACAGGGGTGTTTCTAGGTGAGCCAAAGGCCATGGGCTTATAGCAGAACTTACGGGGTAAAGAACACTTTCTGGTTTCTTTTTTTTTTATGTTCTTTCTTTATTTAATTTTTCAAAATATTTTATTACAAACAGGCCATAAAAAGGAAACAATAATATCACATGTTTAATAAATAGCAGATGTCCTTAAGAAAAATTATTTCTCACCCCTTCAGATCCCTCATCCGCATCAGACCTACCATCCTGATTCTTTAGTATGCATACTTCCAATTTTTCACCCTTTCCTCCCTCCCCCCAAACCACCCCCTCCCAGCCCTCCCACCCACACCCCAATATGTGTGGGCGGGAAGGGAGCCCCACCCCCATCATCCCTCCTAGAGCCTGTATACTTCACTATATTTCTTCGTTAACTTAAATGTCTTCCATCTCTCCCACTTCCTCTAGGATACCCTACTTCCACCACCTTCATCTACTCTAAGTCCTTCCATTCTGTATATCTCCTCTATTTTTTCTAGCCACTCCCTTACTTTAGGGGCTTCTACTTCCCTCCACTTTTTTGGAATCAGGCTTTTGGCTGCATTCAGCAAATTAATTATGAGGGAGTTTCTATATTCTTTTATTGGAGTGTCTATACCATGGAAAAGGCAGGTCCAGGGATTCTGGGGTATCTGGACTTTAGTTATTACCTTCATGTATCTTGTTATTTCTGTCCAGTAGTTTTTAATCTTTGGGCAATTCCACCATATGTGTGCCATGTTCCCCAATTGTCCACAGCCTCTCCAACATTCCCCAGATTGGCCTATTTGGTATTTTGCTACTATATCAAAAGTCCTATACCATCTTGCTAAGCATTTGGAATTTGTTTCTATCATCCTAATATTTATTGTAGACCTATGTACCTATGTATTCTCTAAATTCTGTTTCTCACCTCGTGGGCCTATTTCTTTTTCCCATTTTTTTTTTATATATATAGGCACCTCCAACTCACCCTCTCGTCTCAGTATCTTGTATATATGTGAGATCCCTGACAGAGCAGCTTTCCCCTCACATATCAGCTCAAATGCTGTCAGTTTTTATATCCATCTCTCAGTGGTCGAGGTAACATGAGACAAAATGTCTAAGCTGGAGGTACCGCCATTCATTTAAGTCTATCAAATATTTTTCTTTCTTTAGTGTTTCTAATGTTTTAATCCCCCCCCCCCCCCCCCCCCTTTTATTATATGTCTCAATTGGGTATTTTCTTTTTTTATTCACTTCCCTCCCAAAGTGCTTTTTCCTGGTGGAAAGAGATCGTTCTCTTTTAAATATATTAATGGGGAGGTATATTTCCACTTATTGTGTTTGTGTAAACACATTCTTTGTGAGTGAAAGTGTTCCCCAATGATCTATATTGTGGCGATATTCTTCCCTAAGTTTGTGCCTGCCATTCTGTGCTCTATTTCTACCCATTTTTTTTTCTCTCTAATTTTGTCCATTCTACTACCCGTGTTAATACTACTGCTTCGTAATATTTTTTAAAGTCTGGTACACTTAGTCCTCCCTGCTCTTTTTCCTGCTGCAGGATCCTTAAAGGTATTCTTGGTTTCTTATTCTGCCAGATGAATTTTGTGGTTAAAGTCTTAAAAATGGCATAATAAGTATGCCGAGGGGATATAAATTGGGTGCATCTGGAATTTATACAATATTTTGGGCAGTATAATCATTTTTAAGGCGTTTATCCTTCCCATCCAGGATAGGGGCTTAATTACAATCCTCCTTATTTTTTATGTAAATTTTATCCCTAAATACTTAATTTCTATCTTTCAGAGGAAGGGAAATTCCTTCTTGATACTCTGCTCTTCTTTTTGATTGACATTTACATTTAATATTTCAGATTTCTCAGGGTTAATTTTGAAATTGGACAGCTCCCCATATTTCTTAATAGCCTTTACAAAATTTGGCATGGAGATTCGGGAGTTAGAGACATAGAACAGCACATCATCCGCAAATGCTGCTAGCTTGTGTGTCTCTTCCCCGACTCCTACCCCCCCATGTAGAGGTTTCTTCTTATTGTCTCCAAGAGTGGTTCCAATGCCAACACGAATAATAAAGAAGACAACGGGCACCCCTGCCTGGTCCCATTGTACATCCTAAAAGGGGTGGATAATATTCCATTAATTCTTACAGCTGCCATTGGGTTGCTATAGAGTGCTTCTATCCAACTCATGATTCTGGGGCCAAAACCCATTCCTGCCAGAGTACCCATCATGAATCCCCAGTCTACTCGGTCGAAAGCCTTTTTGGCATCAATTGGTAAGAGTAGACTGGGGATTCCACTCTCCCGCATTTTCTGGAGCAGTAATATCATTCTTACTCCGTTATCTTTACCTTCTCTCACCACCATGAATCCCACTTGATCCGGGTGAACTGTACTTTGAAATTAACTTTTTTATCCTGGTGGCCAAGCAAACAGCTTAGTATCTAGGTTTAATAATGAAATCGATCTGTATTTTGAACATATTGTATTCTCTTTTCCTTCTTTCAAAACAGTAGTAATTGTAGCTATCGATGCTACCTTACTCAATCTGAATTTAGTTCCCAACTTATTATAAGCGCTAAGTTTTGGGGCTAATATTTCTCAGAATTTTTTTAAAATATTCAATAATGAAGCCGTCATGCCCAGGACTCTTCCCTCCCACAGCCTCGTTTATTACCTGTTCTACTTCTTGTACTGTTATTGGGTTCTCCAATTCCTGCACTAACTCCTCTGATATTCTGGGGACTTTTGCTTGAAGTATATATTCTTTCATTTTTTCTTTCTTATTAATCTCTTGTTGTCCTGTCCGTGCACTAGGGATGAGCTTCGAGTTCAAGTCGAACTCATGTTCTACTCAAACATTGCCTGTTCGCCTGTTCAGCGAAAAGTGAACAATTTGGGCTGTTCGCAGCAAATTCGAAAAGCCGGAACACCCTATACAAGTCTATGGGAGAACGGAAACCTGCGTTACATCAGAGGGGGCGGGGTCACCCACACGTCACTGGGGAACCCCTGGCTTCCCTCTCCAGCTTCAGAGGGGCGGGGTCAGGTGACGGGTGGCCCCGCCCTCCTAATATAAGAAACGTCAGCGCTGGGATCCTGCAGTGTCTCCGGAGTGGAGACAGAAGACGGATGTATGGACAGCACTGGACTGAGAGATCCCCTGTCGCTGGATATGATCATCCATCGCTGGACCCCAGAGATCCGTCGCTGGATAGCAAGAGTGGATTAGCACCGCTGGAATCTTTTTTTTATTTTTTTTATTTTTAATAAAGGAATTTTTCAAAAGTGTGTTTGTCTTATTTAACCATTTTTATACTTTCTTTTTGAAATGGTAGGGGTACTTTTGTACCCCCTTACCATTTCAAACAGGGGGGGCGGGATCTGGGGGTCCCCTTGTTAAAGGGGGCTTCCAGATTCTGATAAGCCCCCCGCCCGCAGACCCTCACAACCAATGGCCAGGGTTGTGAGGATGAGGCCCTTGTCCTCATCAACATGGGGACAAGGTGCTTTGAGGGGTCACAGACCCCCAAAGCATCCTCCCAATGTTGAGGGTATGTGGCCTGGTACGGTTCAGGAGGGAGGGGGGGGGCGCACTCTCGTCCCCCCCTCTTTTCCTGCGGCCTGCCAGGTTGCATGCTCGGATAAAGGGTCTGGAATGGATTTTTAGGGGGACCCCCACATCAATTTTTTTTTTACATTTGACACGGGGTTCCCCTTAATATCCATGTCAGACCTGAAGGGCCTGGTAATTCAATTTAGGGGAACCCCCACGCTTTTTTTTCATTTATTTTTTTATCAATGAATGAATGAATTGTCGGCTAATACAGAGAACACTCATTGAATGTTCTCTGTATTACGGGGAGCCGACAATTTAGCCGCAAGTGATTTTAAAAGACTTTTTTTCCTGCACAAATTACACTTTGTGCAGGGACAGTTCTAAGCACCAGAAACATGCACCCCTTCACAGGCATACTATAGATACCCCCCAGCTACGAAATTTAAAGGAATATTACACTTTTATTGTTTCACTTTAATCATTATTAAAATCACTGCTCCTGAAAAAACGGCCGTTTTTAAAACTTTTTTTTGCATTGATCCATGTCCCCTGGGGCAGGACCCGGGTCCCCAAACACTTTTTAGGACAGTAACTTGCATATTACCCTTTAAAATGAGCACTTTAGATTGTGAACGTTCGAGTCCCATAGGGTTCTAAAGTTCACACGAAGTTTAGGTCTGTTCGCAGGTTCTGGTGCGAACCGAACAGGGGGGGTGTTCGGATAATCCCTACCGTGCACCCTTTACTGAATATAACTGATCAAAATATTCCCTGAAAACTCCTGCTATATCTTTAGTTTTATATACTGGCTCTCCGTTACTATTTAGTATTTTCTCAATATAGTTTATAGATCTTATTTTCCTCAATATCCTATATAAGCACTTACTGTTTTTATTCCCCCATTGATATCTCTGTTTTGCAATCCTGTTATATGTCACCCACATTTCTTGTTCCATTAATTCCTTTAACTCCTCTCTTTTAGTTATTAATTTATGCTGTAGGTCAAATTCTTGTCCTTCTGTCTTGCTATACTCTTCTTTATGGGAATGTTCCAATCTGTAAATTTCCTCCCTTAATAATCTACTCTTGTTGAATCTTTCTTTCTTTCTCTTTGCTCCTAATGAGATATACATTCCTCTAATATAGGCCTTATGGGCCTCCTAAAGAGTATTTCTGCAGTCTCTCCACTTGCATTAATGGGGAAAAATAGCTCCAACTCCTTTCTTATTATTTATTCCCCCTCTTCATCTAATAATTCCTTATTCAGTTTCCAGGAGAAAGGTGGTTTCTGCAGCCCTGGAACCTTGATTTTCATTATCCCTGGAGCGTGATCTGACAGTGTTCTAATTTCTATGTTTTTGAATATCACACAATCCAGTTCCCTATGTTCCACCAACCAGTAATTGATCCTGGTGTATGTCCCATGGTAAAATCCTGTCTCTTCGGGTGCTGCATTCTCCAAACATCAATCAGCTGGAACTGATGCAGCTGATCCTTTATTGTTCTCAGTTGTATGTTCCCTATCCCCTGTGCAAGGGACGTACTGTCCAGTTCCGGGTTCATACAAAATTTTAAATCTCCAGCGATAATCACCAGCCCACTCTTAAACTCCCATAGTTTTTCTATTAGGCTATATATATTAACTAGAGTATACTTTATCCCCTGTAACTTTCCCTTTAGGAAGAGGAACCTTCCCTCCGGATCCCAGAGCCTGTCCTCCAGAGTAAAGTGAACCTCCCTTCCTATACCAATAGCCACCCCTTTGATTTAGATGACATCAAATCACCATAGTACAATTCTGGGTACCTCAAGGAATATAATCTAATCTTACTTTCATAGGCACTTTCTGGTTTCTGACTCGCTCATCAGTGCCCATTAATGCAGCCTTGCCAATGTAGAAATGGGTAGAGAAAATGCCCCGGGGTTCCAAGTCACAAAGAGTGACACCTGCTGGGATGGTAATCATATATCCTGTATCCCATAGGAGACAATAGGGGTGGAGGGAAACTACAGGACTTTTTGAATGTTGGCACTTGTCAAGTGTTTGCCCTCTGGAAAATGCCATCACCTTCCCTTCCCTTTTCTATGCATTTTTCACAGTAAAAAAAAACGAGTGCAGCATGGTGGAGTCCACTAGTGAGAAAGCAAATATTGACATCAGACCAAGTGCAAGGTTGGTCAACTAATGTAGCAAAATAGATATTAAAACAGATGTGACTTGGGGTGGCTTAATGAATAGTGTATTGTTTATTTTTCCAGGAAAGTGAGTGTGTCACCCAAGATGCTTCTTTGGGATCTGACTCCTGGACCCAGCACAGACTTTGCCATTGTGGTCATCAAATCCCCTGACGCGAGTCACAGTGAGGGCCAAAGCAAACTGCAAGAGGAAGAAAGCTTTCGGGAACCTCTTGTTTGCACAAGTAAGTATTCTTGGAATCTTGCTTCAAATGTGTACACATGTCAAGTGTTTAGATGTCCAAACCAAACACCCACTCACGCATTACCAAAGTATGTAGTGCCTTAACATTAGCATGGAGAAGGAAAAGGTGGGAGGAGCGGGAAGTGTTGCTAGGCACCTGAGTTTGGGAGACCCAGGCATCAGTGCCAAGATTATAGAATAGTTGCAGTGTGTACTTTCCTAGTAGTGTAGGTGTCTGAAGTGCAAGCAGATTGCAAGCGACTGGGTAGGTAAATATTTCCTGAATTTGACTAGTAACTTGACCATAACTCACTATGTATGTATGTATGTACATAGTGTCTATGCAGCGCCTCAGCCATTTGACCATCTTTCCCTTATTACTTTTACTCTTCTTACTAGGTCATGATCTTCCACAATGTACTATTGGCAGACTAAGTATAGATATTTTGCATTGTTTGAGGGACCTGGAGCAAATTAACAAGGCTGCCACTACTTTACAGCGAGGAATAAGAGATTTTGCAGACATGCTTGCCAAATTCGAATTTCCTTTTGTCTGGTCTGAAGTTTATTGTGCCACTTGTTGGCTCCTGTTTGCCCTTTTAATAATTACCATGTTTTTATAACTTTTAAATGTGAAAGTTTAGTGACAGAACTCAGTGTTTCTACACTCGACTCCTCTAGGTGCACCACCAGGTCCTGTTTTCTAGATTTTTCTCAGTCTAAAAACAACTGTGCGAATTAATATGTCAATGGACGTGTTTTAAAGGTACAACCCCTTCCTCATAACTAAAGTAGCTCAGAGGAAGGGGTTGCACCCCCAAAACACATCCATTGATACCCTGTGATGGGAGATAGCATATGTTGGCACACTGGGGGTTATTTACTAAAGGCAAATCCACTTTGCACTGCAAGTACACTTCAAAGTGTACTGAAAGTGCACTTGGAAGTAAATTTGCTGTAGATCCGAGAGGGATATGCAAGGAAAATAAAAAACAGCATTTTAGCTTGCATATGATTGGAGCAGAGCTTCCACTCATTTCAGATCTACTCCTTAGATTTAGAGCGACTGCACTTCCAAGTGCACTAGCAGTGCAAAGTGGATTTACCTAAATAACTCCCACTGTGTGTTTTGTTTATAGAAAAATAGATGTTTGTAACCACACATATTTTAGGCATGGGATCATAAGAGACATTTAATTGTTATGCCTCTACGTGTACATGGTTTACAATTTTGGCTTTTAGAGGGGTGAAATCACCCCATCTGAGGAAGGCAACATCCACACAGTCTTGAGATACTAATGTCTCATTTGGCTTTTACTTTACCAAACTCAAACTTTGGAAGTTACTGGGTTTGGGATGTGTATCAAATGTTTTAGAACATGCCGGTTTACCCACAAAACAGGAGAAATAATGCAAAACATACATGTTATATACCAAGATGTTGGTTTATTTTAAAACCTTAAAATGCACATGTGAATGTACTTTGAGTAAACCGTTTTTTACTAAACAATACGTGCCCATTTATTTTATTTCTCAATACCAGTGTATTTTGTAAGTTGTTGTAGTTACAGTGACAGTGTGCTCTTAAATGTGGACAACTCCTGAAATTTTTAGGCCTCGACAAAATAAAGGAGTTGTAAAGGCATAATGTTTTTGAACTTCATGCATCAGATCCATTAAGAACAAAAACTGTGTGTGTGTAGCAGACCCACAGGTACACCATTATAGTTAGGTAAGAAAAGATATTGTCACCTCATGTAACAATTAAGGTATATTTGCACTATTGGAGCAAGTGGCCAAAATAAAGCTCATTTGGGAACATATTAAACATATAAGAAACACAGACAACAGTAGTTCAAATGAAAAAAAAAATAGAAATCAGCTACAATTTGCTGCCAAGACACTGCCCCTAAACCCACAAAATATTCCAGGTATTTCTGCCGTAAATCTTGGGCAATTTGTTAGGCCAATCCAGCATGGGCATTTTCAATAGCCATCAGCATGCCCTGGCTTTGGCCAATTACGGCTCTCCGTTTTTTCCACGCTGTGATTGACCAAAGCATGCGGGTTATAGTGCATGCTTGGCCAATCATCAGCCAGCAATGCACTGCGATGCCGCAGTGAATTATGGGCCGTGACGCGATACATGAATTTGGCCCGAACGGGCCATAATTTTCAGAATTTGTCGATGTTCGAGTCGAACATGGGCTTGACTCAAACACGAAGCTCATCCTTATTGCTCACATATGCCATGGGTATATGTGCAAATACACCACAAAATACATTCTGCTGCTTCTCCTTAGCATGGGGATATCACATGTGTGAGACTTTTTGGCCTAGCCGTGTACAGGTTCCGAAAATCAATCACCACCTTCGGGATTTTAAAAGGCGTAAATTGTGCTCATTTCACTTACTCACTACCTAGCACAGCTTCGGAGGCCCTGAAATGCCAAGATAGCACAAATCCCCCCCCCCAAAATGACCCCTTTTTGGAAAGTAGAAACCCCAAGATACTTGCTGAGAGGAGTGATGAGTCCATGGAATATTTTATGTTTTGCCACAAGTTTCTAATTTTTTTACACAAAGTTGTCACTAAATGACATATTGCTCACACATGCCATGGGTATATGTGGAATTACACCCCAAAATACAGCCTTCTGCTTCTCCTGAGTATGGAGATACCACAGAGAGACTTTTTGCATGAAATGGCAAGATAGCACAACCCCCCCCCCAAATGACCCTATTCTGACAGTTATAGTTTACATTAAAAAAATATTTTTTTTCTAGAAAATTATTTTGAACCCCCAAACATTATATATATTTTTTTAAAGTAGAGGCCATGTATAATAAAATTGTGGGTGTTAAAATTATTTTTGTCACACGGTATTTGTGCAGCGATTTTTCAAAGACAATTTTTGGAAAAAACAAACACTTTTTAAATTATAATGCAAAAAAACACAATATATTTCTCCAATTTTTTGGTAAAATATAAAAGATAGATACCAAACATGACATTTTTTATAACTGTGCATGCCCGTGCAGGGGCAACACACTACGTACATTTTTAAAAGCCTTTGCAGGCTACCACTTTCGATTTTCAGATTTACTGCTAGAATGACTGAAGTTCGCAGTGAAAACTCACATGCATGGTGCAATTGATGCTTACATATAGCACAAGCCTGATTCTTGCGTTCCCCTTTGTGTGCATGGGGAAAAGGGATACTTTATTATTTCTTTTTAGTAATAATTTTGCTTTTTATTAGATTTTTATACTGTCCCTTTCATTTTTTTTTTTTAAATATCCCAATAGCAATAGGTAGGGACAGATTCTCTTCTTTGAAAAATGTGGGGTCTATTAGACTTTAGCTCTCTCCTCTACTCTTAAAGCATCTGACCACACCAAGATCGGTGTGATAAAATACTTTCCATATTTAAAAACTGCACTGTTTATATCCGGCGAAACCAAATTGATGAAATACTTGTAGCTTCCAGTTTCTTAGGCCATAGTGATTATTGGAGCCATTCTGGTCTCCGATTAGCTCTATAGTCAGCTGACAGAACCATCGGCTGCATTCTCCAGTTCCCTAGTGGGAAAGGAGAGCCCAAGAAAACTGTGCAAGGTGGCGGGAGGAGGGATTTCTCCTCCCATTGCTTGTAAAAGTAGTCTTGAGGCTAATTAGCTGCTAGCATTTATTTTACATGAATTCCGACTGAGGTTATGTGTCATGGCTTTGTCAGCCTACCTCTCCTCATGTGTTCAGACTAAGAGGCCAGTCATTCTCACCTGGCTGTTATAACCTCTCCTCTAAGCATGTCTCCACCCCAGGCCCTATCAGGGAACCCCATATTAACCTGTGCACTGCAAGCCAGCGGTGATGATCATGCATTGTATATTCATTGTGTGTTTGGCTTCCTGTTTCCTGCTTGCCGTGTGCTCTTCGTTTGTCTCTGTTACCGACCTTAGCGCGTTCTCGACTATTCCTGTCTGCTTGTGACCTTGACCTATTGGCATGTCCCTGACTATCCCTGTTTGCCAATGACCCTGAACCTTTGATGTGCCCTCTATTGTTCCTGTCTGCTAGTTGCCCTGACCTCTGCCTTATCCCTTACTTTCCTTGTTGTTCCAGTCTGCTGCTTCCTTCTCCTCTAGTCTACCATGAGCATGAGCTGTGAGACCCTGGGGGCCACGACCTGGAGCCAGACTGCAGTGCAGTTCATCCTCACCACTAGAGGCTCTGGTGAACACCTGCTGACTGTTAGAATCTGTGCCCTGGGGAATCTATGCTCTAGCTTCCAGTGGGATCCGTGTTAGTGATCCAGTAGACCGGATCCTGAACCTCCCAGGGTTCTGGGCGACATGACCTGACATGATGCCTAAACTTACAGACTTACAAATGACTCAGAACAAACTAATTTTAATATTACTCAAAATTATAACCTGAGTAAATCCAAGCCTTTAAATTATTATTTAATTTATTAAGGTAAAAAAATCAGTTTAAATCTGCCTGGCCCTATGTGAAAAAGTAATTGCCCCTTCCATGCTGAATCGTGAATGAACTGTGATTAACCACAATTTTTTGGAAAGCTGAGTTAAATTTCACTTGCCATACCCAGGCCTGAACACTGCCAGACCTGTTGAATCAAGAAATCACATAAATATAAGCTGTATGACAAAGTGAAGCATGCACAGATCACAAAAAGCCACACATCATGCCACAATCTAAAACAATTCAAGAACAGATTAGAAACAAAGTCATGTACATGTATTGGTCTAGGAAGGGTTTCAAAGTCATTTCTAAAACTTTGGAACTCCAGCGAACCATGGGGAGAGCCATTATCCACAAATGGAGATAACTTGGAACAGTGGTAAACCTTCCTAGGAGTAGCCGACCTACAAAAATTGGAGGTCATAAAAGAACCCAGAACACCAGCTAAAGAACTGCAGGCCTCACTTGCATCAGGTAAGATCAGTGTAAATGATTCAACAATTAGAAATACTGGGCAAAAAGGCATTTGTGGGAGAATTCCAAGGCCAAAGCCACTGCTGACCAAAAAGAACACAAAGGCTCATCTCACATTTACCAAAAAACATCTTGATTAAGGATGAGCCGAACACCCCCCTGTTCGGTTCGCACCACAACCTGCGAACAGACCTAAACTTTGTGTGAACTTTAGAACCCTATTAAAGTCTATGGGACTCGAACGTTCAAAATTCAAAATCTAAAGTGCTCATTTTAAAGGCTAATATGCAAGTTACTGTCCTAAAAAGTGTTTGGGGACCTGGGTCCTGCCCCAGGGGACATGGATCAATGCAAAAAAAAGTTTTAAAAACGGACGTTTTTTCAGGAGCAGTGATTTTAATAATGATAAAAGTGAAACAATAAAAGTTTAATATTCCTTTAAATTTCGTACCTGGGGGGGTGTCTATAGTATGCCTGTGAAGAGGCGCATGTTTCCCGTGCTTAGAACAGTCCCTGCACAGGCAAATATTCTGTGGACTGATGAGACAAAAATGTTACCTGTTACATCTGGCATAAAACTAATACAGCATTTCATAAGAAGAACATGACTAACAGTCAGACATGGTGATGGTAGTGTAATGGTCTGGGGCTGCTTTGCAGCTTCAGGACATGGACGACTTACCATAATTCATGAAACTATGAATTCTGAGCTCTACCAGAAAATCCTAAAGGAGAATGTCCGGCCATCAGTTTGTAACCTCAAGCTCAAGTGTGCTTGTGTTATGCAACAGGACAATGATCTGAAACACAACAGCAAGTCCACCTCCAAGTGGTTCAAACAAAGCAAAATTTAGGTTTTGGAGTGGCCCAGTCAATGCCCGGACTTAAATCCAATTGAGATGCTATATCATGAACTTACACAGGCCGTTCATGCTGGAAAACCCTCCATATGTATAAGATTCTCGTTTTTATTGTAATAATAACAATATTTCAATAATTTGTATTGATGGGGAAAGTTCCAAGAAAGTCTGTTCAGTTCTCGTGTAAAAACTCAAAAAATGATTTAATAATAAAAATAGTAAAATAATACAAGAACAATATAGAATGTCATTAATAATGTATAATATTCTTAAGATGAAGATTGAATCAGATGTGTGCCTGTGTGTAGATGTAGCTGTCCTTGTGCTGTGTGTGTCTACAGCAGAATCTCACCATCTGACCTCTGTTACTAGCTTTTTACTCCTAAAATCAGCACCCACCTTCTCCTAAAATCTGCCCCCTCCTTCCTAAAAAAGGTTTGTTTTGTCTTTGTTTTGTTTTTAATATAGTTCCACAGAAAAACACAGTCTTTTAATGAAACAGTTTCCCTCCCACCTCACTCGCAAGGGTGGGGGTTAACATCCCTGAAGTGTGGGCTAAGAGGAGCTATATGTAAAACCATTTTAAACATATACAATATAACATCTAAATCAATTACTACATATCTATCTATCTATCTATCTATCTATCTATCTATCTATCTATCTATCTATCTATCCTGTATTATATTATATTATATTCCTTGAAAACCTAATGTTCTTATATAATATTTCTTGATTGGAATATTAATAAGAAACGTATATTCTTAACTAACATTTGAAACATTTGCCTCTTAATGTAAAACCTTCCTTCTCATCTGTGATGGGGTGGAGGTGAGAGATCAGCTCACACTTAATTATTAACACATGTTCACTCTACATAGAACTGCTTTTGAAGTTTATAACAATGTATATTTTCACAAGTATAAAAATCTTATATAATTTCACTTTTTCTATACATAGAAGATATATATATATATATATATATATATATATATATATATATATATATATATATATATATATATATATATATATATATATATATATCAATGCAATTATTCTAAAAAAATCTCATCGATTCATTCATTTGTTAATTGATGAATGTTACAATTCTAACAATGTGGCTGAATTAAAACAATTCTGCAAAGAAGAGTGGGCCAAAATTGCTCCACAGCAATGTGAAAGACTCATTGGCAATTCACAACGCTTGATTGCAGTTTTTGCCACCAAGGGTTATTAGGTTTAGGGGGCAATTACTTTTTCACATAAAACCAGGCAGGTTTGGACAACTTTTTCACTTTAATAAATGAAACCATCATTTAAAAACTGCATTTTGTATTTACTCGGGTTATCTTTGTGTAATAACAAAATGTATTTGATCATCTGAGTCATTTAAGTGTGAGAAATATGCAAAAAAAATAAAAAAATCAGAAAGGAGCAAATACTTTTTTACAGCATTGTATTGTAATGTTCTTTTTTTTCATGCAGACTGTGGGCTGAACGAAAAAAGAGAACAGATTCCTCCATTTACATTGATCAATGTGGATGAAGAAATCTCTGCCAGAAAAAATGTGTGGTATGCCCACCATTAAGCCTCGTACACATGATCAGACTTTCCGACAACAAAACCATGACATTTTGTTTGAAGGGTGTTGGCTCCAACTTGCATACACACGGTCACACAAATGTTGGCCAACAATTACGAACGTAGTGACGTACAAGACGTACAATGAGCCGATAAAAAGGAAGTTCAATAGTAATGCGCCACCCTTTGGGCTCCTTCTGCTAATCTTGTGTTTATCAAGTGTTAGTAGAAGTTTGGTGAGTGATGATTTAAGCTTTTCATCCTCGTGCTTTTCAGTTCGTTTCTGCTTTTCAGGTTGTGCTTGTCTGTTCATTTCTGTTTTTCAGTGCATGCTAGTCTGGTCGTTTGTTTTTCAGTGTGTTCTATTTATAGTTTGCTTCTGATTTTCAGTGCATGCTTGTCCGTTCGTTTCTGATTTTCAGGTCATGCTTGTCAGGTCCTTTCTGATTTTCAGTGTGTTCTGTCAGTTTATTCTGAGCAGCCGTTTGTTTACTAGCCATGTGTCTTTCTCATCGGAGAGATTGTGCTATTGTTGGGCTTGGAGTTATTGCTTTGATCCAAGTCCAGTCCATGAACGGGGGAGGAGGAGTTCTTGGACCAAGAATTGGTTGCTTAATCGTGACCAATTCTGTCATATGCCTTTGCTGTGGGAGCTCAAGGAGAATAATCCTGATGATTTCAGGAATTATCTCTGGATGATGGACCCTGTCTGTCACCATCTATTGGCTTTACTGTCCACTTATATTATTAAGCAGGACACATGCATGTGGCAAGCCATCTCTCCCAAGCAGAGGCTCGTTGCAACATTGTGGTACTTGGCGAGGGGTAGAAGTCTCCAGGACCTCAAGTTCATCACTGTGATCTCCCCCCATGCTCTGGGAATCATTATTCCAGAGATCTGTTCTGCCATCATTCAAATCCTGTAGAAGGACTATATTTTGTTAACTTTTATCCTTTAACATCACATTCTAAGTATTTAATGTTTGCTAATGTATTGTATTAATTTCCTCATTCCATAATTACCATGATTGTAATAAGCTGTGAATGTCCTCTTTGTTCTAATGCATGCTGTAAGCTTTTAATGCAAATTTTTTGTTCTTCATGCATATTTGCCTTCACTAACCTCCCCAGCATGCTATCCTGGGTCCATGCACACCTAGCCTAGTAACTTGACAATGTTTTTTGTCAGATACATTTTAGTGCTTACCCTAAACACCCTCTAAAATGTGTCCAAATGTTATTGTTGGCCTTAAATTCAGGTAGAGTGCAAGAGGCTATTTTTCTGGGGCCCAAACACATTTGCAACCCCCCCCCCCTAACTACTAAGTCAACTGATACCAATATTCTATCTACTGGCTTTGCCAAACCCATACACACTATACCTACCTCTTTTGTGGTCATACTTATGGATGTTATTCACCAAAGCATGTAGTGTAAGTGCCTGCCTGAATATTTTCAAATGGTACTGTTTAAAGTTTTGTTCTCCTATTATCTTGATAATTATCTAGGCAATTGCAGAATGTAAAAATGTGCTTCAATGTGGACAGTGTGTATTCATATTTTTGGATTATGCCACTTCTTACCTGTCCATAGGGATGAGCTGAACATCCCTCCTGTTCTGTTCGCACCAGAACATGCGAACAGGCAAAAAATTTGTTTGAACTCGCGAAAAGTCTATGGGACACAAATATGAATAATCAAAAGTGCTAATTGTAAAGGCTTATATGCATTGTATTGTCATAAAAAGTGTTTGGGGACCTGGGTCTTGTCCCAGGGGACATGTATCAATGCAAAAAAAAGTTTTAAACACTGCTTTTTTTGGGGAGCAGGGATTTTAATAATGCTTAAAGTGAAACAATAAAAATGTAATATTCCTTTAAATTTCGTACCTGGGGGGTGTCTATAGTATGCCTGTAAAGGGGCGCATGTTTCCCATATTTAGAACAGTCTGACAGCAAAATTACCTTTTCGAAAGTAAAAAAAACTCATTTAAAACTGTTAGAGGCTACAATGAATTGTCGGTCCGCAATACACATAAAAGTTCATTGATAAAAACGGCATGGGGATTTCCCCACAGGGGAACCCTGAACCAAATTATTTTTTTGTAAATTTGTGTTTATTAACAGTTTTCAACACATGTAATACAAAACATATGACCCATAACCCCCCTCCCCCCTCTGCCCCCCCCCCCCCAAAGACCCTTGTGCAGCCCTCCAATCAATACCAGATCACATACCATGTTCACCAACTGTACCCCGCAGAAAGCATACTTCCCATCAGTAATGGTAATTCTGAACCCCGGAGGAAAAGTAAGGAGCCAATAGAGCTTATATCAGCACCCTGCCCCGTACATCAGAAGGCCATTAGGGGGTCCTCCCCCAACCTAGCAAATTAATTCAAGGTATCCTTGGTAGCCAACCAGCACTGCCACACTTTCTTAAATTTCTTTGGACATCCCCTACTTAGGTATGTAGCCTTGTAGAACGGTAGTGCTTTATTAATCAAGCTTTTCCAATATGACACCATAGGCGGTTCGGGCTTTTTCCAACATAACAGAATAGCTTTACGTGCATAAAACAAAGATAGGGAGATCATAGTCCTCTGTGCCTTTCGAGGCGCCAACTCCTCTACCAGCCCAAGCAAACATGCCGCGACTGTAACAGGAATCAGCACCGAAAGTACTGTTTGTACGGTGTGCGTCACTCCCTTCCAGAAGTCCTCAATCTGCCAGGACTGCCAAAATATATGATCAAAGTCAGCGCGGTCAGCTGTACAGCGCCAGCACCCCGCTGATCCCGTACCATACATTCTAGCTAGTCTTGGGGTATAGTACACCCTGTGTAGAATTTTTAATTGAATAAGTCTGTCTCTGACTGATACCAGGGTTTGAAATGAGTAATCCCACATGTCGTCCCAATCCTCCCCCCTGAAGTCCGTCACTAAGGCACTCCAAGTGTCTCTGCATTTTTGGACCGGTTTTGGTCTGCCAACGAACAGCTCTTTATAGACTGCGGATAGAGGCTTCAGCAAGTCCTCTGTCCGCAGCATATTCTCCAGGGAAGACACTTCCAGTTCCAAAGCATCAGAACCGAACTGAGAGAGAAAGGCATGTCGCAACTGGAGGTAGCGAAATAAGTACCAATTTGGAAGGTTGTATTTAACTTTTAGTTGGTCAAATGTAAATAGCTTCATCCCCCCACCACATGCTTCAGTTTTTTAATGCCAACTCTGGCCCATATCACTGGGTCGGGAATCTCACCAAAATGCGGCAGTCTAGGATTAAACCAGAGAGGGGTGTCTGGTGACCAACTCCTCACTGAGTGCTTCATCAAGACCTGTGCCTTTTCCCAAGCTCTTACCGTTGCTCACATTGAGGCCGTCAGAGCCGGTGAAGCCCGTGGACCCCTGTATACCAAGTAGGATAGGCTCTCATACGATCCCAGAAGGGCTGCCACTAGTACCATTGCCGAATCCCCGTCATCCCTTGTTAACCAGCGCCCAGCGACCACCATCTGCCCAACTATGATATATTTAAAAATATCCGGTAATGCCAAGCCACCTTGACCCCAGGGCTCCTGCAAAACATGAAGACTTATTCTGGGATGTGCGGCGGCCCATAAAAAGGAACTAAACAGACTATTTACTCTCCGAAAAAAAGAGCAGGGAATCCAACTTGGCGAGTTTCGCAGAAAATATAGGAAAATCGGCAAGATTTTCATTTTAAGTAAGTTAACCCTACCAATTAGGGACAGTGGCAGATGTTTCCATGCATCCAGTTGCACCTTAACCCTGGCCAACAATGGAAGGAGATTTAGGGACAGATAATCACCTACTCTTGGGGACACTCGCACACCCAGATACTTAAATTCCTGCACCCATGCAATGAGAATGCTGGTGGTTGCCAGAGCATGGGCCTCCGGGTCAATAGCCATCACATTAGACTTCTACCAACTTAAAACCAGTATCCACTTTTAATCCAACTCAATCTAAGGGGCCTTATATAGAAACTTTCTATCAAGTGGTCTATAAAGAACTTATAGCGTTATGCAACACCACTAACAATAAAAAACAGGAAATATAGACAAATTAGAACAACAGGCCCTCGCAGATCTCACTACTAACAAGGACATTGTAGTCAAGCAAGCTGACAAAGGAGGTAGTTTAGTCATACAGGATATGGGCGACTATCTGGGTGAAGCCAATCGTCTGTTATCCAACACGACAACATACCAAAAACTCCCAACTGACCCCTTTCCAACTTATCAGTGTGATCTGATCACCATGATTGAGAAAGCCCAAAAAGATGGGGTGCTGAATTCTAAAGAAAAGGGTTTTCTCCTTCCCAAAGTCTGCAGCACTCCATACTTTTACCATCTTCCCAAGGTTCACAAGTCTCTCATCAATCCTCCAGGAAGACCAATAGTGGCTAGTATCAATAGTTTTACCAGTGGTCTATCGACCACATTTTACAGCCCCTGGTGGTTCAACTTCCCTCGTATATTAAAGACTCTAGCCACGTGATAGAAATCATGGGAAACTATAAATGGTCCGATGACTATATGTGGGCTTCTTTGGATGTTAATTCTCTTTATACTTCCATACCTCATGAAGTTGGACTCACCGCAGTACAACATTTTTTGAGCACTAATGAAGACATGAACTCTAAACAGACCGAATTCTTACTATTGAGTATAGAGTTCTGTCTTAGGCCGCGTACACACGCGGGGACTGTTCGCCCAACTTTGTCCGCTGAACAGTGTTTCGGCGGACAGTCCGCCCGTGTGTGGGCTTTCAGCGGACAGTTTCAGCGAACAGTCTGCTGAACAAAGTTTTTTCGGAAATTCCGAAAAACTGTCTGCTGAAACTTGGTTTCAGCGAACAGTCCCCTCGTGTGTAGGCTTGTTCGTCAAACTAAGTTCCGCGCATGCTCAGAAAGGATTTACACGCCGAAAGTTGTAATGCAGTGTATGGGACGTCGTATTTTCCGTCCCGGCGTACGTGCCGTTCACGTCATCGCGCACGGTTTCAGCAAACTGTTCGTTCGTCGTGTGTGGGCAAGTCCGTCCATGCTAATTTTGAGCGGACTGTTCGCTGAAACTGTTTGACGGACAAAGTTGAGCGAACAGTCCCCGCGTGTGTACGCGGCCTTAGACACAGTTATTTTACCTTTCTAGACCAATTCTACCTTCAGCTCCAAGGCACAGCCATGGGAGCCAGCTTTGCCCCGGTATATGCCAAGCTCACCATGGGCTTCTGGGAAGAACAAAAAATCTGGAGAAACAATCCCTTTGCCAAGCATATTGTGTTTTATGGTCGATATATAGATGACATTCTGCGCATATGGAGCGGCGAAGTTGAGATTTTCTCCTCCTTCGTTAGTTTTTGTAACAATAACCCCATGGGCTTATCTTTCACATCAGTCATTGACCACAACCAATTGGTCTTTTTGGATCTTGTTCTATCTCACGATGAACAGAAGGTCACCACCAGCAATCACATCAAACCCACGTCCGGCAACTCTTATCTTCATTATAAGAGTTGACACCACCCGGTTCGGAAGAAAAACATCCCCAGTGGCCAATTTTAGAGGCTGCGCAGAAACTGTACCTCAACAAATGACTATATACAACAAGGCAAACAGATGGCAAAAAAGTTTATAGAAAAAAGCTATCCAGAAGACCTAATCACACAGGCCTTCACAAGACACATAACCAAGCACTTACCCACCAAAAAGTACCCCAAAAATTCTATAAACGAGTTTTCTACGGTCAGGTTCATTTCCACTTTCAATACACAGTATAAACACATTTCCAAAATAATTTTTAAACATTATGACATCTTAAAGCTTGATCCAATTTTAGCACCATCCCTTCCGCCCAAACCCCAAATTACCTTTAGACGATCCCGCTCCGAGCAAACTCACTAAATCCAATAGAAATCATAATAAAATATTCTCTGACATTAGGATGTATTTTGACAATAGACATGGGATCTTCCAATGTCGCAAAAGAGGCTGCTTAACCTGTCAATCCATCCCAAATGGCCAATTCACCATCACTACACCTAAAGGTAAAACTTTTGAGATAAAACAATTCATTACGTGCTCTGCTGAATACGTGATTTATGTCTTACGTTGTCCCTGCGGCCTCCTTTATGTAGGTCGCACTATACGGGCTTTACGTATCAGAGTGGGGGAACATCGCCGCCTGATCAAAAAGGGTTGCATCTAACACTGCATCCCGCGCCATTTTCGCCAGTTCCATGATAAAGATTTTAAAAAAATGGAGGTTCTCGCAATTGAGTCCATCCCAAAGGGAACCCTAACGGACAATGAAAGGTTTTCCCTCCTTTGCCGAAGGGAACATTTTGGATATATCTGATAGGTTCCTTTTCGCCGGACGGCCTCAATGAAGAAATTGATGTTTTAAGCATAACCGTTTCATATATGTCACTCAGACACCGATATCATTTACTGTCTGTAGTATTTCCAATAATAGACAGATTTGATAAACAGAGAGCCGTCACCATGGGGCAGTTTTTAAACATCAGCCCCAATCACTACATGCAGATGGGGCTCTCTATTGATCGATTTATTTATTTATTCACATACAATTTATTTAAATAAATTAAAATATTTTTATTAATTTTTTTAATTTTCATTTAATTTATTATTTTTTGATACACAACATATACTTTTTATATATTTTCATATACTTTTCATTTCCCATTTTTTACAATTTTTTTAGAATAATTTTTTTACATTTTATATATACATTTTTTTTTCCTATATATATATTCTATTTGACCCATACAAATATCCATTTATCCCTTTGTTTTTTCCCAGTTAACCGCTTTTCACATGTTCTCACATTGACACACATTAATGCTCAAACACCTCCTGCCCAAATGTGCTAAGCGACACACAAAGGGTTAACCCAGCCCACCTTACTTTCCCCGCCCCTTCACACAACCCGATGCCTCTTATTCCTCGCATTGTCGAATGCCGCCCCAGCTTTGAAAAAGCGAATGCGCGCAAAACATGTAAGCAGGCCAGTCGGCATGGCAACCCTCCTCACTACGGAGCTCTTCACGTGACACCTAGCCACTCGGACAGGCGGCACGACACGTCAGACTTGTGCGTTGCGCTCCAGGTCTCCAGTCACGCCAGGCGGACACCACCTTGCGTCCAACTTCGGTCCATACCACTCAGCGTGCACCGCACCTCTGTCCCAGAGTCTGAACCAACACACAGAGCAGGATAGAACACCTCCCCTCCACCCCACAGGCTCAGAGCGGCGGCGCCGCAGTCTATCTACTAACAGTGAGTGAATTCAGGAATATAGTTCCATTTATCTGCACTTTATCAACTTTTGCTTTTCCCCTCTCTGGGTGGGGATTGTTCACAATTACCAAGTCCCCATGTTCCAGCTGATTGGTGGCAGTGCAGCTTCTCCATTACCTTAAAGTCACAAACAAAAGACTCCAGGGGTGATTCATCACAAAAAATCTGTCAGTTTATATTCTTTTTTTTTTTTTTTTTTTTTTTTTTTTTTATAGTTTCCTTTACTTTCAATAGTTTTTTATTTATAGTAACAGGTAATAAACAATAACATCAGCCAGTAGATGTAAGCAAAATTCAAATTTCAGAATGACAGCTTTACAACATACAATAAGCATCATAGTGAGTACATGAGGGAATGTAGCAAGTCTGGATGCATGTAACTGGCTGAGATAACCACTAAGTCTATGAATATGACAGCCAGAGATAATATGGACCCGGCCCTAGCATGCCTGCTCTAGTGGATCACCTTATAAGGAAAAAAGAGAGCCGGCCATGCACCAACAGCTGGAGAACGAGCGAGGGGGCGAGAGCAGGGTCCCCCCTCCGCCCCTGGAGGGATCTTGCTGCGGAGGAGAAGACCCCGACTCCCCCCACTCCCCACGCGCCACCAGCCGCCTAAAAATTAGGAGGTCAGGAAACCAATGCCATCCTAAATGTATCTCATAAACCCGAGGAAGAATACTGGAGGAAGGCTGGTTGCAAACTTAAAAAGGGTCCTCCGGCACTTATGAACAATAAAGTAGTCGCCCACCTTCAGGTAATAGGGGGGACGAGGCATATTTACCAGAAAGACTAAAAATATACGTAACAAACTGAAATGGGCAAACTCTGCCCTACCCAGGTACCTCGGTTCTCAAGAGAAGAGGATCTCCAAAATCAGAGAGAGAAAGAAGCAAAAACAAGAAAAAGGAAGAAAGGAAAAAGAGAAGGAGAGACAGATAAGGGACAGGGAAAGGGACTACAGGGGAAGCAGCAAGAGGGAATATCCAGGACCTCCGGAATGGAAGATTAGGCCGGGGGAATCCCCGGGGCCAGGGAGATATGGCAATATTTCGCCCAGGGTTCCCAAATGCATTCAAAGGTTCGGGTTTTGTCTAAGGTGATGCTGACCATTTTTTCCTGAGCCATTATCCAGGATATTTTGTGCCTCACCGCTGCCATGGGAACACTAGGTTTCTTCCAGTGGGCTGCGATAGTAATCTTGGTCCCCAATAGGATAAAGAAAATCAAAGCTTGGGTGTATTTGTCTATCTTGTCGATTTTTAGGTTGAGAATCGCTATCTCCGGAGTCTGTGGGACCTGGACTGATGTTATCTTACGGATCAGCTGGAACACCTTGTTCCACAGACCCCGGATTTTCGGGCACGACCACCATATATGCAGCATGGAGCCCCAATGATCACATTTCCTAAAGCACATCGGTGAGGCATTGGGATAGTACCTGGCAAGGGTGACGGGGACTCTATACCACCTAGTCAAGACCTTAAGGTTCGCCTCTATCAGGGAAACATTGCAGATCCGTTTAAAGGAACGTTGAAAGTTCGCAAACCACACTCTCTGATCCCAGGAAATATCCAAATCAGCCTCCCAGGCCAAAGCATAGGAAGGCTTGGAGGGCGCATTAGCCAATGAGGCATAAATAATTGAAATCCCTCCCCTCTGGTCCGTAGCCTCAGAACACCAAGCTTCATAAGGGGTAGCTCGTGGGGGAATAGTCTTCTTGGGCCAGAGTGAGTGGAGAAAGTGTAACAGTTGTGAGAGTCTAAAGCGTTCAGATGGTGGCATTTGGAGTTTACTGGTACAGTATGCTGCTGTAACGGGGCCCGCCGGGGTAAAGAAGTCGCCAATTCTAAAAAGGCCTTTGTTTAGCCACCAACTAAATGCTAGAATATTCATTCCCGGGGGGAAGGTGGGGTTGTGGAACATGTGTGTGAGAGGGCGGAGGGCAGAGACAAGAGCCGATTGTTTATGTAGTTGGTCACATAGGGCAATAGAGTGTGAGAGTGTGGGGGATAGAATAGGGGGTCGGAGTTTGGGCGAGGACCAAATGATGTAATCGATAGTATGTCGGGGGATCGCCTGTCGTTCAATCTCAACCCAATCAGGTTTCGGGCCTTTGGAGTAAACTGTTGCTAATTGTGCGAGTTGCGCCGATTGATAATACCACCAGAGGTTCGGCAAGGCCAAACCTCCTTGGGATCTTGATCTGTATAAAATGTGTTTCGAGCAGCGCCTGCCTTTAGGATACCAAACGAATTGGAGAATTCTGGTTTACAGCGGTTGTAATTGAGCTTTTCTTAATGGAATAGGGAGAGATCTGAACAGGTAAAGGAGACGTGGAAGAAGGGTCATCTTAATTGCATTAACACGACCCACCCAGGATATATGTAGCTTTTCCCAGCTCAATAGGTCTGATGTGAGCCTCCGGAAGACTGCCGGGTAATTGTGGGTGTATAGGGAGTCTATTGAGGGGGATATGTGCACCCCGAGATATGGGAGGGAAGATTGACACCAAGTAAATGGAAAGTGGTTCTGTAAGCTTTCGAGGCGTTCTGCGGGGACTGTAACATTAAGTGCTAGAGATTTTGCAGGATTAACGCATAGACCCGAGACCCTACCGAAAGCGTCTAGTACAGAGAATACGTTAGGAGTGGAGATCAGAGGGGAGGTGACATATAATAATAAATCGTCTGCGAATAGCGCACATTTGTGTTCTTGGCCTCCACATCTAACTCCCGAAATATCAGGGTGATTCCTAATGGTAATGGCTAAGGTTTCGATCGCTATAACAAATAGGAGAGGAGATAGGGGGCAACCTTGTCTAGTACCTCTCTCTATAACGAGGGGGTCTGAAAAGCATCCCTGAAGCTTGACTTGAGCCGACGGGGACGAATATAGAGCTCGCAGTGATTGTAAAAAATTTGGGCCAAATCCCCATCGCTGCAGTACATTGAATAAATAGGACCAAGATATGGTATCAAAGGCTTTTTGTAGGTCAACTGAAAGAAGAAATCCCTCCTGGTTGGGACCCCCATCCCAGCGCGACTTAAGTAGCGATATAATATCCACTGTTCTCCTAACTTGGTCCGGTCCCTGTCTCCCCGGAACAAAGCCCACCTGGTCTTTGTGGATATATTGGGCAATAAAGGAAGACAGCCTGTTAGAAAGAATTTTCGTAAAGATCTTGATGTCGTTATTGATTAGAGAAATAGGACGAAAATTTGATACTAGTGTAGAATCCTTGCCCGATTTTGGGATAACGGAAATGAAAGCCAGGTTCAGGGCCTTGTCCAAGGGAGACCCAGACCTGAGCGAATTGAAGAATTTGGCCATGAAAGGTGCTAGAGTTGTCGCAAATTTCTTGTAGTATCCTACTGAAAAGCCATCTGGGCCCGGGGCCGAGTTCTGTTTTAGGTGTGAAATAACTCCTAGGACTTCCGCTTCAGAAATTGGATCCTCTAGGAGATCCGAATGTTCCGAAGAGAGCCTCGGAAGAGGGATAGAGTCCAAAAATTCATCTAACTGGGAAGAGGTGTCCTGACTATTCTCCTTGTATAGGGAACTATAAAATTTGTGAAACGTTTCCATGATACTGAGAGGGTTATTGGATAGATCACCCGAGAGGACACGAATTTTGGGGAAAGCGTGGAGACGCGGTCTCGGGGATAACTTTAGTGCCAGTTTGGGTCCTATTCTGTCTGTTTGGGAGTAGAAGCGGGAACCCGACCATCTTAGTTGTTTCTCCGCAACAGTGGTAAGGGCTAAGTTTAATGCAGTTCTAGCAGTTTCGCAAGCAAGTAGCGACGCCCTAGTAGGATTGCGTTTGTGTGCCTTACTATAGGAATGAAATTCCCTGGTGAGTCTGTCTATATCGTTCTGCCGCCCCTTCTTAAGCTGTGTAGAAAGTTGGATGATCTTACCCCTGATCACTGCCTTGTGGGCCGCCCATAATGATTCTGGGGAAATCGAACCCGTGTTATTCAGTACGAAATACTCTTGGATATCTCTTTGAATGGAGACACAATTAGCCATGTCACTTAAAAGGGCCTCGTTTAGCCGCCAAGTAAACCGACGTCCCGAGTCAAAAGTTCTTAATAGATGAACTATGACCATAGAGTGATCCGAAATGGGAGAGTCTCTAATCAGTGCTTTAGAAGCGGTTGGAATGTCACGTGATTGAAGGAAGATGTGATCGATTCTCGTGTAAAGTTGGTGTGGGGCTGAATAGTGGGTGTAGTCTTTTGTTCTAGGGTTTAGTTCCCTCCAGATGTCCACCAATCCCAGGGAAAACAATGAGGAGGCAATTTTAGTGCTCTGTCTCGGGGGTCTCCGCGAGTTGGGGGCTCCCCTAGATGATTTATCAAGCGAGTGGTCAAAGGGAAGGTTAGTATCCCCTCCCATCACTACCCTCCCTTCCAACATAGGGCCAAGAATGGACAACATGGAGGAAAAGAAACCCGCCTGGTTCTTATTTGGAGCGTAATAGGAAATAAAGGAATACACCGAGCCCTCAATAGTGCCCTTTACCAAGATGTACCTACCCTCTTTATCACTGAATGTGGAAGCGTGAGAAAAACCTACGTTTTTGCCAAAGCAGATAGCAACACCCTTCGTCTTATTACTAGCTTTAGAGAGGAAAAATTGGGGAAAGTGCCCGGATAGAAAAGAAGGGTTGTAAGATGTTGGGAAGTGAGTTTCCTGTAATAGCAAGACATCTAAGCGTTGGGAGTGGTAAAGGTTAAAAGCTTTCCGGCGTTTGACCGGAGAGTTTAGGCCCTGTACATTGTGTGTAACAATCTTTAGATTGTTGTTGGGTTTGGGATCAGGGGCCACGGACCAGAGTTAGAAAGAACTGCTTTGTGTGGACGGATCTTACCCTGAATCCCCGTGGAAAGAGGCTGAGGATGGACGACCCAACCACTTGATTCCGGAAACAGACTGACGGGGGAGGATCCTGGAGACTGGAAGACCTGTAGGGGGAGTGAAAAGCGGGGAAAGAGAAAGCAAGAAGAAAAGAAATCGAGGTACCTGAGAAGAGAATAGAAAACATTATAGCTACCAAATGCAATTTATGACATAACATGTTACAGAAACAAAGTACATTACAGTTTATATTCTTTATGATTGATGGATTTTATGCTTTCAAGATCCCAGGAGGATCAGATGTCTTTGTCATTGTTTTTTTTATATTTAATAAATGATCTTTACGTGTTTTTTTATACCATAATACAAGTTTCTTTGCTGCGCTGTTTTTTGATTGTTTACCAGTTGTTTTGTAGCCCGGAGAACTCAGCAAATCTGTCAAGCACCCCAAACACTGCTTCCAAGGATGGCCCTGCGTCTCTCAGGAAGAGAAGCATGTCATCCGCATATAACGCTATACATTCCCTTATACCCCCTACCCCCAATGCTCCAACCTCAGTTGATCTCTGCAGGGCTATAGCCAAGGGTTCTATCGCTAGTGCAAATAAAGATGGAGACAGCGGGCAACCTTGATGCATGCCCCTGCTCACTTTAAATTAAGAAGAGATCGAGATTCCTATTTTTATAACCGCCTGGGGATTACTGTAAAGCAGGGATATCCAGGTCACGAAAACCTCTCCGAAGCCCATGCGCTACAGAACTGTTAGCATGTACTGCCAGTCTACCGAATCAAATGCCTTGGCCATGTCAAGGGATACCACTGCTCTAGTTCCCACCCTGTCATGTTCAATCTGTAGATGAGCAAACAGCCTGCGTAAGTTGGTGTCTGTAGATTTTTGTGCGATGAAACCCGTCTGATCTATGTCCACCAAGGTAGTAATAACTTGGGAAAGTCTAGTAGCCAACACTTTCGTTAAGATTTTTAGATCTTGATTCAGCAGTGCTATTGGCCTATACGATGAACATGACAGGGGGTCCTTGCCTGGCTTCAGCAGCAGGATCACCTGCGCCTCCAACAAGGAGTCAGAAAGATACTTGTGTTCTAGACAGTAACCAAACAAATTCTTTAGTCTAGGCACCAGATCCTCCATATGTAGCCTATACCATTCAATGCATAAACCGTTAGGACCGGGAGATTTATGGGGGGGAAGGACCGAATGGCTCTCTTAATTTCTTTGTCAGTTATGTCAGCTTCCAAAATGTCCCTGTCCTTCGCAGACAGCACCGGGATATTCAAAGACTCCAGTAGCCTATCCAAATCTAGTTGATTATAATTTGGGATGGGAGCATACAAGGCCTTGTAATACTCCACAAAGGTGTCCAGGATGTCCGTCGGATTTGTGAGAACGTCTCCCTGACCATTCTTAATGCAGGGTATGTTGGTCTGTACTCTCTGCTCTGCAACCAGCATAGCCAGCAACTTACCATTCTTATCCCCCTGCTCGAAAAGGGATTCAGCCAGCTTCATTCTAGACATGTGAGTTAAGTCAGTATAATGGAGTGTCAGTACACGCCTCGCCTCCAGCAGTTCATTATAGGTGACATCAGACTGAGTACTTGCATGTGCCAGAGCGCACACCCTCTCCCTGTCCTGAAATTCCTGTTCTTTCTTATTGTGAGACCTGCGGGCCTGTTTAATGGGTGAAATTTAATGACCCTGCATGCAAGCCTTAAACGCGTCCCAAACTGTTGTGGGGTCAGCGGACCCCACATTATCCTCCCAATAATTACTAAAGTGTGGCGCAACCTGAGAGGACACCTCCTCCATCTCCAACCAGCCTGGGTTCAACCTCCACCCCCCCTTAGAAAATGAAGTGGGACCAATATGTACCGACAGAGGCATATGATCTGAGATACCACCTGCCAGATACCTGGCTCCACCTACTAACTGTAGCATTGATGCATTAGCAAACGCCAAGTCTATCCTCGAGGAGGACCTGTGCATTTTGGATAAATGTGAGTAGCTTCTAGTGGTGGGATTCTTCCAACGCCATAGTTCTGTCAGGGAAGCCGCAGCTGCCCAGGCAGAAAGGTCAGCTGATGCCACCCTAGATGCATTGGAGGAATCCAGAGCGGTAGAAAGTAACCGGCTATCAGGAGAGGAAGATGAATGTAAGGCGCTAATTTACCCAAAATGTCATACAAGATCTGAATCTGGAAGGGAGGTGGAATATAAACATTAACTAAAACCATCTTGGACGTATTTATATCAGCAACAACAACCAAAAACCTGCCACCTGGGTCCAAGATCACATGGTGTATGGTGCAAGGTACCGCCTTACTGATTAGAATCGACAACCCCCTGGAGTAGGTGGAGTACGTTGCATGTATCGCCCTCTGTATCCAGGCTCTGCGTAAGGCCAGTACCCTGCCCCCATCCAGATGCGTCTCCTGCAAAAACACCACGAGGACTGATCGGTTTTAAAAATTGGAACATTAAAGCTCTACGGAATTTGTCATTAAGGCCTCGAACATTCCAGGAAATCACATTAAACATTGATCCCGCCATCATCCCCCGTTTAACCTGTCAGACAGGAAGCGAAATACAAACAATAACATAGAGAAATACAGTTGATTGTTCAGGTTATACATGGAGCTATTCATATAAAAAGCAATAAGGCTATCTTGGAGGGCTGCACTTACTAAACATCCTACCCCTTGAACCCCACAAACACCCTGCTGCCAAGTCGCGAACCAAAAAAACAGGCACACACAGCTTTTCTCCAAACCGTGTCCAAAAAATTTCCTAGACGGCATGACCATTGAAGGTCAGAAAGGACCACAAGACAAAAAGAAAAATCAGAACCAAAAAAGTGTCAAAAAACGAACTGTTATAGACATAGTGTCTGTGTGCCCGGAGCTCCCAACTCCGCTTTCCGACCCGTCTGTCCTCGATATAGTTAGCAGGACAGTCTGTACCCCTCCTTGATTCCCAATATCTGATGTGTCCAACAAAATAAAAAGAACATAGGATGAAATAAAAAGTGGCACAGACCCCTAACAGGGTGCCTACAGAAATGTGGGTAAGAGGAGGGGGTAACAACTGTCAAACTTTTCTCCCACCCCCCAACCAAAGGGATCAGGCTCCATCAGCAGGTGAACTCAATATTGGCATAGCGGGGGAACTCAACCCGCCAGGAACTAAACCAGCCAAATTATTGCAAGCAGCCGAAGAGGAGGACAAAAGGAGGGAAGAATGAATGCAAACCCGCCATGGAGCAAACTAGGTATGCCACATCTCACCTATCATAGCTACTGTAGCCAGGCATCTTCTTCAGCAGGAGAATCAAAGAACTTCACCGAACCCCCGTGCTGCACCCGCAGCCGACTAGGATAAAGCATGGAGTATTTCAGATCTCTTTCTCGGAGCCGTCTTCTGATGTCTGGAAAGGTCTTGCACCGTCTCTGCAGGTCTGCTGAAAAATCAGGGTAAAGATGCACCACCGTATTCTCGAAGGGCAGGGTCTGATGTTTACGAGCCTCACGTAGGATACGGTCCCGGTCCCTATAGTTAAGGAACCGTACAAGGAAAGGCCTGGGTGGGGCCCCAGGTGAAGGAGTGTCTTAAAGAAGCCCTCTGCAAATTCAGCAGGTTACTCCCCCTCCACCCCCTCTGGAAGGCCCAGGACCCTGACATTGTTCCTCCGTAGGGGATTTTCTGCGTCATCAGATTTAGCCACCAGATTTTGAACAGTACGCTGTAGAGTGTGAATGGCTTCATCATGGTGGTGAGTAGTGTCCTCTGCCGCTGAGATTCGCGATTCGGTTTCAGAAAGTCTGCCCCTATATTTGTCCAAGTCTGCTCTTATGAGATTGCATTCCTCTGCCAGATGATCTATGCGGACCAATAATGAGGTTCCACTTTGCTCAATTGCCGCAAGGATAACAGTAGTATTGTTTGCTTGAGGTGATGTCAGCACGGGCGGAACAGCCGCCTGCATTGCCACCTGTTCCATGTCTGCCATCAGTCCCTTAAATTGATTCAAAAAGTCCCTAGGGTTCTGTACAGGCTGTGGTAATGCCTTCTTAGCCGCAGACTTGCCATTGGAGGGCATGAGGGATTAAATAGGCAATCTGACCGTGCATAAGGTAGTATGCAGGCAGGGAGGTATACCCCTTTAAAAGTTCTCAGCCAAAGGATGACAAGATTATCAGCAAGGATGACTGCAATCACAGCTCTGAGGTTTCCTAATGGCAAGAGGCTGCTAAAGGGCTTACAAACAACAGCAGCAGTCTGGCAATGTATATGGTGATCGGGGTGTTCCCCTTTAAGAGTGTCCAGCCATATACAGAGCAAAGAGGCAAGCAGGGATAGCAAAAACTGCAGCCTAGTTCCACCACACACTCCCCAGCCACTGCCCCGAGGCGACTGTTAACTGCCCCCCGGGTTCAGGCGTATTCCTGGCGCGGTGGTGGTGTTGCGGACTAAATATGTCTGATTTATAGTTCTCCACAGCTGTACAAAAAAACAATATGTACACATAAAAGGCACATAGTTTGTGACCGGGTCTTCACCCCAGAGTTTTAAGAGTCCTTTTTGAATATTTAGCAGCTTCCAACAGATACATAGCTCATCACAACAGGTGTAGTCACCTACTCCTCCTCACCACCACCTCTCAGCACTTCCTGTCTTTAATAAGCTGTTTCCTGGAGCCCTTTAACCCCCTGTGTATATATATATATATATATATATATATATATATATATATAAAAAGAATCTCACAAAAGTGAGTACATCCCTCACATTTTTGTAAATATTTCATTTTATCTTTTAATGTGACAACACTGAAGAAATGATACTTTGCGACAATGTAAAGTATTGAATGCACAGCTTGTATAACAGCGTAAGAGTGTAAATTTGCTGTCCCCTCAAAATAACGCAATACACAGCCATAATTGTCTAAACCGCTGGCAACACAAGTGAGTACACCTCTAAGTGAAAATGTCCAAATTGGGCCCAAAGTGTCAATATTTTGTGTGGCCACCATTATTTTCCAGCACTGCCTTAACCCTCTTGGGCGTGGAGTTCACCAGAGCTTCACAGGTTGCCACTGGAGTCCTCTTCCACTCCTCCATGACAACATGACGGAGCTTGTGGATGTTATAGATCTTGTGCTCCTCCCCCTTCCATTTGAGGGTGCCCAACAGATGCTCACTAGGGTTTAGGTCTGGAGACATGCTTGACCAGTCCATAACCTTTACCTTCAGCTTCTTTAGCAAGGCAGTGGTCTTGGAGGTGTGTGTGGGGTCGTTATCATGTTGGAATACTGCCCTGCTGCTCAGTCTCCAAAGGGAGGGGTTTATACTCTGCTTCAGTTTGTCACAGTACATGTTGGCATTCATGTTTCTCGCAATGAACTGTAGCTCTCCAGTGCTGGCAGCACCCATACAGCCCCAGACCACGACATTCCCACCACCATGCTTGACTGTAGGACTCCTCACCTGGTTGCCGCCACACATCACTGACACCATCTGAACCAAATAATGTGAAAAGGAGGGGATAGGTATGGCGCTGCTCTTATTCAGAGGTGACCTACAACCTCTTAGAGGGCCTCTTAGAACCTCTTAGAGGTTGTAGGTCACCTTTTAATAAGAGCAGCGCCATACCTATCCCCTCCTTTGCACATTTCTTCTAGATTTACCCTAGGGTAAATTTATTGATAGACGCTGCAGCTGACCAGTGTGAGAGAGTGAGAGCGACGACACTAAAATGAACACACCTGTTCTCCATTAACACCTGAGACCTTAAAGGCTTCAAAAAGGGTGGGCTCGGGCGCAGAGCATTGCACTCCAAGACCACCCAGTTGTGTGATAATAGCAAATGACTGACTGACTGATGGGGGGAGGTTGTTTACCACCCCTCCAAAAAAAATACCAGCCACCACTGCTTAGATGGGTGAAGGTAGTACTGGTCAATTAATCAGTTATCAGTTAATGAAATACACATGGCTAGGTGGCAGTGAGGGCCACATTTGTTTTCTGTTTCCTGCAAACTGTAAATAAGTTCAATATAGGTTCATCCTGAACTATTGCTTGATCCAAATGCGATCCCTATTCTTAGATATTAAGCCAGTATAATATAGCATATATAGTTGCAGTGCACTTGCTAAATAAACATTGCATTAAGCAGTAATGTATGTCTATTAGAATTGCATGAGTAGAATGCTTTTTATAATAAGAAACCTTTCAGTCCCTTGTCATCTCTTTACACAAATTTCTTAAATTTATGCATATGACAATCTTAGTTTAGTTTTAATTTTATTTTAGCACTCCAATTAAAATCTATATTTTACTCCCCAGGTTTCTAAGAATATTTAGACAGCTCAAGAGAACTTCTTGATCTTTGTAAAAGCGTCATCAAAGTGCAGTGCTCTGCAGACTAGTGTTTAAAAGGTAGGAACTAAAACAAGGAATGCATTGGGCATTCAGGCAGCATGTGGTGGAAGATGCTTGAAATATAACCTCAAACTCTGTACATATTGGAAGAAAGCAGTGGGAACATTAAGAAAAATGTAAAAGTTCATTTGCCATGAGTGCATTTTTGAAAACTGTGGCTGGCTATAGGTTAAAATGAAAATGGAATGTTCATTACAAAAAAAGCAGATTAAAAATTATTATACACGGTCTGTTTATTAAATTTTAATACCCCCACCCCAATGCCAAAATGCTACAACCCACTTAGGAAACAAACTGTTCACAAAAATAGCAATATGTACTTAAAGCGGAGTTCCACCCAAAAGTGGAACTTCTGCTCATTTGTCTCCTCTACCCCTCTGGTGCCACAATTGGGAGGGAGGGGGACAGGATACCTGTCTTTGGGAGTCCGGGTTGTGGCCTGTGACATAACCGCGGGGCTGCAGTATGTGTAGCTGCTGGCTTTTATTTCTTTTTTAGGTCGGAACACCACTTAACCACTTTCAGACCGGAACATTTTGCTGGTCAATGACCAGGGGTCTTTTTACAATTTGGCACTGCGCTGCTTTAACTGGTAATTGCGCGGTCATGCAATGTTGTACCCAAACAAAATTTGCGTCCTTTTCTTCCCACAAATAGAGCTTTCTTTTGATGGTATTTGATTGCCTCTGCGATTTTTATTTTTTGCGATATAAACGTAAAAAGACGGCAAATTTGGAAAAAAATGATATTTTCTACTTTTTGTTATTAGAAAAATCCAATAAACTCAATTTTAGTCATACATTTAGGCCAAAATGTATTCAGCCACATGTCTTTGGTAAAAAAAAGTCAATAACTGTATATTTATTGGTTTGCGCAAAATTTGTCACATCTACAATCTAAGGTACGTTTTCTGGAATTTACGCAGCTTTTAGTTTACGACTGCCTATCTCATTTCTTGAGGTGCTAAAATGGCAGGGCAGTACAAAACCCCCCCAAATGACCCCATTTTGGAAAGTAGACCCCCTAAGGAAATTGATAAGTGGCATGTTGAGCCCATTGAATATTTTATTTTTTTGCCTCAAGCGATTGAATAATGACAAAAAAAAATATTATTTTTTTTTTTACACAAAGTTGTCACTAAATGATATATTGCTCACACATGCTATGGGCATATGTGAAATGACACCCCAAAATAAATTCTGCTGCTTCTCCTGAGTACGGGGATACCACATATGTGGGACTTTTTGGGAGCCTAGCCGCGTACGGGGCCCCGAAAACCAAGCACCGCCTTCAGGCTTTCTAAGGGCGTAAATTTTTGATTTCACTTCTCACTACCTATTACAGTTTTGAAGGCCATAAAATGCCAAGATGGCACAAAATCCCCACAAATGACCCCATTTTAGAAAGTAGACACCCCAAGCTATTTGCTGAGAGGCATGTTGAGTCCATGGAATATTTTATATTTTGCCACAAGTTGCGGGAAAATTACAAACTTTAATTTTTTTTTATTTTTTTTTCACAAAGTTGTCACTAAGTTATATATTGCTCACGCATGCCATGGGCATATGTGAAATGACACCCCAAAATAAATTCTGCTGCTTCTCCTGAGTACGGGGATACCACATGTGTGGGATTTTTTGGGAGCCTAGCCGCGTACGGGGCCCCGAAAGCCAAGAACCGCCTTCAGGTTTTCTAAGGGCGTAAATATTTGACTTCACTCCTCACTACCTATTACAGTTTTTTTTTTTTTTTTTATTTTTTTTTTTAATCTTTATTTATTAGTTTTTCC
Source organism: Lithobates pipiens (assembly GCF_037356315.1). Lineage (NCBI taxonomy): Eukaryota > Metazoa > Chordata > Amphibia > Anura > Ranidae > Lithobates > Lithobates pipiens. The sequence goes on from NW_027507764.1 coordinate 390,403,068, forward strand.
ATCAATATAAAAATTATCAAAAGAATTCATTGTACGCATTTACACACATTTCTTATTACATTCTTATTCTATACCCTCACCCTCTTAACCCTGAATACCCTTCCATCTTCCCCCTCCCTTCCCTCCCCCCTCCCCTTCCTGGCCAGTTTCTCGTGGGATTCATAAATAATTTGTCTATTTCGATCCAGGGTGCTTGTCCTTAGTGCTATTGTGTTATTTCCTCCACGTATCGCCATGATTTTTTAAAATTTTTCCAGAGATCCCACTTCCCCTTCCCGACCTCTATTGCTATTGGATCCTCCCCCCCTTCCTCGTAACATTCCAAGTATTGTATCTCATTTACTCGGGAGATCCATTCCTGTATTTTTGGGCTCTCCTTCTCTCGCCATTTTTTCGGTATTAAGCTTTTTGCGGTGTCAAGTAGTATGGGGATTAACGTAGATCTATATTGTTTTATTGACTCATCTGTCCCATGAAATAAGACAGTCCATGGGTCTTCTCTTACTTCCTTTTTTGTTACTACTTTTATTATGTCAATAATCCTCCTCCAATATTCTTTAATGATGGGACAGTCCCACCAAATGTGACCCATATTCCCCGTTTTCTTACATCCCCGCCAACATTCCGAGTTTTGATCGACTCCGAACTTACTCAGTCTGTCGGGGGTGACGTACCACCTTGCTAAACATTTATAATTCGTCTCTGTCAGTTTATTCCCCCCCCCCCCCATAGTGGATTAGTTTAAATATTTTCATTCTAATTTGAGTGCTACATTGTGACCCCAACTCATTTTCCCATTTTTTGACAAATGCCGGTTCCTCCAACTCGTCCCCCTCTGAGAGTATTTTATAAATTAGGCCTATGTTGTTTTTTGATTTTAGTCTCTGACAGAGCCGTTCAAAGGGCCTTAATTCTTCTACGCCTCGTATTGGTTGGGGCAATTTTGCTACAAACTGCCTTAATTGGAGGAACCGCCAGGCATCAATCCTCATGAGTTCAGTTTCCTCTCTTAGTGCTTGGAATGTGCTTAAGTTATCTTTTACTAGTATATCTTTTAATTGTGCATTATTTTTTATTATCCAATTCCCCCCTATTTCTTGTTTTCCCGGGGGAAAATATTCATTTTCTTTTAAAAAAATTAAAGGTGAATTGTACCCCCATTTATTTTGTGTATGAGTGCGATCCCAAATTTTCAGTGCGTGTCGTGTTATTTCATGTGTGTTGGGGCCTACTATCCTGTACTGTGGCGGGTTCCATATTAATCTCCCTAATTGTGCTTCGCTTTGTGCATTTTCTAAGCTAACCCATCTCTTCTCATTTGCTTCTTTCGCCCACTCTACCACCCGTGAAAGAACCACTGCATTATAGTATCTTTTCAAGTCCGGGGCCGCCAGTCCCCCCTGTTTTTTCCCCCTTCTTAACACCGCGAACGCTATCCTTGGCTTTTTATGTTGCCAAATAAACTTCGAAATTAATTTCCTTAGTATTTCAAAGAAGGCCACAGGGAGTGAAATGGGCATCATTTGGAACTTATATATTATCTTCGGGACCAGAATCATTTTAACCGCATTTATCCGTCCTAACCACGAGAGAGGGCTAAATGAGATTTTTTTAATTTCTCTCTTTATTTCCTCTATTAATGGGATATAGTTTTTCAAATATATTTTTCTGGTAGTGTTTGCGAGCAAAATTCCCAAATATTTAATCTCCTTACACCAGGGGAAATGAAATTCTGCTCGCAATCTCTCTTCTTCCTTATAGCTGATGTTAATATTTAAAATCTCGGACTTGCTGAGGTTAATCTTCAAATTTGATATTTTACCGTACTTTTCTAACGTCCTCAGCAAGTTCGGGATTGTTATCCTGGGGTTTGTAACGAAGAAGAGCACATCATCCGCATATGCTGCGAGTTTGTGCTCCTCCTCTCCGACCCTAATCCCCTTTATATCTGAATTGTTTCGGATCGAAGCCAATAACGGTTCAAGAGATAACGCAAACAACAGGGGTGATAATGGACACCCCTGTCTAGTGCCATTTCCCATTTGGAACAGGGTGGATGTTTCTCCGTTGACCTTTACCGCCGCCTGTGGGCTATTATATAAGGCTTTAATCCATTGGATCATCCTTGGACCTACCCCCATCACTTCTAGGGTTTCTAACATGAGTCCCCAGTCTACCCTGTCAAAAGCTTTCTCAGCATCCATTGACAGGAATAGACCTGGGGACCCACTGTTTTTCAGTGCCTGGATAAGGAGCAAAGCCCTTACCCCATTGTCCCTGCCCTCTCTCTCGGGTATAAATCCGACTTGGTCCGGGTGCACTAGCTCTGTCATTTTTTCTTTTAATCTAGCCGCCAACACTTTGGCATATAACGTTATATCTGTATTCAGTAAGGCTATCGGCCTATAATTAGAGCAGAGCGTATGGTCTTTGCCCTCCTTCGGGATCAGCGTTATAGCGGCTCGCAAAGCATCTCCCCCTATTTCATATTTTGTTCCTACTCTATTTATGTATTTGCAAAATTGGGGGACTAGGATTTCCTTATATTTTTTGTAATAGGAGATCGTAAACCCGTCAGGGCCCGGGCTTTTATCTAAAGCCGTCTCCTTTAAAGCGTTGTAAATTTCCTCTTCTGTGATGGGTCTATCCATATTCTGCCCGTCGCTGTCTGATAATCGTGGTAATTTAGCTTTATACAAAAATTCTTTAATTTTCTCCTTTTTCCCTGGGCCCTGTTCCCCTTGCTGTCCTACATTATACAGAGTTTCGTAATATTTTTTAAATACTTCCACAATTTCCCTAGAGGTGTGGGCGATTTTCCCATTCCTGTCCTGAATTTTATCAATATAATTGATTTCTCTCTTGCTTTTCACCTGTCTCGCTAAGTATTTTCCCATTTTATTTTCCCCGTAGTATTTCTCTTTAGCTCTCCCCTCTAATGCCCTTCTTGCTTCCCGTTCATAGATGTCTTTCAGTTCCTCCCTCTTGTTGATCAGTTGATGAAAGAGGTCTTGTTGTCGGCCCCTTTGTTCTTTATGCGCCTGCTCCAGTCTATAGACCTCTATCATCAATTTCTCCCTTTCCTCTGCTCTTTCCTTTTTTTTACAGTTTTGAAGGCCATAAAATGCCAAGATGGCACAAAACCCCCACAAATGACCCCATTTTAGAAAGTAGACACCCCAAGCTATTTGCTGAGAGGCATGTTGAGTCCATGGAATATTTTATATTTTGTCACAAGTTGCGGGAAAATTGCAAACTTTTTTTTTTTTTTTCACAAAGTTGTCACTAAATTATATATTGCTCACGCATGCCATGGGCATATGTGAAATGACACCCCAAAATAAATTCTGCTGCTTCTCCTGAGTACGGGGATACCACATATGTGGGACTTTTTGGGAGCCTAGCCGCGTACGGGGCCCCGAAAACCAAGCACCGCCTTCAGGCTTTCTAAGGGCGTTACAGTTTTGAAGGCCATAAAATGCCAAGATGGCACAAACCCCCCCCAAATGACCCCATTTTGGAAAGTAGACACCCATAAATTTAGGGGTACACTAGTGAGACTAGGTAATAAATGGCGGGTGCCCTGAAACTATAAAAAAATAACTAACCAACCAGCGTCACCTGTAACAGTTATATGGTGATCACTGGTGAAAGGGTTAACTAGGGGGCAATCAGGGGGCTTTATGCGGTAGTATATGGGGGTCCCTGGCGCTATAAAAAGCTGCGGCAAACCTAAATACCTACCTGCCTAACTAGCGTCACCTGTGACACTAATACAGCGATCAGAAAAACGATCGCTTATTAGGCTGGGTTCACACTGGAGTGATGCAGGAACGCCACGAATCCGCGGCGGGTTCCCGCATTGCATGCCTCCCGGCGGCAGTTCACACTGCCCTATGCGAACGGCTGGGAGTGTCAGTGAAATGTTAATGACACCCCCAGATCAGTTCGCATATCGCAGTGCGATCTGCAAACTCGGATTGCATGGTGTGAACACCCATGCGATCCGATTCTGCTGCGGACCAAAAAAAGGGTCCCGTGCGAATTTGCGGCGGGTGCGGCGGGTGCGGCAGGTGCGACGCAAATTCAGCCATACTATCTGTATGGCTGAACTCAAATCGCACAGAGATCGGATGTGATTTGCACTGCAGTGCGGTGCGAATCACATCCGTTCTCATAAACCGCTGCAATGTGAACCCAGCCTTAGTGACACTGGCGACGGGGGGTGATCACGGGGTTAAACCTTTATTGGGGGGGTTAGGGGGGTACATTAGAACTAAAGGGGGCTAACCCTAACTGCCCTAACAGTTATTACAGTCACAAATGACACCAATGCAAAAAAAAAAAAAAAAAATGCAATTGGTGTCACTGTGACTGGGGGGGCAGGGGTAATTGGGGGGGTGATCGGGGGGTGAAGGGGGGGTGTGAGTGTGCCTGGCATGTTCTACTGTGAAGTGTCGTGTTGGTGCAACTCACCGATCCTCTCTCCTCAGTGCCGGAACGAAAAATACCGACACGGAGGAGAGATTACATCACTTCCTCTCCTGTGTTTACATTACAGGAGAGGAAGTGATGTCACGGAGCATTTCCATTCGTCGGGAGCGATCGCGAGGGGGTGGCCATGAATGAATGGTCGTCCCCTCATCCCGGATCGCTCCCGAACGAATACCGACCGCCGCAGGCACCGGGGGGGGGCCCGATCGGGCCCCCCACCCGCGGGAAGGCAGGGACGTACAGGTACGCCCATATGCCTGCCGTGCCATTCTGTCGACGTACATCGTCGTGCGGCGGTCGGCAAGTGGTTAACTTACACCTAGTTCTCCCCTGACAGTGCCTGGGTGAAGTCGACATCATGATAATTCTAATGAAATCCTGGAAAAATCGAATAGAGCCCAAATCTAACAGAAGGATGCTCCTGTCTCATGAGGAGGCTTCTTTCCAAGGGATTGGGGATACTCAGCATTCCCAAGTTCTTTGTTAAATAGATGTGATGCCACCTTTTGCTGTGTGGAAGCTGGGTGTAAGCCCTTGTACACATGGTTGGAAATTTCAACTGAAAATATCCGATCGGACCGCGTTGTCGGAATAATCCGACCGTGTGTGGGCTCCATCTGACTTTTTCCGTCGGAATGTCCATCCAACAAAGTTTGAGAGCTGGATATAAACAACATGATTTGATCGGACTTTGTCCGATCGTTTGTAGAGAACTCCAATCGGACAAAGTGCCACGCATGCTCAGATCAAATTACGAGACCAAAGCTATTGGCTACTAGCCTGAACGTAGTCCCTTCATAATGAATGAACATCATCACGTTCTGAACCATCTAATTTTGTCTGTGTGTATGTAACACCAGTTTCGGACAAAATCTGTTGGAAAAAATCCAATGGATTTTGCTGTCGGAATGTCCGACCATGTGTACAAGGGCTAAGATAATAGTGTTTTTGAACTTTTCTGTGCAGTTTTTGTCCCTTGGGAGTTTCCACAAAGAGGTGTTGCAGAAGAAAATGTTAAGGAAATGTCCTCAGTTAGGACACAGAACATAATAAATGGTTTTAGTAGAATTGCAAAGGGCAATAACTTATTTTGTGTATTTATTGCTGTCTGGGCCCCAACCAGAGAACTTTCCCTTCAAATTCTGTTAATGGGAGTCAGAAATTACAGAAAGTGAGGGAAAACCTGTTCAACAAGTACATGAACAGCAGTAAAGACCTAGTAAACATTTTGTTTTAAGATTCTACTACAGTGGAGAAGTGTTAGCTCTTCCTTAATAGTTTGATAGTAGCAGCAGGTGCAACAGTGTCATACCTTAGAGCTGCCCAAGCCTCTTGATAGTGGAGATTAGCAAGCCCCTTGACATATCACTCAATACAATATCACCCAAGCCTAGTGATTGAGTCACTTATCAACAGCCCCAGGCATTTTCATGCATATCTATGTTCATATCTATGTTCGGAGACTGTCAATCTTTTTTGCAGGAACATATTTATTGATATACTTATGCTGGCAGCTACCTGCTGGTGCCGATACATGTGCTGTTTTATCCAGCCACATATTTCTTTTAAAGAGAATTATGAAATTATATATCTTTTAGATACTAGACATATTAGATTTTAGACATGTTAAAGAGATCAATTAGACTTAAAAAAAAAAAAAAACATATCTGTGAGTTAATCTTTTTTTCTATCCCCTGGCTAAAATCAGATCCCACTGCTTTTTCATGCTCCACTTACCCCATCATGATCATCAACTATCTACTTTTTTTCTCGCTTATCCTCATTATTTGATCAGTTAACACTCTTCGTTCTTTCTCGCTTTCTTTTATCCATGGTCATTTACTTTCGGTCTTCTCTCTCCCTAATTACTAGATCGATTCACATTCCTTCTCTTCTCTCAATGCTCTAGGGTCAGCTGGTGTTCCTCTCACCCATCCACTCTCTATAATGATCAGCATCTATTTAACTTTCTCTATGTGTCCTTGTCTAACAGTTAGCTGCTGTTCTCCTATGGCTTTCCAACCCTCAATCATTAAACTGCCGCTAGAAATGTAATACAAAAATGCAATGCTCTACAGTTTACCAGGGTTAAGTATAACAGTTGAATGGTGCAAGAGCTGAGTAGAAAAAAATAGGATGGGGTAATCCAATAAAATAGCCCACTAAATGAGTAGCCCAATTAGACACTTACTCATATTAGCTGTAGCACCCCTATTTCAGAGTAATGGATGGATCCTCCTGTGCTTGTTCACTGAAAAAGAATAAGGGGGCAAGGGGGGGGGGGGGGGGCGCTACCATCTAAGTGTAGATTTTTTATTAAAACAACTGGGTACAAAGCAACAATATGCACCCATTTGAATGTGTGTTTCTTATCTGCATTTTTTTAATAAAGTAGTCATTTTGCAGACACTAAAATTCTCTAATAATATTTTGGCATTGGTCTCAGGAAACAAATGGCTTTGTGAACTAACATATACTGCATGACAAAGTGGGCTGCTCACTTCCCCTTAAAGGGACAGACACATTTCTGACCGAATGTGAAGTAGGTCAATTCCATGAGGTGAGCTGCTAGTGGTGGTGGAGTGAGTCACAAAGAGTGGCAGTATCACACAGAAGGTGTCACTGAAGATATTGAAGCAGGATCACATTTACACATGGTGTAGAGCCACATATTTTACAAACAATTAATTTGTAAATCTGGGCCAAATTGATTGCTGTTCTTCTAATTCCTCAACGGGTTAGAATGATATTCATTCATTATAAATGAATGAATAACATTACAATCAAAGCACTATTTGACCCCCTTTAATAACAGCGAGGTCCATCTTGCTAGAGACACCTAATTGGGCACAGTGATGGGAGTGCTTTGGAAGATCACTGTGAAGATCACATGTACTACTGTTGATTTTGTTCTCACAAATCGGGCATGTTCTATTGGATTGTGTAGGGGACTTATGCACTGTTTAGATATAATTTGGATATGTACCGTATTTTTCCGTGTATAAGACGCCCCCATGTATAAGACGCCCCCCACTTTTGCAACCCAGAATTAAGAAATCCATCCATATTTTAAACAGGTAAAACAGAACACAGTTTTAATTAGTAATTAACGTTTACATACCAGTATATTATGCTTCATATCACTTTATTCAACCTCTGTTGCATCAATGTTCTCTTCTTCATCACTAGTTCCAGACAGAATCTCTTCAACTTCTTTTGCATCACTGCTGTCTTCTGAGTCACAGTCAACTGTCTCTCTGCAGCTCTATTCCCATGCTCCTTTGCATAGCTAACTACACTGAGTTTGAATTTTGCAGAATAAGACAGTCTCTTACTTTTATTAGTCTGTGACATCTTGGGCTCAAAACGCTCCGCTCTCTGCATCTGCGCAGTCTCCACGTCGAACGGGATCGCATCTGCGCACTCTCCACCTCCTCCTCTACCTCCAGCTGACATCACTAACATACGGCTCGTGATTGGAGGAAGCCGTTCACAAGCTATGACCATCTACGCACCCGCGCTGCTCTCTCCCAGGCTGACTGACCGTGTATAAGACGCTGCTCGAATTTCAGTCTAACAATTTAAGGATAAAGTAGCGTCTTATACACGGAAAAATACGGTACGTCACCTATATAACTAGTGGTTATGATAAAAATGTTTTTGTAATTTTTAATTTGTGCTATTGTGGAGTGCTTCACATTGATTATTATTACAGATTAATTCACATTTGACTCCATGGGGCGGAGATACATGCTGACGTCTTGCTGCTGCTTCAACTTTTGGGACTGGTGGCCACCTTTGTGAGTGCACTCCTATTGTTTTATTGCTATGTTTCTGGATATGGTGTTTTTTTTATATTAAAGCTTTATAAGATACACTATATTGCCAAAAGTATTAGAACACCTGCCTTTACATGCACACAAACTTTAATGGCATCCCAGTCTTAGTCATTAGAGTTCAATATTGAGTTGGCCAATGGCCAACCCTTTGCAACTATAACAGCTTCAAAAACTTCTGGGAAGGCTGTCCAAAAGGTTTAGGAGTATGTCTATGGGAATTTTTGACTATTCTTCCAGAAGCATTATAGAAAATATGCAACAATTGCATTTGGGAGATGTCCCTTTGGACTTTTTATATGGCAGAATAAGGAGCATATATAAATCAGATAATTAGAAAGGCATATTAACTGCCAACTTTATTAATATACACAATAAAAATAAAAAAGTAAACCATGCATATAGTATACAGATATCCAACAATCATAAATTGCAATAATACATCAATGAGTAGACATATATAAAGTATCAAAAATGAACCCAAGCTTGCAATTCCAAAGTGCCATCCACAACAGTAAGGTCAGCAGTTTGGATATTCAACCATAAACTCAACATGTTTCGTAAGTTATTGCATTATTGTGCATTTTCCTTCTTCAGGGCTGATTTATTATAAAGAAAGGTTGGGATATTGTTTTCTGATCTGTAAAAATATGAGAAATTGTATACTAGTGGTGGCATTATGATATACAGCAATATCAGAAAAAAAAGCGCACAATCCATTATAAATCAATTTTCACCTCAAAAGTACTCACATATCAGACTCATTGGAAAGGATAAAAAATACAGATGATACAGTAAATGCTGGTCGCACGACTCCTCATAACTGTACACTAAAGGTGGTACCACATGGATCCCCAGCTCAGGTGCCAATTTGCATCTACAAAAGACACCAGATAAGTGCCATAGAAGAAGTTTCATATTGTGAAAACAATCATATAAAGGGAAAAGAGAAATTCTTTTTGATAAATAAATGAATCTCTAAATGCACAACTATACAAGTATATAGTGTATAGTGTTGCAGCTTCAATACAAGGGGGTCTGCCACATGTTTAAACATTCCCCAGTATATTTTGTATGAAGAGAAAGAAGGTAGTGAGGATGGTAGTAATAAAATATCCAGAGTGGTACCTTTAAATTCACAGAGATGTGGACGTCGGGACATCCTGACACTATCAACTGGCAAACTGACACTATCAAGTGTGAGTCAGCACATATACACCGGCTGTGTCCCGGCATCCACCAATCATCTGCAAAAGAGGGTAAGGGGGAGGTGGTTCTAATCATGCTGCCGATCAGCTGTGGAGTAATGAGAACAGCTGATTGCGGCAATTAGCGATCAGCTGTACACAGACAGCTCATCATAACACAGGGCATTGCTCAAAAGCACAGCATCAGCTATGCATTAGCTGATGATCAATCAGCACATGATGTCTTTCTGACGTGGTGGTGCATGGCGCGGTCACACCCAGAGGGGCAGAACAGCGCTACGCATCTCAGCGTCACCGGCGGGGGGAGTTCTCAGCATAGGTCATAATCTACCATAGCGGAGACACATAAAAAAGTCCCCCAGTGCATATAGGCCAAAGCATAGACGCAGCTCCATCATTTGCTCAGCCTGCATCGGGGGGGCTTACCTGCCGGGTGTCAGCGAAAGGGGCACAGGCCGGGAAGACACATGGTGTAGAACCACCTAGCGGGAAAAAAGGAGAAGTAACAAGCAGCATGTTTACAAATAATAAAATAAATAATAATAATAACAGAAGCACATTTGCATTTGTGAGGTCAGGCATTGACGGTTCCTATGAGGCACCGTAAGTGACGTGGGTGAGCTCACAGCTCTTTGCTATATACCTGTTTGATACTTCTTATTGTGAGTACCTTGATTTTGCTTTTACTGTTGTGTCAATAAACATTTGGAAATACTACACTATTGTGCATCCCTCTTTACATCCCCCCATGCCCCATTGCAAGGTTCATTGGATGCGGACACACCAGGGACAATAGGGAGATATACCCACATGCTGTTACCTTAGAGTGGTAAGGTATGGTTACAGTGATACATTACTCTGCACAGGAAGCAGGAAGTCACCTATCATCACCACTTTATGCCAGAGGATTGTCACCAGCACCAGCACTTTGTCATTAGTGATGGACGAACTTCCGACGGGACGTTTCGCGAACGCGAAATGCGAACGGACCCAAACGTTCGCGAAACCGAACGTTCGCCGCGGGCCCCATTGACTTCAATGGGAGGCGAACTTTGCAAACCTTCATGTCGAATTTGCGGCCACGTGGTAATTATTAGGGGGTAAAACGTAGTCCCACCATCTGGACAATGACATAATACATGTATGAGGTGAATTTGGGATCGATAACTACAAGCATTTTTATTTTATTTGGGAAATTGTTCTAACAATTCAGGACTATGGAGCTAATGAAGGCAATGGAGGAGAGGGAAGGTCAGGGACCAGGGTAGGCAAAGAAGAGGGTGCAGGAGATGATCACCAGCAGCGTGACATACCGGAATGACACATGCACCGTGATAGAGGCATCTGACAGCAGCACCGTAATACAGAGCACTGACAGCAGCACCGTGACATACAGCGCTGACAGCAGCACCGTGACATACAGCGCTGACAGCAGCACCGTGACATACAGCGCTGACAGCAGCACCGTGACATACAGCGCTGACAGCAGCACCGTGACATACAGCGCTGACAGCAGCACCGTGACATACAGCGCTGACAGCAGCACCGTGACATACAGCGCTGACAGCAGCACCGTGACATACAGCGCTGACAGCAGCACCGTGACATACAGCGCTGACAGCAGCACCGTGACATACAGCGCTGACAGCAGCACCGTGACATACAGCACTGACAGCAGCACCGTAAGCAGCCCCAGGAGGAAGTCAGCACAGCACAGGGATGGTGTGATCCCCTCATAATAAGAACCCCCAGGAGGAAGTCAGCACAGCACAGGGATAGTGTGATCCCTTCATAATAAGAACCCCCAGGAGGAAGTCAGCACAGCACAGGGATATCATAAGCAGCCCCAGTAGAAATATGACACCGCTCAACCTCTTCAAAGAGGAGGGTAGGGGCATATAGTACGGTGTGCTTTTTTGGGTCAAGGAAGTGAGCCAAATGAATTAAGAAGGTCTGTGTGCTTGATTAAAAAAATAGTTTATAGACATATACATGGTCTACTGGTCACATGTGTTGAATTCCTCCGAGATCCATGCCTCATTCATTTTTAGAAATGTGAGGTAGTTAACACTGTGGTGAGCTAGGCGAGTACGCTTATCGGTCACAATCCCCCCTGCTGCGCTGAACGTCCTTTCGGACAGGACACTGGATGAGGGGCAAGCCAACAGTTCGATTGCAAATTGGGCAAGCTCTGGCCAGAGGTCAAGCCTGCCCACCCAGTAGTCTAGGGGTTCATCACTCCTCAGAGCGTCCACATCGGCCGTTAACCCAATGTAGTCGGACACCTGACGGTCTAGGCGTTCCCTGATGCTGGATCCGGATGACACCTGTCGATGGGTCGGCTGAAAGAATGACCTCATATCCGAAGTCACCAACACATCTTCAAACCGGCCTCTTCTTGCAGGCGCTGTTGGATTGGTACCCGCAAATCCTTCTCTGGGAGTGGGAATTGCTCCTCTGCCAGCGCACGCAAAAGCAGAATGCAGCATTTCTCGAAGCAAGGCCTGGAAGTGCTGCATTCTGACAGCCCTCTGCGACGGCGGTAACATTTCCGCCATTTTGTGTTTGTACCGGGGGTCTAAGTACGTTGCCACCCAGTACTGGTCCTTGACCCTCATGCTTTTTATACGGGGGTCCCTATTAAAACACTGGAGCATGAAGGCCCCCATTTGCACTAAAGTGGAAGCGGTGTGGTGGCCTGGCTCCTGCTCATCATCCAGGATAATGTCGTCCTCTTCATTCTCCTCTCCCCATCCTCGCACAACAGGGATCCCAGAAAGGTTTAAAGCATGCTCTTCTTGCTCCTGCTCATCCGCCCCGGCACCATCCTCCTCTGACTCCTCATCAGACTCCTGTTGTTGACTTGTCTCAGATAGAGTAGCCCCCCCTGGGAATTCATCCAGCATTGCGACTTCCTCATCTTCCCGCTCCTGCTCCTCCACAGCCTGATCAATGACACGACGCAATGCACGCTCCAGAAAGAAGGCATAAGGTACCATGTCACTGATGGCGCCATGGCTGCGACTGACCAGTTTGGTGATCTCCTCAAATGGCCGCAGAAGTCTGCATGTGTCGCGCATGAGCAGCCACTGGCGCGGTGAAAAAAAACCCAGCTCCCCAGAACCGTTTCTTTCGCAGAGTTCATACAGGTAGACGTTAACTGCACGTTTCTGCTGGAGCAGCCTATCAAGCATATAGAAGGTTGAGTTCCATCGCGTCGGGCAATCGCAAATAAGACGTCTGACCGGCAGATGGTGTCGCCGCTGAATGTCAGCAAGGCGAGCCATGGCCGTGTAAGATCTTCTGAAATGGGCCGAGATTTTCCTTGCCTGCCGCAAGATGTCCTGGACCCCAGGGTATTTGACAAGGAATCGCTGCACGACCAAGTTTAAGACGTGTGCCATGCACGGCACGTGCGTGATTTTGCCCTGTTTCAATGCGCTAAGCAGATTGGCACCGTTGTCACACACCACTTTACCAACTGTCAAATTGAGCGGTGTTAGCCACTCATCTGCCTGTGAACGCAAAGCTGAAAGGAGTGCCGGGCCAGTGTGGCTCTTTGCTTCCAGGCACAACAGACGCAGCACGGCATGGCAACGTCTCACCTGGCATGTGGAATAGGTTCTGGGGAGCTTGGGCGGTGCAGTGGAAGAGACGCTAGCAGCGGAAAAGGAGGAGGCAGCTGAGGAGGAGAGGGAGGAGGATGGAGTAGGAGGAGGAGAAGAAGAGTCAGGCCTGCATGCAATCCGTGGCGGTAAAACCAAATCTACACGGGTGCCACGGGTTACATGCTTGACGGCCGTCAGAAGGTTCACCCAGTGGGCAGTAAAACTGATATACCTTCCCTGCCCGTGTTTGCTAGACCACGTGTCTGTGGTCAGATGTATCTTGGCACCGACACTGTGTGCCAGAGATACATTCACTTGCCGCTGAACATGGCCATATAGCTCTGGGATGCCCTTCTCTGAGAAATACTTCCTTCCTGGGACCTTCCATTGTGGTGTTCCAATGGCCACAAATTTGCGAAAGGCCTCCGAGTCCACCAGTTTATATGGCAGTAGTTGGCGGGCTATGAGTTCTGACAAGCCAGCCGCCAACCGTTGGGCAAGAGGGTTATCCGGCGTCATCATTTTTTTACGCTCAAACATTAGGCCCACGGAAGCCTGCCTTTTTGCAGAAAAATGTGAGCTTGGCGTGATGGAAGGTGGAGTGGAGGACAATTGTGAGGAGAGAGGAGAAGGAGAAGTAGAAGACGAGGCTGGACGGTGAGAGCCTGCAGTGTGGCTTTGTGTGTTCCGTTGCTCCCACTGGGCTCGGTGATGGCTGCTCATGTGCCTTCTTAAGGCGGTCGTCCCTAGGTGAGTATTGGGCTTACCGCGACTAACGCGTTGACTGCAAAGATTGCAGATGGCAACGCTATTGTCAGCAGCGGACACGTTAAAAAAAGCCCACACTGCGGAGCCATGTGCCGGTGTCCTGGGAGCGCCAGATGTGACCGTACATGGTCGATGACTCGCTCCTGATACATTTGCAGTCTGCTTTGTCCCTGCTGTGCAATGTAAGTCATTGCTGCTTCTCCTCCCTATCTGCTGGTCCATATCTCCCTCTGAACTCCCCTCCTCTTCCTCTCTTGTGGGCACCCACGTGACATCACTAGACACGTCATCATCAACGTCACCTTCCCCACCGCTATAAGTAGAGATCTCGGAGTAGGCAGCAACACCGGGGACCAACCTCCTCCTTGGGCTGATCTGGGTACTGGCGTCAGACTGCTGAGTAGCGCTTGTTGCTACCTCCTCTTCCTGATCCAATACCAAGAGTGGCTGCGCATCAGAAATGTCCTCTTGATATGGATCGGAAAATAATTCCAGTGACTCAAGCGGAAGGTATGTGGTGGTGGTGGTGGTGGTCGTGTTGTTGGTGGTAGTGTCTTTGGGGGTGCACATAGCAGAGAGTGAAGAAGAGGGTGCAGATCGAGAGGATGAGGAGGGTGCAGAAGAGTAAGGCTGAGCGAGCCACTCAACCAAGTCTGGTGCATCCTTTAAAGTAATTGAACGCACCTTCTGCAACTTCCCACTTTGGCTCAAGCCTGTTGCTCCTGCCCTACCCCTACCACCCCTGCGGAAGGGCCTGCCTCTTCCTCTGCCTGTCATTTTTTAAATGACCCTGTGACAAAACTCTTAGTCCCTATACCGATGAAGGACTGCTGCAGTATAGGGCAGCGGTCAGCAGTGGTGCACGTCAACCCTATCTATTGTGGACCGATAGCGGTCCTTACAGAACAGCAGACTGTACCGCACTCAAGCCTATGTACCGTAGCACCCTATACCAAGTTACCAGTCCTTATAAGAACTTTTGTGGAACAAGCAGGTTGTGTGTTAGTGATTAGCAGACTGTACGTCAGTCCCTATACCGCTGAAGGACTGCTGCAGTATAGGTGAGCGGTCAGCAGTGGTGCACGTCAACCCTATCTATTGTGGACCTATAGCGGTCCTTACAGAACAGCAGACTGTACCGCACTCAAGCCTATGTACCGTAGCACCCTATACCAAGTTACCAGTCCTTATAAGAACTTTTGTGGACCAAGCAGGTTGTGTATTAGTGTTTAGCAGACTGTACGTCAGTCCCTATACCGCTGAAGGACTGCTGCAGTATAGGGCAGCGGTCAGCAGTGGTGCACGTCAACCCTATCTATTGTGGACCGATAGCGGTCCTTACAGAACAGCAGACTGTACCGCACTCAAGCCTATGTACCGTAGCACCCTATACCAAGTTACCAGTCCTTATAAGAACTTTTGTGGACCAAGCAGGTTGTGTATTAGTGTTTAGCAGACTGTACGTCAGTCCCTATACCGCTGAAGGACTGCTGCAGTATAGGGCAGCGGTCAGCAGTGGTGCACGTCAACCCTATCTATTGTGGACCGATAGCGGTCCTTACAGAACAGCAGACTGTACCGCACTCAAGCCTATGTACCGTAGCACCCTATACCAAGTTACCAGTCCTTATAAGAACTTTTGTGGAACAAGCAGGTTGTGTGTTAGTGATTAGCAGACTGTACGTCAGTCCCTATACCGCTGAAGGACTGCTGCAGTATAGGTGAGCGGTCAGCAGTGGTGCACGTCAACCCTATCTATTGTGGACCTATAGCGGTCCTTACAGAACAGCAGACTGTACCGCACTCAAGCCTATGTACCGTAGCACCCTATACCAAGTTACCAGTCCTTATAAGAACTTTTGTGGACCAAGCAGGTTGTGTATTAGTGTTTAGCAGACTGTACGTCAGTCCCTATACCGCTGAAGGACTGCTGCAGTATAGGGCAGCGGTCAGCAGTGGTGCACGTCAACCCTATCTATTGTGGACCGATAGCGGTCCTTACAGAACAGCAGACTGTACCGCACTCAAGCCTATGTACCGTAGCACCCTATACCAAGTTACCAGTCCTTATAAGAACTTTTGTGGAACAAGCAGGTTGTGTGTTAGTGATTAGCAGACTGTACGTCAGTCCCTATACCGCTGAAGGACTGCTGCAGTATAGGGCAGCGGTCAGCAGTGGTGCACGTCAACCCTATCTATTGTGGACCGATAGCGGTCCTTACAGAACAGCAGACTGTACCGCACTCAAGCCTATGTACCGTAGCACCCTATACCAAGTTACCAGTCCTTATAAGAACTTTTGTGGAACAAGCAGGTTGTGTGTTAGTGATTAGCAGACTGTACGTCAGTCCCTATACCGCTGAAGGACTGCTGCAGTATAGGTGAGCGGTCAGCAGTGGTGCACGTCAACCCTATCTATTGTGGACCTATAGCGGTCCTTACAGAACAGCAGACTGTACCGCACTCAAGCCTATGTACCGTAGCACCCTATACCAAGTTACCAGTCCTTATAAGAACTTTTGTGGACCAAGCAGGTTGTGTATTAGTGTTTAGCAGACTGTACGTCAGTCCCTATACCGCTGAAGGACTGCTGCAGTATAGGGCAGCGGTCAGCAGTGGTGCACGTCAACCCTATCTATTGTGGACCGATAGCGGTCCTTACAGAACAGCAGACTGTACCGCACTCAAGCCTATGTACCGTAGCACCCTATACCAAGTTACCAGTCCTTATAAGAACTTTTGTGGAACAAGCAGGTTGTGTGTTAGTGATTAGCAGACTGTACGTCAGTCCCTATACCGCTGAAGGACTGCTGCAGTATAGGGCAGCGGTCAGCAGTGGTGCACGTCAACCCTATCTATTGTGGACCGATAGCGGTCCTTACAGAACAGCAGACTGTACCGCACTCAAGCCTATGTACCGTAGCACCCTATACCAAGTTACCAGTCCTTATAAGAACTTTTGTGGAACAAGCAGGTTGTGTGTTAGTGATTAGCAGACTGTACGTCAGTCCCTATACCGCTGAAGGACTGCTGCAGTATAGGTGAGCGGTCAGCAGTGGTGCACGTCAACCCTATCTATTGTGGACCTATAGCGGTCCTTACAGAACAGCAGACTGTACCGCACTCAAGCCTATGTACCGTAGCACCCTATACCAAGTTACCAGTCCTTATAAGAACTTTTGTGGACCAAGCAGGTTGTGTATTAGTGTTTAGCAGACTGTACGTCAGTCCCTATACCGCTGAAGGACTGCTGCAGTATAGGGCAGCGGTCAGCAGTGGTGCACGTCAACCCTATCTATTGTGGACCGATAGCGGTCCTTACAGAACAGCAGACTGTACCGCACTCAAGCCTATGTACCGTAGCACCCTATACCAAGTTACCAGTCCTTATAAGAACTTTTGTGGAACAAGCAGGTTGTGTGTTAGTGATTAGCAGACTGTACGTCAGTCCCTATACCGCTGAAGGACTGCTGCAGTATAGGGCAGCGGTCAGCAGTGGTGCACGTCAACCCTATCTATTGTGGACCGATAGCGGTCCTTACAGAACAGCAGACTGTACCGCACTCAAGCCTATGTACCGTAGCACCCTATACCAAGTTACCAGTCCTTATAAGAACTTTTGTGGACCAAGCAGGTTGTGTATTAGTGTTTAGCAGACTGTACGTCAGTCCCTATACCGCTGAAGGACTGCTGCAGTATAGGGCAGCGGTCAGCAGTGGTGCACGTCAACCCTATCTATTGTGGACCGATAGCGGTCCTTACAGAACAGCAGACTGTACCGCACTCAAGCCTATGTACCGTAGCACCCTATACCAAGTTACCAGTCCTTATAAGAACTTTTGTGGAACAAGCAGGTTGTGTGTTAGTGATTAGCAGACTGTACGTCAGTCCCTATACCGCTGAAGGACTGCTGCAGTATAGGTGAGCGG
This sequence comes from Lithobates pipiens, assembly GCF_037356315.1. Classification (NCBI taxonomy): domain Eukaryota; kingdom Metazoa; phylum Chordata; class Amphibia; order Anura; family Ranidae; genus Lithobates; species Lithobates pipiens. The sequence continues at coordinate 390,420,911 of NW_027507764.1, forward strand.
TCAGCAGTGGTGCACGTCAACCCTATCTATTGTGGACCTATAGCGGTCCTTACAGAACAGCAGACTGTACCGCACTCAAGCCTATGTACCGTAGCACCCTATACCAAGTTACCAGTCCTTATAAGAACTTTTGTGGACCAAGCAGGTTGTGTATTAGTGTTTAGCAGACTGTACGTCAGTCCCTATACCGCTGAAGGACTGCTGCAGTATAGGGCAGCGGTCAGCAGTGGTGCACGTCAACCCTATCTATTGTGGACCGATAGCGGTCCTTACAGAACAGCAGACTGTACCGCACTCAAGCCTATGTACCGTAGCACCCTATACCAAGTTACCAGTCCTTATAAGAACTTTTGTGGAACAAGCAGGTTGTGTGTTAGTGATTAGCAGACTGTACGTCAGTCCCTATACCGCTGAAGGACTGCTGCAGTATAGGGCAGCGGTCAGCAGTGGTGCACGTCAACCCTATCTATTGTGGACCGATAGCGGTCCTTACAGAACAGCAGACTGTACCGCACTCAAGCCTATGTACCGTAGCACCCTATACCAAGTTACCAGTCCTTATAAGAACTTTTGTGGACCAAGCAGGTTGTGTATTAGTGTTTAGCAGACTGTACGTCAGTCCCTATACCGCTGAAGGACTGCTGCAGTATAGGGCAGCGGTCAGCAGTGGTGCACGTCAACCCTATCTATTGTGGACCGATAGCGGTCCTTACAGAACAGCAGACTGTACCGCACTCAAGCCTATGTACCGTAGCACCCTATACCAAGTTACCAGTCCTTATAAGAACTTTTGTGGAACAAGCAGGTTGTGTGTTAGTGATTAGCAGACTGTACGTCAGTCCCTATACCGCTGAAGGACTGCTGCAGTATAGGTGAGCGGTCAGCAGTGGTGCACGTCAACCCTATCTATTGTGGACCGATAGCGGTCCTTACAGAACAGCAGACTGTACCGCACTCAAGCCTATGTACCGTAGCACCCTATACCAAGTTACCAGTCCTTATAAGAACTTTTGTGGAACAAGTGAGTTGTGAATGTTTAGCAGACTGCAGCAGAAGGGCAGCAGTCAAGTATAATATCCTTTCTATATTTGGAAGAAAGAATATTATACATGTACAAGCCTATTACTGTACCACTGATACCAGTCCTGAAAAGAACCTTTGTGGAACTAATAATAACAGCAAGTCTTTAAAATTACCCTCACTGCCTGACAACACTGCTTCCTTCCTGTCCCTATACAAATTGGCAAAAAAAGAGAACGATTAGTGGTTACTGGAACAGCTCTTTTGTGGACCTTGATAGTAACAGCTAATGATGATGATGATGATGATGATGATGAAAGACTAATCTGGCTGTCCCTGTAGCATACACCGTCCTTTCCCTTTCTCTAAACTAACAAAAGACACTCAGGCTGCTGCAAGAATCAGCAGCACAGCAAACCTATCAACACCTAACACCTATACCAGTCCTGAAAAGAACTTTTGTGTACCAAATAGCTAGTGGTTTATCTCTCCCTACTCCACACAGGAACCTGTCCCTATCGTAACAGAAGAAAGAATGTAAAATGGCCACCGGATCGGGTGTATTTATAGGTTAGGGGGAATGTACAAGTGTCCATGTGCTGTCATGTCTCAATTGGCTGTCCTGTATCACATGATAAACGTGTCACCAAAGGTTAAAGTTCTTGTATACATTAAACACGTAAGTCCGCCGCGGCGAACGACGGAAAAAGGCGTTCGAACGTGCGGACCGCGAATGTCGGAAATTCGCCGCGAAACGACCGCCGGGCGAACCGTTCGGCCATCACTATTTGTCATTTTATGCTGATGCTACTAATATACAGCCACTTACCTACCTTATACTTTATATGGACACTATTCATCTTTTTTGCCTTCTCCTATAAGAACATTTGCAGAATATACCTATATGGAGGAAACTTTTTGTATGCTTTTATATGACGTTTAGGAGTTTACCTATTCCTTCAGGATTTATTGCAACATGCAACACATTTTTATACTGCTTAGGATTGGATATATATGGACCTAAGGACATTGCCTCTTTCAGCCATATCATTCATTGGGCAGCTTGCACTTTATTGCGCACAGTATTTAGGTTCATAGCGCAGATCTAGCTTCAGTTTATACGTAGTTGAATACAACTCAAGTTGGAGAAAAAGCAAAAGGGGTAAACAAAATAAGAACAATCTAAATGGCTGTTCCAGGTGCAGGGAACACAAGATGCTACAGGATATTAATTGATTGATCTCAATTGTTTAAGCAATCAAACCACAGCTTCCATTTATGGTCTAAGGCTGGAGGAGAGCCAGCATATACAGCAATCACTCTTTCCTAGGAGTAATGAAGTTGGGTCATAATCACAGCTTCTGAGGAGTTGGAGCGAGATCTTTCCTACAATTGCGTGTAATCGTTAGTTTTGCAGATAGCAACAGGTTAGCTATAACATTGCGATACAGGATAGGGAAAGAGTCTAAACCAATATTCAGTATGGCAAGGCCAGAATTCAGGGCTGTTAGAATTCCAGTAATTTGTGATATAAATTGAAAAATCTTCCTCCAGAAGCTGGGAATATTTTTGCATGACCACAATATATGGTATAGGTTACCCGTTAGGCCACAACCTCTCCAACATAATGCTGAGCTTCCAAGGTATCATTTCATCAGTTTAAAGGGCATGAAATATCATCTGAAATGTATCTTTAGGGTTAACACCCAGTGGGTAGCACAGTGAGTAACGTTTGAGTGGTGCCAATTGCTTGCAGCCACTGAGAAACTGAAAAGGTGGTACACAGGTTCACTTCCCATTTGGTTAAGAGATTATTTTTGCTAAAGGTGGATTTGTCGTGGAGTAGATTATATATCAGAGAGATGCCCTTTTGGGATTTGTCTATGCTAATGTGAAAACGCCATAATTTGAAGTGAAGGGACAGGGGAGGCGGGTGGTTTAGAGGATAACAAATGGATGATGCGCACTAAGGTAAAATGCCATTTGTGTAGAATGTTACATTTCCATAAGAGTGTGTTAGGGTCATAAGAGATTGACAGTGCCTGCCACCGGTCTGCAAAGAATAGGTTACTCAAGTTGTTCGTTTTTAAAAGAGAGCATTCCATATCCACCCATAGGGGGTCTCTGGGTAGAAAACCATTGTTTTAATTGGCCGCAGTGTGATAATCATGCGTCAAAATACTTTTGAAACTATAGTGTATCTATAAGCCTATTTATGTCTATGTAAAGCAAGACTGATCCTTTTAAATTGAATTATACCAGAGATTTTTGTGGCTCTGCTTGATGAGCTTTCTTTCACCCATCTCTGTTTAAGTGTGCATGACTTTCTGAATAGGAGTTTCACTCTGCTTCTGTGACTGAAGAAGTCCTACAGAGGTCATTGGCTTTAAACTTCACATGCATTGTTTGCTGCTTACATACATACAGCTTGGCAGTCGGTGAGTATGAATTGAGGGTGGCTGGCTAACACAGGTATCATTACCCTTTATTCAGTGGAAAAAATACATGGACATGTGGATTTAATTAGTGGACTTTACTGTATTACATAATATGAGATTTGCTCTTAAAGGGACAGTTTCTTACATATTCTCTTTTCTTTTTACTTGTTGATTTTTTTTCACATTATATTTTGATTTTGCACCCTATAAAAGTATATCATTGATGACATGCTTTAGTTAAATGTGCCTTTAAAAATCTTTTTTTTTCTGCTTTTTCTTTTTTTCAATATGGCCATCAGGACCTTTTTGCATTTGTCTTCTTCCAAAAAAGTATTTTCAGAAATGCATCTCTACTAATTAACAGTGCTGCATACAATTAAAAAAAAAAAATTAGAATATTGGGCATATTCTGTATATCATAATTCATTTCCCAGATTTATATGACACTATTATTGCAGGTGACTTCAAATTTAGCTTCATTGCTATGGAAAACTAGGCTCTCACAAGTATTACATTTCATAGTTTGTGTATCGTCTGAGGCTGTTCACTTCACTGGGTATATGTGGAGGGTTTACATCCATTTTAAAGAATTATACAGAGATCAAACAAATCCTCCTACATACGTTTTACATGTATATCTGATGTCTTCAGCTTTATATACTGTTTAGAAAGTGCATATCATGTTATAATTTTCACTTCCTCATTCTGCAATGTGAGAAAAGTCTTGGATTACACTGGGAGACAGCTGATTGGAGGAAAAGCATCCTCCCTCCTCCAGATAGGCAGAGACATTCAAAGCTATCCTGTGAGTAAAGCAGCTTTCTGCTAATCTATTTATAGCACCCTCCCTGACACGAAATTCAGGTTGGTTTTATCACATGTGTCAGAGAACTTGTCAGAAGTTATCATGCTGATAACAGAAGAACGGAGCAGTAGAAAGCCACTTGACTTAGTGCTTTGAAGAGAGAAAACACTGCAGATATATGTGCCCAGCTCAAATTTCATGAATCAGGTTTACATCCACTGTAATTTCCCCTTATCCTTAATCAATAAATTCTCAATTTTTGTAGAAAGTAAATATTTTATAATACTTGCGATATATATAAATGATTAAACATTTTATATAATTTGTATTTTTTTCTAAAATTAACTTTTTATTTACATATATCGCTTTCTGGGTGAGTATTTTTTTTTTCAAATATTTGAAATAATCAGTGAACATAGGTTGAGTAGTCTTATTTCAAATTATTGCTTAGTTATTTCTGATGTAGTGAAAGTTTTATTTTAGTGTAATTTATTTTTTCAGCTAGCCTAACACTGAAATATTAGCTTAACATAATGGTGTCCTGATAAGCCCTAACCATTACACTTGAATAAAACCCTGACAAAAGGAAACTTTTCCAGGCACAGTGGTGGCAATGATACTGTGACCATAGATCAGTGGGGTTTGTGCTCAAAAAAATTTTGGGGGGCACAAACAAACATTATGAAAAAAAAACCCATTAAATGCAGCCACTGCGCCATCAATGGATAAATCTATCTATTGGTGCTAGAGGGGTGGCTGGGAGAGGGGGCGGTGTCCATGCTTCCTTATGGACGGATCGCAACAGCCATAGATGATGAAGACCTGTTGACTTCTCTGCTGGAGACTACTGAGCTAAGTATAAAAATGAAAGTTACTTACTTTAAAAGAAAACAGAAGCATTGGAATGTTTCATTGTTTTAGGACAACTCATTATCCAATAGATTACCAGTGTTCTTAAAATTAGAACTTTAGTCATTGATATTATTTTTGACATATGGTACACAATAATTGGAGAATTATTTTGTATCATTTGTATGTTTTGCTAAAAAAAGTGTTTTGCTAAAAAAAAAATACTATTATTAATAATATAATGATAAAATGCTCTCATTTATACTGAACATCCAGGAAACAACCAAGATACAAAATATCTCATACAAGTCATACATACAGCTAATATTTTTCAATTCTGTTTTGTATTGCAAAAATATCAGCATTTCATTTTGAGGTCATAGAAGTCAAGGCTAGCAGAAGAGCAGAGGCATCCAGCAGTGATGATGGGTCAATCAGACACCTCTTGTCTCAGCATGAGGTTCCGGTTGCACAACGGTAAAATATACTTTATATTCCTGGGAAATTTCCAAGCAAGAAATGCATTTCCCCCCCTATTTTATGTACTGTTTTATTTTTTATTTAGTAATTTATTCTCTGTGGTCTAAATTGTAATGTAAAATGGTTAATTGTGTTTTCTTGTAATAGAAGATAAAAGAGTGTGCATATGAACAGTACAAAAGACACATGGCCCTATATCTGTAAGCAAGATTACTTATCCAATAATGTAGTCACTTAATGCTACTTTAACAAGGCCCATGACATTGCAACATATAGTAAGTGTATAGCAATATATTTAACTTTTTCTGTTGCTTTGTACTTCAAAGAGTCAAATAAATCGTGTAAAGACATAAAAAATCTCTCAAAGCTAAATGATAGCTGTGAGTGAATTGGTTTGTCAAAGTGTGTTTTCAGAACAGTAAAATGAGGCTCAGGAGTCTGAGGATATAAATAGAATTTTAAACCATATAGCATTCACACTGTTATTCTACCCACATATATTTATTTTATGCACACGTTGTATTTATTTATTCAGAAGAAGCAATGTGACATTGACAATCATTTAAATACCCTATTTTGGGTGAATTGGTACATAATACAATTTGTTTGAAAGAAATAATTTGCTTAGAAATGTTTAACATATAGAGATTCCCAGCTAATTCCTAAAATAGGTTTAAATTATCTCAGTGAAGCACACTTTTAGAAAACTATGGGTTTTGAAGGCTAAGGCCGCGTACACACGCGGGGACTGTTCGCCCAACTTTGTCCGCTGAACAGTGTTTCGGCAAACAGTCCGCTCGTTGTGTGGGCTTTCAGCGGACAGTTTCAGCGAACAGTCCGCTGAACAAGGTTTTTCGGAAATTCCGAAAAACTGTCCGCTGAAACTTTGTTTCAGCGAACAGTCCCCTCGTGTGTAGGCTTGTTCGTCAAACTAAGTTCCGCGCATGCTCAGAAAGGATTTACACGCCGAAAGTTATAATGCAGTGTATAGGACGTCGTATTTTTCGTCCCGTCGTACGTGCCGTTCACGTCATCGCGCACGGTTTCAGCAAACTGTTCGTTCGTCGTGTGTGGCCATGTCCGTCCATGCTAATTTTGAGCGGACTGTTTGCCGAAACTGTTTGACGGACAAAGTTGGGCGAACAGTCCCCGCGTGTGTACGCGGCCTAAAGGCAACCAAATCAAATTTGTACGTTTTAGGCGAATGTTCACCTAATTTTTGAATCACATTTAGAAGTAAGATTTCTGCCCACTTTGGTTCGGCTTTCTCATTCATTCACTAATGAATCCCGAGGATACCAAAAATTATCTATAATATTCCCTTAGGGCTAATGGAAACTTGTATCTGTTAGCTTTACTGGTGAGGCTAGATGATTTTATCTGTGCCATACCATACCTTGACTCTAATAGTCAAAAGTGCCATGTACTGGTTTTGTACATATTTTCTTTATTATAGTCAGATCTAAAAATATTTTTTCACTTTATAAATATAAAATATAGCATACACATTTTCTGTATTCTTGTTTTGTCATAAGACATGGCTCTCCATTGATTTTCACGTATTTACAGGCTCTCTGCGTGCACTGGAGCTCAAGCTTCAAATTATGCACAAGTGAATAAATAATAAGAATGATTCATCCCTTACTGGACAGCTTTGTCTACAACATACAAATCCTTTTTGAATCCTCCATGGCACCAAGTGCATGCAACCCTTGGTTCCATTCCGATTTATCTGTCTTTGCGAGAAAAGAAAATATTTTTTGTTTGTGAAGGCTGTAGCTCCACCCCAGTTTGAAGCCCAATTTATTGGTGTCAGCACAACACATAATACAGTACAGCATACAAGTACAGTGCATAGATCTGCAGTGTTATGATTGCATATTGTACTTCTTGTATGTGTTCTGGATTAATTGATGACAATAAAAATGTGATATGGAATGTTGTAAATCAGGTAACACTTATGTTCTGAATTACCTGATCATAGGTACATGGGGGAGTTACAGTTAACACTAAGCCCTAGCCCCCCTTGTATACGTGTTGTGTGTTTCCTATTTAGATTAATGTGTCTATAGTCAAGTAAAACAGGGTAAGATTATTGTGGATTTCCTGGATTATAATATTCTGGATTACATTGTGCATGTCATCAAGTAGTCCAGAACACATACATGATATACAATAAAGTATACAAGAAATATAATGCAAACTGGTGCACTGCACTTGTATACTGTACTGTGCCAATAACTTCTTCTGGTTTGCTGCTTCTGCCTATGTACAGTATCACCAGAGTGCCAGATCTTCTCTGCCCTTCTGCCATTTACTTTGTTATCCCCCATTATGTCTCCTCCTTCACATTTTGGTGTAGAGCCCTCAACCAGCTCTGGCATCACCCCCGTTCTTTCTCCAGGCAGCTGCAGCTAACATGAATTAATGAGCAGAACTGTAATGAACTACAAGTTCCAGCATTGCTCGTTTGATTTTTTTGGTAACAGGGAGGGGGGATTTCTTGTATTACAAATATTCTTGTGCTGACAGCTCCCCTCGTTATGCTATGGTGAATGGCAGTACTGGTCTCCAGAGTGACTCTACTGCCAGAAACCAGAGCTGCCACTCATAACTAATTATAAGTCTCCTTGTTAGCAATGTGGTCAGACAGTAGTTTGGGGGGGGGGGGGGGGGGGATGGAGGCAAAGCAAGGTAATGTCCTACCACAATTCTAAGTAACCACAATGGAAATAAATAGTATCAAGTGTGATGTGCACTGAAAGTCTATGCTGGAAAACAATGCACTTCTTGTGCGGGTTCAACAATGATATTCAATTAGCAGTGATAGTACTTCTTTAAAAAACAATTCCCATTTGGAAACTGTAGATAAACATTCAAATGGTGGCAGCGCCTTTTTGGGTGGACATACAATGTCACTGTAAGGGATACAGAGTGTAGGTATCCAAGGGCAGCAGGGATGATCAGTTCAGTGTAGCTGTACTTCGAATCAGACTGAGAATGATTAAAATAAAGTTTATTAATGCATGCACCAAACAAAAACCAACAAATCATAAGCAAAGCAAAAGTGACAAATAAGCATGACAGTGAAGTAAAACCAAACCAACAACCTAGCTATAATACACTATATACAAATGGAGGGAAGCTGACATAAACAGGGCATGACCAGGACTGGGTCTGAGAAAAAGAGGAGCAGAGATGGGGTAATAGGATAGAGGGTACTAGATGCAAGGTACAGAAAAGGCAGGCAGCAGTATAATCAATGGGCAGGTATATCACTATCAACAGACAAAACACTAAAACACTGTAAATCAAGGCAGGGAACTTATACCTTCTCAGCTGGGAGACACCTGCTAGTGGCTACTGCCCTTCAGCTTTTGAACAATATTCTCAATGCACGTTTTTCTAAAAATGGTTGTAAATGTATGTGGCTGCTGCAGAGACCCCTGGTTGAGAAGGAAGATATTCAAAGTGAAAAGTATGTCACCAGCACACTGAGGAATGCTCCTGCTGCAACTTTGGTGTTGTGCTTATTGAACATTTTATGTTTGTGAGTGGATAATTTGCTGTTTTTATCAATAAATTGGATTGGTGTTTTATGGAATTACACTATATGCGGTCCTTTTTTTTCCATATAACCATTATTTTGGAGAGTTGAAGTGAGTGCGATGACAAGTTTTTATGGAAGAAGAAGGAATAACGCAGATTCAAATTGTAACCAGTATTGATTAGTCCGATGCACCTGTAAAACGCTGAATATATCAGCATATTCTGGTAAGAATATCACCAAAAGGGAGTTTGACACTCATCACGAAACTCCCCTGAGTGGAATGCACGTGTGAAGGTGGTATATTAAGTCGGATAGTGGTGAAGGATTTTCCAACACTAAGGCCGCGTACACACGGGCGGACTGTTCGCACAACTTCGTTTGTCAAACAATCCGACAAACAGTCCGCTCAAAATTTGCATGAGCGGACTTGACCACACACGATGAACGAACAGTCCGCTGAAACCATGCGCGATGACGTGAACGGCACGTACGACGGGTCGAAAAATATGATGTCCAATACACTGCAATGCAACCTTCGCCGTGTAAATCCTTTCTGAGCATGCGCGACACTTAGGCCGCGTACACACGCGGGGACTGTTCGCCCAACTTTGTCCGTCAAACAGTTTCAGCAAACAGTCCGCTCAAAATTAGCATGGACGGACATGGCCACACATGACGAACGAACAGTTCGCTGAAACCGTGCGCGATGACGTGAACGGCACGTACGACGGGACGAAAAATACGACGTCCTATACACTGCATTATAACTTTCGGCGTGTAAATCCTTTCTGAGCATGCGCGGAACTTAGTTTGACGAACAAGCCTACACACGAGGGGACTGTTCGCTGAAACAAAGTTTCAGCGGACAGTTTTTCGGAAATTCCGAAAAACCTTGTTCAGCGGACTGTTCGCTGAAACTGTCCCCTGAAAGCCCACACACGAGCGGACTGTCCGCCGAAACACTGTTCAGCGGACAAAGTTGGGCGAACAGTCCCCGCGTGTGTACGCGGCCTTAGTTTGTCAAACAAGCCTACACACGAGCGGACTGTCCGCTCAAACCAAGTTTCAGCGGACTGTCTTACGGGAATTCCGAAAAACTTTGTTCGTCAGACTGTCCGCTGAAACTGTCCGCTGAAGCCCACACACGAGCGGACTGTCCGCTGAAACACTGTTCAGCAGACAAAGTTGGGCGAACAGTCCGCCCGTGTGTACGCGGCCTAAGAATCTATTGATTTTTTTGGGGCACCTTTTTGTGATGGATGGACTGACTAATATTAATACACAAATACAGAGACTGAATACTGTTGGTTCATTCATGGTTTTTCACTGGAACCATTGAACTGGTTCTTTTAAGGATTTATTTATATATTTTATGATTAATAATAATACCCACTAACAGCATTAATGATCAATTAATATAGCGCTGCTTGATCAATAATCAAATAAATATTTTGGTGATAGTGATTATCCTGCAGTATTTGTTTGTATGTTGGTCATTTGTGCATTATTTGTAGAATTTATTCACCTTTAGGAAGAATAAATGTAAGCAGCAGCTTGATTAGAGACTCTTCAACTTCCAGAAGACATACACACATTTGTGTGTGTAAGCACCTGTGTTTATACAGATCGAATGTATAAGGCGTACAAGTATAAACTTTTGTAGGATTACAAAAGTCGGCTATCGGCATTCCTTTCCTCACACTGAGGAAAGCAGCTTGTGTAAAAGGGAAATTATCAGTGTCCTGATTTTCAGTGTAGTCCCAACAGTGCCCACCAATGCTGTCTATCAGTGCCCACCAGTGTTGCCAATCAGTGCCTACCAGTGCTGCCAATCAGTGTCCATCAGTGCCTGCTCATCAGTGTTATCCATCAGTGTTGCCTATCAGTGCTCATCAGTGCCATCTACGAGTGCCCATTAGTGCTGCTCATCAGTGATGCCTATCAGTGCCCATCAGTGCTGCCTATCAGTGCCCTTCAGTGCCACCTATCAGTGCAGCCTCAAAGCTGCCTCATCAGTGTTGCCTCATTAGTGCCCACCAGTGCAGCCTCATCAGCGCACATCAGTGAAGGAGAAAAAGTACCTGTTTATTTTGGGAAAAATAAAAAAAGTGGTGATTAAATACCACCAAAAGAAAGCTCTATGTGTGTGAAAAAAAAAATCCATATGGGTCCAGTATTGTATGACCACGCAATTGTCATTCAAAGTGTGACAGTGCTGAAAGCTGAAAATTGGCCTGGGCAGGAAAGGGTTACAAGTGTCTAGTAGGCAAGTGTTTAAGGAATGACCTCTGGACATGCCACTCAGTCTTGAACATAATAGTACAGGTCTCTTGCACTGTATAAGGCCAAAAAGGTTAAGCTCTCCCATTGGCCATATCTGTAGACTTTCCCAATTTCCTAAGTTTATAATCCTTCAGCCCACAGGTACAAGGTAAAGGATAAGGCAGGGGACAGGATAATCATAGAGCAGTTATATGGCTAACAGGCAAAACACTGATGCAAATTAGGGCATGGGTTATATACCTTGGGGGCCTCTGGAACTGTGCCCTTCGGCTCTGGGAACCACAATGCTACCAGTAGGTGATCCAGGTAATGCTGTGGGGGATATGCATCAATGAAAAAAAAGCTTGTAAAAAACATCATTTTCAAATGAGCAGTGATTTTCTGATGCTTAAAGTGACTTAATAAAAAATGGTATAGAACCTGCTGCAGCAAAAATTACATGTATACATTTATAAAGGCAAAAAAAACATTTATTCCTGCAAGCTCTCTTCATTTTATAAACAACGGCTTAGAGAGCCAGTCTGCACAATGAGGCCACAATTTAGTGCACTCGGAACACACCATAACCCTATAGAGGTACTCTTGATGAAAGCAAGAATCTGCCTGGCTGTCAAAAATTGCAATGATGTGCACCTGTCAAACAGGTGTAGAAAAATTACTCTTTGCGTAAAAATTGGTCATTGGGTGTTAATTGTGCCCACAAAACCTATACCAAAATTTTTCTTCACGATAAAATCAACACCCACAAAGCTAGGCAGCCTAGACAGTCTTGCACAGATTTCACATCCCAAAAACACTTAATCAGCCTTGAAAAAGTATTCATACCACTTGAAATTTCCCACATTTTGTCATGTTACAACCAGAAACATAAATGTATTATTTGGGATTTTATGTGATAGACCTACACAAAGTGGCACATAATTGTGAAGTGGAAGGAAAATTATAAATGGTTTTCAAAATAATTTACAAATAAATATCTGAAAAGTGTGGCGTGCATTTATATTCAGCCCCCTTTACTCTGATACCCCTAACTAAAATCTAGTGGGTTTCTTGGTCTTGGTTTCTTGGTATGATGCTGTTTGTTCACAAAGATTCTCTAACAAATCTCTGATGGCTTCACAGAACAGCTGTGTTTATACTGAGATTAAATTACACACAAGTGGACTTTATTTACTAATTAGAGAAATGTGCCTGCTACAGTCTACAGCTGGTGTTGTACTGCTGGCAGACTTTCTGCAAGGACCTGTGACACCCTTCGCTATACGATCATCCCTTTCAGTGGAGGTTGCTGAGAGGTCATGAGGTATCGTGGGGGTAGACCTGAAAGGTGAGGAGGAGTGAGGAGGTGCAAATGTGTGTCCCTTTTGTGTGGCTTTCAGGTGCTCGTGCCAATTGGTTGAGTGTTGGAAGGTTAAATGCCTTGTCAAACATGTGGTAACCAAATGGCTGGTGTTTTTGCCATGCTTGATCTGCTTGAGGCAAAGTTTGCAAATCGCAACAGTGCGATCAGATGCACATATGAAAAAAAGGCCCAGACAGCTAAACTGTGGGAATTTTTTCCAGAAGATAACAGCTCCACAATGTGATGGAATATAGTGGCTTCTCTCTATTCTTTCATGATGGCTGCCTCACTGAAGTTGTGCCTCACCCTCCCTTTCCTCGTCTGCTCTATACATCACCCACGTTTTGTTGTTTACCAGTGTTCTCCCCTCTCTGTAGGCTCATGTTCCTACCTTCCTCAACCTCAAAACCTCAAAACCAACATCATAATCAAGTAAGTGCATCGTCAAGGAGCATGTGGCAGACACTGCGTTCAAAAAACTTAGCTGACTACTTCATGCATGGTGCTGGAGTAGCTGTGGGCAAGGAGACATAATAAACCACTCCGGCAGCTGTGGTGGACTGTGCACTAGTCTCTGTTTGGGTGAGAGAGGATGAGGAGGATGAGGATGGTTTAGTAAGCCAGTCTACCACCTCCTCTGTTGCTGTGGCTGGATAGCACGGGCAACATCACTAAACAGAGGAAATGGTCCACCTTTGACTGTGGACACAGATGTTGCTGGGCCCCTCACAGTGCCATGGGAATGTGATGGGAGCTTATTGCTGAAATGTATTAGAGAAGGGGAAATGTGTACTTGGATGCACTTTATTCAATGGAAAGTGGTGTTTGGTGCACTTTAACTTGAGCACTCACAACACAGACACACTCCACTGACACACTACACTATACTGCAGGAAAAATTGCACTGAGGCAATTCAACATACTGCAGTCAAAGTACACTAACACAATTCAATATACTGCAGTAAAACTGCACTAAGGCAATTCAATATACTGCCATAAAAGTGCACAAAGGCACTTCAATATACTGCAGTAAAAGTGCACAAAGGCACTTCAATATACTGCAGTAAAAGTGCACTAACACAATTCAATATACTGCAGTAAAAGTGCACTTCAATATACTGCCATAAAAGTGCCTTAAGGCAATTTAATATACTACAGTAAAACTGCACTAACACACTTTATTATACTGCCATAAAGGTGCACTAATGTTCTTCAATATACTGTCATAAAACTGCACTAATGCAGTTCAATACACTGCAAGAAATGTGCACTAATGCACGTCAATATACTGCAGCAATGGTGCACTGGCGCACTTCAATATACTGCAGGAAACGTGCACTAACACAGTTTAATATACTACAGAAAACATGTACTAACACACCTCAATATACTGCAGTACACATGCACCAATACAGTTCAATATACCACAGTAAATGTGCACTAACACCAGTCAATATACTGCAGTAAATGTGCACTAATGCACTTCAATATGCTGCATTAAACCTGCCCTGAAACAATAAACTGACATTAAAGTAAAACTGAATGGTTACACTACACTATCACTACATTCACACTAAACTGACATTAAAGTAAAGGTAAATGGTTGCAATACACTCATGCTGCGCTATCGCTATATTCGCACTACACTTGCACTCTACACTCACAATAGAATCACAATAGCACACTTTAGCACATTAACTTGCTAGTAGCAATGAGCGGAGCCCTTTTGTATCTATCTCCACTCCAATATCACCCTGCAAATGACTGCTCTGGGAAGGATCCTTTGACAGAGGGGGGTGGGTCTATAAGCAATGAGCCATGATTGGGCACAGTCATCATTATTTTCTCCAATCATGGTTCTGACAGTGTTCTGTGCCCTGATTGGACAAATCCTTCATGGATTCAGTCAATCAGGGCTTCCAATGCACTGTGCCATGTGCAGTGAATTGTGGGATGCTCAGTTGGCTGAACAAATGCATGGAACGCCCAACAATTTGGGTGTAAAATAAAACTTTCATTTTATTTTCTGCATTTTCCAAAAATTTTAAAAAATAATAATAATATTTTCAAAAGACTCACTATCCCTTTTAGAAAATATCTTGGAGTGTTTGCTTTCCAAAATGTGATAATTTTGTGGGTGTTTCTCCTATCATGGCACTTTAGGGACTCAAGAAATGTGGTAATTAGTCAGGATATTTGATGAGTGATTTATTCTCCTTTAAAAGCCCAAAGACATTCCTTGAATTTTGGGCCCCTCTGTGAGTAGCAGATTGTATTTTGGGATAGAATTGCAGTATGCCTATACTATATGTGAGAAATAACTTAATAAAATGACAACTTTGTGTAAAAAAAAAAAAAAAAAAAATTCATTTTCCAAAATATTGTGGCAAAAAATTACAACTTAATAAAAACTTAACATCCCTCTTACTAAATACCATGGCTTGTCTACTTTACAAAACATGTTATTTTAGGGGAATTTGTAATTTCCAGGCCTTTTAGGGACTCTAGAAATGAGATTGACAGTTTTATAATAGAAACATTTTTTTTCAAAATATTTGACTTTTTCCAGTCTTTTTTTTTATTGGGGTACAGTGTTGCAATTAATATTCAGAATTTGACAGCACAGAACACCAAAAAATGTCTGGAACTTTAAGGGGGTGAAACAGCCCAGATGTCAAAAGGTTAAATCAGGTGGCTACCTTAGAGCCCTTTCAAACAGTGCCGCCTAGGGTGTCAGCGGTAAAGTGGCACTATTTTTAGCGCCTCTTTACCGCCGCTAATCGGCTGCTAGTGGGGGCAGCTTTGACCCCCCGCTAGCGGCCAAAAAGGGGTTAAATCCGCCTGCAAAATGCCGCCGGAGCAGTGTTTTGCCGGCTGTATCGCAGTACTGCCCCATTGATTTCAATGAGGAGCAGCGGTGGAGGATCAGTGGAGGAGCGATGTGTTCACCGCTCCTTCACCGCTCCAAAGAAGCTGCTGGCAGGACTTTTTGTAATGCGCTGCCAGCACACAGCTCTTGTGAATGGAGCTGTTTTTTTCAGGCGCTATTTTTAGCGCTGTAGCACCTGAAAAAACGCTGGCAGTGTGAAAGGGGTTCTTACATATCTAGTAGTGCCCTGAGAAAACTTTTGTGTTTATTTGTTTAAAACTACTTCAAGACCACAAATACGTATATATATTACACATTGTGGCTTTGAAGTGGTTTATCAGGATTATGGCTAAAGATATCAGCTATATGTTTTTTAGAGCGGAGCAGCTGGCTTTCTCATGAAAGTGTTCTGAGTGGCTCATGAGCTGCTGGGATGCTTTAAGAAGCAGCGTTTCCGCTGGTTTGCCCGAGAAACAATCCGAAGGTGTGGCTGGCTAGTCTTAGCCCTTGTACACACGGTCGGACATTCTGACAACCAAATCCGTTGGATTTTGTCCAACGGATTTTGTCCGACGGATTTTGTCCAAAACTGTTGCATACACACGGTCGGACAAAGTTGTTGGAAAATCCGATTGTACATAACGTGATGACGTTATTTTGTTACGACAGGACTACGTTCAGGCTAGTAGCCAATAGCTTTGGTCTAGGAATTTGATCTGAGCATGCATGGCACTTTATCCGTCGGAGCAGGCTACACATGATCGGAGTATATCCGATCGGAGCATGTTGTCGGAAAATTTTATAGACAAGTTGGAAAACTTGTTCCGTCTGATATTCCGACGGAAACAGTCCGATGGAGACCACACAAAGTCTGATTATCCGACAATACGGTCCGATCGGACACATTCCGTCGGAATCTCCGACCGTGTGTACAAGGGCTTAGAGGTGATTAAGGAGTAGTTCCTCTTTGATCACCTCTATGGCCTTGGTGGTTTGAACCGAGGTCATGACATCACTTCTGGTCTGGGCTGGAAGTAAATTGTTTATTTTTAAACACAAAAGGTACATTTTTTAAATCATTTGGTTTCAAGGTAAAGGAGGGATTTGGGGTCTTTTTAACCCCAGGTCTCTCTATAAAGAGGACCTGTCATGTGTATTTCTATTACAAGGGATGTTTACACCCCTTGCAATAGGAATAGAAGTGATCAAAAACAAACAAATGAAATAAAGGAACAGTGTAAAAAAGAATTTTTTTTTTTTTACATTTTTATGCCATTTCATTGTCATGCTCGC
This sequence comes from Lithobates pipiens, assembly GCF_037356315.1. NCBI lineage: Eukaryota > Metazoa > Chordata > Amphibia > Anura > Ranidae > Lithobates > Lithobates pipiens. Next base: position 390,437,840 of record NW_027507764.1, read on the forward strand.
ACACAGAAATTAACACATATGTAATTTGCGCATGCATATGCAAACGGTATTAGCACTACACATGTGAGGTATCACCGTCAATGTTAGTGCGAGAGCACTAGACCACACTAACTCTAAATAGGTAACCTGTAAAGGCATTTAAAGTGTCGCCTATGAGGATTTTTAAGTAACATAGCTTGTTGCCATTCCAGAAGTGTACGCAATTTTGAAACGTGACATGTTAGGTATCTATTAACTTGGAGTAACACCATCTTTCACATTTTACAATAAAAATGGGGGTATATATTGTGTTTTTAATTCATTAAAGTGTCTTTTTTTCCCAAAACAATAGCTTTTGCATAACCACTGCACAAATACTGTGTGACATAAAAAATTGTACTTATCACCATTTTGTTTCATAGGGTCTCTGCTAAAAAAAAAGTATAGTGTTTTGGAGTTATAATACAGATTTAAACTTGTAAACAAAAAGTGCCAAAAAAAAAGCCTGACACTAAAGTGGTTCATAAAGATTGTATATGCAGTAAAACAGATACAATACCTGCTTTTAAAAACCTATACATTTTTTATTTTATTTTGTATACATTTTTAAACTGATTTATACGTTTTTTTGCTTTACGTATAGATTACTTTTATTTTATTTGAATCCTTGCTAAATCTAAAATGAATGAATCTGTTCAAACCATAAAACAATTATGCAACATACCAATATGAGTTCATCTAATCATTTCAAACCTCTCATTCTGTATTTGTAGTGTTTTGAATATTTTTTAACGTGGTCATTATTCTTTAACAATTAGTCATTAACAATATTAATAAGGTTGTTTTAACAATGTGGACAATTCTACGAACCCTGTGATTGGTCATTGTGGAAATACAATAGCTGATCAATCCTGGAAAACAATCTGCTATAGCATGCATCCATTCAAAGAATAGTAATAAACAAGGTATGCTACAAAAAATCCTTAGCTTGCATATGTTTTGAAACCATGTCCTTGTCCAAATGTGCAGTGTGCATCCAAAGGTCATTTTGTGCTGTCAGTGAATAAGACTGGGAAGATATCTCCTGATAACACATATGAAATGACATACTAGCGTGATCTGGGAAAACATGCTAACAAACTGATATCAACAAAGGCTTGAGATAAGCCAGGTGTCAGTCCTTAATTCCTGACACCACTTCAGCATCAATGTCTATAAAATGTTGATTTGACAGCAATGGCAGCAGCAGCAGCAACAGCAATAACAGACGGATAGGTACTTCAGATAGCTTATATCAAAGCAGAGCCGTTATTGATGGCTAAATAAATATAACATACAGAATGAAACCCTTAAGCCCTTAAAGGGAAAGCATGGCATATTTTTGTTGAGTGCATATCTTGAGTTACTTTAAATAAATATTTCATGTGACATTTTAAATTTTTACAAGATTGCTCATGGTTTTGTAGTGGTATTGAGGTACCTCAGTAAAATAACTCTGTCCCTCTTTTACATTATTTTAAGACATTCAAAACATTGAGTTACTAAATGAGAAAGAGATGTTCATTTAGCAAGGAGAATATTCATGTTGCAAAGCATGTATTCACTTACTTAGTAAATACATTGAAGCTGTGTTTGCTTTCTATCCAGTTCTAATATATCCAAAATTTTGTCTGGAACACAATTTGAATGAAGTCAACACAGATGCACCTTTTTCACTGAGAACAGTTAACATTAACTTTCTGCACTGTATCTGCCACACAGGCGCCGCCCCCCTCTCTCCAGCCACTCCTACATGTAAAATAGATTCACGCAATGCATGCATCTAGCCATGGCCGCTGCTGCCACCCCCTTTTCAGATGTGGGGGTCTGACACCTTCTTTCATTTCAGTGGCGGGGGGTATTTTTGAAGCACCTGTTTAGAGCCATAGGCTCCAATAGGCTTCCAAAAAGGTGGACTTCTGGCACAGAGCTACGAGCCCACCCAGGTATGTTAGAAAAGCAAATGAATATTTTCTTTGCTAACACTAAACTGCCTCTCAGCCAATCAGGGAGCATGGGTCTAATACAGTCACCTAACTGGCTGAAGTCACAGAAACCCCTATTGGACGCCTAGAGGAACAGAGGAGAAGATGCACAGGAACCATGGAGAAGCATTGCCTGGCCATCCCACAGCTTGACGCTGTCACCAGGGTGTGGTAAGTGCCGGACTGGCGGTAGGCAAGCAGGGGGTCACAGTGGCTGCATATTATGGACACAGAAGCTGCATATGATGGGCACAGAAGCTGCATATGATGGGTACAGAAGTTGCATATGGTGGGCATAGATGCTACATATGGTGGGCACAGAAGCTGCATATGGTAGACACAGAAGCTGAATATGGTGGGCACAGAAGCTGCATATGGTGAGCACAGAAGCTGCATATGATGGCCACAGAGCCTGCATATGGCGGGCACAGGTGCTGTATATGGTGGGCACAGAGGTTACATATGATGGGCACAATGGATGCATATGATAGTCACAGAGGCTGCATATGGTGAGAACAGAAGCTTCATATGATGGCCATAGAGGCTGCATATGGTGGGCACAGGCACTGCATATGGTGGGCACAGAGGTTGCATATGATGGGCACAATGACTGTATATGATGGGTACAGAGGCTGCATATGATAGGCACAGTGGCTGCATTTTATGGGCACAGTGGTTGCAATTGATGGCACAGGGAGACTGCAATTAATGAGGTTTTTTTTCAGTGGTTTTCAGAATTTTTTTTTTACCAGCTGTTACTGTTGCCTGTACCCATATATTTGTCAAACTGGGAAGAGTGGCTGTGTCGGTGTAGCCACTGCAACCCTGTAGACTTGAACGGCTGCCTGAACACAAAACCTGGCAGCTGAATATGCTTTTCAGCTGATGAGAAAAAAAATTAAGTAAAATTTGCAGTTCCAGTTTGTTCTAAACAAAAAAGTAGATGGCGCCCCATCTAAGGGTATCACTTTATTAAAAACAGTTTAAAAAATAGTAAAAAATTCGCTCACAGTGTCAGATGGGATGTGCCCGCATCCTACTGATGCCATCCTGTCTGGCGTCACCGCCGCTGGCTTCCGTTCTAGCGTGATTATGGTTTTTGCTGGTGGAGACTGTTCAAGCCTTGCATCCCTCCTCAGCTGGATATCTCCCGCACAACACAGTTGCTTCTTGGTTCCATCTGCCAGTTTTTTGGCGGCCTTACATTGAGTCCTGCTAGTGAATAAGACTTGTGACAAGTCTGTCTTTCTGCTACTCCTGTGATGTTTAACCATTTTTTAAACTGTTTTTAATAAACGCATACACTTAGATGAATTTTTTTTTTGAAAACTCAATAAATAGAAGCAGCTAGCACAAAAAGTCTAATCCAAAAACTTAAAATACAATACGGTGGAAAAAAAGTGCAGAGCTAATATATTAAATATAATAATATTGAGTAGTGGTGAAAAAATTCTCAACAAAAGAAAAACAAAAGCTAAAAAGATTCACTCAAATATTAGATTTATTAGAGTTTTTTTTTTTTTTTTATCCTGTAGGGTCAGTGCAACTTTCAGTGCTTATGGCAACTTTTAGTGCAACTTTTAGTGCCTGGAGCAAATATTTCAGCCTACTGTATTTAACGTTACAGCAGTGCTGCTCTAGACCTCAGGCTTAGGCAATTTTCTCCATCCTCCAGACAGTACTCAAACTCTTGTGCACCCATGCACCATTTCTACCTGCTTCCTTGTCCCACTACTATTTTTTCAGGGGTTCTAAAAAGAAGCATCCACCTCTTTTTATCAATATGTTTCCAGAAGCTCCTTCTGCTCCTTTTCTTGAGGTAACACTGACCACTGGCCATTTTGTAAAAATTATGCATGAGTCTTCTCTTACTCCTAATTTTACTAATTATATCTAGTGAACTGCTTAACAGAGTGTCCCATCTTAGCTTTTTACCGTGTTTCCTGTATGCTTCATTTTGTCAGTTTTACCACTAACATTCTTATAAGACTGCAGCAATGTCCCAGCATCTTTCTGGTGATCAGGCCACGTATCTTGTCATTCATATGTATTTCAGTCATGTGACATTTTAAAATTCCAACTCTTTACTAAAAGTGATTGTAAATGATCACTTTGCAAAACAACCAATTCAGTTTAAAATAGAAATGAAGATATAAGAAAAACATTATACAGTAAACCCCCGCTCGTGGTTCAGTTTTTGCGGTCCGGGTATATTGCGTTTTGTTAGTGTTAATTAGGACCTGTTATTCTGATATCGTGGTAATATTTCACCATTTTGCAGTTATGTAGTGGTGAATCAGAGCGAGGCTGCGGTGGAACGCATGCCCCGTTCGTGGACCGCACTGAGCGTGGTGACGTTAGAGGGGGCGGTAACTTTGCCCCAAGCAAGGAGAGCAGCAAGGATGCCATCCATACACCCATCATCTAAGGCTATGGCTTCTGGTGAGCTAAAAAAGAGAAAGAAGTTCCTTACGATTCTGGAGAAGGTGAAACTTCTTGATATGATAAAGGTTTATTCCAACGGGAAAAATGGTCACGTATACAGGGCATTAGGATTAACTCATTTAAATATGTCCAAACAAGAGTCTAGTCCCAGTTATGATTAAATTTGAAACACAAAATCATAAATTATAATATAATAAGTAACTATAAATAATTATAAAAATAGTATAATAATAATAGTATAATAATAAAATGTATTAAATAATGTAATCAATTCAATCAATTGTAGGTGTCATTACTTTCAGTGTCTGATGATGAATTTTACTATAAATCACTATCACTAATTTCTGCAAGTGATCCTAATTTGTTATCGCTGTTTTCTAGCTGGTCTAAAACCGCTTTTGACGTAAAGGGACACTTTTTGGTAGCTATGGACATTCTCAAGTTTACAGGCAGAAAAAAAGGTACAGTGGTGTGAGAAAGTGTTTGCCCCCTTCCTCATTTCCTGTTCCTTTGCATGTTTGTCACACTTAAGTGTTTCGGAAACATCAAACCAATTTAAACAATAGTCAAGGACAACACAAGTAAACACAAAATGCAATTTGTAAATGAAGGTGTTTATTATTAAAGGTGAAAAAAAATCCAAACCATCATGGCCCTGTGTGAAAAAGTGATTGCCCCCTAAACCTAATAACTGGTTGGGCCACCCTTAGCAGCAACAACTGCAACCAAGCGTTTGCGATAACGTGCAATGAGGCTTTTACAGCGTCCTGGAGGAATTTTGGCCCACTCATCTTTGCAGAATTGTCCTAATTCAGTTACATTAGAGGGTTTTCAAGCATGAACGGCCTTTTTAAGGTCATACCACAACATCTCAATAGGATTCAGGTCAGGACTTTGGCTAGGCCACTCCAAAGTCTTCATTTTGTTTTTCTTCAGCCATTCGGTGGTGGACTTGCTGGTGTGTTTAGGATCATTGTCCTGCTGCAGAACCCAAGTTCGTTTCAGCTTGAGTACACGAACAGATGGTCGGACATTCTCCTTCAGGATCTCTTGGTAGACAGCAGAATTCATAGTTTCTTTTATCACGGCAAGTCTTCCAGGTCCTGAAGCAGCAAAACAGCCCCAGACCATCACACTACCACCACCATATTTTACTGTTGGTATAATGTTCTTTTTATGAAATGCAGTGTTCCTTCTACGCCAGATATACTTGGACACACACCTTCCAAAGAGTTCCACTTTTGTCTCATCGGTCCACAGAATGTTGTCCCAAAAGTCTTGGGGATCATCAAGATGTGTTGTGGAGAAATTGAGACGAGCTTTGATGTTTTTTTTGCTCAGCAGTGGTTTTCTCCTTGGAACTCTGCCATGCAGGCCATTTTTGCCCAGTCTTTTCCTGATGGTGGAGGCATGAACGCTGACCTTAACTGAGGCAAGTGAGGCCTGCAGTTCCTTGGACGTTGTTGTGGGGTCTTTTGTGACCTCTTGGATGAGTCGTCGCTGCGCTCTTGGGGTAATTTTGGGCGGCCGGCCACTCCTGGGAAGGTTCACCACTGTTCCATGTCTTCGCCATTTGTGGATAATGGCTCTCACTGTGGTTCGCTGGATTCCCAAAGCTTTGGAAATGGCTTTATAACCCTTTCCAGACTGATAGATCTCAATTACTTTCTTTCTCAATTGTTCCTGAATTTCTTTGGGTCTCGGCATGATGTGTAGCTTTTAAGGATCTTCTGGTGGACCTTACTGTGTCAAGCAGCTCCTATTTAAGTGATGCCTTGATTGTGAACAGGTGTGGCAATAATCAGGCCTGGGTGTGGCTAGAGAAATTGAACTCAGGTGTGGACAATCACAGTTATAGTATGTTTTAACAAGGGGGGCAATCACTTTTTCACACAGGGCCATGATGGTTTGGATTTTTTTTCACCTTTAATAATAAACACCTTCATTTACAAATTGCATTTTGCGTTTACTTGTGTTGTCCTTGACTATTGTTTAAATTGGTTTGATGTTCCGAAACACTTAAGTGTGACAAACATGCAAAGGAACAGGAAATGAGGAAGGGGGCAAACACTTTTTCACACCACTGTATATATAATATAGAACTGCAGGCAGGGCACTGGACAAAACATTAGGGACAAAAGGGAAGTGAAATAATTTGATACAGTAATGTAATTTGTAAGATTACAGTATACTGTATGCATTATGTGTTTTTCACTTTTTGAATTTGCCACTGGGCTCCATCCCCATGTGTCGCGATGCTCACAGGGAACGGAGCCTGCCACTGTGATAGATCAAGTGGGGGACACAGCTCGCATGCACAGCAGGGAGACATCGCAGGATCCTGGGGACAAGGAGAGTAACTTTTTATGGATACTGCGATGCAATGCCGAGTGTGGGTCGGAGTTACCATTTTTGGTAATGAAAATTCAACCTGAGACACCCTCGGGATTAGGGATGGGTGAACAGTTTGGCAAGAGCATAAGTTCGGGCCGAACTTCGGTTGTTCAACCGTTCGGTGAACACGAACAATATAAGGTGTTCAGGGCAAATTTAAAAGCTGTGCAACACCATTAAAGTCTATGGGACACTAACATGAAAAATAAAAAGTGCTACTTTTAAAGGCTTATATGCAATTTATTTTCAGAAAAAAGTGTTTGAGGACCTGGGTCCTGCCCCAGGGGACATATATCAAGGCAAACAAAAGTTTTAAAAACAGAATTTTTTTTTGAGAGCAGTGATTTTAATAATGCTTAAAGTGAAACAATAAAAATAAAATATTCCTTTAAATATCTTGCCTGGGGGATGTCTATATTATGCCTGTACAGTGGCACAGTTTTCCCATGTTTAGAACAGTACCACAGCAAAATTACATTTCTAAAGGGAAAAAAGTCATTTAAAACTGATTGTGGCTGTAATAAATTGTCGGGTCTCGGCAACATAGTAAAAACTCATTGAAAAGAAAAAGGCATGGGTTCCTCCCCCAGTCCATTACCAGGTCCTTGAGGTCTAGTATGGATATAAAGGGGAACCCTGCACCAAATAAATAAAGAATGGCGTAGAGGTCAACCCAAAATTCATACCAGACTCTTTTTTGTTTTGGGTCCATTGGGTGGCGTGAGATGGATCTACATCATGGGACATTTTCATTTTTTAATAAAGGACTTGTCCCAAAGTGTCTCCTTTTTTTACTATTTTTGACACTTTTTTTGTGAAATGGTAGGGGTACAATGAACCCATTACCAATTTCTATTTTTGGGGAGGTTGGGATCTGAGGGTCCTTTTGTTAAAGGGAGCTTCCAGATTCCGATAAGCTCCAACCCACAGAACCCACAACCACCGGGCAAGGGTTGTGGAGATAAAGCCCTTGCCCCCATCAGCATGGGGACAAGATTCTTTGGGGGGCTACTCCAAGGCACCCTACCATGTTGAGGGCATGTGGCCTGGTATAGTTCAGGAGGGGCACCACACTCTCTTCACCCCACTTTTCCTACGGCCGGCCAGATAGCGTGCTCAGGTAAGGGTCTGGTATGGATTTTGGGGGGACCCATATGCCAATTATTTTTATTTGGTGCATTTTTTCAATGCGTTTTATCCATATTGCCGAGACCCAACAATTCATTACAGCCGTGATCAGCTTTAAATTACTTTTTATCCTTTAGAAATGTAATTTTGCTGTGGTACTGTTCTAAACATGGGAAAACTGTGCCACTTTACAGGCATACTATAGACAACCCCCAGGTACGATATTTAAAGGAATATTTCATTTTTATTGTTTCACTTTAAGCATTATTAAAATCTCTGCTCACATTTTTAAAACTTTTTTTGCATTGTACATGTTTCCTGGGGCAGGACCCGGCTCCCCAAACACTTCTTATGACAATAACTTGCATATAAGCCTTTAAAATTAGCTTATTTGATTTTTCATGTTTATGTCCCATAGACTTTAATGGTGTTCGTGTGTTCGTCTGAATTTTTTGCCTGTTCGCAAGTTCTGGTGCGAACCGAACCAGATAGCCATGCTTTGCAGCGTTTATCAACATTAGAGTGTTTTTAAAGTTGAAAAACTCCTTTTCAAATGCAGTAGTTCTGGAGATTTTTTTTCCAGCCTGAAAACGCCGTTGCCAATATACTGATAAAAGCATGGACACATAGGATAACATGCTGAGGAGTTCACTGGCTGTAGAAAAATTCCTGATACCCAAAACAACAGCTGTATAAATGCCCGGTGTGCATTAGGCCTGATGAAAACATTTTTAGGGCTGTCTTGCTAGCTATTTAAAAGAAAATTCACAATGTCCATCCAGGAGCATGATGCCTGCTTTCTGAAAGCTCTATCTGATCTCTGCAGTGGCTATACAGCAGCAATAAGGGTGATAGGGGCATTCCTCTATCCCCCCGCCCCAGAGCACATAACTCCTATGTTGAGGGCATGTGACTTGGTATGGTTCAGTGGGGGCGTTTGCTTAACCCCATCTTTCCTGGCCTTCCAGGCTGCATGCTCAGATAAGGATTTGATATGAATTTTGGGGGGCCCCACACCATTTTTCTTTTTAATTTTGCCTGGTATGGACCCACCATTTCTTTATTTTTTTCTTTTACCAACATTTTATTTCTTTCAGCTGTCAACAAGAAAGCCCACTGATAGCTGATGACTCATTGGTTGTTAAGGACGCAAAGGCTGGCTTCCCGGTCCTGCTCCTTAACAACATATTGACTGTGCGTTCGGTGGGCAAACACGTGAAAGTTTGGGTTGAACTTTTTCTCGGTCAAACCATTTGCCCAACACTACAATCCAGTCATTTGAATTACTTTCTTCAAACGAATGATCTGTTTGACATATGAGATGCCAGCATGGTTCAGAACATGACTATAGCTATTATTCTGTCTCATTTTGCACATATTCAAGGACTGATGTGTTTATAATGGACAAATGCAAAAAATAAAGTGCATCCTGTGCATAAAAACATATATGAAAATAAATATAACACTGTATTATTAAATTGCAATATGACCATAAACATTAAATAGCATAAATTCAAATAAAGTGTAACTATACAGTGCACATGTAATGAATTGTATGGGGAGGGGTTTTTGTGATCTTAGATAGGGAAGCATACTTGTGTGAGATGACAAGAAACTTATCCGATTCTGATACCTACTCTCCCCATTCTTCGAACCCCACATCTAAGTTTAAACAGGAATTGAAAAAAAACTTATAGAAAAAGGCTTTGATATGGGCATTCTAAACAAAAAAGAGAGAGAGCAATTGGTACCTCTAGCCCCTCATTTACCAACGATATATTCTTTGCCAAAAATTCATAAAACCTTGATTAATCTCCCTGGAAGACCCATCATTAGTGATATTGACTCTATAACCTCATGCGTTGGAAAATATATCCTTCTTAAAAGATATGAAACCTGTTATTAACATTCTAATGATGGCTGGTCGGATTTTCCCGATGGAAAATGTTTGATGGGAGCTTTTTGTCTGAAATTCCAACCATGTAGACAGATTCATATCCCATATTATGGCACTGTACACTTCGCCGAAAGCCCAAGTTAGGGTAAATGGCCACCTGTCGGATGCCTTCTCCATATCCAATGGGACCCGTCAGGGTTGCCCGCTCTCACCCATTCTATTTGTTCTCACTTTGGAGCCCCTACTCAACCGCATCAAGGCAAATAATGATATAAGAGGTGTGTCGATGGCAAATACAGTCCAAAAGATAGCAGCCTTTGCCGACGACATCCTCTTATTCTTTACAGAACCACACACTACATTACCCAACCTCCTCAAAGATCTAGACACATTTAAATATATCTCTAATTTACAAATCAATTTTAATAAATCCGAAGCTCTTAATGTCTCCCTCAGTAAAAAAGCAGTAGAACATTGCCAAAGAAATTTCCCCTTTAAATGGAGCAGCTCAACAATTACGTACTTAGGCATTAAGCTACCTTCCAACATCAAAGATCTATACTCATGCAACCACCTTCCTCTACTCCAGAACATACAAAATGATCTTAAAAACTGGTCCACGGGGATCTTCTCGTGGTTTGGCAGAGCCTCGATTGTCAAAATGAATATCTTGCCCAGACTTCTTTACTTACTACAAACGATCCCCATTAAGCTCCCAGTGGCCTTTTTTAATTCCTATAAATCTATTTGCACACACTTCTTATGGAACGGAAAAAGGCCTAGACTGAGCCACGATAGACTAACAATACCTAAAGCAAAGGGTGGAATTGGCCTCCCAGATATTAGGAAATATTATTGGGCTTGCCACCTATCCAGAATTGTAGATTGGAAAATACACGCCTCTACGAAAGCATGGGTACATCTGGAAAACACACTTTCACTAATTCCGACGAGACATTTACCCTGGTTAGACCAGAAACACATCCCCATGATCTGTAAACAACACCCGTTAGTAGCACCTACCTTACAAGTGTTTAGATCAGTGTGCCAAACACAACAAATCTCGTCTCACCGCAGCCCACTGACACCCATCAGACATAATCCAGACTTCCCAACTGGCCAATCCAATACATTTCTTCATTCCATATGGCCACACCCAGAGATACTCACCCGACATTTTTTTGCCAATGGAAATCTTTTAACGCTTTCAAATGTACCAAGTAATGACCCCAGACGGTCGATCCCACAATGGGTGTACTTCCAAATTCTTAACCTTTCATCAGCAACAACAAGATTTTTCTAGATCACTCACCCCTTTTGAATCTCTCTGTGACACGATGGAACCACAAAGACACCTCATATCCAAAATACACACCATCTTCTTCTCGGAATGTAAACCCAAATCTATTAAATCCTCTCGCAGCTGGAAATCAGATCTGGCCTTACATTTGACGGACAATGAGTGGGAAAACATATTCTCCCATATACACAAGGGGTCTATCAACGTGTCAGTACAAGAAAATGGTTTCAAATTAGCCGCAAAATGGTATAAAACCCCGTCTCAGTTACACAAATTTATCCCCCACGTACCCTCTACATGCTGGAGATGTTCTCAGGAAGAGGGAACTCTCCTTCACATTTGGTGGTCCTGTCCCCGTATCCAACCATTCTGGACGGAGGTCCACCACCTCACTTGCAAAATTACCACCCTTCCCATTGAATTTTCGCAAGCACAACTACTTCTCCATCATACCTCGATTACAAGAACAACATATCAAAGATCCCTGGCCCAACATCTCGTTAATGCAGCAAAAATGTGCATTCCGGTCCTTTGGAAATCCAGTGTCCCCCCCTCCATTACAGACTGGTTCCAACAAATCTCTAAGGTGGCTGAAATGGAAGAACTTATACACCAAACGAAAGATTCTCCACTCAGCTACTGGAAAATCTGGGCTTGTTGGCATCACTTTCGACATTCATCGGAATATGCAACGTTACTTTCCTAAATCTTAACATTAGCATCCCACTTTTACCGCTTCCTTAATGCATGTAACTAGCGCATGCATCTCTGCTAAGTAATATAACAACCTCTGTCCCTTCTTTGGAAGAATCCACAAGAATGTGAACATCTAAACTCCTTGGTATTTGGTTGACCTACTATTTTTGCCATTGTGTTTATATGTCCTTAGGGTCATTCAGTTCTCTAAAATTAGTCAAGTTATTTACGAGTAGGGATGAGCTTCGTGTTCGAGTCGAACGTACGTTCGACTCGAACATTGGTCGTTCGGGCGTTCTCCGAATTCCGAACGTTTGGGCCGTTCGCGGCAAAATTCGTGTGGCCCACAATGCACTGCGATGGCGCAGTGCATTGCTGGCTCATGATTGGCCAAGCATGCACTGTGACCCCGCATGCTTGGCCAATCGCAGCGCCAGCAGCGAGGAGAGCCATGATTGGCCATGGGCGTCCTGCCTGTGGCCAATCATAGCTCAGGCTGTGTAGTGCACGCCCCACACTATATAAGGCCGCCTTTGAGGCGGCCTCGTGTAGTGTGTTGGCATCTGAAGCAGTGGTTGTTCTGTGTACCTTCAACACAGTTACACACCAATCGTTTTTGGCTGATTTCCTATCTTGCTCTTGTGTAGTGGTTACTGTCTGTGCCCTGACCGCAGTATACACCACTATATTCACCTCACCTATATAGCTAGTGATCTAGCTTTAATAATAGAGCTTGCAGTCAGTAGTGTTAGGAGATAGTGCGTGCTGTCTGCGTGCTCTGTACCCAGTACATACCACTATAATCCACCTACATAGCTGTTCTCTATTTGGGCCCAATTGTCATCTGCAGGAGTTATTGGAAGTTGTGTGTGCTTCCAGCACAGCACAGTATACATCTGTATATACCCCTTTAACTCTGCTGTTTTCTGGTTATTATCTGCGTGCCCTGAACGCAGTATACACTGTGATATTCACCTCACCTATATAGCTAGTGGTCCATCTTTAATAATAGAGCTTGCAGTCAGTAGTGTTAGGAGATAGTGCGTGCTGTCTGCGTGCTCTGTACCCAGTACATACCGCTATAGTCCACCTACATAGCTGTTCTCTATTTGGGCCCAATTGTCATCTGCAGGAGTTATTGGAAGTTGTGTGTGCTTCCAGCACAGCACAGTATACATCTGTATATACCCCTTTATCTCTGCTGTTTTCTGGTTATTGTATGCGTGCCCTGAACGCAGTATACACCGTGATATTCACCTCACCTATATAGATAGTGGTCCATCTTTAATAATAGAGCTTGCAGTCAGTAGTGTTAGGAGATAGTGCGTGCTGTCTGCGTGCTCTGTACCCAGTACATACCGCTATAATCCACCTACATAGCTGTTCTCTATTTGGGCCCAATTGTCATCTGCAGGAGTTATTGGAAGTTGTGTGTGCTTCCAGCACAGCACAGTATACATCTGTATATACCCCTTTATCTCTGCTGTTCTATAAAAAAGGCATCTGCAGGAGTTAGTGGGTGTTGTGTGCCTCCAGCACAATATAAACTACCCAACTACTGTTTTACCCAACTCCCTTCAGGCCATTACCATGTCTGGAAGGCCAGCAAGGAGAGGCAGACAGGCGCGAGCCGATAAAAGAGGGCAAGCAGCCTCTGTGTCTAGAGACAACAGTGCTGGTCGTGGACGCGGTGCATTGTCATCAGCACGTGGCCATGGGACATGCTTGTCCTTCTTTTCTGCAGCTGGACATGTTGAACCGCAACATGCCAACGACTTGGTAGAGTGGATGACCAAGCCCTCTTCATCCTCCTCATCCTCTCTCACCCAGTCTCAGGGTAGTAGCAAAGCAGCTGCCAACACATCGTCTTCCCTCGTCTCAATGTCATCATCAGTGACTCCTTCCCTAGACCCACCACGTCCTCCTGAGGAGTCTCCTGAACTCTTTGAGCACAGTGTTGGGTACATGCTCCAGGAGGATGCCCAGTGTTTGGTGGGCTCTGATGATGACACTCAGCTAGAGGAAGGCAGTAGCGTGAGTGCAGAGAGAGGGGATGCTCAAGAAGGACAGCAATCTGGCAGTCATGTTCCACAAGCTGCAGCATACTGCCAGGTTTGCTACAGCGATGAAGAGGGAGGGGATGATGAGGGCACTGACTCCACGTGGGTGCCTGGAAGGAGGGAGGAGGAGGAGGAGGAGGAGGAGGCACATGTCCAACGAGGCAGGATGCCCTCCGGAGGTCAGCTTAGGGGCAGCACACCAACTGAATCACACCGCAGAGCTCCGCCTGCGCAGAGCGCTTCCTCTGCGCGTTATTCTAAAAGTTCTTTGGTGTGGGCCTTTTTTGAGACGAGTGCATCAGATCGCACCGCTGCTATTTGCAACATATGTCTCAAGCGTATCTCACGTGGCCAAAACATCAACCGCTTGGGCACCACATGCTTGACCAGACATATGTTGACCTGCCATGCAGCTCGTTGGCAAGCGTACCTCAAAGACCCACACCAAAGAACAAAGCGGACCTCTCCTTGCTCCTCATCAGCTGGCATCTCCAACCCCACTAGACCTTCAGTCCTCTCTGAAACCTGCTCTGAGAGGAATGAAGGTGTAGAATTAGGTGTGTCACAGCCAAGTGCTTCCGGGAACTCTGCTAGTGGTACATCCACATCCGATTATAGCAGGCAAATGTCCCTGCCCCAGCTGCTGGACCGGCGGAAGAAGTTTACTCCCAGCCATCCACATGCCCAGCGGTTGAATGCTAGCTTGGCTAAATTGCTAGCACTTCAACTGCTGCCTTTTCAGTTGGTAGACTCGGCCCCCTTCCGTGAGTTTGTACAATGTGCGGTTCCTCAGTGGCAGGTCCCCAAACGCCACTTTTTCTCACGGAAGGCGATTCCGGCTCTCTACCGGCATGTGGAAGGCAATGTCCTTGCCTCGCTGGACAGGGCGGTCAGCGGTAAGGTGCATATTACTGCTGACTCATGGTCCAGCAGGCATGGACAGGGACGTTACCTGTCTTTCACGGCCCATTGGGTCACTCTTCTGGCTGCTGGGAAGGATGCAGGACAAGGTGCAGTAGTGTTGGAGGTTGTTCCGCCACCACGCCTCCAAAATGCTACTATTGGTTGTGACACACCTCTCTCCTCCACCCCCTCCTCTTCTTCTTCCTCCATGGCCTCTTCCAGTTCTCTGTCCTCAGAACCAGCGGTGCTCCGTAGGCGTTCCAGGGGCTACGCAAGTACGCAGGCAAAACGATGCCATGCCGTGCTTGCGCTGGTTTGTTTGGGGGACAGGAGCCACACTGGGGCGGATGTTTTGTCAGCTCTGCAGGGGCAGGCCGAGAGGTGGTTGACGCCACGCCAGCTTAAGCCAGGAATGGTGGTTTGCGACAATGGCACCAACCTCCTCTCCGCCCTCCGACAGGGACAACTGACCCATGTGCCCTGTGTAGCTCACGTCCTTAACCTGGTGGTGCAGTGGTTCTTGGGCAGGTACCCCGGCTTACATGATGTCCTGAAGCAGGCCAGGAAAGTCTGTGTGCATTTCCGCCGATCATTTAATGCCTGTGCTCGGCTGGCTGAGCTCCAAAAGGAGTTGAACCTGCCCAAGAACCGCCTTATATGTGACATGCCCACCAGATGGAACTCAACATTGGCCATGCTGCAGCGGCTGCACACGCAGCAGAGGGCCATCAATGAGTACCTGTGCGACTACGGCACCAGGACAGGGTCAGGGGAGCTTGGTTTTTTCTCACCACGCCAGTGGGGCATGATCAGGGATACATGCACTGTCCTGTCACCGTTTGAGGAGGCCACAAGGATGGTGAGCGGTGAGCAGTGACAGTGCATGCATCAGTGACACTGTACCTCTTGTCCACCTCTTGGAGCATACGCTGCGTGGAATAATGGACAGGGCACTTGAGGCAGAACAGAGGCAGGAAGAGGAGGACTTCCTTGCCTCTCAAGGCCCCCTTTATCCAGACAGTGTTCCTGCTGTGCCACCCATCACACAGGAAGAGGGTGAGGAGGAGGAAGAGGAGGAGGAGGATGATTGTGTCAGCATGGAGGTGGAGGCTGGCACTCAGCATCAGCATCAGCAGCAGCAGTCTTATAGGGATGATTTACAGTCCCAAGAAACACGTGGACTTGTACGTGGCTGGGAGGAGGTAGCTGCGGATCATGTTGTCCTTAGTGACCCAGAGGACTCCGGACCGAATGCCTCAGCTAACCTACGCTGCATGGCCTCCCTGATCCTGCAAAGCCTGCGGAAGGATCCTCGTATTCTTCGGATCAAGGAGAGGGACCATTACTGGCTGGCCACTCTCCTTGATCCACGGTACAAGGGTAAGGTTGCCGACCTTATCTTGCCATCGCAGAGGGAGCAGAGGATGAGACATCTCCGGGAGGCCTTGCAGAAAACTCTGTGCAATGCGTTCCCAGAGACTGGGAGGTCACAAACTCCTGGTCCTGGACAACGTGTTGCTGAGGCATCAGTCAGAAGGAGCGGTGGAGAAGGTGGCCGTCTGACTGATGCTTTCAGACAATTTTTTAGTCCGCAGCCCCAAGGTATGATTGGTTCCAGCACCCATCGCCAGCGTCTAATTTACATGGTGCAGGAATACCTAGGGGCAAGGTCAGACTTGGACACCTTTCCCACTGAAAATCCTCTGGCTTACTGGGTCTTGAGGATGGATCACTGGCCAGAGCTTGCACAGTATGCAATTGAGCTACTGGCCTGTCCTGCATCCAGCGTTCTTTCGGAATGCACCTTCAGTGCTGCTGGTGGCTTTGTTACCGATCACAGGGTGCGCCTGTCCACCGAATCAGTTGATCGACTGACCTTCATCAAGATGAATCAGTCTTGGATCACCCACAGCTACCAAGCACCTGAAGCTGATGTAACCGAATAATTTTTTTTGAAATACCACATCCCTTCAAGACTGCCTATGCTGATGCTGAGTGACTGTCCTGTTATGTTGATTGTCTATCCTCTTCCTCCTCCGCTGATATGTTGGAAGAACATTTTTGGTTCTGGGTGATGCCAGCAGCCCAATTTTTCTGCCCCTGTTTAACAGGGGCGTTTAATTACAATTTTTGATGCAATGCTTTGCAGCAGGGCTAATTCCTGCAATAAAACTAGAGTATATGGCAGAGGTTGGAGTGTGGTGGCACCAGCACCAGTGCCTAAGGCCCAATTTTTCTGCCCCTGTTTAACAGGGGCGTTTAAGTACAATTTTTGATGCAATGCTTTGCAGCAGGGCTAATTCCTGCAA
The DNA here is from genome assembly GCF_037356315.1 of Lithobates pipiens. Classification (NCBI taxonomy): domain Eukaryota; kingdom Metazoa; phylum Chordata; class Amphibia; order Anura; family Ranidae; genus Lithobates; species Lithobates pipiens. Next base: position 390,454,975 of record NW_027507764.1, read on the forward strand.
TAAAACTAGAGTATATGGCAGAGGTTGCAGTGTGATGGCACCAGCACCAGTGCCTAAGGCCCAATTTTTCTGCCCCTGTTTAACAGGGGAGTTTAAGTACAATTTTTGATGCAATGCTTTGCAGCAGGGCTAATTCCTGCAATAAAACTAGAGTATATGGCAGAGGTTGCAGTGTGATGGCACCAGCACCAGTGCCTAAGGCCCAATTTTTCTGCCCCTGTTTAACAGGGGCGTTTAAGTACAATTTTTGATGCAATGCTTTGCAGCAGGGCTAATTCCTGCAATAAAACTAGAGTATATGGCAGAGGTTGCAGTGTGATGGCACCAGTGCCTAAGGCCCAATTTTTCTGCCCCTGTTTAACAGGGACATGTAATTACAATTCTTGATATAATATTTCACAGGAGGGCCCCTTCCTGTGCCCACCGAGAGTAACGGTGAGGACTTATAGTGTTGTGGCACCAGCACCACAACCACCAAAGGTAAATTTTTCTACCACTGTTCAACAATGGCATGTAATTACAATTCTTGATATAATCGTTCACAGCAGGGCGCTCCAGCGCCCACCAAGAGTCACTTTCAGGGCTTACAATGTTGTGGCAAAACCCACACCTTGTTCCGCCATTTCTGCAGAGCATATAGGGCAGGCCCCTACTTACTAACATCCAACTTACAAACATCAGACAGCAGCAAGTGAGATGAAAAAAGATGGACGACAAAACAAATTATACAGGGGTGATAACCCTTCCCTATGTTTTCCAAAAAGCTTAAAAATAGTATTTTTTGACTGGAGCTACACTTAAAAAATGTACCAGTTGAAAATTACAAACAGATTCAACTTAACACAACAAACCTACACAGTCCCTGTCTTGTTTTCACCGCCTGTATACTGCTGTTCTGAGTATATAGGGCCTGGGGGCCACACGCATTTCCTTTTTTTAATATGGGTACGGGGTTCCCCTTAATATGCGTACAAGACCCAAATAGGCTGGTAATGGGCAGGGAGGGCTACCCATGCCATTTTTCTGAATGATTTTCAACCATATTGCAGGAACCAGATATAACATTAAAACCGCAAGCAGTTTTAAATGGTGTTATTTCCGTTTAATGTCATTTTGTGCAGGGACTGTTCTAAACACGGGAAACACGTGGCACTTCACAGGCATACTACAGACACCCCCCAGGCACCATATTTAAAGGAATATTTCACTTTTTTTTTTCACTTCAATCGTCATTAAAATCAGTGCTCCCGCCAAAACGGCCGTTTTTAAAACCTTTTTTTGCATTGACCCATGTCCCCTGAGGCAGGAGTCAGGTCCCCAAACCCTTTTTAGGATAGTATCTTGCATATTAGCCGTTAAAATTAGCACTTTCCATTTCGAACGTTCGAGTCCCATAGACTTCAATGGGGTTCTAACGTTCGTTTCGAACGCGGGGTCCGTTCGAAAGTTCTGGTGCGACCCGAACCGGGGGGTGTTCGGCTCATCCCTAGTTATAAACCCTCTGGTCTGGAGTGAGGGTCCTCATGGCTTCAAAGCGGTCGGCTGGTCAGAACGAACAGAAAGCACTGAATAACAGAAAGGCCGGAGCTGAAAATCAGAAATGAGTGGATAAGAATGCACTGGGAATCAAATACGTAATATAGATACGAACCCACATGCACAAACTGAAGAGCAGTAACGATTGGAAAAGCACAAGGCTGAAAAGCAAAAATCATCTGTCACCATACTTCTACTAACATGAGATTAGCAGAAGGAGCCAAAAGGGTGGCGCACTTGGTATTGAATTTCCTCTTTCTAGCGCCATTGTACGTTTTGTACCTCACCACGTTCTTGGCGTTCTTAATTTCCAACAACATTGTGTAACCATGTGTATGTAAGACAAGTTTGAGCCAACATCCGTCAGAAAAAATCCCATGGATTTTGTTGTCGGTATGTGCGATTGTGTGTAAGTACAGTTGAATGAAAACCAATATATTTGTTGATAACAACGGATGTAGTATCCTTGTATACAGCGATCTCACATCAATTAGGACATGAGGCAGTACAGCATTTTATAAAGGAACTGTTGAATTTCTCGATGACGCATTTATTTTTGGCATAGTGGGGCCTATTACCTGCAAACTAAGGGAGTGGCCATGGGAGCTAAGTTTGCTTCAAGCATGGCCAATCTTTTCATGTCTAATTGGGAGGGGGACATGGTTTTATGTGACAGGCGGGCGTCCGGAGGTTGTTGTGTGGAAAATATTAATCTACACCATTCTCTTGATTTGGGATGGTGATGTTCAATCTGCCCATGCCTTCCTGTCATATTTGAATAATAACAACAGGGGAATAATTCTCAGCTATGAGATAAGTCCCACTGAAATTAATTTCCTAGAACTGAGGATTTCAATTAATGAAGAGAGAATTGCAACATTTACTTTCTTCAAACCAATGGACAGGAATGGGTATATACCCTTGGACTCCTGTCACCACCCTTCCTGGTTACTGGTGGTCCCTAAGGGACAGTTTTTATGCATAAAATGAAACTGCACCATCTAGAGAGGCTTCAATTCTGAGAACAAGAGTCTTAGATAAAGGATATGACTGCAAGACTCTAGACTCTTTGATAGTAGAGATTAGCAATAGAGATGGTCAGGCACCCTTAGTTAAGAGACCCCTTGAGTGAATAACAAAGAGGATTTTGGCTTGGCTTTCTTTACTACATACTCCAGCCAGCACTGGGCAATAAAAAGAATTATTAAGAGACACTGGTCGGTCATTAAAAATGATCCTGTCTTAGGCCCTCTACTGTCTTACCAACTGTGTGTCATCTTTAGGGGTGCTCCCAACTTGAGGCACTCTATAGCACCTAATATTCTCAATCCACCAGGTAGACCATCCTTCTTTGGAGATCTAAAGGGGTATTGGGTATTACCTATGTGGAAAATGCCAAGTGTGCAAACCAATACCCACAATGGTAGAAAAATAACAGAATTCACCTCAGTTGGCACAGGAGTCACATACCCTATTAGATCTTTCATTACATGTACAACTAAATGTGTTGTTTACCTTTTGAGGTGTCCCTGTGGGCTTGAATACGTGGGTGCACCATTCGCGTGTTACATGTTAGATTGGGAGAACATATAGCCAATATTAAAAAAAGGTTTTGACAAGCACAAGGTTTCAAAGCAGTATGACCTAAAGCATAACAGAGACCCCAGGGAAACTACTTTCATTGCACTTGAGAAATATATACCACATTGGCGGGGTAGCAATGGAAAACACACCATATCCAGATCTGAAACTAATTGGATATATAAACTGGGGTCCCATGTGCCAAATGGCTTAAATTTGGAGTGGGACATCAATTTTTTTACTAATAACAGTTGATGTCCCCTCCACTGCTTGTATGAATCTCCCATTTCTTTAATAAATGTATATTTTTTTCAGCAAATTAACAAATAAATACCTGTATAAAGAGTTTTTTTTCCCTAAGGGCTATAATTTATGTCCATTGGGTTCATTTAACATCAATGAATATGGTCTGTATTGTGATTCAGGTTATAATTATTGTTGAATTTATATATTTTTATAATTTATTTTATGGTCATTTATATGTCCATTTTTTCTGAGTATATTATTTTGGTTTGCGGCATGTCTCACTTGTTTATAATTGGTACATCTCACAAAAGTGAGTACACCCCTCACATTTTTGTAAATATTTTAATGTTTGTTTTCATGTGACAACACTGAAGAAATTATACTTTGCTGTCCCCTCAAAATAATTCAACACACAGCCATTAATGTCTAAATTACTAACAACAAAAGTGAAATTAAGTGAAATGATCCAAACTGGGCCCAAAGTGTCAATATTTTGTGTGGCCACCATTATTTTACAGCACTGCCTTAACCCTCTTGGGCATGGAGTTCACCAGAGCTTCACAGGTTACCACTGGCATCCTCTTCCACTCCTCCATAACGACATCACAGAGCTGGTGGATGTTAGAGAACTTGCACTCCTCCACCTTCTGTTTGAGGATGCCCCACAGATGCTTAATAGGGTTTAGGTCTGGAGACATGCTCGGCCAGTCCATCACCTTTACCCTCAGCTTCTTTAGCAAGGCAGTGGTCATCTTGGAGGTGTGTTTGGGATCATTATCATGTTGCAATACTGCCCTGCGGCCCAGTCTCCGAAGGGAGGGGATCATGCTCTGTTTCAGTATGTCACAGTACAGGTTGGCATTCACGGCTCCCTCAGTGAACTGTAGCTCTCCAGTGCCAGCAGCAATCATGCAGCCCCAGACCATGACACTCCCACCACCATGCTTGGCTGTAGGTAAGACACACTTGTCTTTGTACTCCTCACCTGGTTGCCACGACACACGCTTAACACCAGCTAAAACAAATAAGTTTATCTTGGTCTCATCAGACCGCAGGACATGGTTCCAGTAATCCATATCCTTAGTCTGCTTGTCTTCAGCAAACTGTTTGTGGGCTTTCTTGTACATCATCTTCAAAAGAGGCTTCCTTCTGGGGCGACAGCCATGCAGACCAATTTTATGCTGTGTACAGCGGATGGTCTGAGCACTGATAGGCTGACTCCCCACCCCTTTAACCTCTGCAGCAATGCTGGCAGCACTCATACATCTATTTCGCAAAAACAACCTCTGGATATGACACTGAGCATGTGCACTCAACTTCTTTGGTCGACCATGGCGAGGACTGTTCTGAGTGGAACCTGTCCTGTTAAACCACTGTATGCTCTTGGCCACTGTGCTGCAGCTCAGTTTCAGGGTCATGGAAATCTTCTTATAGCCTAGGCCATCTTTATGTAGAGCAACAATTTTTTTTTCAGATCCTCAGAGATTTCTTTGCCATGAGGTGCCATGTTGAACTTCCAGTGACCAGTATGTGAGAGTGAGAGCGATAACACCAAATTTAATGCACCTGCTCCCCATTCACACCTGAGACCTTGTAACATTAAAGAGTCACATGACACCGGGGAGGGAAAATGGCAAACTGGGTACAATTTGGACATTTTCACTTAGGGGTGTACTCACTTTTGTTGCCAGCGGTTTAGACCTAAACCCTATTGAGCATCTGTGGGGCATCCTCAAACGGAAGGTGGAAGGAGTGCAAGGTCTCTAACATCCACCAGCTTTGTGATGTCATCATGGAGCAGTGGAAAAGGATTCTAGTGGAAACCTGTTAAGCTGTGGTGAACTCCATGCCCAAGAGGGTTAAGGCAGTGCTGGAAAATAATGATGACCACACAAAATATTGACATGTTGGGCCCAATTTGAACATTCTCCCCTAAAGGTGTACTCACTTTTGTTGCCAGCAGTTTAGACATTAATGGCTGTGTGTTGAGTTATTTTGAGGGGACAGAAAATGTACGCTGTTATACAAGCTGTACACCCACTACTTTACATTGTAGCAACGTATTTCTTCAGTGCTGTTATATGAAAAGGTATAATAAAATATTTACAAAAATGTGAGGGGTGCACTCACTTTTGTGAGATACTGTATTTTGTCATATGTAATCCTGTGGCAATACGGGGCAGCTGGCTATTCACAGCTATTTTATATATATTTTTTATTTAGGTATAAAATTTACTTTGATTACCTTGTTTCTCCACAAGATGGCAGTAAGCACTGTTTTGCCTTTTGGTAATCCTAGACATCCTTCTAAAGCCCCATACACACTATCAGATTATATGCTGAGTTTTTCCTTCAGATTTACCAAAACCATATAATATGAGGACAAACCTTAGGAGTTTCAATGTGTATGCAATCAGGCAGGCCCTTCTATTACATGGTTTTGGTAAATCTGAAGGAAAAACTCAGCAGATAATCTGATAGTGTGTATGGGGGCTTTAGTATTCTTTTCACCTCTTCAACACACCCAAGAAGCTCTCATGCACCATTTTGCGTGACCTATGGCAGCCTTTCTCTATTTGCCAGTGAGGTATTTAATGAGCAGATGCAGACGTGTAGGCGTAGCTCTGATAATGTCATATTTGACAAAATGATAGTTGGGATGCTACGCACACATGTTCTGCACATGCGCGATTGGATTTTAAACAGACCTGTATGTCCATTTTTTTTTTAACCATAATTTTTTATTGAATTTCACAGTGTACAATATATGGTAGTTACAGTTGATGCAACAGATTAGGTATACAAAATGGTGACAAAATAGAAAAAAAAGAAAAAAAGAGAAGGAAGAGAGGAGTACAAAGTTCAAACAGTGTCATAAGCATGCAAGCTTTCCATGGAAGGGTAGATCTTGGCCTCAATAGGAGGTATAACCCGTCACCCCATCTGGGTGCTTCGCTGGGAGCAGGTTATTGGTGGGACATTAGTAGGCGGCCTGCTTTGACCCAAAAGAGGGTCTCAGAAGCTCCATCTCATGTTACAATAGAATTAACTAATGAACGAAAAGGAACAAAGGCAGAACTTTCGCTATGGGTGTAGCGTAATATGCATGGTAAAGCAGTGAGTTATAGTAGTTAACAGTAAGAATAACTAACGTAGTAACTGAGGGGAGCAACACAGGTAAACAGGGTCACATCTTTCATACGTAAACGGTAAAGGGGTATCACCTGTGTGGGAGTTCGTTCATAGTGGGTTTGCATTTAGGATGTTTCAGCCAAAGGTCCCAGTTAATTTGAAAGCTAGGAATTTGAAGGTGAGCCTTGGCGTGCATAAATTCCATGAGGCAGTGGTTATTTAGGAATGTGGTAATTACCACAGTGGAGGGGGGTTCAGGGGATTTCCAGTGTTTAGCGATGGCTAAGCGTGTAGTGATAAGAACATGAGAGATGATATTCCGTGAGGGTTGGGGCCAAGATTCTAGGTCAAGGTCCTAATAGCACCATTTGTGGAGTCAGAGGTACAGGTACCGATAAGATGGAGAGGAGGAGTTTGGATAGTGCAGACCACAGAGTGTTTAGGTTCGGGCATTCCCACCATATGTGGAGTGGGGTATCCGGGGATCCACAGTTTCTCCAGCACAGATTGCTTGTAGTTGGGTATATGTGGACAAGGTTGGTTGGCATGAGGTACCAATTATGGTATATTTTCTGGGCTGTTTCCCAATGAAGTAGGCATTTGGAGAATTTAAAGGGTGTTTGGAGCGAGCGGTGCCATTGTTGGGGAGTGTAGAAGCATTTTAATAAGTGCTCCCATTTCAGCATTGTGGGGGATTTGAGTTTTGGGCAGGCTTCGTTAAAGAGTTTGTAGCATACTGAGATTCCACATTGGTGGGGTGAGTTGAGAGTGAAAAAAGTTAGAATATGCCATGGGAGTAGGTCTGCCGACCATTGTATTTTAGAAAGAATCGATCGTGTTTGCAAGTATTTAAAGAAGTCTGCATGGTCTACGTGAAAGGTGGTTCGGAGAGTATGAAATGATTTGAGATTGGAACCTTGGTAGAGGGTTCCGATATTGGAAATGCCTTTGGTTGTCCAGCCAGAGAAGTTGATGTCGGGAGTGAGAATGTTGAGAGCTGTCAGTGGAATATGCTGGACCAGGTTGAATGGGATACCTTTAGAGGTTTGTATGATGGCTTTCCATACCCGGATGATGGCATTGATCGTGTCGAGAAATGAGTGGGTCTGATGGTGTTGCATTAAAAGGGCGCACAAGACCAGTTTGTGTTGGTAGGTGAGTGCTGCTTGTTCTATTTGGAACCATGCAGTACTCTGGACATTGGACCACCAGGTTTTAGCTTGGTCGAGTATATTCGCTTTGTAGTAGGCCTTTAAATTTGGCGCTCCCATTCCACCAGTGGTAACCGGTTTGCAGAGAGTGGTGCTTTTAAGTCAAGAGCATTTGCCGTTCCATATGAATGTGTTAAGTATATTCTGCAATTGGGTTATTTGTTGGAGGAAGGGTATGGGGATGGTTCGGAAGGTATATAGGACATGGGGTAGAAGGAACATTTTAGCAAGGGCGATTCTGCCTGCCCAAGAGGCAGTTGTGTGTTTGAGGTCTTGTATTTTTTTTGTAGTTTGATGATGAGGTTATTAAAATTGAGAGACTGTACGTGTGATGAGGGTGTGGTCAATTGTATGCCCAGGTATGTAAGGAGTCAGGCGACCACGAGAAGGAGGTGCAGCTGGTAATAGCGTGGTTTGAAATGAAAATCCGGTCCAATGTCCAGCATGCTAGATTTAGAGATTTAGAGATTTTGCTGAACCGTATCAGGGTGTTGTCTAGTGCAGGGAGTGAGGTGACAGGGTCCGTTAAAGAAATGATAACATCATCTGCGTATAGGCCAATTTTAATGCGTTTCTTGTGCTATTGCAATTCCTGAGATGGGAGGGTTGTTTCTAATTGATTGGGCTAGGGGTTTCATCACAAGGACGAATATCAGGGGGGACAGTGGGAACCCCTGACGTGTCCCGTTGGAAATATGAAAAGGGTCTGACAGTAGTCGGGAGGTCAAAACTTTGCCACTGGGAGAGGAGTAGAGGGCGAGGATTGCCCGAAAGGATGATTCCAGTAAAGCCAAATTTGCAGAGAACAGCCGTTAAGTATGTCCAATTCACTCTGTCGAACGCCTTCTCTGCGTCAAGGGAAATGAGCAGAGAAGGCGTTCGATAATGTTCCGCCCACTGGATCAGATCGATGAACCTGTGGGTGCCGTCCGAGGCCTACCTGCCAGCCACAAAACCCACCTGATCTATATGAATTAGTTGCGGTATGATATCAGATAGTCGTGTGGCCAGAACTTTGGCGAATAGTTTAGTATCCGTGTTCAGTAGAGAGATGGGTCTGTAGCTGGCAGTCCGGTCAGTTGCTTTACCTGGTTTTGGGATAGTAACAACGTTAGCTTGGAGGGATTCTGGAGGGATGAAGCCTGTGTTAGCAATAGAATTGAAAGAGTGGCATAAGTGGGGGGTCAGGATTGCAGAGAACATTTTATAATATTCGTTATTAAATCCGTCAGGGCCTGGGGCTTTGTTTAATGGTAGGGCATTGATGGTTTCAACTTCCAGAGGTGAGAATGGGGAGGAAAGTTGGAGAATTTGAGCCTGTGAGAGTGTGGGAAGGTGAAGGCTGGTGAGGAAGTTATCTATATCAGAGGGTGAGGGCGGGACGGCCGAGCCAGTGTTGGTAAGATTTTATAATTCGGAGTAATAAGAACTAAATTGGTCCACAGTGTCCTTGGGGTTGGCGTGTCTTGTACCATGATGGTGGTTAATGAAGGGAATTTTCGATTGCATTGTTTTGCGTTTGAGTTGTTTAGCTAGGTACGCTCCGGGTTTGTTGTGATGTGAAATGGCGGAGGCGTTTGAGGTGGTAGTCGAAATTAGAGTGGAGGTGGTCACTCAAGGCTTGTCTAGCTGTTTGCAGTTCAGAGGTAAGTAGAGGGGTGGGGTGGGATTTATTGGCTTGTTTGAGAGTACGAGTTCTAAAAGCTTTTTTGTGGTGGATTTATATTTTTTCTTCTCGTGGGCACCCAACTTGATTATGAGGCCTCTGATGTAGGCCTTGTGGGCATTCCATAGTATGGTGGGATTATCCACCGACCCTTCATTTGTGGTGTAATATTGGCTTAATTCAGATAAGATCTGTGTTTGGTAGGTCTGGCAAGTAATAATGGAAGTGTTAAGTCTCCTGATGGTATTGTTTTTGTTAGGGAGTGGCGGGAACAGCATCATTGAAATGGGCGCATGTTGAGACCACGTGATGAGTCCAATTTTGGTATCTTGGACCAGTTGTAGGGTGTGTTTGTCAGTCAAAAAAAGATTTATCCGGGAATAAGTTTGTTGAGTGTCGGAGAAAAACATGTAATCTCTTTCGGTGCCATGCTGACACCTCCTGGGATCATAAAGGTTTTCCAAGTGGAGCAGGGAGGCTAGAGAGGAGGAGCGCCTGTGGGCAGTGTTAGAGGTGTCTAGCGAGGCATCAACAATTTGGTTGAAGTCGCTGCAGATGATCAGGGGTCCTTGTTTAAAGGGTTCCAGCTTCTTCAATAGTAGCTTGTAGAAGCGGTGTTGGTTGGTATTGGGGAGTAGATATTGGCAATGGTGACGGTATGATAATTGATACTGGCATTCAAGATTATGAATCTGCCCTCTGGGTCAATGTCTGTGTGGAGTGGTTGGAATGAGACTGTGGAATGAACAGCAAGCATAACACCTGCTTTTTTCTTGGTGGCGTTGGCAAAGTAACAATGAGAATATTGAATGTGAGAACAGAAGGTTTGTTGGATGCAAAAGGGGTTTCCTGTACACATAATATGTCAGAGGAGTGTGCTAAAGCTTCCTTCCATAATAAACTTCTTTTATAAGGGGAGTTTAGGCCTTTTGCGTTAAGGGAAGTGAAAGTGATTGACATGTCAAGAGGAGGATATCCAATGGAGTAGGGGCGGTTGTGGGTTGCACCCTGTTATTAGATATGTGAGGGGAAGGAAAGGAGGGGGTAACCCTGTGAAAACCCTGTGAAAAAGATTTACAGTAGTAACTTTAGTCAGTACTTTAGTGAGAATCAAATATTGCTATAATACAGTGAATACAATCTGTAAGATACAATGGCAGGTTTTGAAGTCAATGCGATATAAAGATAAAGGAAAAGAAAAAAAAGAAAAGGATGAAAAAAAAAGAAAAAAATGCAGCAAGGGGTCTTTCAAGTGCTTAGTACTTTTCTTCCTCTGAGAGAAAAGAGTACGGAGTGTACATTGTGGTACACTCATCCAGGACAAAGATGAGGCAAAATAGTGCAGGATCTATGGCACAATAAGATTCCAGGGGCACTTGCTGGAGTATATTAGGAATAGACAGCCTTTACCTGCGGGTGGAAGCACGACTGTGGTGCCTGGGAGCTGAGGAAGATGAAGATGGTGAGGGTCACTGAGATAGTGGCTCAGGTGGTAGGGCGGTGTTCAGACCCCAGTTGATCATGCGTTTGATGCCATCTTTGGGAGTAAAAATGGTGGTGCTCTGATTCTGACTTAGTAGGAAAGCCCCATTTGTATGGGATGTTGTTTTTCCTGAGGGTGGCAGTGGTTTGCGAGAACTCTCTTCGTACGAAGTGGAGAGGTGGATCTGGCAGCCGCCATGATATTTTCTTTTACTTGGAAAAAATGGATGCGTGCTAGGACATCTCTGGGAACAGATGCAGGAAGGTGGTCGGGCTTGATAAGTTGGTGAGCTCGATCGATGATCATGTCAGATTGTTTCAGCTGAGGTATGAGTGCAAGGAATAGTTGCTGTATCTAGGGGATCAATTCTGGAGGTTTAACCGACTCCGGTATCCCTCTAAATTTGATGTTATTCCTCCTTGAGCGGTCTTCTAAATCTGTGACTTTGACTTGCAGATAGTGGATTTCTTCAGTGTGGTGATCATGGGCATCCGTCATTTCGTTATAGGCAGCAGTGTGTTCCACTTGATCGATTTTGGATTGGAGTTTGGAGATCAATGATCTTAATTCATTACGTATGTCATGTTGCAGTGAGAGCAGCATGAGCTTGAGTGTGTGCTCAGAGGCTGGCTGGTCAGACGCAGCTAAGGAGTCAGAGTGTGTCAGTTTAAGGCCTGCAGTGGTTGGGGCATCCCAGTGCTGCTTCTTAAGCAGAGGAGCTTTGGTGGGCGAGAGGGCTGGGGATTGTGCAGCTCGCTTAATTCTGTCTGCTTGCGAGGACTGAGAGGAATCTTCTGCTGGGGTTGAGCTATCCATCTCCTCAGGGATGTGTGCTGTGGGGCTCCCATGTTCAGTCAGGGAGATGAGAGGCAGCGTGCCGGTGCCATCTTCTGCCTTCAGCATGTCAGCTCTCTTAAAATAGTCTGTGAGGCGGCGGGGCTGATGGGAGACGATATTTCCGCTCCTGGATATACCGACCAAGTGCCCGGTGGTCCCGCTCCTTCCCTGTGAGGCAGAGAGGGAGAATGAGCTGTTGTGAAGTGCTGTGAGTAGCTTAAAGTCCTAAGGCTGAGTAGAGCTGAGGGATCAAGCGGCCATCTCAGTCCGCGGCAAGCCACGCCCCTCCCTGTATGTCCATTTTTCCTTGCAAGGACTATTAACGCAATTTTAATATTTTTGCCTTGGAGTTCTTGTACTGCAACTCCTGTCTTTTAATAAATGTCTTGAGAAGACATTCTATACTATTGGAGCCTTTTTATATTTTTTATATTATCCTGCTGTTCACATCATTGGGATATGAGTGGATGTCCATACGGATCCCTCTGGAGAGGAATGCTGAAGTCTTTCATCGGCAAATCTTGGATTTCACTAAAAGTGCTGTTTGACCCCCCCCCCTGATTAAGGGAGGTTGCAGGCTTTCTGGTAAGCCTTTTATCTTAATGAAGTGACGGGAAAATGGTGATAAGCACTCGATCTACATTATATGCTGCACTGTGAAGTCACATATTGGATTTCAGCAATTTCTGAACAATTTTTTTTCATCTATACCATTTTGCACTTTCGTGTGTTTTTTTATGTGACTTTGGTTTCCTTCTGCATTGTCCCATGGGACTGCACTAAATTAAATATTTGTGTTGTGTATATAACACAATCCATCACAGTTGCACTTTATTTGAATTTATGCTACTTAAGATTATGATCACATCACACATTTATTATTGTGTTATATTTTCTTCAGATATGTTCTTATGCACAGATTCTTTTTGTGCCCAAACTTAGTGTTGCGCTTTACAATTTGCATATTGGTTGCACTTTTTTTATGCAACTTTGTTTTCATCTTGCATTTGTAACATGGGATCGCACTAAAACAATACAATTCATCATATATGCATTTATAGTTGCATTTTATTTGAATTTATGCTATTTAATGTTTAAGGTCATATTGCAATTTAATAATACAGTGTTATATTTACTTTCATATATATTTTTATGCACAGGATCATCTCGTGCTTAAACCTAGCGCTGCATTTTCTTTTTTGCATTTTTATTTTGTGCCCTATATCTGGGTTATAGTGCTTAGCTGCAGGTCATTAATTGACACACCTTTCACATTGTTTAACTCATCTATCACTTAGCACAGATATATAATTTTTATTTCTATAATGGACACATGGTTGCACAATTGATTTTATCACATTGTTCAATGCCTCTGTATCTCCCCTAGACTTGTGCACAATGGAAAATTTTGTTTCGTTTTGGTTCGTTGTCATTCGTAAAGTACGTCATTTCGTTCTGTTATATTCGTTATGTTACGTTAATACATTTTAGGATAATTCGTTATTATTCATAGTGTCGAATTCATTCGTTCGTATTTGTTGAAATTCGCTATTTATGTATGTATATACATTCGTGATAATGATTCGTAGTTTGGAAAGTCGTTTGTTTATTGAATATTTTAACACACACAATGACAATGTCTCTTCTCCTCGGCTCAAATACAATACAACACCCTTCTAACTCAGTTCTCAGGAATGCACTTTGCCAGTAATCCATCCTCCGACACAAAATTAATTAGCTGATTGGACTATAAGATTTACTTTGAGCTGACCTTTTGTTTCATTAGATCTTTAAAGAATTACCGAATTCTATCGAATTCATTCAAATTTCTTTCGTATTCATTGTTATTCTTTATTTTTTTATTCGGACATTTGGATGCATCCGAATGTCCGAAAGATGCAAAATTCGGCCGAATTTCGATTTGTTATGGAACGAATTGCACAAGCCTAATCTCCCCCTTTATGGAGGCTCAACACATATACTACTGTCATTAGGTATTTGAGTCACATGACTTTTTCTTACTACTAACGACTCGAGTAACATTGATTGACACACATTTTGGTTGACCCACAAAGCCTTCATATTAGAGAATTTTCATAAAAAATGTGTTGCTTATGCAAAAAAAAAAACCTGTTCCCAGAATTGTGATGACCTAATAAAACTGAATAATGCCCTTGAAGAGTGTAAAAACAAAACCCATCTCCTTAATTAGCATTTGAGCTCTACAATGCTCTACAAGCACTTACAAATCATTGTAAAGAAGTGTAATACTGCGCTGACCAAAAATGTAATTGACGTGAACAAGCCAAAAACAAACCTAGCAGCTGCAACTAAATTATGTGAGATACCCACACCAAAACAACAATACAAATAATTATTAGCTGCGCTAAAAAACTACACACACAAATTGCCTCAAAAAATGCCAATGAGACTAGTGAAACATTAAGCATAGATAAAAAAACATTCAGACCAATCAGTGAAATGACATAACCTGAAAAAGAAAATTAAACCAGGAAATAAATCATACAGTCCTGAAAAAACACTTCAGAATCAAAGTTCCACTGGGTATAATTGGATCCTTAATAGTCTGTTTAATGGTGACGCCATGCAAAAACACCCAAGAAGCAGTGGCAAGTTGCAATAGAAAGAGTCCTCCACCTCTATTCACACTGCTGCTTACCAGATAAAGAGATCTCTTTTTAGGGAGATCTGCAAAAGCTCATAACTCCTTTCCCAGTCCAGGATTCTATGTGAGGTTGGAAAAGTTGTTCCCACTATAGCATTTCAGGTAGTAGCAAGATGGTCTAGGCAACGCTCATCCCCCATGTAAAAGATAGACGAGCCTCCATAGTGTAAATAAAATTATTTTAGATGATAATGCTTAGGCAATGAAACGGGGTTTCCTTATTGTTGGGCTGCCACAAAACAAAGAATTAGCAACTTCTTGACTGGGATGCAAACCTGTACACAAATCACCTACTTTACCAGTAAGAAAAACAAATTAAGGTATTCAAGTCTACTTCATATGTTTTAAAAAATAAAGCAGGAAACTGTTTGGTGCCTCCCACTGCCTTAATTAATAACTTTAATAACTTAATAACTTTTTAGCTTCCCCGACACTACCGACTATATCTTCCTCCCAACTCAACTCTATCCTGCCTTTTTACCATTTCAGAAATTACTAACATAAGAGATTCACTTCGCAGGGGATAAATGGCCTCCCCAGTAAGTATTATGGACAGTTTAAAAACTCCTTGGCTCCACACTTTGTGGATGTCTATAATCAAGAAATGAAGACGGGCTGCTTTCCTAAGGAAATTGTATGGCTATTTCATCCTACTAACATCACTTCCAGGTGTGGGAGCAGTGATATCATTACGTGTCCACATCACGTGATGAAGTCACACACTGGCGGGAGGAGTATAAAGGGATGTGTGAGAGGTGGCAAGTCCTGCCAAAACACACAGCTGGCTGACTATGTTTGTTTCTTCTATCAGATAACCTCCTATGATAAGTGATATTTTTGCCTTGCCTGGTCTAGTCTTTCTTGGATGCAATAACAATAATATGTATTCCCTCTATTTTGAATTATTTTTTCAGAGCCCACTCAAAAAATCTAACCAGTGATGTGACATTTGGGTTTCCATCACCCTGTGGGATTGTGTTACCCTTGTCAAGCACATGCTATCTCTGTGATGGACATTTTTTTTTTCATAGATTCAGTTTGGATTATACTTATACTGCAGTAGGGGTCTTTTGCCCCCATTTTTCAGTTTTCAACAACAACATTTTTTTATACATATAGTAATTAAGAACTGTCTGTGAACTTTGTACTGCTCCTATTGTTCACTATTATCTCCCAGAGTGACAGTTGGGTGAATGTTTGAAGGAGTTAGATCTACTTGTGCTGATAAACCTGAAGGATTCAAGGATATATTTTGATGAGATGCCCTCTAGCAGAGCTAAAAATCTTTTTCATCAATTGGTTCATGTTTTATAATTTTTTTTTGAGAATGTCTTCACTGTGTATAAATCTAAGTTACAATTTATTTTTCTTGATCAATATGATGGTAATTGTATTGTTTTTAATTTTAGTAGTTTATAATGTAGCACTCCCTCTTTCCTGAAGAAGCCAGTGTTTTGGCAAAACATGTAGAGATGAAGTGACTGCATGAATTGAACCATGTGGATATGTACCCTTGATGAAGTTGCCTCAAGGGAATGGAATTTTATTTATATATATTTGTACATTATTTTGGTACCTTTAAAGTCCCGCCTGTTCTTTACTAATTGTTCTTATTTACCCAATGGGATATGGTGCCTAGTTCTGACCCCTCATTGCCTAGTCCTAAAGTTAACAGTTCTCAATGTGCATCTGGCCAGAGGGTTAACATGCAATGGTTTGCATGTCTCCACCAATGAAATAAGGAATACAACTCTTATTTTTGGGATATGTGATGAAATAAGACATGAATGATTTCTGTTTTAAGAAGGATTTATGTGTTACACACTGATTACAGTTGAGGGCTTTTTTATTCCATTACTTCCCGCTCACCATAACTTGCATGATTATACTTTTACATTGGGGTAGGATAGTGCACCAGTTTGTGCAACTGCTTTTGGGACTTTTATATTATGCAAGGATCTATCATCTAGGGCAGCCTTTTTCAACTAGGATGCCTTCAGGTTTCCTCAGGAGTGCCTTGGCAAAATGTCTAAAAATTGCCCCAAAATTATACAACTCAGCGGATGGATCAAGCCTTCCATTTAGTTATACAAAGCCAGAGGTATTCATTGTGCACCATTACACAGTGTTATTTTTTGCCCCTCCTCTGCCCCTCTCCTTAAGCACTGGAGTCACATTAGCTGGGCAAGGTAGAAAAACTGAGGAAGAAGATGAACATTGTACCAGTGTGTAAAGGTGTACTTGTTTTGGAAGAATAAATCACCTCTAGTGATGAGCATCCTATGTGTGTGATGTGTATGATGCTGTTGCATTATGTTAAGGTATTAGTTTCGTATTTTGCATTTTGGAATGGGGTGCCCTGAGAGTGTGCATACTTTTAAAGGGCTCTTTGACTGAAAAAAGGTTGAGAAACACTGGTCTAGGGCCACAATCTTATCTTGCAACCATTTAAGTTCACCCAAACTCTCAGTGTGAGCAATTCGCAAGCTCATTATAAAACAGTGGTTATTTCCTTCATCTTTCTCTTTGTGTAATCTCTAAAATAATAAAATCCATAAAACATTTAAGATGATGTTGTTTCAGATTTTGGAGTTCAGTTTACTTCCACATGTTCTGGCATTGTTCTCACTTTTCCATTGCACGTGTATACATATCAGGGTGCTTAACCTGTTGCAACCCGCGCAGCAAAAGGGTGCACTTTGATGCCCACAGACTGTACATATATACCACTGGGCATCTGATGCTTCTGTGCTGTTCACTGTATAATCCCAGCACATAGATTGAGCTGCCAAAGACAGCTCTCAGTCCTCATTAACTATGGCACAGTGGTCACATGATTGCTGATCCTTTCAAACCCCCAGGCATTCACAACCTTTTAAAGAGGCACCAAGGCAGGATAGGGTTAAAGTGGAACTTCACCCTAAAAGTGAAGTTCTACTCCCCCCCCCCCGTACAAATGTACAAATACTTTTGGACTTTTGGGGGGGTGGGTAGTTATGATAGGTACCATCTCCCACATCTGGTCAGATGATCTAGGCAATTCCAATGGAAGCTCCACCCCTGTGCAAGCAACCTCTTGAGACACGGCACAAGTTACAAGAGGCTGCAGGACCATTCACACAACACAGCAGGCTGGGGCGCATGTGCAGGAGGAAGTCAGCTGTGAAGCTAAGCCTCCCACACGAAGCATACTGAAAACAGGGATCCAAAGACCGATGAAGAACTGGCTTGAGTGAGGACAGTGCTGGATCTTTGAACAGCTAAGTGTCTAAATAATGTAGCCGCTGACTTTTTAAGCCAATTTTTGAGACAGCTAAGTGCTGTAAACTCTCACCTATCTCCTGGTGTGTTGTACCCTGATTTGTTAGATGCTCTCTTGTCATCCAGCTTGACTTTTCATTTGAGCTATTCTTTTCTCAGTTTCCTTGACTTAATTTTCAGCTCTTATTCTGATTTTATTTTCCGGTGTCACGTCTGACCTTATCTTGTTGGTGGGTTATTCTCGCTTGTCTGGGATCAACTCAAGTTTTATTTATTTTTATTTTTATTTTTTTAGTTGTGGCTAACAACTTTGCCCTATCATCCTTTGTTACCACATGGCTCAAGTTGCATTTTTCCTTTGGGGTCTAGTGGAAACAGGGTACACCCTAGACCCTACACCCATTTATTCCTATGCCTGTTAAGGGACTCAAATAATAAAATAAAAACAGCTACCCTTGTTTTTCACCATTCCAGTCATTTTAATTTTTATTGTAAGCATTTTACAGTATGGTGCAACTGATGATGAAACAAAAAAGTCCTTAAATATGTATGTGTGGCCAACCACCAGTGAATTCCAGATATCCCTTTAATGGATCACCCATGTGTCACATGCATACCATACCCATGTCACATGCATACTACCCAGTGAACCATATGCGCTCACCCCCTGGGCTGGACCTTAATCAATAATCAATATCAAATGCACGTTTGCCCCTCTAGTGCTATACTCCAACTGAATCCTGGCTCCCAGTAGCAATCAAAGGCCCCGAAACATGAACTGAAGTTTCTATTTGAATTACCTCCTCCTCTCTGTGTGACATGTGTCCATGCAAAAGGTATTAAACCAATAGTGCTCTCTATATGTTGTAAAACAATTTAATAAAATCTAAAATGAGACACTCACAATCAAATGCACTCAGTGCCATGTCCTGTGCATAGTGTTAAAAGTAAACCGCTTTCTCACCCCAGGGTCCCCACACCAACCCAGTGGTGGCATCAAATGTGTTGACTTGACTCCGTTCCTATATGCATTACACCCCCAAAGGCTTCCTCAGTAGCACAAGGATAGAGCAGGACAACCTCTTTAGATAAACTAATGGCTGTCTCTAAGCTCCACAGCAATCAAGGCCAGACTGAAAGTGATGTCGCAGGTGAACCAACCAACCCAGAAGTGAGATCACCCTTGGTTATCTTGCACCCTGTGTCCCCAAATGGGAATAATACAGAGAACATTCTGGAAAGGTCACTCCAAACCAGGTGGGAAAATTTCCAGCATAATAGGCAACCACCTGGCTTCGATCAGCTCCCCAGCGACATTGGATACACAAAAATGCAACTTCCTTATATGTAAAACCAGCCAGCCCTGGGCTTCACAATAGTCCAGGACAGACAGGTAATGACATTACAGATGACCTGATCGACCTGGAAGTGATATGATTAGTGGGCATCTTGTCCCCTGTGTTCCCAGTGGGAACAAACAAGGAAATTCCTTGTAGGGATACTTCCACCAGATGGTGAAAATACTAAATATTGATCAGCTCACCTGCATACACACACTGTACACATATATACTCACACCTGTTAATCACAATCAATATATATATATATATATATATATATATATATATATATATATATATATATATATATGCAAGACTACTATCTAATAAAAAAAATAAAAAAAATGAATGCAATTTTTTTACAGCATTCAGACTAAATCACAGAAGAACTGGTTATTCTCAAATAACAGTGATTTCACACGTTTTTTGTTTGTTTTATTACAAATAAATTACCTGGAATAATCACATTCTCTTGGGGATGGTATAACACATTTGTCATTTAAAAATTACTAGTTTCCTCTAGAGTCTTAATGAAGCTATGAACAACTGTATACTTCCACGCGAACACAAAGTAGTCATTATTGCTACTCCTAACAAGGTAAAGGAATAATACACTAAGCATATTTAATTAAGTTGCTGTACTCAAGTTTATTAAAAATGTTCAAAGAGAATTACATTCAAAAACAAAACTTGGTATAGAAAAATTCTGAAAGTAACATGTAAGTTTAAGTGTAGGTCAAAACAGTCTAAAAGCAAGCATTTAACAAATTTTCCATGCCACCTCAAACAGTAATATGTTATGCAAACACAATTATTTTTGTTAAATAATAGTAGTAGTAGTTAGTAATATTATTAACAATTCAATTGTTATGTTAGTCCTCTTGTTCCCTAATGTCTCGTACATACGATCTGATTTTCCGCCAATAAAACCGTGGGAATTTTGTCCAAAGGACGTTGGCTCAAACTTTTCTTGCATACACATGGCCAAACAAATGTTGGCCAACAATTACAAACATAGTGACATACTAGACATACTACCAGCCGATAAAAAGGAAGTTCACTAGTCATGCACCACCCTTTACGCTTCTTCTACTTATCTCTTGTTAGTAGAAGTTTGATGAGTGTCGATTTGCGATTTTCAGCCTCGTGCTTGTCAGTTTTTCTGTTTTGCAGCACGTGCTTGTCAGTTTGTTTCTGTTTTTCAGTGCATTCTTTTTGGTTTGCTTCTGATTTTCAGTACATGCTTGTCAGGTCGTTTCTGATTTTCAGGTCATGCTTGTCAGGTCCTTTCTGTTTTTCAGTGCATTCTTGTCAGCTTGTTTCTGAATGGCCGATAGTCTACTAGCCATGTGGCATTTTCGTCGGAGAGATCATGCTATTGTTGGTCTTGGAGTTATTGCTTGGACCCAAGTCCAGTTCAGGAACAGGGGGAGGCAGAGCTCTTGGGCCAATAATTGGTTGCTTAATCGTGACCAATTCTGTCATCTGCCTTTGCTGCTGGAGCTCCAGGAGAATAATCCTTATGATTTCAGGAATTACAGTATCTCACAAAAGTGAGTACAACTCTCACTGGGAACATTTTATTATATCTTTTCATTTGACAGCACTGAAGAAATTACACTATGCTACATTGTAAAGTAGTGAGTGTACAGCTTGTACATTTGCTGTTCGCTCAAAATAACTCAACACACAGCCATTAATATCTAAACCACAGGCACAAAAAGTGAGTACACTCTTAAATGAAAATGTCCAAATTAAACCCAGTTAGCCAATTTCCCTCCCTGATGTCATGAGACTCGTTAGTGTTACAAAGTCTAAGGTGTGAATGGGGAGCAGGTGTGTTAAATTTGGTGTTGTCACTCTCACTCTCTCATACTAGCCACTGGAATTTCAACATAGCACCTCATGGCACAGAAATCTCTGAGGATCTGAAAAAAATAATTGTTGCTCTGCATAAAGATGACCTAGGCTATAAGAAGATTGCCAAGACCCTGAAACTGAGCTGCAGCATGGTGGCCAAGACTATACAGAACAGGTTCCACTCAGAACAGGCCTCGCCATGATCGATCAAAGGAGTTGAGTGCAAGTGCTCAGCATCATATCCAGAGGTTGTCTTTGAGAAATAGACATATTAGTGCTGCCAGCATTGCTGCAGAGGTTGAAGGGGTGGGGGGTCAGCCTGTCAGTGTTCAGACCATATGCCACACACTGCATCAAATTTGGCCTGCATGGCTGTCATCCCAGAAGGAAACCTCTTCTAAAGATGATGCACAATCAAGCCCGCAAACACTTTGCTGAAGGCAAGCAGACTAAGAACATAAATTACTGGAATCATGTCCTGTGGTCCGATGAGACCAAGATAAACTTATTTGGTTCACATGGTGTCAAGAGTGTGTGGCGGCAACCAGGTGAGGAGTACAAAGACAAGTGTGTCTTACCTACCGTCAAGCATGGCGGTGAGAGAATCATGGTCTGGGGCTGCATGAGTGCTGCAGGCACTGGGGAGCTGCAGTTAATTGAGGGAACCATGAATGCCAACATGTACTGTGACATACTGAAGCAGAGCATGATCCCCTACTTTTGAAGCCTGGGCCGCAGGACAGTATTTCAACATAATAACAACCCCAAACACACCTCCAAGACGACTACTGCCTTGCTAAAGAAGCTGAGTTTAAAGGTGATGGACTGGCCAAGCATGTCTCCAGACCTAAAGCCTATTGAGCATCTATGGGGCATCCTCAAATGGAAGATGGAGGAGCGCAAGGTCTCTAACATCCACCAGCTCATGATGTTCTCATGTAGGAATGGAAAAGGACTCCAGTGGCAACATTCAGAACATTCAGTTCGCACCAGAACATGCGAAAAGGCAAAAAATGTGTTTGAACACCGTTAAAGTCTATGGGACACGAACATGAAAAATCAAAAGTGCTAATTTTAAAGGCTTATATGCATGGTATTGTCTTAAAAAGTGTTTGGGGACCTGGGTCCTGCCCCAGGGGACATGTATCAATGGAGAAAAAAGTTTTAAAAATGGACTTTGTTTTTGGAACCAATGATTTTAATAATGCTTAAAGTGAAACAATAAAAGTGTAATAAATTCCGTACCTGGGGGGTGTCTATAGTATGCCTGTAAAGTGGTGCATGTTTCTCGTGTGTAGAACAGTTTGACAACAAAATTATATTTCTAAAGGAGAAAAGTAATTTAAAACTACTTTTGGCTATAATAAATTGTCGGTCCGGAAATACACATAAAAGTTTTAAATGACTTTTTTTCCTTTAGAAATGTCATTTTGCTGTCAGACTGTTCTAAACATGGGAAACATGCGCCACTTTACAGGCATACTATAGACACCCCACAGGTGCGAAATTTAAAGGAATATTAGGCTTTTATTGTTTCACTTTAAACATTATTAAAATCACTACTCCCATAAAAACTGCCATTTTAAAAACTTTTTTTGCATTGATACATGTCCCCTGGGACAGGACCCAGGTCCCCAAACACTTTTTATGACAATAACTTGCATATTATCCTTTAAAATTAGCACTTTTAATTCCTCTCATAGACATTTAAAGGGTGTTTCGCGGCTTTCGAATTTGTTGCGAACACCCCAATGAGGGTAGACTGTCCTTCTGTCAGGAACCATGAATCAGACAGAGACAGAAAATGCAGTAAAAATCACACCTTTTAATATAATGGAAAAAATTGGTGCAAATAGTAAACATAGTCAAAACATAGCCAGGGTTCAGTAGCCAAAGCGGGTAGTCAGAACAAGCCAGTAAATCAGAAAGCCAGAGATCAGCGTAGTCAGAGGCAGCAGACAGGATCAGGAACCAGAAGGAATGTCAGCCAGGCAAGTCTTCAACAGGAACACAACAGAGAGTTTCCAGTTTAATCACTTGCCAACTGCTGCACGCCGATATACATTGCACAATGGCAGTGGTGGGCAAATGGGCATACCTGTACGTCCCCTTTAATTGGTGGGGCTAGAACACGCACCCGCTGCATACAGCGTGACCATGACCATGCCTGCGTCACCTGCGGACTCCATGTCCGCCGATCTCCCGGCGATCGTGTCACGGAGCCACAGAACTGTAGATGCCTATGTAAACTAGGCATTTCCCCATTCTGCCTTGTGACATGACATAGACCACTGCTCCCTCTCATCAGGAACAATGATCGCTGTCATGTAAGTGGAAGCCCATCCCCTACAGTTAGAATCACTCCCTTGGACACACTTAACCCCTTGATTGCCCCCTAGTATTTAACCCCTTCCCTGCCAGTGTCATTTACACAGTAATCAGCATTTTTATAGTGCTGATCGCTGTATAAATGATAATGGTCAGAAAATAGTGTCAAACGTGTTCAATGTGTCCACTATCATGTTGCAGTCATGATAAAAATCGTAGTTTGCCGCCATTACTAATAAAAAAAATTATAATAAAAATGCCATAAAACTATCCCCTATTTTGTAGACACTATATATACGCTTATTGCTATTGTATTTATTTTTTTTACCAAAAATATGTAGAAGAATACATATCGGCCTAAACTGGGGAATATATTTATATATTTTTGGGGGATATTTATTATAGCAAAAAGTAAAAAAAAAGCTTTTTTTTAAATTGTTGCTTTTTTTTATAGCGCAAAAAATAAAAACTGCAGAGGTGTTCAAATACCACCAAAAGAAAGCTCTATTTGTGGGAAAAATAGGACGCCAATTTTGTTTTGGGTGCAATGTCACAGGACCGTGCAATTGTCAGTTAAAGCGATGCAGTGCCGTATTGCAAAAAGTGCTCTGGTCAGGAAGGGGGTAAAATCTTCCGGGGGGCTGAAGCAGTTAAATAGCCAGAAGGGGCTGGATTACTAGCAGGAAATAATCACCAGGTGAGTCATTGTGGAATGATGAGTGCTGGAAATTAATTGACAGCTGAGCAACCTGAGCATGGTTGAGAAGGGAGTCTTATCTTCACATCATTTTTCTGGTAAGGGGGCACCCTGATGGGGTGGGGACACCTCATGTAAGAGGCTACTCTGGGGCAACTGATTGAGGGGGCTTCTCTGATGGGGACACCTTATGTAAGTGGGGACTATGATGGTAGTGCTGGTGGAACCTGTTGTATGGGGGCACACTGATGGAGTAACACTGATGAAGGAACCTGATGTAAGGGGGCACACTGATGGGGGAACCTGATGTATGGGGGCACTCTGATGTGGAAGCTGATATATAGGGCACTCTGATGGGGAAGCTAAAATATTGGGGCACTTGAGGAACCTCATGTATTGGGGCACTTTTAATGTGAACACCTGATATGAGAGAGTACTGTGATGGGGCAACTCATCTAAGGGGGTACTCTGATGGAGACACCTGATGTAAGGGGGTACTCTGATGGGGAAATGTTATGTCATTCTAACGGAGCCACCTCATTAAGGGGCACTCTAATGGGAGCACCTGATGTAAGGGTACTCAGATGGGTACACCTGAAGCGGGGGCATTCTAATGGGAGCAACTGAACTCCAATGGGGTTTCCTTATACAAGGTGGTCCTATTTTTTTTACTGGAAATTTGAATGTGATTGACCTACTTTTATATTTTATAAGAAGGAAATTTGGACCTTGGCTGAAAGAAATTTTTAGCAACTGGACCTCCCTGAACTTTAAATCATTACTGCTGCCTCAGGTAGACATTTGTGCATTGCAGGAATATGTGCAAAATATTCCTTCTGTGTTCATTAACCTGCAAGAAAGCAATGTACAATGCATTTTGGTGCAACATGGGTTTTAAAAAGGTTCTTTTGTGTTTTTTTCACATGTAGGCAGTCCATTGAAAAGGACTGACTGTCCTATATGGGTTGCAGAAAAACGTGCACATTCCATACACATCTGCAAATATGTGAATGAAGCCTTAGGGTTGGTTTACACTTGCAATAGCCCTCTGAAGAGGGATTTACATCACTTTTCAGAGAGCATTTGACAGATCGTGAGAACTCCTTATATCACCTCCTCAACGTCTATTTAAACCCTTTAAAATTTTGCACCACCATGCCAAAACTGGATTCATCTCATGCTGTTGCAGCTCAGCCTCATTCACTTCCATGGTTCATGTTCAAACATGACAGGTTATAATTTTGACAGATTGTGTGTATAACTCCAATAGCCTTTGCGTCTTGGGGAGCAGTTGGGAGGCGGTAAAAACATGGTTCAAACCGCTGCTTTTACAACCACCAAACTCCAAGTGTAAACAAGGCCTTAGGAGCTTGTTCACATAGGTGGACAGGAGGGCAGCAAATGCAAGCAGTTAAGCCACATTTTTACCCTCCCTGACGAGCCACTTCAACAAGGAAATGCAGCTGCTTAGTAGTGTACACATGTCATGGCTTGTTTTGCTTAACAGCCATGCCAAATATGAATTGAAATAGGGTCATGCTGCAACTGTCTTCCATGCACACAGTGCAGTGGGTCATTGAGTTAAAATAGGTTTAACTAGGTTAAATATTGCCTCCTCACCCATCAAATGAAATCTATAATTTTTAAGAGGGGCAGCAATGATAGCCATACATCTAAATGAGCTCCTGAAGCACTCACAGCATCCTGTCCTCCCTCAGAGGATCCCTTAAGTTCTTTACAACCCTCAGAGCCCACCTCCCCTTCCCTCTTTCATCCCACTGACAGTCCTCGTCAGCAGATATAGGATCCGCCCAAGGTGGGGTGTAACTCACTTCCTGGATATGGACGTGGTGGAAAGAAACTGGAAATGGGGAGTAGCGGCAGGTCTGTCCTGCCTGGGGTAAGGGGATGGGGGTGAGTAGAGACCGGAGCGGGAACAAGGTCAGGAAGTGAGAAGAAGGATCCTCTGGAAGTGAGGGGAGAGCAGACACCGTGCGGTGCCTCTGCCACCACGTCTGTGTTTACCAGAGACACGTCACCCACCTGGGGCATGTCGGGAGATGAAACTGACTGAGACTGAGATGGGCCCGCAGCATGGAGCTACTAAAGACCTGTGATCACTGAAGACTGCAGACCTTCACCTGTCCTCACCCTTCATGGCTGGGGAAACTAAGGACTGGGGACACACACTGACCGGAACCCTCTACCATTCCCTGACACCGACACTGGTACCTACACCATCTGACTAGTACCTCTCTACCCCTGACTAGTACCTTCTACCCACTGACTAGTACCCCCTACCTCCTGACTAGTACACTCCACCCCCTAACTAGTACCCCTTAACCCCTGACTAGTACTCTCCACCCCCTGCCAGATGTAGGATCAGCCTAGGGGGGTTGTTCCAGATAATGGATCCACGCTGGGGGGGAGTGTCAGATATAGGATCCACCCTGGGGGGTGTTGGTGGTTGCCAGATGCAAGATCTGCCCGGGGAGAGTTGCCAGATATAGGATCTGCATGTTAAATGCTTTAAGTACACCCCTGCCTCTTAGCTACACCACTGACACAGAAATTTGTATTCCTTTCAGTGACACCACTGACACAAGGAATTTTTTTTTCTTCACCACTGTTAGCCACATATTCATGCACTGGTTTTAAACTCCTCAGTTTGCTGCAGTGTACCACAACTGTTGGTAGTATTTCAGCACATGCCACAAACTTTACATACATTTTGCTCAGTGCACCCATATTAGCCCTGCTCCCTCTATCTGGGGGAGGGTCTCGAGAGGATTCACAGTTTGCCATCTTCACCCTGGGCACTGAATGACCGTGCCTGGCACTGATGACACTGCAACGCCCTGCACATTTTTTCATAGTGATACATATACTTAATTAATAGTGTATACCAGTACAGTGTCCTTTATGTTTTTTAAAAGCAGGATTTAAATCCACATTAATACAATATGGAGTGGATTTGATTTTCAGTGCAATAAAATTGTGAGGGTTAGCCTACCACTATTTGGCATATGCATCAATCATGGCTGATTGATATTCAGATTTATTTTACATTTTTATTTTATTTTATTTCTCATATGTACAGTAAGTATTTTAGAAATATATTGCTGAGTACGCTAAAAATAACACATAGTGACTCTAAGTAACTAAATATGTTTTTTTCTGTTATGTCCTTATTAAACTATGCAATTAATCTCTAAACACAAGAAGTATCTTTAATTAACAACTGGAAATGTAGCACATTAACTTCATGACCACTGTTGTATCTGCTGTTCTGCTTATCAGCTGAAAATGCATCTTCTCCTAAATAGACTAATGTGGAAATCCCCAGGGGTTTAATTTACTTTCAACATCTTTACTAGTGTTGCTGGAAGCAGATGCTGCCTTATCCCCTATGACATAGTTGTACCTAGTCAGCCTTAGGAGATGCCATCTGACATACATATATCTTAAAAACACATGAAGACATTTTGACTTTCATGGGAGCATTTATTTCAGCATGAATGAAAGTACATATCCTAAAAAGGGCATATGAGTTCAATTGAGTAATGAAAATCTCCTCCCTAACTCCATACCTTCCAAAATAAACGTAGAGCAAGATTGTATTTATGTTAAACAAGCATGGTTAAATCTGAATTTCAATCATTTTTAAATTCTAAATACAAATTGAGTCAGTCCAAAATGATAGGCTATTGCTTATATATTTCTAGTAATTACATCTGTTTTACATTCTGGGGAAAGTATCAACATGCCTGCTACAAAATATCAATACAGTGGTGTGAAAAAGTGTTTGCCCCCTTCCTCATTTCCTGTTCCTTTGCATGTTTGTCACACTTAAGTGTTTCGGAAACATCAAACCAATTTAAACAATAGTCAAGGACAACACAAGTAAACACAAAATGCAATTTAAAATGAAGGTGTTTATTATTAAAGGTGAAAAAAAATCCAAACCATCATGGCCCTGTGTGAAAAAGTGATTGCCCCCTAAACCTAATAACTGGTTGGGCCACCCTTAGCAGCAACAACTGCAACCAAGCGTTTGCGATAACGTGCAATGAGGCTTTTACAGCGTCCTGGAGGAATTTTGGCCCACTCATCTTTGCAGAATTGTCCTAATTCAGTTACATTAGAGGGTTTTCGAGCATGAACAGCCTTTTTAAGGTCATACCACAACATCTCAATAGGATTCAGGTCAGGACTTTGGCTAGGCCACTCCAAAGTCTTAATTTTGTTTTTTCTTCAGCCATTCGGTGGTGGACTTGCTGGTGTGTTTAGGATCATTGTCCTGCTGCAGAACTCAAGTTCGTTTCAGCTTGAGTACGCGAACAGATGGTCGGACATTCTCCTTCAGGATCTCTTGGTAGACAGCAGAATTCATAGTTCCTTTTATCACGGCAAGTCTTCCAGGTCCTGAAGCAGCAAAACAGCCCCAGACCATCACACTACCACCACCATATTTTACTGTTGGTATAATGTTCTTTTTATGAAATGCAGTGTTCCTTCTACGCCAGATATACTTGGACACACACCTTCCAAAGAGTTCCACTTTTGTCTCATCGGTCCACAGAATGTTGTCCCAAAAGTCTTGGGGATCATCAAGATGTGTTGTGGAGAAATTGAGACAAGCTTTGATGTTCTTTTTGCTCAGCAGTGGTTTTCTCCTTGGAACTCTGCCATGCAGGCCATTTTTGCCCAGTCTTTTCCTGATGGTGGAGGCATGAACGCTGACCTTAACTGAGGCAAGTGAGGCCTGCAGTTCCTTGGACGTTGTTGTGGGGTCTTTTGTGACCTCTTGGATGAGTCGTCGCTGCGCTCTTGGGGTAATTTTGGGCGGCCAGCCACTCCTGGGAAGGTTCACCACTGTTCCATGTCTTCGTCATTTGTGGATAATGGCTCTCACTGTGGTTCGCTGGATTCCCAAAGCTTTGGAAATGGCTTTATAACCCTTTCCAGACTGATAGATCTCAATTACTTCCTTTCTCAATTGTTCCTGAATTTCTTTGGGTCTCGGCATGATGTGTAGCTTTTAAGGATCTTCTGGTGGACCTTACTGTGTGTCAGGAACTTACCAGCAATGGACAGGCACAGCTGCGTGCACACAGGCGTCGGCGCGTGTTTCCTGCGCGTTCGCGTACGCGCTCGCATGCGTGTTCGTTTACGCGTTAGTGTGCACGTTCGTGCAAGCGTTCGTGCGCGCGCTCGTTTGCGCGGTCGTGAGTGGTGTGCGTGCGCTACTTGCCGCCACTGAACACTTAAAAGTTCCCCAAGTGCGCTGGTGCGGCGCTGTTTCGTCTCAGCTCCTGTGTACCTGAATACCTGATCCTGAACCTGATTACCTGCTACCGTTACCGACCCGGCTTCGCTTGACTTCTCTGCCTTCTCCAAACCCGACCCGGCCTGCCTGACCTCACTACTTCTCCTGCCTGTGATTCCGTTGCCGACCTCTGCCAGTTTTACCGACACCTCTTTTGCCTACTGATTTCACCTGTCTGCTTGCCTGCTGACCCGGACCGTCTGACCCTGCTCCAGCCTGCTGCCTGTTCAGCCCTCGGCTTCTGAAGCTACTACTTGCATTTCTCAGCCTTCCAGCTATCTCCAGTCGCTCAGCCTTCCAGAGGAATCTCCGCTCTGCTATCAGTTCCAGCGGCCCTATCCAGCAGGCACTCCTACCCACTGTGCTCTCGAGACCGCTGTTCCCATTCCAGCGGCTCCTGAACCAGCGTTGTAAGAGAGGTCTCCTCCTACAAGTCGGGCTTCAACACCAGGACCCTAACACTGTGTCAAGCAGCTTCTATTTAAGTGATGCCTTGATTGTGAACAGGTGTGGCAATAATCAGGCCTGGGTGAGAAATTGAACTCAGGTGTGGACAACCACAGTTATGGTATGTTTTAACAAGGGGGGGCAATCACTTTTTTCACACAGGGCCATGATGGTTTGGATTTTTTTTCACCTTTAATAATAAACACCTTCATTTACAACTTGCATTTTGTGTTTACTTGTGTTGTCCTTGACTATTGTTTAAATTGGTTTGATGTTCCGAAACACTTAAGTGTGACAAACATGCAAAGGAACAGGAAATGAGGAAGGGGGCAAACACTTTTTCATACCACTGTATATTGTATCCAAAAAGAAATAGGATTATCCTGGCACCATAAAAAATGTTTTAATCCACATCATTGTTAAAAATGTATAAAATGTATGCAATGTATACAATTTTATTACATATAGCTTAACCACTTGCTGACTACTATACATATAAACACATCCTGTCAACAAGTGGTCATGTGCAGCCATGATTCTAGTACAGTTTTGTGATCCGGGCAGCTCTACAGCTGTCCCCCTTATGCAGCTCCCTGTGAAAGCAATAATGTTAAATAAAAAAAATTCAAAAGTGTAAAAAAAATATTTGAGAAAGGCATAGTTAGACTTACCGATTACGGTATTTCTAAGAGCCTTTCAGGACAACCCTGGAGAGAGCGTAGCTCCACCTTCTCATCGGGAAACACAGGCCGACTTTAAAACCCCTCCTTTTCCACCATGGTATTGTGGTCTCCAACAACTGGAAAACAAAGCACAGAAAACCACCACACAACCATGATAGATACTTAACATCACTACTAAGATTTAACACAGGGAGGAAAGTAACGGTTGTCCTGAAAGGCTCTTATAAATACCGTCACCGGTAAGTCTAACTATGCCTTTCTCAAATAGCCTTTCAGGACAACCCTGGAGAGGATAACCTAGAAACTTAACCTAGGGTGGGACTACTGCCTACAGCACCTTCCTGCCGAAGGCCTGATCTACAGCGGACAGTAAATCCAATCTGTAGTGCCGGAGAAATGTAGAATAATTGGACAGAGTAGCAGCCATACAGATATGTTCAGGCGTAGCACTGGCCCTTTCAGCCCAGGAAACTGCCGTAGATCTTGTGGAATGAGCAGCAATAACTGAGGGAGGTATATCTCCTTTTGCTTTATAGGCTTCTGCGATTGACAGTTTAGGTCATCTGCCCAGCATGCTTTTAGAAGCTTTCTCTCATCTGCGTGGGCCTGAGAAGAACACAAAGAGGGCATTTGACTTTCTAAATTCTTTGGTCACTTTGAGAAACTGTAACAAACATCTTCTCACATCTAGTGTGTGAAAGGCCTCTTCCCCTGGATTATCCGGAGTTGAAGAGAAAGTGGGCAGGATTATTTCCTGCTATCTGTAAAAGGTTGAGTACCCTTTAGGAAGAAACACTGGATCCGTTTGAAGGACCACTCTGTCTGCAAAAACTTTCAGGAAGGGTTCTGTAACTGCCAGAGCTTGGAGCTCACTGATTCTCGTTGCAGAGGTGATGGCCACCAGAAAAATTGTTTTGAGAGCCAAATTCTGTAATGACGATTCTAGTAAGGGTTCAAACAGAGATCCCGAGAGACCTGCAAAACAATAGACAAATCCCAACTGGGAAAATCTTTAAGGGCTATTGGCCTACTTTGTGGGAGAGCCCTGAAAAATCTAGGAATTAAAACTCATTTGGATAATGTTTTTTCAAAGAAAAACGATAAAGCTGCCACCTGAGTCTTCAGGGTACTGGCTGCCAGACCCTTCTCCATTCCCTCATGGAGAAATTCAAGGACAAATACTACACTCCTGACTTGGAGGCCCTTAGACGCACACCAGGAGTTAAACTTTTTCCAGACTTTCATGTATATAGCCAGCGTGACCTCTTTTCTGATAGATAAAAGGGTCTTTAGTACCTTATCAGAAAGTCCTTTTGCTTTTAAGTGGTCTTCTTCAGAAACCAAGCAGTTCATTTTAGATAGTCCACTTCCAGATGGTTCACTGCCCCCTGTGTTAGAAGATCTTTCCTGGATGGTAACTTCCATGGGGGTTCCGTGGCTAGATTTTATAGGACCGCAAGCCAGGGCCTTTTTGGCCAAAAGGGAGTGACCAGCATCAGATTTGTCTTTTCTTCTCTAAACTTTCTTATGACCAGAGGTATCAGAGGAAAGGAAGGCGTAGCCCAGCTGGTAATGCCAAGGGTGGGCAAATGCATCTATGCCTATTGTTTGGTCATCTCGGTGGAGATAAAAGAATTTGCCTACTTTTGAATTTTGTTGGTTGGCAAAAAGGTCTATTTGCAGTTGTCCCCAAGCTTTGGAAATCATCAGGAAGACCTCCTGATTCAGACTCCACTCCACTTCCACCAGCTTCCATCTGTTTAGAAGATCTGTTAACAGATTATGCGAACCTTTCAGGTGGACTGGCGATAATGAAGCCACAGAAAAATTGCCTTCAATTCCTGCCAGTTTGAAGATTTTTGGGCTTCTGCTTTGGACCAAACTCCCTGAGAAGTCTGACCATCCAGGTGGGCTCCCCAGGCGCTTGTGTCTGTTATTAGCCGCTTGTCCATGGGAAAGACCCAAGAAAGGCCTTTTGTTAGATTGGATGGATCTCTCCACCACCAGAGAGCCCTTTTTACTTTTGGTGACATTTTTATCTGCTTCTCTATTGGTTCCTGGTAGGACCAGCAGCACAGAATATTTAACTGAAGGGGTCTGGAGTGCAATCTGGCCCATTGAATGGCAGGAATCGATGCTGTAAGCAGACCTAACACAGCCATGGCTGAACCTGTGTCACTGCTGATTGGATCTTCTCTCTCTTTTCCTGCTGAAGAAACACTTTCTGGAGCACCGAGTTTATGGTATAACCCAAAAACGTAATCTCCTGTTAGGGTTCCAGATTTTTGAGGTGAGACTGGGACACCTGGAGATTTGGTAAGACCTGTTCTCTGGCGTCTGCGAAAAACAAAATGTCATCCAAGGGATGACTGAAATCCCCTTCAACCTCAGAGGTTCCAGAGCTTCCGCCATAATCTTTGTAAAGATTCTGGGGGTGGATGAAAGTCCGAATGGCAGAGACCTGAATTGGAGGTGCCATACTGCGTCCCCCAGATCCACTGTTAGGCGTAGGAACTGTTGAGAAGTCCGATTCATCTGCACATGAAGATAAGCATCTCTTAAGTCCAGGGATGCCATGAAACAACCCAGGGTCAGCAATTTTGTAACTGAAAAAAACATACCCATCCTGAAGTGTTTATACCATATTGATTTGTTCAAGATTTTCAAATTCAAGATTAGACGGTACTTCCCTAAGGGCTTCTTTACCAGTAAAATATGGGAGTAGAAGCCCCTGCCCTCCTGATTTTTTGGGACTTGGATGATCACTTCTTGCTGAATCAGATCCTCTAGTAGGTTCATCATTGCAGAAGCTTTTTCCTGATCCCTTAGTAGTGCTGTCACATAAAATCTGCTTGGGGTGGCTCTGAAAAATCCCAGCCTGTAACCCTGAGTTATAATGCTTTCCACAAACAGACTTGGATATGTCATGTCCCACTGTAGGTGAAAAGCTGACAATCCCCCCCCCCCCCCCATGAGATTGTCACTTACTTTTAGAGGGCTGGTCTGGGGGAGATCTGAAGAGAACTCGTTCCCTACCCTTACCCCTCTGGGAGCCCCAACAGCTCTTATGGTCCTGATTCTTACTCTTGTGGGACTGTTGAAGAGTACAAAAATTTTTCTTAATCGGCTGCTTCTTTTTGGCAGGAAAAGCCTTTTTCTTGTCAGCTGTCCTGTCTAAGACCATTTCCAGGTCCGCTCCAAAAAGAAAATCACCTGAAAAGGGCAAACTGCACAGCTTAACCTTAGAAGCCATGTCCCCAGACCAGGTTTCAGCCAGACCACATGCCTGGCTGAATTTACCAGAGCTGATGGCCTCGCTGCTAATTTAACTGATTAAGCCAATGCATCAGCCATATACTTGATGGTGTTTAAAATTAGGGGAAAAGATTCTAAGAGGTCTTTACAGGATGTGCTTGCTTCTACATGGCTTTTACATTTTTCCACCCAACACTCCAGGTTCTTTTCCACAGAGTAGTGTAGATTGCTCTGAATATGTCATCCACCTCCTCTAGGGATAGCTTATACCGAGAGGTTCTGCTATCATCTTCCTCTTCCTCCTGCTCTGAATCTCTGAGTGAGAGAAGAGTACTTCCTCCTTCATCACCTGAGTCCTCAGTCTCCACTGGTCTGGATAAGGATGCCTTTAGACTAGGTGGTGGATTCTGGGGATCAACCTGAACTGCTGGGTTCTGTATCAAAATGGATCTGACAGAACTCAGCGAGTTTGTAAGTTCTTTAGCAGAGGAGAACAGGTCCTTGTATTGCTGGGACGTTTCCTCTTCCACCAGATCTCCACTCCAAAGACATGCTGGTAGGTTAATTAGACCTTGTCTAAAAAAAAATTGGCCTTAATATGTGTGTATGTGTATGTTGTATGTGTTTGTAAGTGTGTCAGGACCTTACGGGGTAAAGGACCACGCAAAGCCACAGATGGACTCTGGTGGCAAGAAAGCGCCCTGAGGCGATTCAGTTCGCATAGGTATCGCTATACAAGTCACTCATTCATTCATTCATTCACCAGATCTTTGATACAAGCTCTGCACATCACCTTCTGCCATGAGTCTCTAAGGGGGTTCTTGAAAGAAGGACATTTCCTCTGGCTTGGTGGATTAGGTCTTTCCTAACACCTTTTCCTGTAATGACAGACAGTTTTAACTAAACCTAATGTCCCAAGCTAGTAAAAATCACCACCAAGCCAGAGCAGAGACAGAACACCCAGAAAGCTAGTGAGGCACCCAGTCCATACTGCAGAGTCCAAGTGATGTAACCTCTGACCCTGCAGCCACAGGCTCCCATCAGGGAGGAACTCCAACACCACAAATAAAAGCCCAAAAAGGCACCATTGTACCCCTCTTACCTGGGCTTGACCGGTGGTAGGAGCGCCTGCATCCGCATGGCTGTTTTGCTCTCATCCATGTTGTAGAGGGAAAACAGCAGCCTGAATGAAAAAACCTACAGGTTTTTAAATTTTATCGGCCGCCGCGTCATCAGCACTGACCGGAAACGGCCCCTAGTCTCTGCGTTCCAGGTGCTTGGAACCAGCAATGCCATGCCCCCTCAGGAAGCTGCATCACCGGAAACAATGCTCTCACTAGCTGGGACCCAGAACCGAAAGCAGGAACATGCCGCTGACCTGCAGCGACCCCCACCCGACAACCAGAGCCATCTCCAGGATCAGAAAAAAATGCGGAATCCAGGCACAATAACACATGCCTCCTGAGGGTCCTAACTCCCCTGAGATGGAGAGACAGGGGATGCCGAGGATACCTCCCACCCCTGGGGGGCTGCTGGCTGGTCATACAGACACCAAACAAACGGTAAGCCTGACACTCTTCAACCCTGGAGAGAGTGCAGCTCCCTGGTTTCCAGGCACATGCTTCCACTATGTAGGAAATACAATAACTGAGACCATGGTGGAAGAGGAGGGGTTTTAAAGTCGGCATGTGTTTCCTAAGAAGAAGGTGGAGCTACGCTCTCTCCAAGGTTGTCCTGAAAGGCAATTTGAGAAAAATGAATTCACGCAAATGCAAACATGAGCACAGGTCTATATACACTCTTTTTGTTCAAGATCATATAGAGCACCAGTATATTATAAATGTGTACCACATCTTAGTATTATATACTCAGAAGAAATAGAAGGAAAAAAAAAAGGAAACAAAAAAATGTACCTTACTGGTACATAGCAAACTACACATTTAATTTGTAAAACTTTCTATTTCATTTTATTTATGTACTAAAAACCATATTCATAAAATGGAAAAATATTTCCCCGAAGTTGGGTATGAATCTCTTAAACCTCATCAAAAACAACATTGCATAATTTGCACAATTTGCTTATGTTTTTAAGAACCACAAGGTCAACGCATTTCCACTGAATAAAGTCAGGAATGTGTCCAAGGGTATACCCAATGCACAAAGTGGAAAATCTGTCTGTAACCTATATTTTTGTATATGCCTCATACATGTACAAGCATCTTCATGGATTCAAATGACCTCAACGGTTTCCTAGAGTAGATCAATTCAATAGGGAGATCAGTCATATGGTCCATTCAAAAGTAATGAGAGGATTAAAAAACACAAAAATCCCATTTGGAGGTACAATGGTGAGGGGATATCATCCACTAAACAACACCAACCACCAAGCTCAGTCTGGTCACTCCTGTGTAATCATCATCAATCCTCCAAGTGCAGCACATGGCAGAGTTGCTCCCCCTCATGTTGCACATGCTAGCTACAGGATGCACAGATATGTATGTAACCGTTTAATATATATTGACAGTTAGTGACATCAACAGCATTAATATACAATGCCCTATACATAATCAATTACAGTTTGCATACCTATATATACAATGTGCTATAACTTGTTGATTCTGAACATAACAATAATCCTATTAACCAGAATAAAAGAGCCAGCTTATTGAGATTGTTTGTTTGAAAAAAGTTGTCTCATTTAAACTAGGAGGAACACTAGCCCTTGGACAACAGATCCATTAGATTTCCATCTGTAACTTTGATTTAGCTTAATTACCTTCCTGGGAGTCCATGTTTCCTGTCTAAAACTATGAATTTAATGTGTACAGAACTATACTTATAGTTCATGTATGAGCCAATGGGTGACCACATATTGCCACTCTCTATTGCATACTGTAGGTATCATTGCACAGTAATTGGAAAACTCTCTTTTTGTCTTACACATACAGTGGGCACCACAGTAACAGATGAATAAATATATTATCGCCATGGTGTTACAGTTAGCAAAGTATCTCTGTCATCTTTGTCATATCTTTGTACACTTATTTAGGGTAGATTGTAACAGACCTATTTGTTGTTTGGATAATGAGGGGAAACAACTAATTTTGTCTATGTACTTACTTGTGGTTTACCTCTGTTTCCTCATGGAGACCCTGGGCGTGAGGGAGTAAAAGGTATATATCCAATAGGTTTCCCTCTGGCAGAGGCATTTAAAGTGCTCCATCAGTGGGAATGTACCAGGGACAGACTCTATGACCTTCACCCTGAGGCCTGTAGAAGATTGGCCATGATGTTTTAAAAAATGTTGGGGCACACTGTGCTTTTTGTCTCCACCCTCTACAAAACTGTAATGTTCACCAAACCTCTT
Source organism: Lithobates pipiens (assembly GCF_037356315.1). NCBI lineage: Eukaryota > Metazoa > Chordata > Amphibia > Anura > Ranidae > Lithobates > Lithobates pipiens. The sequence goes on from NW_027507764.1 coordinate 390,491,920, forward strand.
CCCAACATAGTGTAGGTCACATTGACAAATAAGACAATAAACCACAAATTTGGTGGACCAGTTGTAAAAGTTGGAAATCTGGTATGTTTTACCTTTGGTCATAAATTCTCTTTGACCATGGTTCTCTTTACAAGTCAGGCACTGTACATGCTGACAAGAGGAATAAGGCACAAAATATGTGTGTGTACAGCAGAATGGGATTTGTACTTACTGGGAGTCATACAATTTTTGATGTTCCTAGCTTTCCTGTAAGAGAATTTAGGTTTGGCTGGGATGGTGGATTGCCACTGAGGATCCTCTAGTAGGATGGACCAATGTCTGCTAAATATTCATTCCATTTATTTGTGTTTGGTGTGAAATTGTGTAAAAAACCTGACTGGTTGGCAAATGGACTGGTTGGTGTGTTTGGGCTGCACAGATTGATAAATTGTTTTTTGAGCTGGGACCCTTGCTAAGAGACCCTTGTCTTTCAGTTCACATATCTAATATCAGACCCTTAAGGTCTTCAACCACAATTAAGTACATAGACAAAATTAGTTATGATCATTACCCCTCATCATTGAAACAACAAATAGGTCTGTTACGATCTACCCTAAGTAAGTGTACAAAGATTTTTAATCCAACTTGTATTCCTATTTCCATTTTTATTTTTATTACCATTATTCTTATTTTTATTTTTATTTTCTTTCTTATTTTTTTATTATATATTTGCTTGCATTTATTTTTATTATTTTTTTCATTTTTTATCATTTTTTCATTAATTTATTTTTTCATCTTCACCACTATACTATTGATCGCAATATTTATCCCCACCACTTTTTATGCTAGACCACACGCAAGGGTGCAAACACACACACATTTATGTACACACGTGAGCTAAATTTGTCCAGTTTTTAATTTGCTTTGCAGCGCTGTTTTAAAGATTCTTATAAATATGTACCATTGCCTGTTTTTTTTCTTGCTTCAGTATGTATGTTTTTTGCCCACTACTTATGCATTTACAGCCATTTTTAATGTCCCACAATGACTAGTGCTATTGATCCATCTATTGATCCTTTATTCACCCTTTTATATGCTGAGCCTGCCACACTCGCATCTCCCTGTTATTGCCGTGTCACCAGTCCAACTGAAGGACACTTGAACCCAAGAACCCCCCCCCCCCCCCCGGACAATTATATACTAATTCCTAACATGCTTGTTTTAATCCTACTCTTGTGAATATATATGCAGAATTTGCTTATTAAAAATCCAACGTTTTACTGCACTTAGAGTGGCGCTTCTGTCCTTTCTCCTTCAGCCTTCCAAGATTTGCTTCTTATCTACACTGGGCTGCCTTCAAGGTGCTAATTCATTGGACTAATAGTCAGGTGGACCTTCACTGTGGCTGGTGCAAATGCTAATGTATCTCTATGATTATCAAAACAATTAAAGTGGTTAAGACAGCGGCGCGCAGGCGCACTGAGCGCGGCATTCTCAGCGATGGAGCTTCCGCGCGTGTCGGCTCCCGTGCGCATGCGTGGGAGTGACGTCATTGCGGCTTCGCCGAATGACAGCGGCGGAGCTGCGAGACCCCACCAACAAGATGGATGCGGCGGACTACAGGGGACAGCGGCGACTTCGCTGGCTTCTGTGTCAGGTAAGTGACACATAATGGGCTACTATGCGATGCATAGTAGTCCATTATGCTTTGAATGAAAGAGGAAGTAAACTCATCAGGGTTTACTTCCTCTTTAAGCTTTCTTCCTGGAAATTTTTTTTTATTATTATTATTATTATTCAGAATGTTTATAGTACCAAGAGTTTGTACAACTAATTACAAAATAAAGGAATAATACCATTGCACAGAGCAGGTAAATATCATGTTTGTTATTTTAGATAAAACAAATCAAGCCTTTACAACCTCATTTCTATTTTGATGACGACTTAAACTTGCGGGTTCTAATCCCTCACCAGTCTATCTGTAATTTGCCAGGATACATTAAAGATCACAAGATGGTTTAATAAAAGTGTTTTATACAAATGAAAAGATCAGTATAATAAACTATAAATGTACCCTTGTGGCTAACAGAAACCAGTGTTTAACCACTTGCTTACTGGGCACTTAAACCCCCCTCAGTCCCAGACCAATTTTCAGCTTTCAGCGCTGATGCACTTTGAATGACAATTGCGCGGGCATACAACACTACCCAAATGAAATTTTTATCATTTTTTTCCCACAAATAGAGCTTTCTTTTGGTGGTATTTAGTTACAGCTCGGAGTTTTATTTTTTGCTAAACAAACAAAAAAAGATGCAAAAAAAAAAAAAATCATGTTTTAATAGTTTGTTATAAAATTTTGCAAACGGGTCATTTTTCTCCTTCATTGAAGTGCGCTGATTAGGCGGCACTGATAGGCTGCATTGGTGGGCACTGATGGGCTGCATTGGTGGGCACTGATGGGCTGCATTGGTGGGCACTGATAGGCTGCACTGGTGGGCACTGATAGGCATAGTTAAGGCGGCACTAATAGGCACAGATAAGGCGGCACCGATGGGCACAGATAAGGCGGCACTGATGGGCAAAGATGGGCACAGATAAGATGGCACGGATGGGTGGCACGGATAAGTGGCACGGATGGGTGGCACGGATGGGCACTGATAGGTACCACAGATAGATGGGACTGATGGGCACTGATAGGTGGCACTGATAGGTGGCTCTGATAGGTGGCACTGCTGGGCACTGATGGGCGGCACTGCTGGGCACTGATGGGCGGCACTGCTGGGCACTGATGGGCGGCACTGGGGTGCAGCACCTTTGAGGCAGATTTTGGGTGGCACTGTGGGTGGCACTGCGGGTGGCACTGCGGGTGGCACTGTGGGCACTGCTGGGTGGCACTGTGGGCACTGCTGGGTGGCACTGTGGGCACTATGGGCACTGCTGGGTGGCACTGACAGGGGGGCACTTACTTTATTTCAGGATGGCACTGCGGGTGGCAGGTGGGCACTGGCAGGGGGCAGGTGTCCGCTGGATATGCTGGCCGTGATCGGGACTGATGTCCCGAACACGGCCGCCGGCGATCGGCTTTTTTTTTTTCTCCTCGCGCTGTCAGTGCGAGGAGGAATACTAGCCGATTACCGGCTCCGTTTTATCACATGATCAGCTGTCATTGGCTGACAGCTGATCACGTGATAAGGGGTCGGGATCGACCCCTTACACGGATCGGTGATCAGGCGAGTCTCACGGACTCGCCGATCACAGAGCGCGCCGCTCGTAACCAGGACTACGTCAATAGACGTAGTCCCGGAAATGTGGGTCCGCGCTATTGCCGTCATTTTGCAATAGCGCGGTACCCAAGTGGTTAAAGAAGACAAGAAAAACTTAGTGTGGATAAATCACCAGGACCAGATGGTTTACACCTAAGATTTTTCAAACAACTTAGCCATGTTACTGGAATGGTACTAGCAGATTGGTGAAAAATAAATGTGGCACATATATTCACAAAATGGCCAAGATATGCACCTGTAAACTATAGACCAGTCAGAATAATATCAATAGTATGTAATATATTGGAAGGAGGGAGCATATCCAAGAATCTGCCAATGAAAATCAGTAGGACCATTATGGATTTATGAAACAACGTCCTTGTCAGAACAATGTATTAATATTCAATGAGGAAGTAGGCTGTAATTTGTATAGAGGAAGGCCTGAGAATGTAGTATATCTAGATTTCACTAGGGCATTTTCTACAGTACCCCATACGTGCTTAATTTACAAACTAGGGTCTTTTGGCATTGATGAAGTTGTATTTACTTTGATAAAATTGCAGGAGTTGCAAGAGTGCATCCAAGGGGTGGTGATAAATGGCATATTTGCTGAATGATTTAGTGTTGTGAGTGGTGTGCTCCAGGGCTCTGTACTGGGACCAATTCTGTTTAGCTTATTCATAAATGATGTAGAGGTTGGAATAAATAGTTAAATCTCAGTGTTTGCTGATGATGCAAAGCTAAGCGGGGCAATCATTTCACAACTGATATACAAACATGGGCATGGCTTAGGCTTATATGAAAGTAATTGGGCATACAAAGTGTACGGGGGTCCGGGCACTGCCCTGGGGACACATGTATCAATGGAAACAAAGTTTGTAAAAAACATAGTTTTTAAATGAACAGTGATTTACTGATGCCTAAAGTGAAAATAAAAATTAGAAATAACAATAAAAATTACTTTAAACGTAATGCCTGGGAGGTCCCCTTAGTCTGCTTGGAACAAGATTAGAATTTTTTTGCATACATTCTGGTGTCTGGTGTTAGACTTTGGATAGACGTAACAGGTGCAGAAAAATTGGGCTTTGAGTGTTGGTGGTGCCTTCACACCATAACCATATAGAGGTACTCTTGACAAAAGCAAGAATTGGCCTTCCTGTCAAAATTTTTAATTATATACACCTGTCAATCAGGTGCATAAAAAATTGGTCCTTGGGTGTTACAAGACTCCTTCTCTTCTTGTGTGTTGTATGGCGTCACAAGAATGATATCTGCATAAAGTGGGCCTTGAGAGGAAAAGATGCCCCCTCTTCCTCCCGCTGCTCTGCCTTGAGTGCCCTGTCCATAATGCCACCCAGAGTCTGCTCCAACAGGAATGAAACAGGGACTGTGTCTCTCTGATGCATGCATTGTCATGGCTCACCATCCTTGTTGACTCCTCAAAATGGTGACAGTACAGTGCATGCATCCTTTATCAGCAGCCATTGGTGTGGGGAAAAAAATCAGTGGCAGCCTAAGCCTGCCGTTGTGTCATACTCACATAGGTGCTTGTTGACGGTTGCATGTACAGCTGCTGCAGTATTGCCGAAGTCAAGTTCCACCTTGTGGGCATGTCACAAATCACTAAAATGTCACAAAAATTTCTCTTGAGGGTGATGTTTCGAATTAATTTATTCAGATCTTTAAAGATGGTGAATGAATTGGGTGGGGCAGTGGGAGCAAAATTGAGGCCTCCTTGGAGTAATGATAATTCATCATCTGTGAATTTGGTGGAAGACAAATTATAGATCTTTACAGTCTCCGCATTTTTTCTTTCATGTTACTTGAATGTCCATATACCCTAATGTAAACCCTCAAAAGTTGCATGAAAGTTGCACCTGCATGATATAGATACAATTTGTGTGCAACTTGTATAAAGAATGCTGGCAAAGAAAAAAAAGGAAAAAAATGGTGCGGGCTTCCCCCAATGCATACCAGGCCCCAATGCCAAAATAAAAAAAATGGTGTAGGGTCCCCCCTAATAGCCATACCAGATCCTTGTCCAAGCATGCATGCCAGCATGTGAGGAAAGGGGGGAACAAGTGAATGCCTCCCCTCCTGAATCATACCAGGCCACATGCCATCAACATGGGGGGTGCGTTAAAGAGGAGTTCCAGTCTCCTGGAAAAAAAAAAAGTCAGCAGCTATCAAAACTGTAGCTGCTGACTTTTAGAAAACAGACACCCACCTGTCCCATGATCCAGCAGTGTACTCATCCAAGTCGGTTTCACATACTGTCTTCTTTCCTTGGTGCCAAAATCTTCACTATGGGTGTCCATTGCGCATACACGAGCAGCACTGCGCATCAAGAATGGTGGATGCGGTCTTCAGAACACTGCAGGGGGAGGAAGGGAGGAGAACTTCCATTTTCGACCACCTAGGTTGTCAGAACAGTCGTGGGAGCAGGTATCCCCCTGCTCATCAAAAGTGTCAATTCTTCAAGAGGAGAGGGGGATGGGGGGGAGCTCCCATTTTTACATTTATTACAGCTTAAATAAGGGCCAAAATAACTTTAAACCTTACAAAATATCTACCTTTGTCTTCATTTTTTACATAGTTTATAATTAGCAATGGGTTATTATTTTAAATACAAAGATATCTCCTTATGATATATGTATCAAAAATAAGGCATTGTACTCTTAAAATGCTAGAAGTGCAAAAGTTTAATGTATATACCTGACAAATTAGGAGCATGAGTAAAAATGTGCCTCGGGTTCTTAGCTGAAGTGAAACATATTTGGCTGACAACAAATTTCTACACTGTTCTTAATCTAATTAAGGTAAATATAGCTATTACTTGTCAGCATTTTACTTATGCATATCATAGCAACCAAACTGGCACTTTTCAGTATTTTTTTATTGCATGAATGTATGTTATTTATACTTACATTTTAAATATTCATTTTTACTTAGTGAGTCACCCCTAGAAACTAGACAAAGGTTCTTGGGGGGAAAAAATATATACATATATATATAAAGAGAGGGTTGCAAAACAGAGAGCTCTTTATTGCTCATACAATAACAGCATGTAGCAACATTTCAGACATCCTTGCCTTTTCTCAAGGTGATTGCAACATAGTAGCAAAACATTCTATAAAGATGAATACCATAAATGACATCGACAGAATACAGTGTCCATTGGTTGTGTCAAATACACAGAACATATTATACAACAAAATGACCACAAGCGTATACAGTGACGTTAATTTCAAGTATTGCATGACATGTATTCTGTACAAGGCATCCCTGAAGCCAGCATCTTCCCCAGTTTGCCATTCTTCCCCATTCTGAGAGACAAATACCCCCCCCCCCCACCCACCAACTTGTGTGCCATTTTAGGCAAGCCATTTTCATAATAAATATACAGTAAAAAAAAAAAATAAATAAATATATATATATATATATATATATATATATATATATATATATATATATATGTGTGTGTGTGTGTGTGTGTTTGTGTGTTTGTGTGTATCTATATATTAGGGCTGGCAAAATTATAGATTAATTCCACAATTAATCATTCATTTTTTTTTATCGATCAAAATTCTTTTGATCGGTACTCATCTCTCCACCGGCTTCCGGGTCTTCAGGGAGTTCTGTCTGTTGGAGATGCGGTGACGTCACGGACATCGACATCACCGAACTCCTCCCCGCTTCCTCAAATGCCTCCATCTGCTAACGAAGGGAAGGGGGAAGGAGTCCGGTGATGTTGATGTCCGTGACGTCACTGGACAGCCTGGACAGTGATGGTAAATATGGATGCGGTTAACTGGAATCATTCAGTGAGCTAAGTGTAGGCAAATTTTTTGATAACCTCCGTTTTTAACATTGTTGTAAAAAAAAAAATGTAAACACTCTTGTAAGTCTGCGTGACTGGCTAAAGTGATGCCTATTTGCCTACTATATATATATATATATATATATGTATATCTATCTCTCTATCTCTCTCTCTCTCTCTCTCTCTCTCTCTCTCTCTCTCTCTCTATATATATATATATATATATATATATATATATATATATATATATATATATAGAGATAGATAGATAGATATAGTTCAATAATGAGGAATAGTACCTGCACTCTCTGCAGAGGTAAGGCCTGGTTTATTGCATAGGAAAATGGTATCCAGCCCACAAAACTGTAGAGCAGTGAGTACTCCACAGGACTTGAAAACATGAATGGTTCATTGGAAAAGCCCACCAATACATCAGGGCCATCAGGAATGCTTGTTGCTATTCTGATGTGTTTACAAGTTCTGTGAAGAACCCACTGTTTTGTTTGACATTTCAGCCATCCCTACCTTTTTTTTTTTCAAAGCAGATTGCAACATAGTGAATAGTAGAATACCGTAAATGACACATAGTTTCAAGTGTCCATTGGTTTTGTCACTATACATATAACACAACAAAAAACATGTATTAAACAACAAAATATCACAGCTGTATACAGCAATTTTTTGAACATGAGAAAGCGGAAAACTGCAATAAAGTAATGTGGCACATGCAGTGCAATGTTGGAAAAAAAGGAACATAGTTAAAATTCATCAAATATTGAATGTGGCATGGTTAAATTGAATCCTGGTTGGGCTTGGTTTATGGGCAAAAATGTGTTGCAAATACAGTACTATGCTACAATAGTATTTTTTTTTTGTCAGTCTTTAAAAAAATGTTATACACAGTACAGTGCCTTGAAAATGTATTCATACCCCTTGACATTTTCCACAAGTTGTCATGTTGCAACCAAAAATGTAAATGTATTTTATTGGGATTTTATTTGAAAGACCAACGCAATGTGGCACATACTGTATACATTATATATTTCCTGGACCTCCCCATGTCAGCCTACTATGGGTCAGCTCCGCCCCCTCTGACCCCTCCAGGACCACCTTTTTCCTAGCCCATAAAGGGCAGCTGTCTGCCCACACCAGTGTTCTTTTTTTCCCCTCGCTCCGGACGCCTTTTAAAGTTTATTTATTTATTTATTTATTTTTTCTTCATCCACCATCCCTCCTGTTCGGGTTCAGCCTCTCCCGGATTAGAAGATCCCCCCATATAGGCTGTAACTCTCCTGAGGAGGTGGGTTCCCTTGGTGCTGGGATAATAAGGTGCAGTATAAATGACTGTGTATTACTGGCAAAAGTCACTGGCAGTATAAATGATTGTATATACCTTTGTTAGGCAGGTGCTGGCACTCTCTCCTTCGATGTTTTTGTGTGTTCAGGCAGTGGTTTGGCTCGCTGGGACTTGTAGTTCACCACCTCCACATATATTCCTTTCAGGAAGCTCAGGGTTGAGCAGGTGAGGTAAGAGGTAGCTTCCTCTTGGATAGCCTAGCAAACACCAGAATGTTCAATGCTGATTTGCAGCAGGCTTTGTCCTCTAATCTCAGCCTCCAGCTGATCAATCTGCTACTCTGCTCTGGTAAGCCTGATTTCCAGGACTCTCATTACTTACTGCTATGTTACTTGTCTGTCAGAGTGTTTTTATTATCCTGTGCCTTTATAGGTCTGGGGAGTTTTGCCTGGCTGCCTGCCTAGCTGCCATAGCACTGAAGATTCAGGTGGAGAAGTTTATTTTATTTATTTATTTATTTATTTTTATTTATTTATTTAAAAGAGAGCACATCCTCTATTTTACAGAGAGAAGGGCCCAGTGTGAGCTAAACACCCATAAAGAGGTTCCTAATCAGCATTCCAGCCTCAAAGGAGTAAAAAAGGGACTAGACATGACAAACCGCAGAGTCACATGCAGCTGGATAGACGCCTGTTGTCACCGCATTCCAGATCTCCCTCGCCGTTACCTCACTTAGCCGTCCAGACTTGAGCCAAGAGAGGTCCATACATCAGAAAGCCTCTAGAAAGTGCAAATCCGGGCGCAGACAGAGAAGAAAATCCTCTTCTTCGGATAGGTCTTCATCGCCAGCCCAGGCAGAAGAAGGATCCTATTGGGCTTGCTCGGCTGAGGTCATCAGAGGAAAGTGGGTATGTGCATCTTGCTTCAATTAGGCGGCTCAGGACAATGCTGCAAAAGGACGCCAGGTTAAATCCTACATTAAGCACGCAGTCAAGGAAGGGTTAAACAGTGTTTCAAGGAATCCTGCTCATCCTGCTGTATCTTCAGCATCTGCAGATTCAGATCATGTGTTTTCAGCACGTTTTAACTCTGATGTCAATAGCGATTCAGATCCATCTGAGACGAGATGGTCTTGGAATCACATACGATTAATTTTTGCACTGGCTCCCCCCTTGGTGGAGGCTGTTAGGGATGCGAGGAAGTGGCGGGAGATACTACCTGTATTTAAAGAAATCTTTACCTTCCTTTCCATTCATTTCTGAAATTAAAGAAGTATTTGACGATGAGTGGACGAGGTCCGAGAAGAAGCTCAATGTGCATAATAGAGTATCGAAGCTGTAACCCTTGGGACACTATGCCTAAGGTGAATGCTTCATTACCTAGATTCGCCTGCCACATTCCGCTTCCGCTGGAGGATTCAGTCTCCTTTAGGGATCCTATGGATCGCAGAAAAAATGCAGACCTAAATAGGTTGTATAGTATGGTCGAAGCAGCCTGGAGGCTGGTGTTAGTGCTCACTTCTGTGGCAGCAGCACTTGGGTTGGATTAGCACCTGTGCGTTTTTAGGTGCTTTTTGCAGTTTTGCGCTACCGTTCATTTACCATGGTCTCCTATGGGACTGTGGCTGAAGTGGCTGTTGACCAGGTCAGGGAGCCGGTTCAAAAGATGACAGCAAAGATAATGGCTCATTCCATCACAACCCGCAGAGCCTTGCGGTTGAAGCATTGGTCGGCCGATAAGGCTTCTAAGCACAGCCTATGTTCGGTTCTATTCAACGGGAAGCTACTCTTCGGGAAGACTTAGAATCAGCAATTCAGCGGGTTTCTGGCAGAAGATCTAGCCTAATCCTGCAGAAGAGAAAAACAACAGCAGCCCTTTCGATTTAACAAGAGATCCAAAGAAGGATTCAGTGAGGCCAGTACTTACAGACAGTTTTCCATGGAAGAGCGCTGGTTCAACCTTCCAGAAACCTTCCAAGCCCAGGGCCAATGAAGCTTCTAAGGCTTCAAATAAGTCCTTCTGAAGGTGTCTCCACTTAACCCTCTCAAGTAAGAGCAAGACTAGCTTAATTTGGGGGGGTTTGAGCGGACAAATTACAGGATGCCTGGATTGTTCAGTCATTTGATCAAGTTATCATCTCGAGTTCAGAACAAGACCCCCTCAGACCTTGTTTCTAGAAACTGGGCTTCCTACAGATGTTTGAGAGGATATATAGGGGAGCTGTTGGCAGCAAGGGCCATCCTTTTGGTTTCAAGGCACGAATTGGGTCAAAGAGTATGTTCCCCTCTGTTTTTGGTCCCAAAGGCCTGAATTCTTTCAAGAAAGGTTCCACCATTCAAAATGGAGTCATTGGAAACGATCATTTCAGTTGTGGACTCAGGAGACTGGATGGTTTCCATCGATTTGGCGGGTTTGCAGATCTTCTTGTTTCCATAGACGCATCTCACCATCGGTTTCTCAGGTTTTCCGTGGAAGGCTCTTATTTTCAATTTTAATGTCTCCTATTTGGTCTCTACATGGCTCTGAGAATGTTCTCAAAGCTAGTGTCTGCTGTTGTTGCGACTTTCAGGGTCAAGGGAGTGCAAATATTCCATAATCTAGACGACATGCTACTTCTGGGTCCATCAATTGAGCTCCTTCTACTTCATGTGAATTTCACCTGCAAAACACTAGCTCGTTTCGGTTGGTTGTTCAACTTTCGGAAAAGCAAGATGCATCCGACCCAAATGTTGAAGTATTTAGGAGTACAATTCAACATGGATCAGGGTGGTGTTTCTCTTCCTCAGAGGAAGGTCCAGGAAATCCAGTCTTAGACAAAAGCAGTGATAGCCAAGTCTTCTATGATGGTGAAGGAATGCAGTATCTGGGGGTTCTATCAGCCACAGTTCCAGTAGTCCCATGGGTCAGGTGACGCAGAAGGAGATTTCAATGCAACTTCTTCAGTGGGATTGTCAGAAAATCTATCTGCCAATTCCGATAATCTGGTCCCTGGTTTGGTGGTCCGTAGCTCACAATCTTTCCCGCGGAGTTCTGTTGCAGGCCTCAGAACCAATAGTGGTGACGACCAATGCCAGTCTGGCAGGCTGCCGGGCACACTGCCTGGGACAGCAGGCTCAGGGCCAATGGAACTTTTTCCTGGGATTGGATGCTGTCAGATGCACTCTCTTAGTGTTTCAACCTATGTTGTGAGGCTGAGCTGTCAAGATTCTTTGGACAACAACTACGGTGGCTTATGTGTCTCAAGGGGGCACAAGAAGTCGCCCTATCCTTTAGGTGGCATGTGAATCTTCCTATGTGCAGAGAAGAATCTCAGCTCTCTTACAGCATCTTATCTCCCAGGGCCTGGGAATGTTTTAGCAGAACACTTGAGTCAAGGCTTTGAGGATTACAACGAATGGGGCCTGAATCGATAGATCTTATGGCATTTGAGGAGAATTGTCAACTGCCTTGCTTCTTCTCCCGGACATGGCATCCACAGCTCAGGGTGCTCTGTCCAGGTTTTGGAACTTCCCCTTGGTTTATGTGTTCCTGCTGCTTCCATTGGCTCTCAAAATCCTGCTGAAGATTCAGCGAGAAAGGATCACAGCAATAGTGGCCCTACCTTTCTGGCTCAGGGAGCCATGGTTTCCTCTGGCTTGGAGGATAAAGTTGGGCTCGCCAATCCCACTGCCTCCTTGTCAAAATCTCCTTAGGCTGAGTGGGGCCTGACACCTGATCTGCAGAGGGGTGAAGTTAATAACTTGGAAGTGAGAGGGAGGCTTTAACTGGCTTGGTTCTCTCAGGCAGTGTAGTGGAGACATTATTACAGGCTCATAAGTGGTTCACGAATGTAACCTATCACCAGATCTGGAATACTACAGGAAGGGGTTGGGATTTTGGATCTCCTTCAGTATCTAACATTTTGGAGTTTCTGCAGAGTAGTCTCTAAGGATTAGCTTATAATTCCCTAAAGGATCACTTTGTTGGCTATGTCGTGTACAAGATACAGTATGCTCTACATCCGTTGGTGACCTAACTATTGAAATAGTTTTTTTCCAAAAGAGGACTTAACACTAGAACAAAAAGGAAAACACTGCGCTATTTCGAAAATAGAATAAAAAAGTGAGGAAAAGTAGTGGAACTACAAAATTTCTGTGGGAAACACAGCCCAGCTTCTAGCACACAAACAGACCAAGTTCACATAACATATATGAATTAGTGCTGCGCTTAAAGGCACCTATTTAAATGGGTGAAAAAAAAATTGTGCATAACTAACGAACAAACAAGTAAATGGAAAGTCCATTAAATATTTAAGAACAGTCCCAAAATTAATCACTCTGGTGCATCTAGAGCTTGGTTAAAAGTCCACAGATGGCATTCAAGGTAAATTATCTTGCCACGTTCTCAGACCTCAAAAACTCTTGAAAATGGGTTATAGGCAAGTAGAGAAAGTAGATACCCTTACCAGATGGGTTGGACACATCCACCATATAGTAGTGTGTATTGCAAGCTTATGGGGGGGCTCCAGCCACTCACCCCAGTACACCGACCAGATGTTGTTTTCCTCTCAGGGTTCCTTACGGTATCCGGATGGGGAAGGTGAGTAGGGTTTCCGTACCATAAACTGCTGTAGGGCTTGGTGCCAGAAGTATCGTGAGGGTTTATCATAAAAGGAACAAAGCATAAAAAACGCCTCGCATGGTGAAATACAACCAATGATGGTTTATTGAAAAACAATTCTGATAGACAGAACTAAAATTATAAAATCACGCGATACATAAAAACAATAGCAATGTGGGGAGCAAACAACTGCTGGCCCTACGCGTTTCGACCTCAAAGTCTTCAACAGGGGCATAGCCTGACTCCCCCACATTGCTGCAATATATAAACTAAATAATTAAAAATACCAGAGGCTCATGGGAAAAAGACACCCCCCCAAAATTAACCCCATATGTGCTTACACAATGTTAAGGACGCAAACACACAGGACTCCAAATACATCTCAGCACACTCAGATCACATACCTAATGACCCAGCGCATAAAACTTGTATGACATTCTCCAGTAAACTGACTCGGGACCAAAATTTTTCAAAATTCCCGCATTTCCTGCGTTCCAGCATGAAACCGGAAGCAGGAAGTGTATCGGTATATTCATAAGGTGACGCCGGTATATCCATTAACCGGTGTCATCACACACCTACAGACTGCACCACTCGGCCATCTATACTTGTCTCCCCCAACACATACAGAAAAATTATCCCCGTATAGTGAAAATGGATATATTTGCGAGGCTGAAACCTCCGATTTGTGTTTCAAGCCTCGCATCCGATTACGGAAGTGACGTCCTCAGTTTTCAACATGGGCATCCGCAATAACAGAAATGGCGTCGCAGGTAAACACAACCAACGACGCCATATCCGCAAGCGCTCTAAGCCTCGTTCTCATCAGCGGAAATGACGTCGCCAGCGAATACAGCCAGCGACGCCATATCCTTAAACACTCCAAGCCTCGTTTTAATTTCAAAGGAAGTGACGTCCATAGTAAACAATAGACGTCCATTTCCCATGATAGACTATCATAATATACACACAAAGGAGGGAATCGACCTCATATTCAAATCAACATGCCAACAATATATCATTACTATGATATCGGGAAAAATTCTCTCAAAAGAAAAAGAAGAATATAGAAATAAATAAAATAATATAAAATAAAATAAAAATAGAAAAAAGAAGAAAAACTCGTATATATTTAGAAAGAAAAAGGGACTCGTGAGGTGCCACTCACCCCCGGTCAATGAAACAATTAATGTCCCATTCAATGTTCATACCGTGGGGTGAGTAGCACCTCAACTCGTGTATCCAGTAGGTTTCAAGACGAGATATACCTCTAACTTGTGGTTCACCTCTCCAATGTGGGGTAAACTTATCAATTATCTGGAACATAGTCCCTTTAGGGTCTTTTTGATGATGCTCCAGGTAATGACGGGGTACAGTATGTTTGTCGCATCCTTTCTTGATCTTCGCAATATGTTCGTTAATGCGAACAGAAAACTCTCTTTTGGTGCGACCAACATACTGCATTTTACACGGACAAGGGATTAAATACACCACATATTTAGTGGCGCAGGTAGCAAAATGTCTCATATCGTACACACGTGATGTGGTGCTGGACGTAAAAGAATCCGATTTACGCTTCAGAACATTGTGTGAGCACACATTACACCTTTTATAAGGGAAATATCCCTTACACTCTGAGAAGAAGATTGGCTTCCTAGGAGGGTCGATAACATTAGGAGCCAATTCCCCCCTCACTGAACGTGCTCCCCTAAAAATAACTCCAACTCGTTCCGGTAGAGCTGGTCTCAATATTTTATCATTACGTAAAACTTTCCAATGTCTGTTCAATCTCTTAGTAATTTCTCGATGCTGAACGGAAAAGGAAGTAAAAAAAGACCATTTTCAATGGTCAGCTTCTCAAATTTTTTGTTTGGGAACCAGCAATGATTTTCTGTCCACCTGTTGTACGGCAGCAATATCCCTGTCCAGGGTGTCTGGTTTATAACCTTTTTCTAGAAACTTCTGTCTCAAGATCGTTGATTGTGACAGATAGTCCTCTATATTCGAGCAATTATGCTGCAAACGTAAAAACTGTCCTTTGGGAATATACTTCAACCATTGCTGGTGATGGCAGCTATCTACCGGAATAAATCTGTTACGGTTGGTAGATTTAAAATGGGTCCGCAACACCAGTTGTCTATTCAAAATAGAAATCTCTAAATCTAAGAAATGTATGGTATCAGTACTCATTTCAAAAGTAAGTGAGATCCCTCGATCGTTGGCATTCAATTCGGCTATAAAATTAGAAAGCGACAAGTTATCACCCCTCCATAGGAGGAGGATGTCGTCTATATACCTGGCCCATAGGACCAACTCCGGTCACTCATAGGCATAGACGACATCCTCCTCCCACTGGGCCATAAATAAATTGGCTAGGCTGGGGGCATATTTCGCCCCCATAGCCACGCCCTTGGTTTGAGAATAAAACTCGCCCTGAAACCAAAAATAATTATGGTCAGCTGCGAATTTCAATAATTCCATAATATAATTCTTATGGATCAATGACAAGGCGGATTTCCTAAAGAGAAAAGATTCCACTGCAGCTAAACCTAAATCTAGTGGAATAGATGTATATAAAGATGACACATCACAAGAAGGTCATCGTGATATTCAACTTGTTCTAACCTATTGATAGTATCTCGAGTATCCTTCAAATAAAAAGGTATATCTCTAACTAAAGGCTGTAAATAAAAGTCAATATATTTTCCAATCCTTGAAGTAACCGAGTCAATCCCACTCACAATTGGTCTACCTGGCGGGTGGACGGGGTCCTTATGTACTTTAGGAAGGTAATATATGACTGGGATCCTAGGAGCTAGCGGTACTAAATGTTCCTGTTCCTTCTTGTTAAGAATCTTCAAAGAAAAGCCCTCATTGACCAATTCAACTAAAGCTGATTTGTATTCTGATGTAGGATCTTTGGAAAGGACCCTATATGTAGCGTGATCACTTAACAAGGATTTCATCTCAGTAATATAATCTATTTTATCTAAGACAACTATTCCCCCACCCTTGTCTGCAGGGCGAATAATAAGGTCCTTCTTATCACAAAGGGACCGAAGACCCGTTTGGATAGCTGGATCTTGATGGATATGTTTTTTAGGCAATGAATCTAAGTCCTGAAGGACAAGATTCTTAAACACATTAATAGAATGTGCAGAAACATTGGGGGGGGGGGGGGGGGGTTAAAAAGGGACGGATTCGAAAGTCCGGAGTGTAAAACATCAGGTGATTGGTCTCTATTCAAACCATTAGAAGGGTTTGATAAAAAATGTCTTTGTATGTTAAGTTTCCGAACATATTTGTGTATATCAACAAATGTGTGAAATTTATTCAATTGTCGGGGAGGCACAAATTTGAGTCCCTTATCCAAGACACGTTTTTTGTTCTCTGATAGGACAACTTGACTCAAATTGAAAATGCCTTTACCTACTGAACTCTTTTGCGTTTTCCTCCATTGGAGGCGCCACCCCCCTCTGCACCCTCTTTTGGTTTTGGACTTCGAATGTAATTTTGCCTGGGGTCATGAAAACCCGAGGGGTAAGCAGGACCCGCGAATCCATGATTATACGGAGTCTGCATGTATTCCTCCTCTCTATTCCAATATGCTTGTTCATATTGTACATTTCAAAAGTCCTCATCTTGGAGAGCTGCATAACGATTTGCAGTATGTATTGGGGTGGTATGTTGATAACTAATACCCCTATTATGAGATCCAGTATTATAACTGGGTGTCCTCTGGTTGTTGGGCCCATTTCTGTGTGGTGGCCCTCTATATTGGCGATTAGTGGAGTTATTGCCCCTCTTTTAGGGGAGCACGTTCAGTGAGGGGAGAATTGGTTCCTAATCGACCCTCCTAGGAAGCCAATCTTCTTCCCAGAGTGTAATACTCCCTTGTAAAAGGTGTAATGTGTGCTAACACAATGTTCTGAAGCGTAAATCGGATTCTTTTACGTCCAGCACCACATCACGTGTGTACGATATGAGACATTTTGCTACCTGCGCCACTAAATATGTGGTGTATTTAATCACTTGTCCGTGTAAAATGCAGTATGTCAGTCGCACCAAAAGAGTTTTCTGTTCGCATTAACGAACATATTGCGAAGATCAAGAAAGGATGCGACAAACATACTGTACCCTGTCATTACCTGGAGCATCATCAAAAAGACCCTAAAGGGACTATGTTCCAGATAATTGATAAGTTTACTCCCCATTGGAGAGGTGAACCACGAGTTAGAGGTATATCTCGTCTTGAAACCTACTGGATACATGAGTTGAAGTGCTACTCGCCCAACGGTATGAACGTTGAATGGGACATTAATTGTTTCATTGACCGGGGGTGAGTGGCACCTCACGAGTCCCTTTTTCTTTCTAAATATATACGAGTTTTTCTTCTTTTTTCTTTTTTCTTTTTACTTAATTCATTTAAAAATTTTAGTTTTATTATTCTTTTTCATTTTCATTTTCATTTTTATTTTTATTATTCTTTTTCATTTTTATTTTTATTATTCTTTTTCATTTTTATTTTTATTATTCTTTTTCATTTTTATTTTTATTTTATTTTATATTATTTTATTTATTTCTATATTCTTCTTTTTCTTTTGAGAGAATTTTTCCCGACATCATAGTAATGATATATTGTTGGCATGTTGATTTGAATATGAGGTTGATTCCCTCCTTTGTGTGTATATTATGATAGCCTATCATGGGAAATGGACATCTATTGTTTACTATGGACGTCACTTCCTTTGAAATAAAAACGAGGCTTGGAGTGTTTTAGGATATGGCGTTGCTGGCTGTATTCGCTGGTGACGTCATTTCCGCTGATGAGAACGAGGCTTAGAGCGCTTGCGGATATGGCGTCGTTGGTTGTGTTTACCTGCGACGCCATTTCCGTTATTGCGGACGCCCGTGTTGAAAACTGAGGACGTCACTTCCGTAATCGGATGTGAGGCTTGAAACGCAAATCGGAGGTTTCAGCCTTGCAAATATATCCATTTTCACTATACGAGGATAATTTTTCTGTATGTGTTGGGGGAGACAAGTATAGACGGCCGAGTGGTGCAGTCTGTAGGTGTGTGATGACGCCGGTTAATGGATATACCGGCGTCACCTTGTGAATATACCAATACACTTCCTGCTTCCGGTTTCAAGCTGGAACGCAGGAAATGCGGGAATTTTGAAACATTTTGGTCCCGAGTCAGTTTACTGGAGAATGTCATACAAGTTTCATGCTCTGGGTCATTAGGTATGTGATCTGAGTGTGCTGAGATGTATTTGGAGTCCTGTGTGTTTGCGTCCTTAACATTGTGTGAGCACATATGGGGTTAATTTTGGGGGTGTGTCTTTTTCCCATGAGCCTCTGGTATTTTTAATTAATTATTTAGTTTATATATTGCAGCAATGTGGGGGAGTCAGGCTATGCCCCTGTTGAAGACTTTGAGGTCGAAACGCATAGGGCCAGCAGTTGTTTGCTCCCCACATTGCTATTGTTTTTATGTATTGCGTGATTTTATAATTTTAGTTCTGTCTATCAGAATTGTTTTTCAATAAACCATCATTGGTTGTATTTCACCATGCGAGGCGTTTTTTATGCTTTGTTCCTTTTATGGTGAACCCTCACGAGACTTCTGGCACCAAGCCCTACAGCAGTTTATGGTACGGAAACCCTACTCACCTTCCCCATCCGGATACCGTAAGGAACCCTGAGAGGAAAACAACATCTGGTCGGTGTACTGGGGTGAGTGGCTGGAGCCCCCCCATAAGCTTGCAATACACACTACTATATGGTGGATGTGTCCAACCCATCTGGTAAGGGTATCTACTTTCTCTACTTGCCTATAACCCATTTTCAAGAGTTTTTGAGGTCTGAGAACGTGGCAAGATAATTTACCTTGAATGCCATCTGTGGACTTTTAACCAAGCTCTAGATGCACCAGAGTGATTAATTTTGGGACTGTTCTTAAATATTTCATGGACTTTCCATTCACTTGTTTGTTTGTTTTTTTTCACCCATTTAAATAGGTGCCTTTAAGCGTAGCACTAATTTATATATGTTATTTCAAAAACACTAAGCATGCACTAATGCTAATGTCCAGATGTAAAGACAACCACAACAATCCACTGCAAGCAGCTCCTAGATCAAATCCCAGGCAAAGTCTATCTGCTAACAAACCTCTGGTCCATATGTGTACAGAATCCAGTAGAGAGTCCACTTTCCTTTAGTTGAAAAGTGAGAAGGATATCCCCCCTCTCTCTGGTATATAATATAACAAAATAAGAAAGTACCAGACCAATGATGGTGAACCCTTTTGAGCTTGAGTGCCCAAACAGCGACACAAAACCAGCACAAAATTAAACCTACCAGCAGCTCTGTACAGAGGATGGGACTGATCATACCTTTGAAAGAGCCCTAATGGACCGAAAACTTAAGATTCTGCCAGATTTGCTCAGAATACAAGGTCCAGGAATGCATTGCGCTCAGAATGCAGGGTTCTGGAATGCGTTGCGCTCAGAATGCAGGGTTCAAGAATGCATTTTGCTCAGAATACAGGGTTTAGGAATGCATTTTATTCAAAATACAGGGTTCAGGAATGCGTTGTACTCAGAATGCAGGATTCAGGAATATGTTGTGCCCAGAATGCAAGGTTCAGGAATGCTTTTTACTCAGAATACAGGGTCCAGGAATGTGTTGTGCTCAGAATGCAGGGTTTAGGAATGTGTTCTGCTCAGACTACAGGGTTCAGGAATGCACTTTGCTTAGAATACAGGGTTTAGGAATGTGTTTTGCTCAGAATACAGGGTTCAGAAATGCATTTTGCTCAGAATACAGGGTTCAGGAAAGTGTTTTGCTCACAATAGAGGGTTCAGGAATGTGTTTTGCTCACAATACAGTGTTCAGGAATGTGTTTTGCGCAGAATCCAGGGTTCAAGAATGCGCTTTTCTTAAAATACAGGGTTTAGGCATGCATTCTGCTCAAAATACAGGGTTCAGAAATGCGTTTTATTCAGAATGGAGGGTTCAGGAATGCGCTTTGCTCAGAATACAGGGTTCGGGTATGCGTTTTGCTCAGAATACAGGGTTCAGGAATGTGTTTCACTCAGAATGCACTGTGCAACATACACTGACCTACATGACACATACTTCCTGCACTACTCACACCCCCCCCCCCCCCACATACAGTGCAATGTAGATCAAAGGATACATCTTTTTCCTTACCTCTCCATGGTCTCATCATCCCTCACATCAGGGCTCTCCCCAGCACCAGGCAGGCAGTATTGCCCCCACCATCCAGCCACTCCTTGGTGTTCCAGTCACCGGGAGGTCAGCTAGCAGCCACTGCACATCTCCCATTGTCATGATCTGCTCCAAGCACCACCCCTCTCCTTCGGCTGTTTCACAGGTCATAGTGCATTTGCCAGAGGGACAGGCTGTACCAAAGTAGTCCTGGGGCAGGGGGACCTGGAATAGGGTGCCGCATAGAGGAATGCCCGAATGCCTCACTGGAGGTGTAGGGGTCCGGAGGAGGCAATAAGTTGCAGTACAGATCCTCAGAATGGCAGAGGAATAACTTTACACCTCCATAAAAATGTCTCACATTGACTGCCTGGCTGGGGGATTCCCACCTTATCCTGGCGGTGTGCTGCTTTCCCACAGAAAGGGCTCGGCATGCCAGCTGTGGCACACGTGCCTTAGGTTCGCCATCACTGTACTAGACTTACTTATTATGAAAACCCGACACCAGACCCCCTGGTTAATTAGTAAGATACATCATAGATCAGAACATTCTACACCAGCTGAAATAAAAATATCTGCTAAGGTAATGTAAATATCGGTGTTTTAACAGAGCGTATTTTCAGATATAAACTCATTACTGTTTGTTACTAACTTGAATATTTTTGTCTATGCGATGCTTTGTTCAGAATAATCTTCAGTAATTTCAGTGTTATATTGAAGTTATATTTCTCATGCTTTTAGATCACTGAAGAATTCTAATTATGGAATTTTAGCTCACTAAAATTCAAGAATTTCCTTCAGTGCAGAAATGAACCTAAAAGTCAAATAGCAGTGTTCATTATGGAACTGCTTTCTCAACAATTAAGGACATAAAGAAAGAATAATTATGAAATCTTTAAGGCCTCATATCTTATATTTCTAAATCACAAACACAACCATCAAGTGTCCTACATGCAGTAAAGGTTAATTAAAACAGTACAGATTATAGCTATATTTTTCAGAAAAAAATGTCTAATTCTCCATTAAATTATTCATTCTTCAGCTATTATAAAACACATTAAGCAGTTGCTTAGAATTAAGTGTTTTTTTCAGTCATTAAGCTGAATTACCTGGTCTCTGTCATCATAATGGAAAGTCCTTCACAAAATTTTGAGGACAGATCTGACATTTGTGTAATATGGTACAAGAAAGTTTAGAGGAAACAACAATGATTTAAATGATGTTACTATGTTAAAACACAAATACCAAACATAAAACCCCTATAACATACTTGTTGATTAATATACAGTAGTATTCTGCTTAGAAAACAACTAAAATCAGAATTTAAACACACAAATCATTGATTATTTGTTATTCGTGTGATACTAAAATATTCACTTGTTTTATGAAATAAGTCATTAACCGCTTGTCAACCGCCTCACGCCAATATACGTCGGCAGAAGGGCTTGTACAAGTAAACTAACATACCTGTATGTGGCTGCCAGCGGGATACCTGCGATCGCCTCACGGAGAGGAAGAATGGGGAGATACTAATATAAACAAGCATTTCCCCATTCTGCCTAGTGACAGTGTCACTGATCTCTGCTCCTTGTGATCGGGAGCAGAGATCAGAGACGTGTTACACGTAGCCACACCCCCCACAGTTAGAAACACTCCCAAGGGCACACTTAACCCCTACACTGCCCCTAGTGGTTAACCCTTTCACTGCCAGTGTCATTTACACAGGAATCGGTGCATTTGTAATAGCACTGATTTCTGTAAAAATGACAATGGTCCCAAAAATGTGTAAAAAATGTCCAATGTGTCCGCCATAATGATGCAGTCATGATAAAAATAGCTGATCACCGCCATTACTAGTAAAAAAAAAATGAATTAGTAAAATGAATAAAAATGCCATAAAACTATCCCCTATTTTGTAAACACGATAACTTTTGCGCAAACCAATCAATAATCGCTCATTGCGATTTTTTTTTTTACCAAAAATATGTAGAACAATACATATCGGCCTAAACTGAGGAAAACATTTTTTTTTTCTATATTTTTGGGGGATATTTATTATAGCAAAATGTAAAACATAATGCGTTTTTTTCAAAATTGTCGCAATTTTTTGTTTATAGTGCAAAGAATTAAAACTGCAGAGGTGATCAAATACCACCAAAAGAAAGCTCTATTTGTGGGAAAAAAAGGATGTCCATTTTGTTTGGGAGCCACGTCGCACGACCATGCAGTCAGTTAAAGTGACACAGTGCCGAATCGCAAAAAGTGCCCTGGTCAGGAAGGGGGTAAATTCTTCCAGGGTTGAAGTGGTTAATGCATTTAAACCTTAAAACAAAAACATAATATATTGCAGCTAAGCACCCGTTGGATGCGGTGGCTGCATTTGTTCATGCTTAAATGATCTCTATTATAAAAAAAAATAGGTGTCTATAAATACCAAGTCTTCATTTTAATCGCTGTGGTGGAAAAAAGTCCATATCCCACATTCTTCAAATGTCAAGTGAAATTACTCCACCTTTTGAAATACTGCATGTGTCCCAGTTTCTCCACCACAGTGTTAATTCCAACCTTTGGTGGTCCCACATTGTTTCCTTTCCTTCATCTTCAGAAAAATGCACTCATCAGATAAGATAGACATTACATCATGAAGGTCTTAATGGGCTTAAAGTGTCACTAAATCCTTATCATAAAAAAAAAAAAAAAAAAACTACAAATAAATGGTGTATTATATGCTGTTCATACTCAGGCATTGTGAGATTGATTTTCTGTATTCTACAAAAACCTGGTTGATGCTATTGCCTTCTATCTCACTCTTCTGTTCATGGTCCCCTATTCAGCTGGGAATTTTCCCTATCCCTATCCCTATCACATCTGAGCAACCCATGTGACTATATAGTATACACAGTGGAATATGACAGCCCACTCCTTCTTCATGCCCACTAACCAGCTAAACACAAAGGGGAGGGATATGACATGTAGATTGATAGAGGAATCATCTCCCTCCTAGACTCTTGGCTGGAGGGGCGTGACACAGCCTGTGACTGGCACAAATCCACTCACACCATGTTATTGCCAAAAAATAATAAAGATTTGATTTCAAATATACAGTATATTTGCGTGACAATTTAAAACAGTTTATTGATATTAATTCTTTATTTTTACTCTGTATTCCAAAGGCTGTTTTTTTTTTGTTTGTTTGTTTTGAACATGTGACTAGAAGATCCTCCTGCTTATGTTTCCTGATGAAAGGCTGCTGTATATTGATTAGGAAAACGGTACTTCGATTTTATTATCAAAATAAATACAGTGACATCATCCATATACAGAAATAGAAGGGACAATGTAAATTAAACGGTGTGTTATAAACATCTCAGTATGATACTCCCAAATATAGGTATGACTTAACTACAACCACATCTTAAAAAACACAAGGTATACACAAAATCCCATTTAAAAAAGTGCTCCAAGCACTATGATAAAAATAGCTACACATAGGTATCCAGGATGACTTTTCACTACAATGCTAGCTCCATCTGACAAATGCCACGAACCCCAGGCTCTCCTTCTAGGTTTATCGTAGATATGGCATATCCTACTAAGTCATATCCTATGCTTTTCATCCTTTCAAATTCATTGGGGGTGAAAGAAGGAGAAGTATTATTGTACTAAATATCAGTTATTCAGTTTTAACCCTTGCCATGATGCACCTTTATCTGCAGTATTCAAGAAATACATGAATTATGTAATTTAACCCCTATTCCACTGCACTGCCACGTGCAGGATTCAGGGAGCAAAATTATGCACCAACATACAAGAATTTTGTTAAAAAAATTAATTAAAAGGAAAAAAATAGAACTGTTTATCAGATTAGTGAAAAAATAAATTGCATAAGTCATGGCACTTCGCCATAGTAAAATTATTCAAACAATAGATTAGTGCAAAACATATGAAATACAACTCATATAAAAATATAATTCATAAAAAAATGTGACATGTAAAATGCAAACCAATAGTCCAATGTGACTATGCCCAACACCAATAATACAATTTTTCACATGTGTGTGTGTGTGTTCTATTTCTTCACCTCAAGTGCTCTTGGTTGCACTCACATATAGCAGTGCCCAGACTGGCACTTGGGATCTACAGTGTGTGCCGATGCAGTATATTGGTGTAGCTCTTGCATGCTATCCATGTCTCACTTACAAAGCTGTTCTTGGACAAGCGTCACACAGGACCCAGAAGTAGCAAATCCCCACTCTGATGTATGTTTCACCACCTACTGGGCGTCAGATGCAACAAACCTATATTTACATACAATTTAATACAAACCCACATACAGTTTATACGCAGTATCTCTCAAAAGTGAGTACACCCCCTCACATTTGTATAAATATTTTATTATACCTTTTCATGTGACAACACTGAAGAAATTACACTTTTCTACAAGGTAAAGTAGTGAGTGTACAGCTTGTATAACAGTGTAAATGTGCTATCCCCTCAAAATAACTCAACACACAACCATTAATGTCTAAACCACTGGAAACAAAAGTAAGTACACCCCTAAGTGAAAATGTCCAAATTGGGACCAAAGTGTTAATATTTTGTGTGGCCACCATTATTTTCCAGCACTGTCTTTACCCTCTTGGGCATGGAGTTCACCAGAGCTTCACAGGTTGCCACTGGAGTCCTCTTCCACTCCACCATGATGACATAATGGAGCTGGTGGATGTTAGAGACCTTGTTCCCCTCCCCCTTCCATTTAAGGATGCCCCACAGATGCTCAATAGGGTTTAGGTCTGGACACATGCTTGGCCAGTCCGTAGTCATCTTGGAGGTGTGTTTGGGGTTGTTATCATGTTGGAATACTGCCCTGTGACCCAGTCTCCAAAGGGAAGGGATCATGCTCTGCTTCAGTATGTCACAGTACATGGTGTGTAGCTCCCCAGTGCCGGCAGCACTCATGCAGCCGCCAAACCATGACACTCCCACCAACATGCTTGACTGTAGGCAAGATACATTTGTCTTTGTACTAGTCACCTGGTTGCTGCCACACACACTTGACACCATCTGAACCAAATAAGTTTATGTTGGTCTCATCAGACCACAGGACATGGTTCTAGTAATCCATGTCCTTAGTATGGATGAGCCCCGTGGTTCAAGTTGAACGTAAGTCCTACTCAAACATCGGTGTTCGCCTCTTCACCAATTTCTGAACATTATGGGGTGTTCGCGGGAAATATGAGAGCCTGCAGAATGCCCTATAATGCACTGCGAGATTGCAGTGCATTGATGTCTGATGATTAGCCAGAGCATGCACTTGACTTGCATACTTTGGCCAATCACAGTGTGCTCTGCTCTGAAAACCATGATTGGCCAAAGGCAGGGTGCCTTTGGCCAATCATGTCTCAGGGGACTAAGTCCACGCCCCACACTATGTAAGACTGCTTACAGAGCGGCTGTATACAGTGTAATGAATGAGAGCAGCAAAATGACATTTCTAAAAATGTCATCTAAAACTGATGGTGGCTGTAATGTATTGTCGGATCCTGGAAATATAGATAAAAATCTATTTAAAAAACGGCGTGGGCTCCCCTCCCCCAGTCCATAACAGGCCCTTTGAATCTGGTATGGATATTAAGAGATACCCTGCATCAAAATGTAAATAAAATGGCGTGGGGATCCCCCCAAAATCTGTACCAGACCCTTATCCGAGCACGCAACCTGGCAGGCCACAGGAAAGGGGGGGACAAAAGAGCACCCCCCTCCTGAATTGTACCAGGCTAAAAGCCCTTAACACGGGGAGGGTGCTTTGTGAATGGATATCGAGTACATTGTTACTCATTCACCAAAAAAAGTGTCAAAGTAAAAATGACAGGAGACAGATTTGAACAATGCCTTTATAAAAAAAAAGTGTCCTGCAATGTCTATCCATCTTCAATCACAGCACTGTCTCCTGTCATTTTTACATTTTGATACTTTTTTTGGTGAATGAGATGCCCACTCACATAGGGGGCGGCCAGGATCTGGAGGCCCCCTTGTTAAAGCGGGCTTCCAGATTGGATAAACTTGCCTCTTTTCCACATCTATTCCTGCCATAACCCCAACATCAGCTGTGGAGGAGTCAGCTGAGTTATTTGACCACAGAGTCCTTGATGATGCCCAGCCATTACTGGATTCAGATGTTGGTTCTGAGGTTGAGGATGACAGGAATGCGAGCCTAGAGAGAGGGGAGAACACTGGTAGACAAATTGGCAATCATGTTCTCCCAGCCGCAGCATATTGCCAAGTTGTCTCCAGTGGTAATGATGATGAAGATGGAGGAGATGGAGCCACCCTATTCCATCACATTCTACAGCTGTTATTTCCCAGCCCACTCCCCAAAGCTCAGATGTCTGGGTCTTTTTGAGCACATCTGCAGCAGATCACACTGTTGCTATCTGAAAACTGTGTCTCAGGCATGTCAAACACAGCAAAAACATGAGCCATTAGGGTATCACATGCTTAACAAGGCATTTAACATCCAACCACTTAGCCCATTGGCAAGAGCACCTAAAAGCCACACAAAAGGGGCAAAAATCTGTCCCTCCTTCTCCTTACCCAGGTCAGTCTTCCCTTGCTATACCAAGTCATTACCACTTAGCAGCCTCCACTGACAGGGATGATGGTATAGCACAGGGTGTCCCAGGTCCTAACAGCAGATCTGCCAGAAGCACACCACCAGCTGTAGACTGTAGCCCCATCTGCTGCAGCGGAAAAAAAAATACAGTCCCTGCCACCCACCTGCTCAGCGTCTAAATGCAAGCTTGTCAAAGCTGTTAGCTCTCCAACTTCTGCCTTTCAGGCTGGGGGATTCTGCCCCCCTCCGTGAATTTGCACAATGTTTTGTACCTCAATGGTAGGTTCCCAGTCACTACTACTTTTCATGTAGGGCCGTTCCATCTCTCTACCATCACATGGAAAGGAATGTTCTGACATCATTGGGCAAGGTAGACAGCCGCAAAATCCTCCTTACTGCTGATACGTGATCCAGAAAACATGGGCCGGGGACGATATATTTTGTTCATACCATACTGGGTAATGCTGCCTGCAACTCAAAAGGATGCAGGACAGGGCTTGGTGCTGCAGCTTGTTGTGTTCCCATGTCTCCATACAGCTGGTGGTAACGATGCCAGACCTGTGAGCTCTACCTCCTCCTCTTCCTCTGCCACCTCAATGCCCTCCTCTGCAGAATTGTCCTATGAACATCAGGTACCCCCAAAGCGTTCAAGTGCCAAAACAAAATGAAGACTTTGGAGTGGCCTAGCAAAAGTCCTGACCTGAATCCTATTGAGATGTTGTGGTATGACCTTAAAAAGGCCGTTCATGCTCGAAAACCCTCTAATGTAACTGAATTAGGACAATTCTGCAAAGATGAGTGGGCCAAAATTCCTCCAGGACGCTGTAAAAGCCTTATTGCACGTTATCGCAAACGCTTGGTTGCAGTTGTTGCTGCTAAGGGTGGCCCAACCAGTTATTAGGTTTAGGGGGCAATCACTTTTTCACACAGGACCATGATGGTTTGGATTTTTTTTCACCTTTAATAATAAACACCTTCATTTACAAATTGCATTTTGTGTTTACTTGTGTTGTCCTTGACTATTGTTTAAATTGGTTTGATGTTCCGAAACACTTAAGTGTAACAAAC
Source organism: Lithobates pipiens (assembly GCF_037356315.1). Taxonomy (NCBI): domain Eukaryota; kingdom Metazoa; phylum Chordata; class Amphibia; order Anura; family Ranidae; genus Lithobates; species Lithobates pipiens. The sequence continues at coordinate 390,519,796 of NW_027507764.1, forward strand.
ATGCAAAGGAACAGGAAATGAGGAAGGGGGCAAACACTTTTTCACACCACTGTAACTTATTTAATACATGAGGTGACAATCTCTTCTTCAGCTAACTATTATGTTGTGCTGTGGGTCTGCTACACACACACAATGTTATTGTTGGTAATATATGTATATGCCAGGGGGCGTGGCTATATGGCGACCAGCACACACAGTAATTGACTTGATAGAAGGCAGAGGAAGGAGAACACACAAGTTGAAGGACTGGATATCACCATTTGGCGCTGTTTTCAAATTGAGCTGTCTGCTGTCAGGTACCACACAGATACCTTGTGTAGAGACGGTGCTATGTGATACTACCTAGCTTGCTTCCAGTATACTCACCAATGCCTATGAGGGAAGAACCTTTGAATTGACCAGTGGATTGTCTATTTGAAGTGCCTGATTTTAATTGAATCCATGTGAGTGTGATTTTAAATTTGACGTTTTATTAAAATAGCTTTACATTATTGCACTATGGGAAGTTTCTTTTGTCTCCTTGAGGTAATTCTGAGATAATAAGTGATTATCCTCTGTCTGCGAAGTTTTTATAAGAAGTGGCTTGGAGAAATAATCATCATCTGTATACACTATAAGCGTTTTTGCCCGACACGAGAGTGCTGGGCAATATTGCTGGTGAGTTTTTTGAACAAGGGGGGGCACGAACACCAAGGGTGCGGTGGAGGTTTTGCATTTGATGGACACTTGACTACAGAATGTTTACTTGAATTAATTATTTTTGAACTATTGCCATCATCACGGTTATTGCTCCTCATTAATTGTATTTGATTGAAGATTAATTGAATTCACTTTGGAACTGCACACCTTTATTAGAGCACTATTTGTCATTGTGTTCATTTTTATTCACCTTTTGTCACATATCCACAGCATCACTTTTGTGTGATTTATATATTTTTGATTACATATTTTTTTGATTATATTTCGTTGCTACTTCATCACGATTTATTGTATTGTTGATTATATTTATGCACATTATTTATAATTTTCACGTTGGTTATCTTTGGTTATTATAGCACACTGTTATCTAACAGTGTGGATTTCGTATAGCGCCACTAGGTGTTTTTTTGTTTTTGTGTTTTTTTACATTTCAAGTGATAGATTTGCTCTCTTTTCACCTTCTGATAGAAATATATGTAATGCATTAATGTTAAAAATAATCATCCTTTTCAACTCCATGAATTAATTGCTTGAAGTCCCTAAAATGGCCTGATTTTGGCAAATTTTAAAGCACAGTAGGGGGTTATTTATTTAAGGTAAATCCACTTTGCACTCCAAGTGCACTTTCAAGTGCACTTGCAGTGCACTTGAAAGTGCACTTGGAGTGCAAAGTGGATTTGCCTTTAGTAAATAACCCCCATTGTCACTGTAACTACACCAACTTAAAAAGTAAACTGGTATTGAGCATTGAAAGAAGAAGCCACACATTGTTGAGTATACAATATTTTACTCCAAGCACATTCACAAGTATGTTATAAACGGTTTTGGAACAAACCAACATCTTGGTGTATAACATGTATGTTTGACATAAATTTGCCCTTTTTGGTTTATGCTTATAAATATAAAATACACCCCCAACTCAGGAAATTACAAAGTTAAACTTTGCTAAAGTGAAGGCCATATGAGACATTAGTATGTCAAAAATGTGTTGATTTTTCTTTCATCAAATGGGGTGATCTCACCCCTGTAAAAGCCAAATTCTGAAGATGCACACACATTGGGACTCAAAATTTGGATTTCCCTCATGCATAAAAAGTGTGCATTTTACCTATATCTATTTTGCTAAAGTCACAAAACAAACACAGTGTGTCAGCGTGCTATCTGGCATCATGGGATATCAATGTACACGTTTTGTGGGTGCAACCCTTTCCCCCAAAATAAAGTAGGTGAGAGTTACACCCCGAAACTCGTCCATTGATCCCCCATGATGGGAGCTAGCACATGTTGGCAAACTGGGCCTTATTTCAGAAAGGACAATCCACTTTGCCCTACAAGTGCACTTTCAAGTTGTAGTGCAAAGTGGATTTGCTTTTTTACTTTCAAAAGATTTTTATTTTATGAAAAAGGCACTTGCAAGAACATACTTATAAAAGCAAACAAACTCCAGCAGGGTAGGCCTACTGCCAAAGTGCAAGTAAAAGTACAAGAAGACAGTTGTATAAACCAGATAGTGGCAAATAAGTACAGACATCCTGCTCCGCCAAAGCGAAGGGGCCATACGATAAACCAAAGGGTAGCGCCCCGTGAGGAGCACATCTAAAACATCTGTCTGGGGGAGCAACCAGGAGAACCCCCCCGACACCCCTAGTAGGGAGCTTGCTGTGTCAGGATGGGGGGCGTATTCTCCCGGGTCCCCCCCCTCCCACAGGGAGATAGTACCCGATGAGCAGCCCACAGGGAGCACCTCTACAAGCAATTTGTCTATACGGTAAACCTGTCAATTATAGCACCATTGAGATAACCACAAAAACAGGTAATCAAGAGGGACAGAAGAGAGAAGGGAGGAAGAAAAGAGAAGAACAGAGGGGTATAGGGGTAAGCTATTTCCGAAAAGGGTGGAGGGGTACGGAGTAAGAATGCCTAACACTCAGTAAGAGAGGGAGAGCTTTAAGAATTAGATCGGGACGATAGGGAAAAGCCTGGGGGCACTCCCGACAGAAGGGATATTCCCATGTACCGGGCCCAAGGATCCCACACCTTTCTGAATTTAGGCGTGGTATCCAACAGAATGCCTGACAGTTTTTCTTGGGACATTATCCAGGATATCTTCCTCTTCACTGCGAAGAAGGAGGGCCTGGGTTGCTTCCAAGCGGAGGCAATCGCAATTTTGGCACCTAAGAGGATAAAGTGGGTTAGTTTCTGAGTGTTTACAGGCAACAAAGGAGCAGGGGCATTGAGCAACGCAACCTCAGGAGTTCTTGGAACCCGGCAGCCTGTGACCCTGTGAATCAAGTTAAAGATTTTAGTCCAGAACGATCGAAGCCTAGGGCATTCCCACCAGATGTGGATCATGGAGCCACAAAGTTGACACCCTCTAAAGCATAGGGGGTTTGCCGTGGGATAAATTTTGGCCAGCTTGGCTGGAGTGAGATACCACCTGGTTATCAATTTGATGCTAGCCTCCATGAGTGAGATGTTTTGGATCCCACGAAAGGATCTGGCTAGGGCCAACTGCCAGGTTTCAAGACTGCCAGAGGTCTGGAGATCGGTCTCCCATGCTGTCATGTAGGGGGATTTGCCCGTTGGGGCAGTGAGAGCCGCATAGATTACTGATATGCTGCCCCTCTGCTCCCCGATCCTACCACACCAGGCTTCGTAATCAGTAAAGGGGGGAGGAAGGGGCTTGTTCTTCCAAAGCGAGTGTAAGAAATAAGATATATGTTGGAAGCGGAACCTCTCTGAGTCAGGTAGCTCTAAGTGTTCGATACAATAGGTAAGGGAAATTGGACCCCTTGGGGTGAAATAATGACCTATCCGGTATAGTCCCTTGTCCAGCCACCATTTGAAGGCCCCGATATTCAGGCCGGGGGGAAAATCGTGATTATGGAAGATGTGAGCAAGGGGCCGTAATGTGGAGACCAGGGAAGGCTCTCTGCGGAGACCGTACCATAGGGCACAGGAGTGAGAGAGGGAGGGAGACATGATGGGCGGCCTAGCTTTGGGTGGGCACCACAAGAGATAGTCTAGTGTGAATGAGGGCACGGAACAGCGTTCAATGGACAACCAATCCGGTTTCTCGTATTTGGAGTAGAGCACGGAGAGTTGGGCCAGGCGGGCTGCAAGGTAATATTTGTGGAGATTAGGAAGACCCAACCCACCCCTGCGTCTGTGTAGGAAAAGCGTGTTTTGCGAGAGATGGTACCCTTTGTTACTCCATATGTATTTCAATATTTTGCTTTGCAGAGAGCAAAGATGGTCCTTCCGGACCGGTATGGGGAGGGCTCGAAAGTAATACAAGATTTTGGGAAGAAGGGTCATTTTTATGGAGTTAATCCAGCCGAGCCATGATAATTCGTGTTTAGACCATGAACAGAGGTCAGCTTCCAACTGTCTGTATAGTTTGGGATAATTGTGAGCATACAACATCTCCGTCCTAGGTGTAAGGGAGACACCTAAGTATTTAATGGCAGTGTCACTCCATTGGAATGGGAAGGATTGTTTGAGTGAGTTGACTTGATGGGTGGGAAGAGATACATTAAGTGCCACAGACTTAGAGTAGTTAACTTGTAAGCCTGAGACCTTGGCAAAGTCGTCTAATACTCGGGATAAATTGAGCAAGGTGGTGAGGGGGGAGGTAAGGAATAACAATATGTCGTCTGCAAAGAGTCCGCATTTGTGTGTTTGAATGCCACACTGGACACCTCTAATGTCCGTATTGTGGCGGACTGCTATTGCTAGCGTTTCAATGGCTATTGCAAATATGAGGGGTGAAAGGGGGCACCCTTGTCTGGTCCCTCTAGTAATGGGAATGGGAGTGGATAGGTATCCCTGAAGTCGAATTTGGGCCCTTGGCTGAGAGTATAAGGCCCGCAGTAAGCCAAGGAAGCGAGCCCCAAATCCCCACCTATCAAAGAGCTGGAATATGTACTGCCAGGAGACCGAGTCAAAAGCCTTCTGGATATCTAAGGAAAGGAGAAAGCCAGATTGTTTGGGTCCCCCTTCCCAATTAGACTGCAATATGGAGATAATGTCGACCGCCCTCCGTATTTGGTCGGGTCCCTGCCTGCCAGGGATAAATCCGACTTGGTCCTTGTGGACGTAGCGTCCGATAAAGGAGGCCAGCCTATTGGCCATTACCTTCGTGAGAATTTTGAGATCATTGTTAATGAGGGATATCGGTCTGTAGTTACTGACATCCTCCAAGTTCTTATCAGGTTTGGGTATGACCGTGATGTACGCTGTATTAAGGTGGGGATCTAGGGGGCTTCCATTAGCTTTATGATTGCCGAGATTGGCAAGGTGGGGGGCAAGCGTGTTGGCAAAGGCTTTATAATAAGGGATCGAGAGACCGTCAGGGCCTGGGGCGGAGCTTTTTTTGAGTTCCTTTATGACTCCCAAAATCTCCTCTGTCTGAATGGGGGATTCCATGAATTGTTTGTGAGCGTCCGACAAGACAGGGATGGGGAGTCCCTCCAAAAACCGTGGAAGAAGGTTTGTTTTGGGAGATGGGGGGCTGCTGTAAAGAGAGGTGTAAAAGTCCTGAAAGGCATTCAGAACTGTGACCGGGTTAGAGGTGGGCGGGTGACCTGCACTTCTGATCCGGGGGAGGGTGCTTAGCTTGGTTCTAGGGGAGAGTCTATTAGCTAGGAGTGTGCCTATTTTGTCCGCCTGTGAATAAAATTTGTGGCCGGACCACCTAATAGATTTTCTGCTTTCGTGGTTAGAGCGAGATTGAGTTCTAAGCGAGTCTTGTCAAGCAAGGTGGTGGGAGTTCGGAGAGGGTCCCGTTTGTGAAGAGCCCTGAGTCTAGAGTATTCCTCTTCTAGCTTAAGGATAGCTGATTGCCTTTCACGTTTTATTTGAGTTCCTAGCTGAATGAATTTTCCCCTAATAAATGCTTTGTGCGCCGCCCACAAGGTTTCGGGGGAGACATCAGGTGTCACATTAATAGAAAAATATTCCTGTAGTGCTTTGTCAAGATCCATTATTCGTCATGGCTCAGACAGAAGAGATTCGTTTAACCTCCAATGTCTGGGGTGTCTCCCACTCGAACCCCCGAGGATCGTCACAGTTACCAGGGAGTGATCCAAGACCACTGTGTCAGTGATGGAGGCTTTGACAACCCGGGGCAGGAGCGAAGAGGGAACAAGGATGTGGTCAATCCTTGCATAGGATTGGTGTGGTGCTGAGAAGTGTGTATAGTCTCTCTTTGTGGGGTTTAATTCCCGCCAAGTGTCAGATAAACCATATGCGTGGAGCAATTTGGGGATTTGCTTTTTTTTAAATAGGCCACAGTGTGTCAACATGTGCTAGATCCCATCATGGGGGATCAATTGATGTGTTTTGGGGGTGCAACCCCTTCTCACCTGCTTCAGTTTGGAGGAAGTGGTTGCACCCACAAAACGCTTACATTGATATCCCATGATGGCAGATAGCACATGTTGACACACTGTGTGCATCTTCAAAATTTGGTTTTGCAATTCATTTAAAACTTTTAAAACACGTACAACAATAACTATAAATAATATTTCGACCACTTCACCCAGCACTTCCAGAACCTCTGCATCCACATCCTCAGGTTGTGTGCTGAGTTCCCTTTCTTCAGTAGGTGTGGGGTTACTGGTGTCCTCAGATGTTACGATTCTTTTCTCCCCTATGTGAAAAAAAAGGTATGTTTAGCTGACAGATATTTTAGGCAAGAAATAGTAATATGAAACATTGTATGGAAGTGTTGTCAAATTGTCTATTTTGGCAGAGTTCCAAGCTGAAGACATTTTTTTTCTCTTTCAAAAGCTGGAATACTTACCTGTTTTGTGCAAGTTTCACACATGAAGAGACCCCTAGTATCCACTGGAGCACCTACAGTGGTGTGAAAAAGTGTTTGCCCCCTTCCTCATTTCCTGTTCCTTTGCATGTTTGTCACACGTAAGTGTTTCGGAACATCAAACCAATTTAAACAATAGTCAAGGACAACACAAGTAAACACAAAATGCAATTTGTAAATGAAGGTGTTTATTATCAAAGGTGAAAAAAAATCCAAACCATCATGGCCCTGTGTGAAAAAGTGATTGCCCCCTAAACCTAATAACTGATTGGGCCACCCTTAGCAGCAACAACTGCAACCAAGCGTTTGCGATAACGTGCAATGAGGCTTTTACAGCGTCCTGGAGGAATTTTGGCCCACTCATCTTTGCAGAATTGTCCTAATTCAGTTACATTAGAGGGTTTTCGAGCATGAACGGCCTTTTTAAGGTCATACCACAACATCTCAATAGGATTCAGGTCAGGACTTTGGCTAGGCCACTCCAAAGTCTTCATTTTGTTTTTCTTCAGCCATTCGGTGGTGGACTTGCTGGTGTGTTTAGGATCATTGTCCTGCTGCAGAACCCAAGTTCGTTTCAGCTTGAGTACACGAACAGATGGTCGGACATTCTCCTTCAGGATATCTTGGTAGACAGCAGAATTCATAGTTCCTTTTATCACGGCAAGTCTTCCAGGTCCTGAAGCAGCAAACACAGCCCCAGACCATCACACTACCACCACCATATTTTACTGTTGGTATAATGTTCTTTTTATGAAATGCAGTGTTCCTTCTACGCCAGATATACTTGGACACACACCTTCCAAAGAGTTCCACTTTTGTCTCATCGGTCCACAGAATGTTGTCCCAAAAGTCTTGGGGATCATCAAGATGTGTTGTGGAGAAATTGAGACAAGCTTTGATGTTCTTTTTGCTCAGCAGTGGTTTTCTCCTTGGAACTCTGCCATGCAGGCCATTTTTGCCCAGTCTTTTCCTGATGGTGGAGGCATGAACGCTGACCTTAACTGAGGCAAGTGAGGCCTGCAGTTCCTTGGACGTTGTTGTGGGGTCTTTTGTGACCTCTTGGATGAGTCGTCGCTGCGCTCTTGGGGTAATTTTGGGCGGCCGGCCACTCCTGGGAAGGTTCACCACTGTTCCATGTCTTCGCCATTTGTGGATAATGGCTCTCACTGTGGTTCGCTGGATTCCCAAAGCTTTGGAAATGGCTTTATAACCCTTTCCAGACTGATAGATCTCAATTACTTTCTTTCTCAATTGTTCCTGAATTTCTTTGGGTCTCGGCATTATGTGTAGCTTTTAAGGATCTTCTGGTGGACCTTACTGTGTCAAGCAGCTCCTATTTAAGTGATGCCTTGATTGTGAACAGGTGTGGCAATAATCAGGCCTGGGTGTGGCTAGAGAAATTGAACTCAGGTGTGGACAGCCACAGTTATAGTATGTTTTAACAAGGGGGGCAATCACTTTTTCACACAGGGCCATGATGGTTTGGATTTTTTTTCACCTTTAATAATAAACACCTTCATTTACAAATTGCATTTTGTGTTTACTTGTGTTGTCCTTGACTATTGTTTAAATTGGTTTGATGTTCCGAAACACTTAAGTGTGACAAACATGCAAAGGAACAGGAAATGAGGAAGGGGGCAAACACTTTTTCACACCACTGTACATGGGATACCATAAAAAGGTTGTTATGGTGTCCCACACTAATGCTCCTGTGTCCAGCTGCTGAGTGTCCTCTCCTTACACTGAATCAAGTTGTCATTTTATTATAGTTTTAAACACATCTAGACAACAATGTAATTAACTTATTTTAATCAAAATAGGCATGAACAAATGTAATTAACCTGCATCTGCCAAAAATGTTGTATTAGTGGTCAAACTACCAATATTTAATATGATTCCTGTGCCATGAACCTCAAACTTGGCATTTTAAACTTTACAACAGTAAAGAAAAGCACATGGACCAGCACAAAAGTAATAATAATAATACTAATAATAATTGTTGCCTAGTATTTATGATTATGTGCATACACCTCAATCTTTGTAGTAGTATGGACATATACATATCTAGATCTGAGAGATTTTGTACAAAATTAGTAGTTCAATCCGCAATACACATTTATTTATAGGGTTACATAATATATACAGATTACACACCAGACAGTATTTACAACACAATGTACAGTGTAGGTCCCCTGGCTTACATGATATTTACACATTACTCACAGAACCATATTTACAATACAATATAAGGTGCAATTTTAGAATTAGATTACCTGTTAACTTCAGGTCAGCCCATGGTGACTGCCATGTGTTCCCACACCAGAGTGAGTTAGCTTGCTCACAAACCATTACATTCCCCCCTACTTTCTGTAGTGTGGCTAATATAATTCTCCCTAACTGGTCACTGTACCAAATAAATATATATTGGGAACAGCCTGAGTGGATGAGTCAAAGAAAGCTGTTGTTTACTTCCCAGGTGAGATGTTATCAGGGAAAACAAAAGGCAAAGCTTTGAAGTTGAACTAATTACAGTAACACCAACACAACACTCAATACTTTAAATATATATTTCCCTCTAACTGAAATATATTTCTAATTACAATAGTGTACAGGTATTAATGGAGATTTCACATAAACTCATAAGGCTACAATAATAATAGGAACACGCAACAAATACTTACTTTTTTGCAGCACTTTCCTGATCTTTCTGTATTGATCTTGCTCCCTCCATTTAAGGTCTGACCAGCATTTCTTCAATTGCTCCTTGGATCGTCGTACCCCAAAAGTCCTGTGCAGACTTCTTACAACTTTAGTCATGATCTTAGCCTTTCTCACATTAGGGTTTCTGTATGGTCCATGCTTCCCATCATGGTCTGTCCTCTTCAAGATGTCCACCATCTCCACCATCTTTTCAAAGGACATATTTGAGGCCTTATATATCCTCCTGGATGTGGAACTGCTTTGCTCCAAGCTTTCTTCATCCTCGTCATTGCTGATAACAGCACACACCTGCTGTGTCTCCGCCATGTGCTCTCTCACTGCCCCTAAACAGAAGAGGTGGGGAATACACTAGAAAGAAGGAAAGGGGCAGAGTTTCACACATGCACATTTTATACAAAGCATAACATGCGGGGGACATATGTATGATCTGTGAGTGGAGGATGGAGGATCGTTAGCGCCGCTCGTTCAAATGAAGGTACAATTTTAACTTGGTGCATCAGTGGTTAGTGCCCTTTACTACTTATAGATTGAAGCCTATATTGGGACAAGATTAGGAAAGTTTAGCCTGACATTAGGGTTTGTCTTGTGTTGTGTCTTTCAGATAAAATGGTTGACAAATTCACACCCCCTGACTTCCTGCCCAACTTAATAGACAAGTACAGGGAGCTGCCATGTCTCTGGCACATCCAATGCAGGGACTATTCGAACAAGCAAAAGAGGAAGGCAGTGCTGGATAAACTGTTGGAATTGGTGAAGCTTGTGTATCCCACAGCAGACCTCAACTATTTGAAGGCCAAAATTGGTAGACTGAGGAGCACATATAATAAGGAGCGCAAGAAGGTCCAGGATTCCCTGAGATCCGGAGCAGCAGCAGATGGCGTATATATGTCCCCAGGCTGTGGTACTACAACAGCCTGCATTTTTTTGTCTGACCAGATGTAACCCAGGCCATCGCTATCAACACTTCTTTCCACATCAGCTGAGGCTCCTGAGGTCCAACCTGGGCATTCCACCCAGGAAAAAGATGCGGAGGAGCCCAGCTTGACCCAGGTATAGCATTGTTGAAGATATTTCTTGTCAAAAATAAAATGATGTTAATTCGATATTATTGATCACAAATTTCTGTTTTAACAAAGTGGTTTACATATCAATAGACAGTAGTAGCCAAAAATTACTGGGACAAGAATGAAAAATGCTGGGGTCAGAATGATAATCTTTTCTATTTCTTAACATTCAATTTTCAACAGTCATGAGCATAAAACTGTGTGTGATTGATGACCGAAAACTATGTACCATTTTCATACACAGGAAAGTCTCAGCCAGGATGAGGCCATGGCAAGCAGCCTGATGGAATCCCAGGTTCCTCCCTTACACCCTCTAACCAAAAGGATAGGGAAGGCAATGAAGCTGGAGGAGTCCACGACTGCTTTTCTAAAACAGGTTACTGCGGCAATTACCATGACCCCTGGTGTACACGAGGCATTTGGATGCATCACTGCCAGCAAATTAGAAAAGATGGAGGAGGCCAAACACACTATAGGCAAAGAGATTATTCTCAAGGCCCTAAACAAGGGTACAAGTGGTGAACTCGCACCTCAAACACTTCTGTGAGTTGAGCCATGCTCCTACACCACAGTCACCCGACCCACCACGGCAGTATGCAAGGAAGCCCGGAAGTGTTGAGAATGATGACCTGGGTCTGGTGTGGTCTGGCAAAAAAAGACCACAGCCTCAGGACATATATGTTATCTGCTGCTGCTCCTGATCTCTCAGAGTCCTGGACTGTATTGTGCTCCTTATTAACCCCTTCCCGCCGAGCGTACGCAGATGTGCGTACTCGGCTTCCGGGGGGTATACCGGGATGATGCCCGCACCTGCAGGTACCGTTTTTTTCAGCAGGCGATTGGCTATCCAGCCATAACAACCGATGCGGCTAAAAGCCGCTTGGCTGTTATGCCGGAGGAGTGGGAGGGGACATCCCCCCTCCCGCTGCCTCCCGCCGCTGTTACCGGTGCTCCCGCTCGATCAGGAGCACCGATTTAAGTTCCGCTGCCTCTGGCTGCTGGGGAGGAACTGGAACGAAGCCGCAATCGGCTTCCTTCCAGTCTCCTCATAGTAAACACGGAAGCGACGTCATGACGTCACTTCCCGTTTACTCGGCTGCCAATGGCGCCGGTTTTAAAAAGATATATGGTATTCAGAATCACAGTTTTCGGGGATCTGAATACATTGAAGTGTAGAGGAGGGGTGGGGGGTCTTTTAGACCCCCGATCCCTCCATAAAGAGTACCTGTCACCACCTATTACTGTCACAAGGGATGTTTACATTCCTTGTGACAGCAATAAAAGTGATCAATTTTTTTTTTAAACAATTTAGTCATTTTAAAATAAATAAAAAAAAAAAAAAATGTTTTAAAGCGCCCGCCATCCCCCGCGAGCTCGCGAAGCAAAGAAAATGCATACGGAAGTCGCACCCGCGTATGTAAACGGTGTTCAAATCAAACATGTGAGGTATCGCCAGCGATCGTCAGAGCGAGAGCAATAATTCTAGCACTAGACCTCCTCTGTGACGCTAACCTGGTAACCGTAAAAAAAAAATTTAAAGTGTCGCCTATTGAGATTTTTAGGTACCGTAATTTGTCATCAATCCACAAGTGCGTGCAATTATAAAGTGTGACATGTTTGGTATCTATTTACTCGGCGTAACATTATCTTTCACATTATGCAAAAAAATTGGGCTAATTTTACTGTTTTTTTAATTTAATTCATGAAAGTGTCCCTTTTCCCAAAAAGTTGCGTTTAAAACACCGCTGCGCAAATACCGTGTGACATAAAATATTGCAACAATTGCCGTTTTATTCTCTGCTAAAAAAATATATATAATGTTTGGGGGTTCCAAGTAATTTTTTAGCAAAAAATATGGATTTTAACTTGTAAACACCAAATGCCAAAAATAGGCTTAGTCATGAAAGGGTTAAATAGACTCCTCAGGTTAACAATTTTGACAGGCAAATAATTGATGTCTGCCCTGGGGTACAAAGGCTTCACCAATTCCAACTGTTTCTCCAGCATTGTCCTCCTCTTTATTTTGTTATGACCTTGTGCTACCTATTAAATGTACATTTTTTGTTTTGACAAATACTTGGTTATGTGCTTTACTTCAAAAAGGACAGTTTGTTTGTGAGTAGGCAGGTACATTTCAAAAATACAATGTCAAATTAACAAGAGACACCAACATAGTTGTATCTTTGAGGTAAAAAAAAAAAAGATAATAATGGGGTTGTGGTAACTTGACACACAAAATTGAAAAAACTAATTATTATGGAGATCACTAGAAAAACAGATTATTCTGGAGATCACGAGAAAAAATAATAATAATATGGAGATCACTAGAAAAAAATAAATTATTCTGGAGATCATAAGAAAAAAAACAACAAAAATAATAATATTGCGATCACTAGAAAAAAAAAGATTATTCTGGAGATCACGAGAAAAAAAAGCAACAACAACAAAAAAGATTATTTTGGAGATCACTAGAAATAATAAAAAATACGTTTGTCAGAACTCTGTGAATATCAGCAGCAAAGCAACTTCATTATTATAGCATTATAAAGTAGAAGAGAATGCACTGCATTAAGAGATTTCATAATTTGCTGCGTCACAAATGTGATAACTCCATTACGAATGCTAGTTTTACAAGACTGAGCGCTTCTGGCTCGTACTTGATTCAGAGCATGCGTGACCTTTTTTGCAATGGACTTGTGTACACACGATCGGAAAGTCCGACAACAACGTTTTGTTGGCGGAAAATTTGAGAACCTGCTAGCCAACCTTTGTTGGTGGAAAGTCCGACAACAAATGTTCAATGGAGCATACACATGATCGGACTTCTGCCAACAAGCTCACATCCAACATTTCCCATCAGAAAGTCCAATTGTGTGTACGCGGCATAACAGTTTTTTTGGTAATGACTGAAGTAGTTGCTGACAATCAGGTGCTCTTTTTGTCTGTGAGTCCCACTAGTTGTACCTATAAATTTAGAGGCCATAATGGCCAAACAGAAGGTACAATAGTGAAGAGTCCCACACGTTGCTGAGCATGACAGATGCAAGCAAAGGAGGAGCCGCCTCACTGGCAGATTCAGGCTCAGTATACGAACCAGTAGACAGATAGCTCTGACAATGGAGTAGTGGTCCCTGCTAAAGTCAGCCCCATCCCCATTCTTCTGTTGTTGAGGTGCAAGAGCCGCAGGGCTCTCAAATGGAGCAGAGAGCCATTACTAGTGCCAATCATCCTTATGGTAAGCTGGCAAGCACCAGTGGCCTAGTACACCCTGGTCATACATCCAGCACTGCAGTATCACATGGTGAAGTGACGAGTCCCATAAGTGCAGTTCAAGCTGGTGCGATGGCTAGCACAAGTAGTGTCCAGCAGCCAGCAAGAAGACAAAGACAGGCCCATCCAAGTGCCCTTCCTGCAGAATATGACAACCCTGGTTGGGAGCCCACCACTTGTATACTCAGAGGCTGCTCTATAATTAGGCAAATTAGGCAGCCGCTTAAGGCTTCACACTCACAGGGGTCTCGCGGCTGCCTAATTTTCCTGTGATAGGGGGTGTGGCCTCGACATGGTGGCTTGGGGACCCTTAGTCTCAGAACTCCTGGCCAGCGGTTGCCCTGCATCTTGCCACACATTGCTGCTGTTACCGAATGGTGCGGATGCCCAGGAAACTGGACCGTTGATCTGCCCACACTGGTTGCAACATGGAACGCATCTTGCAGTCACAACAACCGGCACTGTTTTTCCAAGATGGTGCCGCACCGGCACCATGTGGCTGTCAACACTGAGGGAGAGAGAGCCGCTCCTGGGGATACACCATGCCGCCCTACGGCGATCTTTCCCCTGCCTTTCCAGGATCTGTCAGTGTCCAGGAGGATGAAATACTCAGCCCGTGGCATGTTTTCCCCACCTCAGCCCTTCACGCATAGATGAGCAGCCAGGACTAAACACACTGCTACAGGGTACAGTGAGTAACCTCACCACAATGACTGGTGCTTCCATTTAGTTCAGATTCTGCACATCAGGTATGCAGACTGGGACATGGGGGCAAGGGGCAGGGCTAGGGATCTCTCTCTTTCTCCCTTCCTCTCACCCCCCACACCCCCTCCTTCCTCTCTTGATGGGCACAGTGAGGCTGATTTATGGGCACAGTGATGCTGCTTTCTGATGCGTACAGTGACGCTGAATGATGGGCACAGTGATGCTGATTGATGGGCACAGTGACGCTGCTTTCTGATGAGAACAGGGATGCTGCTTTCTGATGGGCACAGCGATGCTGCTTTCTGATCGGCACAGTGAAGCTGCTTTCTGATGAGCACAGTGATGCTGCTTCCTGACTAGCACAGTGACGCTGATTGATGGGCACATTGACACTGCTTTCTGACAGGCACAGTGACGCTGATTTATGGGCACAGTGATGCTGATTGATGGGCACATTGATGCTGATTGATAGACACAGTGATGCTGCTTTCTGATGGGCACAGTGGCATTGATTGATGGGCACAGTGACACTGCTTTTTGATGGGCACAGGGACACTGCTTTCTGATGGACACAAGGACGCTGATTGATGGGCACATTGAGGCTGCTTTCTGATGGACACTTTGATGCTGATTGATGGGCACAGTGATATTTATTGGCACAATTAGGTTGCTTTCTGATGGGCACAGTGATGCTGATTGATGGGCACAGTGAGGATGCATTTTGATGGGCACAGTGAGGATGCATTTTGATGGGCACAGTGAGGCTGATTTCTGATGGGCACAGTGACAATGATTGATGGGAACAGTGAGGCTACATATGATGTGCACAGTGAAGCTGCATTTTCCAGGCACAGTGAGCCTGCATTTGATAGGCACAGTGAGGCTGCATTTGAGAGGCACAGTGAAGCTGCATTTGATAGGCACAGTTAGGCTACAATTGCTGGGCACAGTGGCTGTAATTGATGGGCACAGTGGCGCTGCAATTGATGGGCACAGTGGCTGCATTTGATGGGGTTTTTTTTCAATTTTTTCAGTTTGTTGTGACCCCCCATAAAACTTTAAGCACCAGCTGCCACTGTTCACCTTGCTGGGTCCCAGATGTTGTATTGTATGCATATGTCTGATAGGTGAGGAGGGTGCCCTGGAAGTGGTGCTGATCACCTGTGAGCTAGATCCATGCATCTTTCTGCAGCCCTTTTTATTGCTTGTATTATTTTTCCCATTACGGGAGTGAGTGGGGCCTCATGTCTAAATTTTGCCTAAGGCCTCACAAAGCCTAGAGCTGCCTCTGCCTGTACTTCCTCCATTCACTGGCTATATTGGTCCACCGACCTAATTCACCAAATGCCTGTGTTTTCTGCTTCCATGACCAGGGCTAGATATGAGAAGATCTTGGGGTTCATGCATTTTAATAACAATGAAATTTGTCATCCTCAGGATGACCCAGGATATGATTGGCTCCACAAAATTCGACCCCTCATAAACCACTTCAACCAACAGTTTGCAGCTTTATTTATTACCAATCAAGTTGTCTGCTTTGATGAGTCCCTGATTAAATTTTTTGGCCACTTGTCTTCTTGGGGAGAGACAGATGGTAACAAGTCTGCAATCATATGATGTATATACTTTTGGAGATCTACAGCTTGTATAGTATCCACAATTCCTCAAAAAATGATATTGTTTCTACTAGATCTATCACCCAGGTTTGCCAATTTCAGCTTAATAATCTAAATTTCATCATCCATATCATTGGAGGCATCCACTAATTGCTTATGTCCCTTTGCAAACTCCCCCATTTTATGCTCAATATGATCTACTCTTTCACCTACTGCTGTGATATCAGATTTGATTTGTTGCATAAAAGACAGTAGATCATAAAGGAGCTGTCCTTTTGGAGAGACAAGCATATCTTAAAGTCTGGCTGTCCTAAGTTGGGGAAATCATCAAGCTGCTCTTCATATTTTCTAGTATCATTTAGACTGTCAGAGCCAGATATTAATAGCTGACATAGGATCAGAGTTGCAGGCACTGTATGATTTGGCAGTGAAGAGATTAGTGCACTTCTTGGAGTATATAAAAACAAGGATGTATGGAGATCTACACACACCAGAACCATCTTGTTCCTTCCAAGTTTCAGCTGCAAATGGAAAAACTCTGTCTGTGGGGCCCCTCTCTTGTCTTGTGCTTTCCCATGTACCTCTGTCAGATCACCACCTGTCACGTACCTAGTAGATAAGCCCGATATGCAAAGGGAGGCCTCTCTTAGGCCCCTGACTCACAGCCCCTGATAGAGTGAACAGGAGGCATGAGAATACAAGATAGCATGAGTGGCTGGCAGGATCAACAGCTGGAAGGTAGGTCTAGAGTTTAAGATGTTGCTGTAGCTGGGGGTCAGCAGAATGGAGATAGCAGACTTGGCTAAAGCCTGGAACAGGCTTGTATCAGGAAGACACAGTACTGGAACAGATGCAGGAGACAGGAGCAGAGTCACAGGACAAGCCGAGTCAGTAACAGGCAAGGTCATGGACAGGCCAGGGTCAGATGCAGGCGGCTAGCAGAGATAGTCACAGGGGAAGCCGGGTATTCACAGATAAGCAAGAAACTCACAGGGAATGTTGTAAATCAGACAGCAGAGCTTCAGTGTAACAGCTGAGTTTAAATAGGCGGTCTGGTGCCGGGGATCGTACACGTGCTCGCTCTTGTGCGCCCATGTGCGTGTACAATCACCTGCAATCGTGCACCAGCTTGTATAGAACTACTGCTCCCAGAAAGCCTTTCCTGACACCACCATGCTGAGTGCATGTGGGGTAAGTTACACTGCTTTCTGTTTCTGTAATATGCCTCATTAATATTGCTGCACCAGAGCTAGAGAAGTGGGATCTTACTCTCTGGCCACTGGCCACAACCCCCTCACTTCTATAAAAGTTACCGGAAAAAAAAAATACTGTTTTAATACTATATTATTACCATTAGTACTGTGGGTGTTGATAATGTATATGTAGCTTATTTAATTCTGTAAGATATCCCTCATTAGATTGGAACACCTTCACAAATTATCTGTTGCTCAACACCACAAATTTTTATTATTCTCATAATTCTCATAATTCTCATTATTCTCATAATATTCTCATTCTATTATGACAGTTACAATAATGCATTAACAGGTAATATGTCTTAAGGCCCTCTCTTTTATTACATACATGTTCTCTTATATGTGTCTCCAGAGTTCTAATTGTTCATCCAATATACTGAAGCCAATTCTGATGTTTTACAAAGTTGGTTACATATGTTGTTTTGCAATAAATTAGCCTATCAGTAACATGTCTTTTCATTTACTGTGAAGGAAAATTTGGTTTATGTTTTAGGTATGTTACCATTCTTACTTATTGTGTGTTTCCAACAGAGGAAAAAAAGAATTCCCTCAAAGAAAGTGTATTTTGTTTATTATTATGTTAAGCTAGGGGCAAGATAAATTCTTAATGTTCTTTTGTATAACCTGTGGTCTCTTAAGAAGCAGATTTTATCATTTAGCAACATTGCCCAGTGTCTAGATAAAATAATTTAAATATTTTATACTGGGTACTTTACTTAGTAAACATGACTTATCTACTATATGTGACCATTCATTCTTAAAACACAGATTCTTATAAAAAAAAAAAAAAATAATTCTTCCCTAACCATATTAGCCACTTTACTGAACACTATTGTACTTCCAAATTTGCCCTCTCATATGCTTTCTCTACAAATCTAATTTTCAGGGTTGTAGCCTGTTCATAGTATCCCACAAAGAGCAACAGTGTATATAACATGTAAACTGTTCCCGTGAGACAATGTGGGTCAGCCTTGGATGGTGGCAATTGGACTTGGGTATTGCTATCTAAACTTTGAAAATACATTTTGGTACAAATATTGTTATTATCAATACAAATGGTCATATCTACAAAGATAATGGACATCTTGTACATACAAAAAGATACCCAAATCCAATATTGATTAGCATATAGACATTGTACACTTAAACTGATTTTGTTGTTGTTATATTCCCTATGTCATTTGTTTCACAAACAAGATTTATTTAAAAGCTTTTTACTCTATACCTAGGAGTTAATTCTTAAAAAGTCTTGCATACAAGGTTTGGCATGCAATCCCTTTTATATGTCTTTTTCCACTCTCAATAAACTTTACTTTAAAAAAAAAAACAGTCTGGAATCTGTGTTGCTTTGATATTTTTTTTATACTGTATATACTTTTTAGAAGGTGGATTGAAGATCAAAATTCTATCCTCTCAACAATAATTGTACTATATTAGATTGCTTTTAATTTTTCCCTATAAGGGGTATATGTATAGAACAAGTCTATCAATTAGGCAAAAAGAAAAAAAAAATGGATCCAAAATAGATTATCACATTTCTATCCCTTGAAAATTGTCCTACCGAATGAAGACCCATGCTGGCTTACAAAGGAAAGAAAAATCCTTCTTCATATCTCTCTCTACTATCTGCCAAATAGCCGTAAAAAAGATGTAAAAAAAGACGTAAAAAAGTATCCCTGTTCTAACCTCAAGTTATATTCTTCTTCAAATATATAAACCTAAATCTACACTGGGTTTCCCTATGATAAATCCTTAACCTTCAAATCACCTTTCAAATTAAAACCGGTTCACACAGGGGCGACTTGGGATCCAACTTTAAGTCGCCCCGGATCTCCCCAAGTCGCGTGACATGAGAAAATCAATGTTAGTGAATGAGAACCATCTTAATGTACACTACTGAAGTTGCTTCGACTTCAGAAAAGGTTCCTGTACTACTTCAATCCGACTTCTAGGCGACTTCTACCCTTTGATTTCAATGGAAGTTGCCTCCAAGTCGAATCCCCGTTCATATTGAGACAACTTTACAGGAAGCAGAAAATAATTTACCAGGTACTCCCCACTAAACAGGCAGCCCCGTCCTTCCCACACACAGAGTACTTCCTGAAGGCAGTTATCTCTGTATACTGTACGACCTGTATACAAAATGTCTAGCAGAGCCAGGGAAGTCAATACAAGAGACGTTGTCAACAACAAATCGCTGATAAGGTTCATCAGGGAGAGAACATGTCTGTATGATAAGACAGACCCAAACTACAAAGACCAATCCAAGAGGGACAATGCTTGGCTGGATATCTGTCGACTGTACTTCCAGGATTGAGATGTATTGTCGCAGACCGACCGCACCGACATATGTAAGTTTAACCTTTATATATTTATGTCTGTTATCCTTGACTAGGCAAGATGGTTGTAGTTCCACCCCAGCAACAGTAGATCCCCTGCCAGCAGCAGTAGACCCCCTGCCAGCAGCAGTAGACCCCCTGCCATCAGCAGTAGACCTCCTGCCAGCAACAGTAGATCCCCTGCCAGCACCAGTAGATCCCCTGCCAGCACCAGTAGATCCCCTGCCAGCACCAGTAGATCCCCTGCCAGCAACAATAGATCCCATGACAGCAACAGTAGATCCCATGCCGGCAACAATAGATCCCATGACAGCAACAGTAGATCCCCTGCCAGCAACAGTAGATCCACTGCCAGCACCAGTAGATCTACTGCCAGCACCAGTAGATCCACTGCTAGCAACAGTAGATCCCCTGGCAGCAACAGTAGATCCCATGCCAGCAACAGCAGACCCTATGCCAGCAGCAATAGATTCCATGACAGCAACAGTAGATCCCATGACAACAACAATAGATCCCTTCAGTAACAATAGATTCCATAACAGCAGCTGTAGATCCCCTGACAGCAACAGTAGATCCCATGACAACAACAATAGACCCCCTGTCAACAACAATAGATTCCATAACAGCAACAGTAAATCCCCTGCCAGCAACAATAGATCTCATGATAGCAACAGTAGATCCCATGACAAAAACAATAGATCCCTTCAGTAACAATATATTCCATAACAGAAACCGTATATCCCCTGCCAGCAACAGTAGATCCCATGACAACAACAATAGACCCCCCTGTCAACAACAATAGATTCCATAACAGCAACAGTAGATCCCCTGCCAGCAACAGTATATCCCTTGCCAGAAACAATAGATCCCATGAGAGCAACAGTAGATCCCATTACAGCAACAGTAAATCCCCTGCCAGCAACAGTAGATCCCCTGCCAGCAACAATAGACCAACCCACCAACAATACATATTTTGCCAGCAACAGTAGACCACCCCATACACTCAGTACTAATAGTGCCTGAACTGTATTCCCCCATGTTCCTGCGGCAAAAAAGCAATGATTCAAGAACAACTTGAGGGCAAGAGTATGGAGAACCCTGGTGAAGTCTATCACTGATGCCTCTCTATTGTCATTTTATGTAGATAATGATTGATCAATTAAGCCACAGCTAAAATAATCATCACAAAATGTTAACCAAAAATATTTATTTAAAACATTAACAGTATAACCTAACATAGCATGAAAAAAAATTAGAAACTCAATACCTGCAGGCTCTAGTAAACTTTACAGAAAAAAAAACAGCAGAATCAAATTATATATTTAAAGAATTTAGCAATGCAGTTAAATGGCGTTCATTTGCCATTGTACTTCACCAGCTGGTGAAAGGAAGTAGGAAGCAAACTGATCGCGAACAGTGGCAACATCACTGGATCCCCTAGTAGCACTGAGGTGTGCACTTTCCAAGTCGTGCATGAAGGAATCCTTGAAACAGTAGCCGTCACATACCCTGACATAATTGTGCAGCACGCATGCTGCTTTGACAGCAATAATTGCATTTTCAATGTTAAATGCTATAGGTGCATGTAAGAAACGCCATTTATTGGCAAGAATTCCAAAACTGCACTCAACCACCCTTTTTGCCCTTGTTAAACGATAGGTGAAAACCTTCTTCGGAGTATTATTATTATTATTATTATTATTATTCAGGATTTATATAGCGCCAACAGTTTGCGCAGCGCTTTACAATATGAGGGCAGACAGTACACTTACAATACAAATCAATACAGGAGGGATCAGAGGGCCCTGCTCGTTAGAGCTTACAATCTAGAAGTAGTAGACAGGTTCCTGTTAGAGTAAGGCCTTATAAGGTGTTCCCCCAACGCAAAAGCCTCGGCCTCGATGAACACATAGGGTAGTGGGGGTTCAGTTGTGCCAGGAAGAGGACAGTTTTCCGGAACATCCATGTCTCCTAGCCTTTGGCCAAAGGAGGAATTTGCAAAAATATGAGCATTGCGGCTACTTCCGTAGGATCCTATATCTATGTAGGTAAAACAGTAGTTCGATTCGGCCATGGCAAGCAATACAAAGGAGCAATATTTTTTATAATTGAAGTACATACTTCCACTACCAATAGACTTAACGACACACACATGCTTTCCGTATAGCTCAAATACAATTGGGGAAATTGCACCGTCTCCAAAATAGATGTGCTAAAACCCACCAAGTCTCTTGTGTAGGCCTCTCCATTACTATGGTGTTCAGCACATCCCATAAAATGTGGCAGGTTTTATGGATGATGTAGCTGATTGTCGACCTGCCAGCCATGAACTCATAATGTAGGCTTACTAGAGAATGACCGGTTGCCAGGTATCTGAAAGACAAAATACATAATTGATTATGTTCCTGTTTATTTTTTGCAGTGGCAAGTTTACAAACTCGGTGGAAAGGGTTGAGGGACTGCTACAAGCGGTACCTAAGAAGACTCCAAGAGTCTAGAAGTGCATCTGGTTTTAAAAGGGTGGTACCATATGTGCACGCAGAAGAGCTGCATTTCCTGAAGCCTTTCATGGAACTAAGAGAGTAAGATAACATTTTTTATATTTGTAAAGTGATACTATACAGTTCTATAAAGAAGGGTGTCCTAATTGTATTATATGTTTAATAGAGAACACAATCAAGTTGGCAGGACAGGGATGAAGAACAGCAGCTAGGTGGAGAGGCAGCATGCGCTGAAGGAGGGTCACAGTGTTGGAATGTGCAACATTCAGCTGAGGAAATGGAAGACAGTCAGGAGCCTTCTTCCCAGGTTGAGTTTCCACAGGTCGAGCTGCCACAGGTCAAGCTGCCACAGGTCAAACAGCCAGCTAGGCCTATCCCTCTGCAAAGACAAAGATATAGCAGACCCATAGCGGGAAGGCATGCCCAAACCATGGATAGGTTTGACAAGTTAATGGAGAAAATGTATAGGAAACTGGATGACCTGGAGACAGAAGAAAGTGGGTTTGGGATTATGGTAGCAGGAATGCTAAAAAAGTTCCCCCGAGTGAAAAAATTACATGAAGAAAGCAGTGATGGACCTCCTGGAGGTTAGCATGCAGAATCAGCCAGCCACTGCCCCCTCACCAATTTTTGGCCCACCACCCCTATCAGGCCCCTACTACGTTTTTCCAAACCCTCCGCCAACCAGAACCCACCCCTGCTATTCCCCTCACTTCTGTCCATACACAGATGAGTATGGCAATGCCATAAATCCTTATGTTGAAAAGTGTTAACCTTGTCTTTAAAGCTCTTGATGCAAACTATAAACGAACCTGTCTCTTAAAAGGGCGCTACTGTGATAGAGTAAGGCGCTGAGCAGACCTGTCTGTGGTGGCAGTGTGTGTTACAGGCGCTTATTCTAATTGGTATTGCTAAAATTACGAGTCCCCCCGGCTCTGTCTATAAACGGGGGTGGTGGCAGTTAAAGGGTTAATTGTGTAATTAGCCCAGTGACAATCGCTCTCAGGCTGCCCACACCTAGATTGTGGTCCCGCAAGCTGGAAAATCTTTGTGCTGGGTGCAGCTGAGTGTGGCATTGTTACGTAAGTGACAGCGGGGTGTGAGGTTGGCCGGTCCTTTATCGCCAGTTAGCGAGGAGGGCAGGAATCTGACACCCGCGTTCGTCACATATTGCCAATGCCATAAACCCAGCCAATCCCCTGACCCCCTATCCATCACCATCCCCTATAACATCTACCCTTGGTGCACCAGTGAACCAAAAATTCCATCAAGAATCTTTTGCTATGCCACCCACACCTTCCCCAAGGCCTTTCACCAGCTCTGCTAGTTATCAACCAACATATCAACAATTAGACAATAGTCAAAAAATGATTTCCAAAATGTATATGTTTTCCTGTTTTAAAAATTAAAAACATTAGTTATGCTGCTACTGTTATATACTCTTTTATAAATATTAAAACGTTTGATATATATAGGGGTTTATTTAAGAAGGGCTATTTATCGAAGGGTTCTATTTAATATAACACTTAGTTGGCAAATGGGTGAACAAATGGTCACAAGAGACTAAAATCCATAGAAAATTACTAAATCTAGTCGGAAAAGGTGTTCACTATAGCATGCGAGGAATACGTAGTCGTAAAATCAAATTCACTATAGGTCACATAAATCAGTGACCGACTAAATCAGTAGCATACTTCCCAACAGTCCTGGATTCTGCTGAATTGTCCTGAGATTTCAAGGCTGTCCCAGAGTCCCGTGGATCTGGACTGGAGTCCTGGAAAGAGTTCAGGCAGCTGGGTCCACTCAGTGAGGGTATTCTCACTGGATGCAATAAATGCTCTCACTGCGCACCATACCTCTCTCTCTCTCTCCCTCTTCAATTTTTCTTTCTCTCATTGGTTACTAGGACCACCAGTGTACCAGCAACCGATGATTTGATACGCATACAGGAGTGACCTCTGGTCCTCCTCTCCTCTCTCCTGAACTAAGCTGCAGTGCTGTCACCATGGACAGTTATAGGTGAGGGTCTCCATCCACCTCACAGCAGCATTGCTTACATTACTGGATTATGGCTGGCTGGTGACAGAGGGAGGCAGCATTGTGTGCCTTCAGATCTGTGTGTTAATTTGCAGCTCCAGAGAGAACACAAGGGAGTTTAAAGCTCTAGTCCCATGAATCACTTATCTTTACCTGCTGGGTACTGCATATCTCCCAACTGTCCCAGAATGGGAAGGATCATCCCAAGATTTCACTGAAATCCCAGCATCCAGCACATCCAGGCTAAATCCCAGAGCTGGAACTCATTCTGGCTTTGGGCTTCATTAATACCCCTGCTCTGATCTGGCTTTGACCGCCCTAAAGTGCAGATGGCTTCTCCTCCTCTCCCTCTGGTAGCACTGCAGGAAAATCAAATTGCAGTGTCTGCACCCAGTTGTCTCTTCCCCCCACCATTCTAATTTCCACCCCCATGCTGCTCCAATTCCCCAGTGTGCCCTGCAGCACTGCCAGCTCTTCTCCACTCATTCCCCGCTTGCTGCAGCAGTTGCAGGGCATAGGAGAAGAGGATTGGGTTCAGGAAAGAGAGTGGGGGGGGGGGCAGTAAATATATTTAGCCCTGCTATTTCTCCAAAGCTACCCAATAGGGCTGTTAAAAATGTAAAAAAACAAAGAATCCCCAAAACTGTAAAACAAAAAAAAAACAACATACATTTTAAACAAATAAATAATTATTGTTTGTTCACACCTTGGTTCCTGAAGAGCAATCGGCAGTCAGATTGCTTTACAGAGAGCATTTGACAGACTGTTTGTTTGGAGATGATCTGCTTTTAAATTTCTTGAAATATTGTTGTGAAAGTAGAAATATGCTTGAAAGTCAGAGAAGAGATAAATTCACAGTTTTTAGAACTCTGTACCGACACAACTGAGCATGCCCAGACTGAAAAGTAGTCACAATCCTACTTTCATTTCCATTTAGCCCCATGCTATAGTAAATTCCGAAATGTGGGAATGCCAAACAAGTGTTCACGACCGGTAATTTGTGAGAGCTAGCAAACTACGTACTATTTATATATAAATGTAAATGCCAACTATTGATTCGCATTGTATAACTTTTACTTCCACAAAAACATACATTTTAATTTTGAGAGGAACTCTTTAATTCCTAAAATAAATTGTCCTTGCTGGGTTTTTGTTACTTCTTATTCCTTTTTTGTTACACTGTTAGTAATGTGTAATATTTTCCTGTTTTTGGAACTGCTATTAGTCTCTCTCTCTCTCTCTCTCTCTCTCTCTCAAACTCTCTCTTGATATCTCTCTCTCGATATCTTTCTCTCTCTCTCTCTCTATCTTTGCCATTTGTGCCATATCTCTGGATACACTGAGCATGCTCATAGACTTAGCTGTTTGATAAGTAAATGATAGGCCATTACCAAAATTCAGAGGGTAACACCACTATTCTACACTCACACACCAATAAACACCAAATATCACAGAATAAAACAAGAAACAGAACTCATACCTGATATAATGCCACCACATATAGGTAAATGCCTAAATAAATGTAGTATTTAGGTGTAGGAGGGTTCCATCACCATTGCAAATCTTGCCATATGTGTTCCATGAGGAAGGACAAGAAGCAGCCTTGTGAATTCCACACCAGCACCAATTGTAGCCTCTTACCAAGCAAAAAGCCCCAAAACTAAAGAGGGTCCTATAGCAGCACGCTGACAGTAATCAGCTATAACCAGCCTTGGAACCAAATGGCATATCACAGAAACAGGTTGGTCAATGGCTCTCAGGACATCCAGGGTACATCTGCATTGACATTAACATTTTGAACCCCAGGGACTTAGGGCTGTTTAACACCACAAAGATGGAGACTCCACACATGTGGCAGCACAGAGGCTAACTGGTTAGCATTTCTGCCTTGCAGCACCAGGCTAATTGATTTGAATCCCAAACATGCCCCTATCTGGTTAGAGGTATGCATGTTCTTCCTCTGTTGTGGTGTTATAGCTTCTTTTTTACAAGGTATTATATTTCTTATGGGTTTCACATAATGGAAACAAAATAAATTACATTATAAATAAAGCGAGTGTGGGTTTTACACCAAATCTATTTCAGTTTGTTTTTTTAAGCATGGTGTGATCCTGCATTCATTCATTCATTCATTTAAATGTCAAATGCTGATGACAAATGTGCTTGTCAACAATTTGTGTTAAGCAGCCCTCACAAAGTTGACATGTCCTGCTTTGTATACTCCACATGCCCAGCAACTTATAACTTGAATTGTTTTGTTTTTGGTATCACTGATCATGGCCAGAGACTTGGATATGTGATCTTTTCCATTATGCATTGTACATAAATAAATGCTTATATAGCTGATACATTCTTTCATTTGGAAAGAGTGTGTGTTCCTGATCAACAAGCATGAGTACTTGAGGCTTACATGAAGAGACTATCAGACACCATGAAATCAGACCGAGACAGAAGTACAGTTAAATCACACTTGTTTAATGATAAAAGTAAAAAGAACAAACATAGTCAAAACATTGCCAAAGTTCAGTAACCGGAATGGATAGTCAGCAAAGCCAGAAGTGAGGGATCAAAGTAGTGGAACAGCAAGCAGGATTCGGAACCAGAAGGGATGTCTGCAAAGCCAGTCTTTAAACAGGAACACAGGAGGTGTTTCTTGTGATGTTGACCAAGGGGAAGGCAGAGCTCCTCTGGACTGGACAGCTTAAGTAGGCAGGACTGACAAGCGGGATATCAACAACAGCTGAGTAACTGTGGAGAGAGATGGGAGCTGGCAACTAGCCAACAGCTGAGTTGCCAGCTCAGAGAAGGAAGTTCTAAACCCAGCCCTGACAGAGACAGAATTAAATAATTACACTGGTTGGCGTGTCCTTCCCTGGGTGGGTGTAGGTGTGCTATCAATCCAACCTATTTTATATAAAGGCCTGCACTAGTAAGGTTTGCTTTGCCTGAAAAGAGGCCAGATTATTTGTGGGAAGAGTGAGCATAATAACACACATTGGCTGTGGTTTGATGAACATTTTGTCTGTTTGCTGTAATTGTTTTGCATTTTGGCCCTCAAAAGTAGATTTTTGTGTGTCTTTGTTCAGTGTAACAATGCGTTTTTTGTTTGTGAGCAGCAGCTGACCCTTCTCTTTTGAGTGTTACAAATCTCACGTGTTATGCTGCGTACACACGATTGGATTTTCCGACAACAAATATTCGACGTGAGCTCATTGTCGGAAATTCCGAAAGTGTGTAGGGTCCATCAAACATTTTTTGTCGAAATTTACAAATACTGTTATCTAAAATTCCAAGTGTGTGTACTCGGAATCAAGTGCGAGACGGAAGCGCTCAGTCTGGTAAAACTAGCGTTCAAAATAGAGATAGCACATTTGTCACACTGCACATTTTGTAATCTTTCAATGCAGCACATTCTCTTCTTCTTTATAATGCTAGAATAATTATGTTGATTGCAGCTGATATTCACACAGAGTTCTGACAAACTGATTTCTTTATTATTTCTTGTAATCTCATGAATACATTTTTTTTTTTTTGCCAGATCTCCAGTATTTTTAATTTTTGTTTATAGTAATCTCCTTCTTTTTTTTTTTGGAAATGAAGATCTCCTGTTTTTTTTCTAGTGATCTCCGTAATCTTTTTTTTTTTTGTTTTGTATGTCAAGTTACCACAACACCATTATTATCTTGTATTTTTTGATCTCAAAGAGATTGGTTGGTGTTGGTATCCTTTGTTAATTTGTATTTTTGAAATGTACCTGCCTACTCACAAACAAACTGTCCTTTTTTAATTATAACACATAGCCAATGATTTAAGAAAAAATATACACATGTATTAGGGGCCCTAACAAAATAAAGAGGAAGGCAACGCTGGATAAACTGGTGAAATTAGCGAAGCCTTTGTACCCCCAGGGCACACATCAACTATTTGACAGGTAACATTGGGAGCCTGAGGAGTCCATTTAATAGGGAGCACAATCTGGTCCAGGACTCCGAGAGATTAGGAACAGCAGCAGATGACATATGTGTCCCCAGGCTGTGGTCTTACAACATCCTGCATCTTTTGCCAGACCAGACCGAACCCAGGCCATCACTCTCTTGTCTTCCTTACACGCTTGCTTCCATGCTTACTTCCAGGCTGTGGCTTTGGTGTTGGAGTTGTGGCAGGAGGAGTAGTAGGATGAGGAGAATCACACAGGTGGGGTTTGCTTGTGATTTTGCCCATTAACCCCTTATTTAGGGCCATATATATCAGTTCCTCACAAAAGAGTGTTGACCCACCTCCAGTTCCTGCATTGTGTTGGCAACCATGCAGGCAAAGGCCTCCAAAAGATTGGTGGGGGGTCTGAGGGCCACAGAAGCCTGCCAAATTAATCCAAGTGCTGACTCCTCCAAGCTCCTCCCCTTCCTGGGCCTTTTTTGTTGAAGGTGGAGAGGAGAGGCCTGGGATTCGTTCAGGCTACTGGGCCTGGCCACCTCCTGGCTGCCACTTTCTCCTGCCCCCTCCTGGCTGCCATTTTCTACAGCCTCCTCCTGGGAGGGTTTCCTGTGTATGAAAAAGGGACATAGTTTTAGTTTATTGTTCATCAATCACACACAATTTTGATAAATATGTTGAACAATGCTATACCTGACTCAAGCTGGGCTCCTCCACATCTTCTTCCTGAGTGGAAGGCCCAGGTTGGACATCGGAAGCCTCAGCTGGGGTGAAGAAAGAGCGGAAGGAAGGGTTGAGTGATGGCCTGATTTCAGTCTGATCTGAGAGAAATCGCAGTCTGCCGTAGTACCACAGCCTGGGTACATAAATGTCATCTGCTGCTGCTGCTCCTGATCTCTGGGAATCCTGGACCTTCTTGCACTCCCTATTATATGTGCTCCTCCTGCCACCAATTTTGTACTTCAAATAGTTGATGTCTGCCATGGAGATCTGTGGCTTCACAAATTCCAGCAATTTATCCAGCGCTGCCTTCCTCTTTAGTCGATTTGTATAAAAGGGGTGTTTTGTCTGTCACAGACAGGGCAGCTCTCTGTACAAATCAATGAATTGGGGGAGGAAATCATGATTGTTGAATCAATCTATTTTCTCTGCAAGACACAACACAAGACAAACCCTAATGTCAGCCTAAACTCACATAATCTTGTCCCATTATAGGCCTCAGTCTCTAAGCAGTATAGGCCACTGATGCCCCAAGCTCAAATTATACCTTCATTACAACGACCGTCACTTCTGCTGCTCCATTCCTCACTCACAGACCGTACATATGACACACGCGTGTTATGCTTTATATACACTGCACATGCGTGAAACTCTGCCCGCCCCTGACCTTCTTTATAGTATATTCCCCGCCCCTTGTCTTTCAGCACAGTGGGAGAGCACATGGCGGAGAAACAACAAGTGCATGCAGCAGAGAGCAGCAATGAGGAAAGCCCAGAGCCACAAACGTCCAAATCCTGGAGGAGATTTAAGGCCTCTAATATGTCCTTGGGTGAGATGGTAGAGATGGTGGACATCTTGAAGAGGGCCAACTATGATGGGAAGCATGGACCTTACCCAACCCCATATGTCAGAAAGGCCAAGATCATGACTAAAGTTGTAAAAAGTCTGAAGAAAATGTTTGGGGTACTGCGATCGAAGGATCAACTGAGGAATTGATGGTCAGATCTCAAATTGAGTGAGCAGGATCAGTACAGAAGAATCAAGAGAGTGCTGCAAAAAAGTATTTTGTCAGGTGTTCCTATTCTTCTTATTACTTTCGTGCTGCTCCAGGTGCTTTTCTTTACTGTTGTACAGTTTAAATGGCAAGTTTCAGGTTCGTGGGAAGATGTACCTCCCCATAAAACATGTTTTGGGGTAAGTATCCTAATAGACGGCACTCTTTTTGTAATAAGCCATAAACAGGTTGGCTAAGCTGGGAGCAAGTTTCCTGCCCATTGCTCTCCTTATTACATGTAAATAATTTTTATTATCAAACCAAAAAAAATTTGTTTTTTTTTATGAGGGGGGCATAGTAAGTGTGCAGTAGAGGCTTCAAAAAAACATCCAGATATTCAGACAGATGTGATTTTAAAAATGTTAATTTGATTATCAAAATATTATATGTAGATTTATCTTATTAAAGATGTTCGATTTCTTTATAATAATTAACCTTATCAAGAACAGATATGCATCCCCTCTTATTTGTGGACATTTTACAATATATTGACTTACAGACAATTTTTCCATTTCTCTTTTCACATACTGTATTTTATTAAAAGTTTACTTTTTCAGGTCAACCAAAACACTGCTTAAAAATCTCTATAAAATGGTTATTGTTAACTGGAAGATTGAAAACTGGACTATTCCTCAGTTGAGAGGATACATACTCCCATTAGGTAAGTATTTTAGTCCTGAGCCTGTCAGCAAATACTCTTTGATGTTTAAATTACTGATATATTTGTGGATATCTATAAACACATCAAAATGATTACACATTCTGTTAGAGGAGGCCCTTACCCAGCACTAATAGGTCTTCCTTATCTAGGTTGTTCGAATTTAAATTGAAAACACCCTTCCCTATAGGAAACTTCTTCTTGTATCTTTCTCTTTGCTCTACAACCACTTTTCTTTCTATATATTTTCTTCTTTGATCCCTTGTATGCCAATCTCTCTGCTCCCAAGGTATTCCACTTCTTCTAAAAACTGTCCATTTTATCTGGTGAATGTGTTTTTATGAATGTGGAGGACAGGAAGCACTGTGGGAGGACCAGGACTGGAATGATCACTGTGGAGGTGCTATTGGAATACATATTCCTGGCAGTGAATTGATTTCACTTGATATTTGAAGAAATTCAGGATATGGATGAGGGCTTTGGTAGATGATATTCCAAAGTGCTTTTACAATAGAGAGCATTTAAATGTTGTTTCATCATATGGTAATTGATGTGCAGTGCGTGAGCTCACCCTACCCCTAGTGTGCGAGCTCAACCTAGGACATAAAATGTGTTACTGGCTGGGTAAAAATAAAGGGAAATAAAGGAATCTGTGTCTTAAATGTAAACAAATGCAGCCACTATATCTAAGCGATAGATAGTTCAAGAGTTCTGTATCAAGGAATGAAAATATATAATATTGCATGGTGCAGGAGCGGTCTGCGTGCCCCCTGAGGGGCGTGCGCGGCGCGCTCTGTGATTGGCGAGTCTATGAGACTCGCCTGATCACGGATCCGAGCAAGGGGTCGATCCCGACCCCTTACCACGTGATCAGCTGTCAGCCAATGACAGCTGATCATGTGACAAAACAGAGCCGTGATCGGGACATCAGTCCCGATCACGGCCAGCTTATGAGTGCCCACCTGCCCCCTGCCAGTAACTCCCAGATATTAAAAAAGTGCCACCCAGCAGTGCCACCCATCAGTGCCCATAGTGCCACCCAGCAGTGCCATACATCAGTGCCCACAGTACCATACATCAGTGCCCACAGTGCCATACATCAGTACCCACAGTGCCACCTATCAGTGCCCACAGTGCCACCTATCAGTGCCCACAATCTGCATCAACAACATTGCTGAACCTCAGTGCCACATATCCGTGCCCATCAGTGTCATCTACCAGTGCCCATCAGTGCCGCCCATCAGTGCCCAGCAGTGCCACCTATCAGAGCCACCTATCAGTGCCACCTATCAGTGCCCATCAGTCCCATCTATCAGTGGTATCTATCAGTGCCCCTTAGTGCCACCCATCTGTGCCACCCATCCGTGCCACCTATCAGTGCCATATTATCTGTGCCCATCTTTAACCATCAGTGCCGCCTTATCTGTGCCCATCAGTACTGCCTTACCTGTGCCTATCAGTGCCACCTTTTCGGTGCCACCTTATCTGTGCCTATTAGTGTCGCCTTAACTGTGCCTATCAGTGCCCACCAGTGCAGCCTATCAGTGTCCACCAGTGCCGCCTATCAGTGCCCACCAGTGCTGCCTCATCAGCGCATTTCAATGAAGGAGAAAAATGACCTGTTTGCAAAATTTTATAACAAACTATTAAACATGATTTTTTATCTTTTTTTATTATCTTTTTTTATTTTGCATCTTTTTTGTTTGTTTAGCAAAAAATAAAACTCCCAGCTGTAATTAAATACCACCAAAAGAAAGCTCTATTTGTGGGAAAAAAATGATAAAAGTTTCATTTGGGTACAGTGTTGAATGGCCACGCAATTTTCATTTAAAGTGCATTAGCGCTGAAAGCTGAAAATTGGTCTGGGCAGGAGGGGGGTTTAAGTGCCCAGTAAGCAAGTGGTTAAAACTTAAATTTGGGGGCGCATGCGCGGGGTCTCCCAAGTTGGCCGCCGGCATCTAGAGCTCCGCTCCACCGCTGCCCTGCTTTGACCACCGGAGCCTTCCGTGCGCCCCCACGCTATACCGGACGACAGATTCTAGTGGGGGAACACTCAGGGAACCCGCGGATGGCGTCCCCGAGCGCCAGAAAGGACTTGTCCGGCCGTATGAAGGCCGAAACCGTCCCTGTCAGTTACGCCAAGATGGCGGCGGCTACACGAGGCCTCCCAGTCACAGCTCCTCAGGAAGTTTCCATAGCGGACCAGGACCAGGAACGGCTGCCTTTCCAAGGTACAGACTGTGCCCCTTTACCATCAGTTCACTCTCCCTCTTCCACTGAGTCATTGCTGGGGTGATTGAGTGCAGGATATCCCACTACACCTTTGAGGGATCCCCATACAGGCATGCTGCTGGCAGTCAGTGAGGCACAGGAAGATTTCCCTCCCCCCACAGACTTTCCTTCCATGATGACAGCTTTCTCACATATGCTTTCCAAAAGCCTTGCTATTCAGGCTAATCAGATCACTACCTCCATACATGCAGATCTGCAGCAAATAGGTCTGAGGCTGGACACTGTGGAACGGAAAACTGACCAGGCTGTATCACGGATCAATCAGAATTCGGCTAGATTGGAGGAGGTTCAGGACCAACTAGAGACTGCGTTTGCGAAAATCGATGACCTCGAAAACAGGTCGAGAAGATACAATTTTAGGGTACGGGGGATACCAGAATCTGAAAAAGAGGTTCACAAGGTGGTGAGATCTCTCATAAAGAATTTGATCCCTGACATCCCGGATCGCCATCTAGAACTGGATAGAGCACATAGGGCTCTCCAGGCCCCCCGCTCTGACGGTTTACCCAGGGACATTATAGACAAGCCGCACTATTACTCGGTGAAGGAGGAGGTCATGCGAAAATCCAGATATGCAGAAAATCTCTCGTTCCAGGGTCACAAGATCCAGCTATTCGCTGACCTCTCCCCATACACTATACAGAGGAGACGGTCGTTTAAACCTTTGCTACAAGTTTTGTTGGACAAAGAAATCGCTTACAGATGGTCGTTTCCTTTGAGGCTGAACTTTTCTTACAAGAACAAAAGCTATGGATTCTCCTCGTTTCAGGAAGGCGAAAAACTTTTGACTCGACTAGGTCTGATACAACTGGAACCCGCAACGGAACCTTCCAACAGGGGTACCCCAGCTTCAACCAAGAGGCCTCCCCCAGCGAGCCCGCTGCAGCAGATCTGGCTGACACAAAGCTCCAAACGATCCAAAGAAAATCTGCCACCTTGAGACTATTTTAGTTTCCCCATATGGGGGCTGAACTTCCACTTTTTCGGGCTTCCCCTGGTTGTGGCTCGGGCCACGGGACTCGGGGGTCTTACGGGACTCTCTTGGCCCCCTCCTCTAACTAGAGGGTTACGGGTGGGAAGTCTTCCCATGTTCTGAAATGTTTTTTGGGGCCTTCTTCCCCTCCCCAAGTTGTCTGATGTTTTGCTCTCCTTTCGCCATGTATCTTTATAGAGGAGGGCTTTGGCATTTTTGCATTTTTTACATTTTTGGTATTCTTGTACTCTTGAATTTTTTTTTTTTTGCATAATAACCTTGGTCCAGGTTAACTTCTTTTAGTTTCAGTTTGAGGTCTCAGGCCTTGCTATTATGGACTCGAATGACCGGTACAGCGAACTCTTCTCATTTCGGACGGGCCTGTAAAGTATATGCCTTATCGGGGAAGTTACTAGGTTTACTGTATATGGTAGCAGGGAATGTTTTCAGGGATATGCACATTTTCACAATCTTTGTTTGAAAAAGTCCTCTACGGCCATTAGATACTGGTCTGATAAGGGTATGGCCATTTCTCCACCGTCTCTATTTGGGGGGAGGGGGGGTGGGGGATGGTGGGTCTGAATTGAGAATTGGGCCATTCCCTTTGCCATAGGTATAGGAGTTATACTCCACGGTCAGAATTCTTGAGGGGCACTCGGTTTAAATTCCCGATAGGAGCTGGTGGCAGCTCCACAGTTTATATAATTAAGGTGGCGGGGCGGTGGTGGATTTAGTGCGCTCCCCCTGGCTCAGAGGTAATGTTTAAGCTTCTGGGCCATTTTCGGGGTAACCTTATTTGGGGTTGCCCCGTTCATTTAAGAAGGAGAGTTGGTTGGAGGGGTTCCGACCGCTCAGGGGGGAGAATGGGGACGGGGGTCCCCTGTATGTATTTTTCTGTCAACGCAATAATATTACAACATGGTTCTCCTCATGCTGCTGTTCTTTCTCTCTATGATTGTTTATTCCTTTTCTTTTTCATCTTTCTTTCTCCTTTCTCCTCATGTTTATTGCAGACAAGGCAACTTCACGTACGACATCCGGCCCGCCCTCCTGGACGTTTATGGGACCTATTGGTGGTTCTTGATTAGCACACAGCGTGGCCCTCCTCATGGGAGCGGTGAGTTAATGTTCAGTTGCGTGGGTCTCCCCCCTCTGGTCCATGGCTGACACACCTGCTAAAGCGCCCACCCTTAAACTAGTCTCGCATAACACTCAGGGCCTTAACTCTCCACTAAAACGTAGGAAGATTCTAGAACACTACCGATCCATACATGCAGACATTTTATTACTACAGGAGACGCACTTCCCTTCCTCTTTCAAACCCACATTTTTACATCAGCACTATCCTCAGTTCTTTTTGGCATCCGCGGAAAACAAGACTAGAGGTGTGGCAGTGTGTTTCTCCAAACATATAAACCTCTCTCAACCTGAGATTGTTCAGGACCCCCAGGGTCGATATATTCTGGTTTCGGGACACATAGATGGAGAATGCTACACATTTGTTTCCTACTATGCACCCAATAAGGGCCAAAGCTCCTTTTTTGCATCCATGCTGAGGAAGCTACAGAACCGCCTTCAGGGCACGGTGTTTATTGGAGGTGACTCAAATGTAGCATTTGACTGTTCTCTGGATAAATCGGGATCTGGGGGGTCAAAACCCAAGCGTCCGTCGAAACAGAGCATTAGCATTGCTCGCATGCTCCACTCGGGTGGTCTGATTGACTCTTGGCGGGAGATGAACCCTCGGGCGAAGGACTATACACATTTTTCGGCGCCACACCACACCTATGCCAGAATAGATCACATATTTACGAAACCCCAGACGGTTCCTCTGCTGGTTACTGCCAGGATTTTAGACTCGTCCTTATCGGACCACTCCATGGTGGTGGTAGTGTCCAGGAGACCTGTGGGCTCCGGGAGCCGCCCATGTTGGCGTCTCCGGGAATCCATTTTGAGCGACCCTGCACATAGCGCAGTGTTGGAGGCTGCTATTCGAGAATATTTTGAGCTGAATGATACCGGGGAGGTGATGCCAGTTACTTTGTGGGCTGCACATAAAACTGTAATGAGAGGCAAACTGATCCAGTTGTCCTCTAATCTCAAAGCGCAACACCGGGCTGACACCCTCAAACTCACGGAGGAGTTCCGTTCCCTAGCTAAAACACACAAACAGCGTCCTACGGCAGATTCATTAGCCAAACTAGACGAGGTCAAGGCCCGACTGAATATGTCCTTAACTACAGCGGCTGCTCAACATCTTACTTGGACGGGGGCTAAATTTTATGCACAAAAAGACAGGGTGGGCTCACGCCTAGCAGTAAAGCTGACCCCCAAGCCACGATCTCAGTCTTTCCCTAAAATCAGGGTTCACTCAGGGGACCTCTCTCAGAATCCTGTTAAAGTCATGGACACCTTTTTGCAGTTCTATTCGGACTTATACAAGCAGGGGACTAGTCCCTCCAAGGGTGCTCGGGAGCGGCTCCTGAGTGATCTCCCACTGCCCAAGCTCTCGGAGGATCACAGGGATCTTATGGAGGATCCGTTCACTCAGGCAGAAGTACTTGACACTATTAAAACGCTTTCAGTGGGTTCTGCCCCGGGTCCGGACGGATTCTCCAACGGTTATTATAAGAAGTTTGGCCCTTCTCTGGCTCCTTATCTGGTGAAAATGTTTAACTCTCTCAGGGATGGTACCGCCATGCCTCTGGACATGAACTCGGCATTTATATCGGTGATTCCAAAACCTGGTAAAGATGCCAGCGTGGTAGGCAATTTTAGGCCTATATCGCTTATCAATAATGATATTAAGTTAATGACGAAAATACTGGCGAATAGGCTTTCAAGCTTTATCTCCCGGTATATCCACAAAGATCAGGTGGGGTTCATCCCTGGGAGACAAGGACCAGACCAGATTAGACGCGCAGTAGATATTATTTCACTCCTAAAGGCACAATGGGACGGGGGATCCCCGCAACAGGGGTTCCTGCTGTCCATTGACCTTCATAAGGCCTTTGACTCTATTGATTGGCGGTACCTTACGGATATTCCGGAGAGGTGGGGGTGCGGGAAATACTTTCTTAACCTCATATCGGCTCTTTATTCGAATCCTTCGGCACAGGTGCGTCTGTTGGGCAGATATTCTAACAAGTTTGGTATTGGTAGGGGGACAAGACAGGGGTGCCCATTATCTCCACTTCTTTTTGCCATAGCCATAGAAACTTTAGCCATTGCCTTACGTTCCAACCCCGACATTAAGGGGGTCAGGTGCGGGTCCTGCGAACATAAATGCGCCCTCTATGCGGATGACCTTCTTCTTTTTGTTACTTCGCCCCTGACCTCTATGCCCATCATTAACCGGACTTTATTCGATTTTAGTAAGATTTCGGGACTCCGGGTCAATATGGAGAAATCTTTAGCCCTGAATGTTACGCTACCTACAGATGTGCTATCACAACTTTCGAATAATTTTACCTTCTCCTGGGCACAATCCCAGCTTCCATACTTAGGAATAAAACTCACTTCAGATATACACACATTATTCAAAGCTAACTATCCCTACATGGCGCAAAAATGCAGAGAGGATTTAGTACGTTGGTCTGGTTGTGGCATCTCCTGGCTGGGTAGGATTAATGCGGTGAAAATGACACTTCTACCACGTCTATTGTACTTGTTCCGTTCGCTCCCAATTCCAGTCCCCAAAACATTCCTTGACAAAATACAAACGGACATCGTGAGGTTTGTCTGGGGGAAGAAAGGCTATAGGTGCTCCTCAGCCACACTCTACCGATTGAAATCTCAAGGGGGGTTGGGTCTTCCCAATTTATGGGGTTATTATCAAGCGGCACAACTGGCCCAGATATCAATGGCTTTCTCGGGTTCTGTAAAACCGGACTGGTTATTGATGGAACGGCAATCTATTCCCCACCACACAATAGATTTCCTGATGGGGTGTTGCCCCAAACGCAGACCATCGATTCTGGCTCCCACTCTTTCGCATTCATTGGCGCTTAGCTCCAACCTATTCAAACGGGGCTCGTTGATCTCTCCACTGAAACCTCTAACACACATTTTTCATAATGGGGATTTTCCTCCGGGGGAAAATATAGAAGCTTTTAAATGGTGGACGGATAAGGGGTTATACAGAATCGGACACTTCTTTTCTCCTTCCGGCCCTCTTTCTTTATCACATTGCAAAAAGAAACTAGATATGCCTGATTCGGAAATGTTCAGATTCACACAAATCTCACACTATTTGAATTCCATTTGGACTTCCAAACCTCTTCCTCCTTTTATAACGCAATATGAGCAATGGTGTGCGCAGGCCACGGACCAGAGGGGGGGCATTTCCCTGATTTACGCGGCTCTCATGGGGAAGGACAACAAACCCCCCTATGCTCTCGCTTGGGAAGCTGATTTGGACAGCTCATGGGATTTGAAACAGTGGTTTGGGGCCTCGATGAGAGCTCACAAAGGTATACTTAATATTTTGCTAATAGAGGCAGGTATAAAGGTCCTGTTTAGATGGTATTATGTTCCTTCCAGGCTGGCAAGAATTTTTCCGGGTTCCTCGCCAGGGTGCTTCAGAGGATGTGATCTGGGAGGAGATATGTTTCATATCTGGTGGTCCTGCCCACGCATCCGTTCCTTCTGGCGGAAAGTGTTTCGTACAGTTAGTTCAATTACGGGGACCACTGTACTACCACACCCCAGTTTAGCCTTACTAAATCTTTCCATTCCGGCTTTGTCCAAACATTTACAGCAATTAGCATTTTTTGTTTTCCTTGGGGCTAAAATTACGATAGCTAAGGCCTGGAAGAAACATATACGGTTTCGTACAAGATGTTCAGATCCAAGGTTACATGGATTATGGTGCAAGAACAAGTAGTGGCCAAGTGGCACGACAAAACGGAGAGATTCCGGTTGATCTGGGAACCTTGGGCGACATTGTGTAATATCTCTCTTATTCCAGGAGTGCAGCCGGGTGCTTTGTCTTCTAGGACAGGTAACACTTGATTCAGCTTTGTACACTACCTTTCTTTTTCCTCTCCCCCCTTTCCCCCCGTTTTTTTTTTTTTTTCTTCTCTTTTTTTCTCACATTTTCTCTCTTCTCTTCTTCTTCACCTCCCTTGGTGTTTTGGGTTGGGCCCCACATGGGGTTCTACTGGAGATGGCAGCGATGTTATGGGCTGGTTCTTGGCCCGAAA
Source organism: Lithobates pipiens (assembly GCF_037356315.1). Lineage (NCBI taxonomy): Eukaryota > Metazoa > Chordata > Amphibia > Anura > Ranidae > Lithobates > Lithobates pipiens. The sequence goes on from NW_027507764.1 coordinate 390,558,662, forward strand.
TTTCTTTGGGCATCCCAGGCAACTGAACTTTGTAGAGATGGGCGGGTGGGTGTCCTGGTCTTGGCGGGCGGGCCTAGCCCTTGGTTTGCAGCTTGATCCCGTTTGGGGCGCCAGGGGATCCGTGGCTTGTGTGCTTTGACTAGACATATCACCCCATGGGGGCTGAATTGGTTGGTATGGGTACAAGATAATACCAATGTTTTTTCAATGCACTTCCTGTTGGCTTTATAGTTTGGTTTGTTAATATTCTGATCTAGATCCATATATGTCTAGCTCGGCTTAGCCTATGTATGAGTGGATTTAGCTTGTATTGTATTGAGGAGTGTTTTCCATTTTTGTTCTGATGCAAATCTTCAATAAACATTATTAAATTAAAACTTAAATTTGGGAAATTCAAAAGGGAATTGTTGACAATTATTTAGATAATGTTTTGTGATAAGATATTTTGATTGATTGTGTACATAAACAAATAGCTGGTTATTAAAAATAAGCATTGAAAACATCTTGAGAGCTGATATGGTCAAAAAGATTTTTAAGAGGTCATAAAGGACAAAAAACATCTCACCTGATATGTAATCAATAGTTTGGATTGTCAGAATTGTGTGTATTAAAAAGTCTGTTTTTGAAATAATGACAATAGACAAACTCCTAAATCTTGTGGACAGCCTTCCCAGAAGAGTTGAAGCTGTTATAGCTGCAAAGGGTGGGCCAACTCAATATTGAACCCTACTGACTAAAGCCTCATAGGCACTGTAAGTTTTTCTGCTGAGTTTTTCCTTCAGATTTACCAAAACCATATACAGTAATATGAGGTCAAACCTTAGGAGTTTCAATTTGTATGCAATCAGGCAGGCCCTTGCACTACATGGTTTTGGTATACCTGAAGGAAAAACTCAGCAGAAAAACTGATAGTGGGTATGGGGCTTAAGACGACTGGGATGCCATTAGAGTTCAAGTGCGTGTAAAGCCAGGTGCCCCAATACTTTTGGTGATAGTGTGCGTGTGTGTATATATGTATGTACTGTATATATATATATATATATATATATATATATATATATATATATATATATGTATGTATGTATGTATGTATGTATGTATGTATCCATAACCCTCGGCCTTGACTTATTGTGCTTACCAGTTACCTCCTCTTGGCCTGCTCTTCCATGTCTAGGGGTTCCCAGGGTTGATACCCAACGTCTTGAACGCTGACACAGATAAAGTCCTTTTTTTTAAAGGTTTTATTTTGCAGTAGTAACATCCAATAACACAGTCTCTCATGGGAACAGAGGGCACGGGTGAAGAACTCAGGCACCTTGAACTGCAGATCTAACAAAGTCTCGAATCCCACCCAAAGAGTAGCCACTCGCAGCTGGGTACTTCAAGGCTGAACAGATCTCTAGCCAGAGATAATGGCAGTCAGCACACTCAAAACATGAAACAATCCTGTGAACGTGTACAAGTTGTAACTAAGGATGAACAGGAGCCTTTTCCTCAGTACCTGGAACGTTCTCTGTCTCCTCAATGGTACTGGAAAATGTGAATTCGTCAATATCCTTCTTAACTCAGTAACCAGGCACTTCTCAGGTTGCCGCTTGCCGACCCTCCTCCGAAGAGTCCTCCCCCGGTCACTTCCATGAGCTGTGGTGCCTCTCTAAGCCGAGAGCACACCCGGACACCTTGAATCCTCCCTCAGTTACTGCGCCTCGGACCAGCAGGTTTTTGAGACTCAGGAACAGACGGATCCCTATCCCAGACCAGACGGGTCTATTAGGGGCATCTAACAGGAACATCTTACGGGATGTCAAACACCCTCACGGGGCTACCCCGGTCCTGGAACCAGAACAGACCACACGGACCTCACAAACTCCTCTCTCCTAAACATGTGACCCACACATCTTAAGTGCCCCTTCCCAGACTCCCCAGCAGGGCCCGGCACTCCTACTGATTGGTTCAGAGAAGGTTGATACTCAAAACGTCCAACCAGGCCTGGTTCTAGCCTGTCATGTGCACTTCACTGCTCACATGACCAGGCAGAACTTCCAACACAGACCGACCAGACTGATGTTAGGGCCAACCTACGTAATTAACCCTCAGAACCCCTACTGTTCTGAAGCAAAAACTAAATTTACATGCATATGACATTTTATCCAAAATGTCATCCGCTACATATATATACTATCACCAAAAGTATTGGGGCACCTGCCTTTACACGCACTTGAACTCTAATGGTTTCAGGGAGCGTATGGGTTGCTTATGTATCATCTGCCATTGCTTCAGTGTGGTGCAAGTAGTTTGTTAGCCCATCCCTATTGAACTGATTTTGTAGTTGCTTGGACCCTTGACTAGTTCTGTGATAAAACTAAGCAAAATAATTGCAATAGAATAAATGTGGATATTTTAATTTGCACATTTTGTGTATTATGCATATATTTTTAAATTCTGAATGAAGACATTGTTAAATATACCTCAGAGAATATAAGAAATAAGAAGTGCACACATTTTGCACATCAGGTAAACAAAATAAGAATGTTAGCAAAAGGTAAACCATCAATTTGACAATGCACAATTTTGTTTCACATAGCTGTAGATAAAGGAACAAAATAAAAATCACCAATTTTAACTGGTGTCACTTTAAAAACAGTTTACACATTAGATTCCAATCCACACGTTTGGTTTATTGAATAGATTTTACTTTTATTCTCAATGAACAAGAGAATGACCTTTTAAACATTTAAAAGAAGATTGATTGTATTATCCATTTAAACATCTTCTAAAGTTAAATCTTCCCCAGTGATGTGTTCAATAAATGAATATGTGGAGCTCTTTAATTGAGCCACTGGAGTAGTAAACATGTAATTTTTCTTCATGGGGTGCAAGGGAATGCCCTTTGTGCTATAAATCTCTCTGTTTCTTGTAGCCACAATATTTTATCAGTAAATTAGTGGCTGCAGCTGAATATTACAATTTCAGTACATTTTTGTCATGTATATAAATATGAAACATATTTTAATCTTTATGGAGCATGTATAAAGAAAGTATGGCAGATGCTATTGTTGACCTGTGCTTCTGAAACTATTAGTTGCTAGGAAGTTGTACTTCTCACTGACTGAGAACAAGCATGCATATTCTGTCTGTTTTTCTGATGTGCTACCTTTCCTGATCTGCATACTTGTTCCATGTTAGTGACATGGAGTTTTAAAGCTAGGCGACCAGTTTTCCTTTAATTATTACTATGAAAAAGGGAAAAATATAGTAAGTCTCCTAGATTATAGAATATTTCAAAGCTAGTCACAAAACATAGCACAGTGTTAAATCATCAGCCATGCTTTAGTCCATATACAGTATAACCATTACACAATTTCATTATACTCAGCTTATGAACTACAGCAGAAAATGTTACACTTGTTCAAATGACAACAATTATTGTAACACTAAAGAAAAACATTAAGGCCTCGTGCACACAGTCAGTGAGAGGCTAAAAATATGTCCATCACAAAATTCTCTGCGTTCTGCCTTGCCCAGGTAACAGCAGGTATTAAATTCCCATGTTTGAGAAATACATCATATGGAAATGTGCCGGTAAACACCAATGCACTAAACTAAAGCATCAGTGTGTACAAGAGTATGGCTGCATACAACCATTCATATGCTTTGCAGGCTGTATATATCACTACAGCCTGAATACACGTTGAGGTCTGTAGTCTCACTTAGTTAGTAACATTCCTTTGCATAACTTATATGCTTTGCCACCCTTCTGTTTTATGAAAAGATGCTCTGAATGTTTAAAGGCATAATGGAGATCCATTTCCCCTCCTAGATAGGGATGGCCGAACTGTTCGCCCGGTGGTCGTTTCGCGGCGAATTTTGTATGTTCGCGATTCGCCCGATCGGCGGACAATTGGTGCTGTTCGCCCGGCGGACATATGTGTTTACAGTGTGAAAGAACTTTGACCCATGATGACACATCCATCATGGGGTACAGGACAGCCAATGGAGACATTTCAGCACATGGACAATTGGGCATTCCCCCTAACTTATAAATAGACCTGATCTGGCGGCCATTTTACATTCTTTCTTGTGTCATTATAGGGAGAGGTTGCTGTGTGGAGCAGGGAGAGACTGCAGTGACACAAATCACTAGCTATTAGGTCCACAAAAGTCCTTTTAAGGACTGGTATGATATATGTGTAGTATAGGATATAGGGTTGAGTGCACTGCTGTGCTAGTGATTGTTGCAGCAGCCTGTCCTTTGTCAGTGTAGAGAGGGACAGGACGCTGTGTGCAGCAGGGACAGTCAGTTTAATCACTAGCTGTTACTATTAGGGCCACAAAGGTCCTTTTAAGGATTGGTATTGGTGTACAGTATATAGGTTCAGTGCACTGCTGTGCTTGTGATTGGAGCAGCCTGTCTTTAGTCAGTGCAGCAGGGACAGTCAGTTTAATCACTAGCTGTTACTATTAGGTCCACAAAGGTCCTTTTAAGGACTGGTATGGTATAGGTGTAGTACAGTATACAGGGTTATACATGTATAATATACTTTCCTCCAAATATAGAAAGAATATTATACTTGACTGCTGCCCTATTCTGCAGCGGTCCTTTATCAGTGTAGGAACTGAGGTACAGTCTGCACATCACTAGCTACTCGGTTCACAAAGGTCCTTGTAAGGACTGGTATAGCTGTACAATATATAGGGTGCTGGTGCACTACTGCTGACCGCTGCCCTATTCTGCAGCGGTCCTTTATCAGTGTAGGGACTGAGGTACTGTCTGCACATCACTAGCTACTCGGTTCACAAAGGTCCTTGTAAGGACTGGTATATCTGTACAATATATAGGGTGCTGGTGCACTGCTGCTGACCGCTGCCCTATGCTGCAGCGGTCCTTTATCAGTGTAGGGACTGAGTTACAGTCTGCACATCACTAGCTACTCGGTTCACAAAGGTCCTTGTAAGGACTGGTATAGCTGTACAATATATAGGGTTGTGGTGCACTGCTGCAGATTGCTGCCCTATTCTGCAGTGGTCCTTTATCAGTGTAGGGACTGAGGTACAGTCTGCACATCACTAGCTACTTGGTTCACAATGGTCCTTGTAAGGACTGGTATAGCTGTACAATATATAGGGTGCTGGTGCACTGCTGCTGACCGCTGCCCTATTCTGCAGCGGTCCTTTATCAGTGTAGGGACTGAGTTACAGTCTGCACATCACTAGCTACTCGGTTCACAAAGGTCCTTGTAAGGACTGGTATAGCTGTACAATATATAGGGTTGTGGTGCACTGCTGCAGATTGCTGCCCTATTCTGCAGTGGTTCTTTATCAGTGTAGGGACTGAGGTACAGTCTGCACATCACTAGCTACTCGGTTCACAAATGTCCTTGTAACAACTGGTATAGCTGTACAATATATAGGGTGCTGGTGCACTGCTGCTGACCGCTGCCCTATTCTGCAGCGGTCGTTTATCAGTGTAGGGACTGAGGTACAATCTGCACATCACTAGCTACTAGACATGTGCAGAGTAAAATATTTCGTTTCGGAATTTCGTTTTCGTCTGAAAACGTAATTTATTTAGTTACTCCCGAAATTCGTTTTTATTTATTTCATTTTTCGTTCAAAAATTGCATTCGTCCGAAAATCCACATGAATCACGGTCGAATCTGTCTTTGAAGGCTTATGGTGTCTGTCGAATGTATAAAGAAGATTCGACGGAGCTAGTATATAGCATACTTTAGAACCCTATTAAAGTCTATGGGACTCCAACGTTCAAAATCTAAAGTGCTCATTTTAAAGGCTAATTTGCAAGTTACTGTCCTAAAAAGTGTTTGGGGACCCGGGTCCTGCCCCAGGGGACATGGATCAATGCAAAAAAAAGTTTTAAAAACGGCCGTTTTTTCGGGAGCAGTGATTTTAATAATGATTAAAGTGAAACAATAAAAGTGTAATATTCCTTTAAATTTCGTAGGGGGGGGGGTTGTCTATAGTATGCCTGTGAAGGGGCGCATGTTTCTGGTGCTTAGAATTGTCCCTGCACAAAGTGTCATTTATGCAGGAAAAAAAGTCCTTTAAAATCACTCGCAGCTATTATGAATTGTCGGCTCCGTAATACAGAGAACACTCATTGAAAGTCATTGATAAAAAAATAAATAAATAAATAAAAAAAAAAGCGTGGGGGTCCCCCAAATTCAATTACCAGGCCCTTCAGGTCTGGTATGGATATTAAGGGGAACCCTGCCTCAAATTTAAGAAAAAAATTGACGTGGGGTTCCCCCTAAATATCCATAACCAGACCCTTCAGGTCTGGTATGGATATTAAGGGGAACCCCGCGTCAAATTTAAAAAAAAATTGACGTGGGGTTCCCCCTAAAAATCCATACCAGACCCTTTATCCGAGCACGCAACCTGGCAGGCCGCAGGAAAAGAGGGGGGGACGAGAGAGCGCCCCCCCCTCCCTCCTGAACCGTACCAGGCCACATGCCCTCAACATTGGGAGGATGCTTTGGGGGTCTGTGACCCCTCAAAGCACCTTGTCCCCATGTTGATGAGGACAAGGGCCTCATCCCCACAACCCTGGCCGGTGGTTGTGGAGGTCTGCGGGCAGGGGGCTTATCAGAATCTGGAAGCCCCCTTTAACAAGGGGACCCCCAGATCCCGGCCCCCCCCCTGTTTGAAATGGTAAGGGGGTACAAAAGTACCCCTACCATTTCACAAAGAAAGTGTAAAAAATGTTTAAATAAAACAAACACACTTTTGAAAAATTCCTTTATTAAAAATAAAAAAATAAAAAAAAGATTCCAGCGGCGGTAATCCACTCTTGCTATCCATCGACGGACGGTCATATCTCCAGCGATGTCTAATATCATCCAGCGCAGCGCAGCATCCTTCTTCTGTCTCCGTGGAGGAGACACTACAGGCATTCCGGCGGCTGACGTTTGTTATATACGGAGGGCGGGGCCACCCGTCACCTGACCCCGCCCCCCTCTGACGCAAGGGGAAACCCGGGGTTCCCCGTGACGTAGGGGTGACCCCGCCCCCCTCTGATGTAACGGAAACCTGCCTGTGTTACATCAGAGGGGTGCGGGTCACCCCTACGTCACAGGGAACCCCGGGTTTCCCCTTGCGTCAGAGGGGGGCGGGGTCAGGTGACGGGTGGCCCCGCCCTCCGTATATAACAAACGTCAGCCGCCGGAATGCCTGTAGTGTCTCCTCCACGGAGACAGAAGAAGGATGCTGCGCTGCGCTGGATGATATTAGACATCGCTGGAGATATGACCGTCCGTCGATGGATAGCAAGAGTGGGTTACCGCCGCTGGAATCTTTTTTTTATTTTTTTATTTTTAATAAAGGAATTTTTCAAAAGTGTGTTTGTTTTATTTAAACATTTTTTACACTTTCTTTGTGAAATGGTAGGGGTACTTTTGTACCCCCTTACCATTTCAAACAGGGGGGGGGGCCGGGATCTGGGGGTCCCCTTATTAAAGGGGGCTTCCAGATTCTGATAAGCCCCCCGCCCGCAGACCTCCACAACCACCGGCCAGGGTTGTGGGGATGAGGCCCTTGTCCTCATCAACATGGGGACAAGGTGCTTTGAGGGGTCACAGACCCCCAAAGCATCCTCCCAATGTTGAGGGCATGTGGCCTGGTACGGTTCAGGAGGGAGGGGGGGCCGCTCTCTCGTCCCCCCCTCTTTTCCTGCGGCCTGCCAGGTTGCGTGCTCGGATAAAGGGTCTGGTATGGATTTTTAGGGGGAACCCCACGTCAATTTTTTTTTTAATTTGACGCGGGGTTCCCCTTAATATCCATACCAGACCTGAAGGGTCTGGTTATGGATATTTAGGGGGAACCCCACGTCAAATTTTTTCTTAAATTTGAGGCAGGGTTCCCCTTAATATCCATACCAGACCTGAAGGGCCTGGTAATTGAATTTGGGGGACCCCCACGTTTTTTTTTTTTTTTATTTATTTATTTATTTTTTTATCAATGACTTTCAATGAGTGTTCTCTGTATTACGGAGCCGACAATTCATAATAGCTGCGAGTGATTTTAAAGGACTTTTTTTCCTGCATAAATGACACTTTGTGCAGGGACAATTCTAAGCACGGGAAACATGCGCCCCTTCACAGGCATACTATAGACAACCCCCCCCTACGAAATTTAAAGGAATATTACACTTTTATTGTTTCACTTTAATCATTATTAAAATCACTGCTCCCGAAAAAACGGCCGTTTTTAAAACTTTTTTTTGCATTGATACATGTCCCCTGGGGCAGGACCCGGGTCCCCACACACTTTTTAGGACAGTAACTTGCAGAATCTTTTCTCTCTGTCAAATCTTTTTTCTCTGTCGAATATTTTCTCTATATAATCTTGGACTAATAGAGGTAAGGTTAGGCACATTCGAACACAGGTTCTATAGACACAGATTGTTGTCAGAGTCATGTCGAATCTCCTATTCTATATCGAACTGTTGTAACAATGAAAACGAAAATAAAGCATTTATTTATGTCGGATCTTTCGTTTTTCGGATTTTGTGCTTTCGTTATCGTTTGTCAAAACGAAAACGAAAATAGCTGAAATTCGGACGAAAATGCATTCGGACGAAAACGAATGCACATGTCTACTAGCTACTCGGTTCACAAAGGTCCTTGTAAGGACTGGTATAGGTGTACTATTTGGTGTGCAGTATATAGGTGTGTAATACAAGTATAAAATACTTGCACATATAGAAAGCATAGTATAGTGCATTTCCACTGTGCAGCATTGTGACTGCTGAGCGGTTCTGCAGCGATACTACAGAGAGCGACAAACGCAATAAAAAAAAAAGTATTATAACTGGTGTGATAGACCAATGGCCCCCAAAAACAACAGATTGAATCAGGGTGTTATATACCTTCTTCCACATACATACTGCACTTCTCTAGAGACTTTAGTCCCAGGGTCATTTAAAAAATGACAGGCAGAGGAAGAGGCAGGCCCTTCCGCAGGGGTGGTAGGGCAGGAGCAACAGACTTGAGTCAAAGTAGCAAATTGCAGAAGGTGCGAGTGATTACGTCAAAGGACGCACCAGACTTGGTTGAGTGGCTCACTCAGCCTTACTCTTCTGCACCCTCCTCATCCTCTCGATCTGCACCCTCTTCTTCATTCTCTGCTATGTGCACCCCCAAAGACACTACCACCAACACCACCACCACCATATACCTTCCGCTCGAGTCACAGGAATTATTTTATGATCCATATCAAGACATTTCCGATGCGCAGCCACTCTTGGCATTGGATCAGGAAGAGGAGGTAGCAACAACCGCCGCTCAGCAGTCTGACGACAGTACCCAGATCAGCCCAAGGAGGAGGTTTGTCCCCGCTTTTGCTTCCTACTCCGAGATCTCTAATTATAGTGGTGGGGAAGGTAACGTAGATGATGACGTGTCTAGTGATGTCACGTGGGTGCCCACAAGAGAGGAAGAGGAGGAGAGTTCAGAGGGAGATATGGACCAGCAGATAGGGAGGAGAAGCAGGAAGAACTTAGATTGCACAGGAGGGACAAAGCAGAATGCGAATGTATCAGGAGCAAGGCATCAACCATGCAGTCAAAGCATAAGTCGCGGTAAGCCCAACACTCACCTAGGGAGGACCGTCTTAAGAAGGCACATGAGCTGTCATCACTGAGCCCAGTGGGAGCAATGGAACACACAAAGCCACACTCCAGGCTCTCACCGTCCAGCCTCGTCTTTTACTTCTCCTTCTCCTCTCTCCTCACAATTGTCCTCCACTCCACCTTCCATCACGCCATCCTCACATTTTTCTGGAAAAAGGCAGGCTTCCGTGGGCCTAATGTTCGAGCGTAAAAAAATGATGATGCCGGATAACCCTCTTGCCCAACGGTTGATGGCTGGCTTGTCAGAACTCATAGCCCGCCAACTACTGCCATATAAACTGGTGGACTCGGAGGCCTTTCGAAAATTTGTGGCCATTGGAACACCACAATGGAAGGTCCCAGGAAGGAAGTATTTCTCACAGAAGGGCATCCCAGAGCTATATGGCCATGTTCAGCGGCAAGTGAATGTATCTCTGGCACGCGGTGTCGGTGCCAAGATACATCTGACCACAGACACGTGGTCTAGCAAACACGGGCAGGGAAGGTATATCACTTTTACTGCCCACTGGGTGAACCTTCTGATGGCCGTCAAGCATGTAACCCATGGCACCCGTGTAGATTTGGTTTTACCGCCACGGATTGCATGCAGGCCTGGCTCTTCTTCTCCTCCTCCTCCTCCTACTCCATCCTCCTCCCTCTTCTCCTCGGCTGACTCCTCCTTTTCCGCTGCTAGCGTCTCTTCCGCTGTGCCGCCCAAGCTCCCAGAACCTATTCGACATGCCAGGTGAGACGTTGTCATGCCGTGCTGCGTCTGTTGTGCCTGGAAGCCAAGAGCCCCACTGGTCCAGCACTCCTTTCAGCTTTGCGTTCACAGGCAGATCAGTGGCTAACACCGCTCAATTTGACAGTTAGTAAAGTGGTTTGTGACAACGGTGCCAATCTGCTCAGCTCATTGAAACAGGGCAAAATTACGCACGTGCCATGCATGGCACATGTCTTAAACTTGGTTGTGCAGTGATTTGTTGTCAAATACCCTGGAGTCCAGGACATCTTGCGGCTGGCAAGGAAAATCTCGGCCCATTTCAGAAAATATTACACGGCCATGGCTTGCCTTGCTGACATTCAGCGGCAACACAATCTGCTGGTCAGACGTCTTATTTGCTATTGCCCGATGCGATGGAACTCAACCCTCTATATGCTTGATAGGCTGCTCTAGCAGAAACGTGCAGTTAACGTCTACCTGTATGAACAGGTTCTGGGGAGCTAGGTTTTTTTCACTGCGCCAGTGACTGCTCATGCGTGACGCATGCAGACTTCTGCGGCCATTTGATGAGATCACCAAACTGGTTAGTCGCAGCCATGGCACCATCAGTGACATGGTACCTTATGCCATCTTTATGGAGCGTGCATTGCGTCGTGTCATTGATCAAGCCGTGGAAAAGCAGGAGCGGGAAGATGAGGAAGTTGCAATGCTGGATGAATTCCCAGGGGGGCTACTCTATCTGAGACAAGTCAACAACGGGAATCTGAAGAGGAGTCAGAGGAGGATGGTGACGGGGCGGATGAAGAGGAGCAAGAAGAGCATGCTTTAAACCTTTCTGAGATCCCTGTTGTTGTGCGTGGATGGGGAGAAGAGAACGAGGAGGACGACATTATCCTGGATGATGAGCAGGAGCCAGGCCACCACACCACTTCCAGTTTAATGCAAATTGTGGCCTTCATGCTCCAGTGTTTTAACAGGGACCCCCGTATAAAAAGCATAAGGGTCAAGGACCAGTACTGGGTGGCAACGTACTTAGACCCCCGGTACAAATTCAAAATGGCGGAAATTTTACCACCGTCACAGAGGGCTGTCAGAATGGAGCACTTCCAGGCCTTGCTTCGAGAAATGCTGCATTCTGCTTTTGCGTGCGCTGGCAGAGGAGCAATTGCCACTCCCAGAGAAGGAGTTGCCGGTACCAATCCAACAGCGCCTGGAAGAAGAGGGCGGTTTGAACATGTGTTGGTGACTTCTGATATGAGGTCATTCTTTCAGCCGACCCATCGACAGGTCTCATCCGGATCCAGCATCAGGGAATGCCTAGACCGACAGGTGTCCGACTACATCAGGTTAACAGCCGATGTGGACGCTCTGAGGAGTGATGAACCCCTGGACTATTGGGTGGGCAGGCTTGACCTCTGGCCAGAGCTTTCCCAATTTGCAATGAAACTGTTGGCTTGCCCCTCGTCCAGTGTCCTGTCCAAAAGAACGTTCAGCGCAGCAGGGGGGGATCATGACCGATAAGCGCACTCTCCTAGCTCAAGACAGTGTTGACTACCTCACATTTCTGAAAATGAATGAGGCATGGATCGCAGAGGAATTCAACACATGTGACCAGTAGACCATGTATATCTCTATAAACAATTTATTTAATCGAGCACACAGACCTTTGTTCTACATTTGGCTCACTTCCTTCTACAAAAAAGCACACCGTACTATATGCTCGTACTCGCCTGTTTGAAGAGGTTGAGCGGTGTCATATTTTTGGGGCCCAGCAGCGAGTTGCTGGTATCAGTGCTGGTGTCAGTGCTCTCTATCTCAGTGCTGGTGTCAGTGCTCTATATCACGTTGCTGGTGTCAGTGCACTCTATCACGGTGCTGGTGTCAGTGCACTCTATCACGGTGCTGTTGTCAGTGTTCTATATCACAGTGCTGGTGTCAGTGCACTCTATTATGGTGCTGGTGTCAGTGCTCTATATCACGGTGCTGGTGTCAGTGTTCTATATCACAGTGCTGGTGTCAGTGCACTCTATCTCAGTGCTGGTGTCAGTGCTCTATATCACGGTGCTGGTGTCAGTGTTCTATATCACAGTGCTGGTGTCAGTGCTCTATATCACGGTGCTGGTGTGAGTGTTTTCTATATCACAATGCTGGTGTCAGTGCTCTATATCACGGTGCTGGTGTCAGTGTTCTATATCACTGTGCTGGTGTCAGTGCACAGACCAATCTGGCTTTACTAAAGGCCGTCACTAGACGAATGATCAATATTTTTCATGACGTAGACACTTCTAAAATCCCCTCCCTTCTTCTATCCCTAGACGCCAAAAAGGCATTTGATAGGGTCCACTGGGGATACCTTTTCAGCAGTACTGCACAAATTTGGCCTTACAGGCCCAATCCACAATGCAATTATGGCCATGTATTCCAACCCTTCTGCCCAAGTATATTCCGCTAATACTCTATCCATACCCTTCCTAATTTCAAACGGTACAAGACAAGTCTGCCCTCTATCCCCACTTTTATATTTAATCTCATTATGGAACCCCTAGCGGAATCTATCAGGTCTAACAAACAAATCTCTGGAATCTCCCTAGGAGGCATAGAACACAAAATCAATCTATTTGCGGATGATGTGATTCTTATAGTCACGGATCCAGAAAAGTCCCTGCCCGAGATTCAATGGACTTTGGCCTGGTTTAGCGACGTCTCTTACTATAAGGTTAATGAGACTAAATCTACTATACTAGATCTGGGTTTGGACACACTCACCTGCATCCGTCTTAAGAAACAATTCCCCTACACATGGGCGGACAATAGCATAACATATTTTGGTATCCAACTAACAAAATTGACTAAAACATTCTTTTCTGCAAACTACATACCACTCAGAAACAAACTCCAAAACAACCTTTCCAGGCTCGCGTCTGTTGAGTTCTCGTGGCTGGGGTGATTGGCAGCATTTAAAATGTTCCATTTGCCACAGATACTTTACCTGTTTCAAACCATTCCTATTCCTATACCACTAAATTTCATTTCAACTTCATTTGGCAGGGTAAAAAATCAAGATGTAAACACGCGCAGCTAATAAAACACAGACTAGTGGGAGGTACAGGATATGTAGACTTCCTTGACTACTACACATCGGCTATACTAACACAAGCCAAAGAATGGTTCCTACCCCCCCCCCCCTCTTCCCACAATTTGGGGGAAAATAGAATTAAATGCAATCCAAGGTGGTAACCTACCAGCTTGGATTCATGACATATCACTAGGAGCAAAATTCCCCCCCACATCTCCCCGACGTTGGTAGCCACCTACAAGGCTTGGTCCAGACTCGTACAATCACCCTCCGAAAATTCAGTGCTAGCAACACTACATGTTTCTATAGAATCTCTTCAACACTTAATGATATCTACATCTTATCTACCCTGGAAAAAGAAAGGAATCACCCATGTCTCTAATCTGATAGACAATGGCAAGATTAGAAAGTTCCCGGAGAAGGAAGAATTTCATCTACCAAACTCTGACGTATTCCTATATCTCCGCACCCATCATTGCCTTGAATCGCTCAAATATTGGAAATGCACACTTCCCCAAGAGGCTTGGATTTTATATAGATTCCCAATGCTTTCTCTTTTAAGGTATATCACTCTTCTATGACTTACTATATCAGAAGACCACATTCGCCAAAACTCCTCCACTACTCAGATGCAGAAGGGATCTAGTTCAATCCTTCTCGATAGACAAATGGGAAAAGGCCCACAAATCTGTATACAAAGCTACCTGTTGCTCCTCCCTTTGGGAACTAGCGCTTAAACTGACATACCGCTGGTATATGACACCTGACAGAATGTCCAAATTCGACAAAGACATGGACAATACTTGTTGGAAGAAATGCCGAAATAAAGGAGACCTCCTACACACCTTTTGGAATTGGCCCAAACTCACACAATATTGGAAGAAGATCTTCCAATTACTACACGAAGTTACTCACATGAACATAGAAAAGAAACCCTCTTTAGCTCTACTATCACTGGATATAGATTTCTACCCTACTCAACTGAAGAACATTATAACACATATCCTCCTAGCAGCAAGGCTTAATATTTCCAAAAAATGGAAAACCATAGACCCGCCTACAATAAAAGAAGTAGTTCACACTGCCCACACACACTTCACTCACGAATCAACCCTGAGGCTTAGAGAAGATAAAACAGAAACTACTCGGACATGGCAACCTTGGATAGACTGGACTGAATCACCAGGCTTTTTAAAAACTTCAATCCATAACATTGATGGTCAAATATAGAAGGTTCTAATACTATTCATAAGTTTAAATGTTTAAATGTTCAGTTCTCTGAAATCTACTAGGGGGAGTGGCAGCCCTGCGCGGACACAGAATAATACCCTTTGGGGTGTCCGGGTAGAGCTGTCCCTCTTCTTCAATCACATGTATGATCTGTGACCACGGTCCACCAAGAAAAACTTTTCCAATGTACATAACAATGTTACATATCAATATATATTTCCTTGTGCTTGCCACACAACTCTTATTACTACCAGTAGGCAATGTCTTACCAATTTTCGTTAAGATGTATATGCTCTTTATAATACTGTGAAGTACTGTTTATTTGTTTTTGTAATACCTGAAAATACCTTCAATAAAAAGCTATTGAGACAAAAAAAAAGAGAGGCTGATCTTATCATTTCATTCTCCTCTTAGGTATGTGACATAAACTGTGAAAAAGTCTTACTCATGTGGTATCCTCATACTCCAGAGGAGTAGCAGAATGTGTTTTGGGTTGTATTTTAAGTATGCCTATGCTGTGTGTTAGAAATATTTTATTAACCACTTGACCTCTGGAAGATTTACCCCCCCCCCCCCCCTTCATGACCAGGCCATTTTTTGCAATAGAGCACTGTGTTCATTTAACTGACAATTGTGTGGTCATGTGACACTGTACCCCAACAAAACATGACTTTTTCCTCACAAATAGTGCTTTCTTTTGGTGGTATTTGATCACTACCACATTTTTTATTTTTTGTGCTATAAACAAAAAATACAGAAAATTTGAAAAAATATATATATATATTTTACTTTCTGCTATAAAACATATCCAAAAAAATATATAAAACAATTAATTTCTTGATAAATTCAGGCCAATATGCATTCTGCTACGTTTTTGGTAAAAAAAGGCAAATATTGACAGGTTTGCACAAAGGTTATAGCATCTACAAACTATGGCATATATAATGGAATATTTATCTATTTACTGTATTTATCTGCCTATAACACGTACAGGTGTATAACATGCACCTTCATTTTTAGATGGAAGTTTCAAGAAAAAAACCTTTACATTTTAAATAAAGAGCTTTGAAGCAAAATAAGGGTCATTGCCCATCCGCAGCCTCACCATTGTCCAATTTGCAGTATCAGCGTATAAAATTGCAGCCGATTTTCAGGATGAAAAATTTTGCACTGTCACTGTACTAATGGCACTGGCTGGAAAGAGGTTAAACACGTGCCTACCCAGTCTTTATGTGTACTGTGTGTTGTCCTTTTACTATAGGGAAGTAATAGATTTTATTCCCTGCTTTGTGGGGAAACAACATCTATTACTTCTCCACTGACAGGACAGGGCTCTGCCATGTTTACACAGGCAGGGCTCTGTTCTGTGTGAACTCATGATGATAACCAAGTGTTGGCGGTAATCTATTAGCCGACACCCCATGATGGACATCTGCTGTGTCTTATAACAGCATGGCTGGGCCACCAGCGGCGCATGCACTACCTACCCGGACGTGTTAGATCTTGTCCTATAAACGTGATCTGGCACAGCCAAGCCACCTTGCCACCATATATGTAAGTTATATGATCGGCAAGCAGTTAATCAACAACTTTTTGTGAAAAAATATATATATTTTCTTTCAACATTTTCCAAGAAATTGTGGCTAAAAAAGAAATTTCCAAAAGACTCATTATGCTTTATAATAAAATAACTTGAGGTGTTTTATTTCCAAAATGTGGCCATTTTGTGTTTTTTTTTTCCACTATCCTAGTGATCCAGTACCTCTAAAAATTAGATAGGTAGTCAGGAAGTTAAATACGTAGTTTACAGTATGACTCAAGAAAACCTTTAGGTGCTCTTTGGGTTTTTAGCCTGTCTATGTGGCTAGGCTGTGAAAATGATTCACATTTGTGGTATTTCCATGCTGCTACTCGGAGTAGCAGAATGTGTTTTGGAGTTTAATTCTAAGAATGTCTATACTTGGTTTGAACTTTACCTTGTTGAAAAGACAACTTTTTTGGGAAAAAAAAACATTTCTATTTACTTTCATCATTAATTATAATGTCAAAAAACTCACCACACCTCTTGCGAAATACCTCAAACTGTCTACGTTGTATAAATTCGTCATTTGGGGGGATAATCTTACATTTTTAGGGCCTCAAGAAATGAGAGATAGGCAATCAAAAGATAACGATTGATCAATTTCCATAATGTATACCATGGTTTGAAGACTATAATTTTCACACAGACTAAATAATTTACACCTACTTTTTTTCTTTTTTTTAATCAAAGAAATGTAGCAGAATACATTTTGGCCTAAAATTATGAAAAGATTTATTTGCAAAATGTGTTTCTTTTGCAAAATTTTCGATCTTTCTTTGCTTTATATAGCAAAAAAATAAAAACCTCAGTGGTAATTAAATACCACCAAAATAAATCTGTGTCTGCCTCAAAAAATAAATAATAATAATAATTTGGGTACAATGTTGCATACCTGTGTAATTGTCATTCAAAGTGCTGAAATCTGAAAAATGGTCTGGACTGAAAGGGGAAATCATTGCTCTTGGTCTAACTGAATGTTTCTAAAACATTTTTAGCATTTGCATATGTTCCGCAGTACCACCCCTTCATGACCATTATCCCATAAAATGGTCATTTTTAATTTTACAAATGTATCTCTCACTGATTTCAAAGGGGTTTGGGTTCCATATTCGAATTTCATCAGGTTGAACCCTGCTTGAACTGAACCCAGGACAATTTGACTTTTTTCAGTTTTTTTAAATGGGAATATTATGACTCCTAAGCTGATTCAATCAGATGTAGGATGCCAACTACTGGGGAACTTGTCAGCCAGCGGCTGTTACATGCAAACAGAGCACAATGACATGAAAAAACAAAACAAATGCAGAACAGCAGCAGCATAATGGAAGAGGTATGCAGAGGCAGAACTTTAGAAATCAAAAAAAATCTAAAAGCATAATTAGAGGAAAAGCCAGGAAATTGGTATAAAATGTATTAATATAAAATATATAGTTGTACAAAGAGAGGGAAAAACAAAAACACCTCATAGCTGGGGAAGAACAGCGTTAGCGCAAATATTTACATAAAAACTGGTTAATTGTGCTCATTTATACCCTTTGGACAACCCATGTACAGTTTGTAATCCAAAATAACTTATACTGTAGGATTAATCAATATGGATCCCCAACCCTTTTGGAAGCCATAACTTCCTCTATAACTAGAAAGCATAATTGGGAGCAGTGGCACCCTGCTATACTAAAATGTTTGGCAACAAAAAATGAAAAATTGGGTCTGCTAATGTCACTTCTGTGTTCCCTGATGGGAACCCTCACCTCTCTACTAGTCTTGCCCAATGGTGTGCATGTCCTAAGTTTAGTCACAATATATATTTTTTAATTACCACAAGGGGCAGTGCATACAGTCAATGCAAAGTGCCCCTTGTGCCCCGCTGACATATTTTTGGTTCACTAATAGTCATTAAATGTTTGAAGGATAAGGGATAAGGAGACTATAAGTTTGCCTGAGGAGTTTTTCTTTTACAAAGTCTTTATTGGCAGAAAAGTGAATTCAACAGATTAGTGCAACAGTGTGATGGTTACATCAAACATAAGATGAAGAGGAAGATCCCAACAAAGGGATGTTATACACATGGTACAATATTCATCAGTACAATAGAAAACAGCAGCCATACGTCATGATGAAGATCATTTAATGCCGGGACTACGTTCAGGCTAGTAGCCAATGTACATACAGTCAATGCAAAGTGCCCCGCTGACATATTTTTGGTTCACTAATAGTCATTAAATGTTTGAAGGATAAGGGATAAGGAGACTAAGTTTGCCTGAGGAGTTTTTCTTTTACAAAGTCTTTATTGGCAGAAAAGTAAATTCAACAGATTAGTGCAACAGTGTGATGGTTATATCAAACATAAGATGAAGAGGAAGATCCCAACAAAGGGATGTTATACACATGGTACAATATTCATCAGTACAATAGAAAACAGCAGCGATACGTCACGATGAAGATCATTTAATGCCGGGACTACGTTCAGGCTAGTAGCCAATAGCTTTGGTCTAGGCATTTGATCTGAGCATGCATGGCACTTTGTCCGTCAGAGTAGGCTACACATGATCAGAGTATGTCCGATCGGAGCATGTTGTCGGAAAATTTTATAGACAAGTTGGAAAACTTGGTCCGTTGTATATTCCGACAGAAACAGTCCGATGGAGACCACACATAGTCGGATTATCCGACAATACGGTCCGACCGTGTGTCCAAGGGCTTAGACTTCTCGTACTCTCTAGATCAGTGGAGGAAGGCTCTGAGCATCACATATGCTGCAACAAATAGTGTAATCCTGTGGGAATTAGCACAAAAAATCCTTCTTAGATCTAGTATCTAGTATTAGTATCTGACACCCCACAGGATAGCAAAATTTGCCCCACAGAGCTCTAACTCCTGTTGGAGGAATTGCAGTGCTGTGGGAACATTGTACCACATGCTCTGGTCCTGCCCCAAGTTACTTCCCTTCTGGAAAGGCGTTTACGACACAATTGCTCAAGTACTAAATATCAGCGCACACATGTCACCAGGTATGGCACTATTATGCCTGGGCATCGATTTAGTCCTACCTGAAAACAGAACTATAGCAATCCACATTCTCCTAAGCGCAAGACTGATAATAATGCGCCACTGGAAAGACCACTTACCTCCATCACTCCAAGAAGTGATTAATACAACTAACACTCATGCAGTGTACAAAATGTTATACGGCTCAACCCAAAACATCCACAAAAAAGCCAATAAAACTTGGAGGAAATGGGTAGAATGGCACACAAAGACACACAAAGCTAATTGACACACACTTAGCCTTATAGTAACACCTGAAGAGAGTTAACATTATGACTGTGTTTTTTTTCAATTTTATGTTAGTTATTTTTTTTGTTCTTTCTTCCCTTAAACAACTCCATCTTAATACTTGGACTAATACTATTATATGTACTTAACTGAGGACATTGACCCCTGAGGGGGAGATGTGGGGTGTGGCTCTCCACCTTGGCGCAGTGTGTTCCCTATTGGGGTACCCAGGCGGGGGAGAAGAGTCCCTCATCCTTGAACTGAGTGCGTTTGGCGCATTGGGGGGCAGATGTCATTGAGGCATGCATGTTGTGCCCTTTAAGGTCCTTTAAATCTGTAACACATATTAACCGGTTCCCGACCAGCGCACGACGATGTACGTCGACAGAATGGCACGGGCAGGCATATTGGCGTACAGGTACGTCCAATCTTCAATGCCGCCCTGCCATCGGGAGCACACCGCCGGCACCGCGCTCCCGCGCTGGTCGGGACCCCCGTGAGTCCGGTCGCGGGACCCGCAGACTCGATCGCCGCGGGCATACCTGCGATCGTCTGACGGGACGGCTGAATGGAGGAAATGCCGTGTAAACAGCATTTCTCCATTCTGCCTAGCAACTAGTGACGCTGATCTCTGCTCCATGTGACTGGAGCAGAGATCAGTGTTCACTAAATGAAAGCCCAACCCCCCCACAGTTAGTAACACACCCCTAGGAACACTTAACCCCTACACTGCCACCCACTGGTTAACCCCTTCACTGCCAGTGTCATTTACACAGGAATCACTGCCTTTATATAGCAGTGATTACTGTACAAATGACAATGGTCCCAAAAATGTGTCAAAAATGTCCGATGGGTCCCCCACAATGTCGCAGTCACAATAAAAATCGCTGATCGCCGCCATTACTAGTAAAAAAATAATAATAAAAAATGATTAATAAAAATGCTATAAAACTATCCCTATTTTGTAAATGCTATAACTTTTGCACAAACCAATCAATAATCGCTTATTGTGATTTTTTTTACCAAAAATATGTAGAAGAATACGTATCGGCCTAAACTGAGGGAAAAAAATGTTTTTTTATATATTTTTGGGGGATATTTATTATAACAAAAAGTAAAAAATAATGCGTTTTTTTCAAAATTGTCGCTCTATTTTTGTTTATAGTGCAAAAAATAAAAACCGCAGGGGTGATCAAATACCACCAAAAGAAAGCTCTATTTGTGGGAAAAAAAGGACGTCAATTTTGTTTGGGAGCCACGTCGCACGACCGTGCAATTGTCAGTTAAAGCGACGCAGTGCCGAATCGCAAAAAGTGGTCTGGTCTTTGACCAGCAAAATGGTCCGGTCTGTAAGTGGTTAAAGTTGTTGTCTAAGTAATTTCCTCCCTTTTTTTTTTTTTTTTTTTTTACTGTTTATATGTTATCCATGTAAACCTGTTAAAAATTTCTCAATAAAAAATATTGATTTAAAAAAATGCATCAGGGCCAAATTGGACTTGTTTTAGCCCTTGTACACACGGTCTGAGATTCAGTCGGAATGTTTCCTATCCGAGCGTTTTCCAACTTTTCCAACTTGCCGGAAATATTTTCAGACAAAATGCTCCGATCGGACATACTCCGATCATGTGTAGCCTACTCCAACGGACAAGGTGCCACGCGTGCTCACAATCCAATTCGGACACGGAAGCGCTAGCTCAGGTAAAACTACTGCTCATAATCGATATAGCACATTCGTCACGCTGCAATGTTAAAAATTCTTTCATGAAGTGCATTCTCTTGTTCTTTACAATGCTGCAAGAAGGAACTTCTTTTGATGCTCATAGTTACACACACTTCTCCCGAACGTATTTCCTGACTCTTTTTTACTCATTTCAGCAATACAATTTTTGAATTCGTCACATCTACACAATTTTATTTTTTGTTTATTCTTTTTTGGGGTGAAATTTTTTTTTTTTTCATAAACATCTCCTTTTTTGACAGTTTGCTCATCTTTCCATTTTTTGGGGTGTGTTTTGTGTGTATACCTACCAAAACAACATTTTTATATTTTTTATATTTTCTTTTTCTTTTTTAATCTACAGGAGGTTGTTTAGTGTTGGTACCCCTTGTTATTAATTTCACTTTGTATTTTTGAAATGTACCTGCCTGCTCACAAATAAACGGTCCTTTTGGAAGGAATACACATACGCAAGTATTTCTTCAAACAACAAAAACCTTTATTTAGGTCTCAAACAACTAAAAAGAGGAAGGCAGCACTGGAGAAACTTGTTACTTTGGCACAGCCTTTGGCCCCCAGGGCAGACATGAACTAATTAGAAAAAGAAAAATTGGTGGCCTGATGAGTACATATCTCAGGGAGAGAAGTCTGGTCCAGAAGTCCTAGAGATCAGGAAAAGCAGATGCCATCTATGTCCCCAGGATGTGGTTCTTCAAGAGGCTGCATCTTCTTTCAGACCAGACTGAACCCAGGCAATCACTCTCTCGTCTTCCTTAGGCACTTCCCTCCAGGCATCCTTCGAGGCTGTGGCTAGGCTCCTGTAGTTGGGGCAGGAGGAGAAGAAGGAGGGTGTTGGTCGACTTCCTCGCTGCCACTTGTCACAGCCTTCCCCTGACTGAGGTCTTCCTGTGTATGAAAATGGGACATAGTTTTAGTTTTTTGCTCATCATTCACACCATTTTTAGCTCATGACTTTTGCAAATTGAATGTTACCAAATAGAACAGACTATCATTCTGAGCCCAGCATTTTTCATTCTCGTCCCAATCATTTTTGGTCACTAGCGTCTATTGAGATGTAAACCACTTTGTTAAATCACAACTTACTGATCAATAAGAACATCTAGTTAACATCAATAAATGTACGACAAGAAATATGTTCAACAATGCAATACCTGTCTCAAGCTGGGCCCCACCATATGTTGCTGCCTGGAAGGCCCAGGTTGGACGTTGGAAGCCTCAGCTGGGGGTGAAGGAAGCCTTGAAGGAAGACTGGAGAGTGGTGGCCTGGGTATCCCCTGGTCTACCAGAAAATGCAGCCTCTGGAAGTAAACCATCCTGGGGTAATAAATGGCATCTGGATCTACTGATCTCAAGGACTCCAGGTGCTTCTTTCTCTCCCTGAGATATGTACTCTTCATTACACCAATTTTGCTATTCACATAGGCCATGTCTGCCGTGGGGACCATGATCTGCACCAAAGAAAGAAGTTTCTCCAGCACTGCGTTCCTCTTTCTTCTGTCGTAATAAAACTGGTTGTTGATCTGCCACAGGCAGGGCTTCTCCCTGTACAGTTCCAGGAATAGACCCATAAAATTGGGGTTTTTGAATGGATCCATCTTCTCTGCAAGACACAACACAAGACAAACCCTAAAATACTAATAATGCCATGATAAACCCTCCTAATCTTGTCCCAACATCGGCCTAGATAGAAGCAGTCTAGTCTAGTGATGTACCAAGTTCAAAATTTTACATTTGTTTGCACGATTGTCGCGTCAGCTCCTCACTCTGTTCACAGATCGTACGGACGACACACACGTGTTGCGTTTTATATACAGTGCACATGCGTGAAACTCCGCCCGCCCCTGATGTTCTTTCTAGACTATTCCCTGTCCCTTTGCTTTTGGCGCATTGGGGAGAGCACCTGGCGGAGAGAACGCAGATGCGCAATCAGAGTTCCACTAACAAGGAGGAGGGTGAGGAAAGCCCGGAGCCTGAAACGTCCCGATCCAGGAAGAGAAGATTTAAGGCCTCAAATATGTCTTTTTTAGAGATGTTGGAGATGGTGGACATATTGAACAGGACCGACTATGATGGGAAGTATGGACCTTACCCAAACCCAAATATCAGAAAGGCCAAGATCATGACTAAAGTTGTGAAGAGTCTTCAGAAGAATTTTAGGGTACGCCGATCCAAGGATCAACTGAGAAAATGCTGGTCAGACCTGAAACTGAGGGAGCACGATCAGTACAGAAGGATCAAGCGTGTTCTTCAAAAAATTAAGTAGTTGTTGCGTGTTCATATGATTATTCTTGCTTGCATACTGCTCCATGTGCTTTGATTTCATGTTGTGCAGTTTAAAATGGCCACTTTCAAATTCATGGTTTCATTTGTTCATAAGAAACATTGTTCTGCAGGTAAGTATTCCAGCTTAACAAAGTGTCCACAATAATGTTCTCACCTTGGAACACGGGCAAAAAACACAATTGTACAACACTTCCAAGCAATGTTTCATATTCCTATTTCTGCCCTCTGTGTGCTAATTTTTTTTTTTTTACAGTCTCATAGGGGAGAGAAAACTGGGCAAGTATGAGGACACCAGAGACCCCACCCCTCCCAAAGAAGGCAAAATTGCAAAACCAGAAGCAGAGGAGCAGGAGGAGGAGGAGGAAGGAGAGATTGTTAAAGTTGGAAAAATTGTCACCACAACAGGTGAGTGTCAGAGAACACAGCTTCCGGTAAGCTCATCAATGTATGTCACCATATTTATAATACATGGTGTGTTTTTTTGCTTTGTTTTTTAGGTGATGTGGAAGAAGAATCCCATTTTACCAGTGAAAGTGCCCAGATCCTGATTGGGGAGTTAATGGTGTGCAATCAGGATTTAAAAAATATACAGCAAAACATCAATGATGTTAAAAATAAAATGAAAACCATCATTGATGTTTTGGGGAGAGTGTGAAACAGCCCAAACTAGCTAGAGTTTTATTTTTTGGCTTTTAAACCACAACTTTTGTATTTTTAAAAAATCCAAATTTGGAAGATGCACAGAGTGTGTCAACATGCGCTATCTCCCATCATGGGGGATCAATGTATGTGTTTTGTGGAAAGTGGCTGAGATGAAGGGGTTGCAGCCCCAAAACATGTACATTGATCCCCCATGATGGGAGATAGCACATGTTGACACACTGTGTGCATCTTCCAAATTTGGATTTTCCAGGGGTGACACCCCATGTGATGAAGGCAATATCAGCCCAGTTTGTACATACTCATGTCTGATATTGTCTTCACTTTTCAAAGTTGAACTTTGTGAGTTCCTGTGTTCTGTATGTTACGCTTTGATACATGCCTGTTTACACAAAAACAGTAAACAAAAATTACCTGAAATAATGTTTTTGATACGCCCAATTTGTTGGTTTGTTGTAAAACCCTTTTCTAAACGCACATGTGAGTGTGCTTTGATTAAAATTTTAAATTATGAACAATGTGTGGCTTCCTTTTTCATTGCGCAAATGATGTATTTGGACTAAAATTGTTGTGTTCGGTGAGAATGGGTATTATTTACTAAAGGTAACTCCACTTTGCACTCCAAGTGCAGTTTCAGGTGCACTTTTTCAGTGCACTTGCAGTGCATAGTGGATGTGCCTTTAGTAAATAACACCCACAGTGATGTGTTAATTTTCATAATCATGCCATTTTCCTGCCATGGTGCTGAAAATGAGCACGATTTTGGTCAGTAATGCACTACATACATGTTACCAAAAACAAGGTGTGTGTGTAGCAGACCCACAACATAATAAGATTATATGAAGAGCCTGTCCCCTCATCTCGCTCAGAACTTGGGTTTGCACTGTTGGTGAAAAAGGCCCAACAAGAAAAAACCATAAATTTACCTAGGAGACACCTAAATCCAAGCCAAGCAGTAAATGTAAACAAATATTGGAGTTTCAAAGAAAAATGTATTCATAAAATGCCGCTCAGACATTGTCTGGCATATCAATGGCCCCCCTACCCACAAAGTACTCCATGTATTGGCTTCTAACCTCACGGGCGCTTTGGGGGGGCAAGCCAGGATGAGCAGCTTCAAGGCCCGTGAGGTTATCATTTTCCAGCAAGTCTGCTTCTTGGACAACTGAGACCGCATAGTTTGCAGAATGTCTTTTTAGGAAATTGTGAAGAACACAGCAAGCCAGCACAATGTGATTTAGTTTGTATTCCGCCATGTGGATAGGCGTTAAAAAAAGGCGGAACCAGCTGGCCAGTATTCCAAAGGTGTTCTCCACCACTCTTCGGGCTCTGGACAGACGGAAATTAAAAATCCTCTGGTCCGGGGTGAGGGTCCTCATCGGGAAAGGCCGCATCAGATGGTTCGCCAGGGCAAACGCCTCACCCGTGTCGAAGACGAACGGTCCTTCCTGATTCTCCTCTGGGGGTGGCAAGCCCAGACTGCCACTCTGGAGACGCCAGTAGAACTCCATCTGTGAGAACACTCCACCATCCGACATCCGTCCATTTTGCCCCAGGTCCACATACAAAAACTCATATGTCGCAGACACCACCGCCAACATCACGATACTATGAAACCCCTTGTAGTTAAAATAGTACGACCCCGAGTTGGGTGGTGGGACGATGCGGACATGCTTCCCATCAATTGCACCTCCACAATTGGGAAAGTCCCAATGACTGGCAAAGTGGGAGGCCACAGTCTTCCATTCCTGTGGCGTTGAAGGACACTGTGGAGTGAAACAAGACCAAAAATTTGTAATTTTACAAATCAAGATTGCAAGCAGATTAGACACAAACATTTTTGGCCAAGATTAGTATAACATTTTGGGAACTGAGTATTTAAAGCCTAAAGTATAAGGTCCCCTTATCAGAGTCATCTCCCTCCATCCCCCCATCTGATGGGCCCTTGCTAAAAAATGAGGGGGGATGTTTTGGACAGGTAATTCTCTCCACTTGATTGAGAGCTAAATGCCTAAATAACGTGTGATACTTTGGGAAGCCCCTCCTTACTTACACTATTAGCAGCCCACCGGACAGGTAATAAGTGTCATAATACCAAAAAGAAAACAAAATGGAAGCACATTTTAACATTCTGCTATTACATAGCAAGATAATAATAGGGTAGAAAAATTAAAAAATGATAGCATTTGAAAGTATTGAGGCAGGCCCTTGCACTACATGCTTTGGTGAATTCATCCATAAATGTGACCATAAAAAAGGTAGATATAGTATGTATTGGGTTTGGTAAAGTCAGCAGATAGAGGATTGCTAGCAGTTGGGGGGAGGGGGGTCCTAATGAGTTTGGCACAACCAAAAAAAATAAATGTCACTATGCATGAATTGAAGCACACACATCACATTTGTAGAGATTTTAGGGGGTGTTTAGGAGAAAGCAATACTATGGAGCTGACAAAAGACATTGGCAAGTGACTAGACTATAGTTTTATGGGCCAAGAAGAGCATGGTGGGGAAGTTAGCGAGGCAAATATGCATGAGGACAAAGGGGCAGAGTATATGAATTAGAGCATATTGCAATGATGGTAATTAGGGAATGAGGAAAGAAATGCAAGACATTAGCAATCATGAAATACATAGAATGTGATGTTAAAGGATAAAACTTACCCTCATATAGTCCTTCTGCAGGACCTGAATAATGGCAGAACAGGTCTCTGGAATAATGATCCCCAGAGCCTGGGGGGAGATGCCTGTAGAGAACTTGAGGTCCTGAATGCTTCTCCCAGTCGCCAAGTAGCGCAACGTGGTGATGAGCCTCTGCTCCGGAGTGATGGCTTGCCGCATGCAGGTATCCTGCCTGCTGATATAAGGGGTCAGCAAAGCCAGCAGACGGTGAAAAATGGGGTCTGTCATCCGGAGATAATTCCTGAAATCATCAGGATTATTCTCCCGGATCTCACGGAGCAAAGGCATGTGCGAGAACTGGTCACGCTGGCGCAACCAATTTTTGGTCCACAAACGCCTCCCCTCCCTGTTCATGGACCGGGCTTGTGTCAAAGTAAGAACCCCAACATGAAGCCCCTGCACAGCACAAACTCTATGACGAGTACGTAGACGAAACATGGTTTGAAAACGGTCGGCTGGTCTGAACGGACAACAGAAAGCACCGATGAACAGCAATGCCTGAAAGAACGAACTGAATAGCAGAAGCAAGCAGACAATAAGCAATGCAAATCAAAGCGTACTATACTAAGATATAGTCCACAATGAGAAACAAATACTTACTGACTACACGCACTGATTATCAAATACGCAAAGACAAGCAGAAACTGAAGAGCAGTAGCGATCTGAAGCACTAATCTGAAAAGCGCGAATCGTCTTTCACCAAACTTCTACTAACACGCGATACACACAAGATCAGCAGAAGTAGCCCAAAGGGTGCCGGACGTGGTGCTGAACTTCCCTTTTCTAGTCCCGCCGTACGCGGCTTACGTCACCGCGTTCTTGGCAATCGGAAATTCCGACAACTTGGTCCGACCGTGTTTATGCAACATCACTTCCGGACCTCGTCCGGAATTAATCCGTCGGAATAACTCAGACGGATTTGGTTGTCAGAATCTCCGACCGTGTGTACAAGGGCTAAGAGTGCAAGGTTTGTGACAACACCATAAAATTATCCTGCTAACACTCCATTCCCTAATGATGAAGACTCCTTTATGACATTTGTCTGTACATGCAGTAAAAGCATTAAACTGGGTCAGCTGGCCTTTTCTCCAACATATTCTTATGCAGCTAGGCATAATCCCCAACCTCCTAAATAAAATCCTTAAACTGTACTCCTTACCCTTTTCTAAGATCATGGCCTTTTTATGGCTTTTTTTTTAAATATGCAACACCTAGCAAATATTCTCAACCTCTCAGGTGTTCGATTAATTTTTCCTAACGTCAAATGACCATGCCTCCTATCATCCACAAATTCAGGGGATTTTGTTTGCTGAGTAAGTTTAAAGTAAACTACTTTAAATCTAAAATTTCAGATGTTTCCAGGACACCAGCCGGACACCAGCAGGACACCATCCTTCCCCAAAACTTAAAAAAAGTCCCTGTTTTCTAAATTGTTTGGAAATCCATATCAATGTGAATATCTGCCAACCCTTTGTTCTAAACTACTGTACACACCTCTTCTCCAAAAAAACACTCAGATATTTAAAAACTCACAACTTCAAACTCTATTCATTTTTTTAATCAATATTTGAAGAATGAATGTTATTCTGCACTTTTATGCTGTATGTTCCATATAATAATTATTGATATCCCCATTTGTTTTACCCATAAATGCATAGGACGGTTCTTTCCCCTCAGAAATTAATGGATGTAACCACTGCCTCTGATATATTCCTTTACTATGCTGCCTCTGCTGTCAAGAATGATAGACTATTTCCATAGACAGTCTTCCAAAAAGTGGGTCCAAATTATTATTATTATCAATATACACAACTTATATATTATTATATATCACCCACCAGGGGTCAAGTCCTGGGGGAAAAAAGTGTGGGAACTCCCACCCAAGATCCTCTCCCCCACCAAAGAAAAAAAAATGATACGTTCATATGCACAAACGCTTCAAAAGTGGTATTTTTCATCCAATTTTCGTATTGTGTGTATAAAGCTTAACTGTTAGTACATAAAAAAAAAACAATCCTCAATAAACATAAATACGGTAATTCTCTGAATAATCAGCATTCATTCAATTGTGCTTCCATGCAATTATGAACATCATGTTCTGATCTTTATTGGGGAATTTTATTTTGTATATAGAGTGTTTATGTGGTGAGTTTACACTTTTCATTGAACAGAGTTTGGATAGCACAGGGTTAAACGGAAAGGTCATAAATGAGCTGCACATTATCTGGACAGAATGCTTGGGGAGATAGTGATGTGTTCCTGCTTAGGAGATGTATGTTAGCTTGGGGGGCTGCAAACTCTGCAGGGCTCCTACACACACTCGCTGATATTCCAACCCTTCACATATTTCCAGATAAACTTCCCTCCTGGCATTAAACTTTGCCAGGTATTGTGCTCAGCTTACCACCCCAAACTGATGTTCCTCTCTCAGCTCAACTCTCTCCCTGCATGTCCTGTGAGAAGAATAGCTGTGCTCCTCCTCTGGGTTCTCTCATCATATGGCACTGAAGATAGAGGAGGGGGGATTCAGTGGGACACACAGAGCAAGTATGCAGGAGACTAGGGGGGGGGGGGGGGTGAGGAGACAGAAAATCAGGAGGGGCCGGCGGGGAGGAGCACATCGTGAGAGGTCTGACTAAATACAATCTCTTAGCAGCAGGGACCTGATCTATCCGTCAGCTAGCTGTGATTCACAGGTAGATCAAAGCAGAAGCTGTCATGGGGCGCCCTACTGGCACTTACTATTGTGAGCTGTGTTGGTAGCTGCTGGTGTAGCACCTGCCACACAGCTTTCATACTTCATAGTCTTGCAGGACATGGCTGCTAAAAGGAACTGAGTTCCTGTTGTGGAAAAAGTGCAGGAACTCCGTTCCCATGCATTCCCGCAGGAATTGAGCCCTGTCACTCACACATTGCACAACACTTTACAATATAAAGGGAGACACTACAGTTAAAACTGAAAATTTATTATCAAAAGCTTACCGTAATTTTCCTTTCCTGATGGACTCTAGGGCAGCCTACATGTGGGTAACCATGCCCCCTCTCTAATGCTATAGGACCCCACTGCCATAAACTTTAGTTCACCACTAGAGACTGCGTTCCATAATTAGCAAACTCTTGACCAACGGGTGGGACCTCCATCTGCCATGGAATCCATCAGGAAAGGAAAATTACGGTATGTATTTGATAATAAAATTTTCAGTTTTCCTGACAGATTCCATGGCAGCCTAAGTGTGGGAAATAACTAGCCAGTCCACACGGGTGGGAATATTGATCAAAGAAAAGTTTAATTTAACCCGTCAACAGACAGGATTCTTAAACCAAAGTTCACAGAAGATAGAGAAGCAGATTCTATACAGTAATGGTATTAATGGAGGCCCATAAAGCTGCTTTGCCGATGACATCTGGAGCCACAGACCAGGCTGCTACCCACGAAGCCACCATATCCTTGGTGGAATGTTCTGTTACCACCTCTGGAGGAGCCAATCCCTTAGCCCTATAAGATTGCGGAATGGACTGGACAATCCAGGCCACAATTGTTCTAGTCGACGCTCACTTCCCTTTTTTACTGCCAGAGTGAAAGACAAACGGGTAATCAGAGCATCTAAAGGAGAAAGTAACACGCAGGTATCCCCTCAGTAATTAACCTACATCCAGAAGATGAGCTTCAGTGGACCCCTGAGCCCTAAATGTAGGTAGGACAATTTCTCGTTTTTCATGGAACACTGAGGTGACTTTCAGGTTTGACCTGAGCACAGGGATGAGGACCACCATGTCCAGGAAGAAAGTCAGAAATGGTTCTTCATGACCCAAGGACCCGATCTCAGAAACCCTTTTGGCTGAAGTGATGACAACTAGGAAGGCAACTTTTGCAGAGAGGTCCTTGACAAAAAGTGGAGCAGATTCTGAGGGACTGGAGTCAGATAGTGAGTCAAGAACAAGAAGAACATCCCATTTGGAGATTCTTGGTCTTCTTTGGGGCCTGAGTCTTGTTGCCCCATGGAAGAAATGCCGGATTAAAGGGTGAACCACCTATGATATTCCGGAGAAGGCTGACAGAGATGAGACTTGAACTCTGAGAGAGCTGATGGATAGAGACAAATCTAGGATTGGAGGTAGCTCAGGATATCTTGAACTCCTGGAACTCTGAACAATCTGCCCATAGAGGATGAGAATCCAATACTTTGTCCATATTCTCCTGTAAACCTTATTGGTGCTCACCTTTCTCAAGCTCATGAGGGTGGAAATCACTCTTGAAAAGCACTCGAGATATTCCAGCCTCTCCCTCTCAAGAAGCAAACCATAAGTCTCAATATCGCCAGACAAGGGTGCAGGACTGCCCCCTGAGAGAGAAGGTCTGGCCTGGGAGGGAGAGGCACCGGGTCACGGAAGCTGAGCTGGATCAAGAGGGGAAACCATGGCCTGTTTGGCCAGTAAGGTGCTATCACCACCACTTTGACTGCTTCTGCTTGAAGTCTACAAAGAAACTTGAAGATGATCAGGAGCGGGGGAAAGGCGTAGGTCCTGTTGAAGCTCCACTCATCTGACAGAGCATCCACTCCAAAGGCCTGGCTGCAATGGCCCCGAGTGAAATATTTATTGATCTTGAAGTTGCAGAGGGATGCAAATAGGTCCATTTCGACATAGACTCCCAAGGACAGAATCCATTCAAACATCTGCACGTGAAGAGACCACGCATTGTCTAACTGTGTACGAGACAGGAAGTCCACTTGGATGTTCTGAACTCTGGGGACGAAGACCACTGAAATATTGGCTCGATTTTTCTGTGCCCAAGACATGATAGGCTTGACTTCCTGTAGCAGAGTGGAGATTTAGGTGCCCCCTTGCCTCTTTACATAGGAGACTGCTGTGGTATTGTCCATTTTCAGTAGAACTGACTCCCCTTTGAGGAGATGAGAGAAGGATTGAGGGCACACCAGGCTGCCCATAGTTCCAGGATGTTTGAGCCTGGGTTGTGAAGACATGCAACCAACTTGCCCTGTGCAAGTTCTGACCTGCAAAGGGCTCCTCAACCAGTCCCACTGACATCGGTCATGACCGTGACCCATGAGAAGGGGCAATGGAGTTGCAGGTGAGCAGATTTCTGTGCTGAAGCCTCCAGAAGAGACTGTTCCTGATCAATAGACTGATTGACATCCCCTGAATTCCATTGTTGAAGGAACCCTGTTTGAAAAGGACATAACCTCCACAGAGACCATTTGACCATGGGGGTCGGAGAGACCATTGTGCCAATAATTTTTAGGCACTGTGAGGCCTTTAGGGTTGAGAAGCTCAGAGCCTGTGAGATTCTCCCTCGGATGACTGAGATCTTCTCCACTAGGAGAGAAATGGTGCTTTCAATCGTGTCGAACTGGGCATATATACCAGGCATTGATGGCTTTTCTCTAAGTTTAGGGGCCAATAAAACTTGAGCAATGTGATGATAACCTGCTCTCTGTGGATCAACAGCTGCTTCTTGTCTTGGGAGAGTAACAGGAGGTAGTCGAGATAATGGTACAAGCGTATCCCTTTTGTTCTGATGAGGGCCACTACGACCAGAACTTTTGAAAAGACTCGGGGTAAGGTTGAAGCCTGAAAGGGAGGCAGATGAACTGTAGATGTTATTGCTCGACGCTGAACAGGAGCTATTTATGGAATTCTTTTGCCACAGGCACATAAACATAGGCAACTTTTAGATCAATTGAGATTAGCCAGTTGCTTGACTGAACTGCTTATCGGATAGTAGACAAAGTCTCCATTTTGAACCTTTTCAATATTATAAACTTGTTTAGGTAAGTTAGGTCTATCACTGGGTGCCATGAACCGTTTTTTTTTCTGTACCAGGAAGAGAGGGGAGTATGCCCCCTGAAACTCTTCATCTTTTGGGAGAGGCACCACGGCTCCCTGTACTAACAGTGAATCCATGTAGGACAGTAACACCTTCTTCTTTTCTTCTGACCATGGTAGCAAGGTGGAAATAAATCTGAGGGGGAGTACTGATGAAGGACCATGTGTGGCCTGTGGAGACCATTTTGGCAGTCCAGTAATCCAAGATTGAGGCCATCCAGATGTGCCAGAAGAGAAGCAGATGAGCCCCACCTGACTCACCCGGGCAGGCCCAATCTCACAATGGCTTAGCCGGCTATCATCCACCAGACGCCTGGCTTTTAGTGGATTTTTGGAAGAATATCTGACCTTTGACCCAATTTCTTCTGAAATCCCGGCTGGACCTGTAGGAGCGTGCTTCCCTTGAATGCTCAGTATTACGTCTTCTGCGCTGGGGCTTCTTCTGACCAAACACATGCCTATCCTGTGGTAGGAAGCCCCAACTTTCCACCTGTTGCCCGGGCTATAGCACAATCCAGCCTGTTACCAAACAACGAGGGCCCTTCAAAGGGGATCCTACATTAGGCCTGCTTAGATGCTGGATCAGCAAGCCAAGGGCGCAACCATAAGGCCCGCTTAGCCATGACCGAGGATACCATAGTCTGGGCCAGCAGGCAGATAAGGTCAGTTGAAGCCTCCCCCAAAAAGGCCTTTACCAGCTTCAATTCCTGAACTTCCGAGCCCCTGGCCAGTTCTTCTCAGATACCTCTAAGTAGAGTCCACATTCTCTATTCAGGTTTCCATAGCCTTGGACATGGCTGCAAGGGCCAAGGCAGGTTTGCAAGCCATACCAGCTAACCCATAAATTCTCTTGAGCTCTTGATCTATTCTCCTCTCAAGTCCGTCCTTGAAGTATACAGCAGGGAAGTATATAAGGGAAGAGTGACGTGTTTAGCCAGTCACATCAGTGCTGCATCCACGAGGAGAGCGTTTTCCAGATGTTTCACTTCCTCTGCCCTGAAGGGGTATAATGTGGAAGTTTTGGTTGACATAGAGGTCTTCTTATCTACCTTGCTCCACTCCTCATCAATGATATCCTTCAATTCAGAAAGGAGTGGAAAATTGTAATGCTCCTTCCCCAGGTGTTTGAAGAACTTCCCCTGCTTAGCTGAAGGGGTGGAAGGATCTTCCCACTTAAGGGCCTCTTTGACCTCCTTAATTAGGTGGGAAACTAGGATGAAGTCAAAGGCATCAACAAAATCATCTCCCTCCAATTTTCTATCAGAAGAGCTGAGGGAGGCATTATAAGGTTGGAATGGGCCCAGATCCTCCTGGGCATCTTCAGACAGGGAACCAGATAAAGTGGTGGACTGGCTCCACATGTAGGTTAATCCTGTGTAAGTATCTGATCCATCTTTTGAACTAGTTCTTTGGCAACTTTTGTTGTTTCAGGACCTCCCTCCATCAAGCCAAGTGCAAAGGTATAACAAAAATGCCAGCATCAACAATTATAAAGGAAGATCTTTTTCCATAGGAAAGCATCTTTAAGGCAAAAATGCCCACATTTGCTAAAATAAAATAACCATAAAAAAGTGGTTGTTTTCTGTATTAGAACATTGTTACTTGCTGCATTTTTCAAATAAATAAAAACCCAAATAAAAGCTTTCATTATAAGTTAGCTGTTTTGGTTATCTTTAGTTTTCTAAAGCTTTTAGATAAAAAAATAAAAATAAAATAGGTCCTTGTCCAAATTTCAAATAGACAATAAACAGATTGATCATTAATAGGAAAAGGACATCATGTTCCTTGCTGTGAAAAATGTTACATTTTGGTGCAGGCTCTCACAGTGTATACTGAATATATCAGGCATGTAAGCAGTAATTATAAGGAAGTGATAACTCATGAAGGTAAAGCACGTTGCTTTTAGCCTGGATGTGCTTTAACAGCATGACAATCTTTTTTTTTTTTTTACTAGAACAACTGGTAAAGAATACTTTTTTTCAACAAATGGCTTGTCAGTGGGAGTTAAAACTGAAGCTGGTCATCTCTAGACCTTTATAAACACATTGATTAATTCTAAATTCACTACAGGAGATAAAGTCCCTAGGAGAAGTGCTGGCAGTATGATGATTGAGAAATATAGAAGTAAAACACGCTGCATGTACCCTTAAATTATTTTGTTTAAAAATGTTGCTTTTTAAGAGCATTGCTATAAATATATTTATATCTTGAAATATATATGGCTGTTCAAGAGCATCTTTTTAGCTGTAAATACAACCAGTTGGAGAACTGCTTATTGATGCTTTTTGTGTGTACATTGCCTCTGTCCTTTAGTCAGAGGGTCCACTAAGGCCTGGTTCACACCTATGCAGGGTGCAGTTTGCATATTCCAAGTGCGTTGTTCAATACATTTTTGGGTCTATTGAAGCCTATGGAACCAAAAGCCAGAAAAAAGTCCCTGGCCCTTTTCTATAAACTGCACAGATGTGAACATGAACCATAGGAAACCATGTTAGTACACTCACTGTAGTGTGTTTCTGCAAAACTGAAAATGCACTAAAAAATACAGAGGTGTGAATCGGGCCTTATTGAACCTTTTAATAAAAGAACCCGGTTCACCCAGCTATATCAGTTTTTTAAGGGGTGTTTCCACTTCCTCGATCAAATTAGTATAATACCTACTTTATATCTGTTACATGTACTCATTTACATAGCAAAATGTAAAAAATTATTGGAAAATTGCAGCTTACCTTTTTTAGATGTTCTTTCCTAGAACTTCCAGGGATGGAAATTCTAATTAATTCTCTTTGTTATGGGGGGGGGGGGGGGGGGCTGTTTTGACCCTGTCTTTTGGCAGATCTCTCATCACTTGTATTATATTTGAACACGGTCTGTCTAGCAAAAGTTAAATATTTAGGATTTGCACTTTTCCATTGTATGTAAGCTTTTTATCTTGCCACCTGGGTTCCATTGGGGGAGATTTCTCATTACTTGTTTGTCAGGTGGGTGTTTAGTCCCAGGAATGGAGAGAAAGTTTCTCCATAGTGAGGAAATTACTCTCTATGACAGTTGTTACCATAGCATGTGCCTCCATTTAAATATTTCCTCTCCATTTCCGTTCTGTTGACAACCTAACATTTTGGATTTTATATTACTTTTAGTCCAACTGCCATTAGTGCCCAGGACAAATAGGGAGGATAAATCTTCCAGTGTCATGAACATCAATCAACATCTGTCAAAGGTTTAACCTATTTGCCACTAGGAAATATTTATCACCACAAACCTATCACAAACCTGCACCCATCATTTCCATTTGCACACCTCCGTTTGCACATCAGTCATGTAGGCCCAACCTTTTTTTCTGGGTGTGCTGCCACACTCTACCCTTAATCTCAATTAGGGCCCACTGTTCTTTACACTAAGCTTTCCCACTCTTCTCACAGGGTTCCTGAGCTTATCCTTCCTTTCTTAGCCCTTGTACACAGGGTCGGAGATTCCGACAACCAAATCCGTCGGAGTAATTCCGACGGATTAATTCCGGAAGAGGTCCGGAAGTGATGTTGCATACACACGGTCGGACCAAGTTGTCGGAATTTCTGGTTGCCAAGAATGCGGTGACATAAGCCGCGTACGGCGGGACTAGAAAAAGGAAGTTCAGCACCACGTCCGGCACCCTTTGGGCTCCTTCTGCTGATCTCGTGTGTATCGCGTGTTAGTAGAAGTTTGGTGAGAGACGATTCGCGCTTTTCAGATTTGTGATTCAGTTCGCTACTGCTCTTCAGTTTCTGCTTGTCTTTGCGTATCTGATAATCAGTGAGTGTAGTCAGCATTACTTTCTCATTGTGGACTATATCTTGGTATAGTACGCTTTGATTTGCATTGCTTATTATTATCTGCTTCTTTCCGCTATTCAGGTCATTCATTGCTTTTTATCAGTGCTTTCTGTTGTCCGTTCTGACCAGCCGACCATTTTCAAACCATGTTTCGTCTACGTACTCGTCGTAGAGTTTGTGCTGTGCAGGGGCTTTGTGTTGGGGTTCTTATTTTGACACAAGCCCGGTCCATGAACAGGGAGGGGAGGCGTTTGTGGACCAAGAATTGGTTGCGCCAGTGTGACCAGTTCTCGCACATGCCTTTGCTCCATGAGATCCGGGAGAATAATCCTGATGATTTTAGTAATTATCTCCGGATGACAGACCCCGTTTTTCACCGACTGCTGGCTTTGCTGTCCCCTTATATCACCAGGCAGGATACCTGCATGCAGCAAGCCATCACTCCAGAGCAGAGGCTCATCGCCACGTTGCGCTACTTGGCGACAGGGAGAAGCCTTCAGGACCTGAAGTTCTCCACAGGCATCTCCCCCCAGGCTCTGGGGATCATTATTCCAGAGACCTGTTCTGCCATCATTCAGGTCCTGCAGAAGGACTATATGAAGGTAAGTTTTATCCTTTAAAATCACATTCTATGTATTTAATGATTGCTAATGTATTGCATTTCTTTCCTCATTCCCTAATTACCATCATTGCAATATGCTCTAATTGATATGCTCTGCCCCTTTGTCCTCATGCATATTTGCCTCACTAACTTCCCCACCATGCTCTTCTTGGCCCATAAAACTATAGTCTAGTCACTTACCAATGTCTTTTGTCAGCTCCATAGTATTGCTTTCCCCTAAACACCCCCTAAAATGTCTACAAATGTTATGTGTGTGCTTCAATCCATGCAGAGTGACTTTTTCTTTTTTTTTGGTTGTGCCAAACTCATTAGGAACCCCCCTCACCCCAACTGCTAGGTCAGCTGATAGCAATCCTCTATTTGCTGACTTTACCAAACCCAATACCCACTGTACCTACCTTTTTGATGGCCTGCCTCAATACTTTCAAATGCTATCATATTTTTCCCCCTATTATTATCTTGCTATGTAATAGCAGAATGTCAAAATGTGCTTCCATTTTTACAATTTTTGGTATTATGACACTTCTTACCTGTCCGGTGGGCTGCCAATAGTGTAAGTAAGGAGGGGCTTCCCAAAGTATCACACATTATTTAGGCATTCAGCTTTCAATCAAGTGGAGATGGTTACCTGTCCAAAACATCCCCCCTCATTTTTAGCAAGGGCCCATCAGATGGAGGGATGGGGGGGTGATGACTCTGATAAGGGGACCTTATACTTTAGGCTTTAAATACTCAGTTCCCAAAATGTTATACTGATCTTGGCCAAAAATGTTGGTGTCTAATCTGCTTGCAATGTTGATTTGCAAAATTACGAATTTTTGGTCTTGTTTGACTCCACAGCTTCCTTCAAGGCCACAGGAATGGCAGACTGTGGCCTCCCACTTTGCCAGTCGTTGGGACTTTCCAAATTGTGGAGGTGCAATTGATGGGAAACACGTCCGCATCATCCCACCACCCAACTCGGGGTCTTACTATTTTAACTACAAGGGGTTTAATAGTATTGTGATGTTGGCGGTGGTGTCTGCGACCTATGACTTCTTGTATGTGAACGTGGGGCAAAATGGTCGGATGGTGGAGTGTTCGCACGGACGGAGTTCTACTGTCATCTCCAGAGTGGCAGTCTGGGCTTGCCACCCCCAGAAGAGAATCAGGAAGGACTCCCGTTCATCTTCGTCGCGGATGAGGCATTTGCCCTGGCAAACCATCTGATGCGGACTTTCCCGATGAGGACCCTCACCCCGGACCAGAGGACCTTTAATTTCCGTCTGGCCAGAGCCAGAAGAGTGGTGGAGAACACTTTTGGAATCCTGGCCAGTCAGTTCCGCCTTTTTTTAATGCCTATCCACATGGCGGAATATAAAATAAATCACATAGTGCTTGCCTGCTGTGTTCTGCACAATTTCTTAAAAAGACATTCAGCTAACTATGCGGTCTCAGTTGGGCAAGATGCAGACTTGCTTGAAAATGAGAACCTCACGGCCCTTGAAGCTGCTTGTTCTGGCTTGCCCCCCCAAAGCGCCCGTGAGGTCCGAACCCAATACATGGAGTACTTTGTGGGTAGGGGGGCCATTGATATGCCAGACAATGTCTGAGCGGCATTTTTGTAATACATTTTTTTGAAACTCCAATAATCTTTGTTTTCATTTACTGCTTGGCTTGGTTTTAGGTGTCTCCTTGGTAAAATATTTTTTTTGTTATTGTGCCTTTTTCTACAACAGTGAAAACCCAAGTTCTGAGTGAGATGAGGGGACAGTCTCTTCTTCAGGTAATCTTATTATGTTGTGGGTCTGCTACACACACACACCTTGTTTTTGTTAAATAATGTATGTAGTGCATTACTGACCAAAATCTTGCTCATTTTCAGCACCATGGCAGAAATATGTGGGGTCAGGAAAATGGCATGATTGTGAAAATTAACACCTCACTGTGGGTGTTATTTACTAAAGGCACATCCACTATGCACTACAAGTGCACTGCATAAGTGCACCTGAAACTGTACTTGGAGTGCAAAGTGGAGTTGCCTTTAGTAAATAATACCCGTTGTCACCGAAAACAGCAATTTTACTCCAAATACTGCTTTTGCACATTGAAAAAGGAAGCCACACATTGTTGATAATTGAACTTTTTAATCACAGCACATTCACATGTGCATTTAGAAAAGGGTTTTACAACAAACCAACATATTGGGTGTATCAAAAACATTATTTAAGGTCATTTTTGGGTAACTTGGTGTTTTTGGGTAAACAGGCATGTATCAAAGTGTAACATAACACAGGAACTTACAAAGTTCAACTTTGAAAAGTGAAGACAATATCAGACATGAGTATGTACAAACTGGGCTGATATTGCCTTCATCACATGGGGTGTCACCCCTGGAAAATCCAAATTTGGAAGATGCACACAGTGTGTCAACGTACATGTTTTGGGGCTGCAACCCCTTCAACTCAGCCACTTTCCACAAAACACATACATTGATCCCCTAAGATGGGAGATAGGGCATGTTGACACCATGTGTGCATCTTCCAAATTTGTCTTTTTGTAAAAGACAAAAGTTGTTGTTTAAAAACAAAAAAATAAAACCCTAGCTAGTTTTGGGTGTTTCACACTCTCCCCAAAACATCAATGATGTTCTTCATTTTATTTTGAACATCATTGATGTTTTGCTGTATATTTTCTAAATCCCAATTGCACCCTATTATCTCCCCAATCAGGATCTGGGCACTTTCACTGGTAAAATGGGATTCTTCTTCCAAATCACCTACAAAACAAAGCAAAAAAACACACCATGTATTATAAATATGGTGACATACATTGATGAGCTTACCGGAAGCTCTGGTCTCCGACACTCACCTGTTGTGGTGACAATTTGTCCAACTTCAACGATCTCTCCTTCCTCCTCCTCCTCCTGCTCCTCTGCTTCTGGTGTTGGAATTTTGCCTTCTTTGTGAGGTGTGGGGTCCCTGGTGTTCTCAGACTTCCCGAGTCTTCTCTCCCTTATGAGAATGTAAAAAAGGAATACTTAGCACACAGAGGGCAGAAATAGGAATATGAAACATTGCTTGGAAGTTTTGTACAATTGTGTATTTGGGCCGAGTTCAAAGGTGAGAACATTATTGTGGACACTTTCTAAAGCTGGAATACTTACCTGCAGAACGATGTTTCTTATGAACGAATGAAACCATGAACTTGAAAGTGGCCATTTTAAACTGGACAACATGAAATCAAAGCACATGGAGCAGTATGCAAGCAAGAATAATCATATGAACACACGACAACTACTTACTTTTTTTGAAGAACACGCTTGATCCTTCTGTACTGATCGTGCTCCCTCAGTTTCAGGTCTGACCAGCGTTTTCTCAGTTGATCCTTGGATCGGCATACCCCAAAATTCTTCTGAAGACTCTTCACAACTTTAGTCATGATCTTGGCCTTTCTGATATTTGGGTTTGGGTAAGGTCCATACTTCCTATCATAGTCGGTCCTGTTCAATATGTCCACCATCTCCAACATATCTACAAAATACATATCTTCTCTTCCTGGATCGGGATATTTCAGGCTCCGGGCTTTCCTTACCCTCCTCCTCGTTAGTGGAACTCTGATTGCGCACCTGCGTTCTCTCCGCCATGTGCTCTCCACACTGCGCCGAAAGCGAAGGGGCGGGGAATAGTCTAGAAAGAACGTCAGGGGCGGGCGGAGTTTCACGCATGCGTACTGTATATAAAATGCAACACGCGTGGGTCGTACATACGATCTGTGAACAGAGTGAGGAGCTGACGTGACGATCGTGCAAACGAAGGTAAAATGTTGAAATTGGTACATCACTAGACTAGACTGCTTCTATCTAGGCCTATGTTGGGACAAGATTAGGAGGGTTTATCATAGCATTATTAGTATTTTAGGGTTTGTCTTGTGTTGTGTCTTGCAGACAAGATGGATCCCTTCAAAAACGCCAATTTTATGGGGCAATTCCTTGAAGTGTACAGGGAGCTGCCCTGCCTGTGGCAGATCAATAACCTCTTTTATCATGACCTAAGAAAGAGGAAGACACTGGAGAAACTTCTTTCTTTGGTGCGGATCATGGTCCCCACGGCAGACATGGCCTATGTGAAGTTGAAAATTGGTGCCATGAAGATTACATATATCAGGGAGAGAAAGAAGCACCTGGAGTCCCTGAGATCAGGAGATCCAGATGACATTTATTACCCCAGGATGGTTTACTTTGAGAGCCTGCATTTTATGGTAGACCAGGGGGAACCCAGGCCACCACTCTCCAGTCTTCCTTCAAGGCTTCCTTCACCCCCAGCTGAGGCTTCCAACGTCCAACCTGGGCCTTCCAGGCAACAACATGTGAAGGGGCCCACCTTGAGACAGGTATTGCATTGTTGAACATATTTCTTGTCGTACATTTAATGTTAACTAGATGTTCTTATTGATCAGTAAGTTGTGATTTAACAAAGTGGTTTACATCTCAATAGACAGTAGTGAGCAAAAATGATTGGTACAAGAATGAAAAATGCTGGGCTCAGAATGATAGTCTGTTCTATTTGGTAACATTCAATTTGCAACAGTCATGAGCTCAAAATGGTGTGATTGATGAGCAAAAAACTAAAACTATGTCCCATTTTCATATGCAGGAAGACCTCAGCCAGGGGGAGGCTGTGGCAAGTGGCAGCCAGGAGGTCGACCATGGCCCTCCTTCTCCTCCTCCTGCCACAACTACAGGAGCCCAGCCACAGCCTGGAAGGAAGACGAGAGAGTGATGGCCTGGGTTCAGTCTGGTCTGACAGAATATGCAGCCTCTTGAAGAACCACATCCTGGGGACATAGATGGCATCTGATTTTCCTGATCTCTAGGACTTCTGGACCAGACTTCTCTCCCTGAGATATGTACTCCTCAGGCCACCAATTTATCTTTTTCAAATTAGTTCATGTCTGCCCTGGGGGCCAAAGGTTTCGCCAAATGGCCACGTTTCTCCAGCGCTGCCTTCCTCTTTTTAGTTGTTGGAGACCTAAATAAAGGTTTTTTTTTGTTTGAAGAAATACTTGCATATGTGTTTGACTTCAAAAAGGACAGTTTATTTGTGAGCAGGCAGGTACATTTCAAAAATA
The DNA here is from genome assembly GCF_037356315.1 of Lithobates pipiens. Lineage (NCBI taxonomy): Eukaryota > Metazoa > Chordata > Amphibia > Anura > Ranidae > Lithobates > Lithobates pipiens. The sequence goes on from NW_027507764.1 coordinate 390,600,928, forward strand.
CAAAGTGAAATGAATAACAAGGGGCACCAACACTAAACAACCTCCTGTAGATTAAAATAGAAAAAGAAAATACAAAAAAGATAATAATGTTGTTGTGGTAAGTTTACACACAAAACACACTCCAAAAAATGCAAAGATGAGCAAACTGTCAAAAAAGGAGATGTTTATGAAAAAAAACAAACACAAAATTCCCCCCCCAAAAAAAAAAAAAAAAAAAAAACGAAATGTGTAGATGTGACTATTTAAAATATTGTATTGCTGAAATGAGTAAAAAAGACTGAAGAAATACGTTCAGGAGAAGTGTGTGTGACTATGAGCATCAAGTTCATTCTTGCAGCATTGTAAAGAACAAGAGAATGTGCTTCATGAAAGAATTTTTAACATTGCAGCGTGACGAATGTGCTATATCGATTACGAGCAGTAGTTTTACCTGAGCGAGCGCTTCCGTGTCTGAATTTGATTGTGAGCATGCGTGGCACCTTGTCCGTCGGAGTAGGCTACACATGATCGGAGAAAGTTCGATCGGAGCATTTTGTCAGAAAATTTTACCGGTAAGTTGGAAAAATTGGTCCGTCGGATATTCCAACGGAAACAGTCTGATGCAGACCACACACAGTCGGAATATCCGACAAAACGGTCCGATAGGAAACATTCCGGCGGAATCTCTGACCGTGTGTACAAGGGCTTAAAGTGCTCTTTCTCCCCTGATACTTGTACCAGCTTTACTGGTATACTGTTGCGGTTACCGTCTGCAACCAAAAACCTCAGTCACAATAAAGTTTTGTAATTGATGGCACATTTCATTGTCGCAGACACCAATCTCACCAGTACTCTCTTTAAGAGTCTCTGTATACCTTAACCTGTAACTCTTTATGATTGATGGCCAGAATCCCTGATGTTGCCATTTTCACTCTGGGCCCTTTCTTCTCATGAGATCTATCAAGTGAGGCAGAATATGTACCAACCACTACTCAGCTACAACTTAGACTGCACCAGCATAACTGCTCCTCATTACCACATCTGGCAGAGAGATCTCCTGATGTTATGATATCTCTGATGTCCATCATTTCTAAGTTCTTAGACAGTTCACCTTAGACAGTTCAGAGCACCTTCCATACAAAACAATGTCTGGAAGCACTCTCATGGGGAACTGTGAGACCACTTTTCACACAGTTAACCAGCACTGTACCAACCAGTACCACCTATACTACTTTGCTCCACCAATTGGCACTCCACAGTACCAACTTGTCCAACCACTATGGAGACACCCAGGTGTACAGAGTATTTGTTTTTACAACTTAGAGTATCTCCAGTAACATACTAGTCATCTTGTAGGGAAAGGAAGTCCTAAAAGTTGCACATCACAGCAAAACTTTGTGAGGAGGTTTAATATATCTTTATAGCTGTAAAAGGCTATTCTGCCTTTAAAATGATGATTGTGAGACAAATGTCTTAATTGTATGTGACTGAGTTAGCTTAAATCAAACGTGTGATTTTTTCCACACAAAGGTTAAAAAAATACTGCCTGTTTCAAATAAGATAAAAGATATGAAGATAAAAGATATTTGTTTAAAAAAAAAAGTTAATGCCACGTACTCCAAAGATGGCTACTGTGTCCTTTGTTCTGAAAGCACCTGTAACAAAACTCTGTATTCTGTCTTCTGTAGAAGTTGTCTGTGTGTTGTAAGAATTGTGTAAGAGACATTCTTCATGCCGAACTTGACTTAAATAAAATTGCTCTCCCTTCTCCTGCCCTCCAGGGTGGGGGTTAAGAGTAGTAATATGAACAGCATATCTAATTAACTACAGACACAGAAAGTGTGGATTGTAAATGTTCTGCCACAGACTGATTATATCCATATTTTTTTTTTTTTTTAACACGATATCAGTAACATAGAAATTCCTTTATGACAATATAATCAGTTATATCAATCAAAAAGGATTTGACAGCTTCTTGAATTTGAGAACTCAGTTTAAATGTCACCACCTGTAGGTTATTAGCTCAAAAGACTTTACATGCACACTATTTTATGGGGGATCTCATGACCTCAGTTATATATTTTTTAAACCGAATTAAAATTTAGATATAAAGAATATAACATTCCCCTCTGATTTATGAATATTAACATATTTCATATTCTAATCATTCATACTTCATTCATATCACAAATACTCTGTCTTTGATCTAATATTTCCAGATGTATTGTCATTTGTAAATGAGTTTGCAACTACAAAACCCATTCTTCTTTTAAGCTTATTTTGCAACAAATCATCTCCTCTCCTGATTTAATTTCTAATTAAATAATATAATTTTTTCATTCTAAACATTAAACATAACTGAAATATAATGCATAACATAATAATAATAATAATAAAAGTAATAACTATAGGATGCAATAAAGTATTTCCTGCTGCTGAAGTAATTTAAGTTTTTCCCCAAATTTATATACTATTACTGAATTTTTCCAGCAATTATTACCGGAAAACTCTGACCATTGATGAGCTATTTCTTGTAAATTTCCTTGTTCATTTTTAAACAACATTTCTGCATTCTGAAGTTCCTTAGCTAAAGCTATTAATAAACCTTTATCCTTTTGAATTACATTTGCCTATTCTTCCCAAGGAAATTCGTCTATCTGAGATATATTGTATTGTATGGGAAGAGCACTTATATTTTTTGCATATTTGTTAAATTTGTTCTCAACCCATTAACACCTATTGCTACAATGTCTCCTTCTATACAATACAAACCTTGATTTAGGTTTTCTGTATTTGTAAGAGGAGAAAAAAAGTTTTAACCCTTTCTGTGTCTGTCATGATTTGGAAACAAACCTTCTTTTTATCTACAAGAGTAATTAATTTAGAAATAGTTTCAACTTTTTGTATTCTTGCTGAACATAATGTATGATTATGGTAACAAAAATTAAATATACTTTTGTCTTGATTAGGTAAACAGATAACTTTAGACTGGAATTGTAAACATGATGACAGATCTAATTGTTCTAATTCAGAATTTTAATTGTTAAATGCAAAATCAGTATACTGTAATTTATAATATAATAATTGTGTATTGCTGACCGGTAATCTCAAGACAGTAGTTGGAACCAATATTTTTTCTTTCCCTGCTATTGGAATCATAGAAGAACTATAGCATACATCCTGATTGCATCCTATCCATTTATTTACCCATAAATCTGTATGATTTATTGCATATACATAATCTCTGGGTAAATTCTGTAAAATGCCAAGAAGAGTTCTTCCACTCTGAAATTCTTGCACAATTATTTTAAAATTAGTGGAATATTCAGTCTAATTAAGAGTAATATTTTGAAGCTGTAATATAGATGGACCCATTGCATTGGTTGTTTTAATAACCATGTCTTCTAATATCTGATTTCAATTTCTTTGTACCTTAATACCTTTACTTCCCACTAAACCCGCTGTTTCAAGATCAGACTTTAAAGTGTTAATATCCATACTATTTGTACTTCCAATGGTGCTGACTCCTCCTAAAATACCTTCAACAATACCAAGCTTATTTCTGTTATGATTCCCACTATTAATTCCAAGCCATATTTCAATTCCCAATTCCATATTAACCAAATGTCCTTGACATTGTGGAAACCTTGCAGAAATTTTCCATTCTGAAATATTAAAGTTCCACAATTTAATGACATACCCTCTCTCAAGAGTTAGTTAATCTGGAAAGGTTTCTTATCAATACATGGAGTTTTCCTTGGGGACATTACAACAACATTTTCTTTAGCACATTTCACTGAATAATTTCATATTGATATGCAATATTCATATATACCCGTATCATTTAAAGATAAATGTATTTATCATCAAATCAAATAAGTATATCTTTAATCCAATTCACACTACCAAAAATTCCTTTATGAATTATATTAGTAGTACTGTGAAGAAAGCTACCCAAAAATTCACCAAGTTATATATATATATATATATATATATATATATATACATACAGTGCCTTGCGAAAGTATTTGGCCCCCTTGAACTTTTCAACCTTTTGCCACATTTTAGGCTTCAAACATAAAGATATGCAATTTTAATTTTTTGTGAAGAATCACCAACAAGTGGGACACAATTGTGAAGTGGAACGAAATCTATTGGATAATTTAAACTTTTTTAGCAAATAAAAAACTGAAAAGTGGTGCGTGCAAAATTATTCGACCCCTTTACTTTCAGTGCAGCAAACTCACTCCAGAAGTTCAGCGAGGATCTCTGAATGATCCAATGTTGTCCTAAATGACTGATTGTGATACATAGAATCCACCTGTGTGTAATCAAGTCTCTGTATAAATGCACCTGCTCTGTGATAGTCCCAGGGTTCTGTTGAAAGCGCAGAGAGCATCATGAAGACCAAGGAACACACCAGGCAGGTCCATAATACTGTTGTGGAAAAGTTTAAGGCTGGATTTGGATACAAAAAGATTTCCCAAGCTTTAAACATCCCAAGGAGCACTGTGCAAGCGATCATTTTGGATGAAGGAGTATCAGACCACTCCAAATCTACCAAGACCTGGCCGTCCCTCTAAAGTTTCAGCTCAGACAAGAAGAAGACTGATCAGAGATGCAGCCAAGATGCCCATGATCACTCTGGATGAACTGCAGAGAACTACAGCTGAGGTGGGAGAGTCTGTCCATAGGACAACAATCAGTCATACACTGCACAAATCTGGCCTTTATGGAAGAGTGGCAAGAAGAAAGCCATTTCTCAAAGATATCCATAAAAAGTCTCATCTAAAGTTTGCCACAAGCCACCTGGGAGACACACCAAACATGTGGAAGAAGGTGCTCTGGTCAGATGAAACCAAAATCGAACTTTTTGCCCACAATGCAAAACAATATGTTTGGCGTAAAAGCAACACAGCTCATCACCCTCAACACACCATCCCCACTGTCAAACATGGTGGTGGCAGCATCATGGTTTGGGCCTGCTTTTCTTCAGCAGGGACAGGGAAGATGGTTAAAATTGAGGGGAAGATGGATGCAGCCAAATACAGGACCATTCTGGATGAAAACCTGTTGGAGTCTGCAAAAGACCTGAAACTGGGACGGAGATTTATCTTCCAACAAGACAATGATCCCAAACATATAGCAAAATCTACAAAGGAAAGGTTCACAAATAAACGTATCCAGGTGTTAGAATGGCCAAGTCAAAGTCCATTCCTGAATCCAATCGAGAATCTGTGGAATGAGCTGAAAACTGCTGTTCACAAATGCTCTCCATCCAACTTCACTGAGCTCGAGCTGTTTTGCAAGGAAGAATGGGCAAGAATTTCAGTCTCTCGATGTGCAAAACTGATAGAGACATACCCCAAGCGACTTGCAGCTATAATCGCAGCAAAAGGTGGGTCTACAAAGTATTAACGCAAGGGGGCCGAATAATTTTGCACGCCCCACTTTTCATTTTTTTATTAGTTAAAAAAGTTTCAAAAATCCAATAGATTTCGTTCCACTTCACAATTGTGTCCCACTTGTATATCTTTATGTTTGAAGCCTGAAATGTGGCAAAAGGTTGAAAAGTTCAAGGGGGGCCGAATACCTTCGGCACTATATATACTATATATATATATATATATATATATAGATAGATATATAGATAGATATATAATAATGAACTGTGAGGTAAATATATTTCTTTATTACTGATCAAATGCAAAATATCTTTGTCTTCAGTGATTTGTAAAGACTGTGGAGACACTTTTATTTCTGGAACAATCATATCTACCACAGAAATACTAATTGTAACCCTTGTTTGAGCTATTTTTCTTATTACTTTAAAATACCATGTTCTTACAATGTCCCCTTTTTCATCTCCTATGATATTTAAATGTTCTGGATCTAAATTTTTCACAAAACATTGAAATAGGTAATAAAATTGATCTAAGGGATAAAGTACTTTCCCATATCTCATATTATTAGTAACATCTCCAGACCAAATTGTTGAATCATTACCTTTTACAAATACTAACCAGAAACTCCTTCCCAATATACTGCATTCAAAAGTTCTGGTTCTGTTGTTTAGTCTATAAGATCCCTACATTTATATTCCAGCCTGTTAACCTCTGCATAGCTGAAACAGTTTGTAATGTATTTTACCACAGATAAAATTGTCACTAGAGAATAAATGAATCCTGGGATGATCTTCTCTCTTTAACCACTTGCCTACTGGGCACTTAAACCCCCTTCCTGCCCAGACCAATTTTCTGCTTTCAGCACTGTCACACTTTGAATGACAATTACTCAGTCATGTAATAATGTACCCGAATGAATTTTTGGTCCTTTTTTCATACAAATAGAGCTTTCTTTTGGTGGTATTTGATCACCTCTGAGTTTTTTATTTTTTGCGCTATAAATTAAAAAAATGGAAAATTTTGAAAGTTTTATGTGATAAAATTTTGCAAATGATTAATTTTGCTTCATAAATTGTGGCCACAATTTATACTGCTACATATCTTTAGTAAAAATAACCCAAATTAGTGGATATTATTTGGTCTGTGTGAGATAGTCTACAAGCTGTGGTGCGAATTATAAAAAATGTATCACACCTGATGTACTGGTGGCCTATCTCATTTCTTGTGACCCGAACAAGCCAGGAAAGTACAAATACCCCCAAATGACCCATTTGTTTAACCCCTTCCCGCAGAGCGTACGCAGATGTGCGTACTCGGGCATCATCCCGGTACCATTTTTTCAGCGGGCGATTGGCTATCCAGGCATAACAACCGATGCGGCTAAAAGCCGCTCAGCTGTTATGCCGGAGGAGCGGGAGAGGACGTTCCCCCCCTCCTGCCGCCTCCCGCCGCTGTTACTGGTGCTCCCGCTTGATCGGGAGCACCGATTCAAATTCCGCTGCCTCTGGCTGCTGGGGAGGAACTGGAACGAAGCCGTAATTGGCTTTGTTCCAGTCTCCTCATAGTAAACACGGAAGCGACGTCATGACGTCACTTCCCGTTTACTCGGCTGCCAATGGTGCCGGTTTTAAAAAGATATACGGTATTCAGAATCGCCGTTTTCGGCGATCTGAATATATTGAAGTGTAAAGGAGGGGTGGGGGGTCTTTTAGACCCCCGATCCCTCCATAAAGAGTACCTGTCACCACCTATTACTGTCACAAGGGATGTTTACATTCCTTGTGACAGCAATAACAGTGATCAAATTTTTATTTTTAAAAACAATTTAGTCATTTTAAAATAAATAAAATAAATAAAAAAATTAAAAAAATTTTTTTAAAGCGCCCGCCGTCCACCCACGAGCTCGCGAAGCAAAGAAAACGCATACGGAAGTCGCACCTGCGTATGTTAAACGGTGTTCAAATCACACATGTGAGGTATCGCCGCGATCGTCAGAGCGAGAGCAATAATTCTAGCACTAGACCTCCTCTGTAACGCTAACCTGGTAACCGTAAAAAAAATTTAAGCGTCGCCTATTGAGATTTTTAGGTACCGTACTTTGTCGTCAATCCACAAGTGCGCGCAATTATAAAGTGTGACATGTTTGGTATCTATTTACGCGGCGTAACATTATCTTTCACATTATGCAAAAAAATTGGGCTAATTGTACTGTTTTGTTTTTTTTTAATTCATGAAAGTGTCCCTTTTCCCAAAAAGTTGCGTTTAAAACACCGCTGGGCAAATACCATGTGACATAAAATATTGCAATAATTGCCGTTTTATTCTATAGAGTCTCTGCTAAAAAAAATATATATAATGTTTGGGGGTTCCAAGTAATTTTCTAACAAAAAATATGGATTTTAACTTGTAAACACCAAATTCCAAAAATAGCCTTAGTCATGAAAGGGTTAAAATAGACAATCCAACGTATTTAGATGCATGGTGAGGTTTTTGATGTTGTCATTTTTTCCCCACAAATCTTTGCAAAATTAAGATTTTATTTTTTTTCCACAAAATTTTCATTGTAATAGGTTATTTCTCTGACATGGCATGTGTATACCACACATGATGCCCCAAAATACATTCTGTTACTCCTCCTGAGTTTTAGAATACCACATGTGTGGGACTATTTCACAGCCTGGCCACATACAGAGACCCAATATGCAGGGAGCACCATCAGGCGTTCTAGGAGCATAAATTACACATCTCATTTCTCAAACACCTATTACAATTTTGAAGGCCCTGGAGCACCAGAACAATGGAAACGCCTACAAAGTGACCCCATTTTGGAAAAATAACACCCCAATGTATAATCTATGAGGCCTAATGAGTCTTTTTAATGGTTCATTTTTTTACAGAAGTTTTTGGAAAATGTGGAAAAAAATGAAAATGCATTTTTTTTATGCAAAGTTGTCCATTTATAAGATATTTCCAACACATAGCATGTACATAGAAAAAAGACACCCCCAAATACACTCTGCTACTCCTCCTGAGTATGGCAATACCAAATGTGTGAGACTTTTACACAGCCTGGCCACATACAGAGGCCAATATTGAAATAGCACCATCAGGCTTTCTAGGAGCATAAATTACCCATCTCATTTCTCAACCACCTGTTAGCCCTTGTACACACAGTGTGGACATTCCGACAACCAAATCCGTCAGATTTTGTCCGTCGGATTTTGTCCGACGGATCTTGTCCGAAACTGTTGCATACACACGGTCGGACAAAGTTGTCGGAAAATCCGATCTTTCAGAACGCGATGACGTCATTGCGTTACGATGGGACTATGTTCAGGTTAGTAGCCAATAGCTTTGATGTAGGAATTTGATCTGAGCATGCGTGGCACTTTGTCCGATCGGAATTCTCTACACATGATCGGGGTATGTCTGATTGGAGCAGTTTGTCGTAAAATATTTCCGGCAAGTTGGAAAATTTGCTCCGAACTGACACATTCCGACGGAATCTCCGACCGTGTGTACAAGGGCTTACACTTTTGAAGGCCCTGGAGCACCAGGACAATGGAAATGCCCACAAAGTGACCCCATTTTGGAAAGCCAACCCCAATGTATAATCTAAAAGGCACAATGAGTCTTTTGAATGGTTATTATTTTCCAGAAGATTTTGGAATATGTGCAAAAAAATGAAAACACATTTTTTTTTACACAAAGTTGTCCATTTATAAGATATTTCCAACATATAGCATGTAAATAGCAAACATGACACCCCAAAATACATTCTGCTACTCCTCCTGGGTATGGTGATACATGTGTGAGACTTTTACACAGCCTGGCCACATACAGAGGCCCAACATGCAAGGAACACTATCAGGTGTTCTAGGGACACATAGCATGCACATACCAACAATTACACTCCAAAACACATTCTGTTGAGCAAAGAGTAAACAAAAGATTACGTGTGGTTTTAGTAGCACAGTTGTCCACAGGAGGATAGCACTGGTCCAGGCAGCAGGCAGGGACTTGGTCAGCAAACGCAAACACAATTTTCCAGGCAACAGACAGGAATACTGTCCATAGTCAATACAGGCAGCAGGCAGGGATACCGTCCATATACAGTCCAGGTCAGTGCAGGCAGAGATTGTCAGCAGTGTCAAAATATTGGTCCTGGTAGTAGGCAGGTCCATGTGGTGTGGTTAGTCCATGCGACAGGCAGAGGCATGATGGCATAGGTCCTACAGGCAGCAGGCAGAAGTAGGGCCTTGTTCAGGACAGAATGGGGACAGGGGTGGATGCTTCTCCCACCCAAATCTCTTTGAAGCCTCTGAGCCTCCAGACCCTAATCTAGGAATGAGAAAGCAAATTAAATTGTTTTCTTCATCCATAAAAACAATTCTGGAGCCCCTCACATATGTGAGACCCCTGTGTTACAAATCCCACTAGTCCACTGGCAGGTTACAAGATAAATCCAAGAGGCAGGCAAGAGGCATGTTCAAACAGTCCAGGGTCAGTTCCAGATCAGGCAGAGGTATGTACAGAATAGATAGGCAGAAGTGTGGTCAAATAACAAGCCTGGGTCAGTTTCAGATCAGGCAGAGGTATGAACAGAATCAGTAGACAGAAGCGTGGTTGAATAACAGTCCAGGGTCAGTTCCAGATCAGGCAGAGGTATAAACAGAATTGGCAGGCAGAAGCATGATCGAATAACAAGCCAGGGTCAGTAACCGAGCAAGCAGAGGCATAAGGGGCATGAAGGTAAATGGCAGGAAGTGAGGGTTATGTTTACCATACTTCACTAATAATTCAGTGAAGTATGGTAACGGCGGAAACAGTCAACTATGCAGAGGGTTGGTTGGGAAGGACATTGGGCACAATGATAAGTTTGGTGCACACCCGGCATTTTTGCTGTTGTTTTTGGCCTGTTGGTCTGGGAGGGATTTTATCGGGAAAGTGGGGTTAAGAGAGTCTGCTAATCACATAGGATTGAATGTGTTCTGGTGGGCTGTGTGGGTATATAAGGGCAGTGGTGATTTCCTCCTGGTAGCCAAGGAAGGGTTTGGGTCTTTCAGTGGAGTTGCGATAGATAACATAGGTGTTGTATATGGCCAAATGAAAGAAATAAATTAAAACTTTTTTATACCACTGGTATGTTCTTCTTATGGAAAGGTAGGGTTCGAGCATCTGGTCGTTGAAGTCGACACCCCCCATGAACATTTTGTATTCGTGGATACATGTTGGCTTTTGGATTGGGCCTCCTGGTGATCTCAACAAATGTATTGTTGTGGATCGAAGAAACCATATAGACATCCCTTCTGTCCCTCCACTTCACCGCCAGAATTTCCTCATTCCGTAAACTTGCCGCTTTCCCTGTTCTTAACTTCTTGTTGATGGGCAGTGAAAGGGGGAACGTTAGCTTCTCCTGAATTAGGAGGAAGCCACAAGGGGTTCATGAAGGCTAGCATGGGACCTAACCCTTTGGGGCTGAGGTGACACCCCACTGCTACTTGGCCTTTCTAGCCGAGGTACTGCGGTGCGGGTGGATGGCACTGCCTCCTTACCAGTATGCCTTCGTCTGACGGGCGGACTCTCATCTTCCTCCTCTGAGGCTGTCATTGTACCACTGCTTAGGACAGGCTCGTAGTCCACGTCAGACTCAGAATCTGAATATGAGGAGGAATCCAAATAGGAGAGCTCCCCATTGCTCTCATCGGCCACAGGAATATTGTATGCATCCTCAGCTGAAAATAATATTTGTGACATCCTTAGTGATGACACATGGCACTGATATGTGGCACTGATGACAGGTGACACTGATGTGGCAGATGAAACTGACAGGTGACACTGATGTGGCAAGTGATACTGACAAGTGACACTGACAGGTGGCACTGATGTGGCAGGTGACACTGACAGGTGACACTGATGTGGCAGGTGACACTGACAGGTGACACTAACAGGTGGCACTGATGACAAGTGACACTGATGTGGCAGGTGAAACTGACAGGTGACACTAATGTGTCAGGTGACACTGACAGGTGGCACTGATGTGGCAGGTGACACTGACAGGTGGCACTGATGACAGGTGGCACTGATGACAGGGTGGCACTGACAGATGGCACTGATACGTGGCACTGATGACACGTGACAATGGCAGATGGCACTGATACGTGGCACTGATGACACATGGCACTGATGTGTCACTGATGACATGTGGCACTGATGTGGCAGATGGCACCGGCAGATGGGACTGATAGGTACTGTGGGCACTGTAATGCTGTATATATATATATATATATATATATATATATATATATATATATGTGTTTTACACTCACAATCACTATCACTGAAGCATATGTTTACACTTGAGATCATCTCTCATTGGACCCCGCTGTAAACGGCCACTGTGATTGGCCATTTACAGCGATCTGTGATTGAGATTTTTATAATTCATTCCTGAAAAAGGGAATGCAGCATCATTATTTTGGCATGTACAATTTGCATTGATCAGTGTGTACCCACGTTTTTTGTTGTCTACGTCCATTCTTCACTAAATTAAGAGGTCTTTGAACCTTGAACATCCAACATGTCAAATGGACCTTCCTAATTATTTTGACATGGTCCACTTTTTCTGAAACATTTTATCATAAGTTGTCCTCCTTTCTCAAACTTAGAAATATGTTGAGGGACCATTTTTTTGCATACATGTAGTTGCATGTGGCAAAATATTGTTCAGATTGTCCTGTAACATCTGTAACCATTTTGTTTTCTCTATTGCCTCTCTTTGGGGCGTAGACAAAAAAGGTTCAATGGTGAACAAAAGCGGCATTTTCCTTCCTGTCATTAATTCAAAAGGAGAATACTTTGTTGCTGAAGATGCTGTGCTTCTTAGCCCTTGTACACACAGTCGGACATTCCGACAGAAAATGTCCGATCGGACTGTGTTGTTGGATAATCCGACCGTGTGGGCTCCATTGGACTGTTTCCGTCGGAATATCCGACTGACAAAGTTTTAGAGCTGGGTTATAAGATTTTCAGACAACATGATCCGATAGGACTTTGTCCGATTGTTTGTAGAGAATTCCGATTGGACAAAGTGCCATGCATGCTCAGATGAAATTCCTAGACCAAAGCTATTGGCTACTAGCCTGAACGTAGTCCTGTCTTAACGAAATAACGTCATCACGTTCCGAGCGTTCGGATTTTCCGACAACTTTGTCCGACCGTGTGTATGCAACACCAGTTTCAGACAAAATCCGTTGGACAAAATCCAACGGATTTTGTTGTCGGAATGTCTGACCGTGTGTAAAAGGGCTAACACTCATTAGAACAAATGGTACAACATCAACCCAAGTATTTCCTATGTCTAACAACATTTTTGCAATTCTGGATTTGATAGTCCTATTCATTCTTTACATAATACCTGCAGACTGTGATGATATGGTACATTAAATCTCTGTTCTATTCCCAAGATTTTACACATTGCCTGCATGATTTTACCTGTAAAATAGGATCCTCTGTCTCTTGTGGTTTGTTGGTATACCCCAAACTGAAAAAACATGATTAATCAACATCCTAGCAGTTGTTAAAGCATCATCTTTGCTAACTGGGAGGATCTCGATCCACTTTAAAAGAAATATCAACCAAAACAAATGCAAATCTAAATCCATTTTTCCCTAATGATAATAATGGTCCTATATAATCTATTTGTATAGAGGACCAAGGTCCATCTGTTGGAGGAATTTTTTGTAAAGGAGGTTTCTGAACCTTTGGTCTAGGATTCACTTGTGCACAAATTAGACAAGATTTAATTACACTGTCTGCAGTCTCTTCCATATTGTCCCAATAAAACTTCTCATTAAGAATTTCAAGCAATTGTTGTTTACCAATGTGAAAAAAAGGGGGGAAAATCTGTGCTAGGATAAAATATAATTATGATGATGGTATCTATCATATGTTGGAAGCAGTGATTCTTCTTTGTAACATCAAACAGAAAAAATATATGGAAAAAATATAGAATTGCGCTAGATCAGTGACTTAAACTAATATGACCCATGGATTAATAAATAAAACCATTCATAGTAATAACGAGTACTGGGCTTAGTGAAGAGCCAAATTACTTAATGTGCATGTGAAATGAATAAATAATATAATCTTGCAAAATCAAACAAACAAATAGTGAACCAAAAATAAATGAAAATGAAAAGTCCAATATAAAATTGTGAATAAATATTAGTAATTAATGTGAAATCCAAGCAAAGAAAGTCTTGACCAACAGTGAAATGTGACTGCCAACTGTGTCCATCCATATGTGAAGAAATATTTTCAATCACTGGAAAGCGAGAGGCTGTGTTGAATACACCACCTTTAGAAAGAATTACTTCTTACCAGACTTCCATGATCCTCTGTTACATAGGATCAGGGAAAGCATATAGTATAGGCACAGCTTAGTCCCAGATACTTCCAATACACTTGCGACGAAGGATGAGCCGAACACCCCCCTGTCCGGTTCGCATCAGAACCTGCGAACCGACCTAAACTTCGTGTGAACTTTAGAACCCTATTAAAGTCTATGGGACTCGAACGTTCAAAATCTAAAGTGCTAATTTTAAAGGCTAATATGCAAGTTACTGTCCTAAAAAGTGTTTGGGGACCTGGGTCCTGCCCCAAGGGACATGGATCAATGCAAATAAAAGTTTTAAAAACTGACTTTTTTCAGGAGCAGTGATTTTAATAATAATTAAAGTGAAACAATAAAAGTGTAATACTCCTTTAAATTTCGTATCTGGGGGTGTCTATAGTATGCCTGTGAAGGGGCGCATGTTTCCCGTGCTTAGAACTGTCCCTGCACAAATTGTCATTTCTGCAGGAAAAAAAGTCTTTTAAAATCACTCACGGCTATAATGAATTGTCGGCTCCCGTAATACAGAGAACACTCATTGAAAGTCATTGATAAAAAAAAAATTTAACCGATGTGCTGAGTCTTAAGTTGTGGGTAGAGTGCTTCAATTAATATTCAGAGGAAGAGAAAAGAGTCCTTTTCCAAGCAAACAGTATTACGGGCGGACCTTTATGGTCACAGCATCCACTTCACATCTATTAGTTGCAACCATAATGTGAAATAACAACGAATTGTGCTGGTTGGAGAGCGGCTTAATTGGAAGCTTATGGCTGAGAATATCCAGGAGCTATTTAATATCTGATGTGCCTATTTTTAACCGTAGTTTTGGTAAGTGCATTACCATTGGGAGCGTCACTGTGCATGGAGTTTTCACATTGACAGTTTGGTGGATGGCTTGGAAAAGGACTCTTTTCTCTTCCTCTGAATATTAATTGAAGCACTCTACCCACAACTTAAGACTCAGCACATCGGTTAAATTTATGAACTTTCTGACCTTCATTTTCTGATTGTTAAATGTTTTCCTTTTTATCTCCTTAGCGCTGTCAATATAGTATACTCTGTGCTGCGATTTACTTTGGAATAAGTGATACTATATATTTGTGTGTTATGCGATTTTTTTTGTTATGAAAGCAGCTTAGAGTTAAATTTTTCGAACAACTTCTTTAGAGCGCTGGGATCAGTGATATTTATTAGAGTATATTTATCAGTGATACTTGTATTTGATAAAAAAAAAAAGAAAAAAAAAGTGTGGGTTTCCTCCAAATTCAATTACCAGGCCCTTCAGGTTTGGATATTAAGGGGAACCCCGTGTCACATTTAAAAAAAAAATTGACGTGGGGGTCCCCCTAAAAATCCATACCAGACCCTTTATCCGAGCACACAACCTGGCAGGCCACAGGAAAAGAGGGGGGGACGAGAGAGCGCCCCCCCTCCTGAACCATACCAAGCCACATGCCCTCAACATTGGGAGGATACTTTGGGGGTCTGTGACCCCTCAAAGCACCATGTCCCCATGTTGATGGGGACAAGGGCCTCATCCCCACAACCCTGGCCGGTGGTTGTGGGCGTCTGCGGGCGGGGGGGCTTATCAGAATCTGGAAGCCCCCTTTAACAAGGGGACCCCCAGATCCTGGCCCCCCGTTTGAAATGGTAAGGGGGCACAAAAGTACCCCTACCATTTCACAAAGAAAGTGTAAAAAATAGTTAAATAAGACAAACACACTTTTGAAAAATTCCTTTATTAAAAAGAAAAAAAAGATTCCAGCAGTGGTAATCCACTCTTGCTATCCAGCGATGGATGATCATCTCTCCCGGGTCCAGCGATGGCTGATCTGATCCAGCGACGGGTAATCTCTCCGTCCAGCGCAGTCCATCCATGCATCCATCTTCTGTCTCCACTGTCTGATACACTGCGGGATCCCAACGCTGACGTTTCTTATATTAGGAGGGCGGGGCCACCCATCACCTGACCCCACCCCCTCTGAAGCTAGCGAGGGAAGCCAGGGCTTCCCCAATGATGTATGGCTGACCCCGCCCCCCTCCGATGTAATGGAAACCTGCATTACATCAGAGGGTAGCGGGGTCACCCATACGTCATTGGGGAAGCCTTGGCTTCCCTCACTAGCGTCAGAGGGGCTGGGTCAGGTGATGGGTGGCCCTGCCCTACTAATATAGGAAACGCCAGTGCTGGGATCCCGCAGCGTGTCTCCGACAGTGGAGACAGAAGATGGATGCATGGATGGACTGCGCTGGACGGAGAGATCACCCGTCGCTGGATCAGATCAGCCATCGCTGGACCCCGAAAAAAAAGGGCAGTTTTTAAAACTTTTTTTTGCATTGATCCATGTCCCCTGGGGCAGGACCCAGGTCCCCAAACATTTTTTAGGACAATAACTTTCATATTAGCCTTTAAAATTAGCACTTTAGATTTCTCCCATGGACTTGTACAGGGTGTTCTCGGCTTTTCGAATTTGCCGCAAACACCCCAAATTGTTCACTGTTCGCTAAACAGGCGAACAGACAATGTTCGAGTTGAACATGAGCTCATCCCTACTTGCGACCAGCTTGTCAGTGGGATATATATAAGGTTAGTCTGAGTTAAGGAATGCATAAAATTATAAAACTCGGTTCCAAAACCTCTTAACTTTTGGGCATGTCGAGTGGAATGGCCTTACTAGGGTTGCCACCTTGTCTATCTTGTCTAAAAGTTAAGAGGTTTTGGAACCGAGTCCCAGTGGTGGTCCCAATCTTTAACAGGCAGGTTGATCCTTGCATCCCACTGTTTGGGTCTTTGAAAAGGAAGAGGAAAAAAAACCTTGTAATGAATTATATTTAGATGTTATTCCTGCCCTTCCATACTGGAAATGTAGTGATATAAACCATTGTTGGACTTATACTGATTCTGAAGAAGACTATTTGCAAAACTGTGCCACATGTATGAAAGATCAACCTGCTTTGTTTGCAATATATTTACTAAATGTGCCTATTTCCATAGATCTCTAAATCTACATAAATTGTACACATTAAGGAGGACCTTTTATGGAAACCTTTAGTTCTGCAGTTATTAAAGAATTTCATAAACTCAGAGAGATACATATAAGAAATATAAGAAAAATACTATTTTAAAAAATTCAAAGCGCTCTGTTTGGGGTTGATTTACTAAAGGCAAAAAGAATGTGCACTTTTCTCTGCATCTTGGCAATCTTCTTATAGCCTAGGCTATCTTTATGTAGAGTAACAATTCTTTTTTTAGATCCTCAGAGAGTTCTTTGCGATGAGGTGCCATGTTGAACTTTCAGTGACCAGTATGAGAGAGCGATAACACCAAATTTAAGACACCTACTCCCCATTCACACCTGGGACCTTGCCACAATAACGAGTCACATGACAGAATGAGAGAAAATGGCTAATTGGACCCAATTTGGACATTTTCACTTAGATGTGTACTCACTTTTGTCGCCAGCGGTTTAGACATTAATGTGTGTTGAGTTATTTTGAGGGCACAGGAAATTTACACTGTTATACAAGCTGTACACTCACTACTTTACATTGTAGCAAAGTGTCATTTCTTCAGTGTTGTCACATAAAAATATATAATGAAATAATTACAAAAATGAGATGGGTTTAATCACTTTTGTGAGATACTACTTACCTGCTCTGTGCAGTGGTTTTGCACAGAGCAGCCCAGATCCTCCTCTTCTTGGGCCTCTCACCTACACCCCTGGCCCCTCCCTCCTACCGAGTGTCACCATAGTAAGCAGCTTGGCCTCGTCCCCTCTCTCTCGTTATTGGCTCATTGACTTTAATTGACAGCTGTGGAAGCCTATGTAACGTGCTGCTCTCTCAGCCAATGAGGAGGGAGAGCCCCAGACAGCTGAGACTGTGCAACATAGCTGGATTGAGATGGGGCTCAGGTAATTATTAGAGGGACTTTTACACAGAAGGTTTTTATCTTAATGCAGGGGGACCTTTACACAGAAGGTTTTTTATCTTAATCCATAGAATGTAATAAGATAAAAAACCTTCTGCCTTTAGAACCACTTTAAGTGATTACTGGGTTCAATAAATAAAGCAAACAAATTTACACAATAAGACCCCTTTCACACTGGAGGCGTTTTGCAGGCGCTATAGTGTTAACAATAGCACATGCAAACCACCCTAAAACAGCTGCTCCATTCACTCCAAGGGCTTTCACACTGGAGTGGTGCTCTGGCAGGGTGTCAGAAAAAGTCCTGCCAGCAGTTTCTTTGGAGCTGTGAAGGAGCGGTGAACTCACCACTCCTCCCCATTGAAATCAATGGGGCAGTACTGGTATCCCGCTGGAAAAATGCCACTGCGGCTGCATTTTTCAGGCAGATTTAACCCCTTTTAGATCACTAGTGGGGGGTTAAAACCGTTCAGCGTAGCTGAAACAACAGTAAAGCGGCGCTGAAAATAGCTTTACCGCTGATGCCCAGAGCGGCACAGCGTGAAAGGGCTCTGTGACTATTTGAAGCCCAAGAAGCAAAAAACAAATTAAATTAAATAAGCAAATTAAAACTGTATTAAATAAGTGTTGGTAGATGCAAAACTCAGATCCATATCTGAAAAAAAAACAGTTCCCAAAAATAATATTTTGAATATCCAGAACACTAACAAACAATGTTGCACCTAATAAAATTAGGAATTAAATAACCAATAAAAAAACTAAACAATCAAAAGATGAAAAAGAAGGAAGTTATAAATGTCAGCAAAAGCAATGCCTGTGTTGTCTCTCTATCACACATGAATTGGCTTTGATAACCTCTAGGTTGAATAATATATCCTGGCCAGCTGACACATATTTACACTGTGGGACACAGTTTGTTATTTATGTAATAGAACATTCTTGTCAGTTCAAATATGTTGGACATGCCAAACATACATTTTGGAAACATCTAAATAAACATAGATTCAGCAGATAGACCATCTTTAAGCACCATAGTGTATTTAAACATTTTTCTTTGTGTCACAAAAATTATTTTTCATCTCCAATCCTCCTAATAACTCCTACCCGGCATATTTGAAATCCTAGTGCATATACTATATGATTTCATTGACTATGTAATGCTTAAACAACAATGATTTATGAATTAGGCACCCTCTTTCTTGGTGGTTTGAATAAGAGAAACATTACCTTTTTACTATATATATATATATATATATATATATATATATATATATATATATATATATATACTTGCTGAAGTGTGGAGGAGAACCGCACCCAGTGCAAGTGCTGAAAGGAATAGGAAAGGGGGGATCGTGAACTTGCCCTTAGAAAAAGAGAGGTACACTGGATTAATTTTCTCAATATGATTGTCCCATATGGCTTAAATGTAGATTTGGATCTTTATCTATTTATATACTTTTTTTACATATGTTTTTCAGATTAATAATGGGATGATCAACAAGGGAATAATGAAAATGAGAGCTGTTTGATTAGCCGTTTTTGTTTCTATGGTATAGAATTAGCATTAAAAATAAGGACTTGGAATAGAAAAGTAATTAAACCAATTATTGATTCCACATGTGATGATATTTTGAACATATATAAAATAGATGATTGTGGGGAAATCTTTTTCTGAACAAATGATTGAAACATTTTTTGTCTTGAGTGACTTTGTTTACCATGTAATCTTTTCTCAAGAATTTGATGTAATAAAACAACGATTTTTAAGTGCAGCAAAGCAACCTCTGAACTTTTTTAATCAATCTATCTATCTATCTATCTATCTATCTATCTATCTATCTATCTATCTATCTATCTATCTATCTATCTATCTATCTATCTATCTATCTATCTATCTATCTATCTATCTATCTATCTGTCTATCTATCTGTCTATACTATAGATAGATAGATAGATACTGTAGATAGATAGCTATCTTATAGATATAGGGTAGGAACGGGGGATTATAGTGGTGCCCAGCATATTGTAACAAAAGATATTATAATAGTATAAAATTACTTTATTATTACATAAAATCATCAAACATAACATATCATAAGAGCATCAAATACAGAGTATGCAGATAATCAGTACTGCCCAAGGTATCCAAGTAACAGCAATGAATAGTATTGATTCCTGCATAGAAAATATAGGGGGCCTAAGCGCTGATAAGGTAGTATATATGTGCTAAGAATTTTAAATAGAAAAAACCTTAAAGTGGTTGTAAACCCTTACAAACCACTTTGACCTACAGGTAAGCCTAGATTAAGGCTTACCTGTAGGTCCAAGCAATATCTCCTAAACCTATATGGTTTAGGAGATATTTGCCTGAAAATGGGCACCGCTGTCTACGGTGCATGCGCCGTAGACAGCGGTGCGCAGGCGCACTGACCGCAGCATTCTCAGCGATGGAGCTGCCGCGCGTGTCGGCTCCCGTGCGCATGCGCGGGAGTGACGTCATCGCGGCTTCGCCGAATAACAGCGGCGGAGCTGCGAGACCCCACCAACAAGATGGATGCGGCAGACTACAGGGGACAGCGGCGACTTCGCTGGCTCCTGTGTCAGGTAAGTGACACATAATGGGCTACTATGCGATGCATAGTAGTCCATTATGCTTTGCCTTTGCAGGGAATGAAAGAGGAAGTAAACTCATCAGGGTTTACTTCCTCTTTAATGATTAGGCTGCAGCCATATGGAAGTGTTCTGCCACTCAATGGGTTAAATATCTAATAATGGTGCGCTCTAATCAATTTCCTATTTAACCACTGTGCTAAAAATAAAATAAAGATTACTAAATATAAATATTTAAATCCGTGCATATAGATGAAAAAGTGCTGAGTGCAATAAAGTGTCCACTAACACAATAATAAAGTGCTAAATACTGTGCAAATTATGCAAAGAAATTGCTGTGCAAATAATGCTTAATTAAGCCATTTAAAAATACTGTGCAACATATTGTGCAAAAAAATGTTGTGCAAATAATGCTTAATACCATTCACAAGTGAAGAGAACAAATGCTGCAAATAGTACCCAATAATTCATATGAAATAAAGTGCAAATTGCTATCAATATAATAAATATATCAGTGCAGACAGAAACTCAGTCCATTCCCATAGGCGGAGATTCAAGCTTCAAGTAACATTATATCGTGATTATACCACTACAGATGTCACCATTAGATCTTCTCAATGGTCTCACTATTTTCTCCAAACACTGTGCTTCACAATCAGGTTACTCATTAGCATGGAGTTAAGCAGAAAAACATCATTGCGCAACAATCATGACTCCTGGCTAACAAACACAAGCCGCTCCACTCACATAACCCGGAATAGTGACTGCTCATATGAACAATCAGCTGATCAGAGCATTCCTAACACAGCCTTCACCGCCCACTGTGTTCCCGGAGATGCTTCAAGGAATGACGTCACCGGCTCCTCCTGGCATGTTGCGTCACATGTCACGTGACTTTATCAAGGGCAGCCATATGATTGCCTATGCTGCTTTTATAGGCCAATTACAGCGTGTCAGTTGCCATAGTGATCTCACTCCAACATCATACTGTTCAGCAATTGCTCCACACGCCAATCCTTTAATAATTAGCAACAATTTTAAATAAAAAAAACAATTAAATTGTTTTTTTGTTTTTTTTTTATCAAAACCTTACATCTTCCTTAAAATTCAAACAATATATCGACACAGTTAAATAATACACTGTAAGGCCGCGTACACACGCGCGGACTGTTCGCCCAACCTTGTCCGCTGAACAGTGTTTGGGCGGACAGTCCGCTCGTGTGTGGGGCTTCAGCGGACAGTTTCAGCGGACAGTTGGCCGAACAAGGTCTTACGGAAATTCCGAAAAACTGTCCGCTGAAACAAGGTTTCAGCGGACTGTTCGCTCGTGTGTAGGCTTGTTCGGCCAACTAAGTCTCGCGCATGCTCAGAAAGGATTTCCACGTCGGAAGGTTGCATTGCAGTGTATAGGACGTCGTATTTTTCGTCCCGTCGTACGTGCCGTTCACGTCATCGCGCACGGTTTCAGCAAACTGTTCGTCCGTCGTGTGTGGCCATGTCCGTCCATGCTAAGTTTGAGCGGACTGTTCGCTCAAACTGTTGGACGGACAAAGTTGGGCCAACAGTCCGCGCGTGTGTACGCGGCCTTAGTTTACAATCTGCTGCCCTCTAGTGGAACACCAAATTCATATCATATAAATCCACTTCAGTACATATTAATAGCAGCTAATTGACTCTCCAGCTACTTCCATCTAGTGGTCAGATAGCTAAGTGTCTTCAAATATGTATATATATATATATATATATATATATATATATACACAACCTTCTTGGGGCTCACCTATAACCAATACACATACAACCAATAAGTTTGTAATAATATTAATACTTCACTACCCCATGATACCACATATATAGTTAATAACACTGTAGACTATAAAAAAAATCAAAAAAATCTAAAAATCATTAAAAATCAATCACAAGTCATATTGGTGAGTGGGACTAAAAATCTGAAATAAAACAATTTAGATCAAATTCAATGTTCAGGCCTTTAGGAAAAAGAGTGGATAACTCAAAAATCCATCGGGATTGACTCCTACTGAGCTCTCTAACTTTATTACTCCCTCTCCAATGGGGCTTATTCCTTTCTATTGCCCAAAATTTGAGATGTGTTGGGTCCTTATTATGGTGGGATGCAAAATGCCACAATACGCTATGTTTGGGGAAACCACTCTTTATATTCTGTAAGTGTTCCCTTAAATGCTTCCACATAGGGCGTTTTGTGTGACCTATATACTGCAGGGAGCACGAGCACTGCAGCATATACACCACTCCTTCCGTTCGGCTTGATATAAAATCTTTGATAGCATATTCACGCATGGAGACGCATGGATAGCATGGAGACATAAAATGAATGCATTTTTGACCATCAAAATTTGTGTTTTTACATACAAAGATCCCTACATGTTTTGTCAAACAATGGTTTCTTCAGGGTAATAAGTACCAGTGTGCGGTAATGGCTCTAGTGACAATGAATACAAAGAAACAAACAATTAACACAGTTAATTGGCAAAATATATACATCAAATACATAATAATTACTGTATTGATTGTGCGACATGGCTTATAAACCATCCCCCCTATGGTCTACAGCCTCACCTACCTCAGCCATCCCCTACTGAGCAGAGCACGTACACGGGCAGTTCAAAAGTAATAGATGGGATATCATGAAAGGTGGCTGCAGGGGGCCAGTAGAAAGCCAGAATAAAAAACTGAATTAGAAAAGAGGGAGAGGAGAAAGGAGTAAATTCAAAAAGATGGACACAACTTGTCCATTCAAATGGGCTAACAGAGCCTCATTACTTACAATCACCCTGTAGAGAAAAATAAAAAAAATCCAGACAGAGAGGCACCAAGGGTATTCACACTGATAAAAGTGAAATTGGTCAGATGGCCAAATGGCCCTATATGAAAAATAGAAGAGGCGAAGGAGGATTAGAAGATAATAATTGGGAAATGAGGGATAATGATAAAAAATAACGTCAAATTATGAAAAATTAGGAATAATGCAGATCGCAGGAAAATTGAAAAGAAAAATGAAATTAAATCAAACAAGAATATGTATGCATATACATGCGGTGCGTACAAGCGTCCACATACTCGGTGGGGCTGAATACCCTGTGTCTCTGGCAGCCTACCCTACTATTAAATTCAGTGCAACTCCAGTCAAAGGGCTGGAATAGCACAGAGCAAGATTAACTCTATTAAGTAGTCAAATTATAGGACATACATTCTAAACAGTGGGTATGCAAAGATAGTAATAGGAGATAGAGAAATTCTAAAGTGCACCACAGGTCCATAATATAGCAGGGCAAGACAAATATGCCTGAGTACCATGGAATAAGTGACTATGCTAAGGACATTAATGAGTAGTATTGATAGTATTGTTATTGAAAATATAATTTCAATAACAAAATATAACAAAAAATGCATTTAATGGAGCATGATTTAAACCAGTTCAGGAAATCACCAAAAGACAATGGTCAAGAGGGAAGTAAGGGGAAGCAAAGGGGGAGAGAGAGAGAAGGGCCTGAAAAACAGACCTAGTTAGGACTAAATTAGCTATTATCAAGGGGTTAAACACCGGATAATGATCCTAAAAATGGGCAAAATCAAAATAGATATGCATTCTATGATATTTAAATAATAAAAAAGATTTAAAACAAATATATTTGTTTAAGCCCAGATATTTAGTCGCATCTAAATTGTGGAATTAACGCTCGTTGTACTCCTCCCGCCCTCCGGTGCCCCATTTGGCACCTTTTTGGAGGGGGGGGGGGGGACAGGATACCTTTCTAATACAGTTATCCTATTCCCACTTCTGGGAGCCCCAGCCACAGGTATTGATGTCACTGCCTGGGCTCCCTCCTCTTCCCTCCTTCTTGCCCCCCCACCAGGTCAGTGGGAGAGAGGAGCAGAGCCTCGTGCATGCGCAGTAGGGTTCTCTTACTCGCAATGGAGGCGGTATGGAAACATCAGCTGCAATGCTGACATCCAGGGGCGGACTGACAACACTCAAGGCCCCCGGTCCAAATAAAGCAAGGGCCCCCTGTCAAGCTCCGTCCATGACCCACCCTGACCCTTTTTGAACAAACCTTTTTGACCTTGAGTCTCTCTAACAGTGTCCATTAGAGATTCTCTGCTACAGAGAGACTCCATCCAGGACCCATTCGAGACTACAAAGCAGTATAATCGGACCTGGAGGGGAGCCTCTCTAACAGAGGCCTTTTCAGTGTCCATTATAGAGTCTGTTAGAGTCCCCCACAGGTCCCATTAGAGACTACAAAGGGGTATAATGGGACCTGGAGGGGGGCCTCTTTCTAACAGAGTGTACAGTGAACACCTTCATTCACTCTTGTGCTCATGGGTCTACCTTCTTGTTCCATGACTCTCACCCCTGCCCCAACCTCTCACAAAGTAAAAATAAAATTGGTACTGTGTAGCGCTCCTCTTACTTTAACTATTAGTACTGTAGCTGTGGCTGGCTCCTGCATCCTCTGTGACTGGCTCCTGTGGGTGGGTGGCTGGCACCCAACAGTGGCTGGCTAGCTGGCTCCCTGGTGTGGGTGGGTCACTGGGGGTGGTTGGCTGGCCCTGCTGTGGGTGGGTCACCATGGGTGGCTGACTGGCTGGCACCCTGGCCCTGCTGTGGGTGAGTCACAGTGGGTGGTTGGATGGCACCCTGGTGCTGCTGTGGGTGGCTAGTGTGTCCTCTCCACTTCCGCCATTCTGGTCACTGTTTTCTGAGGTGAGAGATGGACTTGAAGGGAGTCTGTGGCCCCTACCTGGGACGGTAGAACTAGAAAGTTTACAGCAGACCCAGTGTGCAGCAGCATGCGATGCAATGGGTAACAACATTGTGTGCGTGTCCTCTCTGTGTCCATTTGAGAGCCTGTGTTGGAAAGAGCCCCCCATCAATGCAGCCTCACCAGTGCCCATCAATGCAGCACCTTATTAGTGTTCATCAATGCAGCTTCACCAGTGCCCATTAATGTAGCCTCACCAGTGCCCATGAATGAAGCCTCACCAGTGCCCATGAATGCAGTCTCCTCTGTGCCCCTCAATGCAGCCTGATTGCATGGGGGCTAGAGAGGAGAGCTGAAGCTGGGATGGGATCAGGGGGTGGGGATTGGGCCTGGGATGGGGAGGTGGTGGATGGAGCCAGAGTGGAATGGCGGGTGGTGGATGGAGCTGGAATTGATTTGGGGTGTTGGATGGAGCCAGGATGGGATTGAGGGATTAGATGGAGCTGGGATGGGATTGGGGGCAGGGGTTGGATGGACTGTATACCTTAAGAAAATAAATGTTGTCCTAGATAAAGTTAAAATTGCATGCAAAGGTTGTAATAAAAAAAACAAAAACAAAAGTTACACTTACTTGCTCTGCATAAGGATTTTGCACAGTACACCCCCGATCCTCTTCTTTTTGCACTCCCCCACCACTCCTCCCACACGGTCCTGGCTCCTCCACTCAATGTGTGCCCCCAATAACAAGCCTTTTGCTATGAGGGCCTCAAGCTCGCTCCTAAGCCAGGGTCCATGAATGGACATTGTCCATTCACACACAGAGCATGGCTCAGCTTGACCCCTCCCCTGCTCTCTCCTCATTGGTTTACTGGCTGTGATTGACAGCAGCAGTAGCCAATGAGGAGAGAGAGACCCAGAAGATCCTCTGCTCTCATGCACATCACTGAATCAAGATGGGGCTCGGGTAAGTATAATGGGGGGGTGGGGGAAACTGTACCAAAAAGATTTTTTATCTCAATGCATTAACTGTTTCCAGACCAGCCGCTGCAGTTACTGTGGTAGGTTGGCTCGGCTGGTCGAAGAGTCGTAGCTATGCCGACCGCGACGATTGGATTAGCTTTAGAACTGATCAGTCCCCAGGCCCAGGTCAATGATTTCTGGCCTGAACCTGGTGATCGGTTCTGGCGAATGAAATCCTTCCCTGCCTGTGTAAGTGTAAACGCAGACAGGGGAAGTGATGTCATCTCCCCTCGTGGAACTCTTTTCCATTCTCAAAGTAAGTTGCACCAACACTACATTGACACAGTGTGCATAGGCACACTTGTCACCCCTGATCACATCCCTGATCGCCTCCCCCAAGTTAATCTCTTCACTCTCTGTCACTGTGTCACCCAGTGCAGTGTTCTTTTTTTTTTATCACTGTACTAGTGCCATTTGTGACAATAATCAGTGTTAGGGTACTTAGTGGTAGGCCCAGATAGGTCTAGGGACTTCCTCTAAACCCCCCTAATAAAGGTCTAACCCCATGATACCCCTGTCACCAATGATCACTGTATTAGTGTCAGGGGTAGCGTTGGTTAGCAATTTTCTTTTATAGCATTAGGGCAACTGTCGTATAATACCTAAATAAAGGTTTAACCCCTTGATCACCTGGCGGATGATATCAGTTAGGTTTTAGTGCCAGTCAGGGTCTGCGTCACCCCAGGCAGCGTCAGATTAGTGCCAGTAGCGCTAACACCCATGCACGCACCCTACACCTCCCTTAGTAGTATAGTGTCTAAACAGATCAATATCTGATAAGATCTATACTAGCGTGCCCAGTAGTTTAGGGTTCCCAAAAATGCAGTGCTAGCAGGATCAGCCCAGATACCTGCTAGCACCTGTGTTTAGCACCTCTGCCCAGCCCAGCCCACCCAAGTGCATTATCAATCGATCACTGTCATTTACAAAACACTAAACACATAACTGCAGCATTTGCAGAGTCAGGACTGATCCCTGCAAATGATAACATTTTTTTGGTAGCGTTTGAAGCAGTTGCTGACATTCAGGTTCTCTTTTCTCCTTTGAGTCTCACTGGTGTACCAGTAAATTTAGAGGCCAAAATGTCCAATCAAAGATACACTAGTGAAGAGACCTACACGTTTCTGAGCCTGACAGATGAAAGTATAGAGGAAGTCACCCATTCTGACTAAGGATACGAAAACCAGTAGACAGCAGCGGCACCCTGGTAGATAGCTCTGACAATGGAGTAGTGGTCTCTGTAAAGGTCCGGTGTACCCGACCCCATTCTTCTGCTGTTGTTGAGGTGCCACTCATCCTTCTGGTAAACTAGCAAGCACCAGTGGCCTAGTACATCCCGGTTGTACATCCTGCACTGCAGTAACACTTGGTGACGAGGCGAGTCCTATAAGTGAAGTTCAAGTTGGTGGGGTGGCTAGCACAAGTAGTGTCCCGCAGCCACCAAGAATAAGACAAACCGTCAAGCTCATAGTGCCCTTCCTGCTGCATTTTCCAGTACAAATTGGGAGCCCACCACTTCTGCAGCACCCGTACTTTCCCCATTCACTGGCCAACCCAGAATTCAGGTGGAAACAGTTGATTTTACGTCACTTGATTTTTATTCACTGTTTTCCACAGAAGATCTCTATAGATCTATTTTAGACCAAAGCAATTTGTATGCTGGTCAATTCATTGCCGCTAATCCCCAGTTGACCCTTGCTAGAGAGTCAAAACCTATTACGTTTTCCAAATTTAAGACCTTCCTTGGCCTATCCCTTCTCATGGGCATAGTTAAAAAAAGTGAGTTGCGGTCATATTGGTCCACTGACCCAATTCACCATATGTCCATGTTCTCTGTCTCCATGGCATGATACGAGCAGATCTTGCTGTTCATGCATTTCAATGATAATGAACTCTGTCATCCTTGGTTTTCGGGGTCCTGTACACGGCTAGGCTCCCAAAAAGTCCCACACATGGGGTAATTTGAGGGGGTTTTGTGCTATCTTGGCAATGTATGACCTTCAAAACTGTGATAGGTAGTGAGGAGTGAAATCAAAAATGTACGCCCTTAGAAATCCTGAAGGCGGTGCTTGTTTTTCAGGGTCCTGTACGTGGCTAGGCTCCCAAAAAGTCTCATACATGTGATGTGCACATACTCATGAGAAGTGGGACGCAAATTTTGTTTGTGTACAACATTGCATGACTGCGCAATTACCAGTAAAACAGCGCAGTGCCAAATTGTAAAAAGTGCTCTGGTAATTAAGCAGCTAAATCTTCCAGGGCTGAAGTGGTTAAAGTAAACAACCTTATGGATTTAATAAATTAAGAGAGAGTAATTCCCATTGGTGGTTAGCCTAAATATTGTTATGTACCACTTTCATTTGAATCTGCTTTTATTATTTTTTCTGATGAAGGAATGGAGCCAAATTGCATAGAAATAAAGCTCAACATATATGCTTTGTTTCATAATTACAGTTTGGAAGTATTAATCAAATATGTTTTCTGGCAGAGCTGTGTAAATCTCAGGTCTCAGGACTTAATGGACAGATATACAAATCCTATGGCAGGTAAAACATCTCTCATATGTGTATTTTACATGTGTATTAAGATATTTGCCAGGAGTTCAACTCTGAAATCAAAACTGTTGGGTTGAATGAGGCTGGGTTCACACCATTGCCATATGGACTCAGCAGGGATCCGGTGTGTCCTGGTTCACTGTTTTATGGTCCGATTTCAGCCAGGATTTTTGGTTGAAGTTGGACCTGAAACAGACCAATAGACGCACAGGGCTCCTGTGCAAGTTTGCTCCAGAGCCACAGAGGAGATATGTGAACCATCTCCATAAAGAGCCGGTCAAAATCTCCTGCTATTGCCAACTGGATGCAGGGAACCCACATCCAATTCACAATTGTGTGAACCCAACTTTACTAGAACTGGACAGTGCAAAATCTGGTGCAGCTCTACATATAAACCCATCAATAGGGATGAGCTTCGTGTTCGAGTCGAACATATGTTCGACTCGAACATCGGCTGTTTGCCCGTTCGGCGAATTCCGAACGTTATGGGCCGCTCGCGCCAAATTCGTGTGGCGCTCACGGCCCACAATGCACTGCGTCATCGCAGTGCATTGCTGGCTCATGATTGGCAAAGCATGCACTGTGACCCCACATGCTTGGCCAATCACAGCGCCAGCAGCGAGGAGAGCCATGATTGGCCACAGGCCGGATGCCTGTGGCCAATCATAGCTCAGGCTGTGTAGTACACGCCCCACACTATATAAGGCCGCCAGCGCGGCGGCCTTGTGTAGTGTGTTGGCGTCTGTAGGAGTTAGTGGGTGTTCTGTGTACCTTCAACACAGTATACACCGATTATTATCGGCCGATTTTGCGTTCTTGCTCTTCTGTAGTGATTGTTGTCTGCGTGCCCTGACCGCTCTACACACCGCTATATCCCCCTATATAGCTAGCTATATTTCTCTTTTTTAATAGAGCTTGCAGTCAGTTGTAGGAGATTGTGTGTGCTGTCTGCGTCCCCTGAACCCAGTATACACCGCTATATCCACCTATATAGCTAACTATCTAGTACACGCCCCACACTATATAAGGCCGCCAGCGCGGCGGCCTTGTGTAGTGTGTTGGTGTCTGAAGCAGTTAGTGGGTGTTCTGTGTACCTTCAACACAGTATACACCGATCGTTATCGGCCGATTTTCGATCTTGCTCTTCTGTAGTAGTTGTTGTCTGCGTGCCCTGACCGCAGTATACACCGCTATATTCACCTCACCTATATAGCTAGTTATCTATCTTTTATAATAGAGCTTGCAGTCAGTAGTGTTAAGCCGCATACACACGGGCGGACTGTCTGCCCAACTTAGTCCGCCGAAACACATTTCAGCGGACAGTCCGCTCGTGTGTGGGCTTCAGTGGACTTTTTCAGCGTGCAGTCTGGCGGACTAAGTATTTCGGAATTTCCGTAATATTGTCCGTCAGACTTTGGTTTCAGCGGACAATCCGCTCGTGAGTAGTTGGACGGACTAAGTATGGCGCATGCTCAGAAAGGATTTACACGGCGGAAGGTTGCATTGCTGTGTATTGGATGTCCTATTTCTAGTCCCGTCGTACGTGCTGTACACATCATCGCGCAAGCTTTCGACGGACTGTTTGTTCATCATGTGTGGTCAAGTCCGTTCATTCGAAAGTAGGACGGACTGTCCGTCGGATTGTCTGATGGACTACGTTGGCCATACAGTCCGCCCGTGTGTACGCGGCTTTAGGAGCTTGTGCGTGCTGTCTGCGTGCTCTGTACCCAGTACACACCGCTATATCCACCTACATAGCTCTTCTCTATTTGAGCCCACTTGCCATCTGCAGGAGTTATTGAAAGTTGTGTGTGCCTCCAGCACAGCACAGTATACATCTGTATATACCCCTTTATCTCTGGTGTTCTAGAATAAAGGCATCTGCAGGAGTTAGTGGGTGTTGTGTGCCTCCAGCACAATATACACCTGTATCTAACCTTTATTGCTGTTCTCTAATAGAGCCATCTGCAGGGCTTAGTGGGTGTTGTGTGACTCCATTACAGTATACCCCTTTATCTCTGGTGTTCTATAATAAAGGCATCTGCAGGAGTTAGTGGGTGTTGTGTGCCTCCAGCACAATATACACTACCCAACTGCTGTTTTACCCAACTCCCTTCAGGCCATTACCATGTCTGGAAGGCCAGCAAGGAGAGGCAGACAGGCGCTAGCCGATAAAAGAGGGCAAGCAGGCTCTGTGTCTAGAGACAACAGTGCTGGTCGTGGACGCGGTGCATTGTCATCAGCACGTGGCCATGGGACACGCTTGTCCTTCTTTTCGGCAGCTGGACATGTTGAACCGCAACATGCCAACGACTTGGTAGAGTGGATGACCAAGCCCTCTTCATCCTCCTCATCCTCTCTCACCCAGTCTCAGGGTACTAGCAAAGCAGCTGCCAACGCATCGTCTTCCCTCCTCTCAATGTCATCATCAGTGACTCCTTCCCTAGACCCACCACGTCCTCCTGAGGAGTCTCCTGAACTCTTTGAGCACAGTGTTGGGTACATGCTCCAGGAGGATGCCCAGTGTTTTGTAGGCTCTGATGATGACACTCAGCTAGAGGAAGGCAGTAGCATGAATGCAGAGAGAGAGGATGCTCAAGAAGGACAGCAATCTGGCAGTCATGTTCCACAAGCTGCAGCATATTGCCAGGTTTGCTACAGCGATGAAGAGGGAGGGGATGATGAGGGCACTGACTCCACGTGGGTGCCTGGTAGGAGAGAGGAGGAGGAGGAGGCACATGTCCAATGAGGCAGGATGCCCTCCGGGGGCCAGCTTAGGGGCAGCACACAGACTGAATCACACCGCAGAGCTCGGGCCTATGCAGGGCGCTGCCTCTGCGTGTTTTTCTAAAAGTTCTTTGGTGTGGGATTTTTTTTTCAGACGAGTGCATCAGATCGCACCGCTGCTATTTGCAACATATGTCTCAAGCGTATCTCACGTGGCCAAAACATCAGCCGCTTGGGCACCACATGCTTGACCAGACATATGTTGACCTGCCATGCAGCTCGTTGGCAAGCGTACCTCAAAGACCCACACCAAAGAACAAAGCGGACCTCTCCTTGCTCCTCATCAGCTGGCATCTCCAACCCCACTACACCTTCAGTCCTCTCTGAAACCTGCTCTGAGAGGAATGAAGGTGTAGAATTAGGTGTGTCACAGCCAAGTGCTTCCGGGCACTCTGCTAGCAGTACACCCACGTCCGATTATAGCAGGCAAATGTCCCTGCCCCAGCTGCTGGACCGGCGAAAGAAGTTCACTCCCAGCCATCCACATGCCCAGCGGTTGAATGCTAGCTTGGCTAAATTGCTAGCACTTCAACTGCTGCCTTTTCAGTTGGTAGACTCGGCCCCCTTCCGTGAGTTTGTACAATGTGCGGTTCCTCAGTGGCAGGTCCCCAAACGCCACTTTTTCTCACGGAAGGCGATTCCGGCTCTCTACCGGCATGTGGAAGGCAATGTCCTTGCCTCGCTGGACAGGGCGGTCAGCGGTAAGGTGCATATTACCGCTGACTCATGGTCCAGCAGGCATGGACAGGGACGTTACCTGTCTTTCATGGCCCATTGGGTCACTCTTCTGGCAGCTGGGAAGGATGCAGGACAAGGTGCAGTAGTGTTGGAGGTTGTTCTGCCACCACGCCTCTAAAATGCTACTATTGGTTGTGACACACCTCTCTCCTCCACCCCCTCCTCTTCTTCTTCCTCCATGGCCTCTTCCAGTGCTCTGTCCTCAGAACCAGCGGTGCTCCGTAGGCGTTCCAGGTGCTACGCAAGTACGCAGGCAAAACTATGCCATGCCGTGCTTGCGCTGGTTTGTTTGGGGGACAGGAGCCACACTGGGGCGGATGTTTTGTCAGCTCTGCAGGGGCAGGCCGAGAGGTGGTTGACGCCACGCCAGCTTAAGCCAGGAATGGTGGTTTGCGACAATGGCACCAACCTCCTCTCCGCCCTCCGACAGGGACAACTGACCCATGTGCCCTGTGTAGCTCACGTCCTTAACCTGGTGGTGCAGCGGTTCTTGGGCAGGTACCCCGGCTTACAGGATGTCCTGAAGCAGGCCAGGAAAGTCTGTGTGCATTTCCACCGATCATTTAATGCCTGTGCTCGGCTGGCTGAGCTCCAAAAGGAGTTGAACCTGCCCAAGAACCGCCCTATATGTGACATGCCCACCAGGTGGAACTCAACGTTGGCCATGCTGCAGCAGCTTCACACACAGCAGAGGGCCATCAATGAGTACCTGTGCAACTACGGCACCAGGACAGGGTCAGGGGAGCTCGGTTTTTTCTCACCACGCCAGTGGGGCATGATCAGGGATGCATGCACTGTCTTGTCACCGTTTGAGGAGGCCACAAGGATGGTGAGCAGTGACAGTGCATGCATCAGTGACACTGTACCTCTTGTCCACCTCTTGGAGCATGCGCTGAGTGGAATAATGGACAGGGCACTTGAGGCAGAACAGAGGCAGGAAGAGGAGGACTTCCTTGCCTCTCAAGGCCCCCTTTATCCAGACAGTGTTCCTGCCGTGCCACCCATCACACAGGAAGAGGATGAGGAGGAGGAAGAGGAGGAGGAGGATGATTGTGTCAGCATGGAGGTGGAGGCTGGCACTCAGCATCAGCAGCAGCAGCAGTCTTGTAGGGATGATTTACAGTCCCAAGAAACACGTGGAGTTGTACGTGGCTGGGAGGAGGTAGCTGCAGATCATGTTGTCCTTAGTGACCCAGAGGTATCCGGAGCGAATGCCTCAGCTAACCTACGCTGCATGGCCTCCCTGATCCTGCAAAGCCTGCGGAAGGATCCTCGTATTCTTCGGATCAAGGAGAGGGACCATTACTGGCTGGCCACTCTCCTTGATCCACGGTACAAGGGTAAGATTGCCAACCTTATCTTGCCATCGCAGAGGGAGCAGAGGATGAGACTTCTCCGGGAGGCCTTGCAGAAAGGTCTGTGCAACGCGTTCCCAGAGACTGGGAGGTTACAAACTCCTGGTCCTGGACAACGTGTTGCTGAGGCATCGGTCAGAAGGAGCGGTGGAGAAGGTGGCCATCTGAATGATGCTTTCAGACAATTTTTTAGTCCGCAGCCCCAAGGTATGATCGGTTCCAGCAACCATCGCCAGCGTCTGATTTACATGGTGCAGGAATACCTAGGGGCAAGGTCAGACTTGGACACCTTTCCCACCGAAAATCCTCTGGCTTACTGGGTCTTGAGGATGGATCACTGGCCAGAGCTTGCACAGTATGCAATTGAGCTACTGGCCTGTCCTGCATCTAGCGTTCTTTTGGAATGCACCTTCAGTGCTGCTGGTGGCTTTGTTACCGATCACAGGGTGTGCCTGTCCACCGAATCAGTTGATCGACTGACCTTCATCAAGATGAATCAGTCTTGGATCACCCACAGCTACCAAGCACCTGAAGCTGATGTAACCGAATAATTTTTTTTGAAATATCACATCCCTTCAAGACTGCCTATGCTGATGCTGAGTGACTGTCCTGTTATGTTGATTGTCTATCCTCTTCCTCCTCCGCTGATATGTTGGAAGAACATTTCTGGTTCTGGGTGATGCCATCAGCCCAATTTTTCTGCCCCTGTTTAACAGGGGCATTTAATTACAATTTTTGATGCAATGCTTTGCAGCAGGGCTAATTCCTGCAATAAAACTAGAGTATATGGGAGAGGTTGCAGTGTCGTGGCACCAGCACCAGTGCCTAAGGCCCAATTTTTTGGCCCCTGTTTAACAGGGACATGTAATTACAATTCTTGATATAATATTTCACAGGAGGGCCCGTTTCTGTGCCCACCCAGAGTAACTGCGAGGACTTATAGTGTTGTGGCACCAGCACCACAACCACCAAAGGTCAATTTTTCTACCACTGTTCAACAATGGCATGTAATTACAATTCTTGATATAATCGTTCACAGCAGGGCACTCCAGCGCCCACCAAGAGTCACTTTCAAGGCTTACAATGTTGTGGCAAAACCAACACCTTGTTCCGCCATTTCTGCAGAGCATATAGGGCAGGCCCCTACTTTCAAACATCCAACTTACAAACATCTCCTACTTGCAAACGGAAGGAGACAACAGCAAGTGACATGAAAAAAGATGGACGACAAAACAAATTATACAGGGGTGATAACCCCTCCCTATGTTATCCAAAAAGCTTAAAAATAGTTTTTTTGACTGGAGCTACACTTTAAAAATGTACCAGTTGAAAATTACAAACAGATTCAACTTAACACAACAAACCTACACAGTCCCTGTCTTGTTTGCACCGCCTGTATACTGCTGTTCTGAGTATATAGGGCCTGGGGGCCACACACATTTCCTTTTTTTAATATGGGTATGGGGTTCCCCTTAATATGCGTACAAGACCCAAAGGGGCTGGTAATGGGCAGGGAGGGCTACCCATGCCATTTTTCTCAATGATTTTCAACCATATTGCAGGAACCAGATATAACATTAAAACCGCAAGCAGTTTTAAATGATGTTATTTCCGTTTAATGTCATTTTGTGCAGGGACTGTTCTAAACACGGGAAACAC
Source organism: Lithobates pipiens (assembly GCF_037356315.1). Lineage (NCBI taxonomy): Eukaryota > Metazoa > Chordata > Amphibia > Anura > Ranidae > Lithobates > Lithobates pipiens. Next base: position 390,636,107 of record NW_027507764.1, read on the forward strand.
GTGGCACTTCACAGGCATACTACAGACACCCCCCAGGCACCATATTTAAAGGAATATTTCACTTTTTTTTTCACTTTAATCGTCATTAAAATCAGTGCTCCCGCCAAAACGGCCATTTTTAAAAACATTTTAGGCATTGACCCATGTCCCCTGGGGCAGGAGCCAGGTCCCCAAACCCTTTTTAGGACAGTATCTTGCATATTAGCCGTTAAAATTAGCACTTTTCATTTCAAACGTTCGAGTCCCATAGACTTCAATGGGGTTCTAAAGTTCGTACGAATTTGGGGTCCGTTCGAAAGTTCTGGTGCGAACCGAACCGGGGGGTGTTCGGCTCATCCCTACCCATCAACATCCTATTTTTTTCAAAGCCTAATTGAAAAGTTAGAAGCTGATTGGCTATCATGCACAGATGCACCAGATTTTACACTCTTGCTTTTTGGTAAATCAACCCCTGTATCTTTAGTTGAGGACAATTTAATAGTAGAACCTCTGACAGGTTTTACATGTTGTTTGCTGTTTGTCTATGTACCTGATGAAGAGATTCCTCTCACTTTCTAACTCTTTTCAAATCTCTCCAATGAAGGAACAAAAATAGTTAACATGTAGGGAAATCTCCCCAACTGGAACAAAGATAGAAACTTCAACTTTAACCTTCTTTCAGTCTAAATTCTAGTTCATTTGCCCTACCTGAGAAGCAAAGCCATTCATGCCTATGGACTACTATATGTAGTCCATGGGCAAGGGAATTACAACAGCATTTTTGTTGTATAGTCTCATCGCACCCATATGCAAAACCCTTTAAGTTAAACTTTTTGGCTGGAAGTATTTTTTAACATTGTCAGCAAGTGTACGTTTTACAAGTTTCCACATACTAAGTATGTAAATGTGACCTCTATGTAAATGTATTGTTCAAAACCATAAGGAAATGCATTGTATTTTCTGTCATTAGTGATCTCACAAGTACAATTAGGAGAAGTGTTATGACATATAAGAAAGGAGACAATTATTTCTAAAGTATATTTAATTTAATTAGCATATAACATTTAAGACAGCTGTTGATAGTATACTTCTAACTATTATGGGATTAATTGAATTTGATACTAATGTGATTAAATGTGGCTGCACGTGCATTGTTCTTAGATAAATAAGCATTTTTATAACATATTTAAATATGACAATAATTTTTAACTACATGTAAATACATAGACTAAATGTTGGGGTCTAACTAGTTCATTTTGCTTGATTCTTCTAACCTCATGTTATCTAGTCATCTTGTTTTAAATAAGTGATATAAGACATGATCCTTTAGATTATAGCGTGTTATTAATTGATTAAAAGTACATTTTCACTACAAGGTCAAAGGTAAAAAAAAAAAAATTGACCCATGTGTTACTAATCCTTAGCAGCTACAGGTATCCGACACTAGGGGTGAGCTGGACACATAATGCTAAACTGAACTGAAGTCTACGGGAACTAAATATTAACATTCTTTTGGTCTTTTTTCTAGACCAGTTTTTTTTTTTCAAAAATAGGACATGGATAGCTGAATACTAACAGGATGGACATACCAATTAAAAAATATAATGTTCAGCAAGGGGAGGGCCTTTTCAGACAGCTTAAAATGCAACAATAAAAGTACACAAACTCTTTACTGACATAAATAAATAAACCCTTTTGTGCTATGATACTATAGCCCAAAAATATGAAAAAAAAACAAAAATATGTTGAAATCAAAAATATGTCAGTCAGCTGATATAAGTAAGCTCCATACTTTAAATAAGCACCATAATTTAAACAATTATACATCACTGATAAAACACCCTTCCCAAATCCCAAAATATATACATATGATCAAAATTAAATAAACCAAAAACCTTTTGCAAAAATAAAAATGAATCATGTGCAGTGTTTCAATACAATGGTGTATACAGTAAAACATTCATATCATTAAAAATCCCAAAGTTCAATAATGTATGTTCTGAACATTTCCACCACCAGATCGCTTCTATAAACCAACATCGATCTTGACTTCAAGTGCTCTCCACCACTCTTAAAGAGGAACTTCACTCTCTGAGTCAACACTGACTATTTTTAATCCTTATGCTGCTAGCATTGCTACATAGATAAGAAAGTATATCATATTTATGTTTTTTTTTCTTCAGTTACTTCCTGGTTTCCATGCCTAGGCAAATGATGTCCTACATCCCAGGAGTCTTCAGGAGCGGAGAAGGGTTTTTGTCGGCTAAGCACACCCTCCTGGCTGCATGACTGAACAAAGGGCAGATGGATTCCTGGAAGTAGATGCTATATGAATATTCTGCCCTTACTCAAGATGGCCACAGCCATAAATGCTAGGGGGTGTTTTTCAACATGATTTCTTAGCAAAAGAAAGAATGGGGACATGGGTGGATTGGTGAGTTTGCTTTGAATATTAAAAATGAATTAACCCATTCTCGACCAGCTGCTACAGTTATACTGCGACAGGTTGGCTCCCCTGTGCGAGCAATCGTAGCTGTACATTGGCTCTTTAAGATGCTGTAATAAACACACAGATCCCGGTTTACATAACCGGGTGGTCCCGCCCCCTCTGCTGCCATGGGGAAGCCATGAGAAAGTCTCCATGGTGTCAGAGGGGGTGGGGTCACCTGGGTACGCCACGGGTGCCCCGCCCTCAGTTATATAAGAACTGTCAAAGGCACTGAAGCATCGCAAGGCGGAGCCTCCAATGGAGGCAGATTGGTGGTGGATTTTTTGGTCCATCGCAACATGAAGAAGAAGATGAATAGACCTCGTGGGGCATTTTTATTTTTTATTTTTTAATAAAGGACTTGTACCCAAGCTGTGTCTTGCCTTTTAACATTTCACACAGGGGGAGGCCTGGATCTGGGAGTCTCCTTGTTAAAAGGGGGCTTACAGATTCCGATAAGCCTAAGCGATGCATAGTAGCCCATTATGCTTTGCCTTTGCAGGGAATGAAAGAGGAAGTAAACCCATCAGGGTTTACTTCCTCTTTAACCGTGGTGTTCCCGGGATAGGTAGAGTGTCACTCGATCGGCGTGAAATTCCAAGTATGCCTATGCTATGTGTGAAAAATATCTTATTAAATTGACAACTTTGAGTGACAAAATACATGCTCATTTTATTTTTTATCATTCACCATGCCTTCTAAAATATTTTGGGGAGATTACTCTCCAAAATGTGGTCATTTCATGGGTGTTTCCATTGTGCTGGTGCTCCAGGGCCTTCAAAAATGTGATGGGTATTCAGGAAATTAGAATTATTAATTTTTGCCACTAGAAAACCTATAAGTGCTCCTTTGATTTTGGGCCTCTCTATGTAGCTGGGCTTTGAAAAAATAGAAACACAGAAACATAGAAAAGCGATGGCAGAAAAAAAACTGAGTAGTCCATTGAGTTTGCCCATTTTTTTTCTTTTGTTTTTTACTTTTGTTTTTTTCATTAACTTTGACTATAGATCTATGTGTGTCCCAAGCACATTCAAGTCATTTACTGTTGCTTGTCTCACTACCTCTTCTGTAAGTTTATTCCAAGCATCAACTACCCTTTCAGTAAAATAATACTTTCTAAGTCCCACAGATGTGGTATCCCCATATGTAGGAAAAGCCTCTCACCTACACATATTTCTATGCCTCTTATCACTTTTCACGTTAGGTTCAATAATTATGTTTTTCTAACCTTTCACCATAGCTACACATATCTTTTACTTTATAGACACTCTGAGGCACTGTTATGTACCACCAGCAATGGCAGCATGGATGCTCTCATCTATATGGGGAGCTGTGGATTTTCTCCATCCTGGGGGTCCTACCACCACAGCTCCCAGGACAGACAGCCAAGATGGCCTCCATCCACTCAGCACCACATGTTGATTCCCTGAGCCTCTATGTAAGTAAGGGGATGGATAACTTCCCTCCTCCTGGCTTCTTTTTTCCCTGTCCTTGGGGTTAATACTAGACCATGCAGGTTTTTCATATATATACTTTCTTCACATATGTCATATGCACAGGTCCTGATGAGGTGGCAATATCACCAAAATGCGTCATGCTTTTTAAAGAATGCATACACACATGTGTTCAAAATATGCCTGTCCAATGGATTTCTACATGGAGCAATATTGGTTCATGACATTCTATAGTGATTTATGTCTTGTTTTTATCGTAAAGATGTTTTACATTGGTCTATGGCCAATATACCAGCTTATCTTCCACATGGTAGCATGTCATGTGATATATACTTGTTCACAAGTTGTGTATATTTGTCAAAATAAAGGTTTATACTTCATATCTGGCTTTATTCATGTGCCTCACTCAAGTCCAAACCCCTCTTTTTCTCTGCAATATTAGGTAAGGAGGCACCTGGTTTTTCCAGGTGCTTATTTCAATGTCCCAACCTCTTTTCCTTCATACGCATGAGAAGTGGCAGAATGTATTTTGTGGTGTATTTGTAAGTATTCCTATTTTGTGTGTTAGATATATAGCTAATTCACTGACAACTTTGTGTAAAGAAATACATTTTCAGTTTCTTTCCACATTTTCAAAAAAACAAAAAATTAGATAGGCAGTCAGAATATCAGGACTGATCAATTTTTAAATATACAGTATATACCATGGTCTGTAGAGTATATAACTTTAACTTTTTTTACCAAGGAAATAAGGCAGGAAACATTTGGCCTAAATTTCTGAAGAAAAATGTTTTATTCACAAAGATTTAAAAAACAAAAATTAGGAAAAAAAAATATTTTTATGGCTGGGTTCACACTGTGAATGGCTTTTGGTCCATTTCAGGTCTGAATTCAGCCAAAAATTTGGGATGAAATCAGACCTGAAACAGTGAATGGGGACGCACTGGACTCATGTTGTGAGCCGGAGCCTGCTGCAGTGTGAACTGAGCCTGAAGTTTTCAGTTTTTTTTTTTTATTTGGCAAAAAAACATGATTAAAAATCACCCAAAGATATTCTATCTGTCTCAAAAAATGATATAATATTCATGTGGGTAAAATTTTGCATGACTGACTAATTGTTATTCAAATGTAACAGCACTGAAAACTGGCCTGGCCAGGAAGGGGGGTTTAACATGTTGGTCTTGAAGCAGGTAAACAACTTTAAAAAAAAATCTTTGTATAACTGTCACTTTTGCTGTAGTTGTATAAATAATTTAGACTTGCCACTTCGCAGGTAGATTCAGGGTATCCATTAACCACTTCAATACCAGGCACTTAGACACCTTCCTGCCTAAGCCAATTTTCAGCTTTCAGTGCTATAGCAATTTGAATAACAATTGTGCGGTCATACAACACTGTACCCAAACACATTTTTTATCATTTTGTTCCCACAAATAGAGCTTCCTTTTGGTGGTATTTTATCACCTCTGCGATTATTATTTTTTGCGCAACAAATAAAACATTTTGAAAAAAAAAAGTTTTTCTTTGTTTCTGTTAATTTTTTTTTGTAAATAAGTATGTTTTCTTCTTCAATGATGGGCACTGATATGGCTGCACTGACAGTCATTGATGAGGTGGCATTGATGGGCACCAATGAGGTGGTACTGATGAGGTGGCACTGACAGGCACTGATGATGGGCACTGATAGGTGGCACTGATGGGTATTGATAGGTGGCACTGGTATGCGGCACTGATGGGCACTCATAGGTGGCACTGATGTGCACTCATCGGCGGCACTGATGGGTACTTATGGGTGGCACTGATAGGTGGCACGGGTGGGCACTGATGGGCACTGATAGGTTGGCACTGATGGGCACTGATAGGTGGGCACTGATGGGCATGGATGGGCACTGATAGGTGGCACTGCTGGATACTGATGAGTGGCACTGATGACACTGATGGGTGGCATTTCTGGGCATCACTGAGTTAATTTGTTATATGATGGTGCCAGTCAGTGCCCATTTGTTGTGGAGGTCTAGTGTGGGCATCCGAGGGGGGCTGCACTGATAAACAGTCAGTGCAGACCCCCCTGTCAGGAGAGCCACCGACTTTCTTGTGCATCATCTTTAGAAGAGGCTTCCTTCTGGGATGACAGCCATGCAGACCAATTTGATGCAGTGTGCAGGGTATGGTCTGAGCACTGGCAGGATGACCCCCCACCCCTTCAACCTCTGCAGTAATGCTGGCAGCACCCACATCTATTTCCCAAAGATGACCTCTGGATATGTCGCTGAGCATGTGCACTCAATCTCTTTGGTCGACCATGACCAGGCCTGTTCTGGGTGGAACCTGTCCTGTTAAAATGCTGTATGGTCTTGACCACCATGCTGCAGCTCAGTTTCAGGGTCTTCACTATCTTCCTATAGCCTAGGCCATCTTTATTTAAAGCAACAATTATTTTTTTCAGATCCTCAGAGAGTTCTCTGCCGTGAGGTGCCATGTTGAACTTCCAGTGACCAGTATGAGAGAGTGAGAGCGATAACACCACATTTAACAAACCTGCTCCCCATTCACACCTGAGACCTTGTAACACTAATGAGTCACATGACACCAGGCAGGGAAAAGGGCTAATTGACCCCAATTTGGACATTTTCACTTAGGTGTGTACACACTTTTGTCACCATTGGTTTAGACATTAATGGCTGTGTGTTGAGTAGTTATTTTGAGGGGACAGTGCATTTACACTGTTAGCCCTTGTACACACTATCGGACATTCTGATGGACAATGTCCGATAGGACCGTGTTATCGGATAATCCGACAGTGTGTGGGCTCCATCGGACTGTTTCCGCTGGAGTATCCGACAGACCAAGTTTTCCAGCTGGGCTATAAAATTTTCTGACAACATGATCCGATCGGACTTTGTCTGATCATGTGTAGAGAATTCAGATCGGACAAAGTGCCACGCATGCTCAGATCAAATTCCTATACCAAAGCCTGAACGTAGTCTCGTCCTAACGAAATAACGTCATCACGTTACGTACGATCGGATTTTCTGACAACTTTGTCCGACTATGTGTATGCAACAGTTTCCGACAAAATCCGTCGGACAAAATCCGACAGATTTGGCTGTCAGAATGTCCGACCGTGTATACAAGGGCTAATACAAGCTGTACTACTACTTTACATTGTAGCAAAGCGTTATGTGTTCAGTGTTGTCACATGAAAAGATATATTAAAATATTTACAAAAATGTGAGGGGTGCACTCCCTTTTGTGAGATACTGTCTATCCTATTGCATCGGTGCCCTGCTATGCTCTGCAGTATCACAAATGTCACTTTGATTATGTCACAAGACTACACCAAGGTGATGTGCCGCATTATATATTTTTTCAAATGTAAGGCTTCCTTCACAAATGAGGCATTATTATTAATAGCAGTAGTATTTTTATATGCATAAATTAAACACAAAAAAATGGCACTCAAAATAAAAATGTAAGTTTCAGTATATGCCTTTAAGTGCTTTATAAACTATAAGCAACTCAAACATTGGAATTGCTTTTGGATTTGTGTGTATAACCCTTGAAGTTGTTGAAATATATGCTTATCAAAATGTGATCATTCAGAATTAGGTGAAAGATAGATAAGCTATTTATATTTGGAAATAACAGCAGAGATTTCTGCTTTTGAGACACAATTTCTAATGCCGTGTACACACGTAGCCGACTATCCGGCGGACTTCCCGCCGGACTGTCCGTCGGACTTTTGGAACGGGCTACTTACCCACACACGGCACTTTTTCAGCGGACTAATACGGCGAACTATGTCCGCCGTACTATCTGCCATACTTTTTAAATGAACGGACTCGCCCACACACGCGGAGGAAAGTCCGCTCATTTTGAGCGCCTCTCCAGGTAGACGGGGCCCACGAAGGAGACATCGCTGGCCCCGCCACCTGGTATGGACTTAAAGGGGAACCCCCGAAAAAAATTGGCGTGGGGGTCCCCCCAGGTCCACATCAGACCCTTGTCCGAGCACGTTACCCGGCCGGCCAGGAAAGGGGGGGATGAGCGAGCCCCCCAACCCCAAAGCACCTTGTCCCCATGTTGATGAGGACAAGAGCCTCTTCCCGACAACCCTGGCCCTTGGTTGTTGGGGTCTGCGGGCGGGGGGCTTATCGGAATCCGGGAGCCTCCCTTTAATAAGGGGGCCCCGGATACCGGTCCCCACCCTATGTGAATGAGTATGGGGTACAATGTACCCCTACCCATTCACCTGTAAAATAAAGTACAAAAAAACACAACACACAAGGGTTAAAATAGTTTATTGCACAGCCCTGGGGGTCTTCTGTCTTCGGGGGTCTTCTCGCCGGACTCCTCCGCTATCTTCTTCTAGCTCTTTTACTAGCGGAGGAGCCCGGCTTTCTTCCTCACCACCGCCCTATTCTTCTGACTTCGGGGGTCTTGTCCCCCTCTTTGGTTCGTCTGCCGGGCTGGGCTAGCTCTTTTACAGGCGGTGGCCCGGTCTTCTGTCGCCGCTGTCGTCGCCGCCTTCTGTTGTTCTCTTCTTCTCTTCAGATGTTGCCTCGTCGCATCCTCCGCTCACAATGGCACGGACGTGACGTGCGGCGACTTATATAGGAACATCACCGGATGATGTCCCCGCCTATTATGATGACACAGTCCCAGCATCCTCTGGGACTGTGACACCATAATGGGCCGGGACATCATCCGGTGATGTCCCTATATAAGTTGCCGTGCGTGGCGTTGGTGCCATTGTGAGCGGTGGATGCGACGAGGCAACATCTGAAGAGAAGAAGAGAAGAACAGAAGGCGGAGGCGACAGCGGCAGAAGACCGGGCCAGTGACGTCTCCTTTGCGGGCCCCGCCTACTTGGAGACGCGCTCAAAATGAGCGGACCTTTCTCCGGGCGGGAAAAGTCCGTTCATTTCAAAAGTACGGCGGACTGGCATACGCACCGCCGGATTGTCTGCCGAAATGCAAGTCCGGCAGGAAGATTGGAGTGCAAAACTACTTTCTAAGTTCGCCGTACTTTCGGGTAAAAAAAGTCCGCCGGAGGCTACACACGGGGGGATTGTCTGGCGGACTTGAGTTTGCCGGACTTTTCCACCTGGTTGTTTGATCGTGTGTACGCGACATAACTCTCCACCATAGCCCCATTTAGAGCACATTTTTTGCCAGAGTGGTTTTACAAGTAGTTTGGGCTTACACCACATATTTGTAAAAAGAATCCAGCTAATGACATGTGACCACATTGCTTGGCATTCTTAAAAAAAATGTATCTTTAAACTTTAGTCAAAACACATTGGTCAATTGCTGCAATATATTTATATAACCATATTTATATATTTAAATAGTTTTTTATAATCATGGTATACATATGTTTAAAAATTCACATAGCATTTTTAATTGTATAATACATTACTGAATTATTTTATTATTGCTTTCATGGTGTCTAATTTGAACAAAGGTTAATAGCCCTTTTCAAAGGAACTCTCATCTGTTTGACACATAGAAAGCCATATGAGAATATTAATGAGGAAATTCAAGTGAAAGTTAAGCATAGCGGCCAATTATCATGGTTACTTGGTTGTTTGAGATCTACAAATGTTTAATTAAATAAATTAGCTGATTTAGAACCATTTAAATATAATTTGCTTAAATGTTGGCCACAGTTTAATATAAAATGCAAAAACAATATGAAAATTAAATGATCAGAAGATGATGAGAATGAACTATTTATGTATGCTTTTTTGTGTTCAGAGCTAGATTGCTTCTTCATTAATTATATTCACATACTTAAATAGTTGGTTAGGTTGAATAAAGACACCAGTCCCCCCAGTTCAGCTGGTGTGGGTGTATGTATGTATGTATTATGACTCTACCACTTCCCATATCCCTACACCTGACAATCACAGCGATACAACCTATGTGTATGTTAGTTGTTTGTACCTGTAGTAGGGACCATAACCTAAAATTTCGATGCAATACATCCACAGGCCTTTCTCTATCAAGATTACAGCTCACATTCTCAAAAAATGTTAACAGGTTGGTCTGGTAAGAGCAACCCTTCATAAATCCATAATGGTTACTACTAATGATACTATTTTCAGCAACAAATTCTTGGATATAGTCCCTTACCATCCCCTCCAATAGTTTATATATTCTTGATGTTAGGCTGACTGATCTGTATTTTCCAGGAATGTATCTTAGCCCTTTTTAAATAATGGTACCTTTTTAGCTGTTTGCCAAACAGCTGGTACTATTCTGGACAGTAATTAGTTAACTATTTGGTGGAGATAAGGGAGTTAATTTACTAAATGAAAATAGGCTGCACACTTTGCAAGGTAATGTTTTCTTTGCAAGTGAATTTTCTCTTAGCTTAGTAAATGTGGTAAAAATTCCCTTTGTAAAGACTACCCAATCATGTACAATCATATTTGCCCATGCTTGGATGATGGAAACTATCTGATATTAACCTTGTTCAATAAGCTAAGTGAAAATTCCCTTGCAAGTTGAAAATGATCTAGTAAAAGGAACAGCCTATTTGACTTAAATCAACTCCTTCATCTCCACCTATGGGCAATAAATAAGTCATGTTTAAATTTACTAATGCATGATTTCATATTTACTTGACTAAACAAAGACATAGACATAGAGAAAAGAGGAAAAAATAATAGATGCAATCCATGAGGTGTTGAATGACCCTTTCACACCTGTCCAGTTTATTGTGTTATTGTGCGTAAAGTTTGCTTAAAATTGTATTTATTTAATTATTTATTGCTTCTGTGATTCAAATTCCTGTTAAAGGGTGTCTACATCAATTCCCCATGGTCCCACCATATGTCTGAACATAGCCATCCTCTCTTGCTGGCTCTTAAGATGAATTAAGGACTATGCACTTTTTACTTGTATTGACTTGATTTGTAGTGTGTATAGAGCAGAACATACAATATGACTGTAACTAATGCGTACTGCTTGTTTCAAACAACATGAAGCGAAGAGAAGAAGGAAAAGTTCAGGAGCTCACAGGCGGACATTACAAGAAACTATTTAATAAAAAAAAAATTACATGGAATTTCCATGTAATTTTTAATTTCACCCAATCGCTGATGACATTTCAGAATTTAATTTCATAAAAAATAAGAACATAGCAGTGACTTGGAATGGATGTTAAAAAAAAAGGTATTTTTAATTTAGACATTTTGGAATTTTTTTTACCTATTTCCTAAATTTTCAGAAAATAATATATTATGTATTAAAGCTACCTTTTATAGATTTAAGCTAGCTTTAAAGTGGTTGTTAGGGATGGGTAAATGGTTGGCCCATCATGAGTTCGGGCTGAAAATTTTCCTGTGAAGCCAATCGCTGAACATCTGAGTTTGCTGGGTGTTCGCCCCAATGAACACCCTGTAATGAACTGAGCGCTTCACAGTGAATTCTATGCCCTGATTGGGCAAAGCTTTGGGCATATCCTGGCCGTCCCCCTATGTGAATGAGTATTGGTATACATTGTACCCTATCCATTCACCAAAAGGGTCTGGTATGGATTTTGATGGGGACCCCAATTTTTTTTTCGTTTCAATAGATTTTTATTGTTATAAAAAACAACAGATTACAAAACATAGAAATAATGAATTGCAGCAGGGCGAGACGCCCCCGTAAAGTCAGATACATCACACTGGGAAAATACAAAAAAAAAAACAGACCATTGTTGCAATATAGAAGGCAAAAGAATAACCCCAACCCGTCTGAGGATGAGAGCGTGCAGTAACTTCAATACAATCAAGAAAAAGGGGGCAACGGGGTCCCCCAATTCGTGGGGGCCCGGAGACCCTTCCTTAACCTCCTCCGCCCAGGGCCGAGATGGGCCCAGAGAAGATCGCCCAGCCGCCCCAAATGGGAGCACACTGCGACTGGGCAACTCCCCCCAGCCCCCCGCCCCCCCAGCAAAAGGGTTGGGTCAGCCACCTACGCTGTTCATGCATTTGAAGTATAACAGGTGAGGACTAGGAAGTATGTAACTGGGTGAAGCCCAGGTGAAATGCACACACTATCTGGCAGGAAGAACATTAAAGAACACAGTAGAACAAATGAAGATTTCCTTTTAGCGTATAGACCAAAAAATCCAGTAGGTGAAACATGAACTAACCCCAAAGGGTTTAATCAGCAAAAGGGAGCGCCCCCTACAGGGAGCGGAAGAAGAGTAAGTGAGGAGAAGAGGATAGACAAAGAGAAACAAAAGAAAAAGGAAAAGCAAAGAGGAGGAAAGAGAAAATTAGTGTAAAGGAGTGTAAAAGAAGGTAGGAGGGAGGTAGAGAAGGTCGTCCGGAGAGGTGAGCGACAGCCAGGAGTACAAATGAGTTTAGTGTGCAAGGATGATTCCAACAAAAGATGCCCAAGGTTCCAAAGTATGATAGAATTTCTCGGAGCGATCCAAGATTACACCGGCCATTTTTTTCTAAATCATGATCCAAGAAATTTTTTTATTAGCTAATCTGGGTGACACCGAAGGTGTCTTCCAGGCTTTTGCCAGGGTAAGTTTGGCACCCAGTAAAATAAAGTGGATGAGGCGTTGTGTAATCTTGGGTGCTCCCGTGACTGGAAAGTTGAGGAGTGCAATGAGGGGGGATGGTAAAATAGGCCGTGAGGTGATTATGCTGATCCAGGAGAAAATTTTACGCCAAAAATGACGGATCCCGGGACAGGACCACCAAGCATGAAACATGTCACCCCTAAGGTTACAGCCCCTAAAATAGAGAGGAGATGCTGATGGGAAGATGTGAGCTAGTTTTGTGGGTACTAAGTACCACCTGGTAAGCACTTTTATGCTCGCTTCTATGAGACGGGTATTCATGATGCCCTTGTATGAGCAGGAAAAATTCCGCTGCCAAGTCTCCAGGTTCCAAGATTGGGCTAAATCATCTTCCCAAGCCAGCATATATGAGGTTTTGGACTGTTTGCCTGAAAGTGCCTAGTAAATCAGTGAGATCCCACCCCTCTGCTCGAAGCCCTGCCCACACCATTGTTCATAAGGGGTAATTTGCGGGCCATCCGGGAAAGGTCTGCATTTTTTGTGAAGAAACGCGGAAATCTGTGTGAATCTGAAGAATTCAGATCTGGGCATATCCAGTTTACTCACGCAAAAGGCTTTCGTTAGAGGGCCTAAAGGTCTAAGAAAGTGTCCAATTCTGTAGAGCCCTTTGTCTAGCCACCACTGGAATGCTCTGATGTCTAGGCCCGGGTAGAAGTCTGGGTTGTGAAATAAGTGTTTCAAGGGTTCTAAGGGGGAGATTAGGTGAGTGTTGCCCCTGAGGGAGTCCCACAAAGAAAATGAGTGGGACAGCGTCAGCGACATAATTGGGGGTCTGGATCTTCTAGGGCTCCATAGGAGGAAGTCAAGGGTATGAAGTGGGACTGTCAGTCTTTCAATGTGTATCCAGTCAGGGTGTTCCCAGCGTGAGTAGATCCTGGAGAGCTGTGAAAGTTGTGCTGCTTGGAAATACCAGAGCAGATTTGGCAGACCCAGTCCCCCCTCTGTCCTAGATCTATATAAGACCGACTTGGCTAATCTACGACCGCCCTTCCCCCAAATAAATTTGATGACCCTGGCTTGGAAGTGCCCAAGGTGACTTTTGTTTATTGGTATCGGAAGGGTTCTAAAATAGTAAAGTATACGCGGGAGTAGTGTCATTTTGATTGCATTGATCTTTCCTAGCCAGGTCATAGGAAGCCCCGACCACTTTAAGAGGTCTCTCTCTAGTTTTTTGTATAGCGGTGGATAATTAGCTTGGTAGAGGAGATCCACCCTTGGAGTCAGATTTATCCCCAGGTATGTGATAAACGAGTCGTTCCAGGAGAATCTGAAGCTCTCTCGGAGCCTAGAGATGAGCGAGCCCGTAAGATTAATGTTAAGTGCTTGAGATTTGGTGTAGTTGACCTTGAGGCCAGATACCAAGCCAAAGTCATCTAGGAGGTGACAAATGTTAGGGAGAGATGTGAGAGGAGAGGAGACAAAAAGTAAGATGTCATCCGCAAATAATGCGCATTTGTGAGTTTGGGAGCCACAAGATATGCCCTGGATATTAGGATCGTTCCTAATAGAAATTGCTAAAGATTCATTTGCTATGGCGAAAATAAGAGGGGATAAAGGACATCCTTGTCTTGTCCCCCTCAAAATGGGGAAAGATTCAGAGTAAAATCCCTGCAGACGCACCTGGGCTGAAGGAGTTGAGTAGAGAGCCTGCAGAACATTGACAAAAGGTTCTCCAAATCCCCAATGCTGTAAAGTCGAAAAAAATGAACGGCCAGTGAATAGAGTCAAACGCCTTTTGCAGGTCCAGAGAAAGAAGGCAGCCTTGTCTAGGAGCTCCTTTATCCCAGTTGGAGTTTAAGATAGAAATCAGGTCAATGGCTGTATGCGTCTGGTCAGAGCCTTGTCGACCTGGTATAAAGCCAACCTGATCTTTATGGATATACAAACTAATGAAAGAGGCCAGGCGGTCTGCAAGGATTTTAGTCAGAATCTTTAGGTCATTATTGATGAGGGAAATTGGTCTATAGTTGGAAACTGCGCTAGGGTCCTTATCTGGTTTAGGGATAACCGTTACATAGGCCATATTAGAAGAAGCTTCTAAGGGACCCCCTCTCCTGAGCTCATTGAAAAAACGAGCAAGGTATGGGGCTAGAGTGGTGGAGAAGGATTTGTAATAGGGTATAGAGAAACCATCCGGGCCAGGAGCAGAGTGGGGCTTTAATTTTTTGATCACTGCACAGACTTCTTCCTGCGAGATAGGAGCATCTAAAATCTGGCGATGTGAAGTTTTCAAGATCGGGTTTTGTACCGTGTTGAGGAACCGATCGACCTGCGCTTGCGTCGGGCAGTCCTTATTACTATATAGGGATTGGAAGAAGGAATGAAATTGTTCCATTATGCGTTGGGGGTTTTGGGAGAGTGTACTACCATTTATTTTAATTTTGGGAAGAGCAGTGTGTTTGCTTTTCGGGGAAAGTCTATGTGCTAAAAAAGTGCCTATCCGATCACCCTGGCAGTAAAATCGGGATTGATTCCAGCGGACCCATTTTTCAGCTCTAGTAGTGAGTGCCAAGTTTAGGGAAGTGCGAGCTGCATCCAGGTCCGAGATGGGAACCTCAGAGGGGTGAGCCTTATGCCTTTTGGATAGAGCTGCGAATTCCCGCTCCAATCTGACAATTTCGGATTTTTGTGCTTTGTTAATTTGAGAAGCAATTTGGATAAGGTGCCCTCTGAGAACCGCCTTATGAGCAGCCCAAAGGCATGAGGGTCCAACCTCCGGAGTGTCGTTAATTTGAAAATAAGTTTTAAGTTTGAGGTCAATCTCCGCTTTTCTGCCCGGATCGCTCAAAATAGATTCATTAAGACTCCATCTCCTACTGGGTCGAACCACTCCAGGGCGTCGGAAGGTCACTACCACCATAGAGTGGTCTGACCAGACTACGTCTTTAATGAAAGCTCTGTTTGTTAACGGAATGGTATGGGAAGTGACCAATATGTGATCTATTCTCGAGAAAGATTGGTGGGGACTGGAAAAATGGGTGAAGTCCCTCAGGGATGGATTCATTTCTCTCCAGATATCAATCAGCCCATGTTGAGAGATTAGTTTGGCTATACGCAGACTTTGTTTAGTGGGTCGAACAAGGCGTTTACCCGGGGGGCATGCCTTGTCCATACCCATGTCAAAGGCCGTATTCGAATCACCCCCAAAAACTACAGTCCCCTCCAATAAAGGTGAAACGGTGTCCAGCAGAAGCTTAAAGAAGGCATATTGTCCTCTGTTGGGGGCATAATATGAAATGAATGAATAAAGATGTCCATCTAGCTCTCCAATCACTAGAATAAATCTACCTTCTGGGTCTTTAAGTTCTGACTTGAGAGAGAATTTACATCTATTGGAGAAAAATATTCCCACCCCCTTTGTTTTATCATCTGCACTAGCCAGCGAGAAATAAGGGAATTTAGAATGAATAAAGGAAGGATGGAAGCGTTTAGGGAAATGGGTTTCTTGCAGAAGTGCTACATCAACTTTTTGGGAGTGAAGATGTTGAAATATTTTCCGTCGTTTAGCCTTGGGCATTATGAGAGATTACCTTAAGGGGTGTCTTGTCTGGGTCAGTTACCGCCATCGAGCAGAGGAGTGAGAATACCCCGATAAACAAAGGCACTTACCCTTTGTAGGCTCATAGTCCAGGACAACATCAGACCGGCTTGTGACTTCAGCGTGTATGTGTGAGGACCGTGCGCTTATCCTCCGGACGACTTCTAGAGGTAAGAAAGAATAGAGAGTGAGCAAGAGAAGGGAATAGAGAGGTACAGAGAAGAGAAGAAGGGGGACAATCATGACCCCCGATGCGGGTGGAGCAAAAAACCACCTGCAAAAAATAATACAAAATCCCCCCTAATCTCAATCCCAAAGGGGAAAAGAGACAGAGAGTAATCCTGACCAGTGAAGGGTCAAAACCAAGTTCACTAGGCAGGATGGGGTGCATGAGCACCACCCTAGCAGATAGGACCATCTAAGAAATTCTAAACAAAATGAAGCTTTCAAATAAGGCCCCAGGACCAACATTAACATAAGTAATCGCCCAAACCTCCCCAATTTCCAGGAGAAGAGAAAAAACAAAAAAAACAAAACAGGAGAGGAAAATCTCTTGAGTAGGGCAACGTAAAGAGGGAAGAAAAGGGGTGACCAGCTCCCCTCATCACAAAGGGAGACCTTGAGGACCGCCTCCACCTATAAGGTGAGATAGTTCCTAGGCGTATCCCCCGCTCAAGGCCCCCGAGAGGGGACTAGTACCCCCCCTAAAGTCCCAATACTTATACACAAAACAGTTCATATTGAATCAAGGAGGGACGTTGTCCTTCGACTTCTTGTGTCTCGCAGATTTCCGCATCGTGTTCAATGGACTGGAGGGGCTGGAAGGAAGTTGCCTTTTAGCCGAGTGAGGAGAGGGCTCCTGTTGCATAGCGATTGGATCATGAGAGATGAGGCCGAGTCACAGGAAAAGCTGTTCCCCTTCCGGAAGTGAGCTGAAGGTGTAGGGCTTGCCTTTGAAGAGCATCTTCAACTGGAACGGAAAGAGCCACCAATATTTAATTTCCTTGTTCATTAAAATTTGAAGTAGCGGCTTCAAGGTGCATCTCTTTTGAATGGTGGAGGGAGAGATATCAGCAAATATTTGTAATTGGTGTCCTTGAAAGGTGATCTTGGGCATGGATCTGGATTACTTCATGACTGCTTCTTTCACTGTGAAGTGGTGAGGCTTCACTACAATATCTCGGGGCAGGCCATCTTCCCGGGGGGGCCTAAGGGCCCTGTGGGCCCTATCAAGCTCTAGATGGTGTTGTGGGATGTCAGGAAGCAGTTCTTTAATGAAGGCCTGTATTGTCTCAGGGACATCCTTGTAAGATTCAGGGAGTCCCCTGACTCTAAAGTTGCACCTCCTATTTCTATTTTCAAGGTCATCTATTTTGGCGTTGGCAGTTTCCAGCTGCTCTTGTAAAACTTGTAAGCAAGCAGAGTTTTGATTTGTTCTGGAAATCGTTGCATCCAGATTGGATTCAATAGTTTCAATGCGAGATCCAATGTTCTGGAGGTCTGCCTTAATGTCTGTCACGATCATCCTGGCATTCCGGTCGCACACGGGAGACTTACCCGCAGAAGCCTGTCGTTGAGAACCCGTCGTTCCCCTTTGACGCGCGCTAAAGCGAACGGACGCTCTTGCGGCGGCATGAACGAGCGCACGCGTGCACGTGGGGTCACGAACGGGCGCACGGCCACTCGCGGGGGCACGCTGACTCATCGTGCGACCGTTTTGGCGCCCTAAAGGCTTCTTAAGGTCCTTGCTCCATTCCCTTCTTGCTGTCCAGTCTACAGCGTGTTCGGAGATCCTGCTATTCAGTTCCTGTACCTGTTACCTTGGTTCCTGTTACCCGGCTAGTTCTTGACCTTGATCCGTTGCTGCCTGCCTACGACTTCTTGCTTGTCTGACCACGTCTCTGCCTCATCCTCTTGTACTGCGTTGACCGTTTCCTGCTGACCCGGCCTGCACCCGACTCCGCTGTTCCTGCCTACCCGTTTGGATTTCCTGTGACTGCTGTCTTCGCTGACGACCGTCTGCCTGCCAGTCTACCCACTTGTGCCTGCCTCACCAGCCGATTACCATCAGCCCTACCTACTCGCTGTCGGTGTTCTGCTGCTTATCCGGACCTGCCTCTATCTGCCAGGCACTTGTGCCCTCTGAACTTTTGAATTCCTGTTACCACTTCCAGGGGTTCATTAGCCAGGGGATACGAGGGGCCGCTCCCTGCATTCCGGGCTCGTCTACTAGGTACGTGACAGTACTGGACAGCCATGTCCGAGCCTGCGCAGGGAGCCTCCCCCATGGACGAGCTTTGCCGCCACCTGGCTGGCCTTACCCAGGCAGTAAAGAGTCTACAAGAGGGCTACGGCAGATTGGAAGAACAAGTCCAGGCGCTATCTGCTTCTTCGCCAGCTGCTCCGGGGGCCCATGCCCCACCATCAGTGGTGATGATGCCACCCGAGCCCAGGGTCCCAACTCCGGAACGATTCGCGGGAGACCGGAACAAGTTCAGAGCCTTCCGCAACTCCTGCGAGCTCTATTTTGCCCTGCAACCGAGGACCTTCTCCCTTGAGGCGACTAAGGTGGGGTTCGTTATTTCCCTTCTGACGAACGAACCTCAGGCCTGGGCACATCGTCTGCTGGAACGAAAGGATCCGTCCTTAGACACCATGAACACCTTCTTCCTGGCGATGTCTAGACTCTATGAGGACCCCTAACTCGCTGCGACCGCTGAACCAGCCTTACACGCCCTGCAACAAGGTCGCAGGCCTGTGGAGGACTATGTGTCGGAGTTCTGACGTTGGAGCGCTGACACGGACTGGAACAACGTGGCCCTGCAATATCAGTTCCGCATGGGTCTGTCCGAGCCTCTGAAGGACGAGTTGGCACGTGTGGGCATTCCCGAAACTCTGGAAGCTCTGATAGACATCTCAGTCCAAATTGATAGGCGCCTGAGAGAGCGCCGCCAAGAGCGTTCTACCGCAGCTACTCGCCCGGTCTGGATGTTACCTCGGGTGCCTAGCTCCGCCCACCCAGCTCCTTCTGTTCCAGCCGCAGCCACTTTGGATCCCCCGGAACCTATGCAGCTGGGGCTACTCCGTCCATCCCTGACTCCAGAGGAACGCCAACGTCGCTGGGTCAACAACCTCTGCTTGTACTGTGGAGAGCCAGGACACTTTGTTCGCACTTGCCCAGCTAAGATGCGTAAGTGCCTCCTTGTTCCACCTGTCCCCTCACCTGTGTTGTCTGATAACTCCTCTCACCTGGCTGTCCCTGTTCTTTTGCAGCTTCCAGGAAGGACTATTCCAACCCACGCAGTTATTGACTCCGGGGCGTGCAGTGGCTTTGTAGACTCGTCCTTCGCCCTGAAGAACAGGATTCCCCTTAGACCGAGAGAGAAGGGGCTCTCTGTATACCTGGCCGATGGGTCTACTTTGGAATCAGGACCAGTGACTCAGGAGACTAGTCCCCTATCTGCTGTCATCGCCGGGACTCACCAAGAATTCCTATGCCTAGATGTCATCAAGTCTCCTCTGTTCCCCATCATTCTAGGTATGTCTTGGTTGAAAGCACACAACCCACGCATCGATTGGGCCACTGGAATGATTGAGTTTCCTTCTGTCTACTCTCTCCAGCATTGTTGCCCTACAGTTAACGGGGACTCTTCGGCCCTCCTCTGCTTGGAAGCAGACGAAGAAACCCGACAAGCTGTGCCCAAGGAATATCATGACTTCCTAGATGTTTTCAGTAAGAAGGGGGCCGAGACTCTACCACCTCATAGGCCATATGACTGCCCTATTGAACTACTCCCGGGGGCAGAAATCCCCTTCGGAAGAATCTTCCCTCTATCCGAGTCTGAACTGAGTACCCTGAAGTCCTACTTGGATGATAACCTTGAGAAGGGATTTATCCGACCTTCTACCTCCCCGGCTGGCGCTGGGATTTTCTTCGTGGAAAAGAAAGACCACTCCTTACACCCATGTGTGGACTATCGGGCGTTGAACAAAATCACCATTAAAAATCGCTACCCCCTGCCATTAGTACCCGAACTTTTTCAGAGACTAGGTTCTGCTAAGTTGTTCTCCAAGCTGGATCTTCGGGGTGCCTACAACCTCGTCCGTATTAGGAGGGGTGACGAGTGGAAGACTGCCTTCCGTACCCGCTTCGGGCACTTCGAATACTTGGTGATGCCGTTCGGGTTGTGTAACGCCCCAGCCACGTTTCAGCATTTTGTCAATGACATTTTTAGAGATTACCTTGATCTGTTTGTAATTATTTACCTTGACGACATCCTAATTTTTTCCCCCACTTTAGCCGACCACCGGGAACACGTGAAGAAGGTTCTGACTCGTCTCCGCCTTCACGGCTTGTACGCCAAACCCGAGAAATGTGTCTTCGAACGGCAGAGCATCCAGTTTCTCGGCCTGGTCATCTCTGTGAGAGGGATTGAGATGGATCCCCAGAAGATCTCCGCAATTCAGGACTGGCCTGTCCCTTCCGATAAAAAGGGAGTTCAGCGATTTGTGGGATTCGCGAATTTTTACCGCAAGTTTATTAAGGGATTCTCTTCTATTATCTCTCCCATTACCGGACTGACCAGAAGTTTCGTTGGACCCCCGAAGCACAAGAGGCCTTCAAGACCCTGAAGGATTTGTTCGTATCGGCCTCTGTCCTGAAACACCCCGATTTCGCTCTACCATATATCCTTGAAGTTGACTCCTCAGAAATAGCAGTCGGAGCGATTCTTTCCCAGAGGCAGGGGCCCAAGTGCTTACTCCACCCGGTTGCCTTCTTTTCCCGCAAATTGTCGGAGGCAGAGAGGAACTACGACGTCGGAGATCGTGAGTTACTGGCAATTAAATCTGCACTCGAGGAGTGGCGCTACCTGCTGGAGGGAGCCATCCATCCGATCCTGGTCTATACCGACCACAAAAACTTGGAGTACCTTAAGACAGCAAAGAGATTGAAGTCCCGTCACTCTGGGCACTCTTCTTCTCCAGGTTTTCATTTCACATCACATACCGTCCCGGATCCAAGAATACCAAGCCAGACGCTCTATCCCGCATGTACAGTCAACCGGAGAGCCTGCCACCTACTGATACCATCCTTTCTACAGGGAACTTTCTTCTGCTCCAGGGGGATGTGGTGTCTCAAGTTAAGCAGGCTTCCATAGGCACAACACCTCCATCCGGTATCCCGTTATCTTCCAGTAATGACCTTCTGTGGCATGAGGGCAAGATCTTTGTTCCCCAGGAAGTTCGGACTCTGGTTCTGGCCTCCTGTCATGACCACCCATTGGCCGGCCACTTTGGGGTATTCAAGACTTTGGAATTACTCCGACGTACATTCTGGTGGCCACGAATGAAGGACGACTGCAAGAGTTATGTGGAGGCTTGTGTCACCCGTATTCGGAGTAAGGGCAACAAGTCTAGAGCCTGGGGTCTGCTAAAACCGCTACCTGTTCCTGATAGACCATGGAGGATGATCTCCATGGATTTCATCGTCGAACTCCCTCCTTCGGAGAACTGTTCAACGATCTTCGTCATAGTCGATAGACTCACCAAAATGGCCCACTTCCTGCCCATGAAGGGCACCCCCTCAGCCACAGAGACAGCCAACACCTTCGTTAAGGAGATTGTAAGACTCCATGGCATCCCCGCCAACATCACATCTGATAGGGGAGTGCAGTTCACCTCAAGATTCTGGAGAGCACTCTGCGGAGCTCTGAAAATCGACCTTTGCCTGTCCTCAGCCTACCACCCGCAGACCAACGGCCAGACCGAGAGGACGAACCAGACACTGGAGCAGTACCTTCGTTGTTTCTCGTCCTTCTCCCAAGATGACTGGGTCTCTCTTCTACCTATGGCCGAGTTCGCCTACAACAACACAGTCCACTCTGCCACCAAGCAGTCCCCTTTCTATGCGAACTTTGGCTTCCATCCATTGTTCTTGTCTGGCAATCTCCCCGAGTGTTCGGTACCCGCGGTACAGGAGAGTCTTAACTTCTTTGAAGTAAATAACAAACTTCTACAAACTGACCAAGTCACAGGAGCATAACAAAGAAGTTTTCGACAGGAAGAGAAGGGGGGAGCTGGATCTCAAGGTTGGGGATCAGGTCTGGTTGTCCACCTTGAACCTTAGACTGTCTTGCCCCTCCAAGAAGCTGGGCCCAAAATTCGTGGGTCCCTTCCCGATCAAGAGGAAATTAAACAACGTGGCCTTTGAGCTCAAGCTTCCTGATTCCTTCCGGATCCATACAGTCTTCCATGTGTTACTTCTCAAGCCCGCTGTCCCGGATCCTTTCGCTGACAGAATTACCAGTCCTCCAGAACCCGTGATGGTCAATGGGGAAATTGAGTTTGAGATTGAATCCATACTGGACTGTAGGAAGAGACAGAACCAGATTCAATTTTTGGTCAAGTGGAAGGGGTACGGACCTGAGGAGAACTCCTGGGAGCCAGAATCTAACATCCACGCTAAGAGACTCATCCGTGCCTTTAAGAATTCTCACCCGAGTAAGATGGCTCAGTTGGGCATCCGGAGGCTGCCCCTTGGGAGGGGGCAATGTCACGATCATCCTGGCGTTCTGGTCGCACACGGGAGACTTACCCGCAGAAGCCTGTCGTTGAGAACCCGTCGTTCCCCTTTGACGCGCGCTAAAGCGAACGGACGCTCTCGCGGCGGCATGAACGAGCGCACGCGTGCACGTGGGGTCACGAACGGGAGCACGGCCACTCGCGGGGGCACGCTGACTCGTCGTGCGACCGTTTTGGCGCCCTAAAGGCTTCTTAAGGTCCTTGCTCCATTCCCTTCTTGCTGTCCAGTAGGGATGAGCTTCGTGTTCGAGTCGAACGTACGTTCGACTCGAACATTGGCTGTTCGGCCGTTCGGCGAATTCCGAACGTTTGGGCCGTTCGCGTCAAAATTCGAGTGACGCGCGCGCGGACCACAATGCACTGCGGTGGCGCAGTGCATTGCTGCCCCATGATTGGCCAAGCATGCACTGTGACCCCGCATGCTTGGCCAATCGCAGCGCCGGCAGCGAGGAGAGCCATGATTGGCCACAGGCATCCTGCCTGTGGCCAATCATAGCTCAGGCTGTGTAGTGCACGCCCCACACTATATAAGGCCGCCTTTGAGGCGGCCTCGTGTAGTGTGTTACTTAGCATCTGAAGCAGTGGGTGTTCTGTGTACCTTCAACACAGTACACACCAATCGTTTTTGGCTGATTTCCTATCTTGCTGTTGTGTAGTGGTTGTTGTCTGTGCCCTGACTGCAGTATACACCACTATATTCACCTCACCTATATAGCTAGTGATCTAGCTTTAACCACTTAACAACTGCCCATTGCCGATTAACGGCTTCAGGGCGGTTGTTTAACTCTGAGAGGCCGTTAATTAACGGCCTCCCAGAATTCTGCTCTCGCGTGCCCCGAGGTGTGCGCACTCGAGAGCATCCGTGACCGCCGGGTCACATCACGGATCACGGTAAACGGCCGCTCATAGCGGCCGTTTACCACGTGATTGCTCCGTCAAATGACGGAGTGATCACTTGGAAACAAACCGGCGTCATGTTATGACGCCTGTTCCTCCCTCCCCTCTCTGTACCGATCGGTACAGCGGAGGGGAAAGAGATCGGTGTCAGCAGCGATGTGGGCTGCATCTGCAGTGCCCACATCGCTGCTCACCGAATTTAACCCCTCAATTCCCTGCCAATACTCTGCAATACCAGTGCATACTCTGCAGTACCCTGCCATTACTCTGCAGTACCCCGCCATTACTCTGCAGTGTAGTACCCTGCCATTACTCTGCAGTACCCCCCATTACTCTGCAGTAACCCCCATTACTCTGCAGTACCCCCCAATACTCTGCAGTACCCCCCAATACTCTGCAGTACCCGCCGTTACTCTGCAGTACCCGCCATTACTCTGCAGTACCCCCAATACTCTGCAGTACCCTGCCATTACTCTGCAGTGCAGTACCCTGCCATTACTCTGCAGTACCCCCCATTACTCTGCAGTAACCCCCATTACTCTGCAGTACCCCCCAATACTCTGCAGTACCCGCCATTACTCTGCAGTACCCCCAATACTCTGCAGTACCCTGCCATTACTCTGTAGTACCCCCCAATACTCTGCAGTACCCTGCTATTACTCTGTAGTACCCCGCCAATACCCCGCCAATACTCTGTAATACCCTGCCATAAATTGCCATACCCGGCCATACTCGGTGATACCCTGAAATACCCAGCCATAGACGCCCCCCACCCCTCACCGCCCTCCGGTGCTTCTACCAACTCGCCAGTACGATCAAAGCCAGAATCTTTTTTTTATTTTTTATTTCAGGCTTCCCAGCCTAGAGGTGAGATGTGGGGTCATATTGACCCCCCAGATTTCCCTGTAAAGAGGACCTGTCACCCCATATTCCTATTACAAGGCATGTTTACATTTCTTGTAATAGGAATAAAAGTGATCAAAAATATATTTTTGGGGAAAAAAATGTCAAACTAACATAAATAAAGTAAAATGAACAATAAAAAAATAAAATAAAAATTAAAGCGCCCATGTCCCCATGTGCTCGCATGTGCCACACATGTGAGGTATCGCCGAGAATGTTAGAGCGAGAGCAATAATTCTAGTCCTAGACCTCCTCTGCAACTCAAAACATGTAACCAGTAAAAAAAAAAATTAAAGCGTCGCCTATGGGGATTTTTTAAGTAGCGACGTTTGGCGCCATTCCACGGGCATGTGCAATTTTGAAGAGTGACATGTTTGATATCTATTTACTCAGCATAACTTCATCTTTCACTTTATGCAAACATTGGGCTAACAAGTGGTTAATAATAGAGCTTGCAGTCAGTAGTGTTAGGAGATAGTGCGTGCTGTCTGCGTGCTCTGTACCCAGTACATACCGCTATAGTAAAGGGCAGGCCCCTACTTTCAAACATCCAACTTACAAACATCTCCTACTTGCAAACGCAAGGAGACAGCAGCAAGTGAGATGAAAAAAGATGGACGACAAAACAAATTATACAGGGGTGATAACCCTTCCCTATGTTTTCCAAAAAGCTTAAAGATAGTTTTTTTGACTGGAGCTACACTTTAAAAATGTACCGGTTGAAAATGACAAACAGATTCAACTTAACACAACAAACCTACACAGTCCCTGTCTTGTTTGCACCGCCTGTATACTGCTGTTCTGAGTATATAGGGCCTGGGGGCCACACGCATTTCCTTTTTTTAATATGGGTACGGGGTTCCCCTTAATATGCGTACAAGACCCAAATAGGCTGGTAATGGGCAGGGAGGGCTACCCATGCCATGTTTCTCAATGATTTTCAACCATATTGCAGGAACCAGATATAACATTAAAACCGCAAGCAGTTTTAAATGGTGTTATTTCCGTTTAATGTCATTTTGTGCAGGGACTGTTCTAAACACGGGAAACACGTGGCACTTCACAGGCATACTACAGACACCCCCCAGGCACCATATTTAAAGGAATATTTCACTTTTTTTTTTTCACTTTAATCGTCATTAAAATCAGCGCTCCCGCCAAAACGGCAGTTTTTAAAACTTTTTTTTTGCAGTGACCCATGTCCCCTGAGGCAGGAGGCAGGTCCCCAAACCCTTTTTAGGACACTATCTTGCATATTAGCCATTAAAATTAGCACTTTCCAATTCGAACGTTCGAGTCCCATAGACTTCAATGGGGTTCTAACGTTCGTACCGAACGCGGGGGTCGTTCGCAAGTTCTGGTGCGAACCGAACCGGGGGGTGTTCGGCTCATCCCTACTGTCCAGTCTACAGCGTGTTCGGAGATCCTGCTATTCAGTTCCTGTACCTGTTACCTTGGTTCCTGTTACCCGGCTAGTTCTTGACCTTGATCCGTTGCTGCCTGCCTACGACTTCTTGCTTGTCTGACCACGTCTCTGCCTCATCCTCTTGTACTGCGTTGACCGTTTCCCGCTGACCCGGCCTGCACCCGACTCCGCTGTTCCTGCCTACCCGTTTGGATTTCCTGTGACTGCTGTCTTCGCTGACGACCGTCTGCCTGCCAGTCTACCCACTTGTGCCTGCCTCACCAGCCGATTACCATCAGCCCTACCTACTCGCTGTCGGTGTTCTGCTGCTTATCCGGACCTGCCTCTATCTGCCAGGCACTTGTGCCCTCTGAACTTTTGAATTCCTGTTACCACTTCCAGGGGTTCATTAGCCAGGGGATACGAGGGGCCGCTCCCTGCATTCCGGGCTCGTCTACTAGGTACGTGACAATGTCATTTGTGATTTTGGTAGCCGTATTATGTAAGCCCCTGTCCAAGAGGTCTGCAAATTTAGCAAAGAGTTCAGTCATGTTGATCGGCTGCAGCAGGCCCAAATCCCCAGGCTGTGTTAGGTGTTGGGGCTGGGGGAGATTAGCCCCTAAGGGCGGAAAATCCACGTCTGGGAAGGATTGCTCCAGAAGGGATACTGTGGAGGCTGGGGATGCCATGTCAGAGCGATCGGTACCTGTCTGTCGTTGCAGGGCAGGAGAGGGAGAGACTGCCAGCTGTGCCGAGTAGGCCGCGTCCGAGCGGTGAGGCGCGGCCGCCATTTTCGCTTCTGCCTGAGAAGAGCGGGTTGCCTCGAAAGTGGGTTTGAGGTTTCTCCTGACAGCCCCGGAGTACATTGGGGTGATCCCTGAGGATTCCGTCACTCTGCGGAAGTGTCGCTGAGCAAATGCTGGCTCTCTGGGCGCTGTTATCAGTCCCGTTCTGCCAGGGCGGGACGGAGCTCCGGGTCTATGCGGCCATCTTCGGAGCTGCCACGCATGAGCCCCAGACCCCAATTTTTTTGCTACTTTTGGTGTTGTGTTTCCCTTCAAATCCTTACCAGCCCCAAAGTGCCTGGTTTGGACGCCATTTTTTCTTTTTTTTTTTTTAAAGCCGGGTGCTGGCAATTGCAACCGTAAGTCATTTTAAATGGGATTTGACTCTTTAGAATTGCAATTTTTGCTGCAGCATGTTTTATGCATGCTAGAAATGCCACACTTTACAGGTACATTATTTAAAGGATTTTTTTATTTTTTTTGTTGCACTTTAAAATCACTACTCTTGAAAAAATAATTGTGTAAAAAAACATAAAAATAAAAACAAATATTGATACATGTCCCCCAGGGCAGTACCTGGACCACCATAACCCTTTTATGGATAATTACTTGCATATTAGCCTTCAAAATTAGAACTTTTTTCCTGTTCAGATCCCATAACCTTCAATAGGGTTATCCATTTGGGTTAGATTTCCTCTGTTTGGGAGTTCTGCTGCGAAACTAACATTGCGGTATTTGGCCCATGGCTAGTGGTTGTAAAGGCAGAAGGTTTTTTTTTATCCTAATGCTTTTCATGCATTAAGTTAAGAAGTCTTCTGTGCGCAGCAGCCCCCTCAGTCCCCCTAATTCAGTCCCCCTAATACTTACCTGAGCTCCCTCTGATTCAGCAATGTTGTATAAAATATTTGGCTGTCCAGGACTCTCCCTTATCATTGGCTGAGGCAGCAAAGTGCCATTGGCTCCCGCTGCTGTCAATAGAAGTCAGTGAACCAATGAGGAGAGAGAGGGGCCAGGCCGCTGCTCTGTGTCTGGATGGAGCTGCGGCTCAGCTCGGGTGCCCCATAGCAAGCTGCTCTGTGCAAAACCTCTGCACAGGGCAGGTAAGTATAGACATATTTGTTATTTTGAAATAAAAAAAAACGTAGACTTTAGTATCACTTTAAGCCAACACAGTCCATGTTGATGGAGAAGTCCCTCCCATGAAGATTTTGTATTCTCCTGGTGGGGGGAGGGGGGGGCTACAGAGTGATTATTGATAGTAGCTATAGCCAAAGATCCTACATGCTGATTTTACCCAACTCAATCGATGGATCAACTTGGGTACAATAAGCCTGCCCATACATGGTTTGAATCTCAGCCATTCTCTGCTGAACCAGCCAAGATTCGGACAGTCTACAGCTTTTTTTGGCATATTTATTAAAGTTTGAACAGTCTTAATGGTACATAAAAGTAAGTAAGTACCAGTCAGGGTAGAGGAATGGTTTCATCTGCAATGAAATTTCCTCTGGCTAGAAGGAGAACAACATGAAACAGCACCACCTGGTAATGAAGCGGCACATGGACTTGAATTTTTGGGTATTAGTGTCTAGTTTCTCCAAAAAGAACAATGATCTGAGTGCTTGTTACACAGCAGGCAACTGAGGTGGGGTAGGATAAATCCAGGCTTGCATAAAAGTCCTGCATGCCACCAGAAGACAGATGTGAGCACCTTGAGAAAGGTTCTTGGCAATTACCGGTGACGTCCGGTTGAATATAGAGCTAAAGAGACATAGCAGAGGATCTTTAGGCACAAATACTTGGTAGAGTAGGGTAATACAGTTGCAGATTTGATCCCAGAAAGAGTAGGTTGCTGGACAATCCCATAGCCTATGGAATAGGGTCAGTTGTGAGATGGCACTCCAAGGACATGAAGATTGAGATGGGTCTGCAGAGTTATGATGAAAAGGGTAATAGGCTCGGTGTGCAATCTTGAATTGTGTTTCACACCAAGATTCCCAGATCCCTATGGAGCTGGCCTTCTGGTATCCTTCAAGGATTAGCCTGGGTGCATTCTCTTTTCCAAGAACAGAGATCCATGGTTTGAAGGAAGCCAGGCGGCATTTCAGGGCTTGGTGTATGATGAGATTTAAGTATATATCAGAGATGGAATATTGATCCTGGCTGAGGAATGAATGAGTACAGGTTTATGATGTGTACTGGAAATCTTTTTAAGATAGCTGATTAGCTGGTGATAATGAAAGGCCTTTGATGCAGGAAGTGAGTAATGAGCAGAGACTTCTGAGGAGGGTCTGAAGGAGCCACGGGATGTCTGCGACCAGCCTGAGACCTTTAGCAGACCATAGGCAAGTAGCAGGAGATGCAAACCAAGGAATCTACGGACTTCTCTTCATGCAATGACAGTATCCCTGATTAACAAATGAATGGCTGGCTTTAATGTTCAGATCTGTCTTGTTGTCCACAGTAAACATAATATGAATTCTTTTGAATTGTGACATTACTGTCAAGTATTTATACACAAAATCTGAGACACAAGTTAAAATAACACCAACTATTTATTTGTATAAATGATTTATAAGAATAGGTTTCTAATAATAGTATTTTATATAGAATGTAATATTTCTTTGAAACTATGTTTGAAATTATTATTTTATATTTAAAGCCATGAAAGGTTGTATGTTGTTAGTTTACACGTTTAATTGGATCATTATATGTTTCTCTCAGTAGAAGGAAAATGTCTTACTGTATTAGAGAACACACTGAATGGTCTTTTAATGTTCCTATTTTGTGAGAAAACATATTTCTTGTTAGACAAAAATATTCCATATAAAAGCTTTTTGAATTCATGATACCTCCATTTTTATTATACTACAGATACCAAATGTTGTGATCTATGGCATTCTTCTGTTCCTTTTGGTAAACTAATGATAGAAAATAATGAGAGGCAGAACAACATGATGGAAGGGGTTAGTGTAATAATTGAGAATGTAGGCTATATTGTATGTATTACTTGTGAAAAGGTTTAAGCAAGTCAAGAAATCCAAAAGCTCAAGTCATTAAGTGAATGTGTACTTTTAGACTCTTTGATGCATAAAATTCTACCAAAGTGTTTTAGGACATGTAAAACTGCTTTCCAGTCTGCTCACTAGCTTTATGTAAAGTTAAGGATATTACAATATTTGAACAAATTTGAACATTTTCACTTTTTCATTTCAACTATATTTGCAGATATCCTAATCATTTAAATCAGCACCTCGATTTCCTTTGCACTCATTGTTACAACTTTCTAATATTTTCTCAGTTCAATTTATTTTTTTAACTATGTTACTACCAGATTGTGATTAAAGGGCTCTAAAGAGGGGCTTCCCATGTCAAAAAACCTGCATAGTACTGAAAGTGCATAAGGTATGTACTTCTGCATCTCAGATGCTTCCAGAAGAAGGTGTACGTAGAAGGGCTACAGCATGTGAGTATTATCATAGTAATTTTGCTGAGCTATACACCTTTACTTATTTGATGTAATTATGCTAACGTGAATATGTTTATATTATAGAACATGTATTAATGAGATGACTGTAAAGCCTGTGAAAAAGGACAGATTGTCTGAAACATGTCGGCGTCATTTAAAAAAAAACATGTGTCTTAGGCCCTTTTTGAGCTGATACTGTGCTACTTATTCTTAGACATATCTTTTGTACTTATACTGTGTATGTATATTTATATACCATTTAAAAAAAAAAAATCTTGAATAGACATTTATATATTTTAAATACTCAATGGTCCGTCTAAATAAACATCCTTAGGGGTATGTGCTGTGCTTGCTGCACTAGGCCTTTTCTTTTTTTTTTTTTTTTTACAATAAGTTTTATTAAGCACATGTCACATTGTAGTTACAGAGTCAACATATACACGTAAAGGGAGCCTGTGCTAGCAGGAGAACAGACCAACATAGATGTCACAGGCTACAATATGCAGAGCACTTATCTGCAACAACAAATAATGCACACTAAAGTGACACAAAAATTGAGTGACAAGCCCAAATAGGGCCCTACGAACCCTTCAATGAGTAGAACAGACATCACATCCTCATGTCAAGGGAAAGGGAAGGAAGCAGGCTAAAGTTAGAAAGTGTAAAATAAAATAAAATGATGACAACCAAGGAAATAGAAAACTTATAGAAATAGAAAGGAAAACAGAGTGAGTTTGCAGAGCTTCAGAGATCATGTAACACATCCCCGCCAGGCCGGCCCAAACCAAGACCCCATCACACCAATCGGCTAAGTGTCTGGGGGAGAGGGGAGTTCAGCCACTAGTCAAACTCTCAAAAGCCACGGAGTATTTGAACTGAACCCAGGGGGACCATGTAATGTGGAATTTGTCAGCCGAGTCCTTAGCGGTAGCCAACATTTCTTCCATGGCAAAGATATGGTTAACCGAGTGCACCCATTCTCGGATAGTGGGAGTAGTGGAAAGTTTCCAATATTTAGGAACCAGGAATTTAGCTGCAATCAGCAAGTATTTTGTCAGAGATCTGTTATATTTGCCCAGAGAAACGTTAGATATATGCAGGAGACAACAACCCGGGGTGAGTTTTATTTTAGTTTCTGTTATGTGAAGTATTAAGCCTCGGACCCGACTCCAGTAATCCACTATTCGGGGACAGCTCCACCAAATATGCAGCATGTCTCCTTTCGCTTCCCCACACCTCCAGCATAAGTCAGACGAAGCCGGATACCAGCGTTTCACCTTAACCGGTGTAGCGTACCACTGAGAGAGTAGTTTGTACGAATTTTCTTGTAGCCTAGTACTGACTGTACATTTGTGGGCTAAAATACATGCGTTCCGCCATTGTGTATCAGTGAAAGAGGTTTGAAGTAACCTCTCCCAGCTCTCCCTGAACCTGGAGGCCTCAGTGTGGTCAAGCTGCTGGAGACCTGCATACATGAACGAGGTCGTTTTCTCAACCGGATCACCCTGGAGGCAAACTGACTCAAAAGGTAAGAGCTCTCTTAGGACAGCCTGTCTTCTTTCGGACGCCAGTATATAATGGCAAGCCTGTCAGTAGTTCCAGAACGACAATGTCCCTGAGGGCAAAACATCCCCCAGTTCCTCAAATGAGAGAGCCCGCCCCTGCCGAGTCAAGTGTGTAGCCAGGAGAGGAGTGTTTGCGTCTAACATAAATCTATTTGTGTCCATCCCAGGAGGGAAATCCGGGTTATGTAAAAGAGGTGTAAGAGGGCCTGGAGAGGATGTGAACTTGTGTCCGGTGACAAGCTTATGTAAGACCCGCAGTGTGGCTCCAATGAGAGGGTGTTGGATCAGTTCCACAGGGCCTTTGTCCCACGGTATCCCAGGGGAGAAGCGCAGGGGTGTCCTAGACACACTCTCTTCCACCTTTACCCAATCCTTGCATGCTGCATGACAGTTCCAATCTATAATTCTGGCTAGGTGCGTAGCATAGTAATAAAGCTTAAAATTCGGGAATCCCACCCCACCCTCCGATTTGGGTTTCATCAGTAAACGAAGACTGATGCGTGGGCGTTTGTGGGCCCATAAAAATTTCCATAAGATGGTTTGAAACTGTTTAAAAAAAGAAGCTGGAATTGAAATGGGTAAAGTATGGAAGAGATAAAGCAAACGTGGTAACGTGATCATCTTGATTATGGCTGCCCTGCCAAACCAAGAGAAAAAGCCTAGGGACCATTTACTCAAGTCAATGTCTATCTGTCGCAGCATAGGCCTAAAGTTGTGTGCGTATATAAGGTGCAACTGGGGGGTGAGTCTAATGCCTAGGTATTTTAAAGCACCTGTAACCCACTGAAAAGAATTATTCGCTTGCGCTTGCGCCAACGCCTCCGGTGTAAGCGTCAAGCTCATCGCCTCAGACTTGCTGTAGTTAATCTTAAGATGGGAGATATATCCATATATGGTAAAAGCCTGCAGTAGGTTGGGAATGGTAGTGTGTGGGCGAGTTAAAAAAAATAAAATAAATCGTCCGCGTATGCGGCAATTTTGTAAATTTTATGTCCAATGTGGAATCCAGTAATTGAAGGGGAATTGTTAACTGTGCGAATAAATGGCTCCAGGGTAAGGATAAACAATACGGGGGATAATGGACACCCTTGTCTTATCCCATTATGAATTACCACCGGTTCAGACAAGGTTCCATTGATTTTTAAGCGTGCTGTCGGGTTCTGGTATAGGGAGGAAATCCAAGAGAGCATGCCCGGACGTAGACCTATATGCTTACAAGTTGCGAGCAGATAGTCCCAGGCCACCCTATCGAAGGCTTTCTCCGCATCCGTAGATAGGAGAAAGCCTTCTAAATTGACCTTATGGCAGTGGTGGATCAAGTTCAGTGTTTTGGTCACGTTGTCTCTGGATTCCCTCCCCGGCATGAATCGGCCTGTTCGGGACCAATTAATTGGGGAAGAAAAAGACGTAACCAGTTTGCAATTATCTTTGACATGATTTTTAAGTCCAAATTCAATAACGAGATCGGGGCGATAGCTAGAGCATTCAGAGGGGTCCTTACCTAATTTCGGAATGACTGTTATATGCGCGCTTAGGAACGAAGCAGGGAGGTGATGCGGATTTCTAAGGAAATTAAACGTTTTCAGGAGTGGTTTTTCTAGCAAGGCCGAAAACACTTTATAGTAATGAGCAGTAAGCCCATCAGGTCCGGGGCTCTTCCCCGGTTTAAGGCCTTTGATAGTGGCCAACAGCTCTGCAGACGTGATGGGACCCCCCAGGGATTCTGCATCCTCAGAGGACAGCGTGGGCATACCGCTCTGCTCTAGATAATCTTGTATAATTTGGCTCCAGTCGCCTCTCAGCATGCCAGGTTTGTGTTGTGGGGGCGTGTTGTAGAGCTTAGTGTAATATTGGCGGAAGCTTTCGGCGATTTTATCCGTGCGGTTTGTCAGGGTGCCATCTTCCATTTTAACTGCCAAAATGTTATTGATTAGAGAGGCCTCTTTCAGAGCCCTGGCCAAAAATTTCCCTCCCTTGTCTCCATGCTCATAATAAATTTTCTTTTTAAGAAAAAGGGTGCGTTTACTCCTGATCTCCAGGACGCTACGCAGCTCTAGTCTAGCCTGAATCAACTCCTGGGCCCTCAAGGCGTCCAGGGACTGTTTGTGTTGGGTTTCTAGCCGCGCCACCCTGGAGGTCAGTGTTTGAATCTGTAGTTCCGCCGCTCTCTTCCGGGCCGCCCCAGCTCTAATGAACACCCCCCTCATCACACACTTGTGCGCTTCCCAGATGGTTAGGGGAGACAGTTCCTCTGTCTCATTATCTAGAAAATAGTTGCGCAAGGCTTCCGTCAAAGAAGGGAGTAGGTTGGTATCAGTCAACAAGGAGGGGTTCAGCCTCCACATGCAGGATTTAGGTCTCAGGTCAGGGTGTGCCATTGTGAGTGAAATAGGTGCGTGGTCTGAAATGGTCTGGTGGCCTATATGGGCTTCTTGTAAGTCTAACAAGTCCCTCTGTGTGATGAAGGTATAATCAATGCGAGTGTATTTGTCATGTGGTGCCGAATAGCACGTGTAGTCCCTGTCCGACGGGCGAAGCGTTCGCCACGCGTCGGTTAAGGTCAAGGAATGTAAAAGACGTTTGATCCGTTTCAATATGCGGTATGTCAGGCAAGATTTGCCATCGGATGTGTCCTGCAGGGGATTGAGCGGAACATTAAAATCCCCTCCCAGGATAATAATAATAACTCGCTTGCAGAACGCAACATGCCCTCTGTTAGGGAAATAAACATTCGCTAAAGTTAGAGGGGTATTACCCCAGGAGCCTCTCAAAAATAAAAACCTGCCCTCCGGGTCAGACAACTGTTGAGTAACTTCAAAACCTGCACTCCTATGTAGGAGGATCGCCACTCCTTTTGTTTTGGCTATAGGATTCGTGGAGTGAAAAACCTGTGGGAAGTTTTTGTTGGACAATTTAGGAATTTGGTCACCCCGGAAATGTGTCTCCTGCAAATACACAAACATGGGCCTTACCCTGTTCAGCTCTCTGAGTACGGAGGTGCATTTTTCCGGCAGGTTGACACTAGGCCTTTTCTTTGTTTTAAGGTGTACAGTAAGTTTGTGAGAGGTTGATATGAACCTCCACTGGAGCTGCTATGAACAAGTAAACAGGTCACTTTCTTTCTCTGTTAAAATGGTAAAGGGAAACTTTATACCTCATACCTTTTTACTACAAAAATAAAAATGTAAAAATAAGCAAAGTGCCCTCCAGTAATTGGTGAGTATAACCTTTTGGAATATTTTTGCAGATAAATGGCAATGTGTTTAGCAATGAGCTTAAGATTTACAGTAGGTCTAACAAGTGTTCAATCCAAATTCAAATCATTTTGAGCTGTGGAAAATTGTGTACTAATGTTGGCATTCACTGCTAAAGGAGATATTGTATACATTACTATAACATGCTATTTAGTGCCAAAATTATTACACCAAATTGCACTGTTGGTATCATGGAAACATGAGTGAGAAAGCAGGCCCAAAAATGCAAATTTATTCACAATCCTTTAGTTCAGGGATATGCAGTTAACGGACCTCCAGCTGTTGCAGAACTACAAGTCCCATGAAGCATAGCAAGACTCTGATAGCCACAAGCATGACACCCAGAGGCAGAGGCATGATTGGATGGTAGTTTTGCAACAGCTGGAGGTCCACTATTTAAATATCCCTAATTTAGTTGATGATCACAGCACTTATTCTTCCTTTGTGTAGCCCTCAGGATAAAATGATTCAGTGCGCAAACAGCATGTCTCTATTTGCATCACTCCCAGAGCCCTGAATGGCCCATTCAGACATTTACATTTCATAGGTATACCCCTAGTGAAGAGAACAGAACTCTTTTCAAATGTTTAAGCTGCACATTGCCAGGTAACAAACACAATTTGAAAAAGCTTCTCCAAAACACCTCAATAAGGTTACCATCACTTTACAAACGCATTGCAAATATTATTCATAAAAAAGTGTGTGCCTTCCCCTCATATTTACTGTTCTGTATTTTAAAACTTAACTTTGAATTAGGGGTTCCATATTATTGTGTATCCACCTCTGTGCTCACAGACAATAGATGCAACAGCAGTCCCTTTTAGGACTACCTTTTTGTGTGTGTCAGCTGTAGGGATGAGCCGAACACCCCGGTTCAGTTCGCACCAGAACATGCAAACAGGCAAAAGATTGGCGCAAATATGAGAACACTGTTAAAGTCTATGGGACACGAACATGAAAAATCAAAAGCGATAATTTTAAAGGCTTATATGCAAGTTAATTCCATAAAAAGTGTATGGGGACCTGGGTACTGCCCCAGTGGATATGTAACAATGCAAAGAAAAGTTTTAAAAAACAAAGTTTTTTCAGGAGCAGTGATTTTTTTAATGCTTTAAGTGAAACCAAAAAATTTAATATTCCTTTAAATATCATGCCTGGGGGTCTCCTTAGTCTGCTTGTAAAGTGGCGCATCTTTGTGATTTGCAGCAAAATTACATTTTTAAAGGAAAAAATGTCATTTAAATTTGCTTGTGGCTATAATGTATTGCTGTGTCCCAGAAATATAGATACAAATCAATGAAAAAAATTGGTATGCCCCCCCCCCCCAGTCCATACCAGGTCCTTTGGTTCTGGTATGGATATTAAGGGGAACTCCTTGCCAATAAAAAAAAAACAGAGTGCCCCCCCCCCCCCCAGAACCACTGTGCAAGGGTTGTCAAATGAAGCCTTTGTCCCCATCAACATGGGGACAAGGTGCTTTGAGGGGGACCCCAAAGCACCCTCCCCATGTTGAGGTCAAGCAGTCTGGTTCAGGAGGAGGGGGGCGCTCACTCGTCCTCCCTATCCTGGCCTGCTAGGTTGCTTGCACGGATAGGGGTCTGGTATGGATTTTGGGGGAGACTCCAGGCCATTTTTTTTACATTTGGTGTGAGGTTCCCCTTAACCAACTCAATACATTATGTTATTTATACTACACTGCCTGCACTGACTGAATATAAAGTCTAGACATACAAGCAGAAAACCCAGTTAAGGTTACCTGGGAAAATAAGCAGCTACTTAGGCAACAATGTTTTCTTCTTGTAATGTATGTCTAGCTTATTTGGCTATGGTAACAACACCCTAATATAGGGAGTGGACTAAGGACTGATACAACCAAATACGTATTTGTGGATACACTTTGATAGGACCTGTTTTTCTCTTGTATTTATGAGTATAGAGCAGCCATTCTCAACCAGGGTTCTGTGGAACCCTGGGGTTCCTCCAGAGGTTGCTAGGGGTTCCTTGAGCTGTGGCTGATGAACCACCTTTTTGATGGTGCCTACATTATTCAAGGTTCAGCATCACTTAGCAAAGCCAGCAGCATGACATAAAATATATGTTTAGCTGTCTTTAAGGGTGGCATTCTGAGCACCATTTTAAGGGGAACATTCTTCCTATTGACCATCATTGTTCTATTGACCCCTGATTAGTTGGTTTTAGTAAGGGTTCCTCAATACTTGAAAATAAAAAATTTTTGGGGTTCCTCTAGGGTTAAAAGGTTGAGAAAGCCTGGTATAGAGTCCACACTGAATATCTAATCTACACTAAATGCAGAGTAATCTATATATACAAAAGTGAGTATACCCCTCACATCTTTGTAAATGTTTTATTATATCTTTGCATGTGACAACACTGAGAACATACACTTTGCTAAAATGTAAAATAGCGAGTGTACAGCTTGTATAACAGTGCAAACTTGCTCAAAACACAGCCATTGATGTCTAAACTGCTGGCAACAAAAGTGAGAACACCCGTAAAGTGAAGATGTCCAAATTGGGCTCAATTAGCCATTTTCCCTCCCCAGTGTCATGTGACTCATTAGTGTTACAAGGTCTCAGGTGTGAATGGGAAGCAGGTGTGTTCAATTTGGTGTTATCACTCTCACTCTCTCATACTGGTCAAAGGAAGCTCAACATGGCACCTCATGGCAAAAATCTCTCTGAGGGTCTTAAAAAAAATCTTGCTCTACATAAAGATGGCCTAGGCTATAAGAAGATTGACAAGACCCTGAAACTGAGCTGCAGCACAGTGACCAAGACCATACAATAGTTTAACAGGACAGGTTCCACTCAGAACAGGCCTCGCCATGGTTTACCAAAGAACTGGAGTACACGTGCTCAGCATCATATCCAGAGGTTGTTTTTGGGAAATAGATGTATGAGTGGTCAGGCTGTCAGTGCTCAGACCATACATTGCACACTGCATCAAATTGGTCTGCATGACTGTTGTCCCAGAAGGAAGCCTCTTCTAAAAATGATGCACAAGAAAGCCCGCAAACAGTTTACTGAAGACAAGCAGACTAAGGACAATGTCCTGTGGTCTGATGAGACCAAGATAAACTTATTTGGTTCAGATGGTGTCAAGCTTGTGTGGCTGCAACCAGGTGAAGAGTGCAAAGACAAATGTGTCTTGCCTACAGTCAAGCATGGTGGTGGGAGTGTCATGGTCTGGGGCTCCATGAGTGCTGCTGGCACTGAGGAGCTATAGTTCATTGAGGGAACCATGAATGCCAATATGTACTGTGACATACTGAAGCAGAGCATGATCCCCACCCTTTGGAGACTGGGCTGCAGGGCAGTATTCCAACATGATAACGACCCCAAAACACCTCCAAGAGGACCACTACCTTGCTAAAGAAGCTGAGGGTAAAGGTGATGGACTGGTCAAGCATGTTTCCAGACCTAAACCCTGTTGAGCATCTGTGGGGCATCCTCAAGCGGAGGGTGAAAGAGCACAAGGTCTCTAACATCCACCAGCTCTGTGATGTTGTCACGGAGGAGTGGAATTGGACTCCAGTGGCAACCTGTGAAACTCTGGTGAACTCCATGACCAAATGGGTTAGGCAGTGCTGGAAAAAAATGGTGGCCACAAAAAACAGTAACAATTTGGGCACAATTTGGACATTTTCACTTAGGGGTGTACTCACATTTGTTTCCATTAATGGGTGTGTGTTGAGTTATTTTGAGGGAACAACAAATGTACACTCTTATACAAGCTGTACACTCACTACTTTACATTGTAGCAAAGTGTCATTTCTTCAGTGTTCAATATTTTAGACAGTACATAATTTTATACAGTATATGCATTTAATACACTGCCTACAAGCCACTATCTAACCTGCCTGCCTAATCTTGCTCAATCTATCTCCAGCCACACATTATACATGGCCGCTATGTAAGCAGCCTTATATAGTGTGGGCCGTGGACTTAGTCCCCCTGAGCCATGATTAGCAAGTTATGGCTCTCGTAGCAGAGCGCTCTGTTTTTGGCCAAAGCATGCAGGTCAAGTGCATGCTTTGGCCGATCATCAGACGATCACTACGATATCGCAGTGCATTATGAGGCGTCCTGCAGTGCTCACATTTCCTACGAACGCCCCCCCATATGTTTGGTTTGTTTGAGCAAACAAACAATCGCAGGCTCATTCCTAGTCAGCAGCAACTTCAGTTGCTGTTTACCTGCTGGACCCCCCTTGAAGTTTTCTTATTTTATATGTTTATTGGGTTTTTAATTTTATTTCACACTTCCATATTTCTGTTTTACTTTTAGTAAGATGTAAAAAAAGATGTAAAAAACATGTATTTTGTGGTCAGGCACAATGCAAAATTACTACTCCTTCTTGCAGTGACTTTCATTTAGTAATAGACCTTAACAATGATAAATCTTAAACTCCTTCTACATCAAGCAATCCTCCTCCTTCCCCTCTCTATGTATTCCTCCAAATTAACTTCACTTCTGAGAGAGCACCATTTTATCGACATCTGGAGAGAGCATAACCTAATGAACAGAGGCTTTACCTATTACTCCAATCCTCATTAAAAATTCTGGAGAATTGTTCATATTTTTACTACCCAAAAACATCTTCCTTCCTTTTTTGCAAAATTATAGGCTTTTTCCTGGTTTCCCATTCCCCTGTTTTCACCTATTTCACTTCAATTGCCTCTCAATATCATTATTGCATCCGGTGAACTAACAATTATCTTCTTAACTAGGCTGGTTCTCTGCCAGAGATCAACCAGTTTGCTTATCAGTATTTTGAATTCAAAGAGAGTTCTGTATCTTTCCCAGGATCTTTGTAGGAATCCCATAAAGTTACTAGGAGAGGAAATCTAGATACATTGGCCACCATTCACAAGAATGAGTGTGCTAGGAAAATAAAGGGGCTGTTATGGTAATCTTGACCAGCTAGAGACCACAATTAAAGCAGAACTTAACAGCCACATAGACCCCCCCCCCCCAATCCCTCTTCCATGCCACCATATCCCAAGGTAGAGCACATGATCACATATGCTGGCAGTTTCTGTCAGGTATTGGAGTCCTGACAGGGACTGGCGGTGCATCTACTAATGTGTGATGGTTTTCTGCACATGCACACAAATGCTGCCAGTTTGTGGTGGGTGGGGATTCTAGTTGCTTGCAGTATTTGTGCCCACGCACAGATACACAGCACACTGTCTTCTGGGATAACTGAGATGTAGTTATCCTGGGATATCCTAAAATATACAAAACTATACAAACTTTAAGGATTTTTTACGATTTTTGTAAGACCGAGGACTAAAAGATTTATTCAGGGGGAAGAACAATCGATTTATTAATGGCCAAAAAAACAGTGGACAAAGTTGGCTAGGAAACGAAATTCTTTCGCTTATCAACTTACTCCTCATATACTCAGGGATCCTACAGACCAAGTCACTGTGGACTCTTAAAACTCGTCAGCAAAAATATAGATAAGGCACCTGCTATCAAGCTCTTTATGCATATCATGTATGAAAGGGACATAGTTCGCTAGGTAGAGGGAAGATACTAATTTGGTAAGCTTAATGCCAAGGTAGGTGATAGTTTCTTTGGCACATAGATAGCAGAAATAATTTTCTAATGTAGATTTAATCTATGTAGGAACTCCAATATCTAATATGAAGGATTTAGGATCATTCACTTTATAATATGAAACAGCATTGAAAGTAGACAGAACCTGTTGTACTGAAGCCAGGGAGGGGGCAGGGTTGGACAGTATAAGGATAACATCATCGGCAAGTAGGCTAATTTTGTGTGTGTGATCTGAAACTTTCTACAAGAGGTGCCATCATTAAATTGAAAATTAGATGAGATAAGGTATTAGACAGCATCACAGAGCAGTAGACTTTTGCAGAGGGTTGTGAGTAGAGTGGCATAATAGCAGAAAATATGTGACCGCAGAAGCCACAGTCAGGGCAAGATGCTGCCAGTGAACCCTGTCAAATGCCTTCTCTGCATCCAAAGATAGGAGCAGAGAAGGCACTCAGCATGGTGGATAATATTGATTATTTGGCGTATGGCAAATCCAGACTAATCAGGAAAAATAAAGTTGGGGAGTAGATCATTGGGTCTGTTGGCAATCATTTCTGCATATAGTTTGAGATTGTGGTTGAATAGTGAAATCAGGCGAAAATTTTGGGGAATGTTGGCCTCCTTCCCTGGCTTTAGCAGTGTTACAATTAAGGCTTGCAGCATATCTTCTAGAAAGGAGGATGAGGTGGTAGCAGCATTGAACAACCTGGTTAAATGGGGTAGAAGAATATGTTGGTATTGCTTGA
Organism: Lithobates pipiens; assembly: GCF_037356315.1. Taxonomy (NCBI): domain Eukaryota; kingdom Metazoa; phylum Chordata; class Amphibia; order Anura; family Ranidae; genus Lithobates; species Lithobates pipiens. The sequence continues at coordinate 390,677,347 of NW_027507764.1, forward strand.
AATATTCACCAACAAAGCTGTCTGCACCTGGGGACTTGTTGTTTGGGAGAAAATTAATAGCCTTGCCAATTTATGAAGATTCAAATAAGGAATTAAGATGTTATAGTTGGGCTTCTGTCAATCTTGTGAGGTAGAGTTCATCAAGAAATAAATGGATAGTGCTGGGGTCCGGTTGAGGTATGGTGGGATCATTTTTTAAATTGTCGAGAGAGCTATAATAGGTACTAAAATTCTATTTCTTGAGAGTTAGTTAAGCGGATGAAGCAAAAAGGGAATATGGGTTTTAAGTCAATGGTCTTTATTTGTTTGGCTAGAAGTTTACCTGCCTTAATGCTTGAGGCATAAAAGGTCATTCTGGAGAGTTTCTGCACCTTTTTGAATTTTTCGAGTAGGAGTGTTCTAAGCTCTAACCTTAAATGACCCAGTTTGAATTTGAGGGTAGGGTGAAGTTGTTGTTTGTTTAATGTGTCAATCATTTGAATTTGGGAGAATAGTTGGTCAATGTGCTGCGCCCTCTGCCTCTTTGCTTTAAATTTTAGGAAGAGGCCTCGCATGTAGGCTATATGGGCAGCCCATAGGATAGCTGGGTTAGAGATTGTGAAGGAAACATTCCTCTAGATGTTTGCGGAGGTCATCTGCATAGGGATTTGACGGCACAGGTAGGTATTTAATTGCCAAATATAGGTGGGAGTAGAATTTGAATAATCCTTGCTGGTAATGCAGATGGGTGAGTGGTCAGACCAGGTGGTTAAGAGAAATGTAGATGACGGTATCTTCCATGAGGAAAAGATCGATGTGGGAGCTTGTGTTGTGAAATGCTGAAACTGATATGAAGTCCCGCTCTATGGCGTGCTTGCAAGGCCATATGTCATATAAATTAAAGTTTTGTAGAAGGAGGCCTAAGCTAGGTTTACCCTTTTTGGTTTTATTGGAAGAGTCAAGCTGTGGGTTACGGACCAGGTTGAAATCACTGCACCACACCAGAAAACCCTGTTGAACAGTGATGATCTTCTTGTAGAACTTCTGCAAAAAGTGTATTTGGGGAGTGTTAGGAGTAGGGATGGGCCAAACACCCCCGGTTCAGTTTGCACCAGAACACCTCGAACAGGCAGAAAGTTCTAGTGAACATGCAAACCCTATTAAAGTCTATGAGACACGAACATGACAAATCCACAAAGTCCTCATTTTAAAGGCTTATGTGCAAGTTATTGCCATAAAAAGTGTATGGGGACCTGGGTACTGCCCTAGGGGAATGTATCAATGCAAAAAAATTGTAAAGCAATCATTTTTTCAGGGCAGTGGTTTTAATAATGCTTAAAGTGAAACAATACATATGAAATATTTCTTTAACCACTTCCCGCTCCAGCCATATAGCAAAATAATGGCCAAGAAATGGTTTCATTATCCTGACTGGGCGTCATAAGACATCCAGCAGGATAAGCCATGATCACGCCTGCAACACACAGTCATCAGTCATGGTAAAGAGCCTCTGACATAGGCCCTTTACCACATGATCAGCTGTGTCCAATCACAGCTGATCACAGTGTAAATAGGAAAAATCGGACTGACAGATGCGAGTACAGGATTGGCTGCTCTCCTGACAGGTGAGTCTGTGCTAATTGACTATCAGCACAGCCCCTCAAGGATGCCCACCCAGGTCCACCAGGTAACAGAAACAGATGCTCAGAAGTCCAAATGGCAGTGACACAGAGGACTAGTGCAGTTTAACTGCTTAAGGACCACCCACTGCAGTTGTACTGTGGCAGGTTGGCTCCCCTGCATTAACCACCTGCTGTTGGAGTGTGCCTGTGGGTTGGGCAGACTTGATATGCACCGGCGACCCACGATCACCTAGTATAGAAGCAGAATGGAGATTTGCCTTTGTAAACAAGGTGGATCCCTATTCTGACAGGGGATATTACAGAGATCACTGTTCCCAGTGATCGGGAACAGTGATCTCTGTCATGTCCTAGGTAGCCCATCCCCCCTACAGTTAGAACACACTCAGGGAATGCAGTTAACCCCTTGATTGCCCCATAGTGTTAACCCCTTTCCCTGCCAGTGTAAAAAGTGTAATTTGGGGTCAGATTTGTCACGGCCCCACAAAAAAATCGCAGATTGCCGCCATAATCAGTACAAAAAATAAAAAAAATGAAAAGTCCCTAAATCTTTCACATAGTTTGTAGACGTGATAACTTTTGCGCAAACCAATCAATATACGCCAATATTAAATTGTTTTTGCCAAAAATATGTAGAAGAATATATAACTGATGAACAAATGTTTATTTTTATTTTTTTGGATATGTATTATAGCAAAAAGTATTAAAAAAGTATTTTTCAAAATTATCACTGTGTTTGTTTATAGCTCAAATTAAAAACCACAGAGGTTATCAAATACCACCAAAAGAAAGCTCTGTGGGAAAAAGAAGACATCGATTTTGTTTGGGTACAGAGTTGCACGACCGCGCAATTGTCAGTAAAAGTGACGCAGTGCATTATCTCAAAAAATGGCCTGGTCATTAAGGGGGCAAATCCTTCCAGTCCTTGAGTGGTTAAATAACCTGGCTGGTGCCAATGTGCACTCTCGTTAATCGGCCACTGGAAGGGGTTCTTAGACTTATTTGCCTGTGTGTATGCAAACATCTTTCCTGACACCTGTGTAAGAAAGATGTACATAATTTCCTAACTTTCGGGCTGCTCTGGTTCAGTCACATGATCTGGCTTCTCTTTGTCATTCAGCATGGCTTCAGGAAAGAGAGGAGGGAGTACTGACAATGAATGGACCATTTAGGAGTAGTGTGACCTCACCACTTATTATTATTATTATTATTATTATTATTATTCAGGTTTTATATAGGGCCAACAGTTTGCGCAGCACTTTACAACATGAGGGCAGACAGCTACATTACAATTTGGTACAAGAGGGATCAGAGGGCCCTGCTTGTTAGAACTTACAATCTAAAAAGGAAGGGCCGATTGATACAAAAGGTAATAGCTGTGGGGAGATGAGCTGATGGAGGAAGTAAAACAGTGTTAGTTAGGAAGCAGGATAGGCTTCTTTGAAGAGAAGGGTTTTCAGGGATCGCCTAAAGATAGATAGATTAGGGGACAGTCGGCAGATTGGGGTAGGGAGTTCCAAAGGATGGGAGAAGCTCTGGAGAAATCCTGGAGGCGAGCATGGGAGGAGGTGACAAGGGAGATAGAGGCTTTACTGGCCATTGTCTCCTCTCCCCTGCAGGCACTGCTAGCTAACACTGGGCAGAGCAAGTGACTGGACGAGACTGGCCTGCAAATATAAAGAATATACATCTTTCTTACACAGGTTATTTACCATAGTTGTTGTGGGGGGGGGGGGGGGGTGGCTGCAAGCACCCAGTTCCCTTAAGACCTTAACCTACCTAGAGCTCACCTAACTCTAACGGAAAACAAATTTATTTTTTATAAGAGCTTACCTTATTGGACACCTGAAACATTGAAGCAGACTACTAACATTAGCATAACAAGGTCTCCCAGTGCTGAGATCTGAGCACTGAAAGCTTAGCACAGAAATGTCATGATTCATGTATATCATTAACAGACATATTTTAACAAGTTGGAAAATAAGTATGAGCAATAACAAAAAAACTTTTAACTGAGAAGGAGGGCAAACACAACCAACTATCCTTTTCATAATAAGTACAGATTTATGGGGCCATCATCCCTGCTATTGGTACTGACCCAGGAGCAAATGCCCCCTTGCCCCCTAGCTTAATCTTCCTCTGCTGTGCATTTGCCCTATACAATAATCACAAAATTGGAAGTACATATACTGTATATGTTGAAAAAAGTGCTCATCATGTTGGTTAATAATGTTCAAAACAGACTTTTGTTCTTTTATTCTCCATCAGATAACATATCATGCATCAAAATTAACAGCCAAGAATGTGACGTCTAATGATATATCTACATTCACTTTAATTTTCCTGTCTTATTTACTATGCTAAATAATGTATTTTGTTTTGATCTGCATGTTTTTGCAATGCTTACAATACCTAACTATGTTATCAACTACAGAATGAAAAATGCTTATGATTATAATATAATTAGTGATAGCTATAACAGGCAAACTTAGAATGCCTCTTTAGCTTGCCATCATTAAATGTTGCATTTACAGGTGTTTAAAATATTCTACACTTCTGAAGAAGCATGCAATGCCACTTTAAATTTCAGATTAATCATTCTTCATTTAAAAAAGACCATCTGTTCGCTGAAGATTAAGAAAGTTATAGGACATCCTTGAGAAAAAGTTGCAGAGAAGTCTTCAGTCTGTCAAACTGAAATGACATCAGATCACCAAGATTCAATTTTGAAACACTGCAATAAAACAATCCAAGAAGGCAACAGCTTTTAACAAAGTGGAAAAGGATTGGTTTGACAGTTTATGAATTACACAGAAGAAAGTCTGAAAGAAAATGTATGGCATTTTTACAATAAAATGTACTAATAAGAAGAATGAGCCTTGCATGGTTCTACTGGGAATATGCTTTATCAGAAATGACATTAAAGAGAACACTTATACCTTCCATTTGTAATTAAAGTGTTTTGGTTAGATAAAAGGCTATGGGTGTGGAAATATAGATGTTGCTAGCTCACAATATGTTTCCGCTTTAGTCAAAATAAGCTATTAGCATATTCACCTACTCACTAATTGCAGTGACTGTACATGCCTCTTGTCAGAAGCTGTTTAAACGAGTTTTAGATGTAAGTTGCTATGCAGTCAGCAAGATAGTCTAAATATAAAATTGTCATGCTATCGTTTTGCTAATGGGCACCACTGAATAATTCAACTGCAATAATAAGGCGAAAATCTGTCTCATATCTCCAGATCATGAGTCAGGGTAGTAATTTAGTTTCAGCATCGAAGGTAATGCTTTTTTTCAGGCAGATGAAGAAAAATTCTTCTGCATTTGCTTCATTCATCATGTCAGAAGAAAGAAACGAAAGGGGTGGTAGAATAGCAGCAGGGGAATAATGCTAGGAGGCTTAACATTTGTATACTACTCAATGTCTTCTTTTGTCTCCTCTCTAGAGAGCACTCGACTCTGGGATAAGGATTTTGTTTTATTAGGACTTCTGGGGTAGGTGAATGGAAGGTGATGCATGTAGCACAGTGTTAATATTATAACTCTGTTTTATTAAAAAAGATGGTGCCTACACATTAATCACGGATCTGCCTGTATAGAAAACATTCTATTACTTTTTCACTATTTTAATTTTCTCTGTTTTTAAATTTATCGTTGGAAATATATTCCCATGGACACTCATATTTTGAATAATATTATTATCTAAATTCAAATAAGATTATTTTCAGGTTTTTATGCTTCCATGTTTCCTTTTTCAGTCTCTGGCTCTCTCTTTCTCTCCTCTCTTGTGTCTCTCTTTCCTATACTAACTCTAAGCAAAACCATTTTGCTGGTGATTAAGAGGAAAAAATAGCTTAATGCATAATTAAAAACATGTGCAAAAACTCTAATTGGCTGCTGGCTAAATGGCTTTTGGCTATTTTGGCCTTCATGTTCGAATGCAAACTCTAATAGATGCTTAAGGCTCTCTGACTATGTGACACTACATATAGTTTATTTTTATTATTAGTATTATTATTATATGAAAGCTGCAATGTTATTAAATGCAAATAAAAATTTTTTTTATCAGTGGAAGGATTACTGACTAGCAATAAATATTTTTTTTTTCCCCCTGGCATAAGTAATCTCTTCTTGACCATATGATAACTTGAAATTTCTATTTTCTTAATTTCGAAAGTATTGCTTCACTGTTTTACAATTGTTATAATTAGTCTCTGACATCAAATCTGGCCAGAGTCAGTGCAAAATCCACCAGCTGTCACTGGCATCCAGGCTTATACTTACTTTTGTGTTTATGGATTCTCTATGTCCTATATAACACAAATCAATAAAAGTGTAGTAACAAGGCACCCACATTTAGGGTTGCTGAGAAAATATTGATAATAGTTCAATGACAACTAATAAGGATGATCAAAACATTTAAAATAGTAGGGTGCACATTTTGGACAGAGAGTACAAAATGGTTTGCAAGAAGCATGAAAGAGGTCCCTGCATCAAACTGGAACAGCCATTATTTAAAACAGATGGGGACATTCAACACCATCTTTCTTTTCAATATAATGCCATTTTCACATCTCTACCCAGGTGTTTTGACAATTTAAACCTTCAGTCATGTAAATCAAAGGATTAGCACAAAACAAAAAGGTCATATAAGTTCCTAAGGTATTTATAATAATTACAGCTCTAACTAAACCCATTTACAAAATTTAAAACAGTGGCCCTATATATTTCCTTAAAAATATACTAAGCTTATGAACAGTTTTATCATCCTCATTATATCCAATATATAATTAACATAAACATTAACTAAATATTATAATAACAAATAAACCTCAATTAATCCATATACTGTGAACTTGTTGCAAAGCATAATTGCATAACACAATTCAGGGTCCAGGCAAATGTGAAACAATCCATGTGTTGATGTAAAGTAACACTCCCAATAATGTGATGCAAGAAACAGAATATAAAATCCTGTCCAGGTGGTAAAAGACATACACAAACAGTTTCTGCAAAGTTCCTCTATATGCTGGAAATGTCAAGGGAAGGAGGGCTCTTTCCCTCACATATTTTGTACTTGCCTGGGGATTACATATTTCTGGAACCAGGTCAGACAGGTTATTTACAGATTAACATACATACAAATGCCAGATGATCGAGCCTCCTTTATTTGACTTTGCTATCTAGACATGTGCATTTGTTTTCGTCCGAATGCATTTTCGTCGGAATTTCAGATATTTTCGTTATCGTTTTAACAAACCAAAATGAAAGTGCAGAATTCGAAAAACTAAAGATCCGACATAAACAAATGCTTTATTTTCATTTTCGTTGTGACAACAGTTCGATATAGATAGGAGATTCGACATGATGTTGACAATAACAATCTGAGTCTATCGAACCTGTGGTCGAATGTGCCTAACCTTAACTCTATTAGTCAAGAATTATTCTACATAGAGAGAAAAGATTTGACATAGAGAGAAAAGATTCAACATAGAGAGAAAAGATCGCTGCTGGAATTGGGTGGGGGAAGTAAAATAAAAATAATGATGATGATGATGAATGTTATTTGCTGATTGTAACCAAAGAGGAGGAGCAGTAAAATAGCTAGAACTAAGTACACACATACAGCCAGCTTACTTTCACTTACGATTGCTAGCAGAGAGAGACACAAACATGGAATTATTTCAGAAGACAGTCAATCTTAGCTGGTCCGTTTGTCAGAGAACCTAAATTATTTAGCAATTAAGCATAAGAACAGCAGCAGAACAATAGTGAAGCAAGCTACAGTTCAATTTAACATTTTCATAATAATCTGCTGCTATTGTGTTAGTGTTGTGAACTTGATAGTGATGCTGGTGTTGCTAGTGTTGTGATAGCCTCATAAGCTGCCCGTGTTGTGGGGGGGGGGGGATTTATTATTATAGATTCTATATTATAGATTGAGATTCTATATAGATTCTATATAACCTATCTTGTTATCTGTCTGATCAGTGATCACTATCACCAGTCCATTTTTTGTTTAAACTATATACATTCAACATGAACGACAAAGATTCGACAAAGCAGCGAAAAACATACAAACATCGAATCTTTGGCTTATGGTGTCTGTCAAAAGTTCTAAGAAGATTCGACGAAGAAGCTAAACAATATGGAGTCATGCAGTTTGGCTGCTCAGTCAAATCTTCTTTGAACATTCGAAAGACACCATAAGCCTTCAATGACAGATTCGACCTTAATTAATTTGGATTTTTGGGTGAATGTAATTTTTAACAAAAAACAAAATAGATAAAAACGAATTTTGGGAGTAACTAAATAAATGTATTTTTCGGATGAAAACGAAATTCTGAAACAAAATATTTCAGTGTGCACATGTCTACTGCTATCCATGAAGAGATATAAACACTGGTTACCTGTACATCTACTCTACACAATGAATGCCTGTATACCAATCTATTAGAAACAAAACTATACCTCCATAACTTAGTCTGTGGCTCATCAAGATTAGCAAAGTACATAAAAACAGTTGTCTACTTCGGGCATGTTCGGCACGCCCAAAAGAGCTCCTGCACTGTAAAAAAGGCATCTCCTGTATGTCCAGGAGACTGCCTGCACTTTCTCCTCTACCCTGCTCGCTCTCATGTACAGTCCTATACAACCCGATGTCTGTAGAAAGAGGAACTTCAATCAGATGCCTTTCTCATTGAATGATCACTGTGAAATCCAATCACAATGATCAGACAGTGATCTGTGTGTGGAAGAGCTGAGTTGTTTATTGTGTGCACAAAGCATCAGTTAAACAAATGCGCATACATAGTTGAGATCAAATGTTGTTGGAGGGAATCCAAAAGACAGCTTCTCTAAAGATATAGGTTCTCTAACATAGAGGAATATATTCTAGTTTTGGTTCAGCTATTGCCTAATTTGAATATAGGACAATAAGATAATGAGGGTCAGTTGGAATTGAGGGGCTAAAGCCTAGTACACACTATCAGATCTGACAGCTCAGATTGGAACCACTGTACTAATGATCTGGAGGCTTCTGGCCAGCTTCTGTCAGCCATCTGATGGCTTGTGGCCGGCTTCTTTCGGACTGGCTGCCATACACAAGACCAGATGTCAGCTGGTTTTTATTGAACCGGCCAATGTCATCTGACATTCGGCCCATCTGTATTAGGCTTTAATCCTGATGATCTTGATAGGCACCCTTTCTGAAGAATTGGCTAGCTACCAGTTTTGAATAGGGCCAGTAATCTTTAAAGAAAATGTAATGTGTTCCAGGGGGAAAGTTTGAGTTGTGTCTCAGGGGGGTCAAGGGTCCAGGGACTGTGGACAAAGAAGACCCTTCTTATGTAAGTAAAACAGGTGGAAGGTCGTTTTATTGCAATCACTTGCATGACATAAAGAAGGCTTGGGAAGAAATTTATTTTCTAGATTGATGCTCTCTCAAACCATGAAAAGCAAGGCTTCATTAAAAGTCCCATTGAAGGTTTCTAGGAAGGGGATGGAAATTATGAGTGTGAAGCTTTGGAAGAGTGGCTGACAGATGTTGCTCTAAATATGTAATCACCCCTTACATTGGCAAGTCAGTACTGTTTTCATTGGAAGGGTGATAGTCAAAAAGTTAACATTTTAAGTAGTTGTATTTTAGGTTTTAAAAAGGTCAAAGTCTTCCAGCTCTTTAAGAACATTAGGAAGGAGGGTAAATGCTGAGGAATTAAAATGAGCACATCATCAGTAACACTGTCAATTTATATTCCTTACTTTTGAGGAAGCAAGGGATATTGCCCAAAGTTTAGGGAATACGGTGAAGCTCTGCTGACTTCATCCAATTATGTGCAAACAAAAATTCTCAGATTTAAATTCCTTAAATGTGATTGGTAAGAAAGTGATACTTGACATCATCCACACTCTGTGCCATTAAAGCAGTATTAAACCCAAAAGCAAACATTTATTATACTGCAGCTTACCAGTTCTTAGATTTGATGGTTGCATTTGTTTGTTTTTTTGCTGGGCTTTCTTTCTTCTATTTTCACGGGTGATTCAGCCAGTAAGTCTTTTTTTAAAAACAAGCTTACTTCCAGATTTATCAGTTTGCAGGGATGGGACAAACCGTTTAACACTGGCAGGGGTTCTTGCAATGACAAGCTTTTATTTATCTATGTAAAATCTTTATCCCAAAAGGAAAAAATACATTTGTTTATCTAAATTTTCTAGTCAATCTACTCAAGACTTGAATGGATTCAGCTTGGAGCCATTGGCTTCTCTGCACCGCTGGCCATTAAACCTATGTCCTTTCTCCAACAATTGTCAGGCTATGTATGAAGGTGCTTCCACAGATAACGATACAAATAATAAAAAATGTGATAACACTGCAATATTACAATCTATGTACAATAAATAATCAACTAACAGTGCAATACATGAGCTAATAAACAATAAAACTAGTGAAACAGAGTCCAATAAACAATAAATTATACTTTCTTCAGAGATATAGAAAACAAAAAACAAATGTGATGCTGCTTCTAAAGGACTCCTTATCCAAAGTGCTCCCACCACCACTTGCAATGGCCACTCACCTCCTTAATACGACCACAGGGGGTCAAACCCGCCTTGCACTTAGTGCCAATAATTTCTCCAAAGGATCCTCTGTGATCTTTACTTTGCTCAAGGTATAAACAAATGGTCTATGGCCAGCATAGGTTCCAAAAAGAGAGAATACAAATAAGGGGAAGGCGCACTGACCTAGTGCATTACCATAAAACAGCTTTATTTAAAATTGAATCAAATAGCTGGGGGTCACTCCCGAAACGCGTTAGCCATTTCCGTAGAGGTACTCATCAAATTCCTCGGACATCTGATCTGGTCTGGAGTCGCCAAACGTTTGGTGCGATGGATTTATTTGTATTGATTTTGCCTGTGATCAATACTCGTTTGTGAGTAGCCATTTTGCTATTTGATTCAATTTTAAATAAAGCTGTTTTATGGTAATGCACTAGGTCAGTGCGCCTTCCCCTTCTTTGTATTCTCTCTTTTTAGTATTTGAACACCCAATGTTCTAAAGGAGGGCTGCAAGACGTAGTGACTACACCATTTCAAACTGTTTATATCACATTTAAAGACCAAGAAACCAGAGCGCAGGAGAATTTGCTGTTTTTGTACAGCATAGGTTCCATCCACTGCGCTTTATACCTCGATCCATATTAGAGACCAGGAGTATAATACTCCTCCAAATGAAGCCACGTGCACGGTGGCAAAACTAATAGAGGTGGAGCCTGGTGGTGGACTGATCATTACTGAGTGAGATTATCTGATTTGTACTTATGCTTTTAATCATTATAATAAATGTGAGTTTGTTGCTAGCGGGTGTGGCAAGGTTCATTTTTTAATCCCTCGGATACTGCACTATAGGAGACACTTTTTTCTTGTTTCTTTTATGTATTTCTGCATCTGCTGGTCTCTAATACAGATTGAGGTATAAAGCAGCACAGTGGATGGAACCTATGCTGGCCATAGACCGTTTGTTTATACCTTGAGCAAAGTAAAGATCACAGAGGAGGAGAAATTATTGGCACTAAGTGCAAGGCAGGTTTGATCCCATGGGGTCATATTAACCACTTAACAACCGCCCATTGCCGATTAACGGCATCAGGGCGGTTGTTTAACTCTGAGAGGCCGTTAATTAACGGCCTCCCAGAATTCTGCTCTCGCGCGCCCCCTGGGGCGCGCACACGAGAGCATCCGTGACCGCTGGGTCCAGTGGACCAGGCGCATCACGAATCACTGTAAACGGCCGCTCATCGCGGCCCTTTACCACGTGATCGCTCCGTCAAATGACGGAGTGATCACTTGTAAACAAACCGGCGTCATGTTATGATGCCGGTTCCTCCCTCCCCCTCTCTGTACCAATCGGTACAGCGGAGGGGGAAGAGATCGGTGTCAGCAGCGATGTGGGCTGCATCTGCAGTGCTCACCGAAAATTAACCCCTCAATTCCCTGCCAACACTCTGCAATATCCTGCAACACTCTGCAATATCCTGCAACACTCTGCAATACTCTGCAATACCCTGCAATACCCTGCAATACCCTGCAACACTCTGCAATACCCTGCAATACCCTGCAACACTCTGCAATACCCTGCAACACTCCGCAATACCCTGCAACACTCCGCAATACCTTGCAACACTCCGCAATGCCCTGCAACACTCCGCAATGCCCTGCAACACTCTGCAATGCCCTGCAACACTCTGCAATGCCCTGCAACACTCTGCAATACCCTGCAACACTCCGCAACACCTTGCAACACTCTGCAATACCCTGCAACACTCTGCAATACTCTGCAACACTCTGCAATACCCTGCAACACTCTGCAATACTCTGCAACACTCTGCAACACCCTGCAATACCCTGCAACACCCTGCAACACTCCGCAACACTCCGCAACACTCTGCAATACCCTGCAACAGGTACAGCGGAGGGGGAAGAGATCGGTGTCAGCAGCGATGTGGGCTGCATCTGCAGTGCTCACCGAAAATAAACCCCTCAATTCCCTGCCAACACTCTGCAATATCCTGCAACACTCTGCAATATCCTGCAACACTCTGCAATACTCTGCAATACTCTGCAATACCCTGCAATACCCTGCAATACCCTGCAACACTCTGCAATACCCTGCAATACCCTGCAACACTCTGCAATACCCTGCAACACTCCGCAATACCCTGCAACACTCCGCAATGCCCTGCAACACTCCGCAATGCCCTGCAACACTCCGCAATGCCCTGCAACACTCTGCAATGCCCTGCAACACTCTGCAATACCCTGCAACACTCCGCAACCCCTTGCAACACTCTGCAATACCCTGCAACACTCTGCAATACTCTGCAACACTCTGCAATACCCTGCAACACTCTGCAATACTCTGCAACACTCTGCAACACCCTGCAATACCCTGCAACACCCTGCAACACTCCGCAACACTCTGCAATACCCTGCAACACTCTGCAACACTCTGCAATACCCTGCAACACTCTGCAATGCTCTGCAACACCCGCCAATACCCTGCAACACTCTGCAATGCTCTGCAACACCCGCCAATACCCTGCAACACTCTGCAATGCTCTGCAACACCCGCCAATACCCTGCAATGCTCTGCAATGCAATACTCTGCAACGCCATACTCTGAGATACCCAGCCATACTCTGAGATACCCAGCCATAGTCGGTGATACCCTGCAATACCCAGCCATAGACATCCCCCCCCCTCCCGCCGCCCTCCGGTGCTTCTACCGAATCGCTAATACGATCAAAGCCAGAATCTTTTTTTTTTCAGGCTTCCCAGCTTAGAGGTGAGATGTGGGGTCTTATTGACCCCATATCTCACTGTAAAGAGGACCTGTCATGCCATATTCCTATTACAAGGGATGTTTACATTCCTTGTAATAGGAATAAAAGTGATCCAAAAAATTATTTTTGGGGAAAAAAATGTCAAACTAAAATAAATAAAGTAAAATGAACAATAAAAAAAATGTATTTTTTAAAGCGCCCCTGTCCCCATGTGCTCGCATGCAGAAGCGAACGCATACGTAAGTCCCGCCCACATATGAAAACGGTGTTCAAACCACACATGTGAGGTATCGCTGCGAACGTTAGAGCGAGAGCAACAATTCTAGCCCTAGACCTCCTGTGTAACTCAAAACATATAACCAGTAAAAAAAAATTAAATGGTCGCCTATGGGGATTTTTAAGTAGCGACGTTTGGCGGCATTCCACGAGCGTGTGCAATTTTGAAGAGTGACATATTAGGTATCTATTTACTCAGCGTAACTTCATCTTTCACATTATGCAAAAATTGGGCTAACTTTACTGTGTTTTTTTTTTTTTAAGCACAAAACTGTTTTTTTTCCAAAAAAAAGCATTCGAAAAATTACTGCGCAAATACCGTGCGAGATAAAAAGTTGCAAAGACCACCATTGTATTCTCCAGGGTGTTTGCTAAAAAAACATATATAATGTTTTGGAGTTTTATGTAATTTTCTAGCAAATAAATGATGATTTTTACATGTAGGAGAGAAATGTCAGAATTGTCCTGGGTGCTCCAGAACACCTGATGGCGCTCCCTGCATGTTAGGCCTCTGTATGTGGCCACACTGTGTAAAAGTCTCACACATGTGGTATCGCCATACTCAGGAGTAATAGCAGAATGTGTTTTGGGGTGTAATTTGTGGTATGCATATGCTGTGTGTGAGAAATAACCTGATAATATGACAATTTTGTGAAAAAAAAAAAAGTTAAAAAAATCTTGATTTTGCAAACAATTGTGGGAAAAAATGACAACTTCAAAAAACTCATCATGCCTCTTACTAAATACCTTGGAATGTCTTCTTTCCAAAAAGGGGTCATTTGGGGGGTATTTGTACTTTTCTGGCATGTTAGGGTCTCAAGAATTGAAATAGGCCGTCAGTACTTCAGGTGTGATCAATTTTCAGATATTGGCACCATAGCTTGTGAACTCTATAACTTTCACAAAGACCAAATAATATCCACCAATTTGTACTTATTTTTACCAAAGATATGTAGTAGTATAAATTTTGGCCAAAATTAATGAAGAAAAAATTACTAATCTGCTAAATTTTCTAACAGAAACAAAGAAAAATTCATTTTTTTACAGAATTTTCGGTATTTTTTCTTTTATAGCACAAAAAATAAAAAACCCAGCAGTGATTAAATACCACCAAAAGAAAGCTCTATTTGTGTGAAAAAAAGGACAAAAATTTCATATAGGTCCAGTGTTGCATGACTGAGTAATTGTCATTCAAAATGCGAGAGCACCGAAAGCTGAAAATTGGTCTGGTTATTAAGGGTGTTTAAGTGCCCAGTGGTCAAGTGGTTAAAGGAGGTGAGCCGCCATTTAATGTGGTGGTGGGAGCACTTTGGATAAGGAGTCCTTTAGAAGAAGCATCCCATGTTTGTTTTTTTTGTTCTCTATATCTCTGAAGAAAGTATCATTCATTGTTATTGGGACTCTGTTTCATTATTTTTATTTTTTATTAGCTCATATATTGCACTGTTAGTTGGTTGATTGGTTTATTGTACATAGACTGTAATATTGCAGCGCTATCACATTTTTAAATATTTGTATCGTTATCTGTAGGAGCACATTAGTGATAGCTGCAGCAATTATAAGCAATTTTTTTGTTTATTATCACTTTTTTACCAAAATCTTTACATATTAGCGCGCCACTATTCTATTTTTAATATGTATGAAGGTGCTTCCTTCTGATGTCAACATGTGAGTGCAATGCAGATTGTCACTTGCCACATGTTGCAAATTGTCCACTTGCCATGTAACCTGCCACCCATTGTGTATTGTCCACTTGCCACGTCACCTGCCACAAGTTGCAGATTGTCCACTTGCCATGTCACCTGCCACCTATTGCGGATTTTCCACTTGCTACGTCACCTGGCCCAAGTTGCGGATTGTCCACTTGCCACGTCACCTGCCACACATTGCTGATTGTCCACTTGCCACATCACCTGCCACACATTGCGGATTGTCCACTTTCCACGCCACCTGCCACAAGTTGCAAACTGTCCACTTGCCACGTCCCCTGCCACAAGTTGCAGATTGTCACTTGCCACAAGTTGCAAATTGTCCACTTGCCACATCACCTGCCACACATTGCGGATTGTCCATTTGCCACATCACCTGCCACAAGTTGCAGATTGTCACTTGCCACACATTGCAAATTCTCCACTTGCCACGTAACCTGCCACCCATTGCGTATCGTCCACTTGCCACATCACCTGCCACAAGTTGCGGATTGTCCACTTGCCACGTCACCTGCCACCTATTGCGGATTCTCCACTTGCTACGTCACCTGCCACCTATTGCGGATTGTCCACTTGCCACATCACCTGCCACACATTGCAGATTTTCCACTTGCCACATCACCTGCTACAAGTTGCAAACTGTCCACTTGCCACGTCACCTGCCACCTATTGCGGATTCTCCAC
This sequence comes from Lithobates pipiens, assembly GCF_037356315.1. NCBI lineage: Eukaryota > Metazoa > Chordata > Amphibia > Anura > Ranidae > Lithobates > Lithobates pipiens. The sequence continues at coordinate 390,692,980 of NW_027507764.1, forward strand.
TTGCTACGTCACCTGCCACACATTGCGGATTGTCCATTTGCCACATCACCTGCCACACATTGCGGATTGTCCACTTTCCACACCACCTGCCACAAGTTGCAAACTGTCCACTTGCCACATCACCTGCCACAAGTTGCAGATTGTCACTTGCCACAAGTTGCAAATTGTCCACTTGCCACATCACCTGCCACACATTGCGGATTGTCCATTTCCCACATCACCTGCCACAAGTTGCAGATTGTCACTTGCCACACATTGCAAATTCTCCACTTGCCACGTAACCTGCCACCCATTGCGTATCGTCCACTTGCCACGTCACCTGCCACAAGTTGCGGATTGTCCACTTGCCACGTCACCTGCCACCTATTGCGGATTCTGCACTTGCTACGTCACCTGCCACCTATTGCGGATTGTCCACTTGCCACATCACCTGCCACACATTGCGGATTGTCCACTTGCTACATCCCCTGCCACAAGTTGCAAACTGTCCACTTGCCATGTCACCTGCCACAAGTTGCAGATTGTCACTTTCCTGCTAAAGTGGGGAATGGGGATTGTCCCTTCTGTTTCCCAGTCTGAGTCAGGAAGCAGAGAGATGATGTAATCTCCCTGCTGCCTGCACAGTGAGTGAGGGTGGAACTTCCAGGATACAGGGCGGATGCCGGGTGGTGAGAGATGATGTCATCCCTCTGCTCCACTGATTGGCCACCCACCGAGCCTCAAAGCTGGCAGCTTCCCCCCACCCACTGCCGAGCTACCCAGCTGCGTCCAGAGTCGAATAGATGGGCAGCTCGGCGATTCACCCGCCGCCCACTCACCGGGCCCGCATGGGTCGCTATGGCAGTAGTTCCGCCACTCCATAGTAATTGGTTTATTACCAACATTTCTTTAAGAAATGGATAATGACCTTCTTCATCAGCCAATTGATCTATATGTTGAAATTTAAAATGTTTAGCGAAAAGGGTGGCTACACTCTTCATTTTAGAGGTGTACAGTAGGTAGACATAAGGTATAAAGGAGAATATCTGTGATTTGTGAAATCGGATACAGGGGACTTCTTATAATATTAATATCTATTGAATTTTAACAAGGACAGCACATGATATTGCAAAAGTTGGTACAATTAGTGCAAATTTGAACATAAATTGCCAGAATTGAGCAAACACAGTAGAGTACCAAATATAGAACTCAATGGGAGGGTAACAGCTAATACCTACTCTCCTTTAGAGGTGTAGATACTGTCCTGAATGCTTAACTGGGGAAAAAATGTAATTAAATGATACAGGTATGAACAAGAAAGGGGAGGGGGGGAGAAATTAGAGAGTGAGGAAGTATTAGTGATAAATAGAATTCAGAAAGGAGCAGGACGGTTTCCTTGTTAATTAACAGTTCAAGAGATTTAAAAATCATGTATTGTGTCTCATGGCTAAAGCCTCGTACACACTAGTCATTTTTTCTTTTCGCTCAACTCAGCAGGACTGAACAAAAAAAAGACCTGACAGCTCAGGAAGAGATGATGTACTAACTATTCGATGTTAGTAGAGCAACCTCCCCTGCTGTTTCATTGTGTTCTGACAGGGGGATGCCCCCCCCCCCCCCAATAACATTCTGGTCAGCATTCTCAGCCATTGCCTGAAAGCGCTGATTGGGAGCTGATCGGCAGACCTTTTTTGGTCATGCCCCTTTGACAGAAGCAGGCCGAATGGCCAGCTTTTGTCGGACTGACTCCAGTACACATGGGCTGAATGTAAGCCAGTTTCTATTGAACCGGCTGATGCTGCCCGACATTTAGCCCATGTGTACTAGGCTTAAGAGGCTGGGAGAACCTAATAGTATGAAAAGCTAACACTTTACATAAGAGAGTCATTATAAGTATGCAAGAGTACAACACTTGTCAGTAAGCCAAAAGGCCCAGTCTTTTTCAAACTTATGCCCTACACTTTGTAATTGAGGAAGCATTTTTTTTTTTTTAAATAGCATGCTTATTTAGGATTTCTATGACAGAAAACAACAATGGATTTGCATTCTGTCGTAATCCAGTTTGACACAGTTGTGTTACTTGGTTATTGCTGCTCAGTTCTTATCCTTTCATGCATTATCCAGCTCATGAAGCACTTATTAGTCCACTTCTCAATTTAGGTGTGCTAACTCAGGTTATTATGTAATAACCTTGGTGACCAGATCTGTCTGCTCTCTCAAATGTTAGATGCCAGGATTCTCTTCAATTCCATAGACTCTCAGGACAGTTTGATTAGACTGACCGACTACCCTGCATAACTAAAACAACACAGACACTCTCTGAATCATATTAGGCTATGACACACACTTACTGCTCCAGAAGGCCTGTGCCAGATAATGGGATACTCTGTTCACAAAGGAGGAACCTTTCACCCTAGCAAAAATACAGAGTAGCTCATGATCCCATCGAGCTGTGCCCTCCCTGATGTGATCTAGGGCCACACACACCTTCACTTTTGCAATAACCTGGCTGCTTGAAAGATCAAGACCAATTGTTGCATAAAAACAAATGTGCATGCTGAGCAACACTGACTTGACAACACTTACATATACGCACTTATCTTTAGCAGGAACATTTGTTCCTTGTCTGCGCAACAACATATAGAGACTGATCCTGAATTGATTTTTGATCTCATCAAAGCAAAGTGACTCTAATGTCACACTACTTCAGACAGATGTCTTATTTTAAACCAACTATCCTAGCATGAGGTCATTGAACACTGCTCTCTAGAGATTTCTCACAAATTATTAAAACGTGCAGGGGCCCTATATTGTCTCTATGTCCCTCTAGTTTTGTCTTGGCAGTGCATCATTTGGCAGCAGCCTCACATTTAGATTTTTTATTATATGCCTTAAGCATTAGCCACTAACTGAGGTTGGAGATGTATGGACACAGTTGGCTTTCAGTATGATCTTTATATACACCTAATATTAACCGCTTCTGGACCGCCTGCAGCATATATACTGCGGCAAGGCGGGCCGGCTGTGCAATATCACGTACCTGTACATGATTTCGTGTATGAGGTCTGGGACATGCATGCATGTGCGACACATCAGGAGTCCATAAAAATATCCCATAGTTTGTAGACACTATAACTTTTGCGCAAGCCAATCAGTATATGCTTATTGGGATTTTTTTAACAAAAACACGTAGCAGAGTCTATGCTTCAGTTTCTTGGATGTAGAGTAATGTCTCCAGGTATTCCAGACAATGGAACATTTATCGTATTTGTCTAAGCTTTTGGCTTGCATCTCCTCCATAAGCATAATTTTGTTTATCTTGCCTACCCATTCTATAAGGGATGGGGAGAGGTAGTTTTTCAGTGTCTGGGGATTAATTGCCGACCTGCACTGAGAATTTTTTTTCAGAGGTTAACCTATTGGGATTTTATTGTGCCATGGAGTATGGAAAGGGGGGTAATGGATGGGGAGGGTGTAAGTGGTTTGTCGTATATTTCAGCATACATTTTAAAGATCTGCATCCAAAATGGGCGAATCTCATCGCATCACCCACCAGATCTGTTGCAATTACCCTTTGCCGAATTACATCTCCAGCAGACATCTATATCTGAAGGGAAGATGAGCCTGAAGTTTGTTGGCATTCGATACCATCTGGACACCAGCTTGTAGTTTTTTTCTTGGGTGTAGTTCGAGATAGATAACTTATGGGTGAAGAAAAGGCCTTACACCAGTCCGCTTCTGATATGTCCCTCCCGAGCTCCTCTGATCAAGCCTTAGTGTACTTAGGTAAAGTACCATGAGTATGATCTAGGATCAGTCTGTAAATGGGTGATAGAGTGTGTCAGTGCACTTCAGAGAGTGTACATAGCTGTTAAAAATCAGTCAGGGGTCTGTGGATTTGTTGTGAGTGGTGTAGTCATTTACAGTAGGAGGACAGGTGGAGTTGAGTCAACCACGTTATATTAGACATAGTGGTATGGTTTGTCATGAAGGTACCATGGGTGCTATGAACAAATTGATTTGCTGTGGGCCAAGTGGATCTGTTGTAAGTGTCCATGGTCAGGCTGATCTACCTTCTGGAAGGGCCGCATTATCAAATAGGGGGGTGAGTGGGCTTGGTTCAGTGGATAGTGAGTAGTCCTCCCTTCTGTGGTACCAAATTGTTAGTGCGTCTCTTGTGAGGGGGGATAATGTTGGGAGAGATTTTTAAGTCCGGTCGTAGCCCCATAACAGTGCCCGGAGGTCAACTGGGGACATGTCTTGTTCGACCGAGAGATAGAGGCTTTAGTCAAAGGATGGGGGAAACATTCCAGGACGCGGGAGACTACTGCGGATTCATGGTAAAGCTCAAAACCTGGTAAGCCTACCCGCCATTGGTTGTGGGAGCTCATAAGAGGTTGTGTTTTAATCTGTGGTGGTTTCCCCACCCAAAATGGCTATGGAATAAAGGGTGGATAAAAAGGCTGATGGGAGTGCAATCCATAGGGCTTGAAATAAATATAATAATTTGGGGAGTATAACCATTTTTAGAATATTCATGAGCTGAACCACGTTACTGGGAGGTCCAGTATGCTTTCGGCGAGGCGTCTGAGTTTTGTGAGCAACGGTTAAAGTTTAGGGCATACGTATTTGGTTTGTGTGCTGGGATGGCAGTGCCTAGGTATGACATTGATTTTGATTGCCATTGAAATGAGAATTTGGCCTTAAGGGGAGAGAGGGTGGGTTGTGTTAAGGAGAGGTTCAGTGCTTCAGTTTTAGAAATGTTCAGTTTGTAGTTGCTGAATTCTGAATCTCAGAGAGTATCGATGAAATGCTGATGTGGGGTTGGGTCACGTATAGGAGGATATCGTCCGACTATAGGGAAAGTTTGCATTGGGAGGATGGGGTCTGTATGTCGTGTATATTAGGGTTTGCTCTGATGGCTTGAGCTAGAGGGTCATTGACCAGGATGACAGGAAACACTAAACCCTGTCTAGTGCCATTGGCAATAGTGAGCTTCTCTGATTAGGTGCTGTTCACCAAGATTGTGGCCAAGGGCCTGGAGTAAAGGAACATGATGCACGAGAGCATGGTTGGGCCTAGTCCTATCTAAGAAAGGGTGGTTTGGAGGAATGACCAAGTGACCCTGTCAAAAGCCTTCTCCACGTGGCAGGAGAGAAGGCAGGTTTGGAGGTGGTTGCCCTGAGCATAAGCAATGAGATGTAAGGTCTTAATGGTGCTGTCCCTGGCTTTGCGTCCAGGAACAAAACCTACTCGGCATATAGGTCTGTAGTTAGAGCTTACAGAAGGGTCTTTGCCCAGTTTCAGAATGACTACAATTTGGACTTGAAGTAGGATGGTGGAGGGGGTGAGGGTCTCGTCTATGGCATTAAACGCTTTTGCTAGTAAGTTGGCCAGAATCAGGTCAAACGTTTTATAAAAGCGTGTTGAAAATCCATCTGGACCAGGACTCTTGCCATTTTTAATACTTTTTATGGCTTGTAGGTATTCGGTTTTGGACAGTGCAGAATCTAAGTCCACAGTGTTCGACCCCAGTATGGTTGGGAGGACAGTTTCTTGGACATATGATAGTAAGTCTTGCATCAATTTACTGGTTTGGGAGAGCGACGGTGTTGCCTGAGGGGTAAGATTATAGAGGGCGGAGTAGTATTGTCACAAGTCTTCGGCTATGGCCGAGTTGGTGAGTACTTTACGTTATGAGATTGAGAATTGATGAAGGGAATGGGCTTCTGTGCCCAGGGTGTAAAACATTCACTACGTGTTTACCACACTTATTGGCCTGAGAGTAGTGGGCAAATCTCCCCCTGTATCTTGCCACCAAGGAGCTTTCCACGAAAATTTGTAGGAGATCCCTCCTGGTGTTAGTTAAGTCTAGCTGCGTGGTGGGGACAGGGGATCGTTTATGAGACTCTTCTAAGGAGAATATATTGGCTAATAGATGTGATATGTCAGCCTTGCATGCTCATTTAAAGTTGGGAGCCACGTTAAATGAATTTACTTCTGAGGATATACTTAAGTGTTTCCCAATTCGTAAGCAGATTAGTGTCATCGTGGACATGATCTTTTATGAAGTCTCTGATGGTATGTATGTATGTTGTCTTGAATGCATACTGAGACAGATAACAAATTGTCATTCAGCCTCCAAGAGGATCTTTTCCCATGTGTGGATATATGTCCAAGATTCATGTGAATTGGAGCATGGTCAGACCAGAGGGTGAGTCCTATTGATGTGATGGGGAAGTAGTCAAGTAAAGATTGGGAAATGAAGATGTAGTCAATTCTACCGTAAGAGGCGTGTGTGAAGTCTTTGGTTGTGGGATTTAGCACTCGCAACAGGTCTACCAGCAATAAGTCAGAGAGCAGTGCTCAGATTTTGGTCAGTGAGGCTGGGGAGATTCAGGACTTACCAATCGATGAGTCTAAACTAGGTATCAAGGCAGCAATGAGGTCACCTCCTAGGATCATGTTGGTTGCGCAAAACCGTTTCAGGCGGGATGTCACAGCGGAAAGGAATTGTAGTTGGTCCTAGTTTGGAGAATATACGTTAATTACGGTATAGATCAAGTTCATATATGACAATTTAAGAAAAACATATCTTCCTAGAGGAACAATGTATTTGTCCAGGACGTCTGGGGCAAAAGAGGCGTGGAAAGCGGAACAAGGAATGGTTCTATGGAACCACATAGGGTAGTGATTATGGAGGAGGTGCAGGATCGCATCAGATCTAAAGTGGATTTCCTGGAGGAGGAGAATTTGGATATGGATTTTATGGAAATTATACAATATTTGTGTCAGTGCTGGCTTAGCCCTTCCTTCTCTGGGCTGACTGCTCAGCTGTCAGCTGATTGCCAGCTCTCTTCTCTCTCCACAGTTACCAGCTGTTCCTGATGATGCTCGTCTGACCTGCCTACTTAAAGCCTTCCAGCTCACTTTACCTCTGCATTCGCCTTGGTCACATCACTAGAAACCATCTCCTGCAGTTTGTTTTAAGACTGGCTTGCTGACATCCCTTCTGGCTCCTTATCCTGCTTGCTGTTGCTCTATTTGGATCCCTGACTTCTGGCCTGGCTGACTACCTGATCTGGCTACTGGACTCTGGCTATGCTTGACTACGCTTTTTCTATTTACCTTTTTATTTTTATTAATAAACAAGTGTGATTTAATTGTACTTCTGTCACAGTCTGATTCATGGTTTCTGACAGTAAGTGAAGGCCATGAATTCAGAAGATACAGTCAATCCACTTGTTGGTAATATTGTTTCCAGATTGGATGAGCAAGATCACCGCATGGATCAGTTTGCCATAGTGTTACAAACACTCCTGAATCACACGGCTCACCTGGAATCCCCCATGGTGGCTGCTCCAGTACAACCTGAGTTGCAGGCCATCCCTGCTGCTGCGCCAGTCTCTGTGTAGGCACCCGCCTCGTGTATTACCTCAATAAGAGGTATGTCTGGTTCTGCTCCGCTTCCCCAGCGATTTGGGGGCAATCCAGTTCAATGCAGAAGGTTTCTCAATCAGGTTGAGATATACTTCGAGATGCTGCCCCAGGCGTTTCCTACGGACAGAAGCAAAGTAGGTTTCGTGATATCTTTGCTTTCTGAGAGAGCCTTGGCCTGGGCTAACCCTCTATGGGAGATGCAAAAACCTGTTGTCTTGAGTTACCCTCAGTTTTTGGCCTCCTTTAAAAGGGTATTTGACGTTCCCGCACGCTCCGCTTCTGCTGCCAAGTGCCTCATGTCCATCAAACAGAGTACAAGAACTGTTGCCGACTACGCCATTGAATTCCGTACTCTGGCAGCAGAGGTTGCTAGGAACAATGAGGCCCTCATGGCTGCTTTTTCTCATGGTCTCTCGGATTCCATCAAGGATGAGATAGCAGCCCGAGATATACCCACTGAGCTGGAGAGCTTGATCTTGTTTGCCATCCTCATTGACTCCAGACTCAGAGAAAGACTTTCTCTTAAGGAGCACTTGCGGAAGTCTCTTGTACGTTTGCCTCCGAGCTTTGTAGTCACACCCATGTCTCCCTCACCTCCCATGCCTCCCGGTACCGAGTTGGTCAGTGAAGATGAACCCATGCACCTGGGCTTCACGCATCTCTCTGTGGATGAGAGAGCCTTTAAGAAGAGGGAGAGATTGTGCCTTTATTGTGGCCAGGCAGGTCACTTTTTAAAGTCTTGTCCTACCCGCCCAGGGAACACCCGAACCTTGAGGTCCTGTCATGGACAGACCTTAGGTGGCATTGTTTCGTCCCCAGTTATCCAGAAGGTTAAGCCCCTGGTTTTGGTCACCCTTTCTTGATCGTGATACAGGCTCTAATCGACTCTGGGGCTGCAGGCCTGTTCATTGATGCTGCATTTGTTTCGCAACACTTGATTCCACTGCAGCTGCGTGACACTCCGCTTTCCATTGAGGCTCTTGATGGGAGACCTTTACAGCCTGCCCATGTGACTCATAAGATGGTTCCATTGTCCATGGCCGTAGGGGCTCTTCACCATGACATAATCCAATTCCAAGTTATTTCCTCACCCAGGTTTAAGGTGGTTAGTGGTTATCCTTGGTTACAAAGGCACAACCCCTGTTTTGATTGTCTCTGTGCTGAGGTTCTCTCCTGGTCACCACAATTCAGTGAGACAGGTTTCCTGAAGGTATCCAAGGTCCTGTGCACCTCTTCACTCCCCTCCCTGCCGGAGGAGTACCGGGATTTTAGCGATGTCTTTGATAAAGGTAAAGCTGGTAGTTTGCCTCCACACCGGTCTTATGATTGCGCAATTGACCTTCAACCTGGTGCCATACCTCCTCGTGGTCGGGTTTACCCTTTGTTGGTCTTAGAGGATAAGGCCATGGAGGAGTATGTTGCTGACACACTTTCTCGAGGTTTCATCCGCAAATCCTCATATCCTGCTGGTGCTGGTATCTTCTTTGTGAAAAAGAAGAGCAGTGAACTGAGACCTTGTATAGATTATAGGGGTCTCAATCGTGTCACGATTAAGAATGCCTACCCGATTCCATTGATTACAGAGTTATTTGACCGACTCAAAGGAGCAACGGTTTTCACGAAGCTTGACTTGAGAGGGGCATACAATCTCATGTGCATTAAGGAGGGCAATGAGTGGAAAACTGCGTTTAATACCAGAACAGGCCATTATGAATACCTGGTAACGCCTTTTGGCATTTGTAATGCCCCGGCAGTTTTCCAGGAATTTATTAACGATGTCCTCCGAGATTTGTTGCAGTTGTGTGTGGTGCTTTATCTCGATGATATCCTCATATTTTCCAAGTCCCTGGAGAGCCACCACACAGATGTCTGTCGTGTGCTTCAGAAAATAAGAGAGAACAATCTCTATTGTAAACTGGAGAAATGGGAGTTCCATCGTGAACAGGTTACATTCCTGGGCTATGTCATTTCCACTGCTGGTTTTTTGATGGACCCAGAGAAACTTTCAGCAGTCCTACAGTGGCCTCGACCCGTGGGTTTACGTCCTCTGCAGCTTTTCCTGGGCTTTGCCAACTACTATCCAAAGTTTATTCATAACTTCTCGTCTCTGGTCAAGCCCCTGACTGATATGACCAGAAAGGACAGTAACCCACAGAGTTGGTCTCCGGAATCCATTAATGTCTTTGAGACTCTCAAGGCTGCCTTTATTTCTGCTCCTGTGTTGGCACATCCTGATCCTACAGTAGGTGCCGCTGATATTGTGTTTCCAGCGCGATCCCATCGCACTGGTTATCGCGCTGGCTGCAATAGGAAAATGTCATTTTCCTATAGTAGCGAGTGAGCGGCAATAATGTCGCCTCACTAATGAAGCCTGCATGCCTTCAGGGGCATACCAGGCCCTGAGGTCTGGTAGGGATTTTAAGGGGAATCCCCTACGCCGAAAAAAATGGCGTGGGGTCCCCCCCAAAATCCATACCAGACCCCTATCCGAGCACACAGCACGGCCGGTCAGGAAAGGGGGTGGGGACGAGCGAGCGCCCCCCCTCCTGATCCGTACCAGGCCGCGTGCCATCAACATGGGGGGGTGGGTGCTTTGGGGGAAGGGGGGCTCCCTGCGGCCCCCCCACCCCAAAGCACCTTGTCCCCATGTTGATGAGGAGAAGGGCCTCTTCCCGTCAACCCTGGCCGTTGGTTGTCAGGGTCTGCGGGCGGGGGGCTTATCGGAATCCGGGAGCCCCCTTTAATAAGGGGGCCCCCGGATCCCAGCCCCCCACCCTATGTGAATGAGTATGGGGTACAATGTACCCCTACCCATTCACCTGTGAAAAAAAAAACCCACAACACACAAGGTTTAAAAATAATTTATTACACTGCTCCGGGGGTCTTCCGTCTTGGGGGGGCCTTCTCGCCAGACTCCTCCGCTATCGTCTGCTCTTTTACTAGTTCTTTTACTAGCGGAAGAGCCTGGCTTTCTTCTTCGCTGCCACCGCTGACCGGGTATCTTCTTCCGACTTAGGGGGTCTTTTCCTCCTCTTCGGTTCTTCTTGCCGGGCCACCGCTTCTTCTTCCAGCTCTTTTACTAGCGGTGACCCGGTCTTCTTCTGCTGCTGCCCCTGCCGCCTTCCATTCTTCTTCTTCTTCTTCTGCTTCTTCCTTCTTGAGATGTTGACTCGACGCTCTCTCCGGCCACAATGCCAGGGACGCGGTGTGCGGCGACTTATATATGAACAAGGGACGGGGTCACGGTTGACGTCACATGGTGACCCCGTTCCCTTATGATGTCACAGTCCTGGAGGATGCTGGGACTGTGACTGAGGAAAGAGGAGACTTTCAATGATATTTATGTAGCCATGGGAGAAATAGCTTGGGGTGGGGATAGGCAATAGTGGGATCAATTTGCACAGTCTTAAAGTAGGGGGTGGGAGGGAGGTAGAAGGGGGTAGAGCGGCATCTAGTGTCAGAAGGATAGAAAGTAGAAATGAGAAGTAGCATGAGAAGATAGAGAGAGATAGAAGACCCGGGCCTGAATGGCCAAACTAAAAGTGTTGTAAAGAACATGTCAGCTAAGACCGCTAGTGGCGCTGAAAAACCTAAAAGGGGGGTTCGCAGTCAACACATGGATGGGCCTGCACACACCGAGTAACAATAAAGAACTTTCCTTGTGAACATTACAGCTCAGGGCCCTGAGGGCTGTGCATAGTATGAATATCAGTAAGAGAGTATCTTAAAGGACAAATCCTGGATAGATAAAACATCTTAATAAACAGGGTATATTTACCTGCATTATGTAAAGCAATACATTATGGTAGGAGGGGGGGGGGGGGGCTGGGTTGGAAATGGGGTAACTGTGCCCAACAAGGGAGAGAGCTCATTAAGAGGAATTCTCATTATAAGTACAAAACCTGTTTATGGGGAACAAAAAGGTAAGCTAGAAGTGTCCAAACGGAACTGGAAACAGGGAGAGCTTCATGGGTCTGACGCCTGTAAAGGAAAAAAAATTGTAAGTCAAAGTGCTCAGGATGGCTGTTCATCTGGTTGTTGATTTGGATGCTTCTGATCTGGAATGTTTGTTTTTCTTGGATTTCTTTTGCCAGCCTGTGGCGATGGGGAGGACAGGGTGGCTGCATGTAGTGGCCACTCAGGTATAAGGATTTGTGGTAACACAACGGTCACAACTTAACCCTTTGATCCCCCTAGTGTCAACCCCTTCCCTGCCAGTGTCCTTTTTTACATTGATCAGTGCATTGTTATAGCACCGATCAATGTAATAATGTCACTGGTGCCCAAAAAGTGTCATTTGGGGTCAGATTTGTTTGCCGCAATGTCATAGTCCCGTCACCGCCATTACTAGTGAAAACAATAAAAAATAAAAGTCCCTAAATCTATCCTGTAGTTTGTTAATGCAATAACTGTTGCGCAAACCAATCAGTATACGCCTATTGCAATTTTTTTTACCAAAAATGTGTAGAAGGATATATATCGGCCTAAACTGATGCATAAATGTGTGTTTTTTTTATATATATATGTATTATAGTAAAAAGTAAAAAAAAAATTTTTTTTTCAAAATTATCGCTTCTTGTTTGTTTATAACATTAAAAAAAATGCAGAGGTGATCAAATACCACCAAAAGAAAGCTCTATTTGTGTGAAAAAAAGATGGCAATTTTGTTTGGGTACAGCATTGCATGACCACGCAATTGTCAGTTAAATCAATGCAATGCCATATCGCAAAAAATGGCCTGGTCATTAAGGGGGCAAATCCTTTCGGTCCTTAAGTGGTTAACAACCACTGCTATTTACAATTAGACATGGGCTAAATAGCCCCCTGTTCAGTCTGCGGCAGAACTCCTGAACTGGGGAAACCTAAACAGCAAACCCAATTGAAGTCTATGGCAGCTGAATAGGAAGAATCAAAAATGCAAATTGTGAGGGCTTGTATGAAAGTAATTGGCCATTAAAGGGGTATGGGGGTACTGCCCTGGGGGACATGTATCAATAAAAAAAAAACGTTATCAGCAGTGATTTTGGTGATGTTTAAAGTGCAACAATAAAAATGAAAAATCCTTTAAATATAGTGCATGGGGGTCCCCTTAATCTGCCTGTAGAGTGATGCATCTGTATCATGTGTATAACATGCTGCAGCAAAAAAAAATCACATTTAAATTGACTTGCAGTTGCAATTGTTGGCACCAGGCTATTAAAAAATTTAATCTCCCCCCCCACCCCAAAGTACATTGTCACCATGATGGGAACAAGGGTCTCTTCCCGACAACCATGGGGTAGTGGGATTTGGGACTCCCCTGCTCCAAAGCACAACCCCATGTTGAGGGCATGTGGCCTGGTATGGTTCAGGAGGGGGGGGGGGGCTCACTCATCCTCTTTCCTGACCTGCAAGGCTGCATGCTCAGATAAGTGTCTGGTAGGGATTTAATTTTTTTAATTTTGGCATGGGGTTCTCCTTAAAATCCATACAAAACCTGAATTGAATTCAGTAGTAGAGTATTTTACTAGTAAAATCATCAAAATGGCTTCGTCATCAGCCAATCGTTACAGTGATAATTTATTAAGAAATACTCTGAATTGTATAGAAAAATCTATTATTTAATTTGAGAAGAAGAATGACATTTATTTGTGGGTCTCCGAGGAGTGCCCTTAGGCCGCGTACACGCGGGCGGATTGTCTGTCCAACTTAGTCCGCTGAACAGTGTTTCAGCGGACAATCCGCTCGTGTGTGGGCTTCAGCGGACTTTTTCAGCGGACTGTCTGACGAACAAAGTCTTACGGAATTTCCGAAATTTTGTCCGTTCAAACTTGGTTTTGTCCGTCCAAACTGGTTTCAGCGGACAGTCCGCTCGTGTGTAGGCAAGTTGGATGGACTAAGTATGGCGCATGCTCAGAAAGGATTTACACGGCCGAAGGTTGCATTGCAGTGTATAGGACGTCGTTTTTCTAGTCCCGTCGTACGTGCTGTAGACGTCATCGCGCACGCTTTCAGCGGACTGTCTGCTTATCGTGTGTGGTCAAGTCCGTTCATGCAAATTTTGAACGGACTGTCTGTCGGATTGTCTGACGAACTTAGTTGGCCAGACAATCCTCCCATGTGTACGCGGCCTTAGAGTTAAGTATAGTAACAGAAATGAAAGGAAAAGAAAAAAAGGAAGGATAAGTAAAAATGGGAGAAAGATATTAACTATTCACGTTTCTCTGTGTTTAAAAGGTCTATCTCTGTGTGAAACTGGTATAGGAATCAGAATATTTAAAGATGGTCCACAGTTGCCACATTTTATTGAAATTTTCTGTATTCCCCTGTGCTGTTGCCCTGATCTCCTCTATACCCCTGAGGAGATGTATCTCTTCCAACCATTCTTTAATTGTGGGGGCGGTGACACTCCTCCAGTGCCTCGGTATCACTGTTTTTGCTGCTGCGATTAAGAATCTGGTCAGGGAATTTTTGTATTTTTTTAAGGTACAATTGGTGATGCTTATAAGACAGCAAGAAGCGTCCAAATGAATTTTCGTTTTTGTAATGTGTTTTATGATCTTGATTACTTGGTTCCAAAAGGGTTTAATCAGGTCACATTCCCACAAGATGTGGTATAGAGTGCCTTCTTCCTGATTGCAGCGCCAACAATGTCCAGGAACTGTTGAAAACCATTTATGTAATTTATTTGGTGTACCAGTTTGTTAGAATTTTGAATGATGTTTCTTGCAATCTCACACTGATACACTGAATACACATGCCTGTAGCCATTGATTTCTTGTAAAGGATCTGTTTAGGGTTGTTTCCCAGAAAGTTTTGTGTCTGTTCCTGTAAATCATAGGACTGCAGCCAGGTAGATGTTAAGGAGATGTTCTTAGTGGTCATAGTAGCTAAGAAGCATATCGTTTCGAAGGGTGCTAAAGGTCTAATGAAATGTTTTTGTCTCTGAGTGTTCATGATAAAATCATGTATTTGTTGATATTCCCTGGTGGGTAGAGATATTTGTCCTAATTCTTTTTGTAAATCTGAATGATACTTGATTTTGTTGTTCTTTATGCAGTGTGCGACTAGAAGCAGTATGTTGCTAAGGGATTGGATGGAGCCATCCATTCCCGGGGGAAATTAGGGTTTGTTGTAAGTGAGGTTAGTGGCCCTAGTGAGGAGGTGAGTGAGTGTCTCTGAGTAATTGTTTGTAGGTTTTTTAGTGTTGCCCCTATGAGGGGATGTTGTTTCAATTGTTTCTGACACAGATTCCAAGGTATCTATATTATCTATGGATATAGCAAGATGCTAAACTGTTACACTATGTTAAAATGTACCTTATTACCTTTATGATTATATGATTCTATTTAGACTATCTGGTGCATACAATGATGTCATAATGCTTTTATAACTTTGTATGTGCATATTTTGTACAATTCTTCCTTGTTATGAGGTTATGGGCTGTTGAAACTTTTTAAACATGGTTTAAATAAAGTACTTTTTATGTTAAATACTGTGCCTCAAAAGTCCCTGTTTCACTATTTAATATACTAGATCTCTATATGATGCTTAGACCATATGGATGTGGCACTATATATTTACTCTAATATATGCAGCAGATGGGTGGAGAGAGATCTCGAAGAGTGAGAACATTTCTGTAACATGGTGTATCTTCTGCACTATATATAGCTTTATATATTACCATGTATAATAAAAGAGAAGTATGGGATTCTTTTTTATCCCATAATCATACTTACCTAAGTGGATACAGCATTGGTCCGATGCTGCATCTATCCCCCACTGCCTCTTCACTGAGAACCGAGCGATCGAACACCGCCAATGGCAGTGTTATCTCACCTCCCCAAGCGGAGAGCTGCTGCCTGTCAGTCAGAAGCTCTCCTGCTCTGTTCACTGGAGCGCTGAGCTGTGGAGGGGCAAGGAGAAGCTGTCTCAGCAGGTTACTAACAGGCTGAGATGCCTATCAGTCCAGGCACCTGGCAGATCCATACTCCCAGAGTCAGTATTACACGTGCCTGGATGGATCTTGGTGAAAACAGCAGAGAGCGGACTTCAGACCACTCTGCTGAAAACGGGTAACAGGAGTGAAAAGTGTGTTGCACTCCTGTGACCCATAGGAGCTGAATGAGCTCAGGTTGGACTTCTCCATTATGGCTGGATTAACACCTACTGTATGCATTTTTAGTGCTTTTTGCATTTTGCAGATTTGCACTACAGTCCATTTAACATGGTTTTCTATGGAACACGTTCTGTAGTGCAAATCTGCAAAATGCAAAAAGCACTAAAAATGCATAGGTGTGAATCCAGCCTAAGGCAGCACTCAATGTGCTGTTTTTCCTGTGGACAACTTGGAATATAAAGCATAAATATAAATCATATATGTCCACTAGACATAAAAAGAAATAATCATAATATTAGTTACTATACCCCAGACAGCTGCACCCTATGTGTAGCACACCCCTTGACTCTGCACCTGTGCATAGCACACCCCTGAACTCTGAATGCTGTGCATAGTGCACATCAATAATTTGGCCACATCTACCATTTGATTTGGTTTAGTAGGGGGGCTTGGCACAGCAGTAAGGGGGCATGGTTGCACAGTTTCAATACAGGAAGGCTTGGTACAAAAAGTCAGTAGCATAAACAAAAAAGAGAAAGAAAATATGCTCATCTGAAACACAAACTAAACCATGGTCAGTTTATCTTTCAGAGTAACCTAATGGGTTCCCCAAAACAAACAGCCAGCAATAGAACCTCTTAGTGTTCTGTCAGTCTTTGCACACAGCAGCAGGCTTTCACAGCAGAAAGAGTAAATAATGTCTTATACATGGACAGATATGACTAATAAGGAGGTCTGGCTACCAGGTGAAATGTGAACCTAGTACTGAAGGGCGTTATTCCACCCAATGCTTTACAAAGCCTCATTGCTCCAGGACTCATGAGTCCCTTGGGATCTGGTATGATTTTAGTGGGTAACCCCATGCAAAAAAACTAAATTCATATAGTCTCGGTGCCCAGGAAAGGGGGTGAGTATTCAGTTGTATTACACAAGCCATTGGTGCTGTTTATATACTGTATAATAATAGTAACTATCATCATCAGAGAAGATTCCAGCTCTTTTAAATTACTTTACAGTGGTGTGAAAAAGTGTTTGCCCCCTTCCTCATTTCCTGTTCCTTTGCATGTTTGTCACACTTAAGTGTTTCGGAACATCAAACCAATTTAAACAATAGTCAAGGACAACACAAGTAAACACAAAATGCAATTTGTAGATGAAGGTGTTTATTATTAAAGGTGAAAAAAAATCCAAACCATCATGGCCCTGTGTGAAAAAGTGATTGCCCCCTAAACCTAATAACTGGTTGGGCCACCCTTAGCAGCAACAACTGCAACCAAGCATTTGCGATAACGTGCAATGAGGCTTTTACAGCGTCCTGGAGGAATTTTGGCCCACTAATCTTTGCAGAATTGTCCTAATTCAGTTACATTAGAGGGTTTTCGAGCATGAACGGCCTTTTTAAGGTCATACCACAACATCTCAATAGGATTCAGGTCAGGACTTTGGCTAGGCCACTCCAAAGTCTTCATTTTGTTTTTCTTCAGCCATTCGGTGGTGGACTTGCTGGTGTGTTTAGGATCATTGTCCTGCTGCAGAACCCAAGTTCGTTTCAGCTTGAGTACACGAACAGATGGTCGGACATTCTCCTTCAGGATCTCTTGGTAGACAGCAGAATTCATAGTTCCTTTTATCACGGCAAGTCTTCCAGGTCCTGAAGCAGCAAAACAGCCCCAGACCATCACACTACCACCACCATATTTTACTGTTGGTATAATGTTCTTTTTATGAAATGCAGTGTTCCTTCTACGCCAGATATACTTGGACACACACCTTCCAAAGAGTTCCACTTTTGTCTCATCGGTCCACAGAATGTTGTCCCAAAAGTCTTGGGGATCATCAAGATGTGTTGTGGAGAAATTGAGACGAGCTTTGATGTTCTTTTTGCTCAGCAGTGGTTTTCTCCTTGGAACTCTGCCATGCAGGCCATTTTTGCCCAGTCTTTTCCTGATGGTGGAGGCATGTACACTGACCTTAACTGAGGCAAGTGAGGCCTGCAGTTCCTTGGACGTTGTTGTGGGGTCTTTTGTGACCTCTTGGATGAGTCGTCACTGTGCTCTTGGGGTAATTTTGGGCGGCCGGCCACTCCTGGGAAGGTTCACCACTGTTCCATGTCTTCGCCATTTGTGGATAATGGCTCTCACTGTGGTTCGCTGGATTCCCAAAGCTTTGGAAATGGCTTTATAACCCTTTCCAGACTGATAGATCTCAATTACTTTCTTTCTCAATTGTTCCTGAATTTCTTTGGGTCTCGACATGATGTGTAGCTTTTAAGGATCTTCTGGTGGACCTTACTGTGTCAAGCAGCTCCTATTTAAGTGATGCCTTGATTGTGAACAGGTGTGGCAATAATCAGGCCTGGGTGTGGCTAGAGAAATTGAACTCAGGTGTGGACAACCACAGTTATAGTATGTTTTAACAAGGGGGGCAATCACTTTTTCACACAGGGCCATGATGGTTTGGATTTTTTTTCAACTTTAATAATAAACACCTTCATTTACAAATTGCATTTTGTGTTTACTTGTGTTGTCCTTGACTATTGTTTAAATTGGTTTGATGTTCCGAAACACTTAAGTGTGACAAACATGCAAAGGAACAGGAAATGAGGAAGGGGGCAAACACTTTTTCACACCACTGTATATCAATGCCAGACAGGTACAATGTGTGTACCTTTGGGTTGAGATTAATCCACACATGGAATTAAGCCAACAAGCTAAGATATATTTATGTTTTTGGAAGTGACCGGACAAGCATCCAGTTTCTGAGATTCTGTAGGCTGCCACAGGACCCTGCCAAGATCACCAGGACCCTGCATATGCTTCATAGGCAGTAGATCAATGATAATGATTCTTCCTGGAGTTATGGTTTATTAATTCACAAGGAAGGATTACATTTACAGTGGTGTGAAAAAGTGTTTGCCCCCTTCCTCATTTCCTGTTCCTTTGCATGTTTGTCACACTTAAGTGTTTCGGAACATCAAACCAATTTAAACAATAGTCAAGGACAACACAAGTAAACACAAAATGCAATTTGTAAATGAAGGTGTTTATTATTAAAGGTGAAAAAAAATCCAAACCATCATGGCCCTGTGTGAAAAAGTGATTGCCCCCTAAACCTAATAACTGGTTGGGCCACCCTTAGCAGCAACAACTGCAACCAAGCATTTGCGATAACGTGCAATGAGGCTTTTACAGCATCCTGGAGGAATTTTGGGCCACTCATCTTTGCAGAATTGTCCTAATTCAGTTACATTAGAGGGTTTTCGAGCATGAACGGCCTTTTTAAGGTCATACCACAACATCTCAATAGGATTCAGGTCAGGACTTTGGCTAGGCCACTCCAAAGTCTTCATTTTGTTTTTCTTCAGCCATTCGGTGGTGGACTTGCTGGTGTGTTTAGGATCATTGTCCTGCTGCAGAACCCAAGTTCGTTTCAGCTTGAGTACACGAACAGATGGTCGGACATTCTCCTTCAGGATCTCTTGGTAGACAGCAGAATTCATAGTTCCTTTTATCACGGCAAGTCTTCCAGGTCCTGAAGCAGCAAAACAGCCCCAGACCATCACACTACCACCACCATATTTTACTGTTGGTATAATGTTCTTTTTATGAAATGCAGTGTTCCTTCTACGCCAGATATACTTGGACACACACCTTCCAAAGAGTTCCACTTTTGTCTCATCGGTCCACAGAATGTTGTCCCAAAAGTCTTGGGGATCATCAAGATGTGTTGTGGAGAAATTGAGACGAGCTTTGATGTTCTTTTTGCTCAGCAGTGGTTTTCTCCTTGGAACTCTGCCATGCAGGCCATTTTTGCCCAGTCTTTTCCTGATGGTGGAGGCATGAACGCTGACCTTAACTGAGGCAAGTGAGGCCTGCAGTTCCTTGGACGTTGTTGTGGGGTCTTTTGTGACCTCTTGGATGAGTCGTCGCTGCACTCTTGGGGTAATTTTGGGCAGCCGGCCACTCCTGGGAAGGTTCACCACTGTTCCATGTCTTCGCCATTTGTGGATAATGGCTCTCACTGTGGTTCGCTGGATTCCCAAAGCTTTGGAAATGGCTTTATAACCCTTTCCAGACTGATAGATCTCAATTACTTTCTTTCTCAATTGTTCCTGAATTTCTTTGGGTCTCGGCCTGATGTGTAGCTTTTAAGGATCTTCTGGTGGACCTTACTGTGTCAAGCAGCTCCTATTTAAGTGATGCCTTGATTGTGAACAGGTGTGGCAATAATCAGGCCTGGGTGTGGCTAGAGAAATTGAACTCAGGTGTGGACAACCACAGTTATAGTATGTTTTAACAAGGGGGGCAATCACTTTTTCACACATGGCCATGATGGTTTGGATTTTTTTTCACCTTTAATAATAAACACCTTCATTTACAAATTGCATTTTGTGTTTACTTGTGTTGTCCTTGACTATTGTTTAAATTGGTTTGATGTTCCGAAACACTTAAGTGTGACAAACATGCAAAGGAACAGGAAATGAGGAAGGGGGCAAACACTTTTTCACACCACTGTATGTTAGCTAACATTTTAAGCAATACATTATAATTCTTAGGTAACACACAGCATAAAATAATCACTTTCTGTGCACTTTAAAACATGCATAACATATCAATGCAAAAAAAAAAATCTTAAATTTTTGTTAAAACTAAAAAAGTTTTACATTTAAATATAGTTTAAAATGTAATAATTCCCCAAAAAAGAGTATATACATAAATGTGTTTAAACATAAAATGTTTATGAATATACAGTTCCTGTCTCCAAATGATCACCTGCATTTATACATTGTTCCAGAAATAGAAATTTTTAAAGAAAGAATATGCATTAAAGAAAGTTAAGCTGCATTTTGTCTGCAAACATCTTGAACAAACTGGCAGAAAGACCTTCCATATTAATGATGACATCTGGTGAGATGTTTGTAATGTTCCACCAACAGAATATTTCATGATAATTGTCATAAGTGCAACAAGGCATACTTAAACAAGCAGTGGCAGCAATTAGCAGGGAAGGAGAAGGATTATGCATTAAAATATAGTCTTTAAAGAAAACAGTTAAACTTAAAAATTTTAATTTAGACAAAAAAAAAGAAAATTCTCTGCTTGTGTAATCTGTATACATACTTACATAAACAAACACACGCACGTAAAGTGACTTTAAAAAAAAAAGAATTCTATTAAAAGTGTCCATAATAAAAATCATCTGAATTTATACCCCTCCAGTAGGCGGTGAGACATAAACTTTGCCTTCTTTAAGCACTACAGTCTGGCAGAAACTTCCTCTGACACACTTCCATGTGTGTTCAATGTTGGGTCCCAAACTGCACTTAATGGTTCCTTCCACTAGTTCCTATGTAACTACTGTGTCCAGCATTGGTGACGCAGGTATCCAACAATCTCAGAGTTGTTGAAAGTAAATATTCAGCTGGAGGAATTGGATAAAGGCAAAATACACTAAAGTTTGGACATAATGACAGCTGAAGTAGTAAATAACCAGAGGTTTCTTTTGGGGGCACCATTTACTATTTTTCTATTTTTACAGAGTCCCTATAAGCATACAAAACATAGTACAGTACTATATATGCACATTAAAGAAAAATATTATTAGTAAGGCCTAACTACAGAGGAGAAATGGAATTAGGAGAGAGGGGACTTTTCAGGTGCCAAAACAAATGAAACTATAACATGTATAATAAAACATTTTTATTGTACATAGGTTAAAAAAGTATAACAATCCTAGTGATAAACATTAGGATCAGACCAAATTATTCTTGGATATAATGTATTACTGTACAAAAACATTATTCTCAACATGTTTCGCTAGAGTATATAGCTTCTTTAGGAGATTCATAATTGTCTGCGTACAGAGTAATCACTACACTACATAAACATATACATACCGTAAGACAAACAAAATAGCAGGTCCTACATAGAACCTAATAATACAGACAATATATATGAAAAAGAACAACAAAAAATATATAAACAACACACTTGTTCCAGATCAGCCATAGCTACTTCTTACCCCAAAAATAATTTCAGTCCAAAAATAATTTCAGTCCAGTATGTGAACACACCTGGACAAGCACATTGTCAAATAATAAGATATCAGTGTGTCATAGGAGAGCCATTAGGAACATTTGAGAATTTTAAAAAGTCAAAATATAAACTGTAACATATACTAATTGGAAAGAACCGCAAAATAGATGCCCACTGACATCTACAATGTGAACAAATTAGTTGACCACTTGCCGACTGGCGCGTGCCGATGTATGTCCCTACTTTGAGGACGGATATCGTTGTTATGACAGTAGCTAGCTGCCATAACCCTGGTATCCCCGCGTTTGGCTGGTGGTCGGCTACAAGATAAAAGTGGTCTGCAGCGAGATCACTTTTATCGGTGATGGGAGAGGGCCCCCCCTCCACAGCTTACCGTCGGTATATGGCCCCCACCCGTCTCTATACCATAGCTGGGCGGAAGCAACATCAAAACGTCACTTCCGTTCATACTTTTTTTAAGTCCAAATATGAGATCTGAGGACTTTTTGACCCCAGATCTCATATTTAAGAGGACCTGTCATGCTTTTTTCTATTACATCGCTGTAATACGAATAAAAGTGACACATATTTTTTTTTTTTTAAAACTGTGTAAAAATAAAAAATAAAAGATAAAATAGATAAGCAAAAAAAAATTTTTAACGAGCCCCGTCCCACCGAGCTCACACGCAGAAGCGAAAGCATACCCAAGTAGCGCCCACATATGAAAATGGTGTTCAAACCACACATGTGAGGCGTCACTGCGAGTAGAGTAAGAGAAATAATTTTAGCTCTAGACCTCCTCTGTAACTCAAAACATGCAACCGGTAGAATTTTTTAAATGTCGTCTATGGAGACTTTTAAGGATAAAAGTTTGTCGCCATTCCACAACCGGGAGCAATTCTGAAGCATGACATGTTGGATATCAATTTACTCGGTGTAACATTATCTTTCACAATATAGAAAAATTGGGCTAACTTTACTGTTGTCTTATTTTTTTATTCAAAAAAGTGTATTTAAGAAAAAATAGTGCGCTTGTAAGACGGCTGCGAAAATATGGTGTGACAGAAAGTATTGCAACGACCGCCATTTTATTCTCTAGAGTGTTAGAAAAAAAATTATAATGTTTGGGGGTTCTGAGTAATTTTCTAGCAAAAAAAAAAAAAAATGTTTTTAGCTTGTAAACACTGAGTCTGAAAAAGATGCCGGGCCCTTAAATGGTTAAAAGGTGATTACCTAAATTGCATACAAAACGGATTTGAAAGACTTGGAAGCTGTTAATTTCCTTTCTCAACTACTAGAGGAAGCCAGGACATTGTGAAGACAACAAAGTTGAGAGTATAACAAAAGAAAGGAAAACCCTTTATTAAGTCTCGTGGCTCACACCTGCATCCAGTCTATCAGGGAAAATATGCAACACTGCATACTAACTCTTACGTCCTAACTAAATTAAGCCAAAATAAACAGACAGCCCACAGAGGGAAAACATGCAGTGTTTGTCATCATAGGCATCAGATTTGAATGGCTCCAAATTCAATAGGTCTGCAAGGCATAACAAAGTTTGTCAGAGCAGTTAGCACAAAAAATAGCCAAGAATATGATACACATATATAGCTGCAATTCATTACCTTGGAGACTGCAGAGGTTAGTGCAGAGCCCCTGGATGGACACATGGAAGGTGATCTTTGAAAATGAAGCCACCTCCAAGCTGGGCTATTTATAGTGCTCCCACAATGAAACTCGTCCATAAAACCATCAAAGGCCACTCCAAAGTAGTTGCAAGCAGGCTCTGTGTCTAGAGACAACAGTGCTGGTCGTGGACGCGGTGCATTGTCATCAGCACGTGGCCATGGGACACGCTTGTCCTTCTTTTCGGCAGCTGGACATGTTGAGCCGCAACATGCCAACGACTTGGTAGAGTGGATGACCAAGCCCTCTTCATCCTCCTCATCCTCTCTCACCCAGTCTCAGGGTACTAGCAAAGCAGCTGCCAACGCATCGTCTTCCCTTGTCTCAATGTCATCATCAGTGACTCCTTCCCTAGACCCACCACGTCCTCCTGAGGAGTCTCCTGAACTCCTTGAGCACAGTGTTGGGTACATGCTCCAGGAGGATGCCCAGTGTTTTTTAGGCTCTGATGATGACACTCAGCTAGAGGAAGGCAGTAGCGTGAATGCTGATGGAGGGGATGCTCAAGAAGGACAGCAATCTGGCAGTCATGTTCCACAAGCTGCAGCATACTGCCAGGTTTTCTACAGCGATGAAGAGGGAGGGGATGATGAGGGCACTGACTCCACGTGGGTGCCTGGTAGGAAAGAGGAGGAGGAGGATGCACTTGTCAAACGAGGCAGGATGCCCTCCAGGGGCCAGCTTAGGGGCAGGACACCGACTGAATCACACCGCAGAGCTCCGCCTGTGCAGGGCGCTGCCTCTGTGCGTAATTCTAAAAGTTCTTTGGTGTGGGCCTTTTTTGAGACGAATGCATCAGATTGCACCGCTGCTATTTGCAACATATGATTCAAGCGTATCTCGCGTGGCCAAAACATCAACCGCTTGGGCACCACATGCTTGACCAGACATATGTTGACCTGCCATGCAGCTCGTTGGCAAGCGTACCTCAAAGACCCACACCAAAGAACAAAGCGGACCTCTCCTTGCTCCTCATCAGCTGGCATCTCCAACCCCACTAGACCTTCAGTCCTCTCTGAAACCTGCTCTGAGAGGAATGAAGGTGTAGAATTAGGTGAATGAAGGTGTAGAATTAGGTGTGTCACAGCCAAGTGCTTCTGGGCACTCTGCTAGCAGTACACCCACGTCCGATTATAGCAGGCAAATGTCCCTGCCCCAGCTGCTGGACCGGCAAAAGAAGTTCACTCCCAGCCATCCACATGCCCAGCGGTTGAATGCTAGCTTGGCTAAATTGCTAGCACTTCAACTGCTGCCTTTTCAGTTGGTAGACTCGGCCCCCTTCCGTGAGTTTGTACAATGTGCGGTTCCTCAGTGGCAGGTCCCCAAACGCCACTTTTTCTCACAGAAGGCGATTCCGGCTCTCTACCGGCATGTGGAAGGCAATGTCCTTGCCTCGCTGGACAGGGCGGTCAGCGGTAAGGTGCATATTACCGCTGACTCATGGTCCAGCAGGCATGGACAGGGACGTTACCTGTCTTTCACGGCCCATTGGGTCACTCTTCTGGCAGCTGGGAAGGATGCAGGACAAGGTGCAGTAGTGTTGGAGGTTGTTCTGCCACCACGCCTCCAAAATGCTACTATTGGTTGTGACACACCTCTCTTCTCCACCCCCTCCTCTTCTTCTTCCTCCATGGCCTCTTCCAGTGCTCTGTCCTCAGAACCAGCGGTGCTCCGTAGGCGTTCCAGGGGCTACGCAAGTATGCAGGCAAAACGATGCCATGCCGTGCTTGCGCTGGTTTGTTTGGGGGACAGGAGCCACACTGGGGCGGATGTTTTGTCAGCTCTGCAGGGGCAGGCCGAGAGGTGGTTGACGCCATGCCAGCTTAAGCCAGGAATGGTGGTTTGCGACAATGGCACCAACCTCCTCTCCGCCCTCTGACAGGGACAACTGACCCATGTGCCCTGTGTAGCTCACGTCCTTAACCTGGTGGTGCAGCGGTTCTTGGGCAGGTACCCGGGCTTACAGGATGTCCTGAAGCAGGCCAGGAAAGTCTGTGTGCATTTCCGCCGATCATTTAATGCCTGTGCTCGGCTGGCTAAGCTCCAAAAGGAGTTGAACCTGCCCAAGAACCGCCTTATATGTGACATGCCCACCAGGTGGAACTCAACGTTGGCCATGCTGCAGCGGCTGCACATGCAGCAGAGGGCCATCAATGAGTACCTGTGCGACTACGGCACCAGGACAGGGTCAGGGGAGCTTGGTTTTTTCTCACCACGCCAGTGGGGCATGATCAGGGATGCATGCATTGTCCTGTCACCATTTGAGGAGGCCACAAGGATGGTGAGCAGTGACAGTGCATGCATCAGTGACACTGTACCTTTTGTCCACCTCTTAGAGCATACGCTGCATGGAATAATGGACAGGGCACTTGAGGCAGAACAGAGGCAGGAAGAGGAGGACTTCCTTGCCTCTCAAGGCCCCTTTATCCAGACAGTGTTCCTGCTGTGCCACCCATCACACAGGAAGAGGATGAGGAGGAGGAAGAGGAGGAGGAGGATGATTGTGTCAGCATGGAGGTGGAGGCTGGCACTTAGTAGCAGCAGCAGCAGCAGCAGCAGCAGCAATAGTCTTGTAGGGATGATTTATAGTCCCAAGAAGCACGTGGAGTTGTACGTGGCTGGGAGGAGGTAGCTGCGGATCATGTTGTCCTTAGTGACCCAGAGGACTCCAGACTAAATGCCTCAGCTAACCTATGCTGCATGGCCTCCCTGATCCTGCAAAGCCTGCGGAAGGATCCTCGTATTCTTCGGATCAAGGAGAGGGACCATTACTGGCTGGCCACTCTCCTTGATCCACGGTACAAGGGTAAGGTTGCCGACCTTATCTTGCCATCGCAGAGGGAGCAGAGGATGAGACATCTCCGGGAGGCCTTGCAGAAAGGTCTGTGCAACGCGTTCCCAGAGACTGGGAGGTTACAAACTCCTGGTCCTGGACAACGTGTTGCTGAGGCATCGGTCAGAATGAGCGGTGGAGAAGGTGGCCGTCTGACTGATGCTTTCAGACAATTTTTTAGTCCGCAGCCCCAAGGTATGATCGGTTCCAGCAACCATCGCCAGCGTCTGATTTACATGGTGGAGGAATACCTAGGGGCAAGGTCAGACTTGGACACCTTTCCCACCGAAAATCCTCTGGCTTACTGGGTCTTGAGGATGGATCACTGGCCAGAGCTTGCACAGTATGCAATTGAGCTACTGGCCTGTCCTGCATCCAGCGTTCTTTCGGAACGCACCTTCAGTGCTGCTGGTGGCTTTGTTACCGATCACAGGGTGCGCCTGTCCACTGAATCAGTTGATCGACTGACCTTCATCAAGATGAATCTGATGTAACCGAATAATTTTTTTTGAAATATCACATCCCTTCAAGACTGCCTATGCTGATGCTGAGTGACTGTCCTGTTATGTTGATTGTCTATCCTCTTCCTCCTTCGCTGATATGTTGGAAGAACATTTCTGGTTCTGGGTGATGCCATCAGCCCAATTTTGCTGCCCCTGTTTAACAGGGGTGTTTAATTACAATTTTTGATGCAATGCTTTGCAGCAGGGCTAATTCCTGCAATAAACCTAGAGTATACAGGAGAGGTTGCAGTGTCGTGGCACCAGCACCAGTGCCTAAGGCCCAATTGTTCTGCCCCTGTTTGACAGGGGAGTTTAATTACAATTTTTGATGCAATGCTTTGCAGCAGGGCTAATTCCTGCAATAAAACTAGAGTATATGGGAGAGGTTGCAGTGTCGTGGCACCAGCACCAGTGCCCAAGGCCCAATTTTTCTGCCCCAGTTTAACAGGGGCGTTTAATTACAATTTTTGATGCAATGCTTTGCAGCAGGGTTAATTCCTGCAATAAAACTAGAGTATATGGGAGAGGGTGCAGTGTCGTGGTACCAGCACCAGTGCCTAAGGCCCAATTTTTCTGCCCCTGTTTAACAGGGACATGTAATTACAATTCTTGATATAATATCTCACAGGAGGGCCCCTTCCTGTGCCCACCCAGAGTAACTGTGAGGACTTATAGTGTTTTGGCACCAGCACCACAACCACCAAAGGTCAATTTTTCTACCACTGTTCAACAATGGCATGTAATTACAATTATTGATATAATCATTCACAGCAGGGCGCTCCAGCGCCCACCAAGAGTCACTTTCAAGGCTTACAATGTTGTGGCAAAACCAACACCTTGTTCCGCCATTTCTGCAGAGCATATAGGGCAGGCCCCTACTTTCAAACATTCAACTTACAAACATCTCCTACTTGCAAACGGAAGGAGACAACAGCAAGTGAGATGAAAAAAGATGTACGGCAAAACAATTTATACAGGGGTGATAACCCTTCCCTATGTTTTCCAAAAAGCTTAAAAATAGTTTTTTTGACTGGAGCTACACTTTAAAAATGTACCAGTTGAAAATTACAAACAGATTCAACTTAACACAACAAACCTACACAGTCCCTGTCTTGTTTGCACCGCCTGTATACTGCTGTTCTGAGTATATAGGGCCTGGGGGCCACACGCATTTCCTTTTTTTAATATGGGTACAGGGTTCCCCTTAATATGCGTACAAGACCCAAATAGGCTGGTAATGGGCAGGGAGGGCTACCCATGCCATTTTTCGCATTGATTTTCAACCATATTGCAGGAACCAGATATAACATTAAAACCGCAAGCAGTTTTAAATGATATTATTTCCGTTTAGTGTCATTTTGTGCAGGGACTGTTCTAAACACTGGAAACACGTGGCACTTCACAGGCATACCACAGACACCCCCCAGGCACGATATTTAAAGGAATATTTCACTTTTTTTTCACTTTAATCGTCATTAAAATCAGTGCTCCCGCCAAAACGGCCATTTTTTTAAAACATTTTAGGCATTGACCCATGTCCCCTGGGGCAGGAGCCAGGTCCCCAAACCCTTTTTAGGACAGTATCTTGCATATTAGCCATTAAAATTAGCACTTTTAATTTCGAACGTTCGAGTCCCATAGACTTCAATGGGGTTCTAAAGTTCGTACGAATTTGGGGTCCGTTCGAAAGTTCTGGTGCAAATCCCGCACCGGGGGGTGTTCGGCTCATCCCTAATGGTTAGTATTGAACACAACATCTGTTAGCTTGACACATTTCATGTCTTTTAGATGCTCTTCAGGAGCAAGCACGTGATGTATATTCTGCAATGAGATGCATAAATATCTTAATAATGATTAAAAATGATTAAAAAAAAAATAATGATGAAGATTGAATTTAGAAGCTGCCCCCCCCCCATGTATTACTTACAAAAATATCTGTGTAAAGTTAGTATGTACTAAGAACTGGGAACTGTGGATATGTGTGTTCTTAGTAAAATTTTGTGAAAAAATGTTTCCAGTGCTTTATTGACTCATTGTGGGCATTTTGGCTGCATCAAACTTGGCAAACGTATTCAAAAGATTCTTTAGAAGAACTGTACGGAGTGCGCATGCGCGAGGCTTCCAAGATGGCCGCGATCATCTAAAGCTCCGCTGCCTCGCGGAACGACGGAACCCCTACCGCACGACACGGCTACCCTTCCGCTTCCCGAGCTATAGGGGCGGACTCCCGAAGTGTTGGGGCACATTTCTGAATGACCGGTGGACTGGCTAAACGCAATCTGGGCCCGCTGTTCGCTTCATTGGACGTGAGGGAGAAATCCAAGATGGCCACCGCAGCACAGCTCCTGTCTCAGGATCACAGATCCGCAGGCACAGTGGATTTCAGGTCAGATACAGACTTTCCTCCTCTCCACGCCACCCCAGGCAACCCCAGGGGTCTCCCCAAGGAAGCCACACCGTCCCCGGCCTCCACGGTCTCTCTGCTGGAACGCACCATCCAGGAGTTCTCCCCCTCCCCAGCGGGGACCTACAGGGTTACCCAGGCCGCCATGGCCCCCCACGAGGCTGCTCATGCAGACCCAGTCTCCCACATGGATGCCCTGTTTGGCAAATTCTCTGAACTATTAGAGAGGGGCCTCTCCCAAACTGCCTTGCAAATCACGGGGGAATTGAAAGCTGATTTTATTAACCTAGGCTCCCGGATCGAAACGATCGAACATAAAATGGAGGATACCATAGCCAGATCCATCCAAAACTCCAGGCACATTTACTCAGTACAGGAGCAATTGGACATAGCCATGGCCCGTATAGATGACCTCGAAAATAGGTCACGCAGATATAACGTCAGAATTCGCGGGCTTCCAGAATCAATAACTGATGTGTCCAGGGCGGTGCAAGACCTCATTCAACAGCTAATCCCTGACATCCCAGCTACTAAGCTTGAACTTGACCGGGTCCATAGAACCCTCGGCCCCCCTAGGAAGGATGGCACCCCGCGAGATGTTCTGGCCAAGCCACATCACTTCTCGGTGAAAGAAGAAGTTATGAAGAGAGCCAGATCCCTGCAACACGTCTATTACCAGGGCCACCAGGTTCAGATCTTTGCGGACCTCTCCCCCTCCACTATACAGAGACGGAGAGCTCTAAAACCCCTCTTGCTTGCAATGTCACAAAAAGACATAAAATACAAATGGGCATTCCCATTTGCGGTCAGGTTCACGGACAAAGGGAAGTCTTTTGCCTTCTCCACTTTCCCCGAGGGGGAAAAGCTCCTCACCAGGCTGAAAATCATTTCTCAAGAAGCTGACATGGACACTTCTAACCCTAGCCAAGGATCCAACAAACGACCCACTCCTAACAGCCCACAATCCCCGTTGTGGACCTCCGGAAGAGCCAAGAAGGTCAAGGATAATGCACCCACCTGAGCAACTCCCAGTCCCATTTTCAGACTCTCCATTCTGTGACTGACCGTCCGAGGTCCTGGAGAGGGCCGGAGGACTGCTCCCCAAACATTGAAAGTTTGGCCCTCCAACCCTTTTTGCCCTCCCCTTGCCTAGGACTTGTGCTACCCTTGTACTACCCTTCTCCCCATTGCCTCCAATATTCCGGGACGCTATGCAGTACTTCGTCCATCTACTGGACTGCCCGTAACCCCTCATATTTTTTTACATCCCCTCGAAATGGGCCCTAAGGTTGCTTTGAGGATTTCCCAGGGGGCTGCATTCCACAGCACCCCCCCTGGATATACCATCCTACCTTATGCCTAAAGAACAGCATTCATTGTTTAGCCCCAGTGTCTTCTAGACATTATGATTAGCCGTGCCTCAAGAAAAATTCCTTTTTTTGTATATTGCTGCTTATATGTTATTGCTATTTAAGGTTGATTTCACAGCTCGGGTAGTTACCCGACTAGGGGTCCCCAGTTCCGCGAGGGACCACATGTGTAACTCTCCCTCCCTCGGCCTATCCCAGGCGTCTGAGGGTCGGGACTTCTGACCTTATGGGTCGGTTGTCTTCATTGTTTTTTCTTGGGATTTCGGGGGGTGTCTCCTGCCCTGATCTCCTCTTTCTCTTCTCAGGAACCCTTTCTTTCCTTGCCCTTTCTCCCCCTCTCTCCCCCCCTGATGGTAAGCTACCCCCGTTGAATGTTTACATGACACTATTTTTTTTCTCCTCAGGTTGGGCTGAGCCAACCCAGTCGACATGGTATCCTGGGAGACAACCTCGGGCCACCGATCCCAATGCCCTTACCAAGAACCCCGCTATGGATTGGGTAAGTGAGGTCGCTTTCAGATGCTGGGCTCCCCCTCTGCTCCATGGCTGATTCACAGGCTGCTAGGCTTAAGATAGCCTCCCATAACATTCAGGGTCTTAATTCCCCCATCAAACGGAGAAAAGCCCTTGATTACTACAAATCCCTGAAACTAGATATAATTCTACTTCAGGAAACCCACCTTCCTATCCGGTATAGTCCCAAGTTCCTACATGCCCACTTCCCTCAGTTCTTCTTAGCCAACGCGGAATCCAAGACCAGGGGGGTAGCCATTTTGATTGCCAAAACATGCAAATTCAATAAAAGTTTTGAAAAAGCGGATCCGGAGGGCAGGTATTTACTTGTAAAGGGCACTGTGGGGGACCAACTTTACTCCTTGGTCTCCTACTACGCCCCGAACACGGGTCAGGCCAAATTCTTCGAATCCCTGCTGCGCACCTTAGCACCTCTTTTAGAGGGAACGGTTATTGTCGGAGGGGACTCTAACGTCGCCTTTGATCAAGGACTTGATAAATCCTCCCCCTCACGTTCCCGCTTAACCAGGCCCACGAAGGCAAGCTTACGGATCGCCAAATTGCTGCACGCTCATGGGTTATCCGATGTCTGGCGGGAATTAAACCCCACAAAGAGAGACTACACTCACTTCTCAGCGCCTCACCAATCATATGCACGCATAGACCACATACTTGTCCCCTCCTCGCTCCTTCCCAGGATGCTCAAAGCCTCCATCACTGACACAGTGATCTCGGATCACTCACTGGTAATTGTGACGGCCCTGGGGGGTTCGAGTGGGAGACACCCTAGGCATTGGAGGTTAAATGAATCCCTCCTTTCGGAGCCATCACGAGTTATGGATCTCGACAAAGCATTGCAGGAATATTTCTCTATTAATGCGACTCCTGATGTCTCCCCCGAAACCCTGTGGGCGGCGCACAAAGCATATATTAGGGGAAAATTCATGCAATTAGGTTCTCAAATAAAACGGGAAAGGCAATCAACCATCCTGAAGCTAGAAGAGGAATACTCTAAACTCAGAGCTCTTCACAAAAAGGACCCCCTCCGCACCCCCACCTCCATACTAGACAAGACTCGCTTAGAACTCAATCTCGCCCTCACCACGAAAGCTGAAAAATCGGTTAGGTGGTCTGGCCACAAATTTTACTCACAGGCGGACAAAATAGGCACACTCCTGGCTAATAGACTCTCCCCTAGAACCAAGCTGAGCACCCTCCCTCGGATCAGAAGCGCAGGACTCCCGCCCACGTCTAATCCGGTCACAGTTCTGAATGCCTTTCAGAACTTTTACACCTCTCTCTACAGTAGCTCCCCACCTCCCAAAGATAACCTCCTTCCAAAGTTTTTGGAGGGACTTCCCATCCCGGCCTTATCGGACGTTCACAAACAAGTTATGGAAGCCCCCTTCCAGGCAGAGGAGATACTGGAAGTCATAAAGGCTCTTAAAAAAAGCTCCGCCCCTGGACCCGACGGTCTTTCGATCCCTTACTATAAAGCCTTTGCCAACACGCTAGCCCCTCACCTGGCCAATCTCGGTAATCATAAAGCTAATGGAGACCCCCTGGATCCCCACCTTAACACGGCGTATATCACGGTCATCCCCAAACCTGGCAAGAACTTGGAAGATGTCAGCAACTACAGACCGATTTCCCTTATTAATAATGATCTCAAAATTCTCACGAAAGTTATGGCCAATAGGTTAGCCTCCTTTATCGGACGCTACGTCCACAAGGACCAAGTTGGTTTTATCCCCGGCAGACAGGGACCTGATCAAATTCGGAGGGCGATTGATATTATCTCCATTTTGCAGTCTAATTGGGAAGGGGGACCCGGACAATCTGGCTTCCTCCTTTCCTTAGATATTCAGAAGGCTTTTGACTCGGTCTCATGGCAGTACTTCTTCCAGCTCTTTGACAGGTGGGGATTTGGGGCTCGCTTCCTGGGCTTATTACGGGCCTTATACTCCCAGCCGAGGGCCCAAATTCGAATGCAGGGATACCTCTCTGAGCCAATTCCCATCACCAGGGGGACCAGACAGGGGTGCCCCCTGTCCCCCCTCATATTTGCAATAGCCATTGAAACACTGGCGATCGCAGTCCGCCACAATATGGACATTGGAGGTGTCCAATGCGGTAGTCAAACGCACAAATGTGGACTCTTCGCGGACGACATACTGTTGTTCCTCACTTCCCCCCTCACAACCCTGCCCAACTTATCCCGGGTATTGGACGACTTTGCCAAGGTCTCAGGCTTGAGGGTTAATTACTCCAAGTCTGTGGCGTTGAATATTTCTCTCCCCACCCACCAAGTCCTCTCACTCAAACAATCCTTTCCGTTCCAATGGAGTGACACTGCCATCCAATACTTGGGTATCTCCCTTACACCTAAAATAGAGATGTTGTATGCCCACAATTACCCCAAATTATACAGACAGCTGGAAACTGATCTCTCCTCATGGTCTAAACACGAACTATCCTGGCTTGGCCGGATTAACTCCATAAAAATGACCCTTCTCCCCAAAATCCTCTATTATTTTCGAGCCCTGCCAATACCAGTTCGGAAGGACCACCTTTGCTCTCTGCAAAGCAAAATACTGAAATATATCTGGGGTAATAAGGGATACCGTCTACCGCAAAACACGCTCTTCCTGCACAGACGCAGGGGGGGGTTGGGTCTGCCTAACCTCCACAAATACTACCTTGCAGCTCGCCTAGCCCAACTCTCCTCGATCTACTCCAAATATGAGAAACCGGATTGGCAGTCCATAGAACGCTGTTCGGTACCCTCCTTTACACTAGATTTTCTATTATGGTGCCCGCCCAAAGCCAGGCCGCCCATCATGTCCCCATCCCTATCTCACTCCTGCGCCCTATGGGACGGTCTTCGCAAAGAGCCTTCCCTAGTCTCCACTTTAAGACCCCTTGCTCACATGTTCCGTAATCATGACTTCCCCCCTGGTCTGAACATTGAGGCCTTCAGATGGTGGTTGGACAAGGGACTATACCGGATAGGTCACTTTTTCAATTCCAGGGGTCCGATTTCCCTAGCTTATTGTATCGAACACTTAGAGCTACCAGATACAGAGAGGTTCCGCTTCCAACAAATATCTCACTTCTTGAACTCACTTTGGAAAAACAAACCCCTTCCTCCTTCCTTTACTGAATATGAAGCCTGGTGTGGTAGGATCGGGGAGCAGAGGGGTGGTATTTCAGTGACCTACGCGGCTCTCACTTCCCCAACGGGCAAATCCCCCTATATGACGGCTTGGGAATCTGATCTCCAGACCTCTGGCAGTCTCGAAACCTGGCAGCTGGCCCTAGCCAGATCCTTTCGTGGGATCCAGAACACCTCACTAATGGAGGCTAGCATCAAATTGATAATCAGGTGGTACCTCACTCCAGTAAGGCTAGCCAAAATATATCCCACGGCTAACCCCTTATGTTTCAGGGGGTGCCAACTTCGTGGCTCCATGATCCACATCTGGTGGGAATGCCCTAGACTTCGTTCGTTCTGGACTAAAATCTTCAACTTGATTTACTTAGTCACAGGCTGCCGGGTTCCGAGAACTCCAGAGGTTGCGTTACTCAATACCCCGGTTCCTTTGATGTCTGGTAACATTCAGAAACTAACTTACTTTATCCTATTAGGAGCCAAAATTGCGATTGCCTCCGCATGGAAGCAACCCAAACCCTCCTTCCTCGCAGTTAAGAGGAAGATATCGTGGATAATGTCCCAAGAAAAACTGTCAGGTATTCTGTCAGACACCACACCTAAATTCCGAAAGGTGTGGGACCCTTGGGCCCGTTACATGGGAATCTCTCTGCTGCCTGGGGTACCCCCAGGCTCTCCCCTAGTGACCAGACCTCACCCCTAAAGTGCCCTCTCTTACATTGAATGCGAAACATTCCCCCGCTATAACCTTCCACCCTTTCAGGACATAGCTTACCTCCCCTTACCCCTCTGTTCTCCTCTTCTCCTCCTCTTTTCTTCTCTCTGTCCTTCTAGTCGTTCTATGTTTTTGGTTTGCTCAACAGAGCTGTAATTGACAGGTTCACCATACAGTCCAATTTAATGTTGCGGTACCCACTGCAGACGGTCCTCCAACTGCTTTATCCCTATGAGAGGGAGGGGCCTGGGAGGATACTCCCCCATCCTGGCACAGCAAGTTCCCTATTAGGGGTGTCGGGATGGGGGCTCCTGGGAGCTACCCCTAATAGTTCTACTTGGTGGGCTCTCCCGGGGGGGTCACCCTCCGTTTACCTCTTTTTCATGTAGCCCCTCGATGAGGAAGGGCATGCCGACTGTACCCTTTTGATATTGTCTGTCTTTCACTAATGTCTCCTGTTTTCATTACTTACATTGTGACAGCAGGCCCTCCCTGCTGCAGTTAGTTTATGTACTGTTATACGTATGTAAGTGCCTTTACTATAAAATAAAATATTTTGAAAGTAGAAGAACTGTACATTTACCCTCTGAACACTGTTTCATCAGTTGGGAAATGATGAAAATGCTTTATATTAAAAATGTATGTTTTTGAAATGGTTAACCTGATTCATTTTCCCTTTTTGTTTCCTTCTTAAATTCTAATTGTGCTACATTTCAATTTATATGTGAATAGTGTGACTTTTTGGGAAATTTCCATTGACACTCTAGGGAAACTGTCCACTAAAAATTCCAAACACTTGATCAATACCTTTACCATCTCATGGTTTTAGAGATTATTACATATTTTCCCTGAACCATCGCAAAGAATGGAACAAATTTCTCTGATGTGGGACAAATTCCTGCAAGGGATTTTTCTCCTAAAATTCTATCAATGGCTTTGAAACAGAAATGTGTGCAGTCAAAACAACACTACTAACAAGCAAATTTAATTCCTTTCATACAATGCCTTTGCCAAGTCTTTGACCACATCAGACATATCTCTGAAAGACATTTGAATATTTTGGCATCTGATAAATCCTTTTGTGATGAACAGAAAAGCCTACCATTACAAGTCCATAGGCATAATTTTAATCTATAGGATTTGTTACTCTGAGCACATGCTAGAGAAATAGGTTGTTTTCAATGCCTATCAATTGGATACAGTGTTTGTTACTGATGTATAGTCTATGCACATCTCCTAGCGAATAACTCTCTCACTTGTGCAGCGTTTACTAGGGTATGAACAGAGGGACACAAAGTCTTGAAAAAGATAGGACCACATGACCAAGGGGCAGTAATGGCTATTTTGAGTGTTATATTGATGGCTTTGCTCTTGTTATATACACTGTCTTTACAACATGCACCATCCCCTGTTTGTATACCCTTTAAACTTTAACCGCTTGCCGACCAGCCACCATCATTGTACTGCGGCAGGTTGGCATGGCTGCGCAAACCACTGTAGGCTTACTTTGGCCGCTTTAAGAGCTATAGGGCCCGCTGTGCAAAGCCGGAGCTGATGCGCGTGGCTGGCGGCTACAATGTTCTCAGAGGCCCAGAACGGGGACTTGTCAATGTAAACAAAAGTAATCAGGAACAGCAAACTCTCTCTCTATTCCCAGTCAGTTCATTCCCCCCACAGTTAGAAACTCGTCCCTAGGGAACACTTAACCCCTTGATTGCCTTCTAGTGTTAACCTCTTCCCTGCCAATGACATTTATACAGTAATCAGTGGCTATTTTAAAATCTGATCGCTGTATAAATATCAATGGTCCCAAAAAATTGTCAGAAGTGTCCGATCTGTCTGCTGCAGTGTCACAGTCCCACTAAAGTTTGCTAATCACCACCATTGCTAGTCAAAAAAAATAATAATAATAATAATAATGCCATAAATATCTTCTATTTTGTAGACACTATAGCTATAACTATATAAACATCAACATACGCTTATTGCGTTTTTTTTTAACAAAAATATGTAGAAGAATACATATTGGCCTAAACCAGTGATGGCGAACCTTGGCACCCCAGATGTTTTGGAACTACATGTCCCATGAGGCTCAACTACACTGAAGCGTGCAAGAGCATCATGGGGAAATGTAGTTCCAAAACATCTGGAGTGCCAGGGTTCGCCATCACTGGCCTAAACTGATGAAGACTTTTTTTTTGGATATTTATTATAGCAAAAAGTTAAAAATATTGTTTTTTCACAATCGTCGCTCTTTTTTTGTTTGGAACACAAAAAATAAAAACTGCAGAGGTGTTCAAATACCACCAAAAGGAAATTCCAATTGTGGGAAAAAAGGACATCAATTGCATTTGGGTACAATGTCGCACAACTGTGCAATTGTCAGTTAAAGCGATGCAGTGCCGAATTGCAAAAAATTGCCTGGTCAGGAAGTGGGTAAATCCTTCCAGGACTGAATTGGTTAAATAATGAAAAATTATTGGCTCAAAAAAACAAGCAAGAAGAAAGTTCAAGAGGAATCTTGGAACGTATTTTTACCAAAAGGGTAGTTGATGCTTGGAATAGATTTCCAGCAGAGGTAGGGACTCAATCATAAGTAAGTGGATTTAAACATGCTTTGGATAAACAGATGTATACTCAGACAAAATACTGTTCAAGCTCAGATATGCGATGTGTCGGAGCGACAGACAGCAGCACCGATCACCATGCTGTGTGCCCCTGGAGGTGTGCACGGGCAGCTTATCCTGCTGGATGCCATATGACACCAAGTCTGGATAATGGAGCCACATTGTGGACATCAATCTACAATAGGGCAGGCAGGAAGGGGTTAAGGTGGATAATCCATTTTTTTTTTTAAGCGTTTCGCAGGATCAAAACTCGCTTCCTCAGGAGAGGTAAGACTGAATATCTAGAGATGGAGACAAGGTTAAGTAGTAAAAATGAAAAAAAATAACAATAAAACAAACGCACACCCGGCCTTCCAATTACGGTAAGTCTAACTAATTGTAAGTTCGGATGTGTTTGCTTTTTTTTTTCATATTTCTTACTTAACCTTGTTTCCTTCTCTAGATATTCACCTGTACCTCTCCTAAGAAAGTGAGTTTTGATCTCGCAAAACACGTAGAGAAAATAAGTACAGATTATCCACCCTAAGGAAGCTTAGTTTCACTTCAATTGATTCAATGATGGTTATTCATGTACATATATCATTGGTAATTATGTATGATAATTTGTTTTTAAAGAAGTCCAGCCTGAGCTTTTTAGGCTGGGCTTCTCCTCTGGGTCAAAGGAGTGCAATTTGTTTTGCACTCCTGTGACCCATTTTCAGTGGAGAGCTTTCTGAAGTTCGCTCTCTGCTGAGGTCACTGCCACCAGTCGAGGCAGCACATCATTCCGACTTCCCAAGTCTGGATCTGCCAGCTGCCTTAATTGATGACAGTCTCAGCATCTCAGTGAGACACTGTGACGGCCGCTCCCGTCCCTCCATAGCTCATCGCTCCAATGAGCGTGTAACATCAGAGAAGGAGAGATGCTGACAGGCAGCATCTCTCCACTCACGGAAGAGTGAGAACTGAGCCATTGGCAGTGTTCGTGGCTCGGTTCTCTGTGCAGAGATGCCGGAGGACAGCTGCAGCATAGGTCTGATGCTCCATCCACCGAGGTGAGTATGAATAAAAAAAGCACGAAAACCCATACTTCTCTTTTAAATGTCTGTTAAAATGTTTTTTGTTCCCCTGACGGTGGGAGAACCCATAGGAGACGGGGAAGGAGGTCTGTGTACCTGTCTAGGTAGCAGACATCTGAAGTCCTCCGGTCGGGTTGACAGCAGCCGCTAACCGGCGTTCTCCTTCTGGAAGCCTGGGGAGGGCTGGTGTTCCCTCGCCTGATGATAGGTTTGGATTTGGCGTGAAGTCAGGCGGGGGGCGGGCACAGGCATCGAGTTCCGGCCTGTGGAACGCAGAAGGACAGAGGACTTCGGGCAATCCACTTCCAGTTCCGGGTCGCGCGGAGAACGTGGACGATCGGAACCTTGGTGGCTATTTTAAAAATCCCCGGCCACATAACGAATGTGCTGCATCACAAACAAAGGAAAAAGCCTCCAGGCGGTCAGGCAAAATTCCGATCAGATATGGATGCAGTAGAAAGTGACAGTGGAGCCCAACCAGCTCAGGTAGGCAAACAGAGGTGTCTTGTACCTACAGGGCTGGGAGAGAGGGGGGAGTGATGGACTAATCAATGCAAAGGCATTATGAAATGGTCCAGGTGTGCTTCTCCTTCTCGGAAACAGGATCTGGACTAAAGTGTCTTGCGAATCCTGTTAGCAGTTGGTGGGGTGCACATAGGTGTTTGGTGAAGGCATCCTATTTTTGCTAAGGTTTCGCTGATGAGAGAGGTCAGGGGGGAAGAAGAGATGTCCTTCATGTATGAATAAATTAAAAGAAGGATGGGTTAAAACCCTTTGTAAACCCTGCATAGACAAATTGGTCTATAAGGAAGCTACAGGGGCTTGTAAGGATTTGATTTCTGGGGTACAGAAAGAAATGCAATCCATCAAGACAATGCTAGAAAACCTTGAGACCCCAAAACCAGCCACAGTCCTCCCTGCTTCCACCCCAGAGGAGGGTGACAAATAAGGGGAACAGGAATTCGATTCGCTGGATGGCCTAAGTGAGATGGCATCATCCAGAGATATTCCTGCTCAAGGGACAAGCTCTCCCAGATACAGGCTCTCACTCGAGGAGGTTGATGCCTTACTGGGGGTGATTTATGAGACGTTCGAAATTAAAGAGCTGGTCTCCCTGTCCTTACATGACCGGATGTATCAAACCCTAAAGGAGTATTCAGCCAGGGTTTTTCCGGTTCATAGCACACTGGTAGATTCAATCAAAAAAGTGTGTGAGGAGCCAGAGAGCTCTTTTTCCCTAAGAGTATGAAGCGGAGATTCCCCTTCAGTGAGGACCTCACTTGCATCTGGAACAAAGTACCTAAGGTAGACGCAGCTTTTTCCCAGTGTGCAAAATCAACAGACCTCGCCTTTGAGGACATGGGTGTCCTCAAGGAACTCATGGATAAAAGGATGGAGGTACTGCTGAAGAGGTCATGGGAAGTAACCATGACTAATTTAAAACCTGCAATGGCCACAACAATAGTGGCTCACAATTTGGAGGTCTGGCTGGAACAATTGCAAGGCCATTTGGAAGGAGGAACCTCCAGAAAGGAAAGTTACATGGCAGACGCCTCTGCGGAGTCGGTCAAGTTGTCAGCTAGGACCGCTGCCCTCGTAAACACATCTCGCAGGGCACTTTGGTTGAAGTCTTGGTCAGGAGACCCAGCCTCAAAAGTGAGGTTATGTGGCATCCCCTTTGAAGGAGACCTCTTGTTCGGGCAGGGGAAGGTCCTGGACCATACTGCGGACAAGAAGGCCTTTCCTGTTAAAACCAAAGACTACAGGTAAATGCTTTTTTTAGTTCTCAAAGGCAGGGACAGTCACAAGGGCAGACCTCTAAGGAGTCAACCCCTAAAAAAAAGTGGACAGGAGGAAAACAGAAAAGCAATCTTTTTTCCTCTTCTAAAAAAAACACTAAATCCCAGTGACTTGTTTCCTGTGGGGGGAAGACTGGGGCAGTTCCTCCCACAATGGGAAAAAACTACCCCAAATACTTTTATTCTGAAGATCATCAGGGAGGGTTACAAAATACAGTTCAAACACACCCCACCTACAAGGATGTGTCTGACCAAGGATCCTCAGAAAGCGACGGCCTTGCTGTCGCAAATTGGCGATCTAATAGACCAGAGGGTCCCTGTCTAAAAAGATTGGGGTGGTTAATAAACAAAGAAAAGTCGCACTTGACACCGACACAGGCCATACAGTATCTAGGTTTCCTGGTCGACTCGGTGTCACAGAGTCTTCCTCACAGAGGAAAAAGTAGAGAGGTGAAGGTGATGGTAACCTTTTTGCAGAGCAATCAGGCAATTTCCCTCCGCTCAGCTATGGTAGGATTGGGCCTGTTAGCAACAATCCCTGTGGTTCCTTGGGCAAGGGCTCATTTCAGGTGCCTTCAGGCCAATATTCTGAGCAGCTGGGACGGAGCACAAGAATCCCTGGATGGGATTATCCATCTATCCTCAAAGACCAGAAGGTCTCTATGGTGGTGGAGGAGAGAGGAGAACCTAGTATGGGGTCTATGGTGGTCTCCTCCAGTGTCTGTCCGCATCACTATGGGTGCCAGTGCTTGGGGCTGGGGGGCCCATTTGGGGTTGAAAGTAGCCCAAGGGCGCTGGGGAAAGGCACAGTCCCAGAGGTAAGCCAATTGGAGAGAGTTGCAGGCAATCTGGGAAGCCTTAAAGGCGTTTGCCAGGGATCTGAAGGGCCACCATGTACAGGTCCTCTCGGATAGTGTGGTGGCAGTTTCCTACCTAAACAAACAGGGAGGAATGAGTTGCCCATCCTTGATCAGACTAACAAGTGCGATCTTGCACTGGGCCGAGGAAAACCTAGAGTCGGTCTCGGCAGTCCATCTAAATGGGGTGGAAAACAACCTGGCGGATACCGGGTATACGAATCAGAATGGTCTCTGAAGAGGGAAAGTTTCCAGCTGATGTGGTCTCCCGGAGGTGGACTTGTTCGCCAGGAAAGCAAACACCCAGGTCCCAGTATACTTCTCCCTAGAGAGGGGGGCAGGCGCAAAAGGTATAGATACTTTGGCACAAAACTGGGCATTTCGCACTTGCTATGCCCCCCCCCCCCCCCATTCAAGCTAATTCCTCTAGTCCTGAGGAAATTTCTGCAGGAACGGACCACATTAATATTGGTGGTTCCGTATTGGCCAAAGACCGTGTTTCTCAATGCTGCTAGGCCTGACAGCCAAACTTCCCCTCATGCTGTCCGAGAGGGAGGATCTGCTGTCCCAGGTGCCAGAAATACAGACCCTGAAGTTATCGGCCTGGCGTCTGAAGAGAGCCTCTTGAAGTCTAAGGGGCTCTCGGATAGGGTGATTAGAACACTCCTTTCTAATAGAAAGAAGGTAACCCAAGCAATTTATGTTAAGTTTTGGGAGGTTTTTTGTTCATGGTTAGACACTAAAAAGGTGTCTGTAAGTATCCCGACAGTCTTGGAGTTTTTACAAGATGGTACAAATAAGGGAATTGCCATTACTACCTTAAAAGTACAAGTTGCGGCCCTGTCTGTTTTTGTTTTTTTGTTTTTTTTGGAGCAACCTCTGGCCGCAGACCCACTAGTTAGCAGGTTCTTTAAGGGGTTGACCAGGATTAAACCTGTTCCTTTCAAAATTTTACCCAAATGGGACCTATCAATTGTTTTACAGGGATGGGTAAAAAGGTCACAGGAAGAAGAGCTCTCCTTGAAATGGATCACACTCAAAACAGAGTTCCTAGTGGCTATTTCCATAGCTAGACGCATTCGCTAGCTTCAGGCACTTTCGGTGAAAGAGCCGTTTTTGCAAATTTTTGAAGACAGGCTGGTGTTGCGCATGGACCCTGGGTTTTTACCCAAAGTAGTGACAAAGTTCCACAGAACACAGGAAATTGTTTTACCTTCATTCTGTGGGTCCCCTGCTAATCCTAAGGAGGTAGAGTTTCACCAACTGGATGTGAGAGCCTGTGTCTTACAGTATCTGGAGATGTTGAAAAGCATTAGAAAATCAAATTTGTTTTACAATGCGGGTAAAAAATTGGGGTCACACGCTTCAAAGAATACAATTGCAAGATGGATCAAACAAGCTATTGTAGAAGCGTATAAAGTGGTGAAAATGGAATGTCCTTTTTCCCCCATGGCTCACTCTACACAGGCACTATCGACCTCTTGGGCAGAGTGAGCTGGAGTGACACCAGAACAAATTTGTCGAGCAGCAACTTGGTCAAACTACTTGACGTTTATGAAGCATTACAGATTGGACCTTATCTCAGCGCAAGACCAGGTGTTTGGGAGAAAGGTCCTTCAATCGGTAGTCCTCCCCCCCTCTAATCTGGTAAGTTCTCGTTGATCCTCTCTAGTGCTGTCCTGGACAGACGACTAGAGTTAGACTTACCAGTAACCCTGCTTCTAGAAGTCGTCCTGGACAGCAGGGATTCTCTCCCTATGTGCTGTTACAATGCTGGACAAGTGTTTTTGTTACAGAAGCCGTTCTGGGGAAGTTCTCGGTTACAAGACTGAAGGGGAAGGCACGGAGACTGCCCTTTAAAGATCTGAATTGTGTTTCCTGCCCCTGGAGGTGGAGCCTATCTCTCTAGTGCTGTCCATGATGACTCCTAGAAACAGGTGTCACCAGTAAGTCTAACTCTAGTTTTTTGTTTTTGTTTTTTTGTATTGGTACATGCCTGTCATGACAGTGCCCATGCTCCAAGCTTCCATAACATTTTCTTCAGTGGAAATTAGCTTATTAGCCAAAAAAAAAAATCTATCAAGATTTTCCCTATATAGAGTTCAATAGGGTTTAATATTAAGGTTGGGATTTGGGGAGCTCAAGCAGGATTCAAACCTGGGCAGATTTGCCTAAAAATCATTAAGAAAACATTGCTGAATCAATTAGCTGTAGGCAAAACGTGAGCATTATTCTGGTCAAAGGAAATGCAGGTGCCAGAATTCAAGTTGTTAAATGGAAGAAAATATAAATTCAGTATTGTTAACAACAATAGTATTGGATTTTAATGTTTAAAAATTATGTCATAATAAGGTAGGTATTTCATTAAAAAAAAAATCTCTATCAGTTTTGTGTGCTTCTCTGTGGTTAAAGTAAAATGTATAGAAAAAGTCTTATTATTTTTCAAATAAATAAAAATATAATATAATATAATATAATATAATATAATATATAGAAAAGTAAAGACCAGTATGGTGGCCTGAATTTATGTGAGGAGCTATTTAATATTTAACCAGCCTGTTTGCCTGTGGTCTTTGTCAGTTTCCTGTGCGCGATACGATGTCACTAGGCCGACTGTTCGGAAACTCATTTGCATCCGTGACTTCCCGTGTTCAAAGTTTTCGAGGCTCGTTTCCGTTCGCAGTTCACTTACGACGCATCTGGCTCGGCTGTCGCAAGTAGGGTTTTCGTCTGATTTTTCATTTCATGCATTGTTGTATATCTTGTCAGTAAACCTCAATATCAAACTTACAAATCATTTGTATAACTCTACACATATCTGCCAATCACTCGCAATGTTATCATATGAAACATTTCTTCATTTTTACATACCTCACACTGACGCAAAGACACTGTTTCAGAGTCCGGTTCATTGTCAGTCGTGGCATGAACGATTCGTTCCACTGTCATGGCAAATCATTTAATTTTTTTCACTGTCATGTACTGTTCTCCGATAAAAATCCAGTCGCATCTGTGAGGCACCGATTCATTCCAGTGTGCCCCAATGGTTTTTGGCCTCATTTCAGTACATGCTCCAGAATCTGGTCACTGTCAGTCGCAGTTGCGATGCTACTGATCCGTGCCTGTCATGGCAAAAAAAATATATAAATATATATATATATATATATATATATATATATATATATATATATATATATATATATATATTTATTTTATCATTTATTTTTATTCATTCATGTACTTCAATTTCACCCTCACATATCGTGCCCCAGTTCGAATCCGGTCGCATTCGAGTTGCACCAATTCGTTCCGGTGTGCCCAAGTCATTATGAGGCATCGTCCAGTACCTGCACCAGAGCCCGGTTCGTCGCAGTCGCGGCACAACTGATTCGTGCCTCTGTCAGGACAAAACAGTTCATTCATTTCACTGTTATGTACCACGCTCCGATCTGAATCCAATTACATCCGAGATGCACTTTTTTTTTTTTACCGGTGTGCACTAGTGCTTCTTTTGCCTCATTTCAATACATGCT
Organism: Lithobates pipiens; assembly: GCF_037356315.1. Classification (NCBI taxonomy): domain Eukaryota; kingdom Metazoa; phylum Chordata; class Amphibia; order Anura; family Ranidae; genus Lithobates; species Lithobates pipiens. The sequence goes on from NW_027507764.1 coordinate 390,737,602, forward strand.
CCAGAGTCCAGCTGTGGCATGACTGATTTTTATTCATTTCACTCTAAGGCAAACATTTCATCAGACCATGTCATTAAGAGACTACGCAGGTGGAAGTCTGCCTGCTTTGCCCGGTACATCCCCAATCCTCAAGTGGCAATAAAAGCTATACTCCTACCTGAGTTTTTGCCCCCTTATTTTGGCATACCGTCCACCAGATCAGGGCACACTTCAGGTCCATTTCATGTTAGTCTTATGGTTGAAGCCCTCTGACTGATATGAGTATGGAGAACATTTAGACTTTAACATAAGTAAGAAGGCCATTATGGTGGCCTGAATTTATGGGAGGAGCCCGGGGGTATTTAACCAGCCAGTTCACCTGTGGTCTTTGTTGGTTTCCTGTGCGTGATACCCACCCTCCCATCCTCTTTTCAGGGCATTTCTCAAATTTATATCTCTTCGCAAACATTAATTTCTAAACCTTGGGTATGCCCCCTTATTTTCGTATACCGTCCACCAGATCGGGGCACACTTCAGGACCCTTTCATATTGTAAGTCTTGTGTTAAAGTCTAAATGTTCTCCATACTCGTATCGGTCAGGGCTTCAACTAGATATAGATATAGATAGATATAATTATAATTGCATATGTAAATGTGGATTGTTTCTGTGTAAATGTAATTGTGTTACTTTTTTTTCAAAGTATATAAAAAAAATGAACCCTTACAATTGTTTACTTGAAAGATAAAGTTTATTTACATAGCCTTTTATCTCAACTTTTTTTGTGTTTTCTGTGATATTCAATAGCTGTACTCAAAGTCAGACCAAAGTAGTGCAGGGAGCATTTTCAGAGTCGGATCGACTTGTGTCGCACCAATTAAGATGGCTCCCATGGGTAAACATTGATTTTCAGCCATCATGCGACATGATCTCCCAATGTCGTTCCAACTTTGAAAATGCTCCCTGCGCTACTTTGGTCCGACTTTGATCCTACTTCAGCGTATTAACTATCACTGAAGTTGGATAGCTGGTCTGGCAGGGATTTTAAGGGGAACCCCTATGCTGTGGGGTCCCCCTTCAAAATCCATACCAGACCCTTATCCGAGCACGTAGCCCAGCAAGTCAGGAAAGGGGGTGGGGACGAGCGAGTGCAGACAAGGGCCTCTTCCGAACAATCCTGCCAGTTGGTTGTCGGGGTCTGTGGGCAGGGGCTTTTAACAAGGGGCCCCCAGATCTCAGCCCCCCACCCTATGTAAATGAGTATCAAGTACAGTGTACCCCTACCCATTCACCCAAAAAAAGTGTCAAAAATAAAACAGTGCACAGGTTATTGAAGTCATTTTTTAAGGCAGCTCGGGTGTCGCTTTCCGATCTCTTCTCACCTCTCTGGCTCTTCTGCCTCCTCCGCAGATGTCTTCTGCCTCTGCTGGGTCTCCCCCCCCCCCACTCCGGGTCTTCTCCGCTGATGTCTTCTAGCCCTCTCCAGTTCTTCTCCCTCTTTCTGCTGTCTTCTGCCGGGTCTTGTCAGCTGTCTTCTCCCTCTGTTCTTCTTCCGATGTTGACTCAATGCTCTCTCCCGCTCTAATGCTGAAGGAGGCAGAAGAGCATATTATCCCATTTGCCTGTGTGGGTTTTGTCCCTAATTGCAACTTCTGTAACATGATATATATATATTTTTTTTTTTTTCCTTAATGCATGGTTTATTGTTTAAGATAACAATTAAGTTCACAATGAAAATCATATAATTTGATTTGCGTATCTAAATTATTGGTAATAACGCATGTCAGGCAGCAGGTATTTATCAGTATGGCTGCTAATACCAGTTAGAATGGAACTACTGATAACTGTTTTACCTGCTGATGGCTTTTTTTTAGCTTTGCCAGCCATTCTTGTAAGAGCATACAACTCTGTGAGGAAAATCATTCTACTTCTTAATAATTTGCCATCAATATATAAAAGAAAAGGTTTGGGACTTTATGTGAACCATGCAGCTAGGGAGGCAACACAACATAATACTAATGATGATGTCTGGTGGATGTGGCTCCCACTACTCTCCACTATCCATGGGATATTCACTCCCGGGTCTATCTTCTCTGCTGCTGGTTCCATCTGTGTCATGGGGGTCACTGCATCAGTTCCCGGGCTGATGATTCACCTGGCCGGCCCTTGTCCCATCTGCCTGTGCCCAGACTCATGGTTGGTCTGTAAGTATGAGCAGGGAATTTGTTTCTGTACTATTCTCTCTATATAATACCCAATCTAATATTTACCTTAATACCTTTCATAGACATCTACATCACATCTGCTCCTGAAGAGTGGCAACATAGCCATTAAATGCATTGAGCTATTAGATGCCTCTATTTTTCTATTTTTATATATTATCCATAATATGCTCTTTTGGACTCTACCAATTTTTATCATGTTACTGTGGAGACATGCACCAATGAGTCTGGTGTTTTCATTATATTACCATTGTGATTATATTATGCTACTATGTTACTTTGCTACTATGTACTATGTTATGAAATTAACGTTTCCTTGTTTTACTATGTCATATTGTTTGTATTCTGGTATTATGCAAGATAGATGGTTTATCCACCAGACATCATTAGTATTATGTCGTGGAGACACGCAACAATGAGTCTGGTGGGTTTTATTATTTTACCACTGTGATTATGATATGCTGCTATGCCATTGTGTTACTTTACTACTATGTACTATGTTATGGAATTAAAGTTCCCTTGTTTTACCATATCCTATTGTATGTATTCTGGTATTATGCAAGATGGATGGTCACAATATTGTTTATCCGCCAGACATTATCATTAGTATTATGTTGTGTTGCCTCCCTGGCTGCATGCTTCACATAAAGTCCCAAACCTTTTTTCTTATATATCCAAATGTTGGGGATGGAGGTACATTCTAATGTCCTCATATAAAGTCCAAACTTGTTTCTTCTCCTCTTTAAATATGTCATTAATGTTTTCAGGATCTGCTTTACTCCTCATTAAATGGAGTGAAACTGAATCTTTGTCCAATGAGAGTGAGAGACAAAGTGAATAAAAAAGATGCTGAACCGCTGTGTTCAATGGCATATATGCAGCTTCAGCTGATAAAACAGTTAACATACATATAATTCAACTATGTATTTAGTAGTGTGTACAACATCCAGCACTAGTAAACAATGTTTGCACATGTCTATTTTGCTAATCATTTGTTCAGGGAGGTCCATTCTGTTAATTTTTGAAAAAAGCCTTAACATTCAACCAATAGAGAAGTCTTATGAGCATTCAACCAATAGAGAAGCTAGGCCAAAACTATAAGCTAGAAACATTCAGCCAGAATAAGAAATACTATGAGGGAGACTTCTGCAGTGTGCACAACATGCATGGAGTTTCCTGTGCTCTAGGTTCACACTTTGTATTACTGCCACTGCTAAATGACAGCTTGCATCCCCCCCCCCCCCATCTTCATGAACCATACCAGGCCACATGCCCTCAACATGGGGAGGCAACCCCCTGGAAAAGCATGTTAGGGATGTTACATTCAATCAACAAAAAATAAAAACTGACTTAATGCACATAATACATTTTATTTGTGACTTTGCAAATATTTCAGAATTCATGCAAAAGTATCAGTTATAATAAAAACGTTCCCAGGGACTGTCTGAAAAGCTGTATCCATTACAATTTTTTTTTTCCAGAAAAAGCAGTACAGTCTGAGCAACTTGTGGTAGAATAAGCTAAAAATGACATGACATGAACATCTCAGAGAGCCTCTTAAGATCTAGCTGATCTTGTGTTTGTTGTATGGATATTATCTTTGCATGGAATAGTGTGCCTTTCGATAAAGCTTTTTCAGCCACCTAGTTATGGGTGGCAGATTAAGTTTTAATGTTCTATCAATAAACAAAAAAAAACTGATATGTTTGGAATTTAAAAATTCTAAATCATATGTGCATGTTTTAAATTTTTTATTTTTTTTAAACATATAGTTAGTTTAGTTACACCAAAATGCAGCATGCAGAATAAATTCATATTCCTGTATATTATGAACAATCACATTCAAAATTACAATTTCTTTGATATCTCTACATTTGCTTTGTGCTAGACAATGCATCACATTGCATGTAAATTAATCCAATGTTAGCAAGCCCTAAAATTGCACTTCAAGTTAACATTCATTATCAGATCTAAATGCACACTATACACTGCATATCAAAGATATTAGGTTATAGCTCAATCACTCTAGGACAGGGGTAGGCAACCTTTGAGAGGTGGAGATCTACAATGACAGCATAAAAGAGAGCAAAGATCACCGGGGAGCCACAGCCTTTTTTTTTATTAACTTGCAAGCTCCCAGAGGTCAGTAGTGGGTAGGGCAGTGTAAAGAGGTCAGTAGGTCTAAGGGCAGTTTACACGGGTCAGTAGTATGTAGATCAGGGCACAGAGACCAGTGGGGCAGATGACAGAGGTAAAAAGAACAGGGGTTAATAGGTAAGAGAACAGGGCAAAGGACAAGAGTCAGCAGGGCAAAGGACAGGGGGTTAGCAAAGCAGTGTAAAGGAGGGCCAGGAAGGCACAATACAGAGGGGTCAGGATGGAAGGGGGGTCAGAAGAGCCTGGTACAGGTAAGTCTGTAGGGAACAGCACAGGAAATGGGGGAGTTCATGTCAGGAGAGCACACTAAAGGGGAGTCTAGAGTGCATGGAACATGGGGGTCTGGAGGGTATGAAACTTGGGGTTCAGAAGGGCACAGTACTGGCTGGTCAGGAGGGCTGGGGGGTCTCGAGGGGACAGTACTGGAGGTTCAGGAGGGCACACTACATAGAAGTTAGGAGGGCATGATATTGGGGTTGGTTCCTCATACCCAGCAATGCAGGCATTGCCTCTTCCTAGAATTGTCTTTGACTGCTTCTCAGCTTGAGAGCTCAGATGACAAGACACCTGAGCTCATCCCTACTCTGCATTGCTCTGCTAATCAATGGGGGAGGAGGAGCATTTACGGGCCGGCAGGACAGGGGCTCGATAAGTCTGCTCACAGCCGACCCCCCACTCTAGGACTATGAGTCCAATTCATAAATATCAATTAAATTATATTGCTTGTATGAACTGAGAGGCATTATTTGGAAAACCTTTTTTTGGAAAATCATACTTTCTGTATAAAATCCTCCAACATTCTTCCTTTGCCTCCTAAGCAGTTCTAAATTAGAACCTCTCCACCCCAGTTCACACCTCTGGGGCAGCAGTGACCTCCTATGAGTTTTCAATTCTGGAGGCAGGAAATCCTCAACACTGGAAATGCCTGTGCAGTAACTCCCTAAATAGATTAATAGAGCTGTACTACCACAGTATGAATGTTATGGGATTTTTAAGTCTATGGAGAACTACTGAGCAGGCACAGCCAGCGGAGATAAAGATGCCTGCATCCAGTTTGTAAACACCTTAGAGTGTCATAAATGCCATGAACCGATAAGTATAGTGGGAGTTTCTAGTTTAGATTAGGTAAGAGGTCTAAGGAAACTTATAGAGAAAGTGAAGTAGTCCTTAAAATAGACAGCTTTTCCTTTTTAGCATTAATGTTATCCATAACGCAGCAGAGCCCTGCATGGAGCCAAACACTCTGGGCTGGGGATCAGTGATGTAGCATGCATGAAGGTGAGCGCCTCATTTTTTATTCACCTTCAGAAGCAGACCAGTTCCTGAGCTCCACCAACTTACAACCTGTTTGAGTTTCAGAAAAGCAACTTTATCCTGCCAAGATCAGCACAGCCCAAGCAAGGAAGCCCCCAAGAAAATTAAGTATGTTGCTCCATCTGGTCAGAACATGGTCATCGGATTAATATTCCTACTGTTAACTTGTTTCTGGTTTATCACGTTGTGTGCCCTTTTATGTTTAATAATACTGCCAATATTGTTATCTGTTAATGTTCTGTTACATTGTTTCCAGCACTTGTAGCCTCAGGCTCTCTCATTTGCTTCATTTGCACGCTGGGGCAAAGGGATTGTGTGGCGAAAGCCAACTGCTCACTTTTCTGGAATAGAGCTGTACATCACTCCTGCTGTCCAACTTCTCTGTATATAGGCGGGGGTAGGTTCAAGGGACATTTTGCATTGCGCTCTCCCATGTGGAAAAACGTGAAGACCATGTTCATTACCTTCATGTTGTTTCATTTGTATCTTATGGTCACTTTTGACTATTGTATCCTAGAACATAAAGGGTCTCTGCTCCCCTAGTAAGCATATGCTGGTACTTTGACATCTCAAACATCTTAGAGCCGACATTGTGCTACTTCAGGAAACTCACTTTGCAACACAAGGTTTTTACAGTTTACAGAAGCTTTGGGTTGGTGAGGTAGTGGGCTCCTCGGCCATAGGTTGTAAGATTGGAGTGCTGGTTCTGATTCATAAAAATGTACCCAGCAGTATCTTATCAGTTCATAGAGATGAGTTAGGTCCCAAAGTCTCTGTATGCTTACAGCTAGCATCATGTACCCGTCAAATAACCTTAAAATAACCTACTCTGCTAGACATGTGCAGAACGAAAAAAATTGTTTAGCCTTTGTTTAGTTTTTGATTCGTTATTTGCATACATTTGTTTAGTTACATTTGTTTAACTGTTTTTTTTATTTTTATTTTTATTTGTTTAGTTTATACAATTCGAATCAATTTGAATAGTTATCAAATTCATTTAAAATAGTACAAATTTGAAACATTTTAGACATTGAATAGTTTTCAAATTAAAGTTTTTGAATTAGAAAAGTTTTCGAATTTCCAAAGAGACTAAAATAGAATAGGGAATAGAATAGAATGGAAAAAATTAAATAGAATAGAAATTAGTCTATTCCATTCATTTATATTATATTGTTTTATTTTCTATTTCGTTCTGTTTTACGCTATTATATTTTATTTTCTGTTATATTCTTTTCTATTCTATATTTTTTCTATTCTATTTCATTCTCTTTGGAAATTGGAAAACTATTCAGATTTTAAAAGTATTCAAATTTGAATCTGAAAACTATTCAAATTCCCTATCTGTGACTCCACTTTCTAACATAATCTCAGCAATCAATTGTCACACCCTGCACACCCTACAGACAGAGAATTTACCTTCAACTCCCCGTCTCATGAGTCCCTGTCAATAATTTATTATGTATTTTGCTCTCCTACCCCTTTTTCCACAGTCAGGGATACTACTGTAATGGAAATTTGTAGGTTCTGTATATAATTGTATTCTATTTTATATGTATTGCACAATGCCCTCACTGTGCACACGGCACTAACAATGTTTTCAGTACATGTTTTGCATTCTTTCAAGTCCAGATTAGAATTAGCCTGCCTATGTAATGCCCCTTGTTACCATAAACGTACAATTGTAATATTAATGTGATACCTACGTAATCATGTGTATAAAAGCCTTCAAATGTGTCATAATAAAGGAGAACGGTTATTTGGAAATATGCTGAGCGTATCTTTTGTGTCTGTTCCCTACTGCAGTAGTTATTAATTTGGAACCACTAATCAATATGAGGATAGGAGTTGCCTATCATCAAAATATCCATTTCAGGTGGCGAAGCCAGCCCAGCAGGGGTTATCAGGTGACCCTGAGTATCCGAAACGAGGAGCTTGAGACGATCCGGGAATTTCTGATAATCAGCCGGCTGAGGTAAGCCTTTTGCTTACATTTGAGTTATCAGACTTCCTTGATCGGTAAGGCATTTTCGGGACAAAGGGTACCTATTTTAATCCCCTTAATCGAACTGTATTGATTGGTGGTTATATGTTATGTTGTCACTGTCTACTGTCCATCGGAGTGTTATAGAGAAAGGGAAGAATAGTGCTGTTCACAGGTATATGTAGTACATCTGCTAGATAAAGTAGTTTAGAGGCAAAAGGGTATAGGCACACGTAGAGAAGACTGGCCAGTCATTATGGGCATTAAATTAAGTAAGGGAATGATGGGTAAGAGACCCTCAAAAATGCCCAGCGCAAGAGGAGTGCTATATATGAACCGAAGATGTGGTTCCGCCTATACTGAGCCCCTAGATTAATGGTTAAAGTGGACAGGGATCCACAAAGGGTAACTGGGTTACCACCAAAGTCCACAGGGACAAAGAATCATGTAGAGTAAACAGCTAGAGAAACAGCTATTTATGTGAGCAGGATGGATCAAGAGTGACATTAACACTAGACAGAAAGGGACTTTTTGATGTTAAGTTGTGGGATGAATTTGGGGTCAGGCACTACAACTAGTAAAGTCAAGAAACAGTAATGAGAGTTAAAACAGAATGCTTTATATGTTGTCAGAGAGGGAAGATGGGATGAGCACTATAGCTGCCCGTCTGATCATAGAAGGTACAGTATGTGAAGTATGGTATTACAATACATTGGATGCAAAGGATATCAGAACAAAATAAAGAAAGCAGAAATTTAAGCAAGAAAGTATTAAAAAGCGTTAAAAGAAAGTGAGAGAATATTATGCATGTGGTGTGTACAAATGGGAATAATGTAAGCGATTTTAGAGATATATTTGAGTATGTTTGTGAATGCTGGAACCTTTAGTTCTATCGCTTGTGTCATGTACGCAGATGTGACCCCCTCATTTGTGCTCTCCTGAAAGAATGTGGCTGACATGAGAGATTGGTGATAAGCTGCAAGGACACCATGCCAATTTCAGTTTTTTAGACAAAACATTTATAACAAAATGTGCCGGGTTTAACGAATCTAATGATAAACAATGTGATCACAATTATTTTTGAATCTGTTTTCCAAACATGGTAGAATGAAGGTTACAAATTAACCGTGTCTTACACAAATGTAATATTCTGTGATAGTGGAAACAGTGTTTTTTTTAAAAAAAGTGAGAAATTGAGTAAAATTAAGTAATATGTCCCCCTTTAAGGACATTCATCGGTGCATATATATTAGTGTGTGATATTGAAATTATCATATGAGTATTCATTTCTAATATGAGTTTAACAATTTTATCAATAAATATAGATATATTGAAACTGGTTTAGACAACCTTTGGTTGGAAATGAAATCCATTTTAATGGGGAAATTGGTAAAAAAGGAATTAGTTTAGATTAAGATGATTTCTACAGAAATCAAATCTTAAAGTCTGATAATAACTTGATATGTGGTCCATGATGTGAGAGTAATAATAACATTTAAATATAACGGACCCATCACATCAAGTCCACACACCCTGTTAGGATAGCTGCTGCCTGCAGCCAGTTGGTTTATAGTTTTTGATGGCCAAGTGCTTTCTGGTCCGTCATACATATTGTTGGTCCTTTTGTTTTTATGTATTTTTATTTTTGAAATCCAAAGCAGAATGTGTGGATTGTGAAATGATGTGCCCCTTTTCCTTGTAAGTGCAGTCGGTATAAGTAGAAGAATATTTAGGATTTATGGACATCTCTGCATGACTGCAGGGTATTCTTATCATTTATTATAATATTGCCAGGGACATTCTGCACAGCAAATATATAGCTAAGTGTTTGTCTAATGAAAGGTTCAAAATATGAATTTGTTTTGTGTGTTTATGTACAAATCTAACAATGAAAAATGTGTACATTTGAATCCAGCCACCTTATTGCCTCTATTGGAGGAGGCTGGAGACAAAGAAAAAGCACATGTGTTAAATTGATGACGTGGAAATCAGCTGCTGTGAGCCCAGTGCAGGACACACTCCCTGAAGACCCGAGTATTTACTTTTTTGTAGTGTTATTCCTGGTTTTATACCGAGGATGAAGTTTATCACCCAGAAGGATTCCCTGTATTCAGAGTCATTGGATCCTTTTTACCCCGCTCAAGAAGCAGAGCTCCATGTTTTAGAAAAGCCTGTGAGCTATAAAAAGAGTATATATTTATATAGATAGTCGAGATATAGAGAGCTTTTGGTTCCATTTGAAGGGCCAGAAGTTTGTTTTTACTTCGGCAGGTAAACCATTCAAGCACGTTAAGTTAATTTGATCGGCTGTTTTCAGCCTTCCAGGTTCTTGCTGAGGTAGCCATACTAACAGTAAAACTCACATATGGAAGCAGATTAGGCGACTCTAAGGATGCTGCATTTACAGCCCCGGACACTTGCTGGGTCTGTGCAACTCACAGATTCCACCCGAGTTCTAGCCCAGTATAGCTGGGATTAATAATTCAACTTTAAGGACCCCAGAACAAGAAGCACAAGTGGTCCACAGAGGGCAACTTCTTACGAAACAAGACTTTGGAAAAGGTGATCATTTATATCTGCCAGACACTCTTTTCCCTTCAGCTTGACACATGGACCGTGTCATCAGTCACAAGTAGTTATGGCTGCCTTAGTAAATGAGCGTGGGATAGAGCCAGGGTTCTCCACAGTTGTTTTTATAACATACCACTTCTTGTTTTACCTGTTACTAAAGGTGTTACCAAAAGCTGAACATCCCTTCCAGAGATAACAAAAAGATATATCCAGATGCCCAAGTCAGGATCTTACGAGTATGTATTTTGTTTGTATGGACATGTTTTATAGATGTCCAGTGGCAAATGCTACTGCAAAGGCCACAGTAAAAAAGTGTTATCAGAAGTAGTTTTTAAGTGCAGAGTGCAGAATCTACAGAGAGTAACAGAGGAAATCATTTTTAGAGGAGAGTCCTTATTAGAAGTTTTGAGGTTTTATTTTTACACTCCCTACTGTCTACAATGTAGCGGACAAAGTAGAGTAAGAAACAAGAAAACTTTTGCCTGAAAGTTTTATTATATTTTATTAAGCCCGTAGGGGGATGTTGGACTCTCTCCCTATGGGAATTGGTTTGGGAGTGTGTTACTCACTTTCTTATATTTTGTCTCACCAGCTGAAGTCCTCCATTCGGATCTCACAGAGAATGGTGCTGATTTTTTAAGGTTTTTGACAAACTTATTTATGTGTTTTCTCCCCAATTCCAGATCCAAAAGTTTGGAAGGATCTAAAACTAAAGACAGGTGACATGTGGATTGTTAAGAGACATTTATATATAAGGAGATGTTTGGAGACCCAATACAGCATTTCATGTACAGTTTTGCAAAACTTGAAGGAAAAGTGACCTGGATCTACACCAGACACTGCAAAAATGACTAAATGAAAAATCTCTGTGTTTGATTTGTTTCCTTCTTGCGATCACAGTCTAGGGCAATTTTTGATTCAATTACTTTAATTGTAAGGGATATATATATTTGAAAAGTAGTTTAGCCATGTTGAAGTCATATTTGTCTTTTGTACCTCCATTTTATGTAGAATCGTCTGTGTTTACATATGCTGATAAGTCAGCATACCAGCAATTACGCTAGAAGGCCATTCTGGCCACAGGAGTGTACAGCCAGTACTCTGTAAATATGTCTTATCAATCATTTGTTTTTCACAGTGAGAAGTCATTTTGTAATGAAAAAAGCTGCTCAGCTATTATTTTCTCCACAATGGAGTTTTTGCCTCTTTGGCCAGGACTACCTCCACCTAAGCGTGTGGAGGTTCCAGGTTAAAGGTGATAGCAGGTATGGTTAGTGATCAAAATATTGATCAAAAGAGAGGAGACTGTAATGGAAATTTGTAGGTTCTGTATATAATTGTATTCTATTTTATATGTATTGCACAATGCCCTCACTGTGCACACGGCACTAAGGCCGCGTACACACGCGGGGACTGTTCGCTCAACTTTGTCCGTCAAACAGTTTCAGCGCACAGTCCGCTCAAAATTAGCATGGACGGACTTGCCCACACACGACGAACGAACAGTCCGCTGAAACCGTGCGCGATGACGTGAACGGCACGTACGACGGGACTAGAAAACGACGTCCTATACACTGCAATGCAACCTTCGGCGTGTAAATTCTTTCTGAGCATGCGCTAGACTTAGTTTGACGAACAAGCCTACACACGGGCGGACTGTCCGCTCAAACCAAGTTTCAGCGGACAGTTTTTCGGAATTTCCGAAAAACTTTGTTCGTCAGACTGTCCGCTGAAACTGTCCGCTGAAAGCCCACACACGAGCGGACTGTCCACCGAAACACTGTTCAGCGGACAAAGTTGAGCGAACAGTCCCCGCGTGTGTACGCGGCCTAACAATGTTTTCAGTACATGTTTTGCATTCTTTCAAGTCCAGATTAGAATTAGCCTGCCTATGTAACGCCCCTTGTTACCATAAACGTACAATTGTAATATTAATGTGATACCTACATAATCATGTGTATAAAAGCCTTCAAATGTGTCATAATAAAGGAGAACGGTTATTTGGAAAGATGCTGAGCGTATCTTTTGTGTCTGTTCCCTACTGCAGTAGTTATTAATTTGGAACCACTAATCAATATGAGGATAGGAGTTGCCTATCATCAAAATATCCATTTCACTACCATCCATTATAAAGCTGTTTTGGATATTTTTCTATATTAACCCTGGAAAATCCTTCATCAAATACCGCCCCTAACCTGTGGATATTTCCCACATATCTTGTTCCATAAGGAAAATTTCTTACATACTCTGAAGGCAGCGAGGGCGGATTATGCGTTGTTTAACCAGGAGCATGCAAATTACCCCAATTTGTATTGGGAGGCTGGCAAAGCCTTTGTTAGAGATACGATTAATGCCTATGTATTCTCTTTAAAAAAAAAAAAAATCCTCATTATTAAATTGTAGGCAAGTTAGTAAAGCCCTTCGGATTGGCATTAAGCTAAGAGCTGCCTTGACCTCTCAGCTGAACAACAGGGTTACATAATTCTATTTTGCTATTTGCCTTTACAAGTTTGGGAATAAATCGGGTAAGATATTAGCTAGACTCAGTAAAGGGCCATACAAACCAACCCATAGTTTAGCCTTAAAGGATGATTCAGGGCACCTCATGCATTCTCCTATAGACATTTATAGCTACTTTTTATACATCGTTGTACTCCAATGACCCCATAAATCGGATAGTGGCTCACTCATTCCTAGAAAGGCTCAAACTTCCTACTCTTACAGCTTCTCATTTGGAAGCATTTAATGCCCCTATAACTATGGATGAGGTAGCCAACTTGTTGTGACACTATTCTTTCTTTATCTTTATATAACTCAATGTGGTATAGTGGTAGCTAACTATTCACTTGATTCCAGGCCTATATTAAACTTCTAGCAAAGGGGAAAGACCCCACTTTACCTGGCTTGTACCGTCCAATATCCACACTTAACCTACACATTAACATCCTCTCTAAGATTATTGCATCTTGTTAGGCACCTATTCCACTTTCACTGATTCATCCAGCTCAGGCAGGCTTTGTCAAAGGCCGTTCAGCAATTTCCAACATTTGTAAAGTCCTTTCTGCCCTGGAATATGCCAGATCACATCCATCTGAGAACTTTGCAGTTATAATATTAGATGCTGAAAAAGACTTTGATAATGTCAGCTTTCAATGGCTTTTTATGGTTTTTAAGAGATTGGGTTTCATGGGCCGCTTTGTGGAATTTCTGCATAACATGTACTCAAGTCCGCTAGCTAGGATTACCATCTTGGGTGACATTTCGAAGGCTATCACCCTTCATACAGGTATGTGACAAGGGTGCCAACTCTCCCCACTTCTTTTTATTCTGGTCCTGGAGACATTGACACTCTACTTGTTGTTTTCGGCTCCCCTTCACGGTATCAAAGTTGGCCACAGTGAATTACATATAATGCTGCTTGCTGACAATATGCTGGTCTTCTCGGCAGATGTATGTATCTTATAGGAAAAAATGTGCATATATGAAAGGAGCACAAAACCAAAAGGTAAAATAGTCCAACTGCATTTACTGATATTGTGTTAAAAGACAGCCAAAGCATTTTGGGGTCAAAATAATTCCACCCTTCATCAGGGCTTCAGTTAAACATGAGAAGTTTGAGTTTCTGTTTGATTCTGTGCAAGGAAGCTGATTACTGGATTAGGATTCCTGGCCAGCAGTAAATTTTGACTGCTGATGCAAAAACAGCTGGAGGGAAACTCAACTCAAATTAACATATAAGGCATTTATTTTATTTCTATTTATATGGATCTGATAAACCTCCACTAATGCATCGCTTCTGGCATTGCCCTATGATTTCCAGGTTCTGGAATCAAACCATTGATTTCATCTTTAACATTACTGGACAATGTGTGCCTACAGACCCCCTTCTCTTGCTGTTCAATTATGATCAATCAGAAGCACCACAACGGGATGAAAACAGAAGACTTTCACCCCTCAGTTGGCACACCTCTGTCTATTGGCAGTCCACAAATACATTCTACTGGTATGGTCTCTTCACCACCAACCATTACCCAAATTAAACATGACCTTGCAAAAATCCTCTACAGAGAAACTGTTAGGGTTTCGGATGGTGAGTCTGACTTGGTGGAAGGAGACCTCTCTTACAACTCTGGTTCAAGTCTCTCTGAAGTGGAAACAGAGGGACAGGAGCACAGTGGGGTAGGAGCGTCTGGCCAGATGCAGCAGCAGGTGCTGGTGAAGGTGAAAATCTTCAGATGCAGGAGCTCTCTACAGCAGAAGGCAGCCGATGATGGTTGGCAGACAGGCTGTGGTATCAGACCGGGTAGTGCACGGATCTGGAGAGGCAGAAGCAGGCCCGGAAGGATCTCTGAGTAGGAGAGCAGCAGAAACAGCAGCAAGCAGGAGCCAGCAGAAGAATCAGACAACAAGCAGGGGTTCGGCAACAGGTATCAGTCCAAGAAGGGTCAAACAAGCCGGGGTCGGAGCAGGAGAAGACAGCAGAGTCAAACGGAAGCCGGGTCAGGTATCAGGTAGGAATCAGGCAGAATAACGGGTTGCTTCAGGTACTAGCTGCAGACGAACAGGGCCACTGGCGCCAATCGCGCTAACGCGCACACGTGCGTGCGTGCGCCATGCGCACATACGAACGGCGTGCACCCGCGCGCGTCTGACGACGTGCGTGCCCACGACGACCCGCGGCACGAACGCGCGTGCGTGAACGGAGACCCGATCGCACGGAACGGGCGGATTCCTGACATTGCCCCCCCCCACAATGGGCAACCTCCGGGTGCCCCTAGCGAATCTTTTTTCCGGGTGTGCAGAAAAAAAGGCCTGAATTAATCTATCAGCATGCAGGTTAACAGCAGGTTCCCATGAATTATTCTCCGGGCCATAGCCCTTCCATTTAATCAAAAACTGACCTTGTCCTTGTCGTCTTCTGAAGTCCAAAATGGCCTCTACTTCATATTCCTCATTGCCATCAATCAGCACAGGGTCAGGTGGTCTTGTTCCTCTACCGGGGAAGGGATCAGGCACAGCAGGTTTAAGCAAAGCTACATGGAAGACTGGGTGTATTTTCATGGACTCAGGTAAGGACAGTTCATATGACACTTCGTTAATCCTCCTCTTAACTGGAAATGGACCCAAGAATTTGGGTGCCAACTTCTTAGAGGGACAAGCTAATTTCAAGTTAGAAGTAGAAAGCCATACCTGATCCCCGACTTGAAGAATCAATTCTCCCCTTCTTCCTTGATCGAAGTTCCTCTTACTGTCCGCCTGAGCCTTAGCTATGGCCTCCTGTAGGGTCCGGTTATTACGCTGGAGAAAAGACATTGTGTCCTGTACCGCTGGAACATGGGATTCTGAAAGGATATCAGGAAGAAAGGACAGGTTAAAACCATAGTTAGCAAAAAACGGGGATTGCCCTGTGGTAGCATGGCTGGCATTGTTATAGGCGAATTCCGTCAGGGGTAAAAGGGAAACCCAATCGTCCTGAACAAAGGATGAAAAGCATCTAATGTACTGCTCGAGGGTTTGGTTGGTACGTTCCGTTTGCCCATTGGTCTGCGGGTGGTAGGCGGAGGACAAGGCCAATTCTATTTTCAAGGCCTCGCATAGGGCTCTCCAAAAATGAGAGGTGAACTGGACCCCCCTATCGGATACGATATTGGTGGGTACCCCGTGAAGCCTGATTATCTTCCTAATGAAGATGTGAGCCGTCTCAGATGCGGAGGGGATTCCCTTCAAGGGTAGGAAATGGGCCATTTTAGACAAGCGGTCACAAACCACAAAGATGGCTGTACAGTTTTCAGAAGGAGGGAGTTCTACAATAAAATCCATAGTAATCATCCGCCAGGGTCGATCAGGTGCGGGGAGTGGTTTAAGCAGACCCCAGGCCCGGTTTCGGGGAACCTTAATCCGACTACACACGGGGCAAGAATTCACATATTGCTTGCAGAATTCCCTCATGCCTGGCCACCAGAAGGTGTGCTGTACAAGCTCTAATGTTCTGCGGACACCAAAGTGCCCTGCGAGGGGATGATCATGAAGGAGACCCAGGATCCTTATTCGGACGTCTTCAGGAACGAAGATTAAATTGTCCTTCCAAAGCAGCCCCTCTCTGGATACCAATGAAACTCCTGGGGGACAGGAGGATATGAGGGAAGCTCTTCTTAGCTGGGACAATAGGTCTGGCTGGACAAGCAAAAAGGTGTTAGCAGGGAGGATGGTATCTGGAGGTGCGATGTCCTTGGAGCTATCAAACATGCGGGAAAGCGCATCCGGCTTCACATTTTTTGAACCAGGACGATAGGTAATGTGAAAGCAGAACCGAGAGAAGAAGAGGGCCCAGCGGGCCTGCCGAGGTTTCAAACGTTTAGCGGTACGGAGGTACTCAAGGTTCTTGTGATCCGTGTAGATGAGTACGGGGTGTACCGCCCCCTCCAGTAAATATCTCCACTCTTCCAAAGCAGACTTGATGGCAAGTAACTCTCGGTCCCCCACATCATGGTTCCTCTCTGCCGGAGAGAGTTTTCGAGAAAAGAACCCTACGGGGTGCATCAGGTCATCTTTACCTTGACGCTGGGAAACCACTGCCCCTACTGCTACCTCAGAAGCATCTACCTCCAGAATATAGGGTCTTGACGGATCCGGATGGCTGAGAATGGGGGCAGAGGTGAACAAGTTCTTGAGTTTTTCAAAGGCAGCCTGTGCTTCAGGACCCCAATGGAAACATATGTTTTGCTTAGTGAGCTGGGTGATGGGAGAGATAATGGCCGA
Organism: Lithobates pipiens; assembly: GCF_037356315.1. Taxonomy (NCBI): domain Eukaryota; kingdom Metazoa; phylum Chordata; class Amphibia; order Anura; family Ranidae; genus Lithobates; species Lithobates pipiens. The sequence goes on from NW_027507764.1 coordinate 390,754,583, forward strand.
GAACCCCTTAATAAACTTCCTATAAAAATTGGCGAAGCCCACAAAGCGCTGGATCCCCTTTTTATCGGTGGGAGCTGGCCATTCAAGGACAGCGGAAACCTTTTGCGGGTCCATTTTGATGCCTGCTGGGGAAATTTCAAGGCCAAGAAATTGGATATTCTGCTGCTCAAATTTGCATTTTTCGGCCTTAGCGTATAGTCCGTGTTGCCGGAGCCGAAGCAGCACTCTGCGGACGTGCCCACGATGCTGTTCCAGAGACCCGGAGAAAATCAGAATGTCGTCTAAGTATACAATGACGAAAATGTCCAGAAAGTCCCGGAAAACATCATTAATCAGATGCTGGAAAGTGGCTGGGGCGTTACAAAGCCCGAAAGGCACAACTAAGTACTCGTAGTGCCCAAAACGAGTTCGGAACGCAGTCTTCCACTCGTCGCCCGCTCGTATACGGACCAGATTATAAGCTCCCCTCAAGTCCAACTTGGTGAAAACAGTAGCCGACCTCAGTTTTTGAAAAAGTTCTGGAATCAGAGGTAGGGGATAACGATTTTTAATTGTAATTCTGTTCAGCTCCCGGTAATCCACACAAGGTCAAAGTGTCTGATCTTTTTTTGTGACGAAAAATATTCCGGCACCGGAAGGAGATGTGGAGTGGCGGATGAACCCCTTCTTGAGGTTCTCGGAGATATAGACCTTCAGGGCTTCTTGCTCCTTCTCAGACAGCGGGAAGACACATCCGAACGGGATCTCTGCCCCAGGGAGGAGCTCAATGGGGCAATCGTAAGGGCGAGGCGGGGGAAGGGAATCAGCCCCCCGTTTACTGAAAATGTCCAGAAACTCGTGATAAGGTTCGGGAACTGACTGACACAAGTCCAGGTCTGGGTCCAGACAGAGGAGCGTTCTGGGCTGGACAGGAACCCCAGGAAGGCAGTGATCCCGGCAGTAAGGGGAGAGAAACCTCACTTCCCCGGAGGACCAGTCAACGGAGGGATTATGTGCCTGCAGCCATGGTATGCCTAGGATCACAGGCAAAAGTGGTGATGAGATGACGTCAAGTGTTAACAGTTCCGTATGTTGGCAGGAGGTGGTAGCTAGTAGTGGAAGGGTCTCCTGGGTGACTCGGCCGGATTTAATTTGTGAACCATCGGCCAAGAAGATGGAAAGTTCATGAGACTTTTTCCGAAGAGGAGTGGAGTGCAAGTTGGTGAAGGCAGCGTCTATGAAACAACCGCAGGCCCCGGAATCAAGGATAGCGTTGACGTGAACTGTTCTTTCCTGCAGCTGAAATGAGAGTAGAAGGGCAACATGGAAAGTGTTGGAAGGCAAGGTTACGGAACTGTGAGACACAGAAGAGAGGCACTTACGTGTCTTAACAGGGCAGTTGGTCACATAATGTCCGGAACCGCCACAATACAGGCATAAGTTCATCTGTCGGCGACGGGCTCGCTCTTCAGGTGACAGGGTAGGCCGGAGTAATCCGAGGTGCATGGGCTCCTCAGTAGCTTGGGCAACACTGGCAGACCCCCCTTGAGGGGAAGGAGTGAAGAAAGGTGCTGGAGAAGGCTGGTCTTTGGGGTTGAGAGGAGCGTTCGGCCCTACGCTCACGAAGTCTCCGATCAATCCGAATGGCCAAGGCAATTAAGTCTTCCAGAGAGTCTGGGGTACCAACACAGGCCAATTCATCCTTAAGGCCCTCAGACAGACCCATGCGGAATTGATGTCTTAGGGCCGACTCGTTCCACTGGGTATCTGCGCTCCAGCGTCTAAAGTCCGAAACGTAGTCCTCAGCCGTCCTACGGCCCTGCTGGAGTGCAGTTAATGCAGATTCCGCGGTGGCAGACTGCTGGGGATCGTCATAGAGTTGAGCCATTCCTTCGAAGAAGGAAGAGAGGGTCTGGGTAAGGGGGTTGTCCTTTTCCAGAAGGTGATGGGCCCAGGACTGGGGTTCTCCTTGCAGAAGGGAGATAACGAAACCCACTTTAGTCGCCTCCAGAGAGAAGGTCCTAGGCTGAAGGGCAAAATACAACTGGCAGGCGTTGCGAAAGGCCCGGAATTTGGAGCGGTCCCCTGCAAACCTCTCCGGAATTGGAACCCTTGGTTCAGGTGGAAGCATCATGACGGCTGAATGGGTAGCTGGCTGAGCAGGAGGAGGCTGAGGTGCTGTGACTGATGGACCGGAAGTAGATGCTGAACACGCTCTTCCAACCTGGTGTAACCATCCTGAAGGGATTTCACGGCCTGAGTGAGGGCCGCAAGGTGCGAGCAGATCTCCTTCATGGCGGAGGCCCCTTCCGCAGACTCAGTCATGGCTGTTCGTACTGATGGTTTCTGATGGTGAGTCTGACTTGGTGGAAGGAGACCTCTCTTACGACTCTGGTTCAAGTCTCTCTGAAGTGGAAACAGAGGGACAGGAGCACAGCGGGGTAGGAGCGTCTGGCCAGATGCAGCAGCAGGTGCTGGTGAAGGTGAAGATCTTCAGATGCAGGAGCTCTCTACAGCAGAAGGCAGCCGATGATGGTTGGCAGACAGGCTGTGGTATCAGACCGGGTAGTGCACGGATCTGGAGAGGCAGAAGCAGGCCCGGAAGGATCTCTGAGTAGGAGAGCAGCAGAAACAGCAGCAAGCAGGAGCCAGCAGAAGAATCAGACAACAAGCAGGGGTTCGGCAACAGGTATCAGTCCAAGAAGGGTCAAACAAGCCAGGGTCAGAGCAGGAGAAGACAGCAGAGTCAAACGGAAGCCGGGTCAGTTATCAGGTAGGAATCAGGCAGAATAACGGGTTGCTTCAGGTACTAGCTGCAGACGAACAGCACAGAACACGTGCGTGCGCCGCGCGCACATACGAACGGCGTGCACCCGCGCGTCGTCAGACCCGCGGCACGAACGGGCGTGCGCGAACGGAGACCCGATTGCACGGAATGGGCAGATTCCTGACAGAAACTCCATGTTGAAATGCAAAACAATACCCCTACCAGATATAAATTGATGATTGAGTTTACCTTTTCATCATCTGAAATGGCTTTACTAATGGCCACCTTTAAATATACCAAGCGGTACTCTAAAGAAAATCTGACAAATTCTTTGGGCAAATTGAAAATGTTGAACTTTATATTAGCTGTGTTATGCAGCTTTCATGCCCCTCATGTACATACTCCATTTCCATAGACCTGAGCTCTCCATTGATGCTTTTATGTTATGTATTAGCCCTATTTAGATGACTATATGGGGTTGATTTACTAAAGGCAAAAAGACTGTGCACTTTGCAAAGTGAAGTTGCACTCTACATGTGCAGTTGCTCCAGAGCTTAGTAAATGAGGTAAGTCTTGACTTTGCAAAGAATACCCAATCACATGCAAGCTTGCATGATTGAATAATGGACATTAGCATAGCTTCTTCTTGTTTACTAAGCTCTGGAGCAACTGCTTTTACAGAGTGCAAATGCACTTTGCAAATCGCGCAGTCTATTTGCCTTTAGTAAATCAACCCCTACATGTCTTGCAATGTCATTTCATCTCATTTGTTGCAGCAACCATATTTCAGATTTGCCAGGTCTTTGTTATCCAAACCTCTAGTTATTTTTTTTCCCCCAGTCCCATGCGAGAAAATGAATTCCTGCAAAATGTATTTGCATTACTAGAGTACTACACTTACTATATAAACTGTTTAAGAGGCCTACATTTCAAACTATAGGTTGCAATTTTCAGTCTTTCTTGCTATTATATGGCCTTGTATGCATAATGTTTTTCACTGTTTTGATCTTTTGCACAGAAAACCCAATACAAATTGTATTTAAAAAAAATAGCACCTCAAGAAGCAGACCCAGATGTTTTTTTTTTTTTTTTTTTAACCTCCTGCCCTTGTGACAAGTGCTGAATCCGATCTCACCTTAGCAGACAGGGGCTTACCAGATTCTAGCAGAAGAATGACATCCTGACTAAGGCCCAAGAGAAAGGTACTCTGTGTTTTAATAGAGCCCAAGTGGTAGTGTACCCAGATGTATCCTATGGACACTCACTCATCATAGATCTTTGTTCAACAGTTGCTGGAGATACCCTTTTCACCTTCTGTCATGTAAGAATGGGATGACCCTTATCCTGCAATTTCCCTGCTTTTACTAAAGCCCTGTATTTCTGGACCATGAAACTAGAACCCTTGCCTGATCCATCACTGCCTGTCATGTCACTTCTCACTCTCCTTGAGCAATAGCAACCAGCTCCTACAATAAATCACTACCAACGAGATTGCCAGGCAAGCAAATTGCATCCCAACAGTAACCTACTGAGCTGTTGACTCCACAGAATGTGGTTATTATAGCTTGAACTCATTATGTTTCACCTATTCTGTTTTTGTTGACCAGGTGCCACCCACCTGCCTAGAAATAATACCCTTTCCTGAAAGCAATTTCATGCCTGCCTTATGCACATCTTCACTCTCACATCAGGTGTGATCCCTGTGTTGATCCCTCCCCATCCTACATTAGAGACTTTAACTCCTGATCTGATCTTAGGATGAATATACACAGCCACTCATAATATCATTTTATTGCTCCCACATCACTTTACAGACTTCAAGCTGAAAGCTATCTTTGTATTTGCAATTAATTGATGCTGAAAAGACACTTGACTGTCTAGGTTAGAGGCTTCTCCAGGACATGCTTCAACAATTTCAACCCACCCCTAAGAAAAAATCGCCCTTTATATATCCACCTCAGCCCAGATTTGTGTAAATGGCTCTGTTCAAATCCATAATGGGACATGCTGTGAATATCTGCGTCACCTCCATTCAACATCTTTGCCATGGAGTATCTGGCACAGGCAATCTGTGCAAATCGCAACATCCAGGAAATGGAGATTGGGATCACCGCCACAAGATGAGATTATATGCTGATGATATGTCCCTGTTCATATCTAACCCTCAGGTATTGTACCCTTTTCTCATGTAGCAATTCAGGTTATATAATAAATTAAGTCATTTTAAACCCAACTCCCACAAGTCATCCCTTTGGATCTATGGGACCTCTATTATATGACTTTTTGTTCCCTCCTACAGGACTCTCTCACCAGGCAGATAGGAAAGTTTTGGAACCACCCTTTTCTAGTTACGTAAACCCATGCTTGATGTTAGGAAGTGTGCATAGGTCTTGTTTCTCAATTCACACGGCTAAAGGTGTGAACCTTTGTCTAATCATAGGGTAGAAATATTAAAATGGTGGATGATGAAGGCCTCGTGTTGGGATGGTTGTTTCACTTTGATGTAGATGGCCTCTTTTGTGCATCTGATGAATCAGTTGTCCTCTCTGTTCAAGATGTGCACTTCACTGTCATTAAAATAACATCTCTTATACTTAAGATCTAAGAAGACTGCTGAGTCTTGACCCATAGAATATGCCTCCTTTGTGTTGGGCCATTCACTTGTTGGGAGTCTTTGCATCCCTCACTTGCACTGCACTGCAAGTGCAATCTATTTTGCTTGTGTTTTGGGTGCACAGTATATTTGGGTACATTTTTTTTACAAAATATACAGCGAAGTTGCTGCAAAAAAGGCAGCATTGTAATGGACTATTATCAACAACTGCCCAGTGCATCTAATTACTCCAAATTGAAATCTATAATCTAACATAAAAGGTGATTACTCCAATTAATAGAAATAAAGGTATCTAATGTGTTGACAGTTGAAGAGCTAGATGGCAAACAGTTGTTGGGGACATATATTGGTCCTTGAAAAGATTTTTGGGTGTACAGATCTGTGCACACAAGCAGGGCACATAATGCACCCCACAACTGCAATTCAAAGTTTGTTAACCACTTCAGGACCGCCGTATTGCCAATGTACGTCAACACAATGGCACAGGCAGGCACAATCACTTAGATCTACGTGATTGCCTTCCAGCGGGTGGGGGGTCGGACCCCCTCCCGCTGGTTACGGCGGTCCGGTTCGTTCCAGGAGCGCTCCGTGATGAGGGGATGGCCATTGGTTTTCGGCCACCCCCTCTAGATCGCTCCTGGCCAATGAGAAGCTTCCTCCCCTGTGTATTGTTTACACAGGAAGGAGGAAGTGATGTCATTCTCCTCGGGGCGGTCTTTTTGACCGGACTACGAGGAGAAGACTAATAGTAAGTGTGCACCAACACTACACTGACATGTAGGTACACACAGGCACACAAACCCCCCCCCCCCCGCAACTTTTGGCAAAATATAAAATATTCCATGGACTCAACATGCCTCTCAGTAAATAGCTTGGGGTGTCTACTTTCCAAAATGGGGTCATTTGGGGGGGTTTTGTGCTATTTTGGCATTTTATGGCCTTCGAAACTGTGATAGGTAGTGAGGAGTTAAATCAAAAATTTGCACCCTTAGAAATCCTGAAGGTGGTGATTGGTTTTCGGGGTGCCGTGCGCGACTAGACTCCCAAAAAGTCCCACACATGTGGTATCCCCGTACTCAGGAGAAGCAGCAGAATGTATTTTGGGGTGTCATTTCACATATGCCCATAGCATGTGTGTGCAATATATCATTTAGTGACAACTTGGTGCAACAAAAAAAAAAGTTTGTAATATTCCCGCAACTTGTGGCAAAATATAAAATATTCCACGACTCAACATGCCTCTCAGTAAATAGCTTGGGGTGTCTACTTTCCAAAATGGGGTCATTTTGGGGGGTTTTGTGCTATTTTGGCATTTTATGGCCTTCGAAACTGTGATAGGTAGTGAGGAGTTAAATCAAAAATTTGCACCCTTAGAAATCCTGAAGGTGGTGATTGGTTTTCGGGGTGCCGTGCGCGACTAGACTCCCAAAAAGTCCCACACATGTGGTATCTCCATACTCGGGAGAAGTAGCGGAATATATTTTGGGGTGCAATTCCACATATAACCATGGCATGTGTGAGCAATATATCATTTAGTGACAACTTTTTGTAAAACATTTTTTTTTTTTTGTCATTATTCAATCCCTTAGGACAAAAACAATAAATATTCAATGGGCTCAAGATACCCATCAGCAATTTCCTTGGGGTGTCTACTTTCCAAAATGGGGTCATTTGGGGGGGGATTTGTACTGCCCTGCCATTTTAGCACCTCAAGAAATGAGATCGGCAGTCATAAATTAAAAGCTGTGTAAATTCCAGAAAATGTACTCTAGTTTGTAGACGCTATAACTTTTGCGCAAACCAAAAAATATACGCTTATTGACATTTTTTTTACTAAAGACATGTGGCTGAATAAATTTTGCCCTCAATGTATGACTAAAATTTAGTTTATTCGATTTTTCTTATAACAAAAAGAAGAAAATATCTTTTTTTTTCAAAATTTTCGCTCTTTTTCCATTTATATCGCAAAAAAAAAAAATCGCAGAGGCAATCAAATACCATCAAAAGAAAGCTCTATTTGTGGGAAGAAAAGGATGCAAATTTTGTTTGGGTGCAATATTGCATGACCTCGCAATTACCAGTTAAAGCAGCGCAGTGCGAAATTGCAAAAAGACCTCTGGTCCTTAAGGTGTTTATTGGTCCGGAGCTGAAGTGGTTAATGTAGCTGGAAACAAAACCACTACGATTTCATATAAGCTTTAACGTCATACTGTCACTTGAAAAGTCTATTTTTATTGTAATCTCTAGCTTAAAAGAAAATAACAGTTGGTGATAATATAAGGATCCTTGTTTGAGCACTTTGTGATGCAAGTTAACAATAATCTTCCCCTGTCTGCCACAAGTTCCTCCTTGTAAATCACCCTCTCTCCTGCTCTCCCATAGGGGAGCATAATCTGCTGGCTAATGCATTGGGGCTGATTTACTAAACACAAACTGGAGAGTGAAAAACCTAGTGTAGTTGTGTATGGTAGCTAATCAGCTTCTAACTTCAGCTTGTTCAATTAAGCTTTGACAAAAAAACAAAAACCTGGAAGCTGCTTCTTTGCAGAGCCTCACCAGATTTTGCACTCTCCAGTTTTTGTAAATTAACCCTATATTGTCTAAGTACATTCTAATAGTGTCACCATTGAAAAAAAAAAAAATCTAGGAAAAAACAATTGCAGACAGCAACAAGTAGATAATATACACCTATGTGCTATAAGGTAACAGCATGTACAGGCATACCCTACTTTTAAGTACACAATGGGGTTTATTTACTAAAGCTGGAAAGTGCAAAATCAGGCTCCCTTTTGCATAGAAACCAATGATCTTCTAACCCCAGATTGTTCAATTAAGCTTTAGTAATAAAACCTGGAAGCTTATTGGTTTCTATGCAGAAGTGAGCCTGATTTTGCACTTTCCAGCTTTAGTAAATAAACCTCATTGTGTACTTAAAAGGGGGGTATGCCTGTATTAGTTGTCACAGCCTAGTAAACCATGTGCTCTTTGCTAGCCTCTAGGGGTCCTCTAATGTTCCTCCCTATTTTACATTATCAGAATAGTTGCAATCTTTTCTTTCACAATATATACAGCAGTGCAACATCAGCACTCTATATATTATTAACACATTAGCTGTGGATAAGCTAGCAGTTTTTTTCCCTAAAATAGTCCCTATAATAATGTTATACTATAGATATCAATATGCTCCAGCCAGTTGATTTTGCTTCCTGCCCCTGCTGACCTAGCAAGTGGGGGTCGATTTTGCTAGCCGCCAAATGACTCTTACTGTGTTTTTGGTTACCTGTTTGGGTTATCAATTTTTAGTTTATAATATGTTAATTAATTTTGTTATGTGTATTTTTATTTATATATTTTTATGTACATTCTATTAGAAATTACTGCTTCTGAGGAAGCGTTTTCCACGCGCAACATGTCGAGCTTTTGAAATTCTTCATACCTGGACCCACAGCCTCTTGGACATCCACACCCTTATTGGAGAGTGTTATTTAAGAACTTATTTTGTTCAATCACTCCTGGATTTGGTTACGTACTATGTCATTATGCTATGTGGTGTCAAGATCTATGTATGTAGGGTATACTGATAATCAGTTTTATTATTATTATTTTTTTATGCATGTCTATTTGTAATTATACATTTTATCTTTATACTTGAATACTAAAATTAGATTAAAACAATTTTTTAGATTTACTACTGGTGTGCCTTTAAAGTCCACTCATTTAGTCTTTAAATTTTGAAATAAATCTTTTTTGGGACGTTGGCACCTTATCTGTGCTTTCACAGTGTCACCCTTTGCAAACATTCTCCTTAATATACAAGTGTTTCTCTAATAGCAGGTGTCTGCAGCAGCTGGCCACTCTATAACAGTCCATCCACTTAAAGCGTGAGAGTATTCACCAACAAGTAAATAATATACTGTGTGAAAACACATGCACCCTGTTATCAATGTGATGCATGTGGACAGGGACAGTGTCCAGAAGGCACTGTTAGAAGACATAATAGCAGAAGACAAATCTCTGTTCCCCGAATATGTGGAAGAAGAGGCAAGTTATGGCTTGCTAACGCATTTGTGTGCGCAAACAAATGTATGTGGTGCATCTCGTGACAGATAAGGGCACCAAATGGGCTATTTAAGCTGGATCAGCACTCAGGATCAGTGCTATCTTGTCTACAACATACTGTGATTGTCCTGTTCCCTGTTACCTGCATCTGCTCTTGAAACTCTGACCCGGCTTGTTCCTGACTAATCCTGTTATCCACCTGCATGACCCTGACTTGTTCTTAGACCGTTGTTCTGCCTCTGCATCTATAACTGGATCTGATCATTCTGTGAATAACCCAGCTTGTCATTCTGCTTATCTTTCAGTCTATTCAGAGCTACCAAGCTGCTTGCACCTGTCCATCTGCCACTGGAACCTGCTCTATGGCTAAACTACCAGCCTGTTCCTGCCCTCAGGAAATCCGCTGCCATCTGGCGTACTACTCCACCAGCAACCCAGCAGCAAGCACGTCTACTGGCACTCCTGCAACTCTGCACTCCTGCATCAACTGTATACTCTACCAGAGGTGTAAAAGAGGCCTTCCTCTGCAAAGACCAAGTTCTACCCACCAGGTACATGACAGACAGGTTATGAAGAGGTTGTAAGGCGTAATCCCCTACCCTAAATTCTCTGATACACAACATTTTTCTACCTACATGTCAGTTAGTAAGGTTTTATATTTACTTTAACAAACCTTCCAGTTCCAACAAGCCCTATACTAACCTCTCCCTATGCAGTGTGTCAGCAACACTCTCTATGCATTTCCTATCAAAGATAAAGCACATTTTCAATATGGCTGCAGTGACCTTTGCATGCCATTACTGAGCCTGTCACCTACTAGGACTCCTACTAGGGGGCTCAGCAAAGGCATGCCAAGCTACTGTAAGCAAAGCCAACATATTAGCATGCATTAAAAAGGTATTTACTCTAGAGATACAACTATAATTCTCCCACTCTACAAGACAAGGTCTGGCTGCATCTTGAGTGCCATCCAATTCTGGGCACCAGTCCTCAAGAAGAATGTGCTGGAATTGGATAGGGTTCAGAGAAGGGCAACAAGGCTAATCAAAGGACTAGAGGATCTCAGCTATGGAAAAAGACTGCAAGCAGTGAACTTATTCTCTCTGGAGAAGAACCGCTTGATTGGGGTTATAATAGCGATATATAATGGATTAAAAAGAAGAAAAATGTGCATAGGAAAATGGGGGAGCAGCCAATACTCTAATAGACACAAAGTGAAACACAAATAAAAACAATAGTGTAGTGCTCAAATTGTAGTGAAGAAAATAAAAATAAAACAATTGATATATAAGAAAGAGGTAATAACTAGTGATGGCCGAACGGTTCGCCCGGCGGTCGTTTCGCGGCGAATTTCCGACTTTCGCCGTCCGCGGGTTCGAACGCCTTTTTCCGTCGTTCGCCCCGGCGGACTTACGTGTTTAATGTATACAAGAACTTTAACCTTTCGTGACACGTTTATCATGTGTTACAGGACAACCAATTGAGACATGACAGCTCATGGACACTTGGACATTCCCCCTAACCTATAAATACACCCGATCCGGTGGCCATTTTACATTCTTTCTTCTGTCACTGTAGGGAAAGGATCCTGTGTGGAGTAGGGACAGAGAAAACGCTAGCTATTTGGTACACAAAAGTTCTTTTCAGGACTGGTATAGGTGTTAGGTCAGCAGCCTGAGTTTCTTTTGTCAGTTTAGATAAAGGGACAGAGCGCTGTATGCTGCTATTTTAGGGACAGCTCAGCCAGATTAGTCTTTCTTCATCATCATCATCATCATCATCATTAGCTGTTACTATCAGGTCCACAAAAGAGCTGTTCCAGCTAATCGTTCCAGCCTACTCTTTTTTGCCAATTTGTATAGGGACAGGCAGGAAGCAGTGTGTCAGGCAGTGAGGATAATTTTAAAGACTTGCTGTTACTATTAGTTCCACAAAGGTTCTTTTCAGGACTGGTATCAGTGGTACGGTAATAGGCTTGTACACGTATAATATTCTTTCTTCCAAATATAGAAAGAATATTATACTTGACTGCTGCCCTTCTGCTGCAGTCTGCTAATCATTCACAACTCACTTGTTCCACAAAGCTCTTTATCAGGACTGGTAACTTGGTCTGTCTAGGGTGCTACGGTACATAGGCTTGGGTGCGGTACAGTCTGCTGTTCTGTAAGGACCGCTATCGGTCCACAATACATAGGGTTGCCGTGCACTACTGCTGACCGCTGCCCTATACTGCAGCAGTCCTTCATTGGTATAGGGACTGACGTACAGTCTGCTAATCACTAACACACAACCTGCTTGGTCCACAAAAGTTCTTATAAGGACTGGTAACTTGGTATAGGGTGCTACGGTACATAGGCTTGAGTGCGGTACAGTCTGCTGTTCTGTAAGGACCGCTATCGGTCCACAATACATAGGGTTGCCGTGCACTACTGCTGACCGCTGCCCTATACTGCAGCAGTCCTTCATTGGTATAGGGACTGACGTACAGTCTGCTAATCACTAACACACAACCTGCTTGTTCCACAAAAGTTCTTATAAGGACTGGTAACTTGGTATAGGGTGCTACGGTACATAGGCTTGAGTGCGGTACAGTCTGCTGTTCTGTAAGGACCGCTATCGGTCCACAATAGATAGGGTTGACGTGCACCACTGCTGACCGCTGCCCTATACTGCAGCAGTCCTTCAGCGGTATAGGGACTGACGCACAGTCTGCTAAACACTAACACACAACCTGCTTGGTCCACAAAAGTTTTTATAAGGACTGGTAACTTGGTATAGGGTGCTACGGTACATAGGCCTGAGTGCGTTACAGTCTGCTGTTCTGTAAGGACCGCTATCGGTCCACAATACATAGGGTTGCCGTGCACTACTGCTGACCGCTGCCCTATACTGCAGCAGTCCTTCATTGGTATAGGGACTGACGTACAGTCTGCTAATCACTAACACACAACCTGCTTGGTCCACAAAAGTTCTTATAAGGACTGGTAACTTGGTATAGGGTGCTACGGTACATAGGCCTGAGTGCGTTACAGTCTGCTGTTCTGTAAGGACCGCTATCGGTCCACAATACATAGGGTTGACGTGCACCACTGCTGACCGCTGCCCTATACTGCAGCAGTCCTTCAGCGGTATAGGGACTGACGTACAGTCTGCTAAACACTAATACACAACCTGCTTGGTCCACAAAAGTTCTTATAAGGACTGGTAACTTGGTATAGGGTGCTACGGTACATAGGCTTGAGTGCGGTACAGTCTGCTGTTCTGTAAGGACCGCTATCGGTCCACAATACATAGGGTTGCCGTGCACTACTGCTGACCGCTGCCCTATACTGCAGCAGTCCTTCATTGGTATAGGGACTGACGTACAGTCTGCTAATCACTAACACACAACCTGCTTGTTCCACAAAAGTTCTTATAAGGACTGGTAACTTGGTATAGGGTGCTACGGTACATAGGCTTGAGTGCGGTACAGTCTGCTGTTCTGTAAGGACCGCTATCGGTCCACAATAGATAGGGTTGACGTGCACCACTGCTGACCGCTGCCCTATACTGCAGCAGTCCTTCAGCGGTATAGGGACTGACGTACAGTCTGCTAAACACTAATACACAACCTGCTTGGTCCACAAAAGTTCTTATAAGGACTGGTAACTTGGTATAGGGTGCTACGGTACATAGGCTTGAGTGCGGTACAGTCTGCTGTTCTGTAAGGACCGCTATCGGTCCACAATAGATAGGGTTGACGTGCACCACTGCTGACCGCTGCCCTATACTGCAGCAGTCCTTCAGCGGTATAGGGACTGACGTACAGTCTGCTAATCACTAACACACAACCTGCTTGGTCCACAAAAGTTCTTATAAGGACTGGTAACTTGGTATAGGGTGCTACGGTACATAGGCTTGAGTGCGGTACAGTCTGCTGTTCTGTAAGGACCGCTATCGGTCCACAATAGATAGGGTTGACGTGCACCACTGCTGACCGCTGCCCTATACTGCAGCAGTCCTTCAGCGGTATAGGGACTGACGCACAGTCTGCTAAACACTAACACACAACCTGCTTGGTCCACAAAAGTTTTTATAAGGACTGGTAACTTGGTATAGGGTGCTACGGTACATAGGCCTGAGTGCGTTACAGTCTGCTGTTCTGTAAGGACCGCTATCGGTCCACAATACATAGGGTTGCCGTGCACTACTGCTGACCGCTGCCCTATACTGCAGCAGTCCTTCATTGGTATAGGGACTGACGTACAGTCTGCTAATCACTAACACACAACCTGCTTGTTCCACAAAAGTTCTTATAAGGACTGGTAACTTGGTATAGGGTGCTACGGTACATAGGCTTGAGTGCGGTACAGTCTGCTGTTCTGTAAGGACCGCTATCGGTCCACAATAGATAGGGTTGACGTGCACCACTGCTGACCGCTGCCCTATACTGCAGCAGTCCTTCAGCGGTATAGGGACTGACGCACAGTCTGCTAAACACTAACACACAACCTGCTTGGTCCACAAAAGTTTTTATAAGGACTGGTAACTTGGTATAGGGTGCTACGGTACATAGGCCTGAGTGCGTTACAGTCTGCTGTTCTGTAAGGACCGCTATCGGTCCACAATACATAGGGTTGCCGTGCACTACTGCTGACCGCTGCCCTATACTGCAGCAGTCCTTCATTGGTATAGGGACTGACGTACAGTCTGCTAATCACTAACACACAACCTGCTTGGTCCACAAAAGTTCTTATAAGGACTGGTAACTTGGTATAGGGTGCTACGGTACATAGGCCTGAGTGCGTTACAGTCTGCTGTTCTGTAAGGACCGCTATCGGTCCACAATACATAGGGTTGACGTGCACCACTGCTGACCGCTGCCCTATACTGCAGCAGTCCTTCAGCGGTATAGGGACTGACGTACAGTCTGCTAAACACTAATACACAACCTGCTTGGTCCACAAAAGTTCTTATAAGGACTGGTAACTTGGTATAGGGTGCTACGGTACATAGGCTTGAGTGCGGTACAGTCTGCTGTTCTGTAAGGACCGCTATCGGTCCACAATACATAGGGTTGCCGTGCACTACTGCTGACCGCTGCCCTATACTGCAGCAGTCCTTCATTGGTATAGGGACTGACGTACAGTCTGCTAATCACTAACACACAACCTGCTTGTTCCACAAAAGTTCTTATAAGGACTGGTAACTTGGTATAGGGTGCTACGGTACATAGGCTTGAGTGCGGTACAGTCTGCTGTTCTGTAAGGACCGCTATCGGTCCACAATAGATAGGGTTGACGTGCACCACTGCTGACCGCTGCCCTATACTGCAGCAGTCCTTCAGCGGTATAGGGACTGACGTACAGTCTGCTAAACACTAATACACAACCTGCTTGGTCCACAAAAGTTCTTATAAGGACTGGTAACTTGGTATAGGGTGCTACGGTACATAGGCTTGAGTGCGGTACAGTCTGCTGTTCTGTAAGGACCGCTATCGGTCCACAATAGATAGGGTTGACGTGCACCACTGCTGACCGCTGCCCTATACTGCAGCAGTCCTTCAGCGGTATAGGGACTGACGTACAGTCTGCTAAACACTAATACACAACCTGCTTGGTCCACAAAAGTTCTTATAAGGACTGGTAACTTGGTATAGGGTGCTACGGTACATAGGCTTGAGTGCGGTACAGTCTGCTGTTCTGTAAGGACCGCTATAGGTCCACAATAGATAGGGTTGACGTGCACCACTGCTGACCGCTGCCCTATACTGCAGCAGTCCTTCAGCGGTATAGGGACTGACGTACAGTCTGCTAAACACTAATACACAACCTGCTTGGTCCACAAAAGTTCTTATAAGGACTGGTAACTTGGTATAGGGTGCTACGGTACATAGGCTTGAGTGCGGTACAGTCTGCTGTTCTGTAAGGACCGCTATCGGTCCACAATAGATAGGGTTGACGTGCACCACTGCTGACCGCTGCCCTATACTGCAGCAGTCCTTCAGCGGTATAGGGACTGACGTACAGTCTGCTAAACACTAATACACAACCTGCTTGGTCCACAAAAGTTCTTATAAGGACTGGTAACTTGGTATAGGGTGCTACGGTACATAGGCTTGAGTGCGGTACAGTCTGCTGTTCTGTAAGGACCGCTATAGGTCCACAATAGATAGGGTTGACGTGCACCACTGCTGACCGCTCACCTATACTGCAGCAGTCCTTCAGCGGTATAGGGACTAAGAGTTTTGTCACAGGGTCATTTAAAAAATGACATGCAGAGGAAGAGGCAGGCCCTTCCGCAGGGGTGGTAGGGGTAGGGCAGGAGCAACAGGCTTGAGCCAAAGTGGGAAGTTGCAGAAGGTGCGTTCAATTACTTTAAAGGATGCACCAGACTTGGTTGAGTGGCTCGCTCAGCCTTACTCTTCTGCACCCTCCTCATCCTCTCGATCTGCACCCTCTTCTTCACTCTCTGCTATGTGCACCCCCAAAGACACTACCACCAACAACACGACCACCACCACCACCACCACATACCTTCCGCTTGAGTCACTGGAATTATTTTCCGATCCATATCAAGAGGACATTTCTGATGCGCAGCCACTCTTGGTATTGGATCAGGAAGAGGAGGTAGCAACAAGCGCTACTCAGCAGTCTGACGCCAGTACCCAGATCAGCCCAAGGAGGAGGTTGGTCCCCGGTGTTGCTGCCTACTCTACTTATAGCGGTGGGGAAGGTGACGTTGATGATGACGTGTCTAGTGATGTCACGTGGGTGCCCACAAGAGAGGAAGAGGAGGGGAGTTCAGAGGGAGATATGGACCAGCAGATAGGGAGGAGAAGCAGCAATGACTTACATTGCACAGCAGGGACAAAGCAGACTGCAAATGTATCAGGAGCGAGTCATCGACCATGTACGGTCACATCTGGCGCTCCCAGGACACCGGCACATGGCTCCGCAGTGTGGGCTTTTTTTAACGTGTCCGCTGCTGACAATAGCGTTGCCATCTGCAATCTTTGCAGTCAACGCGTTAGTCGCGGTAAGCCCAATACTCACCTAGGGACGACCGCCTTAAGAAGGCACATGAGCAGCCATCACCGAGCCCAGTGGGAGCAACGGAACACACAAAGCCACACTGCAGGCTCTCACCGTCCAGCCTCGTCTTCTACTTCTCCTTCTCCTCTCTCCTCACAATTGTCCTCCACTCCACCTTCCATCACGCCAAGCTCACATTTTTCTGCAAAAAGGCAGGCTTCCGTGGGCCTAATGTTTGAGCGTAAAAAAATGATGACGCCGGATAACCCTCTTGCCCAACGGTTGGCGGCTGGCTTGTCAGAACTCATAGCCCGCCAACTACTGCCATATAAACTGGTGGACTCGGAGGCCTTTCGCAAATTTGTGGCCATTGGAACACCACAATGGAAGGTCCCAGGAAGGAAGTATTTCTCAGAGAAGGGCATCCCAGAGCTATATGGCCATGTTCAGCGGCAAGTGAATGTATCTCTGGCACACAGTGTCGGTGCCAAGATACATCTGACCACAGACACGTGGTCTAGCAAACACGGGCAGGGAAGGTATATCAGTTTTACTGCCCACTGGGTGAACCTTCTGACGGCCGTCAAGCATGTAACCCGTGGCACCCGTGTAGATTTGGTTTTACCGCCACGGATTGCATGCAGGCCTGACTCTTCTTCTCCTCCTCCTACTCCATCCTCCTCCCTCTCCTCCTCAGCTGCCTCCTCCTTTTCCGCTGCTAGCGTCTCTTCCACTGCACCGCCCAAGCTCCCCAGAACCTATTCCACATGCCAGGTGAGACGTTGCCATGCCGTGCTGCGTCTGTTGTGCCTGGAAGCAAAGAGCCACACTGGCCCGGCACTCCTTTCAGCTTTGCGTTCACAGGCAGATGAGTGGCTAACACCGCTCAATTTGACAGTTGGTAAAGTGGTGTGTGACAACGGTGCCAATCTGCTTAGCGCATTGAAACAGGGCAAAATCACGCACGTGCCGTGCATGGCACACGTCTTAAACTTGGTCGTGCAGCGATTCCTTGTCAAATACCCTGGGGTCCAGGACATCTTGCGGCAGGCAAGGAAAATCTCGGCCCATTTCAGAAGATCTTACACGGCCATGGCTCGCCTTGCTGACATTCAGCGGCGACACCATCTGCCGGTCAGACGTCTTATTTGCGATTGCCCGACGCGATGGAACTCAACCTTCTATATGCTTGATAGGCTGCTCCAGCAGAAACGTGCAGTTAACGTCTACCTGTATGAACTCTGCGAAAGAAACGGTTCTGGGGAGCTGGGTTTTTTTTCACCGCGCCAGTGGCTGCTCATGCGCGACACATGCAGACTTCTGCGGCCATTTGAGGAGATCACCAAACTGGTCAGTCGCAGCCATGGCGCCATCAGTGACATGGTACCTTATGCCTTCTTTCTGGAGCGTGCATTGCGTCGTGTCATTGATCAGGCTGTGGAGGAGCAGGAGCGGGAAGATGAGGAAGTCGCAATGCTGGATGAATTCCCAGGGGGGGCTACTCTATCTGAGACAAGTCAACAACAGGAGTCTGATGAGGAGTCAGAGGAGGATGGTGCCGGGGCGGATGAGCAGGAGCAAGAAGAGCATGCTTTAAACCTTTCTGGGATCCCTGTTGTGCGAGGATGGGGAGAGGAGAATGAAGAGGACGACATTATCCTGGATGATGAGCAGGAGCCAGGCCACCACACCGCTTCCACTTTAGTGCAAATGGGGGCCTTCATGCTCCAGTGTTTTAATAGGGACCCCCGTATAAAAAGCATGAGGGTCAAGGACCAGTACTGGGTGGCAACGTACTTAGACCCCCGGTACAAACACAAAATGGCGGAAATGTTACCGCCGTCGCAGAGGGCTGTCAGAATGCAGCACTTCCAGGCCTTGCTTCGAGAAATGCTGCATTCTGCTTTTGCGTGCGCTGGCAGAGGAGCAATTCCCACTCCCAGAGAAGGATTTGCGGGTACCAATCCAACAGCGCCTGCAAGAAGAGGCCGGTTTGAAGATGTGTTGGTGACTTCGGATATGAGGTCATTCTTTCAGCCGACCCATCGACAGGTGTCATCCGGATCCAGCATCAGGGAACGCCTAGACCGTCAGGTGTCCGACTACATTGGGTTAACGGCCGATGTGGACGCTCTGAGGAGTGATGAACCCCTAGACTACTGGGTGGGCAGGCTTGACCTCTGGCCAGAGCTTGCCCAATTTGCAATCGAACTGTTGGCTTGCCCCTCATCCAGTGTCCTGTCCGAAAGGACGTTCAGCGCAGCAGGGGGGATTGTGACCGATAAGCGTACTCGCCTAGCTCACCACAGTGTTAACTACCTCACATTTCTAAAAATGAATGAGGCATGGATCTCGGAGGAATTCAACACATGTGATCAGTAGACCATGTATATGTCTATAAACAATTTTTGGAATCAAGCACACAGACCTTCTTAATTCATTTGGCTCACTTCCCTGACCCAAAAAAGCACACCGTACTATATGCCCCTACCCTCCTCTTTGAAGAGGTTGAGCGGTGTCATATTTCTACTGGGGCTGCTTATTATGAGGGGTTCCCACCATCCCTGTGCTGTGCTGACTTCCTCCTGGGTGTTCTTATTATGAGGGGCTCCCACCATCCCTGTGCTGTGCTGACTTCCTCCTGGGGGTTCTTATTATGAGGGGATCACACCATCCCTGTGCTGTGCTGACTTCCTCCTGGGGCTGCTTACGGTGCTGCTGTCAGCGCTGTATGTCACGGAGCTGCTGTCAGCGCTGTATGTCACGGAGCTGCTGTCAGCGCTGTATGTCACGGAGCTGCTGTCAGCGCTGTATGTCACGGAGCTGCTGTCAGCGCTGTATGTCACGGAGCTGCTGTCAGCGCTGTATGTCACGGAGCTGCTGTCAGCGCTGTATGTCACGGAGCTGCTGTCAGCGCTGTATGTCACGGAGCTGCTGTCAGCGCTGTATGTCACGGAGCTGCTGTCAGCGCTGTATGTCACGGAGCTGCTGTCAGCGCTGTATGTCACGGAGCTGCTGTCAGCGCTGTATGTCACGGAGCTGCTGTCAGCGCTGTATGTCACGGAGCTGCTGTCAGCGCTGTATGTCACGGAGCTGCTGTCAGCGCTGTATGTCACGGTGCTGCTGTCAGCGCTGTATGTCACGGAGCTGCTGTCAGCGCTGTATGTCACGGAGCTGCTGTCAGCGCTGTATGTCACGGTGCTGCTGTCAGCGCTGTATGTCACGGAGCTGCTGTCAGCGCTGTATGTCACGGAGCTGCTGTCAGCGCTGTATGTCACGGAGCTGCTGTCAGCGCTGTATGTCACGGAGCTGCTGTCAGCGCTGTATGTCACGGAGCTGCTGTCAGCGCTGTATGTCACGGAGCTGCTGTCAGCGCTGTATGTCACGGAGCTGCTGTCAGCGCTGTATGTCACGGTGCTGCTGTCAGCGCTGTATGTCACGGAGCTGCTGTCAGCGCTGTATGTCACGGAGCTGCTGTCAGTGCTGTATGTCACGGAGCTGCTGTCAGCGCTGTATGTCACGGAGCTGCTGTCAGCGCTGTATGTCACGGTGCTGCTGTCAGCGCTGTATGTCACGGAGCTGCTGTCAGCGCTGTATGTCACGGAGCTGCTGTCAGTGCTGTATGTCACGGAGCTGCTGTCAGCGCTGTATGTCACGGAGCTGCTGTCAGCGCTGTATGTCACGGAGCTGCTGTCAGCGCTGTATGTCACGGTGCTGCTGTCAGCGCTGTATGTCACGGAGCTGCTGTCAGCGCTGTATGTCACGGAGCTGCTGTCAGCGCTGTATGTCACGGAGATGCTGTCAGCGCTGTATGTCACGGAGCTGCTGTCAGCGCTGTATGTCACGGAGCTGCTGTCAGCGCTGTATGTCACGGTGCTGATGTCAGTGCTCTGTATTACGGTGCTGCTGTCAGTGCTCTGTATCTCCTGCACCCTCTTGTTTGCCTACCCTGGTCCCTGACCTTCCCTCTCCTCCATTGCCTTCATTAGCTCCATAGTCCTGAATTGTCAGAACAATTTCCCAAATAAAAAAAAAATGCTTGTAGTTATCGATCCCAAATTCACCTCATACATGTATTATGCTATTGTCCAGGTGGTGGGACTACGTGCTACCCCCTAATAATTACCCCGTGGCCGCAAATTCGACCTAAAGGTTTGCGAAATTCGCCTCCCATTGAAGTCAATGGAGCCCGCGGCGAACGGTCGTTTTCGCGAACGTTTGTGTCCGTTCGCGTTTCGCGTTCGCGAAACGTCCCGTCGGAAGTTCGTCCATCACTAGTAATAACATAACGTTAGTCTATCTTGATTGGCTGAACCATAATGGTGTGAATAAGTCAACAACGGTGAGTAAATTGCAGTACTCTTAAAAAGTGCTTAATTGTGAAGTACAGTCAAGGAAATTAAGGTTGGCACGCTTACCAGATAAGGTTGGTGCATGTACCATATAGCACATCGGTCAAATGGGCATGGTGAGGGATTAGCCTCAATGAAGTAATCTGTGGGTGGAGCAGTGGATGGAAGGTAGACCCCAAAGGGCAGATGATCACACTTAAAACAGACAAACTCCAAAGTATACAGCAAATGTTAGATCATCCCATTAGCATTGGACATAGAAGACAAATGAATTCACAATTTAATTCTGTAAGATCTTTTTATTTAAAAAAAAGAGGGGTTCACACTTACAGGATTTCAACAAGCTTGATCTTTAGGAGGTAAAAGTAATTGCCATGAATGTCAGCCAATGTGTTTCATCTCAGAGGACATAATGCAGAGTGAGATATATAATTACCTTACTGGTGACCCTAGCGTAGAGAAAAAAACGTTTAATTGAAAGGGAGTTTAAAAAGACACATGGCCATTCACTGAAATTGGAAGAGAAGTGGTTTAACTTTAATCCATGTAGAGGGTTCTTTACTGTCAGAGCAGTAAGAATGTGGAATTCTCTTCCACAAGCAGTGGTATCAGCAGGGAGTGTTGATGGTTTAAAAAACAATTAGATGGGCAAATTAACAATCACAGCATACAGGGATATGATATACAATTGAGACAAACACATGCGCATACACACCACAGGTTGAACTGGATGGACTGGTGTATTCTTTCAAATTTACAGACTAGGTAACCTCACCCATTTATAGTGATGGAGCTGGCTTATGAAAAACCCCTTTATTGGCCCTTTTAAGCCAGTTGTCCCAAGTTAAAAAGGCCCAGCCATGCAGAAAGGATTTAATCAGGCATATTTCTGCAATATTTTGCTGCAACATTAAATTTCAAACCAGCTGGATCCACCATGAACCCATGGCAGCTTTTATAGCTACATTATATGATGTAAGTTTATTTATGCATTTTTTTTTAATTGTGAAAAAAATGCAGCCATATTTTATATTGAGAGAATCTTTCATTTTAAAGCCTTGATAACTATAGCTTGCTAGTATATATTTTGTTTTCTAAATCTTGCCAGCTAAACTTTATCCTGTCATCTTAAAACCCAGATACTGCTTAATCCTCTGGCATGGTTTATTTTGCCAATACTCTATAGTATATAAATTTAAACAGGTACAGTTGTCTGGCACTTTGATTTATGTGAAGTCTGAAGACATACATTTACAAAACACAGATATGTAAATTTTAATATATTGAACATCTGTTTTCTTAACAGTTCATATCCAAACATTTACTTCACCTATATCAGGGCTTGCTCATTAAATTAGATATGTAGATGTGGTGTGCATGAAAACTCAGATTTAAATCATACACAAGCTTGTAAAACACAGCACATATTTTGTGATACTGGCATAGGAATCATCATGTACTTATCATTCAGTCACATTCCTCTCTATACTGCAGAGTGCAAACTGTGATATGTTCACTATAAGGCCTCATGCATGCTTGGTGTTTAACCCCAGTTCATAAGTTTCTGGCATTTAGGTGTGAGCAGAAGGCACAAGAAAACCCTCCAGTCCCTCTGCCAGCAGCCTATAAAACTATTTGAGAGTCTGACAGCTGTTGCAGCTTGACGGGACTGGACAGTGACCCAAGTGATACTAACATTTAGGGCAGTATGTGCCCAGGGATGAATTCTTCAAATGGAATATGCTTGCCCTCAAAACATTCATTGCTGAGCAAATACTGCTCTAAAGTTTAGTAGAACTCGGTGCACCATCTGGCTTCATCCAGCCAGAGCAGCTGTCAACTTCTCATAGTCTTTTACAGGCTTCTAGTAGTGGGGCTGCACTGTGCCCCAGATAGCAAATCATTTTCAAACTTGCAGGTCAATTGCTTGCTAAGCTATTGTTAGACTTGCCAGGCTTCACAAGTTTGTTGCACAATTGCAGCAAGTCCACATTGCATGATTCCAGGTCAACTTTCTTTGTAAACATTCTGCAAGTCTGCAGCAAGATCTGGTTCAGTTATGTTGTGCAATAGTCAACCCACCAACGGGCTCACTGTGACTTGCAGGGTTCTTACTGTAGACAGACCACTGCAACTTTGCTCTAGCTAGAGACTTGCCATACAAGGATGCTACAAATTGGAAAAGTGTCAAATAGAACTTGTGCTTCAAGTGCTCTGTGTAGAGTAAAAAATGTGCAGCAAGTTAACAAGATTTACACTTCAACACTGCCACAAATTTGTGAAAAGTTACTCTACCTAATGTCAGAGTCTTATGCACCAAGGCTAAACACCCCGAGTGCAGAAGCCCTAAACAAGGTAATGAATATTCTGGCCTTGGCTTGCTATGACAGCTCTCAAACTACAAGAAAGGCTGAAGTAAGAGGTTATATTGCTAACACAACACATTTATTTCTAGGTACCTTCACAGATTGTTAATGAGGTCATTCAGAATGTTTCACATGCCTTGCAAAGTGAGATACTTTTCTGTGAGAGTATTTGTTACATTCCCCTGAGAACAAAAAGCAGGGAAAATGTTTTGACTTTTAAACACGAAATTTTGACATGTAAACATCCCTTGTAATAGAAATAAGGGATAGCAGGTCCTCTTTGTGGGAAGATTTGGGGTCAATAAGACACAATGGGGGTAATTTACTAAGATTAATGTTCTGCGCCGGTTCATACCTTAATTTGTGTGCCAGATAAATTATTAAATGAGCGTATAAACCGGCGCATGCATAAGCGCTGCGATAATAATATGCCATTGATAATGGCGCACACCATATCATTGCCATCGCCAACAGTCTATTCACAGTCCACTCACACAGGGGCAACACGACTTGCAGCGCAACTTTTAGAGGCAACTTGGACACGACTTGAGTATGAATCACATTGTGACTTCAATACAACTTGGGGCGACTTACAACACGAATTTAAGCAACTTTAATTAAAAAAAAAAATAGTGTGGGCTCCCCTCCAAGAGCATACCAGGCCCTTCAGGTCTGGTATGGATTTTAATGGGAATGCTGTGGGGTCCCCCTCAAAATCCATACCAGGCCCTTATCCGAGCATGCAACCTGGCAGGCCACAGGAAAAGAGAGAGCGCCCCCCTCCTGAACCATACCAGGCCACATGCCCTCAACATTGGGAGGTGCTTTGGGGTACCCCCTAAAGCACCTTGTCCCCATGGTGCTGAGTAGAAGGGCATCATCCCCACAACCCTGGCCGGTGGTTGTGGAAGTCTGCGGGTGGGGGGCTTATCCGAATCTGGAAGCCCCCTTTAACAAGGGGACCCCCATATCACGGCCTCCCCCTGTGTGAAATGGTAAGGGGGTACAAAAGTCCTTTATTAAAGTCTTCTTCTTTTCATCTTCTTCGGGTCTTCTTCCTTCTTCCTTTCTTCATTCTTTGGTTTCTTCCTCCATCTTCTTCCTTCGACTCTCTGTTTCTTGCTCCAGTGTTCTCGTCCGGCATCTTCCTCCATGGCGTCTCTTCTTCCTTGCTTTGTTCTCGGGCCGCTCCGCGCAATGGGAGGCTCTCGCTGTGTGATGTTTCTCTTCTTCTCACAGATCGCCGCCTCCCGTTCTCCGGCAACATGATAGTAAAGGTGGAATTGTGTTTTGCAAATGCTTTGTGAATACGAAAACAGCCATTGCGCATCATCGTGCGCAGCAACTCATGGCGCAAACCTTTTGTAAATCAGCCCCCTTATCTCTCCTCTACCTTTAAAAGTAAAAGATTAAAAAAAAATAGTTTACTTCTGTTCTAGACCAGAAGTGACATCATGAGGACCATAGCCTATGGCTAGGGAATGATCTGGTCCATGGAAACCGTGTGACCCTTTGGATAATTTTTCGGGTGCATCGGTAAAAATAGTAAGCCCAAGAAACAGGCGAGTTATGGGAGAGGGGTCGCCCCCCTCCTGCTGCTTCTGAAAATGATCTTGTGGCTATTTAGCCACTATTTTGCCCGCTAAAAAGAAAAATACCTGGGTTATGGCTGATAGCTTTAGTCATAACTTCAGTAACCCACATGCAAACTGCAACATATATATGCATTGCAGTTGGCAAGTGGTTATTGACTTGTATATTACAGCTTATGAATAGAGTTGAGCGGACACCTGGATGTTCTTCACAAAAAAGTTTGAGTTCGGGATCCAAACTTGACCCGAATTTGACCCGGAACCCCATTGAAGTCAGTGGGGATCAGAACTTTTGAGGATTAAAATGGCTCTAAAAAAGTAATGGAAAGGGCGAGAGGGCTGCAAATGGCAGCAAGATGTTGTTAAGAGCATGGCAAGTGCTCTGCAAATGGATAGGGAAATAACTTAAAATAACATAAAATACCTAAAAATAAAAAATAATAATCTTGACCTAGAAGGACGAGGTCCATATGGAGTAGGAGGTTGAGATGGCAGCTGATGTGGCGGTGTAGGTGGAAGCGGCGGTGGAGGAGGATTAGGTAGCCAACACTGTTTTTATTTTTTTATTATTATTATTTTTTTTTAAATTAGGGTGCACCCCAAAAGAGTGAGAAAGATCAAAAATACAACAATGTAAGGTAAGGCCGGTATACATGTCTATTCTGCACAAGGTACAGACAAGACAATCCCTGTGGGATCCATGCCTGGTTCATTTTAATGAACATGAGCTTGTTCACATTGGCTCTGGACAGGCGGCTGCGCTTGTCTGTGATAACACCCCCCTGCCGTGCTAAATACACGTTCAGATAATACACTGGCTGCAGGGCAGGCCAGCACCTCCAAGGCATAAAGGGCAAGCTCAGGCCATGTGCCCAATTTGGAGACCCAGAAATTGAAGGCATGCACACACATACTGCTCCACCATGTTGGTGAAATGCTGCCTCCTGCTAAGACGTTCCATATCAGCTGTTGGTGCTGTTTGTAGTGGTGTGCTGACAAAGCCTTTCCACATTTTGGCCATGCTAACCCTGCCTTCTGAGGTGCTGGTGGTGCCCCAGCTGCGTTGGCGACCTCTTCCTCTGCCTTTGCCTTGTGTTTCCACTGTGCCCCCGCTGCCAGGTGGGAATGCCACCAGCAGCGCGTCTACCAGCGTGCGCTGATACTCGCGCATCTTACAATCATGCTTCAGTGAGGGAATTAAGGATGGAACATTGTCCTTGGAATGGGGATCCAGCAGTGTGGCCACCCAGTAATCAGCACCAGTTAGAATGGGGGCAACTCGGCGGTCATTGCAGAGACACTGCAGCATGTTATCACTCATGTGTGCCAGGCTGCCCTGAGGCAACGAAAAGCTGTCCTCTGTGGGAGGTGTATCGTCTGTGTCCTCTGTATCCCCCAGCCACACACCAGCGATGGCCATGAGCTGGTCTGGGTTCCACCCTGCTGTGAACATGGTTCCTCCTCCTCCATCTCCTCCTCTTCATGCTCCACCTCGTCATCCTCCAGAACTGTGCCCTTGCTGGACAATTGTGTACCTGGCGTTTGCTGGTGCAGGAACCCATCCTCGGAGCCACTTGTGAATGACTGCCCTGAAAGCCTTGGAAATGATCCCTCTTCCTCCTCCTCCTCCACATTCTCTTTCATCATCACCCGAAGCGTTTTTTTAAAGGAAGCATAGAACTGGGAGAGTAACACTGAGAACGGCATCATCAGCACTGGCCATGTTGGTGGAGTACTCGAAACAGCGCAACAAGGCACACAGGTCTCGCATGGAGGCCCAGTTATTAGTGGTGAAGTGGTGCTGTTCAGCAGAGCGACTCACGTGCATGCTACAGCTGAAACTCCGCTATCCCCTGCTGCTGCTCGCACAGTCTGGCCAGCATGTGCAAGGTGGAGTTCCACCTTGTGGGCATGTCACATGTGAGCAGGAAGGCCAAAGTTACGCTGCAGCGCTGACAGGCAAGCAGCAGCAAGGTGAGAATGCTGAAAGTGCACACAGACGGCCCGCACTTTCTGCAGCAGCTCTGGCATATTGGGGTAATTTTTAAGGAACCTCTGCAAAACCAAATTCAGCACATGCGCCAGGCAAGGGATGTGTGTCAAACTGGCTAGGCCCAGAGCTGCTATGAGATTTTGCCCATTATCGCATGCCACCCGGCCCAGGCTTGAGGCTCACTGCCACCAACCACTTATCGTTCTGTTGTTCCATGTCCCTCCACAACTCCTGCATGGTGTGGGGTTTTTCCCCCAAACAGGAAAGTTTTAAAACTGCCTGCCTGCTGTTGTTTGCCCCTGGCTGTGCTGAAGTTGGTGGTGAAGGTGTTACGCAGACCGGATGAGGAGGTGGCAGAGGATGAGGAAGCGGAGTAGGAGGAGTTAGCAACAGGAGGCAAACTGAAGCTCCCTGAAATCCTCGGTGGTGGAAGGACATGCGCCAAACTGCTATCTGCCCCCGGCCCAGCCGCCACTGCATTAACCGTGTGTGCTGTTAGGGAGATATAACGTCCCTGACCGTGCTTACTGGTCCACGTATCCATAGTTAGGTGGACCTTGCCACAGATGGCGTTGTGCAGTGCACACCTGATTTTGTCCCCCACTTGGTTTTGCAGGGAAGGGATGGCTCGCCTGGAAAAGTAGTGGTGGCTGGGCACAACGTACTGTGGGGCAGCCAATGCCATCATGCTTTTAAAACTCTGTGTCTCCACCAGACGGAATGACAGCATTTCAAAGGCCAGGAATTTTGAAATGCTGGCATCCAGGGCCAGGGATCGTGGGTGGGTAGGGGGGTACTTCCTCTTACGCTCCAGTGTTTGGGAGATAGAGAGCTGAACGCTTCCATGGGACATTGTGGACATGGTTGGTGACCCAGGTGGTAGTATTGCTGGCAGATCCTCTGTTTGCGGGGTGGCAGGTGCCACTGTCACTACAGAGGTGGATGAAGAGGCTGAGACTGCAGCAGAAGAGGAAGCAGGAGGAGCCAGAGACCTTTCTTGGTTTTTGAGGTGTCTACTTCACTGCAGCTCGTGCTTTGCACTTAGATGCCTGGTCATGCAGGTTGTGCTCAGGTTGAGAACGTTTATGCCTCGCTTCAGGCTCTGATTGCACAGCATGCAAACCACTCGTGTCTTGTCATCAGCACATTGTCTGAAGAACTGCTTCACTAGGGAACTCCTTGGATCTGGCTTTGGTGTTACTCGGCCCCATGCTGTGTTGGGCAGTGGCAGGCATATTGTCTAGGGGACGGACGCTCCGCTTTTGCACCATGCTCCCTCTTCTGCTGGGCTGGTGGCTCTGTGCGACCACCTCCTCTTCCTCCGAAGTACACAGGTCACCTGCATGACGTTGATTCCATGTGGGGTCGAGGACCTCATTGTCCTCCACATCATCTTCACCCAGTCTTCACCCCTGCCCTCCTTGTCGGTCTGCACAAAATTGCGAAAATTGCAAAAGCAGCAGCAGTTGTCACCTGTGCTTCGTCATCATCCGAGACGTGCTGCGGTGGTCCTCCCATGTACTCCTCTTGAAACATAAGTGGTTGGGCATTGATGCACTCAATCACTTCCACTTCTGGGGCAAGGCTAGGTGGATGGCCCTGGGAAACCCAGCTAACAGAGTCATCAAAAAGCATAAGAGACTGCTGCATGATTTGGGGCTCAGACTGCTTGGCTGATTTGCAAGGGGGTGAGCTGAAAGACTGATGGACATCGGCTGCAGGTGCCAACTCTGATCTTTCAGCAGGAAACTGGATGGGAGACAATGTGAAGGAACTGGAGGCACTGTCAGCAACCCAATCTACTAGCGCCTGTACTTGTCCTAGCCTCAACATTCATAGAGCCGCATTAGGCCCGACCAAATACCGCTGCAGGCTCTGTCGCCTACTCGCACCTGAGGAAGGTGTTTCACTTGTGCGTGTAGCTGGCACAGATCAACCACGTCCTCTCCCTGCAACAGGAGCTTCATCAGCAGCACTATGACCGGGGCCATGTCCCTTATTTGACGTTCTCCTCATATTTCTCAAATTTAGGATCTTTCCCTAAATGGGTGTTTTTTAATAGCAGAAAAGCGCAGTATGTAAAGGGTGTATCTCACATGTACAGATATGCAGAAAACGCTGCAAAATTATTATTTTTTGCCCTAAATGGGTGTTTTTAGAATAGAACAAAAATATCTAAAGGGTTTATCTCACACGTACAGATACAGACTAGGCCACAATTTAAGATTTTTCCCCTAAATGTGTTTTTTTTTAATAGCGGAATAGAGCAACAATATCTAAAGGGTGTATCTCACAGGTACAACTATGCAGGAAATGCATCGGAAAAATTTTTTTTGCCCAAAATTATTATTTTTTGAATGACTGAATAGAAGCACAGTATCTACACGTACAGATACAGACTAGGCCAAAATTTAAGATTTTTCACCCAAATATGTTTTTTTTTTTGAATGGCAAAATAAAGCAACAGTATCTAACGTGTGTATCTCACACATACAGATATGCAGGAAGCACTGCAAAATTTATTTTTTGCCCTAACTGGGTGTTTTTAGAATAGCAGAATAGAGCAACAGTATCTAAAGGGTGTATCTCACTTGTACAGATATGCAGAAAACATTGCCCCAAATTTTTGCCCTACCTTATTTTTATTTTTTTTGGAAATAGCAGAATAAAACAGTATCTAAAGTGTGTATCTCACTAAATACAAATATGCAGGAAATGCAGCAAAATATATTTTTTTGCCCTAAATGGGTGTTTTTAGAATAGCAGAATAGACCAACAGTATCTAAAGGGTGTATCTCACAGTAACATATGCAGTGCTGGTACACTGAGCTTGCATAAAATGCCTGCCGAAGCTAACCTAACAGACTGATAAAAGTTATCTTTTCTCTGGCACTGGGCTCAGGGCAGGGTAAAAAGATTGTGCATTGCACCCACACAACAAAATCAAGGTAGATGATTGCTGAGTAATTTGATTTCTGATTCAGGACTCCTATTTAATTCTCTCCCTCAAAGCAGCAGCAGCAACCTTTCCCTACACTATCTAAAGCAGAGTGACGTGCTGTGCTATGTGCCTCTAGCTTATATAGAAGCTGGGTCACATGCTGCACTGGCCAATCACAGCCATGCCATTAGTAGGCATGGCAGTGATGGATTCTAAGGGCACACGAGTTAAACGAATGTTGATTGGCTACCCTGCAGCTTTTTAAAATGTGCCATTACATTGCCAAACACCAAACTCAAACCCAAACATACAGTAAATTGTCTGGGTACCAAAAACCCAAAAGTCCGGTATGAACCCGAACTTTACAGTTGGGGTTCGTTCAACCCTACTTATGAACATTTGTTTTTTTACTTGTTTCTTGAGAAAAGCACAGTCTTTACTTTTTCTAATTGTTTACAAAAAAAACGACAACTGGTTTTTAACTAGTGCCCCCCCACAGTACCCTTATTGAGAGCAGGTGGTATGGGAATGCTGGATCATGCATATGTTCATCATCCGCATGCATGCACCCTAGGGTGTTTCATTTTCTAATGGGAAAAAAAATAAACTGTAAAATTTTTGCAGACTTTGCGCCCCGAGTTTGAGTGATGTAAAAGATATATACGCTAAATTTCAAGAAGATTGGATAATATTTAGAGGTTGCACACTGTGATCTGTTTTGTAAAAGTAGGCACAAATTATGATATTTCAATGTTAATTACTTTTATTGGGAAACCTAGAAATCACAAACTTAAAATACTATTAAAACTATACACTAAGATTAATAGGTAATATGATAGGCAAAACATGTGTTATATTAATCAACTTTGAATGATGCAATCCCTTGTATTCTGTCACATTGTGGATCCCAAACAATTCAAAAAACATCTTTGTTTTATTAGTAATGAAATGGCTTAGGTCTTTTCCTTCAAAAGCCATGTTTTTACACTCCAATCGTTTCACTTTCTTTTTCTTTGCAAGTTTGGTTTCTAAATTTTTTGTCATATTTTCCTTAACAGCCTGAGTAATACATTCATCCAAAAAAGCCAATCCTACATTATATTTCTGACAGATACCAAAGGTGTCTCAAGGCAACTGTGAGAGCACATTTTTTGACGTCTGCATCTGGGTAAGTGCTCAAAATCTGTAGCATATCCAAATCATTCTTTGGAACCCACCGACATACAATTGCCTCATGCCAAAAGCAAACATATACGAGGCTGACAAAATGTGCAACCCGTTTCATTCCTTCCAATTGCCGTTGATGAATATTCAACTGTTTAGTGAAGAGGACAATTTTAAGTGCACATATTGCCTTTGCCATCCACCTTGCTTTATGCAGTGTGCCTGGGATCCTGAAACTGAAGTTGTTTTTAGACCAACCTCCTAGGTACAGGAGCGAGAGTTGTAATAACTTTTTCTAGTCTTCTCTTGGATGACCTCCGTCTTTTAGGACATGTTGGATGTAGTTAACTATTTTCACAATTTTTGTTCTTCTAGAAAGCCTTGAATGGGACTTTCTACATCCAGCATTGTTGTATATGACTTCTTATCAAGTGAAGCCCACAGACTTTGCTTTGATAAAAGTGATAAATGTGTGCAACCCTTAAATATTATCAAATCTTCTTGAAATTTGGCATATATAGCTTTTACATCACTGAGATTTGGGGAGTAAGCAAAGTCATATGAAAATCACATCTTTGGAAAAATTAAACACCCTAATGCACCCCTCCCCCTTCTAACACATGCTCTCACTAACACAAGACAGGAATTTGTCAGCAGGTACTGTGTTTACAAACACACAGGACTCTTTTTCACAGAGCAGCAATATGGCTGTTTCTGCTGCCTGCAAAGGGGAGAGAAAACAGCCAGATATGTTAGTAAAAGCAGCACATACACCTGTTAGGTACACAGTTAACTCCTTGATTGCCCCTTGATGTTAATCCCTTTCCAGCCAGTATCATTAATACAGTGTACAGTATACAGCATTATATCTGATCACTGTATTAGTGTCACTATTAATGTCAGTCAGTTATAGTACTGTACCTCCCAGCAAGGTCCTGTTAGCGACATAATGCCCAACACACTATAACAATATCGCAATCCCACTATAAGTTGTTGATATAGAAAAAATAAATGGCTGGATAGCCGCACTCCAAATATTCACCTTTATTGAAAAAAAATGAAAATCAAGGCTAAGTACAGACTAACTGTACAGCCACTGACATGTTTCACACCAGACACAGTGCTTAGTCATAGCTAAAGTGAAGAATATACATACAGATATATATATTCACACCTAAGTAATTAGACAAATAGATAAAATATGTACGTCATAGATAATGATATGGAAAGCACCTGTGTGTATCTAAAGTCCAAAAATTAACAATTAAGCAGATGGAAAAACCCTCCCCACCTGATGAAAATTCACATATAGAAAATGCATGTAATAATAAAAAACGTGGACAATCTTATGTTTGGGAAAAAGACACTGATGCATCCTAAAGAGAAAAACTCCCCTGCATCAACAAATATACAATGAGAGAAGAAACAGAAACGCCTCTCCCCCATGTCTTAATGCTGGTGCATGTAGCTCAAAGATATCTGATCCGCTAAAGATAATACGGTCCTTCCTCAATATTAATTCATATCCATATAACTGTACAGTGACACATTTTAGGTTACTAGAAACTTCCACTTTAGTATTCTCTACTATAACGCATCAAAATCGCCCCATAAAATCACTGAGACTAGAACACACATAGCCGATAAAGGACTAAAAAGATGAAAGATCGGGGGCGTGGCTTGGCGCGCAGCGTGGATGGACGCTGAATAGAGGAGCTCCGAGGACACTGGGGATTTGGCTCGAAAACGGACCGTTAAACGGAGCGATAATGCCAAACCACATAAAGAAAGGGACACACATGCGTCCCCTCTGCTCATCGGGAACACCGAAGAGTAAGCCATTACCGGCAAACTTGAGTAAATACCGGTACAACGACGGGAGCCGCAGTCCCAAGATGGCGCCGGCACACAGACCCGCGGAAGGGGAATGCAGAGATCACAGGGAGGACGACGATATATCCATTCCAGCGTCGGAGGATTCCTTCAGAGGTACTGATACCAATGACCCCCCTCTGACATATGCAATAATGACTGAAATCGCTGCAGACATTAAGAACTCCTTTTCAGCAGCTATCACAGACATCAAATCTGAACTGCTTAGACTGT
Organism: Lithobates pipiens; assembly: GCF_037356315.1. Lineage (NCBI taxonomy): Eukaryota > Metazoa > Chordata > Amphibia > Anura > Ranidae > Lithobates > Lithobates pipiens. The sequence goes on from NW_027507764.1 coordinate 390,787,529, forward strand.
CTGAACAAATGGCGGTTGCTGACAGGGCTGGCAAGAGGAGAGATAGAGCACTAGTGAGACTAGATGACATTACCACAACTCACTCCCAACAGATGGTTGAAGTAAACAGGCAGATCGAAGACCTCGATAACAGAGGAAGGAGACATAATATCAGAGTGAGAGGTGTACCCGAATCTATTACTCCTGAACAAATCAAACCGGCCCTGTCCGCCATTTTCAACAGACTCATAGAACGGCCTGACGACTCACCCATAGAGTTTGACAGAGCACATAGGGCTCTGAGACCCAAGGCACCTGACAACAATCCACCAAAGGACATAATATGCTGTCTGCCTAATTTTCCTTTGAAGGAGGAAATACTTCTGAAGGCCAGAGCAAACGAGCAGATAACCTTCAATGGTGTTAATGTACAGCTCTTCCAGGACCTTTCCCCTATAACTCTGAAGAACAGAAGAGCTTTGAGACCATTACTAGAAGTCCTCAAGGAAAAAGGGATCGCATATAGATGGAAGTTTCCGTTTGCACTACAGGCTACCTATAATGGCAAACAGCACATGCTTAGAATCCCTGAGGACTTGCTCTCTTTCTGTGAACACCTACAGATAGCTCCTGTCAATCTCCCGGATTGGTACGCAGATTATAAACTGCCCCCCCGGTCAACAATTGCCCCTTTTTGCCAGGACCTTCACCTGCGCAATCCCCCTACCACCTTGGGAGGAAAAGAAGCAACGTGAATAGAACCAATCATGGTTCTCCATACGCCAGCAACCCCAGACTGTGATACACCAGCGGTTATACGGCTGTTCCTTACCGATTGAATGGCATTCACCGAGATCAGCCTGACCTTACCTTTCCTAATGATTTCATGGATTTTCCCCGAATGAAGATCACTCACTGTGGAAAATAAGGTTTTCATTTCCTTTGTTTTGTCTTACGAGATTTGGGCTCACTTCTAAGCCTTTGGTCGTTTACGCTTTCACCCTTTTTTTCCTTTCATTTTTTCTTTCCAAATTTTTTCTACTAACTTTGTTTGTAAGGAACAGTTTCTTCACTCCCGGAGAGTAATAAATACACACTACACAGGTTCCCATTTGCCGTTTAATGATAACAGTCCCCTGGGCTATACCTACTGCAACCGTCTTCTCTCATCACGATTGGATGATCTTCGCTTCGTAAGGTACGCTTCTCTCCTTAAAGATAAACTGTACATCTCGCTACGTTTGAAGGTACCCAATAATCCGTCCGGATTTAAGTTTCATTTTCATACAACCTTGCCTCAACCGGTAGGAACAATATTCACACGTTCGTGAAGCCGTCTACACTCTCCGAAGGTAAAACGCGCTCTGCCACGCACGCACTATACCGTCGTTCGTGACAACGAAGAGAAAGTTCCACATCCCAAACGCATAGACCTCATGTGACTTCATGCCTCAGAGGCTAACGACGACCGACTAAGAGTGTAATGTACCCTCAACTAATCCAGTTCACATAATGCTGTTATGTTACCACCCTGAGGGCTACACTGCCAGAAGTTTCTAATTTACCTAAAGGTTTTGTTATTTGTTATTTTTGAAACTGTCTCTAGGAACTGTTTAACTGTTTACCTGTTTATTTTATGCATTGCCTTATGTATCTTATTGTTCAGGTCCTTCCAACGGCCCAGCGTATCGCTATCACGCTGTTGGACGGATTTGAACATAGACTTGCTGGATTAACTCCACCTTATCCACACAGTGAACATTTGTGTTATCATAGCCAATCTACACCGGTCCTCAAAAAAGAGTCTAAGTGACTTAGCTATTTCTTTCAAATAATCACTTCCCGAATCCCCACGGGTCATCCACTCCATACCCAGATAGTTTAGTTAGTGAAACTCCCCTATTCCATCCACCGGTCCGCCTCCCACTCACCCCCCAAGAGTCGCCACAGGTGTTTGGCGGGCCACACCTTTCATTAACACCACGTCAGCTGTTGACGTGGATCGACATTCTGACTCCTGAGAGACATTCTCTACCCACTTCACTACAACCTCCAACTGGTCTCTACTATCTATTTAACCTACACCCCACGCAACCCTTACCTTAACCCTCTCCTCCTTTCTCCTCCCCCCCCCCCCACCCCCCATCCCTTTTTTTTTTTTTTTTCTCGTTGTGTGTACCCCTTACTCCCCCCTCTATTATGGCCTACTCTTTCCTAGGCAAATCCCCAACTTTAATCTCACACAACATTAACGGGCTAAATATCCCCGAGAAGAGAACCAAATTTATAAAAGAGATTAAGAAAACGAAACCATCTATAGTATTTATACAAGAAACACACTTCAAGGGTCATAATATCCCCAAACTTACTGATAATCAATATTCCAAGTCTTTTCATGCCACGAATCCACTCGCAAAGACTAAAGGTGTTTCCATTCTACTACACAAACACGCACCATTTGAACTGACCAACCAACTAATTGACCCAGAGGGCCGCTATATCTTCCTGAAAGGCACTTGGGAAGGTTCTCCAGTTACATTGGCGAATGTCTATTTTCCGAATAAGGCCCATATCACCTTTTGCAATGTAATTGTTAACGAATTGAAATGGTTCGCTGAGGGTTGCACTATTTTAGGAGGGGACTTCAACATACCCTTATCCCCACTCCAAGACTCTTCCACGGGACATACTCACATTGCCTATAAAATTCTTAAAAGAATCAAGGTCCTACTGAGCTCTATTTCCCTGGTGGACTCATGGAGATCCATGCACCCAACAGGGAAAGACTATACTTTCTATTCAGCACCACACAAAAAATATTACAGGATTGATTTAATCTTTGTCTCCCAGAGAGACCTCATTAACTTGGAAAGGGCGAATATTGGTATTATTACTATCTCAGACCATGCCCCCACTGCTATCACTCTTAAACTATCCCCGAACAAAAAAAAATTCTATAACTGGAAACTGAATGCCGCCTTACTGACTGACCAGATCATAAGTGATGATATTCATGATTCTATTAACACATACTTTCTCAACAACACAGATTCCGACACCAACCCACTTACCAATTGGGAAGCTCACAAAAGCGTTGTCAGTGGAGAATTTATAAAATGGGGAGCCAAAAGGAAAAAGGAACGAACAGCTGCCATAATGGAACTAGCCAATAGAATCACCAAATTAGAAGCCCAGCATAAGCAATCCCTTACGGCTTCAGCAGCGGAAGAACTTGCCCAGTGCAGGCACTCTTTATTACAAATGCTACAAATTCAAACTCAGAAAGCTCTCTTTTTCCGTAAAAACATATTTTATGAACATAGCGATAAGAGCTGAAAACAACTCGCTAGAGCCCTAAGGGATGCAAAAATGTCTAACCATATACATGCGATACGAAATGACAAGGGCTTTCTAGAACACACACCTGAGAAAATAGCTGACCTTTTTCAAGAGTTTTACTCTAAACTATACAAGATTCCCCCGCAACACAGACCTACCCACATACCACACACACGAGAGGAGATGATAAGACAGTTCCTTTTAGATAGCGGAATCCCTTCTCTTCCCCCCTCTGACGCTACACAACTAAATGACCCGATTAACATAACTGAAATACAAAACGCAATACAAGACCTGAAATCTGGTAAAAGCCCTGGGCCAGATGGGTTCACGTCCCAATATTACAAAACATATTCACATTTACTTTCTAAACCCCTCCTGAAGGCTTTTAATCACCTGGCAAACCAGGAAAATAACTCCTATTCCTTCCTTATGGCGCATATTGCGGTCATTCCAAAACCGGATAAAGACCCTTGTGCCAACTATAGGCCGATATCACTCTTGAATATCGATGTGAAACTATTAGCAAAAATCATAGCAAATAGGTTAAAGCCACTACTTCCAAAAATCATTGGCCCAGAACAAGCAGGTTTCATGCCTGGAAGAGAAGCAAGAGACAACATTGTCAAAGCCCTGAACTTGCTTCATTACGGAAGGAGCTCTAAAATCTGAGGCCTTCTGGTGTCCACAGACGCCGAGAAGGCCTTCGATAGGGTCTCTTGGGACTATATGTTTTCTACTTGCGCTCATATAGGCCTAGGTGGAGGCATGTTGAGCTGGATCAGAGCCCTATACCAGACCCCACAGGCTAAAATCAAAATTAATGACATCTTCTCTCACCCGATCCAGATCAGCAACGGTACTCGCCAAGGATGCCCACTATCCCCTATCCTATTTATTTTGACCCTGGAACCACTGATCAGAACAATCAATCTATCCCCAGATATCAAAGGTCTTACTGTCCATAGACGAGAATATAAACTTGCAGCATACGCAGATGACCTCCTTTTTTTCATTACACAGCCTCATATTTCTCTTCCGAACCTTTTTCAAATTTTTGAGACATTTGGCTATATTTCAAATTTTAAGATTAACTACACAAAATCGGAAGCTCTTAATATCAATCTACCAACAGCGGATTACGACAGCCTTAAAGGGAATTATAAATTTAGATGGGAGCAGAACACACTTAAATACCTGGGAATCAAACTTACCCGCACAATAGAATCCCTCTTTACAGCAAACTATGTCCCCTTATTAAACTCTATAGCCAAGGATCTCGCCCGATGGACTCCCAAATCATTCTCTTGGTTTGGTAGAGCCGCCATCCTAAAAATGACTATTCTCCCCAAACTATTGTATGTCTTTAATGCATTGCCTATTGCGATACCCAACTCCTTCTTCGCCAAATTGCAGTCATTGCAAAGAAAATTTCTCTGGGCTAATAAAAGACCCAGAATTAATTTCCGGACCCTCACCCTGCCTAAAAACGCAGGAGGACTAGGCTTACCAGATTTCAAAAAATATTGTTACGCTACCCACATCACCGGACTTATTGACTGGCATTGCCACACTGAAGTTAAGGACTGGGTACGACTCGAATTAACCGACAACACTAGACAGGCCTTATTCTACCCATGGACAATGCACTCCAAATCCACAAGACATACGTTGAACCCCTTTGTAGCCAACACATTAACCATTTGGCATAAGACCACCCAACAATACAACTTGGCCACCATACCAGGTCCGCTGACTCCCCTGACCAATAACCCGGACTTCCTCCCTGGACTATACCATAAAACCGGTCCCTCCCCAGGTCAAGACAAGAAGCTATTAGCTACACATTGCTTCCACAAAAACAAACTTAAGTCACTAAACGTCCTTAACTCTGAATATAGCGACTCTCTCATTAATCCTTGGTTTTACATCCAAATAAAAGACTTCTTGCTCAACAACCCATATAAATCCTCCTTTACCCAACGACTGACGCCACTTGAGGACATTTGTTACAGGGGCGCCAAGACTTCCAAAACAACATCTACTGCATATAGCTGGCTGTCTCAGCCATCACATAACGAAAGAAATAAACACAAAGAAAAATGGGAGATGGCACTAAATACTCCCCTACAAGATACACAATGGGAAAAAGCCTGCATCTTTGCACACAAATGCTCACTTAGCACTAAATACCAAGAAATCTCGTACAAAATTCTCACGCAGTGGTACCACACTCCCCTAAACACCAAGAAATGGTCACCTTCGGCTTCAGACATATGCTGGCGCTGCGGGAATGCGATAGGCTCCTTTATACATATTTGGTGGGAGTGTACTGCAATCCGCACTTACTGGTCTGAAATCGCCATTTGGATCAAACAAATCACCAACACTACAATGACTTTAGATGCAGCGGCATGTCTACTACACATTACTAAATTCACGACCAGTAAATACAAGAAGTCCTTAAGCCGACATTTACTCACGGCAGCTAAAAGCTTAATCCCCCTATACTGGAAGACGACCAGAGTTCCGACCATTAAAGAATGGGTTGAAAGATCACAATATATATACAAGATGGAAGAAATCATAGCAATGAAGCGAGAAAGTAGTAACACATTCCATGAAACTTGGCAACCTTGGTTTCTTTTTACCCTCTCAACTGAATATCAACGCATTCTTACTTGATGTGTAATGGCTTTTTGTGATAAATGAATACTCCTAGTACTACTCACTCTGTATACACCGCTTTTCCTTCATATTGTCTCCCCCCCTCTCTAAGTTTGAACAATATACCAATACCTGTCACACAACTTACTACTCATATGTCTTGTTACTCAAACTCACTCTGCTCCCCCTCTGGCTTTACAGGCTATTTGTTTTTAAACAACTTATACCCCTACCCAAATGTCCTCCTGCCCTTATTTCTCTTCTCTCTTCTTCCTCACCCCCCCCCATTGTTTTTGTTTTTATAAATTTTACATCTTTATCATCACAATTTGCAATTTTAATATTTCTTCTCCACCCCACTCCACTCCCTTCTTTCTACTGCACTCATTGTTTATATTAACGCTTTCCATAGAATTCTAATTAACAACTTATACTGTACTACCACAAACTGTACCAGTTTTTATTCTTGTCATTTTCATGTTATATAACACTGTATCAATGTATACAACTTTTGAATTCAATAAAAACTTTAATTGTGAAAAAAAAAAGAAAGATCAAAAAATGATTAACTCCAGGGGCAAGGATATGGACCTTTTTCAAAGGTTGGTAGAGGGGGACCTGACTCGCGTGGCTGCAGGGATCATTCCAGAGTTGATGATTTAACCAGTCTGGAAAGAGAGGCTCTCATTCATCTCAGTGAAAATAAAAATATTGTGATAAAAAATGCTAAGGGGGGCTCTGTGGCAGTGCTAGATTCTGATACATATAGGAATGAAGAAATTCACCAGTTGTCGGGTTGACAACACTTACTTAAGGTTAAGGGAGATCCTACGTCCACCTTTAAGAAGGATCTGAGTGCACTCCTGGACAGAGCAGTGACAGCAGGCATCTTTTCTCAAAGTGAGAGAGATGTTTATCCCTGATGCCCCGATCATGCCCATTTTCCATCACCCACCTAAGTGGCATAAAGGGTGCCACCCACTGTCAGGTAGACCTCTAGTGGCAGGTATCAGGTCATTAAATGAGTTATTGGGGGAATGGGTCGACCATCAGCTACAGTCGCTGGTTTCTGCTTTACCTGTTTTTTTAAGAGACACCAAGCAGCTCTTATCTGATATCCAGTCCCTTAAATGGGACCCAGATTATGTCTCGGTCACCTGTGCTGTTACCAATCTGTATTCCTCTATCACTCACGCTTTTCAAGGCTGTTGCTTTTTTTTTTAGACTTCATAGTCACTACTCTGGTATCTTAAGAGTTTTATGCTATTTAGAGTATTTATTAAGTCCCCGGGGTTTGTTTACCCCACTGTCCTTTTCTTTGTTTTCAATAAATAGGGATGTGGTGTTTAGTTTGATGTTTCCGCTCCCTCATTACTGTTTTTGTCCCCATCAGGTCATGTTTTCAGGCTTTCCATTATTTTTCACAGATGATTTGATCAGTTTCACTGTCTTTTTTTTTTTTTTAATTACCACTGCCGTTTCATCTGAGGGAAATCCTGAAAACATGGCCTGTTAAGTGTAAGATGGATTACACTGTTAAGAGAGTGAATCAAAATACTAATTTAATCTCCTCTGTACAAGAGCACCTAGACCTGGCTATTGTCAAACTAGAAGATCTGGAAAACTGACCACTATGTATAACTTTAGGATAAGGGTCCTTTTGAAATCATCTGTGAAGTTGGAGGATGCAGTCCCTGATGAGAGATCTGATTCTTGATATCTCTCCACACCAGCTGGAAATCAATAGGGTTAACTGCACCCAGATCTGATAACTCACCCAGAGATGTAATAGTGAAACCTAATTTCTACAGAGTCAAAGAGAAAATCATGGCAACAGCTAGAAACAGGGGCAATCTCACTCTCCTTGGACATGCTGTTCAAAACTTTTCAGATATATCCCAAGTAACTATCCAGAAGAGGAGATCACTAAAACCCGCTGTTAGGGCACTTGGTAAATCGACCAAATCAAATATTACTGGTCGTTTTCGTTCCAACTGTCCTTTACATACAAACACATTCCTTTTCAACTTTCAGTAAGGTGAGGATATCTTGCTAGGACTGGGCCTGATTTCCAGAGACTCTCTTACTTCTAAGAATTAGCAAACAAGTGCTCATCCGGTCTCTCCTTTGTGGTCCCAGCCAAAGAGAACTGCTTCCAGGAGGTCCTCGCCTACTACAGGATTGTATGGGTGTTTGACCTTCTTTCCACAGTCCTTCTCCAATGATCTGATTTCTTGTTAAGTTTCCTCTCACATCTAAAGAGACTTACCCTAGTTTATTTCACAACTCGATCAGTTTTGTTGCACTACCCTTTGCCCCCTGATATGCAGTATGGGTTAAAGAGCTTCAATTTAACAGCTAGCCTCCTTTTGCCTCCCTTCCCTACATATTCCTTCTTTCCTTATCCCCTTCCCCCATTCCCTTTCTCCCCAATTGCTCTCCCACTTCTCTTCTGAGCCAAGTTTAGAATAACTAAAGATTGACAGTGGCCATTCAGTCTTGTACCTGCCTTAATTTAATTTATAAGGTCTTGCAGTCATTTAGCTAATTTCCTCCATGCAATCTGTGGTTTGCCTTTTTTCCCTGGTTACCCCAAATCTTTTGTTTTTGCCTATCATGGAAAGGGAATGGAGAATTATGTATGCCACTATTTGTGAGATTGCCCCTATCTTGTGGATGGCGGCAACCTCATGCCAGGAAACTGGAACTTGGCTCCCTGGAATGAGTATTGTTTTACATTTCATCTGTGTAATTGAGATTAGTGATAAACTTTGGTTGAAATGTACACTTATGGTTAGTCTACTGCTTTCTATTATTAACTCTTTTCTTTCTTCTTACTTCCAAGCTTATCTTATCTTAAGTACTCCATATATTTCAAGATCGAAGGTAGTCAGACTGAGCGATAGGTCTTGGAGCGAGCCTTCAGGGTCGCCTAAGAAGCAGTCTACTGAACCAACATGTTAAAGGCATCTCCCACAAACTTCACAGTATTAACTCATAATGTATAGGGGCACAATTCTCCTACCAAGCAGACTTTGGTCTTTCAATATTATCATAAATTGGGAATAGACTTTTTTTCTACTTCAGAAAAACACAATTCTCTCGCACCACTGCTCCCAAACACCTGAATGTGAGATACCCTACTCTTTACCTGTCCAATGGCCGGGATAAAAAATGGGGGGTAGTGATCTGTATATTTACACCATTTATACCTAATGTATTTATAAAGGATAAGGAGCGCCGAAATATCCTTGTGGTGGGTAAAATAAATGAACATGTGGTGACTCTGATTTCTTTTTATAGTATGGAAAAAAACTGCTCTAAGCAAAAGATCTAGTCATAAAAATAGAAATGAAAAAATAAAAAATACGCATAAAAAAAATAGGCAGAAGAAATGTGGGATAAACACAGTGCAAATAGTAACAGAAAAAACTGCGCCACCAAAACCAAAAAAAATATAAAGACTAAAAAAAGAAATAAAAAATTGATAGTGATAATGTCGAATGCCCAAAAAAATTATGAGGACAAATGATGTGCAAACCAGTGAAAGTCTCAATAATTTGATGGTGATGAAATAAACAAATAATTATACTATAATGTTCATAGTTCATAAATGTAGAGAAAAGTGATGATGAACTTGAATAAACAAACTATTCATATGCCAACACTGTTAGTGAATCCCGTCACCGATAAGAAAGCCGCTTACCAGATGGTAAAAAACAAGTAGCATTCATATGCACTCAGCCTCGATCATCAGACCCAGGGAATGGAACCCTCACAGCAGCCTCCTCCCGGTGGATATAAACCCTTCATCGCATCAATTCATGTGGTTCGTAACAGCAAGGACCATATAAATCAAATAGAGGACCATTGTGTGATACCGTACCAATAATGATAATATACCACAGCCAGCTGTAGCAGTTACAGTCAGTGTATTGTGCCACCTACACAGTGTACACGTGACGCTACCCCAATTGCTCGTGTTCTAGTCCTATACTACAAGCAGCTGCAGTAGTTACAGTTGGTGTATTGTGCCACTTGCACAGTGTACACCTGAAGATACTCCAATTGCTCTTGTTGTTCTAGTCCTATACCAAAGGCAGCTGTAGCAGTTACAGTCGGTGTATTGTGCCCCAGCACAGTGCACACTTAAAGCTATCCCAATTGCTGGTGTTGTTCTGGTCCTATACAACAGGCAGGCAGCTGTAGTAATTACAGTTGGTGTACTGTGTCATCTGCACAGTGTGCGCCTAAAGCTACCCCAATTGCTGGTGTTCTGCTGATCCTATACTGCAGGCAGCTGTAGTAATTACAGTTGGTGTGCTGTGTCATCTGCTTAGTGTGTTCCTAAAGCTACCCCAATTGCTAGTGTTCTCATCTACCTGCAGGCCATTAGTATGTCTGGAAGGCCAACAAGAAGAGGCAGACAGTCACGAGCCAATAAAAGAGGGCAAGCCAGCTCTGTCTAGAGGCAACAGTGCTGGTCGTGGACGCGGTGCATTGCCATCAGCACGTGGCCACGGGACACGCTTGTCCTTATTTTCGGCAGCTGGATGTGTTGAGGCGCAACATGCCGAAGACTAGGTAGAGTGGATGACCAAGCCCTCCTCATCCTCCTCATCCTCTCTCACTCAGGCTCAGGGTACTGGCAAAGCAGCTGCCAACGCGGCCTCTTCCCTCGTCTCAATGGCATCAGTCACTCCTTCCCTAGACCCACCATGTCCTCCCGAGGACTCCCCCAAACTGTTTGAGCACAGTGTTTGGTACATGCTCCAGGAGGATGCCCAGCGTTTTGAAGGCTCTGTTGATGATATCCACCTATAGGAAGACAGTAGCGTGAGCCCAGAGAGAGGGGATGCCCAAGAAGGACAGCAATCTGGCAGTCATGTTCCACCAGCTGCAGCATACTGCCAGGTTTATTGCAGTGATGAGGAGGGAGGGGATGATGAGGTCACTGACTCCACATGGGTGCCTGATAGGAGAGAGGAGGAGGAGGCACATCTCCAAGGAGGCAGGATGCCCTCCAGGGGCCAACTTAAGGGCAGCATACCGACTGAATCACACTGCAGAGCTCCACCTGTGCAGGGCGCTGCCTCTGCACGTTATTCCAAAAGTTCTTTGGTGTGGGCCTTTTTTGAGTGCATCAGATCGCACCACTGCTATTTGCAACATATGTCTCAAGCGTATCCCCCGTGGCCAAAACATCAGCCGCTTGGGCACCACATGCTTGACCAGACATATGTTGACCTGCCATGCAGTTAGTTGGCAAGCGTACCTTAAAGACCCACACCAAAGAACAAAGTGGACCTCTCCTTGCTCCATATCAGATGGGATCTCCAACCCCACTATACCTTCAGTCCTCTCTGAAACCTGTACTGAGAGGAATGAAAGTGTAGAATTAGGTGTGTCACAGCCAAGTACTTGCAGGCACACTGCTAGCAGTACACCGACGTCCGATTGTACCAGGCAAATTTCCCTGCCTCAGCTGCTGGACCGTCAAAAGAAGTTCACTCCCAGCCACCCACATGCCCAGCGGTTGAATGCTAGCTTGGCTAAATAGCTAGCAGTTCAACTGTTGCCTTTTCAGTTGGTAGACTCGGCCCCCTTCCATGAGTTTGTGCAATGTGCGGTTCCTCAGTGGCAGGTTCCCAAACAACACTTTTTCTCATGGAAGGCAATTCCAGCTCTCTGCCGGCATGTGGAAGGCAATGTCCATGCCTCGCTGGACAGGGCGGCCAGCGGTAAGGTGCATATTACCACTGACTCATGGTCCAGCAGGCATGGACAGGGACGTTGCCTGTCTTTTACGGCGCATTGGGTGACTCTTCTGGCAGCTGGGAAGAATGCAGGACGAGGTGCAGTAGTGTTGGAGGTTGTTCCACCACCACGACTCCAAAATGCTACTACTGGTTGTGACACACCTCTCTCCTCCACCCCCTCCTCTTCTTCCTCCATGGCCTCTTCCTGTGCTTTGTCCTCGGAACCAGCGGTGCTCTGTAGGTATTTAAGGGGCTACGCAAGTACGCAGGCAAAAAGATGCCATGCCGTGCTTGCGCTGGTGTGGAAAAAAAAAATGAACTGCGCTCAGGTGTGAACAAATAAAAATAAATAAATAAAACCTAAATAAAGGCCGCAGCTCTAAGTGGGATACACACACTAAAATAGACTGAAGAAAGATTTCTTTGAAAGCACCATATCCCCATGTTGATGGGGACAAGGGCCTCATCCCCACAACCCTGGCCAGTGGTTGTGGGGGTCTGCGAGCAGGGAGCTTATCAGAATCTGGAAGCCCCCTTTAACAAGGGAACCCCCAGATCCCGGCCTCCCCCCGTGTAAAAAAATGTTAAAAAACACACACACACACTGTTTATTAAAAAAAAAAAAAAAAGATTCCAGCGGTTATAATCCACTCTTGCTATCCAGCGATGGGTGATCTATTCTCTGGGGTCCAGCAATGGATGATCTGATCTCAGGTTTCCATTACATCAGAGGGGGCGGAATCACCCGCACGTCATTGGGGAAGCCGGGCTTTCCCCTTGGGTCAGAGGGGGTGGGGTCAGGTGACAGGTGGCCCCGCCCTCCTCATATAAGAAGTGTCAGGCTGCCGGGATCTTTGAAGTGTCTCCACCGGTTGAGACAGAGGATGGATGCACTGTGCTGGAGGGAGAGATCACCCATCGCTGGATAGCAAGAGTGGATTACCACCACTGGAATCTTATTTTTATTTTTAATAAAGGACTTTTGCAACGGTGTGTGTGTCTTTTTTAACTATTTTTTTACACTTTCTGTGTGAAATGGTAGGGGTACTTTTGTACCACCTTATCATTTCAAACGGATGGGCCCGGGATCTGGGGTCCCCTTGTTAAAGACACATACCCTCACAACCACCGGCCAGGGTTGTGGGGATGAGGCCCTTGTCCTCATCAACAGGGGGACATGGTGCTTTGGGGGGACCCCAAAGCATCCTCCCAATGTTGAGGGCATTGGACCTGGTACGGTTCAGGGGGGGCGCTCTCTCGTCCCCCCCTCTTTTCCTGCGGTCTGCCAGGTTGCGTGCTCTGATAAAGGGTCTGGTATGGATTTTTAGGGGAAAATCAATGCCATTTTTTTTTTATTTGGCGTGGAGTTCCCCTTAAAATCCATACCAGACCTGAAGGGTCTGGTATGGATATTTGGGGGGAATCCCATGTAATTAAAAAAAAAACTGACGGGCCTGGTAATTGAATTCGGGGGAACCCCACTCTTTTTTTTTTTTTTATCAATGACTTTCAATGACTGTTCTCTGTATTACGGGGAGCCGACAATTCATTATAGCTGCGAGTCATTTTAAATGACTTTTTTTCCTGCAGAAATTACACTTTTTGTGCAGGGACAGTTCTAAGCACAGGAAACATATGCCCCTTCACAGGCATACTATACACACCCCCCAGGTACGACATGTAAATAATATTACACTTTTATTGTTTCACTTTAAGCATTATTAAAATCACTGCTCCCCAAAAAACTTCAGTTTTTAAAACTTTTTGTTTCATTCATACATGCCCCCTGTGTCAGGACCCAGGTCCCCAAACACTTTTTATGACAATAACTTGCATATAAGCCTTTAAAATTAGCACTTTAGATTTTTCCAATAGACTTGTATAGGGTGTTCCCTGGCTTTTCGAATTTGCCACAAACAGCCCAAATTGTTCGCTGTTCAGGAAACAGGCGAACAGGCAATGTTCGAGTCAAAAATGAGTTTGACTCGAACTCGAAGCTCATCCCTACTTTTCATGTGACAACACAGAAGAAATTACACTTGGCTACAATATAACGTAGTAAATGTACAGCTCGTATAACATTGTAAATTTTCTGTCCCCTCAAAATAACTCAACGCACAGCCATTAATTTCTAAACCGCTGGCAACAAAGGTGAGTAAGTGAAAATGTCCAAATTGTCAATATTTTGTGTGGCCACCATTATTTTCCAGCACTGCCTTAACCCTCTTGGGCATGGAGTTCACCAGAGCTTCGCAAGGTTGCCACTGGAGTCCTCTTCTACTTCTCCATGACGACATCATGATGCTGATGGATGTTAGAGATCTTGCGCTCCTCCACCTTCATTTGAGGATGCCCCACAGATGCTCAATAGGGTTTAATAAAGGAATATATAGAAGAGCGCCAAATCAGTAAAAAGTGCATTTATTTTATACAATTAATAAAAGTCTCACTTACATCCATAATTATTATTGTCCTCCGTTTGATAGTCAAATCACTGTTCCCTTTCGCTGGTGCTGTTACTGGATGAATCCTCCTCCACAGCGCACTAGGGGAAGCTCTGCTGTGTTCTGTGATGCACAGAGAATCAGACTGGCTTGCAGACAGCGTGTGACGTCAGCTGGGGGGGTACCCAAAAGCACAACGCGTTTCTGAGCTTGCGCAAGCCTCGTTCGGGCATGCGCGCTCCTTTCTCAAGTGCAGGTATAGACAATGCTGCAGTGGACTGCTCTTAAATAGGAGAGTGAGTAGATAATGACAGACAAGATAGCAATTAACCCTATAATTGATGCAAGCTGGTTGAGAGGGTTATACTAATGATAATACTATGGCAAGTGAGTAAAATATATGGTAACGAAGGTGAACTTGAAAAAAGTGAAAAGTTTTAGAGAAGCGTTATATATATAGGGAACAAGGAATGTATGTATAAAAGAGTTGTGGAAAATGAACAGAAATGAAAAAAAAAAAAAAAAAAAAATATGAAAATGAAAAAAAAAAATAAATAAATAAATAAAATACATTTTTGCAAAAATACTAATAAAATTAATAATAATGATAATAATAATAATAATAAAAATAACAAAAATAATGATAATAGTGGAAATAAAATAAAAGTAAAAATAAAAATGAGAAGAAAGATGAAAATGAAAATAATAATATTAATAATAGGAATAAAAATGATAATAAAAATAAAGATAAAGATAAATATAAAAATAAAAAATGAACGTGAAAATAACTATAAATATAAAGATGGTAATAGTAAGTTTATTTATAGGTGGTAGGTAATTTTGGATCTCAAAAGTATTGATAATAGGCCAAATTGGGGAATGCCTATAGAGACGTTGATAACAACTAAAGGCTTGAATAATGTGAACATAGTAATCATATTGATAAAAACAACAATAGTAGTAATAGCAATAATGCTACCACCATTACTCTTACTACTAATCAATCTTGACTGATTGGAGGTATTATAAATGAAGAAACAACTTCATGTTAATAGCATATGATCATGAGCCCAGTTACAGATAAATGCGACTTAGTCGCATTTTTAAACGCATGACAATTATGTTGATGGTGGAGATACGAGGCTTGCGCAAGCTCAGAAACGCGTTGTGCTTTTGGGTACCCCCCCAGCTGACGTCACACGCTGTCTGCAAGCCAGTCTGATTCTCTGTGCATCACAGAACACAGCAGAGCTTCCCCTAGTGCGCTGTGGAGGAGGATTCATCCAGTAACAGCACCAGCGAAAGGGAACAGTGATTTGACTATCAAACGGAGGACAATAATAATTATGGATGTAAGTGAGACTTTTATTAATTGTATAAAATAAATGCACTTTTTACTGATTTGGCGCTCTTCTATATATTCCTTTATTGGTATCCTATTCATGAGATGACTTCACTCTAAAGAAGCAGCTGCCGCAGGTGATTGTGCACATACATCCCTTATCCTCTAAGGACAGCAAGCAACCTTTCTGGATCTTCAGCAAATTCCAAGTACTGTTTTCTCAGATAACTTTTTTAAAAACATCTTGCTTTTATAAAAACTGTTTTGAATCTATTTTAATGAACAATACAGACTGAACTGAAAAGGACACACCAGTATCTTTTAAAGCGCTAGTATTTTGTGTTGTTTTTTTTTATCATATGCTTTCATTGAAGTCTGCACTGGCAGCTGATTGTACTGGCGTCACTTACTGTTATTGTTATTTTAACTCAATTTTAATTTGTCCTATTACCTGTTATTTGATCTACTATCAGTGACAATTGTAATGATTTATCATTTTATTGGTGTTTTTTTTTTTTTTGTAAATAGTTTTTATTGAAAGTTTTTCACAAAATTTTACAGTACAATGAAGGAAAAGTCACAAATAATTCTCCCATGATGTCACCATATTACATAGCATAGTACAAGCATATGATAGGGGAGAAAAGAGAAAAGGCAATCTGGTGGGCATACTGTAGGACAAAAAAAACAAAAAAAAAACAAAACAATATCAAACAACATAAAGAAAAAACTCGGAAACAATTGGTCTGTCATTTGCCCAAAAGAGAAAGCTTAAGTGCATAAAAGTAGTAATGTAAGTCACAGAAAAATTAGTACCCTGTAACAAGAGAGCTGAACACAAGGTTAAGAGTTCATGGCAGGTGGGAACTCCTATACCATGTATTCCAAATTTTCCAATTGTTATCAAACTGAATTTTTTTCCCCATCCTGAGGGCCAGGACTAGCTCGTAGGAGTAATGTAGGGATGTAGTCGACCAAACCTCAGAGACACTGGGGGCCTGGTCATTTTTCCAGAATCTAGCTATCAGAGACCTAGCCACCAGGAGGATGTGGGAAACAACAATTCTGAAGTCAGGTGGATATCTATCAATACCTAAGTTAAGAATTGCCAGGCCTGGTTCGGGGGTAGATAGGAAACCTGTAATCTCTGAGATAGCTCGAAAAATAGCATTCCAAAAGCTTCGGAGATGCTTACAAGACCAAAAAATATGCAGTAAGTTACCCACCTCCCCACAGTTCCTCCAGCACAAGGGGGAGGACTCCGCCAGGCCAAATTTCGAAATCCGAAAGGGAGTGAGGTACCACCGTAGGGCAATTTTCTGGGCGAGTTCCCAGTGTCCAACACACCGAGAGGCCCTATAATTAGCTTTGAGTGCCTGACACCATTGTGCCTCAGAGAAGGCGTGGCCTAAGTCCTCCTCCCAGCGCAGAAAGGGACGAGATTTGTTAAAAACACATTTCTGCTGTAGAAAGTTGTAGAATAGGGATATACCTTTAGATAAGGGGGGATCAGCCGCAAGAAAGCGCCAGAGAGATTCGGCTACTGGAACATTGGTGACTCCACCACCCCGAAACAAGTGGGCTATTTGGTAATATTTATATATGTCAATAGGTTTTAGATGGAATTGAGTCCTCAGGGATTGGTATGAAACCATGGAAGGGCCTTGGAAAAGATCTTGCAATGATAGCAACCCCTTCCGGACCCAGTCTCTGACGGAGAAATTGGGAATTAGGAATTCTAAGGATATTAGAGGGATAGGTAGAGATACCGATTTGTGGGTCGAGGGTGTGGATTTAAGAAGATCTCGCCAGGCCTGCAGAGAAGCGCAAACCGTGAGAGGAAGGGACTGTAAGGGCCAGGGTTTAATCGAATCAGTGAGAAGAAGAAGTTTTAGGTCTTGAGTGGGGGTAAGAGCTCGTTCAAGGCAGCACCATTTCGGCTCGCTGGTCGAGTTGAACCAATGAGAGAGCTGTGCCAGCCTGGAAGCAAGGTAATAGTCCTTGAGATCCACCAGTCCCATACCCCCAGCCAACCGGTGCTTCAATAAGAGTGATCTAGAACATCTAGGTTTTTTGGAGCTCCAGATGAATCTATTCATCAAGAGAGTGAGATCATGGAGGTGTTTCCTAGAAGGGGGAACGGGCAATGCTCTAAATATGTACAAAATTTGCGGGAGTAATAACATCTTAAAGGAGGCCAGTCGTCCCGACCAAGAGAGTTCATATTTAGCTAGTCTGTTGGCCTCCTGCGTGAGTTTATCAATAAGAGGAGGAAAGTTAGCCCCCGCTAGTTGGCTCGCGGATTTGCTTAGATTTATGCCCAAGTACGGGATGGTGGAGTCACTCCATTTGTATGGGAACATGGCCATCAATCTTGCTCTGAGGGAGGGACTAAGGCCCGTCTCTAATATTACTGACTTAGAGAAATTCACCTTGTAGTAGGAGATTAGGCTAAATTCGTGGAGTATCTGATGAGCCTGTGGTAGGGAGGAGGATGGGGAGGTCAAAAAAAGGATGATGTCATCAGCGAAAAGGTTAATTTTGTGGGGGCTCTCTTGCGTAGATATGCCTGTGATTAAGGATTGGGATCGAATTTTTTCTGCAAGCGGTTCGATAAGCAGATTAAAAATTGTAGGAGACAATGGGCATCCTTGCCTAGTGCCATTAGAGATGGCAAAGGGCAACGATAACATATTGGAGGTGAAGACCTGGGCAGAAGGGGCCGAATAAAGGGCGAGGATAGCTGATAGAAACGGTCCACCGAAGCCAAACTTCCGAAGGACCTCCTCCATGTATCCCCAATGGATCCGGTCGAACACCTTCTCCGCGTCCAAAGAGAGGAGCAGAGAAGGCGTTCGACGGGCCTCCGCAAGCTGAAGAACCCCCAAGACGCGTCTAGTAGCGTCTGAGGTTTGCCTGCCAGGAGTAAATCCCGACTGATCTGGGTGGATCAACCGGGGGACCAAGGGGAGGAGTCTTTGGGCAAGAATTTTAGCGTATATCTTGACGTCGGTATTAAGAAGGGATATGGGCCTGAAGTTGGAGGGGGTGTCGGGTTCTTTACCAGGCTTAGGAATCGTAACCACATAGGCCCTAAGCATCTCCGGTGGGAAGGAGGCAGATGAAAATGCTTCCGCATAAGTTTCTGAAAGCACCGGGGAAAGAAGGTCTGCAAATGAACGGAAATAATCATTAGTCAGGCCATCCGGTCCCGGAGATTTACCCAGAGGAAGGGATTGGATACACTTTATAATTTCCTTAGGTGAAATAGGAAGGTTTAGGGAAGCCAATTGTTCTTCCGTAAGGGAGGGTAAGTTAATAGAGGAAAGAAAGGATCGTATACTTTCTGTCGTGGGCTGGGGCGTCTCGGGATCTAGCTTCAAATTGTACAGAGAGGAATAATAAGCAGCGAAGGCATCCGCAATCTCTTGCGGGTTAATCCTTTTCTGTTTATCCAAAGGGTGGTAAATATAGGGAATCTTGGCCTTAATTCTAGCAGCCCTCACTCTATTGGCGAGATATTTGCCTGCCCGGTTACTGGAGGAGTAGTGTGACAGCTTCAATGCGTGTACATATTTATCATACCTAGCCAGTAATAGGCGGCGAAGTTCAACACGGAGCTGGGTCAATCTGTGAGCCGTGTTGGAATCCGGCGCCACCTTGTTGGAGGATTCCAAAGACCGAATGTCCGCCAGAACGTCATTCAGTTTTTGGGTTTTAGCTTTTTTATCCCTAGATGAGATTTGGAGCATTATGCCCCGCATAAAGGCCTTGTGGGCACACCAGAGGGTAGTGGGACTCTGCACAGAGTGAGCATTTAGTTTAAAGAATTCCTTCAGATTTTTGGAAATATCAGCAACATGCGAGGGATTTTGAAAGAGTTGAGAGTTTGCCCTCCAGACATAAGCGGAGCGCGGGGCGTGTTCCTCCACCACCTCGACAGAAACAGGAGCATGGTCTGACCAAGAAATATCGTGGATGGTGGAGGAAGACACCGCCTGCAACAGCAACCTGTCCACCAGGATCAAATCTATCCTAGAGTAAGTGTTGTGTCTCGCAGAGTGAAATGTGAAATCTCGTTCACTCGCATGTTGGCACCTCCATGCTCAAAGACATCTTCAGCAGCAAGTAGAGGCTGAAGCCTCGGCAATGGCCGACTCGCCCTGGACGTGGTGTCCAGGGCGGAGTCGACCGTTACATTGAAGTCTCCACAAACCACTAGAGACCCTTGGCGACATTTGTTAATCTTACAAAACAATCTGTTCAAGAACCTTAGCTGGTGTACATTGGGGGCATACAAATTAACTATAGTATAGGGCCTATTGTTCAGTACAGCTAATAAGATTAAATACCTCCCATCAGGGTCCATAATAGCATCAGTGAGGGAGAAGGCTACTGAGTCTCTGATAGCAATAGCTACCCCTCTTTTCTTCTCAGAGGCAGAAGCCAGGAAAATGTGTGGATAGTTCCTGTGCTGGAAGTATGGATTGGCTTTATCAAGAAAGTGAGTCTCCTGAACACAAAGAACGTCCGCATCCAACCTCTGAGCCTCCTTCCACAGAGAGTTCCGCTTGACTGGATGGTTGAGGCCGTGCACATTAAAAGAGACGAAGTTAAGTGGCATTGAAGGTGGCATTTAGATGCAAATGAAAAGGGAAGTGGCCAGGGGCACAATGGGACCTCCGGGCTTTCAACAAGACAGGCTTCCAAGGGTAGGCTGAATAAGGCAAACATGTATCAGGGCTGGGCGATGCAAAAACACATGAGCAATGACAGACCGAGTCAAGGCTGCAATGGTGCAGCAAATAGGAACAATAAAACAAGAACCAAAAAAACAGAACAGAGGTAAGTAAAAAAAGGAATCTCTGGTGAGATCCGAAGGCACTATAAATGCCCATTTACTTGGGGGGTAAAGAAGAAAAAGAGCACTGGACGACCTCCAGCGGTCGGGAGATCAAAAACAAATAGCAGGTTTCAGCAAAGTTCTCAGGTTGGTCTGGCTTTGGATTTCTTCCGGCGTCTCCTCTGAACCACCTGCCAGTCTCCTTGGTTCTCCAGCCGGGTGGGAGGAGACGATGCCGACGGCCCCACCGGCTCCTCAGGGATGATGTCAAGGGAGCGCAGGAGATCCAGCCCTTCTTGCAGTGTCGAAACCACCGAGGATTTACCTTCGTGAGAGATAAGTAGTTTCAGAGGGTAACCCCATCGGTAAGGGATTCCGTGATTCCGCAGTGCTTTCGTGACAGGAAGAAGAGCTTTGCGTCTCTGAAGGGTGAACTGGGAGAGATCAGCGAACAGTTGCAGGTGGGAGAACCTCTCTGGGAGCTGGGTCTCCTTCCTAAATGCCGAGAGCAGTTGTTCCTTGGCTTGGAAAAAATGGATCCGCAGGAGAACATCCCGCGGAATGTTGTCAGGCAAGTGGGACGGCTTAGGCAACCTATGGATACGATCAATAGTCACATCCTGATCCGATAAATCAGGAAGCAGAGTTCTCATGAGGTCCTGGACGTATGGGGCCAGCTGGGCAGGGAGAACAGTTTCAGGGACCCCTCTGATTTTTACGTTATTGCGCCTGGACCTGTCCTCCAGGTCCGCCATCTTGGATTTAAGCCAAGCGATGTCTTCAGATTGGTCATTGTGCGCGTCAACCAGAGTGTTATGGGCAATCGCAAAGTCCCCCATTTTTTGTTCCACATGATCTAGTCTGCCACCCAGTACACCTACTTCAGCTTTAAAGTTACTGACACATTGCATGAAATCTTTATGAAGTGATGCACGCAGGGAGACTAACATGTCCTTCAGGGTGGACTCAGAGACAGGCTGATTAGTAGCAGGGAACTCAGCTATATATCCATGCAGTTCTCTGGTATCAGCAGAGGAGTTTTGTTCAGCGCTCACCTGCAGTGCCTCTTCTGAGAGCCTTGGCCTGGACTTTGCTGGGCTGCTGCTAATCGGTGTGGACGTCCCTGGCGATCCCCTTCTCTGAGCAGCTACGTGCGTCGGACTGCCCGAGGAGGCCGACGAGCGACCCGGGGAGGAGCGCGTGCTGCCGCCGGCGCCATCTTGGCCAGGATCGCGGGCCGCGGGCGGAAAGAAATCCGGCAATTTCCTGGGCTGCCCGGACCCTCTCCGCTTCGTCGGCATCTCCGGAGGAAGAGGAGGCTTTCCGGAGCGAGGTAAGGTGTATTCGCCGGTCCAGGGAGTCCGTAATGAGGATCAAATCCCGTCGCTGGAGCGGAGCTTCTCTCCTATGCTGCCATCCACCAGCGCGCGGTAGCCACGCCCCCTTTATTGGTGTTTTAAAACACTAATTTATTTACAATATATGGTGAACTTTGGTGAACACAAAAAAATCCCTCTTCCCCCTCCCTTTCCTTTTTTTTTTTTTTTTTTCTCTCTTCTTCTTTCTATTATGGATCTCATTAATGATATTGAATTCCACAAATACGACATACTTGATAATTTATATACCAGTCTTCCACCGGAGTTATTTTGCAAATCCGCTGAACTCAGTAAATCTGAACGCTATATTCTCTGCGGAAAATTTAAGAAGTTAGAAAGATTAATGCACTTAGCCAATACCCAATGGTGGGATGAATTTTTTCTGAAAAATATTTACAACAGAAAATCTCCCCTAGAGGGTTGAGGATCCTAAAAAATTGCTCCTTTTTGGATGCCCCCCACACTAAAGAATGGGAAGGCATAGCAGAATTTTGCACAGCCAAGTGGCTAGAAGTTCTTGTCAGTCAGAGACACATAAAATTTGAAGAATTGACTCATCATGTACAGATTCTCTCTTCTGAGATCATCGCTTATCACTTAAAAGTCCCGCCCACTTGGCTAGATACACTTAAAAGGAATACTAAAACTAAAGAAAACAACCTTATTGAGACCAAACTAAAGAAATTCCATAGAGATATAGAGGATTATTCTCAAGATAGAATATTCTGTTGGAAAGAAAAGAAAAATATACCACCACTTATGTCACTACAACCTTTATTCAGAGCAGCAAATAATCATGATACCCTTAAACAAAATAGGGACCGCCCATCTTCTAGTATTTGTACAGAACATCCCTGCCCTAATAAAAGAAGTAACATGGTCAAAGATCCTAATACACATACAGTAAGATCTTTGCCCACACAGGGGTATAAAAATAAAAACAAAAATAAAAACCAAGATCAAAATAAACATACACATAAATCCAATGGTAATAAGAATATACCAAAAATGGCACCACCTACGGGGCATGTATGCGATACACCTAGGATTCAAGAAAATACTTTAAAATCAGACGCTAAGCCAACGTCAATCCACAAAGAACAGGCCGTATCCAATCTAAGTCCCACCACTAGTATTGATAAAGGCACGGTTGTTACAAATGACGGAGAAGAATCTGCGTCATCCCTTAATTTACTTGTAGGCGACTTTGATAAAGGGGATATTCCATCCCATTCGACGGCCCTTTCCTTCTCTCCTTTTTTAGAGAGAGGCCCTCACCAAAAACATCGGAGAAAAAGAAAACTTACAGACGAGGGTGTAGAGCCGGACGAAGAAAACATAAACACCAGTGCAAAAGTTCAGAGACGGTAAAAATATTTAATTTATCTTCATCCGAACTGACACAAGATGACATCTCTCTGTTAAGCAGAGGCCTCACCTTCTCCCCCACTGTTCAGCCCAATTTGTTTCAACTATTCAAAGACCTCAACAAGTTCATTAGAAACCTGACTCTTAAAAGATATTTTCATTTACAAACTATTAAAAAACAAGCCTCAGAGCCACCCACATTTCAACTAAATGTACCTCCCCCAGGACTTCACTCTGATGACTGTACCAATAGCCCTACCAGTACATTAGGTACCTGTAGTATTTACAATGACAACTCAGACCCTGAAGATAATATAACAGACCCAGACTGGGAACTCTTCACACAACATTTTCAGACATCACCCCCAGTCCTACACACCAATTTGAAACCAAAGTCTTCTTTTTTTCCTACCAAGTCTAAGGGACCCTATGTTGAGTCATTCTATAGAGTAGTCATGGCAGATTTACAAAAGTTGTGTGAGCAATCCGCCAAGACACAGAAATATTGCATTAACAATCTAACGCCTGGAGAAAAAACGTCACTGAAACAATTTTTAAATAACCCTGACCTTATCATCAAGCCAGCCGATAAAGGGGGTGGGATTGTCATACAGGACAGAACAACTTATGTGGCCGAAGCATTGAGATTACTTTCAGATAAAAACACTTACCAAAAACTATCCAGCGACCCTTTAGCCTCCTATCGTATTGAAGCCGAGGCTCTCATCCAAAAGGCCGTATCTAATCAAGTTATTGACAAAAAAGAAGCCCTGTTCATACAAAAAAGCTTTTATAGCACACCTTACTTTTATCATCTGCCCAAGGTACATAAGGATACATCAAATCCACCAGGTAGGCCTATCGTTGCCTCCATGAATAGCGTCAGCAGCGGCTTTTCCCTGTATATCGACTTTTTCTTGCAACCCTTGGCCCAAAATTTACCCTCATATATTCGTGACTCAATACATCTTCTGGATCTCTTGTCCCCATACATTTGGAATGAAAACTACTCTTGGTTATCACTGGACGTAAATTCTTTATACACCTCGATTCCACACGAGGTGGGCTTATTAGCAGTACAACATTTCTTATCACTCGATTCAAGCCTCAACACCAGACAGGCTTCATTTATTTTGGAGGCAACTACTTATTGTCTTACTCATAATTATTTTGAATTTGAAGCTGAATTTTACCTACAGACCCGAGGTACAGCGATGGGTGCTAATTTCGCGCCCTCCTATGCCAACCTTACCATGGGTCTGTGGGAAAATCGATATATCCTTAATAATAACTCTTTTGCACAACAAGTGATATTCTTTGGTCGGTACATCGACGACATCGTGATTATCTGGGATGGTACCCCATCCCAGGTAGATGATTTCGTCCGCCATTGTAATGATAATGAGTTAGGCTTGTCCTTCTCTTCCGTATGGGATAAAGATAGTCTTGCCTTTCTCGATCTGGAATTGAGCCACGAGGGAAACACCATCTTTGCCCGTAATTATACAAAACCCACCGCAGGTAACTCATACCTTCATTTCAACAGCTGCCATCACCCCTCATGGGTAAAAAACATCCCTAAGGGTCAGTTTTGCAGACTTAGACAAAACTGTACCAGAGACAGTGACTACATATTACAGAGTTCCCTTCTAAAGGAGAAGTTCATTGATAAGGGTTATCCTCCAGATTTAGTCGAACATGCTTATAATATCTACCTACCCGGAAAGAAACCAAAATCCGCTAAGCCCCCAGAAGAATCCTCTGTAAGGTTTATTACTAGCTTTCACAGACAATATAAAAAAATGGAGTACATTTTGGGCAAACATTGGGATATCTTAAAACAGGACCCACATTTGTGCTCCTCCCTGGGAGATAGACCAAAAGTTACCTACAGGAGGGCACCAACACTTAAAAATAAAATTGCACCGAGCAAACTCAAATATAAACAAGAACCCGGTCCCTTGTGCCTTATTCCACTTGTAGGCATGTATAGATGTAATAAAACACTGTGCAAGACTTGCGATTTTGTCAATCATGGCCAGAAGAGCTTTACCCATAAGGGTATCATACACTCAGCAACCCAGTTCCACAACTGCTCCAGCAACTATGTAGTGTACGGCCTCACCTGTCCCTGCAAAATGCTGTATGTAGGCCGGACCATCTGCCCTCTTAGACAGCGTTTTGGCAAACATAGACGACTGATTGAACTGGGTTCAGACAAACATAGTGTACCCCGACACTTTTTAGAATTTCATGATCGATCCACCATGGGCCTACAAGTTTGGGTCATCGAGTCCATACCAGCGGGGGTGTCTGAAGCAGAACGCTTCTCCAGATTATGTGAGCGCGAAACATATTGGATTTTTTCTTTGGACACCCTCGCTCCCAATGGCCTCAATGAGGAAATTGAGATCCATACTATCCTCTAAAATAGTTCTCGCTTACAGTATATATTAGTGATCTCATTTCTCTCCTTGTTTCTCTCCTGGAAGGACTGCGATACCAATGCCCTTCCCCTTCTTTCCTTGGTGTATATATGCATATGGAATACTTTATTTTTATGTATGCGATTTTTTGATTTTTATATTTTTTAATGTATGCGATTTTTTTTTTTTTTTTTTTTATATTTTTTTTTTTTTTTTTTTTGTATATGATTTTTATATAATTATTATATGTTTGATCTCTCGGTTTCTGTATACACAGAACTTAGGTATATATTTTAACTGTGAAGGTTCGTAAACAATTTTCCTTCCCTCCTTCTTTATAAATATACCTTTTTATAAACATATCTTTTAAACATAATTTAATCGCATCACCTATATCAATTATGACGCGAGTTTTCACAAACAATTGTCATATATTGATTTTGTATCTCCACCATCAACATCATTGTTGTGCGTTTAAAAATGCGACTAAGTCGCAGTCTATCTGTAATTGGGCTGATGATTATATGTTATCATCATGAGTTTATTCTTCATTTATAATACCTCCAACCAGTCAAGATTTATTAGTAGTAGTAGTGGTGGTAGTGGTAGCATTATTACTATTACTACTATTGTTGTTGTTATCTCGCTTATATATTAGTGATCTCATTTCTCTCCTCGTTTCTCTCCTGGAAGTACTGCGATCCCAATGCCAATACCCTTCCTCTCCTCTCCTTGGTATATATATATGCATATGGAATACCTTGTTTTTATGTATGTGATTTCTCCATTTTATGTATATGATTTTTATATAATTATGTTTGATCTCTCCGTTTCTGTACACACAGAACTTGGATATATATTTAAACTGTGAAGGCTCGTAAACAATTTCCCTTCCTTCCTCCTTTCTACATATACCTTTTTATACACATATCTTTTAAACATAATTTAATCGCATCACCTCTATCAATCTTGACGTGAGTTTTCACATACAATTGTGATATATTGATCTTGTATCTCCACCATCAACATAATTGTCATGCGTTTAAAAATGCGACTAAGTCGCATTTATCTGTAACTGGGCTCATGATCATATGCTATTAACATGAAGTTGTTTCTTCATTTATAATACCTCCAATCAGTCAAGATTGATTAGTAGTAAGAGTAATGGTGGTAGCATTATTGCTATTACTACTATTGTTGTTTTTATCAATATGATTACTATGTTCACATTATTCAAGCCTTTAGTTGTTATCAACGTCTCTATAGGCATTCCCCAATTTGGCCTATTATCAATACTTTTGAGATCCAAAATTACCTACCACCTATAAATAAACTTACTATTACCATCTTTATATTTATAGTTATTTTCACGTTCATTTTTTATTTTTATTATTTTTATATTTATCTTTATCTTTATTTTTATTATCATTTTTATTCCTATTATTAATATTATTATTTTCATTTTCATCTTTCTTCTCATTTTTATTTTTACTTTTATTTTATTTCCACTATTATCATTATTTTTGTTATTTTTATTATTATTATTATTATCATTATTAATTTTATTAGTATTTTTGCAAAAATGTATTTTATTTATTTATTTTATTTTTTTTTCATTTTCATAGGTTTTATTTTATTTTTTATTTTTATTTTTTTTATTTTTTTTTTTCATTTCTGTTCATTTTCCACAACTCTTTTATACATACATTCCTTGTTCCCTATATATATAACGCTTCTCTAAAACTTTTCACTTTTTTCAAGTTCACCTTCGTTACCATATATTTTACTCACTTGCCATAGTATTATCATTAGTATAACCCTCTCAACCAGCTTGCATCAATTATAGGGTTAATTGCTATCTTGTCTGTCATTATCTACTCACTCTCCTATTTAAGAGCAGTCCACTGCAGCATTGTCTATACCTGCACTTGAGAAAGGAGCGCGCATGCCCGAACGAGGCTTGCGCAAGCTCAGAAACGCGTTGTGCTTTTGGGTACCCCCCCAGCTGACGTCACACGCTGTCTGCAAGCCAGTCTGATTCCCTGTGCATCACAGAACACAGCAGAGCTTCCCCTAGTGCGCTGTGGAGGAGGATTCATCCAGTAACAGCACCAGCGAAAGGGAACAGTGATTTGACTATCAAACGGAGGACAATAATAATTATGGATGTAAGTGAGACTTTTATTAATTGTATAAAATAAATGCACTTTTTACTGATTTGGCGCTCTTCTATATATTCCTTTATTGGTATCCTATTCATGAGATGACTTCACTCTAAAGAAGCAGCTGCCGCAGGTGATTGTGCACATACATCCCTTATCCTCTAAGGACAGCAAGCAACCTTTCTGGATCTTCAGCAAATTCCAAGTACTGTTTTCTCAGTTTTTTTTAAAAAACATCTTGCTTTTATAAAAACTGTTTTGAATCTATTTTAATGAACAATACAGACTGAACTGAAAAGGACACACCAGTATCTTTTAAAGCGCTAGTATTTTGTGTTGTTTTTTTTTACAATAGGGTTTAGGTCTGGAGACATGTTTGGCCAGTCCATCACCTTTATCCTAAGCTTCTTTAGCAAGGCAGTGATCATCTTGGAGGTGTGTTTGGGGTCAGTATCATGTTGGAATACTTCCCTGTGGCCCAGTCTCCGAAGGGAGGGGATCATGCTCTGCTTCAGTATGTCCCAGTCAATGTTGACATTCATAGTTCTCTCAATGAACTGTACCTCCCCAGGGCTAACAGCAGCACTCATGCAGCCCCAGACCATGACACTCCCACCACCATGCTTGACTGTAGGCAAGGCAAATTTGTATTTGTACTCCTCACCTGGTTGCCGTCGCACATGCTTGACACCATCTGAACCAAATAAGATTATCTTAGTCTCATCTGACCACAGGACAGTTATCACACTGTTACAGTAATCCATGTCCTTAGTCTACTTGTCTTCAGCAAACTGTTTGCAGGCTTTCTTGTGCATCATCTTTAGAAGGGACTTCCTTCTGGGATGACAGCCATGCTGACCAATTTTATGCAGTGTGCTGCATATGGTCTGAACACTAACAGGCTGACCCCCACCCCTTCAACCTGTGGAGCAATGCTGGCAGCACTCATACATCTATTTCCCAAAGAAACCCTTGGATATGATGCTGAGCACGTGCACTTAACTTCTTTGGTCGACCATGGCGAGGCCTGCTCTGAGTGGAACCTGTCCTGTTAAACCACTGTATGGTCTTGGCCACTGTGCTTCAGCTCAGTTTCAGGGTCCTGGCAATCTTCTTTTAGCCTAAACCATCTTTAGTTAGAGCAACAATTCTTTTTTTAGATCCTCAGAGAGTTCTTTGCCATGAATTGCCATGTTGAAATTCCAGTAATCAGTATGAGAGAGTGAGAGTGATAACACCAAATTTAACATACCTGCTCCCCATTCACAACTGAGATCTTGTAACACTAAAGAGTCACATGACACCGGGGAGGGAAAATGGCTAATTGGGCCCAATTTGGACATTTTCACTTAAGGGTATATTCACTTTTGTTGCCAGCAGTTTAGAAAGGAATGGCTGTATGTTGAGTTATTTTGAAGGGGCAGCAAATTTACACTGTTATATAAGCTGTACACTCACTACTTTACATTGTAGCAAAGCGTAATTTCTTCAGTGTTTTCACACGAAAATATATAATAAAATATTTACAAAAATTTGAGGGGTGTCCTCACTTTTGTGAGATATTATAGTTATTTTTCTTTCTCCTTGAGATCAGCTCACCATGTCCTTGCAGAGATCAGGTCAATCATTTGAGAACCCAGAGATCACAACCAACTTCATCAGGGCATATCAATCACAGCTGGGCCAGTAGCAAAACTTGATGACTATCTGGCCACTTCCTGGAACTAGGACTCAGTGAATCCTACATTTTGTCATCATAGTCAAATCCAACCGAGCATGGTTCATCTTGCGCACAGGTAAGACATGGTGCATGTTTTATATTAATACTTATTCAGCCATCCTATCTTGGTTGTATATGCGCTATTTTAGTGACTAGCACTATCACCTGGACCTACAAAGTGGACACATGCTACAGTGGAGACTCTCATGAATACCTACTTTCCAACAGCAGGACTAGCCACTTATGGCATGTTCAAACTTAGAAATGGCTGCATTCACATCCGAGGCATGAAACTTTTCTTCACTCTGTATATTACTGTGGAATCAATACTTCACATACGTATCCCTGATATGGGAGAAGGGGAGATTCTGACCTGAATTAATGACCCACCTCCAAATACCTTGTGTACTAATATGCACACTATATAGTTCTATGCAAATGTTTAGGCAGGTGTGTAAAAATGCTGTAAATGAAGAATGTGTTCAGAAATAGTAATGCTAATAGTGTATTTTTTTTATCAATTTACAAAGTGGAAAGTAAATGAATAGAAGAGAAATACAAATCAAATCAATATTTGGTGCAACTACCCTTTGTCTTCAAAACTGCATTAATTCTTCTAGGTACACTTGCACACATTTTTTTTTAAGATCAGGGCTCTGTGGGGACCAAATCATCACTTCCAGGACTCTTTCTTCTTCTTTACCCTGAAGA
Source organism: Lithobates pipiens (assembly GCF_037356315.1). Classification (NCBI taxonomy): domain Eukaryota; kingdom Metazoa; phylum Chordata; class Amphibia; order Anura; family Ranidae; genus Lithobates; species Lithobates pipiens. The sequence continues at coordinate 390,817,668 of NW_027507764.1, forward strand.
TAGTTCTTAAAGACATTGGCTGTATATGATCCTAACCAAATCTTCAACTTCATATGTAGAAATACAGCCCCACAATTGTAAGGAACCTCCACCATGCTTCACTATTTCCTGCAGAAATTTATTATTGTACTGCTTTCCAGCCCTTCGGAAAACAAACTGCCACCTGCTACAGCAAAATATTTCAAATTTGAACTCATCAGTCCATAGCACTGGCTGCCATTTTTCGCCACCCCAATTCCTATGTTTTCATGCATAGTTGGGCACTTAGACATGTTGGAGGTATGGCTTTTTTGGCCAGAATTCTCCCACGAAGATCACCTCTGGCTAGACTTCCGGTGCAGATGGTGTTTGTGCTTAAGCCAGCACCAGCGACTGTATCATGTTATATGTATTAATGTGCCATTCACAAGGATGTTTTGTGAGTAGATCATATTAATCTTAAAATAAACACCAGTGGTACTATTGGAGGCATTTTTATTCTCTTGCTGGGTACAACCATGGAATGTGAGAGGGAGATTCCAGCCTTATTGAAGGTGTCGTAAGCAACCCTGTGATTAAGGATCCATCTCCATGGTCCTTAATCCACACAACTTCATGCTTTGATAGACCTCCTATAATCTGGGGTTTCATGTGTGGGTAAGAGGCTGTGTGTGTGCAGAGGTGGAGGGTTCACAGATTAAACAATATTGTATCACTTTTCATGAGGAATGGAAACTATTGTTTTTGTAGGTGTTCTTCTGTTTTTTGTTTCTGTATTTGTATTTATTGTGACTTTATTGATATTCACTGAGATTTTTACACAGCACAACAACATTTGATATATGTACAGTATACATTGCATTTGTATTTGTATGCCTCTGAGTGTAGCTGTTAATGGTTTATCACTGCTATTTAGGGATGAGCCGAACACCCCCCGGGTTCAATTTGCACCAGAACATTCGAACATACAAAAAAAGTTTGTTTTGAACGTGAACACCATGGGACACAAACGTGACAAATCAAAAGTGCTAATTTTAAAGGTTTATGCCCTCAAAAGTGTTTGGGGACCCGGGTCCTGCCCCAGGGGGCATGTATCAATGCAAAAAAAGTTTTAAAAATAGACGTTTTTTTCAGGAGCAGTGATTTTACGAATGCTTAAAGTGAAACAATAAAAATGAAATATTCCTTAAAAAAATCGTGCCTGGGGGTGTCTATAGTATGCCTGTAAAGTGGCACAGTTGTTTAGAACAATACCACAGCAAAATTACATTTATAAAGGAAAAAGAGTAATCTTTCACTGCTTGCGGCTGTAATGTATTGTTGGGTCCTGGAAATATAGATGAAAATCATGGAGAGAAACAACATGCCCCCCCCCCCCCCCCCAGCCCATTACCATGCTCTTTGGGTCTGGTATGGATATTAAGGGGAACACCACACCCAAATTAAAAAAAAAAGATGGTGTGGGAGGGGGGACAGGCACTATATACTCTGAACAGAAGTATATATACTATATGGCCTGCTCTATATACTCTGCAGAAAATTGGCCATTAGGTGTTGGTGGTGCCAGAACACTATAACCCTTCACAGTTGTGTGCAGGAACAGGCCCTGCTGTTAAATATTATTTCAAAAATTGTAATTACATGCCCCTGTTAAACAGGGGCAGAAAAATTGGGCCTTTGGTGTTGGTGTTGGTGGTGGTGCCACAACACTGTAAGCCCTCACAGTTACTCTTGGTGGACATAGGAACAGGCCCTGCTGTTAAATATTATATCAAAAATTGTAATTGCATGCCCCTGTTAAACTGGAGGTATAGTGGGGAGAGATCACACATGAGTGCTGTTGCCAATGGACTGCATCGTCATATGTCTGGTCAAGCATGTGGTGCCCAAGCGGCTGCTATTCTGGCCAGACTTGATCCGCTTCAGACATAGGTTTCAAACAGCAATGGTGCGATCTGCTGCACATGTGTAAAAAAAGGCCCATACCAAGGAACTTTTCAAAATCAGCGGGGAGTCAGCAGCACCCTGCACCTGCGGAACTCTGCGGTGTGATGCAGTAAGGTGGCTGCCATTAAGCTGCCCCTTAGAGGACATCCTGCTTCATTGGAGTTGTGCCTCCTCCTCCCTTCTATCAGGCACCCAAGTAGAGTCAGTGACCTCCTCATCCCCTCCCTTCTCATCACTGGAGCAAACTTGGCAGTATGCTGTGGCTGGGGGAACATTACTGTCAGTATCTTGTCCTTATTGGCACCCCCTCTCTCTAGGCTCAAGTCACTCCCTTCCTCAGCCTGGGAACCAACAGTGGAGCCTTCTAAGTGTTGTGCATCCTCCATCAGCATGTACCTTACGCTGTGGTCGAATAGTTCGGAGGACTCCTCCGTGCATGATGGTGGGGCTACAGAAGGAGTGATTGTGGACAAGGAGCCAGTGGAATAGGCCACTTTGGCAGCTGCATTGGAAGACAAACTACTCTGAGCCTGGGTAACCGAGGATGAAGAGGATGAGGAAGGCTTTGTTATCCACTCCACCAACTCTTCTGCATGTTCTAGCTCAATATGACGGCCAGCAGCAGAAAAAAAAGACAAGTGTGCCCCACGGCCACCTGCAGAGGATGCACCATGTCCACAACCAGCACTGTTGACTATAGACACAGAGCCTGCTTGCCCTCTTTTAGTGGCCTGTGAGCGTCTGCCTCTCCTTGGTGGCCTTCCGGACATGATGTATATTTTGTTTTGTAAAACCACAATGCACTGTATTGTGTACTGTGTACACCACCAGAAAAGTAGTGGCAACTGCCCTATGATTGCACCGTATTTTGTAATGTGTACACCACCAGAAAAGTAGTAGCAACTGCACTACGGTTGCACTGTACTGAGTACACCACCAAAAGTGTAGTAGCAACTGCACTATGGCTGCACTGTATTGTGAATGTGTACACCACTAGAAAAGTAGTAGCAACTGCACTATGGTTGCACTGTATTGTGTACTGTGTACACCACCAGAAGTGTAGTAGCAACTGCACTATGGCTGCACTGTATTGTGAATGTGTACACCACTAGAAAAGTAGTAGCAACTGCACTATGGTTGCACTGTATTGTGTACCGTGTACACCACCAGAAGTGTAGTAGCAACTGCACTATGGCTGCACTGTATTGTGAATGTGTACACCACTAGAAAAGTTGTAGAAACTGCACTATGGTTGCACTGTATTGTGTACTGTGTACACCACCAGAAATGTAGTAGCAACTGCACTACGGTTGCACTGTATTGTGTAATGTGTACACCACCAGAAAAGTAGTAGCAACTGTACTACAGCTGCACTGTATTGTGTAGACTGTCTGTCTGTGTGTGTGTGTATATATATATATATATATATATATATATATATATATTGTGACAGAGCGAGGCTCTGTCCTTATGAAATCGGAGGAAAAAGAGACAGAGTTTGTATATCTCCAGCCCTGTGTCCAGGTCTTAATGATAACGAGCAGGGTGTGTGCCCAGCTGCACACAGGCCATATAATGAAGGGCTGTTGGAAATGGAGTGTGAAGGATGGTGGAGTAGCTTGCTGCTGTGCATGTCCAAAGAGCCCAAAGCTGTGTGCGTTGAAGGGTTGAAGCTGTGTGCGTCCAAAGAGCCCAAAGCTGTGTGCGTTGAAGCTGTGTGCGTCCAAAGAGTCCAAAGCTGTGTGCGTTGAAGGGTTGAAGCTGTGTGCGTCCAAAGAGCCCAAAGCTGTGTGCGTTGAAGGGTTGAAGCTGTGTGCGTCCAAAGAGCCCAAAGCTGTGTGCGTTGAAGGGTTGAAGCTGTGTGCGTCCAAGGAGCCTAAGACTGTGTGTATCCAAGCAGCTCATTTGAGGGGCAAGTACTTATAGCAGCACTACTGCTGAAGAGTAGCCAGGTGGGCTAGCATTTTTCATTTGGATTGTGTGTATTTAATTTAAGATTGGACCCCTGCGTGGGATTCCTGGATGGACTATTTTGTTTTTCCTTTTAATAAACGTGGGCTACCAGGCCCTTAACTATAAACGCCTGCCTGATGTGGACTGAAAAATGCCTCTAACCACTTGAGCTAAACACCCCAATATCACAAGTGGTGGAGAATGCGGGCACAAGACGGTGGAATCCGGGTCCTTGCCCTACAGTAAGTTCAAGTCAGGAACTATTGGCTGTGTGTGGAAGTGCAGCCAGGCAAAAGGCATTGCGTGTTGCAGGTGGTGTACCTGTGAATGAAAAGTCTAAAAAAAAAAAATTCTTGCTATGAACTGTGTTTGTGTGCATGAGACAGCACAATCTGTGTGTGCAGCTGAGGAGAGCTTGCACGAAGAGAAAAGCAACTTGCTTTAAAGTGACAGCGTCAATTTTTTTTTTTGCTGGAAGGCGAAAAAGTCTGGTGGAGAGACTGCAAAGATGAAGCAAGGGCTTGAGCCTGCTGGAGAGTATTGCAGACTGTTTTTTGCTACTCCAACCCCAGTTAAAGGGGACGTGCATATTGTTGCCCCTGACAACGCTGGTGCAAGCAGGCCAGCTATCAATGTGCAGAAGCCTAATTTTGAAAGAGGATGCAATTGGGGAAGCCCTGTTAAGGCTCTAAAACAAGAGCGCTGTTTGCGGTGCAGAGAGTGGGGTCATGTTGTTGCCACATGCCCATTGTCTCTGTCTCCAATACAAAGCGACATGGCCAGACAAAAGTCTAAAATGTTTAGGAAACCTGATTTGAGTCCCAGGAGTGCCCAAAAGGCTGACCAGAAGTTCAATAAGTATGTGGTTGCCCGTAGCAACCGTGGCAATGTGAAGGCTGCAGATGACCACGTGAGAAAAGTATGGCCTGCAGAGGATTGTGGCAAGGTGAAAGCAACAATGCTTCAAGGAGTGCAAAATCGCTGCATTTGGGAGAGTCAAAGTACAGCTGGAAGAGTGCCATCTCCCTTGGCAACAGGAGATGGAGTGTTAACCGGAAGGAGGGGCTACAGTGGACATGTGGAACGGTGTCCCACTAAAGATATGTGCAGAAATGTACCATGCCTGGAATGTGGTCAACTGGGGCATGGTATTTTTTCTTGTCCCAGGTTATGGAACATGCCTGGAGATGTGGTTACTGGGCAGAAGTCTTTGTCCGCAAGCCCAGATTTTTGTGCAAACATGTTGTCAGTCACCTCTGGCAACAGTGAGGAAGTACCTGTTGTGCTTGCAGGGGGTGCTAAGGAGTCAGAAGTGGCTGCTGCAGTTTCGTTCCATGGCCACCAGGGAGAGTTGGCCAGTAAAAGCGTGATAAAGGAGAGACAACGTACTCAAATGAAGCCAGAGTTACCTGCTGGGAGATCAGCAGAAGGTGTAAAAATGGACTTGCTGCAGTGTGCTACCCTGAGTAGTGGGGAGACACAGGTTAAAGCTCAACCTGCAGCAAGGTTAAGAACTCAAAAAGACTGGACTCTGTGTGTGCCTGGTGTAATCCACCAGAGTGCTGGAAGTGGTAACCTAGGGGTGACCAATACAGTTTGTGTGCCATGTTCCCTAGTGACTGGTGCTACAGAGATGCCCAGGGAAACCTACCAGGAGCCCGCAGGGGTGAGGCACGTGGTTTCCCAGGACAACTGTGAAGCTGCCCTAATAGCCAAAATAATGCCTTTGGAGAGGAAGGGTGGTGTGCTGAGTGGTACACGGGGTGCTGAGTGTACTGACCAAAAACAGCCTGTTAAAGCTAATAATACTGCTATGTCTATCAATGCTGATGGTAAAGGTATTGCCGATGATAAATTTACTTATTCTGATTTGCTCAAAAGTAATGAGGAAAGAGGGATGTCTCCCTTGGTAACCAGACGCAGAGCCACGGGGTTGTCCATGGAAGTCTCAGGGGCTCTCCATGCGTTTGAGCCAGAGATTTTTCAGGACAGCACTGAATTTGCTCTGGGGGAACAGACTGGGTCTACACCATGCAGTGATAGTTTGTGTGAGCAGTCTGTTTACCATATGTGTAACCCAGTTGGTAAAGGGTTAAGTCCACTGGCCAAAGCTGAAGGGACACAGCTGAGTGTGCTTGTGCCCCAGAAGCAAGGTGGTGATGGTGTGTTGCACCCTGCCTTGTTTGATGAAGCATTAGCAAAGAATAAAAGCATGTTGTCAAAATGTGATTTATATAGAACTGACAAAGGTACTGATTGTGCTGCAGAATCCCAGGTGCCTCCTAAAGCAGAAGAGGTACTGCTGAGCCCTCATTATGGAAGCACAATGGATTGGGACAAACAATTACTAGCCATGTTAGACAAGGCTATGTTGAGTGACAGGGGTCTGAATACAACTGCTATGCCAGACAGGGAGTTTGCAGAGCGACCGATGGTTGAGGGTGCATTGGTCACTGCAAGGGATGTTTCCCTCCAGTCAGAAGGACCAGATCAGGGCGCATGCATGGCAGATGTGGTGCTCACAACCCAGCCGCTAAATGTCAAGTGTCAAGGTGACACCGTAATAAATTTTGACTTGCAGAGGCTTATTGGCGAGTTAGAGGGGATGAATGAGAGACATGCATCTAACAGTGTTCCAGAGGCGCATCAGGCTGTGATGGATACCTCCAGTGAGGTGGAGGCCCCCTTAAATGTCGTGGCCCCTCACACTGCAGTGAATGAGCCCCTCTATGTCTCTGATAAGGGAAAGGTCCCCAAAAATGTTTTGCATATTGATGTGGAGTGTGTAGAATTTACAGATATGCTAGTAGAACTGTTTGAACTGATGAAAGCACATTCCTTGTACACCTGGGTGCCTCTGTTACAGTCAGATATGGTAATGCTGCATGGTACCAAAGGGTGGAGCCAGGTAATGCAAGCTGTGCTGGGTAACATTAATCACCAGTGGAACTGGGTGGTATGGTGCTTAATAGTCTGGAAAGTGATGTCACAGTTCCCTGTGAGAGTGCTTCCGGATACGGTTCAGTATGGAAGGCGCTCTAGGGGGCTGCTGGAGACATCAGAGGTCTCTCTGCCTGGTGCAGTGATAGACATGTCTGCTAGTGCAGTCCGAGGTGTGGCTGAGCAGGGTTCAGTAAATGGTGTGGATACTGCGTCACCCGCTAGACCTCGTAAGAAGGAAGGGCCAGATATGGACATGGCAAAAGCAGAGATTCTGTCTATCACCTGCAGAGAGTTACAAGTTTGGGTACCCGGAGACACTGTCAAATATAGTATGGAGAGGAACAAAAATTGTGACATGGAAAAGTGTGAGCTGGCAAAGATTGGTACTGGTGAAAATGGGTCATGCGTTGTTCAATGTCAATTGTTAGGACAATTGCCCACAGAGATTTGGACAACAGGTGAAGTGAAGCCTTGTGAAGATACCATAGGGGATAGCTGCTCACCTGTGTGTTGTCCCTCCTTGGGCCTGGCCCTAACAAATCCAGAGAAAGAAAGAACTGATGGTATTGGTAATTGGAGAAATGGTGGTATATTACTGAAGGTTGGTGTAAATAATGGCCTTGATATGAACATAAATAATTTCTTGGAAAATGAGCGTGATACACAGATATTAAGCTCTGGGGAGTTGGTCGTCAAGGATAAAGGTAAAGGAGTTGGTAAACCCAAGAGACCTGTTGTGATGGGGAAAACCAGTACCAGTGAGGGAAAAGGTAGTTCCTCATCAGGTGTATTGTCTGAAGCAGGTTCCCTACGGAATCTGGAAACAGAGTTGAAAGGAAGTAGCAGGAAAGGCGGTGGGCCACCAGAAAATAAATGGGAGCTCAGGAACCCCAAGGACAGAGGAAGTAGGCTGCGGATACAGAACTGTAGGACCCCGTTGCGATCCAGGGTAAGGCGTGCCTGGAAGCACACCCGGGAAAAAGGTTGGGCCTACGTGGCTGACAGCCAGCACAGAGGTGTCCCCACCATCATGATGGGTGCTGGTGTTCCTCCCTCCGGCGCGAAACAAAGGGGGGGATATGTGACAGAGCGAGGCTCTGTCCTTATGAAATCGGAGGAAAAAGAGACAGAGTTTGCATATCTCCAGCCCTGTGTCCAGGTCTTAATGATAACGAGCAGGGTGTGTGCCCAGCTGCACACAGGCCATATAATGAAGGGCTGTTGGGAATGGAGTGTGAAGGATGGTGGAGTAGCTTGCTGCTGTGCATGTCCAAAGAGCCCAAAGCTGTGTGCGTTGAAGGGTTGAAGCTGTGTGCGTCCAAAGAGCCCAAAGCTGTGTGCGTTGAAGGGTTGAAGCTGTGTGCGTCCAAAGATCCCAAAGCTGTGTGCGTTGAAGGGTTGAAGCTGTGTGCGTCCAAAGAGCCCAAAGCTGTGTGCGTTGAAGGGTTGAAGCTGTGTGCGTCCAAAGAGCCCAAAGCTGTGTGCGTTGAAAGGTTGAAGCTGTGTGCGTCCAAAGAGCCCAAAGCTGTGTGCGTTGAAGGGTTGAAGCTGTGTGCGTCCAAGGAGCCTAAGACTGTGTGTATCCAAGCAGCTCGTTTGAGAGGCAAGTACTTATAGCAGCACTACTGCTGAAGAGTAGCCAGGTGGGCTAGCATTTTTCATTTGGATTGTGTGTATTTAATTTAAGATTGGACCCCTGCGTGGGATTCCTGGATGGACTATTTTGTTTTTCCTTTTAATAAATGTGGGCTACCAGGCCCTTAACTATAAGCGCCTGCCTGATGTGGACTGAAAAATGCCTCTAACCACTTGAGCTAAACACCCCAATATCACAATATATATATATATATATATATATATATATATATATATATATATATATATATATATATATAAAAAACATATGTATGTGTATATATATATATATATACATACACACACACACACATATTATTATTATTATTATTCAGGATTTATATAGCGCCAACAGTTTGCGCAGCGCTTTACAAGCCTTTTATTTTCTACATTGCTTTAAATATATGTTCAGTATGGCAGAATTCATCTCTAAATGTTTGGAGTCCTCTCATGAAACTTCTACGCATAACATAAGAACTTTGTTCTGCACACACCTTGTGTGCTGGCCATATAACCCTAGCCAAGATGTGTCTCCTACCACATATCCTGTATATGTTCCAAACTTTCCCTCTACCATTTCCCGCCTGCACATCTCACTAAATTTCAATCAGTCTTCACCTTGTTTGTTTGAAACACCCCAGAGCCAAACACTCCTTTCTATCTACTCTTGTATCCTATGCTGGACTGGGGTTCCTGATATCCAAACTAACTACAGAGAAACCATTCTCAATTAAACCAAACAGTGGTGGTCTCCTACGAAATTAACTTCCTGGATACAATTAGAACACACTTCTATTACTACACCTCCAAAGCTCCTCTTAGTGCCTTATTTTGTAACATCGTTCCCCTCATTCCTTCTTGAACATGGTCAATGCAACTGTGAAAATATAGAAAGCTCTCTCTCGATTGACAAAATGTCTCCAAAAAATAATATTACAAGCCTTGGCTCTCTTCTCACTGGAACTCAAATAACTGGATCTATCCCTTATCCTTAGGACCACTCACCTCAGCTTATTCCAACACCTATGTACCAAGTTTGACATCAAAGCCAACTTTTACGTATGACTATGTATACACTCAGCCCTGTCACTGTTCCTGGGTTGATAATCCTGCACTATGGCACTTATTGAAATCTATGAGTGCCCCAACCCACAATGCAAAGGAATCTCCTTCATATATATAAGCTTCTATGAGAACCGATGGCTTCACTCAAAACATCCTCAATGCAATAATGGGGGTGTATCATCCAGTGCTCTTTTACCCCCTCACAGGGGCATCAAGAGCCTAAATCACCTCTAATACCTTTCCATTGTAGAATGTATTAGGAGATCATCCAAAAGATTTTACTCAACTGATATTTTGTCCAAGTCAGCGACACTCTATCCACCGTCCTCCCCTGCCTGCTGGAGGAATTGTGGCCTCAATTGGACTCTTTTTCACATCTGACTATTATTGCTCTATTTATAACTTCTGCAACACGTTCTATTTACTTCCACACCACAGGCAGTTTTCCTGGGCATAAAGGCTGGCACCTGGCATAACTCACCTTTTTATAGTGGGTTGCCTAGCTTTTGCTAGAAAGTAGAAATGCCTACAACCTCCTACTCTCCCTGCAGATAGCAATATTCTCAATGAATATTTCCTCCTTCAATACTGTACTCTCCACAAAATAGAATCCCTATGAGGAATGACTAATATTTCTCTTTGGTATAACACTTGAGATTCCCCGACAAAAAATCCAAAAGCGTGAGTATTGTCATGTTGCATTTGACTCCTTGGACCGTTATAGTTGAGCACAAGGATGCAGAATGCCACTATCTCTTCATTAAAGACTCAATAACATTTAATAACACAATAAAAAAAAAAAGAATATATAAAAAAAATAATGGCACTGTTATTTAAAACGTCCCCAATTTTCAGACTGTATGCTTTATGTGTTTCAAGAATTCTCAAAACTCAAGCAAACCATTTATTAAAACCTCTTTATTATGCAAAACTCAACAACTTACATCAGATTATAGGGTCAAGGAACTGAGATTAGGTAAATATAACTAAGTGGTTTATTGTTTATAATTAATCATATGAATCAACATTTTCAAATGTAACATTTTGCTGACTTTTATCCCTCTAGGTATATCTGATTGGGAACATTTTCTCAGACTCAAAGAAATACAAATGATGAACAGAAAAATATACTTCACGAGACTATATTTAATAACCTCCTACTTGTGTCCATTTGGCAGCTCCAGGAAAGATTTCTCTGAAACGAAGTCTCAGAAGCCAAGCCAATAAAGTGCTAATTAAAGGCAGTACAGAAGAGACATGAACACTTGGAGACAAGAGTAATTTTGCAGCAAATATGCGAGAATGGAATACATAAGTATGCCTACTTAAACTGATTAGACATTAATTTCATGTCAATATTTGTTCTATAATATTTACTATTAAATATTGTTTAAGGATTAAAATGTGCAATTAACACATACTGCAACCACAACCACATACCACAAATAAATGTTATATTGAAAAACTACATGCACTAAAAATAATGTAGAGTATTTATTCTTGACTTTACTGTGTCCACAAAAGATACTGACTCACTGTTCACTCAGAAAGGAAAAGGGAGGAAGAAAGTAAGAAGGACGGAAGGATGCACTATAATGGTGTGATATACTCTATTAGTAAAAGTTACCCTAATGCCGCGTACACACGACCGGACTTTTCGAGGGACTAGGTCCGACGGTCTTTCCGACTGACTTTCAGCAGAGTTCAGGTGGACTTTCCAAATGAACGGACTTGGCCACACACATTCACACCAAAGTCAGATGGATTCGAACGTGATGACGTACGACTGGACTAGAATAAGGAAGTTCATAGCCAGTAGCCAATAGCTGCCCTAGCATGTTTCCCTACTTTCTTTGCTTTTAATGTTTCTTTCCCTTATTTGGAGCTATAGTACGATTTGATCATGTTTGTGTCTCATTGGACAACTGGCAGTAACACCTTCTTCCTTCTGTACTTTTTAAAATCAGCTCCTGCTCCGTTTACATTTTTGTGTACTAACAGTTCAGCTCCAATATTGATATAACCAGAACTAATCTTGCCTGAAATTCTAAGACTTGCTAGCAAGTAGGTGTAGCTATGCAGGCTCTTGCTGTCTGCCTCTTTTCTGTCATAAGACAAGAGAGGCTGTTCTGTGAGCCATTTTGACAATACTGACACCCCCTTCATTCAGCCGCTCTCATTTTTTTTCTGCTGTTTTTTTTTTTTTTTGCAATCCTGACTGAAGCTGGCCATAGATGAATAGAATTCCAAATGAAAATTCTCTGGAAAAGAAAATTCTAAGAAAGTTTGTTATTTTTTCTAATTATTCATGAGTCAAATCAATATTTGTATTTGATTGCAGTGACAAGAAAATTTGAAGGTGCTGGATGGAAATTTTTTCTCAAACAAATTCATTTCTAATAGTGTTTTTTTTCAGTAATGTCTATTAATTCCGTAATCAAATGCTAAATGTAAGCACAATCTTACAAAGTACATTCAAAAGTTCTGAGAATTTTAGTTTGAATTTTCATAATAATTTTTCAAAGATTTTTTGTTTGAAATTCTTTCTGTCTATGGCCAGCTTCAAAGTGTTTTAATGACATCACTGTGCCATAATCAGAGCAGCATAATACACCATTTCTGTCCCAGAAAGTACTATGTTTGTCCCAGTTATGTATTTCTTAATATTATGTGGAGTTCCTACAATTGAATGACAGCTTAAACACAACAACAGAAATCTATTCTTATATAGTGAAAAAGTATCCATCTAATAAACCAGCAATCTATTTCTATACTTCTATTGCGGACCACCTGCTATCATTATACGGTGGTCATTTGACATGGAATACCGGAGTTATGGCAGCTATCTGCTGTCATAACCCTGGTATATTCTGAAATGGCGGACGATCCTCTTTCTGATAAAAGTGGTCTACACAGCGGATTCACTGCAAGATCACTTTTATCGGAGGTGGGAGAGGGCCCCCTACTCCCTCTGTACTCTGGTTGTCTACGCCCTTACTGGAGCCGTCGGTGGCGGAGGAGACGATCAGGAGACGATCAGGTCCTCTCCCCTCTGAGACATGGAGCTGAGTGAGGGGAAGATGGCCCCCACTCGGCTCCATAACATTGGATGATGGGAAACTACATCAAACGTCACATCCACCCAATGGTCTTAAAGGGGAATTTTTATTTCATTTTTTTTTTTAAAGACATTTATTTTATTTTTTATTTTTTTTATTGCATTTAAGTGTAAATGTGAGATCTGAGGTCTTTTTGACCCCTGATCTCACATGTAAGTGGTCCTGCCATGCTTTTTTTCTATTACAAGTAATGTAAACATTACTTGTAATAGGAATAAAAGTGGCCTAATTGATCTTTTTTAAAAGGACAGTGTAAAAATAAAAAATAAAAAGTAAAATAAATAATAAAAAAAGTTAAGTGCCCAGTCCCGCTGCGCTCGCACACAGAAGAAGTGATGAAACCACACATGTGAGGTATCACCAGGATCGTTAGAGTGAGAGCAATACTTATAGTAAAAGACCTACTCTGTAACTCAAAACTGCGCTTGTAAGACCGCTGCACAAATACTGTGTGACATAAAGTATTGTAACGACCATCATTTTATTCTCTAGGGTGTCTGAAAAATATATATATAATGTTTGGGGGTTTTAAGTAATTTTCTAGCAAAAAAAATTATTTTAACTTGTAACACCAAGCTTGAAAATAGCCTTGGTCCTTAACTGGTTAAAATTTGACTTACCTTTTAACCACTTCAGCCCCAGAAGGATTTGCTCCTTTAATGACCAGACCATTTTTTGCAATACGGCATTGCGTCGCTTTAACTGACAATTGAGCAGTCGTGTGATGCTCTACTTAAACAAAAATGACGTCCTTTTTTTAACCACAAATATAGCTTTCTTTTGGGGGTATTTGATCACCTCTGGGGTTTTAATTTGTTGCGCTATAAACAAAAAAAGACAGAAAATTTAAAAAAAAAACGTTTTTTATTTTATTTTCTACTATAATACATATACCCAAAAAAATCCAAAACCACAAATGCATTCATCAGTTTATGCCAATACAAATTCATCTACATATTTTTGGTAAAAAAAATTGCAATAGGCGTATATTGATTGGTTTGCGCATAAGTTATTGTGTCTACAAACTATGGGATAGATTTGGGGACTTTGATTTTTTTTTTTATTATTATTTTTACTGGTAACGGCGGCGATATGCTATTTTTAGTGGGACTGCTACATTGCAGTGGACAAATCTGACCCCAAATGACACTTTTTGGGGACCAGTGACATTATTACATTGATCAGTGTTAAAAAATGCACTGATCGATGTAAAAATGACATTGGCAGGGAAGGGGGTTAACACTAGGGGGACGATCAAGGGGTTAAGTGTGTTCTAACTGTGGGGGGGGGGGGGGGCTTACAGGATCAATGTTCCTGATCACTGGGAACAGAAGATATCTGTCATGTCACTAGACAGAATGGGAAATTGCCTTGTTTATGTATGCAGTTCCCTGTTCTGCCTCTCCTCAAAGTGATCGCAGTGGTTAAAGATTGAGTATAAATACCCCTACAATACCCCTTTGTTACCATGACTCAACTCCTTTTCATGCAAAGATTTAAAGGATAAGTTCTCCTTTTATACCATGTTACCTGTTACACCCATATTCAGAGTGTAACATGTTAAGCCCCATACACACGATCAGATTTTCTGCTGATTTTTGTCTTCAGATTTACCAAAACCATGTAGTCCAAGGGCTTGCCTGATTGCATACAAATTGAAATTCCGGAGGTTTTACCTCATATTACATGGTCTTGTTAAATCTGAAGGAAAAAATCAGCAGAAAATCTGATAGCGTGTATGGGACTTCACCAATGCACCAGCACTTGCACACCCTAGAGTCCCTATTTTGACAGCGAGTGGTGGATCTTCTCCCCCCGCTCTATGTCCTGACAGCCTTTGCAGCTGTAGGCTTGTAGTTCTCTGTAGGCTTGTAGCTTGTAGAACCAGGGCACTGTTGAGTTTTATGCCAGTTTCCAGATTGAGGAAATAACAGTAATTACACATATTGGCACCTGTGCCGCCAAACTGCTTAAAATTAGGGATGGGCTTTATGTTTGGGTCGAACAGGAGTTTGACTCGAACATTGGCTGTTCGCCCGTTCGCCAAATAGTGAACAATTTGGGTTGACCGTGGCAAATTCGAAACACCCTTTAAAAGTCTATGGCAAAAATCAAAAGTGCTAATTTTAAAGGTTAATATGCAAGTTATTGTCATAAAAAGTGTTTGGGGACCTGGGTCCTGCCCCAGGGGACATGTATCAATGCAAAAAAAAGTTTTAAAAAACACAGTTTTTTTGGGAGCAATGATTTTAATAATGCTTAAAGTGAAACAATAAAAGTGTAATAAAGTGGTGCATGTTTCCCGTGTTTAGAACAGTCTGAAGAGCAAAATTAAATTTCTAAAGGGAAAAAAAGTCCTTTAAAACTACTCGCGGCTATAATGAATTGTCGGTCCGGCAATACACATAAAAGTTAATTGATAAAAACGGCTTTGGATTTCCCCACAGGGTAACCCCGAACCAAAATTTAAAAAAAAAATGTGTGGGAGGTCTGGAATGGAATTTAGGGGGACCCGCACGTATTTTTTGTTCTAAACACGGGAAACATGCACCAATTTACAGGCATACTATAGACACCCCCTAGGTACGAAATTTAAAGGAATATTACACTTTTCTTTTTTCACTTTAAGCATTAATAAAATCACTGCTTCCAAAAAAATGGCTACTTTTGAAACTTTTTTTTGCATTGATACATGTCCCTAGGGCCAGGACCCAGGTCCCAAAACACTTTTTATGACAATACCATACATATAAGCCTTTAAAATTAGCACTTTTGATTTTTCATGTTCGTATTCCATAGATTTTAACGGTCTTCGCTTGTTTGAATTAATTTTTTGCCTGTTCGTATATCTGGTATGAACCGAATGAGAGGGTGTTCGGCCCATCCCTACTTAAAATGTACTAAGGGGCTTCTAGTGAGTCAGGCTGGAGAAAGAGGATTCCTCTTCGTAATAAATAAACCTTTGACCTAGAAAATGGGAGGAGCTCTACTTGCCTCTTGCTAATAGACCCATTCTGTTTAGCGTTACAGCAGGGTTGTTTGTTGCAGACATGTTTCTGTGTTAATCTCGACCACTGACCACAGCAGGGGGGTTCCTGGACTGGATACAGAGGACATCTCTGGGCCACAGATAAGGTATTTTACATTAATCGCCTGCGGGTGTATCTGATTACTAACTATAGCTCTTGAAAACGTATTTGCTACAATATATTGGTGCATTCTTCGCTCTTTGTATTTCACCTCCCTACTTGGCCTGGAAAGGTAAAAAAAAAAAAAAACAGTCCTCAAAGTGAGATAGATATATAGATTTTGACCTCTTGAGAGTAATGAACAAAGGATATGTCACCAGCACACAAGGAAACGTCATAAGATTGTCCAATGCTTTATTAAATGATCACATCACAGCAAAGGATAGTAACGTTTTGGAGCCCTGCAGGAACCATTCATCAGGCATGTGATGTGATCTTGAGAGTAATGGAAACATTGCCTATATGCTGCTGGTGGTAGTTTTCTTTAGGTGGCTGGGCTTGTGCTGCAGTTATAGACAATATCTTTTTTCTTTCTGACCCATGCAAGTGCAGAGATTGCATGCCTGTTTGTCACAGAAATTCACATATTGCTTTAACCCAGGGGAAATTCTGGGGCGTGGCTTAACAATGGCAGAGTGAAGCCGCTCTTTCCGGAGCTCTGCACGGGCTGAGGATGGGAACCACCACTGACTTGTCCAGGCAAGTCTCAATTACTGTCAGAAACCATGAAATCAGTGCGAGACAGAAGTACAGTTAAATCACACTTGTTTAACCCCTTCCCGCTGAGCATACGCAGATCTGCGTACTCGGCTTCCAGGGGTTACACCGGGATGATGCCCGCCCCTGCAGGCATCATCCCGGTACCGTTTTTTACAGCGGGCGATTGGCTATCCAGCCATAACAACCGAAGTGGCTAAAAGCCGCTCGGCTGTTATGCCGGAGGAACGTCCCCCCCTCCCGCCGCCTCCTGCCACTGTTACCGGTGCTCCCGCTCGATCGGGAGCACCGATTCACGATTAGATGCCTCCGGCTGCTGTGGAGGAACTGGAATGATGCCATAATCGGTGTCATTCCAGTCTCTTAATAGTAAACACGGAAGCGAGGTCATGACGTCACTTCCCGTTTACTTGGCTGCCAATGGCGCCGGTTTTAAAAAAAATATACAGTATTCAGAATCGCTATTTTCGTGATCTGAATACATTAAAGTGTACCGATCCCTCCATAAAGAGTACCTGTCACCACCTATTACTGTCACAAGGGATGTTTACATTCCTTGTGACAGCAATAAAAGTGATCAAAATTTTTTAAATAAAGCTCGCTAAGCAAAGAAAACGCATACGGAAGTCACGTCCGCATATGTAAACGGTGTTAAAATCACACATGTGAGGTATTGCCGCGATCGACAGAGCGAGAGCAATAATTCTAGCACTAGACCTCCTCTGTAATGCTAACCTGGTAACCGTAAAAAAAAATTAAAGTGTTGCCTATTGAGATTTTTAGGTACTGTACTTTGTCGTCATTCCATGAGTGCGTGCGATTATAAAGTGTGACATGTTTGGTATCTATTTACCTGGCGTAACATTATCTTTCACATTATGCAAAAAAATTGGGTTAATTTTACAGTTTCGTTTTTTTTAAATTCATGAAAGTGTCCCTTTTCCCAAAAAGTTGCTTTTAAAACACTGCTGCGCAAATACAGTGTGACATAAAATATTGCAACAATCGCCATTTTATTCTCTAGAGTCTCTGCTAAAAAATGTATATATATATATATATATATATATATATATATATATATATATATATATATATATATATATATATATATATAATGTTTGGGAGTTCCAAATAATTTTCTAGCAAAAAATATGGATTTTAACTTGTAAACACCAAATGCCAAAAATAGGCTTAGTCATGAAAGGGTTAATAATAAAAGTCAAAAGAACAAACATAGTCAGAACAAAGTTCAGTAGCTGGAACAGATAGTCAGTCAAGCCAGAAGTCAGGGATCAAGGTAGTGGAAAAGCAAGCAGGATCTAGTGCCAGAAGGGATGTCAGCAAAGCCAGTCTTTAAACAGGAATACAGGCAAACGGGAGTCAACAATGGACTGTACTTTATACTCCTCATGGTTCTCAACCTGTACATGGGGAGGACGTGGCACCAAGGTGGTAAAGCGATTGCAGACCAAAGGTTTTAATAAGGAGACATGAAATACATTTGAAATACGCATATTAGAAGGAAGGTCTAATGCATAAGCCACTGAATTAATCCTGCGAAGTATACAGAAAGGCCCAATAAACTGAGGTGTGAACTTCAGTGAGGGAACACAAAGTCAGAGGTTGCTAGATGACAGCCAGATCCTGTCCCAAACCTGGGACAGCTGGGAACCTGTACCTAGAATTATCATGACGCAAAGGCTATAGGACTTGTGCCCAAGTGGAACTTGGGCACAAGTCCTATAGCGCCCATCAAGCCCATTGCGCCCTTCTCCTGTGTTAGAGATGCTCCTGGAACAAACAAGTCAGGCAACATGGAAGGTTGGAAACCATAATTTGCCATAAACAGGGGCAATCAGGAAGCAAAATTCAAGGCACTGTTGTGAGCAAACTCACGGTAATAGGTCTGACCAGTTGTTATGATGGTCAGAAATATAGTAACATAGGAATTGCTCCAAGGACTGATTGCCTCCTTCTGTGGCCCCATTAGACTGCGGGTGATACGCAGAGGAAAAAGCAAGCTGAATTTCCAACTGTGCACAAAAGTCTCACCAGAACCAGAATGCAAACTGACTACCCCTGTCCGAGACAATCACATAGGTAGCCCATGTAAGCGAAAGATCTCCAGAGCAAAAATGGAAGCCAGTTCCTTAGAAGTGGGCAACTTCTTAAGTGGAATACAATGATACATCTTTGAGAACCGGTCAACCACCATAAGGATAACAGTGTTGCCTTGGCAGTTGAATAACTCCACAATTAAATCCATAGACAGGTGGGTTCAGGGCCTCTCTCCATTGGGTATGGGTTGTAGGAGGCCCACTGGAAGGTGTCATGGAGTATTACTCTGAGCACACATGGAATAGGCAGCTATGAAGGCAGTTGCATCAGCACGTAGACTAGTCCACCAGAATTGTTGGAAAATGGCCCAAATGAGTTGATTCCTCCCAGGGTGACCAGCAGCCTGGGGAGAATGGTAAGTCTGGAGTACGAAGACTCTCTGGTACAAAGCAGCAGTCACAAGGTTTCTCAGGAGGAGCATAGACCCGAGCAGCAAGAATTTTGTGACCCAAAGGAGAAGAGAGACTGGTGCGAACTGTAGCCTGAATATGATCAGGAGGAATGACAGGAACTGGTACCGACTCCAACTTGGAAGTGGAGGAAAATTGTTGTGACAAGGCGTCAGCCCTTACAGTATTAGTATCGGGTAAGAATGGGATAATGTAATTGAAACTTCACAAGAAAAGAGCCCATCGTGCCCTTCTGGGAGAGAGGTGTTTAGCCTCAGACAGGAATGTGAGATTCTTATGGTCAGTAAGAATGAGAATCAGCACAGTGGTACCTTAGAGGTGATATCTCCATCCTTTCAGGGCTAAGGCCGCGTACACACGGGCGGACTGTTCGCCGAACTTTGTCCGCTGAACAGTGTTTCAGCGGACAGTCCGCTCGTGTGTGGGCTTTCAGCGGACAGTTTCAGCGGACAGTCTGACGAACAAAGTTTTTCGGAATTTCTGTAAAACTGTCCGCTGAAACTTGGTTTGAGCGAACAGTCCGCCCGTGTGTAGGCTTGTTCGTCAAACTAAGTTCCGCGCATACTCAGAAAGAATTTACAGGGCGGAAGCACTCGGTCTTGTAAAACTAGTGTTCGTATTGAAGCTAGCATATTCGTCATGCTGCTAATTTTGTGTTTTTTTTAAATATAGCCCGTTCTTTTCTTCTTCGTAATGCAAGAAAAGTGAAGTAGCTTTGCTGCTTATATTCACACAGAGTTATACTACATGTTTTTATTCATCCTCATCCTATGATTAATCTTCCAATTATAGCAAAAATATATTCCCAATTTATATAAAAAAAAAAAAAAAAAAAAAAAACCAACCCAAAAAAAAAAAAAAAAATATATATATATATATATAAATATATATATATATATATATATATATATATATTTATTTATTTATTTCAGAAAAAAAAATAATCTATTACTATATATTTTTGGAACTACTATTGTTTTTTTTTTTTTTTTTTTTTTTTTTTTTTGGGTGGGGGGTTTGAAACAAGATGGACTTGCATTTTTTTGGGCCAAGCAGGACTATGCAAGTAGAGATAGATAGATAGATAGATAGATAGATAGATAGATAGATAGATAGATAGATACCCAAACCATCATTTTAGCCTACACATGATTGCATGTTCAAAATCAGCAGAGCTTCCCCTCATTTCAAATGTTAAGCCTCAAATTTACAGCGAATGCACTTCCAAGTGCACTTGCAGTGCTTTAAAAATTGCACTTGAAGTTAGCATATTTACATGAACATGTGTTTTGTAAATAACCCCCAGAGTCTTTTGACATGTATCTGCCTACTCACAAATAAACTTTGTTTTTTTAACCCAAAATTATACAAAAATATTGATAAAAAAAAAAAAAAAAAGAAAACATACTAGATTTTTTTGAAATAATAAATTTTTATTTTTCCTCAGAACCAAAAACAAAAAACAAAAGGGAGGCAACACTGGAGACAATTTTGACGTTTGTGAAGCCTTTTGTCCCCCAGGCACACATCAAGTGAGTGGACACCAAAATTCCAAACCTGCGTAGCATGTACATAGGGAGCACAACCAGGTCCTAGAATCCCAAAGACCAGGAACAGCAGCAGATGAGATCTATGTCCCCAGACTGTGGTACTACAACAGCCTGCGTCTTCTTTCAGAGCAGACTGAAGCCAGGCAGTCACCTGCGACTCTTCCGTCTAGCCTTCCCTCCACGCTTCGCTGGAGGCTGTGCCTCTGGTGGTGGAGTTGTGGTAGGAGGAGGAGGAGGAGGAGGAGGAGGAGGAGCAGTAGGGTCTGTTTTGTAGAGCTTCGTGGTGGGTGTGAGCTCACCCTTCAGACCCAGTTGTATGGCATCAAAGAAGATTGCCTCACACATGTTTCTTTGGGGTTTGTCCATTTCTTGGAGCTTGCTAGCCAGATAAGTGGCATAGGCATCCTGCGGATTGGGGGGTTTGGACAAAATCTGGGTGGCTCGCTGTATCAGCACCAAGGACTCCTCCTCTGCACGGCCCATCCTCCTGGGCCTTTTGCTGGCTAGGCGGAGGGGAGGGACCTGGCTCTCAGTCCTACTCCTGCTGGGCCCAGCTAGCTCCTGCGTGTGGCTGGTCCCGGCCTCCTCCTCCATACCACTGGTCCCGGCCTCCTCCTGGGTGAGCTCATCCTGTGTAAAAAAACAAAGCAATCAATAACTAAAATATGTCTATATTTAGAAATCATCAATCACTAACAATTTTACAGTTCTCACTTGCAAATACATTTGTCTTGAAATACAAAAGGCTATCATTTTGACACCATCATTTTTCCATCAGTTCATTAAGATTTGAGCCACATTTGTGTAAACTACTGTATCCTTCTATCTAATTTAATTTGTGATGAAATCCTAGATTTGGAAGCAATTCAAACATTGAACTTGACATCATTAATATTTGAGCAATCCAAACGTTAGAAACTAAAATATACCTGGCTCCAGCTGGGCGCATCAACCTCGTCCAGCAAGGAAGGGTCTGGATCTTCCAGGGATGGCTCACCTGAGGTGGAGGGAAGGGTGGAGGGACGGGTAGACGGAAGAGTCGAAAGTGACGGCCTGGCTTCTGACGTGTCATCCAGAAAATGCAGCCTGTCATAATACCACAGCCTAGGTACATAGACCTGACCTGCTGCTGCTCCTGATGTTTGGGACTCTAGGATCTTTCTTTGCTCCCGCCTATACGCGCTACGCAGGTTCTGAATTTTGGCGTTCACAAAGACAGTGTCTGCCTGGGGGACTCGGGTTTTCACAAACGCCAAAACTGTCTCCAGTGTCTTCTTCCGGGCAGCACGGATTGGGTATTGGGGGTGTTTTGTATCCCACAGATTGCTGTGGGACTCCACTAGATCTATAAAGGTGGAGAGGAAGGCCTCCTCTTTAAAGGGGTCTGCAGTATACTTTTGCATTTTCTGAAAAGAAAAAAACAAAAAAAAAAAGTCAGACCAAATGCACACTATATTGTGACAATGTAGGCGAGACACACACTACTACACACGCTACCCCCCCCCCCCCCCCACACACACACACACACACACACACACTACCCCTCCCACACACACAAACACTCCCCCCCCCCCCCCCACACACACACACACACACACACACACACACACACACACACACACACACACCCCCACACACACACCCACACACACACCCCCACACACACTAGCCCCACCCCCTATACACCCACCCCCACACTACCACACAAAACACCAAGCCCACTCAACCACCAACCCACATAGAAATCAATTAAACATCAATAAGAATAAAATTCAATATGGATATCCCTAACGCAGGCTTTAAATTAACTGAAAATAAAATGATAACTATCTTACCGTCGCGTGTAGCACTCGCTGCTCCCGTTCGGACAAGCGTACGGCCTCGTGGTACCGCTTTATATACGGCGCATGCGCTCAGGCTCCGCCTGCGTCGCCCGCCCCTGACGTTCCTTGCGACCGTGTTTCCCCGCCCCTTTTACCCTCCTTCCGCTGTGGGTGTATGAGAGTGGAAAATGGCGGATGCAAGTTCAATTAGCAGCGTGAGCAGCGCGGAGGAAAGCCATGGGCCCCAAGCAAGGAGGAGATATAAGGCCACCAATATGGCGTTCGAAGAGATGGTGGAGATGGTAGCTATCCTTAAGAGGGATGATTATGATGGGGAACATGGCCCACCCAAAACCAAATATAAGGAAAAGCGCCATCTTGGACGAGGTGGTCACAGCCTTGGAGTCAAAATTCGGGGTACGGAGAGGAAAGGACCAGCTGCGGAAAAGATGGTCGGACATCAAGTCCAGGGAGCCGGACCAATATGACCGCATCAAAAAGGTCCTGAAAAAAAGTGAGTAAACTCCGCGTTTCTCGTGACTGTCGGACATAATCGTTTGATTTGATCGTAATCGTTCGTGTAGATAGTGTATGTAAAACTGGCGGATTTGATCGTAATCGTACGTGTAGATAGTGTATGTAAAACTGGCGGATTTGATCGTAATCGTTCATGTAGATAGTGACTGGAAATCTGGCGGATTTATATTAATCGTTCGTGTAGGCGGTGTAAATCTGGCGGATTAGATCGTAATCGTTCGTGTAGGTAGTTTATGAAAATATGGCGCATATGGTTGTTCGTATATGTGGGCGTAAATAGCATGAATTTGTGTATGGTGTAAATTTATCTGGTGTTGGATTAGATTTTAATTAGTTATTTTTTTTTTTTTTTTTTTTTTTGTTCATGATAAACTGAATTGTCACGCTCAGTTTATAGGATATAAATTTTTAATAAAGTTTCATAAATTTATTCAGTGCAATGTAGACTCAATTAAAAAAAATAGATAGATAGATAGATAAAATGCTGGTTCAACATCTGGACTAGGAAACATTTATAAGTGTAGTTTGGGCCTTCATAGAACATTTTTGACATAATCACACACAGGTACTCCAGGCGTTGATTCGAGTGTGTCCGTCTGTGAAACTTGGACAAAAGATATACAGTATCACAGTTTGGTTAAAGGCTAGGTTCACATTGCTGCAATGTACGAGATCAAATGTGATTTGCACCGCACTGCAGTGCAAATCACATGTGATCTCTGTGTGATGCGATTTCAGCCATGCATGTAGTATGGCTGAATTTACATCGCATCTGGACCAAACTTGTACATGGCCCTTTTTTTAGTCCACAGCCAAATCGGATCACATGGGTGTTCACACCATGTGGTCTGATTCCTGTCCGAGTTTAAAGATTGCACTGTGAAATGATAACTAATTTGGAGGTGTCCAGTAGATTTGCAGCGTTCACACATCGCAGCAGTCTGAACACAGCCTAACTAAAAAAAAGTCATTTTAAGGATGTATTAAACTAGGATCTTGTAATAACCAGCTAATAATTTTACACCACTTCAAACTAATGTTTCATATTCAAATTTCTGAACTCAAATATCACTATGCTTAAAAGTATTTTTTTTTTTTTTTCATTCTCATAGGGAAACAAAGACTCAGACAAGAGGCGGAGCAGCCCAGGACCCCCCGACCTCACCAGCCTGATTGGGCAATTAGCCCCAGCCCCAGCCCCAGCCCCGTGTCAGTGATGGAGCCATCCAGCCCTGCGCCAGTATTGGAGCTGCCCAGCCCAGTGTCCTCGAGGGAGCAGCCAAGCTCGGTATCCTCCGCTGGACCAAGCTCCGTAGCTCCACTGGATGAGCCCAGCCCAGGCTAGATGTGGAGGAGGAAGAGCAGGTGGCGTTACACACCCCACAAAGTGAAAGTGAGTGTCTGACAACCCAGCTTAAGGTAAACAATTAATGGCTGTATATTTTAACCAATTTTTTATCTACACATGTTTTTAGGTGATGATCTGGTGGTGGTAGGAGAAGCTGCGGAGCCCTTTTCAGCGGACAGTGCCCAGAGGCTGATAGGGCAGATCATGGCCTGGAATGCCAGGATCGACTTAATGGAGAGCAACATCCAGGCCATGCAACAACAAATCCTGGGCATTCAACAACAGCTGGTCCCTATGAGGCAGGAAATGAAGGACATGATCGATGTTTTAGGGAGAATATAAGCCCCTTTTCCCTTAAACCACAATCGATCATGTCCTTCATTTCCTTGCCCAAAAGTTTTTAAGGTTTTTACAAGATTTTTAGAGGCCAAATTTTGAAGATGCACACGGTGTGTCAACATGTGCTATGTGCCATCAGAGGATCGCAATGGACGCATTTGGTGTTTGCAAACCCTTCCTCCTTCTAGTATGAGAGAGGAAGGGATTGCACACACCAAACACGTCCATTGATCACTCATGATGGTACATAGCACATGTTGACATTACCAATTTTTGGTGTGCATCTTCAAAATTTGGCTTTACCCCTTGTTTTATGTAAATAGTTAAAAATCTGATTTTATTATTTTAAATTTTTGTGATAATTGTATTTTTGATATATTTATATATTTCTATGTTTACCAAAAAAAAAAAAAAAATAATAATTTTTAAAAACAAAAAAAAAATATAAAAAAAAATAATTTTTAAAAACCAATTTCACAAAGAAAAAAAAAAAAAAGAAAAAAAAAAAAAACACAAAAAAAAGATCTAAATAAGAGGCACTGGTTGGAATGTGCACTATTAAAAAATCAAAAAAAACATAAACAAATGTGTGTGTCTACTTCTTTCAATACTCAATACCAGTTTGTAAAGTCATTTTGTGTTTTCTGTCACAAAGGGCCTTATTTCCTATTGTCAAAAAACACTTTGCTATACAAATGCACTAGGACAGGAATATGCAATTAGTGGAAATCCAGCTGTTGCAGAACTACAAGTCCCATGAAGCATAGCAAGACTGACAGCCACAAGCATGAGACCCAGAGGCATGATTGACTTGTAGTTTTGCACCAGCCGGAGGTTGGCCAATTGCATATCCCTGAATTAGGTCAATGTAGGATACAAGCAACGTGAAAAGCAAACAAGAACCAAACTTAAAAATTTGAACAGACAAGACATATTTCAAGAAAAAGATTTTTTTTATTGGTCAGCTGGCATTGGAATAGCCCCCCTACCATTAAAATAGCTGACATAGCGGTCACGCACCTCACGTGCTGTTTGGGGGGCTAAGCCAGGAAGGGCATGATCCAGCCCTGTCAGTTCTGGAAGCCTGAGTCCGGCCTCAGGCCCAATAGGCTGCAGGTACTGGTTACCAGAAAATTTCCTTAAAAAATTGTGAAGAATGCAGCAGCACATAATAACATAGTTGAGTTTATATTCTGCCAGGTTGATGGCTGTCAGCAACAGACGGAACCGGCTGGCCATAATGCCAAAGGCACTCTCCACAACCCTTCTTGCTCTGGCCAGCCGGTAATTAAAAATCCTCCTCTCCGGGGTGAGGGTCCTTTGGGGGAAGGGTCTCATGAGATGTTCACTCAGACCAAACGCTTCATCAGCCAGAAAAACAAACGGGAGCCCCTCCACATTTTCGGCATCTGGTGGCAAGTCCAGGCCACCAGTGGTAAGACGGTGGCAGAACTCGGTCTGCCTAAAGACTCCTCCGTCAGACATCCGGCCATTCTTCCCCACATCCACATAAAGGAAGTCACATTGTGCCGACACCACCGCCATTAGCACCACACTATGGAACCCCTTATAATTCCAATAGTAGGACCCCGAATGGGGTGGGGGCACAATCCTCACATGTTTCCCGTCGATGGCCCCTCCGCAGTTGGGGAAGTCCCAACGGGCAGCGAACTGGGAAGCCACAGTCTGCCATTCCTGTGGCGTTGAAGGAAGCTGAAACAAAAAAAAAAAAATTAGTCATTAAATAAAAACAATTCATAACAAAGAAAATTCAAAAACATTTTGGAACAACAGTTAAACAGAAATCTTGCTAATTTGTTTTCTGCAAAGAAAAAAAAAAGTAGGCGGACCAATTCACAGATTAATCAGCCCTCTGATGGACCAGGGGACATAAATTAGGTGGGTAAGTGGGGTGGGGGGGGGACTAATTACTAAGTATACAACACATGAACCTAATTTGAGTGGGGTGGGGACTAATTACTAAGTATACAACACATGAACCTAATTTGAGTGGGGTGGGGACTAATTACTAAGTATACAACACATGAACCTAATTTGAGTGGGGTGGGGACTAATTACTAAGTATACAACACATGAACCTAATTTGAGTGGGGGGAATAATTAATGAGTTGACAATCCATATCTCTCTCTATATATCTCTCTCTATATATCTCTCTCTATATATCTCTCTCTCTCTCCACACAGGGTGTATACACAAAAAAGGTAAAAAGCTAAAAAAAAAAAAAAAAAACACATTTAAAGAAAAAAAAAGGGACACAAAACAAAAAAACAACATTTAAAGAAAAAATAAAGACACCAAAAAAAAAAAAAAAAAGTAGGCGGACCAATTCACAGATTAATCAGCCCTCTGATGGACCAGGGGACATAAATTAGGTGGGTAAGTGGGGTGGGGGGGGACTAATTACTAAGTATACAACACATGAACCTAATTTGAGTGGGGTGGGGACTAATTACTAAGTATACAACACATGAACCTAATTTGAGTGGGGTGGGGACTAATTACTAAGTATACAACACATGAACCTAATTTGAGTGGGGTGGGGACTAATTACTAAGTATACAACACATGAACCTAATTTGAGTGGGGGGAATAATTAATGAGTTGACAATCCATATCTCTCTCTATATATCTCTCTCTATATATCTCTCTCTATATATCTCTCTCTATATATCTCTCTCTCTCTCCACACAGGGTGTATACACAAAAAAGGTAAAAAGCTAAAAAAAAAAAAAAAAAAAAAACACATTTAAAGAAAAAAAAAAGGGACACAAAACAAAAAAACAACATTTAAAGAAAAAATAAAGACACCAAAAAAAAAAAAAAAAAAGTAGGCGGACCAATTCACAGATTAATCAGCCCTCTGATGGACCAGGGGACATAAATTAGGTGAGTAAGTGGGATGGGGGGGGGGGGGGGACTAATTACCAAGTATACA
The DNA here is from genome assembly GCF_037356315.1 of Lithobates pipiens. Lineage (NCBI taxonomy): Eukaryota > Metazoa > Chordata > Amphibia > Anura > Ranidae > Lithobates > Lithobates pipiens. Next base: position 390,845,137 of record NW_027507764.1, read on the forward strand.
ACACATGAACCAAATTTGAGTGGGGGGAATAATTAAATTAATGAGTTGACAATCCATATCTCTATCTATATATCTATATCTATCTATCTCTCTCTATATATCTATCTATCTATATCTATATATCTATCTATCTCTCTCTATATATCTATCTATCTCTCTCTATATATCTATCTATCTCTCTCTATATATCTCTCTCTATATATCTATCTATCTCTCTCTATATATCTATATCTATATATCTATCTATCTCTCTCTATATATCTATATCTATATATCTCTCTCTATATATCTATATATCTATCTATCTCTCTCTATATATCTATATCTATATATCTATATATCTCTCTCTCTATATCTCTCTCTCTATATCTCTCTCTCTATATCTCTCTCTCTCTATATCTCTCTCTCTCTATATCTCTCTCTCTATATCTCTCTCTCTATATCTCTCTCTCACTCTCTCTCTCACTCTCTCTCTCTCTCTCTCTCTCTCTCTCTCTCTCTCTCTCTCTCTCTCTCTCTCTCTCCACACACAGGATGTATACACAAAAAAAAGGTAAAATGCTAAAAAAATGACACAAAAAAAAAAAATACATTTAAAGAAAAAAAAATGACACCAAAAAAAATAAAATAAAAAAAAAAGTGCATGCATTCATATAAAGGGGACATTCACATCATATTCCTGTCATGGATATTAAAAGTCATGATGAAATTAATACAAACATACAATGCAATATTAAAATAACAAACTTACCTTAATATAGTCCTTCTGCAGGACCCGAATAATGGCAGAACAGGTCTCTGGAATAATGATCCCCAGAGCCTGGGGGGAGATGCCTGTCGAGAACTTGAGGTCCTGAAGGCTTCTCCCTGTCGCCAAGTAGCGCAACGTGGCGACGAGCCTCTGCTCCGGAGTGATGGCTTGCCGCACGCAGGTATCCTGCCTGCTGATATAAGGGGTCAGCAAAGCCAGCAGACGGTGAAAAACGGGGTCCGTCATCCTGAGATAATTCCTGAAATCATCAGGATTATTCTCACGGATCTCACGGAGTAAAGACATATGAGAGAATTGGTCACGCTGGCGCAACCAATTCTTTGTCCATGAACTCCTCCTCACCCTGTTCACAGACTGGGCTCGGGTCAAAGTATTAACCCCAACACCAAGCCCCCATATAGCACGAACTCGTTCCCGAGTACGTCCACACTCCATGGCTTTGAAACGGTCGGCTGGACAGACAAGCTCAACTGAACGCACTGAAGAACAGCCAGACCTATGAAGAACGACCTGAAACCCAGAAACGAGCGGACCAGAAGCGCCTAATAACAGGTACAACTGATCCACGCGTACCGAAAGACAGATACAAACCTCACAGGTAGACTGCGCCGCAGTAAACGGACAAATTAAGCTGAAGTCTGAAAAGCGCGAATCGTCTCTAACCAAACTTCTACTAACGCAAAGTCAGCAGAAGGAGCCCAAAGGGTGCTTTGCTGTGTCTTGGACCTCCTATTTCTAGTCCCGTCCTACGTGACATACGTCATCGCGCACGGTTTCAGCAAACTGTTCGTTCGTCGTGTGTGGCCATGTCCGTCCATGCTAATTTTGAGCGGACTGTTTGCCGAAACTGTTTGACGGACAAAGTTGGGCGAACAGTCCCCGCGTGTGTACGCGGCCTAAAATGATCGCCAACATCTCTCTGTCACCAATCTCGTAATTGCACTCCGCAGGTGACAATTTCTTGGAAAAGTAGACACAAGGATGCATAGCGCTCTCAGAGGTAGGTCGTTGAGACAGAAGGGTGCCAACACCAGTCTCAGAAGCATCAACCTCAAGAATAAAAGGAACGTAGGATCAGGATGCCAACACAGGAGCAGAAACAAAGGCAACCTTGAGACACTCAAAGGCCTTAATGGACTCCGGAAACCAATTCTGTGGGTTACCGTCCTTTCTGGTCATATCAGTCAGGGGCTTGACCAGAGACAAGAAGGTACGAATAAACTTCCAATAATAGTTGGTAAAGCCCAGGAAACGTTGCAAAGTATGTAAACCCACGGGTCGGGGCCACTGTAGGACTGCTGAAAGTTTCTCTGGGTCCATTGAAAAACCAGCAGTTTAAATGACATAGCCCAGAAATTTAAGCTGTTCATGATGGAACTCGCACTTCTCCACTTTACAATAGGGATTGTTCTCTCTTAGTTTCTGACACACTCGACAGACATCTGTGTGGTGGCTCTTCAGCTTGAAAAATATGAGGCTATCAAGATAAACCACCTCACATAACTGCAACAAATCTCGGAGGACATCGTTAATAAATTCCTGGAAAACTGCCGGGGCATTACAAAGGCCAAAGGGCATTACGAGGTACTCATAATGGCCTGTTCTGGTATTAAACACAGTTTTTCACTCAAAGCCCTCCTTAATCCTCACGATATTGTATGCCCCTCTTGAATCAAGCTTCATGAAAACCATTGCTCCCTAGAGGAGGTCATATAACTTTGTAATCAATGGAATTGGATAGGCATTTTTAACCGTGAAACGATTGAGACCCCTATAATCAATACAAGGTCTCAGTTCACCACTCTGCTTCTTCACAAAGAAGAAACCAGCACCATCAGGAGACTAGAATTTGCAGATGAGACCTCGAGAATGTGCATTTGCAACATACTCCTCCATGGCCTTATCCTTCAAGACTGACAAATGGTAAACCCGGCCATGAGTGGGTATGGCACCAGCTTAAAGGTCAATTGCGCAATCATATGGCTGGTGTGGAGGCAAACTACCGGCTTGACCCTTGTCAAAGACATTGCTAAAATTGCGGTACTTCTCCGGCAGGGAGGAGAGTGAATAGGTGTACAGGACCTTGGCTACCTTCTGGAAGCATGTCTCCCTGCATTGTGGTGACAAGGAGAGAACCTCAGCATTGAACCAATCAAAAGAGGGGTTGTGCCTCAGTAACCAAGGATAACCAATCACCAGCGGTTATCTTATGGTGAAGAGCCTCTACGGCCATGGACAACCAAGGGCTTAACCTTTTGGATAACTGGGGATGAAACAATGCCACCTAAGGTCTGTCCTTGACAGGACCTCAAGGTTAGGGCATTCCCTGGATGGGTAAAACAGGACCTGCCTGACCAGAACAAAGGCACAATCTCTCCCTCCTCCTGAAGGCTCTCTCATCCACAGAGAAACGATTGAAACCCAAGTGCATGGGTTCACCTTCACTGCCCGATTCGGTACCAGGAGGCATGGGAAGTGAGGGAGGCATGGGTGGGACTGCAAAGCTCGGAGACAAACATACAGGAGGCTTCCGCAAGAGCTCCTTAAAAATAGAGTCTTTCCCTGAGTCTGGAATGAATGTGGATGGCAAATATAATCAGCTTCTCCAGCTCAGTGGGTATGTCTCAGGCTGCTATCTCATCCTTTGATGGTATCCGTGGAACCATGAGAAAAAGCAGCCACAAGGGACTCATTGTTCCATGCAAACCCTGCTGCCAGAGTATGGAATTCAATGGCGTAGTCAGTAACAGTTCTCGTACTTTGTTCGATTAACATAAGGCACTTGGTAGCAGAAGCGGAGCAAGCAGGAACGTCAAATATCCTTTTAAACAAAGCCACAAACTCAGGGTAACTCCAGACAACATTTTTTTGCGTCTCCCATAGAGGGTTTGCCAAGGCTCTCTCACAAAGATATCACAAAAACCTACTTTACTTCTGCCCGTGGGAAACGCCTGGGGCAGCATCTCAAAGTATATGTCAACCTGGTTGAGAAACTCTCTGCATTGGACTGGATCCCCCCCCCCCAAATCACCAGGGAAGCAGAACCAGACATATCTCTAATTGAGGTAATATTCGAGGCGGGTGCCTGCAGAGACTGGATCAGCAGCAGGGTTAGCCTGCAACATAGGTTGTATCGGGGCGGCCATAGTGGGAGATTTCAGGTGAGCCGTTTGTAACACCATGACGAACTGATCCATGCAGTGGACCAGTTCCCCCAGTCTGGAAAAAATATTACCAACAAGTGGATTGACTGCATCTTTTGAATTCATGGCCTTGGCCTACTGTCAGAAACCATGAAATCAGACTGAGACAGAAGTACAGTTAAATCACACTTGTTTAATAATAAAACTAACAAGAACAAACATAGTCAAAACATAGCAAAAGTTCAATAACCGGAATGGATGGTCAGGGATCAATGTAGTGGAACAGCAAGAATGATCGGGTGCCAGAAGGGATGTCAGCAAAGTCAGTCTTTAAAAAGGAACGCAGGCAATAGTTTCTTGTGATGTGGCGAAGGCAGAGCTCCTCAGGACTGGACAGCTTAAGAAGGCAGGACTGACGAGCAGAATCATCAACAGCTGAGTATTTGTTAAGAGAGATGGGAGCTGGCAATTGGCCGACAGTTGAGAGGCCAGCTCAGAGAAGGAAGGGCTGAGTCCAGCCCTGACAATTAAATGCCGGGGGACCAGAAGCACCCGCTGACGACCCGGGACTTGACGGAACCCGAGATCACCCACTACTTTCTGTGGCAGCATAACCCCTCTCCTGCCGTGGCCCAGACCAAGATGACACCGCCACAAGTCACTTCGGTGAGTGCTGCATCAGTGGGTAAGAGAAACACATAGGCAGGGGCTGCAGCAGCAGGAGATTCACACATGGATTGGCTGCTTTCCCCATACTGTCCCCAGATATACAGCGCTCTTATTCACAGCCAGAACCAAAGTGTTCGGCAGGGATAGGTGGAAGCTCAGAGGGTGCCCTCCGGGACATGGTTGCAGACCTTCTCACTAAGCAAGATCTCCAGGCTATGACTGCTTCCATAGTGAATGCCCTTACATGGAGCTGCATGACATCCGCCAGCAGGTGGACACAGTGGAGGAGCGTGTGACAGATTTGGAGTCCTCCAAATTCCTGCCGAGCACTTTGGTTTGGGCTGTGAATAAGAGTGCTGCATATCTGGGGACAGCATGGGGGAAAGCGGTCGATCTGTGTGTGAATCTCCTGCTGCTGCAGCCCCTGGGATCCTCCACCACTGCTGCGGATGCTCACATCACTAACCTACAACTAGAATATCAGACTTTCACCACCATTTTGTGGAGGTTCACCTGAGGCTGGATGACGGGGAAAACCATAGTAGGCACAACAATCTGCGACTCCATGGCATCCCGGAGGCCACCATGGGCCCAGATTTACGCGCCACAGTGACAGCTATCCTGAACCAGGTCCTGGGCAAACCTACCTCTGAGCAGGAGCTGGACAGGGTGCACAGCGTGCCAGGTACTAGGGCACATCCTTTACCCCCACAAGGCCATGCTCCTACAGATTTTCCGCGGGATGTCCTTTGCAGGGTCCACTTTTTCACCATTAAGGAGGAGATCCTACATCTGGCATGGTCAAAGGGCCCTATTGACTTTTCCGGACTTACCCAGATGTCTCTAGGCACACACAGGCCATGCAGGGTCTCATGCAACCTCTTCTTGAGGTGATGTGTGAAGCAGAAGCCACTTACTGTTGGGGCCAGCCTTTCCATTTAATTGTGCGGAAACAGGGATCTGAATTCTACCTGCACTCCTCAGACCAGCTTCCTGACCTGTTCAAGCCCGCTGTCACTCAGGAGGCTCCTGGCCCTCCCAGGCCAAGACAGCAACAGATCTGACAACCAGTGTTGGCCATCTTACTTTAAAAAAGTAATTAGTTAAGTTACAAATTACTTCTCCCAAAAAGTAATTGCGTTAGTAACTCCATTACAACATTGGAAAAGTAATTAGTTACTCAGCAAAGTAACTGCAACTTTTTAAAAAAATATTCTATAGATGGGACTGAATGTCGCCGTCTCCATTGGCGAGATTGACACCTCGCAAGCCCCGTCACCTGGTATGGATTTAAAGAGGAACCCCTACGCTGAAAAAAAAGTGCAGGGGTCCCCCCAAAGCCCATAGCAGACCCTTATCCGAGCACGCAGCCCAGCTAGTCAGGAAAGTGGGTGGGGACGAGCGAGCGCCTCCCTCCTGATCCATACCAGGCCGCGTTCCCTCAATATGGGGCGTCCTTTGGGGAAGGGGGCCTTGCGGTCCCCCCACTCAAAAGCACCTTGTCCCCATGTTGATGAGGACAAGGGCCTCTTCCCGGCAACCCTGGCCGTTGGTTGTCGGGGTTTGCAGGTGGGGGGCTTATCAGAATCTGGAAGCCCCCTTTAACAAGGGGACCCCCAGATCCTGGCCCCCCCTGTTTGAAATGGTAAGGGGGTACAAAAGTACCCCTACCATTTCACAAAGAAAGTGTAAAAAATAGTTAAAAAAGACACACACAAAGTCCATTATTAAAAATAAAAAAAATATTGTACCCCTACCCATTCACCTGGGGAAAAAAGTGTTAATTAAAAAACACAACACAGGTGTTTTAAGTACTGTATTAGACAGCTCCAGGGGTCTTCTTCCGACTTCAGGGTCTTATCGCCGGGCTCCTCCGCTATCTTTTGCTCTTTTACCACTAGCTCTTTCACTAGTGGAGGAGCCCGGCTTTCTCCTTCGTTGCCACCGCCGTCCGTGGGTCTTCTTAAGACTTTGGGGGTCTTCTTCTAACTTCGGGGGGTCTTGTCCGGCTCTTCGCTTCTTCTGCCAGGCCTCTGCTATTTTCTTACAGCTCTTTTACTAGCATTGTCTTGTCACTGTTGCTTGTTGCTGTCGCCGCCGCCTTTTTCTTCTTCTTCTTCTTCTTCTTTTCTTCTTCTTCCTTCCGATATTGACAAAAAGCTCTCTCCAACCGTAATGGCAGGGAAGCATTATGCGGCAACTTATATAGGCATAAGGGACGGGGTCACCGGGCAATGTCACATGGTGACCCCGCCCCTTATGTCATAGTCCCAGCATCTCCCACCCCTTATGTCTATATAAGTCGCCAAACAACGTGTACCTGCCATTACGCCGGAGAGAGCGTTGTGTCAACATCGGAAGGAAGAAGAAGAAGAAGGCGGCGCCGACAGCAACAAGCAACAGAGACAAGACCTGGCCAACGCTAGTAAAAGAGCTGTAAGAAGATAGCGGAGGCCCGGCAGAAGAAGCGAAGAGCGGGAAAAGACCCCTGAAGTCGGAAAGAAGCCCCCCCCGAAGTTGGAAGAAGACCCCCGGACGGCGGCGGCAACGAAGGAGAAAGCCAGGCTCTTCCGCTAGTAAAAGAGCTCGTGCTAAAAGAGCAGAAGATAGTGGAGGAGCCCGACGAGAAGACCCCCAAAGTCGGTAAGACCCCCGGAGCAGTCTAATAAAGTACTTTAGAAGCCTGTGTTGTGTTTTTTTTATTAACACTTTTTTACCGAGGTGAATGGGTAGGGGTACATCGTACCCCATACTCATTCACATAGGGTAGGGGGCTGGAATCTGGGGGCTCCCTTATTAAAGGGGGCTCCCAGATTCTGATAAGCCCCCGGCCCACAGACCCCAACAACCAACAGCCAGGGTTGTCGGGAAGAGGCCCTTGTCCTCATTAACATGGGGACAAGGTGCTTTGGGGTGGGGGGCCGCATGCCCCCCTTCCCCAAAGCACCCCTCCATGTTGAGGGCACGCGGCCTGGTACAGTTTGGGAGGGGGGGCGCTCGCTCGTCCCCACCCCCTTTCCTGACCGGCCGGGCTGCATGCACGGATAAGGGTCTGCTATGGACTTTGGGGAACCCCCTCGCCGTTTTTTCAGCGTTGGGGTTACCCTTTAAATCCATACCAGGCGACAGGGCTTGCGAGGTGTCAATCTCGCAGATGGAGGTGGCAACATTCACTTCCTTCGCTAGTCCCGTCTACCTGGAGTCACATTCAAAATGAAAGAACTTTACTCCTTGTGTGGGCAAGTCCGTTCATTTCAAAAGGTCCAGACAGGATGTAATTGCGATAACGCCGCCCAAGTAATGGGAACGGTGTTACCATGAGGGGAAGAGTAATCAGTTAAATTACTTGTTACCCTCTAAAGTAACTGCATTAAGTAACTCCGTTTATTTTAACTGAGCTACTTACATCACTGCCGACGACCCAGGTCACATGCCTCTAGCTGTGAGGCCTCTAGGTCCCATACGATTTCATCCAAAGCCTAACTTTTCTTCACAATGTGGTGGCGGGTAAGACAGCATGGAATATGACTTTATGGATCTCTCTGTGACACCTCAGCAGTGTCTTGGGCTTCAATGATCCGAATCTCTATTTTCTTTGTTTTACACTGACCCTCAGGGTCTTCCTGGTTGGCACATTGCTGCCCCAAAGATGAACAATTGTGGGGTTTCACCTGAGGGCTGTTTGGCAGGGCATGGTGGTCTCCTGGAACATGTTTCCATTGAGTTTGACCACCAGGCTCAACGTTTTTTGTTCTATTTTGCCCTCTGTGGGTCTCTCCCTTGCCCAGCATCTATTTTGGCTTATGGGCAGGAGGACTGGTTTACAGATGGCAGAGGTTAATGGACAGGCCACAACCCCCGATCTCTCTACAATGCCTAGGCCAGAATTGACTCTGAATGTGATGGCCCTACATGGTGCTGTCAGCGGGACACCTACACCTTGTATATCCATTGCATGTCCAGCCTCCAGTCTACCCTGTCAGTTCCTGTATTTGTTTGATGATAGGGTGGCGAGGCCTGTCCAGTGGCTATACTCACTCCTTCCATATTGAGGGCAATGGTGTAGACTATAACTTTCCATAAGATATATACCTATGTCTGTCAGGACCCTCTGTTCGGGTGTTTTGGGGCATGGATAAATGGTAAAAGGTTGGGCATTAATCCCTCCTATATGTTGCCCACCTGGAAGCCATACGGGGCCATATGTATATCCCCGGTACACCACCACAGCATGGTCTCAGTTAGTGGAGCTTTATTGATGTCTCCGTATCTGTTTTATTTACACTGACTCGCCCATTTGTTTTTGCTTTTTATTATGTTTCTCGCTGTTCTCAACCTGTGCATCTCCAAATATGTTGTTTTTCTATTGCATTTGCTGCCAGCTCAAGGCATTTTCTAATGACCCATCCACCCCAATTAGGGTTGATTCCTGCTTAGGCACCATCTGTGCTGAGTCAGGGTCCTCGATTTAATTGTACTCTAGATAGACTACTTCTCTCGCCCTTTCATGACTTATTCTTTCCTCCTCCTCTTTTTATCTTTCTTTGTCTTTTCTCCGCTCTCTGCCTCTCGCCTAGGGGGGACTACCCAGTCAGAGTCCTACCTCACACCTCACTGTGCCCAAGTGCTAATTGGGGGGCAATATGGGTCTCCTTAAGGTCACTTCCCTTAATGTTCCCTTAATGTGCGTGGTCTTAATACACCGGAAAAACGCTCTCAGCTTTTGGCTGAATTACGAAAATGTAAGACCAAGTCACCTTTTTTACAGAAAAAGCATTTTCGAGGGGGATCGTATCCCTAAACTGACCAATGGGGCTTTCCCAACCATGTACCACCGTGTTTCTCCTATCTCCAAATCCAAGGGGATTAACATCCTGATGGCCAAATCAGTTCCCTGGATTTTTGAGGCACAGCAGGCGGGTGATCTGGGCCGCTTACTCCTCCTGAAGCGGAGGGTGTCTGATGTGCAGGTCACTTTTGCCAACATTTATTTTCCAAATGTCAACCATCCGTAATTTTTACAGAAGCTCCTTTCTGAGCTCATGGTGTTTTTAGAGGGATTTATCTCTGGGTCCTCTATTGAATGTCTCACGCGGTTCTTCCCACCTCCCTTATTCTCGCCTTAAGCGGCTGAAGGCAAATCTGCATCTGGTTGACCCTTGGTAGATACTACATCCACAGGACCATGATTACTCATTTTTCTCTCCAGTCCATCACACCTAATCATGGTTAGATTATCTTATGATAATTCATAAAGACTTATCCAGAGTAGTATTGGCCGCCATTGATGTTATTCCTCTCTCAGACCATGCCCCAATCCATCTGACGGTTTAATTGACCACCCTGCGGGACTACTTTGCCATCAATGAAGCATCAATCACCAATCCCTTGGTTGTCTGGGAGGCCCATTTATGGGAGGCACTGATCAGAATAGGGGCCCATCTTAAAAGAGACAGCACGGAGGAACTTCTTACTCAGCTCGATAGCTTGGAGTGCTCCCATAAGTCTAGCCTTGTGTGTGCCAAATATAAAGATTTTCTAAAAGTTTGTGAAGAACTCCGCTTGCTCCTATTCCACAAAACAAAATAAAAATTAGAATCATACAATGTAGGTTTGCTACTAGCTCAGGCGCGGCGTGGTCCTTGCATGAAAACCTACATCTCACATATCATGGGCTCCCGCAGACAGAGGCTCACCACTTCATCTGATATGGCAAGGGAGTTCAAATTCTTCTATGAAAGCCTCTATAACTTAGATTGCTCCCTCCCCTTGGACTCCTCCTCTGTTGGCGCCACCACTCCACAGTACTATCCTGCCTCCTTGGGCATGCCATCTCACCCTACTACTGTCCAGGAGGAACTGGAGGAACCTATCAAACCCGAAGAAGACCACTGGCCCTGATGGTGTCACCCTGAGCTATTATAAGATCTTCTTTGAGACCCTATCTAGACCCCTGGTCTCTGCCCTTAATTCCATCAGTGATGGGGAATCCTTCCTTGACACTCTGAGAGCTTATATCTCCCTTATTCCGACAGCACTCCTAAACACTGATTTGAAACAGTTTGCCAAAATTTTGCCAATAGATTGCTCCCTCATATCCTGTGTCTCATTCACAGGGACCAGGCAGGCTTTGTTCCCCTCCGAGAGCCACCGTGACAACACAGGTGGTCAACTTAATCCACGCAGCCAGATCATCAAAATGGCCTCTTCTCCGTCTGTCTATAGATACAGAGAAAGCCTGTGACCGGGTGAACTGGACCTTTATGCGAGCCACTCTAGAACACATTGGTCTCAGGTTCTCAATGTTGGGTTGGATACAGTCTCTTTATTCCAATACCACAGTTGCGGTCAAGGTCAATGAGACGAGATCCACCTTTTTCCATATACACAATGGGACGTGGCAGGGGTGCCCCTTATCCCTCCTAATATTTATACTCACCCTGGAGCCCTTCCTTTGCACAGTTATGGCAGATGAAGGCATTGCTGGTTATCAATAGCGATGAGCCGAATACCCCCTGGTTCAGTTTGCAGCAGAACATGCGAACAGGAAAAAAAATTAGTTTGAACACGCGAACACCGTTAAAGTCTATGGGACACAAGCATAAAAACAGTGCTAATTTGAAAGGCTCATATGCAAGTTATTGTCTTAAAAAGTGTTTGGGGACCTGGGTCCTGCCCCAGGGGACATGAATCAATGGAAAAAAAGTTTTAAAAACGGCAATTTTTTTCGGGAGTAGTGATTTTAATAATGCTTAAAGTGAAACAATAAAAGTGAAATATTCCTTTAAATTTCATACCTAGGGGGTGTCTATAGCATGCCTGTAAAGTGGCATATGTTTCCTGTGTTTAGAACAGTCCGAGAGCAAAATTACATTTCTAAAGGAAAAAAAGTTATTTAAAAGTACTTGCGGCTATAATGAATTGTCGGTCCTAGCAATACACATAAAAGTTCATTGATAAAAACTGCATGGGATTCCCCACAGGGGAACCCCGAACCAAATTTTTTTTAAATTTGTGGGTCCCCCCAAAAATCCATACCAGGCCCTTGTCCGAGCACACAACCTGACAGGCTGCAGGAAAAGAGGGGGACAAGAGAGTGCTCCCCCTCCTGAACTGAAGGGCCTCATCCCCACAACCCTTGCCCGGTGGTTGTGGGGGTATGCGTGCGGGGGGCTTATCGGAATCTGGAAGTCCCCTTTAACAAGGAGATCCCCAGATCCCGGCCTCCCCCCTGTGTGAAATGGTAACGGGGTTGCAAATGTACCACTACCATTTCACAAAAAAAGTGTGAAAGTGGTAAAAATGACAGTCCTTTATTAAAAAAAAAGTCCCACAAAGCCTTTTTCTTCTTCTCTTGCTCCGCCGATGACCGAAAAGGCAAAAAAAAAAACACGACCAGCCCGCCTACATGGGAGGCACCCATCGTATGACACATCTTCGCTTTGACAGTTCTTTTATAACTGAGGGCGGGGCCACACCATCATGTTCCCGGGTGGCCCCGCCCCCTCTGACCCATGGGGACTTCCCAATGGCTTCCCCCGGGTCATCAGAGGGGGCGGGCCACCTGTTTATGTAACCGGGTGGCCCTGTCCCCCTCTGATGCTACGGAGAAGCCATAGTTATAAAAGAGCTGTTTTTTTTCGGTCCGTCAGGGCGAGAGAAGAAGACGACTTTGTGGGACAGTTTTATTTTTAAATTTTTTTTAGTAAAGGACTTGTCCCAAGTTGTGTCTTGTTTTTTTTTACCATTTTCACACATTTCTTGTGAAATGGTAGGGGTACATTTGTACCCCGTTACTATTTCACATGGGGGGTCGGGATCGGGGGTTCCCCTTGTTAAATGGAGCTTCCAGATTCCTATAAGCCTCCCACAACCACTGGGCAAGAGTTGTGGGGAAGAGGCCCTTCTCACCATCAACATGTGGACAAGGTGTTTTGGGGGGGCTACCCCAAAGCACCCTCCTCATGTTGAGGGCATGTGGCCTGGTACGGTTCAGGAGGGGGGGCTCTCTCTCATCCTGCCCTCTTTTCCTGCGGCTTGCCAGGTTGCATGCTCGGATAAGGGTCTGATATGGATTTTTGGGTGGACCCCACGCCAATTTTTCTTCATATTGTCATGGGGTTCCCCTTAAAATCCATACCAGACCTGAAGGGCCTGGTATAGAATTTGGGGGGACCCCCATGCATTATTTTTTTACATTTTGGTTCGGGTTCTCCTGTGGGGGAATCCCATGCCTTTTTTCTCAATTAACTTTTATGTGTATTGCCGGGACTGATAATTCATTATAGCTGAGAGTACTTTTAAATTAATTTTTTCCTTTAGAAATGTAATTTTGCTCTCGGACTGTTCTAAACACGGGAAACATGCGCCACTTTACAGGCATACTATATTTCACTTTTATTGTTTCGCTTTAAGCATTATTAAAATCACTGCACCCGAAAAAACTGTTTTTAAAACTTTTTTTTGCATTGATACATGTCCCCTGGGGCAGGACCCAGGTCCCCAAACACTTGTTATGACAATACCATGCATATAAGCTTTTAAAATTAGCACTTTTGATTTCTCCCATAGACTTTTAAAGGGTGTTCCATGGCTTTTAAATTTGCAGCGAACACCCCAAATTGTTCACTATTCAGCGAACAGGTAAACACCTGATGTTCAAGTCGAACTTGCGGGCTCATCCCTAGTTATCAAAAATCCTTGGGAATGAACGAAGTGGCTGCATTCACGGATGACCTGATATTTTTCTGCTTACCTCCCTCCTGAAATTATTACAGTCTTTGCAGGAATATGGGGCTCTTTCTTTTTTCCAAATCACTTTATCCAAATGTTCCATCCTTAACATTACCGGGGACAGGGACATAGTTAACTAACTACGCTTGGCATTCCCACTCTGTTGGGCAACTGACTCTATTCATTATTTGGAAGTTGACATTACTTCTGACCCTTCTAATCTGTATTTGGCAAGTTTTGCCCCACTGCTTTTCCTCCTTAAAGTGGATCTCCTCCACTGGCATTCACTCACACTGATTTGGTTTGGCCATTGCAATGCCATCAATATGATCATGCTGCCTAGGGTGTTGTGTTTACTGCAATAACTTCCTATTTGCCTCCCTCCTATGTTCTTCAAGACTTTCAACTTGCTAAACACAGGGGAGGGGTGGGCCTCCCAGATGTGAAAGCCTATTACAGAGTGGCACATTTCAATTGGCTGGTGGATTGGCACTGTCATGCAGAGGCAAAACATTGGGTGTGCATGGAGGTTGAAGACTCTGGTGCCACAGCAAACTGGTTACCATGGATCACCTCACCTTTACTGAAGGCCCTCATTGACCATACTACCCTGGGCTGCACACTGTCGGTGGCCAGGGAGGCCTTCCGTGCAGGGGGGGCATATGCCTCCTACCTGACCCTGGTTTATGGTCTATCTGGCCTCCACTATTCCCAGAGCTTTATATAGGGTAATTCAGTGTGAGGTCCCCCAGTAGAAATCTTCTTCATTTAGATTTGGGGTCCATGGTTTTGATATATTCAGGGGTGGTTCTAAAATGCAACCAACAAGACCAGGAAGTAGTGTATTTGGAGATGTTGTCATTGGAAATGGCTATGAGCTCTTCCACTTCAGCGATTTTGTCAATTCTCCAAAACCATTCATTGATTGAGAGGACATGAGTTTTGCCACATAAGGTTGGGACACATAGCTTAGCAGCATTTAGTATGTGCATGGCAAGAGTTTTAAAGTAAGAGCGTCTAGGTATAGGAGTAAGGTGTAGGAGGAATTGGGAAAGAAAGAATTCTAATGTGAGGGTAGAGATCCTGGAGATTATGTTGTGGACTTTGCTCCAGAACTTTTGAATGATGGGGCATGACCACTAGATGTGTAAGAGGGAGCCTGGTTTGGATTTGCATCTCCAACATAAGTTGGATATCGATGGTGCGGATTTATGAATAATGGTCAGGACTCTCTACCTCCTATTGAGGACCCAATAGCCATTTTTCTGAGCTGACACATTTATTGAGACCTTGAGGATGTTTTTGAATATTTACTCCCATTGTTTATCTGTGAGGTTTAAGTATAGTTCATTCTCGCAAAAGTGACAAGTCTTGTTTTTCATGGGGTGTTTGGCAAAGAGTAGAGAATAGATGGTTGAAACCACATGTCTCAGTGGTGTGTTTTCTGAGCATAGTGATTCTACTGGAGTAAGTTGACGGATCCAGTGAGGTTTGTGTTTCAGACCTAAAAGAAGATGTTGTATTTGAAGATATGTCCATAGTGGGATCTTTTATTTGGGACCCTGTGGAAGAAGTGTTTAGCTAGAATATGTTTTGTCATGGCCATGAGATTGATAAGAATTGTTTGCACATTCCCAGGGCCAACTCCGTATTAGGACAGAGTTTTGTCATGGGGCCTGGTGTAGTTGAGAGGGAATATTTGATGCCAGTTTTGATGCCAGTCAGAGATAGTGGGCAGAATGTGTTTGGGCAATAGCCATTGTGTGATATCTAGGGGTAATGAGGACATGGCTTCTTCTAGTGTAACCTACTGTTTTGTGGATGCATGGGTGTCCCAATCCACTATTCCTTTTTTTATTTTTTATAAGATAGGGTATCTTTGCAAAATAGTAAAGTTCTTTCAATCTTTTAATGTTTTCAAAATGTATTCCTATTTGTTTTGGCTCTGCCTTTCTGAGCCTTATAGTCCCATGGTCTGGTCTTTGAATCATTCTCAATGCTGTAGAAAAAACAGGCTTTAGAAAGGGGCAGGATTGCCCAGAAATGTGTCTCTTGATTTCCCATAGTCTGCATATGTGCTCTTTGCAGTTCTGTGTAACACTCTTGCTTGGGAGAGCGGATTCTCCTTGTGCCAGTGCTGGTTTTGTCTTTTGAAAGCTGACATGTTCTAAACTCTGGATCCCTGCTGAGCTCCATGGTGCTGCTTCCCCTAGAGCTGTGTTAACTTACTTTCTCATGTGGGTATATTGACAACTCTATGGGGTATATGGACAATTATGTGAAAGGATATTGTCTATAAAATCCACTGCGCTAAAAATATATATGAACTTATGAATATATCAAACAGTGTGTAAAAATTTAAGTCAATGCAAATGCAAAGTACAAGTCATAAAAAATAGTGCACAACCAATTAATAAATAGCAATAAACATAAATAAATAAAGAACATATAAATCAGATTCACTCGTGATTCATGTACACTTATCTTTGGATGGATGATACAAAAGTGTAATCAATGTGCACAACTAATCTCTAAAAATATCAGTAAATAAAATAAAAAATAAAAATAATAATAATAATAAAAATAAAAAAATCATGTCCAAATAGGTTTGTGTTCAATGATGATCCATGCAAAAGAATCTGTTACCAGTGTTGAATTTAAACTTTCAAGGAGAAATATGAATCCAGACACTGGACCGCCCCCAGGAATCCCCAAAAGGTTGTATGCTCACCTTAAAACTAGGCTCTTATAATGAGGACCAATGAAGCTTCAAAACACCTGGTTGCTACTGGTGTGTATTCGATGGATATGCAGGTATTCACAGCAGGTGACAGAACATTTAACGTCAAACCAAAGCTTAACTCAAAAAAGAAGAAAGTCTCCTAGTGTAACCCATCAGAAAAGTTGTAAAAAGTCAATGGAAGTAGAATTAAATTACAATTATAATGGAAGAAACGGAGTAAGATCCATCATAATCGAAATCATACACGTAGCTGTTATGCTTCATGTTTTAAAAGAAAGCTTGAACTGCGCATGGTCTCTTCAATGCAAATTTTGTGGGTACAAAGATTGTGGTAAATTTGTGTTGTGTATGCATAGGGGTTGATTTACTTAAGCTGGAGAGTGCAAAATCTGGTGCAGCTCTTCGTAGAAACCAGTCGGCTTCCAGGATTTTTTGTCAAAGCTTAATTGAGCAAGCTGAAGTTAGAAGATGATAGGCTACCATGCACATCTGCACTGGATTTTGCACTCACTAGTTTTAGTAAATCAACCCCAGACTAGGTGTCACGTACCTTCTAGTAGCGAGCCCGGATTGCGGAGAGAGGCCTCCTTTACGACTCCCACTACCGGTTTCCTGGCAATACAACAGGGAACACAGGAGTAAGGAGGGGTACAGGTGCCTGGCAGGATCAACAGATGGGTAGGATGGGTAGGCGAGGATCAGTGGAGCAGGTGATCACAGTGAAGGGACCAGCAGGTAGTTTCTAGCAGATACACAGTTCAATGGAGCAGGTAACTTGGAGATAAACAGTGCAGGGAAGCAGGTCACTAGTAGCAGGTGAACAGGGTAATATACACCAGTGCTTGCAGCAGATAACAGTCAATATAAGCAGGTACTTATAGCAGATGAACAGTTCAGTATAGCAGGTTATTGCAGCAGATAGGTAGTTCAATATGAGCAGGCACTTATAGCAGATGAACAGTCCAGTATAGCAGGTTATTGCAGCAGATAGGTAGTTCAAAATGAGCAGGTACTTATAGCAGATGAACAGTTCAGTATATAAGCAGGTTACCCTTCTAGCAGACGGATGGTCAGAGCAAGCCGAATCGGATACCAGGCGGGAACGAAGTACAAGGGAACAGGCAGGAGAATAGTCACAACAAGCCGAGGTCGGGTGCAGGCGGATAGCAGATGGGTCACAGGCAGGCCGGGTCAAACAGGAACAAACAACACAGATCAGGTCTCACAGGTATAACGCTGTTGAGCAGACAGCAAAGACTGTTGGCAAGAGGCTGGTTTAAATAGGCCGTTTGGCGCCAATACGGACGCACGCACGCAACCGTGCACGTGCCCGCGCACGCGCACCTGTGTATGAACGTAAGGGCGTTCGTACGATCGTGCGTACCCGCGACGATCGTACATCAGAAGACCTGGAGGACAATCTCTTCGTGAGATTTTCATGACATTGCCCCCTCCCAAGGGGCAGCCTCCGGATGCCCTTTTGGGCAAACTTTTCCGGATGGGCCCTTTTAAAGGATCGAATCAAATTTTTCACATGAATGTTGTCCTCAGGCTCCCAGGAGTTCTCTTCAGGACCATATCCTTTCCATTTGATTAAGAACTGGTTCTGGTTTCCTCTTCTTCTGGATTTTAGGATGGCTTCAATTTCAAATTCTTCTTCACCATCAACCAAGATCGGATCAGGAGGAGTGGTTTTTCGGTTAGGAAATGGATTGGGAGTGAAAGGTTTCAATAAGGATACATGGAATACCGGATGAACCTTTAGTGAGTCTGGAAGTTCTAGTTCAAAAGCAACCTCGTTAATCTTCCTTTTGACTGAGAAAGGTCCTAAAAACTTGGGACCTAGTTTCCTTGAAGGACACGCCATTTTCAAGTTTACCGTGGATAGCCACACCAAATCACCAGGTACCAGTACTAACTCTCCTCGTCTCTTCCTGTCAAAGGTTGCCTTGTTGTGCTCTTGAGTCTTAGTCATTGTTTCTTGTAGAAGTTTGTTGTTGGTTGAAAAAAAGTTCATCTTTTCCTGGACCGCAGGTACTGAACATTCAGGAAGGGAGTTGGGTAAAAATGAAGGGTGGAAGCCATAATTGGCAAAAAAGGGTGTCTGTTTGATGGCGGAATGGAGAGAATTATTATACGCGAATTCAGCTACTGGAAGCAGGGAGATCCAATCATCTTGTGCAAAAGAGGAAAAACAGCGTAAATATTGTTCGAGAGTTTGGTTTGTCCTCTCTGTCTGCCCATTGGACTGAGGATGATAAGCGGATGAGAACGATAGCTCAATATTCAAGGCTTTGCAGAGGGACTTCCAGAATCGAGAGGTGAACTGTACTCCTCGATCCGAAACTATATTGGCTGGTACCCCATGGAGCCTAATTATTTCTTTGATAAACACTTGTGCAGTTTCAGAGGCTGAAGGGGTACCCTTCATGGGAATAAAATGTGCCATCTTTGACAGACGATCGACCACCACCAAGATAGTGGTATGATCGTCTGCCGGAGGCAATTCAACAATGAAGTCTAGAGACAGCATTTTCCATGGCCTGTCCGGAACAGACAACGGTTTAAGGAGGCCCCAGGCCTTGGTTTTACAGTTCTTACTCCTAATGCACGTAGTGCAGGTGTTCACGTATTTCCTGCAATCCTCCCGTAACTGAGGCCACCAAAAAGTACGCTGTACCAAATCAATGGTTCTAGTGATACCAAAATGTCCGGCGAGTGCGTGGTCATGACACAGCTCTAGAACAGATACCCGCAGAGTTTCGGGGATGTAGATCTTGTCTTTATACCACAGTAACCCACCTCTGGTTTGTAGTTCTGGTTCTGAGAAGGGTCTTTGTCCCATGGAGGCTTGTCTAAGCTGAGAGAGAAGATCTTCCTGAAGCAGAAGGAAATTCCCAGGAGCGAGAATGGTATCCGGAGGAGAATTCTCCTGGGACTTGTGGAACATCCGTGACAAGGCATCTGGTTTTATATTTTTAGACCCTGGGCGATACGTCACATGGAAAGAGAACCGGGAGAAGAAGAGTGCCCACCTGGCTTGTCTTGGTTTTAGTCTTTTTGCAGATCTTAAGTACTCCAGGTTTTTGTGATCTGTAAATATTAGAATTGGATGCGAAGCTCCTTCCAACAAATAACGCCACTCTTCTAATGCGGATTTAATGGCCAACAGCTCCCGGTCTCCGACATCGTAATTTTTCTCGGCTGCAGATAACTTACGTGAAAAGAAAGCCACAGGATGAAGCAGGGCCTTAGTTCCTTGTCTTTGGGATAATATAGCTCCTACGGCGATTTCGGATGCATCCACTTCTAAAACAAATGGCAGGGAGGAATCTGGATGTCTTAAAATAGGAGCGGAGGTGAAAAGTCCCTTGAGAGTCTCGAATGCTTTTTGAGCTTCAGAGGTCCAATGAAAACGGGTTCCTTGTCTAGTTAGTTGTGTGATGGGTGCAACAATAGCTGAGAAACCTTTAATAAATTTGCGGTAGAAGTTGGCGAATCCAATAAAACGTTGGATTCCTTTCCGGTCTACAGGAGTCGGCCAGTCCAAAATCGCAGCAATCTTCTGGGGGTCCATTTTTATACCCTTACTAGAGATGATCAACCCCAGGAATGGTATACTTTCCTGTTCGAACAAACACTTGTCTGCTTTTGCATATAGTCCATGTTGGCGGAGCCGACCCAACACGCTTTTGACGTGCTTGCGATGGGCTTCAAGGGAGGAAGAAAAAATCAAAATATCATCTAAATAAACGACAGCAAATAAGTCCAGAAAGTCCCGGAGCACATCATTGATAAAATATTGGAAGGTGGCGGGGGCATTACACAAACCGAAGGGCATCACCAAATACTCGAAGTGTCCGAATCGGGTACGGAAAGCAGTCTTCCACTCATCTCCGGCCTTGATACGGATCAAGTTGTAAGCCCCACGGAGATCGAGTTTAGTGAACACCGTGGCAATTCCCAGTCTTTGGAATAACTCTGGAAAAAGAGGGAGAGGGTACCGGTTCTTTATAGTGATGTTGTTTAATTCACGGTAGTCTACGCAGGGTCGGAGAGTGTGGTCCTTTTTCTCAACAAAGAAAATACCTGCACCTGCTGGGGACGTAGACGGGCGAATGAACCCCTTCTTTAAATTTTCTTCAAGGTATTCTTTGAGTTTCTCCTGCTCTACTTCTGTTAAGGGAAAAACCCTTCCAAACGGAATCTTGGCTCCAGGAAGTAACTCAATGGGGCAGTCATAAGCCCGGTGGGGCGGGAGCACCTCTGCCTTTTGTTTACTGAACACGTCCAAAAATTCATGGTAGACTTCGGGAATGGCTTGACGTAAATCGATCTCTGAGTCAATAGATAATAAAGTTGCTGGTCTCAGAGAACCGGATGAACCACAGAACTTCTGGCAATACGGTGAAGAAAAGGTAATTTCTCCTGTAGTCCAATTTATGGTTGGATTGTGAGCCTGTAGCCAGGGCATCCCAAGGATTACAGGACAAAGAGGGGAGGTGATAATGTCCATCCGGAGAAGTTCTCGATGAGAACCAGAGATAACAGTAGATAGAGGTGCAGTTTCTCCAGTTACAGGACCAGATTTAATAGCGGAGCCATCGGCCAAATGAATAGAGAGTCCACGGGTCTTAGGTAGGAGAGGAATCTGATGTTGGGCAGCAAAGGATGAATCCATAAAACAGCTGCATGCCCCGGAATCAATAATGGCGGGTGTCTGTAAAGTCTTTCCTGGGAACTGAAAGGAGACAGAAATGATGAGGTGAGATGGAAACTTCATTAGAGAGTCTGGGAGATAAGGAGGCACGAATGGACATTTACGAAGTTTTATTGGACAGTTCCTGACGTAATGTCCAGATTCCCCGCAATAGAGGCATAAGTTATTATTCCGCCGGCGTTGACGTTCTTCGGGGGTAAGAGATGGCCGCAAGACTCCAAGTTGCATTGGCTCAGGTGTGTCAGACGTGGATCGGGTGGCAGGTGCTGGATGTAAATGGCTTGGGGCCTTTGGAAGCATCCAGGTTGGACGAGAGAAACCAGTGGCCCTCTCAGCTCTCCTCTCTCTCAGACGACGATTGATCTGTATCGCCAAATCAATTAGTGCGTTTAATGTCTGTGGGACACCGACTCTAGCAAGCTCATCCTTCAAAGAATCAGAGAGTCCCAAGCGGAACTGATGGCGAAGGGCAGCATCATTCCAGTTCGTATCCGCACCCCATCGCCTGAACTCGGCCACATAATCTTCCACCGCCCTTCGTCCCTGCTGGAGGGTCCGCAAAGCGGTTTCTGCAGTTGCTGAAAGTTGAGGATCTTCATACAATTGAGCCATAGCATCAAAAAAAGTAGAAAGATTAGTCAACGCTGCGTCCTGGTTTTCTAACAGGCGGTGGGCCCAGGTCTGGGGGTCTCCAGAGAGTAGAGACACCACAAAACCCACCTTGGTAGCCTCTAAAGAGAAGGTCCGTGGTTGGAGGGCAAAATATAATTCGCAGGAGTTGCGGAAGGCCCTGAAGCCACTGCGATTCCCAGAAAATCGCTCGGGTATGGGAACTTTAGGTTCTGGTGGTAGCATCACAACTGTAGGTGTTGGAACTGCTTCAGCTGAAGAAACTGATGGTTGAGGGGCCCCCAAGGATCCGGAGGGGTTGGAAAGAGTAATTACCCGTTCCTCCAGCCGAGTGTAGCCTTGTTGAAGGCCCTTAACTGCCTCAGACAGTCCTGCCAGGTGTTGACAAAGTTCTTCCATGGCGGAGGCTCCCCGCTCGGGCTCAGACATTGGCTGTCTGCTACTGTCACGTACCTTCTAGTAGCGAGCCCGGATTGCGGAGAGAGGCCTCCTTTACGACTCCCACTACCGGTTTCCTGGCAATACAACAGGGAACACAGGAGTAAGGAGGGGTACAGGTGCCTGGCAGGATCAACAGATGGGTAGGATGGGTAGGCGAGGATCAGTTGAGCAGGTGATCACAGTGAAGGGACCAGCAGGTAGTTTCTAGCAGATACACAGTTCAATGGAGCAGGTAACTTGGAGATAAACAGTGCAGGGAAGCAGGTCACTAGTAGCAGGTGAACAGGGTAATATACACCAGTGCTTGCAGCAGATAACAGTCAATATAAGCAGGTACTTATAGCAGATGAACAGTTCAGTATAGCAGGTTATTGCAGCAGATAGGTAGTTCAATATGAGCAGGCACTTATAGCAGATGAACAGTCCAGTATAGCAGGTTATTGCAGCAGATAGGTAGTTCAAAATGAGCAGGTACTTATAGCAGATGAACAGTTCAGTATATAAGCAGGTTACCCTTCTAGCAGACGGATGGTCAGAGCAAGCCGAATCGGATACCAGGCGGGAACGAAGTACAAGGGAACAGGCAGGAGAATAGTCACAACAAGCCGAGGTCGGGTGCAGGCGGATAGCAGATGGGTCACAGGCAGGCCGGGTCAAACAGGAACAAACAACACAGATCAGGTCTCACAGGTATAACGCTGTTGAGCAGACAGCAAAGACTGTTGGCAAGAGGCTGGTTTAAATAGGCCGTTTGGCGCCAATACGGACGTACGCACGCAACCGTGCGCGTGCCCGCACACCTGTGTACGAACGTAAGGGCGTTCGTACGATCGTGCGTACCCTCGACGATCGTACATCAGAAGACCTGGAGGACAATCTCTTTGTGAGATTTTCATGACACTAGGGTCAGGCACTATTTAATTATTATCTTGAAACTCCTCCCACTTTTGGCACAGTATGGCCCTACCTGCTGTTTTTCATGGTGTGCTACGTGTTTGCCATGGTATGCATTTAGGTGCATTGCCTAGAGGTGCCTCAGATGTTTCACAATCCTAGCAACACCCCCTGGAGGCAATCCAAGTTGATAGATGTTGTTTGGGTAATCCAAGGTTCACGCAGCCCAGTTTTCTCAGTGAACTGTCTGTGTTAAATGTTTATGAAGCCCTGTAATAACCATGACTGGTGTTTGGAGCAAAGATCTCTCTACTAAAGTACCCAAGAGATTCATGTAACTGTATGAAAGTACAAAGGTGACATTATAGTTTCGTAATTATTTGCCCTTTTACATGCTTTACTACTTTTTAAAATCACTAGTAGATGTGCACCTTGGGAATGATTTATTAAGGAATCAGAGAATGTTCACTTTGCAATGTTTACGTATTTCAGTGAAACACGTAAAGCTATGTCCACTCTGAATACCCAATCCTGTAGGAAAACAAACAGTCTTTTTGCCTGCATATCAATTATGTTGATAATTAATTGTGTTAATTTCGCTGATGAAAATATTTTCATTATAGTTTTCGTCAGCTGCATATTTTCCAGTGACAAAAAACAAAACAAAAGTTAAGCCAATCAAAGAAAACTATGATGAAAATAAATTAAAATTTTCATTTAGTCTACTAAAATCTCCAGTAGATTTTAGTCTACTAAAATCTAATGGGTTTAGTAAAAATATAATGCATTATTTAAGCATTTCTCTAGAATTTCCAAACACGTTTTATACTCCTGAAGTAAAAATCTAATAATGTGTTTATTATTTATGGTATTAAAGTGGAGTTCCACCTATTTGACTTTTAATAATCAGGCACTCACCTGTCCCACAGTCCAGCGATGCGGGTACAGGAAGCCTCGCTCCTCTCCGCGGCACCGGAATTCTAACTGTGACCGCACGGATGTTCACAGCTGGAAGCGCACTGCAAATGCGCAAGCTGCACTGCATGCTGTGAATGGCCAGGAAATCTTCTGGGACCTGTGATATATCCCAAAAGATTGAAGGGGGGGAGGGGGACAGGTGATCTTCCTTCTGGAGGAAATGGGAGCTGGGTGCCTCTAAAAACAGGATACCTACCCCTCCCCACAAAAAAATTACATACCAAATGTGGCGGGTCACCAGCACTTAAAGCAGAAGTTAAATTTTTGAGTGGAACTCCGCATTAAGGTTTGAACATGCACTACAGACACAGATTTAGCCATTGTGATATATAACATCTTTAACCGCTTGCCGCCTGGCCATCATATGACAGGCACGGCTCTTGTTCTGGGTGGACGTCATATGATGTCCATACATTTAAACAGGGCATGCGCGCAATCTTGTGTGCGCAGCCCTGTACCTTCGGTGGCAGCGTGTCACGCAGACACTGTTTGCCACCGAGGGGGGTGAACAGCCATTGGGCATATTTACTACGTGATTGGCCATGATGAAGCCAAGGCCGGTCACAAATAGTACCTCCCCACTTGCACAGCACATGCGCTGCATGTGCACTTCGGTGGCGGCGTGTTCCTGGTACCACTGCTCATCACTGAAGCTGGTAAACAGCCATCGGCTGTGATCCTTTCACAGCCAATTACTAAATGTAAACATAAAGCAGTAACAAGATGTTACCAGGTTCTCCTTCTCACACACCGATCGTGTGTGAGAAGGAGATTGCGGCGGTAACATCTCGTTACCGCTTACAGTGTAGACCAACACACACTGATTCCCCCCCCCCCATAAAGAGGACCTGTCACCACCCACCAAAGTACCTGACATAGTTCATCTGAGTACCTGAGTATCTGTCACAGTCCATCTGAGTACCTGTCACAGTACATCTGAGTACCCGAGTAACTGAGTACCTGTCACAGTCCATATGAGTACCAGAGTACCTGAGTACCTGCTACAGTCCATCTGAGTATCTGAGTACCTGTCACAGTTCTTCTGAGTACCCGAGTACCTGTCACAGTTCATCTGAGTACCCAAGTACCAGAGTACCTGTCACAGTCCATCTGAATACCTGAGTATCTGTCACAGTTGCTATCAGTACCGAGTACCTGAGTACCTGTCACCACCCTTCAGAGTACCCAAGTACCTGTCACCAAGCCATCAGAGTACCAGAGTACCTGTCGCCAGCCCATCAGAGTACCCGAGTACCTGTCACCATCCCATCAAAGTATCCAAGTACCTGTCACCAGCCCATCAGAGTACACGAATACCTGTCTGTTGCTTATCAAGTTACCTGAGTACCTGCCTCCAGCCCATCAGAGTACCGAGTGCCTAGTGCTTTTGACAAACAAAAGTGAAAATTTAAAACATAAAAAAAACAAAATAAAAAACTGTCAAAACTAAAGGCTGTAATGCCAGGCTGCAAGTGGGGATGGGGAAGTAAATGAGAGTGGTTGCACGGGGCAGGGTGCATTATACCTTGGGGATTTGGAGGTGCGTGCACAGGACAGAGAACTGGACTGTCTGGGGAGGTTGTTATTTTATAAAGTACGAAGCACTTCTACCCTGCTGGGAGGGGAAACACTCACCATGTCACATCTATACAGATACAAATCCGACGGAGGAGTTTCTCTTCTGTGGTTTGCAGGGCATTGTTCTAGAACTCCCAGGTAGCAGGCAGACAGAGGGAGCCAATAGAGTCAGGGGACTGGGGCTTTAACAGACAGGTGGAGCTCCAGGGAAAGTGGAATTTCAAGTGGATACTGGAGCTTTTATACGACTAAAACGTACTGGAGATGTTATTCAATCAAAATATGACTAAAACTTAAACAATCCAGATGACTAAAATATGACTAAAACTAAAATGGCATTTTAGTCAAAACAATGTAACTAAAATGTAATTAAAATCTCATTTCACAATTCCCAGTTTTGCATATGAATGAAGTAACATACCTTATTCTCTAAACTAAGTGAAAATTCACTTTTTAGAGTGAAAATAGTCTAAACTTTTGTATAATTTAATCCTAACATGAGTTCTGAAGAGTGAGCACTGTTTAAGGTCAGTAATTTGTTCTACAGCTACCTTTTAAATCTACCTCCAATTCCCAAGCAAATATTCCCATTCTTCACTCTGGGTACCTTTTCAACTGAAAACACAAAAAAAAGGGAACTTTTTTGTTTCATTGTTTCAGCCAAATTTCCTTTTAGTGTATTTCATGTAATGATAGCCAAAATGAATGTCACTGAATTGTAGTTGGTCTTGAACGGATAATTTGTCTTTTGTCTCTTACTTCTTCAGGAATTAATTAATTTTAAATATGTTTATTCTTAATGACTGCATATAAAAAGTAATAACTTTAGCCTTCTGCCAGAACAAATGCAAGAGCAGATGTTGTGTCCCCACAAGCCATGAGCATATGGGGGTTTATTGTTTGTTATATAGGTTATATGTTTGTAGGAAGCACCAACAAAGCCACTGCATTGGCAAGCTCTCATAACTGATTCACAAGATAGGAACGGCTCCATATCAATATAATCTTGGGAATTGTGTGCATGTGGCCACAGCTGGAGAAAAAACATAATAAAAAGAAAGTTGTTTCTGCAAAAGGATGGAGCACCTGCTCTGAAGCAAGCTTCGTCAATTGCAAACACAGGGAAAAAAAAAAGCTTTCATAATTATGCATACAAAGCCACATTCATGATCTATCTATCTATCTATCTATCTATCTATCTATCTATCTATCTATCTATCTATCTATCTATCTATCTATCGCTATTACAAAAGAGAAGTATTTTATATTTACAGTATTTAGTGGATTACACAAAGTATGAACAGGCAGTACATAAACCAAAATATCAATGTATGTAATAATAGTAATAATACAAATAACAATAATAATACATTGATAAGAAAATTAAAACGTTTTCATTAGGATGTGATGTGTGTCTATTTTATTTATTTAAATGTTAAATCAAAGTAAAAAGCACTTATAAAAGTTATATCTAAGCAGATTAGGTAGCTGGAAAAAATGTAACCATGAGTTTGATTCAAGTTCTCCTGATTCTGTTCCCTTTTTTCAAGTAAAATCTTTGACAACATATAATTACATAATTTAGACACGTTATTATATTCAACAGATGTAATTGTAGATGCTAGAAGTAGGTCATTGCTATTTATTTCAAATAGCATATGATATATATATTCATGATTAATAATATTTTAAAGTAACATGTAAATCAAACTGTTATTACCTATGTAATATTACGATCATTGTATCTAGCACAAAACATGGTTACATAGTAGGTAAGGTTGAATAAAGACAATAGTCCATCCAGCTCAACCTGTGTAGGTGCACAGGTGTCTGTATCTATAATTATTTGTTATATCCCTGTATGGTGTGTTCTTTAAGATGCCCATCATGAGTCTCTTAAAAATATCCATACTCCCTGCAGCCTCCATCAATTGTGAAAGAGAGTTCCACATCTTTATTGCCCCGACAGTGAAAAACCCCCTGGGCAGTTTAAGGTTAAACCGCTTCTCCTCCAATCTCATAGTGTGTCCCTGTGTCCTCTTACACTCCTTGCGATTGAATCGTTTTGCTGGGATTGGGATCACCATTGAGGTATTTGTAAATCGCTATCATATCTCCTTTCAAGTGTCGTTTCTCCAGCGAGAATAGATTTAGTGTTTGCAGTCTTTCCATGCAATAGAGGTGCTCCAGTCCCCTTATTAGTTTTGTTGCCCTTCTTTGGACTCTCTCCAGTCCTAACACATCCCTTCTGAGGACCGATGACCAGAACTGGACAGAATACTCCAGATGTGGTCTAACCAGAGTTTTATAAAACGGTAGGATTATAGTTTTATCCCTGGAGTATATCCTTTTTTATGCAAGCTAATATTCTGCCGGCTTTGGTAGTTGCAGCTTTACATTGCATGCTATTGCTCAATCTGTCATCTACTAGGACTCCCAGATCTTTCTCCATCCTCGATTCCCCCAGCAGTTCTCCCTCCAGTGAATATTTAGCATTTATGTTTTTTGCCCCCAAATGCATTATTTTTAATTTCTCCACATTAAACCTCATTTGACATGCATTGGCCCACTCCATTATTTTGTTCAGGTCTTTCTGTAAAATGTCTATATCCTGATGTGGTTATGACCTGAAGAAATGTAAACATTGTGGATGAAGTGAGGTAAGTGGAATGAAATGTGTTCTAAACACAATGGTATGCATTTACCAAGATGATTTACACTAGTTGACATTTGTAATTTTTTGTCAACTGAAGGTTGTCAGACTACCTGAATTCCAAGTGTAACTCCCACACTCCCCCTTCCTCCTCCTCCCTTGTTAGTTCTAATAAGACCAAGCTTACAGCACACAGCCTGTGATTGACAGTCTCAGCTCTGAATCCTGTGTGTTGTGTGAAGGGATGTGTGTCTCTCCAATCGGCTTACCATCACTCTCCTCACCGAGCTATGCAGTGTGTAATTTAAACTCCATGCCTCCCCCCCCCCCCCCCGTTTTCTGAAAACTCAGACACGTTGTATACATGTTGGATTTGAACAGAGAAAAGAAGACTACAGATAAACAGATATAATCTATGTAGGTCTTCTGTTTCTTCTCTGTGTATTATCTGAGGCCACTTAACCACTTACCACCTGGAATATTTTCCCCCTTAGTGACCAAGTAATTTTTTGCGATATGGCACTGAGTTGCTTTAACTGACAATTGCATGGCTGTGCGACGTTGTACCCAAACAAAATTGATGTGATTTTTTCCCACTTTCTTTCTTTTGGTGGGGATTGACTGGCGAAGGAGATATATCGCTGTTCCTAATCACTAGGAACAAGAGATCTGTCTCTCCTCTCCTGTCAGAACAGAGATCTGTGTGTTTACATACACAGATCATGGTGGCCAGGGTATATAACAGCCACGGCCATGTGCATCGGGTCCCCCGCAGAGCAGCGCACGCTATCACCCATAAAAGTGCCAACTTACACCTACGATGATTTGTGGTTTGTGGGAATGAGCCAACATGATGCAGTATAATGACGGTGGCTGGTCGGCAAGTGGTTAAAATATGAAGTTGAATTAAAGAGAGGTTGAAAGCAAGCAGCTTCTGTAGTACCTATTTATTTAAAAACCCATAATGTTCTGTGATGCCAGTGTCATAGATGCACAATGTATCCAATATTTATCTATAAACAAATTATAATATCAATAAAAAAAAGTTTGAAAAATTTGAACTTTAAAAAGAAATGCTGTTTTCTTTCTTCTTCTCTCTTCTAAAACTATACTTCAATAACGCCTGAATATTGGATAGATATATTTTGAATCACCCTTTTGGAAACAATTCAAGACTGTACTGGTCATGTTTTTTTTTTAAATCATATTTTATTGAAGAAAATTTTCAAGTATAAACAGCTACACATCTTAAATCCCCTATAACAAAAAACTATTAGGACTTTAAAGGTAACATAATTACCCATTCACATTCAGTGCTTGTCACAGGTCAGCTTCTGCTTCTTCAGGAAGAAGAAGACATTTTCCATTCCCTTTAATGGTGCCTTTTTGTTCAAGAAGTACAATCTATCTAAAGCAGCATTAATATGTTCACATATACAACCACAATTTAAAGTGGTTGTAAACCCTTACAACACACTTTGACCTACAGGTAAGCCTAGATTAAGGCTTACCTGTAGGTCCAAGAAATATCTCCTAAACCTACACAGTTTAGGAGATATTTGCCTAAAGACAGGCACTGCACTGAGTGCGCCACGGTCAACGGGGATATGCCGTGAGTGGTGGCTCCCGTGCGCATGCACAGGAGTGGCGTTTTGCGGCTTCGCCGAATGACAGCGGTGGAGCAGCGAGACCCACCGAGAAGATGGATGTGGCGGACTACAGGGGACAGTGGTGACTTCGCTGGCTCCTGTGTCAGGTAAGTGACACATAATGGACTACTATGCGATGCATAGTAGTCCATTATGCTTTACCTTTGCAGGGAATGAAAGAGGAAGTAAACTCATCAGGGTTTACTTCCTCTTTAAAAGAAAAACAAAGAAAGCAACAACAGAGATGAACGGATCCAAGTGTTGAGTCTTGAGCCAAGGAAGAGGGGGAGACTTCCCACCAAGATGGCAACCAGGCAGGTAGTCCTGATTCAAATATATCCCCAATTACAATAAAATAATGAAATCACATATTGTTAGGGAATGTCTGTGAAATGTTTGGCTCATAGAAATGCGCATGCGTGCATGGTGACCAGGGAATACACATACATGCGCGGGAATAACCTGAGGAAGTCATGTGACACAACGCACTGGGAGGTGCTTATGACATCACTCATGACATGACATCACTCCGCAAAACTACAAGTTTATGGACCGCTATTTTCCGTGAACCATTCCTATACAATTGCCTTTATTCTGATATGCACCAGTATAGTGCATCACAAAAGTTGAGTTTTTAAATGTTAGAGGTAAATTTTAATATATAATATATATCTATTATCCTTCTTTGAGCTTCCTGAGCATTTATATTGAGGGATCCTGAGGATGGAGATGAATTAAAAAATACCTGAAGGAGTGGAGGTGTACAGCATTCCTGGCTTACCATATCTGGTTTAAAGCAAAAGCGCATTAGACCTGAGGTACATTGGGTCTAATCGGAAGGAAGAACAGAGTATTCTTTCAGAACAAGCAGTTGAAATATTAATTATGGACACAATTTATTGATACACAATTGGATGGACTTTGATTTAACTCACTTGTTAATGTGTCTTATAATGTATATATATATATATATATATATATATATATATAAGCAAAAACCTCAACATTATACTAGCTAGTCTAGTTTTATGCCCAAAATGAAAACTAAGAACTGGAAGTCTTTACTGGCTAGTAATTGTACAAGCAGCCAAAGTAGCTCCATAAGTAAAAATCCAGAACCCATTGCAATACAAAAAAAGAATAAATGGGCAGTTAGCTATTTTTTCACTGCTGTAGTGCTATTGTGGACAGAGATCCCAATCACTTGAGTATAATTAGTTGATACACTAACCAGTGGATAATCCTTAGTATAGAAAACAGGAATAAAGGATTTCTCCATAAAATGCCATACAAAAACAATGTCTGTTCCAATATTAGTACTGCAGAGCAGTTAAGTATTAAGCCACGTACACACAATCAGATTTTCCGACGAGAAATGTGTGATAACAGACTGTTGGTGGAAAATCCAACCATTTGTATGCTCCAACGGACAATTGTTGTCGGATTTGCCACAGACAAATGATGGATGGCAGGCTTTAAAATTTTCCGTAGACAAATATCTGTTGTTGAATTTTCCGTGCATTTGTACACAAGTCTGTTGGGTAGCAACATTGTCTAATGTTATATTTCTGGACTGTCTGGAACATCTGTCAAAGTTACTCCGTTTATGGGTGTCTTGGTATTATCCAAAGTTTGAATTGGAACTGTCATAAATCTGTTAACTATCTTTTTCCTATTTCCAAAGATTAGCCAGGCTGATACATGAAAAGAGTTTCTTTTTGGTTGATACACCCAAGCATTTACTTTCCTGGGGGCAGTCTGGAATGCCATTTCTCAGCTCTTGGCTCCAGACTGGCTGTTGCTATAATGCAATCTTCAAAGAGTGCCATGGCTGCCAGGATTATTGATGACAGTGGGTGACAAAGATCAAAGGATCAACAGGCACCCAGGGAGAATATATTACAAGGACTACTGTTTGGCAATATCTATTGGCCAGGAGGCAAGTGGGGGTGGTTACGAGTGGGTGTAAATGTTTGAGTAAAAAGGGCACAGAAAAGAGAAATAGTTCCTTTTTCCTTTGGATCCTGGCTTGGACCTAAGCCTCGTAGCTATGGCCCTCTCTTGGTCATCTGAGCCCAGCTTTCAGAAGAAACATGTCTTGCGGACAGCCTTGTGATAAGTATCTTTTGATTGTTGTATTATATATTCTGGTTATATGATTGATAATATTGTAATATCTTTCTTTAGTATTTTATGTTAGCGCTTTTCTATGTTCTTGGGAAATAAATAAGGTTTTGTTTTATTAAGCTGTGTGCTTGGTTTCATAGTTAACCTTGTATTATTGTGATATCAACAGTAACATGTAATCAGAGTTTTAATAGACTAGCTAACTGAAGGGATAGACACATTAATACATAGGTACAATATTATTTATTGTACCTATTACCTCAAAGTCCGTCTGACAAAAGTCCAAAGTACAAACATGCATTTTCGGAAGCAAGGACAAGCCCAAAGTGGACCGGTCTTGTAAACTAGCGCTCATCATGGAGAATTAACATTCGTGAAATCTTGAAATGCAGCCACATTCTCTTCTTCTTTAATGGGATAATAAGGAAGCTGCTTTGCTGGTGATGGAGGGAAAAATGGAAAAACATGACCGAGGTGCTAAAAGTGTATCCCTCCTAGTCCCTCAGTGTCCATCATGATAGGTAACAGCCAGCAGAAGATGTGGATAGGTGCTTCCAATATAAATGTTCTAATATTCCTCTGTGTTTTGTTCTAGCACATGATAAGTACACTTGGGGGTTAATGGAAGCTAAAATAGCCGAGAGCCAATCAGACAGCAAAATGGAATTCACTGTAGGGCCATGATTCCTGCGTTCAAGGTCGCAAATGATTGGAAAGCCATAACTCCTTTATGTAGGGAATTGAGTCCCTTTACATTTAACAGAAACATATTCAGGAGGCAATATGGAGCTCATACAAAGAGAAGTACAATGTTGCTCTGACTATTAAGTGAGCTGGTGGGCTCAGCAATATAGGGAGTAGAAAGAAAGAGAAATAAGACCAGAGAGAGGCAGAAAAGGAGAAACTTTTAAATACCAACTAGTAGTAGTCTGTAAAGCAACATAACCAGTGTATATTTCAAGTGAGTTCTGGTTATTAAACCCCGACCAAGTCATACTCTAACACCTAGGGTAGCACTGCCAACCCAAGGGTGAGAGCAGGGCCATCTTTAATATTGATTGGGCCCTGGGCAAAAATTTGCTTAGGGCCCCCCTCCCCCCCATGCAATTTCGCTCTCCACCTTCTCTGAGACATACAATAAATAGCAGCTAGACTTAAAATCAGTTTACTGTATCAGATCAGGCAGCGATTATTGGTTGTCAGAGGTTACATCATTACTGCTTACTGACTGGTTGCTAGAGGTTACATCACTCCTTAAGGCTCACTGATTAGTTGCTAGAGGTTACAGCACATGATTTTGGCTTGTTGATTGGCTGCTAGAGATTACTGTACAGTAATACTGCTCACTGGTTGCTGTAGGTTACAGCACATCATCTCCTCACTACAGGGGGCATGATATACATATGAATGCTGCCTTATTTACATATCAATGTCGTTTGCCTCAGCTATTTACATATGCATGTCACTGCTATTTACATATGAATGCTGGTTATTTACATGTAAACACAGGGTCTGCAGGTGAGTCGTCTGTACACAACAACAGGACTAAAACCTCAAGGGAATGTAAACTGGGATAGTTGGCAAGTATGAGGCAGCTGCTTTGGGCCCCACAACAATGACAGGGCTCAGGGCAGCTGCCACTTTTGCCCTGCCTTAAAGACGGTCCTGGGGGAGAGCACTCAAAAGAGCTCACTGACTGCTCCCCACAGCACCCAAGGCAAACAAAATTATTCAATACTACAATATGCTAATTATTCATATAAACATGCTAGCATGAAATAGACCAAATATTAGGAAAACACTTCACACCTAGAACTAGGTTCAAGAAGAGAAAATGGTAGAATAGAGAAGAAGGGTATGGGAAGGGAGGGGAGGAGGGTCAAGGATGGGGGAGAGTGAAAGGGAGAAAGCAGGGAAAGAGGAGGGGGGAATGGAATTGAACTTTACAGGGATACAATCTTGTTGAGTGAAATCTAATAAGGTGCCAGGGATATAATGACATAAGGAGACAAGTCAGGTAAATTAATAAATAACACCAGCAGTATCATCAAATGCAGGGGCATTCAAAATATATCTAAGTAGTCTGAACATGAACAGATGAAACCGAAAAGTTCACAGTTAAGTTCTTGCACCCTAGCGAGCCCAGAGAGCTTCAGGTTCTAAAAAAAAAATTTGAACTGAATTTGTTCAGATAAGGACCACATTGAATGGTCAGGGTGTAAAAGATAGATCTGGTAGTCTTCTCATCCAGGTGTGGCAGAGACCAAGCTGAGGGGACATTGGCGAGATGACTTTATGGGGACCCCTTATGGATGGAAGCGGGGCCTTTAGGTGTGCACACTAGGGCAGTGTTATAAGGTTGATGTGCAGGACATGCCAGAGTCTTGGGCAATGTCATCTCAGAGACAAGGATGGGTGTCACCAACTAGTTGCTGTAGAGCCTCTGGTGTAGAGCAGGAATGCTGCTTGTCAATTGCTACAACAGGAAAACTGAAGATCAAAAGGGAATCCAGGCATACTTTAGCTGGTATTGCATCAGAATTTGTATCTGTGGCTTCATAGTAGATGTTAGTGGTGCTAAGTTTAGGAAAGTTTTGGTGGGTATTACTTTGAAACTGCAGGGTGTCCTTAGAGCAGGAAGCTGCTAAATGTGGCTTCTTGGTATGTTAGAAGTGCAACTGCACAATTATGTTGCGGAGTGGGCAATCTGGTTAGTGATGGGTCAAAGTTCTATGAAACCTGTAACTTAAGTCATTTGATTGGTATCAAAGGAGAAAGCTCCTAGAAGAGTACAGTGGTGAAGGAAGCTAGATCCTCAACAGCCTCCAATCCACAAGTAAGAACACCAGGAGGGGTTCTCTGCAACCTCTAGGTGGGATAATGTATCATTCCTAGAGTGCTGCTTAATAATGAATTATAGGTCATCCTCCCGAGTCTTCATATCAGCAATCTTCTGCCCTAGTTCCCCCCAGTGTCAGCACCTGGACTTGAACCTAGGACCTCTGCTGTGTCTAGCAATGACTCTGCTTGTTGAGTCACCTGGAATGCTGGACAGGTGCCTGGACAATTCTTCAAATGATGCTGCCTTGAATCTAGTTTGTCTTGAACATTGAACACTTTGCTCCTCCTATGAACTTCCTGATTTAAGCTATGTCTCGGCACTTCCTGTTTGCCAGATTATTGTGCTCTCCCCAGCCAATATCTTGTTTTCATCTCTCCTGCTGCTGTTTTGTTACCTCTCTTAAAAAAACACTATGGGGGTTATTTACGAAAGGCAAATCCACTTTGAACTGCAAGTGCACTTGAAAGTGGGATGGTGGGACTGTGACATCATACAGGGTGGGGTCACCACGTGACATCACCCGGTGACCCCGCCCCTTATGCCTATATAAGTCTCTGCACAATGCGTCCCTGCCATTATGGCCGGATGTCAACATCAAAAAGGAATAAGAAGAAGAAGAAAAGAAGAAGAAGGCGGCGGCGACAGCAACAAGCGACTGCGACAAGACCGGGCCAACGCTAGTAAAAGAGATGTAAGAAGATAGGGGAGGCCCGACAGAAGAAGCAAAAAGTTAAGTCAGAAGAAGACCCCCGAAGTCGGATAAAGACCCCCGGAAGGCGGCGACGATGAAAGAGAAAGCCGGGCTCCTCCGCTAGTAAAAGAGCTAGCGGTAAAAGAGCAGAAGATAGCGGAGGAGCCCGGTGAGAAGACCCCTGAAGTCGGAAGAAACCCCCCAGAGCTGTCTAATAAAGTACTTTAAAAACCTGTGTTGTGTTTTTTTATTAACGCTTTTTTCCCCCAGGTGAATGGGCAGTTATACCCCTGTCACTTTCAGTGGGCATAGTGCCCACTGATTTTGCCCTGTTAAAATATATAGAGGTGCACGTGTAACTGAGCCGGCTAAAGGTGAGAAATTCTAATTACAGTGAATAAAAGTCATGGAATTTATTGAAATAAATACCTAGAGAAAGCAAGCTTGAGTTTAAAGACGTGTCTTTTTATCCACATGACAGTCACTTGTGGGCATATATGTACAATGAATGTTTACAGGCCAATACACAGATTGACAGACCCAGGTTTACTGTGCACAAATTACAAAAAAAAGTGTTAAAGTTAGTACGAATATTTAATACGTTGATTATTCATATTAATTTACCTGCCAAAAAATGTGTGTACAGTGTACACTAAAGAGACTAACAATGTACAGAACACACGAATACATGAACATGTGCCCCAAGATACTCTTATGCTGCGTACACACGACCGGACTTTTCAACTGACTAGGTCCGATGGTCTTCCCGACTGACTTTTGGCAGAGGTCGGACGGACTTTCGAACTAGCGGACATGCGCACACGCAAATGGATTTTCCCGCGGACTTTCAAAATGAACAGACTTGCCCACACACAGACTAAAGTCTGTTCATTTGGAACGTGACTCCAGGTACAATGGGACTAGAAAGGGAAGTCAATCTCGCCGCTTTCATTGGCGAGATTGACACCTTGCGAGCCCCGTCGCCTGGTATGGATTTTAAGGGGAACCCCTGACATCAAAAAAACGGTGTGGGGGTCCACCCAAAGCCCATACCAGACCCTTATACGAGCACGCAGCCTGATCAGTCAGGAAAGGGGCTGGGGACGAGTGCCCCCATCCTGTTCCTGAACCATACCAGGCCGCATGCTCTCAACATGGGGGGTGAGTGCTTTGGGGAAGGGGGGCACCCTGCAGCCCCCCACCCCAAAGCACCTTGTCCCCATGTTGATGAGGATAAGGGCATCTTCCTTACAACCCTGGCTGGGTCTGCGGGCGGGGGGGCTTATCGGAATCTGGGAGCCCCCTTTAATAAGGGGACCCCCAGATCCCGGCCCACCACCCTATGTGAATAAGGAAAGAAAAGTGGGTTGTGCTAGAAAAATATGTAAATAATCAATCTGTGAAAAATTTAATAATTAGATAAATGGATAATACCACTGATCCTATAAGAGAGTAAGGCCGCGTACACACGGGCGGATTGTCTGTCCAACTTGGACAATCCGCTCGTGTGTGGGCTTCAGCGGACTTTTTCAGCTGACTGTCTGACGAACAAAGTCTTACGGAATTTCCATAATTTTGTCCGTTCAAACTTGGTTTTGTCCGTCCAAACTTGGTTTCAGCGGACAGTCCGCTCGTGTGTAGGCAAGTTGGACGGACTAAGTATGGCGCATGCTCAGAAAGGGTTTACACGGCCGAAGGTTGCATTGCAGTGTATAGGATGTCGTTTTTCTAGTCCCGTCGTACGTGCTGTACACGTCATCACGCACGCTTTCAGTGGACTGTCTGCTCACCGTGTGTGGTCAAGTCCGTTCATTCAAATTTTGAACGGACTGTCTGTCGGATTGTCTGACGAACTTAGTTGGGCAGACAATCCGCCCGTGTGTACGCGGCCCAAGTGCAAAAAATGCAAAATACGTGTGTATATAAACAAATGATACTCTCTCCAGTGTGATAAGAAAAATATATAGAGAAACAATTTGGACATCTGATAAGACTAAATATCCAATCAGATGACTAGTGTTGAAATATCAAATGCCAGTGAAAACATCATAACTGATAAATAGTACATAGTAAAAAAACGCGATCGCTTTAATGTTCTAAACGATCCATAATCATATTAGAAAGTCCACAGAGAGTCCCAAAATAAGGAATAATAATAATAATAATAATAATAACTCCCACAGTGATGAAACGTTGTAAGAAATCCAAGGTTGTGTAGACTGTGAACACCTCCACCACAATTCACGCTGAGGCCGCGTACACACGGGCGGACTGTATGGCCTACTTAGTCCGCCGAAACACATTTCAGCGGACAGTCCGCTCGTGTGTGGGCTTCAGCTGACTTTTTCAGCGTGCAGTCTGGCGTACTAAGTATTTTGGAATTTCCGTAATTCTGTACGTCATACTTTGGTTTCAGCGGACAATCCGCTTGTGAGTAGGCTAGTTCGACGGACTAAGAATGGCGCATGCTCAGAAAGGATTTACACGGCGGAAGGTTGCATTGCTGTGTATTGGACTTCCTATTTCTAGTCCCGTCGTACGTGCTGTACACGTCATCGCGCAAGCTTTCGACGGACTGTTTGTGCATCCATGTGTGGTCAAGTCCGTTCATTCGAAAGTATGACGGACTGTCCGTCGGATTGTATGACGGACTAAGTAGGCCATACAGTCCGCCCGTGTGTACGCGGCCTAACGCTTACCAGAAACAAATGGTTCTTTATTATAGAGAACCACAAAGCACAGATGGCTAATTTTCCCCAGTCTAGGATCTTTGGACGGATGGGATGGTAAAAGCAGCCTCTCGCAGTTCAAACTCAGCCACAATACCGAACATCAGCGAAACATACAAAGAATAGAGCTCGCAATAGTGTAAAACCATAACGTTTAATATAACAAAATAAAAACAAATTGCACACTTAAGAGTATAAAATGAAGAAATCCGCACTAAAACACCGGTGGGGGTTGGAAATCAAAAAGGATAGTGGTAACAATGGCTACAGACAAATACTAATTGTATCACTAGGTTGCTGCCACCCACAAGGAGAGAAACTCCAATTGGGGTTTCCTCCAAAAAATAGAACAATATGGTAACCGGGGTAGTTGGCGCTACCTACAAATAAAACTCCTTACAAATAGAGTGAAGAAAAATCCTTCTGCCGGGATTCCTCAAATCCTATAAGATCCTAATTGTTTCCAACAGGATCAAGAAAAACTGCAACAGAAAACAGTTCCTACTAGAATCTATTACGTGTACGACGGAGTTACGCTTATTACGTTAGTTCCGTTCGTTGGAACGCAGTTGGAGTGCAAGCCGCAGCTGCGTATCTACCGAGCGGCTTCCACGTTCGGATTGATTTTTACGCTAGAAGGGCTC
Source organism: Lithobates pipiens (assembly GCF_037356315.1). NCBI lineage: Eukaryota > Metazoa > Chordata > Amphibia > Anura > Ranidae > Lithobates > Lithobates pipiens. Next base: position 390,883,773 of record NW_027507764.1, read on the forward strand.
TATCCCTGGGGGACTTACATAAACTGGAGTGACCATATGCAACAGGGTATAACCTGGTACATTGTTTCTAAGTGGTTTTTGCACTCTTAGTCCTTTGTTTTTTGGGATATAGTGCCATTAGCGTATGGTTGATTATGTATTTTTTTCTCCCAGCTTGGTTCTAGGATTTACTATCTGTTTTCCTGGAACGTTACCATTTATTTATATATGGGGGCTGAGTGATTTTTTAGTGGACTGTATTTCCATATCTTGTCTCAACATATGAGATTTGTTTCTTCCATTTTTTATTTTTATTTTTATGTTTTTATTGTTTTATATTTTTGTGGCAATAAATTGATTTTTTATACAAATCACACTATGGAGGCTACAATTTTTTTCTTATGAGGACATATGAAATCTCCCCTTGGTTGCGATTGAGGAGCTGGATATCGGCAGGGATTGAGAAACCTCTTTCCGGATGCGATTGAGGAGCTGGATATCGGCAGACTTTGATCTCAAGGCGAATTACCCCTGCAGGGGTACATTCTTCTGGTGAGTGGGGTACCTTGTGGGGGAACACAGAAGTCACGTTCAAGATTGCACAAGAAGCACTAAAGTCACTTTTTTTGCACCTTTTTTTGCACTATTGAAGATTTTTTTTGGACAATTGGACACTATTTTTGTATTTCTATTTTTATTTGCATTTTTATTTTATTTTTATTTTTATTTCTGTTTGCTTTTTATATATATTTTTTTATATTTATATATTTTTTCATTATGGATTGTTTATTTAACTTGTTGGCTAATTGATTTTTTGTTTCTTCACCCGCACTTTTTGATGCACTTTTTATATATATATAATATATTTTTTATATATATGTTTATACTAGCATTTTGCACTTATAGCTTGTATATTTAAGTTTTGACTACAATTTCATAAGCACATTTATATACGCCTCTTACTGGGAATTTGCTTATTTAAATATATCTTGGCGTTAATGCGATTTTAGGCAATATTGCACTTAGCAACAGATACACATATACAATTTGTTTGTCTTTTGTCTGTTGTTGTTTGGTTTTTAGTTCTCTCCTTTCTCCTTCGTTTATTGGATCTATCTGTTAATCTCAGGAATTAATTTCCAGTAGGAATATTGCTGTTTTTTGGGACATTTGAGTAGCTTGTAACTTGGAAAATCGCATAATAGCAGCACTTTTTGGCATATACCCTTTTTTTATTTTATATATATATATTTTTTAGGATGAATACATGATCTACTCGGGATTATATACATATATTTTTTATATATACCGACTTTACTCTGCAGGGTGTGGCCGATACACATTAGACTATCTTTATGATTGTAATAGATTCTAGTAGGAACTGTTTTCTGTTGCAGTTTTTCTTGATCCTGTTGGAAACAATTAGGATCTTATAGGATTTGAGGAATCCCGGCAGAAGGATTTTTCTTCACTCTATTTGTAAGGAGTTTTATTTGTAGGTAGCGCCAACTACCCCGGTTACCATATTGTTCTAAATTGCACACTTACATAGCACCAATAAGTAAACAGCATTAAGTCAATCGAGCCGGCCGGTCTCGAAAAAATGCCCGATACTTCCGGGACAGCCACGTGTAGCGGTGACGTCAGTGCGTCGCTCCTCCTCCCTACACATTTCGTCACTAACAGGACGTCGTCACGGGGTACGGGTGGCGTCCTAACGCATAGTAAATTTATAAAGTAAAACACAACCAAGCCTCAATCTGACCTCCGGAAATGAAACGGAAACCACCATCTTGGTTGAGGGAAATATACAATAAAAAGTTAAGATAAAAATGATCCCAAAAACTACAATGGGATAAAAGCAAACCAAAAAATATTATAAATTAATATTCGATTTGCGCACATCAAATATGGGTAGCAAAGCACATCGAATATATAATAGGAAAAAATAAATAAATGGTCTGTATGGAGATCTAAAAAAATTGATATAGGGGATCAACAGACAGTCAACCCCACCTTACACACACAGTACCTCCAACATCGACTCATCTGGAAGCGCATTAAAAATAACTAAAAATAAAAATAATGAAAAATAATAAAAATTCTCAAAAAATTAAATATTAAATATCTGACTGAAAAAATATTAACCAATCAGGTGGTCCATAACCTACCAGAGATCAAACTGTTAGGTAAGAATATACAAAAAATTATGTATTTATACAAATAGAATACAGTAAAACAAATAGAATACAATAAAACAAAGTCACTAGGAGTTTTCTATAAAGCAATTAACATCTACATCGATGTTCAAACCAAAAGGAACATAACTCTTTAATTTGTACACCCAGGCCATCTCTAGCCTGGAAATGCTCCGAACCAAACAGCTACCCCTCCAGTTTGGCCTAAACTTATCAATTCCTAAAAAAATTGTGTTAGAGGGATCTCTGTAATGAACAGTTAAATAGTGTTAAGAAACAGAATGTTTTGTAAAGCCTTTCCGAATATTGTTTATATGCTCATTGAGACAGACCTGTAAGGGTCTCTTAGTCTGGCCCACATACTGCAGGCCACATGGACACTGGAGCATATAGACAACCCCAACAGTTGAACACGTGATAAAGGGTTCGATAGAGAACATTTTTGAGGTACAGGAAGAGGAGAAACTAGTAGTCCTTCTTGTTGTACATCGATTTAGCTGACAAACCTGGCACCTTCTACACTGGTAATAATCTGTGAGTTCAGAGAAAAGGTTTAATCTTTCGCTAGGAGGGTTCGAAACGTTGGGCGCCAACTTATCCTTAAGGGTAGACACCCCCCTAAAGACCACCTGTGGTCTATCAGGCAAAATGGCATTCAAAACTCATTTTTCAGAATATGCCAGTGTTTGTTCATAATATGCTTCACACTAAAATGTTGGCATGAGAAGCTTGTAACAAAAGGACACCGATAAGAATTCTCAGTACCATTGTTAACTGCTCTGTCCCTAAGTAAGTCATCACCGTCTATATTAATAACCTGGCCTAGTGTGTTGCTGAGGGATTCAGAACTGTAACCTTTAGCCTTAAACCATTTGGTAACAACCTGTGCTTAAGCTAAAAAGGTGTCATTATCAGAACAGTTACGTTTAATCCTAAGAAACTGACTCTTAGGTACTGATTTAAGCCAGGGTCTGTGGTGGCAACTATCAAGGGGTATATAAGCATTTCTGTCGTGGGCTTAAAGTAGGTGGAGGTAATAAACCTCTCCACACCAACAGAAATCATAAGGTCCAAAAAATGTATCTGTTCTAAACTAACTTCATAATTTAAATGTATATCCCTATTATTAGTGTTCAAAAAGTCCATGTAATCTGACAGAGCAGACTCGCTGCCATCCCAGAGGAGGAGGACGTCATCTATGTAGCGAACCCAGAGGATAACCTCTGACCTTGGTTCAGCTTAGATGACGCCCTCCTCCCATTTGGCCATAAAAAGGTTTGCCAAACTGGGGGCATATTTAGCCCAAGGAAAACCAGCCACATCCCCACCTTCGGTTTGTAATTGGACAAGAGATTGATAATGTCACGAGTGTCCTTCACATACGAGGGCATTGCGCGAACTAAAGGTTGTAAGAAAAAGTCAATATACTTGCCCACCCCGGACGTGACAGAATCAATCCCAGTAACAATGGGACGTCCCGGGCGGTAAGTAAGACTCTTATGTATTTTTGGCAAATAGTAAATTACCAGAATCCTCTGTGCCCTTGGCAATAAGAATGCTTTCTCTTTTTTATTCAAAATAGATCTATTAAAACCCCTAGTGATAATCAATTCTAATTCTTTCTTATACTTTTCGTTGGGATTATATAATAGGGGAGTATAAGTACTAGTATCTCCCAGGATGCGATACATCTCATTCATATAGTCGTCCTTGTTCAAGACAACTATTCCCCCACCCTTATCAGCAGGGCGAATTACTAAATTATGGTTCGTACACAAGGATTCAATACCCAAATCAATCTCCTCTTTATTTTTCACATGTCTCACCCGCATAGCTTCAAGGTCTTTGAGAGCCAGATCTCTAAAGACCTTCAATGAAGGGGCCAAATGCCCAGGCAGGTTAAATAAAGATGCATTAGCCAAACCAGAATGAGAACAAATAAAGGTCAGGGCCCTAGGGGGGTTGTATGGATTAGAAGCCAAATAACGTTGGACGTTAAGTTTACACACATATTTGTGTATGTCCATGTACGTTTAAAATTTATTAATCCGGATCCGTTAAAACATGAGAGCTTAAATTCAAAATCCCTGTCCCAACTAAGTCCTTGCTCTTTTTGGGCTTAGTACGCCTCCCCCCTCTAGTTCCTCTCGAAGCTCGACTACCCTTTTTATTCCTTGGCTGGTTTTGGGAAACCCAATTTCTGTTGTGCGTGCATATTGGCATTGGATGCATCACGATGTTCAACATGATTAAAGCCATAATAGCCAGCACCTGTCCTAACATTGGTTTGCGATCTCGGAGAGGGTTCGTAGAAACCCTCATTAGGACCCACAATATCTCTCAAGGGGAGAAAGCTATTCGGAGTTTGAACATTATATTCTGGTTGTAAATCACCATCATAATGTACTACTTGTTGATCACCATAAAAATTTGACGGGCCATAACCCTGATCGTAAGAATATGGTGGACCATAGCCTTGATCATATGAATATGTAGGTAAGGGGGTACGGTTATCTGTGTGCCTAGGTTTGAAGTTCGAACCACATCCCCTAGGGGGTCCCTGGCCCCACCCGCGGCCACGACTGCGCGGAGGGCCTTGAAAATTGTGATTGGATTGTCCCTGTCCATAGGGTCTCCCAGCGGTGGGTCCGTTATTGGGACCACCTCCTCCCCTACCATAGTTGGGATAGGGAGGGCGTGTTCCTCTGCCCGCCTGATTTTGTGATTGTGTAGCTCCAATTGGAGACTGATCCCATCCTGTTCCAGAGGTTACTGGATAACTAGGGGGATCTAAAGCTTTACTAGCACCAGGGTCAAAACCCTGTGGTGTGGTATCCATAGCTAGATTGTTGTCATTCCCTTTCTCAGCAAGCATTTTTTTTCTGCCATTCAAAAACCAACTGGGACTCATAATCTGCCAGGTCCCTATTATATTTCTTTTTCTTTTTAGTTTTTTGCTCTCTCTCCTCTTTTTTTAGGAGTTTGAGCAAATTTTTTGACCTTTCTGTGTATTCATCCCCAGTATTGAAGGGGGTTAATTTATCTTTAATAAGCTTGATCTCATCATCTAATCTGGTTAGTTTACAAGTTTTCCTATGGATCAGAAACCTAAGTAGACTAATCCCGGCTTCATTGAAATACTTGTACCAACCTTCAAGGTCAACCTCCCTTTCTGAGGGCTACACCTCCCACTGACTATGTGAATAAGTATGAGGTAAATCGTACCCATAGCCATTCATCAGGGGGAAAAAGTGTCAATAAAAAAACACACTACACAGGTTTTTAAAGTAGTTTATTAGGCAGCTCCGGGGGTCTTCTTCTGACTTCAGGGGTCCCTTCTGACTTCTCCATGCTTTCCGCCTCTTCTCCCGCTCTCCAGTTCTTCTGCCTGGCTCCTCCGCTATCTTCTGCTCTTTTGCTAGCAGTGGCCCAGTTTTCTCCTTCGTCATCATCGCCGCTGCCACCACCGCCACCACCGCTGCAGGGCGCCCCCCTTCCCCAAAGCACTCACCCCCCATGTTGAGGGCATGCGGCCTGGTACGGTTCAGGAGGGGGGTGCTCGCTCATCCCCACCCCCTTTCCTGACCAGCTGGGCTGCATGCTCGGATAAGGGTCTGGTATGGATTTTGGGGGGATCCCCACGCCGTTTTTTTGGCATAGGGGGTTCCCCTTAAAATCCATACCAGACCCAAGGGACGTTGCCACCTATCTCTCGCGCTCGCTGCAATAGGAAAATGTGTTTTTCCTAGGGCAGTGACCGCGAGATGTACAGTATCCTGCAGCCAAGAACCAATGCAATAGGATTGCGCAGGAAACATTCTTGCGAGCTGGTGCTGTAGCTGCCCTTGCGTCGTATTTGATCCATTGGAACAGCATACAGATGAACAGGCTTCCCGATAGGAACTTGGTCGGGCGGACCAAGATTAAAAACATGTTCTATTTCTAGGTCCGTTTGAGTTTTGGGAAGAAAAAGTCAGACAGAGCCCACACACGATCGAATTGTCCGGCGGATTCTGGTCCGCTGGACAAAGTCTGCCGGAAAGTCTGATCGTGTGTACGCGGCATTAGTTATCCAAGCTGTGAGATTTTCTGTAATTATATAGAGGATCTTAAAGAACAATTAGAATCTAAAAAAAATATTTTGTTAGAGTTACTAAATGACAGTAGCCAGATTCCTGTAATTACAACAGATGACACAAAGACTGAATCAACCACACAACCTTTTTATATTCCCACAACTTTCTTATATTCCGGAAAGTTTGAAAATGGAGAATGTTAATGCTACTGACAAAATAGAAATTAAACATAAAAACTTATTATGTAGAACTGCAAAACTAAAGTTGCAAATACATGACCAACTAATGAAAGTCTTAAAAGACTTTCCCATTTATGACTTTGAGGCAAATGCGTTTTCTAATACATATTATTTTGAAATATTTGCAATTGTTTTAACCAGTTCCCGACCGGCGCACAACGATGTACGTCGGCAGAATGGCAAAGGCAGGCATATTGGCGTACAGGTACATCCATTTCTATATGCCGCCCTGCCAACGCGTGAGTTCGGTCGCGGGTCCCGCGGACTCGATCGCCGCGGAGATATCCGTGATCGTCTCATGGGGAGGCTGCACGGGGAGATGCTGTTGTAAACAGCATCTGCCCGTTCTGCCTAGCAACAAGTGACTCTGATCTCTGCTCCATGTAATTGGAGCAGAGATCAGTGTTCACTAACACAAAGCCCAGCCCCCCACAGTTAGTAACCTGCCACTAGGAACACTTAACCCCTACACTGCTAGTGTAATTTACACAGGAATCAGTGCATTTGTATAGTACTGATTGCTGTATGAATGACAATGGTCCCAAAATGTGTCAAAAATGTCCGATGTGTCTGCCATAATGTCGCAGTCACAATAAAAATCGCTGATCGCCGCCATTACTAGTAAAAAAAAAATTAATAAAATGCCATAAAACTATCCCCTATTTTGTAAACGCTATAACTTTTGCGCAAACCAATCAATAATCACTTATTGTGATTTTTTTTTACCAAAAATATGTAGAAGAATATGTATCAGCCTAAACTGAGGGAAAAAATGTTTTTTTTATATATTTTTGGGGGATATTTATTATAACAAAAAGTAAAAAATAATGCTTTTTCAAAATTGGCGCTCTATTTTTGTTTATAGCATAAAAAATAAAAACCGTAGGGGTGATCAAATACCACCAAAAGAAAGCTCTATTTGTGAGAAAAAATGGATGTCAATTTTGTTTGGGAACCACGTCGCATGACCGCGCAATTGTCAGTTAAAGCGACACAGTGCCGCATCGCAAAAAGTGGTCTGGTCTTAAGCCAGCAAAATGGTCCAGTCTGAAAATGCGCAAACCAATCAATAATCACTTATTGTGATTTTTTTTTTACCAAAAATATGTAGAAGAATATGTATCAGCCTAAACTGAGGGAAAAAATGTTTTTTTTTATTTATTTTTGGGGGATATTTATTATAACAAAAAGTAAAAAATAATGCTTTTTCAAAATTGTCGCTCTATTTTTGTTTATAGCGCAAAAAATAAAAACCGCAGGGGTGATCAAATACCACCAAAAGAAAGCTCTATTTGTGAGAAAAAATGGATGTCAATTTTGTTTGGGAACCACGTCGCATGACCGCGCAATTGTCAGTTAAAACGACACAGTGCCGCATCGCAAAAAGTGGTCTGGTCTTAAGCCAGCAAAATGGTCCAGTCTGAAAATGGTTAATCTGTCAATGACCAATGTAATTACATATTTCAGTTGTGGGTACCTGTTAATTTTGCTAAACTAATTAAGTCACCTGTTATTGAGGAATAGGTCAGGAAAAATATAGTGATGTGACAGATAGACTGTGATAATTGCTGCTATGCATGACCAGTGAAGAACCGACCATAGAAATGGTAAACGTATTACAGACTACTGCAGAAGAAGATCCTTTTGAGTTTAAAATTACATTTTGCAAAGCATATACAATGATATTTGAAGTAGACAATGAAGATAACACAGGTTTGAAAATGGCTTTCATAAAAAAATTAAAATACCTTGACCCAACTTCATTAGCCATAGCACAGGAACGACAACATTTAAATGATATAGTAAACTTAATTGATAAAATTAGGAGACAACTGAAGCAAAGCGATCTCATACAAAGGTAGCTATGATCCAGTGTGTCAAAAATAGTCAGGCAACAAGCATGTCAGAAACTACAGGTCTCAGCAAGAATGACAACGACAGGTGTAGGCAAGTGAGACAAGGACAACATATGAAAAGACATTGTTGTAAATTTAAAAGAGGCTCACAAATAAAAACTAAAGATATGGAGAATGAAAAAGCAGCTTTTGTACAACCTGCTTTATTATGTCAAGATAAAAGTTTGACTGAATAGCCTTATGCCACCAAAGTCAAACAGATCAGTGATTTGACTGTTAACAGCAGTTCAGACAACATGGCAAAAGCAGCTGTCACCGAGAGAGATGGCTTATTACCATCGGCAAAATTGGAATCACGTTGAGCTTCAATCCCTCTACCATTACAATATTTTGCTCCAATTGTATTGGATGACAACAGTAAACCATACATGCAAGGTTTGTTGAATAGTAAAAATATGAATCTTCTCATTGATAGTGGATCTGAGCTTAGTCTAACCAGTGAAAACATACCTGTGAAACCTAATTATCTTATGTGTAATATAGTGAGTTTTAAAAATTCAGGTAATTCCACTGCTAGACAGGTGTCTAATGTAATATTTGAAGTACCTGAAATAGTAAACAACTAACATTGACATTTGGTTTTGTCACGGTGCAGAGAATATACTTGGTGTTGTAATTCATAAACAAAAGAGGATTATTTGGCTAATAAAAGTATTTGGAAAGATCCATCTAGGCCCAAATTAGCTCTAATTGATCCCTCTGTATACAGTAATGTTGGTTCCATTACCAATATATCTACAGAACACAAATGGCCTGATACTGATTATGGATGAGCCGAACACCCCCCGGTTCGGTTCACACCAGAACTTGTGAACAGGCAAAACATTTGTATGAACACTCAAACACTGTTAAAGTCTATTGGACACAAACATGAAAAATCAAAAGTGCTAATTTTTATGGAAGTCATTGCCATTAAAAGTGTTTGGGGACCCAGGTACTGCCCCAGAGGACATGTATCAATGAAAAAAAAAAAGTTTTAAAAATGGCAGTTTTTTGGGAGCAGTGATTTTAATAATGCCTAACCACTTCCCGACCAGCGCACGATGATGTACGTCGACAGAATGGCATGGGCAGGCATATTGGCGTACAGGTACGTCCAATATTCAATGCCGCCCTGCCATCGGGAGCGCGCCGCCGGCGGCGCGCTCCCGCGCTGGTCGGGACCCCCGTGAGTCCGGTCGCGGGACCCGCGGACTCGATTGCCGCGGGCATCCCCGCGATCGTCTCACGGAGCGGCCGAATGGAGGAAATGCCGAGTAAACAGCATTTCTCCATTCTGCCTAGCAACTAGTGACGCTGATCTCTGCTCCATGTGATTGGAGCAGAGATCAGTGTTCACTAAATGAAAGCCCAACCCCCCCACAGTTAGTAACACACCCCTAGGAACACTTAACCCCTACACTGCCACCCACTGGTTAACCCCTTCACTGCCAGTGTCATTTACACAGGAATCACTGCATTTATATAGCAGTGATTACTGTATAAATGACAATGGTCCCAAAAATGTGTCAAAAATGTCCGATGGGTCCCCCGCAATGTCGCAGTCACAATAAAAATCGCTGATCGCCGCCATTACTAGTAAAAAAAAATAATAAAAAATTATTAATAAAAATGCTATAAAACTATCCCTATTTTGTAAACGCTATAACTTTTGCGCAAACCAATCAATATTCGCTTATTGCGATTTTTTTACCAAAAATATGTAGAAGAATACGTATCGGCCTAAACTGAGGGAAAAAATTTTTTTTTTTATATATTTTTGGGGGATATTTATTATAACAAAAAGTAAAAAATAATGTGTTTTTTTCAAAATTGGCGCTCTATTTTTGTTTATAGCGCAAAAAATAAAAACCGCAGGGGTGATCAAATACCACCAAAAGAAAGCTCTATTTGTGGGAAAACAAGGACGTCAATTTTGTTTTGGAGCCACGTCGCACGACCGCGCAATTGTCAGTTAAAGCGACGCAGTGCCGAATCGCAAAAAGTGGTCTGGTCTTTGACCAGCAAAATGGTCCGGTCTGCAAGTGGTTAAAGTAAAATAATAAAAATGAAATATTCCTTTAAATATCGTGCCGGGGGGTGTCCTTAGTATGCCTGTAAAGTAGCACATTTTGTCCATGTTTATAACAGTACCACAGCAAATTTACATTTCTAAAGGAAAAAAAGTAATTTAAAACTGCTCGCGGCTCTAATGTATTGTTGGGTCCTGGCAATATAGAGAAGAATCATTAAAAAAACGGCATGAGTTCCTTCCCCAAGTCCATTACCAGCCCCTTTACTGGTACACTACTGAGACTCACAGGAAAAATAGCTCCTGACTGTCAGCAACTGATTCAAACACTACCAAAAAAAACTGTTAGCATTCGCAGGGATCAGGCCTGAATCTGCAAACAGGCCTGAATCTGCGAACTCTGCAGTTATGTGTTTTTGTAAGTGACAGTGATCGATTGATACTGCACTTGGGTGGGCTGGGAGGAGGGGCTAAATGGACGTGCTAGCAGGTATCTGGGCTGATTCCGCTAACACTGCATTTTTGGGAACCCTATTTATTTATTTGCAACCCCTAACTATTGGGGATGCAAATAAAGTTCAGATCAAAGATATTGATCCCATCAGACACTATACTACTAAGGGAGGTGTATGGTGCATGCGTGGGTGTAAGTGTTACTGGCACCAAGCTGCCTGGGGTGACAATAAAACTGATATCACCCGCCGGGCGATCAGGGGGTTAAACCTTTATTGGGTAATATAAGGCAGGTGCCCTGATGCTATAAAAAACAAACAAACTAACCAGCATCACCCGTAACACTAATACAGTGATCACTGGTGACAGGGAGTGAAAGGGGGTGAAAGGGTTAACAAGGGGGCAATCAGGGGGTTAAAACCTTTATTAGGTAATATATGGAGGTACAGTAGATGTCGCCGACATTGTGTTTCCAAAGCGACAGTAACGCGCTGGTTCCCGGCGACAGGCTTCTCTAACCAGCTCGATCCCGCTGCGCTGGCTGCAATAGGAATATGTAATTTTTCCTGTAGCAGCCAGAGCGAGGTGACAATGTCGCCTCACTCATGAAGCCTGCATGCCTTCTCGGGGGCATACCAGGCCCTTAGGTCCGGCAGGGATTTTAAGGGGAATCCCCTTCGCCGAAAAAAACGGCGTGGGGTCCCCCCCAAAATCCATACCAGACCCCCCTCCTGAGCCGAACCAGGCCGCGTGCCCTCAACATGGGGGGTGCCTTGGGAAAGGGGGGACCGCGCGCCCCCCACCCCAAAGCACCTTGTCCCCATGTTGACAACCCTGGCCGTTGGTTGTCGGGGTCTGCGGGCTTATCGGAATCCGGGAGCCCCCTTTAATAAGGGGGCCCCCGGATCCCAGCCCCCCACCCTATGTGAATAAGTATGGGGTACAATGTACCCCTACCCATTCACCTGTGAAAAAAATGTACAAAAAAACACACACACAAGGGTTAAAATAGTTTATTGCACAGCTCCGGGGGTCTTCCGTCTTCGGGGGTCTTGTCCCCCTTTTCGGGGGTCCTGTCCCCCTCTTCGGTTCTTCTTGCCGGGCCACCGCTTCTTCTTCCAGCTCTTTTACTAGCGGTGGCCCGGTCTTCATTTGCCGCCGCCGCTGCCGCCTTCTGTTCTTCTTCTTCTTCTCCTTCTTCTGGAGATGTTGACTCGACGCTCTCTCCGGCCGCAATGCCAGGGATGCACTGCACGACAACTTATATAGGAACAATACACCCCCTTACGATGTCACAGCCCCGGAGGATGTTGGGACTGTAACCATATGACATCAACCCATGTGACATCAACCGGCGACCCCGCCCCTTGTCCCTATATAAGTCGCCACACAGCGCGTCCCTGGCATTGTGGCTGGAGAGAGCGCCGAGTCAACATCTCCAGAAGAAGAAGGAGAAGAAGAAGAAGAACAGAAGGCGGCGGCGACAAATGAAGACCGGGCCACCGCTAGTAAAAGAGCTGGAAGAAGAAGCGGTGGCCCGACAAGAAGACCCGAAGAGGGGGACAAGACCCCCGAAGTCAGAAGAAGAGGGCGATGGCGGCGAAGAAGAATGCCGGGATCCTCTGCTAGCAAAAGAGCTAGCAGAAGATAGCGGAGGAGTCCGGCGAGAAGACCCCCGAAGACAGAAGACCCCCGGAGCTGTGCAATAAACTATTTTAACCCTTGTGTGTGTGTTTTTTTGTACATTTTTATCACAGGTGAATGGGTAGGGGTACATTGTACCCCATACTCATTCACATAGGGTGGGGGGCTGGGATCCGGGGGCCCCCTTATTAAAGGGGGCTCCCGGATTCCGATAAGCCCCCCGACCGCAGACCCCGACAACCAACAGCCAGGGTTGTCGGGAAGAGGCCCTTGTCCTCATCAACATGGGGACAAGGTGCTTTGGGGTGGGAGGGCCGCGCGGCCCCCCCTTTCCCAAGGCACCCCCCATGTTGAGGGCATGCGGCCTGGTACGGCTCAGGAGGGGGAGCGCTTGCTCGTCCCCACCCCCTTTCCTGACCGGCTGGGCTGCGTGCTCGGATAGGGGTCTGGTATGGATTTCGGCCAAGGGGATTCCCCTTAAAATCCCTGCCGGACCTAAGGGCCTGGTATGCCTCCCAAGGGGGAACCCATGCCATTTTTTTTACATTTGGCGTGGAGTTCTCCCTTAGGATTCATACCAAACACAGTGCCTGGTATTGGCGGGAATCCCATTCGGATCCCCGTGCCAGTGTCAACCCGGCCAGCGATGCTTGGCGCTTATCGGGAAAGGAAAAGAAACATTTTTCCTTTCCCGATGTAAGCCAGCTCGGCGCTGGCTCCCGCGACGGGGCTCGTAGGGTGTCAATCTTTCCGCTAGAAGCGGCGAGATTGACACAATATTGCGGTCACCTACTGTACCTGATGCTAAAAAAAACTGACGGTGAAGTTAATCAACTAACTGGTTAACTAGTGTCACCCATGACACAAATATGGCGATCAGAAAAAGATTGATTAGTGACACTGGTGACAGGGGGTGAAAGGGTTACTTTGGAGGTGATCAAGGGATTAAACCTTTATTAGGGGGTTTAGGGGGTACTAACTGCCCTAATTCCGCATACACACAATTGGAAATTCAGCCAGAAAAAGATCGATGAGAGCTTTTGGTCGGAAAATGTGATCGCATGTATGCTCCATCGGACGTTTGCTGGCCGAATTTTGGCCAGCAAAAGATTGAGAGCATGTTCTTAATTTTTCGGTCGGAAAAAGTTCCTATCCAAAAATGCGTTTGTGTGTATACAATTTAGATGCTCAAAAACTCATGCATGCTCAGATTCAACTACGAGACAGAAGCTATTGGCTACTTGCTATTGAACTTCCTTTTTCTAGTCCCGTCGTACGTGTTGTACATAACAGAATTCTTGACAGTCGGAATTTGGTGTGACCATGTGTATTCAAGACAGCTTGAGTGAAATCAAAATAGAAAAAAGAGGAAAAGCCGCGCTTATCAAATAAAAGACTAGAAGGAAGCAGCAACCCAAATGTTATACTACATTTGGCATAAAGGAAAAAAGAGTGGATTGCGTTACAAAAAAACTACTAAAAAAAAATGCACCTACGTGAAAAAAACTTTGACTTGATAATTTATCTATCCTATGCGGAAAAGTTTTGAGTGCAAGGAAATTTGAATGATCATATAAAGATAATAAGTGCTAAATCTGTGAAGACAGCAAATATACCTTAATATTATTCATAAAAACACCAAAATGATAGTGGATACTCGAATAAATGTGAAAATTAGAGAAAGGGGTGGGCTGCACCAAAAATAAAATTAGTATTTATAAGCGGAAAAACCCCTACATAAAACAATAATAAACTCTAAAGAATAGCTATTAAGTTAATAACTATACCTGAAGATGGAATTATACTGGGTATAGATAGCGAATATGTACCAATATTATCAATAAGGACACCTTAAATAATATAAATTATCATAATGTGATGTGAACCTACAAAGAAGCAATATGTCATCCAATAGCCAGTTGCCCTAAACATTAATAAAACATTGTTATATGTGAAAAAAAATTGTAATCATAACATAGAATATTGGAGTGTTCATAAAGTCCATAGAAAGTCTCTATTTGCAAAGTATTCCACGGTGGTATAGTGACAGCATAAATATCCAAAACGAACGTGACCCGTGCACAACCTCCACCACAGATATTACTGCCGCTTACCGAAGGTGTATGGTCCCTTATTACAGAGAACCATGCAGAGCGGATGATTGATTCCCCCAGTCCAGGGTTTTCACAGATGGATGCGAAGGAACTCTGGAACCCGTTCGCCTCTCAATACACTCCCGCTCACAGGTTTACATAAAAAGTAATAAAACTCACAATAGTGTAAAACCCAAATAAATTTTAATCGAACGTAAGAGACAAATGCGCACTTACAGAAATGAAGATTAAAAAGATCGTTAAGCAAATCCGAGCCGGCCGGTCTCGATTCTCGCCCAATACCTCCGCAAACAAACAACAGGAGATGGTGGCGTCAGGACGTCACTCCTCCTCCCCACGCGTTTCGTCACTATAGGACGTGGTCACGGGGTATGGGCTGCGTCCTGACGCACCGCTTAAATAATACAAGCAATAAACCAAGCCTCGGTTTGACCCCAGAGCTGAGGCGAAAAACGCCATCTTGGTTTGGGGAAAAAAACACTAACTAGTGCTGCCGAAAACGGCCATCATATTAAATAAATGAATTTAACACTAAATAAAAACAATGGAAATATAAAATATAAATTTAAACATCTCTGTAATCAAACGAGGAATGTACATACCATAAAAAAAGGGGGAAAAAATAGAAACATTTTTTTGCCCCTAAAGGTATATATATTAAGAACAAAAATATTCTGATTCTCTGTATGGTCACATTAAAGAGCCCAAAAAAATGCATAAATAAACACTTGAAAGGGCTCCATTTAAACTTAATTGGATCAGGTGAGCCATCTAAATGAATTAACCGCATGTGTGATCCCCTCAATCCCAAAGGTCCAACCATACAAGTACAGCTCATGCAAAACAATTTTAACCTTAAATAATATATACCAATAATAAAACTGGAACAAAAATATATTACATCTATAATTACGTCCCAATGATAGAACCATAGATATATGTGCGGACACTAGAGCCATGCATAGCCCAAAAAAAACAATATGTATATGGAGACCTAGGCAGACCCCCTAGATAAATTTAGCCCCATGTATAATCCCATACCAAAAAGTCAGACTATAGATATCTGTTATATTTAATGAATGGCCATAATGGAATTAGAGTAAAGTTGCGCTACATCCGTTGTTACATCACAATGGTCAACTAGAAACGATGCCATACTACACTCATGGTCTTAAAAATATGAGGGACGTAGGGCCGTGCATGACTCCTAAAAATGGTACATAAGAGTTCAAATGTAAAGAGCACAAATATGAAAATGAAATCCAAATATCAGAAAAATATTTTTAGTAAACAGAGGAAATGAGAAAATATACAGTATTAGGAGTTGTCAATAAAACAATTGACATCAACGTCAATGTTTAACCCAAAAGGGGTATAACTCTTTAATTTGTGTACCCAGGCCATCTCCAACCTGGAAATACTGCGAACCAAGCAACTACCCCTCCAGTTCGGCCTATATTTATCTATGCCGAGGAACAACGTATTTGAAGGATCCCTGTTATGAACAGTTAAATAGTGCTTGGAAACGGAATGTTTAGTAAACCCTTTCCTGATGTTGCCTATGTGCTCATTGATCCGGACCTGGAGGGGTCTTTTATTCCGGCCCACATATTGCAGTCCGCACGGACATTGGAGCAGATAAACAACACCGGTAGTAGAGCAAGTGATAAAAGAATCTATGGGGAAAGTTTTAGAAGTACAGGTAGAAGAAAAACTGGTGGTCCTTCTCGTAGTGCATCGGTTGAGTTGGCACACCTGGCATCTTCTACATTGATAGTATCCCTTTAACTCGGAGAACAAATTTGTTCTCTCTCTAGGGGGGTTTACAACATTAGGGGCCAATTTGTCTCTGAGGTTAGGCACACCTCTAAAGACAACCTTTGGCTTATCAGGTAAAATGGCATCTAAAACCCTATCACTCTTCAAAATGTGCCAATATTTATTCATAATATTTTTCACGCTGAAGTGTTGGCGCGAAAAAGTAGTGATAAAAGGGCATCTATAAGAACCGACTCCACCCTCATTTCTCTCTTTGGCCTCCAATAGATCTCCTCGATTGGTGCCAATAACCTGATCTAAAGCGTCTTTAAGGAATTTGGAACTGTACCCCTTATCCAAAAACCTCTTAGTGAGGACCTCCGCCTGTGTCAAAAAGGTACTATCCTCTGAGCAGTTGCGTTTAATTCTGAGGTATTGGCTTTTTGGGACTGAGTTAAGCCATGATTTGTGATGGCAGCTGTCTCGGGGTATATAGGCATTCCTGTCTGTAGGCTTAAAATAGGTGGAAGTGATAAACCTATCTTCCTTAACAGAAATGGCCAGATCCAAAAAATGAATTTGTTCTAAACTTGCTTCATAACTAAAATGTATCCCTCTGTTGTTAGTATTCAGGAAATCCATATACTCAGAAAGAGCAGGTAAATCGCCATCCCAGAGGAGGAGGACGTCGTCTATATACTGGACCCAGAGGATGACCTCTGACCTGGGTTCCGCATAGACGACGTCCTCCTCCCACTTGGCCATGAAAAGGTTAGCCAGGCTGGGGACATATTTAGCTCCCATGGCGACTCCCTTATCTTGACGGTAAAAATGTCCGTCAAACCAAAAAAAATTATGTGTTGCTGCGTAATTTAAAAGGACCATAATGAAATCAATCTGCTCTTGTGGAAGGTTAGACCCCCTTTCAAGAAAACAACGAACAGTCTCTAGACCCAGATTATGAGGAATCACAGTGTAGAGTGAAGTAACATCGGCTGTTCAAAGATCAAAGACCAAAAAATTAAAAAGAAAAAGAAATATAATAGAGACTTGGGTGATTATGAGTCTTCATTGGTTTTCGAGTGGCAAAAGAAAATACTGGCAGAAAAGGGGGATGGTACTAATGTTGCCATGGAAGTAGCACCATCTGGTTCCAACTTTGGGGCTAATCAATACTTAGGTCCTCCTTACCTTCCAACTGTTCCAGTGGTAGGCCAAAATCGTTCCCCAAATGGTGCCACACGACCATCCAATCAGAGGGGGAGGGGCACTCGCCCCCCTTCTTAAAATTTTGGTAGGGGAGGGGGAGGTCCCCCGTCTTACCATAATCAGAGTAGGGAAGGAGCGGGTCCCTACAATGGGGCTCCGATGGGTAGACCTTCTGGACAAGGTCAATCGCGAGGTCCCCAACGCAACCGAGGTCGAGGGCGGAGTCAAGGTCCCCCTAGGGGACAATACTCCAACTCCAATTTGAGGTATGCTGACAACTATGCATCGGGGCATAACTATCCCTCTGATCAGGGTTATGGTCCATCACAGCCCTCTAATTATAATTATGGTCCATCTGGTCGTTTTGAGGACCAATGGGTGATACATTATGATAGTAATAAATTACCAGATTATAACATCCCAGTATATAATCAGTATTTTCCATTGAGAGACAACATGGACTCTAACGAGATTTTCTGTGACCCTTCTCTGGGGCCACAAAATAATGCCCACATGAATAGTGGTCATTCCGGTTTTGAGCAGGGGGGACATCAGGACCCAAGAAATACCATGGTAAACCGACAACAAAATTGGGGTTTTCCCAAAACCGGTCAAGGAATAAAAAGAATAGTCGAGCTCCGAGAGGAACTAGAGGGGGAGGCGCATTAAGTCCAAAAAGAGCAAGGACTTAGGGGGTACAGGTATTTTTAATTTGAGCTCCCATGTGCTAACGGACTTGGAATTGGATGTTTTGGATAGGGGCTTAAAATTTGCCCCTGTTCATAATATTAACAAATTTCAAACTTACATGGATTTACAAAAATATGTACGCAAACTCAATGTACAGCGATACATGGCCTCTAATTCTTATAATCCACCTAGAGCCCTGCTATCTACCTTTTCACATTCCGGCCTAGCGAATGCTTCTTTATTCAATCCGCCAGGACAATTAGCCCCATCCTTAAAAGTTTTTAGGGATTTGGCCCTTGGAGATCTAGAGGCTATGCGGGTTCGACAGGTGAAAAATAAGGAGAACATAGATAAGGGCATTGAATCCCTCTGTACCAATCAGTACAGCTGACAAGGGAGGGGGGATTGTCGTCTTAAATAAGGACGACTATATGAAGGAGATGCGTCGCATTTTAGGGGATATCACTACCTACACTCCGTTATATTATAATCCCAACGAAAAATATAGGAAGGAGTTATAATATATTGTTACTATGGGTTTTGATAATTCGATTTTAAATAAGAAGGAGAAAGCTTTTTTGGTGCCTCGGGCACCTAGAGTACCGATAATGTACTACTTACCAAAGATACATAAAGATGTTACTTGCCCCCCGGGTCGTCCTATTGTAAGTGGAATAGATTCAGTCACGTCCCGGGTGGGCAAGTACATCGATTTATTTCTCCAACCCCTAGTTCGTTCTATCCCTTCTTATATAAAGGATACAAGGGATGTTATTAATCTTTTGTCTCAATATAGACCTAAAGTAGGGATGTGGCTGGTAACAGCCGATGTTACTTCACTCTACACTGTGATTCCTCATAATCTGGGTCTAGAGGCTGTTCGTTGTTTTCTTGAAAGGGGGTCTAACCTTCCACAAGAGCAGATTGATTTCATTATGGTCCTTTTAAATTACGCAGCAACACATAATTTTTTTTGGTTTGACGGACATTTTTACCGTCAAGATAAGGGAGTCGCCATGGGGGCTAAATATGCCCCCAGCCTGGCTAACCTTTTCATGGCCAAGTGGGAGGAGGACGTCGTCTATGCGGAACCCAGGTCAGAGGTCATCCTCTGGGTCCGGTATATAGACGACGTCCTCCTCCTCTGGGATGGCGATTTACCTGCTCTTTCTGAGTATATGGATTTCCTGAATACTAACAACAGAGGGATACATTTTAGTTATGAAGCAAGTTTAGAACAAATTCATTTTTTGGATCTGGCCATTTCTGTTAAGGAAGATAGGTTTATCACTTCCACCTATTTTAAGCCTACAGACAGGAATGCCTATATACCCCGAGACAGCTGCCATCACAAATCATGGCTTAACTCAGTCCCAAAAAGCCAATACCTCAGAATTAAACGCAACTGCTCAGAGGATAGTACCTTTTTGACACAGGCGGAGGTCCTCACTAAGAGGTTTTTGGATAAGGGGTACAGTTCCAAATTCCTTAAAGACGCTTTAGATCAGGTTATTGGCACCAATCGAGGAGATCTATTGGAGGCCAAAGAGAGAAATGAGGGTGGAGTCGGTTCTTATAGATGCCCTTTTATCACTACTTTTTCGCGCCAACACTTCAGCGTGAAAAATATTATGAATAAATATTGGCACATTTTAAAGAGTGATAGGGTTTTAGGTGCCATTTTACCTGATAAGCCAAAGGTTGTCTTTAGAGGTGTGCCTAACCTCAGAGACAAATTGGCCCCTAATGTTGTAAACCCCCCTAGAGAGAGAACAAATTTGTTCTCCGAGTTAAAGGGATACTATCAATGTAGAAGATGCCAGGTGTGCCAACTCAACCGATGCACTACGAGAAGGACCACCAGTTTTTCTTCTACTTGTACTTCTAAAACTTTCCCCATAGATTCTTTTATCACTTGCTCTACTACCGGTGTTGTTTATCTGCTCCAATGTCCGTGCGGACTGCAATATGTGGGCCGGACTAAAAGACCCCTCCAGGTCCGGATCAATGAGCACATAGGCAACATCAGGAAAGGGTTTACTAAACATTCCGTTTCCAAGCACTATTTAACTGTTCATAACAGGGATCCTTCAAATACGTTGTTCCTCGGCATAGATAAATATAGGCCGAACTGGAGGGGTAGTTGCTTGGTTCGCAGTATTTCCAGGTTGGAGATGGCCTGGGTACACAAATTAAAGAGTTATACCCCTTTTGGGTTAAACATTGACGTTGATGTCAATTGTTTTATTGACAACTCCTAATACTGTATATTTTCTCATTTCCTCTGTTTACTAAAAATATTTTTCTGATATTTGGATTTAATTTTCATATTTGTGCTCTTTACATTTGAACTCTTATGTACCATTTTTAGGAGTCATGCACGGCCCTACGTCCCTCATATTTTTAAGACCATGAGTGTAGTATGGCATAGTTTCTAGTTGACCATTGTGATGTAACAACGTATGTAGCGCAACTTTACTCTAATTCCATTATGGCCATTCATTAAATATAACAGATATCTATAGTCTGACTTTTTGGTATGGGATTATACATGGGGCTAAATTTATCTAGGGGGTCTGCCTAGGTCTCCATATACATATTGTTTTTTTTGGGCTTTGCATGGCTCTAGTGTCCGCACATATATCTATGGTTCTATCATTGGGACGTAATTATAGATGTAATATATTTTTGTTCCAATTTTATTATTGGTATATATTATTTAAGGTTAAAATTGTTTTGCATGAGCTGTACTTGTATGGTTGGACCTTTGGGATTGAGGGGATCACACATGCGGTTAATTCATTTAGATGGCTCACCTGATCCAATTAAGTTTAAATGGAGCCCTTTCAAGTGTTTATTTATGCATTTTTTTGGGCTCTTTAATGTGACCATACAGAGAATCAGAATATTTTTGTTCTTAATATATATACCTTTAGGGGCAAAAATTTTTTCTATTTTTTCCCCCTTTTTTTATGGTATGTACATTCCTCGTTTGATTACAGAGATGTTTAAATTTATATTTTATATTTCCATTGTTTTTATTTAGTGTTAAATTCATTTATTTAATATGATGGCCGTTTTCGGCAGCACTAGTTAGTGTTTTTTTCCCCAAACCAAGATGGCGTTTTTCGCCTCAGCTCTGGGGTCAAACCGAGGCTTGGTTTATTGCTTGTATTATTTAAGCGGTGCGTCAGGACGCCGCCCATACCCCGTGACCACGTCCTATAGTGACGAAACGCGTAGGGAGGAGGAGCGACGTCCTGGCGCCACCATCTCGTGTTGTTTGTTTGCGGAGGTATTGGGCGCGAATCGAGACCGGCCGGCTCGGATTTGCTTAACGATCGTTTTAATCTTCATTTCTGTAAGTGCGCATTTGTCTCTTACGTTCGATTAAAATTTATTTGGGTTTTACACTATTGTGAGTTTTATTACTTTTTATGTAAACCTGTGAGTGGGAGTGTATTGAGAGGCGAACGGGTTCCAGAGTTCCTTCGCATCCATCTGTAAAAACCCTGGACTGGGGGAATCAGTCATCCGCTCTGCATGGTTCTCTGTAATAAGGAACCATACACCTTCGGTAAGCGGCAGTAATATCTGTGGTGGAGGTTGTGCACGGGTCACGTTCGTTTTGGATATTTATGCTGTCACTATACCACCGTGGAATACTTTGCAAATAGAGACTTTCTATGGACTTTATGAACACTCCAATATTCTATGTTATGATTACAATTTTTTTTCACATATAACAATGTTTTATTAATGTTTAGGGCAACTGGCTATTGGATGACATATTGCTTCTTTGTAGGTTCACATCACATTATGATAATTTATATTATTTAAGGTGTCCTTATTGATAATATTGGTACATATTCGCTATCTATACCCAGTATAATTCCATCTTCAGGTATAGTTATTAACTTAATAGCTATTCTTTAGAGTTTATTATAGTTTTATGTAGGGGTTTTTCCGCTTATAAATACTAATTTTATTTTTGGTGCAGCCCACCCTTTTCTCTAATTTTCACATTTATTCGAGTATCCACTATCATTTTGGTGTTTTTATGAATAATATTAAGGTATATTTGCTGTCTTCACAGATTTAGCACTTATTATCTTTATATGATCATTCAAATTTCCTTGCACTCAAAACTTTTCCACATAGGATAGATAAATTATCAAGTCAAAGTTTTTTTCACGTAGGTGCATTTTTTATTTAGTAGTTTTTTGGTAGCGCAACCCACTCTTTTTTCCTTGAGTGAAATCACATTGGAATTCCGTCAGGAAAACCATCAGAGCTTTTTCCAACCAAAATTCCGATCATGTGTACACGGCATAACACTTATTTTAGTCACAAATGACACCATTGCAGTGATCAGTGAAAAATCTGAAAACTGCAATTGGTGACACATTGACAGCGAGTGAAGGGGTTAACCGGGGGTGATCGAGGGTGGCAAGTGTACCTGTGTGTATTGGTGTTAGTGTAGTGTTCCTCTCACTGGAATCAAAAAGACTCCAAGAGGAGAGATGACATCACTTCCCCCTGTCTGTGTTTACACTTACACAGACAGTGAAAGGTTTCCATTCCTTAGGACTGACTAGCAGGTTCAGGCCCGAAAACATTGGCCGAGACCTGAGGACTCATTGGTCCTTTAACTAATCCAACCACTGCTGGGACGGTGATCGTGCCCCCCGCCCATGGGGAGGGAGGGACGTACAGGTACACCCATTTGCCCACCGTGCCATTCTGCAGACGTACATCGACATGTGGCGGTCAGCAACTGGTTAAAGGAATATTTCATTTTTATTGTTTCACTTTAACCATTATTAAAATCACTGCTTCCAAAAAACTGCCATTTTTAAAACTTTGTTTGCATTGATACATGTCCCCTGGTTCAGGACCTGGATCCACAAATACTTCAAAAAGCCTTTAAAATTAGCACTTTTGGTTTTTCATGTTAGTGGCCCATAGACTTTAATGGCATTTGGCGGCTTTCGAATTTTGAGTTTTCCAAGCTTGTGGTCAAAGTTCAAAAATGTCATTAGAACTTTGAAAAATACAGAACTGAATATTGAGGGAAGAGATCCAGCGCCCCTTAATCAGTATGAGTTACTACTAGAAATAATTGGTCCACGTTCTGACATTATTGAAGAGTTTGTAAAACTTGGAATTAAAAAAAAAGCACAATTAGTGTTAAATAACTTAATTGGGCTTATCAAAAAAAATGATAATTCATATTCTTTATCAGTTGACTTAAGGACATTGAATAAACATATCACAAATAACCCAGTTCTTCCTGATAAATACAACATAAAGTTAAATTTGATTGCTAAGGACAAAGTATTCTCTGTACTAGATGCCACGTACACACGACCGGACTTTCCGGCAGAAAAGGTCCGACGGTCTTCCCGATGGAGTTCAGATGGACTTTCGACAGAGTTACTACGGACTTCCGAACAAACGGACTTGCCCACACATGAACGGACCAAAGTCTGTTCATTTTGAACTTGATGATGTACGACAGGTCTAGAAAAGGAAGTTCAATAGCTAGCAGCCAATAGATGCCCTTGCATCGTATTTGGTCTGTTGGACCAGCATACAGTTGAACAGTTTTCCCAATAGAAATTGATTCCGTCGGACAGATTTGAAACATGTTCTATTTCTAGGTCCATCTGAATTTTTGAAGAAAAAAGTCAGATGAAGCCCACACGTGATCGTAATATCCGACGGAATGATTCCTTGGGACCTTTTCTGCCAGAAAGTTTGGTCATGTGTACGGGCAGGGGTCAAGTCCTGGGGAAAAAAGTGTGATAACTCCCACCCAAGATCCACTCCCCCACCAAAAAAAATAAATTATACGCTCATATGCACAAACACTTCAAAAGTGGTATTTTTCATCCAATTTTCATATTGTGTGCATGAAGCTTAACTGTTAGTACATAAAAAAAACAGTCCTCAATAAACATAAATACGGTAATTCTCTGAACAATCAGCATTCATTCAATCATGCTTCCCTGCAAATGTGAACATCATGTTCTGATCTTTATTGAGGAATGTTATTTTGTATATAGAGTGTTTATGTGGTGAGTTTACACTTTTCATTGAACAGAGTTTGGATAACACAGGGTTAAAGGGAAAGGTCATAAATGAACTGCACATTATCTGGACAGAATGCTTAGGGAGATAGTGATGTGTTCCAGTTTAGGAGATGCATGTTAGCTTGGGGCACTGCAAACTCTGTAGGGCTCAAACACACACTCGCTGCTATTCCAACCCTTCACATATTTCCAGATAAACTTCCCTCCTGGCACTAAACTTTGCCAGGTATTGTGCTCAGCTTACCACCCCAAACTGATGTTCCTCCCTCAGCTCACCTCTCTCCCTGCATGTCCTGTGAGCAGAATAGCTGTGCTCCTCTTCTGGGTTCTCTCATCATATGGCACTGAAGATAGAGGAGGGGGGATTCAGCAGGACACACAAAGCAAGTATGCAGGAGACTGGGGGGGGTGAGGAGACAGAAAATCAGGAGGGACCGGCGGGGAGGAGTGCTTCATGAGAGGTCTGACTAAATACAATCTCTTAGCAGCAGGGACCTGATCTACCCATCAGCTAGCTGTGATTGACAGGTAGATCAAAGAGGAAGCTGTCATGGGGCCCCCTATTGGCAATGCCTGAATGGTCAGTCCACCCCTGGTGTGCGGCACTTACTATTGCGAGCTGTGTCAGCGGCTGCTGGTGTAGCACCTGCCACACAGCTCACATACTTCAAAATCTTGCAGGACGTGGCTTCTAACGGGAACTGAGTTCCTGTTGTGGAAAAAGTGCAGGAACTCCGTTCCCACGGGTTCCCGCAGGACTTGAGCCCTGTGTATGGGGCATAATAATAATTTTTCCATCCCTTTAACTAAAAGTTGTCAATACACACTCGCGTTCACATTCAGAAACAAGACTTATACATTCATGAAACTATAGCAAAAATACTTTCAAAATTTTCAAGGCCAGAATGTATTTGTCAGCATTGGGATACGGTTCTGCTGAGTACTTAGAATATTGATGGACATACTGCTCTTTTGTCTAAGTTGTTTATGCTGTTACAAGTTGAAGACCTAAAATTAAAGTTCAGCTGATGAAAAATCAGGTGAAATACCTTCACATGCAAATTAGTCAAGGAAAGAGACAATTGTTTCAAGAAACAGCTAGAGATATTACTGTCATTCCAACTCAAACAACTCATAAGGCATTGCATCATTTTTTTGTATAAAATAAAATATCGCAGAGAGTTTGTAAACAGTTTTGGAGATAAAGTTAACCCACTTTGTAATCTTTTCAGCAATAAAGGTAATATAGTTGACCAATAAGGTCCAAATGAGAGAAATGCCTTTGCAATTTTGAAAAAAGATCTGCAAAATGCTCCAGTGTTAAGTACAACAGAGGTTTGTTCTGAATCATCTTTTGTTTTGAAAAATCATGTATTTGAGAATGCCATCTCAGTAACAGTCTCAATTACAAGAAGGTAAGGAGAAAATCGTCTATTTCTCCAGAGTTTTATTATTTTTGGAAAAAACTTTTGAGTCAGATGTAAAGCAACTGCTTAAACCCCGTACACATGATCGGACTTTCCGATGGGAAAATCCGACATGTGTAGGCTCCATCAGACAATTGTTGTCCGAATTTCTGCCAACAAATGTTGGCTAGCATGTTTTCAAATTTTCCGCCAACAAATGTGTGTTGTCGGATGTTCCGATCATGTGTACACAAGTCCGTCGGACAAAAGTCAAAAGTATAAACACACATTCTCGAAAGCAGAAGTGGTCGATCTTGTAAACTAGCATTTGTAATGGAGAATTAACATTTGTGACATGGCAAATTATGAAATTATGAAATCTCCAAATGCAGCGCACAATTCTCTTCTTCATTAATGGGATAATAACGAAGCTGCTTTGCTGGTAATACTGATGGAGATATTGCAAACAAATTTTTAAAGGCTTTTTTTTCTAGTGATATCAAGGATAATATTATTTTTTATTTTATTTTTTTATTTGTGCAAGTTACTACAACACCCTTATCCCATAGTTTTTAAGATCAAAGATGCAACTACTGTATGTTGGTGTCCCTTGTCAATTTTACATTGTATTTTTTAAAATGTAACTGTCTACTCCCAAACTGTCATTTGAAGTAAAACACATAGCCAAGTATTATTTGCCACAATTTTTTTATTGTGCATTAAAAAAATAGACATGCCGATAGAACTTAACCAAAAAGTGCATTCTATGCATCCAAAAATATAGAAAATATACCAAATCAAATCATTATTAAACCAAAAAAATAATGTCAAAGTAATAACTCCAAGGTCAATAATAAATAACACATCTCCTCAGATTCCGCAACATGTCTGGTTGACAAACGGCCGTTTGGAAACAAACTGAAAAGCACTAAATGAAAAATGCTAAAAGTGTGAATCAACACTCATCAAATTTCTACTAACATGAAATTAGCATAAGGAGCCCAAAGGGTGGCGCTAAAGAGCTGAAAAACCACGTAGTACATTTAGTACATCACTATGTTCGTAATTGTTGGCCAACATTTGTGTGACTGTGTGTATGCAAGACAAGTTTGAGCCAATGCCCTTCGGACAAAATTCTATGGTTTTGTTGGCGGAAAGCCTGATGTGTACGAGGCATAAGTGTTTATTATGCAATTAAAACAACAGAGAGCATAGTGAAATAAAAAAAAAATATTTTACAGACACCTGACTGCTCACTAAAAGGTATTTTTGAGCAAGATAGTTTTGGATAATGTCTGAAAACATATCCTCTATGGTTCTGAGTGTTATCATTCAAACACATGCAGATAGATGCAAAAGGAAGACATCTTCAGGAAATTACACCAGCACATGTTTATACAGCTGTATCTGAGAAGTCTTTAACTCAGGTTTCCAGCATAAGAACTGAGAAAGATATTGAGCCAGTACTTGTTACTGCAGAACAGTCTAACACTAGAATAAGAGTTTCAACGCAGAATACAGTTATGCATATTTCTAATTTTATAGAGATGAGAACATAGTCCGTTGTCATCTCTGGGGTGATACAAAACCTCTTTGTTTGTGAAAACAAGGTTTTATGTCATGACCATAAGGAGGTGTTGTGTCCTGTTATACCTAAACTTCACAGTACATATGTATTATAGTTTAGGCCATCTTAGACAGGATAAGGACAGTACATTGTCATATAGATGTTCTCTTTTAAGGGAAATATAAAATAGTATTATTTCACATATAGTTTTACAAATTCACAAAGCTATTGTCCTAAAATGTTTTAACATTTGTAAAAAAAAAAAAAAGGTACACGAATAACGTAAATTGGTTATGCCAAAGTAATAATACTGCATTTCTTTTACAGAAATTACATCTAAAACCAATTAAATATGGAGGATAACAAGCTCCTAAGTTGAGCAAAGAGAATATCAGGAAATTCACAGTTAAAGAAGAGATCCTCTCGGGAAAAATATTTGACAAAAGATTTATACTTCATATTTATAACTTATTCAACAAGGTTTTTCTAACCTGACAGAACTTAAAGTGGTTGTAAACCCTTTACAACCACTTTAACCTACAGGTAAGCCTAGATTAAGGCTTACCTGTAGGTGCTTTAACTATCTCCCAGACCATGCACTGTCTAGGAGATATTTGCAAATCGACACACAGCGATTTCTTCTGCACATGCACTGGAGTTAGAAAGGACACGCTGCCGTTTCTAGCTTGGGTCATGCTGTTAAAGGTGGCTCCCACACGCATGCAACTCTGGCCAGTCACAGAGTCGGAGTTCGGGCCCCAGAAGGAAGAAGGGTGAAGAATGGATGCTCACTTCTAGCGAGGATGACGGGGACATTGCGGACTTCTCCTGCAGGTAAGTGTCACATAGTGGGCTACTATGCGATGCATAGTAGCACATTATGCTTTAACTTTGCAGAGAAACAAAGCGGAAGTAACAACTATCAGGATTTACTTCCTCTTTAAAGAAGAAGAAATTTCATAGACATTCATAGACAAGAAATCAAGAAGAAACGTTATCAGTCTAATATAGATACATAATTTAGGACTTAAACATTTGTCCACATATACATTTTTGATTATCCACTTATTCTAATATTAATGCTCATATTAAGTTAGGATTATCATTATTATTTTTATTTATTTTTCGTTGTATATTATATAGTGAATATTTTTAGGTTACAATTGCATAATCATTCAAGTTAACAGAACGTCTTTTGTTCATAACTTAAGAAACATATCACTCATAAAAGAACAATGGAAAGTTATGACAAGTTTTAGGGTGTAAAGTATATTTCTAAAAAGCTAAAATGGTATTTAACCTCTTCAGCCTCAGGAAATTTTACCTCCTTCCTGACCAGAGCACTTTTTGCGATTTGGCACTGCATCGCTTTAACTGACAATTGCATGGATATACGATGTTGCACCCAAACAAAATTGACGTCCTTTTTTCCCCACACATAGAGCTTTCTTTTGGTGGTATTTGATCACCTTTGTGGTTTTTATTTTTTGCGTTATACACAAAAAAGCAATATTTTTTACTTTTTGCTTTAACAAATATTCCCCAAAAATATATAAATAAAACGATTTTTTCCTCAGTTTAGGCCCATATGTATTCTATATATTTTTTGTAACACAAAAATCACAATAAGCGTATATTGATTGGTTTGTGCAAAAGTTATAGCGTCTACAAAATAGGAAATAGTTTTATGGCATTTTTATTATTTTTTATGTGTTTAAATACTTTTATGATTAGTGTAATCTCAGTTATAATCATTAGTATTTGTATGTATTTACTTAATGTTGTTTACGTTGGTAATATGTGTTACTTTAGTAGACTTTTGGATATATAACATGATAAGCACATTACAAAACAAGAATAGAGTGTTACATGTGAGCTTGTCAATAAAGTTCCATATATGACTCTGAATTAATATTTCCTATTGTATAGCATATTAACATTAATGCGTGCCATACAAGGTTCAGAGTTTTGTGAAGTTATGACATCCACATGTAACATATGATGTCAAGACTTTGTTAATCAGGGACACACACGGGGAAGGCTGACCAAGGTTCAGTCAATTTCACATACGGAGTCTATTCATATATCCTTTGACAATTTGGAACAGCTGTCTTCTCTCAGGAGCCGAAGACAACATTATTTCCTGTTTCTTCTTGGTCACACGAGACAGCATGGAGAGAGAAGGCACAGTCATGAGGCACACATGCTTCCATAAGCTTATTACAGCTTTATAATTATTTTTTTTCTTATATTTTTACCTACGCTGAACTGAACTGTTATACATTTTGCATTGTATTTCTGATGCCAACTGTGTGACAATAAACTCACACTTTATTTTTAAGCCAGCCTGGCTATCAATACTAATCTTCCAGGAAACGCCTATAAGGATACTAGAATGAGAAGGTAGTAGAGAGTGAGTCATTGTTTTTAAACCCAGCATATGGACTTTTATATAAAAGCCTTGTGCAAGCGAGCATTTTAGGGTCCAGACCTATATGACTTCCTTTTTGTAAGAATGAATTAATACTTTCTATAAAACAATACAAATCACATCAGTGCCATCTAATGTAGGCACTAATTCTAACTTTGTATCAAAACATAAAGCTTGTACCAAAAAAAAAAAACATTTGCAGAGTTGATTTTCTAAATAGCTACTCTATATGTACAGAGTGTTGTTTAAAAAAAAAAAAAAATCCCCTGAGAAATACTGTCTTAAGATAAAAGGTGCAGTGTTTAGAACTGCTGGTTATTTTTCAAAGGTTGCAAAGTGCTTTTCTCTAGTTTTCTTCTCCCGCTCCAGCTTGGAGGTATACCGGTTTTAAATGCCTGTCTCATTCTTTACATAAAATAGGAAAAAAAGCTTTTTACTTTGCATTTCCTGCTGATGTTTTTTTCTTCTCATGTGAAAATACTGTATAAGACTAATACTAAACATTTTGCACATGAGTTTGAAAACAATACATAATCCCATTTTCCTATATCTCATTTGAAAATGCCATCTGTTTAAGTTAGAATGAATATATGCTTATCATTAGTTTATATTTCATTTTTTTTATCTCAGCTGACCAAGTAAAATATTCCTTAGAGTGCCAAGCTTCCAATAACTTCTAATAAAAGCTATGATAGTAATCTTTTGCAGGGCATGGGCCATTAAATATGGACTGTAATGAAGGCAATCCCAAGAGTTACCTTTTTCCCAGGATAATTCCAAAAAGCTCTTCAAGCTGCAAACAGCATAGTGGAAGGGCAAAGCTAAAGAAAGCCTAACTAGCTGAGCCTAATCTAATTGTTTCCAAATGTGACTTTGAGGCCAATCTCTCACTGTGACTGTACGGGAAAAGTGTCCTTACTTAAGGTTGAATAATTGCGATTTGGTTTGCCTTTAGGGCAGATATTGTTGAATTGTGTTTTGATTTATAGTAGCTAGTATTAAAAGTGGAGAAAAATGTATTGGGAACCACAGCTGTCCACAATAGATGCAGTCATGTCCATAAAAATGAATTTGTACATTTCAAACTGGCTGTTGATAATGAAGATGAAGATTCACAAATTGGCATTCCAGGGATACCCAGTTAGTCTGGAATTAAAAAAACAAACACCTTAAAGTGTATTTTTCCTTTTGCAGGCAAATCAAGTTAATAACTATGTTATATTCACTACATGTTCTCAGTCTCATAGCATAACTTGATCTTCATCGAAACTCAATATATAATCCTGCCAGTTATCTTTGTTTATGGGGCTGGGTAGCTTTGCTTGCCATAATTAACCCTGCCTGTGCTGTGTAGGTAGATCTTCAGTATCAGTTGTAAACTAGATTTGAATACTGTCTATCCTAGCAAAGGGTTAAATGTTTAGAAACTCTCTCATATCCTCTCTGCCCCCAGCTCATATTATATGTAATGCTGCTTACACACAACCGGACTTTCAGTCCGTCGGACAATTCGACCGTGTGTGGGCTAATCCAATAATTTTTCGTTTAAAAAAATCAGACGGACTTAGAAATAGAACATGTTTCAAATCTGTCCAACACACTCAATTCCTAACGGGAAAACCATTCGTCTGTATGCTGGTCCGACAGACCAAATATGACACAAGGGAAGCTATTGGCTACTGGCTAATGAACTTTCTTTTTTAGTCCTGTCTTATGTCGTCAAGTTCAAAATGAATGGACTTTCGAACAGACTTAGCCCTTGTACACACGGTCGGACATTCCGACAACCAAATCCGTCGGCTTTTGTCCGTCGGATTTTGTCTGACGGATCTTGTCCGAAACTGTTGCATACACACGGTCGGACAAAGTTGTCGGAAAATCCAATCTTTCAGCACGTGATGACGTAATTTCATTACGATGGGACTACGTTCGGGCTAGTAGCCAATAGCTTTGATGTAGGAATTTGATCTGAGCATGCGTGGCACTTTGTCCGATCGAAATTCTCTACACATGATCGGAGTATGTCCGATCGGAGCAGTTTGTCAGAAAATATTTCCGACATGTTGGAAAATTTGGTCCGACGGATATTCCGATGGAAACAGTCCGATGCATACCACACACAGTCGGAATATCCGACAAAACGCTCCGATCGGACACATTCCGACGGAATCTCCGACCGTGTGTACAAGGGCTCAGTCTGTTTGTGTGTGGCCAAGTCCATTCGTTTGGAAAGTCGTGTGTATGCGGCATTATATTTATGCATTATTATCTACTTTTGACTGTTCAGGTTTACCTTCATATATGGCCAACTAGATGGTGGAACTTAGCCACCCAATTCATACTGAGGAATGTAATCAGTATGTCAAGTATCAAGTATGTTGGAGATAGTGAAGATCTCACATAATATAAAACATTTAATTCCTTGATTCATCACAAAACAGTAGGATATATACAATAGTTCATATATTATTACTTGCGGGACCTATGGTCTCATTGAACCTGAAAAAGTAAAAAATAGATACATAATGTTACATAAACTTGAGAAGTCTTGGTAACAATGGTAAGAACATGGCAGTCGGTAGCTTGACGTGTTTCATGGCTTGGGTGCCACTCATCAGGAGCAAGCACGTGTAATAATCTGGAAAAATGAACATAAATATAAGGAAAAAAATAATAATGAATAAGGGAAGCAGAATAAGGAGTGGGGTGTCAAACCCCACAACTTAAGCTTACTTATTAAGATATGATGCGGTGCCCGTGTGTTGATGGGGCTACAAAAGCAATCCGGACATGACTCCAAATGGGAGATGAGGTGGATGGTCCAGCGGACTGGGAAGGGGCAATACTTGAGGCGGCCACGGCAATCAAGGACAGACTAAGGGAGAGAAATATGGTGCGTGAACAGCGAGCCCAGGGGAGGGAGAAAAAAAGGATGGAATGGGGAATGGGTGAAAAGGGGGGGAAGGGAAGGGGAAAAAGGGAATGGGATAAGGGGAAGGAAAAATGGGGAGGAAAGGGGAGGGGGAGGGAAGGGAAAAAAACGCAATGGGAAACAGGAGAGAAAAGGGGGAGGGAAAAGGGGACTGAGGGGAGGGAAAAAGAGGGGGGTGGGGAAGGAGGGGGGAAAAAAGACAGGTAGAAAGAAGGGGAAAAGGGGGGATGTGAGGGGTAATAAGGTGAGTTAAGGACTGGTGTGAGATATGAGAAAGAGGGTTAGTGAGAATAAAAAATGAAAAAACGCCAAGAGGATAGTGAAAGTGAAAAAACATGAGGATAATGATGAATCACGAAGTACCTGGTGAGTATGAGGAACCCTGGGAGAAAAGGAATCAAGAAATTCGTGGAATGCCAAATCATGTGGAAAGTCTGTGTATGGAAAGCCTCAAGTGCCGAGACCATCAAAGGACCGCCCCTATAAATATACCAATCGTGGGAGAATCCAACAATGTCAGGACGCGCATCGGGGGAGAAGCACCTACATCGATTGGCCGATAATTCGGCAATGGTGAGGAGAAAGCTCCCTCGTAATGGACGGATGTAAAGAACACGGCCTGTGCACAGTAGCGCCAGAAGGACACCACGCACGTGGCGTGATGTGCATGACACCCAACCTCTCCAATAGTCAAAAAGACATAGGGAAAGGGGAGGGTGCCTAGAAGGCATGTCACAGCTCCCAAAGTGGAGAATAACCAGAAGCAGCAAGACCCAAGGTGGACTCCCACATGGGCACAGCAAAACCTATCATAAATAATGGTCAAATATGAATAAATAATAAAAAAATGTCTGTATTAAAAAAATGAGGCAGTGGTAATAATGATAATACAATAGTAATTCATGAAACGAGGGGAGACTAAACATAGAGCATCAAGGGCAAGGAAAATCATATAATTAGGCTGATAGAGCTGATCTGTGTGTTTCCATCCCTGAATATATTCAATATAATGGACAATATTGGAGGAAGATAGGGACTTTCAGGAATGCATGACAGGGTAAGGTCATGTATTTACATCCCTAGGGACTTTAATTGATATTATGGTCTGGTAAGATCATGAATATCCATCACATATACATTTGAAGGGGAGAGTGTAAAAAATACCAACGAAGGATTGGGACTTTAATTGAAGCACCAGACAGCAAAAAAAGTTATACTTAGTCGAATGAAAAGGAATTTTATTAAAGGATTAGGTTAAAAAATATATAAAAGTAATTCTGATAGCAATGGTACAAATTGTATGGATATATGACCTGAGACATTATAATACAGTCCCGGTAACAATGTATAATGGTAACAATAATATACTAAACAGTATGTTGGAGTCATGTTGGAGTCATGCATTCCTGAAAGTCCCTACCTTCTAGGCTTGTGCAATTCGTTTCGTAACTAATCGAAATTCGGCCGAATTTTGCATCTTTCGGACATTCGGATGCATCCGAATGTCCGAATAAAAAAACAACAAATTACAACGAATACGAAAGAAATATAACAAATGAATTCGAATGAATTCGACATGATTCGGTAATTCTTTAAAGATCTAATGAAACAAAAGGTCAGCTCAAAGTAAATCTTGTAGTCCAATCAGCTAATTAATTTTGTGCTGGAGGATGGATTACTGGCAAAGTGCATTCCTGAGAACTGAGTTAGAAGGGTGTTGTATTGTATTTGAGCTGAGGAGAAGAGACGTTGTCATTGTGTGTGTTAAAAGATTCAATAAACAAACGACTTTCCAAACTATGAATCATTATCACAAATGTCTATACATATATAAATAGCAAATTTCCACGAATACGAACGAATGAATTCGACACTCTATGAATAATAACGAATTATCCGAAAACGTATTAACGTAACATAACGAATATAACAGAATGAATTTATGTATTTTAGGAATGACAACGAACCGAAACTAAACAAAATTTTCCGTTGTGCACAAGTCTACTACCTTCCTCCAATGTTGTCCATTATATTTAATCTTTCTAAGGGTATAAAATGGTGATTTCACTTCCTCACTACCTATCACAGTTTCGGAGGCCATGAATTGTCAAGATAGCACAACCCCCCCATGACCCAATTTTTTTAAAGTAGACACTTCAAGCTTTCCAAAATCTTTGGGGGGGGGGGGGGGTGCTATCTTGACATTTCAGGGCCTCTGTAAATGTGATAGGTAGTGAGGAGTAAAATCGCCATTTTACGCCCTTAGAAAGCATGAAGGCGGTGATTGGATATTGGGGTCCTGTACCCGACTAGGCTCCCAAAATTTCCCATACATGTGGTTTTCCCATTCTCAGGAGAAGCAGCAGAATGTATTTTGGGGTGTAATTCCACATATAACAATGCCATGTTTGAACAATATATCGTTTAGTGACAATTTTCTGTATAAAAAAAAATTGTAATGTTCCTGAAACTTAAAATATAAACCAAAATATAGAAAAATTCCTTGGACTCAAAATGCCTATCTGCAAATAGCTTTAAGTGTCTTCTTTCCAAAATGGGGTAATTTGGGGGGGGGGGGGGGGGTTGTGCTATCAACAACCCACCAGACTTTGCAGTGGAGGTCCGCCGGACTTTCCGAACGAGCGGGCCTGCCCACACACGACAAGAGTACCTAGCGTACTAGGTCTGGCAGACAATCCACCGGACTATGGCGGGAGTCCACCAGAGTTTTGAAATGAATGGACTTGCCCACACATGGAGTAAAGTCCATTCATTTTGAACATGACTCCAGGTAGACGGAACTAGCGAAGGAAGTCATCGGCGAGATTGGCACCTCACTAGCCCCATCACCTAGTATGGATTTAAAGGGGAAGCCCTACGCTGAAAAAATGGCGTGGGGGTCCCCTCAAAGTCCATAGCAGACCCTTATCCGTGCATGCAGCCCCGCCTGTCAGGAAAGAGGGTGGGGACAAGCGAGCTCCCCCTCTCCTGAGCCGTACCAGGCCGCGTGCCTCCAACATGGGGGGTGCTTTGGGGAAGGGGGGCCCTGTGCTCAGATAAGGGTCTGCTATGGACTTTGGGGGGACCCCACAAGGTTTTTTCGGTGTAGGGCTTCCCCTTTGAATCCATACCAGGTGACAGGGCTCGCAAGGTGTCAATCTCACTGATGAAGGTGGCAACATTGACTACCTTCACTAGTTCCATCTACCTGGAGTCACTTTCAAAATGAACGGACTTTACTCCGTGTGTGGGCAAGTCTGTTCATTTCAAAAGTCCGGCAGACTAGCACACAGATGGGCGGATTGTGAATTTTGAGTTAAAACTTCTTTCTAAGTCCGCTGGGAACAAAAAGTCCGCCAGAGCCCACACACAGGCGGATTGTCCGGCGGACTCTGATCCACCGGACCAAGTCCGCTGGATAATCCGATCGTGTGTACGAGGCATGATAGGTAGAGAGGAAGTGAAATCACCATTTTACGCCCTTAGAAAGCCTGAAGGAGGTGATTGGATTTCAGGGTCCTGTATATGACTAGGCTCCCAAAAAGTCTCACACATGTGGTATTCCCATACTCAGGAGAAGCAGCATAATGTATTTTGGGGTGTAATTTCACATATGACTATAGTATGTTTGAGCAATATATCATTTAGTGACAACTTTGTGCAAAAAAAAAGAAGAAAAGGTTTGTCATTTTCCCAAACTTGTGGCAAAATATAAAATATTCCATGGACTCAACATGCCTATCAGCAAATAACTTGGGGTGTCTGCTTTCCAAAACCTCATTTGGAGGTGATTTTGAATTGTCCTGTCTTTTTATGCACAACATTAGAAGCTTATGATACACATCACCCACTCTTCTAACCACTTGAAGAAAAAGCCCTTTCAGACACTTTGTTTACATGAAAAAATATTTTTCTTTTGCTAGAAAATTACTTTGAACCCCCAAACATTATATATTTTAAAGCAAAGGCCCTACAGATTAAAATGGTGGCTGTTGCAAAAAAATGTTTCCACATAGTATTTGTGCAGAGATTGTTTAAATGCAATTTTTGGGGAAACATTTTTTATTTTTTATTTTAATGCACCAAAACACACTATATTGGCCAAATGTTTGATGATATAAAAAAGATGGTCTTATGCTGAGTACATGGATACCAAACACAACATGCTTTAAAATTGCGCACAAACGTGCAGCAGCAACAAACTACATACATTTTAAACGCTTTTAAAAGCCTTTACAGGTTACCACATCGGACGTTCCCGGTTATACCTCACATGCATGGAGAAATTGCTCTTTACCTACATCATGGCACCGATGCTTGTGTTCGCACATGAACATAGAGGGACGTGGTGATTTTTTTTTATTATTTGTTTTGTTATTTTATTTTATTTTTAAACTGTTCCTTTCTTTTTTTATAATTTTTGTTGTTATCTCAGGGAATGTAAATATCCCCCATGATAGAAATAGGTAGTGACAGGTAATCTTTTTTGAAAAAATCGGGGTCTATTAGATCCTATATCTCTCCTCTACCCTCAAAGCAGCTGATCACACCACGATCAGTGTAATAAAATGCTTTGCCAATTTCCCAATAGTGCTGTTTATATCCGGCGAAACCTAAGTCATGAAATGCTAGTAGTTTCCGGTTTCTTGGGCCATAGAGAGGATTGCAGCAATGCTGGTCTCCAATCAGCTTTATGGTCAGCTGGTGGAACCACCGGCTGCATTCTTGGGTTCCCTGGTGGAGAAAACCATGGAAGATGATGGGGGGGCATTGCCTTCCCACTGCTTGAAAAAGTAGTCTAGAGGCTAATTAGCCACTATGATTACTTTTACATGAAAACGGTCGGCTGGCTGAAAATAATGATACCTAAACCTGCAGGCATCATTCTAGTATAACCACTCAAAGTCCAGCAACTCACCGGTATGTTACTGGTCCATGTTGGGCATATATTGTAATTTTCTTCTTCATGCAGCCTATGGGCTGAACTAAAAAAAGAGATTGATCGGTAGTTATGCTCACCATTATAATAGTGCCCTTCATCCACCCACTTTTAAAGTGGGCCATACATGCACCATTTTTTTTTTTAACTGTGGTGGTGAAATCACCTCCTACTGCACTGGAGTCACTGATTTAAGTATCGTTAGAGCAAATGCTGTTGCTCTCAAGATAAATAAATCAGTGCTGCAGCTGAATGGCATAACTGAAAAGCAAACAACGGTAATAATAAAACATTAAAGGGATTGTAAAGTGATTTTAATTTTTTTTTTAAAATAACAAACACAATACTTACCTCCACTGTGTAGCTCGTTTTGCACACAGTGGCCCCGAACCTGCTCTTCTGGGGTCCCTCGGCGGCTGTCTCGGCTTCCTCCCGCAGGTGCTTCTCACGTTCATGCGAGCTCCCTCGCATGGTGAGAAGCATCTGCGGGCGTGCTCCTGTGATACAGGCGGCGGCTATAGCTGCTCGCTGTATCACACGGCCCTGCCCACCGGGGCTCCGCGTCAGTGGATGTGATTGACAGCAGCGCGAGCCAATGGCTGCACTGCTTTCCATCCATCCACTCCAGCCAATCAGCGGCCAGGCTGAACGGTGGAAAGGACGGCGGGGACGAGCGCGGGATTTTCGAGGGGTGAGGTAAGTAAGACGGGGGAGGGGGGGGCTGGGGGCGCAGGCACTGTCAGATGTTTTTTCACCTTAATGCATAGAATGCATTAAGGTGAGAAAACATTTACCTTTACAACCCCTTTAACTCAATAAAACAACTTATTTTCTATCGCAATCTGTGCCTAAAAAATATATGCCAAAGCTTTGGGGCAATCCGCCCTTAATGTTAGGAGCAAATTGCCCCTCCACCCCTGCCCCCATGCTTTGGCGTATATGTTCTTTTTTTTAACTGTGGTGGTGAAATCCCCCCCTACAGCGCTGGAGTCATGGCTTTTACGTATGGTGGGAGAAAACGCTGTTGCTGTCAGAATAAATAAACCCCTGCTGCAGCTGAATGGCATATCTGCTAGGCAAATGATGGTTAACAATAAAACAAAGTATAACAGTAAGCCCTTGTGCACACGGTCGGACATTCCGACGGAAAATGTCAGATCATACCGTGTTGTCAGATAATCCGACCGTGTGTGGGCTCCATTGGACCTTTTCCGTCAGAATATCCGACCGACAAAGTTTTAGAGCTGGGCTATAAAATTTTCCGACAACATGATCCGATCGGACTTTGTCCAATCTTTTGTAGAGAATTCTGATCGGACAAAGTGCCACGCATGCTCAGATCAAATTCCTAGACCAAAGCTATTGGCTACTAGCCTGAATGTAGTCCCGTCGTAATGAAATAACGTCATCACGTTACAAACAATCAGATTTTCCAAAAACTTTGTCTGACGGATTTTGTTGTCGGAATGTCCGACCGTGTGTACAAGGGCTAAGACATACCATACCTGCAAAACAAATACAATAAAACAAAAATAAAAATAAAATGCTACAGTTCTAAAATACAGTAAAAATAGAGAGAGAACAATAGATAGAGAACCAAAGAGAGCGAAAAATAGAGCAGACAATAGAGAGTGAACATAAGAGAGAGAACAATAGAGAGAGAAGAAAACTAAAACAACAACTCTTTTTGGCATTTTTTTGTGTTTTTTTTTTTTTTTGCCCTTTTATATAAACTGTAAACTGTAACTGTAAATGTCCCAGATTAGGGTCTCTCAAAATGTGATCACCATCTCACTTTTTGAGACTCTGTGTAAGTGTGCCCTAGGACTGTGTAGTGCCGTACCCTACACTAATACTCCACTAGTATGTGGTAGTGTTTGAAACAGTCACTGATGCAGATACCAGGTTGGTTAGGACAGGAGGGGCAATAAAAGCGGATGTCATGCCTAAATCCATGTTTTCTGAAGACACGACATCTTCTTTGGAGTGTTCTTTGGGCAGGGGTAAGAGGGAGGACATATGGAAAATGCATCTCATGCAGCTGGCTCACTGCATTTGCATTGGGAAGTTGGGCCACAGCACCATCTGGAAACAGAAGGGCTGTGATGATCTCTTCCTGGAATTTTAGGAAGGATCCAGTTCATCCTGACACTTTGTATAGCACATAAGCATTCAAAAGAGCCAATTGGAATAAATATACAGACACTTTTTTATACCAGCATCTGGCCTTACAGGCAATTAAGTACAGCACCAACACCTGGTTGTTGAGCTCCATCCCTCCCATGATAAGGCTGTATTCGTGGACACAAAGGGGTTTCTCCCCAACACTAGTCGCCGTTGGAATTTCGACTGTCGTATCTGCGTGAAGGGAGGACAGAACCAAAACATTCTGAATATCCCTCCACTTCACTGCAAGCAAATTATTACATTTCAAGCAGGCTCTCTCCCTCGTCTAAGTCAGGACTCTACAAGCCATTGGGGGAAGCCCCAGTGACTGGATCGCACAGTGCCACATGCACCAATTCCACAATCAAAAAGGTGACTAAAAAATGGCACGCTTGTGTAATAATTGTCCACATACAAGTGGTACCCCTTTTTGACTAAGGATGACACCATGTCCCACACAATATTACCAGCACTCCTTATGTAGTCTGGGCAGTTCTCCAGCTCCACGTGACTATCTCTTCCCTCGTAAACCATCAAACTATATGTATAGCCTTTTGCCCTGTCACAGAGCTTATACATCTTGACCCCATATCTGGCACGCTTGCTGGGAAGATACTGTTTGATAGACAAGCGGCCATAAAATTTAATCGGGGACTCATCAATGCAGACAATTTGATCAGCAGTAAACAAGGCTGCAAACGAGGGTCGAATTTTGTAGAGCAGATCAAATCCAGGGTCGCCCGAGGACAACAGGGTTCATTGTCATTGAAGTGCATAAATCGCAAGATCTGCTTGTATTGTGTCCTGGTCATGCAAGCCTAGAACACGGCATATGATGAATTGGGTCAGTGGACCAAAATGACCACAACTCGCTTTTTTTAGTTATGCCCATGAGGAAGGGTCTGCTATGGACTTTGGGGGAGGTCTTAAATTTGAAATTTGAAAACCGTAATAGGCTTCAAATCTCTGGCAAGGACCAACTGGGGATTAGCAGTGATGAATTGACCAGCATACAAATTGCTTTGGTCTACAATGGAACTATAGAGAACTCCCGTGAAAAACAGTGAATAAAAATCAAGTGACGTAAAAAACAGTTGAATGAGGGATGTACAGATGCTGCAGAAGTGGTGGGCTCCCAATTCGGAT
Source organism: Lithobates pipiens (assembly GCF_037356315.1). Classification (NCBI taxonomy): domain Eukaryota; kingdom Metazoa; phylum Chordata; class Amphibia; order Anura; family Ranidae; genus Lithobates; species Lithobates pipiens. Next base: position 390,924,742 of record NW_027507764.1, read on the forward strand.
TGGTAAAAGCAGTGGGAAGGGCACTATGGGCTAGACGGGCCTGTGTTTTCTTTCTTGATGGCTGCGGGACACTACTTGTGCTAGCCACCGCACCAGCTTGAACTGCACTTATGGGACTCGCCATGTCACCAAGTGTTACTACAGTGCTGGATGTACGATCAGGTTGTACTAGGCCGCTGGTGCTTGCCAGTTCACCAGAAGGACGAGGTGCACTAGTACTGGCTCTCTGCTCTGTACAAGAGCCCTGCGGTTCTTGCACCTCAACAACAACAGAAGAACAGAGTCGGGTATGTCTGATCTTGGCAGGGACCACTACTCCATCATCAGAGCTATCTGTCAGGGTACTGCTGCTGTCTATCGGTTAATACTCTGAGCCTGAATCTGACAGATGGGCGACTTCCTCTTCCCTCTCATCTGTCATGCTCAGAAACATGTAGGCCTCTTCACTTCTGTACCTTTGATTGGACATTGTGGTCCCTAAAATTACTGGTACAACTAGTGAAACTCACAGGAAAAAAAGAGCACCTGATTGTCAGCGACTGCTTCAAACGATAACAAAAAAACTGTTAGCCCTTGTACACACGGTCGGAGAATCCGTCAGAATGTGTCCTATCGGACCGTGTCGTCGGATAATCCGACTGTGTGTGGTATGCATCGGACTGATTCCATCTGAATATCCGTCGGACCCAATTTTCCAACATGTTGGAAATATTTCCCGACCAACTGGGCCGGTCGGACCTAATCCGATCATGTGCAGAGAATTTTGATCGGACCAAGTGCCACGCATGCTCACATTCAAATTCCGACACGGAAGTGCTCGTTCAGGTAAAACTACTGCTCGTAAGCGATATAGCACATTCGTCACGCTGCAATGTTAAAAATTCTTTCATCAAGCGCATTCTCTTTTTCTTTACAATGCTGCAAGAACGAACTTCTTTTGATGCTCATAGTCACACACACTTCTCCCGAACGGATTTCATTACTCTTTTTTAACCATTTCAGCAATACAATTTTAGTTTGCGTCACATCTACACAATTTTAGATTAGGTTTTTTCTTTTTTGGATGTTTTTTTTTTGGGGGGGGGATTCCCTAAAAATCTCCTTTAAAGACAGTTTGCTCATTTCTCCTTATTTATTTTTTTATTTTTTGTGTGTAAACTTACAACAACAACATTATTGTATTTTTTATATTTTCTTTTTCTTTTTTAATCTACAGGAGGTTGTTTAGTGTTGTTACCCCTTGTTATTAAGTTCACTTTGTATTTTTGAAATGTACCTGCCTGCTCACAAATAAACTGTACTTTTGGAAGGAAAACACATTACACAAGTATTTCATCAAACAAAAACATTTTTTTATTTTGTTCGCTAGAAACTAAAAATAGGAACGCAGCACTGGAGAAACTTCTTAACTTTGCTGCAGCCTTTGGCCCCCAGGGCAGACATGACTAAATTATATATTAAAAAATTGGTGGCCTGAGGAGTAGATATCTCAGGGAGAGAAGTCTGGTCCCGAAGTCCTAGAGAGCAGGAAATTCAGATGCCATTTCTGTCCCCAGGATGTGGATCTTCAAGAGGCTGCATCTTCTGGCAGACCAGACTCAACCCAGGCCATCACTCTCTCATCTTCCTTCGGGACTTCCCACCAGGCATCCTTCCAGGCTGTGGCTGGTCTCCTGTAGCTGGTGCAGGAGGAGGAGGGCGTTGGTCAACCTCCTGGCTGCCACTTGCCACAGCATCCCCCTGACTGAGGTCATCCTGTGTATGAAAAGGGGACATAGTTTTAGTTTTTTGATCATCAATCACACCATTTTGTGCTCCTGGCTTTTGCTAATTGAATGTTACCAAATAGAACAGACTATCATTCTGACACCAGCATTTTTCTTTCCAGTCCTAATCATTTTTGGTCATTACTGTCTCTTGAGATGTAAACCACTTTGAGAAATCACAACTTACTGATCAATAAGAACATCTAGTTAACTTAATTAAATGTAACACAAGAAATATGTTCAACAATGCAATACCTGTCTCAAGCTGGGCCCCACCACATGGTGCTGCCTGGAAGGCCCAGGTTGTACATCAGAAGCCTCAGCTGGGGGTGAAGGATGCCTTGGAGGAAGCCTGGAGAGTGGTGGCCTGAGTGGTGGCCTGGGTAGCCCTTGGTCTACCAGAAAATGCAGCCTGTCAAAGTGAACCATCCTGGGGTAATAAACAGCATCTGTATCTCCTGCTCTCAAGGACTCCAGGTGCTTCTTTCTCTCCTTGAGATATGTCATCTTCATGGCCACAATTTTGCGATTCAGATAGGTTATGTCTGCCGTGGGGACCATGATCCGCAACAAAGCAAGCAGTTTCTCCAGTACTGCATTCCTCTTTGATCTGTCAGTATAAAACTTGTTGTGGAACTGCCACAGGCAGGGCATCTCCATGTACAGTTCTATGAATAGCTCCATAAAGTTTGCATTTGTGAATGGATCCATATTGTCTGCAAGACACAACACAAGACAAACCCTCAAATACTAATAATGCAATTAAAATCCCTCCTAATCTTGGCCCAACATCGGCCTAGATAGAAGCAGTCTAGTCTAGTGAAGCACCAAGTTTAAAATGTTACCTTCGTTTCCACGTTCGTCACGTCCGTGCCTCACACTCTCCTCCCAGATCGTACAGACGATACACACGTGTTGCGTTTTATATATAGTGCGCATGCGTGAAACTCCGCCCGCCCCTAACGTTCTTTCCAGACTATTCCCCACCCCTTCGCTTCCCACGCAGTGGGGAGAGCACATGGCGGAGAGAACGCAGGTGCGCACTAATAGTTCCACTAACGAGGAGGAGGGTGAAGAAAGCCCAGAGCCTGAAACGTCCCGATCCAGGAAGACAAGATTTAAGGCCTCAAATATGTCTTTTGGAGAGATGTTGGAGATGGTGGACATATTGAACAGGACCGACTATGATGGGAAGTATGGACCTTACCCAAACCCAAATATCAGAAAGGCCAAGATCATGAATAAAGTTGTGAAGAGTCTTCTGAAGAATTTTGTGGTACACCGATCCAAGGATCAACTGAGAAAACGCTGGTCAGACCTGAAACTGAGGGAGCACGAGCAGTACCTAAGGATCAAGCGTGTTCTTAAAAAAAGTAAGTAGTTGTCATGTGTTCATATGATTATTCTTGCTTGCATACATGCTCCATGTGCTTTGATTTCATGTTGTGCATTTTAAAATGGCCACTTTCAAGGTCATGGTTTCCTTTGTTCGTATGAAACATCGTTCTGCAGGTAAGTATTCCAGCTTAACAAAGTGTCCCCAATAATGTTCTCACCTTGTAACTCGGCCCAAAAACACAATTGTACAACACTTCCAAGCAATGTTTCATATTCCTATTTCTGCCCTCTGTGTGCTAATTAATCTTTGTTTACATTCTCATAGGGGAGAGAAGACTCGTCAAGTATGAGGACACCAGGGACCACACCCCTCCCAAAGAAGGGCAACTTCCAAAAGCAGAAACAGAGAAGCAGGAGCAGGAGGAGGAGGAGGAAGGAGAGATTGTGGAGGTTGGACAAATTGTCACCACAACAGGTGAGTGACGGAGAACACAGCTTCCGGTAAGCTCATCAATGTATATCACCATATTTGGATTACATGGTATGTTTGTTTGCTTTGTTTTGTAGGTGATGTGGAAGAAGATTCCTGTTTTACCAGTGAAAGTGCCCAGATCTTGATTGGGGAGATAATGGGGTGCAATCGAGATTTGGAAATTGTACAACAAAACATCAATAATGTTAAAAATAAAATGAAGAACATCATTGATGTTTTGGGGAGAGTGTGAAAACAAAAAAACTAGATAGGGTTTTATTTTTGCTTTTTAACAAAAAAAATGTTATATTTTGCAAAATTAAAAATTTGGAAGATGCACAGAGTGTGTAAACATGTGCTATCTCCCATCATGGGGGATCAATGTACATGTTTTGTGTAAAGTGTCTGAGATGAAGGGGTTGCAGCCCCAAAGCATGTACATTGATCCCCCATGATGGGAGATAGCACATGTTGACACACTGTGTGCATCTTCCAAATGTGTTTTTTTCAGGGGTCACACCCCATGCGATGAAGGCAATATCAGCCCAGTTTGTACATACTCATGTCTGATATTGTCTTCACTTTTCAAAGTTGAACTTTGTAAATTCCTGTGTTCTGTATTTTACGGTTTGATACATGCCTGTTTACACAAAAACAACAAGGAATAAAAATCTGATTAAACTCTGTTTTGGATACACAAAATCTCTTGGTTTGTTGTAAAATCCTTTAATAAATGCACATGTGAATGTGCTTGTATTAAAAAAGTTTAATTCTCAACAATATGTGGCTTCCTTTTTCATTGGGCATAAAATGTATTTGTAGTCAAATTTGAGTTTGTGCTGAGAATGAGTGCGATTTACTAAAGGCAACTCCACTTTGCACTCCAAGTGCAGTTTCAGGTGTACTTTTGCAGTGCACTTGTAGTGCATAGCGGATGTGCCTTTAGTAAAAAAACACCCACAGTGAGGTGTAAATTTGGACAATCATGCCATTTTCCTGCCATGGTGCTGAAAATGAGCATGATTTTGATCAGTAATGCACTGCATACATTCGTTAACAAAAAGAAGGTGTGTCTGTAGCAGACCCACAACATAATAAGATTATCTGAAGAAGAGACTGTCCCCTCATCTCGCTCTGAACTTGGGTTTGCACTGTTGGTGAAAAAGGCCCAGCTTTAATAAAAGTGTCAAAGTGGGAGGCCACAGTCTGCCATTCCTGTGGCGTTGAAGGACACTCTGTACTGAAACAAGAACAAAAACTAGTAATTTGACAAATCAACATTGCATGCAGATTAGACACCCACATTTTTTGACAAAATTAGTATAAAATTTTTTTAACTGAGTATTTAAAGCCTAAAGTATAAGGTCCCCTTATAAGAGTCATAACCCCCCCACCCCCCCCCCCCCATCTGATGGGCCCTTGCTAAAAAATGAGGGGGGATGTTTAGGACAGGTAACCCTCTCCACTTGATTGAGAGCTGAATGCCTAAATAATGTGTGATACTTTGGGAAGCCCCTCCTTACTTACACTATTGGCAGCCCACCGGACAGGTAAGAAGTGTCATAATAACTAAATGGAAGCACATTTTGACATTCTGCTATTACATAGCAAGAAAATGTATGTGTTAAAAAAATAAAAATAGCATTTGAAAGTATTGAGGCAGGCCCTTACACTACATGCTTTGGTGAATTTGTCCATAAATGTGATCATGAAAAAGGTATTTAGAGTGTGTATTGGTTTGGGTCAAGTCATCAGATAGAGGATTGCTATCAGCTGAGCTAGCGGTTAGGGAGAGGGGGGTTACTAATGAGTTTGGCACAACTCCAAAAATAAAAAAAAGGTCACTTTGCATGAATTGAAGCACACACATCACATTTGTAGACATTTTAGGGGGTGTTTAGGGGAAAGCTATACTATGGAGCTGCCAAAAGACATTGTTAAGTGACTAGACTATAGTTTTAGGGGCCAAGAAGAGCATGATGGGGAAGTTAGTGAGGCAAATATGCATGAGGACAAAGGGGCAGAGCATATGAATTAGAGCATATTGCAATGATGGTAATTAGGGAATGAGGAAAAAAATGCAAGACATTAGCAATCATGAAATACATAGAATGTGATGTTTAAGGAGAAAACTTAGCATAATATAGTCCTTCTGCAGGAGCTGAATGATGGCAGAACAGGTCTCTGGAATAATGATCCCCAGAGCCTGGGTGGAGATGCCTGTAGAGAACTTGAGGTCCTGAAGACTTCTCCCTGTCGCAAAGTAGTGCAACGTGGCGATGAGCCTCTGCTCCGGAGTGATGGCTTGCCACATGCAGGTATCCTGCCTGGTGATATAAGGGGTCAGCAAAGCCAGCAGACGGTGAAAAACGAAGTCCGTCATCCTGAGAAAAATCCAGAAATGATCAGGATTATTCTCGCGGATCTCACGGAGCAAAGGCATGTGGGAGAACTGGTGACGCTGGCGCAACCAATTCTTGGTCCACAAATGCCTCCCCTCCCTGTTCATGGACCAGGCTTGTGTCAAAGTCAAAGTTAGAACCCCAACACGAAGCCCCTGCACAGCACAAACTGTACGATGAGTACGTAGACGAAACATGTTTGGAAAATGGTCGGCTGGTCAGAACGCACACCAGAAAGCACCGATAAACAGCAAGGCCTGAAAGGACGACCTGAATAGCAGAAGCAAGCAGACAATAAAAAAAGCCTTTCAAAGCGTACTATACCAAGATATAGTCCACAATGAGAAGCAAATACTTAATGATTGCACGCACTGATTATCAGATACGCAAAGACAAGCACAAACTGAAGAGCGGTAGCGATCTGAATCACTAAACTGAAAAGCACGAATCGTCTCTCACCAAACTTCTACTAAAACACGCGATAGAGACGAGATCAGCAGAAGGAGCCCAAAGGGTGCTGAACTTCCTTTTTCTAGTCCCGCCGTACACGGCTTACGTCACCGCGTTCTTGGCAACCGCTAAATCAGACAACTTGGTCCGACCGTGTGTATGCAACAGTTTCGGACACAATCCATCTGACTAAATCCGACGGACAAAATCCGATGGATTTGGTTGGCAGAATCTCTGACTGTGTGTACGGGGGCTTAGTGTTTGCAGGGATCAGGCCTGGCTCTGTGAACACTGCAGTTATATGTTTTGTGTTTTGTAAGTGACAGTGATCGATTGATACTGCACTTGGGGGGGTGGCCTGGGCTGAGGGGCTAAACGCTGGTGCTAGCAGGTATTTTTGCTGATTCCACTAACGCTGCATTTTTGAGAACCCTAAACTACTGGGGACACTAATATAGTTCTGATCAGATCAAATATATTGATCCATTCAGGCAATATACTACTAAGGGAGGTGTATGGTGTGTGCGTGTTAGCGCTACTGGCACTAATCTGATGCTTCCTGGGGCTACGCACACCCTATCTGATACTAAAACCTAACTAATATCACCCGCCGGGTGATCAGGGGGTTATGTGTACCCCCTATGTGTACTGTATTAGTGTAGTGTTGGTGCAACTCATGTTTGGATGTCCTCTCTCATCTCTCTTGAATGGAAAATTATTCCAGAGAGGGAGATGCCATCACTTCCCCTGCCTGTGTTTACACTTACAGATAGGGGGCAGTCTCCCATTCACCAGAACTGATCACCAAGTCCAGGCCAGAAATCATTGGCCTGGGCGTGGAGACTGATCAGTTCTGAGCGAATCTGATCGTTGCGGGCACTCCATCTAGGTGGCCCGACGTACAGCTACGATGCCTCGCCCTGCCGCAGTATAACTGTGGTGGCTGGTCCGGAACCAGTTAACCACTTCAGGACCGCCGTATTGCCATTGTACGTCAGCACAATGGCACAGGCAGGCAGAATCACGTACATCTACGTGATTGCCTTCCAGCGGGTGGGGGGTCCCATCGGACCCCCTCCCGCTGGTTACGGCGGTCCGATTCGGTCCAGGAGCGCTCCATGATGAGGGGATGGCCGTTCGTTTTCGGCCACCCCCTCTGGATCGCTCCTGGCCAATGAGAAGCTTCCTCCCCTGTGTATTGTTTACACAGGAAGGAGGAAGTGATGTCATTCTCCTCGGGGCAGTCTTTTTGACCGGACTACGAGGAGAAGAGTAAAAGTAAGTCTGCACGAACACTACACTGACATGTAGGTACACACAGGCACACAAACCCCCCCCGATCCCCCCCCCCGATCGCCCCCCGATCCCCCCCCCGCCCCCCCCTCCCCCCCCAGTCACAGTGTCACTGATTGCATTGATCATTTCTTTACTGATCAATGCATTCAGTGTCAGTTGTGACAGTAAAAACTGTCAGGACAGTTAGTGTTAGGTCCAGGGTAGCCCCCTATCACCCCCCAATAAAGATTTAACCCCCTGATTGCCCCTAGAGTTAACCCTTTCACCCCCTTTTGCCAGTGTCACTAAGCGATCATTTTTCTGATCGCTGCATGTGTCGCTAGTGTCGCTAGGTAGCTAGTTATTTTTTTAGGTTCACCGCCAGGTTTTTATATCGCTAGGTACCCCGATATACTACCCAATAATGTTTTTAACCCCCTGATTGCCGCTAGTTAACCCTTTCACCCCCTTTTGCCAGTGTCACTAAGCGATCGTTTTTCTGATCGCTGCATTAGTGTCGCTACAGTCGCTAGGTAGCTAGTTATTTTTTTAGGTTCACCGCCAGGTTTTTATAGCGCTAGGTACCCCGATATACTACCCAATAATGTTTTTAACCCCCTGATTGCCGCTAGTTAACCCTTTCACCCCCTTTTGCCAGTGTCACTAAGCGATCATTTTTCTGATCGCTGCATGTGTCGCTAGGTAGCTAGTTATTTTTTTAGGTTCACCGCCAGGTTTTTATATCGCTAGGTACCCCGATATACTACCCAATAATGTTTTTAACCCCCTGATTGCCGCTAGTTAACCCTTTCACCCCCTTTTGCCAGTGTCGCTAAGCGATCGTTTTTCTGATCGCTGCATTAGTGTCGCTACAGTCGCTAGGTAGCTAGTTATTTTTTTAGGTTCACCGCCAGGTTTTTATAGCACTAGGTACCCCGATATACTACCCAATAATGTTTTTAACCCCCTGATTGCCGCTAGTTAACCCTTTCACCCCCTTTTGCCAGTGTCACTAAGCGATCATTTTTCTGATCGCTGCATGTGTCGCTAGGTAGCTAGTTATTTTTTTAGGTTCACCGCCAGGTTTTTATATCGCTAGGTACCCCGATATACTACCCAATAATGTTTTTAACCCCCTGATTGCCGCTAGTTAACCCTTTCACCCCCTTTTGCCAGTGTCACTAAGCGATCGTTTTTCTGATCGCTGCATTAGTGTCGCTACAGTCGCTAGGTAGCTAGTTATTTTTTTAGGTTCACCGCCAGGTTTTTATAGCGCTAGGTACCCCGATATACTACCCAATAATGGTTTTAACCCCCTGATTTCCGCTAGTTAACCCTTTCACCCCCTTTTGCCAGTGTCACTAAGCGATAATTTTTCTGAACGCTGCATCAGTGTCGCTAGTGTCGCTAGGTAGCTAGTTAACTAGGCTCCCAAAAAGTCCCCCACATGTGGTATCCCCGTACTCGGGAGAAGCAGCAGAATTTATTTTGGGGTGTAATTTGACTTCTGCCCATAGCATGTGTGAGCAATATATCATTTAGTGACAACTTTGTGCAAAAAAAAAAAAGTTTGTAATATTCCCGCAACTTTTGGCAAAATATAAAATATTCCATGGACTCAACATGCCTCTCAGTAAATAGCTTGGGGTGTCTACTTTCCAAAATGGGGTCATTTGGGGGGGTTTTGTGCTATTTTGGCATTTTATGGCCTTCGAAACTGTGATAGGTAGTGAGGAGTTAAATCAAAAATTTGCACCCTTAGAAATCCTGAAGGTGGTGATTGGTTTTCGGGGTGCCGTGCGCGACTAGACTCCCAAAAAGTCCCACACATGTGGTATCCCCGTACTCGGGAGAAGCAGCAGAATGTATTTTGGGGTGTCATTTCACATATAACCATGGCATGTGTGAGCAATATATCATTTAGTGACAACTTTTTGTAAAAAAAATGTTTTATTTTTTTTTTTGTCATTATTCAATCCCTTAGGACAAAAAAAATAAATATTCAATGGGCTCAACATACCCATCAGCAATTTCCTTGGGGTGTCTACTTTCCAAAATGGGGTCATTTGGGGGGGATTTGTACTGCCCTGCCATTTTAGCACCTCAAGAAATGAGATCGGCAGTCATAAATTAAAAGCTGTGTAAATTCCAGAAAATGTACTCTAGTTTGTAGACGCTATAACTTTTGCGCAAACCAAAAAATATACGCTTATTGACATTTTTTTTACTAAAGACATGTGGCTGAATAAATTTTGCCCTCAATGTATGACTAAAATTTAGTTTATTCGATTTTTCTTATAACAAAAAGAAGAAAATATCTTTTTTTTTCAAAATTTTCGCTCTTTTTTCATTTATATCGCAAAAAAAAAAAAATCGCAGAGGCAATCAAATACCATCAAAAGAAAGCTCTATTTGTGGGAAGAAAAGGACGCAAATTTCGTTTGGGTGCAATATTGCATGACCGCGCAATTACCAGTTAAAGCAGCGCAGTGCGAAATTGCAAAAAGACCTCTGGTCCTTAAGGTGTTTATTGGTCCGGAACTGAAGTGGTTAATCACAGATGTCCACCTGCCACTTCCTGCACTTTCTTCTATGGACTGCTCAGTTGCTCTCCTAACCTCTGGTACAAGCAATGGATTGAACTCCAATGCTGGCTGCAACAGACACAGGTGCCTGGATCACTGGTAATGTGAAAATAATAGTAAGAGTTTATAAACAACTAAAATATATATAGATAAATAAAGATACTGACTAGTGCTCTACTATAAAAAGGTGTAAAATAATACAATTGACAAAAATACAGACAAAAGGCTGCCAAAGAAAATTAAAACAAATTTAAAAAAAAGAGTGCTAAAAATAACAATAAATGCACAAAACCCTCCACAAATCTTAAAAAGTGCTTTATCACAATAATAATGATCAATGATAAAATGCAACATCAGTTCATAATAAAACCCCATACATACACATGTATTGTAGCCCAAAATTCCAGTACTGCAAATAGTCCGAAAGACAAAGTCTGCATAAAAACCAGTGATTAATAGTGACAGTCCATAAATGATAAAGTTATGTCATCCAAAATACGACTGCATTTCTCAATAGTTCTGACCACAATCCCAGTGCTTCAAGTAAATATGACACTCCACCACTAGTGCTCTGGGTGTACTCTCACCTAAATATATTAAAATGCGCCTTCCCCACACCTTAGGGGTTAATGCTGGTCACCGATAATCGCCTCCTCCCTTGTTCGTATTCGGTAGATACTTTTCCTTTAAATATTCACCAGGTCATGCTGTATTTGACGGATTTTGTCCGAAACTTGTGTTGCGTACACACCGTCGGACAAAGTTCTCGGAAAATCCGATTGTTCATAACGTGGTGACGTTCATTGTGTATGACGGGACTGCGTAGAGGCTAATAGCCAATAGCTTTGGTCTCGTAATTTGATCTGAGCATGTGTGGAACATTGTCTAACCGGAATTCTCTAGAAACGATTGGAAAAAGTCCGATCTGATTTTTTTGTCGGAAAATTTTAAATCCTGCTCTCAAATTTTTTCCAATGGAAAAAGTCCGATAGAGCCCACACACGATCGGATTATATGACAATATAATCCGATCTGACCTTTTCCGTCAGAATTTCCGACCGCGTGTACAGGGAATAACTCTGTAGATACTCAAATCAAGGATAGATCCACCATAGTGCAGTATTTTAACCAGTTGCTGACCAGCCGTCACATGTATACCGAGGCAAGGTGGCCTGGCTGTGCAAATCGACATACTGGTACATCGATTCGTCCACTGGCTTTTGTGGGCACATGCCCGCCGCCGCCTGACAGGGGAGGAGAGAGATCAGCTGTTCCTAGTGATCAGGAGCAGTGATCTCTCTCTACTCCCAGTGAGAGCATCCCCCTGACAGTTAGAAAGCACCTCCCTAGGGAACACTTAACCCTTTGATCGCCAGAAGTGTTAACCCATTCCCTGCCAGTGCCATTTATACAGTGTTCAGCGCATTTTTATAGCACTGATCACTGTATTGGTATCACTGGTCACCAAAAAGTGTCACTTAGGCTCAGATTTATCTGCCGCGGTGTTGCAGTCCCACTAAAAACCCCAGATCGCCGCCATTACTAATAAAAAAATAAAGAGTCCCTAAATCTTTCCCCTATTTTGTAGATGCTATAACTTTTGCGCAAATCAATCAATATAGGCTTATTGTGATTTTTTTTTACCAAAAATATGTAGCAGAATACATATTTGCCTAAATTGATGAATAAATGTGTTTTCTATATATACTTTTGGATATGTATTATAGCAGAAAGTAATTTTTTAATTGTCTGTCTTTTTTTTGTTTATAGTGCAAAAAATAAAAGTCACAGAGGTGATCAAATACCACCAAAAGAAATCTCTATTTGTGGGCGGAAAAAAAGGACATTCATTTTGTTTTGTGTACAGTGTCGCATGACCATGCAATTGTCAGTTAAAATAATGCAGTGTTGTATTGCAAAAAAATGGCCTGGTCAGGAAGTGGGTGTCAGGTCACCTTGAGGCAAGGTGACAGATGCACACCGTAGGGATCAGGAGTGCACCGCAAGGTTGTGGACCCTACGGCGGACTGCTGCGGATGGGACACAGGTCCCACGGGGTTAGAGCATAAGATTCCCTGGGGCACGGAGTCTAAGAGCCAGCAGGTGTTCACCAGAGCCTCGAGTGGTGAGGATGGACTTGGCTGCAACTGGCTCCAGGTAGCGACCCCCAGGGTCCCCCAGCTCACACCCACAGTAGGCAACAGGAGGATAGGGATGGTGAGGTACAAAGCCAAGGTCGGGGCCAGAAGCAGACAGGAATAGTCAGTGACACGCCAAAAGGTCAGGATCACAGGCAAACAGGGATGGTCAAAGACACGCCAAAGTCGGTAACGGAACAACAGAAGAGCACAAGTAACAGGTAACAGGAAGCTAAACACACAAAGGAATACACAATGGTTGATCAGTGGGGTTGGCCTGCAGTGCACAGGTTAATATAGAGTTCTCTGATAGGAGCTAGGGTGGAGTCATGCCAGAGGATGGATTACAAAAGCAGTCAGGTGAGGGTCGGTTGGTCTATAGAGATGAACACATGGAAACAGGTAAGCAGACCAATTCTATTGCATAACCATGACAGTGGGTAGATTCTTCCAAGTTTTTTTAGTAACTGTAAATGTAATGCACTCACATATAGATGAGAAATAAAAGGCACACATCAATAAACAGCACAGTGGAGGATTTTGGGATTTATTGTTATTTGCTTGCACATTTGAGTTTGTTTTTTACTTAATTGGCAGCCTGTCACTTACAATATATTTATCTATTATAGGGTTTATAAACACACCTGTCAATTTGCTGTGACTGTGTCTCTTTAAGTGTTTAAGTATGTTAAGTGTATGCTTTACAGTATTAACAAAACTGCATATTATATAGCCATAAGAGAGCAACTTTCCATTACCTTTGATGATGAGCAAAAATGTATGTTTTATAAACAATTCACATTCTCTTTGTAATCAAGTTGAGGTTAACAATAATAATAAGCTGGTATTCTTTGTAATAAACCTCAGAAATGTAAATGAATTACAATGCATGCATTAAATATGCTTGAAATTAAATACTGTATATTTTTAGAGCACTTATAGGTAACAAAAAGGAACCAATCACAGCCCCCAAATCAAAAGACTGATCACTTAGGTGCTTGAATAAATTAATGCTAGGTTAAAATGCCTGAGAGACTAACAGAATGGTTCCATAAATTGTATTATTGATCTGGTGCATACTTCTCATCAGGAGCTGATTAGGTCATTCGAATTTCAATAACAAGAGTATATCACATTTTTTTTTTTTTTAAATAGTCTACTTAAAAGAATATGATCTTAAAAGTTAAGCTATGATTCATTAAATATTATTCAATACGTTTAAAATATATGCAGTATATATACTGTATGTATATCTTACATTTTCATTTAAGTTTTTTTTTTACATTTTATATTTACATTTTTTACAAATATTTCTAGGGATGTGTATGTCAAGAGTACCTACAGAAAAAGTAAAGAGAAAAAAAAGCAAAGAATTCTGCTTATAGTTCAGCCTTTCTCAACCGTGTCAACACAGAGGAACCCCTGAAATAGTTCTCCAGTCTCAGGGAACCCCTGCTAAAAATTAGAACTCTACAACTCATGATACATTAGTGTGATGGTCAGTGGGAGGAATGGTCCCTACACTTGTGATCATTGGGAAGAATTACCTCCTTACAGATAGCTAAAAAGATTAATGGTGTCAGTGGGAACTTAACTGAGAGGCAGAAATTGCCCAATGCTGAAGGAACCCCTAGCAAGCTCTGGAGGAACCCCAGGGTTCCACAGAACCCTGGTTGAGAATCACTGTTATAGTTGATAAAATCAGAGAGTATAAAACTTAAAAAAGAAAATCAACCAACTAGCATGCCCCGCCAGCTCTGAAGAGACATATTAGCAATGTGGTATCCAGGAAAAATAGAGCTTTAGTGAACAGCAGGAGGACGTAAGTATCTGAGACACCCAGAAGTATCAGATGCTGAGGATTGGTAATGATGGCTCTAACCTATCAAAAAGTGAAAATTGGCATTAAAGGCATTATCAAGTACAATGTATTATGCTTGTTTTAAGTGGCCTGTTCGAATAAGGGTCTGGTATGGATTTTTAGGGGGACCCCCATGCCATTTTCTTTTAATTTTGGTGTGGGGTTCCCTTTAACCACTTAAGGACCGCCGCATGCCATTGTATGTCATCACAATGGCATGTACAGGCACAAGCACGTACATGTACGTGCTTGCCTTCCAGCGAGTGGGGGGTCCGATCGGACCCCCTCCCGCTGGATGCGGCGGTCCATTTCGCTGCAGGAGCGATCCGGGATGAGGGGATGGCCGTTGGTTTCTGGCCATCCCATCTCGATTGCTCCTGGCGAATGAGAAGCTTCCTCCCTCTGTGTATAGTAAACACAGGCAGGGAGGAAGTGATGTCATTCTCCTCGGGGCGGTCTTATTGACCGGACTACGAGGAGAAGTGAAAGTAAGTGTGCACCAACACTACACTAACACATAGGTACACAACCCCCCCCCCATCACCCCCCCGATCGCCCCCCCTCCCCCCCCCCCCAGTCACAGTGTCACTGATTGCAGTGATCATTTATTTACTGATCACTGCATTCAGTGTCACTTGTAAAAGTAAAAACTGTCAGGGCAGTTAGTGTTAGGTCCAGGGTAGCCCCCTACCACCCCCCAATAAAGGTTTAACCCCCTGATTGCCCCTTAACCCTTTCCCCCCCTTTTGCCAGTGTCACTAAGCGATCATTTTTCTGATCGCTGCATTAGTGTCGCTAGTGTCGCTAGGTAGCTAGTTATTTTTTTAGGTCCACCGCCAGGTTTTTATAGCGCTAGGTACCCCCATATACTACCCAATAATGGTTTTAACCCCCTGATTGCCCCTAGTTAACCCTTTCACCAGCGATCACAGTATAAGTGTCACTGGTGACGCTGGTTAGCCAGTTAGTTATTTAGGTTCCCCATCAGGTTTTTATATAGCGCCAGGGACCCCCATATACTACCTAATAAAAATTTGAACCCCCTGATTGCCCCTAGTTAACCCTTTCACCAGTGATCACCGTATAAGTGTTACGGGTGACTCTGGTTAGTTTGCTTTTTATAGCATCAGGGCACCCACCATTTATTACCCAATAAAGGTTTAACCCCCTGATCACCCGGCGGGTGATATCAATTAGGTTTTAGGGTCAGGGTCTGCGTCGCCCCAGGCAGCGCTAGGTTAGTGCTAGTACCGCTAACACCCACGCGCAAAGCATAAACCTCCCGTAGTGGTATAGAATCTGAACAGATCAATATCTGATCTGATCAGATCTATACTAGCGTCCCCAGCAGTTTAGGGTTCCAAAAAAACACATTGTTAGCAGGATCAGCCCAGATACCTGCTAGCACCTGTGTTGTGCCCCTCCGCCCAGCCCACCCAAGTGCATTATTGATTGATCATTGTCACTTATAAAACACTAAACACATAACTGCAGCGTTCGCAGAGTCAGGCCTGATCCCTGCGATCGCTAACAGTTTTTTTTGGTAGCGTTTTATATTTAAATCCGGAAGGCAGTGCTTGGTTTTCGGGGGCCCGTACGTGGCTAGGCTCCCAAAAAGTCCCCCACATGTGGTATCCCCGTACTTGGGAGAAGCAGCAGAATTTATTTTGGGGTGTAATTTGACTCATGCCCATAGCATGTGTGAGCAATATTTCATTTAGTGACAACTTTGTGCAAAAAAAAAATGTTTACTATTCCTGGACCTTGTGGCAAAATATAAAATATTTCATGGACTCAACATGCCCCTCAGCAATTTCCTTGGGGTGTCTACTTTCCAAAATGGGGTCATTTGGGGGGTTTTGTGTTATTTTGGCATTTTATGGCCTTCGAAACTGTGATAGGTAGTGAGGAGTGAAATCAAAAATTTACACCCTTAGAAACCCTGAAGGCAGTGATTGGTTTTCGGGGTGCCTTACGCGGCTAGACTCCCAAAAAGTCCCACATATGTGGTATCCCCGTACTCAGGAGAAGCAGCAGAATATATTTTGGGGTGCAATTCTACATATAACAATGGCATGTGTGAGTAATATATTATTTAGTGACAACTTTTTGTAAACTTTTTTTTTTTTTTTTGTGTCATTATTCAATCGCTTGGGACAAAAAAAAAATATTCAATGGACTCAACATGCCCCTCTGCAATTTCCTTGGGGTGTCTACTTTCCAAAATGGGGTCATTTGGGGGGTTTTGTACTGCCCTGCCATTTTAGCACCTCAAGAAATTAGATAGGCAGTCGTAAATTAAAAGCTGTGTAAATTCCAGAAAATGTACTCTAGTTTGTAGACGCTATAACTTTTGCGCAAACCAATAAATATACGCTTATTGACATTTTTTTTTACTAAAGACATGTGGCTAAATAAATTTTGCCCTAAATATATGACTAAAATTGAGTTTATTCGATTTTTCTTATAACAAAAAGTAGAAAATAATTTTTTTTCTCAAAATTTTTGGTCTTTTTCCATTTATATATCGCAAAAAATAAAAATCGCAGAGACAATCAAATACCATCAGAAGAAAGCTCTATTTGTGGGAAGAAAAGGACGCAAATTTCGTTTGGGTACAACATTGCATGACCGCGCAATTACCAGTTAAAGCAGTGCAATTGTAAAAAGACCTCTGGTCCTTAGGCTGAAAATTGGTCCGGGGCTGAAGTGGTTAATATCCATACCAGACCTGAAGGGGTTCACCTGTGGGAAATCCCTTGCTGATTTTATCAATGAACTTTTATGTGTATTGCCAGACCAACAGTTCATTATAGCCGTGAGTAGTTTTAAATGACTTTTTTTCCTAGAAATTTAATTTTGCTGTAAGACTGTTATAAACACGGGAAACATGCACCACTTTACAAGCATACTATAGCCACCCCCCAGGTATGAAATTTAAAGGAATATTACACTTTTATCGCTTCACTTTAAGCATTATTAAAATCATTGCTCCTGAAAAAATGGCTGTTTTTAAAACTTTTTTTTCATTGATACATGTCCCCTGGGGCAGGACCGGGGTCTCCAAACACTTTTCATGACAATAACTTGCATATAAGCCTTTAAAATTAGCACTTTTAATTTTTCATGTTAATGTTCCATAGACTTTAGCGGTGCTCCAGCAGCTTTAAAATTTTCCCCGAACACTGCAAATTGTTCAGTGTTTTGCAGAACATTCAAACAACCAAAGTTCAGCCCGAACTTACGCTCGGGCTGAACCATTCGCCCATCCCTGCTCTCAATCCTGCAATGTGCAAGAGAGCCTCGACTGTCCCAGGACTCCCTCTCCTCATTGGCTCAGACAGTAGCAGGAGCCATTGGCTCTCAATCAGGAGAGAGCCGTGGGCGAGGCTGAGCCGTGGTTTTATGGATGCATAAAGCAGGGCTTGGAAGCGAGCATACACCAGTGTCGCCATAGAAAGCAACTTGCTATTGGGGACACTGGCCAAGGGGGAGGAGCCAGGAGCGCCTGTGGGGGACCTGAGAAAAAGAGGATTGGGGATGCTCTGTGCAAAACCACCACAGAGAGCATGTAAGTATGATTTTTTTTTTTTAACCACGTAACAACCGCCCTATAGCCGAATGACGGCTACAGGGCGGTTTCTTAACTCTGGGAGGCCGTCATATGACGTCCTCCCAGAATTCCGCTCTCGCGCGCCCCCTGGGGCGTGCACTCGAGAGCATCCGTGACCACGTGATCATAGCGGCCGTTTACCACGCGATCGCTCCGTCAAATTACGGAGTGATCACTTGTAAACAAACCGGCGTCATGTTATGACGCCGGTTCCTCCCTCCCCCTCTCTGTACTGATCGGAACAGCGGAGGGGGAAGAGATCGGTGTCAGCAGCGATGTGGGCTGCATCTGCAGTGCCCACATCGCTGCTCACCGGAAATTAACCCCTCAATTCCCTGCCATTACTCTGCATTACTCTGCATTACTCTGCAATACCCTGCAACACTCTGCAATACCCTGCAACACTCTGCAATACCCTGCAACACTCTGCAACACCCGCCAATACCCTGCAACACTCTGCAACACCCGTCAATACCCTGCAACACTCTGCAACACTCTGCAATGCTCTGCAACACCCACCAATACCCTGCAACACTCTGCAATGCTCTGCAGCACCCGCCAATACCGTGCAACACTCTGCAATGCTCTGCAACACCCTCCAATATCCTGCAATGCTCTGCAACGCAATACTCTGCAATGCCATACTCTGAGATACCCAGCCATACTCTGAGATACCCAGCCATACCCAGCCATAGTCGGTGATACCCTTCAATACCCAGCCATAGACACCTCCCCCCCTCCCGCCGCCCTCCGGTGCTTCTACTGACTCGCCAATACGATCAAATCCAGAATCTTTTATTATTTTTTTTAGGCTTCCCAGCTTAGAGGTGAGATGCGGGGTCTTATTGACCCCATATCTCACTGTAAAGAGGACCTGTCATGCCATATTCCTATTACAAGGGATGTTTACATTCCTTGTAATAGGAATAAAAGTGATCAAAAAATGTATTTTTGGGGAAAAAAATGTCAAACTAAAATAAATAAAGTAAAATGAACAATAACATTTTTTTTTTTTAAAGTGCCCCTGTCCCCATGTGCTCGCATGCAAAAGCGAACGCATATGTAAGTCCCACCCACATATGAAAACTGTGTTCAAACCACACATGTGAGGTATCGCTGCAAACGTTAGAGCGAGAGCAATAATTCTAGCCCTAGACCTCCTCTGTAACTCAAAACATATAACCAGTAAAAAAAAATTAAATCGTCGCCTATGGGGATTTTTAAGTCGCGATGTTTGGCGCCATTCCACGAGCCTGTGCAATTTTGAAGAGTGACATGTTAGGTATCTATTTACTCGGTGTAACTTTATCTTTCACATTATGCAAAAATTGGGCTAACTTTACTGTGTTTTTTTTTTAAGCACAAAACTGTTTTTTTTTAAAAAAAAAAGCATTCGAAAAATTGCTGCGCAAATACCGTGCGAGATAAAAAGTTGCAACGACCACCATTGTATTCTCCAGGGTGTTTGCTAAAAAAACATATATAATGTTTTGGGATTCGATGTAATTTTCTAGCAAATAAATGATGATTTTTACATGTAGGAGAGAAATGTCAGAATTGTCCTGGGTGCTCCAGAACGCCTGATGGCGCTCCCTGTATGCTGGGCCTCTGTATGTGGCCACACTGTGTAAAAGTCTCACACATGTGGTATCGCCGTACTCAGGAGTAATAGCAGAATGTGTTTTGGGGTGTAATTTGTGGTATGCATATGCTGTGTGAGAAATAAACTGATAATATGACAATTTTGTGAAAAAAAAAAAAGTAAAAAAAAATCTTGATTATGCAAAGAATTGTGGGAAAAAAATGACAACTTCAAAAAACTCATCATGCATCTTACTAAATACCTTGGAATGTCTTCTTTCCAAAAAGGGGTCATTTGGGGGGTATTTGTACTTTTCTGGCATGTTAGGGTCTCAAGAATTCAAATAGGCCGTCAGTACTTCAGGTGTGATCAATTTTCAGATATTGGCACCATAGCTTGTGGACTCTATAACTTTCACAAAGACCAAATAATATCCACCAATTTGTACTTATTTTTACCAAAGATATGTAGTAGTATAAATTTTGGCCAAAATTTATGAAGAAAACATTACTAATCTGCTAAATTTTATAACAGAAACAAAGAAAAATTCATTTTTTTACAGAATTTTCTGTATTTTTTCTTTTATAGCACAAAAAAGAAAAAACCCAGCGGTGATTAAATACCCCCAAAAGAAAGCTCAATTTGTGTGAAAAAAAGGACAAAAATTTCATATAGGTCCAGTGTTGCATGACTGAGTAATTGTCATTCAAAATGTGAGAGCACCGAAAGCTGAAAATTGGTCTGGTTATTAAGGGTGTTTAAGTGCCCAGTGGTCAAGTGGTTAAAGAAGCTGATTCTTTAATACCACTTTAATGTGATAGTATCTCTGTAAGTACAATTTGGCAAATGGCCATGTCTTCTTCGTCCAACTTTTTCATCAGTGTTCAAAGTGCCTTCAAATCATTGCTTCTGGACTAATCACATCACTACTTTCCATAGGCACTTGCACTGCTTTGCAGGCAGCCAGATAATTAGACTTCCCATGAGCACTGAATTTAGGAAAATGAGCAGTGGGTAATGCTATATTTTTACATTGCTTTAGCATTAGGAGGGTTAACTATCATTTTTTACATAAGCAGATTAAAAGAAACATTTTGTAAGCATCCTCCTTCCAGAAGTAACTGGGCATGCAAATTGGTATCTAGATAGCAAGGGAATGGTGAGTGTGCAGTCCCTTTGCTATATTGATACAAAACTGCATGCCATTCAGCTTGAAGGTTAACGTCCCCCTTCCAAAGCAGAGGTGCCTCATAGGCACCAGGATTTTTAACGCACAAGGGTCAAAGCACAAGGTCTAGGGAACCACCCAGTTTCATTAGAGCACCATGCGAGGAATAATTGACCTTACTGTTACACTCAAACTAACAACAACTGACAGCTTTCACAAAATAAGAATGCATATAGCAGAAGTCAACACTGCACCATAAAAAGTGTGCTTAAAAAAAAAAAACATGGAATTAATGAAAAAAATAAACTAAGTACCACAGATAGATTAATATTGAAGATGCTATTTAAAAAGTTCCACAACAAACTTCTACTACAGTATATATTTGTAGCAAACACAAATGGTGCCCTCAGCCATTTTGAATGAATATTCATGAACTTACTGTATACATAAACAAAATAAATAAATATCCTTGCCTCTTGTAATACTACACAAAAAAAAAATCAACAAGCCCAGGTATAAAACGAAATAATAAGTTGAAAAATGGTGACCGAGTCCTTCATATAATGAATCTTCATACATCTTTATACATGAAACATCCAATATTCTCCTTTGTACTGTATGCACCAAGGCAAGTCACACTCCATCACCTAAACGTCAACAAATTCACCAGAGCCGTTGGACCTTACTAAATCAGTAGCACATAAGGATTATTAATAACATCCCTAATGCCAGAGAAGTTGCCCACATGCAAAATTTGTGAAGAAGAGAGAAGATACATACCCATAGTAGAATTCAGTTTATTAAGAGAAATATTTAAAAGCAGCAAAGAAGCATATGCACTTACATTAAACATGCATACTTGCATACGTTGTACAAAACAGCCCCCATGGCAGCCTGAGTCAAATTCCTGGCTGATTTAATACTCGGCTTCCTGGATCCTCGGGGTTTAGCGCCCATCTTGCCAGTTACTTTTCCCTAATGTAACCCCCCCCCCCCGACTGGGCACTGTCAGGAGGTGTCCTCATTGCTATACTGTAGCTCAGTAATGCCTGTTCCACTTTCTCTGGATTAATAGTCTGACAGTGATGTAGTACTTTAATTGGGCTCTGGGCTTTTAATAGCATTCTATTACCTGGTGCCTGTATTTGTCTTTGATTATCTCAATCTGCTTCACTGCCTAACCCTGCTTGAGCCTTTGCCTAGACATAGATTACCTCTCCGATTGTAGCCTGCCCTAACCCTGCCTGGACAACAAATGATGCTACTGTCTGCTGCTGCCTGATGCCTCTGCTACCTCAGTGTCCAGCCACTGCCTGCCCTAATTGTCAATGCACTCAAGTGTTGTAAACTGTCACCTCAAAACCATCTGTATTTACAATCTTCCCTGGGGAGTGTCCCGGTTCTGTAAATATAGCATTGTGCTTTCAAGTACCAGTAGGCCTACATGCTTTAAAGCAAATGTCGCTGTTAAAGGTGAAACTGAACTAAGTCTTTCTATTTTTCAGAACAGAATGCAAACAAGAAACCTTACAAGTAGCTGCAAATCATTTGAAGTGTGGAGTTCCCCTTTAAAAGCAAAAGCTAGCCCAAAGAAATCATATGCATTAGAAGGGGAATGTTAAATGCCCTTTTTTCGAGGAGCTAGAGGAGCTAGAGTATTTTTACATAATTTTAACAAGGTGCATATCACATGTTGGCAACATAACTTGCTAACATGACCTGCATGACCTAAAAGTGACCCAGTGTAAAAAAAAAGTAAAGTTTAGAGGTGCGCCCTTTCAACCCATGCAATTTCATTTACATTGTTTGACATTTATCAAGATTTTGGCCGCACAGTGAACAAATGCATTCGAATGAGCGCAAGAGCCGCTTACATTGATCTCACACAGTTCTAAACGTACTTGCAGGCACAGAAGGCTTGCTCTAAAAAAGTTACTTTTTCATTCTATATTGGGCATATTTGTTACTTGGGCAGTTGTTACTAAACATCCTCACATCACCCCATAATATTAGCACCTCCATCTTCTGCCAATATTGAATTGAAGATGCCGTGCACCATGTTCATAGTGGTGCACAGATTGCATTCTTCCCCGGCGCCAAGATCGCTATAGTAAATGGGGGATTCATGCTCTGTTCCCGGCGCTCCATTTTTATAAATATGAAAATGTGCATTGCACCTCACCATGTACCTCTACTAATTACTCACAGCTAGGGATGAGTCGAACACCCCCCGGTTCGGTTCGCACAAGAACTTTGGAACGGACTGAAAATTCGTGCAAATTTTAGAACCCCATTGAAGTCTATGGGACTCAAATGTTTGAAAATAAAAAGTGCTCATTTTAATGGCAAATATGCAAGATATTGTCCTAAAAAGGGTTTGGGGACATGGCTCCTGCCCCAGGGGACATGGGTCAATGCCTAAAATGTTTTTAAAAACTGCCATTTTTTCGGGAGCACTGATTTTAATGACGATTAAAGTGAAAAAAGTGAAATATTCCTTTAAATAAAGTGCCTAGAGGGTGTCTATAGTATGCCTGTGAAGTGCCATGTGTTTCCCGTGTTTAGAACAGTCCCTGCACAAAATGACATTTAACGGAAAAAAAGTAATTTAAAACTGCTTGCGGTTTTAATGTAATATCTGGTTCCAGCAATATG
This sequence comes from Lithobates pipiens, assembly GCF_037356315.1. Taxonomy (NCBI): domain Eukaryota; kingdom Metazoa; phylum Chordata; class Amphibia; order Anura; family Ranidae; genus Lithobates; species Lithobates pipiens. The sequence goes on from NW_027507764.1 coordinate 390,948,047, forward strand.
AATGAAAATCATTGAGAAAAATGGCATGGGTAGCACCCTGCCCATTACCAGCCCCTTTGGGTCTTGTATGGATATTAAGGGGAACCCCATACCCAATCCATTTTAAAAAAAGGAAAGGCGTGGGGCCCCCAGGCCCTATATACTCAAAACAGCAGTATACAGGCGGTGCAAACAAGACAGGGACTGTGTATGTTTCTTGTGTTAAGTAGAACCTGTTTGTAATTTTGAACTGGTACATTTTTAAAGTGTAGCTCCAGTCAAAAAAGCATTTTTTAAGCTTTTTGGAAAACATAGGGAAGGGTTATCACCCCTGTATATTTTTTTTTGCCACACGTCTTTTTTCATCTCACTTCCTGTTGTCTCCTCCCTTTTGCAAGTAGGAGACGTTTGTAAGTTGGATGTTTGAAAGTAGGGGCCTGCCCTATATGCTCTGCAGAAATGGCAGAACAAGGTGTTGGTGTTGCCACAACATTGTAAGCCTTCAAAGTGACTCTTGGTGGGCGCTGGAGCGCCCTGCTGTGAACGATTATATCAAGAATTGTAATTACATGCCATTGTTGAACAGTGGTAGAAAAATTGGGCCTTTGGGGGTTGTGGTGGTGGTGCTGGTGCCACAACACTATAAGTCCTCACAGTTACTCTCGGTGGGCACAGGAACGAGCCCTGCTGTGAAATATTATATCAAGAATTGTAATTACATGCCCCTGTTAAACAGGGGCTGAAAAATTGGGCCTTAGGCACTGCTTGCTGGTGCCACAACACTGCAACCTCTCCCAGATACTCTAGTTGGAGTGCAGGAATGAGCCCTGCTGCAAAGTATTGCATCAAAAATTGTAATTACACGCCCCTGTTAAACAGGGGCTCAAAAATTGGGCTGGAGGCATCACCCAGAACCAAAAATGTTCTTCTAAGATATCAGAGGAGGAGGAAGGGGATAGACAGTCAACATAACAGGACAGTCACTCAGCATCAGCATAGGCAGTCTTGAAGGGATGTGATATATCAAAAAAAATTATTCGGTTACATCAGCTTCAGGTGCATGGTAGCTGGTGGTGATCCAAGACTGATTCATCTTTATGAAGGTCATTCGATCAACCGAGTCGGTGGACAGGCGCACCCTATGATCAGTTACAAAGCCACCAGTAGCACTTAAGGTACGTTCCGAAAGAACGCTGAATGCAGGACAGGCCAGTAGCTCAATTGCATACTGTGCAAGCTCTGGCTAGTGATCCATCCTCAAGACCCAGTAAGCCAGAGGATTTTCAGTGGAAAAGATGTCCAAGTCTGACCTTGCCCCTAGGTATTCCTGCACCGTGTAAATCAGACGCTGTCGATGGTTGCTGGAACCGATCATACCTTGGGGCTGCGGACTAAAAAATTGTCTGAACGCATCGGTCAGGTGGCCACCTTCTCCACCGTTCCTTCTGACTGATGCCTCAGCAAAACTTTGTCCAGGACCAGGAGTTTGTAACCTCCCAGTCTCTGGGAACGCGTTGCACAGACCTTTCTGCAAGGCCTCCCAGAGATGTCTCATCCTCTGCTCCCTCTGCGACGGCAAGATAAGGTCCGCAACCTTACCCTTGTACCGTGGATCAAGGAGAGTGGCCAGCCAGTAATGGTCCCTCTCCTTGATCCGAAGAATACGAGGATCCTTCCGCAGGCTTTGCAGGATCAGGGAGGCCATGCAGCGTAGGTTAGCTGAGGCATTCGGTCTGGAGTCCTCTGGGTCACTAAGAACAACATGATCCGCAGCTATCTCCTCCAAGCCACGTACAAGTCCACGTGTTTCTTGGGACTGTAAATCATCCCTACAAGACTGCTACTGCTGATGCTGAGTGTCAGGCTCCACCTCCATGCTGACACAAGTATCCTCCTCATCCTCTTCCTGTGTGATAGGTGGGACAGCAGGAACACTGTCTGGATAAAGGGGGCCTTGAGAGGCAAGGAAGTCCTCCTCTTCCTGCCTCTGTTCTGCCTCAAGTTCCCTGTCCATTATTTCATGCAGCGTATGCTCCAACAGGTGGACAAGAGGTACAGTGTCACTGATGCATGCACTGTCACTACTCACCATCCTTGTGTCCTCCTCAAACAGTGACAGGACAGTGCACACATCCCTGATCATGCCCCACTGGCGTGGTGAGAAAAAAACCGAGCTCCCCTGACCCTGTCCTGGTGCCGTAGTCGCATAGGTACTCATTGATGACCCTCTGCTGCATGTGCAGCCGCTGCAGCATGGCCAAAGTTGAGTTCCACCTGTTGGGCATGTCACATATAAGGCGGTTCTTGGGCAGGTTAAACTCCTTTTAGAGCTCAGCCAGCCGAGCACAAGCATTAAATGAGCGACGGAAAAATGCACACAGACTTTCCTTGCCTGATTCATGACATCCTGTAAGCCCAGGTACCTGCCCAAGAACCTCTCCACCACCAGGTTAAGAACGTGAGCCACGCAGGACACATGAGTCAGTCGTCCCTGTCGGAGGGCGGAGAGGAGGCTGGTGCCATTGTCGCAAACCACCAATCATGGCTTAAGCTGGCATGGTATCAACCACCTCTCGGCCTGCCCCTGCAGAGCTGACAAAATATCTGCCTCAGTGTGGCTCAAACAAACCAGCACAAGCACGGCATGGCATAGTTTTGCCTGCATACTTGCGCAGCCCCTTGAACGCCTACAGAGTACCGCTGGTTCTGAGGACAGAGCACTGGAAGAGGCCACGGAGGAAGAAGAAGAGGAGGAGGTGGAGGAGAGAGGTGTGTCACAACCAGTGGTAGCATTTTGGAGGCGTGGTGGTGGAACAACCTCCAACACTACTGCACCTTGTCCTGCATCCTTCCAAGCTGCCAGAAGAGTGACCCAATGGGCCGTGAAAGACAGGTAACATCCCTGTCCATGCCTGCTGGACCATGAGTCAGCGGTAATATGCACCTTACCGCTGACCACCCTGCCCAGCGAGGAAAGGACATTGCCTTCCACATGCCGGTAGAGAGCCGGAATCGCCTTAAGAAAAAGTGGCGTTTGGGGACCTGCCACTGAGGAACCACACATTGCACAAACTCATGGAAGGGGGCCGAGTCTACCAACTGAAAAGGTAACAGTTGAAGTGCTAGCAATTTAGCCAAGCTAGAATTCAACCGCTGGGCATGTGGATGGCTGGGAGTGAACTTCTTTCTATGGTCCAGCAGCTGGGGCAAGGAAATTTGCCTGCTACAATTGGACGTGGGTGTACTGCTAGCAGAGTCCCCGCAAGCACTTGGCTGTGACACACCTAATTCTACACCTTCATTCCTCTCAGTGCACGTTTCAGAACTGAAGGTCTAGTGGGGTTGGAGATCCCAGCTGATGAGGAGCAAGGAGAAGTCCGCTTTGTTTTTTGGTGTGGGTCTTTGAGGTAAGCTTGCCAACCAGCTGCATGGCAGGTCAACATATGTCTGGTCAAGCATGTAGTGCCCAAGCGGCTGATGTTTTGGCCACGCGAGATACACTTGAGACATATGTTGCAAATAGCAGCAGTGCGATCTGATGCACTCGTCTCAAAAAAGGTCCACACCAAAGAACTTTTAGAATAACGCGCAGAGGCAGCACCCTGTACAGGCGGAACTCTGGTGTGATTCAGTCGGTGTGCTGTCCCTAAGCTGGCCCCCAGAGGGTATCCTGCCTAGTTGGAGATGTTCCTCCTCCTCCTCTCTCCTACCAGGCACCTACGTGGAGTCAGTGCCCTCATCATCCCCTACCTCTTCATTGCTGGAGCAAACCTGGCAGTATGCTGCAGCATGTGGAACATGACTGCTAGATTGCTGCCCTTTTTCAGCATCCCCTCTCTCTGCGCTCACGCTACTGCCTTCCTCTAGCTGGAGTATCATCATCAGAGACTACAAAACACTGGGCATCCTCCTGGAGCATGTACCCAACACTGTGCTCAAAGAGTTCATGGGACTCCTCAGGAGGACGTGGTGGGTCTAGGGAAGGAGTCACTGATGATGACATTAAGACGAGGGAAGAGGATGCGTTGGCAGCTGCTTTGCTAGTACCCTGAGCCTGGGTGAGAGAGGATGAGGAGGATGAAGAGGGCTTGGTTATCCACTCTACCAAGTCTTCAGCATGATGCGGCTCAACACGTCCAGCTGCTGAAAATTAGGACAAGCATGTCCCATGGCCACGTGCTGATGATGATGCACCGCCTCCACGACCAGCACTGTTGTCTCCAGGCACAGAGCCTGCTTGCCCTCTTTTACTGGCTTGTGCCTTTCTGCATCTCCTTGTTGGCCTTTCAGACATGGTAATGGCCTGAAGGGAGATGGGAAAACTAGCAATTGGGTAGTGTATATTGTGCTGGAAGCACAAAACACCCACTAACTCCTGCAGATGCATTTATTATAGAGCACCAGCAATAAAGGGTAGATACAGGTGTATATTGTTCTGTGCCGGAGGCACACAACACCCACTAACTCCTGCAGATGCCTTTATTATAGAACAACAGGAATTAAAGGGTAGATACCGGTGTATACTGTGCTGTGCTGGAGGCACACAACACCCACTAACTCCTGCAGATGCCTTTATTATAGAACAACAGGAATTAAAGGGTAGATACCGGTGTATACTGTGCTGTGCTGGAGGCACACAACACCCACTAACTCCTGCAGATGCCTTTATTATAGAACAACAGGAATTAAAGGGTAGATACTGGTGTATACTGTGCTGTGCTGGAGACACACAACAACAGCTAACTCCTGCAGATGGCTCAATTAGAGAAGAGCAATATAGGTATATACCGGTGTATACTGCCCTCAAGGCACACAGACAACACCCAGAAACTCCTGCAGATGGCTTATAGCTCAATTACAGAAGAGCAATATAGCTAAATAGGTAGATACAGGTGTATATTGTGCTCATGGCACACAGACAACACCCAGAAACTCCTGCAGATGGCTGATAGCTCAATTACAGAAGAGCAATATAGCTATATAGGTAGATACAGGTGTATACTGCGCTGAAGGTACACAGACAACACCCACTAGCTCCTGCAGATGCCGGAACACTACAGAAGGCCGCCACGCTGGCTGCCTTATATAGTGTGGGACGTGTACTACACAGCCTGAGCTATGATTGGCCACATGCATCCTGTCTGTGGCCAATCATGGCTCTCCTCGTTGAGGGCGCTGTGATTGGCCAAGCATGCGGGGTCACAGTGCATGCTTGGCCAATCATGAGCCAGCAATGCACTGCGATGGCGCAGTGCATTGTGGGCCGTGAGCACCACATGAATTTGGCACGAACGGCCCACGGAGTTCTGGCTTCGCCGAATGGGGAACAGCCGGTGTTCGAGTCGAACATGCGTTCGACTCGAACACGAAGCTCATCCCTACTCACAGCTTTCATAAATCAGCCCCAGTGTGCTTTCATTTCATACCAGTAGGTGACTGAGCAAAGATCTTTATGGCAAGATCACTAGCTATTATTTTAATGAAAGCTTCATATTTACAAATATTGAAAATTACTTTTAAAATTAAATTAACCAGTTAAAACTTATATTACACATTAGTGACTGTGTATATGTATACTTTAATATGTCTACATCTCCAAAAATATGTTTCATTGTAGCTTTTAATTTTTTGCACCTGCATGTGCCTGCAAAGTAGCTTCCATGGCCATAATATAAGAGGGATTGCTGCTTTTTAAACAAAGCTTGCTAGTTTATATCACCCAAAGGGAAAAACAATTCCATTAACACACTGTATCTAGACAACAATGTCTAAAAAGAACATTTAAAATAGTTTAAATTGTATATGTTTGGCTTTCCTAGGTAATTATAAAAGTGTATTGTAATATGTTGTTTTTATTCTGCATGATGTGGTATGCTATATTCTATAATGCCACCATTTATTTTTATTTTTTTCATTTGTCTAAAAGAAGTAACACTAACATTGCTATGGGAAATATTGACATTCTGTGTTAAATACAGAAAAAAGGCATAAGTGCTCATTACTAAACTGGAAAAAAGTTACCATCTCTATCTCCTTCCAATCCCCCCCCCCCCCAGCTCCACACTATGCTATTATAGCACCCTGATGTTTAGGAAGGGTTGCTATCAAATTTAGTTATCAAGCAATATTTGCCTTGGTCAATCATTAGGAGATCAATTGACTCCTCTCTAAATCTGGCTTTGTTGCACCCTTTCTCGAATGTCACTAGGTGGCACTATACTAGTGACATTAGATAAGACAGGAGCTTTGCAGGCTCAGACATGAATGGATGGAGTATCTCAGCCAATGGGCAAGGATTTTCTTTGGTCCTTTGGCCTGCTGGAAGAGCCTATTTATATGGGTGGAGTCAGGTGATCGAGATTCTGTGTCATCTGGATGGCTGTCTGGGTGGACGTGTTGTGCTGCTATGCCAGAAGCATGAGGCCTATCCCGGGACATTTGGCTGCTAGGCTACCTGAGGGCCTTTTCAGGAGCAGGAGAGCAGTGTAGAATTGGGACTGCTGGCTTGTAGTTCAACCAGAAGTAGTGGTTCAGCCAGACGGGGAACTATCTGTGATCAGAGGTAGAAGAAGAAACTGTTGCCACCAAAGGACCATCCACCTTGTTAGTAAGCTGAAGCCAGTACCAGAGCAGTCTTCCCACCAATTAGGCACAGTGAAAAAGTGGGAAATCTTCAGTGACTGCCAAGCCTAGGATTCAGCGGGACAACAGAGGTGACGTTTGCGGAGTATCAGCAGGTGTCAAGCCAGGGTCCTAGCAGGTCAGCAGGGGTGACACTTGAAGAGTATCTGTGAGTGCCAAGCCAGGGACCCAGCAGGGAAGCGGGGGTGACGCTTGAGGAAGATACTGAGTGCTAAAAGTGGAAGAGCTCTGGGGATTCAGTGGCTATTGGATCCGAAGTCTAGTGAAAGACTGAGAGTTTGTTGAGTGAAGACCAACATTGAGTGACTGTGGAGTAAGCGGAGAACTGTTTGTGTTACCAATAGTTGACTACAACTACTGTTAGTAACTCCTACATATTGTTGCTATAGGAGACAGCGTCCCTGCCTATACAAAAGCGGTGTCCATCTGGAGAACTTCACCTGTATCACTGGTCTACCTATAGAAGTCTCGGAGTCTGACAATTATCATTGCATCTACTTAAGGGTGTCCTGGCCCTAACCCTCTCTATCTCAGTTCTGCTCAAGAGAAAATAAATCTCTTTGCATTCAAAAAGTGTCTGGCGCCCACCATTTCATCTTGCAATACACCCCCCATGCCTTGTAACCCACTCTACACAGAAGGATGTCAGATGTCCCTAACTCTGGGGGTCACCATTAGGTCTCAAGAGACCTGGGACTTTGCTACACTATCTATGCCACAATTTCCCCAACTGATACTGAAAGAGCATACTAGAAAGAATGTAGAAGTAAAATGAACAACCTGAAAAAATAATGTTGTAAGAGGAGGTGAGCAGATATAACCAGTGATTTGAGTGACCCACTCCTACAAACCAATTTGCTAGTACTGAACCCTCCGATCTATCATTTTTATATTTTTAAATACAGATTAAAAATAAATACTTCCTGTCAACTAATGGTAACAGCCCAGCCTATCAGATATATGTTCAGGTAACCCACTACAACAGTACTGCAATTGTGTAGATCTTGTTGGTTGTTGCTCTCATTTAGGCAAGTCATAAGCTGTTCTAAACAATATTGAAAGTGAAAGTAGTAGGGCAACAGAGCAGGCTTAGTTTTCTTTATTAGGATAAAGTGGAGAACTGAAGCTCTGAGATCTTTAACCATTTGCTAGGACAGACAGGGCTAATTATAGTAAACATTAACACCCCAACCCATTGCATACAAGGAGAAAAAGGACAGTTTTGGAGTTTTAAAAAAGTAGTAATGGTATGTAAATTTGAATATACTGTATAGCAAATATAAAGTAGGTTCATGCAGACTGAGTGCATCCAAAAATGTAAATTTATGTACATTGTTATGCTTTTATACAGGGGATTGTGCCTGATGGGAGCGTTTTCTTGTTTTCAAGATCTATTTATGAGGCAAACCCTGCTTATTTACTGTTCACGGGCCAACCAAACAAATGCAGGATTTTACCATAGTAGCTATAATGCACTTTAAACTTAGATTAGCTGGCTTAAGCCTGGTACACACTGAAAAACTGTTAGCTCCAGTGATCTCCCCCGCTGAGCTGTTGTGTTCTGACAGGGGGAAGGCCCCCAACAGAACACTCTGTTCAGCTCTCTCAGCCATTGGCTAGGAGTGCTGATCAGGAGCCAGATGGTTGTTGGTCTTTCAGCATGCTTATCCAACAGAAGTCGGCCAGATGGCCGGCTTCTGTTAGGCCAGCTGCCATACATATGAGCCGAATGTTGACTGGTTTTTAATGAACTGGCCGATGTTGCCCGGCATTTGGCTCATATGTACGAGGCTTTAGGGAGGGATCATAAAGCTGACTTTTGGATAAGCTAACTTTCTCCCTATAAACGGGCCATGTTGACAGTTTGCTTGGTCTCTGTTAGGGAAAGCATAGGAAGTACTGCTGTCAGAAAAATTCAGCTGTATGCTATGCGCACACCATATCTCCTGTGCTAATAAGCACACATTCCGTCTAATGATATAATGCATCTCACCTATAGCTCTATTCCCATATATCTCCAAGTAAACAGACATCACCATAGCTTACGTTCTCAGCAACATGCTCTTCTGCCCTCCACCCAGCATGCCCTTGGTTTTTATTCCAACATCACAAAAGTTATGACAAACAGGAAGTGATGGCCACAATAGCCAATTGCTTCCTCAATACAAAATTACATCACAGGAAATTACAAACAGTAAAGGGGAGGGCACTCAGAGGAAAAGAAAGGGGGGGGTGCACACGCCCTATCTTAATCAGCATGGAGCCCACTCAATACTGCCCAAAGTAAACAGTATCTAGTAAGATCATGCTACTTGTTCTTACAGGCTTGAGACAATCTGAGGGGATATTGCTACTGCTGTTGTCAATATATGATACAAGTACACCGACAATGTGCATAGCCTTTTGAAGGCAAGAAGCCCAGTGCATTGCACTTGATACCTACAAACCAACAAACCTCACACACAGAGAACACGTCTCAAATCCCATGAGAAGGTTTTCATACTGGCCGTTTTAACTGCTTGTCTCGATTCAACCCAAGTGCATTCTGCTAGAGCATGCCTTGATTAAATCAGACACAGGGAGACAACTGACAATCTATAAAACACACATCCTAGCATAAATCTTATATAATAACATTTCCATAACACTGCTGATAATGATGAAGTGCAACCAGCCTTTCAGTTACTTTTTCCTGCAACCACTGCCAGTGGCTATAGCTGCCAGCAATGATCATTGTGTTTTGATGGCCTCTACAAGGTGGTATTCCTTGTAGCCATCTCCTCTGCAGGATGAATTTATGAGCCGGTAGCCTTATCTTGCAAGGAACCTTTTTCTCCCTTGAGCCCTAGGACTTCCTTATTACCCATTGCCCAGTACTCACTAGTACCCAGTTTGTATTGCCTAATCCATACTGTGTCTCTATTAGCTTTAACATTCAATGGAAGACTTTAGGAAGGACAAACAGCCTATGACTACAGGATTCTACACCTACCTTGCTGCTACTTGTTTACATTTGTTTGATTCAATTTATACTGCTTGCTCTTCTCCCTAGGCTGTAAAATGGCCTACCTCCATTTCCTGCTGCTTGCCTTTCTCTTTGTATTATAGAAAATATTGATGATGATCTTCATATAGTGCCACATCCTATTACTTTAGACATAGAGAAAAAATTCCCTGTGGTTTGGACTCTTTATGCACCTGACTCATGAAAGTTAAAAAGTCATTTTATTTACAGTATACAAATTGATTAAAAACAATAACATGGGAATGTACATTAAAAAAAAGAAACTGTAAATACACCAACTGTAGCATGATTATACAAAAAAGATATCCTTCAGCCGACGTGTTTTAGAGTCTATTTCCCCTCCTTCATCAGGGTGGAGAAGATATCAATTCTCTATAATGCAAATATAGAAGTCAATGACAGTTCATACAGTATATATACTGTATATGAATGAATGAATTAATGAAATACTTGTATAGCGCACAATGCGAACTGAATCGCCTCTAGGTACTATAAAGTACATGAGTACAGCTCATCTTGAATCTTAAACTTACATTCACTTCAGTAGTGTATATGTATCCATTCCATGTAGGATAAAAACAAAAACACTGCACCAGAGAGTTCCTGCTGCTTTCATCTCCATTAAGTATATGGTGTATTATGTTGTAGCCACCATTAGTAAGAACAAGTATCTCAAGGGAGCATAAAGGGTGCCCATTGAACCAATGGGGGATCCAGACACAATAAGGCCTAATAGACAGACTCCTGCAATCAAGTATAATATCGAATGGTGTTTATATTAAAAAAGGTGCTAAACATGCACATAAAATGTATCAGATATAAGAGCCTTTTTTATTACTTTTTTGTTGTAGCTTAGGCATACCTTCATATATGGACCTGCTGGTGAAATTTTTTTTTTCCTGATAGATGGTATTACAGGAGTGCACTGTGAGGTAAAAAAGATATTATATATGTGCATAAGTATATGTATTTATTTTCATGTCTCTTATCTTATCACTACATATCTATGCAGCCCCATACAGACCATATCTGCGGTCGGGACAACTCCCAACCATTCTAAGCATGAATTACTGCTCAGAAACCTCGAGACTGAACTCTCCGCCCTCTGATCATGTTCATCTGAAAGAGGGAGATGTGTGCAGCTGCTGAGCAGAGAGATCCGTCTGAAAGTTCCTGGAGGTGAGCTCTGCTGCTAGCACTACATTGTGGATTCGTTTCAGGCACCTCTATCCTGAGTCTGCTGAGTTACTGCAGCTTAGCATAGAGTGCTGTTAGGTGACAAATGAGATCTTCATCTTCTTTTCATGACACATGAGAAATTGAACTCATTAAAAGATTATGACTGCCCCCAGTGTATGCCCTCCTGAATCCCCCCCAAGTGTATCAGTGTATGCCCCCCTGATCCCCCCAAGTGTATCAGTGCATGCCCTCCTGAATCCCCCCCAATGTATCAGTGTATGCCCTCCTGAATCCCCCCCAGTGTATCAGTGTATGCCCTCCTGATCCCCCCAAGTATCCCCCCGAGTATCATTGTATGCCCTCCTGATCCCCCAGTGTATGCCCTCCTGAATCCCCCCAGTGTATCATTGTATGCCCTCCTGAATCCCCCCCAGTGTATCAGTGTATGCCCTCCTGATCCCCCCCAGTGTATGCCCTCCTGATCCCCCCGCCCCAGTGTATGCCCTCCCAATCCCCCTATAGTGTGTGTCCTCCTGACCCCCCCCTAGTGTATACCCTCCCGACTCCCCCCCTGCCTGTGCCCTACTGTTCCCTGTACACCATCCTACATCATAATGACCTCTGTACACCACCCTACATCCTACTTACCTCTGTACCCCACCCTACATCCTACTGACCTCTGTACACCACCCTACATACTACTGACCTCTGTACACCACCCTACATCCTACTTACCTCTGTACACCACCCTACATCCTACTGACCTCTGTACACCACCCTACATACTACTGACCTCTATAAAACCACCATACATACTACTGACCTCTGTATACTACCCTACATACTACTGACCTCTGTATATCACGCTACATCCTACTGACCTCTGTACACTACCCTACATACTACTGACCTCTGTACACTGTATTATACTGTATTATACATTTAATTCAGTTCTGTAAGCAACACCTTATTTTCTGGCAATGCCCCTCCCGAGACTAGACTCTGGATCCGCCCCTGGTAGTGCAAGGGCCTGCCTGATTGCATATAACTTGAAACTCCTAAGGTTTGACCTCATATTATATGGTTTTGGTAAATCTGAAGGAGAAAATCAGCAGAACATCTGATAGTGTGTATGGGGCTTTAGAATAAAAGCGCTCAGCACTTACACCTATAACTGCACAGTAGACCTAAAATAGTGCCCCAATATTGCCCATCAATCAGTTCAGATATAGGGACGATCCAGCGGTTTGTTCTAAAATGAACCAAACATATGGGGCGTTCGAGGAGAAATTGAAAGAGTGTGGAATGCCCCTTAATGCACTGTGAGATTGCAGGGAATTGCTGTATGAAGATTGGCCAAAGCATGCACCTGACCTTCATGCTTTGGCGAATCACAGCGTGCTCTGCTGAGAGAGCCATAATTGGCCAAAGGCAGGGTGCCTTTGGCCAATCATTGCTCAGAGGGACTATATAAGGCTGCTTACATAGTGGCCGTGTGTAGTGTTGTTGACATAGACAGAGAGATAGCTTGAGCTAGATTAAGCAGGCAGGTCATTCAGTTAGAGACAATGTATTTGATGTACTGTATATATGCACTCGGACTGTTCTAAACATGGGAAACATGCACCACTTTATAAGCATACTATAGACACCCCCAGGTATGAAATGAAAATGACACTTTTATTGTTTCACTTTAAGCATTATTAAAATCACTGCTCCCCAAAAAATGGCCATTTCTAAAACTTTTTTTTGCATTGATACATGTCCCCTGGGGCAGGACCCAGGTGCCCAAACACTTTTTATGACAATAACTTGCATATAAGCCTTTAAAATGAGCACTTTTGATTTCTCCCATAGACTTTTAAAGGGTGTTCCGTGGCTTTCAAATTGTTTGCTATTCAGCAAATGGGCGAACAGCCAATGTTCGAGTTGAACTGATGGTCAACCCGAGCATAAAGCCCATCCCTACTCCTGAACCTAGGGTGCCTGTTCCTGAGAAGTTCTCTGGGAATCAAAGTGAATTCTGGACGTTTCACAACGCATGTAAACTATACTTTTCTTTGCTACCTCAAACTTTTTAATCTGAAGTCACCAAAGTGGGCTTCATTATTGCTCTGCTGCAGGGGGAGCCTCAGGCCTGGGCCCACCATCTAATTGAAGTCCACCATGTAGTTCTGGAAGTCCGCCATGTAGTTCTGGACTGATGAAGCATTCCCTGTCTACCAAAGAATGACTTAATCGGCAGAAGAATTACCTATGTCTGTAATGCGGAAAAGCCAGTCATTATGGCTCTTCTTGTCCTGCTAAGCTGCGCAAGATCCTGGCTACCTCTTCTCCCAACTACTCATCTCCCTCTAAAAATGCCACTCACCTGGCCCTATCTATCTTGTTCCAATTTCCTGGAAAGACAATACCAGTTACTGCAATAATTGACTCAAGGGCATGTAGTTGTTTTATTGATTTAGACTTTGCAGCACAACGACACATCCCACTCCAACCCAAGACTCAGGGACTCTCCATCTTCATCTTCCTGGCAGATGGGTCTCGCATCTAGTCCAGAGTAGTGACCCAGGAAACCCCTCTTTTGCCTGTAATAACCTCTATGGATCATAAGGAACTATTAAGCTTGAATGCTATTGCATGTCCTCTGTTTTCAGTCATCTTGGGCCTACCCTGGCTTCAGACACGCAATCTACAGATTGATTGGGGAATCAGAAGTATTAAGTTCCAGTCACCTTACTGCCTGCATCACTGCATGCCTTCATGCCACAGCACCTCCGGTCCCCTGTTATGCCTGGAACCAGATCCAGGGATATGCGCTTCTGTGCCCAAACAATACCATGAGTTATTGGACCTCTTCATCAAACAAGGGCCTGAAGTCCTCCTGCCTCATCATCCATACGACTGTCCAATCAAACTTCTTCCCAGTGCTGAAATTCCATTTGGACGGATCTTGCCCTTATCTGAACGGGAGCTAGGGGTACTGAAAGCGTATGTGAGAACCTCAAGAGGGGATTCATCCGTCCATCCACTTCTCCAGCAAGGGCAGGAATCTTTTTTGTGGAGAAAAAGGACCATTCTCTTCGGGCCCTGTGTGGACTACCAGGAATTAAATAAAATCACTGTCAAGCATGGTGTGGTCCTCACTGCTTGGATAGTGTAGCCAAGTTGAAGCTGGAACAGCTGGTACAGGGAGAAGGATGTGGAGTGGATGCAGGTCAGCAGATTTAGCAGATGCAGGTCAGCAGGTGCAGGTTTGCAAAGCAGCGGATGCAGGTCAGCAAGTGCAGGTTTGTAGAGCAGTGGATGCAGGTCAGCAGGTGCAGGTTTGTAGAGCAGGGAATGCAGGTCAGCAGGTGCAATTTTTCAGAGCAGTGGATGCAGGTCAGCAGACAGAAGCGGAGTCAGACTAGCCGGGTCATACACATCAGGGTAAACAGCATAAATGGCAGGCAGGGAGTAAGTCAGAGTCCAGGCTGGGTCTTGGCAACAGGTAATCAGGCAGGTAACTAAGCAGGGTCAAACAAACCAAGATCAGGACTGGAGACAGAAGCAAGGTCAGGAAGCCAGATCAAAACAGTTCGAAGCAGTTCAAACCACAAAGGGCAACATTCCTGGAGCATCTTTTATAGTCCGTTGGGCACCAAAGCATGTCTAACATGTGCACATGCGCACATTCGTGTGTGAAGTCTGTGATTCACATGTACGCATAGGCTCACGCCTTCTAGATTGGGCAGTTCGTCCCTGACAGTACCCCCACCTTAAGAGCAACCTCCGGGTGCCCAAGAGAACTCATTTCTGGGGGTGACTGTGAAAAAGGCCTAAATTAATTCTTGGAGTTAATGTTATGTTGGGGTTCCCAGGAGTTCTCTCCTAGACCGTACCCCTTCCACTTGATCAGGAATTGAAGCTGGTTCCCTCTTCTTCAGCAGTCCAAGATGGCCTCCACTTCGAACTCCTTATCTCCGTCCATGATCACACATACAGGCGGTCCCAATCCCCTGTCTGGGAAAGGATTGGGCACTGCAGGTTTCCATAATGACACATGAAATACCGGGTGGATCTTCAATGACTCTGGTAAGGCAAGTTCATAGGAGACGAAAAAATCAAAATATCTTCTATATAGACTACTGCATAAATGTCCAGACAGTCTCTGAGAATGTCATTAACTAGATGTTGAAAGATGGCAGGGGTGTTGCATAGTCCAAGGGCATATACTAGATATTCGTAATGGCCGAACCTGGTCCAAAATCATTCTTCCATTCATCCCCTGCACGCATGCGGACCAGGTTGTATGCCCCCCACAGGTCTAACATGGTAAACACGGAGATTGTCCTGAGTCTTTGAAAAAGTTCAGGTACCAGGGGCAGAGGGTACCCGTTCTTGACCTGTTCCAGGGTCCAGCGATGCGGCCCCCCTCCGCTCGGCAGTGCTGGCATTGCAACTGTGGGCAACTGTGGGCACCACAGCCGGGCACCCACTGCGCATGCGCAAGCGGAGCCGCGTGCCATGATTGGCCGTGCAGTCATCTGGGACCTGTCACAGGTCCCAGATGACTGACAGGAAGGAGGAGGCAGAGCTGAGCCCTTCCTGTGCCGAGGGGAAGTGATGTCACCAGCCCAGGCACTGAAGGAGGCAGAATACGAGGGACCCCCTAGCAACAGGCATTTAGAGGTAAGAAAAAAAATTTTTCCAAATGTAAATTTTTTTTTTACATTTTTTTTATAATCATTTTTTTTGTGTGCAACACCACTTTAAGTGAAGAAATGGCTTAGTTTAAAAAAGTAGTATTATGCCCTGTACACAGAAATTCAGATGGAAAAAGTCCGATAGGATTATGTTGTCGGAAAAGCCGATCGTGTGTGGGCTCTATCGGAAATTTTCTGCTGGATCTTCCGACGCACAAAGTGCAGGATCTAAAATTTTCCGACAACACAAAATCCGATCGCATATATATATATATATATATATATATATATATATATATATATATATATATATATATATATATATATATACACTCTGCATCCAGTGTAGCCTATATCTACAAGGCATTTGGTGGTGTACTGTTTCTTTTACACTTCAGACAGTATATTAATATATATATATTTACTCGGCACTCAGTGTAGCCTATATATACAGTGCATTTGGTGGTGTATAGTTTCTAATACATATCAGGCGGTGTCCACAGTATATAATACGGTGTAATGTGGAATTGCAAAACAGAAAAAACATCATCTCCGGAAGGCCACCAAGGAGAGGCCAAGTAGCTCACAGGCTACTAAAAGAGGGCAAGAGCCTCTGTGTCTACAGTCAACAGTGGTGGACGTGGACATGGTGCATCCTCTGTAGGTGGTCGTAGATCACACCATTTCTGTTTGCAACCTATGTCTGAAGCGGATCAAGCATGGCCAGAAGAGCATCCGCTTGGGCACCACATGCTTGACCAAACATATGATGACCTGCCATACAGTCCGTTGGCAACAGCACTTAAAAGACCAGCATCATAGAAAAAGGCAGGCTTCTCCTTGCTCCTCATCTGGGATCTCCAACCCTACTATTCCTCCAGTCCTCTCAAAAACCTTCACTGCGAGCAATGAAGGTATAGCAATAGGTGGCTCAATTACTTGCAGACAATCTGCTAGCAGTACACTATCAATTTATTTTAGCAGGCATATTTCCCCACCCCAGTTGCTGAACATAAAATGAAATTTGGTCCCAGCCACCCACATGCTCAGCATCTAAATGCTAGCTTGGACAAATTACTATATTTATGATATAATATTTTTGAAATAATAATTCACAGCAGGGCCTGTTCCTGCACCCAACAAGAGTAACTGTGAGGGGTTACAGTGTTCTGGCACTACCAAAACCAAAGGCCCAATTTTTCTGCCCATTTAACAGGGCCACATAATCATAATTTTTGATATTAAATATAACAGCAGGGCCCGTTCCTGTGCCCCACAAGAGCAACTTGTTACAGTGTTCTGGCACGACCAAAACCAAAGGCCTAATTTTTCTTCCCCTGTTTAACAGGAACATGTAATTACAATTTTTGATACAATATTTCACAGCAGGGCCAAATCTTGTGCTCAACAATAGCAACTGTGAGAGGTTACAGTGTTCTGGCACCATCAAAACCAAAGGCTCAATTTGTATGCCCCTGTTTAACAGGGCCATGTAATTACAATTTTTGATACAATATTTAACAGCAATGTCTGTTCCCGCACCCAACAAGAGTAACTGTGAGAGGTTACAGTGTTCTGGTGCCACCAAAACCAAATGCCCAATTTGTCTGCCCCTGTTTAACAGGGCCATGTAATTACAATATATATATATATATAATTGAAAAATGTATATAAAAAAAGACATACGGTATCTCACAAAAGTGAGTACACTCCTCACCCCTCACATTTTTGTAAATATTTTATTCTATCTTTTCATGTGACAACGCTGAAGAAATGACACTTTGCTACAAGTAGTGAGTGTACATCTTATATAACAGTGTACATTTGCTGTCCTCTCAAAATAACTCAACACACAGCCATTAAAGCGGGAGTCCACCGGGACTCCGCGTTTTTTTTTTTTTTTTAAAGCCAGCAGCTACAAATACTGCAGCTGCTGACTTTTAAAATAGTGACACTTACCTGTCCAGCGCGCCCGCGATGTCGGCACCCGAAGCCGATCGCTAGGTCGTCTGTCGGGTCCTGCCGCCGCCATCTTGGGTATGGGAATCAGGAAATGGAGCCTTTCGGCTTCATTTCCCGGTTCCCTACTGCGCATGCGCGAATTGCGCTGCGCAATAAGGACGCTCCCCACTGCCTCTGGGAGCTGTGTGTTTCCCAGCAGGCAGCGGGGCACTTGCGGGAAGGGGCGGGCACTTGCGGAAAGGGGCGTAAGTTACGCCCCTTTCCGCAGAGAGCTGTCCCGGAAGTGGGTGCAGTTACCTGGATTATCCAGGTAACTGCACCCCCCTCCCCCCTGAAAGGTGCCGATTGTGGCACCGGAGGGGGGGGAGGGTTCCGATGAGCGGAAGGTCCACTTTAGGGTGGACCTCCGCTTTAATGTCTAAACCACTGGCAACATAAGTGAGTACACCTCTAAGTGAAAATTTTCAAATTGGCCCCAATTAGCCATTTTCCCTCCCCAGTGTCATGTGACCCGTTAGCGTTAAAAGGTCTCAGGTATGAATGTGGAGCAGGTGTGTTAAATTTGGTGTTATCACTCTCTCTCTCATACTGGTCACTGGAAGTTCAACATGGCATCTCATGGCAAAGAACTCTCTGAGGATCCGAAAAAAAGAATTGTTGCTCTACATAAACTTTTCCTAGGCTATAAAAAGATTGCCAAGACCCTGAGCTGCAGCATGGTGGCCAAGACCATACAGTGGTTTAATAGGACAGGTTCCACTCAGAGCAGGTTTCGCCATGGTTGACCAAAGAGGTTAATTGCACATGCTCAGCATCATATCCAGAAGTTGTCTTTGGGAAATAGATGTATGAGTGCTGCCAGCATTGCTGCAGAGGTTTAGGGGTGCAGGATGAGCCTGTCAGTGCTCAGACCATACACCGCACACTGCATCAAATTGGTCTACCTGGCTGAAGACCCAGAAGGAAGCCTTTTCTAAAGATGATGCCCAAGAATAGGGATGAGCTTCGTGTTCGAGTCGAACGTACGTTCGACTCGAACATTGGCTGTTCGTGCGTTCGGCGAATTCCGAACGTTTTGGCCGTTCGCGTCAAAATTAGAGTGACGCGCGCGCGGACCATAATGCACTGCGTTGGCGCAGTGCATTGCTGCCCGATGATTGGCCAAGCATGCGGGGTCACAGTGCATGCTTGGCCAAGCACCGGCAGCGAGGAGAGCCATGATTGGCCACAGGCACCCTGCCTGTGGCCAATCATAGCTCAGGCTGTGTAGTGCACGCCCCACACTATATAAGGCCGCCTTTGAGGCGGCCTCGTGTAGTGTGTTACTTAGCATCTGAAGCAGTGGGTGTTCTGTGTACCTTCAACACAGTACACACCAATCGTTTTTGGCTGATTTCCTATCTTGCTGCTGTGTTGTGGTTGTTGTCTGTGCCCTGACTGCAGTATACACCACTATATTCACCTCACCTATATAGCTAGTGATCTAGCTTTAACCACTTAACAACTGCCCATTGCCGATTAACGGCTTCAGGGCGGTTGTTTAACTCTGAGAGGCCGTTAATTAACGGCCTCCCAGAATTCTGCTCTCGCGTGCCCCGAGGTGTGCGCACTCGAGAGCATCCGTGACCGCCGGGTCCACAGGACCCGGCGCATCACGGATCACGGTAAACGGCCGCTCATAGCGGCCGTTTACCACGTGATTGCTCCGTCAAATGACGGAGTGATCACTTGGAAACAAACCGGCGTCATGTTATGACGCCGGTTCCTCCCTCCCCTCTCTGTACCGATCGGTACAGCGGAGGGGAAAGAGATCGGTGTCAGCAGCGATGTGGGCTGCATCTGCAGTGCCCACATCGCTGCTCACCGAATTTAACCCCTCAATTCCCTGCCAATACTCTGCAATACCAGTGCATACTCTGCAGTACCCTGCCATTACTCTGCAGTACCCCGCCATTACTCTGCAGTACCCCGCCATTACTCTGCAGTGCAGTACCCTGCCATTACTCTGCAGTACCCTGCCATTACTCTGCAGTACCCCCCATTACTCTGCAGTACCCCCCATTACTCTGCAGTAACCCCCATTACTCTGCAGTACCCCCCAATACTCTGCAGTACCCTGCCATTACTCTGCAGTACCCCCCATTACTCTGCAGTAACCCCCATTACTCTGCAGTAACCCCCATTACTCTGCAGTACCCCCCAATACTCTGCAGTACCCGCCATTACTCTGCAGTACCCCCAATACTCTGCAGTACCCTGCCATTACTCTGTAGTACCCCCCAATACTCTGCAGTACCCTGCTATTACTCTGTAGTACCCCGCCAATACCCCGCCAATACTCTGTAATACCCTGCCATAAATTGCCATACCCAGCCATACTCAGAGATACCCAGCCATACTCGGTGATACCCTGAAATACCCAGCCATAGACGCCCCCCACCCCTCACCGCCCTCCGGTGCTTCTACCAACTCGCCAGTACGATCAAAGCCAGAATCTTTTTTTTATTTTTTATTTCAGGCTTCCCAGCCTAGAGGTGAGATGTGGGATCATATTGACCCCCAGATTTCACTGTAAAGAGGACCTGTCACCCCATATTCCTATTACAAGGGATGTTTACATTCCTTGTAATAGGAATAAAAGTGATCAAAAATATATTTTTGGGGAAAAAAATGTCAAACTAAAATAAATAAAGTAAAATGAACAATAAAAAAATAAAATAAAAATTAAAGCGCCCATGTCCCCATGTGCTCGCATGTGCCACACATGTGAGGTATCGCCGAGAATGTTAGAGCGAGAGCAATAATTCTAGTCCTAGACCTCCTCTGCAACTCAAAACATGTAACCAGTAAAAAAAAAATTAAAGCGTCGCCTATGGGGATTTTTTAAGTAGCGACGTTTGGCGCCATTCCACGGGCATGTGCAATTTTGAAGAGTGACATGTTTGATATCTATTTACTCAGCATAACTTCATCTTTCACTTTATGCAAACATTGGGCTAACAAGTGGTTAATAATAGAGCTTGCAGTCAGTAGTGTTAGGAGTGTTAGGCCCCTACTTTCAAACATCCAACTTACAAACATCTCCTACTTGCAAACGCAAGGAGACAGCAGCAAGTGAGATGAAAAAAGATGGACGACAAAACAAATTATACAGGGGTGATAACCCTTCCCTATGTTTTCCAAAAAGCTTAAAGATAGTTTTTTTGACTGGAGCTACACTTTAAAAATGTACCGGTTGAAAATGACAAACAGATTCAACTTAACACAACAAACCTACACAGTCCCTGTCTTGTTTGCACCGCCTGTATTCTGCTGTTTTGAGTATATAGGGCCTGGGGGCCACACGCATTTCCTTTTTTTAATATGGGTACGGGGTTCCCCTTAATATGCGTACAAGACCCAAATAGGCTGGTAATGGGCAGGGAGGGCTACCCATGCCATGTTTCTCAATGATTTTCAACCATATTGCAGGAACCAGATATAACATTAAAACCACAAGCAGTTTTAAATGGTGTTATTTCCGTTTAATGTCATTTTGTGCAGGGACTGTTCTAAACACGGAAACACGTGGCACTTCACAGGCATACTACAGACACCCCCCAGGCACCATATTTAAAGGAATATTTCACTTTTTTTTTTTCACTTTAATCGTCATTAAAATCAGTGTTCCCGCCAAAACGGCAGTTTTTAAAACTTTTTTTTGCAGTGACCCATGTCCCCTGAGGCAGGAGGCAGGTCCCCAAACCCTTTTTAGGACACTATCTTGCATATTAGCCGTTAAAATTAGCACTTTCCAATTCGAACGTTCGAGTCCCATAGACTTCAATGGGGTTCTAACGTTCGTACCGAACGCGGGGGTCGTTCGCAAGTTCTGGTGCGAACCGAACCGGGGGGTGTTCGGCTCATCCCTACCCAAGAAAGCCTGCAAACAGTTTGCTGAAGACAAACAAACTAAGGACAGGGATTACTGGAACCATGTCCTGTAGTCTGATGAGACCAAGATAAACTTATTTGGTTCAGATGGTGTCAATTGTGTGTGGCAGCAACCAAGTGAGACAAGTTTGTCTTGCCCACAGTCAAGCATGGTGGTGGGAGTGTTGTGGTCTGGGGCTGCATGAGTGCTGCTGGCACTGGGGATCTACAGTTCATTGCCGCAGGGCAGTATTCCATCATGATAACGACCCCAAACACATCTCAAAGACAACCACTGCCTTGCTAAAGAAGCTGAGGGTAAAGGTGATGGATTGGCCAAGCATGTCTTCAGACCTAAACCCTATTGAACATGTGTGGGGCATCCTCAAACGGAAGGTGGAAGGAGTGCAAGGTCTCTAACATCCACCATCTTTGTGATGTCATCATGGAGGCGTGGAAGAGGATTCTAGTGGACACTTGTGAAGCTGTGGTGAACTCCATGCCAAAGAGGGTTAAGGCAGTGCTGGAAAATAATGGTGACCACACAAAATATTGACACTTTGGGCCCAATTTGGACATTTTCACTTAGAGGTGTACTCACTTTTGTTGTCAGCAGTTTAGACATTAATGGCTGTGCGTTGAGTTATTTTGAGGGGACAGCAAATTTACACTGTTATACAAGCTGTACACTCACTACTTTACATTGTACCAAATTGTAATTTATTCAATGTTGTCACATGAAAAGATAGAATAAAATATTTACAAACATGTGAGGGGTGTGCTCACTTTTGTGAGATACTGTATGTAAAAACCTACATTCACCTATTAGCCTTAAAATTGGCTAGAATTTGGTATCAGTTTGGTATCACTCCTGTAGACTTCAATGGGGTTAGATGCTATGTTCAATTATCTGATCATGTGAAAAGCATGAGCACCTGTGGGGCATCATTCCTCATAGCCAGAATACTGCAAGGAAGACATTTTTTTTTTTCTTATGCCGCGTACACACGACCAGACTTTTCAACATCAAAAGTCTGATGGAATGATTCCGGCAGACTATTCGATCGTGTGTGGGCTGCAGTGGACTTTTGATTTGCAAAAGTCTGACAGACTTTAGAAATGGGACATGTTTCAAATTTTTCCACCAGAACTCCGCCAGGACGCAGTTCCTACCGAGAAATCCGCTCGTGTGTGTGCTAGTCCGACGGACAAAAACCGATGCGAGGGCAGCTATTGGCTACTGACTATGAACTTCCTTATTCTAGTCTGGTCGTACGTTATCACAATTCAAATCCGTCGGACTTTGGTGTGATTGTGTGTGGAAAAGTCCGTTCATTCGGAAAGTCCGTCAGAACTCTGTCAGAACTCTGTCAGAACTCCGTCGAAAGTCTGTTGGACCTAAGTCTGGTCGTGTGTACGCGGCATTATTCAAGAGTTGAATTGAATTTTCAATAATCAATAATCAGATGTTACATTGAAAGTAGCGGTTATATAACTCTGTGTACACAAGTCAACATACAATATATTACAAAAAGTATTGGGGCGTCTGCCTTTAGAGCACATGAACTTTAATGGCAGCCCAGTCTTAGTCTGTTGGGTTCAATATTGAATTGGCCCACCATTTTCATCTATAACAGCTTTAACTCTTCTGGGAAGGCTGTCCACAAGGTTTAGGAGTGTGTCTATGGAAATGTTTGACCATTCTTCAAGAAGCACATGTGTGAGGTCATGTAATTTGTAATTCATCCCAAAGGTGTTCTGTCGGGTTGAGGTCAGGACTGTGCAGGCCAGTCAAGTTCCTCCATCCAAAACTTGCTCATCCATGTCTTTATGGATCTTGTTAGTGCACTGGTGCGCAGTCATGTTGGAACAGGAGGGGTCATCCCAAAACTGTTCCCACAAAGTTGGGTGCATGAAATTGCCCAAAATGTCTTGGTATGCTGATACCTTAAGAGTTCCCTTCACTGGAACTAAGGGGCCAAGCCCAATCCATGAAAAACATCCCCACACCATAACCCCCCTCCACCAAATGATTTGGACCAGTGCACAAAGCAAGGTCCATAAAGACATGAATAAGCAAGTTTGGAATGGATGAAATTGACTGGCCTGTGCAGAGGCCTGACCTCAACCCGATAGAACACCTTTGGGATGAATTAGAGCAGAGACTGCAAGCCAGTGTAAAGGCAGGCGTCCTAATATTTTTGCTAATATAGTGTGCATCAGTCACATAAACAGCCATAGACTAAATGTAGTCTGAAAGGTAACATGCAAAAGAAGAGACAGAAAAACAAAACAGAATAATACCATATCTATGACTTATTTAGGTACCACGCTGAAATAAGAACAAGGATTTGTAAACTGAATTAACCATAAATATTGATCATCTTCATTGCAGAGTCTTAAACATATCCATCATTATAAACTACAAAAGCGGAACATGAAAGGGCTATCACTTGAAGGTGTGCCTTAGTAATTATCTGAGGAGAGCAAGCCCAACACTGGGAAGCCTGCCTATTCAACCAAATTTTTTTTCTTTTACAGGGAGCTTTAAAAATACTCAGTAAAGAAAACTTTTAAACTTAATTAGTAATTTGAAGAATTATTGTTCCATTTGACACAAGAGGTAATAGACTAAATGTGGACCTAAGCTTTCTATAACACCATCCAACAGTTTTATTATCACTTTTACCTCTGTGACCTCTCCCTTCCCCATTTCATAGCCCAAACCATTTCTTATCTCATCAACTATCCCAGTTTAATTACCATTGCTGTGCATGCGTGTGTTGTTGTTTCTATTTTTTTTCTCAGAGATTGTCCTACATAACATTTTGATAAAACATTGTGTATCAGTACTGCTTAGAAAGAGGGGAGTACACACTAAATAGTTATCCTGAAAATTTTGATGTTAGTGCAAATAAACAAAGTAACAAGGACAGTACTGAACAGTACTCAACTGTTTTCTTCACACTACCATGAATATACTATATATTGTATACTATAGATCAGTGGTGTATTTAGGTTTTGTGCTGCCCTAGGCCTGACTAAACTTGCAAATTCCTTAATTTAACTATGACCCATCCCTTTCTGTCAAGACAAGACCCCTTCCTTTTTAAGACCCGCCCTGTCTTCTTCATGGGTAGAGGACAGAGGGACGCCATGGGAAGAGGACAGAGGTACACTGTGGGAAGAGGACAGAGGGATAACAAGGGAAGAGGACAGAGGGACACCGTGGGATGAGGACAGAGGGACCCTGTGGGATGATGGCAGAGGGAAACCTTGGGATGATGGCAGAGGGAAACCTTGGGTTGAGGAAAGAGGGATGCCATGGAAAGAGGACAGAGGGACGCTGTGGGATAAGGACAGAGGGATGCCATGGGAGAAGGACAGAGGGGTGCCGTGGGATTAAGACAGAGGGATGCCATGGGATGAGCACAGAGGGAAACCACGGGAAGGGGATAGAAGGACACTGTGGAAGAGGACAGAGGGATGCTGTGGGAAGAGGACATAGGGATGCCATGGGAAGGGGACAGAGGGATGCCATGGGAAGGGGACAGAGGGATGCTGTGGGAAGTGGGCAAAGGGACATCGTGGGAAGGGGACAGAGGGAAGTTGTGGGGAAGGGGCAGAGGGACACTGTGGGAAGAGAGCATAGGGATGCTGTGGCATGAGAACAGAGGGATCACGTGGGGAGGGGACAGAGGGACACCATAGGGAAGGGACAGAGGGATGTGGCATCTTTTAATTTGGGGGAGAGGGGAGTGAGGGGATATGTTCTGGGGAGCTTTGGGAGGGGAGAGGATATGTGCTAGTGGGGGGATCAGACTAGCACATATCTTCTCTCCTCCTAAAACACTCCCCTCCCATCTTTCCATGTGTGCATCTGTTATCTGCTCCCCCCACTTCCTGGTTACCGTGTCCCCCTCTGACTGTATACAGTACACAAACCTCAGACCTGCAGCGCGGCTCTCTCACTGAAGTTGTGTCCCTCCTTTGCTCCTCCTGCACCTCCTGGCTGCGTACACAGGAACATTGGAGCTGAGGGGGAGGAGGAGCCAAGGAATGTGTGTGGATGTCAGTGGAGAGAGAGGGACAGCTGCCCCGGAAAGCCGATTGATGATGCGGGACCCCGGGCAGCAGATGTATATAGTATACAATATAGTACAGTATATATTACTATATATAGTATCAGTAAACCATTGTGTGGGTATGATGGACTTTGAAGAAATATATGCATATCATTGCTCATTCTCTGTTACAAAGCCAATAATATACATGACTCAATTACTTAACTGTACTTAATTTAATTTGTCAGGGCTTGCTTTAGAATTTAATAGTGTCCAAATATTCTCAGTTCTTAGTAAAATCTTTTATTTTCACTGCAGCTCAGCAATGCTCAGGTCCATTTTTGGATTATTTTTTTCACAGCAGGATAGAATTCTGATTTCTGATGTACGAAACAAACCCAAGGATAAGGATATACATCTTGCTGCTGTTACTGTAGCTTAAATGCCACTTCACTTATAAAGGCCCACATTACAGCAAATTTGTGAGACCTAGATGCATAGCCAGTCTGACACAAAGCACCTCAAACAAACACAAAAATGTTTGAATCATTCGTTACTGATAGCTATTATTGTGTAGACCTGAAGATAGTAATCAACTCTTTGTCCTTGATAAAAAAAATAATAAAAAAAATCATTGTTAAAAGGTAAGCCTAAGTAACTTAATATATGCATTCTGACAATTTTATTCTAACTTGTTATCAGAATCCAAACAGTTGCAACACAATGATTAAGGGCTGACTATTTTCAGGGAATTATGGAATATTGTTTTATGTGTTTAATTGTTCTCCGTTGTTTGCTTAATAATGGCATTTCTGCATAAGATGAGCTAATGTATGCTAATAAATATTGCGTACAATATGGCACAAGCTCCTAGCTGACATAACGTTTATTTCAATTACTTTATTGATTTTCTTTATAGCAAATATATATAAAAAGATAAAAAACACTTTTCAAACACCATCACAATTTACAGTTATTATACCCCCCCCCCCACCATAAAGTTTACATACTATTAATTTGCTTATTGTTCATGTTCACGTATCTTCATATTTACAGTTGTGCTCATAAGTTTACATACCTTGACAGAATTTATGATTTCTTGGCTATTTTTCAGAGATTATGAATGATAACACAAAAACCGTTCTTTCACTCATGGTTAGTGTTTGGCTGAAGCCATGTATTATCAGTCAACTGTGTTTACTTTTTTTAAATCATAATGACAACAGAAACTACCCAAATAACCCTGCTCAAAAGGCTGGTGATTTTGGCCTGATAACATACATACAGGTAGATACATAGGGGTTTGAATGGCTATTAGAGGGAACCATCCTCACCTGTGATCTGTTTGCTTGTAATTGGTGTGTGTGTATAAAAGGTCAATGAGTTTCTGCACTCCTGACAGCATCTTTCACCCAGTGCTGCACTGACATTTCTGGATTCTGAGTCATGGGGAAAGCAAAAGAATTGTCAAAGGATCTGTGGAAAAAGGTAGCTCAAAGAGGAAAGGGATATAAAATAAAAGATATCCAAGGGATTGAGAATGCCAATCAGCAGTGTTTAAATTCTAATCAAGAAGTGGAAAATGAGGGATTCTGTAGAAACCAAACAACGGTCAGGTAGAACAACTAAAATTTCAGCCACAACTGCCAGAAAAATTGTTCAGGGTGCAAAGAAAAACCAACAAATAACTGCAGGTGAAATACAGGACTCTCTGAAAACATGTGGTGTGGCTGTTTCAAGATGCACAATAAGGAGGTACTTGAAGAAAGATGGGCTGCATGGTCGAGTCACCAAAATAAACCATTACTACTCAATGCCACAAAGTATCCCACTTAGAATACACCAAACAGCGCAGAGACAAGCCTCAAACCTTTTGGCACAAAGTCATTTGGAGTGATGAGAGCAAAATTTAGCTTTTTGGCCCCAACCATAAACAAGACATTTGGAGAGGAGTCAACAAGGCCTATGATGAAAGGTACACCATTCCTACTGTCAAACACGGAGGTGGATTGCTGATGTTTTGGGGATGTGTGAGCTACAAAGGCACAGGAGATTTGGTCAAAATTTATGCAAGCTGAATGCAGTATGTTATCAAAAAATACTGGAGGAACAGCAAGAAAGCTGCGCATGGAACGTACTTGGACATTCCAACATGACAATGATCCAAAACACCAGTCGACCTGTCATTGGCTACAGCAGAATAAAGTGAAGGTTCTGGAGTGGCCATCACAGTCTCCTGACCTCAATATCATTAAGCCACTCTGGGGACATCTCAAATGCAGTTCATGCAAGACAGCCTAAGAATGTACAGGAACTCGAGGCTTTTTGCCAAGAGGAATGGGCAGCTTTAGCATCTGAGAAGATAAAGAGCCTCATTCACAAATATCACAAAACACATAAAGCTGTCATTGATGTTAAAGGGGGCAATACACGGTATTAGGAAATGGGGTATGCAAACCTTTGATCAGGGTCATTTCTGTAGTAGACATGTGCATTCCTTCATTCATGTATAAACATATTTTTTATAAATAAAGGAACATTTTCATATATTATGTAATGTATTATTTAAAACATTTAAGGCTCAGCTGGATCACCCTATCCACTTGGAGCAAATCAGCTTGATAATGAGCACACATGAGGTGTGTGTCTGACAATCTGGGCTCAAAGAAAGTGAGTTGAATGATATTGGCCATGCTTCAATCTGGAAGTGGAGCAGAAGCAGAGATTGAAGGAGGAGTAGCACTGGAGAATAAGGAGAGTGAATACTCTTTTGGGATCTTTTTTTAAATAAAGGGGGGGTTATTTTAAAAAAATGTGGAGTTGGGCTGATGGTACAATGCCTTAAGTCAGCCAGACATTTATAAAGTTTGCAGGCCAAATTAAAAAAGTCTGATATCTCCAACCGTGCTGTAGAGAGCAGATAGACTAATTTCCTGCTGTAAGTAATATATTTTGTTAATCAGCCCCGATGGCTGTCAAAATACTTGAGCAGTCGCTGCATCTCATTGAATGCATTCACTGTTACTGTAAATGATAATTTTCTGCCAGGCTGTCAGAAACCATGAATCAGACTGAGACAGATGTACAGTTAAATCACACATGTTTAATAATAATAAAAAAAGTTAAACAGATTAAACGTAGTCAAAACATAGCCAGGGTTCAGGAGCCGGAATGGATAGTCAGACAAGCCAAAACGTCAGGGTGCCAGAAGGAATGTCAGCCAAGCAAGTCTTCAACAGGAACACAGGAGAGCGAGTCGCTAGAGATGTGACCAAGACGAAGGCAGAGATCATCTAGACTGGACGGCTTAAGTAGACAGGACCGACAAGCAGGATCATCAACAGGTGAGTCACTGTGGAGAGATAGGAGCTGGCAATTAGCCGACAGCTGAGCAACCAGCTTTGAGAAGGAAGAGATGGGCCCAGCCCTGACAGTACCCCTTCCTCAATGACCCCTCACCCTCGGAGGACCATCAGGCTTGAGGAGAAAACAACTATGGAAATCACGGAGGATGCTAATTTCCATGGATTAACTTCCAACTTTCAGCAGGCTTCCATAACATAAAAAACAAAGAACAAACAAGACCATTGTGCAGATAGTATAACAAAGTGATCCCTATTTAGTTAGGGTGAACCTCACTCATGGTTCCCCGCAGAATAGATCGCACATGAAATGATCAGTTGCATACAGCATAACGCTGGGATCTCCTCATACGCTGAAAGTGCACACAAAACACTTGTCACGATCGTCCTGGCGTCTCGTTTGCGCACGAGAGACTTACCCACAGAAGCTTGTTGTCAAAGACCCGTCGTGCTCCGTTAACGCGCGCTAGAGCGATCGGACGCACTCGCGTCGGCTTGAACAAACGCACGCGTGCACGTGGGGGCACGAACGGGCGCACGTCCACTCGCGCACGCTGACTCGTCGTGCGACCGTTTGGCGCCCTACAGTCTTCTTAAGGCACTTGCTCCCTTCCATCCGTGCTGTCCAGTCTACAGCGTGCTCGGAGATCCTGCTATCCTATACCCGTATCTGTTACCTTGGTTCCTGTTACCCGGCTTGACCTTGACCCTGATCCGTTGCTGCCTGTCTACGACCTCCTGCTTGTCTGACTACGCCTCTGCCTCATCCCTCTTGTACCACGTTGACCGCTACCCGCTGACCCGGCCTGTACCCGACTCTGCTGTTTCTACCTACCTGTTGGATATCCTGTGACTGCTGTATCCGCTGACGTCCGTCTGCCAGCCAGTCTACCACTTGTGCCTGCCTACACCAGCCTATTGTCTTCAGCTCCATCTACTCGCTGTTGGTGTCCTGCTGCCCATCCGGACCAGCATCTACCTGCCAGGCACTTGTGCCCCCTGAACTTTTGAGCTTCTGTTACCACCTACAGGGGTTCTTCAGCCAGGGGCTACGAGGGGCCGCTTCCTGCATTCCGGGCTCGCCTACTAGGTACGCGACAGTACTGGACAGCCATGTCCGAGCCTGCGCAGGGAGCCTCCCCCATGGACGAGCTTTGCCGCCATTTGGCCGGTCTTACCCAGGCAGTAAAGAGTCTACAGGAAGGCTACGGCAGACTGGAAGAGCAAGTCCAAGTGCTATCTGCTTCTCCGCCCGTTGCTCCAGGGGGCCACGCCCCGCCTTCAGTGGTGATGATGCCACCTGAACCCAGAGTACCAACCCCAGAGCGGTTCACGGGTGACCGGAACAAGTTTAGAGCCTTCCGTAACTCTTGTGAGCTCTACTTCGCCCTGCAACCGAGGACCTTCTCCCTCGAGGCGACCAAGGTGGGGTTCGTTATCTCCCTCCTAACGAACGAACCTCAAGCCTGGGCACATCGCCTACTGGAGCGCAAGGACCCATCCTTAGACACCTTAGACACCTTTTTTATGGCAATGTCTAGACTCTATGAGGACCCCCAACCCGCTGCAACCGCAGAAGCAGCCCTACGCGTTCTGCAGCAAGGTCGCAGGCCTGTGGAGGACTACGTGTCGGAGTTCCGTCGTTGGAGCGCTGACACGGACTGGAATAACGCAGCCCTGCGATATCAGTTCCGCATGGGCCTCTCCGAGCCTTTGAAGGATGAGTTGGCACGTGTTGGCATTCCCGAAACCCTGGAGGCCCTGATAGACATTTCCGTTCAAATTGATAGGCGCTTGAGGGAACGCCGCCAAGAACGTTCTTCTACAGTTGCACGCCCTGTCTGGATGTTGCCACGGGTGCCTAGCTCCGCCCACCCAGCTCCTTCAGTTCCTGCCACAGCCACGCTGGATCCCCCGGAACCGATGCAGTTAGGGCTACTCCGTCCATCACTGACCCCAGAGGAACGCCAACGACGCCGGGTCAACAACCTCTGTATGTACTGTGGAGAATCAGGGCACTTTGTTCGCTCCTGCCCAGCCAAGATACGTAAGTGCCTTCTTGTTCCACCTGTTCCTTCGTCAGTGCTGTCTGAAAACTCCTCTCACCTGGCTGTTCCTGTTCTTTTGCAGCTCCCAGGAAGGACTATTTCAACCCACGCAGTTATTGATTCGGGGGCATGCAGTGGTTTTATGGACGTGTCCTTTGCCCTGAAGAACAAGATTCCCCTTAGACCGAGAGAGAAGGGACTCTCGGTATACCTGGCCGATGGGTCCGCTCTAGAATCAGGACCGGTGACTCAGGAGACTAGTCCCCTCTCTGCTGTCATCGCCGGGTCTCACCAAGAATTCCTGTGCCTAGACGTCATCAAATCTCCTCTGTTCCCCATCATTCTAGGCATGCCTTGGTTGAAGGCACATAATCCACGTATCAACTGGGCCACCGGAAAAATTGAATTCCCTTCGGACTACTGCCTCCAGCATTGTTACCCAGCAATTAACGGGGACTCTCCGGCCCTCCTCTGTTTGGAAGCAGATGATGACACCCGACAAGCTGTGCCTAGAGAATACCACGACTTCCTAGACGTGTTCAGTAAAAAAGGGGCTGAAACCCTACCACCTCATAGGCCCTACGACTGCCCTATCGAACTACTCCCGGGGGCAGAGATTCCCTTTGGAAGAATTTTTCCTCTGTCTGAATCTGAACTCAGTACTCTGAAATCCTACTTGGACGAAAATCTTGAAAAGGGATTTATCCGACCCTCTACTTCCCCGGCTGGTGCGGGGATTTTCTTTGTGGAAAAGAAAGACCACTCTCTACGCCCATGCGTGGACTATCGGGCGTTGAACAAAATCACCATCAAGAACCGTTACCCTCTGCCATTGGTTCCCGAACTTTTTCAGAGACTAGGTTCCGCTAAAATATTCTCTAAGCTGGATCTTCGGGGGGCTTACAACCTCGTCCGTATTAGGAAAGGTGACGAGTGGAAGACTGCCTTTCGTACCCGCTTCGGGCACTTTGAATACCTGGTGATGCCGTTCGGGCTGTGTAACGCTCCTGCCACGTTCCAGCATTTTGTCAATGACATTTTTAGAGATTACCTTGACCTGTTTGTAATTGTCTACCTTGATGACATTTTGATTTTCTCCCCCTCTCTAGCAGATCACCGGGTACACGTTAAGAAGGTCCTGACCCGTCTCCGTCTTCACGGTCTATACGCTAAGCCCGAGAAATGTGTTTTCGAACAACCGAGCATCCAGTTCCTTGGCCTGATTATCTCGGTGAGGGGAATTGAGATGGATCCCCAGAAGATCTCCGCAATTCAGGACTGGCCTGCCCCTTCCGATAAATAAGGAGTTCAGCGATTTGTGGGATTCGCGAACTTCTACCGCAAGTTCATTAAGGGTTTCTCTGCAATTATCGCTCCCATCACCGGACTAACGAAGCAGTCTCAGAAGTTTCATTGGACCCCCGAAGCACAAGAGGCCTTCAAAACCTTAAAAGATTTGTTTATATCCGCTTCTGTCCTGAAACATCCCAATCCCGCTCTACCATACATCCTCGAGGTCGACGCTTCGGAGATTGCAGTAGGGGCGATACTCTCCCACAGGCAGGGGGCCAAGTCCTTACTCCACCCAGTTACTTTTTTTTCCCGCAAGTTGTCAGAGGCAGAGAGAAACTACGACGTCGGGGATCGTGAGTTACTGGCAATAAAATCCGCACTCGAAGAGTGGCGCTATCTGCTGGAGGGAGCCACCCACCCGATCCTGGTCTATACGGACCACAAAAATTTGGAGTACCTTAAAACCGCAAAGAGATTGAGGCCCCGTCAAGCCAGGTGGGCACTCTTCTTCTCCAGATTTTCATTTCACATCACCTACCGTCCCGGATCCAAGAATACCAAACCAGATGCTCTCTCCCGCATGTACAACCAATCGGAGAGCTCGCCATCCACAGATACTATCCTCTCTACGGGGAACTTCCTTCTGCTCCAGGGGGATGTGGTATCCCAAATTAAGCAGGCTTCCATAGGCCTAACGCCTCCACCCGGTATCCCGTTGTCCTCCAGCAATGACCTTCTGTGGCATGAGAACCAGATCTTTGTTCCCCAAGAAGTTCGGACCCCAGTTCTGGCCGCCTGTCATGATCACCCACTGGCCGGCCACTTTGGGGTATTCAAGACTCTGGAACTACTCCAACGCACATTCTGGTGGCCTCGCATGAAGGACGACTGCAAGAGGTACGTGGAAACCTGTGTCATCTGCACCCGGAGCAAAGGCAGCAAGTCAAGAGCCTGGGGTCTGCTAAAACCGCTGCCTGTTCCTGATAGACCATGGAGGATGATCTCCATGGATTTCATCGTTGAACTTCCCCCTTCAGAGAACTATTCTACGATTTTCGTTATAGTCGATAGACTTACCAAAATGGCTCACTTCCTGCCCATGAAGGGCACTCCCTCAGCTACAGAGACAGCCAACACCTTTATCAAAGAAATCGTAAGACTCCACGGCATTCCCGTTAACATCACATCCGATAGGGGGGTGCAGTTCACCTCGAGATTTTGGAGAGCGCTCTGCGGAGCCTTAAAGATCGATCTTTGTCTGTCCTCAGCCTACCATCCACAGACCAACGGCCAGACTGAGAGGACGAACCAGACTCTGGAGCAGTACCTCCGTTGTTTCTCCTCCTTCTCCCAAGATGACTGGGTCTCTCTCCTGCCTATGGCCGAATTCGCCTACAACAACACGGTCCACTCTGCCACCAAACAGTCCCCCTTCTACGCGAACTTCGGCTTCCACCCAGTGTTCTTGCCTGGCACCTTCCCTGAATGTTCGGTACCAGCAGTACAGGACCGTCTTAACTTCCTTGAATCAAACAACAAACTTCTACAAGAGACCCTGACCAAGTCCCAAGAGCACAACAAATACGTTTTTGACAGGAAAAGGAGGGGGGAGCTGGATCTCAAGATTGGGGATCAGGTCTGGTTGTCTACCTTGAACCTTAGACTGTCCTGCCCCTCTAAGAAGTTGGGTCCGAAATTTGTGGGCCCCTTTCCGATCAAAAGGAAACTGAATAACGTGGCTTTCGAACTTAAGCTTCCAGAGTCCTTCCGGATCCATCCAGTCTTCCACGTGTCACTACTCAAACCCGCAGTCCCGGACCCCTTCGTTGACAGGATGACCGGCCCTCCAGAACCCGTGATGGTCAATGGAGAGATTGAATTTGAGATTGAATCCATACTGGATTGCAGGAGAAGGCGAAACCAGACTCAATTTTTGGTCAAGTGGAAGGGGTACGGCCCGGAGGAGAATTCTTGGGAGCCAGAATCTAATATTCACGCTAAAAGACTCATCCGTGCCTTTAAGAACTCCCATCCGAGTAAGATGGCTCGGTTGGGCATCCGGAGGCTGCCCTTTGGGGGGGGGGGGGGGGCAGTGTCACGATCGTCCTGGCGTCTCGTTTGCGCACGAGAGACTTACCCACAGAAGCTTGTTGTCAAAGACCCGTCGTGCTCCGTTAACGCGCGCTAGAGCGATCGGACGCACTCGCGTCGGCTTGAACGAACGCACGCGTGCACGTGGGGGCACGAACGGGCGCACGTCCACTTGCGCACGCTGACTCGTCGTGCGACCGTTTGGCGCCCTACAGTCTTCTTAAGGCACTTGCTCCCTTCCATCCGTGCTGTCCAGTCTACAGCGTGCTCGGAGATCCTGCTATCCTATACCCGTATCTGTTACCTTGGTTCCTGTTACCCGGCTTGACCTTGACCCTGATCCGTTGCTGCCTGCCTACGACCTCCTGCTTGTCTGATTACGCCTCTGCCTCATCCCTCTTGTACCACGTTGACCGCTACCTGCTGACCCGGCCTGTACCCGACTCTGCTGTTTCTACCTACCTGTTGGATATCCTGTGACT
This sequence comes from Lithobates pipiens, assembly GCF_037356315.1. NCBI lineage: Eukaryota > Metazoa > Chordata > Amphibia > Anura > Ranidae > Lithobates > Lithobates pipiens. The sequence continues at coordinate 390,982,774 of NW_027507764.1, forward strand.
GCTGTATCCGCTGACGTCCGTCTGCCAGCCAGTCTACCACTTGTGCCTGCCTACACCAGCCTATTGTCTTCAGCTCCATCTACTCGCTGTTGGTGTCCTGCTGCCCATCCGGACCAGCATCTACCTGCCAGGCACTTGTGCCCCCTGAACTTTTGAGCTTCTGTTACCACCTCCAGGGGTTCTTCAGCCAGGGGCTACGAGGGGCCGCTTCCTGCATTCCGGGCTCGCCTACTAGGTACGTGACAACACTGCTGGTAACGTCACAGGCTCCCGCTGAGGAGCTTGTGATGTTACCAGCAGTGTTTTGTTTTATGCTCTATGCAACAGATCATGATTTCATATGCGATCTATCCTGCGGGGAAGCGTGAGTGAGGTTCACCCTAACTAAATAGGGATCATTTCGTTATACTATCTGCACAATGGTCTTGTTTGTTCTTCGTTTTTTATGTTATGGAAGCCTGCTGAAAGTTGGAAGTTCACCCATGGGAATTAGCAGTGAAATCTCTGAACGAACCATCTGTTACTCAGAAGACTCATTAAGGCTTGATTATCTAGTCCCACATATGTGATATTATTGGCACAGACTTTGGTTTGTACACAGTGGAATGTGATATTCTTTTACCTGTGGCAAAAGTTTGCTCTACTGTTTCCATTACACCGAAGGAATTTTATATATTTCTTATATTTCGTATGGTTCACTATATGTTCAATATTATACACTTAATTTGGTGGTACACTGTGCAATATTAGTAGATTAATATTAGCATTCATTCAAAAACTATTGTGAGCAAACTCTGTCCATGGCAAGAGGTCTGACCAGTTATTATTATGGTGAGATATATAACAACGTAAGAATTGCTCCAAGGACTGATTGGCTTGTTCTGTGGCCTCATTAGGCTGTGGGTGATACGCAGAGGAGAAAGCAAGCTGAATTCCCAACTGTGCACAAAAGGCTGGCCAGAACCAGGACACAAACTGACTCCTAGACAATCACCTTGGGTAGCCTATGTAAGCGAAATATCTCCCAAGCAGAAATGGAAACCATTACCTTAGAAGTGGGCAACTTCTTAAGTGCAATATAATGAGACATTTTAAATAACAGGTCAACAACCATAAGGATAACTGTGTTGCCCTGGGAGTTGGGTAACTCCACAATGAAATCCAGAGACAGGTGGGTCCAGGGCCTCTCTCCATTGGGTATGGGTTGTAGGAGATCCACTGGAGGGTGTCATTATCTTACTCTGAGCACACATGTAACAGGCAGCAATGAAGGTGGTTACAGCAACACGTAGATTAGGCCACCAGAATTGTTGATAAATGGCCCAAAAGAGTTGATGCTTCCCAGTGTGGTCAGCAGCCTTGGGAGAATGGTAAGTCTGGAACATGGCAGTATGGAAACTCTCTGGGACAAAGCAGTGGACACAAGGTTTCTCAGGAGGATCATGGACCCGAGCAGCAAGAATTTTCTCACCCAAAGGAGAAGCGAGACTGGTGCGAACCGTAGCCAGAATATGATCAGGAGGAATCACAGGAACCAGAGCCAACTTATCTTGGAAGTGGAGGGAAATTGTTGTGACAAAGCGTCAGCCTTTACATTCTCAGTACAAGGTAACAATGAAACAATGTAATTGAAACTTGACCAGAAAAGAGCCTACCGCGCCCTTCTGGGAGAGAGGTGTTTAGCCTTAGATAAGAATGTGAGATTCTTATGGTCAGAAAGAATGAGAACCGGCACAGTGGTACTTTCAAGGAGATGTCTCCATTCTTTCAGTGCTAAAATGATTGCCAACAGCTTTCTATATCCAATCTGGTAATTGCACTCCGCGGGTGACAATTTCTTGGAAAAGTAGCCACAAGGATGCATAGCGCTCTCAGAAGCAGGACATTGAGACAGAAGAGAGCCAACTTCAGTCTCAGTAGCATCAACCTCAAGGATAAAAGGTAACATAGGATCAGGATGTGCCAACACAGGAGCAGAAACAAAGGCAGCCTTGAGACTCTCAAAGGCCTTACTGGACTCTGGAGACCAACACTGTGGGTTACTGTCCTTTGTGGTCATATCAGTCAGGGGCTTGACTAGAGACGAGAAAAACTTCTGATAATAGTTGGCAAAGCCAAGAAAATGCTGTAGAGGATGTAAACCCACAGGTCGGGGCAACTGTAGGAGTGCTGAACGTTTCTCTGAGTCCATCGAAAAACCAGCAGTGGAATAACATAGCCCAGGAATTTAACTTGTTCACGATGGAATTCGTACTTCTCCAATTTACAATAGAGATTGTTCTCTCTTCGTTTCTGAAGCACACGACAGACATCTGTGTGGTGGCTCTCCAGGGATTTGGAAAACATGAGGATATCGTCGAGATAAACCACCACACATAACTGCAACAAATCTTGAAGTACATTGTTAATAAATTCCTGGAAAACTGCTGGGGCGTTACAAAGGCCAAAAGGCATTACGAGATACTCATAATGGCCTGTTCTGGTATTAAATTCAGTTTTCCACTCGTCGCCATCCTTAATCCTCACAAGATTTTACGTCCCTCTCAATTCAAGCTTTGTGAAAATCATTGCTCCCTTGAGGCTGTTAAATAACTCCGTAATCAATGGAATCGGATAGGCATTCTTAATCATGAAATGACTGAGACTCCTATAATCAATACAAGATCTTAGTTCACCACTCCTCATCTTCACAGAGAAGAAACCAGCACCAGCAGGAGACGAGAATTTGAGGATGAAACCTTGAGAAAGTGAGTTTGCAACATACTCCTCCATGGCCTTTTCCTCCAAGAATGACAAAGGGTTAACCCGGCCACAATGGGGTATGGACCAGGTTGAAGGTCAATTGCACAATTATACGGCCGGTGTTTAGGCAAACTACCTGCTTGATCTTTGCCAAAGACATCGTTAAAATGACAGTACTCCGCCGGCAGGGAGGAGAGTGAAGAGGTGCAAAGGATCTTGGCTACCTTCTGGAAGCATGTCTTACTGCATTGTGGCGACCAGGAGAGAACCTCGGCACAGAGCCAATCAAAAGAGGGGTTGTGCCTCTTTAACCAAGGATAACCAATAACCAGCAGAAACTTAGGTGAGAAAATAACTTGGAATTGGATTATATCATGGTGAAGAGCCCCTACAGCCATGGACAATGGAACAGTCTCATGAGTCACATGGGCAGGTGAGTCACTGTGGAGAGAACGGAGATGGCAATTAGCCGACAGCTGAGCGGCCAGCTCAGAGAAGGAAGGGCTGGGCTCAGCCCTGACACAGTCTCTACCTTTGATTTTTCTATCAAATATATCTTGAAGAACCTCTATGTACCAATATAATGTGCACCCTAAAGATCACAGCCCAAGCACCTATCGTCCAGCATTTCCAGCTGTCCTCCCCAATTATAACCAAAGCACCTGTCGTCCAGCATCTGACAGCTCTCCTCCCCAATTACATCTCTGATCTCACCACCATTTATGATAAGCAGACTTTCTGCATTGGAATCAATGGACTGAATCTCTGAACTCCTCACTTTCTGTAAGTAATCTATTTAACACTTTAAGGACATAATTTGTAGCTCTTTCCTATAACAATATTTAGGCATCATTTTTGTTTCCTCTGTCAGGATCAAGGAAATGGAGACTCAAGGGTTTTGGGGACTTTCAGACTCTGACACAAGTGACACCAGAGTCTCAGGAAGGGAAGAACAGGGATCAGGATTACTGCATATCAGGCAAGGATGTGCTTGAAACTCACAATCTAAAAAAGGCCTGGTTTTCATCAAAGTAAACTGCAAAGGGTGATGGAGTTTTCTGAAGTACATCTCCCAGGTTGTGAAACCCAAACACACTCATGCAGGCTGCACATGACCTGCTGGCATCCTTTGGGAAGCAGATTAGAAGCTTCAGGAGACACAGGAGGACCAGCAGCTAGTGTACTGTGTACTGACATATGCCTTGAACTCTGAGCAACACGAATCCATTAAGACAGAGAGTAAAGCCTCGTACACACGGTCTGATTGTTGGACGACCGAGCGCCTGATTTTTACCAAAAGGGCGTGTGCAGACAAACACAAACGTAGTGACGTATTATGAGAATATGAATAGGAAGTTCATTTCTCAAGCGCCAACCTTTGGACCCCTTCTGCTAATTTCATGTAAGTAGAAGTTTGGTGAGTGTTGATTCGTGATTTTCAAATCGTACAAAACAAATATCTTTTAAACTATGTTTAGCATAACTACATGCAAAGCAGCTTCATTATTATCCCAGCTGCATCACGAATGTTCATTTTAGATTATGAACATTAGTTTACAAGACCAAACTCTTCCCGGTTGTTCCTTGATTCCGAGCATGCGTGTTTGTACTTTCGACTTTTGTGTGATGGATTTGTGTACTGACCATCTGAAAATCAGACGTGGAGCCGTCGTTCGCTAAAAATTTACTAGCCTATCATCCAACATTTGTTGTTTGAAAATTGGAAAACAATTGTTGAAAGGAGCATACTAACGGTAAGAATTTCAGACAACAGCCTGTCAAACAACAATAGGGATGAGCCCGATGTTCTTGTTTGCCTGTTCGTTGAATAGCAAACAATTTGGGGTGTTCGTGGCAAATTCGAAAGCAGTGGAACACCCTTTAAAAGTCTATGGGAGGAATCAAAAGTGCAAATTTTTTTAGGCTTTTATGCATGGTATTATTATAAAAAAGTGTTTGGGGACCTGGGTCCTGCCCCAGGGGAACATGTATAAATGCAAAACAAGTTTTAAAAACTGAAGTTTTTTCAGGAGCAGGGATTTTAATAATGCTTAAAGTAAAAACAATAAAAGTGAAATATTCATTTAAATCTCGTACCTGGGGGTGTCTATAGTATGCCTGTAAAATGGTGCATGTTTCCCATGTTTACAACAGTCCATGCACAAAATGACATTTCTAAAGGAAAAAAAGTCATTTAAAAGTACTCACGGCTATAATGAACTGTCGGTCCCGGTAATACACATAAAAGTCATTAAAAAATGGCATTGCATTCCCACACAGTCCATTACCAGGCCTTTTGGGTCTGCTATGAATATTAAGGGGAACCCTGAACCAAAGTTTTTTTTTTAAATGTGTGGGGTTTCACCCAAATTCCATACCAGGTCCTTCAGTTCTGGTATGGATATTAAGGGGAACCCCGTGCCAGAATTAAAAAAAATGGAGTTGGGGTCCCCCAAAAAATTATACCAGGCTCTTATCCAAGCACGAAACCTGGCAGGCCACAGGAAAAGAGGGGGGTGAGAGTGCCCCCCCTCCTGAGCCATACCAGGCCACATGGGCAGGGTGCTTTGGGGGTAGCTCCCCAAAGCACCATGTCCCCATGTTGATGGGGATAAGGGCCTCATCCCCAAACCATTTGCTTGAGGGTCTGCATGGGGGTTTGCGGGTGGGGGGGCTTATCGGAATCTGGAAGCCCCCTTTAACAAGGGGACCCCCAGATCCTGGCCTCCCTCTGTGTGAAATGGTAATGGGGTAGAAATGTACCCCTACCAGTTCACAAAAAAAGTGTGAAAATGGTAAAAATTACCTGATACGATTTGGGACAAGTTCTTTGTCCCACAAAGTCTTCTTCTTCTTCTTCTTCTTCTTCTTCTTCTCTTACTCTGCCGACAGACCGAAAAAAAAGTGACCAACCGCCTCCATGGGAGGCTACTGCTGTAAGATGCATCTTCACTTTGACAGATCTTTTATAACTGAGGATGAGGCCACACCGTGATGTTCCCGGGTGACCCCGCCCCCTCTGAGGCACGGGGACTTCACTATGGCTTTCCCGGGGCGTCAGAGAAGGGTGGGGCCACCCCTTTACGTAACCTGAAGGGTCTGGTATGGATTTTGCCATGCCATTTTTTTATTTTGCTCCGGGGTTCCCCTTAATATTCATACCAGACCCAAAGGGCCTGGTAATGAACTGTGGGGGAATCTCATGCTGTTTTTTTCAATGACTTTTATATGTATTGCCGGGAACGACAATTCATTATAGCCACGAGTAGGCTTGTGCAATTCGTTTCGTAACGAATAGAAATTCGGCCGAATTTTGCATCTTTTGGACATTCGGATGCATCCGAATGTCCGAATAAAAAAATAACAAATTACAACGAATACGAAAGAAATATAACGAATGAATTCGAATGAATTCGACATGATTCGAAATTATTTCAACCGCATTCGAAATTATTTCAACATGATTCGACATTATTTCAACTGCATTCGAAATGATTTCAACATGATTCGACATTATTTCAACCGCATTCGAAAATATTTTGTGACCCGAATTTAGGGCCATGTATCTCGGGGTCCCTTGGTGCTAGACACTTCAAATTTAGATATGTTGTATTTCTAGTATTATTGTGTTTGCATACCAAATTTGGGGTTTCTAGCTATAAGTGACCCCGAGATATGTGGCCCCAAAATCGGGTCACAAAATGTCATTCTCTGCTCTATTAACTAATAACATTTTGCGACCCGATTTTGGGGCCACATATCTCGGGGTAACTTATAGCTAGAAACCCCAAATTTGGTATGCAAACACAATAATACTAGCTCTACAACATATCCAAATTTAAAGTGTCTAGCACCAAGAGATACATGGCCCTAAATTCGGGTCACAAAATATTTTCGAATGCTGTTGAAATAATGTTGAATCATGTTGAAATCATTTCGAATGCATTCGAAATTATTTCAACATGATTCGACATTATTTCAACTGCATTCGAAATGATTTCAACATGATTCAACATTATTTCAACCGCATTTGAAAATATTTTGTGACCCGACTTTAGGGCCATGTATCTCGGGGTCACTTGGTGCTACACACTTCAAATTTGGATATGTTGTAGAGCTAGTATTATTGTGTTTGCATACCAAATTTGGGGTTTCTAGCTATAAGTGACCCCGAGATATGTGGCCCCAAAATCGGGACGCAAAATGTCATTCTCTGCTCTATTAACTAATAACATTTTGCGACCCGATTTTGGAGTATCTAGCACCAAGTGACCCCGAGATACATGGCCCTAAAGTTGGGTCACAAAATATTTTCGAATGTGGTTGAAATAATGTCGAATCATGTTGAAATCATTTCGAATTCGGTAGAAATATTTTCGAATTTCGTTGAAATATTTTCGAATGTGGCCGATTTTTCGAATTCGGTAGAAAACTAAACGAAATCCGAAAACGAATTTAAGGAAGTTAACGAATATAACTAAACGAAATTAATGAATTAACGAATTAAAACGAAACGAAACTAAACAAATTTTTTCCTTTTGCACATGTCTAGCCACGAGTACTTTTAAATTACTTTTTTTCATTAGAAATGTCATTTTGTGCAGAGACTGTTGTAAACATGGGAAACATGCGGCACTTTACAGGCATACTATAGATACCCCCAGATATGAAATTTAAAGGAATATTTCCCTTTTATTGTTTCACTTTAAGCATTATTAACCATTACCAGCCCATCAGAGTACCCGAGTACCTGTCATCAGCCCATCAGAGTAACCAAGTACCTGCCACCAGCCCATCAGGGTACTTGAGTACCTGTCTGCAGCTCATTAAGTTACCCAAGTACCTGTCATCAGCCCGTCAGAGTACCCAGGTATCTATCTGCAGCCCATGCCTTATAGAATATACGTTGGGGTGTTTGCTTTCCAAAATGGGGTCATTTTGTGGGTAATTCTATTGTCCTGGTGCTCCAGGACCTTCAAAAGTGTGATTGGTAGGAAGGAAATGAGATGTGTAATTTATGCTACTAGAACGCCTGAAGGTACTACTTCAATGTTAGTCCTCTGTATGTGGCCAGGCTGTGTAAACGTCACACACATGTGGTATCACCATACTTGGGAAGAGTAGCAGAATGTGTTTTGGGGTTTCATTTTTGCTATATACATGCTGTGTGTTGGAAATATCTTATAAATTGACAACTTTGTGTAAAAAAAAAAAATGTGTTTTCATTTTTCTTCTACATTTTCCAAAAACTTCTGGAAAAAAATGAACCATTCTAAAGACTCATTCTGCCTCATAGATTATATGTTGGGGTGTTTGCTTTCCAAAATGGGGTCATTGTGTGGGCAATTCCATTGTCCTGGTGCTCGAGGGCCTTCAAAAGTGTAATAGGTGGTTGAGAAATGAGATGTGTCATTTATGCTCCTAGAACGCCTAAAAGTGCCACTTCAATGTTGGGCCTTTGTATGTGGCCAGGCTGTGTAAAAGTCTCACACATGTGGTATCTCCATACTTGGGAAAAGTAGCAGAATGTATTTTTGGGTGTAATTTGTTGTATGCATATGCTGTGTGTGAGAAATAACCTGATAATATGACAATTTTGTAAAAAAAATAAAAAAAATCTTAATTTTGCAAAGGATTGTGGGAAAAAATTACAACTTAAAAAAACTCACCATGCTACTTACTTAATTCCTTGGAATGTCTACTTTCTTAAAATGGGTCATTTGGGGGGTATTTGTACTTTTCTGACTTATTAGTGTCTCAAGAAATGAGATACACCTGATATACTGAAGGCTTGATCAGATGTGATCAATTTTCAGTGATTGGCACCATAGTTTGTAGACTGTATAACTTTCACAAAGACCAAATAATATACACTAATCTGGGTTATTTTTACCAAAGATATTTAGCAATATAAATTTTGGCCAAAATGTATGAAGAAAAATTACTAATTAGCAAAATTTTCTGACAAGAAAAAAGCATTTTTTTCACAAATTTAACGGTCTTTTTTTATTTATAGCAGAAAAAATAAAAAACCCACTAGTGATTAAATACCACCAAAAGAAAGCTCTATTTGTGTGTAAAAAAGGATGCAAGTTTCATATGGGTACAGTGTCTCAGTGCATGACTGCGTAATTGTCATTCAAACTGTAAGAGCGCTGAAAGCTGAAAATTGGTCTAGGCAGAAAGGGGGTGTAAGTGCACTGTATTGAGGTGGTTAAAATCACTGCTCCAGAAAAAACAACCCTTTTTTTTGCATTGATATGTGTCCCCTGGTGCAGGACCCAGGTCCCCAAACGCTTTTTGTGACAATAACTTGCATATACAGTAAGCCTTTAAAATTAGCACTTTTGATTATTCATGTTCGTGTCTCATAGAGTTTAACGGTGTTCTTGTGTTCAAACAAATGTTTTGCCTGTTTGCATGTTCTGCTGCCAACCAAATCGGGGGGTGTGCGGCTCATCCCTAAACGACAATCCCCTTCAGATTTTCCTACCATGTGTATGAGGCTTTAGAATGCCTTCAGTGCAGGCCTACAGCCTGTGAATAGCTGGCAGCTGAGAAGCTTGTATAAATGGAGAAACCCAATGCTAGATCGAGGCAAATAGTTTACAAAGTCTACAAAGTTTTATTTATAAAAAATGTTATTTACTTATTGTGCTCTGATTTCTGAAATCATAAATTGCAGGTGTTCCTATCCTTACTCCCCCCCCCCCTTTGAGTTCACAACACCTGACTTCTTGTAAGCGCTGAGGATTGGGAGCTCACTTGGGTGGACATTGAGAAGGCATGCAGAGGTCCTGGATCATTTGATTACAACAGTGTTTAAGTATCTGGTTAAATGAGGTCTACCAATTGAAGGGTAAATATAATATCATGAATTTAGAGCAATGTATGGTTCATATATGATAATCTAAATTAAGTAGTCTTCTACTTTTTTTTTAAATGTTTAAATATAAAATGTTAAAAAAAAAACTTTGTTGAGGTAACAATCCCCCCGAAGAAGACCATGAATATAGGGTTCGAAATGCATCAGGTTTTCTCATTCATCCCATGGTGTAGTGTAACCTATAATACATTGTGTTGATGATGTATAATGTCACCATCAATTTTGGAGACCTCGCCATACGTGTATTGACAGAGCTCATATTTTAACTTTTTGTATAATTGAATCTTTGTCACATAATACAACAATTCATTTTTTACTATAAATACTTGTCCATTCTTGCTGCTAAAAAGCCCCGTGGGTAATTTTTCATGTTTTCAATCTTTTGGGGTGTGCAGCTTCCCTGAAGCAAAAACAAACACTCACTGTGTTTTTCTATGCAATAAGTCTACAAAGTAATTGTTCCATCACCAGAAAAAGAATTGTGGCGTTACATTTTTTTGTTATATACTTAAAGCATGAATTTCCCCCCCAAAAATCTCAAAATTAATTTTTCATCATAGACAAAAAAATGAAGCTTATTTGAATATCCAAAAGAACTCCTTGCTGATATTTACATGCATCCATGTTTAGTACCATATTAACGCCTCATAATCAGAGTATGCTCCCATGAGATGGAAAGTAATTGCTCATTTTGTAGATGTGGCACTTCTGGATCAAGAAGTGATTAAAATATTTATATTGCGCAGCTTGTTCAATTCACTCTTTTTATCACATTAATTTTCTTTAATTTAGTGTACAACAACGATTGCACGTTTTTCTGATAAATGATACTTGAAAGAGTACAGGATTGTATTACTCAAGATAAACACTTTATACAGTGTGTGTTTTTGCATAACAGTAACACAAGTATATACTCATAATTAACAGTTTTAAAATTATTCCATGGGAAAAAGATACATACAATGCATGTGTAGAAAATACTTATATATTGTCTTTAAAAGTGTATCATTTGTGTAACTGACTGTACCTGGGTTCGGTTCAAAGCAGGTTTGCAGAAAATGAGTACAGTTTGGGTGCTGAATCTGAACCCCAATGAATTATAAAAAACAGTAATGGTCCAAACATAAACAAAGTTTCAAATTCTGTTTGCTATAAATCAGCACTTTACACTTTATTAATTATGGTGCCCTTAAAGGGGTTTTATTTTCTAAATAGGTTCCTTTAACCTAGTGCATTTTTGGTTCACTTACCTTTTCCTTCGATTTCCCTTCTAAATGTTTTTTTTTTCTTTGTCTGAATTTCTCACTTCCTGTTTCTCCTCAGTAAACTTCACACCATCATCCAAGTGGTGTTTAGTCAGCCAGAACAGCTTACTGAACAGCTTACTGAGGATGAACAGGAAGTGAGAAATTCAAACAAAGAAAACAAAGAAAAAAACATTTAGAAGAGAAATCGAAGGAAAAGGTAAGTGAACCAACAATGCACGAGCTTAAAGGAACCTATTTAGAAAATAAAAAACTAACCTTTAAAACCTCTTTAACCTACCTGTGAAGTAGCGCATCTGTACAATGTATAAAACTGACTGCAGCAAAACTAACATTCATAAAGAAAAAAAACCTTTAAATCAATGGCAAAATGATAGCTTTGGTGACTTTACTTCCGTTTGTAAGCAAACAGCCTTATGCCCCATACACACGACCGGGCTTTCCGGCAGACTAGGACCGACAGAAATAGTCCATCGGACAATCCGATCGTGTGTGTGCTATTCCGATTTTCATTTAAAAAAATCAGACGGACCTAAAAATAGAACATGTTTCAAATCTGTCCAACGGACTCAATTCCTATCGGGAAAACTGTTTGTCTGTATGCTGCTCCGATAGACCAAATACGACACAAGGGAAGCTATTGGCTACTGGCTATTGAACTTCCTTTTTTAGTCCCGTCTTACGTCATCATGTTCAAAATGAACAGACTTTTGAACGGACTTAGTCCGTTCGTGTGTGCCCAAGTCAGTTCGTTCAGAAAGTCCATTGGAACTCTGCCGACAGTCCGTCTGGAAGACTATCAGACCTAGTCTGCCAGAAAGTACGGTCGTGTGTATGCGGCATTAGATGCCTTTCATCAATACCTGACCCTTATCCTAAATGCGGGTCTGGTAATGATGTTAATAGGGGGAATAGCATACAATAAAAAAAAAAGAAAAAAAAAAGGAATCTGAATATGAGGGGACAATTCTCTGTTTCTCTTTTTACACAAGGGAATCCCCTTTTTACAACATGCTTAAGTTTGGAGCTGCTTGCTCCCTGGTTTTCTACAGTCTTAATGGTTCATTTTACATGGTTATACAGGGTGGTTAACCACCACTCTAGGTACCTTAGCACATACTGTATTTTTCAGACCATAAGACAAACCTTTTCCCCCCAAGAATGCCAGCACCACCCCGCCACCATCGCCACCGCCCCCCCCCCCCCCCACCACCGTTGCCATGTAGTACAGAAGAGAGACATCCCTGGCCCCCGTGGGCCTGACACCTGCAGAGATAGAAGACAGAGCAGCCCAAGCAATGACACAGGTCAGGCTGCATTAATGGCAAAGGTCAGGCTACATTTCTTTGGCACAGGTCAGGCTGCATTTATGTGCAATGGTCAGGCTGCATTTATGGCAATGTTAAGGCTGCATTTATGGAAATGGTCAGGTTGCATTTCCTTGGCACAGGTCAGGCTGCATTTATGTGCAATGGTCAGGTTGCATTTATGGCAATGTTAAAGCTGCATTTCTTTGGCACAGGTCAGGCTGCATTTATGGAAATGGTGAGGTTGCATTTCTTTGACACATGTCAGGCTGCATTACTTTGACACAGGTCAGGCTGCATTTCATGGGAACTGGTAAATATTTTATTACACCATTTGGTTCAGAATATTTTTTTTCTTGTTTCCTTCTCTAAAACCTAGGTGCGTCTTATGGTCAGGTGCATTTAGTTGCTCTTCAGTTGCACTACGGATGTCACCTCAACATTATCTTTGTATTTGAATGGTTCTTTTTCTACGATATATCTGGTCAGGTCACTACCATTTATATATGTGTTGTTTGAAAATGTGCACATTACTACCTGGAAATATTTGCTTATTATCCTCCCAATTTGGGGAAGTCTGGAGTTATCATATGTTTTTACTACTGTTATTATTAGAAAATACCAATAAACATATTGAAATTTAGATGGGGATGTTATGGTTGTCAGGATAAACAATAAATAATAATTAGAAAGCTAAAAGTAAATTCTCCAAATATGTTGTCATATAGAGCAACATAAAATTGGACAACAGTCTCATTAATGAGGTTGGAGTCCTTAGGGATATTGAGATCAATTCCAAATCCCTCAAAATGATTATTCAATCAAATTCAATTGCTCCACAGATGATCTTTAGTATTACCCTACATGTAAAATAGATGAATTGCCCACCCATTAGCGGTAGAGGCTGCCTTACTTAAAAGTGCAGCATGAATGCATTAAACAGCAGTCTCTAAAATACAATTCCAATCCTTCCAGTAGACACATTCATTCACTTGTAAAGTTGGCGCTCATAAATAATCCAAAAATAAATACTATATAGTGTAGTATACCCCCAGACGACGTCCGAGGGGACGAAACGCGTCGGGAGAACCTCACTGATGTGACTATTTTGAAAAAGCGCTATGTCAACTACAGAAATGTAAGTGTGATACTGTTTTAATAAAATTTCGAATTTGTACGGAATTACGCTATATCGGTTCCATTCTTCTTTCCTGAATGATCGCTTTGGTGAAGTATGATCTGCTTCTCTAATTGGAGGATATTTTGCATCGAGTTTGGCTTTGGAGGAGTTTCTATACTAACTAGTTCCATACCTCACTGTTCCTCGGAGTCCATCTAATAGATTTATATCAAAGCTGTTTTGATCCTTTTGGCATATGTCCATTTGGGTCAAAGGCATCTGGTAAGCCTTGAATTTGTTCTAGGTGGTGGCATTCACACAAGGGTGTATTGTGCACTTTTTTGGATTTCCTGAAAGACTTTCGCCATTTACTTTTTACGTGAAAGTGGGGGACTGTTGTTCATCCCTTGCATAGACATTGCACTAATCCTTATCAGAAGGACTCTGTCAATTTATTTTTTGTATTGTTTTTTCACGTATAACGTATATACACATATTCAGCTGATATAGGGGTCACCCGATAATTGTATACAAGTTTGTAATTTTTGTGTAGAGGTCTATGTTTTCACATTCATCATTTTATTATTTTATTTAGCGCTGCACTTTCTCTTACAAGTGTAGTATACTGTACCTGATAAGGTGCAAATCCAAGACTTCCTGCATCACACTTATGCAATGCACACTCACTGCCAATACATGCTGCCAGATGAGTGTGCAGCAAGAAAGCGTACTCTTTTGCTTAATTAACACCATAAGGCAATGAAAACAGAAAATTCCATATAGTGTAGCATTTATTGTGCTATTAAAAGCATAACAAGAAAATCAAAAGCATACAGCTCGTTACTGGCAGATTAAAAGTACATAACCATTTAAAAGAGAGTCTGGCACATCAAATACCACCTAAGGATGGGCCAAATGACCCCCTATTTGGTTCGCACCAGAACTTTCGAACATCGCTACTGTAAGCAACGGCTTACAAAGATGTGATGGCACAACAAGCTGTGGCACTGAGCCCTGTCCTGCATCCTTCTGAGTTGCAAGCAGAGTTACCCAGTATGCTGTGAACAAAATATATCGTCCCTGACCATACTTGCTGGAGCCAGTGTAAGCAGTAACGTGGACTTTGCCACTGACTGCTGTGCCCAGCGCAGCCATAACATTGCCTTAGATGTTACGGTACAGAGCTGGAAAGGCCTTATGTGAAAAGAAATAGCGATTTGGAACCTGCCATTGTGGTACAGCACATTGTGCAAATTCATGGAAGGGGGAATCCACCAGATGGAAAGGCAGAAGTTGTAGTGCCAGCAGCTTTGACAAACTTGCAGTTAGACTCTAGCATTTGGGTGGCAGTGACTGTTTTTTTCCCCGCTGCAGCAGATGGGGCAGAGAAATTTGCTGGCTACAGTCTACAGCTGGTGGTGTGCTACTGGCAGATGTGCTGCAAGGACCTGGGACACCCTGCACTATACCATCCTCCCTGTCTGTGGAGGCTGCTGACATGACTTGGTATAGTGAGGGGGAAGACTGAGGTGAGTAAGGAGGAACAGAATTGAACCACTTTTGTGTGGCTTTCAGTTGCTCTTGCCAATGGGTGGTGAGAGGTTAAATGCCTTGTCAAGCATATGGTACCCAAATGGCTGGTGTTTTTGCCACACTTGATTTGCTTGAGACAAAGTTTGCAAATTGCAACAGTGCGATCGGCTGCACGTGTGCTTAAAAAGGCCCAGACAGTTGTGGGCCAGGAGATAACAGCTCCACAATCTGATTAGGGGGGCTGCTCTCTACTCTTCCATGATGGCTGCCTCATTGGAGTTGTGCCTCACCCTCGCTTATCTCCTCTGCACCCAAGTCACATCAGTGACCTCCTCAACATGTCCTCCATCCTCATTACTACTAGAGACAACTTGGCAATACACTGCAGCTGAGAGAACATGACTGCTTATTAACAAAGTGTAATAAAGATGTGGAAATGTGTACACAGGTGCACTTTAATCAACGAAAAGTGGTGTTTGGTGCACTTCAACTTGAGTACTCACTACACAAACACACTCCACTGATACACTATAATATACTGCGGCTAAACTGCACTGGTGCACTCCAATATACTGCGTCAAACATGCAGTAATGCACTGAAATATATGGCGTTAAACTTTCAGTAACTCACTGAAATATACTGCGTTAAACAGCACGTAACGCTCTGAAATATACATCGTTAAACTTGCAGTAACGCACTGAAATATACAGCATTAAATGGCACGTAATGCACTAAAATATACTGTGTTAAACGTGCACTAATGCACAGAAATATACTGCATTAAATGGCACGTAATTGAAAGAAATATACTGCGTTAAGTGTGCACTAACGCACTGAACTATACTGCAGTAAACCTGCCCTGACAAAATAAACTGACACTAATGTAAATGTGAATGGTCACTACACTCACACTGACTGAACTATCACTAGATTCACACTAAACTGATATTCTACATTGACAATAGAATCACAATAGAACACTATAGCACACTAACCATCTAGTATCACTGAACAGAGCCATGTTCTATCTCTCTCCATGCCAATATCACACTACAAATGGTTGCTATTGAAAGAATACTTTTATAGTGTGGGGCGGGTCTAAGAGCAATGAGCCATGATTGAATAGAGTCATCATAACAGCGTCCAATCATGGCTCTGACAGTGCTCTGTGATTGGGCAAAGCTTTCATTGCTTCAGCCAATCAGGGATTCCAATGCAATGCGCAGAGCACTATGGTCATTCAGCAGGCAGATCAAACAGTCGAACACCCCAATAATTTGGGTATTCGCCGAATTGGTGAACAGCCAATGTTCAGCCTAAACTCATGCTCTGGCCAAACCATTCTCCCATCCCTAACCACCACTCAAATAATCAATGTAGCGGTGTGACCTCTCGCTCTCTATATCGCCCTACCTGCATTTCAAACAACTATGCATCCCCAGGGGCCTCTGAATATTCCTAATATTAATATTCCTAATATTTCTAATAATAGGACTCCAACCTAATTAGTGGGACTGTTGTCCAATTCTATGTTGCTCTATATGATATAATATTTGTTTATGATATGAGTTTGTATATTGACCTAGATTTCAAGCAGGTTTTTTTTTTTCTTCTTTCTTCAATGGTTTTCAGGATGCCACGACTACTGGTTTCTTAACAACCAACCTGAGAGGAAGCTGTCACATTTAGAAGCTGTTGTAAAATTGCGCCTAACCATTTGCCTACAGTGCACTTTCACCCCCTTCCTGCCCAGGCCATTTTTCAGATTTCAGCATTGTTATGTCTTGTACAGATGGTCAAACTAAACACGAAGTTTGAGATCTGGATCTAAAATTTTCTGACAACAAAATCTGATCGTTTAAATTCTGATCATGTGTAGACAATTCAGATGCACAAAGCGCCATGCATGTTCAGACTAAATTACGAGATGAAAGCTATTGGCTACTGGCCTCTTTATAGCCCCATCGTAAGTGTTGTACGTCACCTCGTTCTGAATGATCGCATTTTCCGACAACTTTGTGTGACTGTGTGTATGCAAGACAAGTCTGGGCAAAAATCCGCCGGAAAAAATCTGACGGATTTTATCGTGTGTACAGGGCATTACACTTTGAACGACAATTGCGTGGTCATGCAACACTGTAACCATGTAAAATGTGTACCATTTTCTTCACACAAATAGAGCTTTCTTTTGGTGATATTTAAATCACTGCTGTGTTTTTTATTTTTTACAAAAAAAGACCGTAAATTTTGAAAAAAAAGAACATTTTTTCTTAGTTTCTGTCAGTAAATTTTGTAAATAAGTACATATTCTCCTTCACTGATGTGCACTGATGAGGCTGCACTGATGGGAACTGATAGGCTACACTGATGGACACTGATGAGGAGGCACTAATATGCCGCACTTATGGGCACTGAAAGGTGGCACTGCTGTGTGGCACTGATGATCACTGATAGGCAGCACTGATGGGTGATGGGCATTGATGTGTGGCACTAATGAGCGGCACTGGTTGGCATTGATGGGCAGCACTGATAGGCAGCACTGATCGGTACTAAAAATCAGCACTGACTGGCATCACTAATAGGCACTTATTATTGGCACTGGTGGGCACTGGTGGCACTTTAGTGTAATCAGGGCACTGATGATCAGTGCCCTGATTACATGTCTTGTTGTACCCTGTGAGGAGATGCCACTAATCGGCTCTCCTCTCCACACACTCAGTGTGAGGCGATGTAAGGAGATGCCACTAATCAGCTCTCCTCGCCACACACTCCGTGTGAGGTGAAGAGAGCTGATTACAGGCACTTCCTGTATTTACATATGACCAACTGTGATTGGACACATCCGATCACATGGTTAAAGAACGTCACCGGCTCTTTACAGAGATTGGGGTCGCAGCATGTCCTAGCAACATGATGTGTCCATGATTGCCATGCTGCGTGCCCCTGGGGCATGCGGGAGCAGCCATTTGCGTGCTCCGTCATATGACATCCACCCAGAAAGACAGCTGCACTGTCTCTCCACAATTTGACGGTGGGCGACAACTGGTTAAGGTTATCACTCCCCATTGCTTCCAGAGGTTTGACTCAACCAAACAACCAATTTAGTTTGGTTAATTGCTGAAACGCCAAACAAGTAAAATTCAGTCCTAAGGCTCACCCCCCTACGTTGTGTGGAAGGTAAAATCTGTCAATGTCAATGCAAGGATTCAGAGCATGACTAATTGTGATGGCAAACACAATAATGTATGCTTTGTGTTCCACTACAGTACCTACAGCTTCACCATAGTCAAGTCTAGTAGTCTTGTAGTTTAACAAACAGCAGTTATAGCCTAGCCATTGATGGCTTGGTTAGACTAGTCACAAATGAGTTTTGTTTTAAAATTTCACAACTCTTTCAACTCTTTTAATGTACTGAATATTTTTTTTTTCCATTTTTACACAGTTTATATTGACAGTTTGCAAGATGTCCAGGTATTATACCTGTTGTTTGATACACTTGATCACATGATACCCTTGATACACTTAATGCAGAATTACTGGAAATGGGATCATAGCTTTTATGAACACTAATAATAAATATAACCCCTCTAGAGGGTAAAGAAAGTACTCTCTCTGGAATATGTAAGACAAAAACAATTCCATAGCTCAACTCACCAACCAGTCTGCTGACCAACCAAATTAACCTGTCTAACCATCTGTTAAAAGCAGGGGTCTAGTTAGCACACATTTACAAATGCATGTGAAAGCTGCAAGGCCTCGTCATGGCACCTTGTGTTGCTTGCAGTCCTAACACTACAAATTTATAAGTGTCTCCACAGTGGAAGCACATGCATGGAATGGCTTTTTTGCTTTTTTTTCAATACGTGAGAGATCATAGAAACATACTGTATATAATGCCCTCAATGAGCTTACAGCCAAAAGTCCCTGTCTCACATACATGTACATACTAGTGCCAATTTATCTATTAGCATGGAGTGAGGGGAAGCCCACATGAGCGCACAGAGAACATGGAAACTCCAGACAGTGTCCCGAGCACACTTTGAACCAAGGACCCAAGTGCTTTAGGGCAAAATTGCTAACTACTAAACCACTGTGCTGTCTAGAACCTGTAAGCCTTTGTACAAATGGTCAGACATTCCGACAACAAAATCCGTCGGATTTTGTCCGACGGATTTTGTCTGAAACTTGTGTTGCATACACACAGTCGGACAAAGTTGTCGGAAACTCCGATCGTACTTAACGTGATGAGGTTATTTCGTTACAACGGGACTACGTTCTCGCTAGTAGCCAATAGCTTTGGTCTAGGAATTTGATCTGAGCATGCGTGGCACTTTGTCCGTTCGGAATTCTCTACACACAATCGGACAAAGTCCGATCGGATCATGTTGTCGGAAAGTTTTATAGCCCAGCTCTAAAACTTTGTCCGTCAGATATTCTGACAGAAACAGTCCGATGGAGTCCACACACAGTCGGATTATCCGACAACACGGTCCGATCGGACATTTTCCGTCGGAATGTCCGACCGTGTGTACAAGGGCTAAGACAAACATGTGTGACCCTTTGGGAATTTTCAGGTTACAAGAACAGTTCTTACAATATGTTCAGATCCTCATGTACTGTAAACATTAACAGACTATCTTTATTTATTCGTTACTCAAAAAATATAAAAGATATGCGCTGTCTCATGTGAATCAATAAAGTGAAGTATTGTCAACAAACACAACAATTACCACCATGTGATTAAACGAACATAATAACATAATATGAAACCAAATTCATCATAAAATTATTCATAAAAAACATACATAATATTCATCAAAAAATAAAAATGATTTTTTTTTTTTTTATAAAATTTAATTTTTTCAGCATAAAAAAATATATAAAATGTCCTGGTGTTTTTATTTCAATCCATGTTCAAATATTTCTATAAAATCATGTGAACCACTTACAGTGAATCCCTTAATAGGCTACTTCTGGGAATGGAGGAAGTAGCTTATTAACCACTTCAGCCCCGGAAGGATTTACCCCCTTCCTGATCAGAGCATTTTTTGCGATTCGGCATTTAGTCGATTTAACTGACAATTGCGCAGTCATGCGATGTTGTACCCAAACAAAATTGACGTCCTTTTTTTCTCACAAATATAGGTTTCTTCTGATGGTATTTGATCACCTCTGCGGTTTTTATTTTGAAAAAACACATTTTTACTTTTTGCTATAATAAATATCCCACCAAAAATATATATATTAAAAAACTTTTTTTTCCCTCAGTTTAGGCTAGTACGTATTCTGACATATTTTGGTAAAATAAATTGCAATAAGCGTGTATTAGCGTCTACAAAATAGGGGATAGATTTATGGTATTTTTTTTTTTTTAAGAAGTTTTTATTAAGATTTTACAGGTTTACAAAAGCAATAGATTTTCGGTACATTCAGGTAGGTATTTAAAAAGGCAGAGAGAATACATTCTATTACATACAATTTTGGATTATTTCAAATCGCACATAGGGTCTTGTTATATGTAGTAATCGAGGAATGTGTTTGTATGAATATATTAGCTAGCTTGTTCTAGCGACCAGGCTGTTCTGGGAGTAATGGTGGGATATGTTCTTCGTCCCCATGGAAGGGGGTTATTGTCACAGCCTACTTATTAGGCTCCTTAAGACAAAGAGGTGTGTGTCTGTTTCAGTTACCTCGGCATCTAGTCACCCCAATAGGGATCTGACTGTGACTGGATAAGGATTAAAGCTACATCTTCATAAGGTATGAATATGTGTGGTGCATTTTAGAGTGTGGTTGTGCTTTTTCAGCTATGAAGTACCATCAAAAATCAACTGAATATATAGTCAGAAACAGGAGATCAAATATTCGCGGACACAGCTGCCACATAACTTTTGAAATTACCAAAAACGAAGAAATAAACGATAATAAACTAGATGGGTATCAAACCTTAGGTGAATATGGGGAGTGTCAAGATTTATGGCATTTTTATTAATAATTTTTTTTCACTAGTAGTGGCAACGATCAGCGATTTTTATCATGACTGCGACATTATGGCAGACGCATCGGACAATTTTGACACAATGCTATAAAATTGCATTAATTACTGTAAAAATGTCACTGGCAGTGAAGGGGTTAACCACTAGGGGCATGGAGGGGTTAAGTGTGTCCTGGGGAGTGTTTCTACCTGTCTGGGGGATGGAAAGGGAGCAGACGATCGGTGTCCTGCCACTAGACGGAACGGGGAGAGGCTGTGTTTACATCGGCACCTCCCCGTTCTTTAGCTCCGTGACACGTTTGCGGGTATCCCCGCGGACATCGAGTCCACGGGTCCCGCGGGCACGGTCATGGAGCTAGCGGCAGGTGTGCATGCACGGCGGGAAATTCAAAGTAACGTATGAGTACGTTACTTTGCCCAGCCTTGCCATTCTGCCAATGTATATCTACAGGAGCCAGTCGGCATGTGGTTAAGGGGAAACTTGTTGGACGGACATGAGCACTGTGATGTGGTGATCCATACTTGTTTAGGAGGCTGCTGGATTGATTCATCGAGGAGGTTGGGTTACATACAGGAGGAATCCACATATCTGTTCACCTCATGCAATATATCATCTCTTATAACTTGGAGATCATTGGGATCTGGTAAGCGAAACATTTAATTACATTTGGAAAAACAGATTGAAAATATTTTTGCACTGGAAGTTGTTCATTTGATTTTATAGAAAGGTTTGAAGATGGATTGAAATAAAAAAAAAACAGGACGCTTTATATGTATATTTTTTTGATGAAAAAATAAAATTATATATTTTTTTGATTCATTTTTATTTTTTTGATTAATGTTATATATTTTTTTGATGAATAATTTCCTTATGAATTTGGTTTTATATGTAATTATGTTTGTTTAATCACATGGTGGTAATTTTTGTGTGTGTTCACATGAGACAGTGCATAACTTTTATATTTTGAGCACTGTATCTTCACCTCATATTCAAGGAGTAGTAAAAGTGCAACAGTCTTACCTATATTTAGTGCAAGGTTTTTTCTATACTATATTTATTATTATGACTATAAAGATCAGATCACATTTTAATCACCTGTGTTCTTTGGATTTATCCTGTATGCCAAGGCATGGGAGTGGCTTGTTTCTATTTTTAGCAGCAGGCTAAGTATGATTTAGTAAAGTAATATGGGCTGTTGTGTAGCCACCTGATCTCTTTTATGGGACTGAAATTGTACTGTCATCCCTCCATGGGTACCAAGCTCCCTCACGCCTTCTGGGAGTCCAGTACTACAGTAAACACTTTCAGGATGGTGAGCAGGAGGACACTGGGAAACATCCATTCCATTATGTTTTATGCACCATGTGTATTCTAAAGCACTGATAATTTCTTGGTTCATAGCTGGCAAAATTCCATCTGGGTAAACAGCAGATAAAAGAACAGTCTGTGCTTTATTGGCTATAGTAGAGAGCAGGGTAGACATTAATGGTTTAATAGATCCCTGATGTCTCCATACAAAGTACCTGTAATCTGCCTAATGCTATCACATAAGGCGCTTGTTAGGACTCTTGTGACAGCAAGTTAAGCGAAAGAAAGAGTAAAAAAATAAGTATAATGAAAGAAATAAAAATAACAAAATAATTTTCAAATAGCTCCTGTCGCCCCAAAAACACACATACAAACATAAGCATGTTAACATTTTTAAATATAAAATAAACAAAAGTAGCAACAAAAATGTAAGAGCACACGTCATCTTGCACACACATACAGTATCTCACAAAAGTGAGTACACCCCTCACATTTTTGTAAATATTTTATTATATCTTTTGATGTGACAACACTGAAGAAATTACACTTTGCTACAATGTAAAGTAATGAGTGTACAGCTTGTATAAAAGTTTAAATTTGCTGTCCCCTCAAAATAACTCAACACATGGCTGTGTTGAGTTATTTTGAGGGGACAGCAAATTTACACTGTTATACAAACTGTACACTCTCTACTTTACATTGTAGCAACATGTAATTTCTTTAGTGTTGTCACATCAAAAGATATAATAAAATATTTACAAAAATGTGAGGTGTATGCTCACTTTTGTGAGATACTGTATACTAACACAAATATGAGGGTGGAGTGCACACCTGTATGTAAACAATGAATGTACAACATATATTGGGTATCACCACATACACCAGAGTGAGTGAAATAATTCTAGCTCTCTCAGTTATGGTTAACTCTAAACTGATTAGATGTAAAGGCATTTAACCACTTGCCTACTGGGCACTTAAACTACCCTCCTGCCCAGATGAATTTTCATGTAATATTGTACCTAAAAACATTTTTTGTCCTTTTTTTCTTACAAATAGAGCTTTCTTTTGGTGGTATTTGATCACCTATGTTTTATTTTTTGTGCTATAAATGAAAAAAGACCAAATATTTAGAAAAAAAATGAATTTTCCTTTGTTTCTGTGCTAAATTTTGTAAATTATACATTTTTCTTCATAAATTTTGGCCACAATTTATACTGCTACATATCTTTGGTAAAACTAACCCAAATTAGTGGATATTATTTGGTCTGTGTGAAAGTTAGAAAGTCTACAAGCTGTGGTGCAAATCATAAAAAAATTATCACACCCGATGTACTGGTGGCCTAACTCATTTCTTGTGACCCAATCAGAAAAGTACAAATAGCTCCCAAATGACCCCTTTTTTGAAAGTAGACCTTCCAAGGTATTTAGTAAGATGCATGGTGAGGTTTTTGATGTTGTCATTTTTTCCTCCTAATTCTTTGCAAAATTAAGATGTTTTTTCCACAAAATTGTCATTATAATAGGTTATTTCTCTCACATGGCATGTGTATACCACAAATGATGCCCCAGAATACATTCTGCTACTCCTCCTAAGTATGGCAATACCACATGTGTAGGCCCAACATGCAGGGAGCACAAACAGGTGTTCTAGGAGCATAAATGACACATCTAACTTGTTGACTACCTATTAGCCCTTGTACACACGGTCAAACATTCAGATGGAAAATGTCCGATCAGACCGTGTTGTCGGATAATCCGACCATGTGTGGGCTCCATTGGACTGTTTCTGTCTGAATATCCGACCGACAAAGTTTTAGAGCAGGGCTATAAAATTTTCCGACAACATGATCCGATCGGACTTTGTCCAATCGTTTGTAGAGATTTCCGATCGGACAAAGTGCCACGCATGCTCAGATCAAATTCTAGACCAAAGCTATTGGCTACTAGCCTGAACGTAGTCCCGTTGTAACTAAATTACGTCATCACATTATGAACGATCGGATTTTCTGACAACTTTGTCCGACGGTGTGTATGCAACACCAGTTTCGGACAAAATCCGTCGGACAAAATCCGACGGATTTTGTTGTCGGAATGTCCAAGGGCTAACACTTTTGAAGGCCCTGGAGCACCAGGACAATGGAAACACCCATAAAGTGACCCCATTTTGGAAAACTAGCACCCCAACGTATAATCTATGAGGCATAAGGAGTCTTTTAAATGGTTCATTTTTTTCCCAAAGTTTTTGGAAAATGTGGTAAAAAAATGAAAACGCTTTTTTTTTTTACACAAACTTGTTCATTTATAAGATATTTCAAACAGATAGCATGCACATAGCAAAAATGGCACCCCAAAAATACATTCTGCTACTCCTCCTGAGTATGACAATACCACATTTGTGAGACTTTTACACAGCCTGGCCACATACAGAGGCACAATATTGAAATAGCACCTTCAAGGGTTTTAGGAGCATAAATTACACATCTCATTTCTCAACCACCTATTACATTTTGAAGGCCTTGGACCACTGGGACAATGGAAACGCCCACAAAATGACCACATTTTGGAAAGCTAACACCCCAGGGTATTAACTATGAGCCTGGCCATATACAGAGGCCCAACATGCAAGAAACATTGTCAGGTGTTCTAGGGACACATAGCATGCACATACCAAGAATTACACCCCAAAATACATTCTGCTGAGCAATGGGTAAACAAAAGATTACCTGTGGTTTTAGTAGCGCAGTTTTCCACAGGAGGATAACACTGGTCCAGGCAGCAGACAGGGACTTGGTCAGCAAAAGCGAAAGCAATTGTCCAGGCAACAGGCAGGAATACTGTCCATAGTCAGTACAGGCATCAGGTAGGGATACTGTCCATATAACAAGCCAGGGTCAGTTACAGAGCAAGTAGAGGCATAAGGGGTGTCAAGCTAAATGGCAGGAAGTGAGGGTTATGTTTATCATACTTCATTAACAATTTAGTGAAGTATGGTAATGGCAGAAACAGTCAACTATGCAGAAGCCTGGTTGGGAAGGATATTGGGGACAATGATAAGTGGTGTCTCTTCTAACTCTTCCTCTGTTGCACACCCGGCATTTTTTCTGATGTTTTTGGCCTGTTGGTCTGGGAGGGATTTTATCGAGAGAGCCATTCAGGAATATAAGGGCAGTGGTGATTTCCTCCTGGCAGCCAAGGAAGGATTTGGGGCTTTCAGGGGAGTTGCGATAGATAAGGTAGCTGTTGTATATGGCCAAATTAAACAAATAAATTGAAACTTTTTTATACTATGGTAGGTTCTTCTTGTGGCAAGGTAGGGTTCAAGCATTTGGTTGTTGAAGTCGACACCCTCCATGAACAAATTATATTCGTGGATACATGTTGGTTTTTGGATTGGGCCATTCCTCCTGGTGATCTGAACTAATGTATTGTTGTGTATCGAAGAAAGCACGTAAACATCCCTTCTGTCCCAGCAATTCACAGCCAGAATTTCCTCATTCCGTAAACTCACCATCTCCCTTCTTCTTAGCTTCTTTTGAATGAGGCTTTGAGGAAAGCCCTTCTGGTTCGTCCTTACGGTGCCACATGCTGGAGTGTTCTTTGTGTGAAGGTTGCGGAACAGGGGCAAACTTGTATAAAAGTTATCTATGTACAAATGGTAGCCTTTCTCCAGGAGTGGGTTTATGAGTTCCCAAATGACTTTCCCGCTTGATCCCATGTAGTCTGGGCAATTGGGGGATGCAGCTTGGTGTCTTTCCCTTCATATACCATGAAGGTATATGTATACCCTGAGGCTCAGTCACACAATTTATACAGCTTCACCCCATAGTGGGCCCTTTTGGTGGGAATAAATTGTTTGAAGCCCAGCCTGCCAGTAAATTTGATAAGGGACTCATCTACGCATATGTGTTGGTCTGGGGTAAACAACTGGGGGAAGATTTCAGAAAAATTATTTACTAGTGGCCGAATTTTATAAAGCTTGTCAAAATTTGGGTCATTTTGGGGAGGACACTGTGTATTATCATTCTAGTGTAGGAATCTCATAATCATGAGATATCTGGTTCTGGGCATCACTGAGGAAAAGATGGGCATGTGGTGGATGGGGAGGTTTGACCAATATGAACGTAGTTCATTTTTTTGGGTTAGTCCCGTACAGAATGTGAGGCACAAAAATGTTTTAAACTCCTCCACTGTTGGGCCTCTCCAGTCGTAGGGATGGGGATAATAGGACATTGTGTTACTTGCTATGAATTGTTGTACATACAGGTTGCACTGGGCCACAATTGATGCCAGCATGTCCTCAGTAAAAATTAAATGGAAAAAATCAATCGGGGGAAAAAATTTCTGTGTTCACCTGACTCCTGACTGGGCAGTGAAAGGGGGAATGTTAGATTCTCCTGAATTAGGAGGAAGCCACAGGTGTTCTGAAGAGAATAGGGATGAGTGGTATGGGACCTAACCCTTTGGGACTGAGTTGACAACCCACTGGTACGTGGCCTTTGCCGAGGTACTGCAGTGATGGTGGATGGCACTGCCTCCTCACTTCCTCCTCACATCACTCGTAGTCAAAGTTAGACTCAGAATCTGAATTTGAGGAGGAATCCGAAGTGGAGGGCTCCCCATTGCTCTCATCAACCACAAGAATATTGTATGCCTCCTTGACTGAAAATAATCTTATAGACATTGTTGGTGATGACAGAAGGCACTGATGACACGTGAAACTGATGACAAATGGCACTGATTGTGTGACACCGATGACAGATGGCACTAATACGTGGCACTGATGACACGTGACACTGATATGTGGCACTGATGACACGTGGCACTGATGGCAGATGGCACTGATGACACGTGACACAGATGGCAGTAATACGTGGCCCTGATGACATGTGACACATGATGTGGCAGGGGTGACAGATGGCACTGATATGTGGCATTGATGGCAGATGGCACTGATGACACGTGGCACTGATGGCAGATGGCACTGTTATGTGGTACTGATGACACGTGACACCGATGACAGATGGCACTGATATGTGGCACTGATGGCAGGTGGCACTGATGACATGTGACACTAATAACAGATGGCACGTGATACTGACAGGTGGCACTGATGACAGGTGGCACTGACAGATGGCACTAACAGATGACATGGACAGGTGGCACTGATAAGTACTGTGGGCACTGTATTTACCTCTTTTTTGTACTGTTGAACCCACAAGTTGCAGCACAGGTTGCTCTCCCTCCTCACACATGGTCTCTGTGTGAGGAGGGAGAGCCAGCAATGAGAGATGATCTCATATGTTTACACTTGAAATCATCTCTCATTGGACATGCTGATCGAGTGCTAAATGGCCGCTGTGATTGGCCATTGCCAAGAGACACGGTCAACACAGAAATTCCGTGATGTGCGTGCGCGGTGGCGCTCGGGGAAGGAGTGAACAGGAGGATGTACAAGGACGCTCTCCCAGCAATTGAGCGCCGCGCTGTAGTCGTCTTTCAGGTATAGCGCGGGCGTCTAGTGTCTAAAGTGTTGTCTGTTGACAATTTCAGGCACTGTCATTTTTAAGGATTGACATATTTGGTATCCCATTACTAAACACAACCCCATCTTTATTTTTTTCAAAAAAAAAAAAAAAAGACCAACGGAAACTTATGTGTACAAAAACTGTATTTTACTGAAAATATAGATTTGATAACCAGTAGTGCAAATATTGTAAGACATAAGAAACTGCAGCTACCATATTTCTATTCTAAATATCCTCTTCTTTCAGAAAATATGGAATGTTATTGGGGTGTTAAGTAATAATGTTATAGCTAAAAATGCAGATTTTAACATGTGTGTGAAAAAATGAAAAAAGATTCCTTTAGAGATTAAGTGGTTAAGAGCCCGAACACAGCAACCGAAAAGAATCAAGAGCATCAGAAGGCAGCAAGCTTTTTTCTTACAGTTGTATATGATTTTGTTATATGCCCCTAATGCACAATAAATGCCAATCCTAAAAGCACAATTTTAAAACATTTATACATTGTATAGAGTTAATGGTTTGACTGTGCATGTGTTTGTGTAAACAGCTCCTATTACAGAAATGTTGCATACCACACATCATATTACATTTAAAATGAAGGAATTTATTTTATTCTGACTATCTCTCTGCATCCCTGTTTTATTAAGTTAACATTGTTATACCTGACAAATTCTCTGCCTCAAAAGTGCATGTCAAAATGTTCATTTAACAGCCTTTTGTAACATTAACAGGTTAGAAACTTTTTGAAGGTTTATTTTCATACTGTCCAGACAGATTCTACTGCTCTCACAGGTGTTCATTCTGCAACTTTATCTCATAGCAGATTTAGATACAAAGATCAAATTTCCAAACTCCCAGCAGTGAGACTACAAAAAAAGGCAATAAAATCCTTAAGTAAAAAATGATGAAGCTTCCCGCTCATAATGAGATGCTAGTAGAAGCAGCTCTTTAGATTTCTCGAGGGGCCTCTAGTTGCCAAAGACAGACATAATATTTTCTCATTATTAGCTCTTCAGCAGAAAAAAAAAGCAGGGTATCATGTTCTTTCTGAGCATATAGACGAAGGGGCACTTTACCACTAGTAATTCAGGGCAGCATAATGAAGCAAAAGATGGCTTCAGAACACCAAGTGATGTATAATTATATTTCCAAAGAGTAGGCTTGCAAATACCCTTGGTGATCTTCATTCAAAATAACTTCTCTAGAGGACTGTGATTTAGAAAGGGTTGAAATGCAAAACAAACAACTTTCTTTCAGAGCTTCTCTTGATTTTCCCACATCCCCAATTAAAACTTGACATGTAGATTAGTGCAATGGTCATTCTATTTGCACAAGTCAGCATTTGAGTTGATATCTCCATTAGATAAGGTGTATGCAAAGCTCAAAAGGTACAAAGAATATACAATACTTACACCATCTATCCAAAAAAAAAATGAATTTAATATAATGCATTTTATTTGCATAGTGAGAGTAAGGTTTTTGTTCAGGCAGATCAGGCCTGACAAAGCAATGTGAGATAACATTAAAGCTGGTATCTCAGTGTTTGGTCATAATACAGCATTGCAAGGCACGTTAGCATTAGCTGCATATCACATTATCATTATACTTACATCACTTACATTAGTCCCAGGACTACATTTATATGTATGCATATTATCATTATTAGTAATAGTATTTTTTTTAAAACAAAATAAGGTTGCCAAATCATACTCTACTTAATGCTCACAAGGGTTTATTGGATTTATGGAGTAAATAATGACATCTTTCACTACAAACCTACATAATTATATGTCACAACTTAACATAATAAATTAAAATCCTT
The DNA here is from genome assembly GCF_037356315.1 of Lithobates pipiens. Taxonomy (NCBI): domain Eukaryota; kingdom Metazoa; phylum Chordata; class Amphibia; order Anura; family Ranidae; genus Lithobates; species Lithobates pipiens. The sequence continues at coordinate 391,012,279 of NW_027507764.1, forward strand.
GAAAGCAAACAGTATAAGCTTTCTATTGTTGTTTATAAGTTTTGCTTATAAAGACATAATTATACATCAACCAATGTTAACTCCAAATACCAAATCAGGCTGAGGTGATTAAAAAATATAATGTAATCTTTCATTTGAACCTAAATTGGTGTTAAAAGTGAAAAGCTATCAGACCCTGTTCTTTTAGTAGATCAGGTCCTTTTTTAATAAAGTTTTTATTTAGAAAGACAGACACAAACCCAACATTGCAAAGCAAAAGAACCCCCTGCACTCAAGAGAAATGCCCTGGCAATCATTGATCACAATCCTTCAGCAGCTCTGCTATTGGCAAGTTGCAGTTCCCTCAGGGCTGGGAAAGCCCAGAAGTCACACTGGAAAATTAAAGCAGAGGGTGCCCCAGCCTTGTGCATTATCTTTATGACAGCTTTATTAAAAGGATGGCCATTCAAAGTGTTTTCTTCTTGTGGTTGGGACTTGTTCCATTGACCTGGTCATTCAGGACACTGTGGATACTGATGTGTTTGGAAATGCATGCTGTTTGTGAGTATATATCTGTTTTATTATTTTAATAAAACTTTTGCAAAGATAATGTGCAAGGCTGGTGCTTCCTCTGTTTTTGTTTTCCAATGGACTCAACATTTTCTGAAGTACAGAGGATATTTCAAGTGAAGTCATCACCATTATAATAAAAAATACCTTTGTATATATCAAATTTATCAAGATGTGTAATCAGAAGAGAAATTTATACATTACACCCAATAATTTGTTAATAATGATATGTCAGCTAGAAGCAAAATGAATGGGGAAAACTAATAGGACAATAGGTGTGATTTGATTAGTCTAAAGGGGGAAAGAAGTGTGCAAAAAAAATTACCTTTGGAATTTTAATGTTTCCTCTCCTAAAAATCTGTTTACTAAACACAACCACATCTTTATTTAGAAAATTTTTGAAAAACCATTGTTTATGCTCACCCATATTCTCAAATAAATTAAAATAGGGGCTACAGCAGAGCCGGAAGGTTTCATAATCCTGGAGCTCCGTGTTCACAGGGACTTAGCGGCACACAGCAGCCCTTCCAAGGCACTTTTTCATCCTGTTTTCATGGCAGATCAGACTGGGACACGACCGGGAACATTCCCAATAAATGGCGCAATGATAGACGCCTGCAGCGTCTGCTGGACTTTTACTCCCTGAAAGACAAAGGAGGTAAGAAAAATGTCACCAAGGCCTACACTCCTCCGACAGCCTCAGTTACAAAAAAGGCTTCAAAAAAGTGCAGTCACCCTCCCAAAATGGCATCACCTAGCAGCCAACACTCTTATCCCCCCACCTCTTCATCAAATGGCCTTTAATGTGACATTGAGCTCATGGCCAGACTCAGGGGAAGACACAAGGGAAATGCCAGAATCTATTGAATCCTTTCCCACACAGAACCAACATATACTTGATACACTATTGAAAGACATGCTACTATCTTTAAGAAGCATTATCCAGGCAGATAGGGCCTCATGTATGAACAGTTTCAATAGAGATATACAAGCAATGGGGGATAGAGTGGATCACATTGAGGCTAAGATGGGAGAATATGCTGACACCATGAACGATCTATTGATGCCTATGAGGAAAAGGAAGGGGAAAATGAGTGGATCAAGGCAAACATAGCAGATAGGGAAGACAGGTCAAGAAGAAACAACCTGAAAATAAGAAAAAAAGAGAGATCCCAGAATCGGTGTAGCAAACCCACTTAGGCCCCTACTCAGTGACCTTGTTTAAAAATCTCACACTGAGTATCACTGACTTAGATGTTACGATCTGCCCAAACCATAACACCTGTCTGACAACATTCCAAGAGATGTACTCCTTCGTTTGCATTTCTTCCATGTAAAAGAAAATCTAATGTCATGCATGTGCAAGAAAGATCAAATCCCAGCACAGTATCAGAACTTACAATTCTTTGCGTATCTCTCGCAATACATGCTCCAAAAATGGAAAAATTTGAATACAGTGACCAAAGTGTTAAGGAACCACAAAATCCCATACAGATGGGGTTACTCAACAAAAATCACTGTGACCAGAGAAAATCCTACTTATGCGATATCCTCCCTGGATAAAGGAATTGCTCTCCTGCGGGAATGGGATATTCTCCCAGAACCAGATGGTGATAACCCAACTACCAGCACACCGCGACGAGTTGAACGTGAGTGGAAGGAAGTCACTGCCAAAAATGCAAAATTGCACTCCTGAATAGTAATGGACTGTTCTCTTTTTTAGCTCCCTAGTCCCGGAAGGAACAAGGTCAGGGATTGTCAGGTTGAACTAAACCCCTCCAATATATGCTAGCAGCAGTTAGCTGCCCATAGGTGCAACGTACCTGTTCTACTTGTTGCACGATGTTAGGTGCCTCAAACTTATCATACTTTTTTTATTGTTTTTATTGTTTTTCTTGTTTTATTTTTCCAATTATTTTTCCACTTTTTTGGGATGTTGGCGGAATCCAGCTTCTGGAAGGAACACTTCAACACAGGTCGGTTACCACTACGAGCTACCAAGGTGGGACTCACCTTCAGGCAACCTATGGAGGTATGGTTAGCAAACACATTATACATACTGAATATATTCCCAAGTCTACTTGTGATTGGAATAGTTCACAAACCCCAACCAGGGTTTCTCATAGAAATATAAAAAAACTAAAAATTGTATCTCTCTTATTTTCAGGTTGTTTCTTCTTGACCTGTCTTCCATATCTGATAGTTTTGCCTTGAGCCACTCATTTTTTTCTCCAATCATATTTCCTACAAAAGATGGCAATTAACATTATATCTATCAATACTAAAGGGCTCAACCACCCAGCAAAGCGTACGTCTCTCTGGAGGGAAGCTCTTGTGTTCAATGGTGACATACTATGTACACAGGAGACTCATTTTAATTCAGCAGCTCCACCTAAATGCACATAAGCATTATCCTTTTATTTTTACTGCAAATGCAGACTCAAAAACCAAGGAAGTTCTTATAGCCATCAGAGACACAATAGCGTTCAAACTACACGAGGAAGAAAAAGATCCACAAGGCAGATTCTTAATACTTACTTGTGACCTAAACTTGATCACGTGCACGATTGTCATGGTGTACTCCCCCAACAAACACCAGGTTCATTTTTTCAACAAACTAATCAAAAAGGTCCAAATCCACCTCAAAGGTATGCTAGTAATATGTGGAGACTTTAATGTCATACCAGATCCATCACTGGATTTCAATCTCAACTTAAGCGTCCTACCTACACGCTGCTTCCTTCTATTCATATGATGCATGGCGTTGCTTACATGCCGGTGAAAAGGATTTTACCTACTTCTCTCCACCACATCAAGTCTATACTAGGATTTACCTTTTCTTAATAGACCATTGAGTCCTGCTCCAAACCAAGTCTGCCAACATCAATACGATAACTTGGTCTGACCATGCCTCTATTGTCCTGTCTATAGCAGACTTGCCATCTATCAAACAAAAACCAATATGGCGATTAAACTCTTACTTATTGCAACAGGAAGAATCAAAGACAATTCTCCATACTCAATTAGAGGAGTTTTTTTTAACAATGTGGGCTCCGTTCAGGACCCCTTTGTCCTGTGGAATGCCTACAAGGCGTTCATGAGGGGCATATTGGTACAATTAGGAGCTAGAGCTAAGAGACAGTGGCAGAGCTAGAAGATCTTACAAAAGAAATCTCAATTATAGAAGCTCAAAATAAAACTACAACTACACTAACTCTATCCAAAAAATTAACTCAACTTAGAAATGACCTTAGTTTGTTATTACTAGACAATTTTGAAAAGGCTTTAGAACTATTATGTGCATGGTAATAGAGCTGGTAAACTCCTAGCGCAGAACCTGAAAGGGCACAGCTATAGAACTAAAATACCCCATATAATTCACTCAGGCACCAAGCAAAAGAAATATCATCCACAAAAGATAGCAGATGCTATTAGTTTCTACTACAGGACTTTATATAACTTAAAGGATGACCCCGGAACTCTGCAACCTAGCCCTGAAGCAATTAACAAATTCCTTACCACAATAGATATACCTAAATTGTCACCTGACCAGCTCCAGTCTCTAAACCAGCCTTTTACAATACCAGAAATCCAGAAAGCTATAAAATCCCTCCCCTCTAATAAATCACCAGGGCCTGATGGCTTCAGTGGGGAATATTATAAGGAAATTATGACTCTTCTATCCCCACATTTACTCCAAATTTTTGAATCCACCACTGCCTCTGCCTCTTTTCCTCCTGAAATGCTGGAAGCATTGATTGTCTCTGCTTCTGACGCTGGATGCAGAGAAGGCCTTTGACCGTATATACTGGCTATATTTGGCCAAGGTGTTGCGGTCATTTGGATTTGATGGCAATATCTTTACAGCTATAATGGCTTTGTATTCCAAGCCATCAGCCAGAGTGTATACTGTATATCCAGTGTTCTCTCCACGCATTTCACTATATCAAATGGAACTAGACAGGGGTGTCCATTATCACCCCTTTTCTTTAACCTCTTGATGGAACCCCTGGCTATTTTCGTTAGAAACCACCCTGATATTAAGGGCTTTCTAGCAGGTGACGGGTTACACACTATCAGCTTATTCGCAGATGACATAATTCTAATTTTGACCGACATGGGCCCTTCCCTGGCCGCAGCCCATGAAACCATAGACATTTTTAATCGTAAATCTTATAAGGCTAATGAAGGTAAATCTCATATACTTGGCTTAGGAAATGACAAAACTACAGAGGCTAGGCTCAAATCACAATTCCCATACTCGTGAAACACAGAGGGAATACAATACCTTGGCATAACATTGACATCGAAAGCTGAACAACTGATTGATGCAAACTACACCCCATTCTCAATAAACTCTAAACTAAATGCTATATCCAAAATTGAACTAACTTGGTCTGGAAGGTTGGCAGCAATTAAAATGATCCTGTTTCCACAATTCATTCTTCTCTAAAGCACAATCATCAATTCATAAATTCTTATGGCAAGGGGAAAAGGCCAGATGCACTTTCCAAAAACTGATTAAAGCAAGGAGTGTAGGAGGGATGGGGCATGTTCTCATAAAAGACTATTATCAATCAGTTATTTTAGCACAAGTAAGACAGTGGTTTACCCAGATCCACACACCCAGATGGTATGAACTAGAGAATCATCAAAGCCCAAACAAAAAATATCTGATCTACTCATGGCTAGCAGCTTCATGGCACAAATTCCCGTAGAAATTTCACCTACCATGATAGCAGCATTACAAGCTTGGAAAATACTCCTAAAAATTCCTACAGATACTACACCTTCAAAATCCATTCCCTTACCTATCTCGAGTCTACAACTCTTAATTCCTAACTTAAATGTTATACATTGAATATCTAAAGGCATTGTACCTGTCAGTGATCTCCAAATTGGTCCATCACTCAAAACCTTTAGCACACTCCAAATAGAATATGGATTAAAAACTAGCGACATGTTTACCTTTATCCAGATTTCACACTTACTAGCAAGAATTCCTAACCCCTCCATTACTTTACCTTGGAGAATATCTCTATATTTTACAAACCCTAATACCACAATTAAGGGCATTTCCCTATTTTTTGATTTTCTAAATCAAAAATCAATATTCACCAAATCCCCTTCTATGAGGTCATGGGAAATCAGTCTGATGACTTCCTACTCTAACGAACATTGGATAAAAGCACTATCATCTACCTACAGAGCCACTAAAAATGTTATTCTATGGGAACTTCATCAAAAATTATTATTAAGATGGTATTTAACACCCACAAGAATAGCAGGCTTTAATCCACATTCATTCCGACTGTGCTGGAGACAATGCAGTGACAGAGGATCACTAATTCACATATTTTGGAAATGCCCTGTATTGCAACCCCTGTGATCGGGTATTTTCAACACTATAACTCAAATAACGGGTATAAAAGTTCCTAAAAACCCAGGAATGGCCATTTTATCCTTAGGAATAGAATTAATTCAACCCTCTCTAAGAAAAATTGTTTCCCATAAAATATTAAGTGTAAGGCCGCGTACACACGGGCGGACTGTTCGCCCAACTTTGTTTGTCAAACAGTTTCGGCAAACAGTCCGCTCAAAATTAGCATGGACGGACATGGCCACACACGGCACTTTTTGAGCGGACTGTTTCAGCGAACTGTTTGCCAAACAGTTCGCTCAACTTTTGAAATGAACGGACTCGCCCACGTAAGGCGGAGGCAAATCCGCCCATTTCGAGCGCGTGTACAGGTAGGCGGGGCCCGCGAAGGAGACGTCGCGGGCTCCGCCGCCTGGAATGGACTTAAAGGGGAACCCCAACGCCGAAAAAAATCGGCGTGGGGGTTCCCCCAAAGTCCACAACAGACCCTTGTCCGAGCACGCTACCGGGCCAGCCAGGAAAGGGGGGCGAGCGAGCGCGCCCCCCCTCCTGAGCCGTACCAGGCCGCGTGCCCTCAACATGGGGGGGTGCCTTGGGGAAGGGGGGGCCGCGCGGCCCCCCCACCCCAAAGCACCTTGTCCCCATGTTGATGAGGACAAGGGCCTCTTCCCGACAACCCTGGCCGTTGGTTGTCGGGGTCTGCGGGCGGGGGGCTTATCGGAATCCGGGAGCCCCCTTTAAGAAGGGGGCCCCCGGATACCGGCCCCCCACCCTATGTGAATGAGTATGGAGTACAATGTACCCCTACCCATTCACCTGTGAAATAAAGTACAAAAAAAAACACAACACAGAGAAAAAATATTTTATTGCACAGCTCCGGGGGTCTTCCGTCTTCGGGGGTCTTCTCGCCGGACTCCTCCGCTATCTTCGTGTAGCTCTTTTACTAGCGGAGGAGTCCGGCTTTCTTCCTCCCCGCCGCCGGCCTCTTCTCCCGACTTCGGGGGTCTTGTCCCCCTCTTCGGTTCTTCTGCCGGGCCACCGCGCCTTCTTGTAGCTCTTTTACAGGCGGTGGCCCGGTCTTCTGTCGCCGCTGCCTTCCGTTCTTCTGTCGCCGCCTTCGGTTCTTCTGCCGGGCCACCGCGCCTTCTTGTAGCTCTTTTACAGGCGGTGGCCCGGTCTTCTGTCGCCGCTGTCGCTGTCGCCGTCGCCGCCTTCCGTTCTTGTTCTTCTTCTTGTTCTTCTTCTTCTTCCCCAGGAGATGTTGACACGTCGCTCTCTCCGGCCGGAATGCCAGAGCCGCGCTGTGCGGTCACTTATATAGTGACAATGGGGCGGTGTCACATGGTATATGTCACATGGGTTGGTCACATGGGTTGATGTCACATGGGGACTATGACATCGTAAGGGGGCGGGGTCACCATGTGACCAACCCATGTGACATATACCAGCGCGCCCCCCTTTCCTGGCCGGCCGGGTAGCGTGCTCGGACAAGGGTCTGTTGTGGACTTTGGGGGAACCCCCACGCCGATTTTTTTCGGCGTTGGGGTTCCCCTTTAAGCCCATTCCAGGCGGCGGAGCCCGCAACGTCTCCGTCGCGGGCCCCGCCTACCTTCACACGCGCTCGAAATGAGCAGACTTCCCTCCGAGCGGGAACAGTTTGCTCATTTCGAAAGTAGCCTACACACGGGCGGACTGTTCGCTCAAACACAGTTTCAGCGTACAGTTTTTCGGAATTTCCGAAAGACTTTGTCCGTCAAACTGTCCGCTGAAACTGTCCGCTGAAAGCCCACACACGAGCGGACTGTCCGCCCAAACACTGTTCAGCGGACAAGGTTGGGCGAACAGTCCGCCCGTGTGTACGCGGCCTAAGACTGGAAATTGCTAGACATTGGAAACAAAAAGGGGCTCCAGCCTTTACTGAAGTAATAAGAACCACTAATCTACATATCTCTTACAAAGTTTAGTTCACTTTCTCCCAAGATAATACCCAACCACTACAGACTGAAAACCTTGGTTAGATTGGTATGACGCAAACAAAGGCTAATCATTTTCATAACAAACAGTATTATCGGTTTATTTCCCTCATGTTCCAAACCACATCCCACTACATGTTAACCAATTGAGATCCGCGCTATAGCCAAATGACGGCTACAGCGCGGATCTCCTTTGCCGGGACTACGTCTATTGACGTAGTCCCGTGCACAAGCGGCCATGAGACTCGCCTGATCACCGATCTGTGCAAGGGGCGATCCCGACCCCTTATCACGTGATCAGCTGTCAGCCAATGACAGCTGATCATGTGATATAACGGAGCCGGTAATCGGCTGTTATTCCTCCTCGCGCTGACAGCGCGAGGAGAAAAAAAAAAAGCCGATCACCGGCGGCCGTGATCGGGACATCAGTCCCGATCACGGCCAGCCCTGCTAGTGCCCACCTGCCCCCTGCCAGTGCCCACCTGCCCCCTGCAGTGCCAAATGTTTAAAAAGTAAGTGCCCCCCTTCAGTGCCACCCAGCAGTGCCCACAGTGCCACCCAGCAGTGCCCACAGTGCCACCCAGCAGTGCCACCCAGCAGTGCCCACAATCTGCCTCAAAGGTGCTGCACCCCAGTGCCACTTATCCGTGCCCATCAGTGTCATCTACCAGTGCCCAGCAGTGCCGCCCATCAGTGCCCAGCAGTGCCACCTATCAGAGCCACCTATCAGTGCCACCTATCAGTGCCCATCAGTCCCATCTATCAGTGGTACCTATCAGTGCCCATCCGTGCACCCATCCGTGCCACCCATCTGTGCCCATCTTTGCCCATCAGTGCCGCCTTGTCTGTGCCCATCGGTGCCACCTTATCTGTGCCTATTAGTGCCGCCTTAACTATGCCTATCAGTGCCCACCAGTGCAGCCTATCAGTGCCCACCAATGCAGCCCATCAGTGCCCACCAGTGCAGCCTATCAGTGCCGCCTAATCAGTGCACTTCAATGAAGGAGAAAAATGACCCGTTTGCAACATTTTATAACAAACTATTAAACATGATTTTTTTTTTTGCATCTTTTTTTGTTTGTTTAGCAAAAAATAAAACTCCGAGCTGTAACTAAATACCACCAAAAGAAAGCTCTATTTGTGGGAAAAAAATGATAAAAATTTCATTTGGGTACAGTGTTGTATGCCCGCGCAATTGTCATTCAAAGTGCATCAGCGCTGAAAGCTGAAAATTGGTCTGGGACTGAGGGGGGTTTAAGTGCCCAGTAAGCAAGTGGTTAAAGGATCACTAAAGGCAAAATAAAAAAATAACAAACATGTTATACTTCCACTGTGCAGCTTGTTTTGAACAGAGTGGCTCCAAACCTGCTCTTCTGGGGTCCCTTGGTGGCTGTCTCGGCTCCCTCCCGCAAGGACTCCACAACCTCATGTGAGCTCCCTTGCATAGTGTGGAGTGCTTGCGGGCACACACCCGTGATACAGCGAGTGGCCGTAGCTGCCCGCTGTATTACTTGGCCCTGCCCCCCGGCACGCCGCTTCATTAGATGTGATTGACAGCAGCGCAAGCCAATGGCTGCACTGCTTTCAATCCATCCACTCTAGCCAATCAACGGCCAGGGTGAGTGGCAAAGAGGACATCGGGGGTGAGTGCATGACTTTCAAGGGGTCAGGTAAGTAAAGCGGGGGGGCTGGGGGCGCCGGCATTGTCAGATGTATTTTCATCCTTAATGTATAGAATGCATTAAGGGGAAAAAACTTTTACCTTTACAACCCCTTTAATTTTGTTATTATATTAGATACACTTCTATGACAGTTCACTTCTGACATCAGTCTTTTAAATACAAAGTATATGGGCTAACAGTCAGATTACTTAAAAACAATACACCCTGTTGTATAATTGTTGATTTTTTTTCCGGTTGCTCTTGCCTGGAATCGCAGTATGTGCCCATGTGGGGCCGCACTGGGTGAAAGACGGTTGAAACCCATGATACATGGTTATGATGTCTTCCTGAGACATCACTGGTTGTTCTGATTAAAACATTAGCTGAAGTTAATAGCCCCATGGATGGTTAATACTTGTTTTTTTAGCAACATATCTGGACCCATGTCAAGTACAACATGGAGCCCTATGCATTTAAATAAGCTTAGCGAGATGTACTGTCCATATATATATATTGCATATTTCTACTTTTACATTATTCTTGTTAATGCTTTTTATGATTTTTGTTATAATCAAAAAAAATTCCCAAATTGTCTCGATTTGGCGCTGAGCCGGTGGAATTGATATATGTCCCCTGGCAATAACTTGCATAAAAGCCTTTAAAATTAGCATTTCTTTTCTTATATCAGGGGACACAGAGCCATAGTAATAACTAAGTGGGTTATATTGGCATATCAGGTGCTGGACACTGTACTTCCCCCATATAACCCCTCCCATTACTGGCAGTCCTCAGTTTTTTCACCAGTGTCTAAGGTGTTGGGCATGAGTAAGGATGTGTAGTACTGAGCTCCACGGGCAGTAATCCTTGATGAGAGCCAGTCATCCTGACCGAAACCGCTATGATGTCTCCGTAATGGACTAAATGAATGGTACCTGGGCCTCGTAATCCAAAGACACAAGGTTTTGCTTGTGAATGCTTTGAGAGCTGGGCCCTGGGATCCCGTACTTTTTGGTAGTAAGGTCAATAAAAGTTTACTGGCAGGGTCTTCTCGCAGGTCCTGGATTGTGGGTCAACCTGAGTGTTCCCCGGTTCCTGAAGGTTTCCTTTTAAGGTCTTGGAGCCTACTATGAAGGGCGAAGATTGGATTTTCATCTCTGATATAACCCTGCTGCGAGGATAAGGTAGGGTAGATTTTCTCAGGAATCTCTCCTTCCATGTATTGTGTTGTCATGTCATGTCTATGTGTCACCACTGAAGGCTGTATTGAGCACTCACCATTCTGATGCTGGAAACAGCAGAAGCTCCACTCTCCTCTTGCTTGGTAGTGTCTACTTTGACTAAGGCCAGGAAGCCGGCTTCCAAAGTCACTTACTTTTGAATCTGGAAGGCATATGTTTCTTGGTGTTGATCCAGGGATTGGCGCCCCAGGAAGTATGTCAATAGGCAGGATTCCTGATTCCTGCATATGGGATCTGAAATGAAGCTGGCCTTGACTTTTATCAAGAGCCAGATTCAGGTCGTGACAATGTCTTTTCCTAGGGCCTCTTGCTTCCCACTCTTGGTGCATAGCTTTTTCAGGGGGTAACACAGTTTATTCCCCCTATCAAAGCACCTCTAATCCTTGGGATTTAAAATTGGTCTTATCGGCTTTGCTAAATCAGCCGTTTGAACCTTACGAGAAATTTCCTTGGTTCTTTGACAAGAAAGATAATCTTTTCTGCTTGCCATTTCTTCTGCTAGAAGAGTATTGGAATGAACGGCTCTGTCTTGTAAGAGCCATGTTTTATCATGCATAAGGATGAGGTGGTTTTATGTCCTCATCCTTCTTACCAAAAGTGGTAACAGGTTTCATTTAAACCAAGATATTATTCTTCCTTCTTTTTCCCCAGAGCATTCATCTGGGGAAGAGAGAGCACTACATTCTCTTGATGTAGTAAGAGCGGGCAGAGTTTATTTAAGGGTGACCGCTCAGGTTCGCAAAACACAGGTTTTGCTTGTTCTGCCAGAGGGTCCAAGATATGGACAGGCAGCGTCAAGATCCACTCTTTTCCAAATGGATTTGTCAAGTGATTGTTCAAGCTTCAGCTTAACCGCTTTCCGACTGGCGCACGACAATGTACGTCGGCTGATCTAAGAAAAGAAAATAGGATTTTTAAAACAGCTTACCTGTAAAATCCTTTTCTTTGATGTATATCAGGGGACACAGAGGTCCCTCCCTTCTTCTTCTTATACAGTTGTATTTCTTGGCTACAAAACAGAGGACTCCCAGTAATGGGAGGGGTTATATGGGGGAAGTACACGCCTTAAGGGCCGTGCCAGTGTCCAGCACCTAATACACCGATATAACCCACAGAGTTATTACTATGGCACTGTGTCCCCTGATGTACATCAAAGAAAATTATTTTATAGGTAAGTTGTTTTAAAAATCGTATTTTTTGATTTTTCATATTCGCGTCCCATAGACTTTTACGTTGTTTGCGTGTTCACACAAATTTTCTGCATGTTTGCATGTTCTGCTGCGAACCGAACCGGGGGGGGGGGGGGGGGTGTTCGGCTCATCCCTAGTCTTGACAGTGTGCACTGACCTAGCACATTATCCAACAGATTTATTTAAAAAATATGAATAAAATCATGAAGATGTCTACTCACAAACATAAGTTAAAAACACGCTCGTCAGGCCACATGTGTGGCTATCTCTTATTGGTTGCTTAAATCACAGAACCTGGGAGTAGGGGTGCTGGATGAGACCCCTCAGGCTGATGCGTTTTGAAGGACTGGCCTTCTTCTTCAGAGCCTAGCTTGAAATGGTTTAATTCACAGTATTTATAACCTACATACACACCCATGATGTGAGAGACATGGCCCCTCCCAATGGATGGAATGAGGAGGACTAAGAGGTGAAGGTAAGTGCACCAATTCACCAACCACATGAACCACACAAAAATACAAAAACTCACACAAGGCAGATATTCAGCTGCCAGGTGAAGGACAACGTACATTATGCATTAAGATACAGGACCCTCAACAGTCAAAATCATCACATTTGCACTACACTCCAAATACTAGTGATGAGTGACTACATCATTAAATAGCAAAGAGCTAGGGGATCCAGATATGCTATCTGTATTGCGAACATAGTATCACTGTATGTGCACTTACCACAACATTGCAAGTGGCCCAATGGGGGAAAGGAATGTAGAGTATTAATTTTCTGTGAGATCCGATTGTGGGAGTCACTGGGGTGTTCGCTGGAATAACACAAAAGAAGAAAGGGGAGAAGAAAGGGTTTCCACTCACAAAGATAGGCCAGAAGGGGAGCATACTTTTCATTACCTGACTATATTATACATTTCTGGATCTTTGTTGAGGCCCAAAGGGGCCATACTCTTGAGGGCGAAGATACAATAAGCCTCACTTTTTCAGTTCAAGGCAGAACAAGCGAACAGGCAAAGAATATGTTCGAACATGCGAACACTATTAAAGTCTATGGGACACGAACATGAATATGAAAGTGCTAATTTTAAAGGCTTATATGCAAGTTATTGTCATAAAAAGTGTTTGGGGATCTTGGTCCTGCCCCACGGGATATGTATCAATGCAAAAAAATTTTTTTAAACTGATGTTTTTTTCGGGAGCAGTGATTTTAATAATGCTTAAAGTGAAAAAAGTAATTTAAAAGTAATCGTGGCTATAATGAATTGTCGGTCCCAGCAATATACATAAAAGTCATTGAAAAAAATGGCATGGGATTCCCCCACAGTCCATTACCAGGCCCTTTGGGTCTGATATGAATATTAAGGGAAACCCCAAACCAAAATGTAAAAAAATATTTGCGTGGGGGTCCCCCTAAATTCCATACCAGGCTCTTCAGGTCTGGTATAGATATTAAGGGAAACCCGTGCCAAAATGTTTAAAAAAATGGCTTGGGGTCCCCCCAAAAATCCATACCAGGCCCTTACTCGAGCACGCAACCTGTCAGGCCATAGGAAAAGAGGGGGGATGAGAGAGCGCTTCCCCTCCTGAACTGTACCAGGCCACATGTCCTCAACATGGACAGGGTGCTTTTGGGTAGCCCCCAAAGCATCGTGTCTCCATGTTGATGGGGACAAGGGCCTCATCCCCACAACCCTTGCCCAGTGGTTGTTGGGGTCTGCTGGCATGGTGGGGGGCTTATCATAATCTGGAAGCCCCTTTAAGAATGAGACTCCCAGATCCCAGCCTCCCCCCCTGTGTGAGATGGTAATGGGATACAAATGTACCCCTACCATTTCACAAAAAAAGTGTGAAAATGGTAAAAAGGATATGACACGGCTTGAGAGTTCGTTTTTGAAAAAATAAAAATGGCCCACAAAGTCTTCCTCTTCTTCTCTTACTCCGCCGATGGACCGAAAAAGAAAAAAATGCGACCGACCCGCCTCCATGGGAGACACCCGCCGTATGATGCGTCTACACTTTGACAGTTCTTTTATAACTGAGGGTGAGGTCATTCATTTACATAACTGGGTGGTCCCTCCCTCCCACCTCTGAACCCCTCACATTAAAAATTAGATGCCAAATGGATTCTTGGCACAATGATTCAAGAAGCCTCCTAGTTCTAGGTCAGTGCCATCCCACATGATCAAGATGTCATTGATGTATCTGGCATAGAGGAACAGGCTTGCTCCGTAGGGATTGTTCTTCAAATGTAACAATTTTCCCAAAAACCCATAAATAGGTTAGGGAAAGTTGCCCTGTTCTGTACCCTCTCTATCCTTAATTGCTACCACTGTCACCCTTTTTCAACCTGATAGCACCCACCTGAAGATAACAGATTCCCTGTCCTTAATTTCACCAATTGTTTTCATCCCACACTTCCAGCATGGGCAAATTAATCAATTCAATCACTCTTTGCTTCCGTCGGGTAAATTTCACCTAGAACACTTTCTTTCCTGATGGAGGCTCACATTGACTATTGAAATTCAAACAATAGTAGATCCCACTCTTCCACTATGAAGGCCGTTACAAATTCAACATTCCCTGACCAGTGTTTGGAAGGGCAGCCACTCTTTAACCACTTAAGCTCTGAAAGATTTCACCCCTACATGACCAAGCCATTTTTTGTATGTATTTTTTTATATACTAGTAATGGTGGTGATCAGCAACTTATATTGGGACTGTGATAGTGACTAACTGACACTTTGTGGGAATTTACTAACTGCCCCCGACATCTCCAGTGACACTACTACAGTGATCAGTGCTAATACTATACAATGTGACTGTACTAATGACACTGGCTGGGAAGGGGCAATCAGAGGGTTAACTGTGTACCTAAGAATGTGCCTAAGAATTTTTACTGTGTGTAGTATGTGCCACTTTTATTGAACAATGGGCCTTTTTACTCCCTGCATTGTCATCTCAACATAGCTGTCTGCCTGTACCTCATACGCGCATACCTGAGAGAAGGAAGAATTAAGGGATTACCCGAGTGCTCACCAGCACCCTGGTAGCTCACTGAAAACTACAAACCTTCAAATTGTGATAGCGAAGGCATTGTCACATGGTGAGGGTGAGGAGGGAGAGCTGCAGGAGCTGTTACATGTGTTACCCTATACATGGGTGGAACGTGTAACATGTTTTTAAAGTGAACTTATTCTTTAAGCTCTTTCCATGTTCCCCAGCAGCATGTTCCATGCTTGTAACACAAGTTGTTTCCATGTTCCATGTTCTTCAGTAGCATGAGGGATATATGGTACACATGTTTTGGAGTTACCTGGACTCCGGCTCTGTAATTGGCCTGAGTCGTGTGACATCACTCCCACTCGTGCATGCGGGAGCCGCCAGTCACGGCATGTCCTTTAATGAAAACGGCAGATAGATGCTTCCTGCCGGCGAGGAAATCGGGGACATAGTAGCCCATTATGCTTTGCCTTTGCAGGGAAACAAAGAGGTAGTAAACCCATCCTACCTGTCTCACGTGTATGCTGCTGCAGAATAAAAACCCAAAAGGTCCAGCAATGTCACCAGGAGAACACATAATTCCATTAGAAAATTACCACATGTACAATCAAAAGCATAATCTAATTAAAGATCATAAGTAAAAATATGTCAGATTTGAGAGTTCACAGTGAGTAGATACTTAATTAAGGAGGTCATAAATAATTAATAATGGGTAATAGAATATACAATAATTACAGCAAGTTTCTACAATTTGTGATAAACACTATATCATACAACTTGGTATAATACATGTATTGGTGTGAACTGGAATACCCATGGTTTCACACGTGTGTGCATGCACATAGGGGGGGCAAAGCCTCCCTAAATGCATGCACACCAGGTGTACATGCACATACACACATGCATAGATTGCCATAACATTGAGCATTAGCGAGTACAATAAGAAATTCTTAGACGCTGTAAAATCACGCAAACATAATCACGGGATGCCTGTCACCCAAAAGAAGTTCCGGTTCTCCTGCGCATCCCACATTTTGTGACAATTCAAAATTGCGGGAAAAATTGTGGCAATTCAGCCCGTAGTCCAAATGCAATGATGTGAATAGAGCCTAAATATAGTGATCCTCCTCACAAAAAGGGTTTGAAGATAAGCACTTAATTTATTCCAGAGGGGCTGTAACATTCAATAAATAGATTCCTCATGGAGGATCACATTGACTATGTGAGCCTTCTACGCATTACCACATAAATAGATTCAATGTTTCTTTTCTAAGAGTTAATTGGTCCAATTTCCACTTCTTGATGTATATGATTCAAGATGTATCATAGTTGTGTTGTAGACCTACATGCCTACTGATAAATGTCTTCCTTTTATAAGTACTCAGAAAAGTGCAGTGTTAAAAATAATAATAATCATATAAAAAATCTAAAATAAATGTGGTAAATATTAATTAATAAAATATCATGCACGTGATAATATAGTGTCCATAAAGCCCCATACACACTATCAGATTTACCAAAACCATGTAGTAGAAGGGTCTGCCTGATTGCATACACATTGAAACTCCTAAGGTTTGTCCTCATATTATATGGTTTTGGTAAATCTTAAGGAAAAACAGCAGATAATCTGATAGTGTGTATGGGGCTTTAGAGAAAGTCCACAAAGTGAAAAAATCGTTGTGACAATTGCACTTCCCAGTGCAGAAATTCAAACATACAAAGTGACTCCAGTTCTCTTCCCCCACCAATATGCACACACCAGAATGCTATTGTTAAACAGCATAAAACATCAATCCACTTTAGAGGATTTCCCAGCAGCAGCCATTCAATCAGTCATACAGAAAATGCAGTGTTTAATCAGGGGGAATCCTAGGAAAAATGTTTCCCTATGGTGCACACCAAAGTAAAACAAACACAGTCAGATTTAGCCCTTGTACACACGGTCGGAAATTCCTACCACAAAATCCGTTTTTTCCGATGGATCTTTTCCAAAAGTGGTGTTGCATATGGTCGGACAAAGTTGACAGAAAATCCGATTATTCGGAATGTGATGACGTTCGTTCGTTACGACAGGACTACGTTCAGCCTAGTAGCCAATAGATTTGCTCTCCTACTTTGATCTGAGCATGCGTGGCACTTTGTCCGATCGGAATTCTCTACAGACGATCATAAAAAGTCCGATCAGATTTTGTTGTCGGAAAATTTGAGATCCTGAGCTCACATATGGATCGGATTTTCCGACAATATAATCTGATTGGACCGTTTCTATCTGAATTTCCGACCGTGTGTACAAGGGCTTGCAGTAATGGGTGCCGAATGGAGCCTCTGATGCAGCAGCGTGACGTCAACACATAAGGCCCCTCTCAACGCATTGGAATACGTCCTGAGTAAGCATATCCCCTGAGGACGGACAAACATTTCAAAAGGGGCCTTACTTGCGGACATCACGTAGCCGCATCTGAGGCTCAGATCACCGGCAAATAATGGAAGGCCAGTCGTGTTTGTTTTACCTTGGTGTGCACCATATAGGATGTATTTTACCCAATGTGGATTTCTAATTAAAATCATTAAAAATTTAATGATGAAACAAAAACTTTATGTAGCTCCCTAGTGCCCATTCATATGAATAAAATGTTACCAGGCCCCAATATGGCACAGGTACATTTGAGTTATCTAAGAAGACCTCTCTTTTCCAGCCCCCCAGGTACAAGCTGGCGTAGGATGGGGCACAATTATTTTTATACATATCTTATCTACTATTGGAATTAGGGGATGTAATGCATACATCTAATGGAAGCAACTTTATTCAAAAAAAGAAAATTAAAGTTGACCTTTTTTATTTTCAAAAGAGCTAGTAAATGCATACCAAGTCATGATGTTTACACTTCCCAAAATGAACGTAGCCCTTCACTTGCTCAGACATGTTGTTAAGTCCAACCACCATGGTTTGATAAAGTTTTAATTTTCGTTACATGGTTAAATTGAGCTCATGTGATATAAAAGAAAAAGCATTTACCTGTAATACAAATAGAACAGATAAATGCCTGGATACAATTTTAGACAAAGTCTTATCACATTTCTTTTATATAACAAATGCATTTTTAAGGAAATGAAAAACCAAAGCTGAATTGTACCTAAGTAAACTTTCTTGTAAGCACTGTATAGTAAATATTTGCTCTGTAATTTAAAGATCTTACATGTCAATTAAAAAGGAATTTTACAAACCCTTAATAAAGTCTGTGTATTGTATTTGTCGAGAAGAGATTTCCCTCATGAGCCATCAATGGCTAGATCTAATGCAATATTAAAGTCGTCTTTGAACTTTAGAAAACTCTCTTTTTTTATTTAGAAATTTCTTTTAGGGCTGTTTTTTTTGGGAGTGCAAAATTTCAAACATGACTTAGACCTGTTTAAATACAATAATACAGTAAGTTAATTATTTATATACTATTGAATATGGCTCTCTTATAATTCTGAAAACAAAACTGGAATTTTTGTTTTTATGTTTTTTTGTAGATATCAGGTAACACTTACTGCAACTTTTTCAGAACTATGTTTAATTAACACATTTAGAAAACATTTAGGATGAATCCACAGTATACTGGACAACTGCCAGAGTGCTTTATCACTCCAGCAGGTGTCTGTTGCTGGCTGTAATAGGGGGCATTGTGGTGCATGATTCAGCTCATCAGACAGCTCCCATTTTCTTTTTTGTACAGACTTTATTTCAAGTTTACAAAATGTACATTTCATTTATGGTGCTGTACATGGTGTGTGATGCAATGCACGGCACTGCCATACAGTTATATGGGATCCAGTATGGTGTGCTGCAATAAAATGCAGCATGTCTGCATATTATCACAGCATGCTGTGATTGCAGGCTGGGATGCATTGCAGTGTGAATGGGACACATAGGAAACAATTGTTTCCTATGTGTGCTTGTGGTGACAGACATTTTACAATGTGCTAAAACATCCGTCATTGCACATAGTATAAATTCACCCTGAGGGGAAGGGGGGGGGGGTGATAAAACATTTATTGTACAACACTTTTCTGCCATTATATCATGTATAACCCTGCAAAATGATGGTTGTATTAGAATGTCCTGAACCAAATTCATGAAAGCTGTGCAACAATTTTCTTGCTATTTCCAAAGGGTCTGACAAATTCAGGTAGTTCTTATGCTCACCATATTTACAGTCTGGCACTGTAGCTGCAAAGAAATCACTAATTTGGTAATATTGGTGATAAAAAAAGTGCAGTTTAATGAGACCTTTTTAACCACTTGGCGCCCAAGGTACGTCATATGGCGTTGTGGGCTTTGTGGTGTTATATCTGAATGATGCCTGAGGCTACAGACATCATTCAGATATCAGCATTTTCAGCCGGCGATTCCCTGCACCATAAGAATGATAATAGCAGCTGTTCCGCCGCTTGATCGTTCTTGCGGGCGGCGGGAGGGCCGCCCTCCAGTGCTTCTACCGACTCACCGCTTCCATCGGCGAGTCGGTCACAGGATCCGCCGGCCCCCGGATGGTATCATAGAGATTTCCGGCAGATCTGATGGTCCCCAGAGTCTCTATGATCATTCGGAGGCTGGGTGTGATGTTATGACATCACGCCCGGCCTCTGCATTCAAAATAACGGCACCGCCTTGGCTGGGAAGCCGTGATCTTTCTTTTTTTTATTTTTATTTTAGGCTTCCCAGCCTAGAGGTGATATGTGGGGTCTAATTGACCCCATATCTCACTGTAAATAGGTCCGATCATGCCATATTCCTATTACAAGGGATGTTTACATTCCTTGTAATAGGAATAAAAGTAATCATTTTTTTTTTAAGTGTCAACTAAAAAAATAAAAGTAAAATTAACAATAAAAAAAAAAAAATTTAAAAGGCCCCTGTCCCCGTGAGCTCATACGCAGAAGCGAACGCATACGTAAAAATGGTGATCAAACCACACATGTGAGGTATCTCCGTGAACGTTAGAGCGAGAGCAATAATTCTAGCCCTAGACCTTCTCTGTAACTCAAAACATGTAACCAGTAAAAAAATGTAAAGCTTCGCCTATGGGGATTTTTAAATACCAAAGTTTGGCGCCATTCCACGAGCGTGTGCAATTTTGAAGCGCCGACATGTTGGGTATCTATTTACTCGGCATATCTTCATCTTTCAAATTATGCAAAAAAAATGGGCTATCTTTACTGGGTTTTTTAAAAGCGCAAAACAGTTTTTTTTTCAGAAAAAAACGTGTTAAAAAAATTGCTGCACAAATACCGTGCAAGATAAAAAGTTGCAACGACTGCCATTGTATTCTCTAGGGTCTTTGCTAAAAAAATATATAATGTTTGGGGGTTCTATGGAATTTTCTAGCAAAAAAAATATAAATTTTACATGTAGGAGAGAAATGTCAGAATTGGCCTGGATTGTAACAGGTATGGCAGCGATCAAGCATATCATCTACCAAAGAGGGGATGAAGATTGGGGTTACAATGAATTTATCTTTTCTCTTTTAGCGAATATATTACATCATAATGTCTTCACCTTCAATGGCTCCTACTACCTCCAGGTACAGAGGGTGGAGATGGGGCCTTGTTAATATACACTCACCATTTTCTTTTATGATTTAGGTCAATCGATGACGTTTTTGCTGTGTGGGACGGCCCTCTGGAGCTCTTGTCTCTATGTCTGGAGAGAATGAATAGAATGACTTTAATCTTACATTTAATATGGCATCTAGTTGGTGATCATATCTCCATCCTTGATGTGGAGGTCTCCAGAGGGTTGATGGCACCCTCTGCAGCAGTTTGTACCGCAAGGCCACGGCAGGTAATACTTTACTGCACGCCTCAAATTTGCACCCTCAGACCCTGGTGAGGTCTATTCCTTACAGCCAGCATCTCAGAGTGAGACACAACGATATGAATGATGATACTTTTGCAGCTGAGGCCAACAAGTTGCATGACAGATTGACGCAGAGGGGTTATTCCAATACCTCTCTCAAAAAGATTTTTAAACATATCGGTCACCCCAAGTTCTATCCTGCCTACACCTCCCCTTCCTCATTCCAAGCTTGGGAATGTGCAAACCTAACGCGTATATGTGACCTGGTGGCCAGGGATACGGTCAAATCGTTCCCTTCCCTGCAAGCCCAATCACAATTGCCAAATAATGAATATTTTCGCTATCTCCAAATATCGCACTTTGTACAACAGACTATTGGCTTGACTAGGGATATGAACACATATACGTTATTTGAAAAACTATGCAATACGGATCCACATGCCCCGGGACAAATATCACAGCTATACTCACACCTTACCTCCCAGCCGTCAACACTCCCGACATATGCGCAGTCTTGGTCCAGGGACCTGAACTTAAATCTGGATGAAAACGACTGGTCTGATGTATGGCTACACACTAAACTATCATCATCGAACATTGTGGCTCTAGAGGCGAGCTACAAGGTTCTCATGCGTTGGTACCTAGTACCAGATAGAATTGCAAAGTTTTTACCTTCATATTCTCCAAACTGTTTCCGTGGCTGTAGCGAGAGAGGCACGCACTTGCATATTTGGTGGACCTGTCCAGTGGCACAGTGCTTCTGGACTGAAATATTTATGGTTCTATCCACTCTGTTCACCAGTTCATTAGATCCTGACCCAGCACTAGCCCTTCTCAATTTTTACCCAGATTCTTTCACTAGGGCCCAGATACGCCTTGCTCTGCAGGTCACCACCGCTGCTAAACAAACAATAGCTAAAGCATGGAAGACATCTACTCTTCGTTTGGCTGAAGTTAAGAATAGAGTTACACAAGCAATGATACACAGTAAAATTGAAGCTACTGTTAAAGATACTGTCCCCAGACATACCAAGATATGGCAACCGTGGGTCGATCATTACTTACCCCCGCATTTTGACCATCGGTTATTAGCTCCATAAATCCCAGCCCCCCCCGAATGGCAACCTTTTCCTGGTCCTTGGTAGCTGTTTGGGAACCGGCCGACCATCATACCCACTCTTCTGATCCCTCTTTTTTTCATTTCCTCTATGATCCCATTCTGCCATCTCTCTCCCCCTCTTCCACTTTTCTTCTCTCATCTCTTCCCTTCTATTTTCCTTCTTTCTCTCATTTCCCCCTTTCTTCATCTATTCTTTTCGCCTTGCACTTTGATTTCTGTCTTAAAGAAGTACCCAACTGTGATAAAGGTTCACCCTAGTAGTGTTCCTGGGTATAACCAGTTATGATTTGTATGTGTTGTATCTGTTTGTAAACACGAAATTAGATAGTCTGCTTTCCTTTTGATTTTTAGCATCCTGGCCTTTGTTCGAGATGTTCACGTTTTTTACACATTGTAAAGGTCGGACCATGAGATTACTTGTTCTCAAGAAGCTATACTTTATTTTACATGACTTTTATGTCACCACTGTTACAGTTTGATGTAAACTTAGGTACTATCTGTTATTATTTTTTCTTAACGTTGTGCAAGACGAATGGTAAACTTCTCTGAGATGTATGCACCTTGCATTAATAAAAATTTTTGAAATCAGAAAAAGATTTTTAAACATGCCACATCACACACTCAACAGGATCTCCTGTACTCTCACAAATCTCCGAGCCAGGACAACCCCTTAAGAATTATCACCAAATAGTGTAACCAACATGGTGAGATTAGGAAAATTGTCTCCAAGTTTTGGCACGTTCTAATAATGGACTCTTCTCTGGGTTGGTTGATCCCAGAAATGCCCTAGTTTACATTTAAGAGAGCTGCTTCCATTGCCACTAAATTAGTGAGAAGTGAGTTCAAAAGTGATTTGGGTACCGAACATTGCAAGTACAGAGGTACTTTCATGTGCGGTTCAAGTGGGTATTGCAGGTACATGTATACTAACAAGAAGCCAATCTTACCAGATGGGAGGGTTTTTTGACCCAAACATTTTGGGAACTGTATGACTTTCGGAGTGGTCTATATGTTGATATGTTACTGAGGTTGCTTTTATGCTGGTAAGATCAAGCTCGAGCTTTGGAAATGAGCCTACCTACATATCAGGAGCATGCAGACTTGTAACCCTGACCTGCCTTTGGGTAGACACACCCTGATTTTCCACCAAGGCAAGTTCCCCAGAATTAAATTCCTAATTTTGGATCATGTCCACCCTAGCTCCAGGGGAGGAGACTGGAACAAAGATCTTCTCCAGCTAGAGATATGCTGGATACTCACTTTAAAGAGGAAGTAAACTCTCCCACTTTGATGCTTTTTTTCATTTAGTCCATTATAATAAGTAATTATAAAACTATAGCCACAGCTACAGCTATGTTTAAAGAAACTTTAAAAAAACGTGTTTCCAGGGGTAAGGCAGCCCTGTCTTAAGTATTGTTTTCTGCGTCCACAGGAGAATGTATTTCCACCCTTACATTGAACACTTCATGTACTGTTAACCAAGCCTCCTTCTCAATCCAACGTTTCTATGGCAACCCTGCTTCCCTGCTCATAGCTGACTTGTTTTATTTCATAGTATTTACTTATGCCGATTATCTAGTGTTTGCCTATGTCAGTCTTATCAGCTTCAGCTGATAAGACTGCAGTAATGCTGTCTGATGCCTTTTTTCCACGCTCCATGTGATGTCACATGGTCACGTGGGGTGTAGGAGGAAGCTATGAGTGATTATGCAGTCTTGTGGGATTTCAGTGGTGTGCCATAGGAAGTCCTAGCTTTGTTGTTTATATCTGTTGATGTTTATGTTGTTACAAAGTTACATAGCTAGTCTGTTTGAAAAAAGACCATCCAGTTCAACCCGCAGAGAAAAAAAAAATCCAAAAAATAAAACACACATACTGTACACAAATATAAAACCTCCATATACACAATCCTATACTCACAGTTGATCCAGAAGAAGATAAAAAAATGAATATTCCCTGAATCAACTTTACCTATAAATGTTAGTATCCAGTTATTTTGCATGCATTTAGGAAATAATCCAGACCGTATTTAAAACTATCTACTAAGCTACCCAGAACCAGCTCTTAAAGGAGCCTATTATAAATTTTCACAGCTCTTACTGTGAAGAAGTCTTTCCTTATTTGGAGGTCAGCTCTCTTTTCCTTCAGACACAAAGAGTGCCTCCTTGTTCTCTGTGATGACCTTAATGTGACTAACACAACACCAAGTTCACTAAATAGACCCCTTATCTATTTAAACTCCTCTTCTCAAGAATAAATTCCGCTCAACTAATCTTTTTTTCTTATCTGAGATACTCTATGCTTCTTATCAGTTTGGTTGCAAACTGATACTTTCTCCTGTTCCCCAATATCCATTTTGTGAACTGGTGCCCAAACGGAACTGCATATTCTAGATGAAGTCTTACTAATGATTTGTACAGTGGCACAATTATGTCTCTCTCTCTCTTTGCAGTCCATACTTCTTTTGTTATAAGAAAGGATTTTGCTTGCTTTAGAAACTGCAACATGGCATTGGATGCTAATTTGAAGCCTATGATCTACCAGAATACCCAGATCATTTTCCACCATTGATTCCCCCAGGTGTACTCCTCCTAGTATGTATGATGTGTGCATATTTTTAGCCCCCTAGTACATGTTACATTTATCAACATTAAACTTCATTGCCACATAGTTGCCTAGATAAACAGTGCATTGAGGTCAGCTTGTAAGTTGATGACATCCTGTAAGGACGTTTTTCCACTGCGCAGCTTGGTGTCATCTGCATTTCTGTTTCCCCACTAAATCTTCTGTACTAATCAGTGCTGAGAGCTGGCTGCCATACTTCATGCTCTATAATAAAAATATCCTGACGTGCTTAGATAAAAAATTATTTTGGAATTTTATATTAAAGCCATATTGAAACCTCCTTACTGTAACATATTTAAGCTGAATAAACAATAATAAACGTGGGCATGTTTTTGTTTGAAAAGTGAAGGGGTTAATGGTGGGTGTGGCACTGCTCTAGGATCCTGCTGAGGTAATAGAATGTGCATGCACCAATTGTTGCCAATATTAATTTAATAAAGTGCAAATGTGTATAAAGAAATCAATTGATGTGTAAACAATAATCAATAAAGTGCAAATATGTATCCAGTAATTTATGCTCCAGAAATAATCAGTGATCCTTAATAGTGATAAAAACTGTTCAGTAATCAAAATCAAATCCTAATATATAAATTCTGTATTCAGTCCCAAATAAAGTGCTAGTTGATCCAAAATTCAGGCCATCAAACAATAAATATATATGTCCAAAAACAACAAAACAGATGAATAAAGTGACTTGTTCTTCTTTCTCCTTGTGCCTTCTAAGATATCAAAAGTGCAGGTGCTCCACTCTGTGCTCTCCTATATATATTGCACTAACCCCTAGAGAGAGTTGTCCCCTCTAGGGGATGTCAAAGCTTTACAGCTATACTGCTGTGTAGACCTCTGCTGTATTGGTCCTTATCAGCCCCATTGCCACATTCATATACAGTATCCCATACAGCATCTCCATTGCTGAATGTATCTTCTTTTTGTTTGCATGTATGTTGTACTATTGTGCTAAAAGTGTAGACCTCCACTGTATTGATCCCTATCAGCCGCTTTGCCACATTCATATCCAGTATCCCATACAGCATCTACATTGCTACATAGTTACATAGTTAGTCAGGTTGAAAAAAGACACAAGTCCATCCAGTTCAACCTTAAAAACAATAAATAAATAAAAGAAAAAATTTCGTACAATCCAATATACCCAATTTTATACCCACAGTTGATCCAGAGGAAGGCAAAAAACAGCAGGGGAAAAAAAATTCCTTCCTGATCCCCCAAGAGACAATCAGATTTTCCCTGGATCAACTTTACCTGTAAATGTTAGTACCCAGTTATATTATGTACATTCAGGAAAGTATCCAGGCCTTTCTTAAAGCAATCTACTGAGCAGGCCAGAACCACCTCTGGCGGGAGTCTATTCCACATTTTCACAGCTTTTACTATGAAGATACCTTTCTGTATTTGAAGATGAAATCTCTTTTCCTCCAGACGTAAAGAGTGTCCCCGTGTCCTCTGGGTAGACCGTAAAGAGAATAACTCAACACCAAGTTCACTATATGGACCCCTTATATATTTGAACATGTTGATCATATCCCCCCTTATTCTCCTCTTTTCAAGAGAGAATAAATTCAGTTCCTCTAATCTTTCTTCATAGCTGAGCTCCTCCATGCCACTTATCAGTTTGGTTGCCCTTCTTTGCATGTTCACCAGTTCCCTGATATCCTTTTTGAGAACTGGTGCCCAAAATTGAACTACGCATTCCAGGTGAGGTCTTACAAATGATTTGAACGGGGCAAAATTATATCTCTCTCTCTGAAGTCCATACCTCTCTTAATACAAGAAAGGTCTTTGCTCGCTTTGGAAAACGCAGCTTGGCATTGCATGTTATTATTGAGCTTATGCTCTACCAAAACCCCCAGATCCTTCTCCACCACGGATTCCCCCAGATGTACTCCTCCTAGCATGTATTCTTAGCCCCCAAGTGCATAACTTTACATTTCTCAACATTAAAACTCATCTGCCACATAGTCGCCCAATTAGACAGTGCATTGAGGTCGGCTTGCAAATTGGAGACATCCTGTAAGGACGCTATTCCATATTGCTGAATGTATCTCCTTTTTGTTTGAGCCCCCGTTCACACCTGTGCGAATGAGATGCAGCTTACACCGCATCCAATTTGCAGGACATTTTAAAATACATTCATTTGAATGCATCTGGTTCACATATGTGTGTTGCATTCGCACTGCGCATTGCACAAAAAACGTGTGCGTTTTCTGGGCATTGCGGTGCGAATTACAACCCATTATCTTCAATGGGAACGCATCTGATTCGCAGATGCATTCCGTTCTGAACACAAATTCTCTCCTTCTCCTCACTACACCTCCCCCCTCTCCCTTCCTTCTCTCTGCTCACTGATCCGCAGCTAAAACGTAGAGGAACCTCTGAACAACTGATTTTTATCTTCGCAGTGAAACCGGAGCTTCAATTCGCAATAGACATGTGTGAACCCGGGCTCAGTGTATGTTGTACTATTGTGCTTGGGTTAAAATACTCTGTACTGGCAAGATGATGGAGGTCTGGACCATGTTTTATGACAGATTGCAGCACCCTTGGACTTCAGCTTTCTGGTGCTTTTATGTTACAATCTAAAAAATATGTTTTATCCTGCCACACACTGGTGAAACAGAATTAGTGTCAACATGTATAAACCACTCCTGGCCTCCTAAAACCAATTAGTGAACCAAAAAAAATATATTGTGTTGGCTTCCTGTGAATGTTCAATAACCCTGTTGGGTAACTTTACAGCCTTGGTAAAGTTACCCAATAACTTGAGGGTTTTGTTTTTGAGTTTTTGGTGAATACAGTCATTGTCACTTATATTAGAGAGGATTGTGATCTTGTACATTCCATTTAGGTTTGCATTAATATCTATGCCCCTTTTTTTGGATATTCACCCTGTTTATTTGTTGTAGTGACAGGAACCCCTGGATACTACCTAGGTATAAAATGTAGAAAGATGAAGAACTTTATGAAAAGTGCTTGGCAGATGGCTTATGCTTTAACACATCTGAATCCAACCACACAGGTTGTTCAAACTTGGTATTATTTCAGACTATCTTACTTGGTATTATTTCAGACTATCTTAAAAATCTTGAAAACTTAATTCAGTATTTTAGTGTTTCGTTAACAGAAAATGGGCTGCTAGATTCAGGTGAATCTTCTCAAGGACTTGTGTGACTATTAGGTTATTTTTGCTTTTAAGCTTCTTATTTACAAAAAAAAATAGCCTGGATGGTGTAAATAATTGTTGACATGAATATAATAGCATATTAGGCAATGGAAATTTATCTTTGCAGTAAACTTTATTGTAGTTGTTAATATGAATTGAGAATGTTATTGTATATATAGAGTTATAAATCATAAAATGTCATTCTTGAAAAATGATATAAATGCACAATCTTTTTCTTCAGGTTACTAATAAAATTAATTTTCAATAAAATTTGTTTGGAATGAAATCATCCCAATTCTCAAATAATAAAAAAAAACATTGTCATGTCACTTATATGATAATAATTATACTTAATAATTTAATCAAAAGAAAAACAGAATGCTGATATATGCAGAAAATGTAAACGACCAAAAGGAAATACTTTTATTGACATTATGTATACTTATAAATAAAAAGTCAGGTCTGCTATGGATATAAAGGGGAATCCCATGCCAAAATTAAAAAAAAATGGCATGGGGGCTCCCCTCAAAATCCATACCAGACCCTTCAAGTCTGGTATGGATTCCTTCTCCTCCTTGAGGGTCAGCCAGAGTTTCTCTTGGTTTCTCTTGAGATACACATACATTGATTATTAGTGCAGCCCCCCCAGGATGCCTACCCATGCCTACCAGGTATGCCCACCCATGACCACCAGGTATGCCCACCCATGACCACCAGGGTTGCCAATCAGTGCCCATTCGAAGTGGCAATCAGTGCCCATTAGAGGTACCAATCAGTGCCCATCAGTAATGCCTGCCAGTGCCTCCTCATAAGTGCTGCCTATCAGTGCCACATATCAGTGCCCAAAAGTGCCCATCAGTTCCGCCTATCAGTGCCCATCAGTTCTGTCTAAAAGTGCCCATCAGTGCCACCTATAAGTGTCCACTGGTGCAGCCTTTCAGTGCCCACTAGTGTCGCCTATTTGTGCCCATAAGTGTCGCCTATCAGTGCCCATCAGTGCCATCTATCAATGCCCATCAGTGCCACCTATCAATGCTTATCAGTGCTGCATATCAGTGCCACCTATCATTGCCCATCAGTGCTGGATATTAGTGTCTCATTATCAGTGCCACCTCATCAATGCCACTTTATTAGTGCCACCTCATCAGTGCCAATTAGTACCACCTTATCAGTGCCCATCAGTGAAGGAGAAAATGTATTTATTTACAAAATAGAAAAAAATTGTTTTCAAAATTGTCATTTTTTTTTATTTGTTCAGCAAAAAACTCCAGTGAAAATCAAATACCACCAAAAGAAAGCTCTATCTGTGGGAAGTACAGTGTTGCATGACCTTGTCATTTAAAATGTGACAGTGCTTAGAGCGCATGCACGGGCAGCTGGAACGGATGCAAGCCTAGATGGATCCGCACACTCTCGGCACATAGAGTTATAAGTAGCAGGCCTCCTATCCCGCTTGTCCCAGCACAATACCGGGACACTGGGCACACAGCACGGAGCATACCCCCATGCTCACCCGATCGACGGGAAAGACCTACGGCATTTCATAACCACCTCTTGGGTCAGCTGAAAGATCCAAGATGGCGACCGGCATGAACCCTGTCCAAACAGGGAAGGGGCAGCCACAGCCACAGAGGAATAGGGGACAGTCATCCACCCATGGATCACTCTGCATGGCCTCCCCCACAGACTTCCACTCCTCAGGTGAGCCGACAGACCATCCCTGTCCCTCATCCATCCCTGCCATATACCTGTCACAGGCTTCTATACCATCCCCAAGCCCTGCTTCCCATGCTTCATCTTCCCTAGAAAAGGATATGGCTGATATATCCCTTAGCCAGACCACTGGCCAAGATATAGATCCTGACAGTCCTGAGGGATCCCCAGATCCTTTACCTGCCATATTCTCCAGATACTATCCTCCTTGCCTGCTTTGCGGATATGTTGAAAAAGGAATTAGAGAAAGCCACACCTAAATTGGCCTCTGACCTGAAGCAAGGTTTTCAGAATTTAGGATGTCGGTAGACAGTATTGAATCCAAAGTTAATGACACTGTCCGCAGAGTAGCACAGAACTCTAAGCACAGAACTCTACCATGATTACTGAACTCCATGATTGTCTGGAGGAAGCTTACAATAGAATTGAAGATCTTTAAAATCATGCCAGACGGTATAATTTCCGCATCCATGGT
The DNA here is from genome assembly GCF_037356315.1 of Lithobates pipiens. Taxonomy (NCBI): domain Eukaryota; kingdom Metazoa; phylum Chordata; class Amphibia; order Anura; family Ranidae; genus Lithobates; species Lithobates pipiens. The sequence continues at coordinate 391,042,231 of NW_027507764.1, forward strand.
TTACCAGAATTGGTTAAAGACATAATCTCTATCACTTCTTCCCTGATGCAATCAGCTGTCCCAAATATTGACAAAATCCGCAAGGAGATCAATCGCATTTACAGAGCTCCTTTGAAACCAGACGGGCCTCCCCAAGATGCATGACCGTTTCCTTGACCCTGAAGAAGTGGGGTTTTACAATAAAAGTCCCACTTCTTCAGGGTCAAGGAAGCGGTCTTCTGATATGCCAGGGAACACCCGGACCTGGAAGTTGAAGGTTCTGAAATCCAAGTCTTTGCAGACATTTCCCAAGCTACCAATCAAAAAACAAGAGCATTTAAACCTTTGCTTTTCCCTCTGAATCATCGCTGAAAACATCCTTTCCCTTAACAATTCACATATAGCAATCGATCATATGCCTTTTCTACATTCGCCAACGGTGAAAAGATTTGCTGAAGTTGGGATTTATCTCTCATAATCCCTCATCTCTCGACTCGATCCAATGACAATCATTCTCTGCTTTCAGCTCTTTGATCTTCCAGTCCTCAAGGAAATCCACAACCTCATGCCAAGTTACCTGAGAAATTCCTGAATGATTCATATTGTCTTGCTTTTTGAAAAAAGAAAATGTTTGTGTTTTTTTGTTGCCTTACAGCAGTGGCTTCTCAGTGGTCCTACTACGGGACTGTAGCTGCTGCCTATGTTTGGTTAATTTTTTGTTATACCATACACCTGATATCTATTACCTTTTAGATCATTCTGATATTGTCAAACTTGGGACCTATTTGTCTTGAAAAATATTTGCTAGGTCTGTGCTAATTGTGGATCCATTAATACTGTATGTTTTTTGTTTCAGTTTTTTTTTTTTGTTCAGGAGCATTTGGAAGGGCATTTACTTGCTATTTAATATTTGTGCTGGGAGGAGGCTATGCGCTCTCCCTGTCTGTTGGACTCTTTCCATTGATTACCCTTGGTGGAGACTCCTAAACTCCCAGAACCAGTGTAATATGTGGTAATACTAAATTTTGTTTCAGTCATTCAATTTGTTTTTCCATGTTTTACTCCTTGATACTGGGTGTCTCTAAAGCCCCATACACACTATCAGATTTTCTGCTGAGTTTTTCCTTCAGATTTACCAAAACAATGTAGTGCAAGGGCCTGCCTGATTGCATACACATTGAAACTCCTAAGGTTTGACCTCATATTACATGGTTTTGGTAAATCTGAAGGAAAAACTCAGCAGAAAATCTGATAGTGTGTATGGGGCTTCAGTCCGCGTATCGTCTACTCTCTTTACTTTTCTCTATTTTCTCTATTTTTAACCTTTTTTCCTTCTTCTTGAGGGTCAGCCAGAGGTTCTCTTGGTTTCTTTTGAGATACACATACATTGGAATTGGTGGGTAAGTTTACCTGCTACAGCTGTTTATGTCTTTTGCCATGTCCAAGTTAACTGACACGAACGGAACCATACGACTGCCTTCTTATAATGTTCAGGGGTTGCGCTCTCCATCTAAGCGTATTAAGGTGTTTAATTATTACAAATCATTGGGTGCTGATATTGTAGCTTTTCAGGAAACACACTTTGCTTCTTCCTTCACTCCCCACTATATACATAAAGACTAACCCGTTTGTTATTATGCTAATGCCAGGGAGAAAAAACAAGGGTGGAGCTTTGTTTATCGCAAAGACTCTCATTCACTGAATCTAAAATACTGAGGAACTAGGAGGGGAGATACCTAATGGTAAAGGGACACCTGGGGAGTAATTTAGTGAACGTTTTAGTCTATTATGCCCCCCATATAAACCTGGTAGCATTTTTCAAATCCTTGCTCCGATCTTTGGTGCCGGAATTTGAGGGAGATGTGATCCTAGCTGGTGACTCTAATCTAGCATTAGACAATATACTAGACAAATCTTACTTATCTCAACTTCATCCCCTCCCAAACAAAGCTGAAAATTTGCTCAGCTGTTATATCATCATGAACTGGTTGATGCTTGGAGGGAGGCCAACCCTACCGCTCGAGACTATTCCCACTTTTCTTTTTTTTTTTAAAGAAAATTTTATTGAAGTTTATTTCAATACACGTGAAGAATGATAAGTACATACAGATCTCTTCCGAGTTTATCCAATTAGCGAGCATTATTAATACAGAGAAGCAAAATGTTAAAGAAAGGAGACTAAAAAGAAAATAGAGACCTCAAAAACCCAAACGACTTTACCAAAATTAGCATAAGCAAGTGTGGATTGTACATATCGGACCCGGTGTAAATAGGATGTCCGGGGAGTCGAGCTCTATTCCAAAGGCTATCTCCAGGAGGATTAATAGGCTTTGTGTACATATCATTATATATATAATGCAGATTCAAGGAGTTTACAATCCTACATATTCTCAGAGACCAATAAGATAACCCCTGAATCTTGCGCCTATTAGAATATGGGGAATGCGGTATCTGTGTCTTTCGGAGAAATAATAGTCTTATTTCGCCCAATTTGGTGTGAGCCGAGCCTTACACTGCAATGTAGACCATCAAGGAGTTTGGGGTCCTACGGAAGATGATGGCTGGTGAGGAGCATAAACGTGTACAAAGAGGGAGTGTCTATTGAACTTGCAGTGTTCAAGGACGACTATTCATGAGATTAGTGTAAGATGGGGTGGTTTTAAAGTGGATCCAACAGGCCCATTTCGAACTAAAATTTTGAAGGAGTGTCACGAGCAATGTGGATCAGCTCTTCCATTGTTGCCGAGTGATTGATTCTGCAGAACCATTCTTTCATTGTGGGTACCTGGATGGATTTCCATTTGGTTGGAATACATTGTTTTGCTGCATTTATCATAAACATGGCTAATGATTTATGGTAGGTGTTATGAGATCCGGGAAAGATATGCAATAAACACTGAGCTGGGGAAGGTTCAATGTTGTATGTAGTGACCTGAGTTGTAATGTTGCAGACCTCTGTCCAGAAAGGGACCAACAAGGGGCAGGACCACCAAATGTGCAGGAATGTTCCTGTGTCCGAGAGGCATCTCCAGCATCTATTTTGTGTATTCGGGAATAATTTGCTTAGTTTCGCTGGTGTATGATACCACCTGGTTTGAACTTTGTAATTATTCTCTTGCGAATTAACATTTAATGTGCCCTTATGTGTGGTTAAGAAAATATTACTCCATTGTTCGTCTGTCAAAGAGAGGTTCAATTCCTCTTCCCAGCGATTGCAAGCGACGTAGTCCCTTGGGCTTAAATGGTCGAAAAGAAGTGCATGCGTGAGGGCTATCAGGTGTCTTTATGGGGATTGTTGGGAACATAATTTTTCAAAGGGAGTTTGTGCACGGGAGCAGTCCTGATTTTTGTTCAATGAACAGAGGAAGTGGGAGATTTGGATATACGGCCATTGGGGGATAGGGGGCATCTCTAGTGTTTCTGTAATGTCTGATGTAGATAGTAATTCACCTCTGGAAAAAAAGTTGCCTGCTCTGGTTTGAGTTGGCGTCCAGTCCGGGCTCAGGAAGTGGGTGGATAAGCCTGGGGGAAAGTCTGGGTTTAGTTTGAACGTCGTTAACGGGCTGGGAATAGATGATATCTGTGATCGTTTACAGATGAGTTGGAAATAATGTAGAGTCGGGCCAATTAATGGGTGACTCTTTATAGTCAATGGGATTTTGTTCGGGTTGAACCAAGGAATGGAGCCAAGGAGTGCAGGTGAGAAGGATGATTCTATGGAGACCCAGTCTTTAGAGGTTGCGTGTAGATTCCAGTCAGCAATTCGAGACAGGTGTACGGCATAGCAATAGTTGAATATGTCAGGTAGGCCTATGCCACCTAGAGCTTTTGGGCACGTTAGAAATTTGAAGCTAATCCTGGGTCTTCGGTCATTCCAAAGAAACCTGGAGCAAATAGATTTATAAGTCTTAAAAAATGTTGTTGGGAGCTGAATAGGAACTGCCTGTAGGATGTAAAGAAGTCTCGGAAGAGCGTTCATTTTGAGAATGGCTGCCCTGCCGAACCAGGAAAAAATCGGCTTATTCCATCTTTGAAGGTCCAGGATTAGCTTGTTTAATAAGGGTAAATGGTTCTTAGAATATAGATCCCTGAGGTGCGCATGCGCGAGGCTTCCAAGATGGCCGCGATCATCTAAAGCTCCGCTGCCTCGCGGAACAACGGAACCCCTACCGCACGGCACGGCTACCCTTCCGCTTCCCGAGTTATAGGGGCGGAATCCCGAAGTGTTGGGGCACATTTCTGAATGACCGGTGGACTGGCTAAACGCAATCTCGGCCCGCTGTTCGCTTCATTGGACGTGAGGGAGAAATCCAAGATGGCCACCGCAGCACAGCTCCTGTCTCAGGATCACAGATCCGCAGGCACAGTGGATTTCAGGTCAGATACAGACTTTCCTCCTCTCCACGCCACCCCAGGCAACCCCAGGGGTCTCCCCAAGGAAGCCACACCGTCCCCGGCCTCCACGGTCTCTCTGCTGGAACGCACCATCCAGGAGTTCTCTCCCTCCCCAGCGGGGACCTACAGAGTTACCCAGACCGCCATGGCCCCCCACGAGGCTGCTCATTCAGACCCAGTCTCCCACATGGATGCCTTGTTTGGCAAATTCTCTGAATTATTAGAGAGGGGCCTCTCCCAAACTGCCTTGCAAATCACGGGGGAATTGAAAGCCGATTTTATTAACCTAGGCTCCCGGATCGAAACGATCGAACTTAAAATGGAGGATACCATAGCCAGATCCATCCAAAACTCCAGACACATCTACTCAGTACAGGAGCAATTGGACATAGCCATGGCCCGTATAGATGACCTCGAAAATAGGTCACGCAGATATAACGTCAGAATTCGCGGGCTCCCAGAATCAATAACTGATGTGTCCAGGGCGGTGCAAGACCTCATTCAACAGCTAATCCCAGACATCCCAGCTACCAAGCTTGAACTTGACCGGGTCCATAGAACCCTCGGCCCCCCTAGGAAGGATGGCACCCCGCGAGATGTTCTGGCCAAGCCACATCACTTCTCGGTGAAAGAAGAATTCATGAAGAGAGCCAGATCCCTGCAACACGTCAATTACCAGGGACACCAGGTTCAGATCTTTGCGGACCTCTCCCCCTCCACGATACAGAGACGAAGAGCTCTAAAACCCCTCTTGCTTGCAATGTCCCACAAAGACATAAAATACAAATGGGCATTCCCTTTTGCGGTCAGGTTCACGGACAAAGGGAAGTCTTTTGCCTTCTCCACTTTTCCCGAGGGGGAAAAGCTCCTCACCAAGCTGAAAATCATCTCTCAAGAAGCTGACATGGACACTTCTAACCCTAGCCAGGGATCTAACAAACGACCCACTCCTAACAGCCCACAATCCCCGTTATGGACCTCCGGAAGAGCCAAGAAGGTCAAGGATAATGCACCCACCTGAGCAACTTCCAGTCCCATTACCAATCTCTCCATTTTGTGACTGACCGTCCGAGGTCCTGGAGAGGGCCGGAGGACTGCTCCCCAAACTTGGAAAGTTTGGCCCTCCAACCCTTTTTGCCCTCCCCTTGCCTAGGACTTGTGCTACCCTTGTTCTACCCTTATCCCCATTGCCTCCAATAATCCGGGACGCTATGCAGTACTTTGTCCATCTACTGGACTGCCCGTAACCCCGCATATATTTTTTTGTTTACATACCCTCGAAATGGGCCCCAAGGTTGCTTTGAGGATTTCCCAGGGGGCTGCATTCCTCAGCACCCCCCCTGGATGTACCATCCTTCCTTATGCCTTAAGAACAGCGTTCATTTCTTAGCCCCAGTGTCTTCTAGGCATTATGTTTAGCCGTGCCTCAAAAGAAAAGTTCCTTTTTATGTATATTGCAGCTTTTATGTTATTGCTATTTAAAGTTGATTTCACAGTTCGGGTAGTTACCCGACTAGGGGTCCCCAGTTCCGCGAGGGACCACATGTGTAACTCTCCCTCCCTCGGCCTTTCCCAGGCGTCTGAGGGTCGGGACTCCTGACCTTATGGGTCGGTTGTCTTCATTGTGTTTGCTTGGGATTTCGGGGGGTGTCTCCTGCCCTGATCTCCTCTTTCTCTTCTCAGGAACCCTCTCTTTCCTTGCCCTTTCTCCCCTTCTCTTCCCCCTTGATGGTAAGCTTCCCCCGTTGAATGTTTGCATGACACTATTTTTTTTCTCCTCAGGTTGGGCTGAGCCAACCCAGTCGACATGGTATCCTGGGAGACATCCTCGGGCCACCGATCTCAATGCCCTTACCAAGAACCCAGCTATAGATTGGGTAAGTGAGGTCGTTTTCAGATGCTGGGCTCCCCCTCTGCTCCATGGCTGATCCACAGGCTGCTAGGCTTAAGATAGCCTCCCACAACATTCAGGGTCTTAATTCCCCCATCAAACGGAGAAAAGCCCTCGATTACTACAAATCCCTGAAACTAGATATAATTCTGCTTCAGGAAACCCACTTTCCTATCCGGTATAGTCCCAAGTACCTACATGCCCACTTCCCTCAGTTTTTCTTAGCCAACGCGGAATCCAAGACCAAGGGGGTGGCCATTTTGATGGCCAAAACATGCAAATTCAATAAGAGTTTTGAAAAAGCGGATCCGGAGGGCAGATTTTTACTTGTAAAGGGCACTGTGGGGGACCAACTGTACTCCTTGGTCTCCTACTATGCCCCGAACACGGGTCAGGCCAAATTTTTCGAATCCATGCTACGTATTTTAGCACCTCTTTTAGAGGGGACGGTTATTGTCGGAGGAGACTCTAACGTCGCCTTTGATCAAGGACTTGATAAATCCTCCCCCTCACGTCCCCGCTTAACCAGGCCCACAAAGGCAAGCTTACGGATTGCCAAATTGCTACACGCTCATGGGCTATCCGATGTCTGGCGGGAATTAAACCCCACAAAGAGAGACTACACTCACTTCTCAGCGCCTCACCAATCATATGCACGCATAGACCACATACTTGTCCCCTCCTCGCTCCTTCCCAGGATGCTCAAAGCCTCCATCACTGACACAGTGATCTCAGATCACTCTCTTGTAATTGTGACGGCCCTGGGGGGCTCGAGTGGGAGACATCCTAGGCATTGGAGGTTAAATGAATCCCTCCTTTCGGAGCCATCACGAGTTATAGATCTCGACAAAGCATTGAAGGAATATTTTTCTATTAATGCGACTCCTGATGTCTCCCCCGAGACCCTGTGGGCGGCGCACAAAGCTTACATTAGGGGAAAATTCATGCAACTGGGTTCTCAAATAAAACGGGAAAGGCAATCAACCATCCTGAAGCTAGAAGAGGAATACTCTAAACTCAGAGCTCTTCACAAAAAGGACCCCCTCCGTACCCCCACGGCCATACTAGACAGGACTCGCTTAGAGCTAAATCTCGCCCTCACCACGAAAGCTGAAAAATCAGTTAGGTGGGCTGGCCACAAATTTTACTCACAGGCGGATAAAATAGGCACTCTCCTGGCCAATAGACTCTCCCCTAGAACTAAGCTGAGCACCCTCCCTCGGATCAGAAGCGCGGGACTCCCGCCCACGTCTAATCCGGTCACAGTTCTGAATGCCTTTCAGAAATTCTACACCTCTCTCTACAGTAGCTCCCCACCCCCCAAAGATAACCTCCTCCCAAAGTTTTTGGAGGGTCTGCCCATCCCGGTCTTATCGGACGTTCACAAACAAGTTATGGAAGCCCCCTTCCAGACAGAGGAGATACTGGAAGTCATTAAGACTCTTAAAAAAAGCTCCGCCCCTGGTCCCGACGGCCTTTCGATCCCTTACTATAAAGCCTTTGCCAACACGCTAGCTCCCCACCTGGCCAATCTCGGTAACCATAAAGCTAATGGAGACCCCCTGGATCCCCACCTTAACACGGCGTATATCACGGTCATCCCCAAACCTGGCAAGAACTTGGAAGATGTCAGCAACTACAGACCGATTTCCCTTATTAATAATGATCTCAAAATTCTTACGAAAGTTATGGCCAATAGGCTAGCCTCCTTTATTGGACGCTATGTCCACAAGGATCAAGTTGGTTTTATTCCCGGCAGACAGGGACCTGACCAAATTCGGAGGGCGATCGACATTATCTCCATTTTGCAGTCTAATTGGGAAGGGGGATCCGGACAATCTGGCTTCCTCCTTTCCTTGGATATTCAAAAGGCTTTCGACTCGGTCTCATGGCAGTACATCTTCCAGCTCTTTGACAGGTGGGGATTTGGGGCTCGCTTTCTTGGCTTATTACAGGCCTTATACTCCCAGCCGAGGGCCCAAATTCGAATACAGGGATACCTTTCTGAGCCAACTCCCATCACCAGGGGGACCAGACAGGGGTGCCCCCTATCCCCCCTCATATTTGCAATAGCCATTGAAACACTGGCGATCGCAGTCCGCCACAATATGGACATTAGAGGTGTCCAATGCGGTAGTCAAACGCACAAATGTGGACTCTTCGCGGACGACATACTGTTGTTCCTCACTTCCCCCCTCACAACCCTACCCAACTTATCCCGGGTATTGGACGACTTTGCCAAGGTCTCAGGCTTGAGGGTTAATTACTCCAAGTCAGTGGCGTTGAATGTTTCTCTCCCCACTCACCAAGTCCTCTCTCTCAAACAATCCTTTCCGTTCCAATGGAGTGACACTGCCATCCAATACTTGGGTATCTCCCTCACACCTAAAATAGAGATGCTATATGCCCACAATTACCCCAAATTATACAGACAGCTGGAAACCGACCTCTCCTCATGGTCTAAACATGAATTATCCTGGCTTGGCCGGATTAACTCCATAAAAATGACCTTTCTCCCCAAAATCCTTTACTACTTTCGAGCCCTGCCAATACCAGTTCGGAAGGACCACCTTTGCTCTCTGCAAAGCAAAATACTGAAATATATTTGGGGTAATAAGGGATACCGTCTACCGCAAAACACGCTCTTCCTGCATAGACGCAGAGGGGGGCTGGGTCTGCCTAACCTCCACAAATACTACCTTGCAGCTCGCCTAGCCCAACTCTCCTCGATCTACTCCAAATATGAGAAACCGGACTGGCAGTCCATAGAACGCTGTGCGGTACCCTCCTATACACTAGATTTTTTATTATGGTGCCCGCCCAAAGCCAGGCCGCCCATCATGTCCCCATCCCTTTCTCACTCCTGTGCCCTATGGGACGGCCTTCGCAAAGAGCCTTCCCTAGTCTCCACTATAAGACCCCTTGCTCACATGTTCCGTAATCATGACTTCCCCCCCGGTCTGAACATTGAGGCCTTCAGATGGTGGTTGGACAAGGGACTATACCGGATAGGTCACTTTTTTAATTCCAGGGGTCCGATTTCCCTAGCTTATTGTATCGAACACTTAGAGCTACCAAACACAGAGAGGTTCCGCTTCCACCAAATATCTCACTACCTGAACTCACTTTGGAAAAACAAACCCCTTCCTCCTCCCTTTACTGAATATGAAGCCTGGTGTGGTGGAGTCGGGGAGCAGAGGGGTGGTATTTCAGTGATCTACACGGCTCTCACTTCCCCAACGGGTAAATCCCCCTATATGACGGCTTGGGAATCTGATCTCCAGACCTCTGGGAGTCTCGAATCCTGGCAGCTGGCCTTAGCCAGATCCTTTCGTGGGATCCAGAACACCTCACTAATGGAGGCTAGCATCAAATTGATAACCAGGTGGTACCTCACTCCAGTAAGGCTAGCCAGAATATATCCCACGGCTAATCCCTTATGTTTCAGGGGGTGCCAACTTCGTGGCTCCATGATCCACATCTGGTGGGAATGCCCTAGACTCCGTTCGTTCTGGACTAAAATATTCAACTTGATTTACTTAGTCACAGGCTGCCGGGTTTCGAGAACTCCAGAGGTTGCGTTACTCAATACCCCGATTCCTTTGATGTCTGGTAACATTCAGAAACTAACTTATTTTATTCTATTAGGAGCCAAAATTGCGATTGCCTCCGCATGGAAGCAACCCAAACCCTCCTTCCTCGCAGCTAAGAGGAAGATATCGTGGATAATGTCCCAAGAAAAACTATCAGGTATTCTGTCAGACACCACACCTAAATTCCGAAAGGTGTGGGACCCTTGGGCCCGTTACATGGGAATCTCTCTGCTGCCGGGGGTACCCCCAGGCCCTCCCCTAGGAACCAGACCTCACCCCTAAAGCACCCATCCTTACATTGATTGTGAAACATTCCCTCGCTATTTCCTTTCACCCTTTCAGGACATAGCTTACCTCCCCCGACCCCTCTGTTCTCCTCTTCTTCTCCTTTCTTCTCTTCTCTGTCCTTCTAGTCGTTCTAAGATTTTGGTTTGCTCAACAGAGCTGTAATTGACAAGTTTACCATACAGTCCAATTTAATGTTGCGGTACCCACGGCAGACGATCCCCCGACTGTTTTTCCCCTCTGCGAGGGAGGGGCCTGGGAGGACACTCCCTCATCCTGGCACAGCAAGTTCCCTATTAGGGGTGTCGGGATGGGGGCTCCTGGGAGCTACCCTAATAGTTCTACCTGGGGGGCTCTCCCGGGGGGGACACCCTCCGTTTACCTCTTATTGATGTAGCCCCTCGATAAGGAAGGGCTTGCCGACTGTACACACTTGATATTGTCTGTTTTTCACTAATGTCTCATGTTTTTTTTACTTACATTGTGACAGCAGGCCCTCCCTGCTACTGCTAGTTTGTGTACTGCTTTACGTATGTAAGTGCCTTTAATATAAAATAAAATATTTTGAAAGTAAAAAAAAAAAAAAATAAAAAAAAAAAAAAACATCCTTCCCAAGTTAATTAACTACGACCAGGTGGGCTTTGTTTCAGGGCGCCACACTACTGACGCTACCAGACGTATGATTAATCTTATTTCCCTAGTCGAGCAAAAAAAGGAGCCTTCTCTGCTTCTTTCACTAGATGCAGAGAAGGCTTTTGATGGGATTCATTGGGGATATCTACGGGGGTGCTTTCTAAATTTGGGATGTACGGGGCGATACGAAATGCAGTACTAGCCCTTATTCACACCCCTTGGCGCATGTATACACGGAAGGCTTGTACTCGAAGCCTTTTGCTATAACGAACGGGACTAGGCAAGGTTGCCCCCTTTCCCCTATTATTTTTGCCCTCATCATGGAGCCGCTAGCGGAGAAACTAAGGAAAGACCAACTTATTGAGGGCATTCACGCGGGTGAGAATCAGTACAAAGTCTCCTTGTTTGCAGATGACGTTATACTGTCCCTTTCTAATCCAGCAGTCTCTTTACCAGCAGCGCATTCAGTCTTAACCGAGTTTAGCAAAATCTCATATTACAAAATTAATACATCTAAGTCGCTTATCTTAGGAATGAACATTAAACCGTCGATGGAAATACATCTTAAGCGTAAATTCCCCTACCCATGGACTGCTACCTCGGTTAAATACCTGGGAGTGAATCTTACATTCCCTACCGACTCACTATACAAAGAAAAGTATACACCTCTGCTGAACAACTTCCAACAGGATCTCAGCAGACTGCAGAAATTTTATCTTTCATGGTCAGGCCGCATTGCAGCGTACAAAATGTTTGTGCTTCCTAAATTAACCTATTATTTCCGAGCCTTGCCCATCCCTCTCCCGAGCTCCTTTTTCGCCAGGCTGCAAATACAACTGATGCACTTTATTTGGGATGGTAAGAAATCTAGGTGCTCCCCGCATATGCAATATAGACATAAATCCACAGGGGGTATGGGAATCCCAGTTTTGAAAGACTACTATACAGCATTTTTATTAGACCAATTGAGATACTGGTTCACAGATGCGGAGGTCAAGCCATGGTGCAAGTTGGAAAAACTTTGGCTGAGTGATTTGTCTCCGGTGGCACTCCTAATTGCAGCATGCATTGACAAACGTACTGAAATCCCTAATCACCCCACTATCCAGGCTTCGGTGGTAGCCTGGAAAGAAATAGCAACTAAAGGAAATTAATTCTATCCATCAAAAAACGTACCAATTCCCCTGGAAGTTACGAAATGGACAATACGAAATATTAGATTATCAAACTGGTTATCTCGCAATCTGGGAGACTGGTCAGACATAACCTCAGAGGGTAAAATTGTTCCATTCCATGTTTTACAACAGCAATTCCAACTCCCCAACTCCGAATTTTTGACATACACACAATTAGCCTCATACTTTCAAACATTTCAATTGATGAGTATTCCAGTTCTTGAAAAAATCTGGCTCCACTTACACTCTAACTCTCCAAAACCAAAGGGTATTTCAGTGCTTTATAACTCTTTAAATTCTAAGAATGCCTTTACAAAATCTACGTACTTTATTAGTTGGGAAAAAGAATTAGGCAAGGAATTTACAGATCTTCAATGGAAAACAGCCATAAAACACACCCACATGTACTCCAAATGTTCGAACTACGACGAATTAATGCAAAAGATTACGTTGCGTTGGTACTAAAGTCCGTATATTGTAGCAAAGTTTTCTAAGAGCGCTTCAAATTTATGTTGGCGGGGTTGCGGGAGAGTTGGGAGTTTGGTGCACATGCTGTGGGCATGCCCATGCTTACAACCCTTCTAGTTAGAGGTGTTTTCGATGAAATCACAAATTTTGAGAAAACAGGTACTCCCTAAGAAAGAACAAGCTATATTAAATATGGATCTAAATGCATTCCCATCCAAATTTAGACCAGTGGTTATGCATATCCTACTAGCAGCTAGATCCCTGATATTGAGCAATTGGAAGAAACCGGATCCCCCCTCTATTGCACACCTTGTAGCAAGATTGAATACTGTGAGGGAATACGAAAAAATTCTGGCCTATAGAGATGGTAACACAGAGAAATTTGATAACAACTGGTCTCCTTGGAAATCGTTTGAAGGATGATTCTAGCGAAACAATCTGTTTCTACTTACACAGCACAATATTAAGAGAATGTCAATTAGCTCATCTGTTGCATTTGATAATTTGGTTTTAAACTGATTTATATCTTTCAAATATTATACATGTCAGAGTGAGAGAAGACTTTTGAAACACATGAGTATAGAACGTTAGATTGTAAAGTTTACTGATGACCTAATGATGAAGTGAACGAAATATAAGGATGATGTTCGTTTTTTTTGTACAATCCTGTTTATTTGTATAACAGTCCGTATTATATGATGTATAGTGTCATGTTCCTATTTGTCAATTGTTCATATTAGAACGATTTGTTAATTCTGTTTAAAGATTTTTACTCAATAAAAACAAGTTAAACAAAAAAAAAAGAATATAGATCCCTTAGCTTGGGGGGAATTTGGATACCAAGATATGTTATGTGATCGGTTCTCCATTGAAACGGAAAGTTACTCTCGCATTGCTGTACTGTGTCCTGCGTTAAGGAGATGTTGAGTGCGTATGACTTTGTGAAATTAATTTTGAGATTGGATATAGTTTGGAAGGATTGGAATTCGGCTAGGAGATTCGGGAGAGTGGTTATAGGTTCAGCTAAAAAAAGTAGAATATCGTCCGCGAAGGCGGCGTATTTGAATTCTTTATGTCTGGTGCTTATCCCTTTGATGTTTTGGTTGTTTTTTAGTTGTTCAAGAAAGGGTTCAAGTGTTAGGATAAAAAGGACGGGAGATAGCGGGCATCCTTGTCGCGTGCCGTTGCGTATGTGAAAGGCGTCTGACAGAGTGCCATTAACTTTTACTCTAGCTGTTGGATTAGAGTATAATGCCAGAATAAAGTTGAGCATGTTAGGGCCCATACCTAGCGTGCGGAGCACAGCTTGCATATATTCCCATGACACTCTGTCAAACGCCTTTTCTGCATCTAGGGACAAGAAAAACCCCTTTTGGCCCGACTGAGTGATGAGGTGATGTAGATTGAGGGCCTTGAGTGTATTGTCTCTAGCTTCGCGTCCAGGGACAAAACCCACTTGGTCGTTTGAAATGAGATCTGGAATCAGAGGAAGCAGTCTGTTTGCCAAAATTTTTGAGAAAATCTTTAAGTCCACGTTCAGTAACGAGATTGGCCTGTAATTCCCTGTATTAGTGGGGTCCTTATCTGGTTTCGGGATTACCGCGATGTGGGCTTCCAGAAGCCCTGTAGGGAGTGACCCAGTGGTAGCAGTCGAATTAAAAGCTTTAAGAAAAGGATTTTGCAGGGTGTCCGTAAAGGTTTTATAATAGGCCGCCGTGAGGCCGTCCGGGCCTGGGCTTTTTGCAGGCTTAAGTTGTTTCACAGCCTGTTTCCATTCTGAAATGGAGATTGGGGCGTCTAAAGTGTCAACGATGGTTGGGCATATCTTTTTTAGCGATGGATTGTCAAGGAGAGAACGCAGTTTTTCGGTTTTCAGTCGAGAGGGGAGGTTGTCAGGTTTGGTGAGGTCAAGGTTGTAGAGTGATTTGTAATAATTCTCAAATTCCCGTGCAATGTCTTGATTTTTCGCAATGGGTTTACCCGTAGGGGAGTGAAGTAGGTGGATTGTATTTTTTGCTTTCCTCGTGTGGAGGGCCTGGGCTAAGAGATGACCAGATTTATTTCTGAATTCATAAAAAAGTTTATTTGTGAGAATAAACTTTCTTTTCAGTCTGAGCTACAGGTCTTCCCTGATGAGGGAGCGCACCTCTAAAAGTTCTGTGAGCGTGTTTTGAGCTAGAGTGCGTTTATGTGTGGCTTCTAAAGATTTGAGTCTGGTGAAAAGGGTCGCTAATTTAGCGGCTTTTTCCTTTCTAATTGCTGAAGCAATAGCGATAATCTTCCCCCTTACTACACTTTTGTGGGCTTCCCATTGTGTTAAATGAGAAACATCAGGCGTGTCATTTTCTCTAAAGTAATTCGTCAGGCATTCCCTAATGTCCGCGGTTTTAATCTGGTCAGATAAAATGCTGGCGTCTAGTCTCCAGACATGTTTGCCGGATCGCTTGTCAGGGAAAACAAGCGTTGCTGTAACCGGGTGGTGGTCAGAGCAGGTCATAGGTTCAATTGTGGCCGAGTATAGATAGTCAAGGGATTCTTGTTGGACAAAAATACCGTCTATGCGTGAGTACTTATTATGCGGAGCAGAGTAAAAGGTGTAGTCTTTATCCTGGGGGAAAAATGTCCTCCAGGTGTCATGGAGCAAGAGATTGTGGAGACATTTTCTTATCTGTTTAATGGCCCTGTAGGGGAGATGGGATGTACCCGAGGAGGTATCTAAAATTGGTTCCAGAGGCACGTTCAAGTCTCCTCCAAAAATCAAAAGACCTTCTTGGAAGGAGGATAATCGATTGATTGTATCCACGAAGAATTTAACTTGAGATGTGTTCGGGCTATAGATATTTGCTAGAGTTACGGATCTACCATTGATGGTCCCCTTCAGGAAGAGAAATCTACCTTCTGTGTCAGCAATAGTGTCTAAAATTTGGATAGCTATATTTCTAGAGAACAGGATGGAAACCCTCTTAGCCTTGGATGTGGGGGAGGTTGCATGGAAACTATGGGGGTATGCTTGGTTTTGCAATTTGGGAATGGAATCCTGTCGGAAGTGGGTTTCCTGGAGAAAAATGATATCGGCTTTCATAGCTTTCATGTTAGTCAGTACTTGGGATCGTTTTTCTGGGGAGTTCAGGCCTTTTGCATTCATTGAAATTATTTTCAGGGAGGTGTTTTTACTAGGAGAATACGGGGAGGGCATGATGATCAGGATAGTTAGACAGATAATAAAGGGAAACAGATGCCGCTGTATAAGGGAGCTTAAAGAATACCGGGAGGCAAAGGACACGAAAGAGAAGGGATAGACGTGGGGGGAGGAAGAGAGAAAAGGGGGGGAAGAGTAGGGCAAAAAGGATGTCTCTTGAGGGCGAGTAACGTAGGAGGGGTAGGGGTTATGGGTGATACCGGTTACGGGAGCGAGCCTGTCGTCCCTAAAATTCTGTAAACTAGTTACCGGGATAGTCGACCATGACTACCTGCGTCGATCGTGTGGGTGTGGTGTGCAAAGTACCAAAATGTACTTGCTCTGGTGTCCAGTATTGGCCATAAGGCTGGTTGGCTTGGCTTTCGCCGATAAAGTGACAGGAGGTGTGTGGATAGTTGGGCCCTGTGCCACTGTAGGTCACAGGGGTCTAGATGAGCTTGTTGTCGGGTGAGGCATAAACATGCTAAATAACATAGAGATCAAACCAGTGTATGTAAAGATGGGTCTCGTAGAGTCGTGGACTGCAAGGTCCACCTGAGGCATCCGGAGATAAGTTGCACACACATTGAGAGATCCCAATACCCAAAAAAGATAAATAAGAAACAAACTTATCCAGTGAGAACATATAGATAATACTTAAGAGGACTAAAGAAGAGAGACTTTAGTTTATGTGGCAGATCATAACATGGGGTGTAATAAACAAAGCAGTTGAGACCTCACAGGCCATAACAACTCTCATTAACATGTAGAGAGGGTAAAAAGCAACTTAAAAGTGTGCACCTGTTTAAGTGGTTCAGAAGAACTTCATAGAACAGTGTCACGATGCCAAGCGTATACCACTATGTCTCCTCTCCTTCCACCCATAATAAACTCTAATGGTGATATGTAAAAGGAAGAAGAGGGGAGCTTCTCAGTGGTTTCCTACCTACCATGGCAGAAACCGATGAATACACTATAAATCTCTTCCCCATCGCACTCCCCCCTGCAGGCGTATATTATCTTATTAGGGCAATGGTGAGTGGTATTTGTGCCATCAGTGGCCTGATCCCCATCGAAGTAGACCTAAATGTAATCTTAAGGACCGGAGTCCTTTCGCGAGAAGCTTCCCTCTTGATAAGCTTGAAGTACTGAATTAGATAAAAAGGTACTACAATCCGAGTGACGAAGTGCAGTTCATTTGCCTGTTGGAGGAGAAACCATACTGAGGACCATCGTGCCCTAAGTGAATGTTGGAAGAGAGAGAAAAAAAAAAAAAAAAAGAAGGTCTCTCCTACGTGTCCTCGATATGGTTCTGACAGGGCAGCACTTCTAGGTGAGTGGTTACCTTCGTTTACAATTTTATTTCTTTCTCTTTTCCTCTGTCTGTAGAGATAAACTCGATTTCAACTAGTCTTTTTTTTTCTTTTCTTTCCTTCGTGGGGGATCGTAGGGGATGATCGATCGTCTAAAAGACTTCTAGGACATGCACATGGAAGTGTGTGTCATAAGGTTTCATACCTGGGATATACGAACGTTCGATAGATCTTTCAAAATCCCGGTCTTGTCAATTTTCGTATAAACGTTCACCTTCAACGACTGAAAAACAAAACTTTCGAAGCGTTCGGGAAATAGAATGTCACCTCTGGCAATAAAGAGCCGATCCGTACACATAGGAAGGCGTGAGCTCCGCTGGTTCGTCTTAGGGATCTGACTTTCGATAGCCGAAGGGGGGGGGGGAGGGATAGATCAGGTAACCCTTGAGGATCCGACTTCGACTTGCTGCTCAGTGGTGTTAGTTACGACTTACAGGAAACGAAATCAGAGACATGTGCACAATTGTAGAAACAAAACGAAGAGTGGAACTAAATCGGACTGTGAGGTCGACAACATTTCAACGCAGAAGGAATTCGTGTATGCTTACGTATCGCGCGCTCAGTTGATCCGGGCTCTACGATGGGCCGGAGAAGCTGAAGGACTGCCGTTCCTGGGTATGTCTCTCTCTCTCGGGTGTGGTTGTTGGAAAGAGGAAGCTGGAAATGGTCTGCAGCGTCTTCCAAGGCTAAAGTTCCCTGCTTCCTCTAGGCCTTCCATCGAAGTGGATCTGATGGGTTTCGGAAGTCTGAAGTCGCTGTACCAGTCAGGTAAGCTTACCACTGGTATGTCGATGGTGGCGCAGAAGTGCTCAATGTCTTCCGGTACCCTCAAATTTGCCGTGCGGCCTTGGTGGTTTACCGACAGGCAGAAGGGAAATTTCCATCTGTACTGTATTGCTCTGTCTCGTAGGACATCTAGCAGTGGCCTGAGTTCTCTTCTGCGCTGCAGCGTGATGTTTGAGAGATCTTGAAATATCTTTATCTGGGCTCCTTCAAACATTACTTGGTTTCTTGATCTGGCCTTACGGAGTATTTCTTCTTTAATCGGGAATTCCACGAGGCAGCACACGATGTCAAGTGGGGGGTCTGCTTCTCTGTTTCTAGGCCGCAGGGCTCTGTGCAATCTTTCAAAGATAATCGGTGTTTCTGCAGGCCTTTCAAGGATGTCGTTAAAAATAGTAGTCACTGTTTGGGCAAGGTTAACGGGCTCAACGGACTCCGGGATACCCCTCACCCTCAGGTTCCGACGTCTCCCCCTGTTGTCCAGGTCCTCCATATGGCAGTTAATCTCCCGCAGGTGGATGGCGTGGGATTCTGTTAACTGCTGGACCTGGCAGAGAGAGGCATCATGGCGGGCTTGTGTGCAGCTAGGGTGGATTTGATATCCGCTGCTACTGACCTGAGATCCTCTATGCTGATGGCTGATTGTTCTCGAGGCATTGGATCTCCCCTATCCCTATGCGGACTTCTGCTGTGGGAGCGGTGTGTACGCGACGGCGCTGCAGCGGAGGCCTGAGAGCTGCCTTTGGGCCGCGTTCTGAAGATCTCAGGGATTTGCCGGGCTGAGTGCGATTCCAGCTCCGCCGGTGATCGCGATCGGGCCCCTGTTGTTTTGTCCTCCTGTCTCTCCATAATTCCGCTGTTAACCAGTGGGCTACAAGCCGAAAGCTAAATTTGCAGGGCCGACTGGACGGGAGCTAGTGAATCACGCATCCATCTTGGTACGGTGCCGAGCCACGCCCCTATTCCCACTTTTCTAGGGCTCATAATTGTTATTCACGTATCAATCATGTGTTTATACTTTCGGGACTGTTACCCAAATTGACCTCAGCCAAGATAGTGTCGATGCCTTGGTCTGACCATGACCCTGTGGTGCTAATTTTTTCTAATGTAACAATCAAGTTAGCTAGATCCCACTGGAGGCTAAATGAATCTGTCCTCAGTAACAAATCTTACTGCTTAGATATTATTACTCACCTTAAAGCTTACTTTGATATTAATAAAGCATAAGATACCACTACTGCCACTAATTGGGCAGCACACAAAGCCTCAATACGAGGCTTCTTGATTCAGTTGGCACTTAAAAAAGCTCACAATGAAATGATCCTGGTCAAAACTAAGGAATATGAAACCCTAGCCACCCAACACAAACGTTCCCCACATGCAGACTTGTTTCTCAAGCTTGAACAGGCCCATACAGAACTCAATATTTGCCTTACTACGAAAGTGGAGTAATCCCTACGCTGGACTAGTCATAAATTTTTTAGCTGGAGTGATCAACTGGGCTCATTGCTACCACATAAACTTATCCCTAAACACATACATACTGCTCTCCCGAAAATTAGACTCTCAGGGGGCTATCTCTCCCAAAACACTAAAAACAGTTCTTTGAGAATTTCAAGATTTCTAAACTACCCTATATATCCCCAGCCCATGGCCGCGTGTCTACCTCTATCAATGATTTCCTACACACTGTATCAATACCATCTCTCATAGAATCTCATAGGGAACTTATTGACCAACCCATTACATGTGAAGAAATACACAACACTGTTAAATTGCTGTCTTTACATAAATCCCCTGGCCCTGATGGCCTCCACAATAATTATTATAAAAAGCTCTCTGAACAATTCGTTCCTCATATGGCTCTCTATATCAATTCCTTGCGAGATGAAAATAGGGCTTACATTAGTGTCATACCTAAACCAAATAAAGACTCAACTGATATTCTAAATTACCACCCTATATCGTTGATTAATTGTGATCTCAAAATTCTTACAAAGCTTTTAGCTATGCGTCTTGGTGCTTTTCTACTACAGTATATTGATAAAGACCAATCTCGCTTTATAAACCAAAGCCAAATGCTAGACCAGATTCACTGATCTATAACATTGTTTTCTGCAGTTCATTCTAAATGGGATGCTCCTTGGTCTAGGAAACTGCTACTACTTTCATTGGACCTTCATAAGGCCTTTGATAGCTTGGACTAGGACTACTTATTTAACATTTTAGAGGCCTTTGGATTTGGTTCTACCTTTATTTCATTATTAAAAACACTATATATAGCAATCCGTTAGCCCAGGTCCCAATTCGAGGTTATAGATCACCTTCATTTCCTATTTGACATGGAACAAGACAGGGCTGCCCACTTTCCCCATTACTTTTTGGCAATTGAACCTTTACCTGTTGCAATTCGATCTCACCCTAAAATACATGGAGCATGTTGTGGACAACAAGAGCATAAATGTTCTCTGTTTGCTATCGACGTCCTCAAGTATGCCGCTAATCCTGAAGTCATTCTACCTACTCAGCTATTTCTGTTTGACCAATTTTCCCAGCTCTCAAGGCTCTCTTTAAATACTCAGAAAACGTCTCTTAATACTTCTTTGCTCCCCTCGACGGAATGGATATTATAAACTACCTATAATTTTCAATGGACATCAAAATCGATTCCATATCTAGGCATCCAACTGACGTCTTCAATTAGCAATCTGTATCGGGCTAACTATCCTGTACTCTTTTGCCGACTCTGGGAAGATCTTCAACGATGGGCAGACTATCCCTTATCTCGGTTTGGTAGAATCAATTCTATTAAGATGCCATTTCTACCCAGGATACTTTATTATTTTAGAACTTTACCTATTGCAGTCCAGAGGGGAGATCTACATCACTGCAATCGGATGTTCTCCATTTTATTTGGGGTAATAAAAAGCCTTGCATGAACAAATTGACGTTACATGCCTCAAAATTGTGTGGTGGGCTTGGCCTCCCTAATTTACAAGCTTACTATCAAGCAGCTCAAATAACGCTACTTTTCCTATGAAACGGCTAAGGGGTCTCCACCCCTCTGTTCTCTATTGAGGCTCTTTCATGCCACCCTTTTGCTATCAGCTCCCTAATGTAGCTTCTGAACTAGCTTCGCCCCCTATTTTGTGCCCCAACCTGTCTCATTCCCTAGCGGTCACTATCGTCCACACATACCCCACTGGTCCATTTGTTCTGCAATCCATAATTCTCCCCTAGCCTGACTCCACTGTTATTTCAATGGTGGCTCAATAAGGGACGCCTTAGAATAGGTGACTACTTTGATGGAAATCAACTATACCTTTTGCAACACTTTAAGGACACAATGCAGATGCCCTCTAGTGAATTGTTTAGGTAGAATCAGCTAATTTCCTTTATAAGTTCTAAACTTAATGTATTAGATAGACCTGTTACACTTACAAATCTTGAATTATCTTGATAAACGAAGAGCCTTCTACGAGGACGAATATCTACAGTATATGCCACATTTACTGACCCGAATATTAAACTACCCTACATGACTTAAAGGGAACTAACCATTAACACAACACTAATTGAAGCTAATTATAAAACCCTCCTTCGCTAGTATTTAGTAACAACCAGGGTCACTAAGATGCATCCATCTGCATCCCCCATGTGCTTTAGATGGTGTGGCCAGGTGGGTACGATGTACCACATTTTATTGGCAGTGTGCAACTATCAGTAGATTTTGGATTTGTGTATTCAACCTGGTGTACTCTGTGACAGGGGTTAATATGCATAGATCCCCGGAAACTTCACTTTTTCAAAAGCTTCCTTCAAAAGCTTCCTGAAGGAGTCCCTAAAAAATCGATGAAGCTAATCATATACATAATCTTGTCTGCCAGAATAACCATTGCTAAATACTGGAAGCAGTCGATGGTTCCTATTGACTCTGTGAAGAAGAATAAGCTTAACTGGATCATGGTTGATGATAGATTCACCTGTATTCTCTGCTAAGAAATTCAATGTGATATGGGATCCGTGGATAAGATATATATCTCCCTCCTGATTCCCCTTTGGCTGACCCCCCCCCCCCCGCTTTTTTTTCTTTTTCTTTTATTCCTTTTCCTCTTTCTTCTCCTTTTCCTTACTCCTCTCTTTAATATTTACTGTTTATCAGATATTCTTATGCCCTGTGCACATGACCAGTTTTCCCATTGGAATAACCTGAAGGTTCTTCTGACGGAGTTCCTCTGAAA
Source organism: Lithobates pipiens (assembly GCF_037356315.1). NCBI lineage: Eukaryota > Metazoa > Chordata > Amphibia > Anura > Ranidae > Lithobates > Lithobates pipiens. The sequence continues at coordinate 391,064,225 of NW_027507764.1, forward strand.
CTGTCTTGTATGCACATGATCACACCAAGGTCCGACCATCAAGAATGTGGTGACGTACAACACGTATGACATGCCAGTAGCCAATAGCTTCCATCTCGTACTTGCTTCAGAGAGTACGTTGTTTTTGGTCCGTCGGAACAGCAGACAAGCTGTTTTCAAGATAGAAATTGGTTCCGTCGGAAATATTTAGAACATGTTCTATTTCTAATGCCGCGTACACACGGGCGGACTGTATGGCGTACTTAGTCCGCCGAAACACATTTCAGCGGACAGTCCGCTCGTGTGTGGGCTTCAGCTGCATTTTTCAGCGTGCAGTCCGGCGTACTAAGAATTTCGGTTTTTGCGAAATTCTGTCCGTCGTACTCGCATTTTGGGGGACAATCCGGCCGTGTGTATGCAAGTCCGCCGTACTTTTGAAATGAGTGGACTTTTCCCGCCCGGAGAAAAGTCCGCTCATTTCGAGCGGGTATCCAGGTAGGCGGGGCCCGCGAAGGAGACATCGCTGGCCCCGCCGCCTGGTATGGACTTAAAGGGGAGCCCCAACGCCGAAAAAAATCGGCGTGGGGGTCCCCCAAAGTCCACAGCAGACCCTTGTCCGAGCACGCTACCCGGCCGGCCAGGAAAGGGGGGCGAGCGAGCGCCCCCCCCACCCCAAAGCACCTTGTCCCCATGTTGATGAGGACAAGGGCCTCTTCCCGACAACCCTGGCCGTTGGTTGTCGGGGTCTGCGGGCGGGGGGCTTATCGGAATCCGGGAGCCCCCGGATACCGGCCCCCCACCCTATGTGAATGAGTATGGGGTACAATATACCCCTACCCATTCACCTGTAAAATAAAAGTACAAAAAAAACACAACGCTGCGCGGCCACTTATATAGGGACAAGGGGCGGTGTCACATGGCTTTATGTCACATGGGTTGGTGTCACATGGTGACCCCGCCCCCTTACGATGTCATAGTCCCCATGTGACATCAACCCATGTGACCAACCCATGTGACATAAAGCCATGTGACACCGTCCCTTGTCCCTATATAAGTGGCCGCGCAGCACGGCCCTGGCCTTGTGGCCGGAGAGAGCGTTGAGTCAACATCTCCTGGAGAAGAAGGAGAAGAAGAAGAAGAAGAAGAGCGGAAGGCGGCGGCGACAGAAGGCCGGGCCACCGCCTGTAAAAGAGCTATAAGAAGGCGCGGTGGCCCGGCAGAAGAACCGAAGAGGGGGACAAGACCCCCGAAGTCGGGAGAAGAGGCCGGCGGCGAGAAAGAAAGCCGGACTCCTCCGCTAGCAAAAGAGCTACAAGAAGATAACGGAGGAGTCCGGCGAGAAGACCCCCGAAGACGGAAGACCCCCGGAGCTGTGCAAAAAAGTATTTTATCTCGTGTGTTGTGTTTTTTTTTGTACTTTTATTTTACAGGTGAATGGGTAGGGGTATATTGTACCCCATACTCATTCACATAGGGTGGGGGGCCGGTATCCGGGGGCCCCCTTATTAAAGGGGGCTCCCGGATTCCGATAAGCCCCCCGCCCGCAGACCCCGACAACCAACGGCCAGGGTTGTCGGGAAGAGGCCCTTGTCCTCATCCACATGGGGACAAGGTGCTTTGGGGTGGAGGGGCCGCGCGGCCCCCCCTTCCCCAAGGCACCCCCCCATGTTGAGGGCACGCGGCCTGGTACGGCTCAGGAGGGGGGGGGGGGGGCGCTCGCTCGCCCCCCTTTCCTGGCCGGCCGGGTAGCGTGCTCGGACAAGGGTCTGCTGTGGACTTTGGGGGGACCCCCACGCTGATTTTTTCCGGCGTTGGGGTTCCCCTTTAAGTCCATACCAGGCGGCGGGGCCAGCGACGTCTTCTTCGCGGGCCCCGCCTACCTGGAGACCCGCTCGAAATGAGCGGACTTTCCTCCGCGTGTGTGGACGAGTCTGTTCATTTCAAAAGTAGGGCGGATAGTACGGCGGACTTAGTACGCCGTATTAGTCTGCTCAAAAAGTGCCGTGTGTGGGCAAGTAGCCCGTTCGGAAATTCCGACGGACAGTCTGGCGTACTTTTCCGCCAGACTAAGTACGTCATACAGTTTGACCGTGTGTACGTGGCATAAGTCCATCAGAATTTTCGACGTAAAAAGTCTGATGGGGCATACACACAATCGGAATGTATGATGAAAAGCTCCCATCTGGCTTTTTCTGTGGGACATTCATCTCGTGTGTACGTGACATTAGAGATACAAGATGACTTCATAATACATATAATTCTATGTTGTTGATACTTACAGAAAGGGGCACAGGGGAACCCCTCTCCCCCCTGCCTTTTCCCTTCCCTACCCCCTTATTTGGTTCCTATGCTATACCCTTTCCCTGTGCTATCACCAATCCCAGTAGTACAGGTCTAAGTGGCTTGTTGGGATTCTATGTAACTAGTCCCTTAAGAATTAGAAACATATTTCATGACCTGGCCACTAACGAATTATATCCTTCTATGTTAGTACATCTTGACAACTTCACCAATATTTCCAAATAAAAATATATTATCTATCAGTTTAAAGTTTTGAGATGTTGTATTATGGCATATCCTAATGGAAGGACATTCAGATGCTTATGCTAAATTTCACATTTCTAAGTTTTATTGATTATTGAATGTACTTTCTATGACATTGTCTTGTTATTTGAATAATAATAAAAAAAAAAAATATTGACAATTTAAATGTGACAGTGCTGAAAGCTGAAAATTGGCCTGACAGGAAGGAGGGGAGCCCTATATTGAAGTGGTTAATCACTACTTGGGTTTTTTTTTTTTTTGCTAAACAAACAAAAAAGTTTTGAAATTGTCTCCTTCATTGATGTACGCTGATGAGGTAGCACTGCTAATCTGCACTAATGTGCACTGATAGACTCCACTCATGGGCACTGATATATGGCACTGGTGGACACTGATCAAGAGGCACTGATGAGGCTGCACTGATGGTCTCATTGACTCGATGATCACAGAGTGCGCTGTATGCAGCACGCAGGCAGCTCATGCATGGGAGGATATACATGGATGCCCTCCTGACAATTTAGGTCCATGTTGCAGCCATCTTTCAGCTATAGCGTGGGCACGAGGAGGTTAATAAATTCAGCTGGTTAACTACTTCCCTGTTTTTTCATACCAAATACCAGATTTCAGGATGGGTAATAAAGTTTCCTACAGGAGACTGGAGGCTGAGGTGCTTGTCCTAAAAGACAGAAAAAGCTTTTTCTTTTGTGCAGTAGAGGTATATTAGAGGATAAGTTCACTTAAAAAAAAAAAATGCAAATTTTTTTGCAGGTAAAAAAAATTGAATTTTTGTTTTGAGCCTGTAAAGCATTTCACCAGCAATCAGTAGATCACCGGTGCCATGCAGGTTTCCAGTAGATCTACCAGTGTATCTGTGTGACAGTATCCTGTATGGGCCAGCAGATACACTGACAGGAACAATCAATTAACTACCACAGCTTCAATAGCACCATTGTAGTTTATTGAGAACTACAAGCCGACAGCTTGTACTTCATTCACGCACAGAGCTGTGTGAATGAATGATGAGAGAGTGGGCAAAGCTGCATGCGTCCACGCTGATTTCAAAAAGTGACAGCTAGTACAGAGAACTTCTCCCCGTACTGTGGTCACAGGGAGGGGGTGGTGGAGATCAGACAGTGACTGCGGCATTGGGATCATTTTACATGTTCCAATCTAAAAAAACAGGTGGAACATGTCACTTTTTTCCCAATTTCAACTTATCCTTTAATGCTACATTGGTAGATATGGAAGCTAGAATTTAGAAAAAAAAAGGTCAAATATGCCTTTAAGGTAAAAAAACATTTGAGAGCAGATCCTTCCCCCAGCCCCCCTTATATTTACCTGAGCCAGATCTTGATCCAGAGATGTACAGGAGAGCAGCGGCTCTCTCGACTCTCTTCCTCATCATAGGCTCAGAGACAGCAGAGAGAGCCATTGGCTTCTGCTACTGTCAATCAAAGCCAGTAAAGAAGGAGAGGGAGTGGGGCTGAGACACGCTTTTTATGACTATGGACACACAGAACTGGTTTGAGAGCAAGCCCGCACTTCTGCCTCATAGCAAGCAACTTGCTATGGTGGACACTTGGCATGGAGGGAGGAGCCAGTAGCGACAGTGGAGGTCCCAAGAAGAGAAGGACAGGGTTTCTCTGTGTAAAATCAGAGCAGGTAAGTATAACATGTTTGTTATTTAAAAAAAATAATAATAATGAAGGCTTTACAACCTTTTTAAGCCTATTGGATGAAATGTCAGAATCTTTCCCGGGACTGCACACCAATGTAGTGAATGACAAGACAAATGATCACAAAATGACTTCAGCTGGCTGTCTGCTCATCATGAAAGCCCCTCTAACATGTTTCACTCATGTAGGGCTTAATCATAGAGGCAGATATCACCATATCCCATGGGTGTATATGCATCATAAGCCAACAAGTAAGTTGTGATACAAATGTGTCCATTGACCACACACTTATGTCTGTTCCACAGCACCACCTGGCTGCTGGCTGTTCAAACACCAAACAAACAGGTTAAATATTAGCCAGCTCACAGAATCACAATATCAATGGCCGTAATTTATGTTTCTCTTTGCAAACCAGTGATTGATGGCCAAGTGGCCATTAATCACACCAACAAAACACTTTAAAATTGTGGTCATAAGTTTAAGTAACTCTGTCATCTAAAAATATATATTTTAATACCGCCCACTGGAAAAAAAATAATACTTATCTATCCAGGTGGCAGTAAATCCTATCCAAAAAATCTACAGGTGCCCAATTATCTTTATAATTTGACACACTTTTGGATGTGTCAGGTGTCTGATCCCCTACTGCATGTTGTGGTTTCTCCCAGCAGCTACTATATCAGTTTTAAAATATTTGTTTACTATCAGAATAACACCGAACAAGAGTACTTTTATTTCAGCTAAATTGATATGGATCATAGGCCATTTTCATACAACATGGTTGCAAAAAGGTGTGAATGGCAGTTACATGGGTCATTCATTATTGGTGAGTATGTGCCACCAACAAATTGTCCAGATTCAAGATGGACACTAATTTTCAATTCACTCATCCTTATCTCTGACTTCTAGCAGGAAAATAAGACAGACAAGGAAAACTTAACTGTTTTACCTAAAATTTTACTGCTGTAGGTACTTCTAGTTACAAACCTGCAATACCCTCAGTGAGAGTATTCATCTTGAAGTCTGTTGTTTGTAAAATATTACTAAATTAACAACTTTTTCAGTTTTTTTTCCTATTTTTTGAGACCTTTAAATCTAAATCTCTGCATATTTCAATATTAGCTCTTTTCTATAACTCATATTGTGTTTAAGGTTCATTGGACATTTACATTTTTACATCTTTAAAATGAGTTACATGAATGTAACTATCACATATCACTTACTTGTGATAATAATGGAGAATTCTACAAAAAAGATAGCGAAGGTTTAAAAATAATTATTGTTAAAATTCCAATTTCCTTGGTCTTTATTTGTATAGTTAATATAAAATAGAAAAACAATATCCCTTGTTAAAAAACAAAACAAAAAAACAAAAAAACAAAGAGAAGGTTATTGAACTTGAGTAACTCAATGCATCAATGACTTAAAACAATTTCACAGAAGTGTCTGATATTCTACAGTTATTTAAAAGGAGCAATTGAAGAAATAGCACTATATACCAGATGTTCTGTGCTGAAATGGCTAGGTACTATTTTGGCTGAGTCAAGCAGTTTGTGCAAAGCATCATGGGACATGTCTTGCAGAGCAGCAGATGAAATCAGGTGTTGAGCACAGAGGGAGCACAATTTACTATAAACAGTTTTAATGGGCTCAGCAAAAACTTTGTTTCATGAAGAGAGAAAAAAAGTTCTTAACAAATGAGGATGTTAATAACTTTACAAGATGAATGTTTGCTTTTCCATAGACATTAAGTCATTTTTGTGCAGCATTGGCAGAATACATAAACTAAATTATGGAATAATTTGCGGGGGTTTTGATACAATAACTTTAACTGCATTCCAAGGTGCACAGATCTGCAGGGGAGGAGAGTACATGCACTGATTTAATTGGCAAACTATCAGGTTACTACCGAGAGTGGATTTGTAAATTTATATCATATGGGAATTCTCCTGCACACTTTGTGGTAAGGCAATGGCTGTTTGTTTTCTTCTTTTAAGTTCCTAACTACAGGAAATTTTGTTACAAACTGTGTTTACAGTAAATACTTAGAGAAAAATTCTAGTCATGTAAAATATAGGTATGAGTAATATAAGCTTTAAAGTACTTGCTAAAAGTGTGTTTGCAGAATATACAGACATGCAATGAACTTATATGTATTGTAGAATATTTGTCTGGTTGTAACAAGCAGTACTGTTCAAACGACCTAAAGGCTTCTAAATGTTAACCACGTTTGTAAATGTTCTTAACCATCTTGTTTTGCCATTTTACAGTGTTAATGATTTATATAGCTTATTCAACTACATATTTTACATGTAAAATCTATTTTTCCTACTATTTTATTCTAGCTGGTTTATAATTTTAAACAAGCCTTTCACAAGCAAATCAAACTAAATATAGGGATTTGCACAGAAATATATTTTCATTATTACTATTAATATTATCAATCATTTATGCTTTATTTGAATTGCTATAGGAGTTGAGAATTTTCACTAAACAAATTGTATGAATACAATCATATAAAGAATAATTGAGTAATAAAAGCTAACAGGAAGTTGTTTTTCACACGACTGGATAATTAAAGCTATAATCCACACAAGTTGATTGAAATATCGCAGCTCCTAGTAAATCAGCCACATTATTCACCTATTTTTATTTTTTTTAATCACATATTTTGTATGACTTCAAGACTTTAAAGATTAATTCTGGCTTCATTTTTGTTTTCCAGTATTTTATGCTTAGATTTTTTAAAGTATAACTAAAATATTGATAAATATCTTGAGGTTTGGGGCCAATGGCTAGATTATATTCATCACTTATATCGACCACTCTCTTCTTTCTCTTTAAGTGGAGATGACACATTTTGCTTATGACATTTGACCACACAGGTTTGACCCTTTCCTATGTCTACCCAAACCCCCATCCCTCCCTTATTTCCTTAAGTATATCCTTTCTCTCTCTCTCTCTCTCTCTCTCTCTCTCTCTCTCTCTCTCTCTCTCTCTCTCTTTTTCTGTTTCTATTGGATACATTTATTTTCCTTTAAATCCTTTACATTATCTAGCCTGTTTAACCAATCTGAATTTTGATTTTTAATCACCTTTATGCTGCCCAGATCGAGAACTTAATAATTGGAAGAAGAACAATTACTCTGGGCTTTATCTTTTTTTATATTTAATTGTTTCTACTATTTGTTTTTTTTTTCTCATACATACCTACCCTATGGTTATTATAATTTGCTACTTTATTATTTGGTATTGTTACCTTAAATGCCTTGACATTTCAAACTTTTTGTAGATAATGGCTTAACAGACTATGCTATATTCTTATTATCCTCTGTTTTCTTTTTTCAAAAATTCAATAAACTATATAGTACTATAAAGTATAACTAAAGGCAAAACCCCTTTTTTTTTATTTATTTTTTATTTTAGAGTGGAGAGGGATTAAAATACCTGTAAAGTTATTGCTGTCTTTGTCCCCATTGGGGATATTCACCCTCTCTTTTTGTTCTATTAACTGTCATCATCAAAAATGAAAATAAAATAAAATACAAAATATTGGGTTCCCAGAACAGAAATGTTGGGTTCCCAGAGGGGAATCTTCCAGTAGGGACACTAGTTCTGGTGACGCAGGAGATACCACAGGCTTTCCTCACTTTGGAGTGAGTTTCTCTCACTTATCGTTTTGGCTATGGAACAGAACATAAAGGGAAATTTCCACAATGGGAACCAAATGACAAAAGAAAAACCTTACAGGGGTTTTAACCCATACTTACTCTATCCAAAATGGAAAAAAAAACAAGTTTTGCCTTTAGTTCTACTTTAAGCTTCTGCAAAAATTATTGGTGATAGTCTGTTATCCTCAAGAGTTAGAAAAACGCTTTTGTATTTGTTTTATGCCAAGTTGCTGGATATTAGACTGCTGCTCAAAACCAGTATATCCCAAAGCAAAAAGCATACACAGATAATTAGTTGCATGTAAAGCAGCCACTATTATTAAAAGGATGAAAATCATTAAGCCATGTTCTGCCATTTCTAAAACTGCTACAGCAGAAAGTATGGTAGGGTGTGGGGCCACAAATTCCCCCTTTCCCCCCATCAATGGAACTGTAGCAGACTAAATAATTTTGTAGCTGTCTAAAGGTAATCTGCATAATTAACTCTAATTCGATGCAGTTGTAACACTTTACTTTTTCAAATGATTTTTGCACAAACTATCTCCTAATTAATTAATAGGATACAGCATCAGTTAGCATTCAGCAGTTGAAGAAAGAAGAAGCAAGATCTTAGCCATGCTGCTCCTCAACTGATCCCTCTTTACACTGGAATCAGTCCTCTGCAGGCTTATTGAAAGGGTTGGGGAGGCCTACAGAGATGAATGGATGTGATGCTGCCTCTCCATGTCGCATGCTTCCTCCTCCACTTCTGCCACTCTGTCTCTGCCTTTATCAGTGCCTCTCTTGGTGGCTGGATCATCTCCTGTATCTCACCATGGCTCATCTCCACTTGCTATCCCTCCTCAGGATGCTGGTTCTGCTTCCTCTTCTAGGTCCTCCCGCCTCTTACCCCAGAAGTTGCAATTCAGCAGTTGAAGAAAGAAGAAGCAAGATCTCCTACCCACCCTTCCTTGTCATGGCTATGTTTATGAAGTATTTGTCCCTTTCTCTTGATAGGGGACCATATTTTGTGGTTTGTTTTTAGAAATTCAAGCTTTAATCGTTGAGTTATACTGTAGATATATGTATATAAAATAGTACTTTGGTTATACAGTATATAATATTTTATTTATCTGTTATGTTATATGTGATTATGTTATCTTGCTGGTAAGCATAGAGACCCTGGCTGGGGTAAAAGTCATAGGCGAATTTGATCTTCCTAAAAGGAGATCAATGTAGCTGGTAAGTGGCATTCGTTTCTCAGGTGAGGAATCTTTCTATCTCAATTCATCACTATTCCTTGGGTGTTTATCGTTTTAACTCACCAATGATCAAATGAGGATGCTTTATATATGATTTTTTGCTGGAAGTGTTGCACAATTGCGTAATTTTCATCCACCTTTTTAACACAGTGTGGACTTTTCATCAGGGTTTTATAGCGTTTTTTTTTATGGTTTGAGTTTAATAGCTTTATTGTTTTTACTTATATGTTCATCATGTATTATAAAGTGAATTGGGGGCTATTAGAGTATCAGTATTGACAAATATAGATCATATATGTGATCATATGTCATTATAATTTTTTACAGCGCAGCTTACTTTTTTATAATTGTACTGTAAATATGGTTTTGTGGGTAACTTGTCAATATCATGTAACCATATGATGTGTTGTAAATATTGCTTAGTGAGTAAAAAATGTATATTGCAGACTGAACTACTACTTTTGTCAAAGAATCCTCAGATCTAGGTGTGTTTATGTTAATATTCTTACAGAGATTGAAATGCATTCACATATACTGGTACATTTAACCTAGCTTAATCTAAAGCTTATCAGCCTGACTGGACTAAAACAGGAGGTTAATCTAGCATTACCTCATATGAACACATTGATGTCTCTGCTATATTCTGCACATCCAATGTTCAATTAAACAAGAATTTCTTTTTTTCTGTGTGGCAAGTTGTATTTTGGCCATAACAGGGGGAACTGTTATCATATAACGTTTTGTAATATATTCAATAGGTATTCTAATATATGGAAATGTATTTAAACCGTGGATTGTGTTTCTGCACATATTATAACCCTACCAGCTTCCCCAGTGTTGTTACTCTTTCTACTTCATAGGCTTGGGCATTGTTTTGTTTGCTTATCACTAGACATGTGCATTTGTTTTCGTCCAAATGCATTTTCGTCCAAATTTCAGGTATTTTCGTTTTCATTTTGACAAACAATAACAAAACTGCAGAATCCGAAAAACGAAAAATCCAACATAAATAAATGCTTTATTTTCGTTTTTGTTGTTACAACAGTTCGATATAGAATAGGAGATTCGACGTGACTCTGACAATAACAATCTATGTCTATTGAACCTGTGGTCGAATGTACCTAACCTTACCTCTATTAGTCCAAGATTATATAGAGAAAATATTCGACATAGAGAGAAAATATTCGACATAGAGAGAAAAGATTCAACAGAGAGAAAAGATTTGACAGAGAGAAAAGATTCTAAAGTGCTAATTTTAAAGGCTAATATGCAAGTTACTGTCCTAAAAAAGTGTCTGGGGACCTGGGTCCTGCCCCAGGGGACATATGTCAATGCAAAAAAGTCTGTTTTTTAGGGAGCAGTGATTTTAATAATGATTACAGTGAAACAATAAAAGTGTAATATTCCTTTAAATTTCGTACCTGGGGGGTGTCTATAGTATGTCTGTGAAGTGGCGCATGTTTCCCGTGCTTAGAACTGTCCCTGCACAAAGTGTCATTTCTGCAGGAAAAAAAGTCATTTAAAATCACTTGCGGCTATAATGAATTGTCGGTTCCCGTAATACAGAGAACACTCATTGAAAGTCATTGATAAAAAAAAAAATGTGGGGTTCCCCCAAATTCAATTACCAGGCCCTTCAGGTCTGGTATGGATATTAAGGGGAACCCCACACCAAATTAAAAAAAAAATTGACGTGGGGTTCCCCCTAAATATCCATACCAGACCCTTCAGGTCTGGTATAGATATTAAGGGGGACCCCGCGTCAAATTGAAAAAAAATTTGATGTGGGGGTCCCCCTAAAAATCCATACCAGGCTCTTTATTCGAGCACACAACCTGGCAGGCCGCAGGAAAAGAGGGGGGACGAGAGAGCGCCCCCTCCTGAACCGTATCAGGTCACATGCCCTCAACATTGGGAGGATGCTTTGGGGTCCCCCCCAAAGCATCATGTCCCCATGTTGATGGGGACAAGGGCCTCATCCCCACAACCCTGGCAGGTGGCTGTGGGGGTCTGCGGGTGGGGCGCTTATCAGAATCTGGAAGCCCCCTTTAACAAGGGCACCCCCAGATCCCGCCCCCCCCCATTTGAAATGGTAAGGGGGTACAAGTACCCCTACCATTTCACAAAAAAGTGTAAAAAATAGTTAAATAAGACAAACACACTTTTGAAAAAGTCCTTTATTAAAAATAAAATAAAATAAAAAAAGAAGGGTAGGGCCACCCGTCACCTGACCCCACCCCCCTCTGACGCAAATGGGGAAGCTGGGCTTCCCCAATGACATATGGGTGATCCCGCCTCCCTCTGATGTAACGCACCCATACATCATTGGGGAAGCCCAGCTTCTCCATTTGCATCAGAGGGGGGTGGGGTCAGGTGACGGGTGGCCCCACCCTCCACATATAAGAAACGTCAGGCCGCTGGGATCCCGTAGTGCCTCCTCCATGGAGACAGAAGATGGATGGATTCGCTGCACTGGATCAGATCAGCCATCACTGGACCCCGGAGAGATGATCATCAACTGGATAGCAAGAGTGGATTACCACCGCTGGAATCTTTTTTATTAATTTTTTATTTTTAACCACTTCCCACCCGGCCAATGCACATATACGGCCGGGTGGGAGCCGCCTACTCCTGATATGACGTTCAGGAACGTCATTCAGGAGTAGCGGGATCGCGCGCGCGCCCGCGCAGCGGCGCGATCCCGATGCGCCCGTGTCACCCGGACACGGCGCATCTCAGATCGGCAGGAGGGCTCTGTGATTGGCCCTCCTGATCACATGACGGCCGTGTCCAATCACGGCCGTCATGTGATGTAAACAAACAGCCGGTTGCTAGGCAATCGGCTCCTCCTCTCCTCACACAGAAGTCATCGCTGTGGAGAGGAGAGCAGATCGCTGCAGCCGGCTGCTGATCAGTGAGTATGGGCTGCTTTTTACAGCTTTTTACTCACTGATCACCAGTCTAGTGTACACAGTAAACACACCACACAGTAAACACATCACACAGTATAAACACAATGTCCCCACACATGTCCCCAAAACATACATGTCCCCAAATAATAAAAACACATGTCCCTAATAATAAAAACATGTCCCCCACATATGTCCCACTAAAATCACATGTCCCAATGATTATCTGCACACATATGTACGTGATCACCTGCACACATATGTACATGATCATTTGCGTACATATGTCCGTGATCACACAAACCAATTATTATACACTTAACGGATTTTTTTTTACCAAAAACATGTAGCAGAATACATTTTGGCTTAAATTTATGACAAAATTTGATTTTATTGGATTTTTATTGAAGTAGAAAAAAGAAAATAGTTTTTTTTTTCCAAATTTCCGCTTTTTTGCGCTTATATCGCAAAAAATAAAAAACGGAGTCGTGAATAAATACCACCAAAATAAAGCTCTATTTGTGCGAACAAAATGAAAAAAATTTCATTTGGGTACAGTGTAGCATGACCGCGCAATTGTCACTGAAAGCGCTAGAGCGCTGAAAGCTGAAAATTGGGCTGGGAAGGAAGGGGGCGAAAGTGCCCTGTATTGAAGTGGTTAATAAAGGACCTTTTTAAAAGTGTGTTTGTCTTATTTAACAAATTTTTTACACTTTCTTTGTGAAATGGTACGGTGCCCCCTTCCCATTTCAAACAGGGGGGCCTGGATATGGGGGTCCCCTTGTTAAAGGGGGCTTCCAAATTCTGATAAGCCCCCACCCGCAGACCCCCACAACCACCGGCCAGGGTTGTGGGGATGAGGCCCTTGTCCCCATCAACATGGGGACATGGTGCTTTGAGGGGGACTCCAAAGCATCCTCCCAATGTTGAGGGCATGTGGCCTGGTACAGTTCAGGAGGGGGGGCGCTCTCTCGTCCCCTCCTCTTTTCCTGTGGCCTGCCAGATTGCGTGCTCGGATAAAGGGTCTGGTATGGATAATTAGGGGGAACCCCACGTCAATTTTTTTTTTTATTTGATGCAAGGTTCCCTTTAATATCCATACCAGACCTGAAGGGCCTGGTAATTGAATTTGGGGGAACCCCACGCTTTTTTTTTTATCAATGACTTTCAATGAGTGTTCTCTGTATTACGGGAGCCGACAATTAATTATAGCCACGAGTGATTATAAATGACTTTTTTTCCTGCAGAAATGACACTTTGTGCAGGGACAGTTCTAAATAGGGGAAACATGCATACTATAGACACCCCCCAGGTACGTAATTTAAAGGAATATTACACTTTTATTGTTTCACTTTAATCATTATTAAAATCACTGCTCCCTAAAAAACAGACTTTTTTTGCATTGATATATGTCCCCTGGGGCAGGACCCAGGTCCCCAGACACTTTTTATGACAGTAACTTGCATATTAGCCTTTAAAATTATCACTTTAGATTTTGAACGTTGGATTCCCATAGACTTTAATAGGGTTCTAAAGTTCACACGAAGTATGCTATATAGAGTTTAGCAGCTCCGTTGAATTTTCTTAATACATTCGACAGACACCATAAGCCTTCAAAGACAGATTCGACCGTAATTCATGTGGATTTTCGGACGAATGCAATTTTTGAACAGAAAACGAAATGAATAAAAACGAATTTCAGGAGTAACTAAATAAATAAATTTTTCGGATGAAAATAAAATTCTGAAACAAAATATTTCACTCTGCACATGTCTACTTATCACATCTCACATGTTGGACATTTTTTTTTCGAATAAAGGACTTGTCCCAAGCCGTGTCATGTCATTTTTAAAATGATCACACTTTTTTTTGTGAAATGGTAGGGGTACATTTTTACCATTTCACATAGGGGGAGGCCAGGATCTGGGGGTCTATTTGTTAAAAGGGGCTTCCAGATTCCAACCACAGACCCCCACAACCACCGGGCAAGGGTTGTGGGGATGAGGCTCTTTTCCCGATCAATATGGGAACAGGGTGCTTTGAAGGGGGCTACCCCAAAGCACCCTCCCCGTGTTGAGGATGTGTGGTACAGTTCAGGAGGGGGGGGGCGTTCTCTCGTCTTCCCCTCTTTTCCTGCAGCCTGCCAGGTTGCATGCTCAGATAAGGATCTGGTATGGATTTTTGGGGGGACCCACACCATTTTTTTTTATTTTGGTGTGGGGTTCCCCTTAATATCCATACCAGAACTGAAGGGTCTGGTAGTCTAGTATGGATTTTGAGGGGGACCCCCACGCCATTTTTTTATTTTGGTGAGGGGTTCCCCTTAATATCCATACCAGACCTGAAGGGCCTGCTAATGGACTGTGGGGGAATCCCATGCCGTTTTTTTCAATGACTTGTTGATTTGTCAGACCGACAATTCGTTATAGCCGCAAATACTTTTAAATTACTTTTTTTCCTTTAGAAATATCATTTTGTGCAGGAACCTAGACTAAGAGGTAAATTAAAGATGACTATACAATCAGCGAGTTAAACAAACCTGACCAGATTCCCCCATTCACACTTTTGATGTGGATGCTGGAATCCTCCCCAACGTGTCATTGTATGCAGACTCTCCTGCTGCCAGAATACACAGATCAGCATTGCAGCCTATTGCCGGTGGAGCTGTTTGAGCAGAAACACACTGACAGGGTGGCTAAACAGAAATTGATCAGTAGATTGACTTCTGTTCAACCATAGTGGCTACCCAGTGGTCGAAATATAGCCAGTCCCTTCTGAACTGGCCAAACTTTTAACCATGTGTGGCCAGCTTAACTCCCTACTTGTGTATGGGCACTACCAATTGACTTCTGTATAACTATCCTGTCCAGATTTCCCCTGCTCGATCAGAACTGCAGGCTATAGTCTGCAATGTGGATCAGTGTATTCTGACAAAGGGCAAGTCTCTACACTGTCAGAATGAAAAAAAAAACAATGGGGAGGATTTTCCAATTCACTGCAAGTTTGTAGATGGAGGGAATCAAGTCATTGAGTCATCTATGGGCTACCTTATAGTGACTGGAATGTATTCACATATACACTGAAATTAGTTAACAATCTAAAATTTACTAAAAGGCATCTGGATATTCCACAGAGCTGCTTCAAAAATGTTTGGTGAATGGTGGCGCAAAAGTAACACATCTGGTAAGCATACTTAAACAATTTTTCCCCTCTGGGGCCCAGTCAGCTGCAGTCATTGTGGTCAATGGACCAACAAATTTTGGGCTGAATTCAGACCTGAAACAGACCAAAAGAAGTACAGGACTTCTGTGCAATTCACACTGAGCTGCTCTGGAGATGTGTGAACCAGCTCCATAGATCCTGCTATGCAAATTTAATGTGGGGAAACCCACATCCAATTTGCAATAGTGTGAACCCAGCCTTACAGCAGAATGTCAGGACGTGTATTAATGATCTAAACTTCAAGTTAATGTGGGTCATGCCATTTTTGAATGATCCATAGCAAAAGAGGAAATACTTTCATGTTTGGCTTTTTCAGTTTTTTATGCCTCATTTCTGGTGCCTACTGTACCTTGCTTGTGGCACATGTTTGTTCTATGTTAGATGGCTCATTTCTGCATGCTTAGAACCCCCTTTTTAGCTATACTATTCTGCTGTATCCCTCACTGCTTGCTGCACACATGTTTCCTGTTTGTTTGCCCAAAAAATGCCCAGAGTGAATATTCATAATTTCTTCCCCATTTGTTTGAACTTCTGAAGCTTGTCCCAACAGGTTTGCTGTGCATTTGTTTAACATAAGTAATCTTAACTGCTTGCCAACCGCATATTGTACATATACAGCGGCAAGGTGCAGAAAAAGATACCTGTACATGATCTTGCACTTTCGGGTCTGGAGCGCACACGTGCACCGCTGGTGACCCACTCCTGTTGGGATTGGGCACAGTGGGATCCAATCAGTGAGTCTGGCTGACTCAATGTCCATTGGGACCCGCCGATCATTTGGGACAGAAGCAGAACAGTGTCTGCCTTTAAAAACAAGGCAGGCTGCCATTCTGTCAGTAGGGAAGGTAGTGATCATGTGTTTCTGCAAAGCAGGAACACAGATCTCTGCCTTTCCATAGTACAAGCACCCCACACACAGTGAGTAAGCACACTTTACGCACATATTTAACCCTTTGATTGCTCCTGATGTTAACCCCTTCACTGGTCCCCAAAAAATTGTCAAAAGTGTCACTTTGTCCATCGCAATGTTGCAGTCCTACTATAAGTCGCTGTTCCCTGCCATTACTAGAAAAAATAAATAAAAATTCCATAAATATTTCCCATAGTTTGTAGACACTATAACTTTTGCACAAACCAATCAATATATGCTTATTGGTATTAATTTTAACAAAAATGTTTATTGGATATGTTTTATAGCAGAAAGTAAAAAATGTTTTGTGTAAAATTGTTTGTTTTTTTTCAAAATTGCCGAGTTCTTTTGTTTATAGTGCAAAAATTCAAAACCACAGAGGTGATCAAATACCACCAAAAGGAAGCTTTATTTGTGGGGAAAAGAGAACACACATTTTATTTGGGTACAGTGTTGCATTACTGTACAATTGTCAGTTACAATAATGCAGTGCTGTATCATAAAAAATGGCCTGGTCATGAAGGGGCGTAAACCTTCCAGAGTTGAAGTGGTTAACAAGACATTTTCTTCATTTCCAGCTCCAAACATCCAATTTTGAGGCAGACTTATCAACAGCAGAGGTACATATATTCAAGCTTATGTATTCTTTTTTTATGTTCTCTTTACTGTATTGAAGTCATTCATTGAAAACAATTTTTCCTCTTGATCATTTGTTTTCTCCACTCCTTCCAAGCATTGTATTTTTTTCTTTTCTACAGTATGAAAACATGGAGCACAAGTTACCTTCTGCATCCTTAAAACATCCATAGTCCAATGTAAGTATGTATTTATTATTCATACCTGCACATGCATATGTTCAAAATTTGGGACTAACACATTTTTAGACATGTGCAATTCATTTTGTTTCAAATTAATTTTTTAATGAATTTCGACAAATTCATTAATTCGTAAATATCCACATTAATTATCATTAATATCCACATTAACGAAAACCCGTTTTTTCTAATATTTGTAAATTTAAATATTCAAAAATTTGTAAATACATACATACGCACATCCGTAAATTCATACATTCATAAATTCATACATTTGTAAATTTGTACATTCCTAAATTCGTAAATTGGTAAATTAGTAAATTCAAAAACTCGGAAATCTGAAATAATAATTAACTAATAATAACTTAACTATTACTAACTATTAAATTATAGGTATTGTATTTTCCTTTCAAATTTGGCTGTTAGTGAACAAATACCAAAGTTATCCAAAATAACGAATGCCGTACCCAAACTAATGGAATGTAATGAATTAATAATAATAAATAACAATAATAATAATAATAATAATAATAAAAAATTATTATTATTTATTATTTGTTCCATTACATTTGTTTAGATGCAGCATTCATTATTTTGGATAATTCATAACTTCGGATAAATTCGTATTTGTTACGTTCACTAACAGCCACATTCAAAGGAAATTATAATACCTATAATTTTTCTGAACATTCGTAAATTCGAATATTCTAAAATTTGTAAATTCATACATTCACACATTCGTAAATTCATACATTCATAAATTCATACATTCATAAATTCCTACATTCATAAATTCCTACATTCATAAATGCATACATTCATAAATGCATACATTCATAAATCAGTAAATTTGTAAATTCAGAATTTCTGAAATCTGAAATAATAATTAACTAATAATAACTTAACTATTACTAACTATTAAATTAAAGGTATTATATTAATATTATTAAATAACAATAATAATAATACAAACTTTTTATTATTTTGTTCCATTCCATTTGTTTGGATACGGCATTCGTTATTTCGGATAATTCGTAACTTCGGATAAATTCATATTTGTTACATTCACTAACAGACAAATTTGAAAGGAAGTTACAATACCTATAATTTAATAGTTAATTACTATTTCAGATTTTCCTTTTTTTGGGTTTTCGGATTTTCGAATTTCCAAATTTCCACATTTTATAATTTACGAATGTGCAAATTTTTTGAATTTATGAATGTACGAATGTGGAAATGAGCAAATGTACAAATTTACAAATTTACTAATTGAGATCATAACGAATGACCCGAAAAACAAAAAAATAAAAAAACGAATGAAACAAAAAACGAACACATTTTTTGGTAGTGCACATGTCTACACATTTTTATTGTGTCCGAAATATGCTACATCCCAAATTTAGCCAGGAGTAAGGCAGGAGAACAAGAAAGCATGTAAGTCATTATAGCTTCCTTTTAATCCTAAAACGCATGTCAAATGTTACTGTGTGTACTATGTGCCTAGTTTGCTGCAAATATGTGCCTAGTGTTGTTTAGAAATTTCAGGTTGAAATAGGCATCTTCATTTTCTTTCCTGTGTAGACACCAAAAATATTCATCAGAAATATTACCAAGGGGAAAATATCTCAGACTGGCTAATTCCCAAAGTAGGTGCCTGCATTCTTGTAACAGTATTTACACCTATCCAACCAAATATACTTCACATTTCTCCATCTAATTTTCAGATTTTCTTGTAATTGAAGGATGTATTATCCAAAAATGCAGGACGGATATGCTCTGTAAAACCACTAAATATTATGGTAAACAATAGATAATATTTTAACATCTCAAATGTAAAGTGAATTAATCAGCAAATTAAGAGCATCTTTCTGTTTTTCATAGTGCCCCAAAGACAATGTCATCCCAGAAGCAAGCCATCATGGTATCCACAGCTCACCCAACAAGTATCCTTCATCTGGAAGAAACAAAAGCAAGGTTAGTTAAACCTCTGAGAATGGTAAATTCAAACAAGTAAACCATGTTCTTAATGTCTTGTAAATTTCTTAGCAGATCTTTTATTCACAAGTTTCCACCATCTTGTCAAGTGATGAAGAAGATGAGTCACAAAGGCCCACTTACCAAGAGAGAAGAAAATGCCATGTTAGGGCGCCGACCAAACTTACATGTGTGGAGGAACCCTCAACTGACAGCAGTGGCGCTTGCGTGAAGACTGCTCTCACAAGATACAAGTAAAGCCGACATCACGAAAATTCCAGTGACAGCAGTATCAAGCAAAAAGCCAGTACCCCTAACAAGAGGAAACATTCAGATGATCAACAATGAAATATGAAGTTAATGTATGCAGGGAATGTGTCACTGATCAAGAATTTGGCTCCTGTTGTTGGGTCCCCACATGCTTATCCACTTGCCGACCATTCTATATTCGAATGGCAGCTAGGGCGCCGCTGGCTAGTTCTGGTTTGGCATCTATTGACATCCTCCCATGCTTGAGCTTCTTGCACGCCACATCTGGAAGTGTCTACGATTGCTGGGTCCATGGGATCCAGCACATCATGGATCAGGATAAAGGGCCAATCACATTGGCTTTGTCCAATGACGGAGCAATTTCTTTGTCAACAAACCAGCGCTATGTCCAGTTCAGCTCTCTCCTCTCCTCACAATGATACTACGTGTGAGGAGAGGAGGGAGACACTTAGCAGAAGCATGAGTGAGCTGGATTAGGTGTGCCCTACAGAGTCTTCATTGTCACTACAGTGCCATCACAATGCTCATCAATGCCATCACAGTGTTCATCAGTGCCACATCAGTGTTACCCTGTTTCCCCGACAATTTAAGACCTAGCGTGATTGTCAGTGATGGCTGCAATATAAGCCCAACCCCCCCAAATATGCCTTACCCTGTTTCCCCGAAAATAAGACCTACCCCAAAAATAAGACCTACAAGGATTTTAACTAGGACTTATTTGGAGGGTAGGGCTTATATTGCAACCATCACCGACAATCACGCTAGGTCTTATTTTTGGGGAAACAGGGTATCATAGTACTCATCAGTGCCATCATTGCCCTTCAGTGCATCATGGTGTTCATCAGTGCCACATCAGTGCCATCACAGTGCTCATCAGTGCCATCAGAGTGCCCATCAGTGCCATGACAGTGCTCATCAGTGCCATCGGTGCAATCAGTCCCACTACAGTGCCATCAATGCCACCACAGTGTCCATCAGTGTCATCACAGCGCTCAATATTTCCACATAAGTGCCATCACAGTGCTCATCAGTGCCAAATTAGTGTCACTATAGTGCCACCAGTCCCTACAGTGCTCATCAGTGCCACATCAGTGCCATCATAGTGTTCATCAGTGCAACAGCAGTGCCATCACAGTGCTCATCAGTGCCAGCAGTGCCACTACATTGTCCATCAGTGCCTTTAGCACCACTACAGTGTGTATCAGTGACACCTCAGTGCCCCTACAGTGTCATCAGTGCCATCAGAATGCTCATCAGTGCCACATAAATGCCATCACAGTGCTCATCAGTGCCTATACAGTGCTCATCAGTGCCATATTCAGTGCCATCACAGTGCTCATTAGTGCCACATCAGTGTGATCAGTGCCACTACAGTGCAATCAGTGCCACTACAGTGTCCATCAGTGCCACCATTAGTTCCACATAAGTGCCATCACAGTGCTCATCAGTGCCACATGTCCCTACAGTGCTCATTAGTGCCATATTCAGTGCCATCACAGTGCTCATTAGTGCCACATCAGTGCCATCAGTGCCACTACAGTGTCCATCAGTGCTATAATTAGTTCCACATAAGTGCCATCACAGTGCTCATCAGTGCCACATTAGTGCCACTAGAGTGGCACCAGTCCCTACAGTGGTCATCAATGCCACGTAAGTGCCATCACAATGCACATCAGTGCCATCACAGTGCTCATCAGTGCAACATCAGTGCCACTACAGTGACATCAGTGTGATCAGTCCCTACAGTGCCACTACAGTGCTCATCAGTGCCACATCAGTGCCTCAACTGGGTCATTAGTGCCCTCAGTGCCACTACAGGGCCATCAGTGCCCTACAGAGCCCATTAGTGAGTGCTTAGCAGTGCCATCAGTACACATCAGTGTCCTACAGTATACATCAGTACCATCAGTAAGTGCTTATGAGTGCTCATCAGTGCCATCCGTGCCATCAGTGAGTGCCCATCAGTGCCACTAAAGTGCTCATCAGTGCCACTACAGTGCTCATGAGTGCTACTGCAGTGCCCTATTAGTGCTCGCCAGTACCCAATATTGCACATCAGTGCCCATTAGTGAGTGCTCATCAGTGCCACCCTATCAGTGTATCCTCATCAGTGCCCATCAGTACCGTAAAAATGTGTAAAAAATACATACAGAGTGTGTTTTCATTTACTTTTCACATATTCCAAAAACTTGTGGAATAAAATTGCATGTTCAAATGACTCATTATGCCTCATAGAATATACGTTGGAGTGTTTGCTTTCCAAAATGGGGTCATTTTGTGGGTGTTTCCATTGTCCTGGTGCCTTCAGAAGTGTAATAGGTAGTCAAGAAATGAGTTGTATAATCTCTGTCCCTAGAACACCTGACAGTGCTCCCTGCATGTTGGGCCTCTGAATTTGGCCAGGTTGTGTACAAGTCTCACACATGTGGTATTGCCATACTCAGAAGGAGTAGCATAATGTGTTTTAGGGTATAGTTGCAAGTATACAAATGCCATGTGAGAGAAATAACCTGTTAATATGGCAATTTTGAGGGGAAAAAAATCTTAATTTTGCAAAGAATAGTGGGAAAAAATTACAACTTAATAAAAAACTCACCAAGCCTCTTTCAAAATTCCTCGGAATGTCTACTTTCCAAAAAGGAGTCATTTATTTTTTGTACTGTCCTGACTTGTTAGTGCCTCAAGAAATGATAGACTGTCAGTACATCAGGTGTAATCAGGTGTCAGGTGTGTTTTCAATGATTGGCACCATAGCTTGTAGACCCTATATCCTTCACAAAGTGTCAGGAAGATCCTCCTCACGGACGTCCGAGCGGCGAAAGTCGCAGAAGATCTCTTGCCCAGTTCCAGGAGCGTTACCGCGATCGGCGGTGCGCGCGTGCGCGCGCACGTGCGCGCGCGGCCGTTTGACGCAAATTGGCGCCAATAGCGCTATTTAAACTGGATCCATGCCTCACTGCCTTGCTGCCTGATCAACAGCGTTCCTGTGCGTCCTGGTGATCCGTATCTGAATCTGAACCTGAACCTGTACCTGTACCTGTACCCTGATCCGTATCGAACTCGCTTGTTTCCGATTCTGCTGTTTGCTGCCTGCCCCCCGACTTTGGCTTGTACCCGACTACTCTTCTGGATTCCGTTTCTGTATCTGATCTGCCCGCCTGTGCCTGACCTGGACTGTTACACCATCCGTCAACTGTAAGTTGCTTGCTGTTGTACTATAGGACACCTCCCAGTCCTCCGCAATATTTGGCTGTACTCCTTCTGCGTTTGTAGCCTTCTACCTTTGGCCACAGACTACTGGACTCTTCCGCTTCCGCTTATCCATTGCACCTGCATCCGTTGTTGGACTACAATACCCCTCCGTTGTTTGTCACCTCCTGCAATCACTTGTATGCCGTTGCTGGACTACAGGAACCCTTCTGCTGTCTGCTGGACCTTATCTCACCTTTGCCTGCATTCAGACACCGGACTACAATACACCTCCTCCTTCAACGGTCTTCTGCCTTTACCATCTGCTATCCAGTCAGGCACTTGTGCCCCTCTGTGCTCCTGAGCCCCTGTCACCACTACCAGGGTCTCTCGAGTCAGAGGTCTACGAGAGGCCACTCCCTGCACTCCGGGCTCTGCTTAAAGGTACGTGACAGTATCAGGCAGCCATGTCTGAGCCCACGCAGGGAGATTCGGCCATGGATGATTTATGCCGTCATCTTGCTGGACTTACCCAGGCTGTTAAATCTCTACAAGAAGGCTATTCTCGATTGGAAGAGCGTGTCCAGGTCTTATCTACCACAGGCCCTACCGTGTCGGGAACTTCTTCTGCGCCATCAGTGGTTATGTTACCCCCTGAACCCAAGGTCCCAACTCCGGAGAGGTTTTCGGGAAATCGCAGCAAGTATAGAGCTTTTCGCAATGCCTGTGAATTGTTTTTTGCACTTCAACCCAGAACCTTCTCTCTAGAATCCACTAAGGTGGGTTTTGTTATCTCCCTCCTACTGGGTGAGCCCCAGGCTTGGGCCCACCGCCTTTTGGAGCAAAAGGAAGCCTGCCTTAATAACCTGAATACCTTTTTTCAAGCCATGGGTTTGCTCTATGAGGATCCTCAGCAGGCGGCCACAGCGGAAGCAGCTTTATATTCTCTTCAGCAAGGCCGCAGAGCGGCAGAGGACTATGCGTCTGAATTTCGGCGCTGGAGTTCCGATACTACCTGGAACGATGCTGCTCTGCGATACCAGTTTCGCATGGGACTCTCTGAACCTCTAAAGGATGAATTGGTGGGTGTTCCAGCAACTCTTGAAGCCCTTATCAACCTCTCCATCCAGATAGGCAGACGCTTGAGAGAACGGAGAACAGAACGCACTGCCGGGCCGTCCCGACCAGTCTGGATGTTACCCCGTGTACCTAATCCCCCTGCACATCCTGCTGCTGACACGCCTGAACCCATGCAACTGGGCTTACTTAGACCAACGCTCACCACCGAGGAACGACAACGCCGGCAGCTCAACAATCTGTGTCTTTACTGTGGAGAACCCGGACATTACGTGAGATCCTGTCCTGCCAAATTCCGTAAGCATTCTTCTGTATCTTCTCCTGTTTTACCTGCTGTGCCTAGTAATGCTACTCACCTGGCTGTTCCCGTCTCTCTTCAGCTACCCGGAGGGAACATTCAAGTCCCCGCAATAGTTGATTCTGGAGCGTGCAGTGGATTTATGGACTTATCGTTTGCCCAAAAGTTCCAAGTGCCCTTACGGCCCAGGGCGAAAGGGTTGTCTGTACACCTTGCCGATGGGTCAGCTATCAAATCAGGACCAGTGACACAAGAGACATGTCCTTTGACTGCTACCATTTCCGGTAACCATCAGGAACAACTCTGCCTGGACATTATTGAATCTCCCCTTTTCCCTATCATACTGGGTATGCCCTGGCTTCGGGCACACAACCCGCAAATAGACTGGTCCACCGGAAACATTTTCTTTTTCTCCCCCTATTGTCGTCAACACTGCTTTCAAGAATCAACTAAGGTTTCACCCCATTTAATGTGCATGGAGACCGATGTTGAGACTCGCCAGCACGTTCCTGAGACCTACCATGACTTCCTGGACGTGTTCAGCAAGAAGGGGGCAGAAACACTTCCCCCTCATAGACCCTACGACTGCCCAATTGAGATCCTTCCCGGAGCCGAAATCCCTTTCGGGAGAATATTTCCCTTAACAGAAGTGGAATTGGAGACTCTCAGGACTTACATTGACGACAATCTGAAAAAGGGGTTCATACGTCCTTCTACGTCCCCAGCTGGGGCAGGAATCTTTTTTGTAGAAAAGAAGGACCATTCTCTCCGCCCTTGTGTTGACTACCGGGACTTAAATAAAGTTACAGTCAAGAACCGGTACCCACTGCCTTTGGTACCCGAATTATTCCAGCGCCTTGGATCAGCTAGTATCTTCACAAAATTGGATCTTCGCGGAGCCTATAATTTGGTCCGTATCCGAAGCGGGGACGAATGGAAGACTGCCTTCCGCACCCGCTTCGGACATTTTGAATATCTCGTAATGCCCTTTGGGCTATGCAACGCTCCTGCGACTTTCCAGCATTTTGTGAATGATATCTTTAGAGATTTTCTCGACCTGTTTGTTATAGTATATCTGGACGACATCTTAATTTTCTCCCCCTCTCTGCCAGCTCACAGGGAACACGTTAAGAAGGTTCTCACTCGGCTTCGCCAACACGGCTTGTACGCAAAACCTGAGAAGTGCGAGTTTGAACGTCGCAGCATTTAGTTTTTGGGGCTGATTATTTCGGTGGATGGAATCAAGATGGATCCGCAAAAAGTTTCGGCCATCCTGGACTGGCCAGCCCCTACTGATAAAAGAGGAATTCAACGCTTTGTGGGGTTTGCGAATTTTTATCGAAAATTCATCAAGGGATTTTCTACAATCATCGCTCCAATCACCAGATTAACGAGACAAGGTATCAAGTTCCAGTGGACTCCGGAGGCACAGGCCGCATTTTCTTCCCTTAAAGAACAATTTGTATCAGCATCTGTCCTGAAGCATCCTAATTCTGCGCTACCCTACATCCTTGAGGTGGATGCATCCGAAGTTGCAGTGGGAGCAGTCCTTTCTCAGAGACAGGGCCCAAAGGCTTTATTGCACCCAGTGGCGTTCTTCTCACGTAAATTGTCTGAAGCGGAAAAGAATTATGATGTCGGGGACAGGGAGTTACTCGCTATCAAAGCCGCACTTGAGGAATGGCGCTATCTCCTGGAGGGAGCAGTCCATCCCATTCTGGTATACACTGACCACAAGAACTTAGAGTATTTAAAGACTGCTAAGAGGCTGAAGCCGCGTCAGGCCAGATGGGCACTGTTCTTTACAAGATTTTCCTTCCACATAACCTATAGGCCCGGATCAAAGAACACCAAACCCGACGCACTATCCCGGATGTTCAGCGAACCCGAAGTTCTTCAACCCACAGACACCATCCTTGCGCCCGGAAATTTCCTTATGCTCCAGGAAGATCTTCTATCCCAACTTAAGCAGGCTTCATCTTCAGCTCCACATCCCTCAAACACCACCTTACTCTCTAGCAATAACTTGTTATGGCATGAAAACAGGATCTACGTGCCCCAACAACTACGGGTTGCTGTTCTCAAGTCTTGCCACGACCACAAATTGGCCGGTCATTTTGGGGTACACAAGACCGCCGAACTTCTCCAACGCACCTTCTGGTGGCCTCAGCTGCTAAGAGACTGTAAACTTTATGTTGAATCTTGCATTACCTGTACCCAGAACAAGAGTAGCAAGACCAAAGCCTGGGGGTTGCTGAAACCACTCCCCATCCCGGAAAGGCCTTGGAAAATGATTTCCATAGACTTTATTGTAGAATTACCTCCGTCAGAAGGCTTCACCACTATCCTTGTGGTGGTCGACAGATTGTCCAAAATGGCTCACTTTCTGCCCATGAAGGGTACACCTTCTGCCCCTGAGACCGCAAGGATCTTCATTAAGGAGATTGTAAGACTCCACGGTATACCTGCGAACATTGTTTCCGACCGAGGGGTACAATTTACATCAAAATTTTGGAGAGCTTTATGTAAGTCCTTGGAAATTGATCTTTCGTTCTCGTCTGCCTATCATCCCCAGACCAACGGCCAGACCGAACGAACGAACCAGACCCTTGAGCAGTATTTGCGGTGTTATTCTTCTTTTTCGCAAGACGATTGGGTATCCCTTTTACCACTTGCCGAGTTTTCCTACAATAACTCTGTTCATTCTGCAACTAATCAATCTCCCTTCTTTGCGAACTATGGTTTTCACCCTCAGTTCTTATCAGCCAATATCCCAGAATGCACGGTTCCAGCAGTTCAAGAAACTTTGGACTTTTTCTGCACCAATAACAAGTTGCTTCAAGAAACGATGGCAAGAACTCAAGAACGCAACAAAGCAGTTTTTGACAGAAAGAGGAGAGGGGAGCTCGACCTAAAACCCGGAGATTTGGTTTGGTTATCTACTCTGAATCTAAAATTAACATGCCCATCTAGGAAACTGGGCCCAAAATTTGTGGGTCCTTTCCCAATTTCCAGGAAAATTAACAATGTGGCTTATGAGCTGAAATTACCAGAATCGCTGCGTATTCACCCAGTGTTTCATGTGTCCCTCTTAAGACCTTCAATCCAGGATCCCTTCACCGATCGGAACGTGGGCCCTCCTGAACCTGTGCTTATTAATGGTGAAGAGGAGTTTGAAGTAGAAGCAATTTTGGATTGCAGAAAGAGACGCAACCAGGTACAGTATCTGGTGAAGTGGAAGGGGTATGGTCCAGAAGAGAACTCCTGGGAACCAGAGACTGGCATCCACGCCAAGAGGTTGGTTCTGGCATTTAAAAGATCTCACCCAGGTAAGATGTCCCAGTTGGGCATCCGGAGGCTGCCCATTGGGGGGGGGGGGGCAATGTCAGGAAGATCCTCCTCACGGACGTCCGAGCGGCGAAAGTCGCAGAAGATCTCTTGCCCAGTTCCAGGAGCGTTACCGCGATCGCGGGTGCGCGCGCGGCCGTTTGACGCAAATTGGCGCCAATAGCGCTATTTAAACTGGATCCATGCCTCACTGCCTTGCTGCCTGATCAACAGCGTTCCTGTGCGTCCTGGTGATCCGTATCTGAATCTGAACCTGAACCTGTACCTGTACCTGTACCCTGATCCGTATCGAACTCGGCTTGTTTCCGATTCTGCTGTTTGCTGCCTGCCCCCCGACTTTGGCTTGTACCCGACTACTCTTCTGGATTCCGTTTCTGTATCTGATCTGCCCGCCTGTGCCTGACCTGGACTGTTACACCATCCGTCAACTGTAAGTTGCTTGCTGTTGTACTATAGGACACCTCCCAGTCCTCCGCAATATTTGGCTGTACTCCTTCTGCGTTTGTAGCCTTCTACCTTTGGCCACAGACTACTGGACTCTTCCGCTTCCGCTTATCCATTGCACCTGCATCCGTTGTTGGACTACAATACCCCTCCGTTGTTTGTCACCTCCTGCAATCACTTGTATGCCGTTGCTGGACTACAGGAACCCTTCTGCTGTCTGCTGGACCTTATCTCACCTTTGCCTGCATTCAGACACCGGACTACAATACACCTCCTCCTTCAATGGTCTTCTGCCTTTACCATCTGCTATCCAGTCAGGCACTTGTGCCCCTCTGTGCTCCTGAGCCCCTGTCACCACTACCAGGGTCTCTCGAGTCAGAGGTCTACGAGAGGCCACTCCCTGCACTCCGGGCTCTGCTTAAAGGTACGTGACACAAAGACTAAAACATATACACTGATTTGGGTTGTGTTACCAAAGAAATGTAGTAGTATAACTTTTGGCTAAAATTTCTGAAGAAAATGACTAGTTTGCAAAAACAAAAACAAAGAAAAATATTTTTTCTTTAAATTTTTGGTCTTTTTCATTAGTGCAATAAATAAAACACCCAATGGTGATTAACTACAACAAGAAGAAAGCTCTATTTGTGTGAAAAAAAGGAAAAAAATGATATGGGTACAGTGTTGCATGACTAATGTCATTCAGAGTGTGAGAGCACTGAAAGCTGAAAATTAGCCTGGTTAGGAAGGGGGTATAAGTGCCCAGTAGGCAAGTGGTTAAGAGAGATCAAGCTTGGAAGAAAAAGTAATGTAAAATAATTACTGTAAATCTGGAAAATCCTGTAAATAACACACTTCTTTTTTGTATCTAATTCAGGGGTCTCAAACTGGTGGCCCTCCAGCTGTTTCGACACTACAAGTCCCATCATGCCTCTGCCTGTGGGAGTCATGCTTGTAACTGTCAGCCTTGCAATGCCTCATGTGACTTGTAGTTTTGCAACAGCTGGGGGGCTGTCAGTTTGAGACCACTGGTCTAATTTCACTTTTCCACTGTATCTATGAAAATAATTATAGTCGTCACACGGGGTGGATTTCAAACATGTCTGTCCCTGTTCCATGATTACTCAGGTTGAAAAAGGACACATGTCTATCTAGTTTAACCAAAAGAATACATATATTGATCCCTTCCATATACAAAATCCTATATCCACAGTTGATCCAAAAGAAGGGAATTAGTGAGAATTGTTTTCCCCTGATAGAGAAATTGGTGCAGCAGACCTGGCATTTGAAAAACCCTGCCATTCTGTCGTTTTCCCTAGGGATGCCAGGACAGATCAAAATGGTTCTGATTGGTCAGCATAGTCATGTGTGGGCAATGACCAATCAGTATCAGTTGGCTTTCAAAGCCAAATTTTGTTTCACTGGGCTTCACGGATGGTAAAACAAGGGAGGTTTATCAACAAGGGAGGTATGGTAAGTAAATCAGGGACTGTGGAGGGTATAGGGTGTTCATCTTTTTATATTTTCAGAAAAAAGGGGAACTAACCTTTTAAAGCATAGACATATTTTTCTATCAGGGGAAAAAAATCCTTCCTAATTTCCTAAGGCCATGAGATATTTCCTGAATAAACAACCCTGATTCCCAAAACTGAACTATGTATTCCAGATTACGTCTTATTATTGTTTTGTACAGGGGCGAGGGTTTGTCTCTTTCATATGTTTATACCTATGTTATTACACAAAAGTACATTGCTAGCTTTAGAAACTATAGCTTGGCATTGCATGCATTTATTAAGTCAATGATGTCATTACATGGTTAATTGATGTGACTAGTAGTTTACAATAGATTACATTTTATTTATTTGTTTTTCTTTTTTTAAGCTCCCGGGAATTGACAAGAACATTACATTACTAACAAAATCTACCAGTATTTTCTGTACTTGCTGAAATGTTCTTGGCCTGAGAAGTGAAGACACATACAGCTACCACATCTAAATAAAACCGATAAGCTGCAATAAATAGTTTTTTGTTTTTGGGTTTAGAATCGCTTTAACTTTAAGGACTTGAATTCGTTTTAGCCTTGCCATGATATTTTATTTTATTAGTATTCATATTTTTATACATAATGGACATTATTTAATAATATAAAACAAAAAAGAAACAGTCTCCAAAAGCCAGAAGTAATTAGACTACCTGTGATATGCTGTAACACATAGCTTATATTTGCTTAGTTGCTGTGTGTTAATGCACAGACTTAATCTTTGCAAGGTTTTAAAATAAAGCCATGTTTGTATTTCTAAATCTAAAAGGATACTTTTAAAATGAAGACATCAATTTAGATAGGAATATGAGAGTTTCTCTACACGTGTAGTTTATTTATTTATTTTTCATAAATGTATTATCCTGTACATACTTAAAATATCCCAGTACAAATGACATTAACCAAACGCATACTGTGAATCTTAATTACATTGTATTAAAGTTGTTTGTCTTTAAATTAGATTTAATAATTTTAATTAATTTGTATGGGTCCCAGGAAGCACAAACATTATACATTCTGGGACTGCTTACTGTCAGCAGAATAACTTTATTATAAATAACATTACACTGCCTTTCAGGTACAGAAGAATATTGTCTACATAGCAAAAAAAGTTATCAACAAACATGTTGCTATAAGAAAAAGGAGGTCATTGCATACTACAACAATGTATCTACAGAATGTATCTAAAGAAAGTATTGTCTATGGAAAGCACTGAAATTGCACTCCTGTCCAAACATCTGACACCCATATTTTAGATACTTTTACCATAATATAAAAAAAAAAAAAAAAAAATGCAAGCCAGATTTGTTTATCTTTTATTTAACTACTTCCCGCCTGGTAAATGTAGGTAAATGGCTGGGTGGGTGCTCTGTAATTTCAGGAGGACATACGAGTACATCCTCCAGGTTATACGCCTTGCGTGCACCCTCTGGGGTATTCAGCAATGTGATCTGTGACTGTTGTGTTGCCCGAACACAGTGGATCACAGTGCTCTGTACAGAGTTGCTGTAATTGGTCCACTTGCCATGTGATCGCTGTGACCAATTCTAAGTATGTCTATGTTTGTTAGAAATAACCTATTAATAAACAACATTTTCATTTTCTTTCCTGCATTTTCCAGAAACGTGTGGCAAAAAAATTACATTTTCAAAAGACTCAATATACCTCTCAGAAAATACCTGGGAGTATTTGCTTTGTGTTTTTACTGTCCTGGTACTCCAGGGCATCCATAAATGGGATAAGTAGTCAGGAAATTTGATGTGTATCATATATAGTTTATGCTCCTTGAAAGCCCAAAGATTTTTGGCCCCTCTAAGCATCTAGGCTGTGAAAAGGTCTGTCACATGTGGTATGTTCTGTCTTAAGGACATATAGCTAACCTTCTTGTCCCAATAACTTCAGATACCATATTTCTTTGATCTCAGTTTTCTTAGAATAAGCCAGGTGAAACTACAAAATAACAGAAATAGACCTCAATAAGTGTTGCATACAATACACCATACATTGCAGAAACAACGATATATAATACAAGATCAGATAGTAAAAACATACTTTTTAAGTTCTCTAATGGGTGATGGAGATGGATTGAGAAAGTCTTGTGAAAATGGTGGCTGGTTCACTTCCTGTGAAAATTCTACCCAGAAGTTCACACATAGTAACTCAAAATAAACAGAACAACTGCAGCAATACCAACAAGGGACGCTAGATGGAGCCTGCACACCACATATGATTGTCTTATGTAAATTGCACACTATACTGTACATGTAAATTTAACAACACAGGTACAAATAGTCAGTATAAACCTCTGATGGACAGAACATGGTACCCCCATACTCAAGAGACATAGCAGGTGGAATTATAAGTAGAGTATGCAATTCAAAGTTTTCATATGCTGTGTGTAAGATATAACTTGTTAAAATAGTAGCTTAGTGAAAACATTTTTTATTTAATTTATTCCAAAAATTGTGACAAAAAATGACCTAAAAAACTCACCATGCCTCTTACTAAATAATATAGATTGGCCAAACACCCCTCTGTTCAGTTTGCAGCAGGGGAAAAGTTCTAACCTGAGAGGTAAACCCCATTGAAGTCTATGGGAGCAGAACAGGAAAAATCAAAAGTGCCCATTTTAAAGGCGTTTATGCTAATAAAAAAGGGGATATGGGGGTCCTTTCCTAGAAGACATGTATTAATGCAAAAAAAAAAAAGTTTAATTTATCTTTTTTACAGGAGCAGTGATTCTAAGTGCAACAAAAAAAATCCTTTAAATATAGTGCCTGGGGTCCCCTTATTTTGCCTGTAAAGTGGCACATCTGTAGCACATATAGAGCATGCTGTAGAAAAAATTTAATTTCTAACGAAAAAATAAAAATAATGAGTCAAATCACATTTAAATGACTTGTGGTTGCAATTGCTGGCACCCAGCTATTGAAAAAAAAACAGCATGGGGTCCCACCAAAATTTATACCAGACCCTTATATGGCTGAGCCACCCCCAAACCATACCAGGCCACATGCCCTCAACATGGGGGGGGTGGGTGCTTTGGGGGGCAAGAGCCTCAGCCCCACAACCATGACCAGTGGTTGTGGGGTCTGCAGGCTGGGGGCTTATTGGAGTCTGGAAGCCCCTTTAACAAGGGGGCGCCCAGATCCCGACAACCACCCATGTGAATGAGTATCAGGTATACAGTACCCCTAACCATTCACCAAAAAAGTGTCTAAAAGTAATAACACATATACAGTTTTTGACAATTCCTTTTATTAAAAAATAAAAAAAACTGTTTCCCCGATGTAAATCCATCATCAATCAAGCTGCCCGCAGCACCTCGAAAAAAACATGCTCTCACCAACATGAAGGCTGGCAGCCTACTACAGGCTGTTTGACATATCTTATATAGGTATGGGGCTACAGTACCTGGTGGCACCACCCCTTCTGACATCACTGACCCAGCATGCACCAGACAATACCAGCATAAGGATCTGGTTTATATTTTAGGGGGACCCTTAAAATCCATAGCAGACCTGAGGGGCTGTTTTTTTTTACTCAGCTGTCAGCGTGGAAACCCATTGACAGCCGATGACTCATTGGTTGTTAAGGACACTACGGCCGGCTTCCCGGCCTCACTCCTTAACAACCAGTTTTTACTGCACCCTAATTGGGGAAAGTTTTCCTTGACTCCCTGTAATAGGGATTAATTAACTCTGGTGAGTGCATAGTGTGTCTGCAAGCTGGCGGAGAGGGACCTTTCCTCTACTCACTGAGGACATTATTCACGTGTGGGATTTATACATGGACTTCACAATTTTTATGTATCTTTTATAATGTAACCACTTGCCTACAGGGCGCTTACACCCCCTTCCTGCCCAAGCCATTTTTCAGGTTTCAGCGATGTCACACTTTAAATGACAATTGTGCGGTCATGCAACACTGTACCCAAACACATTTTTTACAATTTTATTAACACAAATAGAGCTTTCGTTTGGTGATATTTATTCACTGCTGGGTTTTTTATTTTTTACAAAAAAATTACCAAAACTTTAGAAAAAAAGTGCTTTTTACTTTTTTCTGTCAGTAAATTAGTAATTTTTCGCCTACACTGATGTGCACTGATGAGGCGGCACTGATAGGCTGAACTGGTAGACATTGATAAGGTGGCACTTATGGGCATTGATGAGGCAGCACTTATGGGCACTGATTAGGTGGCACTAATATGCTGCACTTATGGGCACTAATAGGTGGCACTGATATGTGGCACTGATGATCACTGATAGGCGGCACTGGTGGGCACTGAAAGGGCGGCATGGATAGGTGCTACTGATGGGCACTGATGAGCATTGATGGGTGCCACTGAAGGGCGACACTGATGGCATTACTAATGGCCATTGATTGACAGCAGTGATGGGCATTGATGGGCAGCACTGATTGCCAATACTGACTGGCATTGCTAATGGGCACTGATTTGTGGCACTTGTGGGCAGTGGTGGGCACTGATTTCTGCCACTGGTGGGCACTGATTGCTGGCATTGGTGGGCAATTGTGGGCACTGATTTGTGATACTATATTGCGATATTGTAATCAGTGCCCTGATTACATTCTTAGATGTCCCCCTGTGTGGAGATGCCGCTGATCGGCTCTCCGCACTATACACTCTGTCATTGTGAGGTGAGGAGAGCCAATTACCGGCACCTCCGTGTTTACATGTGACTGGCTGTGATTGGACACAGCCGATCACATGGTTAAAGAGACGCAGCTCTTTACAGAGATCGGGGTTGCACCATGTTCTAGCAAAATGGCGTGGCTGTGATCGCTGCGCTGCGCACCCCCCAGGTGCGTGAGAGCAGCCATTCTGGGATGGCGTCATATGATGTCATCCCAGAAGGAGAGCCACACCGCCCCGCTGTTTTTGATGGTGGGCAGGGGAGCAAGCAGTTAAATGAAGACGTATGTATTTATTTGTTTATTTACTATGGTGATATGTAATTTATGATATAAGAGTGCAGTTTATTTGTTTCTTTTCAGATTTCTCCACGTTTACTGAGTTCTGTTTTGAATTTCAACACAGCTCTCAGCTGTGAATGTACATAGCCAATCAGCAGTTCCCAGCCGTGAATCATTGGATGTGTGGTGGGGCAAACAAAAATGCACACTTGAGCCATGTTTTTTGCCACCTCACCAACTGCCCTTAATCTGCAACTGGCAGCAGATGGAGGGTGGGGGTGTTTACATGCCTCAGTCATGATGCTTCACTCCCACATCAAAGTTAACCCAATTTGTAGAGATAGGCAAGTGGCAAGCTTGTTAAATGCTATACATTCAAGCAAATGGGGATGCACTTCAAACACCCCACAAACACATGGAATGTGAGAGGTTACAGTACATTTGTCAGCAAAGATGGGGTTAATACAGGTGGTGAGGAGACATTGCATTGTTTCCTCACCACCTGTCAGTAGCCTTTGTGTTTCAATGGTTTTTATTGAAGTTAAAGGTAATACAGGAAACAAAAACACGAAAATAAGTAAAACAAAAAAGAAAGACAACGCTGACATTACATGTAGTCGCCTTATAGTCCACAATAGTTGCAGTCAATAATCAACAGATTGTAGGATTGAATATAACACTACGACATAACAATAGATATAGAAAATATCAGGCCTCAAGGACTGACCTCATTCCAGACACCCCAAATGGGATCTCACTGTGTCCAGGGTTGAGGACAGTCACCTATCAACATGCATGTAGGGAAACAGTAGTAAGAATTATCCCTGAGGTTGTAACTAAACCGGTCAAATCACTCAAAATTGACCTCAAGAATAAACAAATAATAATTCCATTCGGTCATAGTGAGGCAAACATAACATCACATACCAATTATCATACCAATTATCATAAGTACGCCCGGATACAGGTAAGCATAAAGCATAGGAATGCAGAGATAAGTAAAGAAAAGGTAGATCAAAACACACAAAAAAAAAGGGGGGAATAGGAAAAAAAAAAAAAAAAAAAAAAAAAAAAAAGGGGAGAGGGGGGGACTTGTCTATCTCCCACACTCCCCTTCCCTCACCCCCTCCCCCCGTCGTCGAGGGGGGGGGGGGGAAGGTCCAGGAAGATGACAGAGCAAGGGCATAAGGAACGAGTAGGGAAGCCCTATCATGTTATAGTGTTCAGATGAGTAAGGGTTGGGAGTTGTTGAACCACTCCATCCACGCCCCCCAAAGTGTTGCAGTTTTGGGTAAGTGTCCCTCAGCAGTAGCATACATACATTCATACATCCCATGTAGATGAGTGGTTCGTATAACGTCAGCACAGGAAAGTAGGGCCGAGGATTTCCAATTGCGGGTCACTGTTAATCTAGCAGCTAGGCAAATATGCGTTACTATGCATCTTAGCCTGTAAGGGTAATGTTCAATGCCAATGGTGAGTAAAGCCAGAGCGGGGTTTGGAGGGGTAGCAATGTGTGTGACTTCCAATATAAGATTAAATACATCAGTCCAGAAAGGGATCAATTTGGGACAGGACCAGAGGGTATGGTAAAGGGTTCCTGGGAGACCACAGTTTCTCCAACAATTTGGGTCTGTATTTTTATAGTAGGTGTGAAGATGGGTTGGGGTAAGGTACCACCTGAGATTAATTTTATATGTGAGTTCCCAGAGGTTAGCAGATTTAGTCGCCGAATTAACAGCTTTTATAGCAAGTGACCATTGTTGCGATGAATACGTGGTGTCCATATCATGTTCCCATTGTAACATGGGGGGCAGTTTGGCAAAGGACGTTTTTTCACCAAGTGTGGCGTAGAACAGAGAGATACCTTTGACTGAAGAGTAAGTACCTGTGAGATATTTCCAGGATGGTTGTGGAATATGTACGTGAAGGTGGGGATTTCGTATTAGGCAATGAGTTATTTGGAAATATTTGAAATAGTCGCGGGGAGATAGATTAAATTCCTGTTTCAAGGAGGAGAAGGATTTTAGGAGGCCATCTTTATAGAGATCCTCAATGTGTGTGATCCCATTGGTTTTCCAAGAATGTATATTCATGAAAGGAATCAGTAGGCCGATGATATCTATCGGGAGAGGAACAGTGCAGTTGTTGGCATTTGTGCGTGTGTGTTTGACCAGATAGGCGAAGGCCTTCACTGATGCTCTTATGGGGGGAGAGAGGGTAGTATCCCTCACCTTCAATTTAGGTGCAGAGAGGAGCCACGTTTGTAAATTCTTACCAGGTACTTGGGAGGCTTCTATGGAGCTCCAGTGATTGTTGAGATCAGGAGTAAACCATTCTTTGAGTTGTGCCAGTATGGCTGCGTGGTAGTAGTCCCTAGTATTGATATAACCCATACCTCCCACCGTTTTATGCTTCAGTAGGGTGGTATATGCTATTCTAGATTTTTTCCCTTGCCATACAAAGTTCCTGAGTAACGTTTGGGTTCTTGTGAAGAAGGGTGCAGGTATGGGGATTGGTATTGCCCGAAACAGGTACAGTAACCGTGGAAGATGGATCATTTTGAATGTTGCTAATCTACCTGAGCTTGTAAGCATCAATTTAGATAATTTGTCGAGTTCTAATGGGAGTTGGGTGAGAAAGGGGGTGAAATTGGCCTTGAACAAGTCGTTAGGACGAGAAGTGAGGGTGATACCTAGGTAGGTCAAAGAATCAGTGGCCCATGCGTAGTGGTAACAGTCTTTCAGGGACAGACATTGTTGTTCTGGTAGAACCAAGGGAAGTGCATAAGATTTTGAGACATTCACTTTGTAATATGAGACTAAGCTAAATTCATCAAGTACTTGTTGTACCGAAGCCAGGGAAGAGGAGGGACGAGTCAGGGAAAAGATGACATCGTCAGCAAAAAGGCTGATCTTGTGGTTTGTATTGCCAATGTTAATACCATAAATGTTGGGATGGGATCTGATTTTGGCTGCAAGGGGTTCGATCATTAGATCAAATATCAAAGGGGAGAGGGGGCATCCTTGTCTGGTACCGTTTGTGATATGAAACGAAGTCGATAACATTGAGGAACAATAAACTTGGGCCGAAGGGTTGGAGTAAAGGGCTAAAATAGATGAGAGGATGTGATTTTGAAATCCAAATTTTTCTAAGGTCAATCTTAAGTAATGCCAGTGAACCCTATCGAATGCCTTCTCCGCATCCAATGAAAGAAGCAGAGAAGGCACTCGATGGGTCACTGCGTGGTGGACAAGATTAATCATGCGCCGGGTGGCATCTGAGGTCTGGCGACCTTTGACAAAGCCCGATTGGTCAGGATGTATCAACAGTGGCAATATGTCATCTAATCTCTTTGCAATAACTTTAGCGTACAATTTTATATCATGGTTCAATAGTGAGATGGGACGAAAATTTTGAGTGAGATTGGGTTCCTTCCCTGGTTTTGGTATTGTTACAATTAACGCTTTTAACATCTCTTGTGGAAAGGAAGCAGAGGAGGCAGCAGAATTAAACATGGGTGTCATATGTGGAGTGAGGATTGTACTAAATTGTTTGTAGTACTCTCCTACAAAACCGTCTGGGCCGGGCGCCTTGCCATTAGGAAGAGTATGGATAGCGGATTGAATTTCTAGTTGTGTGAAAGGGGCATTGAGTATCTCCAATTGTTGTGTAGTCAGATGAGGGAGATTCACTGAGTCTAAAAAATCCTGTATCTGCGTATGAGTGGGTTGGGTTTGGTGGGGATCAGTCTTTAGATTATATAGTTTGCCGTAATAAACGCTGAAGGCGTTAGCGATGTCTTGCGGATTAGTCAGTTTGGAGTTGGAGTCTGGGTGATGGATATAAGGTATGGGAGATCTAGTAATGTGGCCTTTAATTTGGTGGGAGAGTAGTTTACCAGATTTGTTACCTGCAGCGTAGAATGTCATTTTATGTCGCCTTTGGATTTTGTCATGGTTCTCTAGTAAAAGGGCCCTGAGCTCCAGTCTCAGTGAGATTAGTTCAGATTTAAGCGTCTGGGTAGGCTGGGCTTTGTTAAGCAAGTCCACTGTTTGTATACGTGTAAGAAGGGTGTTCATCCGCTGCCTCCTTTGCTTAGCATCCCTAGCCCCAAGTTGAATAAAAATTCCCCGCATAAATGCTTTATGCGAGGCCCACAAAATATGCGGATCTGCAACAGAGTCTTTGTTCCGAATGAAATACTCCTCCAATTCGTTTTTCAATATTTGAGCATAGGGTTCCGCCTGTAAAATTCTAGAATTCATTCTCCAAAGATACGCTGGTGAGTGCTTGATTTTGTCTTCCAAGGTTATACTCACAGGGGAGTGGTCTGACCATGTAGTTAGATGTATAGTAGAAGAGGATACAGTTTGAAGAGTCCAGGGATCTGTTAGAAAAAGGTCAATTCGGGAGTAAGAATTATGGCCTGGGGAAAAGTATGTGTAGTCTCTCTCTTCTGCATGCTGACATCTCCAGATGTCTAGAAGGCGTAGATTGTGCAACAAAGGGTTGAGCGCCAGTCTGCGTCTCTTGGTCTGAAAGGTCGAATCTAGTTCCGGATCAGGAGTGCAGTTAAAATCACCACACCAGATTGTAGCTCCTTGCTTTTGGGCTTCAACTTTCTTATGTAACTTACGTAAAAAGCGAGATTGGTGTGTATTAGGCGCATACACGGTGACAAAAGTATAGGGAGCACCATTGATGGTGCAAGACAATATGATATAGCGACCATCAGGGTCTGTTGTGCACTGGACAAGATGAAATGCTAAAGTGTTTTTGAAGGCTATAAGTACCCCTTTCCGTTTCTTTTCCGAGTTAGCGGTGAAAATATTGCTGAACTCCCTGTGAGTGCATACCGGTGGGTTGCAGGCTTGGAAGTGCGTTTCTTGTACGCATAAAACGTCACACTTAGTGTGTTTAGTTAATGACCACAAAGATCGTCTCTTGGCAGGGTGGTTAAGCCCCTTTGCATTGATTGTTACAATGGTGATTGGCATGTGGAGCGCTTAATTGCCAAAAAAAAAGAACAAAAAGGAACCGCTAAGGTTATTACCTTGGAGGGCAGTGAACTGGAGGGGTCCGAAAGTTCAGTTAGCTGTGTTGAAGACCGGAGTAGATCAAGAATAGGCACGATCAATCCAATATGTGGAGGCTTCCGGGGTGCTGTGTAGGGTGGAGAGACAAGTGGGGAAAGAATAGAGGTGGTAGAGAGGAGAGACACAGAAACAAAACAAAACAAAAAAATAAAATAAGAAATAAAAGGCACGCAATAGTATCTAGGTAAACCAAAAAGCAATGCAATTTGCGGGTAGGTGTAGCTTAGAAAGCTTTAAGGTATTGAGAACCGTGAACTGTAAAAGGTGTTTCTGTTGAGGATGCACCTCAGCGCTACAGCGCCTAGAAACACAAAAATTGGGGTAACGAGTCTTAAGACCTGGCATGAGCAGATGGCATCACCAAACGGTAAATAGAACGTATGGGCCCGTTCCTGAGTATTAAAGGGAAGCGTTGTTTTGGCTCCTGGGAGGCAGAGGTTGGGCCGTTATAGAGCCTGTGTTACTTTGATCCATAGGCGCCTCGCCAGGGGAGGCAGGGACGATGCCCCATTTCTGTAAGAGATGCAAACCTTGCTGCAGGGACGTTACAACATATTTCCTCCCGTCTCGGAGGACAGACAACTTGGCTGGCGCTATCCACTGGTATTGGAGCTGATGATTGCGGAGGGCTTTGGTGATCGTATTAAGCTGCCTCCTTCTGCTCAGAGTATGCTGTGAGAGGTCAGCATAGATTTGGAGACGATTGTATGGTTCTGGTAAATTTTCTAACCCCCTCATCTTGTGCATGAACTGCTCCTTAATGTGGTAGAAATGCACTCTAAGGATGACATCTCTAGGTACAGCGTCAGGTAAAAACGCGGGTTTTGGCAGCCTGTGTATGCGGTCAATGACAAGTTCAATATTTTTTGCCTCAGGGAGCACAGCTTTAATAAGGCCTTTTGCATAGGCAGGCAATTCAGTATTTTGGACAGATTCCGGGACTCCTCTGATTTTAAAGTTGTTTCGTCTGGCTCTGTCCTCTAAATCCGCCATTTTGTCCTTTATCCATGTAATATCCTGAGTCTGTGCCTCCTGAGTATCAATAATGTCATTCACTGTTCCTGTAATGTCTCCTGCAGTAATTTCCATTTGTGTGATCCTGTCATCCATTGCTCCTAGTTTACTACCAAAACTGTGCATGAGAGAGAACAGATCAGATTGCAGCGAGCTCCTTAGAGACATGAGCATGTCCTTTAAGGTGGTGTCCATGACAGCCTGCCCTATGGTAGGGAATGCTGCTATGGCGTCAGGTAGCTGGCTCTGCTGAGGGAAGGCCTGAGGCGTCCCAATAGTGGGGTCCCTGCAGTGTGCTATGCCTGTGTTGTCCAGGCGCATCTTAGCTTTGGCTGGGCTTTGGGCTGTGGGTGTCCCTGGTGGCGAGCGGGAAGGGTCTCCCCTGCTTACCGGAGGTTGTGTCGGTACATATGGGTCTCCTCCTCCGTTCGCGTGAAACGCGGCCTCTGCCTGTGTGCTCCGCAAGTCCGCGCCGGCGCCATTTTGGATCTTCCGCGCGGACGGCTGGTACATGAACGCCGTAAGTTTTCGGGGAAGCCGATCGTCTTTGCGCTTCAGCGACATCGCTGTGAGGTGGAGCGGGAGTTCTCCCGGGATGTCAGAGGCTGAAAAGTCGGAACGGGTTCGCCGAAAGTCGCTTTAGATGCCGTCGGTGTGAAGAGCTCTCTCCTCAAGCGGCCATCTTGGTCACGCGCCGGCCACGCCCCCCGTCAGTAGCCTTTGAAGCATGATCCAAACACAGATTGGGCTTCAGAG
The DNA here is from genome assembly GCF_037356315.1 of Lithobates pipiens. Classification (NCBI taxonomy): domain Eukaryota; kingdom Metazoa; phylum Chordata; class Amphibia; order Anura; family Ranidae; genus Lithobates; species Lithobates pipiens. Next base: position 391,105,136 of record NW_027507764.1, read on the forward strand.
GAAAGGGAGATTTAGATGAATGTCTAAATTTACCCTTATAGTGATTTGAAAATATTCACATATACAACTTACCTACGAAACAAAGACAACACAGAGAGCCACCGAAAAAGACTTGAAAATGCATTTGGGAACACAGGAGGTCCACTTCCTGCATATGGATGCAGTGCTCAAACACTGAGCTACTCACACATTCACCCTTTATAACAACACCCCTCTGTGATTGTTTGCCACTCCAGAGGAATAGGAAGCTAACAGCTGGTGCTGGAATGTGGAATAGGTGAGCGTGCACCCTGATTGTTTTGCCAAGAGATCTGTCCCCCAAGGGCTAGTATATAAAAATTGAGAACGTGACTTCGGTCATGAAATGCGCATGCAAATGCTCCATATATACACTGTAGAAGGAAAACATGTAAAAACTCTTGTTCCACTGATACTGTACCTTAGAACACCTCCACACACATTCTAAACAAATTCTACATTTTTGATAATGCTTAAGTAGTGTGACAGTGTGAGGTCCTGCAACTGTGAAAATGTAGGAGAAAATTATTCTGTAGTCCTGAATTTGGGTCTAGAGCTTGAAGGTTTCAAACTGTCTTGGGTGGGAAGGAACCTTCATATCCATATCTGGATTTTACAGGACGCCTGCAGCCTGTGTGAGTTCACAGGTGTTCAGGGTCATTATATACTCAAGCCTGAGGACAATTTTGAGCTCCCAGTTTGTGGACAGCTCTCATATTGGAGACAGGAGGTCTCAACCAGGGGTCAGAGGTGCCCCAGCCAGTAGCTAGGAGACAGGAGGTCTCATCCCAGGAGTTGACTACTTTTGAAATGTCAGGAGAACTCCAGAGGCCAGGAGTGGGCCATGCAGCAATGTGACTAAAGGCTAATTGAGTTGAGTGAACCAGAAGAGCTGGGTAATACAGTCAGTGGGGCATGTAAGAAGAGAATTGTGCTGCTGATAAAAGAGTCAGTGCCTCTGTATTTTCAGTTGACTATTCATGTTGATGCTGAAGAACGCCTGTGTGGGCAACTGATGTTTCTGTGAACTTTCCATTTTGTTCAAAAAAGTGGGCTGTCTTGCCCTAAAATAGAGTTTGGATTGGTGCAGCTCATTGAAAGAGTACCTACCACATGAGTATAATCACCCCAATACAAAAGTAGAAACAAACTTCTCTCCATGTCAGAACTGTACAAACTATGGATCTTTCTTCAGCCAGAATATGAAACACTGGAAAATACAACTACATTTGAGACCATTGGCTCAGGTCTCTGCCTCATTATAGAAGGGATGTGCACAACCTCCAATGCTTTACAGTTTCCTCCTAAAGTTTAATACACCCTCACTTCTCATTCACCCTCTCCTCCCCACCCCATCCTCCAACAATTACACCCTTTTTCATTCTTGGTTTCTCAGTCCTGGTGTTTAGAAGTGAAGATATCTAATAGTATTAATTTTTCTTTTCTTTTCACTTTTGAGACTTTTCACTTTTAACAGTTACATAGTTACATACTTACATAAGTTGTGAGGTTGAAAAAAAAAACACAAATCCATCAAGTCCTACCTGTGTGTCTGCTTTTATGTCAATATTATGTTGTGGTAATTTAGGTGCCCATCATCCTGCTGAAACCACTGCTTGTGGAAGAGAATTCCACATTCTTACCGCTCTTACAGTAAAGAACCCTCTACACAGTTTAAGGTTAAACCTCTTTTCTTCTAATTTTAGTAAATGGCCGCAAGTCTTTTTAAATACCCAATTGTTGAAAAGTTTTATTCCTATTGTGTGGTCACCAGTACGGTATTTGTAAACTGAAACCATATCCCCTTTCAAGTGTCTCCTCTCCAGAGAAAATAGATTTAGTGCTTGTAATCTTTCCTCATAACTGAGATGCTCCAATCCCTTTATTAGCTTTGTTGCCCTTCTCTGGACTCTCTCCAGTTCCAGCACATCCTCCATACTTTTATTGAGTTTTTCACCATAACAGAGTTATTGATAACAGGATTACAGAGTTACAGATTGAAGGAATCAAGAATGTACAATAAAGCGTTTGCATGAATTACATGTACATCTTAAGAATGCAACTTCATAACTTTTGTACTTAAAGCACTATAAACATAGTCATTTGCGTCCAGATTGTGTGGGGGGAGTAGTGTAATATATATGGATGAGAGCCCATTGTTTTAAATGCTGCTATGATGGCGGGATATCTGGTATTCTACGAACCAATAGGGCAGATCATGCAAAGTGACAACAAACCATGACAGGCCACGCTGTTAACCCTTTCACCCCAACCGGGAGCTTATCTGTGAACGGGCAGGGCCATTGAGTTATATAGAATAATTAGCTCATACGTGATTTGTCAGGTAGTGGCCCCTGTGTAATGGGTTACTTCCCACAACTGGGTGAGGGTTGATATACTTTTTGCTGGTCTCGCTGGAGTGATAACCTGTGCAGGATGAGTGGTGAGGTTCCCAAACTGGGTGTCCCAGTATGGTAAATCTGGTTGGCCAATGGTGGTGGGTTGTATAAGAGTAACATGGGGGGTAATAAGGGAGACAGGGGTGATGGATTGCCTGTGTGTCCTAATAGGGGTCTGACTATCCTTCCATATAGAAGAGTTCAAGTACTTGTATAGGGGTTATTAGATCATTTTATCTCTGGAGTGAATCCCCTTCCTAATGCATGCCAATATTCTATTGGCTTTGCTTGCTGCAGCCTGGCATTGCATGCAATTGCTGAGCCTGTCATCTACTAGGACCCCCAGGTCCTTTTCCATCCTAGATTTCACCAGAGGTTCTCCTCCTAGTGAGTAGATTGCATTCATGTTTTTGCCACCCAAATGCATAATTTTACATTTTTCTACATTAAGCCTCATTTGCCATGTAGTTGCCCACCCCATAAATTTGTTCAGATCTTCTTGCATGGTTTCCACATCCTTGGGGAGAAGCTATTGCTCTGAAAATACTGGGATTCAGCTGTTTATTCCACCTCCAGATCATTTATGCATAAATTAAATAGGATTGGTCCCAGGACAGAATCCTGGGGGACCCCACTTTTCACATCGGACCATTCTGAGTACTCCCCATTTATCACTACTCTCTAGACTTGCCCCTGTAGCCAGTTTTCAATCCATGAACTCACCCTATGGTCCATACCGACAGACCTGCGTTTGTACAGTAAACGTTATGGGGAACCGTATTGAATGCCTTTGAACAATCCAGATACACCACATCTATGGGCCTTCCTTTATCTAAATTGGTTTGGCAAAAATGATTTTTCATGAACCCATGCTGATTTTTGCTAATGATACCATTTCCATTACTAAAATCTTGTATATAATCCCTTATCATCCCCTCCAAGAGCTTGCATACTATTGATGTTAGACTAACTGGTCTGTAGTTCCCAGGGATATATCTTGGTCCTTTTTTTAAACATTGGGGCTACATTGGCTTTTCTCTAATCAGCTAGTACTATATCAGTCAGTAGACTGTTTGTAAAAAATAGGAACAGAGGGGCGTGGCTTGACTCTGGAGAAGATGGCTGCCTAATCCTAGAACTCCCGCTGACAGGAATTGAATATTGGCTATCACCGAGGGCTGACAACACAGATTGTCCTCAACATCGTGATCATGTTAGCCTCATGATTTAATGAACAGATCACCTCAAAATAATAGTGAAATGATCCGATCCCAAACCGGCAACATGACACCGGCTCTCACCTCACAGGATCTTCAGTGTCGTGTAACAAGATCTAATGGAGGAGCTGACTCCTCTTCCTCTTCACAGAAAACACAGATGGAGGAATTATTCTACTACTACACTCTGATCCGCTTCAACAACCCAACTTGAACGACCTAAGGTCTGTGGCAGCAGATATCAAAAGTACCCTGACAGTAGCCATCGCAGACCTGAGGATCGACATTCAGGCAGAGTAATGGCAGTTTACAAAACAACAGCCATTCATTCCACTGCACTACACAGGAATCATCTGATTGTGGACACCCATGGCAACTGAGGGACATGAATCATCATTTAGAGGATTTAGACAACCATGGTAGACACCACAATGCGAGGTCTGACTGAAAATGTTGATACCGATCATTTACGTGAAGAAGTTAATGGCATTTTTAATAATATGCTTAACAGACCGAGAGATACACCGATCATCATAGGATGTATGCACCGAGCCCTTAGACTGAAAGGAAAAGATACCGATCCACAAGAGATATTATATTCTGCATAGTGGATTATCAAATTAAAGAGGAGATCTAGAGAATAGCACGCTCTATGGCACCTATATTACACTATGGTAAAGAAATACATATATTTCAAGACCTCTCCAGCATTACTTTACAGCGTAGGAGAGAATTGAAATCCCTTCTGGAAGTACTGCACACTAAAGGAATAATATATCGCTGGAAATTTCTTTTTGGCCTGGCAGCATCTATACAAGATTGTTCTGCTCTACTTAGAGTACCCGAAGACCTACATCATTTCTGCAAATTATTAGACATTCCAATTATAGAAGTCCCAGAATGGTATGTAGAATTCCGCCCTTCTTGGGCACCTTCATCTAAACCCAGGATTAAACCAATGGAGACCCAAGATGTCCGTTTCCGTAGATACCGATCCTCGTCTGAGGAAAGATTGCATCAATATGGACAGCAATCACCTTCAATCAACAGCCCGACGAATCCTGAGCACACCCGTAAAGCCAGAAGAGATAGATAAATTCAGAACGTTCAGATTACAATTTTAAATGCATTCATCGCCTCAGTTACATTCTTTGTTATAGAATTGATGACACCCATATCTTACATTTCTCTTTTCTTTTTATGAGATGGTTACTTAAATTTTTTTTTTTCTTACCCGCTTTCTCTTTACTCTTCTTACACTACAATGATATCCCTACTATACTAAACTCCACACAATGTCTTGATCTAAAATACTCTGTATTAGCCATAATTTACCCTGGCAGAAGAATGATTTTACCCCTATATGCACATGTGACCTTTCTAATCTTTTGTTTCTTAGGCTAAGGCAAAACTTACCCATCTCCCCTTTTTGAGTTTTGTTGATACATTTACCACTTACGTTTATTTTTTGAAAATTGTATATTATTTGAATATACTTGATTGTATTATTAAGAAGGAATAGGGAAATCAGCCGATCCATCCAATACCGCCTCTCTGAACAATAATATCACCCGTTATCTATCACCCACTACAATACGGGAAAAGGGAAGAAATTCGATTTTTCTTAAACACCCATTATTATATGGTATAGCTAGACTGCACAGCACTCATCCCAATAGACAAAACACTTGTCTGTAATCAGACAATCTTCCCGGATTATATCTCTCTAAATATCGGTTCTGATAGGTGGTTGATGGTCCTTTTCTTACCTCCTAAAGACATAATTCGCTATCAATACAATCAACCAAATCAATACTCTATTCTCTTTTAATGATTAACCAGATATTTATAATGTGCAATTAACAGTAACACACGTCAACACACTTATGATATCTAAACTCTGAGAATTTGAGTGTTACTTACCTGTTAAAGGTAACCATTTTGTATCATTCACTTCTACCTTTATTATAACTCCTTTACCTATACACTTCAAGTTACTATGGCTCCTTAGGGAGATGAGGTATGTTTAGACAAAAAAACATATACTCAGAATGATATACAGTTCCTAATAGTGTTACTATAATAATTCATTCCAGAGAGTTTTTCTTAATTCATTAGTTTACTCCATAAACTCTTACGGGCCCTTTCTGCCTTACCACTGATATCCCATAAGACTAGTTGGAATTTCTATGATACATCTAATAAGTAATTACAATATAAAAAAAAAAGGAGAAGGGGGTGAATCAAACTTCACTGTTATTAATTGCGGTGTCTCGTTATTATATTCTATTTACTATAACGTTCTATACTGTTATTATACTTCATCCTTTTCTGCTTTAAGGATTCGTTGTTATGTTTTAAATTATATGTTGATGTTTCATTGCTTTATTATAGGCTCATATAGCATTTCTTACTATAATCTTTGTCATGATTTAGATACAGTACAAGTTCTATATCAACACCTACATCTGTCAAACGGACCAGTTAGAATTGAATTTCTTTTAAATCTAAAACGTTTTGAACTTTTCATTCTAACATTACATCCATTGCTATACCCCTAAAAAACATTCAGTTTTATTAACCATACATATAAATATTACTGTGCCAATTAATTATTTTTGATCTCTTGCATAAACAACTAATAGATCATGTTTTCCTATATTTTAGGTTTTTATATAAAAACAAAAAAACAAACACCCTCCTCATATTTTACTTGAATACGTTATATTCCCAAAGTCAGAGGGATTTCATTCCTCTTGATAGGTTATATTTTACTCCAGTGTTGATTTACTCCCCCACACAGTGGTTTCATTTGAATGAATGATTCTTTTCTTCTATTCTATTTACAATAACCACTGATTCAGCCCGGTGTCATTTACAGTTTGGTTTATATTGCACTTGGACTAGCGAGCAGGCAACACTAGTCTTCGGAATATATATGTATATATATATATATATATATATATATATATATATTTTTTTTTTTTTTCTCATTGTTCAGGACTTGTCTATTTTCATCAACTTTATTTACCAGAGACAAACATATATTGTCTTCCCTTTCATTTCACATATTCATTATTTTCCTAGTATTTATAGTACCTACGTTTCACCCTTTTAACATCATATTCAGGAACCATTCCCTATAAATATTCGCTTTACGAATACTTTGTAATACGTTTATTTCATGTTACTTAATGTTATAATTAATAGATATTCCTCAATTTTTTTTCCGATTATCTATATAAAAAGAAGTTCACTTCAGATACCATGATACCATGATGTCTCCATGATGTCTCCTACCAACATTGACTCTCCTCTAAAGACCAGTCATAAAACACAGGCTAAAATTGTCTCGGTAAACGCTAAAGGACTCAATATACCCGAAAAACTTTGCAAGTTCTTCTTTGTTTACAAACGTTTTTATTGAAATTTAACGTGAAAATTCCAGAGTGTACAAGCATTAAAAGAACATTCAGTATAGTTACAGATAAAGAAGGGTTGACCGGCCTGCACATCTCACATGTTAATCGAACACCAGATAGGTGAGTAAACAATCCATCCAGTGAGTATGGCAGCAAGACAAAGTCTAAAGAAAGAACAGAATGAAACATATGAATAAGTAACTCAGGAAAAAAACATGAAAATAATAACTAAAACTCTTGATGTATGAGCTCAATGCAGAACAAGTACAGACAACATCAGTTTCTGTTATCATACCCAAGTGTAGCTTCATAAGAAATTGTGGACTAACCACCTCCAAACTATTTATGAATGACAAGTCCAGAAATCTGTGCTGTCAATATGGAAACAGTGAAAAACTAGGGATCTTCAAGTCCTGAACTAAGTAGATGTGCAGTCCAAATATTCCATTTACGTTCAAATACATGCATGGAGTCCAGGAGGATATGGTGGATTCTTTCCATTAGCCTAATGGACTCCATACGGAGGAGCACCTGTGACCACGGAACCGAGGGGTCCCTCCAGTTCAGTGCAATTGCCCATTTAATGGCACTAAAGAGGTTATGAATCAGTTTCTGTTGTGGAGGGATAATCCCTGGGAGTTCTGCATATAGAATGCACATTTGATGGGTTAGAGTAACAGAAATACCTGTTATCTTGGTGATCAAGGGGGATGTTTTGGTCCAAATGTGTTATAAAAGTTTGCATCCCCAGAATGTATGCAGGAGTGTGCCCCTGTCCTGACATCCTCTAAAGCATGTGTCAGGGACCAGAGGGAACATCCTGTGTAAGTGGTCCGGGGTATAATACCACCTAGTATGGAGCTTGACAACTGTTTCCTTGATGGATATGGAGCATGTACACTTGTGCATGTTGTCAACCATATCTTGTTAGTCTTCCACTAGAAACTCCTGAGCCATCTCAGTTTCCCAGCCCAACATTGCAGCAGATTTGGGGGTTGTGTTGTGGTCATTAAGATATCTGTACAAGGTTGAGATAGTTCTCTAGATGCCTCCCCGCACAAATGTTCAAATGGTGTTTTAGAGGATTGTATCCTATCAGAAAATTTAGTAGAGTAAAAGTGTGTTATCTGAAGGCACTGATAGAAAGCGGACCTATCCATGTTATGATTCTGTTGTAAGTGTGCAAATGAGCAGAAGGATGTGTCCTGTACTAGAGCCTCTAGGTTCGTCAGGCCACATTCTGTCCAATCATGGAAGGCCGTGTCCGACTGAAAGGCTGTGGGGAAGAGGGGTTCCCCTATGAAGGAGGACAGGAGTGGGACAGTGGACCGCAATTGGAATTTCTTCCAATAAAGAGACCAGAGATAAAGGGATTGACCTACAACGCCGTTTAATGAGGTAATATCTTTCAGGGAGATTGAGCTTGACCAGAGGAGGCCTGGGAGGTGGTATGGAGCAACCGAGGCTCGCTCAAATCGCAGCCATGGTATGGCTTCAGGGTTGGCATGCCACTGTTTCCCATCTGGACTAGGCAGAATGCTAAGAAATCTTTCCATAGATCGGAGCATCCCAATCCCCCTCGTATACGGGCTCTATACATCACTGGGCGACTCAATCTGGGCTTCTTCCCCTGCCATATAAATGAAAGCAAATCTGACTGGATTTTTTGTAATGTGGAATGGGGCACATACATGAGCAGGGATCTAAAGAAAAAGAGAAGCTTCGGAAGGATGAACATTTTTACTGCTTGTATGCGGCCTAAAAATGATATACGGTAGGAGGACCATTGGTCAAGAAGGTTTTTAACAGTGGAGAAGGCTTGTGGATAATTTAATGAGTAAATCTGTTTAAGGGTAGGGGCCAATTTTATGCTTAAATATTGTAATGAGGAGGGGTTCCAGGAAATTTTTTACGTGTCCTTGAGGGAGGTCAGTAGCGGTTGGGGGAGATGGATGGGCAATGCTGTGCATTTAGATGGGTTCACTCCTAATCCTGTAAATTGCTGAAAAGAGTTTAGGGTGGTAAATACATTAGGAAGGGATATGAGAGGGTCAGAGATAAAAAGAAGGACATCATCTGCGTATAAGCTGATTTTGAATTTTTGATCCCCCTTTACATAACCCTTTATATTAGGATTGTCAGAGATAGATCTAGTCAGAGGTTCCATGGCGAGGGCGAATAGGAGAGGGGAGAGGGGGCACCCCTGTCTCATTCCCTGGTTCAGGGGGAAGTAAGTAGAGTTACAGCCTGGGATTTTAATACTTGTATGGGGATGGTGATAAAGGGCCTTACATCCGTGGACAAATTCTCTGTTAAAGTCAAATTTAATTGTTTCCAAGTATGGCCAGAGGACAATAATCGAAGGCCTTGTTAATATCTAGGCTCAGGAGCAAGAGCCTCTTAGGATTGGTGTCCATGTCCTAAATAATGTTGGTGGCCAAGCGAATGTTGTTGGTAATTTACTTAGTTGGTATGAAGCCTGTTTGTTCAGGGGATATCAATGAGGTAATAACTGAGGCTAGACGGTCTGCTAAGATACGTCCAAAAATTTTAAGATCATTATTGATGGGCTGAAAATTTTGTGGTAACGTATGGTCTTTCCCCGGTTTGGGAATAAGGGACAAATTTGCCAAGAGCATCTCATCTGGGAAATGTTTCCCCTCTAGGTCATAGTTATAAAGTTTGGTCATTTTGGGGAGTAAGGTATCAGCAAATTTATTGTAGTAGGTGGCAGAGAACCCCTCCAGGCAAGGGGTCTTAGAGGGTTTAAGAGAAAAGATCATGACGGCTTCTTCTGTAGTGCATGAAGCATTCAGAATCTCTAACTGCTCCTCTGAGAATTGGGGAAGCGTCAGGAGGTCTAACCAAGTCTGGAGAGAGGCGGGAGGAAGGGAGTTCGGAGCGGAGTATAGTTCTTGGTATAAAGAGAAGATTTGTAAAATGTCTTTAGGATGGGAAGAAAGGTTGCCATTTCTGTCTCGTAATTTGTATAGGTGTGTTGCTTGGGTATGTTGCTTCAACTTACGCGCAAACATAGTGGAGGCTGAGTTGCTGTGGAGGAGAAAGCGCCCCTTGGCCCACCGGAGAGACTCCTCGGTGTGGTCTGAAAGTATAGTGTCTAGGGCTCTTTTTTTTAACTGCCCCTCTGGACCTGGACTCAAAAGGTGAGAATAAACATTGTTTTTATGACTCATCAAAGTAGGAGGGATGGTTATTGGTGGCAAAATGTGTCTCCTGCAAGAGGAGGATATCCTCTCCCAATGACTTGTAATTCCTAAAGGTCTTCTTCCTTTTTTGAGGGGAATTAAATCCCTTGATGTTATGGGTAATGATTTTAAGACCCATGGTGGGGTAAAGGTCGCAAGCCAAAGGTTAGGGAAGAGTCCAGGCCCCGGGGGGGGGGGGGGCGACCACACACTGGACGACCATCAGCATATATGAGTATACATTGAGCATGTTATATATATATATATATATAAGGAAAGACCCGAGGTAGCATTCACATACAGCATAATTGCTGTACTAGCATTGTTTCCAAGGAGATACATCAAGATTAAAGACTTATAGAAAGGAAAGAAAAAAAGTAAAAATAAATTATAAAATATATATTTTTTAACAATAACCTTGTAACCAGGCCAAAAAAGGGCCTGGCATAGTCTTGGGGGTCAGGGGGGAAGAACTTCCACTGGCCCGAGAAACAAAATTAGTACGACCCTGATATCCAAAACTCCTAACCTGTGAGTCCAGTGGCTCAGCACATTATTTAAGTCTCTATGCGCTAGTACCCCCTAATGGGCTCACCAGTTCCAACATGGGCAAACTGTAGGGGGCCCATCAGGCCTCAATGGGTGTGGAGCAGGGGGACTGTTAAGTATCAGATAAGACCAGAACTGTGTGGACTGCAACAGAGGAAACCCAAACGTGTATAAGTGAAATATGATTTATTAAAGAAAGTGAATAATATAAATACAACCACACAGTGCAATAAACCAACCAACAAGACCCCCAAACAACAACAGACAGATATGTACAAGGACCGTAAACGATAGGCAGGTCAGGGTCATACACAGAGGATCAGCAAATAAACAAGGGCAGTCCAGAATCAGAGTCACAAGTCAGGCCAAGGTCATACATGGGGAGATCAGCAAATGGGGTAAGGAACACAGGACAGGGAGAGGATGGACGGATCAGACTGCAGGACAGGGATAATGGTAACAGGTGGGACAGGGTAGGGACCAGGACAGGGAAACAGGATCAGAACCACGGGTCACAGGTTCAGGGCACAGGAATAGGTACAGAATCAGGATCGCAAGCAGCAGGTCAGGGCACAAGGAACAATACCAAGGCGAGGTGTGTGTGCACCTGCCGGGTATTTATAATGGCTGCTGTCAGTCATGTGACGCCTGACTGCAGAAGGCAATACCTGCTCCATACTGCCAGGATCCCTCCGCTGGTGGACAGCAGTACTGCGGACCAAAGATGACATAATTCCAGCAGGAGACACCTGCTGGTGGATCGCTGGTGGATCGCAGTACTGCATGCCAAATGATTGATATTACCAGCGGAGGGAACCTTTCCTGACAGGGACAAAACCAGTGGACGAAACTGAGATTCAGCTCTAAGGCGGGAGACATCTGTGGTTTGGAATCATGGCGGGAGTGCCTCTAGAACATCAACCTGGAAAAAACCTGGAATCCACAGAGCGAGCAGAAAGAGACAAAGTTAGTCATAGTTTCAACATCAGTTCCAGCGGTCTCTTCTGGGAGGTGGGGTGGCCCATATGGTGGAGTGATGTGGGGTAGATGGCATTCTCGGTAGTCCTGCAGCATCTAGGAGGCCCAGTTTAACTAGGAGCTACTTGCCCTCAGCTAGCGTGGTGATGGTGTAGGTAGTGCAATTGTGAGGGACTTGAAGCTTAAAGGGTAACACCCAGCGATAGCATATTCTGGCAGATTGGAGAACTGAGGTGACCTCTTTCATCTTCCTGCATTTGTCCAACATGGTGGCAGAGATGTCAGGGTATATTTGAATCAAGGTGCCCTCTAACCGTATGTTAGGGGTATTTCTTGAGGCCCGGAGGATATCCTCTTTGATCAGGAAGTCCTTGAGGAATAATACAATATCCCTAGGGGGCTTTTACGGCAGGGGTGGGCAGAAAGAACTATGAATCCTGTCGCAGGAAAATGAAGACAGCGGGGCATCAGACAGGAGAGATTGGAATAACTTCTGGATAGTAGGCAATAAGTCAGTCACAGATTCGGGGACCCCAAGTACCTTAAGATTATTACGCCTGTTCCTGTTGTCCAGGTCCTCAATATGAGCTTTGAGCTGCAAAACTGTATCCGATAAAGACTCCTGATCCTTCCTAAGGTCTGAGCAGACCAGAGCCAGCTCATCATATTTGGTCTCAAGCAAATCAGTTCTGCTACCCAGGGCTGCAATCTCCAATGAAAGAGTGTTTGTGCACTTATGCAGCTCAGATTGAAATTTCTGAGCTGTCTTGTCATACATCAGTGTGAGGCTCTCATCTAAATCAGCTTTTGTTAGTTGTAAAGAGTACTCACAGTCTGCCAGGGAGTGAGCCGGTGAGGAGGCTGCAGCACGCAGAGGAGTCTGTGCCTGTCCCTTCTGAGTGCCATTTTGGGTCATCTTGCTCTGTTTCCTCACCCTATGGACTTTTGGGCCAGTGTACTGTGGCGATTTTTGGGTCCCAGCATGCGCTGAGTGTTCCGTCAGGGGTGCAGAATGAATAAAAGTGAAAATGCAGAGTTAATAGCCCCGGGGAAGTGCTTTTCATCTCCGCATGTCATGGAGCTCTCAGCCTATGCTTCCTTCCCGGTTCGCATCGCGCATGCGCCCTCACAAGTTCTTCTTTTCATGCATAAATTAAAAGCGGATATTGTGTTCATCCAAGAAACGCATTTTAAAACTGACACCTTACCCAAATTTTCACATGCCACAAACAAGGATTCTAAAGCGAAAGGAGTATCTATTCTTTTTTTCAAAAAAATTGTCCATTCCAATTAACAGATTCCCAAATAGATGTCAAAGGTTGTTTCCTCTTCCTCAAAGGATCATTATTTGACAAACGCATTACCTTGGTGAATATTTATGCCCCAAATGTCAAACAAGCTCCCTTGTTCACCAATACAATGCAAGTCCTTGCCTCTTTTCAAGAAGGTATCCTAATTGTAGGGGGATATGTTAATGTCCCTTTAAACCCTGTTCAGGACACTTCATCAAGTATGTCTAAATTACCATACAGGGTGTTGCATGTTATTAAGAAGTCTCTCCAAGACCTAACATTACATGATTCATGGCGCACATTAAATCCTAAAACTAAATACTTACATTTTATTCTAATCCCCATGGCACTTACTCCCGACGGAACTATATCTTTTTAACTCAGAAAGATCTCCCTAGGCTCCTTAAAACCACTATAAAACCAATGTTATTTCAGATCATCATCCTATAACCATGTCGATAAATGCACTTTTCCTGGGGAATTGATAGCGATAGCATCTAAAAGATGACGTGATAGACAAAAACTTATTTCAAATCTCGCCAACTATATTGATGACTTAGAAAAATCACAAAAACACATGCTATCTCTATCCTCCAGGAATTCATTCAGGCTAGAATCAAATTAAAAGAAGAACTAAACAAAATAACAAAATGTAATTCTATGTTGTCTCAGAAACTATTCTATGAATTTGGTAATAAAACTGGTAAATTGCTTGCTAGAGCATTACGAGCAAAAAAATCAACTTCAATAATCCACTCTATCAACACTCCTGAGGGAACCAAAGTTACATCTCACCTCCAAATAGCAGACGAATTTCTGGCCCAATATGGTCCTAAACCTATCTCGGAAGCTGCCGCATTGAAATTAGAACAACCATTGTCTAAAAATTAACTATATGTTGTTCACAAACAGTTAAAACCTGGAAAGACTGCGGGGGCGTGGCTTGCCTTGAGAGGAGATGGCCGCCTAAATCTTTCACTCCGTCAGACCGTCGCCTCATTTTACCTTATAGGGGGTTTTAACCGAACGCAAAGTATCTTCGATTATGGGGACTGCCTCCCGGAATACTTTGGCATCACGTTCCAGATCACCGAGGGGTAGCAGAGGTCAAAATAGTCGACAATTACCGGAATTATCGAGGTCTCTCAGGCCTAATACGACCGCTTCCACCGCGGCCTCCTCATATTCTCCTCACGACATCGTTCTCGCGCCCACTGAAGTCAATATGGCAACTAGTCAGTCAGCGACACAACAACCAACTATACAGGATCTCCGAGCGGTTTCAACGGACATTAAGGATACACTTACCGCGGCCATAACGGATCTCAGACAAGAATTACAGGCAATTACGAACAGAGTGCTGAAGATAGAACAGCAATCCCACAGACAGCACGATTCGATCGTTCGGATATCCCGCACGGTTGATACTCATACTGCTCAGCTGAGGGAGACTCAAAGACACGTTGAAGATTTAGATAACCGTGGCAGAAGACATAATCTTCGGGTGAGAGGAATTCCAGAGAGTGTAGAAAATGCACAGCTTACTGTTACGGTGTCCTCTTTATTTAACAAATTACTAGACAGGCCTGAAACTGAACTTATCATAATGGACAGAATTCATAGGGCACTTAAACCTAAAGGAAGGGATTCTGAACTACCCAGAGATATCATTTGCTATGTCAATGATTACCAAATAAAGGAGTCCATTCTTAAGCAAGCCAGACTTAAAGGTAAAGTAGATTTTGAAGGAAAACCAATCTCAATATATCAAGATTTATCGGCAATTACACTTAAGAACAGAAGAGACCTGCGCCCTTTATTAGGGATATTACAAGCCAGGAATATACCTTATCGCTGGAAGTTTCCATTTGCACTTTCAGCAACTAACCATGGACACACTGCGTTGCTACGGGCACCAGAAGATTTAGATTAATTTTGTAGAATCCTTGATATCCCATATACTGAAGTTCCTAACTGGTATGCTGAATTTAATAGACAATACATACAGGGACAGCCATATATGGAAGATCATATGGAGACCCAACCGACGCACTTTAGACGCCAAAGATCACCATCCATAGTTCGAATGGGAACAAATCCGACTCAACAACATAATTCCTATAGTCCAACATCTGCCCCTCTGCCACGGAGAGCACGCAGAGATCGCCAGTGAAACTATAATGGATAACTACTATAGATCATCAGATTTCGTTGTTATATCTTTACCTAATATTCTGAAATGTCAAATAGAGATTTACCCGGAACTCAATTGATATATTTAAATACCCATAGTATTGTCTGATTTAAAGGAAAAACCATATAAGTTATCTTCTCTTATATCTAGATATCCCAGTATATATACCCGAATAATATTTCACAAACCTCAACTACTCTTCATATTCCCCAAGTATTTTTTTGCTTTTACATCCTTCTCAAAATTACTAACCTATCTAA
Source organism: Lithobates pipiens (assembly GCF_037356315.1). NCBI lineage: Eukaryota > Metazoa > Chordata > Amphibia > Anura > Ranidae > Lithobates > Lithobates pipiens. The sequence goes on from NW_027507764.1 coordinate 391,120,671, forward strand.
ATTGCCATTAGGAAAATCAACTATGAGTATCTGCTAGAACAGCCGATTTACTGTAATGTGCAAATACAGGATTTTGCAGATGAAAAAATCCTATGGATTACAGGTCTTCAACAGAATATGGGAACTTATTATTGAAGATTTTTGACTTTCACAATACACATTACATATAAATTTTATTAAACACGGCCTTCTGGTGACAAGATACTTCAGCAAACTGTAGAAGGTTTCTAGCAACAAAGTCCCCCATAAGATACTTTTGCTCTCAAGACCTTACCCCCAATGCTATACCACACACCTGAGTAGTTGAGAATATATTACCTTACTTGTTTATGATGCCCTGATATTTTTTTATTTTTTTATTTTTTTCAGGTGTATTGTTAGGCATGTTGCCTTTAAGTGATTTTCTCTTAATGATATATAACATATATAGTTGTATTAACCATTGTTTAACTAATTAACTCTTTATTAGTTATTGAACAGATTTTCTTTGAACATACTCCGATGAATACAATCGGAAATGATTACAGTAGATATTATTTTTGGGTATTTTTGCTCTCTTATATATAGGTAAACTCTAAACCTATAGAGACTCCTAATTAATCTATATGATTTACATAGTCTTATTTTAGCTGATAGTATTTTTCTTTTATTTTTTCTTTTATTTTTTTCTTCTCAGACTCTCATTTATTGACAACTTACTTAGATATTCACTTTTATCTATTGTCATAGACAATCAGTTTTTCATGGTTAACCAATATGCGTCTTTATTATATAATGGTAGACAGATATATAATGGTTATGGTCTTACACCTCTCTCTTCTCATGATTAATTTAGATATATATCCCCTAATACGGATTATATACCCCCAACACACAATATAATTTGCCATTTTGAGGCTCATGGTTTGATGGTACCCCCTGATTCATTAATCTCGAAAGGTAATCACCTACCCCACAAAGTGGATTAGTTTTACATACTTTATTATTTCAATTCCAACTGTGAATATCCACTACCTTTCCCCGGCAAATAGCTATCCCTCTTGTAAATAGGTGAGCGGGATCTCACCTATAGCCGGTTTTCCATACAATCCCCTACACTCTAATCTAATCTCAATATAACTTGTAACAATAGTTGTATAATAATAGATTTCTGTCACTCAAGCTCAAGATCGACTCAGGTCTATATACTCATTCATTGTCATAATTAACATATCACCTTCAGTAGAATTTTTCTCGTTCAATACTACAATTTTCTAAACTGTGTCTGATTTTTCTCTGCTACACTCTATTACAAACGAAGCAGCAATGATACCTACCTATTCTACGTCTACCCCCACTTGCCTTAAATTAATTTCTTTAAATGCAAAAGGTTTAAATTTACCGGAAAAAAGGAGCCAATTGCTCTACACTATGAAATATGACAAAGCGAATATCATCCTATTACAAGAAACTCACTTCCGTACAGGATCGATACCTAAACTTGAAAACCTAAATTATCCAGAGGTTTATCATTCCACGACACCTGAATCTAAAACCAAAGGTGTATCGATCTTATTGGCCAAAAATTGTCCTCTACAAATAATAGATAAACTGATTGATGAAAATGGCAGATTTATTTTTCTGAAAGGAACATGCAATGGGTGAAAAATTACGATAGCAAATATTTATGCACCAAATAATAAGCAAGTACCCTTCTTTAAGACTCTCATTCAAGATCTCACTTCCTTCCAAGAGGGAACCCTAATTCTGGGTGGTGATTTTAATGTTCCCCTACACCCCCTTTTGGATACCTCAAATGGGACTTCGTCCCTCACATATTCTGCTCTGAAAAGCATTAAAAATGAAATTCAATCCCTATTATTACATGATACCTGGAGATCCTTATACCCTGATTGTAAAGATTATACGTTTTATTCTAAACCACATGATAAATATTCCAGGATAGATTACTTTTTCCTATCTCAGAATGATCTAACTTTCCTTCAAAAAGCATCTATTGGTCCCATGTATCTTTCAGATCACCATCCAATAATTATTGAGTTATCCTTCCCTGAAATCCATCCGCACTCTCCCATTTGGAGACTTGATCATTCGCTTTTGACTGACACCGATACTATCAAACATGTAAAACTTAGATTGCAACAATACTTCAAGGAAAATGAGGTAGAAGATACCTCACCCCCTATAATATGGGAGGCACATAAATGTGTCATAAGGGGTATATTCATTGCAGCAGCGGCTAAACGGAAAAAAGAAAAATTAAAACATTTCCAAGAGTTAACTAGCCGGATTCATCAACTAGAGAAAGCCCATAAACATTCGCAAGCTTTAACAGTAATGAATTCATTAATTGAGACTAGAAAGCAACTTCTTACCTTATTAAATAAACAAACTAAGCGAAAATTTATATTGACACAAAAAACATACTACGAATTTGGTAATAAAGCTAGCAAAACTCTGGCAAGGGCTTTACAATCAAAAAAAGCCAAAATGACAGTTCATGCCCTTTCAGATACCCAAGGTCGTAAATTACTTAATACTAATGAAATAGCTGATCAGTTCAAAAATTACTATTCTCAACTGTACAATCTTTCTACCCCGAATTCGCCTTCGAAAGCTACGCTGAGATCACAAATGATTGCGGATTTTCTTTCAAAATTTGGACCCACTCCCATCACAGCTACCCAAAATCTAGAATTAGATAGACCACTAGATATGGAAGAAGCAAAATATGCACTATCCATGATGAAACCTGGTAAAAGCCCAGGTCCAGATGGATTGAATGTTGGTTATTATAGAGCCTTTAGTGACCTTCTCACACCTATCTTTCTCAAAACTTTTAATACTTATGACACACTCATCATTCCTCCCAGAGACTTAACATCTGCCCATATAACGGTTATCCCGAAACCTGGGAAAGATACTCTGCTCACTTCTAGCTACAGACCCATATCTCTATTGAATGTAGATCTCAAGTGGTATGCAAAAATTCTAGCTAATAGGCTTCTCCCATTAATTCCCCAACTAATACACCTAGATCAGGTGGGTTTTGTACCTGGTAGGGAGGCCAGGGATAATACCCTTAAGGCTCTTAACATTCAACACTATTTATCCACTTCTAAGGAGAGGGGATTCCTCTTATCATTGGACGCGGAGAAGGCGTTCGATAGAGTGGCCTGGGATTATATGACGCAAGCTTTACAAGCAATTGATCTCCCGCAGCGAATGCTTAACTTTATACACATGCTTTATTCTAATCCCACTGCAGCGGTAAGGATAAATGGCCACCTATCGAGCGCCTTCTCTATTTCAAATGGAACGAGGCAAGGTTGCCCTCTATCCCCCTTGATCTATATTCTTACATTAGAACCTATGTTGAGATGTATTAGGGAAAACCCGGACATTAAAGGAATAAATATAAAAGGTCGTTCATACAAATTAGCGGCTTTCGCCGATGACATCCTTTTATTCCTTTCTGCACCTCGTATAACACTACCAAATCTCCTTAAATCACTTAGACATTTCCAACAACTATCCAACCTCCAAATCAACTTTGCAAAGTCTACTGCTCTGAATATTTCTCTTACATCAACACAATGCAAACACTGCCAAAAAAAATTCCCGTTTAAATGGAATACACACTCTATTACATATCTGGGTATCAACTTAACCTCCAAAATCTCAGATTTATATATGGCAAATTATATACCCATACTTCACTCCATAATTTCTGACTTCAAAAAATGGTCAAATAATTTATTTTCCTGGTTTGGTAGAGCGGCCATAGTCAAAATGAATATTTTACCTAGATTGCTATATCTCTTTCAAACGGCTCCGATTCAAATCCCCAACACATTTTTCACATCATTTCGCACAGCATGCAAAAAATTTATTTGGGGGTCTATACGCCCACGAATAAACTTTATGAAACTCACTTGTCCGAAATTAAAAGGAGGTATAGGTTTACCTGATATTAAAAAATATCAACAAGCATGTCAGTTGACGAGAATCATTGACTGGAATATACACTCTCCCAATAAAGAATGGGTCCAGTTGGAAAATTCTTTAGATTCCATTCCAATTGCTCAAACTCCATGGTTACCAGTTAAGCATATTCCTAAAGTATATAAACTCCATCCTTTAATTGGTCCGTCACTTACCGCTTTCAAACAAACATGTTCCAAATACCGTCTCTCATCAAATACGGGGCTTATGACACCACTAAAAATGAATCCAGCATTTTTACCTGGAATGTGCTCTACATTTTTAAACGATATCTGGCCACAGTCAACGGTCAGATCCATGCTTTTCTTTGAAGGAGATAAAATCATCACCTATTCCAAATTACAAGCTTCTATACATCCTCAGTTTTTTCCTCAGGAGACATATTTACAAGTTAAACAATTCCTAGATATAGCATCTAAACGTCCTGATTGGGCCCGAGTTCTTACACCTTTCGAAAAGATGTGTCTTAAAAAAGAACCACAAAGACATCTAATCTCTTTTTCATATACGTTACTTTTCTCCGACTTGGAGTCCACGATAGATGGTAGAGCTGCCCAATGGAGTAGAGATTTATCCCAAAATATCACAAGCAAAGACTGGGAAACGATTCATAAAATCGCACACAAGGGCTCTCTGAATGTATCGGCACAGGAAAATGCTTATAAAATTATATCGAGATGGTATAATACACTAGTAAAATTAAATCGTATATTTCCAACAGTCTCCCCATTATGCTGGAGATGTGGTACAGAATCTGGTTCTCTCCTTCATATTTGGTGGTCTTGTCACAAAATACAACCTTTCTGGAATGATGTACATAAATTTATCTATCGTATCACTACATTCAAACTGGAGTACACACCTGCTCAATTTATGCTACATCACTCCACTAAGCATTCCAGCAATTATATGAGATCTTTGCCCATGTACTTAATTTCAGCAGCAAACATGTGCATACCATGTAAATGGCGCTCTCCTGACCCACCTACCATAAAAGATTGGTTTCTTCGAATCCAAAAAATCGCAGAAATGGAGAATCTCATTCACCAATCCAAAGATACTCCTTCCAAATACACTAAAACATGGTCAAGCTGGATATGTTTCTCGTCAACTGACACTTTTAAAGATCTGATCAAGTAACCATTATATACACTTCAGATTGACATTAGACCTAATTATTCTGGGACATTCAGGAAGCTGGCTTCCGTTATTACAAACTCAATATAAATGTATATTATAAATTCTTGATTCACTCCAGAAAATATCTAATATTTACCTAAAGGTAGCAAAAATATTTTTCTCCTGTGCTTACAATTTTTGCTTGTAATTTAACTAATGAGTGACAGACTAGATGACTTTGATGGTAGTTTTTCTTGAAATTACAGATTATATCTTTCTTCAATAAGAGTTAGGGGATTTTCTTTCCCTTTTTTTTTTTTTCTCTTTCCTTCCTATCCCCCTATCCCAATATTTTCCCCCTTTATGGTGACTCTTATGGTCACATTATGGTGATAGCATACGGTTCTTAGACATTAAATATAACCTATATATTGGATTTTTTTCTTTTATCAAGATCATTTTGCAATGTTTATATAATTTTTCTTAATTTTTTTTGTTTCATGATTGAATGTCTGATTGTATAAACTCAATAAAAATATTTGAAAAAAAAAAAAAAAAACCTGGAAAGAGTCCTGGACCAGATGGCCTGATAGTGGGATACTATAAAGCATTTATGGATGTATTATATCCACACTTTTTGAATACATTTAATTCCCTCTCCACAGATAATCCTCTTCCCAGAGACCTCTTAGCGGCACATATCACTGTACTTCAAAAACCAGATAAGGACCCAACTCTAGTTTCCAACTATAGGCCGATTTCTTAATAAATGTTGATCTAAAAATGTATGCAAAAATATTAGCTAATAGACTTTCGCCCCTTTTACCAAACCTTGTCTCACTGGATCAAGTGGGTTTTGTTCCAGGTAGAGAGGCAAGGAACAACACCCTTAAAGCAATTAATATACATAATTGCTGACTTAAAAAAAACAAGGAGGATTTTTTCCTTTCCTTGGGAGTGGAGAAGGCATTTAACAGAGTGGCCTGGGATTATTTAATGGAAACCCTCACACAAATTGGAATACGAGATAGAATAGGATAGGAGGCTACAATATATACTTGCTCTATATTCAAATCCGACGGCTAAGATGCGGGTTTAATGGCCACCTGTTGGATGCCGTCTATGTGTCCAAGGGTTGCCCACTCACCCCGCTGATTTTTATCCTGACATTAGAACCTTGTCTTCAACGTCTATGAGATAATCAAGATATTAAAGGTATTTCTATAGCACATTCCACATATAAACTTGCAGCGTTTGCCGATGACATACTTTTATTTTTACAAGATCCTCATTATTCAATACCCAATCTTCTTAAAGACCTCACCTTGTTTGAAAGTCTAACCAATCTTAAAATTAACTTTGCTAAATCGGAGGCACGCAATGTATCTTTAGCTCAAGACACCAAAGCACTTTGCCAAGTGAACTTCCCCTTTAAATGGTCATCGAACTCCATTAAATATCTTAGAATTCAAATACCGACCAATCTTTCAGATCAGTATAGCAAAAACTATATTCCAATTCTACAAAAAACCCAGAGGGATCTCAAAGCTTGGTCGACTGTTCTATTTTCTTGGTTCGGCAAGACCTCTATTATTAAAATGTCAGTTTTACCTAAAATACGTTATTTACTGCAAACAATTCCTATAAAATTACTACAAACATTTTTTTCATCTTTCCATAAAGCCTGTTCGGAATTGATTTGGGGAGGAACAAGAGCTAGACTAAGTTTTGATAGATTGTCTTTGCCCAAACTGAAAGGAGGTCTGGGATTGCCGGACATTCGTAAATACTACTGGGCTTGTCAACTAACCAGAATAGTGGATTGGAATGTTCATAATACCTCCAAAGCATGGACATCCATTGAACAGGCCTTTTCAAATTTACCGCTCCACAGTAAACCATGGACTAATACTAAACACATTCCACACCAATACAAAAAATACCCACTAATTGACACCACATCACTACCATTTACCACAACATGTCGTCATTTTCATATCTCTTCAACTTCTAGCCCACTCATACCGATTACACATAATCCTGCGTTCCCACCTGATACTAAAGAACTCTTGCTTTCTGAATTAAGTCCTCTTTCGTATGCAAAAGCGGAAGATTTCTTTCATAACAAAATGTTTCTTCCACTTTTAACATTAAATGCACAGAGAACAAATCAACTCATTTCTTTGTGTTCTTATATGCAACTCAAATGTTTTCTCTTTTCTTTCTCTCTAATGCATGGACACAATCTGCTTATTCGAGAGACAAAACACAATTTGAATCTATTTGTGCTAACTCTGAACCACAATGCCATCTCATTTCCATTATATACTCGAATCTTGCTAGCACGCAATGGGAAAAAGATCTTACTATCTCTCAGACACTGATTGGGAAAGGATTTACACTAACATACACAATGGTTCAATTAATGTGAATGCCCAGGAAAATAGTTTTAAACTATTCTCCAGATGGTATAACATCCCCCTCAAATTGCAAACTCCCCCTACTTGCTGGAGATGTCATATCCTGAAGAAGGATCACTTCTTCATATTTGGTGGGAATGTCTCCAGATTATCACATTCTGGACTGATGTATTCAGATATATAACCCAAATTACAACTTTAAAATTAGACTACTCGCCTGCCCAAGCTCTACTTCATCACTCCACTTTACGAATGAAAACCTACCATAAACCATTGGCCCAACATCTCATTACCACTGCAAAACTTTGCATACCGACTCTCTGGAAATCTACTAATCCACCTACTATTGCTAATTGGATCACTAGAGTAAACAAAATTGCTTCAATGGAAGAACTTGTACACCAAGCCAACAATTCTTCTACAAAATATAGGAAAACGTGGGCATGCTGGCAACGCTTTCAACCTCTGAACATTCCCAACTTCTCACTTAAAATACCACTTATGTCTTTACCCGTATCCGTTTTCTCCCCTGATTTTACAGACATGTGAATGGAAACAAAATTATACCACATGCATGAGAAACTTAATATTATGAAATATTACCACATCTGGTTCCCCAGACCTGAAAATCTCCCATTAGAAGCTATACAGATTGCTCACTATTGAGCTAGGAAACTGAAGATAGCCTACCCTACCTTTTTACTTCTTTATATATACAAAATTCTCCTGACCATATGCACTGAGATATGGAAAACGTTTCTAAATATTACTGCATTAAAATAAAATGTGATATTTGGGATACATGTATTAGATGAACTTTAACATTTTGACATTTTGACTCCTACATGGATCCATCTCTGCAGTAAAGGGAAAACTTAAAATCATGGATTTTCCAACCCTATTATTTGTATTGACATTCTTACCATAATTTAACCATTCTAGGAATATTAATGATTAGACTTGACACACAAATGTATTATAAAGCGTTTTTTTAATCTTCATGAAATGTGAGTGTTCCTGCTATTATATAGGGATGGGCTGAACACCCTCCAGGTTCAGTTCGCACCAGAACATACCAAACAGGCAAAAAATTCAGCAGAACACACAAACACTATTAAAGTCTATGGGACACGAACATGAATAATCAAAAGTGCTAATTTTAAACGCTTATATGCAAGTTATTGTCATAAAACGTGTTTGGGGACCTGGGTCCTGCCCCAGGGGACATGTATCAATGCAATTTTTTTTTTTTTTAAATGGATGTTTTTTTGGGAGCAGTGATTTTAATAATGTTTAAAGTGAAAAAATAAAAGTGAAATATTCCATTAAATATCGTACCTGGGGGGTGTCTATAGTATGCCTCTAAAGTGGTGCATTTTTCCCATGTTTAAAACAATCCCTGCACAAAATGACATTTCTAAAGGAAAAAAAGTAATTTAAAAGTACTCGCAGCTATAATGAATTGTCAGTCCCAGCAATACAGATAAAATAATTAATTGAAAAAAATGGCATGGGATCCCCTAGTCCATTAACAGGCCTTCTGGGTCTGGTATGAATATTAGGGGGAACTCCGAACCAAAATGTAAAAAAAAATTGCGTGGGGGTCCCCCAAATTCCATACCAGGCCCTTCAGGTCTGGTATGGATTTTAAGGGGAACCCAATGACAAAATTAAAACGAAAATGACATGGGGTCCCCCGAAAAATACATACTAGACCCTTATCTGAGCACGCAACCTGGCAGGCCACAGGAAAAGTGAGGGGACGAATGAGCGCCTCCCCTCCTGAACTGTAAAAGGCCCCATGCCCTCAGCATGGTTGATGGGGACAAGGGCCTCATCCCCACAACCCTTGCCTGGTGATTTTGGGGGTCTGTGGGCAGGTGCTTATCGGAATCTGGAAGCCCCCTTTAACAAGGGGGCTCCCAGATCCCAGCCTCCCCCCTGTGTACAAATGTACCCATACCATTTCACAAAAAAGTGTAAAAATTGTACAAAAGACAAGACGCAGCTTGGGACAAGTGCTTTATTAAAAAATAAAAAAATAAAAATGTCCCACGAAGTCCATTCATCTTCTCTCACACTCAGCCAACGGACCCAAAAAGAAAACAAAAACAAAGCCGCAATCGACCCGCCTCCGACCTATACTCTCCTTTTATGTTGTTTTTACATTAAAGTCTATGCTGTTCACTTTACAAAAGGATTTGAATAGAGAGTTGCAGATCTCTTTGTGCCAAATCCATGACAGGGTGGATTGTTTCGAGGAGAGAGCAGATGCTATATAGGAGAATATGAGTGAATATACCAAAACACATAATGAGCTCTTAGATGCTCGCGACCATCACTCAGAAGAAATTCACTGTATTAACGTTAAATTGGCGTATTTAGAGGCTTGTGCTAGATGCAACAGCATCAAATTCAGGGGGATATCTGTTCAATCTTTTTATTGAGTTTTATACAGGAAAAGACAAATAATGTCTAGAAAAAGAAAAATTAGAATAAACTACAAGCATGGGATACGATACAGAACAATATAATCAGAACTTCTTAGATATAATCACATTTGAGCAAATATAGATATAATATTTGACAACTAATATACAAAGAAGAAGGAAAGTTAATATAACTTTAAATAAACATCTCTGAATTCCCAACTACACGTTCACCCCAATTGGGTTCAAGCTGTGAACGCGCGTCGGTATTTTAGGACATAAGATAAAATGTATCGAGACTAAAAGTATATTAATTAAAGTAAAGAGGAAAAAATAAAGTTATGTAGCAGACTATATGATTCTCATTTATCCTATATTTGATAACATAAGAAATCTATTATAAATGAGAAATCAGCCAAGTATGAATGACAGAGATTCTAAGATAACAGGGGGATACCTGAATCCGTGAAGCCTACGGACCTCACCAACTATTTACAACAGCTTTTTATGACTCTGCTGCCACGTCTAACTTCCAAATAAATAAAATAATCAACAGTGGTTAGTTTAATATGGACTTTTATATGGACCCATCCCATTCACACTGTATATACTACTTCCGTTTGTCAGTCCTGAGTACTGGCATACAGTATGTTTCAGGTTTTGTAATACTTGCTAAAACTATCATCGCACCTTGGGTACTTCTGAACTTTTTTCATAGTTACATAGTAAGCAAGATTGAATAAAGACACCAGTCCATCCAGTCTGAGTATGTGTCTACAATTATCCCTAAGCCTGTACATCGCACACTCACATCAGTCCCTACCTTCAGTCCAAGGTCCTCATTCATATACTAGGGACAGTTTTTGGACAGAAGCCAATTAACCTAACAGTATGTCTTTAGAGTGTGTGAGGAAGCTGGAGTACTCAGAGGAAACCCACGCAGGCACAGGGAGAACATGCAAACTCCAGCCAGGTTTTACTGGTAGGCGAGAGTGCCACCTACTACACCACTGTGCTGCCCAGACATATATGTATGTTTATTGAAGTGATAAAAAATAAAAAATAAATTAAAAGCTTACATGGTAGGGATACATTTTGTACTGAACTTCTCAGTGCTCCTGTATGGAATCAGTGCTCCCCTTTGCAGATTAAGTGAAGAGCACAGGAAATATAGAGGTTACTGCTGTGTCATAATGCCTTTCATCCAAACTTCAAAAAATATTAAAATGCTAACCTATGTTCTCTAGTGTCAGCCTCCTCCTGTGTTCTTGATCCAGCTCAAAGATGAGGTTTCTGTAAAGCATGTAATGATCAATATCATTACCCAACTGACCAACACAACAATGTATTTATTTGTAGGGTTCATGTGGGCACATAAAGGACTAAAATACACAAAATTTGCACAGCCTAAAGGTCAACATTCCCACATATTATTACAGTGTCTTGAAAAAGTATTTGGATTTAGGTCTGAACTTTGACTGGGCTATTCTAACATATGAATATGCTTTAATCTAAACCATTCCATTGTAGCTATGACTGAATGTTTAGGGTCATTGCTCTGCTGTAAGGTGAATCTCTGCCCCAGTCTCAAGTCTTTTGCAGAATCTAACAGGGTTTCTTCTAGGATTGCCCTGTATTGGGCTCCATCCATCTTTCCATCAATTCTGACCAGCTTCCCTTTCCCTGCTGATGAAAAGCATCCCTAAAACATGATGCTGCCACCACCATGGTTCACAGTGGGGGGTGGGGTGTTCTGGGTGATGTGCAGTGTTAGTTTGTCACCACACACAGTGTTGCTATATGCCAAAAAGTAACATTTTTGGTCTCATCTGACCAGCGCACCTTTTCCCACATGTCTGCTGTGTCCCCCACATGGCTTCTCCCAAACTGCAAAAGGGATTTCTTATGGCTTTCTTTCAACAATGGATTTCTTCTTGCCACTCTTCCATAAAGACCATATTAGTGGAGTGCATAACTAATAGTTATCCCGTGGACAGATTCTCCCACCTGAGCTGTGGATCTCTACAGTTCCTCCAGAGCTGTCATGGGCCTCTTGGCTGCTTCTCTGATTAATGCTCTGCTTGCCCAGCCTGTCAGCTTAGGTGGATGGCCATGCCTTGGTAGGTTTGCAGTTGTGCCATACTATTTCCATTTTATGATGATGGATTGAGCTCTGTGAGATGTTCAAAGCTTGGGATATTTTTTTATACCCTAACCCTGCTTTAAACTTCTCTACAACTTTATCCCTGACCTGTCTGGTGTGTTCCTTGGCCTTCATGATGCTGTTTGTTCACTAAGGTTCTCCAACGAACCTATGAGGGCTTCACATAACATCTGTATTTATACTGAGATTAAATTACATACAGGTGGACTCTATTTAGGTGACTTCTGAAGGCAATTGGTTCCACTGGATTTAGTTAGGGGTATCAGTGTAAAGGGGGCTGAATACAAATGCACACAACACTTCAGATATTTATTTGTAGAAAAAAAAAAAATGAATACAGTTTATCATTTCCCTTATAATTCACAATTATGTCCCACTTTGTGTTGATCTATCACATAAAACCCTGATAAAATAAATTTACGTTTTTGGTTGTAACATGACAAAATGTGGAAAATTTCAACGGGTATGACCGTACAAATGAAAGCATTGTGCAATATCTAGACCCATAAAGTATTTGTTTATGTTAGGGAAATATAAAAACCCTTAGCAGATTTTCATGCTATCCAGGGTTCTGTTATAGAGATTACTTATGAAATTATACATTTGAGATCATGTTTTACAGGCAGAAAGGTTTGTAAAATCTTCAAAAGAGAAACAAAAAATTGTAAGCAATACTTTCTGTTTGTGATATATTGCAAATGTTTCAAAAGATGAATAGATCAACAGTAAGCTTGGGTTCACATTAGCGTGATCCCAGAGATCGCATGTGTTTCGCACCTGCACTGCAGGTGCCGATCACATGCGATCTCTGAGCAATGCGAGTTCACTCATACAGTTGTATGGCTGAACTCACTTTGGATTCGCACAGAAAATAGTGCAGGGACTTGTTTTTCCCCACACTAGAATCAAATTGCATGTGTGTTCTCATCTATGTGATGCGATTCCTGTGCGAGTTCACAGTTCACACTGCGATCTGTGAACTAAACCGGGGTTTTCATTAACTTTGTGAACTGCCTGCGGGAGAGTAGCGATGCAGGAACCCGGAGCTGGAATCGCGCTGGTTCCTGCATCACTATGGTGTGAACCCAGGGTAAAGAGGCAAGAAATATTTATGGTATCATTTGTCTGCTAATCTGACAATAACACCACTCACTCAGAGTCTAATTCATTTTGAGAATAAGCACCTGAATTTCTTTAGTGTTGTTTCTGGTAATTGATAGGAAATATGGTCTATCACACTAGCAACCAGTGTACCAAGAGTGAAAGTGTAGCCTCCTACTAATTCACAGGAGAGTAGCTGAAAGTAAATCTCCCAAAATGAGGTACATCAAAAACAAGAAAAAAATTACAGAGGGTAAACCATTTTATGGTATATTCAAAATGGCAAAAAAATTACTTTTACACAGCCCATTTCCCATTCACGACAGGTTGTGCCCTCAAGAAGCTTACAATCTAACATTCCTATCTCACATACTAGGACCAGTTTAGTTACCAGGAGGGTTGAAGGAAACCCACATGAAGGACAGGTCAACTCAATGGAGATAGTGCCCTGGCTGGGATTTGAACTGAGGCTCCCAATGTTGCAAGGAAGAAGTGCTAACCACTAAGGCACTGCACTGAATCAATATACCTAGAAACTGTTTTAAGAACTTCAGAATGTATATGTATATACAATTATTAAGTGCTCACGGTAGTCTCTTGTTCCCAAAAATAAAATAATAAACAAACAAAAAGATGACAGTATATGTGCTCACATAGTACAAACATATTCATATACAGTAGCCATTTTAAAGTCCTTGTGTGCTCTAAAATGTTCTAAGTTCACTCACATACTATTTAAGCTCTACAGATACTATACAGACTTTTAGCTACTACAGTATTAGTTACAGAACCTATAATAACCAAAACCACAACCCCCTTAAAACCTAAAACTGAAGTTTGTATAGAGAGAATATTTCCATAGAGTCTTACTCTGTGTACTTATAGGAGAAGGAAGGGGGTAGTAAATTAGTAAACCAGATTCAGAGCCCAAAGAATTTCTAAAGACCGTTATAACATTACATTCCGACAAAACATCCCTTAATTTTATTATAACATTTTAATGAAAATAATTATTTGGAATGCATAAGATAATTTTTAACTTCTTTTGAAGATACTGTATTAATGAAAGCATTGACACCAACAGAGTCCTGATGAGGGAATTGATACAGTCCCAATGCTTCCCTTTCAGCATATTATTTAACGCATTGCAGTTCAGAAATATTTGGGGAACATTCATATATGCAACATTATTAAGGCATGCAAAGGTACACGTACTAAAGTAGACCCATAAGACAAGCACACCAATTTTCTTCAATTTATCCCTGCTCTTTTAAATTTACTTTTGCTAAATCAGTCTAAATAGGTTTAGGTCATATACTGTACACAGGCCAGAAAACAAAGCACCTGAGCAAAGATTCTATGTTTTTTAAGGAGACTTCAGAGGTGAGCTGCAGACAGTTGTGGGGAAGTGTAAGGGAGTGAGCTTCAGACAGAGGTACAGAGGTGAGTTGTGGATGGGGTTCAGAGATGAGTTGTGGACAGTTGTGGATGGAGTTAAAGAGGTGAGCTACAGATCAGGGGTGCGGAGTCAAGGTGTGGACAGAGGTGTAGAGGTGAGTTGTGGACAGGAGGTGCAGAGGTCAGTTGTGGACGGAAGGTGCAGAAGTGAGCTGCAGACAGGTTTACAGAGATAAGTTGTAGATGGAGGTGCAGAGGTGAGGTAGACAAACTTTTGACAGGGTGCAGAGGTGAGTTGTCGACAGTGGGGTGCAGAGGTTAGCAATGCCCCTTTAAGACCCACCCACTGTTAGTGTACTTTTGACCACACCTACCCTATGACACGTCACGCACATGTGTCAATTTGCTACTCTCCTCCACAGTGGGGGACTGGAGGAAGAAGGTGAGTTCTCGGCACCTATTTTTTTGACAAAAAAAGCCACATGTATATGTACTGAACATAATAGATAAAGATAGATAATATGTCAAATCCAGTATGGATTTCCTGTAACAGTTACTAATTTTTTGTATTTTTTTTAAGATTCATGATCATATTTCATGAAATTCTTCTACTAGCTTTTAATGAAATTGAGACCATTCACTACTGAATGTAGCATCCAACAATTAATTAACTGTAAAAAAAAATTTTTTTAAATGAAAGGAATTTTTAATAAAGAAATTTCTTCTGATGCACGCAGTTTTAAAATAAAAAAACATTTTTTTTTCCCAAGATACTAATTTGACCTATTATTTTGAATAAATCTAAAGAACGGTATGGGGCCAATTACAGTTATTCGTTTTGAAAATAAGCTACAGTACCATGTTTATACCCAAATGTGTTTAAAGTATAGTATAATGAGTGTGCAAGGCATTGCTTAAAATGCTATTGCACATTTTAGGAACCAGTTAATGCTGTGTATTGTGGATTATGATTTCATTTTGGCAATGTTTCTAGCATGGTCCAAAGCACTATATCATTAGGTCAAAATTCAGAAATCATTGTGCTCCAATTGTTCCAGAGGGAAGATGAAGCTAGAGGGAAGATGATATTTATATCACCATAAGCTAGGCATCATGTTTAGAATAATGACATTGACAATACTTGTTACAGAATGTCCAGTAAATGGCTCTTACACTAACTGATGTAGATGATGATCACAATGTCATATATGCCTGTAGATATCAACCAAGAAAATGTTCAGTTACCAAGTACATGATATATAATAATATTTCTGAGCAAAACATTCCAGAGAGCAAAGCATATATCTATGGAACTCTTATAATGGTTTCAAATGTTTGATATATATATATATATATATATATATATATATATATATATATACACACATACATACACATATAATGAAAATTTGTTACCACTAAACACAAAGTAAAATATAACCTTACAATGCATAACTTGTATAGGTTTTTTTTCTTATATCAATGTTTCTTCATTGAATTTTTACATGAACATGTAACAAAAAAAGATGACATTTGGGTTTACATATAATCAGAACATATCATACGATATTGCAGGTTTCCAATATTTGTTCAATACAGGAGATTGGTTGACACTTTGCTACATGTATTTAACCTCAATACACAGTATTGTATCTGACTCAGGGTGCGACGTCTCGCTTCCCTCCACAAGACCCCATCTGTGATCTATCTGTGTTGAGAAAGTAGCAGACAGAACCCCCCTCTGCTTACATTTCTTGAGTTGAGTTCCTCATAGTATATAGGGTTTTCAAATATGTATGCACATATTTTAAGTTACTTTGTTTCCTTGTTCAGTGGATGTTATATACTGTTATGTAAACGTTAAAAGGATGTAAACATTAACCAATAATAGTTGGACGTCTAGTGTTCATAAAGTAATTAACTTGCTTTTTGTTCGGTATTATAAACTTTGCATTAATTGAAGTAATATAATATGTTATCTTCCTGTTCATGGTAAGTGGTATCATCTTGGAAAAAGAAAGATAGGGAGATACAGAGGAAAAAAAAATTAAATAAAAATAAAGAGAGAGCAGTTTTTGTCCCACAATCTCCATAGTATAGTAATACTATATTTTGATCCTACTTATGTTGTTGATTGTACCAATCTATCCAGTAAGTCCATTTGGAACACAAATTTTGGTAAGTGCCTTGTGTGGATGCAAACATTAACTCATAGTTATGGTGGGTATTGGTCATTTCCACTATTTCTTTAAGTGAAGGCGGGTTTGGGTCCTTCCAATGACGCATAATTGTCAATCTTGTACTGAGTAGCAAGTGAGTGATTATGACTCTTGATTCTGTCGGTACTTCCTCAATACTCAGAGACAGAACTGCCATTCCAGCTGAAAGTGGAACACGCAGTCCTCTAATCCGTGCAATAAGGTTTTGTATATTAGACCAATGGGCGAAGCCTGGAGACTAAATGTAGAGATTCCATAAGGCATCAGATACCATCGCAACAATAGTTTGTGGGACAGTTCCCACAGATTGGCACTCTTAGTTGCCATATAAGTAATATGTAGTGCTTTCTGTCATTTTTTCGTGGAATAAGACGCACCTGGATCTTGTTCCCATGCTTTAATATTTGTACTCTTGATAAAGTAATTTTTATCACATAACACTGTGTAGAATAGTGAAATGCCCTTGATTTTGGTAGTAGGGCTAGTGAGGTATAGAGCTATTTTCCATGGCAGGTAGATGGTGGATTTAGGATTAGTGTGAAAAAAATTGCTAAGTTGTATATATCTGTAGTGATCCCTTATTTCTAACCCATATTCTATTTGTAGAGATTTGAATGTTTTAATTGTGGGGTCTATTCTCAGGTCCTCTGTTGTGGTTATACCTTTATCTTGCAATTATGATATATTAAGGTCTGGAATAATCATGGGTAGACTTGTTAATGTGAGAGGTATAGGTCTGGATGCATTCTCCTTATGGTGCATGGATGTAAGTATCTTTCATGCCTGCAATGTAGCTACTATAGTGGGAGATAAGGATGAGCCGAACACCCCCCCCCCGGTTCAGTTCGCACCAGAACCTGCAAACAGACCTAAACTTCGTGTGAACTTTAGAACCCTATTAAAGTCTATGGGACTCGAACGTTCAAAATTAAAAGTGCTCATTTTAAAGGCTAATATGCAAGTTATGGTCATAAAAAGTGTTTGGGGACCTGGGTCCTGCTCCAGGGGACATGTATTAATGCAAAAAAAAGTTTTAAAAATGGCCGCTTTTTCGGGAGCAGTGATTTTAATAATGCTTAAAGTGAAACAATAAAAGTGCAGTATGCCTTTGAAGGGGCGCATGTTTCCCGTGCTTAGAACTGTCCCTGCACACAGTGTTATTTCTGCAGGAAAAAAGTAATTTAAAATCACTTAAGGCTATAATGAATTATCGGCTCCACGTAATACAGAGAACAGTCATTGAAAGTCATTGATAAAAAAAAGTGTGGGGTTCCCCCAAATTCACTTACCAGGCCCTTCAGGTCTGGTATGGATATTAAGGGGAACCCTGCGTCAATTTAAAAAAAAAAAAATGACGTGGGGTCCCCTCAATATCCATACCAAGGGTCTGGTATGGATTTTAAGGGGAACTCCACGGCAAATAAAAAAAAAATGATGTGGAGTTCCCCCTAAAAATCCATACCAGACCCTTTATCAAAGCATGCAACCTGGCAGGCCGCAGGAAAAGAGGGGGGATGAGAGAGCGCCCCCCCAAACCGTACCAGGCCACATGCCCTCAACATTGGGAGGATGCTTTGGGGTCCCCCCAAAGCACCTTGTCCCCATGTTGATGAGGACAAGGGCCTCATCCCCACAACCCTGGCTGGTGGTTGTGGGGGTCTGCGGGTGGGGGGCTTATCAGAATCTGGAAGCCCCCTTTAACAAGGGGACCCCCAGATCCTGCCCCCTTGTTTGAAATGATAAGGGGGTACAAAATACCATTATACTACCATTTCACAAAGAAAGTGTAAAAAATTGGTAAAAAAGACACACACACCGTTGCAAAAGTCCATTATTAAAAATAAAAAGATTCCATCGGTGGTAATCCACTCTTGCTATCCAGCTATCCAGCGACGGATGATCATCTCTCTGGGGTCCAGGGATGGCTGATCTGATCCACTGATGGGTGATCTCTCCCTCCAGTGCAGCGCATCCATCCACTGTCTCCACCGGAGACACTGCGGGAATTGCCACCAGTCACCTGACCCCGCCCCCTCTGACGCAAGGGGAAAATCGGGCTTCCCCAGTGATGTATGGGTGACCCTGCCCCCCTCTGATGTAACACAGGTTTCCGTTATTGCTGCTATATGGTAGTCCTGTAGCAGTACATATCCCACTCCTCCCGATTTTCTTTTGGGATCGGTATGATTAATGTCCTGAACAGATAAACTAATTGTGGCAAAATTACCATCTTGAAGGCTGCCAACCTTCCAGACCATGTTAGTTCAACCTTAGCCATTTCATGGAACTTGCTGTTTAGTACTTCTAGAAAAGGGTATAATTTGCATTAACTAGTTGGTCGGTGGATGCTGTCAATGTGATACCTAGGTATTCGATCCCCTTTTCACTCCATGTATATGGAAAACTAGTCTTAAGTTTCCTTTAAAGGTGAAGCTCAATACCTAATCCCAAGAGATACGATTTACTCTCATTTACTTTATAATATGAGACTTGATTGAATAATTCTAATGCAGACTGTACCAAAGCAAGGGAAGGTTCCACATCTGTAAGTACCATGATTATATCATCCACAAAAATGTTTCCTGAAAAAACAAATTTTGCTAATACTCGAGCCAAGTATTGCCAATGGACCCTGTCAAAGGCCTTCTCTGTGTCCAAGGCTAACAGCAGAGAAGGCCTTTTCTCGGCCAAATGGATGATGCTAATTAGTCTGTGGGTAACGTCTGCTGTTTTCCTACCTTTAGTGAAACCCGCCTGGTCCGGATGGATGAGAGAAGGGAGGATATCAATTAGTCGGGTGGCAATGAGTTTAGCGTACATCTTCACATCTATAGATGGGCCTAAAATTTGGGGGTGAAGCTGGATCTTTCCCCGCCTTCGGTAGTGTAACAATAAGTGCTTTAACATTTCCGGTGGAAGGAAGGAAGAGACAGCAGCAGTATTAAACAAACGTTCTAAGTGTGGTGAGAGTATTATTTTGAAGATTCGAAAATATTACCCAGTGAATCCATCCGGGCCAGGAGATTTATTGACCGGGAGGGATTCAACCACTTTATATATTTCATTAAGATTGAATAGTAGATTAAGTGGATCTAATTGATCTCGGGATAGTTGTGGTAGTTTGATCTTATGTAAAAATTGATTAATAAGATCAGGATTAGGTTGGTTAATGCTAGCATCATCTTTTAAATGATATAAGGTGCTGTAGTAATGACTGAATGTATATGCAATGTCTTGTGGGTAATATAATTTTCCTTTGGAATGTAGGTGTAGTAAATATTGAATTTTGGTTTTGTATCTGTGTCCTTTTAGCTTATGTGCTAGTAGTTTCCCTGCTCTATTACCTGTGGCATAATAGGACATTCTAAGCCTTTTAGATGTTTTTTCAAATTTCTCCAGTAGGAGGTTTCTCAGGTCATGGCGTAGTTGATTTCATTTTTGGGAATTTTGCCAGGAGGCATTTTGTTTGTTACTGGTTTCTTACTTTCAGTAAGATTTCAGTGGTTAGACCATTCACTTGTTTTTGCTTCTGCCCCTTTGCCGTCACCCCCATTTGAATAAGTATTCCTCTGATATAAGCCTTGTGTGCATTCCACAAGGTGAATTGATCCTGTACTGACGGTACATTAGTCAAAAAAAATTCAGTCAAATGCTTATCTATGTGTAGTTTACAATCATCTTGTTGTAGTAGATGTGAATTGACCCTCCACATTGGAGAAGTGGTAGCAGTAGAAGAGCCTGCTATTGTTAATGTAATGGAAGCATGATCTGATGGTATTGATAGAGATTGCGGTTGTTCTGACTAGCGTTTGCTGGTCAATTAGGAACAAATCAATCCTAGAGTACACTCTGTGGGGAGATGAAAAAAAGGTAGTCCCTTTCTCCAGCATGTAGACATCTCCAGGCGTCAAATAGCTCCTGAGTGTGTATAGATTGTAGAAGAGAATGTCCTCTCCTTTTCTCACCTGATGAGGAGTCTATGTGAGGGTCTAGAGTGATGTTGAAGTCTCAACAAATTATTAGCAATCCTTTTTGGTGGGATCTAACTTTTTTCATTAGCTTGTGGAAAAATCGCAATTGATGGCGATTGGGTAGGTATGCATTAACAATTGTGTAGGTGATCAGTTTCAGATCGCATATTAGAATTAGATACCTGCCTTGCTCGTCTTTGATTTCTTCTCGCAAGATGAAGGCAACAGAGTCTCTGATGGCTGTTATAACTCCTTTTGTTTTAGTGTCAGTGTTAGCTGTAAATATATGAGGGAATAGCTTGTGGGAGACTTTTGGTGGTGAAAGTTTGCAAAAGTGCGTCTCCTGCGAACACAGAACATCACTTTTATGGGATAGCCCCTTCATCCACATAGATTTCCTCTTTACAGGATGGTTGAGGCCTTTGGCATTAATGGAAAGAAAGTTTATTCCCATTGTAGACAATGGTTGTAAAATTGCTTATGAACATAGATTATTGACATTTGTAAGGTGTGGGTGCCCTTGTATGGCCAAAGTGGAAATAACAGTTGGTAATTGATATGTGGAGAATAAGTCAACCTGTAATACTCACAGTAGAGTAAGCCCTTTTACACACGGTCGGAGATTCCGACGGAATGTGTCATATCGGACCGTTTTGTTGGATAGTCCGACTGTGTGTGGTCTCCATTGGACTGTTTCCGTCGAAGTATCCGACGGACCAAGTTTTCCAACTTGTCCGTAAAATTTTCCGACAAAATGCTCCGATCGGACATACTCCGATCATGTGTAGCCTACTCCGACGGACAAAGTGCCACGCATGCTCAGATCAAATTCCTAGACCAAAACTATTGGCTACTAGCCTGAACGTCGTCCCGTCGTAACGAAATAACGTCATCACGTTATCTACAATCGGATTTTCCGACAACTTTGTCCGACCGTGTGTATTCAACAGTTTCGGACAAAATCCGTTGGACAAAATCCAACGGATTTGGTTGTCAGAATGTCCGACCGTGTGTACAGGGGCTTAGAGTTGTGGTATCTTGCAGGATTTAGCTTGTTCCGTATAGAAGTTCCAGGCGCTTTGTGCAATGGATACTGAGAGATTGTAGGTATCGACTAAGATCTTAAAAAAAAAATAGAAAAAGTAGAACAAAGAAATATAAAGGCAACATGGTGAAACGACCATAAAACTGGTTATAAAACAACATGAGTAAGGGTTTTTCCCTTTTCAACAGTAGATAGAAAATACCTGTGTGCACCTTAATGCTACCCAGTTAAAGTGGGGGTGAGTTCAAGCCTAAAGGCTCTCCTGGGAGGCCTCCCAGGGATTCTAAGTAAACAGTGTCTCAGTTACCATCCAGATTTATTTATGCAACTTAACATTTTTGTTGGTTACTTTTTTCCAGTCAGGACTGACTTACTGTACCTGTCTTGCAGTGGAATGGTCATCCTCTTGTTCAGGGAGGATTTTCCATTCCTCCAGTAGAGAAATTCCTCTCTCCAGGAAATCCACAATATATGTGCGGTCATCCTTAATAATGGATAGTTTAGAGGGATAACCCCACTTGTAGGCTATTTTGTTATTCCTGAGAGTCTTAGTAATAGTGTTAAGGTTCTTTCTCTTCTGCAATGTGTACTGGGACAGATCCGCATAAAATTTCAAATTCTGGTGTTGTGTGGGGATTTGATCCCTTTTGAGCATCACCATCATAAGCCTTTCCTTAATGTGATATAAATGAAGAAGCAGAATCATGTCTCTAGGCACTTGGTCGGGGAGGTATGTAGGTTTAGGAAGACGGTGGATTCTGCCAATTGTGACATCCATGTCAGTGAGGTCAGGAATGAGGGATTGGAACAGAGATGTGGCAAAAGAATGCAATTCTGATTGCTGGATTGATTCAAGGATCCCCCTTATTTTCATATTGTTTCTCCTGCTTCTGTCTTCAATATCTGCTAATTTGGCTTTTATCCATTCAGTGTTCCCATCTTTCTCCTCAGTATAATCCACTAGGTCATTTATAGTAGTTGCATACTCTCCCATGTTATGCTCTATGTGATCCACTCTAGCTTCAGCAGCCTGCAATTCTGTGTTGAATCTATGCATGCATTTCATCATATCCCCCTGCAGAGAGCTTCTAAGGGACAGGAGCATATCATTCAGGACTGTGTCCATTACAGGCTGATGTTTAGTGGGGAAAGATTCAATAGAATCTGGCAGGGCCCTTGTGTCATCCTGAGTCAATTCCACAGCAGGAACATCAACATCATTTCCAGCGGTTATGCCGATCACATGCTGCCTATTACATCAGTCATCCATACCTATCACAAACAGCCTCCTGATGTGCATCATACGTATTCCAACACCTATACCAGGGGCAAAAATACACCCCAGCACCATCATGGAGGGTGGGGAGACAGCAAAGTCACTGGTGCGGCATGAAACTACTCGTTAGGTGCAGTGCATATAAAAAGATATGCCCATACACTGCTGGAAAAGAGTTAACATTCATAATATCACCACTAAATGGCATGTCCCAGTTGTGAAGAGTTCTCCATATGACCAAGCACCCAAATAGGATCTATGTCACAACTACTGTATGTCACAACTATGTCACAAATAGAAACAAACAATGCCTAAAATGTAAAATGTACCTAGTAGATCACGCAAAACGATGGACAACTGGAAGCGCATGTGAGACTCAAGCCCTGTTGATGAAACAATTGATGTCCTATTCAACATTCAGGCCATGGGGTAAGTAACACTTTAGTTCAAAAATCCAAAACGTTTCAAGCCCCTACACCCCCCTAAGGCACGAATCACCCTCCAGTGTGGGACAAACGTGCCTATAACTTGGAATTGTGTGCTAGTGGGGTCTCTATTGTGGTGTTCTAGATAATGCCATGCAACACTATGCTTAATGCAACTTTTTTTGATCTTAGCTATGTGTTCGTTGACTCTGATAGAAAACGTCCTATTCGTATGACCCACATATTGTTTTTTGCATGGGCATGTAATTAAATACACTATGAACCTATTAGCACATGTAGTGAAATGCTTCATGTTGCAACTCTGCATGCTAACCACAGAGACAAAAGTCTTAGATTTACGCCTGCCGCACATATTGTGCAGGCCCACTTTGCACTTTCTACATGGAAAGTAACCCCTGCAATCTTGAAAAAAAGAAATGCCATATGGGGGATCCAAAGTGTTTAGGGGCAATATCGCCCTGAACAGAGCAGGCACCTGGAAAAATGATGCCAGCCTGGTCAGGGAGGGAAGACCCCAAAATCTTATCTTTCAGCAAGACTTTCCAATGTCTGATAAAGATCTTTTTTGATTTCTCTGTGTTGTATAGAGCAGGAGGTGAAAAAAGACTACTTAAATGTATTTTCCTTTGCTACTTTAGGGTGATCATTTAATAGAGACGCTGTATCTACCTGAGTCACCACTTGAATCTCAGCATCAAGATCAACCGATTTATATCCCTTTTCCAAAAATCTCTCCTTTAAAATCTGGGACTGTGATAAAAAAAATTGCTGACATTAGTACAATTGCATTATAAGCAAAGGAACTGGCCTCTGGGGACAGATTTCAACCACTGGCTGTGGTAACAGCTGTCCACCAGAATATAGCCATTTCTGTCGGTTTGGCTTAAAATATGTCTTAAACTCCAAACGGCCGTTAGTGGCTGAAATCTCTAAATCCAGGAAATTAATGCCAGTGGTACTGGCCTCATACTCCAAGATTATACCATGGTCATTGGTGTTCAATACAGACATAAAGTCCTCCAAGGATTTTCTGTCACCCCTCCAGAGGAGGAGGATGTTGTCTATATACCTCGCCCACAAGACCAACTCTGGTTTTTTGAGGGCATAGACGACATCGTCCTCCCACTGGGCCATGAATAAATTGGCCAAACTGGAGTCATACTTTGCTCCCATGGCCACTCCCCTGATTTGAAAATAGAACTCATTTTGGAACCAGAAATAATTGTGTCCAGTGGCAAAGCGCAACAGCTCCTTGATGAAATTTCTATGGATCAAGGGAAGGGTGGAGTCCCTGGACAGAAACAGCTCAACTGCTTCCAGACCTAAGTTGTGTGGGATGGACGTCTAAAGTGCAGAAACATCCGCTGTAACCAAAAGGAGATCATCTTGGTATTCAACATGTTCCAACAACTTAATGGTGTCCCTGGTGTCTTTGAGATAGGATAGGACAAGTTTAACCAGTGGTTGAAGGTAAAAATCTATGTACCATCCAATCCTTGAGGTCACTGAGTCAATCCCGCTGACAATCAGACAGCCAGGAGGATTGACCGTATGACCGTATCTTTGTGTACCTTCAGTAGGTAATAAATGTAGGGGATACTAGGGGCCAAGGGAACAAGGTAGTCTCTCTCTTTCTTGTTCAATATAGACAGAGAGAACCCCTCCTCAACTATTTCAGTCAGGGACCTTTTGAAATCCCTAGTTGGGTCTTTAGGAAGTACTCTATAGGTAGTATTGTCGTCCAGCAGTTTTTTCATTTCTTTAACATAATCCTCCTTATCTAAAATAACTATACCGCCCCCCTTATCGGCAGGGCGAATGATGAGATCTTTTCTATCGCACAAGCATTTTATTCCCTGTGCGATAGTTGGGTCATGGTGAAGTCTCTTATTTGGCAGTTTGTCTAAGTCTTGTAAGACCACATTTTTAATAACATTAACCGAATGTGATGTGTTACTAGGGGACTTAAAGAGGGATAGATTAGAGAGACCAGAGTGCAAAAGAGCACTCCATCCCTCTGTCCCCCCTGCATCTCCCACAGGCAAGGACAAAAAGTGTCTCTGAATGTTCAACTTTCGGACATACTTCTGTATGTCAACGAAAGTGGAAAACTTGTTCAATTTCCTGGGGGGAACATACTTAAGTGGAGAGGTATGACATATCAAATTGGTAGACATAGAACAACAATATAAACAATCATAAGTGCTAAGCGCAGGGTAAAGGGCACTGTTCCTCTCCCCCAAACACCCCACCTGGGATCAAACTGTGTTGAGGGGGGGAGACAACACAACATAGGAGTGTGATTGCCAGCATTTGGTATTACAGGAAAGTAAGAGATTATTACATAATTAGCTTTTTAGACCACTTATATATAGGGCAGTAACAAGAGGAGGTTTATAAAGGGTAGTGATAGTTCTGATCATGCCAGTTTGACCAGGTTTCCCATTGTTTTTGTGCAGATTTCATACGGCCCTCTGGAAACTACAAACATGTATTCATATGAGTAGTGTATTTGTATCTGGTGGAGGGTTTCGCAGATAGAGATATGATCTGAGGATTTCCAGTGTCTAACAATTGAGAATCTAGCAGCTAAGAGGATATATATGGTTATGCACTGCATATTCGTGGGAATGTTTTCAACGTGTATACTGAGTAATGGCAGCTCAGGTGAAAACGGGATTGTAATTCCAGTCACAACAGTGATAAGCTGGAAGATATCGTTCCAGAAAGAAGCAATATCATTACTGCCAGTGCTGGGCTCAGCCCTTCCTTCTCAAAACTGGCCGCTCAGCTGCCGGATAATTTCCAGCTCCTATCTCTCCACAGTAACTCACCTGTTGATGATATCCTGCTCCTCAGTCCTGCCTACTTAAGCTGTTCAGTCCAGATGGTATCTGCCTTCACCCTGGTCACATCTCTAGAAACACTCTCCTGTGTTCCTGTTAAAGACTTGCTTGGCTGACATTCCTTCTGGCTCCAGATCCTGCTTGCTGTTCTACTACACTCACCTCTGGCTCCCTGACGTTTTGGTTTATCTGACTATCCGTTCTGGTTCCTGAACTCTGGCTATGTTTTGACTATGTTTACTCTGTTTACCTTTTTTTATTATTAAATAAGTGTGATTTAACTGTACATCTGCCTCAGTCTGATTCATGGTTTCTGACAGTTACATAACCAAAGTAAAGGGTATAAGTACATGTTAGTCCACGTTTCCTCCAACATAGAGGTGATGAGGACGAACGAACATATGTATCTGTGCGGGAGTGATACACCCTCTAAGATTTCATTTATAAGTAAGGTCCCATAACTTGGAGGAGTGTGTCATGGGGAGATTAGAGGTTATGGCAGTTTTCCATTGGAGGTCACTAAAAGTAGTACCTATATCTTTTTCCCATTTGGTCATAGGAGGCATTTTGACAAATGAGTATTTGACTTGTAGTAAACTGTAGAAAAGGGTACATATACATTTAGTAGCTATGGTATCAGACTCAATGTACTTTGTTCTTCCAGAATTTCCTGTGAACATATTTGTGGAGGTGGAGATTACCAATTGGCCAGTGAGTTACTTGGATGTACTTGAAGCACTCCTTGTTTGGTAATGCGAAGGATTCCTGTAAGGAGGGAAATGGGATAAGGAGGTCACCTGAGTATGGGTCAGATATGAGTATAATGCCCTTTTCCTCCCAGGATTTCATATTAATTTCTGGTATGAGTAGCGAAAGCACCAACATTGGATTGTGTTTTTACAGGGGCTGTCTCCTGTTGTAGTGTTAGCCATGACATTATCAAAAGCATTTACTGTGGCTATGATCATGGGGGAGAGATTGGTATTGCTCATCTTCCTTGAGTGAGTACCAAGTAGCCAGTTCTTCAGGTTGCCCACTGGAATCTGAGACCCTTCAGGTCTGATATGGATATTAAGGGGAACCCCACATCAAATTTTAAAAAAAATTGACGTGGGGGGTCCCCCTAAAAATCCATACCAGACCCTTTATCTGAGCACGCAACCTGGCAGGCCGCAGGAAAAGAGGGGGGATGAGAGAGCGGCCCCCCTCCCTCCTGAACCGTACCAGGCCACATACCCTCAACATTGGGAGGATGCTTTGGGGGTCTGTGACCCCTCAAAGCACCTTGTCCCCATGTTGATGAGGACAAGGGCCTCATCCTCACAACCCTGGCCGGTGGTTGTGAGGGTCTGCGGGCAGGGGGCTTATCAGAATCTGTAAGCCCCCTTTAACAAGGGGACCCCCAGATCCCAGCCCCCCCCTGTTTGAAATGGTAAGGGGGTACTTTTCCTACCATTTCACAAAGAAAGTGTCAAAATGGTTAAATAAGACAAACACACTTTTGAAAAATTCCTTTATTAAAAATAAAAAAAATAAAAAAAAAGATTCCAGCGGTGCTAATCCACTCTTGCTATCCAGCGACGGATCTCCGGGGTCCAGCGATGGATGATCATATCCAGCGACGGGGATCTCTCAGTCCAGCGCTGTCCATACATCCGTCTTCTGTCTCCATTCCGGAGACACTATAGAGAGCCCAGCGCTGACGTTTCTTATATTAGGAGGGCGGGGCCACCCGTCACCTGACCCCGCCCCTCTGACGCTGGAGAGGGAAGCCAGGGGTTCCCCAGTGACGTGTGGGTGACCCCGCCCCCTCTGATGTAACGCATGTTTCCGTTACATCATAGGGGCGGGGTCACCCACACGTCACTGGGGAACCCCTGGCTTCCCTCTCCAGCGTCAGAGGGGCGGGGTCAGGTGACGGGTGGCCCTGCCCTCCTAATATAAGAAACGTCAGCGCTGGGCTCTCTGCAGTGTCTCCGGAGTGGAGACAGAAGACGGATGTATGGACAGCACTGGACTGAGAGATCCTCCATCGCTGGATATGATCATCCATCGCTGGACCCCGGAGATCCGTCGCTGGATAGCAAGAGTGGATTAGCACCGCTGGAATCTTTTTTTTATTTTTTTTATTTTTAATAAAGGAATTTTTCAAAAGTGTGTTTGTCTTATTTAACCATTTTGACACTTTCTTTGTGAAATGGTAGGGGTACTTTTGTACCCCCTTACCATTTCAAACAGGGGGGGTGGGATCTGGGGGTCCCCTTGTTAAAGGGGGCTTCCAGATTCTGATAAGCCCCCCGCCTGCAGACCCTCACAACCACCGGCCAGGGTTGTGAGGATGAGGCCCTTGTCCTCATCAACATGGGGACAAGGTGCTTTGAGGGGTCACAGACCCCCAAAGCATCCTCCCAATGTTGAGGGTATGTGGCCTGGTACGGTTCAGGAGAGAGGGGGAGCGCTCTCTCGTCCCCCCCTCTTTTCCTGCGGCCTGCCAGGTTGCGTGCTCGGATAAAGGGTCTGGTATGGATTTTTAGGGGGACCCCCACATCAATTTTTTTTTATTTGATGCGGGGTTCCCCTTAATATCCATATCAGACCTGAAGGGTCTGGTATGGATATTTAGGGGGACCCCACGTCAATTTTTTTTTAATTTGACACGGGGTTCCCCTTAATATCCATGTCAGACCTGAAGGGCCTGGTAATTGAATTTAGGGGAACCCCCACGCTTTTTTTATTTTTTTTTTTATCAATGAATGAATGAATTGTCGGCTAATACACTCATTGAGTGTTCTCTGTATTACGGGGAGCCGACAATTTAGCCGCAAGTGATTTTAAAAGACTTTTTTTCCTGCACAAATGACACTTTGTGCAGGGACAGTTCTAAGCACCAGAAACATGCGCCCCCTTCACAGGCATACTATAGATACCCCCCAGCTACGAAATTTAAAGGAATATTACACTTTTATTGTTTCACTTTAATCATTATTAAAATCACTGCTCCTGAAAAAACTGCAGTTTTTAAAACTTTTTTTTGCATTGATCCATGTCCCCTGGGGCAGGACCCGGGTCCTCAAACACTTTTTAGGACAGTAACTTGCATATTACCCTTTAAAATGAGCACTTTATATTTCTCCCATAGACTTGTATAGGGTGTTCCGGCTTTTCGAATTTGCTGCGAACAGCCCAAATTGTTCACTGTTCGCTGAACAGGCGAACAGGCAATGTTCGAGTAGAACATGAGTTCGACTCGAACTCGAAGCTCATCCCTACTCTTGTGGATACAGTGGTGGAGTCCAGACCAGGATCTGGGGAGGCATTAAAGTCTCTGCACCAAGTTGTTGCTCCTTGTTGGATTGAGGCAACTTTTTTGTATAGTTTTCGGAAGAAGCAAAGTTGGTGGACGTTCGGTGCATATACATTAATGATGGTGTATGGTACATCGGAGGATAAGGAAACAGCCTTCAGTATCCTTGATGCATTCTTGTAACTGGAAGTGGAGAGAGTTTTAGATGACAATTAATATGTCCTTTTTCTTTACAGAAGCTGAGGCTGTGAATATATTGGTGAAGTTTTTGTTGGAGCAGGTAGGAGGGTTAGGCTCTTGAAAGTGTGTTTCTTGGGCACAGAGGATATCTCAATGGTTTTGATTAGCAAGTTTCCAGTGAGAAGCCCAATTCGCTGGGTGGTTAAGACCCTTAACATTGATTGAAAGGATTTTGATGGTCATTGGTTTATATTTCTTAGCTGTGGGATTGGCGAGATTTTAAGTTTGCGAGCAAGGTCACAAGACACAGAGTCAGCAGAATTAATAGAAAGGATGGGCAATCAACCTGCTATAGTCACTACGGTAACTGTTAGGCCGCGTACACACGCGGGGACTGTTCGCTGAAACTGTCCGCCGAAACCAAGTTTCAGCGGACAGTCCGCTCGTGTGTGGGCTTGTTCGTCAAACAAAGTTGCGCGCATGCTCAGAAAGGATTTTCACGCCGAAAGTTATAATGCAGTGTATAGGACGTCGTATTTTTCGTCCCGTCGTACGTGCCGTTCACGTCATCGCGCACGGTTTCAGCAAACTGTTCGTACGTCGTGTGTGGCCATGTCCGTCCATGCTAATTTTGAGCGGACTGTTTGCCGAAACTGTTTGACGGACAAAGTTGGGCGAACAGTCCCCGCGTGTGTACGCGGCCTTAGAACGAGAAATAACAAAAAAGAAAGAAAATCAAAACTTGTTCTAGGTCAACACCTAGAAATTGATTCCTGAGGAAAGGCACAACCAATGCCAAGGAATGTGAGGTTGGGGGTAAAGAGTTCACAAAACTGAGTGTGGGCAAGCAACACGTTGGTCTGCTTTTGTGCAGACATTCCTGTGTCTGCTAAATGGTTTAACGGGGTCTGTTGGATCTTTGTGGTAACGAGTAAGATTGCTGGCTCCTGTTGGTACTCTGATCCATGGAAGTTGCATCAGTTGCATCCAGAATAATGCCCCATTCCTGCAGGAGGTGTATCCCATTTTGAACCGCAGACACTGTGTGCTTTATACCATTATGAGTGATGGAAATTTTGGCTGGAGCTATCCATTGGTACTGGTAATGGTTGTTATGTAGCAATTTGGTGACGGTGTTAAGTTGTCTGCAGCTGCTCAGTGTGTGCTGGGATAGGTCTGCAAAAATTTGCAGTTGGCCATAGGGGTCAGGTATGCTCTAGTTTTCTGCATAAATTGCTATTTGATGTGAAAAAAATTACTTCAGAGGATCACATCTCTAGGTACAGTGTCGGAGAGAAATGTAGGTTTAGGCAGCCTGTGAATTTGATCGATGACCAGCTCTATATTTTTCGTATCAGGCAGTATAGCTTTAATTAGGCCTCAGGCATATGAGGATAGGTCAGGGGGTCTGTACTGATTCTGGTTTTCCATGGATTTTTATATTATTCTGACGGGACCTATCCTCGATATCCACTATTTTATCTTTTATCCACTTAGTATCATGAGTCTGGTCCTCCTGAGTATCAATGATGCCATTTACAGTCTTAGTGAAATCTCTTTGAAGTGTGGGAGGAAACCAATGCAGGCTCAAGAAGAACATGCAAACTCCAAGCAGGCGGTGTTGTGGTTGGGATTTGAACCCTTTTGCTGCTAGGCGAAAGTGCTAACCTCTACACCACTGTGCTGCCCTAGAACTTTTGTACTTAGTTCTCATTGTTAATGGGTATATACTGGATCTTTTTACCTTGTCGAGATGTTGTACTGTTTACACTAGCAGAGGAATGTTTGGCTAGTTGCATTAAGACAGATCCATCTGTGAAAGGATTGATGTTTGAGGATTTTCATGACAAAAGAGGATTGTTCAGTGAAGAAACTGTATATTACTCTATTTAGGGGATTCCAGACTGTTCCCTGCCTAGGGCTCAACATCTCCTCGAGATGTTTGGCAAATTTTCTGGTTTGAATATTAATTGGAACACATCTAGACTTTTACCAAAAGACAATTTTTTCTGTATGGCTGGCCAATCTTTACCTCCGCTACTAATCAAGTATTTAGGCATTTAAACCTCAGATGCTCTACTGGAATTTAAAAACATGTCCTCTGGCACTCACAGATTTATACATTACAACTGTTAAAATCATCTATGATGCATAAGCCTTTGGTAAAAGAGATATATGGGAATATTTTTTTCTTGAATCAGACTTACCTAGGTGGATGCAGGATCGATCTAATGCTGCATCTGTTCCCTGTCAGCTCTAACTCTAAGAACCGAGCCATCAAACACCGCCGATTGCTTGGTTCTCAGAGCTCCCTGAGAAGAGTGCTGGTGATTGTCAGTCACAAATCTCTGCTCTGCCCCTCCCCCCTGGCGCGCTGGGCTGTGGGTGGGGTGGGGTGGCCAGACAGGCATGTGGGTGGATCCCAACCATATGGTCATGATCCTTCCCAAGCCTGGACCAGCTCTGTGATGTCAGCCAGCAGTGAGCTTCAGCCTGCAGTCTGCTAAAAACAGGTCATAGGTGTGCAGAAAGAATTGCACTCCTGTGATCCATAGGGGAAGTGCAGACAAACAAATTTTGGCTATAATTTTTTTAACCATGATTTCACATTACCTTTGGAATTAAATGTTCATATACTGTTACTGGGATGGACATAAAAATATCGTTTAAAGTTTTCAAAGGATTTATTAGTAATAAGAGATTTCCAAGCCATCAAAAAAATCATGTTTTAAGGGAAGCATATAGAGGTAAGAGGTGACTAAATAATTTTAGCCAGTAGTAAGGCTGGGAAGTACCTTCCAAACAATGTTGCATGTTATAGAGATACCCATAGCTTTGAGGAGGTGCAATCAAACCAATATTTCACACCAACAACACAGCTTTATGGTGAGTGGAAATGTCAGGGAAACTTACTCCACCTCTTAGAATGGTTATATGTTAGTGCATATATACACCTGAGCCAAAAAACAATGTATCTTCAAATACTGTCTAAAAAAGCAGCTGCTGTTACAAACCTGTAAGCAGGGGTGTTGCTAGTTGTGAAAAAGACCAGGGTCTTCAGCCCAGATGTAAAGCAGGGGGTGAGGGGTGGCAGTAAGGTGGGGTGGTCGGGGGGGGTGGGCTTGGGAGGGAGATAGGCTCACTTGCTTAACACTGACCTACCTGACATACACTGACCTATCTGACACATACACTGACCTATCTGACGCATACACTGACCTATCTGACACATACACTGACCTATCTGACACATACACTAACCTACCTGATACATACACTGACCTACCTGACACATACACTGACCTATCTGACACATACACTGACCTATCTGACACATACACTGACCTCCCTGATATACATGACTAACCTGACTGACATACATGACTGACCTACCTGACATACATCACTGACCTATCTGACATACATGACTCACCTGACTGACATTCATGACTGACCTATACAGATTGACATTCACATCTGACATACACAGATTGTTGCTGCTCAGTGCTCAGCCTTACTTGTAGTGTGCGAGTACACTAATCCCAGGCCCCGACATTTATCACCACTCAGACAGCCCTGCAGGCACCTGGCAGCCAGAGCCAGGATAGAAGAACTGCCCGCCCATTTACACATAACGAGTGGCTCTTTCCCGCCACTTCCTAGATCCAGCAGCGCCTATGCTGGATGTCACATGTCCAGCGGTCTCAGCATTGGATGAGAGGGACTTTTTGTATGTCAATCAGCTGCGCTGGCGGGAGATGGTTCCCTGTTGTAGCGGCTCTGGGCTAATAATGCATTTAGGGAGTTTAAGACCCTGGGCTTTTTGGGGGCACACTTCGGGCTCCAGCCCCGTAGGCCTCCCCTCCCAATGCCACTGCCTGTGAGTTATATGTAATAAATGATACATTGGAGAAAAAGTGATTAACAGTGCTTGATACCATGTATGCAGAGAAATACAAAGTAAAAAAAAAGCCATAGTGTGTAATCAAACAATCAAAAAATGTAAAAAACAATTAATTGCTGTGACAAAAAAAAACTAAAATATAAATATGTTAGAAAATTAATAAAGAAGTCCACGTAACAAATGAATAAATCCGTAATCCTATATATATAAATCTCTCAAGTGCAGGAATAATTTTGGTTGCATGTAGACTGCACTCCAATAATGTACCGAATGTTCCTTCCAAAATTGTATCCCAATTTTTTTCTCTTTGTGTCTTTTGGAAGGAACAATCAATACATTATTTTTGTTGTTTACATCTCTTTTAGCTAGGTTTTAAAAAAAGTGTTTAGAAAAGATTATTTTTTAAAGCTAACTGTTGTATGTCCTGTTGACAAAGCTGCTTAATAATAGTGTTTAAAGACAGTGCATATATTCACTAAAATATTTGAAGTGTTTTTTTAAATTAGTTAGTAAGATGTTCTGAATAAATTATACTGTAATGTTCACAAATGGTTGTTGGGATTCCTAATCAAATTGGGGCTTCGAAGCAAAAAATTTAAATATGGGAATGCACTCACTGCATATTTGGAGTGATGATTTCTACAGGTTTAAATGTCTGTTGGGGATTTAATTAAAATTGGGGCTGAAGTGCAAATAAATTTATAGAAATAGTAATAAACATACTTATCCTCAATTTACTATAAATGTGGATGCTTTCTTCAATGACCACTAGCCTGTAACTCTCCCTAATCAACTAGGCCCACTGTAAGATAAAATCACAATATGCTAATATGCATCACTTACTAGCCCATTATGGAAGACTTACCTTTAAAACAAAGTCCTATAGCGGCACGCTGTCTCCGCTGACAGTGCTTCCATCTTCACCTGGTCTTCTTTCTGGGCATGCGGGCTCTGGCCATTCAAATGGTCAAGCAGAGATGATATCCCTCCCACTCATGCATATAGGAGCCACAATCACAGCACAGTTCTCTGGAGGTGATGTCACCAGCTGCAAAACATGTATATATGAATATCTCCTAAAGAATGCATGTTTAGGAGATATTCATTTTATCTACAGTTAAGCTTTATTATAAGCTTACTTGTAGGTAGAAGTTTAAAAGCAGTGTTTACTACCGCTTTAAAACTTTCAAATTCTTCCATAATCTGCTAGATGACTGCAGAACACACTGTGTGCGTCTGTGACTGCATGTAAACATAGAGATTTTTTTTCAGCACTAGGCACTGAGCAGAGCACCAGCCTCAACATCTTTGCCTACCTGATATTAGCTATTTCTAACTACTCCATATCTGTTTCAACACACAATGATCAGAGCTTTTGGGAACATTGACTTTTATGGGGAATAAAAAAATAAAGAAAAAAGCTTTTTTTTGTTTTAGTATAATATAGGAGGGCCAGAACCCTTCATCTCCTGTCTGGCAAAGCTGTGGTCAGTAAGCCTGCAAGTGAGGGAAAGCTCTGTAATGGAGCCCCCAATTGCAATAAAAACCCAACAGATTTTTTTTATCCCTCCCCAGTCTATCCAAAACTAAAACAAAAGTTATTGGCTTGACATAACTTTGTTGGTGACGTCATGCTTAT
This sequence comes from Lithobates pipiens, assembly GCF_037356315.1. NCBI lineage: Eukaryota > Metazoa > Chordata > Amphibia > Anura > Ranidae > Lithobates > Lithobates pipiens. Next base: position 391,156,137 of record NW_027507764.1, read on the forward strand.
TATGCATAAGTAGAGCTGGCAACAGATAAAAATTAATTGTCCATTGCTCACACCCTATAGGATAGCACAATTCTCCCCAAACAGATTCCCCAATTGCAGGCATAACTTTGGGCAAATAGGCAGCCTATTACACACTCTCTGGGAATGCCCAAACTCACCAGCTTCTGGACGCAGATATTTTCCGACTATTGTCCACGTTTACAGAAATCCTCAAACCCCCCAACCCGGGACTCACTATCCTTAACATAGGAATAGGCACATATCCAAACGTCATGAGACCCATAGAAACCCATATACTATTGGCAGCACACAATACCATCCTCAAAAAGTGGAATTCTCAAGATTCCCTGAATCAATCTAAAGTTACAAACATGGTACATTTTAAATACATCTATGAAAGAATGTTGGCCATCAATTCGATCAGCTGTAGTAAATTTAATGAGAACTGGTCATCCTGGGTAGATAAATATGCTATTATAAATTGAATCATAATCTGGTTATACTTATACTGTACATGTTATCATTGTATAATTTCTACTTTTTCTCTGTGCTGTGTACCATTTCTGCCACATTTGTTAAACTTTCAATAAAAATTATTTAAAGAAAAATTGTCCATTGAAAGTTTCTAATCAAAAAAGAACTTTAAAAAGTCTATACATTGCCTTGAATATGATGTGTTATATCATCTAAACTGGACGTAATCTGCCAGGTAAATTCAATAATGTAGTGCAAAGAACAAAGAAGATTAGTATGCACAACCTTATTGTTTTCTGGGCTGTGTTTGCAAAGTGCAGTAAACCTTAGCAACTAATGAAAACTGACCTTGGGGTTGTTTGATTTCAGAATTGCACTTTGAACAACCTTTTTTGCTTCTCGTACTGTATAATTGATGAGACTGTATGCCTGAGTAAATAGCTAAAAAAATAAGATTTATTTTGCAAAATTATCAATAAACTTTTATTTACAGAGCTGTATCTCCTTTTTTGTGGAATGGCATTCAGACTAATCATTTACTGCACCATTCATCAAGTAACACTACAATCACGTTAATCTTTCTGACTAAGACCACCTCCCAATGCTTTTCTAATTAAACATTAACTTTTCATTTCAAGCTAGAAGTCTTATTTTAAGAAATTGAATTTAGAAAGCATTTCCTATTAACAAAGAAAAATAAGAAACATGGTAGCATACCATCAGCAACAAAACACTCATTAGGTTTTGACATAATGACACATTCTTTTTGTATTTATGTACTAATGCACCCATAGGAAGCAGGCAAATTGTATTTGTGTCATCATCTCATGGTGTGAAAACTACATCAAGGAAACCTTTGTATATGATGGTACTGTACTTATTTTACCAAGTACATTTTTAAAAATTTGTATTTTTAGAGTATGAACTGCTTTGTGTTGTCTATAAGATAAATAACTGAGCTCTGAAGACTTTTTTTAAATACAAAGTATTTTTTTCATAATTTATTTTAAAAATACAACTGCGAGTAGTAGCAAATTAAGATTAGGCACAGTACAGATCACCCCCACAGCACACTTTTGAATAGAGGTAGAAAGAGAGAAGATTATCTTAGGTTCATTCATTGTAACCCATATTAAGTAATAGAAAGCAAAAAGCAATAAATTGGTTCCAAATTCAACCCCAATCTCCTTGACCTCTTACACCTTTTGTGTCTATTATGCGACCCCCCAGAATTTAGCATGTTACCCAATGAGCTCCTGAGGTAATTTAAGTGCTATTGGTTTGGGTGGGCTGTAGTGCTGGCATATTGGGAGTTTTAATAAATTATGCCACGTACACACGATCAAACAATCCGGTGGAAAAGTCCGGCAAACTCAAGTCCGCCAAACAATCCCCCCGTGTGTAGCCTCCGGCATACTTTTTTGACCCGAAGGTCCACAACAGACCCTTGTCCGAGCACGCTACCCGGCCGGCCAGGAAAGGGGGGCGAGCGAACGCCCCCCCTCCTGAGCCTTACCAGGCCGCGTGCCCTCAACATGGGGGGGTGCTTTGGTGAAAGGGGGGCCGCGCGGCCCCCCCACCCCAAAGCACCTTGTCCCCATGTTGATGAGGACAAGGGCCTCTTCCCGACAACCCTGGCCGTTGGTTGTCGGGGTCTGCGGGCGGGGGGCTTATCGGAATCCGGGAGCCCCCTTTAATAAGGGGGCCCCCGGATACCGGCCCCCCACCCTATGTGAATGAGTATGGGGTACAATGTACCCCTACCCATTCACCTGTAAAATAAAGTACAAAAAAAACACAACACACAAGATAAAATACTTTATTGCACATCTCCGGGGGTCTTCCGTCTTCGGGGGTCTTCTCGCCGGACTCCTCCGCTATCTTCTTGTAGCTCTTTTGCTAGCGGAGGAGTCTGGCTTTCTTCCTCGCCGCCAGCCTCTTCTCCCGACTTCGGGGGTCTTGTCCCCCTCTTCGGTTCTTCTGCCGGGCCACCGCGCCTTCTTATAGCTCTTTTACAGGCGGTGGCCCGGTCTTCTGTCGCCGCCGCCTTCCGTTCTTCTTCTTCTTCTCCTTCTTCTCCTGGAGATGTTGACTCGACGCTCTCTCCGGCCACAATGCCAGGGACGCGCTGCGCGGCCACTTATATAGGGACAAGGGGCGGTGTCACATGGCTTTACGTCACATGGGTTGGTGTCACATGGTGACCCCGCCCCCCTACAATGTCACAGTCCCCATGTGACATCAACCCATGTGACCAACCCATGTGACATAAAGCCATGTGACACCGCCCCTTGTCCCTATATAAGTGGCCGCGCAGGGCGTCCCTGGCATTGCGGCCGGAGAGATCGTCGAGTCAACATCTCCTGGAGAAGAAGAAGAAGAACGGAAGGCGGCGGTGGTGACAGAAGACCGGGCCACCGCCTGTAAAAGAGCTATAAGAAGGCGCGATGGCCCGGCAGAAGAACCGAAGAGGGGGACAAGACCCCCGAAGTCGGGAGAAGAGGCCGGCGGCGAGGAAGAAAGCCGGACTCCTCCGCTAGCAAAAGAGCTACAAGAAGATAGCGGAGGAGTCCGGCGAGAAGACCCCCGAAGACGGAAGACCCCCGGAGCTGTGCAATAAAGTATTTTATCTTGTGTGTTGTGTTTTTTTTTGTACTTTTATTTTACAGGTGAATGGGTAGGGGTACATTGTACCCCATACTCATTCACATAGGGTGGGGGGCCGGTATCCGGGGGCCCCCTTATTAAAGGGGGCTCCCGGATTCCGATAAGCCCCCCGCCCGCAGACCCCGACAACCAACGGCCAGGGTTGTCGGGAAGAGGCCCTTGTCCTCATCAACATGGGGACAAGGTGCTTTGGGGTGGGGGGGCCGTGCGGCCCCCCCTTCCCCAAGGCACCCCCCATGTTGAGGGCACGCGGCCTGGTACGGCTCAGGAGGGGGGGCGCTCGCTCGCCCCCCTTTCCTGTCCGGCCGGGTAGCGTGCTCGGACAAGGGTCTGTTGTGGACTTAGGGGGACCCCACGCCAATTTTTTTCGGCGTTGGGGGTTCCCCTTTAAGTCCATACCAGGCGGCGGGGCCAGCGACGTCTCCTTCGCGGGCCCCGCCTACCTGGAGACGCGCTCGAAATGAGCGGACTTTCCTCCGCGTGTGTGGGCGAGTCCGTTCATTTCGAAAGTACGGCGGACTTAGTACGCCGTATTAGTCCGCTGAAAAAGTGCCGTGTGTGGGCAAGTAGCCCGTTCGGAAATTCCGACGGACAGTCTGGCGGACGTCCGCCAGACTAAGTATGTCGGACAGACGGCTACGTGTGTACGCGGCTTTAGATGTTCAGTACTATTTGTAGTATTTAATTTTTGTTTACATATTTTTCATTTTTTGGCACCTGCGGGTCATCGTCTACCATTTGATCCAAGGGTCGAAGTCCAATGGATGGCAACTACCAATTTGCACAATACATTTTTTGAATAACCTGAGACTGGATTTATTAAATACAAGCATATATTGATCTCTAATTATCTGGGCTCCTGCCAATTATTGAGTGGCAATACATATTTGTTGGTGGTGATTTCTTGGAGAGAAAACGACAGTACTTGGTGACAGCTCTAACAGTCACATTGCTGGAAGTTGGAGGTATTTGTGGACTTTAGTTTCACGTTAAAAAAAAGGCATTGCTGTCCATACGGCATATTAGAACAAGATTAAAGTATGCCATTGGATATTTAGGCAAAGAACAATCCTTCTGAAACAATGTACTGAAGACTGAACACTTGTAAAGTGATATCTGTTGGAGGAATAGTTGCATCTAAAGGACAGACCAAAGATCTGTACACAGGCACAGGTTTGATAAAGGAGGTCCTTTGAAACCTGTAGCCACACCACCTGCTCACCCCACATGTGACATCATCCAGGAGACATTCTGCAACACACTGTGCTTTTGTAAAGAGCTTTGGCCTCTCCTTCAGCTGCAGCTATTCCTCCATCTGACTGCACTGCTATCTAGGCCTACGAGTGTGAATACAGAGAGGTGCCATGCTGGGGAATGTTGAGTACATTTTAATTTTGAGTGGCCAATTTGCATTTGGTTTTAACATTAAAGTTTTAACTCTACTGCACTTAGTGTGCACTATTCTTATTTGTTTGTATGTCATTTATACATTTCCCCCGTCTCGTGAAGAGCAACAACAAATGCAGCAAGAGGTGTTTACTGTAATGCCTGTATTAATGATTTTTGGGCTATTCTACCAATGGACATGAACTGTTTTTGCTGATGAATATTTTTTCTGATGGACTTGGTCTTTGCTTCCAGAACCTGCTTTATTTTTATATCTGTAACAGTGTCCCTGACCCCTGGAGGCCTAAAGGTGACCTCTAGAGTGAGAGAGAGCTGACATCCATCTTCACAGTGTGGGTAACTAGGCATAGTGGATGTGGTGTAGATGGAGTAAATTGGGTTCCAGACACTTTGAGGATGCAAAAAGATATTTATTGTCTCTTAACAGAACTGGGGAGAGAGGGTTAGGGCCAGGGCACCCTTAGGCAGATGTGAAAAACTTGGCAGACTCAGAGACCAAAAATAGGAGTAGAAGAGCAGCTATACAGTTCAAGGGCCTTTAAGCTGAATTGCAGCAAACTGTATCTGTAGACCACTGTCTCCTATAGCAACTGATCTAGTAACTTCAACCTTAATACAGATCACAACTCACAGTATCCCATTGTAGATCCTCTCACTGAGCTCCCAGTCTTCTCACTAGAATCTTCAGATCCCAGCCAACCACTGGATCACATGAGCTCCTTCACAACTATCCTGCTGTGGTTTCCAAGTGTCACCCACACTGTCCCACTGGGTCCCTGACTTGGCTCTTCAGCTAACCTGTTAAATCCTCTGCAAGCGTCACCCACACTGTTCCGCTGGGTCCCTAGGTTGACTCTGCTGAAGCTTTTCCAACTTCTTCACCGTCCCAGCTAGTGAAAAAGGTTGCTCTGGTACTTATTCAGTCTCCAATGAACCTAGCCTCTGATAACAGGAGAGATTGTTCCTTGCTGGTGACTGTGTCCCCTTTACCTTTGACTTTGTTTCTCGCTTGCCTCTGGTGGCAGGAGTGGTTGTCTTGGACGGCAACTGCTTTCCTTCACCTGTGACAACTGCTTGGTTCTCCAGATGGCAAAAACCCCTGCAACTTGGTTGGGCTCCAAGCCTGAAGCCCCAACCCACACTACTTGCTTCCAACCTGGATAAGCATCAGACAACCTAGGAACCAGGTACTCCCGGTTAGGCCTCAGGCTGGCTTCTGGCCTTGAAGTTGGGAGGTTTTCAACACATGTCCACGCAGACAACCATTTGGGGCCACAGACAGCAATAAAAACTTAGTAGTTCTAGCCCTTCACCACTCAACCAAAAAATGTTACATTTGGTTATACTTTAGGCTGTATATTTAGCTTTTTGCATCTCACTTCAATATCATACGTTGCATGACTCAAACCTGGAGGTATTCTTTGCAAAATCTAAATTATACAAAATATAATTTTACAATAAAAATAGGAACCTTTACTGCAAGCTTAAAATTATTGTTATTTTTTTTATTTTTTTATGAGACTTTACAAACATATTATACTTACCTCCTATGTGCAGTGGATTTGCAGAGAGATGCCTCTTCTGTGCTCATGGTCCCTCCCTCCTGTTGAGTGCCACTACAGCAAGCAACTTGCAATGGGCACCCAAGCCGAGCTGCAGCTTTATGTGTCCATTCTGACACAGAGCTGCTGTTCAGCCCCGCCCCTCTGTCTCCTGATTGGCTAACTGGCTTTGGTTGACAGCCGCGGGAGCTAATGACACTGCTGCTGTGTCTCAACCAATCAGGAGGAGAATGTCGGATGGCTGAGGGACTTGTGAACATTGCTGGACAGAGATGCGGCTCAGGTAAGTATTAGGGGGTGCTGGAGGGCAGCCGCTGTACACAGAAGGCTTTTTATCTGAATGCATAGAATGCATTCACATAAAAAAAACCTTCTGCCTTTGCATCTCCTTTAAAAGTAATTTATAATAATTATAACATTTTAGATAAGCCTAATCAGATAATAGACAGTCATCCTAACAATAGAGATGTTTTAGAGGAAAAAAAGTATGATTCATACCGTGGCCTCCCAAATATCCAATAGCTATGACATATGAATTAATTTAACTAAAAAAATGACAAAATTAGTTACTGAATGAACCTAATAGAATTTGGATGGCAAAATGTAAATAAGAAATATAATTTCAATTCAATAGGGCTATTTTATAGTTCTAAATAGACACAAAAATAATACATGTATAATTGTTAGTGGATGATCTGGAAGTGCCATCAATATGATGTATTAAAGATGGGCAACCTCAATTTTTTTTACAGAGACAGAGACTGAATATTGAATTTCTGGATATAGCAGGAAAGGATGTGTCATAAAAAGAAATACATTTGTTGCATATTAGATTATTTTTTTTCATATGTTTACAAGTGCATAAACAATTTTTAATACAATGTTTGATTATTTGTGCAGAGAACACCCATGACACTAATTTTGTATCCTAAGGAAAATCCCACCACTGATTGCTCACTTTCTGAAGAGAAATTACAGCACAAGTGGCACATTTTTTATCACTTTTGATGTCTGCCCTCACTGAGCTCTGTCTGTCGTTCCTTCTTTTTGGGCTATAGTCACAGTAATTTCTGTAGTTTATTTGCACATTGAGGAGAGAGAATTCTCAAATACAGAACAACATCTTAAGCCTTCAAGTGGCAGAAACTGATAGTGGCCTCTTAAGAGAAGCCGATAACAGCAAACATTGATTATAGCTCTAATTCATTTAGTTGAAGCATTCTGGTAATAATACTATCTAATATATATATATATATATATATATATATATATATATGTATGAGCAACTACTGGAGGACCTAGATTCTGCAGTAGCAGCTTTTCAATAGGAGTTCAATTTCTGGAAGTGATCACAGGTACCTTACAAAGCTGAGTAAAGAGGTCTTATTGCAATGTACTTTCAGCAAGAGCTTCTCCAAAGCACTGCTTTATATTCTTACACACAGAAAAAGCTTTTATGAAAATGCTTCCTCTGAGTAACTATCTTTCTATTCCTCGGGCCTCTGCCACAGGCTAGTTTAGACTCTTTAGACATCTGTTATAGGCCAATTTAGATATGTGGGCCTCTGTCATGGGTTAGTTTGATTTCTTCGGTCTAGCTTTAGCCCCCCCCTTCCCCCCAAAAGAATAAATGTCTTCACTTTGGTTTCCTCTGCAGGCAAAGGGCCTAGGAGGGAAGAGACACTTCTTTACCTTGACATTCCCTGGGAAAATTTCTGAAAAAGGTTGGTATAAGATTTTTGTGCTCTTTAGAGAATTTATTGTCCCTTAATGAGGAATAGCCATGTTATAATTACAAACCTGTATTAGACTTCATGGCATTCATTACCTTGACATTCCCTGGGCATATTTCTGAAAAAGGTTGGTATACAATTTTTTTACTCTTTAGAGAATTTATTGTCCCTTAATGAGGAATAGCCATGTTATAATTACAAACCTGTATTAGACTTCATGGCATTCAGTGCAAACCATGATGTCAGTTTATAAAAGGAAGAGAGCTATTCAATAGCAAAAATGTTTAATAGAAGCCAAAACAATATTTAAGTTCTAAAGTAAGGGCCCCTTCTTATCCTAATGAAGTCCATGTTGATTGTTGGGTGAAAACTGTTGAGGTAGTGATGTCATCACATGTGGTGCTGTAATATGACCTAATACTCCAGGCGCTGTCTAAATGGAATGGATGAGAGCCAGTAGAGAAGAACAGTCCGAAGTACCTCTGGACACTGACCAAACTTAGGTGGACTTTAATATTTTAGGAGCAGAACTCCTACAACACATTTACTTATTTAATTTATATACAATAAAGAATGTTCAATATTCTAATTAAGTTACACTACGTAACACTTGGTCCGAGGGGTTTCTTTAGCCTCTGTCTTTGAAAATATTCAAATTTGGGTTACAAGATCTGCACTTCTAATTCTTGGTGAGTCAGCAAACTTTAGGAAAATTATTCCCTTTGTCATTAAAAAGTATAAAAATATTTAATCTGTCTCCTAAGCTCACATCACTGGAATAAAAAAAAAATAGCTAGGGACATTCCAGCTTAATTATGGTCCAATTACTGGTAAAAACAGCAACATTCAGTGCTGCAATGGCAATGGAAAATTATAACCCTTTCTCTAAATGGACACATTTGATTCTGAGATTTTTATACCCGGCATACATGCATCTTAGAGATAATTACTGTATCCTGATGTTTGTAAAACCTGTATAATAATACCCTCAATTAATTGTGATAATTGTATGTATTTGATTTATTATCTTCACCTGATGGAAGTGTTAACAGAACATTTCATAAACTATGATATTCGACTTGAAACACTTGAATGTTTTTGTAATAAGCCACTTTTATTATCCCTATACTGTATAACTGTTTTTTAAAACTATATCATTCTACTGAATTTTTTGAGCACCCGTATGTAAAAAGTATAAACTGTTCTTTACTAACTCAGCCCCTTTGTAGAATTATAATAATACATATGGCAAAGTATCTAGTAACATTCATTTAATAAATTTGGTTGACTTATTTTATAAAAAAAAAAAAAAAAATAGAAGATTAAATATTTTCTTTTGCTACCAGTAATGCTATAATGCATATCCCAATTACAGTGCATAGCATGCTGTGGGCCTAATTAAGCAGAGGGATTTCCTGTGTTGTTGTGATTACCCAATAAACGCTGTAATTGTCTGAATTAAAATATGACACTCATGAAATTTAAACATCTGAGACTGAACATATATCAACTATATCTACTCTGCAATATACAGTACATTCAGTAATTGGGTCTATCTGAATTTAATCAGCCAGATACATTTCCAAATGACATCTATTACCCCTTTGGTAGAAGATGTGTATAATAATTCACAAAACTGAATCCTATAGTTCTATGTACAGTATATCACAACTTCTTACTATCCAGTTGTAGTTTACATACCCTTTTTTCCATCCCCCAGCACATTCATAACAGGCCATTCCTAACCATAACCCTACTTTGTCATGATATTCACTGTGGGGGCCTGTGCAGCCTTTTCCTGAAACCATAAGAAATCTTTATAGGGTACATGACCACAAAATCCATTTATACCAATGAAATATTTGTCCTCAGCTTGACCGACAGGCTGACTGACTGGTAGGCTTTCTAATGAAAAGGTTTTTGAGTCTGTGCAACACCAAGCAGAAAAAATGGTGTACTAGGAAAAGTATAACCTATTATGAATGTTCTGAGGAATGGAGAAGGAAAAAGGATAAGCAAATTAAAAGGGCATTTCTTCAAAAGGAACCTGTGCCCTGCTCACGAAGGCTGCATTCACACTTCAGGGTTTTGACTTGCGGGCAGAATTGCCTCGAATCTGCAAACAATTTGAAAGTGCTGATGTGTGAATGGCAAATGTGTAAATGCCATTTATTGCTATTAATTTGAATGATGCCTCAAATCGTGAAGCGGGTCTGCCCACGATTGTCACATGATAAATCACGCTGCAATCGCAGCAACAGGCATCGCAGGAAGCATGTCTCCGAAAGTAGGTCCTGAACTTTTTTGGGGGCGACATGCTTCTTACGATGCGTGTTGCTGTGATTGAAACATGATGTATCGTGCGATAATCTTGACAGATACACACCCCAATTGGAGGAGTCATTCAAATGGATGGCATCTCAAATGCGAGTCCATCGATTTGCCATTCACACATCAGTCCTTCTTGACTTGTGGTCTTGTTATATGGGAATGAAGAGAAAGTCCTCAACACTATGGAAGCTCCAAATCATGACTTGAAGGCTACACAAAGATTCCTCTCTTTGCTGTCAACTTTTAAACAAAGTCACAAGGATGCAATAGGAAGGTGGGTATGTGCATATGTGGTGAGAAATATAAGGAGGTGTGAACCTGTTACTTTGTTCTGCCTATTATGAGAGGTATGATATATTTTTTATGGTACAGCTGGTAGATGTGTGGTATCAGGGCTGTCTTAATGAGTGGGTACACCTGGGCACTGCCCAGGGGCTCCAGCTGCATGGGGGAGCCCCTGCACTTTCCCCAAAGTAACTGGTCCTTGAGCCCATGCTGCCTGGAAATTGGGGGCCTCATGATGGCACTGAGAGTGATGGATACACAGGGAAGGCAGACTCACAGCTGTGCGCTGTGCTGCGCAGAACAATACCTATTATTTCACAGCCAGTAGGGAGGGTCAGGGCCGGAGCACCAGTGATGCTCTGACCCTGCCCCGTGCAGCTTGAAAGGCTGCAGGGTAGGAGCTGAAGTGGGAGCTGCTGAGTCAGCAGCACTGAGAGTCACAAGGTGAGAGTCACGGTGGATGAGTCTAGCAGAAGCAATAATGATGGACTGAAGAGTCGATAGCCAATGAGTAAAGGTAAGCCAATGAGGAGGGAGTTGCAGTATTTGAGTCGAGAGATAACCAGAGAGTGAATTAGAAGCTATGTGGTGTGGAGAGGGGGAGAGGGCATATTTTGGAGATTTTGTATAGGCTGAGGTGGGTGAAGTACCTGAAAAGTGCTTTAGGGGGCTAGAAGGATTCTGACTCTATCTACCTTCCATCCACTGGGTCTGAAGGAGTGAGTACAAAGAAGGCCACCATGGAAGAGGGAAGCAGGAGAAGCAGTGTCTGATTCATGAAGCCAGGTTTTAGCAACGGAAGGTAATTTAAAGGACTTAGAAATAAAGAGGTTGTGGACAGAGGTGAGTTTGTTACCAACAGAGCAGGCATTCCAAAGGGCACAGGAAAAGGGGAAGCTGGTTTTGGGAAGAAGTGGTGAAAACTAAACTGGATGGGTTACAGCTGCTGCCAGAGGGTGTAGGGAACAAGTGTCAAACATAAGGCCCACGGGCCAAATCCAGCCCGCTAGGCCTTGCTAAGTGGCCCGCACATAGGCTATCGACTCTTCAGTCCATCATTATTAGTTAGTTTTTCTCACTGCCAAGTCTCCCAAGAGTAAACATCCTCCCCCTCAGTCCCACAAGCTTATGTCAGTGCATGTGTGGCATGTCAGTCCCCAAGGAGACAAGATTAAACCTCTCCTGCTTGCTCTTCTCCTTGGTCCCTTTATTGGCACTATTTTTTTTGTGAGTTTTTCTCGTGTGTAGCCCATCGGTCTCCAAGGGGACAAGAACAAACATCTCCCACTCTACTCCTCAGTTCCTTCAGTGGCACAGGCTTTATGCGAGCTGAGACCACTGACAGCTATGCCAAGCCAGAATTTTTTTTTTGCAGTGGGCTGAATTTTTCTTCAATTTTTTTTTTTTCAATTTTGAATTTTTTTCAGGGCTGGATTTTTGAGGGCTGTGGAGGAAGATGTGTTTAGAGGTAGTGGGATGGGAGGAATGTGATGGTTGCAGAGGTGGAAAGGAGATGTTACACACTGTGCATAGTACTTTTGAGCCCTGCACTCTGTACCCAGCACGCTCCTGAACCCTGCACTCTGAATGCAGTGCTCTCCTAAACCCTGCACTCTGTATGCAGCATGCTCCTGCATCCTGCAATGTGTATGCCGCATGCTCTTGAACCCAGCATTCTGAATGCAGCAAGCCCCTAGAGTAGATACATAGTCCTACAGATAAAACCAACCCTTTGAGGGCAACCATACTGCTGATGTAGCCCCCAATGAATTTGAGTTTGACACCCCTGATGTAGGGTGATGGGAAAATAGGGCACAGTTAAATGATGGAGGCCCAGGCTTTGGGAAGATATCTCCAGACTTTAGGAGAAGCAGAAGGATGAGGGAGGTAATATGGAAGTTTATATGAAGGGGCATACCCCAGCATCCTTAAAGTTTTTTTTTGCTTGTGAGTTTACAATTAACAGGAGTTGGTTAGTGCATTAATAAGGTGAGGGCAGAAGTGAGAGTGATATACAGTATATAAACTGTGGGGTGGAGAAGAGGGTAAAGTAAAGAAAGTTTAAGGAGAGAGGACACAACTGTGAGAAGAAGTGGTAGAGAGTGCATGTTACAGAGATGAAGGAGAGCTGAATGGGGAAACAGGGTCACTTTCAGTCTGTTAGGTGTTTTTCAAAGTAGTTTTCTGTGTATTTTAACTTTGTGCAATTATTGAAGTGCAGAGTCCAACATGCTCCACTTAAATAACAAAACCTCGCTTATAGAAAGAATCCCAACAATGTGCTGCCTCCATAAAGGTGGTTCAGCTTTCTAAGGGTGAGGGGAAGGGTGTTTGTCAATTAATCAATCAGAGGTTAAAGTGGTTGTAAAGTCTCCACAACAAACTCCCATGATAGTTTCTTTTATGGGGCAATGTGTGTTTTTTTTTTCAGCAATATAATCTCTAAATACCTTTTTTTCCAGCAGTGCTTCTGTGCAGTTACGTGGTTTTCTCAGATCTTACTCCCAAGCAGAGAGACTCCAATGGGAAATGCTCACATTCCTCTGCTGGTTTAGTTTCAGCAGGGGAGGGCAGAGGCTGGGAGAGGAGGAACTTCACACAGAGCAGGAGGGGAGGAAGGGAGGTGGACAGGAAGGGAGGGGGAGAGAGGGAGAGATGGAGGTACAGATGCTGCAGAGAGAGCAGGATGATGGCAGGAAGAATCGGTAGAAAAAATTACAGGGAGGATAGGTTAATTGATTGCAGGACGGATCAGCCGGTCGAAGGAAGGATCAAAGGATCAATGAAAGGTAGGATCGATCCATCACATGAAGGATTGATCTGTTAATCGCAGAAAGGAACTGTCAGTCAATAGCAAGAAGGATCGGTCAATTGAGAAAAGGATTGGTTAAAGGAAGGATCAGTTGGTCAATAGCAGGAAGGATCTGCTGTTGATTGCAGCAAGGATTGGTTGTCGATTGTTCATCCCTTGTAAAAGCAATAAACTTGATTTAAAAAAGTGTAAATAAAGTTTTGAATGAATTAAATAATAAAAATAATAATATTTTTCTTTTAAAGCACCCCTTCCCCCCATGCTTGCATATAAATGTGAATGCATACACACGCATAAGTACACGGTGATCGCACCACACATGTGAGGTATCCTCGGAAACATCAGAGTAAGAGCCATAATTATGTGTACCTTATGTGTAGCTCTTAACTGGTAACCGGTAAAGGCTTTTAAAGAGACTCTAATGTTTAGAGATTTTTAGGTACCATATTTTGTCGCCGTTCCGCAGACATATGCAATTTTAAAGTGTGCCATTTGGTATCTATTTACCCAGCATTATATCATATTTTTATATTTTAACAAAAATTGAGAAGTTTATAGTGTTTTTGTGCAAAAAAAATAATTTAAGTGTATTTTTGTCCAAAACAATTGCGTTTGAAATACCAAATACATTCTCTAGGGCCTCTGCTGAAATTATATATATATATATATATATATATATATATATATATATATATATATATATATATAATGTTTGGGGCTTCTAAATATCTAGCAAAAAGATACAGATTTTTACATGTAGAAGAGGAATGTCAGAATTGGCCTGGGTGAGAACTAGTTAACAAAGTGGAGGGAAGGAGTAGTGTCAGGGGAATAGCATTGCTTTATCTATGCAGGAGGAGAGGGGAGGGAAGGAGATAAGCTCTCAAGCATACTAATCTAATGTAATCTTGTGAGCATCTAAAATATACAAAAGCAGGCAGCAAGGAACACACTCCCAATAACAAATGTGCAACAGTAAAATCTAAATGAATTGCTGTGCTAATATAGCCATGAAATATTAAACAACATAAATCATAAACCAATTTTTCATTCTTTTAATAATATTGATTTTCAATACTTTTGATCAAAAGTATTTTTATTTATAAAAGGTACATACAAAAAAACACAGCCACTATAGTAACAGAGGGAGAGAAACAAAACAGATTGTAACTCGTAATGCCGCGTACACACGGGCGGACTGTATGGCGTACTTAGTCCGTCGAAACACATTTCAGCGGACAGTCCGCTCGTGTGTGGGCTTCAGCGGACTTTTTCAGCGTGCAGTCTGGCGTACTAAGTATTTCGGATTTTTCTAAATTCTGTCCGTCGTACTTTGGTTTCAGTGGACAATCCGCTCGTCAGTAGGCTAGTTCGACGGACTAAGAATGGCGCATGCCCAGAAAGGATTTACACGGCGGAAGGGTGCTTTGCTGTGTATTGGACTTCCTATTTCTAGTCCCGTCGTACGTGCTGTACACGTCATCGCGCAAGCTTTCGACGGACTGTTTGGGTATCCGTGTGTGGTCAAGTCCGTTCAGTCGAAAGTATGACGGACTGTCCGTCGGATTGTATGACGAACTAAGTACGCCATACAGTCCGCCCGTGTGTACGCGGCATTAGAGAGCTAGTCACACATACATTTCAGCCAATATGCTAGTGTAATTAAAGTATAGGCAGTATACTTAGTTTTAGGTTTTCTCCTTACCGGAGCGAAAACAAACAAAAACAAAACACAAAAATCTCAATAAGAACTAAGATTAGCTGCAGTTATACTTGCCTCAACTCATTTGTTGATGTAGTATGTCTTTATACAGGTGTCCAGAGTGTATATATATTTGTTCATATTATTTATTAGGGTTATAACACCGGTGATAAAGGGGAGTGGTGTCAGGGATTATAATAGGTTTTGAAGGGGTAAGTGGTTTCGTTTTTAGTCACTGTAGGGAGGGGAAGAAAGAAAGATATTAGGCCCAGGATTCTAAATGATATACCTGGTGATCTATTTTGTGAAAAATGAAGCTATAAGTTTGGTATATGGATCAGTATTGGATACCCCTTGCAAAATTTCCTGAACTTGGAAGGAGTATCATTCGCTTGATGGATGATTTCTTCCATAGCTTAGGTTTTCTGTATACGTCTGACCCAATCTGTTATGGTTGGAGAGTCTGAGGAGCACCATTTAGCAGGTCTGCACATGTTTGCTGCTCTTACCATTTGAATGGCTAGGGAGCATAAGTATACCCCTTTCGGCATTGTAAAATGGTGTAGTAGAAATCGGGCTGACGAATAGTCTAGAGCAGTGGTTCCCAACCTTTTTGGCACCAAGGACCTGTTTCGTGGAAGAATATTTTTCCAAGGCTCAGTAGGTAGGGGGGAGGAATCGCAATGTGTTATTTATATTATTATAATATAATACAATCATTATATAGTTCAACTCACCATCATGTAGAATCAGTGGGAGTCTTGAGCTTGTTTCCCTGCAACTAGACAGTGTTATGGTGTTAGGATGACTGAAGCATGTTATTTCTATTACATTGGAATATAAAATGAATTTGTTCAACTCATCATAATGAAAAATCAGTGGGAGCCCTGAGCTTGTTTTACTGAAATTAGGCGATCCCATCTTGGGGTGATAGGAGACAGTGACACTCAAAGTGTGTTGCTTATGTGCAGTCTACAGGCTTGTCTTTTAATGAAGGGTGCCTGGTCTCCGTGGGGCGAAGCAGTTTTGAAGGTTTCATGGCCTCATTGGTTAGCCGCTCACCACATATTATACAAATGGGTTTGAAGACTGTGAATCATCTGATGCAATGTACCCGTAATTTAAATAGGACTCTTGGTATTTTCTTTTAAATGCAGCTTTCTTGTTAGGATGGGAATGCGGCATGCCTGTGAGTAGTGCAGAGAGATGACGTCATCTCTCTGCTCGGGCAGCTGCACCGCTGACAGTGTTCTCCATGGGCCGGCTATAGAGGTGGTACGGCACAGAGAGGGTCCTTCAGGTCGTGGCCTGGCTGGAGAGGTGGTACGGCCTGGCTTTGGGCTGCAGCCTGGGGGTTGATGACCTCTGGTCTAGAGCAAGTGTCGTGATTTGGTTTGTGAGTCGTTGTACTTCTTTCCAAAACAGTTATATGAGAGGGCAGGACCACCAAATGTGGAGGAGCAATCCCAACTCCTTAGCACAGTGGCAGCATTGGGGGAAAGGTCAGACAAAATGTTATGAAGTCTGAGTGGGGTCCTGTACCATCTGCAGAATATTTTAAATGCATTTTCTTGTGGAAAGACGTTGACCGTCCCCTTATGGATGTATGTGCAGATATTTTCCTATCTCTGAGAGGTCAATGGACAGATCCTGTTGCCATTTTTGGCTAGCTAGATTAGATTTGGGGTTTTGATACGCAAATAGCAGAGAATACATATACAACATCAGATGCCTTTGGGGTTCTGTTTTCAGGCACATTGATTCAAAAGGTGTGGTCTGTCGGGACCAGTCTGGTCGGGGAAGAGATCTTTCTTCTTCTTTTTTTTTTTTTTTCCAAATATTTTTATTGCAGAATTGTAGTAATACAAAGATGGACCAACAACGTCGCCAAGTAAAAAAGAACAAATTTATAAAACAAACAATAAGTAACATAAGATAGCTTTGTCTTACACTCTTTTCTTACTATTTTATAGATTATTTATGGGTTTCCACCCCTTTCATCTCCCGCACCCTGTTAGGGACCTTGCTGTGCAGTAGATAGCCAGGTTTGGTCGCCCAGGGAATATAGAAAGAGAAAAAGAGGCAAAACAGTTTCCACTAGCAATGGTATAACTTTGGCCTGTAGTTCAGGCATTAGCAACACATTATGGTTCAACTGTATTACTAGTTTATCAGCAGGCAAATCTGAGGACTGAGGTAGGATCAAAAAATTTGATCCTGACCTGGAACAGAGGGTCCTTTTTTGGAGAGTACTTAAATAGAAAAAAGAAAAAACATGGCATCCGGGAGGACCCCTTTTGAGGAATAACACATTATATGATTCTGGGGGTCTATAACTGCGCCGGGTGCCAGCTAAGGCTGGTAATGAGAAACCTGGAAAAGGAGAGGTGATATACGAAGACGGGGGGTGCAGGGGGGGAGTATTGAGAGGGGGACAGGGGGTTGGAGAGGGGGAAGTGCACGGAAGGCTATTGATTAGGGAGGTTCGGGTTTCACTATGGAGATGAAAAGGAGCAGTGGCTTTCATTTTCAGTTTACAGGGAGATCCCTAAATGGGAAGATGAGTTTGAATTTGTCAATTGTGTCAAGGATGGTATTGGAGATTTTCTCTTGCGACATTATCCATAAAATTTTTTGTTTAGTTACTCGGAAAGAAACTGTCTGAGATTTCCAGGCCCGAGCAATAGTAATTATAGTGCCTAGGAGGATTAAGCAAATCAGAGTCTGAATAGGCTTAGGGGTTTTGCGGTTTAGGCAATTGAGTAAAGTTATAATGGGATCTTGTTTGATCGCAATTCCAGTGGTTTTGCGAATAAGGGTAAAGATCTTGTTCCAGTAATCTCTGATTCTAGGACACTCCCACAAAATATGTATGAGAGTGCTTATGTGACCGCATCCTCTAAAGCATAGGGGAGAAGCTTGTTGGTAGTACTTGGCTAATCTAGTGGGTACAAGATACCAGAGGGATATCACCTTGAGGCTAGCCTCAATCAGGGAAATGTTTAGAATACCCTTGAATGAACAGGTGAAGTTAGAATGCCAGAAGTTTAGGTCCCAGTTAAGTTCCAGGTCTCACTCCCAGCTCAACATTTAGGTCGCCTTCTCCAGAGGCTCGGCCAGTGCTGAGTAAATCAGGGATATGCCCCCTCTTGCATCCAGGGCCGAGGAACACGTGTTCATAGGAAGTTACTGCAAGTGGATTTTTGTCGCTCTTCTAGATCTGGTTAAGAAAGTGTGATAATTGGTAAAATCTGAATTTTTCGGATGGGGCATTTCGAGTTTTGAGGTACAGTAGGTCAAAGATAGGGGACCGTTTGAGTTGAAGAAGTGTCCGATTCTCTAAAGGCCTTTGTCAAGCCATCACTTGAATGCCTTGATATCCAGTCCTGGGGGGAAACAAAGGTTGTGGAAAATATGTGCAAATTGTTGCCAGGCAGAAGTAAGTGGTCTTAATTTGTGTAGAGAGTCACACAGTGCCATCAAGGGGGATAATGTGGGGGCTAGTATAGGAGGGCGCTTTTTGGGTGGGCTCCATAACAGGAAGTCTAAAGTATAGTTAGGGATTGCCGCTCATTTCTTGTTAACCCAATCGGGCTTTGGTCCTTTAAGGTAGATTATCGAAAACTGGCTAAGCTGGGATGCCTGGTAATACCACCATAGGTTGGGCAGGCCTAGGCCTCCTTTTGTTCTGGGTCTGAAGAGGATGTTCTTAGAGAATTGGCACCCTTTTTTGTCCCATATAAAGCGGATGATTGTAGGTTGTAGTTTTTGGATATGTACTTTGGTAACTGACCGGTATGTAAGCTATGTTGGCTGTAGGATCCAGAGGGGAGGCTTTGCTTAAAGAATGGAAGAGGCGGGCCAAATAGGGAGAGAGAACGTCTGTAAAGGTTTTATAATAGTGGGTTGAAAACCCATCATGGCCTGGGGTAGAGTCTTTTTTGAGGTCTTTAATGACCACTCGAATTTCAGATTCCTGAAATGGCAAATCCAAAATAGTGCGGTGGGAGTCTGAGAGTTTCGGAAGGGGGGTGTTCTCCAAGAAGGAGTCTAGGTGATTGCGGGTGATAGAGTTGTCCTCAGAGTATAGGTTGGAATAAAAGGACTGAACGGTGTCAAGAATCTTTTTGGGGTTCTGGGTCAAAGAACCAGACAGGGCTTTGATTTTGGGAAGGGCAAATACTCTGTGTTTATGGGTGAGTTTAGCTGCTAGTTGTGGGCCAAACTCATCTGCTCACATGTAGTGTCTGCCACTGATCCATCGGAGATGTTTTTCTGCACTGGAGGTGAGGGCTAAGTTGAGGGCTAACCTGGCGGATTCTAGTTTGGTGAGAGTAATGGGGGTGGGATTCGGTTTATGGGAGGAACTAAGTGCTTTAAATTCTTTTTCCAATTTTAAGACTTTCAATTACCTTTCTCGTTTTAGTCTGGAGGAAAGTTGGATGAACTTGTCTCTTATGACTGCTTTGTCAGCGTTCCAAAGGGAGCTTGGAGAAATGTCTCCAGTGTCGTTTATCGAAAAGCATTTTCGAATATCTTTTTCCAACATGATTCAGTGCACCAGGTTGGAAAGGATTATTGCGTTAAGTTCCTGGGGGACTTATAGTGTCTGTGAGTTTTAAGGTCACCAGGGTCAAACCATGGGACATCATGTATGGTGGCTTGGGAGTCTGAGTGTATTTCAGTGGTGGGTATAAAAATGTGATCGATTCTTGAATAGGTCCTATGTGGGGCTGAGTAGTTTGTGTAATCTTTCTCTGACAGATTTTAGTTCCCCCCCAGCCGATCAAGCCTAGTGAGTGAAGGAGTCGGGCAATATGGAGACTCTGCTTGGGTGGTTTCTTAAGGTGGGGAATCCCTTGGGCCAATCTGTCTAGGACTTGATCGAAGGTGATGTTGGAGTTGCCCCCTATGATTACTCTGCCCTCAAAGTGGGGGGAGAGGCATGAGAGCATTGAGGAGAAGAATTTGGCTTGGCCCCAGGTTGGGTACATAATAGGATATGATGATGTACAGAATGCCCACCATTGTGCCCTTGACTAGTATATATCTCCCTTCCTTATCTTTAATTGTTAGGGAATGTGTGAATGATGTATGTTTAGAGAAAAGTATGGCAACCCCCCTTTTTTTGTCATCTGTGTTGGCTAAGAAAAAGATGGGGTACCTATTATGGAGGTAGGAGGGGTTATAGCTGTTGGGGAAGTGAGTCTCTTGGAGGAGGATTATATCAATGCCCCTAGAGTTGTAGCTTTGGAAGGCTTTGCATCTCTTAGTGGGGGAGTTTAGACCTTGTGTGTTATGTAAGGCTATCTTAAGGGCCCCCTGCAGTGGAGAGGAGTCAGCCATGGATACGAGAAGGGGAAAGCGAGTACAAATAGACTGCGCTTACCTGGGCCTTTGAATATGGAGTATTGAGCCTGAAAAGTCAGATTAGGTACCTCATTTGGGGTTTCTGGTCGAGTGTAGCCTTCCGTCCATATTCCTGGGGGGGGGGGGGGGTTACAAGGGGAGAAAAAGTGAAAGGAGATGATACATAGGGAGAAGGAGGGAAAGAGATAGTGAGAAAGAAAGGAGGGTGAAAAGTCCTAGTTGAGAGCAACCAGGGAAATGGAGGGCAGGACTGGCAAGCCAAGTCCTGGGCCGAGTCCCACAATAAGATGGGCTCGGAAAAATAAAAACCTCTTGAGAAGTTGCTGTTCTGATGCCACCAGAGGGGAGAGCCCCTCTAGGTCACAGATGGAGTGGCAAGCATGGCTGCTCCAGCCGCCGGGCCCCCAAGAAAACAATTATGAAAGTTGTGTGGGACTTCGAGGTGTGGGAGCCTATGAGCTGATCAAACAAAAAAAGGGGGATAACTTTGACGGACAGATATACATTCAAACAGTTAATTAGAACAATGAATAGATCTCTTGGGAGGGGGAGGGATACGTGGGGGGAAAGGGGTTGTGGTGAGGTGTAGCACCAAGTCCGAGGCAATGAGGTTGGGTGACCTATAAGCAGTGAGGTCCAGCAGTCTGTCACGGCGGGTACCACTGAGCAAAGCACTCGTTGGTGACCTCAGAAGGCCAGGGCGGGTCGGAGCTCCCAGTCAGCGAGTCTTCCCGGGAGTCCCACACATGCGCACTCCGGGAGAGATCTTTCAAGGAAGTGTTGTAATTGAAAATATGACCATAGTGGAAACGATTGGTTGAGCATCCAGGAGGACAATAATGATAGTGGAATGATACGGCCTCTCTCATAGAGTTTTTCCACAGGGATAATTGGATGTGGCCATGTATCTACGAGAAAGGTTGTGGAAATATCTGGGTAGAAGTGTGGGTTTGACTTGAATCATAGGGCCTAGAGTGGACAAAATGTTGTATTTGTGACAGGCTTCCTGCAAAGTTATTAACAAAGGATTTATCAATAGGTGGTTCCTGCAGTTCAATGGGACATGTTTAGGAGGTAGCCAGAGAAGTTGACGTAGCGGGATTTGGGATGTAGTTCTACTAACTTGACCCATGCTGTAATGTCAGAATGGATGTTCTAGTCGACTACTCTTGCAAATTGACATGCTCTGTGGTATTTCAGGATGTCTGGGAGGCCAATACCGCCTTTTAATTTCAGTATCAGAAGCTGAGTGGAGCCCCATATAAAGTCTGTACAGGCTACAGTACATGGAGAAAAAGTTAGAAGGTAATTTTATAGGTATGGTCTGTAGTAGATATAGAATTCTGGGGAGGACATTTCATTTTTATAATTGCAGCTCTATCAAACCAGGAAAAGAGACCAGTGGACCATGATTTCAAGCCACGTTTAGGAATAAGCCGAACATTGCAGCAGAACATGCAAACAGGCAAAATTTATTTGAAAACGAGAACACCGTTAAAGTCTATGGAATACGAATGTCAAAAATCAAAAGTACTAATTTTAAAGGCTTATATGCAAGTTTTTTGCCATAAAGAGTGTTTGGGGATCCAGGTCCTGCCCCAGGGGACATAAAAAGTTTTAAAAATGTCAGTTTTTTTCGGAAGCAGTGATTTTTATAATGCTTAAAGTGAAACAATAAAAATTAAATATTCCTTTAAAATCATGCCTGGGGGGTGTCCTTAGTATGCTTGTAAAGTACCGCATTTTTCCCATGTTTAAAACAATACCACAGCAAAATTAAATTTCTAAAGGAAAAATATAATTTAACCACTTCAGGCCCGGAAGATTTGGCTGCTCAATGACCAGGCCATTTTTTGTGATACGCCACTTCGTCGCTTTAACTGACAACTGCGCAGTCATGCAACGCTGTACCGAAACAAAATTGATGTCCTTTTTTCCCACAAATAGAGATTTCTTTTGTTGGTATTTGATCACCTCTGCGGCTTTTATTTTTTGCGCCATAAATAAATGAAGAGCAACAATTTTGAAAAAAAACACAATGGGGTTTATTTACTAAAGGTAAATCCACTTGTAAGTTCAGTCGCTGTAGATCTGAGGGGGACATGCAAGGAAAAAAAAACAGCATTTTTGCTTGTACTTGATTGGATGATAAAATCAGCAGAGCTTCCCCTCATTTCAGAGCTTCCCCTCAGATCTAAAGTGACTGCACTTCCAAGTGAACTTGTAGTGCAAAGTGGATTTGTAAATCAACCCCAATATCTTTTACTTTTTGCTATAATAAATATCCCACATTTTTTTCCTCAGTTTAGGCTATGTATTCTTCTACATATTTTTTTGTAAAAAAAAAAAAAAAATCACATAAAAAGTATATTGACTGTTTGGCACAAAAGTTATAGCGTCTACAAAATAGGGGATAGATTTATGGCACTTTTATTATTATTATTTTTTTACTAGTAATGGTGGCGATCTGCGATTTTTATTGGGACTGCGATATTGCGGAGCACAAATTGGACACTTTTGACACATTTTTGGGACCATTGACAATTATACAGCGATCAGTGCTATAAAAATACACTAATTACTGTATAAATGTCACTGGCAGGGAAGGGGTTAACACTAGGGAGGGATCAAGGGGTTATTGTGTTCCCTAGGTGTCTTCTAACTGTAGGGGATGGGACTGATTAGGGGAAGAGAGAGATCGGTGTTCATACTTGGTGAATAGATTAGACCTTGGCGTTGAGGACTGAAAAATTGTTTAATGGCATTGGTCAGCCTGCCACCTTCTCAACCACTCTTCCTCTGACTGAACGAAGCCTCAGCAACACATTGTCCACCACTAGGAAATTGTAACCTCCCAGGGTCTGGAAATGCATTGCACAAACCTTTCTTCAAGGCCTCCTGATGTTTCATCCTCTGCTTCCTCTGCAAAGGCAGGATGAGTTCTGCAACCTTACCTGTGTAACGTTGATCAAGAAGGGTTGCCAGCTAGTAATGATCCCTCTCCTTAATACCATGAATCATAGGGTCCTTTTGCAAGCTTTGCAGAATCAGGGAGGCCATGTAGCATAAGTCCTCTAGGTCACTAAGGATCACATGATCCGTAAAAACCTCCTCCCAGCCACGTACAACTCCTTGGGGTTCTGGGGACCGAAAACCATCCCTTGAAGACTGCTGATGAGTGCTATCCTCCACGTCCATGCTGACACAATCCTCCTCCTCTCCTCCTCTTCTTCTTGTGCAGGAATGCTATCTGTATAAAGGGGGCCTTGAGGTAAGGAATTCCTCCTTTTCCTCCGTCTGTTCTGCCTCAAGTGCCCTGTCCATTATTCCACTAAGTGTGTGCTCCAACAGAAAGACAAGAGGGACAGTGTTACTGATGCATGCATTGTCGTTGCTCACCAATCCTTGTGGATGGTGACAGGACAGTGCACGCATCCTTGATCAGTAGCCCCTGGCATGGTGAAAAGAAGCCAAGCTCCCCTGATCCTGTCTTGGTGCCATACTTGCACAGGTACAAATTGATGGCCCACTGCAGCATTGCCAACGTTGAGTTCCACCTGGTGGGCATGTCACAAATGAGGCATTTGGTGGGCAGGTTGCATTCCCTTTGAATGTCAGCCAGCTGAGCACTGGCATTGTATGACCGGCGGAAATGCCCACAGACTTCTGACCTGCCTCAGGAGATCCTGTAAGCCTGGGTACCTGCTCAAAAACTGCTGCACCACCAAATTCAAGATGTGTGCCAAACATGGAACATTGGTTAAGTGTCCCTGTCGGAGAGCGGAGAGAAGGTTGGTGCCATTGTCACATACAACCATTCCTGGCTGAAGCTGTCATGGCATCAACCACCGCTGAGCCTGCCCCTATATGGCTCCTGTCCACTAAGCAGACCAATTCAAGTACCACATGGCATCTTTTTTTCTGACTGCTTGCGTAGCCTTTTGAAAGCTTATGGAGCACCGCTAGTTCAGAGGACAAATCTGAAGAAGAGGCCATAGAGGAAGAAGAAGAGGAGGGGGTAAATGAGAGAGCTGTGGCAGAATCACCACTAGCATTTTGGAGGCGTGGTGATGGAATAAGCTCCAACAATACTGAGCCCTGTCCTGCCACCTTCCCAGCTGCCAGCAGAGTTACCCAGTGTGCCGTGAAGGAAAGGTAACATCCCTGCTCATGCCTGCTGGACCATGAATCAGCGGTAATATGCACCTTACTGCTGACTGCTCTGTCCAACGAGGCCAAAACATTGCCTTCCACGAGGAAGGCAATGAGGATGGCTTTGGTATCTACTCCACCAACTCTTCTTCATGTTCTCAATAACAATGCCAACAGCAGAAAAAAAGGACAAGTGTGCCCCACGGCCACCTGCAGAGGATGCACCATGTCAACATAGACACAGAGGCTGTTTGACCACTTTTAGTGACTTGTGAGCATCTGCCTCTCCTTGGTGGCCTCCTGGATATGATGTATATTTTGTTTTGAAACACCACACTACACTGTATTAGATACTGTGTACACCACCAGAAGTGTAGTAGAAACTGTACACACTGTATTAGCAACTGTACTACGGCTGCACTGTATTGTGTACTGTGTACACCACCAGAAGTGTAGTAGAAACTGTACACACTGTATTAGATACTGTGTACACTGTCTGCATTGTATTAGCAACTGTGCTATACACTCTGCATCTAGTGTAGCCTATATCTACAGTGCATTCCGTGGTGTACTGTTTCTAATCCACTTCAGGCGGTGCATTAATATATATCTATATACAATCCTGTATATATTAAATACACTGCCACTAACTCTTAGTAACCTGCCTGCTTAATGTAACTCAAGCTATCTCTCTGTCCACGCCAACAACACTACACAGGGCTGCCGTGAAAGCTGCCTTATATAGAGTGGGGCATGGATTTAGTCCCTCTGAGCCATGATTGGCCAAAGGCACCCGGCCTTTTGCCAATTATGGTTCTCTTAGCAGAGGGCACTGTGATTGGCCAAAGCATGCAGGTCAGGTGCATGCTTTAGTCAATCATCATACATCAATGCACTGAGATCTCGCAGTGCATTATGGTGTTTTCCGGGGCACTCAAAGTTGCCGCAAACACCCCATAATGTCCGCTGTTCTGAGAACGGGCGAACACCCGATGTTCGAGAGGAACCCATGTTCGACTTGAACATCAAGCTCATGCCTAGTCACGTTGTATATTCTGTATTAGTGGAAGATAGTTTTTGTTGTATAGATCTGAGAGTATAGAAGGTAGTTGAATACCAAGATAGGTAATTGTGTCTCTGTTCCACTTGAATGGAAAGTTAGCCTGACATTGCTTAAGTGTTTCCTGGGGTAATGTCATGTTCAATGTTTTGGGTTTTGAAAATTTAATTTGCAGATTGGATAGGAATTTAAATTAGAAAATAGGGGATTTAAACTAATGGTGCAGAGAGGAAAAGCAGGACATCATCTTCAAATGCCGCCAGTTTATAAATTTGTTGCGCTATCAATATGTTCTTAATGTCGGGGTTGGCTCTAAGACGTCTAAGTAGGGGCTCGAGCATGAGGGCAAAAATGAGTGGAGAGAGGGGACAGAATTGGATTGTTCCATTCGTTAACAGGGTTGAGTCCAATGTTTGAGTCAACATCTGGTGTTCGCCTGTTCGCTGAAAAGAGGACAATTCGGGATGTTTGTAGCAAATTCAAAAACTCTTTAAAAGTCTATGGGAGACATCAAAAGTGCTCATTTTAAAGGATAAAATATGCATGGTATTGTCATAAACAGTGTTTGGGTACCTGGGTCCTGCCCCAGGGCACATGTATCAATGCAAAAAAAGTTTTAAAAACTGCAGTTTTTTCAGGAGCAGTGATTTTAATAATGCCTAAAGTGAAATATTCCTTTAAATTTCGTACTGGGGGTGTCTATAGTATGCCTGTAAAGTGGCGCATGTTTTCCGTGTTTAGAACAGTCTGAGAGCAAAATGACATTTCTAAAGGAAAAAAAAGTAATTTAATGACACGTACACATGACCGTTTTTTCCTCAGAATAAACTCTGACAGTCTTTCCGACGGGGTTCTAATGACTTCCGATGAAACGGACTTGCCTACACATGATCACACCAAAGTCCATTCGTTTAGAACGCAGTGACCTACAACACGTACGACGGCACTAGAAAAAGGAAGTTCAATAGCCAGTAGCTAATAGCTGCCCTTGTGTCGTTTTCCCACTAGGAATTGATTCTGTCAGAAAGATTTAAAACATGTTCTATTTCTAGGTCCATCAGAATTTTTGAGTCAAAAAAGTCAGGTGAAGCCCACACATGATCGGAATATCTGATGAAATGATTCCATCTGACCTTTTCTGTCAGAAAGTCCAGTCATGTGTACGCGGCATAAATGTACTCGCGGCTATAATGAATTGTCGGTCCCGGCAATACACATAAAAGTCATTGACAAAAACGGCATGGGATTACCCCACAGTCAATTACCAGACTCTTCGGTATGAATATTAAGGGGAACCCCGAACCAAAAAAAAAAAAAATTGGGGGGCAGGGGGCTTATCAGAATCTGGAAGCCTCCTTTAACAAGGGGACCCCCAGATCCCGGTCTCCCCCCCTGTGAAATGGTAACGGGGTACAGATGTACCCCTACCATTTCACAAAAAAGTGTGAAAATTGTAAAAAAAACACAAGACACGGCTTGGGACAAGTCCTTTATTAAAAAATAAAAAACCCACCTCTTTGACTGCTCTTTTATAACTGAGGGCAGGGCCAGACGATGAGGCAGCCTAGTGAACCTGCCCCCCTCTGACGCGTGGGGACACCCCTATGGCTTACCCATAGCGTCAGAGGGGGCGGGGCCACCCGGTTACTTCAATAGATGGACCAGTCCCCCTCTGACGCTACGGGAAAGCCATAGGGATGTTCCCATGCATCAGAGGGGTCACCCGGCAACACCATCGAGTGGCCCGGTGACCTCAATTATAAAAGAGCTGTCAAAGTGCAGATGCATCATACAGTGGGTGCCTCCCATGGAAGCGGCTCGGATGGCTTTTTTTTCTTCGGTCCATTGGAGCAAGAGGAGAAGAAGATGAATGGACTTCGTGGTACACTTTTATTTTTTATTTTTTAATAAAGGACTTGTCTCAAGCCGTGTCTGTTTTTTACAATTTGCACACTTTTTTTGTGAAATGGTAGGGGTATCCCACCTGAAGGGTCTGGTAATTGACTGTGGGGGAATCCCATGCAGTTTTTTTTCAATTACTTTTATGTATATTGCCAGGACTGAAAATTCATTATAACCGCAAGTACTTTTAAATTACTTTTTTTCCTTCAGAAATGTCATTTTGCTCTCGGACTGTTTATAAACACGGGAAACATGCGCCACTTTACAGGCATACTAAAGACACCCCCCGTATGAAATTTAAAGGGATATTTCACTTTTATTGTTTCACTTTAAGCATCATTAAAATCACTGCTCCCAAAAAAACTGCAGTTTTTAGAACTTTTTTTGCATTGATACATGTCCCCTGTGGCAGGTCCCAGGTCCCCAAACACTTTTTATAACTTGCATATAAGCCTTTAAAATTAGTACTTTTGATTTTTCATGTTCAGGTCCCATAGACTTTAACGGTGTTCCCAAAATGTTTTCCTATTTGCATGTTCTGCTGCGAACCGAAGCGGGGGGTGTTTGGCTCATCCCTATTCGTGATTGAGAAGACATTCAACAGGTGGCTGTTTACTCAAACTCTCGCTGTCGGAGCAGAATAGAGTGAAAAGATGAAGCTTAACATTTGTTTGTGTAATCCATTAGTTTTTAGTGTCTCCTCTATATAGTCCCAGGCCACTCTGTCAAATGCCTTCAAAGGAAAGGAAGAAGCCCGAGTGGTAATTCGAAGATAGCCACTGATGGATATCATTTATGGTAATATGCCTATCTTGCAATTAGTCCGTCTGGACCAGTGGTCTTGCCTAGTTTCATTTGTTTAAGTGCTAACTTGGCTTCTTCTATTGTTAATGCATGTTCTAAGTCTCGTGCTATGGCTGTAAAAATTGGTTTGGGGCTATACTTCTGTAGAAAATCCTTGATAGACTGCTTTCTTGGAGTGCCTACCTCAGGTGAAGTAGGAGGAGAAAGATTATGTAGTTGTGAGTAATATTGAACAAATTGTTTGGCAATGTCAGGGTTAGAGCTATGTTTGTGACCTGAAGAGTCTGTTAAGGAATGTACCGTTGAGGCTGCTTTCTTTGCTTGTAATGCCCTGGCTAGGAGCTTGGCTGATTTGTTTTTCACATCTATCTTAACGTGTAAATCACAAAAATCAATAATAACCAGTGGGTTAAATAATGTAATTTCTGAAAGTCAAAATGTAGTGGATCGGGTGCTTCAGTGCAGTCAAGTGAAATTCACTGTAAGGATAAGACTTGCTTAATCTCTGCAAGCCCTCAAAAGTGATTATATTAATTCACCACAGTGCTCCCTCATTAGATATGCGCTCATGATCTGTGACCTCACACTTAAGTTTGGTAAAAAAAAACAGCCTAAAGTTAAGCTTTGAAAATGAAAGATAGAAATTGTTTAGTTGCCATGTACAACTGCTCTAGATGCTGTCTGCTCCAGTTTTAGCAAATTCCCCTTACAGCATTAGGCCCTGACTGCTATAACTTTGGCAGATGACAACAGAAGTTTCAGGAAACATATCCATGTTCTTGAGCATGTTTGGCATAAAACGAAATACCTCTAAGACTTCACACTGTGTAAATCTATCAGGAGATTTCCACCATTTTAAATACAACACGGATGCAATATGTGATAAGATCTCTACTGTGGAGTTATCTTCCCCATTTAACATACCATGTCTACTAGCACATATAATGCCTATCTCTTTTGATTCCATGACTACAGAGGAGGTTGCTAAACATTTCTTTGACGCCTACCTAACCACCTTCCCCCTGTACCCTATTCCTTCATAACTACTTAGGTCATCTTAAAGAATTCTACATTCTCTAACTGACATTGCTAAGCTCTCTTTTGGCATCTTCCTCTCCACTCCAAAACATGCATTGGTCATTACCATGCTTAAAAACTCTCTATGCACCCCACCAGTCTAAAAAAAAACTATGATCCACCTCTTTGCCCTTGAACACCTCTCAACTTGTATAACACCAAATCTACAATCTGAGCTGCTACCTCACTGATAAAAAACATCTTTACCTATTGCAAGCTGCCTTACCTCTACAACACTCAACAAAAATTGTCCTACTAAAACTGACTAAGTGCTTCACAACTGCTAAAATCAATGGCACCTGCTGCCTTTGATAAAGTTAAACATCTGGTCCTTCTCAAAAACTCCAATCCTTTGGTCTGCAAGACTCTACTCTTTCTTGGTTCTCCTCCTACCTATCTAAATGCTCCTTTAGAATAGATATGTTTCCATGGATTCCAACATCATCTCTATTCTGACAACACCCAAATTTATCTCTTGTCAGATCATCTCTTCAGTCTCCTCACTCATCACTATTTACTTCTGACACTTCAGAATAGACTTTGCACTACTTTCTAAAACCGAATCTTTCCAAAAATACAGCCCTCCCCTGCACATTCTCCCCTGACATTTTCATCAAGATAAATAGCACAACTTCAGCCCATCCCCTTATCCCCATGACTAACTTCGGGGGGCAGGGCAAAATGTGCTGAGGGTGTGGCCTGGCAGGAGTCCAGGCTGCCGTTGTCTCTTTCAACTTAAAGGGGTGTTCCATCTGGGAATTTATTTTTTTAAGTCAGCAGCTAAAAAAAAAGTAGCTGCTGACTTTTAATAAAGACACTTACCTTTCCAGGGTGCCCGCTATGTCGGCTGTCCCTCGGCTCTGGGGTTCCAGCGCCACCATCCTCACTAAGGGAAACAGGCAGTGGAGCTTTGCGGCTTCACTACCCATTTCCTACTGCGCATGCATGAGTCGCGCAGTACTTTGTGAATGGGACGCTCTGTGTTAGGTAACACACAGTTCCCAGAACACAGCGTGCCCCATTACCCAGAAGACAATGTGAGGAAGACCAAAGATCACCAAGGAGTAGGAAGAGGCAGATTAGGAAGACTGGAAAAAGGAGGGGGATGGAGCACTGGTGGGAGCTGCTAGTGAACAGTCATAAGATGGTTGCTAACAAATGGGGAGAGAAAAGGCTGGGGGGCAGTTTTTGTGTGGCAATTCAGAACAGTTTTTACAGTTCAGACCTATGTTAATAAGTTCTGGAGAATGTTGTGAGTGGCATCCGGCTCCAAAGAGCAGAAGAGACTCTGTAACATAGGAGAAAAGAGAGGTAGAGCAGCGCCTCTCTGAGAGTAGTATGTCTATTACAACATGGCTTTATTTATAATTTAAAATATGTGCACTCACATTTGAGTAGATAAAAACAGGCATAATAGATCTCCGTGGCCGTCCTCAGCCGTCATCTCAGCCATGTGTCTTGCTGAGCTGTAGTAGGGGATTAGACCCCGGTCACTTCTGGTGGCGTCCGTCGCTTCGGGGTGTGTGTGTCCTACAATGAGCATATCAGCAGGTGGAGAACATCAGCAGGTGGAGAACATCAGCAGGTGGAGAATGTCAGCCGCTTGAGATCGAGGGGCGTGGCTACAGCGCTTGCGTTCGGAGCATGCCTGCTCCTTCATCAGGCATTGGATACAGCCATTGCAGGCCGTATTTATATATGGAGTGAAGTGGAAGAGGGGAGGGGAAGGGGCAGTGTCAGGGGGAGGTAACTTTTGGCCAACCAGCGTTGAAGTCCAAATGCAGGCCATACACAGGACAGGTTAAATGATCGTTATTGGGAACAAAAACATTAATCATCTTGTGAAACAAAACAATAAGGGGGGGGGAGGGGGAATATGGAAGTTCGGCATGGGACGGAGAGAAAAATGTAAGGTTAAAATGGGAAAAATTACATAATAAAAATAAAGTAAGGAAAAAAAGTAAAGAGAAAGAAAAATGAAAATAAAAATAAAAGATAATAAAAATAAAAATAAAGAAAAAATATATGGAAAAAAATATAGAAAATAAAAATACAAAATAAAAATAAAAATATAAATTGGAATAAAAATAAAAAGAGAAAGTAAATATTAATAAAAATAAAAATTAAATAAAAATAAGAATAAAAATTTAAAATAAACTAAAAATGGAATTGGAGGATATACAGTTATGCGGATATGCAGACACAAATGTATATGCACATATATAGAAAGAGCAGGATGTAGTATCACTATAGGATGGAGCGGGGGTAGTTTTGACTATGATATACTCACTGAATACCATGGGTGATATCAGATTGACTGTTAAGATTCCTGCAGAAAAATAAATTTTTTGAAAAAGATTAAATTTGATATTTTAGAAAAAGGAGGGTATTATTTTCATAGTACTTAAATTCTATGGGGAGGAAAAAAGGTAGGACAGTCCGAATGAAGTGGAAGTATTGGGGTAAAAATGAATGCAGGTTTGATGTTGTGTGTGCATGTGTAGTATAGTTTAATGACTATTCAGGTGGTATAAAGAAGGTAGTCCTTTTTTACATATATGGGTGCAAGGGAAAGGATAAGTCAAGGGGGGATATATTTAAATTTGTATATATGTGTGAAACAGATGCTGGTTAAAGGGCATGGGGGGTAGTAGAGTTGTATCAAGGGTATAGCGTCAGATGTTTGCTATGGAGTGGATTTCGACCTCTTTGTTTAGTCCTCCAGACTTGAGGTTGTCCAGGGTGTATATCCAGAAGGTTTCCCTCTCTAATTTTATTTTCATTTTATTTTTATTTTTATTTTCATTTTTCTTTCTCTTTACTTTTTTTTCCTTGCTTTATTTTTCATTTTTTCACTCACTTCACTTTTCATTTTTATTTTTATTTTTATTATGTAATTTTTTCCATTTTAACCTTAAAATTTTCTCTCCGTCCCATGCCGTACTTACATACTCCCCCTCTCCCCCCTCCTTATTGTTTTCTTTCATTTCACAAGATGACTAATGCTTTTGTTCCCAATAACGATCATTCAACCTGTCCAGTGTATGGCCTGCATTTGGACTTCAACGCTGGTCGGCCAAAAGTTACCTCCCCTGACACTGCCCCTGACACCACCCCTGACACCGCCCCTCTTTCACTTCACTGCATATATAAACGTGGCCAGCAATGGCTGCATCCAATGCCTGATGAAGGAGCAGGCATGCTTCGAACGTGAGCACTGTAACCACGGCCCTCGATCTCAAGCAGCTGACGTTCTCCACCTGCTGACGTGCCCATTGTAGGACACACACACCCCGGAGCAATGGACGCCACCGGAAGCGACCAGGGTCTGATTACCTACTACAGCCCAGCAAGTTACACTGGATGATAGCTGAGGACGGCCACGGAGATCTATTTTGCCTGTTTTTATCTACTCAAATGTGAGTGCACATCTTTTAAATTATAAATAAAGCCATGTTGTAATAGACATACTACTCTCAGAGCGGTGCTGCTCTATCTCTCTTTTCTCCTAGATTAGGAAGACTGCCTAGCAACAGGTATATCTGGTAAAGTAAAAAAAAAAAAATTCAAATTTAAAAAAAAAAATTTTTTGAAGAATATTAATGCTGTTTTTTTTTGGGTGGCCCTCCACTTTAAAACTACCTTCATGGATGTGCGTCACTGGAGAATCATTCTTTCTTCTCCTCCTTAGGAGTCCCTCCCCTCATGCCAGGGTGTTAGATATAATCATTGACTCTGACACCCCCACATCTGATCACTATCCAGATGTTGTCACCTTCACTTCTGTAATATTTTTAGAATATGCTCCTTCCTAGTAATGACACAACCAGGCTACACATTTACTCTCTTGTTATCTAGTGGCTTCGATAGTGCAGCTCCCTCCTCCTTGGCCTACTTCTATACAGCAGGTTTTTTCCCCTTCACTCCATCATGAATGCTGTTGCCAGACTTGTCCACCTTACAAACCACTCAGTGTCCTCCACCTCTCTCTGCCAATTACTCCAATGGCCTTTGTTTACCCTTATAAATAAGATTCAAAATGCTAACAATAATGTATAAAGTCATCCACAACTCTATATCACGAACCTCATTTCAAAATAACATCCAAACCAGCCTCATCTACATAGATTTTATTTTGGCCTACACAGTTATGAGTAATGGTAATGCGCCCTAAAATGTCTGCCCATTTTGTCACATTATTATTTGTATGAAAAATTAAAACTGTTATAAAGTAAAGCGGTACATTCACTGTCCATGTCTGCATAGCCTAAATCACGCAGTATGTGTGTCAAAATAAAGGATTAACTTTGACAAATAGTCTTTTGTAGATGTTCTAGGAATACAGTACTATTTTTAGTATTTAATATCACTATATAACTGACTTGAATTTCATTGCATTTGTGCAAGTTACATGGCACCTGAACAGATAGCCCCCACAGATAATGCCCTACCTATAGAACAGAACATAATTAAAAACCTTGAAATAATTTTAATGTCTCAGGGAACCCCTGCTAATAATAATTTTAGAACTAGTTCATAGCGCTTTAGAATTATTGGGTAGTTGCAGATGTAATAATAAATAGAAGAATAAAGAATGTGGGGATACTTTTGAAAAACCTTCTTGCTCTACAAGAATAAATAAAGAAACTTTTTTTTGTAAAAATCATCACATGCAATTCATAAAAATAATGATCAGGAATAAATGCAAATTAAAATTGTAATTGTAGTGTATTGGTTCCCTACATTGATGGTCAGGCAGGAGATCTATCTGTCAATATTAACAACTCAAGGAACCCCTAGCAGACTCTGGGGAAACCCTGAATGAGAAAAGAAAATAGGATATTAGGTTGTCAAAAGCTAAGTCTGCCATATTTTGCAAGAATGCAATAAATACTTGCACATTATGACAAGATTTGCCACTGCCCTCTACGCTGCATTTACAAAATAAGTGGAAAAACCCCAACTTTACAATAAATTGATAAACTGTGTATGAATGTACCATTGAAGTGAATGGAGAGAAGAACAAAAATGCTGGAATAGGGAAAAGGGTCCTTAAAAGTATATGAACTCTAAAAGGCCCTTTATTCATCTTTCAATTCCCTATTATTACTCTGAGAGAAAGTCATGTTTAAACCCTATATAAATCTTTAGCAGGAAGAAATGTGTATTTTTATACCACAAACCAGAATAAAGGTTTTTTGACAATCCCTCGTTAGCCACTTGAAGACCCAGGCTTTTTCAAGCACTTTTTGTTTACAAGTTTAAATCAGTATTATTTTTTTTGCTAGAAAATGACTTATAACCTCCAAATATTATATATTACTTTTTTTTTAGCAGATACCCAAGGGAAAAAAACGGCGGCCATTGCTATTTTTTATGTCACGCGGTATTTGCGCAATTTTTGGGGAAAATACACTTTAATTAATTAAATAAACACAAAGTATATGCCCCAACTTTTTTGTAAAATGTGAAAGCTGATGTTAGTCTGAGTAAATATATACCTAACATGTTACGCTTTAAAATTGTGCACGCTCGTGAAGTGGCGACATACTACGGTACTTAAAAAATCTGTAAAAAACAATACTGGGGTTATAGCTAATATCTTCAATCCTGTTAAACCACTTCAAAACTGCAACATATATATATATATATATATTGCAGTCTCAAAGTGGTTAGGGAAAACAGAGCCACATCTGAAGGTGAAACAAATAATTTGGGGCATCATGGGCACAAACAAAAACTCTGTGTACCAAATTTTGACAATTATTTTGCTTTAAGCCATAATATATAGATAGCAATACATTTTCCTGAAGCATTTATGTTTAACATCTAAACAGTACATTTTAATTCATTATTCATTTTTACTGCTGATAATAAAATCTATTTTATAAAAAGGTTAAATTGCTTAGCAAAACCAAACCAGAGTGCACTTCAGACCTTACCTCTCCAAGTTTAAGCTTCTGTGACATAATTCATTTTTATTTTAGCAAGAAAAATTATTCTTGCTGAAACCCTGGAGCACAGTAACCGTTTTTTTTTTGTTTTGCTAAAACCAGTTACGTAGAAAATAAACTCCTTTCAAAGAGTTCAAAAAATGATTTCTATTGTATGCAATCAGACTAAAAGCTTGTCTGATTTTTCTGCCACCTGAGCCCCTAGTTATTTTTCTTTTTTTGATCATGGATTTTTTTATTTCAGTATGAGAAGCTAATTCATCAGTTTAGATTGGATTAACAAAAAAAGTTCTTATGCATTATTATATTATTTAGCCTTTATACGTTTTAGATATTTTCCTTCTTTTGATATAATATTTAATTGTTTTATAATTTTTTTTAATTTTTAAGAAAACCTGTAATATTTTCTTATAAGGCAAAGTACAAACAAAATTGTGTATAAGGCAGCATAGGGTGTCTGCTTCTACCATCATGGTATATGCTATTGGAACCCTCTGAAGATTATTTTTTCTGAAAGTAGACATTTACATAAGATCAGGCACACCTCCCCCCAACAAAATAAGCTTTTGGAGGTTGAAATAAAGGCAGCCCCTGACAGTGAAATGATTAAACAACATGGTTACAGCGCTGTAAGTGATGCACTTAGAAAGATACAATATAACCCAGAAAGGTATGATAAGAAGGGATAAAAGGCACCAAAAAACCCTCCACTAAGCCAGTGTGTAGCAAACTAGAGCCATTTTAGAACAGCAAATATCATGACTCATTCCCTTACATATTCCAAAAATAACATTATTATTCCTTATTTCACAATGGGCATAGCTTTGAAATGTATTTTCTTTTTCCACCAATGCTAGCTTTTCATCTGAAACTACTGATGTTTAGTATAGATCTGACCTTATATTATAGAGTCAGTATGGTATAAATGGCTCTATATTACTAGGTTCTATAGATCAGCAGTTCTGAATGTTCAATTGGCAAAATGGAAAAGTAGAAATTATTTGTTATTTGCGTGGCTTACTATTCAGGCAGATTAATGTTAACCAGCAACATTGTTGCCGAACACTAAGGACACCTGTGCAAATTGTGCCAGACCAGTACAGCCAACAACAGTGTTCCTGATCACTGTTATATTATTCAATGTGGGCTAGCAAGAGTGTTTCTGATTGCTGCCACACCAGTCACAGTGTCACCAGACCAGAGCAGCCAGCAACAGTATTCCTGATTGCTAGCTACACCAGTGCCAGTGTCACCAGAGCCAGTGAAGCCAATAACTGTGTCCTAATCACATGAGTATCAGTGTAAGCCAGCAACAGTGTTTTGATCACTAGCTACATCAGTACAGTGTCACCAGAGCTAGTGTAAACTAGCAACAGTGTCCTTATCACTAGTCACACTAGTGCCTGTGTAAGCCAAAAGCAGTGTCCTGACGGGCACTACACCATTACAGTATCACTAGAACCAGTGTAAATCAGCAACATTGTTCTTATCACTAGCCATATCTGTACAGTGGCACCAGTTCAAGTGTAATACAGCACCAGTATCCTAATTGCCAGCAACAATAGTACAGTGCCATCTAGTAGCATTGTTAGTCAGAAAGTGTCTTGATTGCCAACTAGCTCTAAGCCCCTGTACACACGGTCGGACATTCTGCCAACCAAATCCGTCTGATTTTGTCCGTCGGATTGTGTCCGACAGATTGTGTCCGAAACTGTTGCATACACACGGTCGGGCCAAGTTGTCTGATTTAGCGTTTGCCAAGAACGCGGTGACGTAAGCCGTGTATGGCGGGACTAGAAAAGGGAAGTTCAGCTCCACGTCCGGCACCCTTTGGGCTCCTTCTGCTGATCTCATGTCTATCGTGTGTTTTAGTAGAAGTTTGGTCAGAGACGATTTGCGCTTTTCAGATTAGTGATTCAGATCGCTACCGCTCTTCAGTTTGTGCTTGTCTTTGCGTATCTGATAATCAGTGCGTGCAGTCATTAAGTATTTGCTTCTCATTGTGGACTATATCTTGGTATAGTACGCTTTGAAAGGCATTTTTTAATTGTCTGCTTGCTTCTGCTATTCAGGTCGTTCTTTCAGGCCTTGCTGTTTATCGGTGCTTTCTGGTGTCCGTTCTGACCAGCTGACCGTTTTCAAAACATGTTTTGTCTACGTACTCGTCGTACAGTTTGTGCTATGCAGGGGCTTTGTGTTGTGGTTCTTACTTTGACACAAGCATGGTCCATGAACAGGGAGGGAAGGCGTTTGTGGACCAAGAATTGGTTGCGCCAGCGTCACCAGTTCTCGCACATGCCTTTGCTCCTTGAGATCCGCGAGAATAATCCAGATCATTTCTGGATTTTTCTCAGGATGACGGACCCCATTTTTCACCGTCTGCTGGGTTTGCTGACCCCTTATATCACCAGGCAGGATACCTGCATGCGGCAAGCCATCACTCTGGAGCAGAGGCTCATTGCCACGTTGCGCTACTTGGCGACAGGGAGAAGTCTTCAGGACCTCAAGTTCTCTACAGGCATCTCCCCCCAGGCTCTGGGGATCATTATTCCAGAGACCTGTTCTCCCATCATTCAGCTCCTGCAGAAGGACTATATTATGCTAAGTTTTATCCTTAAACATCACATTCTATGTATTTCATGATTGCTAATGTCTTGCATTTCTTTCCTCCTTTCCTAATTACCATCATTGCAATATGCTCTAATTCATATACTCTGCCCCTTTGTCCTCATGCATATTTGCCTCACTAACTTCCCCACCATGCTCTTCTTGGCCCATAAAACTGTAGTCTAGTCACTTAACAATGTCTTTTGGCAGCTCCATAGTATTGCCTTCCCCTAAACACCCCCTAAAATCTCGACAAATGTGATGTGTGTGCTTCAATTCATGCAAAGTGACCTTTTTTTATTTTTGGAGTTGTGCCAAACTCATTAGTAACCCTCCTCTCCCCAACTGCTACCTCAGCTGATAGCAATCTTCTATCTGATGACTTGACCCAACCCAATACACACTATACCTACCTTTTTCACGATCACATTTATGGACAAATTCACCAAAGCAGGTAGTGTAAGGGCCTGCCTCAATACTTTCAAATGCTATTTTTATTTTTTTAACACATTCATTTTCTTGCTATGTACTAGCAGAATGTCAAAATGTGCTTCCATTTAGTTATTATGACACTTCTTACCTGTCCGGTGGGCTGCCAATAGTGTAAGTAAGGAGGGGCTTCCCAAAGTATCACACATTATATAGTCATTCAGCTCTCAATCAAGTGGAGAGGGTTACCTGTCCTAAACATCCCTCCTCATTTTTTAGCAAGGGCCCATCAGATGGGGGGGGGGGGGGGGGGGGGTTATGACTCTCATAAGGGGACCTTATACTTTAGGCTTTAAATACTCAAAGTTCTCAAAATGTTATAAGAATTTTGACGAAAAATGTGGGTGTCTAATCTGCTTGCAATTTTGAAATTTCTCAAATTACTAGTTTTTGTTCTTGTTTCACTACACAGTGTCCTTCAACGCCACAGGAATGGCAGACTGTGGCCTCCCACTTTGCCTTTTTCACCAACAGTGCAAACCCATGTTCAGAGTGAGATGAGGGGACAGTCTCTTCTTCAGATAATCTTATTATGTTATGGGTCTGCTACACACACACACCTTCTTTTTGTTAACAAATGTATGTAGTGCATTACTGACCCAAATCATGCTCATTTTCAGCACCATGGCAGGAAAATGGCATGATTGTCCAAATTGACACCTCACTCTGGGTGTTTTTTTACTAAAGGCACATCCACTATGCACTAAAAGTGCACTGCAAAAGTACACCTGAAACTGCACTTGGAGTGCAAAGTAGAGTTGCCTTTATTAAATCACACTCATTCTCAGCACAAAATAAAATTTTTATTACAAATACATTTTATGCCCAATGAAAAAGGAAGCCACACATTGTTGAGAATTCAACTTTTTACAACAAACCAAGAGATTTTGTGTATCCAAAACAGAGTTTAATCAGATTTTTGTTTCCTTGTTGTTTTTGTGTAAATAGGCATGTATCAAACCGTAAAATACCG
The DNA here is from genome assembly GCF_037356315.1 of Lithobates pipiens. Classification (NCBI taxonomy): domain Eukaryota; kingdom Metazoa; phylum Chordata; class Amphibia; order Anura; family Ranidae; genus Lithobates; species Lithobates pipiens. The sequence goes on from NW_027507764.1 coordinate 391,195,498, forward strand.
AACACAGGAACTTACAAAGTTCAACTTGGAAAAGTGAAGACAATATCAGACATGAGTATGTACAAACTGGGCTGATATTGCCTTCATCACATGGGGTGTCACCCCTGAAAAAAAAAAATTTGGAAGATGCACACAGTGTGTCAACATGTGCTATATCCCATCATGGGGGATCAATGTACATGCTTTGGGGCTGAAACCCCTCCATCTCAGACACTTTCCACAAAACATGTACATTGATCCCCCATGATGGGAGATAGCGCATGTTTACACACTCTGTGCATCTTCAAAATTTTTCATTTAGCAAAATACAATTTTTTTTTATAAAAAAGCAAAAATAAAACCCTATCTAGTTTTTTGTGTTTCACACTCTCCCCAAAACATCAATGATGTTCTTCATTTTATTTTTAACATCATTGATGTTTTGTTGGACAATTTTCAAATCCTGATTGCACCCCATTATCTCCCCGATCAAGATCTGGGCACTTTCACTGGTAAAACGGAAATCTTCTTCCACATCACCTAGAAAAAAAGCAAACAAACACACCATGTAATCCAAATATGGTGATATACATTGATGAGCTCCGACACTCACCTGTTGTGGTGACAATTTGTCCAACCTCCACAATCTCTCCTTCCTCCTCCTCCTCCTGCTCCTGCTCCTGCTCTTCTGTTTCTGCTTTTGGAAGTTGCCCTTCTTTGGGAGGGGTGTGGTCCCTGGTGTCCTCATACTTGCCGAATCTTCTCTCCCCATATGAGAATGTAAACAAACATTAATTGGCACACAGAGGGCAGAAATAGGAATATGAAACATTGCTTGGAAGTGTTGTACAATTGTGTTTTTGGGCTGAGTTACAAGGTGAGAACATTATTGGGTACACTTTGTTAAGCTGGAATACTTCCCTGCAGAACGATGTTTCATACGAACGAACGAAACCATGACCTTGAAAGTGGCCATTGAAAGTGGCCATTTTAAAATGCACAACATGAAATCAAAGCACATGGAGCAGTATGCAAGCAAGAATAATCATATGAACACACGACAACTACTTACTTTTTTTAAGAACACGCTTGATCCTTAGGTACTGCTCGTGCTCCCTCAGTTTCAGGTCTGACCAGCATTTTCTTAGTTGATCCTTGGATCGGTGTACCCCAAAATTCTTCAGAAGACTCTTCACAACTTTATTCATGATCTTGGCCTTTCTGATATTTGGGTTTGGATGAGGTCCATACTTCCCATCATAGTCGGTACTGTTCAATATGTCGACCATCTCCAACATCTCTCCAAAAGACATATTTGAGGCCTTAAATCTTGTTTTCCTGGATCGGGACGTTTCAGGCTCAGGGCTTTCCTCACCCTCCTCCTCGTTAGTGGAACTATTATTAGTGCGCACCTGCGTTCTCTCCGCCATGTGCTCTCCCCACTGAGCGGGAAGCGAAGGGGCGGGGAATAGTCTGGAAAGAACGTCAGGGGAGGGCGGAGTTTCAAGCATGCGCACTGTATATAAAACGCAACACGCGTGTATCGTCCGTACGATCTGGGAGGAGAGTGTGAGGCGCGGATGCGACGAACGTGGAAACGAAGGTAACATTTTTTACTTGGTGCTTCACTAGACTAGACTGATGTTGGGACAAGATTTTGAGGGTTTGTCTTGTGTTGTGTCTTGCAGACAATATGGATCCTTTCACAAATGCAAACTTTATGGGGCTATTCATAGAACTGTACATGGAGATGCCCTGCCTGTGGCAGTTCCACAACAAGTTTTATACTGACAGAACAAAGAGGATTGCAGCACTGGAGAAACTGCTTTCTTTGTTGCAGGTTAAGGTCCCCACGGCAGACATGGCCTATCTAAATGGGAAAATTGGGGACATGAAGCTAACATATCTCAGGGAGAGAAAGAAGCACCTGGAGTCCTTGAGAGCAGGAGATCCAGATGCTGTTTATTACCCCAGGATGGTTCACTTTGACAGGCTGCATTTTCTGGTAGACCAAGGGGTACCCAGGCTACAACTCAGGCCACCACTCTCCAGGCTTCCTTCAAGGCATCCTTCACCCCCAGCTGAGGCTTCTGATGTCCAACCTGGGCCTTCCAGGCAGCAACATGTGGTGGGGCCCAGCTTGAGACAGGTATTGCATTGTTGAACATATTTCTTGTGTTACATTTAATGATGTTAACTAGATGTTCTTATTGATCAGTAAGTTGTGATTTCTCAAAGGAGTTTACATCTCAATAGACAGTAGTAACCAAAAATGATTGGGACGGGAAAGAAAAATGCTGGGCTCAGAATGATAGTCTGTTCTATTTGGTAACATTCAATTTGCAAAAGCCAGGAGCACAAAATGGTGTGATTGATGAGCAAAAAACTAAAACTATGTCCCCTTTTCATACACAGGATGACCTCAGTCGGGGGGAGGCTGTGGCAAGTGGCAGCCAGGAGGTTGACCAATGCCCTCCTCCTCCTGCCCCAGCTACAGGAGCCCAGCCACAGCCTCGAAGGATGCCTGGTGGGAATGTAGCGGTCAGAGGTATAGGAGACCGCAATGCAGGTTTCAAGTACGGGACAGCAGACAAGGAGGCTGAAACAAAAACCGGCTTTATTAAACAGTAAGATATAATGGCCGGAGGAGGAGGATAACAGTATTAACAATTCACAGTAGTTTACAGTAAGGCTAACTGGAATGTGGTACACAAAATGGCTTTCCCGCCAACACATGCACAGTGATACAGGCTACCCTCTTCTAATATGTCCTGCCTGATTCCCGCTTATCGGGACACGTTTCTACAACGTACTATCTCAGTAGGGACTGTACTATTCCCTATCACAATCCAGCACCGGTGCTCACTCACAGTTTGTTAGACAGCTGGAGGGTCCCTTGTCTTGGCCTCCTTCATGAGGCAGGTGAAGTCCAGTTCCTAGTGCTGCAGCTTGCCCGTCTGGGACGGATGGATGAACACAGATGCGGCCCAAAATCACCACAGCTCTCTCTCTCTGCCCGAGGTGCCCGATCTTTAGCTGGATACTGCGACTCTTTATCCACACAAAGTCTCCCTCTCCTCAGGACAGACTTGACTTTTCCTCAGCTCCGCACAGGAATTCCTCAGCTGCCCACACACTCCTCACAGTTCTCTCTCACTGCCACTTCCTGTTTCCTCTCCTCTGAAGGGTCGGCAGCAACAGTGACATCTTGTGGCTAAACTGGAAATAGCAGGCTGTATATATTATAGATGGAACACAGTGCAATATAGTTCAGTAATCCTAGGGGCTGACCCCTACATGCCTCCCCGCTTAAAGGTGGCCGTCCTCGGCCTTGCTATATAGTCCATGGGGAAGAAAAGGGTTAAATCAATCTTTAACGGCAGCACAACATTGTTCATAATACATACAGTTAGACCAAATAAACTGATCAGCATTGTACCTGTTTGGTGGAACCCCTGCAGTAGACCTACTAGATCTCCGAAGGTCTTGTCTTTCTGTTAGGACTTGTCCTTCCTCCCTTGGAGCTGGTACTGGTTCTATAACAGGGGCTTCATCACGTGTAGAGTCAGGAACAATCCACCAGTCTTCAATATTATTCCCATCGGAAATGACAAATTCTGAGGAAGGGGCAGGGAGTGGTGTCCTCTGTGCAGGTATCCGATCTTCTGACCGACATGGCCGTAGCATATTCCTATGTAGAACCCTTGAAGCCGACTCCCCATTCTCAACACGAACTTCGTAAACTGGACCATTGGGATACACTCTCTTGATCACTTTGTACGGCTGTACCTCCCAACGCTCACTCAACTTGCCTCTGGGCCGTTTCTCTCGAACCAGCACCCGGTCTCCAGGTTGCAACGGAATCTCTTGGATGGGAGGACGGTCAGTATAAGTCTTTTCTTGCAATCTCTGGCCTACTAACCGGCAGATGGTCTGGAGTCGCTTGCGGTGTTCTTTCACCCATGAGGTGGTTGATCGCTCTATCACATCTTCTGGCTGTTCCAAATTCAATTCGACAATTTCTCGTCCGGCTCTACCGAACAGTAGCATGTATGGGGTATAGCCGGTGGTAGTGTGGACACGATTATTGTAGGCCCAGACTAATTCAGGCAGATAGTCTGGCCAGTGTGTCTTTTTGTCCTCCTCTAAGGTCCTCAGCATCTGAAGCAGAGTCCGATTAAAGCGCTCACAGGCCCCATTCCCTTGGGGATGATATGGAGTTGTCCTGGATTTTCCAATGCCATACAGTCGGTGTAACTCCTCCATCACTTTCCCTTGAAAGCATGCTCCTTGATCTGAGTGAATCCGTTTCGGGCATCCATAGACCCGGATGAAATCTTGACAGATGGCCCGAGCTGCAGACTCAGCCGTCTGGTCCCGAGTTGGAGTGACCACTGCAAACTTGGAGAAGTGGTCAATCATGACCAGGCAGTATTGTGGGCCTCTGGCTGACTGTCCCACGAGGAGATAATCTATCAGCAATACCTCCAGCGGTTCCTTGGTCTGTATGGGCTGTATGGGTGCCCTCTGCTCTGTGCTTTTAGTAAGCTCACACACTCTACACTGTCGGCAGACTTCTTCAACTACGACCTCCAGTCGTGGACAATACACATAACGCTGCAGCCACTGGTAAGTTTTGACTGGCCCGAAATGAGCTCCAAATTCATGAGCTTCCCTGGCTATCTCTAGTGCCAGACTCCTTGGTATGACAACCTGCCATCTTGCCTCCAGATCGGCAGGCTGCTGCCACTTGCGGTATAGAACAGCTCCATGAACCTCTAGTCTGTCCCATTGATGTAGAATTGACTTCATCTCAGCATCAAGATCAGCCCTTTCCTCTCTGTCTGGTTTTCTTTGCCGAGCCACCCAACCTTTTATCTGTCGCAGTCCAATGTCTTCATCTTGTATTCGCCCCCATTCCTCATTAGTTCTTGCTAATGCCTTAGGCAGGGACCGGGCCTCCCCGCTTGTCTGTGCTGCGACTGCTGGAGGTGTAAACTTGCGGAAGTCTGGAATTTCATCCTCTTCCTTTTGTTCATCAAGCTCTCCCAATGGAGTTTCAAAAGTAACCCTCGACAGACCATCAGCATTGGTATTCTCTGTAGCAGAGCGATAGCGAATTGAGAAGTCATACTTTGCAAGGCGAGCTGCCCAACGTTGCTCCAGGGCTCCCAGTCTAGCAGTATCCAGATGGGCCAGGGGATTGTTATCAGTCCGTACAAAGATTTTAGCCCCTGTAAGATAACCGGCAAACTTCTCTGTCATGGCCCACACCAGGGCAAGGAGCTCTAGCCGGAAGGAACTATAGTTATGAGGGTTTCGCTCCGTATCCCGCAGGGACCTACTGGCATAGGCAATCACTCTTTCGTGTCCGTCCTGCATCTGTGACAACACTGCCCCGAGTCCGTAGAGACTACCGTCAGTAGATAAGAAGAATGGTTTGTCAAAATCAGCATAAGCCAAGATGGGGGCCGATGTCAGAGCCTCTTTCAAGGTCAGGAAGGCCTCCTCTTGCTTCTGTCCCCAGGGAACACTTTGACTCTTGGATTGCCCAGCAGTTCCTCTCAAAATCTCATTCAGAGGGCCCGCTATCTTTGCATAGTCTTTGATGAACCGCCGGTAGTAACCAGTCAGACCAAGGAAGGCCTTCAACTCACGCAGCGTTCTAGGCTCCGGCCATTGTTGAATGGCAGCCACTTTATTTTGGGATGGCAGCACCCCGTCTTTGGACACCGTATGGCCTAAGTACTCGATCTCCTTCTTGAAGAGATGACACTTCTTTGGCTTTATCTTCAGGCCATGGGCCCGCAGTCGCTCAAGTACCTGTCCTAATCGGGCCAAGTGTTCTTCAAAAGTAGCAGAGTACACTATAATATCATCCAAGTATATCAGGGTAGCTTCAAAATTTAGATCTCCCAGACATTTTTCCATCAGCCTCTGAAAGGTTCCTGGGGCATTAGACAGCCCAAATGGCATCCTATTAAATTCAAACAGACCCATGGGAAGTATGAATGCTGTCTTTTCCTTGTCTTGTTCAGCCACCGGTACCTGCCAGTATCCACTTGCTAAATCCAAGGTGGAGAAGTATTTAGCCCGCCCTAGGGCTGTTAGGGACTCTTCGATGCGAGGCAGAGGATATGAGTCCCGCACTGTGCACGCATTCAATCTCCGGTAATCCACACAAAATCGAATGGTGCCATCCTTCTTCTTGACAAGCACCACTGGGGCTGCCCAGGGACTTTGACTACCCCGAACCACTCCTGAATCGATCATCTGTTTCAGCAATGTCTTCACCTCTTGATACAACTTGGGTGGAATCTGTCGATATCTCTCTCGGCTTGGGGGAGTGTCCCCCGTCGGTATCTCATGGGTGATAGCATCTGTGCAACCAAAGTCATTGGCATTGCGGGCAAACGCAGCTTGATTCTCCCACAGCATGGTTTCAACTGCTCGTAAATGATCCGGACTTAGAGCTTTCACATCTATCTCCATTTGTTCCAAGATGACTGTCCCATTCCATTCTGGGGTCGGTGCCTCTGCAGGCTTTGCAGTAACTGCCAAGGTCCAAGCAGAATTGCCTATCGGAGCTAGAGTCACTTCTCCCTGACTCAGCACTTCTCCCCGATGTAGGTACACGCGAGCCAGTTCCACTCCTGGCACCAGAGAGACTTCCCGTTGTCCAACGTTTACAGCTCTTATGGGTACTCGTCCATTTTGGACTACTGCCAGTGTCCGGGCCACTAGGACATCCTGACCTAACTCTCCCAGGCCTGCAGGCTCAATGATCACCTCCATACCTTCAAGGTTGCGGGAGGTTCCCACGGGCAAAGTCAGTATAGTCTCCCGATCAGGAGGGAGGGTAAGGGTAGCCCTTCCCGGCACTCGAATATTTCCTACAGACTGATGTACTGGGACACTCTTCTGTGTCCCACAAAACCGGATTAACCGTTGAAATGCCTTTTGCGTTGGTTTGTGTGGAGTGGCATTCTTCCAATAGCCCGGCCCCCTTTTAGTGAACATAATTTGATCCAACTCTCGCAGGATATTCATGCCCATTATCACCGGTACATCTTCTTTGAAGGTTTCAGGGACCAGCAGGATACCTTTTTTTCCAACTTCCTGTCCACACAGACGTACATTCATCCATACGACACCTGTGACAGGGATTTGTTGCTGGTTAGCTGCTGTGACCCGGATCAATGTCCCCTGTTCTGGCTTGGCCAGTGCTTGAAAGTAACGGTTGAAATATGACTGAGGCATGGTCGTTACCTGTGATCCGGTGTCCACTAAACAGTTGACTGGAATGCCTTCAAACTCGGCTCTTATGGTGGGACATCCTGCAACCAGGTGTTCGGAGCTGTGCTGAGTGGCCTGACACTCTACTTCCCCCGCAGTGTGCCTCATTACTGCGGGGGCCTGAAGTTTAACGCCGGCTCTGGGCGTCTAGGCAGGTCCCTCCGGCATTCTCTAGCGAAGTGTCCTTTTTCTCCACACCGCCAGCACTGAGCCTCTCTGCGTTGTTCTCTCTGTCTGTGTGCGGGAGGCGCCCGTAGGCCTGGACTGGCCGAGCTCACTGGAGGATATTGAGGGACTCGGTAGGTGGGAATACGTGGGTAAGGATGCTCTGGTGCAGGAACCATCGAGGCAGTCTGATAAGGTTGTTGTTGCCCCAGATATGCAACCTCAGGGGGGTAGCTCAAATCCATCCGTCTCTCTATTTGCGTCAACTTCTCATGCATGAGACCCAGGGAGCTTTGTAGGTCCTGCACCACTCTAACCAGGACCTCTTCATTCTTCGCAACCCCGAGGGAGGCGGTCTGGGTCCGTATCACTCCAGAGGCATAAATTTCTTCTTTACTTCGCTCCACGGCCTCAGCCAATATTTGCCGAAAATTCAGTGTAGGGTCCACTCTGACTCGTTCCCGTAGGGCTTGTCTCAGGTGAGAGCTGTAGAGTCCCAGGATCAATTGTTCCCTCAGTATCCGGTCTGCGGATCCCATGGCGGTTATCCCGTCTGCCTCTTTTTTCTGTATCTCAGCCAGTACTTCCTGTAGAGCCGTTGCATATTGTGAGACCCCTTCATTTTCCTGCTGTACCCGGTAGAAGAACTTTGCCCGGAGGTGGCCCGCACTAGCTGTTTCACCGTATATTTCTTCTAGAAAGCGCACAATCTCTTTCAAGGTACTGCGCGTAGCTTCCGGTTGTAAGCAAACAGTTTTCCGCGCTTCACCCTCCAGGGCAGCCAAAGCAATTTCCACCTGTAGCTCTGGGCTGACATTGTAAATTCTAGCAACGCTCTGTAATCTCGTCACCCAGTCTGACAGTGACATGTTCTGGCCATCAAATTTTGGCAACAAGTTAAAAAGCATGCCCATAGGGAGGGTCCTTGTAGGGGTTCCACCATTACCTAAGGCACTCACATCAACATCAGGTACGTTGCCTTCAGCCGCCTCCATCTCTGTAACCGTACCCTGCTCGCAGCGCCACTTGTAGCGGTCAGAGGTATAGGAGACCGCAATGCAGGTTTCAAGTACGGGACAGCAGACAAGGAGGCTGAAACAAAAACCGGCTTTATTAAACAGTAAGATATAATGGCCGGAGGAGGAGGATAACAGTATTAACAATTCACAGTAGTTTACAGTAAGGCTAACTGGAATGTGGTACACAAAATGGCTTTCCCGCCAACACATGCACAGTGATACAGGCTACCCTCTTCTAATATGTCCTGCCTGATTCCCGCTTATCGGGACACGTTTCTACAACGTACTATCTCAGTAGGGACTGTACTATTCCCTATCACAATCCAGCACCGGTGCTCACTCACAGTTTGTTAGACAGCTGGAGGGTCCCTTGTCTTGGCCTCCTTCATGAGGCAGGTGAAGTCCAGTTCCTAGTGCTGCAGCTTGCCCGTCTGGGACGGATGGATGAACACAGATGCGGCCCAAAATCACCACAGCTCTCTCTCTCTGCCCGAGGTGCCCGATCTTTAGCTGGATACTGCGACTCTTTATCCACACAAAGTCTCCCTCTCCTCAGGACAGACTTGACTTTTCCTCAGCTCCGCACAGGAATTCCTCAGCTGCCCACACACTCCTCACAGTTCTCTCTCACTGCCACTTCCTGTTTCCTCTCCTCTGAAGGGTCGGCAGCAACAGTGACATCTTGTGGCTAAACTGGAAATAGCAGGCTGTATATATTATAGATGGAACACAGTGCAATATAGTTCAGTAATCCTAGGGGCTGACCCCTACATGAAGTGCTGAAGGAAGATGAGAGAGTGATGGCCTAGGTTGAGTCTGGTCTGCCAGAAGATGCAGCCTCTTGAAGATCCACATCCTGGGGGCAGAAATGGCATCTGAATTTCCTGCTCTCTAGGACTTCGGGACCAGACTTCTCTCCCTGAGATATCTACTCCTCAGGCCACCGATTTTTTCAATTAGAATTTATTCATGTCTGCCCTGGGGGCCAAAGGCTGCACCAAAGTTAAGAAGTTTCTCCAGTGCTGTGTTCCTATTTTTAGTTTCTAGCGACCAAAATAAAGGTTTTTTTTGTTTGATGAAATACTTGTGTAATGTGTTTTCCTTCCAAAAGTACAGTTTATTTGTGAGCAGGCAGGTACATTTCAAAAATACAAAGTGAAATGAATAAAAAAGGGTACCAACACTAAACAACCTCCTGTTGATTAAAAAAGAAAAACAAAATATCAAAAATAGAATAATGTTGTTGTTGTAAGTTTACACACAAAAAAAAAAACACAAAAAAGGAGAAATGAGCAAAGTGTCTTTAAAGGAGATTTTTTGTGAATCCCCCCAAAAAAACATCCAAAAAAGAAAAAAAAAATCAAAAATTGTGTAGATGTGACTCAAAATAAAATTGTATTGCTGAAATGGTTAAAAAAGAGTAATAAAATCAGTTCGGGAGAAGTGTGTGTGACTATGAGCATCAAAAGAAGTTTGTTCTTGCAGCATTGTAAAGAACAAGAGAATGTGCTTGATGAAAGAATTTTTAACATTGTAGCGTGACGAATGTGCTATATCGCTTACGAGCAGTAGTTTTACCTGAACGAGCACTTCCGTGTCGGAATTTGAATGTGAGCATGCGTGGCACTTGGTCCGATCAAAATTCTCTACACATGATCGGAGTATGTCCGACCGGCCCAGTTGGTCGGGAAATATTTCCAACATTTAGGAAAATTTGGTCCGACGGATATTCGGACGGAATCAGTCCAATGCATACCACACACAGTCGGATTATCCGACGACACGGTCTGATAGGACACATTCCGACGGATTCTCCGACCGTGTGTACAAGGGCTAATACCAGTGTCATCCGATACCAGTACAGACACTGTCAAAAATGTCCAAAAAATTGTAGGTCTTTCAAATTTTGAGAATGACAGAATCCTAGCCTGAATTCCTAACCTGAAGATCCATTACCCATATTGACTATGCCTCTGCCTGTCAACTGAACTGACCCTGGTCTGTTTATTGAATACATTTCTGCCTGCCACATGCACTGATTCTTTGCCCAAATACTGGCAATTCCTCTGCTTGCTATCTAAACTGATCTCAGCCTGCTTATCAACCATGTTTCTGTCTGCTACCAGGACTGATCTTTGCCTGCAAACTGACCAAATTTCTGCCTGCCACCTGAATTGACTGTGGCTTGTTAATCAACCATGTTTCTGCTTGCCACCTGGACCAATGCATTGACTGTTTGCTGACCGTGTCTCTGTCTACCACCTGTACTGAGCCATCTATATGTCCCACTGCCTATGCTTCTGCAAGACACCAGCCCTAGCCACCCTCCACAGGCAACTGTACTCCTGGAACTCTTGCGTTCAGATGCATGCCACTCCCTGCAGATAATTGCATTCCTTGTACTCTTTTTGTTCACCCTTAGCCAAGCCTTTTGTATTTCCTGACCAGTGAGCATAGCATCGTGTATAATTCTTAGGGCAGCCACATATCAGTAGGTTAGACCTGCTTGACTTATAGGAAAAGGACTTCTATAAGTGAAGCTATAACTATCCATATCCCCTGACCATTCATACAGTGAAGAACATTACAGTAACCTGTTTTTTTATTATTCGTTAGTTCTTGTAATACACAAGATGCAATGTCTGGTACATAATCAGTAACTCTAAGTATACTCATGCTTTGTGTGGGAAATAACTTTTGAAATGATCAACTTTGTGTTAAAAAAAAAAAAATGTTCTTTCTATTTTTTTTCAAAAACTTGTGTCAAATTTTTTTTTTCAAAAGCTTCATTATAAAATTCATTGGAATGTTTTCTTTCCAAAATGTGGTATTTTTTTCCTCACTGTCTTTGTGCTCCAGAGCCTCCAGAAATGTGACAGGTAGTCATGAAATTAGATGTATAATGTATGCCCCTTTAAAGTCTTAAGGTGTTCTTTGGATTTTGGCCCCTCTATGTGGCTAGGCTGGGAAAAAGTCTCACCACATGTGGTATCCCACATGTGGTATCTCTATACTCAGGAGCAGTAGAAAATGTGTTTTGGAATGTATTTGTAAGAATGCTTATACTCTGTGTTAGAAATTTGACAACTTAGGCCGCGTACACACGCGCGGACTGTTTGCCCAACCTTGTTCGTCAAACAGTTTCGGCAAACAGTCCGCTCAAAATTTGCATGAGCGGACTTGCCCACACACGAGCGGACTGTTTCAACGAACTGTTTGCCAAACAGTCCGCTCAACTTTTGAAATGAACGGACTCGCCCACGTAAGGCGGAGGCAAATCCGCCCATTTCGAGCGCGTGTACAGGTAGGCGGGGCCCGCGAAGGAGACGTCGCGGGCTCCGCCGCCTGGAATGGGCTTAAAGGGGAACCCCAACGCCGAAAAAAATCGGCGTGGGGGTTCCCCCAAAGTCCACACCAGACCCTTGTCCGAGCACGCTACCCGGCCGGCCAGGAAAGGGGGGCGAGCGAGCGCGCCCCCCCTCCTGAGCCGTACCAGGCCGCGTGCCCTCAACATGGGGGGTGCCTTGGGGAAGGGGGGGCCGCGCGGCCCCCCCACCCCAAAGCACCTTGCCCCCATGTTGATGAGGACAAGGGCCTCTTCCCGACAACCCTGGCCGTTGGTTGTCGGGGTCTGCGGGCGGGGGGCTTATCGGAATCCGGGAGCCCCCTTTAAGAAGGGGGCCCCCGGATACCGGCCACCCACCCTATGTGAATGAGTATGGGGTACAATGTACCCCTACCCATTCACCTGTGAAATAAAGTACAAAAAAAAAACACAACACAGGGGAAAAAATATTTTATTGCACAGCTCCGGGGGTCTTCAGTCTTCGGGGGTCTTCTCGCCGGACTCCTCCGCTATGTGTGTGTAGCTCTTTTACTAGCGGAGGAGTCCGGCTTTCTTCCTCCCCGCCGCCGGCCTCTTCTCCCGACTTCGGGGGTCTTGTCCCCCTCTTCGGTTCTTCTGCCGGGCCACCGCGCCTTCTTGTAGCTCTTTTACAGGCGGTGGCCCGGTCTTCTGTCGCCGCTGCCTTCCGTTCTTCTGTCGCCGCCTTCGGTTCTTCTGCCGGGCCACCGCGCCTTCTTGTAGCTCTTTTACAGGCGGTGGCCCGGTCTTCTGTCGCCGCTGTCGCCGCTGTCGTCGTCGCCGCCGCCGCCGCCTTCCGTTCTTGTTCTTCTTCTTGTTCTTCTGCTTCTTCTCCTGGAGATGTTGACTCGACGAGCTCTCCGGCCGGAATGCCAGAGCCGCGCTGTGCGGCCACTTATATAGTGACAATGGGGTGGTGTCACATGGTATATGTCACATGGGTTGGTCACATGGTGACCCCGCCCCCTTACGATGTCATAGTCCCCATGTGACATCAACCCATGTGACCAACCCATGTGACATATACCATGTGACACCGCCCCATTGTCACTATATAAGTGACCGCACAGCGCGGCTCTGGCATTCCGGCCGGAGAGCTCGTCGAGTCAACATCTCCAGGAGAAGAAGCAGAAGAACAAGAAGAAGAACAAGAACGGAAGGCGGCGGCGACGACGACAGCGGCGACAGCGGCGACAGAAGACCGGGCCACCGCCTGTAAAAGAGCTACAAGAAGGCGCGGTGGCCCGGCAGAAGAACCGAAGGCGGCGACAGAAGAACGGAAGGCAGCGGCGACAGAAGACCGGGCCACCGCCTGTAAAAGAGCTACAAGAAGGCGCGGTGGCCCGGCAGAAGAACCGAAGAGGGGGACAAGACCCCCGAAGTCGGGAGAAAAGGCCGGCGGCGGGGAGGAAGAAAGCCGGACTCCTCCGCTAGTAAAAGAGCTACACACACATAGCGGAGGAGTCCGGCGAGAAGACCCCCGAAGACTGAAGACCCCCGGAGCTGTGCAATAAAATATTTTTTCCCCTGTGTTGTGTTTTTTTTTTGTACTTTATTTCACAGGTGAATGGGTAGGGGTACATTGTACCCCATACTCATTCACATAGGGTGGGGGGCCGGTATCCGGGGGCCCCCTTCTTAAAGGGGGCTCCCGGATTCCGATAAGCCCCCCGCCCGCAGACCCCGACAACCAACGGCCAGGGTTGTCGGGAAGAGGCCCTTGTCCTCATCAACATGGGGACAAGGTGCTTTGGGGTGGGGGGGCCGCGCGGCCCCCCCTTCCCCAAGGCACCCCCCATGTTGAGGGCACGCGGCCTGGTACGGCTCAGGAGGGGGGGCGCGCTCGCTCGCCCCCCTTTCCTGGCCGGCCGGGTAGCGTGCTCGGACAAGGGTCTGGTGTGGACTTTGGGGGAACCCCCACGCCGATTTTTTTCGGCGTTGGGGTTCCCCTTTAAGCCCATTCCAGGCGGCGGAGCCCGCGACGTCTCCTTCGCGGGCCCCGCCTACCTGTACACGCGCTCGAAATGGGCGGACTTTCCGAGCGGGAACAGTCTGCTCATTTCGAAAGTACAGCGGACAGGCCCACACACGGGCGGACTGTTCGCTCAAACACAGTTTCAGCGGACAGTTTTTCGGAATTTCCGAAAGACTTTGTCCGTCCAACTGTCCGCTGAAACTGTCCGCTGAAAGCCCACACACGAGCGGACTGTCCGCCCAAACACTGTTCAGCGGACAAGGTTGGGCGAACAGTCCGCCCGTGTGTACGCGGCCTTAGTGTAAACAAATACATTTTTATTTTCTGTCTGTATTTTTTATTGTGTGGGTGTTTCTCCTGTCCAGGTACCTCAAATGTGAAATGTGATAGGTTGTTGGAAAATCAGATGCATAATTTATCCCCCATGTAAGCCTGAAGGTGGTCCTTGGAATTTGGGCCTCTCTGTGCATCTAGACAGTAAAAACGTCTCACACATGTGATATCTCTAAACTTGGTAGGTGTTTAATTGGTTTTGGGGTGTAAGTGTAGTTGATATACCTATGCTGCATATGCCTATGGTGTAAAAAAATGACTTTCTTAATTTTCCAAAAAGGTGGCAAGCATACTTAAAAAAACTTACTATGTCGCTTAGTAGTCATTTTGTGAGTTTTTAACCTGTGTTTTAGGGTCTCAAGAAATAAGATCAGGATAATATAATATATTTCAAATAATATACCATAATTTGAAGACTCTATAGCTTTCCCACAATCTAAATGATGTACGCCTTTTTGAAAACAAAGAATGTAGCAAAACAAATGTAGGGCTAAATTTATTATTATTGATATTATATATCAAAGGCTGACAGCACTTGTAGTTCATTGATTCACAGGGTTCTGTGGGAGGCCCACACAGCCGTGCTCTCTTTGAATTATGACAGTGAGTGCGGGAAGACGATCCCTGGCTCTCTGTTACAAGGAGACGGGGGGGGGGGGGGTCGGGGAAAAGGGGTCAGATGTTTAACATGATACATGTTACATCCTAAATATGAATGCCACATGTAGCATTGTTCAGAAAGGTGAACTTATCCTTTAATACTGTTTCCCTGATTGTTGATGCAGCCTCTGGCACCTATCAAGATTCATATATGCATATATGTAATGATGAAACACAATGTGGTATCGCAAAAAAAAAAAAAATTATATATATATGTATATATATATATATATATATATATATATATATATATATATATATATATATATATATTCCCCCAGTTTTCAGACAGGGCTTAGACATATGGTCCAGATGGACCTGTTGGAAAGCCTGTAGACACTTCAAAGAGATTCACGGATAAGAAGTAGACATGGGCGCCGTCAATAAATTTGTTTCGTTCCGTTCGATTAAGGTTCGTATTAGAATTAATTCGTACTTCGTATTTCATGTCCGAAATTAAATTTCAATTCGTACGAAATACGAATTGTTGTTAGGTTCGTTAACTTGTATGAACATTCTTTACAATGAATTTAAAGGCAAAAATATACCTCAATATGACAGTCAATGCTGATGGAAGTTTGGTTTTTATCCGAAATCCGAAATTACGTTGAAGAATTTCCTATCCGAATACAAATTTTTGTTAGATGAGGGGCTCCCACCATCCTTGTGCTGTGCTGACTTCCTCCTGGGGATTCGTAAACAAAAGTTCGTATTTCGTACAAAATTCGGACGCATGACAATTCGTATTTTGGATCCTCCCGAACGTACAAATATAGGGAAATTCGTACGAATTTAAGATTCGTACGTAACTAATTGCGCATGAAGTTGAGTACTCTTACCGGATATGGTGGACACACATACCATATGGCAGTGAGTCAAACAAGCATAGTTCCTTAATTGCTGGTGATACGAGGATGCCACGCTGGATACAATGACTGATTTGTGACTCCAAACCATATGGCCAGAGAGGAATGGACACCCGACAGCCAAGCCATTCTGAGGGATGATGGTATGGGAAAATGGTCACCAGTGCCCAAATATAGGATACAAGAAAAAAATGGGCTCCATATGGCGCAGGTCAACCAAATATGGTTTAGTGTAGTAAAAAATATCATACAAGAAATGCAGCATATAGCATTAAAAGTGATCACAAAAAATAATATATATATACAAAAGCAATGTGGGAAGCAAAGAGGTGCTATCCTGACTTTCAACTCAATAGATCTTCCACTGGGGCATAATAAAAGACCTATTGAGTTGAAACTCGTCAGACTAGCACTACCCAACTTTTTATCCGTGAATCTCTTTGAAGTGTCTACAGGCATTCCAACAGGTTCATCTGGACCATATGTCTAAACCCTGTCTGGAAACTGTGAGAAAATAACTTTTTCCTATTTTTATGCAAAAATTTATGCTTTGATATATATTTTTGTGATACCACATTGTGTTTCATCATCACACGTTGTGTTATATGTATTCACGTTTTCACACATTTATTCATGTGTTTGAGTGTGTCTACACTCACTGTATTATTATTATTTATGTGCATTGGTTTCTTCAGTTACCAGTCCTTTTATTTATGTATTTAATTTTATTTTAGTCAAATGTTTAGATGTTTCCACTCTCACGGTCACATTATTTAGCACTACACTAATTTTTGTATATTGTTTTGGACTTTGTTTGAGTGTTAGCGGCTGTTCATAGTTTTCATTTTTTTTGGTTTAATGCAGTATTTTCCTCCCTTTTTCCACATATATGTCAAGGCGTGGATCTTAATAAGAAGAGGCAGGGCCCAGAGTGACCTGGACTGAAATATATAAAGTCAATTGATAACTTATATGTACTTAGGAGTTCCACTCAAAATGCAGCAGCTAAAGCTTACTGTAGTAAATAGTTGCTTGCATGCTAACTATGTATGATAATAGCTATATTCAAATCAAACACAAAGGTTTTAAAATCTATTTAGACCAATTTTGATGCGGAACAGAATTTCCTTTTCCTAAATATCAATAAGCACAAATTGCTCCTAGCAAGTTATGATTTTAGATTGCAATTCAACTTTTGTTGCTGTCTAAATGGCATACTCCTCACCTGTCTGTCAGACCTTACTTAGAAGTTATTTTCTTACCAAGTGGCAAACTCTTGGCATCATATATTAAGCATATATTCTAAGCTCAATTTTGCTATGTATGTTTTTATGTAACTATCAAATGGTTAAATTGGCCTTTAGGCCCCTTTTATATGGGGCTATCCATTTTTACTCTTCCGCTTGCTCAGCGGGGATCACTCCATTGATCCCGCTGAGCCAGCGGATGACAAGCCCATCTCTGCACACTGTGCAGGGATGGACCTGTCAGAAAGATTGCTCTCCTCTATGGGGGGATCAGATGATTACAGACCACCTGTCTGGTTTCATCCGATCCACCAGATGGATGGAAAATAGCACATCCATCCATCTGAATTTTAAAGGAACAAATCGGATCGGGGTGGATCAGATGTCAGCAAACATGACACTGGAGACATCCAAAGCTCCATAGAGCTATATGGAGCGGCCGTTCAAATCCGCCTATCCGTTTTTTGAGGATCCTTACTCTGGCACAAAATCCCCTGTGATGTAGTATAACCCCAGAAATAACCACTACATGGACTACAGCAGTGATTATATACATTTTCTGGACCAGCAGATAGAAGCGGGAAATTTGTCACAAGCCTTATTTCAAATTAATGTTAGTTTGATCAAAATAATTGACAAATATTGTTTGTACATTGCACAATGTGTATACAGTATATACAGTATGTACAGTTTACACAGTTGTATGATAGCTAATGTTTAAGTACTATTTTTAAAATAGCAGATGACACTGTATCTGCAAAATGACCTACCGAACTCAGATGCAATTAGACTCTTTGGATCTGGTACGGATTTTAAGGGGAAACCCCAATCCATAACAAACCCTTGATTTGAACACACATCCATAGCAGGCTAGGAAAGGGTGAAGCAGTGGCTGTCCTCCCGTGAACAATACCAGACCACATGCTCTCAACATCGGAAGGAGGGGTCCATGTTGATAAGGATAAGGGCCTCTCCCCCCCAAGCCTGGTCCAGTGAGTTATATCTGACTTATTGGAATCTGGCAGTCCCCTTTAAGATAAGAGGCACTCAGTTATCCAACCCCCCACGTGAAAGAGTAAGGGGTACATAGTACCCTTACTCATTCCCCCAAAAAAGTCTGTTGTAAATAAACCTTATGAAATACCTATTAATGTGAACTGACAAAATTAACCTTTTGCACTGAAAAACTCAAAAAAAATAAAGAATGGTGCAGTGCTAAAAAATATAAGACTTCCTACCTCTAATATAAATGAACAGTGCATGCACCAGAAAACAAATGTTGAAAATTACCTTAGCGTAATACTTTACAGAGAAAGCAGAGCTCCAGTGATTCTATTCAGTGTGTAGAGCTAGACCTGTCCTCTCTACACAGAAATCTGATGTTCAACACTGGTCTCAGATAGGTCTGTCTCTTAATACTGGCTTGTAAACAGATTAAAAAGCTAGATAGCGGCAGCAGGGATGGAAGGGGTTAACTCACCTTCCTAGGCCTTTCCCTTGGTGGGCTTTCTGTTGTGCCCCCTCATGCATATAAATTCAAGAGGGAAGCTCTGCAGAGTCCCAGCCACATGGGAGAAGGAAAGGCTGACTGATGAAAAGTAATCTGATCCTCCAATAACCACTTGAGCAGAGGGCCTCTGTTTGTCCCTTACATAGTTACATAGTTGGTGAGGTTGAAAAAAATACACAAGTTTATCAAGTCCAACCTGTGTGTGTGCTTTTATGCCAATATTACGTTGTATACCCCTGTATGTTGTGGTCGTTTATGTGCCTAATAGTTTTTTTTTTAATTATCTATGCTCCCTGCTTAAACCACTGCTTGTGGAAGAGAATTCCACATCCTTATCACTCTTACCTTAACCACTTAAGGACCGCCGCATGGCAATGTACATCAGCAGAATGGCATGTACAGGCACAAGCACCTACATGCTTGTGTTGTGTTTGTGTTGTGCTTGTGTACGTGCTTGCCTTCCAGTGGGTGGGGGGTCCGATCGGACCCCCTCCCACTGGATGCGGCGGTCTGTTTCGCTTCAGGAGTGATCCGGGATGAGGGGATGGCCTTTGGTTTCTGGCCATCCCCTCTCCATCGCTCCTGGCGAATGAGAAGCTTCCCCCGCTGTGTATTATAAACACAGGCAGGGAGGAAGTGATGTCATTCTCCCCAGGCGGTCTTTTTGACCGGACTGCGAGGAGAACACAGAAAGTAAGTGCACCAAACACTATACTGACATGTAGGTACACATAGGCACGCAAATCCCCCCCCCCCCCCCCCGATCGCCCCCCCCCCCCCTCCCAGTCACAGTGTCACTGATTGCAGTGATCATTTATTTACTGATCACTGCATTTAGTGTCAGTTGTAAAAGTAAAAACTGTCAGGGCAGTTAGTGTTAGGTCCAGGGTAGCCCCCTACCCCCCATAAAGGTTTAACCCCCTGATTGCCCCTAAAGTTAACCCTTTCACCCCCTTTTGCCAGTGTCACTAAGTGATCGTCTTTCTGATCGCTGCATTAGTGTCACTAGTGCCACTAGGTATCTAGTTATTTTTTTAGGTTCACCGCCAGGTTTATATAGCGCTAGGTACCCCCATATACTACCCAATAATGGATTTAATCCCCTGATTGCCCCTAGTTAACCCTTTCACCCCCTTTCGCCAGCATCACTAAGCAATCGTTTTTCTGATTGCTGCATTAGTGTCACTGGTGCCGCTAGGTAGCTATTTTGTTAGGTTCACCGCCAGGTTTTTATAGTGCTAGGTACCCCCATATACTACCCAATAATGGTTTTAACTCCCTGATTGCCCCTAGTTAACCCTTTCACCCCCTTTTGCCAGTGTCACTAAGTGATCGTTTTTCTGATCGCTGCATTAGTGTCACTGGTGCCACTAGGTAACTAGTTATTTTTTTAGGTTCACGTCAGGTTTTTATAGCGCTAGGTACCCCCATATACTACCCAATAACGGTTTTAACCCCCTGATTGCTCCTAATTAACCCTTTCACCCCCTTTTGCCAGTGTTACTAATAGGTAGTGAGGAGTGAAATCAAAAATTTGCACCCTTAGAAATCCTGAAGGCAGTGATTGGTTTTCGGGGTCCCGTACGCGGCTAGACTCCCAAAAAGTCCTACATATGTGGTATCCCCGTACTCAGGAGAAGCAGCAGAATATATTTTGGGGGGCAATTCCACATATAACTATGGCATGTGTGAGCAATATAACATTTAGTGACAACTTTTTTGTAAACTTTTTTTTTTTTGTCATTATTCAATCACTTGGGACAAAAAAAATATTCAATGGGCTCAACATGCCCCTCAGCAATTTCCTTGGGGTGTCTACTTTCCAAAATGGGGTCATTTGGGGGGGATTTGTACTGCCCTGCCATTTTAGCACCTCAAGAAATGAGATAGGCAGTCATAAATTAAAAGCTGTGTAAATTCCAGAAAATGTACTCTAGTTTGTAGACGCTATAACTTTTGCGCAAACCAATAAATATACGCTTATTGACATTTTTTTTACTAAAGACATGTGGCTGAATACATTTTGGCCTAAGTGTATGACTAAAATTTGGTTCATTCGATTTTTCTTATAACAAAAAGTAGAACATATCTTTTTTTTTTTCATTTTCAGTCTTTTTCCTTTTATATCGTAAAAAATAAATATCACAGAGGCAATCAAATACCATCAAAAGAAAGCTCTATTTGTGGGAAGAAAAGGACGCAAATTTCGTTTGGGTACAACATTGCATGACCGCGCAATTACCAGTTAAAGCAGTGCAGTGTGAAATTGTAAAAAGACCTCTGGTCCTTAGGCTGACAATTGGTCCTCTCTACGCAGTTTAAGGTTAAAATGCTTTTCTTCTAATTTTAGTGAATGGCCGTGTGTCTTTTTATGTTACCTTGTGTGAAAAAGTTTTATCCCTATTGCGGGGTCACCAGTATGGTATTTGTACATTAAAATCCTATCTCCTGTCTCTTCTACAGAGAGAAAAAGTTCAGTGCTCGTAATCTTTCCTCATAACTATGGACCTCCAGTCCCTTAATTATCTTCGTTGCCCTTTTCTGGGCCCACTCCAGTTCCAGCAAATCCTTCCTGAGGACTGGAGCCCAGAACTGGACAGAATACTCCAAGTGCGGCCGGACCAGAGTCTTGTAGAGTGGAAGAATTATCGCTTTATCTCTTGAGTTAATCCCCTTTTTAATGAATGCCAATATTCTGTTTGCTTTGTTAGCAGCAGCTTGGTATTGCATGCCATTACTGAGCTTATCATCTACTAGGACCCCCAGGTCCTTTTCCATCCTTGATTCCCTCAGAGGTTCTCCCCCAGTGAGTAGATTGCATTCATCTTTTTGCCACCCAAATGCATTGTTTTACATTTTTCTACATTAAACCTCATTTGCCATGTAGTTGTCCATCCCATTAATTTGTTCAGATCTTCTTGCAAGGTTTCCACATCCTGCAGAGAAAATGATTAACCTGTTTAGCTTAGTATCATCCACAAATACTGAGATTGAGCTTTTTATCCTATCTTCCAGCTCATTTATGAATAAATTAAATAGGTTTGGTCCAAGGACAGAACCCTGGGGGACCCCACTTTCCACACCAGACCATTCCGAGTACTCCTCATGTATCGCCACCCTCTGAACTCGCCCCTGTAGCCAGTTTTCAATCCATGTATTCACCCTATGGTCCATACCAACGGACCTTATTTTGTATAGTAAACGTTTATGGGAAACTGTGTGTAATGCCTTTGCAAAATCCAGATACACCACGTCTACAAACCTTCCTTTATCTAGATGGCAGCTCACCTCCTCCTAGAAGGTTAACAGATTGGCTTGGCAAGAACGATTCTTCTTGAATCCATACTGATTACTGCTAATGATACAGTTTTCATTACTAAAATCTTGTATATATTCTCTTATCATCCCCTCCAAGATTTGTATATTATTGACGTTAGGCTAACTGATCTGTAGTTCCCAGTGATATATATTGGTCCTTTTTTTTAAATATTGGTGCTACATTGGCTTTTCTCCAATCAGCTGGTACCATACCACTCAGTAGACTGTTCATAAAAATTAAGAACAATGGTCTGCCAATTACTTGACTGAGTTCTTTAAGGTCCCTCGGGTGCAAGCAATCTGGTCCACATGACTTATTAATGCTAAGTTTTTCCAGTCTATTCCTAATTCTATCCTCTGTTAGCCATGAGGGTTCTTCCTCTGATGTGTCATGAGGATAAACAGTGCAGTCTTGTTTGCTGAATCCCCCCGTTTCCCTCATGAAGAATGAGAAGAATAAGTTCAAAACCTTCACCATCTCTCCATCCTTTGTAACCAGATTCCCTTCATCATTCTTTATGGGGCCAATATGATCTGACCTCCCTCTCTTGCTATTTATATACTTAAAGAGTTTCTTGGGATTTGTTTTACTCTCCTCCACTATGTGTCTTTTGTGTTCTATCTTAGTCACTGTCAGGACGATCCTACCAGTAACAGAAGATCCAGATTTGCTGATGCGCGATTGCGGTTGCCAATGCACATGCGCGAGTGAGCACAGGAACACGCGGGCACGTGGCCCCTGACACCAGGTGGGCTATTTAAACAGGCTGACACACAGAGACTTTGCTGTCTGATCTACAGCGTTCCTGTGTGTATCCTGCTATCTAAACCTGTTCCTGTGTATTACCTGGCTTGCTTCTGACTATCCCAGCTATCTGCCTGCATCTGTTCCCTGGCCTGTCTTGACCTTGCTCCTGCTTGCTCCTCTGGCCCTTCTGCTGTCCGCCTGATGCCGACCTGGCTTGTTCCAGTAACCCTGCTTCTGCATCTGCCTTGTTTCAGTACTCCTATCTGTGTATGACCCAGCTTGTCTGAACTTTCGCAGTTCCAGTCCAGTGGGAATCATCTTCCGGTCTGTTCCAGCCGCCAGTCTGCTGTTCCAGTCCCCAGTCTGCTGCACCTGCCTGCTTTTCCAGTCTGTTTCAGTCTCTAGTCTGCTGCATCTGTCTGTTGTTCTAGTCTGCTGTCCTCCCTACACAGTGCCACCTGGAATTCCGGACTGTCATCCTTGCTGTTAATCCTGCCGGGCCCTCGTGCTACTCTACATTCCTGTGCCTCCAGTTTACTCTACTAGGGGCCTTGAGTCGGAGGAGTAAGAGAGGCCTTCCCCCACAGTTTGGACTCATCTACTAGGTATGTGACAGTATCAGACAGTCATGTCTGAGCTCGAATGAGGAGCCTCTCCTAGGGAGGAATTATGTCAAAATCTGGCAGGCCTGACACAGGCTGATAAAGATCTTCAACCAGCACCCCGGGTCACCTCATACTTCTGCTTCTTCAGTCAGTAGAGCACCTCCTCCTGCAGTAGTTATGCTTCCTCCCGGACCAAGAGTTCCCACTCCTGAAAAGTTCTCTAGGGAACGTAGTAAATTTCCGCAATGCATGTGAACTATATTTTGCTCTACAGCCATGTACCTTCTCCCTAGAAGCTATCAAAGTGGGCTTCGTACGCTCTCTGCTTCAGGGGGAACCCCAAACCTGGGCTCACCACCTCCTGGAACAGAGATCTGAAGTTTTAACTAACTTAACCACCTTTTTTATGTTATGGCCCAGCTGTATGACGACCCTCTGCTCTCTGCAACCGCAGAAGCTGCACTGTATACACTTCAGCAAGGATGCAGGGTGGTGGAAGACTGGAATGACGCTGGCCTCTATTACCAATTCTGCATGGTACTGTTGGACCCTTTTAAAGATGAACTGGCCCAAGTTGGGGTACTGCAGACCTTGAATGTTTTTGTCAATTTATCCATACAGATTGACAGATGCCTGAGGGAGCAAAGATTGGAGAGGGCAAAAGGACCTTCCCGTCCTACCTGGATGTTACCAAGAGTCCCCCGTTACTCTTACCCAGCTCCTTCAGCAAAGCTAGCTTCTGCACCTGACATGTCTGAACCCATGCAACTTGGGGTACTCCACCTTTCCCCTAAAGTGGAAGAATGCCAAAGTCATTGGTTACATAGTTAGCAAGGTTGAATAAAGACACCAGTCCATCTAGTTCAACCTGAGGGAGTGTCTACAATTACATCGGTCCCTACCCTCAAGGAGCCCACAATCCATGGTCCCCGTTCATATACCAGGGCCAATTTTGGACAGAAGACAATTAATATACCTGCATGTCTTTGGAGTGTGGGAGGAAACCGGAGTACCCAGAGGAAACCCACGCAGGCACAGAGAGAACATGCAAACTCCAGGCAGGTAGTGTCATGGTTGGGATTCAAAACAGAGACCCGTTTTACTGCTAGGCGAGAATGCTAACCACTGTGCCGCCCAACATGTGCCTGTATTGTGGAGAACCTGGTCATTACATCAGAACTTGTCCTGCCAAGATTCATAAGTGCCTGTGCATTTCCTCTGATCATGCATTCGCTTTGACCAAGACCTCTACTCTCCTTGCTCTATCTTGTTGAAGCTCCCAGGAAGGACTTTACATGTTTCTGGAACCTGTAGCTGCTTCATAGACTCATCCTTCGCAGCAAATGCTTTTTACTGTTCAAATACCAAGGACTTTCTATTCATCTGGCTGAAAGATCAGCTATTAAGTCTGGACCAGTTATGTAAGAGACCACTCCACTGCCTGCCACCACTGCCAGTTTACACTAAGAACTGTTACGCTTGGATATCATCAGCTCGCCCTTGTTCCCAGTCATCCTTGATATGTCATGGCTGCAGGCCCACAATCCATATATCACTGGGCCACGGGGGAGGTCATGTTTCCTTCTCCTTACTGTCAGCAGTTCTGTATCCCTAAAATACCTGTTAATCACCTACCCTGTGGTGTCTGGACACAGATACAGAGATATGCCAATCTGTCCTGGAGGCCTATCAGGAATTTAAGGATGTTTTCAGTAAAAAGAGAGCTGAGGCCCTTCCGCCCCACCGAGCCTACAACTGTCCTATTGAGCTCCTTTCGAGAACCAAAGTCCCTTTTGGGAGAATCTTCCCTTTAACTGAGTTGGAGCTGGGAACATTAAAGGAGTACATTGACAAGAATCTAGAAAAAGAGTTGATCTGCCCATCCACATCCTCGGCAGGAGCAGATATCTTTTTTTGTGGAAAAGAAAGATCACACCCTACGGCCTTGTATTGACTATCGCGAGCTTAACAAAATCACTGTTAAGAATCACTACCCTCTCCCCTTAGTGCTCAAACTATTTCAGAGACTGGAGCCGCTACTATCTTTATCAAACTTGATCTCCGAGGGGCCTACAACTTGGTCCGCATAAAAGAAGGAGACGAGTTGAAGACAGTTTTTCTCACCCAATTCGAGCACTTTGAATACCTGGTGATGCCCTTCGGGTTGTGCAACGCCCATGCAACATTCCAGCATTTCATCAATGATATCTTTCGAGATTATTTGGATCTGTTCATCATTGCCTACCTAGATAATGTCCTGATTTCTTCCTCTTCCTTAGATTCTCACTGCAAGCACGTCAGATGTGTGTTAGCTTGGTTTTGGCAGCATGGCCTGTACGCTAAGCCTGAAAAGTGTGAGTTCAAGCAAAAAAGTATTTAATTTCTAGGATTAATCCTCTCAATTAAAGGAATCAAGATGGATTCTCAAAAAATCACTGCAATACTAGATTGGCCAGTCCTCGCAGACAAGAAAGGTATCCAATGTTTTGTAGGATTTGCAAATTTCTACCGAAAATATATTAAAGGATTCTCAGCCATCATTGCTCCTATTAGTCAGCTAACCAAACAGGGTATCTGTTTCCATTGGTCTCCAGAGGCTTAGACTTCCTTTGAATCCCTGAAGAGACTGTTCACCTCCGCCTGTGTTTTGAAACATTTTGATTCTACTCTGTCATTCATCCTGGAGGTTGACGCCTCAGAATTTGCTGTTGGAGCAATACTCTCCCAACAACAGTGGACCAAAGTCCTGTTACACCCAGTTGCTTTCTTCTCCCATGAGTTATCAGTAGCAGAGAGGAAATATGATGTGGGAGGCCGAAAACTGTTAGCAATAAAGTCCGCACTGGAGGAGTGGTGATAGCTGTTAGATGGAGGAGCCCATCCAATCCTAATCTATACAGATCATAAGAATCTAGAGTATCTGAGATCTGCAAAGAGGTTAAGGTCATGTCAAGCCAGGTGGGCATTATTTTTCTCCAGTTTCTCTTTCCATGTCACCTACCGAAAAATACGAAGCCTGAAGCTTTGTCTCGGATGTTCCATAAATTTAAGCAAATCTCTCCCCCGGACGCTATCCTGTCTCCAGGAAATTTTCTTCTGGTACAAGATTTGTTCTCACTAATCAAACAAGCTTCCGCAGGCTTAGCAACCCCCCCCCCCCCCCACCCGCTGGGGCAGAGCTACAAGCAAGAGATGGCCTGTTCTGGTACAGGAGAAAGATCTTCATAGATGAGTGTTTACGGATCACTATATTGGAACCATGTACTGGCTGGACATTTTGATATAACTAAAACTGCTCATCTTGTGCAGTGCACTTTTTGGTGGCCTCAAGTAGTTGGAGACTGCAAGAGATACGTGCAATCCTGCACTACTTGCAAAAATAGTAGAACCAAGGCCTGGGGGTTGGTAAAATCATTGCCTGTTCCAGACAGACCACGGAAGATGTTATTCATAGACTTTATTGTTGAATTTCCCCCGTCATAGAGGGTCATACCACCATTTTTGTGGTGATGGACTGATTGTCTAAAATGGTACATTTCATCCCAATGAAAGGAAGGCACTCAACTCCTGAAACAGTGCAAGTCTTTATCAGAGAAATAATTAAACATCACAGAGTACCGGCTAACATCGGATTAGGGAGTACAATTTACTTCCATATTCTGGAAGGCTTTGTGCAAGGCCCTGGGAATTGAACTATCATTCTCCTCTACCTACCATCCACAGACGGAGGAGGCAAGGCCCTGGGAATTGAACTATCATTCTCCTCTACCTACCATCCACAGTAGGAGAGGGCCAACCAGACACGAGCAATGCTTGCGCTGTTTCTCCTCATTTTCCCAAGATGACTGGATCTCCCTGCTCCCATTGGCCGAGTTTGCCTACAACAACTCCACCCATTCTGACACAAAACATCCTAATATGCTCTGTACCAGTGTCCCAGAAACCATAATATTTTTCTGCTCCAATAACTCATTTTTATGACAAAAACACAAGAATACAACAAAGAAGTATTCTACAGAACGAGGAGTATTAATGCTTGAACCGAATAATCTAGTGTGGTTGTCCACAACAAGCCTAAGATTAGCTTGCCCTTCAAAGAAACTGGATCCCGAGTTCATGGGTCCATTTCCTGTAAAGAGGAAAATTAACGAGGTGGCCTATGAGTAAGGATGAGACTGGTTCACACCAGACCTTGTGAACAGGGAACAAAATTCAGACAAACACACGAACACCGTTAAAGTCTATGGGACACGAACATGAAAAATCAAAAGTGCTAATTTTAAAGGCTTATATGCAAGTTATTGTCATGAAAAGTGTTTGGGGACCCGTGTCCTGCCCCAGGGGACATGTATCAATGCAAACAAAAAGTTTTAAAAACTGAATTTTTTTCAGGAGCAGTGAACTTAATAATGCATAAAATTAAACAATAACAATTAAATATTCCTTTAAATATCGTGCCTGGGGGTGTATATAGTATGCCCGTAAAGTGGCACAGTTTTCCTATGTTCAGAACAGTACCACAGCAAAATGAAATTTTTAAAGGAAAAAAATAATTTGAAACTGATTGTGGTTGTGAATTGTCTGGTCTCAGCAATATAGATAAAATTCATTGAAAACAACGTAATGCCCCCCCCCCCCCCCCCCCTAGTCCATTACTAGGCCCTTTGGGTCTGGTATGTGTCATGGTTATGCAGTGATCTTCCTGTGTTTGCTTACCTCCCCTCATGTGTTCAGACTAGAGGCCAGCCACTTTTTATAACCTCTCCTCTAAGCATGGCTCCACCAACCTGTGCACTGCAGGCCATCAGTGCTGATCAACCATTGTGTATACCTTTGTGTGTTAGCTTCCTGTTTCCTGCTGTGTGCTCTTCTACTGTTTTCCGTTACCGACTTTGGCATGTTTTTGACTATCCCTGTTTGCCTATGATCCTGACCTTTTGGCGTGTCCCCGACTATTCTTGTCTGTTTGTGGCCCCGACTTTGGCTTTGTCCCTTACCATCCCTATCCTCCTGTTGCCTACTGTGGGTGTGAGCTGGGGGACCCTGGGGGTCGCGACCTGGAGCCAGTTGCAGCCAAGTCCATTCTCACCACTAGAGGCGCTGGTGAACACCTGCTGGCTCTTAGACTCCGCGCCCCAGGGAATCTTACGCTCTAACCCCAGTGGGATCTGTCCCCCGTCTGCAGCAGTCAGCCGTAGGGTCCACAACCTTGCGGTGCACTCCTGATCCCTACGGTGTGCATCCGTCACCTCTCCTCAAGGTGACCCGACAGTATGAATATTAAGGGAAACCCCGAACCAAAAATAAAAAAATTTATAATTGCATGAGGGTCCCCCCAAAATCCATACCAGGCCCTTATCGGAGCACACAACCTGGCAGAGAGAGAGAGCGCCCCCACCCTCCTGAACCATACCTGGCCACATGCCTTCAACATGGGGAGGATATTTTGGAGTAGCCGTCCAGAGCATCTATTCCCCATGTTGATGGGAACAAGGGCCTCATTCCCAAAACCCTTGCCCGGTGGTTGTGGGGGTTTATGGGCGGGGTGCTTATTGGAATCTGGAAGCTTCCTTTGACCAGGGAACCCCCAGATCCTGGCCTCCACCCCATGTGAATTGGTAACGGGTACCCCTACCATTTCACATAAAAAGTGTCAAAAATAGTAAAAAAGACAGGAGACACTTTGGGATAAGTCCTTTATTAAAGCATAAAAAAAAAAAAATGCCCCACAATGTAGATCCATCTCACCCGATAGACCGAAAAAAGAAAAAAAAAGGCGCAACAGCCCTGCCTCCATGGGAGGCTCCTGCAAAGTGACGCTTCTTCTCGGTGACAGCTGTTATATACCTGAGGGCGGGGCCATCTGGTGATGTAAATGGGTGACCCAGCCTCCCTCTAATGCCACTTGACGTCAGAGGAAGGCAGGCTAACCCATTTACATCACCGAGTGGCCCCGTCCTCAGCTATATACCGTATTTTTCGGACTATAAGGCGCACCGGATTATAAGGCGCACTAGCAACGACCGGCTGATAAAATGGATATTTCCATATATAAGGCGCATCGGACTATAAGGCGCACCGGATTATAAGGCGCACTAGCAACGACCGGCTGATAAAATGGATATTTCCATATATATAAAGCGCATCGGACTATAAGGCGCACGGTCGATTTTGGGAGAAAATTTAGGCTTTTACGTGCGCCTTATAGTCCGAAGGTTTACGTCAAGATGACAGATACTGTTAACAAAGAACTCCAGCGATGTCAACAGGTCATATATAAGGCGCACCGGACTATAAGGCGCACGGTCGTTTTTGGGAGAAAATTTAGGCTTTTACGTGCGCCTTATAGTCCGAAAAATACGGTAACTTATATAATTTATTTTAATTTTTGGTTTGGGGTTCCCCTTAATATTCATACCAGACCCAAAGGGCCTGGTAAAGGACTGGGGGGGGGGGGGGGCATGTCATTTTTTAAAATGAGTTTTATCTATAATGCCGAGACCCGACAATTCATTACAACCACAATCAGTTTTAAATTACTTTTTTCCTTTAGAAATGTCATTTTGCTGTGGTACTGTTCTAACCATGGGAAAAATGCACCACTTTACAGGCATACTATAGAAACCCCCCAGGCACAATATTTAAAGGAATATTTCATGTTTCATATATCACTGCCCCTGAAAAAAACGCTAGTTTTTTTTTTTTTTTTTTTTTTTAAATATATTTTTATTAAGCAAAAAGACAAATGTAAACAATTACACGACAATCGAAGTGGACAGTAACTTACAGAAGCAGTAAAAAAAAAAACAAGAAATATTAAAACAGTACAAAAGAGAGGGAGTATAACCCTCTATCGACCTCAAGGGCCAGAATATTAGGCAGTTTAATGCTTTAAGAAAGAAAAGAGTGGAAAATGAAAGTAAGAAAAGGAAGCGGAGAAGAAAGCGAGAGAAGATAAAGGAGAGGGGGGAGGGAGGGTGGGTAGAGGGAGGGAGAAGGAGATAGGGGGATAGGGAATAGCACCCTGGGAGACAAGGATCTCATCATAATCTAGCCGCAGTATGGTAGCACAATAAAACTTAAAGATGAGAAACAACATCATCTAAACATGCAGAACTAGATAGGAATCCCCTACATTAAGGATCATAAAAGGACAGTAACATTTGGCATATACAGGATCCCGAGTCCAATAAGAATTATAGAGATGTAGAAGGGCGTGTCGAGGGATGTAGTTCCTCCATTGCAGAAGAGGTAGGGTCAGACCTATCCAGCGGTAGTAGAGCCAGTAGGAGATCGGGATCTTGTGAGGGAGATAAATTGTCCGGGGGTGATGTTAGTTTGAGTTTCCCCAATGCATTGCTTAAGTCTCGTTGTAAGTACCAGCTGGTATAGCGAAAGGGGGAGATGATATTATTAACTTCCTCTGAGGTAAAGGATTGTTCGATATAAGCCCTCCATCTGGTAAAGAAGCGGGGAGTGGAAACAAAATGGGAGGATATAACGTCAAGTCGTTCAATGTGGAACAGCGAAAGGAGGGTTTGTTGAACCCCAGTTAGACTTGGTGGGGTTGTGGAAATCCAGTAGTTCATAACAGTTCTGCGGGCCGCCAGGAGGCATAGGTGGGACCAATGCGAGAGAGTGATTGGACTTGGAGAGGCTAGCGACTCGGGTAGGGGGTCGCAGCTAAACAGGCAGATCAACGGGTCTTTAGGTACCTGCATCCCGGTAACAAGGTTGATATAATCCAAGACTGAGTCCCAAAATGTTGATATAAAGGCGCAGTCCCAGAAGCGGTGTAGTAGGGTAGGGCGATCATGGGAGCACCAGGGGCATTTGGCTTCCGAGGGCTCCTTAGTTGTAGTCCGGAACGGGTAGTAAGCTCTGTGGATGATCTTGAATTGAGTTTCTCTCCACTTTTCTGATATAACCAGTTTGGAAATAAGCCTGTATCCCTTCAGGATCCTGTCCGGCAAGGTAGCATCATGAAATACAGAGGCCCATTGTTTGAAAGGGGCAATGCAGTACTTTTCCGCCTGGTAATTGATTAGGTGAGAGTAAAGGGTCGAGATGGAATAATCGCCCTGTCTAAGCACAGAGTCCAAATGCGACTTGCGGAGGCAGTCTTGACGTAGACCTCCAATGGACTTCAGGTAGCTCAACATTTGATGATGATAAAACGAGTGATGAGGGGGTAGTGAGAATTCCTGAGATAAAGTTCGAAAAGATTTAGGTGTCCCTCGTCCCTGTTCGTAAAGGGATGCCACTGTGAGTAGACCCCGCTGTTCCCATTGAGCAAAAGCTGAATGAATGGTGGAAGGCGGAAACATGGGATTGCCTTGAATTGGTAGATGCGCTGAAATATTTGTGGGTAAGCCCAGAAGCTTCCTGACCTCTCTCCAAGCCACTACAGTGTCCCGAATAAGGATGTTGCATTTAAGATGAGGTGGCAAAGCATGAACGTTGGAGTGAAGGATCGCTGAGAGCGTGTAAGGATGTACTAGCGCCTTCTCAAGCTGATGATTGGAATATCTTGATTTGCCCGCTATCCAGTCAAGGCCTTGTCTCAAGAGGCATGAAAGATTATAGAAACGGATATTGGGCAGGCCCGCACCGCCGTCAGGCTTAGGAAGACACAACTTTTGAAGGGCAATGCGTGGCTTTTTGTTGGCCCAGAGAAAAGCAGATAAAGCTTTATGTAATTTCTGCACATCAGAGTGTTTAAGGAGGAGTGGGATGGTTTGCATTGGATAGAGCAGCCTCGCAAAGGAAATCATTTTGAAGAGATGACATCTTCCAAAGAGTGACAGCGGCAGCCCCGCCCAAACCTCCAATTCCCTTACAATCTTAGAAATCAAGGGTGGGTAGTTGAGGGTATAGAGGGAAGAGGGTTCTCGACCTATGCGCACTCCCAGGTAGGTTATGTGGTGTTGTGCCATTGCAAAAGGCGAGGAAGATTGCCAGGATACAGCCGTACGCAAATTTAAGGATAAGATTTCACTTTTACCAAAATTTATTCTAAATCCCGAACAAAGACGATATTCTGCGAATAGGTCACGGAGTTTAACAAAATCGGCCGGAGGATTAGACGAAAAAAGTAAAATGTCATCCGCAAAGAGGGCAGATTGAAGGTTTTGGTCTCCAACCTTAATACCGCTGATACCGTCCGGAGAGTTTAGTAACCTAGATAAGGGTTCAATCGCCAGGTTGAACAGCAGAGGGGATAAGGGACACCCTTGTCTTGTCCCTTTGGTGAGAGAGATGTTGGGCGAGATAAAGTCCGGAGTAACTAGTCTGGCAGTCGGGGCATTGTACATCTGGTAGAGGAAGTGCGTGACTGGACCCGAAAAGCCAAAGGCTTGCAGTACCTTAAATAGCCAGGCAAAATTAATATTATCAAATGCCTTTTCGGCGTCAATAGAAATGATGGCTAAATCTTGTTCTGGGTATAATTTCGCTTTTTCCAGTGCCAGAAGTACCTTGCGGATATTTAATGTTGCGGACCTGCCAGTAGTGAACCCTGATTGGGCCGGGTGCAGAAGGGTAGGAAGGATGGTAGCTAAGCGCGATGCTATAATTTTAGACATTATTTTAACATCAACATTTATAAGAGAAATGGGCCTATACGAACCTGGGCACAAAGGGTCTTTGCCCGGTTTGGGGATCAACTTAATGTAAGCCTGAGAACCCGTGGGGGGGTAGGAACCACCGTCCCATAAGGCTGTAAAAACTTTGGATAGAGTGGCCGGTATAAAATCTCGGGTAAGTTTATAAAATTCGGCCGAATAGCCATCGGGCCCAGGTGCTTTAGAAGGGGACATCAATTTTATTGTAGACCGAATGTCGTCCAGGGTAACAGGGGCGTTTATGGCTTCTAATTGAGGTCCAGTCAATTGTGGCAAACTCACCCTCGAGAGCACCTGGTCAGCGATGGTATGGTCAATGGGGTCTTCTGCATATAGGGAAGAGTAGTAATCAGTTAGTAGTTGGCTGATCAACTTAGAGGAGGTAACAACAGATCCATCAGGGTGCTTCAAGGCGTGGATATGAGCCGGCCTTTTAAAGCCTGCACATAGCCGAGCTAAAAGCTTACCCGCCTTATTGCCATGTTTGTGGAGGCGCATGGACAGATAGGAGGAGGCAATCTGCTCCTGCCTCTCCGCCCATAGATCAAAATCTTGCTTGGCTATCTGCCATGCCCTGACAGTAGCCGGGGTTCGATTATGTTGGAGCTCAAGGTGCATGGAGCGAAGCTTTTCACTAGCTTGAATATAGTTTTGCTTTGAGTGCCGCTTGTATTGTGTCACATAAGCAATAATCTTGCCTCGGAGGAAGGCTTTACCCGCCTCCCAAAAAAGATTTGGAGTGGGGACATGTTCGCCATTCGTTTCTGTATATTCGGACCAACTAGTGAGTAGCATGTGTTTAAAATCCTCATTCTTCGCCAGATAGGAGGGGAAGCGCCATATGGGCGAGGAAGAGGAAGGCTTAACATTTAACAAGCTAACCGTTACAGGGCTGTGATCGGAAATGGCCATGTCCTTAATGTCAGAGTCACTCACCAGAGGTAAAAGTGCCGGGGACACAAAGAAATAGTCAAGTCGCGAAAACGACTTGTGGGGGGGTGAATAGAACGTGAATTCACGTTCCGTTGGATGGGACAGTCTCCATACATCGGTGAAATTTTGTGATGAGAACGTCCGGGCAAGGGGGGTGGTGGTACCACTAGTCTGAGTTAAAGACGTAGGGCTGCGGGGGTTAGTGCAAGTCCTATCTTCAGAGGGACACATAACCGAATTAAAGTCGCCCCCTATCAGGTGGTGAGTCTCAGACACCTGGGAGATCCAGGTTCCCAGCTCACTGAAGAACGACAAGTCGGGGGAGTTGGGCGCATAAACATTAGTTATAGCAATGTCTTTGGAAGCTAGGGTCAGGTGTAAGGTGATCATACGACCCCCCCAAGTCTACACGGACATTACGGGTGGTATACTGCAACCGTTTATGAAGCAGAATAACCACCCCCGCTTTGCGACCTACGGCCGGGGAACCCAAAACTTCGCCAACCCACAATTTACGAAGGCGTGAAAGATCTCCGTCAGTCAGGTGGGTCTCTTGTAAGAGCGCCACATCAGTCTTCAACCGCTTAAGATGACGGAGAACTTTCATTCGCTTGGAGGGTGAACGCAGGCCTTTAACATTCCACGATATTACATTAAGTCGGTCCGCAGAGGCATTAGCCATAGGGGCCATTAGGTGAGGTAATAGTAGGTCGAGGAGAAATTAATCCAACAGTGAAACAGACAAAAATGAACCCAGGAGTGCGCATATGTAGGGAGACCCCCAAGGGTGTCCATGAGTAAGCAGAGGGGAGAGAGAAAAGAGAAGCCGTAACAGAAAAGTGAAAGGTAAAGAAAAAGAAAAAGAAAGAAATAGGACAGATCCATACAGTACGGAATGTAATCAAACATAGTAGGTGTATCCACCATAGAGTAGCCGTAGCCCACTTCACCTTTTTCCACATGGGTTGCATCTAAGGTAGACGGCTCCCATTGGGCGCAATAGCCCCCTGGGATAGGCCGAATATGAGCCCCGGGGGGGGACGAGGGTAGGGAGAAGGACAATGGAAGGGCAAGAATAACCAGCAGTATCTCGGGCTGGGAAGTAGGGGAGGATTTGGGGATCAGGGAAGGGGGGTTAACCCCAAAGTTGTAGATGAACAGCCTGAATGCTGCATGAGAAGTATAGGAAAACCAACCGTGCAGGTGAAATAGGCAGGCTAACATCCCTAAGTAATACTAGAAAGCATAAACAAGTGAAAAAATATGGGTAGTTGACCCGGTTATAAACAAACAAATGTGGAACATATGATATCAAACAGATTAAACATGAGCAAGCACAATATCATAGGTAACCAACTCACGGAGGACCCCACAACAAGTGTATTAGCTGTGAGTACCAATAAGTGAAAACACTGCTAGCAGTACCCTTATCCGGGCGTATAGTCAGGATGATTCCAAATACAGATTCAGCGGATCTCAGAACGCGGGCGCTGAGTAGTGGAGCGACTTCTCTTGTATGGTGGTTTGGAGGGGCTCAGCTGATGAGTAGTAGTGGCCTGGGAGGTAACAGCCGGATCGGCAGAGGGACTCCTCATCGAGGGATCTCGGGTTGTATCCATGTCTGCAGGGTAGTTGGTGAAACGTTCCGCCTCAGAGGGTGAATTGAAGGTGCGGCGAGTGCCATTAGGAAGAGTAACATGTAGTATTGCCGGATAGGCCAAAGTAAACTTAATATGGTTCTTGAAGAGAGAGGCACAGATTGGTGAGAATTCTTTACGCAGTCGCATGACTTCAGCAGAATAATCAGCGAATAGAAGTAAATTAACGCCGTCAATCGTGAGGGTGCGTTGAGAGCGGAACTTTTGCAAGATAGCATGTTTGTCTGCATAGTTCAAGTACCTAGCTATGACCGCTCTAGGTTTGCTGCGCTGTTCAGAGAGCTGTCCCAGACGATGCGCACGTTCCACCACACAGGGGGTAGTGAGGCCTAGGCTAGCAGGGATAGTAGTCATACAGAGGTCCATGAGTTGTCCCGCAGTTACTGACTCAGGCAAACCCACTATTCTCAGGTTGTTCCTTCTTGCCCTGTTCTCAAAATCATCCAATTTGATCCACAGGTCTCTGGTGGTACGTGTGAGGCGAGCTAGAGCAGCAGCTTGAGCAGTGGTGTCATCCTCCATGAGGGAGATACGTTCCTCTGTCTGTGTTAAACGCTGTGCCTGGGCCTGCAATTCGTTCCTGTATTGCTCCATGGCCTTGTGAATAGCAGAGTCTATTGAGGCAGTTAGCGTAGGGGTTAACAAGGCTACCACTGCCTGGGCTATGTCAGCCGATGGAGGCGCCTCCGCGCCAGGGAGCAGAGATGCTGCAAGTGATGGCTCAGCAAGGCCTTGCATCGGCGCCATATTGGCTGAGGATTCGGCCGCGTCAGCCGACGCGGGTGTCGCTGCGGCCAGCGAACGGTTCCCGGACCGCTCCACAAAGCGGTCCATCCAAGGCTCTTCACCTTCCCCTAGCAGCGGGAGGGATCCCCGAGGCGTGTAGCTGCCTTGTAGCGGATTAACAGGGGGTATGCGGCGGGAGCAGAGTCCGCTTACCTCCTCCTCATGTGGCGCCGGAACCGGAAGTAAAACGCTAGTTTTTAATACTTTTGTGCATTGATACATGTCCCCTGGGGCAGGACCCAGATTCCAAAACACTTTTTATGACATAAACTTGCATATAAGCCTTTAAAATAAGCACTTTTGTTTTTTCATGTTAGTGTCCCATAGACTTTAACAGGGTTCCACGGCTTTCGAATTTGCCGCGAACACTGCATAATATTCCCATCCCTACCTATGAGCTGGAGCTTCCAGATTCACTCAGGATTCATCCCATCTTTCATGTGCACTACTGAAATCTTCTGTTCCTAACTCTTTTCCAGACTGGAATTTGGATCCTCCTGACCCTGTAATAGTGGACTGAGAGGAGGAATTTGAAGTAGAAGCAACCCTGGATTGCAGGAAGAGAAATAACCAAATCCAATTTTTGAAAAATAATATACATAAATGTATATGACTTAGTGCATAACCTTCGTGATCTGTTTACTGCACAAAATATAAGTGCACTCCGCTGCAGGCAAAGATAAAGTGCTAACAAATAAATATGTGCAAATTGCAAATCAGTAAAGTACAATAAAGTGCAAACAAATTCTGTGCCAAAAAATAAGAAATCCAAAATCTTGTGTCCATTCACTCCCAATTGCAGTGATTCAGGGTGCGTTGTGAATACAAAAAAGTGCTCTCAGTGCCTTTACCTCATGGGTTTGGGAAAAGCACTCTAATAGATTACATCGATCTTGTTCGCACTTCTGTAAATGTAGGTCAATCAATTCAGCAATAAAGGTTATTTATGGGAGATGAATAACCGCTTAGGCTCCATAGTGGTATCCACATGTAAAATAAATGAGTCTCCAATAGTGCATTACCCAAATAACATGAATTTTATTTATAAAAATGGCTGCTTACATGTGAGTAGTTAAAAATAGGCCAAACTCAGAGTACATTGGCGTTCCACGCCACTTCTTATGCTAGTTCGGGTCTGCAGTATCCACTTCCGGGTCCGTCGTAACGACTTCCGACTCGTGGTGTTTACTTCCGATTTTGCAATTTTACATTGGAGTTAAGCCACCCAGGACTTTTATTAGCTCATTTAAATGTATTTCCCATTGGGATGCACTGGCTAATACCCTTATTTAATATGCTTTCAAAGCACTCCTATTTTTACTCCGTGTTCTTTGTGCCTAGGATTTTATCCAATTTAATACCTTCTAGCAAAGAGCGCAGTTTAGGGAAGTTGGCTCTTTTGAAATTCAGTGTCTTTGTATTCCCCTTATGTTTCCTATTTGTGTGATTTATATTAAAAGGAATTGACCTGTGATCGCTGTTTCCTAAATTGCCCCTTATTTTGACATCTGTGATCAGGTCTGTATTGTTAGTAATCAGTAGGACTAGTAATGCTTTGTTTCTTCATTTACCATCTATAACCATGAAATTGTCCTGCAAGACATGTAGGAAATGGCAAGCCTTAGACAAATGTGCGGTTCCTTCCGCCCAGTCTATGTCTTGATAATTAAAATACCCCATTATAATGACACTTCCCATCCTTGCTGCCATTCCAAACTGTGATAGGAGGTCTGCCTCCCCCTCCTCCCTCTGGTTAGGGGGCCTATAGCATAATCCCAGCATTACTTTTCCCTTGGTTTCCTCCTTTTGTAGCTCTACTGATAAGGATTCCACCTCCCCCTTGCTCCATTAGTGATGTTGTCCCTCACATTCACTTGTACATCATTTTTCATATAATGGCATAGCCCTCCCCCTTTTTTACCCTCCCTGTCTCTGTGATATAGGGAATACCCTTGAATGGTTGCCAGCTCCATCAACTACCTTCTATCCAGTCTGTCATCACTGAAGAATGCCTGCTGGGAGGAACCTGAAAACATGAAGGGGGCTGCTGAGACCTGTAGTCCGCTTGAAGTCACCAGCCAAAGTATTATTGAGCAGCATACAAACCTGAATTATGGACATAGGAAAATAACTGTTCCTTGTGCATTTAGACTCTGTTTTGTAGCTTTCAGACTTTGCCTTCTGGCGGATCTGAATTTATTAAAAGGAGTACTGTCATGGTTATGCAATAGAGTTTGCCTGCTTACCTGTCTCCATGTGTTCATCTCTAGAGACCGGCCGACTCTCACCTGACTGCTTTTATAATCCCTCCTCTAGCATGGCTCCACCCTAGCTCCTATCAGAGAAATCTATATTAACCTGTGCACTGCAGGCCAAACCTACTGATCAACCTTTGTGTGTTTAGCTTCCTGTTACCTGCCGTGTGCTCTTCATTTGTTTCTGTTATGGACTTTGGCGTGTCCCTGACTATCCCTGTTTGCCTGTGACCCTGAACCTTTGGCGTGAACTCTGCTGTCCTTGTCTGCTTGTGACCCCGACCATGGCTTATTCCCTTACTATCCCTATCCTCCTGTTGCCTACTGTGGGTGTGAGCTGGGGGACCCTGGGGGTCACGGCCTGGAGCCAGTTGCAGCCCAGTCCATCCTCACCACTAGAGGCTCTGGTGAACACCTGCTAACTCTTAGACTCCGTGCCCTATGGAATCTTACACTCTAACCCCGGTGGGATCCATCTTGGTGTTCCGGTGGCCCTGCCTTCCTTATCACCTTGACACCCGTCCGCAGCAGTCAGCCATAGGGTCCACTACCTTGCGGTGCACTCCTGATCCCATTGGTGTGCATCTGTCACCTGGCCTCAAGGTGACCTGACAAGTACATTGCAAGTAGAGTTAGGAGAACAGTTTTAGTCAAGAAAGGGTTTGGTCCAAACATTGGCTGTTCGCCCGTTGGGAGAACACCTGATTTGTTCGGCCTGCAATGCCGACTGCATTCTAAGCCCTGATTGGCTAAAGCAATGATGACTGTACCCAATCATGGCACATTGCTCATAGACCCACCGCACACTATAAATGGTTCCTGCCCAGAGGAGCCATTTGCAGTGTGATGTCGGAGTAAGGATAGACAAAACAGACCCAGAACAGAACGAGTGAGTTAGTGTGCTATACTATGCTATTCTGATTCTATTGTGAGTGTAGAGTGTTAGTGTAGTGTGAATATAGTGATAGTGCAGCGTCAGTGTAGTACGCCCTTCTTTTCTTAGTGTCAATGTGTCAGGGCTGGTTTAGCCCTTCCTTCTCTGGTCTGGCCGCTCAGCTGTCGGCTAATTGCCAGCTCTCTTCTCTCTCCACAGTTACCAGCTGTTCCTGGTGATGTTCGTCTGACCTGCCTAATTAAAGCCTTCCAGCTCACTTCACCTTTGCCTTCGAGTTGGTCACATCACAAGGAACCATCTCCTGCGTTTTTTTTCAATACTGGCTTGCTGACATCCCTCCTGGCTCCTTATCCTGCTTGCAGTTGCTCTACTTGGATCCCTGACTTCAGGCCTGGCTGACTACCCGATCTGGTTACTGGACTCTGGCTATGCTTGACTACGCTTTTTCTATTTACCTTTTTATTTTTATTAATAAACAAGTATGATTTAATTGTACTTCTGTCTTCTGTCTGATTCATGGTTTCTGACAGTACGCGAAGGCCATGAATACAGAAGATACAGTCAATCCACTTGTTGGTAATATTTTTTCCAGATTGGATGAGCAAGATCACTGCATGGATCAGTTTGCCTTGGCATTACAAACGCTCCTGAATCGCATGGCTCACCTGGAATCCCCCACGGTGGCTTCTCCGGTACAACCTGAGTTGCAGGCCGCCCCCGCCGCTGTGCCAGTCTCTGTGCAGGCACCCGCCTCGAGTATTACCTCTATAAGAGGTATGTCTGGTTCTTCTCCGCTTCCCCAGTGATTTGGGGGCGATCCAGTTCAATGCAGAGGGTTTCTCAATTAGGATGAGATATAGTTCGAAATGCTGCCCCAGGTGTTTCCCACGGACAGAAGCAAAGTATGTTTCGTGATCTCTTTGCTTTCTGAGAGAGCCTTGGCCTGGGCTAACCCTCTATGGGAGACGCAAAAACCCGTTGTCTTGAGTTACCCTAAGTTTGTGGCACCCTTTAAAAGGGTTTTTGACATTCCTGCATGCTCCGCTTCTGCTGTCAAGTGCCTCATGTCTATCAAACAGAGTACGAGAACTATTGCCGACTACGCCATTGAATTCCATACTGTGCCAGCAGAAGTTGCTTGGAACAATGAGGCCCTCGTGGCTGCTTTTTCTCATGGTCTCTCGGATTCCATCAAGGATGAGATAGCAGCCCGAAATATACCCACTGAGCTGGAGAGCTTGATCTCGTTTGCCATCCTCATTGATTCCAGACTCAGAGAAAGACTTTCTCTTAAGGAGCGCTTGCGGAAGCCTCCTGTGCATTTGCCTCTGAGCTTTGTAGTCCCACCCATGCCTCCCTCACCTCCCATGCCTCCTGGTACCGAGTTGGTCAGTGAAGATGAACCCATGCACCTGGGCTTCACGCATTTCTCTGCGGATGAGAGAGCCTTTAGGAGGAGGGAGAGATTGTGCCTTTATTGTGGCCAGGCAGGTCACTTTTTGAAGTCTTGTCCTATCCTTCCAGGGAATGCCTGAACCTTGAGGTCCTGTCATGGACAGACCTTAGTTGGCGTTGTTTCGTCGCCAGTTATCCAGAAGGATAAGCCCCTGGTTTTGGTCACCCTTTCTTGGGCTGAGTCGTCCATCGAGATACAGGCTCTAATCGACTCTGGGGCTGCAGGCCTGTTCATTGATGCTGCATTTATTTTGCAGCACTCGATTCCGCTGCAGCTGCGTGACACTCCACTTGCCATTGGGGCTCTTGACGGGATACCTTTACAGCTTGCCCATGTGACTCATGAGACGGTTCCGTCGTCCATGGCCGTAGGGGCTCTTCACCATGAGATAATCCAATTCCAAGTTATTTCCTCACCCAGATTTCCGCTGGTTATTGGTTATCCTTGGTTACAAAGGCACAACCCCTCTTTTGATTGGCTCTGTGCAGAGGTTCTCTCCTGGTCACCACAATGCAGTGAGACATGCTTCCTGAAGGTATCCAAGGTCCTGTGCACCTCTTCCCTCCCCTCCCTGCCGGAGAAGTACTGCGATTTTGGCGATGTCTTTGATAAAGGTC
The DNA here is from genome assembly GCF_037356315.1 of Lithobates pipiens. Taxonomy (NCBI): domain Eukaryota; kingdom Metazoa; phylum Chordata; class Amphibia; order Anura; family Ranidae; genus Lithobates; species Lithobates pipiens. Next base: position 391,236,806 of record NW_027507764.1, read on the forward strand.
AAGCCGGTAGTTTTCCTCCACACCGGTCTTATGATTGCGCAATTGACCTTCAACCTGATGCCATACCTCCTCGTGGCCAGGTTTACCCTTTGTTGGTCTTGGAGGATAAGGCCATGGAGGAGTATGTTGCTGACGCACTTTTTCGAGGTTTCATTCGCAAATCCTCGTCTCCTGCTGGTGCTGATTTCTTCTTTGTGAAAAAGAAGAGCGGTGAACTGAGACCTTGTATAGATTATAGGAGTCTCAATCGTGTCACAATTAATAATGCCTACCCGATTCCATTGATTACAGTGTTATTTGACCGCCTCAAGGGAGCAATGGTTTTCACAAAGCTTGACTTGAGAGGGGCATACAATCTCGTGCGTATTAAGGAGGGCGATGAGTGGAAAACTGCGTTTAATACCAGAACAGGCCATTATGAATACCTGGTAATGTCTTTTGGCCTTTCTAACGCCCCGGAAGTTTTCCAGGAATTTATTAACGATGTCCTCCGAGATTTGTTGCAGTTGTGTGTGGTGGTTTATCTCGATGATATCCTCATATTTTCCAAGTCCCTGGAGAGCCACAACACAGATGTCTGTCCTGTGCTTCAGAAACTATCATATAAATGTACTCACCGAGGCCAAGATGCAGAGAGCGGTCGCTGTTGCGACTCGGCACAGACCACCCCTGAAGGTGGCACAGGGGGTGGTTGCACCAAGAGGCACAAGCTACCAGTAGGACAGTCACTTGCTAGTGATCAGCAGGTAGCCCGAGCAGAGCTGAAAGGTGATGTCCCGTGGGAAGGTCCAGAAGCAATGGTAGCAAGTCCGTAAGGCAAAGGCAGAATCCAGGAGACAGGCCAGGGGTCAAACACAGTCCAGATCAGAAGACAACAAGTACCAGGAACGCTGAGACAGAAGGATAATCCAAGACAAGCCGGGGGTCGAACACAGGAGATAGCAGGTAAGTCCAGATGCAGGCTGACGGTCAAACACGTTCAGAAAGCGGGAGTCCAAGGTCAAGCCAGAGGTCAGGTCAGGAGAAGATCAGCGAGGTCGATGAGGCAATCCGGGTCACAACGGGTAATACAGATCACAGGAACAGACGTGGGAAACACAGGAAGCTGAAGACAAACCAGCAGTGTGTTTGGATGACCTCACTTTCTTTATAGGTCAGCGAGGGGTCACACCCTGTGTGTGTGTGCTTGTGTGCTTTAGTTTATTCCTATTGCACACAGCTGTGCGCCAGAGCGCTTTACCCGTGCACATCCTATGACAGTGCCCCCCCCCCCCCCGCGAGGGGCGGCCTCCGGACGCCCAAGCTAGCCATCAATTTCGGATGTTGTTGATGGAATGTCTTTATTAATTTGGGAGCATGAAGATTCTTGGATGGTTCCCAGGAGTTATCTTCTGAAGGATACCCCTTCCATTTTACCAGGTATTGTATTTTTCTACCGACTTTCCTGCATCCTAGTAAAGCTTACACTTCAAATTCATCTTCTCCATCGATCTTGATGGGTGGAGGAGGAGGCACTTCTCTTCCAGGGAAAGGACTAGGAACCAATGGCTTCAAAAGGGAGTCATGGAAAACAGGGTGTATCCTGTATGATTCAGGGAGAGCTAGTTCAAAGGCTACAGGATTTATTACCCTTTTGATTTTGAATGGTCCTATAATTCTGGGACCCAGCTTGCGTGTGGGACAAGGAAGTTTAAGATTAGTGGCAGATAGCCAGACTTCCTCACCAATTTTAAAGGTAGGGTTCTCCTTCCTTCCCCTATCATGGTATTTCTTGTAATCATCCTGGGCCTTCTGTATGGTCTCCTGGATCCTTTGGAAATTAGATTGGATGGCGGCTATCCGATCTTGGACAGCAGGAACAGTGGATTCTGTGATGGAGTTGGGGAGGAAAGAAGGGTGAAACCCACAGTTGATCCAAAAGGGAGTCTGGTTGGTAGTTGTATGAATTGAATTATTGTAGGCGAATTCTGCATATGGCAACAGGGCCGACCAATCATTTTGAGATCCTGAACAAAAGCAGCGAAGATACTGCTCAAGGGTTTGGTTTGTCCGTTCAGTTTTCCCGTTACTTTGGGGATGATATGCAGATGACAAACAAATCTTGAATTCCAGTATCTTGCAGAGTTCTCTCCAGAATCTAGAGGTGAACTGTGGACCTCTATCTGATGTGATACTGCTGGGAACCCCATGGAGCCTGACAACCTCCTTAATAAAGAGATTGGCAGTTTCCAGAGCAGAGGGGGTACCGACCATAGGTAGGAAATGGGCCATCTTTGAAAGATGGTCGACTACTACCAGAATTGTGGTGAAACCTTCCGAGGGCGGTAGCTCCACAATAAAATCCATTGACATGTCTGCCTAAGGCCGGTCAGGAATGGGCAAAGGCCTTAACAGGCCCCAGGGCTTGATCTTGGGACCCTTGCCAGTTGGCACGGTACACAAGAGGCAATGTAAGTCTGGCAGTCCTGTCTCCAACCTGGCCACCAGAAAGAACGAGAGATCAGTTCCGCTGTTTTCTGTGTCCCAAAGTGGCTGGCCAATTTGTGATCATGGCAAGTCCTTAGAACTTGAGTCCTAATCTCAAGGGGAACGAAGACCTTGTTTCGGGCCCAAAACAGATTGGCACATTTTTCCAAGGTAGATAGGACTGGGTCATTACATTGGACTGAAGCTGTTTTGATGGGCGTAAGTAAGTCAGGCTGTGGGAGTAGAAGGAAGTTGTGAGGCGACAAGATCGTATTAGGCTCCGTTACCTAAGAGGACTCAGGGAACATGCGCGAGAGCGCATCCGCTTTGTTGTTCTTGGATCCGGGCCGGTACGAGATATATAACTGGAATCTTGAAAAGAATAGCGCCCAACGGGCTTGACGGGGTCTTAAGCATTTGGCAGTCCGCAGATATTCAAGATTCTTGTGATCTGTGAATATTGTGATGGGATGAGTGGCTCCTTCCAAGAGGTATCTCCACTCCTCCAGAGCGAACTTGATGGCCAATAGTTCTCGGTCGCCTACATCATAATTCCTCTCCGGTGGGGTCAGCTTCCGAGATGCGAAAGCCACTGGGTGTAACAAAGCTTTAGGCCCTTGTCGTTGTGAGAGGATGGCTCCTGTGGCTGTCTCGGAGGCATCTACTTCCAGTACAAATGGTAGTACTGGATCGGGATGCCGTAAAATAGGAGCTGAGGTGAACAAGGTCTTTAGTTTGGTAAAGGCTTCTTGGGCTTCTTGAGACCACTGAAATCGACTGTGTTGGCGGGTCAGCTGAGTAATGGGGGCGACTATTGAAGAGAACCCGGCGATGAACCTGCGATAGAAGTTAGCGAAGCCTATAAACCCTTGCACGGCTTTCTTATCCCTTGGAGCAGGCCATTCCAAGATTGCCTTGATCTTTTGGGGGTCCATGGAGATGTCCTCGGTAGAAATGACAAATCCTAAGAATTGAACTGTAGTTATCTCAAATTCACATTTCTCCGCCTTAAGGTACAGCCGATGTTGTCGGAGGATGGTGAGGACTTTCCGCACGTGGACCCTGTGGAGTTCAAGAGAAGCAGAGAAAATAAGGATATCATCTAAATATACCACTATAAAATCATCAAGATAGTCTTTGAAGATATCATTTACTAGATGCTGAAATGTGGCCGGGGCATTGCACAGGCCAAAGGGCATAACAAGATATTCATAGTGGCCAAATCTCGATCTGAAGGCTGTCTTCCATTCATCCCCAGCACGGATTCTAATGAGATTGTAGGCCCCCCGCAAGTCCAGTTTGGAAAATATTTTGGCATATCCTAAGCGCTGGAATAACTCAGGGATGAGTGGAAGTGGATATCGATTTTTGATTGTGACTTTATTAAGTTCCCTGTAGTCAACACATGGCCTAAGGGATCCGCCTTTTTTTCCCACAAAGAAAATACCTGCCCCTGCTGGTGAAGAAGATGGGCGAATGAACCCCTTTTCAAGATTTTCATCAATGTAAGCTTTGAGAGCCTTTAGTTCAGTCTCGGATAAGGGGAATATCAGAGCCGGGTAACAGTTTAATGGGGCAGTCATATGGTCTGTGTGGTGGTAGACAGTCAGCCTTCTTTTTATCGAAGACGTCCTTAAACTCGGAATAGACCTGAGGAATGTGCTGAAGGTGATTAGTGGTGGGGGCCACGGTCATACAAGAAGCTGGAATGGAATCAAAACAATGCTGCATACAGTAAGCGGATGTAAAGGACACTTCCTTCTTGTTCCAACTGATCTGGGGATCATGAGCCTGCAGCCAAGGAAGTCCCAGGATGATAGGGAACATGGGAGATGATATTAGATCGAAGTGTAGGAGTTCGCTATGGCCAGAGTCTGTAATAGTAAGCAAAGGTAGTGTCTTCTGTGTTACTGGACCTGAGTGTGGCAGAGATCCATCTGCTAAATGGACTAGAAGGTGTGTTACTTTATTCTGGCTTGGAATGCGTAGTTGCTGTGCAAGGGAGATGTCCAAAATGCAACTACATGCCCCCGAGTCAATCACGGCTGGGAGTGGGATCTTCTCTTCTGCCAGCTGTAGGGAAACAGAGAGAGTCACATAAGTTTGAGCAGGACCAACACTCTGCTAGTTCATTATACACCGTGGGGGCAACTTACGGGGTCTCACGTCCTTTAGGTTCTCGGAGAGCCCTAACCGGTATTGATAACGCAGGGCCTCGTTCCAGCCGGTGTCAGCTGACCACTTGCGAAACTCAACGGTGTAATCCTCCACCGGTCTTCTCCCCTGTGAGAGAGCATGCAGGGTAGCCTCAGCCGTGTCAGTACGCTGAGGGTCATCATATAATTGTCCCATGGCCTCAAAGAAGGTGTCCATGGAGTTTAACAAAGGGCCTTCTCTGTTCCATAAGGCTATGGGCCCAGGCCTGGGGTTCCTCAGCCAAAAGAAAGATAATAAACCCGACCTTGACGATCTCCAAAGAAAAGGTCCTGGGTTGCAAAGCCAAGTACAAGGAACATGCATTTTTAAAGGCTCTGAATTTCTTTCGGTCGCCTGAAAATCGCTCAGGCGTGGGTACTTGTGGTTCGGGTACTGCCATCATCATACCGGGTGGAGGCTGGACATAAGGTGTGGAGGCACCGCTGACTGAGGCCTGTGTAGGATTTGTGGGTGCCGGTGCTGTGGCTAGTCGCTGAAGCCTGCTGTCGATCTGTGCATAGCCATCCTGTAGTTTCTGTACTGCTTCCGTGAGTGCAGAGACTTGCTGGCACAGGACTTCTAATGGAGAACCCGCTCTGTTGGCCTCTGTCATGGCTGGTTTGTACTATCATATAAATGTACTCACCGAGGCCAAGATGCAGAGAGCGGTCGCTGTTGCGACTCGGCACAGACCACCCCTGAAGGTGGCACAGGGGGTGGTTGCACCAAGAGGCACAAGCTACCAGTAGGACAGTCACTTGGTAGTAGATCAGCAGGTAGCCTGAGCAGAGCTGAAAGGTGATGTCCCGTGGGAAGGTCCAGAAGCAATGGTAGCAAGTCCGTAAGGCAAAGGCAGAATCCAGGAGACAGGCCAGGGGTCAAACACAGTCCAGATCAGAAAACAACAAGTACCAGGAACACTGAGACAGAAGGATAATCCAAGACAAGCCGGGGGTCGAACACAGGAGATAGCAGGTAAGTCCAGATGCAGGCTGAGGGTCAAACACGTTCAGAAAGCGGGAGTCCGAGGTCAAGCCAGAGGTCGGATCAGGAGAAGATCAGCGAGGTCGATGAGGCAATCCGGGTCACAACGGGTAATACAGATCACAGGAACAGACGTGGGAAACACAGGAAGCTGAAGACAAACCAGCAGTGTGTTTGGATGACCTCACTTCCTTTATAGGTCAGCAAGGGGTCACACCCTGTGTGTGTGTGCTTGTGTGCTTTAGTTTATTCCTATTGCACACAGCTGTGCGCCAGAGCGCTTTACCCGTGCCCATCCTATGACAGAAACTAAGAGAGAACAATCTCTATTGTAAATTGGAGAAGTGTGAGTTCCATCGTGAACAGGTTACATTCCATGTAATTTCCACTGCTGGTTTTTTGATGGACCCAGAGAAACTTTCATCAGTCCTACAGTGGCCTCAACCCATGGGTTTACATCCTCTGCAGCGTTTCCTGGGCTTTGCTAACTATTATCGGAAGTTTATTCTTAACTTCTCGTCTCTGGTCAAGCCCTTGACTGTTATGACCAGAAAAGACGATAACCCACAGAGTTAGTCTCCGGAGTCCATTAAGGCCTTTGAGACTCTCAAGGCTGCCTTTGTTTCTGCTCCTGTGTTGGCACATCCTGATCCTACGTTACCTTTTATCCTAGAAGCTGATGCTTCTGAGACTGGAGTTGGTGCCCTTCTGTCTTAACATCCTAACTCTGAGAGCGCTATGCATCGTGTGGCTACTTTTCCAACAAATTGTCACCTGCTGAGTTCAATTATGAGATTGGTGACAGAGCTGTTGGCAATCATTTTAGCCCTGAAAGAATGGAGACATCTCCTTGAAGGTACCACTGTGCCTGTTCTTATTCTTACTGACCATAAGAATCTTACATTCTTGTCTGAGGCTAACCGACTCTCTCCCAGAAGGGCGCGATGGGCTCTTTTCTTGTTGAGCTTTAATTACATTGTCTCATTCTTACCCGGTACTTAGAATGTAAGGGCTGATGCCTTGTCACGACAATTTTCCTCCACTTCCAAGTCGGTTCCTATGATTCCTCCTGATCGTATCTTGGCTACGGTTCGCACCAGTCTTACTTCTCCTTTGGGTGACAAAATTCTTGCTGCTCAGGTCCATGCTCCTCCTGATAAACCTTGTGACTGCTGCTTTGTCCCAGAGAGTCTCCGTACTGCTGTGCTCTAGACTTACCATTCTCCCAAGGTAGCTGGCCTTCCTGGGAAGAATCAACTCATTTGGGCCATTTCCCAACAATTCTGGTGGCTTAGTTTACGGGCTGATGTTACTGCCTTCATAGCTGCCTGTTTTCCGTGTGTTCTCAGAGTAAGACTCCACAACACCTTCCAGTGGGTCTCCTACAACCCATACCCAATGGAGAGAGGCCCTGGACTCACCTGTCTATGAATTTCATTGTGGAGTTGACCAACTCCCAAGGCAACGCTGTTATCCTTATGGTGGTTGACTGGTTCTCAAAGATGTGTCATTGAATTCCACTTAAGAAGTTGCCTACCTCTAAGGAACTGGCTTCCATTTTTGCTCGGGAGATCTTTCGCTTACATGGGCTACCCAAGGTGATTGCCTTGGACAGGGGCAGTCAGTTTGTATCCCGGTTCTTGTGAGCATTTTGTGTACAGTTGGGAATCCAGCTTGCGTTCTCTTCTGCGTATCACCCGCAGTCTAATGGGGCCCCAGAACGAGCCAATCAGTCCTTGGAGCAATTCCTACGTTGCTATATTTCTGACCATCATAACAACTGGTCCGACCTATTACCTTGGGCAGAGTTTGCTCACAACAGTGCCTTGAATTCTGCCTCACAATTGTCTCCATTTATGGCGAATTATGGTTTCCAACCTTCCATGCTGCCGGACTCATTTGTTCCGCAGAGTATTCCTGCATTAGAGGAGCATCTCCGTGGTCTTCATTCCACTTGGGTACAAGTTCAGGAGGCTTTGCGTCATGCTAATGATAGGTACAGACTCCATGCTGACCGCAGACACCTGCCTGCGCCTTCCTACCAGGTTTGGGGACAGGGTCTGGCTGTCATCTCGCAACCTCCGGCTTCGTGTTCCCTCACTGAAGTTTGCACCTCGGTTTATTGGGCCTTTCCGCATCTTCGCAGGTTTAACCCAGTGGCTTACGCGTTGGACCTTCCTCCTAGTATGCACATCTCAAATGTGTTTCATGTCTTCTTATTGAAACCGTTGGTCTGTAACCGATTTACCACCTTGGTGCCACGTCCTCACCCTATTCAGGTTGAGAACCATGAGGAGTATGAGGTACAATACATTGTTGACTCCCGTAGGTTCCGTGGGCGCATACAGTACCTGGTGCATTGGAAGGGGTACGGTCCGGAGGAACACTCCTGGGTTTCATCCTCTGACGTACATGCCCCTGTCCTCCTCTGCAAGTTCAATAGATGGTTTCCCCTCAAGCCCGGTGGCCCTCCGAGGGAGAGGGGTCTTTGAGGAGGGGATACTGTCAGGGCTGGCTTAGCCCTTCCTTCTCTGGGCTAGCTACTCAGCTGTTGGCTAATTACCAGCTCTCTTCTCTCTCCACAGTTACCAGCTGTTCCTGATGATGCTCATCTGATCTGCCTACTTAAAGCCTTCCAGTTCACTTCGCCTCTGCCTTCACCTTGGTCACATCACAAGAAACCATCTCCTGTGGTTTGTTTATAGACTGGCTTGCTGACATCCCTTCTGGCTCCTTATCCTGCTTGCTGTTGCTCTACTTGGATCCCTGACTACTGCTTGACTACGCTTTTTCTATTTACCTTTAAATTTTTATTAATAAACTAGTTTTATTTAATTGTACTTCCGTCTCAGTCTGATTCATGGTTTCTGACAGAGGGATGGTTTTAGAGATCATATCTAGTGAGGTTTTTAAAAATAATTTCTATGCTTGGATAGTTGCTTTCATAATGGGCGATATCACCATGGGTATCTGGGGTAAGAATCTGCTGGCTAACAATAATTTGTGTCATTTTACAATAGGGCATTGGTGGTTCTCTAATGCCGCATACACACAACTGTAATTTTTGACAGACTAGGTCTGACGGTCTTCCCAACCCACTTTCGGCGGAGGCCAGATGGACTTTATGAACGAAATGGACTTGGCCACACATGACCGGACTAAGTCCGTTTGAAAGTCCGTTCATTTAGAATGTGATGACGTAAATGGGACTAAATAAGGAAGTTCAATAGCCAGTAGCCAGTAGCTGCCCTTGCGTTGTATTTGATCTGTCGGACTAGCACACAGACGAACGGTTTTAACGATTTATAGTCCGTCTGACTTGAGTCCGTTGCATAGATTTGAAACAACATGTTTTATTTCTAGGCCCTTCGGTCTTTTGGGGGAAAAAAGTCAGCTGGAGCCCACACATGTGTCCAACGGATTCCGGTCTGCCGGACCAAGTCTGCTGGAAAGTCCGATCGTGTGTACACGGCATAACTTATACCATCTAGAGGTTTGATTACTAGGAAACCACTGTTTCATTTGAGCTTAAATATATAGTAGTCCTTTAGGATGACGTGCCCTCTACCCCCCCCCCCCCCAGATTTCCAGGATTTAGTCAGTTTTGAAAAAGCATATCTAGCTTTTTTTCCTTGCCACATATATCTGTTACTTATAGATTGAGCTTTAGAGAAGAATAATTCGGGGAGCGGGATGGGGAGGCTTTGAAATAGGTATACAAATTGAGGTAATATGGTAATTTTAAAAGCAGCTAATCTGCCAGACCAAGTCAGTTCCGACCTGGATATGGCATCTAATTTAGAGTTATGCCCCGTACACACGAACAGATTTTACGTCTGAAAAAAAATTGGTTGGTTTTTTCGACAGAATTCCGCTCAAGCTTGGCTTGCATACATATGGTCACACAAGTTCTCTGAACTTTCGACCGTCAAGAACGAGGTTACGCACAACACTACGATGAGCCCAAAAAAATTTAGTTCAATGCTTCCGAGCATGCATTGAATTGTTTCCGAGCATGCATAGGAATTTTTTGCGGAATTGGAACAGATGATCGAAATTTACGATTGGAACTTTTTCCGACCGAAAAATTTAGAACCTGCTCTTAATCTTTTGCTGGCGGGAATTCGTCCAGCAAAATAGAAGCAGAGAAGGTCTTCTTTGTGCCCGCATCATGTGGATAATGTTAAATAATCTGCGGGTGGCATCTGAGGTTTTCCTGTTTTTGGTGAACCCTGTTTGGTCAGGATGTATAAGTGTGGGCATCAGGTTGGCTAGGCGTAAGGCTATCAATTTAGCGTACAGTTTCACGTCAATATTTAATAATGAAATTGGCCTGAAGTTTGGGGAAGCTGGCTTAGGCAGAGCTATGATTACTGCTTCCAACATTTCAGGGGTGAAAAGGCAGAGGCAGCAGCAACTTCAAAAGTAAGTATGGAGATAAAAGTGTCATATGAATTATTTATAGTATTCTCCACTGAAGTCATCTGGGCTAGGTGATTTGTTTGAGGGAAGGGATTCAATTGTTTTACGAATTTCTGATTCCCTAAATGGCAAAACTTAACTGGTCAGTGGTTAATTTTGGGATGAGTACTCCATCTAGAAATGTGTTGGTTGATGTGTTGTTGGATCATTTTCAAATTATATAATGAGCCATAATAGCTGCTAAAGGCGTCCGCTATTTTTTGGGGGTGAAATTCTTTTTGTTTGGTTTCAGAACTATGTAAGGTATTTTAGTCTTATATCTATGACCTTTAAGGGCCTGTGCTAGAAGTTTGCCCGCTCTGTTGCCATTTACGTAATATATCATATTTAGGTTTTTCAATGATCGCTCATCATTTTCTAGTAATAGAAGCCTAAGGTCGTACCTGAGCTGCGTTAACTTTTTTGATAAGGATGGGGTGGTTTGGTGTTTGCTTTGGGTTTCTATATTTTAAATTTATTTTGTAAAATCAAATAACAACTTTTACCTCTGCCTCTTAGCTCTAGCCCCCAATTGCACAAATATACCCCTCATAATCGCTTTGTGGGCATTCCACAGTATAAAATGGTCCTTTACAGAGCCCACGTTGGTGTCAAAGAACTCCTTTAAATGGATCTGGTCATGGACAGTTTGATAGAAAGTAGATCAGACCATGTTATCGAGTTTATAGAAGCCAATTTAGTCTGTAGTAGGACTCTGTGGTGTACCAAAAAAAGGTCAATTCTAATATATATGCGGTGTGGTGAGGAAAAGAATGCAAAATCCCTTTCTTTAGCATGGAAACAATGCCATGCATCGTATAGATTGTTGTTAAAGATAGAAGGTAGTAGTGTGGACATTTAGTCTTAGATGTGGAGTCCAATAAAGGGTCTGGAGTGACGTTGACATTTTCGCATTTGATCAATAGTCCCTTTTGATGGTTTTAAATTTTTTTAATCATTTTGTTGAAAAAATGTACTTGTGTATTGGGAGAAAACACAGTGACTATTGTGTACGTGATTGAGCTCAAGTCAGAGTAATATGAGGAATCTACCATTCGGATCTTTAGTTTCCACAGGAAGCTTAAACGCCACTGAATCCTTTATGGCAATGAGGATACCTTTAGTTTTGGTCAACATTGGCAGAGTCAGCATTGGCAGTGAAGACACAAGGGTAGTTCTTGTGTATGCATTTAGGAGGTGCTAGAGTGTTGAAATGTGTCTCTTGAACACATAAATGTCGCTGTTATGCAAAAAAGCCTCTCTCCAAAGAGACTTCCATTTCGCAGGATGGTTGAGCCCTTTGGCGTTTATGGATAGAATATTAAGTGTCATCTCTAGTTATTGTCGTGTTCGTTTTTATGTGTGTGCATTTTAAATGTTATTTAAATTATATTCACATCGTGATGTGTACTTGTTGCCCGTACATCTGGAAGTTGATTCATACAAAAGGTCCATTGTGGTAGAGTGTAGTACGTTGCAATGGTTGCTGAAGTGGATCTTTGAGTAGTGCAATTCCGTTGTCCGTCATTCAAAAATGCAGAGAGAAATAAAAAGGTAAAAACAAGAAAACCAGCATAACAGTTAACACATTGTAGAACATCCAATTCAGAGTAACAAACAGAGAAGGTGTGAAGCACCTACAGGCAGCATTTACCCGCTAGACTTTTTAGGGGGTTAAGTTCAACTTTACGATTCGCATCACCGCCCGCACAAGGACTGTAGCACTAAGGTAGTTATTCACCAGTGCGATTTTGCATTTTTAGCATTAACTTCCTTTCACTCTCTATCAATTTGGCATGGAGTGCTGGTGTTGGGCTGTGCCGGTGTTGGGCTTTCCATCATCTGTTTCAGGGAGAATACCCCACTCCCTCAGGAGAGCAATCCCCTTATCTAAGGAGGTTATTGCATAAGTGTGATTGTCTCTCGTTATAGTGATTTTCGTTGGGTACCCCTAACTATATGTGATTTTGTGATTGCGTAAAACTTTGGTTATTGTATTTAGGCTTTTCCTTTTCTGGAGTGTGTACTGTGACAAAACCACATAGAATTCTAGGTTTAGGTACTGAGATGGGATTTGGTCTTGCTTTCTCATTATTGCCATTAAGTTTTCTTTCATGTAAAAGAAATGTAAATGCATGAGTACATCTCTAGGAATGTGATCAGGCAAATGTGACCGTTTTGGCAGGCAGTGGATCCTGTCTATAGTAACGTCTAAGTTAGTGAGACTCGGTACAAGATTTAAGAACAGTATTGTCCCATATACAGATAGGTGATTCTGCTGCACTAATTCGGGGATCCTCCTTATTTTTAGGTTGTTTCTTATGGACCTATCCTCCATGTCCGCTAATTTTGCCTTTATCCACTCATTCTCATTTTATTTTTCATCATATGCATCCACCAGATCATTTATGGTGTCAGCGTATTTGCCCATCTTAGCTTCTATATGATCCATTCTGTCTCCTACAACCTTAAAATCTCTGCTAAATATGTGTATACATGAGACTATATCCAATTGGATCAAGTTCCTCAGAGATAGTAGCATATCCTTTAAAGCAGTATTTCGTACTGGTTGATTCTGTGTTGGGAATGATTGAATGGCTTCTGGTATCTCCCTTGTGTCCTCCCCTGAGTCTAACATATGGCTCCCTTCCGAATCAAATCCATTGTCATCCAGCCTGGGCTTTGATTAGCCGGGCTGTTAGAGGATGGGGTAGGAGGGTTAGAGTATGCGCTTGAAGATGCTATGTGTTTTGAAGGCGGATTGCCCATTTTAGTGGTATATTTATGGCCTGTGGCTGCTGAACTAGTATAGGCCTCGGTGCTATTTTGCCGCCAAAAAGTCTGTCAGGCGGGAGGGCCATCTATCATTGCACCGTTTGCATGTTGCCAGGGATGCTCCAGCCTGATCTGGTTTTAAAAGGCTCTGTGAATGGGCTGTAATGTGCCGCTGTTTCCCCATGAAAGCCCAATGTACCCCATATTCATTCATATGAGGGGAGGCTTGATCTGGGGCCATTGTCCCCATTAACATAGAGACAAGGTGGTTTGGGGTTGGGGGTGCCTTGAAGGGAGGTCAGTGCCTGCATCTCTTGTGGAGTAAGCTTAGATTATTGAGGCCTTAATTGACTAATCCTCATAAGATCCTGAAAGACCATCTGATAGATATGTTTTCTGTAAGGGGCCTTAGCTTGGTAGCGATTGAAGATTGGTTGTGGTTAAAACGGGGTGTGCATGATCGGGATAACCCTCTCCCCCAATCTACCCCAGCAAAGTCTCCAGGGAAATCACCTGATTCCAGGAGAAGGCGTTATAGGGCTTCCAGGCCTTTTTGATCTTCATCGTCCCCCAACCACTCAGTGTAAGTGAAATGCTACAAATGATTCCTTTTAATACACCTGCCAAATGCAGCCAAATCTTGTATCCCAGCTTTTTGGAAACAAAGGAGACCTCCACTGATCCACCTATGGTTTTTCAAGGTTAACGAACTCAAAACCATGGAAGAGATGATGGCAGCAGCTAATTCTAGAGAGGAACTAGTACACAAAACTTGGTTCTATTGGACCATGTTCACATACTCCATGGAGTATCACTCCCTCATGCATGAAATCTAATGGGCCTATCCAAAAATAGACCATGTACTGGCCTGGTTATTATTATTATTCAGGATTTATATAGCACCAACAGTTTGCGCAGCGCTTTACTTTTTTTTTTTTAATTCTTTATTTCTTTGCAAGAATAAAAACAGTACATAAACAGTACATAAGTTATTAATAATAATTATATATAAGAAACACTTTCTAATAACCATATCTTGCCATTTTTATAAACAAACAAAACAATGTCCATACGATATCGGTATGGTATCAATTCCCCTCGACGATTCCCTACACAATATGAGGGCAGACAGCACACTTACAATACAAATCAATACAGGAGGGATCAGAGGGCCCTGCTCGTTAGAGCTTACAATCTAGAAGGTTTACCACTGTCTAAGGTTATCATGTGAAGTTCTCTTATCTCACCTCCCCTTTCCTCTAAATTAGGTTCACCCCAGTCCTTTATGCAGTATTCCAGATTTTACATATTCGAACAGAACTGGCATAGCTCACGGTAGATTCCAAAACAATTAAAGTAGACTGCCTGCTAAATCAGTTGTTCAACTCTGTTACATTTGTCTAAACTTACAGTGAATACCTAATACTGCAGTGATGTCCACACCTCGAGTTTAACTGCTTGCCGCCCGCCCACTGTAAAATGATGGTGGGGCTGTGAAGCTTTTGTTCTGGGACGCCATAATATAACGGCGGCCCAGAACGGCAGCTCTCGCATGCCCGCGGGGGCATGCAGGGCAGCAATTGCGGTCATGCCATGTTGCTTGGACACGGCGCGACCACAATCTGTGTAAAGAGCCATGTCCGCGGTTCTTTAACTATGTGATTGGCTGTGTCCAATCACAGCCGGTCACATGTAAACATGGAGATGCCAGTAATCAGCTCTCCTCGCCTCACACTGACAGAGTGTGAGGAGAGGAGAGCCGATCAGTGGCATAATAAAGTAAAGTAAATAAAGTGTAATAATACAGTACCCACCAATACCATCATACAGTGCCCACCAATGCCAGCATACAGTGCCCACCAGTGACAGCAATCAGTGTCCCCCACTGCCTACAAGTGCCACAAATCAGTGCCCATTAGCCATGCCAGTCAGTTCTGGCAATCAGTGCCGCCTATCAGTGCTGCCCATCAATGCCCATCACTGCTGTCCATCAATGCCCATCAGTGTCACCCATCAGCGCTACCCAACAATGCCCATCAGTGCCCATCTGTACCGTATATCCATGCCGCTTATCCGTGCCCACCAGTGCTGCCTATTAGTGCCCATCGGTGCTGAATATTAGTGCCCGTCAGTGCCGCCTATCAGTGCTCACCAGTGCCACATATCAGTGCAACCTATTAGTGCCCATAAGTGTGGCATATTAGTGCCACCTCATCAGTGCCACCTCATAAGTGCCCATTGGTGCCGCCTCATCAGCGCACATCAGTGAAGACAAAAAATTACTTAGTTACAAAATTTACTGACAGAAAAAAACGTTTTTTCCCACATTTTTGGGCTTTTTTTTGTAAAAAACAAAAAAAAAGCAGTGTTTAAATACCACCAAAATAAAGCTATATTTCTATGAAGAAAATTATAAAAAATGTATTTGGGTACAGTGTAGCATGTCTGTGCAATTTTCATTCAAAGTGCGGCAGCACTGAAAGCTGAAAAATGGCTTGGGCAGGAAGGGGGTGTTAGTGCCTGGTAGGCAAGTGGTTGATCTTGTTTGATTGATGTATATCATGTGGTTCATTGATTTGTTATATCAGTTAAAATTTTATTTTGTTTATTTCTGCATGACTATTTTTGAAAATTGAAAATAACAAAGAAAAATAAAATAAAAACGCAGATCAAATTAAAAGGGAAATACTTCTCTGATGGGTATGAGGTCACACAATGCCCAGCGACCCACCCAATTACTATGCGCTACATGCCTCCCACTATGTGGAGAGATGATAGAACAGAAGCTGAATCTTAATGTGACTACAGAATTTAAATTTCAAAAAAGATACTAATCTTTTTTTTTTTTTTAATAATGGTAATAGGAAATAATATTTTCTGTGATAAAATTTGTTTTTTTAGTTGTGCATACAAAAAAAAACTTAAAATGACTTACTGTAGGGATTAACACAAATTGACACCTTTTGACCAAGCATTTCCAAGTCCCATTCCATAAAATAGGCCTTAAGAGTTGTTTCAAAATCTCCATACAATTAAGGAAAAAAAAATAAAAATAAAGCAAAATCATTAGTTTTGCTATTGAAAGCAAGGGGTGAGCAGTCGTAGAGGCGTCATGACGTAGGACGCAGGCTCTGAGGGAGGAGGCGGTGTAAGGCTGGCCGGAGCGAAAGACGGCGCGCCGTGCGGAAGACAGCCGGAGAGTGAGAGGCTCCGGCTAGATGAAACACCCCTTCCATTCGCCGCCGCTCCGGAGACTGCCCCCCGCCGGATGCCACGCGAGAGACGGACAGGACGGTGATATCGGCGTGGGCTTCCTTGCGTTGTCTCCCCCCCCTCGCCGACCGGATGCCACAAGTACCTATCGCTGGATTGGGCTCACAAGCTGCACAGCCACAATACCTCTAGGAGAGGGAGAAGACTGATAGAGGAAGACGGATCAAGGAGTGGATACAAGCAGCAACGTGGATCAGATAAGCAACTATGAGTCTGTGATCTGTGATGGGGCTGTCTTGATTGTGATGAATGGGATAGGTGGTTATTGCTGGTGTTGCTTGATCAGGGGATGAATTAGCATTCCAAAACAGGAGGTGTGTTATTGTATATACCAAGAGCTGGCTGTGTGAATACTGCAATGGTAATGTTGGACTACCTGATGCTTTGATTGAAACCCCAGCCTGATTAGGCAACACAGCTATGAGCTATATTAAATTAATGGCGTGCAATTAGCTCTACAGATTCTGAAAGAACAAGAAGTGTTGGATAGAGGCGACATTTAATTTTATTTTTATTTTTTTCTGGTGACATGGACATGAGGGGGTGAAGGAGTGGGTCAGGTGGTACTGCCGGTTTGAGCTACTTTCTTCGTGGTTTCTTGGTCCAACGGGGGGCTGATAAAGGGTTAAAATTACTTGACACATCTATTTAAACAGTACCGGGGTGACCCATACCCTACCTGTACTGCTTTAAAGCCCCCCCTAAACCTGGAAATACGAGTGATAGTTGAAGGCCCTATCTGAAGAAGACCTAATATTGATGCGGTGATCTGCATTAATGTAGGGGATCGAATCAGGAGTATACCCCGGAACCCATTCATTTTGAGATAATCTAAAACAATCATATCAACTCGATACAAAATGAACAAATCTTCTAAACAAAATGGGCGGGGGGGGCCTTAAAACCCCAAAAAATACAACAGACAGTTCAATTAAACAATATTTGACCCAAGGGGGAAGCCTAAAAGGGGAGGGGGTGGAAGGAATACCCCCGAAACCAGAGAAGAAGAAGGGCCAAGATAAAAAACATGGGAAAACCAGGGACCACTCAAGGGAAGACCTGACAACCGAAAGTGAAATGGAGCTGAGTAGAGATGGGGAGCACCGGGGAGCAGACTTGCCTATTACACAGCAAGTCCTGAGAGAAATGCTATCAAATCTTGAAGGCGCAATAAAATTAGAAATCACTTTACTGCGAGGAGATCTGGGACATCTGTTAAACAGAGTGGAAGAAGTGGAGTCCAATATGGAAAGGCAAGCCCAGGAATTAGAACGCGTGAAAGACCATATTAAATTAATAAATCAGAATCAGAGGAAAATCCTTTACCAATTAGAGGATCAAGAAAATAGAAATCGTAGACAAAACTTAAGAATACGTTCAGTACCTGAAAGAAAACAAGAAGACCTGAAGGAAATCATTAAAAATATATTTAATCCACTCCTGGGCAGAGGAGAGGATGGATTTCCAAAGATTGAACGGGTCCACCGTGTAGGTAGAATAAGGAACGAAGGAACTAATAAGCCTCGAGACATTATTGTCAGATTTAGATTCTGTGAAGATAAAGATGAGATTTGGTCAAAACTAAAGGGGAGAGAGGCCTTAAATTATGCAGGGACAGACCTACAAGTTTTCCCAGATCTAGCCTCAGAGACTTTGACCAGAAAGCGGCTGTTGAAACCTTTGATAGATCTGATGAAAATAGAGAATATACGTTATAGTTGGGGATTTCCGGCTTGTCTCTTAGGATCTAAAGATGGCAGGTCTGCTAGGTTGCGATTCCCAGATGAGTTGCTGGAATTCTGTGAGAGATTGGGTATCCAGGTCCCGGCTTTGCCGGGGTGGATAGACGGGGATCCGGGGGTACTGGGGGAGGGGGGGGGGTCTCTGGGAGGGAGGGAGAGAGTTATGTGAAGCTGCACTATTGTACCTGTGCGGTGGCGGGGGGTTGGTCAGCCCCCCCTCCCTCTCCCTAGTAACATCTTGGGGGAGAGGAGAGGAGGGGGGGGCCGAATACTGTTTTCTACCTTGGACTCTATAAGACTCATCGATGGTCAGGATTACCGGACCATTCAGTGAGTCAAGGGCCAGATTTAGGCCGGGGGGGGGGGAGGGAGGTGGGAAAGATTGGGGGGGCGAGGGGAGGGGGGTAGGTTGAGGTGGGGGGAGGGAAGGGGGGGAGGAGGTGGGTTGAGGGAGGGGATAGGGGGAGGGAAAGAAAGGAAAACCTATGGTAGAGAGGGGAGTGCCCGGCGCAGATGCGAGAAGGAGATTTTCTATAGCCATCTAAGAGAGTCAAAATGCAAGCCATAAATTTTATGACATATAATGTCAAAGGCTTAAATACGCCTAGTAAGAGGCATAAGATATTGAAGGAACTTAGGTATTATAAAGCGGAAGTGATTTTTCTACAGGAACCCCATTTTTCTCACAAGGCTAATATTAAGCTATATTCAAATGAGTTCCCAGTGTGGTACTACGGAGATGCGATAACAAGTAGAGGAAGGGGAGTGGCTATAGGATTTTCAAGGAAGATACAGTTTAACTTAGAGGAAAGACTGGTAGACCCTGAGGGAAGGTACCTAGTCCTAAGAGGTAAACTGAGAGAAACGGAATGTACTTTGATTAATATTTATGCCCCTAATCGGGACCCCACAAAATACTTAGAGGGCCTGCTGGGGAAATTAATAGATTTTGGGAAAGGGCCAGTAATTTTGATGGGGGACCTGAATTTTTGCATCGATCCGGGATTGGATAGTACATCCAGGGCACAGGGGACTAGTAAGGTGCAATTAAAAAAAATAAAACAAAAATTACATACGTGTCAACTAGTAGACGTTTGGAGAGTACAGCATCCAAACGAGAAAGACTTTACGTTCTATTCCCCTGTGCACAGGATGTACTCCCGGATCGATTATATCTATGTAGATCACAGAATTTTGGAAATGGTCGAAGAGACCTCGATAGAGGTGGTCACACTCTCCGACCATGCCCCTGTTAGGATGAAGCTGCGATTAAGGGGTGGGGAGCGTAAGCCCTTCACCTGGAGGTTAAATGAAGGATTAATCCAGGATGTAGAGGGGGAGGAGAAGATTGGTAAAGAACTAGAACAATATTTTATGATCAATAACACCGAGAATATATCTAATCAGAATCTATGGGAGGCCCACAAAGCTTATATTAGGGGGATCCTGATATCAATGGGAGCTAGAAAAAAAAAAGAGAGATCGGAAAAAATTAAAATATTGATTGAAGAAATTTTTAGAATAGAGCAACAACATAAAAAACACCTGAACCAGGATAAGGAAATCTTCCAAAAACTTGTAAGTAAACGGGATGAATTAAAAACCCTGATGGAACAGGAAACTCAAAAAACGTTTAATCAATTAGCCAGGGATAGGTACTATGGAGATAACAAACCTACCAAATATCTAGCAAGAAGATTACAAAAGGTAAAGTCCAGAAATTACATAGGGAAAATTCAGACCAGTAAAGGGAATATGGTACACGGAACAAGTGAGATTGCGGAAACATTTAAGAGTTATTATGAGAAAGTATATGCAGTAGATCAGCCCATAGGACTAAAGGCAGAAGAAAAGGACCTAAAAATGGGGGAGTATTTGGAAAGAGCCCGATTAACAAAAATTACTGAAATAGAAATGGAAATATTAGAGAGACCTATCTCAGAGGAAGAATTAATAAAGGTTTTAATGGATTCAGCCCCTGGTAAAAGTCCGGGCCCAGACGGGTTTACTGTATACTATTTCAAGAAATTTAAGAAAATATTAATACCCCACCTATGCAATTATTTAAATAGACTTGGGTTAGAATACGAAATGAGTGAAGAAGCAAGGACCGCATCTATAACGGTTATACGGAAGGATGGAAAGGACGAGACTTTATGCTCTAGCTATAGGCCTATATCCTTATTGAACGTCGATACAAAGCTGTTTGCTAAAGTTTTGGCTAGTAGAATGAGGACCCTAATGAATACATTAGTTCATCCCGACCAAGTGGGTTTTATATCCGGAAGGGAGGGAAGGGACAATGGAGTGAGAACATTGCTCCTTCTGTCCCAAGAGGATGAGAGAGGGAGCCCCAGTCTACTCCTGTCGATTGACGCCCAAAAGGCCTTTGACAGGGTAGACTGGGGATTTATGGTCTGAACCCTGGAGGCAATGGGAGTGGGACCCAAAATGGTCCAAAGGATTAGGACACTTTACTATCACCCAATCTCAAGAATTAAGATTAATGGTACGTTATCCCCACCCTTCGAGATGAAAAACGGCACAAGGCAGGGGTGTCCTCTTTCACCCCTGCTGTTTGTGCTGTCCCTAGAACCTCTGCTTGCCTCGATCCGTAAGGACCCACTGATCAAAGGAATTTTAATAGGACAAGAAGAGCATAAATTGGCTGCTTTTGCAGATGATGTGCTATTTTATATTAGGGAGCCAAGTAATACGATGCCCAAGTTAATAGAGGAAATAGCACATTATGGCCAACTTTCGAACTTTAAAATTAATCAAGCCAAATCTGTGATACTTAATATCAACACGGGTAAATTGGAAAAAAGTCGGCTTCAAAAAAAAATTTGTTTTCCTTGGCGGAAAGAATTAAATTACCTGGGAATAAAACTTACAATCCCATTAGAGAAATTATTTAAATTAAATTTTGTCCCATTGCTAGATGAAATCAAGAAAGAGAGCAATAGATTGGTAAATAGATCACTGTCCTGGATGGGACGTATTAATAGTTTGAAGATGTACATTGTACCTAAGATCCTTTATAAATTCCAGATGATCCCCATAGAGATACCGAAGTACTATTTCAGGAAGATCAAGACTCTGTTAGGGGGATTCATATGGAATAAAAAAAAAACCTAGAGTCTCCTTCAATACTTTGAAGCGAAGCAAAAGTCAAGGGGGACTAGCTGTACCTGATATACAAAAGTACTACAATGCTATCGTGTTGTCGAGATTAATAGAGTGGGTAAAAGAAAATAACAAGGAAAAAAGATGGGTAAATATAGAGAATGTGTTGAGTAAAACACAGCTGAATAAGATAGTTTGGAATCCGCCTAAACACAGGACACTTGACACAGGCACAAACATATTGACACGAAACACACTTAGGATCTGGGACAGGGTTTATAAGCAATTAAATAGGCAATACAATTCTCCACTTATAGAATTAAAAGAGAATGAATATTTTCCTCCAGGGTTAAAAATAAATAGCGGGAATTGGTTGAAAGAGAAGGCACAGGTTCGGGACTTTATAAAAGGAGGGAAGATTTTGTCATTACACGAGTTAAAACACAAATGGGATTTAGGAAGAATAGATGAGTGGCGGTATCTCCAGTTGGCTCACTTTGTGAGAAGCCTACCACAACCAATAAGAACGGAAGAGGAGTGGTCACCTTTTGAGAAGCTTTGCTTAGCAGAAAATTCCAAGGGGACAATCTCTAAGTTGTATAGGCTCCTGACTGAGGAAGGGGATCTGGAGAGCCCACCTTATATGCAGAAATGGGAAAGGGAAGTGGGCACACAATGTGATAAAAGCACCCAGAGTAAGATTTTTAAACTTATACATAGATCCGCAGCCGATAGTAGAACAACAGAAATGAATTACAAATGCATTTCTAGATGGTACGCTACCCCAGACAGAATCCATAAATTTTATCCAAGTAAATCAAGGGATTGTTGGAGAGGATGTGGGGAAATAGGAACAATGGCTCACCTGTGGTGGAGTTGCCCTAAAATAAATGAATACTGGAAAAGGATTTTACACTATATAAAAGAAATTACAAATATCTCAATTCCCGAGGATCCATGGGTAGTATTATTTCATGGTACTAGAGAGGAAATGAAAAAGTATCAGAAATCATTGGTGCCACATCTTTTAAATGCAGCCAAAAGATTGATACCAAAAAATTGGCAAAAAGAGGAAAGTCCAGCAACATGGGAATGGATTGATGCGGTGGAAGAGACCTACCGTATGACTAGGCGAAGGGAAAGCCATGAGGACAAGGGATCGTCAGTAGTAGATATATGGCTAGAGTGGAAAGAGAGATAAGTAAGGGATAAATTGGTAGGGTTGGTTTTGAAAGTGTTTCTTTTTTGTTTGTTTGCGTATTTATTTCCCTGCATAGTTTTTTGTCTTAAAAAAAAAAAAAAAGAGGAATCTTTGTCTGGGATACAAATTAGAAAAATTAATGCTACAATGATGTGAAGAGGAGGATAACGTATATGAACGTTAAACTGATTGGACCTCATGAGAATTCGCTGAAGTGGCAAGAAAAAAAAAAAAAAAGAAAGCAAGGGGTGAGGAAATACATATACTAAGCTCTGGTAAGGATCTTGGAGTCCAGAAGCATCAAAAAGACTTGAGAGGGATGAAGTCTTCAAACTTGGGTCCATGTTTTGCCAGTAGCCAGCTCCCACTAAGCAGCTGTGCACAAGTCCTTTTCATGTTTCAATTGTTCTTTATTGAGTTACATTTAGGTGCCAAGGGAATACAGTTACAGTTAACAAATACTCTGGCTAAAAATTAGAAATCTGCAACTTGATTGGGGGTGTGGCTTAGAGAAGGCTGAGTGAGGAATCACATCAGCGGAGCTCCATGCTACCCCCAGTTCACCTCTACTCTCACACCGTTCACTATGTGTATGGACCCGGCATGACATCCCGCAGAAAATATAGAACTGGATGGGTTACCAGAGGAAACAAGCCAACACTATTGACGTCTCTGCAGAGCGGAATAAATATATAAATTCTTACAAAATTCACAGCGTTCGCCAGCGGGAAGTAGCGATACTAGTGTGACCAGCAATACAACACTGAACAGACCTAGCGTGGATGGCAGTCTCGGTCCATTATTAGCCGCTACCCCTATCTCTCCTACCACTCCTACTACTATCGCCGACCAGCCAGTAATCTGATCGGTCAGAGGTCTCTCTGGAGGCGCTGAGTACTGACAGGAAATCAACCACATCAGCATCTAGACATACCTTCAGCTACGGTCCTGCATGTCTTCAAGCCGCAGTGCCCCCGGTTCAGCGGCAATCACCGCCTGGCGAGACCCTGACAACCCATCACAGACCTAGAGGGAGGGTGGAACTCTCTCCGCCCCGAGATTTGCCGCCTACTTCCCCCTTCTCTTCCTCCTTCTCCTCTGACCTACAGCACGGACTGTTGGTAGACACAGCGTCAGAGGTTAGTACAACCAGCAAAGAAGGTAGAGCTTTACTGTCACAAGGTAAACCTATTATCAGCCCTACTACCGGCCAACAATACTTGTTGTTAAGAGTTACTGAGACAGCATTACATAGATCTGAGTCGGACATTAGAGGTATTTACCCCCTAGTTGCGCCAAGTATTGTTTCTTCTATACCAGACCAGCAGTATATGCAACAGGGAAATACTGAGACTGCACCACGTGGACTACAAATAGACTGCAAGGCTGTTCTTCCTACAGTTAAGTCTTCCACTACCCCCCCAACTTTAGATAAAACTTTAGGGAGCTCTAAGACACCTGGGGTAAATATGGCAAGTCCTTTATCCTGTCAGAGTAGTATGAATGACGATTTGAGAGCTATGTTATTAGCTCTCCCAACGCGGGCTGATATTGAAGCACTTATTTGCATAGAGGAAGTGCATAGTAAGGACTTGCAGGAGGTAAAAGCAGAAATAAAGTTTCTCACTAATCGGGTGGAATTGGTGGAACTAGGGCAACTCCATTTAGAGGAACTGGAAGACCGTAGCCGTTGCAATAATTTGCGTTTACGAGGGATATCGGAAGGGATAGGAATAGAAGAACTGGCGGGGACAGTTATAGAGATTCTTCAAAAGATACTGGGGACCCCAACGCCCTCTTTGGAGCTAGATAGAGTCCATAGAACCCCAGAACTGAGATCCATGGACCCGGGCAGACCCCGAGATGTGTTTTGTAGGCTACATCGATATCAACATAAAGAACTTATTCTCCGGAAACCATGGGAACTGGGGGATATAGAGTTAGATGGGGGGAAGGTGAGGATTCTCCCAGATATCTCAAGAGCTACACTTCAAAGGCGAGCCATACTACGACAGATTTTAGAACTAGCCAGAAGCCATAATTGCTCCTATAAATGGAGATACCCATTTGCAATTACATTTCATAAGGCTCAATTGTCGTTCACCCTACGTTCCCTGTCAGATCTTCCAACATTCTATACCTTCCTGGGCACGGAGCCAGTACAAGTTTCAGAATTGGCGTCAGATCATCGCTCGGCCATTGAGCTGACCAGGCCGGCCCTTCCAATACTCAAAATAATTAGTGGGACTATATTCAAAGGGTGAGAAGGGGGTCTCAAGGATCACAAATAACATCTACAGTAATATTAACTGAACCATGATTATCTCTATAAAATCGATAAAATGTAGTATATTTACTGTATCAAATGGATTTTTTAAATTATGTGTTTTTTTTTTTCTGTGATGACTAGCAGTTGCTTTGGGATTTATCAGGGACTGAATGTCCCCTCTTTTTGTATTTTTTTCCAACCATTATCAGATAATCAGCTGTGGAAAATCAACAGCAGATTGGAAAGACTTGTCTCTGTACTTAGAGAACCCCCTCTGCATGTCTTATATTTTTTGCTTAAAGATGTTATAGCCTTTTATTAATTTTTTTTGTAGTATAATTTATATTTTGGATTGTTTATGAGAATGGGAGTGTTTTTTTTTTTGGAACCACCCCCCTTTTTAGGGGTCGTGATTTTGAGTGGGTCCCTTTTTTTTCTCCCCACCCCCCATACATTTTTTTTTTCACATGAGTGTTATAATGGCACACTCTTGGATATGGGGATTTAAATAGGGAATTCACATATTATTTTTGGAATAATAAATTTGATTATTAACTTGCACAATTAGATTTGTTTTCGGCATACTGTCACTTTAGTAATGGGGGGCCCCAAGCCTTGCTTCCACTAGAAGAGAGTCTGGTTTAGGGGCAATTCCAGTATATATTCATGCAATTTTTCGTGATCGTATTTCTCACAGAAATCTTTAGTACGTTTTTCGGGGGGGGGGGGGGAGAGACTTTAGGGAGGTTGGGGATTTTTTTTTTTGGGTTGTGTTATTAAATAGATTATTTTAAGTATGGGTTCGGAGGGGAAAAGTATGGAAAATATTCTTAAATGATAAAACCTTGTGGTAACTAAATATAAGTAGTTTTGTGACTCTGTTATATTATAGAAATCGTTTGAAATAAGACTTGTAGAGCATGAGTAAATTAAGTAACATGGGGTCAATTTGTAGATTTATTAGGAATACTTCCCCTCCCCCTTTTTTTTTCTCATGGAGGTGGTGAACGTGCTCTCGTTAAATGTGAAAGGATTAAATATTCCCGAAAAAAGACGTATGCTTATGCAAGATCTACACCGTAGGAAGTTAGATATTGCATATATTCAGGAAACACATTTTAAGGAAGGTAAGTTGCCTGTTTTGAAAAATAGACTATTCCTGGTTGTCTACCATTCAAAATAATGAATTGACCAAAACCTGCGGTGTCTCTATAATTATTTCATCTAAGGTATCATGGACCTGCACGGACGAAAAATCTGATCCGGGGGATGTTATCTTTTTGTAAGGGGCAAGATTGGGGATATTAAAGTAACTTTAGCAAGTGTATACGTACCCAACTCCCAGTAGGAGCTATTTATAGTCAAAACTATGGACCTACTAGCTGATTGCACCAGAGGACAACTTATATTGGGAGGCGATTTTAACACTCCGTTAATACCATCTGAGCATACTTCCTCGGGTCGCTTATCAATCCCCCCAAATTCTCAGAAGCAAATCGCTCGAGCCCTACATAAAACACAGCAGGTTGATGTATGGTGTATTTTGCACCCTACGGAAAGAGACTATACTTTTTACTCCGCTCCTTTTAAACAATATTCCAAGATTGATTATTTTCTAATTCCTCATTCTCAATTACAAGCGATCCGGGATGTCTCGGTCGGTCTTATTACATGGTCAGATCATGTGCCGGTTGTGCTATCTTATGCATTAACTGATTATCTCACTTCCAAAACAAAAATCTGGAGACTAAATGAAAGCCTACTACAAGATGAGGAAGTACTAAAAGAAGTGAACAGAGAACTATATTTTCATTTTCAAATTAATGACACTCCCAATACCAATATGGGCATGGTTTGGGATGCACATAAGGCAGTGATCCGGAGTGTACTAATTAAACATGGCTCCCGCATCAAGAAACAGCGCTCCTCTCAGTTGACTTATTTGTTAAAGGAATTAAATATAGCAGAGGCACGACATAAACATGCCCAAACACCCGCCTTGGAGACCGAACTGCTAATTATACGTAAAAAAAAAAATTGCAGATCTAATGTCGTTTAACCTCCCTGGTGGTATGATTATTTCAGATTCTAGGTGCTGAAAGCGGTACCATTATTTTGCATGGAAATGTGGCGTTTTATATTGTAGTCCTGTAATTCTTAAGAATAACTCACTTAAATATGTCCAAACCAGAGTCTAGTAGACATCCCGGGTATGATAAAGTTTGAAAAATGAAATCATAAATTATAATATAATAAATAACTATAAATAATTATACCAAATGATAATATAACAATAATAAAACAATATTCAATAATGTAATCAAATCAAAAACACTGAAAACTGCTCAGTTGCAGAATTGTTACTGTCATTACTTTTCAGTATTTGATGACAGATCTCCCCACAAATCGCTATCGCTGAATTCTGCGAGTGATTCTAATTTATTATCGCTGTTTTCTAGCTGGTCTAAAACCATTTTTGATGTAAAGGGACAGTTTTGGTTGCTATGGACAATCTCCAGTTTCCAGGCATAAAGAACAGTCTTTATATTATAAAACTGCATGCAGGACACTGGACAGAACACTAGGGACAAAAAGGATGTGAAATAATTACATACAGCAATGTAATCTGTAAGATTACATTATACAGTATGTATTGTGTGTGTTTCACTTTTTGAATTTAGCACCGTTCTCCGTCCCTGTGTGTCGCAACGCTCGCAGGGAACAGAGCTCGGCTCCGTGATAGATCGAGCGGAGGATGGCTCACTCGTACAGCACGGGGACATCGCTGGATCCAGGGGACAAGGTAAGATCTCCCTGGATTCGGCGATGCGGTCCTGAGTCTGGCTCGGGGTTACCGCTAATGGTACAAAATTTTCACCCCGAGTCAGACTCGGGAATACCACCACCAGGGTGGTTAAAGCAAAGGCTCAAACACAGATATGTAGGAGAATCTCCTATGAGTCTGGCAAAAAATGTGGGAAAGTTCTGGCCAAAACTCTAAGCCCTTGTACACACGGTCGGAGATTCCGACGGAATGTGTCCTATCGGAACGTTTTGTCGGATATTCCGACTGTGTGTGGTCTGCATCGGACTGTTTCTGTCGGAATATCCGACGGACCAAGTTTTCCAACTTGCCGGTAACATTTTCTGACAAAATGCTCCTATCGGACATACTCCAATCATGTGTAGCCTACTCCGACGGACAAAGTGCCAGTTTTATAATATAAAGACTGTTCTTTATGCCTGGAAACTGGAGATTGTCCATAGCAACCAAAACTGTCCCCTTACTGAACCTTCAGCTCGAGTAAGTTGGTCAATGGTGTATTGTCGGAGCCTTTCTTGATCAAGAACGGCACAAGACAAGGTTGCCCCCTATCTCCACTCCTATTTGCCTTGTCATTAGAGCCTTTTCTTTGTACGATCCGGTCAAATCCAGATATAAGTGGAGTGAAGATAGGGGACACCCAACAGAAATTATCTTCATATGCGAACGATATGATGTTCTCACTTACAAATCCTGCGATTTCACTACCAATTCTATTGCGTGAATTTTACAGATATGGTATCCTATCAAACCTAAAAATTTACTTTATTAAGTCTGAGGCAATCGGGGTGGGCATAAGCCATTCTCAATTGATAAACCTTCAAACTAGTTTTAAATTTAAATGGACAACAATAGCGCTGAGGTATTTAGGGACACTAATCCCCCCCCAGCATATCTCAAGTATTTGACCGAAACATTCCACCTTTATTAAAAGACATAAGGGAAATACTTAAGAAATGGCATATGGGATTGGTTCGGGAGGTGCACCATCCTCAAGATGTGCATCCTTCCTAAATTCCTGTATCTTCTGCAGGCTTTACCAATATACACCCCCTCTAAATACTTTGACCAAGTGGCAGCAATGTTTTCTGCATTCATCTGGGCTCATACACCTTGGTGTAATTCATCAATGTAATTCATCAATGTTAAATGATATAAAGAACCATCCAATAGTGGGGCTGACAGTGCGGATATGTTCAACGCTTTTTACTAAATACGCTCTTATACAAATCCATTCTTTTCTGTATCCAATTTTGGGGAATCCTGCATTCCTTCCAGGAGTCCAGGATCCAGTTTTTCACCTACTAAGGCAAAATGGTTGTTTTCAGGTATCACATTTTATGGTTGATAATAAGTGGCCGATGATATCAGAACTAATGGATACAACTGGTCTTTTTAAATTGGATCAATGGAGAGCACTACAATTAAAAACATTTTTTCGTTCGCTACCTCCGCTGGATAGCTTTAGTCAGAACTAGGGCTGAGCTTCGAGTTTGAGTCGAACTCATGTTCAACTCGAACATTGCCTGTTCGGCGAACAGAGAACAATTTGGGGTGTTCGTGGCAAATTCGAAAAGCCGCGGAACACCCTGTACAAGTCTATGGGAGAAATCTAAAGTGCTAATTTTAAAGGTTAATATGCAAGTTACTGTCCTAAAAAGTGTTTGGGGACCTGGGTCTTGCCCCAGGGGACATGTATCTATGCAAAAAGAAGGTTTATGTTTTTTCGGGAGTAGTGATTTTAATAATTATTAAAGTGAAACAGTAAAAGTGTAATATTCCTTTAAATTGCGTACGGGGGGTGTGTATAGTATGCCTGTGAAGGGGCGCCTGTTTCCCGTGCTTAGAACTGTCCCTGCTCAAAGTGTAATTTCTGCAGGAAAAAAAGTAATTTAAAATTACTCGTGGCTATAATGAATTGTCGGCTCCCGTAATACAGAGAACACTCATTGAAAGTCATTGATAAAAAAAAAAAGTGGGGTTCCCCCAAATTCAATTACCAGGCCCTTCAGGTCTGGAATGGATATTAAGGGGAACTTTTTTTTTAAAAAAATTACGCGGGGTTCCCCCTAAAAATCCATACCAGACCCTTTATCCGAGCACGCAACCTGGCAGGCCACAGGAAAAGAGGGGAGCACGAGAGAGTGCAACCCTTCCTGAACCGTACCAGGCCACATGCCCTCAACATTGGGAGGATGCTTTGGGGTTCCCATGTTGATGAGGACAAGGGCCTCACCCCCACAACCCTGGCCGGTGGTTGCAGGGGGCTTATCAGAATCTGGAAGCCCCCTTTAACAAGGGGACCCCCAGATCCCAACCCCCCTGTTTGAAATGGTAAGGGGGTACAAAAGTACCCCTACCATTTCACAAAGAAAGTTTAAAAAATTGTTAAAGACAAACAAACTTTGGAAAAAGTCCTTTATTAAAAATAAAAAAAATAAAAAAAGATTCCAGCGGTGGTAATCCACTCTTGCTATCCAGCGATGGATGATCATCTCTCCGGGGTCCAGCGATGGCTGATCTGATCCAGCGACGGGTGATCTCTCCCTCCAGTCCAGCGCAGAGCAGTCCACCCATCCTTCCTCTGTCTCCACTGGCGGAGACACTGCAGGATCCTGGCAGCCTGACATTTCTTATATGAGGAGGGCGGGGCCACCCATCACCTAACCCCGCCCCCTTTGATGCTAGTGGGGAAGCCTGGCTTCCCCAATGATGTATGGGTGACCCTCTAATGTAACACAGGTTTCGGTTACATCAGAGGGGGGGCGGGGTCCCCCACATGTCATTGGGGAAGCCAGGCTTCCCCACTAGCATCAGAGGGGGCGGGGTTAGGTGATGGGTGGCCTTTTGCACTCACTCGTCCCCCCTCTTTTCCTGCGGCCTGCCAGGTTGCGTGCTCGGATAAAGGGTCTGGTATGGATTTTTAGGGGGAACCCCACGTCGTTTTTTTTTTATTTGACACAGGGTCCCCCTTAATATCCAGACCTGAAGGGTCTGGTATGGATATTTAGGCGGATCCCCATGTAATTTTTTTTTAATTTGACGCGGGGTTCCCATGGTTTTTTTTTTTTTAATCAATGACTTTCAATGAGTGTTCTCTGTATTACGGGAGCCAACAATTCATTATAGCCACGAGTGATTTTAAATTACTTTTTTTCCTGCAGAAATTACACTTTGTGCAGGGACAGTTCTAAGCACGGGAAACATGCGCCCCTTCACAGGCATACTATACACACCCCCCAGGTACAACATTTTAATTAATATTACACTTTTATTGTTTCACTTTAATCATTATTAAAATCACAGCTCCCGAAAAAAGGACGTTTTTAAAACTTTTTTTGCATTGATACATGTCCCCTGGGGCAGGACCTAGATCCCCAAACACTTTTTAGGACAGTAACTTGCATATTAGCCTTTAAAATTAGCACTTTAGATTTTGAACGTTTGAGTCCCATAGACTTTAATAGGGTTCTAAAGTTCACACAAAGTTTAGGTCTGTTCGCAGGTTCTGGTGCGAACCGAACCAGGGGGGTGTTCGGCTCATCCTTAGTCAGAACCTTACTAGGCATGAGACATATTGTACAGAGGAGGGTCCCTTACCTCATGCTCTATCAGCTACATATCAGTTATTAAATATGCCACTGGAGGATTATCAGCTCCCATGCCTTAGTGCATGGGATACGGATATTGGCTATAAGTTTACAGCTCGTCAACGGCAAGACATTCTTAGTCTTACACAGGGATCTTCTATGTGTACTAAGATACAAGAGACAAACTACAAAATCCTCACTAGATGGTATCAGACACCGGTGAAACTGCAAAAGATATACCCTTCTCTATCGGATCGATGCTGGAGATGCCAGGAAGATAGAGGAACAATTCTTCATGTTTTCTGGCTATGTCCAAAATTAGAAGACTATTTGAAGACAATTCAACAAATAGTTAAAAAAATTCCGGAAAGTAGAATTCCTAATGATCCAGCTTCTTTTTTGCTTCATGTATCTAATATCCCTAATAAAACTTATAAAAAATCAGTCCTGTGCCACTTGCTTGATGCAGCAAAGGCATGTAATCCCTTAGGCTGGAAATCTACTAAAGCGCCTACGGTAGGAACGTGGTTTAAAAAGGTGGAGGAAATGAAGAAAATGGAAGAGTTAATACTTACTAAATACCATCAAAAAGAAAGTTATAATAAGACATGGAATTCTTGGAATAGGTATTTTTTTTGGATGAGGGATGAGCCTTGTTTTAAAGTGACATGGAAAATTAAATTAAAGTAAAATTATTGAACTAATTAATACAATGTCGGGGACTTTGATAGATTTTCCGAGAGTGAGCAATAATAAGATGAGGGCTTGTTCACCCCCTCCATTGTCCTTATAATTTTTTAGTTTAGTATAGGTTTTTGTTTTTTGTTTTTTGTAGAATATTAAGTTAGAGAAAATTTGAGGCACAGGAACACACAAGCCAATAGGTTACAATATGATGGAATAGACACCAAGGCATGGTGAAATTTGGTGGGGAGTCCAGGTGTCTGTCAGGAATTGTAAAATTGGCTATTATGTTATATAATTTTGATATTCTGTATTGGTATGCTCAACTTGAATGATGTTAGTTGGTAATACCTGAATTGCTATTATATCTTTTAGTTTTCTTGTTGGACATACCTGGAGAAAATGTGTTTTCGGTTGCTTCCTGAAATAAATAAAATAATTGTAAAAAAAGATAACAAATACTCTTATGCAGCGTACACACAATCAGAATTCTGGCCAGAAATAGACCGATGAGATCTTTTCATTGGAAAATGCGACCGTAGCTGTCCGAATTTCCGCCAGCCAAAAATTGATAGCATGTTCTCAATTTTCCCAACGGAAAAACTTTCTATCGGTAATTTCGAACGTGTGTATGCAATTCCGACATGCCAAAAATCACGCATGCTCAGATTCAACTAGAACAGAAGCTATTGGCTACTGGCTATTGAACTTCCTTTTTCTAGTCATGTCGTACGTGTTGTACGTCACCGCGTTATAAATGATCGGAATTTGATGTGACCGTGTGTAGGCAAGACAGCTTGAGCTGAATTCCATTGGAATTCCATTGGGAAAACCATCAGAGATTTTTCCGACAAGAATTCTGATCGTGTGTACGTGGCATTAGACACAATACAGATTGCATTAAATGTCAGTATGCAAAAAACAAGTGGAACATTATAATGCAGGTACAACAAAGATTCAGAATTGTTCGGATCCATTAGTTATGGAGAAGGGAGGAACAAGGAAGGTAAGGGGTAGGAATTTCCGAATTACAGTAGGTCAGGGTCAGAGAGAGGAGATGCCAAACTACCAAGTAGCATATCGCATGTATCTTTGTACTTCAGGAGACATATACATAGCAGGGGCCATGCAAATTATGAAAATGAAAATGGAATAATTATATAGTGCAGCGTGGCTGTATGAGCCATAACCTCCGTTTCAAGGAGTATTTGGGCATAATAGAATTCCTTAACCACTAGCTGACCAGCTGCTGTCATTATACAGTGGCAAGGTTGCACAATCCCACGAATCGCCAAAGCTGGTTTGGAAACTCACTTTTGTGGGCGCATGCGTGCTGCCATACTATCAGCAGGTCTGGCAGACTCTATGTCCACCGGCCACCCGCGATCATTCCCCGCAGTGACAGAATGGGGATCTGCATGTGTAAACAAGGCACATTTCCGTTCTGACAGGGGAGATCACACAGATCCTGTCTGTCTTTCTTCTAAGCAGGAAGATGGATCTGTGTGTTTCCCCAATCACACAGTCCCCCATACAGTTAGAAAACACACATCAGGGGCGATCAAGGGATCAAATGTGCGACAGGAAATACATTTAACCCCTTAAACAACCCATGATGTTAACCCCTTCCCTGCCAAACTCATTAGTACAACAACAGTGGATATTTTTAGCATTGAATACTGTAATAATGTCACTGGTTCCCAAAAAAGTGTCAACATTTTGAGTTAGGTGTCTGATATGTCTGCCACAATGTCACCGTCCCGCTAAAAATTTCTGATCACAGCCATTACTGGCAAAAATAAATAAAAATAAAAATGTCATAAATCTACCCCCTATTTTGTAGACGCAATTTTTGCGCGAACCAATCAATATACGCTTATTGTGATTTTTTTTTTACCAAAAATATGTAGCAGAATACATATCGGCCTAAACTGATGAATACATTTCTTACATTTGTTTTTGGAAATATTTTATAGCAGAAAGTAAAAAAGGGTGCTTTTTTTTGTCAAAATTGTCGCTCTTTTTTTGATTATAGTGCAAAAAAGAGGTA
This sequence comes from Lithobates pipiens, assembly GCF_037356315.1. NCBI lineage: Eukaryota > Metazoa > Chordata > Amphibia > Anura > Ranidae > Lithobates > Lithobates pipiens. The sequence goes on from NW_027507764.1 coordinate 391,270,447, forward strand.
ATCAAATACCACCAAAAGAAAGCTCTATTTGTGGGAAAAAAAGAACATCAATTTTGTTTGGGTTCATAGTCTCACGGCCGCCGTATCGCAAAAAATGGCCTGGTCAGGAAGTGGGTAAATCCTTCCGGGGCTAAAGTGGTTTATACAAAATTCTTTCAAGATCACAGAATCGATTGAGGTTGTCAATGGTTTCACTAAAGGAGGGTGCCAAATTAGTATTCCTTAATGTATTCAGTTTTGCTCGCCTGTAAAGGAAATAATCAATGTTGATGTGAAGTAGAGCCATTTCTACTGTGGGTAGAATTAGGGAAGGGGTAAATTCTGATAACAAACTGAATATGCCTTTCCAGTAGGAATGCATTGAATTACAATACCAGAGTACCGTATATACTCGAGTATAAGCCGAGATTTTCAGCCTCTTTTTTGAGGCTGAAAGTGCCCCCCTCGGCTTATACTCGAGTCATCGCTGTCTGCCCGCTCGATCAGCGTGTCGAGCAGACAGACAGCGGCCATTCTGATTCAAAAGCCGCGCCTCCGGCTCCGCCTTCGCCTGTGATAGGCGGAACACTGAATTTCCCAGCAGCCTGTGTTCCGCCTATCACGGACGTCGTATCATCCTCCTACTACGGACGAGGATGATACGACGTCTGTGATAGGCGGAACACAGGCTGCTGGGAAATTCAGTGTTCCGCCTATCACAGGCGAAGGAGGAGGCGCGGCTTTTGAATTTTACAATGGCCGCCGACGAAGAGGGCACGGGACGGAGGCAAGGCAAGGCACGGCACGGAGGCAAGGCAAGGCACGGCACGGGACGGGACGGGACGAAGGCAAGGCACGACACGGGACGGAGGCTCGGGACAAAGGCTCGGGACACAGGTAGGCTGGACACACACACACACACACACACACACACACACACACACACACACACACACACACACACACATGGATGGATGGATACACACACACACAGGGATGGATGGATGGATGGAGACACACACACACAGGGATGGATGGATGGATGGATGGAGACACACACACACAGGGATGGATGGATGGATGGATGGAGACACACACACACAGGGATGGATGGATGGATGGATGGAGACACACACACACAGGGATGGATGGATGGATGGACACACACAGGGATGGATGGACGGACACACAGGGATGGACGGACACACAGGGACGGACGGACACACAGGGATGGACGGACACACACACAGGGATGGACAGGCATGTCTCACCCTCGGCTTATACACGAGTCAATAAGTTTGCCAGTTTTTTTGGGGGTAAATTGGGGGCCTCGGCTTATATTCGGGTCGGCCTATACTCGAGTATATACGGTATATGTATAATGCTGCTTACACTCGATCAGACTATCCGGCGGACTTAGTCTGGCGGACAATCCGCTGGACTTTCCAGCGGAGGTCCGCCAGACTTTCCAAACAAGCGGACTTGCCCACACACGTCCGGACTTTTCTGGTGGACTAGGTCCGGCGGACAATCCGCCGGACTTTTGGCGGAGGTCCGCCAGAATTTTCAAATGAACGGACTTGCCCACACACGAAGTAAAGTACATTCATTTTGAACGGGACTCTAGGTCAACTGGTATGGATTTTAAGGGGAACCCCTACGCAGAAAAAAACTGTGTGGGGGTCCCCCCAAAGTCCATACTAGACCCTTATCCGAGCACGCAGCCTGGCCGATCAGGAAGGGGGGTGGGGACGAGCAAGTGCCCCCCCTCCTGAACCATACCAGACCACATGCCCTCAACATGGGGGGTGGGTGCTTTGGGGAGGGTGGCCCTGTGGCCCCCACCCCAAAACACCTTGCCCCCATGTTGATGAGGACAAGGGCCTCTTCCCAACAACCCTGGCCGTTGGTTGTCAGGGTCTGCGGGCGGGGGGCTTATCGGAATCTTATAAGCACCCCCACCATGTACCCCATACTCATTCACATAGGGTGGGGGGCTGGGATCTGGGGCCCCCCTTATTAAAGGAGGCTCCCAGATTCCGATAAGCCCCTTCCTGCAGACCCCGAAAACCAACGGCCAGGATTTTTGGGAAGAGGCTCTTGTATCTATTTTAGATGGCCAGGCCTGGTCGCACCCCAAGTGGCTCTGGGTGGTATTGAAATCATGACTGTCAGTTGTTGCTCCTGTTTCTTTACCTCTGAGCCACACCTCAGTTCTATTCAGCCTACTTTCCCGCCATGCCTAGTTTAGTATAAAGTACTGTGGGCAATTCTCTGCTTGTACCTGTCACTCCTGGATCAGCTGAGGCAGGTTACCTAATTAGCTGGGTATAAAACCCCGTCTCACTCTGAGGGCTTGGGCAGTTCATTTTGTCATGTTTGCCAAGTGTTCTTGTGCTCCTGTCTTCTGTTGCAGAGTTCCAGTGTTCCTAGACTGACCCCGGGTTCAGACCCTGGCTTTGTTTATCGTTATCATGACTTCTGGAATCCCTGACTGCGGCTTTACCTTGACTATCCTTTGGCTATTCCTGTCAAGCCCCCATGCACAGATTCGCAGCCCAGGTAGCTTATCTCTTTGTTACCGTGGGCTATGTCTATTTGCAAGGGTGAGCCTACATCTCTGTGCCATGGACTCCAACCTAGGTAAGCCCTCACACCTTGTCCTCATCAACATGAGGGCAAGGTGCTTTGGGGTGGGGGGGCAGCAGGGTCTCCTTCCCCAAAGCACCCACCCCCCATGTTGAGGGCAAGCGGCCTGATACAGTTCAGGAGGGGGGCGCTCGCTCATCCCCACCCCCCTTCCTGACCAGCTGGGCTGTGTGCTCAGATAAGGGTCTGGTATGGACTTTGGGGGGGCCCCATGCCGTTTTTTTGGAGCAGGGGTTCCCCTTAAAATCCATACCAGGTGAAGGGGCTCGCGAGGTGTCAATCTCACCGATGGAGGTGGCAACATTGACTTCCTTTGCTAGTTCCGTCTACCTGGAGTCACGTTCAAAATTAGTGGACTCTATTCCGTGTGTGGGCAAGTCCGTTCATTTGAAAAGTCCGGTGGACTAGCACACATACAGGCGGATTTTGAGTCAAGACTTCTTCCTAAGTCCACCAGACTTTTGGTAAGAAAAAGGCCGCCGGCGGAGCCCACACGTGGGCAAATTGTGCGCTGGATAGTCCAATCGTGTGTACGCGGCATAAGAGAGCCAATAGAGCCACACTTGCGTCAGCATTGAGGGGGAGGCAGTAGGGTTACTTTGTGTATTAGCTCTCTGCAAAAAGCCCTATTAATTTTGGGAATGACCATGTCTCTTGGTTCCACCCTCTTCAGGGGTCCTTGGGAACAAGAGAGTTTCAGTACCTTCTGGAGGTACAAACAAGGGCTTAAGTCTGTGGGCTATATTAGAGGTGCTGCAAGAGCAAGCCATAAGGCTGAGTATGCATTTTGTAGATTGCTAAAAAAAATTATATATATTTTTTTTTTAACCGGGATTCAAAATTAGGCAGACCAGACGGCACTTTTCATCTTTTAAGCATTATTGAACTATACAGGCCATGCACGCACTGTAAAACTTTGTGACTAAGAAAATGTTAGCCTTGTTTGAAATGCAGCTTGTCTTTCTGTGTTAGGTTATAGTGCTGCTGAAGAAAGGGAGAAGGAAAGCTTATGTCTGACCTTTTTGGTATCATAATGGCACAGATCATTACAATTAACAGAAGCTAACACTAGAGATAAAATATAACCCTTATGCATAGTTATGGAATTAGAGTGGTGTTCCGGCCAAATTTATACTTTTTAAATAAAAATACCCCTATAATACACAAGCTTAATGTATTCTAGTAAAGTTAATCTGTCAACTAAGGTCCATTTTGTTAGTTTATACCATTAGTTTGTTACTTTATAAACTTCCAGCAGGCCATGGCCATCTCAAGTGAGGGCATCTGAAGCCAGACTGTATTTCTTCCTGGATCTCATCTTTGCAGATCTCGCACATGCTCAGTGCAGCACAAGCAGTGTAATAGTTTTCAGGTAAGGTTTCCATAGCAACAGCAGTGTCAGAGGAAGTTGCCGCCCCTTAGCTATGCAAACATCTTCCCCCCTCCTCTCTCCAGGAACCAGGAAATAAATTACGATTGCATTATTTCTTGTATTGCCTACCTGCAAATGGCATAGACCAAGTAATGATGTATTTCTATGACATCACATCACATCACATCACCCCTAGGACATCGCATCACATCGCCCCCAGCACACTGCATCACTTTGTCCCCAGCAAATTGCATCACATTGCCCCCAGCACATCCCATCACCCCCATTATATGCAGCCACTTGTGCCCCCATCAAATGCAGCTACTTGTGCCCCATCATATGCAGCCTCTTACCTTCCGAACGAATCGCCCATATCTACCGCCGCTGATCTCGATCCACTGGAAACCAATGTAACAATGGCAACAAAAGCCTGGTTGCCCTTATTTAAAATGGTGCTGGCCACCGCCTTGCATCATGTAATTTCAGGTTTTGAAATAACACAATGCTACGGTCCAGCGATACCTATTGCCTCCTGGGATAGATGACAAACATCTCCCAGGAGGCACCAGGAGGCATTGAAGAGACAGGAAAAGAAGCACTTGGCCACAGCCGAGTACAGGAAATGAATATTATCATACCAAATATCACAGTGAGTTTAAAAAAAAAAAATGATATGCCAATTCCTATGGATGCTGAGGATGTAAAAATATGGATGGAACTCTGCTTTAAAGAAAAAAGAAACTGGTGTAGCTACAAATATAACATGTATTTAGAAATTCTAAAATCTACCTCTTATATCTACAATGGTATTTGGCTTTTAAAAGAGAATGTTTCATACCATCCACAACATCGTTAAGAGTCCTGCTCTACCTCAGGGCCATTTCGGCTGGCTGGGACGTTGGTCTCTCAGCAAGGCTCCTGCCAGCTTAGCAAAGGCACTCCAAGAAATGTTGAAGGCAAGAGACTAAGTATGAACATCCAAATCCTTGTTGATTAAAATCCTGGATCATTGGATCCTTGGATTTTAATCAATAAAGAATTTGCTTTTCATATTTGGCATTCAGCCTTCAACATTTCATAGAAAGTTTCATCAATCTGAAGCAAAAGTTTAGTTTTAAAGAGAAATATTTAGCTAAGCAAAATATTGATTTTTACTTATGTTTTTTTTTTGTATGAATGTTAAAAATAAAAATAGCTTGCAAAGGAAAAAAAATAAAAAATTAAGAGTACAATATGCATTTTTTGTCAGGTTAATTTTATTGTTGTTTTAGCAAAATTGTACAAAATTAAGCGTATTACACAAAAAATAAAAGAAAGAAAAAGTCCACCACAAGCCAGGCTAACAATCAAAATTCTGTGACCGGGGGGGGGCGTGGCCAGCGCATAGCGGAATGGACGCCTGACTCGAGAGCTCCGCTCCAGCATAGAGGGAAAACACACTCCGAGGCAGTGTATACCATCCTGACTCACGGAATCGTATAGCTGAATCACCGCTCGATCTCCGGAGATGACCCGCAAACGGAACAACGCTTCACAGCCGAGGAAACTCCGGGATTTCTTCACCACCATAGGCCGCGATGCCCAAGATGGCGCCGGTGGCGAATCCCCATCTCCCGCGGGCGGATACCCTTCACAGACGCCGAGCCCAGGCTCGGACGGAGGCCAGATGCGGCAATCTCCGGCTGCCTCAACTCCTCTCTCCGGAAGTCCGGCAAAATCAAGACCCCGTTTGGAGACTGATCCACTGGATGATAAGGTCAGTGTACATCAGAGTTCCCTTGATGACACGAGGGAACTGGCTGACACCATTAACTCCTTCCCTACCACGAACCAGCCTATCTCAGACACTATCTTAAAAGATATGTTGATCTCTCTCCGTGGATCACTACACACAGACTTAATGGAGTGCATGAGAAACTTTAAATCAGATATGAATGAATTGGGGGGTAGGATTGATCACGTGGAAAAAAAGATGGGGGAATATGCGTCCTCTTACAACACTCTGGTGGACTCTCATAATGAACAAGCAGATGAGGTGGCCTGGCTTAAAACTAAAATTGCCGACCTCGAGGACAGATCTCGCAGGAATAATGTTAAACTACGGGGCATACCTGAAAATGTCCTACCTCCTCACCTTCATCAATACGCTAGAGATCTTATGCTAGCGTTTTTACCCTCAACACCGGATACCGAACTGGTTATTGACCGGATCCACCGCCTGCCTAAGCCATCCCATCTCCCAGACAATACCCCCAGAGATGTCCTAATGAGGGTTAATTTTTACCACGTGAAGGGGCGACTCATGGCGGCTTACCGTAAAAACTCCAACCCCCCACCACAATATTCAACCATTCAGCTATACGCGGACCTTTCGCAGTTCACCATGCAAAAGCGTAAATCCCTCTTATCAATCACCAAAGCACTTAGAAATCACAACATCTTGTACAGATGGGGATACCCAACCAAACTTATTGTTACAAGAGAGGGCAAAGCATCCGTAATCTCCACTTTAGCTGAAGGTTTGGAACTGCTCCGCATGTGGGACATCCTTCCAGTCCCAGACAACACCCCAGCTGCCTCGGAGCTGAATACTAGTGAGGATTGGCAAGTGGTATCTCGCAAGAGACATAGCAAAGAAAACGACAAATAATTGCCTCGAGTATACCATTTGCCTAAACTTAGCAAATTGATCAACTAGATCCCTTTTGCTTTGGAGCTCTCAGCCTATGAGCCTCCCTGTTACTAATATGTGCAGTTCATCTGCCACCGGATTCCGGACGGAGTCTATTTTTTTACTTCTTTGCCATTTGATTGTTGGCTCTCCTTTGACTTTTGTTTTTCTCTTGTTTACTATCTGTGTTTTCTCCCCCTACCCCTCGGAGATGGATGAGGACGGTTTATCCGAGAACAAGACCAACCGTATATCGACACTCCCAATCAACACATCTTGGATTGCCTGGAGCAGGTATGGATTCCTTAAGGATCTTTGTTTAACACTTTTTTTGCTGACCAATGTCGTTCACACTAACATCCTTTAATGTCCGAGGCCTGAACCACCCAGTCAAGCATGCCTCGCTGTGGAAGGAGGCTCTGAGGTTAGGCTCTGATGTATTGTGTGTACAAGAGACACATTGGGCATCTCCCTGTGAACCCACTTTTAAACACCACAGATTCCCTCATATCTTCTGAGCCTCTTTTTCCGCAAAGAAAAAGGGAGTTTTAATTGACATAAAAGACTCGGTAACTTTCTCGCTACAAGAGACATACGCTGACCCTGACGGTCGATATCTGATCATAGTGGGCACCTTTAACCATAGACTGTATACTTTAGTCAACGTTTATGCTCCCAACACCCACCAATTGCGCTTCTTGAAAAAAAACCTTCGTAGAGTTGACCTGCTTAAGAAAGGCGAATTGATAGTTTGTGGGGATTAGTTTTTTTCTGACGAATATAGGGATGTTATTATCCATGGGTCCCCTCCTTGCTCATCCAAACTTTAGCTTACTAACTCTACTTCACTGTTCTCCTCCATCTCATCTCTCCTCTTTCCCAACCCATCTTTTCTTTCTCCCTCCCCCTCTACCCTTGCTGATCATATGGTAATACACATTGTAAGCTAATTTCCCTTATTCTCGCAATGTAAGATCGGTACTTTGTTTTTTTTTTCGTGTACAATGTGTTAAATTGCTCACTATATGACTCCTTCTACTATGTGATCATTGTATACTCTGTATTCATACGTTTGCTGTAATCATATTTCTGTTAAAACTCTGAATAAAAATTATTAAAAAAAAAAAAAAAAAATTCTGTGACCGGTATAGTACAATCCCTATCCAAGAGTACAGATTAAGATATCCGATAATGCACCACACACTCAATATCACAACCCTGTAATTGCCAATTAATATAAACAGAATGAAGGTGACCTCACTCAAGACTTTCCACAGAAAAATAGGTGACAGGATTGCATATGTCCGACATCATAAACAATTTTAAGGATAGCCTTCAAGGTCAATGCTTAGACCAGTGAGCGTTATAACACGACAACCAAATTACTAAGAGTATATAATTAATTCTAATCAGAGGCAGTTGATGTGGGGGAGATCCATCCACCCCAAACTTTGTCAAATTTGAAAGATGCATGAAGAATAATAGATGGCCTTATAGAGGGGAAGAGCCTTGTTCACCAGTGATGTCCAGGCCATTAACACTGGCTCTGCTATCTTTTTTCAATACAAGATAATCAACCTTCTTGCATAAAATAATAGCAATGTAAGGATCCAGCCAATGTCATTTGTAAGAGCTAGAAAGTCCACTAAGCTCCGAGGGCAAACCTCAATAGATGAGATTATGGGTATAGTAGTGACTGAAGTGATGCAAGCCAGGACCTCCTTCCAATATAAATTGTGAAGAAAACTGGCATGTGTGGAGGAGTAGCACCAGGAAGAAGAGGTAGACACCTCTGGTCACCCCTTTAAAGGAGTTCCAAACCACTGGTGGAGTAAAAGTGCCCTCATTCTGGACCCAAACGTCATCCAGATGTGCAGGGGCCCTGATTTCAACTGAGGACTCCACCACCCTGTCAGTGTGGAGATGCTAAGCACAAGAACACTTAGCTGTTGATAATTGCAAGGTCATTTGCAAAGGTCTATGGTCAGATAACCCTCTAGCAAAGTATGTGGCTTCCAGACTGTGGGTAACAGGACCGAGTAGGCAAAGGCCATGTCTATTTTAGAGGAAAAGCAAGAACATGTAATATATAGGAGTATCTTTTGACTGCAGAATTTTTCCAGCACCAGAGCTCTGTAAGAGCAGCAGAGTCATCCCAAATTTTAGGATCTGGGTAATTTAAAGTGTAAGGCCGCGTACACACGGGCGGACTGTTCGCCCAACTTTGTCCGCTGAACAGTGTTTGGGCGGACAGTCCGCTCGTGTGTGGGCTTTCAGCGGACAGTTTCAGCGGACAGTTTGACGGACAAGGTTTTTCGGAATTTCCGAAAAACTGTCCGCTGAAACCTTGTTTCAGCGAACAGTCCGCTCGTGTGTAGGCTTGTTCGTCAAACAAAGTTGCGCGCATGCTCAGAAAGGATTTTCACGCCGAAAGCTATAATGCAGTGTATAGGACGTCGTATTTTTCGTCCCGTCGTACGTGCCGTTCACGTCATCGCGCACGGTTTCAGCAAACTGTTCGTCCGTCGTGTGTGGCCATGTCCGTCCATGCTAAGTTTGAGCGGACTGTTTGCCGAAACTGTTTGACGGACAAAGTTGGGCGAACAGTCCGCGCGTGTGTACGCGGCCTAAAATCATCCCACTGGGTGATGTGCATTGCAAGGATTATAACAACCTTTGTTGCAGATTTCTACCTTTTGTTATTCTTAAGAAATCTGTGTGTTTGTCTGTGTCTCTGTGCTAGTTTGGTCTAATGAGAGGGGTTTCATAATTATCAGTCAGCTGTGGCAGCTGCAGAGCACTAATGAGGAAAGCTGCTGGGCCTGCGTCCCATTAGACATGTTTCTATGGAAATATCTCACAAAACAATATCTCACAAAAAATGACATTTTTGTTGCAGGTGGTACCTGAAATCTGACTTGTATCTTAGGCAGATTTTTGGGCGGGCAAATTGTTGAGCCAATCACACAAGCAGGAAATTAGGTTTCTGGGGAGTGGTCAGTACACATTCCGTGTACAGAACAACTCCATGTAGCCATATTGCATTGAGTTTATAGAAATTTGCAGCTGCTGCAGATTGAAAAGGAAAGGTATTTTTTAAAAACATTCAGTTACAATATGACTTGTATCACAATTGTACATGCTATACTATTTTTTTCTTTATTTGCTATTTTTTCCCCACAAAAGTGGAGTTACCCTTTAAGGGTTGGATCACAGTTTAGGACATTATTAAATGTGTCAGCTTTCAGGAGTCTAAGCCCTGGTACACATGGTCGGACATTCCGACCACAAAATCCGTCATATTTTTTCTGACGGATTAGTCCGAAACTGGTGTTACACACAATTGGACAAAGTTGTCGGAAAATCAGGTAGTTCGGAACGTGATGACGTTCGTTAGATACGATGGGACTATGTTCAGGCTAGTAGCCAATAGCTTTGGTCTCTTAATTTTATCTGAGCATGCGTGGCACTTTGTCCGATCGGAATTCTCTATAAACGATCAGACAAAGTCCGATCGGATCATGTTGTTGGAAAATTTCATACCCAGCTCTCAGCCCTTGTACACACGGTCGGAAATTTCCACCACAAAATCCGTCTGATTTTTTCCAACGGATTTTGTCCAAAACTGGTGTTGCATACACACGGTCGGACAAAGGTGTCGGAAAATCCGATTGTTCAAAACGTGATGACTTTCATTCATTGCGACAGGGCTACGTTCAGCCTAGTAGCCAATAGCTTTGCTCTCGTACTTTGATCTGAGGATGCATGGCACTTTGTCCGATTGGAATTCTCTGCAAACGATCATAAATAGTCCGATAGAGCACACACACGATCAGATTTTCCGACAATATAATCTGATCAGACTGTTTCCGTTGGAATTTCTGACTGCATGTACAAGGGCTAAAACTTTGTTGGTCGGACATTCCGATGGAAAAAGTCAGATGGAGCCCACACACGGTCATATTATCCGACAACATGGTCCGATCGGACATTTTACATCGGAATGTCCTACTGTGTGTACGGGGGCTTAGAGGCATGGGAAGGGCCAGTTTAATGAGAATATTAAAAAGCATATGGTTATTAAAGGGGAGTGGAATGTATACATTGACAAGGGCCACTAATTGAGAATAAATCTCTGCAATGACAGGATCAGAAAATATATTTTGTATAGAAAATTACATATTCTTATGAGCAGAAGTGACCGTCCATCATAGGAGGATTATGTGGCATACACTGCTCTCTTTATACAACTCCTTCTTAGTAAAAGAACTATATTTTTTTTAAAGGGTGCATCTCCTTAAGGAAGATGATCTGTGGATGGTGGGATTTCAAACAATGGATAGAACTAAGGACCTTTTACATTTTGAGCTTGAGCTCTGGGCATTCCAGGAAATAATTTGTGTTAGACATCTTGGGTTCATAGTGATTCTGCTATGGGTGAGAATAGGGGTACATAAATGGATTCAGAGAGCCACACATAACCAGTCACAGATGCAAAAAAGTTGAAAAAACCTTTCAAGATTTTTTTTTTCCCCACTCATGTCCACCTTACAGAAACTACTTGGCATGGTGTGAAATAATCCTTTGTTACTCTGACAATGAAAAAACAAAAAGGAAGCAAGAGGAACGTTAAAGCCTTGAACTGTAAAACACTCTAAGCCCTTGTACACATGGTCGGAGAATCTGTCGGAATGAGTCTTATCGGACCGTGTCGTCAGATAATCCGACTGTTTGTGGTATGCATCGGACTGATTCCGTCCGAATCGCCGTCCGACCCAATTTTCCCACATGTTGGAAATATTTCCCGACCAACTGGGCCGGACGGACCTAATCCGATCATGTGTAGAGCATTTTCATCGGACTAAGTGCCACGTATGCTCAGATCAAATTCCTACATCAAAGCTATTGGGTACTAGCCTGAATGTAGTCCCATCGTAACGAAATTACGTCATCACGTTCTGAAAGATCGGATTTTTCGCCAACTTGGCCCGACCGTGTGTATGCAACAGTTTCGGACACAATCCGTCGGACTAAATACGACGGGCAAAATCCGACGGATTTGGTTGGCAAAATTTCCGACCGTGTGTACGTGGGCTTAGAGTGAAAAAGCACTCAACTTGAGGAGGTAGCATGGAAGATTGGTACTAGCACGTTACGTTACAGCAGAGTGAAAGCCCCCAATTAAACAAGGAAACAACAATTAAACAAATGTTAAAACCCTCAAACAAGCCTAGAGGGCAAAATAAAGGAAGACAGGGAGCCTATAGTCACCTAACAAAAAACGTACTCTTCTGACAGCAGATCAAACAATGGCGTTCAACCAATCTGCAGCTTTGACATAAGATTTTAAGAATTTGATGAACTTGGGTTTATCGTGCTGTGCTGCAGCCCGTTTTCTCAAAGCCACTTCCAAACATCCACAAAAGAGCACCTTCCCTTTTGGCAACTCTGGGAAGAGATGGATGACTGTATTTTCATACTGTAGCTGTGGTTCCACAAGAATGTGATCCCTGCCCTGAAATTGAGAAAGCAGACCAGGAAAGGTCTAAGAGGGGAGCCCAGGGGTCTTGGACCTATAGGGACCCAGTTGGCTCTCTCCATCAAGTAAACTAGAATAAAGACCCTTCAATTTTAGCCGGTCGAGAACGAGAATCGAATCCAGCAATCCAACCACCCTGACCCTGACGCTGTTTTGGTGGAGTCTGTTCTCTGCATCCCCAAAGCAGGCCATGAGTAGTTTGACTGTGTGCTGGAGATTAGGCAATGTCTAGGTGTCTGGAGTCCTCTATAGCAGAGTTGTGAGATTCAGCAGTGGTGGGATGGTCATGGAATTTATTGTTGGATCAGTCTGCATTCCAGTTCTAAGGTTTTGATCTTAGACGTAAAGAAGGATTTACTGGCATTGATGATTGCCAAGATAGTTGTTGCAGGGTCCTCTGGCAGGTCCATAGCCACTGAGAGAAGCCTCCTAGATAAGTCCCCATAGTGAGCTTGATCCACTGCTCTGTCTGCACAACCACAGAAAAGGCAAGAGGCGAGATGACAGGCAATATGGCCTCCACATGTGTAGCTGGGAAGGAGCTTCATTGCCAAGAGAAGGCCTGCTTGTTGCTCAGGCTGTGTTTATATGTCATGAGGACAATGGGGTTGGCTCCCTAACCAGGAGGTTACCGAACAGGATAATCAATAAGTAGGGTATTAAAACAGGATAGATACCATGGGTGTCAGGACCTGCTGCTCAGTACGTCTGCTCACTCTCACATTCCAGCCACCCCCTTCCTATTACACATTTTTACACATTACAAAAGAGAGAGCTTCCAACCTTAATAGCAGCTTGCTGTGTGTGTCTTTCTCCAACATCTCCACCAGGGCAATTTGCCAACAATTCACACCAAGTGATTTAAATTAATAGCATATAGGCAATCTTTCTGCCACCAAGGATGAGATTATGTAACTAAAAGAGTGTGTTTCAAAAACACTCACACCCTGATCTTAGATAATGAACATTTGCCTTGGCACATTTGGTGGTGCTTGGATTGAGCTGTCTGTGCTACCTGTGTGGCTATAAATAGTAGGGTATATTCCTGGCAGTTATTAGAACTGAAGGAGTGTCTTAGATAAGCTATAAAATGGCTTTAACATTACATAACAAGTAGAGGGTTATACAATTACTACTACTAGTTATACCTACATAATAGACAACCTTCACATACATATAGTCAATGATTTTGAGGCACACACCCTGACACTGGTGTGGGAAAAAGGAAAGTTGTGAATCAAAGGAACCACCTAAGCACAAACCTGGCTCTGATGTCAACAACATTTCACAGCATGGACTTAACCTTAGCAGTCTGCACTCCACAGTAAAAGGTCAAATGGCTGATACCATATTGCAAAGGTCTAAAAGAAAAAAAAACTGATAAATGAGTGGATGAAACAAGCATACTTCACCAATGATGCTTTGAAACCGGAATTGCATTAACTTAAACAGAGTTTGGGATCAAATCTACCTGGGTTTCTACAAAGAATGGACAAATGAATAAAAGAAGCTGAGCTAGCCCAACACATTAAGGAAAGACAGATCAACAAATCAACAAATTGCTACTATAGACCAGCAATGACAAAGCACAGATACATTAAGCTGTAGGAAAAGGGATGATAGTGGTATAATTCAAAGAAATAAGGAGAAGTGGGAAAATAACCTCTCAGGAAGCATACTCAATCCTAGTAGAATGTCTAAGCCAAGGGACTGTGGCACTCAAACATGTTTTGTGATAGATATAATCACAGCTACAGAAACTTTGATCTATAAAAACTGCATATCAGTAGAAAAGACAGAACATTTCTGTCTCTGTGTCCATGTGCAGTCCCAAAGCACTTCCTTATTCACTTAACCATCATACAAACCCCAATGAGGTCTATGGGATTGGAATCGTGAAAATCAATTTTTTCTATCATGAAGGATTATAGGCAAGAGATTGTAAAACAAAGGACATTGTGATCTGGGCAATGTCGGGGGGACGGGACATAATGCAAAGTACATTTTTTAAATATATTCATGGGAATCAGGAAAAGGCTATTTTAAAAATGTGTAATACTTTCAATACTTAAGTGCTGTAGGAACCAGGAGTGTATGTACCCTCCCCCCTTCCAAATGCTGATGTTGTATGGCATACATTTTTGGCAATGAATGGGTTGAAAGGCAACTTTAAAAAATAGACATTTTATTTAAATAACATGCTTTAAACCTGCTGCAAAGTGGTACACCTGTAGGAGCTACAGCAAAACTGATATTTACAAAGAAAAAATACCATTTGGTGAGGAGTAGCATAAGGCTTACCTTACTCCTAGAAATGATTTGGGCAGCTGTAACTTCCACAGGTCTCCTTTAAGGTTTTGAAAATTAGAGAAACAAGACTAACTTTTTGACGTTTTGTTTCAATTCAGCATGACAAATATTGGTAACATTCCTCTTTATACAATACAATAAGGCTTGCTGTTTTAGAAAGGGTAGTGCAGCTGACCCTTATTAGGGGTACTAAAAAATAAAATAGTTTCTCTTCTCCAACCCCCTCTGTAATACAGGGTCTTATTTCTTCGTTGCAGCACATGAGGTTTGGAATTCTGCCAGATGTTATAAATCTGGCTATTTGACTTTTAGTATGGACACTGTTAAATGTTACTGCTGCAGGAAAGGTGGTTTAAGTTTATCTTGTAGTTTAAATGTTGTTTATAAACTGCAAGACATCAAAACTGAATAGCAAGGATATTCAAAGCATCATATAATTGGAAGATATGAATAAAAAATTGATGAAGCTCTTAAAGTTTGGCATTTACAATTTACCAGAAAATCTTGTAAAAAAGACTGTAATCTCAAAATGATTTACATAATTTTATGCTGCCTGAGTAATATACATGTTGTGGGAATAGCATCATAATTTGCATGAGACATCAAGCATTGCATAAAGTTTTCATTTTACTAGTAGCAAATCCATGTGTTGTGTTTGAATGTAATTTGTCACTGATTATGATTTACCCTTGTCACTCAAAAGGTGATGGTGCACTAACCCAAATATAGCCTTTACAATAATTTTGCATTTGTTTGTTTGTGACTATCACTATCGTGAACTTTGTACTTACACTATTACTGTACCATCTACTGTTTATTGTATTTAAAAAAAAAATGTCTGTTAATACAGTATGGCTTTTTTGAGCCTAGCTGTTATTTGTCTATATGACAATAACTTGCCCTAAAATAGAAATGTACTTAATTATATTATTATTATTCTTAATTAATCACTTAATCACTGCATCCCTTAGTCCAACCTGAAAAGTCCCACAAATACCTATTGCACCTGTGAGTAAAGTCCACATAATACAGCTTCCTGCAGAGCAAAGTTGCCATTCCCAGCTGTGCCTGCTTGCACTATAGTGGAATTAATTATTTTTGCCATTGCTGATTGACAAGCCCTTAGATTATTAATCAGCACCTGATCACACAAGTCCTGCCCTCTGTTTTTTGGATTGATAGCCTTGCCTAAACCTTTACTCTGAGCTGCAGTGTCTGGGAAGGGAGAGTATGTGAGTCACAAATGAAAGAAAATTTGGCTCAGGTAATGTGGAGCTCCACCCAAAAGGGGAAGCTCCACTTATGTGCACCCTCCATTCCCACAATTTGCATTTATCTGGTTTTGACAGGTACCCACTCCCACTTCCTAGTAAGATCACAGATCAGCAATTTATGAAATTTCTGGCTTCTCCTCCTCCCCACCGCTGCCTTCTGGGACAAACACAGGTCGCAGAAGACAGCAGGACCTGCCAGAAAGCGCAGCATGACTTGTGCATGTGCAGCAAGAAAACAGGCAGTGAAGCCACAAGGCTTCACTTCTTGTTTCCTTTACTACAGATGCCAGCACCTGCACCCGAAGCGAATGGAAGAATTGGCTTGTAGTGCCAACATCACGGGATCCCTGGACAGGTAAGTGTCCTTATATTAAAAGTCAGCAGCTACAGTATTTGTAGATGCTGACTTATTTTTTTTTCTGAAGGAGCCTGGAGCTCCTCTTTAAAGATAGTTTTTTTTTTTGTTTGCTTTATGAGACTTGTGCTTCACATAGTAAACTGGATGTGAGACGTATAATGCCATACATAAAACTACTGTTGTATGTATGTTATACTGTATACAGTGGTGGCCCGTGCATTGTAGGCACATGGGCACCGCCCCTACAACACCTTTTCCACCCTCTCTATCCATGCTGGACACATGGACTCCTATGGCAGGGATGGGCAGGTGGAGTGTTTTTGAAGAACCTGATTAGAGCCAGAGGCTCTAATAGGCTTCAAAATAGGGTGGGCTTGGGGCGCACAATCCCACCCAATTGTGTGACCATAGCAAATTAATTTTTGTTGTTTTCACACTACAGTGCCTCCCCTACAATCAGGAGGCAGATCCTATTGAATGCCTAGCATTGTGGAAGAGGAGACACTGGAGCCAGACCCACCACTGCTCGGAGGACAGAGCCAGCGAGGAGAGGAGGATACAGCCAGTGAGGAGAGGAGGACACAGCCAGCCTGCCCATTGAATAGTAAGTGACAGACCTGGGGGGGTAGCTGGCTGACAGTGCCACGAGTCCCATGGCCACCCCTGGTAAGTAGGGGTGCATCAGTGTCGTGCCACCCGGAGGGGAGGGGATAGTGCTGGTTGTTTGCCGTCCCCCATGGAAGAAAAGCCCATCAGCCACCACTGACTGTATATTCCACAAATCTCCTTAACATCTTAAATCATTGAATTAGGAATGCTATTCAGATAAAGGCTTTTACCTTTCCTTATCTACATACTGGTTCAGTAATGTCATAAAGTATTAAGGCTAACAGCTTGTTAACTAGGATTTTCAGAAAGCAATGGAAGTCTCTATATTTATCTACTGACAGGTTAATGTTTGAGAAGTTTTAAGTGATATATAATGAGTCTTTTAGCCCCTATAAGGATATGGAACTAGTAAGGGGTCATTTTGGTTCCATAAACAATATGTACACATGTGCAAAACAAGTGAAACATAAAAAGAAGTTTATTATACTTTGCCTAACACAATAAACATTTAAAATCCAAATCTTAAGCAACATCTCCACTATCCTTTTCTATTCCTTTCTCTAAGCCCTTGTACACACGGTCGGAGAATCCATCGGAATGTGTCCTATCGGACCGTTTTGTCGGATAATCCGACTGTGTGTGGTATGCATCGGACTGATTCCATCGGAATATCCGTCGGACCCAATTTTCCAACATGTTGGAAATATTTCCCGACCAACTGGATATACTCCAATCATGTGTAGCCTACTCCGACGGATAAGGTGCCACGCATGCTCACATTCAAATTCCGACACGGAAGTGCTCGTTCAGGTAAAACTACTGCTCGTAAGCGATATAGCACATTCGTCACGCTGCAATGTTAAAAATTCTTTCATCAAGCGCATTCTCTTGTTCTTTACAATGCTGCAAGAACAAACTTCTTTTGATGCTCATAGTCACACACACTTCTCCCGAACGGATTTCATTACTCTTTTTTAACCATTTCAGCAATACAATTTTAGTTTGTGTCACATCTACACAATTTTAGATTAGGTTTTTTCTTTTTTGGATGTTTTTTTGGGGGGATTCCCTAAAAATCTCCTTTAAAGACAGTTTGCTCATTTCTCCTTTTTTTGTGTGTGTGTGTAAACTTGCAACAACATTATTCTATTTTTTATATATTTTTTTTCTTTTTTAATCTACAGGAGGTTGTTTAGTGATGGTACCCCTTGTTATTTATTTCACTTTGTATTTTTGAAATGTACCTGCCTGCTCACAAATAAACTGGCCTTTTGGAAGGAAAACACATACGCAAGTATTTCTTCAAAACAAAAAAATACCTTTATTTCGGTGTCAGTAACAGATAAAGAGGGAGGCAGCAATGTCGAAACTGGGGAGATTCATGAAGCCTTGGGCCCCCAGGGCACACATCAGCTATTTAAACGCAAAAATTGGTGGCCTGAGGAATACATATCTGAGGGAGAGAAGTCTGGTCCTGAAGTCCATGAAACCCGGAACAGCAGCAGATGACATCTATGTTCCCAGGCTGTGGTACTACAAGAGGCTGCATCTTCTGTCAGACCAGACTGAACCCAGGTCATCACTCTCTGGTCTTCCTTCCACGCTTCCTTCCAGGCTGTGGCTGTGGTGCTGGAGGTGTGGCAGAACGAGGAGGAGGAGGAGGAGGAGCAGGGGCATGGGCCAAACCACACAAGTGTGTTTCTGGTGTCATTTGGCCCAACAGACCTGTGTTGAGGGTGTGGAGAATAACCTCCTCACACAAGATCTGTTGCCCCTGCACCATTTAATCAAGCTTGCACGCAACCATTGCGGCAAAGGCCTCTTGGTAGGTGGGTTTGGCTTGGAGTGCCGCAGAAGCCTCACCAATCAGCCTCAGGGCTGACTCCTCAACATTCCCCCCCTTTCTCGCCCTTCTGCGTGGAAGGCGGAGGGGAGGGACCTGGCATTCAGTGACGCTCCTTTGGCTGCCCACCACCTAGCTGCCACTTACCCCCGCCTCCTCCTGGCTGCCACTTTACACAGCCATCTCCTGGCTGCTGCATTCCACACCCTCCTGGTCCTGGCTGAGTTCTTCCTGTGTATGAAAAAGGGACATCGTTTGAGTTTTTGGTTCCTCAAACACACACAATTTTCACTTCAAGACTTTTGCAAATTGTTAACCAATAGAAAAGACTATCATTCTGAGCCCAGCATTTTTCTTTCTTGTCCCAAAGGTTTTGGCCACTACTGTCTATTGATATGTGAAACACTTTATAAACTCAGAAATTAGGGAGCAAAAATCAAGTTAACATCATTCATTTTGACTACACAAATATGTACAACAATACTATACCTGGCTCAAGCTGGGCTCCTCCAGTTCTTCCTGAGTGGAAAGCTCAGGTCGGGCTTCGGAAGACTCAGCGGGTGTGGAATGGAGCATAGGACGCGTGGAAGGAAGAGTAGACAGGGATTCTCTGACCTCAGCCTGGTCTGACAGAAAATGCATCCTGTCATAATACCACAGGCTGGGGACATAAACGTCATCTGCTGAAGCTCCAGATTTCACGGACTTCAGCACCTTCTTCCTCTGCTTCAGATATGTACTCCTGAGGTGCCCAATTTTCTTTTTTAAATATTTGACGTCTGCCCTGGGGACCACGGCTTCACAAACTCAACCAGTTCCAACATTGCTGCCTGCTTCTTTTGTCTGTTACTATATAGAGGGTGTGTTGATTGCCACAGGATGGGCATGTCTCTGTATTTATCGATGAACAGAGGGGGGAAGCTATGATCATTAAACCCGTCCATAATGTCTGCAAGACACAACACAAGACAAACCCTAATGTCAGGCTAAACTCCACTAATGCAGGCCTCAATCTAGAAGCAGTGTAGCCTAGTGATGTACCAAGTTCAAAATTTTAACTTCGTTTGCGCGTTCGTCGCCTCAGCTTCTCCCTCTGTTCGCAGATTGTACGGACGTCACAGGCGTGTTGCATTTTATATACAGTGTGCATGCGTCAAACTCCGGCCGCCCCTGACGTTCTTTCCAGACTATTCCCCACCCCTTCGCTTCTGGCGCAGTGGGGAGAGTACATGGCGGAGAGAACACAGGTGCGCACTAATAATTCCACTAACGAGGAGGAGGGTGAGGAAAGCCCGGAGCCTGAAACGTCCCGATCCAGGAAGAGAAGATTTAAGGCCTCAAATATGTCTTTTGGAGAGATGTTGGAGATGGTGGACATATTGAACAGGACCGACTATGATGGGAAGTATGGACCTTACCCAAACTCAAATATCAGAAAGGCCGAGATCATGACTAAAGTTGTGAAGAGTCTTCTGCATAATTTTGGGGTACACCGATCCATGGATCAACTGAGAAAACGCTGGTCAGACCTGAAGCTGAGGGAGCACGAGCAGTACATAAGGATCAAGCGTGTTTTTGACAAAAGTAAGTAGTAGTCGTGTGTTTATATGATTATTATTGCTTGCATACTGCTCCATGTGCTTTGAGTTCATGTTGTGCATTTTAAAATGGCCACTTTCAAGTTCATGGTTTCATTCGTTCCTAGGAAACATCGTTCTTCCGGTAAGTATTCCAGCTGAACACAGTGTCCCCAATAATGTTATGACCTTGAAGCTTGGCCAAAATAAACAATTGAACAACACTTCCAAACAATGTTTCATATTGTTAATTCTGCCCTCTGTGTGCTAATTCTTTATTTTTTTCCAATCTCATAGGGGAAAGAAGACTCGGCAAGTATGAGGACACCAGGGACCCCACCCCGCACAAAGAAGGACAACTTCCAAAAGCACAAACAGAGGAGCAGGAGGAGGAGGAGGAAGGAGAGATTGTGGAGGTTGGGCAAATTGTCACCACAACAGGTGAGTGTGGGAGAACACAGCTTCCGGTAAGCTCATCAATTTATGTCACGTTATTTATATTACATGGTGTTTTTTTTTGCTTTGTTTTGTAGGTGATGTGGAAGAAGATTCCCATTTTACCAGTGAAAGTGCCCAGATCGGGGAGATAATGGGGTGCAACCGGGATTGGGAACATATCCTGCAAAACATCAATGATGTAAATCAAAAATTGAAGAACATCATTGATGTTTTGGGGAGAGTGTGAAACACCCAAAACTAGATAGGGTCTTATTTTTGAAATTTTCCAAACAAAATGTTGTATTTCTCAAAATTCTACATTTGGAAGATGCACAGAGTGTGTAAACATGCATTATCTTCCATCATGGGGGATCAATGTACGTGTTTTGTGTAAAGTGTCTGAGATGAAGGGGTTGCAGCCCCAAAGCATGTACATTGATCCCCCATGATGGGAGATAGTACATGTTAACATACTGTGTGCATCTTCCAAATTTGGATTTTTCAGGGGTGACACCCCATGTGATGAAGGCAATATCAGCCCAGTTTGTACATACTCATGTCTGATATTGTCTTCACTTTTCAAAGTTGAACTTTGTAAGTTCCTGTGTTCTGTATTTTACAGTTAGATACATGCCTGTTTACCCAAAAACACCAAGTAATCCAAATTTTTATTAAACTCTGTTTTTGAAACACACAATTTCTTGGTTGGTTGTATAAACCTTTTCAAAACGCACATGTGAATGTGCTTGGATTAAAAAGTTAAATTATCAACAATGTGTGGCTTCCTTTTTCATGGCAACAAAAATGTATTTGGAGTCAACTCCACTTTGCACTCCAAGTGCAGTTTCAGGTGTACTTTTGCAGTGCACTTGTAGGACATAGTGGATGTGCCTTTAATAAAAAAACACCCACAGTGATGTGTAAATTTTGACAATCATGCCATTTTCCTGCCATGGAGCACGATTTTGGTCAGTAATGCACTACATACATTAGTTACCGAAAAAGAAGGTGTGTGTGTAGCAGACCCACAACATAATAACATTATCTGAAGAAGAGACTGTCCCCTCATCTCGCTCTGAACTTGGGTTTGCACTGTTGGTGAAAAAAGGCACAACTTGAAAAAACCTAATTATACCTAGGAGACTCCTAAAACCAAGCCAAGCAGTAAATGAAGGAGTTTCAGATCAAAATTTATTTTTAAAATGCCGCTGAGACATTGTCTGGCATATCAATGGCCCCCCTACCCACAAAGTAGTCCATGTATTGTGTTCTAACCTCACGGTCGCTTTGGGGGGGCAAGCCAGGATGAGCATGTTGAAGTCCCGTGAGGTTATCTGCATTTTCCATCAAGTCTGCTTCTTGTTGGCCAACTGAGACTGCATAGTTCACAGAAATAATAAATCAAATAATTGTGAAGAACACAGCACGCCAGCATGTGATTCAGTTTGTATTCCGCCATGTGAATAGGCGTAAGAAAAAGGTGGAACCGGCTGGCCAGTATACCAAAAGTGTTCTCCACCACTCTTCGGGCTCTGGACAGGCGGAAATTAAAAATACTCTGGTCTGGGGTGAGGGTCCTCATGGGGAAAGGCCTCATCAGATGGTTCGCCAGGGCAAACGCCTCATGATGGCAGAACAGGTCTCTGGAATAATGAGCCCCAGAGCCTGGGGGGAGATGCCTGTAGAAAACTTGAGGTCCTGAAGGCTTCTCCCAGTCACCAAGTAGCGCAACGTGGCGATGAGCCTCTCCTCCGGAGTGATGGCTTGCCGCATGCAGGTATCCTGCCTGCTGATATAAGGGGTAAGCAAAGCCAGCAGACGGTGAAAAACAGGGTTCGTCATCCGGAGATAATTCCTGAAATCATCAGGATTATTCTCCTGGATCTCACGGAGCAAAGGCATGTGCAAGAATGGGTCCCGCTGGCGCAACCAATTCTTGGTCCACAAACGCCTCCCCTCCCTGTTCATGGACCGGGCTTGTGTCAAAGTAAGAACCCCAACACAAAGCCCCTGCACAGCATAAACTCTACAACGAGTACGTAGAGGAAACGTGGTTTCAAAACGGTCGGCTCATCAGAACGGACACCAGAAAGCACCGATAAACAGCAAGGCCTGAAAGAACGACTTGAATAGCAGAAGCAAGCAGACAATAAATGCCTTTCAAAGCGTACTATACCAAGATATAGTCCACAGTGATCAACAAATACTTACTGACTGCACGCACTGATTATCAGATACGCAAAGACAAGCACAAACTGAAGAGCGGTAGCGATCTAAATCACAAATCTGAAAAGCGCGAATCGTCTCTCACCAGACTTCTACTAACACACGATAGACACGAGATCAGCAGAAGGAGCCCAAAGGGTGCCGGACGTGGAGCTGAACTTCCCTTTTCTAGTCCCGCCGTACACGGCTTACGTCACTGCGTTCTTGGCAACGGCTAAATTAGACAACTTGGTCCGACCGTGTGTATGCAACAGTTTCGGATACAATCCGTCGGACAAAATCCGACGGATTTGGTTGGCAGAATGTCCGACCGTGTGTACAGGGGCTAAGAGACAGAAACAATTAAAAGATCACACACTAGCATACTCAAAACAGATTTTAAGTATCCGATAGACATGTGCATTCGTTTTCGTCCGAATGCATTTTCGTCCGAATTTCAGATATTTTCGTTTTCGTTTTGGCGAAAGATCCGACATAAATAAATGCTTTATTTTCATTTTCGTGTTACAACAGTTTGATATAGAATAGGAGATTCGACGTGACTCTGACAATAACAATCTGTGTCTATAGAACCTGTGGTCGACTGTGCCTAACCTTACCTCTATTAGTCCAAGATTATATAGAGAAAATATTTGACAGAGAAAAAAGATTTGACAGAGAGAAAGGA
This sequence comes from Lithobates pipiens, assembly GCF_037356315.1. Classification (NCBI taxonomy): domain Eukaryota; kingdom Metazoa; phylum Chordata; class Amphibia; order Anura; family Ranidae; genus Lithobates; species Lithobates pipiens. The sequence goes on from NW_027507764.1 coordinate 391,293,959, forward strand.
TTCTGAAAGTTATTGTCCTAAAAAGTGCATGGGGACCCGGGTCCTGCCCCAGGGGACATGTATCAATGCAAACAAAAGTTTTAAAAACAGCCGTTTTTTCGGGAGCAGTGATTTTAATGATGATTAAAGTGAAACAATAAAAGTGTAATTTTCCCTTTAAATTTTGTACGAGGGTGTCTATAGTATGCCTGTGAAGGGGCGCATGTTTCTGGTGCTTAGAACTGTCCCTGCACAAAGTGTCATTTATGCAGGAAAAACAGTCCTTTAAAATCACTCGCAGCTATTATGAATTGTCGGCTCTGTAATACAGAGAACACTCATTGAAAGTCATTGATAACATAAATAAATAAATAAATAAAAAAGCGTGGGGGTCCCCCAAATTCAATTACCAGGCCCTTCAGGTCTGGTATGGATATTAAGGGGAACCCTGCGTCAAATAAAAAAAAAATTGACGTGGGCCCCCCCCTAAAAATCCATACCAGACCCTTTATCCAAGCACGCAACCTGGCAGGCCACAGGAAAAGAGGGGGGGGGACGAGAGAGCGGCCCCCCTCCCTCCTGAACCGTACCAGGCTGCATGCCCTCAACATTGGGAGGATGCTTTGGGGGTCTGTGACCCCTCAAAGCACCATGTCCCCATGTTGATGGGGACAAGGGCCTCATCCCCACAACCCTGGCCGATGGTTGTGGGGGTCTGCGGGCGGGGGCTTATCAGAATCTGGAAGCCCCCTTTAACAAGGGGACCCCCAGATCCCACCCCCCTGTTTGAAATGGTAAGGGGGTACCTCTGATGTAACACAGGCAGGTTTCCGTTACATCAGAGGGGGGCTGGGTCACCCATACGTCACGGGGAAACCCGGGTTTCCCCTTGCGTCAGAGGGGGGTGAGGTCAGGTGACGGGTGGCCCTGCCCTCCGCATATAACAAACGCCAGGCCGCCGGGATCCCGCAGTGTCTCCTCCGTGGAGACAGAAGATGGATGGATTCGCTGCGCTGATTCAGATGAGCCATCGCTGGACCCCAGAGAGATGATCGTCCGTCGCTGGATAGCAAGAGTGGATTACCACCGCTGGAATCTTTTTTTTTATTTATTTTTTTTTTTAATAAAGGAATTTTTCAAAAGTGTCTAATAAAAAGGGGAGCAACAGAGCGGGACTTTAAATGAGGCACACAATCAGTTTTTTATCTAATTGGATTTTCTAGCTTCTGTGTGCCTCATTTAAAGTCCCGCTCTGTTGCTCCCCTTTTTATTAGATATATTGAACCCGGGATGGAGGGGGGGGTTTGAACGGCTCCTACGTATACCTCATTTAAAGTCCCAAATACTGTTGCTCTCCTTTTTCAAAAGTGTGTTTGTCTTATTTAACTATTTTTTACACTTTCTTTGTGAAATGGTAGGGATACTTTTGTACCCCCTTACCATTTCAAACAGGGGGCAGGATCTGGGGGTCCCCTTGTTAAAGGGGGCTTCCAGATTCTGATAAGCCCCCCACCCGCAGACCCCCACAACCACCGGCCAGGGTTGTGGGGATGAGGCCCTTGTCCCCATCAACATGGGGACATGGTGCTTTGAGGGGTCACAGACCCCCAAAGCATCCTCCCAATGTTGAGGGCATGTGGCCTGGTACGGTTCAGGAGGGAGGGGGCCGCTCTCTCATTCCCCCCCCTCTTTTCCTGTGGCCTGCCAGGTTGCGTGCTCGGATAAAGGGTCTGGTATGGGTTTTTAGGGGGACCCCCACGTAAAAAAAAATTTTAATTTGATGCAGGGTTCCCCTTAATATCCATACCAGACCTGAAGGGCCTGGTAATTGAATTTGGGGGACCCCCACACTTTATTTTTTATTTTTTTTTATCAATGACTTTCAATGAGTGTTCTCTGTATTACGGAGCTGACAATTCATAATAGCTGCGGGTGATTTTAAAGGACTTTTTTTCCTGCATAAATGACACTTTGTGCAGGGACAGTTCTAAGCACCAGAAACATGCACCCCTTCACAGGCATACTATAGACACCCACCCATACGAAATTTAAAGGAATATTACACTTTTATTGTTTCACTTTAATCATTATTAAAATCACTGCTCCTGAAAAAACTGCAGTTTTTAAAACTTTTTTTTGCATTGATACATGTCCCCTGGGGCAGGACCCGGGTCCCCAAACACTTTTTAGGACAATAACTTGCAAATTAGCCTTTAAAATTAGCATTATTTTGAACGTTGGAGTCCCATAGACTTTAATAGGGTTCTAAAGTTCACACGAAGTATGCTATATACTAGCTCCGTCGAATCTTCTTTGTACATTTGACAGACACCATAAGCCTTCAAAGACAGATTTGACCGTAATTCATGTGGATTTTCGGACTAATGCAATTTTTTAACGAAAAACGAAATAAATAAAAACGAATTTCGGGAGTAACTAAATCAATTTATTTTTTGGACGAAAACTAAATTCCGAAACAAAATATTTTACTCTGCACATGTCTAGTATCCGATGGTTTAGTTTAAACCCAAATCTCTTCAGGAGAACAATCCCATTCTGTATTTATATGGGATCCCCACTGGTGTGCTTCCAATGCTATGTTAGATATAGCAGGCTGGAAAGATGTTCTGCAAACTTCATGTGCCACATTCTGTATCATATCACTGAAATAACTTAGACCAGTTCTACAAAAAATCCTGGTCACAGATCATGGTTTTCCACAAAGCAACAGCCTTTATAGTTAGATACTATCAAACCCACAACGCTCACAGTAAATCCTGGGATGACACATTATATTGCTGTATCAGGATGCAGCTATGCTCCTACACAATATGCAAAATAACATGAATTTACAGAATGACTTGCTTCAGTGCACTACAGTTGTATTTGAAAAACATCATTTAATTTTGCACCTGAACCATATTAGAATATCCTTAGACCATCTATGTAAATTTATTGGAGTTAAGCCAGAGGGAAATTTGTTTAAGCCCTTGTACACACGGTCGGAGATTCCGACGGAATGTGTCCTATCGGACCATTTTGTCGGATAATCCGACTGTGTGTGGTCTCCATCGGACTGTTTCCGTCGGAGTATCTGACGGATCAACTTTTCCAACTGGTCTGTAAAATTTTCCGACAAAATGCTCCGATCAGACATACTCCGATCATGTGTAGCCTACTACAATGGACAAAGTGCCACGCATGCTCAGATCAAATTCCTAGACCAAAGCTATTGGCTACTAGCTTGAACGTAGTCCCGTCGTAACGAAATAACGTCATCACGTTATGTACAATCGGATTTTCTGACAACTTTGTCCGACCGTGTGTATGCAACAGTTTCAGACAACATCCGTGTGTACAAGGGCTAAAAGGTCTATCAATTGTCCTCCATAATGAGTATGTTTTCGTACTTTTTTGATTGTCTTTTAACAGTAATTTTAGTTTTCAAATGTTGTAGTATCTTTTAAAGTTCAGAATAGTTTTACATATTGTGTAGAATGTCAGTATTTTTTTCTGGGCAGCAGGTATATTTTTAACACTCTTTGGGTTATGGTCCCTTTAATAGGAATGACTCAAGTTTGAGTCTAAGGTTCTCTCCCATCCAGCGTGAGAGGTTCAAAGGTGCTTGAAGAGGACTGATTTACAGAGCTCTTGGGATTATTAAGTGCTCATTTGGGACCTGGAATTCTGAGCTTCTGAGGGATGTTTGGGTGGGAAAGAAATTCCCAACCCTGATTACATCGCCTTTGGTCCTAAAGGGGTTAGGCCACATGCAAAAAAAGTTTTGAAAAGCAGCAGGAAGGAAGCAGCACATTTCTGTGAGGTAATGTGGAGTGTGAACTCTTGGGAGACTGAGACTCCGTGTTTCTGAACTTCTGCATCTGTTCTCTAAATCTAAGGATTCCTAAACCTAAGTGTAAGCCTGAGATACTGATGGTAAGCCAGGCATTTGATTTTCTTATACCAGGTGTATGGACTGTTTTTTGTTTTTTTTTGTTTTGTTTTTTTTGCTGAAGGAAGCTGTTTTTGTTTGCCTGTCTTGCAAGTTCAGTAATGACTTGAACTTTTACGAGTGGCTGGCTGGTGATCTCAAGTTCCCATATTGCAATATAGAAAACAAATTTACATTAGCTAAAATATCATTTAACCACCTCAATACAGTGCAGATACACCCCCTTCCTGACCAGACCAATTTTCAGCTTTCAGCGCTCTCACAGTTTGAATGACAATTACTCAGTCATCCTACACTGTATCCATATGAAACTTGCGTCCTTTTTTCCACACAAATAGAGCTTTCTTTTAGTGGTATTTAATCACTAGTGGGTTTTTTATTTTTTGTGCTATAAATAAAAAAAAACGTAAATTTTGTGAAAAAAATGCCTTTTTCTTCGTTTCTGTCATAAATTTTTGCTAATTAGTAATTTTTCTTCATAAATTTTGGCCAAAATTTATACTGCTACATATCTTTGGTAAAAATAACCCACATTAGTATATATTATTTGGTCTTTGTGAAAGTTATAGAGTCTACAAACTATGGTGCCAATCACTGAAAATTGATCACTTCTGATCAGGCCTTCAGTACATCAGGTGTACCTCATTTCTTGAGACACTAACAAGTCAGGAAAGTACAAATACCCCCCAAATGACCCCTTTTTACAAAGTAGACATCCCAGGGTATTAAGTAAGTAGCATGGTGAGTTTTTTTAAGTTGTCATTTTTTCCCACAATTCTTTGCAAAATGAAGATTCTTTATTTTTTTTTATTTTTTTTTACTAAATTGTCATATTATCAGGTTATTTCTCACACACAGCATATGCATACAACAAATTACACCCCAAAATACATTCTGCTACTCTTCCCGAGTACGGCGATACCACATGTGTAGGACTTTTACACAGCCTGGCCACATACAGAGCACTAACATTGATGTAGTACCTTCAGACGTTCTACGAGCAAAAATTATGCATCTCATTTCTCAACCACCTATTACACTTTTGAAGGCCCTGGAGTACCAGGACAATGGAATTTCCCATAAAACTACCCCATTTTGGAAAGCAAACACCTCAACGTATAATCTGTGAGGCATAATGAGTCTTTTGAACAGTTCATTTTTTTCCAGAAGTTTTTGGAATATGTGGAAAAAAATTAAAACGCATTTTTTTTTACACAAAATTGTCAATTTATAAGATATTTCTAACACATAGCATGTATATAGCAAAAATTACACCCCAAAATACATTCTGCTACTCCTCCCGAGTATGGCGATACCACATGTGTAGGACTTTTACACAGCCTGGCCACATAGAGAGGCCGAACATTGAAGTAGTACGTTCAGGCGTTCTAGGAGCATAAATGACACATCTCATTTCATTCCTACCCATCACACTTTTGAAGGTCCTGGACCACCAGGACAGTGAAATTACCCACAAAATGACCCCATTTTGGAAAGCAAACACCCCAACGTATATTCTATGAGACATGGGCTGCAAATAGGTACTCGGGTACTCTGATGGCCTGGTGACAGGTACTCGGGTACTCTGATGGCCTGGTGACAGGTACTCGGGTACTCTGATGGTCTGGTGACAGGTACTCGGGTACTCTGATGGTCTGGTGACAGGTACTCGGGTACTCTGATGGTCTGGTGACAGGTACTCGGGTACTCTGATGGTCTGGTGGCAGGTACTCGGGTACTCTGATGGCCTGGTGGCAGGTACTCGGGTACTCTGATGGCCTGGTGACAGGTACTCGGGTACTCTGATGGCCTGGTGACAGGTACTCGGGTACTCTGATGGCCTGGTGACAGGTACTCGGGTACTCTGATGGCCTGGTGACAGGTACTCTGATGGTTTGGTGACTGGTATTTGGGTACTCTGAAGGGCGGTGACAGGTACTCATATGGACTGTGACAGGTACTCGGGTACTCAGATGGACTGTGACAGGTACTCGGGTACACAGATGGACTGGAACAGGTACTCGGGTACTCAGATGGGCTGTGACAGGTACTCGGTACTCTAATGGACTGTGACAGGTACTCGGTACTCTAATGGACTGTGACAGGTACTCAGGTACTCTAATGGACTGTGACAGGTACTCGGGTACCCTGATGGACTGTGACAGGTACTCGGGTACCCTGATGGACTGTGACAGGTACTCTAATGGACTGTGACAGGTACTCGGGTACCCTGATGGGCCGTGACAGGTACTCGGGTACCCTGATGGGCCGTGACAGGTACTCCGGTACCCTGATGGGCCGTGACAGGTACTCGGGTACCCTGATGTGCCGTGACAGGTACTCGGGTACCCTGATGTGCCGTGACAGGTACTCGGGTACTCTGATGTGCCGTGACAGGTACTCGGGTACTCTGATGTGCTGTGACAGGTACTCGGGTACTCTGATGGGCTGTGACAGGTACTCCGGTACTCTGATGGGCTGTGACAGGTACTCGGGTACTCAGATGAACTGTGACAGGTACTCGGGTACTCTGATGGGCTGACTGGTACTCTGATGGGCTGTGACAGGTACTCGGGTACTCTGATGTGCTGTGACAGGTACTCAAATACTCTGATGGACTGTGACAGGTACTCTGATGGACTGTGATTGACAGGTACTATGAGGGGTGGTGACAGGTCCTCTTTATTGGGGGGGGGGGCAATCAGTATGATTGGTGTACACTGTATGCGGTAACGAGATGTTACCGCAATCTCCTCCTCACACACGATCGGTGTGTGAGGAGGAGAACCCGGTAACATCCCGTTACCGCAGTTTGTTTACATTTTTGTGATCGGCTGTGAAAGGATCACAGCCGATCACGTGGGTAAACAGCCGGCCAATGGCTGTTTACCAGCGTCGGTGACGAGCAGTGTTCCCGGGGAACACGCTGCCACCGGCATGCACGCGCAGCACGCTCGCGATCGCGCGCATGCGCCGTGCACGTTCGGGGTGTGACCATCTGTGATCGGCCGATCACGTGGTAAACAGCCATAACGAATGGCTGTTCACCCCCTTCGGTGGCGAGCGGTGTCTCCGTGACACGCCGCCACCGAAGAAGCAGGGATGCGCGCGCTCGATCGTGCGCATTCCCTGTTTAAACGGGAGGCCGTCATATGACGGCCTCCCGCCACAATAGGTGCGCCGCCTGGCCATCATTTGACGGCTGGCGGTCAGCAACTAGTTAAAAATGCGTGTTCAAATATATTTCTTTCATGTTTTGTACATAAACCACTAATATTAGACAGATATTGCTTCAGCTATCCAAATATCTAAGGATATGTCATCCCTTAATGTTACATTTTTTTTATATCAAAATATTTTATTCATTTTCAAATAACAAGTAGAAAATACAGAGTAATATGAATAATAATTAATCAGTTACAAGATCTGGTATCCAGTCTAAAACATCACAATGTGGACAGTAATCGGTTGTGATCCCCTGACCCTCGACACCCACAATGGGGTCTAGCTGTGTCGAGGGAAGTGGGTGCACCCCATCCCCCATACTGTAGCTAGTGACCGAGAGGCCCTCTCTCAGTGCTGGTGTCAGTGAGGGAGATAGCAGCGGAGAAGCCAATCAGCAAGCAGTGCCAGCACCATGGCTGAGGATCAGCACTGGACTGGCACCTCTGGACCACCGCAGTGGAGCCCTGCATAAGTGGGGGTAAGGAGCGGGCAGAGGGAGGGGTCAGGGGCTCAAGCACAAGTTGGCACACTGGGACACTGGCACAGGACTGCGCTGCCCTGACTGTGGCACTGATCATCTCCTGCACCCCCTTCATAGCCTGGCCTGACCTTGCCTCTCCTCCATGGCCTTCATGCGCTCCGAGTCCTGAATTGCCAAAATTTCACAGATAAAAAAAGAATGCTTGTCGTTGTCGAACACCCATATTCACTTAATACTTCTGGTATGTCAGAGTCCATGTTGTGGGACTATGTGTGCACAGCTAGCAAGTATTTTGTGGCTGAAAATATGACCTGGAGATTTTTAAGGTTTGCCTGCCATTAAAGTGAATGGGGTCCGCCGCGAACCTTGCGGTTTGCGAACATTTGGGCACGTTCGCGAAACCTCCCGTCGGAAGTTCGTCCATCACTAGAGGCCAATCTGCTGAGAGTCTAAAGATTTACTTCTGTCTAGGGGCTCTGTGCTTCAGCAAAATAGCAGCCTCTAGCAAGAAGAAACAGGAACAATCCTGAGGGCAATTTACAGCAAACACTAATTTTGGTAGCATTAAAGGTAGCGAAAAAACATTTTTTTTTATCAAGTTGTTATGAGTAAAGCTCCTCAGATTATTGTGCTCTCACATAATTCTATCAGCCCCTCTGTGATACTGCAGAAAACCTATGATTTGTTTATGTTATTAAAATTCTTAAAATAAATTGAAAATAATAAAGGAGGCTTTATACTATATGGGGATTAGGGATGAGCTTCGTGTTCGAGTCGAACGTAAGTTCGACTCGAACATTGGTCGTTCAGGCGTTCGCCGAATTCCGAACGTTTGGGCCGTTCGCGGCAAAAATCGTGTGGCCCACAATGCACTGCGATGGCGCAGTGCATTGCTGTCTCATGATTGGCCAAGCATGCACTGTGACCCCGCATGCTTGGCCAATCGCAGCGCAAGCAGCGAGGAGAGCCATGGTTGGCCACAGGCATCCTGCCTGTGGCCAATCATAGCTCAGGCTGTGTAGTGCACGCCCCACACTATATAAGGCCGCCTTTGAGGTGGCCTCGTGTAGTGTGTTAGTTAGCATCTGAAGCAGTGGGTGTTCTGTGTACCTTCAACACAGTTACACACCAATCGTTTTTGGCTGTTTTCCTATCTTGCTCTTGTGTAGTGGTTACTGTCTGTGCCCTGATCGCAGTATACACCACTATATTCACCTCACCTATATAGCTAGTGATCTAGCTTTAATAATAGAGCTTGCAGTCAGTAGTGTTAGTGCATGCTGTCTGCGTGCTCTGTACCCAGTACATACCGCTATAATCCACCTACATAGCTGTTCTCTATTTGGGCCCAATTGCCATCTGCAGGAGTTATTGGAAGTTGTGTGTGCTTCCAGCACAGCACAGTATACATCTGTATATACCCCTTTAACTCTGCTGTTCTATAAAAAAGGCATCTGCAGGAGTTAGTGGGTGTTGTGTGCCTCCAGCACAATATAAACTACCCAACTACTGTTTTACCCAACTCCCTTCAGGCCATTACCATGTCTGGAAGGCCAGCAAGGAGTGGCAGACAGGCGCGAGCCGATAAAAGAGGGCAAGCAGGCTCTGTGCCTAGAGACAACAGTGCTGGTCGTGGACGCGGTGCATTGTCATCAGCACGTGGCCATGGGACATGCTTGTCCTTCTTTTCTGCAGCTGGACATGTTGAACCGCAACATGCCAACGACTTGGTAGAGTGGATGACCAAGCCCTCTTCATCCTCCTCATCCTCTCTCACCCAGTCTCAGGGTAGTAGCAAAGCAGCTGCCAACGCATCGTCTTCCCTCCTCTTAATGTCATCATCAGTGACTCCTTCCCTAGACCCACCACGTCCTCCTGAGGAGTCTCCTGAACTCTTTGAGCACAGTGTTGGGTACATGCTCCAGGAGGATGCCCAGTGTTTGGTGGGCTCTGATGATGACACTCAGCTAGAGGAAGGCAGTAGCGTGAGCGCAGAGAGAGAGGATGCTCAAGAAGCACAGCAATCTGGCAGTCATGTTCCACAAGCTGCAGCATACTGCCAGGTTTTCTACAGCGATGAGGAGGGAGGGGATGATGAGGGCACTGACTCCACGTGGGTGCCTGGAAGGAGGGAGGAGGAGGAGGAGGAGGAGGCACATGTCCAACGAGGCAGGATGCCCTCCGGGGGCCAGCTTAGGGGCAGCACACCGACTGAATCACACCGCAGAGCTCCGCCTGCGCAGAGCGCTTCCTCTGCGCGTTATTCTAAAAGTTCTTTGGTGTGGGCCTTTTTTGAGACGAGTGCATCAGATCGCACCGCTGCTATTTGCAACATATGTCTCAAGCGTATCTCACGTGGCCAAAACATCAGCCGCTTGGGCACCACATGCTTGACCAGACATATGTTGACCTGCCATGCAGCTCGTTGGCAAGCGTGCCTCAAAGACCCACACCAAAGAACAAAGCGGACCTCTCCTTGCTCCTCATCAGCTGGCATCTCCAACCCCACTAGACCTTCAGTCCTCTCTGAAACCTGCTCTGAGAGGAATGAAGGTGTAGAATTAGGTGTGTCACAGCCAAGTGCTTCCGGGAACTCTGCTAGTGGTACATCCACGTCCGATTATAGCAGGCAAATGTCCCTGCCCCAGCTGCTGGACCGGCGGAAGAAATTTACTCCCAGCCATCCACATGCCCAGCGGTTGAATGCTAGCTTGGCTAAATTGCTAGCACTTCAACTGCTGCCTTTTCAGTTGGTAGACTCGGCCCCCTTCCGTGAGTTTGTACAATGTGCGGTTCCTCAGTGGCAGGTCCCCAAACGCCACTTTTTCTCACGGAAGGCGATTCCGGCTCTCTACCGGCATGTGGAAGGCAATGTCCTTGCCTCGCTGGACAGGGCGGTCAGCGGTAAGGTGCATATTACCGCTGACTCATGGTCCAGCAGGCATGGACAGGGACGTTACCTGTCTTTCACGGCCCATTGGGTCACTCTTCTGGCTGCTGGGAAGGATGCAGGACAAGGTGCAGTAGTGTTGGAGGTTGTTCCACCACCACGCCTCCAAAATGCTACTATTGGTTGTGACACACCTCTCTCCTCCACCCCCTCCTCTTCTTCTTCCTCCATGGCCTCTTCCAGTGCTCTGTCCTCAGAACCAGCGGTGCTCCGTAGGCGTTCCAGGGGCTACGCAAGTACGCAGGCAAAACGATGCCATGCCGTGCTTGCGCTGGTTTGTTTGGGGGACAGGAGCCACACTGGGACGGATGTTTTGTCAGCTCTGCAGGGGCAGGCCGAGAGGTGGTTGACGCCGCGCCAGCTTAAGCCAGGAATGGTGGTTTGCGACAATGGCACCAACCTCCTCTCCGCCCTCCGACAGGGACAACTGACCCATGTGCCCTGTGTAGCTCATGTCCTTAACCTGGTGGTGCAGCGGTTCTTGGGCAGGTACCCCGGCTTACATGATGTCCTGAAGCAGGCCAGGAAAGTCTGTGTGCATTTCCGCCGATCATTTAATGCCTGTGCTCGGCTGGCTGAGCTCCAAAAGGAGTTGAACCTGCCCAAGAACCGCCTTATATGTGACATGCCCACCAGATGGAACTCAACATTGGCCATGCTGCAGCGGCTGCACACGCAGCAGAGGGCCATCAATGAGTACCTGTGCGACTACGGCACCAGGACAGGGTCAGGGGAGCTTGGTTTTTTCTCACCACGCCAGTGGGGCATGATCAGGGATGCATGCACTGTCCTGTCACCGTTTGAGGAGGCCACAAGGATGGTGAGCAGTGACAGTGCATGCATCAGTGACACTGTACCTCTTGTCCACCTCTTGGAGCATACGCTGCGTGGAATAATGGACAGGGCACTTGAGGCAGAACAGAGGCAGGAAGAGGAGGACTTCCTTGCCTCTCAAGGCCCCCTTTATCCAGACAGTGTTCCTGCTGTGCCACCCATCACACAGGAAGAGGGTGAGGAGGAGGAAGAGGAGGAGGAGGAGGATGATTGTGTCAGCATGGAGGTGGAGGCTGGCACTCAGCATCAGCATCAGCAGCAGCAGTCTTATAGGGATGATTTACAGTCCCAAGAAACACGTGGACTTGTACGTGGCTGGGAGGAGGTAGCTGCGGATCATGTTGTCCTTAGTGACCCAGAGGACTCCGGACCGAATGCCTCAGCTAACCTACGCTGCATGGCCTCCCTGATCCTACAAAGCCTGCGGAAGGATCCTCGTATTCTTCGGATCAAGGAGAGGGACCATTACCGGCTGGCCACTCTCCTTGATCCACGGTACAAGGGTAAGGTTGCCGACCTTATCTTGCCATCGCAGAGGGAGCAGAGGATGAGACATCTCCGGGAGGCCTTGCAGAAAGCTCTGTGCAACGCGTTCCCAGAGACTGGGAGGTCACAAACTCCTGGTCCTGGGCAACGTGTTGCTGAGGCATCAGTCAGAAGGAGCGGTGGAGAAGGTGGCCGTCTGACTGATGCTTTCAGACAATTTTTTAGTCCGCAGCCCCAAGGTATGATTGGTTCCAGCATCCATCGCCAGCGTCTAATTTACATGGTGCAGGAATACCTAGGGGCAAGGTCAGACTTGGACACCTTTCCCACTGAAAATCCTCTGGCTTACTGGGTCTTGAGGATGGATCACTGGCCAGAGCTTGCACAGTATGCAATTGAGCTACTGGCCTGTCCTGCATCCAGCGTTCTTTCGGAACGCACCTTCAGTGCTGCTGGTGGCTTTGTTACCGATCACAGGGTGCGCCTGTCCACCGAATCAGTTGATCGACTGACCTTCATCAAGATGAATCAGTCTTGGATCACCCACAGCTACCAAGCACCTGAAGCTGATGTAACTGAATAATTTTTTTTGAAATACCACATCCCTTCAAGACTGCCTATGCTGATGCTGAGTGACTGTCCTGTTATGTTGATTGTCTATCCTCTTTCTCCTCCGCTGATATGTTGGAAGAACATTTTTGGTTCTGGGTGATGCCAGCAGCCCAATTTTTCTGCCCCTGTTTAACAGGGGCGTTTAATTACAATTTTTGATGCAATGCTTTGCAGCAGGGCTAATTCCTGCAATAAAACTAGAATATATGGCAGAGGTTGGAGTGTGGTGGCACCAGCACCAGTGCGTAAGGCCCAATTTTTCTGCCCCTGTTTAACAGGGGCGTTTAAGTACAATTTTTGATGCAATGCTTTGCAGCAGGGCTAATTCCTGCAATAAAACTAGAGTATATGGCAGAGGTTGCAGTGTGATGGCACCAGCACCAGTGCCTAAGGCCCAATTTTTCTGCCCCTGTTTAACAGGGGCGTTTAAGTACAATTTTTGATGCAATGCTTTGCAGCAGGGCTAATTCCTGCAATAAAACTAGAGTATATGGCAGAGGTTGCAGTGTGATGGCACCAGCACCAGTGCCTAAGGCCCAATTTTTCTGCCCCTGTTTAACAGGGGCGTTTAAGTACAATTTTTGATGCAATGCTTTGCAGCAGGGCTAATTCCTGCAATAAAACTAGAGTATATGGCAGAGGTTGCAGTGTGATGGCACCAGTGCCTAAGGCCCAATTTTTCTGCCCCTGTTTAACAGGGACATGTAATTACAATTCTTGATATAATATTTCACAGGAGGGCCCCTTCCTGTGCCCACCCAGAGTAACGGTGAGGACTTATAGTGTTGTGGCACCAGCACCACAACCACCAAAGGTCAATTTTTCTACCACTGTTCAACAATGGCATGTAATTACAATTCTTGATATAATCGTTCACAGCAGGGCGCTCCAGCGCCCACCAAGAGTCACTTTGAGGGCTTACAATGTTGTGGCAAAACCAACACCTTGTTCCGCCATTTCTGCAGAGCATATAGGGCAGGCCCCTACTTTCAAACATCCAACTTACAAACATCAGACAGCAGCAAGTGAGATGAAAAAAGATGGACGACAAAACAAATTATACAGGGGTGATAACCCTTCCCTATGTTTTCCAAAAAGCTTAAAAATAGTTTTTTTGACTGGAGCTACACTTTAAAAATGTACCAGTTGAAAAACAGATTCAACTTAACACAACAAACCTACACAGTCCCTGTCTTGTTTGCACCACCTGTATACTGCTGTTCTGAGTATATAGGGCCTGGGGGCCACACGCATTTCCTTTTTTTAATATGGGTACGGGGTTCCCCTTAATATGCGTACAAGACCCAAATAGGCTGGTAATGGGCAGGGAGGGCTACCCATGCCATTTTTCTGAATGATTTTCAACCATATTGCAGGAACCAGATATAACATTAAAACCGCAAGCAGTTTTAAATGGTGTTATTTCCGTTTAATGTCATTTTGTGCAGGGACTGTTTTAAACACGGGAAACACGTGGCACTTCACAGGCATACTACAGACACCCCCCAGGCACCATATTTAAAGGAATATTTCACTTTTTTTTTCACTTTAATCGTCATTAAAATCAGTGCTCCCGCCAAAACGGCCATTTTTAAAACTTTTTTTTGCATTGACCCATGTCCCCTGAGGCAGGAGTCAGGTCCCCAAACCCTTTTTAGGACAGTATCTTGCATATTAGCCGCTAAAATTAGCACTTTCCATTTCGAACGTTCGAGTCTCATAGACTTCAATGGGGTTCTAACGTTCGTTACGAACGCGGGGTCCGTTCGAGAGTTCTGGTGCGAACCGAACCGGGGGGTGTTCGGCTCATCCCTAATGGGGATATATACGTGTATTTTTTTATGATGCTTGATATGGCAAACTGGAGCTGAAAGGAGGGGAGATTGGAGAAGTGGATCAAATGTGCCAAAGGAGGAGATCTTGCTTTAGAGGAGAACAAAAAGCAGTCAGATCTTCTTATTAATCTAAGGGGTCTTATTATCTGATGAATGCAGCACATCGGGGCACATGGAGAGGCACTTTTTGGCGTTTTTGCTCACAATTTCACGTTTGCACAACACTTGACATTTGGGACACAAAAGTAATATTCTGCAAATTCCACAAAGAATACTTTGTAAGTTGGAACACATTGTATATGTCCTGAGACTGAGGATGCACAGGGGTTTATTTACTAAAGCTTGAGAGTGCAAAATCAGGCTCACTTCTGCATAGAATCCAATCAACTTTCAGGTTCTATTGCCAAAGCTTAATTGAACAAGCTGAGGTTAGAAGCTAAATGGTTTCTACGCAGAAGTGGGCTTGATTTTGCACTCAGAAGCTTTAGTAAATAAACCCCACAGGGGTTATTTACTATAGCACAAATTTGCGAATATGCGAATAAATGGTCGCAAAATGGCTAAAACCATGCAAATTAGTGTGAAAATTAGACCACTATAGAGCTAGGAAAAAAGTAGTCACAAAATCAAATTCACTATAGGTCTCAGACAACAGAGACTGTCAAAATCAGTACTCATGATCGAAACAAAGGAATTGCGCATGGAAATAATGTTTAGAGCATGATGTGATAGGCTAAATGGTGCTTAAATATGTGGTATATTGTTTAAAGATAATCTGCTTTTAAAATGCTGAGAAAATTCATGTATAAACTGAAATATTGGAAGTCTGAGAAGAGATAAATCCCCCCTCTTTCTACAGCTATGTGCCAGCACAAGTGAACATGCTTAGACATGCAAAATAGTCACAATTTAACCCCCATTCATTTTTTACAGAGCACTATAGTAAATTTGCAAATTTGCACATGGCTAAAAAGTGTTTGCGAATGTGAAAACATGTGTTATATAGCCAAATGTCAGTTCCAACCATTGCTTATAATTGTACAATTGTTATTTACACAAAAAATAATTCATTTTGAGATGAACTATTTATTTCTCTAAAATAAATTGTCCTTGCTGGGTTTTTATGTTGCTTCTTCTTCATATTTTTTTTTTTAAGATTGCTGGCAATGTGTAATGTTTTCATGTTTTGGTTAAATATATTTTTCTCTGTCTTTCTCATTTATTGCTTTCCATCTCACAAAAATCGAATCCAAAACTCCCACAGGTGTCTTCACAAACCACAATGGGGGTTATTTATTAAAGGCAAATCCACTTTGCACTGCAAGTGCACTTGAAAGTGCAGTCACTGTAGATCTAACGGGGACATGCAAGGTAAAGGAAAAAAACTGCATTTTTGCTTGCACATGATTGGATGATAAAATCAGCAGAGCTTCTCCTCATCTCAGATCTTCACCTCAGATCTAAAGCTATCTACAGCGACTGCACTTTCAAGTGCACTTGTAGTGCAAACTGGATTTGCTTTTAGTAAATAAACCCCAATATGTTACCATATTATTAATGTCTCAAATGCAAAATGTAATTGTATAGAATTAAACTGATCAAACATTAGTAAATGTATTTTTCTTTATGATTGTGCTCAGCTTAGTAGCCAGGTGGTTTGCCCTCTTGCCTTGAAGGACTTAGGCCATGGGTTTAACTACCACAGAAGGTATCACCTACTGAAAGCTTGCATTGTACTCAGCAGCCTATTCAGAAAATAGGCAAATGCCAATCAGCCATCAGTTTGGTTGATTCCATAATATTAACTCTTCAATAATATTATGGTTTGGAATTCCAAAAATCACGCACAAGTTAACGTGCAGGGTGTTTTTTGCTTTTAATTTGCTTGTGCGCTGAAAAGCCAACACAGCTACCTTAGGTGGGTGGTAGGTTTGCTGGAATATGAACTCATAACACAAGCGCTTTTAGGATTTCACTGCACACCACCAAGCCATTGTGCTAAGTACGCTGAGACCTGCATAATAGTGTAGTATGATTAAAGAATGAACATAAATAATTACTGATTTATAGTCTCATAAAAAATGTAATTAACATAAAAAAAAAACATAACAGATATGTAACTGTAAATGTTCAATACATGTAACATGTATACATACATACATACATACATACATACATACATGTAATAGCACACATTACTCTGTAATACTCATTCATAACTGCATTCATTAGCAAAAGAAGAAAATTATCTAGGAATACTAATTGGAATATACATAAATAGATGCACAAAAGGTAGAGCATATCTCACATAAAAAATGTTTTATTCACATTCATTTGATCATGGCTGCAGTGCAGTTCTAAACTCGGTAACAATTGGCACTTGCAAATTCACGGATATTTACCTATTTGATATTTATAAAGGCATATTCAGTATTAGCTCGCTTTTTCATTCACATGTTCGCCTAGTTGAAGCCTTAATAGGCTTAATTGGGCGTAACTAAATGTAGAGCGACCATTGCTTCCCTTTTTTCTTAGTAAATGAACCCCATATTATTGTTTGAATGCATTTTAATAATGTGCAGTCCTTGGGAGATTTTATGAAGCAATAATCTGCAGTTTTTGTATAATACAACAATTAAAACATAACAGCAATATTCTGTAGTTTGCACAATTGATGTTTCTATGCACATAGTTTAAATACACCTGATTATAAATTCAAGAGTAATAACCTGCAGATAATACGGTGCAATAATCTGCCGTTTTGCAGAGTTGCATGTTTTTTTCACAGAAATTGAAGACATGATTGAAGAGTAATACTCTGCAGTGCAGATAGTGTGGGTGGAACAATAATCAGTGGTTTTGCATGGTTTTATGTAAAAAGTAAAATTATGTGCAGCGCTCAAAACATTGAAATACATATGTATACAAACTAATGGAAACCATTTGACCACAACTAAATGACCACAAAAACTAATAATAATGAAAATGAGATGTGAATTTCACACCCAAAGTCTATGTACCATCATACAAAAGTTGTTTTAAAACATAAACATAACAGTCTTTAAATAAACGGTGAGAACAAATTGTGTGACTAGAACTGAAAGGTGCCAAATGTGGCACTGAAGCGGGGGAGGAAGTAGATAAGCGGAATTTCCACTTTTGGGTGGAATTCCGCTTTAAGGAAATGTTGTATATGCTGTGTATTGTGCATTTTCCTCTGAAATAGTTTGTTCCAGACATTATTCTGAAGAACAGCGTACTTTGATTAATGAATTGATTGGAAAAGGGAAAACATAAAAAAAAAAGCAGAAACGGATAGGCTGCTCTGCTAAAATGATCTCAACTGCTTTAACCACTTTCAGACCGGACCATTTTGCTGGTAAATGACCAGAGGTCTTTTTACACTTTGGCACTGCGCTGCTTTAACTGGTAATTGCGCGGTCATGCAATGTTGTACCCAAACAAAATTTGCGTCCTTTTCTTCCCACAAATAGAGCTTTCTTTTGATGGTATTTGATTGCCTCTGCGATTTTTATTTTTTGCGATATAAACGTAAAAAGACCGCAAATTTTGAAAAAAAATGATATTTTCTACTTTTTGTTATTAGAAAAATCCAATAAACTCAATTTTAGTCATACATTTAGGCCAAAATGTATTCAGCCACATGTCTTTGGTAAAAAAAAAGTCAATAATTGTATATTTATTGGTTTGCGCAAAAGTTGTCACATCTACAAACTAAGGTACGTTTTCTGGAATTTACGCAGCTTTTAGTTTACGACTGCCTATCTCATTTCTTGAGGTGCTAAAATGGCAGGGCAGTACAAAACCCCCCCCAAATGACCCCATTTTGGAAAGTAGACACCCCAAGGAAACTGATAAGAGGCATGTTGAGCCCATTGAATATTTTATTTTTTTGCCTCAAGCGATTGAATAATGACAAAAAAAAATTTTTTATTTTTTTTTTACACAAAGTTGTCACTAAATGATATATTGCTCACACATGCTATGGGCGTATGTGAAATGACACCCCAAAATAAATTCTGCTGCTTCTCCTGAGTACGGGGATACCACATATGTGGGACTTTTTGGGAGCCTAGCCGCGTACGGGGCCCCGAAAACCAAGCACCGCCTTCAGGCTTTCTAAGGGCGTAAATTTTTGAGTTCACTTCTCACTACCTATTACAGTTTTGAAGGCCATAAAATGCCAAGATGGCACAAAACCCCCACAAATGACCCCATTTTAGAAAGTAGACACCCCAAGCTATTTGCTGAGAGGCATGTTGAGTTCATGGAATATTTTATATTTTGCCACAAGTTGCGGGAAAATTACAAACCTTTTTTTTTTTTTTTTTTTTTAACAAAGTTGTCACTAAATGATATATTGCTCATGCATGCCATGGGCATATGTGAAATGACACCCCAAAATAAATTCTGCTGCTTCTCCTGAGTACGGGGATACCACATATGTGGGACTTTTTGGGAGCCTAGCCGCGTACGGGGCCCCGAAAACCAAGCACCGCCTTCAGGCTTTCTAAGGGCGTAAATTTTTGAGTTCACTTCTCACTACCTATTACAGTTTTGAAGGCCATAAAATGCCAAGATGGCACAAAACCCCCACAAATGACCCCATTTTAGAAAGTAGACACCCCAAGCTATTTGCTGAGAGGCATGTTGAGTCCATGGAATATTTTATATTTTGCCACAAGTTGCGGGAAAATGACAAACTTTTTTTTTTTTTTTTTTTTTTTCACAAAGTTGTCACTAAATGATATATTGCTCACGCATGCCATGGGCATATGTGAAATGACACCCCAAAATAAATTCTGCTGCTTCTCCTGAGTACGGGGATACCACATATGTGGGACTTTTTGGGAGCCTAGCCGCGTACGGGGCCCCGAAAACCAAGCACCGCCTTCAGGCTTTCTAAGGGCGTTACAGTTTTGAAGGCCATAAAATGCCAAGATGGCACAAACCCCCCCCCAAATGACCCCATTTTGGAAAGTAGACACCCCTAAATTTAGGGGTACACTAGTGAGACTAGGTAATAAATGGCGGGTGCCCTGAAACTATAAAAAAATAACTAACCAACCAGCGTCACCTGTAACAGTTATATGGTGATCACTGGTGAAAGGGTTAACTAGGGGGCAATTAGGGGGCTTTATGCGGTAGTATATGGGGGTCCCTGGCGCTATAAAAAGCTGCAGCGAACCTAAATACCTACCTGCCTAACTAGCGTCACCTGTGACACTAATACAGCGATCAGAAAAACGATCGCTTATTAGGCTGGGTTCACACTGGAGCGATGCGGGAACGCCACGAATGCGCGGCGGGTTCCCGCATCGCATGCCTCCCGGCGGCAGTTCACACTGCCCTATGCGAACTGCTGGGAGTGTCAGTGAAATGTTACTGACACCCCCAGATCAGTTCGCATATCGCAGTGCGATCTGCAAACTCGGATCGCATGGTGTGAACACCCATGCGATCCGATTCTGCTGCGGGCCAAAAAAAGGGTCCCGTGCGAATTTGCGGCGGGTGTGGCGGGTGCGGTGGGTGCGGCGAATGGCTGAACTCGAATTGCACAGAGATCGGATGTGATTTGCACTGCAGTGCGGTGCGAATCACATCCGTTCTCATAAACCGCTGCAATGTGAACCCAGCCTTAGTGACACTGGCGACGGGGGGTGATCACGGTGTTAAACCTTTATTGGGGGGGTTAGGGGGGTACCTTAGAACTAAAGGGGGCTAACCCTAACTGCCCTAACAGTTATTAGTCACAAATGACACCCGCCGGGTGATCAGGGGGTTAAACCTTTATTAGGTAATAAATGGCGGGTGCCCTGAAACTATAAAAAATAACTAACCAACCAGCGTCACCTGTAACAGTTATATGGTGATCACTGGTGAAAGGGTTAACTAGGGGGCAATCAGGGGGCTTTATGCGGTAGTATATGGGGGTCCCTGGCGCTATAAAAAGCTGCGGCGAACCTAAATACCTACCTGCCTAACTAGCGTCACCTGTGACACTAATACGGCGATCAGAAAAATGATCGCTTATTAGGCTGGGTTCACACTGGAGCGATGCGGAAACGCCGCGAATCCGCGGCGGGTTCCCGCATCGCATGCCTCCCGGCGGCAGTTCACACTGCCCTATGCGAACTGCTGGGAGTGTCAGTGAAATGTTACTGACACCCCCAGATCAGTTCACATATCGCAGTGCGATCTGCAAACTCGGATCGCATGGTGTGAACACCCATGCGATCCGATTCTGCTGCGGGCCAAAAAAAGGGTCCCGTGCGAATTTGCGGCGGGTGCGGCGGGTGTGGCGGGTGCGGCGGGTGCGGCGAATGGCTGAACTCGAATCGCACAGAGATCGGATGTGATTTGCACTGCAGTGCGGTGCGAATCACATTCGTTCTCATAAACCGCTGCAATGTGAACCCAGCCTTAGTGACACTGGCGACGGGGGGTGATCACGGGGTTAAACCTTTATTGGGGGGGTTAGGGGGGTACATTAGAACTAAAGGGGGCTAACTCTAACTGCCCTAACAGTTATTACAGTCACAAATGACACCAATGCAAAAAAATAAAAAATGACATTGGTGTCACTGTGACTGGGGGGCAGGGGTAATTGGGGGGGTGATCGGGGGGTAAAGGGGGGGTGTGAGTGTGCCTGGCATGTTCTACTGTGTGTGTAGAGTGTTGGTGCAACTCACTGATCCGCTCTCCTCCGTGTCGGAACGAAAAATACCGACACGGAGGAGAGAATACATCACTTCCTCTCCTGTGTTTACATTACAGGAGAGGAAGTGATGTCACCGGGGATTTCTATTCGTCGGGAGCGATCGCGAGGGGGTGGCCATGAATGAATGGCCGCCCCCTCGTCCCGGATCGCTCCCGGACGAAAACCGACCGCCGCAGGCACCGGGCGGGGGCCCGATCGGGCCCCCGACCCGCGGGAGGCAAGGGACGTACATGTATGTCCTTATGCCTGCCCGTGCCATTCTACCGACGTACATCGGCGTGCGGCGGTCGGCAACTGGTTAAAATGGCAACCAATAACAGGTGCCAGAAGTTGGTGGACTCCATGCAATGCAGATGTGAAGCAGTTCTCAGAAACAGTGGTTATACAACTAAATATTAGTTCAGTACTTCATAGGAAAGCTAAATCTTCAAGCATTTCTCAGTTTAAACAGTAAGTGTTTAAGTTTGTAAACAAAAATGCAGACACTGCTATTTTTTGGAAAAGCCTAATATTTCTTTTTTCTTCACTTTCTGTAAAGTAATAACAAATTTGAAACATTTTTCTTGGTGTTTTGATTTGGAATAGATTGTGCAGTGTTCCCAATGGAAATAAAAGCTATTATATGGATTTTGAGCTTTACTCACTTTTTTAAACACACTGCTATTATTTTGAACACAACTGTAATTCCTGAACAATAATAATAATTAATATAGTTCTCAATAGCTTGAGCTCAATTGACTTAGAAGAGAATCAATTCTAGATTGATTCTAGCAGAACTTCCCCCTCTTTCTAGATTAGCCACTACTTAAAGTGGTTGTAAACCCTTACAACACACTTTGACCTACAGGTAAGCCTAGATTAAGGCTTACCTGTAGGTCCAAGAAATATCTCCTAAACCTATACGGTTTAGGAGATATTTGCCCGAAGACAGGCACCGCTGTGTACGGCACATGCGCCGTACACAGCGGCGCACAGGCGCACTGAGCGCGGCATTTCCACTATGCATTTCCAATGCATAGTGGTCCATTATGCTTTGCCTTTGCAGGGAATGAAAGAGGAAGTAAACTCATCAGGGTTTACTTCCTCTTTAAAATAGTGTTCTGTTAGTATGTATGCAAGCTACATTCTTTAGCAAAACTACTTTAGTGTTCCAGTTGATATCTTGACATTTATTGTCATAATTAAGACCCAATTTTTATTTGCTAACTTTTCAGTTGATAAAAGTATTTACACTTAACCATGTATGGCCTTCACACTATGATATAGGTGCTCTAATTAATACTGTTAACATAAAAGAAAGCCACAGCATGCATTCTAAGCTCAGAATAGCAGTCAGACCTTTAAATCTTCAGATGTATTAAATAGCAACTATTAATGACTACAGCGATCTTGTTATACCTTGCTTTTCAATAACTTCATTTTATATATAAACACATTTTTGCCCTGCAACTGTAAACTCATCATAACTACAGAGTGCCCTCACCCTGAAGGTTAACACAGTAGGATCTGAAAACAGAGAAGGATCACCAGATGCAATCTGAGGTTACCTACTTAGCAAGAGACACAGCAAATGATGATTATTTATTGCCACGGCTCCACTTAATGAAAGCTTGGCTGCATTACAGCTCATTCCATCTAAACTGTATTTTAACTAAAATTAATGTAACTGTGTTCCATTTTAGCATTACAATTATACCAATCCAATCCAATCTACAATATGTAATATCACTTTTGCACATTAGCTCTTATTACAATAAAATGACATACTTGTGTTTAAGAAATAGACTTCATCTACTTAATTTTAACTTAAATCAGTTTTAAGAATTAAATAACTACAAATAACTATGTCCCATGAGAGACTACTAAACAATATCAGAATGAACATGTTAACACATCTGGAGGTTATTTTGTGAAATTTAAACAAAATTGAAGAGACGATAGCTCTGTGATCTCCCTGTCTGATAAACAGTCTCCAGTGCCATATTTGCTCAAGCTTTTTTGTTGCTGACCTCTTCCTCCTTAAATGATAGGGCTACCAGTGGTGATGCAATATATGAAAATGCACGATAGAGTATACTAGTATTTAACTCAACTTTTCAGCATCTGACAGATGTTGTGAGAACAGATTGTAGTGCAATGCTATAAAAAAAAAAAGGATTTTTTGGCAGAAAAATGGGCTGTACAAATCTGGTTTTATAGAAAGTCACATGAACCCCCAAAATGCCACTAATATGATATGAATATAAAACTATTTATATTACACTACTGTATGTTATATTTTACACATTATGTAAATTTTTAAATAAAGCTGAACTGTAGGAATTTAGCCAATATCTAAATTTGGTGACATACTATGTCCAACGAGGAACAGTACCATATCGCCTGGTGGACTTACCTCTTTAATCACCTTAAGTCCAGAGACTGTTACCCCTTTCCAGTCCAGGCCAATCTTCAGCTTTGAGCACTGCCACACTTTGAATGATAATTACTCAGCCATGCAGCACTATATACAATTTTTTAGACACATAGAGCTCATTGTTTGAGGTATTTGATCACCACTGAGATTTATTTTTTTAGCTACATAAAAACAAGTTTGAAAAAAAAAAGTCTCCTAAGCTTCTGGAATAAAATGTTGCAAATAAATAATCTTTCTTCTTAAATTTAGGCCTAAATGTGTTCTTCTTCATGTTTTTGGTAAAAATAAGCCAAATTAGTGTATAAGTTTCAGCCTGTGTAAAAGTTATAGAAAACGATGGTGTATAAAATATATTTGAAAATTAATCAGTCCTGATGTAATGACTGCCTTTCTCATTTCTTGAGGCCCTAAATTGCCAGGACAGTATAAATATCCTCTAAATTACCCCTTTTTTTGGAAAGTAGAAAGTCTGAGGTATTTATTAAAAGGCATGGGGAGTTTTTTTAAGCTGTATTTTTTTTTTTTTGCCAAATTTCTTTTCAAAATGATGAAAGTAAATAAAATGTGTTTTTATCCAACAAAGTTGTTTTTTTAACAAGTTAAATCACACACAGTATAGGCATACTTGCAATTACACCTCAAAATACATTTTGCTATGCTTCCTGAGGATGGGGATACCACATGCATAAGACTTTTTCACAACCTATCCACATAGAGTGACCCAACATCCAAAGAGTACCTTTAGATTTTCTAGGAACATAAATTACTCATTTCTAATTTCCTGACTACCTTTTACATTACCAAACTGATAAGAGGCAAGGAGGGACTCAGCTATGAGGAGAGGTTAGCTGAGCTAAATTCAGTCTCTCTTGAGAAGAGAAGAGTAAGGGGCATATGATCAACATGTATAGTAAACTTGGTGTAGAGTTTATCACAGAGGGGAAGAGGGCACTCTTTACACCTGGAAGAAAAGAGATTTAATCTCCAAATACAGAAATGCTTCTTCACATTAAGCGCTGTGAAAATGTGAAAAAAATTCCCTCAATAGTTGGTTCTGGCCAACTCAGTAGATTGTTTTAAAAAATGGTCTAAAAAGTTAAGGATCCAAGATGGCCGCTAGCGCCTGATCCTCCGCACCACACCGGACCAACGGAGCTCACAGAGCGGCCAGTCACGAACCAGGGAGGTGACATCCCATAGCCCCTGTCTCCTGACTACCCAGGGATTCCCCCCGAATGACCGCCACCGCGACCAGACGCGATCTGGGGCCACAATTCGAAGCGGCTTCACGAGCGGGGTGTACCAAGATGGCCGCGGCAGCCGAAGCACACAGGCAGCCTCATGCTCACAGTGTGGATCACAACGCGGAACACAGGCAAGTTCTATCCCTGGCCATCCTGAATTACACCCCTATCCTGCATGGGAACTTCCCCCAGCTGGGAACCCCCTCGCCGGCCTCCACAGAGTCCCTGATAGGACTGTCCATGGCTGACCAGGCCCTGTCTCCCGCGGAGGCTTTCAGGCCCTCCCTCCAGGGACCCCCCACAACAGAACAGTTCCCCCAGGAGCAAGACTTATCCACAGCGGACCTTTTTGTAAAGCTTTCTATGCTGTTAGAAAGGGGTCTGGCCTCTACAGCAGCAAAAATTACCGGCGAGATCAAATCAGACCTACAAAACATTGGCCATAGAATAGAGGCAATAGAATCTAAACTGGACATTACAGCCGCAGTTGCTAATCAGAACTCTGATATGATCCATTCGATGCAGGACCAGCTGGACACTGCTTTATCGCGTATTGACGACCTTGAGAACAGATCGAGACGATATAACTTCAGAATCAGAGAGTTGCCTGAATCAATCACGGATGTGACTGCTGTGACACAAGACCTGATCAAATCGCTATTGCCCAACATTGACCCTCGATGCCTGGAATTGGACAGAGCGCATAGGGCCCTGGGACCCCCCAGGAAAGATGGCCTCCCCAGAGACATAATTGTCAAACCGCATCACTATGCAGTTAAAGAAGAAGTGATGAAGCAGGCCCGGTCCGCTCCCCAGGTGACATGCCAAGGCCATGCGATTCAAATCTTTGCAGATCTGGCCCCTTCAACCATTCAACGCAGACGTGCCTTGAAACCACTATTGAGTGCTCTAATCCAGAAGGACATCAAATACAAATGGGCATTCCCCTTTGCGGTAAAGTTCACATACAAGGGCCAAAACTACTCCTTTGCCAACTTTCCCTCTGGTGAACAAATCCTTCTTCGCTTGAAAATTATTTCCCAAGACGCCGGAATGGATACGTCGGCTGCTCCACCGAGCTCTGCGAAAAGACCTCCCCCAGTCAACCCTTCAATTCCACTTTGGTCCAAATCCAAATTGAGACGCTCTGGAGACACTGGCCACACCTTCGGAAAGACCTCCTACTGCAACATACCTGTTCGGGGAAGGTCGCATAACCCGACCCACCCCCTGTTGACTTCCTCTGGGTAGCCTCATAGCTGAAGAAGTCTGTACACTTACGAGATTAGATACGGTCCTCGTGCTAGCAGATCGAGAACTTTTTTTCCCTTGTTTTTTCATTTTTTGTGTGGCTTTGTCTGTTTTTGCTACCAATTCTTGTTGCGGGGTTATAAGCCACACTACAGTGGTTTTCCAATTACACTGAATTTTACCCTGGTAGACTTTATAAGTATAAGTTTCTTCTTTGCTGTTTTAGTAACATGCTAATTTAATTTTCAGGAGCCCCTTGGTCCGGGGCGGTACACATGTGCCTTTGCCTATCCCCTGTAATCCTTCGGGCTTTCAGGGGCTAGGACCTCCGAGAGTCCTCTCTCGGAGATTATTCTATCCTTTTTGGAGATACCCGTCCCCGGAGTTTCTTTCTCCCCTCCGGAGGTCGGCGCTTTTCTTGGGAGTCTTTTTTCTATTCCCCCCCCCCCCCCCCAGTTAGAATGCTATCTGCTATCTATACTGCCTTTAATAATTTTTGTATACTTTACAGATGTTCATCCCCTAGAGATGCTTTACAGCCCGATTCCCACAAAGTCAGGGAGGTTCCTCACCGGACCCAAAAGAATTCTACCAATGGTAAGTGAAGGTGAATGTTTACGCGATCTGACCCTCTGCTCCCATGGCTAACACCACTCCTAAGTTACTGAAGCTGGCCTCTCATAATGTGCAAGGGCTAAATTCTCCCCTTAAGGCTGAGGCATCCAGCCGCCCGGAACCGCCGCTCGTGTCTCCGCCGGCCGCCGCCATCTTGGGCCTGCCGGACCGACGAGGATCGCCGCTGCTGCACCGGAGGGAGAGGTAAGGGGCTAACATCGATCCCCCACCATCACCTCCCCCTTCGCTCGGGACCCTTCTGAGTCGTTTTTGGACTTCCGCGGGCCCCGGGGAGCCCGCGGCCGGCTCCAGCCTAGTGCGGCCTACTGAGGCCTGGGGATCCCCGGAGTTTCCTGCGGCTGCTGCCCGGGGAATCGCTCCGCAGCCGCTCCGGCCCACGTCCACAGCTGTGATCTGCCTCCCTACGCTGGCCTAGCTGCTCCCCCACATCCCCCCCCTATAGGAGACCTGCTTCGTTTGCCACTTCCATGTGAATCTGCATCCATACTGAATTGCTCCCTTTAACTTGTTTTCCTGGCTCGCTGTACCAAGCATCCTACCTCGAGTACCCCCTGCAGCCTTCTGCTCCCCCTGTTTGCGGACCTTATCTGGCTTGCACTGTATATTCATTTCTTCTACTGCAGCTGGAGATTAACACATTTCTTTTGCTCCCACCTAGATGAACTTTCCACCCTCTCAGGCTGCAAGCCAGTATACCTCTCAGAATTACTACTGTGGATGCTACCTCGCATTGTCGCATGCCTATGCCCGTATAATCACGTCTCACCGTATGCAAGCTCCCCCTAACTGACTGACCTGAACTTTCTCCTGTAAGGGCCTAAGTGGACGTATGGAGCGTTGAGCCGGGCCACACTCGGCTCCTGGCTCCCCCGGCCCCACGGGATTCATTTTTAGTTTGTAAACCGGACCATACCCAGCTCCATGGGGAAGGACAAGCCCAAGGCACACAGGGGCGGCAGTAGCCGTCACCCAGGAGGGGACTTGGATGACTACTTCGGCCATGGAAGGTTGTCTTCACAGCACCGCCCAACACCTAAAGAGCCGCCGGCTCCTCCGTCCCCAGCGCGCTCTGAACCGACCCTGCAATCTCAAGTGCGTTCCCACAACTTACTCTCACACCCCGAGGACGTTGCCCTCTCCCCCAGGCTTACCAGAAGCCGCTCGAATGCCTCCTTGGGATCCGGGGATGGGTGGGACATGGAATCGCAAATCAGATCCCTGCACGGCTACCTGAGGTCCCTTCCCACTAAAGAGGACTTTGAACGCTGTGTGCATAGGATTGAGGAAACGTATCGGAAAGAGATTTCGGACTTGAGGAAAGATGTGGGGGTACGCTTTGATGATGTAGACAACACGGTTGATGGCCTGCGGGACACTGTACAGTCGCACGACCAGATCCTCAATACCCACACTGTCATGCTCCAGCAACTCTCATATCAGCAGGATGACCTCGAAAACCGCAGTCGCCGCAACAACATACGCATACGGGGGATACCTGAGTCGGTTGACCCCAAGATTCTCCCTGCTGCAGTTACGGCCATCTTTAACCAGATACTCCAACGACCCAAAGATGACCCGATTGAACTGGACCGGGTGCACCGTACATCGGGTCCTCGCACCCCTGACCCCTCCTTTGTCCGTGACACTCTGTGCCGGTCCATTTTTACAAAGTAAAGGAGGACATTATGAGGGCCGCCAGCACACAACAGTCGATTCTATTCAACGACACGCCTATCATGCTCCTTCCTGATCTCTCCCGCCAAACCCTGGCAATGAGGAAATCCCTGAGGCCCCTCACGCAACTCCTTCAAGCAAGACAAATTAAATACC
Source organism: Lithobates pipiens (assembly GCF_037356315.1). Lineage (NCBI taxonomy): Eukaryota > Metazoa > Chordata > Amphibia > Anura > Ranidae > Lithobates > Lithobates pipiens. The sequence goes on from NW_027507764.1 coordinate 391,322,432, forward strand.
AGTGGCGCTTCCCGTTCCACCTTCGAGTGAACCACGCGGGTAAAACCGCCATATTCCGTACATTGGGGGATCTGCCTACTTTCCTCAGTACACTTGAACTGCCTCAAGTAGCGCTGCCCGATTGGCCGTTTGCTCCGACCACACCTGGTCTACCCTACACTCCGCAGTGGCAGAAACAAGGTCGCAGACGCACCCCTCGATCTTCGTTGCCTCAAGATCCTAACGGCTGACCCATGCCTGCGGGCCCACCTGGACCTGTTCTCTCCTTTTTTTTACTTCTGGGGCCCTCCCCCTGGATGTGCCTGGACCCGAATGGGTTGAATAGCTTTACTGTTGATTAACCCTTTTGTTTGCAGGTTATTGCATGTTTTTTGCACCCTCTGTTGCTATGTGCCCCCTCCCCTTTCCTTATAGTTGGGGTGCTCAGTTATGCCTTATTGGATGGATCTTGGATTGACTTCAGGACTTGTTCCCGCACCCCGCTATCTGCGGCTGCCCCCCCTGGGGTGCCCTTGCTATACCTACCAGTTGTTGCTATGTCTTCTCTAGATGTTTCTATTTCATGCCGGTTTACGAATGCATTTATTGATGACCGCTAGCATAATTTAAGTTGACATGTTATTTGGTTTACTTTTCAGGTCGCAACAGACTCCGGTTTACCCGTGGGGCCGGGGTGCGGGGAGCTGTCCGGCTTGGTGATTCTGCTCCTCGCCCCCCCTCCCCCCCCTTTTTTCTTTTTTTTTTTTTACGGGTTCTTTATTTATTTTTTGTTTTTTGCTGTGCGCCCCACGGTGTTCCTATGACCGCTATGGGGCGCACCGATTTTTGCCTTTTTGACAGGCTTTTTTCCTGTATGCTGCTTCCCTTTTGGAGCCACCTAGTGGCCTTTTTTGTTTTTGTTCTACTCACTACTGTTCTATACCAGACCTCCTGGGCCTGTTCCCCACGATTGATGTTTACAGCTATTGTATTATATATGCCTCTGTTTATTTTATCGGGAACGGGTAACTCTGCCTATATTTCTCACTACTCCCTATGCGAGGTTGTTATATTGTTTCTTCTCTCTCTTCTTACCTTTTTTCCTCCCTCCGTCTTCCCTCTGCTTGTACCCTCCCACTCTCTGCCCCCCCCCCCCCTTGCCCGACCTGTTCCCCACTCCCACGCCCCCCAGGGTTTGCCCATGGTGTCACTTATTGTATTGGTTATATTGATTCTCAGCTCCTCCCTACGACCCCCCCATGGCTAGTGACGGTTCCATAACCTTTGCTTCCTTTAATTGTAGGGGTTTCAACACGCCTGAGAAGCGGAGCCAGACGCTATACCATTTTCACAAGAAGCGTGCGAAAATTCTGCTGCTTCAAGAAACGCACTTTCGCGTGGGAGCTGTCTCAGCCCTACGCAATAGATACTACTCGCAATGGTTTCACACTGTTAATCCTCAGGCCAAATCTAAGGGGGTATCTGTTGCCTTTCATAAATCTTTTAACCCGGAGGTTCTAGACTCTCTCATAGATGACTCAGGTCGTTATGTTTTTCTGAAACTGAAACTAAATGATTTTCTTTTCACAGTGGCTAACATCTACGTACCGAACGTGGGCCAAGCTCGGTTCCTCTCCTCGGTCCTCACCAGACTATCCTCCTTTGGAGGGTCCACTTTCATTGTTGGCGGTGATCTCAATGTTGCCCTCTCCCCATCCGCAGACACATCCTCGGGTAAGTCTTCTGTTCCTCGCTCCACCTTGACACGCATTAAATCACTCTTACATTCATCCCACCTGGTGGATGCCTGGCGAATCCAGCATCCCACGGAAAGGGATTACAGCTACTTCTCCGTTGCACACAACTCCTACAGTAGATTGGACCACCTTCTCATATCACAATCCTTACTGGACACACCTCTCCAGACCTCGATCGGTAATCTTCTGTGGTCCGACCATGCCCCCGTCTACCTGACTCTGGTCCGCCCCCCTCCTAGCCGCCGGGGAGCGAGCTGGAGACTTAACGACAACCTGTTACGGGACGCCGTGTGTATGGCGGATGTCTCTAAGGCCATTAAAGACTTTATAGGTGACCATTCCGCTGACACTACCTCCCCTATGAACCAGTGGGACACTCTCAAATGTGTGCTACGGGGTACCCTTATACAACACGGTTCTCGCCTTAAAAAGGCCCGAGCTCATGACATATGCAGACTCCTCACTATCATTGCGGACCTCGAACCCCTCCACAAAAAGGATTTGGACCCTGCTGTTTTTGTTCAGCTTTCCAATGCCCGCAGGGACCTGCTCCAGTTACTAGACGCGCACTCCCTGATCGCCAGGGATAAAGCGCGGAACCACTTCTACTCTCTGGCAAACAAGTGTGGTAAGCATTTGGCTAGGATTATTCATCCTAGACCCCCACGACATTCTATCCCATTCATCGTTAGATCAGACCATACGAAAACGTTTAACAACTCTGGGATATCCGCGTCCTTCAGGCAATACTACTCACAGCTCTATAACCTTCTGCATGCAACCCCCCCAGTTAGGTCCCCTCCGTCTTCTGACCCCACACAGGCTTATATTCTGGAGACCGCTCTTCCTCCTGTGGACGCTGTGGACGCAGCAAACTTGGACGAGCCCCTGACTACCTTTGACTTTCTACAGGCTATTAAAGTCCTTAAAGTGGGAAAATGCCCGGGCCCTGACGGCTTTACACCCCGGTTTTACAAAACTTTTGCCCCCCAGCTCGCTCCTCTTTTGTCAAAAGCCTTTAACTCGGTGGACAGTTCTAACCTCCCGTCCAAGGAATCTTTATCTGCTAACATCTCTATTATTCCTAAAACAGGCAAGGACCCATCCCAATGCAGCAGCTATCGACCCATCTCCCTGCTCAACATAGATATTAAGCTATTTGCAAAAGTCCTAGCCACCCGTCTGTTCCCTCTATTACCTAAAATTATTCATAATGATCAGGTGGGGTTTGTCCCTGGCAGGGAGGCAAGGGACAACACCACCAAGACGATACATCTGATTTCCCTGATCCAACGTAAAGGTCTGAGAGCTTGCCTCTTATCCTTCGACGCTGAAAAGGCCTTCGATAGGGTCAGTTGGAGGTTTCTACAACTGTCTCTAGCACAACTCGGCCTTGGAGCTCCCTTCATTTCTAAAGTTATGTCCCTTTACTCCCGCCCCTCAGCTACGGTCCTGGTCAATGGTACCACATCGGCTCCCTTTGACATTGCAAACGGTACTCGACAGGGCTGTCCTCTATCCCCCCTCCTCTTTGTCATCATCATTGAGCATTTGGCATGTGCCATACGACAAAACCCCTCCATTCTTGGTATTCAAACTCCGTCTGCACATCACAAACTTTCTCTGTATGCTGATGACCTCCTTGTGTATATTCAGAATCCCCACATCTCCTTACCAGCCCTACTCAGTGAATTTCAACGTTTTGGTGTCTATAGTAACTTTAAGCTCAACATCTCTAAGACAGAAGCTCTTAACATATCCCTTACCCCCTCCACGCTGTCCCTTCTGAAATCCAACTTCACATTTAAATGGCAGGCCAAAGGGATCTCTTACCTAGGGGTCGTTATACCCTCCAACCTAGCTGATTTGTTTTCCCTGAATTATATCCCCCTGCTTAACCGTATACGGAAGGACCTTGAGGAGTGGGGGGGATCTCCCTTACCCTGGTTCGGACGGATTAATACCCTAAAGATGGACACTCTACTCAAGTTCCTGTATTTGTCCCAAACAATCCCCATCCACGTCCCCAAATCATTTTTTATCTCCCTACGCTCGTTGGCAATTAGATTCATGTGGAACAGGGGCCTCCCCAGGGTTAAATTTAAACTACTAACGATCCCGAAGACTATGGGGGGAACAGGCCTCCCTGACTTTGAGACTTATCATAAGGCCGCTCACCTGACTCGCATCATAGAATGGTTCTCTCGCCCTTCCTGCAAGGCCTCGGTGTCTGTAGAACAGGACCTTTCTCCTGTGGATCTCCGAGCTCTTCCATGGGGTTATAAACAGGACTACTCTCGTATGACTTCCTTGTCCCCACTGACTTTGGCCTCCCTGACGATGTGGTACAGGACAGGGCTAAACGCCACTCTCTCCTCGGATCCGGGCCCCCTAACGTCCCTCTTTGACCATCCCGCTTTACCACAAAGTACGGGGGCAGCCTCCCTAGGACCCTTTAAGCGTACAGAATGGCCGCAAGCCCGTACATTTGTGCATCCCCCTCGGGGGACCCCGGTCTCCGTGACAGATTCCGGAGATTGGCTCACGGCCCTACATGTGTCCACATTTGCCAAACGCCTACACTCCTCCTCTCAAATACATCGCAAGCTTACCGACTTCGAGGAACTGTGCTCGCTTCCAGAAACTCCCAAACACTTACTATCCTCCTTATATAACCTACTGCAGACTTTAGCACATGATCAACTCCCACATTACACCAGGCTGTGGTCTGCGGATTTGGGTGAAGACATCTCTGTGCCGGAATGGCATACCTCTTTTCATTTCACACATAAGTCAACAATCTCCTGCTACTCCCAAGAAAAGAACTACAAACTATTATCGAGGTGGTACAGGGACCCTGCTACCTTACACAGGATTTTCCCGTCTACACCTGCCACCTGCTGGCGCTGTGAAGCTTCAGTCGGAACCTACATGCATGTCTGGTGGGACTGTGAGAGGATCCGCCCCTTTTGGACGCAGGTTTTTGAATGTTATAATCTTTTAGCTGATATTCCGGTTCCTATTTCTCCAAAAATTGCATTACTCTCTATACTGCCCGGGTCTCTTAAATCACAGAGACAAAGATTGCTCCGTTTCTTTATGTCCTCTGCTAGACAGCTGATACCCGCTTATTGGAAGACGACAACCACTCCCCCATTGTCACGGTGGGTGTCGATTATGAATGACACTATGAGAATGGAGGAGATGTTGGCACTGGACAATGACACTTACGCCAAATTTCTTTCTCAATGGTCGATCTGGCTCCGCTTCTCTTCCTCTGACACTTTAATGAACCATATCTTGAACTCATGAGGTCACTGTGGGCTCTTCCTTACCCTTCCCCATCCCCTGCCCATATTCCTTCCCCCTCCCCCCTCTCTCCCACTTTCCTCTCCTCCCCTCTCGCTTTTTAGCTTTCCCCTATACCGCCTTGCTCCTTTTTACTTTGCTCCTCTCTCTTCTCTCTTTCTTTCTATCTTTTCTATGTTATTGTTTAAATATTGCCTCATGTAGTAACCCATGTGTATTTCTTACTACTGTGGCCTCGTGGATCGGTGAGCAGGCCGTCTTCTCTACTTTCCAAGCTTCCCGTCGGGGACCGGCTGTGGCCGATAGTCGTTAGCCGGCCTCCCGTAAATGTACTCATGTTACTGTTCCTGTCTGCATTTGCCTCATGATGGTTACTGTTTATTGTCTTTACTTGAAATGTTTCAATAAAAATATATTCAACACTAAATTCTCCCCTTAAACATAAGAAACTGTTCAGCCTGTATAAATCCCTTCGATTAGATATTGTATTCCTACAGGAGACGCACTTCCCAATCCGGTACAGCCTGTCCTTTCTGCACACTCACTATCCTAATTTTTTCCTCGCGAACGCCGAAAACAAGAAGAGAGAGGTCGCGGTCCTTCTTGCTAGGGACTGCGGCTTCTCTTTGACTTCGGTTTTCAGGGACAATGAAGTAGACATGTGCAGAGTAAAATATTTTGTTTCGGAATTTCGTTTTCGTCCGAAAACTTAATTTATTTAGTTACTCCCGAAATTCGTTTTTATTTATTTCGTTTTTCGTTCAAAAATTGCATTCGTCCGAAAATCCACATGAATTACGGTCGAATCTGTCTTTGAAGGCTTATGGTGTCTGTCGAATGTATAAAGAAGATTCGACGGAGCTAGTATATAGCATACTTTAGAACCCCTGTTAAAGTCTATGGGACTCCAACGTTCAAAATCTAAAGTGCTAATTTTAAAGACTAATTTGCAAGTTACTGTCCTAAAAAGTGTTTGGGGACCTGGGTCCTGCCCCAGGGGACATGTATCAATGCAAAAAAAAAGTTTTAAAAACTGCTGTTTTTTCGGGAGCAGTGATTTTAATAATGATTAAAGTGAAACAATAAAAGTGTAATATTCCTTTAAATTTCGTGGGGGGGGGGGGGGTGTCTATAGTATGCCTGTGAAGGGGCTCATGTTTCTGGTGCTTAGAACTGTCCCTGCACAAAGTGTCATTTATGCAGGAAAAAAAGTCCTTTAAAATCACTCGCAGCTATTATGAATTGTCGGCTCCGTAATACAGAGAACACTCATTGAAAGTCATTGATAAAAAATAAATACATTTTAAAAAAAGCGTGGGGGTCCCCCAAATTCAATTACCAGGCCCTTCAGGTCTGGTATGGATATTAAGGGGAACCCTGCCTCAAATTTAAGAAAAAATTTGACGTGGGGTTCCCCCTAAATATCCATAACCAGACCCTTCAGGTCTGGTATGGATATTAAGGGGAACCCCGCGTCAAATTTAAAAAAAAATTGACGTGGGGTCCCCCTAAAAATCCATACCAGACCCTTTATCCGAGCACGCAACCTGGCAGGCCGCAGGAAAAGAGGGGGGGGGGGCGGGAGAGCGCCCCCCCTCCCTCCTGAACCGTACCAGGCCACATGCCCTCAACATTGGGAGGATGCTTTGGGGGTCTGTGACCCCTCAAAGCACCTTGTCCCCATGTTGATGAGGACAAGGGCCTCATCTCCACAACCCTGGCCGGTGGTTGTGGAGGTCTGCAGGCGGGGGGCTTATCAGAATCTGGAAGCCCCCTTTAACAAGGGGACCCCCAGATCCCGCCCCCTCTGTTTGAAATGGTAAGGGGGTACAAAAGTACCCCTACCATTTCACAAAGAAAGTGTAAAAAATAGTTAAATAAGACAAACACACTTTTGAAAAATTCCTTTATTTAAAATAAAAAAAATAAAAAAAATATTCCAGAGGCGGTAATCCACTCTTGCTATCCAGCGACGGACGGTCATCTCTCCAGCGATGGCTCATCTCATCCAGCGCAGCGAACCCATCCTTCTTCTGTCTCCGCGGAGGAGACACTGCAGGCATTCCAGCGGCCTGACGTTTCTTATATATGGAGGGCGGGGCCACCCGTCACCTGACCCCGCCCCCCTCTGACGCAAGGGGAAACCCGGGGTTCCCTGTGACGTATGGTTGACCCCGCCCCCCTCTGATGTAACGGAAACCTGCCTACTTACCATTTCAAACGGGGGAGGGCGGGATCTGGGGGTCCCCTTGTTAAAGGGGGCTTCCAGATTCTGATAAGCCCCCCACCCGCAGACCTCCACAACCACCGGCCAGGGTTGTGGGGATGAGGCCCTTGTCCTCATCAACATGGGGACAAGGTGCTTTGAGGGGTCACAGACCCCCAAAGCATCCTCCCAATGTTGAGGGTATGTGGCCTGGTACGGTTCAGGAGGGAGGGGGGGCGCTCTCCCGACCCCCCTCTTTTCCTGCGGCCTGCCAGGTTGCGTGCTCGGATAAAGGGTCTGGTATGGATTTTTAGGGGGACCCCACGTCAATTTTTTTTTAAATTTGACGCGGGGTTCCCCTTAATATCCATACCAGACCTGAAGGGTCTGGTTATGGATATTTAGGTGGAACCCCACGTCAATTTTTTTCTTAAATTTGAGTCAGGGTTCCCCTTAATATCCATACCAGACCTGAAGGGCCTGGTAATTGAATTTGGGGGACCCTCACGCTTTTTTAATTTATTTATTTATTTATTTTTCTATCAATGACTTTCAATGAGTGTGCTCTGTATTACGGGAGCCGACAATTCATAATAGCTGCGAGTGATTTTAAAGGGCTTTTTTTCCTGCATAAATGACACTTTGTGCAGGGACAGTTCTAAGCACCAGAAACATGAGCCCCTTCACAGGCATACTATAGACACCCCCCCCCCCCCCACAGAATTTAAAGGAATATTACACTTTTATTGTTTCACTTTAATCATTATTTAAATCCCTGCTCCCGAAAAAACGGCCGTTTTTAAAACTTTTTTTTGCATTGATACATGTCCCCTGGGGCAGGACCCGGGTCCCCAAACACTTTTTAGGACAGTAACTTGCAGAATCTTTTCTCTCTGTCAAATCTTTTTTCTCTGTCGAATATTTTCTCTATATAATCTTGGACTAATAGAGGTAAGGTTAGGCACATTCGACCACAGGTTCTATAGACAGATTGTTATTGACAGAGTCATGTCGAATCTCCTATTCTATATCGAACTGTTGTAACAATGAAAATGAAAATAAAGCATTTATTTATGTCGAATCTTTCGTTTTTCGGATTTTGTGCTTTCGTTATCGTTTGTCAAAACGAAATTGAAAATAGCTGAAATTCGGACGAAAATGCATTCGGACAAAAACGAATGCACATGTCTACAATGAAGGCAGGTTTATTTTGGTAAGGGCTAGTGGAAGGGCAAATGTACTCTCTAGTATCATACTATGCTCCAAACAAAGGGCAAGACAAGTTCTTTGCGAACCTTTTCCAAACCCTCAACCCCATGCTTGAAGGTAAATTATTTTTGGGAGGGGATTCGAATGTCGCATTTGAACAGGAATTGGATAGAACTAAACCACTGGGACAACAGCTCATTCGCCCGCGCAAAGTCAGCCATAGAATAGCAAAACTGTTGCATTCTCAGGGCTTGACGGATGCATGGAGGGAACTGAATCCGACCGCCAGGGACTACACACATTACTCAGCCCCTCATAACACATTTGCCAGAATAGACCACCTTCTCATTCAAAGTCATTTACTTCCCTCTGCTGAGCGTTCACAGATTAGAGATACTGTTCTCTCAGACCATGCGATAGTGATGTTGTACTTACGCCTCACAAACCAGTCCCCGTGCTTCAAACCCTGGAGACTCAATTAATCCCTCCTCACGGACCCTAGCAGAATCCCCAGTATAGAAACAGCTCTAAAGGAATACTTCAAACTGAACACGACTAAAGATACGTCTATGGAGACAGTTTGGGCGGCGCACAAGGCCTTTATTAGGGGTGAATTCATAAGGTTGGCCACACAATTGAAAAAAGAAAGGAACGCCGACATCGATAGACTAGAGAAGGATTATGCAGTTCTGAGAGCAAAACATAAGAAAAACCCTCTGAGAGAAAACATCCCCCAAATAGATAAAATAAAATTGGAACTCAACCTGGCTCTCACGATCCGGGCAGAAAAAAGTATCAGATGGAGCGGGAATAAATACTACACTCAGAAGGATAAAATAGGCACTATGCTCGCCTCCAAACTGACCCCCAGACCGAGATCTCACAATATGCCCCGTATAAGACTCCCAGGGTCAGGCCTATCATCCAAGCCAGAGAAAATTCTGGAGGCCTTCCAAACCTTTTACTCGAACCTCTATTCTGCTCCCCTGTCTAACCATAAGGAGGACATCAACTCCTTTTTAGACAAACTACCAATCCCACGTATTTCCAAAGAACACAGGGACATCCTTGAGGCCCCCTTTATGGAAGAGGAAGTACTTGACACTATAAAGGGGTTAAAATGCAACTCAGCCCCCGGTCCAGATGGCTTACCCAACCCCTACTACAAAACATTTGCAAACACTTTAGCCCCGCACTTGGCCAAATTTTGTAACTCCAAGACCAAAGGGGATCCGCTTGACCCGCTCCTAAACTCAGCTTTTATCTCCGTGATCCCCAAACCAGGCAAGAACCCGGAAATAGTGGACAATTATCGCCCGATCTCTCTTATTAATTGTGACCTTAAGATCCTAACTAAAATGCTAGCAAACAGACTGGCTTCCTTCATATCCCTATATGTCAATAAAAATCAAGTGGGATTCATACCTGGGAGGCAAGGGCCAGACCAAATCAGAAGGGCCATTGATATTATTTCGATCTTACAAACTAATTGGGACGGTGGGCCTAAACAAGAGGGCATGTTCCTATCATTGGACTTAAAAAAAGCCTTCGACTCGGTTTCTTGGAGCTACCTCCTGTTGCTCATGGAAAGGTGGGGATTCGGAGATAGATTCCAGGGGCTGATGAAATCCCCCTATTCCACCCCCCAAGCCAGTATTAGGCTTCAGGGCCATTATTCCGAGCCTATACAGATTGCGAGAGGGACCAGACAAGGTTGCCCTCTCTCCCCGCTAATTTTTGCCCTAGCAATCGAAACACTTGCTATCGCTCTGAGGGAAACCAAAATATAAAAAGGTGTAAACTGTGGGTCGCAAATACATAAATGTGGGCTATACGCGGATGATATACTTTTATTCCTCACCTCCCCTATCACCTCCCTTCCGAATCTTCTCCAAACCCTTGGAGAATTCTCTAAGATCTCTGGGTTGCAATTGAATTATAACAAATCCCTTGCTATGAACATTTCTCTACCTCCGCAAACGGTTGCCCAGCTGCGCCAGTCCTTTCCCTTCGAATGGAATGACACAGCCATCAAATATCTGGGCGTATACTTAACACCTAAAATTGAATCCCTGTACAAAACCAATTATCCCCCTATGTTCTCAAAGCTATCCACAGATCTCAACACTTGGGCCGGTCACAATCTCTCATTGTTAGGGAAGATTAACTCTATCAAAATGACCCTCCTGCCCAGACTCCTATACTTATTTCGTTCCCTGCACATCCCAATCATCAGAAGTCATATTAAGTCATTTCAAAGTAAGCTGCTTCAGTTCGTATGGGGCAAGAAGGGGTACAGGATCCCCCAAAGCATTTTATACCATCATAGGAAGAAGGGAGGACTCGGTCTTCCCAACCTCCAACATTACTTTGTTGTGGCCAGGTTATCACAGATCTCGATAATTTACTCAAAGTTTGAAAAACCAGACTGGGTAGGGATAGAGAGACAAGCTACTCCACGCCACACTTTAGACTTTCTAATGTGGTCTTCCCCAAAAGAGAGACCCCCGATATTAGAACCCACCCTATCACACTATCTAGCCCTCTGGGACAGGGCACGCAATTTGAGCTCCATCTCGTCTCATGTTACACCGCTAGCACACCTGTTCAATAACCCGGCTTTCCCCCCGGGTCAAAATATTTCAGCTTTTAAATGGTGGCTGGACAAAGGGCTGTACCGGATTGGGCATTTCTTTTCTAGGACAGGCCCCTTCCCACTCAAACACTTCATTAAGAATCTACCAATGACGGAGAGATTCAGATTCCATCAAATTTCTCACTTCCTACACTCCATTTGGACCGAAAAACCTCTCCCTCCTAGCTTCACAGATTATGAGATTTGGTGTGGACAGGGTCCGGAGCAGAGGGGAGGTATCTCCAGCATTTACTGTTCACTGACGCAGCCCAAATCTAAGTCTTCGATTATGTAAAAATGGGAGGAGGAATTGCAGTTTAATTGGGACCTGGGGTCCTGGCACACAGCGGTCTTTTCGTCCTACAAAGGGATCCTAAACACGTCTCTTGCAGAGGCTAGTTTAAAAGTAATTCTGCGATGGTACTACACTCCAGTCAGGTTGGCCAACATATACCCCTCGGCAGACCCGCTGTGCTACAGAGGCTGTCACCTCATGGGCACTCTGATCCACATCTGGTGGGAGTGCCCCAGGTTACGCCCCTTTTGGAGAAAAATCTTTAAAATTATTGATGGGGTCGCCGGGTGCCGTGTCCCCAGGTCCCCTGCCATAGCTCTCCTTAATGAACCAATTCCCAAGACCCCCAGACATACTAGGAAATTGATACAGTTTATCCTAATAGGAGCCAAACTCACCATTGCAAAAGCTTGGAAACAACCCTCCGTCTCTGTCAAGGCCACTCAGAGAAAAATCTCTTGGATAATGGCACAAGAAAAACTGTTTAGTATACTCTCTGATACCCGCTCCAAATTTGATATTGTTTGGGAACCTTGGCTATGGGCATCTCCCTGACTCACACCCCTTTGGGGCGATGAGCACTTGCAATATGGTTTAGAACATTGGTTTTCGGGCAGATAGCACGGTCCTTTTAACTTCTGGTTTTACTCTACTGGGTCCCTCTCCCTTCCCTCTCTCTCCCTCTCCACCCCTTCTTCTTTCTTATCTCCTCTATCCTTTCATGCATGGCCCGGATGGCCGACGGTTGACCTCAAATTAAACATAAGTTCAAGCAGTCATAACAGAAGGGACCCGATGGGCGATAATAGGGGCGGGAGGGGTGGTCTCTCGGGAGCGGAGGTTCCCTGGTTAGGTCCCTCACTCGGCACAGCATGATCCTGCGAGGGGTTTCGAGTGACCCAGGGGCTGCTGGGGCTCTTCCTCTGCCCCGCTGGCAGGGATTTTCAGCTGGCACCACTGGATTTCGCCCCTACCTTAGACAGTGCTCTTACAGTATCACGGTATCACAGTATCACGGTAATCCCCTTGTGGGGTTAGATCTGCTATGTAATCTTTTGTCTAATTCTTGTGTCCTTTTTTTGTTACCATGGAGTAGCCTTGACCTGGTATCTCAGCAGAAGCTCCCTTGACAGAGTACTGGCTAAGGTAGTTTCACTGGTCCTCATGTAGCCATTGGTGGGTAGATCCAGCACAATTTTTCATAAGGTTGTATCAAATAATCGTTTTAATATGCATTGTACAAGTGCTGTATTAAGTCGTCTGTTGGCCATGTGGGCCTTTGTCATGTTTTGCTTTTGCTTTGTTTCGAAAATAAAATATTTTGAAAGTAAAAAAAAAAAAATGGTCTAAATACTTTCTTCAATGCACAAAATATAACTGGATACTAATATTTATAGCTAAAGTTGATCTAGGGAATATCCAATTGCCTCTTGGATCAAGAAGGATTTTTTTCCCCTATTGGAGCAAATTGGATCATGCTTTGTTTTTTTGCCTTCCTCTGGATCACCTGTGGGCATAGGATAGTGTATATGGAGGCTTTTGATTTGTGTGTGTTGGTTGAACTGGATGGACTTTGTGTCTTTTTTCGAATTAAAGCGGTGTTCCAGCTGTAAAAATAAAAATAAAAATTTAAGTCAGCAGCTACAAACACTCTAGCTGCTGACTTTTAATAAGGACACTTACCATTCCAGGGTGCTCACGATTTCGGCTGATCCATCCCTCGTATCATGCACTTCCATCCTCACTAAGGAAAACAGGCAGACACTGTCCATTTCCTACTGCGCATACGCGAATGGGCGGCTGTCTTCTGTGACACACACAGGTCCCAGAAGACACCGTGCCCAAATTTCCCAGAAATAAATGCGAGGAGGAGAAGACTGAAGAGGAGAAGACTGAAGATCACCTCAGACTAGAAAGTGGCAGATTAGGATGATCTGCCTACCAACAGGCATTTCTGCTGAGTAAAAAAATGATTTATTTATTTTTTCAATTTTTTTGTTGCATTCGTTTTTTTTTTTCAGGGTGGACCTCCATTTTAACTGTGTGTAACTGTGTACTTTGGGGCTCTGGAGCACCAGGACAGTAGAACAACTCACAAAATGAATACATTCTGGAAAGAAAACACCCCAATGTATTTTCAAAGAGGCATAGAGAGTCTTTTAGAAATGTAATTTTTTTGCCAGAAATTTTTGAAAAATATAAAAAGAAAATGAAGCTGTATTTTATTTACACAAAGTTGTCAATTAAGAAGATATTTCTAACCTGCAGCATAGGCATACTTTAAAATTACACCTCAAACCACATTTTGCTACTCCTCCTGAGTATGGCGATACCACATGCGTGAGACTTTTTCACAGCCTGGGCACATAGAGAGACCCAAAATTCAAGGAGCTCCTTAAGGCATTCTAATCTCATTTTCAGAATTACAATTTTGAAAGCCCTAGAGCACAAGGATATTAGGAAGACTCACAAAAGGACCACCTTTTGGAAAGAAAATACCCCAACGTATTTTCTAAGGGGCATAGTGAGTCTCTTGAAAATTTTTTTTTTTTCCAAAAGTTGTCGGTAAATGTGAAAAGAAAATGAAAATATATATTTTTTCTTAGCAAAGTTGTCAAATAATGTGATTTTTTTTAACCACTTAAGGACCAAGCCTATTTCTGACAGAAGTTAAAATATTTTTTGTGTTTTTGCAAAAAAATTACTAACCCCCAAACTTGTGGTGATATCTCATATATGTGGTTTGAACACTGTTTACATATGTGGGCGCGCGACTGGCCTATGCACTCGCTTCTGTGTGCAAGCTCGGAGGGACGGGATGCTTTAATTTGTTTTCTTATTTATTTTACGTTATATTTTTTATTTGTACACTGTCCCTTTAAAAAAAAAAAAATTTAATCACTTTTATACCTTTCTATATACTTTTAAGGAATGTAAACATCCCATGTAAATGAATTAAGCAGGACAGGGCTTCTTTACTCTGAGATCTGGGGTCAAAAAGACCTCAGATTTCACTTTTACACTTAAAAACAATAAAAAAAATAAAAACGCTGGAGAGTGGAAATGACGTTTGATGTTGCTCCAGTCCTCCAAAGGCATAGAGTCCAGTGGGGGCCATCTTGCCCTCACTCGACTTCCTGCCCATCCCTTCCGGGGATTTCCCGCTGCCCTTAAAAAGCTATCTTGTGGTAAATCAGCCGCTGAGATTATTTTTATGTCAAAGCGGACCACCCGACGTTTAAAAAAAAAAATATATAGTATTTATATTACCATATATGTTATTAATGTAAGAATTGTATTGTACATTGTAATGCTTAATAAAATATCTGAAAAAAAGAATGTTGTTATGAAGTTATGGTGGTGATCAGGACACACCAGTATGGCAGTGATCAGGATACATTGGTATGGTGTTCATCAGGATGCTTAACCTCTTCAGCCCCAGAAGATTTGGCTGCAGAATGACCAAGCCATTTTTTGCGATTCTGCACTGCGTCACTTTAACTGACAAGTGCGCAGTCATGCTGCACTGCACCCAAACTAAATTGATGCCCTTTTTCCCCCACAGAGGTTTCTTTTGGTGTTATTTGATCATCTCTGCAGTTTTTATTTTTTACGGTATAAACAAAAGAGCAAAAATTTTGAAAAAAAAACACTTTTTCCTATAATAAATATTCCCATTTTTAAAAAAAAATAACTATTTTTTTTCTCAGTTTAGGCCGATATGTGTTCTTCTACATATTTTTGGTAATAAAAATTGCAATAAGCGTATGTTGATTGGTTTGCGCAAAAGTTATAGCATCTACAAAATAGGGGATAAATGTATAGCATTTCTTTTTTTCTAGTAATGGCGGTGAGCTACGATTTTTATTGGGACTGTGACATTATAGATGACACATCGGAAACTTTTGACACATTTTTGGGACCATTGGCATTTATACAGTGATAAGTGCTATAAAAATGCACTGATTACTGTAAAAATGTCACTGGCAGGGAAGGGGTTAACACTAGAGGGCGATCAAGGGATTAATTGTGTTCCTTCTCTGTGTTCTAACTGAAGGGGGGGTGGGACTGAATAGGGGAGATGACAGATCGCTGTTCATACTTTGTATGAACAGACGATCGGTCTCTTTTCCCCACAGAGAACCGGGATCTCGGTGTGTCACCAGCGATCACAGGAGCCCACCGGGCACTCGCATCAGCACCGAGAGCAAGCAGCAGGCATACGCACGCATGCCACTAGTGGCCACAGGACAAAGCGATGTTACACAATGTCATTTCGTCCAGCCGTGCCATTCTGCCATTGTAAAACTGTGGCGGCTGGTCGGCAAGTGGTTAAACAGTGGTGGTGTTTAGGACACTGATGCTGGTGTACAGTGGTCCTGGCAGTACTGGTGACACTGGAACAGGTGACTGGCGGCTGGCTGAAGTTTGTTCACACTAGACACTGATGGGCAGAGATCAGGGACATTGTGAGCTGGATGGCAATTTTTGTCCGTGTGTAAACTGTGTGCAGAGGCTGATAATTGCTCACAGTTAGTTGCAAAGGTTCTCTCTCCCTACAGATTATGATGGTGATAAGGACCCACTGCTGTGGCAGTTATCAGGACACACTGGTATGGTGGTGATCAGGATGCTAGTGAGGTACTGATTAGGACACACAGGTAAAGCGGTGATCAGGACATACTGATGTAGTGGTGACCAGAATGCTGGTGTGGCAGTGATCAGGAAAAAATGCTATGGCGGTAATCAGGACACATTGGTATAACGGTGATCAGGACACACTGGTATGGCGGTGATCAGGATGCTGGCATTGTGGTGATATGCACACTGGTATGGTTGTGATCAGGTTTCATGCATAAGGTGTCACCCCTTGCATTGGTAGCCAGGCACTATATGTGACTATGTGTTCTTCACTTACAGCAGCCCCCTTTCCTGTAAGGCAAGCAGGTTAACCAGTACTCGGTTGCCCTCTGGTCCTATACACAATGCTAAAGTGCCTGATCACCAGACCTGGTGAGTGCGAGATAAGCAAAGCTAACAGGCAGAGTGGTCCAGTGGCAGTCCGGGTTCAGAGCAGGCAACGTTCATAGAGTAGTCCCTTGATAACACAGAAATACAAACTAGCAGACAGGGCTTGAATCAGGTGAAGGCAAAGATCAAGGCACAGGAACAAGGCAGGCGAACAGAAAGCTCAAAGCATGTTGCAGTGATCAGTGCACTGGTATTGCAGTGATCAGAGCTAGAGATGCACGCGAACACCCCCCTGCTTGGTTTGCAGCAGAACTCCTGAACAGGGGGAAAGTTCTAACCCGAACGCCGAACCCCATTGAAGTGGGGTCTTGGGGAGCCAAACAGGAAAAATCAAAAGTGCCCATGTTGAAGGCTTATATGCAAATAATTGACATAAAAGTAGTATGGGGGTCTGGGTACTGCCCTGAAGGAATATGTATCAATGCAAATAAAAAAAAACAAAAAAAAAAAAAAACGTTTTTCCAGGAGCAGTGATTTTATGTTCAATAGTTTTTTTACTGTTTTTTTTTCAGAGGCAGCAACTTGTACATCGAGTTACAAGTTGCTGAGAACATATTAAGATATAATAAATCATGGAAATCAAACATAAACTTTCTTATAAAGACTTATGTGTCATAAAGAGAGACATGGTCACTATGAAATCATGGTTCCTGCTGCCCCAAGAACCCCTAATGGGACCTCTTTTGTTACTTGGGGAGAGCTAAATCAGGTGCTTCTAGTATATCATATATATTGAATCTTTATCAGGATTTTTAAACCTAACTCATTGCTATATAACGACAAAACCTAACTTTTTCTACTTTATAAGAATTTCACAGCTCCAGACCACTGTTCTTCTCTTTAACTAGATTGCCTCCGCTAATTTTGTTCTGCTTTTCTGTTCATTGCCATTGCTAATTCTGTCCTCAAGGTCTGCGACTTTGTCCCTGAGCCATGCGATTTCTTCCCCGTGGGCCTCATGTGCTTCCACCATAACATTATAAGAGGTTGCATGCTCTTCTAGCTGGAGTTCTACTCTGTCCACTCTATGCCCTATAGCTTGCACTTCAGAGCGACATTGGTTAATTGCTTGTACCATGTCGGTATGTAAAGCTGATCTAAGAGAAAGTAACATTTCCTTCAGCACTGTGTCTGAGACAGGCCTATCCTCCGTAGGGAACTCCGCTATGGGATCTGGGAGATGTGCGGCCTGTGGTGTGTGGGTGCTCTGCTGACCGCTTACCTCCATGTCAAGGCCTGAGACTGGAGAGCTCATCCGCGGCTTAGACTTGACCGGACTCCTGGTCGAAGGGCTGGGAGAGCCTGAGGTGGAGCTGCTGTGTCCTCCGGGCTGTGTATTGGATGCTGCCTGCCCTTCCATGTCCGTGGTACGTCTCGCGGCCTGGAGCGGAGGGCGCCGTGAGTTCACACCGCCGCCATCTTGTGGTGAGTCTCGCGGCCTGGTCACGAAAAAATCCTTCAATTTCTGGGGTTGCGGCGCGGATTTCCTCCGTCGCGACATTCCCACACTGTTCAGGCGTTCGATCGCTGCGGATTAGGGTGGAATTGGTGCCGGTGTGCTCCGTGTGATGGTGATCTCTCCGGTGGACGAGCGGAGCTGCAGGCTCAGGCGTCCATCACAGCGCTCGGTCGGCCACGCCCCCCTCCATTGCTAATTCTTAACTGTAGTGTAGGTTTACCAATTCAAGAGTGTGTTCGATAGAAGGGACTTTTCCTTTTTCCACAATCTAGTTATACTTATTCTTGCAGCTAGCGGGATATGTGTTGAAACATGTTGGATAGGTTGTGGCTAGGGATGAGCTTGGTGTTCGATTCGAATGCATGTTTGACTCAAACACCAGCTGTTCACCTGTTCAGCAAATCCAGAACTTTGTGGGACGTTCGCCCCATATTTGCGTGGCGCTCGCGGCTCACAATGCACTGCGCCATCGCCATGCTGTTCTGTTTCTGTAACACAGGCATCTGCAGCATTTACAGTGGGTGTAGTGTGCCTCCTGCACAGTATACACCTGAAGCTACCCCTTATTGCTGATGTTGTTCTGTTTCTGTAAAACGGGCATCTGCAGCAGTGGGTGTTGTGTGCCTCCTGCACAGTATACACCTGAAGCTATCCCTTATTGCTGGTGTTCTTCTGTTTCTGTAATACAGGCATCTGCAGCAGTTAAAGTGGGTGTTGTGTGCCTCCTGCACAGTATACACCTGAAGCTACCCCTTATTGCTGGAGTTGTTCTGTTTCTGTAATATAGGCATCTGCAGCAGTTACAGTGGGTGTTGTATGCCTCCTGCACAGTATACACCTGAAGATACCCCTTATTGCTGGTGTTATTCTGTTTCTGTAATACAGGCATCTGCAGCATTTACAGTGGGTGTAGTGTGCCTCCTGCACAGTATACACCTGAAGCTACCCCTTATTGCTGGTGTTGTTCTGTTTCTGTAACACAGGCAGGCAGCTGCAGTAATTACAGTCGGTGTACTGTGTCATCTGCTCAGTGTGCACCTAAAGCTACCCCAATTGCTGGTTTTCCCATCTCCCTGCAGGCCATTACTATGACTGGAAGGCCGACAAGGAGAGGCAGACAGTCACGAGGCAAGCAGGTTCTGTGTCTAGAGACAACAGTGCTGGTCGTGGATGCAGAGCATCGCCATCAGCACGTGGTCATGAGACATGCTTGTCCTTATTTTCAGCAGCTGGACGCATTGAGCCGCATCATGCCGAAGACTTGGTAGAGTGAATGACCATGCCCTCCTCATCCTCCTCATCCTCTCTCACCCAGGTCAGGGTACCAGCAAAGCAGCTGACAACGCGTCCTCTTCCCTCGTCTCAATGTCATCAGTCACTCCTTCCCTAGACCCACCATGTCCTCCTGAGGATTCCCCGAACTGTTTGAGCACATTGTTGGGTACATGCTCCAGGAGGATGCCCAGCGTTTTGAAGGCTCTGATGATGATACCCAGCTAGAGGAAGGCAGTAGCATGAGCACAGAGACAGGGGATGCTCAAGAAGGACAGCAATCTGGCAGTCATGTTCCATCAGCTGCAGCATACTGCCAGGTTTGCTCCAGTGATGAAGAGGGAGGTGATGATGAGGTCACTGACTCCACGTGGGTGCCTGATAGGAGAGAGGATGAGGAGGAGGAGGAGGCACATCTCCAACGAGACAGGATGCCCTTCGGAGGCCAGCTTAAGGGCGGCACCCTGACTGAATCACACCGCAGAGCTCCGCCTGTGCAGGACGATGCCTCTGCATGTTATTCCAAAAGTTCTTTGGTGTGGGCCTTTTTTGAGACCAGTGCATCAGATGGCACCGCTGCTATTTGCAACATATGTCTCAAGCGTATCTCACATGGCCAAAACATCAGCCTCTTGGGCACCACATGCTTGACCAGACATATGTTGACCTGCCATGCAGCTCATTGGCAAGACCCACACCAAAGAACAAAGCGGACCTCTCCTTGCTCCTCATCAGCTGGGATCTCCAACCCCACTAGACCTTCAGTCCTCTCTGAAACCTGCACTGAGAGGAATGAAGGTGTAGAGTTAGGTGTGTCATAGCCAAGTACTTGCGGGTACTCTGCTAGCAGTACACCAACGTCCGATTGTACCAGGCAAATTTCCCTGCCCCAGCTGCTGGACTGTCGAAAGAAGTTCACTCCCAGCGATCCATATGCCCAGTGGTTGAATGCTAGCTTGGCTAAATTGCTAGCTCTTCAACTGCTGCCTTTTCGGCCCCCTTCCGTGAGTTTGTGCAATGTGTGGTTCCCAAATGCCACTTTTTCTCACAGAAGGCAATTCCGGCTCTCTAGCTGGACAAGGCCGTCAGTGGTAAGGTGCATATTACCACTGACTCATGGTCCAGCAGGCATGGACAAGGATGTTACCTATCTTTCAAGGCCCATTGGGTCACTCTTATGGCAGCTGGGAAGGATGCAGGACAAGGTGCAGTAGTGTTGGAGGTTGTTCCGCCACCACACCTCCAAAATGCTACTACTGGTTGTGACACACCTCTCTCCTCCACCCCTCCTCTTCTTCTTCCTCCATGGCCTCTTCCAGTGCTTTGTGCTCGGATCCAGCGGTGCTCCATAGGCATTCAAGGGGCTACGCAAGTACGCAGACAAAAAGATGCCATGCCGTGCTTGCGCTGGTTTGTTTGGGGGACAGGAGCCACACTGGGCAGATATTTTGTCAGCTCTGCAGGGGCAGGCCGAGAGGTGCTTGACGCCATGCCAGCTTAAGCCAGGAATGGTGGTTTGTGACGATGGCACCAACCTCCTCTCTGCCCTCCGACAGGGACAACTGACCCATGTGCCCTGTGTGGCTCACGTCCTTAACCTGGTGGTGCAGCGGTTCTTGGGCAGGTACCCGGGTTTACAGGATGTCCTCAGGCAGGCCAGGAAAGTCTGTGTGCATTTCCGCTGATCATTTAATGCCAGTGCTCGGCTGGCTGAGCACCAAAAGGAGTTGAACCTGCCCAAGAACCGCCTTATATGTGACATGCCCACCAGGTGGAACTCAACGTTGGCAATGCTGCAGCAGCTGCACACGCAGCAGAGGGCCATCAATGAGTACCTGTGCGACTACGGCACCAGGACAGGGTCAGAGGAGCTTGTTTTTTTTTCACCACACCAGTGGGGCATGATCAGGGATGCATGCACTGTCCTGTCACCATTTGAGGAGGCCACGAGGATGGAGAGCAGTGACAGTGCATGCATCAGTGACACTGTACCTCTTTTCCACCTGTTGGAGCATACACTGTGGAATAATGGACAGGGCACTTGAGGCAGAACAGATGCAGGAAGAGGAGGACTTCCTTGCCTCTCAAGGCCCCCTTTATCCAGACCGTGTTCCTGCTGTCCCACCCATCACACAGGAAGAGGAGGAGGAGGAGGAGGCTTGTGTCAGCATGGAGGTGGAGCCTGGCACTCAGCATCAGCAGGAGTCTTTTAGGGATGATTTACAGTCCCAAGAAACCCGTGGACTTGTAGGTGGCTGGGAGGAGGTGGCTGCGGATCATGTTGTCCTTAGTGACCCAGAGGACTCTGGACCGAATGCCTCAGCTAACCTACACTGCATGGCCTCCCTGATCCTGCAAAGCCTGTGGAAGGATCCTCATATTCTTCGGATCAAGGAGAGGGACCATTACTGGCTTGGTACAAGGGTAAGGTTGCAGATCTTATCTTGCCGTCGCAGAGGGAGCAGAGGATGAGACATCTCCAGGAGGCCTTGCAGAAAGGTCTGTGCAACTAGTTCCCAGAGACTGGGAGGTTACAAACTCCTGGTCCTGGACAACGTGTTGCTGAGGCTTCGGTCAGTCACAGAAGGAGCGGTGGAGAAGGTGTCCGCAGCCCCAAGGTATGATCGGTTCCAGCAACCATTGCCAGTGTCTGATTTACATGGTGCAGGAATACCTAGGGGCAAGGTCAGACTTGGACACCTTTCCCACCGAAAATCCTCTGGCTTACTGGGTCTTGAGGATGGATCAATGGCCAGAGCTTGCACAGTATGCAATTGAGCTACTGGCCTGTCCTGCATCCAGCGTTCTTTCGGAACGCACCTTCAGTGCTTCAGTGCTGCTGGAGGTTTTGTAACCGATCAAAGGGTGCGCCTGTCCACCGACTCGGTTGATCGACTGACCTTCATAAAGATGAATCAGTCTTGGATCACCACCAGCTACCAAGCACCTGAAGCTGAGGTAACCAAATAATTTTTTTTGAAATGTCACATCCCTTCAAGACTATGCTGATGCTGAGTGACTGTCCTGTTATGTTGACTGACTATCCTCTTTCTCCTCAATGATGCTGCTGATAGCTTGGAAGAACATTTTTGGTTCTGGGTGCCGCCACCAGTGGCTAAGGCCCAATTTTTTAGCTCCTGTTCAACAGGGGCATCTAATTACAATTTATGATGCAATGCCTTGCCGCAGGGCTCATTCCTGCACTCCAAATAGAATATATGGGAGAGGTTGCAGTGTCGTGGCACCAGCACCAGTGCCTTAGGTCCAATTTTACAGCCCCAGTTTAATAGGGGCATGTAATTACAATTTTTGATGCAATGCTTTGCAGCAGGGCTCATTCCTGTAACTCCAACTAGAGTATCTGGGAGAGGTTGCAGTGTCGTGGCACCAGCACCAGTGCCTAAGGCCCAATTTTTCAGCCCCTGTTTAGTTGATTTGTATATGGATTGTAGTGCACGTTGCCATTGATGTTCAGTGTATGTTTGGCCCAGATCTTTTTCCCAGTGTATGTGGGGGGATGTCTTTGTGAATCTGAGTTTTTGGTATAGTATATTGTATGTTGTATGTTGTAGAATAGTGATATCCCTTTAGTCTTGGGGGATGATCCAGTGAAAAATTCCCATGCTTCTAGGGGTATTGTGTATAGAGGAAGGGGCAAGGGTTTCGGACGGGGAAGTAAGTCTTGGATGGATTTGATTCCCTGTCATGACCAATGGAATAGAGATAAATCTGGTGATAGGTGGTGTAGAGATCAATACGGATCAAAGGAGTATTGGGTGGGCCATGATTGTATTGGGCTAATGTTTTCCATACATGTGCTTCCGATTTCATGGGAGGGGATATTGTCGCCTGTATTTGTGATCCTAGGGGAATGTTTATCAGCCACCAAATCAAATTTGGGCGCAGTAGTGATAAGCTTTCAATTTTGCCCCACAGTCCTGGGAGGAACCAGTCAGTCAACTGTTCCAATACAGAATACAAGTGGTAATCCTCAAAATCAATGGCCCCTGAACCACCTGCGAAATTGTGTTTCATGAGTAAGGATGAGCCGAACACCCCCTGGTTTGGTTCGCACCAGAACCTGCGAACAGACCTAATCTTCGTGTGAACTTTAGAACCCTATTAAAGTCTATGGGACTCGAATGTTAAAAATATAAAGTGCTAATTTTAAAGGCTAATATGTAAGTTATTGTCCTAAAAAGTGTTTGGGGACCTGGGTCCTGCCCCAGGGGACATGTATCAATGCAAAAAAAAGTTTTAAAAACTGCCCTTTTTTCGGGAGCAGTGATTTTAATAATGCTTAAAGTGAAACAATAAAAGTGTAATATTCCTTTAAATTTCGTACCTGGGGGGTGTCTATAGTATGCCTGTAAAGGGGCGCATGTTTCCCATGCTTAGAACTAGTAAATGTGGTCCCTGGAGCCAGATTTCTGAAGTACATTTTGGAGGTAGTTCCATTGCACCCTGTCAAATGCCTTCTCTACATCTAAGGCAGTGTTTCTCAATTCCAGTCCTCATGGCCCACTAACAGGTCATGTTTTCAGGCTTTCCATTATTTTGCACAGGTGATTTGATCAGTTTCACTGCCTTAGTAATTACCCCAGCTGTTTCATCTGAGGGAAATCCTGAAAACATGACCTGTTAGTGGGCCATGAGGACTGGAATTGAGAAACACTGATCTAAGGAAAGCAGCAGAGAAGGTGTTCCGTCGCATTCTGCATGGTGGATTAAGTTAATCATGCGTCTTGTAGCATCAGGTGCTTGTCTACCTTTAGTGAACCCTGATTGGTCCATGTGGATGAGGTCTGGCATAATGTCTAGCAAACATTTGGCAATGGTTTTGGCATATATTTTTACATCCAAGTTTAGCAGGGATATGGGGCAAAAGTTTTGGGGAGAGGTTGACTCCTTTCCCTGCTTCAGAAGAGTGATAATAATTGCATTTAAGGATTCCTTAGCGAAGCTAGAAGAGGAGGCAGCATTGTTGAAAAGTTGAGATAAGTGTGGGTTTAATTCCTGGAGAGGATTTCTAGATCCTTGAAGGGTTCATTTAAATATTGCAGTTGTGCTTCTGTAGGGAGTGTAATCTGTTGTAGAAAGGCGTGGATGTCGTTGCTGGAGGGATGGAGGGGGAATGGTCTTTGTGAATATTATAAAGTTCACTCTAGTAGTCACTAAATGTGTTCGCTATGTCTTGAGGGTTGGTCAGGTGTGCTTTGGTGTGAGGGTGGAATAGGTGGCTTATTTTGGCTTTAGTCCTTTTCCCTTTGAGGCGTTGTGCCAATTTCTTCCCGGCCTTGTTTGATGTGGAGTAAGAGGTGGCCTTAATCTTATGCTGTACGTGTTCAAAGGAATATAGGAGAAGTGATCTCAATTTCTGTCTCAGTGTCAATAATTGTGTAGTCTGTGTTTTAGGTCAGTTTTGTGTTGGGCTTCAATGCTAGATATTTGTGAGGTAAGGTCATCGATATGCTGCGTTCTCTTCTTCTTACATATGAAGCTTAGTTTCATTATGGTACCCCTAATGACCTGTACACATGGTCGGACATTCCGACGACAAAATCCATCTGATTTTTTCCTATGGATTTTGGCCCAAACTTGTCTTGCATACACACGGTTGCACAAAGTTAACAGAAAATCAAATCATTCAGAATGAGGTGACATACAACACATACGTCTGATCTAAAAGAGGCCAGTAGCCAATAGGTTTCATCTCGTAATTTATTCTGAGCATGCGTGGCCTTTTTTCCATCAGAATTGTCTACACACGATCGGAATTTAAACAATCGTATTTTGTTGTCAGAAAATTTTAGATCCAGCTCTCAAACTTTGTGTTTCGGAAATTCCAACGGAAAAAGTGGGATGGAGCCCACACAAGATCGGATTTTACAACAACACGATCCGATCGCACATTTTCCATCAGAAAGCCTGACCGTGTGTACAGGACATTAGAATGGCTTCATGCACATTCCACACCATGCCGGGGTCATCCACTAATCCATTATTTAGGTACTCAGTTAGTTATTTCCTGGGAGTATTTTGGGTGTTGTAGTATATAATTGTTGGCCCGCCAGAAGAACGCCAGAGGAACGTATTCCTCTGGTGCCCAGTGTCGTTGATAAAAACTTTGATAGGAGCGTGATCTGACCACGTCATGGTGTGGATTACAGATGCGCTAATTATTTGCAACAACCACTTGTCAGTGAGGAACATGTTGATTCTCGAATTTGATTTATGATGCAGTGAGAAGTAAGTAAAGTCCTTTTCAGAGCCATGGTGGCATCGCTATACATCATAGAGATCATGTGCTGCAAAGAAATGTTTCAGGGGAGATTCTCTTCTCGTCGCTGCCAATGTGGTGCCCGTGTGCACATCCACAACTAAATTAAAGTCACCGCATATTGGTAGATGCCCCTTGTGGTATTCTTCAGCTTTGCGCAGTGCTTTCCTGAGGAAGCTCATCTGATGAGTATTGGGGCATACACATTTAGCAATGTGTAGGTAATTTTGTTGATGGTGCACATTAGGATTATGTAGCAACCATTTGGGTCCAATATTGCCTGGAGTAGGTGGAAGTCTACATAATTTCTTATAGAGATTAAAACTCCCCTTTTTTTGGAGTGTGCAATTACCATTGAGCAGTGAGGGAGAAAGCTTTGTAGTGGTGTAACGCCCATCCAGGAAGGTGCAAACTATGGCCATGAACTTTTTGGCCCTTGAGTGCGGCGAGATTGTGAAGGTCTGCGTTGCTGCAAAGGTGGGTCTACTCCTTTGGGAGGTTCTAAGATTATACCACATTCATGTAGTAGGTGCATGCCTTTCTGCAATACACTCACAGTGTGCGTGGTACCATTCCTGGTGATGAGGAGGGTTGCGGGGTATCTCCACTTATGCTCAATCTAATGGTTGTGTAAGCCTTTCGTGATAGGATTCACATTTCTGCTGAGTTGTAACGTGTATTTTGAAAGATCAGGGAAGAGCTTGACTCCCTCATAGGGTCAGGGTAATGGTGACTTCTGTCATAATTCTCTCTGTGGAAGCAATGTACTCGCATGATACATCTCTTGGTACAGACGCCGCTAGGTGGGGAGGTTTTGCGATTCTGTGGATCCTGTCAATAATAATATCTCTAGTAGATGCGTCAGGTAGAATTGTGTGCATGAGGTCCCTGGCATATTTGGGAAGGTCTGCTGTTGAAACTGTTTCAGGGACCCCCACAGCTTGACATTATTGCATCTTGAGCACTCCTGCTCTTCCTTTACCTCCTCATTTATGTCAATTTGGTCATTCACACTAGTTGTGCGTCCGGTCATGCCAGTTTCAATGTTAATGACCCTGTTTTCCATATGATGCATATCGGGGGAAATTTTGTGGAAAATGGAAGAGAGGTCCGTCATCAGTGATGACTATAGTGACATGAGCATGTCTTTAAGAGTAGTGTCTATTACTGGTTGCCCTGTGGTGGGGAAGGATACCCTGGGGTGAAGATGGTGAATCAATGCTACATCTGGTGGACCTGGATCACTCCGGTGTTCCTCACTGCGGAGCTGCAGAGCTATGCTTCCATCTTCAGCGCTGGCTAGCCACACCCAGGAGCAGGGATTTTAACCACTTCAGCCCCGGAAGGATTTACCCCCTTCCTGACCAAACCTTTTTCTTTGCGATTTGGCACTGCGTCACTTTAGCTGACAATTTTGCGCTCGTGCATTGTTGCACCCAAACAAAATTGACATCCTTTTTCCCACAGAACTTTCTTTTGATGGTATTAGGTCACATCTATGGTTTTTATTTCTTGCACTATAAACAAAATAAGAGAGAATGTTTTAAAAAAAAAAGCTATATTTTTTACTTTTTGCTATAATAAATATCCCAAAAATATATAAAAAAAAATGAATTTCTTACTCAGTTTAGGCCGATATGTATTCTACATATTTTTGTTAAAAAATTGCAATAAGCATATTTTTTTTTAAATAGTAATGGCGGCAATCTGTGATTTTAATCATGACTGCGATATTGTGGTGGACAGATCAAACACTTTTGACACTATTTTGGGACCAGTGCCATGTATACAGTGATCAGTGCTATAAAAATGCACCGATTGCTGTGTAAATGACACCGGCAGGGAAGGGGTTAAACACTACATTGGCATCTCCCCGTTCTGCCTCTCAATGTCAATGATCGCAGGCCATTCTCACGTGGCACACAGCAGGCGCGTGCGTGCCCACCAGCCTGCATACAGGTACGCCCATTTGCACAGCTATGCCATTGTGCCGAGGTATATCGTCGTGCTCTGGATGGCAATCAATGTTTAAAATGAAACAATAATACATGAAAAATTCCTTGAAATGTGGTACCTGGGGTGTCCCCTTAGTCTGCCTGTAAAGTGGCACATTTGTAGCATGTATAGAACATGCTGTAACAAAAATGACATTTAAAATGACTCACGGTTGCAAGTGCAGGTCCCGCCCCTCCTTAGTCCCCTCCTTAGTCCATACTTGAAAAACAAAATTGAATGGCATGGGATCTACGCATGCTGGCCTGGCAGGTCCGGGCATGCAGCTTGTCAAATCAGGAAAGGGGGGCCCCCAGATCTGGCCTGCCCCATGTGAATGGGTAGCGGGTACATACAGTGGTGTGAAAAAGTGTTTGCCCCCTTCCTCATTTCCTGTTCCTTTGCATGTTTGTCACACTTAAGTGTTTCGGAACATCAAACCAATTTAAACAATAGTCAAGGACAACACAAGTAAACACAAAATGCAATTTGTAAATGAAGGTGTTTATTATTAAAGGTGAAAAAAAATCCAAACCATCATGGCCCTGTGTGAAAAAGTGATTGCCCCCTAAACCTAATAACTGGTTGGGCCACCCTTAGCAGCAACAACTGCAACCAAGCGTTTGCGATAACGTGCAATGAGGCTTTTACAGCGTCCTGGAGGAATTTTGGCCCACTCATCTTTGCAGAATTGTCCTAATTCAGTTACATTAGAGGGTTTTCGAGCATGAACGGCCTTTTTAAGGTCATACCACAACATCTCAATAGGATTCAGGTCAGGACTTTGGCTAGGCCACTCCAAAGTCTTCATTTTGTTTTTCTTCAGCCATTCGGTGGTGGACTTGCTGGTGTGTTTAGGATCATTGTCCTGCTGCAGAACCCAAGTTCGTTTCAGCTTGAGTACACGAACAGATGGTCGGACATTCTCCTTCAGGATCTCTTGGTAGACAGCAGAATTCATAGTTCCTTTTATCACGGCAAGTCTTCCAGGTCCTGAAGCAGCAAAACAGCCCCAGACCATCACACTACCACCACCATATTTTACTGTTGGTATAATGTTCTTTTTATGAAATGCAGTGTTCCTTCTACGCCAGATATACTTGGACACACACCTTCCAAAGAGTTCCACTTTTGTCTCATCGGTCCACAGAATGTTGTCCCAAAAGTCTTGGGGATCATCAAGATGTGTTGTGGAGAAATTGAGACGAGCTTTGATGTTCTTTTTGCTCAGCAGTGGTTTTCTCCTTGGAACTCTGCCATGCAGGCCATTTTTGCCCAGTCTTTTCCTGATGGTGGAGGCATGAACGCTGACCTTAACTGAGGCAAGTGAGGCCTGCTGTTCCTTGGACGTTGTTGTGAGGTCTTTTGTGACCTCTTGGATGAGTCGTCGCTGCGCTCTTGGGGTAATTTTGGGCGGCCGGCCACTCCTGGGAAGGTTCACCACTGTTCCATGTCTTCGCAATTTGTGGATAATGGCTCTCACTGTGGTTCGCTGGATTCCCAAAGCTTTGGAAATGGCTTTATAACCCTTTCCAGACTGATAGATCTCAATTACTTTCTTTCTCAATTGTTCCTGAATTTCTTTGGGTCTCGGCATGATGTGTAGCTTTTAAGGATCTTCTGGTGGACCTTACTGTGTCAAGCAGCTCCTATTTAAGTGATGCCTTGATTGTGAACAGGTGTGGCAATAATCAGGCCTGGGTGTGGCTAGAGAAATTGAACTCAGGTGTGGACAACCACAGTTATA
The DNA here is from genome assembly GCF_037356315.1 of Lithobates pipiens. Classification (NCBI taxonomy): domain Eukaryota; kingdom Metazoa; phylum Chordata; class Amphibia; order Anura; family Ranidae; genus Lithobates; species Lithobates pipiens. The sequence continues at coordinate 391,351,603 of NW_027507764.1, forward strand.
GTATGTTTTAACAAGGGGGGCAATCACTTTTTCACACAGGGCCATGATGGTTTGGATTTTTTTTCACCTTTAATAATAAACACTGTCATTTACAAATTGCATTTTGTGTTTACTTGTGTTGTCCTTGACTATTGTTTAAATTGGTTTGATGTTCCGAAACACTTAAGTGTGACAAACATGCAAAGGAACAGGAAATGAGGAAGGGGGCAAACACTTTTTCACACCACTGTAGTACACCTACCCATTCACCAAAAAAGTGTCAAAAAGTAATGAAAACACACACAGTTTTTGACAATTATTAAAAAATAAAAAAATTGGCCTATTCTGATGTTGCCAACCCAGCAGATTCTGATAAGCGCTCTGCCTGCAGACCCCCACAACCACTGACTACTTTTACCAAGTTTAAAACAGGCTGAAGGTTAACTTAAACATAAAGGATTCAATGAGAAACAGCAGGAGATGGACTTGGTGGGCACAGTTCATACACTACATTTTACATTTTGCCATCGTAAAATGATGATCTTATCAATATGGGGACAAGGTGCTATGTTGGGGCACCCACCCGGGAATGTCCGTGACCGTCGGGTCAGAGTATAGGGCCAATGATAGCACATGATCGCTCCATCCAATGATGGAGCAATCAGTTGTCAAAAAACTGGAGCATGTCCAGTCCAACTCCTCTCCTCTTCTTGCACCAGCAGTACAGCGTGTGAGGAGAGGAGGGAGTCGGGTGCAGCAGTGCTGTGGGCTGGATCTGAAGTGCCCACAATGCTGATCTGTGCCCATCCATGGTTCATCCGTGCCCATTCAAGGCTCATCCGTGCCCAGATATGGCTTATCCATGCCCATCCATGGCTCATCCATGCCCATCCATGGCTGATCCATGGCTGATCCATGCTCATCTGTGCCCATCCATGGCTTATCCATGCCCATCCATGGCTCATCCATGGCTCATCTCTGCTCATCTGTGCCCCTCATGGCTCATCCGTGCTGATCTGTGCTCATCCATAGCTCATCCCTGCTCATCTGTGCCCCTCATGGCTCATCCGTGCTCATCTGTGCTCCTCCACAGCTCATCCGTGCCCATCCATGGCTCCTCTGTGCTCCTCCACACCTCATCCATGCCCATGCACGGCTCATCCATGGCTCATCCACTGACCATTCATGCTCATCCATGTCTCATCCATGCTCTTCCATGTCTCATCCATGCCTATCCATGTCTCATCCATGCCCATCCATTGCTCATCCATGGCTCATTCATGCTCATCCATACATAGTCAGGTTGTAAAAAGACATCTAGTTCAACTATAAAAAAATAAATTAATAAAATAAAAAATATACAATCCCATATACCCAATCCTATACCCACAATTGATCCAGAGGAAGGCGGAAAAAAAACTGAAAAGCAGGATCCAATTTGCTACAGCAGGGGGAAAAAATTATTTCCTGATCCCAGAGAGGCAATCGGATTTTCCCTGGATCAACTTTACCTATAAATGTTAGTACCCAGTTATCTTATGTTCATTTAGGAAAGAATCCAGACCTTTCTGAAAGCAATCTACTGAGCTGGCCAGAACCACCTCTGAAGGGAGTCTATTCCACATTTTCACAGCTCTTACTGTGAAGAAACCTTTCCGTATTTGGAGATGACATCTCTTTTCCTCTAGACGTAAAGAGTGCCCCCTTGTCCTCAGTGTTGACCGTAAAGTGATTAACTCAACACCAAGTTCACTATATGGAGCTCTTATATATTTATCCACTGTGATCATAGCCCCTCCTCTTCTCAAGACTGAATAAATGCTTTAATCTTTCCTCATAGCTGAACTCCTCCACTCCTCTTATCAGTTTGGTTGCCTTTCTCTGCACTCTCTCTTGTTCCCCAATATCCTTTTTGAGAACTGGTGCCAAAAACTGAACTGCATATTCCAGATGAGGTCTTACTAATGATTTGAACGGGGCAAAATGATATCTCTCTCTCTTAAGTCTATACCTCTCTTAATACAAGAAAGGACTTTGCTCGCTTTGGAAACTGCAGCTTGTCATTGCATACTATTATTGAGCTTATGATCTACCAAAACCCCCAGCTCCTTTTCCACCATTGATTTCCCCAGTTGTACTCCTCCTAGTATGTATGATGCATGCATAACTTTACATTTATCAACATTAAACCTCATCTGCCACATAGTTACCCAATTAGACAGGGCTTGTAAATTGGAGACATCCTGTAAGGATATTATTCCACTGCATAGCTTTGCGTCATCTGTAAAGACAGAAATGTTACTTTTAATCCCAGACCCAATATCATTTATAAAGATATTAAAAAGTAAGGGTCCCAGCACTGAACCTTGGGATACACCACTGATAACCTTAGCATACTAGCTCATACTGCATAGCATAATAGCATTATTATGAATAGCATAGCAACCCTCGTTCATCTCCTCGTTCACCTCCTCTGTCGCCCCCCTTATCTCCCGAAGTGACTTCTGGGTATCCTGGAGTGACTTCCGGGTATCGCTTCTCCGGCGCTGAGACTGGCTGGAGCAGTGATGACTAGATATGTGCGATTCGTTTCGTACGAATCTCAAATTCTTACGAATTTTCCAAAATTCGTACGTTCGGAAGGATCCGAAATACGAATTGCCATGCGTCCGAATTCTGTACGCAATACGAACTTTTGTTTACGAATTTCGGATTTCGGATCAGTTGTCGTCGCATCGATGACTCAGTCATTATGCTTGTTATGAGGGGCTCCCACCATCCCTGTGCTATGCTGACTTCCTCCTGGGGCTGTACCTCTGCTGTGCTCATTATGAGGGGCTCCCACCATCCCTGTGCTATGCTGACTTCCTCCTGGGGCTGCTTATTATGAGGGGCTCCCACCATCCCTGTGCTATGCTGACTTCCTCCTGGGGCTGTACCTCGGCTGTGCATATTATGAGGGGCTCCCACCATCCCTGTGCTGTGCTGTGCTGACTTCCTCCTGGGGCTGCTTATTATGAGGGGCTCCCACCATCACTGTGCTGTGCTGACTTCCTCCTGGGGCTGTACCTCTGCTGTGCATATTATGAGGGGCTCCCACCATCCCTGTGCTATGCTGACTTCCTCCTGGGGCTGCTTATTATGAGGGGCTCCCACCATCCCTGTGCTGTGCTGACTTCCTCCTGGGGCTGTACCTCTGCTGTGCATATTATGAGGGGCTCCCACCATCCCTGTGCTATGCTTATTATGAGGGGCTCCCACCATCCCTGTCACAGTCTGCTAATCATTCACAACCTACTTGTTCCACAAAGGTCCTTATAAGGACTGGTAAGGTATAGGGTACTATAGTACATATGGTTGAGTGAGGTACAGTCTGCTATTCCTTAAGGACTGGTATAGGTCTACAATATATAGGGTTGAGGTGCACTACTGCTGACTGCTGCCCTATACTGCAGCAGTCCTTTATCAGTATAGGGACTGAGGTACAGTCTGCTAATCATTCACAACCTACTAGTTCCACAAAGGTCCTTATAAGGACTGGTAAGGTATAGGGTACTACAGTACATAGGGTTGAGTGAGGTACAGTCTGCTATTCCTTAAGGACTGGTATAGGTCCACAATATATAGGGTTGAGGTGCACTACTGCTGACTGCTGCCCTATACTGCAGCAGTCCTTTATCAGTATAGGGACTGAGAGTTTTGTCACAGGGTCATTTCAAAAATGACAGGCAGAGGAAGAGGCAGGCCCTTCCGCAGGGGTGGTAGGGGTAGGGCAGGAGCAACAGGCTTGAGCCAAAGTGGGAAGTTGCAGGAGGTGCGTTCAATTACTTTAAAGGACGCACCAGACTTGGTTGAGTGGCTCACTCAGCCTTACTCTGCTGCACCCTCCTCATCCTCTCGAACTGCACCCTCTTCTTCACTCTCTGCTATGTGCACCCCCAAAGACACTACCACCAACAACACCACCACCACCACCACCACATACCTTCTGCTTGAGTAACAGGAATTATTTTCCGATCCATATCAAGACATTTCTGATGCGCAGCCACTCTTTGTATTGGATCAGGAAGAGGAGGTAGCAACAACCGCCACTCAGCAGTCTAACGACAGTACCCAGATTAGCCCAAGGAGGAGGTTGGTCCCCGGTGTTGCTGCCTACTCCGAGATCTCTACTTATAGCGGTGGGGAAGGTGACGTCGATGATGACGTGTCTAGTGATGTCACGTGGGTGCCCACAAGAGAGGAAGAGGAGGGGAGTTCAGAGGGAGATATGGACCAGCAGATAGGGAGGAGAAGCAGGAATAACTTACATTGTACAGGAGGGACAAAGCAGACTGCTGATGTATCAGGAGCGAGTCATCGACCATGTACAGTCACATCTGGCGCTCCCATGGCTCCGCAGTGTGGGCTTTTTTTAACGTGTCCGCTGCTGACAATAGCGTTGTCATCTGCAATCTTTGCAGTCAACGCATTAGTCGCGGTAAGCCCAACACTCACCTAGGGACAACCGCCTTAAGAAGGCACATGAGCAGCCATCACCGAGCCCAGTGGGAGCAACGGAACACACAACGCCACACTCCAGGCTCTCACCATCCAGCCTCGTCTTCTACTTCTCCTTCTCCTCTCTCCTCACAATTGTCCCCCACTCCACCTTCCATCACGCCAAGCTCACATTTTTCTGCAAAAAGGCAGGCTTCCGTGGGCCTAATGTTCGAGCGTAAAAAAAATGATGACGCCGGATAACCCTCTTGCCCAACGGTTGATGGCTAGCTTGTCAGAACTGATAGCCCGCCAACTACTGCCATATAAACTGGTGGACTCTGAGGCCTTTTGAAAATTTGTGGCCATTGGAACACCACAATGGAAGGTCCCAGGAAGGAAGTATTTCTCAGAGAAGGGCATCCCAGAGCTATATGGCCATGTTCAGCGGCAAGTGAATGTATCTCTGGCACACAGTGTCGGTGCCAAGATACATCTGACCACAGACACGTGGTCTAGCAAACACGGACAGGGAAGGTATATCACTTTTACTGCCCACTGGGTGAACCTTCTGACGGCCGTCAAGCATGTAACCCGTGGCACCCGTGTAGATTTGGTTTTACCGCCACGGATTGCATGCAGGCCTGGCTCTTCTCCTCCTCCTCCTCCTCCTACTCCATCCTCCTCCCTCTCCTCCTCAGCTGACTCCTCCTTTTCCGCTGCTAGCGTCTCTTCCGCTGCGCCGCCCAAGCTCCCCAGAACCTACAGTGGTGTGAAAAAGTGCTTCAGGACCTGGAAGACTTTGGAGTGGCCTAGCCAAAGTCCTGACCTGAATCCTATTGAGATGTTGTGGTATGACCTTAAAAAGGCCGTTCATGCTCGAAAACCCTCTAATGTAACTGAATTAGGACAATTCTGCAAAGATAAGTGGGCCAAAATTCCTCCAGGACGCTGTAAAAGCCTCATTGCACGTTATCGCAAATGCTTGGTTGCAGTTGTTGCTGCTAAGGGTGGCCCAACCAGTTATTAGGTTTAGGGGCAATCACTTTTTCACACAGGGCCATGATGGTTTGGATTTTTTTTCACCTTTAAGTATAAACACCTTCATTTACAAATTGCATTTTGTGTTTACTTGTGTTGTCCTTGACTATTGTTTAAATTGGTTTGATGTTCCAAAACACTTAAGTGTGACAAACATGCAAAGGAACAGGAAATGAGGAAGGGGGCAAACAATTTTTCACACCACTGTATTCGACATGCCAGGTGAGACGTTGCCATGCCGTGCTGCGTCTGTTGTGCCTGGAAGCCAAGAGCCACACTGGCCCGGCACTCCTTTCAGCTTTGCGTTCACAGGCAGATCAGTGGCTAACACCGCTCAATTTGACAGTTGGTAAAGTGGTGTGTGACAACGGTGCCAATCTGCTTAGCGCACTGAAACAGAGCAAAATGACGCACGTGCCATGCATGGCACACGTCTTAAACTTGGTCGTGCAGCGATTCGTTGTCAAATACCCTGGGGTTCAGGACATCTTGCGGCAGGCAAGGAAAATCTCGGCCCATTTCAGAAGATCTTACACGGCCATGGCTCGCCTTGCTGACATTCAGCGGTGACACAATCTGCCGGTCAGACGTCTTATTTGCGATTGCCCGTCGCGATGGAACTCAACCTTCTATATGCTTGATAGGCTGCTCCAGCAGAAACGTGCAGTTAACGTCTACCTGTATGAACTCTACGGCAGAACAGGTTCTGGGGAGCTTGTTTTTTTTTTCACCGCGCCAGTGGCTGCTCATGCGCGACGCATGCAGACTTCTGCGGCCATTTGAGGAGATCACCAAACTGGTCAGTCGCGGCCATGGCGCCATCAGTGACATGGTACCTTATGCCTTCTTTATGGAGCGTGCATTGTGTTGTGTCATTGATCAAGCCGTGGAGGAGCAGGAGCGGGAAGATGAGGAAGTCGCAATGCTGGATGAATTCCCAGGGGGGGGGGCTACTCTGAGACAAGTCAACAACAGGAGTCTGAAGAGGAGTCAGAGGAGGATGGTGCTGGGCAGATGAGGAGGAGCAAGAAGAGCATGCTTTAAACCTTTCTGGGATCCCTGTCGTTGTGCGTGGATGGGGAGAGGAGAATGAAGAGGACAACATTATCCTGGATGATGAGCAGGAGCCAGGCCACCACACCGCTTCCAGTTTAGTGCAAATGGGGGCCTTCATTCTCCATTGTTTTAATAGGGACCCCCGTATAAAAAGCATAAGGGTCAAGGACCAGTACTGGGTGGCAACGTACACCTCCGGTACAAACACAAAATGGCGGAAATGTTACCGCCGTCACAGAGGGCTGTCAGAATGCAGCACTTCCAGGCCTTGCTTCGAGAAATGCTGCATTCTGCTTTTGTGTGCGCTGGCAGAGGAGCAATTCCCACTCCCAGAGAAGGAGTTGCGGGTACCAATCCAACAGCGCCTGCAAGAAGAGGCCGGTTTGAAGATGTGTTGGTGACTTCTGATATGAGGTCATTCTTTCAGCCGACCCATCGACAGGTGTCCGGATCCAGCATCAGGGAACGCCTAGACCGTCAGGTGTCCGACTACATCGGGTTAACGGCCGATGTGGACGCTCTGAGGAGTGATGAACCCCTGGACTACTGGGTGGGCAGGCTTGACCTCTGGCCAGAGCTTGCCCAATTTGCAATCGAACTGTTGGCTTGCCCCTCGTCCAGTGTCCTGTCCGAAAAGGACATTCAGCGCAGCAGGGGGGATCGTGACCGATAAGCGTACTCGTCTAGCTCACGACAGTGTTGACTACCTCACATTTCTAAAAATGAATGAGGCATGGATCTCGGAGGAATTCAACACATGTGACCAGTAGACCATGTATATGTCTAGAAACTATTTTTTTAATCGAGCACGCAGACCTTCTTTCTTCATTTGGCTCACTTCCTTGTCCAAAAAAAGCACACCGTACTATATGCCCGTACCCTCCTGTTTGAAGAGGTTGAGCGTTGTCATATTTCTACTGGGGCTGCTTATTATGAGGGGCTCCCACCATCCCTGTGCTGTGCTGACTTCCTCCTGGGGCTGTACCTCTGCTGTGCATATTATGAGGGGCTCCCACCATCCCTGTGCTGTGCTCATTATGAGGGGCTCCCACCATCCCTGTGCTGTGCTCATTATGAGGGGCTCCCACCATCCCTGTGCTGTACTGACTTCCTCCTGGGGCTGCTTATTATGAGGGGCTCCCACCATCCCTGTACTATGCTGACTTCCTCCTGGGGCTGTACCTCTGCTGTGCATATTATGAGGGGCTCCCACCATCCCTGTGCTATGCTGACATCCTCCTGAGGCTGCTTATTATGAGGGGCTCCCACCATCCCTGTGCTGTACTGACTTCCTCCTGGGGCTGTACCTCTGCTGTGCATATTATGCACCATCCCTGTGCTATGCTCATTATGAGGGGCTCCCACCATCCCTGTGCTATGCTGACTTCCTCCTGGGGCTGCTTACGGTGCAGGTGTCAGTGCTGTATATCACGGTGCTGGTGTCAGTGCTTTATGTCACACTGCTGATGTCAGTGCTCTCTATCACGCTGCTGGTGTCAGATCACTCTATCACGGTGCAGGTGTCAGTGCTGTACATCACGGTGCAGGTGTCAGTGCTGTACATCACGGTGCAGGTGTCAGTGCTGTACATCACGGTGCAGGTGTCAGTGCTGTACATCACGGTGCAGGTGTCAGTGCTGTACATCACGGTGCTGGTGTCAGTGATGTACATCACGGTGCAGGTGTCAGTGCTGTACATCACGGTGCAGGTGTCAGTGCTGTACATCACGGTGCAGGTGTCAGTGCTGTACATCACGGTGCAGGTGTCAGTGCTGTACATCACAGTGCAGGTGTCAGTGCTGTACATCACAGTGCAGGTGTCAGTGCTGTACATCACGATGCTGGTGTCAGTGCTGTACATCACGGTGCTGGTGTCAGTGCTGTACATCACGGTGCTGGTGTCAGTGCTGTACATCACGGTGCTGGTGTCAGTGCTGTACATCACAGTGCTGGTGTCAGTGCTGTACATCACGCTGCTGATGTCAGTTCTCTCTATCACGGTTCTGGTGTCAGATCACTTTATCATGGTGCAGGTGTCATTGCTGTATGTCACGCTGCTGATGTCAGTGCTCTCTATCACGGTGCTGGTGTCAGTGCTGTATATCACGGTGCTGGTGTCAGTGCTGTATATCACGGTGCTGGTGTCAGTGCTGTATATCACGCTGCTGGTGTCAGTGCTGTATATCACGCTGCTGGTGTCAGTGCTGTATATCACGCTGCTGGTGTCAGTGCTGTATATCACGCTGCTGGTGTCAGTGCTGTATATCACGCTGCTGGTGTCAGTGCTGTATTTCACGCTGCTGGTGTCAGTGCTGTATATTACGCTGCTGATGTCAGTTCTCTCTATCACGGTTCTGGTGTCAGATCACTTTATCATGGTGCAGGTGTCATTGCTGTATGTCACGCTGCTGATGTCAGTGCTGTATATCACGGTGCTGGTGTCAGTGCTGTATATCACGGTGCTGGTGTCAGTGCTGTATATCACGGTGCTGGTGTCAGTGCTGTATATCACGGTGCTGGTGTCAGTGCTGTATATCACGGTGCTGGTGTCAGATCACTTTATCATGGTGCAGGTGTCATTGCTGTATGTCACGCTGCTGATGTCAGTGCTGTATATCACGGTGCTGGTGTCAGTGCTGTATATCACGGTGCTGGTGTCAGTGCTGTATATCACGCTGCTGGTGTGAGTGCTGTATATCACGCTGCTGATGTGAGTCCTCTCTATCACGGTGCTGGTGTCAGATCACTCTATCACGGTGCAGGTGTCATTGCTGTATGTCACGCTGCTGATGTCAGTGCTGTATATCACGGTGCTGGTGTCAGTGCTGTATATCACGGTGCTGGTGTCAGTGCTGTATATCACAGTGCTGGTGTCAGTGCTGTATACCACAGTGCTGGTGTCAGTGCTGTATACCACAGTGCTGATGTCAGTGCTGTATATCACAGTGCTGGTGTCAGATCACTCTATCACGGTGCAGGTGTCATTGCTTTATGTCACGTTGCTGATGTCAGTGCTCTCTATCACGGTGCTGGTGACAGATCACTATCACGGTGCAGGTGTCATTGCTGTATGTCACGCTGCTGATGTCAGTGCTCTCTATCATGGTGCTGGTGTCAGATCACTCTATCACAGTGCAGGTGTCATTGCTGTATGTCACGCTGCTGATGTCAGTGCTCTCTATCACGGTGCTGGTGTCAGATCACTCTATCATGGTGCAGGTGTCATTGCTGTATGTCACGCTGCTGGTGATCATCTCCTCACCCTCTTATTTGCCTACCCTAACCTTCCCTCTCCTCCATTGCCTTCATGTGCTCCACAGTCCTGAATTGTCACAACAATTTCACATATAAAAAAATAATGCTTGTAGTTGTCGATCCCTGATTCACCTCATACATGTGTTATGTCATTGGCCATGTGGTGGGACTATGTGTGCACAGCTAGTAATTATTTTGTGGCTGCAAATTTGACCTGTAGGTTTGCAAAGTTTGCCTCCCATTGAAGTCAATGGGGCCCGCCGTGAATGTTTACGGTTCGCAAACTATCGGCCGCGTTTGCATTTTGCGTTCACGAAACGTCCCGTCGGAAGTTCGTCCATCACTAAATGTGGATGTCTGCTCTCCCATATAAGAGCTGAATTCTATTTCTGGCCTTTCTGAGTATCTCCTATTTCAGCTTGTAGTCCACGATGCAGCAGATGATATCCCTGGTGGGATCAGTGTCTCTCCCTTTAGGGCTAAGAGCCCGGTGAATCCTTTCCATCTCAATTGCTGTCTGAGCAGGCCGATCAAGGAGCTCATTGACTAGGCCTGTAACTGTAACAGTAAGGGCCGGTTCACACAGCGAGGCGAGGCGAGGCGACACGGCTCGCCTCGCCTCGCTCCCGCAAGTCGCCCCCATTCTGTACAATGGAACCGTTCTGAGAGGAGCGACTCGAGTCGCTCCGACTCAGAAAAAAGGTTCCTGTACTACTTCGGGGCGACTTCGGGGGCGACTTGCATTGACTTCTATACAGAAGTCCTCTGCAAGTCGCCGCTGAGCTCCCCGCAGGTCGCGGCGAGGTAAGTCTGAGACGCCTCGCCGCGCCTCGCTGTGTGAACCGGCCCTAAGATGCTCATCTTTCACTGATTCAGGCAAGCCAGGGACCCGCAGATTATGGCGCCTGCCCCTGTGTCAGGATCACCGGCTAGGGAGACCAGACACGTAGGTACACAAGGGAACAGACCAAACAAAGGATATATCTATTAAAGTGATATTTATTTATAATGAAACACAGCAAACATTAACACAGTAAACATAGCACATAGCACACAGTAAATGTGATCATAAACAAACCCCAAAAGACATATAACAAAAGGAACCTAACTACTAACTATATACAAAAACCATCTAAAGGACAAGGGTAAAGGGAATGCAAGGTTACAAGGAAAGGGGCTCTAAACTGGGTACTCGAATAGAAGCAATGCAGGAACAAGGCAGAGCGGTACAGACTGGATCAAGCTAGGAACAGTCAGCAAGGAAGGGACCAGAATCGTGACGCCCCAGGGGAAGGGAGGAGAAGCCTTAAGTAGCCCCCAGGCAGCTGAACATTAATTAGCTTGATTACACCAGCCTGCTGGCTCCTGGGTGACACCTGCTGGTAGACATTGGAACTGCAGGAAACAGCCCAGAGCAGGATAGTGCCACCAGCAGGCGAATTTAATCCTAACAGATTCCCCCCTTAAGGAGCGGCCTCTGGACGCTCCATAGGGCCCCACCACCAGGGTCTACAAGCTGACTGAGCACTCCACTGTCCATGTCTGAAGGCCTGGTGAGAACCCCGCTCCCAATACTGGCTGGATTTTCTGCTTGGCAGATCCCCAAGGAGGCGCAATATCAAAGGCTTATTCTCAAAAGCAGCCTGTGTCCAAATTCTGGGACACCAAAGGACACCCGACCGCCCAATACCATAGTCCCTGTTCTTTGCAGGTACCCTGATACCAGGGCATTCCTTCACGACTAGACCTTCTCTCCCTCTGTTGCTAGTGGCTGCTCTGCACGGTACATGTCCCTCGGGTCTGCCCAGTGCATAGGTTACACTACTCAGGTCCCCAAATGCACCAGAGATTGCAGAGGTGACTCCCGGGTCAGGACAAAGCTCAAATGGAACACTGTCATTTCCCGTGGGACCTCTACTACCGGGCTGTAACAGCAGATGTGGCTCTCAAGTTCAAAGTGGAGATCTGGACCTCCTGGCCTTGGCACAACAGGCTCCTCTGGCTGCAAAAATAACTCAGGATGAGCAAATGTAGGGATCTTGACCCACCCAGACAACCCCTTTAGGCCACAACACTGGATTTTTAGAAGCCTCAGACACATCAGTAAGTGGGAGTTTAACCCAGTCAGAGTCCAGCTTAACAGCAAGTAGGGATTTGGCATAGTCCAGAGGGATGGCAGCCCTGGAATCAGCATAGTCCAGAGGGGCAATGGGCACCAGATCAACAGGCTGGGCAGCGGGCACATCAGACTGGGTAGCAGCCCGGGAACCACCATAGTCAAGCTGAGCAGCGGCAACCTGGGAACCAGCATAGTCCAGCGGGGTAGCAGCAGCCTGGGAACCTGCCGTGGCAAGCTTGGCAACAGACAGCTGCATGGAGAAGGAATGTACACCATCGGCAAACAGCAGCATGGAAGAGGAATGGACCCCATCGGCCAGCGACATCAGCATGGAGGAAGCATGGACCCCATTGGCAGGCAGCAACATGGAGGAGGCATGGACCCCATTGGCAGGCGGCAACATGGAGGAGGCATGGACATCAGCAGCAGGCAGCAACATGGAGGAGGCATGGACATCAGCAGCAGGCAACAACATGGAGGAGGACTGGATTGCATCAGCAGCAGTCGCCTGCATGGAGGAGGACTGGATCGCATCAGCAGCAGTCGTCTGCATGGAGGACTGGATCGCATCAGCAGTCTGCATGGAGGACTGGATCGCATCAGCAGTCTGCATGGAGGACTGGATCGCATCAGCAGCAGTCTGCATGGAGGAGGACTGGATCGCATCAGCAGCAGTCTGCATGGAGGAGGACTGGATCGCATCAGCAGCAGTCTGCATGGAGGAGGACTGAATCGCATCAGCAGCAGTCTGCATGGAGGAGGACTGAATCGCATCAGCAGCAGTCTGCATGGAGGAGGACTGAATCGCATCAGCAGCAGTCTGCATGGAGGAGGACTGGATTGCATCAGCAGCAGTCTGCATGGAGGAGGACTGGATTGCATCAGCAGTCTGCATGGAGGAGGACTGGATTGCATCAGCAGTCTGCATGGAGGAGGACTGGATTGCATCAGCAGCAGTCGTCTGCATGGAGGAGGACTGAATCGCATCAGCAGCAGTCGTCTGCATGGGGGAGGACTGGATCGCATCAGGCACTGGATCGGTGAGAACAGGATCAACAAGCAACACGGATAGTGCACAGGTATAAGAGCAGGAGACGAGTTTTATTTCTTTTTCTTTGGCTTAGATATTGGAGTCCTGCACGTAGTTGCCTTGTGCTGACCAGACTGTACTGCTGATCTGAAGGTAGTAACAGTACTAGGAAGAATAGAAGGAAGAGTATTAGAAAGGCAGGAAGGGGCCTGAGATGTTGCTATGTGTAACGGCACTGCAGTGGGAGCTTTCAATTGATTGCATACAGGGGCAGTGCGCTTACTGGTGGCAGGGTACTTATGTGACTCATGTTGCACTGGATATATGATCTCTGACCAAGCTTGTAGTAGAGGTTGAACTAAAGTTAGTTTGTCTCTCCCTTGCTCACATTGCTCAATTAAACGGTGCACAGATGCAATACTTTCCAACACCACCTGTTGTGGATAGGCTGAATACTGCTGGAGAAACAAACTGCATGATATTTTAGAAACCATCCCAAAAATCCGGCCTGGTACAAAGTGAATGGAGGAGTGAAAATATCATGGCCCTGAGGGGTAACCTGAAATAGTAGCTCAGAACAGACCTGAATTAAAAGGTTGTACTTCACGAAGTTAAAATCTACCCTCAATGGCTAAGGCATGTGCAGTCAAAATCCCTTAAAGCAGCTCTTCCTCAGTGAGATCCTGCCAAAGCGAATGACACAAATCCTTATACTCTACTGCAAGTTGCACACGGCAAATAACCTGCACTCTCAGCATTGTGAAAGGAAAAGCAAAAATCCAAAGCAACTGGCTCCTAGTTCCAAGTGTAGCTGATCTGGTCATTGGTGGGCGTCACGATTATGTCCAGGATCAGCAGCTAGGGAGACCAGACACGTAGCTACGCAAGGGAACTGAGACCAAACAAAGGATATATATATATATATATATATATATATATATATATATATATATATATATATTAAAGTGATATTTATTTATAGTGAAACACAGCAAACCATTAACACAGCAAACACAGCACATAACACACATAGAAATGCAGCAAACAGCCCAGAGCAGGATAGTGCCACCAGTAGGCAAATTTAATCCTAACACCCTCTAAATCATCCATGTGGCGTTGGAGGTCTATAAGCTGTAAGGTGTGGGCATCTACCTTTTGGATCACCGGCAGAGGACCGTATCATGTTTTGTGGTGACCCTCTCTACCTCATGGACCCCATCAGCCAGCGCATGTATGTCCAGGCACAGATCGGAGATTGCTGCAGATAGACTATCCTTGATATTTGCGGCAATCGATCGCAGGTCTTGCAGGCTTAGGTGCTGTTGGGGTGGGACACTGCTCTGGAGAGTGTGAGCAGCACTCCAGTCAGTGGCAGGGTTGCTGCCTGTGTTCGTCTTTGGTGGAAGATGCTATTTTAACCTCTGAGTCTGGAACAGCTCCTGGATAGTCTGACTCAGACCTCCATTGTGTTCACGGGGAGAGCGGGAGCAAGAGGCGGAGGAGTTGTTGGATGCTGTTCCCATGTTCACCCGTGGGTTTGGGGCGGTGTATACCTCCTGAGGAGATCGCTGAAGACCTGTAGCTCTGGCTTTACACGGCCATCTTCCAGTGAGGTCAAACCATGCCCCACACTCCAGGAGTTTTGACAGGACAGACCCAGTCTATCCATACACAGCATCTCTACACACCCTTTTCCTCTCCTGCCCATTTACAGAAGCCTTTGTATTTTGTGAATGAATTCACATAAAATAATAAAATATAATGAGCTGAGACCAGAGAGTCCAGTGTAGATATAGTGATAGCTATGCTCTTGTAAATCAGTAAAAAATGTAATTGTAACCTGAAAGAGATAAGCCCATGAGGCGTCATACACCTAAACCAGAGCATTTTCCAAAGAGGTTGAATTCCGGGAGATCAGCTTTAAGGAGTAATAATTATACTGTAATATCTGTATATGAAAATCTCTTTTGAATTTACATGCACCATACATTTATTGTTATGCAAATTAAATGTTGTCCCTGCAAATGATGATTTACGCTCAACACCTGAGGAACTTTATCATTTGCCTGAGCCAAAAAATCTATGCAGACTTAATTATGCACTACTTTGGATGAATTAAGTTAAAATGGATTGTATCCAACAGTTTTCTTAACTGAGATATTATTTTTCTACTTCTCTTTAAAGACTTAGAATTAGGAGTATATTTAAAATGAGCATTAGGAACATATTTAAAACATTAAAGCAGCATTGCAGACTTAATTTTGAAAGTACAGGCTCCAAGGCTGTCATCTTTATGGTTTCTTTAGTTCTCAATGCATCACTGACCCAGGATAAAAATATGTAAATTGTAGGTATGCTGTGTATCAGGATCAGGATAATACTCCTGGGCTTATTATGGATCAGTATATTATACGTAGGTTTTTGTTCACTACCACATTGAGCTTGTGGTGTATTTTCATTGTCTGAAATTTGTCTAAATAGTGAATTTTGGATTTATTTGACTGAGTGGCAAAAGCAAGCCCTCTTTGCTTAGATGGCAGAGTATTGCCGATAGTGGGACTTGGAAAATGTACCCCCGAGAGCTATACAAGGTGTACACAGTGCTGTATATTGCCACCACTACATTACAGTGAATTGTATTGTGGTGAGCTACAGACAGTTGCAGTGTTGCATTGCTGTAAATTGCATTGTAGTATGTTAAAGTGGTTGTGAATCCATAAGAAAAAAGAAAGAAAAAAAAACCTGCAAGACAAAGGCATATTGAGCTAGTATGCAGAGCATACTAGCTCATTATGAAATACTTACCTTAGATTGAAGCCCCCGCTGTGGAGTTATTTACAGGTATCGCGGGCTTCGGCACTGTGCAGCAAGCCGTTTCTTCAGTGTGCATGTGCCGATGACGTTAGCACATGCTGATACAGTGAATATCTCCTAAACTGTGCAAGTTTAGGAAATAATCACGGCACCTACAGGTAAGCCTTATTATAGGCTTACCTGTAGGTAAAAGTGATTTGTAAGGGTTTACAAACACGTTAACACAGTAAATAGACCCCACAGTTCATGTTATGCCGCGTACACACGATCAGACTGTCCGGCAGACTTAGCCCGGCGGACAAACCGCCAGACTTTGAAGCGGAGGTCCGTCGGACTTTCTGAACAAGTGGACCTGCCCACACACGACTGGACTTTTGGCGGGAGTCTGCCATACTTTTCAAAATGAACGGACTTGCCCACACATGGAGGAAAGTCCGTTAATTTTGAACGCGGCTCAAGATAGCCGGTAGGCGGTGAGATTGACACCTCGCTGGCCCCGTCACCTGGTATGGACTTAAAGGGGAAGCCCTACACCGAAAAAACCCAGAGGATACTGGGACTGTGACATCATAATGGGTGGGGACATCACCCGGTGACCCCACCCATTATCCCTATATAAGTCACTGCGCAACACGTCCCTGTCATTGCGGCCAGAGAGAGCGTTGAGTCAACATCTCAAGGAAGAAGAAGAGAAGGCAGCAGCAACAGAAGACCGGGCCACCGCTAGTAAAAGAGCTGGAATAAGGAGCAGAGGCCCGGCAAGAAGAACCAAAGAGGGGGACAAGACCCCCGAAGTCGGAAGAAGAGGCGGCGACAGAAGACCGGCCATCGCTAGTAAAAGAGCTGGAAGAAGAAAGCGGAGGCCCAGAAAGAAGAACCGAAGAGGGGAACAAAACCCCCAAAGAGGGGGACAAGACCCCCGAAGTCGGAAGAAGACCCCCAGGCGGCGACGAAGAAGAAAGCCGGGCTCATCCGCTAGTAAAAGAGCTAGCAGAAGATATCGGAGAAGTCTGGCCAGAAGTCCCCCAAGATGGAAGAAGACCCCCGGAGCTGTGCAATAAATTTTAAACACTTGTGTTGTGTTTTTTTTTTTACATTTTTTTTCACCAGGTGAATGGGTAGGGGTACATTGTACCACATACTCATTCACATAGGGTGGAGGGCCGGTATCTGGGGGCCCCGATACCCAACGGCCAGGGTTGTCGGGAAGAGGCCCTTGTCCTCATCAACATGGGGACAAGGTGCCTTGGGGTGAGGGGGGCCCCTTCCTCAACAGCACCCCCCATGTTGAGGGTACACGGCCTGGTACGGCCCAGGGGGAACGCTCGCTCATCCCCACCCCCTTTCCTGACTGGCCAGGCTGTGTGCTCAGATAAGTGTCTGATATGGACTTTGGGGAGACCTCCACGCAATTTTTTTCGGTGTAGGGCTTCCCCTTTAAGTCCATTCCAGGTGACGGGGCCAGTGACGTGTCAATCTCGCCGCCAAATGACTTTCAGCTCCCATTGCACAAAGAGCACCTATAAGCAGAAGAAGATCTACAAATGTATAACTTTAAAGTCAGTTGTAACTTGAGTTTCTTTGTTCTCTGAATCTAGTAGAAGGGGAATGGGATACTTCATTGGGATATATAGCGGAATCCGTATAGTGAAACTCATCCTTAAAATACTTATCTGCATCACTGCAACCAAACTAGGTCACATGGCGGATACAACTTGAATCCTATCCCAAATGACAGTTCCACAGCTGGCCACTAAATGTCAGCCAAATACTAACTGACATCATTGAGTACAAATGATCATGATGATTTGTTGTCTAATGACATTACCTCAAATCCCCCAGACTTATTTGTTAACAACAGCAGGAGTACATCCTCCAGATGCAACCCCTTCAGATGCGGTTTTAGGGCATCTCACAAGCATGTTGCTGTATTTAACCACTTGACCACTGGGCACTTAAACCCCCTTAATAACCAGATCAACTTACAGCTTTCAGTGCTCTCACATTTTGAACGACAATTACTCAGTCATGCAACACTGTACCTATATGAAATTTTTGTCCTTTTTTTCACACAAATAGAGCTTTCTTTTGGTGGTATTTAATCACTGCTGGTTTTTTTATTTTTTGTGCTATAAAAGAAAAAATACAGAAAATTCTGTAAAAAAAAATGAATTTTCTTTGTTTC
Organism: Lithobates pipiens; assembly: GCF_037356315.1. NCBI lineage: Eukaryota > Metazoa > Chordata > Amphibia > Anura > Ranidae > Lithobates > Lithobates pipiens. Next base: position 391,369,561 of record NW_027507764.1, read on the forward strand.
TGTTATAAAATTTAGCAAATTAGTAATTTTTCTTCATAAATTTTGGCCAAAATGTATACTACTACATATATTTGGTAAAATAAGTGCAAATTGGTGTATATTATTTGGTCTGTGTGAAAGTTATAGAGTACACAAGCTATGGTGCCAATATCTGAAAATGTAAGTATTGAAATGAAGAAATGAGATAGGCCGTCACGCCTGAAGTACTGACGGCCTATCTCATTTCTTGAGACCCTAACATGCCAGAAAAGTACAAATACCCCCCAAATGACCCCCCTCCAAGGTATTTATTAAGAGGCATAGTGAGTTTTTTGAAGTTGTAATTTTTTCCCACAATTCTTTGCAAAATCAAGATTTTTTTTCCTTTTTTTTTTCCTAAAATTGTCATAGTATCAGGTTATTTCTCACACACAGCATATGCATACCACAAATTACATCCCAAAACACATTTTGCTATTACTCCCGAGTAATACGTGTGAGACTTTTACACAGCGTGGCCACATACAGAGGCCCAACATGCAGGGAGCACCATCAGGCATTCTGGAGCACACAGGTCAATTCTGACATTTCTCTCCTACATGTAAAGATCATCATTTATTTTCTAGAAAATTACATAGAACCCCAAAACATTATATATGTTTTTTTTTAGCAAAGACCCTAAAGAATACAATGGCAGTTGTTGCAAAGTTTTATCTCGCACTGTATTTACGCAGCAATTTTTTGAACGTGCTTTAGCTCAATGTTTTTGCATAATGTGAAAGATGAAGTTACGCCAAGTAAATAGATACCTAACATGTCACCCTTCAAAATTGCACACACTCGTGGAATGGCGCCAAACTTTGTTACTTAAAAATCCCCATAGGCGACGCTTTGAAATTTTTTACTGGTTACATGTTTTGAGTTACAGAGGAGGTCTAGGGCCAAAATTGTTGCTCTCGTTCTAACATTCACAGCGATACCTCACGTGTGTGCTTTGAACACCATTTTCATATGGGGGCTGGACTTACATATGCGTTCGCTTCTGCATGCGAGCACACAGGGACAGGGGCACTTAAAAAAAAAAAAAAAATGTATTGTTTATTTTCCTTTATTTATTTTAGTTTGACACTTTTTTCCCCAAAAATACATTTTTTGATCACTTTTATTCCTATTACAAGGAATGAAAACATCCCTGGTAATAGGAATATGGCATAACAGGTCCTCTTTACAGTGAGATATGGGGTCAATAAAAGACCCCACATCTCACCTCTAGGCTGGGAAGCCTGAAATAAAATAAAAATAACTATTCTGGCTTCGATCACAGCGGTGAGTCGGTAGAGGCACCAGAGGGCGGCAGGAAGGGAGGGGGGGTTGTCCCCTCTCGCCTCCCGTAAGAACAATCAAGGAGTGGAACAGCCGCTATGATCATTCTTATAGTGTAAGGAATCGCCGGCTGAAAAAGATGATATCTGAATGATGCTTGTAGCAGCACCCATCATTCAGATATCCCCACACAAATTCAAGGAAGTCATATGATGGCCGGCGTGTGAGAAGTGGTTAAAATGCTTTTTTTTTTTTTAAACACAAAGTTGTCCATTTATACAATATTTCTAACACATAGCATGTACATACCAAAAATGACACCCCAAAATAGATTCTCCTACTCCTCCTACGGCGATACCACATGTGTGAGACTTCCACAGCCTGGCCACATACAGAGGCCGAGTACAGCCGAGCATGGCTGAGCATGGCTGAGCATGGCTGAGTATCACCGAGTATGGCATGGTATTGCTGGGTATGGCATGGTATTGCTGGGTATGGCATGGTATTGCTTGGTATGGCAATCACGTGGTAGAGGGCCGCGATGAGCCGTGAGAGGACCTGTCTGTCACGGATGGGGGGCACGCAAGAGCGGAATTCTGGGAGGATGTCACTTTACGCCCTCCCAGAGTTAAGCAACTGCCCTGTAGCCATCATTCGGTCATGGGCCCGTTGTTAAGTGGTTAAAGGAAGTGCTCAGCTTTTTTTACCAAAAGCTTCCAGATTTATCTCCCATAGTGCTTCAAGCACTATATTCGAGGTTTGCATATTTTTTCAATTGTTTAACGAACATCCTGCAATCTGAGCTTTCTTCAGTTCATCACTACTTAGCACTAGAAATATGCATAAGGATGCTAATTCTGAGAAGAGAGATCATTATTAATCTATAATAGAGCTCCGGAGAGGGAAGCCTTGGTGCACAAAGGAAAAGTATTTTAGGGCATTTCCTAGAGAAAATCAGTAAATCAGTTAAAAAGCAGAACACACAATGGAACAGGGTCAGTGTTGCCAACCGCCTGTGTTTTTAAGGGCAGCCCGTAAAAACATGGTTATTTTTTTAGGTCCATGAAAGCCAGTAAATTAAAAATTTTGCAAGTAAAAATATGATGGTCCTGGCTTGGAACTGTGCATATGCAGTTTCGAAGCATGCCGAGAGTCTCCAATCATCCTGATGATCTTTCTGACACTGCTGCTACTTGTCTTGTACCCTCACCCCCTTCCTTCCACAGGACGCCTTATTTGATTTCTGCACTGGAGATGCTGGGAGAGGTAGGAGTGGAGTCAGCCTACAGTGAGGGGATCTAGTGATCAGAGACCACCTTATATCAGAGTCTACTGTGTTCCCTTTACATCAGTGTTCCCAATTATATCTGGGTCCATAGATTGAGTTCCCCCTTGCACTGTGCGGGGGATCCTGCAGACTCTGTTGTATAGGAGAACACCAGGAACTCTGATGGGGGGGGGGGGACTCTGGTGACCAGAGACCATCTTCCATAGAGTGAAAATAAGGGGGTTACTAATATGGGGGGAACCTTTATATCAATGCCCCCTTAAATTATTGTATTCACTCCCCCCTTACATCAGTCACCCCCCCCCCCCTCAGACTGGCATGACGGGACTGTCACTGACCTCCTCTCAGGTGCACTGTGCAGGGCTCAGTCAAATGTCTGCAGCTTGGTGGCTCTGGGTTTTATCCTACAGGAGATGGTCAGAGGCTGCGGACATGATACAGGAGACGGTCAGAGACTGCAGACCTAGTACAGGAGATGGTCAAAGACTGCAGACCTAGTACAGGAGATGGTCAGAGACTGCAGACATAGTACAGGAGATGGTCAGAGACTGCAGACATAGTACAGGAGATGGTCAGAGACTGCCGACATAGTACAGGAGATGGTCAGAGACTGCCGACATAGTACAGGAGATGGTCAGAGACTGCAGACATACTACAGGAGATGGTCAGAGACTGCAGACATACTACAGGAGATGGTCAGAGACTGCCGACATAGTACAGGAGATGGTCAGAGACTGCCGACATAGTACAGGAGATGGTCAGAGACTGCAGACATACTACAGGAGATGGTCAGAGACTGCAGACATACTACATGAGATGGTCAGAGACTGCAGACATAATACAGGAGATGGTCAGAGACTGCAGACATAATACAGGAGACGGTGAGAGACTGCGTATATACTACAGGAGACAGTTCGAGGCTGCGGACATACTACAGAAGATGGTTAGAGGCTGCAGACATACTACAGGAGGCGGTCATAGGCTGTGGACATACTACGGGAGGCGGTCAGACACTGCGGACATACTTCAGAAGATGGTCAGAGGCTACGGACATACTACAACAGATGGTCAGAGGCTTCGGACATACTACAACAGATGGTCAGAGACTGCGGACATACTACAGGAGATGGTCAGAGGCAGCAGACATACTATTAGAGATGGTCAGAGGCAGCAGACATACTACAGGAGATTGTCAGAGGCAGCAGACATACTACAGGAGATGGTCAGAGGCTGCCGACATACTACAGGAGATGGTCAGAGGCAGCAGACATACTACAGGAGATGGTCAGAGGCAGCAGACATACTACAGGAGATGGTCAGAGGCAGCAGACATACTACAGGAGATGGTCAGAGGCAGCAGACATACTACAGGAGATGGTTAGAGGCAGAAGACATACTACAGGAGATGGTTAGAGGCAGCAGACATGATACAGGAGACCAAATGTGCTCACTACCAGACTGTCTGGCCTACTTAGTCCGCCGAAACACATTTCAGCGGACAGTCCGCTCGTGTGTGGGCTTCAGCGGACATTTTCAGAGTGCAGTCTGGCGGACTAAGTATTTCGGAATTTCCGTAATACTGTCCGTCGGACTCGCATTTGGGCGGACAATCCGCCCGTGTGTGTGCCAGTCCGCCGTACTTTTGAAATGAGCGGACTTTTCCCGCCCGGAGAAAAGTCCGCTGATTTCGAGCGGGTATCCAGGTAGACGGGGCCCGCGAAGGAGACGTCGCTGGCCCCGCCGCCTGGAATGCACGTAAAGGGGAACCCCAACGCCGAAAAAATCGTCGTGGGGGTCCCCCCCAAGTCCACAACAGACCCTTGTCCGAGCACGCTACCCGGCCGGCCAGGAAAGGGGGGCGAGCGAGCGCCCCCCCTCCTGAGCCGTACCAGGCCGCGTGTCCTCAACATGGGGGGGTGCCTTGGGGAAGGGGGGGCCGCGCGGCCCCCCCACCCCAAAGCACCTTGTCCCCATGTTGATGAGGACAAGGGCCTCTTCCCAACAACCTTGGCCGTTGGTTGTCGGGGTCTGCGGGCGGGGGGCTTATCGGAATCCGGGAGCCCCCTTTAATAAGGGGGCCCCCGGATACCGGCCCCCCACCCTATGTGAATGAGTATGGGGTACAATGTACCCCTACCCATTCACCTGTAAAATAAAAGTACCAAAAAAAACACAACACACGAGATAAAATACTTATACTGCACAGCTCCGGGGGTCTTCGGGGGTCTTCTCGCTGGACTCCTCCGCTATCTTCTTGTAGCTCTTTTGCTAGCGGAGGAGTCCGGCTTTCTTCCTCGCCGCCGGCCTCTTCTCCCGACTTCGGGGGTCTTGTCCCCCTCTTCGGTTCTTCTGCCGGGCCACCGCGCCTTCTTATAGCTCTTTTACAGGCGGTGGTCCGGTCTTCTGTCGCCGCCGTTGGCCGCCGTCGCCGCCGCCTTCCGTTCTTCTTCTTCTTCTTCTCCAGGAGATGTTGCCTCGACGATCTCTCCGGCCGGAATGCCAGGGACGCACTGCGCGGCCACTTATATAGGGACAATGGGGCGGTGTCACATGGCTTTATGTCACATGGGTTGGTGTCACATGGTGACCCCGCCCCCTTACGATGTCATAGTCCCCATGTGACATCAACCCATGTGACATAAAGCCATGTGACACCGCCCCATTGTCCCTATATAAGTGGCCGCGCAGTGCGTCCCTGGCATTCCGGCCGCAGAGAGGGCTTCCCTTGCTAGCGTCAGAGGGGGCGGGGTCAGGTAATGGGTGGCCCCGCCCTCCGAATATAAGAAACGTCAGGCGCTGGGCTCCCCGCAGTGTCTCCTCAGTGGAGACAGAAGATGGATGCATGGATGGACTGCGCTGGACTGAAAATCACCCGTCGCTGGATCAGATCAGCCATCGCTGGACCCCGGAGAGATGATCATCCGTCGCTGGATAGCAAGAGTTGATTACCACCACTGGAATCTTTTTTTTATTTTTTTTTATTTTTAATAAAGGAATTTTTCAAAAGTGTGTTTGTCTTATTTAACCATTTTTTTACACTTTCTTTGTGAAATGGTAGGGGTACTTTTGTACCCCCTTACCATTTCAAACAGGGGGGGCCGGGATCTGGGGGTCCCCTTGTTAAAGGTAGCTTCCAGATTCTGATAAGCCCCCCGCCCGCAGACCCCCACAACCACCGGTCAGGGTTGTGGGGATGAGGCCCTTGTCCCCATCAACATGGGGACATGGTGCTTTGAGGGGTCACAGACCCCCAAAGCATCCTCCCAATGTTGAGGGCATGTGGCCTGGTATGGTTTAGGAGGGGGGGCGGTCTCTCGCCCCCCCCCTCTTTTCCTGTGGCCTGCCAGGTTGCGTGCTCAGATAAAGGGTCTGGTATGGATTTTTAGTGGGACCCACGTCAATTTTTTTTTTTTATTTGACACGGGGTTCCCCTTAATATCCATACCAAACCTGAAGGGCCTGGTAATTGAATTTAGGAGAACCCCACACTTTTTTTTTTTATCAATGAATGAATTGTCAGCTCCCGTAATACAGAGACCACTCATTGAGTGTTCTCTGTATTATGCCGCAAGTGATTTTCCTGCAGAGATGACACTTTGTTCAGGGACAGTAATCATTATTAAAATCAATGCTCCTGAAAAAACTGCAGTTTTTAAAACTTTTTTTTTGCATTGATCCATGTCCCCTAGGGCAGGACCCAGGTCCCCAAACACTTTTTAGGACAGTAACTTGCATATTAGCCTTTAAAATTAGCACTTAAGATTTTGAACGTTCGAGTCCCATAGACTTTAATAGGGTTCTACAGCACACACAAAGTTTAGGTCTGTTCGCATGTTCTGGTGCGAACCGAACAGGGGGGTGTTCGGCTCATCCTTATTCGGGACCCAAAAAGCCAAAAGTTCGGTATGAATCCGAACTTTACAGTTCAGGTTCGCTCAACACTATTCACCTTAGCTCTGGAATTCCTAGTGTAATAATTCACCAAGGGCTAAAATGTGAATACACATTCCTTGCTTGCAATCATAAAGCAATTTTCAAGAAATCATTATAGTTTTGTTTTATAGTAGTTACCAAAATGCAAAGCTCTTTCTGAAAATTACATTTATTAATGGGCTCCTAGGATACAAATGGCATTTAAGCCAGCATCTGTTATCATGTAAAATGACTTTAACATGCATTGTGTGTAACTGAGAAAGGCAACCTGTAGTCCAAGAATGTCCTGATTATCTAGGAGCATTTAATAAATGTTATTACTAAATTCTATATTCAAAGGAAAGCAATCAAGTTTTGGCAATATAACTGAGCAAAGTGACAGCTGCTACCTTTTACTTTTCCCCTAATTATTACACACCTGATCATAATGAAGGGTTCATTATGCATATGTGATTTTATTAGCAATATGTTTTAAAAGATTTATTCCTAAATATGTTTTCAAATATGTTATTTGATATAGGAAAAATGTACATCCAAACTAGAATTTGTTTTTAGTAACAAAATATTTTTTTAGCATTTTAGCTATAAATCTTCTATTTAAAAAAAAAAAAATCAACCTGATTAAAACTGGTAATTTGCAAACAAATAAACCAAATATGTTCCTGTTATGTCAACATGTTAATTTATTTCATTTTTTTTCATTCCCCCTTCATTTAAATCATACAAACAAGTTATGTGTAGAGGCAATTCTTGTTCTCTGGTGACAGCGCTTACTTAGTTCATCTCCAGCATCTTCACTCTTTCTTGATCACTCCTTAGTTGGACTACAACCAGCTGTTCCAACTCAGACAATTTATACATGGCCTGCCATAGTCACCCCAATAAAAATGTGATCTTCAGCCATTCATGGAAGATGTACATGTCCACAGGAAGTACTTACAAAGGGCCTTTAGAATGTGATGAACACAGAAAGGGAAAACATTAAAGTCGTTTTGAACATACTATGTTACAGACACTTGTTTAATATAGTTATGACTATGCAGGCTCCATAACTGCTTTTGCTATGTTTCAGAAATGATCTCTTACCTTTTTTGCAGGGGTAAAATGTTCTGCCATGTGACTATGCATTTCTTCTTCATGATGGAACAGGGTTTTATATATATATATATATATATATATATATATATATATATACATACAAATATACATGTCAGTATTGGTCCTCATGATGTTGTAACACTTTGCTCTTAAAATCATATGTCTTTAACATCAACTTGATTGTATGTGTATATATACATGTTTTTGTTTTATTATTTTGAATATGTTGTTGCTACTATGCAATGTTTTGAATGATATGTCGAGTTTGATCCGAGTTCAATTAGTGAATTCTATCATAGACACTAAGCGAATATAAGGTATTTTGCTCTGGATGAGAAAATACTCACTCCCTTCCTTTGCTTATACATATTAGTTTCTCACCCTATCCCTATGGCATTAATCCTACAGGGGTTTTCATTAGAGATGGACGAACTTCCGACGGGATGTTTTTGCGAACGTGGCCAAAAGTTCGCGAACCGCAAAGTTTGCGGCGGGCCCCATTGACTTCAATGGCAGGCAAACCTTAAAAACCTACAGGTCATATTTTCAGCCACAAAATACTTACTAGCTGTGCACACATTGTCCCACCACATGGCCACTGACATAACACATGTATGAAGTGAATCTGGGATCGACAACGACAAGCATTCTTTTTTTATCTGTGAAATTTTGACAATTCAGGACTCAGGGGCGCATGAAGGCAATGGAGGAGAGGAAAGGTCAGGGTAGGCTATGAAGAGGGTGCAGGAGATGATCACCAGCACCGTGATAGAGAGCACTGACACCAGCACCAAGATAGAGAGCACTGACACCAGCACCAGCACCAAGATAGAGCACTGACACCAGCACAGTGATAGAGAGCACTGACACCAGCACAGAGATAGAGAGCACTGACACCAGCACCGAGATAGAGAGAGAGCATTGACACCAGCACCGAGATAGAGAGCACTGACACCTGCACCAGCACCGAGATAGAGAGAGAGCACTGACATCAGCACCGAGATAGAGAGCACTGACACCAGCACCGTGATAGAGAGCACTGACACCAGCATTGAGATAGAGAGCTCTGACACCAGCACCAGCACTGAGATAGAAAGAGAGCACTGACACCAGCACTGTGATAGAGAGCACTGACACCAGCACCGAGGTAGAGAGCATTGCCACCAGCACCATCACCGAGATAGAGAGAGAGCACTGACACCAGCACCAAGATAGAGAGCACTGACACCAGCACCAACACCGAGATAGAGAAAGAGCACTGACACCAGCACCGAGATAGAGAGCACTGACACCAGCACTGTGATAGAGATTACTGACACCAGCACTGAGATAGAGAGCACTGACACCACACCAGCCCCGAGATAGAGAGAGAGCACTGACACCAGCACCGAGATAGAGAGAGAGAGCACTGACACCAGTACCGTGATAGAGAGCACTGACGCCAGCACCAAGATAGAGAGCACTGACACCAGCACCGAGATAGAGAGCACTGACACAGCACTGAGATAGAGAGCACTGAAACCAACACCGTGATAGAGAACACTGACACCAGAACCGAGATAGAGATCACTGACACCAGCACCGTGATAGAGAGCACTGACACCAGCACCGAGATAGAAAGCACTGACACCAGCACCAGCACCGAGATAGAGAGAGAGCACCGACATCAGCACCGAGATAGAGAGCACTGAAACCAGCACCGTGATAGAGAGCACTGACACCAGCACTGAAATAGAGAGCACTGATACCAGCACCAGCACCGAGATAGAGAGATAGCACTGACACCAGCACTGAGATAGAGAGAGAGCACTGACACCAGCACCAAGATAGAGAGCACTGACACCAGCACCAAGATAGAGAGCACTGACACCAGCACCATCACCAAGATAGAGAGAGAGCACTGACACCAGCACCATGATAGAGAGCACTGACACTAGCACTGAGATAGAAAGCATTGACACCACACCAGCCTCCCGAGATAGAGAGAGAGCACTAACGCCAGCACTGAGATAGAGAGCACTGACACCAGCACCGAGATATAGAGCACTGACACAGCCCCGAGATAGAGAGCACTGACACCAGCACTGTGATAGAGAGCACTGGCACAGCACCAAGATAGAGAGCACTGACACAGCACCGAGATAGAGAGCACTGACAACAGGACCGTGATTGAGAGCACTGACACCAGCACCGAGATAGAAAGCACTGACACCAGCACAGATATAGAGAGCACTGACACCAGCACTGTGATAGAGAGCACTGACACCAGCACTGAGATAGAGAACACTGACACCAGCACCGAGATAGAGAGCGAGCACTGACACCAGCACTGAGATAGAGGGAGAGCACTGACACCAGCACCGTGATAGAGGGCACTGACACCAGCACCGAGATAGAGAGCACTGACACCAGCACCAGCACCGAGATAGAGAGAGAGCACTGACACCAGCACCGGGATAGAAAGAGATCACTGACACCAGATCCGTGATAGAGAGCACTGACACCAGCACCCAGATAGAGAGCACTGACACCAGCACCAAGATAGAGAGAGAGCACTGACACCAGCACCGAGATAGAGAGCACTGACACCAGCACTGAGATAGAGAGAGAGCACTGACACCAGCACCGAGATAGAGAGCACTGACACCAGCACCAGCACCGAGATAGAGAGAGAGAGCACTGACACCTGCACCGAGATAGAGAGAGCACTGGCACCAGCACCATGATAGAGAGCACTGACACCAGCACCGAGATAGAGAGCACTGGCACCAGCCCCGAAAGAGAGCACTGGCACCAGCACAGAGATAGAGAGCACTGACACCAGCGCCGAGATAGAGAGCACTGACACCACACCAGTACCGAGATAGAGAGAGAGCACTGACACCAGCACCATGATAGAGATCACTGACACCAGCACGAGATAGAGAGCACTGACACCAGCACCGTGCTAGAGAGCACTGACACCAGCACTGAGATAGAGAGCACTGACACCACTCCAGCACCAAGATAGAGAGAGAGCACTGACACCAGCATTGAGATAGAGAGCACTGACACCAGCACCGAGATAGAGAGCACTGACACCAGCACTGAGATAGAGAGCACTGGCACCAGCACCGTGATAGAGAGCCCTGATACCAGCACCGAGATAGAGAGCACTGGCACCAGCACCGTGATAGAGAGCACTGACACCAGCACTGAGATAGAAAGCACTGACACCAGCACTAGCATTGAGACAGAGAGAGAGAGCACTGACACCAGTACCGTGATAGAGAGCACTGAAACCAGCACCGAGATAGAGATCACTGACACCAGCACCAACACCGAGATAGAGAGAGAGAGCACTGACACCTGCACCGAGATAGAGAGCACTGACACCAGCACTGTGATAGAGATTACTGACACCAGCACTGAGATAGAGAGCACTGACACCACACCAGCCCCGAGATAGAGAGAGAGCACTAACACCAGCACCGAGATAGAGAGAGAGAGCACTGACACCAGTACCGTGATAGAGAGCACTGACGCCAGCACCAAGATAGAGAGCACTGACACCAGCACCGAGATAGAGAGCACTGACACAGCACCGAGATAGAGAGCACTGAAACCAGCACCATGATAGAGAACACTGACACCAGAACCGAGATAGAGATCACTGACACCAGCACCGTGATAGAGAGCACTGACACCAGCACCGAGATAGAAAGCACTGACACCAGCACCGAGATAGAGAGAGAGCACCGACATCAGCACCGAGATAGAGAGCACTGAAACCAGCACCGTGATAGAGAGCACTGATACCAGCACCAGCACCGAGATAGAGAGATAGCACTGGCACCAGCACTGAGATAGAGAGAGAGCACTGACACCAGCACCAAGATAGAGAGCACTGACACCAGCACCAAGATAGAGAGCACTGACACCAGCACCATCACCGAGATAGAGAGAGAGCACTGACACCAGCACCAAGATAGAGAGCACTGACACCAGCACCGAGATAGAGAGCACTGACACCAGCAATGAGATAGAGAGCACTGACACCAGCACCATGATAGAGAGCACTGACACTAGCACTGAGATAGAGAGCATTGACACCACACCAGCCTCCCGAGATAGAGAGAGAGCACTAACGCCAGCACTGAGATAGAGAGCACTGACACCAGCACCGAGATATAGAGCACTGACACAGTACCGAGATAGAGAGCACTGACACCAGCACTGTGATAGAGAGCACTGACACAGCACCAAGATAGAGAGCACTGACACAGCACCGAGATAGAGAGCACTGACAACAGGACCGTGATTGAGAGCACTGACACCAGCACCGAGATAGAAAGCACTGACACTAGCACAGATATAGAGAGCACTGACACCAGCACTGTGATAGAGAGCACTGACACCAGCACTGAGATAGAGAGCACTGACACCAGCACCGAGATAGAGAGAGAGCACTGACACCAGCACTGAGATAGAGGGAGAGCACTGACACCAGCACCGTGATAGAGGGCACTGACACCAGCACCGAGATAGAGAGCACTGACACCAGCACCAGCACCGAGATAGAGAGAGAGCACTGACACCAGCACCGGGATAGAGAGAGATCACTGACACCAGATCCGTGATAGAGAGCACTGACACCAGCACCCAGATAGAGAGCACTGACACAAGCACCGGGATAGAGAGAGAGCACTGACACCAGCACCGAGATAGAGAGCACTGACACCAGCACTGAGATAGAGAGAGAGCACTGACACCAGCACCGAGATAGAGAGCACTGACACCAGCACCAGCACCGAGATAGAGAGAGAGAGCACTGACACCTGCACCGAGATAGAGAGAGCACTGACACCAGCACCGAGATAGAGAGCACTGGCACCAGCCCCGAAAGAGAGCACTGGCACCAGCACAGAGATAGAGAGCACTGACACCAGCGCCGATATAGAGAGCACTGCCACCACACCAACACCGAGATAGAGAGAGAGCACTGACACCAGCACCGTGATAGAGAGCACTGACACCAGCACGAGATAGAGAGCACTGACACCAGCACCATGCTAGAGAGCACTGACACCAGCACTGAGATAGAGAGCACTGACACCACTCCAGCACCAAGATAGAGAGAGAGCACTGACACCAGCATTGAGATAGAGAGCACTGACACCAGCACCGAGATAGAGAGCACTGACACCAGCACTGAGATAGAGAGCACTGGCACCAGCACCGTGATAGAGAGCCCTGATACCAGCACTGAGATAGAGAGCACTGGCACCAGCACCGTGATAGAGAGCACTGACACCAGCACTGAGATAGAAAGCACTGACACCAGCACTAGCATTGAGACAGAGAGAGAGAGCACTGACACCAGTACCGTGATAGAGAGCACTGAAACCAGCACCGAGATAGAGATCACTGACACCAGCACCAGCACCGAGATAGAGAGAGAGAGCACTGACACCTGCACCGAGATAGAGAGAGCACTGACACCAGCACCATGATAGAGAGCACTGACACCAGCACCGAGATAGAGAGCACTGGCACCAGCCCCGAAAGAGAGCACTGACACCAGCACCGAGATAGAGAGCACTGACACCATACCAGCACCGAGATAGAGAGAGAGCACTGACACCAGCACCGTGATAGAGAACACTGACACCAGCACGAGATAGAGAGCACTGACACCAGCACCGTGCTAGAGAGCACTGACACCAGCACCGAGATAGAGAGCACTGACACAGCACTTAGATACAGAGCACTGACACCAGCACCGTGATAGAGAGCACTGACACCAGCACTGAGATAGAGAGCACTGATACCAGCACCAGCACCGAGATAGGGAGATAGCACTGACACCAGCACTGAGATAGAAAGAGAGCACTGACACCAGCACTGTGATAGAGAGCACTGACACCAGCACCAAGATAGAGAGCACTGACACCAGCACCATCACCGAGATAGAGAGAGAGCACTGACACCAGCACCAAGATAGAGAGCACTGACACCAGCACCGAGATATAGAGCCCTGACAGCATCAATGAGATAGAGAGCACTGACACCAGCACCATGATAGAGAGCACTGACACTAGCACTGAGATAGAGAGCATTGACACCACACCAGCCCCCCGAGATAGAGAGAGAGCACTAACGCCATCACTGAGATAGAGAGCACTGACACCAGCACCGAGATAGAGAGCACTGACACCAGCACCGTGATAGAGAGCACTGACACCAGCACTGAGATAGAGAGCACTGACACCAGCACCAGCACTGAGATAGAGGGAGAGCACTGACACCAGCACCGTGATAGAGGGCACTGACACCAGCACCGAGATAGAGAGCACTGACACCAGCACCAGCACCGAGATAGAGAGAGAGCACTGACACCAGCACCGGGATAGAGAGAGATCACTGACACCAGATCCGTGATAGAGAGCACTGACACCAGCACCCAGATAGAGAGCACTGACACCAGCACCGAGATAGAGAGAGAGCACTGACACCAGCACCGAGATAGAGAGCACTGACACCAGCACTGAGATAGAGAGAGAGCACTGACACCAGCACCGAGATAGAGAGCACTGACACCAGCACCAGTACCGAGATAGAGAGAGAGAGCACTGACACCTGCACCGAGATAGAGAGAGAGAGCACTGACACCAGCACCATGATAGAGAGCACTGACACCAGCACCGAGATAGAGAGCACTGGCACCAGCCCCGAAAGAGAGCACTGACACCAGCACAGAGATAGAGAGCACTGACACCAGCACCGAGATAGAGAGAGAGCACTGACACCAGCACCGTGATAGAGAGCACTGACACCAGCACGAGATAGAGAGCAATGACACCAGCACCGTGCTAGAGAGCACTGACACCAGCACTGAGATAGAGAGCACTGACACCACTCCAGCACCAAGATAGAGAGAGAGCACTGACACCAGCATTGAGATAGAGAGCACTGACACCAGCACCAAGATAGAGAGCACTGACACCAGCACTGAGATAGAGAGCACTGGCACCTGCACCGTGATAGAGAGCCATGATACCAGCACCGAGATAGAGAGCACTGGCACCAGCACTGTGATAGAGAGCACTGACACCAGCACTGAGATAGAAAGCACTGACACCAGCACTAGCATCGAGATAGAGAGAGAGAGCACTGACACCAATACCGTGATAGAGAGCGCTGACATCAGCACCAAGATAGAGAGCACTGACACCAGCACCGAGATAGAGAGCACTGACACAGCACCGAGATAGAGAGCACTGACACAGTACTGAGATAGAGAGCACTGACACCAGCACCGTGATAGAGAGCACTGACACCTGCACCATGATAGAGAGCAGTGACACCAGCACCGAGATATAGAGCAGTTACACCAGCGCCGAGATAGAGAGCACTGAAACCAGCACCGAGATAGAGAGAGAGCACTGACAAGAGCACCGAGATAGAGAGCACTGACACCAGCACCAAGATATAGAGCACTGACAACAGCACAGAGAGAGAGCACTGACACCAGCACTGAGATAGAGAGCACTGACACCATCACCGAGATAGAAAGCACTGACACCAGCACCGAGATAGAGAGCACTGACACCATCACCGAGATAGAGAGCACTGACACCAGCACCAAGATAGAGAGCACTGACACCAGCACCAAGATAGAGAGCACTGACACCAGCACCGTGATAGAGAGCACTGACACCAGCACCTAGATAGAGAGCACTGACACCAGCACCGTGATAGAGAGCACTGACACCAGCACCGAGATAGAGAGCACTGCCACCACACCAGCACCGTGATAGAGAGCACTGACACCAGCACCGAGATAGAGAGCACTGAGACCACACCAGCACCGAGATTGAGAGCACTGACACCACACTAGCTCCGAGATAGAGAAAGCACTGACACCAGCACCGAGATAGAGAGCACTGACAGCAGCACTGATACCAGCAACTCACTGCTGAGCCCCAAAAATATGACACCGCTCAACCTCTTCAAACAGGAGGGTATGGGCATATAGTACGGTGTGCTTTATTGTACAAGGAAGTGAGCCAAAGGTAGAAAAAAGGTCTGTGTGCTCGATTAAATAAATCGTTTATAGAGCTATACATGGTCTACTGGTCACATGTGTTGAATTCCTCTGAGATCCATGCCTCATTCATTTTTATAAATGTGAGGTAGTCAACACTGTCGTGAGCTAGGCGAGTGCGCTTATCGGTCACAATCCCCCCTGCTGCGCTGAATGTCCTTTCGGACAGGACACTGAATGAGGGGCAAGCCAACAGTTCCATTGCAAATTGGGCAAGCTCTAGCCAGAGGTCAAGCCTGCCCACCCAGTAGTCCAGGGGTTCATCACTCCTCAGAGTGTCCACATCGGCCGTTAACCCGACGTAGTCGGACACCTGTCGGCCGAGGCATTCCCTGATGCTGGATCCGGATGAGACCTGTCGATGGGTCGGCTGAAAGAATGACCTCATATCAGAAGTCACCAACACATCTTCAAACCGGCCTCTTCTTGCAGGCACTGTTGGATTGGTACCCGCAACTCTTTCTCTGGGAGTGGGAATTCCTCCACTGCCAGTGCACGCAAAAGCAGAATGCAGCATTTCTCAAAGCAAGGCCTGGAAGTGCTCCATTCTGACAGCCCTCTGTGACGGTGGTAACATTTCCGCAAATTTGTGTTTATACCGGGGGTTCAAGTACGTTGCCACCCAGTACTGGTCCTTGACCCTTATGCTTTTCATATGGGGGTCCCTGTTAAAACACTGGAGCATGAAGGCCCCCATTTGCACTAAACTGGAAGCGGTGTGGTGGCCTGACTCCTGCTCATCATCCAGGATAATGTCATCCTCCTCGTTCTCCTCTCCCCATCCATGCAAAGCAACAGGGATCCCAGAAAGGTTTAAAGCATGCTCTTCTTTCTCCTCCTCATCTGCCCCTGCACCATCCTCCTCTAGCTCCTCTTCAAACTCCTGTTGTTGATTTATCTCAGATAGAGTAGCCCCCCCTGGGAATTCATCCTGCATTGCGACTTCCTCATCTTCCTGCTCCTCCATGGCTTGATCAATGACACGACGCAATGCACGCTCCATAAAGAAGGCATAAGGTACCATGTCACTGATGGCGCCATGGCTGCGACTGGCCAGTTTGGTGACCTCATCAAATGGCCACAGAAGTCTGCATGCGTCGCGCATGAGCAGCCACTGGCGCGGTGAAAAAAAACAAGCTCCCCAGAACCTGTTCTGCCACAGAGTTCGTACAGGTAGAAGTTAACTGCAAGTTTCTGCTGGAGCAGCCTATCAAGCATATAGAAGGTTGAGTTCCATCGCGTCGGGCAATCGCAAATAAGACGTCTGACCGGCAGATTGTGTCGCCGCTGAATGTCAGCAAGGCGAGCCATGGCCGTGTAAGATCTTCTGAAATGAGCCAAGATTTTCCTTGCCTGCCGCAAGATGTCCTGGACCCCAGGGTATTTGACAACGAATTGCTGCATGACCAAGTTTAAGACGTGTGCCATGCATGGCACGTGCATAATTTTGCCCTGTTTCAATGCGCTAAGCAGATTGGCACCATTGCCACACACCACTTTACCAACTGTCAAATTGAGCGGTGTTAGCCACTGATCTGCCTGTGAACGCAAAGCTGAAAGGAGTGCTGGGCCAATGTGGCTCTTGGCTTCCAGGCACAACAGACGCAGCACAGCAAGGCAACATCTCACCTGGCATGTCGAATAGGTTCTGGGGAGCTTGGGCAGCGCAGCAGAAGAGATGCTAGCAGCGGAAAAGGAGGAGTCAGCCGAGGAGGAGAGGGAGGAGGATGGAGTAGGAGGAGGAGAAGAAGAGCCAGGCCTGCATGCAATCCGTGGCGGTAAAACCAAATCTACACGGGTGCCACGGGTTACATGCTTGACGGCCGTCAGAAGGTTCTCCCAATGAGCAGTAAAAGTGATATACCTTCCCTGCCCATGTTTGCTAGACCACATGTCTGTGGTCAGATGTATCTTGGCACCGACACTGTGTGCCAGAAATACATTCACTTGCCGCTGAACATGGCCATATAGCTCTGGGATGCCCTTCTGTGAGAAATACTTCCTTCCTGGGACCTTCTATTGTGGTGTTCCAATGGCCACAAATTTTCGAAAGGCCTACGAGTCCACCAGTTTATATGGCAGTAGTTGGCGGGCTATCAGTTCTGACAAGCCAGCCGTCAACTGCTGGGCAAGAGGGTTATCCGGCGTCATAATTTTTTCTATGCTCGAACATTTGGCTCACGGAAGCCTGTCTTTTTCCAGAAAAACGTGAGGACGGCATGATGGAAGGTAGAGTGGAGGACAATTGTGAGGAGAGAGGAGAAGGAGAAGTAGAAGATGAGGCTGGAAGGTGAGAGCCTGGAGTGTGGCTTTGTGGGTTCCATTGCTCCCACTGGGCTCGGTGATGGCAGCTCATGCCTTCTTAAGGCGGTCGTCCCTAGGTGAGTGTTGGGCTTACCGCAATTTATGCGTTGACTGCAAAGATTGCAGATGGCAACACTATTGTCAGCAGCGGACACATTAAAAAAAGCCCACACTACGGAGCCATGTGCCGGCGTCCTGGGAGCGCCAGATGTGACCGTATATGGTTGATGCCTCGCTCCTGATAAATTAGCAGTCTGCTCGAGTGCATCAGATCGCACCGCTGCTATTTGCAACATATGTCTCAAGCGTATCTCGCGTGGCCAAAACATCAGCCGCTTGGGCACCACATGCTTGACCAGACATATGTTGACCTGCCATGCAGCTCGTTGGCAAGTGTACCTCAAAGACCCACACCAAAGAACAAAGCGGACCTCTCCTTGCTCCTCATCAGCTGGCATCTCCAACCCCACTAGACCTAGTGCCCAGCCAAGTGCTTCCGGGCACTCTGCTAGCAGTACACCCACGTCCGATTATAGCAGGCAAATGTCCCTGCCCCAGCTGCTGGACCGGTGAAAGAAGTTCACTCCCAGCCATCCACATGCCCAGCGGTTGAATACTAGCTTGGCTAAATTGCTAGCACTTCAACTGCTGCCTTTTCAGTTGGTAGACTCGGCCACCTTCCGTGAGTTTGTACAATGTGCGGTTCCTCAGTGGCAGGTCCCCAAACGCCACTTTTTCGCACGGAAGGCGATTCCGGCTCTCTACCGGCATGTGGAAGGCAATGTCCTTGCCTCGCTGGACAGGGCGGTCAGCGGTAAGGTGCATATTACCGCTGACTCATGGTCCAGCAGGCATGGACAGGGACGTTACCTGTCTTACACGGCCCATTGGGTCACTCTTCTGGCAGCTGGGAAGGATGCAGGACAAGGTGCAGTAGTGTTGGAGGTTGTGTCGCCACCACGCCTCCAAAATGCTACTATTGGTTGTGACACACCTCTCTCCTCCACCCCCTCCTCTTCTTCTTCCTCCATGGCCTCTTCCAGTGCTCTGACCTCAGAACCAGCGGTGCTCCGTAGGCGTTCCAGGGGCTACGCAAGTACGCAGGCAAAACGATGCCATGCCGTGCTTGCGCTGGTTTGTTTGGGGGACAGGAGCCACACTGGGGCTGATGTTTTGTCAGCTCTGCAGGGGCAGGCCGAGAGGTGGTTGACGCCACACCAGCTTAAGCCAGGAATGGTGGTTTGCGACAATAGCACCAACCTCCTCTCCGCCCTCCGACAGGGACAACTGACCCATGTGCCCTGTGTAGCTCACGTCCTTAACCTGGTGGTGCAGCGGTTCTTGGGAAGGTACCCCGGCTTGCAGGATGTCCTGAAGCAGGCCAGGAAAGTCTGTGTGCATTTCCGCCGATCATTAAATGCCTGTGCTCGGCTGGCTGAGCTCCAAAAGGAGTTGAACCTGCCCAAGAACCGCCTTATATGTGACATGCCCACCAGGTGGAACTCAACGTTGGCCATGCTGCAGTGGCTGTACAGGCAGCAGAGGGCCATCAATGAGTACCTGTGCGACTACGGCACCAGGACAGGGTCAGGGGAGCTCGGTTTTTTCTCACCACGCCAGTGGGGCATGATCAGGGATGCATACACTGTCCTGCCACCGTTTGAGGAGGCCACAAGGATGGTGAGCAGTGACAGTGCATGCATCAGTGACACTGTACCTCTTGTCCACCTCTTGGAGCATATGCTGCGTGGAATAATGGACAGGGCACTTGAGGCAGAACAGAGGCGGGAAGAGGAGGACTTCCTTGCCTCTCAAGGCCCCCTTTATCCAGACAGTGTTCCTGCTGTGCCACCCATCACACAGGAAGAGGATGAGGAGGAGGAAGAGGAGGAGGAGGATGATTGTGTCAGCATGGAGGTGGAGGCTGGCACTCAGCATCAGCAGCAGCAGCAGTCTTGTAGGGATGATTTACAGTACCAAGAAACCCGTGGACTTGTACGTGGCTGGGAGGAGGTAGCTGCGGATCATGTTGTCCTTAGTGACCCAGAGGACTCAGGACCGAATGCCTCAGCTAACCTACGCTGCATGGCCTCCCTGATCCTGCAAAGCCTGCGGAAGGATCCTCGTATTCTTCGGATCAAGGAGAGGGACCATTACTGGCTGGCCACTCTCCTTGATCCACGGTACAAGGGTAAGGTTGCCGACCTTATCTTGCCATCGCAGAGGGAGCAGAGGATAAGACATCTCCGGGAGGCCTTGCAGAAAGGTCTGTGCAACGCGTTCCAAGAGACTGGGAGGTTACAAACTCCTGGTCCTGGACAACGTGTTGCTGAGGCATCGGTCAGAAGGAGCAGTGGAGAAGGTGGCCGTCTGACTGATGCTTTCAGACAATTTTGTAGTCCGCAGCCCCAAGGTATGATTGGTTCCAGCAACCATCGCCAGCGTCTGATTTACATGGTGCAAGAATACCCAGGGGCAAGGTCAGACTTGGACACCTTTCCCACCGAAAATCCTCTGGCTTACTGGGTCTTGAGGATGGATCACTGGCGAGAGCTTGCACAGTATGCAATTGAGCTACTGGCCCGTCCTGCATCCAGCGTTCTTTCGGAACGCACCTTCAGTGCTGCTGGTGGCTTTGTTACCGATCACAGGGTGCGCCTGTCCACCGAATCAGTTGATCGACTGACCTTCATCAAGATGAATCAGTCTTGGATAACCCACAGCTACCAAGCACCTGAAGCTGATGAAACCGAATAATTTTTTTTGAAATATCACATCCCTTCAAGACTGCCTATGCTGATGCTGAGTGACTGTCCTGTTATGTTGATTGTCTATCCTCTTCCTCCTCCGCTGATATGTTGGAAGAACATTTATGGTTATGGGTGATGCCATCAGCCCAATTTTTCTGCCCCTGTTCACCAGGGGCGTTTAATTACAATTTTTGATGCAATGCTTTGCAGCAGGGCTAATTCCTGCAATAAAACTAGAGTATATGGGAGAGGTTGCAGTGTAGTGGCACCAGCACCAGTGCCTAAGGCCCAATTTTTCTGCCCCTGTTTAACAGGGGCATTTAATTACAATTTTTGATGCAATGATTTGCAGCAGGGCTAATTCCTGCAATAAAACTAGAGTATATGGGAGAGGTTGCAGTGTAGTGGCACCAGCACCAGTGCCTAAGGCCCAATTTTTCTGCCCCTGTTTAACAGGGGTGTTTAATTACAATTTTTGATGCAATGCTTTGCAGCAGGGCTAATTCCTGCAATAAAACTAGAGTATATGGGAGAGGTTGCAGTGTCGTGGCACCAGCACCAGTGCCTAAGGCCCAATTTTTCTGCCCCTGTTTAACAGGAGCGTTTAATTACAATTTTTGATGCAATGCTTTGCAGCAGGTCTAATTTCTGCAATAAAACTAGAGTATATGGGAGAGGTTGCAGTGTCGTGGCACCAGCACCAGTGCCGAAGGCCCAATTTTTCTGCCCCTGGGGCATTTAATTACAATTTTTGATATAATATTTCACAGGAGGGCCCATTCCTGTGCCCACCCAGAGTAACTGTGAGGACTTATAGTGTTGTGGCACCAGCACCACAACCACCAAAGGTCAATTTTTCTACCACTGTTCAACAATGGCATGTAATTACAATTCTTGATATAATCGTTCACAGCAGGGCGCTCCAGCGCCCACCAAGAGTCACTTTGAGGGCTTACAATGTTGTGGCAAAACCAACACCTTGTTCCGCCATTTCTGCAGAGCATATAGGGCAGGCCCCTACTTTCAAACATCCAACTTACAAACATCTCCTACTTGCAAACGGAAGGAGACAACAGCAAGTGAGATGAAAAAAGATGTACAACAAAACAGATTATACAGGGGTGATAACCCTTCCCTATGTTTTCCAAAAAGCTTAAAAATTGTTTTTTTGACTGGAGCTACACTTTAAAAATGTACCAGTTGAAAATTACAAACAGATTCAACTTAACACAATAAACCTACACAGTCCCTGTCTTGTTTGCACCGCCTGTATACTGCTGTTCTGAGTATATAGGGCCTGGGGGCCACACGTATTTCCTTTTTTTAATATGCGTACAAGACCCAAAGGGGCTGGTAATGGGCAGGGAGGGCTACCCATGCCATTTTTCTCAATGATTTTTAACCATATTGCAGGAACCAGATATAACATTAAAACCGCAAGCAGTTTTAAATGATGTTATTTCCGTTTAATGTCATTTTGTGCAGGGACTGTTCTAAACACGGGAAACACGTGGCACTTCACACGCAAACTACAGACACCCCCAGGCACGATATTTAAAGGAATATTTCACTTTTTTCACTTTAATCGTCATTAAAATCAGTGCTCCCGCCAAAACGGCCATTTTTAAAAACATTTTTGGCATTGACCCATGTCCCCTAGGGCAGGAGCCAGGTCCCCAAACCCTTATTAGGACAGTATCTTGCATATTAGCCGTTAAAATTAGCACTTTTAATTTCGAACATTCGAGTCCCATAGACTTCAATGGGGTTCTAAAGTTCGTACGAATTTGGGGTCCGTTCGAAAGTTCTGGTGCGAACCGAACCGGGGGGTGTTCGGCTCATCCCTAATAGTAACATGATTTCACTCAGCAGAGCCAACCTGGTGCGGTAAAACTGCGCCCGCTGGCCCGCCAGCAGTTAAAACTGATCGTGGCTGTAATGAATTATCGAGTCTCAGCAATATAGTTAAAACTCATTGAAAAAAATGGCATGGACCCCCCCAGTCCATTACCAGGCCCTTCAGGTCTGGTATGGATATTAAGGGGAACTCTGCACCATTTTTTTTATTTAAATGGCATATGGATCCCCCCAAAATCCATACCAGACCCTTCAGGTCTGGTATGGATTTTAAGGGGTACCGTGGGCCAAAGTAAAAAAAATGGCATAGGGGTCCCCAACATGTTGAGAGTACTGCTCCTGAAAAAAGCTGCAGTTTTAAAACTTTTTTTTGCATTGATACATGTCCCCTGGGGAAGGACCCAGGTCCCCAAACACTTTTTATGGCAAAACGTGCATATAAGCCTTTAAAATTAGCACTTTTTTCATGTTAGTGTCCCTAGACTTTAATGGTGTTCCACTTTTTGAGTTTGCCGTGAACACTGCATGATGTTCACTGTTCATCGAACAGGCTAACACCCAATGTTCGAGTTGAATGTAAGTGGCTCATCCCTAACAATAACTAAGTATTATCATTTGTGTGAAACACTTCAACCTCTTTGTCCCCTGCTCAATCATTTAACTACCTGTTATATGAAGCCTCAATAAAAAGGATTATTGGAAGCGCAGCCATCCAGAATAATTTATTTTATTCTATTCTGAGGGTATCTAGTTAGTCTCTGTGCTGGAAAAGGTACTCTATGTTTACCCACACCTCACTAAGGTATTCTCCTATGTGGCAGCTGATGAAAGACCAATGAGGAATACTATAATGTGTCACTGGAGACATCATTGAGTCTGCTGACATCACATCTGAGATTAAAGCATCCAACATCAGTCTGAGTGCTCTTGGATGTATACATTAGGGAGGCTTTTACAGGTAAATACCATGCAAAAATATGTGAATGTACATGTAATCATATAAAAATATTTTTGTGAAATTGATCTTTCTAATTAGGATGTTTTCACAGTATGGATTGATTAGTCAATGCTTGGTTCAAGCAGGCACCACATCTAATGTCTGTATACAACCTGGTTCCTGATACATAGACTCCAGTTCTGTAAACTGTAATAACTTATAATTCTCATACATACTGTATACATCCACATTTATGAAAATTTACTGCAAAAGCCTGGTTGTGGGGAGAAATATGTAACTGAAGCAAGAGCACACACAAAAAACCTGTGTTGTATCACTTTCTCACTTTTTGGTAGTGAGCATGCATGCTTAAGTTAGTATTAAAGTAATATTAAATGCTAATTTTTTATCCTCCTAAAATAATAAACATGTTATACTTATCTGCACTGTGCATTGATTTTGCACAGAGCAACCCTGATCCTCCTCTTCATCACTTCGGGCTCCTTTGCTTCTCGGTGTGCAACCATGGCGAGGCTTCCTATTGTAACACACAGTGTGGCTTGGCTCTGCCCCCTCTCTCTGCTCCCAGGATTTGATTAAGGCCCCATTCGCACCTGAGCATAGCCTTTTCAAGCAGAAAATTGTGTGATTTTACAGCGATTTTGCGGCGTTTGTTGCAGAATTTTTTACCACAATTTTGCTGTGTTTTTTACCTCGTTTTGCCGCAATTTTGTACAGGGCATAAGGTCACCAATGTAAAAAGAAGAAAATGCCCAAATCTGCCCGATTCGAGTGACAAAAAAGAGTCTTGTGTTCGGCTCCAGGCGAATTGGAGTGGAGATGTGAACCATCTCCATTGAGAATAATAGATTTTTTCACCCAAAAGTGTTTTGTAGCTTCAGGCTTCAAGCTACAAAACGCTCAGGTGTGAATGGGGCCTAACAGCAGCAGAAGCCATTGCCAAAGTCACTGTGAGAAGAGGAAGAGTGTCAGGGCTGGCTTAGCCCTTCCTCCTCTGGGCTGGCCACTCAGCTGTAGTAAGCTAATTGCCAGCTCTCTTTTCTCTCCACAGTTACCAGCTGTTCACGATGATGCTCGTCTGGCCTGCCTATATAAAGTCTTCCAGCTCATTTCTCCTTTGCCTTCACGTTTGGTCACATCACTAGGAACCATATCCTGCTGTTGTTTCAAGACTGGCTTGCTACATCCCTGCAGCGTTTCCTGGGCTTTGCCAATTACTATCGGAAGTTTATTCGAAACTTCTCGCCTCTGGTCAAGCCTCTGACTGATATGACCAGAAAGGAGGGTAACCCACAGAGTTGGTCTCCGGAGTCCATTAAGGCCTTTGAGACTCTCAAGGCTGCCTTTGTTTCTGCTCCTGTGTTGGCACATCCTGATCCTATTTCTGAGTGGAACCCTCTGTTAGGTGAAGAGGTCAAGTTGCAGTATTTCCACTTTGGAGAACAGAGGTAAATTGTTTAATTGTGGTCTTCACTTCCTCCCATAAAGATCTTAACTTGGGGCAGTATCAGAAGATATGAGATATTGTACTCACTGCAGAGCAACAGAGCCAGCAAGTGTTTATCCTAGAAGTTGATGCTTCTGAGACTGGAGTTGGCACCCTTCTGTCTCAACGTCCTAACTCAGAGCGCTATGCATCTGTGTGGCTACTTTTCCAAGAAATTGTCACCTGCTGAGTGCAATTATGAGATTGGCGACAGAGAGCTTTTGGCGATCATTTTAGCCCTGAAAGAATGGAGACATCTCCTTGAAGGTACCACTGTGCCCGTTCTTATTCTTACTGACCATAAGAATCTTACATTCTTGTCTGAGGCTAAGTGACTCTCTCCCAGAAGGGCGCGATGGGCTCTTTTCTTGTCGAGCTTTAATTACATTGTCTCATTCTTACCCGGTACTTAGAATGTAAGGGCTGATGCCTTGTCACGACAATTTTCCTCTACTTCCAAGTTGGAGTAGGTTCCGGTTCCTATGATTCCTCCTGATTGTATCTTAGCTACGGTTCACACCAGTCTTACTTCTCCTTTGGGTGACAAAATTCTTGCTGCTCAGGTCCATGCTCCTCCTGATAAACCTTGTGACCGCTGTTTTGTCCCAGAAAGTCTCCATACTGCAGTGCTCTAGACTTATCATTCTCCCAAGGCAGCTGGCCATCCTGGGAAGAATCAACTCATTTGGGCCACCTCCCAACAATTCTGGTGGCCTAGTCTACAGGCTGATGTTACTGCTTTCGTAGCTGCCTGTCCCGTGTGTGCTCAGAGTAAGACTCCACGACACCTTCCAGTGGGCCTCCTACAACCCATACCCAATGGAGAGAGGCCCTGGACTCACCTGTCTATGGATTTCATTGTGGAATTGCCCAACTTCCAAGGCAACACTGTTATCCTTATGGTGGTTGACCGTTTTTTAAAAATGTGTCATGGTATTCCACGTAAGAAGTTGCCCACCTCTAAGGAACTGGCTTCCATTTTTGCTTGGGAGATCTTTCGCTTACATGGGCTACACAAGGTGATTGTCTTGGATAGGGGCAGTAAGTTTGTCTCCCAGTTCTGGTGAGCCTTTTGTGCACATTTGGGAATACAGCTTGCGTTCTCTTCTGCGTATCACTCGCAGTCTAATGGGGCCGCAGAACGAGCCAATCAGTCCTTGGAGCAATTCCTACGTTGCTATATTTCTGACCATCATAACAACTGGTCTGACCTATTACCTTGGGCAGAGTTTGCTCACAACAATGCCTTGAATTCTGCCTCCCGATTGTCTCCATTTATGGTGAATTATGGTTTTTAACCTTCCATGTTGCCTGACTCGTTTGTTCCGCAGAGTATTCCTGCATTAGAGGAGCATCTCCGTGGTCTTAGTTCCACTTGGGTACAAGTCTAGGAGGCTTTGCATCATGCTAATGATAGGTACAGACTCTATGCTGACCGCAGACGCCTGCCAGCGCCTTCCTACCAGGTTGGGGACAGGGTCTGGCTGTCATCTCGCAACCTCCGGCTTCGTATTCCCTCACTGAAGTTTGCACCTCGGTTTATTGGGCCTTTCCGTATCCTTCGCAGGATTAATCCAGTAGCTTACGCATTGGAACTTCCTCCTAGTATGCACATCTGAATGAATGAATGAATGAATGAAATACTTATATAGCGCACAATGCGAACTGAATCGCCTCTAGGCGCTGAAATCTCAAATGTGTTTCATGTCTCCTTAGTGAAACCGTTGGTCTGTAACCGATTTACCACCTCGGTGCCATGTCCTCACCCTATTCAGGTTGAGAACCATGAGGAGTATGAGGTACAATCCATTGTTGACTCCCGTAGGTTCCGTGGGCGCACACAGTAACTGGTGCTTTGGAAGGGGTACAGTCCGGAGGAACGCCCCTGGGTTTCATCCTCTGACGTACATGCCCCTGTCCTCCTCTGCGAGTTCCATAGACAGTTTCCCCTCAAGCCCGGTGGCCCTCCGAGGGAGAGGGGTCATTGAGGGGGGGTACTGGCAGGGCTGGCTTAGACCTTCCTCCTCTGGGCTGGCCACTCAGCTGTCGGCTAATTGCCAGCTCTCTTTTCTCTCCACAGTTACCAGCTGTTCCCGATGATGCTAATCTGGCCTGCCTATATAATGTCTTCCAGCTCATTTCTCCTTTGCCTTCACGTTTGGTCACATCACTAGGAACCATCTCCTGCTGTTGTTTCAAGACTGGCTTGCTACATCCCTCCTGGCTTCCATCCTGCTTGCAGTTGCTCTCCCTGGATTCCTGACTTCTGGACTGGCTGATTACCCAATCTGGTTTATGAACTTTGGACTGGCTGACTATCTGATCTGGCTATTGGACTCTGGCTTGCTTGACTATGCTTTTTCCTATTTACCTTTTTATTTTTATTAATAAACAAGTGTGATTCGATTGTACTTCTGTCTCTGTCTGTTTCATGGTTCCTGACAAAGAAAACGTAGAGAACTAAGCAGCTGGCAAAAAAAAAAAACACCAATGCATTGGTGTAAGAACACATTAAGGTAAAAAAACACCAAGGCTTTAGAACCACTTTAAACTCTCAGGCCGCGTACACACGGGCGGACTGTTCGCCCAACCTTGTTCGTCAAACAATCCGACAAACAGTCCGCTCAAAATTAGCATGAACGGACTTGACCACACACGATGAACGAACAGTCCGCTGAAAGCGTGCGCGATGACGTACGTCACGTACGACGGGACTAGAAATAGGAAGTCCAAGACACAGCAAAGCACCCTTTGGGCTCCTTCTGCTGAATTTGCGTTAGTAGAAGTTTGGTTAGAGACGATTCGCGCTTTTCAGACTTCAGCTTAATTTGTCCGTTCACTGCGGCGCAGTCTACCTGTGAGGTTTGTATCTGTCTTTCGGTACGCGTGGATCAGTTGTACCTGTTATTAGGCGCTTCTGGTCCGCTCGTTTCTGGGTTTCAGGTCATTCTTCATAGGTCTGGCTGTTCTTCAGTGCGTTCAGTTGAGCTTGTCTGTCCAGCCGACCGTTTCAAAGCCATGGAGAGTGGACGTACTCGGGAACGAGTTCGTGCTATATTGGAGCTTGGTGTTGGGGTTAATACTTTGACCCGAGCCCAGTCTGTGAACAGGGTGAGGAGGAGTTCATGGACAAAGAATTGGTTGCGCCAGCGTGACCAATTCTCGATATGCCTTTACTCCGTGAGAATAATCCTGATGATTTCAGGAATTATCTCAGGATGACGGACCCCGTTTTTCACCGTCTGCTGGCTTTGCTGACCCCTTATATCAGCAGGCAGGATACCTGCATGCGGCAAGCCATCACTCCGGAGCAGAGGCTCGTCGCCACGTTGCGCTACTTGGCGACAGGGAGAAGCCTTCAGGACCTCAAGTTCTCGACAGGCATCTCCCCCCAGGCTCTGGGGATCATTATTCCAGAGACCTGTTCTGCCATTATTCGGGTCCTGCAGAAGGAATATATGAAGGTAAGTTTGTTCTTTTAATATTGCATTATATGCATTATATGCATTGTATGTTTGTATTCATTTCATCATGACTTTTAATATCCATGACAGGAATATGATGTGAATGTCCCCTTTATATGAATGCATGCATTTTTTTTTTAAATGTTTTTTTTTTTTTTGTGTGTCATTTTTTTTGAGCTTTTTACCTTTTTGTGTCCCACGTGCATATTTGCTTTCATTAACCTCCTTAGCATTCAGTCCTGGGCCCCATATACACCCACAGCCGAGACTGTTTTTCTCTATAATTCATATTGTCAGCTCCATTGTACTATTTTACTTGCCCCCCCTCCCACCCTTTGTATACTCTTTGTATACACCCTGTGTGTGTGTGTGTAGATAGATAGATAGATAGAGATAGATAGATAGATAGATAGATAGATAGATAGATAGATAGATAGATAGATAGATAGATAGATAGATAGATAGATAGAGATAGATATATAGAGATAGATATATAGAGATAGATATAGATAGAGATATATAGATATAGATATAGATATATAGATATAGATATAGATAGATATATAGATATAGATAAATATATATGGATTGTCAACTCATTAATTAGTCCCCCCACTCAAATTGCTTGCAGGTGTTGGATACTCATTAATTAGTCCCCCCACCCCACTTACCCACCTAATTTATGTCCCCTGGTCCATCAGAGGGCTGATTAATCTGTGAATTGGTCCACCTACTTTTTTTTTGGGCAGAAAACAAATTTGCAATATTTCTGTTTAACTGTTGTTCCAAAATGTTTTTGAGTTTTATTTGTTATGAATTGTTTTTATTTAATGACTAATTTTTTTTCCTGTGTTTGACTCCCCAGTGTCCTTCCACGCCACAGGAATGGCAGATTGTGGCTTCCCAGTTCGCTGCCCGTTGGGACTTCCCCAACTGCGGAGGGGCGATCGACGGGAAACATGTGAGGATTGTGCCCCCACCCCATTCGGGGTCCTACTATTGGAATTATAAGGGGTTCCATAGTGTGGTGCTAATGGCGGTGGTGTCGGCACAATGTGACTTTCTTTATGTGGATGTGGGGAAGAACGGCCGGATGTCTGATGGAGGAGTCTTTAGGCAGACCGAGTTCTGCCACCGTCTTATCACTGGTGGCCTGGACTTGCCACCAGATGCCGAGAATGTGGAGGGGCTACCGTTTGTTTTTCTGGCTGATGAAGCGTTCGGTCTGAGTGAACATCTTATGAGACCCTTCCCCCAAAGGACCCTCACCCCGGGGAGGAGGGTTTTTAATTACCGAGCAAGAAGGGTTGTGGAGAGTGCCTTTGGCATTATGGCCAGTCGGTTCCGTCTGTTACTGACAGCCATCAACCTTGCAGAATATAAACTGAACTATGTGATTCTGTGCTGCTGCATTCTGCACAATTTTCTACGGAAATTTTCAGGTAACCAGTACCTGCAGCCTATTGGGCCTGAGGCCGGACTAATATTTCCAGAACTGACAGGGCTGGATCATGCCCTTCCTGGCTTAGCCCCCCAAACAGCACGTGAGGTGCGTGACCGCTATGTCAGCTATTTTAATGGTAGGGGGGCTATTCCAATGCCAGCTGAGCAATAAAAATGTATTTTTCTTGAAATATGTATTGTCTGTTCAAATTTTTAAGTTGGGTTCTTGTTTGCTTTTCACGTTGCTTGTCTCCTACATATTGTGTATATGTCCTAATTCAGGGATATGCAATTGGTCAACCTCCAGCTGGTGCAAAACTACAAGTCAATCATGCCTCTGGGTCTCATGCTTGTGGCTGTCAGTCTTGCTATGCTTCATGGGACTTATAGTTCTGCAACAGCTGGATTTCCACTAATTGCATATTCCTGTCCTAGTGCATTTGTATAGCAAAGTGGTTTTTGACAATAGGAAATAAGGCCCTTTGTGACAGAAAACACAAAATGACTTCCCAAACTGGTATTGAGTATTGAAAGAAGTAGACACACACACACACACATCTTTTTTTTGATTTTTTAATAGTGCACATTCCAACCAGTGCCTCTTTTTTAGATATTTTTCTTTTTGTGTTTTTTTTTTTTTTTTTTTTTTGTAAACATAGAAATATATAGATATATCTAAAATACAATTATCACAAAAATAAAAAAATAAAAGCATCTTTTTAACTATTTACATAAAACAAGGGGTAAAGCCAAATTTTGAAGATGCACACCAAAAATTGGTAATGTCAACATGTGCTATGTACCATCATGAGTGATCAATGGACGTGTTTGGTGTGTGCAATCCCTTCCTCTCACATACTAGAATGAGGAAGGGTTTGCAAACACCAAATGCGTCCATTGCGATCCTCTGATGGCACATAGCACATGTTGACACACCGTGTGCATCTTCAAAATTTGGCCTCTAAAAACTATGTTCTAAAAACATTGAAAACTTTTTGGCAAGGAAATGAAGAACATGATCGATTGTGTTTTAGGGAAAAGGGGCTTAGATTCTCCCTAAAACATCGATCATGTTCTTCATTTCCTGCCTCATAGTGACCAGTTGCTGTTGTATGGCATGGATTTGGTGTTGCATGGCCTGGATGTTGTTCTCCATGAAATCAATCCTGCCATTCCAGGCCATGATCTGCCCAATCAGCCTCTGGGCACTGTCAGAGGTAAATGGCTCTGCAGCTTGTTGTCCTTCCACAACCAGATCATCACCTAAAAACATGTGTAGATAAAAAATTGGTTAACATATACAGCCATTAATTGTTTACCTTAAGCTGGGTTGTCAGACACTCACTTTGTGGGGTGTGTATCTCCACCACCTCTTACTCCTCCACATCTAGCCCTGGGCTCAGCTGATCCAGAGGAGCTATGGAGCTTGGTCCAGCGGAGGATACGGAGCTTGGCTGCTCCCTCTCGGACACAGGGCTGGGCAGCTCCAATACCGACGCGGGGCTGGGGCTAAGTGCCCAATCAGGCTGGCGAGGTCTGGGGGTCCTGGGCTGCTCAGCCTCTTGTCTGAGTCTTTGTTCCCCTATGAGAATGAAAAAAAAAAAAGGATACTTTTAAGCATAGTGATATTTGAGTACAGAAATTTGAATATGAAACATTGGTTTGAAGTGGTGTACAATTATTAGCTGGTTATTACAAGCTCCTAGTTTAATACATCCTTAAAATGACTTTTTTTTAGTTAGGCTGTGTTCAGACTGCTGCGATGTGTGAACGCTGCAAATCTACTGTGGTTTCACGCATCGCATGTGCAGTTCGCACTGCCCTATGTGACCTGCTGGGAGTATCAGTGTAAAGTTTTATTGACACCTCCAAATTAGTTCTCATTTCACAGTGCAATCTTTAAACTCGGACAGGAATCGGACCACATGGTGTGAACACCCATGTGATCCGATTCGGCTGTGGACTAAAAAAAGGGCCATGTACAAGTTTGGGCCGGATGCGATGCGAATTCAGCTATACTATATGTATGGCTGAAATCGCATCACACAGAGATCACATGTGATTTGCACTGCAGTGCGGTGCAAATCACATTTGATCTCGTACATTGCAGCAATGTGAACCTAGCCTTTAACCAAACTGTGATACTGTATTTATTTTTTTCAAAGTTTCACAGACGGACACACTCGAATCATCCCCTGGAGTACCTGTGTGTGATTATGTCAAAAAATGTTCTATGATGTCCCAAACTACACTTAAATGTTTCCCAGTCCAGATGTTGAACCAGCATTTTATCTATCTATCTATCTATCTCATTTTTTTGATTGAGTCTACATTGCACTGAATACATTTATGAAACTTTATTAAAAACTTATATCCTATAAACTGAGCGTGACAATTCAGTTTATCATGAACAATACAAAAAAATTAATAACTAATTAAAATCTAATCCAACACCAGATAAATTTACACCATATACAAATTCATGCTATTTACGCCCACATATACGAACAACCATATGCGCTCATTACATGAACTATTAACTACACGAACGATCAAATCCGCCTGATTCACATTCAATACCTACACGAACGATTACGAACAAATCCGCCAGATTTACATACAATACCTACACGAACGATTACGATCAAATCCGCCAGATTTACATACAATACCTACACGAACGATTACGAACAAATCCGCCAGATTTACATACAATACCTACACGAACGATTACGATCAAATCCGCCAGATTTACATACAATACCTACACGAACGATTATGTCCGACAGTCACGAGAAACGCGGAGTTTACTCACTTTTTTTCAGGGCCTTTTTGATGCGGTGATATTGGTCTGGCTCCCTGGACTTGATGTCGGACCATCGTTTTTCCGGAGCTGGTCCTTGCCTCTTTGTACCCCAAATTTGTTCTGCAGCGATGTCACGACCTTATCCAAGATGGCGCTTTTCCGGACGTTAGGTTTGGGGTACGGGCCATGTTCCCCATCATAGTCCTCCCTTCTTAATATAGCCACCATCTCCACCATCTCTTCAAAGGCCATATTGGTGGCCTTATATCTCCTCCTTGCTCTGGAAGCATGGGGTCCATGGCTTTCCTCCACACTGCTCACGCTGCTAATTGAATTTGCGTCCGCCATTTTCTCCTATCATTCACCCACAGCGGAACGAGGGTAAAAGGGGCGGGGAAATACGGTCACAAGGAACGTCAGGGGCGGGCGACGCAGGCGGAGCCTGAACGCATGCGCTGTATATAAAGCGTTACCGCGAGGCCGTACGCTTGTCCGAACGGAAGCAGCGAGTGCTACATGCGACGGTAAGATAGTTATCATTTTATTTTCGTTTAATTTAAAGCCTGCGTTAGGAATGTGTATATTGAAATTTAATCTTATTGATGTTTAATTGATTTTTATGTGGGTTGGTGGTTGAGTGGGGTTGGTGTTTTGTGTGGTAGTGTGGGGGTGGAGGTGGGTGTATGGGGGGGGGTAGTGTGTGTGTGTGTGTGGGGGGGGGTAGTGTTTGTGTGTGTGGGAGGGGTAGTGTGTGTGTGTGTGTGGCAGTAGTGTGTGTAGTGTGTGTGTGTGTGTGTGTGTGTGTGTGGGGGGGTAGTGTGTGTGTGGGGGGGGTAGTGTTTGTGTGTGTGGGAGGGGTAGTGTGTGTGTGTGTGTGTGTGTGTGTGTGTATGGGGCAGTAGTGTGTGTAGTGTGTGTGTGTGTGTGCGGGGGGGGGGGTAGTGTGTGTGTGGGGGGGGTAGTGTTTGTGTGTGTGGGAGGGGTAGTGTGTGTGTGTGTATGGGGCAGTAGTGTGTGTAGTGTGTGTGTGTGTGTGTGTGGGGGGGGGGTAGTGTTTGTGTGTGTGGGAGGGGTAGTGTGTGTGTGTGTGTGTGTGTGTGTATGGGGCAGTAGTGTGTGTAGTGTGTGTGTGTGTGTGTGTGTGTGGGGGGGGGGTAGTGTGTGTGTGTGGGGGGGGGTAGTATGTGTGTGTGTGTGTGTGTGTGTGTGTGTGTGTGTGGGGGGAGGGCGGGGGTAGTGTTTGTGTGTGTGTGTGGGAGGGGTAGTGTGTGTGTGGGAGGGGTAGTGTGTGTGTGTGGGGTAGTGTGTGTGTGGGGGGGTAGCGTGTGTGGTAGTGTGTGTCTCGCCTACATTGTCACAATATAGTGTGCATTTGGTCTGACTTTTTTTTTTGGTATTTTTTTTTTTGTTTTTCAGAAAATGCAAAGGTATACCCCAGACCCCTTTAAGGAGGAGGCCTTCCTCTCAACATTTCTGGATTTAATTGAGTCGCACAGTAGTCTTTGGGATTCAAAACACCCCCAATATTCAAGCCGTGCTACCCGGAAGAAGACACTGGAGACAGTTTTGACGTTTGTGAAAACCCGACTCCCCCAGGCAGACACTGACTTTGTGAACGCCAAAATTAAGAACCTGCGTAGCGTGTATAGGCGGGAGCGCAGAAAGATCCTAGAGTCCCAAACATCAGGATCAGCAGCAGGTCAGGTCTATGTATCTAAGCTGTGATATTATGACAGGCTGCGTTTTCTGGATGACAGTCAGAAGCCAGGCAGTCACTTTCGACTCTTCCGTCTACCCGTCCCTCCACCCTTCCCTCCGCCTCAGGTGAGCCATCCCTGGAAGATCCAGACCCTTCCTTGCTGGACGAAGTTGATGCGCCCAGCTGGAGCCAGGTATATTTTAGTTTCTAAAGTTTGGATTGCTCAAATATTAATGATGTAAAGTTCAATGTTTGAATTGCTTCCAAATCTAGGATTTCATCACAAATTAAATTAGATAGAAGGATACAGTAGTTTACACAAATGTGGCTCAAATCTTGGTGAACTGATGAAAAAATGATGGTGTCAAAATGATAGCCTTTTGTATTTCAAGACAAATGTATTTGCAAGTGAGAACTGTAAAATTGTTAGTGATTGATGATTTCAAAATATAGACATATTTTATTTATTGATTTCTTTGTTTTTTACACAGGATGAGCTCACCCAGGAGGAGACCGGGACCAGTGGTATGGAGGAGGAGGCCGGGACCAGCCACACACAAGAGCTAGCTGGGCCCAGCAGGAGTCGGACTGAAAGCCAGGTCCCTCCCCTCCGCCTAGCCAGCAAAAGGCCCAGGAGGATGACCCGTACAGAGGAGGAGTCCTTGGCGCTTATACGCCAAGCCACAAAAGTTCTGTCCAAACCCCCCAATCCGGAGGAGGCCTATGGCACTTATCTGGCTAGTAAGCTACTTGAAATGGACAAACCACAGCGCAACTTGTGTGAAGCAATATTTTTTGATGCCATCCAACGGGGTCTGAAGGGTGAGCTCACACCCACCACCAAGCTTTATAACGCAGACCCTACTGCTCCTCCTCCTCCTCCTCCTCCTCCTCCTCCTCCTCCTCCTCCTACCACAAGTCCACCACCAGACGCACAGCCTCCAGCGACGCGTGGAGGGAAGGCTAGACGGAAGAGTCGCAAGTGACTGCCTGGCTTCAGTCTGCTCTGAAAGAAGACGCAGGCTGTTGTAGTACCACAGTCTGGGGACATAGATCTCATCTGCTGCTGTTCCTGGTCTTTGGGATTCTAGGACCTGGTTGTGCTCCCTATTTACATGCTACACAGGTTCGGAATTTTGGTGGCCACTCACTTGATGTGTGCCTGGGGGACAAAAGGCTTCACAAACGTCAAAATTGTCTCCAGTGTTGCCTCCCTCTTGATTTAGTTTTGTTCTGAGGAAAAATAAAAATTTATTATTTCAAAAAAATATTGTATGTTTTTTTTTTTTTTTTTTGGCTTAAAAAACAAAGTTTATTTGTGAGTAGGCAGATACATGTCAAAAGACTCTGGGGGTTATTTACAAAACACACGTTCATGTAAATATGCTAACTTCAAGTGCAATTTTTAAAGCACTGCAAGTGCACTTGGAAGTGCAGTCGCTGTAAATTTGAGGCTTAACATTTGAAATGAGGGGAAGCTCTGCTGATTTTGAACATGCAATCATGTGTAAGCTAAAATGCTGGTTTGGGTATCTATCTATCTATCTATCTATCTATCTATCTATCTATCTATCTATCTATCTATCTATCTATCTATCTATCTATCTATCTCTACTTGCATAGTCCTGCTTGGCCAAAAAAAATGCAAGTCCATCTTGTTTCAACCCCCCCCACAAAAAAAAAAAAAAAATGACAATAGTAGTTCCAAAAATATATAGTAATAGATAAATTCTATATTTTTTTTAATAAATATATATATATATATATATATATATATATATATATATATATATATATATATATATATATATATAAATTTTTGGGGGGGTTTTTATTTTATTTTTTTAAGATAGATATATATATATATATATATATATATATATATATATATATATATATATATATATATATATATATAAATTTTTTGGGTTTTTTTTTTTAAGATATATAGATAGATAGATATATATATATATATATATATATATTTTTTTTTTTTTTTTTTTTTTTTGGGGTTTCTTTTTTAAAAAAAAATTAGAATATATTTTTTCGATAATTGGAAGATTAATCATAGGATGAGGATGAATAAAAACATGTGGTAGAACTCTGTGTGAATATAAGCAGCAAAGCTACTTCACTTTTCTTGCATTACGAAGAAGAAAAGAACGGGCTATATTAAAAAACCACAAAATTAGCAGCATGACGAATATGCTAGCTTCAATACGAACACTAGTTTTACAAGACCGAGCGCTTCCGCCCTGTCCGCCCTGTAAATCCTTTCTGGGCATGCGCGAAACTTAGTCTGTCGAACGAGCCTACACACGAGCGGACTGTCCGCTGAAACCAAGTTTCAGCGGACTGTCTTACGGGAATTCCGAAAAACGTTGTCCGTCAGACTGTCCGCTGAAACTGTCCGCTGAAGCCCACACACGAGCGGACTGTCCGCTGAAACACTGTTCAGCGGACAAAGTTGGGCGAACAGTCCGCCCGTGTGTACGCGGCCTCAGACTACTCTATCGTAACCTATTGATTCCCCAGTAAACTATTAACCAGCTAAATAATAGAGACTTTCACCCCCTTCCTACTCAGGCAAATGTTTAGCTTTCAGTGCTTTCACGCTTTTCTTGACAATTTCTCAGTCATGCAACACTGTAACCAAATAAAATTTTTATCATTTTTTGAGACAGTTGGCATTTAATAGCCACTGGGTTTTAAATGTTTTGCTATATTTTTTTTCCTTTCTAAAAAGCATCTTTTATCATTAGTTTCTGTTTATAAAATGTTGCAAATAAAAAAAATCTTTCTTTATACATTTCTGACAGTTCTCTGCTGCATTCATGCAGCTATTAAGAACTACTGTGAAAGATGTGATTGGTCACAGCTATCACATGGTACATAGTCGCTGTGATTGGCCCTGTACAATATGTGATCACTGAAACTAATTACAGAGATCGCAATAGTTCTCAATAGTTGTATTAGTGAAAGCTATAGTTTACTTCTAGACATGTAATCGCTGTAAATGCAATCAGATGGTACCAAGGCAGAGCATGGATGCCCGGTACTGGAATTGGACTCAGGATTTTGCTGTGGGGGGTGCACACAAGGCACAGTTCTGGGAGGATGTACAGGAACATCATCCTATAACTAAGTGGTAAATGCTTACAATTACAACCTTCAATGTTGCTGGCTCCTGCGCTTTAGGTTCTGCTTCAATGAACTTCTGGTCTTTATAGGAAACAGTTAACAGAGGAGAGTGCAATCTCCAGTCAGTCTGTTAGCTTGGTGAAGAGAGCGACGGGAGAGGGAAGGATCGGGGATGTGGCTTGCTGTCCCAGGGCAGGGATATAATGATGCACACTGTTTAGGAAGACATAACTCTAGTCCCTGCATGTAAGGATGGCTCCATAGGATGCTGTGCTGAAGCAGTGGTCATGGCACTAAATTAAACCAAAGCATAGACAAGGATTAAAAGATTAAGGAACTGCATAATAAATAGGTGGTTAAATCAGAAGCTGAAATTGCTTAACAAATGGAGGGTTTTAATATCACTTTAAAGAGACCCAAGTCACAGGGAACATGCACTTTAGAAATACTCATAGCATAATAAAACACAAAATTATCACAACTTGTATGGGTTCCAGCATCTACTGCCCAACCAATTAAGGAGGCCAAACCAAGTAATTAAAATCATTATTAAAATGACAAATGGGAAGAGGAAAGGACTTAATTAATTATGGTAATTATATACACTGATACATTTCAAATATATAAATATAAAAACACCATTGTTCCAACAGAAAATCTGAAAAATAAGTCCAGGTCCCATCTATGTTTTAGACCGGAAGGTACCCTGTTATCCAAGGTGTGTATCCACTAGACCTCTTGCTGCAGTAGAGTGTGGTGAATGTCTCCCTGTCATGGTTATGCAATAGTTTGTCTGCTTACCTGTTTCCATGTGTCTATCTAGAGACCAGCCGACCCTCACCTGTCTGCTTTTGTAATCCATCCTCTGGCATGGCTCCACCCTAGCTCCTATCAGGGAGCTCTGTATTAACCTGTGCACTGCAGGCCAATGCTGCTGATCAACCTTTGTGTGTTAGCTTCCTGTTACCTGCCGTGTGATCTTCTGTTGTTCCGTTACCAACTTTGGCGTGTCCTTGACTATCCCTGTTTGCCTGTGATCCTGACCTTTTGGCATGTCCCTGACTATTCCTGTCTGCCTGTGGCCCCGACCTTGGCTTTGTCCCTCACTATCCCTATCCTCCTGTTGCCTACTGTGGGTGCGAGCTGGGGGAACCTGAGGTCGCGACCTGGAGCCAGTTGCAGCCAAGTCCATCCTCACCACTAGAGGAGCTGGTGAACACCTGCTGGCTCTTAGACTCTGCGCCCCAGGGAATCTTACGCTCTAACCCCAGTGGGATCTGTCTCTCGTCTGCAGCAGTCAGCCGTAGGGTCCATAACCTTGCGGTGCACTCCTGATCCCTACGGTGTGCATCTGTCACCTCGCCTCGCCTTCCTGCCTACTCAAGGGTACCCCAAAGGAGAAACTTCCTGTTACCACCACCATACATTTTTTATGTTTTCTGCAGTATTTGCAAGTGTTTACACCACAATGGTATGAACCTTTTACAGACAACCAGGTTCTGTGAGCATGAATACCAGCTTAGTTCAACAGACTAGGAAATAATATACTGCCTAGACTAGGGGTTTGTCTACTGGAGAAGCCACAACCATTTTTAAGAACAGTGTGGAAATCTTTTGCAACATAAAGTACCGGAAGATTGATATTAATATTAGCAATTAGACATAATTCACTTGAATATGTACTAACAAAATTGATGCCAGATTCATAGCAAGAACGGTGCTTTTTTCCTTTTATTAGATATGGAACTACGTACCCAAACTATATTTATAAAAAAAAATCCACAAATAGAGCTTTGTATATTGATTGGTTTATGTAATAGTTATAGCGCCCAGAAACTATGGTATATATAATGTATTTTTTTTCTATATTACTAATAGCAGTGATCAGTGACTTATAATGGGTCTGTGATCAATCTAAAACTAACTGAAACTTGTGGGGGGGGGAGACTTAGTGCCACTAATGTCACCAGTGACACTAATAATGTGATCAGTGCTAATACTATACACTGTCACTGTATTAATGACTCTGGCTGAGAGGGTGCTCAAAATATAAAAGATGTGAGCTATCTCATGAGAATCAATAAAGTGAAGTATTGTGAACAAACACAAAACTTACCACCATGTGATTAAACAAACATGATAACATAATATGAAATCAAATTCATCAGAAAATTATTCATCAAAAAATATAATTCATCCAAAAATAAAAGTTCATAAAAAAAATAAAATCAGTATTTTTATCAAACAAATATACATATAAAGTGTTCTGGTGTTTTTCATTTCAATCCATGTTCAAATCTTTCTATAAAATCAAGTGAACCACTTCCAGTGAAAGAATATTTTAAATTATATGTTTTTCCAAATATAATTAAATGTGTTGCTTACCAGATCCCAATGATCTCCAGGTTATAAGAGATCATATATCGCATGTGAACAGATATGTGGATTCCTCCTGTGTGTAATCCGACCTCCTGGATGGATCAATCCAGCAGCCTCCTAATTATCTTCCCTGCCCTGCACACTCCAGCCTGGATTCACTTGATGCTCTCCACTCGGTATAAGTGTGGGGTTTAAACATAGGGAAGACTCATCGCATAATATGTTTATAAAAATATTTATTGAAGCTAAAAC
Organism: Lithobates pipiens; assembly: GCF_037356315.1. NCBI lineage: Eukaryota > Metazoa > Chordata > Amphibia > Anura > Ranidae > Lithobates > Lithobates pipiens. Next base: position 391,409,807 of record NW_027507764.1, read on the forward strand.
ATAGACAGCATGCACTTACAGCAACTAGGATAAATTTAGGCAATAGAGAGGATAATCCAACCAAGAGATCATCAACAAGTATCACATCACATTCCAACATGTTTCCCCTTAATAGGCTACTTCTGAGAAAGGGAACTGGCTGGGAAGGGGCTAATAATCAAAGGTTAAGTGATCAAAGGGTTTAATGTGTGCCTAACAATGTGTAATGTGTTTAACCACTTCAGCTCCGGACCAATAAACACCTTAAGGACCAGAGGTCTTTTTGCAATTTCGCACTGCGCTGCTTTAACTGGTAATTGCGCGGTCATGCAATATTGCACCCAAACGAAATTTGCGTCCTTTTCTTCCCACAAATAGAGCTTTCTTTTAATGGTATTTGATTGCCTCTGCGATTTTTTTTTTTTGCGATATAAATGGAAAAAGAGCGAAAATTTTGAAAAAAAAAGATATTTTCTTCTTTTTGTTATAAGAAAAATCGAATAAACTAAATTTTAGTCATACATTGAGGGCAAAATTTATTTAGCCACATGTCTTTAGTAAAAAAAATGTCAATAAGCGTATATTTTTTGGTTTGCGCAAAAGTTATAGCGTCTACAAACTAGAGTACATTTTCTGGAATTTACACAGCTTTTAATTTATGACTGCCGATCTCATTTCTTGAGGTGCTAAAATGGCAGGGCAGTACAAATCCCCCCCAAATGACCCCATTTTGGAAAGTAGACACCCCAAGGAAATTGCTGATGGGTATGTTGAGCCCATTGAATATTTATTTTTTTTGTCCTAAGGGATTGAATAATGACAAAAAAAAAAAAAAAAAAATTTTTTTTACAAAAAGTTGTCACTAAATGATATATTGCTCACACATGCCATGGTTATATGTGGAATTGCACCCCAAAATATATTCCGCTACTTCTCCCGAGTATGGCGATACCACGTGTGTGGGACTTTTTGGGAGTCTAGTCGCGCAGGGCACCCCGAAAACCAATCACCACCTTCAGGATTTCTAAGGGTGCAAATTTTTGATTTAACTCCTCACTACCTATCACAGTTTCGAAGGCCATAAAATGCCAAAATAGCACAAAACCCCCCAAAATGACCCCATTTTGGAAAGTAGACACCCCAAGCTATTTACTGAGAGGCATGTTGAGTCCATGGAATATTTTATATTTTGCCACAAGTTGCGGGAATATTACAAACTTTTTTTTTTTTTGCACAAAGTTGTCACTAAATGATATATTGCTCACACATGCTATGTGCAGAAGTCAAATTACACCCCAAAATAAATTCTGCTGCTTCTCCCGAGTACGGGGATACCACATGTGGGGGACTTTTTGGGAGCCTAGCCACGTACGGGACCCCGAAAACCAAGCACTGCCTTCCGGATTTGAATATAAAATGCTATAAAAAACAAACTAACCAGAGTCACCCGTAACACTTATACGGTGATCAGTGGTGAAAGGGTTAACTAGGGGCAATCAGGGGGTTCAAATTTTTATTAGGTAGTATATGGGGGTCCCTGGCGCTATATAAAAACCTGACGGGGAACCTAAATAACTAACTGGCTAACCAGCGTCACCAGTGACACTTATACTGTGATCGCTGGTGAAAGGGGGTGAAAGGGTTAACTAGCAGCAATCAGGGGGTTAAAGCCATTATTGGGTAGTATATCGGGGTACCTAGCGCTATAAAAACCTGGCGGTGAACCTAAAAAAATAACTAGCTACCTAGCGACACTAGCGACACTGATGCAGCGTTCAGAAAAATTATCGCTTAGTGACACTGGCAAAAGGGGGTGAAAGGGTTAACTAGCGGAAATCAGGGGGTTAAAACCATTATTGGGTAGTATATCGGGGTACCTAGCGCTATAAAAACCTGGCGGTGAACCTAAAAAAATAACTAGCTACCTAGCGACTGTAGCGACACTAATGCAGCGATCAGAAAAACGATCGCTTAGTGACACTGGCAAAAGGGGGTGAAAGGGTTAACTAGCGGCAATCAGGGGGTTAAAACCATTATTGGGTAGTATATCGGGGTACCTAGCGATATAAAAACCTGGCGGTGAACCTAAAAAAATAACTAGCTACCTAGCGACACATGCAGCGATCAGAAAAATGATCGCTTAGTGACACTGGCAAAAGGGGGTGAAAGGGTTAACTAGCGGCAATCAGGGGGTTAAAAACATTATTGGGTAGTATATCGGGGTACCTAGCGCTATAAAAACCTGGCGGTGAACCTAAAAAAATAACTAGCTACCTAGCGACTGTAGCGACACTAATGCAGCGATCAGAAAAACGATCGCTTAGTGACACTGGCAAAAGGGGGTGAAAGGGTTAACTAGCGGCAATCAGGGGGTTAAAAACATTATTGGGTAGTATATCGGGGTACCTAGCGCTATAAAAACCTGGCGGTGAACCTAAAAAAATAACTAGCTACCTAGCGACACTAGCGACACATGCAGCGATCAGAAAAATGATCGCTTAGTGACACTGGCAAAAGGGGGTGAAAGGGTTAACTCTAGGGGCAATCAGGGGGTTAAATCTTTATTGGGGGGTGATAGGGGGCTACCCTGGACCTAACACTAACTGTCCTGACAGTTTTTACTGTCACAACTGACACTGAATGCATTGATCAGTAAAGAAATGATCAATGCAATCAGTGACACTGTGACTGGGGGGGGAGGGGGGGCGGGGGGGGGATCGGGGGGCGATCGGGGGGGGATCGGGGGGGGTTTGTGTGCCTGTGTGTACCTACATGTCAGTGTAGTGTTGGTGCACACTTACTTTTACTGTTCTCCTCGTAGTCCGGTCAAAAAGACCGCCCCGAGGAGAATGACATCACTTCCTCCTTCCTGTGTAAACAATACACAGGGGAGGAAGCTTCTCATTGGCCAGGAGCGATCCAGAGGGGGTGGCCGAAAACCAACGGCCATCCCCTCATCACGGAGCGCTCCTGGACCGAATCGGACCGCCGTAACCAGCGGGAGGGGGTCCGATCGGACCCCCCACCCGCTGGAAGGCAATCACGTAGATGTACGTGATTATGCCTGCCTGTGCCATTGTGCTGACGTACAATGGCAATACGGCGGTCCTCAAGTGGTTAATGGGTGCTGCTTTTTTACTACATAGCTCTTTGTCTCTTATCCCTGCTTTTCAGAGATAAGACACAGAGAGATTGTTCCCTTTGTATAGAGCCATATGTTGATTGTTAATACAGGGCTCGGGGTTGTGATAGCACACAGCCAATCAGCAGGTCTCAGCCATAAATCATCACAGCAGGTGCTGGCATGGAGTGTGCATGAAGCAGGCAGTGACGTATAGGTACATCGCTTTGTCTGTGCGGGCAGTACATTGCAGGCAGGCGGTCTGAAAGTGATTAATATTAAATGATTTATTGTGTCAGAAACTCTCTCTGACAATTTATAAGACAATGCCAGCAAACTTCAATCACTAATGCTCAAACGCCTGAACCCCTATGAGTACTGATATTTTATGGGTGTTTTGTCTATGGCTGTAACTTACAGATTATCAGTGTGTGAAGCTGGGCATAAATGGATTGAAATGAGGGTAGTTCAGCAGGGACCGGCCTAATTTCAATTTGTGCATGGCCCTCCCTGTTTAATTGGAGTTGATCATTAGATTGACGTCTGTCCATTGAACATGCTGGAAAACTACTGTTCAGTCAATTGGTTGCAGTTACTGATCAGTGAGTTCTGGCAGCAGCAGCAGCTGCTGTAAAAATACAATGTACCAGTGAGGGATATTTCTCTATCCACTTTGCTTTTGTGGATGAAGGAATCTGCACACTGGCTGGACTAAAAAACAAACTGTCTATGCCCAGCTTAAGAGAGATGACTCTCAAGATTTCCCATCACTTCCTTTTCTGACAAGAAGTAAAGGAAGGGGTCTTTCCAAAAGATGTACAGAGAGGAATAAATCAACTGACAGAGGCTCTAACTCTACCATAAAAAATGAAGTAAGAAATTGTCTGGAGTTTGGCTTTACTGTTTACCGTCTCTGAGTCCACACTTTATTTATGTGTCCCGCCTGGCGACAACTACATTTACATGTGAGGTAGTGACCTGAAAGAAGCTACATTTATTTTGCAACTCTGCAACACTCTCTTATCCTGAAATGTAGGAAGCAATACCAATACCACCTCCAAACTGATGACCCCCAAAGTTATCTCTCTACTTCTGTGCTAGTGTAGTACCCTCTAGTGTGCTAGATGTAAATAGGTTTATTGTTAGTGTTAGTAAAAACTTAGCTTAGCTCAGGGCTAAGCCTAAGCTATCAATCTGGGTCAGGTTTTAATGACTCAGTGCTTGGTGACTCATTCTAGCTGCTTCTCTGGTACCTCCCCCTGTTCTCTGGGACATTGGAGAATGTTCTAGACATAGTGGGTGGAGGTAAGGAGGGGCTGCTCAGAATATTTATGAGTACCTCAGCCAGTCCCAGTAAAGGGCTGGCAAGGGGCAGGCGACTTCATAAATAGGCATGAGTCATGCCAGGGAGGGGCAGTCAGGTGGAAGATAGAGATGGAGTGCTGAGGAGGCTGTCGTTGGCCCTTGAAGATGCCCCCTAGTCTGGGGGGATGACCTTCGGGCCGAGGCTGGAAGATTCCTACCCTTTCTGGGGGCATGGAAGCAAGGAGAGAGGACAGCAGGAGCAGGTGTAAAAGCAGGTCAGCACTTCTGGGAGATCTCCTGAGAGCCAACTGGGTGGACTGGTGAAAAGTTAGCCTTGAGGGCTAGTGAAAGGGGCAGCTACAGCCAGGTGGATTGGCAGTGTCTGAAGAGGTGGTGCTGGGATCAGTAGGCACAGGAGAGATGCAAGCTGGATACCGAAACTCTACTACAAACCTAAGGGGCCTCGGTTTCCTGCCTACAATGGGCCATTGCTTCATCTGACTGGGTGACTGTCAGCTGTTCACAGGTTCTGCAAGCAAGTGTGTACTGGAGTGAAGAGGAGCTGTATTTAGAGATTATATATATATATATATATATATAGATATATATATATATATCTATCTATATATCTATCTATATATCTATCTATATATCTATCTATATATATATATATATATATATCTATATATATATATATATATATATATATATATATATATATATATATATATATATATACATATATATATATATATATATATACATATATATATATATATATATATATATATATATATATATATATATATATATATATATATATATATATATATATATATATATATATATATATATCTATATATAGATATATATATATATATATATATATATATATATATATATCTATAATATAGATATATATATATATATATATATATATATATATATAGAGAGAGAGATATATATAGGAAGAGTTGTCCCTGAAGTTGTTGCTGCAGTCAAGTGGGCATCCCATGACCTCCCATCCCTATCCACATTATTACCCTCAGTAAAACAACAACAAAAAAAACTCACTGGCTGTTCTCTAACTCAAGTGTGCCTGTGAACATTTGGTGTGCCTAGATGTGCAGGGTAGGGTTCCCAGTTTACTTGTGGCTCCTTAGGGGTGCACTACACTCACGTTTTCAGTCTCATTAAGCATCAATAATCTACTAACTGACATATTAATATGAACGTCCAATCACTTCCTAGAACGCATACTCTTCAAAAACAAGCTCATAATTTTTTCTTTCTCCTCAGAATTTTTCATTCAGTTTAATAGCACAACTATCCTTATCTCTCTTCATACTTGGGAAATAACTGTAATCCTGAACTTCGACCTCTACTTTCAGCCCCACATCCAATCACTGTTTAAATGTTGCCACCTTCACCTCCTGTAACATTTCCAAAATATTCTCCTTTTTAACCAATTAAACCAACAAGCTGCTAATTTGCTCTCCTGTTATCTCTCACTTCAACTACTAAAACTCCCTTCTCGTTAGCTTACCTCTACATAGGCTATCCCATTCAGTCAATCATGACCTCTGCTGCCAGTGTAATCCATCTAACAAGCTGTTTAGTGTCTGCCAACCCCACTCTGCCAATAACATTCAAAACATTCACAACACTGCTCCCAGCTAAGCCAACCTTATCTCAAAATACCAATTAAACATCCACTTCACACCTCTAAAGACCTCCTGCTCTCTAGTTGCCTCATCACCCCTTCATGCTCACATCCAGGATTTCTTCAGAGCCTTTTCCACCTCTGGAATGCCCTACCCCAACCTGTATGTCTATCTACTATTCTATCTGCCTTTGAGTGAACACTCATTTCTTCAGGGAAGCCTGAGCCCTTTTTAGCTAGCATTTGAATCTAACTTTCTCAAACAACTTTCCCCCATACAGTTACTACCTTTTTTTTTATCACTTTCTCTTCCCTTTAAATTTTAAGCTCTCATGAGCAGGTGACCCTAATCCTCTTGTCTTGAATTGTAATGTAACTGTACTATCTTGTGTTGTGATCTATAGGTCTTGTGTGATACTACTACTACTAATAATACTAATAACAATGAAAATAAATCCAGGTTGATGAACGGGCATGGAATCAAGTTTTATGATTAAACTCTTAAAGTGTAACTCCACTTTTGTTAAGAAAAAAACATTTCCCTCTGGGTGATCTGTGTGCATTGCAAGGATTTTAACAAAAGTTTGTTGCAGATTCCTACCCTTTGTTATTCTGAAGAAATCGCTGTTTGTTTCTCTGTGCTGGGCAAGTCTAATGGAAGTGGTTTCATAATTATCAATCAGCTATGCACATGTAGAGCTCTAATGAGAAAAGCTGTTGGGACTCCATCCCTTTAGATTTTCTATTGAAAGTATCTCACGAAAAATTACATTTTTGTTGCAGGAGATGCCTGAAATCTGATTTGGTAAGCCAATCACATAAAAATTGGTGAGCCAATCACACAAGCAGGAAATTATGTTTCTGGGGGACATTCTGTACACATTCTGTGTACAGAAAACCTCCAGGTAGCCATATTGCATTGAATTTTCAGAAAATTACAGAGCTGCAGATTGAAAAGGAAAGTTATTTTTTATAACATTCTATTACAATATGACTTCTGTCATAATTACATAGGCTACATTATATATTTTTCTTTTATTTGCTATTTTTTTTCCTAACAACAGTGGAGTTACCCTTTAAGCCTGCTATCCTGCTATAAGATGTATGTTGGGTGCACAGTATATGCATCTGAAAAATGTATTATAAATAATATCCTGATGTTCTAAAAATAAAATGCATGTGATTGAAGATGCACTTTTCAGTTAGCTGTTTCTGATATTATGGAGATGCTGCTTTCAAAGATGCATAACATTTCATCTACATTTTGTACTAAATAAATATGGTCATTTTAAGAGTACGAAAATGGATGTTTCTAGTCTGCATTGTTATGCCTGCATGGACATATTTCAGAAGTTGATCCCAAAGCTATAAAAAGTTCCCCTCTCCTAAAATAAATATTTTAAAACTGACATTTGATATCTATATGTCATGCAAATAATAAGCAGATTTGGAAAATACAAGAAAACCACACAGGCATTTTTTCCATTATTAAGATCATTGCGTCTAAAATTATTGTCATCCTTGTATCATAATTTAATGGAAACATCCCTAATTACACTGACATATTTTCAGTTTCTGCTCTGAGAGACTGTCTTCTGGCCTCCCCCCACTAGATGGGGATATTTTGTGCTGAAAATGTGTCATGACATCTTTTTGCGTGAATTTGCGGTGATGTAATTTTGCATCATGACAAAAATTTGCATCACGGCATGACGACACCGCAGAAATGACACGGAGACCTTATAAATAAAGTAAGTGAAAGCAATGGCTGCCATTTCATTTACAACCATGTGGGGATAGTTTGGACCTCTCCATTTTCTTTCACTATTTTATTTGGTGCACAGTTAGTTTTTCACTCCTGATAAAGCTTATCATTTAAGGGAAACATGTAGAGTATTTTTGGGGACACTTTTTTCCAAGCATGGTTTTGTGGGGAGGCTATTTTTGAGGGGTTTTTTTGCAGGCAGGTAGCAATTGTGAGGATCTTAGGAATCCTGTGTATAAGGCAGAGTTGATTATCAGAAGTGGCTCTCTTGGCTGGAGGAGTTGACAATCAGTTTTGGAGGTATTGTAGTATTACCTTTGGTCCAAGCAGGAACTAGAGATATATTAGTTATTGACAGTATTAGCCTAGACTGTGAGGAACCCTTTGGAATTGGGGCTATTATGACAGTTTATGCCCAAGTTTATACTCAGGAGGAGCTCTAATCACAGGAGGTACAGTAAATACTAGTCAATATCGGTATGAATTCCTGGTGGATAGCCTGGGTTGGTTTAGTGTCAGACAAACTCTGTACCTTCAGCGGACAGCCAGACTAGCCAGAACACCTAACTATTGAGAATGGAAGTTGTTCAAGCTATGGTTGAGGCAGAGTTGATAACCAGAAGTGGCTCTCTTGGCTGCAGGAGTTAACCCTAGTTTTGGAGGTATTGTAGCATTTATTTTTTTGGTCCAGGCAGGAACTAGAGATATATGAATCATTGACAGTATAAGCCTATACTGTGAGGAACCCTTTAGTCTTGAGGCTGATATTACAGTGTATGCCCAAGTTTATAATCACAGGAGTTGCAGTAAATACTAGTCAAGACCAGTATGAGTTCCTAGCAGGTAGCCTGGTTTGATTTAGGGTCAGACAGACTTAGGACTTTCAGCAGACAGCCATACTTGCCAGAATCCCTAGATACTGAGGCTGTGAGTTGTTCAAGCCATGTATATTCAGTAAAGGATGGATTCTTTCTTTTTCTTTTCTTCTGGTGACTGTATTTACAAAAATCATTGCTTATGCCGTTTGCCAATCATTAATCCTCCCTTGAAGTAAACACATACACACACTCAATACATTTTATGTATTCTGAATAAAAGTTTGGTTTTATTACAAGTGGCCTTAATGCATGGGGTAATGCACTCTCGTTCAGTAAAAAGTTGCTGAGTATAAGTTCCTTAAGGAGAGATTTCTACTCTTTATAATAGCAATGTTTAAAAGTAAACACCAATATTAGGAATTTGCATTTTTTATAGAAAGATATACAAATTAATAATATTAATTTTTAAACTGAAAAGCTCATCTTCTCTGTCCAGCTGTTTTTATCAAGGCTATACCTTCTATTATCTGAATTTACATGAATTTACATATACCCCCAAATTATCCTTTTATCAAATACACAGAAAAACTGCAATGACAAACACACACAAGGGTATCAGTAAATAAGATAAGCTACAATAGCAGTACCAAGAGATAAATAATGCAAGTACATATGGCACAGTAGCTAGGCAATGTATTATCATACACTGCATTTAAGTACCACCTGGTCCCTGAGGCCACTAAGCAGGAGATGCTGGAGGTCATACTGACTTCCACCATTAGCCCTTGAGTCTTGACATAACTAATTTTATTTTGTCTCTTATTGGATATTTTATGTCCTGCATATAATGAATTCACAAAACATCTTTAAAATGGTTCTTGAGCTATGATGCAGGCATGTAAAATTTTCTAATTAAATTTCACAATTGTAGTTAAGAAACATTATATTAACATACAAGGATTATACAAGTGTTTAAACAAGTGTATAGAGTGATCATACATTTTAATATTTTTATTTATTTTATAGTATGAGATAAACTAATATCTAGACTGTTTCTATGTTTCTCGTAAAATAAGCCACTGCCAAAAAGTTATTACTGCTTGGGAAGTCCTGGTTGTCCAATCTATAAAGAAGTGGAGCTTTGCAAAAATGGCTCTGTTTGGATCAATTTTGGCTTATGCTACGTACACACTACTGGAATTTGCCAAAAATCCAACGGAATTTAGAAATAGAACATGTTTTAAATGTTCCCACCGGAACTCCGCAGAACCCAGTTCCTAGTGTGAAACCCATTCATCTGTATGCTGGTCCCACTGACCAAATACGCGCAAGGGCAGCTACAGAACCTGTCCATGAGAATGTTTTGGTGACAGGGTACTGTACATCTCATGCTCGCTGCAATAGGAAAAACACATTTTCCTATCACAGCGAGCGCGAGAGGGAATGCCCCTCCAAGGGCATACCAGGCCCTTAAGTCTGGTATGGATGTCAAGGGGAACGCCCTTGTTGTATATGACTCCTCCATGTAAGAATGTACATCACTTTCTGAGTAAGTAATAAACCCTTCCCTGGTTAAGAATCCTGTGTGTAACTTGCTGAGCAGACACTGGCAGCATTGCTAGCAACACCCTGAGAGACCATGTGTTGAAGGGACATAACAGTGGCAATAAGGATTGTGGATTTTAGCACACATGGCTCTCATAGGGTTTATTCAACCATTTGATCCTGCTGATGAATCATGGAGCTCCTGTGTGGAGAGGCTGGGGCAGTATATGGAAGCAAATAGTGTGGCTGTAGAAAAGAAAGTTGCATTTTTCCTCACAGCATTGGGTCAAGCTACATATGGCACTCTCAGAGACATAATTTCTCCAGACAAGACAGCCTCTAAGCCCCTGCCTGAGTTAATTCACAAGCTACATGAGCACTACAACCCAAAGCTGTTAGAAATCGCAGAGCGGTTTAAATTCTACAGTAGGAGGCAGCGCGCTGGGGAGGATATAAAGACTTATATCATTGCTTTACGTAAACTAGCTGCCACTTGTCAGTTTGAAGACTACCTGCAGACGGCTCTCCGCGACATGTTTTCATGGGACGCTGCGACACAGTCATACAGAAACACTTACTCACAGAACCTGACTTGACTCTGTCGAAAGCCACGGACCTTGCTACGGTCATGAAGTTGGCTACACGAGATGCCACCCTACTGAAGGCGCCACCTGAACCTCCTGCAAGCCAGGGAGAGGAAATATTCCACACTGCTATCACCCGATACCCACGATGGCCGTTGCCAAATCAACCTAAACCTCACCACCCTAAGTCCTTGTACACACGGTCGGAGATTCCGTTGGAATGTGTCAGATCGGAGCGTTTTGTCGGATATTCCGACTGTGTGTGGTCTGCATTGGACTGTTTCCGTTGGAATATCCGTCGGACCAACTTTTCCAACTTTCCGGAAATATTTTCCGACAAAATGCTCCGATCGGACATACTCCGATCATGTGTAGAGAATTCCGATCGGACAAAGTGCCACGCATGCTCAGATCAAATTCCTACACCAAAGCTATTGGCTACTAGCGTGAGCATAGTCCCGTCATAACGAAATAACGTCATCACGTCAGATTTTCCGACAACTTTTTCCGACCGTGTGTATACAACAGTTTCAGACAAAATCCGTCTGACAAAATCCGACAGATTTGGTTGTCGGAATCTCTGACCATGTGTACAAGGGCTAATTCTTCTGTCTCCAGGATACCAACTTGCTACCATTGTAACATTTCTTACAGTGCACCTGCTTGCAAGTTCAAGGATGTCATTTGTTTTCTTTGTGGAAAGACTGGTCATATTGGGAGTGTTTGCCGCAGCTCACACTCCCTGAACACTACCACAAAAGGTAGACGTAAACAGACATTTCATGTGAATACTGACAATAAAGGCTCCAGCTCTGATGAGGAGACCTGTGTCCAGCAGTTGGACTGTTTCGGGTAGCTGGGAACACTCCTGCAATAAAAGTGGATGTCACACTCAATGGCTGTGCCCGTCATTTCGTGGACTGATTTAAAGTCATCGGGTCTGTCCCTACAGCTCCAACCTACAAATCTCACACTACAAACCTATAGCAAGGAACTGCTACAGCCCTTAGGTTATGTGAATTCCATTGTGACATTAGGCAAGCGCAGTGAAACTCTACGCCTTTATGTTGTAAGTAAAGGAGGTCCTAAGCTGTATGGTAGGGACTGGATCAAAGCCCTGGTCATGCCCCCTCTTGCCTTTGCCCAATGTACATTGCTTTCTAAAGTAGGCCATTGGGTGGAATCCCTGAAGTCACGCTTTAAGGAGGTTTTTGAGGACTCTTTGGGGCTCGGTAAAAGGAAAAATGGCCCACCTTATCTTAAAGCCTGGTGCTACACCTCGTTTTTGTAAGGCAAGATCGGTGCCCTTTTCCTTTCAGAAGAAAGTGGAAGCAGAGCTGGACCATCTATTGGCTGAAAAGATCATAACTAAAGTTGATAGAAGTAAATGGGCATCGCCAATTGTGCCTGTCAAGAAAAAGAATGGAGACATTAGAATTTGTGGGGATTTCAGGATTGCCCTGAACAACCAACTTCTTGTGGATCAATACCCATTGCCTCGACTTGAAGATCTATTTGGCTCACTGGCTGGGGGGGCAAAAGTTTACAAAAATAGACTTAAAGCAAGCTTACCTGCAACTGCAAGTACACCCAGATTCACCCCATCTGTTGACCATTAACACCCATAAAGGATTATTCCAATATGACCGCATGGTTTTTGGCATAGTATCAGCTCCAGCCATTTGGCAGCGGATCATGGATGAGGTTCTTGCAGGCATACCTTTCACCCAATGTTTACTAGATGATAGGGATGAGCTTCGAACATCGGCTGTTCGCTCGTTTGGCGAATTCCGAATGTTATGGGCCGTTTGCGCCAAATTTGTGTGGCGCTCACAGCCCACAATGCACTGCGCCATCGCAGTGCATTGCTGGCTCATGATTGGCAAAGCATGCACTGTGACCCTGCATGCTTGGCAGCGAGGAGAGCCATGATTGGCCACAGGTAGGATGCCTTGTGGCCATAGCGGCCTTGTGTAGTGTGTTGGCGTCTGTAGGAGTTAGTGGGTGTTCTGTGTACCTTCAACACAGTATACACCGATTATTATCGGCCGATTTTGCGTTCTTGCTCTTCTGTAGTGATTGTTGTCTGCGTGCCCTGACCGCACTACACACCGCTATATCCCCCTATATAGCTAGCTATATTTCTCTTTTTAAATAGAGCTTGCAGTCAGTTGTAGGAGATTGTGCGTGCTGTCTGCGTGCCCTGAACCCAGTAAACACTGCTATATCCATCTATATAGCTAACTATCTTGCTCTTTTTAAATAGAGCTTGCAGTCAGTTGTAGGAGATTGTGCGTGCTGTCTGCGTGCCCTGAACCCAGTATACACCGCTATATGCAGGTATATAGCTAACTATCTTGCTCTTTTTAAATAGAGCTTGCAGTCAGTTGTAGGAGATTGCGCGTGCTGTCTGCGTCCCCTGAACCCAGTATACACCGCTATATCCACCTATATAGCTAACTATCTTGCTCTTTTTAAATAGAGCTTGCAGTCAGTTGTAGGAGATTGTGCGTGCTGTCTGCGTGCCCTGAACCCAGTATACACCGCTATATCCACCTATATAGCTAACTATCTTGCTCTTTTTAAATAGAGCTTGTAGTCAGTTGTAGGAGATTGTGCGTGCTGTCTGCGTGCCCTGAACCCAGTATACACCGCTATATCCACCTATATAGCTAACTATCTTGCTCTTTTTAAATAGAGCTTGCAGTCACTTGTAGGAGATTGTGCGTGCTGTCTGCGTGCCCTGAACCCAGTATACACCGCTATATTCACCTATATAGCTAACTATCTTGCTCTTTTTAAATAGAGCTTGCAGTCAGTTGTAGGAGATTGTGCGTGCTGTCTGCATACCCTGACCACAGTATACACCGTTATATCCACCTACATAGCTCTTCTCTAATTCAGCCATCTGCCATCTGCAGGACATAGTGGATGTTGTGTGTGCCTCCAGCACAATATACACTACCCAATTGCTGGTTTTCCCATCTCCCTTCAGGCCATTACCATGTCTGGAAGGCCAGCAAGGAGAGGCAGACAGACGCGAGCCGATAAAAGAGGGCAAGCAGGCTCTGTGTCTAGAGACAACAGTGCTGGTCGTGGATGCGGTGCATCGTCATCATCAGGACGTGGCCATGTGACACGCTTGTCCTTCTTTTCGGCAGCTGGACATGTTGAGCCGCAACATGCCAATGACTTGGTAGAGTGGATGACCAAACCCTCTTCATCCTCCTCATCCTCTCTCACCCAGGCTAAGGGTATTAGCAAAGCAGCTGCCAACGCATCGTCTTACCTCCTCTCAATGTCATCATCAGTGACTCCTTCCCTAGACCCACCACGTCCTCCTGAGGAGTCTCCTGAACTCTTTGAGCACAGTGTTGGGTACATGCTCCAGGAGGATGCCCAGTGTTTCGTAGGCTCTGATGATGATACTCAGCTAGAGGAAGGCAGTAGCGTGAATGCAGAGAGAGGGGATGCTCAAGAAGGACAGCAATCTGGCAGTCATGCTCCACAAGCTGCAGCATGCTGCCAGGTTTGCTCCAGCGATGAAGAGGGAGGGGATGATGAGGGCACTGACTCCACGTGGGTGCCTGGTAGGAGAGAGGAGGAGAAGGAGGAGGAGAAGGAGGAGGAGGCACATTTCCAATGAGGCAGGATGCCCTCCGGGGGCCAGCTTAGGGGCAGCACACCGACTGAATCACACCGCAGAGCTCCACCTGTGCAGGGCGCTGCCTCTGGGCGTTATTCTAAAAGTTCTTTGGTTTGAGACGAGTGCATCAGTTCGCACCGCTGCTATTTGCAACATATGTCTCAAGCGTATCTCGCGTGGCCAAAACATCAGCCGCTTGGGCACCACATGCTTGACCAGACATATGTTGACCTGCCATACAGCTCCTTGGCAAGCGTACCTCAAAGTCCCACACCAAAGAACAAAGCGGACCTCTCCTTGCTCCTCATCAGCTGGGATATCCAACCCCACTAGACCTTCAGTCCTCTCTGAAACCTGCTCTGAGAGGAATGAAGGTGTAGAATTAGGTGTGTCACAGCCAAGTGCTTCCAGGCACTCTGCTAGCAGTACACCCACGTCAAATGTCCCTGCCCCAGCTGCTGGACCAGTGAAAGAAGTTCACTCCCAGCCATCCACATGCCCAGAGGTTGAATGCTAGCTTGGCTAAATTGCTAGCACTTCAACTGCTGCCTTTTCAGTTGGTAGACTCAGCCCCCTTCCGTGAGTTTGTACAATGTGCGGTTCCTCAGTGGCAGGTCCCCAAACGCCACTTTTTCTCACGGAAGGCGATTCCGGCTCTCTACCGGCATGTGGAAGGCAATGTCCTTTCCTCGCTGAACAGGGCTGTCAGCGGTAAGGTGCATATTACCGCTGACTCATGGTCCAGCAGGCATGGACAGGGACGTTACCTGTCTTTCACGGCCCATTGGGTCACTTTTCTGGCAGCTGGGAAGGATGCAGGACAAGGTGCAATATTGTAGGAGGTTGTTCCGCCACCACGCCTCCAAAATGCTACTATTGGTTGTGACACACCTCTCTCCTCCACCCTCTCCTCTTCTTCTTCCTCCATGGCCTCTTCCAGTGCTCTGTCCTCAGAACCAGCGGTGCTCCGTAGGCGTTCCAGGGGCTACGCAAGTACGCAGGCAAAACAATGCCATGCCGTGCTTGCGCTGGTTTGTTTGGGGGACAGGAGCCACACTGGGGGCGGATGTTTTGTCAGCTCTGCAGGGGTAGGCCGAGAGGTGGTTGACGCCACGCCAGCTTAAGCCAGGAATGGTGGTTTGCGACAATGGCACCAACCTACTCTCCGCCCTCCAACAGGGACAACTGACCCATGTGCCCTGTGTGGCTCACGTCCTTAACCTGGTGGTGCAGCGGTTCTTGGGCAGGTACCCGGGCTTACAGGATGTCCTGAAGCAGGCCAGAAAAGTCTGTGTGCATTTCCACTGATCATTTAATGCCTGTGCACGGCTGGCTGAGCTCCAAAAGGAGTTGAACCTGCCCAAGAACCGCCTTATATGTGACATGCCCACCAGGTGGAACTCAACGTTGGCCATGCTGCAGCGGCTGCACACGCAGCAGAGGGCCATCAATGAGTACCTGTGCGACTACAGCACCAGGACAGGGTCAGGGGAGCTCGGTTTGTTCTCACCACGCCAGTGGGGCATGATCAGGGATGCATGCACTGTCCTGCCACCGTTTGAGGAGTCCACAAGGATGGTGAGCAGTGACAGTGCATGCATCAGTGACACTGTACCTCTTGTCCACCTCTTGGAGCCAACGCTGCATGGAATAATGGACAGGGCACTTGAGGCAGAACAGAGGCAGGAAGAGGAGGACTTCCTTGCCTCTCAAGGCCCCCTTTATTCAGACAGTGTTCCTGCTGTGCCACCCATCACACAGGAAAAGGATGAGGAGGAGGAGGATGAGGAGGATGATTGTGTCAGCATGGAGGTGGAGGCTGGCACTCAGCAGCAGCAGCAGCAGTCTTGTAGGGATGATTTACAGTCCCAAGAAACACGTGGACTTGTACGTGGCTGGGAGGAGGTAGCTGCGGATCATGTTGTCCTTAGTGACCCAGAGGACTCCGGACCGAATGCCTCAGCTAACCTACGCTGCATGGCCTCCCTGATCCTGCAAAGCCTGCGGAAGGATCCTCGTATTCTTCGGATCAAGGAGAGGGACCATTACTGGCTGACCACTCTCCTTGATCCACGGTACAAGGGTAAGGTTGCCGACCTTATCTTGCCTTTTCAGAGGGAACAGAGGATGCGACATCTCCGGGAGGCCTTGCAGAATGGTCTGTGCAACGCGTTCCCAGAGACTGGGAGGTTACAAACTCCTGGTCCTGGACAACATGTTGCTGAGGCATCGGTCAGAAGGAGCGGTGGAGAAGGTGGCCGTCTGACCGATGGTTTCAGACAATTTTTAGTCCGCAGCCCCAAGGTATGATCGGTTCCAGCAACCATCGCCAGCGTCTGATTTACATGGTGCAGGAATACCTAGGGGCAAGGTCAGACTTGGACACCTTTCCCACCGAAAATCCTCTGGCTTACTGGGTCTTGAGGATGGATCACTGACCAGAGCTTGCACAGTCTGCAATTGAGCTACTGGCCTGTCCTGCATCCAGCGTTCTTTCGGAACGCACCTTCAGTGCTGCTGGTGGCTTTGTTACCGATCACAGGGTGCGCCTATCCACCGAATCAGTTGATCGACTGACCTTCATCAAGATGAATCAGTCTTGGATCACCCACAGCTACTAAGCACCTGAAGCTGATGTAACCGAATAATTATTTTTTGAAATATCACATCCCTTCAAGACTACCTATGCGGAGTGACTGTCCTGTTATGTTGATTGTCTATCCTCTTCCTCCTCTGCTGATATGTTGGAAGAACATTTATGGCTCTGGGTGATGCCATCAGCCCAATTTTTCTGCCCCTGTTTAACAGGGGCGTTTAATTACAATTTTTGATGCAATGCTTTGCAGCAGGGCTCATTCCTGCACTACAACTAGAGTATATGGGAGAGGTTGCAGTGTCGTGGCACCAGCACCAGTGCCTAAGGCCCAATTTTTCTGCCCCTGTTTAACAGGGGCGTTTAATTACAATTTTTGATGCAATGCTTTGCAGCAGGGCTCATTCCTGCACTACAACTAGAGTATATGGGAGAGGTTGCAGTGTTGTGGCACCAGCACCAGTGGCAGCAGCCCAATTTTTCAGCCCCTGTTTAACAGGGGCATGTAATTACAATTCTTGATATAATATTTCACAGGAGGGCCCGTTCCTGTGCCCACCCAGAGTAACTGTGAGGACTTATAGTGTTGTGGCACCAGCACCACAACCACCAAAGGTCAATTTTTCTACCACTGTTCAACAATGGCATGTAATTACAATTCTTGATATAATCGTTCACAGCAGGGCGCTCCAGCGCCCACCAAGAGTCACTTTGAGGGCTTACAATGTTGTGGCAAAACCAACACCTTGTTCCGCCATTTCTGCAGAGAATATAGGGCAGGCCCCTACTTTCAAACATCCAACTTACAAACATCTCCTACTTGCAAACGGAAGGAGACAACAGCAAGTGAGATGAAAAAAGATGGGCGGCAAAACAAATTATACAGGGGTGATAACCCTTCCCTATGTTTTCCAAAAAGCTTAAAAATAGATTTTTTGACTGGAGCTACACTTTAAAAATGTACCAGTTGAAAATTACAAACAGATTCTACTTAACACAACAAACCTACACAGTCCCTGTCTTATAGAAGTTGAGGAAACCGCGCTAATCAACTCTGGGTGTTGGATAGACAAAACCAGGCGGTGGGCTCAAAAGAAAGTATATATATGTATATTTATAGGTTGCAGCCCCCCCACAAAAAGAAAATCCCCAATTGGGATTTCTCCAACAATAAATACAACTTAACAACCGGGGTAACTGGTGCTACCTATTTAACAAAAAAGAATATTAATTCTCAATACTAAAAAGAATGTGTTTTTAGAGGAAAAACTCAAAGAATGCCAGCAGGTCCAATAAAAACACCGACCTATTTCACAATTAGTAGTCTCATATATCCAATTACAACCAGATGAAGATAATTGCTCTTTAACAGATGACAATGCAATTCCTTAGAACCCACTCACTTCAGTTCAGTCCAAGAAAAAACAAGCAACCTCTGCCAGAATTGTGTGCAGTCGCATGGGTTGGCCTGTTGGACTGCATCCTGGGGAGCAGACAGGTCTGGTCTTGTGGAAATAAAGGATATAAATGGAAATTCCTTCTGGATACGAATGATTACAAAATATACGGGCCAAGGAGCTGGATATCGTCAGATTTGGTTTAAAGGCGAATTACCCCTGCAGGGGTGTATTCTTCTGGTGAGTGGGGCACCTTGTGGGGGAGCACGGAAGTCACTTTGAAGATTGCACAACAAGCACTTAAGTCACTTTATGAACATTCAATGTTGGACTTATACTATTGAAGATTTTTTTGGACAATTGGACACTATATTATCACTTTTATTTTTATTAATTTTATTTTTATAATTATCTTTATATTTTGAGGTTCACTTTTTATTTATATATATATATTTTTATTTACAGGTATATTTTTTTATTATATACTTTTTAGGTCTTGCGATTCACTTTGGGTATTGGTTGTGTTATATATTTTACATCTCCAAAAAATTTTTTTGATTTTCCACTTGCACTTTTAATGCACTTTATATATATTTTTTTTCAAGAGATTTTGTATTTTCATATCAGATTTATTTATTATTTTAGATGATAAATTGTTGGATATAATCACATCTTAGCACTGATGCGAGTTTAAGGTTAAAGTTGCATCAAATATCACTTTCTTTGTCATTCAGTTTTTTCTTCACAGGACTTATGTATGATTTTTTTCTGGTAATTTAAATTGAGTTTTCGAATACGGTTATAAATATATTAGATAATAATTACACTTGCCATAATCGTGTTTGAGTCGCAACAGGCCAACCCATGCGACTGCACACAATTCTGGCAGAGGTTGCTTGTTTTTTCTTGGACTGAACTGAAGTGAGTGGGTTCTAAAGGATTGCATTGTCATCTGTTAAAGAGCAATTATCTTCATCTGGTTGTAATTGGATATATGAGACTACTAGTTGTGAAATAGGTCGGTGTTTTTATTGGACCTGCTGGCATTCTTTGAGTTTTTCCTCTAAAAACACATTCTTTTTAGTATTGAGAATTAATATTCTTTTCTGTTAAATAGGTAGCACCAGTTACCCCGGTTGTTAAGTATTATTTACAGTCCCTGTCTTGTTTGCACCGCCTGTATATTGCTGTTCTGAGTATATAGGGCCTGGGGGCCACACGTATTTCCTTTTTTTTTAATATGGGTACGGGGGTTCCCCTTAATATCCATACAAGACCCAAAGGGGCTGGTAATGGGCAGGGAGGGCCACCCATGCCATTTTTCTCAATGATTTTCAACCATATTGCAGGAACCAGATATAACATTAAAACCGCAAGCAGTTTTAAATGACGTTATTTACGTTAAATGTCATTTTGTGCAGGGACTGTTCTAAACAGGGGAAACACGTGGCACTACACAGGCATACTATAGACACCCCCCAGGCACGATATTTAAAGGAATATTTCACTTTTTTTCACTTTAATCGTCATTAAAATCAGTGCTCCAACCAAATCAGCCATTTTTAAAAACATTTTAGGCATTGACCCATGTCCCCTGGGGCAGGAGCCAGGTCCCCAAACCCTTTTTAGGACAGTATCTTGCATATTAGCCATTAAAATTAGCACTTTTAATTTAGAACGTTCGAGTCCCATAGACTTCAATGGGGTTCTAACGTTCATACGAATTTGGGGTCCGTTCGAAAGTTCTGGTGCGAACCGAACCGGGGGGTGTTCGGCTCATCCCTACTAGATGACATGCTCGTTACTGGTCCCACTGATGAAGAACACAGAAAGAATGTTGAGGCTGTGCTAGAGAGACTCCAATGGCATGGTTTACTTGTAAATCTTTCAAAATGCAAATTTCTCAAGTCTCAACTGGAATTTTGTGCCCACACTGTGGACCGACATGGGCTACACACTACTGAAGAAAAGGTTAAAGCCCTTTCCCATGCCCCTACTCCCCAGAATGTCACACATATCAGGTCCTACCTTGGCCTCCTAAATTACTACCACCGTTTCTTGCCAAACCTAGCACACCAGCTAAATGGATATGGACAGACAAATGTAAAGAAGCTTTTTGGCTTTCTAAAGAGCTCATTCTGTCCTCTCAGGTTCTGGTCCACTACGATTTAAAGAAACACGTCACCTTGGCTTGTGACGCCTCACCTTATGGACTGGGTGCCGTGCTTTCCCATATCATGCCAGATGGCACGGAGCGCCCCATTTCTTTTGCCTCCAGGTCTTTAACCTCAGCAGAACAAAACTACTCCCAGATAGACAAGGAAGCTTTGGCCATTGTATGGGCCACAAAAAAATTTCACACGTACCTCTATGGATGGGAGATCACACTTATCACTGACCACAAACCTCTGTTGTCCATACTGAATCCTCAGAAAGGAATTTCTACAACAACCGCATCTCGCTTACAAAGGTACGCTTTATTCTTGGGAGCTTATACTTATTCTATCAGATACCGCTCCCACGAGGCCCATGGCAATGCAGATGCATTTTCCAGATTGCCAATTGGAGACCACCCACCTAGAGACATATGCATAGTGGAAGTACACAGGCCATGGTCCTGCATGTCCACCTCCCTAATTGCCAGACATACAGCCACAGATCCCTTCCTGTCTCAGATATTCTCGTATGTTCAGGCTGGATGGCCAGAGAAAGTCCCAGGTGAATGTCGTCTGTACTTTTCTTAGAAAATGTAAGGCTGGTTGCCTACAGTGGGGCAATAGAGTGAATATACCTCAGTATTTGCAACCAATCAGGCTAAGGATACAGCATGAGGGCCATCCTGGCGTGGTGCACATGAAGCAGCGAGTCTGGAGCTATGTTTGTTGGCCACAAATGGATAAAGCAATTGAAGATTGTGTGGCTCAATGTCCTGGGTGCTGTCAAGCTCAGCGACCCCAAAAGAAAGGAACCCTGCTACCTTGGCCATGGCCAACAGACCCATGGTCAAGACTCCATCTTGATTTTTCTGGCCCAATCCAGGGTAAAATGTATTTGATTGTGGTAGATGCACATTCAAAATGGCCGGAGCTATTTCAAATGCCTTCAACTACCTCAGCTGCTACCATTCTAGTCTTAAGGAAGCTCTTTCCTCAGTATGGCTTGCCAACATCCATATTCTCGGGTAGGGATGAGCTGAATACCCACCGGTTCGGTTTGCAGCAGAACCTTCGAACGGACCAAAAATTCATACAAAATTTAAAACCCCATTAAAGTCTATGGGACTTGAACGTTCCAAATCAAAAGTGCTAATTTTAAAGGCTAATATGCAAGTTATTGTCCTAAAAAGGGTTTGGGGACCTGGCTCCCCAGGGGACATGTATCAATGCAAAAAAAAGTTTTAAAAACTGGAGTTTTTTCAGGAGCACTGATTATAATGACGCTTAAAGTGAAAAAAAATTGAAATATTCCTTTAAATATCGTGCCTGGGGGTGTCTATAGTATGCCTGTGAAGTGGCACGTGTTTCCCGTGTTTAGAACAGTCCCTGCACAAAATGACATTTAACGGAAAAAAAGTCATTTCAAACTGCTTGCGGTTTTAATGTAATGTCTGGGTCCGGCAATATGGATGAAAATCATTGAGAAAAATGGCATGGATAGCCCCCCCTGCCCATTATCAGCCCCTTTTGGGTCTTGTGCAGATATTAAGGGGAACCCCGTATCCAAATAAAAAAAAAGGAAAGGTGTGAGGCCCCCAGGCCCTATATACTCAGAACAGCAGTATACAGGAGGTGCAAACAAGACAGGGACTGTGTAGGTTTGTTGTGTTAAGTAGAATCTGTTTGCAATTTTGAACTGGTACATTTTTAAAGTGCAGCTCCAGTCAAAAAATCTATTTTTAAGCTTTTTGGAAAATATAGGGAAGGGTTATCACCCCTGTATAATTTGTTTTGCCGTCCGTCTTTTTTCATCTCCCTTCCTGTTGTCTCCTTCCGTTTGCAAGTAGGAGACGTTTGTAAGTTGGGTGTTTGAAAGTAGGGACCTGCCCTATATGCTCTGCATAAAATTGGGCCTAAGGTGTTGGTGTTGCCACAACACTGTAAGCCCTCAAAGTGACTCTTGGTGGGTGCTGGAACACCCTGCTGTAAACTATTATATTAATAATTGTAACTACATGCCATTGTTGAACAGTGGTAGAAAAATTGGGCCTTTGATGGTTGTGGTGGTGCTGGTGCCACAACACTGTAAGTCCTCACAATTACTCTCGGTGGGCATTGGAACGGGCCCTGCTCTGAAATATTATATCAAGAATTCTAATTACATGCACCTGTTAAACAGGGGCTGAAAAATCGGGCTTTAGGCACTGGTGCTGGTGCCACGACACTGCAACCTCTCCCATATACTCTTGTTTTATTGCAGGAATTAGCTCTGCTGCAAAGCATTGCATCAAAAATTGTAATTAAACGCCCCTGTTAAACAGGGCCAGAAAAATTGGGCCATAGGCACTGGTGCTGGTGCCACCACACTGCAACCTCTCCCATATACTCTTGTTTTATTGCAGGAATTAGCCCTGCTGCAAAGCATTGCATCAACAATTGTAATTAAATGCCCCTGTTAAACAGGGGCAGAAAAATTGGGCCTTAGGCACTGGTGCTGGTGCCACGACACTGCAACCTCTCCCACATACTCTTGTTTTATTGCAGGAATTAGCCCTGCTGCAAAGCATTGCATCAAAAATTGTAATTAAACGCCCCTGTTAAACAGGGGCAGAAAAATTGGGCCTTAGGCACTGCTGTTGGTGCCACCACACTGCAACCTCTCCCATATACTCTTGTTTTATTGCAGCCCTGCTGCAAAGCATTGCATCAAAAATTGTACTTAAACGCCCCTGTTAAACAGGGGCAGAAAAATTGGGCTGATGGTATCACCCAGAACCAGAAATGTTCTTCCAACATATCATCGGAGGAGGAATGATAGACAATCAACATAACAGGACAGTCACTCAGCATCAGCATAGGCAGTCTTGAAGGGATGTGATATTTCAAAAAAAATTATTCGGTTACATCAGCTTTAGGTGCTTGGTAGCTGTGGGTGATCCAAGACTGATTCATCTTGATGAAGGTCAGTCGATCAACTGATTCGGTAGACAGCCGCACCCTGTGATCGGTAACAAAGCCACCAGCAGCACTGAAGGTGCGTTCCGAAAGAACGCTGGATGCAGGACAGGCCAGTAGCTCAATTGCATACTGTGCAAGCTCTGGCCAGTGATCCATCCTCAAGACCCAGTAAGCCAGAGGATTTTCGGTGGGAAAGGTGTCCAAGTCTGACCTTGCCCCTAGGTATTCCTGCACCATGTAAATCAGACGCTGGCGATGGTGGCTGGAACCGATCATACCTTGGGGCTGCGGACTAAAAAATTGTCTGAAAGCATCAGTCAGACGGCCTCCTTCTCCACCGCTCCTTCTGACCGATGCCTCAGCAACACGTTGTCCAGGACCAGGAGTTTGTAACCTCCCAGTCACTGGGAACGCGTTGCACAGACCTTTCTGCAAGGCCTCCCGGAGATGTCTCATCCTCTGCTCCCTCTGCGATGGCAAGATAAGGTCGGCAACCTTACCCTTGTACCGTGGATCAAGGAGAGTGGCCAGCCAGTAATGGTCCCTCTCCTTGATCCGAAGAATAAGAGGATCCTTCCGCAGGCTTTGCAGGATCAGGGAGGCCATGCAGCGTAGGTTAGCTGAGGCATTCGGTCCGGAGTCCTCTGGGTCACTAAGGACAACATGATCCACAGCTACCTCCTCCCAGCCACGTACAAGTCCACGTGTTTCTTGGGACTGTAAATCATCCCTACAAGACTGCTGCTGCTGCTGCTGATGCTGAGTGCCAGCCTCCACCTCCATGCTGACACAATAATCCTCCTCCTCCTCTTCCTCCTCCTCATCCTCTTCCTGTGTGATGGGTGGCACAGCAGGAATACTGTCTGGATAAAGGGGGCCTTGAGAGGCAAGGAAGTCCTCCTCTTCCTGCCTCTGTTCTGCCTCAAGTGCCCTGTCCATTATTCCACGCAGCGTATGCTCCAAGAGGTGGACAAGAGGTACAGTGTCACTGATGCATGCGCTGTCACTGCTCACCATCCTTGTGGCCTCCTCAAACGGTGACAGGACATTGCATGCATCCCTGATCATGCCCCACTGGCGTGGTGAGAAAAAACCGAGCTCCCCTGACCCTGTCCTGGTGTCGTAGTCACACAGGTACTCATTGATGGCCCTCTGCTGCGTGTGCAGCCGCTGCAGCATGGCCAACGTTGAGTTCCACCTGGTGGACATGTCACATATAAGGCGGTTCTTGGGCAGGTTCAACTCCTTTTGGAGCTCAGCCAGCCGAGCACAGGCATTAAATGATCGGCGGAAATGCACACAGACTTTCCTGGCCTGCTTCAGGACATCCTGTAAGCCTGGGGGACCTGCACAAGAACCGTTGCACCACCAGGTTAAGGACGTGAGCTACACAGGGCACATGGGTCAGTTGTCCCTGTCGGAGGGCGGAGAGGAGGTTGGTGCCATTGTCGCAAACCACCATTCCTGGCTTAAGCTGAGGTGGCGTCAACCACCTCTCGGCCTGCCCCCTGCAGAGCTGACAAAACATCCGCCCCAGTGTGGCTCCTGTCCCCCAAACAAACCAGCGCAAGCACGGAATTGGCATTGTTTTGCCTGCGTACTTGCGTAGCCCCTGGAACGCCTACGGAGCACCGCTGGTTTTGAGGACAGAGCACTGGAAGAGGCCATGGAGGAAGAAGAAGAGGAGGGGGTGGAGGAGAGAGGTGTGTCACAACCAATAGTAGCATTTTGGAGGCGTGGTGGCGGAACAACCTCCAACACTACTGCACCTTGTCCTGCATCCTTCCCAGCTGCCAGAAGAGTGAAAGACAGGTAACGTCCCTGTCCATGCCTGCTGGACCATGAGTCAGCGGTAATATGCACCTTACCACCGACCGCCCTGTCCAGCGAGGCAAGGACATTGCCTTCCGTGAGAAAAAGTGGCGTTTGGGGACCTGCCACAGAGGAACCGCACATTGTACAAACTCACGGAAGGGGGCCGAGTCTACCAACTGAAAAGGCAGCAGTTGAAGTGCTAGCAATTTAGCCAAGCTAGCATTCAACCGCTGGGCATGTGGATGGCTGGGAGTGAACTTCTTTCGCCGGTCCAGCAGCTGGGGCAGGGACATTTGCCTGCTATAATCGGACGTGGGTGTACTGCTAGCAGAGTGCCCGGAAACACTTGGCTGTGACACACCTAATTCTACACCTTCATTCCTCTCAGAGCAGGTTTCAGAGAGGACTGAAGGTCTAGTGGGGTTGGAGATGCCAGCTGATGAGGAGCAAGGAGAGGGCTGCTTTGTTCTTTGGTGTGGGTCTTTGAGGTACGCTTGCCAACGAGCTGCATGGCAGGTCAACATATGTCTGGTCAAGCATGTGGTGCCCAAGCGGCTGATGTTTTGGCCACGCGAGATACGCTTGAGACATATTTTGCAAATGGCAGCGGTGCGATCTGATGCACTCGTCTCAAAAAAGCCCACACCAAAGAACTTTTAGAATAACGTGCAGAGGCAGCGCCCTGCACAGGCAGAGCTCTGCGGTGTGATTCAGTCGGTGTGCTGCCCCTAAGCTGGCCCCCGGAGGGCATCCTGCCTCGTTGGACATGTGCCTCCTCCTCCTCCTCCTCTCTCCTACCAGGCACCCACGTGGAGTCAGTGCCCTCATCATCCCCTCCCTCTTCATCGCTGTAGCAAGCCTGGCAGTATGCTGCAGCTTGTGGAACATGACTGCCAGATTGCTGTCCTTCTTGAGCATCCCCTCTCTCTGCATTCACGCTACTGCCTTCCTCTAGCTGAGTGTCATCATCAGAGGCTACAAAACACTGGGCATCCTCCTGGAGCATGTACCCAACACTGTGCTCAAAGAGTTCAGGAGACTCCTCAGGAGGACGTGGTGGGTCTAGGGAAGGAGTCACTGATGATGACATTGAGAGGAGGGAAGACGATGCGTTGGCAGCTGCTTTGCTAGTACCCTGAGACTGGGTGAGAGAGGATGAGGAGGATGAAGAGGGCTTGGTCATCCACTCTACCAAGTCGTTGGCATGTTGCGGCTCAACATGTCCAGCTGCCGAAAAGAAGGACAAGCGTGTCCCATGGCCACGTGCTGATGACAATGCACCACGTCCACGACCAGCACTGTTGTCTCTAGACACAGAGCCTGCTTGCCCTCTTTTATCGGCTCGCGCCTGTCTGCCTCTCCTTGCTTGCCTTCCAGACATGGTAATGGCCTGAAGGGAGTTGGGTAAAAAAGCAGTTGGGTACTGTATATTTTGCTAGAGGCAGACAACACCCACTAACTCCTGCAGATGCCTTTATTATAGAACACCAGAGATAAAGGGGTATACTGTAATGGAGTCACACAATACCCACTAAGCCCTGCAGATGGCTCTATTAGAGAACAGCAATAAAGGGTAGATACAGGTGTATATTGTGCTGGAGGCACAAAACACCCACTAACTCCTGCAGATGCCTTTATTATAGAACACCCGAGATAAAGGGGTATATACAGATGTATACTGTGCTGTGCTGGAGGCACACACAACTTCCAATAACTCCTGCAGATGGCAAGTGGGCTCAAATAGAGAAGAGCTATGTAGGTGGATATAGCGGTATGTACTGGGTACAGAGCACGCAGACAGCACGCACAAGCTCCTAACACTACTGACTGCAAGCTCTATTATAAAAGATAGATCACTAGCTATATAGGTGAGGTGACTATAGCGGTGTATACTGTGGTCAGGGCACGCAGACAACAACCACTACACAACAGCAAGATCGAAAATCGGACGAAAACGATCGGTGTGTACTGTGTTGAAGGTACACAGAACACCCACTAACTGCTTCAGACGCCAGCACACTACACAAGGCCGCCGCACTGGCGGCCTTATATAGTGTGGGGCGTGCACTACACAGCCTGAGCTATGATTGGCCACAGGCATCCTGCCTGTGGCCAATCATGGCTCTCCTCGCTGCTGGCGCTGCGATTGGCCAAGCATGCGGGGTCACATTGCATGCTTGGCCAATCATGAGCCAGCAATGCACTGCGCCATCGCAGTGCATTGTGGGCCGTGAGCGCCACACGAATTTGGCGCGAATGGACCAAAACGTTCGGACTTCGCCGAACAGGCGAACAGCCGATGTTCGAGACGAACGTATGTTCGACTCGAACACGAAGCTCATCCCTATTTACAACCAGCCCCTGAAAAGGTTGGTGACCATATTCCTGAGGAGTCCGGACATGTGCCTGGAGTCGCAGAGCCTGATTGGTCTGTTGGGCACTGACTGACATCTCCAGAACCCTTGACCGACTCTATCCCTTCCAGTGATGTGCCACTTTGTAAGTCTGCTCGCCAAGGACATCAAACTCCTCTTTGTCAAAGCACTGAAATCTTATGGGACAGGAAATGCAGAAAAAGTGCTCCTGAAGTACTGCGGAAGCCACAGAACTGAGTTGGAGATACTACTTGCTGAACTGATCCTGTTTGCCTTGTTCTTTATGTTTTGAGTATTTTATGTGTTGTGTATTTGTTCTCTTGATATATATATATATATATATATATACTTTTTTTTTTTTGAGAAAAAGAGGAGGTGTAATGTTTATGCCGAATCACTGTGGCCCCTTAACCCCTTTCTCCTGATGCATACTGGGGGAGGGGCTGTACCAGCATGATACTTAGAGGGAGACCTGTCCTATATGACTCCTCCATGTTAGAATGTACATCACTTTCTGAGTGAGTAATAAACCCTTGCCTGCTTAATAAGTGCATCCAACCTGTGTGTAACTTGCTGAGCAGACACTGGCAGCATTGCTAGCAACACCCTGAGAGACACTGTGTCGAAGGGACATAACAAACCTATGCCAAAAAAACGGTGTGGGGGTCCCCCCCCAAGGTCCATACCAGACCCTTATCCGAGCACGCATCCCGGCCGGTCAGGAAAGGGGGTGGGGACAAATGAGCGCCCCCCTCCTGAACTGTACCAGACCGCATGCCCTCAACATGGGGGGGTGGGTGCTTTGGGGAAGGGGGCGCCCTGCGGCCCCCCACCCCAAAGCACCTTGTCCCCATGTTGATGAGAACAAGGGCCTCTTCCTGACAACCCTGGCTTTTGTTTGTTGGGGTCTGCGGGCAGGGGGCTTATTGGAATCCGGGGGCCCCCAGATCCCGGCCCTCCACCCTATGTTAATAAGTATGGGGTACATCATACCCCTACCCATTCACCTGGGCGGAAAAGTGTCAATAAAAAAAACACACTGCACATGTTTTTAAAGTAATTAATTAGGCAGCTCGGGGGTCTCTTCCGACTTTTCCACGCTTTCCGATTCTTCTCTGGCCTCCAGGGCTCATCCGCTATGTTCTGCTCTTTTGCTAGTGGTGGCCCGGTCTTCTTCTTCTTCCCAGGGACCCCACCCCTTATGGCATCACAGTCCCGGTGACCCCGCCCCATGCCTATATAAGTCGTTGCGCACCATGTTCACAGCATTACAGCGGGAGAGAGTGTCCCATCAACATCAGAAGAACAGAAGAATTAGGAAGAAGATGATGACGACGGAAGAGAAAGCCGGGCCACTGCTAGCAAAAGAGCGGCAAAAGAGCAGACGATATCGGAGGAGCCCTGGAGAAGAACCGGAAAGCATGGAGAAGTTGGAAGAGCCCCCTGGAGTCCGAAGAAGACGCCCGGAGCTGCCTAATAAACGACTTTAAAAACCTGTGTAGTGAGATTTTTATTGAAACCTTTTCCTCCAGGTGAATGGGTAGGGGTATGATGTACCCCATACTTATTCACATAGGGTGGGGGACTGGGATCTGGGGGCCCTCTTATTAAAAGGGGTTCCCGGATTCTGATAAGCCCCCCGCACGCAGACCCCAAAAACCAACGGCCAGGGTTGTCGGGAAGAGACCCTTGTCCTCATCAACATGGGGACAAGGTGCTTTGGGGTGGGGGGACCGCAGGGCGCCCCTCTTCCCCAAAGCACCCACCCCCCATGTTGAGGGCATGTGGCCTAGTACGGTTCGGAGGGGGGGCGCTTTCTCGTCCCCACCCCCTTTCCTGACTGGCCGGGCTGCGCGCTCAGATAAGGGTGTGGTATGGACCTTGGGGGTCCCCCACGCAATTTTTTTGGTGTAAGGGTTCCCCTTAAAATCCATACCAGGCGATGGGGCTCGCGAGGTGTCAATATCGGCGATAAAAGCGACAAGATTGACTTCCTTTTCTATTCCCATCATAACTCATCACATTCAAAATGAACAGACTTTAGTCCGTGTGTGGGCAAGTCCGTTCATTTGGAAGTCCGCCAGAGCTCCATCGGAATTCCAGTGGGAAGTCAGTCGGACCTAGTCTGCTGGAAAGTCTGGTCATGTGTACAGGGCATAAGGCTTTACAAATCCCATGAAACTGGGAATATATGGATTAGATGTATTTGTACCCAAGTTCATGTTGATAAGATATGCGGTTATATTTGCCTACAGCATTCAAAATGAATAAATACAGAGAGTAGCTATAATAATTTAGACATTTAACCATTTGCCTAAAGATGGCTACAGCGTGGTGGTCCAGTTCTGGGAGGGTGTCAATATATATCCTCCCAGAACCCTTCCCCTGCAGGGTGCACTGGGCATGCTCTGTGAGCACTGTGTTCTTTTGACAATGCTGATCAAAGATCAGGGTAAAGGGCCAATCACAGTGGCCCCTTACCATGTGATCAGCTGTGTACAATCACAGCTGATCACATGTAAACAGATTTGCCAGTTATCGGCAGTCCTTTCCTCCCACGCTGTCTGTGGGAGGAAATGAGAGCCATTACCCAGCAAGCCTGTCAGTCACAGCATGTGAGAAATCAGGGGGGAAGGGGGACAAGGCATAGCTAAAATTTAACAACAGCAAAGAGTGGGGCTTTATGTGGGTAATTTGCTTAGAAACGTATACATCTTAGTTCTGAGATTTTGGATTGTTAAAAACAATATGGATATGGATTACCTGAAGATCACCTTTACTGTAATATTATTATTATATTATAATATAATATGCATGCTCATTGGTTCTTATCATGAGAGGCCTAATGAGTTTTTTCTATGTAAATAGCATCACTTCTGCAAGTTTTTAGCCTTCATTATGTTTACTTCCCTAAAATACAAAATGATCTTAAAAATAATGTCCAATGTATTCTATTTTGTTTATTATAGACACCTGTTGAATAATAAATATGCTATGTGTCATAATTAAAACATAGCCTCTGCCAAATATGCACATTATTATTTCTGTTGCTAATTAAAAAACGCACAGTAATATGTTACACAACTACAGTGTAAACTCTAAGAAAAAAGTAACAAAATCATCTAGTAGTCAATGTGTCAATTAACAAAGGTGGTAGACCTAATAGAGGTAACTCCAAAGTCATGCTTAAGCTTGCCAAGATGCCAGATGCTGCAGCTGAAAAAAGAAACATCAACCTCTGCTGCTGTCTGTGTGCCCATATTTGTTAGCAGTAATATGAATGTATGGAATCTGTCCAAACTGTTTCATATCATTTTCATACACTATATTAAATCTCTGAAGATGTATACTTATCCCCAAATGGCATACTTACAATTTGCATGCATCTATGTCATTCATATCAGGTTATTACAAAAGAAAAAACAATAAGAAAACAAACTATTATGTTTTTCTTTTTAAATGTAGCATCTGCAGTTTTGACATATCAACATATATAGTAAATGATTTATTATTTTCTAAATAAGGCAGCGCTGTAGCTCATTAAATAATGTGCATCCAAAATGTATATTAAACATTTTATGATCAAAAAAATATTTTTTCATTAAAAATGAAAATATCAAAAAGTTAGAAAAAAAAGTTCATCTGTGTCAATGCTTCCAAAACAAACACCACTGTGTGTTTTCGTCCTCAAAAGAATCAATATCCAGTGCACACCTCCACCAGCTAAAGTGCCTGCTCACCTCAAAGATGAATGTAAAAACATAGACAAACCAGGGACATGGCCAGCTGTAGAGCTAAATGGAGGTGTGAGAGCTGAGCTCCCCTCCTCACAGACAAACAGCAGCTAATAATGACTTTCCAGAAGGGGTTTTCACCCCAAAATGGAGCGATCTGCACACCACAGCATTGATGACCATGGCCAGGAAAAGAAAAGACCTCAGGAAGCCCCAGAAACTGACGGATTTTGTTTCATGGCAGACATATGGAGGTAGGTAAGATGGCACAGGCCGTTCATCCACCCCGGCCCACAACACACACTCCACCCCTGCTAACTCTGCATCTGTCAGCAAAAATAGTGGGTTCCCAGACAGCCAGCAATCCTACCCTAATACCCCTCAGTTCGCAAGCCCAGCTAAAGCCAAATTTTGGATGGATAGCTCTGGATGCAGCCCCACAGCTAGTCCCAGCACTGACTCTGGGGAGGACACTAGAGAGCTGCCTGACAGCATAGAGGTGTTCCCAATGAATAATCAGCCAGTTATGAACACAATGCTAAAGGTCATGTTCTAAGTGCAGTAAAACTGTAAATTTTAATACAATTTTAAAAATCAATACACTCACAAAAGTGGTTCATAGATGGGCATTGTAATAATTTAAGCATCCGCTAGTCACTATCAGAGAGAAGAGGCCATTAGCTGTGAATTCGGCAGAGGGATAGATGATGTGGATGGTCCCAGGCCCGGAAACATGGCTGGATACGATGTTTCCGGTGGTTGTGGAGCGCAAACACTAGGCACCAGCACTGCCGGGAATTGGCGTCACTTACGGGCGTCACTTATGGGTTAGCTCCTCCCCGCTAATCCGGGAAGGACACCCGGAAGTTTATTTTTAATTATTTTAACTATTTTAATTATTTTACCTTATACTTCATGGACATTACTGACTGTAACAGCCCATTGTGGTCATTAATACTATTTATACTCTATGTTCATTCCCATTCCCATTCAACACTATAAGCCCTTGTACACATGGTTGGAAATTCTGAAGGAAAATGTCCGATCGGACCGTGTTGTCGGATAATACGAACCATGTGTGGGCTCCATCTGACTTTTTCTGTTGGAATGTCCGACCAACAAAGTTTGAGAGTTGGATATAAAATTTTCCGACAACATGATCCGATCAGACTTTGTTTGATCGTTTGTAGAGAATTCCGATTGGACAAAGTGCCACGCATGCTCAGATCAAATTACGAGACCAAAGCTATTGGCTACTAGCCTGAATGTAGTCCCGTCGTAACGTACAAGCGTCATCATGTTCTGAACTATCGGATTTTCTGACAACTTTGTCCGACTGTGTATGCAACACCAGTTTCGGACAAAATCCGTCTGAAAAAATCAGATGGATTTTGTTGTCGGAATGTCCGACCATGTGTACAAGGGCTATGAGTTTGTTTACTAGTCATATTCAGAGTGTGCCGTATTATATTTAGTTTTTTACTGTCCCTAAGGAGCTCAATCCAAACTGACATAATGTCATGCATGCAAAAGTTCAATAAGGAGATACAGGCTGTAGAATCCAGAAGGCACATTGAAAACAAGATGGGGGAGTTTGCAGATACTGTGAACGATTTGGTAGATGCCCATGATGAAAAAGAAGAGGTAATAGAAGGGCTCAAATCTAAAATGGCTGACATGGAGGACAGAAGTAGAAGGAACAATCTAAAAATCAGAGGGATCCCAGAGTCTGTATAGCAAGGAGACCTGTATGACTACACCACTACTCTGTTTACTACTCTATTTAAATAAATCCTTCCTGACCTCAAAGATCTAGATGTGATTATAGACAGGATCCATCGCCTGCCTAAACCTTCATTCCCCCCGGTCAGATCCCTAGGGATGTAATATTACGGTTACATTTTTACCATGCAAAATAAAAATTAATTTCTGCAATGCGCACTAAGGATAAAATCTGCAGTTTTTTGCAGATCTATCGCAATACACTCTCCAAAAAAGGAAGAAGCCTCACCACAATTACCAAAGCCCTCGGGAATCATAGGATCTACTACAGATGGTGTTTCCCCACAAAAATCATGATTACCAAAGAGGGTCATATCTTCACCATAGACTCCCCGGAAAAAGGTCTGTCTCTGCTCAAAGAATGGCAGATACTTCCAGAGCCTTTCAGCAAGCCTGATTCCCCTAGGAGCATTCCCCATGCAGATCCTGGATGGCAAAAGGTAAGGGCTAAAATGCTAAAAGGCCTGCATACCTGGAAAGCTAATAAGTTTTATCTTCTGTTATATGTTCTATTAGCCTCTCTCGACTCACAAACTCACCCCCCTGATACTACTTGAGCAGCAAAATGCTGCATACGGGTAAGCAATACCCATACTTGGATCGCAATGTTCACTTGACAAGTTTAAACATGTTATTCAATGTTAAAGTGTAATGCTACAGTTGTAAGGCAGAGCTACAGCTACATTGCATCATTTCCAGTTTCAGGTCCATGGAACACACAGCGTCCCCGACTTACTGTTTTTTACATGCTTATGTGATTTTATTCAAATGTAAGTGCAATACATCTATTTCTTACAATAATTTATGTTAAATGAAGCCTGTCTTTGATGTTCATATATATATATATATATATATATATATATATATATATATATATATATACACATAGCATGTGTTTTTAGATAAACAAATATTCATCTGATATACCAGAATTATACATTTATCCATATATAGAACCATTTTATGTGATAGTGATAAATCAAAATTGTACTGAGCATATTTTATATTAGACCCGTTAACAGAATTCTAATATATATATATATATATATATATATATATATATATATATATATATGAGACTGCTGGGGCAGAGGATACAAAGGAAAGGAGTGGCAGTTTCTTTGTGGACCTAGACACATAGAGGCAGCTTTATCTAAGGAAGGGATGTGAATGCTGCTGGTTACCCCTGTAAGGAGAGAGATTTATGGTGAGAGGAACAAAAAGTGTACATGTGGAGACACCGGGCACACTGCATGGTCTTTCTGCCACATCAGATTAAGCTTTTGTTTAGCAGCACTATACCAAGGACTTGTTCATGTTTCCACATGTTTCATGGAGCACTATTTATAGCACTTGTTGTCACTTTTGTTTTGCCTTTGATTTGAATTACCAAAGTAGCATATATATATATATTCTATTTACCAAAATACAAACAAATAAACATTATGAAAATAGAACATTTTATTTCCATGATAGTTCAGAACACATTTTTCTGCTCTCAGGCATGCCGTGGTTGAAACTCACTTTCCTTAACCAATAGAAAATAAGCCATACCCTTTGGGATGAGCCTATTATAATTTTTATGATCTTATTGTCTGAGATGGCATTTAGAGGGAGGAGTGATGCCGTGAGGGGGACTCAAGAACATTCAGAAACATCTGATTACCATCAATCATACACGCAGACGCAAACACCATTCATCTACTCACACTTCTACATCCATGAAGATGTCTGAACACCTTATGCTTTGGAACTCGGAGGTCGCAAGAAGTAATTCCTCTTTAAGAGTATCCATCTTGAAAGCCACGGCAGCCATTCTAAAAACTCTGTTAATCAGCAATTCAGACCAGTAGCCATTTTGGAATGGGTAATTATGTTGTGTTGATTTTATCTTAGGCCACGTACACACGGGCGGACTGTTCGCCCAACTTAGTTCGTCAGACAATCCGACAAACAGTCCGCTCAAAATTTGCATGAACGGACTTGACCACACACGATGAGCAGACAGTCCGCTGAAAGCGTGCGGGATGACGTGAACGGCACGTACGACGGGACGAGAAATTCGACGTCCAATACACTGCAATGCAACCTTCGCCGTGTAAATCCTTTCTGAGCATGCGCGAAACTTAGTCTGTCGAACGAGCCTACACATGAGCGGACTGTCCGCTGAAACCAAGTTTGGGCGGACAGTCTTACGGAAATTCCGAAAAACATTGTTCGTCAGACTGTCCGCTGAAACAGTCCGCTGAAGCCCACACACTAGCAGACTGTCCGCTGAAACACTGTTCAGCGGACAATGTTGGGCGAACAGTCCGCCCGTGTGTACGCGGCCTTATATTCATTTGTGTTCTGTTAAATATTGATTTATTGAGTATTATACAATTGATGATTTTTCTCCTGAATCAATTACCGCCGATTTTTCTCTAAAGATTACATTTTCAATATATATTTTTCATTTTGCATAGTTTCCATTTGATGACATAACACATGTCTAATTTTATTTCACATCCTTAACCACTTACTTACCTGCAGTATGGCAATGGTTGAATTTGTGAAATATAGATGTTCTGTCTAATTGCCATTTTACAAGGTTATTGATTCTACAGGGAATTATCACTGTTGTATCACATCAAAGGTACTACACTCCTATTTAGCATTTAGATAAATGGGGTAATGTTGTCATGCAGTCTGAGGACTAGTGAAGGGTGAATGGATGCATTCGAAGACCTGATTGGCTGAAGCACTGCACCTGACTGTTGGTCAGGTGGAAGGCTTTGCCCACTCAGGGCCCTGTGTAGAGCTGGTTGTTAAGGAGCAGGACAGGAAACTGGCCAATGCGTCCTTAACAATAGATGAGTCATCGGCTGTCAGTGGGCTTCCACGCTTACAGCTGAATGAAAAAAAAAGCATTGCTGGCAATACAAAAATGTGAAAAAAATAGTGCGGTGTCCCCACAAAAGCTATACCTTATACAAGCATGCAGCCTGGCAGCCCAGTAAAGGGGGAAGGATGAGTGAGCGCCCCCCCCCCCCCGGAGTCATACTGTGCCACATGCTCTCAACATGGGAGGGTTGTTTGGGGCGGGGGGGGGGGCTCTTCCTCAAAAGGGCTTCTTCCTCACAACCCTGTGTGGTGGTTGTGGGGGTCTGCAGACAGGGGGCTTATCAGGATTTGGAAGCCCCCTTTAACAAGTGGGCCCTCAGATCTTGCCCCCCATGTGAATAAGTATGGAGCACATAGTACCCCTACCCATTCACCAAAAAAGTGTCAAAAAAATCATCAAAACTAGGGATGAGCCGAACACCCCCCGGTTCGGTTCGCACCAGAACTTTCGAACAGACCCCAAATTCGAACGAACTTTAGAACCCCATTGAAGTCTATGGGACTCGAACGTTCGAAATGAAAAGTGCTAATTTTAACGGCTAATATGCAAGATACTGTCCTAAAAAGGGTTTGGGGACCAGGCTCCTGCCCCAGGGGACATGGGTCAATGCCTAAAATGTTTTTAAAAATGGCCGTTTTGGCGGGAGCACTGATTTTAATGATGATTAAAGTGAAAAAAAAAGTGAAATATTCCTTTAAATATGGTGCCTGGGGGGTGTCTGTAGTATGCCTGTGAAGTGCCACGTGTTTCCCGTGTTTAGAACAGTCCCTGCACAAAATGACATTAAACTGAAATAACACCATTTAAAAATGCTTGCGGTTTTAATGTTATATCTGGTTCCTGCAATATGGTTGAAAATCATTGAGAAAAATGGCATGGGTAGCCCTCCCTGCCCATTACCAGCCCCTTTAGGTCTTGTACGCATATTAAGGGGAACCCCGTACCCATATTAAAAAAAGGAAATGCGTGTGGCCCCCAGGCCCTATATACTCAGAACAGCAGTATACAGGCGGTGCAAACAAGACAGGGACTGTGTAGGTTTGTTGTGTTAAGTTGAATCTGTTTGTAATTTTCAACTGGTACATTTTTAAAGTGTAGCTCCAGTCAAAAAAACTATTTTTAAGCTTTTTGGAAAACATAGGGAAGGGTTATCACCCCTGTATAATTTGTTTTGTCGTCCATCTTTTTTCATCTCACTTGCTGTTGTCTCCTTCCGTTTGCAAGTAGGAGATGTTTGTAAATTGGATGTTTGAAAGTAGGGGCCTGCCCTATATGCTCTGCAGAAATGGCGGAACAAGGTGTTGGTTTTGCCACAACATTGTAAGCCCTCAAAGTGACTCTTGGTGGGCGCTGGAGCGCCCTGCTGTGAACGATTATATCAAGAATTGTAATTACATGCCATTGTTGAACAGTGGTAGAAAAATTGACCTTTGGTGGTTGTGGTGCTGGTGCCACAACACTATAAGTCCACACCGTTACTCTGGGTGGGCACAGGAAGGGGCCCTCCTGTGAAATATTATATCAAGAATTGTAATTACATGTCCCTGTTAAACAGGGGCAGAAAAATTTGGCCTTAGGCACTGCTGCTGGTGCCACCACACTGCAACCTCTCCCATATACACTAGTTTTATTGCAGGAATTAGCCCTGCTGCAAAGCATTGCATCAAAAATTGTACTTAAACGCCCCTGTTAAACAGGGGCAGAAAAATTGGGCCTTAGGCACTAGTGCTGGTGCCACCACACTGCAACCTCTGCCATATACTCTAGTTTTATTGCAGGAATTAGCCCTGCTGCAAAGCATTGCATCAAAAATTGTACTTAAACGCCCCTGTTAAACAGGGGCAGAAAAATTGGGCCTTAGGCACTGGTGCCACCACACTGCAACCTCTGCCATATACTCTAGTTTTATTGCAGGAATTAGCCCTGCTGCAAAGCATTGCATCAAAAATTTTAATTAAACGCCCCTGTTAAACAGGGGCAGAAAAATTGGGCCTTAGGCACTAGTGCCACCACACTGCAACCTCTGCCATATACTCTAGTTTTATTGCAGGAATTAGCCCTGCTGCAAAGCATTGCATCAAAAATTTTAATTAAACGCCCCTGTTAAACAGGGGCAGAAAAATTGGGCCTTAGGCACTGGTGCTGGTGCCACCACACTGCAACCTCTGCCATATACTCTAGTTTTATTGCAGGAATTAGCCCTGCTGCAAAGCATTGCATCAAAAATTGTACTTAAACGCCCCTGTTAAACAGGGGCAGAAAAATTGGGCTGATGGCATCAACCAGAACCAGAAATGTTCTTCCAACATATCAGCAGAGGAGGAAGAGGATAGACAATCAACATAACAGGACAGTCACTCAGCATCAGCATAGGCAGTCTTGAAGGGATGTGATATTTCAAAAAAAATTATTCTGTTACATCAGCTTCAGGTGCTTGGTAGCTGTGGGTGATCCAAGACTGATTCATCTTGATGAAGGTCAGTCGATCAACTGATTCGGTGGACAGGCGCACCCTGTTATCGGTAACAAAGCCACCAGCAGCACTGAAGGTGCGTTCCGAAAGAACGCTGGATGCAGGAAAGGCCAGTAGCTCAATTGCATACTGTGCAAGCTCTGGCCAGTGATCCATCCTCAAGACCCAGTAAGCCAGAGGATTTTCGGTGGGAAAGGTGTCCAAGTCTGACCTTGCCCCTAGGTATTCCTGCACCATGTAAATCAGACGCTGGCGATGGGTGCTGGAACCGATCATACCTTGGGGCTGCGGACTAAAAAATGATCTGAAAGCATCAGTCAGACGGCCACCTTCTCCACCGCTCCTTCTGACCGATGCCTCAGCAACACGTTGTCCAGGACCAGGAGTTTGTAACCTCCCAGTCTCTGGGAACGCGTTGCACAGACCTTTCTGCAAGGCCTCCCGGAGATGTCTCATCCTCTGCTCCCTCTGCGATGGCAAGATAAGGTCGGCAACCTAACCCTTGTACCGTGGATCAAGGAGAGTGGCCAGCCAGTAATGGTCCCTCTCCTTGATCCGAAGAATACGAGGATCCTTCCGCAGGCTTTGCAGGATCAGGGAGGCCATACAGCGTAGGTTAGCTGAGGCATTCGGTCCGGAGTCCTCTGGGTCACTAAGGACAACATGATCCGCAGCTACCTCCTCCCAGCCACGTACAAGTCCACGTGTTTCTTGGGACTGTAAATCATCCCTACAAGACTGCTGCTGCTGCTGCTGATGCTGATGCTGAGTGCCAGCCTCCACCTCCATGCTAACACAACCATCCTCCTCCTCCTCTTCCTCCTCCTCATCCTCTTCCTGTGTGATGGGTGGCACAGCAGGAACACTGTCTGGATAAAGGGGGCCTTGAGAGGCAAGGAAGTCCTCCTCTTCCTGCCTCTGTTCTGCCTCAAGTGCCCTGTCCATTATTCCACGCAGCGTATGCTCCAAGAGGTGGACAAGAGGTACAGTGTCACTGATGCATGCACTGTCACTGCTCACCATCCTTGTGGCCTCCTCAAACGGTGACAGGACAGTGCATGCATCCCTGATCATGCCCCACTGGCGTGGTGAGAAAAAACCAAGCTCCCCTGACCCTGTTCTGGTGCCGTAGTCGCACAGGTACTCATTGATGGCCCTCTGCTGCGTGTGCAGCCGCTGCAGCATGGCCAATGTTGAGTTCCATCTGGTGGGCATGTCACATATAAGGCGGTTCTTGGGCAGGTTCAACTCCTTTTGGAGCTCAGCCAGCCGAGCACATGCATTAAATGGTCGGCGGAAATGCACACAGACTTTCCTGGCCTGCTTCAGGACATCCTGTAAGCCGGGGTACCTGCCCAAGAACCGCTGCACCACCAGGTTAAGGACGTGAGCTACACAGGGCACATGGGTCAGTTGTCCCTGTCGGAGGGCGGAGAGGAGGTTGGTGCCATTGTCGCAAACCACCATTCCTGGCTTAAGCTGGCGTGGCGTCAACCACCTCTCGGCCTGCCCCTGCAGAGCTGACAAAACATCCGCCCCAGTGTGGCTCCTGTCCCCCAAACAAACCAGCGCAAGCACGGCATGGCATCGTTTTGCCTGCGTACTTGCGTAGCCCCTGGAACGCCTACGGAGCACCGCTGGTTCTGAGGACAGAGCACTGGAAGAGGCCATGGAGGAAGAAGAAGAGGAGGGGGTTGAGGAGAGAGGTGTGTCACAACCAATAGTAGCATTTTGGAGGCGTGGTGGCGGAACAACCTCCAACACTACTGCACCTTGTCCTGCATCCTTCCCAGCTGCCAGAAGAGTGACCCAATGGGCCGTGAAAGACAGGTAACGTCCCTGTCCATGCCTGCTGGACCATGAGTCAGCGATAATATGCACCTTACCGCTGACCGCCCTGTCCAGCGAGGCAAGGACATTGCCTTCCACATGCCGGTAGAGAGCCGGAATCGCCTTCCGTGAGAAAAAGTGGCGTTTGAGGACTTGCCACTGAGGAACCACACATTGTACAAACTCACGGAAGGGGGCCGAGTCTACCAACTGAAAAGACAGCAGTTGAAGTGCTAGCAATTTAGCCAAGCTAGCATTCAACCGCTGGGCATGTGGATGGCTGGGAGTGAACTTCTTTTGCTTGCTATAATCGGACGTGGGTGTACCGCTAGTAGAGTTCCCGGAAGCACTTGGCTGTGACACACCTAATTCTACACCTTCATTCCTCTCAGAGCAGGTTTTAGAGAGGACTGAAGGTCTAGTGGGGTTGGAGATGCCAGCTGATGAGGAGCAAGGAGAGGTCCGCTTTGTTCTTTGGTGTGGGGTACGCTTGCCAACAAGCTGCATGGCAGGTCAACATATGTCTGGTCAAGCATGTGGTGCCCAAGCGGCTGATGTTTTGGCCACGTGAGATACGCTTGAGACATATGTTGCAAATAGCAGCGGTGCGATCTGATGCACTTGTCTCAAAAAAGGCCCACACCAAAGAACTTTTAGAATAACACGCAGAGGCAGCGCTCTGCACAGGCGGAGCTCTGCGGTGTGATTCAGTCGGTGTGCTGCCCCTAAGCTGGCCCCCGGAGGGCATCCTGCCTCGTTGGACATGTGCCTCCTCCTCCTCCTCCTCTCTCCTTCCAGGCACCCACGTGGAGTCAGTGCCCTCATCATCCCCTCCCTCTTCATCGCTGTAGCAAACCTGGCAGTATGCTGCAGCTTGTGGAACATGACTGCCAGATTGCTGTCCTTCTTGAGCATCCCCTCTCTCTGCGCTCACGCTACTGCCTTCCTCTAGCTGAGTGTCATCATCAGAGCCCACAAAACACTGGGCATCCTCCTGGAGCATGTACCCAACACTGTGCTCAAAGAGTTCAGGAGACTCCTCAGGAGGACGTGGTGGGTCTAGGGAAGGAGTCACTGATGATGACATTGAGAGGAGGGAAGACGATGCGTTGGCAGCTGCTTTGCTAGTACCCTGAGCCTGGGTTAGAGAGGATGAGGAGGATGAAGAGGGCTTGGTCATCCACTCTACCAAGTCGTTGGCGGCTCAACATGTCCAGCTGCCGAAAAGGACAAGCGTGTCCCATGGCCACGTGCTGATGACAATGCACCACGTCCACGACCAGCACTGTTGTCTCTAGACACAGAGCCTGCTTGCCCTCTTTTATCGGCTCGCGCCTGTCTGCCTCTCCTTGCTGGCCTTCCAGACATGGTAATGGCCTGAAGGGAGTTGGGTAAAAAAGCAGTTGGGTAGTGTATATTTTGCTAGAGGCACACAACACCCACTAACTCCTGGGTACAGAGCACGCAGACAGCACGCACTAGCTCCTAACACTACTGACTGAAAGCTCTATTATAAAAGATAGATGACTAGCTATATAGGTGAGGTGAATATAGCGGTGTATACTGCGGTCAGGGCACGCAGACAACAACCACTACACAACAGCAAGATCGAAAATCGGCCGAAAACGATCGGTGTGTACTGTGTTGAAGGTACACAGAACACCCACTAACTCCTGCAGATGCCTTTATTATAGAACACCAGAGATAAAGGGGTATATACAGATGTATACTGTGCTGTGCTGGAGGCACACACAACTTCCAATAACTCCTGCAGATGGCAAGTGGGCTCAAATAGAGAACAGCTATGTAGGTGGATATAGCGGTATGTACTGGGTACAGAGCACGCAGACAGCACGCACTATCTCCTAACACTACTGACTGCAAGCTCTATTATAAAAGATAGATCACTAGCTATATAGGTGAGGTGAATATAGCGGTGTATACTGCGGTCAGGGCACGCAGACAATAACCACTACACAACAGCAAGATCGAAAATCGGCCGAAAACGATCGGTGTGTACTGTGTTGAAGGTACACAGAACACCCACTGCTTCAGACGCCAACACACTACAGAAGGCCGCCGCGCTGGCGGCCTTATATAGTGTGGGGCGTGCACTACACAGCCTGAGCTATGATTGGCCACAGGCATCCTGCCTGTGGCCAATCATGGCTCTCCTCGCTGCTGGCGCTGCGATTGGCCAAGCATGCGGGGTCACAGTGCATGCTTGGCCAATCATGAGCCAGCAATGCACTGCGCCATCGCAGTGCATTGTGGGCCGTGAGCGCCACACGAATTTGGCGCGAACGGACCAAAATGTTCGGACTTCGCCGAACGGACGAACAGCCGATGTTCGATTCGAACGTATGTTCGATTCGAACGTATGTTCGACTCGAACACGAAGCTCACCCCCAATCAAAACACACATGCAGTTTTTGGCAAACCCTTTTTTACAAATAAAAAAAATTCCCCTCAATGTAGATCCATCCTCAATCACGATGCCCGCCACACTGTAAGACCCAAAAAAAGCAAAAAAAAAGCTCTGCCCTCGACAAAAGCTCCTGCAGAGCCCCTAGGCCAAAGGGCCTGGTATAGATTGGAGGGGACCCCACACTTTTTTTTTTCACATTTTTTTATTGCTGGCAACGTTTTTTTTTTTTTTTTTTCAAGAAACCTTGCAGCTTTCAAGAAAACTTGCTGTAAAAAATGCAATGATATGCACCTGTAAAACAGGTGCAGAAAATGGTCTTTGGGTGTCGGTGGTGCCTTCTGACTGTAACCCTATAGAGCTACTCTTGATGAAAGCAAGAATTGGCCTTGCTGTAAAAAATTGCAATGATATGCACCTGTCAAACAGGTGCTGAAAAATTGGTCTTTGAGTGTTAATTGTGCCCATGAAACTTATAAACAAAACACGATTGAACACCCTCAAAGCTAGGCAGCCTTGAAGTCCTGCAGAGATTCCACATCCTAAAAAAGACTTAATCAGTGATATTGGCATCAGGGGCTTCATAGCTGGTATTCCAGGAGTGATTCCTTCTTAATAAAAGTCAAACGGTCCACGGAGTCTGTGGACAGAAGCGTTCTATGATCAGTAAAGAAACCTCCTGCAGCACTGAATGCCCATTCTGAAAGCACACTGTATGCAGGGCAGCCCAAAAACTCAATAGCATACTTGGCAAGTTCTGGCCAGTGGTCTAGTCTCATGACCCAGTAAGTCAGTGAATAATCAGCTGGAAAGCTCTCCATCTCTGTTTTGGCCCCGAGGTAATCGTCCACCTTGTGATGCAGACGCTGCCAATGGGATGTGGAAGCTGACAGCCCTGGGCGGCGAAGAGCTAAAAAAAATTACAAAACACTCCTCCCTTGACCAAAAGAAGAGTCAAACCAACGTTTTCCACCACACTGTGACCTACTGGAGTCAAAAGCTTTTATCTTTTGCACACTCTGTGGGGACGGGATGAGTTCTGAGACCTTCCCCTTTTAATGGTGTTCAAGGAGAGTTGCCAACCAGTAATCATCCTTCTTCTT
The DNA here is from genome assembly GCF_037356315.1 of Lithobates pipiens. NCBI lineage: Eukaryota > Metazoa > Chordata > Amphibia > Anura > Ranidae > Lithobates > Lithobates pipiens. The sequence continues at coordinate 391,453,758 of NW_027507764.1, forward strand.
TATGCTACGTATTCTTTTGTCATTTCGCAGGCTTTGAATCATGAGGTTGCCCATGCGCCTCAAATTTGCAGACGATTAAGAAGCAGACTCCTTGGGGGTCACTCAGGATGACAGCATCTGGAACATCCTCTTCCCAGCCTCCCAGCCACGTACTACTCCCAAGGGTCCTGGGATTGGAAAGTCATCGCTTACAGATTGACGCATGTTTTCCTTTTCTTCGAAGCCTATGAAAGTTCAAGAATGTCTGGATAAAGTGGGCCTTGAGAGGAAAGGAAGTCCACCTCTTCCTCCTGCTGTTCTGTCTCCAGTGCCCTGTCCATAATGCCACACATAGTCTGCTCCAGGAGGAAAACAGGGATTGTGTCACTGATGCATGCACTGTCACTGCCCACCATTTTTGTGGCCTTCTCAAATGGTGACAATACAGTGCATGCATCCTTAACGATCAGCCATTGGCGTGAGGAAAAAAAGGCAAGGCGGTCTGAGCCTGTCGTCATTCCGTACTGGCACAGATACTCGTTGACAGCCCTCTGCTGCATGTATAGCCACTTCAGCACTACAAAAGTTGAGTTCCACCTGGTGGGCATATAACAAATCAGGCAATTTTCAGGCAGGTGGAATTCCTGATGATTTTCAGCCAACCGAGCACTGGCTGTATATGACCGCCAGAAATGGCTACAGACTCTTCTGGCCTATTTTAGTACATCTTGCAACTTAGGAAACGCTGCACCACCAAATTGAGGACATGTGCCAGGTATGGCACATGTGTCAGCTTTCCCTGTCTAAGGGCGGATAGGAGGTTTGAGCCATTTTCAGACACCAGCATTCCCGGCTCCAGCTGGCATGGTGTGAACCACCTCTGGGCCTTTCCCTGCAGAGCTGCAAGAATCTCTGCTCCGGTGTGGTTCCTGTGCCCTAAACACACCAGCTGAAGCACTGCAGAGCACCTTTTTGCCTGGCTTTGGGAATAGCCCTTTGAGCGCTTAGGGGGTACCTGATGTTCATAGGATAATTATGCAGAGGAAGGCAAAGAGGTGACAGAGGAGGAGGAGGAGGAGGGGGGGTAGAGCTCACGAGTCTGGCATCATCACCCCCAGCTGTATGGAGACGTGGGGGCACAATAAGCTGCAGCACCGAGCCCTATCCTGCATCCTTTTGAGTTGCAAGCAGCGTTACCCAATGTGCTGTGAACTAAATATATCGTCCTGGTCCATGATTTCTGGACCACGTGTCAGCAGTAAGTTGGATTTTACAGCTGACTGCTTTGCCCAAGAATGCTAGAACATTCCCACATGATGGTAGAGAAATTTAACGGCCTTACCTGAAAAAGTAGTAGTGACTGGGAACCTGCCATTGTAGTACAGCACATTGTGCAAATTCACCAAAAGGGTCAGAATCCACCAGGCTAAAAGGCAGAAGTTGGAGAGCCAACAGCTCTGACAAGCTTGCATTCAGACGCTGGGCATGTGGGTGGCATGGACTGCATTTTTTTTCCGCTGCAACAGATGGGGCAGAGAAATTTGCTGGCTACACTCTACAGCTGGTGGTGTGCTACTGGCAGATGTGCTGCTAGGACCTGGGACACCCTGTGCTATACCATCATTCCTGTCAGTGGAGGCGGCTGAAAGGTAATGACTTGGTATTGCAGGAGCAGACTGAAGTGGCTAAGAAGGAGGAGGAGGAGGAGAAGGGACATTTGTGTGTTGAGTTATTTTGAAGTGACAGCAAATGTACACTGTTATACAAGCTGTACACTCACTACTTTACATTGTAGCAAAGTGTAATTTCTTCAGTGTTGTCACATGAAAAGATATAATAAAATATTTACAAAAATGTGAGGAGTGTACTCACTTTTGTGAGATACTGTATGCTGGAAAGTTCGGAAGTACTGGCTCCATTTGACCCAAGGAGAAACCTAGGTGATCTCACATGATCTGATAATTGGTGAATGTACTGTATGAGGAGGGAGAACTTACTTTCTCTACAATAATTATACTGTATATCAGCACATACTCAGCAGTGGAGTTAGCCTTATGCTGTACAACAGGTTGCACCCATCTTTATATGAACTAGTGATCATCTATTAAAAATTGGATGAAGAGAGTGTGATTGTACAATCCCAGTTGGTGCATGTAGGTGCAAAGATCCTAACTGCATATCTCTTGAGAGGTACGGTGCTATTTGTTGAATCCTCATTTAAGCAAAACAGATACCTGTAATCAGTGCATGTATGTGAAGTGACTTACTTCCTTCATGTTACTTATATATCTGCATATATCCAGCAGTGGCATTAACCCCATACTGCCCTGCAGGCATCACCTATGTTTATACAAACTAGTGATCATCTACTAGAAATTGGATGGAGAAATATTAATAGTACAATTCCAATTGGTGCATGTATGTGAAGAAAAATCCTGATTGCATATTCTCTGTGGGGTATGCTACTACCTGTTGAATCATTGTTTATGTGGAAACTGTGCTAGTCCTCCTCAATGACTTTGTTGCTGAATGATTGCAGTAGAAGCATAGCTTAATATTGAGATGAAATGTTTTTCTCATAAATATAATGTTGCAATTATTCCCAGTTTAAGGCTGCATTCACACCTGAGCGTAGCTTTTCAAGCGTTTTTTGCGGCGTTTTTTACCGCGATTCGCGGCGTTTTTTACCGCGTTTTGTCACGAATTTATGCAGGGAAAAAGATTCACGCGACAAAAAAGGGTCCGGAACTTGTTTGAGCTTCAGGCGTAGGGCTTCAGGCGACTTGGAGTGGAGATGTGAACCATCTCCATTGAGAATAATGGATTTTTTCCCCTCCAGCGTTTTGTAGCTTCAGGCGTAGGGCTACAAAACGCTCAGGTGTGAATGGGGTTTAAGGGATAAGTCCCCTTTCCCACAGGGGGCGGACTCTGCTAGGAGTCCACTTGCTCAGGGGGGGATCTGTCCACTTGTGTAAGGCTGACCGCAGGTCAACCTGTATTTGTAGGAGGAGTCAGGCTGCATATAGCCTGCCCTCCTCTGCCTCCTCCTCTCGTGGACACTGGCTCTCATGCTGACGTCACTTCTGGCGGATCAGAGGAGGACGTTTGGCTGCTCTGGAGCTCGTGGACAGGGGTGTTCTTGGCCCCGCCAGCTCTATCTCAGCCGCCCTTTTTCTGCCTGGTGTTCCTCCGGAGAGGGGGGTTCATTCGCTGGCAGCTTCTGTCTGCATGGGGGAGACTTTCTCCCGCCCGCCTCCTTCTCTGGCTGCCTCTGCTGGAGGGAAGGGGGAGGGAGATTTCTGCCACAGGCTTCCCCGTGTGGTTCTGCCGGGGGGGGGGGGGGTTCGCCTGCAGTGCTTGTCTCCACGGGGGAGCCTTTCTCCCGCCCGCCTCCTTCTCCCACTGCCGGAGGGGGGAGGGAGGTGCCAGTCACAGGCATCCCCCGTGTGGTTCTGCCGGGGGAGTTCGCTCGCAGCACTTGTCTCCACGAGGGAGCCCTTCTCCTGCCCACCTCTTTCTCTGGCTGCCTCTGCCGGATTCTCATGCAAATTTGCGGTCTCATGCAATTTACGGGTCATTACGCAATTTATATTTTTTCCAATTTACGGCTTTATGTAATTACGGTTTACGCAATTTATGGTTCTCATGCAATTTGCTTGTCTTATGCAGTTGACATTTCATGGGATTTACGGTTTTCTCGTGCTATTTATGGTTTCATGCTATCACAAAGGATAAATAACATTCCTTGTGATAGCATGGGTTGTGACTAGTGATGGACGAACTTCCGACGGGACGTATCGCGAACGCGGATTGCGAACGCGGCCGATAGTTCGCGAACCGTAACGTTCGCGGCGGGCCCCATTGACTTCAATGGGAGGCGAACTTTGCAAACCTACAGGTCAAATTTGCAGCCACAAAATAATTACTAGCTGTGCAAACATAGTCCCACCACATGGCCAATGACATAACACACGTATGAGGGGAATCTGGGATCGACAACTGCAAGCATTCTTTTTTTATATGGGAAATTATGACAATTCAGGACTGTGGAGCGCATGAAGGCAATGGAGGAGAGGGAAGGTCAGGGTAGGCAAAGAAGATGGTGCAGGAGAGGATCACCAGCAGCGTGACATACAGCAATGACACCTGCACCGTGATAGAGTGATCTGACACCAGCACCGTGATAGAGAGCACTGACATCAGCAGCGTGACATAAAGCACTGACACCAGCACCGTGATATACAGCACTGACACCAGCACCGTGATAGAGAGCACTGACATCAGCAGCGTGACATACAGCAATGACACCTGCACCGTGATAGAGTGATCTGACACCAGCACCGTGATAGAGAGCGCTGACATCAGCAGCGTGACATAAAGCACTGACACCAGCACCGTGATATACAGGACTGACACCAGCACCGTGATAGAGAGCACTGACATCAGCAGCGTGACATACAGCAATGACACCTGTACCATGATAGAGTGATCTGCCACCAGCACCGTGATAGAGAGCACTGACATCAGCAGCGTGACAAAAAGCACTGACACCAGCACCGTGATATACAGCACTGACACCAGCACCGTGATAGAGAGCACTGACATCAGCAGCGTGACATACAGCAATGACACCTGCACCATGATAGAGTGATCTGACACCAGCACCGTGATAGAGAGCACTGACATCAGCAGCGTGACATAAAGCACTGACACCAGCACCGTGATATACAGCACTGACACCAGCACCGTGATAGAGAGCACTGACATCAGCAGCGTGACATACAGCAATGACACCTGCACCATGATAGAGTGATCTGACACCAGCACCGTGATAGAGAGCACTGACATCAGCAGCGTGACATAAAGCACTGACACCAGCACCGCGATATACAGTACTGACATGAGCACCGTGATAGAGAGCACTGACATCAGCAGGGTGACATACAGCAGTGACACCAGCACCGTGATAGAGAGCACTGACATCAGCAGCGTGACATAAAGCACTGACACCAGCACCGTGATATACAGCACTGACACCAGCACCGTGATATACAGCACTGACACCAGCACCGTGATATACAGCACTGACACCTGCAGCGTGACATACAGCAATGACACCTGCACCGTGATAGAGTGATCTGACACCAGCACTGTGATAGAGAGCACTGACATCAGCAGCGTGACATAAAGCACTGACACCAGCACTGTGATATACAGCACTGACACCAGCACCGTGATAGGCAGCACTGACATCAGCAGCGTGGCATACAGCAATGACACCTGCACCGTGATAGAGTGATCTGACACCAGCACCGTGATAGAGAGCACTGACATCAGCAGCGTAACATAAAGCACTGACACCAGCACCGTGATATACAGCACTGACACCAGCACCGTGATAGAGAGCACTGATATCAGCAGCGTGACATACAGCAATGACACCTGTACCATGATAGAGTGATCTGACACCAGCGGCGTGATAGAGAGCACTGACATCAGTAGCATGACATACAGCACTGACACCAGCACCGTGATATACAGCACTGACACCAGCACCGTGATATACAGCACTGACACCTGCACCGTTAGCAGCCCCAGGAGGAAGTCAGCATAGCACAGGGATGGTGGGAGCCCCTCATAATGAGCATAGCACAGGGATGGTGGGAGCCCCTCATAATATGCACAGCAGAGGTACAGCCCCAGGAGGAAGTCAGCACAGCACAGGGATGGTGGGAGCCCCTCATAATAAGAAGCCCCAGGAGGAAGTCAGCACAGCACAGGGATGGTGGGAGCCCCTCATAATAAGCAGCCCCAGGAGGAAGTCAGCACAGCACAGGGATGGTGGGAGCCCCTCATAATGAGCATAGCAGAGGGATGGTGGGAGCCCCTCATAATATGCACAGCAGAGGTACAGCCCCAGGAGGAAGTCAGCACAGCACAGGGATGGTGGGAGCCCCTCAGAATAAGCAGCCCCAGGAGGAAGTCAGCACAGCACAGGGATTGTGGGAGCCCCTCATAATAAGCAGCCCCAGTAGAAATATGACACCGCTCAACCTCTTCAAACAGGAGGGTACGGGCATATAGTACGGTGTGCTTTTTTTGGACAAGGAAGTGAGCCAAATGAAGAAAGAAGGTCTGTGTGCTCGATTAAAAAAATCGTTTATAGGCATATACATGGTCTACTGGTCACATGTGTTGAATTCCTCCGAGATCCATGCCTCATAAATTTTTAGAAATGTGAGGTAGTTAACACTGTCGTGAGCTAGGTGAGTACGCTTATCGGTCACGATCCCCCCTGCTGCGCTGAACGTCCGTTCGGACAGGACACTGGACTAGGGGCAAGCCAACAGTTCGATTGCAAATTGGGAAAGCTCTGGCCAGAGGTCAAGCCTGCCCACCCAGTAGTCCAGGGGTTCATCACTCCTCAGAGCGTCCACATCGGCCGTTAACCCGATGTAGTCGGACACCTGACGGTCTAGGCATTCCCTGATGCTGGATCCGGATGACACCTCTCGATGGGTCGGCTGAAAGAATGACCTCATATCAGAAGTCACCAACACATCTTCAAACCGGCCTCTTCTTGCAGGCGCTGTTGGATTGGTACCCGCAACTCCTTCTCTGGGAGTGGGAATTGCTCCTCTGCCAGCGCACGCAAAAGCAGAATGCAGCATTTCTCGAAGCAAGGCCTGGAAGTGCTCCATTCTGACAGCCCTCTGTGACGGCGGTAACATTTCCGCCATTTTGTGTTTGTACCGGGGGTCTAAGTACGTTGCCACCCAGTACTGGTCCTTGACCCTTATGCTTTTTATACGGGGGTCCCTATTAAAACACTGGAGCTTGAAGGCCCCCATTTGCACTAAACTGGAAGCGATGTGGTGGCCTGGCTCCCGCTCATCATCCAGGATAATGTCATCCTCTTCATTCTCCTCTCCCCATCCTTGCACAACAACAGGGATCCCAGAAAGGTTTAAAGCATGCTCTTCTTGCTCCTCCTCATCCGCCACGGCACCATCCTCCTCTGACTCCTCTTCAGACTCCTGTTGTTCACTTGTCTCAGATAGAGTAGCCCCCCCTGGGAATTCATCCAGAATTGCGACTTCCTCATCTTCCCGCTCCTGCTCCTCCACAGCTTGATCAATGACATGCCACAATGCACGCTCCATAAAGAAGGCATAAGGTACCATGTCACTGATGGCGCCATGGCTGCGACTGACGAGTTTGGTGATCTCATCAAATGGCCGCAGAAGTCTGCATGCATCGCGCATGAGCAGCCACTGGCGCGGTGAAAAAAAACCCAGCTCCCCAGAACCTGTTCTGCCGTAGAGTTCATACAGGTAGACGTTAACTGCACGTTTCTGCTGGAGCAGCCTATCAAGCATATAGAAGGTTGAGTTCCATCGCGTCGGGCAATCGCAAATAAGACGTCTGACCGGCCGATTGTGTCGCCGCTGAATGTCAGCAAGGCAAGCCATGGCCGTGTAAGATCTTCTGAAATGGGCCAAGATTTTCCTTGCCTGCCGCAAGATGTCCTGGACCCCAGGGTATTTGACAACGAATCGCTGCACGGCCAAGTTTAAGACGTGTGCCATGCATGGCACGTGCATCATTTTGCCCTGTTTCAATGCACTAAGCAGATTGGCACCATTGTCACACACCACTTTACCAACTGTCAAATTGAGCGGTGTTAGCCACTGATCTGCCTGTGAATGCAAAGCTGAATGCTGAGTGCCGGTCCAGTGTGGCTCTTGGCTTCCAGGCACAACAGACGCAGCACGGCATGGCAACGTCTCACCTGGCATGTCGAATAGGTTCTGGGGAGCTTGGGCGGCGCAGCGGAAGAGACGCTAGCAGCGGAAAAGGAGGAGTCAGCCGAGGAGGAGAGGGAGGAGGATGGAGTAGGAGGAGGAGGAGAAGAAGAGCCAGGCCTGCATGCAATCCGTGGCGGTAAAACCAAATCTACACGGGTGCCACGGGTTACATGCTTGACGGTCGTCAGAAGGTTCACCCAGTGGGCAGTAAAAGTGATATACCTTCCCTGCCCGTGTTTGCTAGACCACGTGTCTGTGGTCAGATGTATCTTGGCACCGACACTGTGTGCCAGAGATACATTCACTTGCCACTGAACATGGCCATATAGCTCTGGGATGCCCTTCTCTGAGAAATACTTCCTTCCTGGGACCTTCCATTGTGGTGTTCCAATGGCCACAAATTTTCGAAAGGCCTTCGAGTCCACCAGTTTATATGGCAGTAGTTGGCGGGCTATCAGTTCTGACAAGCCAGCTGTCAACCGTTGGGCAAGAGGGTTATCCGGTGTCATCATTTTTTTACGCTCGAACATTAGGCCCACGGAAGCCTGCCTTTTTGCAGAAAAACGGGAGCTTGGCGTGATGGAAGGTGGAGTGGAGGACAATTGTGAGGAGAGAGGAGAAGGAGAAGTAGAAGACGAGGCTGGACGGTGAGAGCCTGGAGTGTGGCTTTGTGTGTTCCGTTGCTCCCACTGGGCTCAGTGATGGCAGCTCATGTGCCTTCTTAAGGCAGTCGTCCCTAGGTGAGTGTTGGGCTTACCGCGACTAATGCGTTGACTGCAAAGATTGCAGATGGCAACACTATTGTCAGCAGCGGACACGTTAAAAAAAGCCCACACTGCGGAGCAATGTGCCGGCATCCTGGAAGCGCCAGATGTGACCATACATGGTTGATGACTCGCTCCTGATACATTAGCAGTCTGCTTTGTCCCTCCTGTGCAATCTAAGTTATTCCTGCTTCTCCTCCCTATCTGCTGGTCCATATCTCCCTCTGAACTCCTCTTCCTCTCTTGTGGGCACCCACGTGACATCACTAGACACGTCATCATCGACGTCACCTTCCCCACCGCTATAAGTAGAGATCTCGGAGTAGGCAGCAACACCGGGGACCAACCTCCTCCTTGGGCTGATCTGGGTACTGTTGTCAGACTGCTGAGTGGCGGTTCTTGCTACCTCGTTTTCCTGATCCAATGCCAAGAGTGGCTGCGCATCAGAAATGTCTTGATATGGATCGGAAAATAATTCCTGTGACTCAAGCGGAAGGTATGTGGTGGTGGTGGTGTTGTTAGTGGTAGTGTCTTTGGGGGTGCACATAGCAGAGAGTGAAGAAGAGGGTGCAGATCGAGAGGATGAGGAGGGTGCAGAAGAGTAAGGCTGAGTGAGCCAGTCTACCAATTCTGATGCTTCCTTTGACGTAATCGCACGCACCTTCTGCAATTTCCCACTTTGGCTCAAGCCTATTGCTCCTGCCCTACCCCTACCACCCCTGCGGAAGGGCCTGCCTCTTCCTCTGCCTGTCATTTTTTAAATGACCCTGTGAAAAAACTCTCAGTCCCTATACTGATAAAGGACTGCTGCAGAATAGGGCAGCAGTCAGCAGTAGTGTACCTCAACCCTATATATTGTGGACCTATACCAGTCCTTAAGGAATAGCAGACTGTACCTCACTCAACCCTATGTACTGTAGTACATTATACCTTACCAGTCCTTATAAGGACCTTTGTGGAACTAGTAGGTTGTGATTAGCAGACTGTACCTCAGTCCTTATACTCATAAAGGACTACTGCAGCAGAAGGGCAGCAGTCAAGTATAATATTCTTTCTATATTTGGAAGAAAGAATATTATACGTGTACAAGCCTATTACCATACCAGTCCTGAAAAGAACCTTTGTGGACCTAATAGTAACAGCTACTGATTAAACTGACTGTCCCTCACTGCCACACACAGCTTCCTGCCTGTCCCTATTTAAACTGACAAAACACAGGCTGCTGCAACAATAACTTGAATGGCACTCAAAACTATATCCTGTACTACTTTACCATACCAGTCCTGAAAAGGACTTTTGTGGACCTAATAGTAACAGCTAATGATTAAACTGACTGTCCCTGCTGCACAAAGCGCCCTGTCCCTCTCTCTACACTGACAAAAGACAGGCTGCTGCAACAATGACTTGAATAGCAGTGCCTCAAACCTATATCCTGAACTACACCTAACACCTATACCATACCAGTCCTTAAAAGAACTTTTGTGGACCTAATAGCTAGTGATTTGGGTCACTGAAGTCTCTCCCTGCTCCACACAGCAACCTCTCCCTATAGTGACAGTAGAAAGAATTTAAAATGGCCGCCGGATCAGGTCTATTTATAGGTTAGGGGGAATGTCCAAGTGTCCATGTGCTGTAATGTCTCAATTGGCTGTCCTGTACCACATGATGGATGTGTCATCATAGGTCAAAGTTCTTTTACACAGTAAACACGGAAGTCCGCCGGTCGAACAGCGGCAATAGTCTGCCGATCGGGCAAACAGCGAATAGCCGAAATTCGCCTCGAACCGACCGCCGGGCAAACCGTTCAGCCATCCCTAGTTGGGACAAGTCCTCTTTAAGGGGAGATCTGTGGTCTATTAGACTCCGGGTCTCTCCTTTGGCCTCCAAAGCATGTTACAAGCATGTATGCTTTTACAAGCTGGTAACAGCTTGAAAACATAAAACCGAAACCGGAAGAGACTAAATCTTCATCTCTTTAGTTTCTGATCTCACAGAATGAGAGAGAGGAACAATATCAGTTCCCCTCTCTCTGTTCAGTGCAGTAGATGCCACCAGTCGGAAACGGTGGTAGGAGGGATGACCCCCTTCCAACACGTGTAGAAGGGATCGAGTGGCTCTATAGACATTTTAATCACTTCTATATTTAAGGGAATTGACAGATACTTGATTTTTGATACTGGTATGATGCCTGCAGCATCAGGCAAGCCAAGAGCAGTGATCTTTTTTAAATGCTTAAAGTGAAACACTAAAAATGTCCAATTTTTTTATTTATATGTTTAGGAGTGACCTAAAAGAACCAGGCCTATTTTTCAGACTCTGTGTTTACAAGTTAAAATCAGTTCTTTTTCTAGAAATTACTTAGAATCCCCAAACATTATATATTTTTTTCAGACACCCTAGAGAATGAAATGGCGGTCGTTGCAATACTTTATGTCACACAGTATTTGCACAGTGGTCTTACAAGTGCACTTTTTTTGGAAAAAATACACTTTTTTGAATACAAAATAAGACAACAGTAAAGTTAGCCCATTGTTCTTTTATATTGTGAAAGATAATGTTATGCCGTTATGCCGAGTAAATTTATACACAACATGTCGTGCTTCAAAATTGCAACTGCTCGTGGAATGGGGACAAACTTTTTCCCTTAAACAACTCCATAAGTGATGTTAAACATTTCTACAGACTACCAGATTTGAGTTACAGAGGAGATCTAGAACTAGAATTATATCTCTCACACAAACGATCATGGTGATACCTCATATGTGTAATTTAGACACAATATTCATATGCAGGTGTGTTTGCTTCTGCATGGGAGCTTGGCAGGATGGTGTGCTTTATTTTTTTATTTATTTTTTGTATTTATTTTACTTTTAATTTTTAATTTTGATACTGTCTTTTAAAAAAAAAATTGGGTCACTTTTATTAACATCCCTTGTAATAGAAAAAAGCATGACAGGACCTTTTAAATGTGATCTTATATTTACACAAAAATGCAAAAAAAAATGTATTAAATGTAATTTGAAAAAAAAAATCCCCTTTAAGAGCATTGGGTGGAGGTGACGTTTGACGTTACTTCCCCCCTCCAATTCTATGGAGCCGAGTGGGGGCCATCTGTCCCTCACTCGGCATCCAGGCAGTTCAGGAGAGGAACCGATCTGCTCTTCTGCTACCAACGGCTCCGGTAAGCAGTGGACAAGACCAGAGCGCTTACGGAGGGAGCCCCTCTCTTGCCCCCGATAAAAGTGACTCAGCCACTGAGACCACTTTTATCCAAAAGAGGACAGTCCACCATTTTTAAAAATACCAGGGTTATGACAGCTAGCTGCTGTCATAACAACAGTATTTAACGTCAAACTAGTGACGTATAACGATAGCAGCTGGTCCTTAAGTAGTTAAAGAGGCGTATCTCTTTAATGTACAGAAAGTGCAGCAGCAGCACTGACATTTACAAAGCAAAAAAAATGTTATCATTAAAAAAGGGTTTGCTATGTATTTTGGGGGACCTTTGGAGGAGTCTGACAAATTTAATATTATATAAAGCCGCGCTTAGGTCACACAAAATTGGCTGCAGCCTCCCCAAAAAAAACCCCAATGGGGTCTCTACAAGAAAATGCTATTATATTAAAGTGGGGTAGTTGGCGCTACCTAATAATTGGTCATATGTCTTAAATCATAGGCTTTTTAAATAAACACAGTGGAATTAAAGAGGAAGTAAACCCCACCAAACAAATCCTAATTTTCAACTATTTGTATTAGAATGAACATCAGCATTCATAACATCTATATTTTGTCCCAAAACTAAGCCTCGATCTCGATTGCCGTTACTAAGGCAACAAAGCATTTCATGTATGAAATGCTGATCAAGGCTGTAACCAATATAGTAAACAGTCTAGCTGTTTATTCATTCCCCTGCGTAACGTCTTGTTCAGTCACAAGGGGGAGTGTCAGGAAGAGCAGGCTAATATGTAGAATGCGTGACTTCTCCTCTGTGCCGTTCTGAGGAGAATGTCACATAAAAAAAAAAGGCTGAGAAGCAGGAAAGAGACAGGCGGCACTGGAATACATGCCGCGCTCGAAAGTACATACTGCGCAAGCGCGCATGACGTCATTGACAACAAAACGGCGATTTTAACTAAAACTATACAAGTAAGTGCACTTTCTCGGGCAGCGATCAGCTGCCTGAGAAAAATATTAACTAACAAGCTAAACATGTTTAAGAGGGTTTACAACCACTTTAAGGGTTCCAGGGACTCATCTACTTGTTATTATGTGGTGTAGTCCCTTCATATACCTATACTAGGTCATATAACTCCAGTATCTGTATCACAATGGTCATTTATATGAAAAGATCAGTGGTATACAGTTGTGTATAATTAATATTAGTGGATGGTTATTAATGGAATTAATATTCCATAATAAAGTGCAAAATAATAGTAAAGTGCTCAGTGAAAAAGTGCAAATAGTGTTTAAAAATCGTATAAGTCCTGTACGTGCTACAGTAAGGTGCACCCTATTGGACCATTGAAATTAATTGAAAAGAGTACAAGCAAAGAAACCACAAAGATATATATATATATATATATATATATATATATAAAATACAAAAATTAAAATAAAAATAAACATAAAAATTAAAAAAAATTATGAAAAAAATCAAGCTATGCAAAAAATACAAGAAATAATAAACAAGCAAACGGGACAAAAATAGTAAAAATTAGGTTAATGTCCACAAAAACATAGTATTTTGATTGTGCAAATCCGGCAGAAGAAATTTTCATAAAGTGACTTTCGTTCTCATATACTCTTCAAGTGACTCGAGTGCTCCCCCACAAGGGTCCCCACTCACCAAATATCTGCACCCCTGCAGGGGTAATGTGCATATAATTCAATTCCTTTATATGTATCACAGCTCCAAGTACCATGCGATTCCAGGAGTCAGACCCAAGAGAGGTATGTTATACTGTAAATATCAAGCTCAATGGTCTCCAGTATTTTTCCTGAATTTGACCTGGTATCATCCTCTTGTACTTTAGAGCTGGAGCATCAGAGCACCATTTCACAAGCAGAAGCAAGCATGCTTCACATCACCACATGAACTGCATTGCTACTTGTGCTGCTCCTTACTCTGATGCTCCAGCTCTAAAGTACAAGAGGATGATACCAGGTCAAATTCAGGAAAAATACTGGAGACCATTGAATGGAATTCTCATGCACTTTAGGAAGGTGACTTGAGCTTGTCCTGCAAAAAAGAAGCACGTTTGTATGTTCTGAATCCCACATGTTTTTGCTTGCATTCTTTCTTTGCGAAAGTGTGAACGAAGGCTTATTTACCCAAATATGAAACAATTACTGTTTACACATTCATCTGTTGTGGTATGACTTAACACCTCATATTATCTATAAAATTCAGGGAACAGATGGTAATAATCAGCCTAATTCCAAGGTTGACATGTTTATTACAGTCTTGGATTTTCAACAAAGAACACATAAGTTGTTGTTAATTTAGATAGAAAAGCTGCTATATAAATAATTTTGTATTATGATTATGTCTCCAAACATAAAAGCAAAAAACATTTCTTGCAATAAACCTATCAAAATGAATGTATATATGCCACTATTTATTAGTCAGAAGAGTTATAAATCCTAACTGAATTACATTTTGTTTGCTAAACTGTTTATAAAATATATATGAATAAATAGTTTTTTTAAAAATAAAATACTTGCTTATACCTTTTCTTCATCTTTTGTTGCATCTCATTGCTGCTGATCTACAGAAGCCTCTTGGCAGCCACTGAATGTCTACTCCATTAATGGCTGCTTTGCATTTCTCAGTGTGGGTGTCAGTATGATGATGACAACAGTGGACCATTCCTGCATTTATTTGTCCTGCATTTATTTAAATTGCCACTTTTAGTCTCTGTTTGCTGCACAAATGGGAGAACATTGTTACCCTATAACAGAAATTGCCTGCACAAGGATCTTCATGTCAGGATCACAAGTAATATTTAAATGAATGCTGCAAAATTAAAAATATTAAAAATAACCTTTGAAATTGTTGACAATAATGTTTTATTGGTTATGTCAGATTTCAGAGATTGAGCTTACATTTACATTTTAGAAAAGTTCCAGGTGTAGAGACCACATCCTGCTGCATATGTATTATTGTCTATTGACTAGAATAAATGTCCCTATATATATATATATATATATATATATAGCTACTTTGTATTATCAGGGTCCTGAGTTAATATCTGTAAAAGAGTTTAAGAAATAGTGGCTAGGACCCGGTCCTCAGCTCTGTGACCCAGGCTGCGGGACCAGCGGACCCGATCGCTGCTGGTGTCCCACGATCGGGTCACAGAGCTGAAGAATGAGGAGAGGTCTGTGTAAACAAACCTCTCCCCATGCTTCCTACTGTGGCTGTCCCCGATCGTCTGTTCCCTGTTATAGGAAAAGACGAGCAGCTATGTCACATGCCAGGCCACGCCCCCTTACAATAAAGAAAAAACACATAACGTCACACATAACCCCTCCTCGCCCCCTAGTGGTTAACTCCTTCACTTCCAGTGTAATTTACACAGGAATCAGTGCATTTAAATAGCACTGATTGCTGTATAAATGACAATGGTCCCAAAAATGTGTCAAAAATGTCCGATGTGTCCACCATAATGTTGCAGTCACAATAAAAATCTCTGATCGCCACCATTCCTAGTAAAAAAAAATATTTATAAAAATGCTATAAAACTATCCCCTATTTTGTAAAAGCTATAACTTTTGCGCAAACCAATCAATAATTGCTAATTGCGATTTTTTTTACCAAAAATATATAGAAGAATACGTATCGGCCTAAACTTAGGAAAAAAATAATTTTTTTATAAATTTTTTGGGAATATTTATTATAGCAAAAAGTAAAAAATATACATTTTTTTCAAAATTGACACTCTATTTTTGTTTATAGCGCAAAAAATAAAAACTGCAGAGGTGATCAAATACCAACAAAAGAAAGCTCTATTTGTGGGAAAAAAAGGATGCCAATTTTGTTTGGGAGCCACGTCGCGCAATTGTCAGTTAAAGCGACACAGTGCCGAATCGCAAAAAGGGGCTTGGTCCTTTTGCTGCAAATTGGTCTGGGGCTTAAGTGGATAATAAATAATAAAATACCAATAAAGGAAATGCTTACTTATCCTACCTCTATAGCAGAAATAAATCTAAGAGCCCAAATGAAATGCAGTATCCAATCACATAGTGATCTGGTTTCCAAAATGTTCTAGGCACTTCTCTCTAGACAAGGGTAAAGAATATGGCTTCCTCTAATACACCCCGTTAGCTCTTACACATTACACTATATTCCTAAAACTTCTAGAACATTCCCATATAATGTTTCCCCTATGTATATAGCATACACTATATAATCATTATTTTTTTAGTACTAAATGCCTTGTGAATTTTACATTCCTGGACCATATACTCAAAAACAAAACACAAAGTACCTGCAATCAAATAAAAATGTAACCACTTGCTTACTGGGCACTTAAACCCCCCTCAGTCCCAGACCAATTTTCAGCTTTCAGTGCTGATGCACTTTGAATGACAATTGCGCGGGCATAAAACACTGTACCCAAATGAAATTGTTATAATTTTTTTCCCACAAATAGAGCTTTCTTTTGGTGGTATTTAATTACAGCTGGGAGTTTTATTTTTTTCTAAACAAAACAAAAAAAGATGCAAAAAAAAAAAAATCATGTTTAATAGTTTGTTATAAAATTTTGCAAACAGGTAATTTTTCTCCTTCATTGAAGTGCGCTGATGAGGCAGCACTGATAGGCTGCACTGGTGGGCACTGATAGGCTGCATTGGTGGGCACTGATAGGCTGCACTGGTGGGCACTGATAGGCTGCACTGGTGGGCACTGATAAGCATAGTTAAGGCGGCACTAATAGGCACAGATAAGGCGGCACCGATGGGCACAGATAAGGCGGCACTGATGGGCAAAGATGGGCACAGATAAGATGGCACGGATGGGTGGCACAGATGGGTGGCACGGATGGGTGGCACTAAGGGGCACTGATAGATGGGACTGATGGGCACTGATAGGTGGCACTGATAGGTGGCTCTGATAGGTGGCACTGCTGGGCACTGATGGGCGGCACTGCTGGGCACTGATGGGCACTGGTATATGACACTGATGGGCACGGATATGTGGCACTGGGGTGCAGCACCTTTGTTGAGGCAGATTGTGGGCACTGCTGGGTGGCACTGTGGGTACTGCTGGGTGGCACTGCTGGGTGGCACTGTGGGCACTGCTGGGTGGCACTGTGGGCACTGCTGGGTGGCACTATGGGCACTGCTGGGTGGCACTGACGGGGGGCACTTATTTTTTTAATTATGTTTAGTGATGAGGGGGCAGGTGGGCACTGGCAGGGGGCAGGTGGGCACTAGCAGGGCTGGCCGTGATCGGGACTGATGTCCCGATCACGGCCGCCGGTGATCGGCTCTTTTTTTTTCTCCTCACGCTGTCAGCACGAGGAGGAATAATAGCAGATTACCGGCTCCATTATATCACATGATCAGCCGTCATTGGCTGACAGATGATCACGTGATAAGGGGTCGGGATCGATCCCTTGCTCGGATCGGTGATCAGGCGAGTCTCATAGACTCGCCGATCACAGAGCGCGCCACGCGTGCCCCTCAGGGGGCGCGCAGGCCACTCGTGCACGGGACGACGTCAATAGACGTAGTCCCGGCAAAGGAGATCCGCGCTGTAGCCGTCATTCGGCTATAGCGCGGGTCTCAAGTGGTTAAAGTAGGCCTAGTAACCACATGAAAAGCTGTATCTGTGTGTGTATCCAACGTTTAGAGGCTTCTGACTCTTTGTCAAGTCAAGTTTGACTTGACAAAGAGGTGGAGGCCTCGAAATATTGTCATGGTAATAGGGGACACTTTGCTCAACACGGAAGTGCTGTGTGCAGACATTCTGGTTCCTGGTTCACCTGCCTGCCTGTGTCATTAAGCTATACAGACCGCACCGTGAGTACAGTACAGTGACTTCTCAGAATTTTCTCACTTCACATCTCTATTTCTCGCCACAGGAGAGGGAGGGGGATGCACTCCATGAGTCTTTAGAGGTGTCGTGGATGCATATAGATACAGCTTTTAACGCTAATGGATATTAATTTCATTCATGGTATTTTGATATATTACTGATAAAGTCTGTGTTTACTTCCTTACAAGCCACACAGATATTGAACCTGTGTCTCTGAACTACATTCCAGTGATCTTTGCAGGGATTATACATGTAGCGCCGGTACTCCTGATGAGTATGCGCTATGTCTGTAAGTTTAGTTTTTTTCCCAAGACTGTAGTTGTGTCTTGGGGTTAATTGTGTAAAATTGTGTTTTGGCATCAGTTTGGCTGGGCTGTACTAATGTTCTCCCTGGTCATAGGTGGGGTTTGCACCTGTGAGAGGCATTAGAACGCAGTCTGGTTGGATGCATTGGGTACCAATATCTCTCTCGGAGCCAATCAGTGGGCGCGTTTGTCTTGCTGTGTATTTCGGGAGAGGGTACTTAAGGTACTGAAGTCACGTGGTTCTGGGTTCCGGTCCAGAAGTTGTTGCTGACTCCGTCCTGGTCCTCCTGACCAGCCCCCAGAGGCCCTCATGGGGTGCGGATCTATCCGTTTCCAAGCCTCTGAACTGGCTAGTCCAAGGCACAGTAACTGGAAGGAGGATTCTAAAGTGTTCCGGTGCCATCTCGGGTTTGGAGAGGCCCAGCAACTCTACATGCACACAGGGGAGGACTCTTCAGTAAGAGGGCCACACGCGAGGCTGGCTGCTTGGTAAGAGCCTGGAAGCTGAGCTGTTATGGACACTAATTGAATCTGCATTTCTTATGGTATTGCCGGACCGGCTGCAAGATACTGGTACAGTAAGAAAGTTCCTACCTCTATCCTTCCATTTGCAACTAAGTTCCTGTGAGCATATAAAGTTTTACAACCAGGTCTGTGGGAGAGATTTTGCTAAGCTAAAATTACTTGTTGGGTGCTACTATCCATAAACAAGGATTCATCCAACAGTTAAAGAATCCAGTTGCGAGTGGCTATTTCCTTGATTATGTAAAGAGAGACTTTTATTAAGGTCAGCAGTTCCAAAGTACCTGAGCTATACTTCATCCTTATACCCTCTATTCCTAACTGAGAGACTGAGTTTTGTTCAACTGTTTTATGCAAATAAAAACCCTAAAAAAGGAATTCAAGTGTTGGTCCCTGCAGTTACTGGGCCATCAACCTCAGGAACCCCTAGACAAGAACGACGAGTTACGAGCTGGAGGAGGTAATCGGTAAGCCCAGAAAAAAACAGCCACTCCTTCTGGGGTCAGTGCTACACGTGTGGGCTTGTAGTCCAGGATTTGCCATTACCCCTCGCAACGGAAAAGACATATATGTGAGTTTATTGGAATAGAGGGTGAAGTTGTTTTTTTGGACTGCGCCATTTTGACCAAGGCAAGGACTTTCACTGTGGTGCGTAAGCATGGGAGGAGCCCTGCAGAAAAGCCTGCAAATTTGCCCAATCAGAGGAGCCAGTGGGAGGAGTCTATGCCTCTTTTGTCTTCCTACACGAGGCACCGCATGAGTGTGTCATAGGAGGAGAGTGAAGCTAGTCACGTTTGCTTTGCTGCAGAAGAGGACGTTTTTGAGTGACCATGTTTCGTGTTCCGGGTGCACCATCTGTTCCAGGACCCAGGATGCCATCGGTCAGAGGTCCTATGAGTATGCAGATACCAGGCACAGTGTTGACCAACAAGGGAATCTGCCTGCTCTACACCGCTGGGGACATTGAGGCCATCGGTATGCTCTGCGGAGGATGTGACGGTCTGGTTGCAAGTCCCTGACAGTTTTCTCTGTGTTGGAGATGTGTGGACTATGTTTTCAAGTTGAAGCAGCCTACTGAATTGCCTCGGGCTTATCGTATGGACTGGGCCATGGGTGTGGCCACCAAGGAGGCTATCGTTTATGCTCCAACTGTGAGGTCTATGGCTTCGGCATCATCCACCGTTGCTGGCACCTTAGACAAGGACATTGCTTCTTCTTGGGTCAGAGAATCTACTCCCGAGGTTATGGACACAGCCTCGTCTACTACTGTTGCTAATACCAGTGGAGTATGTGAAGCCTTCCCATAACTGCAGGAACAGACCAAACCCCAGTCCTGTTGCACCTCATCAGAAGAAGGCGATCGCCCTGGAAAAGCCAACACAACCTATTGGTGAGAAACCTGGTGAAACTGTGGGGAAAGGGACTGTAAAAGGCTATGTGTTAGCAGGGAAATCACAGGACTCTGATTTAGATTCTTCTTATTCCTCTTCTGATGTTGGGAATGTTGAGGAACTGTTTGACACAATGTCCCAAGAACTGTTATGGTCCTGTGGGGATGATGTAGACGCTACCTGTGCTGACATTTCAGGCTGGCTAGCCCTTACTTCAGGGAGTGCAACGCCACGGGTGGAAACCCCATCTGTTAGTAGTGTACGTTTGCCAAAACCCGCAAACTTGCCAACGCTCAAGAGGGACGCTACGGCTTTGGTGCACAAATCCCTGAATTCATATATACCCCTTGGGGATGGGACTGCCCGCAACCTACCGAGACTCGCCAGGTCTCAGAGACTCTTGAAGAAACGGGTGGCAACAGAGTATGGACTAGAGTTTCCTTATGTGCCCAAGGAGATCATGGACATTATTGAGGAAAATCGTGAGAAGTGGTATGCAGAAGATGTCTGGGACTACCTTAAAGTTCCAAAGCCACTTCGTAAGAAGGCATTCTGCCAGGAGATGTATGAACATTTTCTGAGATGTCTACAACACTGGAGCTATGGTTGGCATATCTACGCGGACAAAGTTGTCATTTGCAGGCCAGATAAAGACAGCGCAGTGTACTTCATCACTACCGTGGATGAACATGGAAGAGACTTATTTTTGCCAGATCCCCGATTTTACTGGTGAACCACTCTTTGAACTGAGTCTTTGAATGCAAGAAGAGTTTCTCTCCCTCTTTGTTGCACTTTTTCTTGAAAGTATAAGGACTGTGGGTATCTAGGCAGGTCAGTTGCTAGAGAGCTGCGTGTCAAGACTACCGCATGGGTCACAGTACCTACTTTCAGGGAAAGACTCTCAGTTACAGTGATTCTGACCATTAGGTGGCATGGGTCGGTGCAAAACACAGTGGTTCTATTTTTTTAGAAGAAAAAAGCAAAGCACTTAGTCGTTTCAGGAAAAAAGTTTTAGACTTAGAAATGAGAGTTCTATTGAGTCTGGGATAGAATTCTGTCTTCTAACAAACAGTGTAATATATGTTTGTATTGCTGTTGTGTTTTCTTTTCAGCACCCAGATCATCTGTCAAGCTGCCAGAGAATGGGTGGTGTAGATACATAGGATTGGGTGGTTTGTGTACAGTCTATCAATGTGAGCTGTCTTATGTGACAAATCTTAAATATGTTTGTTATTTCCCTTCCTTCCCTAATCCCAACACCCCAAAAAGCTCAGGTACTTGTTCTGCCTGGTCATAAGTGGGGTTTGCTGACTCCGTGGCCCTGGTCCTCCTGACCAGCCCCCAGAGGCCCTCATGCCTAGTCCGAGGCACAGTAACTGGAAGGAGGATTCTAAGGTGTACCGGGACCATCTGGGGTTTGGAGAGGCCCAGCAACTTTACATGCAACCAGGGGAGGACTCTTCAGTAAGAGGGCCACACATGAGGCTGGCTGCTCGGTAAGAGCCTGGAAGCTGAGCTGTTATGGACACTAATTGAATCTGCTTTACTTATGGTATTGCCGGACCGGCTGCAAGATACTGGTACAGTAAGAAAGTTCCTACCTCTATCCTTCCATTTGCAACTAAGTTCCTGTGAGCATATAAAGTTTTACAACCAAGTCTGTGGCAGAGATTTTGCTATGCTAAAATTACTTGTTGGCTGCAAGTATCCATAAACAAGGATTTATCCAACAGTTAAAGAATCTAGTTGCGAGTGGCTATTTCCTGGATTATGTAAAGACAGACTTTTATTAAGGTCAGCAGTTCCAAAGTACCTGAGCTATACTTCATCCTTATACCCTCTATTCCTAACTGAGAGACTGAGTTTTGTTCAACTGTTTTATGCAAATAAAAACCCTAAAAAGGGAATTCAAGTGTTGGTCTCTGCAGTTACTGGACCATCAACCTCGGGAACCCCTAGACAAGAATGATGAGTTACGAGCTGGAGGAGGTAATCGGTAAGCCCAGAAAAAAACAGCCACTCCTTTGGGGGTCAGTGCTACATACAGGCTGTTTTAAGACTTCTGTTCTTAACCCCTTACATTTTGTATGCTTGATGTTTTTGTATTGTATTCTTCTGTTAATAAATGTTGCATCTATTTAGACATGCTTTTATATTTTTATGTGATTACATTTAGTTTATTGCACATTGTGGTTTGTTTTTTGGTGTATATAGTCTACCAGTCTCTATCTGGTTCCCATCATAGCAACTACCTGTAGTAAGATTTTTTTGCCACTGGATAGTATTGAAGCCTTGGTGTCTTAAGATTGGTGTTATTTTTTCTTCTTATTCACAATTCTGGACCACAGTACTACATTCAACTCCTAGATTCACAGGTATTGATGAAACAGGTATTGATCATATTTAGAATATACTGTATACAGTATAAGATTTTCTACTTCATAAGTGCACTTATAAATCAACAAAACAAAGGCAGAAAGTTTTGAGAATATATTAGTGTAATGGATTTCTTGTGCCATGTTAGTTTAAAATATATCTAACCATTAATTTATTTCTAATAGGAAACCTAACGATCTATCACTATGAACCTTTTTATTAGTGTTTTATTTCAGATTTCTCCATATCCTAGGTTGATCTTTTAAATCTCACACAGAGAAAACTTAACAATGAAAGTATTTCTTTCTTATGATTTATGCTGTCAGTTTTCCATTTTTATTATATGGACTATGATTTTGGGGTATACTATATACCATTTTATATGCCCTTTGGCATTACTTTTGTTTATATATATATATATATATATATATATATATATATATATATATATATATACACACTTTTAGGACTGCTGCCATTTAAGTCCAGATGTATAAAGTTTGTTTTATTTTCCTTCCCTTTTCATTTTGTAAAAGAAAGTAACCTTTAACCTTGATGCTGCATTGTAGGTATCTGGGAGTTTCTATCTTTTTTTTAAGTCCAGAGCAGGCTGCCCCCTTCCCCAAAGCACCCACCCCCCCATGTTGAGGGCATGCGGCCTGGTACAGTTCAAGAGGGGGGGCGCTCATTTGTCCCCACCCCCTTTCCTGACCGGCCGGGATGCGTGCTCGGATAAGGGTCTGGTATGGACCTTGGGGGGGACCCCCACACCATTTTTTTGGCATAGGTTTGTTATGTCCCTTCGACACAGTGTCTCTCAGGGTGTTGCTAGCAATGCTGCCAGTGTCTGCTCAGCAAGTTACACACAGGCTGGATGCACTTATTAAGCAGGTAAGGGTTTATTATTCACTCAGAAAGTGATGTACATTCTAACATGGAGGAGTCATATAGGACGGGTCTCCCTCTATGTATCATGCTGCTGCTTCCCAGTCCCAGACCCACTCTGATTGACTTCCTGGTACAGTCCC
Source organism: Lithobates pipiens (assembly GCF_037356315.1). NCBI lineage: Eukaryota > Metazoa > Chordata > Amphibia > Anura > Ranidae > Lithobates > Lithobates pipiens. The sequence continues at coordinate 391,476,974 of NW_027507764.1, forward strand.
TCCCCCAGTATGCATCAGGAGAAAGGGGTTAAGGGGCCACAGTGATTCGGCATAAACATTACACCTCCTCTTTTTCTCAAAAAAAAAAGTGTATATATATATATATATATATATATATATATATATATACTTTTAGGACTGCTGACATTTAAGTCCAGATGTATAAAGTTTGTTTTATTTTCCTTCCCTTTTCATTTTGTAAAAGGAAGTAACCTTTAACCTTGATGCTGCATTGTAGGTATCTGGGAGTTTCTATTTTTTTTTTTTTAAGTCCAGAGCTAGGAAAAATAAATCATTACGTTCTTACAGTTATATTGTGTTTGTTTTTAGGTTAACACATTCTTGTGTTGATGGTTTAGTATTCTATTAAACATTGTGTTCAGCCATTATTATACATATTTGAGATTATCATTTTACTATTGCAACTGCTGCTATTGTATTTATATTACTGCTTTCATTTTAGAGGTGAATATGCACTGCCAATATTTTAAAGACTTAAAAATGAACAATATTGACAATAGTAACTGTATCCTGGATCTTGGAATATATTATTTTAATTATTATTATACAGGATTTTTATAGCAAAAAAAAAAAAAGAACAATCAGCGCAATCCACGTGTGCAAATTAATAAAACATCCAGTGGAAGCGAAAAAATGTATGATAAGTGAAAAATGTATAAATAAATGTCACTAAAAAAGTTTTTTCACTACACTTAAAACAATATTAAATCAATCAAAAACAGTGCTGTGCTGCTAAGTGTGATAAAATATCAAACACTTAATATGTGTATAAATCAAGTGCTCATCAATAATCACATTTTAATCACCTCATAGCTAAACATAACACAAAAGTCTTATTAAAGTCCACAAAATTGTAACATGTAACTAAATGTAACAAATTTGCAGAAGAGTGATCCACCCAACAGTGCAGACAAATCCAAAAGTGCTTGTGCTCACCTCCACCTGTATCTTAGACTGCTCCCCTCTTATTTTGACCCCTGTTTCACCAGTGGGTCAAAATCAGAAGTTCTAGTGCTCTTTCTGTATCACAAAAATGTATTTTCCATATATAAAAACAAGCAGTGCTAGCTGGACAAGCATGAAATTGTAGGTTACACGAGATGGCCGCGAGGTGACGTCAGTACCTAGACTCTGCCCCTATACATGTTATGTTAAGGTGTCGACTTCTTCAGTAGGGGTGGGGCTATGGAAGTCACTCCGCTGTTTAAATACTCCCTTTCATCCCTGTCACACAATGGCGGATAATCAGCCGCTCAGAAACTTCACCATCACAGGAAATTACGTGATATAGGAAGGGGGTCAACATACAAATCTGCTGGGGACACCAACCTTTACAGGTGAACTATCACCTACATTAACATAAAAATTCATAACATAAAATTTATTATTAGGATGCATATATTTATGGATATATTGTACATAATGTTTTATGAATAGTATCATAGAAGTGTAAAGGTGGCAGAAAGGTGACTAATTGGCTGGCTTATATTCTAGTTATTGGCCTTAACCACTTACCAACCGCCTCCTGTACATATACATCGGCACTAATAATGGCAGCAGCTGCTGCCACAACTGAGATATCCATCTTTACAGGAGGCGGTCATGTTTACAATAACGGTGGTCACCATAAGAAAAATAAGAAATGTTTTTTTTTTTTTTAAAACACCCTGTCCCGACGAGCTCCTCTGTAACACAAAACGTGCAACCTGTACAATTTTTTAAATGTTGCTTATGGAGATTTTTGAGGGTAAAAGTTTGACGCCATTCCACGAGCGGGCACAATTTTGAAGCATGACATGTTGAGTATCAATTTACTTGGCGTAACTTTATCTTTCACAATATAAAAAAAATTGGGCTAATTTTACTGTTGTCTTATTTTTTTATTCAAAAAAGTGAATTGTTTCCAAAAAAATTGCACTTGTAAGACCGCTGCACAAATACAGTTTGAAAAAAAGTATTGCAATGACCGCCATTTTAATCTCTCGGGTGTTAGAAAAAAAACAATATATAATGTTTGGGGTTCTAAGTAATTTTCTAGCAAAAAAAAACCTGTTTTAAACATGTAAACACCGAGTCTGAAAAAGAGGCCTGGTCCTTATGTGGTTAAAATGTGTGGGGGGCCCAGGTCCCACCCTAAGAGACAGTATCTCAAAAAAGTGAGTACACCCCTCATATTTTTGTAAATTTTTTTAATATCTTTTCATGTGACAACACTGAAGAAATGACACGTTGCAACAATGTAAAGTAGTGAGTGTACAGCTTGTATAACAGTGTAAATTTGTCGTCCCCTCAAAATAACTCAACACACAGCCATTAATGTCTAAATCGCTGGCAACAAAAGTTAGTACACCCCTAAGTGAAAATGTCCAAATTGGGCCCAAAGTATCAATATTTTGCGTGACTTTCATTATTTCCCAGCACTGCCTTAACCCTCTTGGGCATGGAGTTCACCAGAGCTTCACAGGTTGCCACTGAAGTCCTCTTCCACTCCTCCATGACAACATCACAGATGGTTTATGTTAGAGACCTTGCAATCATCCACCTTTCATTTGAGGATACTCCACATTTGCTCAATAGGGTTTAGGTCTGGAGATATGCTTGGCCAGTCCATCATCTTTACCCTCAGCTTCTTTAGCAAGGCAGTGGTCATCTTGGAGGTGTGTTTGGGGTCGTTATCATGTTGGAATACTGCCCTTCAGCCTAGTCTCCGAAGGGACAGGATCATGCTCTACTTTAGTATGTTACAGTACATGTTGGCATTCATGGTTCCCTCAATGAACTGTAGCTCCCCAGTGCCAGCAGCACTCATGCAGCCCCAGACAATGACACACCCACCACCATGTTCGACTGTAGGCAAGACACACTTGTCTTTGTACTCCTCCCCAGGTTTCCACCACACAGGCTTCACACCATCTGAACCAAATAAGTTTATCTTGGGCTCATCAGACCACAGGACATGGTTCCAGTAATCCATGTCCTTAGTCTGCTTATCTTCAGCAAACTGCTTACGGGCTTACATCACCTTTAGAAGAGGCTTCCTTCTGGAACGACAGCCATGCAGACCAATTTGATGCAGTGTGTGGCATATGGTCTGAGCAGCGACAGGCTGACCCCCCAAACCTTCAGCCGCTGCAGCAATGCTGGCAGCACTCATATGTCTTTTTCCCCAAGACAACCTCTGGATATGACACTGAGCATGTGCACTCAACTTCTTTGATCGACCATGGCGAGGCCTGTTCTGAGTGGAACCTATCCTGTTGAACCACTGTATGGTCTTGGCCACCATGCTGCAGCTCAGTTTCAGTGTCTTGGCAATCTTCTTATAGCCTAGGCCATCTTTATTAGAGCAACAATTCTTTTTTTCAGATCATTAGAGAGTTTTTTGGCTATGAGGTGCCACGTTGAACTTCCAGTGACCAGTATGAGAGAGTGAGAGTGGTAACACCAAATTTAACACACCTGCTCCCCATTCACACCTGAGACCTTGTAACACTAACAAGTCATATGATACCGGGGAGGGAAAATGGCTAATTGGGCCCAATTTGGAGATTTTCACTTAGGGGTGTACTCACTTTTGTTGCCAGCGTTATAGACATCAATGGCTGTATGTTAAGTTAAAAAAACAAAACAAGGAGAAGTGCCTTTAAAATTTAAAATTGCTTAAAAGCTAGTAAGTTGGGGGGGTGGGGGCTTTCTCTGCCTGTAAAGTGGTGAATCTGTAGCATGTATCCAAAATGCTGCTTTAAAGATGTAAGGCTTTAGAGAAAACATACAAATCTACATTGCAGCTGCAAGATTTTAACACAAAACAAAAAATAGCCTACTCCTCAATACATACAAGGCCATTTGGGTCTGTTAAGGCTTAAAAGGTGAAAAATACCACCCAAAACAAAATAATATTGTGCCCCTCCCACACACTAACAAACTCCTAGCCAAACACACAGCAAGCCAGCCCATGAAAGGGGGGGTGAATGACTGGGGGCAGGAGGGGTTCCGGCACCCCAAAAGTCAACCAACTTGTTCCCATATTCAGGGGGACAAGGGCCTCTTCCACACAACCCTAGGCTAGGGTTGTGAGGGGCTGCAGACAGGGGGCTTTACAGAATGTGGAAATCCCCTTTACACTAGTGGGTACAACGTGCTTTGTGGTTGGTATTGGGCTGAGCCCAACATGCCCCAAGGCAGCCAGCTATGTTGAGTGCATGTGGCCTTATATGGTTTAGGAGGAGGTTGGGTGATTGCTCTTCTTGCCCCTTTCCTAGCTGGCCCTGTTGTATGCTCTGAAAAAGGATGTGGTTTAGATTGGTAAAGGCAGCTCACAGAATAGAGTGAAGTGTGGATTTCCCCTTTAAAAGAGAAAGTTAGCCCATGGAAATCCAAGGGGTTAGAGAGGGAGATAAGAGCATTATAGAATGAAGCTTGGAGTTCCCCTTTAAAAGTAAAAGTTAGCCCATGGAAATCCAAGGGGTTAGAGGGGGAGACAAGAGCACTGGAGAATGGTGTGTGGATTTCCCTTTAAAAAAAAAAAAGCTAGCCCAAGGAAATCATATACATTATTGGGGGAAGGTTAAATGCCCTTTTAGGAGGAGCGAGAGTCATTTTACATAATTTTATTACATAATTTTAAGAAGGTGCATGTCACATGTTGGCAACGTAACATACTAACATAACCTATGTGCAAATCTCCTTAAAAAAATACATAAAGGTGAAGCAGCGTAAAAAAAATGTGTCAAATGTAGAGGTGCGCCCGTTCAACCCATGCAATTGCATGCATGTTGCTTAACATTTACTAAGATTTTGGCCACACAGTGAACAAACGGATATGAATGAGCTGCTGACATTGATCTCACACAGTTCTAAACATACTTGCAGGTAGGGATGAGCTTCGTGTTCGAGTCGAACATACGTTCGACTCGAACATTGGCTGTTCGTCCGTTCGGCGAAGTCCGAACATTTTGGTCCGTTCGTGCCAAATTCGTGTGGCGCTCACGGCCCACAATGCACTGCGATGGCGCAGTGCATTGCTGGCTCATGATTGGCCAAGCATGCACTGTGACCCCGCATGCTTGGCCAATCGCAGCGCCAGCAGCGAGGAGAGCCATGATTGGCCACAGGCAGGATGCCTGTGGCCAATCATAGCTCAGGCTGTGTAGTGCACGCCCCACACTATATAAGGCTGCCAGCGCGGCGGCCTTGTGTAGTGTGTTGGTGTCTGAAGCAGTGGGTGTTCTGTGTACCTTCAACACAGTACACACCGATCGTTTTCGGCCGATTTTCGATCTTGCTATTGTGTAGTGGTTGTTGTCTGCGTGCCCTGACCGCAATATACACCGCTATATTCACCTCACCTATATAGCTAGTGATCTATCTTTTATAATAGAGCTTGCAGTCAGTAGTGTTAGGATCTAGTGCGTGCTGTCTGCGTGCTCTGTACCCAGTACATACCGCTATACCACTATAGCTCTTCTCTATTTGAGACCACTTGCCATCTGCAGGAGTTATTGGAAGTTGTGTGTGCCTCCAGCACAGCACAGTATACATCTGTATATACCCCTTTATCTCTGGTGTTCTATAATAAAGGCATCTGCAGGAGTTAGTGGGTGTTGTGTGCCTCTAGCACAATATACACTACCCAACTGCTTTTTTACCCAACTCCCTTCAGGCCATTACCATGTCTGGAAGGCCAGCAAGGAGAGACAGGCGCGAGCCGATAAAAGAGGGCAAGCAGGCTCTGTGTCTAGAGACAACAGTGCTGGTCGTGGACGCGGTGCATTGTCATCAGCACGTAGCCATGGGACACGCTTGTCCTTCTTTTCGGCAGCTGGACATGTTGAGCCGCAACATGCCAACGACTTGGTAGAGTGGATGACCAAGCCCTCTTCATCCTCCTCATCCTCTCTCACCCAGTCTCAGGGTACTAGCAAAGCAGCTGCCAACGCATCGTCTTCCCTCCTCTCAATGTCATCATCAGTGACTCCTTCCCTAGACCCACCACATCCTCCTGAGGAGTCTCCTGAACTCTTTGAGCACAGTGTTGGGTACATGCTCCAGCAGGATACCCAGTGTTTTGTGGGCTCTGATGATGACACTCAGCTAGAGGAAGGCAGTAGTGTGAGCGCAGAGAGAGGGGATGCTCAAGAAGGACAGCAATCTGGCAGTCATGTTCCACAAGCTGCAGCATACTGCCAGGTTTGCTACAGCGATGAAGAGGGAGGGGATGATGAGGGCACTGACTCCACGTGGGTGCCTGGAAGGAGAGAGGAGGAGGAGGAGGAGGCACATGTCCAACGAGGCAGGATGCCCTCCGGGGGCCAGCTTAGGGGCAGCACACGGACTGAATCACACCGCAGAGCTCCGCCTGTGCAGGGCGCTGCCTCTGCGCGTTATTCTAAAAGTTCTTTGGTGTGGGCCTTTTTTGAGACGAGTGCATCAGATCGCACCGCTGCTATTTGCAACATATGTCTCAAGCGTATCTCGCGTGGCCAAAACATCAGCCGCTTGGGCACCACATGCTTGACCAGACATATGTTGACCTGCCATGCAGCTCGTTGGCAAGCGTACCTCAAAGACCCACACCAAAGAACAAAGCGGACCTCTCCTTGCTCCTCATCAGCTGGCATCTCCAACCCCACTAGACCTTCAGTCCTCTCTGAAACCTGCTCTGAGAGGAATGAAGGTGTAGAATTAGGTGTGTCACAGCCAAGTGCTTCCGGGAACTCTGGTAGCGGTATACCCACGTCCGATTATAGCAGGCAAATGTCCCTGCCCCAGCCGCTGGACCGGCGAAAGAAGTTCACTCCCAGCCATCCACATGCCCAGCGGTTGAATGCTAGCTTGGCTAAATTGCTAGCACTTCAACTGCTGCCTTTTCAGTTGGTAGACTCGGCCCCTTTCCATGAGTTTGTACAATGTGCGGTTCCTCAGTGGCAGGTCCCCAAACGCCACTTTTTCTCACGGAAGGCGATTCCGGCTCTCTACCGGCATGTGGAAGGCAATGTCCTTGCCTCGCTGGACAGGGCGGTCAGTGGTAAGGTGCATATTACCGCTGACTCATGGTCCAGCAGGCATGGACAGGGACGTTACCTGTCTTTCACGGCCCATTGGGTCACTCTTCTGGCAGCTGGGAAGGATGCAGGACAAGGTGCAGTAGTGTTGGAGGTTGTTCCGCCACCACGCCTCCAAAATGCTACTATTGGTTGTGACACACCTCTCTCCTCCACCCCCTCCTCTTCTTCTTCCTCCATGGCCTCTTCCAGTGCTCTGTCCTCAGAACCAGCGGTGCTCCGTAGGCGTTCCAGGGGCTACGCAAGTACGCAGGCAAAACAATGCCATGCCGTGCTTGCGCTGGTTTGTTTGGGGGACAGGAGCCACACTGGGGCGGATGTTTTGTCAGCTCTGCAGGGGCAGGCCGAGAGGTGGTTGACGCCACGCCAGCTTAAGCCAGGAATGGTGGTTTGTGACATTGGCACCAACCTCCTCTCCGCCCTCCGACAGGGACAACTGACCCATGTGCCCTGTGTAGCTCACGTCCTTAACCTGGTGGTGCAGCGGTTCTTGGGCAGGTACCCCGGCTTACAGGATGTCCTGAAGCAGGCCAGGGAAGTCTGTGTGCATTTCCGCCGATCATTTAATGCCTGTGCTCGGCTGGCTGAGCTCCAAAAGGAGTTGAACCTGCCCAAGAACCGCCTTATATGTGACATGCCCACCAGATGGAACTCAACGTTGGCCATGCTGCAGCGGCTGCACACGCAGCAGAGGGCCATCAATGAGTACCTGTGCGACTACGGCACCAGGATAGGGTCAGGGGAGCTCGGTTTTTTCTCACCACGCCAGTGGGGCATGATCAGGGATGCATGCACTGTCCTGTCACCGTTTGAGGAGGCCACAAGGATGGTGAGCAGTGACAGTGCATGCATCAGTGACACTGTACCTCTTGTCCACCTCTTGGAGCATACGCTGCGTGGAATAATGGACAGGGCACTTGAGGCAGAACAGAGGCAGGAAGAGGAGGACTTCCTTGCCTCTCAAGGCCCCCTTTATCCAGACAGTGTTCCTGCTGTGCCACCCATCACACAGGAAGAGGATGAGGAGGAGGAAGAGGAGGAGGAGGATGATTGTGTCAGCATGGAGGTGGAGGCTGGCACTCAGCATCAGCAGCAGCAGCAGCAGCAGTCTTGTAGGGATGATTTACAGTCCCAAGAAACACGTTGACTTGTACGTGGCTGGGAGGAGGTAGCTGCGGATCATGTTGTCCTTAGTGACCCAGAGGACTCCGGACCGAATGCCTCAGCTAACCTACGCTGCATGGCCTCCCTGATCCTGCAAAGCCTGCGGAAGGATCCTCGTATTCTTCGGATCAAGGAGAGGGACCATTACTGGCTGGCCACTCTCCTTGATCCACGGTACAAGGGTAAGGTTGCCGACCTTATCTTGCCATCGCAGAGGGAGCAGAGGATGAGACATCTCCGGGAGGCCTTGCAGAAAGGTCTGTGCAACACGTTCCCAGAGACTGGGAGGTTACAAACTCCTGGTCCTGGACAACGTGTTGCTGAGGCATCGGTCAGAAGGAGCGGTGGAGAAGATGGCCGTCTGACTGATGCTTTCAGACAATTTTTTAGTCCGCAGCCCCAAGGTATGATCGGTTCCAGCACCCATCGCCAGCGTCTGATTTACATGGTGCAGGAATACCTAGGGGCAAGGTCAGACTTGGACACCTTTCCCACCGAAAATCCTCTGGCTTACTGGGTCTTGAGGATGGATCACTGGCCAGAGCTTGCACAGTATGCAATTGAGCTACTGGCCTGTCCTGCATCCAGCGTTCTTTCGGAACGCACCTTCAGTGCTGCTGGTGGCTTTGTTACTGATCACAGGGTGCGCCTGTCCACCGAATCAGTTGATCGACTGACCTTCATCAAGATGAATCAGTCTTGGATCACTCACAGCTACCAAGCACCTGAAGCTGATGTAACAAAATATTTTTTTTTGAAATATCACATCCCTTCAAGACTGCCTATGCTGATGCTGAGTGACTGTCCTCTTATGTTGATTGTCTATCCTCTTCCTCCTCCGCTGATATGTTGGAAGAACATTTCTGGTCCTGGTTGATGCCATCAGCCCAATTTTTCTGCCCCTGTTTAACAGGGGCGTTTAAGTACAATTTTTGATGCAATGCTTTGCAGCAGGGCTAATTCCTGCAATAAAACTAGAGTATATGGAAGAGGTTGCAGTGTGGTGGCACCAGTGCCTAAGGCCCAATTTTTCTGCCCCTGTTTAACAGGGACATGTAATTACAATTCTTGATATAATATTTCACAGGAGGGCCCCTTCCTGTGCCCACCCAGAGTAACGGTGAGGACTTATAGTGTTGTGGCACCAGCACCACAACCACCAAAGGTCAATTTTTCTACCACTGTTCAACAATGGCATGTAATTACAATTCTTGATATAATCGTTCACAGCAGGGCGCTCCAGCGCCCACCAAGAGTCACTTTGAGGGCTTACAATGTTGTGGCAAAACCAACACCTTGTTCCGCCATTTCTGCAGAGCATATAGGGCAGGCCCCTACTTTGAAACATCCAATTTACAAACATCTCCTACTTGCAAATGGAAGGAGACAACAGCAAGTGAGATGAAAAAAGATGGACGACAAAACAAATTATACAGGGGTGATAACCCTTCCCTATGTTTTCCAAAAAGCTTAAAAATAGTTTTTTTGACTAAAGCTACACTTTAAAAATGTACCATTTGAAAATTACAAACAGATTCAACTTAACACAACAAACCTACACAGTCCCTGTCTTGTTTGCACCGCCTGTATACTGCTGTTCTGAGTATATAGGGCCTGGGGGCCACACGCATTTCCTTTTTTTAATATGGGTACAGGGTTCCCCTTAATATGCGTACAAGACCCAAATAGGCTGGTAATGGGCAGGGAGGGCTATTCATGCCATTTTTCTCAATGATTTTCAACCATATTGCAGGAACCAGATATACCATTAAAACCTCAAGCAGTTTTAAATGGTGTTATTTCCGTTTAATGTCATTTTGTGCAGGGACTGTTCTAAACATGGGAAACACATGGCACTTCACAGGCATACTACAGACACCCCCCAGGCACCATATTTAAAGGAATATTTCACTTTTTTTTCACTTTAATCGTCATTAAAATCAGTGCTCCCGCCAAAACGGCCATTTTAAAAAACATTTTAGGCATTGACCCATGTCCCCTGGGGCAGGAGCCAGGTCCCCAAACCCTTTTTAGGACAGTATCTTGCATATTAGCCATTAAAATTAGCACTTTTAATTTCGAACGTTCGAGTCCCATAGACTTCAATGGGGTTCTAAAGTTCGTTCGAATTTGGGGTCCGTTTGAAAGTTCTGGTGCGAACCAAACCGGGGGGTGTTCGGCTCATCCCTACTTGCAGGCTTTCTCTGAAAAAAGTTACTTTTTCATTCTATTTTGGCCATATTTGTTACTTGGGCAGTTGTTATTAAACTTCCTCAATTCACCCTACAATGTTGGCACCTCCATCTTCTGTCAATATTGATTTGAAGATGCCGTGCACCATGCCCACAGATTGCATTCTCCCATGCGCCGAGATCGCTATAGTAAATGGGGGATTCACACTCTATTACCGGCGCACCATTTCGTAAATATAAATATGTGTGTTGTGCCTCGCCATGCACCTCTACTGATGGTGTGCGGCTTTCGTAAATCACCCCCAATATCTCTTAATTTTCCTCATCATACCAAGCAACTATGCAAAGCAAATCTATTGTTTCTAGCTTTGCTTTAAAAAACTGCCATCACAAAGCAAACATTTTTACATTTTGCTGGACTGTGAATTCACTGTAGGATTTAGAACAAAGAAGGAACCTGCTCCACATGTCTGCATAATTCAATGTCTTCTGCAATAAACAATGATTTATTTGCTTAATTACGGTAATCTTTTGTGTAGCGCTACTCCCACAAAAGATGCTGGTTGTTTGAGTCCATCCTGCCTTATTCCAGTGATAACACACCCTGTACCTAAGTGACATTGGCAAACCTGGGGATAGTTTAAATTAAGACAAAGGCAACATTATTAAGGCAAAAGCCCTGAACAGGAAAAGGTTAAACAGATGCAACTAAGATTATTTAATATTGACACATAAGGCAAAAAAGTGTTGTACACAAGAATAGCCCTCATATTCTCAACACTGTCAAGTCACTGACCAGTGTAACTGAATAACAGTAAAGCAGTCCTGTCAGTGTTGGGGCCCTTAGGGCCGGTTCACACTGCGGGCGACTGCGATCCGACTTCAGGTCGGTCTAGGTTGCCTCAAGTCGCCTCCAGGTCGCGCTGCATTAAAAACAATGATAGTCAATGGAGCTGTCTTAGGGCCGGTTCACACTGCGGCGCGAGGCGAGGCGACACGGCTCGCCTCGCCTCGCTCCCGCAAGTCGTCCCCATTGAGTACAATGGAACCGTTCTGAGAGGAGCGACTCGAGTCGCTCCGACTCAGAAAAAAGGTTCCTGTACTACTTCGGGGCGACTTCGGGGGCGACTTGCATTGACTTCTATGCAGAAGTCCTCTGCAAGTCGCCGCTGACCCCCCCTGCAAGTCGCGGCGAGGAAGTCGGAGACGCCTCGCCGCGGCTCGCAGTGTGAACCGGCCCTTAATATACACTACTGCAGTATCTCCGACTTTAAAAAAAGGTTCCTGTACTACTTGGAAACGACTTCTAGGCGACTTGTACCCATTCATGTCAATGTAAGTCGCCTCTCCTGTTCATCTGTAGGCTACTTGCAGGCTACTTGACAGGAAGTCACCCAGCCCCCACTGCAGGCAGCCCCTCCTTTCCATACACATTAGTTTCGTTTTCCTGGTTATCTTGAACTCACACAGACCAAGAGCTCAGTCCTGCAAAATGTCTGCTATGAACAGGAGAGAACCAGTGGACAATGAGTCCCTCATACGCTTTGTTCGGGAGAGAAGGTGTCTGTATGCCAAGACTGTATGGCAAGTGACGTGGAAAGTGGACAATGACATACAGCATATGTACTTGCCTTGTGATCGACATCCGTGTATACTTGAAAAACTTGTCATCAAAACTACGCAAGTTCTCATACATAGCCCAGAACTGCCCTCTGTTATGTCGATTGGCAATGATTGGATGGATCCAGTAGCGACGTCTTCTTCCCATCCTCCTCCTCCGCTTCATTTCTTCTTCTTCCTCTTCCATCAGTACTGCCAAACCAGCTGTTAGGACAGCTGACATAAGGTAACGCACAGAGAGCATTTTGGACACAGAACAACTGGCAAAAACAGGAACAAGGAAGAAGACAGGAACAGGAATGATGTCACAAGGGGTGAAAGCTCACTTGTACAGTTCCCTGTCCTGGAGGCGACTTGTAAGTCGCCCCAAGTCGCGCTGTTAAGTCGGATACAAGTCGTATCCGACTTGGCTTCACAAGTAGTGTCGCCTCGTGTCGCCCCCTGTGTGAACCAGCCCTTATTCTGGTGGATCACCCACCCCTCTTCTCTGAGGGTATTTTTAATTTCAAGTACCAGTTGAAACAAGTAGAAACAAAGGGCCAGTGGCATCTCACCACTCCTTGTGATTTGTTCTTTGATATCTGTAGCCTTTTTCCAGTGGCCCTGGAGTCCTAATGCAGCAACCTCTCAGCACAACAATACAGCACAACACTGGAACACCTGAGATACTGCAAGAAAACTGGAATAACTCCAAGAGCCAGAGAACTCTGTAACAATTGGAAAGTTGAAACTGCAGGAATCTGAAACAGTAGTTCCACACATGGTGTTTGCATATCTCACCTGCAGAAATGGCACTCGTAGCCCAGATTTCAGCTCAGGAACAATTTCCCTTTGGGCAGCAGTAGCACACTCTGAAATAATTGTGTAGGATTAATGCACGTGGCCTTCATCTTTGTATCATATTCAACCCAGGAGTAGCACAGTATCCATGTGGTCCAGCAGCAAAGTCCTCTGTAGCCCAGGCTTTTAGCAGCATGGTAGAAGCTTCTGCATCAGTACAGAGCACAGCTGGAGCAACACAGCATCATGTGGCTCAGAACTCACAGCCCCCTGCAGTAGTCTTCCTCAGTAGCAGCACACAGTAGCAGCACTTGGTCTCTTTCTTCCACAGCAGCAAGGCCTTGGAACTTGGAACAGCAAATCAGTACCCCGAGCCCTGTACACAGACTATACAACTCTCTGTACTATTCCAAACACACAGGCACTAGCCAGGCATCCAGCCTGTGGGTTGCTTAAAGGGCCAGAAGCCAGTGTTACATATGTAATCATGTAATCATCAGAAATCAAAAACTGCATATACAGTGTTTATCTACTTTACCTTGAAACATTATCTTTAAAGGTTGAATACCGAAAAGTAGGTAGGTAGGTAAAATTTAATTTTCCCTTTTTTAATCTGTAGTACTTTTAGCCTTAATCAATATGCATATTGTTATCACTATGTAGCCAGCATTTGTGATATATCAGACAGTAAAGCTTGGGTAACGATTCCTATTAGCTGTAGTGGATCACTACAATAAAACATCAGTGACTCTGTTATTTTATTTACTTTACTTTATTATAACAGTCAGACTGCAAAAGGCTGATTATCATTTATATGAAACTGTGTTTGCAGTTTGATCAGCAATCATACTAACTTGTAATGCATGCCACCTTCATTATTGATTAGGATACTATTTTATCTATGCCACTCTTTAAAACAATATTGATTTGTATGCATGACTGCCTCTGAAAACATAATATTGATTTTGGCGTATCACATCAAATGTATATTATCTTTAGTATTGGCTAAAAAGTACTCTTTCTATATATGGTATAATGTATAAAGTTTGACAAGTGAATCATTATGAACTCTTTAATATCATTTTTTAGCCCTGATGAAGGAGACCATTTTGGATTCTTCAAAATGTGTTGGCTCTCCATTTTAGGCAACCTTTTCTGGATGTAATATAGTCAGTTTGGCATACACCTACAATCTGCTACTTTTAATGTCACCTCAGTTCAAAGTGTGCACTAGATATGGAATCCTTTAGCTTCTTCACATCTCCTTCCATCAACTGTGACAAATTGTTTCATTGCTATTGAATATTTTTTTTTGTGTTTACATAGAAAGGTATTCCATTGTGCACATGTCCAATATGAACTTAGTTTTCTTAATTTTTTTCTCTCACTGCAGTTTCTGTTAAATTGATTGCACTTACAAAGACCCTTTTTTTAATTTTAGTGCTAACTATTTCAAATAAATCATTCAAACATTAAAGTAGATGGAAAGTCAACTTATATACATGGTTCCAAACAATATCTTTAATGTTTCTTAGTAACAGTATGACGGTTATATTTAATAAATCAATACAAATTCATACTTATGTGCAGCCATGTGGCCACTAGCCCTCCATCCTGTAGCTCTCTCTGGTAAATTGTGGGCAGAAACTTCCAAGAGTAATGACATTGTGACCAGAAGTGACACTATGATGTACTGCATCTGTATATGTATAAACTTACAGCTCAACATCTTCCCCTGAATGCCACAGTGAGGGAAGGAGGAACTGTTTGTGCCATCCAGACTGAGAAGTGCTGGAGCTTGGTCTGAAAATATCACTGCATGCACAACTAACAGCCAAATTTTGATGTGTATACACAGCTTAAGAAATCACCTGAGGTAGACAGTGCTTTTGCAGGGACAATGATGTGGCACAGCTTTTGGTCCCAATATTCCTGGGTAATATGCCATTTGTGTAAAGGCTGTATAGCGTTGTTGGGCTAGAGGCAGAACCCAGACCATAAGCATGTTAACAGCAGAATTACAAAGAAAATGTGTGATATTGCATTAGGCTAATTTAAAAGACTATATTTTAATTGAATATCTTGCCTGGAGAGGCACTTTAGGAACATAAGTCAATTTAAATGTTAGATGCTGCATTATTATGAAGTTATATATTATAATATACTAAAACTGACAATGGTGATGTAATTAGAAGTGATCTAAGAAGCCCTAATATATCCAACCCACAACACAAATGTGAGGTAAATATTGTTTTATGAAAATTTTCATTATATACAGATCTGGTCACTTGACACCATGTGGATCATCCACTGGTCAGAATTGAACTCCCTGGAAGATTTGACCTCCAAATTATAGGTAGGTTATATCACACCTGCTTATGGAGCCTCTCACGATTCTACATCAAATGAACATAAGGATTCTATTTCAACCTCCCAAATACCCTCCCACACCCCTCCTCTTTTAGTTTCCCCCTTCTGGGTCAAACACATCCCCTCCCTTTCACCCGTTAAATAAGGGGGCGTGGACAGCTCCACTCCAGCAATAGGAATCCCAGCGAGCCGAGGTGTTCCTAACCAGCCCTCTCCGCATCAACTCACCCCTACAACACTTCTTCCCACTGATGGTTCGGAGCCCTATCCAAGATGGTGTCAGCGGCATCTCGCCATCCTCCTCCAGCGGTTTCGGCTCAGCCACACCGAGCCTGGGCTCACAGGGAAACTCCATCCACTGCACGCTTGATGACAACACACCACTATCACGCAGTCTGGCGAAATCCAAGCCATGGCATCTGATCTCTGCAGCGACAAGGTGAGCACAGGTCATGAATCCATGGAAGACACCAGAGGACTTGCTGAAACAATTAACACTTTATCCACCATGACCAGACCATATCTGATACTGCACTAAAAGACAAGCTTGTCTCCCTTCGCAGCGCCCTTCATGCTGAGATGATGGACTGCATGAGAAGTTTTAAAGCTGAAGTGAGTGAGTTAGCTGGGAGAGGGGATTATGTTGAGAAGAAAAGGGGGGAGTATGTTTCTTCATACAAGTCTCTGGTGGATGCCCACAATGACAAGTCTGAAGAGGTGATCTGGCTTAAGGCCAAGCTGGCCGACCTCGAGGATAGGTCATGAAGGAACAATGCCAAGCTCCATGGAATCCCTTAATCCACACAACCTGCACAATATGCCCATGATCTCATGAAAGCTTTTTTGCCTGAAGCGTCTGAATCAGATCTGGTAATTTACAGAACTCATCACTTGCCTAAGCCTTCTCATCTCCCAGATAACATCCCAAGGGATGTTCTGATGCAAAGTACACTTTTTTCACCTAAAAGAGCAATTCATGATGGCTTTCCGAAAAAATTAAACTGTTAAACAAGACCAGACCTACAGTAACTACAATGGGTGTGCTGGACACACATATACACGTACAAGTAGGCAATCTCTCTGCATGATCCACTCTTCCAGTCGACATAAACTAATCAGAACACATAATCATTGTATACCATATCAAATGAGGAGTAATAGAAGCAACAAAACCACTCATGATGTCCCACTCTATACTTATGTAACTGGTTTTATTTCCTTGTTAAAATCGTTATAATGTAACTCATTGTTATTGATGTAATCTACTATTGATCTTAGTGTCATACTTGTCGCATACACCTTTTGACACAATCTGACCTTGTTTCAGTGAATATAACACAACTTTCTGTTGTTCTTGTACTATTTTTTATTTCCTCAATAAAAAGTTTTATATGAGGAGAGTTTTATATGAGGAAATGGGAGAGGATTTTAGGACTTGAATTACCTTCTAATTCTAAAAAGTGTTGGGGTCAGAGACTGTATAGAGGGCTATATTCATGTATAATCTATAATGAAAACACCTATAAAATATTGATACCCTGGTATTATACACCAGAAGTATTGCACTCTATCTTTCCTACAGTCAAAAGAATCTGTAGAATATGCAATTCATCTAACTACATCATCTCCTGTTATCCTTCAAAGATATTTTACCAGTTTGACAAGAGGTTCATACCCTGCTATCTAAACTTGTAAAATGCCCAATAGACTCGGATCCCTTAACATGCCGGCTGAGGAAAGAATCTGAAAGAACCCCCCCCCCCCCCAAACCTCACAGCATTGTACTGTTTAATCATTACTAAATGGAAACAGCGACTGTGCATGAGGTAGCCTGATCGCAGAAGTTCAAATTATGGAAAACCAATGGCAAGAATGCACAACATATTGGACAAATGTGACATTATATGGGGTCAACAACACTTATTGCCCTCTGAATGCAGACACTAGAATGTGATGATGACCACAATACTTCTACTATTGCAATTGCATGCCATTATCTATCCCATTTAATTGGACATTCAATAACCCATGCACCACAAAGAACACACACAAAGACTTTCATGTCCTCGCTATTGTTTCCAATTTATTGAATATGTTATATATGGCTATGAAGATCACTATACATTCAGATTTAATAAGTGATAGTGGCTAGTGTCAGGCTCAAAGGGTAAGATCCAGGGCAAAGGTCAGAGTCACTATATTTTACGTATGATAAAAAAAATTGGGCGCTATTGGTTCTTGTCCCTTCAATGAGTACTGACAATAAATAATATACAGATATGTGAAATCACTACAAATTAGTAGGAGAGTAGGAGAATTTTTCTTGGCAGTTTCTTGATGGTGGCTCATGGTAATGGAAAAAATCTAATCAAAAGTTGAAATTTTTATTTTTTTACTGTTTTGGAACTGTTTTTTTATTTGATAATATATAGTTTTATAATATATTATAACAATATACTGTTACAAAGTTCTATTATTGTGTTTTGTATAACAACCTTTATAAAGATTCTAGCTTCGTGGGTGTCTTGATTTAGACATTGTATTTGTTATGCATACAATTAAACTGTATAAATATAGTATGGTATTTCTCTAAGAGGTCTTATGTGTATTTTGTATACAGCTGTTAAGGCTGCATCATTACAATAAGCTCTAGTACATTTTTTTAGGAGGAAATACTGATTCTCCTTGCTGAGTCCTGCTATTTGTCTTCCTGAGATACGATATTAATAACAAACAGCCCAGGACTTGAAATTGTGGCAAAGTATATGTGGAACATATTCAGGTTGGATTTAGTTGTCATCTTTGACATGAAAAAGCCACAGAGAGAAAAGATTCTAAAGTGCTAATTTTAAAGGCTAATATGAAAGTTACTGTCCTAAAAAGTGTTTGGGGACCTGCCCCAGGGGACATGTATCAATGCAAAAAAAGTTTTAAAAACGGTCGTTTTTTCAGGAGCAGTGATTTTAATAATGATTAAAGTGAAACAGTAAAAGTGTAATATTCCTTTAAATTTCATACCTGGGGGGTGTCTATAGTATGCCTGTGAAGGGGCGTATGTTTCCCGTGCTTAGAACTGTCCCTGCACAAAGTGTCATTTCTGCAGGAAAAAAAGTCATTTAAAATCACTCACGGCTATAATGAATTGTCGGCTCCCGTAATACAGAGAACACTCATTGAAAGTCATTGATAAAAAAAAAAAAGCGTGGGGTTCTCCCAAATTCAATTACCAGACCCTTCAGGTCTGGTATGAATATTAAGGGGAACCCTGCGTCAAATTAAAAAAAAAAAATTGACGTGGGGTTCCCCCTAAATAACCATACCACACCCTTTATCTGAGCACGCAACCTGGCAGGCCGCAGGAAAAGAGGGGGGACGAGAAGGCGCCCCCCTGCTGAACCATACCTGGCCACATGCCCTCAACATTGGGAGGATCCTTTGGGGTCCCCCCAAAGCACCATGTCCCCATGTTGATGGGGACAAGGGCCTCATCCCCACAACCCTGGCCGGTGGTTGTGGGGGTCTGCTGGCGGGGGGCTTATCAGAATCTGGAAGCCCCCTTTAACAAGGTGACCCACAGATCATGGATTACTACCGCTGGAATCTTTTTTTATTTTTTTCATTTTTAATAAAGGACTTTTTCAAAAGTGTGTTTGTCTTATTTAACTATTTTTTACACTTTCTTTGTGAAATGGTATGGGTACTTTTGTACCTCCTTACCATTTCAAACAGGGGGGGCCGGGATCTTAGGGTCCCCTTGTTAAAGGGGGGCTTCCAGATTCTGATAAGCCCCCCACCCGCAGACCCCCACAACCACCGGCCAGGGTTGTGGGGATGAGGCCCTTGTCCCCATCAACATGGGGAAATGGTGCTTTGGGGGGACCCCAAAGCATCCTCCCAATGTTGAGGGCATGTGGCCTGGTACGCTTCAGGAGGGGGGCACTCTCTCGCCCCCCTCTTTTCCTGCGGCCTGCCAGATTGCATGCTCGGATAAAGGGTCTGGTATGGATATTTAGGGGGAACCCCATGTCAATTTTTTATTTATTTTATGCAGGGTTCCCTTAATATCCATACCAGACCTGAAGGGCCTGGTAATTGAATTTGGGGGAACCCCACGCTTTTTTTTTTTTTATCAATGACTTTCAATGAGTGTTCTCTGTATTATGGGAGCCGACAATTCATTATAGCCACGAGTGATTTTAAATGACTTTTTTTCCTGCAGAAATGACACTTTATTCAGAGACAGTTCTAAGTATGGGAAGCATGTGCCCCTTCACAGGCATACACAGACACCCCCCGCAAGTAAGAAATTTAAAGGAATATTACACTTTTATTGTTTCACTTTAAACATTATTAAAATCACTGCTCCCGAAAAACTTTTTTTTGCATTGATACATGTCCCCTGGGGCAGGACCCAGGTCCCCAGACACTTTTTAGGACAGTAACTTGCATATTAGCCTTTAAAATTAGCACTTTAGAATCTTTTCTCTCTGTCAAATCTTTTCTCTCTATGTCGAATATTTTCTCTCTGTCGAATATTTTCTCTATATAATCTTGGACTAATAGAGGTAAGGTTAGGCACATTCGACCAGGTTCAATAGACACAGATTGTTATTGTCAGAGTCACGTTGAATCTTCTATTCTGTATCGAACTGTTGTAACAACGAAAACAAAAATAAAGCATTTATTTATGTTGGATCTTTTGTTTTTTCGGATTCTGCACTTTCTTTATCGTTTGTCAAAAATGAAAACGAAAATACCTGAAATTCGGAGGAAAATGCATTCGGACGAAAACGAATGCACATGTCTATTTTTTACTTGGGCGGTTGTTACTAAATTTCCTCACATCACCCCATAAGATTGGCGCCTCAATCTTCTGTCAATATTGATTTGGAGATGCCATACGCCATGTCCATAGTGGCGCACAGATTGCATTCTCCCTTGCGCCGAGATCACTATAGTAAATAGGGATTTCACACGGCTTTCGTAAATCACCCACAGTGTGTCTTTACGCATGCTTAATGCTTTAAGATTGGCAGACGCTTCATTTTTAAAATAATAAAGAATCTCCTACAATACAGCTAGCATCTGTACTATAGATAGGCTATTTTTATACTGCTCACCACACATTCAGACTCAGAGGTCACTTATACAGTGGAAAGATCATAGAGAAGCCTGAACAGAGCAGAGAAAAAAACACACCATGCTACTGATATTAAATCCAAAAGTCCCTGGAATGTTTGTTTTTTTTGTAAGTTTAAAGACCGCTTAATATGAGGTGATGAAAGGAGTTGCTAGGATAATCTCAACAATGTATTTCTAAAAAAAAAAATCAATAGGTCAGCAGTTATTATAGGATATCCAAAACATCCTTGATGTTTTATTAAAATTACAATTCAGAAAATATTTTTAAAAGAAAAATATGTGCTGTTTTGCCAAAATATTTTAATGTTTTTAATGCTTACTTGTGGCATTTCTTTTTTTTTTTTTTTTCATTTCCAAAGGTTGGCAGTCATATGTAGCTTCCAGGTGTACTTTTAAGAGCATTATTGGGCTTTTGAACAGCATAAAGGGCACTGTGAAAATGATTACTTTTAAGATTGCAAGGTGTCTTTGCATTCATCTTGTTTGATATTGAAGACTTTAGATAGGGAAGATATTTTTTTCAGTCATTTATGGATGATTGTGAAGCAGTCTGGGGAGAAGGCTTGAAATGCAAGCACATTATTACATTTTACCCAAGTCAGGGGATGAGAAGTTTAATCATATTTAATAAAATTGTGCACTGCAAGGAGTGAAAATAACTGATGCATTTTTAAAGGCATTGTCATTCACATTCTAGCATGCATTGCCATCACCCTGAGATCTCTGTCAGTAAGCCTCGTCGTTAATAATGATTTATGGATATGGATATTCACAACATCTGTGTCTTCACCTTTAAGTACCTCATACAATATTCAAAAAGTACTTGGATATGGTGCATTGGGAAGCAGCTAAAATGCTGGAAGGCACTGCTAGTTTAATGTTTTGCTTCTAAAACAGTATGCTGATTTTTCTCTCTTTTCTCCAGTGAAAAGAGGATTTTAAACTCTCAAAGCCAACAACAAAAGAAGAGGATTACGATAACCAGATAAATGCACAGTCTGAAAACACTGCTTCCTTACCTTCTGGGGTTTAGACAATTTTTTTTTCATTTTATTATTATTATTATTATATAAGCATATATGTACCTAAAAAAAAAAAAATATCACCATATATAAACAGGAGTTATAATCCTGCCACAATAGCACAGCAGTGTGTAGTCATTTCAAAGCTGTAGAAGAGGACTTCTAAAGTTAAAAATGGTTACCACAGAGCATATGGCATAATATTTAAATATTTTATTTAAACATTGGAAGCATTCGATTTACGTAATTTGATATGCATGTAAAGAATGATTCAAACACCAAACAACAACTAGCTAAAAGATATGTAAGTAAGCTTTATGCCGCGTACACACGTAGCCCACTATCCAGCGGACTTCCCGCCAGACTGTCCGTCCGACTTTCCGAACGGGCTACTTGCCCACACACGGCACTTTTTCAGCGGACTAATATGGCGTACTAAGTCCACCGTACTATCCACCGTACTTTTGAAATGAACGGACTCGCCCACACACGCGGAGGAAAGTCCGCTCATTTCGATTGCGTATCCAGGTAGGCGGGGCCCGCGAAGGAGACGTCGCTGGCCCCGCCACCTGGTATGGACTTAAAGTGGAACCCCAACGCTGAAAAAAATCGGCGTGGGGTTCCCCCCCAGGTCCACATCAGACCCTTGTCCGAGCATGCTACCCGGCCGGCCAGGAAAGGGGGGACGAGCGAGCGCCCCCTCCTGAGCCATACCAGGCCGCGTGCCCTCAACATGGGGGGTGCCTTGGGGAAGGGGGGGCCGCGTGGCCCCCCACCCCAAAGCACCTTGTCCCCATGTTGATGAGGACAAGGGCCTCTTCCCGACAACCCTGGCCGTTGGTTGTTGGGGTCTGCGGGCGGGGGGCTTATCGGACTCCGGGAGCCCCTTTAATAAGGGGGCCCCGGATATCGGCCCCCCACCCTATGTGAATGAGTATGGGGTACAATGTACCCCTACCCATTCACCTGTGAAAAAAAGTACAAAAAAAACACAACACAGGGTAAAAATAGTTTATTGCACAGCTCCGGGGGTCTTCCGTCTTTAGGGGTCTTCTCGCCGGACTCCTCCACTATCTTCTGCTAGCTCTTTTACTAGCGGAGGAGCCTGGCTTTCTTTCTCTCCGCCCGCCTCTTCTTCCGACTTCGGGGGTCTTGTCCCCCTCTTTGGTTCTTCTGCCGGGCCACCGCGCCTTCTTAAAGCTCTTTTACAGGTGGTGGCCCAGTCTTCTGTCACCGCTGTCGTCGTCGCCGCCTTCTGTTCTTCTCTTCTTCTCTTCAGATGTTGACTCGTCGCATCCTCCGCTCACAATGGCACGGACCCGACGCGCGGCAACTTATATAGGGACATCACCGGATGATGTCCCCGCCCAATATGGTGTCACAGTCCCAGAGGATGCTGGGACTGTGACATCATAATAGGCGGGGACATCATCCGGTGATGTCCCTATATAAGTCGCCGCGCGTCCGGTCCCCGTCATTGTGAGCGGAGGGAGCGACGAGTCAACACCTGAAGAGAAGAGAAGAACAGAAGGACAGAATGCGGCGATGACAGCGGCGACAGAAGACCGGGGCCACCGCCTGTAAAAGAGCTATAAGAAGGCGCGGTGGCCCGGCAGAAGAACCGAAGAGGGGGACAAGACCCCCGAAGTTGGAAGAAGAGGCCGGCGGCGAGGAAGAAAGCCGGGCTCCTCCGCTAGTAAAAGAGCTAGAAGAAGATAGCGGAGGAGTCCGGCGAGAAGACCCCCGAAGACGGAAGACCCCTGGAGCTGTGCAATAAACTATTTTTACCCCGTGTTGTGTTTTTTTTGTACTTTTTTTCACAGGTGAATGGGTAGGGGTACATTGTACCCAATACTCATTCACATAGGGTGGGGGGCCAGTATCAGGGTCCCCCTTATTAAAGGGGGCTCCCAGATTCCTATAAGCCCCCCGCCCCCGCAGACCCCGACAACCAACGGCCAGGGTTGTCGGGAAGAGGCCCTTGTCCTCATCAACACGGGGACAAGGTGCTTTGGGGTGGGGGGGCCGCGCGGCCCCCCCTTCCCCAAGGCACCCCCCATGTTGAGGGCACGCGGCCTGGTACGGCTCAGGGGGGGGGGCGCTCGCTCGTCTCCCCCTTTCCTGGCCGGTCGGGTAGCGTGCTCAGACAAGGGTCAGATGTGGACCTGGGGGGGGCCCCCACGCCAATTTTTTTCGGCGTTGGGGTTAACCTTTAAGTCCATACCAGGTGGCGGGCCAGCGGCGTCTCCTTCGCGGGCCCCGCCTACCTGGAGACCTGCTCAAAATGAGCGGACTTTTCTCCGGGCGGGAAAAGTCCATTCATTATAAAAGTACGGCGGACTGGCATACGCACGGCCGGATTGTCCACCGAAATGCAAGTCCGGCGGGAAGATTGGAGTGCAAAACTACTTTCTAAGTCCGCCGTACTTTTGGGTCAAAAAAGTACGCCAGAGGCTACACACGGGGGGATTGTCCAGCGGACTTGAGTTTGCTGGACTTTTCCACCCGATTGTTTGATCGTGTGTATGCGGCATTAGTCTGAAAGATGCAGATCAGCACCTATAGGTTGATAAAAGTCAAACCTAAACAATAAAGTTCAATGCAAAGAAATGTGCACTAAAAATGCTGCAGTACCAGAGAAAAACTCTGGTTAGATGTCCTCCAGGGTTGTCCTCCCATTCATTAGTGGGTTGACCTAATTATAGAGGCAATGGGGGTGATTTACGAAAGCCGTGTGCCATCAGTAGAGGCGCACAGCGAGGCGCAACGCACACTTGCATATTTACAAAACGGTGCGCCGGTAACAGAACGCGAATCCCCCATTTACTATAGCGATCTCGGTGCACAGGAGAATGCAATATGTGCGCCACTATGGACATGGCGCACGGCATCTCCCAATCAATATTGACAGAAGATGGAGGTGCCAATATTAATACAACTAGCTAAAGGATATGCAAGTAAGCTTTATGCCGCGTACACACGTAGCCGACTATCCAGCGGACTTCCCGCCAGACTGTCCGTCCGACTTTCCGAACGGGCTACTTGCCCCCACACGGCACTTTTTCAGCGGACTAATATGGCGTACTAAGTCCGCCGTACTATCCGCCGTACTTTTGAAATGAACGGACTCGCCCACACACGCGGAGGAAAGTCCGCTCATTTCGAGTGCGTATCCAGGTAGGTGGGCCCACGAAGGAGACGTCGCTGGCCCCGCCACCTGGTATGGACTTAAAGGGGAACCCCAACACCGAAAAAAATCGGCGTGGGGTTCCCCCCCAGGTCCACATCAGACCCTTGTCCGAGCATGCTACCCGGCCGGCCAGGAAAGGGGGGACGAGCGAGCGCCCCCCTCCTGAGCCATACTAGGCCGCGTGCCCTCAACATGGGGGGTGAGGACAAGGGCCTCTTCCCGACAACCCTGGCCGTTGGTTGTTGGGGTCTGCGGGCGGAGGGCTTATCGGAATCCGGGATGGGAACATCAGCGCTGGGATCCCCGCAGTGTATCCGCAGTGGAGACAGAAGATGGATGCATGTATGGACAGCGCTGGACTGAGAGATCCCCCGTCACTGGATCAGATCAGCCATTGCTGGACCCCAGAGAGATGATCATCCGTCGCTGGATAGCAAGAGTGGATTACCACCGCTGGAATCTTTTTTTAATTTTTTTTATTTTTAATAAAGGAATTTTTCAAAAGTGTGTTTGTCTTATTTAACCATTTTTACACTTTCTTTGTGAAATGGTAGGGTTACTTTTGTACCCCCTTACCATTTCAAACAGGGGAGGATGGGATCTGGGGGCCCCCTTGTTAAAGGGGGCTTCCAGATTCTGATAATCCCCCCGCCCGCAGACCCCCACAACCACCGGCCAGGGTTGTGGGGATGAGGCCCTTGTCCCCATCAACATGGGGACATGGTGCTTTGAGAGGTCACAGACCCCCAAAGCATCCTCCCAATGTTGAGGGCATGTGGCCTGGTACGGTTCAGGAGGGGGGGGCGCTCTCTTATCCCCCCTCTTTTTTCCTGTGGCCTGCCAGGTTGCATGCTCGAATAAAGGGTCTGGTATGGATTTTTAGGGGGACCCCCACGTCAATTTTTTTTATTTGATGCGGTGTTCCCCTTAATATCCAGACCAGACCAAGGAATGAATTGTTGGCTAATACAGAGAACACTCATTCAGTTTTCTCTGTATTACGGGAGCCGACAATGGAAAGTGATTTTAATAGACTTTTTTTCCTTGCGAAATGACACTTTGTGCAGGGACAGTTCGAAGCATGGGAAACATGCGCCCCTTTACAGGCATACTATAGACACCCCCCAGGTACGAAATTTAAAGGAATATTACACTTTTATTGTTTCACTTTAATCATTATTAAAATCACTGCTCCTGAAAAAACATCCGTTTTTAAAACTTTTTTTTGCTTTGATCCATGTCCCCTGGGGCAGAACCCGGGTCCCCAAACACTTTTTAGGACAGTAACTTGCATATTAGCCTTTAAAATTAGCACTAGATTTCTCCCATAGACTTGCACAGGGTGTTCCGGCTTTTCAAATTTGCCGAGAACAGCCCAAATTGTTCACTGTTCGCTGAACAGGTGAACAGGCAATGTTCGAGTCGAACATGAGTTTGACTCGAACTCGAAGCTCATCCCTAGTTGTTAGTTTCACTTTGATTTAATTGTCTGCATGTCAATGGCCCATTTAGACCTTGTTTAATGGAAAACACCAGTTGCTTTTCACTATAAACATTTGTTAGTCCAGTCCTGTAAATCTGCATCTGCTTTACTATTAATTTCCATAAAAATTGGGTTCATGCAAATAGATGCGCCAAATGCATCTAGATGCGCGTTCGCTGTGTATGTGAAATGCGCAACTGTTGTGTGCGTGGAGGTATGTTCCCATGGCGCCAGATATATGGGTATATGGTACCCAGAAGCAGTGGCAAGCACACCGGGACAACGACCATCCAGGAGGTTGCTTGTACTGCTGCTAATTTCTGTTAATTTGCAAATGAAGATCATTTTTTTATTTATTTTTACATGGGGTGTTGTTTGTGTGTGTCATGTCATGTGTGTGTCATGTTTATATGGCTGAATAATTTGGCCTCAAAACACACACACACCTACTTCCTGTGTACAGATTCACTTCCGTGCCAATGTATATTGCTTCCTGCTTCAGTGTGTGTGTATATATAGATATATCTATAGATGTAGATTCTTCTGTCCTCCAGCAGAGAGACATTGGGTAGATGCCACACTCCCAATTCTGTAGGCATAATAATGGTCTAGCACAGGGGTCTTCAAGCTACTGCACTCCAGTTGTTCAGGAACTTCAATTCCCATCATGTCTAGTCATGTCTGTGAATGTCAGGCCGCGTACACACGGGCGGACTGTTCGCCCAACTTTGTCCGTCAAACAGTTTTGGCAAACAGTCCGCTCAAAATTAGCATGGACGGACATGGCCACACACGGCAATTTTTTGAGCGGACTGTTTCAGCGAACTGTTTGCCAAACAGTTCGCTCAACTTTTGAAATGAACGGACTCGCCCACGTAAGGCGGAGGCAAGTCCGCCCATTTCGAGCGCGTGTACAGGTAGGCGGGGCCCGCGAAGGAGACGTCGCGGGCACCGCCGCCTGGAATGGACTTAAAGGGGAACCCCAACGCCGAAAAAAATCCACAACAGACCCTCGTCCGAGCACGCTACCCGGCCGGCCAGGAAAGGGGGGGGCGAGCGAGCGCGCCCCCCCCCTGAGCCGTACCAGGCCGCGTGCCCTCAACATGGGGGGTGCCTTGGGGAAGGGGGGGCCGCGCGGCCCCCCCACCCCAAAGCACCTTGTCCCCATGTTGATGAGGACAAGGGCCTCTTCCCGACAACCCTGGCCGTTGGTTGTCGGGGTCTGCGGGCGGGGGGCTTATCGGAATCCGGGAGCCCCCTTTAATAAGGGGGCCCCCGGATACCGGCCCCCCACCCTATGTGAATGAGTATGGGGTACAATGTACCCCTACCCATTCACCTGTGAAATAAAGTACAAAAAAAAACACAACACAGGGAAAAAATATTTTATTGCACAGCTCCGGGGGTCTTCCGTCTTCGGGGGTCTTCTCCGGACTCCTCCGCTATCTTCTTGTAGCTCTTTTGCTAGCGGAGGAGTCCGGCTTTCTTCCTCCCCGCCGCCGGCCTCTTCTTCCGACTTCGGGGGTCTTGTCCCCCTCTTCGGTTCTTCTGCCGGGCCACCGCGCCTTCTTATAGCTCTTTTGCAGGCGGTGGCCCGGTTTTCTGTCGCCGCCGCCTTCCGTTCTTCTGTCGCCGCCTTCGGTTCTTCTGCCGGGCCACCGCGCCTTCTTATAGCTCTTTTAGAGGCGGTGGCCCGGTCTTCTGTCGCCGTCGCCGCCGCCGCCGCCGCCGCCTTCCGTTCTTCTCCTTCTTCTTCTCCTGGAGATGTTGACTCGACGATCTCTCCGGCCACAATGCCAGGGACGCGCTCCGCTGCCACTTATATAGTGACAATGGGGCGGTGTCACATGGTATATGTCACATGGGTTGGTCACATGGTGACCCCGCCCCCTTACGATGTCATAGTCCCCATGTGACATCAACCCATAATTTATATATTAAAATAAGCAAGCAAAAAATGTAAGATTAAATTATTATAAATCACCTAGAGTATACCAAAGAGAGTGTTATTCACATAAGCGGGTGGGGTATAAGATCCCAGTCATGCTCTGGGCAATCCATGGGGATAAATGGCTCATTGTTGGCACAAAAAATGACTAATCACAACATCTCAACATTCTGCAATGTAATAAAACTCCTTGATACTGAAAAGTATAAATAATAAGTAAGTAATAATAATTACCTAGGGCTATTGCACACCAAGGTTAAGAAACAACCAAGTGGTGATTATTCAGAAGGTAAAAACACCTAGGAGATAATAATAATAAATGATAATCAAGAGCTTGTTGCATTAAAAAAACTTACTCTGGAAGAAAATGCCACAAAGGGTGACCTGCATTCATGTGTGTGGGAAAAGGTTATGACGTGAAAAAACCCTTATATAGGAGAACTCAAAAAAGCTCCTCCCCAGAGGCCACCCTCATGATTAAGGATGAGCCGAACACCTCCCTGTTCGGTTCGCACCAGAGCCTGCGAACAGACCTAAACTTTGTGTGAACTTTAGAACCCTATTAAAGTCTATGGGACTCGAACGTTCACAATCTAAAGTGCTAATTTTAAAGGCTAATATGCAAGTTACTGTCCTAAAAAGTGTTTGGGGACCTGGGTCTTGCCCCAGGGGACATGGATCAATGCAAAAAAAAGTTTTAAAAACGGCTGTTTTTCAGGAGCAGTGATTTTAATAAGGATTAAAGTGAAACAATAAAAGTTTAATAATGTAATAAAAATGTCGTACCTGGGGGGTGTCTATAGTATGCCTGTGAATGGGCGCATGTTTCTCGTGCTTAGAACTGTCCCTGCACAAAGTGTCATTTCGCAAGGAAAAAAAGTCTTTTAAAATCACTTTCCATTGTTGGCTCCCGTAATACAGAGAACACTCAATGATGTAATCAATGTGGTAATCCACTCTTGCTATCCAGCGACGGATGATCATCTCTCCAGGGTCCAGCGATGGCTGATCTGGTCCAGCGACGGGTGATTTTCAGTCCAGCGCTGTCCATACATCTGTCTTCTGTCTCCCCTGCGGAGACACTGCAGGGATCCCAGCACTGACGTTTCTTATATTAGGAGGGCGGGCCATCCGTCACTTGACCCCACCCCCTCTGACGCTGATGAGGGAAGACATGGGGTTCCCCAGTGACGTATGGGTGACCCCGCCCCCCTCTGATGTAACGCAGGTGCGTCTTTTCCTGCGGCCTGCCAGGTTGCGTGCTCGGATAAAGGGTCTGGTATGGATTTTTAGGGGGACCCCACATCAAAAAAATGTTTTAATTTGATGCGGGGTTCCCCTTAATATCCATACCAGACCTGAAGGGTCTGGTATGGATATTTAGGGGGACCCCCACATAAAAAAATTTTTTAATTTGACACGGGGTTCCCCTTAACCACTTCCCGACTGCCACACGACGATGTACGTCGACAGAATGGCACGGGCAGGCATATGGGCGTACCTGTACGTCCCTGCCTTCCCGCGGGTCGGGGGCCCGATCGGGCCCCCGCCCGGTGCCTGCGGCGGTCGGTATTCGTTCGCGAGCGATCCGGGATGAGGGGGCGGCCATTCATTCATGGCCACCCCCTCGCGATCGCTCCCGACGAATAGAAATCATTCGTGACATCACTTCCTCTCCTGTAATGTAAACACAGGAGAGGAAGTGATGTAATCTCTCCTCCGTGTCGGTATTTTTCGTTCCGACACCGAGGAGAGAGGATCGGTGAGTTGCACCAACACGACACTTCACAGTAGAACATGCCAGGCACACTCACACCCCCCCGATCACCCCCCCAATTACCCCTGCCCCCCAGTCACAGTGACACCAATGTCATTTTTATTTTTATTTTTTATTTTTTTTTGCATTGGTGTCATTTGTGACTGTAATAACTGTTAGGGCAGTTAGGGTTAGCCCCCTTTAGTTCTAATGTACCCCCCTAACCCCCCCAATAAAGGTTTAACCCCGTGATCACCCCCCGTCGCCAGTGTCACTAAGGCTGGGTTCACATTGCAGCGGTTTATGAGAACGAATGTGATTCGCACCGCACTGCAGTGCAAATCACATCCGATCTCTGTGCGATTCGAGTTCAGCCATACAGATAGTATGGCTGAATTCGCATCGCACCCGCCGCACCCGCCGCAAATTCGCACGGGACCCTTTTTTTGGCCCGCAGCAGAATCGGATCGCATGGGTGTTCACACCATGCGATCCGAGTTTGCAGATCGCAGTATGCAAACTGATCTGGGGGTGTCATTAACATTTCACTGACACTCCCAGCAGTTCGCATAGGGCAGTGTGAACTGCCGCCGGGAGGCATGTGATGCGGGAACCCGCCGCGGATTCGTGGCGTTCCCGCATCGCTCCAGTGTGAACCCAGCCTAATAAGCGATCATTTTTCTGATCGCTGTATTAGTGTCACAGGTGACGCTAGTTAGGCAGGTAGGTATTTAGGTTCGCCGCAGCTTTTTATAGCGCCAGGGACCCCCATATACTACCGAATAAAGCCCCCTGATTGCCTCCTAGTTAACCCTTTCACCAGTGATCACCATATAACTGTTACAGGTGACGCTGGTTGGTTAGTTATTTTTTTATAGTTTCAGGGCACCCGCCATTTATTACCTAATAAAGGTTTAACCCCCTGATCACCCGGCGGGTGTCATTTGTGACTGTAATAACTGTTAGGGCAGTTAGGGTTAGCCCCCTTTAGTTCTAAGGTACCCCCCTAACCCCCCCAATAAAGGTTTAACCCCGTGATCACCCCCCGTCGCCAGTGTCACTAAGGCTGGGTTCACATTGCAGCAGTTTATGAGAACGGATGTGATTCGCACCGCACTGCAGTGCAAATCACATCCGATCTCTGTGCGATTCGAGTTCAGCCATACAGATAGTATACAGATAGTATGGCTGAATTCGTGTCGCACCCGCCGCAAACTCGCACGGGACCCTTTTTTTGGTCCGCAGCAGAATCGGATCGCATGGGTGTTCACACCATGCGATCCGAGTTTGCAGATCGCACTGCGATATGCGAACTGATCTGGGGGTGTCATTAACATTTCACTGACACTCCCAGCATATCGCATAGGGCAGTGTGAACTGCCGCCGGGAGGCATGTGATGCGGGAACCCGCCGTGGATTCGTGGCGTTCCTGCATCGCTCCAGTGTGAACCCAGCCTAATAAGCGATCGTTTTTCTGATCGCTGTATTAGTGTCACAGGTGACGCTAGTTAGGCAGGTAGGTATTTAGGTTCGCCGCAGCTTTTTATAGCGCCAGGGACCCCCATATACTACCGCATAAAGCCCCCTGATTGCCCCCTAGTTAACCCTTTCACCAGTGATCACCATATAACTGGTACAGGTGACGCTGGTTGGTTAGTTATTTTTTTATAGTTTCAAGGCACCCGCCATTTATTACCTAGTCTCACTAGTGTACCCCTAAATTTAGGGGTGTCTACTTTCCAAAATGGGGTCATTTGGGGGGGGGTTTGTGCCATCTTGGCATTTTATGGCCTTCAAAACTGTAACGCCCTTAGAAAGCCTGAAGGCGGTGCTTGGTTTTCGGGGCCCCGTACGCGGCTAGGCTCCCAAAAAATTCCACACATGTGGTATCCCCGTACTCAGGAGAAGCAGCAGAATTTATTTTGGGGTGTCATTTCACATATGCCCATGGCATGCGTGAGCAATATATCATTTAGTGACAACTTTGTGAAAAAAAAAAAAGTTTGTAATTTTCCCGCAACTTGTGGCAAAATATAAAATATTCCATGGACTCAACATGCCTCTCAGCAAATAGCTTGGGGTGTCTACTTTCTAAAATGGGGTCATTTGTGGGGGTTTTGTGCCATCTTGGCATTTTATGGCCTTCAAAACTGTAATAGGTAGTGAGAAGTGAAATCAAAAATTTACGCCCTTAGAAAGCCTGAAGGCGGTGCTTGGTTTTCGGGGCCCCGTACGCGGCTAAGCTCCCAAAAAGTCCCACATATGTGGTATCCCCGTACTCAGGAAAAGCAGCAGAATTTATTTTGGGGTGTCATTTCACATATGCCCATAGCATGTGTGAGCAATATATCATTTAGTGACAACTTTGTGTAAAAAAAAAAAAAATTTTTTTTTTTGTCATTATTCAATCGCTTGAGGCAAAAAAATTAAATATTCAATGGGCTCAACATGCCACTTATCAATTTCCTTAGGGGGTCTACTTTCCAAAATGGGGTCATTTGGGGGGGGTTTGTACTGCCCTGCCATTTTAGCACCTCAAGAAATGAGATAGGCAGTCGTAAACTAAAAGCTGCGTAAATTCCAGAAAACGTACCTTAGTTTGTAGATGTGACAACTTTTGCGCAAACCAATAAATATACAATTATTGACTTTTTTTTTACCAAAGACATGTGGCTGAATACATTTTGGCCTAAATGTATGACTAAAATTGAGTTTATTGGATTTTTCTAATAACAAAAAGTAGAAAATATCATTTTTTTTCAAAATTTGCGGTCTTTTTACATTTATATCGCAAAAAATAAAAATCGCAGAGGCAATCAAATACCATCAAAAGAAAGCTCTATTTGTGGGAAGAAAAGGACGCAAATTTTGTTTGGGTACAACATTGCATGACCGCGCAATTACCAGTTAAAGCAGCGCAGTGCCAAATTGTAAAAAGACCTCTGGTCATTTACCAGCAAAATGGTCCGGTCTGAAAGTGGTTAAAGGGGTTGTAAAGGTAAATGTTTTTTCACCTTAATGCATTCCATGCATTAAGGTGAAAAAACATCTGACAGTCCCGGCGCCCCCAGCCCCCCGTTTTACTTACCTCACCCCTCGAAAGTCCCGCGCTCGTCTCCCGACGTCCTTTCCACCGTTCAGCCTGGCCGCTGATTGGCTGGAGTGCATGAATGGAAAGCAGCGCAGCCATTGGCTCGCGCTGCTGTCAATCACATCCACTGACGCGGAGCGCCGGGGGTGGGGCTGTGGGATACAGCAAGCGGCTATAGCCGCCGGATGTATCACGGGAGCGTGCCCACAGATGCTTCTCACCATGCGAGGGAACTCGCATGAACGTGAGAAGCACCTGCAGGAGGAAGCCGAGACAGCCGCCGAGGAACCCCAGAAGAGCAGGTTCGGGGCCACTCTGTGCAAAACGAGCGGCACAGCGGATACTATAGACACCCCCAGGTACGAAATTTAAAGGAATATTACACTTTTATTGGGTATATGGTAGTGCTGCGCTGTGTGGGAGGGGAAATTGCAAGGGAGAGGGAGGGGGGGTTGGGTGGTAGGGGGTGATGGTAGGGGGTACCAATTTGGTACCATCTCTTGCATTTTATGAGGTTCATCTGCCTTAAAGACATCTGATACAAGAGTGAGGAAACCCCCATAGTGACCAATATATGTTGTTATGCGCTGTAACCTCACAGCAGTAAGGTAAGGGGACACCCATCTATTTATCCCACGAAGGGGAAAGAAGGAGTGTGGCACTGAATTGCCTGCATGACTTGCACAGCACAAAAAAGTGGATATGCTTTTTGCCTGAATGCCACGGCAGCAACAGTTGCACTGATTTCACTTTCAGTTTATACATTTTATGCGATTAATTGCTTGGACTTATTGACACTTTATTTTTATGGATTTATCTCCGAGTGTGATTATTTTGTTTGATTATTTCATATATGTGTGCACTAGTCACTTTACTTGATTTTTTGCACTTTAGCTTTAACACTTGGTACTATATGTTATTACATGTGTAGCACTATTGCACTTTGATTCACATATGACAAGATATTTCTTGATTGTTTTAATATTGGTTGTTTGATATCAATATAAATTGTTATAATAGCGGATCTCTAGTAGCTATATTTTATGGTGTAACACCGCATATACTTGATATTCCCCACTCACCCCATACCATCACCCCCTACCACCCAACCCCCTCTCCCTCTCCCTTGCAATTTCCCCTCCCCCACACAGCGCAGCACTACCATATACCCATTCATTTCTATTAGGGTTAGAGTCTTTTCCCTTAATCAGTGCATGCAGCAGTATCCCATCTTCCCCTTACATTACATCCATTGGGCTAAGCGCAGAGGTACCATACATAATACATTACATAATACATTACACTTTTATTGTTTCACTTTAATCATTATTAAAATCACTGCACCTGAAAAAACTGCAGTTTTTAAAACTTTTTTTTGCATTGATCCATGTCCCCTGGGGCAGGACCCAGGTCCCCAAATGCTTTTTAGGACAGTAACTTGCATATTACCCTTTAACCACTTGACCACTGGGCACTTAAACACCCTTAATAACCAGACCAATTTTCAGCTTTCGGTGCTCTCACATTTTGAATGACAATTACTCAGTCATGCAACACTGGACCTATATTAAATTTTTGTCCTTTTTTTCACACAAATAGAGCTTTCTTTTGGTGGTATTTAATCACCGCTGGGTTTTTTATTTTTTGTGCTATAAAAGAAAAAATACTGAAAATTCTGTAAAAAAAAGAATTTTTCTTTGTTTCTGTTATAAAATTTAGCAGATTAGTAATTTTTTCTTCATAAATTTTGGCCAAAATTTATACTACTGCATATCTTTGGTAAAAATAAGTACAAATTGGTGGATATTATTTGGTCTTTGTGAAAGTTATAGAGTCCACAAGCTATGGTGCCAATATCTGAAAATTGATCACACCTGAAGTACTGACGGCCTATTTGAATTCTTGAGACCCTAACATGCCAGAAAAGTAAAAAAATACCCCCCAAATGACCCCTTTTTGGAAAGAAGATATTCCAAGGTATTTAGTAAGAGGCATTATGAGTTTTTTTAAGTTGTCATTTTTTCCCACAATTCTTTGCAAAATCAAGATTTTTTTTACTTTTTTTTTTTTCACAAAATTGGCATATTATCAGTTTATTAGTCACACACAGCATATGCATACCACAAATTACACCCCAAAACACATTCTGCTATTGCTCCCGAGTACGGCGATACCACATGTGTGAGACTTTTACACAGTGTGGCCACATACAGAGGCCCAACATGCAGGCGTTCTGGAGCACCCAGGACAATTCTGACATTTCTCTCCTACATGTAAAAATCATCATTTATTTGCTAGAAAATTACATAGAATCCCAAAACATTATATATGTTTTTTTAGCAAACACCCTGGAGAATACAATGGTGGTCGTTGCAACTTTTTATCTCGCACGGTATTTGCGCAGCAATTTTTCCAATGCTTTTTTTTTGGAAAAAAAACAGTTTTGTGCTTAAAAAAAAAAAAAAAAATTTTTTAACATAATGTGAAAGAAGAAGTTACGCTGAGTAAATAGATACCTAACATGTCACGCTTCAAAATTGCACACGCTCGTGGAATGGCGCCAAACGTCGCTACTTAAAAATCCCCATAGGCGATGATTTAAAAATGTTTTACTGGTTATATGTTTTGAGTAACAGAGGAGGTCTAGGGCTAAAATTATTGCTCTCGCTCTAACGTTCGCAGCGATACCTCACATGTGTGGTTTGAACACCGTTTTCATATGTGGGCGGGAACTTACGTATGCGTTCGCTTCTGCATGCGAGCACATGGGGACAGGGGCGCTTTAAAAAAAAAAAAAATATGTATTGTTCATTTTACTTTATTTATTTTAGTTTGACATTTTTTTCCCCAAAAATAAATTTTTTGATCACTTTTATTCCTATTACAAGGAATGTAAACATCCCTTGTAATAGGAATATGGCATGACAGGTCCTCTTTACAGTGAGATATAGGGGTCAATAAGACCCCGCATCTCACCTCTAAGCTGGGAAGCCTGAAAAAAAAAAAAAGATTCTGGCTTTGATCGTATTGACAAGTCGGTAGAAGCACCGGAGGGCGGTGGGATGCCTATGGCTGGATATTGCAGGGTATCACCGACTATGGCTGGGTATGGCTGGGTATCTCTGAGTATGGCTGGGTATCTCAGAGTATGGCTGGGTATCTCAGAGTATGACTGGATATCTCAGAGTATGACTGGATATCTCAGAGTATGGCGTTGCAGAGTATGGCGTTGCAGAGTATGGCGTTGCAGAGTATTGTGTTGCAGAGCATTGCAGGGTATTGGCGGGTGTTGCAGAGCATTGCAGAGTGTTGCAGGGTATTTGCGGGTGTTGCAGAGCATTGCAGAGTGTTGCAGGGTATTGCAGTGTTTCAGGGTGTTGCAGGGTGTTGCAGGGTATTGCAGGGTATTAGCGGGTGTTGCAGAGTGTTGCAGGGTATTGGCGGGTGTTGCAGAGCATTGCAGAGTGTTGCAGAGCATTGCAGAGTGTTGCAGGGTGTTGCAGAGCATTGCAGGGTGTTGCAGGGTATTGGCGGGTGTTGCAGAGCATTGCAGAGTGTTGCAGGGTATTGCAGAGTGTTGTTGCAGGGTATTGCAGAGTGTTGTTGCAGGGTATTGCAGAGTGTTGCTGCAGGGTATTGCAGAGTATTGCAGAAGAGTATTGCAGAGTATTGCAGAGTATTGCAGCAGAGTATTGCAGAGTATTGCAGAGTAATTGCAGGGTATGATGGGGTTAATTTTCGGTGAGCAGCGATGTGGGCACTGCAGATGCAGCCCACAGCGCTGCTGACACAGATCTCTCCCCCCTCCGCTGTACCGATCGGTACAGAGAGGGGGAGGGAGGAACCGGCGTCATAACATGACACCGGTTTGTTTACAAGTGATCACTCCGTCATTTGATGGAGCGATCACGTGGTAAATGGCTCAGATGCTCTCGAGTGCGCGCCCCAGGGGGCGCGCAAGAGCGTAATTCTGGGAGGACGTCATATGACGTCCTCCCAGAGTTAAACAACCGCCCTGTAGCCGTCATTCGGCTATAGGGCGGTTGTTAAGTGGTTAAAGTTAGCACTTTAGATTTCTCCCATAGACTTGTATAGGGTTTTCCGGCTTTTCAAATTTGCAGCGAATAGGCATTGTTCGAGTCAAACATGAGTTTGACTCGAACTCGAAGCTCATCCCTACTCATGATGAATTGGCCATATGGCCAATCAGAGATGCCCAGAAGGTATGGGCAGGCTCCTTACTTATTCACAATGGCATGCTCCCATATATGGAAGCCACCATTGTAGACAGAAGCCTGCACTGGATAGATATAAAAACAAAAAAGAGCAATCATGGGACTATAAATGAGGTGGGTCACAGACTAGGCACAACTAGGATACAATTGATAATTTATTATAAATTCATTATACAAAAATATGTAAAAAAATATGTAATATAGCTATGCAAAATTCATATAAACATTAGCAGTAAAAATATCAATACAATATATAATGGGACACTATATGTATATAATAATCATGAAGATATCGCAACAAAATTTGTCCGTAAATGAGTAAATGTAATTTAGCATATATGGATCTCTATGCGTTTCATGGATCTCACTAGGGTCCACTCATCAGATGTTTGATTCAGTAATTCATCTATGGAAAAAAAATGAATACAGTATCTCACAAAAGTGAGTACACCCCTCACATTTTTGTAAATATTTTATTACATCTTTTTATGTGACAGCACTGAAGAAAAGACACTTAGCTGCAATGTAAAGTAGTGAGTGTACAGCTTGTATAACAGTGTAACTTTGCTGTCCCCTCAAAATAACTCAACACAGAGTCATTAATGTCTAGAACGCTGACAACAAAAGTGAGTACACCCCTAAGTGAAAATGTCCAAATTGTGCCCAAAAATGTCAATATTTTGTGTGGCCACCATTATTTTCCAGCACCGCCTTAACCCTCTTGGACATGGAGTTTTACAGGTTGCCACTGGAGTCCTCGTGCACTCCTCCATGAGGACATCATGAAGCTGGTGGATGTTGGAGACTATGCGCTCTTCCATTTGAGGATGCCCCACAGATGCTCAATTGGGTACAGGTATGGAGACATGCTTGGCCAGTCCATCAAATTTACCCTCAGCTTCTTTAGCAAGGCAGTGGTCTCATCAGACCACAGGACATGGTTCCAGTAATTCATGTCCTTAGTCTGCTTGTCGTCAGCAAACTGTTTGCAGGCTTTCTTGTGCATTATCTTTAGAAGAGGCTTCCTTCTGGGACTACAGCCATGCAGACCAATTTGATGCAGCGTGCAGCATATGGTCTGAGCACTGACAGGCTGACCCCCCACCCCTTCAACCTCTGCAGCAATGCTGGCAGCACTCATACGTCTATATCCCAAAGACAACCTTTGGATACGAGTCTGAGCACGTTCACTCAACTTCCTTGGTTGACCATGGTGAGGCCTGTTCTTAATGCAATCTGCCCTGTTAAGCCGCTGTATGGTCTTGGCCACAGTGCTGCAGCTCAGTTTCAGGGTCTTGGCAATCTTCTTATAGCCTAAGCCAGCTTGATGTAGAGCAACAATACTTTTTTTCAGGCAAGGATAAACCACCCAAAAATGGCCAACGGGAAATCAACCAGGGGGGAAACAAGAACAAGACCCCAGGTGCGGTAAGGTTAGGGTGTATGAGCACAGTAGACCAGATGATTCTAAGAATGTGTTTGAGTGCATAGCATAACAAAATAATGAATAAATGGGTCTGGTGTAGGGTGCAGTGGATACAGATATACCGGTGATCAATCAAAGTGGAAAGTGAACACCTATGTGAACCCGTGAATAGTGGAATGGAGAGTTCAGAGAAAACACCAAACCATAGCTGAATATCAAACACAATAGCGTAAAGCTGAGTGGAAAAATTGAGGAGAGAAAAAAATAAAACAAAAGAAAAGTGAAACAAACAAGCAAAAGGGGAAAAGAACAAATAACTTTGCAGGCTAATACCTGTGAATAGGTAGCAAGTGCTGAATATAATTTACACGACCACCTCCACAAGGAGCAATGTGCAAATGGAGGTCATGACTAACCCAGGCTGATGTATCCCCACAGGGGTGAGCGGATCCCGCCAACATCATGCAGTTGCCGCAGATGAAGGGCTGGGAAATGATCCCGCACCTGGTGCGCTCACCAGAGACAGGTAAAAAGAGGCCGCCCTATGTCGTCAGATGGAAGACATCACCCTGACAACGTGATGCCGAGGCTGCCATGTGACGGGTGTATAAGCATGATGCTGAGGCACAGCATGACACCACCCACCCATGCACCGGATGGGAATAGAAACAAGAAACAAGGAGGGGAGGGATGCAGCAAGCCACGCCTCACAAACCTGGGACATGCGAGTCCTGGCGAACCCACCCATTCCTTACTGGGTTCATGGCACAGAGTGACATGAGGCATATAGAAAAAAAATTAAAATAAATGAATATATCATTAATATTATATGAATATATCATTATAAAATTGCAAGAATTAAAAAAAATTGATGTAGGATAAAAATTAGATGAATGCCGATAATGAAAAATATGAATGTGCTTGTAGTCAATGCGACAGATCAGGGGCGACTGGGGTATCTTCTACCCAATTGTTGCAGAAAGAAGAAAAAAATTATCTGGAACATACACCGTGGCCCAACTCCAGCCTGGGTTATACATATAAAGACAAAAAAGAGTGGTCATGGGACTTTAAATGAGGTGGGACACAGACTAGGCACAACTAGGATGCAATTTATAATTTATTCTAAATTCATGATATACAAAAATACGTAAAAAAAAAAATGTAATATATCTGTGCAAAAAGTCGTATAAACATTAGCAGATAGACCCAGAGCCTGAACGTCCAGTAACAAAACTGGATGTTATCATTGAGTTCCGGTTTCATAGTTGCCCTCAAACTAATAATCCATTTAGTTCTCGTAATATTCTATTATCAAAATCTCCGCCTTGTGGGGCTGGATGTATTTGTGTGAGGAGAGTGTCCATTTATATTTATGGTGTTTGGCGAAGTGTCTCGCCTGTCTTGGTGCCCTAGCATATAACAATGCTGCTGCCCATAGTGATGTCATGTTTAATTTTTAGCATATAACAATGCTGCTGCCCATATTGATGTCATGTTTAATTTTTTATGAAAATGCATTAAAAAAGGATTAAGGAACAGGATCCATATGTACATCTTTCTTAAAAATGTGTAGCTTTAATTCAAAACAAGGAAGTAATTGTATATTTGCCAAACTAAATTAGACCCATTTTATGCCCACAATAAGCCCCTAAGCTCCAACCAAAAGGAACTGTAGTTTGTGGGGTTCTTCTAAATTGTATATAAGCATAAACTGGTGGATGCAATGACACTCTCCTGGTCACCTTAAACTTCTGAGCATACAGTCTCTAGGCCTTGAGTACTGATCAGGGCCGGATTGAGAGTATCATGGGCCCGGTGCTAAGGATTTTGGTGTCCCTTTTTATGAAAATAAATAAAATGAAAACACAAACATTTTGTGTTAAAACAAATTAATATAAAGTGAGAGAGGGGGTTTGAGAGAGAGAGGGGGTGATAGAGAGAGAGGGGCTGAAGAAGAAGGGGTGAGAGGGAGTGGGGGAAGAGAGAGAGAAAGGGGGTGAAAGAGAGAAGGGGTGAGAAAAAGGAGAATAGAGAGAGGGTGAAAGAGAGAGAGGGTGAAAGAGAGAGGGTGGTAGGAGGGGGGGGGGTGAAGGGGGCGAGAGAGAGAGAA
This sequence comes from Lithobates pipiens, assembly GCF_037356315.1. Classification (NCBI taxonomy): domain Eukaryota; kingdom Metazoa; phylum Chordata; class Amphibia; order Anura; family Ranidae; genus Lithobates; species Lithobates pipiens. Next base: position 391,517,591 of record NW_027507764.1, read on the forward strand.
CAAGGTGAAAGAGAGGGGGTGAAAGAGAGAGAGGGGGTTGAAAGAGAGAGGGGATGAGAAAGATAGTGAGGGGTGAGTCTGTGGGGGACACAGCATAGTACATTACATGGGGGGTAATAGCACAGTACATTACATGGGTGGCACAGCAGAGTATGTTACGGGGGGGGGGGGGCAAAGCACAGCACATTACATGGTGAGCAAAGCACAGCACATTACATGGTGGGCATAATACATGACAGTGGGCACTCCACAGCAAATTCAACGGTGAGCATTGCACAGCACTTCACATGGTGGGTACAGCACATTATACGGTTGGCACTGCACAATACAGCACATTACGTGATGTGCACAGCACATTATATGGTGGGCACAGCACATGACATGGGTGGTACTGCACAACACAGCAGATTACATGGTGGGCACAACACAGCACGTGCACAAGGTGGGCACAGCACATTATATGGTGGGCACAGCATGTGACATGGTGAGCACAGCTGAGCACATTGCATGGTGGGCACTGCACTTTACAAGGGGGCACTGCACAACACTGCATGACTTGGTGGGGACTGCATGGCACAGTACATGACATAGTAAGCACTGCACATAACATGGTGGGAACTGCACGACACAGCACAGCTCATCACATGGTGGGCACACATTAAATGGGGAACACAGAACATGACATGGTGAGCACTGCACAGCACGTTCCATTGTGAGTACTACATGGCACGGTGACATGGTGGGCAATACATGGCACATGACATGGTGGGCACTGCACAGTACATTAAATGATGCGTACAGCACATTGCATGGTAGGCACTCCATGGTGCAGTACATGACATGGTGGGCACAACACAGCACATGACATGGTGGGCACTGCACAGCAATTTACATGGTGGGCACAGCACATTACATGGTGGATACATGGATACTGCACTGCACATCACATGGTAAGAACTGCACATGACATAGTGGGCATTTCATGGCACAGCATATGACATGGTGGGTACTGTATTTGATATAGTGGGCACTTCATAGCACAGCACATGACATGGGGGCACAAGAGAGCATATTACATGGGTGGAGCAACAGTCTGTCCCCTAGCACAATCATTACACCCCCCAGGTCAGTTTCTACACAATACTCCCTCCTTAATACGTTTACTAACCTCATCTCAACAGCATGGCAGATCTCCTTCCTCCTGCCTCCTGCTGGTTAGGATGACATCAGTGCCCCTCCCCCAGAAGGATGACATCAGTGCCCCTCTCCCAGCCAGCTGCCTGACGATTTCAGACACTGAGGATCAGTGTGAGTGTAACAGAGTCTCCTCCATGTGTTCAGGATGGCACACAGATAAGTCACTGGCATGGGCCTATATTGAGGTAGGGGCCTGGAGATGCAGCTCCAGTAGCCCCTGTGTTAATTTTCCTGGAAGCCCAAGTTCTGAGTGTAGAGAAGCAACTGTCAGCACTGAGAAGACCCTCCATACTAAAGGAGAGCCGGGAGCATAACCTGGAGGGGCCGACAGGGGCCAGTACAGAGACGGGTGGAGACAAAGAGGTGCAGGCACTAGAAATTAGTAGATGGGTGACAGTCAGTGAGGATAGAGGGGGAAGTGCCAGGGAGGCCAATCCTGGGCTGGAGCATCCCAATAAGTATGCTCCATTGAGTGAGATTGGTGAAACTGGTCAGGGACCAGCACTGCTGAAGCTAAGGGACTCTCCTAGCTACCAAGGGAAGAACTCCTCTAGGGAGAATGGTGGGGAAGTGAAGGGAAAGGATATACAGATTCTGGTGGGACAGAGAGGGCAATCTGCGACAAAGACCTGAAGCACCAAATTGTATGTCTCCCAGGCGCTCTGGTTCAGCAAATCATGGATCTGGTGGATACATTACTGGGAGGGGCTGAGGAAGACCCGGCTGTCATGGTGCACGTTGGCACCAATGACAAAGTCAGATGCAGATTGAGTGTCCTAAAGAATGATTTTAGGGACTTAGGAGCTTAATTGAGGAAAAATATCTCCAAGGTAGTATTCTCAGGAATACTACCGATACCTCCAGCCACACCAGAAAAGCAAAAGGGGGATTAGGGAAGTAAACAGGTAGCTAAGGAGCTGTTATAGTAAGGAGGGATTTGGGTTCCTGAACTTCTCAGTCGGTCACCAGTTCTATAGAAGTGACAGACTGCACCTAAATGAGGAGGGTGCAGATCTGCTGGGAGTAAAGATGGCCGAAAAGTTAGAGGGGCTTTTAAACTAGATGACGAGGGGAGGGTCCAGAGGTAGAGATAGTCAGCATTGAACATATTCCAGAGAGTAGTATTGGGGGCATTAGTGGTAGGTTGACTAAAGCACATAAACCCGAGGTAAGTATAGTAACAAGTCCTATTTGCAATCTCGGAACACCCAATAAGAAGACAGCATGCGACCGGTCTAAACTATGTGGCATGTTCACCGATGCCAGGAGTATATTCAATGGTATTCCCTTTATCGCAGGGATAGAGAGGGTAAAAAAAGGGGAGGGGTATGCCTATATATCAAGAATAATGTGCAAGTGTGAAAGATGGCATCAATAGGAGGAGGTGGAATCCTTATGGGTAGAGCTTCAAAGGGATGAAGATAAGGGGAGAATAATACTGGGAGTATGCTATAGGCCCCTTAACCTGAGGGAGGAGGCGGAGACGGACCTCCTAACACAATTTGGATTAGCAGTAAGGATGGAAAGTGTTATCATAATGTGGGATTTTAATTATACAGACAGACATTATACAGACATAGACTGGGCGGAGGGAACCTCTAAGGCTCGCCAGTTCTAAAATGTCTTGCAGGACAATTTCATGGGTCAGATGGTAGGTGCACCAACTAGAAACAAGGTGTTACTAGATCTACTTATTGCCAACAATACAGACCTGATCACAGGTGTGGAAATACGGGGCAATTTAGGAAACAGCGATCACATGTCAATTGTCTTCAGTATAAATCACACAAATAGGAAATGCAAGGGGAACACAAAGACACCGAATTTCAAAAGAACCAACTTCCCTAAACTACGAACCTTGCTAAAAGATATAAATTGGGATAAAATCGTAGAAACAAAGAACATGGAGGAGAGATGGGTTTGCTTTAAGAGCATATTAAATAAGGGCATTAGCCAGTGCATCCCATTGTGAAATAAATTTAAAAGAGCGAACAAAAGTCCTGGATTGCTTAACTTTAATGTAAAAATGCATATAAATGCCTTCAAAAAATACAAGGCTGAGGGAACATCATCAGCATTCAGACTGCAAAGTTGCAGTGATGAGTCTACAGCAAAAGCTCTGCAAGTCTACAGCATGAAAATTCAGTCACAGTGACCCCTGTGGTGGGATGAATATTGCAAAACATAACTGAACCAGAACTTGCAGCAGACGTGCAGAATGTTTGCAAAGAAAGTTTATCTGGAGTCATGCAATATGAACTTGCTGCAATTGTGCAACAAACTTGTGGGGACTCTATGCAAACAAAAAGTGTGAGGTCCTCTAAAAATCCATACCCTTAAACTGACTATGCAGCCCAGCTGGCCAAGAAAGGGGGAGAACCATAGAAGGTCATATGTCCTCAACACAGGAGGGTGCCTTGCCAGGGGGACCATTTCTGCAAAGCCTCATCTCCCCATGTTGAGATAATGAAAACAAGGAACTCTTACCCACAACACTTACCGGGAAGGTTAGCAGAATCTGGGAGCCCCCTTTAATAACAATGCCCCCCCATATTCCCCCCCATGTGTAAGAGTCTAGGGTACATAGTTGCCTTTCTTAGCAACCAGTGACTATGGATGAGCCAATGGTTAGTCCAAACCTTAAGCTATTCATCCTCTATTTAGCATGAGCCAAGAATGTATATATTATTAGGACTTATATGCAATTTTTTGAAAGATTTAATTTCTTGTAGTTGAAAACTCCTTTTTCTTTTGTAAATGTACAAAAAAAAATATTGCTGTTCCTGGCCAAATAGAATGTTTTTAAAAATGTTTTTTCATTAGTACATGTTCCCAAAGGCAGTCCCTCCCATGCAATTCTTGACACCTTGCATGTTAGCCCAGAAAATGACCATTTTTAATATGACAGCTGGGTGGCACAGTGGCTAAATGGTTAGCATTTCCACCTTGCAGTAATAGAGTCATCATCAGTTCAAATACCAACCACAGCACTACCTGCCCAGAGTTTGTATCTTCTCACTATGCCGATATGGGTTTCCGCTCACACTCTAAAGACATGATGGTAGGTTAATTGGCTCCTGTCTAAATTAGCCCTAGTATGTGTATGAATATGAGTTAGGGACCTTAGACTGCAAGGACTAATGTGAATGTGTAATAAATATGTAAAGTGCTGCATACTGTATGTTGATTATATAAATACCTGTAATGAGTAAATCATTTTTCTTCTATTGACTTCAATGGGGTTCAGGTTTGACATCAAAACTTCTTTGAAATTCACCGAACTCAGGGCAGTTGGGCTTAGTAGGGAAGTGAGTAGAGGAGAGTGGCTCAGCCAGAACAGACTATAATCAGACATTCCCAGGAGATGACTGTGACATCAGCTGACAGTGGGCTTTGGCCAACTGTTGGCTGATTCTGAGTCACAGGAGAGCAAAGGTAAGTGCAATCCTGTGACCCAGAAGATTACTTCTCTATAAATAAAAAATATGTTTTATATTATTTTAGTTAGTTTATTTTTAACTTAAATACCATTCTTATCTACAGTATTTTGTGCTGGCATGGTGCATGTATTTTTCTGTGCAGCTCAAAGCATTTGACCCATTCCATCCGATTCTCCACCCACAGAGAGATTGTGGGGTTGATTTACTAAAGGCAAATCTCTGCACTCTGCACTAAAAGTGCACTTGGAGGTGCAGTCGCTCTAAATCTGAGTGGAAGCTATGAAATGAGGGGAAGCTCTATGGATTTTGTCATCCAATAATGTACAAGCAAAATTGTTGTTTTTTACTTTCCTTGCATGTTTCCCTCAGATCTACAGCAACTGCACTTCCAGGTGCACTTGCAGAGCACTTGTAGTGCAAAGTGGATTTGCCTTTAGTAAATAAACCCTCATAGTGTTGTTGTTCTGTGGAGAGTGCAGGACAAAGTTGACATTTAAGCAGCTGGGTTAACCTTATCAAAAGCTTTCAGAGAATTGGTGTTCATTTGCTTATTTATTTGACCTAGATATATTTTTGCTGTTCCTCACAGTTAACAGCTGGATATCATTTTTATTCATTGCACACTATAAAGTGAATAGGAAACCATCCGCTTATTTAATGGAGATACCTATAGAAGTAGAGCCATTTCCTGTTTTTTGGCCTGTTAAACTACAGAAATTAAAATCAACTATCACTTGTCATTTCTATATAGTACGGTAATTTTAACAGGTGTGTGTAAAAGAAATGTAAGACATGCTCTCTACCTTCTTTCTCTCCACCAGCAAATGATTACTTGTCCAGCCATCCTTTTTATGTTCTTTAATGTTTTGATATATATGTTTCATTATGGTACCATCTGTTAGTGTTCAGGGAAAATGGCATCCAGGCTATAAAGTGAGAATATTTGAAAAGGTCTATAATAGAGATTTATTTTCTACAAGTACTCATGTTTTTATATTGAAATGTGCAACTTGAACACGTTATGAAGCATAAATAATCAATGTCGTAGTTAAAGTATTCTCTATGTGAAATTAAACAGTGCTTTTTTTAAGTCAAATAAAATAATTGTGCATCGTGTTTTTCAACTACTTGATTAAAACAATTAACACTCAGCAAAAAAAGGCAACAGTTTTGATAAAAATGCACTGCAAACAAATGAAACATGCAAAAAATGGAAAATTGTATACTCACCTTTCCGTAATTTTCCTTTCCTGACGCATCTTCATGGCAGCACACACTGGGTTGTGACTCCGCCCCCACAACCTGACAGGATTGGATGAACTATAAATTTGAAGGGGAGACACCCTGCTGCATTCTCTGTAAATATCATCACAAAAGAAACAGGGAGGGCAACTGTGTGCTGCCATGAAGATGCGTCAGGAAAGGAAAATTACGGAAAAGGTGAGTATACAATTTTCCATTTTCCTGACGCCTTCATGGCAGCACACACTGGGAAATAACTCGCCAGTTGGGTGGGTGCAAGTAAAATAATATTTATTCCTTATAATGCTGAAGAATTGGCTCTAATGACGGATCTGCCGAAGTCGGCCATGGATAAATGAGCAGAATCCACCTTGTAGTGGGAAATAAAGGTATTCCTGGAGGACCACGTTGCTGCCCTGCATATTGTCTCTGGTGAGACCCTGCAATACACTGCCCAAGAGGTAGCCACTGCCCTAGTTGAATGAGCCCTGATGTCTTCAAGAATCGCCATATGCTGGGTGGAGTAAGCTTTTTTAATGGTTCTGACTAACCAGGATGCAATAGTGCATGAGGAGGCGGCTTACCCACGCCTGGTTCCATGGGGAATGATAAAAAGAGAGTTAGTTTTCCTAAAAGAGGTGGTAGCAGTTAAGTAGTTCATGATGGTTGTTTTGACATCTAGTGGATGAGGATTACCCTGATCATCCGTGAAGGATGGAAGGATGATGGTTGTAATGGAAGGAAGTTGCCACTTTGGGTATGAAGTGTTCGGAATCGGAAGGTCTGAGGACTACTTTGTCAGGAAAGAGAACTAACTTAATGCTTGGATCTCCGACACTCTCCTAGCTGATGTAATCACAATGAGAAAAGACAGTTTTAAAGTCAAGTCCCATAAAGAGATAGTTTCAAATGGAACAAACGGAGGAGAAGCGAAAGTATGGAGAACTATTGAAAGATCCCATAATGGAAAGACTGGCCTCCTGGGGGGTTTAATGTTTAGATCTAGGCTCTGTAAATTGGATTACCAATGGGTGGAATGCCCACTTAGTATCTGTTTTAGCTGACAGAGCTGATACCTGAACCTTTAGGGTACTTAAGCTTAGGCCCTTGTTGACCCCCGACTGGAGGAATTCCAGGACCTGAGAGGGTTGCGGAGAAAGGGAATTCCATCCTTTCTGTTGTGCCATGAAGCAGAATCTTCCCCAAACCTTTGAATAGATGGTATTGGTAGTGGCTTTCCTGGCTTGCATCAGGGTTGACTTCATGAGAACAGCCTTGCGCTCTTAGTCTAGCCCTCTCAATCTCCAGGCCATCAGGTGCAATTTCTCTGATGCAGGATGTAAAAATTGACCTTGAGACAGAAGATCCGGAGTTATTGGGAGAGGAACTGGAGGTTGAAGGCTGAGCTGTAAGAGTCGTGAACCACGGCCTCCTCGGCCACAGTGGAATAATCGTAAATACCGTCACCGAGGATCTCCTAAGCCTGGATAGGAACCTCACAATTAACGGAGTTGGAGGGAATATATACCCCAACTTGAAGTTCCATGGGTGAACTAGACAGTCCACTCCCTCCACCGATGGGAATGAACCTCTTGACAGGAATCTGTGGCACTTGGTATTCGTCGGAGTGGCTGCTAAATCTACTTCCGGCGTTCCCCAGATTTCCGTAAGGAGGGAGAAAGTCAGAGGGTTCAACCACCACTCGTTGTTGGATAGCGTTTCTCGACTCAGGCAGTCGGGTAGTATGTTCTGTGCCGCTGGGACATACACCGCTTTTAAACTTGTTAGATGTATCTGAGCCCATTCCAAGATGGGCCGAACTTCTTCCATCAAGGTGGCACTCCTGGTACCCCCTTGCTTCTGAACATAAGACACTGCTACTTGATTGTCCATTCGAATGAGCACATTCTTGTCCGTCAGAAATGGTGCAAATGCCCTTAAGGCATAAACGGCTTCCCTGAGCTCTAAAATGTTCGAGACCAAACCTTGAGCCTGAATATGCCACTGGCCCTGGGCTGCCTGGTCTTGATAGTGGGCCCCCCAACCGCTCTGGCAGGCATCCGAAGTGACTACTTCCGGGTCTGGAGGGACTATCGGTTTGTATTTCCTGAGATTGCTCGGGCGCGTCCACCACCATATCGATTGCTTCACCGATCTGGAGATGAAGATGGGCTGACCCATTGAGACTCCATCCCACTGCCTGAGGAATGGTTGCGGACATGGACCCTAGTACACTCAGACAGGCTCTGGCTGGTAAGTGATTCCTTGATAGCAGCTTCTGCATTTTCTGTATCAGAGGCCGGATCTTCTCTTGTGGGAGCTGTATCTTGTTTGTTTTGGTGTTTAGATCTGCCCCTAAAAATATCATATTTTGTGTGGGTCGCAGACAGCTCTTTTCCCAATTGATTATCCACCCACTTCTGGAGGGTTGTAAGGAGGATCTCTCGGTGATGAATCAACGTCTCTTGATCCTTTGCTAAAAGTAGGATGTCGTCCAGATAATGGTGGACGCGTAATCCCTTTTCTCTGAGGAAAGCCACCAACGGTAACAATACTTTTGTAAATGTCCTGGGTGCCGAAGAGATGCCGAATGGGAGGCACTGGAATTGGAAATGATGTTGGTTTATGGCTAACCGGAGAAACTTTTGAAAGGCCGGATGAATTGGTATATGCAGATAAGCGTCCGATAAATCTATTGAAAGCATCCAATCGCCCAGATTTATTGCTAGAAGTATGGATTGAAAGTCTTCCATTTTGAAAGCCTCCACTTTGATATCCTTGTTGAGCATCTTGAGGTCTAATACAGGACGCAAATCCCCTGTCTTTTAGCAGAAACAAGGAAGAGTAGAACCCTCTTCCCTTTTGGCATGATGGGACCTCCAGGATCACTCCCTTTTGTTTCAATTCTGCTACGTACTTTACTAGCAGAATCCTTTGGGGTACTGAGGATGGTACTCTGGTTGCCTGGAAATGAATAGGTGGGAGTCTGTTTTTTAATTTCCACCTGTGTCCGAATCGGATTGTGGACAATGTCCATAAATCCTTTATATGGTCTGACCAGATCTTGGTGAAGTTCCTTCTGTTCCCCTGCCGGGGTGGCCTTAGATTTCTGTATCCTTAGAAAAGAAGGTTTTGTGTTTTTCCAGTCCCTTCTAAATTCCCTACCAGGAGAGTAGGACCTGGACTCTCTATATTTGTCCGGAAGATTACGTCTGTAAACAGGTCCCTTCTGTGTCTTGGGTCTCCTGTCGGAGGGGATCAGGCCTGACTTCCCTCCTGTTACCTTGGATATGGCAGAGTCTAACTTGGCACCGAACAGATTTGCGCCATCATATGGAATTCTGCACCAATTTATTTTTGATGCTGTATCGGCCATCCACGGTTTGAGCTGTTACGGAGGCCAGCATAGCCTTGGCTGAAGATCTTATAATATCTACTGATGCCTCTGCTAGCTTGACTTCTTGCAGAGAGGAAATAATCTTTCCCATTTCAATGCCATCCTGTAGGTCTTTTTCTATATTAGATGCCCATCCTGAGATGGCTGTGGCCACTGCTGCTGTGGTAATTGCTGGTCTACAGGCTCCCCCAGCCATGGAATATGCCTTCTTTAATTCTAGGTCCATCTTTCGGTCGAGCACATCCCGAAAGGAAACAGCATCCTCGATTGGTAGTGTGATGTGGCAGGTGAGGCACATTAATGAGGAATCGATGATGGGAGCATTAATTAAAGGCTTCACTTTTGACTCTTTTAAAGGGTACATCTTGGCTAATCTGTTTGTAAGACTAGATCTTTTGTCAGACCTCTCCCACTCGTCTTTAATGAGATCCTCCAGCTCCACTATAAATGGGAAGGATAACGGATCTCTTTTTAGGTTTGGAAAATATTTCCGTATTTTCTGAGGTTCCGCCGCATCATCTTGCCAGCCGAATGCTTCTTTAACGCCCTTTGCAAAGGGTTCCACCAGGGAAAAATCAAAGCCCACTGACATCTCCTGACCCTCATCTTCAGAGGAAGATTGTGATGCCTGAGTGAGATGGGGGTCTGCTGAAGATGTACTGGGAGCAGCTCTATCTAATGCTGGTGTTGTTGTTTCCAGTATGGACTCCCGCACTGATTCTCTTATGAGGTCTGTAGCAATTCTTGCGTCTGCGACAGGCTTTATTATCTGTTAGTTATCTGGCAGTGCCGGAGCGCCGCATACCCAGCAAGCGTTTGCTGCAGGTTGGGTGTGGCGGCTTTGACATTGTGAGGAAGGAGATCTCCTGCGACTTGATCGACTGTGGCGTGAGTAGCTATGTTGTGAGTGGCTGTGTCTTCAGTGCCATGAAGGAGATCTTGAGCGGCTCCTGCGGGACATCCTGCTAGACGTATGGCTAGACCTTCTCCCATGGCTGGAACTTGCGCCTCTTGATCTAGACGGGCTGCCAAAAAAATGCAGCATTTAACGTCTGGCACTCTTTTTTTCTCCCCTTCAATACTTACCTTGCCCGGTAAAGCCTCTTACCTAACTTGCTGATGGTGGTCTGCGTGGGTAGTGGACTCCATAGAAAAAAAAGGGGTGAAGGACAGTCTGAGATATAGAGAGAAATAATGTGTACATATATATATATATATATATATATATATATATATATATATATATATATATATATATATATATATATATATACACACACATATATACACACACACACACACACACACACATATATACATACACATACACACACACAATTCACTTATAAATATAAATATATATATTATTTATTAACAAAGTTTATCTGCAAGAAACAATATAATAACAATAATAATATATATAGGAGTCCCACAGGGACTTACCTGGAGACTGCAGAGTGATCTACATGCAGAGGCAGCAACCTTCCTTAAGTTTTGCAGATTGCACAGCAGAATCACAGAGAAATACAGCTCTGTATTTGAAAATAGCGCCATTGTGGCGGCTAATTGACGCTCTGCGCATGCACAGAAGCGTCCCGAGTGTTCCGGCGCCATTTTGGATAAGGGAACACACATTGAAAACATAGGGGGGAAAAAAAAAAAAACACTAGCACTGCACGTGCTCAGAGTGGCCGAACGGCGCCATCTAGGCTGGAATTACAGCATAGAGAAAACACCACTGAAGGAGAAACAAACGGCGGCCATGACAGGGGACTACAAGAGACAGCAATCCCAAAGGTAGAGAAAAAAAGGGAATATAAACCACCACTTACTATAGGAATAAAAGATGGATATTATTTAAATAAGAGGAATTAATAGGCAAAGGAAGAAGGGGAGTCCACTGCAAAGGTAAAAAAGCTTCTTTAAAGCTTTGGTAATGCCAGAAATCCAGTAGCCCCTTGAGACCACCAGAGCGGGGGTTCCCTCCATAGAAGCTCCTTTAGAGACTGTACAGGAGGGACTTCCAAACAGGAGAGGCTTGAACCTGCTGGGGCGAATGCGGTAGAGGCTTATTCATCTGTAACAGGAAAACTCCGTCCGTCCAACCTGTCAGGTGAGGATAAAAAAGAGAATGCAGCAGGGTGTCTCCCCTTCAAATTTATAGTTAATCCAATCCTGTCAGGTTGTGGGGGCGGAGTCACAACCCAGTGTGTGCTGCCATGAAGGCGTCAGGAAATGAAAGTTCAACTCCAACTCCAGTCTACTAAAGTAAAACTGCTTAGGTTATCCAGGAAATAAAACTGCCATGAAAACATCAGAAAGTTCCCACAATTACTTTTTTCCTTGTCAAAAGATGTTATTAGAATATACAATTAGAGTCTTAACAAACATATTAAAGTGTATGTCATTTGTTACAGGGCGATATACTAAATAAATTGCAAGCAAAATATATATTGCATTATGTGAATTAAGAGAGAAGGTTATGTGAAATAAAAGTATTATATATTGAATTAATATATCACATCAAATAAAAAAATAATAAATTATGGATAAATATTGGAAGAGAAAAAAAAATGTAGATGAACTTGAGCAAAGTATTAATTACAACTCTTGTAACTTTTACATGAGAAATAAGAAAGAGAAAAAAGGAATAGTAAAGATCAAGAAAAGATGGTAGAGAAAAAAAGTGGGGGATAGGAAGATGTACAATATATCACTCATTGAAAACCAAACATTTGAAATAATTTAATTAACACAAATTACAGGATAAATAATGTTTATATTTACCACTGACAGCTTTATTTTTAGACTTCCAGAGATTATGCCTGAGATTGTTGCCCACAGAGCCAGACAGCACAGAGGAACAAAATGGCTCCCGCCCCTCAAGAGAACACACACCCACCAGGCCATGATGAGAACCTACAAGAGGTCGCACTTGTTGCAGGAATGAGGGATAAGAGCGGGGGTGGGAGGCAAGCGAGAAGGGGGGGGGGGAAGAAAAAAAGGGCCAGGCGGGCACGAAGGGAGGGTCACGTGGGTCACCAGGCACTGGAGAGGATCTCAATTCACTGTGAAAATTAAATAATTACTCAAATTAATACATTTCGAGGGTAATCCCATACACCTAAACAACTGTATGCCAGTGAAAGCACAGCAGATAATAAATGGGGACCTCACATGAGGAAGTATAGGATGGTGCAGAGGAGTGAGAATTGAAAACCGCTACTGGTGAAACAAAAACAGACTCCAGAAGAAGAGCAAATAAAACAAGAACACCAAAATGAAATGGAATAATGGTGACGAGGATAGAAAGCAATAACATGGGTGCCGTGACAAGGGACTCCAACAAAGGTGGATTAAAAGTGGACCCACCTGAGTAAGGTAACCGAACAATGCTGAAGAATAGGACATTGAGTGAAGGGAAACTACGGTTGAGAAGAGGGAAAAGAAAAAAGGACAAGAAATGGTAGCCATGACAAAAACAGCGTGAGAAAGCTTGATAAGAAACTCCATGGTGAGCAACAAAAGGAGAATAAAAGAAAAATTGAAGGATAATGAGAAAGAAAAAAGGAGGGAAAAGGGACAAAAAAGGAAAGTGCAAAAAGGAAATAAGAAGCAGAAAGAGAAAACCAGGGGGCAAGAAAAAAGAAGGAAAAGAATAAGCGAGTGAAGTGTGACAAGGAAAAGGGAATAAAAAAACAAAAAAAAAATCAAAAAAACAAAATAATGAAAATGAGCTACAACATTTAATGTGGTCAAGTGATAAAAACATTGATAGGATGGCACCTGGAATGGGACCATGGAGTGAAATTCTAACAGGAATGAACAAAGAAAAAAAACAGAAGGATGAAAAGAATAGGATGAAAAAATAGTGCTCAATCTTAGCTAAGCTAATAGCTAATCTAACTTGGATGGTTTTTCAGACGAAATGCTGCTCAAGCTTGGCTTGCATACACTCGGTCACACAAAAGTTCTCTGAACTTTCAACCGGCAAGAATGCAGTGACGTACAATACTACGATGAGCCGAGAAAATTAAGTACAATGCTTCTGAGCATGTGTAGGAATTTTGCGCATTGGAATTTGTACAGACGATCGTAATTTCTCCATGTCAGACTCAGGGGGCTGTTGGTGTGGGGTCTGGCTTGGGGGAGAGATACAGGGATGTTGAGGTATGTGTGAGGGGGTGGGGGGCTCATGTGGTCCCGCCCAGATGGAGGACCCCCCTAGTCAATCAATGCCCTATTTAATCAGGCAGCCAAGGCTGTGTTCAGACAGCCTTAGGTTGGATCGATAAATGAGGTTCACCGATACCAGTAAGTAACATGCTACATACTCACCTTTACTTACCCACCCTGCCTAAATATTATGACCCCTTAAATCATAAAATTTTTGATTTATAGGTATTTTCCATTCACCAGTTGATATCCTTCAATTTAGAGGAGTGTCCATAAGGACTTGGCTCTCTTCTTATTGATGCATAGTTGCTTATACCTTTAAGGCAATTCTAAGCACTATTTTTTCCCCCCTTTCATTTCATTCATCTATTTTTTCCATTTGTCACTCCTGTTTAGAATTTCACTCCATGGTCCCATTCCAGGGGCCATCCTATCAATTTTTTTTTCACTTGACCACATTAAATGTTTTAGCTCATTTGTATTCTTTTTTTTTGTTTTTTATTTTATTTTTGTTTTGTTTTTCCCTTGTCACTCTTCACTCTGTTATTCTTTTCCTTCTATTTTTCTTGCCCCCTGGTTTTCTCTTTAATTTTCTTATTTACTTTTTGCACTTTCCTTTTTTGTCTCTTTTCCCTCCTTTTTTCTCCTTTTTTCTTTCTCGTTATCCTTACATTTTTCTTTTCTTCTTCTTATGTTGCTTTGTTTCTTATCAACTGCTCTTCTTTTTTCTTTTTTCATCTTCTCAACCATAGTTTTCCTTCACTCAATGTCCTATTGTTCAGCATTGTTTGGTTACCTTACTCAGGTGGATACATTTTTAATCCACCTTTGTTGGTGCCTTTTGTCACAGCACCCATGTTATTGTTTTCTATCCTCATCACCTTCATTTCATTTAATTTTGGTGTTCTTGTTTTATTTACTGTTCTTTTGGGGTCTGTTTTTGGTTCACCACTAGTGATTTTCAATTCTCTCTTCTATACTTCCTCATGTGAGGTCCCCATTTATTATCTTTTGCACTTTCACTGGCACATAGTTGTTTCAGTTTATAGGATTATCCTCGAAATTATAGAAGTCTATATCCTTCCCCACCTGAAGAAGACTTCCACTATAACATGGTCAAAACACGTTGGGGTGTCTCTGTATGACTTTCTACAGTTATTATGTATTTGTATGTCTATTGTACCATTGTATAATTATGTACTTTATGCCTTCCGGTTTTGGTTTTAGAGCTCACGTCTTGATGGACAGTTGTGCTTGTGTATACCACTTTTTGTAATAAACTACTTTTATTAATTATCTTGGACTTATTTGCTGCAATACAAAACCTCTTAGGGAAATTTCCATATTTTTTATGCTTTAATCGGGGCGTGCAGCTAATTCTTGCTCATATTTGTGTTTCGTTTCTTTGTTCTGGGTAACTGCCTTTACAGTTCATCCCCTCCTAAACCTACTCCAAGCTGATGCCATCACTCAGCTTTAACAAGTTGAATCGTTGCCTGCCATCCAAGTCAACATTCACTGCTCAGATTAAACAGGAAGATGTGCTTCCAACATATTGTGCTAGATTTCAAAGGGGTGTGTCACGATCTGGAGTCAGGCTCAGAGACCAATAGCTATAGCAGCAGAGCAGATATTCACACAGGTCACCCTGGCTGATGACACAGGCTCACCTGAGGTGCGGGGTCTAAGTACTAACCGGTCTTCACCAGAGCTCCAGATGGTAGAGATGGATTTAGCTGCGAGTTAGTACCAGGTCGCGGTCCTCAGGATCGCCCAACCAGGAGGTGAGCAAGCCGGGGTTCAGTAGTGGATGAGCAGGTAAGGATTAAACAGAAGCGTGGTCAGTAAGCAAGCCAAAAGGTCGGTAACGAGTTGTTGCAGATTGGGATCAGGCAGAAGCGTAGTCGTGGAACAGGCCAAGGGTCGATAACGAGCAGTAGTAAATATAAGCGGCAGCAGAGAAGACGGGAGCTAGATACAGGCTGGAGATGGCACAATATTCTGGCAAGGAGGAAGTGCAGAGACATGGCTTATATAGGAAGTTCATGGGAGGAGCAAAGGGTTCAAGGTTCAAGGCAAACAAGATTCAAGACATGATCACTAAAGGAGCTGTCCAAGGAGCTGTCCAAGGAGCTGTCCAGCATTCCAGGTGGCTCAGCAAGCAGAGCCACTGCCAGACACACCAGAGGTCCCAGGTTCAAGCCCAGGTCCTAACAGTACTCTCCTCCTCCCAAGACGTCCACTGGATGTCTTAGGGCCCGGTTTGTGAGGGAACCTCTGGTGGAATTCTCTTGTTAATCTAGGTGCATTAGCATTCTATTTCCTTTGGGCTTTATTAGTTTTAGAAGTTCCAGTTGTTGATACTTTCATCGCTCGCAAGGCTCTTTCGAAAGTCTTCAGGTCCTGCTTACGGACTATGGTGCCATTTGAGGCATAGGTACAGTGAGGAGGTAGCGGGGTCACCGGCACAGGAACTTCAAGCGGGGTCACTGGCACAGGAACTTCAAGCGGGGTCACCGGCACAGGAACTTCAAGCGGGGTCACCGGCACAGGAACTTCAAGCGGGGTCACCGGCACAGGAACTTCAAGCGGGGTCACCGACACTGGAACTGCGACTGGGGACACCGACACTGGAACTGCGACTGGGGACACCGACACTGGAACTGCGACTGGGGACACCGACACTGGAACTGCGACTGGGGACACCGACACTGGAACTTCGAGCTGGATAGCAGGCAGAGATTCAGGGACAGCAGGAAGGATCCTAGAAGTACCCACTTGGAGAACCTTTGGCCGAGGTGGGCGAATTGGACAGAGAGAGATAAGATGCCCTCTCCCCCCACAGTAAAAACAAAGACCACAGTCTCTCCTCCGCTCTCTTTCACCTTGAGATAGCTTGGGCCGGATGGCCCCAATCTCCATGGGTTCCACGTCTCCCAGGGAAGGTGTGCGTGTGACATTAGGAGCGTCTAGGCTTTGTGGGGTAAGGACTTCAGCTTCATGGCTTGGAACATACTGTGATGGCATGGAGTCATATCTGTACCAGGTACTCCTGTCCCTGGATGCCCGCAGGCCACGTGAGCAAAGAGCAGACTTGGGAACTCTGGTTTTCTTAGAAACAGGAATGTAAGAGTCCAGAGCAAACATGAATGCCTCCCAGCTATCCAAGACTGGACTCCTTTCCTGTAAAAGCTGATGAGCCCATGTTTTGCATTGTCCAGTGAGCAGGTTGATGGAAGCACGAATCTTAATATAGTCAGTGGCATAGGTTCTAGGCTTAAGGGAAAACAAAAGCTCACAATCCATCTTAAAACAAAAGAAGGATGCACGATTACCATCAAACTTCTCAGGCATCAAGACAAACGGTTCTGGAAATACCGGTTCCGGGGTTGGGTGTACTGTGCCTCTAAACAAGCGGATTTCTTGCTGCAGCTCAGCAATTTGCTGCCTGAACGGAGCCACGGCATTTGCTATAGCGGCCTCCATGTTTTTGGCCAGAATATTATGTCACGATCTGGAGTCAGGCTCAGAGACCAATAGCTATAGCAGCAGAGCAGATATTCACACAGGTCACCCTGGCTGATGACACAGGCTCACCTGAGGTGCGGGGTCTAAGTACTAACCAGTCTTCACCAGAGCTCCAGATGGTAGAGATGGATTTAGCTGCGAGTTAGTACCAGGTCGCGGTCCTCAGGATCGCCCAACCAGGAGGTGAGCAAGCCGGGGTTCAGTAGTGGATGAGCAGGTAAGGATTAAATAGAAGCGTGGTCAGTAAGCAAGCCAAAAGGTCGGTAACGAGTTGTTGCAGATTGGGATCAGGCAGAAGCGTAGTCGTGGAACAGGCCAAGGGTCGATAATGACCAGTAGTAAATATAAGCGGCAGCAGAGAAGACAGGAGCTAGATACAGGCTGGAGATGGCACAATATTCTGGCAAGGAGGAAGTGCAGAGACATGGCTTATATAGGAAGTTCATGGGAGGAGCAAAGGGTTCAAGGTTCAAGGCAAACAAGATTCAAGACATGATCACTAAAGGAGCTGTCCAAGGAGCTGTCCAAGGAGCTGTCCAAGGAGCTGTCCAAGGAGCTGTCCAAGGAGCTGTCCAGCATTCCAGGTGGCTCAGCAAGCAGAGCCACTGCCAGACACACCAGAGGTCCCAGGTTCAAGCCCAGGTCCTAACAGGGTGATTACCTTCACATAATATGTAGCCTTTTTTCTTATTTGCAGAATCACCAGGTAAAAATTAAGGGAAAAATGAAAGACAAAAAAGAAAAAAGCTAATGTAGCCACAATGTCTAAGGGCATGTAAGCTGTAATATATTACATTTTTGTTTTGGGTTTAGATATGCTTTAGTTTTTATTAAGTAACTTGTGAAAATAAAAAAAATATATATATATAGTAACACAACATCACAACAACAATAGTTTGTTTGTACAGATAATCACCTTAATTTAGTATTTCCATAATTTCAAGTTATTTTTTTTTACACCTGCTGACAATAGCATCCACTGGTTTAAAAGTGCATTAACAAGGTGAAGAAAAAGAGCACAGAACGGGACTGTTGTCTGCAGTGATCAGAATATGCATTTTTTGTTCATAAAGTGAAAGGTAATACCTGATAAATTACCTTTCACACAGACTCTACTTGTGGATATTTACTTGTTTGTACATTAAGTAAAATAGCTAAGACGTCATGTATTCATTTTAGTAGGGCTATGTGTACTTCAATATTTTTGTAATATTTTGTCTTCTACTATTATATTAACATGTACATGTTGCAGGGCTCAAAAAAGAATAAAAAAGAGAAAAAAAGGTTAGTGGCAGTAATGTTATCACATCAAAGAGTAGACATGTGCAAAAGGAAAAAATTTGTTTAGTTTCGTTTCGTTTTAATTCGTTAATTCATTAATTTCGTTTAGTTATATTCGTTAACTTCTTTAAATTAGTTTTCGGATTTCGTTTAGTTTTCTACCGAATTCGAAAAATCGGCCACATTCGAAAATATTTCAACGAAATTCGAAAATATTTCTACCGGATTCGAAATAATTTCAACATGATTCGACATTATTTCAACCACATTCGAAAATATTTTGTGACCCGACTTTAGGGCCATGTATCTCGGGGTCACTTGGTGCTAGAAACTCCAAATTTGGATATGTTGTAGTGCTAGTATTATTTTGTTTGCATACCAAATTTGGGGTTTCTAGCTATAAGTGACCCCGAGATATGTGGCCCCAAATTTCGGGTCGCAAAATGTTATTAGTTAATAGAGCAGAGAATTACATTTTGCGACCCGATTTTGGGGCCACATATCTCGGGGTCACTTATAGCTAGAAACCCCAAATTTGGTATGCAAACACAATAATACTAGCTCTACAACATATCCAAATTTGAAGTGTCTAGCACCAAGTGACCCCGAGATACATGGCCCTAAAGTCGGGTCCCAAAATATTTTCGAATTCGGTTGAAATAATGTCGAATCATGTTGAAATAATTTCGAATGCAGTTGAAATAATGTCGAATCATGTTGAAATAATTTCGAATGCATTCGAAATTATTTCAACATGATTCAACATTATTTCAACCGCATTCAAAAATATTTTGTGACCCGAATTTAGGGCCATGTATCTCGGGGTCACTTGGTGCTAGACACTTCAAATTTGGATATGTTGTAGTGCTAGTATCATTGTGTTTGCATACCAAATTTGGGGTTTCTAGCTATAAATGAACTCGAGATATGTGGCCCCAAAATCGGGTCGCAAAATGTCATTCTCTGCTCTAATAACATTTTGCGACCCAATTTTGGGGCCACATATCTCGGAGTCACTTATAGCTTGTTATTTTTTTATTCGGACATTCGGATGCATCCGAATGTCCGAATAAAAAAATAAGATGTAAAGATGTTAAGATGCAAAATTCGGCCGAATTTCGATTCGTTACGAAACGAATTGCACAAGCCTATCAAAGAGATTGTGGGCTAAAGTGTTAGAAGGGTCCATTTACTACTGACAACATCTGGCATAGAATATTGTATCCAAAGAACGCCATCCATATTACAAATCATCAAAGGAAAATCTAACAAAACAACAATGAATATAAAATTCAACAAACTTTTCAAAAATATTACCTAGAGATTTAATTTAGAATCAGATACAAATATATTATTATTTATTTATGTTATAAAATTATTATAAGTACATATCAGTACATATGAAATATAGAACAGTCCTTTATGTTGCAAGATCACGTTTTGAAAAAAAGATAAAAGATGTTGTCTTATTAACCACTTGCCGACTGGGCCATAGCCAAAATACGGCTACAGCGCGGTCGTGTTTTTCTGGGTGAATGTCCATGGACGTCCTCCCAGAATCTTGCTCCTGACCGCTGGGTCCAGAAGACCCGGCACATCACGGATCACGATAAACAGCCACTGGTATCTGGTACTGGTCCGTTTTTTTTTTTTGCTATGTTTACTTCTGCTTACCGAGTATCTCACGAAAGCTCGATTGGATTGTACTTGCTTTGAAATTTAATAAAAATACAATTACAAAAAAAGAAATTGTGATAAAGTTCCATATGTCTACTGATTGGGGTCTCCCTTTTTTTCTTAGAGACCAAGTACACATGGTCCCAGACCCTGTGAAAAAAAAGGTATTTTTGTTTTGCCCATGTAAAAGGCCTTGCAATCGCATTCCATAAGGTACACTACTCCTGTGTCTGGCAATTGGCATAAAAATGGGGTCTGTATTGCTCAACATTGCGCAGCAGTATCTGCGAAGCACTGAACAGGTATCTACGAGAATTACAATTTCTGCAGGGCCTGGTCCCTGTAGTTTTATGAGCAAAACTTTTAGGTGTAATTGTTAGATGTACAAGATGATCTCTAATTGATTAGGATCATCTATAGGTAATTTGAGCATATGGACTTATGTATTTTGAGACAACATCGTCAGCGACTAACAGATGCCAATATTTTTTTTTTTTTTTTTTTTTTTTATATAATTTTTATTGGGATTTTACAAATACAATCCAATGATGATGAGTACATACATAAACAACATCACACTGTAACAATAACCATAGTATTATTAGTTTTTCATTCTATTATCATATTGAAATAAGCGTCTATGAACCGATAACTTTATTAGAGTATACCAGACCAACTGTACTGTTTGTCGATCTTCCCTAACCGGTCCCTTCCTGAGCCCCTGCCGGGATCATGCTGCTCAAGAAGGATCCAGTCCGGGAGGAGAGTATGATATATTAACAAACAATCCAAGAAATACAAGGAAAAAGAAAACAAAAAGGAAAATATACTAAGCTACAGAATTTCGTGCATTCCTGACAACTAGACAGCCACCAACTCATCAGATATACTCATTATATGACCCTATATTGTTATAATAAAATCTGCGTTAAGGAGGCCATGGGGGGGTTAGTGTAAGGAAGAGAAAAGGGAGAGGGAAGGGGTAATCATCTCAACGTTTATACCAATCTTCCCAACATTTCCAGTTTTTGTCGAAAGTTATACAAGAGGCAGATCTAAGTGCTAGAAGTCGTTCATATTTGAAGTTAAGGTTTACTTGTGCCATTACTTCTGACGGGTTTGGGGAGACTGTATCTTTCCAATGCCTGGCTATTACTAGTTTTGCAGTGATTAGGATGTGTGTTACTACACATCTAAATTGAGTGGGGTAGTTACTTATTCCTAAGTGCAAGGTTGCTAGCGCCGGGTCTGGTGCTTGTAATATCCCCGTAATGTCAGCTAGTATTGTAAATATTTTCCTCCAATAGCTGGTTAGATGTTTACATTGCCAGAATATATGAAGGATTTTCCCAGGGTTGCCGCAGTTCCTCCAGCATAATGTTGAGTGTGTAGGGAACATTCTAGCAAGTTGATACGGCGTTCTGTACCATTTTGTTATTAATTTCTGTGTTAATTCCCAGTGGCTGATACACCTTGTGGCTTTGTAGTTGTAACGAAAAACGTCACACCATTGTTCCGTCCCATAGTCTGTACTTAGATCTTTCTCCCATGACAGAATCATTGGAGTTTTGATGAATTCCATTTTAGACTGAAGTATGTTATACATGAGAGATATGCCTTTGTCCTTGCTTTGATCGCAGGTATAAAAAAGCCACACTATATTGTTAATTTCTATTGTAGGTGGGGTGTTTTTAGATAGGAAAGAATATATTTGTCTATATAACCATGTGTGTGAGGCAGGCAGTTCGAATTTGTTTTGTAAGGTTTGAAACTGTAAGGGAACATCTTTGTCCAGGAGTTCTTCTACCCATGTTATCCCGTGTTCTGTCCACTTTTTGATGGGGCTGTATGGAAGTAGCACCTCAAGTGTCTGTAGTGGAGTTTGTACCGTCGTGTAGGAGAAAAAGCTAGATTTAGGTTGACTTAACAGTTGTCTCCACGCCATCAACGTCACTTTAGTAGTCGGGGAAAGGGACGTTAAGGGTATTGGCTTCCAAATATCTGCAAGCAGTAAAAGACTCAACGGTTGAGTTTTATTAATTGTGGATTCTATATTGACCCAAAGTGGGGTGGGGTGAGTGTGAAACCAACATTTGGCTTGAGCTAGAATAGAGGCCCAATAGTAGTCTTGTATGTCCGGGAGGCCCATCCCTCCTACTTTCCTGTGTTTTATTAGAATTTTGTGTGAGCAACGTGCTCTTTTCCCTTGCCAAATATACTTTTTGAGGGATCTGTTTAAATCGTAAAAGTGAGACGTCTTGAAAGGGATGGGGAGCGTTCGAAAGATGTATAGGATTTTAGGGAGGATGATCATTTTATAAGAAGCTATTTTGCCTGCCCATGACAATTCCGTTTTAGACATTTTGTTCGTAGTTTCCCGTATGTCTGAAAGTAAAATTTTAATGTTTATGTCTGCAATTTTTGAGATATTGGCTGATAGGTGAACACCCAGATATGGTATAGTGTCCTTTGCCCAAATGTAAGGAAGGGTTTTTTGCAGGTGTAGCTTAGCGTGGGGATTAACTCCCAGGTCTAGTATTAATGACTTAGTAAAATTAACCTTGTAATACGACAAGGTGCCGAAACGGTTTAAAATATCGTGTGTAAATGGAAGAGAAACCGTAGGGTTGGTAAGAAGAAGAATCACGTCATCAGCAAACAGGTTGATGACATGGGTGGTCTTATGGAACTTGAAGCCTGAAATATGGGGGTGGCTACGAATGGTCTCCGCCAAAGGTTCCATCATTAAATTGAAGATGAATGGCGATAATGGACATCCCTGGCGGGTTCCATTCGTGATTTTAAATTCTTTCGAAAGGAGGCCTGACGTGTATACTTTAGCTGATGGGCTGGAATATAGAGCTAAGATAGCGGACAATGATTCACCTTGGAATCCAAATTTCTTCAGGACCGCCTCCATGTATCCCCAGTGCACTCTGTCAAACGCCTTCTCTGCGTCTATTGAAAGAAGCAGAGAAGGCGTTTTCCTACTCTCCGCATGGTGAATTATATTTAGGAGTCTTCTGGTGGCATCTGATGCCTGTCTACCTTTAGTAAACCCGGTTTGGTCTGGTTTCACTAGATCTGGGATGAGGTCGTATAACCTATTGGCTAGTAATTTCGCGTAAATTTTGATATCTCCATTTAACAAGGAAATGGGACGGAAATTGGCCGGAACATCTGGGGGCTTACCAGGCTTTGGTAGGGTAATAACATATGCTTGAAGCATTTCAGGAGGAAAGGAACCTCTCACCCTGGCTTCGTTGAATAGTGATAGTAGGTGCGGGGAGAGTGATTGTTTAAATGTTTTGTAATATCCATTAGAAAGGCCATCCGGACCTGGGGCTTTATTCAAAGGGAGGGATTTTACAGCTCTTTCTAGTTCCATCATGGAAAAGGGGTCACTCACTGCTTGCAGTTGGGATTCAGAAATCGAGGGGAGTACCAATTTAGATATAAAGTTGTCAATGTCTGTACTGTTCGGTTGTGGGGCTGTGGGATCGTCCTTCAAATTATATAGCGACGAATAATAGTCTGCAAAAGCGTTTGCGATGTCTTGTGGATTTTCTATTTTCTTAGTGGAGTTCGGGTAGAACAGATGTGGGATTACAGTTTTTGATCTGCGATCCTTAAGCCGGTTAGCTAAGAGTTTGCCTGCTCTATTATTGTTTGCATAGTAGTTTAATTTAAGTTTGGACAGATATTGTTCGTGCTGCGTGCTAAAAAGTTCCCTTAGCTGAAAGCGTGCGGTGGATAATTTCGAGGCTAGTGCTACTGTAGGCGTGTTTTGATTTTCCTGCTCTAACTTCCGAATTTCCGTGACAAGATTAGTAATTTTGGCATTACGTTCTTTAAAAAGTCTGGAGTTCATTTTAATAAGAATACCACGGACATATGCCTTATGGGCATTCCAGTTATTGAAGGAATTGGTAGCATCAGGGACATTGATACTAAAAAATTCGTCTAGTTGTTGTGCAATGTCTTTTTGAAGTTTTGGATCATGAAACAGGCATTCATTACATCTCCATAAGCGTGTCGTCGCAAAGGTTCTCCCGCTCTCCATCTGTATGACCACCGGAGCGTGGTCCGACCATGTTATGTCGTGTATGGTAGAGCGGGATATCCTCTGCAGCAGCACCTTGTCCACTAAAAACATGTCTAATCTAGAGTATGAATTGTACCTTGGGGAATAATACGTGAACGATTTATCGTTAGCATTTAAACATCGCCAGACATCGTACAGTTCTTCTCTAACAAGTAAGTCCCTGAAATTCGGGCCACGTTTTTTTGTTCGAGAAGAAGTGTCCAAACCACTATCTATAATCATATTAAAGTCTCCACAAATTAATATACTCCCAACTCGCATGACTGTTATTTGCCTGATAACCTTTTTAAGAAATTTAAGTTGATGCGAGTTGGGAGCATATAAACACGTTAAGGTGATCGGGAGTTTGTCAATTATACAGACCAGTATTATAAAGCGACCTTCTGGGTCTATGAATGAGTCTTTCATTTCAAACGACACAGTGTCTCTAATTGCCAACATTACCCCTCTCTTCTTCGCTGTGGTGGATGAAAGGAAAACATGTGGAAAACTTGGATGAGAACATTTAGGCGTGGCTGATTTATGAAAATGCGTCTCTTGAACCGCCAGGATATCCGCCTTGTGCTGGATTGCTTCCTTCCAGAGCGATCTCCTTTTGGCCGGGTGGTTAAGGCCTCTCGCATTTATTGTTAAAAACGTAACTGTCATTTATAGCAGTAGGGTGATGGGTTAGAAGATACCTTCGTTGGTTGGGTGGAATATGAGGTTTCATCCCTTTTTTTCGTGGAAATTGTGGGATCGTAAGAATGAGTTGATCAGAGCCCAAGTAGTGGGTTGAGTAAGGATCAATGTTGAGATAGAAAAGACTTTCTGTAACATCTATTGTAAGATGCGATTGCCAGGAATGGCAGGCAAGAGGTTGAACAGTTAGGTAGGCAGCGATGTCCATTTTCTTGGTCAAGGATCTTTCAGACAATTGGAGCCGTTGGGGATTAGCTCAGTTATCGGTTGAAGAGAAAACAAAAAAGGAAAAAGAAAAAAAACACAAAGTGTAAATATAAACAAACTTAAAAAACAGTAGAACAAAGAGTCCAAGTGGACCAGGCAGTGTTACTGCCCGACGGTAGGAGCTAGGGTACGGTGGACGGTACCATAAGCTCTAGGGGAATCCTAATGTCAACTTGTATTATAAGCCTGTAGACATGAGTTCAGGTGCGGTGAGAGCTTGGGCGTCTTTGGTGATGGAATTGCCAGTCTGGTTGCAACTTGCCAGGCGGTGCTCTATGTTGAAGGTGTGCTTCCTGATTTGTATCTGGTAATAATATTTGCCATTGGTGCAGGAGCTGTAATCCTTCTTCCAACGTGTTGACCATGTGGTTGGCTCCTTGGTGGGAAACGATGAGTTTTGCAGGGTACTTCCATTTGTATACAATTTTGTGGTTACGCAGTGCCTTTGTAAAGGTCGCCATGTTGCGCCGCAATTGTAACGTATATTGCGAGAGATCTGGAAGCACTTGAATATTTGCTGCTTGTTCCGGGAGATTGTCCGCTTTGCGAATACTATCCAGGATAAGTTCCTTGGTTTGGAAAAAGTGGACCCTGAGTAAGACATCTCTAGGAGTCTCTTGTGGTAGAAAGGACGGTTTGGGCACCCGGTGGATTCTATCGATTTTTAAATCCAGGGCAGATAAGGAGGGTATAATGGCGTGGAACATGTCGGTGACGTACTTGTGGAGCTGTTGCGCTGCGACACTTTCCGGTATACCTCGGATCTTCAAATTGTTCCTGCGGCAACGGTCCTCGAGGTCAGCTAATTTGGTCTGAATTCTAGAAATGGAATCTTGCTGGGACATGTGGGAGTCTACCAGTGAGTTGAAAGATGCGGTAACGTCGCACATTCTGAGTTCAACTTGATTCACCCTGTTCCCAAGATCAGTGATATCAGCCCTGCATTGTTGAAAACATGACATCATGTCGGTTTGTAATGATGATCTTAGCGACATGAGCATTTCTTTTAAAGTGGTATCCGACACTGATTGCCCCGTAGTTGGAAACATGGCAAACTGGTCCACCGGGGGATGTATATTTGTGTCGCTACCAGGTGCCCCACTCACCTCCATATCCAGTGCGGAGTATCTGTTGTCATGGGCACTTATCTCAGGGTCCAGCCTTGGCTTGGATTTGACAGGGCTTCTAGTGGTAGGAGACTGATTGGGAGATGTGGATCCAGAACTGTTATGCCGGGTGTGTGGCATTCCCTGTTCGGCGGGGTTGTCTCTTCCGTTCACCTCTCTCGTCGCTCTCTCTTGTGACGTTGGTGTTGGTGGCTGCGCTTGCGCTAGAGCACTGTGCGCTGGTCTGTTGGAATGTCTCCCGCCGCCATTTTCTTGGAGTCCGCGGGACGCGGCCGGGAAAAACTCCGGCAGTTTCTGCATATTCGCCGGTGCCTGGTGCTTCTTCCGCATCCTCCCGATGTGCAGGCTGATGGCGGCTAGGTGGTGGCTGACAGTGGCGGGCGTATCCAAGTCCGAACAGGCCGTAATCCGGTGATTCCCCCAGAGCCGAGCGGAGCTCTAAAATTGTGCGGCCATCACAGTCGGCGGTCGCCACGCCCCCCTAGATGCCAATATTTTTGAATGACATCCCTTATCTGATGATGCTGTCCTGAAAATCTAGTTATCAATTAAACTTTTTGATCTGTACTTTAAACCCTTTTAGAAAAGATTAAAGTATTTCTCTCCTTTTGATTGGCCCTGTGGTAGGCCTTTTTCAGACACGACCGACTGTAACCTCTCAGTAAGAGATGGCCTTGTAGGTCTTTGGCTTCAATCTCAAAATCTTCTTGTTGACTGCAATTCCTTTTCAGTCTGAGATACTGGCTATAAGGTATGTTGGAGATAAGGGATCTGGGATGGGAACTGCTGGAATGTAAAACCGTATTCCCCGCTGAAGGTTTACGATACAGTGAGGAACCTAGGCTTCCATCACCATTAATGAAAATCATGATATCTAGAAAACTGAAAGTCTTTTGATCATAATTCATTGTAAATCTGAGATTAAATTCATTTAATTTTTAAGTTTAAAAAAAGGAGATTAACTCCTCCTTGGATCCTGTCCATATTAAAGTGGTTGTATACTCTTTTTTTTTACTTTAACCTACAGGAAAGCCTATAATAAGGCTTACCTGTAGGTAAAAAAAATATCTCCTAATAATCCCCTGCGCACAAGGGGATTCTCGGCTGAAAATCCGGCAGTGGCCGACAGGCCGGAAAGAAATCTCCCGCACGCATGCGCGGGAGTGACGATATCACGGCTCCGGCCACTCACAGCGCCGGAGCCGCGATACCCGGAAGAAACGCAGAGGGAGCATGTCAGCTCCCTCGGCGTGGATCGGGCCAGATGTCGGGGCCTCGTTCTAAGGTAAGTATTTCATAATGAGCTAGTATGTGGTGCTCCCTGATTGTGGCTTGCATGTGGATTTTCTGAACACAAGTGGAGAGTTAATAACCAGGAGTTGAAAACAGGAGTTAAGACAGGAGTCTCTAACCTCCATCCTCCCCTCCATTTTAAAGATCCCACTGCAAGGGGCAACCAGACAGCTTTCCAGAAACATCAGGCTGACAGCAAGCCAGATTCACCGGAACCAGAGTGTTTAAAGGGGACAACCGCAGCCAGGTAAGCTCGCACCTCCACTCCCCCCCCCCAGTGATTGTTCCAGGGACTCCGTCCGACCGCCTACGGGGGTCAGGAAGGAATTTTTGCCCCACTGGTGCATTTGGCTGCTACTGTCAGGGGGTTTTTCGCCTTCCTCTGGAACAACCATAGGTTAGCATACCCCTACCTCCGGCCTCCTTTCCATTTTTTACGCTATCCTAGGACGACTATTCCAGATCACAGCCAGACTTCTTTTCTAAGCGGAGACCTCAACCTTAAGTAAAGGCAGCTGGAACAGCCAGCAACCGAATACAACAACTCCTTCCGCATCCATATAGGCATCCCCTGATCAACTTGCGCGCTAATAGCCTCAAGCACGGCGGCAAGTCTGATACCTAGCCCCTCATCATCTTAGGCCCATAGTACCATCAACAGCATCCACAAACCATGTGCTACTTCAAATACTCAGCTGAAGTTCTGCACAGACTAAGGAACATCAACACCACATTGCCATCTTCCATACAAAAAATACTTCAAAGAGAACAACTATTAAAAACCGGACGACAACCAGCTCCCAACCACAGGAAGACATCTACTCGACCACTACAATTAGATTGCGCCTTGATTAACGCCAGGTCTGCAGTCAAACATAGACTGGAAGTACACGACTTCATCATCGAGAACAATGTAGACTGCCTCTTCATCACCGAAAGCTGGTTAACCTCTGACTGCAACACCATCCTCACCGAATTGGTGCCGGAAAACTACAGGATCATAACCGAACACCGGATAGGGAAAAAAGGAGGAGGCCTAGCAGTGATCTTTAAAGGTCACCTTGATCTCACTAAACCATCATCTCAGAACCCAGTGTCTTTTATGGAAACCCTGACGCTACATTTTCAACCAACACCCCATGACACCACTCATATTCTACTGTGCTACAGACCACCGGGACCAAAGTCCAATCTTCTTTCACCCCTCACAGAATCCTTTGCAATGCACACCCTAAAATTCAAAAATTTCCTGGCACTCGGAGATTTCAACCTTTGGGCAAACGAGCCTAAAGACCCCATCGCGACTGCCTGCATCAATCAACTAGAAGAACTGGGTCTACAGCAACTGATAAAGACTCCCACGCATGGGTCAGGACACACCCTGGACCTCATTTTCAAACAGAACATCGACGTCAACATACTTGACAACATAACTCTGCCATGGACGGATCACCACGCCATCAAATTCAAAATCGCTACCAACATCACCAACGCAAAACGGAAACCTGTAACAACGCACTGGACCAGATCGCATAAAAAACTGTACTCCGAAGCCTTCAAAACCACTCTGTCCAAAAAAATATCTACAATAACCTTAAACCACTCTACGGAGGAAACACTCAACTCCCTGAACAAGGCATTACTGCAATCAGCAGACTCGGTAGCACCAAAACGCAGGGCTCTCATCAGGAAGAAAAATGCTGGATGGTTTAATAGCTCCCTCTCCGTACTAAAGCAAGAACGCAGAAGAGCGGAAAGAACATGGAGAAGAAATCCCACTGAGGAAAACCTATTTAACTACAAAGGTCTGACAGAGAATTATCGGAAAGCAATCTTCAAAGCCAAAAAGGACCACTTCTCATATACAATCTCAACGGCCACAAACCAACCACGGGAACTGTTTAAACTGGTTAATCAATCAATGAATCCGGTGTGCCTAGAACCCCCAGAAAGCGAATCCCAGGATTACTGTGACAAACTGTCGGATTTTTTCATCGATAAAGTCAAAACCATCAGGGAAACAATTTGTCAGAAGAAAACATCCAACCTCAGCCAGCAAATACATAAAGAGGATGTCCGCACCATCATACCGCAACCGCCAAAATTTTCACTATCCCCAATTACCGTAGACACCGCAAAAAACATCATTACTAAACTGCGTGACAGTACCTCACCTATTGACATCATCCCCACAAAACTACTGAAAGAATGCTCCGACATCGTGGCTCCAACCATAACCCACCTCATAAAACGATCATTCCACAAAGGGATTGTTCCCAGCATCCTCAAACAAGGCATTGTCAAACCTCTACTCAAGAAACCAAACCTGGACCCTCAGGATCCAAACAACCGTAGGCCGATTACAAGCCTCAACACCATTTCTAAGATCATGGAGAAAGCTGTAGTACATCAGCTACAACTTCACCTGGATACTCACAAACTCCTGGACCCGCTGCAATCAGGCTTCCGCCCGGGTCATGGAACAGAAACAGCTCTCCTCAAGATTTGGGATGACGCCCTCGAAGCAGCAGATGACGGAAAGCCGTGTCTCCTCGTACTGCTAGACCTAAGTGCAGCGTTTGATACAGTAGATCACAATACTCTACTCGTCCGGCTCACAGAAGTAGCCGGAGTCCAAGACATAGATCTCCATTGGTTCGCGTCCTTCCTAGGAAATCGGTCACAGACAGTGAAACTAGGAAAATTCCTCTCCGAAACTCGGGCAGTCACCTGCGGAGTCCCTCAAGGCTCTCCATTGTCACCCGTTCTCTTCAACATTTACATTCGCCCACTCCTTCAAATCATCAGATGCTCAGATCTCTGCTTCCACTCTTACGCTGACGACACGCAACTTTATTTCCGGATCAATGGAAAAAAAGATCACCAACAACAACTTGAAAACTGCCTCAAATCAATAGAGGACTGGATGACCACCAACTCCCTCCAGCTGAACCAATCAAAGACAGAGCTTCTTACCTTACACCCAAATCATAAGCCCGCAACCAAAACCTCCTGGTCTCCACCAACCGTCTTTGGGCAGACTATCTCCCCAAAGACCAAAGCGAAGAGTCTCGGGGTTATTTTAGACGCACAAATGTCAATGGATGCGCAAATAGGATCTGTAGTCAGTCGATCTCACCATCTACTGCGCATGCTTCGCAGACTCATCCCTTTTATCCCAAAGAATGACAAAGCAGTGGTAGTTGGAACAATCATTAATTCAGGACTGGACTACGCAAACTCGCTTTACATAGGATTACCACAATATCAACTTGCGCGTTACAACTGATCCAAAACACGGCGGCAAGGCTGATAACAGGAAAAAAACCCTGGGAATCCATTTCTCCTTTACTGAGGAGCTTACATTGGCTAACCGTAAAAAATCAGATCACGTTCAAGACCCTTTGCCTCACCCACAAATGAGTGCATAGAGAAGCTCCGCAATACCTAATGGAGAAAATAAATCATTACACACCAAACCGCAGTCTTCGATCAGCCAACAAAAACCTCCTCCTCGTGCCCAAAGCCCGGTATAAATCCAAGGGTGATCGGAGATTCGCTGTCCAAGGGCCTCTGCTATGGAATGCTCTACCAATCAACATCCGCCTGGAAGAAAATCACCTGGCTTTTAGGAAAAAACTCAAGACCTTCCTCTTTTAGCAGATGATCAAGGCTCGCCACAGCGCCTAGAGGCGATTCAGTTCGCATTGTGCGCTATATAAGTATTTCATTCATTCATTCATTCATTATGCCTTTTGCTTTGCAGGTGGTAAAAAAAAAAAACATTAGCGGGTTTACTACCGCTTTAAGAAGATATCATCAATAAATGTTCGCCAAATGAATATCTTACTTAGGCTATATTGCAATTCTTCACATGTGAATAGGTATCACTACCACCCCCCAGGAACAGGTTTTAATATGTGGGGGGACAACTTGTCCCCATTGCAAAACCTTGCACCTAGAGGTAGTGGAAGTTATTGAACCATTCGCTCCTACTAACCATATAGGGGAATCCCTAATAAGTGTTTGGGAGCAGGCGCCACTGGCCACTTGCACGTTGCGTCCCACACACTGGATGTTCTTTGGCTTTGATAGCCATAGGTTGCACCCAGTTGTGGGCAGACTTCCCATCATGGCGTTGTGTGTATGTAGTGCTTGCACGTGGCATAATTTCCGGCGCTGTGTCACCCGCCCGGTAATTGCCGCATTTGCGTCACGTCCGGTGCCATTTGCGCATCTATTACTATCAGTTGGCTCCCATATCTGCTTTCTGATTTATTTCTCCATGGTCAGAAAAACATCTTTGTTGATTTCAGATTTTTTGAGTTGATTTGATAACAAATCTCTGAGGGCCTCACATAACTGCTGTATTTATACTGAGATTAAATTACACAGGTGGACTCTATTTACTAATTAGGTTACTTCTGCAGGCTATTGGTTCCACTAGATTTTAGTTAGGGGTATCAGAATCAGTGAAACCTCCATAACCTTCTTAGACCTCAAAATCACATATAAGGACCAAGAATTAACTACCAAAACTCATTTCAAAAATGTGGATCGGAACAGCTACCTCCCAATGGAGAGCTGTCACCACAAGAAGTGGCTCTTCAATTTTCCAAAGGGCCAATTTATGCATTTAAGGAGAAACTCAACCAATTTAGGGGATTATACCCTTCAAGCACATAAAATTGGACATAGATTTGTTGATAAAGGCTACAAAAGGGAACATATAGAAGAAAAAATAATGGAAGTGGCTGATATGGATAGGACAAAATGAATTAGAGTAGAACAGCAACCTGATCTTGTCCCTATTATCCTGGATTATAACTTTCAGCACTGTAAGATAGAGAAGATCGTGCCGAAACATTGGCACATAATACAAACAGATAAATATCTTCAAAGTGTATTACCTAGGAAGCCTAAATTCATTTATAGAATGGCGCCTACTATTAAAGATAGAGTGGTAAGAAATGTAATGGAACCACCGGAAAAAGCTTTTACGTTTTTCATTGGAAAAGGTTCCTCTCCCTGAAAGAGATGCTTTGCATGCTCACGAACCAAAAATCCCAAGGTGAAAACATTTAGCTTCAATTCAACTAGTACAGGTACGACATATGAGATTAATGACTTCATATGTTGTAATACTGAGGTAGCAGTTTATGATTTAGAATGCAGTTGCGGCTCACAATACATCAGGCGCACCAAAAGACCCCTCAGAGTACGTATCAAGGAACATGTACAAAACATTTTGAATAGCTTTGACAAGCATAGCGTATCCAAGCATTTTTCCCTTGTACATAATAAGGACCCCTCCCATCTCAAATTATGGGGAATAGAACCTTATAAGAGACATCTGGCAGCCACAAAGTGAAAACATTAAGTCAGCTAAAATCAAAATGGATTTTTATTATGGAGACCCTTACACCACAAGGACTCAATATTGAGTTTGACTTGAACTTTCATTAGCGATTTCTAGTTTCTGCCTTCCCCTGAATACATATATTCTCTTTTCTGTGCACTATGGGCTTTGATTCTAATTGACTTTGTCTATTACATTCTTATTTCTGGGCTTATCATATATCACCGTAAGAGTAATGCCACGTACACACGATCAAACTATCCGGTGGACTTAATCCGACAGACAAACCAATGGACTTTGCAGCTGAGGTCCGCCAGACTTTCTGAATGAGCAGAGTTGCCCACACATGGAGAAAAGTCTGTTCATTTTGAACGTGGCTCCAGGTAGCGGGGACTAGCGAAGGAAGTGAATGTCGCTGCCTCCATCGGCGAGGTTGACACCTCACTAGCCCCGTTGCCTGGTATAGATTTATCCTCCGGGGCTGTGACATCACACGGGACGGGGTCACCATGTGACATCACCCGATGACCCCACCCCTTGCCCCTATATAAGTCGCCGCACAACGCATCCCTGCCATTGCCGCCAGAGAGAGCATCGTGTCAACATCGCAAGGAAGAAGAAGAGAAGAATGTGGCGGCAACAGAAGACCGGGCCAACACTAGTAAAGGGCCAACGCTAGTAAAAGAGCTATAAGAAGATAGCGGAGGCCCAGCAGAAGAACCAAAGAGTGGGACAAGGCCCCAGAAGAGCGGGACAAGATTTCAAAGTCGGAAGAAGACCCTCAGGCGGCGGCACCAACGACGAAGAAGAAAGCCGGGCTCCTCCGATACTAAAAGAGCTAGCAGAAGATAGCAGAGGAGTCCGGCGAGAAGATCCCCCAAGACGGAAGAAGAGAAGACCACCAGAGCTGTCTAATAACTTATTTTTTAAACTTGTGTTGTTTTTTTATTTACACTTTTTTTCATCAGTTGAATGGGTAGGGGTACATTGAACCCCATACTCATTCACATAGGGTGGGGGGCCGGTATTTGGGGGCTCCCTTATTAAAGGGGGCTCCCCGATTCCAATAAGTCCCCTGCCCACAGACCCCGACAACCAACTGCCAGGGTTGTTGGGAAGAGGCCCTTGTCCTCATCAACATGGGGACAAGGTGCTTTGGGGTGGGGGGGCCCCAAAGCAACCCCCCATGTTGAGGGCACGTGGCCTGGTATGGTTTAGGAGGGGGGATGCTCGCTTGTCCTCGCCCCCTTTCCTGACCGGCTGGGCTGCGTGCTCAGATAAGGGTCTGCTATGGACTTTGGGGGGACCCCCATGTTGTTTTTTCGGCATAGGGCTTCACCTTTAAATCCATACCAGGTGACGGGGCCAGCGAGGTGTCAATTTCGCCGATGGAGGCGGAGACATTGACTTCCTTCGCTAGTTCCGTCTACCTGGAGCCACATTCAAAATGAATTGACTTTTCTCTGTGTGGGCAAGTCCGTTCATTTCAAAAGTCCGATGGACTAGCACACAGACAGGTGAATTTTGAGTCAAAACTTCTTTCTAAGTCCGCCGGACTTTTGGAAAGAAAAAGTCTGCCAGAGCCCACAAACGGGCTGATTGTCCGCCGGATAGTCTGATCATGTGTACGTGACATTAGATCCTTTCTGCTGTCACATGTTTTTTTTGGTACCAGGTTTTGGTCACTTTTATACATACTCTATGTTTCCATTGTGCACCCGTGCGTCATTTCCAGCTGATCCTGACCAGCATCTGATTCCAGTGTATTCTTGTTTATGTTTTTAGCCCCCTTTTTTAATACATATCAGTTTTTAATATATATCATTTTTATATAATTTGGTATTTTATTCTCATTTTGGGGGACACTTGTATTTGTTTATCTTTGTTTGCCATCTTTGTTTGCCATGCGGTCCCCAACAAAATGGCCATGGCACTAATCTGCCACTACTAGCCTATTTTAGGACACCTTATTTGTTAGCCTTTATACCCAGATGAAGTCACAGGACCCTTGATGATAAGCATCAGGATTGGCTGACAGGTGCAACCGGAAGTGAAGCTAGGGTTGAGCTCGGCGCTTGTGGAGTTTTTACTTGCTTTACTACAAACAAATGTGAGTGATACCTTTACTGTGTGTTTTTATGAAATGAAACTGTTTACAAGATATACTACACTATCTGGTTATTCCTCTCCTTTTTCCTCCTTCTTTTTTACCTTAGCTGGGGTGTATGTGGAAGCAGAGTATACCAACCACTTCCATTTGCTGGATTTATACAAGGAGAACTCCCCCAGGGGATAGGATCCACTAGACATCCATGAAAGGACCTGCAGAGGAAACCAGACCATTGCTACATTTTCATGCTGTTACAGCCATGTAGGGATGAGCTTCGAGTTCGAGTCGAACTCATGTTCGACTCGAACATTGCCTGTTCGCCTGTTCAGCGAACAGTGAACAATTTGGGCTGTTCGCAGCAAATTCGAAAAGCCGGAACACCCTATACAAGTCTATGGGAGAAATCTAAAGTGCTAATTTTAAAGGGTAATATGCAGATTACTGTCCTAAAAAGTGTTTGGGGACCCGGGTCCTGCCCCAGGGGACATGGATCAATGCAAAAAAAAGTTTTAAAAACGGCCGTTTTTTCAGGAGCAGTGATTTTAATAATGATTAAAGTGAAACAATAAAAGTGTAATATTCCTTTAAATTTCGTAGCTGGGGGGTATCTATAGTATGCCTGTGAAGGGGCGCATGTTTCTGGTGCTTAGAACTGTCCCTGCACAAAGTGTCATTTGTGCAGGAAAAAAAGTCTTTTAAAATCACTTGCGGCTATTGTCGTGTCCCGTAATACAGAGAACACTCAATGAGTGTTCTCTGCATTAGCCGACAATTCATTCATTCATTGATAAAAAAATAAAAATAAAAAATAAAAAGTGTGGGGGTTCCCCTAAATTCAATTACCAGGCCCTTCAGGTCTGACATGGATATTAAGGGGAACCGTGTGTCAAATTTAAAAAAAAAATTGACGTGGGGGTCCCCCTAAATATCCATAACCAGACCCTTCAGGTCTGATATGGATATTAAGGGGAACCCCGCATCAAATTAAAAAAAAATTGACGTGGGGGTCCCCCTAAAAATCCATATCAGACCCTTTATCCGAGCACGCAACCTGGCAGGCCACAGGAAAAGAGGGGGGGACGAGAGAGCGGCCCCGCCTCCCTCCTGAACCGTACCAGGCCACATACCCTCAACATTGGGAGGATGCTTTGGGGGTCTGTGACCCCCTCAAAGCACCTTGTCCCCATGTTGATGAGGACAAGGGCCCCATCCTCACAACCCTGGCCGTTGGTTGTGAGGGTCTGCGGGCAGGGGGCTTATCAGAATCTGGAAGCCCCCTTTAACAAGGGGACCCCCAGATCCCGGCCCCCCCCTGTTTGAAATGGTAGGGGTACAAAAGTACCCCTACCATTTCACAAAGAAAGTGTCAAAATGGTTAAATAAGACAAACACACTTTTTAAAAATTCCTTTATTAAAAATAAAAAAAATAAAAAAAAAAGATTCCAGCGGTGCTAATCCACTCTTGCTATCCAGCGACGGGTCTCCGGGATCCAGCGATGGATGATCATATCCAGCGATGGGGGATCTCTCAGTCCAGCGCTGTCCATACATCCTTCTTCTGTCTCCACTCCGGAGACACTGCAGAGATCCCAGTGCTGACGTTTCTTATATTAGGAGGGCGGGGCCACCCGTCACCTGACCCCGCCCCTCTGACGCTGGAGAGGGAAGCCAGGGGTTCCCCAGTGACGTG
The DNA here is from genome assembly GCF_037356315.1 of Lithobates pipiens. NCBI lineage: Eukaryota > Metazoa > Chordata > Amphibia > Anura > Ranidae > Lithobates > Lithobates pipiens. The sequence continues at coordinate 391,554,162 of NW_027507764.1, forward strand.
TGGGTGACCCCGCCCCCTCTGATGTAATGCAGGTTTCCGAGGGGCCTGATACGGTTCAGGAGGGAGGGGGGGCCGCTCTCTCGTCCCCCCTCTTTTCCTGCGGCCTGCCAGGTTGCGTGCTCGGATAAAGGGTCTGATATGGATTATTAGGGGGACCCCCACGTCAATTTTTTTTTATTTGACACAGGGTTCCCCTTAATATTCATGTCAGACCTGAAGGGCCTGGTAATTGAATTTAGGGGAACCCCCACGCTTTTTTTTTTTTATCAATGAATGAATGAATTGTCGGCTAATGCAGAGAACACTCATTGAGTGTTCTCTGTATTACGGGACCCGACAATAGCCGCAAGTGATTTTAAAAGACTTTTTTTCCTGCACAAATGACACTTTGTGCAGGGACAGTTCTAAGCACCAGAAACATGCGCCCCTTCACAGGCATACTATAGATACCCCCCAGCTACGAAATTTAAAGGAATATTACACTTTTATTTTTTCACTTTAATCATTATTAAAATCACTGCTCCTGAAAAAACGACCGTTTTTAAAACTTTTTTTTGCATTGATCCATGTCCCCTGGGGCAGGACCCGGGTCCCCAAACACTTTTTAGGACAGTAACCTGCATATTACCCTTTAAAATGAGCACTTTAGATTGTGAACGTTCGAGTCCCATAGACTTTAATAGGGTTCTAAAGTTCACACGAAGTTTAGGTCTGTTCGCAGGTTCTGGTGCGAACCGAACAGGGGGGTGTTCAGCTCATCCCTACAGCCATGTTACAGCCATAAGGTAAGAGGCTACCCCGTTAGAGGTGTCACTACATGGAAAGAAGAGATATCCACCACACCTGCTTTATTTGCATGATATAGATTGGCACAATCACGTTTTATTTTGATTGAATCCAGAGAACACCATTATTGCACTCTACATATCTTTCAAGCACTTTGTGATTTCATAGACTGTGTGGATATAGTCACTTCATACTTTGTGTATTTGCACTGGACGTTTAATTTCACTTTTGCACTTTAAGAAGTTTTTCACTGCCATTGGATTTACACTGCCATCTTGTGTTCATTTTGGGTAATACACTGTTGCATTTCAGAAGCTTTATGTAGCTGATGCCAGTGTTTGTTTGCTAGCTGGTGTTCAAATTGTACTTGTATTTCACATAGTTTTTGTAGTTTATTACTTAGTTTTGAATTCACTGGTGTTTACAGAAGTTGTATCATTTATCTATTTTCATTTCCTCTATAGTGGTAGCACGGGAGTGCCCACTTTCTACCCTTTAAAAAAGCCCTCATTGGATCCCAACAGTCGGAGCAACTTTAGACCCATTTCTCTCAAAATTTCTAGAGTGCCTAGTGTACAAATTTCTGAGCACCTACCTCTCTAATACCAACCTTCTGGACCCCTTACAATCTGGTTTTGGACTGCAACACTCCACAAAAACTGCCCTACTAAACCGCACTAACAACTTACCGACTGCTACTCCGATGCCTTTGATTCAGTTGACCACCAACTACTTCTTAAAAAGATGTCACTGTTTGGCCACCAAGACTTTTCTTTTATTCTGCTTTTCCTAAATATACTGTATGCCACTTTTATTTTTTAAATATATACCCTTGTTCTGGTGAATTGAGCCTATTACGTCTGTTGGTAGGCCCTAAGAAGATGATACCTTGCATGTTTCTAAGTGATTTTGGCAGAGGCTCAGTGGCAAGGCAGGCTTTTCCAGTGGCTAGTCTGTAATTTTAACCAGAGGAACAAGCAAAAAGCACAGGAGATTGGCCTCAGTATTCACTCAAATTGTTTACAAGTATAAGGAAAAAAAAGGTGCAAAGAAGCTATTAAATAGTTAGTGAACTGCATATGCACATACCTGTGGATATAGACCTTGAACTGTAAAAATGAGCATTGGGAATAAATGACTGAAATTTAACCTTACATAGTTCATGTACATGTAAGTATACTAGGCAATTTCTAACTGAATTGTGCAATGAATAACATATGCTCCTTTATTTTAGAAAACATTAATGCTAGTATATTTCAGTAAATCCATGAAATAAGAATTATTCTTATTCAATAAAATTCAGCTTTTAACTAGTTTATGTAAAATACCGTTGTTTGTGTTTTATCCTCATAGCATGATTTACTGCAAAAGACACTCTTTCACATTCTGTTTCAATCATTATGATGGATGTCACATAAAACAGATTTGTAAAATATAAAAGCACAGCAGGGAAAGTCAGTAGGATGTTAGATTTAGTAGAGAATGGTATTATCACCAGAAGAGTCCAGTGCACTTTTACAAAGTGTTATTTTAGTTGTATTCAAGATATGTATGTGTAGAGCATTTTAAGAAGTCTCTACAACTATATGACTATAATGAGATTTGTTATATTTTTCTTACTTTTTCTTCTCTAGGTCTCTTTTCATATACTAAAGCGTGTGTGTGTATGTATAGATGCAGATACATACATGAATTAAAGCCAGTGGATAAGTGCGACTGCCAGGCAACTAGCATTATTTTTATTGCTCAATTATTCTTTATTAACACTTCATAAGAAAATGTTACAAAGTTACAGTATATTAATTTCACATGGATTGTACAAGGTTAACAAAAGGTAGGCAGTGTGCATTTAACAATCAGAATTCCATAAGTCAGGTGAAGAAAAGTTACATATCATCTTGCAGTTTGGACAGAGTAGTATTATCACAGATATGGGTAATGCTCTGTACACATGGTCGGAAATTCCGACGGAAAAGGTCCGATCAGATTATATTGTCAGAAAATCCGATCGTGTGTGGGCTCTATTGGACTTTTTCCGTCAGAAATCCCAACGGAAAAAATTTGAGAGCAGGATCATTTGTAGAGAATTCAGACAGACAAAGTGCCATGCATGCTCAGATCAAATTACGAGATCAAAGCTATTGGCTACTAGCCTCTACATAGTCCCGTCGTATGTAATGAACATCACCACGTTCCGAACGATTGGATTTTCCAACAACTTTGTCCAACCATGTGTATGCAACACCAGTTTCGGACAAAATCCATTGGAAAAAATCTGCCGAATTTTGTGGTCGGAATGTCAGAGAAAGTATAAGGAAAGTGTGGAGAAAGGTCGGAAAGTATAGCAATTTCTTCGGTATTGGCATCCTTTTTTAACAGTGTTCCTGTTTATTGAAACAATGGCATGGTACAAATCCAGTAGCATGTGCATAATCAAAAAATGCATCACACACTGACATTATTAAGGACTCAAAGTCCACCTTATTGAAACAATCATATATAGAACTAAAGGTACCAACTCATAAGGAAACTGGTACCCAGGTTATTGCACCAACTAGAGAGGACAAGAAAGGTATCACAGACAACCAGCTGTAGGATCAAGGATTCAGTGAGAGAAACCCCTATGCCTAATTTATCCATGGCTGCCACACCATGTCAAACGTATGCTTAGAAAAAGAAGAACAGCATTAATAGATTTTTCCCAAGAACCTACAGAGGGAAGGGCATTCCACTTGAGAATGATTTCCCTCTTGGCATAATATAACAAATAAGCTATCAATGGTTTAATGCATCTAGGCATCTGCTCATTATCCTGAATTTCCAACAATGCAAGTTACGGAGATATTGGGAGAATGAGCTGGAGATGATGGTTAATGAGTTCAACTTCTTCTCTCCAAAACCGAGCTATCCTCGGACAACTCCAAAACATATGTAAATACGTGCCAACACCTTTACCACATCTAGAGTATGGGCATCTTAAATTATGCAATTTACCATGCCTTGGATAGGCAATTGAGTTCTCGGGGATATTGTTTTTTGATTCATAATGTATAAGTGTGAGGTTTTAGAAGAGATCTGATTGATATTAATCACAGTGGGCATCAATTTATGTGGGAACATTTGCATTCTTTGGTCCTTTAAAGAGGGAAGAATATTCAGGCTTACATATGTGATTTAGTCTTATTTGATTTTTAGTGGGAAACTGCACTAAATAATGATGTTTTGGATTGTTCACAGGGAGGCAAGGGGTTTAATACCATGAGACATCAGCAATATCATCAGCAAATAGACTGATAGTATGAGAACAACCATGTTTGTCTAGATCCCTAATGTCTGCATTGGAACTAATGTGGAACTATTGGTTCGATTAATAAAGCAAAAATTATGGGAGAGAATGGCTAACCTTGCCTTGTACCATTTGTCTGTGATGAATACTCTGGCTGATGGGGAGAGCCTCCTAAGTTCACCTTGAGGAACATGTTACATGTTTCAACTGTGTTACAGCAGTACAGGGAGAAGTTCCCTGTATAAGATGTCACTTTTTGAAAAGAGCATGGCTGTGCAGAGCTTCACTAACACCACCACGTCATTCATTCACAGGGTTCTGTGAATGAATGAACTACAAGTCCAAACATTCTTTATGGCTGTTGGCTTGTAGCTATCAAGTGAACTACCAGAGCGTTGTTGATGGCTCTGGTAGTTCATTGATTCTTCCTGTCAGTGTGAAATTGCCTGCACTTGCGATGCATGGGAAGACAGCTTACATTGACAGTCTGCAGGAGACCTGCATGGCACCAGCAATCTGCTGATTGCTGGTGCAATGGTTTTCAGGATTCTAAACAAAATATAGTAAATGCACATTTTTTTACCAGCAAAAGGTGAACTTATCCTTTATGTCCTTGACCTCTCAAGCTCTTAGTACTATATATGAAGAACCTAACAGATGTTGCCTTGGTTAGAATGATGTAACCATGCAATGATTTAAACCAGTTGGGACCTCTATATTGAGATCATTGGAATGCATTGATGCCATGTTACTGTTACACTGTCGCTCCTGATAAAGTGGAGTCATCTGTGCAATGTGTTGATGGCAACTTGCTTGCTATCTGTAAGATAGAACATTCAATGTGGTGAAAATATAAAGTATAAGTGGTATTTATAGTTTGTCACAAAAAAAGAATATTGTATTGCGCATGATATGTGATCCTCTTAAACTTTCATATGGGGTGACAAATATATTTGGCATTTTTTTTTTATATCTGTGTTGGTTTTGTGATAATTATAGCCTTTGCGCTACTAAATAAATAAAGTCAATTGTCCTACGTCTATGAAAAATAATAAATAACCAATATGTAATAAAATAAGCAAATAAAAATTAATCAAAGTGCTGATATAAAAAATGCTAATAAGAAAGTGATGTGTAAGTGCACTATCCTAGATAAATAGCAGAGATATATAAATATAAACGTGCAAATTGCAATTAAGGTGCTAAGAAACATGCAGCAGGGTCTATTAGCATTCACATAATACTAAATCAAAATAAAGTCCATAATGATCCTGCGCAAAAAGTGTATATAAATGCAACAATGTATCAATTATAAAGTGATAAGTGCTAATAAGCAAAACGGAGAAAAATACTAGTAGTCCAAAATATAAGGGAAAGTATGCACAATTTCATAGATCCATATGAATAAGTCTGCTAATATCATAAACCACACAAGGAGCACTGAAACTGGTTCCCATAAGCAGAAGAGGATAATACATGAAATACCAATCTGGGCTCCCAGAACTCTCACCTCCACTCCTTAGTTATAGCTGCATCAAGTTTAGGTAAATCTCCTGCTTGTCCTATTGTCTACCACCAGGGGGTCTTCCACTTTAGTACTTTGCCGTTCGGTGATGTGGGCGCATATGATAGACCACCAGGGGGCCATCCATCCCTGTAGCAGATGTACTGTACACCAGTTTGCTACCTCCGCAGTGTTGTGCCACTCATTAAGAAAAACAGAGGAAAGGGAAAAGAGAGGCTCCGATAGTGTAGTATTTAAAACAGAACAGCTTGATTTATTAATAAAAACAGTTAAACTCTCACATCGAATAAAAACGGTAACAGCTCAAAAGAAAAATGACTGCCTGGCGTCTTCCGCCAGTCTTACGTCACTTCTGGTATTACGTTCGGATCACGGCCACTCCCTACGCGTTATGTCAATCACGTGACTTCATCAGGGGATGAAGGTTGGAATAGGTACTTTAATTGTTCCTGGGAGAGTGTGGGAAGGTTTATGGCTAGATGTACAAAAAAATTGGCAACTACCTCAAACTTTAACTAGCCTTTGTAGTAAGGTGCACATGGTTTTAACGCTATAATTTTTAGAGTCTCAATAGAAGGACATATAGCAGTGAATAGATTAAGGGCAGGTGTGCCTTGGGGGAGCCCACCCCTCCTTAACCGTCTCATCTCAAATGACGGCTAGGTGGCCTGGCTCTCATTCTGGGAGGCCGTCATATGACGTTCATCCAGAACATCCACTCTTGCATGCCTGTGTGGGCAAGCATCGCTGCGATCAGTGGTGCAGTGTGTCAGACACACCGCTACACAGATCTTGGTAAAGAGCCTGATGGAGGTTCTTTACCATGTGATCAGCCACGACTGATCAAGATGTAAACAGGAAGAACCGTTGATCTAAGTTTCCTCACTCATGTCTGACAGACATGAGTAGAGGAGAGCCAATCGGCTGCTCTCCTGAGAGGAGGGGTCTGTGCTGATTGTTTATCAGTGCAGCCCCTCTCGGATGCCCACCCAGGATCACCAGAATGCCGCCAGGACCACCAGGGATTGGCACCACCCTGGACCACAAGGTATGCCACCCTAGACCACCAGGGAAATGCCAATCAGTGCCCAGGCAGCTGCCAATCATTGCTCATCCCCAATGCCTGCCAGTGCCAGTGTCATCAGCGATGCCTATCAATGCCATCTATCGGTGGCACATATCAGTGCCCATCAGTGCCACGTATCAGTGCCCAGCAGTACCCAGCAATGCCATCTATCAGTGCCGGCTATCAGTGCCACCCATAAGTTCCCATCAGTGCAGCCTTACAGTGCCCATCAGTATTGCCTATCAGTGACCATCAGTGCCCACCAGTGCCACCCATCAGTGCCCATCAATGCCACCTATCAATGCCCATCAGTGCTGCATATCAGTGCCACCCATCAGTGCCACCTACCAGTTCCCATCAGTGCCGCCTATCAGTGCCCATTGTCAGCGCCAGTCAGTGCCACCTCATTGGTGCCACCTTATCAGTGCCACCTTGTCAGTGTCCATCAGTGCCGCCTTTTCAGTGCCCGTCAGTGAAGGAGAAAACGTACTTATTTACAAAATTTTATAATAGAAACAAAAGAAAAGAAAGGGGGTTAAGTGCCTGGTATTGAGGTGGTTAAAGGCACAGGAACATGATGCCTAGCAAGAACATAATGGCTGGGAATTCATCCAGTGCATCCCCACACTCAATTAAACCAGCTGTACAAAAAAGTGGCAACTACCCCAACCTATAACTAGCCTTTGCAGCAAGGTACACATGGAAGGGGAATTTACATCAAAAACAAACAAAAGATTTCCCAGCACACTTACCAGCCAGCCTATGAAACAACCAAATTGTCCCATCTAAAAATTTGCTTTAAAAAATGGAGGGGAAGGCTCCCTCTAGACACACCTGCTCAGTCTTAATCTATCCACTGCTATATGTGATCCTATTTAGAAAATTAAAGTGTTAGGACTGCAATATACAGAGGAGCCTTCACGTGGCCACTGCAGTTTATGCATATATTTGCCAATGTGTGCAAACAAAACCCTCTGATTTTAATGAACAATGTTAGACAGGGTTAGTTAGATTGTTTTGCAGGTTGGCTGGTAAATGTACTGGGAAATCCTTTGTTTGTTTTTGATTTGTGCTGCTGTTCCATTTTCAATTTACTGCAAAGGCTTGTTATAGCTTGCCACTTTTTTTGTACAGTTGGTTGAATTAGGTGCTATTGTTCTTTTGCTGAGCATGACTGCGTTCCTGTGCCTTTAAGGAAGGGTGTATAAAACACAAAACTGGCGCTAGAGTAATAAATTAATGATAATGAGTGAAATATTGCAGCTGCTGCAAAAAAAGTGCTAAAACTTTGAATAAAGTGAACAGTTAAGAGCAGCACGAGCAAATATAAAAGTAAAACACACATGTAAAAATAAGTGAACAAAAAAAAAAATATATATATATATATATATATATATATATATATATATATATATATATATATTTTTTTTTTTTGTATTTGTTCTGGTTAATAATCAATTTTTATATTTATCTATATGATCGGATAACCAATTAATATCTATAGACTCTTCATTGTTTTTAATTTCATTGCATTAAGTTCCTATTTCATTATATGTTTTAGACATATTTTAATGTGTTTTATTGTTGTAAATGGCTATGTGAAGACGAAGGACGCTCCTTTTGTCTTTTTGCTCTTTTGTTAATAGATATTTATTCATGGCAAACAAGAGATGATGAAGAAGGATTAAGAGTGAGTCTTCATCCATTAACCATGATTGGTTAATATGCTCCACCATTTGGGAGGAGTTTTTCTCAAATTCAGTATAAATTAGACCTTCCGTCGGCCGAGAATGATGTCTTTGATAACGCTCTGGAGGAGGGGCGAAACATGTCAATATAATTTCTAGCCTATGGCTTAACCAGTGATGCCATTTCCTGCCGCTGTAAGTAGCGCCTTTGCGCACGATATTCATACAGTTTAATGGTGCTTCACCATATATTTCTCTCTCTCCTATTTACCGGTGGAGTGTGGTATTCCCCTATTACCAAGTACTTATTGAACGTTCTACCCCTGGAACTTTTACATCACCATTGTTTGCAGCTGTCTACTTGATTCTTTGACTGAAAAGTTGAGGATTCTTCTTGTTTGGTGAGTGTGGTCTCCTAAGGGGGGATACACTTTATGCACTTATATTAACTTTGGACTTATTTAAATGATATTCTGTAATTTTTAGAAATGTTATTATCTATCCATTTGTCATTTGTTCACTTATTTTCACGTGTGTTTCACTTTTGTATTTGCTAGAGCTGCTCTTACCTGTTCACTTTAAGGAAGGGTGGGCTCCCTCTAGCAAATTTTAAGTGACTGTAAAGGCAGAAGTTTTTTTTTTAATCTTAATACATTCTTTGCATTAAGATAAAAAGCCTTCTTTGTGCAGATGCCCCCCTCATATTTATCTGAGCCCCATCTCTATTCAGCGATGTTGCAGGAGAAACTTGGCTGTCCGGGACTCTCCTCCTCATTGGCTGAGACAGCAGCAGAGTGCCATTGGCTCCTGCTGCTGTTAATCTAATCAGTGAGCCAATGAGGAGAGAGAGGGGGCAGGGCCTAGCTGGGGCTCTGTGTCTGAATGGACACACAACACTGCGGCTCGGCTTAGGTGCGCCCATAGCAAGCTACTTGCTGTGGGGGCACTCGTCAGGAGGGAGGGGCCAAGAGACCCGAAGAGGGACCCGAGAAGAGAAGGATCCAGGCTGCTCTATGCAAATCCAACTGCACAGGGCAGGGAAATATAACATCTTTGTTATTTTTAAGAAGAAAAAAAAAACAAGACGTTACAATCACCTTAAATTTATGGGAAAGCATTAAATCATTGTGTGCTGAGGAGAATTCCCTCATTTTAATTTCAATATGCTGAATTCTATCATTAAAATACTGAATGGAGATATTAGTTTTATCTTATAAAGCAGATATACATTATCTTGGTGTAGGGAATTTCTTAAAGAAGCATAAAGTAACATATTTTTAAGTGTGGAGTCAAAGACAGCTTGGATGGCAGTGGGATAGAGGTCAATAAAAGGCTAAGGAGCTGCAGCTGGGGTTAATGATACTGAGCCTCCCCCTTCCATTATTTGCTTTTTATGGGACTGCATGTGCTAGAAGGGTGCTGGGGTGAGGACTCATTAGAATAGACACCTATAGGATTGATCTGCTCAGAGGTTCCTATGGCCTAGTACTCACCACTAGTAAAACTGACAGCTCAGGTCGGAGCCACTGTTCTAACAATCAGATGTTAGTACAAAAATCTCCCCTACTGTTCTATTGTGTTCTTACAGGGGGGAAGCCCCCCTACCAATGCACTCTTTTCAGCCACTGGCTGAAAGTGCTGATTTGACGATAGTTCACATGGCCTGGCGGCAGGGAAAAAATCTGTGAGGTACTGCTGACTAATTTTTACTACCATAATTTAGTCATCCAGGGAATCAGAGGATTGGTGACAGCAGTTGTGAGATCTTGATGAGTTGGGCTGCAGTGCATAGCATTGTCAATAGGTGCTAATGGAGTGGAGCTCTCTGGAGCTCTCAGAAATATGTTTTAGTAAGAAATGGTTGACCTTAATGGATATGTGCTTTTTCTTTTTTTCTCAGTTTATGTAAGAACAGTTCACCTAGTTCTCTCATGACTGGTTTCCTTTAAGGGCCAAATCACACTTTTACAAAGTGGTGCACTGCATAGCAGTTGTATGTGGCTGTTAGTTCAAGATATAGCAAGCATGGTTCTATGTGAGATAATTCCCTCTAGCAAGACTAAGGTATTGACCCTGCTGGCTATCAGGATCTTTGAACTTGTTCTAACTGACAAAATAGGATCATTTTCATAATTAGCAATGTCTACACTACGAAAGGAATTCCTAGTAAAAAAGAAAAGCCTATTAAACAAATTCTACAATTTGAAGTTGTATGATGCAGATCCCCTGCACAGATCACCTGTACAATTTTATAGAGCACACACAAATACACTACACAATCAGTAGCCTTTGTAATGATATACTTCTTAATAGATCAAACAAGGAAATACCTTATGTGTCAATGTTTACAAAGCCTGATGTGTTTCAACACAGCTTCCTGTCTTTCTTAACAGTGATTGGCACTACTTTTCTACATCTTTATATATGGATATTTCACATTTGCTACTAGACCCCCCCATATACATTTAAGAAATTCTTTCCCAATTTTTTTTTAGCAGGAAACTTCTTTAAGTTTGTAATTGCTCTTACTGTATTGTAGTTCTGCTCTATGTTGTCACAGATGAGTGTGTGGATGTAGCCTTAAATATTATGAAACTGCATTGAGACTACTTATTGCATATTGGCTCATGAATCAATCTGAAAATGAAAGAGGTCAGAAGCACAAACTGAGATAGACACAGTTGTGCATGTGATAGTGGTGTACATAAAGAATGATGCAGCATGAGAAAGGAAAAAAGAGGGAAAGAGATAGAGAACCACACATCACAGTCAACTGGACAGGACTGTAGGTGATTCTAGATTAAATCTTTTTTTATTTTCAATTTTTTTTTTTTTGGTGACATAACAAAAAACAGTCATTAGGCGACTACAAAGTTCACAGCCTTGGTAAGCCATAATAGTACCTATGCATAATTCAATATATTCTGTTCTACGTGTCTATCAATTAAATCTTGGAAAATTATTGGCAGAGTGCCCAGAAGTAAAGGCTGGCATCAGAGGTGGGTAGGGATTAGGAAACACCCCCCCCCCCCCCATCATATCTTTTTTATAGATTTTTGTAATAAGAATTCTGAAGAAACAAGATGGAAAAAGAAAGAAGGAAAAATGGGGCAGAGGGAAGAAGAAATAAAAAAAGTGTGTGTGTGTGTGTTTTATGGATGATAGAAGAGAGAAAAGTTGGAGGGTATGAAGGGGATAAGGGAATGGTTAGTCCTCACCCACTATCTGAGAACGGTCAGCAGCTATTAGGTCTTTATAAGCAGTACAGTATTGAAACTTTGAGCCATTGGCCGATCTATGGGGTCTGTGCTGATTTCCAGTTGGATAGGATGCATGACTTGGTGGCATTGAGGAGACAGACCAAGATGGCAGACACTTTGATAAAGTCACACGCTGAAACAAGTCATGAGGTGATGTCAGACCAGAACTGGAAGTGTCTGTTCTGCCACCTTGGATTCAGGTTTTAGCTACAGGCATACCCCACTATGGGGTTTATTTACTAAAGGTGGAAAGTACAAAATCAGGCTAATTTCTGCGTAGAAATCAATAAGCTTCTAACCTCGACTTGTTCAATTAAGCTTTGGTAATAAAACCTGGAAGTTCATTGGTTTCTATGCAGAAGTGAGCCTGATTTTGCACTTTCCAGCTTTAGTAAATAAACCCCATTGTGTACTTAAAAGTGGCGTATGCCTGTATTTTACTTTGCTTTATACATGTAAGCATCTTTACCAAAATTTACAAAAACTGGAGCACTCAGGATCTGGTGTAGCTGTGCATGGTAGCTAATCAGCTTATAACTTCAACTTGTTCAGTTAAGATTTGACAAACCTGGAAGCTGATTGGTTTCTATGCAGAGCTTCACCAGATTTTGCATGCTCCAGTTATAGTAAACCCCCCAATGGGGTTTGTTGGCTTGTTGCACTTGAAGATCACAAATACATGTGAGTATAATTGGTTATTTATATCATTTGGGTAAAATACACTACACTATAAAGGATTATTTTATATTTTTGGGGAAATAACTGTGGAAAAAATGGAAGCAATGAACATTGGAGTCTAAAGGAGATCTGAGAGGGAGTTGGGATATACGTGATTTTGGCTTGGACCTTAGGGCAACAGACTTTAAAAAGAGTATATTGGCTTGTGGAATAAGGCACCTGGTAGATAAACCACACGGTGAAGATTAATTGTTGCATTATATTGAAAAGTAAAATATACCAGTGTAAAAAGATAATATAAAACAAATCAAAATAGCTGCTGAACACTCCAGGCAAATTTACAAAAAAATCCCAGATAAGAAATGAAAAATAATATAGTGCAGCGCTAAAATAACATCATAAAATAAGTAAAAATCATTGAAAAAGTTTATAAAAAAGTTCATAAGCAGTTATGAGGATATACAAATCCATTTCTCAATAAAGTGACAATGTGCACTCATGAAGATTTTAAATTCCATGCCAAAAAGTGTGACCTCCACCATAAGACACTCTGTGCTGCTTACCTCCACACCAGATTTTCATGGCATTGCAACCAGATATTTTTACAGCCCTTGGTTGCCCATGAGGTCCATGCTCTATGCCACAGAACTTGTTTTTCCAGGTGCCCAAGCCCTTTCATTATCCTGATCATCCCTTTTTATTTCACTCTGTTTCTAATTTCAGCTGCAAAGTTTGGCAGATTACCATTGTATTGTTAACATGTATATATTGTTTATACTGTTTAAACATTGAGTTAAATGGGCCCAACTTATGATCTTGCACACAGGCCGCTGCATTCAGAAATCACATTTGCTTGTAGTTACATTTATGTATAAAGAAGGCAGCAGCAGGTGGGGGCTGGGGCAATGTCATATTGAAGCATATATACTATATATATATATATATATATATATATATATATATAGATAGATAGATAGATAGATAGATAGATAGATAGATAGATAGATAGATAGATAGATAGATAGATAGATAGATAGATAGATAGATAGATAGAGATATATATATATAGATATATATATATATATATAGATATATATATATATATATATATCAGCACTGAACTAGTTTTCTAATAAATTTAGCTTACACTATGTTATTACATTTTTTAACACTTAAAACATATTCATAGCTGTGCCATAGTTTAGCATGCAATAAACCAAAAAAGTAAAACTGTCCTTTTGGCCATGTATTCATGAATTGTATAATTAAAACATTTTGCAGAGCTACATATTTAATTATACAAGTATCAAATTTTCATAGGTATTTCATATTAAGGGAACTGTGTGTGTTTTATTTTATCCATAGTAACCAACGTCTTACATAAGTGGATTTGAGTATAGAAGGAACAGCTGGAAAATTACTAAAACATTGCATTAGGGAAATAGCAATGCATAAACAGAAATGAATTATAATACAGAAAGAGAAAATGCTGAAAGAATGACCTGAAAAGCAATAGTCAAAGAAATATTGGTTGAGGTGGACATCAACCATGACTATGCTAGAAACGATGTGATCTGATTTTTTGGATTGTTACCAGGTGATAACCACAATGTCAACTAAAACCATAGTCCTTAATAATTTCAGGGCACTAAGACATGAAAATTCAATGGTTCCAATAGATTCTGAGTCACTGACCTGCAGGGCCAGACTTACCATTGGGCTTGACTGGGCTCAAGCCCATGGGCCCCGCCCAATAGGGGGCTCCACGAGCCCTGTCGAGATACATAGCCGAGTGTACTCGGCTCCGCTCCGCTCACAGTCACACTCAGTCCTGCCCTATGATGGACATAACACAGGGACTGGGCGTGACTGTGAGTGTGACTGTGAGCTGAGCCAAGTATGCTCAGGACTGCGAGAGGACACGAGAGTAGCTATAACGACATATTCAGGGACTCATCGCAGTTTGCTAGTTTGCTACTTTCCGTCGCCGCCATCTTGCTATACCCCACACTCGTCCACAGTAAGGATACACTAAGAAGGGGTAAAGCGGACATGTTGTTACACCCACCAGAGTTTTGCATTTTAGATGTATTTATAACATTAAAGTTAGTATATAGTGAAATACAGTACTTACAATAGATACACATCTCCTTATCTCGGCGGCGCCATTTTTAAACTTCAAGCCTGCAATGACAAGGCTGCAAATGACAAGGGTGCAAATGACACTGGGGCAAGGCTGCAAATGACAAGGCTACAATGACAAGGCTGAAAATGACACTGGGGCAATGCTGCAAATGACAGGGCTACACTAACAAGGCTGCAAATGACACTGACAAGGCTGCAATGACTCTGGACAAGGCTGCAGATGGATGGGCAAGGCTGCAGATGGACACTGATAAGGCTTCATTGATGGGCATTTAAATGTAAGTTTTTTCCTTAAACTTCCCTCCTAAAAGTATTTTTCCTTAATATTCCCTCCTAAACTTGTTGTGCGTGTTATATGCCAGCACGTGTTATATGCTGATAAATACAGTAATGTATAGAAGGTAGGGCCCGAAAGTGACTCAAGCCCAGGGGCCCCCACCACCTTAAGTCCTGCCCTGCTGACCTGAAACAAGTATGCTCATGAGGAGATCTGAGTTCAGTAATTGCTTGCTTTTTCCAGGTTAGCTGTGTCCCATTTAGTACATATACCTTTACTTCCTGTCCTGTATCTCATAGACACAGCAAAAAGTGACATGAAATTGGTCCAATCTCCTCTTGTACCAGAAAAAGTGTCCCCATTTCAATATTCTTCTTTTAATCCTGTTTTGATGCTGTATTGTTGATTTTTACCTTACTTCCATCCCCAGTAATAGGGGTCACCAAAACAAACAAATATAGTAACTTTCCTAATGGGGACACAGACAGCAATTTTAAAATCTTTGGGGTTATAGATATGGGAAGCCGATCCCTAAACTGTTTGTTTGAAACCATGAAATCAGACCGAGACAGAAGTACAGTTAAATCACACTTAGAACAAACGTAGTCAAAACATAGCCAAAGTTCGGTAACCGGAACAGATAGTCAGCCAAGCCAGAAGGTCAGGGATCAGTGTAGTGGAACAGAGATCCTCTGGGCTGGAGGGCTTAAGTAGGCAGGACTGACGGGCAGGATGTAATCAACAGGTGAGCAACTGTGGAGAGATAGGAACTCAGCAATTAGCAGACAGCTGAGCGACCAGCTCAGAGAAGGAAGGGCTGAGCCCAGCCCTGACATTGTTTTAGCTCAGTATAATGGGAAAAGGACTGATTCATGGAGCACAATGCTCTGGCAAAGGCATTTCATGTACACTAGTAGGACCCTAGGAGAAATCCAAATGTTTAGAGAAACAAAGTTAGTGTCACACCAATTGTGGTAGAGCACAAATGTTCAAATTTGTTAGTTAAGATGTTACAACCAGCAACTTTTAGGAGTTGCAAGAGTCCTACATCACAAGGGCTTTGAAACCTACAGTATATAAGACTGGGTGGCATTAAAAGCAATGCAGCTTACCAATCGTTAGATGTGATGCCTGCATCTGTTTTCTTTTCTTTGTCTTTTTCCCCTCTGTTTTCACCTGGTGATCTTAGTATTAGTGGGACACAGCTCTGAAGGAATGAAAAGGAGGCACAGCAAACAGCAGCATTGCTAGTCTAAGGGAAGGGGAGTATTAAATGTATAAGTAGATTTAGAACCACAAACACATTAAAGCTAAATTCCAGCTCACACTTTTTAAGCAGTTACATCTAACTCACCCCTACCAGTGTTAAGTGATTAGAAAAATGTTATAGTGGAGGCGCATGCAAGTTAGCTCCCAAGATGGCGGCGTAAGCTAGGAGATCTGCCCTGCCCTGGCCATCTAGCTCTTCCACGCACTGTATTGAGACTGACAGGATGCTCATTGTCGACAGCATCAAGTGGGGGAGTTCCCCAAGAACAGATATATGCCTGGAGGCATGGTCCGCCATGACCTGGGACCCTAGATTTCCTCCGCTGACAATCAAACAGAATCCAAGATGGCGGCCGCAGCCCATCCACATGACCCGACCACGGAAAGACATGCTGAGCACAGGCAATGTCTGACCCCAGCAACTTTGTCATACACCCCGCTGATGACTTTCAGCAACCCCCATAACCAAACCCCATCTCCTGCCTCAAAAGTATCACTCATTGAGCACACAGTGGAGAGCTATACGCTCTTTCCACTGGAAGTAACCCCTGCATGCCTGGATCCTAAATATATCCCAGGAGGTCTAGGCCCAGACATCCCCTTCAACATGGGTGATCTGCTCTTTAAGCTATCAGACCTTCTAGATAGAGGCCTAGCACAAACGGCTGATAGAATCACAGGTGACATCCGAGCAGACCTCCAAAATCTGGGATCCAAAATGGAAGCAATTAAACATAAATTAGACATCACGGTCTCCAGGGCTAACCAAAACACTGACCACATCCAGGTTATCCAAGAACAGCTTGACATAGCCCCATCCAGGATTGATCACCTTGAAAATTGATCAAAGAGGGATAACTTTAGGCTCAGAGGACTTCCAGAATCTGATATAGATCTCCCTATCCCCCCATGCAAACTGGAGTTAGACTGGGCCCATAGATCTTTGGGCTACCCCAGGAAGGATGGGCTTTCCTTTTTGCATAAAAGTTCTCCTTTAAGGGTAAAACCTACTCGTTTTCAAGCTTCCAGGAAGGGAAACGAGTTCTACTCAATATAAAATTCATCTCGCAGGACTCGGCAATGGACAGCTCAAGTTTGCAAGCATGGGCTTCCAAGCACTCTATATTCACAAGCCCCATCTCCCCAATGTGGAAATCGGCCAAGAACAAGCGAGCAAAATATAACAAACCCCTCTAGTCCAAATGATTTGGCTTTTCTTCTCTCACTTCTGGTTTTTCCAGGTCTCTGATCTGAACTTGACCCTCTGGTCTACTAACTGGTTGATCTCAATCCCCCCGCCAAGGTCTTTAGGACCTCCACTGATCTGAACTGGTGGTATCCTATTGTTTCTACTAAATATTGTTTTCCTAATGGCACGTACACACAATCGGACTATACAATTCAATCATGTGTGGGCTCCAGCGGACTTTTTCTTCCCAAAAGTCTGGAGGACTTAGAAATAAGACTTGCTTCAAAATTGTCCGGCGGACTCGGCTTTTAGCGGACAATCCGTTCGTCTGTGTGCTAATCCGGCGGACTAAAACTGACGCTAAAGCAGCGATTGGCTACTGGCTATAAACTTCCTTATTCTACGCCATCACGTTCGAATCCGCTGGACTTTTGGAGTGATCTCGTGTGTCCGTTCGCTTGAAAGTCCAGCGGACCTCAGCTGCAAAGTCCATTGGATGGTACCCCAGATAGTCCGATCGTGTGTATGTGGCATTAGTGTTTCGGTGACAGTTGTCTAATATGCACGGGGTGTTCAAGGTAGGACCCCTTTGAGTTGGGGGTCTGGCAGGAACACCTTGACCCAGGATATGCTGTTAAGTCACATGTTGGGGACTATTTCCTTTTCAGTGTAACTTGGATTAAGTTTTGCAGTTCCTTACATTAAAACCTTCCCCCCCTGCTGCCTACCCATCCTCCTCCCCCTGCCTTCACAAATGGAACTTCCTCAAAACATGAGGCACAAAGACTTCACATGCAGGAATCCAAGACCTCTCCTCAGGACCAAAACCTTTCCAATCCACAAAACAAAAAGAACACCTTTACAGAAGTGAGAATCCAAAATTTGACCAATCAGGTACTCTTGATCATCCTCAGAGACTAGAGCCAAGGTAAGGAGAGGAAGGGACAACTTATTGAGAACTAAAGGTTTCAGAAGGGATACATGAAAGGAGTTTGAGATTCTGAGGCTTTAAGGGATCTGGAGTTAAAAACAAACAGGATTCAGCTTTGAAATTATATTGTAAGGACCAATGCATCTCGGGGGCAAATTTCACAGAAGGAGCCCAGGGTCTGACATTTCTGGTGGAAAGCCAAACTTTGTCTCCTGGCTGTAGAGGAGGCAGCTTATGCCTGCGACGATCAGTAAAACTCTTGAATTTGTTGACATATGTCTGGAGGGAATCATGAATGTCAACCCACATGTAATTGAATGATTACTGAATGGTTGCCAATTGTGGGATATCGGTAGAACAGGTCATAGGCAGAGAGAGCTGAGGATGTCTTCCATAAACTGTGACAAAGCATGTCTTCTGAGAACTGATGTTACCATGATTATTGTGAGAGAACTCTGCCCACGGGAGTAGTGGTGCGCAATCATCGCGATGAGCCAAGACCAAGGTATGGAGAAAGACCTCTAACTCCCGATTAACCCTCTCAGTCTGCCCATTTGATTGAGGATGGTAACAAGAAGTAAAATCCAAAGTAATGTTGAGGGATTTGCAAAAGGCTCTCCAAAAGTGAGAAGTAAACTGTACACCCTTGTCCAAAACAACATGGGAGGAACTCCATGGAGGTAGAAAACCTCTCAAACAAAAATGGGAACCAAGGCAGGAGCCGAAGAGAGACAAGGAAGAGGAACAACATGGACCATCTTGGAGAATTGATCAATTACCACCCAAATGGCCATATTCTTCTCAGAAGGTGGAAGATCGGTGATGAAGTCCATGGCAATGTGAGACCAGGGCTCCTTAGGAATGGGCAAAGGCATGAGAAGACCAGCAGGAGCTTATGTGGAGGATTTAGACTGGGCACAGACATGACAAGCCTTAATGTAGTCTTTAACATCAGAATGAAGAGTAGCCACCAGTAGTGGTGGCTGATGAGGAAAAAAGATCAGAGGGCCCCAGCATGACCTTCAACCTTGGAATTATGACCACAATGAAGCATCTTAGTTCTTAACTTGGTTGGAACGTCTTGCAAGGAGGAATTTTTGAGTCCAGGGTAGAATGGGCAAAAACATATGAGATAGGAATGATTCATCCTGAATGTCAAAAGACCTAAAGAGTGCATCAGCCTGACCGTTGCAAGAACCAGGTTTGTACGTAATAGAAAAATTGAAATGGGAAAAGAAAAGAGTCCACCTGGCCTGTCTGCGATTCAGTCATTTGGCATTCTTTAGGTACTACAGATTTTTATGGTCAGTGAAAACTGTTATTGAGTGCGGGGACCCCTCCAAGAGATGACGCCACTCCCCCAATGCCAATTTAATCACAAGAAGTTCCCGATTCACCAATAGCGTAATTTTTCTGGAGAAAAACACACATGGTTGACGTTTTTGCTCAAAGGATTGATGAAGCACAGCTCTCACCCCAGTAGAAGAAGCATCCACTGCAATAAAGAATGGATCCCCAGGGTTAGGTCACCTCAACAAAGATCCAGAAACAAAGGCCTGTTTCACGGAGACAGCTTTAGGAGGCCACTCCTTTGCAATTCACACCCTTCTTGGTCAAGGTGATAAAAGGGGCAGCAATGGAAGAGTAATCCCTAATGAACTGCCTGTAACAATTAGTGAACCCAAGAAAGCGCTGTGTGGCCTTGAGGCTTGTAGGAAGATGCCAGTTGATAATGGCTGAGACCTTTCCAGGATCCATACGAAGACCCAAACTAGAGACAGAGTATCCCAAAAACAGAACCTCAGATCATTCGAAAGAACATTTCAACAGCTTGGCATACAGATTATTTTCTCTAAGGCGCTGAAGTACAATCCGGAGCAAGCAGATTTTCAGAAAATATGACAATGTCATCCAGATAGATGACAACAAATTTATAAAGCAAATCTGTACCTCCTCTACATTGTAAAGCGCTGCGTAAACTGTTGGCGTTATATAAATAGTGTATAATAATAATAATAATAATAATAATAATAAAGCAGATCCCTGAAGATCACATTGACAAATTTTTGTAACACAGCTGGGACATTACACAGACCAAAGGGCATAACCAAGTATTCATAATGCCCATCTCTAGTGTTAAATGTCATTTTCCATCCATCATCCCTCTGTATCCAGATCAAATTGTATGCACCCCTGAAATCCAACTTAGTGAAAATGGAGGCACCTTTCAATCTGTCGAATAGTTCCTGTATTAAGGGTAAGGGGTATCAGTTTTTAATCGTCAGAGCATTTAAATCTTGATAGTCAATGCAGGGTCTCAAGGTCCCATGCTTCTTGGCTACAAAAAAGAACCCTGCTCCGGTTGGGGATGAGGATTTCCGAATGAACCCTCTCTTTAGATTCTCCACAACATACTCAGACATGGCCTGGGTCCCCGGAATGGACAAGGGATAGATCTGGTCCCTGGGTAGGGTTGCTCCAGGAACAAGGTTAATGGCACAGTCAAAAGGCCTGTGAGGAAGAAGTGTCTCAGCCAATTTTTTGCAGAATACATCCCGGAACTCGGTATATGCAGCAGGAAGAGCAGGAGATACTGTTGTGGTGGCTACAGGAATTCTCTCCTTTGGGGTAACCTTGAGTGGGCAGGATGAGAAACATGAGGGACCCCAGGTCAAGGTCTGCCCAATAGTCCAATCAATGTGCGGTGAATAGATCTGTAACCAAGGAAGGCCCAGTACAATGGGGGTTGAGTCGTCAGGTAGCACGAGAAATGAAATCCACTCCTGATGGAGTACCCCTATAGACATCTTGACAGGGAGGGTCAGGAGGTGGATGGTACCCCCCCCCCCCCAGGAAGAACAGTGCCATCAATTACCGAGAACACGAGAGGAATAGTAAAAAGTGAAAGAGGAATTTTCATGGAAGCCCCAGTTCCCCAGTTCATGAAATTTCCAGCGGCTCAGAAATCCAGGTAGACCGCAACTGCATGAGGGGAAGCACTGACATGGAGGAGCACAGAAAGGAGACGGGATAATGAAGGTGATTTTCCTGGGTCCAATAAGCCACCTTCCAGATGTATTAGACCCGTATTTCCTGGATAGAGAAAGCAGGTGTCCTGAAAATGACCTCTCAATTCAGAGTAGAAACACAATCCCAATGTTCTGCGCCTAATACGCACTTCAGGGGGTAACCTAGTCCAGTCCAGCTGCACAGGTTCCAAAGCTGGTGAGGGATGCTCCATGCATTGAGGAGAGAAGAGGGGAGCCTGGGAGGGAGCTGCATAGGTTCCACAGATGGCGAGGGATGCTCCATGCATCGAGCAGAGGGGAGCTCGGGCTGGCTAAAGACCATGGAGTACTGACGCATTTTCTCTAGGGTGCTCTCCTGAAAGCGAATATCAATCTGATTACAGAGGGAGATGACATCATCCAGACCTCCAAGTTAGAACAACTATACCAGGCAAACTACCCTCTCCCATGTTCCACAAACTTGAATCTGACCTTAAGACTTGGACGTTGTTCAAATTATCTTGGTTGGGTAGAATTAATCCCCTCAAGGTGACTCTGCTCCCCAGACTGCTATACCTATTTCTTTCACTCCCAGTCCCAATTAGAAGAGATCATATCAGGTCCTTTCAGGGAAAATAAATTACATTTATTTGGGGCAAGATGGGATATCGATTCTCGCAATGCATCCTATTAGCCTCATATCCCAAGATGGGCTGGGTCTTCCAAATCTCATGTGGTATTATCAAGCAGCAAGGCTGGCACAACTGTCCACTGCTTATTCTAGACTGCAGAAGCCTGATTGGGTGCTCATAGAGAGACAAGCTACACTGACATTCATATTGGACTTTCTCCTTTGGTGTCCCCCAAAGACTTGACACCCTATTTTATCCCTCGCTTTGTCCCACTCTCTATCCCTGTGGGATAGTTTTAGAAATCGGCCTTCCTTGATCTCAGAAATCCAACCACAAGCTCATATTTTCCACAATCCCCCAATTCAACCCAGGCATGGACATCAGATCCTTTAAATGGTGGCTTGACAAGAGTATTTATCACATTGGACATTTTTTTTTTCCTGCACAGGACCGCTTACTCTCAAACACTGAATGAACAATTTGGAACTCCCTAATTCTGGAAAATGTAGGTTTCACCAAATTCCACACTTTTTATACTCACTTTGGAAAAACAAATCCAATCCTCCATTTTTCACAGACTACGAGTGTTGGTGTGGCCAAGTCACTGGGCAAAGAGGTGGCATATCCAGGTGGCATATTCATAATCTCTTTGTCACTTGCAAGGCAAACCACTAAACTACCATACATGGATGCATGGGAGACAGGTATTCAAGAGGACCGGGATTTGGAAGACTGACACGAATCCTTCTCCAGATCCTTCAAAGGAATTTCTAGTCTTCTCTCCTCTCTAGTAGAAGCCAAGCTCAAGGTCCTCACAAGATGGTACCTGGTCCCTACAAGACTAGCTGCCATCTTTCCTTCCTCTTCCCCATTATGCTTCAGGGGATGTCATATATTTGGCACGATGATTCATATTTGGTGGGAGTATCTGAAAATTAGGGGGTCTTGTAAAAAAAATTCACCTCATCTGCAAAGTCACTGGCCACTCAGTCTTGAAGACCCCATCTGTAGCTCTGCTCAATTGTCCCATCCCGAAAATCCCCAAATATACCCAGAAACAAATCCTCTATATTCTGCTAGGAGCAAAATTACCATAGCTAAGGCCTGGAAGCAACCCAATGTATCCATCCTAACAACTAAAAGAAAGATCTCATGGATAATGGCTCAGGAAAAAATAGTCATCACTATCCTAGATGCAACTAAAAATTTGTATGCGATATGGGAGCCATGGGCTCAACATATGGGTATCTCCTTATTACCTATCATAAATAACGGGTAAGTTGGGGAGGAGGCATCTTGGAGGCCAGCACGTATCTATCTAGGAGTGTTGAATGTTAGCAGTATCTCAAGCTGCCCCAAGACACCGTTTGTTCCCATTAGGGGTGTCGGGGGTGGAGGGTAGTCTCGCCAACCCACTAACACTTGTCTCTAGTTTCCCTGGATAGGGATGGATTTCTTACTCTGTAGATTTCATTACTCTTGTCTAATAAGTATGTAAATATATAAGTATTGCTTCTAAAATGGCCAATGTCATTATTTTTCTCCTTTCTGTATTAACTTTTTTTTTGAAAAGCAATAAAAACTTTTTTTTATAGTAGATAGAGGCATAAATACAGACACACTTGTTAAATTATAAAACTACATCATAATACAAATAACAGCTTTTTAAAGCTGAAGTTTAACTAAAAAGCATTTATTTTTACAACATTACTTATGTGGCACCCTCTAGTCTGTGTGCTAGATGTTAGAGTAGGTACATCCAGTGGCTGATGGCTAAGTCAGTGAGTCAGGGCTTGATAAGTCATCCAAGCAGCCTCTCTCTTGTGCCTCCCCCTATTTTCTGGGACATTGGAGAATGTTCTAGACATAGTGGGTGGAGGTTAGGAGGAGCTGGTTGGAATATTTATGTGGGCCTCATCCAATCCCCAGTAAAGGACTGACAGGGGGCCAGGACCAGGACCATCTTTAATATTGTTTGGACCCTGGGCAAACATTTTCTTGCCCTCCCCTCAGCCCCCTGCTCACATGCAATTTCACTTTCTGCTCTGAGACATACAATAAATGGCATCTGGGTGGGGGGAATCAGTGGCAGTGTTGGGGGAGGGTGATCAATGACAGTGCTTGGGAAGTGGGGGGAGGATGTGATCAGTAGCAGTGCTGAGGGGTTAAAGTGATCAGTGGCAGTGGTGGAGGTGGGAGTGTGGTGAGTGGCAGTTCTGGTGGATAGGATCAGTGGCAGTGCTTGTGGGTTAAAATCAGTAACACTAATTTGCAATCACCTGTCAGTCAGTGTCCACTTGGTTCCCCCTGCCTGCAGGTGAGAGAGGGGGTGAGAGAGAGGGGAGGGTGAGAGATAGGGGGTGAGAGAGAGGGGGGTGGGGGAGATAAGGAGGGAGCTGAGAGAGAAAGAGGGTAGGGGAGAGAGAGATAGGTGGGGTGAGAGAAAGGGGGAAGTGAGAAAAAGAGAGATGAGAGAGAGCAGGGGTGAGAGAGGGGGCTGAGAAAGGGAGAGAGGGTGGGAGAGAGGGTGAGAAAGAGGTGTGTGAGAGAGAGGGGGTGATAGAAAAAGGTGGTGAAAGAGAGAGAGAGAGAAGGGGGAGAGAGGGAGTGAGAGAGAGGATGGGTGCGGAAGATGAGGGGGGTAAGGGGGTTAAAGAGAGGGGGCTAAGAAGGAGTGAGAGAGAGAGGGGGGTGGGGGGAGAGAGGGGTGTAAGAGACAGTGAGAAAGGGAGAGAGAGAGGTGAGAGAGAGGGGAAATGATAAATAGAGAGGGCGAGGGGTGAGAGAGCAAGGGGGTGAAAGTGAGATAGGAGGATCTGAGGAGGCTGTTGGTGGCCCTTCAGCTCCCCCCTTTCTATAACCTACCAACTGCATGTTTGGATAAGGGTCTGGTATGGATTTTGGGGGGACTCCACACCAATTTAATTTTTTTTATTTATTTTTTATAAAATCCATACCAGACCCAAAGGGCCTGATATGGTCGAGGGGGGGGACTCCACGACATTTAAAAAAAAAAAAAAAAATTCTGTAATGCAATATATTACGGCTGCGAGCAAGTTTAAATGATTTTTTTTTCCTTTAGAAATGTCATTATTGCTACAGCATGTTCTATACATCACACAGATGGGCCACTTTGCAGACAGACTAAGCCCCCATACACACGTTCGGACATTCCGGCAACCAAATCCGTCAGATTCCGGAAGAGGTCCGGAAGTGATGTTGCACTTTTTGAATTTGGCGCCGATCTCCGTCCCCGCACGTCGCAACGCTCACAGGGAATGGAGATCGGCTCCGTGATGAATCGAGTGGAGGATGAGCCGCTCGTACAGTGCGGGGACATCACTGGATCCAGGGGAGAAGGTAAGTAAACCTTCTCCTGCATTCAGCGATGCAGTCCCGAGTCTGGCTCGAGGTTACCGCTTTTGATACAAAACTTCCACCCCGAGCCAGACTCGGGAACACCGCCAGGGGGGTTAATAGAGTTTGCATATTCACTAGAACTTTTTCCCTGTTCAGGATGTTCTGGTGCGAACTGAACTGGGTGGGTGGGGGATGTTCGGCCCATCCCTACTAGTCAGTAATATCATGTACGTGTTCAAGCTGGGCAACTGCATTAAAGCGGAGCTCCACCCTAAAGTGGAACTTCCGCTCATTGTAACCCTCCCCTCCTTCGTTGGAATGTCCGACCGTGTGTACAAGGGCTTATAGTTTCTTGGACATTCTTGCAAATGAGTGATCAACTTGCCTATGTAACACAGGTCACAGGGCCTTTGGTAATGTAAATTATGAATTAATTATTATAGAAGTCTTCAAAATATATTCATCTGCCTGATTTTGTTACAGCCTCCAATAGTACACAAACACACAAATCATGGATACTGTACCACAATGTTTCCCAACTCTAGTCCTCAAGTACCCCCAACAGGTCATGTTTTCAGAATTTCCCTCTGATGAAACGGCTGTGGTAATTACTAAGGCAGTGAAACTGATCAAATCACCTGTGCAAAATAATGGAAAGCCTAAAAATATGACCTGTTGCAGTTACTTGAGGGCTGGAGTTGAGAAACATTGCTGTACCAGACCCTAGACCAAGATGTTATACATGTCCAAATTGCACAACATGTAATTCTATGTCCAAAATAAGTTTCACTACTTTACTGCTGTGGGACAGGTAAGTGCAGGATGGCAACAAAGTGGAGAGATTAAGTAGCAAGGCAATGGGATTAACTGTTGGGAAGAGGTGCTCCAATTTGCACCAGAATTATTATTTTTTTACTCTGTTGCTTTAATATTTTTTTAGGAACATTAAATAAATTGTTTTAATTATGCTAAGCTAAGACAAAAAAAAAGGAATTCTACTGTTTGGAAAATGAAAAATATTATATTTATAAAGTGGTATCTATAAACATTGAATAACCAGCACAGCCTCTAAAAATAGACTTAACCTTGTGATGTACATGAAAAAAAAACGAAAACTACAAATGTCACAGCTGAGATGGAAAGTGAATAGCAAGTCATGGAATTGCGAAAGAGAATGAACAAATGACAAACTCTGAAAGGAAAGAGCAAGAGAACAAGATACCTAGTACACATATACTTATTAGTAAGAAGTTAGATGGAAAACATTAAGGCGAAATCCAAGCTTGGCCAGAGAATACTTGGGGAGATGAAAGGCATTATAAGAAGCAATATCTCCATGCAGGTGAAGAAAAAAAAGCATTTTCTCTACTTCATGACATATATCTTATGGTCTAAGTCCCATCTCAGAAAAATTGAGAAGAAATTTGCCAGCTTTCATAGAAATACTGAAAGGGCAATGATGTATGAGAGCCATATTATGAGATAAGAAAACTCTCCAAGGATAAGAGTAATAATATATTTGACAAGTTTTATTGAGCAGAACGAAAAATATAAATGTAAAGCTGGAAAGGGGAATGTAGCACGTGAAGACTAATAGTTGAAAAAAGAGATTGCTCTAGAAAGAGAAACAGAAATACAAATAAAAGTAGTAATCTAAATTCTGTGCAAAAGATAGATAGATATATAGATAGATAGATAGATAGATAGATAGATAGATAGATAGATAGATAGATAGATAGATAGATAGATAGATAGATAGACAGCTGACGGACATACAGAGAAAAATTGTTTTATTAGGAGGTTAATGTTTGTTTGCATTTGTAAAGACTGTATTCATTTTATTATACCTCATATATCTAGCATATGAACATAAAATTAATTAGTAACAATCCTCCAAAATTACTAATGAATAGAGCACAGAGTTTAATCATCGCTGTGTTTGATAACAAGCTTGAGTAATAATGTTAGGATAAAATATTAAAGAGAAAAACTGCTTTTACTAACTTATGAGGACCATAACTCAACTAAATGGAGTAACAAACAGGGATAAGCCTTTGGTTGTGTATATTTTAATATACCTTGGTCAATATCAGGTATAGGTTATATTCCGTTCCCCCTTGCTGCTAGTGTAAACTAGCAAAAAAAAAAAAAAATGTTTTTCTTTTGTTAAGGACTTGCTTTTACTAATTTGTGAGGACCACAGCTCAACTAATCAAACAGAGTAAAAAATGGAATCAGCATTTGGTTGCATATATTTAAAAAAAAATTAAAAATAAAACCCAAGACAAAATATGGATATGAGCTCTACCCCTCCCTTACTTAACTGATGTACATATCTCAGAAACTGTTTCTAGGGTATAAGGTATTGTACTAAAACATAATGACAGCTCCTAATTTAAAGAACAATATCTTTATTCTTTAATTTTTAAAAAACACATAATTTCATGCACATAAAGACACCTAGACATACACAGTGTGATTAAAAACCGCCAGCCAGCTGCCCACATATCACCTAAATATCCAAACATCGTTTGTAGTTTGTACCAAAATATATATATCATTATAGCACATATATATATATATATATATATATATATATATATATATATATATGAAGGCCAGTATGGTGGCCTGGAATTATGGGAGGAGCCCGGAGGGGTATATAACCAGCCCGTTCGCCTGTCTTCCTTGTCGGTTCCTGTGCGCGATACCTGATACGTCAGAGATCAAGGGCCGACTGTTCGAGACCATACGCAGTGAGTTGTGTTCGTGAGTTCCCGTGTTTGTTAGTCCCGATCGTGTCCGTGTTGTCAGTTGTCTTGTCTTCATAAGCGTTCGTGTGTTTTCCCCGTCTGAGTGTCGCATACTCAAAGAAATTGCCATTGTCATACAACGCATCTGGGCCGGCTGTCGCAGGTAGGGCTTCGGCACCCATTTTTCATTTCATGTTTTTCTATGTCACTTAAACATGATATCCTTAACTCACGAACCTCTCACTTTACATTTCACGAACGTTTTAAAATCATGTCACCCGTACTTGTTACCTCATGTCACTACTATTCATGACATGGCACTTCATTTCGTAGGCTTTACATTTCTAGTCGAACGACTCTCCAATCATTTCTTAAAGTATTCGAATCGTTCGAATCATTTCGAATCATTTCGAAATCACAGCCGACTGCTCGTCATGTCAAAGTCAAGCAGTCCGGATCAAATTCATTTCGAATCATTTCAAATCGTTACGAGTCGTTTCAAACCTTGTCGGGTCATTCCAAAATCATTTCGTATCATTTCATATAATTTGAATCATTTCAATCATTTTTCGTTTGAATCATTTCAATTATTTCATGTCATTTCGAATCATTTCAATCATTTTGATGTCATTTTGAATCATTTCAAATGATTTCATGTCATTTCCGAATCATTTCAAATCATTTCATATCATTTCAAAGCATTCGCTCATTTCTGTCACTTACCGCGCTCCGGTTCGAATCTTGTCGCATCCCCAATGCACCGATTCGCTTCGAAGTGCCCCAGTTTTCAGCCTCATTTCTGTACATGCTCCAGAGACGGAGTCACTCGCAGGTTCAGGCACAGTCCCTGATTCCAGTCTTTGTCATGGCATATAATTTCTGTCACTTATTACGCTCCGATTCGAATCCTGTCGCATTCATTGATGCACCGATTCGTTCCGGTGTGCCCAGCTGTTTACGCCTCATTTCAGTACATGCTCCAGAGACGGATTCTTTGTTACAACCATCAGTCCAGTCGTTGATTCTTGTCTCTGTCATGGCATGTCATTTCTGTCACTTATCACGCTCCGATTCGAATCCTGTTGCATTTATTGATGCACCGATTTGTTCCGGTGTGCCCAGCTGTTTACGCCTCATTTCAGTACATGCTCCAAAGACAGGATTCATTTTTTCATTTCATGGGCTCGCCCTCTGATTTTTGTCTTTGTCATGGGTATCATTTCATCTCACCTATCACGCTCTGGTATGAATAGTCACACCTGTGTACCAAATTCGTCTCGGCGTGCCCTAGGACAGGCCTCATTTCAGTACATGCTCCAGAACCCGTTTCGTGCTCGGTCGCAAGATTGCGGCATGGCGATCCGGACCTCTGTCATGGCAGATTCACTCATTTCACTGTCACGTACCGCTTCCCGGTTTGAATCCAGTTGTTTCTTCAATGTTTTGATTCCAGCCGGGGGGCCTTGCTCATCGGCCTCATTTCACTAAGATTGCCTCAATTTCAATACATGCTCCAGAGTTCGGTTCGCTGTCAGTTGCATCTGCGACGCGACCAAATTGCATCTCTGTCATGGTAGGCGTTTCATTCAAAAGGCAACATTTCATTTGTTTGTTTGTCTCATTTCATTTCATTTCATTTCATTTCCATTTCAAAATCTCACCTCCATGAAGTCACTATTTAGCTAGCCATCTCTGTTTAGGTATTGAACTCTCAAACAAACTTCACCTTCATGTTCTCAGGTCAGTCGAGTTTCAGTAGGTCCACCCTGCACCTGGTCGGACGGTGCCTCCTTAGGTAAGAAAAAAAAAAAACATCTATGAAGGAAACGCACATGAGCGGAAGCGTCCTTCTCATTAAGTATGTATTTCTTCAGGAGTCACCAACGAGTCTTGTAATCCATGTCACCCTTATGTAGGTTCCGCTTAGAAGAAAACCCAAACCCGAGGACAAGTAGGCTCGCCTAGGCCTGGATTACGCCACCATGTCCCGGGCCGGCAGTGAGGATCTCACAGCCCCATTATCTCCATCTCCAGTCTCAGAGAGTGGCAGCCAGCGGTCCCCCAGAGCATGGACCATTCCCAGACTGACAGCTGAGCTGAGGCGCAGAGGTGTACCCTTTCCGGCAACAGCCAGAAAAGCCGAGCTTTTCAGGCTCCTCTTTCCTCCCCCAGCTGTGGCAGAAGCTAGTACCCAGCAGGCCTCCCTGGGTTCTATCGCCTCCTCAATTTCGCAACTGCATACCCTGGTATCTTCCCTGGCGACCTCTATGTCAGAGGTCCAGAATCGGGTGGCCCTCCTCGAGACCCGCCCGCCCGTTTCTCCTCCAGTACCAGCAGCCCAGGCAGTGTCTAGCCCACTCACAGGTATCACCGGGTGTACGTCAGTTGTGTACCCTTCTCATCTGGTATCGGCCAGCATCAGGAAGGACATCCTAGAGGGCAAGGACGTCAATCTGGCTTCTCTACTCATCTCCATCCACGAGCTTGCGGAGAACAAGACTTATACATGGGGGGACGTGTCAGTGGTCCTCAAGGCCAAAGACCCCAGGCTTAACAGAAAGCTTTCGGTCACCGAATTTACGTTGGCCTTTGGCATGTTGAGGGATATCGTCTGCTCAGCCTCCCCCAACAGGAGGGAGGAGCTGGATCGCTACCTCCATGCAATAGTCGATCTAGGTTACAAATACGGCGGTTTTTCGTTTTATGACTACCACCGCTCCTTGACCGCTAAAGCGGCCGCCAGGCTCTTCCAATTCCAGACGCCTACTGACTGGAGCGTCATGGGTACCGAGCTGTTTTGCCGCCACTTCGCGGGTCTACGGTCTCCCCTCTGTGCAATTTGCCAGTCGGCTACCCATACCGCTACCTGGTGCGCTAACTCAGTGACAGCCCGGCCCTCAGACAATCCTTCTGCTTCAGGTACTGCTCAGGGCCCACAGGCGCCGGCACGCCTGCCGCAGATAGATAAATTTGGGCGCCCGGTCAAGACCATGGGAGGTGCAGCAATCTGCAACAACTACAATAGCGGGTCATGTAATTTTAGTCAATGCAGGCTGCTCCACATATGCACGCAGTGTCATAGGGCTCATCCCAGGCTTATGTGCGAAGTCAAACAGCTTAAGAAATCTTGACTGAGCCGGGTCGACGTCTCATGGCTCAGCATCTACCTTACAGCTCATCCCACTCCCTCACTATCCGTCTACCTTGTTCAGGGCTTCACTCAAGGCTTTCACACTGGACTTATCTCTCTCCCTCACCTCACGCACGAATGCAGGAACCTGCGGTCAGCAGCCATTGATGAACGAGCCATTGATCAACTCCTACAGACAGAGTTAGACCAGAAATTTATCATAGGCCCTTTCACCCAGCCCCCATTCAACACCTGGAGAGTCAGCCCTATTGGGCTTGTCAAGGGCAAGTTCTCAAATAAACTCAGATATTTTGCCACCAAACTGACATTCGGGTCCAAAAGCAGCCCCTGGCTCTTTGACACTTTCGCGCAGTCACTCACGTGGATCTTGCTGCATGTAGCCCGGTGTCGGGGAGTCATACACTATCTGGATGACTTCCTGCTGATCGAGCCACCCGGCTCACCGCCAGGAGATCTGGATAAGTTAAGGGTGGTTTTCAGAAACCTCAACGTTCCCATTGCCGAGCACAAGGTGGATGGTCCAACGCAGTCCATCACCTTTCTCGGGGTTAACCTAGACACCAACACAATGCAGGCCAGCCTCCCCCCTAATAAACTGGCCCGCATCAGGGTGGTCCTGAGGGACTTCACCCGTGCCAGAACTTGCACCAAGAGACATCTGCAGTCCCTACTCGGCATGTTGAATTTCGCCATGCGCATCATCCCTCAGGGTCGCGCCTTTGTGTCACGCCTATTGGTCTTACTGTCCCTCACACAGGACCCGGAGCAAGTCCTCAGCCTTGATCCCTCGACGATAGCGGACCTCGCTATGTGGGAGGGATTCCTATCGTCTTGGAATGGCATGTCCCTGTTCATTCCCTCTGTATCTTCCCTTTCACCCCAGGTGGTGACCGACGCGGCGGCCTCCACAGGCTTTGCGGCAATTTTTGGCCACCTCTGGCTCGCAGCTCCCTGGCCTCTCCAGATACTGGTGATACCTGGCTTCTCCGAAACATCCTCCCTGTTTGAATTATACCCCATCGTAGCTGCAGCACACACTTGGGGCCGCAGTTGGTCGGGTCAAACTGTGACCTTTTCAACAGACAATTTAGCCACTGCAGAGGTCATTAATAAAGGCAGGTCCAGGTCTCTAGCGATGATGTCCTTCCTACATCGGCTGGTTCAGCTCTCGTTATTATTTCAGTTCAACATCCACTGTTCCTTTATCCCCCGGTAAATTCAATCGGGCAGCGGACGTCCTCTCCCGCTTTAACTTTGTCTCATTTTTCGATCAGGTGCCCGGAGCCGGACCAACATCAGCAGCTATCCCGGACTGGTCTCAGCTGACCCTGGACTAGCCCCACACCTCCTAGCGGCAACCCAGCTCATCGATCTCTCCCTCTCACGTAATACCCTCAAGGCCTACCAAACGGCCTGGAGGGCCTTTAACCGCTTCATGACACGTCACAGCACAGAGACGTCCCGTGTCAAGCAAGTCCTGGCCTTCATTTCCTACTGCCACTCGGAGATGGCATTATCCTGTGTACAACATTTCACGTCCCTCCAGGACCCTAACGAACCTTCCTTATTTTCTTACCACGCCGTTCGGGCTATCATGCGTGGCGTCCAGAAGCGCCAGCCAGTGGCCAGCACCAGACGGCTGCCTATCACAGGAGATATTTTTAGAAACATGTCGGATATACTGGCCACATCACCTTTTGGTCTCCGCCCTAGTGTCATCTTACAAGCAGCCATACATCTGGCCTTCTACGGCTTCTTACAGCCAAGCGAGTTTACTTGTAACAGCCCCACAGCACGCATGCTGTGCAAACGCCACCTGGTCCATTACGAAGACCATTTCATGTTACACTTAGCAGTCTCCAAAACGCAGCAGCTTGGCTCTGGTACGGACATACATTTCTATAAGACCAACAACCGCTGGTGCCCGGTCGCCACTCTCATCCGCTTGTTGACCCTTCTGGCCGATCAACCAGAAACGAGCCCGCTTCTGCCATTCCATACTAAACCTCTAAACGCTGCCCGGTTTATGGAACATGTCAGGATACTCCTGCGTATCCTTCAGCTCAATCCTACTCACTACTCCGGACATTCATTCTGTATCGGAGCAGCCTCAACAGCCTCCTGCCAAGGGGTCCCGGACCATGTCATCAAGAAGTTGGGCAGATGGAAGTCCACCTGTTTTGCCCGTTACATACCCAATCCACAAGTGGAGATGGCCCAGGCCTTTGTCAAGCTCACCCAGTAACAAAACTAAAAACAATAAAGCACAACCCCTACCTGAATCTTTTGCCCCCTTATTTTGGTATACCGTACGTTAGACCAGGGCACACTTTCAGGTCCATTTCAAGTAAGCGAGTTTATGTTAACCTTGTTTGTCATCCTTATCCGTATCGGTCAGAGGGCTTTTACTAACTTATGAGGACCATAACTCAACTAAATGGAGTAACAAACAGGGATAAGCCTTTGGTTGTGTATATTTTAATATACCTTGGTCAATATCAGGTATAGGTTATATTCCGTTCCCCCTTGCTGCTAGTGTAAACTAGCAAAAAAAAAAAAAAATGTTTTTCTTTTGTTAAGGACCTGCTTTTACTAATTTGTGAGGACCACAGCTCAACTAATCAAACAGAGTAAAAACTGGAATCAGCATTTGGTTGCATATATTTAAAAAAAAATTAAAAATAAAACCCAAGACAAAATATGGATATGAGCTCTACCCCTCCCTTACTTAACTGATGTACATATCTCAGAAACTGTTTCTAGGGTATAAGGTATTGTACTAAAACATAATGACAGCTCATAATTTAAAGAACAATATCTTTATTCATAAATTTTTTAAAAACACATAATTTCATGCACATAAAGACACCTAGACATGTTAACCTTGTTTGTCATCCTTATCCGTATCGGTCAGAGGACTCTGAACCATAAATATATATATATATATATATATATATATATACACTGTATATGCACCACACCACTGTCCAAGATAAGTATTTGGCAAAACCTGTCAGCCAATTAATTAGACTCTTAGCAGAGGTTAGACTTAATTAATTAATTAATGTTAGACTCTTAGCAGCATGTAAATGCAGTGGTTCCATGCTTAAAGCCTAGTGTTGTCATCAGCCCAAGGCTGAGTATACCATCCTGTCAGGTACATTGACCTTTGAGAGGATTTATTATCTCAGTTCCCCTTTCAATGAACAGTTGAGTTGAGTATACTTCTGTTACTCCTTTTGATATATTTCAGTCAGTGATTATGCCTTATTTGTACATCCTATGGATGTAGTGTATTTGGGATAATTGATGAGTCAGAGCTGTAATAATCACTGTCCCAGGGGCATTCACAATGGTTCAACGTGATATTATAAAGAGTCTCAAGGGGTCCTCGCTGCAACTCATGATCCCCATATATTCCAGTATGACAACTATGAATATCCCACATGTGTATCATTAACTGCATCCAAGTTCAGCTTTCTCCATGTCAAAGCAGAGTTAAAAATACTTATCACATCAGCAATAGTCCATGTCCAGTGCATTAATGGTGGATAGGTGGTAGAAGTGGGCAACTGAGCAAACAAGCCTGAAAGGTTTTGCCCGTGACCCTGGCTGATTCAGAGGCAAACGCATATATTTTATTATACTTCAGTGAAGATCAGGTTATAGTCGGCTCCCCCTCGCTGCTGGTATAAAGCAGCAAACAAACAAAAAATGCTTTTCTTTTGTTCAGTTAAGCAAAGCTTAAGCAAAATATTTCCAGTGAAAATATTTGGTTTTTGATAGAGTATGGAGTCAGGGAAATGCCATTACACTCCAGCTAAAGTTAAAACACAAGCCTTGAAATTTAAATACCAGCAAACAAATAATAAGACAGTGCATATAACGTGTAAAAAGTAGAATATGTAAACTGAGCAAAATAAAGCAGTCCATATCCCCATGTGCAATCTTCAAAAGTAAATAACTTCACTGATCTGTATCACTCAATACTCATCTGTTACTAACTTACCGAAGCTCTGTATACTCTTGCGATTATCTAATGCCAAGTGCGTCCTACTGTATTAACCTTTTTTTTTACTTTTCTTTTTTTAAATACATATAATATAATATTTGGACTCTCTTCCCTCTTTACTTAGTATTGTGCACCTATATTCTAGTACAAGAATGTGCTGATTTGTCAGTGGGATATCCATCTATAACAGGAGTGTCAAACGCCTTTATAAATGACCCTACTCACCTAAATTGTCACCATCTAATTAGGATATGCCCTACTCCAAAAAGGTCCATTAACACATATGCAAGTCCATACAGATAATCTAGCCATGCTCTCTATGGTATTTGCTACATGTAGTAGACATGAAACAAAGTATATTATACCCCAAGGCAGTTCTGCACAGAAGAGTTGAAGTGTCTCACTAGTGGTACAGGTTGGTACATGTTCTGTTTTTTAAAACAGTGTATGAAGTTAAATAGCATATTTATCTGCATATAATAAGCATTTTCTTTCCCCTGAAAACAGAGGACAAACAGTGCCTGCGTGTTATATATGCTAATACTTTTATTATATATATATATATTATATTATATATTATATTTTACCAATAGGGGACAGTGATGGAGCAGTTGGCCCTGGCTGCCCCACCTCTCCTGTCCCTGGGACATTTAGACTGCATAGTCTAAATTTGATTAAAAAATAACTTACCAGCCCCTTCTCATACACTGCTGTGTCAGTGTCATTATAAAACAAAGCTTGAAAATATCTCAATTTTTTTCTGGCTTCTCTCCTTCTCCCGCTCCTCTTCCTCCTAGCTTTAGATTTAGATTGAAGGAGGAGAGCAGTCATATGACCATTTATGTAACATCAGAGAGAGCAGTCACGTGACCAGATCAGTGGAAAAAAACAGAGCTACTGAGGTACAGATGTGCTCATAAGTTTACATACCCTGGCATAATTTATGATTCCTGGCCATTTTTCAGAGAATATGAATGATAACACAAAAACTTTTCTTTCACTCATGGTTATTGCTTGGCTGAAGCCATTTATTATCAATCAACTGTGTTTACTCTTTTTAAATCATAATGGTAACAGAAACTACCCAAATGACCCTCATCAAAAGTTTAAATACCCCAGTTATTAATACTGTGTAATGTATTAACATCAATGACAGCTGATGTGGTATTTGTATATGAGGCTCTTTATCTTCTCAGATGGTAAAGCTGCCCATTCATCTTGGCAAAAAGCCTACAGTTCCTGTATATTCTTGGGCTATCTTGCACGAACTGCATGTTTGAGATCTCCCTAGAGTGGCTCAATGATATTGAGGCCAGAAGACTGCAATGGCCACTCCAGAACCTTAGGTTTATTCTGCTGTAGCCAATGACAGATTGGCTTGGCCTTGTGTTTTGGATCATTGTCATGTTGGAATGTCCCAAGTACGTCCCATGCGCAGCTTCCTGTCTGATGAATGTAAATGTTCCTCCAGTATTTTTTGATAACATACTGCATTCCTCTTGCCAACAATTTTGACCAAATTTTCTGTGCCTTTGTAGATTACACATCCCAAAATACCAGCAATCCACCTCTGTATCATTCATCATAGGCCTTGTTGACTCCTCTCCATATGTAGCATTTATGGTTGTGGCCAAAAAGCTCAATTTTGGTCTCATCATTCCAAATGACTTTGTGCTAGAAGGTTTGAGGCTTGTCTCTGTGCTGTTTGGCGTATTGTAAGTGGGATACTTTGTCGCCTTTGCATAGTAATAGCTTTCTTCTGGTGACTCAACCATGCAGCACCATCTTTCTTCAAGTGCCTCCTTATTGTGCACCTTGAAGTAGCCACACCACATGTTTTAAGAGAGTCCTGTATTTGACTTGACGTTATTTGTGGGTTTTTCTTTGCATCCCAAATAATTTTCCTGGCAGTTGTGGCTGAAAATTTAGTTGGTCCACCTGACCATGGTTTGGTTTTAACAGAACCCCTCATTTCCACTTCTTGATTAGAGTTTGAACACTGCTGATTGGCATTCTCAATTCCTTGGATATCTTTTTATATCCCTTTCCTGTTTTATACAGTTCAACTACCTTTTCCCGCAGATCTGTTGACAATTCTTTTGCTTTCCCCATGACTCCAGTCAGTGCAGCACTGGATGAAAGATGCAAGGGTCTGTCAGGAGTCCAGAAACACATTCACCTTTTATACACACACACACTAATTACAGGCAAACAGATCACAGGTGAAGATGGTTACCTTTAATAGCCATTCAAACCCCTTTGTGTCAACTTGTGTGCGTGTTATCAGTCCAAAATCACCACGGTATGTAAACCTTTGATCAGGGTCATTTGGGTAGTTTCTGTTGCCATTATGATTTAAAAAGAGCAAGCACAGTTGATTGATAATAAATGGCTTCAGCCAAACACTAACCATGAGTGAAAGAAATGTTTTTGTGTTATCATTCATATTCTCTGAAAAATGGCCAAATAATCATGAATTCTGCCAGGGTATGTAAACTTATGAGCACAACTGTATATGGAAGCTGGCAGTGATTTTTTTCTTAACTGTGGAGAATGCTGGCAGCACTGTCCCCGGAGACTGGGGGTCTCCTGGGAGTGCAGGGGGAGGGGGCTGTGTACTGGATGGGGGCCTGTAAACTGGGGAGGGGGCTGTATACTGGATAGGGGGTATGTACTGGATAGGGGGCTGTATACTGGATTGGGGGGCTGTATACTGGATGGGGGGCTATATACTGGGGAGGGAGGCTGTGTACTGGATGGGGGCTGTATACTGGGGAGGGGAGCTGTATACTGGATGGGGTTTGTATACTGGGGAGGGGGCTGTATATTGGATGGGGGCTGTATACTGGGGAGGGGGCTGTATACTGGCTGGGGGGTGTACTGGGGAGGTGGCTGTATACTGGATGGGGGCTTTGTACTGTGGGGGGGCTGTGTACTGGATGGGAGGCTTTATACAAGGATGGGGGCTGTATACTGAATGGGGTTGTATACTGGGGAGGGGGCTGTATACTGGGAGAGGGGCGGTATACTGGATGGGGGCGGTATACTGGATGGGGGGCTGTGTACTCGGGAGGGGGGCTGTGCACTGAATGGGGGGCTGTGTACTGGATGGGGGGCTGTGTACTGGGTAGGGGGTTGTATACTGTTTGGGGGCTGTGTACTGGGGGGGTTGTATACTGGATGGGGGCTGTGTACTTGGCAGGGGGCTGTGTACTGGATGGGGGCTGTGTACTGGAGAGGGGGCTGTATATTGCATGGGGGGCTGTTTACTGTATGGGGGCTGTGTACTGGGGATGCTGGCTGTATACTGGATGGGGGACTGTGTACTGGATGGGGGCTGTGTACTGGGGAGGGGGGCTGTATACTGGACGGGGGTTGTGTACTGGGGAGGGGTCTGTGTACTGGATGGGGGGCTGTGTACTGGGGAGGGGGGGTTGTGTACTGGGGAGAGGTGCTGTATATTGGATGAGGGACTGTATACTGGCTGGGGGGTGTACTGGGGAGGTGGCTGTATACTGGATGGGGGCTTTGTACTGTGGGGGGGCTGTGTACTGGATGGGAGGCTTTATACAAGGATGGGGGCTGTATACTGGATGAGGGCTGTGTACTGGGGAGGGGGGCTGTATACTGGATGGGGGGATGTGTACTGGATGGGGGGCTGTGTACTGGGTAGGGGGTTGTATACTGTATGGGGGCTGTGTACTGGGGGGGTTGTATACTGGATGGGGGCTGTGTACTTGGGAGGGGGCTGTGTACTGGATGGGGGCTGTGTACCGGAGAGGGGGCTGTATATTGCATGGGGGGCTGTTTACTGTATGGGGGCTGTGTACTTGGGATGCTGGCTGTATACTGGATGGGGGACTGTGTACTGGATGGGGGACTGTGTACTGGATGGGGGACTGTGTACTGGATGGGGGCTGTGTACTGGGGAGGGGGGCTGTATACTGGATGGGGGCTGTGTACTGGGGAGGGGTCTGTGTACTGGATGGGGGGCTGTGTACTGGGGAGGGGGGCTGTGTACTGGGGAGAGGTGCTGTATACTGGATGAGGGACTGTATACTGGCTGGGGGTGTACTGGGGAGGTGGCTGTATACTGGATGGGGGCTTTGTACTGTGGGGGGGCTGTGTACTGTGGGGGGGCTGTGTACTGGATGGGAGGCTTTATACAAGGATGGGGGCTGTATACTGGATGGGGGTTGTATACTGGGGAGGGGGCTGTATACTGGAAGAGGAGTGGTATACTGGATGGGGGGCTGTATACTGGATGGGGGGGCTGTGCACTGAATGGGGGGCTGTGTACTGGGCAGGGGGCTGTATACTGATTAGGGGGCTATGTACTGTATGGGGGCTGTGTACTGGAGATGCTGGCTGTATACTGGATGGGGGACTGTGTACTGGATGGGGGCTGTGTACTGGGGAGGGGGGCTGTATACTGGATGGGGGCTGTGTACTGAGGAGGGGTCTGTGTACTGGATGGGGGGCTCTGTACAGGGGAGGGGGGGCTGTGTCATGGGGAGGGGGGCTGTGTACTGGGGAGAGGTGCTGTATACTGGATGAGGGACTGTATACTGGATGGGGGCTGTGTACTGGATGGGAGGCTGTGTACTGGGGAGGGGGCTGTATACTGGATGGGGGCTGTGTACCGGAGAAGGGGCTGTATAGTGCATGGGGGGCTGTGTACTGGGGATGCTGGCTGTATACTGGATGGGGGACTGTGTACTGGATGGGGGCTGTGTACTGGGGAGGGGGGCTGTATACTGGATGGGGCTGTGTACTGGGGAGGGGTCTATGTACTGGATGGTAGCCTGTGTACTGAGGAGGGGGGATGTGTACTGGATGGGGGGCTGTGTCCTGGGAAGGGGGGCTGTGTACTGGGGTGAGGTGCTGTATAATGGATGAGGGGCTGTGTACTGGATGGGGGGGCTGTGTACTGGGGAGGGGCTGTATACTGGATGGGGGCTGTGTACTGGGGAGGGGGGCTGTATACTGGATGGGGGGCTGTGAACTGGGGAAGGGCTGTGTACTGTATAGGGGGAGGAAGACTGTGTACTGTAAAGGGGGCTGTGTACTGGATGGGAGGCTTTATACAAGGATGGGGGCTGTATACTGGATGGGGGTTGTATACTGGGGAGGGGGCTGTATACTGGGAGAGGAGTGGTATACTGGATGGGGGGGGCTGTGCACTGAATGGGGGGCTGTGTACTGGGCAGGGGGCTGTATACTGAATAGGGGGCTATGTACTGTATGGCGGCTGTGTACTGGAGATGCTGGCTGTATACTGGATGGGGGACTGTGTACTGGATGGGGGCTGTGTACTGGGGAGGGGGGCTGTATACTGGATGGGGGCTGTGTACTGAGGAGGGGTCTGTGTACTGGATGGGGGGCTCTGTACAGGGGAGGGGGGCTGTGTCATGGGGAGGGGGGCTGTGTACTGGGGAGAGGTGCTGTATACTGGATGAGGGACTGTATACTGGATGGGGAGCTGTGTACTGGATGGGAGGCTGTGTACTGGGGAGGGGGCTGTATACTGGATGGGGGCTGTGTACCGGAGAAGGGGCTGTATAGTGCATGGGGGGCTGTGTACTGGGGATGCTGGCTGTATACTGGATGGGGGACTGTGTACTGGATGGGGGCTGTGTACTGGGGAGGGGGGCTGTATACTGGATGGGGCTGTGTACTGGGGAGGGATCTATGTACTGGATGGTAGCCTGTGTACTGAGGAGGGGGGATGTGTACTGGATGGGGGGCTGTGTCCTGGGAAGGGGGGCTGTGTACTGGGGTGAGGTGCTGTATAATGGATGAGGGGCTGTGTACTGGATGGGGGGGCTGTGTACTGGGGAGGGGCTGTATACTGGATGGGGGCCGTGTACTGGGGAGGGGGGCTGTATACTGGATGGGGGGCTGTGAACTGGGGAAGGGCTGTGTACTGTATAGGGGGAGGAAGACTGTGTACTGTAAAGGGGGCTGTGTACTGGATGGGAGGCTTTATACAAGGATGGGGGCTGTATACTGGATGGGGGTTGTATACTGGGGAGGGGGCTGTATACTGGGAGAGGAGTGGTATACTGGATGGGGGGGGGCTGTGCACTGAATGGGGGGCTGTGTACTGGGCAGGGGGCTGTATACTGAATAGGGGGCTATGTACTGTATGGCGGCTGTGTACTGGAGATGCTGGCTGTATACTGGATGGGGGACTGTGTACTGGATGGGGGCTGTGTACTGGGGAGGGGGGCTGTATACTGGATGGGGGCTGTTTACTGAGGAGGGGTCTGTGTACTGGATGGGGGGCTCTGTACAGGGGAGGGGGGGCTGTGTCATGGGGAGGGGGGCTGTGTACTGGATGAGGGACTGTATACTGGATGGGGGGCTGTGTACTGGATGGGAGGCTGTGTACTGGGGAGGGGGCTGTATACTGGATGGGGGCTGTGTACCGGAGAAGGGGCTGTATAGTGCATGGGGGGCTGTGTACTGGGGATGCTGGCTGTATACTGGATGGGGGACTGTGTACTGGATGGGGGCTGTGTACTGGGGAGGGGGCTGTATACTGGATGGGGCTGTGTACTGGGGAGGGGTCTATGTACTGGATGGTAGCCTGTGTACTGAGGAGGGGGGATGTGTACTGGGTGGGGGGCTGTGTCCTGGGAAGGGGGGCTGTGCACTGAATGGGGGGCTGTGTACTGGGCAGGGGGCTGTATACTGAATAGGGGGCTATGTACTGTATGGCGGCTGTGTACTGGAGATGCTGGCTGTATACTGGATGGGGGACTGTGTACTGGATGGGGGCTGTGTACTGGGGAGGGGGGCTGTATACTGGATGGGGGCTGTGTACTGAGGAGGGGTCTGTGTACTGGATGGGGGGCTCTGTACAGGGGAGGGGGGGGCTGTGTCATGGGGAGAGGGGCTGTGTACTGGGGAGAGGTGCTGTATACTGGATGAGGGACTGTATACTGGATGGGGGGCTGTGTACTGGATGGGAGGCTGTGTACTGGGGAGGGGGCTGTATACTGGATGGGGGCTGTGTACCGGAGAAGGGGCTGTATAGTGCATGGGGGGCTGTGTACTGGGGATGCTGGCTGTATACTGGATGGGGGACTGTGTACTGGATGGGGGCTGTGTACTGGGGAGGGGGGCTGTATACTGGATGGGGCTGTGTACTGGGGAGGGGTCTATGTACTGGATGGTAGCCTGTGTACTGAGGAGGGGGGATGTGTACTGGATGGGGGGCTGTGTCCTGGGAAGGGGGGCTGTGTACTGGGGTGAGGTGCTGTATAATGGATGAGGGGCTGTGTACTGGATGGGGGGGCTGTGTACTGGGGAGGGGCTGTATACTGGATGGGGGCTGTGTACTGGGGAGGGGGGCTGTATACTGGATGGGGGGCTGTGAACTGGGGAAGGGCTGTGTACTGTATAGGGGGAGGAAGACTGTGTACTGTAAAGGGGGCTGTGTACTGGATGGGAGGCTTTATACAAGGATGGGGGCTGTATACTGGATGGGGGTTGTATACTGGGGAGGGGGCTGTATACTGGGAGAGGAGTGGTATACTGGATGGGGGGGCTGTGCACTGAATGGGGGGCTGTGTACTGGGCAGGGGGCTGTATACTGAATAGGGGGCTATGTACTGTATGGCGGCTGTGTACTGGAGATGCTGGCTGTATACTGGATGGGGGACTGTGTACTGGATGGGGGCTGTGTACTGGGGAGGGGGGCT
Source organism: Lithobates pipiens (assembly GCF_037356315.1). Classification (NCBI taxonomy): domain Eukaryota; kingdom Metazoa; phylum Chordata; class Amphibia; order Anura; family Ranidae; genus Lithobates; species Lithobates pipiens. The sequence continues at coordinate 391,596,887 of NW_027507764.1, forward strand.
GTATACTGGATGGGGGCTGTGTACTGAGGAGGGGTCTGTGTACTGGATGGGGGGCTCTGTACAGGGGAGGGGGGCTGTGTCATGGGGAGGGGGGCTGTGTACTGGGGAGAGGTGCTGTATACTGGATGAGGGACTGTATACTGGATGGGGGGCTGTGTACTGGATGGGAGGCTGTGTACTGGGGAGGGGGCTGTATACTGGATGGGGGCTGTGTACCGGAGAAGGGGCTGTATAGTGCATGGGGGGCTGTGTACTGGGGATGCTGGCTGTATACTGGATGGGGGACTGTGTACTGGATGGGGGCTGTGTACTGGGGAGGGGGGCTGTATACTGGATGGGGCTGTGTACTGGGGAGGGATCTATGTACTGGATGGTAGCCTGTGTACTGAGGAGGGGGGATGTGTACTGGATGGGGGGCTGTGTCCTGGGAAGGGGGGCTGTGTACTGGGGTGAGGTGCTGTATAATGGATGAGGGGCTGTGTACTGGATGGGGGGGCTGTGTACTGGGGAGGGGCTGTATACTGGATGGGGGCCGTGTACTGGGGAGGGGGGCTGTATACTGGATGGGGGGCTGTGAACTGGGGAAGGGCTGTGTACTGTATAGGGGGAGGAAGACTGTGTACTGTAAAGGGGGCTGTGTACTGTATGGGAGGCTTTATACAAGGATGGGGGCTGTATACTGGATGGGGGTTGTATACTGGGGAGGGGGCTGTATACTGGGAGAGGAGTGGTATACTGGATGGGGGGGCTGTGCACTGAATGGGGGGCTGTGTACTGGGCAGGGGGCTGTATACTGAATAGGGGGCTATGTACTGTATGGCGGCTGTGTACTGGAGATGCTGGCTGTATACTGGATGGGGGACTGTGTACTGGATGGGGGCTGTGTACTGGGGAGGGGGGCTGTATACTGGATGGGGGCTGTGTACTGAGGAGGGGTCTGTGTACTGGATGGGGGGCTCTGTACAGGGGAGGGGGGGCTGTGTCATGGGGAGGGGGGCTGTGTACTGGATGAGGGACTGTATACTGGATGGGGGGCTGTGTACTGGATGGGAGGCTGTGTACTGGGGAGGGGGCTGTATACTGGATGGGGGCTGTGTACCGGAGAAGGGGCTGTATAGTGCATGGGGGGCTGTGTACTGGGGATGCTGGCTGTATACTGGATGGGGGACTGTGTACTGGATGGGGGCTGTGTACTGGGGAGGGGGCTGTATACTGGATGGGGCTGTGTACTGGGGAGGGGTCTATGTACTGGATGGTAGCCTGTGTACTGAGGAGGGGGGATGTGTACTGGATGGGGGGCTGTGTCCTGGGAAGGGGGGCTGTGCACTGAATGGGGGGCTGTGTACTGGGCAGGGGGCTGTATACTGAATAGGGGGCTATGTACTGTATGGGGGCTGTGTACTGGAGATGCTGGCTGTATACTGGATGGGGGACTGTGTACTGGATGGGGGCTGTGTACTGGGGAGGGGGGCTGTATACTGGATGGGGGCTGTGTACTGAGGAGGGGTCTGTGTACTGGATGGGGGGCTCTGTACAGGGGAGGGGGGGCTGTGTCATGGGGAGAGGGGCTGTGTACTGGGGAGAGGTGCTGTATACTGGATGAGGGACTGTATACTGGATGGGGGGCTGTGTACTGGATGGGAGGCTGTGTACTGGGGAGGGGGCTGTATACTGGATGGGGGCTGTGTACCGGAGAAGGGGCTGTATAGTGCATGGGGGGCTGTGTACTGGGGATGCTGGCTGTATACTGGATGGGGGACTGTGTACTGGATGGGGGCTGTGTACTGGGGAGGGGGGCTGTATACTGGATGGGGCTGTGTACTGGGGAGGGGTCTATGTACTGGATGGTAGCCTGTGTACTGAGGAGGGGGGATGTGTACTGGATGGGGGGCTGTGTCCTGGGAAGGGGGGCTGTGTACTGGGGTGAGGTGCTGTATAATGGATGAGGGGCTGTGTACTGGATGGGGGGCTGTGTTCTGGGGAGGGGCTGTATACTGGATGGGGGCTGTGTACTGGGGAGGGGGGCTGTATACTGGATGGGGGGCTGTGAACTGGGGAAGGGCTGTGTACTGTATAGGGGGAGGAAGACTGTGTACTGTAAAGGGGGCTGTGTACTGGATGGGAGGCTTTATACAAGGATGGGGGCTGTATACTGGATGGGGGTTGTATACTGGGGAGGGGGCTGTATACTGGGAGAGGAGTGGTATACTGGATGGGGGGGCTGTGCACTGAATGGGGGGCTGTGTACTGGGCAGGGGGCTGTATACTGAATAGGGGGCTATGTACTGTATGGCGGCTGTGTACTGGAGATGCTGGCTGTATACTGGATGGGGGACTGTGTACTGGATGGGGGCTGTGTACTGGGGAGGGGGGCTGTATATTGGATGGGGTCTGTGTACTGGATGGGGGGCTCTGTACAGGGGAGGGGGGGCTTTGTCATGGGGAGGGGGGCTGTGTACTGGATGAGGGACTGTATACTGGATGGGGGGGCTGTGTACTGGATGGGAGGCTGTGTACTGGGGAGGGGGCTGTATACTGGATGGGGGCTTTGTACTGGAGAAGGGGCTGTATAGTGCATGGGGGGCTGTGTACTGGGGATGCTGGCTGTATACTGGATGGGGGACTGTGTACTGGATGGGGGCTGTGTACTGGGGAGGGGGCTGTATACTGGATGGGGCTGTGTACTGGGGAGGGGTCTATGTACTGGATGGTAGCCTGTGTACTGAGGAGGGGGGATGTGTACTGGATGGGGGGCTGTGTCCTGGGAAGGGGGGCTGTGTACTGGGGAGAGGTGCTGTATAATGGATGAGGGGCTGTGTACTGGATGGGGGGCTGTGTACTGGGGAGGGGCTGTATACTGGATGGGGGCTGTGTACTGGGGAGGGGGGCTGTATACTAGATGGGGGGGCTGTGAACTGGGGAAGGGCTGTGTACTGTACAGGGGGAGGAAGACTGTGTACTGTAAAGGGGGCTGTGAAAACATTTTTTCCTTAAAGTTCCCTCTCTTGCGTGTTATACACCTGTGCATGTTATATGCCAATAAATACAGTAATAGTTTAAAAAAACTCTGCCAAAACAAGAAACTATCTTATAGGATAACTGTATAGATCTTTAAATACAACCATTGTATCAACTTTTATGAGTTAATTAGCTGATCTTTTTTTACTTATTTGATTTGTCACTTTTAACTGTACCAATAAACTTTACAATATTTTTTTCATTGTAAATCTAAATGAACATATTTTTGTTTATAGCTTGCAGATACTGGACAAAAAATATTGTCAGTTTTTTCTTAATATAATATAAATGTTTTAGACCACAGTAAAAAAAATATATATATTCTTACTTGATTGTCTCTTTGTCAAATGCAAACACATTGGCGTGATTTACTAAATTATTATTATTCAAGATTTATCTTGTGCTGGCAGTTTGCACAGCACTTTACTATACACGCCAAAGCAGTGCAGTTACAAAACAATACAAGAGAGTTAGGAAGTTAGGCAGATGAGTTGATGGAAGACTTACATTTTTAGGTGGAGGTGGGATGAGTTTTCAGGGATCGCCTAAGGGCCGGTTCACACTGCGGGCGATGCGAGGCGACACGACTCGCCTCGCCTCGATCTGACAAGTCGCCCCCGTTCTGTACAATGGAACCGTTCTGAGAGGAGCGACTCGAGTCGCTCCGACTCAGAAAAAAGGTTCCTGTACTACTTTCGGGCAACCTCGGGGCGACTTGCATTGACTTCTATACAGAAGTCATCTGCAAGTTGCCGCTGAGGTCGCGGCAGGTCGTGGCGAGGCAAGTCGGTGTCGCCTCGCATCGCCTGCAGTGTGAACCGGCCCTAAAGGTGGACAGAATAGGAGATAGCTGGACAGATTGAGGTAGAGAGTTTCAGAGGGTGGGAGAGACTCTGCAGAAGTCCTAAAGATGAGAATTATAGGAGGAGACAAAGTAGCTACAGAGTAGGGAGACTTGGGATGAGTGAAGACATTATGGGTGATATATTGAGATAAGATTGGAAATGTAGCTCTGGGCAGAGCTGTGAATGTCTTTGTAAGTTGTTGCTAGTATTTTGAATGTTATTAACTTGGCAATCAGAAGCCAGTGTGGGAATTGGCAGAGTGGGGTGACAGACACTGTGGGTTTGGTAAAGTGGATAAGGCCCCTTTCACACATGCGGATGGTATGTCCGTATTTCATTCATCCGTTTGCGGATGAAATACGGACATACATTCATCCCTATGGGATAGCGGGTGTCTGCGGATGAGCATCCGCAGACACCCGATTTCGTCTGCCTCCGCAACAGTCCGATTCTGCAGACGGAGGAAAATCTTATTTTTCTATCCGTCTGCAGAGCGGATCGGACGAACACGGACAGACGGTCCGTGCTCATCCGATCCCCATAGAGGAGAATGGAGATCTGACAGGGCGGTCCCTGCACAGTGTGCGGAGACCGCCCTGTCCGCAGCCAGCTCAGCGGGGACAACGGAGCGATCCCCGCTGAGCGAGTGGATCTTCACGGGGCGGATCATTACTGATCCGCCCCGTGTGAAAGAGGCCTTAGTCTGTAAGCAGCATTCAAGATAGAAAGAAGGGGGAATAACCTGTGAAGAGGTAGGCTTATGAGAAGAGAGTTGCAATAGTCCAGACAAGAGATAACAAGGTAGTGAATGAGTAACTTGGTGTTTTAATTGGATAAAAAGTGTAATATTTTAGAGATGTTATGGAGGTGAAGTCTACAAGATTTGGACAGTGATTGGATTTGGGGCTGAAAGGACAGGTCAGAGTCAAGAATTATAAATTTAAGAAGGACTAAAGGTTCAAAAAGAAATCAATCGGTCAATTATAAACATCTTTATTAAAGTATATTTAATAAAAATAGAACATGAAATATTGCAAAAAACTCAGACATATTATTTTTTGCAACTTTTCAGGTTCTATTGTTAGTAGATATACTTTAAAAAAGCTGTTTAGAATGAACCGATTGATCTTCTTTGAAGATTTCTTTTTGGACCTTTAGTCCTTTAGACCTTTATATTTACCTAAATATATGCTTATATATCTAGACTATCATGCTACCTTCCACTCCCTGTTATAATTGTATGGGGATTAGTGATGGACGAACTTCCGACGGGACGTTTCGCGAACGCGAAATGCGAACGGACCCAAACGTTCGCGAAACCGAACGTTCGCCGCGGGCCCCATTGACTTCAATGGGAGGCGAACTTTGCAAACCTTCATGTCGAATTTGCGGCCACGTGGTAATTATTAGGGGGTAAAACGTAGTCCCACCATCTGGACAATGACATAATACATGTATGAGGTGAATTTGGGATCGATAACTACAAGCATTTTTATTTTATTTGGGAAATTGTTCTAACAATTCAGGACTATGGAGCTAATGAAGGCAATGGAGGAGAGGGAAGGTCAGGGACCAGGGTAGGCAAAGAAGAGGGTGCAGGAGATGATCACCAGCAGCGTGACATACCGGAATGACACATGCACCGTGATAGAGGCATCTGACAGCAGCACCGTAATACAGAGCACTGACAGCAGCACCGTGACATACAGCGCTGACAGCAGCACCGTGACATACAGCGCTGACAGCAGCACCGTGACATACAGCGCTGACAGCAGCACCGTGACATACAGCGCTGACAGCAGCACCGTGACATACAGCGCTGACAGCAGCACCGTGACATACAGCGCTGACAGCAGCACCGTGACATACAGCGCTGACAGCAGCACCGTGACATACAGCGCTGACAGCAGCACCGTGACATACAGCGCTGACAGCAGCACCGTGACATACAGCGCTGACAGCAGCACCGTGACATACAGCGCTGACAGCAGCACCGTGACATACAGCACTGACAGCAGCACCGTAAGCAGCCCCAGGAGGAAGTCAGCACAGCACAGGGATGGTGTGATCCCCTCATAATAAGAACCCCCAGGAGGAAGTCAGCACAGCACAGGGATAGTGTGATCCCTTCATAATAAGAACCCCCAGGAGGAAGTCAGCACAGCACAGGGATATCATAAGCAGCCCCAGTAGAAATATGACACCGCTCAACCTCTTCAAAGAGGAGGGTAGGGGCATATAGTACGGTGTGCTTTTTTGGGTCAAGGAAGTGAGCCAAATGAATTAAGAAGGTCTGTGTGCTTGATTAAAAAAATAGTTTATAGACATATACATGGTCTACTGGTCACATGTGTTGAATTCCTCCGAGATCCATGCCTCATTCATTTTTAGAAATGTGAGGTAGTTAACACTGTGGTGAGCTAGGCGAGTACGCTTATCGGTCACAATCCCCCCTGCTGCGCTGAACGTCCTTTCGGACAGGACACTGGATGAGGGGCAAGCCAACAGTTCGATTGCAAATTGGGCAAGCTCTGGCCAGAGGTCAAGCCTGCCCACCCAGTAGTCTAGGGGTTCATCACTCCTCAGAGCGTCCACATCGGCCGTTAACCCAATGTAGTCGGACACCTGACGGTCTAGGCGTTCCCTGATGCTGGATCCGGATGACACCTGTCGATGGGTCGGCTGAAAGAATGACCTCATATCCGAAGTCACCAACACATCTTCAAACCGGCCTCTTCTTGCAGGCGCTGTTGGATTGGTACCCGCAAATCCTTCTCTGGGAGTGGGAATTGCTCCTCTGCCAGCGCACGCAAAAGCAGAATGCAGCATTTCTCGAAGCAAGGCCTGGAAGTGCTGCATTCTGACAGCCCTCTGCGACGGCGGTAACATTTCCGCCATTTTGTGTTTGTACCGGGGGTCTAAGTACGTTGCCACCCAGTACTGGTCCTTGACCCTCATGCTTTTTATACGGGGGTCCCTATTAAAACACTGGAGCATGAAGGCCCCCATTTGCACTAAAGTGGAAGCGGTGTGGTGGCCTGGCTCCTGCTCATCATCCAGGATAATGTCGTCCTCTTCATTCTCCTCTCCCCATCCTCGCACAACAGGGATCCCAGAAAGGTTTAAAGCATGCTCTTCTTGCTCCTGCTCATCCGCCCCGGCACCATCCTCCTCTGACTCCTCATCAGACTCCTGTTGTTGACTTGTCTCAGATAGAGTAGCCCCCCCTGGGAATTCATCCAGCATTGCGACTTCCTCATCTTCCCGCTCCTGCTCCTCCACAGCCTGATCAATGACACGACGCAATGCACGCTCCAGAAAGAAGGCATAAGGTACCATGTCACTGATGGCGCCATGGCTGCGACTGACCAGTTTGGTGATCTCCTCAAATGGCCGCAGAAGTCTGCATGTGTCGCGCATGAGCAGCCACTGGCGCGGTGAAAAAAAACCCAGCTCCCCAGAACCGTTTCTTTCGCAGAGTTCATACAGGTAGACGTTAACTGCACGTTTCTGCTGGAGCAGCCTATCAAGCATATAGAAGGTTGAGTTCCATCGCGTCGGGCAATCGCAAATAAGACGTCTGACCGGCAGATGGTGTCGCCGCTGAATGTCAGCAAGGCGAGCCATGGCCGTGTAAGATCTTCTGAAATGGGCCGAGATTTTCCTTGCCTGCCGCAAGATGTCCTGGACCCCAGGGTATTTGACAAGGAATCGCTGCACGACCAAGTTTAAGACGTGTGCCATGCACGGCACGTGCGTGATTTTGCCCTGTTTCAATGCGCTAAGCAGATTGGCACCGTTGTCACACACCACTTTACCAACTGTCAAATTGAGCGGTGTTAGCCACTCATCTGCCTGTGAACGCAAAGCTGAAAGGAGTGCCGGGCCAGTGTGGCTCTTTGCTTCCAGGCACAACAGACGCAGCACGGCATGGCAACGTCTCACCTGGCATGTGGAATAGGTTCTGGGGAGCTTGGGCGGTGCAGTGGAAGAGACGCTAGCAGCGGAAAAGGAGGAGGCAGCTGAGGAGGAGAGGGAGGAGGATGGAGTAGGAGGAGGAGAAGAAGAGTCAGGCCTGCATGCAATCCGTGGCGGTAAAACCAAATCTACACGGGTGCCACGGGTTACATGCTTGACGGCCGTCAGAAGGTTCACCCAGTGGGCAGTAAAACTGATATACCTTCCCTGCCCGTGTTTGCTAGACCACGTGTCTGTGGTCAGATGTATCTTGGCACCGACACTGTGTGCCAGAGATACATTCACTTGCCGCTGAACATGGCCATATAGCTCTGGGATGCCCTTCTCTGAGAAATACTTCCTTCCTGGGACCTTCCATTGTGGTGTTCCAATGGCCACAAATTTGCGAAAGGCCTCCGAGTCCACCAGTTTATATGGCAGTAGTTGGCGGGCTATGAGTTCTGACAAGCCAGCCGCCAACCGTTGGGCAAGAGGGTTATCCGGCGTCATCATTTTTTTACGCTCAAACATTAGGCCCACGGAAGCCTGCCTTTTTGCAGAAAAATGTGAGCTTGGCGTGATGGAAGGTGGAGTGGAGGACAATTGTGAGGAGAGAGGAGAAGGAGAAGTAGAAGACGAGGCTGGACGGTGAGAGCCTGCAGTGTGGCTTTGTGTGTTCCGTTGCTCCCACTGGGCTCGGTGATGGCTGCTCATGTGCCTTCTTAAGGCGGTCGTCCCTAGGTGAGTATTGGGCTTACCGCGACTAACGCGTTGACTGCAAAGATTGCAGATGGCAACGCTATTGTCAGCAGCGGACACGTTAAAAAAAGCCCACACTGCGGAGCCATGTGCCGGTGTCCTGGGAGCGCCAGATGTGACCGTACATGGTCGATGACTCGCTCCTGATACATTTGCAGTCTGCTTTGTCCCTGCTGTGCAATGTAAGTCATTGCTGCTTCTCCTCCCTATCTGCTGGTCCATATCTCCCTCTGAACTCCCCTCCTCTTCCTCTCTTGTGGGCACCCACGTGACATCACTAGACACGTCATCATCAACGTCACCTTCCCCACCGCTATAAGTAGAGATCTCGGAGTAGGCAGCAACACCGGGGACCAACCTCCTCCTTGGGCTGATCTGGGTACTGGCGTCAGACTGCTGAGTAGCGCTTGTTGCTACCTCCTCTTCCTGATCCAATACCAAGAGTGGCTGCGCATCAGAAATGTCCTCTTGATATGGATCGGAAAATAATTCCAGTGACTCAAGCGGAAGGTATGTGGTGGTGGTGGTGGTGGTCGTGTTGTTGGTGGTAGTGTCTTTGGGGGTGCACATAGCAGAGAGTGAAGAAGAGGGTGCAGATCGAGAGGATGAGGAGGGTGCAGAAGAGTAAGGCTGAGCGAGCCACTCAACCAAGTCTGGTGCATCCTTTAAAGTAATTGAACGCACCTTCTGCAACTTCCCACTTTGGCTCAAGCCTGTTGCTCCTGCCCTACCCCTACCACCCCTGCGGAAGGGCCTGCCTCTTCCTCTGCCTGTCATTTTTTAAATGACCCTGTGACAAAACTCTTAGTCCCTATACCGATGAAGGACTGCTGCAGTATAGGGCAGCGGTCAGCAGTGGTGCACGTCAACCCTATCTATTGTGGACCGATAGCGGTCCTTACAGAACAGCAGACTGTACCGCACTCAAGCCTATGTACCGTAGCACCCTATACCAAGTTACCAGTCCTTATAAGAACTTTTGTGGAACAAGCAGGTTGTGTGTTAGTGATTAGCAGACTGTACGTCAGTCCCTATACCGCTGAAGGACTGCTGCAGTATAGGTGAGCGGTCAGCAGTGGTGCACGTCAACCCTATCTATTGTGGACCTATAGCGGTCCTTACAGAACAGCAGACTGTACCGCACTCAAGCCTATGTACCGTAGCACCCTATACCAAGTTACCAGTCCTTATAAGAACTTTTGTGGACCAAGCAGGTTGTGTATTAGTGTTTAGCAGACTGTACGTCAGTCCCTATACCGCTGAAGGACTGCTGCAGTATAGGGCAGCGGTCAGCAGTGGTGCACGTCAACCCTATCTATTGTGGACCGATAGCGGTCCTTACAGAACAGCAGACTGTACCGCACTCAAGCCTATGTACCGTAGCACCCTATACCAAGTTACCAGTCCTTATAAGAACTTTTGTGGAACAAGCAGGTTGTGTGTTAGTGATTAGCAGACTGTACGTCAGTCCCTATACCGCTGAAGGACTGCTGCAGTATAGGGCAGCGGTCAGCAGTGGTGCACGTCAACCCTATCTATTGTGGACCGATAGCGGTCCTTACAGAACAGCAGACTGTACCGCACTCAAGCCTATGTACCGTAGCACCCTATACCAAGTTACCAGTCCTTATAAGAACTTTTGTGGAACAAGCAGGTTGTGTGTTAGTGATTAGCAGACTGTACGTCAGTCCCTATACCGCTGAAGGACTGCTGCAGTATAGGTGAGCGGTCAGCAGTGGTGCACGTCAACCCTATCTATTGTGGACCTATAGCGGTCCTTACAGAACAGCAGACTGTACCGCACTCAAGCCTATGTACCGTAGCACCCTATACCAAGTTACCAGTCCTTATAAGAACTTTTGTGGACCAAGCAGGTTGTGTATTAGTGTTTAGCAGACTGTACGTCAGTCCCTATACCGCTGAAGGACTGCTGCAGTATAGGGCAGCGGTCAGCAGTGGTGCACGTCAACCCTATCTATTGTGGACCGATAGCGGTCCTTACAGAACAGCAGACTGTACCGCACTCAAGCCTATGTACCGTAGCACCCTATACCAAGTTACCAGTCCTTATAAGAACTTTTGTGGAACAAGCAGGTTGTGTGTTAGTGATTAGCAGACTGTACGTCAGTCCCTATACCGCTGAAGGACTGCTGCAGTATAGGTGAGCGGTCAGCAGTGGTGCACGTCAACCCTATCTATTGTGGACCGATAGCGGTCCTTACAGAACAGCAGACTGTACCGCACTCAAGCCTATGTACCGTAGCACCCTATACCAAGTTACCAGTCCTTATAAGAACTTTTGTGGACCAAGCAGGTTGTGTATTAGTGTTTAGCAGACTGTACGTCAGTCCCTATACCGCTGAAGGACTGCTGCAGTATAGGGCAGCGGTCAGCAGTGGTGCACGTCAACCCTATCTATTGTGGACCGATAGCGGTCCTTACAGAACAGCAGACTGTACCGCACTCAAGCCTATGTACCGTAGCACCCTATACCAAGTTACCAGTCCTTATAAGAACTTTTGTGGAACAAGCAGGTTGTGTGTTAGTGATTAGCAGACTGTACGTCAGTCCCTATACCGCTGAAGGACTGCTGCAGTATAGGTGAGCGGTCAGCAGTGGTGCACGTCAACCCTATCTATTGTGGACCGATAGCGGTCCTTACAGAACAGCAGACTGTACCGCACTCAAGCCTATGTACCGTAGCACCCTATACCAAGTTACCAGTCCTTATAAGAACTTTTGTGGACCAAGCAGGTTGTGTATTAGTGTTTAGCAGACTGTACGTCAGTCCCTATACCGCTGAAGGACTGCTGCAGTATAGGGCAGCGGTCAGCAGTGGTGCACGTCAACCCTATCTATTGTGGACCGATAGCGGTCCTTACAGAACAGCAGACTGTACCGCACTCAAGCCTATGTACCGTAGCACCCTATACCAAGTTACCAGTCCTTATAAGAACTTTTGTGGAACAAGCAGGTTGTGTGTTAGTGATTAGCAGACTGTACGTCAGTCCCTATACCGCTGAAGGACTGCTGCAGTATAGGGCAGCGGTCAGCAGTGGTGCACGTCAACCCTATCTATTGTGGACCGATAGCGGTCCTTACAGAACAGCAGACTGTACCGCACTCAAGCCTATGTACCGTAGCACCCTATACCAAGTTACCAGTCCTTATAAGAACTTTTGTGGAACAAGCAGGTTGTGTGTTAGTGATTAGCAGACTGTACGTCAGTCCCTATACCGCTGAAGGACTGCTGCAGTATAGGTGAGCGGTCAGCAGTGGTGCACGTCAACCCTATCTATTGTGGACCGATAGCGGTCCTTACAGAACAGCAGACTGTACCGCACTCAAGCCTATGTACCGTAGCACCCTATACCAAGTTACCAGTCCTTATAAGAACTTTTGTGGAACAAGTGAGTTGTGAATGTTTAGCAGACTGCAGCAGAAGGGCAGCAGTCAAGTATAATATCCTTTCTATATTTGGAAGAAAGAATATTATACATGTACAAGCCTATTACTGTACCACTGATACCAGTCCTGAAAAGAACCTTTGTGGAACTAATAATAACAGCAAGTCTTTAAAATTACCCTCACTGCCTGACAACACTGCTTCCTTCCTGTCCCTATACAAATTGGCAAAAAAAGAGAACGATTAGTGGTTACTGGAACAGCTCTTTTGTGGACCTTGATAGTAACAGCTAATGATGATGATGATGATGATGATGATGAAAGACTAATCTGGCTGTCCCTGTAGCATACACCGTCCTTTCCCTTTCTCTAAACTAACAAAAGACACTCAGGCTGCTGCAAGAATCAGCAGCACAGCAAACCTATCAACACCTAACACCTATACCAGTCCTGAAAAGAACTTTTGTGTACCAAATAGCTAGTGGTTTATCTCTCCCTACTCCACACAGGAACCTGTCCCTATCGTAACAGAAGAAAGAATGTAAAATGGCCACCGGATCGGGTGTATTTATAGGTTAGGGGGAATGTACAAGTGTCCATGTGCTGTCATGTCTCAATTGGCTGTCCTGTATCACATGATAAACGTGTCACCAAAGGTTAAAGTTCTTGTATACATTAAACACGTAAGTCCGCCGCGGCGAACGACGGAAAAAGGCGTTCGAACGTGCGGACCGCGAATGTCGGAAATTCGCCGCGAAACGACCGCCGGGCGAACCGTTCGGCCATCACTAATGGGGATGGTCTGACTGTGTATGGGGCTATGGTGCATGAGATAGAGTTTGAGGTATCTCATTTATTATAGGATACTCTCCTCTATATCTCCAGCTGAGGTGATGACACGGTGATTTTTATCTTTTTCTTTAGAGTCAAGAATTATACCTAGAACCCTGGCATGAGGGGAGGGATTGATCATTGTATTACTGATCTTGATGGAAAAGTCAGGGAGAAGGGCATGGGTTGGCATGGGCAAGGGTTGGGGAATTTGGGGGTGGGGAGTATTATAAGCTTGGTTTTAGAAAGATTTAGTTTTAGGAAGTGGTGTGACATCCATGCTGATATGTCAGTTAGTAAGTTAATATTGCAAGAGACAGAAGGAGTGAGATGAGGAGTACATGCAGAGATCAGCTTAGAGATGGTATTAAAAGCCGCGGGAGATTATCAAGTGACAGAGTCAGTGTAGATAGAGAGAAGAAGGGGTCCAGGGACAGATCCATGAGGACCCCTACAGAAGGAGTGAGTAGAGAAGAGGATACAGAGCTGTAGTCAACACTGAACAACAATGTGATAAGTAGGAGGATAACCAGGAAAGTGCAGAGTCTTGGAGGCCAGGAAGGTGTTCAACAGTATTAAAGGCAGAAGAAAGGTCTAGTAGTAGGTGTATGGAGTAGTGGCCATTAATTCTAGCAGTTAGTAATTTATTAGTGAGTTTTAGTAGGGCAGCTTCCGTGGAGTGCTGAGAATGAAAGCCAGACTGTAAGAGATCAAGAAGGTTGTTGTCAGTGATGTAGGAGCTCAGATAATTGTAGATCAGGGCTTTTTTTCTTAGAGAATAGGTGCAAAAACTCCCCCTTTCTGAGTCACCTCTTTTCTCTACCCCTACCCACCTATGAGCACCATTCCTTGGTTTCACCCCTACCCATCTCCCAGTACTGCCTTTTTTAGAGAATACAGAACCAAGTATGATTTTGTAATTTGTATGGAATTTTTGTAATTTGTATCATTTTGTAATTTGTATGGAATTTTTATGGAATTTGGTAACAATAACAAGAAAAGCACTAAAATAGATCCCCTGCAGATAGTAACAATAGAGCCCTCCCCCACTCCCAGCAACAATAAATCCCCCCATCAACAATGGACCACCCACAACAAAATCCCCCCAAAGTAACAATAGGCTCTTGGCATCAACAACAGATCTCTCACAGACAGCATCAATAGACTTTATTGCAGCCAGCAACAATAGACCTCTCCCTCAACATAGATCTCTCCCAGCAACAACTTACCCCCAGCAATATAAGACCCCCCCAAGTAAAAATAGATCCCCCACCAGAAACAGTAGATCTCCTCAGCAACAATAGACCCCTAATGCTGGAGGTGCGGGAACTGAGTTCCCCCGCATTCCTGTTGAAAAAAAGCTCTGTTGTAGACTATATATTCTAAAGGTTTAGATGTAAATAGGAGCAAGGAGATCGGTCTTAAAGGCTAAGTTCACCTTTGTTCGCTTTTTCTGTTTTTCAAAACTCCAGCTCCCCTATTTACCAATATAGCATTGATGCACTTCTTTTGCAAAAATAAAACAGCTTTCCATTTATTCTACACTCACTTACTTCACGGTCTTCATGGCTGTTTAAAAGCACTGCTCCATTACTTTGGCCTTACTTCCTGGATAGACTATAAGTCATGACACAGGAAGCAGTTGACCAGCTGATCTCATTAGCACCCACCCTTCATCATCTACCCTCAGTTGATCAGTTGTGTCATGACCTAAAGTCTGTCCAGGAAGTAAGGCAGAAGTAATGGAACAGGTTTTTTTAAACAGCCATGAAGACAGTGAGGTAAGCATTTCTGGAATAAATGGAAAGCTATTGGTACATAGGGGAGCTGAAATTTAGAAAAAAAAAGTGAACAAAGGTGAACTTAGCCTTTAACCACCCGCCGTTGTTATACGGTGACAGTATGGCACTCCAGTGTGAATTGCCGTAGCTGTACGGCGGCTCATGCAGGAGCTGTTGTGGACATGGGCATGCCACCGGTGTGCCTGCAAGTCGGGGCAGACTCGGTCGCCACAAGCAGAATGGAGAACTGCCTATGTAAACAAGGCATTTCCCTGTTCTGCCTAGTAACATGTCAGAGATCTACTGTTCCCAGTGATTGGGAACAGTGATCTCTGTCATGTCCCAGTAAGTCCATCCCTCCTACAGTTAGAACACGCTGAGGGAACACAGTTAACCCCTTTATCACCCCTAGTGATAACCCCTTCCCTGCCAGTGTAAATTTTTACATTGGTTGCCGCATTTTTTTTAGCACTGATCAATGTAATAATGTCACTGGTCCCCACAAAGTGTCATTTGGAGTCAGATTTGTCTGCCGCAATGTCGCAGTCCCACTAAAAATCACAGATCGCCACAATTAGTAGTAAAAATTATTTTAAAAAATCCCCTAAATCTTTTCCCTATTTTGTAGACGTGATAGCTTTTGCGCAAGCCAATCAACATACACCTATTGCAATTTTTTTTACCAAAAATATGTAGAAGAATATATATGGTGATCAAATACCACCAAAAGAAAGCTCTATTTGTGGGAAAAAAAGGACATCAATTTTGTTTGAGTACAGTGGCGTGTTGCACAAACGCGCAATTGTCAGTTAAAGCAACACAGTGCCATATCACAAAAATGGCCTGGTCATTAAGGGGGAAAATCCTTCTGGGGCGGAAGTTTGGGAGCGATCAGTGCGGGTTTCACATGGGAAGAGAAGGTGCCAGTAGAGAGGAAGAGATTAAAGATGCAAATGCAAGTAGGCTGTTTACTTTGCAAAGGAGGTTACACTTGGCAAGAGAGTTGTGAATGGGGTGATGCGCAAGCAAAAAATTTAATTGTTTAAATTTTACTTGCACGTGATTGGGTATTATTCTTATTATTAAAAATCATTACATTCACTAAGCTCTGGAGAAAATGTCCATGCAATTTGAACAGCCTTTTTTGCCTTAGTAAATCAACCCCATACTTTCCAATACAAACTTATCTACACTAATGTTGAAACATTTTGTGCAACCACCTACATTAATGTTTTTTAGTGCTTTGGCCATATTTAAACATACAATGCAGATTGTGGCAGCTATTCTTAGAAGCAGGCTATGAGTGCTGCTGCTGAGGATGCACAATATCTTCGCTGCATTTTTGAGTCACCACCTTGTGCAGTGGTGGCAGGAGCACCAGTACAAGCAGCAGTGACCCCACATGCAGTGTATTTTCCCTTTTTCAAATAACAAGAAATATAGAAAGTAAAGTCTGGGTTTTCAATTCAGAGTGTATGAGGAACTGCATGTGTCAGTTGACAAAATTCTAATTATGTTTCTATGGATTGCCTAAGAAATATGTGAAGGTGACAGAGATTCAGATTGTCTGGACATATTGACAGTTAACCACTTAAGACAAATCCTTAGTTACAAAAAAGCATGTTCCTGCAGGTCTTTACCATGAACTGTCTGTCTTTCAAGAAATGACTATACAGGAATGTCTGTTGAATAAAAAGCCAATCTAGAGCAAAAAGTGGAGCATGTTAGCTGTTATAATGAGGAGTGTGGTGAGACAAAAAAATGATGATGTGTTAAACCACTAAACTGAAAATTATACTTTGTGTACCAGGTATTTCCTATATACTACATAACATGAATATTAGCTCTGGAAGTTAAAAGCATAATATATATTGATTTTAAAAAATATATATAAATATCTGTTTCCCCATAATAACTTAGGATAATGGTATAATTGAAGGCACATTTTAAAATAATTGAAAGATACGGACACTAGCTTGGGCTCTATAACCACTGATGCACTGCTTTTTTTACCCTTAGAAGCTCCCATTTTAGTAGCCTTTATGATTATTAGCTGCACATTTATTTCTGCTAGGTTACAGATACACTTGCAAAGAGTATACATTTTCAAACAGTGTTTTACACATTTAGCTGGAGTATTGTCACTGGGAATTTCAGCTTAGTTTACAGTCTGTGTTCTTATTTCTGGAAACACAAAGATACAGTGAATTGTTCAAGGTCACAAAGATCTCCAAAAACGTTCTTGATAATTTTTCCTTGGAATATTCTTTAGATCTATCTTATACCTCACCTACTTATGGCTATTTTTATAACTAGAGTGCTTAAAAGATCTTCTGTTTATACTGGGCACATGTAAAGCTGAACTATACGATTAAAAATACATATATGTATGGTAGAAGATCTGTTTTACTTGCAAAATTATTTGTATTTTTGTTCTGTGGTAGGGTTTGTTTATAAATGTCACCCCCTTTGAGAGCAACCATTTGACACTTAGGCTGGGTTCACACTATACTACACAACAGTAGTACGACTTTGATCCTACTTTGCTCTGCAACATCAGCCCTACATTGGTCCTACATTGGTCCTACATTGGTCCTACATCCATCCGACTTTCATGAACAGGATACTACTTTGATCTGACTTTTCTGATAGTAGACTTGTCCTTTGATCAATCAAAACTAACACACAAGGGGCAGGAAAAAACACAATGTCGGATGCCAAAGTCGGATGGTTAGGACAAGGATCCAACTTTGATCCTACTTCAGTGATAGTCATGGGCTGAAGTAGGATCAAAGTCGGACCAAAGTAGTACAAGGAGCATTTTCAAAGTCGGACCGACTTGTGTTGGACCAGTTAAGACGGCTCCCATAGGGAAACATTGATTTTCCCACGTCAAGAGACATGAGCTCCCAATGTCGAAGCGTTTGTCGTACCAGTGTGAACCCAGTCTTAGGGGTCTATTAACAGGACATTTGTTGCACAGAGGTTAATTTAAAAACATAAGTTGAAATTAAATTTAGTTTGCATGCCTGTTTCTGGCATTCGTGCAATGAATGCTTTATAAATAGACCGCTTGATGCAGCTAGTGGCTCTCAATTCTAGCTGCTATCAATAGCTCGGGTTTCCTCTGAGGATAAGAAACCAATCAGCTTGATTCATCTGATCCTTATGTCAGGCATGTCTGCAACTGAACACTGTGTGTAATGTTTTACTCTCGTGCTACCACTATAAGGAGGGTACAATATTTTTTAGACATCTGCTTTCACTATATAGCTTATCCGTGGCTAATTAATAAAGTGAAAATAGAGTAAATAGTGATGCGCTGCCAACCAAAGCAATAATGAGGACTTAGCATATACAATGTAAATAATTCCTGTGGAATAATAATAAACTCATGTGTCTCAAGGATGGGCACCAATAATTGAGTGACAAAATGCCTATAAAATAATCATATATATTCAGGGACGATGATTCCTGAGCAGTGAAATACAACCACGTGTTTCAAAGATGGACACCAATAAATCCACTCACTGATGATATAATGTCTGTGAAATAAACAAACTTGCCTTCCTTCAGTGATGAATGTCCTTATAATAATCAATATCTTTTCATGATCCCCTGAAGAAGTCACGTGGGTGTGACGTAACATGTAGGTTGTGAGTGGAGGCATACAGGAAGTGACGCCGTTAAGGAAATGAGTTTGGCACTCATAGAGTTTTGCAGTTCTCACAGCTTTTAAATGTGAGTTTTTGTACCCCTTTTTTTAAATAAATCTGTTGAAACGTTATTACACCATGAGAGTATTTTTTACATTCCTACTGGGAGAACACAGGAGAGGACCCCCTAAGAGCATTATAGAACCATCATCACCATAATAGAGAGCAAATGCTGGGAAAACACACAGATGACCCTCTGCGGTGACCTGACAAAACTACAACACCCTTGAGAGTTATCACTATATGCTTAATCAAGCATTTTTAAGGTGAGAAGCTAGAGAACACAGAGGTGACATGGAAAGAGCGTGACCTTATAAGTCACCTTATATTACTGGACATTCACTTACAATGATTGATGAAGTCGTCATTATTGCTTTGGATGACAGTGCATCACTACTTACTCTATTTGCAACTAAACACTGTAATAGTGAAGCTGCAATGTATAGCTGCTGGGCCTTTTTTTAATGTATTCTACAATAGGCTTCTATTTTAAAGCCTGAGTTTAGTTTAGTTTTTTTTAATCAGCACAAGAGACAGTACTTATATTTATTGAGAAGTGTCCCCTGTGCTGGTGGCTGCTGTCTCAGTTGACATCTAAATTCCTCTGCCCCCTATACATCCACACCAGTCATCTTCCGGTGCTGCAGAGGTTAATACAGCTGCTAGACCTTTCATCAGCACCAGAACATTGCTGCTGTGGAAGCATGGGGAGCAAATCACTTCAGATTTCAGAAGACAACAGCCGCCGGTACAAGGGACACTTTTCACTTAATGTAGATACCATCTCTTATGCTAAATTAAACAAACAAAAAAAAAAAAACTAAAAATAGGCTTTAACTATAAATGCATTTCATTAAGCATTATGCAATTGTACATCTTTTTCCAGCAGTATGGCTAGACCATGTGTTCGTATTTATCTTTGCTGCAAAACAACAGTTTCTAAACACCAAAAGATGGTGGTGTTTGAAGATGGGAGACCTGCTGGGCATTATGATAAATAACAAACCTGTCTCCATTGAACAGATTTTTGAGAGAACAGGGGGGAGGTTGCAGGCAGGAACGCTGGAAACAAGACTTCTCTTCAACACCATCACATTCACATCACAAATTTTTGGAAAAGGATATTAAGACACTTTTTTCTCTTATGGAAATACTGTAATAATTTAATATCAACTATAATTGTTAACCTGCACAGATAATTTGTTATAAAACACCCATTACAGTCAATAGCTAAATTCATTATTTATAATGTAAGATTCTGAGCAATATTACAATTCAGAAAACAATTAAAGCATCATATGGAATGGTCATATTGGGCATCATTCTGCCCAAAACTGATATATCACTTTTAAATAGGGTGACAACAAGATAAACCTTATTACAGCATTACATATCTGGCATGTCATGGCTAATAATTAAATAATATTGCAAAAATAGAAAAATACAGCACACCTTGCCCAGCCTAAATGTTTTGCATATCTCTCCTCAGCCTGTGTCCTCAGTCATAGTCAGCTGCATCAAACTCATCAGGCTTTGCAGGGGCTGAGAGGGAATCCTTAAGCATTTATCATGGGTCACAGTGATAATTTGTTAATATCACAAAAGCTGCTCCGTTGGTGGTTTAGCAAAACAGAGGGCAACAACATGAGAGAATTAGGTCTAGTGGATAAAGCTACTACCATGCATACTGCTAAGCAAGTAGATAATTCAAGAATTTTACGAATGACCAAGATAAAGAAAATTGCTTTCCTTGTCTGTGAGTCACAAAATTTTAATTATACTGGAATATTTTTGTATATTCTATATGTAATATTTTCTGTAACTAAATTAAAGGGCTATCTCCACTGGATCCCCATTACATAGTTCAGGGTTGCCAGAAAGGTTTACCACACATCAGCCTAATTCACTGTGACTCAAGGTTCAAGTAAACCAATTCACATCATTAGTCATGGCCATAACACTACAAAAACGTGATGAATTCTAAATACTGTAGAGTATACTGTATGTGTAACTGGGGAATCCTTTAGAATATTGTGCAAGCTGCTATAAGAAAATAGAATAGGTACATTTTGCTTAATGATATATGTTATAGCCCGATATTCTACAGAGTAAGACATAACAAAAGTTTATCCTTTTTCCTATGCCCTTTCTGTATGTTTGTTTATCTAATCTCAAAGGAGTATCCCTAATATTAATGTTTGGCAATATTTTTCCCATTCTTTGCTTTTAGAGTAACCCCTATTTCTAAGCCTTTCTTCTATGATGTCATGCTCCTGAGCAAAAGTCTCATCCGTAGAGTAATTTCTTTTTGCAATTTCCCCACAGGCTGCTTACATTGTAGAATTACCTTCACTTGATTTGCAGTTTTAATTATAAGCTTCCCTGTATCAGTCGTTCTATCTGGTGAAACATCTAGAAGGTTAATCACCTTGGACTGATGTTCATATGTAAAATTCTAATTTAGATTGTTGTTATTAAGGTACAGTACAAAGTCTATGAGTAGCTCACTGTTACCATTCCATAAGAGCAGATCATCAATGAATCTGTTATACCAAAAAATGTGTTCTTTAAAGGGGCTGTTGTCAGGAAAAATTAATAAATCATCCCACTAATCTAAACAGTGGCAAGGGAGAGGGAAAACTTTCACCCAAAAAGAGGTCCTGCAACTCTGCAAAAAGAATGTCCCATATATACCAAAAAATATATTTCAAAATAATTTTTGCAATTGACAGTAAAAACCTACAGAGTTCTATTAAGCATAAACTTTAAGAAATGGGAGAAACGCTGCGCTTAGGATAAATTAAGGGTTGCAGCCTTCCCTAATAGACTTAACTAAGGGGCTATAATAAATGATAAAAAGAATAATGGGGTAAATGGCGCTACCCAAAATTGGAGAGGGATATCCCACTCTCTGTATATTTAATAGTGGTGCCCCACCCAAAAGCTAATGTGCTTTAATGGTGACGGTAGTACTAGTTTACATCATATTTACTGTGGTATATGTGATTTTAAGTGCAATAGTACACACCCCAAATGAGCCTCTAATCCTAAATGTCCAAAGAATAACTAAATCCCATCTGTGAGAGGCAACACCATAAAACTCAAAAGAATAAAAAAAATGTGAGCATGAGGTATCAACCAAAAAAATGCTCTAAATAATATATATATATGTGTGCATATATATATAAAGACACCAATAGTTCATCAAAAAAAAATTATTTGATAGGTGTGCTGACAAAAATATGAATATAATAGTCCCACACAAGTGATGTGCAAAGTTGCTGTAAAAGTTGTCAGAGGCTCCAAAGTGACCAAAGTGCTCAGCAAATAATAAAATAATCTATGTCTCACATAGGTGATGTGCAAGGTTGGTGTAAAAGTTGCCAGGAACTCCAAAGTGAATAAAATGCTCAGCAGATCAGGTGACTCTTGTGCTCCCCCTCAAGGGTCTCCACTCACCAGCTCCTATTACCCCTAAAGGGTTGAACCTCATATATATGGATAACCAGAAAACTCAATGTCCCTTGGTGAGTCCTCCTGCAGATACAGCGATAGCCTAGCATGATATCCCTTAATGGCTCCTCCAACTGATCCTCCACTCCAAGATATTCAGAAACGATCTCCCATTTAGGAATTTCCAATCACGGTCTCCAGCAAGTGTTCAGTGAAATCCTAGGGATAGGTCCTGTCTCACTGCCTGCCCCACCAAGCTCTACAGTTGAAGAGGTACTTTTGCTTCTGCATTCAACACATATGGGAGTATTAGATGCTGGAATACGCTGCTGTTCTACTGAGTATAAACTTTACCTGTCAAAATGATGTTTAAGTGCCAACGGCTAGCTTGTGCAGTATTGATAAATATAGAACTCCAACAACCAAAGTAACCCAAGAAAACTCTCATGCCACTTAATATTCAAAATGTAAGAGAACACCATCATGTTAGTTGTATAATACTGACAGCACTGCTCCAAGCCTGCTGTGTGTAAATCCCTTTGGTTGGAAAAACCGACGCAGGTGCTGGTTCTTATATGGAAACATTCTGCTCCATGAATTCACATATTTAACAAACTGAGACTGGACTCAGTTAACAGTTGTCCTACAGTAAAATTTTCAGAGGTGGATCTATGGCACTAGGTACCAATAGATCCTTCAAAGTTAGATTTTTTTCAGTAGAGAACCTTTGGTTTATATGGGAGTTTGGGCCCCAGTATTTTGTCACACTTTAAAACCTGCCAGTGTTTTCTAATTATTTTGTTAACCCACCAATACTGGGTACTTTTGTTCTTATCGAAAGAGAAACTTCTTGTAATTATTTATCCAGAACCCTTGAGTCATACCCTTTCTCTATGAAACGGCCTTTCAACACAATGGCCTGGGATTCAAAATCCTCTAGGCGGGAACAATGTATTCTGATATGTTGAAATTGTCACTTAGGTATGGCCTTAAGCCAGTTAGGGTGATGCCAACTATCTGTTGGAATATATCTGTTTCTGTCAGTGGTTTTAAAAAAGGTTTTAATTAACAGTAGACCTTGATCCTTAAAAATAACCATATCCAAAAAACTCACTGATACTCTGCTATATTCATAAGTGAATCGGATCCCCCATTGATTGTTGTTGAGACGTGTCATAAATGAACACAGAGATTCCTCATCTCCCTTCCATAAAAAGAAGGCATCATCTATATAGCGACACCAAAAAAAAGAAGGCAGGTTTAATTTAGGGAAGATAGAATATCATTCTCCCAAAGGGCCACAAAAAAGTTAGCAAGGCTCGGGGGAAATTTAGCCCCCATTGCCACCCCTGTACTTTGTAGATAATAATCCCCACTGTAATAAAAATAATTGTGCTCCATAGCAAATTCTAAAAGTTTCAAAATTAATTCCAAAGTGGAAGCTTTTAAGGAGTATTCCTTAGTTAAAAAATATTTTGCCGCTTGGTATCCCAACTCATGTGGTATAATGGTATATAAGGAGGAGACGTCTGCTGTTACCATAAAGACGTCTTCCCCTACACCACATTGAGAAATGTCATTGATAATTTGCATGGAGTTTTTTCATTTTTGTTTTTGGTTGCACACTTTATCCGTTACATGTATTTACTAGCTGAATATTCAGGCTTTTTTAGTTGCAGCACCATTTTTTATACATTTTTTCTTGGGTTTAGCGCAGATATTCTGTTATACATATGAAAATATATTTACCTGGAATAATGAATTTCCTGAAAAAAGAAAATCCTCGGAATTTAATAACATGCTTACATAACCCAAACTTTATTTTAGATACTTATTTTTTGTGCAGTGAAGCCAAATGTGTGTGTGTGTGTGTGTGTGTGTGTGTGTGTATATATATATATATATATATATACTTTTCAGAAATGTGCATATTATAATACCTTCTAAGAGTCCTTTAATTCTTTCCTACTAATAGAAATTCCAATTCACTATATAAAAAGTAAATCAGAGAAATGATAACTGAATTCTCCTTGGCTACCCTGGTTTTTGTCACTTGTTGTAATGTCAAAATCCATCAACAGACCTAAAAGAATGAACAGTAGCTAGTTTATTTTTATAACTGCTGCTGTATGAATACATTTCCAATAGAGACAGCATTAAAAAAATAAATGGTAAGTCTTGGTCTTTTTAGTCTATTATTTTAGGTGTTACTTTTTCTGCCAGAAAACTGCATATTAAAAATTGTGTAACTGCTTGGGTAATCAAGTGAAGTGAACTGTAGTAACTCATTTAAAGAGTCTCCTGTCATATACACTTTTCTTTATATATAGAAGACAATGTCTATTAAAACATGAAACATCAAGTTATTTTTGCATGTCATTAAGCTGCCATACTGCAATTGCCATTAAACATCTAAAGTTCATACTTCACTGTCAATAATATTTTTTATGCTTCCCTTATTTTTATCTTTAATTGACTTATTCAGCAAAAAAAAAATCAGCAAGAAGAGATATTCAAGTATTGTTCCTATAGATGGATCTTCATGATTTTCCTCATTATTTCTGTTGTGTTATGGGTGACTTTGCTTCCTCCTGATGTCACTTGACGTGTAACAACATAACAGTATTAGTCATTTCTTTTTTAAGTCAACCCACACAACCATTTCCATGAAGAGCAGAGTGGAGACAAATATGGCATATTCTTGTTGAACTGTTTTATTTCATCATCTCGAGCCAGTCATTTTCAGTGCTCAGCATTATTCTAAAACTTCTGTATGTAATTCTGTTGAATTTCAGACATTCCTTGACAGCATTCCCAACTCTTCAATTTTGGTTGCTTACTTGTGAACCGGTACTGTTTTTAAAACATGTACGCCCACAACAGGAACATATAGAATAACAAATTTTTCGCTCAAAATAAACAATAATAAACAGCACAAGTGTCACATTTTTAAAGCCAATCAAATACAGGTTTAATTAAAACCAGTCAAAAAGTGAAAATGAATGCAGTTCTGTAATAATATATCAATAAATGTATTTATTAATAAAAGCAGGTTAAAGTGGTTGTAACCCCCCCCCCCCCCCCCCCCCCACAGCTTTGTCCCATGTAAATCAGCATAAAAATTCCTAATGAACACTGCTTGTAGATATCTCCTTACTTGCTTAGTATTGTAATCCTTGTTGTTCTGTAGAATGAAGTCACTGAGCATGCCCAGATCTCCCCTGATTTAAGGCACACTCTCTATGTCTTATCTATCTGTTATCAGGACTTCCTATGGCACAGCTCTGAACTCTGCTAATCACTCAGAGCTTCCTCCTACACACCATGTGACCATGTGACATGGCAGACAGTCTAAACTTGGCCATTACTGCAGTCTTATCAGCTGAAGCTGATAAGTCTGACAAAGGGAAACATTAGACATCGGCACAAGTAAATACTATTAAATAAACAAGTAAGCTATGGACAGGGAAGCAGGGTTGCCATAGAAATGTTGGATTGAGAAGGAGGCTTGGTTAACAGTACAGGAAGTGCTCAATGTAAGGGCAGAAATACACTCCACTGTGGACTCAGAAAACAATACTTAAAATGAAGCTGCCTAACCCCTGGAAACAAGTTTTTTAAAGTTTCTTTAAACAGTAAGTAATATGCAATTTGGACTGGATTACAGTGGCTATAGTCTGATAATGACTTATTATAATGGACTAAATGAAAAAAAGCATCAGAGTGGGAGAGTTTACTTCCTCTTTAAGTGCAGTAATTTGACTTGACATCAGTCTCTTGCAGTTCCTATACAGCAGAGTTCAGAAAGGGAAGGGTAAAACAGCACAGGGAGCAAATCAGGTGTGTTGCAGTGCAAGAAGTATGCTGATATAAGAAGAGTGCCCAGTGATAGAAAGGGATGGGTTCATTAGAGGCTAAGTTCATCTTTTTTTCCATACGTTTCAGCTTCACCGTGTATCAATATACTGTAACATTAATCTGTTTCAGAAAGGAAAAATCTTTTTCTATATTCTAAGGCAGGCTTCACCTCATCCTCCAGTGTATGCTTTAGAAAACTCCTGTGATACACAAACACTGCAGCAGCTGAACTCATTAACACACACCCTGCATGTTCCCCTCCCCCTCAAGGAGATTGCTCCCACCCACCTCTGTACTCATACGCAGTCTTTATCAGTTAGCAGCATTCTCACTGAATACACAGCCAGTGTCTTCCTCTGCTAATCAATCATTTTCTACCTTACCATTGTCTTGCTTAGTTCATTTATTTTTCAGAGTTTGCAGGAGCTGAATGATCACATAACAGCCTATATGGAACACAGCTATCGTATTAAAAACAAGAGATGTGAGTCCTTGGAGGTCTGTAAAGCTCATCGTACACTATACAATATGATTGTGCAATTTCCTTTAGATCTACCATCATCTATGTAGTGCAAAGGCCTGCCTAATTGTATACAGAGTGATTGGATAGAAAGGTGTGTCTTCCTATTAAATCGTTTTGGTAAATGTAAAGAAAATTGTACAAAAATTGTACAACAGATATAGTTGTATGGTCTATCGTGCATGGCCACCTAAAATGAACTATTGTTAACAGCACCCCAAATGCAAAATGCCCCATGTGCTGCTTTGTTGCCTTTGTCACACATAAGGCAACCCATTGAAATCAATGGGCAGCCCTAGGCGTGTTGGGGGAAAAACGCACAAAAACATATGCACTCTTACTGTGCGGTGTGATTGGGGGCTTAAAGTGAAATTACAAAAATATTGAAGCTGAATGTCTCCCTCCATGTGCTTGTATATAGCTGACCATACACTATGCAATCTGATTAATATACAGTGACCTATTCAGAAAATGACATATATCGATCAGACAAATGGTGTATCATACAATCCTATCCAGATTGGACTATTCACTTACAGTGCCTTCAAAAAGTATTCACACCCCTTGACATTTTCCACATTTTGTCATTTTACAACCAAAAACCTAATGTATTCAATTGGGATTTTATGTGATAGACCAACACAAAGTGACACATATTTGTGGAGTGGAAGGAAAATAATAAATGATTTTCAACATTATTTTTACAAATAAATATGTGAAAAGTGTGGCGCAGTTTGCACTGTTTCCAGTTCTCTGAGCAGTGAACTGACAGATCATCTGTTCATGCAGAGTATGGAAAGTGATCTGTTTCCCTGCACAGAACCATCCTCCCTTCAGTTAGAAAACAAAATAGGATACATATTAACCCTTCCCCTGCCCTCTAGTTTTAATCCCTTCACTGCCAGTGACATTTTTACAGTAATCAATGCAATTTTAATCGCACTGTATTAATGCCAATGGTCCTAAAAATGTGTCAAAATCGTCTGACATGTCCGCCATAATGTCGCAGTCATGATAAAAATCGCTGATCACCGCCATTACTAGTAAAAAAAAAAATATTAAGGAAAATTCCATTTATCCCCTATTTTGTAGATGCTATAACTTTTGCGCAAACCAATCAATATACGCTTATTGCAATTTTTTTTACCAAAAATATGTAGAAGAATAAGTATCAGCCTAAACTGAGGAAAAAAAATGCTTTTTTATATATTTTTGGGGGATATTTATTATAGCAAAAAGTTAAAAATAATGCATTTTTTTTTCAAAATTGGCGCTCTTTTTTTGTTTATAGTGCAAAAAATGAAACCCGCAGACGTGATCAAATACCACCAAAAGAAAGCTCTATTTGTGGAAAAAAAAAGGATGTCAATTTTGTTTGGGAGCCACTGCGCAATTGTCAGTTAAAGCGACACAGTGCTGAATCGCAAAAAGTGGTCTGGTCTTTGGCCAGCCAAATGGTCCAGGGCTTAAGTGGTTAAATAAAACTTTCTGATAGCACTCTTTACCTTGCCCAGAAATGAGGGCAGATTGCTTGATGGTGTGTGTGCGTGGCAAGTGAGTACATTTGGGTGTCCTTATAGAGTTTGTAACACATGTATTTTCTCTTTGTATTTTGTTTGTTATGTCTTTACAAAATGTTGTGTTTTAGAGCAAATATTGTTTACTTGTGTTTGTTTGTTTTTTGTTTTGTTTTTGAAGAGGAGATATTTTTCCCTGAAATATTTTTTGATGTTGTCAATGTGTGTTGTTTGTAGGTTGTTAATTTCACTTTGATTTAATTGTCTGTGCTGCATTATTTTGCTAAATCTTCCTCAAGATGTTGTAACTAATAAATGTTTAAATCCTTAAGGCTTGATTCACACCTATGCATTTTTAGTTCTTTTTGCATTTTGCAGATTTGCACTACAGCCCATTTAACATGGTTTCCTATGGAACACGTTCTGTAGAGCAAAGGACTAAAAATGCATAGGTGTGAATCAAGCCTTAGAGACTGCCCGTTTGTGGGTGCAGTCCTTTTAACTCCTGTTCATTTCCTCTGCAAAATGGTCAAACCTCAAAACCATGTTCTGTTAGTGTCTCAAATTATTAAAAAATAAATTTTTTGCTTTCCTTGCTCTATTCCAGGTTCTGTTTTTGTTGAACAATAAAATTCGTAGCTTTTTTATATGTTATGTGTTTTGTTTAATAATTTGTTTTGCAGGTGCATGCTCAATCCAAGTAATGCATTTTACACCCCCCTCCAATCAATTTTCATGCAACAGATCTCCCAGCTGCAGCTTAACTAGGCTGATTGGCATGGCAAAACAAAAAAAGATGTGATTTGTCTCAAAGCTACTTTCCTGGCGCCTTCATGGCAGCATACACATGGATTGTGCGTATGCTGCCATGGATAGGCACCAGGAAAGGAAAATTACAGAGAAGTATTCCGTTTTTCATTTTAGCACAGTGGTTCTCAGCCTCAGTTCTCAAGTACCCTCAACAGGACATGTTTTTGGAATTTATCTTAGCTAAAATAGCTGTCCAAAATACCAAGCCATTGACTGTGATTTAAACACCTGTGCAAGATGGAGGAAAACCTGCAAACATGGCCTGTTGGGGGTACTGTTGGGGTACTTGAGGACAGGGTTAAAAACCACTGATTTAGTGCACTGAGCTAAAATCTAGCTCAAGAGAATGCTATTCTAATATGGGCATTTGAGGGAAACCAAGTGATTGTTAGAAGCTCTGCTTGTGTTTTTTTAGGTTGGGCTTTGTGTCCCTTTTCTGAAAATTGGCTTCACTTCCTGTCACATAGCCAAACAAGAAGTGAGGGTAAACCCCTACCATGGAAATGTCTTTCCTTGGGGACACACAGGCCAATATAAATAGTCCCCATTAGGCCAATTGCACCCTAGCACTTTATTGTGTACACCCCAAATGCTGTTTTTTTTTTCCTTTGCATGTCTCCCATGGATCTCCAGCAACTGCACTTCCAAGTGCACTTGTAGTGCAAAATGGATTTGCCTTTAGTAAATAAACTCCAAAGTCTAAGATACCTAATAATTTGTGGTGTACACAGCAAAATGCTAGAGTGCAATTTACCTAATGGGGAAACTATTTAGATTGACCTGTTGTCAGGTCACCTTGAGGCGAGGTGACAGATGCACACCGTAGGGATCAGGAGTGCACCGCAAGGTTGTGGACCCTACGGCTGACTGCTGCGGACAGGAGACAAGTCCCACCGGGGTTAGAGTGTAAGATTCCCTGGGGCGCGGAGTCTAAGAGCCAGCAGGTGTTCACCAGAGCCTTGAGTGGTGAGGATGAACTGGGCTGCAACTGGCTCCAGGTCGCGACCCCCAGGGTCCCCCTGCTCACACCCACAGTAGGCAACTGGAGGATAGGGATGGTGAGGGACAAAGCCAAGGTCGGGGCCACAAGCAGACAGGAATAGTCAGGGACACGCCAAAAGGTCAGGATCACAGGCAAACAGGGATAGTCAAAGACACGCCAAAGTCAGTAACGGAACAACAGAAGAGCACACGGCAGGTAACAGGAAGCTAAACACACAAAGGAATACACAATGGTTGATCAGCACTGTTGGTTTGCAGTGCACAGGTTAATATAAGGTTCCATGAGAGGAGGTAAGCAAACAGGAAGATCACTGCATAACCATGACACCTGTGTGTCCCCAAGGAAAGACATTGGTAGGGTTTTACCCTCACTTCCTGTTTGGCTATGTGACAGGAAGTGAATACATTTGAAAGAGAAATTGGCAAAATTTGGGAGGTGTCTTCACCCTATCAGGGGTGTAGACATCCCCAAAAACTGACAAGACTTCTAATCCCTCCGCACTCTATCCCCAAGCAAAAATAAGAAAGGATTTAATTTAGTTTAACTTTTCAAAGACACATTCCTAAGTTCAACTGTGATGCATGTCAATGGCCCATTTAGTTTAATAGAAAACACCAGTTGCCTTTCACTAGAAACATTTGTTAGTCCAGTCCTGGAAATCTGCTTTACTATTAATTTCCATAAAATTGGGTTCCTGCAGCTAGATGCACCAAATGCATCTAGATGCGCGATCGCTGTGTATGTGAGATGCGCAACTGCTGTGTGCGCGGTGGTATGTACCGTGGCGCATATCTGGTTTCCAGAAGCGCCAGAATTATATCACACCCCTCCAGGAAGCTGCTTGTCCTTCTGTGAGTTTCTTCCCACCATCATGCCCAGCTCACTGTTCTCTGAGGAAGAGATAATCCTTATTTGCAAATTTAAGATAATTTTGTATTTATTTTTAAATAGGGTAGTGTTTGTGTTGGTCTTGTGTGCATGTCTAAATGATTTGGCTTAAAAACACACACACCTACTTGCTGTGTACAGATTCACTTCCAGGTCAATGTATATTGCTTCCTGCTTCAGTGTGTGTGTATATATAGATATATCTATAGATACATCTATAGATGTAGGTTCTTGTGTCCACCAGCAGAGAGAAGTTGGGTAGATGCAACACTCCCAATTCTGGAGGCATAATAATGGTCTAGCACAGGGGTCTTCAAACTATGGCCCTCCAGTTGTTGAGGAACTACAATTCCCATCATGCCTAGTCATGTCTGTGAATATCAGAGTTTTACAATGCCACATGGGATGTGTAGTTCCGCAACAGATGGAGAACCGTAGTTTGAATATTCCAGATCACTCTAGCATGTCTTGAAAAAAAAGGTGGTTTCTCATGTGCCTTGTATAATGCCCTAGAAATATCGTTTGGAAAATACAAGTGGGTCATGGCACATCTGCATTCCAAATTTGGCACGTAAGATGGTCATGCACTATGAAATCTGATTGGCCAATCTCTGTACAGCTCGATATTTAGGAAAAATAGATAATAAGAAGACGAAGTCGCACTTGAACAATTAATTTGAATCATAGGAAATCAAACAGGCTGTTGCTCTAAATGTAATTTATTTAGACTCTAACTGATTGTAGTGTATGGTCACCTTTAACCCCTTCCTGCCCAGTGTACGCAGATGTGCGGCTCTCGGCTTTCGGGGATTATACCAGGATGATGCCCACAGCTGCAGGCATTATCCTGGTACCGTTGTTCAGAGTGGGCAATTGGCTATCCAGGGATAAAAGCCGATGTGCCTAAAAGCTGTTATCCCCCCTCCCGCTGCCTCCCACTGATCTGAACGGGCCTCCCGTCCCATGGGAGGCCCGATCACCGATCTGCAGCTTCTGGCAGCTAGGGGTAGACTGGCACAAAACCAGAAATGGCTTTGTGCCAGTCTCCTGATTGTAAACAAGTAAGCAATGTCACAACGTCACTTCCTGTTTACCTGGCTGCCAATAGCGCCAGTTTTAAAAAATATACAGAAAAGGTGATCTGAATACTTTGAAGTGTAAAGGAGGTCTTTTAGACCCCCGTCCCTCCATAAACAGTACCTGTCACCACCTATTACTGCCACAAGGGATGTTTACATTCCTTGTGACAGCAATAAAAGTGGTCACATTTTTTTTTAAACATAACTTAATAAATAAAATAAATAAGAAACATTTTTTTTAAAGCGCTCCCGTCCCCACGAGCTCACGCAGCAAATATAATGCATACGGAAGTCGCGCCTGCATATGTAAACGTTGTTCAAATTACTCATGTGAGGTATTGCCGCGATTGTCAGAGTGAAAGCAATAATTCTAGCACTAGAACCCCTCTATAACTCTAACCTGGTAACCGTAAAAAAATGTAAATTGTTGCCTATGGAGATTTTTACGTACCGTAGTTTGTCGCCTTTCCACGAGTGCGTGCAATTATAAAGTGTGACATGTTTGGTATCTATTTACTAGGCGTAAAATCCTCTTTCACATTATACAAAAAAATTGTGCTAACTTTACTGTTTCGTTTTTTTTTAATTCATGAAAGTGTCCCTTTTCCCAAAAAGTTGCGTTTAAAACACCACTGCACAAATACCGTGTGACATAAAATATTGCAACAATCACCATTTTATTCTCTAGATTCTCTGCTAAAAAAAATATGTACTTGTAAATAATTTTCGAGCAAAAAATGTGGATTTTAACTTCTAAACACTAAATGTCAGAAATAGGCTTAGTCATGAAAGAGTTAAAAATCAAGATCTGAACAAATGTATTTATTGGGTTTTGAAACACTTCTCTGTTCTTTGTAATGTACTGAAAATTTTTGGTAAAAAAAAACAAAAAAAACACATTTCAAAGATATATTAGAAGTGATATAAATGAGATGAGCATGAAAAGGTTTAATTAACTGAGAACACCTACTAATTGCCTAGCAAAACACATCCAATTAGATAAAATTAACTTTTAATTGTATTGGGTGTGCACTATTATCCATGAGAAAACCGCAGTTACCATAGCGACAGTTGCAGTTTACATATGCGGGCATTTATTATCACTATTTGCGCTTCAATGTAAGCCTGTTCATACGTTCGATTAATGACTTTTCCAGCGTACCAATTAATGTATGAACTGGTGCAGTTCCTTCTTTTTAGTAAATCACCCCCATTGTGTTTAATTAATTTAATTTAATGGACTGCCCTGCATGCAAGAAATGTGCAAAAAAAAGTCTGCTTCCTTCTTAAAAATCACGCGGCACCAAAACACATGGTATTTTTGTTATCGCGTATTTTGGCACATGTGTTGGCAAGATGTGTGGGGCTGCCATTAAGAATTAGAGCTGCATATTTTTGTCCATTGTGGGAAAGTGAGCAATTTTGCATGCATTCCCGAATGCCAGACGACATTGGCCGGTTCATTGTCAGCTGGTCTGACAGCGGCCACTTGGCCGGCTTCTGTCGGACAAGCATGCTGGAAAACCGGCAGCTGACCATCTCCATATCAGCGCTCTCAGCCAATGGCTGAGATCTCTGATCGGAGTGTCCTGGCGGGGGGTGCTGTACTAATCATTAGTACAGCAGCTCAGACGGGACTGAACTATTAGTGCGTACCAGGCTTTAATCCACAAGGGTGAACATAACCTAACTGTTTTTTTTCTGTAAAAAAAATGCTGAAACTAACTATATAAAACAATAATAATAAATAACAATCTTAGGCTGACAAGCATGTACTGCAATCCTGATGTACTGTAAAGGTACTTGAGAATAAAACACACAGATTCGATTTTTAACCTAAAATCTTTTCAGCCACACTTTTGAGTAATCTGAAAAAGCTAATGCCTGTTATAACTTTCTTTCTCTTTGTTAAAGCATCATTTTATGTCTCATTTCATAAATAATGCCAGAGATGAACATAGGAACTACAGTATAGCGTTCACATTCTAGTGTTGAATAAAGTCTGCAAAGTTTCTTTTTAAGTGCAATTAAGATGTAACATAAATACGAAACACTGTACAATTGTAAAAAAAAATGTGAATATGCAGCATAGCTGAAGGAAATAAAACCACGTGAAGATATTTTAAGAAAAGCTGCTAATTAGAAATGAGAAAATTGTGTGAAATTTGCTTTGATGACCAATTTGCAGAATCTTCAATTGTATCTGCTGAGGCAAGTTTTCATATTAGCAAGCGTTATATTATATTACATGCAAAGAAGAAGGTTTTCCTGTATAATTTAGAGAGGAAGAATGTAATTTCTCACTGAAAATAAAAATATGTGCAAATATAAACAGCTTGTACAAGTGTGGTTTAGAACACATAACAGCTGAAAACTCTTTCCTGACGCATCTCCATGGCAGCACAAACACTGGGTTGTGACTCCGCCCCCACAACCTGACCGGATACGTTAACTATAAAAGTTGAAGACCTCAGTCTCTTTTTTTTATCCTCACCTGACAAGATGGAGGATGGATTCAGCACCATTACCGCATTCGTCCCACCAGGTTAAGCCTCTCCTGGCTGGAAGTCTCTCCTGTACAGCCTCTATATGGAGAGAACCCCAATCTGGTGGTCTCGGGGGCACATTCTGGCATATTACAAACTTTAAAGAAGCTTAAAGTTACTGCAGTGACCGCCTACCTTTCTTCTGTTCCAAGGTATTGCTTTTGACTTTGTTTGCTTGGCTTGGCGGAGCGCTTCTGCACATGTGCGGTGATGTAATTTCCATTTGAAAGGCCCACAGCTTGTTTGAATTTTGCTGATGGCTGCAGACTGCTCAGAAGGATTGTTTCTGTTGTCTATTTCTGCTCTAAGTCTCTGGTAGGCTGCTTTCTTGTTTTTACCTGGCTATTTGCAAATCTGTATGTTTTTCTTGCATTGCATTTGCTATACTGTTGTTTCTCATCAGGTATTACCTTTTCTGTGTACTATTTTCTTGGAGGTCATTGCTCAAGCAGACCACCCTCAGCATATAAGGTAAGAGTTGCTCAGCATGTTTGATAAGAATTGAAGTGGAAAAAGAGTGCGTGATCTTTCTAATGTTGTGATTTCTGGCAGCCCTTCCAGGTCATGATCGTTAATCTCCAGGCATCAAGGTCATTCAAGCCATACCTCAAGCCATAGGAGATCTGGACGAAGTCACAAAAACAGGGTTTAGATGGGCCTCACACCCTCTCCTAATCCAGTTTATAAAAGCTTGTGTTAAGATCAGGCCTCCAAGAAGACATTTCCATCATAGGATTTATCAGTAGTCCTGAATACTCTGTCAGGTTCACCCTTTCAGCTGATTCAATTACATTATGAAATTTAACACTGAAATAAAATTTTTTTATAGCCATCACTTACATTTACATAAATGGGTGACCTCGCCCCCCTCTGACATCATGGGGAAAGCCATAGGCAAGTCCCTGTGTATCAGAGGAGGGTGGGGTCACCGGATGGCCCCGCCCTCCATTATTTAAGAAGTGTCAGAAAAAGCGAAGCGTCACACTGCTGAAGACTCCCACAGAGGCGGATTGCAATGACAGCGCAGAGAAGAAGCCGGAGAAAGATGCAGGAGGAGAAGAGCGGAGGAAGAAGAAGATGAAGAAGAAGATGGAGAAGAAGTAGATGGGGAAGAAGAACAACACCGAAGGAAGACCAGAAGAAAGAAGATGAAAGAAGAAGCGCAAAGAAAAATAATTTAATAAAGGACTTGTCAAAAACTGTCTCTTGTCTTTTTAACCATTTTTTTGTGAAATGGTAGGGGTACAGCTCTTATATAACTGTGTGACAGCTCTTACATAACCGTGGGACATTTTTATTTTTTTATTTTTTAATAAAGGACTTATCTCAAGCTGTCTCTTGTCTTTTTTACCATTTTGACACATTTTTGTGAAATGGTAGGGGTACATTTGTACCCCATTACCAATTCACAAATCTGGGGGTCCCCTTGTTAAAGGGGGCTTCCAGATTCCAATAAGCCCCCCACCCGCAGACCCCCACAACCACCGGGCAAGGGTTGTGGGGATGAGGCCCTTCTCCCATTAACATGTTGAGGGCATGTGGCCTGGTACGGTTCAGGAGGGGGGGCACTCTCTCATCCCCCCTCTTTTCCTGCAGCCTGCCAGGTTGCATGCTCGGATAAGGGTCTGGTATGGATTTTTGGGGGGACCCCATGCCATTTTTTCTTTTTACATTTTGGTGCGGGGTTCCCCTTAAAATCCAAACCAGACCCAAATGGTCTGTTATGGATTTTGAGGGGGACCCCCACACCATTTTTTTTATTTTGGTGCGGGGTTCCCCTTAATATTCATACCAGACCCAAAGGGCCTGGTATGGAATTTAGGGGGACCCCCAAGCAATTTTTTTTTTTTGGTTCGAGGTTCCCCTGTTGGGAAATCCCCACAAAGTTTTTATCAATGAACTTTTATGTGTATTGTGGACCGTCAATTTATTATAGCCGCGAGTAGTTTTAAATGACTTTTTTTCTTTTAGAAATGTAATTTTGTCGTCAGTCTGTTCTAAACACGGAAAACATGCGCCCCTTTACAGGCATACTATAGACACCCCCCAGGTACGAAACTTAAAGGACTATTAAACTTTTATTGTTTCACTTTAAAGATTTTTAAAATCACTGCTCCTGAAAAATGGCAGTTTTTAAAACTTTTTTTGTATTGATACATGTCCCCTGGGAGAGGACCCAGGTCCCCAAACACTTTTTATGACAATACCATGCATATAAGCCTTTAAAATTAGCACTTTTGATTTCTTCCATAGACTTTTAAGGGGTGTTCCGCAGCTTTCGAATTTTCCGATAACACCCAAAATTGTTCGGCGAACTGGTGAACAGTCAATGTTCGAGTCGAGCATGAGTTTGACTTAAACATAAAGCTCATCCTTGCTGGAGACACTAGGGCTCATTCAACAAAGGCAGTGGCAACTTCCTGGGCAGCATATTGCAGGGTGACATCAGAGACAATCTGCAGGGCAGCAACTTGGTCTTCCAGGCATACATTTATGTCCCACTACAGGGTAGATTCGGCTTAGTTATCAACAGCAAAGTTTGGTAGATCAGTTATTCGGGCTAATTCTACTGTCATATGATGAATAAATTCTGTTACTTTACTTGAACCCCCCCCCCCCCCCCCCCGACTGGCGAGTTATTTCCCAGTGTGTGTGTTGCCAAGATGTGTCAGGAAAATGGAAAATTGTATACTTAATAATTCCTGATGCATCTCCATGGCAGTAAACAGCATCCCATCCTTCTTTAGGTGATCGTTACAGAGAATGAGGTGGGGTGCCTCTCCTCCAACTTTTATAGTTACCTATCCTGTCAGGATGTGGGGGCAGAGTCACAAACCTGTGTGTGTGCTGCCATGGAAATGCATCAGAAAAGAAAAATTACGGAAAGGCGAGCATGCAATTCTCCATTTTCTGTTCTGCCTAAGAGCACACAACATGGGCGGGTTCCCATTACTGTTGCCAGCATAAAACCCCTCCTCTGTACGCTTCTCTTAACCACTTCAGCTCCGGACCAATAAACACCTTAAGGACCAGAGGTCTTTTTGCAATTTCGCACTGCGCTGCTTTAACTGGTAATTGCGCGGTCATGCAATATTGCACCCAAACGAAATTTGCGTCCTTTTCTTCCCACAAATAGAGCTTTCTTTTGATGGTATTTGATTGCCTCTGCGATTTTTTTTTTTGCAATATAAATGGAAAAAGAGCGAAAATTTTGAAAAAAAAAGATATTTTCTTCTTTTTGTTATAAGAAAAATCGAATAAACTAAATTTTAGTCATACATTGAGGGCAAAATTTATTCAGCCACATGTCTTTAGTAAAAAAAATGTCAATAAGCGTATATTTTTTGGTTTGCGCAAAAGTTATAGCGTCTACAAACTAGAGTACATTTTCTGGAATTTACACAGCTTTTAATTTATGACTGCCGATCTCATTTCTTGAGGTGCTAAAATGGCAGGGCAGTACAAATCCCCCCCAAATGACCCCATTTTGGAAAGTAGACACCCCAAGGAAATTGCTGATGGGTATGTTGAGCCCATTGAATATTTATTTTTTTTGTCCTAAGGGATTGAATAATGACAAAAAAAAAAAAAAAAATTTTTTTTAAAAAAAGTTGTCACTAAATGATATATTGCTCACACATGCCATGGTTATATGTGGAATTGCACCCCAAAATATTCTCCCGAGTATGGGGATACCACATGTGTGGGACTTTTTGGGAGTCTAGTCGCGCACGGCACCCCGAAAACCAATCACCACCTTCAAGATTTCTAAGGGTGCAAATTTTTGATTTAACTCCTCACTACCTATCACAGTTTCGAAGGCCATAAAATGCCAAAATAGCACAAAACCCCCCAAAATGACCCCATTTTGGAAAGTAGACACCCCAAGCTATTTACTGAGAGGCATGTTGAGTCCATGGAATATTTTATATTTTGCCACAAGTTGCGGGAATATTACAAACTTTTTTTTTTTTGCACCAAGTTGTCACTAAATGATATATTGCTCACACATGCTATGGGCATATGTGAAATGACACCCCAAAATACATTCTGCTGCTTCTCCTGAGTACGGGGATACCACATGTGTGGGACTTTTTGGGAGTCTAGTCGCGCACGGCACCCCGAAAACCAATCACCACCTTCAGGATTTCTAAGGGTGCAAATTTTTGATTTAACTCCTCACTACCTATCACAGTTTCGAAGTCCATAAAATGCCAAAATAGCACAAAACCCCCCCAAATGACCCCATTTTGGAAAGTAGACACCCCAAGCTATTTACTGAGAGGCATGTTGAGTCCATGGAATATTTTATATTTTGCCAAAAGTTGCGGGAATATTACAAACTTTTTTTTTTTTGCACAAAGTTGTCACTAAATGATATATTGCTCACACATGCTATGGGCAGAAGTCAAATTACACCCCAAAATAAATTCTGCTGCTTCTCCCGAGTACGGGGATACCACATGTGGGGGACTTTTTGGGAGCCTAGCCACGTACGGGACCCCGAAAACCAAGCACTGCCTTCCGGATTTGAATATAAAATGCTACCAAAAAACCTGTTAGCGATGGCAGGGATCAGGCCTGACTCTGCGATCGCTGCAGTTATGTGTTTAGTGTTTTGTAAGTGATTGAATAATGACAAAAAAAAATAAAAAATTTTTTTTTACAAAAAGTTGTCACTAAATGATATATTGCTCACACATGCCATGGTTATATGTGGAATTGCACCCCAAAATATATTCCGCTACTTCTCCCGAGTATGGCGATACCACGTGTGTGGGACTTTTTGGGAGTCTAGTCGCGCACGGCACCCCGAAAACCAATCACCACCTTCAGGATTTCTAAGGGTGCAAATTTTTGATTTAACTCCTCACTACCTATCACAGTTTCGAAGGCCATAAAATGCCAAAATAGCACAAAACCCCCCAAAATGACCCCATTTTGGAAAGTAGACACCCCAAGCTATTTACTGAGAGGCATGTTGAGTCCATGGAATATTTTATATTTTGCCACAAGTTGCGGGAATATTACAAACTTTTTTTTTTTTGCACCAAGTTGTCACTAAATGATATATTGCTCACACATGCTATGGGCATATGTGAAATGACACCCCAAAATACATTCTGCTGCTTCTCCCGAGTACGGGGATACCACATGTGTGGGACTTTTTGGGAGTCTAGTCGCGCACGGCACCCCGAAAACCAATCACTACCTTTAGGATTTCTAAGGGTGCAAATTTTTGATTTAACTCCTCACTACCTATCACAGTTTCGAAGGCCATAAAATGCCAAAATAGCACAAAACCCCCCCAAATGACCCCATTTTGGAAAGTAGACACCCCAAGCTATTTACTGAGAGGCATGTTGAGTCCATGGAATATTTTATATTTTGCCAAAAGTTGCGGGAATATTACAAACTTTTTTTTTTTTTTGCACAAAGTTGTCACTAAATGATATATTGCTCACACATGCTATGGGCAGAAGTCAAATTACACCCCAAAATAAATTCTGCTGCTTCTCCCGAGTACGGGGATACCACATGTGGGGGACTTTTTGGGAGCCTAGCCACGTACGGGACCCCGAAAACCAAGCACTGCCTTCCGGATTTGAATATAAAATGCTATAAAAAACAAACTAACCAGAGTCACCCGTAACACTTATACGGTGATCAGTGGTGAAAGGGTTAACTAGGGGCAATCAGGGTGTTCAAATTTTTATTAGGTAGTATATGGGGGTCCCTGGCGCTATAGAAAAACCTGACGGGGAACCTAAATAACTAACTGGCTAACCAGCGTCACCAGTGACACTTATACTGTGATCGCTGGTGAAAGGGGGTGAAAGGGTTAACTAGCAGCAATCAGGGGGTTAAAACCATTATTGGGTAGTATATCGGGGTACCTAGCGCTATAAAAACCTGGCGGTGAACCTAAAAAAATAACTAGCTACCTAGCGACACTAGCGACACTGATGCAGCGTTCAGAAAAATTATCGCTTAGTGACACTGGCAAAAGGGGGTGAAAGGGTTAACTAGCGGAAATCAGGGGGTTAAAACCATTATTGGGTAGTATATCGGGGTACCTAGCGCTATAAAAACCTGGCGGTGAACCTAAAAAAATAACTAGCTACCTAGCGACTGTAGCGACACTAATGCAGCGATCAGAAAAACGATCGCTTAGTGACACTGGCAAAAGGGGGTGAAAGGGTTAACTAGCGGCAATCAGGGGGTTAAAACCATTATTGGGTAGTATATCGGGGTACCTAGCGATATAAAAACCTGGCGGTGAACCTAAAAAAATAACTAGCTACCTAGCGACACATGCAGCGATCAGAAAAATGATCGCTTAGTGACACTGGCAAAAGGGGGTGAAAGGGTTAACTAGCGGCAATCAGGGGGTTAAAAACATTATTGGGTAGTATATCGGGGTACCTAGCGCTATAAAAACCTGGCGGTGAACCTAAAAAAATAACTAGCTACCTAGCGACTGTAGCGACACTAATGCAGCGATCAGAAAAACGATCGCTTAGTGACACTGGCAAAAGGGGGTGAAAGGGTTAACTAGCGGCAATCAGGGGGTTAAAAACATTATTGGGTAGTATATCGGGGTACCTAGCGATATAAAAACCTGGCGGTGAACCTAAAAAAATAACTAGCTACCTAGCGACACTAGTGACACATGCAGCGATCAGAAAAATGATCGCTTAGTGACACTGGCAAAAGGGGGTGAAAGGGTTAACTCTAGGGGCAATCAGGGGGTTAAATCTTTATTGGGGGGTGATAGGGGGCTACCCTGGACCTAACACTAACTGTCCTGACAGTTTTTACTGTCACAACTGACACTGAATGCATTGATCAGTAAAGAAATGATCAATGCAATCAGTGACACTGTGACTGGGGGGGGAGGGGGGGCGGGGGGGGATCGGGGGGCGATCGGGGGGGGATCGGGGGGGGTTTGTGTGCCTGTGTGTACCTACATGTCAGTGTAGTGTTGGTGCACACTTACTTTTACTCTTCTCCTCGTAGTCCGGTCAAAAAGACCGCCCCGAGGAGAATGACATCACTTCCTCCTTCCTGTGTAAACAATACACAGGGGAGGAAGCTTCTCATTGGCCAGGAGCGATCCAGAGGGGGTGGCCGAAAACCAACGGCCATCCCCTCATCACGGAGCGCTCCTGGACCGAATCGGACCGCCGTAAACAGCGGGAGGGGGTCCGATCGGACCCCCCACCCGCTGGAAGGCAATCACGTAGATGTACGTGATTGTGCCTGCCTGTGCCATTGTGCTGACGTACAATGGCAATACGGCGGTCCTCAAGTGGTTAAAGTGCATGTAAAAGTAAAAATGTTATCTTTTTTTTTTTTTTTTTTTTAGTTTTGGATATAACGAGGAAGGGTTACATCAGTGGTTGTCAACATATTACATATACCGTATATACATTCAACATGAACAAAGATTCGACAAAGCAGCGAAAAACATATAAAGGTCGATTCTTTGGCTTATGGTGTCTGTCGAAAGTTCTAAGAAGATTCAACGGAGCAGCTAAACTATACGGAGTCATACAGTTTAGCTGCTCCGTCGAATCTTCTTTGAAAATTTGACAGACACCATAAGCCTTCAATGACATATTCGACCTTAATTCATTTGGGTTTTCGGACTAATGCAATTTTTAACGAAAAACTAAATAAATAAAAACGAATTTCAGGAGTAACTAAATAAATGTATTTTTAGGACTAAAACAACATTCTGAAACAAAATATTTCCGTGTGCACATGTCTAATAGATATGTTTGTTTGTT
Organism: Lithobates pipiens; assembly: GCF_037356315.1. Lineage (NCBI taxonomy): Eukaryota > Metazoa > Chordata > Amphibia > Anura > Ranidae > Lithobates > Lithobates pipiens. Next base: position 391,638,666 of record NW_027507764.1, read on the forward strand.
TTTGTTTTTTAAAGAGGAGGTTTGGGGCTGCTCTTTGCAATTTCATTGCACAGAGCAGGTAAGTATAGACATGTTTTGTTTTGTTTTTCCTTAATAATCACTTTCAGAAAAGGGCAATAAAATGAATAAGTGAAATGGAGGGCCTCGGCTCTGAGGATTGATTTCATAGATTACAGTTATTCACTCCGTAGAAGAGGTACTTAAGGGGGGTTATGATTACATTGTACATTCTATATATATATCAAAGGTGACGTCAGTAACTGTGAAAAACTGTTTACTCTAAGGTCCCTGAAGAGGACACATGGTCATGATTTGTGGTTAGAAGAAAGGAGGTTAAACCTTAGATTGAGGAATGGAGTTCTTCTGTTAGAGCAGTAAAATGTGAAACTCCCTCCCACGGGAATTGGTACTAGCTGAGAGTATCAACAACTTTAAAAAAACTTTGGGATGTATTTTTCAGGAAGCAGAATATACAGGGCTATGGGAATTGTTAGAGAATAAAAATCCCCCATTCATATACACAAATGACAGGGAGGACCATCCTTCTACCTGGTCCAAACAAGGGTGATTGCCTGCCAAGTATTCTGATTTTGTTGTATAAAATGACTTGTTATTGCTGCCATTCTGTGCCTTATGAAAAGTTGCATTCTGTTGTCTTTGTTTATATTTACTTTAATGCAGAGGACAACATTGGCGGGGGGGTGTAGGCAGGTGCAGTTTGGCTTCCCTGCACAGGTGGCGCTGTTTTGGCAGCCACTCTGCAGATGGAAGGGAGACCAAGGGAAGCTCTTGTTCCTTTGAGGTCTCTGTAGGTGTCATCAGGAGAGCAGCTGTATAATTGGATGCTGCTGTCCTGAATGATCTCCATGGCTATCTTTAGTGAGAGCAGTGCTAATAAACAGAACTGTCCCACTAACGTTGGCATGCATTTGTGAAGTGGCTAGGTTAGGAACAGGAGCCTGCTGGTGATGGGCAGGGTGTCTAGAGCAGGGAAAGGTTCTGGTGGGGAAAGGACAGAACAGGGACCTCATACCCAATTCTGCCAACCAATATGCTTCATGGGGTTGGGTATCAAAATTACCTTCTACTTTCTGGGTGTGCTCGCTGTCACACTGTCAATCAGCCACCTCCTTCATTAGATGTTGTCCTCTTGTGTCTTCTACCACAAACTGTGCTAAAGTAATCATGTTAACCATGATCTTTAGGCCCTGTGACCAATTTGTTGGAACTACTAGGAGAGTTTGTGATGCTATTAACAAGTGTCACACAGTAAATAAAAACAGTTCAATGTAGGTGGGCTTTGTACAGCAATTCAAAATCATAAAGCAACAAACTATTGTTTACATTGTTGATCCATCTGCCTCCTCCAACGATGAAGAAAGGAGAGGAAATAGTAGTAATTTATTATTTAGGAATGGGTCTGCATCAGCAGCAGATGATTCATGGTGGGGAATGTTCACTGACTGTGGGATGGGCTTTTACCTTCCTATCCTCTCTTAAACTGATCTATACCATGTCTCTGCAAATTATATTTATATTAACCCTTCACCTCTCATATCTTGCACACCTCCTTCATCTCCATCCTCCCACCGTATGTAACTTGTACATTAACCCTTTCACTTCCTTCGCCCTTTGTGTATGATCTATACATAAATGTATCTAGTGCAGCAGTACCAATTTCCATGTTTTAACCACTTCAATACCAGTGTAGCGGATGACATTTTGGACAAAATGTCATACAGGTGTGAATTTAGATTTTGCCTCAGAACAGTAGGGGTTCTGAGGGTTAATTATGTAGGTTGACTTTGTCATTAGTTTGGCTGGGCTATGTTAGAAGTTCTGCTTGGTCATGTGTGTAGTGAGGTGTGCATGACAGGCCAGAACCAGGCCTGGTTGAATGTCTTAGGTATCAGCCTTCTCGGAACCAATCAGTGGGTGTGCTGGGCCTTGCTGAGGAGTCTGGAAAGGGGTACTTAAGATGTGGGGGTCATGTGTTTAGAGAGAGGAGTTCGTGAGGCCCGTGTGGTCTGTTCTTGTTCCAGGACCGGGGTAGCCCCAGGGTGCTCGACATCCCGCAACATGTTCCTGTTAGCCCTTGTACACACGGTCGGACATTCCGACAACAAAATCCGTCGAATTTTGTCCGCTGGATTTTGCCCGAAACTGGTGTTGCATACACATGGTCGGACAAAGTTGTCGGAAAATCAGATCGTTCGGAATGTGATGACGTTAATTAGTAATGACGGGACTACGTTCAGGCTAGTAGCCAGTAGCTTTGGTCTAGAAAATTGATCTGAGCATGTGTGCCCAATCGGAATTCTCTACAAATGATCGGACAAAGTCTGATCGAATCATGTTGTCAGAAAATTTTTATATCCAGCTCTCAAACTTTGTTGGTCGGACATTCCGACGGAAAAAGTCAGATGAAGCCCACACAGGGTCGGATTATCCAACAACACAGTGCAATCGGACATTTTCCATCGGAATGTCCGACCGTGTGTACAAGGGCTAAGTTACCCCCAATAGACCCGTCTGGTCTGGGGTAGGGATCCGTCTGTTCCCGAGTCTCGGAACCGGCTGGTCCGAGGCGCAGTAACTGAGGGAGGATTCAAGGTGGTCGGGTGTGCTCTCGGCTTGGAGAGGCACTGCAGCTCGTGGAAGTGACCGGGGGAGGACTCTGAGGAGGGCCGACAAGTGGCATCCTGAGAAGTGCCTGGTTACTAGACATGTGCATTCGTTTTTTCGTCTGAATGCATTTTAGTCCGAATTTCAGCTTTTTCGTTTTGACAAACGAGAACGAAAGCACAGAATCCGAAAAACAAAAGATCCGACATAAATAAATGCTTTATTTTCATTTTCATTGTTACAACAGTTCGATATAGAATAGGAGATTCAACGTGACTGACAATAACAATCTGTGTCTATAGAACCTGTGGTCGAATGTGCCTAACCTTACCTCTATTAGTCCAAGATTATATAGAGAAAATATTCGACAGAGAAAAAAGATTTGACAGAGAGAAAAGATTCTGCAAGTTACTGTCCTAAAAAGTGTTTGGGGACCCGGGTCCTGCCCCAGGGGACATGTATCAATGCAAAAAAAAGTTTTAAAAACGGCCGTTTTTTCGGGAGCAGTGATTTTAATAATGATTAAAGTGAAACAATAAAAGTGTAATATTCCTTTAAATTTCGTACGGGGCAGGGGGGGGGGGGTGTCTATAGTATGCCTGTGAAGGGGCGCATGTTTCTGGTGCTTAGAACTGTCCCTGCACAAAGTGTCATTTATGCAGGAAAAAAAGTCCTTTAAAATCACTCGCAGCTATTATGAATTGTCGGCTCCGTAATACAGAGAACACTCATTGAAAGTCATTGATAAAAATAAAAAATAAATAAAAAAAAAAGCGTGGGGGTCCCCCAAATTCAATTACCAGGCCCTTCAGGTCTGGTATGGATATTAAGGGGAACCCCGCGTCAAATTAAAAAAAAATGACGTGGGGCCCCCTAAAAATCCATACCAGACCCTTTATCCGAGCACGCAACCTGGCAGGCTGCAGGAAAAGAGGGGGGGACGATAAAGTGGCCCCCCTCCCTCCTGAACCATACCAGGCCACATGCCCTCAACATTGGGAGGATGCTTTGGGGGTCTGTGACCCCTCAAAGCACCTTGTCCCTATGTTGATGCAGAGAAGGGCCTCATCCCCACAACCCTGGCCGGTGGTTGTGGGGGTCTGCGCGCGGGGGGCTTATCATAATCTGGAAGCCCCCTTTAACAAGGGGACCCCTAGATCCCGGTCCCCCTGTTTGAAATGGTAAGGGGGTACAAATGTACCCCTACCCTTTCACAAAGAAAGTGTAAAAAATAGTTAAATAAGACAAACACACTTTTGAAAAATTCCTTTATTAAAAATAAAATTAAAATAAAAAAAAGATTCCAGCGGTGGTAATCCACTCTTGCTATCCAGCGACGGACGATCATCTCTCCAGGGTCCAGCGATGGCTCATCTGAATCAGCGCAGCGAATCCATCCATCTTCTGTCTCCACGGAGGAGACACTGCGGGGATTCCGGCGGCCTGACGTTTGTTATATGCGGAGGGCGGGGGCCACCCGTCACCTGACCCCGCCCCCCTCTGATGCAAGGGGAAACCCGGGCTGTATCAGTCTAAGCTGATTTTTTTCGCACGGGGCACCGCGTGAGTGTGTGTTGCGGAAGGAAGGAGTGAGTCTATTTTCTCGGAGTTTGGAGAAAAGTCTGAAAATGTGTCAGTCTTTCCACACGCAGTCAGCGCCTGGACCCAGGATGCCTACAGTGAAGGGTCCGGCGAATGTGCAGATGCCTGGGATGGTGATTATTGATACAGGTATTCGGTTGCTGCCACAGGGGAGGTTCGTCCTATGCAACATAGTGGAAGTCGAGGCCCTCGGGATGCTGTGCAGAAGGTGCGATGGGCTGGTTACCAACCCCCGGCCGTTCTCAAGATGCCAAAAGTGCGGGAACTGTGTGTTCCAAGTTGAGTAGCCCACTGTTCCACCCCAGGCCTTTCGCTACAATTGGGCCATGGGTGTTGCCACTGAGGAGTCTGTCGGATTTGCCCCGGTATCGTCTTTCGGGGTTCAGACTACTAAGAGGGATCTTGCCCCTTCCGAAGCCCTGGAATCCCTCGCGAAGGTTACGGATGTGACTCTGCGGAAGAAGGCTGCCTCTTCAGCATGGGCCGTTCAGGCCGAGAAGCAGAGCAGAAAACCTCACCACCGCAGAGGCAGGCCTGCCTCCTGCACCCCCGAGGCCAGATATCTGGGGGAAGGTGTTCAAATGTAAGCCGCAGGGTACTGCGAGTGCTACTACAGAGAACTATCTGCCTGCTGGAGACTCCTCACCTGATTCACCAGTGGAGACCGGCTCTGATGAGGGGGGTGATTGGTACTTCGAGCCGAAGCTACTGTGAGTAAAGGTTTTAGACTTTTTATGCTAATTGAACTGTTGCCGGTGCATAGACACTGCCCGAGGATGACGGGGTTATCAAGCTCCTGAGACTTTATATAAGCGGGCGGCAACAGAGTATGGACCTGACTTTCCCCTCGTATGGGTGAAGTCATGGACATTGTGAAGGAAGTGACATGAGGACCAGCTTAAAGTCTCAGAGTCACTGCGAGAGATGTCCTTCACATAAGAAATGCCGAATGGATTTTCAGGACTGTTGTTACATTGGAGCTATGGTCGGCACATCGATTGTGACAAAGTTATAATATACAGACTGGATAAAGAGAGTGCCATTTATTTTGTCACTACTGTTGATGCTCAAGGGAAAGATTTAACCCTACCTGACCCAAGGTTCTATTGGTGAACTGTTCCTGGAGCCTGTGGCCAATTATGGCTCTCCTCGCTGCCGGCGCTGTGATTGGCCAAGCATGCGGGGTCACAGTGCATGCTTGGCCAATCATGAGACAGCAATGCACTGCGATGGCGTAGTGCATTGTGGGCCATTTATGCCACACGAATTTGGTGCGAACGGTCCAAAAAAGTTCTGAATTCGCCGAACAGATGAACGGCTGATGTTCGAGTCAAACATGCATTCTCCTTGTTGTGCTTACATTCTTTAAGCATCATTAAAAATACTTTTTTTTCAATCACACTGGTAGAATGTTTTATTAGACATTAGACCTAATTTACATTAAAATGTATTTCATTTGTAAAAGTCCATTTGTTGTGTGTGTATATATATATATATATATATATATATATATGTATATATGTATATATATATATATATATATATATATATATATATATATATATATATAATGTTCCAGTTAAGCTTTACAATCATTGATCAGAGTCCCTGATCATGTAGAGGAGGTGACAGGTATAGAACATAGGTAGGTACAATGAATGGCAGACCTTCATATGGTTCAGTGGGAAGGTTTCAGTGTAGATATGTATTTGCATTTATTAGTAGGGATGAGCTGAACACCCTCCTGTTTGATTTGCAGCAGAACATGTGAACAGGCAAAAAAATTTGGCAGAAAACACGAACACCGTTAAAGTCTATGACACGTAAAATTTATCAGTATTGCCTCACATAAAAAACAAACGAATAATAGTTAATAAAGTACCATCATCCAAATCAATATAAGGAAACAGAACCAGAGGGGTCTATCAGGACAGTTGCTGTAGCTGACCATGGATATATATCCATCAAGTAGGTTGTACTGGACTACCTTTGTACTGATACACAAACAAATTCTTTTTTGATATAAAAAAATGTAATTTTAATACATATAAAAAAAAACATGTACAAAGAACAAATAATGATAAAATTCAACCACAAACAACTACTAACGGGATCACCCGAAAGGAGACTGTTGATGTGGGATATAGACAATCTGGTCCTCTACCAGTTTCGCGGATTGAAACCACTTCTTCTGAAGGAACTATCTATAAGTCAGTAAATATATACAATAATTACATCAGAAAAAAATATATAATTATACAGCAAACATTACAATGAAAAAATCTTCTCACCCAGAAGATCATACATCGCTACGTACCCAGGTCGCTAAAAGAATTCCACCCATGGTGAACGTGGGGGATTGTACAAGGCCACTTATAATTAAATATAGATATAATAATAGTAAATGGACAAGCCAAGTGATATCCAATTTATAGGGCCCACAGGGGATGAGGGAACACCAGTTGCTGCACAAGGTGGTGGGGACAGGTGAGACAACGGGGGTGAAATGTGTTGGAGTGAAAAAAGGGTGGATTTGGGGAGGGGGGAAAAAGTCCAGTCCAGTACAACCTACTTGATGGGTATATATCCATGGTCAGCTACAGCAATTGTCCAACTGTCTGGTTTCCTTAAAGTCTATGACACGAACATCAATAATCAAAAGTGCTAATTTTAAAGGCTTATATGCAAGTTATTATCATAAAATAAAATACTTTTTTTTTTTAAACGGCTGTTTTTTCGGGAGCAGTGATTTTTTTAATGCTTAAAGTGAAACAATAAAAATGAAATATTCCTTTAAATATCATGTCTGGGGGGTGTCTATAGTATGCCTGTAAAGTGGCGCATTTCCCCGTGTTTAGAACAGTACCACAACAAAGTTACATTTCTAAAGGAAAAATTGTCATTCAAAACGGATCGCGGCTGTAATGAATTGTTGGGTCTCGGCAATATAGATAAAACTCATTGAAAAAAAGAGCATAGGATCCCCCCAGTTCATTACCAGACCCTTTGGGGGTGGGGTGGGGTGGGGTGGGCCCCCCCCCCCAAAATCCATACCAGACCCTTATCCGAGCACGCAACCTGGCAGGCTGCAGGAAAAGAGGGGGGACGATTTTTCCTTTAGAAAAATCACTGCTCCAGAGAAAACTTACGTTTAAAAAACAAAAATTAGCATTTTTACATTTTCCTGGGACAGGACCCAGGTCCCCAAACACTTTTTATGACTTGCATATACGCCTTTAAAATTACCACTTTTGATTTTTCATACTAGTGTCCCATAGACTTTAACGGTGTTCTGGTAGTGTACGAATATTGTTCGTTGTTCAGCGAACAGGCGAACACCCGATGTTCGAGTCGAACTTACATTTGACTCAAACATTGGGCTCATCCCTATTTATTAATTAAGTTCTGCATGGTAACAATGGTTGATTTATTAAACTGGAAAGTGAAACACTTGGTGCAGGTGTGCATGGTAGCCAATCAGCTTCTAATTTCAGCTTGTTCAATTAAGCGTAAAATTTAAAAAAAATCTGGAAACAAATTGGTTTCTATGCAGAGCCACACCAGGTTTTCCTTTCTCAAGTTTTAGTAAATAGACCCCAAAATGTTGTTTCTTTCTTTTCTTTTAGGTACATTCATAGAGGAATAACCAGGATTATGATTTATGATTATGATTCCATTTATTTATCATTTAGCTTAGTTGGTTACTATGATAGTTAATTGATATACAGTAGGTAACACAGGCTTTGTGTCTGGTAGTATTTATCTTGCATGTTGATACATTATGCTGTAGGTGTGCTGCAGGTTGTATGTGAGGTGCTGCAGGTTAAAGCTTCTGTGGATTTTCCATTTATTGGGGGCTGGGTATACTCTGTGCATGCTGGCACTGCAAAGAATTTTAAAGGTGGGTGCTGCCTACATTGGCGTGAGACTGCACTGTGTGTATATCTATCTATCTATCTATCTATCTATCTATCTATCTATCTATCTATATATATATATATATATATATATCCATACACACAGTTAGAGCTTTATGAAACACATGCCTGTGTCACAAACATGAGTCATTGCACTCGTTCTATTGCTTAAATTGAGAAAGCTGTGTTTTAAAAGTATCTTACAGCATGTGCTAAAGGAACTCATTAAGCTCAAAAGCATCACTTACACTATCTTACAGTGCTGAACTGATGAAAAATTCATGAGACATAAAGTTTTCATTTGACTATACCATGAAAGTATTGCCAGTGACAATAACCTGTCACCATTAATTATGGGCTATTTGTGCTGCAGCTGTTCTTTCTCATTGGAAATCTGTCATGGCCTTAGTATAAGAAAGCATTCACCACAATAAATGTGGGACGAAAAGTGAATGTGTGAAAAGCAATATTGACTAAAACTAGGAAATACCATTTTACCTTTATGGTTTTCTCAGTTTCATATAGTGCAATAATACTATTTTCCTTTGTTATTTCAGAAATCCAGCTCATGGATATGTTGTTGTATAGTGTATTATTTAAACTGAAGCTTGCAGTTTTATTCTTTTTTTTTTTTTTGTTATTTTTCCTTAGGCTAAGCTTAATGCTTGAATGAGTGCATTTCATTTATAACGAGAATGAAATACAAATATTTTTTTTCTTCTTACTATGGACCTCTTGTTTGTTTTCTCCCAGACATATAATATGCTAACAGCGTTCCTAGTTACTCCCTGTTACGGTATAGACTACAGATTTGTTTTAATATAATATGCAAAGAAGTTCCAGGTTTACTTTGTCAGGATAGTTATTTAGAATGACGTCCCTACAGTAACAAAATAAAATTTCAGTAGGCTCATCCATCCACATCTTTTTTAATAAAACTTTATGTTTGTTCAACGCTGTTCCTCAATGCACAAAATGAAATGGCATTATATGCCAAAATTAGATGGCTACAGAACTGGGTCAAAATGATCTAGTCTACATTACCACTTAAAAAGAAAAAATGCAACATTTGCTGATTATAAGTCAGACATTTCCATAGCTGCAAGGTACAGTCTAATGGCTAGAGTTTAGAATTTTGTTACAGACAAGTTGCTGAACATAAGACAATTTTTGTTATATCACATTTTCCTTTGTGATATGTTTTCCTGGTTATTAAAGTGATATTAAAGCGGTGTTCCCCCCGCAATTTCTTTTTTTTAAAAGTCAGCAGTTACAAACACTGCAGCTGCTGACTTTTAAAAGGACACTTACCTGTCCAGGGAGCCCGCAATCTCGGCCCCCCCGAGGCTGATCCGTCCATTGGATTGGGTGCAGGCACCACCATTCTAACTAAGGGAAACTGGCAGTGGAGCCTTCCTGCAGAAGTCATGTAGCGCTTTGTGAATAGCCAGCTGTCTTCTGGGACACACGCAGGTTCCAGAAGACAGCGGGGGGAGGGGCTCGCCACACAAAAAGATATGACGTCCTGTGCTGCGGACCGGATAGATCGGAAGTACACTATGTACTTCCTAAAAAGTGGGTGGAACTCGGTTTTAACCACTTGCCGACCGCTGTCAGCAAATATACGTCGGCAGAATGGCACGGCTGGGCAAAGTAACGTATCCGTGCGTTACTTTGAAATTCCCACTGTGCGCGCACGCTGCCGAGTGGCGCATGCAAGCTCCGTGACTGTGCCTGCGGGACCCGTGGACTCGATCGCCACAGGGATACCCGCTGTCCTGTCACTAGGCAGAATGGGGAGATGCTGTTTACATTGGCATCTCCACGTTCTGCCTAGTGACAGGAAACTGATCGTCTGTTCCCTGTCATCGGGAACAGCAATCAGTGTCATGTCACACACAGCCCATCCCCCAGACAGTTAGAAACACTCCCCCAAAAAACAGTTAACCCCTCCCCGCCCCCTAGTGGTTAACCCCTTCACTGCCCGTGACATTTTTACAGTAATCACGGCAATTTTATAGCATTAATCGCTGTATTAATGCCAATGGTCCCAAAAATGTGTAAAAATTGTCCGATGTGTCCGCAATAATGTTGCAGTCATGATAAAAATTGCTGATCTCTGCCATTACTAGTAAAAAAAAATTAAATATATTTAATTTAATAAAACTATCCCCTATTTTGTAGACCCTATAACTTTTGCGCAAACCAATCAATAAACGTTTATTGCAATTTTTTTTACCAAAAATATGTAGAAGAATACGTATTGGCCTAAACTGAGGAAAAAACGTTTTTTATATATTTTTGGGGGATATTTATTATAGTAAAAGGTAAAAAATAATGCGTTTTTAAAAAAAATGTTGCTCTTTTTTTGTTTATAGCGCAAAAAATAAAAACCACAGAGGTGATCAAATACCACCAAAAGAAAGCTCTATTTGTGGGAAAAAAAAGGACGTCAATTTTGTTTGGGAGACACGTCGCACAACCACGCAATTGTCAGTTAAATCGACGCAGTGCCGAATCGCAAAAAGTGCTCTAGTCAGAAAGGGGTTAAATCCTTCCGGGGCTGAAGTGGTTAATGATTATACTTTTTATCTATTTACACTGCTGAAATACCTTGAAGAGTACATTGCTGTTTGAAATTGTCAAGTTTTTGTTTCCACTCAATTTAGATGCCCCCCTAGTACTTTTGTTTGGCTCCTTTCATTTGCAGGAACCTGTAGAGCCACTGATTCATACATAATCTTCGCTTATTGTGTGCTTCTCTACAGTTTGCACTGAAATAAATTGAAGGGAGTGACACAGCAGTTACATCTTGTTCCAAATGTTTATTATACTGACAGCACACACAGGCATTCCCCCCAGAAACCACAACTCTAACATGTTTCACTCATCTCAGGGCTTAATCATAGGGATCAATGCTGTGTTCATGAATGCAAACATGAAGCTCCACAACAAGCCACTGTCTTTCTTCCTATCTGCTAATTCCATCAGGAAAACTGAGGGACAGCTGCTGCCTGCATTGTCCCTTAATGACCTGATTCTAAGTACTGCTTCCCACTAGGAAGTTGGGGGAAGCTGTGCTTAAGGACCCGAGGTCACAAATAAAGTATGTTTCTGTGTCATTTTATACATTGAATTGTGTGATGGGACACATTTACCTGCAATTACTGCAATCCATTATTTAAAAAAAAGACCTTAGAGTTTAATGCTAATTTAAATTAGCAAGCCACATTTGTCTGTTGATGTGAGTCTCTGTCACTTGTCTGAGTCTTCACACTCTTGGTTCAGTTAGGGTGGCCATATATTATACAATTATTTTATTCAATTTCCTTTAGATGTACCTTTAACTATGTAGTGCAAGGGCCCGCCTGATTGCTTACAAGTTCAAAGTGTTTAGGTTTGACCTCATATTATATCGTTTTGGTAAATCTAAGGGAAAACCGTACAAAAAAATTGTATAATGTATGGCCTGGTTCTGTATAAAGTATTTGTAATATTAATAAAATTGCCTGAGCCATAAGTTTGATTTATCAACGTGCCTCTTTGAAAAACAATGGCACTGATTTTGGGATTACCTCATACAGATACAGAAGTAAAGATTTAATGTTTCGTTTCCATTTTACTCTATTTCACAACACAAAAGTGGCCTCATTCACCAAACGAACATGCATCTGGTGGTTCAGACGCATCCTTGCAGTAGTGCAATGTCAAACCATGATTGTAATATATGTCAGTTTGTTAGAGCAAAAAGACAAAATGGGCACTGATTCCTTTATCTGCTGGTGGACAAAGAGGTGGGACCATTTTGATAATTTCGGAAGAATGAAGTTAAATTGCACCACAAGTGGACCTACATTATCAGGCATAGAATGTATTAGACCTGAATCCATGCACTCCTCTGCTGAATACCATCTGCACAGCCACAGCACAGGAAAAAAATGCTTCCTAAGGATTGTAAATTTACAACAACATTGTCAGTGTATTAATATTTATATACCGTAGTCAGTGGGCTGCTATTGAGAAGGGGTGCTGTACCCAACCCACCCATGCTCCTTGATCTGGGGCACCCCATCCCCCCTGCATCCCAACTTTAGGAGTCAATGTACGGCCCCAATGTCCTTTACTTTGGACATATGGCAAAAGTGCCAAAAAAAGTATTCCCTTGCCACCTCCTGCCCCCCCCCCCTCACGAATGTGCTGTTTAACCCAACCATACCTGATGGACTGTCCTTGGGTAGGCTCGTTACATGGCTTAATCCCCCCTTTTTCAACTTCGAAATTTGGTTCACCCTATTTCACGCAGGCTCTATGCTTTTGAGACCTTACATGAAAAGTAGGATATTCCTAACCAATTGTTCTATTTTTATCTACAAGTTAGATGCTTCTTTAGCTCCAAATCACCAACTCTAACCCTTGACAAGCCCACAGCCTTCGAACACCTATGCGCCCAGGGACCCAACCAATTACATCTAATCTCCTCCGTCCATAAAATCCTCCATGAGTCGACCTCCGTAACCACTTCAGCCCGGACCATTTTGCTGGCCAAAGACCAGACCACTTTTTGCGATTCGGCACTGCGTCACTTTAACTGACAATTGCGCAGTCATGCGACATGGCTCCAAACAAAATTGACGTCCTTTTTTTCCCACAAATAGAGCTTTCTTTTGGTGGTATTTGATCACCCCTGAGCTTTCTTTTGGTGGTATTTGATCACCCCTGCGTTTTTTATTTTTTTGCGCTATAAACAAAAATAGAATGACAATTTTGAAAAAAATGCATTATTTTTTTACTTTATGTTATAATAAATATCCCCCAAAAATATATAAAAAAATGTTTTCCCTCAGTTTAGGCTGATATGTATTCTTCTACATATTTTTGGTAAAAAAAGCGATTATTGATTGGTTTGCGCAAAAAGTTATAGCGTTTACAAAATAGGGGATAATTTTATGGCATTTTTATTAATATTTTTTTTTTACTAGTAATGGCAGCGATCAGCGATTTTTATTGTGACTGCAACATTATGGCGGACACATCGGACATTTTTTACACATTTTTGGGACCATTGTCATTTATACAGCAATCACTGCTATATAAATGCAGTGATTCCTGTGTAAATGACACTGGCAGTGAAGGGGTTAACCAGTGGGTGGCAATGTAGGGGTTAAGTGTTCCTAGGGGTGTGTTACCAACTATTGGGGCCTGGGCTTTCATTTAGTGAACACTGATCTCTGCTCCAATCACATGGAGCAGAGATCAGCATCACTAGTTGCTAGGCAGAACGGGGAGATGCTGTTTACAATGGCATCTCTCCGTTCAGCTGCCCCGTGAGACGATTGCGGGTATACCCACGGCGATCAAGTCCGCGGGACCCGCGCCTGGACTCACAGGGGTCCCGCCCAGCACGCGAGCGTGCTGCCGGCGGCAGGCTCGCAATGGCAGGGCAGCAAATTTAAAGGGACGTACAGGTACGCCCATTTGCCTGCCCGTGCCATTCTGCCGATGTACATCAGTGTGCGCTGGTCGGGAACCGGTTAAATGAACTTTCACCTTTGTACATGAGTAAATGGGCCCATTTTCTGGGTAAACATATCAATCTACAAACGTGGGACAAGATTTGGGCCTCCACCTTTTAAAGCCTCTAAATGTGTTACACAAAGAGAAACGGCCATAAAAATCCTTATGTTCTGGTATAGAACCCCTGATGTCCTCCACAAGTTTGACCCCTCAGTCTCGCCGTGCTGTTGGCGATGCGGGACTGACACTGGTTCCTTATTTCACATCTTTTGGGAATGCTACCTGATACAACCCTTTTGGAGGGAGGTGGGGTCATTGGTGCTAGGGGTGACGGGGGTGTCCCTCCCATATGAGCCCTTAAACTGTTTGTTGGGCCTCCTTGTTCCAGGTTTACCTAAAAATTCAAACCGATATATATATATATATATATATATATATATATATATATATATATATATGTATATATATTCTATTAGCTGCTAAAAGGCTCATGCCGCTATGCTGGCTGTCCGGTGCTCCCCCTCCCTGGCCCAGATTCCTTCATCTGTTGACCGAGATACGGAGAATGGAGTATCTGATGGCCTCTGTACACGATTTAGTCCCCCAGTTTGATAAAATCTGGGAACCCTGGGATCGGTCGGAATTTGGGGCATCCCCCCGGTAATCCTTATTAACCACAACTGGCCGATGTAGCACCGCCCACCTGGTACTTACCCCCCTCTCACCCCCCTTCTTTGGTATTAGATTAAGCTGCCCCCCCTATTGGTGTCTCACTTTGCTAATCATAAGTGTATTATTATTGTATTGTCACACTATCGCCTCCCGGCCCACTGTAATAAAGTTATTTTAACTTTTATAAACTGTATGTTATTTACCTTTTCTGTTATAGCTATGCAGTTCACCCATGTGCCCTGCATATGTGGATGTTAACCTCTAGCTTCTATAGTCAAAGTTTTTGTTATTCTCTTTAATCATTCATGCTCAATGATTATTCCAATGCTTAACTTCATTGTATTTGTCTTGAAAATGATTTAATAAAAATACAATAAAAAAAAATTATATATATATATATATATATATATATATATATATATATATATATATATATATATATATATATACAGTGGTGTGAAAAAGTGTTTGCCCCCTTCCTCATTTCCTGTTCCTTTGCATGTTTGTCACACTTAAGTGTTTCGGATTGCCCCCCTTGTTAAAACATACTATAACTGTGGTTGTCCACACCTGAGTTCAATTTCTATAGCCACACCCAGGCCTGATTATTGCCACACCTGTTCACAATCAAGGCATCACTTAAATAGGAGCTGCTTGACACAGTAAGGTCCACCAGAAGATCCTTAAAAGCTACACATCATGCCGAGACCCAAAGAAATTCAGGAACAATTGAGAAAGAAAGTAATAGAGATCTATCAGTCTGGAAAGGGTTATAAAGCCATTTCCAAAGCTTTGGGAATCCAGCGAACCACAGTGAGAGCCATTATCCACAAATGCCGAAGACATGGAACAGTGGTGAACCTTCCCAGGAGTGGCCGGCCGCCCAAAATTACCCCAAGAGCGCAGCGACAACTCATCCAAGAGGTCACAAAAGACCCCACAACAACGTCCAAGGAACTGCAGGCCTCACTTGCCTCAGTTAAGGTCAGCGTTCATGCCTCCACCATCAGGAAAAGACTGGGCAAAAATGGCCTGCATGGCAGAGTTCCAAGGAGAAAACCACTGCTGAGCAAAAAGAACATCAAAGCTCGTCTCAATTTCTCCACAACACATCTTGATGATCCCCAAGACTTTTGGGACAACATTCTGTGGACCGATGAGACAAAAGTGGAACTCTTTGGAAGGTGTGTGTCCAAGTATATCTGGTGTAGAAGGAACACTGCATTTCATAAAAAGAACATTATACCAACAGTAAAATATGGTGGTGGTAGTGTGATGGTCTGGGGCTGTTTTGCTGCTTCAGGACCTGGAAGACTTGCCGTGATAAAAGGAACTATGAATTCTGCTGTCTACCAAGAGATCCTGAAGGAGAATGTCCGACCATCTGTTCGTGTACTCAAGCTGAAACTAACTTGGGTTCTGCAGCAGGACAATGATCCTAAACACACCAGCAAGTCCACCACCGAATGGCTGAAGAAAAACAAAATGAAGACTTTGGAGTGGCCTAGCCAAAGTCCTGACCTGAATCCTATTGAGATGTTGTGGTATGACCTTAAAAAGGCCGTTCATGCTCGAAAACCCTCTAATGTAACTGAATTAGGACAATTCTGCAAAGATGAGTGGGCCAAAATTCCTCCAGGACGCTGTAAAAGCCTCATTGAACGTTATCGCAAAGGCTTGGTTGCAGTTGTTGCTGCTAAGGGTGGCCCAACCAGTTATTAGGTTTAGGGGGCAATCACTTTTTCACACAGGGCCATGATGGTTTGGATTTTTTTTCACCTTTAATAATAAACACCTTCATTTACAAATTGCATTTTGTGTTTACTTGTGTTGTCCTTGACTATTGTTTAAATTGGTTTGATGTTCCGAAACACTTAAGTGTGACAAACATGCAAAGGAACAGGAAATGAGGAATGGGGCAAACACTTTTTCACACCACTGTATATATATATATATATATATATATATATATATATATATATATATATATATATTTATATACCGTGAGGATTCCACATTTGCTGTCCACTATTTTGCATTGTATTTTACAATTACCCTGTAAAAAATAAACTACTGAATGTCTTGTATTGCAATGGTCACACTAATCAAAGACACCCTCATCCCTAATTGGAATGTGTAGAAAGAATTGGGAAATGGGGGATTTTTATGGTGCCATAAATAGAATAACACATTAAATAAAAATATTAATATTTTATTAAGAAATTTAGAAAAATATAAAACAGAAAATTTGCTGAAATGTTATGTTTATGTTTAGCTTATGTAACGATCACACTTTGGACAAGGTACCTGTAATGTACAAATTACATTTTTTGCCTCAGAACAGTAAATGGGTTCTGAGGGTTAATTATGTAGGTTTAACTTTGACATCAGTTTGGCTGGGCTGTGTTAGAGTTCTGCCTGGTCATGTGTACAGTTAAGTGCACATGACAGGCTCAGAACCAGGCCTGGTTGGACGCTTTAGGTATCAGCTTTCCCTGGAGCCAATCAGTGGGTGCGCCTGGCCCTGCTGAGGAGTCTGGGGAAGGGTACTTAAGATGTTGAAGTTAGGTGTTTAGGGTTTGTTCGTGAGGCCATAGCTGCCTGTTCCTGATTCTGGGCCGGGGTAGCCCCGCGAGGGGTCCTGGTCACGGGAGTGTGTGTCGCTCCTCAACATGCTTCGGTTTGCTAACCCCAATAGACCCGCCTGGTCTGGGGTAAGGATCCGCCTGTTCCCGAGTCTCGGAACTGGCTGGTCCAAGGCGCAGTAACTGAGGGAGGATTCAAGGCGTCCGTGTGTGCTCTCAGCTTGGAGGGGCACCGCAGCTCATGTAAGCGACCGGGGGAGGACTCTTTAGAGGAGGGCCAACAAACTGACATCCCAAGAAGTGCCTGGTTGCTGGGTTGTCAAGGACATCAGCGAATCCACATTTTCCAGTACTGCCAAGGAGACAGAGAACGTTCCAGGTACTGAGGAAAAGGTTCCCATTCACTTCTGTTCCAAATTACTCAAGGTCAAAGATTTCACAAGTTCTGGATCAAAATGCTGACTGCCATAATCTCTGGCTAGAGATTTGTTCAGCTTTGAAGCACCCAGCTGCGAGTGGCTACTCTCTGGGTGGTATTAGAGACTTTCTGATAACTTTCTGATAACTAGCACCCTCTTCACCCCTGCCCTCTGTTCCCATACGAGACTGTGTTTGTTGGATGTTACCCCTGCAAATAAAAACCTTTCTAAAGAACTTTTATGGTGTCAGCATCCAAAGTTGTTGGGTACTGATCCTGGGAACCCCTAGACGTGGAAGAACCAGCCAAGCGGAGGTATCCAGTAAGCCCAAAAGTTAAGGCCGCCCTGCCAAGGGTTATGGCCGCTACACTTAAAACATAGAAAAACAAAGGGAGCAAAATGTGTACGTCTTAGTTACCTTAAATCAATATCAAAACAATGCCCAGAAGGGGGATTATAGCATCATCTTCCCAATGTAGGTGATGAAGCAGGTTTTATATTAACAGATGTTGGAATCAGACAGGAATTATTATTATACATCTACACCGCTGTTTGTACAGCCGAACTCAGCCATGTTGATGTTTGCATGACACATGTTTAGAATGTGTAGAGGAATGTGGCAGAATCTGCATATCAAAGGAGTTACCTTCAGCCCAAATGGTGCACACAAGCTTCAAAGAGATTGATGACAAAGACGGCCCAGGGCACATCAGATGGGACTGGCCACAAAGCCAAATATGGCAGAACAGTCAGTAATATTAGGAGGGCTGTCATGTGAACACTGATTGGTCCAAACCAAATGGGACTGGCAGTAGGGTGTGGTATGGCTGAGGTATGTTTGACAAAAAAGGGTCGTGACCTGAGCTCTCTCTCTGTCCCTCTGTATTCCATCAGGAGATCCAGTCATGAGGTGTGGCTGCGAAGGTCGGATAAGTATGGCTTAGATTGCACTGTGATTGTATGCTATGTATATTATTGTAACTTTTATTGATACTTGATGCACATTTTCCTTATTTCCTTGGGAAATAAATGAGATTTAATTGACCTTAAACGTGTATTGATTTCATAGCCAAGGGTGATAGCATTGTGATAGTAACAATAACATGTGCTTGGCTTATTGATTGATAGCTAAACTATAGGGACTAAACAAAGGAATACATAACTGATAATAATAAGAATAAAGGGTATTGATCAGTTACTTCATTTGGCACCCCAGAAGGCGTGTAAAACATATTTTTACACAGAATCCACAAAAATCTAAGGTATTTTTGTTTGAGTCCCTGTAAGCACAGATGCTCAAAGCCACCCAGAACTGGAAGTCATCTTTAGTGTGGACAAGATTAGCGCTGGCTCGCGAATTCTGAAACCACGCTTGGATGAGCAGGAGGATTCTGGGAGATATTCCACTGGTAGAACGGACGCGTAAAACCTGGTGAGAATTGTGACTGATATATATATATATATATGTACATTATTGTTGTGTTTGCTGCAGAAACTGTAACCAGAGGGCAAATTGGCGCACTGGCGAGATAAGGGACTGATCATCCCTGGTTATGTGATATAACCGCAGATTGACAGGATAAATCATACAATTTTGAGGGAAAAGTGGAAATATCCACGTGATTGTGAAAAAGCGGTCTGTCCCAATAGAAATTCCCTATGACCTGCTATCGGGTAGAAGAGCATTGAATAAGAGTGTGTTCTCCTACAGAAATTCGTGGGTAAACGGATTTGTATTTGTTGTTGTTGTTTTTTTTTTTTGTTGGAGTGGGACTACAGGTCAAAGCTAGCTTCTAAACAGCTTCCTCTATGTCGTTGTGTGCTTGGTATCTGATTGTTTAGTGTATTGCTAATGCACAGTGTTGGTTAGAGAGTGGCAGGAATTACCATACATCTTTGAGGAAAAAGTGGGAGAAGTATAGGTTTTTATTTCTACACACGTGAGAGTGAAATAGCTCTGGTCCAATAGAAGACCAAGGCATTGATTAAGAGTGTGCCTTGTGTCTTGTATGCTGTAGAACCACAAGTCACTGGAAATTTAAACGGTTCGTATTTTTATTTTTTTTTTGTTGTCCATTTGTTATCTGTTTTCTTTTGTCTAAGCAAGTTTGCTCAACCAGTTGGTGTGGATAGGCTAATTAGCATATCAATGGAAGCCATTGAAGGTTTCGTTAGCAAGCATGGTGGGATTAGATTTCAAATTACTCACAAAGGTAAATTAACATATCAGTTTAATGAACTTTTAAAACAATGTGATACACATAACAGTCGCATATTTAATACATCAAAAAAAGGCAGGAAACAGAGAATGGCCAATGCCTTATGCATGTTAATGAGAATGAAAGAAATTGCGGAACAAAAAGAATTAGAATGGTTTGCTGATAGAGAAAAAGTGATGGAACAGGTAAGTGATATATCAATCAGGATTGAAAAGGCTGATGCGGATGCTTGTAGTCGGATTAAACAATTAGTGGCTGAGAAATGTGTATTGCAACAGAGATTAGATGAATTAGAACAAACGTGTAAATTGAGAGAAAGTTGCATTGCCTCTTTGAATCAAAGGGAGGCTGAGAATTTGCAGGTTATCACAAGGCTTAAGGCACAAGCAGCCATAATGGAATTATCCTCCAAGTGTGCAATAGTGGAGGTACCCTCCACACATGCTCAGTGTATAGAAAAGCCAGAAGTGAAATATGAAGAAAACCCGTATGCTAATATCACTGCAAATGATAGTAATGTGATGGGAATCGATGTGGAAGAAGCAAATAAAGGTGGGATAACTGCACTTGAAATTGACTCAGGAGTTGACACTTCGGATGACTCCTCAGACAACGAAAGTGTAAAGTCTGTGCATTCCAATCGCAGTAATATTATCCAGCAATGTGGATTTCCAGCGCCATATGCTAAAAAAATAGCCTATGCAGGGAAACCAGAACTAAAATGTTTTTTGTGTAAAAGGGGGGGTCACACTTCAAAATATTGTCGGGCGGCGAATAATGATATCGAAAGGAAATTATACCCGAAAACTACCCCAAGGCTTCGTGTGTGTTATTCAGCCAGGTGGGGTAGCCATCCACAGCACGGAACCAATAGTAATCAAACCCATTTCCCGTGTAAAACGCAAATGCGGGGTCTAGAAACTAAAAAGCAATATGTAGGACAGTTGTGTAGAGTCAAAATAGAGATAGACGCATGGTTACTCAAATATAGCACTGGGGGAAACAATGTTAGCAGAACTTAGTGAGCTGCAAGCATGGTAAGAATATTCTGGTCAATGTTTCCCGGCTATGAAAAAGGTTTGATGTAAGTTTCAAGTTCAGAATATGATAGAGGACCTGGATATAGATATACATTTTTTTTTGTTTTGTACTTTCAGGGATAAACCCCTGAATTGGTATTGTGGTTTTTCTTTTGTGTGGTTAAAAGATGTTTCTGTTATGAGTTTTTTTTTCTTGTGTTTCTTTACTCTTCTCTTATTGTCAGTCTTTGTAAACTTTTCCTGAGTATCCAATACTGCTGATTAACATAAGAATTGTGTGTAATCACTTGTGTGTTCCTTTTTCCAGAGACCAGGAAGAAGTTAATCTGGTTCGTATACGGACATTTGCATTTGTTTGCAGGTCTCTCAAAGTAACAACAGTGGTAAAATATAGCAGAACATGGATTAGGTTATTGTAAATGCATAATCGATTATCACATGGTACCATGAGCTCATTAGTTAGTAATTGTTTGCAAACAATGAAAAATAAATAGTACTAAAAAGAGTTACAAATGAAGCTAAAATGTTGTGATGATACATATGCTTTGTTTTGTTTTTGTTTTCCCCATTAACTAATTGTATTTCAGATTGGAATAAGCACTCTTTGCAGGAGAAAAGTCCATGGAGGGTGTTAACTAAAAGTTGAGTGTTTGTCATTGTTTTATGATGGTTGACTTGTCATGTTGTTTGTGTGATCATGGCCAGATTTATTTTTTTTTTTTTTTTTTTTTTTTTTTTTAAATGTATTTTTATTTTCATTTTTATTTTATTTTTATTTATTTATTTTTTTTTTTTTTTTCTTCTAAAAAAAATTTTTTTGTTGATATTGGTTTAGTCCTCTATGTTAGTTATATTTTTATTCAGGTGGAAAAGTAGTAGGTCTAATCCACCTGAAAGGGGGGGAATTGACAATGCCCTCAGTTAGAACCAGTCACCTGAAAGGGGGTAGTGCATACATCGTAAAGATACAGATAGATGCATTGTTTTTTTTAGTTTGTAAAATTTGAAGTTTTTGAGAAGCAACACTGACGTTCAGTTTTAAACGGTTTTTGATCATACCATGGGGATCCATTTTACAGCGGGTGTAGCCTAAAGAGGTCATGGTTGTTTGGATAGTTTGGTCAGAGTTGCAGAAGCCAGGAATACTGAGGTCCTGGGCTCCAAGGAGGGAACTATAAGTAAACATGGTAAGCGATCAGATATTGTGGATAAGAATTTGATACTGCTCTTGTTTTCACTTCCAGAATCCAAGTGGAGCGAGAATTGGAGAGGCTTCTGGAAGATGGATGACAGATGATCATCTGGTTGGCAGTTTGTCTGTGCCACACCATACCACAAATTTGTTCTGATAAACATCAGGAGAGGAAAAAAGGAAAAACTTGAAAGATTCAGAATATACTTGTTTTTTTGGTATGGACAATTTGGTGCTAATGCTGAATCTGAAAGACTGTGCCTAGCAAGAGAACTTGTGAAATATTTTTGCTGAAGTCTCTCCTGATGAATGCAAACATGTTATTTATACATGTGCAATGGGTTGGAGGTTGGGGAAGAGTTATGACACATCCAATCCGTCAAAACATGAAAATGTAAAATATGTGGTTTTTTGTTGGAAGGAGGAATTGAAAGAAGAAAGGTTTTAATGTATTACATGTATTGGTGTAAGGGAGTTAATATGGTGCAGGTACCCAGGAGGCATACTGGCGCTTATGCATAATAAGGTAGCTGTGGATCAGACTAAAGGGTGCCAGGTGACACATCAATGGGGGAAAACTTCCTCGTAGGGGTGGTGTCTCAATCCTAGCGGTCCTAGAGAGAAGCTTTCGGTTACAGGACATGCGGGACACCAGAACTAGAGACGAGGAAGATACGCCCGGTTGGTGTCTCACCTGAGAGGTTGAAACCCTGCACAGATAATGCCAGTGAATACACACAGGAGCATGCTCCGTTAAAATAAAGGGAACAAACGCTGGCTACCAGGGTACCGTAGGACTTCACCACATGGTGCTGCAACATCTCATGGTGGTTGACAAAAAACTATCACCCTATATGTGCTGAGTATACACTGAATCAGGTGCGGTTATTGTACCAGTGACTTACTCCCAGAGATGAGAATGAGGTCCATGCAGGATGCTTATTTCTGAGGAGTAACCCGAAAGAGAAGGGATGTATTCAGCACTATATTGGGGGGGAACAATAGCTGGGATGGGTGTTGTTAATGGAGGGGACATCAGCCTCCTGAGGAACAAACTCACAGCCATAGCTTCAGAGAAGGAGCGTGACTTTGTTACCCCGGGAGATTGGTGGTATCCTTGATAACATTCAATGAAATCACAGAAACACTCAGGTTAGAGTGGCTCCGGATTTTGTCAACCATGTTGAGAGGTTGGTAGGGAAGACAGAAACCTGTCATTGGCTCTGGCGCGCACTCTGTGGCAGGTGGAAATATCAGCCAACATCAAGCTGAGTATACCGTCTCTGTATGAGGGGCAGTGGCCTGATGAGTTAGCGTCACCGCTCAGTAAGATTTTGCCAAAACACGTTGCTTACACTAATCCAAAATAGCGGTCGAATGCCTGTATGGGTGGTACTAAGTTGGATTGTGAAAGGAGTTAAGTGCAGACTTGGTCTGTATATTTGGTGGCATCAATGGGCTTACTGACTGGGGACTCTATCTTGTTGCATTTGAGGCTATATCACACATGTGATCAGAGAAGATGAACGCTGGAGGCAGGTTGATATTTCCCTTTGTCGGAAGCATGACCATGATGTCCTTTGTAGGCCAGGTCAATACATGGGGACGAACGAATAATGTTGGGAAGTTATTTCTCTCTGTATTCTGGATGGAGAGGTCATTGCTGGGAAGAAGGCACCCAGGTATTATTTAGGACATAGGCGAGTTTTTGTTTCTTTGTCCTAAAGAATACCGGTGTAGTGTTAGTCATGGGACTCGAGGGTTCCTTGAACCTAACCGTAGGTAGAGGTGCATGGTACACAATGGGCATGATCTCTGAAATCCAGGTACAGGGGTGGAATTGTGTGGGTTTGGTAATTGTTGTAAACTTATATGTGTAGTTAAGCGATATTTATCTAGAAGGGTCTCCCAGTTGTCTATGCAAGTTGAGGGACGATTTGACAGTGAGCTCTCTGTGTACAAATTGGAGACGTTGCTGCCAAGTCAGAGCCCTGCAACGCCGCTGCGAGCAAGCCTGCCTAATCCCGACCCGTATTTACAGTAAAAGGTTGTAGGAGGTTGGGAGCGGGGTGCATAATACATATATAAGTATATATTATGGTAATAAGTTGATTTATGTTTGTGGTAGAGTATGACCTATGGGTATTGTAGGCTAGTAATATGGGCAAGAAAGGCCCTCCTCAAGACTCTGGGTCTGAAAGCTGGGTGATATGTCGCTCTGAATGGGTGCTGATGAATGGTGAATGAATGGGCACCCCTTGCCTGTACTGCCGTCCTGAAGATACCCAAGATACAGAATGGTGACATGGAAGCTGTCGCTGAAGAATGGTGGAGATGTGTCACTCAGTGGCAAAGCGGCACGTGTTGGGAAACATCACGTGGTAAAACAATTATGGACTGCTCCATAGGACCTGTTTCTGCACACGTTGAAAACACAACGTGGTAAGACACTTGTGTACTGTTCCCTAAGAGATGTCTCTGGAGCGCTCGTTGGAGACAACCACGCGTTACACAAGCTAAGGCCACAGGTACTGGTTCGGAAGCACATGTTGGGGAACCACACACGTTAAGACAGTTATGGACTGTTCAAAAGGAGCCGTGTCTGAAGAAGGGTGGTATGCGCCGTGTTTAGGCGCAAAGCGGCATATACTCTCTCTCTGTCCCTCTGTATTCCATCAGGAGATCCAGTCATGAGGTGTGGCTGCGAAGGTCAGATAAGTATGGCTTAGATTGCACTGTGATTGTATGCTATGTATATTATTGTAACTTTTATTGATACTTGATGCACATTTTCCTTATTTCCTTGGGAAATAAATGAGATTTAATTGACCTTAAACGTGTATTGATTTCATAGCCAAGGGTGATAGCATTGTGATAGTAACAATAACATGTGCTTGGCTTATTGATTGATAGCTAAACTATAGGGACTAAACAAAGGAATACATAACTGATAATAATAAGAATAGAGGGTATTGATCAGTTACTTCAACAGACTTCAGATAGAAAAAGGGCATAAAGCTCCAAACAAAATGGCCAGAGAGAAATTCAGGCTAACAAGAAAATCAAGCCCCATCTGGAAAGCAAGGGATATCTAATTCAGGCAGGGAATAGAAAGTGCATTGCAAAAACGAAATAAGGCAAGAAAACTGGAGAAAGGCTCCATATCAAGGGGGTCTCCAATATTGCTTACCAAATGGCCCAATAAGGATGACTCCACAGCATACTTCCGCTCCAAACAGCCGCCGTGGTGTTTTCTGCCCAATTAAATTAGCCGATCCGCCAGCATCTGATGTCACCAGCAGATCTTGGATTTTAATGGCACCACTGCGCATGCACGAAAGTCACAACATCGTGACATCAGACGCACATGTGTCGAGTCCCATGCCACCATCTTGGAAAGTCTGTCTAAGAGATAGACAGACATTGAAGAATAGGGGCTGTTCCTTAATTGCCATATTAGGTGGATATGCTTGAGAGAGTAATGCACTAGTTCCTTCTGATCAAAAGATCGGGGTTGAACCAAGGCAGCCTCAATCATGCAAGGAGCGAATAGTCACATGTGACGGGGACCCAAAGGGGAGCCTGGGCCACCAAGGGATGTAGGACAGTGGAAGATGAGTGCTGTATTCTCCCTGCCATGCCAGTGGTGTAGGGGGTGGGGGGAAGGAAGGGGGTGCAAGTGGTAAAATGATGCCCACCTAGGGTGGGAAGGGCTGAACGTAGAACAATGAAAGCTTGCTCGTGAAGGGGGATACCCCAATGCGTCCGTACGAGCAGACAAAAAGCTACCAACAATTACTGCTCAACATCTAGATGGCAACAAGGCAGACCAATGTAAAACAAATATAAAAAACCTGCGCATAAATAATTACAGTGAGAATCCACACCATGATCATTCATAACATCAAAATTAAACATATCACAACTAGCAATGGTATTAGAAGAGGAGCAGCACAAAGAGGGAATAAAAGATATACCCAAAGAGAGGGAGAGTTACAGAGAACATATATATTTATATCCTATTTTATAAAAAAAAAAAGCTTGAAGCTCATAGCTTTGTTTAAGCCTGCATATTAGGTAGCTGACAACTGATAAAAACATCTGGCCTCACATTGTAATATTTTTTTACCTTTGCCTCCACCTCTCTCATGTGGGGGAATATGGCCCATGGCAAAGAAATTAATTTTGGACAAACTGAATCCATGGTGTAATCCACTAATAGGGGTTTCCATCCTTTTCTTACTAATCAAAGACATATGGTCCCTGACTCTGTGGAAGAATGGTCTCCTTGTCTTTCCTACATAGTAGTCACTGCAGTCACATTGCATCATGTAAATAATGCCAATGATCTGACAGTTAGCAAAGAAACAAGGCTTCCAAATTTGCCCATTGGGTAATGGTATCTGACAAGCGTTGGTAATAAATGGACAGTAATTACATCTACCACAGGGTGCAGTGCCCAATTTGCTACTTTTGCAAGTGGCTTTACCTACATGGCAACTATGCACTGTTCTTTTGAAGATCGGGACCTTGGAAAAGTAATTTTGGGAAATGTATTGCTATATTTAAAGATCACTTGATCAACAGTGAGCAGATGCCAATATCTCTGCATAATGTGTCAAATCTTAAAATGATAGGTGGTGATTAATCTAGTAGTAGGGTTTTTTTGAGATCCCTTTGGGTCTGGTATAGATTTTAAGGGAAACTCCACACCAAAATTAAAATAAAATGGTGTTTGCATGTTAGCATTACTTTTTTTTCTTCTGTTCACATGTTCTGGTGCGAAACGAACTGGGGGGTGTTTGAATCATCCCTACTAGCAGATGTAATAGATAATTATTCCTGTACTACCATGTATAAGGCACAAAGAAAAGGGTAGAGAACTGCTGCAAACACCGAGTGTGGGTAAAACCGTATCCACTAGAAATTATAATGTATTAAGGAAAACAGCGCAACACAATTTCCTTAATACATTCCTACTAGCAGGTAAGGATAAGTCAAATGTATCTGTGTATGGGGTTTGGTCCCTGGGGAACATATACCATAGCAAAAACATTTTTTTTTTAAATTGTATGTTTTATTGAAAGATTTCAAAATTACATAGAAAAGTCCAACATCAAACAGTTGTCAGTGTCAATGATTTAACAAATATCAGAAAAAAAAAAAAAGCAAAGAAAGCAAAGATCAGACAAAATCAGGTCACAATTGCACCCGTTGTACAAATTTACACTGTAACGTTGGTGGGATCAGGGAGATGCAGCAGCAAAAAAAGAAAAGGGGGGGGGGAGTGGGAAGGGACCCAACGTGTGGGCAGGTCAAGTGTATTAACATATCACATCAAAAGAATAGCCACCCATTGCATCTGGGATACGTGGGGTCCCAGAAGCGCCTATACCAAACAGAGGCACCTCGGGTAGGATCCCACGCAGGGGGGAGGGGGGAGAAAGGGAAGGGGGCACCAAGGGATCCCTATGAGGAATGTAGGCAGGGTCAGGGGATGTACTCCAGCCACACATCTATTCAAGGGGGGAGTGCACTGCTGGAGGGGGTTTGAGGGAACCCTCGGTTAAGATTTGAGTGGTCCCAAAGGTCCCAAATTCTGGAAAACCTAGGTAGTGTGTCATGAATAGTAGCGGTAAGGTGCTCCATTCTGCGAATCTGCTCCAGTGTCTGTAAAACCTGTGGAAGGGTGGGTAGAGATTGCGACAGCCATCGCAGAGGTATGGCTCGCCACACTACAAAAATAATAAAACCTGCTAGTTTTTGCTTATGATTATTTCAGCTGCTGGGCTTAGTGCTGGACCAATGCTTTCACTGACAGCTGACGGTTCCATCACCAGAAGCCAGCAGGTTTCCACAGAACCTGCTTTAAATTGGTTTTGGGATTTAAATAATAAAAGGGTACTGGGACTCCAGTGGTTACATTTTTCAAAATTTGGCATGGAGTTCCCCTTAAAATCTATGCAAGGATTTTAGGGGGGGACCCCCCGCTGTTTTTTTTTTTTTTTTTTTTTTTGGTGTGGAGTTCCCCTTAAAATGTATACCAGACCCAATACTGTATTATATACTGCACACTGACTGCACTTCATATATATATATATTTTTTTTTTTACACTGACTGCACTGTATATACAGTCTACACTGAATGCAGATTATACACACACACACATATATATATATATATATATATATTACACTGTATATATGTATTAATACACTGCCTGCACTGTATATATAGTCTACGCTATACTGACTACACTGTATATGCTGTATGCATATATATACTAAACTGCCTGCACGCCACTACCTAACCTGCCTCTAGCTAACTTCTCTCATTCATAAATACTATATGTAAGCGGCCTTATATAGTGTGGGGCATGGACTTCCTGAGCCATGATTGGCTAAAAGCACCCTGCCTTTGGCCAATCATGGCTTTCACAGCAAAGCGCGCTGTGATTAGCCAAAGCATGCAGGTCAGGTGCATGCTTTGGCCAATCCTCGGACATCAACACACTGCGATCTCGCAGAGCATTATGGGGCATTCTGTGGCGCTCGAATTTGCCATGAATGCCCCATAATGTTTGGAATACACCAAATGGACGAACACCCAATGTTTGAGTCGAACTTACGCTAGTAAGCT
Organism: Lithobates pipiens; assembly: GCF_037356315.1. Classification (NCBI taxonomy): domain Eukaryota; kingdom Metazoa; phylum Chordata; class Amphibia; order Anura; family Ranidae; genus Lithobates; species Lithobates pipiens. The sequence continues at coordinate 391,667,091 of NW_027507764.1, forward strand.
AGTAATGAGTTTGGGTTCAGATTGACTCTCTGTTCTGACAAACACAAAAGTAAGCTGTCATTGCCAGACCAATCAGTTGTGGTCAGTACACTCTCTGTCTCGCAGTTGCACAAACACAAAGGGGATAGCCATGACATCATTGACCTAATGTGGTTAATGATGTTTCAATAATTCCTGCCCCTTTGTGTACAAGCAGCTGCATGTCCTGGCCACCGCTGATTGGCTTGCCAATGTCAACTTTCTGGTTTGGCCGAGCTTGGGTTCAGACCAAGCCCAAACTCATCACTATTCCTTCCCAGCCCATGCAACACATCTGAAAGGCTCCTATTGCTGGCCACACTTCTTCCATTCTGGGCGCTGTTGTGCTGGGGATTACTACTGGGTGATAGCAAGTGAAGTTCAAATACTTACACTACTTCTATTTAAAATAACTTTGAATTGTATTCAGAGACAAGTGTTTTTATATCTGCTTGAAGTTAAGCTTCAAAGTTTTGTTTTTGTTTTTTTGTAATTTGTACCCAAATGGCATTTAGGTGGGCAATATATTTTCATTATTTTTATTAACCATTGCGTAAAGACTAGAGATTTGGTGAGATTTAAAGATGAACTTTAGGCAAATAGTAAAGACACAAAACAATGCAGCTCTGCAAACATTAACGGCTAGTTTACACTTGCTTTAAAACAAGGCTTCGTACAGGCTTTGTTAACCACTTCAGCCCCGGACTATTTGGCTGGCAAAAGACCAGAGCACTTTTTGGGATTTGACACTGCAATGCTTTAACTGACAATTGCGCGGTCAACAAAAAAAATTGACGTCCTTTTTTCCCCACAAATAGAGCTTTCTTTTGGTGGTATTTGAACACCTCTGCTTTTTTTTTTTTTTTTTTGTGCTATAAACAAAAAAAATAGCAACAATTTTGAAAAAAACACATTATTTTTTTTTTTTTGCTATAATAAATATCCCCCAAAAATATCTAAAAACATTTTTCATCTCCTCAGTTTAGGGCGATACGTATTCTTCTACACATTTTTGTTTAAAAAAATCCAAATAAGCGTTTATTGATTAGTTTTCGCAAAAGTTATAGCGTCTACAAAATAGGTGACAAGTTTTATGGCATTGTTATTAATCAGATTTTTTTTACTAGTAATGGTGGCGATCAGCGATTTTTGTCGTGACTGTGACATATTGGCGGACAGATCAGACACATTTATACAATGATCGGTGCAATTAAAAATGCATTGATTACTGTGTAAATGTGACTGGCAGTGAAGGGCTTAACCAATAGGGGGCTTGTAGGGGTTAAGTGTGTTCTAGGGAGTGATTCTAACTGTGGAGGGGATGGGCTATGTGTGACACGACACTGATCACCGCTCCCAATTACAGGGAGCGGTGATCAGTGTCAGTGTCAGTAGGCAGAATGGGGAAATGCTTGCTTACATGAGCATTTCCCCATTCTTCCCCTCCGTGAGACGATCGCAGATATCCCCATGGACATCGAGTCTGTGAGACCCACGATAACACTCATGGAGCTTGCGGTGGCTACGTGCCCGCAAGCCACTTCTTAAAGGGCAATGTACAGGTACATTAATATGCCTGTATGTGCCCTTCTGCTGATGTATATCGGTGTTAGCCAGTCGGCAAGCAGTTAAAGCTCTCTAAAACACTAATTAAAGCCCCTGTCACTAAATAAAATGGTTAGCTTACAGTCCTGTTTACTCCTGCTTTTTCTTTTCTTCATCTTTGCTTCAAAAATTATACTCCATGTAGCTTTAGTGTTCAAAGTGTCTTCAAAGCCTCCATAGAAGTCTGTGGCAAAGCTCACTTGAAGCCCCACCAAACCCTCACTGAAGCCCCATGAAGCCTCACCGAAGCCTCACTAAAGCCCCGCCAAAGCCTCATCGGAGCCCCACTGAAGCCCCACCACAGCCCCACCAAAGCTTCATTGAAGCCTCATCAAATCTCCACCGAAGCCTCACTGAAGCCCCACAAAGCCTCACCGAAGCCCCACCACAGCCCCACTGCAGCCCCACCGAAGCCTCATCGAAGTCCCACCAAAGCCTCATTGAAGCCTCATCGAAGCATCAAGCAAAAGCAAGGTGTAAACAGGACTGTAAGCTAACCATTTTATTTTGTGACAGAGGCTTTGACTGGCATTCAGAGAGCTTTAACAAAATGTGTCTGAAGCCATGTTTTGAAGCAAGTGTTTACAAGCCATTATACTGTACATCATTAATTGTATTATTTTTAAAGCAGGTCATGTAAGTATCTGAATTTGACCTGTTATCAATCTCTTGTCACCCCAGTACAGCAGAACTGGAATGTGAAAGGATGAATAAGTACAAGGAGCCAATAGGTTTGTGTGCTGCCAAGAAGCATGATATTGGGAAGAGCTCATCACTATGCCGCTTCTCCTTGCATAGTCTCACAAAAGGCTGGAACAGGCCAGGACTACCTGAGCTCAGAGCATAGGCATGCACACAGGGTGTGCCAGATGTGCATGATGTGCTTGGGCACTCCATAATCACCCCATGTGCATTAGCATTATCCAGTGGCGGCACCAGGTGGGTGGTTGGGGGTTCCAGTGACCAGTGTAAATGCCCCCATTATATTAAAGGCTAGGTTCAACATTAGGAACATGTTACACCTGTATTTAGGATGTAACACAATATACTCCCAATCAACTATCTCCCATCACCAGAACCTCCTCCCTGTGACAGCAGGTGGCAATCAGGTGTGTTTGATCTTTGAGGTGCAAACCCTAATGTGCACATTTATGGCTCAGAGGAAATGGGTTTATTAATGCTGGCCATCAGACTGGGGACATCTAGTGGTAGAAAAGAGTTTTGTGATAGAAATGTCTGGAATGAAGTCAAATATTGCAACAAAGCTTGTTTTGTTAGAATTGATCTTTTAATGGGTCATTCATTTGTATCTTATGTCTGGCTGGAGTTCCGCTTTAAAATATTGGAGGCAGGTTTCTAATGCAGTTTTACTATATAAATATGCCCATATAGAGTACTGTAGGTTTTCGCTTTAGGAGAGATATCTGTATTCTGAGTTTAATCTCATGTGTTTCTACTGTTATATGTACATATTGTTACCAGCTGCATAACACCATAAGTTAAATGATTTCACTGCTCACATTTTTTTTTATTATATATATTTCTTAATAACAGCAACAAAATAAGATTACAATTTAAGATTAATTGTGCATTTAAAATACTCTAGTAAATACTTTGGAGATTTGCTGACTCTGAAGCTGTTTTTAATATCTGTTGACAGCCAAGATTCACTTGGTTTAAAATGCCAGGCACAGTTGTATAATTAAATGGAGGAACTTTAAACGGCTGTTTTAAAACTGAAGTTACAGTTCACTGCCTCTTGTCTTTTCATTTACCTAGTTTGTAATTTATGCACATTCATAACCACTTCACCCATGACCTTGACACTAACAGGACAATTCATCCAGTTTGTTAGTTATCCCATCTATCAAATGTTCAGGGCCTTGTAACTTTATGTGAGCAAATGCATGTCCAAAGGTTGCCTTCCTGAATCTATCTTTGCAGCAGGTGCACTGGCTGTCTTTCAACTGTTATTCTTGTTGTTTGTAAAGATAAAAAAAGAAATCTACTATCAGAAAAACAAAAGTATAGCGTTCTGGCAAAAATTACACCCACAATTCTCTCTTGTTCTTCTATTAAAAGTATGCATCAGTCTAAAATAAATATTGTAAATTGAAACGAATTAAAATGGCACCGTTTACGCACCTGCAAAAGGGCTGTAATATTCATTGGGTGTTATTTTATATATATATATATATATATATATATATATATATATATATATATATGATTGTCTTTTAGTTGTATTGCACAGACAGAACACTGGTAGACTTTACTTGTTCTAGAAGTTGCTTTTATAGTATATAATAAACTAAGCAAATATTAATTAATGCAAAATACATGATGTATGACATTTTAATTTAACACATGTGGAAAACTGAAGACATTAAAGTGTTTGTAAACCTTTGATTTTTGTTGAAATACAAAATAACAAACATGTCTATATTTACCTGCTCTGTGCAATGGTTTTGTAAAGAGCAGCCCCAATCCTCCTCTTCCGGGGTCCCCCACCAGCATTCCTGTCTCTTCCCCTCCATCAGGTGCCTCCATGGAAAGTCATTTTCCCTGGGGGTACCTGTGCGGGCTCGCTCCCGACTCCAGGTACTGCCGTGTCACAGCTTTTGATTGACAGCAGTGGGAGCCAATGGCTCCTGCTGCTATCAATCTGTCCACTGAGGAGAGAGACAACGACTTGAGCCGCTGCGCTCATGCACATCTCCGGATTGAATCGGGCTCAGGTAAGAAAAAGGTGGGGTTTGGGGTGAGGGAACTGCAGCACAGAAGGTTTTTCACCTTAATGCATAGAATGTATTAAGGTGAAAAAACTTAAAGCTCCATACACACTATCAGATTTTCTGCAGATTTTTTCCTTCAGATTTACCAAAACCATGTAGTGCAAGGGCCTGCCTGATTGCATACAAATTGAAGCTCCTAAGGTTTGACTTCATATTATATCGTTTTGGTAAATCTGAAGGAAAAAAATCAGCAGAAAATCTGTGTATGGGGTTTAAGGCTTTACAACCACTTTAACCCCCCTGACGGTATTCCCGAGTCTGACTCGGGGTGGATTTTTCATACCAAAAGCGGTATCCCCGAGTCAGACTCGGGACTGCATCGCTGGATCCAGGAGGAGGTTTACTTACCTTCTCCCTCGGATCCAGCGTTGTCTCCCCGCTGTACGAGCGAGCCGTGTCTCGCTCGATGCATTACATCGCCGATCTCCGTGCCCTGCGAGCGTTGCGACGCACGGGCACGGAGATCGGCGCCAAATTCAAAAAGTGAAACAAACAGTAAACATACAGTATAATGTAATCTTACAGATTACATTGCTGTATGTAAATATTTCACATCCCCGTTGTCCTTAGTGGTCTGCCCAGTGTCCTGCATGCAGTTTTATATAATAAAAACTGTTCTTTATGCCTGGAAACTGGAGATTGCCCATAGCAACCAAAACTGTCACTGTACATCAAAAATGATTTTAGACCAGCTAGAAAACAGCGATAATAAATTAGAATCACTCGCAGAATTGAGCGATAGCGATTTGTGGGGAGATCCGTCATCAAATACTGAAAAGTAATGACAGTGACAATTCTGCAACTGAGCAAATTTCTGTGTTTTTGATTTGATAAAATTATTGAATAATTTTTATTATTGTTATATTATTATTTGGTACAATTATTTATAATTATTTATTATATTATAATTTATGATTTAATTTTTCAAACTTTATCATACCCGGGATGTCTGCTAGACTCTGGTTTGGACAGATTTAAGAGAGTTATTCCTAAGAATTGCAGGACTACAATATAAAACGCCAAATTTTCATGCAAAATAATGGTACCGCTTTTAGCACCTAAAATCCGGAAATAATCGTACCGCCAGGGAGGTTAATTATCCAATAAAGCAATTACTTAGGAAACCATTTTTTCTAAGATAATGGTATAAATAATATGAAGCAATAAAATATCAACCACTGATCTTACTGTATAGTGTAAATTATGAATCTTTAAATGTTATTGTGGGGTAAAGGCTTAGTTAGCTTTTACATGGAATAAAATGACTCAGTTAATCTGATAAAATGTGTATCTGTTAGCTGCTATGTATTTACAAATTAGCAGTTGTTTTAAAGCAACTCTATTACTAAAAATGAAATATGTATTAAAGTCCTTTGCATAGAGCTAACTTCGTGGTGATTAATAAATAAGAGATATGAAGGGGTAAAAGAGGTCAGTCAACACCAAAATTGCTAAGGCCTTCTTCACACATTGCATCACAACACACGCTACCACGTATCAACATGCATGTTACTTGTGTCGTGGAAAAACCTACCATACTCTTTTGCGCTAATAAGCGCCCATTTAGTCTAATGGTATAATGCATCTTACCTATATCTTTTTTTTCCACATATCCCCAAGTAAACAGATATGACCATAGCTTACGTCCTGATCTCAGCACAACTGCCCTCCACCGAGCACCGCACTGGGTCTTTTATTCAAAAATAACAAAAGCAAATGACACACAGAAAGTAATCGCCCCAACAGCCAATCACTTCCGCCATGGGAAATTACCTCACAGGATATGAATGTCAACACGGGAAATCCTTCCAACAAGATGAGTTTATACAACAACCAATGAATAATGACTACAGGAGTCTTATGGGCATGTTTGGGCGGGGGCAGCATGTACGATCTCCCGTCCCCTGTTTCTGTAAGCTATCTTCAGCTACAGACAGGAAGCTTGAGATCATGAACGCTGCTCCTGACCACAACAACCCAAAGATTCCTGTTTTTACCATTTGGCAGGATTCCTTATTCTGCATTGTTCAGAGAACAAAGCATACCAGTGTGGATGGGAGATTATATGCAGGTGCACGCCACGGCACCCACAATATGTTGATCAGGCACACAGGGGTGACACAAGCGTACATTCGCTAAACCAATAATGTCTTTGCAGAGCGAACACATGCCCCCAGACGATCGTTCTGTGAATCGCACAGGGGCCCTTCGCTGGTGGACATATCCCCACTCTGCAAACACTTCTCTACATCCCCAAGGAGCTTTTCACTACCAAACGGATCTCAACCAGTGTCATTCTGCCCCAGTCAGCTCTTTAGAATGGGTTGCGGGAGAACTAACACTGGGAGACACTATGACAATACATATTAAATACATCTTCATAAAATTTCCACAACACTTGGCATCTTAGGATTTTAAATAAGCCTGGTTTACATATATTTGTTGCATTGCATTGTAAAAAAAATTGTTTAGGTATGTTTTTCATCCATCAGTGCATATTGAGGAACCCATGGAAGTCAATGAGAGTATAATGCATATGTTGTCGTGCACTACAAATGTATGGTAGCTGGGTCCTACCCCTGGCAACAGGCCAAATGCTTTTGGCCTAGCTATATTTTGAAAATGGCATGCTCTTATGACACCATCCTAAATGTTCACGTGGAATATAAGAAAATTAGTGATGAAAAAATGCATGAAAAACATATGAAAGTAGAAGTGCATAGGTGTGAGTCCTACCTAAAACTTTCCCTTAAGTAGAAATGTTTACTAATACACTTCCATTGTGTATTTTATTCTCTTTAGTGAAGATAAGGCTATGAGAGTAAGCCTTTCAGAGTAACTTGAATTTTGTCAGGCATATCAAACTGCGATCACACTGCGATCACACTGTGATCCTTTACTCTTTCCTTGCAGGCCTCAGCCAAAAAAAAATCAATATTAGAAAATAAAACATAAAAATAGTGGATTCCAAAAAACTCTAAGGATAAAAAAGGATTACAGTCATTGATATACACAGTACATTAACACATTATAGAAAAAACATAAAAAGATTATTCTATTATTTACAGGGACGTCTTGCTGGACCCTGGGCAAACATTTTCTTGGGCCCCCTCTTCCATGCAATGTCTTAAAACACATGCTTTAAGACATACAATAAATAGCAGCTAGACTCAAAATCAATTTACTGAATCAGATCAGGCAGCAATTGTGATTGGTTGCCAGAGATTACAGTGTATCATTACCGCTCACTGGCGAGGTTATAGCATACATTTTGGCTCACTGTTTATTTTCTAGAGGTTAGAGTACATGACTTCTGCTTGTTTATTGGTTGCTAGAGATTACTGTACATCAACACTGCTCACTGATTGATTGCTAGAGGTTACTATACATCTATACCACTCTATACCACATCTATACCACTCACTAATTGGTTGCAAGAGGTGAATGTACATTATTACTGCTCACTGATTGGTTACTAGAGGTTACTGCATATCCTTACCACTCAATGATTGGTTGCAAGAGGTTAGTGCACAGCATTACTGCTCACTGATTGGTTGCTAACATCATCTCCTCACTGCCTGCACACCATGGTCTGGGGAGGTAAGGGGTCCATCAATAGACAGAAAACCCCTAGGAATCCTAGGACTCCTGGGAACAATGGCAATGCTGGTGGAGGGGGGTGATCAGTAGCAATGCTGGGGGGTTGATGGGATTAGTGACATTGGTGGAGGGAGGGGATTAGTTAGGGGGCAATACACTGTGACAAATTATAAATCATGTAGAGCAAAGCTGGAAATCTTTGGCAAGTATAAATTGGGAGATTCTATCAATGTAATGGGGATTTTACAATGGCCACCAATGTCAGGGGGATTTACTCTGACCATCAATGTGAATTTGCACACCATGTAATGGGGGATTTTATGCCACCCACCAATAGAAAAGAGGGATTTCTACACTGACACCAATTTAATAAGAGCATTTACACCAACCACCAGTGTAAGGGGGAATATACAATGACCTCCATGTAAGGGGGAATTTACACTGACAACCATTGTTGAGGAGATTTGCACTGACTACCAATGTAAGGTGACACTTCTACATCTTCCACCAATGTTAGGGGGGATTTACACTGACCACCAGTGTAAAGAGGTATTTACACCGACCACCAGTGTAAGGGTAATTCTACACTTACCACCAATGGAAAGGGAAATGTACACTGATCACCAATGTTATGAAGAATTTACACTGACAACCAATGTAATGGGGGATTTTACATCAACAGCCAATAAAGGGGGATTTCTACACTGGCCACCAATGTATTTGTGGGATTTCTACTCACCACCAATTTAAAGGGGCTTCTACGTGGACCACCAATGTAAGGGATGATTCAAAACTGACCACAAATGCAAGTTTGGATTTTTTTAATGATTACGAATATAAAGAAGAGTTTCTACACTGGCCACCAATGTAATGGGGATTTACACTGACCACTAATGTAATAGGAGCATTCACAGTAACCACCAATGTAAAGAGGGATTTACACTGACCACCAATGTAAGGGGAACCTTCACACTGCCTGCTATTGTGAATGAAAGGATTGTACACCAAGCCCCAATGTAATGAGAGGATTTACACTGATCACCAATGTAACTGAGACATTTAGCCTGCATTCACATTTGTGTTTTTCGGGAATACATGCAAAATCACTTTCCTGACCACAGAACCATGCTGCCCTTTAGCAGATACACACCCTCATGCATCGGCGGAGATGTGCATATTCACATGCACCAAATGATGTCCTTTTCTTGATTGTGGGGAATTTGTTGGAGTTTTAGGTTGTAGTGGATGGATGTTTTATATGTTTAAAAATGATAAAATAAAGAGATATTTAAAACAAAATTCAGGGTGCTGTGGCACCACCTTCTTTTGAAGAATTGTTCCTCCTCCAATTTGATACCTTTGCAGAACAGGCTGATGTTAGGCTTAACTATAGAACTATACAACTATAGTTGTAGGCAGGACTACTTTATATCCCCTTTATATCCCCAATAGGGAGCATTCAGTAGAAGTAATGGTAGATATGACCTCAGGGGGACATTAAATACATATGAATGTCGCCTCTATTTACATATCAATGCAGCTGATCGCGGCTATTTACATATTAATGATGTCACTATTTACATATCAATGCAGGTTATTTACATGTAAACACAGGGTCTGCAGGTGAGTCATCTATACATGGTAATAGTGCAGGGCTGGGCAGCAGCAACAAAACTTTACACTGAGATATCGGGACACAGCACAGGACTAAAAATTCAAGGGATAAGGGGATTTAAACTGGGATAGTTAGCAAGTATGAGGCAGCTGCTTTGGGCCCCACAACAATGATGGGGCCCAGGGCAGCTGCCCCTTTTGCCCTGCCTTAAAAATGGCCCTGACTATTTAGAAGAGACAAGCTTAAAGTGATACTACCAGCAATATGTATGCAAAAGAACTTGTTTTCCAAGGTTGATAATGCATACTTAATTTCAGTGTGTTGCTGTTCTCCTAAGCTGTGCTCTTCTGATGTAGGCTACAAGCAGCTGTGGTAATTTATGGTACAGACATATTCCTCTGTAGTCACCCACAGTAGGCTGTCATTGGAGCATGCATATGTCCACAGGACGTTCACGGATGGTGTCGATCAGCGACTTATAATGGGACTGCAATAGTTCAGCAGGTAATCTGACACTGACTGCCGCTTGGTGAGAACTAACTAACTTCCACTGACATCACCAGTGACATTATTACAGCGATCAGTGCTAATAATATGCACTGTCACTTTTCTAAGAAATGTATTTAAATTTGGATGAATCAGTAAAGTATTCTAAAATATTGGGGTCTCAAAGTTTCTATATAAGAAGAGAAAGTAGAATTTTTTTAAACCTTTTATACCTTTTATAGTGTTAATGCTACTACAGGGACCCCATTGATTGACCTTAATTTATTACGTCTACCACATAGCGTGATTGCCAGAAAATTAAGGGATGGCCAATATAGTGGAGAGCCCACTCACTCACCATGCTCAGATGTGGACACAGGGTCCATTTTCCATAACTTCCTGGACCGCTTGACACACACAATTTCAGCAACTCAGAGAGATCAAATTGAATGAGGCAGAGGTAGCTTGGAAAGTGATCTGCAGCCAGGTGAGAGGGCCCCCATTATCAAAACCAGTGTGGGGGCAGCTGGGCCATAGTCTATAGAATGCAGTTTTTCCAGAAGACCAACTACTGTGGGGAGCCCTTCTCTGAATGCTATCATGGTACTTCAGTTACAGTGGGCTGGCCCTTGGCCTTGGATCCCTCCAGCTGTTCTCCTGTGTTATGAGAGCTAACCTGGACTTAACAGTGAAGAATTCTGTTTATGAGAATAATCACAGCATCAGGAGCCACTCAGACACTGCCGCATACACATGTGCTCACAATAAAAAGCTGACAGGAGGATAGAATAGAGTGAGCAAAGTGATTAACTCATCATTGTGTTGCAACTGCCTTACTGTTCAATCAAAAGACTAGGTTGTGTTTTCATAATGGTGTGCTTGACCAAGCTGTGCCACAGCAATAGAGTATCCTGCTGCATTGTCTTGCAGTGGTGCCTGGATCAGCCATATGGCTTAACAGAATTCCACATTTTCTGGCAAGTAAAACTGATTCAGTATGCATTTAAATTTCTGGCATATACCTGCTTTTCTGGACTTCAACTTTCAATAGATACTGTATCACAAAATTGAACATTTAGAAAGCATTGTGCATGTTTGGCATTTGATATGCCACCAATTCTATAGATTTTTGGGGGTTTCACGATTTGCAGCAGTTTTCGTCCAGCTGTAATATGCCTATACCATCATGCTAATATATGCATCTTTGTTATGTACCTATGGTTCTTTTTAATTGCACACTAGTCTTTTCTTGTTGTAGGTCAGTTTTTTTAAAATGTACTAATATATTTGTTATATTGTTTATATATATATATGTCTGTTCATACAGGACTTTACCTTTTTTCTTTGGGCCGATATAATCCTATTATATTGGGGGATTTTTCTTGCGTATTTGTTATAAGGATGATGGCCTATGCCCTTACAACCATACCCCCCTCACCTCTATGTAACAATTCTTTAGATTAGCCAAATTTCTATAAAAATGTAAACGGCTTTGTGCTATTTAGTCTTTTAACTGGTATTATAGCAGTCCTAATTTGATGATTTCTGGATTTCTATTAAATTATGCCTGCTGATGGTATGTTTGTAATACTAAACTCCAATGCTGGAGGACTTTTTTCTTTTACCATGTACAGAGATTCACTGCAACCTACTGAGATGCATTCTTCTTGAAATGGATTGTTAGGGGGGGTCATCCTATTCCATAGTTCTGGTAAATCTAAAGGAATTCAATCTTCACGTAGCAGGAACTCACGTTCAGAACTTTAGAACTTTTTTTGCAGCGGAGTGTGGTATTGTGCATTTGCCGTGCATTTGTTGCAAGGCAAACACATGCCTATTACCCACACTTGGGATGCCTTTAAAGGGGTTGTAAAGGTAAATGTTTTTTCACCTTAATGCATTCTATGTATTAAGGTGAAAAAACATCTCACACTGCCGGCGGCCCCCAGTCCCCCCATTTTACTTACCTGACCCCTCGAAAGTCCCGTGCTCGCCCCCGATGTCCTCTTCGCCGCTCAGCCTGGCCGCTGATTGGCTGCAGTGGATGGAGTGAAAGCAGCGCAGCCATTGCGCTGCTCTCAATCACATCCAATGGCGCGGCGCTCCAGGGGATGGGGCCGTGTGATACAGCGAGCGGCTATAGCCACCGGCTGTATCACTGGAGCACACGCGCAGGTGCTTCTCACCATGCGAAAGAGCTCGCATGAACATGAGAAGTACCTGCGGGAGGAAGCAGAGACAGCCGCCGAAGGAGCCCAGAAGAGCAGGTTTGGGGCCACTCTGTTCAAAACGAGCTGCACAGTGGAGGTAAGTATAACATGTTTGTTATTTAAAAAAAAAAAAATTACTTTACAATCCCTTTAACATGTAATGAAAATGCAAGCACAATGCCCATTTGCATTGCATTTCTGAAATGCATGGCAAAGCGCGGATTTTCTGTGTAACTTGCCATGCATTCGGAGATACACAAATGTAAATGGAGCCTCATTGTTCTTGTGTAAACACACCAATTTCACTTTTAGCCCCCATTCATACCTAGTGTAGTGGACCTTTTTGAGCTTGTTATTCCTGTGACACGCATTGTGTAGCCCATTGATTTCAGTGTGGTACCCTACACGTGGAACTATAGCTAACTGGAACATTTTGGGTGTTGCAGTTTGCACCTTTTTACTGTGCATTTTGCTGCATTTGTCACTCATTTTTTCACCAAAAAAAGTGTGTTTTTCTTCTGCGTTTGGGTGCTATTAATAATTAAAGTGATTGCATTAAGATAAAAAGCCTTCTGTGTGCAGCAGCCCTCCTCAGTTCCCCAATGCTTACCCGAGCCCTCTCTCTATGCAGTTATGTCCACCAGTGTCTCAGCCATTGGGACTCTCCCTCCTGATTGGCTGAGACACAGCAATGGCGCCATTGGCTCCCACTGCTGTCAAAGTCAGTTAGCCAATCAGGAGAGAGGGGGGCAGGGCCAAACCACAGCTACATGTCTAAATGGACCCACAGAGCTGCAGCTCTGCTTGGGTGCCCCAATAGCAAGCTGCTTCCTGTGGGGGCACTTAACAAGAAGGAGGGGTCAGGAGCACAGAAGAGGGACCCAGAGAAGAGCAGGATCCAGGCTGCTATGTGCAAATCAACTGCAACAGAGCAGGTAAGTATAACATGTTTGTTATTTTTACAGAAATAAGCAAGACTTTACAATCACTTTAATCCCGAAAGTATAACTAGTTATTTCAGGTGTATAAAGGTGGCCATACAATATATAATCTGATTGTACAATCTCTATACAATCTCCTTTAAATTGTAGAAAATGATATAATAGGAGGACACACCATCTATTCAATCACTCTGTATCCAATTGGGCAGACCCTTGCACTACATAGTTGTTGGTAGATCTAAAGGAGATTGCACAATCAGATTGTATAGTGTATGGTGAGCTGTACAGGACCCAGAACATACTGTTTTCAATACTACAGCTCTAACCCACATAGGCTATCTTGACCGCTTAGCTTCTGCACACTCTGCCAAATGAACGATCTATGCAAGATGAAAGTAAGGTAGAAAAATTGATGGCTGTGAATTAACCCTCCCTGGCGATATTCCCGAGTCTGGCTTGGGGGGGGGGAAATTCAGCACCATTAGCCGTAACCCCGAGCCAGACTCGGGATCGCATCGCTGGATCCAGGATGAGTTTACTTACCTTGTCCCCTGGATCCAGCGATGTCCCACCCGCAGTTCGAGCGAGCCATCCTCCGCTCGAAGTATCACATCGCCGAGCTCCGTTCCCTGTCAGCGTTGCGACACACAGGGACGGAGAACGGCGCCAAATTCAAAAAAGTAAAACACACATTACATACTGTATAATGTAATCTTACAGATTACATTGCTGTATGTAATTATTTCACATCCCCTTTGTCCCTAGTGGTCTGTCCAGTGACCTGCATGCAGTTTTATCATATAAAAACTGTTCTTTCTGCCTGGAAACTGGAGATTGTCCAGAGCAACCAAAACCGTCCCTTTACATCAAAAGAGGTTTTAGACCAGCTAGAAAACAGTGATAATAAATTGGAATCACTCCGTCATCAAATACTGAAAAGTAATGACAGTGACAATTCTGCAACTGAGCAAATTTCTGTGTTTTTGATTTGATTACATTATTGAATCATTTTTATTATTGGTATAATTATTTATAGTTATTTATTATATTATAATTTATGATTTAATTTTTCAAAATTTATCATACCGGGGATGTCTGCTAGACTCTAGTTTGGACAGATTTAAGTGAGTTATTCCAAAGAATTACAGGACTACAATATAAAACGCCAAATTTGCATGCAAAATAACGGTACTTTCAGCACCTAAAATCCGAAACAATCATACCGCCAGGGAGGTTAATGAGAACAGTGATCACTGATTGCATTGGAAAAATGTGCACCTACACAGGTGGGTGGGAGTGATTCCCTGGAATGAGGAGGGCAGATGCAGGGTACGTACTAATCAGGTTAGCTGGTAAACTCCTTAACTGTCCTAACAGTTTTCACATCCTAAGGGCTGTCAAGAAAGTAATGGAGAAGTAATAAAAAGTTTTTTGTTTTTTTTTATTCAACAAGCTGGACACTGAGATAATGGCTGTGCAGAATAAATAGAAATCTTTTTATTTTCTGTAAAATATGTACAATAATGGTATACTGGTGCATAGGGGAGCTGGACTTTAGGGAAAAAAAGGTAAACGTGGCCTTTAAACTGGCCAACTGTGTTAAAATAATCCCTCTCTGGCCAGTCCCTACTCTGGTCTGCAAAATGCAAATCCTCCAGTGGATATAGTGCCAATATGAGGCAAACAGACATAAGCTGTAGGAGAGGTACAGATTCAGGTCTGGTCACTGACCTGCACTATGCAATAGAAATAAGATATACCAATGCGCAAATCCAAATAGCTATCAACATATCACAAAACATAAAGCACCTTACACTTTTAGGAATACTAAATTTACTGAACAATAGCTTTCAGATAAATATGCTATGATGATGGATCTCTGTTTTCTACACTGCAAGCTGATCTGTTAAGTGTGTTTTATCTTGCATCTTGCTAATTATCTGCAAACTGCCTCTGCAATGTAAAATGCATTTTAGAATTCTTATGAAATTCTCTTTTTTAGCAAATGTTTGCTTATTTTTTTAATCTAAGAGACAACGGGCCTAATTTACTAAGTTGTAAATAAAGTGAATAGAAGTAAAGTACACCTGTATGCAAATCATCTACTTGCATGCGGAAACAGAGCTTCACATTATTGGTTGTTTGAAGTGAATACAGGTTTGCAGCTCACTTCACACTAACATTCAATACTGGAAAACTGTACCTTACATGGTTTTAGCTTAGCAACCACTTCTTCTGGTAATGGGTTGGACATACTGTAGCAATTATTATGAGAATGGAATAACTTCCTTTACAGAACAGTATGTTCCCAGATCACCGTGACAGCAAATGACAAATACCATTTGATGAGTTTAAAAAAAAATCCTTTATCTTTATTGTTGCCATGTCTGGACCTTGTTTAAATAATGACAACGTTGGAGCATGCCACATTAACCTCACTCAATCTTCTAATAATTTGTGTGCGCATCGAGCAGCTAGAGGAATGCAATTTGTAACTGGTAATCTGGCTATTTAGTTCAGACAAAGGCGCTGAATCTGTACAATTCAGAAATAAGTATTCAATAAATTCCTCTGTGAGATCAGAGCACATCAGCCAACATTATCACAGAAACACTATGATTATAAAAGATACAACGAGCCTGTTTGAGCAGCAAAAAACACTTTTTAATTGGGGCTTTCATGTGTTGAAAGATCACAAAATATTGCTCCCCGAGAGCTACATGATTGTTCTACACATGTACAAAAAAAGATTATAGCTTTTGGAAATCTGCTCATGAGAAAAAAATAAAATGTAAAATCAGACTTAGTAGTCTACTCCAGGCTTCTAGACTAAACCTTTCCCACTCTATGCAAAATTAAAAAAAAAAAGTTTACACTTTACGGCAGGGGTGCTCAACCTTTTGAAGAACAAGGGCCACTTAAGCAACTTGGTAACCAGTCGCGGGCCACAATGAGCGGAGTGGGCGGATGACAGGTCCATGTCCACCCTGCATATGCAGAGCAGACATGGACATAGCCCGCTCTACTTTATGGGCCCTCCAATCTGCCCAGATGGAAGGGGACAGATCCCCAGACAGTTTTTTCTTTTAGTGGATCGGATTGAAGGTATGCAGGTGTAAACGGACACAAGTCTGTTTACATTTGCCGCTCCATAGAGGTGAATGGAGGGTCTGATTGGGTCGGACCGATTATGTGAAAGGGGCCAAGATTGCTTTCACACTGATGTGCTGTGGTCTACCCAGAGCAGTGCACCTCTGGCTTTTCTGTGGGTTAGCTGCACTTTTCCATATAATTCTATTATATCCTGCGGGTGTTTTGCACTTTCTGGAAGCGCACCAAACCCGTAGGTAATAACAGAGGTCTATGGCTCAGTGCAGTTTGAAAGCAGCCTGGTAACCACTGCAGAACAGATATGCCCATATATACACTGTGATTATAGTATTAAACATACCTTCAATAACAGTCTTCAATTCGGGTATTGCCAGCTGTTGCTGTTCCAGGAGGAGTGCATTTGGTATCACTCTGCCTGTGACAGGAGGTAATGCTATACAAGAAGCATCGTCTTATGTGGCTCTGCTATGCAACTTATTGCTTCCTCTACCGCTGGCTTCATTGACAACACTGATGCTCTGGGATGCTGGGCTAGGAACCTGTGATTTGGGCTTGCCAGCCAGCCATCCCAGAGCAGGAGGTTGCGGGCCACATCAAAGGGCCACTGGTTGGGCACTCCTGCTTTACGGTATTACAGTGCATGATGTATGACAGGCATGGTGGACACCGCTCCAAACAACCTGTGGCTGCATGTAAATCCAGTAAACCTGGTTGCCAGCCCGGTCCACAGCAGCGTTCAATGTGGATAAAGAATGGAAGTGGTGGCACTCCAGGATAGATGAAAGTAGAATATCTTTATTGCAAATCCAGTTAAAAATATAGGAAATACACACACTCCCAGGACAGGGTTTAGCAACACATTTATCATGAGATCTAAACCATAATTTCCCTTATAAGTAAGCACATTTTGTGTGAAATGTACAGGCATACCCCACTTTTAAGTACACAATGGGGTTTATTTACTAAAGCTGGAAAGTGCAAAATCAGGCTCACTTCTGCATAGAAATCAAGCTTGTTCAATTAAGCTTTGATAATAAAATCTGGAAGTTCATTGGTTTCTATGCAGAAGTGAGCCTGATTTTGCACTTTCCAGCTTTAGTAAATACACCCCATTGTGTACTTAAAAATGGGGTATGCCTGTATTAAGGTGCTCTGTGATAATTGCTGTTGCATGCTTTTTGATTTTAATAGTCTTTTATGCTTAAATTGATGTTGTTGATAATTGTTGTTGATAAATTGTTGATAAGTCTTTGATGCTTAAATATGGTTTATTTTTCCATTGCTTAAAGTAAAACAACGGGCAAGCTAAGGACCTACATATAAAAAACAAAAACAAAAAAAACAAGTAAATATATGTTTAAACAAGCCATCTCTGACCAGTGTAGCTGCAGACACTATGGCACTCTACACCCTTAAAATTCTAAAGAAGACCAGTGAAGGTGCTCAAGTCAAGTCTCTTTTTTTCTCTCCCCTCTTTCCGTGTGCCTGCTTTTTGGAGCTGGCAGGCTGGTAAGGCTGTGACCTGGAACATGTATATGTGCTGCTCAAACTTGATACAGAGGGGGTATGTGAAAGGTGAATCCACATCTGCTGTTAGAGTGCTGACAGGGGATGGAGCCCACCCTGGCTCCTGCAAGGGTTCGAGAAAAAAAGGGTTAGCCCCTGGAAGGCACACATCTAAGATGTCCTAGAGAGGTGAATGGAGTAGCAACCTCAGCCTAGACTCCAACCAGGCTATGCCCCAATGCGTTTCACTCAAGGCTGGCAAGGCTGGCAGACTGGCAAATTTATGCTGAGAAAAAGAACAAAAAGATCTAAAGAGAGAAGTTAAAGTAATTTTCTCAGAATGTTGAGAAATAATTAATCTATGATGCCTGCAGCAACAAGGTTCAGTGAGATATTTTTCTAAAGCATGTGAAACAGCTTGGTTAGAATATGTAAATATGTGTATGGTCATTGTCTGTTCACATTTTAAGCTGTGCTTCTTCAGCTAGGAAAGCTGTGGTTCCATAGTACATACTAAGGTAGATGTGGATCTTTCATACTAGTATCAGTATATATGTTTTACATATCCTACCATTATTTGCTGTAGTAATGAGAAAAGAAGAAAAGAAGTTCAGAAAATAAGTTAAGGGGAGTCAGTCATTATCTTCTTAATGTAAGAAACAGCTGTTAAATCAGGTGACCTATTTCACCTATTTTCGTAAAGTATGTTATGCCCATATCTTTTGATCTACAACAATGAGGGACAGAGAGACATACAAATAAATATATAATTTTGTGGAAAGATACCTTATATTTATAGTGTTATTCTTTAGAGAGCGAAAATGATTTGAAGCAAATATATACTTTTTCTGTAGTTAGTATTGCTGCCAGTGCTGTACAAGATAAAACTTGATGTTCCAAAACTAAACTGGCAGAACTGTTTAATATGCTCTTAAATAATTTATCCAGATTATCATTCAAAATTCCAGCATTAAAGTTTTAACTGTAAATATGGCATAGAAGAAACCTGTAGATAATTATTTTTTATGAAGCTCCATCATGGAGTTTTCAGTTATTCAAGCTGGTAACCTTCTCACATTCACTTTAGCCTTATGGAAATGTTATGTGCATGTTTTTTATTCTTCCCCTGATGGGAGCTGCTGCTTCCACATAGGAGACAAACTATTTGGGTCCGTAGCGTTATTAATCTCCCAACATTAGAATCTCGCAGTCTATATGCTGTACATTTAATCATTGTCAAAGTCCCAGTGTGCATCTTCGCTGTACTGTTGATTTCTGCATAAATATTTTATAGGTCTCATCAGAGACATATCTATATCATATTTGAAGTTCCTAGTGGGCAGCATAGTTATTATCCTTTTCTTTATTAAACAGCTCCACATTGACATGCACATTTATTTTTAAAGGTGTAATAATCAGTGCCTTGAGAAAATTATGTGATCTAAATTTTACTTGGACTTACTAAGCAGAACTAATTTGAAAGCTTGCTGAATATGTATAAAAGAACTTGCTTTAAATTAGATACTTATGCTAAAGTAGTTTACCAATGTCAAACTGTTTCCAAAATAAATGTTTCAGGATGTTTAAGACTTTCAGAAATGTTTCTTGATATCAGCCAGTTCATGATAGCCCTTCCAGTGCAAACCAATGCACATGTGACAGCCATAGGAGAAAAAATAATATCCTATATCTCCTTTTACAATTTACTTATATTTAGAGGACACCTCATATATCATGTAAAGCAAGTCACCTTGAGTTATCACACTCGTACATTCTACTCTTCTCTGACTTTGGGATGATTTTGACCTCTAGAGGCTAATGGGTTGTTTTAAAAAAAAAGATGTAGAGACTGTTTTTTAGAAAAATATGTGTTCAATTAGCTCAGTAAATAATAAGGTGAAGCGTATGTTCACTTTTAATACCATCATATGCAAAGTGCATAAAAAAGGGAATTTTGATTGCACATAGTTGGCTAATTGAAGTGAGCACTGCTTCACTTCATATACTAATCTATGTGGATGTTCACTTTTCTGAATGAGCAGTCTCTACATTAGAAAATCAATTTATGCAAGTCTTTTATTTCCCTTCTCGTGAACTTATTCTTGCCTTACTATGCCTGCAGTCTAAACCTATAAACTACAACATTCATAACCCCTTAGGCTATTTGTGTCAGCTGGTAACATGTGGATGCTCTTATTATGATTTTCTTTACTTTTTTTAATGTTTGGTCAGCGGTATATGACTGTTTATTATTTGCCCTCATTATGTGGATATTCTGCTATGAGGTCTTGTATGTTTTCCTTTGACCAAGATGGCACCCATTGGCTCTTTTCCTGGGACTCAGACCGAGGCTTAGTAATTTTTTGTATATAAGCAGTGCCTCAGGACACGCCCGTGCCCTGTGATGGCCTCCTGTTGATGACGAAATGCGTAGGCAGGAGGAGCAAAGCACTGACGTCACCGCTATATGCTTAGTCCCGGAAGCAACGGGCTTATTCAAGGCTGGCCGGCTCGATTTCTTTTAATGCTGCATCGTATCTATGTAATGTAAGTGTGCATTTGTCTCATGTCTTATCAATTCGGAATAACTGTTAAGGGTTTCACACTATTGTGAGCCTTTTTTGTTCTATGGGGATTTCATTACCGTGCCCTATTCGATCTATGTGAGGACCATCTTTGCTGTAGCTGAAAAGTTCAGTTTACACCATAGAGATCCCAAGCTGGGATAAAAGCTATCTGCACACTGTGGTCCCCTGTAATAAGGGACCACCATGATCTGGTGAGCGGCAGTGTTTACTGTGGTCGAGGCACTTTCACCTGGTCACATTTTTCTGGGATGTCCTGTTTATATCACAAGAGTCTATAATTTTTTGCACAAACTTTATTCTTTATTTTTTGTATTACCAGACACAATTTAACCCTTTTTGGTTATCATCTTTATGTATGGACTTTTGATTATTCAAAATTCATTAGCTGTTCAAAATATTTCTATTCAGCTTTGTCCTTTTTATGATCACTTATATTCTTGTCATAATATTCACTTTATTGCATTTGTCACATTTTATTTGAAATTGATCTTCACTCAGTGTTTTTGATTAGTGCATTGGAAAATAACCATATTAGTAGTTACTCACTTTGGGTTAATTTGTTTTTTATAATCACGTTTTGACCTATTGTGGTACACCAGTCTCTAGACTGTGAGGGTATGAAGTTTGCCCCATAGATCAATTAGTTTAGCGCAGCTCCCCCTATTTTCTATGAATACAAAATTACCTCCCTGAGTCTATAACGAAAAGAGTTAGGTAGGTGATAGGTCTTTATAAGTGAAGGTATTACTTCCACTGTTCATGCTGCTGATTAAAACCTTATATTTCTGAAAACCTTATCTTCTAGACAATGATCAGAACCTTTGGCTGATCTGTATTGCAGTCAGTGTTACTATTACTTCTGTCCTGACATTCAGGGTGCCACTGGGATAGAAAACGAGAGGTATCTTCATAATAAAAAAAAAAACACAAGCAATAAAAACACAAAGATTTGGCAAAACTTTAACCTTTATTTTTTTTTATTGCTGTTTGTGTGGACACCCCTCCTAACTTCCCAATGCAGGCAGACAGAAAGCTAGAAGATTCTCCCTCAGTAAAACCTTTCCTAATTTATCTAAAACTCAGATAAATGGCTAATGGCTGGGTGAGCTTTAATTTATTCAAACAGAACATACTTAGCATTATTTAACTTACAGTGTTTCTACACTTATATCCCAGTGGAATGTCAATGTTTGATCATAATGTTGGTTCCTTAGCAACACCTTTTTCTCTACAACATCACTGACATTTAAATGGTCCCATACTACTATTTAGTGCATTTTTACATTTTATTATTGCTTACTATTAGGTTGTATCTGTCAAAAAGCTATCCATTACATTAGTGATTAAGAAATGGTGTTGCGCTCCGACTACTTAGATCTAATTAAATTAACATGTACTCAAGTGACAACCAAAACAGAAATAAACTAAAATGTGAAACTGCATGTTTAAATAAGCTCAGACAATGTGCATAAATATTAAAGTGCAATAAACCAGGTCACATTGTGCGCTTGACAAAAAACTTGATATGAAAAATCCTCTATAGATGACAGTGAGATGATATTAAGTATATATCCAAATATATAAATGATATGAAAAAAAAAAAATAAAAAAAAAAAAAAAATAAAAAAAAAAAAAAATAAAAAAAAAAAAAAAAAAAAAAAAAACACAACTGAGTGTCGTTATAAAAGTGCAAAACAGATCAAAGAATACACAAAATACTAATAATCCATGTGTAGTGTATCACGTGTCTGAACAAAATACTAATAGTCCATAAGCAGTGAAATGTGTGTTTGAGCAAAAATTCCAAAAACAAAAATAAGGTGAACTATAGTTATATGGAGAGCATATCCATTTAGTGATAAAATGCGTCCATTTGATGATCAACAAGGCAGTATCCTGCGTGCTCCAAAAGCAGGGGGTGGATTCCACCAGTGCTCCTATGCGTATAATATCCTCACACTAGGTGCAGTAATTACCTTACCTTACTGCTGTAAGGTAAACAGCATTTCCAAAGTGACGCTTGTTGTCCAATGTAGGTTCAGTAGGTGATGTAATCCTGGACTCTCATTCACCATGGGCACGTTGTAACATGCAGAGAAAGCAAGGGGAACACTCCAATAGTGAAGTACGTATTCACAATTTATTGGGTATAAAACGATGATGATGATGATGAAGTCATTTGACGATACGCGTAGGAACACAATTGGCCAGTAAGGACACCGGAAGTGACGTCCGGAAGCGCGAACGTGACACGCGTTCGTTTAAGTTGTGCTTTTATTATTGTTTTAAATGTGAGTACCTTACCTTCGTTTTATACCCAATAAATTGTGAATACGTACTTCACTATTGGAGTGTTCCCCTTGCTTTCTCTGCATGTTACAACGTGCCCATGGTGAATGAGAGTCCAGGATTACATCACCTACTGAACCTACATTGGACAACAAGCGTCACTTTGGAAATGCTGTTTACCTTACAGCAGTAAGGTAAGGTAATTACTGCACCTAGTGTGAGGATATTATACGCATAGGAGCACTGGTGGAATCCACCCCCTGCTTTTGGAGCACGCAGGATACTGCCTTGTTGATCATCAAATGGACGCATTTTATCACTAAATGGATATGCTCTCCATATAACTATAGTTCACCTTATTTTTGTTTTTGGAATTTTTGCTCAAACACACATTTCACTGCTTATGGACTATTAGTATTTTGTTCAGACACGTGATACACTACACATGGATTATTAGTATTTTGTGTATTCTTTGATCTGTTTTGCACTTTTATAACGACACTCAGTTGTGTTTTTTTTTTTTTTTTTTTTTTTTATTTTTTTTTTTTTTTATTTTTTTTTTTATTTTTTTTTTCATATCATTTATATATTTGGATATATACTTAATATCATCTCACTGTCATCTATAGAGGATTTTTCATATCAAGTTTTTTGTCAAGCGCACAATGTGACCTGGTTTATTGCACTTTAATATTTATGCACATTGTCTGAGCTTATTTAAACATGCAGTTTCACATTTTAGTTTATTTCTGTTTTGGTTGTCACTTGAGTACATGTTAATTTAATTAGATCTAAGTAGTCGGAGCGCAACACCATTTCTTAATCACTATCACTTAATCTGGGGAGGGTGTATACCCCTGCCGGTGTTTTGCTGCAACCCCACTAGTTTTAGGACACATTGGTAGGCGCGAGAATACTTTTACTCTCATATCCATTACATTGCTACTATATTGGGTTAAACTGATGCTATACTAGACAATAGACAAACCATGATGGATACATGTGCTTGAGGTTTGGATGGCCCTTAATCACAGTACTGGCGCACACCACTCAGAGCTGGTATATTGCTTTTTATCCCAAGAGTTTAACCAATTTAATGATGTAATTTGTAATACAATGTCAATATGCTCCCATTAAGTGTTTTAGCTTACTCTAGAGTGTTGATCATTGGATTTGTACATTTTGGCTGTTGGCCATAAGAGATTATAGCATTAATGGCTGAATTATTAGTAAGCTCTCTCCCACATTTGTTCAATATGTCTTTTGAGAAGTCTATGATCCAGAGTACCTTAATTTGTGAGTTGACAGCTATATGCAAAAAAATATGTTTTCAGAAGTCCCCTTACCTGTTCTTAAACGGTTCACTTCATCATCAACTTGCAAAGAGGATGCATTTGCACATACACATACACACACTTGAGTTTTTTTTTTTATTCAAAACAGCATTTTCCTTATTGTTCTACACAACATTTCTACAAATCTTTGTTCTCAAAAACACTTTCTCAAAAACAATATGGTAATATTAAGCCAATAATCCTTCACTTCTTCACTTAAGAGCAGTATGTTACTATTGTTCATTGTCAGTAATTAATTCTGTGGAAAAACACTATTCTATGCCCAGAGCTCTGTTTTAGCTATGTTTCACTCAGCGTTTTAAATTTTTCATTGCCTTTTTCTATGTGAGACATGATTTCTAATTATTGTCTCTCCGTCACCCTTTTTTTTTCAATCTGCTATACCTCTTTCTCAGTTCTGTTACTACATTTTAATTGCAACCCGAAGTTATTCAGGTGCTCTCACAACTGTCTAGGCAGCTGTCTCGTACCTATACCCAAGCTGCTCTCTCTCTCTTGCTCTCTCTCTCTTTACTTTATCTCAGATGACAGAACAGCAACTTCTCTTACAGTGCCTTATTACCTGTCTTCACCCACCCACACAGGTGACAGAAACCTATAAGACCACACATGTGCAGTCCAACCACATTTACCCCCAGCCAGCCAACTTAACCTCATGACATCCACAGGATGGTCAATATCTCTCAGCTAGTGCAATGCAAAAAAAATGCCACTTCACAGACACAAGCTGGGAAATGGCCAGACCAGTTCAACCACAATGCAGAAGAATATAATATGTATGCACAGTGAATCATACATACAGCATACAAACTATATAGAAGTATATTTTATTTGATCTGTCTATTAGAGGGTGTTTACATCCTGCATGTTACCTTCAGTGAGTAGATTTGGAGATCAAAAGTACTGCCAGAATCCTTAGCAATTCAAACTGAGCATATAGTACAGTAAAACAGTCAAATATTACCTTCAATTAAAAACACAAATCAAGATATAGGTATCGGAAGCTATATGCAGATCATTACTTTTTCTGTAAACAACCAACTTTGGTCTTACCATTTCCCACTCACCTAGTATTCCTTATTTTTTAGTAAGGATCAAAAGTGAAAGTTCAAAATGTCAAGATTTTAACACCATTTCTACTGCCAACAATTCTGGATCTACTGCTTGGTTTGATATGGAATTTACATGTAAGCTAACCTCTGTTTATGCATTTTGCTATCCTATGCTTAATTTCAGTTGCCAAGATTTGTGATATACAGGCATACCCCACTTTTAAGTACACAATGGGGTTTATTTACTAATGCTGGAAAGTGCAAAATCAGGCTTTCTTCTGCATAGAAACCAATGAGCTTCTAACCCCAGCTTGTTCAATTAAGCTTTGGTAATAAGCCTTGGAAGCTCATTGGTTTCTATGCAGAAGTGAGCCTGATTTTTCACTTTCTAGCTTCAGTAAATAAATCCCATTCTGTACTTAAAAGTGGGGTATGCCTGTAAACACCTTAAAGTACCACATTTCTAAATCAAAATAGGCATTAGTGACATGACAAGCATTATAGTCAGCATTGTTGAATGGTTGTAGTAGAGTCCATAAAGTAGCATTCACTCTTCATAGGCTGTTGATGTTTTAAATAGTCTTGATGTTAGGGATGGGAAGTTGCATTTTTGTAGTCTCTCAGTGGTTTATCAAATGAATCTCAGGCTATAGATATTAAGTCTGAGTACTGAGTTGTGACACTTCAAAGAAACAGAGGTGCCTTACATTGTTGTATTTTTTGCAGGGGGGCAACAAATGATCCACAATTTCATAAGAAAACTGCTTGTTATAAAGATGTATTATAATTATAATTCCTCCACCAACAACTCAGACTGTTGTCACACTCTTCCCAGTGTGAAGAAGCACCAGCCACCACCTCGTGAAATGAGCACTCACCAGAAAATATGCTACAAAATGTGTAACAAGCTTAGCATGTCATTATAGATAAGTGTAATCCAGGGTAACCTATGCATCCATCCACAGTGCTCTCCTCTCCGGTTCCCAGCACTGATACAAGTTGCAGCAAATAAAGCCCACATCAGAGCCAGCAAAGATGGTAATAGTGTAGTATTTATTGCACAATGAGAATTACATACAAAGCACACCAAACAAAGACGACAATATATCAAGGAAAAATGCTGTAACTCACATAGAAAGCCACTGCTGACCTATATCATGCAGTGTAGTGATGTCAGCACTACAGTCTCTGTTGGTTATAAATGTTATTTTGTTTAAGTTTAATTTTTACTCTCTTCATGACTAGACATTATTGATGCATAGATGCCCAGATCAAATTTAGCAGTATCAGTATGATTTTGTTAACATGACAATAATTATATGACTTATTTGTTCACCTACCTAAATAACACATGCATTTATTTTTAACCTCTCGCCTACAGGGCACTTTCACCCCCTTCCTGCCCAGACCAATTTTCAGCTTTCAGCACTCTCACATTTTGAATGACAATTACTCAGTCATGCAACACTGTACCCAAATGAAATTTATGTCCTTTTTCACACAAATAGAGCTTTCTTTTGGTGGTATTTAATCATTAGTAGGTTTTTTTATTTTTTGTGCTATAAATAAAAAAAGACTGAAAATTTGGTGAACAAATTTATTTTTCTTGGTTTCTGGCATAAAATTTTGCTAATTAGTAATATTTCTTCATAAATTTTGTCCAAAATTTATACGGCTACATATCTTTGGTAAAATTAACCCTAATTAGTGTATATTATTTAGTTTTTGTGAAACTTATAGAGTCTACAAGCTATGGTGCAAATCATTGAAAATTGATTACACCTGATCACACCTGCTGTACTGAACCTCATTTCTTGAGACACTAACAAGCCAGGAATGTACAAATACCCACAAATTACCCCATTTTGGAAAGCAGACACACTAGCGTATAACCTATAAGGCACAATGAGTCTTTTTAATGGTTAATTTTTTTCCAGACGTTTTTGGAAAATGTGAAAACAAAATGAAAACGCATTTTTTCCCCACAAAGTTGTCCATTTTAAGATATTTCCAGCACATAGTACATACAAAGCAAAAATGACACCCCGAAATACATTCTGCTACTCCTCCTGAGTATGGAAATACCACATGTGTGAGACTTTTACACAGCCTGGCCACATACAGAGGCCCACCAGTGAAGTAGCATCTTCAGGTATTCTACAAGCATAAATTACACATCTCATTTCTCAACCACCTATTACAATTTTGAAGACCCTGGAGCACCAGGACAATAGAAACACCCGCAATATTACCTAAAAAAACCAGACACACCCCAACATATAATCTATGAGGCATAATGAGTTTACAGCCTATTATTTTTGAAGGCCCTTATATTTCTAACACATAGCATTTACATACCAAAAATTACACTCCAAAATAAATTATATTGAGGAAAGGGTAAAAAAAGTATTACCTGTGGTTTTAGTAGTGTCCCCAGAGGAGTGAATTGGTGCAGGCAGCAGGCAGGGATGTGCTTAGCAACAATAGTAATTATCCAGGCAGCAGGCAGGAATATTGTCTATAGTCAGCACAAGGATATCATCAGCACAGCCAAAGCATTTGTCCATAGAAATTGTCCAGGCAGAGACAGCCAGCACAGCCATAATATTGGTCCTGGTACACCATTACCTCCCTGCACTCATTATTATACCACTCTCCAGCCCTTCATAAACATACTGTCTCTTGCTACAGCTAATTATTTCCATAGTCCAGCTAAGAGGCAGAGGTGTGGTCAGTTTATGCTGCAGGCAGGGGTGTGGTGGCATTAAGTCAGCAGCAGGCTGAGGGCTGCAATCAGGTAAGATGCTTCGACTCACCCAAATCTCTATGAAGCCTCTGGACTCCAGACCCTAATCCAGAATTTATGAAACCCAGAGACAACAAAAAAATAGTTTTCTCCATCCGGAAAAACATTTCTGGAGACCCTCACATGTGAGACCCCTGTGCCCTACAGTAGCAGGGCAACAGATCATTCCAAGTGGTAGGCAGAAGAATAGTCCATAAAACAGGCTGGGTTCAGTTCACTTGAAAGCAGTCCAAGCGGTAGGCAGACGCATAGTTCATAAAACAGGCCAGGGTCAGTTCACATGGAAGCAGTCCAAGCAGTGGGCATAAGCATAATTGGTAAAACAAACCAGGGTTTAGTTCATGTGGAAGCAGTCCATATGGTTGGCAGAGGCATAGTCAAAAAACAGGCCAGGGTCAGTTCACATGGAAGGCAGTGGCATGGTTATTTGAGGAAGCATGGGAAAGGGTCAGCACAGATGATGAAAATGGAGAAATGGTTAAGAATATGGGGTAATATTTTAGGGATGTATGATAAAGTCTGAAGCATTCCCCAATGCAAAGGCTGGGTTCGGAGGGACACTGGGGACAATGGTAGCTGGTATCTCTTCAAAATTCTTTATTGCTGCATACTCAACATCTTTTTTGCCATCTTTGGCCTGGTTCAGATGGTGGAATGTGGTCTGGGAAGTGGCGTTCATGAAGTCGGCTAACAGCATCAGAGCAAAGGTTTTCTGGGGGTTCTTTGATGGTAGATGAGGGACGTGACAACTTCTTCTATGAATTTTAGGAAGTGGGCAGGGCTTTCGGTGGATTCGGTGTAAATTATGTATGCATTATAAATGGCCAAATTAATTAAATAGAGTGCTACTTTCTTGCACCAGAAACAGGACCTCCGTATTACTAAATAGGGCTGAAGCATTTGATTGTTGAAATCCACCCCCTCCCCATGTATAGATTGTAATCTTGTACACATTTTGGCTTTACAATGGGACCTCGTCTTCTCTGAACTTCAACTGTAGTGTCATCATGTATGGTGGGCATTCCTGGTATCCATCGACCTCAAGGACAGCACTTCGTTGGTCATGAAGGGGGTAAAATATTCCAGAGCTGAGGTGGTTAAAAGGAATGTATAGTGGTTTTTCATATAATATATGCATATTAATAAATATTTTACATTTTCACATCCAGCCAGTAGGTGGTGTTATAGTCTCCCTTTCACATGCTTACTTTTCCATCCTCATCCAAACAGCAGAGCAGAACAGACAGACAGAGAGCTTGAGCACATATTACACATGCTAGCACAAGCATGAGACTGCAGACTTGGCTGGCATAAATCAGGTTTGATCTCCACCCAGAGACTGGCCACAATAATCACCTTGCAGGTGGACAAACAGACAGGCAGAATGTATCACAGCCAAAACCAGGATGCTTGAATGGACCAGCAGCTATCAAGGATCAGAAGCAGTACACGCTCCTAACATCAAGTTGAAATTTACAGTCAAACATAAAAAATAGTCAATGCAGCTACGCATGCTCATTATTCCCCTTTCTTTTGCACATTAATTGGAAGGAAAGTGTGCTCATTAAAGTTTTAAATAAATAATTTAGAAAGAACAGTATAAAAAACATAAATTAAATAAAATGTACACCAAACCATTATAGTTTTACAGACAGGTGCATAGTACAAACAAAATGCAAGAATGCGTGTACCTTACATTTCTTTTTCTGGTGGCATATGATTAGTGGCTGGGCCCTGACATACAGCTTGGATGATTATAATGATAATTATTTGCAGTCAGCTGTTACTCCATTTAACAATATGGCATTTAATGCCCAAATTATAACTTATCACAAATCAGCTGAGAAAAGTTGTAATTAAAATGTTATTTTTTTTAAATAATTATCTATGTGAAACTCTGTACTTTTTTTATTCTTTATACTTAATATAATGCAGTCATTTCTGGCACAGAGTAGATGCATTTTTAATCAAATCTGTCAACATATTTTTCCCCAACCAATTTAAATGTCCCTGCAATGTAATGTCTATTTACTTTAATATGTAGTACACACTCATGTCTCAATCAATATGTTAACCTATGGTATAGTATTCCATTCTAAGCTAATTAAATGCTCCTAGCAGTGCCTTCTGCAGTGTTAATCAACTTGTCACTCAATAATCCGTATCAGTTGTTCAAACCTGAAAAGGGAATTACTTCATATTTTTCACTACTAAGTGCCCTAGTATATAAATAGTAAGCAAAACTAAAATATTAAGCCAAAGGTAACCATAAAGATTATCAAAAAAATATACTGAATTATTGTTATTTGTTTTAATTATGTGTTAAGCTATTTTTTATAATATATTTGGGTATGTTCACATATTTGCTTCCTTTTGTATCACCATGTAACCTTATTTATAATCTTACAGCAAAACATTTTCGTTTTTTGGATAGACACTGATAGGTATTTTTTTTGGAGACTAGAGGGTTGATTTCCTAAACCGAAAGAGTGCAGAATCTGGCGTAGCTCTGTTTAGAAACCAATCAGCTTTCAGTTTTTTTTTTCTACAGCTTAATCAAACAAGCTAAAGTTAGAAGCTGATTGGCTACCATGCACAGCTGCACCAAATTTTGATAACAGTCATCACCATTTTCCTACTAAATACTGTAGTTAAAGTGTCACCTAGACCTATTCATTTATAAAGTCGCCATAACAATACAACACAATCAGAAACCCAAGCAACCTTCATAGACTAAGCAAAATAAAAAAAATAAAAAATAATAGAAAACCCTATGGGTTTCATAGACGCTATAAACTATTTTAACTTAATCCCAGGCCAAGTGTAAAACTATGATCTACTGCATGAGTTCTAGGTTTCTTGTAAGTTGGACATACCTGAAACAGCACCTAAACTCTTGTAACTCTTGTTACTCTTAGGTAGATCTCCCAGCTGGGAGTGTATTTGAAAAATATAGGTCCTCATTGCCAGAGAGAAAAGTAGGAACTATATGATTTGCTATGGCATAATTCACAGAAGACACACAGTTACGTCCCAGGGTGTGCAGTGAAAAACATAGGGTGTGAGAGTAAAAGAACTCTGGTGAAATCTTATTTTGTATTCCTGACCATAAGTCAGGAATACAAAATAATACGTTGACCACTGAAGGCATTAGATGTAAGCAATAATGAGCTCAAGTACTGATAATTTGGTTCTCTTAAATTGTTGTTGCTGCTAAATACATTCAAACTTTATTTTTACTTTAGAAAGTTTAAATGTATTCCAGCAATGAATACTATTTTCTATAGGAAGTATTACATCAAGTACCACCACTGTTGCGGAATATATTTAATTCAAGATATGTAATTATTTCATAAAGCAAAATACATGAAAGAAAAACATGTCTTTCACAGCCGCAAGAACAAACAAACCACCCACAAGGAAAGAAATGATCATTGAGGCTTGTATAAGAATAGGCTGTTTTCATTTTTATTTTATTGTGTTTCTACTGTTTGTGTATAAAAAGGAAACACTGTGATTATGGTCAGAAGAGGTCAAAGACCTAAAATCCAAGTGTGACATGAATAACATCTTGGATTTAGTTTCAAAAATAATATTTGGATTGAAACTAAAACTTAAGAGCAACATTTGAAGAGTTTTAGATGATGAATTGTTAAAACACAACTCTGCTTTTGAGGGAAATAGTTATACCCATATATGTCTATGGTTGTTAAAGTCTGTCTCACAAATAATTTGAGAATTATTCCACCAGGTTCCCATTGACTCCTAATTGCACAGAGTAGCTTATAATATTTACCCCAAAATATAGTAAAGACAGATCCATGGAAACTGTTATTGTCTTTTTCTTGAAGGTTCATGCTCCGCTACTTTCATACTTACCCATGCTTCACACGTAAACCAGCCAAAGATGGATGAAACAGACACGTTTCGATCCATCTATGGGCAAGCTAATTGTGCTGAAGTCGATGTATCGATTGACTTCAGCACAACCAGCCTTCCCATTTTTTTGTACAATCAGTGCCGCTGGCTATAGCAGACAGCAGTGATCATTGTATTCTGGTGGCAGGCAAACCTCACACTTTCCGAATAGAATAGCATAGTGCGAGGAATTTTCCTATCAACGCTGTCTGTGTTGATGGGGGGAATTAAGCAATTTTCCCTTTGACTGTATGACTTTCCTGATGTACACTAGCAGCTTGAGTTTAGGAGTTTTTGCCTTTTTTTTGCCAACTTTCCTAAACTCAACTCTATAAAAGCCTATGTGGCAATGTACACATAGGCTTTTATTAGAGTTTAGGAGCTGCTGCGGTTAGGTGAGGTTTAACCTCCCTCTTCTGAATGTAGAAGAATCGCGTTCAGGATAGGAACCTTTTGACTGCCGGCCATGATAAACCACAAAATTAGCCAAGTGTACATGGAGCCTTAATGGGGGTAGATTTACTAAAGAAGTAGAGACTGTTCACCTAATAAAGTAAACTTTGCCTTTGTAAAGTAAATGTTAGAAAATAAGGCGAACCTGTGTTAATGTTGATTGCCCTAACAAAATAGGATTGTTGTCAGAACATAATTAAAGCAGGGGTCTGCCCAAAAAAAATAATTAAAAGCCAGCAGCTACACATACTGCAGCTGCTTGCTTTTAATAATAGGACACTTACCTGTCCTGGAGTCCACCGCAGTTGATGCAGCTGTCAGGTGCTATCGCCATCATTGCGGGTAAGGGAACCCGGCAGTGTAGCCTTATGGCTTCACACCAAGAACCCTACTGTGCATGCACGAGGCCCTGCTCCTCTTTCTTACTGGCCCGGCGACAGGGGGATGAGGAGGGAGCCCCGCGGTGATGTCTTGGGGCAGAAGTGGGAACAGGATACTTGTCAAAGACAGGTATCCTGCCCCCCCCCCCCCCCCGAAAGGTGGCAAATGTGGCACTGGAGGGGGGAGAGGAGACAAATCAGCGGTGCTGCATCATCTGCGGCTGGCGGGCACGCACAGGCTGCTGGCGGGTCCTGTAGACTCGATGTCCAACGGTGGCCCGCGATCGTGGCACGGAGAGGTAAAACGGGGAGATGTAAACAAGGCATTTCCTTGTTCTGCCTAGCAATATGACAGGGATCTACTGCTCCCAGTGATCGAGAGCAGTGATCTCTGTTATGTTCTAGCGAGCCCATCCCCCCTACAGTTAGAACATGCTGAGGGAACACAGTTAACCCCTTGATTGCCCCCTAGTGTTTAACCCCTTCCCTGCCAGTGACATTTACACAGTAATCAGTGCATTTTTATAGCACTGATAGCTGTATAAAGGCCAAAGGTTCCAATATAGTGTCAAAAGTGTCAGATCTGTCCGATGCAGTGTCACAGTAAAGATAAAAATCGCAGATCGTAGCTATTACTAATAAAAAAAAATGAATAATAAAAATGTCATAAATCTCTCTCCTTACATAGTTAGTAAGGTTGAATAAAGACACCAGTCCATCTTTCATTTCAACCTGAGTGAGTGTCTACAATTGTCCCTATCCCTGTACATTATACACTCACATTGGTCCCTACCCTCAAGGGGCCCACAATCCAAGGTCCCCATTCATATACTAGGGCCAATTTTGGACAGAAGCCAATTAACCTACCAGTATGTCTTTGGAGTGTGGGAGGAAACCGGAGTACCTGGAGGAAACCCCAGGCAGGTAATGTTGTGGTTGGGATACGACCCTTTTTACTGCTAGGCGACACTGCTTTTTTTATTTATATTGCAAAAAAGGGCTTGGTCAGAAAGAGGGTAAATCCTTCCAGGGCTGAAGTGGTTAACCACTTCCCAGTGCCGTCTACTCCTGATAGGACGTTCAGGAACGTCCATCAGAAGTAGCGGGATCGCGCGCGCGCGCGTGCCCGTGCAGCGGCGCGATCCCAATGCGCCCGTGTCACCCGGACACGGCGCATCTCAGATCGGCAGGAGGGCTCTGTGATTGGCCCTCCTGATCACATGACGGCCGTGTCCAATCACGGCCGTCATGTGATGTAAACAAACAGCCGGTTGCTAGGCAATCGGCTCCTCCTCTCCTCACACAGAAGTCATCGCTGAGAATAGGAGAGCAGATCGCTGCAGCCGGCTGATGATCAGTGAGTATGAGCTGTTTTTTACAGCTTTTTACTCGCTGATCACCAGTCTAGTGTACACACAAATCACCACACAGTAAACACACCACACAGTATAAACACAATGTCCCCACACATGTCCCCAAAACATTCATGTCCCCAAATAATAAAAACACATGTCCCTAATAATAAAAACATGTCCCCCACATATGTCCCACTAAAATCACATGTCCCAGTGATTATCTGCACACATATGTACGTGATCACCTGCACACATATGTACATGATCATTTGCGTACATATGTCCGTGATCACACAAACCAATTATTATACACTTAACGGAATTTTTTTTACCAAAAACATGTATCAGAATACATTTTGGCTTAAATTTATGACAAAATTAGATTTTATTGGATTTCTTTTAAAATAGAAAAAAGAAAATATTGTTTTTTTTTCCAAATTTCCGCTTTTTTGCGCTTATATCGCAAAAAATAAAAAACGGAGTCGTGAATAAATACCACCAAAATAAAGCTCTATTTGTGCGAACAAAATGATAAAATTTCATTTGGGTACAGTGTAGCATGACTGCGCAATTGTCACTGAAAGCGCTAGAGCGCTGAAAGCTGAAAATTGGGCTGGGAAGGAAGGGGGCGAAAGTGCCCTGTATTGAAGTGGTTAAACAAAGGCTCTGACATGTGTTACTGCAACTCAAAATGTATAAATATAATAAAATGTAGCTTAACTCATATCTGAGGGTTAACCTACTGTAACTCAAATGGTGAAGAGTGTGTTTTGGAGCGAGTACTCACTTGTAAACAAATATCTACAGCATATTAGAAGAAATACAATTTGTTATAGCTAATTTCAATTTAACCCCCTCAATATTTTCATGTTTTATCCCCTTCGTCACTGAGACATTTTTCAGATTTCAGAGCTGTGATAGTGTGACTGACAAATAATCGGTCATGTAAAACTGCAACCATATGAATTTTATATCATTGTTTTATGACATATAGAGCTTTCTTTTGGTAGTATTTAATGACCACTTTTTTTATATTTTACTTTAAAAAGGAAAAAAAATTTAAATTAAAAACAAATCTTCTTTCTGTTATACAACAGAAAAATAAAAAAAACCTTTCTTTAAGATCTTAGGCCAAAATGTATTCTGCTATATTTGATAAACAAAATTAAAAAGAAAAACAACAACAAAAAAAAAATTACTTCTAAAGAGGCATTGTGAGTATTTTGTAGACCTTATTTTTGGTCACAATTTTTGAAAAATAGAGAATGTAAATTAAATTAAGGCTGCAAAGAAAGTCTCACACATGTCATATCTCCATATTTGGGAGGAGTAGCAGGATGTGTTTTGGAGCCCCAAATCACTAGCTGGTACTTACTGTAATCAGACACTGGTAGTAGGTTGGTACTGGTACTAATCAAGCACAAGTAACAAGCTAATGCTCATACTCACTGATACTGACAGTAATCGGGCACTCATAGTGGGCTGGCACTAGCTGTAAATAAGCACTGGTATTTTCTGGTGCTGGTGGTAATCAGGCACTGGTAGTAGACTGGTATGGTGTTAATCAAGCAGTGGTATTAGGCTGGTACTGACTTTAATCTATCAGGCACTAATAGTAGGTAGGATTGGCTGTAATCAGGCACTGGTATAAGCCCTTGTACACACGAACAGAGATTCCGACGGAATGTGTCCGATCGGAGCGTTTTGTCGGATATTCCGACTGTGTGTGGTATGCATTAGACTGTTTCCGTCGGAATATCCGTCAGGCCAAATTTTCAAACTTGCCGGAAATATTTTCCGACAAAATGCTCCGATCGGACATACTCCGATCATGTGTAGAGAATTCCGATCGGACAAAGTGCCACGCATGCTCAGATCAAATTCCTACATCAAAGCTATTGGCTACTAGCCTGAACGTAGTCCCGTCGTAATGAAATAACGTCATCACGTTCTGAATGATCGGATTTTCCGACAACTTCGTCCAACTGTGTGTATACAACAGTTTCGGACAAAATCCGTCGGACAATATCCGATGGACCAAATCCGACGGATTTGGTTGTCGGAATCTCCGATCGTGTGTACAAGGGCTAAGACTGGTACTGGCTATACTGGCTTTAATCAGGCACTGGTATTAAGCTGGTATTTGCTGTATTGCCTGTAATCAGACACTGTTACTCACTAGTATTGGCTTAACTGGCTGTAATTGGGCAGTAGCATTAGGCTGGTATTGTCTGTGTTGACCAAAACTACAGTATAAATTATGAGATGTAATATCTCTCTGATATGATTTGGTAAATGAGAGTTCTTACCCAAAGTGTAAATGCAAAAACAGAAATTTATGGTAAATAGTATAAATAGTCTGAATAGTATGAAGGTCTGAAACTAACAAAAAAAATCTGTCAGGTTACAAAAATTATTAGCGAGTTCTAAAATGACCAAATACAAACAGAGAGAAAGAAAAGACATGAGACAAGCATTTGGATAAACGTGCAAGGGATATATTACATAATTACCATGCAGCTGTGCACCAGGGCGCCATCTGGTAACTGGAGTTCCAAAGACCTCCCCCTCACTCCAACTAGCCTGTATATTATTATAAGCCTCTCCCTCATTGGTTTGCATGGAGTGGCTCTGATTGGTGGGCATCTCTAGGGCAAAATGAAGCCAGGGAGCCGTCTGTGGCTACAGATGTACAGAGTCCACTAGGCTGAAGATAATGATGACAGGCTGTGTAACCTTTAAACTGACCTTACTTCAGATCAGCAGTTAATTGATCAACAAGGCTGTTATAGTTAGTCAGAACTAATCCACTGAACCTATGCCAATCAGTGCCCATCAGGGAGGCCTGGCAGTGCCTCCTCATTATTGCCCCCTATCAAAGCCATTTATCAGTGCCCATCAGGGCCGCATATCAGTGCCCATCAGTGATGCATATTAGTTCCCATCAGTGCCACCTCATCAGTGCCACCTCACTAGTGCCTGTCAGTGCAGCCTCATCTGTGCCTGTAAAGAAAGGAGAAAACGTACTTATTTACACAATTTTATAACAGAAACAATGAAACGCTTTTTTTCAAAATGTATTGCATTTTTTTGTTTAGCAAAAAATAAAAAAGCGGTGCTCAAATACCACCAAAAGAAAGCTCTTTTTGTGGGGAAAAATAAAAGATAACAATCAAATTTAGGTGCAGTGTTGCATAACTGGGCAATTGTCATTCAATTTGCGACAGCGCTAAAAAATGAAAATTGGCCTGGGCAGGAATGGGGTCAAAGTGTCTGGTATTGAAGTGGTTAAACCTGGTGTTACTGATGTCATAGTTGGTAATAGCTAAATGACATGAGGTTCAATACCTTTACATAAAAACAATTATTCAATTTTGGAAGGGTGGAAAAAAAAACTGTTGGAAAATGCTATAGGGGCGCTTTAATATCCTATATCAAACTTTTGAAATGTTCCACAAACTCCCCTCTTTTTTTTTTATTTCTTTCAACATAGTGCAACCAAACAACTTATGAAGTACTCAGAAACAATAAGCGATATAGAGGAAAGAAAAAGAGAAAGGAAGTTTAATGTTGCCTTAACGCGACATTTTTCTTTCAAAAATTTTATTTTATGTTAAAATAAATTACATGTACAGAATATAAGACAAATTATGTGATACCAGAAATAAAAAGTAGACATATTGAAGTACAGATGATACAAAGCAAAGAAGAATTTCAACATATTCTCGTGGGAATGACAATAAATGGCCTTATATATTTTAGAATTTGAAAACATTCTTATAGCTGAGTTTTAAACATTTTAATCCCAAGAAAATATAAATATGTCTAAAAGAAAATATATGATTTTAAAGTTTTGACCATAACTTCTAAAGTATGTTTATAGTAAGTATTATATAGTAAGGGAAGAACATAAAAGGTATATAGGAGGGGAAGGGGAGGGAATAATTCTCCGGAGGAGGTTTTATATATCATCTAATGTTGTAATTCTATAAAAAATCTTAATCACCATAACAATAAAACTCGGTTGTCAATATTATCTGACGTATAATATTTAATCCAGGGTTTCCATATGATATCAAACGTTGTCATCTGGTTTTTATCTATAGCGTCCATTTTAGCATGGATGAAAGATTGATTCATTCTACATTTGGTTTCTGCAATATTCACCACATCTGTTTTCCACGCATTGGCTATAGTCTGCTTTGCAGCTATCAGGAGTGTAAGAACTAATTTGAATTGTTTCTGATTCAGAAAGGCTGGTTTTAAATTAAGGAGAGCTATAATTGGGTCTGGAAAAATTGGACGATCAAAAAATTTTGTAATTATCAGAAAGATCTTTTTCCAAAATGATTGTACAATTGAGCAATGCCACCAGGTATGTATATAGGTACCTTTTTCTGGACAGCCACGAACGCAGAGGCCAGTGTTGTCTGTTGAGAATTTGGCGAATTCTCGCAGGAACCAAATACCAGCGTGTGAGAACTTTATATGATGATTCAGACGCAAATATATTTATAGAGGAAGATTTTGTGAAAGACCATATGTTGGACCAAGACCTAGAATCGATCGTACAATCCAAATCTTTTTCCCACTTGGCCACATATTTAGGTATAACAGTATTAGAATTAGATATCAATTGTGTATACAATGATGTAATACGACCTTAAGCATGTGGTTTCTTGAGACAAAATCTTTCAAATTGAGAAATATTATGTAAGTTTACATTTAAATTGAGAAGAGGAGTATAAAAATCTTTGATTTGGAGATATCTGAATATTTCTGATTGTGGAAGCTTATATAATTCACATAGATCTGTAAAAGATTTTATTGATGTAGTTGAAGTTAAATTATATAGACAAGTGATACCAGCCTTATACCAAGCTTTAAAGGTTTTGGGATATTTCCAGGCTGGGTAAAAAGTCGGATTCTTGTGGAAAGATAATAGCGGATATTGTGGAGATTGCAGACCATGTGAATTTCTATACCTATCCCATATAGATAGAGAGTGCTTAGAAATGGGGTTATTTATAGACTTACGATCCGCAGGTTGTAACCATAATATATTGTTTATAGGAAGAGGATCACAGTCTACAGCTTCAATGAGGACCCATAAAGGAGTCTCTGTAGAAGAGTGATATTTTGTTAATTGAGATAATTGAGCTGCCTTATAATATATGTTAAAGTCTGGGAATCCCAAACCACCCAAAGCTTTGGGGAGAACAGGTGTTTTTTTGTGAAGTCTGGGTTTTATTTTCCCCCAAGTAAATTTCGTTACTTTTTGTTGAATCAGCCTAAGAAAATATGCAGGAATATGAATCGGGAAAGTTCTGAATAAATATAAAAATTTCGGAAGAACAGAAATTTTTATGATATTGATTTTCCCAAACCATGATATCGGCATTGATGACCAATTA
Organism: Lithobates pipiens; assembly: GCF_037356315.1. Lineage (NCBI taxonomy): Eukaryota > Metazoa > Chordata > Amphibia > Anura > Ranidae > Lithobates > Lithobates pipiens. The sequence goes on from NW_027507764.1 coordinate 391,706,588, forward strand.
GATAACGACCTTGTAATATTTTTTAATAGAGCTGGGTAATTAGCTGCAAATAAATCGGAGGGGTTAGGAGTAAACTGCACACCCAGATATGGGAGGCTATGATCTACCCACTTATTTTGTAAAGATTGTTTATCTTTTTCGACAAGCGAAATGTTTAATGCTGAAGAATTTTGAATATTGACCTTAAGGCCTGAAATAAATGAGAATTCTTGTAGTACAACCATAAGATTTGGGGCCGAAACATGTGGAGAAGATAGAGATAGGAGAATATTGTCTGCGAATAAACAGAGCTTATGATGAAAGCCACCCATTTCAATACCTGTTATAGTGGGTTCCATCCTAATTCTTTGTGCTAAAGGTTCAATGAGTAAAGCAAATAACAATGGCGAAAGTGGAAATCCTTGACGAGTCCCCCTCAGTATATTAAACTCGTACGATTTGTACCCTGCATATCTGATATAAGCTTTGGGATCTTGATACAAACTAGAGATCCATCGTAAAAAAATGAGGGCCGAATCCCCATTTGGAAAGGGTATAGTTCATATATGACCAAGATACTGTGTCAAAAGCTTTCATAATATCTAAAGAAAGAAAACAAGTGGGAATACATCTTTTTTAGCGGCATGTGACAGGAGTGTTGCACGTCTAATATTATCTCCTGCTTGACGTAATGGAATGAAGCCCACTTGATCACGATGTATTAGATTGCCTATAATAGTAATTAATCTGTTAGCTAGAATTTTGGCAAAAATTTTTATGTCCAAATTTAATAACGAAATAGGGCGATAATTAGACCATATTGAATGGTCTGTGTGAGGTTTAGGGAGCATACAGATAATTGCAGTTAGGGTTTCTCTTCTAAAAGAATGACCTTCCAAAAGGGAATTAAAAGTGTTTGTCAAGACTGGAGATAGGGTGTCTACAAACGTTTTGTAATACAGCCCAGAAAAAACATCAGGATCAGAACTTTTATTTAGTTTCAGATTTTTGATAACTTCAGATACCTCTATAATTGACACTGGTTCCTCCATCATTTCCTGTTAAGGTCTTCAGGTGGTGAGTCTGACTTAGTGGAAGGGGACCGCTCTTACGGCTCTGGTTCTGGTCTCACTGGAATGGGAACAGGGAGACCGGAGCACAGCGGGGTAGGAGAGTCCGGCCAGGTGCAGCAGCAGGCACTGGATAGGAGAGGATCCTCTGGAGCAGGAACTCGTAGTGGCAGGAAGGCAGCTAGGAGAAGACTGCAGACCGTGGAAACAGGATGGCAGACTCTTCAGGATGCAAGGTACAGATGCAGGAGCAAGCAGGAACTGGCAGAGGTGTCAGGTACAAGCAGAGGTTCGGCAACAGGTAGGCAGTCCAAGAGAGGTCAAACAAGCCGGGGTCGGAGCAGGAGAGGTCAACAGAGTCAGACGGAGCCGGGTCAGGTATCAGGTTGGTAGCAGACGGATCAACAGGTTTCTTCAGGCACAAGCTGCAGACGAACAGCACAGAACGACTGCAGCTGCTCCTTTAAAAAGGGCCACTGGCGCCAAATAGCGCTAACGCGCACACATGCGTGCGTATGCCGCGCGCACATCCGAACGACGTGCACCCGCTCGTGCTTGGAGACGCGCGTGCCCACGACGACCCGCGGCACAAACGCGCGTGCGCGAACGGACACCCGATCGTGCAGAATGGGCGGATTCCTGACATTTCCATTTGTGTTTTAGATAGTGTCGGTAGAGATATATGAGAGAAAAAATCATTTGCTCTAGAAAGGTCCAACTCATTATTAGAAGAGTATACATTTTTTAATTGTGTTTTGAATTTTTGTAATATTTTTAAAGGATTATTTGTGTATACCCCCCTAGAGATTTTCAGACGTATCGGCTTTGTTGGGTTCTGGCAGGATTTAAATGCCCTGGCTAATAGTGTGTGAGGTTTATTCGCATTGATATAGAAATTGTGTTGTGATCTCTTGATGGTTTTATCCGCTGCTTCAGTAAGGAATAGATCAAATTCCAATTTAGCTTTGTCAAGATTTATTTTAGATAAAGAAGAAGGGTTATTTTGGAATGCTGTGTGACATTTATTGAAATTTGTTTCTAAAGTCTGACAAAGGATTTTCCGCTCTCTGTTGAATATGTTTGCTTGCTGTAGACATATGCCACGGAGAACAGGTTTGTGTGCTTCCCATAATATAGTCGGAGAGACATCAGGTGTGGAGTTATATTTTATATAATCTTTGAGCGCAATTTCAATATTATTTTCATGAGCTGGATTTTTGAGTAGGAAATCTCTTAATATCCATGTTGGATCTTTTTTTTTTGGAATTATAGAGGCAACAGTAATGTAGCCTGCACTATGATCGGACCATGGGATGGGAATAATTTTTGTAGATATTATTTCTGGAATTAGCCCTATGGACAATTGACATAAATATATGGTCTATCCTAGAGAATGAGCGATGAGGGAACGAGTAATGTGTGTATTGTCTCTTGGTTGGATTCAATTCTCTCCAAGTATCTACTAGGTTATGTTTTGTAATTAGTTTTGATAAGAGTTGTTTGTCTGCTGTATGTGACTGTGGGATTGGTGATTTATCCAAAAATGGGAATATGGTCTGATTAGAATCTCCACATAGAATTGTAGTACCTATTTTGTGGTGTTCTATAGTTTGAAATAAATGAGAAAGAAAAGAAATAGGATTTTTGTTAGGAGCGTAGTATGATGTAATGGTGATAGCGGTATCAAGTAGGTGTCCTTTAAGAATCAAGTAACCACCTTCTGGATCCTTGATTTCCTTCATTAGTGAAAATGGTGTATTGCGATGGAAAGCTATAAGCACGCCTCGTTTTTTAGAGGAGGCCAAAGCTGTGTATACTTGGGGGCAGTCTTTGCTGAAAAATTTGGGAGTGGATTGTGATGCAAAATGAGTCTCTTGGAGGCAAACTATATGTGCTTTCTTGGATGAAAATGTGCGGAAGGCTTTAGTGCGTTTGTGTGGAACGTTTAGTACCTGAGTATTTAATGATATGATGTTTAATGGGGCCATGGAGTTGGGAAAAGTAAATATGTGTTGGTGTTTATGTTAGAACGTGTGTCATATAAGAAATTATTTGTCTCCAGAGTATAGGGGTGGAGGGAAAGGAGATAATGACTGAAAAAGAAAATACAATTAATATACAATATTGAAATATATCTTAACATATCTATGTTCTTAATGTGTCCGTTGGGAGGAGAAAATCTCTCCCTCCAAGGGTACATGAGCCACTGTCAACTGCCCGGTGTACACCGAGCTGCTGAGGGTAGCAAGAGAGGGTGCAAGGAACTTCCCTGCAGGACACCAAGAGCCAATCATATCATTTCATTTTTCAAGCAAAAAATAAAAATGTAAGATTAAGGCAACCTCAGAGACAAAGAAGAGAAGAGAGAGAGAAAAAAGTTATAATAAGGTGCCTAAATTATTAGGAACATTTCTTAAATAAGATTATGATAAAAATATTGATTGGAAGTCAGAGAAAAAACTCGGCAGTAGCCATTCTGTTGAAAAGGCAAGATAGTAGCCTCAGTACAAGTGTTTATCAGTCCATAGTGTCAGCCAGATCTGGAGGTGGAGATTGTATGCGACTTCTTTTCTGTGGATTGTAGTCTTCTTCTCTTCTGGAAGCAAAGGAGGGAGTATCAGCATATGAGGATGATTTTTGGCGAGTGTCCGCAGCATCTCTTGATGTGTTTATCATCCCTAGTTTCTGTAAAGTAGTTTGCAGGTCCTTAGCTGTTCGGCACATATATTTGCGACTTTGGAAAGTAAAACGCACTGAGAAAGGAAAACCCCATTGGTAGATTATGTCATTTCGCTGTACTATTTGCAGTAGTGGTTTCAGGGTTCTTCTTTTGTTGACTGTAATCTGTGAGAGGTCTGTGAATAATTGATATTTATGACCCTGGAAAATTAGGGGATCTTTATTTCTAGCTGTATTTAGCAGTAGTTCCTTAGTGCGGTAGAAATGCAATTTTGCGATAATGTCCCGGGGAGGACCATCTATTTTCTTTGGTGCTAGGGCTCTATGAACCCAGTCCATTTCAAGACGCTCTAGTGGGATAGCTGGTTGTAATTCTTGAAAAAGTGCAGTAATAGCACCGTTTAAATCAGTCACACATTCGGGTATTCCTCTAATACGTATATTGGAGCGTCTTGCACGATTTTCGAAATCCTCCAATTTGGATTGTAATATGTCATTTTCCTCTTTAAGAAAATCAATTTCTGAGGCAATATTAGATGTATAATTTTCCAGATCGTCTGCTCTAATTTCCAGTGCTGATGTACGCTGACCAAGTACTCTAATTTCTTTAGTAAGGTTTGTGGTGATGGTATCTGCAGTGGTTTTTAGTGATTTTTGAAGCAGATTTTCTATTTGTTTCAGCGTTACAGGAGGGGATAAGTCTTTTTGTGTGGAAAGTTCTAAATTCTCCAGAACTGACATATTTTTCTCAGGAATTTGGTTAGAGAGACTATGTGCTTTTAATGAGAGAACATCGTTATGTAAAGCAGCAGAAGAGGCTGTCTGTTTGTTCTCCTCACTGTGTCAGAGGGGGAGGGTTTCAGTGCCATACTGCTATGTGTGTGAGGCGGCGCTTTCTTGTTAATTTTCTGCCTCATGAGTCTCCTCTGACCCCCCTGAATGTTACCAATGTAAGGTAGGGATATATATCTACCGTTTGGTATGATATATATGCGGAGGGTCAAGTTACCTCCGCCGTTATATGGCTCCGTTGTCCTGCTGAGAATGGAGCTCTAAGCCAGCATTACCTCTCGGCTGGGCTCCGCCTTAACGTGACATTTATCCTACACCTTTCTATTTAAGTCATTAAAAAGAATTGAATCTGTATATAGTTTCCAAAATAAAATGTAAACTGCTTAAAACTATTGCAGACATGCAAAAGGCATTCCCTCTCCTGTAGTGATTAACATATCAATTGCACCACCCTTAAAACCTTTAACGTTCTGCTCCACCGTTTGGTAGCGCACATTTTGAATCACGCTAACTCATTGAAAAATGTGGACTTTAAAGGGTTAAGACAGTCAGACAGTTAGAGACAAAGAAAAAAGGTGGGTTAGTATAGAAAAGGCACTTAGTAAGGTTAGGTTGAACACTATAATATGGAATCCCCCCAAAGTGAGAGCACTAGATAATTATACTCATATAATGATACGTAGCACATTTAATATATGGGATAAAGTATATAAAAAATGAATTGGGAAATATAACTCGCCACTGATAGGACTATTTGAAAATGACCACTTTGCACCTGGGAAAAAATCTATAGGGGGAGGGTGGTTAAAAGAGGAGAACGCACAATTGAGAGATGTGATGAGAGGGGGTCAAGTATTACCACTAGATGAAATAAAAAAAAAAAGGGAATTTAGGAAAATGAATGAATGGCGGTATTTACAGTTATGCCACTTCATAAAAAACTTACCTCAGCCTATGAGAACAAATGAGGAATTGAAGCCCTTGGAAAGACTATGCATGTTAGAAAACACCAAGAACATGATATCAAAAATGTATAATTTACTTTTAAAGATGGATGAACTGGAGACTCCGCCATTCATGAATAAATGGGAGAGAGACTTAGGCACACATATGGAAAGGGATATTAAAAAAAAAAATATTGATACTAACCCACAGCTCGGCAATTGATAGTCGCACTGCAGAGATGAACTATAAGTGTTTATCGAGATGTTATGCTACCCCAGATAAAACAAGTAAATTTCAAGGGGAAACCTCAGCAGATTGCTGGAGAGGGTGCAACGCAGTAGGTAGTATGGGTCATCTATGGTGGGGCTGCCCTATTATTGAAGAATATTGGGAAAAAATCTCCAGATATATTAGAGAAATCACTAAAAAGAAGATAGAGAGTGATCCATGGGTCATTTTGCTGCATGGTACAAAAGAGGGCATGGAACAATACAAGGACACTTTGGTGCCTCACCTTTTGAATGCAGCAAAGAGACTCATACCCCAAAAATGGGGAGTGGCGGAGAGTCCAACCGAATGGGAATGGGTAGACGCAGTTGAGGAAACCTACAGAATGGAATGCATGAAGCACCATTTGGAAGAAAGAAATGAAGCGATAAGAGGAAAGTGGGAGTGTTGGAGGAATTTCAAAAGATCTTGGTACTATGCCGAAATTAGAAGGTCACAGGAAATGGATAAATAAAGAACCAACATCATAAAACAAAGAAGCTAGATGGCCGCTCAGAGGTGGGGGGAGGGAATAATGGGAGGGGGGGTGGGGGGGAACTTGTTTTAATATATATGAATAAACAATAATATGTCTTAATAATACACCCCCCTTATATTTTGGGAATATAAGTTATATCAAAGCCACAATGATGTGGATTAAGACGAGACATAAGGGACATCAAGGTGACCTGGGTCTCTGGAGTTTGAAACACTGAGGTGGCAAAAAAAATAAAAAAAGACAGTCAGACACACATAAAAAAAATATAAAAGGAGAGAGGAAAAACTACTAAAGAGAAAAAATAAAATTATATTTTAAAATTCAGTTAGTCCTGACTGCAATTATTCCTATTCAGAGGATTCCCCTTAAAACAAACATAAAAAAACTATGCTTTAAGGTCCTCTGTGTTTTTTTTTTCTCTAAAGTATTTTGCCAAGCCTGGCTCATACAGCATTATCCACTGATGTTTGTGTATTTTTCCTATAATACAAAACTCAGAAACCATTAATAACATCTCACTCTACCTCTATGAGTGGTTCCTAATGGACTAAACTAGTAGTATAACACACTTTCAGCAGAGTTAAGGAGTCAGTCAACAGTAAGTACAAAAAAAAAAAATGCTTAGCGCACCCACATACCTATATTCTGACAAAAAGGTTATAGAACAAACTTGGTGGGTTTCTAAGTACTTGAAAACACACACACACACTAACAGGACATGAATCCATTTGGAAGGAAAAACAAAAAACACAAGATGCAGTAAGGTGCAAAATAATGTATTATCATTTACTTTCCCAGTGCCAGCGTGAATGAAAACTTCACTCCGAGCCCCAGGAAAAACATTTCCTACAGTTTCTGATCAAGATCTCATATCTGTGCACAGGTTCATTATCATATAGAAAATGTTAAAACTTTTTGGTACCAGTACTGAGCTTATTACAAATGGAAAATAAATAAATAGATAAATACATGTGCGTTAACCACTTACAGACTGCCCGCCGCAGGTTTACGGCGGCTGTCTGAAGGAGGATATCGTAGTTATGGCAGCAGCTAGCTGCCATAACTCTGATATCCTCCTTCTCAGCGGGTGTTCTGCTACAAGATAAAAGTGGTCTCTGCGGCGGATTCGCCACAAGAATACTTTTATCGGAGAAGGGCACTCTCCCCCGCCTTGATCCAGTGCCCTCCACCGCTTACCGGAGCCATCGGCAGTGGCGGAAGCTATCACGTCCGCTTGCTGGCTCAGTTTGGAGATGAGTGAGGGGAAGATGGCCCCCACCCATCTCCATACAATTGCTGGGCGGAAGCGATGTCAAAACATCACTTCCGCCCATAGCACTTAATTTTCTTTTTAAATGACAATTTTCTTTTCTATTGCATTTTTGTCTAAATATAAGATCTGAGGTCTTTTTGACCCCAGATCACATATTTAAGAGGTCCTGTCATGCTTTTTTCTATTACAAGGGATGTTTATATTTCTTATAATAGGAATAAAAGTGACATTTTTATTTTTGAAAAAACTGTGTAAAAATAAAAGGTAAAATAAATAATAAATAAAATAAAAATTTTAACGCGCCCCATCCCGACGAGCTCGTCTATGGAGATTTTTAAGGGTAAAAGTTTGTCACCATTTCAGGAGTGGGCGCAATTTTTAAGCGAGACATGTTAGGTATCAATTTACTCGGCGTAATATTATCTTTCACAATATAAAAAAAATTTGTCTAACTTTACTGTTGTCTTATTTTTTTATTTAAAAAAGTGTATTTTTTTCCAAAAAGCAAAAACATGTATAATGTTTGGGGGTTCTAAGTAATTTTCTAGCAAAAAAAAAAATGTTTTTAACTTGTAAACAACAAATTTTAGAAAGAAGCTCGGTCCTTAAGTGGTTAATGTGATCACATTTCTTATCAATGGCTATCAAACAAAAGGTAGGTTCACAAAGATATTTATTCACACATATAGACAGTTCATACACATCCATTGCATCACACAGACACACACATTAACCCCCCTGGTGGTATTCCCGAGTCTGGCTCGGGGTGAAAATTCAGTACCATTAGGGATAACCCCGAGCCAGACTCGGGATCGCATCGCAGGATCCAGGATGAGTATTCTTACCTTATCCCCTGGATCCAACGATGTCCCCCTGCTGTGTGATCGGCTTGTCCTCCGCTCGATGTATCACGGAGCCGAGCTCCGTTCCCTGCGAGCATTGTGACGCACAGGGACGGAAAATGGCGCCAAATTCAAAAAGTGAAACACACACATTACATACAGTATAATGTAATCTTACAGATTACATTACTGTATGTAATTACTTCACATCCCTTTTGTCCCTAGTGGTTTGCCCAGTGCCCTGCATGTAGTTTTATATTATAAAAACTGTTCTTTCTGCCTGGAAACTTGAGATTGTCCATAGCAACCAAAACTGTCCCTTTACATCAAAAGTGGTTTTAGACCAGCTAGAAAACAGTGATAATAAATTAGAATCACTCGCAGAATTGAGCGATAGCAATTTGTGGGGAGATCCATCATCAAATACTGAAAAGTAATGACAGCGACAATTCGGCAACTGAGCAAATTTCAGTGTTTTTGATTTGATTACATTATTGAATAATTTTTATTATTATTATATTATTATTTGGTATAATTCTTTATAGTTATTTATTATATTTTAATTTATGATTTTGTTTTTCAAATTTTATCATACCCGGGATGTCTACTAGACTCTGGTTTAGACAGATTTAAGTGAATTATTCCTAAGAATTACAGGCCTACAATATAAAACGCCAAATTTCCATGCAAAATAATTGTACCGCTTTCAGCACCAAAAATCTGAAATAATCATACCGCCAGGGAGGTTAATTGAGATTTAATCCAATATGTTATACAGTGCCTTTTAAAAGTATTCATACCCCTTGAAATTTTCCACATTGTATCATGTTACAACCAAAAACGTAAAGGAACATGATAAATGGTTTTCAAAATTACAAATAAATATGTGAAAAGTGTGGAAGCATTTGTATTTACCCCCCCCCCCCCCAGAATCAATAGTTAGTTAATAGTTAATAACCACCTTTCACTGCATATTCATACCCCTTGAAATTTTCCACATTGTATCATGTTACAACCAAAAACGTAAAGGAACATGATAAATGGTTTTCAAAATTACAAATAAATATGTGAAAAGTGTGGAAGCATTTGTATTTACCCCCCCCCCCCCCCAGAATCAATAGTTAGTTAATAGTTAATAACCACCTTTCACTGCATTTAAAGCTGCAAATATTTGGAGAGTAATAGAGATGGATGGAGAGCAATTTTCAAGTCTTGACACAGATTCTCAATTGGATTTAGGTATGGACTTTGACTGGGCTATTCTAACATATGAATATGCTTTGATCTAAACCATTCCATTGTAGCTTTGGCTGTAGGTTTAGGGTCATTGTCCTGCTGGAAGGTGAACCTCCACTCCAGTCACAAGTCTTTTGCAGACTCTATGCCCCGTACACATGATTGGACTTTCCGAAAACAAAACCGTGTTTTTCTGCTGGAAGGTTGTTGGCTCCAACTTGTCTTGCATACACACAGTCACACAAATGTTGGCCAACAATTACGAACGTAGTGACATACAAGACGTATGTGATATCTCCATTATGAACGCTAGTTTTACAAGAGTGAGCACTTCCGGCTCGTACTTGATTCCCAGCATGTGTGAACTTTTGTGCGACACGATCGGAAAGTCCAACAACAATGTTTTGTTGACAGAAAATTTGAGAACCAGTAAGCCAACATATGTTGGCAGAAAGTCCGCCAACAAATGTCCAATGGAGAATATACATGGTCGGACTTTCAGCCAACAAGCTCACCTCCAACATTTCCGTTGGAAAATCCTATTGTGTGTACGCAGTATAACAGGTTTTCTTACCCTGTATTTGGCTCCATCCATTTTCTCATCAACTCTGACAAGCTTCCCTGTCCCTGCTGAAGAAAAGCATGACCACAACATGATGCTGCCACCACCAAGTTTCATGGATCCGGAAAGAGGTGAAAACGCTCTCAGATCGGATGGGGTCAGGGGGTCCTCGGTGGTGGCACTGGAGAAACAGATGCTAGTGGTGGAGAGCCAACAGACATCCCAGGCAGCAGTGGTACTCGCCTAACAACTCCATCTTGAAGAAATCGAGGCCTAATGCAGGAGAAACAATCTATGGCTGAGAGGCCTACTGGAAGCTACGGAGACTGAGGACCTGACGGCACCCACCCTGGCCATCTTTCAAGGACATAGCGGGGGATGCCTTTCCTATCGCTATGTCTTTTGATCAGATCCACAGATCCACAGTGCGCTGGGACCCCGATCCTCAGACCTGGACATGCCAAGGGATGTAATCTGCCGTGTGCATCATTACTACCACAAAGAACTTATTTTACGGAAGGCCTAGGAGAGGGAGGACATAGAATTTGACTGCACCACTCTACGGATCCTGCCCAATCTGTCAGGTCACTGAAGGGTGACCCTGCAGTGGCAAGCAGCCACCAGTGCTGGAAGTGGCCCCACAATCAGGAATTAAATACAGGTGGGGATTTCCTATCTCTGTAACCTTCAAGAAAGCCCAGCAGTTCTTCACTCTCCGTACCCCTGATGAGCTTCCCGTCTTGTATGCCTACATGGAGGTAGACCCCATAGAAGTACCTGACTGCCTCCAGCTTTTGCAATGCTTCAGCCCCCCCCCCCACCCTGCCTTTTAAGAACTGAGGAGGGCCCATTCACCCAGGCCGCAGAGGGGCCGGTGCAGATCCTGCATCACTTCATCGGAGGAGACAAGGGAGATATAACTGATGCTAGCAGTGTAGTGAGCTGCCGTACATAGGCTTTTTTCTGTTGCCCCTGGATATCCCATCTCCCATTTCCCATCTCCCTGGCATGTCTGCCAGTTAGCTACTCAGGCACCCCAATATGCTGTTTGCAGGGATAAGAGGGAGCCCAGTGTGGACAAGGCACAGTTATTTGTTATAGCCCATTTCTATATCAAGCATTTAGAGCACTCAATGTTCATTTTAATCATTCAATTGAAAAAATTCTCAATACCCTGTACTCCTGCACTCCGCATAAGTCAGCCCCTATTTTGTTTGTTAGGGATAATTAAGTATGCCTGTTCATTAAGTTTTTCTGAGAAATTAAAAATGCATGACAGGCTGGCTACCTTCATTGCATATCTAAATGAGGGATCCTTTGAAGTGGATATTTGTAGAACAAAGAGGTTTGGGTCCCATTGTTTAGATTAACTAACTCAGGCACTCAAATGTCTGTGAAAAGCCTTCTCAGATACAGTAGTAATAATTAGAATATCCCCCCTTTCAACTTAATCCATCCCCATCTGTAGAACAGGGTCTTGTGAGGAGACATATTACATATCCACACTGATACAACTCTAACTGAAATATATTCCTTATTACAATATTAATAGCAAAGAAATATCTGTGCTGTGGTGTGATCATCAAAATAGATGGCAGTTTTCACATACAGTTAGTATACTGAACTTGAATAGAAATAAAAAGTGCAGCACTAATTTTACAATAAATATAATACTGATCCAACAAAAAATGTTTTACTGTACAAGGTGTGCATCAATAAAATAAATAATCTGTAAAAGAAAAGTCTCAATCCAGAAATCAAGTGTTGTGAAGAAGTAATGCAAAGGAAATCCAACACCTTGTAAAGTGAATAAGACCCCTTTCACACGGGGCGCTTTTCAGGCTTTTTAGTGTTAAAAATAGCGCCTGTGAAGCATCTGAAAAGAGCCTCTCATACCTTCCCAGTGTGAAAGCCTGAGTGCTTTCACACTGGGGTGGTGCGCTTGCAAGATGGGAAAAAATAGTCCTGCAAGCAGCATCTTTGGGACGGTGTGGAAGCGGTGAATACCGCTCCCAAAATGCCATTCCCTTTGAAATGAAAGGGCAGCGTTGCCAAATCGCTACGGCAATGCCGCAACATGGGCACTTTTAACTCTTTCTTCCGGCGCTCGTGGATGTTAACCATTTGCCGACTGCTGTCGGCATATGTAAATCAGCAGAATGGCAGGGCTGGGCAAAGTAACGTACCCGTACGCTACTTTGAAATTCCCACCCCACCTGCCGCGAGCTCCGTGACCGTGCCCACGGGAATCGCAGACTCGATCGCCGTGAGGATACCTGCGATCGTGTCACAGAGCTCAAGAATGGGGAGATGCCAATGTAAACAGCATCACCCCATTCTGTCTAATGACAGGACACTGATTGTCTGGCTCCTGTCATCGGGAGCAGTGATCATTGTCCACGTCACACAAGTCCATCCCCCAGTCAGTTAAAAACACTCCCCTAGGACACACTTTGAAACCTGCCCCCTAGTGGTTAACCCCTTCACTACCAGACATTTTTACAGTAATCAATGCAATTTTTAAAGGGGTTGTAAAGGTTCGTTTTTTATTTTCTAAATAGGTTCCTCTAAGCTAGTGCATTGTTGGTTCACTTACCTTTTCCTTCAATTTCCCTTATAAATGTTTTTTTTTCTTTGTTTTCTTTGTCTGAATTTCTCACTTCCTGTTCCTCCTCAGTAAGCTGTTCAGTAAGCTGTTCTGGCTGACTAACCACCAGCTCGGATGATGGTGAGAAGTTTACTGAGGAGAAACAGGAAGTGAGATATTCAGACAAAGAAAAAAAACATTTAGAAGGGAAATTGAAGGAAAAGGTAAGTGAACCAACAATGCACTAGCTTAGAGGAACCTATGTAGAAAATAAAAAATGAACCTTCACAACCCCTTTAAGTATTGATCGCTGTATTAATGCCAATGGTCCCAAAAATCTGTCAAAATTGTCCGATGTGTCTGCCATTAATGTCGCAGTCATGATAAAAATCACTGATTGCCGCCATTACTAGTAAAAAAAATTATTAATAAAAATGCCATAAAACTATTCCCTATTTTGTAGACACTATAACTTTTGCGCAAACCAATCAATAAATGTTTATTGCATTTTTTTGTTTACCAAAAATATGTAAAAGAATATGTATTGGCCTAAACTGAGGAAAAAAAATGTTTTTTTATATATTTTTGGGGGATATTTATTATAGCAAAAAGTTAAAAATAATGCGTTTTTTTTTCAAAATTGTGTCTATTTTTTTGTTCATGGCGGAAAAAATTAAAACCGCAGGGGGTGATCAAATACCACCAAAAGAACACTCTATTTGTGGGAAAAAAAGGACGCCAATTTTGTTTGGGAGCCACATCGCATAGCCGCGCAATTGTCAGTTAAAGCAACGCAGTGCCGAATTGCAAAAAGTGCTCTGGTCAGGAAGGGGGTAAATCCTTCCGGGGCTAAAGTGGTTAAAAGCGCCCCACTAGTGGCAGAAAAGCGCCACTATAACAGCGGTAAAGGGCTGCTAAAACTAGTGGTGCTTTATTGCTAATGCCAGCACCACCTCAGTGTGAAAGTGGCCTAAATCTTATCCAAAGTACACTTGTATCTTTAAAGCAGACATCCACATAAAGCATAAGGAATTTGCCCAGTATCCACGTCCAAAAGCACTTCATAGTAGGGTCAAACTGTAGAGATTGTGAGGTTGCTTTATGGCTTTTGGATGTGGATATTGGGTGAAGTCCTTATGCTTGCTGCGGATGTCTTCTTTAAAGATACAAGTGTATATGCTGCTGTAAAGGCAGCCATTCGCTCTGGTAAGTGTTTACTTCACAGGAAGGAAGGTGGTGGCTGACCTCTGAACACTTTGAATTAAATTTATTCACTTTAGAAGGAGTTAGACGTATTACAATGTCATTTACAGCTTAAATTAGATTTCATATAAACTCATTATCTAACATCTGTAAACAGGCTGTATTAGGCCAGTAGTATTGGCTTTATTAGGCTATATTTTTATGCTGGCACTGGCTGTATTGGTGTTAATATGGCACTGGAATTAGGGTGGCACTGGCTGTGATTGGACACTGCTACTGCTGCTGAAATCAGGCAGCATTATTAGGCTGGAACTGGCAGTACTGGTGGTAATCGGGCACTGACATAGGCTAGTACTAATAAAATAAATTCAAAAACAGAATCACTGAGTTGGAAAAAGGATCACACCCTTGTGTCAGTATTTTGTTGAAGCACCTTTGGCTTTAATTACAATATTTAGTCTGTTGGGGAATATCTCTACTAACTTTGCACATCTAGACTTTGCAATATTTGCCCATTTTTTTTTAAATCTTTGCAGAAATGCTCAAGTTTAGTTAAATTTGATGGTGAACATTTTAACACTGCAGTCTTCAACTCATTCCACGGATTTTCAATGGGGTTTAAGTCTGGGCTCTGACTAGGACATGCAAAGACATTCACCTTTTTTTCCTTCAATCACTGTGTGCTCATTTTTGCTGTGTGCTTTGGGTCACTGTCATTTCCTAAAAAAAAAAAATTGATGGTATTTTGCCCCATCCATTTGTGCTTCTATCCTGACAAGTGCTCCAGTCCCTGCTGCAGAGAAACAGCCTCTAACGATAACACCTTTTTCTATATGGCTTTAGAATCTTCAAGCTGTGTTTTGGCAAAGCTCAGTTGTGACTGCATGTGGCCTTTCTTGAGGAGTGTTCTTTTTTTTCTTGCAATCCTCCCATACAAGCCACATTTGTGGAGAATTTGTGATATTGTTGTCACATGCATACAATGACCACAATTGTCATAAATTCCTGCAACTGATTCAGAGTAGACCTCTTGGTAGCCACTCTGTCCAGTTTTCCTCCCTGCTCTTTTATCCAATTTGGAGCAGCATCCTGATCCAGGGAAGGTCTGTGTCCATGTAGATACAATCCACTTCTTAATAATAGACTTACCTGTGCTTCTAGGCATTGATTAAGCCTTTGAAATTTATTTTGTATCCATCTCCTGACTTTTGCTTGTCCACAACTTTATCCCAGAGGTCTTTTGACAGTGCCTTGCCACCCATATTTATTTGTTTGCTACAGTTGCACTACCCGGGACTGAAAAACTCCAGGAAAGTTATTTTCCTGCTATGAGCTCCTCAACCACAGCTGATCACAGTTTAAAGTCAAATGGCTATGGGTGCCATTTAGAATGTGATTAGCTGATTGAGTTTACAAACAATTTTTAGGAAGGGGGTGATCCTTTTTCCAACTCCGTGATTCTGTTTTTGATTTTTTTTTTAAATACAGCTGAACAAAACATAAAACTGTACCTGTCTTCATTTCAGGCTGAAAACCAACAAATGTGATTCTTTTCTATACCCACAGTATATGTGGTGTGTTTTTCCCCTGTGGACAGCTATTCTATGTATGCTTTCTTAAACAAAAAGGCAATTGATTTTTGTCAAATTTGATATACAGTATATTGGTTGCTGGAGATTACTGTTTATCGGTATTATACTTGATGACAATTATGTTCATCTTTGTAGATGAATTATTTGTTTTCCTGACAAGTTAGGTCCAGTCCTGTATGAAGTGGGCAGACTGGTGTTTGAATTGACTGGTGTTGGAATTTGGTCATGTGTTGTCATTATATACCTTGTTGAATGCATTTTATTGTAAATCAACCGCATTTTTAAAAGATGATTTGTAATACAGCATTGTAATTGGTTTAATATATACACAAATAAAAAGTGTTTAGTTGTAGCATGTTTATATTTGGGATGATAACCCCAGAAAGATACTACAAAAAATATGTGTGGAATATTCCCCAGTATATTTATCTAAGGTGTGCTGTGGAACAGCAGTGCTGTGAGAAATTATGTGTATGCCCTTGTACACACGGTCGGAAATTCCGACCACAAAATCTGTCTAATTTTTTCCGATGTATTTTGTCCGAAACTGGTGTTGCATACACACGGTCGACAAAGTTGTTGGAAAATCCAATCATTCGGAACGTGATGACGTTTGTTCATTCCGACAGGACTACGTTCAGCCTAGTAGCCAATAGCTTTGCTCTCGTACTTTGATCTGAGCATGCGTGGCACTTTGTCCGATCAGAATTCTCTACAAACGATCGTAAAAAGTCAGATCAGATTTTGTTGTCGGAAAATTTGAGATTCAATGAAAAAAGTCAGATAGAGCCCACACACGATCAGATTTTCCGACAATATAAGCCGATCGGACCGTTTCCGTCTGAATTTCCGACTGTGTGTACAAGGGCTATAACTAAGACACTAGCTTAGTGCCTGTACTAGCCTAAGAAGTATTCTGACAAGGCTGGGGACATGAGAGAAACAGATAGCCAGGAAGCTGAACAATTTGTGTTACATTGATGTCATGTGAAGCTGAACCCCCTGTGTGGGAAGCCTCATGTAAGAAATTTGTGTTTTTCTTTTTAATAAAAGTGGGCTGGCAAGCCCTAAAACCACAGTTTAGACTGGCACGACTCACTAAAATTGTCACTACCAGCTGTAATCACCCCAAATATCACAATATATATGCTAAAATTCTCTACCTTTTATACAAAATACCAATCATGGCCCCACACACCTCCTAAAAATGGTATGCCAAACCCAAATTCAACTACACAATGATCTTACACCCCCAAAAACAGGGAGACATGGAAATACCATACTTCAAAAAATATTTCTATGCACACAGACTCTTTACACAGATTTCTATACTGGAACTGCCATGAGCCTAAAGCCACGTACACACGTAGCGGTATGTCTGACGTACTTAGTCTGGCGGACTTCCCGCCAGACTGTCCGTCGGACTTTCCGAACGGGCTACTTGCCCACACACGGCACTTTTTGAGCGGACTAATACGGCGTACTAAGTCCGCTGTACTATCCGCCCTACTTTTGAAATGAACGGACTCGCCCACACATGCAGAGGAAAGTCCGCTCATTTTGAGCGCGTCTCGAGGTAGGCGGAGCCCGCGAAGAAGACGTCGCTGGCCCTGCCGCCTGGTATGGACTTAAAGGGGAACCCCAACGCCGAAAAAAATCGGCGTGGGGGTCCCCCCCAAGTCCACAACAGACCCTTGTCCGAGCACGCTACCCGGCCGGCCAGGAAAGGGGGGCGAGCGAGCGCCTCCCCCTCCTGAGCCGTACCAGGCCGCGTGCCCTCAACATGGGGGGTGCCTTGGGGAAGGGGGGGCCCCCGTGGCCCCCCCACCCCAAAGCACCTTGTCCCCATGTTGATGAGGACAAGGGCCTCTTCCCGACAACCCTGGCCGTTGGTTGTCGGGGTCTGCGGGCGGGGGGCTTATCGGAATCCGGGAGCCCCCTTTAATAAGGGGGCCCCCGGATACCGCCCCCCCCACCCTATGTGAATGAGTATGGGGTACAATGTACCCCTACCCATTCACCTGTAAAATAAAAGTACAAAAAAAACACAACACACGAGATAAAATACTTTATTGCACAGCTCCGGGGGTCTTCCGTCTTCGGGGGTCTTCTCACCGGACTCCTCCGCTATCTTCTTGTAGCTCTTTTACTAGCGGAGGAGTCCGGCTTTCTTCCTCGCCGCCGGCCTCTTCTTCCGACTTAGGGGGTCTTGTCCCCCTCTTCGGTTCTTCTGCCGGGCCACCGCACCTTCTTATAGCTCTTTTACATGCGATGGCCCGGTCTTCTGTCGCCGCCGCGCCTTCCGTTCTTCTTCTTCTTCTTCTTCTTCTTCTTCTTCTTCTCCAGGAGATGTTGACTCGACGATCTCTCCGGCCGCAATGCCAGGGACGCGCTGCGCTGCCACTTATATAGGGACAAGGGGCGGTGTCACATGGGTTTATGTCACATGGGTTGGTGTCACATGGTGGCCCCGCCCCCTTACGATGTCACAGTCCCGGAGGATACTGGGACTGTCGCCATGTGACATCAACCCATGTGACCAACCCATGTGACATAAACCCATGTGACACCGCCCCTTGTCCCTATATAAGTGGCAGCGCAGCGCGTCCCTGGCATTGCGGCCGGAGAGATCGTCGAGTCAACATCTCCTGGAGAAGAAGAAGAAGAAGAAGAACGGAAGGCGCGGCGGCGACAGAAGACCGGGCCACCGCCTGTAAAAGAGCTATAAGAAGGCGCGGTGGCCCGGCAGAAGAGCCGAAGAGGGGGACAAGACCCCCGAAGTCAGAAGAAGAGGCCGGCGGCGAGGAAGAAAGCCGGACTCCTCCGCTAGTAAAAGAGCTACAAGAAGATAGCGGAGGAGTCCGGTGAGAAGACCCGTGAAGACGGAAGACCTCCGGAGCTGTGCAATAAAGTATTTTATCTCGTGTGTTGTGTTTTTTTTGTACTTTTATTTTACAGGTGAATGGGTAGGGGTACATTGTACCCCATACTCATTCACATAGGGTGGGGGGGCGGTATCCGGGGGCCCCCTTATTAAAGGGGGCTCCCGGATTCCGATAAGCCCCCCGCCCGCAGACCCCGACAACCAACAGCCAGGGTTGTCGGGAAGAGGCCCTTGTCCTCATCAACATGGGGACAAGGTGCTTTGGGCTGGGGGGGCCGCGGGGCCCCCCCTTCCCCAAGGCACCCCCCATGTTGAGGGTATGCGGCCTGGTACGGCTCAGGAGGGGGGGGGGGGCGCTCGCTCGCCCACCCTTTCCTGACCGGCCGGGTAGCGTGCTCGGACAAGGGTCTGTTGTGGACTTGGGGGGGACCCCCACGCCGATTCTTTTCGGCGTTGGGGTTCCCCTTTAAGTCCATACCAGGCGGTGGGGCCAGCGACATCTCCTTCGCGGGCCCCGCCTACCTGGAGACCCGCTCAAAATGAGCGGACTTTTCTCCGGGAGGGAAAAGTCCGCTCATTTCAAAAGTACGGCGGACTGGCATACACACGGCCGGATTGTCCGCCGAAAAAGGAGTCCGGCGGGAAGATTGGAGTGCAACACGGCATTCTAAGTCCGCCGTACTTTCGGGTCAAAAAAGTATGCCGGAGGCTACACACGGGGGGATTGTTTGGCGGACTTGAGTTTGCCGGACTTTTCCACCGGATTGTTTGATCGTGTGTACGCGGCATAACAAGGAGTATCATTAGAGAAAGAGAAACCTGAGATAACATTTCAGAGCTCACCATGGATTCCATATAATTTAATAGAAATAGCTACTAAAAAAAAAAACACCCTTTAATTAGGTTGATTCTATCAGTATTTATAAACATCTAAAGTAAATGTGTGCTATCTACAAAGTACAGTCCCTTGACCCTTATTGTTGGATACTAAGAAATTGTTGTAGGACTTGTCTAGTAGAGCCTACTCAGATTCAAGAACTTTAAACACAAAAGTGCTAGACAGACAACCTTTATGTCCCCTGATACCAATTATACCTTCCCTGAAAGTGACTTCTTTACAGATAATACATCCATTTTAAACCACAAACATAAGCAATGCCTTCTCAGAAAATAATACAGATTTAAGTAGCTCTGTATTCAAGGAACCTCAGTGAAACCAAATCTATTCTACACATATTATTATTTTCACCACTACAAAGTAAAACTCTGGGTATTACACTGGCTTGGGAGAGGTCACTGAACAGCAAGCTTTCTGACCAACAAGAGAGGAGGGCTTGTATTCTTGCACCAGGCATCAAGAATTACTCACCCACTGATAACTTACTGATACTAAATTGAGCAAAATAAACTCCAGAACAAGCAATGTTTGCTGGAGTTGCAATTGCTGGAGTATTGACTCCTTCATGTTTAAAGTGCTTTGATACAACTGTTTTGAAAAACAAGTAGAGGAAATCATCAGAAAATTCCCAGATGATCATCTTACTTTCTTCCCTGAGGCATACCTATTGCACCTATCCATATCCATATGAAACAGTATAAATATACACTGGTACTCAGTGGCGGCTGGTGAAGTTTTAGGATGGGGGGAGCGCCAGATCCCGTCCTTCCTTTTTGACCCCTCCCACTTGGTGAAAATGGGTGTGGCTCTAAGGTGGTGTGGTTAGTGTCTGAGATGAACAAGGGATGGAAGGAGAGGGAGAGAGGGATGGAGGGACAGCAGGCCCAGATCCTGCACAACAATAGAAATATGTGTATTCTAGAAAGTTTAACAATCAGCAGATAAAGATATTTCAAACACCTGGTGTTAGCACCTCAATCATCCCGGCACCATGGTTGTTATGGTGTCAGGATGATTGAAGCTCATTATTTCTATTATAATATTGTAATATAAAATGAAATAATTCACCATAATGCAGAATCAGTGGGAGCCCTGAGCGTGTCACTAGCCACATTGCTTGCCACCAGATTACATCAGTTGCCCCCAGTGGAGTCCCTCCTTACATGCAGCCTGTGTCCCACCAAATGCTGCCTGTGTCCCACCAAAGTGCAGTAGCCTGTGTCACCATCAATTGCAGCAGCATGTGTCACCACCAAATTGCAGCAGCATGTGTCACCATCAAATTGCAGAAGCATGTGTCACCATCAAATTGCAGCAGTATGTGTCACCACCAAATTGCAGCAGCATGTGTCACCTTCAAATTGCAGCAGCATGTGTCACCATCAATTGCAGCAGCATGTGTCACCATAAAATTGCAGCAGCATGTGTCACCATCAATTGCAGCAGCATGTGTCCCACCAAGTTGCACTAGCATGTGTCACCACCAAATTGCAGCAGCATGTGTCCCACCAAGTTTCAGCAGCATGTGCCCCACCAATTTGCAGCAGCATGTGTCACCATCAATTGCAGCAGCATGTGTGCCACCAAATTGCAGCAGCATGAATCCCACCAAATTTCAGCAGCATGTGTCCCACCAAGTTGCAGCAGAATGTGTCACCACCACTTGCAGCAGCATGCACCCCACCAAATTGCAGAAGCATGCATCACTGCCAAATTGCAGCAGCATGCGTCCCCACCAAGTTGCAGCAGCCTGTGTCCCCCCAAATTGCAGCAGCATGTGTCACCATCAATTGCAGCATCATGTGTTGCCACCAAATTGCAGCAGCATGCGTCCCACCAAGTTGCAGCAGCATGCATACCACCAAATTGCAGCAGCATGCATCCCACCAAGTTGCAGCAGCATGCTTCCCACCAAATTGCGGCAGCATGTGTCACCACCAAATTGCAGCAGCATACGTCCCACCAAGTTTCAGCAGCATGTGTTCCTCTCTCTTGGGCGCAATTGGTGAGAGGAAGTGACATCATCTCAGATGTCAATCAAACCGCCCGGCCATAGTAATATATACTAAGAATGGGCGGAAGCTACTCGGCGCTTCATAAAGCACCGCAAGGTGGGCTTAAGGCCTGCAAATGAAGCGCCACATCTGTAATCTCGTGATTGCATAGACGTGGCGCTTCCCATAGGTGCACTGTGTCCAGTGTCGGACTGTGTCCGGCGTCTGAACACAGTGCACTCAAGGACCTTTATTTTTTTTACATTTATTTTTGGACTGCCGGAGGGGGGGAGGGTGGTGCCCCCTATGGACGGGCCGCCCCTGTTGGTACTACATTCGCAGATTACTGCCAATGCATTCATCCTGGTGTAGTGAAGTCCCAGAGAGTACCAACTTTAGGAGATTGATTAAATTAGGTGAATGCAGTCTGTCTCATGGAGGAAGCAAGGGCATCAACAGAACACAAAATTACTTTTTTCTTTTCCACTTGGTCAAACAGGCAAACCTTCATAAATACAATCTAAACCAGGAATCTGCAATTAGCGGACCTCCAGCTGTTGCAAACCTACAAGTCCCATCATGCCTCTGCCTCTGGGCATCTTGCTTGTGGCTGTCAGAGTCTTGCTATGCCTCATGGGACTTGTAGTTTTGCAACAGCTGGAGGTCCGCTAATTGCATATCCCTGATCTAAACTAATCTTTTCAACAACCCATTCAAGTTACTTGTATATTTACACTTCTACACAGAAGGTGAAAGTATGCGGGCAGTTGCTGACACTGACCAATAGGGATGAGCCGAACACCCCCCGGTTCGGTTCGCACCAGAACTTTCGAACGGACCCCAAATTCGTACGAACGTTAGAACCCCATTGAAGTCTATGGGACTCGAACGTTCGAAATTAAAAGTGCTAATTTTAACGGCTAATATACAAGATACTGTCCTAAAAAGGGTTTGGGTCCTCCCCCAGGGGACATTGGTCAATGCAAAAAAATTTTTTTAAAACGGCCGTTTTGGCGGGATCACTGATTTTAATGATGATTAAAGTGAAAAAAAGTGAAATATTCCTTTAAATATCATGCCTGGGGGGTGTCTGTAGTATGCCTGTGAAGTGCCACGTGTTTCCCATGTTTAGAACAGTCCCTGCATAAAATGACATTTAACAGAAATAACGTCATTTAAAACTGCTTGCGGTTTTAATGTTATATCTGGTTCCTGCAATATGGTTGAAAATCATTGAGAAAAATGGCATGAGTAGCCCTCCCTGCCCATTACCAGCCCCTTTGGGTCTTGTACGCATATTAAGGGGAACCCGTACCCATATTAAAAAAAGGAAGTACGTGTGGCCCCCAGGCCCTATATACTCAAAACAGCAGTATACAGGCGGTGTAAACAAGACAGGGACTGTGTAGGTTTGTTGTGTTAAGTTGAATCTGTTTGTAATTTTCAACTGGTACATTTTTAAAGTGTAGCTCCAGTCAAAAAAACGATTTTTAAGCTTTTTGGAAAACATAGGGAAGGGTTATCACCCCTGTATAATTTGTTTTGCTCTCCATCTTTTTTCATCTCACTTGCTGTTGTCTCCTTCCATTGGCAAGTAGGAGATGTTTGTAAGTTGGATGTTTGAAAGTAGGGGCCTGCCCTATATGCTCTGCAGAAATGGCGGAACAAGGTGTTGGTTTTGCCACAACATTGTAAGCCCTCAAAGTGACTCTTGGTGGGCGCTGGAGCGCCCTGCTGTGAACGATTATATCAAGAATTGTAATTACATGCCATTGTTGAACAGTGGTAGAAAAATTGACCTTTGGTAGTTGTGGTGCTGGTGCCACAACACTATAAGTCCTCACAGTTACTCTGGGTGGGCACAGGAACGGGCCCTCCTATGAAATATTATATCAAGAATTGTAATTACATGTCCCTGTTAAACAGGGGCTGAAAAATTGGGCTGCTGGCACTGGTGCTGGTGCCAGGACACTGCAACCTCTCCCATATACTCTAGTTTTAGTGCAGGAATTAGCCCTGCTGCAAATCATTGCATCAAAAATTTTAATTAAACGCCCCTGTTAAACAGGGGCAGAAAAATTGGGCCTTAGGCACTGGTGCTGGTGCCATGACACTGCAACCTCTCCCATATACTCTAGTTGTAGTGCAGGAATGAGCCCTGCTGCAAAGCATTGCATTAAAAATTGTAATTAAACGCCCCTGTTAAACAGGGGCAGAAAAATTGGACTGATGGCATCACCCAGAACCAGAAATGTTCTTCCAACATATCAGCGGAGGAGGAAGAGGATAGACAATCAACATAACAGGACAGTCACTCAGCATCAGCATAGGCAGTCTTGAAGGGATGTGATATTTCAAAAACAATTATTCGGTTACATCAGCTTCAGGTGCTTGGTAGCTGTGGGTGATCCAAGACTGATTCATCTTGATGAAGGTCAGTTGATCAACTGATTCGGTGGACAGGCGCACCCTGTGATCGGTAACAAAGCCACCAGCAGCACTGAAGGTGCATTCCGAAAGAACGCTGGATGCAGGACAGGCCAGTAGCTCAATTGCATACTGTGCAAGCTCTGGCCAGTGATCCATCCTCAAGACCCAGTAAGCCAGAGGATTTTCGGTGGGAAAGGTGTCCAAGTCTGACCTTGCCCCTAGGTATTCCTGCACCATGTAAATCAGACGCTGGCGATGGTTGCTGGAACCGATCATACCTTGGGGCTGCGGACTAAAAAATTGTCTCAAAGCATCGGTCAGACGGCCACCTTCTCCACCGCTCCTTCTGACCGATGCCTCAGCAACACGTTGTCCAGGACCAGGAGTTTGTAACCTCCCAGTCTCTGGGAACGCGTTGCACAGACCTTTCTGCAAGGCCTCCCGGAGATGTCTCATCCTCTGCTCCCTCTGCGATGGCAAGATAAGGTCGGCAACCTTACCCTTGTACCGTGGATCAAGCTCCCCTGACCCTGTCCTGGTGCCATAGTCGCACAGGTACTCATTGATGGCCCTCTGCTGCGTGTGCAGCCGCTGCAGCATGGCCAACGTTGAGTTCCACCTGGTGGGCATGTCACATATAAGGCGGTTCTTGGGCAGGTTCAACTCCTTTTGGAGCTCAGCCAGCCAAGCACAGGCATTAAATGATAAGCGGAAATGCACACAGACTTTCCTGGCCTGCTTCAGGACATCCTGTAAGCCCGGGTACCTGCCCAAGAACCGCTGCACCACCAGGTTAAGGACGTGAGCCACACAGGGCACATGGGTCAGTTGTCCCTGTCGGAGGGCGGAGAGGAGGTTGGTGCCATTGTCGCAAACCACCATTCCTGGCTTAAGCTGGCATGGCGTCAACCACCTCTCGGCCTGCCCCTGCAGAGCTGACAAAACATCCGCCCCAGTGTGGCTCCTGTCCCCCAAACAAACCAGCGCAAGCACGGCATGGCAACATTTTGCCTGTGTACTTGCATAGCCCCTGGAACGCCTATGGAGCACCACTGGTTCTGAGGACAGAGCACTGGAAGAGGCCATGGAGGAAGAAGAAGAGGAGGGGGTGGAGGAGAGAGGTGTGTCACAACCAATAGTAGCATTTTGGAGGCGTGGTGGCGGAACAACCTCCAACACTACTGCACCTTGTCCTGCATCCTTCCCAGCTGCCAGAAGAGTGACCCAATGGGCCGTGAAAGACAGGTAACGTCCCTGTCCATGCCTGCTGGACCATGAGTCAGCGGTAATATGCACCTTACCGCTGACCGCCCTGGGAAATTTGCCTGCTATAATCGGATGTGGGTGTACTGCTAGCAGATTGCCCGGAAGCACTTGGCTGTGACACACCTAATTCTACACCTTCATTCCTCTCAGAGCAGGTTTCAGAGAGGACTGAAGGTCTAGTGGGGTTGGAGATCCCAGCTGATGAGGAGCAAGGAGAGGTCCGCTTTGTTCTTTGGTGTGGGTCTTTGAGGTACGCTTGCCAACGAGCTGCATGGCAGGTCAACATATGTCTGGTCAAGCATGTGGTGCCCAAGCGGCTGATGTTTTGGCCACGCGAGATACGCTTGAGACATATGTTGCAAATAGCAGCGGTGCGATCTGATGCACTCGTCTCAAAAAAGGCCCACACCGCCCTGCACAGGCGGAGCTCTGCGGTGTGATTCAGACGGTGTGCTGCCCTTAAGCTGGCCCCCGGAGGGCATCTTGCCTCGTTGGACATGTGCCTCCTCCTCCTCCTCCTCTCTCCTACCAGGCACCCACGTGGAGTCAGTGCCCTCATCATCCCCTCCCTCTTCATCGCTGGAGCAAACCTGGCAGTATGCTGCAGCTTGTGGAACATGACTGCCAGATTGCTGTCCTTCTTGAGCATCCCCTCTCCCTGCATTCATGCTACTGCCTTCCTCTAGCTGAGTATCATCATCAGAGCCTACAAAACACTGGACATCCTCCTGGAGCATGTACCCAACACTGTGCTCAAAGAGTTCAGGAGACTCCTCAGGAGGACGTGGTGGGTCTAGGGAAGGAGTCACTGATGATGACATTGAGAGGAGGGAAGACGATGCGTTGGCAGCTGCTTTGCTAGTACCCTGAGCCTGGGTGAGAGAGGATGAGGAGGATGAAGAGGGCTTGGTCATCCACTCTACCAAGTCTTCGGCATGATACGGCTCAACATGTCCAGCTGCCGAAAAGAAGGACAAGCGTGTCCCATGGCCACGTGCTGATGATGACGATGCACCGCGTCCACAACCAGCACTGTTGTCTCTAGACACAGAGCCGGCTTGCCCTCTTTTATCGGCTCGCGCCTGTCTGCCTCTCCTTGCTGGCCTTCCAACATGGTAATGGCCTGAAGGGAGTTGGGAAAACCAGCAATTGGGTAGTGTATATTGTGCTGGAGGCACACACAACTTCCACTAACTCCTGCAGATGGCAGATGGCTCAAATAGAGAAAAGCTATGTAGGTGGATATAGCGGTGTATACTGCGTTCAGAGCACGCAGACAGCATGCACAATCTCCTACCACTGACTGCAAGCTCTATTTAAAACGAGCAAGATAGTTAGCTATGTAGGTGGATATAGCGGTGTATACTGCGTTCAGAGCACGCAGACAGCACGCACAATCTCCTAACACTGACTGAAAGCTCTATTTAAAACGAGCAAGATAGTTAGCTATATAGGTGGATATAGCGGTGTATACTGCGTTCAGAGCACGCAGACAGCACGCACAATCTCCTACCGCTGACTGCAAGCTCTATTTAAAACGAGCAAGATAGTTAGCTATATAGGTGGATATAGCGGTGTATACTGCGTTCAGAGCACGCAGACAGCACGCACAATCTCCTAACGCTGACTGCAAGCTCTATTTAAAACGAGCAAGATAGTTAGCTATATAGATGGATATAGCGGTGTATACTGCGTTCAGAGCACGCAGACAGCACGCACAATCTCCTACCGCTGACTGCAAGATCTATTTAAAATGAGCAAGATAGTTAGCTATATAGGTGGATATAGAGGTGTATACTGGGTTCAGAGCACACAGACAGCACGCACAATCTCCTAACGCTGACTGCAAGCTCTATTTAAAACGAGCAAGATAGTTAGCTATATAGGTGGATATAGCGGTGTATACTGCGTTCAGAGCATGCAGACAGCGCGCACAATCTCCTACCGCTGACTGAAAGCTCTATTTAAAACGAGCAAGATAGTTAGCTATATAGGTGGATATAGAGGTGTATACTGCGTTCAGAGCACGCAGACAGCACGCACAATCTCCTACCGCTGACTGCAAGCTCTATTTAAAACGAGCAAGATAGTTAGCTATATAGGTGGATATAGTGGTGTATACTGTGTTCAGAGCACGCAGACAGCACGCACAATCTCCTACCGCTGACTGACAGCTCTATTTAAAGCGAGCAAGATAGTTAGCTATATAGGTGGATATAGTGGTTTATACTGGGTTCAGAGCACCCAGACAGCACGCACAATCTCCTAACACTGACTGCAAGCTCTATTATAAAAGATAGATATATCGCTAGCTATATAGGTGAATATAGCGGTGTATACTGCGGTCAGGGCATGAAGACAACAACCACTACAGAAGTGCAAGAACGAAAAATCGCCCGATAACGACCGGTGTATACTGTGTTGAAGGTACACAGAACACCCACTAACTGCTACAGATGCCAACACACTACACAAGGCCGTGTGTTTCGTAAGAAGTTGCCCTCTGTGGACCACTTGTTCTTCTCGTTCTGGGGTCCTTAAAGTTGAATTATTAATCCCAGCTATACTGGGCCAGAACTAGGGTGGAATCTGTGAGTTGCACAGACCCAGCAAGTGTCCGGGGCTGTAAATGCAGCATCCTTAGAGTTGCCTGGTCTGCTTCCATGTGTGAGTTTTACTGTAAGTATGGCTACCTCAGCAAGAACCTGGAAGGCTGAAAACAACCGATCAAATTAACTTAGCATGCTTGATTGGTTTACCTGCCAAAGCAAAAACAAACTTCTGGCCCTTCAAATGGAACCAAAAGCTCTCTATATCTCGACTATTTATATAAATATCCACTCTTTTTATAGCTCACAGGCTTTGCTAAAACATGGAACTCTGCTTCTTGAGCTGGGGAAAAAGGGATCCAATGACTCTGAATACAGAGAATCCTTCTGGGTGATAAACTTCATCCTCAGTATAAAACTGGGAATAACACTACAAAAAAGTAAATACTCGGGTCTTCAGGGAGTGTGTCCTGCACTGGGCTCACAGCAGCTGATTCCTACGTCATCAATTTAACACATGTGATTTTTCTTTGTCTCCAGCCTCCTCCAATAGAGGCAATAAGGTGGCTGGATTCAAATGTATGTATGCATTTTTCATTGTTAGATTTGTACATAAACAAACAAAACAAATTCATACTGTATTTTGAACCTTTCATTAGACAAACATTTAGTTAGCTATATATTTGCTGTGCAGAATGTCGGACCATTAAAAATTAAATATTTTACCAAAATAATGTCTAGCTTTGTCTAAAAGCACCTTTGCATAAAAGCTACAGCTCTGAAATATCAGAGTGAACCCTTCATTACTGGATAAAGCTTGCACAAATATAACAATGGCTTGCTTTCTATCATGCTGTTTGTGTAAGAACTCCAATTTCATGTTTCAAAAAGACAACTTTTTCCTGGCAATATTATAGTAAACCATAACAATACCCTGCAGTCATACAGAGATGTCCATAAATCCAAAATATTCTTCTACTTATACCCACTGCACTTACAAGGAAAAGGGGCACATCATTTCACAATCCACACATTCTGCTTTCATGCTGGATTTCAAAAATAAAAATACATAAAACAAAAGGACCAAACAATATGTATGATGGACCAGAATGCACTCGGACATCAAGAACTATAAAACAACTGGCTGCAGGCAGCATCTATCCTAACAGGGTGTGTGGACTTGATGTGATGCGTCTGTTATATTTACATTTTATTTATTATTACTCTCACATCATGGACCGCACATCATTATTATCAGACTTTAAGATTTAATTTCTGTATAAAAACCTTATGTATCCCATCCATCTCGGCTTTGTTAAACATTATGGTAGCTGTATTTAAATTAACAACCTCATCTTAATCTTTTTTCTTTCCACTCAATAAATGTAAAATTAAAAAATTGTTATCTTAATCTAAACTAATCCCATATTTACCAATTTCCCCTTTAACCTGGATTTCATTTCCAACCAAAGGTTGTCTAAACCAGTTTCAGTATATCTATATTTATTAATAAAATTGTTAAACTCATATTAGAAATGAATACTCATTTGATAATTTCAATATCACACACTAATATATATGCACAGATAAATGTCCTTAAAGGGGGACATATTACTTAATTTTACTCAATTTCTCTCTCTTTTTTTTTAATGCACTGTTTCCACTATCACAGGATATTTAATTTGTGTAAGACACACACATTACTGATCCGTCCTGTGTGAAAGGGGCCTTAAATGTAACCTTCATTTTACCATGTTACCATGTTTGGAAAACAGATTAAAAAATAATTGTGATCACATTGTTTATCATTCGATTCGTTAACCCGGCACATTTTGTTAAAAATGTTTTGTCTAAAAAAATGAAATTGGCATGGTGCCCTAGCTTATCACCAACCTCTCATCCCAGCTACATTCTTTCAGGAGAGCACAAAGGAGGGGGGGTCACATTTGCGTACATGACACACACAAGCGATAGAACTAAAGGTTCCAGCATTCACAAACATACACAAATATCTCTCTAAAATCGCTTACATTTATCCGATTTGTACACAACACATGCATATCATTCTCTCACTTTCTTTTAACGCTTTTTTAATACTTCCTTCCTTAAACTTCTGCTTTCCTTATTTTGCTCTGATATCCTTTGCATCCAATGTATTGTAATACCATACTTCACATACTGTACCATTTATGATCAGACGGGCAGCCATAGTGCTCATCCCATCTTCCCTCTCTGACAACATATAAAGCATTCTGTTTTAACTCTCATTACTGTTTCTTGACTTTACTAGTTGTAGTGCCTGACCCCAAATTCATTCCACAGCTTAACATTAAAAAGTCCCTTTCTGTCTAGTGTTAATTGTCACCCTTGATCCATCCTGCTCACATAGATAGCTGTTTCTCTAGCTGTATACTCTGCATGATTCTTTGTCCCTGTGGACTTTGGTGGTAACCCAGTTACCCTTTGTGGATCCCTATCCACTCTAACCATTAATCTAGGGGCTCAGTATAGGCGGAACCGCACCTTCGGTTCATATATAGTGCTCCTCTTGTGCTGGGCATTTTTGAGGGTCTCTTACCCTTCAAGCTTACCACCTGAAATGGATATTTTATAGATAGGCAACTCCTATTCTCATATTGATTAGTGGTTCCAAATTAATAATAACTACTGCAGTAGGGAACAGACACAAAAGATACGCTCAGCATCTTTCCAAATAACCATTCTCCTTTATTATGATGCATGTGAAGGTTTTTATACACATGATTACGTAGGTATAACATTAATATTACAATTGTATGTTTATGGTAACCAGGGGCGTTACATAGGCAGGCTAATTCTAATCAGGACTCGAAAGAATACAAAACATGTACTGAAAACATTATTAGTGCTGTGTGCACGGTGAGGGCATTGTGCAATACATAAAATAGAATACAATTATATACAGAACCTACAAATTTCCATTACAGTATCAATGATCGCCTATATTGTTTAATAGACAAGGTGGTCCCATGCAGTAGGCATACCCTAGGGTCCCCTGGGATCTCAATGAGGTCATGAGTACATCTGAGGAGGTATCTGATGATGGTACTGTAGGGACAAACCAAATGTACAGGTTCCTTCTGTGATAGTTCTGTGGGGGTGCAAAGGAATAGGAAAAAGAAGGCGGGCGTGATAATCTGGTCTCCCGGTAACGGGAGGTGAGCACATATGTGCCACACTTGTGGGTGTCCCTGTGATGGTTAGAGGAGCGTATGGGTATAGTGAATGATGTTGTGCTATTAGGTGTCACATAGGCTGAATAAGGGAGGGTCTTCTGTGGTGAGAATCTCACATTTTTATTTTTATTTAATTTTTTTCACAAGGTCAGTGGGAAGGTTTTGATCCCCTGAGAGAGAAATAACAATCAACAGGAAGATAAGACAGCCAGGCTTGTCTAAGATTTGGTATAGCAGTGCAGTTTTGAGGGTAATCATAAAAAAAAAAGGTGTATAAAACATATTTAGGTAAACTCTTCAATGTAAAGAACAGGTAATAACATGTAATAACATTCCAACATATACTGGAGTATTTGGGGGAGCTTCCGAAGGGGGGGGATCAGAGAATAAAATTAAGAAATGGATTGTAAGAGAGATTGCTTCGTGAGGGTGAGTTGGTGTCGCGCTGTTCTAATTTAGAATATTATTCTGCAGGGGGTGAATCCCTATCTTCCTAATTCAAAGGGGGCGGGGTAATGTAGAACTGAGAGATCTACAAAATATTTAGAGAGGTATTTGGGATATATTATCCACTAACAAGATATAGATCTCTTCCCCTATGGTTTTGAGTAGGTTAGATGTAATTATATAAAATGCCAGGAGTACAATAAAAATAAACACAAAAAATAAAAATGAATAAACACACTATAGGGGTGTCTTCACCTAAACGCTAGGCAAAGACAACAGTGCTTATTTAACGAAAGTGGGCTTAGTGTAATCGTGATGAACGAATAAAATCAATATCATCAAAAAAATCATAAAAAAATAAACACACTGCAGAGCCAACTGTGGCCTGCAGTATAACCATAATACAAAGTGCAAAAACAGATTCAGTACCATCACCTGCAGCGGTCAGAACAATCAAAAGGTGCTAAGTGCTTCTAGAGGTAGTATAAATAAGTAATAGTTACAGAGAAATATCTACTCATACATTATATAAAATGAATTTAAAATAAGTGTTTTCTTTGGCACTCCTTGCCCAGATTTCCTTTGGGGCTTAATTTGAAACTGATCTCTTCTAATCTTAGAAATTCTGTATCACGTAAGACATGGTTAGAATATCATCTTGCATGGTCCACATGGTGATATTTTTACTCAGAAATGTATTTGGATGTAATGGAAGTGAATGCATATGTCTCTTTAGCATTTGTATCCGGTTTAATCCAACCAAAACGTAGTCCTTCCTCAATGAGTAAAGTGTTTGCAGACGTTTCTTCTTTTTTTCTCTTAAATTTTCAGGCCTGCCAGCATTGACCTCTTTCTTTCAGGTTAGCCTGGCCCTCTTAAAGATTTAAGAGATCTCACATTGCTTTTGCAATTGCCTTGTTGGGGCTCTAAGAATAGGGGAGTTTACAGCACACAATTGAGCAGCAAGTTAATTTCTTTCAAATGATCATGTATCTCTGGGAGCAGAGTGCTTGAACCTGTTCATTTGCAGGTCAAAAACCTTTTGTTTGGGTAAGGGTCATTGGATCACTTTGGGTAAATCTTCCAATCCTTTAATATGTCCAGTCACCCAGGTTGCTAACTATCTATCAGTTAGCCCTTCTTCCATACATTCCATTTTTATATACAAGGATTTGTCTCCTTTAACGAGATACCTGTTTTCTGCTGTGCTATCTTAATGATTGAAACGTCTTAATCTTTAAGGTTTCCAATTTTCATCACATTCCTTTAGGATTACAGCTACAGCTAATTCGTCTTCCTTTGCAATGCCGCTCTGAAACAGCAGGTGAAGAGGGTGAATTGAGAGCGGCATTGCAAAGGAAGCTGGAAGTGGTATGACGGCCGGTGGAAGTCCTCTGTGCCTCTCCCAGGATGTCTAGTTGTTGAATAATCCCTGAAGCTCCCTTTTGATACTTTCCATCCCTCAAGCTAGGATATAAATAAGACTAATTCACAAGGTAACAGAATGGTGGAGAATTCTCCGTCTCCTCTACTGGAGAGAGACATTTATGGCTTTGTCCTTTACTTGGCTTCTCAGTGTGGATTTACCTTAGCCCATAAACACTGACATCTAGTGGAGGAGGAGAGAGGAGCAAAAGGGTGGCAAATTAAAATGGGCTTTCTGCTAGCCTTGTTATTAAACCAGAACATGCAAAAGAGTTGGTGGAGTGGATAACAAAGCCGCCCCATCCTCCTCATCCTCTGTCACCCAGGCTTCGAGTAGTTTGCAGCAAAGAACAAAGAGAAGCACACTGCTCCAGGCAAAATCAGGTGCAAGATGGATCACAGGTGCTTACATCATGGAAGATGAACAAAACAAGGACAAGGTCGCACACTGAAACTCCAAATTATCTCAATGTCATCTTTATTGTCAAAAGGGTCAGACAGATACAGGCAATGGTAGACGTTGCTTGTTCACAACCCAAAACAGGGGCCGAACAAACAAACTATCACTTGTGAAACATCTACCATTGCCTGTATCTGTCTGACCCTTTTGAAAATAAAGATGACATCGAGATAAATTGGAGTTCCAGTGTGCGACCAATTCCTTGTTTTGTTCAGAGTAGTTTGCCTTCCAACACAGCTGCCAAAGTGGCCTATTCCACTGAGTCCCTGTCCACAGTCACTCCTTCTGTAGCCCCATCATCATGCATGGAGCAGTACCCAGAATTATTTGAGCACAGTGTCGGATACATGCTTCTGGAGCATGCGCAGTGATTTGAAGGCTCCGATTTTGGTTCCCAGGTTGAGGAAGGGAGTAACGTGAGCCTAGAGAGAGGGGGTGCCACAGAAGGAAAGAAACTGGCAGTCATGTTCCCCCAGCTGCAGCATACTGCCAAGTTTGCTCCAGTGACAAGGAAGGATGGGATGATGAGGTCACTGATGGTACTTGGGTGCCTGAGAGAAGATAGGAGGAGAGGCACAACGCCAACAAGGCTGGATGTCCTCTAGGGGGCAGCTTAAGGGCAGCCACCCTATTGCATCACACCACAGAGCTCCGCAGGTGAAGGGTGCTGCTGACCCCCTGCTAACTTTTAAAAGTTCCTTGGTGTAGACCTTTTGTCACGTACCTGGTGGTTGAGCCCACGGATGCTGGGAGCGGCTACTCGTATTCCTCCGGCTCAGGAACTCCTGGTAGAGGAGACAGAGGTTCTAGAGCGCGGAAGGGGCACAAGTGCCAAGCAGGACACAGGTGTCAAGCTCCGGGTACTGGAGAGGAGCAGATGCAGCAGGAACAGCGACCAGCAGGCGATGAGATCAGCAGAAGATGCACACGCTGGAGCAGCGGGGAAGGTGTTCTGTAGTACGGCTTCTCACGACAGACCCGTAAGCAGGTAAGGAAGGATACTGGAAGACTGGCATTGTAGAGGGACAGCAGACAGCAGACTGGACGAAGTGGTGAACAAGCCGGGTCAGGAACAGGCAGGCAGGTAGGTACCGAATCAGCAGGCAGAAGAATCGTCAGACAAGCCGGGGTCGGAGGCAGGCAGCAAACAAGTGGACGTCAGGGTAAGCCGGGTCACAGGAACGAACAAGTAGTAAGCAGAAGCAGAGGGGTCACGACAGGAACGCTGAAGACCGGACAGCAAGGAGGCAAGGCAACAGGTCCCTTTAAGTAACCCCTTTGGCGCCAAGAGCCGTCATGGCGCGCCCCCGCGCGCTCAGCAACACCAGCGCACACCCGCGTGCGCCCACCCGCGTTAGCGCGCACCCACGCGCGCCCAACAGCATTAACGCGCACCCGTGTGCGCCCATCAGGACATCTGCGCACCCGCGTGCGCCCACCTACATTAGCGCGCACCCTGCGTGCGCCCAACTGCGTTAGCGCGCACCCGCGTGCGCCCACCTGCGTTAGCGCGCACCCGCGTGCGCCGACAGACACTCATAACAGGGGCTTTGCGGCCCGAACCTTCAGGAGCGGACAGATGGCTGGGCTGACCTTCTTGACATTGCCCCCCCCCCCAAGGGGCAGCCCCTGGATGCCCAACTGGGCCAGCTTAGCTGGGTGCGCTCTCTTGAAGGCCCGGATCAGCTTTTCAGCATGAATATTACTTTCCGGCTCCCAAGAATTATCTTCAGGACCGTATCCCTTCCATTTCACCAGGTACTGGACCTGTCCCCGTCTCTTCCTGCAGTCCAGAATCGACTCTACTTCAAATTCGACTTCTCCATCGATCAGGACAGGTTCAGGTGGACCAACGTCTCTGCCAACGAAGGGATCTGGGACAGCGGGTTTGAGAAGAGCCACATGGAAAACCGGGTGGACCCGGAAAGACTCTGGTAGTTGCAACTCGTACGCCACGCTGTTGATCTTCCTCTTAACCGGAAAAGGACCAATAAACTTTGCCCCAGTTTCCTGGAGGGACATGCCAGCTTTAGGTTCAGGGTTGACAGCCAAACTTGATCCCCAGGCTCCAGGCTAAGTTCCCCTCTCCTCTTTCTATCAAAGATCCGTTTGTAATATTCCTGAGTTCTGGACATTGTTTCCTGAAGAAGCTTGTTGTTGTTGCTGAAGAAGGTCAAAGTTTCCTGAACGGCAGGTACCGAACATTCCGGAAGATTATTTGTTAGAAACAGGGGGTGAAATCCGTAATTTGCAAAGAAAGGGGTTTGCTTGGTGGCGGAGTGGACAGAATTGTTGTAGGCAAACTCAGCGAGAGGTAAGAGGGAGACCCAATCATCTTGAGAGAAAGATGAGAAGCAACGTAAGTACTGTTCCAAAGTTTGATTTGTTCTTTCCGTCTGGCCATTAGTCTGCGGATGATAAGCAGAGGAAAAGGAAAGGTTGATCTCCAGGGAACCACATAACGCCCTCCAGAACCTTGAAGTAAACTGTACCCCCCGATCAGAGACAATGTCCACAGGGATCCCATGAAGCCTCACAATTTCTCTAACAAATACCTTAGCAGTCTCAGCAGCGGAGGGGGTACCTTTCATGGGAAGGAAGTGCGCCATCTTTGAGAGCCTGTCCACAACTACGAAGATGGTAGAATGGTCTTCAGAAAGAGGCAGCTCAACAATAAAATCCATGGAGATCATCCTCCATGGTCTTTCAGGGACAGGCAGAGGTTTCAGCAGACCCCAGACCTTGGATCTGCTGCCGTTGTTCCTCGAGCAGACCGTGCAGGATTCCACATAATTCTTGCAGTCCTTTGCCAGTTGTGGCCACCAAAAGGTCCGCTGCAGGAGTTCAAGTGATTTGAGTACCCCAAAATGACCGGCCAACTTATGGTCATGGCAGGCACTGAGAACAGCTACCCGTACCCCCTGGGGTACAAAGATCTTGTCCAGATGCCACAAAAGATTGTCTCTTTCCTGCAGAGTGACACCAGGAGGAGGAGAGACATGGAGTGAGGCCCGTTTGATCTGGTCCAGCAGGTTTTCCTGAAGTAAAAGGAAATTCCCGGAAGATAGGATGGTATCCGGGGGAGAAGAGGCCTCAGGTCCGCAAAACATCCTTGAGAGGGCATCCGGCTTGGTATTCTTCGACCCAGGTCTGTAGGTTATGTGAAAAGAAAATCGAGTAAAAAAGAGTGCCCACCTGGCCTGACGTGGTTTTAGCCTCTTAGCGACCTTCAGGTACACGAGATTCTTGTGATCCGTAAAAATGAGGATGGGGTGTGCTGCTCCTTCCAGAAGGTACCTCTATTCCTCGAGTGCCGATTTGATGGCCAACAGTTCCCGATCTCCCACATCATAATTCCTTTCAGCTTCCGAAAGCTTGCGGGAGAAGAACGCCACCGGATGCAGGAGGGCCTTGGAACCTTGCCTCTGTGAAAGAACAGCCCCAACCGCAATTTCAGAAGCGTCGACCTCTAAGATGTAGGGCAGAGCTGGATCAGGGTGCTTCAGGATCGATGCCGAGGTGAACAGCTTCTTGAGGGCCACAAAAGCCTCCTGGGCTTCGGAAGTCCAGTGCAAACGACAGCCCTGCTTCGTGAGCTTCGTGATGGGGGAGATGATGGTAGAGAACCCCCTGATGGATTTCCGGTAAAAGTTGGCGAAGCCCACGAAACGTTGAACGCCCTTCTTATCGGAGGGAGCAGGCCAGTCCAGAATGGCGGAAACCTTCTGTGGGTCCATTTGAATGCCTTCCACAGAGATAATCAAGCCCAGAAACTGAATACTCTGCTGCTCAAACACACATTTTTCTGGTTTCGCGTAAAGGCCATGACAACGTAGTCTGATTAACACCTTTTTGACGTGCTCACAGTGCTCGGACAGAGAAGAGGAAAAGATCAAGATGTCATCAAGGTAAATTATAACAAACAAGTCAAGATAGTCCCTGAAGATGTCATTCACGAAGTGCTGGAATGTAGCAGGTGCATTGCATAGTCCAAAGGGCATGACCAGGTACTCAAAATGCCCGAACCGGGTGCGAAAGGCAGTCTTCCACTCATCGCCGCTTCGGATGCGAACCAAGTTATAGGCCCCGCGAAGATCCAGCTTAGTAAATACCACCGCCGTCCCTAGTCTCTGGAATAGTTCGGGTACCAGAGGTAGAGGGTACCGGTTCTTGATAGTTATTTTATTCAGTTCCCGATAATCAACACAGGGGCGCAGAGAGTGGTCTTTCTTCTCTACAAAGAAGATTCCGGCTCCCGCAGGGGAGGTAGAAGGTCGGATGAATCCCCTTTCCAAGTTCTCATCAATATACGTCTTCAAGGTGCCCAACTCCAGCTCAGTTAGAGGAAAGATCCTTCCGAAAGGAATTTCGGCCCCCGGAAGGAGCTCAATCGGACAATCGTAAGGCCTATGTGGCGGGAGAGTTTCGGCACCTTTCTTGTTGAAAACGTCCAAAAACTCGTGATAGGCCTCAGGAACAGATTGGAGAATCTCCTTGTCAGCTTCCAGGCACAACAAAGAAGGGGAAGTATCGGTAGGCTTAATCAAGCAATGCTGGTTGCAATAGGGAGAGGAGAAGTTAATCTTCCCGGTGCACCAGTCCACTTGAGGGTTATGGGCCTTCAGCCAGGGCATGCCAAGGATGATTGGGAATAAGGGAGAATCAATAATGTCCAGGCATAAAAGTTCTTGATGGTTCTCCGAGATGGTGGTCAACAGGGGTCTTGTTTCCTGTGTAACTGGCCCGGACTTAAGAACAGATCCGTCGGCCAAGTGTACTGAGAGTCCCTTCGCCCGTGGTCGCAGGGGAACGTGATTTTTGATGGCGAAGGTCAAGTCCATGAAGCCACTGCAAGCTCCGGAATCAATAATTTCGGTGGACCGAATACTCCTTTCTGGAAGCTGTAAGAGAACAGAAACAGCCAGATGAGAAGCATAATCAGGTAACGTGGATACAGGTACAGGGGTAGTGGCTTGGCACTTACGGAGCTTGGCTGGGCAGGTCCTTACATAGTGTCCAGGTTCCCCGCAGTACAGGCACAGATTTTTAGTCCTCCTACGCAGACGTTCTTCCGGTGTGAGAGAGGGCCGTAGGAGACCAAGTTGCATAGGTTCGGAAGAATCGGAGGAAGAAGACACCGGAGCAGAAGAAGCTGGCTGAGGGTAACTGGGGACTCGAGGAAGCATCCAAACAGGACGGGAAGGACCGGCAGAGGGTTCTGATCTCCGTTCTCTTAACCTCCTGTCGATCTGTATGGAGAGGTTAATGAGAGCTTCTAAAGTCTCTGGGATGCCCACACGGGCCAGCTCGTCCTTTAAGTTTTCAGAGAGACCTGCACGAAATTGGAAGCGCAGGGCGGCGTCGTTCCAGTTGGTATCGGCACTCCACCGCCTGAACTCAGTTACATAGTCCTCTACAGGTCTGCGGCCCTGCTGTAAGGAGTGCAAGGCCGCTTCTGCGGTAGCTGTCAACTGAGGGTCCTCATAAAGCTGGGACATTGCCTGGAAGAAGGAGTCCAAGTTATCAAGGGAGGCATGCTTCTGCTCGAGAAGACGGTGGGCCCAAGACTGAGGTTCCCCCAGTAATAAGGAAATGACGAACCCCACCTTAGTGGCTTCAAGAGAAAAAGTCCGGGGTTGCAGGGCAAAGAATAAACCGCAGGCATTACGGAACGCCCTGAATTTGCTTCGATCCCCTGAGAACCTCTCAGGCGTGGGGACCCTTGGCTCGGGTGGCATCATTACCACGGACGGAGTGGGAGCTGGACCAGATGAAGGTGGTGAAGATGCCGACAAAGCCTGAACTTGACCCTCCAGACGGTTGTACCCTTCTTGTAGGTTCTTCACAGCCTGAGTGAGACCAGCAAGATGGCGGCAGAGTTCATCCATCGGGGAGGCTCCCGACGTGGGCTCGGACATGGCTGTCCGGTACTGTCACGTACCTGGTGGTTGAGCCCACGGATGCTGGGAGCGGCTACTCATATTCGTCCGGCTCAGGAACTCCTGGTAGAGGAGACAGAGGTTCTAGAGCGCGGAAGGGGCACAAGTGCCAAGCAGGACACAGGTGTCAAGCTCCGGGTACTGGAGAGGAGCAGATGCAGCAGGAACAGCGACCAGCAGGCGATGAGATCAGCAGAAGATGCACACGCTGGAGCAGCGGGGAAGGTGTTCTGTAGTACGGCTTCTCACGACAGACCCGTAAGCAGGTAAGGAAGGATACTGGAAGACTGGCACCGTAGAGGGACAGCAGACAGCAGACTGGACGAAGTGGTGAACAAGCCGGGTCAGGAACAGGCAGGCAGGTAGGTACCGAATCAGCAGGCAGAAGAATCGTCAGACAAGCCGGGGTCGGAGGCAGGCAGCAAACAAGTGGACGTCAGGGTAAGCCGGGTCACAGGAACGAACAAGTAGTAAGCAGGAGCAGAGGGGTCACGACAGGAACGCTGTAGACCGGACAGCAAGGAGGCAAGGCAACAGGTCCCTTTAAGTAACCCCTTTGGCGCCAAGAGCCGTGACGGCGCGCCCCCGCACGCTCCCGTGCGCTCCCGTGCACGCTCCCGTGCGCGCTCCCGCGCACCCGCACGCGCTCAGCAACACCAGCGCGCACCCGCGTGCGCCCATCAGGACATCTGCGCACCCGCGTGCGCCCACCTATGTTAGCGCGCACCCGCGTGCGCCCACCTACGTTAGCGTGCACCCACCTGCGTTAGCGCGCACCCGCGTGCGCTGACAGACACTCATAACAGGGGCTTTGCGGCCCAAACCTTCAGGAGCGGACAGATGGCTGGGCTGACCTTCTTGACACCTTTTTTGACACGTGTGCAACAGATCGCACCGTTGCTGTTTGCAATCTATGTCTGAAGCGGATTAAGCATGGCCAGAGCAGCAGCGGCTTGGGCACCACATGCTTGACCAGACATATGATGACCTGCCATGCAG
Organism: Lithobates pipiens; assembly: GCF_037356315.1. Classification (NCBI taxonomy): domain Eukaryota; kingdom Metazoa; phylum Chordata; class Amphibia; order Anura; family Ranidae; genus Lithobates; species Lithobates pipiens. The sequence continues at coordinate 391,746,620 of NW_027507764.1, forward strand.
TCCATTGGCAGCATTACTTGAAAGACGCACATCAAAGAAAAGGGCGGATTTCTCCATGCTCCCCATCTGGAATCTCCAACTCTACCATACCTCTAATCCTCTTAAAAACCTGCAATGAGAGGAATGAAGGTATAGCAATAGGTGTCCCAAGTACTCGCAGCCAATCTGCTAGCAGTACACCACCACCTGATTTTAGCAGGCAAATTTCCTTACCCCAGTTGCTGAACTGTAAAAAGAAATTCGATCCGAGCCATCCTCATGCTCAGCTTCTAATTGCTAGCTTGGCCAAATTGCTAGCACTGAAACTGCTGCCTGTCAGGTCATCTTGAGGTGAGGTGACAGATGCACACCGTAGGGATCAGGAGTGCACCGCACGGTTGTGGACCATAGGGCTGACTGCTGCGGACAGGAGACAGGTCACACCGGGATTAGAGCGTAAGATTCCCTGGGGAGCGGAGTCTAAGAGCCAGCAGGTGTTCACCAGAGCCTCGAGTGGTGAGGATGGACTTGGCTGCCACTGGCTCCATGTCGCAACCCCCAGGGTCCCCCAGCTCACACCCACAGTAGGCAACAGGAGGATAGGGATGGTGAGGGACAAAGCCAAGGTCGGGGCCACAAGCAGACAGGAATAGTCAGGGACACGCCAAAAGGTCAGGATCACAGGCAAACAGGGATAGTCAAAGACACACCATAGTCTGTAAACGAACAACAGAAGAGCACACGGCAGGTAACAGGAAGCTAACACACAAAGGAATACACAATGGTTGATCAGCAGGGCTGGACTGCAGTGCACAAGTTAATATAGAGCTCTCTGATAGGAGCTAGGGTGGAGTCATGCCAGAGGATGGATTACAAAAGCAGTCAGGTGAGGGTCGGCTGGTCTCTAGAGGTGAACACATGGAAACAGGTAAGCAGACCAACTCTATTGCATAACCATGACGCTGTCTTTTCAGCTGGTTGTAAGGGCTTACCTAGGTTGGAGTCCATGACGCAGAGATGTACGCTCACTCTTGCAAATACACACAGCCCACGGTAGCAAAGAGATAAGCTACCTGGGCTGTGAATCTGTGCACGGGGGCTTGACAGGAATAGCCAAGGTATAGTCAAGGTAAAGCCGCAGTCAGGGATTCCAGAAGTCAGGACAACAATAAACAAAACCTGGATCTGAAGCCAGAGTCAGTCTTGGAACACTGGAACACTGCAACAGAAGACAGGAGCACTTGGCAAACATGAGAAAATGAACTGACCAAGCCCTCAGAGTGAGCCAGGGTTTTATACCCAGCTAATTAGGTAACCTGCCTCAGCTGATCCAGGAGTGACAGGTACAAACATTGTATCGCCCACAGTACTTCATGTTAAACTAGGCATGGCTGGAAAGCAGGCTGAATAGAACTGAGATGTGGATTAGTGGTAAAGAAACAAGAACAGACAGTCATGAGTTCAATACCACCGTTATATCCACCTACATAGCTAGCTATATTGCTCTTTTGTAATAGAGCTTGCAGTCAGTTGTAGGAGATTGTGCGTGCTGTCTGCGTGCCCTGACCACAGTATACACCGTTATATCCACCTATATAGCTAGCTATATTGCTCTTTTGTAATAGAGCTTGCAGTCAGTTCTAGGAGATTGTGCGTGTTGTCTGCATGCCCTGACCGCAGTATACACCGTTATACACCGTTTTATCCACCTATATAGCTCTTCTCTTCTCTCTAGAGCCATCTGCCAACTGCATAAGTTAGTGGGTGTTGTGTGCCTCCAGCACAATATACACTACCCAATTGCTGGTTTTCCCATCTCCCTTCAGGCCATTACCATGTCTGGAAGGCCAGCAAGGAGAGGCAGACAGGCGCGAGCCGATAAAAGAGGGCAAGCCGGCTCTGTGTCTAGGAACAACAGTGCTGGTCGTGGACGTGGTGCATTGTCATCATCAGCACGTGGCCATGGGACACGCTTGTCCTTCTTTTTGGCAGCTGGACATGTTGAGCCGTATCATGCCGAAGACTTGGTAGAGTGGATGACCAAGCCCTCTTCATCCTCCTCATCCTCTCTCACCCAGTCTCAGGGTACTAGCAAAGCAGCTGCCAACGCATCGTCTTCCCTCCTCTCAATGTCATCATCAGTGACTCCTTCCCTAGACCCACCACGTCCTCCTGAGGAGTCTCCTGAACTCTTTGAGCACAGTGTTGGGTACATGCTCCAGGAGGATGCCCAGTGTTTTGTAGGCTCTGATGATGATACTCAGCTAGAGGAAAGCAGTAGCGTGAGTGCAGAGAGAGGGGATGCTCAAGAAGGACAGCAATCTGGCAGTCATGTTCCACAAGCTGCAGCATACTGCCAGGTTTACTCCAGCGATTAAGAGGGAGGGGCTGATGAGGGCACTGACTCCACGTGGGTGCCTGGAAGGAGAGAAGAGGAGGAGGAGGAGGAGGAACATGTCCAACGAGGCAGGATGCCCTCCGGGGGCCAGCTTAGGGGCAGCACACCGACTGAATCACACCGCAGAGCTCCGCTTGTGCAGGGCGCTGCCTCTGCGCGTTATTCTAAAAGTTCTTTGGCGTGGGCCTTTTTTGAGACGAGTGCATCAGATCGCACCGCTGCTATTTGCAACATATGTCTCAAGCGTATCTCGCGTGGCCAAAACATCAGCCGCTTGGGCACCACATGCTTGACCAGACATATGTTGACCTGCCATGCAGCTCGTTGGCAAGCGTACCTCAAAGACCCACACCAAAGAACAAAGCGGTCCTCTCCTTGCTCCTCATCAGCTGGGATCTCCAACCCCACTAGACCTTCAGTCCTCTCTGAAACCTGCTCTGAGAGGAATGAAGGTGTAGAATTAGGTGTGTCACAGCCAAGTGCTTCCGGGCAATCTGCTAGCAGTACACCCACGTCCGATTATAGCAGGCAAATTTCCCAGGGCGGTCAGCGGTAAGGTGCATATTACCGCTGACTCATGGTCCAGCAGGCATGGACAGGGACGTTACCTGTCTTTCACGGCCCATTGGGTCACTCTTCTGGCAGCTGGGAAGGATGCAGGACAAGGTGCAGTAGTGTTGGAGGTTGTTCCGCCACCACGCCTCCAAAATGCTACTATTGGTTGTGACACACCTCTCTCCTCCACCCCCTCCTCTTCTTCTTCCTCCATGGCCTCTTCCAGTGCTCTGCCCTCGGAACCAGCGGTGCTCCGTAGGCGTTCCAGGGGCTACGCAAGTACGCTGGCAAAATGATGCCATGCCGTGCTTGCGCTGGTTTGTTTGGGGGACAGGAGCCACACTGGGGCAGATATTTTGTCAGCTCTACAGGGGCAGGCCAAGAGGTGGTTGACGCCATGCCAGCTTAAGCCAGGAATGGTGGTTTGCGACAATGGCACCAACCTCCTCTCCGCCCTCCGACAGGGACAACTGACCCATGTGCACTGTGTGGCTCACGTCCTTAACCTGGTGGTGCAGCGGTTCTTGGGCAGGTACCCGGGCTTACAGGATGTCCTGAAGCAGGCCAGGAAAGTCTGTGTGCATTTCCACCAATCATTTAATGCCTGTGATCGGCTGGCTGAGCTCCAAAAGGAGTTGAACCTGCCCAAGAACCGCCTTATATGTGACATGCCTACCAGGTGGAACTCAACGTTGGCCATGCTGCAGCGGCTGCACACGCAGCAGAGGGCCATCAATGAGTACCTGTGCGACTACGGCACCAGGACAGGGTCAGGGGAGCTCGGTTTTTTCTCACCACGCCAGTTGGGCATGATCAGGGATGCATGCACTGTCCTGTCACCGTTTGAGGAGGCCACAAGGATGGTGAGCAGTGACAGTGCATGCATCAGTGACACTGTACCTCTTGTCAGTGGCGGCTGGTGAAGTTTTAGGATGGGGGCGCAAGATCACGCCCCCTCAGATTTGGCCCCTCCCACTTCTCACAAGCCGCACCCCTTATCGAATCAACATCATATACCATGCTGCACATTATACACTGAGCTCTGCACATCATATACCAGGCTGCACATTATACACAGGGCTCTACTAAAGCAGATGAATCATGGCTATCTTGTGTATAACCACATCAGGCACCTTTTCTGCAACCTGTAAATCACACATATCTGCATTCTACAACCTGTAAATCACACATATCTGCATTCTGTAAATCACACATAACTGCATTCTGCAACCTGTAAATTGCACATATCTGCATTCTGTAAATCACACATAACTGCATTCTGCAACCTGTAAATTGCACATATCTGTATTCTGTAAATCGCACATAACTGCGTTCTGCAACCTGTAAATTGCACATATCTGCATTCTGCAACATGTAAATCGCACATATCTGCATTCTGTAAATCCCATTCTGTAAATCGCACATATCTGCATTTTGTAAATCACACGTCTGCATTCTGTAAATCGCACATATCTGCATTCTGTAAATCGCATATATCTGCATTCTGTAAATCACACATCTGCATTCTGTAAATCGCACATATCTGCATTCTGTAAATTGCACATATCTACATTCTGTAAATTGCACATATCTGCAACCTGTAAATAGCACATATCTACATTCTGCAACCTGTAAATTGCCCATATCAGCATTCTGCAACATGTAAATTGCACATATCTGAATTATGTAAATCACATTCTGTAAATCGCACATATCTGCATTCTGTAAATCACACATCTGCATTCTGTAAATTGCACATATCTACAACATGCAGATCGCACATATCTACAACCTGTAAAATGCACATATCTACAACCTGTAAATAGCACATATCTGCATTCCGTAAATCGCATTCTGTAAATCTCACATATATGCATTCTGTAAATCGCACATATCTGCAACCTGTAAATCGCACATATCTACAACCTGTAAATCGCACATGTCTGCATTCTGCAACCTGTAAATTGCCCATATCTGCAGTCTGCAACATGTAAATGACAAATATCTACATTCTGTAAATCACATTCTGTAAATCGCACATATCTGCATTCTGTAAATCACACATCTGCATTCTGTAAATTGCACATATCTACAACATGCAAATCGCACATACCTACAACCTGTAAATTGCACATATCTGCAACCTGTAAATAGCACATATCTGCATTCTGTAAATCGCATTCTGTAAATCGCACATATCTACAGCCTGCAAATCGTATATATCTACAACCTGTAAATAGCACATATCTGCATTCTGTAAATCACATTCTCTAAATTGCACATATCTACAACCTGTAAATTGCACATATCTACAACATGCAAATCGCACATATCTACAACATGCAAATCGTACATATCTACAACCTGTAAATTGTACATATCTACAAACTATAAATCGCACATATCTACAACCTGTAAATTGCACATATCTACAACATGCAAATCGCACATATCTAGAACATGCAAATTGCACATATCTACAACCTGTAAATCGCACATATCTACAACCTGTAAATTTCACATATCTACAACATGCAAATCGCATATATCTACAACCTGTAAATAGCACATATCTGCATTCTGTAAATCGCATTCTGTAAATTGCACATATCTACAACCTGTAAATCGCACATATCTACAACCTGTAAATTGCACATATCTACAACACGCAAATCGCACATATCTACAACCTGTAAATCGCACATATCTACAACATGCAAATGGCACATATCTACAACCTGTAAATTTCACATATCTACAACATGCAAATTGCACATATCTACAACCTGTAAATTGCACATATCTGCATTCTGTAAATCCCATATCTACAACCTGTAAATTGCACATATCTACAACATGCAAATCGCACATATCTACAACCTGTAAATCGCACATATCTACAATCTGTAAATCGCACATATCTACAACAACATGCAAATCGCACATATCTACAACATGCAAATCGCACATATCTACAACCTGTAAATCGCACATATCTACAATCACAATAACCCTTTTTTTTAATCTTGTTGGGGGGTATGCTGCCAAACACCGATAATAAGTTATTATCGGTGGTCGGCAGAATACCCCCCCAAACAAGATTTAAAAAAAGGGTTATTATCGGTGGTCGGCAGCATTAACCCCCATACCTGCCCCCCCTAAACAAGATTTAAAAAAAGGGTTATTATTGGTGGTCGGCAGCATACCCTCCCCCAGACAAGATTAAAAAAAAAGTGTTATTATTAATAACCCTTTTTTTTAAAGCTTCTTTGGGGGGGTATGCTGCCGGTCACTGATAACACTTTTTCTTTAAATCTTGTTTAGCAGGGGGTGGGGGTATGCTGCCGAGTGCGACCACCATAAGTTACATCTATGTGGAGGGTGTACCGGCGGCTGTGAGGAATAAATGATCAAGATTCTGTAAGCTGCCATTCGGCAGTCCCTTACCTGATCATCTCAGGCGGGCAGAAGAGAGAAGTGTCCTGCCAACGTCACTTCCTTGAGTGAGTTCCTCGCAGCCCACCGCTCACTCAAGTGCAAGTCTATGCACTTACTCGGCCAGTCGATTGCGCCGGAAGCTGTGGCACGATCGGCTGCGCCACAGAGCGCTCTTTTTTTGGGCAAATGAAGCGCCTCGTCTGCAATCTTGTGATTGCATAGACATGGCGCTTCCTATATTGCACTGCGCCTGGCCCCCGGTGCCCGGCGCCAGTGCACATAGGGAGGGAAATTTAAAAAAAAATTGAAGGGACATGTTTTTTTTTTTTTTACTTTTTTTTTACTACATGGGAGGGGGGGCGGCACCCGGGCGCCCCCTATGGACGGGCCTCCACTGCCTCTTGTCCACCTGTTGGAGCATACGCTGCGTGAAATAATGGACAGGGCACTTGAGGTAGAACAGAGGCAGGAAGAGGAGGACTTCCTTGCCTCTCAAGGCCCCCTTTATCCAGACAGTGTTCCTGCTGTCTCACCCATCACACAGGAAGAGGACAAGGAGGAGGAGGATTGTGTCAGCATGGAGGTGGAGGCTGGCACTCAGCATCAGCAGCATCAGCAGTCTTGTAGGGATGATTTACAGTCCCAAGAAACCCGTGGACTTATATGTGACTGGGAGGAGGTAGCTGCAGATCATGTTGTCCTTAGTGATCCAGAGGACTCCGGACCGAATGCCTCAGCTAACCTACACTCCATGGCCTCCTTGATCCTGCAAAGCCTGCGGAAGGATCCTCGTATTCTTCGGATCAAGGAGAGGGACCATTTCTGGCTGGCCACTCTCCTTAATGCACGGTACAAGGGTAAGGTTGCCGACCTTATCTTGCCGTCGCAGAGGGAGCAGAGGATGAGACATCTCCGGGAGGCCTTGCAGAAAGGTCTGTGCAACGCGTTCCCAGAGACTGGGAGGTTACAAACTCCTGGTCCTGGACAACGTGTTGCTGAGGCATCGGTCAGAAGGAGCGGTGGAGAAGGTGGCCGTCTGACCAATGTGTTCAGACAATTTTTTAGTCCGCAGCCCCAAGGTATGATCGGTTCCAGCAACCATCGCCAGCGTCTGATTTACATGGTGCAGGAATACCTAGGGGCAAGGTCAGACTTGGACACCTTTCCCACCGAAAATCATCTGGCCTACTGGGTCTTGAGAATGGATCACTGGCCAGAGCTTGCACAGTATGCAATTGAGCTACTGGCCTGTCCTGCATCCAGCATTCTTTTGGAACGCACCTTCAGTGCTGCTGGTGGCTTTGTTACCGATCACAGGGTGCGCCAGTCCACCGACTCAGTTGATCGACTGACCTTCATCAAGATGAGTCAGTCTTGGATCACCCACAGCTACCAAGCACCTGAAGCTGATGTAACCGAATATTTTTTTTTTTTAAATATCACATCCCTTCAAGACTGCCTATGCTAATGCTGAGTGACTGTCCTGTTATGTTGATTGTCTATCCTCTTCCTCCTCCGCTGGTATGTTGGAAGAACATTTTTGGTTCTGGGTGATGCCACCAGCCCAATTCTTCAGCCCCTGTTTAACAGGGGCGTTTAATTACAATTCTTGATGCAATGCTTTGCAGCAGGGCTCATTCCTGCACCACAACTAGAGTATATGTAAGAGGTTGCAGTGTCTTGGCACCAGCACCAGTGCCAGCAGCCCAATTCTTCAGCCCCTGTTTTACAGGGGCGTTTAATTACAATTTTGATGCAATGATTTTCAGCAGGGCTCATTCCTGCACCACAACTAGAGTATATGGGAGAGGTTACAGTGTCGTGGCACCAGCACCAGTGCCAGCGGCCCAATTTTTCAGCCCCTGTTTTACAGGGGCGTTTAATTACAATTTTTGATGCAATGCTTTGCAGCAGGGCTCATTCCTGCACCACAACTAGAGTATATGGGATAGGTTGCAGTGTCGTGGCACCAGCACAATGCCAGCAGCCCAATTTTTCAGCCCCTGTTTAACAGGGGCGTTTAATTACAATTTTTGATGCAATGCTTTGCAGCAGGGCTCATTCCTGCACCACAACTAGAGTATATGGGAGAGGTTGCAGTGTCGTGGCACCAGTGCCAGCAGCCCAATTTTTCAGCCCCTGTTTAACAGGGGCATGTAATTACAATTCTTGATATAATATTTCACAGCAGGGCCCATTCCTGTGCCCACCCAGAGTAACTGTGAGGACTTATAGTGTTGTGGCACCAGCACCACAACCACCAAAGGTCAATTTTTCTACCACTGTTCAACAATGGCATGTAATTACAATTCTTGATATAATCGTTCACAGCAGGGCGCTCACTTTGAGGGCTTACAGTGTTGTGGCAACACCAACACCTTAGGCCCACATTTCTGCAGAGCATATAGGGCAGGCCCCTACTTTCAAACATCCAACTTACAAACATCTCCTACTTGCAAACGGAAGGAGACAACAGGAAGTGAGATGAAAAAAGACGGACAGCAAAACAAATTATACAGGGGTGATAACCCTTCCCTATGTTTTCCAAAAAGCTTAAAAATAGATTTTTTGACTGGAGCTACACTTTAAAAATGTACCAGTTCAAAATTACAAACAGATTCTACTTAACACAACAAATCTACACAGTCCCTGTTTTGTTTGGACCGCCTGTATACTGCTGTTCTTTTTTTAATATGGGTACGGGTTCCCCTTAATATCCGTACAAGACCCAAAGGGGCTGGTAATGGGCAGGGGGGCTACCCATGCCATTTTTCTCAATGATTTTCATCCATATTGCCAGGACCAGATATTACATTAAAAACGCAAGCAGTTTGAAATGACTTTTTTTCCGTTAAATGTCATTTTGTGCAGGGACTGTTCTAAACACGGGAAACATGTGGCACTTCACAGGCATACTATAGACACCCCCCAGGCACCATATTTAAAGGAATATTTCACTTTTTTTCACTTTGATCGTCATTAAAATCAGTGCTCCCTCCAAAACGGCCATTTTTAAAAACATTTTAGGCATTGACCCATGTCCCCTGGGGCAGGAGCCAGGTCCCCAAACCCTTTTTAGGACAGTATCTTGCATATTAGCCATTAAAATTAGCACTTTTTATTTTGAACGTTCGAGTCCCATAGACTTCAATGGGGTTCTAAAGTTCGTACGAATTTTCGGTCCGTTTGAAAGTTCTGGTGCGAACCGAACCGGGGGGTGTTCAGCTCATCCCTATCCAGGAGTGACAGGTACAGCGTTTCGCCCACACTACTTCATGCTAAACTAGGCATGGTTGGAAAGCAGGCTGAATAGAACTGAGGTGTGGGTCAGAGGTAAAGAAACAGAAACAAGAACAGTCATGAGTTCAATACCCCCCAGAGCCACTTGGGGCGCAACCACACCTGGTCATCTGCAAGGCATATTAGGGGCCGTGACACTGGTAGACCCCCCCTTTCGTGAACTTGTGGAATGCGCTGTACCTCAGTGGCAGGTTCCAAAACACCATTTCTTTTCACAGGCCATCTGGCTCTCTACCGGCATGTGGAAGGCAATGTTTTGACCTTGTTGGACAGGGCAGTAAGGTTCATATTAACATTGACTCATGGTCTAGCGGGCATAGGCAGGGATGTTACTTTTCCTTCATGCTGCACTGGGTAACTCTGCTGGAAGCTGGGAAGGATGCAGAACAGGGTTCAGTGTTGTTGGAGCTTGTTCCGCCACCATGCCTCCAAAATGTTAGTGGTGATTCTGCCATAGCTCTCTCCTCCACCCTCCCTCTTCTTCTTTCTCTATGGCCTCTTCTGCAGATTTTTCCTCTGAACCAGCAGTGCTCCATAAGCATTCAAGGGGCTACGCAAGCAGTCAAGCCAAAAGATGCCATGCAGTGCTTGAGTTGGTATACCTAGGGGACAGGAGCCACAATGGGGCAGAGATTCTGTCAGCTCAGCAGGGGCAGGCTCAGAGGTGGTTGATGCCACACTAGCTTCAGCCAGGAATGGTTGTATGCGACAATGGCACCAAACTTCTCTCCACCCTCTGTCAGGGACACTTGACTAATCTTCCATGTTTGGCACACATCCTGAAGTTGGTGGTGCAGTGGTTCTTGAGCAGGTATCCAGGCTTACAGGATCTCCTGAGGCAGGCCAGAAAAGTCTTTGGTCATTTCCGCTGGTCATACAATGCCAGTGCTCGGCTGACTGACAATTAAAGGGAATGCAACCTGCCCACCAACGATCTCATTTGTGACATGCCCACAAGGTGGAACTCAATGTTGGCAATGCTGCAGTGGATGCACACACAGCAGAGGGCCATCCATAGGTCCTGTGCGAGTATGGCACCAGGAGAGGGTCAGGGGAGCTTGGCTTCTTTTCGCCATGCCAGGGGCTACTGATGAAGGATGCATGCACTGTCCTGTCACCATTTGAGGAGGTCACAAGGATGGTGAGCAGCGACAATGCATGCATCAGTGACACTGTCCCTCTAGTGTTCCTGTTGGAGCACACGCTTCGTGGAATCATGGACAGGGCACTTGAGGCAGAACAGCGGGAGGAAGAGAAGAACTTTCTTTCCACTCAAGGCCCCCTTTATCCAGATAGCATTCCTGTGGGCCCGTCAAACACACAGGAAGAAGAGGAGGAGGAGGATTGTGTCAGCATGGATGTAGAGAAAAACACTCAGCAGCAGTTTTCAAGAGATGGTTTTCAGTCCCCAGAAACCCAAGGCATTGTACGTGGCTGGGAGGAGGTAGTTACAGATCATGTGATCCTTAGTGACCCAGAGGACTCAGAATCAAATGTCTCTGTAAACTTACTCCGCATGGCCTCCTTGTTTCTGCAAAGCCTGCAAAAGGATCCTAGGATGTGTGGTATTAAGGAGAGGGATAATTACTCACTGGCAATCCTTCTTGATCCACATTACAAGGGTAGGGTTGTAGAACTCATCCTGCCTTTGCAGAGGGAGAAAAGGATGAAACATCTTCAGGAGGCCCTGAAGAAAGGTTTGTGCAGGTTTGGGCAGACCCTGGGAGGTTACAATTTCCTGGTGCTGGACAATATGTTGCTGAGGCTTCGTGCAGTCAGAGGAAGAGCAGCAGAGAAGGTAGCCGGCTGACCCATGCCTTTAAACTATTTTTCATCCTCCGCGCCAAGGTCTGATCAGTTCAAGCAACCATCACCAGCGTCTGCATTACATTGTGCAGGAATATCTAGGGGCAAGAGCATATTTGGGGACCTTTCCAACAGAGCATCCACTGGGTTACTGGGTCTTGAGGATGGACACTGGACAGAACTTGCTCAATATGCAATTGAGCTACTGACCTGTCCTGCATCCAGCGTGCATCCAGCGTGCTTTCTGAATGCACATTCAGTGCCGCTGGAGGGTTTGTAATGGATTAAAGAGAACACAACTGATGCTGATGTTACTGATTGAATTTGCCTTGGATATGGGATCCCTTGAAGACTTATGCTGACTAGCCTATTCCTCCTCAATATTGATGATGCTAGCTTCCAACAATATATTTGGTTTAGGCTACCACCACCACCCAAGGCCCAATTTTATGCCCCTGTTTAACAGGGGCATGTAATTACAATTTTGATATAATATTTCACAGCAGGGCCTGTTCCTGCACCCAACAAGAGTATCTGTGAGGGGTGTAAGGGATCTTCCCGGGGTAGGGTGTGTTTGGAGACAGTTCACAGCAGACTTGGAATTTATAAAGCAGATCTTGGCGTTTATTCGTGGTACAAACAGTCCAGCAAACAAAATATACAGCAACACCGTGCTTTCTAAGTACAACAAAAATAAAAGTCCTAGCCCGGCTGGTCGCTTACTAACAGGTTCTGCTCACCTATCTGACACTTACAAACACAGCGTCTTTCACCTGGATATCGCAGGGTGAGTTTTAGCTCCAGCAGTGGCAGTGCTTGCAGCTTCCTTCAACACACAGATTGTTCATTCCCTGGCTGAGAGCGATCACCTGCAGACTCTGCAGAGCCTTTAGCTTCCCAGGCTAATTAGGATCAAAGCTCACCTGATCCCAAACCCAGAACTGGATCGGGGGATGTGGAATGACAGGTCCCTCTACCAAACCTACCTGCCATTCCATATAAACCCAGGCCCGGCAAAATTTAAATAACAACTCAGCAGCATATCGCTGCTGAGAAACTGATCCATCCTGGATTTACCATCTCACACTGTGTAGCAACCTAGGTGAGATGTACACCCCCTCGATCACTTCTCCAGTGACATGTCTACATATCCCCCCCCTCTTTTTCAGACCGGAGGGCTGAGCCTTTTGTCCCCACAGACAACTTACCCTTGACAATGCGTCAGCATTTGCCTGTAATTTCCCTGGCCTGTGTTCAACAGTGAAATTAAAGTTTTGTAGGGAGAGAAACCATCTAGTCACTCTTGCATTTCTCTCCTTGTTTAACTTCATCCATGTTAGGGGGGCATGGTCTGTCACCAACTTGAATTTCCTGCCTAGCAAGTAATACTTTAACGATTCTAGGGCCCACTTTACTGCCAAACATTCTCGCTCCACAATGGCATAATTTTTCTCGGCCGGGGTTAGTTTTCTACTCAAGTACGTCACTGGATGCTCCTCACCATTCACTATTTGTGAGAGTACTGCACCTAAGCCTGTGTTAGAGGCATCTGTCTGGACCAGAAATTCTCGTTTGAAATCGGGGGTAACTAAGACAGGTGGTTGGCACAAGGCAGACTTAAGGCTTTGGAAAGCCTTCTCGGCCTCTGGGGTCCACGTGACCATTGCTGTCTTTCCGCCCTTTGTCAAGTCAGTTAGTGGAGCAGCAACTGAGGCAAAGTTCGGCACAAATCTACGGTAATACCCCGTAATACCCAGGAAAGCTCTAACCTGTTTCCTTGTCAGGGGTCTAGGCCAATTCTGTATTGCCTCAATTTTATTTAGCTGTGGCTTAATCAACCCTCTCCCAATAATGTAGCCTAGATATTTGGCCTCTTCTAGGGCTAGAGCACACTTCTCGGCATTTATGGTCAACCCCGCATCACTTATGGCATCCAACACGGCCTGTACCTTACAGAGGTGACTTTCCCAATCAGGGCTAAAAATGACCACATCATCGAGGTAGGCAGCTGAGTAATCACGATGTGGTCGCAGAATCAAGTCCATCAACCTCTGGAAAGTTGCAGGCGCTCCATGTAACCCGAATGGCATCACTACATACTGGAATAGCCCATCAGGGGTGGAGAATGCAGTTTTCTCTTTAGCCTCACCAGAAAGTGGAATCTGCCAGTAGCCCTTTGTGAGATCGAGGGTGGTTATGTACCTGGCGTTACCCAACTTCTCAATCAACTCATCTACCCTGGGCATAGGATACGCATCGAACTTGGAGATCTCATTCAACTTTCTGAAATCGTTACAGAACCTCCAAGTTCCATTGGGCTTTGGGATTAGCACAATTGGGCTGGACCATTCACTCTGGGACACCTCAATTACCCCCAGATCAAGCATACGTTTTACCTCGGCAGATACGGCTTCCCTACGTGCCTCGGGTATCCTATAGGGCTTAAGGTTTACTCTGCTTCTAGGCTCAGTTTCAATGTGATGATGGATGAGGTGTGTACGCCCTGGGAGGTCAGAGAACTTGTTTTTGTTTTTCTGTAAAAATTCCTGAACCTCCTGTTTCTGTGACACTGATAGAGTATCACCTACCTTGACTGGAGGGATTGGTGGTGACAAATTATTAACAGTATTTGTCGCCACCAAGGATTCCCTGTCTTTCCAGGGCTTGATCAAGTTTATGTGATAAACTTGGAAAGGCTTCCTTCTACCTGGTTGGTGCACCTTGTAGTTCACCTCACTGACCTTTTCAACAATTTCATAGGGACCTTGCCACTTCGCCAAGAATTTACTCTCAACAGTGGGGACTAGTATAAGGACCCTATCGCCTGGGTTGAATGTCCTGATTCTTGCGGACCGGTTGTAAATTCTACTTTGGGCCTCTTGAGCCCTCTGGAGGTGTTCCCTTACCAGGGGCATTACAGTGGCTATACGGTCCTGCATTTGTGCTACATGCTCAATAACACTCTTGTATGGGGTGGACTCATTCTCCCATGTCTCTTTTGCAATGTCTAGTAGACCCCTAGGGTGATGACCATAGACCAACTCGAATGGTGAGAACCCTGTGGACGCTTGGGGCACCTCCCTAATAGCAAACATGAGGTAGGGTAATAAATGATCCCAGTCACGACCATCTTTTGCCACCACTTTCTTCAACATATGTTTCAAAGTTTTATTAAATCTCTCCACCAATCCGTCCGTCTGGGGGTGGTACACAGAGGTACGGATGTGTGAGATTTTAAATAGTCTGCATAATTCCTTCATTACTTTCGACATAAATGGCGTACCTTGGTCAGTTAGGATTTCTTTGGGGATCCCAGTCCTAGAGAACATATAAAACAACTCACGTGCAATTGTTTTAGATGCAGTGTTCCTTAAGGGTACAGCCTCAGGATAGCGGGTCGCATAATCCAGGACTACCAAAATATACTGGTGTCCTCTAGCTGACTTTACAATGGGACCCACTAAATCCATGGCAATACGCTCAAAAGGCACCTCTATAATAGGGAGCGAAACCAAAGGACTGCGAAAATGTGACACTGGGGCACTAACCTGACATGTGGGGCACGACTCACAGTATTTTTTAATGTCATCATATATGGCCGGCCAAAAAAACCTCTGGAGAACCCTCTCTCGCGTTTTGTCAGTCCCCAAGTGTCCCCCAAGAACATGGTTATGTGCCATGTCAAGCACCTGACGCCGGTACGGCTTAGGTACCAGAAGCTGTTCCACAATCTCATCCTTAACCTTATTAACTCTATAGAAAAGATCATTAGTCACCGAAAAATGTGGAAATCTTTTTTCAGCATCTGGTTCCTGAGGTACCCCGTTCATAACAGCAACCTGCTCTCTCGCATTTTTGAGAGTGGGGTCCTGTAATTGTGCAGTCCCAAAATTATCGCTAGACACCTCTAAGTCTAGTATATTTTGCTCAGTGGGAGGAGCCTCCTCCTCCCCAGCCAGGACCTGCAAAGGAAAACAATCATTTTCATCCTGCACACTTTTATCATTCACAGTGGACAAGGCAACCACCTTAGAGGTATCCTCACTCCTTTTGGGGATTTTTCTTTTTTCCCAGAGAGCCCAGAATAAAGGAAAATCGCGCCCCAATATTACATTATGCATGAGGTTTTTAACCACACCCACTTCATATTGTACTGTGCCTTGTTCAGTCCCGACTTTAGCCAGCACTATAGGGTACACTTTTGTATCACCATGTATACACACAACGCTCATATGCTTTTTAGACTCTAAGTCCCCAGTCACCAGGCTAGCATGCACCAAGGTTACAAGGCTTCCTGAGTCCATTAACGCTTTAACAGGAAAGTCATTGATTGTAATATCGCAGATTTGCGGTTCAGTCTCTAGTCCAGGAACTGCAGCACAAGATGGTTCCGCAAATAGCGACTGACGCCGGCTAGCGTCACATTCCATGGGTTCAGAGGTAAGAGGGCAATGGGCCGACACGTGTCCCGCCTCATGGCATCTCCAACACTGGATAGGGCCTGCTCTCTTTGGCAAGGAGTCTTTTCGAGAGCCCCTTAGCCACCCGGGACCATCACCAGTCTTTTGTCCCTGAGACACCACTTGAGCCCTTTTTCCCCCATCAGCACCCCTCCACACTCCCCCAATAGATGGAAGTCTCTTACCAGCCGACGGTACAGATCTGGCGCTCCGGGGAGGTGAAGATGCTGCAGGAACATCACGGAGGTAGTCCTCAGTCGCCTGGAACCTCTCCACAAGGTTGACAAGTTCGTTTGCATTCTTAGGATCACCTTGTCCCACCCAGCGTTGCAAGTCAGTAGGAAGGGCTCGGAGGTAGCGATCCATCACGACCTTCTCTAGGATTTGTGCAGGAGTAGAAGTGTCTGGCTCCAACCACTTTCTTGCCAAATGGATTAGGTCATACATCTGGGACCTCGCTGATTTGTCCAGACTGTAGCTCCAGTTGCGTACCCTCCGGGCACGGACTGCAGTAGTAACTCCTAGTCGGGCAAGTATCTCCTCTTTTAGCCGAGTATAGTCCTTAACCTCTTGCTCACTGAGGTCATAGTAGGCCTTTTGGGGTTCACCTGTTAAATAGGGCGCAATTACCTCTGCCCACTCAGCGGCTGGTAACTTCTCTCGCTCAGCCACGCGCTCAAATACTGTTAGATAGGCCTCAACATCGTCCTCAGCAGTCATCTTTTGCAGCGCTTTCTGCACAGTCCTTCTCCCAGAAAAAATCTCTGGAGCGGCTCCCATCACCACAGGCGCCTCTCGATTTGCTATCAGGTGCTCGATAAGTTGTTGTTGTGCAGCCATGGACTGTTCATGTCGTCTATTGGCCTCTATCTGAGCCTGCTGTTGTTGCAAACTCACTTGCATAAACTGCTTCAGCATCTCCTCCATGTTGCTGGACTGTTCCTGGAGTGTCATTGCAGCTTTCACCCAAGACATAAGCAGCTGTAGCCAAGTCTGTCCACACCGTTGCCCCTAGCAACCGACTCTGCCCGCATTCGAACACCAATTGTAAGGGATCTTCCCGGGGTAGGGTGTGTTTGGAGACAGTTCACAGCAGACTTGGAATTTATAAAGCAGATCTTGGCGTTTATTCGTGGTACAAACAGTCCAGCAAACAAAATATACAGCAACACCGTGCTTTCTTTTTTTTTTTTTTTTTTTAAAGAGTATTTATTGAGAAATGAAACAGACATAATAATACATATGCAACAAAAGTAAGTGCAGTACAGTAGGACCATCATCACAGATGAGGTACGCGGAGAGAGGGAGAGCAGAATAAGACTGCAACATATTAATCGTACAACACATACTGTAACAAAGGAATCAAATATCAAGTAATAATACAAGTAAAACAGAGCGACAAAACCAACAATAACTGGATGGATCCTGAGGCTAAAGGTTGTTGCAATAGCAATATAGAGTTAACCAAGAAAATGACATTTCCCAAGATTTAGTAAAGATAAAAAAGGGGGGGGAGGGGGGGGGGAAGGGAGGAAGGGACGCAAACAGGAGGGGGGGTAAACGGGGGGGGGGGGTGAAGGAGGGGGAGGGGGCAAGGAGCCATGGATTCTCGTGTCTAGTCCCAGAGGCGGGGGGTTCCGTAGAGTGGATCCTGGGGGGTAGTGGGTTGTTGAGAGCGGATTAGCCATTAGAGGGGGAGAGGGGGCTGATCCCCAGAGCAGCTGGAGAAGCGCCATAGTAGAAAAAAGTGTAGTGATCCAGATTGGTAATGTCCACCGGGGGGAGAGTGAATTGTATGAAGGGAAGCCACAGTGCGTAGAAGCGTGACTTTGTTTTTTCGTCCCGAAAATTTGCGTTGCATCGGTCCTTGTAGAGGAGTGAAAGGAGGTCTTTCTGCGTCTGATCCACGGAAGGGGGAAGAGAAGAAGTCCAGTTTTTCAGAATAGATTTCCTGGCTAGTAGCAAGCAGAGGAGAGCCCAGTCTTTGTGGGAAGGTTTGCAAGGTGTGCAATTAGGGGGCACGAGGCCACCGGTGGGAGACCACGGAAGCAAGAGGGGGTCCCAATAACCAAAGATGAGAAGGAGGGGGTCCTTTGGCAGTTTCAATAAGGTAACTTTGAAGATGTAGGCGAGTATCCGATCCCAGAATGATGAGATGTAGGAGCAGGACCAGAAGCGGTGAGCCAGCGAGGGCCTGTTAAGAAGACAGTGGGGACACTTGGTGGTGTCCTGGTCAGTGGCAGATGGAAGGAAGGGAAGGTATGCCCGGTGGGCAATTTTCAATTGCGTTTCTCTCCAAAGTTCGTTGGGAGTCAGTCGGTAGACTTTGTTGAGACCGTGCAGAATTTTGTCTACTAGATCCGGGTCAGGAAAGTCTTTCTTCCAGTTGGCGACAGATGAAGAAGTCAGGGGGGAGGAACATCGCTGGAGCAAAGGTTTGTAGACGTCCGATATTTTGTAGGTATCATCTCTTAGCAGACGGTCCAAGAAAGTTAAGGTGAAGCGTTTATGTTCCTCTCTGCAGATGCCGTTTAAGTAGCTGGTACATTGCCTATAATGAAAGGCATGGGCTGGTGGGAGGGAAAACTTTTCTGCTAGGAGAGCAAAAGGCAGAGGGCGGCCAGAGTCCAGGTCACAGAGTGTAGCAAAGCTTGTGATGCCCTTCTCTTTCCAGAGGTGGAATGTCTTGTGGAGAAGGCCAGGGGAGAAAGTAGGGTTCCCCTGTATCGGGAGGTGCCTGGAAACAAAAGGGGGGAGCTTGAGGCACTTCCTGGTTTCCCTCCAAGCTATGGCAGTGTCCCGGAGTAGGAGATTGTGTTGGAGCAGTGGTGGTACCGATTTCCACCGACAGTGGAGGAGAGCTGTCAACGAAAGTGGAGAGACCATGGCGGCTTCCATAGAGTAGTTGGAGTATTTGGAGGATTGGGATATCCAATCCAAGCCAGTGCGTAACAAACATGACAAATTATACAATCTTAAGTTAGGCAAGCTAATACCCCCCTCGTGTCTGGGAAGATGCAACTTTTTTAGGGCTATGCCTGGGCGTTTGCCCTGCCACAGAAAGGAAGAAAAAGCTGACTCTAGAGTCTTGACATCTTTGTGGAGAAGGAGCAGAGGGATGGTTTGGAGTGGGTACAGTAGCCTGGCAAAACTAACCATTTTTAGAAGGTGGCATCTTCCCAGAAGCGAGAGAGGCAGATCCATCCAGTTCACCATTTCCTGAGAAATTTTTGTGATCAGAGGGGGGTAGTTAAGGTGGTAAAGGGAGGAAGGCAATTTACCAATTTTAATACCAAGATAGGTGATGTGGGAGCTAGCGGGTGAGAAGATAGAGTGTTGCGTCCAGGGGGGTGTACGATGGGAGCCTATCGGGAGGATTTCGCTTTTGCTGTAATTTATTCGAAGCCCTGAGCAGGATCTGAATACGTCAAAGACCTCTTTAATGGTGGGCATGTCGGAGGCAGGGTCCGACGAAAAAATGAGCACATCATCTGCAAAGAGGGAGGTGCGCAGATCATGTTGACCTATGCGGATACCGTGAAGGGGGGCCTTGTGTATTAGATATCTGGACAGGGGTTCTAGGGCGATGTTAAAGAGGAGCGGGGAGAGTGGGCACCCCTGGCGAGTGCCCTTGTGCAGGCGAAATTCATCTGAAAGAACACCAGCCGCAACTAATTTAGCTACAGGGGAGGAATACATGGCTTTGATAAGGTGGCAGAAGTGGCCTTTGAAGCCCATTTCGGATAGGGACATAGAGAGCCAATCAAAACTGACATTGTCGAATGCCTTTTCCGCATCTAATGTTATAATGGCAAAGTCCCCATCAGGGTTGTTTTTTGCATGTTCCAAAGCGAGCATAACCTTACGGATATTCAAAGTGGCAGTTCTGCCCTTCACAAAGCCAGATTGGGCAGGATGAATTAGGGAGGGAATAATGGCAGCTAGTCTGGTGGCTATTATTTTGGACAGTATCTTGACATCCAGGTTGAGGAGGGAAATTGGCCTATACGAGCCTGGTTCGAGAGGATCCTTCCCCTTTTTGTAGAGGAGTTTAATAACAGCCTGGTTCCCTGAGGGGAGATATGGGCCACCGGACCAGATGCCATTATATACTTTGTGTAATGTGGGCTCTGTGATGGAGGAGAAGGTTTTATAAAATTCACTGGTGAAACCATCGGGACCGGGAGCTTTGGATGGGGTTAGTGTGCGGATCGTGGAGGAGATTTCGGTGAGTGAGATGGGGGCATTAAGGGCTTCTAATTGTTCAGAAGTGACTTTAGTTAGGGGCACACTATCTAGGAAGGAGCGGGCGGAGGCATTATCTATAGGGTCTGGAGCATAAAGGGCCGTGTAGTAGTTCAGCATCACCTTATTAATTGCTTGCGGGGTGGAGTGAAGGGCACCCTGTGTATCTTTGAGAGAGGTGATATGCGTCGGATGAAAGGCGCCTTTGCATAGCCTCGCTAGGAGTTTGCCCGCCTTATTACCAAATTTGTGGAGCGTTGCGTCAAGTTGAGATCTTTTCGCGCGTTCGATTGTGTCCGCCCAAGTGTCAAAATCTTGCTTGGCTGCCTGCCATTCGGCTCTATTGTTGGGGGAGTCAGTAGTGGAGAGGGATCTTTGGGCTAAATGTAATCTCGCGCTGGCCCGTTTATAATGGGACAGGGCGTTTCTTTTGAAGGAAGACGCATAAGAGATGATTCGGCCCCTGAGAAACGCTTTACCAGCGTCCCAGAAGAGGTTGGGGGAATCAGAGTGGGGGGAATTCGCTTCCGAGTATTCGCGCCAGGATATCGCCATAAAGTGTTGGAAGTCAGGATTGTTGTGGAGATAGGAGGGGAAGCGCCACAGTCTAGGGTGTGGTGGAAGATCTAAGTTGTCAAGTCGAGTCAAAATCGGGGCATGATCAGAAATAGCAATGTCGAGAATTTCTGCTTCAGACAGATTGGGGATGAGGTCGTCGGATCCGAAAAAATAGTCGATTCTCGAGAACATGTTATGGGGGTGGGAGTAAAAGGTATATTCCCTGTCTGCCGGGTGAGACAGGCGCCACAAATCGCGAAGGTGTAGGGACTCCATGGTGGAGGCAAAAACGGAGGTGTCAGAGGGAGCATTTTTTAATCTATGTCGTGGGGGAGGGGATCTGTCGTCTACGTAGTGAAGGATGTCATTGAAGTCACCGCCGACCAAATGGGGGGTTTGGGTGAAACGAAGGAGCCAGGAGGTCAGATTGCTGTAAAAGGACTTACCGGGGCTATTGGGAGCGTATACGTTAGTGATCACTAGGTCTTTGGTTCCCAGGCGAATATGCACTGAGAGGAGCCTGCCCTGAGAGTCTGAGTGTGTGGACAATACTTCGCAGGGGAGGTTTTTATGGATCAGCAGGAGAACACCCGCCTTACGGTTAACGGCATCTGAACCTAAGACCTTTCCAACCCAGAGTTTCTGCATGCGATGAAAGTCTGGAGCGGATAGGTGGGTTTCCTGAAGGAGGGCAATGTCTGTTTTCAATCTTTTTAGGTGCCTTAGGATCTTCATTCTCTTATTGGGCGATCTTAGGCCTTTCACATTCCAGGATATTATGTTCATGTCAGGGGGGGCGAGAAGGGGAAATGGGCCGATGTTGTATATTTAACGCTAGCCGGTGGACCGAGTAGGCTAGATTGTGGATTGGATAGAAAGAATCTTGTGTAGCAGTGGAACCCGTAAAGTGTGGCGTAGAGAGGGGGGACGTAGTCTACAATGGAAAGATAGGTGGGGGGGCAGGGGGGATGGGGAATAAACTGAAACACATACGTAAACAAAAACATTGGAGCGAACTTCGCTTTTTTCCGCATGGAGTCACTGTGTAGGCCAGCCCCCAGTGCACGACCCAAGGCATGAAGCAAAAGCACTCGGGTGGGAGTATGAGCACAGTAAAAAGTGCTAGGGGAGAGCCAAAAAAAAGAAACAAAAAAAAGAGAATACGTGCCATGGTACGGCGCTAGTCTTGCACAGTGAGTCCAGAGGGAGCACAATATCGTCATAAGTCATGTAAGGAGGGAGCTTCATATAGATATGCGGCTTAAGCAATTTAGGAAAAAGACCCAAAAAAAGAAAACCGGGTAATTTATGGGGGGAGCATATATATAAAAGGAAGAGAAAAAATATGGACCGTAGAAATATATGTAACAAAAGAGCATATAAAAACAAAGAAACATACAATGATACTAGTGTGACCAAAAATTACAACATATATAATGGCCGCAATGGCGGCAGGGCCACGTCTAAGCGAGGACAAAGAGTCAGTCGATGTAGAGGTGGCCAGGAAGACAGAACAACGGTGGTTTGATTGCTACATAGGAGCATAACTTGGCACAGGGCCTAAAAAAATAATAGAAACCGGGTGAGCATCAGGCAGAGCAACCATCCTTGCCTGGTCGGATGAATGAATAATCTAACAAGGCAACTTACAAGTCTGGTGAACCCGGCAAAAGGGTCGCCGGAAAGGCGAGCAGAGGAGGAATCAGGGAGACTGCCATGTCCTCACCGAGGGGTGTCACGGGGATGGCGGTCCGGGGCAGAGGGCCTGAACCGTTTGGGCGAGTCTTTCCGCGGGCTCCGTTGGTCCAGGGAGCGGTTAAGCGATGATGACTTGGATGGGGTGTGGGGGTGCGAATCCGAGTGGAGAGAGCGTAGAAATGCCTCCGCTTCGGAGGGATCTTGAAAAGTCAGCTGGTCGCCGTTTGGGGCTTTGAGGCGCAGGACAGCCGGAAAGGCCAGGGAAAACTTGAGTTGCATTTTGAAAAGTTCCGAGCACACCTGCTGGAATGCTTTCCTCTTCTTGGAGACCTCGATGGAATAATCGGCGAAAATCAGGACCTTGATCCCATCTAGTTGAAGAGAACGGGTTTGTCTGAACTTCTGTAGGATCAGGGCCTTGTCAGAGTAATTGAGGTACTTAGCAATTATGGGTCTGGGGGATTTGCGTTCAGGTGCGGCGGGACCCATACGGTGGGCCCTCTCTACCGTGCAGGGGCCCGGGAGGCCCAGGGCTTCTGGGATGCGGATCGCACAAAAGTCAGATAATTCGGAGGTCTGAAGCGACTCAGGGATGCCAACGAATCGCAGGTTACTCCGTCTGGCCCTATTCTCCAAGTCATCGAGCTTCTGTAAGATGTATTGGTTCGTCCTGTCCTGGGAGCGTTCAGTGGCTTGGGCCTGGTACAATTCCTCCTCCATGTCTGACACGCGGTGTTCCAGGTCATTTAGTCTGGTGTGGTGTTCGCCTATTTGGGCCTTTAACTGTTGCATGCCTGCATTTACGGCCTTTTCCACCGATGCAGAGATCATGGGGGATAATAGAGCAGCCACGGCCTGGGCAATGCGTTCCGTAGTTGAATCACCAGCAGGAGATGTGGGGAGAGTGCCCTGGGGTGGATGAGCTTGAGAGGTCAGTGGGGAATGAGCAGGGCAAGGGGAGGATGGGTCACTGCTCACCTCCATGTCTGTAGAGCGCTGTGAGGAGAAGGTAGCCGAGTAGGCCGAAGCCGGGGCCTCAATTTGCGGCCGCGCCGCGGTCGCGGGCGGCGCCGCGTTCGTTCGCGCGCCGGACTTCTCCAGGAACTTGTCCATGGCTTAGAGGGCTGTGAGAGGGGTGGATTGGTGGTTTCCCAACCGCTCGGCCGATTTTATAAGCCGAATAGAGGGTCGCGCTGCGGGAGCTGAGTGGAGGAGCAGTCACTCCATGCGGCGCCGGAACCGGAAGTCAACACCGTGCTTTCTAAGTACAACAAAAATAAAAGTCCTAGCCCGGCTGGGCGCTTACTAACAGGTTCTGCTCACCTATCTGACACTTACAAACACAGCGTCTTTCACCTGGATATCGCAGGGTGAGTTTTAGCTCCAGCAGTGGCAGTGCTTGCAGCTTCCTTCAACACACAGATTGTTCATTCCCTGGCTGAGAGCGATCACCTGCAGACTCTGCAGAGCCTTTAGCTTCCCAGGCTAATTAGGATCAAAGCTCACCTGATCCCAAACCCAGAACTGGATCGGGGGATGTGGAATGACAGGTCCCTCTACCAAACCTACCTGCCATTCCATATAAACCCAGGCCCGGCAAAATTTAAATAACAACTCAGCAGCATATCGCTGCTGAGAAACTGATCCATCCTGGATTTACCATCTCACACTGTGTAGCAACCTAGGTGAGATGTACACCCCCTCGATCACTTCTCCAGTGACATGTCTACAGGGGTTACAGTGGTGTGGCACCACCACCACCCAAGGCCCAATTTTTCTGCCCCTGTTTAACAGGGGCATTTATGTAAAAATTTTGATATAAAATTTCAATGCAGGGCCCGTTCCTGTGTCCAACAAGAGTAACTGTGAGGGCTTACAGTGTTGTGGCACCACCACCACCACTGCCCAAGGCCCAATTTTTCTGCCCCTGTTTAACAGGGGCATGTAATTACAATTCTTGATATAATATTTCACAGCAGGGCCCATTCCTGCACCCAATGAGAGTAACTGTGAGGGTTTACAGTGTTCTGGTACCACCAACACCCAAGGCCCAATTTTTTGCAGAGTATATAGGGTGGGTCCTGGGGGACCTCCATGCCATTTACAAAAAAAATTTAGGTGGGGGTTTCCCTTAATATCCTTACCAGACCTGAAGGGCCTGGTATGGATTTTGGGGGTGGCATCCACACCATTTTTTTGGGATATTTTTGGTATTTTTATCTATATTGCCAGGATCCAACAATACATTACAGCCGCAAGCAGTTTTAAATGACATTTTTTCCTTTAGAAATTTAATTTTGCTGTAGCACCTTTATAAACATGTGAAAGAAGCGCTACTTTACAGGCATACTAAGGACACCCCCAGGCATGATATTTAAAGGAATATTTACTTTTTATTGTTTCACTTTAAGCATTATTAAAATCACTGCTCCCTTAAAAAACAGCTGTTTTTAAAACTTTTTTTTGCATTGATACATGTCTCCTGGGGCAGGACCCGGGTCCCCAAACACTTTTTATGGCAATAACTTGCATATACAGTAACCCTTTAAAATTTTCACTTTTGATTTTTCACTTTCGTGTCCCGTAGACTTTGACGGTGTTTGTGTATGTGAACACATTTTTTTCCTGTTTGCATGTTATGTTGCGAACCGGGGATGTTTGGCTCATCCCTAGTTATAACCATTTTTTTTGCCATCTGTGTCTCAATGAGATTAACCTTTACTTCTTGTCCTATAGCCAAAACATGAAGTGAGAGGAAATCCCTACAAACTTAAGCCCCGTACACACGAGAGGACTTATGTCCGACAGACTTCCGAAGGAGTTCCGTCGGAGTTCTGCCGGAGTTCCGACGGAGTTCTGACGGACTTTTCGGCGGAGCGGACTTGGCCACACACAATCACACTAAACTCCGACGGATTCGAACGTGATGACGTACGACTGGATTCGAATACGGAAGTTCATAGCCAGTAGCCAATAGCTGCCCTAGCGTCGGTTTTAGTCCGTCGGAATAGCACACACACGAGCGGAGTTTTCGAAGGGACCCGGGTCCGGCGGAGTTCCGTCGGGAAAATTTGAAGCATGTTCCATATTCTAAAGTCCTTCGGACTTTGGCGAGTCAAAAGTCCGTTGCAGCCAACACACGATCGAATAGTCTGACGGACTCAGTCCGTCGGACTTTAGACGTTGAAAAGTCCGCTCGTGTGTACGCGGCTTAAGAGAATCCACTGTGGACCCTGAGGTCACCAAAACTAGTGTCCCTATTAGATGATTTCCCCTCTATTAGCCCTTGTACACACAGTCGGAGATTCCGATGGAATGTGTCCTATCGGACTGTTTTGTCCGATAATCCGACTGTGTGTGGTCTCCATCGGACTGTTTCAGTCGGAGTATCCAACGGACCAAGTTTTCCAACTTGTCCGTAAAATTTTCAGACAAAATGCTCCGATCGGACATACTCCGATCATGTGTAGCCTACTCCAATGGACAAAGTGCCACGCATGCTCAGATCAAATTCCTAGACCAAAGCTATTGGCTACTAGCCTGAACCTAGTCCCGTCGTAACAAATAACGTCATCACGTTATGTACAATCGGATTTTTCGCCAACTTTGTCCGACTGTGTGTATGCAACAGTTTCGGACAAAATCCGTCGGACAAAATCCAACAGATTTGGTTGTCAGAATGTCCGACCATGTGTACAAGGGCTTACTGTTCTGGAGACAACCCAATATTTGGGATTTTCTTTTACTTTCACTTTACATGATAACAGTAACTAGGACAAATAGAGATGGGTGAATCTCTATAATGGGTGCAGAGACAGCAAAAAATTCTATCAGGTTTTGTAACCTCTCTCCAGTCTGACCAAAACTAAAGTTATACTTTATGATTCCTTAAGCCGCGTACACACGATCGAATTATATGACGTACTTAGTCCGTCATACAATCCTACGGACAATCCGGCGTACTTTCTACTGAACGGACTTGGCCACACACGGATACACAAACAGTCCGACGAAAGCTTGCGCAATGACGTACAGCACGTACGATGGGACTAGAAATAGGAAGTCCCTGACACAGCAAAGCACTCTTTGGGCTCCTTCTGCTGACTTTGCGTTAGTGGAAGTTTGGTTAGAGACGATTCGCGCTTTTCAGAGTTCAGCTTAATTCGTCCGTTTTTGTTTTTTTAATTTATTCTCGAATTGGAATATTAATCATAAGATGAGGATGAATAAAGACATTTGTGATAACTCTGTGTGAATATAAGCAGCAAAGCAACTTCACTTTTCTCGCATTATGAAGAAGAAAAGAATGTGCTATATTAAAAGATCACAAAATTAGCAGCATGACGAATATGCTAGCTTCAATACGAACACTAGTTTTACAAGACAGAACGCTTCCGCCCTGTAAATCCTTTCTGGGCATGCGCCATTCTTAGTCCGTCGGACTAGCATACTGACGACCGTATTGTCCGCTGAAACCAAAGTACGATGGGAAGATTGGTGTGCAAACCGACCTTCTTAGTACTCCGGACTTCACGCTGAAAAAGTCAGCTGAAGCCCACACACGAGCGGATTGTCCGTTGAAATGTGTTTCAACGGAGTAAGTACGTCATACAATTCGATTGTGTGTACGCGGCATTAGATAGGGCATATTGTAGACATGCTCACCAGAACCCCGATTGTCTTGTTCCTAAGTAGCAGAGTGAAAGTCAGTGTTTGGCATGGTTTCCATTTAATACTGTATGTCCTTTAGAAAACCAGTGTTGTGTAGTTTTTGAGCATTTGTAGGCTTCTTGTCAGCTTATATTGGTCTTGCCTAACCTTTGCTTATCTCTTGCCTAATCTTTATTATTTAAAGGGTGATTTTACCCACAGAACAGCCATTGTCATCCTCTAAAGGATTTATTATGTAAAAATCCCAGGGAGGCATCAGTTTCCTGAGATTTTTCTACATTTAGTGCCTACAATCATTCCACCGTTAGCCAGTTAGATTAGAAGTACACAAATACATTATAATTAAGCCCCTTGACCATGTTGACTTGTGTTATGTAATATGGTGGCCACTTTATTAGTTACATTTTCAAAAAGCAGCCAGACAAGTGTAAATGTGTTGCCTGCATATGTACATAAAGCATGTAATTTTGGTCAAAAAGTTCAGTTTTGTTCTTTGAACATTGTAAATCATTATACACCATGGGTAAGCTCTTCTTTTTCTTTTTTGCTGTTGCTAGAATGTCTCTAAAGATTTGTTCATATTTCTTAAGCATTCAAATCAAATGCATTTCAATATTGAATTAGATATGGACTTCAATTCAGGAAAACTATATTTTATGGGGATGTATAACTTGTTGGTAACGGTCTAATCATGAACTTACATATATCAAGAATCCACTAAAGCACTAACAGAAATACATTTTACTTATATCTGGTTGTCATCCTTCCTACATCCAAATCAGGAGAATAACATCTTATAGAGTTACCAGGCAAAGTGTCTTACTGATGCTCTAATTGCTAAGGCTTACAACAGACACAGGTTTGAAAAATGGGATTGTAGAATATAAGAGTTAGACAGAAACAGTTAGGAACCCAGATTGCTAAAAAGAAATTAACTTCAAAGGAAAATCTTTTACTCATCTCTTCAATTGATAATTATGCCACATTTGAAAACATCAGACTCTGGTGGTTATATCATATTCTATACTTGCTAGGATCTTTCCTAGACCCTGGTGCTTAGTGTACTACAGAAATAAAATTATGTGATTTATTAGATCAGGCATAGGCTTTAAAAGGAAACATATTCAAAGGTACCTGCAATATCTTAACATGCCATATACAGTGCCTTGAAAAAGTATTTATACCTCTTGAAATGTCTCTCATTTTGTCATGTTACAACCAAAAAAAAAGTAAATGTATTTTATTGGGATTTTATGTGATAGACCAACACAAAGTTCATGTAATTGTGAAGTGGAAGGAAAATGATAAATGGTTTTCAACATTTTTTTACAAGTAAATATGTGAAAAGTGTGGCGTGCATTTGTATTAAGCCCCCTGGAGTCAATACTTTGTTGAACCCCCTTTCACTGCAATTACAGCTGCAAGCCTTTTGGGTATGTTTCTAACAGCTTTGCACATCTAGAGATGACATTTTTGCCCATTCTTTGAAAAATAGCTCATGCTCTGTCAGATTGGATGGAGAGCATCTGTGAACAGCAATTTTCAAGTCTTGTCACAGATTCTCAATTAGATTTAGGTCTGGACTTTGACTGGGCCATTATAGCACATGAATATGCTTTGATCTAAACCATTCCATTGTAGCTCTGGCTGTATGTTTTGGGTTGTTGTCCTGCAGGTAGGTGAACCTCCACCCAATCTCAAGTATTTTGCAGACTAACAGGTTTTCTTCTAAAATTGACCTGTATTTGGCTCAATTCATCTTCCCATCAACTTCGACCAGCTTCCCTGTCCCTGTTGAAGAATAGCATCCCCACAACATGATGCTGCCACCACCATGTTTCACAGTTGGGATGGTGTGTTCAGGGTGATGTGCAGTGTTAGTTTTCCACCACACATAGCATTTAGCTTTTAGGCCAAAAAGTTCAATTTTGGTCTCATATGACCAGAGCACCTTCTTCCACATGTTTGCTGTGTCCCCCACATGGCTTCACGCAAACTGCAAATGGGACTTTTTATGGCTTTCATTTAACCACTTCCCACCCGGCCAATGCATATATACGGCCGGGTGGGAGCCGTCTACTCCTGATAGGACGTTCAGGAACGTCCTTCAGGAGTAGCGGGATCGCGCGCGCGCGCGCCCGCGCAGCGGCGCGATCCCGATGTGCTCGTGTCACCCAGACACGGCACATCTCAGATCGGCAGGAGGGCTCTGTGATTGGCCCTCCTGATCACATGACGGCCGTGTCCAATCACGGCCGTCATGTGATGTAAACAAACAGCCGGTTGCTAGGCAATCGGCTCTCCTCTCCTCACACGGAAGTCACCGCTGAGGAGAGGAGAGCAGAACGCTGCAGCCGGCTGATGATCAGTGAGTATGGGCTGCTTTTTACAGCTTTTTACTCACTGATCATCAGTGTAGTGTAAACACACAACACACCACACAGTACAAACACAGTCCCCACATATGTTCCCAAAACACACATGTCCCCAAAACATACATGTCCCCAAATAATAAAAACACATGTCCCTAATAATAAAAACATGTCCCCCACATATGTCCCACTAAAATCACATGTCCCAATGATTATCTGCACACATATGTACGTGATCACCTGCACACATATGTACATGATCATTTGCGTACATATGTCCGTGATCACACAAACCAATTATTATACACTTAACGGAATTTTTTTTTACCAAAAACATGTAGCAGAATACATTTTGGCTTAAATTTATGACAAAATTTGATTTTATTGGATTTCTTTTCAAATAGAAAAAAGAAAATATTATTTTTTTCCCAAATTTCCGCTTTTTTTGCGCTTATATCGCAAAAAAAAAAAAACGGAGTCGTGAATAAATAACACCAAAATAAAGCTCTATTTGTGCGAACAAAATGATAACAATTTCATTTGGGTACAGTGTAGCATGACCGCGCAATTGTCACTGAAAGCGCTAGAGCGATGAAAGCTGAAAATTGGGCTGGGAAGGAAGGGGGTGAAAGTGCCCTGTATTGAAGTGGTTAACAATGGCTTTCTTGCCATTCTTCCATAAAGGGCAGATTTGTGGAGTGCACAACTAATAGTTGTGCTGTGGACAGATTCTCCCACCTAAGCTGTGGATCTCTTATGCACTTTTGCATATTTATTTGTAAAACATTTTGAAAACCATTTATCATTTTCCTTCCACTTTACAATTATGTGCCACTTTGGGTTGGTATATCACATAAAATCCCAATAAAATACATTTACATATTTGGTTGTAACATGACAAAATACATTTAAAGGGTTATGAATACTTTTTCAAGGCACTGTATACGAAGTCAGAACTCTTCAGCTTTTAAAAATGAAGCATTCCCCAGTCAAAATTTCAACAAATACGTTTTTGTATACTTGCTAGAGATAAGAATGTTAGGATGAGGCAATATGAACTCAGATAGTTCATCCACACTTACAAACCACCAGGGAAACAATATTCTGGTGGAAATTCCAGGGTTCAGAGAAATGCAGGAATTGCCCTCTGGCAATGCATTTTTCTGGCCAAAAGATATCTCCCATGGGACTTTGTTGCCGCAATAGAAATCACACAGACCTCTGCACCACTGAGCCAATACCCACCGGTCTGGACAGCCAGTCACATATCTTTGAAAGTGCATTATACTTGCTTTGAATGTCGTATGGAAATAGTAGAATCATGTACAAGCTGGTAAAATTGAATATAAATTCAATTATGCATTTTCTTTTGTTTTCTTGATTTATGTAGGATTGCTCCCACTTCCTTATGCCCTGATGAAGCCTTTATATAAGTTGAAACCCATTGAGTTGACTTGCTGGATATGCAATTTATTTTAATAATTTCATGTATCCCTGTAGCATATGCATATTGTAGGAATGGTATAAGATCAGGAAGTAAAGTGTCTAGACCAGCCAATTTTAACTTGTTGTTCAATAAAAGTTTTTCTTTTTTACTTTTTATACAATTTGTAACTGTGTGATTTCTATTCCTGCAACAAAGTTCCATGGGAGATATCTTTTGTCTAGTGTATCAGGGATGGAGCAGCCGTCCCATGATACAATTGCTACTCTCTGCATGCATTTTTCTGGCAAACAAACATAATGTATGTGAATTAGTGAAGAATACCTGGGCAAACCAGAGATTGCTAATCCAAAATTTTATTGCAAGGGAAATGCATTTGAGTTGTAGATAAAATAGATACAATTTAAATAAATATCCCATAGTACTATAAGTCAGAGAAAGCCATTTAATAAGGCACTGTTATGAATCATCCGTGTGTGTGTAAATTTAAGTTTAACTACTGAGTTTTGTAAACAAGAGATTCTTTCACATCAAAGAAGCAAATGGGGAGTCTGTAAAGACACGAAAAAGAAATCTAAGCTGCACCTGTTGACTCTAAAAGAAGAATGAAAATTATAGATATGCAATATGTTGTAATAACATGACTTGTTAAATTGTTATAACCTTTTATATATTTTTTGAAAATCCTGACCATAATGAATATATATAATAACACTATAGAACTTAAATAAATTGTTCTTCGCTTCACATGAAGTCGCATCCTGGTTGCTTATATCATTTAGAGACAATGAAATAATACACAAAAGCGTCAACAAGGTTCACTAATGTATACAAATCCTATGCAAAGGTTATGAAAGGAGATTGCAAGTGTTCAAGGAATTTAATATGTTGAAAATTGTATTTGAGCTCTAATTTAGCTGGCATACAGTACAAGCTTTAAACTAATAAAACAATTATGTTACTCTTGTTGCTATATCCTGTCATAGAACTGCAGCCACATCACACAGATCATTTTTAATGAGCCATTAATATGACATTATGTGGCGTGTTGTAATACACCTTAGCCCATTTTAGCTTCTAGAATATAAATAAAGCATCTGTGAAGAAGCAGGAGCTTTATCAAGGATTTTTTTCATATGTTTCCTTTTTTGAATACAGCACTAATTGAGTCAAATTAAAATGTGCTTTTTACTGAACGAAGCATCTACCTCATCTGTAGATAATGATGGTTTCTGAGAATTATCTTTTAACCTGAAACTCCAGTGTATTTTCCAGTGCTCTGATAGAAAACAGATATTAATA
The DNA here is from genome assembly GCF_037356315.1 of Lithobates pipiens. Classification (NCBI taxonomy): domain Eukaryota; kingdom Metazoa; phylum Chordata; class Amphibia; order Anura; family Ranidae; genus Lithobates; species Lithobates pipiens. The sequence continues at coordinate 391,778,846 of NW_027507764.1, forward strand.
TCTTTATGAAGAATATAGATGCATGACTTGGAAAATAAAAAAATGAAGAAGGGAGCATTTTGTGTTTTATTAAACAAAAATGTATTGCTGAAAGGCCAAGTACAGGCCAGCTATCAGAACAGAAAGTCTGGTACTGCCACAAACAAAATAATATGAGTGAAGACAAGTATTTAGCAAAAAAATCTTAGATCCAGCCAGAGGTAGATGGAGCATAGTCATTCAAGATTATCTACATGTCCATTTAATAGAGACTTTGACTCATTAACCACTTCCCATCAGCCATATAACAAAACGAAGGCCGTGAAGAGGTTAAGTTATTCTGACTGGATATGATGTCCAACAGAATAAGTCACCTTCGTGTTCCCAATAGGGAGCATAGCACAGCGATTGGTTGTGTGGTGTGTCAGTCTGATACACCGCATCTCTGATCCTGGTAAGGAGCCTACGTCAGAATCCAATCACAGTTGATCACAGTGTAACAGGAAGAGCCGTTTATTGGCTTTTCCTCCATTCACACTGACAGACGCAAGTAGAGGAGAGCGAAACGGCTGCTCTCCTGACAGGGGAGTCTGCGTTGATAATCAGCACATTGATTATCAGTGCAGACCTATTGAGGATGTCCACTGGAGACCCCCAGGGATGCCCACTGGAGACCCCCATGGATGCCCACTGGAAACAGCCAGGTGAGCCCACCAGGGATGCCAATCAGTGCCAATTAGTGCCCATTAGTGATTGCCTGTCAGTGACTCCTAACCAGTGCTGCCTATCAGTGTCACCTATCAATTGCCACCCATCAGTTCCACCTATCAGTGCCCACCAGTGCCACCTATCACTTCCATCTATGAGTGCCTATCAGTGCCACCTATGTGTGCCCATCAGTTCCACCTATCAGTGCCAATCAGTGCCGCCTATAAGTGCCCATTAGTGCCACCTATAAGTGCACATCAGTGCTGCATATCAGTGCCACCTATCAGTACCCATCAGTGCTGCATGTAAGTGCCTCATCATCACTGCCAATCAGTACTGCCTCATCAGTGCCCATGCAGCCTCATTAGTGAAGGAGAAAACTTACTTATTTACAACGTTTTGTAACAGAAACAAAGGAAATCTTTTTTTTCTCTAAATTTTGGTCTTTTTTTATTTGGAGCGCAAACAATAAAAACCCCAGTGGTGATCAAATACCACCAAAAGAAAGCTCTATTTATGTGTGTGTGGGGGGGGGGGGGGGTATAACAATGTTGTTTTGGTACAGTGTTGCATTACCAAGCAATTGTCAATTGTCAAAATGTTACAGCGCTGAAAGCTGAAAATTGGACTGGGCAAGAAGGGGGTGAAAGTGACCTGTATTTAAGTGGTTAAACTGAGATTGCATTTAAGGTGCACTAAATAGCAGTTAAGGCATTATATGCAATAATACTGAATGAGAAGCCAGTTTTGCATGCCTAAAGCACTATTAACAACATATTACAGGAATATTGCAGCTTGAAGAATCAAGGCCATTGCCTGATAAACTATAGCCCTCAATTTCAAACTTGTGTTCAAGTAAAAAAAAAGACAAATATGTGTTGCTATGGAGGAGGGCATTAAAGGGCACTTGCTTGCCATGCATGGTCAAGACACAGGGACAGTTGTAAATTTATTTGCCACAGACGGGGGAGAGAGATGTTCCAAAACCACAATTTCTTGATCATACATCACGGGACACAGGAGCTTCATTACATAGTGGGTTATATAGGCACCTCTGGTGATTGGACACTGATTGACCCCAATTAAGGAGAATTCCTCCCCTATATAACCCCTCCCATCTGGGAGGCACCTCAGTTTTTTCGCCAGTGTCTATGGTGATGGTCACGTAAAACTTTAGCTCTATGAAGGTCCCTGCGAGGGCCTAAGGGCTACAATAAACCGGATCCATACCTCGGGCCGATATTTGACTCCCAAGATGGTATGGTACCCGGGCCTCGTCAACAGAAGAAGCGAGGTTTTGCCTGTAAGTCCTCTCCATTGGAAGACTGGGCTCTGGGAAAACCAGACTTGGTGTACTGTTTATACAGAGCGCACGAAAGTTTCTGGCAGAGCTTTCTACATGGCCCAGGTGGGAGGTTCTTCCTAGAAGGAACCCCAGATATACCTGAAGGTTGGCTAACAATACCCGCCGTGATGGGTGAAGGCTGGAATTTGTCTGGGTGAAGGGGTGCCCCCGCTCGGCAGAGTGGGGGGAAGGCTCCTGCAGTTTGCAGGCGCCTGGCGGGAAGAGATCCAGGACAAGTGGGTGATCTCTTCAGTATCTCTGGGCTACAAGCTAGAGTTTCAGGAGATTCCACCTTCTCGTTTCCTAAGGTCAAGGATCCCCAGGGATCCAGTAAAGCAAAGACCGCTATTTCTGGCCTTAGATCAGTTACTATCCCAGGGTGTGATAGTAGAAGTGAACCCGAAAGATCAGGGTTCGGGGTTTTACTCAAATCTCTTCACCGTTCCAAAACCAAGTGGAGGTGTCAGACCTATCTTGGATCTGAAAGACCTAAACCGGTTTTTACACATCCGGTCCTTCCGAATGCAGTCAATCCGCACTGTGGTCTCCTCCCTGCAAGGAGGAGAATTCATGGCATCAATAGATATCAAGGATGCATATCTGCATGTGCCAATTTTTCCCGCACACCAAAAATTCCTAAGGTTCGCGGTAGAGCGGCGCCATTTTCAATTTGTGGCCTTGCCGTTCTGGCTTGCTACAGCCCCTCGAGTCTTCACAAAGATTCTAGACCCTCTCTTAGCAAACTTAAGAGCTCAGGGCATAGCCGTCATGGCTTATCTAGACGACTTGCTTCTCATGGAGAAAAATGCAGCGTTCCTAAGTCGCGGCGTCACCAAAACGCTAGAACACCTAGAACGCCTAGGTTGGATTATAAACCTAGAAAAGTCGTCCCTACAACCGACTACCAGGTTGGAATACCTAGGTATGATCATCGACACCACTCAGGGCAGGGTGTTTCTTCCAAGGCTAAAAGCCTTGGCCATTGGGGATCTGGTGCGCCTGATTCTGGGCAGAAGATCTTCCTCCATTCAGTTGTGCATGAGACTGTTAGGGAAGATGGTCGCCTCCTTCGAGGCTATCCCATTCGCCCAGTTCCATTCAAGGCCTTTACAAGGTTGCATCCTTGCGGCTTGGAACAGGAAGCCCCAATCTCTGGATCTTCCTATGCGTCTATCCCCAGGGACACGCAAGAGTCTTGTCTGGTGGTTACAAACCAAGAATTTGCTGAAGGGCAAAACCTTTCTTCCTCTCTCATGGAAGATTATCACAACAGATGCCAGCCTGACAGGCTGGGGAGCTGTATTGGAGGAAACATGCTCGCAGGGGAAATGGTCTGCGACCGAGAATCTACTGCCCATAAATATCTTAGAGATCCGGGCAGTTTACATGGCACTCATGGAGTGGTCTTACAGACTGCGAGGTTTCCCAGTTCGGGTTCAGTCCGACAATGCCACCGCAGTGGCTTATATCAATCACTAGGGCGGTACCAGAAGTCTGGTGGCCCAAAAAGAGGTGAATCGCATACTTCTCTGGGCAGAAAAGCATGTTCCGTGTCTTTCTGCAGTCTTCATCCCAGGAGTGGAGAATTGGCAGGCGGATTTTCTCAGCCGCCAGCAGTTGTGCCCAGGAGAATGGGCTCTGCACCCCGACGTGTTTCAGAACATATGTCACAAGTGGGGTACTCCAGACGTAGATCTGTTTGCTTCCAGGTTCAACAGGAAGCTGGACAAGTTTGTGTCAAGGACAAGAGATGCACTTGCTCAGGGGTCAGATGCTCTGACAGTTCCCTGGGATCAGTACAATCTGATCTATGCCTTCCCCCCGAGCCCGCTTCTGTCGCGGTTCCTGGGAAGGGTCAAGAGGGAGACAAAGTCGGTCCTTTTTGTGGCCTCGGCTTGGCCCAGGCGACCATGGTATGCAGAAATCATGAAGTTGGCAGTAGGCAGGCCATGGACCCTCCCTCTCTGGCCAGATCTGCTCTCACAGGGTCCGATCTACCATCCTGCTTTACGCAGTCTGAATTTGACGGTCTGGCTGCTGAGACCCACATTCTGAGAGACCGTGGCCTTTCGGGGCCAGTCCTTTCTACTCTGGTCAATGCCAGAAAGCCGGCCTCCAGACTTGTTTATTACAAGATCTGGAGGACATATGTTTCCTGGTGTGAACTCAGGAAATGGCATCCTAGAAAGTATGTCATTAACAGAATCTTGGCCTTTCTCCAGTCAGGCCTGGAAATGAATTTGGCCATAAGCACTATCAAAGTGCAGATTTCGGCCCTGTCGGTATTTTTTCAAAAACCGCTTGCATCACATTCCCTAGTACGGGCTTTTATCCAGGGGGCTATGCGGACAAAACCGCCAGTTAAACCTCTGGTATGTCCATGGGATCTGAATTTGGTTCTCTCGGCCTTACAGGGGCAACCATTTGAACCTTTACACCTGGCTTCTCCTGACTAAAAAGCTGGTCTTCTTAGTAGCCATATCTACGGCTAGAAGAGTATCAGAGTTGGCAGCTCTTTCCAGTAAGGAGCCGTATTTAATTATCCATAAGGACCGGGTGGTCATGCGTCCCAACAGGTCCTTTCTGCCTAAGGTGGTTTCGGGTTTCCATTTGAATCAGGATGTAGTCCTACCATCCTTTTTTCCGGACCCTCAATCCACAGAAGAAGAATCTTTACACACTTTAGATGTGGTTAGAGCAATCAGTATTTATCTTCAAGCAACTACTCAGATAAGAAAAACTGATTGTTTATTTATTCTGCCGGAAGGCGCTAGAAAGGGCCAGGCGGCGTCAAAATCCACTCTCTCAAGATGGATCAGGCAAGTTATCTCTCAGGCCTATGGTTTAAAGGGGAAGATTCCTCCTTTTCGGGTGAAAGCGCACTCTACTAGGGCTGTTAGTGCTTCTTGGGCAGTGCATCACCAGGCCTCCCTGGCTCAGATCTGTAAGGCTGCGACTTGGTCATCAGTCCACACATTCACCAGATTCTATCAGGTGGATGTCAGAGGGCAAGAGGATATCGCCTTCGGGCGCAGTGTACTGCAGGCTGCAGTTTAGGTCCTCCGGTCCCTGGCGGCCTATATTTATGATCTGTGTCTCCCTCCCCTCAAACTGAGCATTGCTATGGGACATCCCACTATGTAATGAAGCTCCTGTGTCCCGTGATGTATGATCAAGAAAATGGGATTTTTATATACAGCTTACCTGTAAAATCCTTTTCTTGAGAGTACATCACGGGACACAGGGCTCCCGCCCCTCTTGGGTTTTATGTGGTTTCTTATTGCTTTGCTACAAAACTGAGGTGCCTCCCAGATGGGAGGGGTTATATAGGGGAGGAATTCTCCTTAATTGGGGTCAACCAGTGTCCAATCACCAGAGGTGCCTATATAACCCACTATGTAATGAAGCTCCTGTGTCCCGTGATGTACTCTCAAGAAAAGTTTTTTACAGGTAAGCTGTATATAAAAATCCCATTATCTTCTTTATCACATAAATAAATGAATAGTCACTATGGCTGTCATATTACAGTCCTCCTTTAGTCCATTTGTACACACTGTTGACAACATCAGCTAAAAATGAGAGGAGGATTTTTTTAAAGGTACTTGACAATGGCTGCTTATAAGCGTGTTCAAAAAAGGTGAGTGTAGTCAAGAGCCACATGGCATTATGATGTTGGCAGAAGTTTAAACTGTGTGCTTTCTCATTACACAGCAACTGCCCAGTTTTTAATCTGTGATGGTTGTACAAATGTCAACTTGGAGGCTCACAGTTAAATCTGCTAATCAGTCCATGGCAGAGACTAGAGACCACTTCTACCCAGATGACTGTGTTAACCTTACCACACAGTATAAATTCCATATCAATAAGAAAGTGTGTTATACTACAGCACATACAGCTCATTTAACTTTTTCTTAATCAGGAACTACATTGTAAGCTGAAGATCTTTGCCGATCATTAGATGATCTTTTTAGAAAGCTGGCATTTCTACTACTATGTCAGCTTCTGCTTTAGGCTACTCCACTGCTGCTGCTAACTGGACCAGCCGCAGGACACGGAATGGACATTGGTCAGTTATGCATTCAGGCAGATTTACTTAAGGAATAGAGAATATTCACTCTAAAAATGATGTGAACATTAAAATCAGAAATCCAATTCTGTTAAAAGCATTTGCACATGATTTGGTATTCAAAGAGAACAGTAATGTGCTTTTTCAAATTAATGCATGAATATTGTGTCAACAATGTAAAAAGCTTTTTCACCTGCTAGAGCCACCTGATTGGTGAAACTGTCTGGATATGAGGTGGGCACTTTTCCTATTATAGATTTTATCCTAATTTAAAACATCAATAAGCAAACTGATTAGGCTTGCAAAACACATTCCTGACTTGTCCCAATATACACTATCAGTGTGAAATTGCAAAGAAATATACCTTTTGTCACTTCAGCCCTGGAAGGATTTGCCCCCTTAATGACCGCTGTTTTTTTGGGATACAGCACTGCATCGCTTTAAAGAAGAAGTAAAGCCTTACTAAACATGAAAATAAAAGTAGACCCTGCAAGGCAAAGGCATAATGAGCTAGTATGCATAGAATACTAGCTCATTATGAATAACTTACCTGAGATGAAAGCCCCCGAAGCGACCCTCGTCATCCTCCTCCAATGCAGCCATGATACCTGGAGTAACTGTGTCTGGCCGGAGCTGCGATGACGTCACCCCTACCACTAACGCCAGGATTGCCATTAGCAGTGGCATGCTTAGTGCGCCTGCACGCCGCTGTCTACAGATATTTACAAATATCTCCTAAACCGTGTAGGTTTAGGAGATATTTTTTTTTTTTTATTTTTTTTTTTTTATTTATATCAGGAAATGGGTCCACACAGACCAACAGATTACAAACTTTCCACATAGTTTACAGATAGCGAGACAATATCAGAAGTACAACATCAAAAATCTGTTGGCATTATCGCCAAGAAGATAAACAGCAGTATGTGGATTCGGGATTTCACGTCGTCCTGTGGTCCCACTTCCCAGTTTCTTTTTAACTAACTAGGTATCCCTATCGATACCACTGCCAGTGTAAGGGGGGGGGGGATAGGTGAAGCATTGGGGAGGGAAGGACAGAGGGGCGAAGAGAAGACAAGGGGGTAAATCGAGTATGGGGTATAAAGGGGGGAGGGAATGTAAGAAGGGGGGGAGCAAGGTGTGCTACCCAATCATGGAGTGCGCATATGACCATACTGAATTACGGATGTGGGGCCCATCTCCATGGCCCCCAGGCTCAGCGGATCTTGGGTGCTGCATACAGTATCACCCATCTGTGTCCACCCGTCTCAGGGCCTGGCCCTCAGCCGAGTATATGAACGCAGTCCAACCTTGCCAGGTTTTAGTGAAAGTCTCCTCTCTATTTTGCGCTGTGAGGATAAGATCCTCCATTTTCCTAATGTCCTCCACTTTACGCAGCCAGAGGTCAATGGTCGGCGGGAGGGGCGATTTCTAATGGAGTGGTATGCAGGCTTTAGCCGCATCAAGTAGGTGGCGGATCACCGATTTCTGGTATTTCCTGTCGGGTACGTCGGAGGCATGCAAGAGATAAAGAGCTGGGTCGTCTGTGAGAGGCAGGGCCATGAATTGTTGAATTGTCTCCCGCACCACTTTCCAAAAGTGTGCGAGTTTCGGGCAGGACCAAAAGGTATGCAGCAGAGTCTCTTTGTCTGTGAGGCATCGCCAACACAGGTCTGATGTATTCGGGTAGAGCTGATGGAGTAATGAAGGGGTCCTATACCAACGTGAGATAATTTTGTAATTTGTTTCTTGGATATTGGCACAGATCGAAGATTTGTGGGTAAATCTGAGTATACGCTGTCTCTTGGTGCTGTTGAATTGGCAATCTAACTCCTTCTCCCATTTAAGTAGGCCCGGAGGAAGAAAGTCTGCTGAGGGAGAGTTTAGAAGACTAGAAGTCAGTGAGAGTGTGTGCGACAGGACACCCGTGTCAGTGCAGAGCACCTCCAGGGCCGTGAGCGTCTGGGCGTCTCCCCGAGGGGGTGGGATCGTAGAGAGGAAATGTGTGAGTTGGAGCGTCCTCAGGAAGTCTAGTCGGAACGGGCCCGCAGGGTCTAGTAACTCCGCCGTCGTTTTCCAGCGCCCCCCCTGCACTAAAGTGGGATGCTTGATGTAGTCCCGCCTCCCCCAAGTTCCGAAGACTCCCATCGTAAAGACCTGGTGTAAATAATGGGTTGCCTATGATGGGGTACAGGGGCGAGTTTGGGGAGGAAAGGGGCGTTTGCGAAACTATCCGAGCGCAGACCTTCGCCGAGTTACCAATCAGTGGGTGGCGTTTGATCACACCCGGCAAATCTGAGTAGCACCATGGCATCCTCCGGAGTGGAATCACACTTTGTGCCTGTTCCAGCTGGGCCCACAGCTTGGTGTCCTGATGGCGGCACCAATCTATGAGCCTCCCCAGATGAACCGCCTGATAGTAGGCTCGAATATTTGGTAGGGCTAAACCGCCACGTAATTTGGGGAGCACCAAGAGTTTGTGAGCGAGTCTAGGTCTTTTTTTCGCCCATACGAATTCCGTGAATGCAGATCGAACCCTTTTAAGGAAGGCGGAAGGTATATGGATAGGTAGGGCCTGCATCAGGTAGAGAATTTTCGGGAGGACGGACATCTTTAAGATGTTACAACGTCCCATCCAGGAGTGCATACCCGACTGCCATTTGGACAAAAGTGATTTTATTTCCAACAGTAGCGGAGGGAAGTTATACTCATACAGTTTCGAGAGTGTATGCGGGATATACGTACCGAGGTACTTCAGAGCCGTGTTCGTCCACTTCAGGGTAAAGCTAGCTTGGAGGTGGGTAAGCTGCGTCGCCGGTATCCCCACTCCCATTGCCTCAGACTTGGCGAAATTAATTTTTAAATTTGAGAGCGTCCCGTACGTTTCGAATTCTCGCATCAAATTTGGAAGGGATACCACTGGGTTGGAGATTGAGAACAACAGGTCGTCCGCGTAGGCCGATACTTTGTGTTGGGTGTGTTTAACCGCGATGCCCGTTATGTTCGGATTTGATCTAATGTGGCAGAGGAACGGTTCGAGGGAGAGCGCGAATAAGAGAGGTGAAAGCGGGCATCCCTATCGCGTCCCGTTCGTGATCCGGAAAGGTTCGGACAGCACCCCATTGGCCCTAACCCTGGCTGATGGTGTGGTATATATGGCCTGGATCCACCCTAACATGGTGTTGCCCAATCCTATGTGGCGTAGTGTGGCAGACATAAAATCCCAGCTAACCCTGTCAAAGGCTTTCTCAGCGTCCGTGCTGAGAAAGACACTTGGCTTGTTCTCCATGTTAGCAGTATACAGCAGGTTCAAGACTTTAGTGGTGTTGTCTCTAGCCTCTCTGGTGGGTACGAAGCCTACCTGGTCAAGGTGTATCAGATCGGGGATGTATGATTGTAGCCTCATGGCTATGATCTTAGTAAATAGTTTAAGATCCGTGTTCAAAAGAGAGATTGGGCGATAGCTCCCGCATAGGGATGGGTCCTTTCCTTCTTTAGGGATCACTGCTATATGTGCCTGTAATGTGGCCTCATGGAGCGTGCTCCCCTTAGTAAGGTCATTGAAAAGGTGTAGCAGATGATGTCCAAGGGATGGGAGTAAGGTCTTGTAATATTGTAGTGTTAGGCCGTCCGGGCCCGGGGCCTTCCCTCTCTTGGTGTTATTAATTGCCTGTTGGATTTCGGACAGTGTTATAGGTTCCTCCAAGACGTCCCGTATTTCCGTCGACAGGGTGGGCATGTTGGAGGAGGCTATATAGTCAGCTATTTGTACTGGGGAGGGTCGGGTATTGTGCAAGTTGTAGAAAGACTCGTAGAAAGACTTGAATGTATTGGTAATATGTTGGGGTAGCGTCTCCCGCGTCCCCTGGGAGGATAGGACAAATGGAATATAAGACGCCGCCCGTTGGGTTTTCAAAGATTGCGCGAGTAACCTACCACATTTATTGCCCGATTCGTAAATTCTTTTACGGGAGATCTGGAGAGCCGCCTTAGCTTTAAAAAAGAGAAGGTCGTTTATCTGGGAACGTATCGTATCAAGCTCAGCACCCAAAGGAGTATTCGGTGTCCGTTTACGTTTAGCTTCCAAATTTTGAAGTTTACTGAACAACTCAGTCAGTTGGGCAGTTCGCTGTCTTTTAAGTCGTGCGCCGTGTTTAATTAGTATTCCGCGGATCACCGCCTTGTGCGCCTCCCAAACCAGACCTGCATCACATTCCCCCGTACTGTTAGCGTGGAAATAATGAGAGATTTCTGACGTCACTTCTGACAGCACTGTGGCGTCCTGGAGGAGGCTCTCATTGAGTCTCCATGTTTTTTTCTGTCCCTTGTAAAAGTCTGTCAAAGCATATTGTAGAGTAACTGGGGCATGGTCAGACCACGTAATAGAACCTATAGTGGATCCTTTGACTGCCTGAAGCTGGTTGTGTGGCATCAAAAAATAGTCGATACGGGAGTACCCTTGGTGCGGTCTAGAGAAAAAGGTGTAATCCCGTTCCCCGGGGTGGAGGAGACGCCACACATCAACCAGTTGCGCGGCATGTAAGGCTGCGTGGGTAGCTCTCCTCATTCCCCGAGGGAAGGAGGACCGCCCCGTGGAGGTATCCTCCGCGGGTATCAGTGGAACGTTTAGATCACCACCTATGATTAGTTGGCCTTCCGAAAATTTTAGGAGTAGGTTTAAGTGTCTCTTCACAAACAGGTCTTGTCTACTGTTGGGGGCGTAGAAGCTAGCAATGGTAACCTTCACACCGCCTACTAGGCCTTTAAGGAATAAAAACCTCCCCCCTGGGTCTGATTTTAGGTCCAACAGAGTCCACAGCACTCTGGCCGCTATTTGAATGGAGACTCCTCTAGATTTGGCCTCCGTGTATGTAGAGTGGTAGACTGTCGGGTAGTATCTGTTTTTCAAGATAGGGAACTTGTTTTCCCTAAAGTGAGTTTCTTGTAACAAGACTATATCCACGTGTTGTCGTTTCATGTCGTTCAACAACATGCGTCTCTTCTCAGGGACGTTCAGTCCCTTTGCATTAAGGGTGACAATGTTAAGCACATCCATGATTGGGTAGGGGTAGTAGAAGCGGGAAGGGTAAGAAAAGAAGATACAAGACGTGTGGGTAGAGGGTTGAGGTGATAGATAGCAGTATCGATAGGGTAGAGGGGTAAAGAAATGTTAAGGGTGTGGCCGAGAGGGAGAGGACTCCCAGTCAGCTCTGTCCAACGGAGTTGGACAACTAAAATGCAGCTACTAGCTGCTATAACGCCCACCGGGTGACCCCGGATGGAAGGCGTCGACCTATGTGGGGGAGTGTACAGAGCGGGCCAGCGGGCGGTACCCCCGACCCCCCGGGACCCCAGGCCAAGGTTGTATGTGTATAGTTAAATAATGCCCGTATGGGCACGGCTGTTTTGGGCATAAGGCAAGAAACATCCCCTGAGTCATGAAAACTAAACAAACCACAGAACTAGGCTAGTAATAACATTGCGTACAATATCTACTAAGAAACTACACTGGTTGTAAACATGGCATACAAATAAATGCAAAACATAGAAACCCATAAGACAGCCCTAATCCAGCAATGCCCCTCATCCGTCAATGTGGCACAACCTCCCCCGCCCCTTGGCAACCACAGATCCCCAAAGGGGCAAGACCCGGAGGGGGGGAGGAGGAAGGGTGTGGGGGAGCGGAGAAGGGGAAGGAAACAGAGGGCCCCCCCACCCAACAGTCAGGGCCAACATCATCCCCTCCATCCCCACCCGGCTGCTGTATGATGTCAGCCACAGCCACCCCCCCCCCCCCGACCCCCTCACTTGTTCTGAAATGTCACCCTACTCCGGGAGTCCTCAGAGGGATAGCAGCCGATATGGCCAGGCACACGGGCCAAGCGGGGTCCTGAGGTCAAGCTATACGAGCGAGGGGTCAACAGTGTCTCTCCAAAGTGTTGCACGGGAGGCCTCTCCACTCCCACAGGAGTGGGCAAACATATATAAACATCCAAGGCCACCAGGGCTCAGCATCTCTCCACGCCTCCCAGAAATGTCTCCAGCAGCTGTGGTGGCCGTGTGGCGGGGGCAAAAACCATGAGAGGGGGGATGGCAAGACACGGGAGAGTAATACTGATGGGGGTGTAAAAAGTCAACCAGTGCAGAACAACATACAAAGTGTCATAAGGTGTACTCATGTCTCGCGGGTTCCATCAGCATATGTGGACAGGGTGCGGGAGCGACCACGGGACCTCCTGGAGTGAGCTGGCGGGGCAGGCCCCTCCGACGCGGGACCCAAGTGGCCCGCCGGACGTTGGATCTTCATCAGCCAATTCGGGACCGGGACCGGTTCCGCCCCCAGGAAAGCAAAGAGGGCAGGGAGATCTGCTGGTGTGCGTAGTGTGAAGGAGCCGCTATCCATGCGAAAGATGACTGTTAGGGGGTAGCCCCATCTGTATGTGCAACCGTGGCGTCTCGCAACTTCAAGGGCCGGTTTCAGCATGGCACGGCGCTGTAGTGTCGCCCTGGATAGGTCCGGGAGTATCTGGATCTGTGCACCATCAAAGTCAATGACCCCATGATCCCATGCCTTCTTCAGGATTACTTCCTTTTGTGCATATCTGTGGAGGCGGCACAGAACATCACGGGGCCTTGCTGGGTCGGTAGATCTGGGACCCAGCGCCCGGTGGACCCGGTCGATTTCCAGAGAGGGTGGCGGGTCACCCAGAAGCCTGTGAAAAATTGCGGTAACAGTCTCTGCCAAATCCTCCTGACCTGTAGCCTCCGGGAGACCCCGCAGCCGCAAGTTGTTGCGGCGACTGCGGTCTTCCATTTCCTCTAAATGGAGCTGCATCTCCTGCGTCACCGCTGCATGGGAGGCCTGCGTGTGTTTCAGAGCTTGCACCCTAGTTTCCAGCGAAGTGATCTGGGTTTCCCCGGAGGTGACCCGGTCTTCTATTGCGTGCAGCTCTGTTCTCACCTCTTGTATGTCCCTGTTATGTGCTTCTTCTATCCGCATGATTAGGGTTTCAATATCTGCTCTCGTGGGGAGTGCCTCAATGTCCGCCCTTGTAGGCAGGGCTCGCAGCATTCTGCGGAGGTCATCGTCCAGGTTTCGCTGGTTTGCGGTAGAGCCAGCCATCTCAGGATGCACCGTGGTTGGAGCTCCTGATAGGGGTTTTGAGGTGGGTGCTGTGTGAGCGGTCTGTGTCACAGTCCCGTGGGGGACTGTTTCCGTGTGGGACCTCCGAGGAGTGGTGGCGGTGGCAGCCGGGAAAGTGCACGGGCTCCCTCTGAAGAATCGCTGGATATCGGGTTGTGAGGGTCGACTGTGTGTCTCGCGGGTCGCTGATCGTGTCCCGTAGCGTTTGGGGGTTTGCATGCCGAGGTCACATCCGGTAAAGTTGTATCGTGGCCTGTATGGTCCGGGTCAGGCCGGGGGCTCCGCCGGGGTTCAACTTCACCCCACCATCATCCAGTCATTGGAGGGGGGCGCAGCTGCATATGCGGGGGTCCGTAGAAACCACAGCGTGCAGTGTCACAGGCCCAGACCCACCCACCCCCTCAGTCACGGGTTGTGAGTACTGTCCAGACAGGGGTCAGGGCCCAGGGGACTGAGTGGGCAGGAGTGGGGAGGGAAAGAGATCTGTGTCCCCCTAGAAGGCCAAAACGGCCACGGTGTCAGCCGGTGGGGCCGCCGCCCCAGGAAACTGTGGGGATGTGTAGGCCGGACTAGGCAGCGCTAGGCCGCGCTAGGCCCGAGCGGACCGCCGCGTTTCCGGGCCCCAGCGAGGCCTTCAGGGCGCGCTGCACTGCCCTCCGCTCTCACACCGGGGGTTAGGGAAGGGACCCCTACCTCTGTCTCCGCGCTGTCGGCTCCGGTAGGCTTCTAGGCCGCAAGATGGCGGCGGCCCGGGTGTAGCAAGATGGCGGCGGCCGCGGAAGGCTGAGAGTCCGATCCAGCCGTGCGCTGCCCGCAATCCGTGGTAATTTCGGCCGAATATGCCCCCAGGGGTCTCAGGGGACTATACAAGCTCGTTGTGGGGGTTGATTTCCCTATGCAGCCCTGCGATGGCGGTGGATTCGCCGTGGAGGTCCGGAGCTCCCCATGGAAACGTCCGGAGCCGCCCACTATCGGACACGCCCCCAGGAGATATTTCTTGGACCTACAGGTAAGCCTTAATCTAGGCTTACCTATAGGTCAAAGTGGTCTGTAAGTCTTTACAACCACCTTAACTGACAATTGCATGGTCGTGCGACACTGTACCCAAACAAAATTTACGTCCTTTTTTTACCCACAAATAGAGCTTTCTTTTGGTGGTATTTGATCACCTCTACGGTTTTTATTTGTTGCGCTATAAACAAAAAAATACTAACAATTTTTTTTTAACTATTTTTTTACTTTCTCCTATACTACATATCCCAAAAAATATATAAAAAAACAAATGTATTCATCAGTTTGAGCTGATATATATTCTTCTACATTTTTTTGGTAAAAAAAATGCAATAGGCATATATTGATTGATTTGCGCATCTACAAACTACTGGATAGATTTGGGGACTTTTATTTATTTTTTATTGTTTTTACTAATCTAGTAATGGCGGCAGTCTGTGATTTTTTAGCAGGACTGCGACACTGGCAGGCAAATCTGACCCCAAATTACACTTTTTGGGGACCAGTGACATTATTACATTGATCAGTGCTATAAAAATGCACTGATCTATGTAAAAATGACACTGGTGGGGAAGGGGTTAACAATAGGGGGAGATCAAGGGGTTAATTGTGTTCTTGGGGTGTGTTCTAACCATAGGAGGGATGGGCTCTCTGGGACATGACAGCGATCGTGGGTCGCCGGCAGACATCGAGAAATCGCCTGCTATCCTCCTTGCACGGACCGACCTATAGGTATGTGCAGAAGAGCGGACCTACCGCAGTATATCTATGTGAGCTGGTCAGCAAGTTGTTAAAGTGAACCTGTGTCCTGACTATGCACTCTAAAGTATTTACAAATTCTGCACAAGCAGTAGATAACGTTAACACAAGCTCTTATTCATTAGATGAGCACTGTGGAGAAATTGGTCTTCAAATTTCTCAAGAGAGACACTGAAATCTTATTTTTTTACCTAGTGCTTTCCAATAAAATAGAATCTTGCCAGCCCACTGGCTTTTTGATGTAAGCAAATAGCAGGTGTTCTGTAAGGAATCATTCACATGGGCACAGAGACCCCTACAGAGAGAAGATTTTTTTTTGGAGTAGTGAAGAGCTGTGTGACATTGGGAGACATGGATCTTTACTCTTAACTCAACCCGTAGACACCATTGTCATGGATGTATGATCAATAAAATGTTTAAAGTGAGTACACCCATCACATTTTTGTAAAATTTTTATTATATCTTTTCATGTGACAACACTGAGGAAATTACACTTTGCTACAATGTAAAGTAGAGAATGTACAGCTTGTATAACAGTGTAAATTTGCACACAACCATTAATGTCTAAACCGCTGGCAACAAAAGTGAGTACACCCCTAAGTGAAAATGTCCAAATTGGGCCCAAAGTGTCAATATTTTGTGTGGCCACCATCATTTTCCAGCACTGCCTTAACCCTCTTGGGCGTGGAGTTCACCAGAGCTTCACAGGTTTAAACTGGAGTCCTCTTCCACTCCCCCATGACGACATCACAGAGTTGGTGGATGGTAGAGACCTTGAGCTCCTCCACCTTCCATTTCAGGATGTCCCACAGATGCTCAATAGAGTTTAGGTCTGGAGACATGCTTGGCCAGTCCATCACCTTTACCCTCAGCTTCTTTAACAAGTCAGTGGTCATCTTGGAGGTGTGTATAGGGTCGTTATGTTGGAATACTGCCCTGCGGCCCAGTCTCTGAAGGGAGGGGATCATGCTCCGCATCCGGATTTTACAGTACATGTTTGCATTCATGGTTCCCTCAATGAACTGTAGCTCCCCAGTGCCAGAAGCACTCATGCAGCCCCAGACCATGACACTCCCACCACCATGCTTGACTGTAGGCAAGACACACTTGTCTTTGTACTCTGAGTCCTCACTTGGTTGCCACCACACACGCTTGACACCATCTGAACCAAATACGTTTATCATGGTCTCATCAGACCACAGGACATGGTTCCAGTAATCCATGTCCTTCGTCTGCTTGTCTTCAGCCAACCATTTGCAGGCTTTCTTGTGCATCATCTTTAGAAGAGGCTTCCTTCTGGGACGACAGCTATGCAGACCAATTTGATGCAGTGTGCGGTGTATGGTCTGAGCATTGAAAGGCTGACCCCTCATCCCTTCAACCTCAGCAGCAATGCTTGCAACACTCATATGTTTATTTCCTAAAGAAACCTCTGGATATGACAATGAGCAAGTGCATTGAACTTCTTTGGTTGACCATGGTGAGGCCTGTTCTAAGTGCAACCTGTCCTGTTAAAGAGGAAGTAAACCCTGATGAGTTTACTTCCTCTTTGATTCCCTGCAAAGGTAAAGCATAATGGACTACTATGCATCGCATAGTCAACGAAGTCACCACTATCCTCTGTAGTCCGGAGCATCCATCTTCTCGGTGGGTCTCGCTGCTCCGCAGCTGTCATTTGACGAAGCCGCGATGGCGTCACTCCCACGCATGCGCACGGGACCCGCCACTCGCGGAATATCGCCGTTGACAGCGGTGCGCATGCGCCGCAGACAGCAGTGCCTGTCTTTCGGCAAATATATATATGGGATATGTAGTATAGGAGAAAGTAAAAAAATTGTTAAAAAAAAAATTGCTAGTAAATTTTGTTTGGGTACAGTGTCGCACGGCCGTGCAATTGTCAGTTAAAGTGGTTGTAAAGACTTACAGACCACTTTGACCTATAGGTAAGCCTAGATTAAGGCTTACCTGTAGGTCCAAGAAATATCTCCTAAACCTACACGTTTTAGGAGATATTTCTTGGACCTACAGGTAAGCCTTAATCTAGGCTTACCTGTAGGTCAAAGTGGTTTGTAAGGGTTTACAACCACTTTAGACTGCTGTATGGTCTTGGCCACAGTGGTGCAGCTCAGTTTCAGGGTCTTGTCAATGTTCTTATAGCCTAGGCCATCTTTATGAAAAGGAAATTGTTTTTTTAGATCCTCAGAGAGTTCTTTGCCATGAGGTGATATGTTGAACTTCCAGTGAGCAGTATGAGAGAGTGAGAGCGATAACACCAAATTTTACACACCTGCTCCCCATTCACACCTGAGACCTTGTAACACTAACAAGTCACATGACACTGGGGAGAGAAAATGGCTAATTTGGTCCATACCATAATTTGGACATACTCACTTTTGTTTCCGGCGTTTTAGACATTAATGGCTGGTGTGTTGAGTTATTTTAAAGAGACAGCAAATTCACACTGTTATACAAGCTGTACACTCACGAATAGGGATGAGCCTGATGTTCGAGTCGAGCATAAGTTTGAGTCGAACATCTGGTGTTCGCTGAACAGCGAACAGTATACAGTGTTCGCAGCTAATTCAAAAGCTGTCAGAGCACCGTTGAAGTCTATGGGACACCAACATGAAAAATCAAACGTGCTCATTTTAAAGGCTTATATGTAAGTTATTGTCATAAAAAGTGTGTGAGGACCTGTCCCAAGCTACATGTATCAATGCAATTCTTTTTTTTTAAACAGATGTTTTTTCGGGAGCAGTGATTTTTTTAATGCTTAAAGTGAAACAATAAAAATTAAATATTCCTTTAAATATTGTGCCTGGGGGTGTCTATAGTATGCCTGTAAAGTATTGCATTTTTCCTATGTTTAGAACAGTACCCCAGCAAAATGACATTTCAAAAGAAAAAATTGTCATTTGAAACACGGGGGGCGGTATCTGGGGCTCGCCTTGTTAATCTGGGCAAGGGTTGTGGGGATGAGGCCCTTGTCCCCATCAACATGGGGTCAAGGTGCTTTGGGGGCTACCCCAAAGCCCCCTCCCCATGTTGAGAGCATGTGGACTGGTATGGTTCATTAGGGGGGCGCTCTTTCGCCCCCCCTCTTTTCCTGCAGCCTGGCAGGTTGCATGCTCAGATAAGGGTGGCCTGGTATGGATTTTGGGGGGACCCCATGCCTTTTCTTTTCATTTTGGTGCAGGGTCCGGTATGCATTTTTGGGGGGGGGCAATTATGCTATTTTATTTAAATTTGGTGCAGGGTTCCCCTTTAATTTTCATATAAATCTATAAGGTATAGGAGACATTTCTTTGACCTATAGGTAAGGCTTAATCTAGGCTTACCTGTAGGTCAAAGTAGTTTGTAAGGGTTTACAACCACTTTAATGCTAAAATGATGACCTTGCTAATATCCAGGAGTTGGGCTTGTACAAGTGAGTGTTTTATCACTCTAAAAGTACAATAACATCCTATTTTGCTCATCTTTGTATACAGATTAAGTGTTCCGTACACATTTTAGTGTAAATAAATGCCTTCCTTTCTTTATAAACTGACACTTACTTTTTTGGTAACATTATTTTCTGAGTCTCATACATGCTGTATTATGTCTGAATCAATATTATTGCAAAACATTTCACTTCCAAGGCAGTAAAACCAAAATGTTTTGCAGACTTTCAGTAATTGCTGTCGAGCCTGCACCATGCTCTTTGAAACAGATCATAAGTGACTCTCAAATCTCAGCTGACAAATAAACAAAAATTAGATATATAGGCACACAACAGTCATGTCTTTAAATAGAACCCCAGGGGCAGAAAGGTGAAAGTTTAGAGTTTGCAAGTCCTTATTAGTTGAATATGTACCCTTTCCACGTAACGTTACATTGATGCCATGCATTTTTCCTCTAATGATGCACTGTCACAATACACTGTTGTCTTTTGTTTGAAGCGTAGCTTGTTTGTTTTGTGCCATGAGAATGACACAGCAACCATTGCTGTTCAATTGAAATAAAACATATATTTCGTAAAGGACATTTTAAACCATCCCTGCCCTGTCAATCAAAACTAAGAAGAGAAAGAATAAAAAGTGGATTGCCTTATTTGTTGTTTACACTGGAAATATATAGAGTATGCAGAAGTGAACCTTTCCTTTAGAAATATCCTGTGTTGACACATTTCTAATCTTGACAAGTGTGATATTGGCACTGATACACAAATCAATGTCACCCTATAACAACATTCACTTTTTGCTATATTTTTGATTAGTACAGAGGAATGTATAAAGGAAAAGTCAAAGGTAGGTAGGTAATCATATTCATCCAGCTGATTCATATATGCTGTGTTAGAATTTGAACCTTGATGGTCATACAGTACTTGATAGCTGCAAGCAATTCAATAGATATCACTAATAGATGTGACTATCTGGCCATGTAGGGTTTAACAAAGGTCCATAATGAGTGCCTGTGAGTGTTGGAAAGGATTGATACTGCACATGAGGGCAACATTCTGCAAAGCTTTTTGTCTGTAGCCAGCTACAAGCTGACATGATGTTGGTGTGGAACCATTAGAGCATCACTTTTAGCACATGATATTTCAGCACCACTAATTTTGGCTGTTAGTATGTATTTGATGCTAACAATGATGTGCCTAGATCACATTTGGGTATGGAATTACTGACCTGCCCAAATACAAAATTGCGTGCTTCACCCGAACCCTAATTTATAACCCTGACACTCGAAAGAGTTTTATTATATCTGTTGGATAAGTCCAAATAAATACCTGTTGCTTCTTCTAGAGCTCTACTAAGCATATAAATGGTGCTCTGTGCTTCTACTGCATTTTTATCAGTTGTTCCCAGTTATCTCTATTAATTACTGGACACATCCTCCTATATTATGCATATGATCAAGGAGGGGGCTGTAGGCAGTGGTGTAACTAGAGACTTCAGGGCCCGGTGCCAGAAACCATGAAGGGCCTCCCCGAACCCCAGCTGAGGCCCTTCCTTCTGAGTCTGATGGTGGAACTCCAGGGCCTGGTTACAGGTACAACCTTTGTGAGCCCTGTAGTTCCTTCACTGGTATCAGCAGTTTTTTAAATTATTTTTTACATTTTTTTTAGGAGCCCCGTTGGGGAACTTTGGTGAGATATCAGAGGTCTAAACAGACCTATGATGTTACACCTTTGAGACAAAGAGGAAGACTTAGGACAAAGCTCCCAATCTCCTTCTTTGCAGCCTCAGCTACATAGAATGAATGGACAAGAATAGCTCTGTACAGAGATTCCTGTTCATTCATAAACTGAAGCATAGTATATTAGTATACGCCACAGTTATGAATGAACAGAGTCAGTGATTGATACAGATCACTGACTCTCAATTTAGAGGGCTGGTAAATTACACATTTACCAGCCAATTTCCCACTCTCCATCTCTCCATCCTGACAGGTCCCCAGCAGCAGCCATCAGGGGAGGGGATGGGAGAACCTGGCAGAGCCAACGAGGGGATCTGGGAAAGAGCAAACCTTGCTGGTACTGCTGTACCCATCCCCATCTCCAGTGACCCCACGCTGGTACTGCTGTACCCCCCATCCTCGAGCCACCCCACATTGGCAATGCTAGATCCCTGTCTGTCCTCCAACCTCCCCATGCTGGTACTTCTGTACCTCCCCCCTGGTGTCCAGTGACCCCTGCTGGTACACCCTCAAATGGCTGGGGATTCAGATTTCCTCTGTGTGTTCTGCCCCCTCCTCCATCCTGGCACCCTAGGGTGGCTGACCCCAGCCCTGCCAGCCAGCATTGTCTGTAGATGGGGTTCCTTTTCTTAGGGGAGATGAGGTCCTGGTCCCTGGTCCCTGGGGAAAGATGGGGTCCCTAGGTAAGATGGAGTCCCCGTTGCTAGGGGAGATGGGGTTCCTGTCCCTAGACAGGATGGGATCCTGTCCCCAGGGGAGATGGGGCTCTTTTCTCCAGGGTAGATAGAGTTCCTGCCCCCAGATGAGAAGGGGGCTCTGTCCCCATGGGAGATAGGATGCCTGTCCCCAGATGAGAAGGGGCCCCTGTCCCTAAGGGAAATGGGGTCCCTGTCCTCTAAGGAGAAGTGGGCCCTGTCCCCAGGTGAGATGGGGTCCCTGTCCTCAAGGGCAATGGGGTTCCTATCCTCTGGGGAGATAGAGTCCCTGTCCTTAGGGGAGATGGGGTCCCTGTCCCCACCTGAGAAGGGTTTCCTGTCCCCAAGTTATAAAGAGTCCCTGTCCTCACATGAGAAGGGGTCCCTGTCCCCAAGGGAAATGGGATTCCTGTCCTCTGAGGAGAAGTGGGTCCTGTCCCCAGGGGAGATGGAGCCCCTGTCCTTAGGGGAGAAGGGGTTCCTGCCCCCAAGGGAAATCGTTTTCCTGTCCTCTGGGGAGAAGTGGGCCCTGTTATCAGGGCATATGGGATCCCTGTCCCCAGGTGAGAAGGGGTCACTGTCCTCAGGTGGGAAGGGGTCCCTGTCCTCAAGGAAAATGAGGTCCATTTCCTTTGGGGAGAAGTGAGCCCTGTCCCCAGGGGAGATGGGGTCCCTGCCCCCATGGGAAATGGGGTCCCTGTCCTCACAGGGAAATTAGGTCTATGTCCTCTGGGGAGAAGTTGGCCCTGTCCCCAGGGGAGATGGGGTCCTAGTCCCCAAGGGAATTGGGGCCCCTGTCCTTTAGGGAGAAGTGGGCCCTGTCCCCAGGGGAGATGGGGTCCCTGTCCTTAGGGGACATATCTCCCAGAAAGACCTGTCAACATCTGTGTATATGAAGGAGAATAATTGTGCTAATTACAGTCCATATGTTCAGTTGCAGGGAATAACAGTTCCAATATTTTGATGTGGTTGAAAAACTTCAAAAGAAAAACAATACACTGATGCAATCACAGATAAGTGTCCCACCACCTCATAGAAAGTATGCTTACCAGATAGCAAGCAAATTAGGGCAGATTGCTTTAACTCAGCCCAGGCCTTTACTTTTCACGATCAGGATTCAGCATACAAGTTGATGTAACCCTCAAATGGATACCATAGATCCGTGGCTCCATGGAAAATGATTTGACAATAAGCCCAGAAAAGAAGAAATAACATAGACCATAGCGTGACATGGCATTGCACATGGAAAACCCCAATGATGTTAATGCAGACAAGTGAACCGCCACCACACACCAACATGCTTACCAGACGACCCACAGGGATAAGCATATGGCTTTAGCCCAGCCCAGGCCTTTGCTCAGCAGGAAACCCCAGGATGATATAAATTGATAGATTCTCAGGCAATTTACCATATGGTCCGCAACTTCTTGGGTAATGCATCAATAATCAGCCCAAAAAAGAGATATAAAGTAGACCATAGCGTAATATTGTCTACAACCCAATTTAATAAATCAATAAAAAATTTTACACTTCCAATGGGAGAGGGCTTGCTCACTGGCTCATAAGTGCTCCATCAGTACAAGGATGCAGGAGACAGCGTACAAGGTACTTACCCGCTGGTATGCTACACCCGACAGAATACACAAGTGGTATCCTCTGTCGAGCGACTTATGCTGGCGTTGTCAAAAGGATAAGGGTACTATATTACATATTTGGTGGACGTGCGAAAAGATAAAGCCATACTGGGATGCAGTGATTGGGCTGGTGCGTCGAATCACGGAGACCAGGCTTACTTTAGATGCTGCGTGCTGTTTACTCAACATTACCAACTTCTCTATGAAGAAGTACAAAAACTCCTTATCTAGACACTTAATCAATGCGGCTCGGTCACTTGTTCCTCTACACTGGAAGACCACTCGCACTCCCTCCCTGAAAGAATGGTTACTCAAAATTTCTTACATTGGTGAGCTGGAAGACACCAAAGCACAATCGGAGGAAAACATTGAACGCTACCATAAGACCTGGTCTCCCTGGTTCGAGTACCGGCTCTCGCCGGAATTCAAGTCTTTGGTCGGGTGACCTGGAGTTTGACCTGGCAGAAATACAAAGTTACCGTGGTCTGGATTGATGACCCTCCACTATGATACTTATTACATGCTGTATACAATGTCCTTAGTCCACCGGATCCCCCACCGTTATTCCTGCTGACTCAACTTTCTCTTTCCTTTTTGTTCTCCTTTTTTCCTGTTTCTTCTTATTCTCCTTTATCTCACAAAGTATAGATATGCTGCGCTGCTCATTGTTAGCCACAATCTGTATGGCCAATTAGCTGTGCTGCTAACCCTGGTTTACAGTCCTGTTCAGATTTGAGCTGATAGATAATTCTTGTTTTGGACATAACCTGATACACTTATTGATTGGTAATTTGTATTCTTATGCCTTATTTTTGTCTAACTCCACTCCGAGTCTGTACTTTACCCCTGTACTGTTTCTACCTTTCAATAAATATATTTCTTGAATGTAAAAAAAAAAAAAATTTTACACTTACATTTAATAGTAAAAAAGTATTACTGGCAGGATAACCAAGTGAAAATTAAGGGAACAAATCTTCAAGAAAAAGCTAATACAACCACAATATCTAATTACTGGTATCCCATACATATCAAATGTTTGTCATTGAGTTTAGATGCACTTTAATCCTTCTTATATTTTGGAGCAGAATCTACAGCATGCTTCATTTCCTCTTATAAGCGGGGTTAGACTTGACTGCTTGGCAATCCCATTTCACAGTTGTTGAGTGACAGAGGCTGATGGTTATGCAGAGAGATGCAGACAGACAGGTATGCAGAATCAAAAGTGATATGCAAACCAGGAGTTGAAACAGGAGAGGGCTGTGAATCTTGGGCCTGGGGGCAAAACACAATCAAGTGGCCCTTTTATGCTGGTAATAAATTTAAGTGGGCTAAAGAAAGTCTAAAATGTAAAGTGTGTCATGTAGGTGCTCCTAAAGGACATCGGTTATTGTGACCAATGTTTTCACATGTTACAGCATCAGCTTCTATTGCATTTTTGGGCATTTGGTTATATGACAGTGGCAAAGGATGTCAGCAATGGAAGATTTCCATTTCAGTCTACCTCTGCACCCCCTAAAGCCTCATACACACGATCGGATTTTCCAATGGGAAATGCGTGATCACAGGCTGTTAGCGGAAAATCCGACCGTTTGTATGCTCCATCAGACAATTGCTGGCCAACTTTCTGTGAACAAATCTTGGTTGGTAGGTTTATAAATTTTCCGCGGACAAATGTCTGTTGTCGGATTTTCTGAGCGTGTGTAAACAAGTCCGTCGGACAAAAGCCCAAAGTACAAACAAGCATGCTCGGAAGCATGGGCAAACCAGAATCGGTTGGTCTTGTGAACTAGTGTTCGTGATGGAGAATTAACATTCGTGACGTGACAAATTATGAAATTTCAGCGCATATTCTCTTCTTTATTTAATGGAATAATAATGAAGCTGCTTTGTTGGAGATACTGATGGAGTTATTTTAAACAAATTTTCAAAGGCTTTTTTTTTTTCTAGTGATATCAAGAATATTATTATGCTTTTTTTTTTTATTTGGGCAAGTTACCACAACACCCTTATCCCGTAGTTTTTAAGATCAAAGATAGTCCCTTGGTAATTTTACATTGTATTCTTTATAAATGTAACTGCCTACTCACAAAATGTCATTTGAAGTAAAACACATAGACAAGTATTATTCTACAAAAAATGTTTTTATTGTGCATTAAAAAAAGATACAAATAAAATTAGACTATGCTATCTGCCAATAGAACTTAACCAAAAAGTGAATTCTATGCATCCGAAAATACACCAAATCAAATCATTATTCAACTGAAAAAATGATGTCAAAGCAATAACTCCAAGGCCAATAATAAATAACACGTTATCTCCTCCAATTCAATTCCGCAACATTTCTGGTTGACGAACGGCCGTTCAGAAATGAACTGAAAAGCACGAATCAACACCAAACTTCTACTAACATGAAATTAGCAGAATGAGCCCAAAGGGTGGCGCTAAAGAGCTGAAAAACCACATAGTACATCACTTTGTTTGTGATAGTTGGCCAACAATTGTATGGCCATGTGTATGCAAGACAAGTTTGGGCCAAAGCCCTTCGGACAAAATTCCACGGTTTTGTTGGCCAACAATCCAGTCGTGTGTACGAGGCTTAAGGCTTGCCAGGTTGTAAAAGCAATGTACAGATGGATTCCAAAATTTTGTAACTGAGTTGGTGACTAGATGCCATACACCATTTATTACTGTAATACAAGCAACCATAGACCTATGTAAAAATCAGGACTGAGGCTTTCATGAGTGAATGCCCAAGTGGGGTTGATAGTGTCTTGAGGTCAGAAGTATAAAAGTTGTATGGAATGATAAATGAGAACACCTTGTATTACTTTTTTTAACCGCTAGCCGTCCGCCGGCTGTCATATGATGGCCAGGCAGCGCGGCTCTCATTCTGGGCAGGCGTCATATGATGTCCATCCATTTAAACAGGGAATGCGCGTGATTGTGTGCACGCATCCCAGTCCCTTTGGGGGTGGCGTGTCACGGAGACACCGCTCGCCACTGAGGGTGGTGAACAGCCATTGGGCATGGCTGTTTACCATGTGATCGGCCATGATAAAGTCACGGGCGATCACAGATGGTACCGCCCCACTTTGAATGGCGCATGCACGTTGGTGGCAGCATGTTCCCGGGAACACTGTTCGTCACCGACTATGATAAACAGCCATTGGGTACACACTGCCACTGACACATGCGCCACGCAAAGTGGGGCTGTACCATCTGTGATCGGCCATGACTTCATCGTGGCCGATCACGTGGTAAACAGCCATGCCCAATGGCTGTTTACTGCCCTCGGTGGCGAGCAGTGTCTCCTTTCACAGCCGATCACTAAATGTAAACATAGAGCGGTAACGAGATGTTACCGGGTTCTCCTCCTCACACACTTACCATGTGAGAAGAAGATTGCGGTAACATCTCGTTACCGCTTACAATGTACACCAACACACACTAATTGCCCCCCAATAAAGAGGACCTGTCACCACCCATCACAGTTCATCTGAGTACCCGAGTACCTGTCACAGTCCTTCTGAGTTCCCGAGTACATGTCACAGTTCATCCGAGTACCTGAGTACCTGTCACAGTCCATATGAGTATCAGAGTACCTGAGTACCTGTCACAGTCCATATGAGTACCCGTCACAGTCCATATGAGTAGCTGTCACAGTTCATACGAGTACCAAGTACCTGAGTACCTGTCACAGTGAATATGAATACCTGAGTAACAGTCACCAGCCCAGAGTACCTGAGTACCTATCTGTAGCCCATCAGAGTACCCAAGTACCTGTCACCAGGCCATCAGAGTCCCTGAGTACCTGTCACCAGGCCATCAGAGTCCCTGAGTACCTGTCACCAGGCCATCAGAGTACCCGAGTACCTGTCACCAGGCCATTGGAGTACCCGAGTACCTGTCACCAGGCCATCGGAGTACCCGAGTACCTGTCACCAGGCCATCAAAGTACCCGAGTACCTGTCACCAGGCCATCAGAGTACCCGGGTACCTGTCACCAGGCCATCAGAGTACCCGAGTACCTGTCACCAGGCCATCAGAGTACCCGAGTACCTGTCACCAGCCCATCAGAGTCCCTGAGTACCTGTCTGAAGCTCATCAAGTTACCCGAATAGCTGTCTTCAGCCCATTAGAGTACCCGAGTACCTATCTGCAGCCCATCAGAGTACCCGAGTACCTATTTGCAGCCCATGCCTCATAAAATATACGTTGGGGTGTTTGCTTTCCAAAATTGGGTCATTTTGTGGATAATGTCCTGGTGCTCAAGGACCTTCAAAAGTGTGATGGGTAGGAATGAAATGAGTTGTGTAATTTATGCTCCTAGAAAGCCTGAAGGTACTACTTCAATGTTGGACCTCTCTGTGTGGCCAGGCTGTGTAAAAGTCTCAAATATGTGGTATCACCATACTGGAGTAGAATAGCAGAATGTATTTTGGGGTGTAATTTGTGGTATGCATATGCTGGGTGTGAGAAATAGCTTAATAATATGACAATTTTGTTAAAAAAAATCTTCATTTTGCAAAGAACTGTGGGAAAAATATACAACATAAAAAAACTCACCATGCTACTTACTTAATACCTTGGAATGTCTACTTTCTAAAAAGGGGTCTTTTGGGGGTTTTTTGTATTTTTCTGACTTGTTAGTGTCTCAAGAAATGAGATTCACCTGATGTACTAAAGGCCTGATCAATTTTCAGTGATTGGCACCATAGTTTGTAGACTCTAACTTTCACAAAGACCAAATAATATACACTAATTTGGGTTGTTTTTTACCAAAGATATGTAGCAGTATAAATTTTAGCCAAAATGTATGAAGAACAATTACTAATTAGCAAAATGTTATGACAGAAACAAAGAAAAGGGCATTTTTTTCACAAAATGTATGTTTTTTATTTATAGCACAAAAAAAAACCCCCACTAATGATTAAATACCACCAAAAGAAAGCTTTATTTGTGTGAAAAAAGGACACACATTTCATATGGGCACAGTGTTGCATGACTGAGTAATTGTCATTCAAAGTGTGAGAACACTGAAAGCTGAAAATTGGTCTGGGCAGGAAGGGGGTGTAAGTGCACTGTATTGAGGTGGTTAAATTAGAATTGTATATAAATAATACAAATATTGGTATATAATATGAGTTTATAAAGTGTAAGCAAATGCTACATATAAGGGAAAAATCCTCCTTAGTTGGGATGACTCTTCTAGCAAGGGTTTGGTCTTCTAGGTTATCCAGTAATTGATTGTGCTAAAACCTATTTGTAGAGTGCAAGGACACCCAGGCACATTCAAAGCTGCTTGGCATTTCTTGCTTAATGCAGTTCAAATCTCAGATATCCATTTCCAAAGTTTGAAGTGTGTTGCAATGAAAAGAAAGCAACAGAACTACCCAAAGACTGGGGGCGGGGGGGGGGGGGGGGTTGGCCTGCCTAACCTGTGGTTATATTACCTAGCGGCACAATTACAGTACCATAATTTGGGATTTTTTCACTTTCAATGATAATGGTAAACAGGACAAATACAGAGGGTAAATCTCCCTAAACGGGGACACAGATAGCAATAAAACCTAACAGGTGTTCTAATCCCTCTGCACTCTATCCAAAACTAAAAAAAGTTTTGATTTAGGCCTCTTTCACACGGGGCGGATCAGTAATGATCCGCCCCGTGATGATCCGCTCGCTCAGCGGGGATCGCTCCGTTGTCCCCGCTGAGCCGGCTGCGGACAGGGCGGTCTCCGCACACTGTGCAGGGACCGCCCTGTCAGCTCTCCGCTCTCCTCTATGGGGATCGGATGAGCACGGACCGTCTGCCCGTGTTCATCCGATCCGCTCTGCAGACGGACAGAAAAATAGGATTTTCCTCCGTCTGCAGAATCGGACAGTTGCGGAGGCGGACAATAGCGGGTGTCTGCGGATGCTCATCCGCAGACACCCGCTATCCCATAGGGATGAATGTATGCCCGTATTTCATCCGCAAACGGATGGATGAAATACGGACATACCATCCGCATGTGTGAAAGGGGCCTTAGTTATACTTTAAATGAACTATCTTACCTGTAATGACTTGCAAATCAGGTCAGTTAGCAAGCTGCAATGTTTTTTTTCATGTACAGTACATCACCTGGTTGGGGCATTCTCAGATAGGACTAATCCCACGTTCTCATTGTACCTCATCTGCACTATTCATTATGCAATTTCACATGAAAACACAGGACATACCGGGGAGCTTAGAATCCTCATGTTTTAATACTTCTAGCAGGCTATATCCCACATACTCTCTGATTCAAAAAATCTGGTTAAAGGTGTGGTCTATACAGAGCATTACAGGATTCACATACTACAGTCTACTGGTGCATAATTCCATGTATACAGAACTAGTGAGGCAGATTTTTCAAAATGGATTTCTCCTTTCCTTTGAGCACTTACGAGCTGCTTTCCACCCCCCTCCACAATGCACTTTTACTATCTCCAGCTTTGGCATGCCATCCACTCATAGGGCGTATTGGCTGACTGGTCTCAGTCCCCCACACCGGTGTTTGGTATGTTTAGTCTGTACAAGACACTGAGGGGTTTATCTCTAATTGCTACAAAATGCTATTTACGTCCTACCTAGAAGGTTACCCTTGTAATGCCAAAGAGAAATGGGAGAAATGTGGTCCCGATAGATGATGAGCTGTGGGATAATGTCCTTGAGTCAATACTCCATAGCTCACTGAACATGGTGCAAAGACTCTCCTAACTGTATATTGTGCATGGTGCGCAATGTACTCTCTTAAAACTACACCACATGGGTATCCTACAAACTTCACTGTGCGCTAAGTGCACCACTATGAATGGGGATCTTATACATCTTCTATGGTGCTGCCCCAAACGACATAATTACTGGGAGGCAGTGGTTAGTACTATTAACTCCACTAACCACTTGAGCCCATCACTGGGTATCTTGGATAATCTCCCACTTATGGAACTTCAAAAAGTAGCCATTAAAAAAGCCGTGTTTTAGGCCCGTAGGCTTCCTCTGTTGCAATGGAAGAGTGATAAAGCCCCCACTCATAAAGAATGGGTCTTGAGTATAGGATATACACTTAAACTAGAAAAATTAATATGTGGCTGTCTGCACAGGTTTGATATTTTGTGGGATGACTGGCTAGCAGTACCAGGTCTTACACCCTGGGATTTAGTAATGGATAGAATATTAGGTTGATCTTTACACTATAGTAAACAGGGTTGTTGTTGTAGCTATCCCCCTATGTTTCTTACCAAATCCAAATATGGGAAAACTCCTCTATTTCTAGCATCAAGTTAGATGACTATGTAATGTTTTTCTGTATGTGCCTTGCGAGTACCCACTGCTCTGATTATGGTGTGCTGTATATGGCAAGTAGACGCTCTGAAATTCCTTTATCGTCATGCACTTTGGCTTTGTATGTTATGTTTGCTTGTTTATGTTTAATAAACTTTATTCCTGATTTAAAAAACAAAAAAACAAAAACAAATCAACAGAACTAGTTGGACCACAGTCCATGGACTTAATGGGCACCACCAGACGGTATTGTGTATCAACTACAAAACTTTATTAATGCACAATATAATCTTAACCATGCAAATTAAAAACATAGTAGTATCTGCACCCTGTGTCGAAAGAATTGGTAGTCCAGCTCATATATAACAATATAATAATCACAGACTGACAATCAGAACAATATACATAATAGAGGGCTCCGCAATTCCTTTCACATAAAGCTTGCCATGTTTTGTGCAGTTTCACTTCTTCAGGAGCAGAAGGTACAAACATAGAAATGCTACCTAAAAAGAGAAAACAAAGCACATAATAGTGCATGTATAATAATAATGTGATTATTATACTCCACAACCACTAATGACAATATTGCCAAACATATATCACTTCATTGCACTTACAATTACAACAGCATTGGCGATAGCAGCAAAGATAAAGTATGTCACACATGAAGAAGAAGGGTAGGTGAAGGGTCAGTGTCCCACATAGCATCAAGCATCAAATAGTTATATAGTTTAATATAAAGAAGAGGCATTATAAACACTAATACAACATTGATACTCATATTTGCACATCAGCCTGATAATATCATAGCCTTGAATCCACCTACCTATTCGTAGGTATAGAAGGCAGCCTTCATAATCAATCTATTTATACCCAAGTGTGGAAAAAGCTAAAGTTCATCATATATGCCCCCTTGGAGCCATGACAGACACCAGAGATAGTAAACAAGAGGCACAGGACATGTTTCTCTTTTTAGGTCTTGTTTTCTCTTTTTAGGTAGCATTTCTAATTTTG
This sequence comes from Lithobates pipiens, assembly GCF_037356315.1. NCBI lineage: Eukaryota > Metazoa > Chordata > Amphibia > Anura > Ranidae > Lithobates > Lithobates pipiens. The sequence goes on from NW_027507764.1 coordinate 391,809,682, forward strand.
CACCTTTTGCTCCTGAAGAAGCGAAACTATGCAAACATGTTGAGCTTTATGTGAAAGAGAGGTGGAGACCTCTATTATGTATGTTGTTCTGATTGTCATTCTGTGATTATTATATTGTTATACATGAGCTGGGACAAAATCCCAATCGACATAGGTTCAGAATGCTGCTCTGTTTTAAATCTGCAAATTTTTATATTATATTGTGCATTAATAAAGTTTTGTACTTTATACACAATGTCTGGTGGTGCCCATAAAGTCCATTGACTGCGGTCCAACTAGGTTTTTGGACCGTGGCACTTTTGTACATTTAGGGTTGATTCATAGTGCCACCAATGGCTTCTTCAATATTTTGTTTCATATAACAAATACGTTTTAAGTGAACATGCAAACAGCTCAAATTACATGCTCTAAAGTGCTCAGATTCTCCTGCAAAAGTAAGAAAATAGATGTTCTCAGAATTTCAGGGGAAGTTTGAGTTTAAGTATTTGACCTCAGTTAAATCACACTTGTTTAATAATAATAACAAAAAGGTAAACAGAGTAAACGTAGTCAAAGCATACCCATAGTTCAGGAACTGGAACAGATAGTCAGACAAGCCATAACGTCAGGGAGCCAGAGATGAGCATAGAACAGCAAGCAGGATCTGGAGCCAGAAGGAATGTCAGCCAAGCAAGTCTTTAACAGGAACACAGGAGAGCATCTCTAGAGATGTGACCAAAGCGAAGGCAGAAATCATCTGGGCTGGACGGCTTAAGTAGGCAGGACTGACGAGCAGGATATCATCAACAGGTGAGTCACTGTGGAGAGAAAGGAATTGGCAATTAGCCGACAGCTGAGCGGCCAGCTTTGAAAAGGAATGGCTGATATGGGTTATATAGAATAATGGAGTGAGTGAAATAAACACAATAGTTTCTCAGTATGTAATTTATTTTATACTATATCGCTTAATAGCTTTATTTTCTTGACAGGATATACATCACACGTTTTGTATAATTTGAAACAATATAGAATTAAAAATCCCCTCTAAAGTACACTCTTTAATGTGTATCTAAAGCCAAAATATTTAAAGCTGAATCCAGCTTTTGATACACTTTACATGGTTAATTTGGGCCAAGCTGGCCCAAAGGAACTATGTCCCTCTCTAACATTGCAGGCCTCTGGATGTGTTGTATTAACTGTATGTAGCTAAGGCTACATGCAGTATACAGCACATCATCCCGGGTTCGAGCCAAGACTTCCAGTATCATACTGGGAACACATTATCAATCTTCTAGATTGTAAGCTCTAACGAGCAGGGCCCTCTGATCCCTCCTGTATCGATTCGTATTGTAAGTGTACTGTCTGCCCTCATATTGTAAAGCGCTGCGCAAACTGTTGGCGCTATATAAATCCTGAATAATAATAATAATAATAATTAGCGTCTATGTGATCGATTCTCAGCCATTCAGAGAAAGCATTGTATTCCAGCAATGAATGCAAAGCTTTCCCTGATTGGCTGAGTCAGAGATGTGGGCTGATTATGTCACAACCTCTGACTCAGCCAATTAGAGGAAGATTTGTATTCATTGCTAAAATAAATCTGAGTCCAGATTAGATACTATAATGTGTTCTGGGTATGAGACAGGAAGTCTTGGATCGAACCTGGAACACAGTACTGTATGCTGCCTAAGCTACACATACAGTTTATACAGCACATCCACCAGCCTCACATGTTAGAGAGGGACATAGTTTGCTTGGGCCAGCTTGCCAAATGAACTATATAAAGTGTATTAAAAGCTGGAGTTTAGCTTTAATTACTTACAGATAGAGTGTGGAAGTGTTTAAACCCTTTACCGATCTCAATTAGTCCAGGTGACCATTGTCACTAGGTCAAATAGTTACAAAATGTTTCATGAGTTTTCATTTGTTAAACACGAATATTCCAAATGTCTACATCTATTTTGATGATAACTGTCTAGGAAGGAATTTCCTTAACTTCATATCATTTCTCCAGGACATGAAATAAATAGAAATGCCCCCAGTAACAACAAAAACAGCAAAATTAAACATTGCAGGGGTTATATCCATGTCTCACATTGCTGACTTCTACTTTTCAAAAATGTAATTTGCTTGGCTGTCATGTTGACACTTTCTTCTTGCCTCATGACTTCTGTGACTTCTCTGGTCTGCAAGTACATTAAATCAGCATGATAGCCAAGCAAAAGCTTTATCAAAAGGAGGCCAGCAATGCTGGCCCTCAAGTTTCTTTATTACAGGTTTGCTTTAAGTAGAACATCCCTTCATTGTTTTTGCCTATTTTTAACAAATATCAACATACACTGTTCAGATTGTTAGATTATAATATTTAAGTAATCAATTTGGCTAAATTTGTATTTTCTAATTGTATTAATATAAATAATAAGCAATTATCTGTATTCTGAAAAAGTTAACATGTATATATAGTGAGTTTGTTATATGTCCCCCACACAAATAAGTCTACATATATTGAATATAATCCAGATGTATCTTCTTTTCATAAGAATTTATGGTTACTAGAGTAAATCATATTATATTTTCGAGACCAGCGACTATGTATTTTATTTTTATACAAGATAGACAAGGCTTTCTTATTTTTACTAGTACTGTTGTTTGCTGCCTGGAGCCTTGGGTGTTTAGTAAGACACAGGTAGCAGTAGATGGGAAAGCAGCAGGAAATGCCTTCTTTAGTACCATACATAATAATTATCGTCTTGTGGAACCAGTCACGGATTTCAAACTCCTGATCCTTAGCAGAGGTCATTACTGCTCTAACTCTGATGTGCATGACTGTGAACCAGCACAATTAGTGAAGTCGGATTGCCCTCTTCAAAATTCAAGCTCCTCTGTATGCACAGTGCTTCACTAACCTTGACTCTATGGGGAGTCTGTGTTCTAGTCTGCCTTTCATGTCACACTGCAGGCTTTTTATTTTACAACTACTTCTGCTACATGATAGGAGGCTGTAAAAACAAAGAGGTCAATCAAGATAAATGACACAAAATAAAGAAATCAAATAAGCGAATTGTTTTGTATATAAAGGTGTGTATAGTAAGAAGGGTTATAAATGAAATCTTCCAAACAGCATATTAATGAGGTCAATTTAATTCTGGAGATAAACATTTTTTACAAATGTTCTTGACAATTACGATGAGGATGTATCTATAATAGGGTCACACAGAGCCATAACAGAGTTAGAGACCAAATGCCAAGTGCATCACACAATTTAAAACTTCTAATTAGATTTCCTTTTCTCCTGAACATAACAGTTTTGATACTCCTTGTTCTGTCATATTATAATATGTTATAGCCGGTTATTCTGACAATGGCAGGATTAGATGTTGATTTCTTTACAACTGATCTAGAAATAATTCTCAACTGCTTCAGCTTGAAATATGAGCATTTTTAAATAAAAGTGATAGTATATTTTCAGTAATTAAGACATTTCATGTATTTTTTTCTTGAGATGACAGTTATATTTTATTTGTATATAATATTCTGATTGAATTTTATACAAAGGTATAGGGGCAAGGATTGTACTTGTCTGGACTCTGGTTCTAAGAGTGGACCCAAGCTAGTTTCTTTTAAGATTAAAAGCCTGAAGAGTAGAGATACACCAGTGGAGGATGCTATTGTGGAGGTGCGCAGGGAAATTACACAACCAAACATTGAAGTGCTTTCTTAGGTATCCTCTGCGCTTAGATTGTAGATTGTGTCCTCCTACTTGTCCAACCGCACCTTTAGTGTTACAATTCTACTTACTCCTCCTCCTCCTCTTTCTTTGTTGGGGTCCCCCAAGGTTCTGTTCCTGGATCTCTCCTATTTTCAATCTACACCTCCTCCCTGGGTCAGTTGATATCCTCCCATGGCTTCCAATACCATCTATACACTGACAACACTCAAATCTATCTCTACCCCTCAATGTACTCCTTCAGTCTCCTCACGTAACACTAATTTACTTTCAGATATATACGTCTGGATGTCATACCACTTCCTCAAACTTAATCTATCCAATACCAAACTTAGCATTTTTCCTCCCCCACGTATATCTTCCCATGATCTCTCTTTCAAAATCGATGGCACAGCTATAACCCCATCCCTGCATGCCGAGGTCCTAGGTGTAATCCTGAACTCTGAACTCTAATTTAGGCCCCACGTCAAAATCTTGCCGCCTCAACCTCCGCAACATCTCCGAAATATGCCCCGTTCTAACCTAATCATTCTCTTTCTTCTTCTTAAGACCTCCTGCTCTCTAGCTCCCTCATCACCTCCTCTCATGCTCCCCTTCAGGACTTTTCCCGAGCCTCTCCAATCCTATGGAACTCCTTACCCCAATCTGTCCGATTATCTCCTACTCTATTAGCTTTTAGACAATCCCTGAAAATCCTCCTCATCAGAGAAGCCTATCGTACCCACACCTAAAAACGTTATTTTCATTTTCTTTTTCTGATCATCCCCCACAGTTGTTACCTTTTGTCCACTTGACCCTCCCTTCTAGATTGTAAGCTCTAATAAGAAGGGCCCTCTGATCCCTCCTGTATTGATTTGTATTGTAACTGTACCATTTTCCCCCATGTTGTAAAGCGCTGCGCAAACTGTTGGTGCTATATAAACCCTGTATAATAATAATAATAATAATATTATAATATTGACAGCCCCCCCATCATGGCACACATAAACCAAAATGTTTAGGAGATTAAAAATCAGCCAACCCCAGTTGCTTTGTTATCATTTTCTATGGTGTTCCATCCATAGGTGACGCCTGGGCACCGCTCCCCCCCCCCCCTCCAGGTAGTCACAAAAAATGTGAATTTTTTTTTTAAAGCTGGTCAATATACAAAAAAAGATCCTTAAGTGCACTGTGTTTGGACGCCGGACACAGTGCACCGAGGGGAAGCACCACGTCTAAGCAATCTTGAGATTGAAGACGTGGCGCTTCATTTGCGGTGCTTTCTGAAGCACCGAGTAGCTTCCGCCCGGTGCTCGTAGTATATATTACTACGGTTTGATTGACATCTGAGTTTGATGTCACTTCCTGTTTTCTCTCTCCAATTGTGCGCAGGAGAGAGGAAATAGGAAGTATGAGAGGGCGGACCTCTCCACAGGAGACACCACTGGAGAGGACAACACACAGCAGGGTAAGCAAGGGGGAAGGGGGGGTTTGATGTGACACAGGCAGGCTGCTGCAATTTGGTGGGACACAGGTTGCTGCAATTTGGTGGTGACACATGCTGCTGCAATTTGGTGGTGACACAAGCTGCTGCAATTTGGTGGGACACATGCTGCTGCAATTTGGTGGGACACATGCTGCTGCAATTGATGGTGACACATGCTGCTACAATTGAATGGGACACATGCTGCTGCAACTCAAGGTGACACATGCTGCTACAATTTGGTGGGACACATGCTGCTGCAATTTGGTGGTGACACATGCTGCTGAAAATTGGTGGTGACATATGCTGCTGCAATTTGGTGGTGACACATGCAGCTGCAATTTGGTGGTGACACATGCTGCTGCAATTTGGTGGTGACACATGCTGCTGCAAATTGGTGGTGACACATGTTGCTGTAATGTGGTGGTGACACATGCTGCTGCAATGTTGTGGTGACACATGCTGCAGCAATTTGGTGGCACACATTCTGCTGCAATTTGGTGGTGACACATGCTGCTGCAATTGATGGTGACACATGCTGCTGCAATTTGGTGGTGACACATGCTGCTGCAATTTGGTGGGACACATGCTGCTGAAATTTGGTGGGACACATGCTGCTGCAATTTAGTGGGACACATGCTGCTGCAATTGATGGTGAAACGGGCTGCTGCAATTTGGTGGGACACATGCTGCTGCATTTGGTGTGACACGGGCTGCATGTAAGGAGGGACTCTACTGGAGGCACCTGATCTAAGGACGGACTCCGCTGGGGACACCTGAAGGCATCTGGTGGCTGGCTACTGACACGCTCAGGGCTCCCACTGATTCTTCATTATGGGGAGTTGGGGAGTTTTATATTACAATGTTATAATAGAAATAATTAGCTTCAATCATCCTGACACCATAACAACCATGGTGCAGAGATGATTGAAGTGCTAACACCAGGTGTTTGGAATATCTTTATCTACTGATTGTTAAACTTTCTAGAATACAAATATTTATATTGTTGCGGAGGATCTGGGCCTGCTGTCCCTCCATCCCTCGTTTATCTCAGACACTAACCACACCACCTTAGAGCCACGTCCACTATTTTGCTGAAACCACGCCCATTTACACCAAGTGGGAGGGGTCAAAAAGGAAGGGTGGGGTCTGGTGCCCCCCATCCTAAAACTTCACCAGCTGCCACTGTTGGGATCTCTGATCCTCAGATGGAAATCCGGAAATGTTCCCCTGCCAGCCTCACTTTGTTCTCCTTATGGTGACAAGATGATCCAGCTCACCATCTCAGATGGGATGGATGAATCCTCAGAGTTCTTGGGTAAGAAACAGGGAGACTCCTCAGTGTAATATGGTCTCATTCATTTTATTTTAAAATCTGTGCACTTACATATAAAACAAAAAATGCAGCTGACTGTAAATCTCTCCACTATAGCCAGTGCTATTCTTCAAACAGTCATAAATTCGAAAAAGCATCTGTGCAGCAGTGTGTGTGCATCGTTCCTATGATCGTTTCATTATTTGTAACATCATCAGGGGAACACCCGCACGTTCACGGCTGCACTTTAAATAATTCTCCTGGGAAAGGAAACACTCCACCATAGGTTAACTGAAAAAACGCCCCTACATCCATTGGAAGATGTGAAAGCCTAGGTGATTGATGTATACTGTGTCAGCTGACAAAGAACTAATAAATCAGCTGACTCTGAACTTAATGACTGGTGCATGCTATGTCAGCTAACAGTTTCCCACACTATCCAGTGTGGAACACTGGCATGCAAAAACTGTTTGCACAGAACCACTTTGGTGATCAATCTATGAACTTTGCACTTTATGAATATAATATATTTTGCACTTTTGCATAAGAACATTTTTGGATTGAATAATATTTTGATTGGATTTTCTGTTCACTTCAAAGGTCTGGCATTTATGTAATTTATTGTGTTTTGCACATGTCAATTTTAGGCTACTTTCACACTTGGGCATTGGGGGCATCGGTGGTAAAGGGCTGCTATTTTTAGCCTTGCCTTACTATTGTTTTTGTGGAGGTTTTCGGCCACTAGCAGGGTGCTTTTAACCCCCCTGCTAGTGGCCAAAAAAGGGTTAAAACCGCCCGCAAAGTGCAGCTACAGTGGCATTGAGCCGGTAGTTTGGCGGCGCTGTCCATTGATTTCAATGAGCAGGGTTGCTTTAAGAGCATTGTATACACTGATCCTACAGCGCTGCAAATATGCAGGTTGCAGGACTATTCTTGGCGTCCTGCAAGCACTGGAGTGAGAGGAGAGGCTCTTTACAGGTGCTATTTTTAGCGATGCAGCGCCTGTAAAGCACCTCAGAGTGAAAGCAGCCTTATTTGGCGCTGAAGTTTTAGGATATATGTTTTTGATTGACCTGGTATTTAGGTTTTAGTGCACAGCTGCTGTGTTTACTTTTGATAACACACTAGCGCAGATTTTTTCCTTTATAGTATTTACATTTAGTGCTTAAGCCTTAACTCATTTAAATTAGCAGAATAAATTATTATTCCGGCCAATTAAATTAATTAATGCCCAAGTGCTTGACTCCTGCTTCTACAAGCATTGTGGCATTTTTTTCTGCCAAAACGCTGCTGCCAGGAAGAAATGCTTTTAGTAGAGTTTAAAACACACAAAAACTACCCGATGTATACGTAAACGGTAAGATTGGTCTTTATGTAGGAATTAATAATAGAGAAGCAACAGCAGGGGTACACTATACCCACACCCCAAACTCACTATGACCTAAAACTTCACTTTCATTCATACCTGTCTAAAACTTGCGGTGTTGAAAATGAAAGGAAATCATAAGGCTTCCTGGTGTATGACTTTATAGGGTAATGTGGAATTAGTGCAAAATACAAAAAGTGTGTTTAACCAGTTGCCGACAAGCGCACGCCGATGTACGTCGGCAGAATGGCACGGGCAGGCAAATGGGCGTACCTGTACGTCCCTTTAAATTTGCCGCCCTGCCATTGGGAGCGCCCCGTCGGCGGCACATTCCCGCGCTGGTTGGGACCCCCGTGAGCCAGGTCACGGGACCCGCGGACTCAATCGCCGCGGGCGTACCCGCGATCGTCTCACGGAGCGGCCGAATGAAGAAATGCTGTTCTAAACAGCATTTCTCCATTCTGCCTAGCAACTAGTGACGCTGATCTCTGCTCCATGTGATTGGAGCAGAGATCAGTGTTCACTAAATTAAAGCCCAGCCCCCAACAGTTAGTAACACACCCCTAGGAACACTTAACCCCTACACTGCCACCCACTGGTTAACCCCTTCACTGCCAGTGTCATTTACACAGGAATCACTGCATTTATATAGCAGTGATTGTGGTATAAATGAGAATGGTCCCAAAAATGTGTCAAAAATGTCCGATGTGTCCGCCATAATGTCGCAGTCACAATAAAAATCGCTGATCGCTGCCATTACTAGTAAAAAAAAATATTAATAAAAATGCCATAAAACTATCCCTTATTTAACGCTATAACTTTTGCGCAAACCAATCAATAATCGCTTATTGCGATTTTTTTTTACCAAAAATATGTAGAAGAATACGTATTGGCCTAAACTGAGGGAAAAAAAAATTTTTTATATATTTTTGGGGGATATTTATTATAACAAAGTAAAAAATAATGCGTTTTTTTCAAAATTGTCGCTCTATTTTTGTTTATAGCGCAAAAAATAAAAACCGCAGAGGTGATCAAATACCACCAAAAGAAAGCTCTATTTGTGGGAAAAAAAGGACATCAATTTTGTTTGGGAGCCACGTCGCACGACCACGCAATTATCAGTTAAAGCGACGCAGTGCTGAATCGCAAAAAGTGGTCTGGTCTTTGACCAGCAAAATGGTCCGGTCTGTAAGTGGTTAAGAAAAGCACATGGCAAAAAAAAGTAAACACACTTTTTGCATTGAATACCCCTGATGAAGCCTTGCTTTAAGGCAAAACCTGTTCATGTAAGGGATTTTTGTGGTTTTTAATTATTTTTCTTTATTTTTCATTATGGGTGCTTAGATTTATTAGGGCAATATGGGTTTAGTTGTAGAAGAAAAAGGGAGATTTTGTGGACTGTGGAGTGCAATTATAGGAGTACATTATTTTCCCAGGTTGTAAGGGTACTGTGGTATATTTGATTTTGATGGTCAGCTGAGCCTTTTAGTAACCACAGTAACCCTCTGTATCAATCCATGCCCTTGGGTTTTGGTATGTGGCCAGGATAGAAGGGAAGTTATATTACAGGAAATAAACAATTTGGGGTGTGGCTTGTCATGGTAAATGCCTCCTGTGTATACTCCATTAGCAGGGGGGGGGGGCAGAAGCATGGATTCCTTTACTATGCTTTAGCTCATGTTTGGCCTCCTGCAGATGATGCTGATAAACCCAATTGTTTCTCAGAGATATTCTAAAGGGCAGTTTCATGCCCTGTATCATGATTTATTCACCTACCCTCAGAAGTTGATCTTCAAGCAGCAAAAACAGGAACTGCATGAAGGGAATTGACCTTAGCCCACTCTATGCTCTGCTCGATCATTACAGGGCATTATAATCTTCCTGCAGGATTTTTTTAAAACTCATTTAGCATGCTGCAGCTGCACTGTAAACCTGCCCCAAATGCCTGCCAATGCATTTGTGGGGCATTATTATAGACCTGAATTGAAGACATTGAAAGGCTTCAAACTCCTCCAGACCCAACATGAGGCTTCAACTTTAAAGCAAAGCGACGCAACGCTAGTGCTTCATGTTTTGATGTGTGCTGTCCATAGTATCATTTGCATAGGCGTTTGAAGAGCATTAAAAACACCCCTCTAATGCCTGCTTTCAATGCCAGTGTGAACTTAGACAGTTATATATAAAATGAAGTTTTAGGTCATAGTGGGTTTGGTTCCTTAATGCATGAATACAATAAATATTGCAAAACCAATTAAATATACAGAATACTGACATACAGCATAAATACAGGCGGCCCCTGAGTTACAAACATCTGACTTACAAACAAATCCTACATACAAACGAAGGGAGACAACAGGAAGTGAGAGGAAATCTACCCCTAAGAAGGGGGTTATCATGGGAAAAAGGTGTCTCCACTGAAGCTTTATCACTAATCCTTGTTTCCACAACAACCCAAATTTTTCAAAATCCAATTGTCACAGGGACATACAGTAAAATTAAGTGAAATCTTCTGAACAGGGACATAGACAGCAAAACAAATGTTACAGGGGTGTTAATCCTTCCCTATGCTATCCAAAAAATGTACAAAGTATTCTTTTAGCTGGAGTTACACTTAAAAAAAATATACCTGTTCCGACTTACAAATTCAACTTAAGAACAAACCTACAGACCCTATCTTGTTTGTAACCCGGGGACCACCTGTACAGAAGAATATTAGTAGTATTGTTAGTTTACATGTTTTGCGCCTTCTCAGGTTTACATAGCACCCTTATAGTGGTCTATTACCGTGTCATGAAAAAAAAAACATTTGCAGACTGTAAAGGAAAAATACCAATACTTACCTGCCCAGTGGGGGGGGGGGGGGGGGTAGTTAAATCTTGCATTTCTTCAAAAACTTTGGGTGCCACTGCTATCCAGATGTGTCAGATAGCAAGTCCCTAAGACACATATTGTGGGTCCTTCTGCTAGCTGATATGTCACTATGCAAAATAAGAGTGATGTAGAGGCAGAGGGTAGGAACCACAGTGCCCAGTGGGGTCAGAACATCTAACACACTCAGAACTCTCAGATAACATAGAAGGAGAATATAGGCTAACTCATAACAAACTTACACTTTATTGTATACTTTTACTAGAGTCTGATTTCCTGCAATGGTCAAAATAAAAAAAAACATATACGAATTAAATATGTCTGCAGTTTACATACTGTATGCATAATTAGATAAGATATAATATTAATTTCATCAATAAATACTAATGGTAGCAAAAGAAAAAAAAATTGAAAATGAATGGCAAAAATGTTTAGCTAAAATAATAAAAAAACAATGTACAAAACATCTGTGTATGATTTTCATCTGGCTTTGTTTCTTTTAGAGCCATCTCTATAATCAAATTCAGTTCCATGCATAGATGCGTCTAATCATCTCATATTTCAGATTCAGTGTGTGCTGGGGGAATTCTCATGATGCTTACATTTACACCCTGTATAATATATGTGGTTTGTGGCGAGTAAAGTTTAATTTGGATGTTAAAATGCCGTCATGATAAAGGAGCAAAAAACAACACCATGTATAGCAAGCCAACGCACATTAAGAGCAATGGCATAAAGCAGTAGATGGTACACTACTGTGTGCACCTGGCTTTTCAGGAGGGTGGCTGTTCTGCACCTGCAGAGTGAATGGAATGAGTATAATGATGTATCAAAAAATATAACATCTACCTCAGGCCATGTTTCTATAACTATCATATTAGGTTAGTTAGTAGGAGAACAGTCTCAGTTGGGACCAAGTGTAAACTTTTCACATATTTAGACAAACTTGAAGGTGAAGGATGGTAAATCAGTGAATATAGATATATTCCAACCTATTTCATGAATTGTAAATTAACATATTTGAACTGTATTTGCAAGCAGCACATTATAATTTCTAATGTTGAGATATAATAAACAGTAAATATAAAACATTTTTTGAAAAAAACAGTAAATAGTGTACATTGAGGGCCACATGTCTATAAGGGACAGCGCTATAGTGTTCAATCTTTGCCTATTGTCTTTTTGAAAAATGTGCACTTAATTAGTACAAAATGAAAAAAAAAATTTTTACAACATCTGTTTTTGCTTCAAATAAACGCACTTCAAGTTCATATTGTTAAGTTTATGAAGCACCCGACTCATCCAGATCCAAAAAGCATTATATAGCAGAAGATAGTGGGTAGGGATTGTGTACTGCCTTGCCCCATGCTCTTTAATTTGCCCTCTTTAGTTTTATCAAAATGACTGTGTATGAGTGTGTATGAGCATTAGAATATGTTTCTAGTTTGCAAAGTCATATACAGCAGCTAATACAGCAAAGTTGCACCACGAACTGCAGTGGGGGCAGGTACGATATGTTTGTTATTTTAAAACAAAACAAAAAAAATAAGATTTACAATCACTTTAAGGCTATACAGCAGTCCATACACAACCACGTGTCATGACAAAAGCCCCTGCATATTGGTAAGTGCCTTGTCAAGCTTTAGAAAAAGAGTGGTGTGGAGCCGAGGGAAGCTCACCTGAGCTCCTCTGTGGCTCAGACGTTCCACCTGACACAGCTGAGGGTAACCCTCAGACGAGGAAGGAGGGAGACTAAGGCCGGGGGAGGAAGGAGATTTTTCCTGGTGGTTGGATTTTTTGTGGAGGGGGAAGTTTTGTTTGTCGATTTTTTGCTTGAATGAGGGTGATTTTGCCTGGGGTGTGGTGAATTTTTGTTTGTGAGTTGGCTGAAGTGATGCTGAGGAAGTACTCATACATTTTACACTCTGTAAGCAGTGCCATACGTTACATATGCCTAAACACTGAACTATGGGAGGTTTGTTAGGTACTTTTGACCACTGCACTCCATACTCAGAAACTCTACGCTATACTCTGCACACTGAGAACACAGTGGACGGAAGTCTGCAATGCACAAAACAGCATACAGTGTTTGGCAGTCAGGAATATGCAAGGTACAGCACACCATACAGAGTGCAATGATCAGGAGTATGCAATATACAGCACAACATATAAACAGCAGCAGTCCACCATACTCTGTACTCTAGGCTGCATACCATACTCTGTACTCTAGGCTGCATGTTACATGAACCTGACTGTCCTACTTTGTATGCTGTGCTGGGTGTTACATACTTATGGCTGATGCACTGTGCACATTACATACTCTTTACCACTGCACACTGTACTCTGTGCTGTTCCTTACATATGCAAGCCCCTGTACTTTGTAAATGACATACTTTTGGCCCCTGTACTCTATGTGTTACATAATACTGACCCCCTACATTTTGTGTAATACATATTCCAGACATCTGCGGTCTGTGCATTACATTATTTACCACCACAGCAGTGGTGGACCATGTATTAAGGGCGCACGGGCGCAGTCCCCTCTCTCCTGCCACCCTCTCTAGCACCAATAGATAGATAAATGCAATGCATGAATCTATCTATCTATGGCTGCCGCTGCCACCTCCTATTCAGGTGCCCGGCCCCTTTTCGTTCGCAAGATGCCTGCATTACAGCGGCGGGGGTGGATTTGAAGCACTTGATTAGAGCCATAGGCTCTAATAGGCATCAAAAAAGGTGACCTGCGAGCACCATGCTGGGCGCTCGCAGGTCACTCAGCTGTGTTAGGAAAGCAAATTAATATTTGCTTTCCTAACAATAAACCGCCTCTCCGCCAATCAGGTGCTCAGATCTATTACTGGTCACCTGATTGGCTGAAATGACAGGTGCTGTGATTAGACGTCAGGTGTCCAATCATAGCAGACAATGGGAAGAGAGGACAGGAGAAGACATTGAGGAGCTGTCCCACCAAGACAGGTAAGTGCAGCCCATCTGGCACACTGGCAGCATTTGATATGACACAGTGGCTGTGTTTGATGGGGTACAGTGAGAGTAATAGATGGGGCACAGTGGTGGCAATTGATGGGCACAGTGGCGGCAATTGATGGGCACAGTGGCGGCATTTTATGGGGCACAGTGGCAGCATTTTATGGGGCATAGTGGCAGCAATTGATGGGCACAGTGGATGCATTTGATGGGGGTTTTTTTCAGAATTTTTCAGTTTGCGCCCCCCCAAAAAATTTTGAGCACCATCTGCCACTGCACCACAGTATGTGAATTTACATACTCCATGCCCCTAAACACCGTCTGTTACATATTCCAAACCCTTGCACTCTGTACATTACATACTCTTCACCTCTGTACTCTGAACACTGTGTGAACAGTATATACCACTAAACACTAAATTCACTGGGTTACACTGGGTTGTGTGTTACATGCTCCTAACCATAGCACTTTGTGTATTACATTCTGGTACCTGTTCTCTATGCATTTCATATTGCAGACATCTCCACACATTACATAGTTCTGAGTGAACCTTGAGACATATACACTCTGTTGTGCATTACATACTCCTGATCATTGCACTCTATACAACATATACTTCTGCCCCCTGCACTATGTATGCTATATTGAACATTACATTACACAGTTGGGTGAATATTCTCTTCAATTATCCAATAATGTGAAAAAAATCCAGTTCATTTTGAAAAACCAATCATGCAAAAAATAAGTAAACATGAATATGTTTTTCACATGACTAGATAATTGAAGGGAATATTCCCATAATTTATTGTGTGAAGATTCTCAATTCCTTTAACCACTTACAGACGACCCGCTGTCGTTACATGTCGGTACTTTGAAGAGGGATATTGTTATGGCAGCAGCTAGCTGCCATAACCCCAGTATCCTCTTCTTCAGCGGGTGGTCCACTTTCAGATAAAAGTGGTCTCTGTGGTAGATTCGCCACAAGATCACTTTTATCAGCGGTGGGAGAGGGCCCCCTCCCACCATGCTCCAGTGCCCTCTGCCACTTATTGGAGCCGTCAGTAGAGGTGGCGGTGATCGGGTCCTGTCTCCTGTTAGGTATGGAGACGAGTGAGGGGAAGATGGCCCCCAGAAAAGCATATGTAATGAACAGTTTTAATTTTCTAAAAATATTTTGCTGAGGTTTATATGTGTTTTTAAGAATTTTACTGGTGGAACAATAATTACCCCCTATTTTGAGTGCACAACAAGTGTGCCACATATATAGTGGAGCAGGCTCAGATTCTTTATAACCATTCAACCATTCACAATGCTAACAACACTCCTGGGGTGCCACCTTCTGATAATTAAACTCTCAGCTGAAAACAAAGGCTATGGGCAGAATGTAGGGACAAATATTGGTAATTCCTTTTACAGGTATATAAAGCAATGGGAAATCTGAAAATACATTACTGCCATCAGAACAGGAGGTTAGGGGAAATATTTCATTAGGGACGCATGTTCCACTGACACATGTCTACAAGAGGATCTTCATTGTCTTTGGATATGTTGTTTCAGAATTTCATTACCTAGAGCAGCCTTTCTCAACCTTTTCAACAGAGGAACCCTTGAAATAGTTCTCCAGTCTCGGGGAACCCCTGCTAAAAATTAGAAATCTACAACTCGTGATACATTAGTGTGATGGTCAGTGGGAAGAATGGTCCTTACACTTGTGGTCATTGGGAAGAATTACCTCCTTACAGATAGGTAAAAATATCAATGGTGTCGGTGGGAACTTATCCAAGAGGCAAAAATGGCCCAATGCTGAAGGAACCCCTAGCAACCTCTGGAGGAACCCTAGGGTTCCACGGAACTCTGGTTGAGAATCACTGGCCTAGAGCCTAACTGTAGTATGTTTTTTTTTATTTACAAACTTTATTAGGTAAAACTTGGTGGTACAAGTAAAAACAGCACATTTGAATAAATACACTGAAATAGGTATTTTCAATACAAAATCAGATTGCATCAAGAAGGCAATAATAGGGGTATACTGAAAGGATTCATAGAATCTTAACAAGTAGGGTGATACAATACTATGACAAAAACAAATGTCAATATACACATAGCAAACTGTAGATGGAATGAACCGCGTATGACTAATCAGTTAAGAGTCATTAATGAGGATTAATCTAGTGTTCTGTAAATTGAAGGATCTCTGAATCTTCAAATCAGGGGTCCAATTTTTTGTCATAAAAAGGCATTGAATTATGTAGGGTATGACATTTTTTTCCATAAGAAAAATTGAGTTTACTCCATAGACCAGTGTATAGCCACACAAATATTGTGGATGAGCCTCATATGAGGAGTAGAAATCTATGGAATAGGAGTGAACAGTAAACAGTTGGCTTAGGAAAGGTGGATAGGGTTACCCGTTATGGTTGTAGCACAAATTCCTGGTTGACGCCAAATACGGTATATCTTCTCACATTCCCAAAAAAATTTGGGGAAGGAGCTTGGGAAGGACATCCTCTAAAACAGGCAGGAGAAACAGATGTAAAGATGACATGCAGTTTCGTGGGTGTAAAATACCATCTGGTAAAAAGTTTAATGGCAGTTTCTCAAAATGTCAATAATCTGACTGTAGTATGTTTTTTCACTTATTTCCATCATAATTCAAATATACCACATAGATCATTGAGGTGCTATAATCGAATAAGAAGTATGGATCAGTAAAATAATTGTAGGTATACAGTGCCTGCTACAAGGTCTAATGGATGGAGATTCTTCCAGCTACCAACTGTCACCTAGATTGCTGACACCTGCTGAGATAGGCAAGAGCCTTTCGTTTCTTGACAGATTCACAGAGATGCATCTGCCAAAGTCAGCTTAGTTACAGACCCTCATGTGGTGAACAGACAGGAAGGGCGTTCAGCTAATAAGAAATTGTTGCCTTCTGCTGTTGAGCTGTATCATGCTTTACAAGCTATATGACAAACTTATATTTAGTGTCAGACAAGTAAGGATAATGGAAAAATAAACATGGAGCTCATGTACTGCATATTATGTTCTATGATCTCTACTAAAAGATTTAAACACTAACTGGAAAATATAAGTATGCTAAAGTGCTACTTGTCTCAAAACATTCAATGGCCAATTTCCATTCCGATTAATGTAAAGAGCATGCAGCACCATAATGTATAACCAGAATATATTTCTTCAATTTAGAAGCTTTTATGGGGCTTCAGTCATAATACCTAATTCCTGTGTTATTGATACTATTATCAAATTATGTGATTGTTTATCTTTGTTATTAGGGATATCCACTTAGAAAAAAACAGTATGGCCAATATGGCCCAGAATTAGCACTAAGCCACATAAGCCATGGCCTAGGGCACTATTGCCACCATTATAGCCTGTAGTCCATTTTAAAGTTCCACTATCTTGCTACTTAAATACATACTTTTTTTTATGTT
The DNA here is from genome assembly GCF_037356315.1 of Lithobates pipiens. Classification (NCBI taxonomy): domain Eukaryota; kingdom Metazoa; phylum Chordata; class Amphibia; order Anura; family Ranidae; genus Lithobates; species Lithobates pipiens. The sequence goes on from NW_027507764.1 coordinate 391,826,836, forward strand.
GCGTAAACATACAGTATAAATAACTTTCCAAATAAATAGTTTCATACCTTCCCCCTTCCTCTCATGAATAAAGTTTCAATGTAAGGCTACATGCATACTAGGGCTCTTTGCATTCAGGGATAAATGTCGCAATACAGAATACCTAAACATATATATGGCACTAAACATAAGTACCCCTCACTTCAAGGTTCTATAGACTTTGACAGGCTGAAGGTTGCTGGGCTGGATGTCGCACCTGTGCATCCTGGGTGTACAAAAATCCTTGAATTGGATGCAGACTAAACACTAAGAGTCGGTTCACACAGGGGCAACACAACTTCCAGCGTGACTTTTGGAGGCAACTTGAACACGACTTGTGTATGAATAACTAGACAGAAAGAACGGTAACACCCCCGAAATTGGGGTCAGAGGGCGCTGATCACCCCTGGTATGTTATAAACAAAAAAAGAAAATGGTGTCCCCGGAGTGGGGCTTTTTACCAGCAGAGTTTAACCTGTACAGTATAAATAACATTGACATGTAGAAAGTAGACTAATATTGTAAATGTTTATTAATAAAAAAGAGGATAAAATAAGTGACGCAGTGGTCAAAGACTGGGCTCCACTAGATAGGTAAAAGTGTATGGTATTACATGTAAAAACAGAAATACACATATACATATAATTGTGATGCTTGAAGCATAGTATCAATACAATAAGAGATATATGCGTATAGATAGTAAAAGCCCTTTACGCGTTTCGACCCTCCCAGGGGTCTTCTTCAGAAGGTTACTATCTATTATGAAAAAAAGAAAAAAGAAAAAAGAAGAAAACAAGCATAAATATATATCACAATACATGATGCACTGTGTTGTACTAAAAATAATCTGCTGTAGGCAGAGTATATATCAAAACATTTGTAAGATTACACAGTTAGCAATCAAGTGATACATATTATAACAATAGATACCTATATTGATCACAAAGGAAATCCTCTTTTAAAAGACCGGACAGGATTCCGTGCATTCTCCCATAATCTTCATGGATGTGCCGACCTTATGTGGATGGAAAAAGATGGCTGGCTCTACCCAAAACGGGGGAAGAGCAAGGAAAATGGATCCAAAGGGTAAAAAGCTTGCAAGGGATCACATCCCTATTACCACCTCCAAAACACAATAATGGAGGAAGGTATGGGTATGGGTGAACGGGATTAGGAGAGAGGGCGACCTACAGAGAAGGAAAGGATATAAGACATATGTATATATATATGTATATATAGAGAGGGGCCCTATTTAGAAACTATCACCTCTGTATGGAGAGATAGAACATGCCCGCATGCAGTGTCAATAATATACACACGTCGAGGATACACGTATGTCAAGTGAATCCTGCCATTTCAGGGTGGGATATTTCACTCAGTTAGAGTGTGAGCAGATGCCCAAAAGAAAAATGCCCAAAAGAAAGACCAACGCCAGACCGAAACACCATATGCAAAAAAGATGGGAAAGGGGAGGGGACAAAGGACGAGAGAGGAAAAGAAAAAGAAAAAGAAAGTGAAAAAGGGGTGAAGTGACTACAAACTGGTGCCAACAAAACTGAACAAACAGTGAACATGACTAAAGAAAAAAGTGAATAGGAAAAGAAAGTGGAATGGTGTAACAGCTTCAGAATATCCCAGCGTGACCACAGTGGTGCTGGGATAAAACAATGTATATATACCTGTAGCCAATTTCCAATGGGTCCACATTGGACAACAGGGCCAAAAGGAAAACACTCAAATAATTAGTGGTAAAAGGGCTTGAAAGTGGTGACCTTTAGAATACAGCCCTTCACATTAGTATGTTTCCATGGGGCGAGAGAGGTCTTGAGTCTGCAAGTAGACAAGAGATAGTCTTATACTCCTGCCAACAGAACTGTATATAGTGCAATAGGAAAAGTGGAACAGCATAGGGTAAAAGAACCCAGGGACTTACCCAATTGCGTGAAAAACGATGTGCGTGTGCTCCTGTGGGTGAGGAAATGATGTGCAGTGTGAAAGGGTGGGGTATAAATAGCCCAAGTTGGGTTGATAGGTCAATCAAAGTCTCCACCCGTTAACCCATAACCACTATTGGTCGCCTGAGAGACGACCGGATGTGGTCCCCTCGGCATTCCGGAAATGACTCTCCTGATAGAGCAGGAGAGTGCACGGTAGCGTCGCACCAGCGTGACATGGGTGCGTCGCGTCGCACGCGTAGAACGCGCGTGCGCGGCGAGGCCACCGGTCCGATACCGTTCGGAATGCCGCCGACCAGAAATTGTCGTCCCGGGTAGACGGGCAGCGCTCACCCGTTCGTACCCCGGGACCTAATGGGGAGAGGCATGCGCGCGCCACTGCCACCCCCCTCTTCTGGTCGTGAAGCCATACCCCATTGGTCCATCCAATCGGCATAGATAAGGACGAGAGGTAACCTCACATGGCACCATCCAGTGGAAAAAATGGGAAAGTGCAACCGGACCCTCCGTCGTACAGCATAAGGGATAGTAAATCCAAAAAAGTATATTTTAATAACAACATGTCACAAATAAAGGATAACAATGAATAAACATAAATGAAGAACATTTCATAATGAGCATGTAATCTACAGGTAAACTGGGCACACAAAAGGAGAACTACTGGCTGCCCCAGGGTGTAAGAGATTGTTACGAGATTGGGCCAGTGCTCGATTGTACGCCTTACGCAGACATACCCGACTATAGCCACAGGCTAGAAGTCTTGTCTGTAATTGGGCAGCTTCGGCCCTAAAAAGGGCATCATCCGAAAAGTTCCTGCGCAGCCGCAGGTACTGGCCATAGGGTATAAACTTCTTAAGATTTATTGGATGGAAGCTGTCTGCATAAAGTGTAGTGTTCCCGGCAGTATCCTTACGATACAAGGATTATTATCAATGTATCTCTCAAAGGATTTTATGTGCCAGAAAAGTGCCGACTTCTTCTCTAGCACTTTGGTGAATTTTGACAAAAGAGTGGAGATCTCCGTTTCCACTCGATCACCATTTTCAAATTCAATCTCATAACTGGACATTAAATGGTTCCAATCATCACCCTGGAAGCTATTCATATTATCAACAAACGAAAAAACAGGCAGCGATGAGGAATTATACCAAATACGAATATACCAAGTAGAGCTCAAGTCCCAGACCTCTTGCGTTACCGAATGGGGAAGGGTGTTTAACCACCCGGGTTTAAAGAACTAGACAGAAAGAACGGTAACACCCCCGAAATTGGGGTCAGAGGGCGCTGATCACCCCTGGTATGTTATAAACAAAAAAAGAAAATGGTGTCCCCGGAGTGGGGCTTTTTACCAGCAGAGTTTAACCTGTACAGTATAAATAACATTGACATGTAGAAAGTAGACTAATATTGTAAATGTTTATTAATAAAAAAGAGGATAAAATAAGTGACGCAGTGGTCAAAGACTGGGCTCCACTAGATAGGTAAAAGTGTATGGTATTACATGTAAAAACAGAAATACACATATACATATAATTGTGATGCTTGAAGCATAGTATCAATACAATAAGAGATATATGCGTATAGATAGTAAAAGCCCTTTACGCGTTTCGACCCTCCCAGGGGTCTTCTTCAGAAGGTTACTATCTATTATGAAAAAAAGAAAAAAGAAAAAAGAAGAAAACAAGCATAAATATATATCACAATACATGATGCACTGTGTTGTACTAAAAATAATCTGCTGTAGGCAGAGTATATATCAAAACATTTGTAAGATTACACAGTTAGCAATCAAGTGATACATATTATAACAATAGATACCTATATTGATCACAAAGGAAATCCTCTTTTAAAAGACCGGACAGGATTCCGTGCATTCTCCCATAATCTTCATGGATGTGCCGACCTTATGTGGATGGAAAAAGATGGCTGGCTCTACCCAAAACGGGGGAAGAGCAAGGAAAATGGATCCAAAGGGTAAAAAGCTTGCAAGGGATCACATCCCTATTACCACCTCCAAAACACAATAATGGAGGAAGGTATGGGTATGGGTGAACGGGATTAGGAGAGAGGGCGACCTACAGAGAAGGAAAGGATATAAGACATATGTATATATATATGTATATATAGAGAGGGGCCCTATTTAGAAACTATCACCTCTGTATGGAGAGATAGAACATGCCCGCATGCAGTGTCAATAATATACACACGTCGAGGATACACGTATGTCAAGTGAATCCTGCCATTTCAGGGTGGGATATTTCACTCAGTTAGAGTGTGAGCAGATGCCCAAAAGAAAAATGCCCAAAAGAAAGACCAACGCCAGACCGAAACACCATATGCAAAAAAGATGGGAAAGGGGAGGGGACAAAGGACGAGAGAGGAAAAGAAAAAGAAAAAGAAAGTGAAAAAGGGGTGAAGTGACTACAAACTGGTGCCAACAAAACTGAACAAACAGTGAACATGACTAAAGAAAAAAGTGAATAGGAAAAGAAAGTGGAATGGTGTAACAGCTTCAGAATATCCCAGCGTGACCACAGTGGTGCTGGGATAAAACAATGTATATATACCTGTAGCCAATTTCCAATGGGTCCACATTGGACAACAGGGCCAAAAGGAAAACACTCAAATAATTAGTGGTAAAAGGGCTTGAAAGTGGTGACCTTTAGAATACAGCCCTTCACATTAGTATGTTTCCATGGGGCGAGAGAGGTCTTGAGTCTGCAAGTAGACAAGAGATAGTCTTATACTCCTGCCAACAGAACTGTATATAGTGCAATAGGAAAAGTGGAACAGCATAGGGTAAAAGAACCCAGGGACTTACCCAATTGCGTGAAAAACGATGTGCGTGTGCTCCTGTGGGTGAGGAAATGATGTGCAGTGTGAAAGGGTGGGGTATAAATAGCCCAAGTTGGGTTGATAGGTCAATCAAAGTCTCCACCCGTTAACCCATAACCACTATTGGTCGCCTGAGAGACGACCGGATGTGGTCCCCTCGGCATTCCGGAAATGACTCTCCTGATAGAGCAGGAGAGTGCACGGTAGCGTCGCACCAGCGTGACATGGGTGCGTCGCGTCGCACGCGTAGAACGCGCGTGCGCGGCGAGGCCACCGGTCCGTTACCGTTCGGAATGCCGCCGACCAGAAATTGTCGTCCCGGGTAGACGGGCAGCGCTCACCCGTTCGTACCCCGGGACCTAATGGGGAGAGGCATGCGCGCGCCACTGCCACCCCCCTCTTCTGGTCGTGAAGCCATACCCCATTGGTCCATCCAATCGGCATAGATAAGGACGAGAGGTAACCTCACATGGCACCATCCAGTGGAAAAAATGGGAAAGTGCAACCGGACCCTCCGTCGTACAGCATAAGGGATAGTAAATCCAAAAAAGTATATTTTAATAACAACATGTCACAAATAAAGGATAACAATGAATAAACATAAATGAAGAACATTTCATAATGAGCATGTAATCTACAGGTAAACTGGGCACACAAAAGGAGAACTACTGGCTGCCCCAGGGTGTAAGAGATTGTTACGAGATTGGGCCAGTGCTCGATTGTACGCCTTACGCAGACATACCCGACTATAGCCACAGGCTAGAAGTCTTGTCTGTAATTGGGCAGCTTCGGCCCTAAAAAGGGACTTTTCTGGCACATAAAATCCTTTGAGAGATACATTGATAATAATCCTTGTATCGTAAGGATACTGCCGGGAACACTACACTTTATGCAGACAGCTTCCATCCAATAAATCTTAAGAAGTTTATACCCTATGGCCAGTACCTGCGGCTGCGCAGGAACTTTTCGGATGATGCCCTTTTTAGGGCCGAAGCTGCCCAATTACAGACAAGACTTCTAGCCTGTGGCTATAGTCGGGTATGTCTGCGTAAGGCGTACAATCGAGCACTGGCCCAATCTCGTAACAATCTCTTACACCCTGGGGCAGCCAGTAGTTCTCCTTTTGTGTGCCCAGTTTACCTGTAGATTACATGCTCATTATGAAATGTTCTTCATTTATGTTTATTCATTGTTATCCTTTATTTGTGACATGTTGTTATTAAAATATACTTTTTTGGATTTACTATCCCTTATGCTGTACGACGGAGGGTCCGGTTGCACTTTCCCATTTTTTCCACTGGATGGTGCCATGTGAGGTTACCTCTCGTCCTTATCTATGCCGATTGGATGGACCAATGGGGTATGGCTTCACGACCAGAAGAGGGGGGTGGCAGTGGCGCGCGCATGCCTCTCCCCATTAGGTCCCGGGGTACGAACGGGTGAGCGCTGCCCGTCTACCCGGGACGACAATTTCTGGTCGGCGGCATTCCGAACGGTATCGGACCGGTGGCCTCGCCGCGCACGCGCGTTCTACGCGTGCGACGCGACGCACCCATGTCACGCTGGTGCGACGCTACCGTGCACTCTCCTGCTCTATCAGGAGAGTCATTTCCGGAATGCCGAGGGGACCACATCCGGTCGTCTCTCAGGCGACCAATAGTGGTTATGGGTTAACGGGTGGAGACTTTGATTGACCTATCAACCCAACTTGGGCTATTTATACCCCACCCTTTCACACTGCACATCATTTCCTCACCCACAGGAGCACACGCACATCGTTTTTCACGCAATTGGGTAAGTCCCTGGGTTCTTTTACCCTATGCTGTTCCACTTTTCCTATTGCACTATATACAGTTCTGTTGGCAGGAGTATAAGACTATCTCTTGTCTACTTGCAGACTCAAGACCTCTCTCGCCCCATGGAAACATACTAATGTGAAGGGCTGTATTCTAAAGGTCACCACTTTCAAGCCCTTTTACCACTAATTATTTGAGTGTTTTCCTTTTGGCCCTGTTGTCCAATGTGGACCCATTGGAAATTGGCTACAGGTATATATACATTGTTTTATCCCAGCACCACTGTGGTCACGCTGGGATATTCTGAAGCTGTTACACCATTCCACTTTCTTTTCCTATTCACTTTTTTCTTTAGTCATGTTCACTGTTTGTTCAGTTTTGTTGGCACCAGTTTGTAGTCACTTCACCCCTTTTTCACTTTCTTTTTCTTTTTCTTTTCCTCTCTCGTCCTTTGTCCCCTCCCCTTTCCCATCTTTTTTGCATATGGTGTTTCGGTCTGGCGTTGGTCTTTCTTTTGGGCATTTTTCTTTTGGGCATCTGCTCACACTCTAACTGAGTGAAATATCCCACCCTGAAATGGCAGGATTCACTTGACATACGTGTATCCTCGACGTGTGTATATTATTGACACTGCATGCGGGCATGTTCTATCTCTCCATACAGAGGTGATAGTTTCTAAATAGGGCCCCTCTCTATATATACATATATATATACATATGTCTTATATCCTTTCCTTCTCTGTAGGCCGCCCTCTCTCCTAATCCCGTTCACCCATACCCATACCTTCCTCCATTATTGTGTTTTGGAGGTGGTAATAGGGATGTGATCCCTTGCAAGCTTTTTACCCTTTGGATCCATTTTCCTTGCTCTTCCCCCGTTTTGGGTAGAGCCAGCCATCTTTTTCCATCCACATAAGGTCGGCACATCCATGAAGATTATGGGAGAATGCACGGAATCCTGTCCGGTCTTTTAAAAGAGGATTTCCTTTGTGATCAATATAGGTATCTATTGTTATAATATGTATCACTTGATTGCTAACTGTGTAATCTTACAAATGTTTTGATATATACTCTGCCTACAGCAGATTATTTTTAGTACAACACAGTGCATCATGTATTGTGATATATATTTATGCTTGTTTTCTTCTTTTTTCTTTTTTCTTTTTTTCATAATAGATAGTAACCTTCTGAAGAAGACCCCTGGGAGGGTCGAAACGCGTAAAGGGCTTTTACTATCTATACGCATATATCTCTTATTGTATTGATACTATGCTTCAAGCATCACAATTATATGTATATGTGTATTTCTGTTTTTACATGTAATACCATACACTTTTACCTATCTAGTGGAGCCCAGTCTTTGACCACTGCGTCACTTATTTTATCCTCTTTTTTATTAATAAACATTTACAATATTAGTCTACTTTCTACATGTCAATGTTATTTATACTGTACAGGTTAAACTCTGCTGGTAAAAAGCCCCACTCCGGGGACACCATTTTCTTTTTTTGTGTATGAATAACAGCCCAACTTCAACTTGGGGCAATTTACAACACAACTTTAAGTCACCCCCAGGCCAGGTGACTTTGGCCGTGGCCAATCACAGAATAATCAGCTCTCGAGGGGGGAACTCCGCACCAAATTTTAAATAAAAACAAATCGGCATGGGTTCCCCCTCCAAGAGCATACCAGGCCCTTAGGTCTGCTATGGATTTTAAGGGAAACCCCTACGTTGAAAAAACGGAGTGGGGGTCCCCCCAAAATCCATACCAGACCCTTATCCGAGCACGCAGCCTGGCCGACCAGGAAAGGGGGTGGGGATGGGCGAGTGTCCCCCCTTCTGAACCGTACCAGGCCGCATGCCCTCAACATGGGGGGTGAGTGCTTTGGGGAAGGGGGGCACCCTGAGGCCCCCCACCCCAAAGCACATTGTCCCCATGTTGATGAGGACAAGGGCCTCTTCCCGACAACCCTGGCCATTGGTTGTCGGGGTCTGCGAATGGGGGGCTTATCGGAATCTGGGAGCCCCTGTAATAATATCCATTCACCTGGGGAAAAAAAAAGTGTCAATAAAAAAAACACAATACAGGTTTTTAAAGTAATTTATTAGTCAGCCCCGGGACGTGGCATCATAAGGGGCGGGATGAATATCAATATAAATCAGCAACACTGCACTTTTATTAACCCCCTCGCGGCCGCCCTATAGCCGAATGACGGCCGTAGAGCAGGCACGTTCGTCCGGGAGGCCGTCCCTGGACGTCCTAATGTTTACTTCCGCAATGCGCGCCGCCGCGGGCGCGCATCGCGGAAGTTCTGTGTTCGCTGTGTCCCCCGGGGACAGGCAAACACAGATCGCTGTAAACGGCCAATCATAGCGGCCGTTTACAGCGTGATCGGCATGTCCAATGGGAGATGATCTCATATGTAAACATATGAGATCATCTCTCAGCGCCGCTCTCCCTCCTCACACAGACAGTGTGAGAGGGGAGAGATGAACGGCTGCAGCGGCAGCCGTTCTGCCTGGAGTTGATAAAAAGTAAAAAAAAAAAGTGCCATCCTCCCCCAGCAGTGCCATCCTCCCCCAGCAGTGCCATCCACCCCAGTGCCATCCGCTCCAGTGCCATCCACCCCAGTGCCATCCACCCCAGTGCTACCTGCCCCCAGTGCCATCCACCCCAGTGCTACCTGCCCCCAGTGCCATCCACCCGAGTGCTACCTGCCCCCAGTGCTACCTGCCCCCAGTGCCACCTGCTCCCAGTGCCACCTGCCCCAGTGCCACCTGCCCCCAGTGCCATTTGTCCCCAGTGCCATCTGTCATCAGTGCCACGTATAAGTGCCATCTGTCATCAGTGCCACATAGTGCCATCTGTCATCAGTGCCACGTATCAGTGCCATTTGTCATCAGTGCCACCTGTCAGTGTCACGTGCCATCTGTTGTCAGTGTCACGTGTCATCAATGCCACTTATCAGTGCCATCTGTCATCAGTGTCACGCGTCATCGGTGCCATGTATTAGTGCCATCTGTCATCGGTGGCACGTATTAGTGCCACGTATTAGTGCCATCTGTCATCAGTGCCACGTATTAGTGCCATGTGTCTTCAGTGCCACGTATTAGTGCCACGTGTCATCAGTGCCATGTATAAGTGCCACGTGCCATCAGTGCCACATATTAGTGCCATCTGTCATCAGTGCCACATATTAGTGCCATCTGTCATCAGTGCCACGTGTCATCAGTGCCACATAAGTGTCATCATTGCCACGTATCAGTGCCATCTGTCATCAGTGTCACGTGTCATTGTCCTGGTGCTTCAAAAGTGTAATAAATAGTCAACAAGTTAGATGTGTAATTTATGTTCCTAGAACACATGATGGCGCTACCTGCATGTTGGGCCTCTCTATGTGGCCAGGCTGTGAAAAAGTCCCACACATGTGGTATTGTAATACTCAGGAGGAGTAGCAGAATTTTTTGGGGGTGTCATTTGTGGTATACACATGCCACGTGAGAGAAATAACCTATTACAATGACAATTTTGTGGAGAAAAAAAAAATGAAAAATCTAAATTTTGCAAAGAATTGTGGGAAAAAAATGACAACATCAAAAAGCTCACTATGCCTCTTACTAAATACCTTGGAATGTCTACTTTCCAAAAAGGGGTCATTTGGGGGGTATTTGTACTTTCCTGACTTGTTCGGGTCACAAGAAGCAAGATAGGCCACCAGTACATCAGATGTGATCAATTTTGTGCGATTCGCACCACAGCTTGTAGACTCTCTAACTTTCACAAAGACCAAATAATATCCACTAATTTGGGTTATTTTTACCAAAGATATGTAGCAGTATAAATTGTGGCCAAAATTTATGAAGAAAAATTAATAATTTGCATAATTCTGTCACAGAAACAAAGAAATATGTGTTTTTTTTCAAAATTTTCGGTCTTTTTTCATTTATAGCGCAAAAAATAAAAACCCCAGAGGTGATCAAATACCACCAAAAGAAAGCTCTATTTGTGGGGAAAAAAGGACAAAAAATTCATTTGGGTACAGTGTTGCATGACTGAGTAATTGTCATTCAAAGTGTGAGAGCACCGAAAGCTGAAAATTGGTCTGGGCAGGAAGGGTGTTTAAGTGCCCAGTAAGCAAGTGGTTAAAATACACATTTTACACAACAACTCTCAGGTTCAGGGATTTGAAATCACACATACTGCAGAGCTAGAGCACAGAGTTCCCTGATATCTGATTGTGGAGTGGTGGGGAGGGACACACACCCCCATATAAAGGCTCATAGGAAAACACACAAAACTGAGGCCATGAGTCACCTGCTGTGTGTTGTAGGGAACAGGATGGGCCATCTCCCTCAAAGTTGTTGTGTTTGGCTTAGAATCTTTTCAGTGACTCATGCAAATAGCAGAGGGATCAGAGATCAGACAGGAACCAGACCTGGTGCTTTGGATTCAGACTAGCACACACTATACAGAGATGTGCTTTGTTCATTTTACTGTACATGTCTGAAGTTTTCATCCCTGCTTAATTGTGTTTTGGTAAACTACAGGATGTCCTATTTTATAGTTCAAGACTCTTAGTTTTACCCACATGAATTAACTGGACAAAAGGACAGGGTATTATTTTTCAGCAAGATCAACAGGTATTTATTTGGCAATTATTAAACAAATATGAACAATACTCTCTCATCAGCATATGTAACCTACCAAAAAGGAGCAAAGGAAAGACTTTCATTAGGTTTGTGCACTCTTTAAATAAAGCTCCTTTATGAAAATGTTTCTGGGTTCATGTCATTTTATTTTGCAGCTATTCTGTAAACCTAGGGGAATGCATCTAATTGATGTATGTGGTTGCTTTGTTGTAATTATGTGTCAAACAATTGTGACATGCTACTGTAGCGGCCATAACCCTTAGCAGGGCGGCCTTAACTTTTGGGCTTACCGGTTACCTCCGCTTGGCTGGTTCTTCCACGTCTAGGGGTTCCCAGAGTTAGTACCCAACAACTTTGGATGCTGACACCATAAAAGTCCTTTAGAAAAGGTTTTTATTTGCAGGGGTAACATCCAACAAACACAGTCTCGTATGGGAACAGAGGGCAAGGGTGAAGAAACTCAGGCACCTTAAACTGCTAATATTGGAAAGTCTCTAATGCCACCCAGAGAGTAGCCACTCGCAGCTGGGCGCTTCAAAGCTGAACAAATCTCTAGCCAGAGATTATGGCAGTCAGCACTTTGATCCAGAACTTGTGAAATCTTGGACCTTGAGTAGCTTGTAACAGAAGTGAACAGGAACCTTTTCCTCAGTACCTGGAACGTTCTCCGTCTCCTTGGCAGGACTAGAAAAAGCGTGGCTTCGTCATTGTCCTTCACAACCAGGCACTTCTTAGGATGCCAGCTTGTTGGCCCTCCTCCAAAGAGTCCTCCCCCGGTCACTTACACGGGCTGCGGTGCCCCTCCAAGCTGAGAGCACACCCGGACGCCTTGAATCCTCCCTCAGTTACTGCGCCTCGGACCAGCCGGTTCCGAGACTCGGGAACAGATTTTTACCCCAGACCAGGCGGGTCTATTGGGGTTAGCCAACTGAAGCGTGTTGTGGAGCGACATACACTCCCGTGACCGGGTCCCCTCGAGGGGCTGCCCCGGTCCAGAATCAGGAACAGACCGCTATGGTCTTACGAATGAACCATGAACAGTGATTTCAACATCTTAAGTACCCTTCCCCAGACTCCTCAGTGGGGCCAGGCACACCCACTGATTGGCTCCGGGAAAGCTGATACCTAAAACGTCCAACCAGGCCTGGTTCTGAGCCTTTCATGTGCACCTAACTGTACACATGACCAGGCAGAATTCTAACACAGCCCAGCCAAACTGATGTCAAGTTAAACCTACACAATTAACCCTCAGAACCGCTTTACTGCTCTGAGGCAAAAACTAAATTTGTACATGACAGACACTTTGTCCAAAGTGTCATCGCTACACTACATATTTGCTTGCACATGATTACACAATTTAAATGATCAAATAAGATATTGTGGCTGCAACAGTTCTCAATTCTTTTGGGGGGAGGGGGGGGGGCTGGAGCTGTTCATTTTATTTTTACATGGTTATCTGCTTCCTGACCAAGGATAGCAATTCACTGTTCTGTTTTCTATAGAGAAGAAGTCTTGGCACCCTAGAACAGAAAGGTGTATAGGACTATCAAACACCTCCCCCTCCTCATTTCTATTACATAGGCTGAGTGTTCTGTAGTTCACAGAAAGATCTTATTGGGGAGTCAGTAGACTAAGATCATCTGGTCCATGAATCCTCCACATTTTATCCCTCCCTCTAGCACACAAAATTGTAGAGAGCACAATCACTCTTGGCAATTGTGTTGATAGTGCTTGGATCCATTTTACTAGTGCCTCTAAAAACTCCACAAATAATAGAGCCCGTGTTAGATGGCAAATAAAATTCTGATATTTCAAAAGTAGGGTTGCTCCGATACCAATGCCGATACTAAGCATTTGCACGAATATATATATACACACATATATATATATATACATATATATATATTTATGGTCGGAGCCCTCCGCTGTAAGAGATATGAAAGAACACATAAACACGTCACAAGACTAACAACATAAAATAGACCTGAATTGTGCCCTTGGTCTGCTGTAAGGTAAGCCCTGGTGAGCTGGGCAGTGAGCCCTGGTCTGCTGGGCGATATGCCAAGAGAAGGCCGCATACCTTAAGAAAGTAAATGGATGTTTCTGTAGAGAAACGTGTTTTAAGTGAAGTACTCTGAGAAGGGAAATGGGTGGGTGGGTACCTTGCACTGGAACCGACACAGACCAATGTGGGTGGTCTGATTATATACCCTCCGGGCTCCTCCCATAATTACGGGCCACCATACTGGCCCTCTTATTTATGGTCGGAGCCCTCCGCTGTAAGAGATATGAAAGAACACATAAACGTCACAAGACTAACAACATAAAATAGACCTGAATTGTGCCCTTGGTCTGCTGTAAGGTAAGCCCTGGTGAGCTGGGCGGTAAGCCCTGGTCTGCTGGGCGATATGCCAAGAGAAGGCCGCAAAAGACTTGGTTTAGGGAGGTAATTATTAATTTATGTACAACAAGACACTACGGGGCAAAGTTGCTGAAGGCTCAGGACATTTCCACTTGTGGATTGGAGATGTATCGAGTAAAGCAGGTGGATTCCCGCCTGCCCATCTTTGATCGCGTGGACTGGGACCCCGTTTCGTGAGGCTGCTGATGCTGCTCCAATGCGAAAGAATGTCCAAGAAAATGACCAAGGTCCTGGCCTAATTTGCTCAAAAGGAACCTGACGTGACTAATGAACTGGTTGCTGCCTGGGGTACTAATCGGGAACGGTAGTAATGGGCTGTCCTGCGAGGGATCAAACATATGGGCCAAAAATTGATCTAGGATGGACACGGGGCACCAGGCTTTGAGAGTTTGGAACGGTTTGATGTCAACCCCTGGACCGGACTATTGTGTTTTGAGGAGAAAGATGAAGTAAGTCTGATGGCGTGTGAGGTGGCGTCTACGTAACACTTTACAACTGGGATGGTGACAGTATTCACTGGGGCGTAAGAAGCTGTAGAAAGCCAGGTAGATGGCTGCTTGAACGGCCAGGCTGAATTTAGCCAAAGGGGAATGTGACAGGATAAAAGACACGTCTCGGAAAATGGCGCTGGTGACGGGTAGCCATTTGATACTGATTTGGGGTCATTGCCTGTGAATACCACACAACATGGTCTTGACCATATGGGCGGAAAACAAGACGGTTTGTTAGGATTTTATAAGGGGATGAAATACTGGATGTCAGCTGAGTGGGGTCTAAGGTATTGTGTGACAATGCCAACTGTGTGTGGTGGCATAATATGAAGACCAGGATATGATGGAGAACTCTTGGTATTGCTCTGGGGTTTGAGGCTAGTAACCTGACATAGAACCTCTAGGCTGCACGGTAGGCCTTCAGGGTGTTGTGAGATAGTGAAAGATTAATAAGGCAGGTAGCGTCATGAAAGTGTTGTTTGAATCCGAGGTTAGCTACGACCAGTGTGGGATAAGAGACATGGTCGGGTCGGTTCCAGGTTCCTGCAAAATAACGAAGCAAGCCAGATTATTGCATTTGTCTGGGATGTGGACGCATAGGACGTTAGATTGGTGTTGTGGGGATAGTGGCACCAGCCTGCGCAGGAAGGCCACGATGGCAGGCTACTAGGACCTCCTTTATTCATAATACTGGCTGTGGCTTGGTTGTCTGTGGCGAACGTCACTGTTTGTCCCTGCCCAGTTGTTGCACCAGACTTGAGCTGCTGTGACAATGGGGTAGAGGTCGAACAAAGAGGAGGACTAACTGAACCCAGGAATCAAGAGGATTTCTGACGGCCATGGCCCTATAAACCCAAGTTGGCCAAAATTGAGGCGAGGACCTGTGGTGACCATGACTACCTGAGATGAAGAGAGAGATGCTGAGGGAATACACATTGGCATGTCATTCCAATTTGTGAGAAATTCGACTCCCATGGGCAGATCTGCTAGAGCTGGCACATCTTAATTTAAGGATTTAGTCAGGGTCTTTGCCTGGAAGAGAAACACTAAAAGATGGGAGGTAAAAGATCCCCTTGAGTCTGGCTGCTGCCTTGGCTGAAAATGAGCGGTGATAGTCAAAGGATGGGCACCCTGCGTACTTGTGACCTGCTGAATGCAGATACGGGTCCAATTCTACCCTCCTGTTGGTGTTACTCTGCCTAGCATGTCTCTGACTGTCCCCAAGGCCAGTACAAACTCTGTGACAGTGAGCTTGCGATTAAGTAAAGGATCTTTGGCCTTCAGGATGACGGAGACATCTCCCCGCGAATATATGATTTGTTCTAAGCCAAGTTGTGTACTGCTATGAGGAGGGATGTTAAGTTAACGTCGTTGTCATCCAAGATGTCCTCCTAGATGCCCTGCTAGGACAAGGTGTGCAGGGAAGACGATGGTGCAGAAGTTGGGTGTATCTGTAAGTGAAGATACGGGAATGACGGTGGTGACTGGAGCTGGTAGGGGCACGGCTGGGCGTACCTCCAGGGCTGTCACTCTGCTTGGACTTCGGCGACTGCTGTTGACAGTGTGGTTACCCAGGAGTGCAGCTGAGTAGTCGCAAAGAAGATAGACTGAAGTGGTGCCTGGAAGGGCTGCCACTGGCGGTGGAAACAGTAGCCTAAAGGCTTGGTTTCCTGGCTGCAGCAGGGTAGGATTTACTCCTGCGACACCGTTCTGCTATGAGTTTATTTTTTTTGTTTTTTGTTTTTTTGTTTTTTTTATTGGTCCAAGCTCTTGTGAGACTGTAAACCGCCGCTTGCTGAGCCCGTAAAGGGTGATGGCAGGGCTGAGGCAAAGTCCTCACTGTCTGCCTGTGACATGGCGTCAACTAAAAGCAAGGGGGGGGGTGCGTATGTTTGAGGTAAGTTGCAAAGGTAGGAGGGGATAGTTG